>NC_133933.1:74033229-79033229 GCF_031877795.1 Strix aluco | reverse complement strand
GATTATTTTTGAATTGTATAAAATTTTATTTTTAAATTATAGGATGACCTAAAATCAGGTTTATACATAGAATAGGTTAATAAATGGTTAAATATTCCTGCATAGGCTTTAGACGTCCCTGTTTCCTTGGGTTTTTTCCCCTTTGGGTATTGCAGACTAGATTTGTCTGGGCCAATAGAAATTAATTTGCCCTATAAAATTTACCCTCCCTGAAGCAATGCAGCAAACTCAGCAAGATTGTTTTGTCTAAGTCACTTAGAAAGGGTTGGGTGGGTTGGGCAGCCAGCGACTGTTCAAGTGAGACTGGAAAGCAGCAGAATAAGAAATTTAGATACCAATCTGAGACCAAATTCAACACTAGCAATACCATCAAGACCTCTATGTTACATTTCAGTAGGGGTAAAATGCATAAAAACTGACATAATATAGCAAATTTTCTAACATTCATTAATACATCAGGGGAAGCAAAAGTTGGAAATTTCTCTTTTCCTCTCATCTCCCATGTCTCCTATCAAAGCCAAGTAGCAATGTCTCTGAAAAAAAAAGAAAAAAAAGAGGAAAAAAACCCACCACACACCCCCCACTCACACCACTCAAAAAGTCAGAGATAGTAGCTCAATATACTGAGAAAGTCATAATATCCACTATGAATTCTAACTTCTTCCAATGAGCTTAACCCAGTAGCTCACTTTGCTACTGGAAAACAAAAATCATCTCAAGGCTGGATGTGGCAGGGTCTTTTAGTTGTAATGCTGACCCTGTTAAGGTTGTGCTGCATCTTTGTTCTCAGCTCCAGCTGCAGTATTTTGGCTGTGGACTAGTTTTACAAATAGTTATTTCATTTCCAGGTTATATTGCTTGCTATTATAACAGCTGAAACTATAGACTCCCCTGGAAATGGCAAAATGGTAACAGTGCACTGCCTCAAACTGCAGTCTGCACAAAGGTGGAAAATTTCCCCACTCCCATCAACTTCAACAAAAGTCATAGAGAGCAGGCATGTCCAGTGTACAGTACCCTTGTGTACAGCTAAGCTTTGCAAAAGTTACTCCTTACTGCTTTCACCTTCTTGCATGAATGCCTTTACAGAAATTATTCAGAATTATCATTAATTCACAGACTACAGCTGAATAGACTTGGAGGGCACAAGGGACCATTTTGGTCATGTATCCTGCTTAGTAGAGACCATAGGACCTCCCTCAATAAGTAATTCCTGACTTGCATCCAGACCTTCTGATTTACTAAAGGGACTTAGCCAACAGACAGTTCTTCATTGCTGCACTGTTTGTGAGCAACTCGTTTCCAAATGCAGATTTTGCTGCCTAAATTTTATATACTCACAGAATGGTTTGAGTTGGAAGGGACCTTTAAAGATTATCTAGCCCAACCCCCCTGTCATGGATAGGGACATCATTCACTAGACCAGGTTGCTCAAAGTTCCATCCAAACAGACTTTGAATACTTCCAGTGATGGGGCATTGTCACGGTCCACTCGGTGGACTCGTGATGGTTCGTTTGCTACGATCTTGAAAGTGCAAAGTTAAGGTGACCAACACCAAAGGGGATGGCAGTAATCAAACAGTAAAACTTTATTGTGTTGCCTGTGAAGTGGCACGCGATAGTTAGAGATGGGTGAAAGAAAGGAGAAAAGTAAAGTTAAGTTTAGAGAGAGGGGGGAGAGAGATTATAGCTACCACCGCTGATCTCATGACGTCCTAACGGTCCCAGGTCCAGCTGATGCTGCGTCGTCGATCGTCGTGGTCCTTGGTGGGGAAGCTTCCAATTTTTGTTGCCCAGAAGTTATCTTTTATGCTTAGTAACACACCTTGCTCCACCTCTGCCTCAGGGGTCTCTGCCCTTCTCAGAATTCAATTATCATATCTCCACCCTCCTCGAGCGAGACTATCACGCATGCGCAGGTGTGAGTGTCCAAGGTGTGGTCAGTCTTGGAGGTGGGTAACCTTCAAGCAGGCGGTGTGTTTTGGTCTAAGGTTCATGATTTCTTCGTCGATGTTATGGCAACAGTTGCGATCCATCTTTTTTGACAGTGGCTAGGCAATTATCTCTAACAGCTCCGGCTAGGCCCAGGTACTGAACAACAGCACAGCACTGTTTGTACTGCACGGCTCAGGCACCGAAGAACAGCCCTGCACTGCCTGCACCACACGGGTCAGTACTCAGGAGAACAGCACAGCACTGGCTGTGCCACACAGTTCTGCATTCAGGAGCCTTTGCACCACATTCCACTCCAGGGATTGGCACCTGTGTTCCAAACAGGCCGTTGTCGGGTACCTCACTGTCCATGTCCCCGATGACAACGTTGAGACAATGTTGATCTTCTGACCGACTCTTACAGGCATCCACAACTTCTCTGGGCAACCTGTTCTAGTGTCTCACCACCCTCATCATAAAAAATTTCTTCCTTATATACAATCTAAATCAACTCTCTTTCAAGTTTATTTGTTCTGGCTGGTTAACTAAGTCACATGCTATCATTTCCTTCCCTTGGAAGTATGAGTCAGGTAAGTAACAAATAAAAGAAAATATGCAAAATACTATTTAATACATGAGGCACTGAAATCATATTCAAATCAACCATTATGCCAGTGTACATCACCTGAGAATCTGTCCCCCAGGGAGGAGAAATAATATGATATGGTTTTTATGATGATAATCAGTAAGCACATGAAGTTTGTAACTTCACGAATTCACTTTTGAATAAACCCAGATAAACCATTTTATTTCATTAGGATTTGCAAAAGTAGAACAAAGGACACTGGTTTATTAATAGAACATGAATATTGAAGAGTATTTAATGTGGCTAGAACATAACTGACTTTGTCTTCAAGCACTGAGGAAACTGAGATGGTGATAAGGAGCCATAACTTTCTGGTTTGGCTTCAGTTTTGATTTTGCTTAAAGCACAAGTGGCAAATGATCATATGTACCTTTTGCAGAGAAGAGGTGGCATGAATAAGATTGTCTTGCTGCCAATGCATCCTATGAAATAAGATTTGCTGGCTACATTGTGGTCTTTTTGCTGAACAGATCAAGAGTAGCCTGATAGACAAGCTACTGTGAGGCTGACATAAAAAGTGAAGGTTTATCACCATTTCAAATAAGCTTTGAAATTTTCTATCTGAGTATTTGCTAGATGCTTGGCAATATGAACTCGTCAATCTCTGGCACTACTACTGACTGCATGTGTAACCTCCTTCAAATAACATCACTTCTCTGCATTAGCTGACACATTTATAAAGACAGTGGTAACACATACCGAAGCATTAACTGGTCAGTGTTACTCTGGTACAAGAGCACCAGATCCTTATTACCACACCCTTATTAGGTGCTCATTTTATCAGAGTGAAGGTCAAGGCAGAAGTTCTTCATGTAAATCAGCTGTCACTTCAGAAAGTGTCTAATAAGAAAAACAAAACAGAACTAAACAATATTTAATCACTTATTTAGATGTGTTTAAATCATGAGCTCTGTGAGGCAGGAGCAAACTACTGTCCCTGCTTGTAGAAAACCGGTATAATGGGCAGAGCTCTTGGTAAATCTCTGCGCATTATAACAATGACAATAATTATGTAGCACATTTCACACAATCACAATCTTAGTAATAACATTAATGCTTCACTCTTTGCAATACTATGTATGATTCCATAAACTCTAAACTGCTAATGCTTTGTGTATACTCTGCCTTGAGACTGATTCTTGAAATAATAGAAAATAAATTTTCACACCTTAGCAAACTCGTTTACAAAACTTGTCTCTATTAACAGGGGATCAGTAATTTCCGATTTGTTGAGTTCTTATGTTGTCTCTTCTAAGTTTGTAATTTAAACAATTCACTTTTACTTGGAGCTTAACATTCCTAGAGACTGACATAATGAAAACAATAAAATTAATCTTTCTTCTTTCTTCCTGTGTACTACAGTGCAGGTTTTATTTTAATGGGATTTCTGCAACCTACTTTTGAATGTCTTTCTAATGTACAGGTAACTGCCATTGTCCATAATTCAGCAGATTTCACAAATCATTTCTCAGTGCTTCCACAGCACTGGCAATATTGGCTTTCCATAGAGCACATCAGGCTGCACAAACAGCCCTGTCATTTTTTGGCTAGAAGTACCAAGTGATCTTTCAGTTTGTACAGTTTGCACTATTCAGCTACCTGAAATTTCAGATTTACTTCACTACTGGATATTAAAAGGCTCGGGTATCTCATACTCAAGTGGTTTTCTCTTGCATTGCTTGAGTCTGGTGCAGATTACCTACTCTCTCAATTCTGGATGTGAAACCTGTTCAACGTGCCTCTAGACTGTAACTCAACTCAACTTTGTTAGCAGTCCTCTCACTCATGACAAAATTGTGTTGGATACATGATGAATGCTTGTACATACACACAATATCTGAGCTAATCAGGCAGTCACAGAATGACAGAAAATAGGGCTGCAAGGGGTGCCACAAGGAAGCTTCACATTCTCATTCACTCAGAGCTGACTTCTGTCTTGAAGACGCCGTTGTGCCCTGAGCAGAGAATTCCCCACTGCCCCTGGATAGCCCTGACTCTGCTGCACTGTTCTGATTGCAGAGAAAATGTAAAGAGGAATGAGGAAGTACTGTAAAAAGTCAAGGATCTGGAAAAATGTGCATGTTCTTAGATAACAGGTACCTGTCCATCTCAGCAGTAACATCTAGCTCATCCTAATCCAGCTCTTGCCAGCACTCTGCTGACAAGTGTTTTTTAAAGGTAACTGGTCCTGGGAGGGAGATGTTAACTAAGTAAACTCTGTATTGCCTGCACTGACATTTTCAATGAAGCTGAAAAATGAACAAGGAAATCAATCCAAGCTGACTTGGCTGTTATGTGAGAAAAAAACAGTAGTGGGTATAAGTGGGAGAGAAATATATTTTTTGCTAAATAGAAGACTTCTGACTAGAAGATGTAATTTGCTGAACAAGAAACATTCTTTTCAGGGATTTTTTTTAAATTGAATTTAATTTAAAAAGTGAAAAAATAATAAAAATACTTCCTTCAAACATAAGGTTTCTTGTGCCCTCACTGAATTCAGAAAAAGCAATAAATACTGTTCTTTTAAAATCTATTTTTTTTATTTTCTCTCTTTCATCTCCTATTGTATGCCAAACCTGCTCAACCTGCATGTTCTTGGTAGCTATTAAAAGAAATACAAGAATCAGTATTATTTTTCTACTTCAACATAACTGGTTATCCAAATATTTTGGCATTAAATATGAAGAGACAACTTCTATCATATCAAAACAACAGAATTTCTTTTTTATTTCTTTTCAGGGAGTTTAATGGAAAATAGTAGAGAACTTGGAAATTCCCTCAAGGATAGTTCTACATAATAATAATTTTTTTTCCTCTTTCTTTCTGCTTTTGGGAATATCTTCTCACTATTCTGTATGAGACTAAATATATCTCCTGAACTATATTTCCAGAGTGGAAAAAAATGGATCCATTAAAAATAAATAAGAAGGACTGATTATTTTTTGTCACTGAAAATGTCCCTACCTATTTTATGGCATTTTGTAAGACATTTTTAAAAGCATGACAAAATTCTGAAAAGTTTGGGTAAAAAGAAAAAGAAGTAAATCATATTAACTTATTTATGAGTCTTCAGTGACAAATAAAATCATAAGGCATGAATTTTTTCTTCTAAATATTTTAAAAGGCATAAAATACCTAATACTTATCTGTGGTTCTTTTCTGAGACAATAAAGTTGCACAGGACTAATGAGGGATAATTTATTAATAGTGTTAGGTTTTGATTATATTCACCTCCAGCTCTTAAAAGCAAATAAGCTGTTTTCAAAGCTCTGAAAAGGTTTATTAGCTGCTTCCCAAACCTGTGCCTACTCTCCTTATCACCTCATTCTTTAGTGACGTCCATCCTGGCCTTGCTAATTTGACAGTTATTTTTTTCCTTCTGATTTTATTGTGAAAGGAATTATCAAGCTTATCAAGGACTGTTCTGTCAGTGAGATGTACAACATCCTGTGTATCTTGAGATCAGGTGTCTGGAAAAAATGAACAAAATACATTGATTTGTAACCGAGGGGGGAATTTCTGATATCTCACAGTTTATGCAATTGTGGTTTAGGGCAGAATTCGTAAAAGTTTGTTTTGTTTGCTTAAGCCCTCTCTTCCACAGCTGATATGAGACACAACTTTTTCTCTGGCAGCTCCTGTGATGAAACGGCTACAGAGATTAAAATACCCTGTTTTGTTTATTTAGTTTATGATCTTGTAACAGGATGGATCCTTGAGATACTTTATCTCCATGTCAGGGCTGTCCTGGGGCACAGCCAAAGCAATCAAACCATCACTACCCTTACTCCTGTGCTTGAACTGCAGCACCCGTGTCTGACAGACCAGGGGCTCAAACAAGCTACGACTGTCGTTGTGCTTGCTTACTCATCACATCACCTGCCTTGGCGTGTCTCCACAGTGGGCACCTGGGAATGGCCTCCTGGGATGGCCGCGCTGGCAGGAGAGATGCCTGAGCACTGCTGGACTTGGCGTGCCACAAGCTGTAAATAATGCGACCAAGTGGCGAATCCTTTTCCTGCTTTGGCAGTGTACTATTATTAATTTTATAGCATGTTCAGGAGGATTTTAATGCTTTCCTAAAAAGCAGTTTTGTTGTACGTCTCAAATAACTGAATCATGTCCACTGTTTCTGCCGGGGCAGGAGCACGAGCAGGAACTGGAAGCACACACGGAGCAGGAAACACAGTGAGAGTGTGTTCACAGTCCTGTCGAAGTGCTACAGTCTTCCCCACTTGAAGCATCTCAGCTATGCCAGCCCTGCTTGTCTCTTAAACAGAGCTGCCAACTGGGCTAAATCGCATGGTGACTTTGTGAGGCTGACAAATGTAGGTTAAAATGCACCGGCCAAGCTCATTTCCATTTGGATTTTACCCAAAGTCTCAGATAAAGAGCCTGAGCAATAATTTGATGCACTAATTAGCCCATAAAAAAGGATTGTTATTTTTGGGTCCTTAAAGTTTTGTTTCAGAGGAGAAAAAGTCTTTGGTATATTTTGAAGAATTTTGTGGAGATGTCTGTTGCAAGTAAGAATAAACAAACAAGCTCTTTCAAATTCCTGGAAATGACCAAGAGACGTGTTGTGAATTCTTTGAATTAGTAAAACAGACTGCAAGTGACCAAGTGTGTAAAAAGCAAGGTTAACATGTCATGGAAGACCACAGTTGTTTAATCTGTCTACTGCATTTTAACTTTAATTTTTTTCTAAATATACTTTATAATTTAACATTTGATTCATAACACAGTACAACAAAGGATCAGTGTACATTTTATTGTAAAAAGCCTACACTGAAAGAATACTAAAGCTGCAGTATGAAGTAGTGAAATCTTAAGAAAACATTAGTTGTCCAAATTTAATTTACTTCTGTTAATATAGCTTTAAGAACATGACAGCATAACATTTTTACAAATATTATCCTTTGGTACTCATCCCGTGTGTGGTCTCACACCTTGTTTACTGCACATCCTCCAAATTTGCACTGAATAGTTAATTGTGAATAATTAATATCATTACAGGATATTATCCAAAGTTTTCTGGAATAATTGCCTAGAGTTAGGTTTCCCAGCCCTTATCAGTTAATTAAAAATAGTGAACCAGCAAATCCTACTGGAATCATTGGAGACACAACACTTTTGAAGCACTAATTGCTTATTTAGGTAACTGCATTAAGTCTGCAGCTCAAGAAAACATGCTGGAGGTGAACTGAAGAAATAACCCTCCAAGCCTTCAGGATTTAGTTCTGATCATAGAACAGTTTTTCTTTTTGTGAAGTGTCATCCATTCTTTGCATTCATCCCTCATTCTGAGTTGCAGAAGTATAAAATTGCCTGCCAGCAAAGTTAGCATGTTGAAGGAAGCATGCTAACATGGGCTTAATGCTGCTACAAGGACATAGCACTTGAAACAAACACATTCCTCTGCCAACACTGACCATGCGGTGAGTATCGAACACTTGTTCTGGTCAACAATAGAAAAGCAGATTAGGAAAACACTGCTGATCATTTATAATTGCATCCACAAATTCAGATCTGGGCCTGGTTTGACTTTCCTTCATACCCATGTGAAGAAGTAACTTGGCTTCTGCCAATGCACTAAAACTGTTGTCGAAACAGCATATGTAGAGGACTCAAAACCTTTCTGAGGACGGGTAAGTAAAATAGTCAATGTGCTGGCTATCATAAGCAACAACCTTATTGATTATCTGAACAGTATTAGCTAATGACTCGTAGGGGGTTTTTTGTCTACCTTTTCTGTACTGGTAGCAGCTTGCCCCTCAAAAGTCCACAAAGAGCTGCTTAGTCATGTATATCCAGGAACAGCTATAGGAGTTTCAACCACACCTTCATATAAGCACGTTGGATACAACAGGGACACTGAAACAATCTCTGGCTCTTTACTCTGTTTATTACTGCTTTATCTTTTACCATGTCCTTGTTTTTATCCACTCCTCTCCTGTCTAGGAGGGTGAGAAACCAGTACTTTCCTCTGTTTTGACTCCACTGACTGCAAGGACACATAGTGAGAGCCACAGGAAAGGGCATGGCATTCCCCAGCTATATCCTAGTTAACCAGAGATTTGCCTTTTCCAGCCTTTGAAAGTCTCTGAGAACACAAAAGGGAGAGAAAAGGAAACATTTCCACTTCTCTTTTACTTCATTCTCTTCTCATAAACATGGTGAAACAAGACTGTAGGCCAGACCCTTTGCTTTGTGTGTAAATCAGCTTCTGTGGAGCTATGCTGTTTCACAGAATCATTATTTCTGTTGCTCCTGCTTGCATGACTGAAGCACCCACAGATCACAAGTGAGATAGGAGTCAGCTGCGCTAGGTGTTGTGCAGATAAAAATCTTTTGAAAGCTTTTTCTCCAAGTGTTCACCAACTGACTACACAGAGAAACTATAATGGGAGGGAAGCAGGCAGCAAAGAAGCAAAAAGATGTGCTTGCTCAGGGTCCCTCAGCAGAGCAGTGGCATCGCTGGAAATAAACTCCAGGTATCCAGATGCCCAGATCACTGCTTAGGCCAATACACTGAGCAGCCTTGCCAGCTAAAACAAACATTTATTTTTTCATCTGTTGCCAAACTGCCAACTACAGTGAAATGTGCTAACAAGATGTACAAAAGGAGGTTTCACTCTTCAAGTCTTTTTGAAAAAACAAAACAAAACACAACACTTTTCTTATTGCTCAGAGTCACTCTATTAAATATTTCAGATTTTTAGGATGTTGGACAAATTTATTTGGAAAGCAAAAGGAGATTCATTACTTTTTATTTGAAGCTGACCTCTGGAAATACTATGCAATTCTCAAGGATTTTCTCTCTACCACTTCTTTAACGTGTACATAGACTAACGCTGCTGATCAAATGGTAGATTTTAACAATTAGGGTTCTGTATCAAGTGAAGTTTGAGGGGCAAGCATCTTGCTCAGATAAAACACCCAACAATACCTAACCAGTTTATCAGTTACCTTCTGACATTCACTGAGAAGTTATACACCAGCTGTAAATTATGTTGCAAAACTTCCTCATATTAAATGCTGTCAGCAAGACTCAGTTTCAGCTCGAAGTCTGCTGAGCAGAAAAAAACGTCAGCACAGCAGAAATATAGTTCCTTGTGTTTGACCGGAACTGGAAAAAAAGAAAGAGAACAAAAGAGAAGAAAAATATAGGAAGAAAATAAGAGGCTCTTTTTACAGTATTTCTAATTGTAGCTTTCAGAAGAGAATAGAGAACCACCTTAAGATTCTGAGTTGGAGTGGAGGGATTTTTTTTATGTCACTTCTTCATAGCCTTAAATCATCATCGCTATTGGATGTTGATTTGCAGCTATAAACTACTTGCAGTGTTTACATTACGGTTTCTGAAAGAAATGCATATCTCAGGCCAGCAGATCAAATACATCACTGTCTACAGGAACTGAAGTGAAGCAAGTATGCATTGTATCCAAATGAGGCATGCAGGAATCCAAGGCAAGCAAAAATTTAAGAAGTTACACCCAAAAAAGCTGCTCAAAAAGACAAGAGTGAGGACCAAGAAAAGGCATATAGTGAGCTTTTTTGCACACAGCAATTAATACAACAGGACTACATCTTTCTGTCTTTATGAAAGTAAAGGCATTTTTCTTTTCTGCTCATTAAACTACAGAGAGGGCAAGGTAGGCTCTATGGCTTATTTCAGAATCATACGTGCTAGAGCAGGAGGTGAAGTCAGATTTTCCAAAGAGAAGAGAACTTTGGGCTACTCCTAGTTTCAGTGTGATGGTCCATTGATGTTTGCTATCAAAAGCCAAACATCAGCTCTTGTGCCCATGCTCACTACTTATGGAGGTCACAGGGCAGGAGGGCACAGAGCCAAAGGGAAGCAAGCTTCCCTCGCAGGACAGCGACAAATCCCCTGAAATTGTCTGCTGCATCCCAGCAGCTGAAATAATCTGCATGCTCCCATAGGTGGAAAGACTTCTGCACCAGTCCTCAGGTCCTGCTTCTCCCCCTCCTTGGCTCATTTATGTCGTGCCTCTTGCCCAAATAGCTTCCTGCTTCCACCACCAAATGACACTCATTCCACTGCAAATGGCCCCTTTGAAGTTGCAGGGGAGGGGCCTGGATTTTATCCATGGCACAGAATCCTAGCATAACTTTAACCCTTCTTATTTTATTTTTTTTTTTAAGGGGGGGTGAAGCAGCAGTTAATGAAAACAAGAGGAAGAAAAAAATACAAAGATACAATTTTGTCAATCTGTATTCATCAATTAACACATTAATAAAGGGTTTCCCAGAAAAAATAGATGCTACCATATCTACCCATCCTTGTATGCAATTGTCTCACCAACTTGAGAAGATTTTCACAGCTATGTCACTGTTTAGTCAAAGGCTCTTGCTTTCAAGGTCAATTAGCCCATGGTCATGTCACAGAGGGCTCCAAAGAAACTCCTCTGGTCTGACACCTACCTTTCATGACTATCCATGTGGAGGAAGGGGAAGTGAAACTGTTAATTGGTTGTCAAGCAGGATGAAAACATCATTCCTTTGGCTTACTAGATGTTTGCACATAAGAAAGCCTAAATGCTTAATTTTTTAATTTAGCAAATTTAAAAAAAAAAAAAAAGTTCTTGTGAAATCCTTTGGAGTCCAGAAAATCAGTGCATCTTGGTTTGAGTCTAAGGCCGTATTTTTTTCTAATGACAATAAATAAAATGAAAAGTTTTGCTGAAATGAGAAATCATAGCTCCCAAATGACAACATATAATTTTAAAAATGTGTCAAACCCAGTCACAGGGAATTTTTGGAATGTTTATATTTGTTAGGGAAAGATTTGGCAAAATGCATTCTTGAAATGTTTTGATTTCACTAAATCTGCCTTTTTACATAAAATAGAAAAAAAAAGAAAAAAGAAAAAGATCAGTGAAAGAAACTTTCACTGAGCTCAAATGACAGATGGCCTTTGGGCTATTCAGCTTATGTTAAATGAAGAAAAGTCCTTAAACTGTAGTTCAGGTCACTGCTTAGTCTACAGTCTGTTGGTGTCCTTTTAACTCCTGCTGCATTTCTCAGATTCATAAGAGTGGACTCTTCCATTCAAAGCACAACACAAATTCTAGCTCAGGTCCAGGTTTTCAACTGCAAATGGAAATCATAACATTATCTTCCCCTAGCATGTTCCTTTGAATGTATATACAATGGTTCACTGGGACCGCACAAGAAAACTTTGTAAAGCAAATTGCACACAGCCTATAAAGCCGTAATGAACAATTAACACTGTAAGGCATAGGCTAGTATAATCTTATAAGAGCAGAGATACTTCTGTTGAGAGACAGTGAAAAGAAACCAACAAAAACCCCAAATCAAAAAAACTCTAAACACAAAATATGAATAAAGCATGAAAACTGGGCAATACAATCTAAAATATTACCTTTTAGCACTTTCTCAATTCATGAGAAAACCAAATAAAATGCATTATGATCCTCCTTAAGGAAACACATTATGTACACTCATATTGTTTAGTTCAACCTAAAAGCTGTATAAAACAAGCTCTCCCCAGTGTGTTACACATTTGAGACCCTTGGGATTTTTCTTATAGTTTTATGTAATTTATTTCTTATAAACTAATCTCCTACTTCCTCTTCCAGCATGGAAAGATGTTTTATTGCTATGCTGTTTGGTTTAGCAATGGCAACATGCCATAGACAACACTCTGGTAAGTATACAAAGTAAATTTAACATTTTCAGGTCCAAAATATAAAATTGTACTGGAATGCTCACCCAATTTTTTTTTCACATGAACTCACCTTCTTGAAACTCACTCTCCTTTCACAGTGATATTGTCTCATTGCCTTTAATCAGAAGCACAATTGTTTCTGCAATCTGTTTGTTATACACTTGTACTCTATGCACTACCTGGTAGGTTATTTTCTTATCTACATAGCCAAAGTAAACTATTCCAAGCATGTCAAAAGATCATCAAGAAGCTAGTGACAATGCTAACTATTTTTTTGTTTGCTCCAGCTCTTTGGACTAGCTTGGAATGCAAATCCCTTCCCCAGCAGATACTGCACATGGAGGAGCTTCAGCAAAGGTGGGAACATTGAGTGTAGCAAAAGGCAAGAGTACAAAGGTCTTACAAGAATAAAACCAGGACTGCCACAAAGACGGCAGCAGAAAGCTTTCACATCCGAATTTCATTTGAGAAGACAGGCTGAGGTGCGCACAGTTTGGGCTGCAGACTAATTTCTTGGCACCTATCGCCATTAAAGCATTCTGCCTCCATGGTATTTTTGGGGGTCTCCTAAATCATGAGTTCAGAACTGTAGTATTAAAACACTGCAGTGCATGTTTGATGTGCAAAACAAATGCAAAATACTCATTGCAGAGAATGATAATGTGAATCAGAAAACAGCATAGCCTAGACATTTGGGCACTCTCATTTCTGTGAGAACTAAAAAAATTTGAGGGTAAAATATTTTACAAAGAGATGAGAAACTTTATTATTTTGACTTTACTTGCTTACTGAAAATTCAACTTTCAGACATGACATTCAGCTTGTGATTCATGAATGTAAATAACCAGTTTACATCTATAAGTGCCAGTCTGAGCAACCTAATGCAAGAATTGGAACCTTTTATTTGAGAGCCACTGGCTTGATAATGGAGGTAATTTTTCACTACATTGCACAATTAACCAGAGGAATTAACCTTCTTATTTAATGTTTTTAATAACTTTCCAACATTTGAAGTCAAAGCTTAATGCAGTGTTTTGACTGATGCTGTGCTAGATAGTAATTTCTCCTGTGTGAGTTCCACTGTATATTTAAAATCTTCGGGGCAGAAAACCCTGATTTTGGTAAGAGTTTCCAATCAGTATGATGATGTGTAGTAAGTATTGTTATTACAATTTTCAGCAGCCATTTTTCTATTCCATTTCAGAAAGACATTACAGATGGAAAAAGGGGAGAAAAGCAACCTCACTCCAGTTTGTGATCATGCATTTTTATAGTGTGGTTTTAATTTATTGATCTGGCATCACGTTCTCCTTCTATTCATTTTCTTCTCATCACTTAGATTAAACAAGTTGTCCTGGTATATTGAAATCTTAGTGACTGAGAAAATTCAGGTGCTGTTACTAAAAAAGAGTTGCTTTGGTCTGCACAAGTACTCACTTTAAAATTTAACAAGAGAGGGTGACATTTTTGGCTAAATTCTGATTTTATCAGAACTAACGATCTATCCCTACATATCAGTGGTGATGACCTCTAATCTCACTAGCAAAATGTTTGTTTACACAAAAGCTATTTTCTGGATTTAGCATAATTGACCACAGCAATTACAGTGAAGGGAATTTATGTTTCATTTAGAAAACTCCTGGATAGCTTTTCTGGCAACATAGGTAGTTTAAGCCTTTAATCTCCAACAAGCATGTTTTTCAGCAGACTAACCTATAAACTGTGGGGTTTAAGAGCTCTTGTGTTTGTTTACATGTCCAGAACCACACAGCTCTTGGCATGCACGTCTGTATGCCCAGGGGAGGTGTCAGCCTGGCAGCAGAGGAAGAGGAAGGTTGCAGAATAGGTTTCCAGCACAGGGAGAGGCAGAGCTCTCTGACCCTCCCCTGGCCTGCCTGCATGCTCTGTCCTTGCCCCGCAGGGATCGGATCCCTAGCTGCAGGAGCAGATCAGGCTGCCTGCCCAGCCAGCAGTCATGTAGGTATTTCCACAGGTGGTAGGTTTTGGACAGTATGTTAGCGATTTCCATTTTCATACCAACCTGGGGCCATTTCAAACCAGTACCCTAGAGGAGCTGGTATCATCCAGCTGGGGAAGCCCTAAGCCCTTCACGCCCCAAAATTATCAGTTACATTCTTCAGCTGAGGAGTTTGGATGAGAGCTCAGCAAAGTGAAATTTTCCTGACCTGTAGTGTGTCGCAGGCAGGACTAACCACACAGAATGTGTCAATTTTTGTGTGCTATTAGGCAGGCTTACTTTAAAATTCAGAACTTGGATAAGAGCTATTTCTCTTTCTTTTGGCTGACTGCTTCTGTGGCAACGATTCTGGTTGCCTGATAGGAAGTGATTAGAATATCCTCATAGTAAGTTGGGATTTAGTTCACCTCCTATGTCCTATCTTCTGTGTGCTAAGAATTAAAAACTTGAGGCATTTTGACAGTATGTGCAAGGCTGGAGAGCAAAAGCCAGTGTTTGAATATTTATTTTCAAACAATGGTACCTATGAATAACCATACATATCTCTATAATCTTTTGTTATTAATTAATCATATAATAGGGTCCTCAACATTAATTTTGTCTACAACTAATGGAAAAAATTCTACTTTATTAAACTGATTAATTGCTCTAAATATGCTTTTACAAAATAAAAGGCCAAGGAAATTTGTGACATTCTACAAGCCAAGGTCTGTCCACTTGAGACTCAAAATGAGAAGCCAGTCACTACAGATGATGCAAATAGTTATGGTAAAAGCAGTCTTCTAATTTCTTGTGCTCTTAAACCCGAGGAAAATACTTGATGCCTCTCTGAGCTGAATCATCAAGGGTTTCTTGTACCCCCAAACTTTCTTCTAGACTTCGAAGAAATTCAGGCAGATGTCAGTTACATTAAACTTTATTTTTAGAGGTGTTTTGGCCCGGAAAAGTGAGCCACTTTCAGAAGTCTTCAGATTTAGGTCTTAGAGTGGAATGATGGTTTTCAGGGAAAAAAACATTAGCTTTCTATTTGTCCTGATTCAAACAGGAAAAAAATAATATCGCTTTTCATTATGATTCCAAATGACAAGAAATCTAAAACTACCAGCAAAGTGAAAGGTCACTGAATAGTATTTTATTGTTCCCTCTTTACTAAAATGTTCCCAGAATCTCAGCCATGTAGAGCTGAAATGCTACTTTCAAAGTCTCTGACCAAGAGGAAGTAACCTTCAGGCCCTACTGCATGTCGTGTAAAAGCTCTGCACAGACCACAGCCCTGGCAAGGGTACTTGGGGTCCTTTCTGAATGCAGGTGTGAGAGCTCATTTCAACACCTCATCATTTCAAGGTGAGTTAAGTAAACTGCCTTATATCAGAAGTTGTTTGCTGCTATTCACTGGCATAGATTTGTTTGGTTTATTTGTCTGTCTGTGCATTTTGCTAATTTTTTACCAGGAAATGGGTATGAAGCCACAGGAGCTTTTCTGAAGAGAGAAGGCTGTCCACAGCTGTTCCACCTGCCCTCTGGAGCTGGAGAGTAGAGAAGACCCCACTAGTACAGAGAGGTTCCTGCCTGGTGGGTTACACACAGGCACATCTCAGGCACCGTGTCCACCTTCTCCTCAGCCCTGCAAAAACTAGTCCTCCCTCAACATGAGTGGCTTGCAGAATGACCTGGCAGGGAAGCATAACAAAGAGAAACTGCCTTTTTCAGGGCCTTGGGTGAGACCCTGAAATGATGCAAGCAAGGCAAAGATTCACTGATTTAAAGTTGATTTTGAGTGTCAGTAGTTGGCACTGCTCTGAGAGGAAAGAAATTCTATTTCATATTTGGGGAAATGCAATCTATGCTGCTTCTTTGTGAGAGCATTTGATTTTAAAATAAACAGATCAGAATGGATTGAGAAATAATGTGAATATATGCTTTTTCAATAAATAAACAGAGCAGTGGGGACATGACTTGATGTGACTTTTCCTAATGGAACGTGATTTTGACTCCGAACAGCAAATCAGACTTGTCAGTTGATAAAGGTTAGCCTTGCCATTAAAAACTATCGCTATTTTGGCTAATGTTAAGTATATGTGCTGCTTAAAATAAACTGTATAGCATGGATAAGAAAATGCATTGAGAATACACTCAGGCTATCTTCCCATTGTTGTAGGAACCTGAATGCCACCAAGCACTCCACTGTGACATGGAAACAAACAGCCAGTCTTTGTGGCAACATTAAAACCTCATGAAGGTTTGTGAGTCTTGTGAATCTTAAATAAGTTGACCGTTTGTTTTATTAGAAAGCAGAATACACCTTTACCATGTCAGTGTTTTAAGTAATAGTTCTGAGTATTGCCAAACACACCTATCAAAAAATGAGTCACTAAATAAACCAGAGGCTGCAGAACAAAAGGGTAGCTGTGACATTTTAACTAAGTTTTACTTCTTCCTTTTGGGCTAAACCAATGCCTGATCACAAAACACATTCACGTCTAGCATGCAAATTTTCTTTCTCACCACAATTCAAAGCAATATAAATTATAGTTGTTTACATCAAGTTTCCACACTCTTTTGAGCATTGGGCTTCTCTTGGTTTGGTTAGCAGAGATCCCACAATGTAACCAATAAACTTCATTCCCTAAGCTGTACTGACATCATCCTGGCTAAAAAAACAAGGAAGTAAGCTAATCGGAGATCTCCTGATTTATATTCTGTAATGAATACAAAGGGGCAGAAACCAAGGTCTTTTAAATGGAAACTGTCAGCAAAAAAGAAAACAGAAGAGAATTATTTTGGGAGGTGTCCAAGAAAGAGCAAAAGGGTCATGGGGGAAGAGGGGATACTAGAAAATGAAGGCATGGCCTGGGAGATAATATATACTACTGCAATATTGTCCCACCTGGTAGTGTTATGTGCTCACAATGCCACGTCAGTCAGACTTGTGAAATGAATAGTGGAAAAGCATAAATAACTGGGTTTTGCATATAGCTCTGAATTTTGTAAGATTTTCTTTTGTCCCCAAAGAATATTCACTTAGAGAAAATATTCACCAAATTAAAAAAAAAAACAAACAAACAAACAAAAAAATCTTTAGGTTGAAGAAGATTCTTTCAGCTATTGGGCATCTTCTGTTTCAAACTCTGTAAATATATTTATGAGTCATTTCAAACAGCCAGAATACCATCTGCTTTTAAAATTTTTGCTCATTTTTCTTTTTTTTTTTTTTTTTTTCCCCAGAAAAAGAATTCCATTAAATCACCTTGAAACCTCAGCTCAACATCCTGGTGTTGCCAAAACTTTTTTCTGCATAAAAGAGTCACATCTGTACTCATTAAGGGTAGGATTTATCTAAAGGAAAACTGAAATACTTTGTTTCTAATGCAGGTTGAAAATCTCATCTCAGGACTAGCCCACTGTGACTCTGGCTCAGAGCTGAGTGCAGGGACACAGCTCAGGATTCCTCCCCACCTCTGCGGTACAGGGACAGCCTCAGCTGGGACACTCACTGTTCCTCACACCTCTGTACTGGGATCCTGCTGGACCATTATCTTTTCCTGTTCAAGTGCAAACCTTGAAGAGCTGTGGTGTACTGTGACTGAAGTCATCTTCTCTCAGTTGGGAAGGAGGACATTATTCCTTAAGAGATGTATCTCTGTGTGACAAGCAGTGTGTCCTGGGAGGCACAAGGTAGGAGAAAAAGGCTTGCTCTTGTGACTTACGGCTGCAGAAATTTCACTGGGAAGAGGATTACTTTCTTTTTCCAAGGATAGTCTCTCCTCCCTTTCCTTCACTGTTTATTCATTCTCCAACTGCCCTTCATGAACTGAGGTACAGCAGCTCTGAAGCAGCTATTCTTTCATAGAGGTACCTCTTTCATAGTGATACTTCCCAAGATGAAAACAGTGGATGAAACACCATGCTTTCCTCTGTACATAATTGGTACAGGTCATGGCTGCTCCTTCTGTTGAACTTCTTTGTTATATTACCTTTGGCATGATGCAAGAAGAACAAACCAAATCTGTGAACGTCAAAACCCCATTTGGAGGACAGATTTGTCAGCAGGTTTACCAGCACTGAGTTCAATTCAGCTGGGCCTTCTCATGCCAGTAGGTGGGTTGAGCTGCTGGAGGAAGACTGACATGTACAAGGGTACAGACTGTTAAGCATTACTCCTGCAGCCATAACTGCAAGGATTACCTTCTCCTACAGTATATGAAGCAAGCAAAAGGAAGAATGGGTCATACACATGCTTAAACACAGCATATACACTTTTGGCATTGAATCTGAGAATAAGAGTCCTGGAGGAAACTGCCAATACAGGAGTAGAAAAAAGAACTATACTTTCAAAGGAAAAGAGAAAGGCAAGGGAAGAAAAATACAAGCTAAATGAGCTGTGGGAAGACACAAAACAGAAATATCAATCCAATAAATTATTTATTTTTTTAAATCACATAATTACATTTGAGCTAGAAAATAGTGGCATCAATTATAAGTGTTCAACCGTAATGGAAATAAGGTATTAAGGCAAATCAGCTAATCCTACAAAAAGCAGTAAAACAGCTATTGTAGGGGGGTTTAATATATTCTGCATTGGCCTGAGATCAATAATCATTTGGGAGGGAGGGTTGTTTCTGACCTGGCTCATTCCAACAATTAGGTTGGTAGCGCAGCTCTGCAAACAGATGTAACATCTGAAGGGCTAAGCATTTTGCAACATGCTATGAAAGATATAAATGCACCCATAATCATAGATGTCCGACTGCTGGAAGTACAATTTCTGCCCAAACCAATGATAATGGCAGGTTGTAATTCAGAAACTGACTGGACAGCAAAGCTGGACATGCAGTAATGATACAAAGTGTTAAACAATTCATTTTTGTAATGGTTCCACCCATAGGAGTTACAGATTTGAGCCTCTCTGATAATAAACCTCTTTCACATTTGTGCTATGTTGCAGTGAGCGTGGTGGCACACTCTAGGAAATGCAATCATTGCTAAGATACTCACACACTATCTGCCAAGAAGATATGTGACCTGACTTCCAAAACTGCAAGCAAATTGAGAGGGCTGATTTACCTTACCTATAGTACATCTCTTGCAAACATCTCTTGCAAACATCTCTTGCAAATATGCATGTTCATATGCAACTATTAATTGCATCATGTTTCCTAAGCTGTTTTGCCAGTTTTACTGATGGAAATATTTGTTTAGGTTTTATGGGAAGCCAGTCTTCAATTCTTATTTCCTGGCATTTGGCAGCTCTATGCTCAATGTTTATGTCTCTTCAGTGTTATTTTAAAAAGTCTCAGACTCAGCTGCTTCCAGTGAGTAGGAAAAAAATGCACCTCACAGCAGTGCCTTTCATGAAAACCACAGGCCAGCCAAACAACTACTGATAGGAGTTCATTTTTACTGTTCAAATGTGCTATGAAAGAATTAGCTTCCTCTCTTTTTCTCTAACACAAAGACAAAAATAAAATCAGTTACCACTGGAAAGTTGAAATATTAGTTCAAAATACCCTTTATACCCTCTGAGGATCAAACACTTTACCTAACAAAAGCTTTCTCATTATTCATATATCTGTCACTAGCAAAACTTCCTTATAGTGACAAACTTTACTCAGGCAAAGCCTTTCTGCCTTGCTGCAAGGTTGCTTTAATTCCACTGTCAAGAAGAAACAGAAATCTTATTCAGAAGTCTTTAAATATCTTTCCTTTTGTGTGACCTCTTTATTGCCTCCAAATTTCTTGAATCCTGTAATCTGCAGGTACTGTCGTGTTAGACTTGTGTGAGCTCCAGACATAGCCAGGGAAAGGGTTTTTCCATACTGTCACTGACATGCTGACTGTTTTGCTCTGGGGGTTCATACACGGAGGGTTTCTCGCTCAGCTCATATTTACAGGCACCCATTCATCCATTGTATAACCCCTCTACACTAAACTGAATGCAGTTATACCAGACGTCTCTGATTTAAAGGTATGAGATTTCTTCTTTTTACTTACAAGAAAGGCTATAAGAACTGCCAAAGAAAAATGCAAAATAAAGAAAACAACAGGCTATTTCTAATCAATAACATCTGGACAGAGCTGCATTATGGAATTTTAATATTAAAATTAGCAGTGTTTACAGCATGTCTTGAATGACGTCAGTCAAACCCCTCTCATCAATCTTCTGAAAAATAAAACAAAGCTAAGAGTCATAAAGCAACATCTTGGAATAGTTATGGCATTACTGATGTGTAGCTGATGGAAGTTTTATGTATTGCATCAAATCAGACAATGAACTCAGATGTCAGCTTGCAACATTGCTTTGTTATGCATGGCAGTCCTTCATTCTGAGTAGTCAGAAAGAGATAAGTGAATTCCAGTAACATTTGCTGAACTGCCACATGGTCAAAAGAAATGCCATATGAATAGACTGGCTGTGACAGGACATACTAAGGCCGAGAAGATAATCTTTATTTTTCTGATCCTATGAGGCAGCTGCCTTCTTTATTATTGAACTTGTGTTCTCTGTGCTCACCTTGTTCTGTTCAGTTTGACATTTTGATCTGGTCAGCTGGAGATTTCATGCTGCATTGACTGTTAGTATTAGTCTTGTATGTTGCTGACCACCTTCATTCTATATCAACAGATCATAAATGTGGTGATCTACCCAACTGAGATCTTCAAGACCTGAACAGTTGGGTGCTTAGGTACTGCAGCACTTAAAACTTCAAAACATGAAGAATTTGCATTTTATTTTTCAAGCTGGACTTGCACCTGTTCTTGCTTTATGTACAAGGCTAAAAATGTTACATAAGTCCTTCTTCCCAAGCTGTTTCTTGGGGGAATGTTTGAACTTATAGCCTCTATGTATTAATTCCTTTCCTGTTTGGTGCAAGATAACTCTTTTTCTAATCCAATTCATTGGTATCCCAATTGTACCAACAATGTCTCATTTGTGCCATTCAGAAAACAGCAACATTTTCTCTCTCAGTGACTGGGGGTTGGGGGAGGGAGGCAGTTAGTTACACTGTACACTTTGAGCAGAATACTGTAAATGTCTGTCAAAGATTTAATATCATCACATGATGATGCCAGTGCAGGAAATATGGTCCTATCTGATTTTGATTAATTTATATAGGAATGAAGCTCAGCAATTTCCTTTTTTTAAGCATCACACTGCCCCTGTCATTCCATGATACCCATTTGTCACTCTGCCATGTGGCACAATGTTTGGTGGTCTCATCTTCAGATAAGCACCTTGAAACTTCAGATCCATTTTTAAACTGGACCTGGGATAAGAATCATATAGGATAAGATAATTTACTTTCTTTGAATTTTAGTTGACTATCCTGAAACCAGATGCTTTAAGGAATGCCTTTACACTTTCTACTTTTTCCTTTAAGTCTTATTTTTCTTGTTTGCTTCTTGTTCATATAAACATAATAAAAGATGATTATTTTTAAGAGCAATCTGAGACACTTCGATAATAGTTTCTCAGCAGGGATCAGTGGCACCTAAGTAACTCCTTGGAGCTTTGGATGACATGACAGGGATATGACTGTCAGTGAATCAGTTTAGTTTCTAGGTAAGTAAATTGCTGGATAAGTAGAAGAAGAGAAGTTGGGTTCTTTTAGGACTGGAAATTGAGATGGCTGTAGTCCCATCAAAAAAAGACACTCTCATAAGTCCCATTCTGCAAGCAAGAATGTGTGCTTATCCTATCCTGAATGATGAAAATGATTGGCTCTTTGGTTAGTATTTGTCACTCTTACATCATTGCATTGCAATTCTAATAAATGTTCCCTCATCTTTGTCTCACATCTTATCGCTTACATCAGTCCTGAGGTGCAGGAGGTTCCTGCTAGGTGACTTTTCAATATACAGGTTTTCCCCCCTACCACCAATCATTTATGGGTGATCTCTGTTTTTCCCTTTATATTTAACTCTCATTAATTTTAATTAGACTTAGACTAAGCCCAAGCCCTTTAGCACAATTTATAAGAAAAAGAAGTATATCATGCCTGCCAGATGAATTTTCCCAGAGCTCTCGCAGCTCTAATTTACACTACAGACACACCAGGATGTGGTTGGAAGAAGCCTTGCGTTTCCTGCTTGTGCATGCTTTGGATGCATGACCTCAAAATGTCAAAAAGTCACTGGGTCATGGGGACAAGTCCGGCTTTGTGAGTTATGCTTTCTGGCTTGTAGATATGAAGCACGTAAACAACTTTTGAAGATATAAGATTTAGTTTTAACAGCTCAAGAGAAGTCACTGGGTTAGCTTTTCTTCTCTGAAAGAGACTTACATATTTCAGCCTGAAAATTCTCAATTGCTTCAGCTTTTCACTATGCAAATTTACAAACAGGGAAAGTGTGTCATGAAATGACATACTAAATCCCAGAAAAATTATTTATCAGCATTTAATTTTTTAAAAAACATGCTTGGCTAGTAAACACCCCCCATACCTAGTTTTTTAGCTTTGTTATTTCTCTTCATTATCTATCATGCAAAACTGACTTCTATTCAGCTTCTAAAATGTATTGAGCTCTTCACTGGTAAGGATCCTTGAATCAGGTTTAACCTTGGTGGCCTGCCATCCGGAATAGAAAGAGAAATCTTAATGGGATGCAGGTGCAGCTGAACTGCACCATTGATGAGGTGGAAGAGACCCTGAGGGGATCCTAAAAGTCCCTTATGAAAATCCACCATCACATTAAAGGACTGAGATGATTTCCTTGCTTTGTGGAATCCCTTTTTCAGTGTCTAGAGATGACATCCCCAGTGCTCACCGCAGCACTTCCAGAGAGCAGGGTCCTTTGTGGTTATCAATGACTTGATAAAATACCTTGTACACAGTATCTCTGCATCTGTTGGAAATGTCCCTTTGAATCAGGACCTTTCTGTCCTTCCCTAGCCTGCCTTAAAAGCTGTATCATACTGAAATATGACTCAGAAAATAACCCACCCAGCAGGACACATATATTACAGGAGCACTGATCTCTGAGGAGGTCTGATGACCAAAACGTATGGTCCCTTTGACTCCAAGTATAATTCCAAAAGGCCCTTTTTTATTTACATAGAAACCAAATTAAATCTCTTTCCTATGCTTTCAGTATTCACTGTACCACACTCGTAGTGTGGAGACATAAAATAGAAAGTGCCTGAGAGATACAGTTTTTGAAATGGTGATAGCAAGTCATACTTAATGCCTCTACCTCAACTAGCAGTGACCTGGCACCTTTTCCTTAGTGAATGGGGAATTACCATATGGAATTTCCAAGAGATTGAGGTCTGCTGAACCTCACAGTCTGATGCTCTTCTAATTGCTTGCATCAGTTGCTATAATTAGGGAGCCCTGAAAAATATACTGAATACTTGATGATGTTAATTATCATCTTTCATACACAGATTCATTTTAACAATGTCTGACATGCACTTTAGGTAGGTAAGTATTTACCCTGCTAAATGCTTTTGCACCAAGACTTGAAGACCACTGACTGCATCCCCACTGCACAGCACTTCGCCTTGGGACTCTCCTGGGCCCTGTGTTGTATCCTCAGGCCGTAAGACAGAGTTATTATTTTCTGTGTATTTTTTTCTGTTCAAAGTGTCTGAAACAGTGTGGGGACTGTGATGGACCATATCAGCATTATGCTTTTATATCATTAAGCGCAGGAGATGCTCTCCATGCCCTGGAGATGACCGAGAGTGCAGTCTCCTGGAAGACAGTGCAAGTGCAGGACTATGCAGTCTCAATCACAGTGTTTACCTGCAGAGGTCCCTGGAGTGAGCTTCCCCCAGCACTGTACCTGGGGTTTAGGTTTAGAAGAGAGGCAGCTGATTCACTTTAAAAGGGAGCCCAAGAGTGAATATCTGCAATGCAGGCAGGCAGTGATTGGGACCAGAGAACAAACTGCAGAGCCAAGCACTACCTGACGGTGACACGCACACACACACACACACACACACACACATTGTAGCCCTGATAGTGACTGGACTTTTTGACACTCGTCAAAGCTAGGTACTGTTTCTGCTCTTGAATGCTAATTGAAAAGGTCCAAAAGAAAGCCTTAGGGACAAGATCTGTTCTCCTCACAGATCTCAGGGATATTGGACGCCTGCATTGGTCTTGCTTTTCTGTGAACACTGTCATTGACTTGAATGCAAAGGATAAACATGAGCCAATTTTTCAGAGAAGCAATTTTCCTCATAGGCAGGCTATTCAATAATTAATTGCTGATAAAAGACTAAGATGCTTCTCATACTCCTTTTAGATAATGCTATGAGTGTCAGTACTTGCATGCATTGAAGGAAAAAACCCCTAGAATCAGTGATTAACACCCCCTGATCTAGCCTTATCCTTTATCTCTTCTTATATTTTTATTGTTTAAAGACAGTAAAACTACAGCTGGTTAAATACCCTAATGTTTTTTTTTCCTCCAAAATAATCAGCTTCATTTGATTTAAAAAGAACAGCCAGAGCAAGTTAGCCATTTATTTATTTTTCCTTCTAAGTGGCTCCTGGCAGGAAAAACTTTTATTCGTTGCTGGTATTCTCATACACAGATCTCACCTCCAGCTGTGCTCCAGTGTTTAGGTTCCCTGGGCAGGCAGTACTTTTATTACTGCATACTGATTTCAACCATCAAGAACACAAGGGTGCATGATGTCAGTCCACATCAGGTAATGGGACTGTTCAGGGTTAGCTCTGTTCCCTTCAGAGCAAATTAATTCCTCTCACCACCACTGACTGGGTCCTCTCACCATTGAGGTCTCCAGGAGTTTTGCCACTGACGTCAGCAACAGAATAAGATCCAATATAAACTGCTTGGTTTAAAATACCTGTGGCTGTATTATCTTGCAGTACTGGCAGGGCATTAATAGCTGTCACCTTGCTTTAGCACCTCTCACATCAATGTTAAACCAAAGTCTTTAAGCCATTTGGGCTGTTTATACATTGCCAGTGTTACATATGGTTTCATAAAGAGCCACATAATATTTATAAAAGAGCCTGGCAGGGTCCTCATAGATGCAATGGCTTTTTTATTTTTAACCTACTTTTTCTCCAGTTTAGGTCTTGCCTGTTTCAAACTGAAGTGGACTGTGATGTGGTAGCCAACTTGACTGCCAAAATCAGAGCATGGGATCTCATCCAAAACTCACTGTGGTCAAGGAGAAACTTGCCACTAATTCAGTGGGATTTAGACCAGGCACTCTTGAATCTCCTCTCTCATACTCAAGCTTTGCATCCCTGTAATGCCTTTGGCTTCTTTGGAAGGTATCCTGATCTGCAGGAGGGAAAAGAGAAAAACATCTCTTTTTGTATTTATTTTCTTTAAACATTTTCTTTTACATTGTTTCAAATGCTTTTGATTTATAGATCAGCACACAACCAAAAACAGTCCTTGGAAGTGACAAGGATTCAGAGGCTTGTTTGCACAGCTTTAGACCAAAGTCTGCTTAACTGTGAAAAATAACATTTTTGTAGGCTGTTACTTCTTAAAGAGCTGCTGGTGCCTTCTGGAAATCTTTGAGGAATAGTTTGTTTAGGAGTGAATCTGCTTAGGACAATATACAGTTTTATTTTTCTGGTCTCTATCTGCTAAAAGCAACCAGAAAAGCAACCAGAAAAGATACTCAAAACTTCAATGAGAAAAGCACAAAAACCAAAAATCATATTTAACATTCATGGAACAGAGCCAAATACTCTTACAAATAATGTAGGCTTAATGATCTGTTTTTAGAAAGAGACCAAATCTCTGAGAGTTTTTCAGCTGGAGTGGAAAGCTATTCAGATTACTTTTTTTATGCAAAGAAGCAACACTTTTCTGCTGATGTAAACACTGTATATACAGGCAACAACAAATGACCCATAGACCAGCAGAAAATTTGACAAAGAGGCCCTATACTTTCTAACAGTGCTCTCCTTAGGAATCTAAGACTTCAGGTTACCCTTAATCAGAATTAAGATAGAACAGGGACATAATATGGGGAGCTAATTCTGCAGGACAGTGAAGCATCTCCAAGTGTGAGGAGCCATTTCTTGATGCTGTCAATGCTTTCATTGCTACCCCTACACTTCTATGAGAGATTTGGTAGGGACTTGAGCAATCTTTGTTGCTGTCAGCAGCCATCTCATCAGTCAGGACCGTGTGAACATGAAGTAGAAGAGAATATTCTTGAAACTGTCTTACTTTAAACTTCAGAGCAGTCTGACATTCAGACACTACTGCTCAGGTTTTTTACCACAGTTACCCTTATGCTAAGCCCATCTTAGTGTAGAAATGAGTTGGGATTCTTAGCAGTGGAATTTATTTTCCATTCCACTTCCTCCCTATTGAGTTTAAAACATAGCCCTGTCTAACCTTTTTCTGATTTCCTCCCTCATACTTAATCATTTAATTACAAATTTCATCAAGACAATAAACACATCTCTAAGAATCATGTTGTTTAGCTGCTTTCATGTTCCTCGACCACCTGTCCAACTCAAGACACTGTCAGAGTACTGAGAGTTTTACAGATTCTCTGCCAATAGTTTATATTGTCACAGTTTTGCAATCATAAGTGGGTGTCCAAAAGTTATGCAGAGATACAACCTCTTACTACGCATTGTAGAAATTGAAAGCAAGTAAGCTAATGCATCTGTGTAACTTTCCATTTAACATTACTTAATAATACATCAACTTTTAGCATTGCATTTTATAAGAGTTAATGAACTCCAGTATGCTGAGCTCCAAGGACGTGGGAGAAGTCGGTATCTTAGCTGGATCCTGATGTTTCTACTTAGTTTAATTCAGCTCTTACCAAACAAAACTCTTGTTGAAGTCAATGAATATTTAACTCAAAAAACAATTGAATAAAGACAGAGAACCAAATTCAACATTAATTTGATTAAATGTCTTTTGGCACAAGAACAGCAGGATTTGGCCTTAAGCAACATTTCCAGGATTGGATCAATGTTCTTATACCACAGAAAAAAAGACCTGAAAAAAACTAAAAGGCAGAATTCACAAATTTCCTATATTAACCAAACAATGTATTTTTATTGACGTTAGTTTCCTATGGGAAAGTTTGCAGCCAGTGCTCTGTATGGGAGGGGACACTGTACAAAGTCACATCCATCCAATTCAATCTACATGAATGTTCTCATTTTTTTCCCTCATCCACTGGATAATTAAACTGCAAGAGAGCACAACTTCATAAAAGCTTTTTATCATTTTTATCAGTTTCCAGAATCCCTTCTCAGAACACAGCCTTTTCTGACCCTGTGTCAATCAGGCACATCTGCCCCATTTCAACATTCACATCAATATGCTACTATAGGACAAATCTTTAAGTTGATCACTGCCTTCAGGCTCAGCTTAGCCTTCAAATTATGTAAATACTTCCTATTCAAAGTCTGTCTTTATTTCCCTGAGAAAAGCTGAAGCTAAGAGTTGTGATATCTAATCTGTCCTTTTTATCCAGATGTGAATAACAACAACAAAAACACCCCAGACCCTGAGGAAACAAAATTTCAGACATAGGCTTGTTTACCTTAAAATAACTTTGCCATTTTTGCTTCCTAAGATGAACATGTTTTGTCTGCTCGACAGGAAACAGTTAACTGAAACATGGAGTCCTCTCCCAGTGTTTTTCAGAGGAGAAAAGCTCACACCAAAGTCCATATGGTATTCACCCATAAACACAGACACACGACAGGAAAAATGTATTTTAAGTCTGCGCACTGTGTGTCTTGGAAGAAGTTTGTCAAACAATTATGAAAAGAATTCGGCTTCCTCATAGCACCCTGGGAATGTACTCAGACACTGGATCGGTTCTCATCTGGCTTCAAAGAAAACACTTGAATAGGTCCCATTTTTACAGAATAGTGTTTATAATGTAATTTTACTTCTCATTGGGGATCTCTTTCTTTGCCAATGTTACTTTTAAATAGGATGATTAATATTTAAAGTCACTTAATTATCATATGTTAACCCACTTCCAGAACTGGTTACAGCTACTCTTTGATGTATAAAGGAACCAAACTCACCACTGCAGCATTCTCATGAAATAAAGATATTGGGAACACGAAAAAGAAAGTTTTCTTCTTTCTTATTCTCCCCCTTTTTGGATGAACACCTTCTCCAACCTTGTTAGAATCAAGCACCTATTTTTTGAAGAACTTCATTTCACTTCATTTCACTTTGTCGGAGCTGCTTTTTTCCAGCAAGGTGTCAGTTATGTTAAACTTCTGAATCTGTCATGCTGGGAATTTCCACATGCAGGGAACAATATTGTGCAGAGGCTGCTTGCCATTTGCCAAGTTAAACTTTCAGTTGTTTGCAATAGTCATGTTACATAATACTTCCCACTATTAACATTAAAAAATCACTATGCAAACAGGTGTATTTCTCCTCTTGGTTTCACACCTAGCTCCCAAAAGCATTAGTGTATAGGTGAGAAGGTGTCAAATGGAAAGGCTTGTTAGGGGAAAGAGGGCTTTATAAAGCCCCTGTGGATGAATCAGCAGAACCATCCCAGTTCTCCATCTCTCTGGGCATGACTGGATTAAGTGGCTATAGATTGCCATTCCCACTGTTGTCCAGTGCTGCACTTTGATGGAGGATAGGAAAAAGAATTGTGAAATAGGCCCCCCAATGCCACTGAATTACAAAATCTGTATGCAATGGGGTGGAGAGATTGGATTAAAAGGTGTTCAAATTGCCTGCAAACTACATATCTGAAAGATCCAATTAACTTAATGGTCAGGGCAAGCTTCAGTTTTCTGAGATTCTCTCCTTTCATTCACACATCTACAAAAAACCAGACAGTTGCAACACAACTCTTAGCCACTGTGAATGGGAACGTCAGAGGAAAAACATTCCTAAAAACATTCTTTCCAATACCAAAAGAGATAAGATTGAAGAGTGGTTCAAGACAATCTACCTAAGCCTTCTCAGCTGAGCTACGATTTACTGGTGTTCACTACTTATATTAAAATGTTTTAATGGACTGAAGACATGACATTTCTTGAAATACCAAGGAATAATTTTAAATAGTGAATAAATCTGGATTTTCTTTATCAATTTGTTTGTACAGTCTTTTATAGACTACAGACTAGTAAATTCAGCAATCGTTAAAGTCATTTGGGAATAATCAGGTATCTAAAAATGTGATTCTCAGAGTAAGCATACTGAGTACTGTGATGCATTAACTACCCAGTCAGAAATTTGGAGGAAGTGAGTCTCAAAGTCCTTCAAACACATGAGCTTTGACATCATTGTTAAGGAAGAACTTAAGGACTATTCTTAAATCAGTCACCAGACCCTAATATCCATCTTGCATGCTGTCACATAAAACCCTTTCTAGATTTACTGTTAGGCACCCAGATGATCTCTACACTAGAAAATGAAACAGGGCCAGGACACAGGCTTGACCACTAGCCCAAAATGCTACTTTACTGTTGAAATGGGAGAGTAGGTATACCATATGGATGAGCTAGAGCTCTTCCAGATAGTGCCCAAGTACAGTGTAGGAGACAGCAGATGTCAGGGACCAGTATGACATGCCAGACATCCCACTACCCCAACAGACTACACCACCTAGTTCTCCCTAATACTCCCACACATGCTACATATCATCCCACATATGATAGAGACTGGATGCACAGCAGTTTCTTGCTATGAGAACATCATTTTGTTGGCGTGCAAGACAACAGTCATATTATTTCAGATACATTAAACTCTAACACATGACACCTTAGATTTATAAGGGCCACATCTTGTTCAGGGCTGAGTGCTAAATTGTACAAATAGTATTTCATCTGTGTTCAGCAGTATAAATGTAAGCCCAGGTCTAGGTGCCCCAGGGGCAGAAGGATAGGCATCTAGATGGTTAGTCCAGACAATACAACAGTACTTTTTGTAAAAGAGATTAATCATTCTCAAGGTAGACAAACAGGGTTTTTTTATAAATCATAACAATTTAAGGTGGATTATTCAGGAAATCTTGATTGTTCTCCTTTATTTAGGTGCCTACATTTTATCTAACTAGTGGTTTATTTGTCTATGTGTTATTTTGTATTCACCCTGGAGACCTCTTACACTGACTGAATGATGGTATAGCTGAGAAATACAGTAGAAGATGAATGAATATAAGATACATGATAACAAAATGCTTTTATTGTAATGGCAATGTTAAGAGCCAAGGACTATTCCTACAAAGCTTTATCCCCTAAATGCATCTTGCTATTGCAATATGCTCATAATTAATTCTTCTAAATAAAAAATTCTCTCTCACAACTCATTAGGCAGTCATCATCCTGAGTTATCACATGTTTTCCTCCTTTCATGTAAAAACAGTACAGAAAAGGGGTGGAAAATAATAATATTCTTATATCTGTGGATTATAACTTGACTGACACCTGTCAAAAATTGAGAGATTGGAGGAAAATAGGATTGTGTCAAATAAAATGTTCCCAGAAAATAGAAATGGAGCCTCATTACAGTCCCTTGTTCCACTTTCTGTCATCCTTTCTGTAAATTATTAATTACATTTGAAAAAATTGCTGTATTTTGTGTTTTACAACAGCTAGAAGAAAATATCCATAACATACCCGAAACTTTATTAACACAGATGTAAAGGAGTAGTATATTTCCTGCTTCTTCAACATTTGCTGAGGCTCAGTTGCATCTACCTGAAAAAAAAAAATAGAAAGAGACGGTATTGACCCCCTTTGCTTGTAGGCTGACTTTTAACACTTTTAATAGGCAAATCCAGTTATGCCGTTTACAAAGCAGAAACTGTTTCTTACCTTGCTTCAGTGAAAAAGAATTGTGTTAGAAAATACCTGCTTTCTCTACTTTTGAACACTGTGGCACCACAAGATGGTAAATCAAGTATGAAAGCACGTAGCAGTTTTTTAAGGCATCCACAAAACTAGCATCGAGTACAAAACTACATGGCTGCATAGCACAGAGCATTAGACTAGTAGAAACTCACTCTGCCACTTCAAATTGGTTCAGACAACCCTAAATAGGTAATTTTGTCCTAGCAGACCTGATGTTGCCTCAGGTATTGTCTGTCTGTGCTGCTCTAGCTTTATACTGGGTCAGAAACGTTCTGCTCTCCTGCAGCCAGCATAAACCAGCCTAAAAGAATAAAGCCAGCACACATATCACATTCTCCAGTTAACTTTGTAGAGTTGGGATCATGCATCCATGCCTGATCTGGATTAAATCTGCACAATCTGGTGAACTGTATTAAGAAACACAGATTGTTCAACAAGTCAATTTGACTGAAAGATGATGTACCCTGCTCATAGGGGCGGCTCGGACAGCAGATCTAACAGGGCCAAGGTGCTGTGAGGAGCAGAGAGAAAAAGCTGATGAGTAACAAGATGTTCTCTCATTTCTCTGTACCTGAAGTCCTCTAAAATCTCCTTCTTTGCATTTTGTGGAATTTGAAGTGCTCGCTAGAGGCAAGGCTCTGACTTAACAGCCACGGTCTGGGATAGCTGTGATGTTTTCCCATGCCCGCTTGTCAGCCTCTCCCTTTCCCATGTGTGTTCCCCTCCCCACAGGGAGGGCTCAGGCCCTTTTGACCAACAGCAGCACACAGAGTACCTTTATTGTTCATTAGTAAGGGGATATGACAAGATTAGCTAAACTAGATCTGCATTCAGAAGGAGGCCCATGAAAGTAATAAGTGATGAACATGTATGCAAAATTTCACAGTTTTATATTTGTCTCATTTTAATCTGCTTGAGTTTGTGGATCAAGACTCTTAGCAATTAAATTCCGTGGTTGTTTCAGGTAGGGATTTCCAGCACGTCCTCCTGAACATACCAAATTGAAGTTGAAAAGAGCCTTTTATAAAGATGATGATTTTTTACAAACTTTTATAATGTTCTTTCTCAATGAGTTCCACAGTGTTTCCAGTCCTACACACTCATTCCAAATGGTTTCTAACATTCACTACCCCTTTACAGAAATAAGAGAGAATAGGGCTCACAACAAAGAGTGAAGGACTGCAGATGAGTGATCAGTAAGGTCAGTACCTTGGGAATATGAGGTATAACTTAAGGTCCGTAGCTAGGAGATCTCTATGACTTATGAATCTCTGATATCCTATCTTTGGTGTTGACATCAGATAGAGCAGAAATGGGAAAAGAGGCTACCTCTATGTAGCAGTGTAGCTGTGACCCCTTCTGTACCTCCTTTTCTTTCCCTTCTAAGCCTTGACCCTTCTCTTGGATTTGAGCCCCCTAGGATAGTCTTATGGTTCTTTCTCTCTTCCTTCAGTGAGCCATGATCTACATTTTTTTAATCAAAGTAACAACTTCAGACCTTTGAAAACAATAAGAATAATAAGGTTAAGGTGAAAGCCATCCCTATGTATAAGGTTGAATCACAGGAGAAAGTATGAGAGCTAGCTCAGTAACCCAGGAACATGTCAAGGCAGAGAAGTGGCTCTGGTTTATGCAATAGTAGTCCTTGTCAAGTGAGGGTAATGGGGTGTAGGGCTTTGTCTGAAACACACAAAAGTGTTCAGGGTTCCTGCAATTGCTTGTGGCACAATGTTCATACACACGGGACAGCAAAGAACAAATTTTTATATACAGTGACTTAATGGGATGAGAATGGAGCTGCAGAGGAAGGAGTGTCAGTACATATACTGATATACCAGTATATTACACAGGTATACTGATATACAAGTATAAACTGAGAAGATGGGAAATTTAAAGGTATGAATACAGAGTGAAACGTTCCCTTTCACAAAAGCGTTAAGCTACTGTGGCCACCACAGTATAGCAGTAGTTTTGGGACATAGAATGTTTCCATTTCTAACCAACCCTGTAAGCCATGACATAGTTCAAACAGCCTGAAGAACAAACAGAAACTGTCTTCCCATAGATCACCACATATAGAACAGGATATGATGATTTCATCCTTTAAAAGCACTCTCTTTCAAGCAACAACAAAACTAACAACAAAACCAAAATTAACAAGATGTTAAAGTATATTCTCTGCCTTCTCTTCTTATAGTGAGTTCTGTATGCTCACAACACACAAAACTCCACTCTGTCTGCAAACTACACTGAACAGATGGTTCTTATGCCAGCCCAAAAGTTAAACCTGCAGCTTAATCCCTAGAAAGAATCTGAGACACCACAGCTCAGTGCTGACTTATGTTCTTAGAAAGGAGAAACTACAGAGGCAGAAACACTTACAAAAATATCTACAACTGAAATAAAGAGGCAGCATCCAGTGGACTGCAAAACCTTTCTGTTAAAGTTTGCTTTTTCCTCATTCTTGTTTAGTCCCTTTGCCATTAACACATGATGTCATCTCTTGCTGTCCTTCCATTTGCTTAGCATTAAACTAGCAGATCACATTCATCTTCACCTGGCTGCTGACAGTCCTGATGGCATAAAAACAGCTTAAAATGAGACATGCACTTCATTGTTTCAAAAGACACACATATAGTCATGAAAGCATCAGGCAGATGGACATTTCTTACTCAGATGACCTCATTTACAACCAGAGCTCTAGCAATTTGCTACAACTAATGCTCTCTACAGCTGCAGAGGAGACAGGTAATGCAGCCTGAGTGGCTGAAGATGCTTCACTGGCATTGCTAGGAGCAGGTAGGCAAGGCTAAAGTTAATTAGATGGGTCCATAATGATGGGATTCTGTGTTTGTTCTTCAGTGAATGCTGGATCAAACCCACAGGTATTTTCAAATTTTAAAATTAATTTGCTACCATTTGTCAGATTATTTTCACAGAGAGGAACCAAGCTGATTTGTTCTGGTTGACAGTTTAAAATTGAGGTGTATCAAGATGAGACAAAACAAGAAAATCTTGAAAATATTAAAGGCTGAAAAAAGCTGAAGCATTAGCTGGGGTATTTTTAGACTTTAAGCTCTTCAGGGCAGTGATTGTCTGCTGTTGAGTATTGTACAAAGCTGAGCACATTGCTAGCGCTAAACAAGCACAACATCTCTACCACTGAATCTCTTCACACTAGATAAAAGGGGAAAACACTGATACAAATAAATAGGAAAGCAGAAATGCTTTACTCAGAGGGAACATCTGTAAATCAAATTATGCAAAAGGATTCTCTTTCCAAAACCTGGACTAAACAGGCAGCTTGATCACATTTTTCCACAACAATCAGTTTTTCGCACGTACTGTCTACTTACTGCAGACCAAAGCAAGCTTCCAGGAAATGACTGCCAAAGTATACAAGTTGACAATTTTAATTCCAAAGACAAAGATTTCCTAATGTTTCTGACTCAAATCGGGCTACATTAAATTACATCAACTAGAGAATACTATAATTGAAACAAAAAATTATCAGTTGAAATTTCTTTTGAAAAGGCAAAGAATTCTTAATCAAGAGCATGATTTTTCATTCCTTTGCATCCCAGGACATCAAAATTGTAAAAACTGGGCAGCATGGAAGATAGTACAATTATATACCATCATTCTCTGATCATTTACATTAAAATTCCATTTTTCATTTGCAATACGCAAATATAAATAACTTCACAAGATGTAATCATGCTCCTGGTGTTTTCTAAGATAATAATAGTCCATTCAATAGTAGTTGAAAACCCCAGGCATTGCAAAACCCAAATGGGATAACATAGTGTATTGTTCAAACTAAGAAAACAAAGGAAGTTAATCAAGGTCCTTACTTGACTACAGTTGTCTTCAGACATAAGACTTGAGAGGTATTTCTTAACCAATGATTAATGAGTAGACACCTAAAAAAAAAAAAAAAAAAGACTGCCAAATTGTAACTTGTTTGCTTAAACAGCACAAGAGTAACTGTCTAAAAAGCAGCTATTACCATAGAGTTTATGCAGAAAAGCAAGCTCTCTTTTAACCTTTCAGACAACGTAAAATTATGGTTGCATAAGTATTGGTCAAAGAAAAAGTATTCAGGTCTACTACAAGATAAATAATGAAAGGATTTGAGTTCCAAAGGAATCTGAAATATATATTTTTACTTTCAGTAATTTTTCAAGACATTTGAAAAAAAATAATTGCAAAAATATAGGAAAGGAAAAATAAACAGATATGAGATACAGGATTCACAGGACAAATATAGGGCTCATCAGACAACAGAAATACTCCCTGAAGTAGTTAGGAAGATGCTAGAAGTAACTCAGAGGGCTTATTGGTTTTACTCTGATCATCACACATCTTCTTGCAGAGAATAAAGAGAATTGCCCATTTCTGAGATGTCACCCATTTCTTTCTGAAGAAATGTCATGCCATTGAGCTCATTTCAAAGATTCTGAGGTTTGATGTAGGGAGGAAAATAGGAGAAGTGGGTGATTTCTCCACTCTCTTCAGCAGCCTCTTAGGCACCATCTGTTTCAGGCTGTATTATATACATGTGTGCACATACATCAAACAAATCCCCTTTGGACAGACACCTCAAGAAGGTCCATTAGCTGCAAAAACACTAGACCAGTTTCAGCTTTGTTACCACTGATCACAGTGAGGAGGAGAAACCCTGATCTGGAGAGTGCTTTGAAGCCTGAGCAGACTTACACATGATGGTAATGAAACGAGGTGCAGCCTCGTCCACTTGCTATGAAGGGGTTGGGGGTCATTGCACTGTTTTTGTGAGAGAGAGCAAGTAGCATTACAGCAGTGCTCAGCACAGCTAAACAATTACTTCTAGAACTGCTGATTAGAGGCAATCCTATCTCAGATAGAAGAAATCAAGATTCCGGTTGCTATCAGAAGAGGTGTTTTAAAAAAAAATAAATAAATAAAAAACCAGAATACTAAAAAAGCTGAATTAGGAGGCAGGGGAAAATTGAAGCAGCTTGTGTTGCCACAGATGGTTCTTCTGGCATTCACCACTGCTTGTGTGTAAGTAACAGTACCTAAATGAAAAGGATCTATCAAGGCTGTGCGTGTAATAAGAAATGGTATTATTGACCATGCAACAAAAATTCCCTTTACCTGAAATGAGCTAATTCTTGCAGATCACAGTCTGCCAGTTAATTCTTTGGAGATTACAATTTAAATAGCTTTTCCTCCAAGATCTGTGTGTGCATGTCCTTCAGAGAGGATGCAGAGAAAAGCTGGTAAAAGAAAGACTCAGAAGCGGTATCTTAGTGTTGCCAGGAGATTCTTCTTCCTTTCTGGGTGACTGAACGTTCATTAAGCAAAAAGACTAAAAAGCAACCTTAAAAGTTGGTCGATGGAGCAAACCTGGGCCTTATGGACACAACTCAAAATTTCAGGTGATGAGGAATGCTACAGTAGTTACATATAAAAATAAGAAGAGGCAATAAGAAGTATCTAGAGGAATCTGAAGAGGTAAAATTGATGTGATGGAGTAGAAATGAACAATGAGAAGTGGTGGTTGAAAAAAACTGCAAAACAGTCTCTGCATCTCTAACTTCTCTGTTACTATATAAATCTTTATTTTAAGATATTAGAAATGTGAAGGTGAGTGGGAGGTTAATATTAGACAGGAGATAGAAAAAGATTTATTACCCATGTTCTTTTTTCCCTACTACTTGGGTTTAGATGTGACTGAACAGTTAATTACTTATATTGATGGCTTGGCAAGCAAACCAAGGAGAACAATAAACTTGAAGCATCTCCAAACTCTTCTGTTTAGCATGTGATCATCTGCTAGAGTAAAAAGCCTTTGCCAGGAGACCCAGGTATAGTTTTTGTTAAGGATGTCACAGCTTGGTTTTTCTGATTTAACATTACATGCTGTGAAATTTCTTCTAGAGATTTGATTACACTTGGCAGTAATACAATAAATGCATAAGAGTAGTGTTGCACCAAAGCTACAGAATATTTCAAATTCATTCATGAAGCTGGAGGAGATTTTACTTTAAGGGTGTCTATCAGACACTGTGATCTGATGTAAAAGCTGTCTGCTGCCAGAAAGGATGGTCCTGTGTTTCTCCAGGTTGCCTATTCCCACCACCATCAATGGTACCAGAACTAACATTTGTAGGGTGAGTCAGATCACCATGCAGCTGCACAAACACACATGCCTACTCAAAGGAGGAAAAAGAATATCCAATTGGGGGTGGCAGGCCATACTTATGTCAAATTAAAGTGACTAGTACCACAGGCTAAAAAATATGCAGGATATTGCTCTCAGCCTGCAAGCAGAAATCTCAAACAATAGAAAACTTCAGCTGAGAGCACTGTGTGACCTTTCAAGTTAGAACACTGGCAATAAAATGTTTTGAAATGTGACCATCTGGTTTTGAATAGATAACTGGAAATTCAATTTATCACTCCCAAGCTCCTCAACTTGTTAAGCACCAAATCAATGATTACTTGCCCGTTCCAAAACCATAAAGCATATACCCACTATAATGTCCCTTGCTTTTTGCCTGTAACAAGGCACCGCCTCATAGCGAAAGAATGTCCCAGCTGCTACCTGCATTCTTGAGCACCTAACTCAACTAACGAGGAAGCACAGCAGATCAATGGGCCTTGTAGCAACTTCTCTTGCCTTTCCTTTCATTTTCTTTAATTTTTGATCCACAGTAATATATGAAGGCTACTGATGATCCAAGCTGAGATCTGTTTCTGTATTTAAGTTCTTAATTACAGTTGTTGATTTTTGGTGATGCTGAAATCCTACAAATCCTATGAATATCATAATTTCTGTTGACGAAAACCGAAAAAATAAGCTTTTTACACTTATACTGAAGTGCTGTGGGTTTTTTTAGTACAAATGGAGCAGCTATGCCCCATACCCTGTGGAAGAACTACTAACAATAATACATTACTATGGATCAGAAAAAAAATTAAAGCTGAAGAAAAACTGTACAAAAGACAAGAGAAAATAAAGGGTATCACAGCCCAAAAGAAAGAGAAAATTTAGGAAAGAGCAAGTTCATTATAAGAATTTTGCCAGAATGAAACCAAAAGGATTTCCACCATGTGATTCAAAATTGAGTTTTACATGTAAGGGTTAAACTTCTCAATTTAAAATCTGTAGCTCAAACACTTGCTGTACCTATTAATTTCAAGTGGAAACTGGAGATTTTCATAACTCCTCAAAATCATATCTATTGAACATATATTGTGTATGCAGTTTTGCCTAGTACTAGCAAAAGGCCTTATAATGAAAAAAAACTAAAATACAAACTTCTATAATTTGATTTTTGCTCAGTTTCACATAATGCCTTTTTGTCAAATCGTATAACTTTTTCTGGTATTTATTATGTGAATATGTGCCTACTAGTGCCTCAAACAGCAATAATGTCAATTTGTCAGTGTCCAATGTTGACTCTAATTTACTTTTAGTATTTATCATCTTAGATTTGTTACATGTCCTTTCTTCTGCTAATAGAGAATACTCAAGCAGGGCCTGTTTACCAGCTGGAGGATCCCTTAGCAGGCAGAATACTGGTGCAAGAGAGCAGGCAGGGAGTTTTCAGGGTAGGCTGGTGTAGGCTGAGGAAATATCCAAGCAGTACAAATCCACAATAGCCAGAAAGTTTGCAAGTCATGTCCACCTCACCCTGAGTGATGGAGCGGTTGTGAGCAGAGTGCACCCCAGTTTCTCCCCCCTGGAGCATTCCTTCTAGGCTGTTATTACCAGAGCAGGATAAAGAGCTCTTAGATACAAAAGATCCAATACAGAAAGGAAATATGTTTCAGACTTGAAAGGAGACAGCCCAGGCCTAAGGAACTGGCTTTCTATTTTGATTCTTCTGCCATCTGAAATAGCCATTCCTGCTAATTCTCTTCAAATTCCTTCCAGGAGTCATCTGCTCAGTGGGCAGAGCCTCTCCAACTGCCTAAAAAAGTGCATATCCCATTGCATGAACTTCCCAGTTTTCCAGTACTCAATCATCCTCCTGAAACTTGGCCATTGTTTCCATCTTCACCCCTGCCCTGCAACATCTACAGATGCTTCCTGTAAAGCTGAGCAATTTAGTTGCACCATTCAGGAATGTGTAGATAAACTGGCTTTGAAGAATTTTGTAATATGTTTGCATGAAAGATGATGTATAAAAATAAAGTGTGTCATTATGTGACCAGCCCAGTCTGATCTACCCTATTCACTTGTTACCACTTGAGTAGACAGAAGTCTTCTATTAGTTATAGTTATTCAAAAATATGTATACACACACCTACATATATTTGTGTGTATGTATGTGTGTATATGTGTGAGCTGAGAATTGTTGTATCTGAATAACATACTGGTGATTTTTCTGATTAATCAGACAGAGAAACCAGGATTTTGTTCCTTCAGTGATGTTCTTTTTTCTGGGGTAAAAAAAAAATATTATAAAAAGAAGGGAAAAGTATGACTATACTGTCATCATTACCACTTTTCCACATCTGTAGAGTTTCTCAGAATGGTTGAAATTTCAAAATGGGAGGTAAACATGGATAATGTTCGGAAAATATCATGATTCTTTTCGGCACTTCTTCATATTTTTCTGGGTTTGCTCACTGATCTTAAACCTCTGTTCATATGAGTTCACCAAAGAATGATGCAATATGTTGAATAGCAGAGAAGAGTTGATGACATGCCAAATAACCATTTATTTTCCCATGTGCAATATTTAACAACTGCTTTTTAATACAAAGTATTGACTATTCTGTCAGCTTCAGGAATGTCTCCAACAAACAGAAGAACCATTGTTAAGAAACAATCAAGTAAAAGAATGAAGAAATGGATCATCTGAACTCTTAGACTGCCCTCATTGCAATAGCAGGTCCCAGGCCTTGCAGCTCTCTTTCTAACCAAACACATTTCACCAATGGTTTTTCTCTTTTACAGTAGACCACAGTTTTCCTTGTCACATTTTAGTGGAAGAGTAATATCAGGCAAGTCTACATTTCATCAAAACAATAATTTAGGAAGGAGGAATAGTCTTATCTATCTAACACAAACAAAGTGCTTACAACATAACAATTTTGTACTGGAAAGAAAAAGAAAAACACATTTCTGACAGTACATCAAAGTGACAGTGAGATGAGTTTTCTACTCAGTGAAGTAACTATTGCACTGTAAAAGCACTTATGCCAGGGTAAAATAAGTTTATGGAATGCAGAGTTCTCTCCAGGTTGATACAGGGAAGGTTTGTATCTAATTCCCTGGCATCAGTGATATGATATCATTATGGATACACCCACAACACCTGCATAAGCTCTAGCACAGCAGGATGCCCTCTCACAGTGACCTTTTCATAAAACTACACTGTATTTTCAGCCATTAACCATGTTAGTGTTGTTATGCAGCTGTTACGCTGCTATTTTGCGTGGGTGCCTCTCTAATGCTGGCTTTTTTAAGGGTCCTTGAAATCACAACAGGATAAATCTTCTTCAGGGAGAAAGTTCAACCACATTCTTTCAGCAGAAGGAAAGCCTTTCCTATCATGCAGTCCTTGAACTCACAATTCTCTGTCCTTCTCCCTCTGTTCTAGGTGACCCACAATGAGTATAAAAAGTGAAATCTCAGGGTTTCAGAACATTTCTTATTGCAACAAGAAGGGTTTTAAACTCCCTTCTACATTCCCTAGTTTCATCAGTGCCACAAGAAGAGAAGCTGGTTCAGCGCATCATCGAACAAACAGACATGCCAGGCCAAGCTGAAGATGCCGGTTTTAATCCTGTGTGAACGGCCTGTGTGGCCAACAGGAATTTTACACCTGAAAAAACATCTGTGACACCACCGCTCCGCAGATCTAGACTGGAGGCAGGCCCGTGACTCCTTCACAATAACAGGAAACATTGTCGTCAACAGGGAGCGGGCTGTGCCGGAGCAATCTTTTCTATACAAGCTCAACAGGGAATGTAAAGAACATTCCCTTGTAAAGTTTATTTGGACAGCAAAGGGTGTGGGAGGGCTGCGCTAGGCTCTCACGAGAAGCAAGGTGTTTTCACAGTTTTCTATTAAAGGCTGAAATTCTTTCTGTCTCTTTTAAAATGCATGGGCAAAAAGAAGGAAAAAAAAATAAGAGCTTTGCTGTTTCTTTAGCATCACATCCCTGCTTTTTATGAAGTTGTGCTGACCCATTAAAAAGCCTGTGCCACCCCTCCATTTCAAGCTTTTATTTTCACTTTTCTTCCCCCATCCAACTGCTGTAGCACTCTGGCCCTGCAGATCAGAGCAAAGCCACCGTGAAACAACCCAGCCTTTGCTCAGACCATCTCTTCTACCTTGTCAATCAGGACAAGAGGTGTCACAAGCCATCCCTCAGTGTGCAGGGACCCCGCCAGTTCCCAAGGCAGCTGCACAAGTGCCAGGAGAGCTGCCTGCCCTGCGAGCTCAGACTCCACGTGCCCACAAAAATCTCAGTAGATGTCTTTTCACAGGCTACATATTTCAAAGTATTCAAGGCAGTCTTCTCATCATGGAAAGATCAAACAAAGATATTGCAACAAAATATTGACAGCATTAATATCTCTCTTCAATCCCTGCCCATGCACCCACACTCTTTAATCTTATCAAAGGACAAAAAATGCAAGGATCTCTCTTCATGGAGATTAAGCACATTTTCTTTTGAGTAGTCCCTTTTTAAAATTGTTTTATTAAGGGACTTTCTTCAATTATCTACATTTATTTGTGTCACTAGGAAATATGAATTAAAATTTATTTCATGTGTGTTTATGAAGAAAATTGTCTGGCTGTCTTTTGTGCATGTATTTGGGTGTTGGCAACTAAAGTAAAATTATCAATATAATATACAGCCTTGCTTAATATTTAACATTGTTTAACAGAGCTGCTATAGGCAGCTATGAAAGTGCCTAACTATATACACGGTACACATGTGACACTGAAGTCTGGACTAACCCTTTATATAGGAGTTTAGGACAGGCCAAATTAGTTGGCTATAGAAATTCTTACCATGAGATACTATGAAATAAGAAATAAGAAATAATAAGAAATAAGAAATAAGAAGAAATATTCTTTTTCTACAGTCCTTGACATTTTATGTCATTGTTTTGCTTAAAAATTATTACAAAGCATACTTGTGGAGTATTCCTGCATAAGTGGCATCTCTAATTGCTATGCCTTTTACATCAGTTCCCAGTGGTGATAGTTTTTCTATTAGGAGTTCTCTAACTGTCTGAGCAACCTTAGGTATGTTTTGAACCACAACACAGAAGGCTATGAGCAAAGAAGAGGTCAGGAATTGCTGCAGTGCAATTTGTCTCTTGTTATATCTATTTCCTACTGGGATCACACTATTTTCTCCCTATGTGTGGGGGCAGCAAATGGTGCCTGGACTTCCTCAGGCTGGCGGTGGATTTTTCCTTGCCATAGGAGTAAACACATGAACCAGCCATCTGTTTTTTCACTCTAGGTGTACATACAAGTTTCAGTGCACCTTCTGTGAATTAGGGGAAAAAAAAAAAAAAAAAAAAAGTCTTTTTGTATAAGTATCTCTGTGGAAACTGGATGTCACCGCCAGACAAATCCAGTTATTTTCCTTGAATCTGAGCTACTCAAGTACCTGAAAAGTCACTGCCTGCAGGTAGCAGCATGGTGGTGCTTTTTTTGCATTCCTCTGAGCAGAGGATGACCAGAACACAAACCTGCTCAGGCCTTGAGCCCCAGCTCCTTTCTTATGTCCACCCAGGTACAGAAGTACTGACAGAGCACCAAAATTCATGCTGTGAAGTCTGATTTTCAGAGATCTAGAAACATTCACATGTCAAAACAAGGCAGTTTAAGGTGCTTTTAGAGTTAAAACCATCATGCTATGCTGTTTGGTAGGCTACATACTATTGAGAAGCAGACAATTGGAAGGTACTATTTTCTCTTCAATTTCTCCCAGGCCCTTCTTGACTTTCTAAGGCTGGGCATGACAACAGAATAATCACAGAAATTACTTCAGGATAATTCAGAGACTCCTGTGTTAGCTGGTCAGCTTGGGGACCAGAGGCAGTCTAGACACAGGATTGTGAAGCCCAGCATTGTCTGGTTTACCTCCAAACGTAGGCATACACTTGCACATGTAAAATACACTCTATTGTGAACTCACACACCAGAAAGAAACAAGAAAGTAATTTTTTTTAAAGTGTTTAAAGTAACTTGCTGACAGTCAGTAGTCACTCCAGTCTGAGTGTTGACTCAGCAAAACTGGGTAAGAATACTAGCTATAAGAAAATGAAAATGACAAATGGGTTATTCTTTTTGTGTGGTGGCCGGAGGATGTAAGGCTGACTACATAATTTCTGTGGGTCACTCTTAGCATTTCTGAAAACCATACACGTGCAGTTCAGCTGTGGCTCCAGTCTTTGAGATAAATTTGAAATTGCGCTGATCCAATGAGTTCAGCTCGGTGTCTGTACTAATTTTCAGGAAGCATTGACAAATAGTAAAGCATACTATTAAATGGTACAAAACGCTTCCTCTGCTATGCTAGGTGAACCCCAAGAGCATTGTACAAAGTGGATAACCACTGGGATATACAGAAAGAAAAAAATCTGGCTGTTCTATTCCGTCATAGTCCCATGTTCAAGACTGGAGCAAATGTAGAGCTGAGATACCGTCAGGTGATGGAAGAACTTATGTTATGAGAAATGGCAAAGGTAACAAGGCTTACCTAGTCTCATAAAATGGAAAGCCACACTCAGCTAAGGCAACATTGTTCTTGTGTTCCATATAAGACTGGGCAAACAGCAGGCCTGGAAACAAATAATTTAAATCAACAGATGATGTTGACTCAAGAGCAAATGGGTATAAATTAGCTATGAATAAAGTTAATCTGGAAATTAGGTAAAAAAATGAGTTGTTACAGTCACCAGAATTGCAGACCCAGACATCCCGTTCCTACATGGTGATCACTATATCCTCTCCAACCTCACTCTCCATTCTCCACCACAATCTCTCATCTCGATTCACATTCAACAAAGTTGAGCAGCAATTAACTGACTAACCTAAAGTCATGTTTTCATTTGGGAACAGTACAGTGTTTTGCTTAGTTCAAAATAGTTTATGTCAATATTTCTGAATATTTTCTCTTTTTTTTTTTCTTTCTTTTTCCTTACATTAAATATTTCTACATTTGCTGCAATCTGGGGCAAAGCAAATGCCAAAATTACAACCTCTACCTATGGGTGGAGGTAGTGAAGGGTCATGTTCTCCTTAGAATAGCTGTGGTCCTGAGGAGAGTTGTATGTTGTAATGCTTTAGGGAGTTTATAATTCTTTAAAATTTTGCAGGACCAAACAAGAGATGTACACCTTATGGGTGTTGTGAACAAAAAGCCAAGGATGGTGTGGCTTAAAACTGAACTGTGACAAAAGCTGAACTTCATCTTCAGACACACTAATGAATGCTTTTATAGCTTAGCTATCTTGGCTGCTCCATTCTATATCAACAGTACAGAATGCATTTCAGATTAAAAATAGAGCTGTTAGAAAGTCAGGGGATTTCCAGATATTAATTCTGTTTGGATTTTGCCCTTCGATAATGAGGAATGGTTTGTAGTTTTATTGTCATTCCCAACTGACTGCATCTGAAATGCTTAGCACAGAATTAAGTTTAGCTCTTCCGTAATAAGTTTCTAGAGCCAGCAAAATATGGGCATTATTCCCATGCCTACTTCTGCATATTTCCTCTTTGGAAACAACGGCATATTTTAACCCATCTTGATTGCTAAGAAGTCTCAAGTGAATTCATCTTAGTTAATGATGAATTAATTTCCTCTGTTTGACTCATCACTGCCTTTGGTGCATATCCATCACAGACTGTTAGAGTACCTAGTCAGATAAACCACAAGACATGAAAACCCTCTGGTGTGTAGAATTTTAGCCATACCTCTTGGATTTGGGAAATCATACCAAAAATCTCTTAAAAAGAGTTTCTAATGGACTGTCCTGTGCTTCCATCTTCTGTGTAATAAAGAAAAACATCCTGTCCTCTTTTGGTTTTGTTCTTTTGTGTTTTGATTCAGTTATTTAGCTCCAAGGTGTCTAGAGGCATGTAAAGGAAAGAAATAATCTCAATTTAATTTATTTTTTATGTCACTTTGTGTCATTTTCTAATACACAGGCCCATTAGAATTAGGAGTATGTAAAATTTGGACCTTTTTAAATCTAAATAGGTAAATACCCATGGAACTTACTCATGCATATAGAATGGTTTTTTTAATTTTCAATTTTCCATGCTAAAAGTTGTGACTTATGTTGGCAGATCACCACAGACAAGAATACCTGTTTCAAAGTGAACCCCTCCTTCCATTTAAATTTTACTTTCTTGATAGTGTTTACCCAAAGGAAAAATGTGAGTATTTATATTGCTGTGTTAGAGCATCTACCGTGCAAAAGAGATATTGATTCCAGGAAACCAGTATTTTTAACAACATTCCTGGTGTTCTCTGAAACTGTCTGAACAATGCTTTTCATTCCACTTTATCCACTCCCCCAGTTCTCCTCAAATGAGGTTAAAAAGTTGCTTGACTGTTCTCACACCAGCCTAAAGCAAGGCTTCTGGGACAGAGCGGCAGTATCACACCCACAGAAGATTGGCAAGAAACTAAGTAACCAAGGCCAAAATTTTTCTATCCGTTCAGTCTTTATCAGTTGCCTTTCAGCCAAACTACCAGCTTTCATTACATCCTACACCAGTCCCAGGCTAATCAGTGAGTTTAGCAGGTTAACAGTGTGATTTACAAGGCCTGAGTGCATCATATCCTTTCAACATCGTCAGGGTGGAACTTCAGACCTAGATAATGCAGCACTCACTCATGAAACCTGGGGAAGGAGGCCAAATGAGTTAAGATCACTCCCAGGAGTAAGGATCCCTTAACATTAGCTGAAACTGACCCCAAAACCCATCAATAACAAGGATTCTAATGCATATAATCTTCTGACTGAGTTTTGTAGATTTAGATCTACACTTGCAATGAAATTCTAGTAGAAGGCTTTCCTGGAGACATTTTCTAAACAGAACAAATTTTTTCTTTTATTTCTTCTATATTTTTGGAAGTGACACAAAATACAGTAACTAAGAAGCATAAAAGAAATAAAGCATAATGGACAGATGGATGCATGCATGCACGGATAGATAGTTAAGGTAGTTTGTATTTAAATGAATTGACAAATCAATTATCACAAAGAAGAACATACTAAATTTATGGGAATTTTTCACATTCATGTGAAATGGGTGAATAATTCATCATTAGTAGGGGAGAGGAAAGTAATATTTATGCTATTCAGATATGACAAATATGAGATTTTTTTTCTATTGCTTACATTTTCACAGAGAGAAAGTATAGTGTGCTCATAACCAGTGTGGAGAATGAGTTTTACTGTGGTTATTTTTGTCACAATAAAGTTACATTTTAATTGTATATACCAGGAAATATGCCAGTATATAACTTATCTGTAAGATACACATGTAGTAGGAGTAAACTGCATATAGGAGTAAAATGCATATCATGCATTCCGTACTTTCTATACAAGAGTTCATAATCTACTTGTAATAACAGTAGATCAGGAAAGTAACTTTTGGATCCAAGACCCATGATATACCTCAGGAAAGTAGACAAGAGCAAAATTATGGACATAATCAGGAAAAATTAGAACTTTCTTGCCTTAAGACACCTACAATTCTTAACCTGATCTTTTATTATGTGTATTGATATGATATGATATAATATGATTAATATAATATAATGTAATGTAATATAATATATTGTAATGTAATATAATGTAATATAATATATTGTAATGTAATGTAATATCATATCATATAGAATAGAATAGAATAGAATAGAATAGAATAGAATAGAATAGAATAGAATAGAATAGAATAGAATAGAATAGAATAAATATAATAATATGTGAGAGTTAACTGTGAAAAATTTAAAGATCTTTGTTACTTGAGTTAAAAACAATCTGTAGATGCCTTTTATTTTGTTTTCTTTTTGAGACAGTATAAATTTTGGACAGCGTGAATTTTTCCTTTTCTTAAACTGAGCTCTAAATGATGTATAAACTCTTGTTCCTCAGGAACAGAGAGGATACAAAGAATAGGGGAGGGAGCAGGACCCATACCCAGTGGAATAAATAGGCTTTCAAAACTGGGAAAAGCTTTGTCTTCACTTTCTGTTTACTTTACCTCATTGTTTGCAAACCCCAGATGTCTTAGAAAGACCTCACTTCTTGCCACAGATTTTCTTTCCTGATGAATCATTCCAACCATTTTTAAACTGAGACAAATGCCAGTTCTCTTTTATTCTATTACCTTTCAATAAACTCACTTTAATGTGCTGCTGTAGTTCAGAGGAAAGTTGTTTGGAACTTGAAAATCTACTGAACACATATCTTTAAAAAAAGAAGGGGAAAAAAATTACACTGACTTAATATTAACAACTTAAGAACTCAGTGTCTCTCATATCTCTTTCCCTTTCCACTGCACAAACTGTTACCAGAACTGTTTTTGAGACACCGACAAAAACTCCAAGGTTTACAGCAGCTGGTATGTTTGGAGACAATACCCTGGTACCATCTGTGCCTCTCCAGTTCCAGCCAAATTAGCCTCCTGCCCAGTTGCAGAGTGCAAAAGGAAGCCAAGAGTGACAGGGAGCCCAGGCAGACTGGGAGTGGTGTTCCGAGGTCAGCAAAACAAGGGTTTTGGCTTCACCGTGACCCAGCTCCTCTGACAGACAGGTAACCTCTTCAAATGACCTGATGGTCAGCTCAAACAAAAACTTGTACCCTCAGAGTATGCTTTGTCTGCAAATATACTAGCAAACAAAGAGATCAGGGGACTGTCTGCTGGCTCATAGGATTGGTGGCATGGCACAGTTGCCCTATGAAAATGATGCTCAATCTCTCCCTTGCATCCCACTGTCTACTGGGAACATCCCTAGATCTGTCTCCTGATCATGCCTGAGCACTTGCAGTGAGACTGCTGCTCGATACAGATCAAAACTGCTGGGAAGCATGCTAACAATTAAACAGTACAGGTAATCAAGCCCTTCACTTATCCCTGTATCTCTACATCTTTTGTGCCCACACATAGTCCATAGCAAGTTTTCTTTGGAGGTGAAGAGAAATAATCTGAGCAATACCTTGGTGGCATTAAACATTTTATTGATAGGGAAATTTGCTGAAGAGGTTCTAGTTTTACTCAAAATCTTCCAGTGATACTTCAGCAGCAATGTGAGGACACCCTCTGCTTCTCGCCATTAGCACTCTGAGCCAGGCAAGTGCTTGAGTGTGTGCGTAACCGTAAGCATGTGGAGAGCCTTGAGGTGTTTCATGGAGCTAGAAATATGCTTAAAGCTGAACACAAGAATATTATCTGCAAGAGGGCCAACTTCTTTTACCCCTTTTCTAGTGTCTGCTTTTCCTTCCCACAACCTTCTCTCATAAACTGGGATGTCTTACTTTTTCTGTAAACTGTCACAGCTGCGGGCTGTTTTAAGTGAAATTTTGTCTATTTGCAAGTCATATTGATTACTACTGCTTATTAATCATATAAATCATAAACCATAACTTTGCTTTTCTTTCTATGGAACTACTTTATTTCTCTTGGTTTTGCATATTTCTTATGTAACCTGTAATGTGTGATGATAAATGCTAACAAGAAGATGACAGTTTGATTTGAATGATAACTGTGATAAACATTTTGATTTGAATAGAAAAGTAGTTCACCTGACATCCTGAGTTCTCATAAGCATGCAGAGATAGAGTGAAAAGAGCAGACCTGCAATATAAATTCCTAACAGATCTATCACTGCAGTCATGTCTTTATACATAAGGAGGTCTACAAATGTCTGCATCACCCATTAACTTCTGCTTGATCTTCCCTTTCTAATGACAGAACAAAGTGAATTGATGTAACAGGGCTGGGATCAGTAGCTCTGATCCCATAAAAGCTGTACAGGACTTTTACATTGATTTGACTTGGCTTTACGTAAGACCTGGTGTGTGCATTTGGTTTCTCCCAAATTCTTTTTTTTTTTTTTAGTAATGTAATCTGTTTAGACCACTATCACATAAACCAGTGATTATAATTTAGTTCATTTCTGTTAGCATCATTGCTATTTGGATGACTTCCAACTTGTGGTGACTTTGGCAGCTACACTGTAGGTAGTTAATGAAGTCATGTTTGAGGGCAAATAATGATTTGTGGTAGACATGTAATGGATTCCTTGCTCTCTGAGGAAAGCAGTTTAAGGCTTTGAGGGTTCTAAGCTACTTCTCACCCAAGTTCCCATGCTTTTAGAGATAGGATCATGGCTAATACTGAATGGGTGGACATTCTTCTGTAGTGATGAGACGATTCTTTCACTTAGCTAAATCAACAAGGCTTGGTAAACCAGGCTATGGAGTTTAAAAATAACATGTGTGCCTACTTGCATTTAAAAAATACAAGCATGATCATTCATATAGTGTTTTCAATATAGTTTTCCAAAATAAACCTATTTTTTCAAGTTATAAGTGATTAAGTTTTATATTTGCACATGATGTTTTAGAAGACTGAGACACTAATAAAAAGTCCTACCGATATAGGTATCCTTTGAGAGTGCTATGTATGTCTCTCAAGTCACAAAAGATCTCTTATCTGTGATAATAGGGACGGAAGATTAGTAGAAGGGCAATTTAAGGCTGTAGATACTAGAAATGTGATGGTGAAATAAAATGTCATTGACATAAAAGGGTGTAGGTACAAATTATGAATGTGCCTACAGCTATTAAGACAGAGTAACTGACGTGCTTGTAGCTTTTCATTACTTCTATGATTTGCAGCAGAGAAATCATCTACTGAAGGTGTATGTGTGCTTGTGTGCACATGTGGTTTGTGGGAGCAGTTGAGTAACAGACTGAGAGATGCAGTCATTAATAGAAAAATATTAGAGAACTGCTAGAAATCCTGTAGGAAGCAAGGAGAGTACCAGCTTTGTTTGTATTCATGGGATGAGAAACTGTACAATATTCATGCTAGCAGAGTGATTAAAGTAAAAAAGACATAAACAAAAGGAGAGGAGGCAGTTTTGCTCCTCTTACTGTGTCTCTTTGTTTAAGAAAAACTCAAAACCAGTTCCTCTCTGCTGAAGTAAACTCTGAAGACTCCCCACTGAGCCAAAAGAGGGAGTTTTACAGTCCCATTCACTTTTCTTTTGGTTTCCCAGCATTGTGTCAACCTTTGCACTGTGTCACACATCCGCAGTGCAAGGCACAATACAGTTGCAGTGCTCAGATTGGAGACAGGAGAGAAGAATCAAGTAGTTTTTCTCAAAAAAATGTGGCCTGGATTTGTGCTGTTGCACATCTCTCATTTGGCTCTGCTATCCAGATGCTCTTTGCTGCTAACGCCTGAAGATAGAACTTATTTTGTTTGAAAGCTCTTACATTTTAAATGAGAATCTGGTATGGTAATTAAATGTTCCAAAAATGAATACATTCACAGAAACACAGCAGGCTAAAGGAAAAGGGATCACAGACCAGCAATAGAACGAGGTAATTTATGTTTTAAGTCTAATAGGGGGTTTTTTTCATATTTATATGCAATTTCAGTAGCTGATCCTGAGCCAAAGTTGCTAACTCCTGTCAATAAAAAATAAGAGAAGGAAGAAGAAATTAATGGATATAAAACAAACAAACAAAAACGCAATGTTAGAGTTTAAGATTTGCTTTTCACAGGTGAAACAAGTTTAGAGTAGTCTCAGAAAACCCCCATGACTTCTGAATATTTTATTATTTAAGAACACCCTACATAATTTCTTAGCATAAATAAAACAAATGTTAATAGAATATGAGTATAATCATGGGTGATTTTCCAAATGATGTAAAAAAGACACCATCCTTTATTACTCTCCAGAGAGAATATGTGGTGTTCTATGAGTGGAAATCGCTTAAATGTTGAAAAAAGGGGAAAAAAACATCCACAAGTAATTTTCACATCAGACAACATGGGACCTGCCTGAAATATATTTTTATTCAAAAGTAATTGTAATGAAAAATGTCATATAAAAAAATATTTTTTTAATAGAGAACCCAAGAGCAGAGAGTATTTTTAAATGAAAGCTCATATGTTTACTGAAATCTGGACATGTTTATATGTACACTGAAATCTGGACATGTTTATTAAAAATATTTATTGAAAGAACAAATATTATAATTTAAAAAGTTAAAATTTTAAGCAATTGCTAGTAAATAAGCATGTCTGCAGTATAATTTAATTAAGAAAAAATATGACATCTTGAAATTTTCAGAATAAAAATAGTTTTACCTTCTCAAGATACTAAAACATTATCAGAATAGTCAGTAACCATAGTAGCTTGATAAAAAATATTCTATATCTGAAGAACCTTTGTTATCTTACAGACAATTTACTGATGAAAAAATCTCCGAAGAAAATTAATTGGAATGAATCAAGCAAAGTTAAAAGGAGTCAATTATCAAAATCAAAGCAATACAGCAAAATTGTTAATGTATGCTTTCAAATTTATCCTATAATTCCTTTTCCATCTTTTGTGGTAGGAACATGAGGAACAAGTAATGACATCTACAGTTAATACAAATTCTGTTGTAAACCTCATGCACTCCATTGGGACTAAGATTTCCTGTGGCGGGTACAGCCCAGTTCAGCCAGCTCTGCTGCAAACACCTGTATCCTCCTGTTTCCATCTTCCTTTCTTATTCTCTCCCTCCCAGCTTTGCAAAGTCCTCTGAGTAGGAACATTCAAGAGGCAGTTTGAGTCCAGGCAGGTGTTATCCTTCAGCAGAGAAAGAAGGAACTTGTTGATGCAAGGGCTGGAGCCACTCGTGCTGCTTGGCTACCTCATGGCCTGTGTGTGAGGTGCAGGGTGGATGTGCTCCCTGAAGTGTCCCCTCCTCCCGACCTCAGTCCATGACTCCCAGGTTTCCTTCAAAGGAAGGACAGGGGTCCTGGCACACAGTCAGGATGCAGCCAGCATGCTCCCAGGTCTCACAGTTCAACTGTGGTCAAAGAATTTCACATCTGCTGCTTCACGTCATAAACCCAACTTGGGCTTGACTGTGGGCACTTGAGTGAAGATCTTTGCTCTATCAGTCGTGGCAGTCAGTTAAACATGCAGAGCATTAGGATAGAAGGGAGGAAAACAACAAGAAAGAAAAAATTATGCTGCTGCATTAAGATGTGGTCCTACTTCACTTGGACTTGACTCTGCAAAGCTCTGGTTTCCTCACTCCAGAAATATTACTGCAGCTGTAGACAAGTCATGATCAGTGTTAAGGTACAGAAAAATTAACACTCAGAGATGTGAAGGTCAGGACTCACTGAGAAGAAATAAAAAGATAAAGACTATGAGAGCAGACAGGGGCTGAGGCGGCAAAGAGCAGAAAAGCAATCAGAATTTTCTTCTCCTTAACATGTACTGTGGAATGTGCCCTTGTACCGAGCAGTGAAACGTTCATAACTAATAGTGAGCCAAGCATGGATGCTCTTGCTACATTTTTGTGTAATGTTGAGGCAAATAGTTTCCACTAGGAAAGAGTATTTATTGCATAAATAACTAGAATACCAAGAATTACCGTAGTGAACAAAAATATATAAATGAAGTTGCAGAAAATATTTTTCCAAATACAGACAGTAGAGAGGAACTTTTTTCTGCAAGCAGGTTACTCTCTAACTGTTCACATAAAATGTCTTTTCTCTCTTTTGGGTCCAGCTAGTATTAACCACTCACTGCTAGAGGTAGAATACTTAGAAGACAGAAGTGTGTATCCCACTTTGATGTAGTACAGTAATAACTAGGCCCCCCCTTACCAGGAAAAAAAAAAAAAAAAAAAAGAGAAGGAAAAAAAAACCGCACACCCAAAAACCTATTAACTCCTGAAAGATTCACTTCTGTTTTCTATTCTTGGACAAGAACTACAGGTTATGCAGAAATGGATAGGTGTCCCCTAGGGGAGGAGACAAGGGAGATTTGTTACATAGAGACTGATCACCTGCTCATGTTACTGAACTGACTCCTAGATACCCTTTCACATCCACAAGTTTCATCCCCCAATGCACTCATTTGTTGTGTTGCAGCGGTCACTTCTGTAGCAACGGTGACAAAACAATTTCTGTTACAGATGTCTATTTTCAGTCCTTGAAAACTGGCAATTCCATGATTAAGGTCTAATACACTGCTTCATCTTGTCTTGTTCCACTGCATCTTAGATGCCCTCTGAACTATCCTTTCTCAAATGATAAAGCCTGCTGCTTTCTGCTCTTCTTATCATACCTTTTAAAACAGCCTGTCTTTTCACACTGGAGTCACTGTCTAGCATGTTGATGGATATTTCTGTTTTCTGAAGATTACAGGCAGGAAAGAAACTTCTCATGCCAAAATTCCCGTGCACTTATATTTAGTAGAAACAAAAAAGTTAGGGGGTTAGGGGTTTTTTGTTGGTTGGAAGAGGGAGGATACAGGGGGTTTTTAGGTCCGTTGTTTCTTTCTTTGTTTAGATTTTGCTTTATGGGAAACTGTATTGAAAAGATTTTGTTGGGACTAATGTCTCACATTTACATGTTGTGACCTGTGTGTTTTCCACACACTTTTTCACATTTTTGCAAAACAAACATGAATTAGCTTATGCTGAGTTTTTGGTGCATGTTTAGAGCACTCCCAAGAACTGAGCTAGCTGATCTGAAGCTATGTAGAAACATAAGATTTGCTATTCAAGCTCATATTAAATCTTTGTCTAACCTGTCTGTGTTCTGCCTTTAACTGTGATCAACAATGAATGTGCATGGAAGCAAGTAACAACGGGGCAAGCATGTGACAATAACCCCCAGAAACTATTGCAGCTTCCTAGATCAAGGACTTCCTAGCTCGTTCCCAGCTCAGGGTTTTCCTCATCTGGAAGCCATTTGATTGATCTCACTGGACTTTTTTCTTCCATGTATTAATTTGACTGATTCTTGAGCTCATGAGAACTGTTTTATTCACAAAAGCCTATAGAAAGGAGCTCCACAGAGCCTGTAGATGTGTTGTAGAGAGACACTCAGTTTCTTTGGTTTGAGCCAACTACCTGCTCATTTGGTGTGTGGGACTGTCAGGGTCAGTTCAGCTACTTCTCCACCACAATGCAAGTAATCCTTGAATATTAATACTTATTTGGTCTTGTACCAGCACTGTCATTTAGCTCAAATTGTTCTTTTTTCCTCGTGTTTTACACACTTTGACCTACTGATGGGAAGATTTCATTTAGTGAAGCCATGTTATTTTAGGGTTTGATTGTAACATGGGTATTCCATTTGTCTGATAAATCATCTCCTCTTTGCACCCATTCTCATTTCAAGTTATCCTGATGGAACTTGGCTGAATAAAACTGTGCACAATATTTAGATGAAGACCTCCCCTGGGTCCTGCACAGTGCAGTCATACTTTCTTACCTCTCCTGGAAAAGCTTCTCCAGTTTTCATTCTAGGATTGCCTTTGCTTCTTTCCCAGTGCTATATTAGAGCTATCCTGTAGCTGACTCATTCACCCAGTTTCTCTTCTTCCCTTATTTACCACTGATGATGTACCAGAGCCTTAGTAGTCTTTCAGTGCATGACCCCACCTACTATAATGCTAATTTCCATCCCACTTGCTATCCAGGTCACCCAACTTTTCCTGCATGGTATTCCCATTTCCCCCCATTATCAAAAATGTTTTCCAGCTTTGAAGCAGCATCTGAAAGGCTTAACTGCACATCCTTTAAAAAGTAGCCCCTTTCACAAACCTGCACCTTTAACCTAACCCTCCCCAAAGCCTCTCTTCTGAAAGGCGTTTTGCCATAACAGCTCAATCTGAAGCAAAGAGATAGAGGTAAGCTTCCTTGAGGGCAGCACATTGCACACTTAGGATTACAGAAACGAAAGTGTTTGGAGGAAATGCAGTCTATTTAGCACAGCAAGCCACATGTCAGGTTCCTATGAGGCTGAGCTATATTAAGGAACAAATGTCAAGACATATTATGCTTCTGACAGGCACAGTGCTTCTCATGGGCACAGGGAGGAGTGGAGTACTGAAACAGGCTTGCTACACCTATGAGGAGAAGAGGCAAATGATCATCCCAGTTCCCCACTGAAGGAGATGGACTTCTTATAACCTGCCCATGAAGGTTAACACTAGGACCAGGGAGTGTTGGAAACAGAGCTACAAGGGCTTCTTCACAAGACTTCTTTCTTTGGCGGGCACATGAGCACGTCTAGACTGTGTGGGAACTTCACTGGATGTGCAAAGGTTACTTGAAGTACACATACATACTCAGACACCCACAACTAGATGTTAATTAAGCTAATACTAGCTGACCGAATGCTGTCAATAAAAATTCCCTAATCTGACATCTTTCATTTAAAAAGATACTTTAATAAAAATCCTTCTGGAAAATGAAAGCTGTTTTTCTGTATATCATCACTACCAATGTAAGATGACTGAATAGTACCTGGGAAGTGACTAGTGGCAAATAACTTCAAAATACATACAATTTAACTCAAAAGTCTATGTTGTGATTAATGGATTACAAGTAGCAGATTATAACTGACCCTGGTGCCCAGGTAAACCAGTCACCAGAGAAAAAAGTTAGCACAAGGTAAGACAAAAATACTTTGGAAAAGGTTCAAGGGAGAATTTTCAAGGTGTTTCTTAAAGACCTGCCTTTCCATTCATGGGAGCTAAACAGGCCACAGATGCACCTTGTAAAAAAATAGGGGTAGTGTTATGTTTACATCATTACTACTTTGTATTTTAGGGCAAACTTCAGCTAACGTTAAGAGACACAGCAGTCAATTCTCTCTTACCAGGGCATAGCTTTCCTGAAAAGTAGAAAGGCCCAGTGATGGAGTCACTTTAACTTCAGCTAGGGAAATCACTTAAGGACATATTCAGTATCAAATGCTATACATCAAGGAGAGGTGCAAAACCAGAATTTACCCACTTTTCTGTATTTGGTTGGCATACAGGTAAGTTGAAATCTCCCAAAAGCCTCCTGCTCCATCCAGGCAAACTTTCAATAAACTTCTGTACATACTTTGCAGTTGAAGGTTTGCTTGCAAGTCTGGCAGCCTGGTTACTGTTCCCTTTCTGTCTTCCAACCTCCCAGAGTTCAACCACATTAATTCATTATGGCACTTACATACAACTATCTATTAAATAACTCCTTGTCATCTTAGTTCAGATTTCTGTGTGTTTACCCTCTGCCATCCAGTTCAAATCCCACTAAAATCAATTAAAAAATAAATAAACCTGCTGGCTTCTGTGGAGGCTGAGTTAGCTATGGCCATGTCCTCACAGTTCACTTTCTTTAGAGTTTGTTTCTTTCTTTTCATGTTTTGCTATTGTATTTTTATTTTTGTTTTATGTCATATGATAATCTCTAGTTTTGGTGCTATGAATTAGTTGCCACTCTCTGTGAAGCTGCTCGCCTAGTCTCCCCACCTACTTGCAACCAGATTAATGGATCACCTCAAATCTGAAATTGCTCCTGCGCTGGCTGCATGTCAGTTTCAGTGCCAGGGACTGTGAAAAAATGTCAATATATGTTGAAACAGATGATCAGTAAAATCTGACAACAGGTTTCTTCTAAGAGAGTCCCCCATTCCAATCTGTAGAACAAGCTGGGATTGTATTTTGTACTGTATTTTATAATGGCCCTCTTCCAAAACCTTCTCCAAAGGACAGATCATTAAAAGGTAGTGACAAAATTCAAAGCTTCCATTCCTAAAAAAGATGTGTAATGGCTGTTTTTTTCAGGTTCCAGAAATAGATATAAGAGGTAGGAAATAATCCACAGGGAACATTTCTGCTGCAACATGTGTACTGGTGAGATCAATTACAAGAGCATAAAAATGTGAAACCTTGTCATTAGAATAGTCTCATTCAGAGCTGTGAAAATGCTGGGAGAAAAAGGGTCTGCAAATATTCATTTGAATTTAAAACATTAATTGGCTTCTTTATGCTCATGACTCTTCTCCCAAACACTCTGCTTGATGAACATTCACATAAAACAAGTTTTCTCTCACATGCTTTGTGAACAATGTCAGTATTAGAATATTGTTGTGAGGAGTCAGAGCTAATTTCATAGATTCCCATTTTAGTCTTAGCAACAGCCATACCACATTTACCGGCAAAGAATTTTTTAGTCACCAGCACTACAAACTCAGGCAGGGACCTGAGACTCAGACTGGGTTCTTTCTTATACTGTTATTGCCTCCAACAGTGACACACTTGCTGGTGATATCTCTGCAGCATGAAAGCGTGCAAGGTAAGAAAAAGATCTGCACACTTTTTCTCAAATGTCTCCTGATACTAATGTTAATGTAACTTCATTTTTGTCAAGAAGGTGCACAAGATAACTTAATTGTTTTTATATACTCATGGCAAGCTTATGCAAAACTGCTGAAATGGTGAAATGTGCTCAGACCTTGCAAATATTTACCTTCCAAATTCTATTTCCTTCCATTACGGTATTAACTTGAATTCAATGGCTCAGAGAACTGGGCTAAAACAGAGCAGTGCGATTTCTATTTTCTCTACTTTGCCTTTTCACCCATCCAGTCCTAGGAATATGAAGTGAAAAGCTGAAGCAGATAAGTTTGTAGGATGAGCCACAATTTTCAATAGGTCAGAAATTCACCTTGGGAAAGTCACTGCCAATTGACTGTAGGAGCAAATGTCCACATTCCTGTTCTGGAATAAGTTCTTTAGAAGTAAGTCTGTGCCAAAATGTGCTTTCAAGAAAACATGATGGCCCTCATCCAGTAGAGCATTTAAACACATGCTTAACCTTGAGTGGTTGAAAATTCTTACCTGAAGAGAAATATTTTCATTCCTAAAGCTAAGCACATGCCCATGTTTTTATTATATGAAGTACCATATGAAAAGAACATCCAGTCCTGTTAAAACACATATAAGGCTGTATCTTTGGACACAGTTTTGTTGTTAGTTAGCCCTCCTTTTATTTTGGGTTTTTTTTTTTCCCCTTTATAATAGGCTACTGTTCCACAGACTACTCTGTCAATGAAAGTTAGATAAACACACACAAAATAGACATCAGCACATAGCTTTCAGCATGTATCTCCATCTGAACACTGAGAAAAGAACAAGGTTAATTCACCTGAGCAATAAATCCTCCCAAAACAGTTACTTTTACAGATGGGAATTTTGAATACCAGTCCAACATGCCTACAGACATGGTACATTTAATACGTAAAATAGAAAAACACAGACCAGAGGGGACAAAGTGAATAAATTTTTATTTCCATTAACCAGATGATACAATTATCTAATAGGGCTTTTTTTAAGTCTTTCATACTAACTCTTCTAGGTCAATAAACACATTTTGGCTGGAAAGCTTTCAGTAAAAAATGGAACAGGATAGTATTTCCAGCCACACTGCCTGTAAAAAAGGTTACAATGCATTTTTGTGACCTTCTGCCTCTTTGCCCTGGTATCCAAGGTACAGTGACACACAAGGTCTCAGATAACTCACAGAGAAGGGTTCAAAGCCAAAGTGTTGTCAACCTTTAACAGTCATGCCAGAGCACTCATGAGTACCTCTCTCACTCTTTACCTTTCACCTGATATGGGAGTTGTAGGTTGCTGGTCTTAAAGCAAAGCTTAAAGCACATTTTAATATGCTACATTCAGTTTAATGAGTGGTTTATTTTCAGATTTTTTTTTCATTTATTTTATAGTGGTTTGGTTTGTACAGTTTGCATTGTGTTACATAAGAAAATTACTTTCTTGTATCATGGTAATATTATTTTAATAATTCTTACTATCATGAACATCATCCCTTTGAAACAACAGTTGGCCTCTCAACTTCTGATGTGAGCAAAGTGGATTTTCTCTTCCAGATAGGGATGCTGCTGTCTTAAAGAGGATCTGGTCCTGTTTTTTTAATGCTAGTGTCTTATTTTTCCCCATATAACAGAATGCCTGATGGCTTCCCCTTTTCTCTTCATTATTCTTTCATCACTTTTTGCTAAACAGAAATGCTTCTCATTTTTTGTTATTTCCCCACAGGATGGCTTTTCCCTTCCCTCTCCCTTTCACACATGTTGTCTCTTCCCCTTTGCCCAGAAAAATTCCTTTTAAAATTAAATTAAAAGTAGGGCATCTTCCATTTCCAGGAGAAAGCTGTTCTTCCTGTCAGCTATACTGTAACATTTTTTTTATACACTGGTTTGGACTGGGTGCCAAGCACTTAAAGGAGGACCTTAAAGAGGCAACCATTGTGAGTAAGCTGCATCAGAAATAAAAAACTTCAACTCTATCAGAGTAGGAAAAGGACTTCGTAAGATCAAGCTGGTGTGGTTCTTTATGGTTTTACTGAACAGAATCCAATGAAAAAAATATGTCTTATAAATGCAGCATTATTTGGCCTTTTGTTATAATCTTTAACATATTTTAATATAATAAATTACCCTCTTAAAATTAAAATCAATTTTTCTTCTGCTACTAATTATTTCTTCTCAGAAATAGAAAGTCCCTACTGGACTCAGTTCTAGTAGCATTCCCTTGCTGCAGGTTATTCTGGTCACTGACAGAGAAACTCTGCTCTTAACAGTAGTACAGAATGAGACAGTGCTTACCATGACTAAAAGAGGCAGAGTCAGATATATGGTTCATTAATACCACAAAGAAGATACATTTTGTACATTTGCAGATCCCATGAAAGAAAATAAGCAATGGATTGAACACCCCATTCCCCTTATTTATTTTCAAAAGGATCTTCTCACTTTCCTCCCTTTCTGACTCATGCTTCTAGTCCATTGCAGAAGACAAGCAGAAAGTCTTTTATACAGAACAGCCTCCAAGCTGAAGTTTGATTTCTCTTAATTTTTTTTGCCATTATTTGAGCTTTGCATAGAGAATATAAAAGTATAAATGAACAGCTGCATTCTTGGTGCAGAGTCAGATTTCTTGTGCTGAGTCTAGATTCTGTGATTTAGCAACATCTGAATGTTTCTCATTTTTAATGTTCCAGTAAGTAGGCAGAAGCTGGGCTGAGAGAAATATTCTGCCTCCTCTGGACCTTAACTGAAGTGGAAGACATCTACAGTATAATTTTTATGTATATAGCAACCACCTTTAAAAAGAACAAAGAAAGCCACCAGTCACTTTGTCTACTTTCAGTTCTTACTAAAGCTATATAGACCAGTTATCACGACCACTTGGCCTGATCTCTATTTAAAGAACTAAAGTATCAGATACATGATTTAAATTAGTAATCAGTTTAATAAAGAAATCACTTAAAAGTAATTTAGCTGACTGAATGCAATAGGAAATTGATCTCCATTCAATGAAAATGACACATTACAAGCTAAATAGAAGCGTTTGCATACTGCAGTGATGCTGGTTCCACTAAATGTATACCTAAATCAGGTTATCTGAATCAGCACAACTTTCTCACCTCAGACACAGTTGGTGTTTTGAGATGCTAAAAGTATTTCCACACTGGGTGGAAAACTGTGCTCTTAACTTAGTCTGGATGTAGTTCAATCATAGAGTTAGTCTGGCTTTAGGACTCCTCATACCACATCAAAAGCATCATAACCACATGACACAAATCACTGTCTAGTGTCAGCTTACTCTTGGTTCAAACTTGCCCAAAGTATTTGTGATTGGTTTTGCAGTACTAGGATTTGGAAGAGTCTATACAAGTGAATTAAAAGAGCAAAAGGCTATTTTCTGGCACTGAAGCCAAATAGGATAGAGCAGCATGCATCGATAATGTGAAACCCTCTTACCCACCAAAATACAGTGATAACATTCAAACACTTACTGGAACTACTTTTGGCTACTACTAATTGCCAAGTTATGCCCAAATCTTATTAAAGGAATGTTAACAGGTGTGAGCCAAAACCATGCCTTGGGCTGTGGCAAGATTTTAGCAGTACAGAAGACTGAGTTTCAGTGCCCAGGAACGTTTTCTGGCAGTCTTTGATCTGCTTCAGTAGAATGTATCAAAGAGTAGTCACCTAGTTCTATCTGAGACATGCTATGGTATTTCAAAGATGAATAGTCAGAAGTGGCACACATCTTGCATGTACTTTTGGCTCAAGATATAGAAGCTGAGAAGAATATAATTCCCTGCAGCCTTAAGCATCCCCAGTGACAGTAGATACCTTTCTTTGTCTGGGGACCTGAGCTGAGACTTCTATGTTCATATCCAGTTACCATAGACCAGCCACAGCATGACCTGTTTTACCATATCCGTCACACTTACATAAAAATGATACCAAGTCTACATTGTTTCATACAGTCTGTTTAACTCAGCAGAAATGTAATCTACTCCCATGGAATAAAGAACAAGTCTTGGACTAAAATGGTGACATGACAGTGTCCACATCTGCTGTTACTGATGGAGAAGAAATAATCTTCTATTAAATTGCAGTGAAATATTTTGGACATTCTGTTTTAACTTAAATTAGCAGTTTAAGCCCAAACCTGTTGGGAAACCACAGGCAGAGGAATAGACAATAGCTCAACAATCTTTGCAAATAAATGAGCAATTTTTTTTTCATATTTATGTCAGAATTCTTCACAAATCCCCACTCATCACTTCTGCTTTTGTATTTCAGAAATGTATTTGGGGAAATCCACTGACTGCATAAGAAAAGGAAGAGAGAAAAAGTGGAATTTCCACAAGTTGCAGTTCAAACCATTACTTTTTTGAAGGAAAAAACCTAAAATAATTTAACATTAATCATCAGTCTCAAAGCTTTTTACACTTCCAGTTTCCTTATGGTGTAATCGTTCTAGATTGAATTCTGCAGTATCTTCAGAAATCTGACATTGAATTGACTGCCTTACATGGCCCTGCTTGAGCAGATGATTGGACCAAATGACATCCAGAGGTCCCTCCCAGTCTCAACCATTCTGGGGTTCTGTGACTGCAGAACTCGGAAGCTCCTTCACTCCTCATCAATTCCTCAACTACATTGGGAAAAGGACCAGCTGAGTCTTTCAGTGACACCTGTCACCTTGGTATCCAAAATGAAAGAAAACAGGGATTGGAAAAACTAAAAAGAAGAGAAATTAAGTTAGTAGAGAAGATAAATAGGATAATGGGAGAAAAAAACAACAACATCAACAACAACAAAACCAACAAAACAAAACAAAACAAACCCCAAACCAGCAGCTATGAGCATGTTAACTTAGCTATACTCTACAGGATGCAGTTTAACTCCCCTCCTCTGCTGTTCTGGTTTTCCAACAGTTACTTGGCTGAATATCTTTTGCCCTAAAAATGATAATCCAAAATATGTTTGACCTTAAGCAGTGACTTCTGGCTATGTACAACTTGAGAATTCAGTTTGACATGGAAATTCTTTAGGACCAAGAAACAGTGATACCTCCCAAAGCCCATATTGTATGGGAAAGGTGGATTTTTTTTACCCCCATTATTCCTCACCTTTATACCAAAATAACCGTCACTAGAACTGACAAAAGGAAACACACCTATGAGAGGATTAACAAGAGTGGGTTGCTAATGTCTGATGAACATCCATTCAATGGAGAATCCCTGAAAATAAAATGCAGGCTACCACCTGGGATTTTTTTATTTTATTTGAAGTCTGAAGTTAGGAGATGGAATTAAGAAATAGGTCCTAGGGGAAGAAGGAAAGAATTTGAATCTTATGATGAAGCTAGTCAGGAATAGTTAATAACGGATGTGAAAGGGTGGCCTTGAAGGAAAAAGTTTCTCCCATCATTAATAAGAGGCTGCAGAGGGACTAGAAGAGAAGGGTCAGGAAGAGGGAGAGAATTCAGAGTTTGAAGAAGCCCAATGTAGGAAGAGGAAGATTGAACAGCTAAAGAGACTTTCCTTAAGTTCAAAGATAACTTGAGAATGATTAGAAAAATGGCTCAGGGAAATGTGGGAAGCTTTTATGTTTTCACTACATCTACATATTTTTTTTGCGCTAAAATTTTTTGTGCTAAAAAAAATAAAAATAAAAATTATTCTGGAAACTTTATAAAATGCACATGTTTGTTTAATTCCACTACTTGGCAGACCAAAAAGACATCTTGAGTGGAAATGAGACACTGGAGAGGGTGAGTTCAGGTTATTGAGGCATGTACGGAAGCCAGGGGCGTGGGAGCCCTGGGCCCTGTGCTTTTAGAGCACTGCGTGATCACCTTTCCATGAAGGGCTAAGAGTGAACCTGGAATGAACTTGTGTCCAGAACAACAAAGACACAATCACACAAACAAGAGCAAAAGTGTGCGTGTTGTTGGTACTGATTCACAGGACTCATATGAAAGTTTAAGAGCATATCAGTATGAGGAGAATAAATATTTAAATAAACTGGCTAAATTTGAGAAATAAATCTGCAGTGTGAATCATCCTTCCTTGATAATGGAACTTTGTTATTCACAGCATTGTTCTTTATAATTTCAGTCTTCCTTTTCAACTCTTCTCTTTTCACCTAGATTCTGCGTAAGTGGGCCTGAAGTTTTCAAAAGCATTTATCAATGAATCTGAACCTAATCCTACCCTGGCTTTGATTTAGGAGCCTGGAACTCATTCATTGAGAGTTTATTCACTTATTTATAAATACAATAGTTAACCTGAGCTTTGTAAAACAAGTGACTGACTTAGGAAAATTATCTAGACCAATACTCTTCAACAATTGGCATATCATTCTGAATCTCATAGATATTATTACTGTTAGTCATCTGAGAGCGAAACATGATGAAGTTGGTTTTTTGTAGTACTGTTTTTGTAATACAGCATTCTGTTGGAAACCCATGATAATAAAGTCACAGTATTACTTCAAACTGAGAATATATCATCATGTTCATTAGCAAAATTTTTTCCCTGGTATTAAATATTTTTAAAATATTATCAGATATTTATTTTTTAAATAATTTGTTGAAAACATGTGATATAGTCATGGAAAAAGCAAATCTTCAAAAACAAAAATAGCAAGACCACCTGCAATCATGAGTTCAATGTATTACTGAATTGTGATTGTTTCTAAACTAAGTAGTACCGAAAGTGACATTACAGAGCAAATAGAAAGGGTGATCTTTTAATTTCCTCTTAAACTTATTTGTACTTTGTATCACTTCCCACTTTAGAGATTTCTGTTTTGTTTTCTTCCAAAGCCAGACTTGATTTGAACTTATATTTTTCCTGCAGTCAATAATAGGAATACTTACACTAGCCCGTCCTATAGGCTATTTCATGCCTGGCATCATCATTTCACATGACACTACATAGTTTGCTGCTTCAGTCCATCTTTGTGGGAAAAGTGCAGTCTCCAAAACAGTAATTTGCTGTTCTGTAAACAACTGGGCTTGATATTTCATATCTCCATTTTCTCAGATGACAAACTCTTTTTTGGCCCAGCAGATAAGTAAGTACATGTAACCTGTAATTAAGCATTGATTTCACATTACATCAGCCCCTTATAGGCCTAATCCTGCTTACACTATTTATATGCGAAGTGTCTTTTGAGACTGTAACCAGTCATGAGGAAGCCAGCAACATTTGGCTGCTAACCTCTTCTTTTCTGTCTCCCATTTCTGTTGTTCACCCCAAAGTATGATCAGACGGGTATTAACCGCTCACTACCTGCACATCTACTATAGATGTGGTTTTCTGTGGAAAAAACCCTAGAGTGAAAATTGGAGTAATGAAATCCTGGCACTAACTATAGACCGAGTTAACTCTGCCTGAGTTAAAACAAATCCCCCCCTTCCTTTGACAGGCTGCCATCAGATACCTTTCTGAAGAGTGAGTCTCTGCCGTTATTCCTGCAGACATAGTGAATATGTACTGATCCTCTTCTGCTGCAGCTTTTGTTTCCAGGCCTTCGTTTTCAATGGTTGCCATAGAATCTAGCCATTATCATATGAAAAGCCTCACACAAAAAACCCCCAAAAGCCTGTTGCTAAAGCCATGAACACTTTTCAATTTTCATGTAAAAGGAAAAAAAACCTCTGGAAGTGAAATGGTCGCTGAGGGAGAAGCTGTCTTTAGCTCTCCTCCTGTCTTTCTCCCTAGAGATGACTTGATTCTTGTTTCTCTTTTAACTGCATAAACTCCTTACTGGATCTTCCTCCTGACTGCCATAACAATTACAGGCTATTTATCCACCAAAGTAGTTTTAATTGCCTCATAAGTCAAGGGATAGCCATGTATTTTCTTGCCTAATTTGTTATGTAGACTGCTCTGTTTTAGCATGTGTTTGACTTTTTGTTGAAGATTTCCATGCCCAATTCCCAGAGTCAAAAAAAGAGGTGAAGAACTACTAAAAACTGAAGAACACACACTTCTTGATATGTAAACTTCTTATTCTTACAGGACTGCTACTTTGGTGTAAATAGAGGAAGTGTTTGTTATTGGGGCCGAGAGTGTCTGAAAAAGACAATTATTTTTCCATATAGCCATTTTATCAATAAAGCCCAACCCCATTTACACAGGCTGCAGAAATCACACTCCAATTAGTAGAGCTACAAGAGTAACTCCCGCAATTTCTCTGTTTACTTCAGTGAAAAAGAGGTAAAGAAAATAAGTTTTTGAATCTCAAGACTTTGATATAGAACTGAAGCTTTGTTTTGAAAGATAATATATACAATATTTTTAATACCTCCAAAACCTGATAAGGCAACATAAAATAGATACCACACTGCATCATGTGAATGACTGACTTTCTAACCCCTTGAAATCTATTAACTTCAGGAAGGTCAGGATTTTTCATAAGGAACCTGGAATGGCTTCCCATGTCCCTGCAAAATGTTTGAGCATATACAATAGTATTATGTGTATACAGCATGGATGTGACATGCTCCCCTCCACAGAGTTGTTGTAAGAAAACTTTGCACACCCTTCCCTACTTTCTTCCCAGGAACAGTAATGAAAATTTGGCATAAGGAAAAACTGTTAAGAAAATTCTCACTTTTCTAACAGAACTGCTCTGATCAACAGATATTTAATAACATATAGACATCTCACATTCGAGATATATTTAACCTGCCTGGAATCATCTTCAGAGAGGCCCCCAAAATACTTAATCTTATTTCCTAAATTTTATTAAATCACCATTTCTTCTAGTTCAGCCATATTTTACACCTATGTTGCATTCCTTTTGCACTATATCAGATAATTTCTCAGGTATAAAAAAATAAACAAATAAACTTTATTTTTTGGCTAAAAATGGAAAGGAAAGTCGCATTACATTTCAGTTACCGACACAGCAGGATTTTGTGGCTTCTGATGAATAGTGGTTGGTAGGATAACTGAGGGTTTTTTTCTTTTTCTCCACTGACAATTTTCATGTCTTACCTCTTTGTTATTCTCTGAGCATGACAGAAAAAAAGAGTAATGTCCTGGCCTGTTTGCATCTCCAGCACCTAAATTCAGAAACTCTTTGCGACCTGCAACTACCATTGCTTGCGCCTGCAGTAGTAAACAGCTGGAGGCAAAATGTTTCATAAGAAACATAAAATGACACTGTGAAAGCCAGGAACCACAAACAGAGAAATTATCTGAAAAGACAAAACTTTATACTGAAGCTGATTATCCTAGGGAGTGTTCCTGCACTTGGCTTTTTTCTTATCTTTAAAATCCATATTCAGATTAACAGAAATCATTTCTACATCTGAGTTTGAACTGTCCAAGGGCTTGTATAACATACAAAACAAAAAAAAAAAAAAAAAAAAAGTTCTCAGAGAGGCAATGATATTCTTATATATAAGATTTTACTTATAACTTTCATTTCCTTCAGTGTCCCTAGATCTATTGGCATACGGCTTTTAAAAGGATGTTTTAGGCTGCTTTTACAGGCTGCCATAGATAGTCATCTCGCTGGTGGGAGGAGTTTTGTGGCCAAATCACTGACCTGCCTGGTAAAAAATCTGAGTGGAGGTCACCAGACTATGCAGTGCAAAGGAAGGTGAGGAGGAGATCGACACGCTCTTTGATGAAACCATACAAGGTCAGAACACTAGATCCTGCATTTTACAGAAGGGACAGCCAGGCTAGAGGAGGGCAGATTTAGGACTCCATGATGGTGAATTTTGGAAGCTTATTATTCTAATAAGAGAAAGGAGACTCTTTCTCCACTAGCAGGTACACACTTGCAGAAGAGATGTACGGCCCTGATGACAGGTGAGAAGGAACAAGTTCTGCTAGTGGAGGTGTTTGTGCTGGATCAGCCATGTGCCATGAAGAGCTAGCAGTGAGTAACAGTAGTAAGAGATTCCCTTCTGCTAGGTGTGGAGGCACCCATTCTGGCTGTTGTAGACAAGACTTTCACTTAAGCAACCACAGGATCCTCTGATGAAACAAAGCTTCATCCAGAGAAGCTGCCCTGCTAGATCTCCTCCTTGTGAACAGAGAAGGACTGGTGGATGATGTGGTGTTTGGAGGACGACTAGGGCACAGCGATCATGAAATAATAGTGTTCTCTATTCTTACAGAGGCCAGGAAAGGGCTAATCAGGACTGACAACCTGGACTTCTAAAGGGCTGACTTTGTCTTGTTTAGGCACCAGATTGACAGGATCCCTTGGGAGATGGTCCTGAAGGGTATAGGGGTCCAGGAAGGCTGGGCACTCTTTAAGAAGGAAGTCCCCAGGTGCTCTAAGAGGAGCAGGTGGCAGAGAAGACCACCCTGGCTGAACAGGGAGCTTTGGCTGGAACTCAGGGAGAAAAGGAAAGTTTACAGCCTTTGGAGGAAGGGGCTAGCCACTCACAGTGATTACAAAGAGGCTGTGAGGCTATGCAGGGCAGAAATCAGGAGGTCCAAAGCCCAGCTGGAAATTAATCTGGCTTCAGCAATCAAAGATAACAAGAAATGTTTCTATAAGTATGTCAATAGCAAGAGAAAGACCAGGGAGAGTCTCCATCCCCTGCTAGATGCTGAAGGAAACTTGGTAGCAAGTGATGAGGGGAAGGCTGAGGTGCTTAATGCCTTCTTTGCCTCAGTCTTTAATAACAAGACTAGTTGTATTGAGGGAATCCAGCCCCCTCAGCCAGATGATAGAGACTGGGAGAACGACCCCCCCCGCAATCCAGGAGACAGTCAGTGACCTACTGCATCACATAGACATACACAAGTCTATGGGACCAGATGGGATACACCCAAGGATGCTGAAGGAGCTGGCTGGGGTGCTCACCAAGCCGCTTTCCATCATTTACCAGCAGTCCTGGCTGACCGGGGAGGTCCCGACAGATTGGAAACTGGCCAATGTGACGCCCATCTATAAGAAGGGTCAGAAGGATGATCCAGGAAATTACAGGCCTGTCAGCTTGACTTTGGTACCCGGGAAGCTGATGGAGCAGCTCATCCTGAGTACCATCACACAACACATGCAGGACAACCAGGGGATCAGGCCCAGTCAGCATGGGTTTATGAAAGGCAGGTCATGCTTGACAAACCTGATCTCCTTCTACAACAGAGTGACCTGCTTATTGGATGAGGGAAAGGCTGTGAATGTTGTTTACCTTGACTTTAGCAAGGCCTTTGACACCATTTCCCACAGCATTCTCCTGGCGAAACTGGCTGCTCGAGGCTTAGATGATCGCACGCTTTGCTGGGTAAAAAACTGGCTGGATGGCCGGGCCCAAAGAGTTGTGGTGAACGGAGTTAAATCCAGTTGGAGGCCGGTCACGAGTGGTGTCCCCCAGGGCTCGGTTTTGGGGCCACTCTTGTTTAACATCTTTATTGATGATCTAGACGAGGGGATCGAATGCACCCTCAGTAAGTTTGCAGACGACACCAAGTTGGGTGGGAGTGTTGATCTGCTCAAGGGTAGGGAGGCTCTGCAGAGAGATCTGGACAGGCTGGAGCAATGGGCTAAGGCCAACTGTAGGAGGTTCAATAAGGCCAAATGCCGGGTGCTGCACTTCAGCCACAACAACCCCCAGCAGCGCTACAGGCTTGGGGAGCAGTGACTGGAGAGCTGCCAGTCAGAGAGGGACCTGGGGGTGTTGATTGACAGCCGGCTGAACATGAGCCAGCAGTGTGCCCAGGTGACCAAGAAGGCCAATGGCATCCTGGCCTGTATCAGCAATAGCGTGGCCAGCAGGGACAGGGAAGTGATCTTGCCCCTGTATTTGGCACTGGTGAGGCCGCACCTCGATGACTGTGTTCAGTTTTGGGCCCCTCACTACAAAAAGGACATTGAATTACTCGAGCGTGTCCAGAGAAGGGCAACGAAGCTGGTGAAGGGTCTGGAGCACATGTCGTATGAGGAGCGGCTCAGGGAACTGGGGTTGTTTAGTCTGGAGAAGAGGAGGCTGAGGGGAGACCTCATCGCCCTCTACAGCTACCTGAAGGGAGGTTGCAGAGAGCTGGGGATGAGCCTCTTTAACCAAGTAATAAGCGATAGGACAAGAGGTAATGGCCTCAAGTTGCACCAGGGCAGGTTTAGACTAGATGTCAGGAAGTATTTCTTTACAGAACGGGTTATTAGGCAGTGGAATGGATTGCCCAGGGAGGTGGTGGAGTCCCCATCCCTGGGGGTGTTTAAGAGTAGGGTCGACATAGCACTGAGAGATATGGTGTAGATGGGAACTGGCAGTGTTAGGTTAATGGTTGGACTAGATGATCTTCAAGGTCCTTTCCAACCTAGTTGATTCTGTGATTCTGTGATTCTGTGAAAGCTACTGCAGAAATACAGGATTCATCTGATAAAGGCAGGCAAGACCATCCTTGCTAACAGTCTTGACAACTTAGTGAAAAAGACTTTAAACTAGTTTTGTTAGAAGATGAAAACCATGGTGTGGAGGAATGAGAGGCAGGAAGGAAGCACCTAGGGAAGATCATCTCAGTGTTCCCCTGAGAAAGCAGTGCAAGATAGAGCCTGTGTCAAGTGTGTGTTCATAAACACATGGAGTACAGGAAACAAACAGGAAGAATTAGAAGTCGAGGCCCAGTCACAGATGTATAACCTCACTAGGATCACAGAGACATAGTGGAATAGCTCACATGATTGGAGTGCTGTAATGACTGGATACATGTCCTTAAGAAGGACAAGTAGGTGAAACAAGGAGGGGAGGATTCCTTACACAAAGGGACATCTTGACTGTATGGAGATTTGCTGTGGAATGGCTGAGGTACAGAGGGCAAGCTTATGAGTTGAGAGGAGACACAAGGTCAACAAGTGAATGTGATGGTGGGCATCTGCTATAGACTGCTCAGTGAAGACAAGGAAATGGGAAAAGACTTCTTTAACTACTGGAGGAAGCCTTATGATTGCAAGTTAGTTCATATGGAAGACAGTCGAAGTTAGCCTTCTGAGATCCACTCAAACTTAAATTATTCTATGATTTCTTTTCCATGAAGTAAAAAAATAAAAACATCCTTTTATATTCCTTTCTGTGCTAAGAAGAATTTAGAAGATGTCTCACTGGCAACCAAACATCATTAAACTGCAGTCATCTCTAGAGACTAGACCTCTAACTCCAGAATACTTACCATAAAGAACATACCAGAACACTGTAAATGAGACCAGATTATTCAGAGCATGGCACATCTTCACCTTTAGAAGGCATGCCTAGCTCGCCTCAAACTACAACCATCAATACTATTATTTGGAGCTTGTCTTACATGCTCTGTATGCATGACAGCTTTGTTACACCTACAGTGGGATAGAAGTTTCTTACCTGAGCTCTAAGAATAGTTGACAAAACCTGAACTTCTTGGCCTCTTGTGTCACATGAAACAGATTTTCTGATGCTCAGTAAAACAGGATGCATCTACATTAGCATGTTAGTGCATTTTTTAAAGGAATCTTCTTGTACACCCTTAGTTACAATGAATGGTTTTGTTTGTATCACAGAGCAGTCTCAAAGCATCTTAACTAAATTTGATTTTGGATTAAGTTAGGACAGAAAGTGTTCCTCAGGATTTCCTTTCCAGCTTTCTAAATCATAATTAAAATTGATCCATACGACTAGAAAAGTGATAATTCAGAGTAACCCCCCCTGCAAAAATGCATGGTACAGACATCCAGTGCTTGGCTTTCCGTTCATTCTATGCACCCATTCTGACAGGGCTGCACACTTGTTAATGTGGACATAAGCCTTAATAAAAACTGAATGTCTATTTATTAGTGAACAATTTCACGCACTTTCAAGCACCACAATTTTATATGATTGAGTTTAGAAAGTCTAAAGATGGCCTGATGGGGAAAAAAGCCCATAGTGGTTAAGTAATATTATCATAAAATGTTGGCATCTGTCACAGTAGACATCTGAAAACAATTTGCATGGCTATGTTTTTTGTATTTCTGCCACATTTTAATATTTTAGTTTCCCTGCAAATATTTCTTCTACTAGAAAACACTGGACAGAACTATAACTATCAAACAGAAATTTTCTTGACTGTTCAGTTAACACAGGTCCATCCAATTTACAGGGGTCTAATACCTCCAATATTGGTCTTATTTGGTCAGACCATTTATTATGCTACATGTACAACTGTTTCTGTATAAAAATTTACATACAAGGGTCACATCACAAGCTCTGAAAAGCTTTAATAATATCATATGCTTCACCTGTAAAATCAGAAACATTCATTTGACCATAGATAATTTCCTGTAACAGAAAAGGTAAAGTGTAAAGACCATTATGTTGGCAGTTTACAACCCTATGAATAATATTGTGCAACTCTGGGAAAATGGGAATCTTCTTTCTAATAGGATGTCAAGTCTCATTTTTCACAGGTATTCAGTATTTAGCAGTACACCAGGGGTGTTTTTTCTGGAAAAGTATGCATCCTGCAAGGGGCTAATCAGTGAGTATAGATGCTTGAACTGTTAAATTCATTTTCATTTTCTCCATCAACTCCACCTTGACCCCAGGAAAGAAATCTTTGATTCTTTTCATTCCTCTCCACAAAGCCTGGCTTGGTGCTTCCATTCTTCTTTTCACTTCAGTTGCCTTCTGTATCCCCCATCCTTGCCTTTAAGAAGTCCAGTCCATCCTTCTCTTATTCAATGTGTTGCATCAGACAGGGTACCCTTGCTGTTGTTGCACCTATTACATGAAGAACAGAGAGACTTTAAAACAGGAATGTGTTACTGAAATTTTATCCAAACACTGTTGGAGTGTCTGCACGAACCAAACCGTGCTCAAAGATGTGCACTGCTGGCTTCTAAGCAAAAGCAGAATCACTCTTATTGCCATCAGTAATTCAGAGGTGGGGAAGAGCAGAGATGCTGCACAGCATGTCACAATCTCCATCTCTCACATCCTCTCAGGAGCAGCAGCAAAAGCAAACCCAGCACTTCAAGCCTCAGTGTTTCAGCCTCAATCCTTTTTTCCACTGCTTTCTCTCCTGGTAGGACCATCCAAGTCCCAAACACTAATGCCTGGCAGAAAATTGAAGTAATCTTATATCACCTGTCCAGAAGCACTGGCTTTGCAAATGACGTTGATTTTTTTTTGGGGGGGGGGGGGAGGGGGGCGGGCGGCGATTCCTACTGGATTACTATTAACCAAGAAAACTGTTCTTTCTATGAGATTTTAAATGTTCCTGATTACAGTCCTACCTACTGTCAAAGGACTTTTGGGAAAAGTGAGAAGATTCAGATGCAGCTGGAGGCAGTGGGCATGAATAAAAATAAACAAGAAATTTTAAATTAATTTAACTGAAATAAAAAAATACTTATTTTAAATTTTTTTTCAAGCAAGAAATGTTTCTTTTCATCCTGTGTGACAGCACAGTTTGGGATGGAAATAAAGGCTTGTCAGTTCTCTATCTCTTCCCAACACTGATGTGTATCATACAGTCCCAGAGGCAGAAGACATTCCTAGGCAGAGCCAGCAGCTGTAAAGAAGTTTCATCCAAAGCAGAAGCAGCTGCATGTCTTCATAAACACTGGACACTAGTGGTGTTTTCCAGCTCCGGCTTCACTTTTCCCAGCTGAGGAGCTTTCTCCTCATGCTCTTGAGACCTGTATTTCCATCCCCTCCCACCTCTCCTTGAAAGTCCTCTTGTGCCAGCTTCATTACTTCTGCTTGCCATATTCTCCTTTACTTGTTTCCATCTCTTTCTGCACCTGTCTAGTGCTTTCTACGTTTTTCTAATTAACTAAACCATAGCCAAAAGAACTGCTTATCCTTCACCAGTATATGACAGCGAAACAGAAAAGTTTGTGTGTTCTTGACCTTACCTAGAATATCTAGGTGCTTTGGTAATATGCAAAATAGTAAGTTAAACACACTGGCTTCTGAAGATGAGTAGGAATAAGGAGGTTTAGTCCCAGATCAAAGGTGATGTATAGTGGGGAATGTAGATTGCAGTCATTGTCTGTGGTGTGTGAGAACAGTAAAATTAACATATATAAACTAACATCTGCAGTTTATGATTTATCCCCTCAACAGACACTCAGCAAAAGAGGTTCAGTTCAGCTTTCAGAGGAAGTGAAAAAAGGGAATTGTCTTTGATTTTTAGTAGTTTTGTTATGTTTCTGCTGTATCTCTGCAACTGATATCAGCTTCAGTTTCCCACAGTGGTGGTTTCACATTCTTTAACTTTAGAAGTGCTCTATCACATAAGAAGAATCAGTCGCAGACTGAGCCTGATAGCTTTTCAGGTGGACATTTCTCTAGTCAGTGGTAAGAGACAATTATTTGTGAGAGATAATTCCTACACCTACCTGTACACAGCCTATAACTCAGTCTCTGAAGTCCTTCCAATGAAGTGATCAAATATAGCCTATAAGAATGTTACATTGCTCTCCAGACCATGAACCATGTTACCTAAGAGTTAATGGCAAAAACACTTATGCGTGTAAAGATCTAATTTTTAGCTGGTTTTCAAGGTCCTGCAGAATGGCAAAGCCTTCAGTGCCAAGGACCACTGAAATTCAACTCAGGCTATGTACCCTTTCTTCCTTTAAAACTCACATTTGGCAAACTACACTTTTGATGGTTCTTCATCTTGGAAGTAATCTAATGGTTCCTATGATTAAGAACATTAGAGCACCTGGAAGCAATAAAGAAATTATCGGTTTGCTAAGGTGAATCCATCCACAAGACTGGTTAATGAATCCCATGCAGTCCATGAAATAACTGAAGAGCATATGACAGTGGAAGCATGAGAGAGAACATCTCTCCCTCTACAAAAAACTAAATCCTTCAGGAAACCCAGAAAATGACACTCAGACCAAATCTTTGGAGAATAGAATTCATTAGGATAAATATAGGGTCTTTGGTCTCCAAAATCTTTGAGAAAGGGTAATTCTGTCTGAGGCTTTCACGCCTTGTGCATTATAGTTTACTTTATTGATTTCCATGTTCACCATGTAGGTTAAGTCAGCCTAGAGGACAAGGGAAAACTTAGAATTAGAGTACCAAGAACATAGTGATGACTGTTAACTCAGTGACTCTTTTCCATTTCTGTTGAAGCCCTGTTGCAATTTGACTTCACTAATTTGGCTCAGTTAAGGCTAGGTCTGGACAGGGAATTTCACCTTTTTTTCCACTAATGAAGGAAGAGATTTATTTTCCTCAAAGCTGAGTACTACATTATCCTGGCAGGGCTAGTCACAGTCAGGTCTGTCAAAGGGCATGGGAGAGGAGGAGGTGTAGAGCCAGTCCAGGCATAGGTGATAGGACTGCTGTCCACCAACAGCAGTCTGCTGGCCCTGGCAGCTGTCAGATCTGCCTGCACCAAAACCCATATCTACATCCTCTCAACAAGGACTAGTAGATGACTTTCAGTCCAAGTGAGTGGAAATTATGGCAAATACCGAGATGCTGAGGAGAGGAAATAGTAGATCCCATGAGTATTTTCAAGTTAATTTTTTATTTTCTTTGGGGAGGGGTTGCCAATAAAGTATAAGATCTGAGGTACTTGTGTCTTTTTACAGGGTTAAATGAGAGAAGTGTTGTGATTTTTAAAAAAATCTTTCTTTTTATTAAGGAGTCTGCACCTTTCTGAATGTAACAGACCTTGGTGCAGTCATTTTTGCTTGTCTCCCCTCTCCAGAGAGGCTTGCTCATGTATGATCTGCTTGCAATTACAGTCTGAAACCTTTTAGGAAATGCATTTTCACAGAATCTGACTTCCTACTCCATTCTGAGGATATGGGGCAGCACACTACACTGCGGTAAGGCCAGATGTGGCCTTACAACATACTGGCAAGGAAAGCTGCATTCGCAGGACTGCTGGACAGCTGCCCATTTGCTGTGGAGTACAGGCAAGCACACGAGCAGTGTTCATGACATGTCTAAGACCTCACAAATGCACACTATTCCTTAGTCTGTGCTGATTTGTTCTTCTGCCCATGTCCTTGGTGGTGTTTCTCACACAGGGGGTCAGACAGCTCACTCTGGCTACCAGCTTCTTGTAGGATGCAGTTCAAGGCATTGGCTGCCAGCTGTATAAGAAACCTTCCCCTTGTATGAGAGTTGAAATGCTTGAAAGTGTGCTCAGCTCAAACAGCTCAACCATCTATGTTCCCGGAGATAAGGACAGTCCTTCTGAAGGAAGAATGTTGAGAGACATACTTTTCAATTACATTGCAACCATTTCGGCACCTTGCACTCTTTTTTGAGAGTCTTATGTAGTACCACTTTCGTACCTTGTTTTACCAGTCAGCTGGGAGAGATATGCAACCTGAGCCTTATACAGTACCAGTGCTGATTAGCAAAACATGAACCCACTTACCAGTTTCTGGAAGCTAAAAATAAATGAACCAACACAACCAGGAACTGTCTATTGCAGAAATAAGCCTAAACCAAACCACTCACCCAAAGCTGCACTGCCATCAGCAAACCGAAAAATTTCGTGACTTGAGAATATCTGGGACTCTCTGTGTGGGTTGCAAAACAGGTTCCCGAAATTTTTGCAAAACACCTGTCAGCCTGGAAGCTTGACTGTGATCTTCCCCATACCCATGAGGGCAGGAAGAGTCACAGCTGGGCTTGGGAGGTACTGAGCAAAGTTTCTTTGGCTGGCTAGCAAAAATGCTCAGGTGCTTTAAGAGCATCTCAGAAATATGTGAAACATGGAGACAAAAGCCAATTTCTTTTGCAACACTTGTCTCCTTTTGACTTTCTTGTGATTTTGCGTATTTTTGCATGTGTCTACATCTACATGCGCATATCCGGGGTTAGCAAACATGAAGTGTTTCCTCAGCAACATTTAAAAAAAAGTGTTGAAAAATCAACAACTGATTTTCTCAAATCTCACCACCATTATCCATAATGTTTTGTGTTATCTTTTTCTTTTTTTCCCAGTCAGAATTATGTCTACAAAAAACTAAACTAATGTCTGAAAACAGCTGCCTCTAAAGTGCCTCCTTGTTTTTAAACCTACAAATATATGGCCAACAACCAACATACTATAGTGAAAGCAATTTTATTCTTGAACATCTGATTGCACTTATTCATGCGTTATCAGAAATCAAAAACATAGGACATAATGAAATATACTTTTGAAAGTAAAATGGGCAGGATATTGGGGGAAGGGGGTGGGGATGGATGAGGGAAATCAGAAATGAGACATTTGGGGCAAGGGAAGATCTGGCTAAGTTTGCCAGGAAAAGAAACATAAGTCGAAAACATTCATCAGGATGAACAATGTATTAGAAGTACATAAGTAATACCTCGCCTAAATCTTTTCCTGGCTTCCAGTGCTGTTGGAAAGTGTCAGTTCTTCTCTGTCATGTCTGCTAAGCACATTCAGGGGGGAAAGGGGGGAGAAGAAAAAAAAGAGCAGAGAATGAACTTAATCTTGGAATCCTGGAAAAGTCGCCTATGTGCTTTTTCTAGCCTGTGGTACAGCAAACCAGGTTGCTATGGTAAAATGGGTCAGAGCAGTGAGCAAGTTAGCTGGTGCAACAAAATCAGACTCCTGGTACAGAGATGGGAGGCACAGGCCAAAGCAGACAGTAATCTACAGCTGAATCTAGGTCACTGGGGTGCTTTGTAGCTGCAGCTGTCCATGTGGGACTGTGATCTCCAGCATGGCTCACAAAACCATCCTGACGGCTGGGCTCCTGCTCAACCGTTATGAGTGTACTGGGGGAGCTGTTGCTTTGTCTCCTTCAAAAACAAATTATAATTTTAGATTTTTAATTATGGATGCATATGCAGGCAGCATGTGTCTGTGTGTGTATTATGTATGCACATTTATTTTAAAATAAAACATACTCAGCAGGCACATGGCCCATATTTTGGGAACCCATTACACAAATTAACATTCACACTCCAAATGATCATTATCACATATTTATGGGAACCGTGCATCCCACTCCATGAAGGCTGTAAAGATCTGCAAGCAAACATAAAAATTCTCTTCCCCAGCATACCTAATGTATTCCCCCCCTCAGACAAACGCCCTCCCAAAAAGCCTGGGAAAAGAAAAAAGGCTTTGGAGAATGTCAGGGAGGTCGTCCCACAGTTCAGTCTCTCACATCCCCCCACAAACATATGCTGATACACCCATCCATGCAATAATCTATTATTATCATTTACTATTCTGTGACTGTTTAAAAAAAAAAAAAAAAAAAAAAAAAGGAACAACAATCAGTTAATAAAAAGCCAGGGAATGGGGCCAAATCAGGAGCAGAAGTAAACCAACATACCACCCACTGATGCTGGTGGAACTACAAGAGATTACACAGGCTCAGGGTTTAGTGTCTTATACAGACATGGTACCCGAGGGGGATGCAAAATGACCCATAATGAAGATTCACATAGAAAAGCGTACTCCTACGTGATGAGGTGGGTAGCTCTTTTGAGTACAAGGGCTACTATGTCACTAGGTTTTCCTGCCTTTTTCTTTCTTATGTTTAGAAATTCTGCCAGGCAGAATTTGCTGTATTTGTCTGGGATTCCTGGCTATGCAGCAGAGATTCTGAATACATCCCCTGCACACTGATACATCAGTCTTCAGTGCATACAGAGTGAACTTGGAGCTCCCAGGGTACACCGGATTTACTGTGTGTGCAGTGACAACAGCACACAGTGGGTCTGAAGCTCCCCAGAAGCCTCCTGGCACATGGCACATGTGCTGAATAGTTCTTAGCCCATATGCACCAGAGGTCTGACATACCAAATGCTAAACAAGTCACTGTCATATCTCATTTTTATTCTGTCTTGTGTAAAATTCTGGCATGAGCATATAGTAACACTAGGTAGAGATGTTAATGAAATTATGAAATATTCAGCTTTTGGATGTGGTTTTGGGACAGTATTGGACAGATGTGAATTTTCCCTCTGACAATCACAACATACTAGACATTTCCACTTGAAACAACTACACTGTACCAAACACATCCATCAATACCATTGTAGTTTTTTTCATCGTCATATCTCTCATACTGTGTCAGGACTTTTTGCCCATTTCCAGTGAGTGTGAGGGCAGAGGAAGGACAAGGGACAACAATAACCTGGAGTCTCAGAATCAATGGCCTCCTAGATAAATCAGGTATGACAATTAAGTTCCTGCTCTCCAAATCCCACATTATAACACGGACAACTGAGATTAGAATTGTGTTAGTAATAACTTAAAAACTAGGCCAGGAGTAATTCATGACCAGGTCAGCATCCAAAGACAGATGAGGCACTCAAGCTTATTCAATGAACTAAATAGTTAAAATCAATTATGTTTTTCTAGAAAAAAAAATAATTAACAATGCATATTTTTATTGGGGAAGCATTTCAGCTCTCATACAAGGGGAAGGTTTCTTATACAGCTGATGGTCAATGCCTTGAACTACATCTGAGAAGAAGCTGGTAGCCAGAGTGAGCTGTCTGACACCCCTTGTGAGAAACACCACCAAGGACATGGGCAGAAGAATAAATTAGCACAGACTAAGGAATAGTGTGCATTTGTGAGGTCTTAGACACGCCGTGAGCACTGCTTGTGTGCATGCCTTTACAGATGCCTAAAAAACCAAGATGAAAAGTGTAAGGACCATATTTCAAATGTCGGTTTGTAACCAAAATGAAATCTCTCATGTCTTCATACAGAACTGCTAGCATTATGCAAGCACATTGGGAAACTGCCCATTCTGTTGAACAGGAACACAATTAAATAGCTTGCTGGAGATAGATGTGCATGTCATCCACAAGCAATGCAAGATATTCCCTTCAAGAAGGAGATAGCAGAAAGCAATAAGGAAAGAGGAAAAAATGTCAGGACAGGTTCAAGGATGACTTTCTCTCTTCATAGTCACTACTTCACTTCTCTTAGCAATAATGAAGATTGTATACGTTAGAAAAGGCCTTGACTTATTCCATCTATCACATATAGTTCATCTCTTCTCTAACTTCAACAGCAACTTGTCTTAAATCCTTCATCATTCTTCTCCTTGATTATTCAGTGATACATTAATAGTTCTGATAACCCATCTGATATAGCCAAGTGATGGAAATATTTGTTTATTGGGCATTGTCTCTGTGGAGCAAACAATCCATTCAAAGAGGACAGTCAAATTCATCATTGGTGAACCATTCTGCATATGAAGTGTATGCCTAATGATCACCAGAACAGACTCATTTAGAGATATCCCTAGAGATATAAAGTTCTGCTACTGTGTTAATAAAATTATTTTCATGTCACTGATACCTTAATAGCCAAGTCTACAGAATGACAGTCATGGAGACCAGGCAGGCTTGGAGATTTAGCTGGACAAAAAGGGAGCAAGAGGATTGTAATTTTCATTTGATACCAGAATTACATACCCCAGAACAGAATTTGTAATTTGATTTTGATCATGTATGTTCTGAAGTCATTTTACCTATAACAGCATTTCTACAAAGATCTGCACATAGAACAGAGATTTAAAAAAAAAAAAAAAGCTGGAAAAAAAAGTTAATTCCCTAACTCTGACATGAATATAATTTTATACTTGCAAAAAGCTTTAGCCTTCCTGTTTCCAAGAAAGGCAGTAAATCACAGACTCGGGGGACTATGCAGACATGTACCGAGTGGAGGGATGGAAGGGTGTGGGGAGGGAGGAACAGCTTCGTAGGCAGAAAAGAAACATTCCATGGATGTAACACTGCTGGATTAATCCCCTGTTGCAGAGTCTGTCTGCACATTCCACTGCTAAAGGGCCACGAGTCCCGATAAGGGGTCATTTTCTTAGCCCTGGGCAAACAGGCAATTCACAGAAAAGAGCTAATTAACTCTGCCATGTATCGGAGGATCTGAAGTACCTGACACACTTCTGTCACGCTCCCTCCTCTGAATAGGGTGGATGTTGACTGGAGAGGGGCTGCAGAAAAGACTATCTGATAAAAATTTCTCTTCTTATTTTTTTTTTTACTTTATATATTGGAAAATGTTTAAAATGGAAGGAAGGAAGGAAGGAAGGAAGGAAGGAAGGAAGGAAGGAAGGAAGGAAGGAAGGAAGGAAGGAAGGAAGGAAGGAAGGAAGGAAGGAAGGAAGGAAGGAAGGAAGGAAGGAAGGAAGGAAGGAGATCTAGCTGTCTAAATATCTACTCATGCAAAGCTTTTATTCAGGCTTTAAATTACAGGGTGAGCTTGCATAAATGTGTCTACTGATAACACATTTAACGGTGCTCAGGTGCTGATGAAAAGGCACATCTTGTATGCTGAAAGATCATCATAATCACAGCAATATCATACACATGGTCTTGTTAAATGGAAGAAAAGTAGAAACTCCAAACATTTGTAATGCACAGAGAAACTCCAGAGTTCATCTCCTGGTCATTTAGTAAATATAACATTCCTGCACTATTTTTTTTTTTTTCCCCAGAATGAAATAACAAGGAGGTTAATTTAATTACTTTTTTAACTATCCCCTCTGTGAAGGATGCAGGCACACATCATCTGCTTTCCAGATTGAAGCTCATGCCTCTTCATCTGTACAATATACATTGTCTCAACAACGACCTTACAGATTTCATGAAAGAAGTGTTGGCTGTTTCCCACTCAATCAGTTAGTATAACTGTAGACTCTTCTCTTGTTTACTGACATCAGGGAATGCCTTAACAGAGCAATTATTGCCTCATACCTCTTTAAATACTGATGGGGGTGTAAAAAGACAAACATTTGATCCACGCTCCTCTCCCTGGTATGTGTTAGGAGAAGACCAGTCCCTCAGTCAGTAGAAAGGATTAAATCCCTTCTCTACAAAATGAACTCCTTGAAGGACATTTAGCTCAGGCAAATGCATTTCAAGAGATTCTTCAGCAAATAAGCTAGAGGGTTCTCTGTGAGTATATTAAAAACTAGCTGTATGGCTAAAATTCAGCCATTGGGTAAATGTGTGAATTAAGGGTATGAGAGCTGTTGTGGTAACAGTTTTGACTTAGTAAATTAACACAAGGTCTGATGGAGGCAGATATATGCTATCTGAGTATGATCTCCAGTCTCCCCAAACCTTTTGCTTTGGACCCCTTCACAGTGGACTATGTACTAAAGCAGTAGCCTATTGTTAAAGGATTTGAAATAAAGAGAAATTACTAGAGCACACTGGCCCTGGTATGCAGAATTTTAGTTCCAACTGTGCAAGCTAAAATAATGAGGATTTTAAATAGAAATACTTGAGACAAAACATAATGTCTGGCAAGGTAACTGGGGAGGAAGCATCTCATGTCATCCATGTGGAAGTCTCCAGCCGTAACAAAAGCTTCCTTAGCCACTCAGTAAGTGACTAAACATTTATATCACAGTTAATTTACTTTGAACTGTAGTTTGGAAAGCTCCTCTTGCTTTCTTAAATGATGCTGCTAAATGTCAAATTCACAATTTTGGAAAGTTATTGTCAACACTTTGCTATAAGTGGATATTAATTAATGCTAAATTGTAATGGCTTCCATAAAACTTCAATGGACGCCAAAAGAAAAAATATCTTCATTTTCTATGTTGCTACAATGAATAACAAATGAAAAAAGAATGGGTATTCACTTACAAAATAAAATGTTGTCAAGAGCTACATTCAGCTAGTAGCCATTTGTTTCAAGCAGATACTGACTCCTGTCATATGATGAGGGAATATGAGATTTGGTAATCTTACTGGCACATGTCAGGTGAGCATGGCCAAGAAACACAAAACTGTCTCCTAGCAATAACCCTTTTCATCATAGCTATGTTGCACAGTCCCTAAGAAAACTGAATGTCTAAAGAGAACAGTCATGGGGAAAAATCTCACTGAGAATCTTATGGGGGAGGAACATGTTGGAGAGTGGTAGAGATGACTGTAACAGTTCCAGATTTTCCTGGAAGCACATTTTATTGATCAGAAACTGGAGTCAATAAACTCACTAGAGATCTGAAAATGCTAAACAAATTCACTGAAAAAAAATTTAAGCACCACGATCAGCCCTGTATTTTTATTGATTCAGGAAACTGGAGTAATATCTGACTGTCGAAAGCCAACTGTGACTTTGGCCACTCTTTCATAAGACCAAATACGAAAGTGCCAGAAAACAAGACTTGCAATATGAAAGAAGCACACAAAAGAGACATGAGTCAGTTATAACATAGGATATCAAAGATAGCCGAAATAAAGGCTGGTGTAGCAGATTAACAAGCTTGAAACTTTAATAGATTGTGTCAAAACCACAGCGGATGCTAACAGAGAGACTATCAGAGATAAGATAAAGAGAGTTGATGAAGACACTATAAATATCTCTCACAATGTGATGCGATCAATATGGTAGGAAAATGACCCAGAGTGAACACGCATCAAAGACCAGCTACCTTCAGAATTTAAGTCCATCTTCTGTTGAGAGACATGACTTTTTTTTTTTTTAAAAAAAAAAAAAAGATTTAAAAGACTTTTAAAACAAAGAGAATGTATTTGTATATAATGGTGGAGGAGATATAAGGTTTAATAATTTAAAAGGTTTTTTGAAAGACCTTTTGTGGGGAAAAATATATCAGATTAAGAACAAGAAAGAATAAAAATAAAGCTTTTTGTTTCTTAGATTATAATTATGGAGTGATATAATGAGTTAGAAAGGGGAAAAAAAACAAATGAAAGGACAGTCAATCTTCAGAGAGAGGATTTATCTGTGGAAGACTCAGACAATGAAAGTAGGTGAAAAATCATCAAAATGGTCAAGAACAACAACATACCAAGAACTTTTAATGCTCCCCTTGAATATTTATGGAAAGGAAGGAATGAACTAACCCAAAGTCTTGAGAAACTAAATCACAGGAGGAAAAGATCTGGAAAAGCTCTAAAGAGAAGAGCATACTCAAATATCAAATACTATAACCTACAAAAACCTGATTTTTGATAATCTGCTGTAGACTTAATAAAGCTCGTTAACACTGTGTTAACAAGTATTAAGAAAAATAGATTTCAGTCAATGTGTATAAAATTGAGTGCATAGGGTTAAATGAAATTTGAAGATCTATGAAATGGTCATCATAGATATCAACACATTATGACCACAAATATCAAGAAATCTTAAATAATAAGTAATAAATTTTATGAAGCAAGAAATTAAGAAACAGGAAAGAGCAGGAAAGCTTGTTAAATTTTGCTAGGGAGAGTGCCTAGCTTAAAAGAAGCTATGAATGTTGCAGTTCCATGAGCACATTTGATCTGTCCCAATAATTGCCTACCACCACAGAGGCAGACTCTTACCTTTGTCACCATCTTCCAACTCCTACCTGTTCCTTTTTTTCTAGATCCAGTATTCTTCTAGTACTTCAGCAAGTCAATTCAAATCACTAAGGTGAAAGAAAACTAACCTGGGGAAAGAAAAATTTTTCTGCTTATTTAATTATCTGAATCTATTAATCAGGTAGTTAAAGAAGAAATAGAGCTGGCACAGACAGTCCAGAGAAGGTAAAGAGAAATTTTGTTTTTTATTGACAGTGACCTCTTAGGCCTGCTCTACAGTCAAAACAGAGCCATACTCTGAGAAAGACCGAGCTATAGATAATTTGAAACTAATAAAAGTATATTATTCTATGTACGCTTGAGAACTGGACACAGGGTGGAAAAGAAATACACAAAATACAAAGGAATAAAATAATACATTTCAAATTAAAGTATCAATGGAAGATGAAGAACTTAAATAGCATGTGAGATAACCTAAAAATAATTTACATGAAATCTATGAGAAATCAAATATAGAACATGGTTGAAAGTTTCATGGTTGAAAGCGTCATAGCGCTTAGGGATATGGTGTAGTTGGAAGCTGTGAGTGATAGGTTAACGGTTGAACTAGATGATCTTCAAGGTCCTTTCCAACCTAGATGATTCTGTGTCTTTAGGGAGGGGCTCAGAGTTAGGATGACAGACCCCAACTAAGAATCTCTAGAAAAATTTTTCCTGCAGTTTAGGCCTCTTGATTGATTCAAGGGGCAATGCAGAAATTATGTAGAGCATAACCCAACTGTTCAAAACAGGAACTGCAAGAAGATTGAAGAAATATTCCCTTGGCCATAAAAAATAACAGAAAATTTTGAGAGACACCTCACATCTAGGGTACATGGTACCAGGAAAGAGGAGAAATAGCACATCAAAAAGGAAAGACACATCTTCTTTAAAAGCAAGAAGCAGGCAGCTGATAATGTTGACCATTACATTAAAAATCTAACCTAGTGAAGTAAATAGTGTGAATGCAATGGTTAACAAAGAGCTTAATTAGAAACAAAATTATTTTGGATACAGCAGTGTCAAGGGGAAAGTCACTGAGTGAAATTGACCTCACTTTTCAAAAAAAATGAGTGAATGTTTTCAGTGAAATGGAAATGGAAACCTAAGTGCTTGCAAATAGTTGAAGGACTGAGATATATCTGATACAAAGTGGATGCAAAGTCAGAAAGAATGAATGCAAGGGTAAATAAACTATAGACACAGCAACAGAAAACACAATAAATGTGGAGGCAGCCACAACACAAGACCATCAGGCTGTGGGCTATCATGTCTTGTAAAGAAAGCAAACATCTTGCAGAGTCCATATGATATTCTGCAGAAATAACAGAGATCAAAATCAGAATCTGTTCAAGATGAGAAACTGGAGAATAAAGCTCTGATTGTGAGGCAGAGACAAACCACTATCTTACTTATTCTCTTGGTAAATGTTCACAGAAGTCTATAAAAGTTTGTTGGTTTTGTTTTTTTTTTTCCTTGGTGACGCAAACGAATGAAGAATGAATTTGAAAATAAATAGTGGAACTGATTACAATGTAATTTCTGGAAGCACATACAAATATATGGTGACACACAAATAAATGGTGACTTGCCTGGCTCAAAATCAAAACAAATCTTAATTTATACAGTAAGCATAAAATGAACCCATGTGGTGAAGTCATACAAGCACTCCTGTATAAGGATAAATACAATGAAAACACCTCAAAATAATGAAACACGAAGTTTCCTGCAAGCTTGTTTTCAAGAACAGTTTGCAAATATGGAAAAGCAAAGGATAACCCAAACCTAGGAAAGTTCTTTAGGCTCACAGAGGGAACCTCCTTCAGAGGATGACCCAGAGAAGCTAGTGTAGGTTGCTATCCTGAAACACCAGGGAAACAACACATTCCTTCACTGTATAGACACCCAGGTCTTTTCAAGCTAAAATGTCCCTAATGCCTAGCATTTAAATCAGACTGTCTTATCACTACAGCTTTTTATCACATATAAGCCTAAAATGTTTGAATAAAGACATCAGAAGCTAATAGACTTTTCTAAGAACAACTAAGGCAAATTTCTCTTCTTGAAGATTTTAAAAATTCGACTAAATAAGGCCCTGATATAAAGCCCCAGCACTCTGATATAACATTGAAGTTAGTCCTGCTTCAAGTAGAAGATTAGTCTAGATGGCCCCCAGAAGTCATTATGACCTAAATTATTCTGTGATTGAATTATTTTTTCTGGAATGAGAACTTGTGAAGAACAGATTTTAAACTCATTAATTTTAGGAAAATTAAATCAGAAAATAATGCAGTTTGGAAAGAATCCAAACAAAAAAAAAAATGTTTGTTTCTGTAAGAAATGTTCTATTCAAGCTTTCCAACTAAGTTAATGCACTGCATTTCAGTCACAAAAAAAAAAAAAATTTAAAGCCTCCACTCAGAAAAACCCTGTAGAAGACAGTTATGACATCTGGTTTTTATTCATTAACTTTTCTTTACAGGAAAGTGCCTTAGCCATCAGGCTGTACAATGTTTTGCTCTTATGTCTTCTGTTGGTCTTTCATTTTCAATAACTGCGTTTTGGACCAAGGACAAAACCCTAGGTGTTGAATTTCCCCAGGAAATACACTAGCCATTGGACTAGAGAGATATTACCATTAGATTTACTACTCTTTGCACAGATTTTGAAGAATTTTACGAAGTCGAACAATGCTACCACAGGAGCAGGGTAATTTCAAGATGAGTTTATCACAGTATCTAAGTTCTAGGACCTATATTGTTATAGTTCAATAGGACAGATAGGAGCTTAACAGCTCTGTGCCTTATTTCCTTGATTTGAAAGAGTGTTGAGAACAGAGCTGTAATTCATGACTCATTCAGTAAATAGAAGCCCTCACTAAAGCATTTTAATTCTGAACTGAAGCTAGTCATTAGGAATGTCATTGTATGTCCCTCTTTCAGCACAGAATTTCCTGGCATGGTAGAGAAAACCACATAAGGAATCAGTGTGAAATGAGGTTATTCATGTCTTTTTAATAAACTATTGATTTGGTCACTCGTCTCACAAATGGCAACGATAATTTCCTGCCAAAGATGTATATGTGCATCTTTGTGATCAGGGTGTACATCAGTGTGGTCAGTCACTAGAACAGGCTTCCCAGGGAAGCGGTCATGGGCCCCAAGCCTGTCAGAGTTCAAGGAGCATCTGGACAACACTCTTGGTCATACGGTTTAGTTTTAGGTAGTTCTGTGAGGAACAGGTCATTGGATTCAGTGATCCTTATGGAATCCTTCCAACTTCCGATATTCTGTGATTCTATGATTCTATGATATGTGCGTGAGAAAATGCCCTGAATGATATTCTGGATAAAATTTATTTGATGACTTTATTTGAACATGACCAGTATCCCCTTATTTTCAGGTGAAAGACAGCCACAGATTCATCAATTTGTCACATTCCCTCTTTGACCCCTCATCGACTAGTATGATTGATTGCTCTTTTTCTAACAGTCTTATTTTCCCTTCATTCACTTGGAACCTAATTCAATTATAGTCAACAGTAAAACACTTAGACATTTTAACATCCATACATTTGCTCAGTGTTTCTCCTCTCAGAGGAATGATTTCTGCCATTTTCCTCAGATGAATTCCTTTTAATACCACAGGAATGCTGACTTTTTAAACTATAGCTTTATGTTGGTGCCTTTGATGCTATGTATACATAATATTTTTCATTCTCAGCATGACCCGCAAAGATGCTTTCAAGGATGCTGAGCCTCAGAAATGATTGTTGCCATTCTTGTGAAATTAACCACATGCAAAGTAAAAGACTGTGCTTCTTATGGACAATTTATCACTTCAAAATAGAAACACACTGGGCCAAACCAATGCTGAAGTTAACTTCATTAGATTTAATGGAGTTACTCCAGGACCGGCTTCAGCTAACTGTGCAAAACTATGAAGAAAAAAAGCTTAGTGAAGTCGCATTCTCCACCATGCAAAGCTAAGTAATAACAGAATTTATCCAAAAAGCATGTAGCTTTGCTTTGGTTAATATTATAAGTGCATCATGATCATATTTTCCCATACACAACTGTAGCACAGAAGTAAATGCATGCAAAGAACAACTAGACAACTAATACTCAACATAACTTACAAAACATGGATGATCTAGATAGATAACTCATTTTGAGTTTTAAACGGTGATGCCTTATATGAAAATTAGATTGGTAATAATCAGATTAATAAAATAAAAATCAAACCTTGACTCAAAAGACAAATTAGGATAGATATACGCTGTGTCTATGTCTAGCTGTTTCTGATGTTTGAAAGAAACAGCCGTTGGAGAAGGTCCTTGGTGTGAGGAATAGAGTTTAAGACTCCAGCTTTCCGCAGCCAAATACATCAACTGGAATAAAATTAATCTCTCTCCCATTCTCCCTTCAGGAGGGAAACAGTTTGTTTCCCTTCTCTCTCCTTCCTTGAATGAAGCAAAAAAGCATCTTTATCTTTCTGATTACAAGGAAATACCTATTCAGGAAGGTGATATCAGCTTTTTATATCTTCAGCTCTGGGCCCTTTAGATGCACTGAGGGCTTCTAGTCCAGAGTCTTAAGATGATAGGTCATGAAAACTATGGAAGTCAGAAACAGTAATAACCAACTGAAGAAGGTATCCTATCTTACCATTTGAATTTATGTGAAGTTCAGGTTATGTCATTGGTAGTAATGAATTAGCTTTAGCTAGCTTTAAGTTCTGATGGTGGCATCAGCAAACCTTTGAGCTGTCAGTCCACTGAAAATAGCTGTACAAAATTCTGTGACATTCAGTTAATTATTTCTGTAAAACATAATTTCAGTTGATTTATATATTTCTAAAAACAGAGAAAAAATGCCATTTCTATTTTAAAGAATTGTCCCAAAATAGTTGTATTCTTGAACCTTGCTTACATGACTGTTTAGTGAAAGGATCAATCTCATAAGCGTGAAGGAGGAAAACAAAATGCTTGGTGCTTTTCGGAAAGTATGTGGATCAAAGAAAAAACAGTGCAGGTAGGAGAACTGGCAGCAATACAGGCAAAGGCACCTGGGGCAGAAGTGGCAAAGGCAGAGACAGTGGCAACATCTCTGACGTGAGATACTCAGCCCATGCATCTCAGGCAGGGGCTTTGCTGACAGCTCCTGCTTCTGACATCCCTCCCTCTCTCATCTGCTTCAAGCTATCCTCGTGCTGTGTGCAGTCCCTGCTGCAGCCTGGTTGAGGAAAGAGGTAAAACCCAAAAGTAAAATAAAGGGGATCTTTTGTGACTTTCCCTTTCTCAGCTTTGTGAGAGACTGAGGCTGAGCTTTGTCACAGACTAGTGGCCTGTGACAGTGGTCTGGGGAGAGGAGCGCTCTCCAGGCAACAAAGCACAAAGAGAAAGAGTCGCTGCAATCAAATGTGGAAGGGGATGAAATATCTGCCTTGACTGTATTGTAAAAATAACAGGGAAACATGCTTCTTAATCAGGATGACCATCTGTCTGTGATGGGTGACAGCCCTATTTTAATGTTTCCTGTAAAAAAGGTCTTGCAGGATTTTGAAGTTAATTTGACCCCCACCTGGAATCTACCTTAACTCTGACACTGCAAAGCATTCCATCATGTTCTGCTTAAACTGACTCTTCACATCACCCACTGGAGAAGTTTCTTAGGTGGAAACCCTGACACTGTTTACAGTTCACAGAAATACTATTTGATAGTTTAGGACAGGAAGTAAAAAATGCCACTAAGCCAAATGAAACTAGAAGGGGGTTTGTGTGGGCAGAAAGTAATGAGTCAGACTGATATTTTGGAAGAGTTACTCAGTTACTCATCTGTCTAAGAACTGTTAGATCAGTCCCTTAGAAAGCAAGTTTAATACTGCTGTGTTTTGACTTAAAATATGTTGACGACAGTGGGTAAACCTGCCATCCTTTTTTAGGAGTAAATGTGTGAACCTATTGAAATTCCTCTGGGGAAAAATATGGCTAAAAAAACCACATGCATTCCCCAAGAAACAGGAATGGACCACTGCCCAAAAGGACGACAACATGAGAGCAGACCTTTTGCTGCAATTGCTTTTATGTATGTTTAACTATCTGTGAAATAGAGGGGAAAAGAGTATAAAAGCCAACCCAGAAGACGGAGAGGGACTGGGCTGTGTAAATGTCCTGAAGGCACCACCTGAATGTGGTCTTACAGGACTGTGAGAGTGTGTGCCAAGAAGCACCATGCTGTGATGTCTTGCAGTTGGAAAAGCAGAAGCATGTGATTTCATTGTAAATATAACTCCATCAGTGGGGTCTAGTTCCACCATCAATTTTACTTTTTAAGAGAAATAACCTGAAGAAGTGCAACCGTTGTTTAACCTCTAGAGTCAAAACAGGACAACAACAATTCTATGATAAAAAATCCCCTGATGTATTTTCATTACCTCTAGTACTCAGTGTTTCTATTACATTTACATAATAGTGTTTATATTACATTTGATCCAAAATATGACAACATGCAGATGGTATTACATTGTGTTATGATGTTACATTATGTATAGACATTGTACCAGGACAATGATTTTTAAGAAGAAGACTGAACATGCTCATATTAAATCTACAAATGAAACTCACATGACTTCAGGTCTGGTTCTAAATGCCAAAATCACACTGAGGCTCCTTAGCAAAAACATGAACAGCTATGATGAGCGTATTTTATGCAAATGAAATTAAATAAAAATGTCATTTGGCCTGGAGATTCTGACCTTGCTTTTATCTGTATCTCAAAGGACAATTAAGAAAGGGTAAGAACTCATACAATTGCATTCAAATAAAATGTTCTCTGAAAATATTCATAGACAAAATCAACCTTTTTTCATAAAACTCTCTGTCTCTCTCCAGATGTAATTATTTGCTTCCAAATATCCAGTAATGACATGTGATGAGCTATAGTAAAATGGAAGTGGCTGTGAACTATCTTAACACATTAGTTATGTAACCCTTGTCACTCTTATACTTGAAAATTCTGCAGTCATTAGCATATTAACAAACACCACATCTCTGATAAGAAAGTTTTGCTTTCATGTTTTGCATAAACTTCAGAACAATCAAATGCTTTCACCCACAGCAGATATCCTAAATCCTATGCCAGGAGTTATTATGCACAGTGTCACAATACCCAGGCTATAATCCATCATGGTCGTGCTAGTGGATCCCACTAAGGAATCCCAGCACAGCTGATGCTATTATTCTCTTGAGTCTATTTATATGGTGAGACATGTCTACTGAAACTTGTCCTCATTTTGCATTCTTCCAAAACTTTTTTTTGCTGTCTTAGTGGTATCAAACAGTACAGCTTCATGACAACACTATTAAAGAACACAAAATCCAAAATTGCATGAACTGCCACAACATGTTAAAAAGTCAGGGCAATTAATCTCTGAGCAGCTTTTCAGCAACATCTATCTGTGTACATTTTATTATCTATTTTGCACTCCCATCCTCTTCTTCATTCCAGAATGGACTTTCTGTAGTTGGTACTACTGTACTATGGATGTGAGTGTTTAGAGAAGTCTTGATCATTTGAAATAAGCCAGATTGCTAGTACTGAAATTCAACCAAGACAAGGGAGAAATAATATGGTAAGGAATCAGCTGCTCTGAGTAGGAAAATAAGGGTGACGTTAAAGCTTGGGCACCATAATAGAAAAATAAAACTAGAAAAATAGTTCTACAGCTAACAGCAATCCTGTGATCATATCAGTCCAAATGGTTGCTGGTTATCTAAGAGAGGCCATTTGGGCACAAGTCAAGAAGAAACTTCAAACTCACACTTCACAGCAAACTATCCTTGCACAACAGCCCTCAGACACAAAGAGCAAAGGGCCTAAAGCTCTCAGCAGCATCTCCAAGGGAAAGAAAAGCCAGGCAAGGAGGCCTAAGAAAGACTATACTGTATTGCTGATGTTGTTTGTGTACAGAAAAATTGTAAACAGGAGTATGACCAAGGCCAAATTAAGTAGGCAGACTAACAGCATGAGACACATCCATAACTTTCTTCTTAAACCGTCTGGAACTACTTCAAAGCAATAAACAAAAACTCTATTACCCTCAAGAAATTCTCAGTTGCTTTAGTATTGGTGTTATGAAGACAACGTCATATTAAGTTATATTGTAGAGTGGAGTGACAGCGTGCCATTGAGCTCAATAATTATTATCAACTGAGTCTGCATCTAAGAACCCTCCCATCAGACCTAATGGGATCACAGGAGCAGAAAGGAGACATGAAGATCTTTACATACTCAAGGATGTCTTGTGTAGCCCATGCAATGACCTCCAGAGAGCTGGAATCAAAGGCACAAACAGGAATTAATCACTTTCAGTGAGAAAACTCTCAAAAATACTAATCTCTTGCAAGATGCTTAAATGCTAAGGTATCCCCTGAAACATTTCAGGAATGATAAACGACAAGTGAATAAATATTGTGTCAAGTGTTAGTCATTTAATACTCTGGAGCAATGTGTCTTAAACAGCATACTGTTGTCACTCCACTGCTTCAGAGGTTCCATTCAAGTATATCTATCACTGCAGTGTCTATTAATCACCCAAGAATTCAGGCCTAAGCTGAAGTTTGACCTAGCAGTACATCAGTAGAAACCAGGTATATTCCTCCTTATGTCTATTACAAAAATTGTCAACTGACATTGTCCTAGTATGAAAAAAGATCATTTCAGAAGAAGGTGTCTGGGGAGTTATTCCTCCTGCAGTGTAACACAAAGCTGATTTATAATCATTTAAACTCAAGGTGGTCTAAGGAGTCTTGCAAAATAGGAATTCTCTGGGCCACTCATTTCTGTTAATGTGATCTCTCTGATAGATGCTGGGTCTACATGGGAGCAGCTGCTTTACTGTCAATTTATATTGTGCAATTCAGCATATTACACAAAGTACATTCCAATAGCAAGTTCTGAGGAAGTGGTATCAGTGCCTATAAACAGCCGTAAGCCACTGTGTAGGACTAAGAATAACTTTTGGGAATAGTTCTGAATGATTAGTGTAGATAGAGTGAAAAGCGTCAGTTTTCAAAGGCTGACTTAAAAAACATGGGTGCTACTATAAACTTGAAAGCCTACTGTGGCTGTTTCTCAAAAAAAAAAAAAAAAAAAGATCTTGTTTTGTCATATATTTCCTAACAAGGGATTTACTATATCTGCCCAGAACTAGTGTATAATGTCCCAAAAAAATTACATTTTAAAGTAAAAGTTGTCAGGTAACCTAATCCCAGTCTTCCATGCTACTCTCCGGAGGTCCTGTTCCCTGAATCTAGCTGAAGGCCATGAGGATCCAGTTGGACAGGCCTTGCTCAGAGATCATTCAGTCTCTCAGTGCATCTGTAATTCACATTTCACACCTCAAAATACAGAACACGACTCATATGAAAAATCAAGCGTGGAAATGTAACAAACTGCTGCTGAAAATGACTCTGCTATAGCACTTTCACATTTTGCCATGTATGCATGCAACTAGTTTTTCTACTCTGTTATTAAGGATATGTTATTCCATGAGTACACCACATTGTTAAAATGACCATTAATAAAATCTATGACTACTATGTGGCTTTCTCAAACTATTAGACTTATTATTTTAGCTGATTATTTTTTCTGATCCGTGTGTTTCTATTGTTCTTAATGTAAATAAACCTATATTTTTGGAACATACTTATCCTTAAAATGAGTAGTATCTGAGAAGATAAAAAGGCAACTATAAAGTAGACACATCTGTTGACAAATAACCTTACTGTCACAAACATATTCTTATTAAATTTACATATATGGAAAAAAACTGTCCTTACTATAATCATTGAGAATTTTGTCATTGACACCTGCAAAACCACAATTCCACTTCTTATCATTGTGTTTGTTTCTGCTATCGTATTCACCAAAAACAGAAAATAAAAATAAGCAAAGGAATAGTATATGTAATTTTTAGCAAGTACTGTATATACATATAATTTACTTTTAACTTTGGGTCAATTGCACTGACACAGTAGCATAGTGTAGTCTTCAGTCACACCTGAGTTTGAGTATTGTGAGCTCACATATTTGAGCCAGGATGAATTAAGATGGAATAAAATCATAGTGTATGAAGCTGTGATCCACTCAAGTGAATGAACAGAGCAGAATAAGAAAATTACAAAGAAAATCTAAAGCTACAATGTGGGAACTTATTTGCTCATACAAAATCTATACAGCCTTATTACTAATTTCTTCCTAAAGGTGTGTAAGCCATTTGGATAGCACTGGCTCACATGGAGAGAAGACTGAACCTCAAAAAGGAGACACAGACTGTATAAGCTCACTACTGCTTAGAGAAGGACATGGTTAGTTCTGAGCCTTATAATGTGGCCCTAAGTTAAATAAAAAACAGTGGGAATCCTCCTTGTCCTTTTGTCCTTGAGACAAAACAAGAGCTGGTTCTTAATGTTAGACTCAAGCAAAATTCCAGTGCTTTCAATGGGAGTTTTGTCTGACTAGTGTGCATGGCATTGTTCCAAGAAGGACGGGGAGCACAAAGGTGAAGACTATGAAGTGATATCACCCTCCTGCAGAATGGTGTATATTGTAAAAGACAAAGGGGTATGTATTTGGATCTTACGGTAACCAAGTTGTTCCATCAACAGCAGTTTTTATGTTCTGGAGAAGTTGACCCCATCCTCTATATGCATAAAAATTTGTAACAGATTTGAGGGCACAAGTGACATGGGCTCGGTCAGGTCAACCCATTTATTACTGATGATGTAATAGGGCATCCCAGTCTGCCAGCCAAGGGGATTTTGGTGTGTTCTCTTCAGAATATTCTCTTACTGTGCCTTTGCTTCCCAGTCCAAACTCTGGATAACAAGCCAGCTTTTTTTTACATGCACGTCTCTCTGCATCCCCACATTCCCTTTGCCTCAGGACATTTCTGTTTAGATTTAAGATGAACAGAGAGAAATGGAATGCACATCTTTTCTACAGTCTTTGATTGTATTTTATTTTTTGTAATTATTATAAAAATATCTCAAAGCTCTGTTTTTCATTTATTATTGCTCATTTGATAAGATGAAGCACTGTATGTTATGAGCTCTTGACTTTTATGTCATCTGAGATTGAAAATACAATGCTAAATATATTAAATATTCACAAGGGGAGTCAAATAGGGTCATGGAAAGTGCCATACATTAATCATACATGTGTGGTATTCCCTTGTTAAATGATACAGTTCGGCTCTGCATTTTCTGACAAATGAGGTCAAGATGTTGTTTGCCATTAGAAACTAATTAGAGAAAATTCTTCACGCTTTTTTAATGAAGTAAGGCAAACTTTTGGAAATGATAATGCAATGAAGAGTCAGACTATGGAGAACGAAACCAAATTTCTTTTTTCAAAAAAGATGTTTCTAAAGAAAAAGTGTGATTAGTTACAAAGCTCATTTGGTTTACATCCACATAATGTCACCAGTCAATAAGGTTACACCATGGATAAGAATCAATGTCTTATAGCAATGAGAGATAAGAGGAAAAAAAATGAGCAAGTGATTATAATTGTGAAATTCTGCTATTATTTGAGCTATTTTTCTTTAGTATTACATATTAGTGGGATCAAATGAAAGAAAGACCTTTCAACACTTAGCTGTACTAGACATTTGCGTAAATCAGGTGGTTTTGACATGTCAGCCTGAGCAGAAAAAGATTTTACATAAATCAGCAGAGTTTAAACACTTCTGTGACCAGTGAAAATAACATAAAGAGTTGGTTCTGCATCTTTAAAGTACAAAGTAAAACAAGACAGAGTCAAGAATGATTCTAGTTTTATGGTGGCCATGTCCATGTGGAGTTGGGCAGCAGCAGCTGAGGAGCATCGGCAGCTGGCGCACGCCTTGTGAAGCCCAGGACAGGCCCGGCAGCCAGAGGCTGCCTCTTCCCATTACCCAGGAGAGGGTCACTGGTTGCAAATGGTGTGCTCCACACTTGTCCCTACACCTCAGCCCACTGAGGCAGCCAGCCCTTCTGGCAAGTATTTCAATCTACTCCCACTTACAGTCAAATTCCACAAAACTCTTACTACAGAAACGTGGTTTTTTTCTGTAATTTCATTTTATGGACAATCAAAATGCTTCACAGGGCAACTCTTTTTAGTAAACCAAGAGAAGCTAAATTAGATATGTTATCCTAACAACAATCTTCATCTAAAAGTGCAAATAAGGGTGTGCCGTCACAGAAGTGTTGTTTTTGGGGTTTTTTTTAAATTAAAATAATTGTGACTATTACCACTTTCTTGGACTAAAGTTGGTTTTTTTATTTCCTTAAAAATAAATATTTAATATGGATGCTTAGTGCAGTAATAAAAATGACCTGAATTTTTATATCCTTTTGAAAAACATTTTGAACACTTTATAAGAGTGTAGGTTGGTCTTTAATTATATTTACCATGGAAAAAGAGGGTTGGTCAGTCAGACTCTGTGTGTGCATAAGTATGTCTTTCACAGATGTCCTGGCTGATAAGAAGCATGAGCATACACCTCATCTGTCATCAGAAAACTCCCACAGGAGCTCTTGTAAATGGCCCCACTATGGGAGAAACTTCGTAGGGAATCAGGCCCTTTAGCTTTTGTGCTTATAGAACTACATCTTTCTTGTCTTGCCTTGCCTTTTCATTTTCCTTATAAAAGCATATTGCATATTTCTCTCCCATAGTTCTCATCACTACCTGGCCAATCCGGCAAACTTGTCCCAGACCTCTGGTATGCCCCACACTCAACATTTCTTAGAGTATTTCTTCAGAATGTAGCTGTCATTGCCCTTCATATCCATTATTTTGAGCACTGTTTGGAAAAAGATCTCTCAGGAGACAAAGAGAAGATCATGAGGTTTTCCTGTTCCAGCAGAACAGTGAGCTGCAGTCATTTCTACACATATCCATAGGATGGTAGCTCTTCCAGCTCTTCCAAACAAGGTTTTTCTTCTGCTCACCAAAAATCTACCAAAAAGTCATGTGGCTGGCAAGATGAACACACACATGGAAAAGAACTCCATATTTCTGAATTGTTGTTCTAGGAACCGCTAGTACACTTTTGACATTCATTTGCAGCAGTTATACCACTTGCTGTCCTTCAGTTCGTACCATGTAGCAGTCTCAGAGCACAACAAATGGATTCCTCTCAAACATAACTAAAACAAAAGTTGTGCTTCAGGAAATCAAGTAACACACTTCAATTAGAATGAGTTTTCGGTCCACAGGAGCAGACAAGAGCTAGTCCCACATAAACTTCTTCAAAACATGCATAGTATGGACACAGGATCCTCATTGTCAACTGTTTACCCTACAGATAAGGTCTGTTAGATGCACTTTTTACTAAGTAGACATAATAGAGACAGGAAACAACTGCTAGGAGTTAAGAAGGATAAGGCCTTCTTACAGGGGCTTCAGCATAGGATGTTTGCACTGCTTGGAAGTGAAGGAACCTCCTCAAATGCAGACAATTCTCTCACAAAGTAAAATATGCTTATATGTCTAATGGTTTTGAGGTCATCTGTCCTGGTTTTGGCTGGGATAGAGTTAATTTTCTTCATAGTAGCTGATATACTCTTTAGGATAAGAATAATGTTACTGAGCAGTGCTTACACTAAGTCAAGGACTTTTCAGCTTCTCACCCCACCCTACCAGCAAGGAGGCTGGGGGTGCCCAGGGAGTTTGAAAGGGACACAGCTGGGACAGCTGACCCCAACTGACCATATGATGTCATGCTCAGCATATAAAGCTGGGGGAAGAAGAAGGTAGGAGGGGACATTCAGATTGATGGCGTTTGTCTTCCCAAGTAACCGTTAACACGTGATGGAGCCCTGCTTTCCTGGAGATGGCTGAAGACCTGCCTGATGATGGGAATGAATTCCTTGGTTTGTTTTGCTTGTGTGCATAGGTTTTGCTTTACCTGTTAAACTGTCTTTATCTCAACCCATGAGTTTTCTCACTTTTACTCTTCTGATTCTCTCCCCATCCCACTGGGAGGGAGTGAGTGAGCAGCTGTGTGGGACTTAGTTGCCAGCTGGGGCTAAACCACAACATCATCATATAAGAAATATTCCATCAGAATCAATTTTTAATGTTTGAGTTATCAGATTACTTAAAGACAATATTTGTGTGTACTTCATGTATTATAGAAGTGCAACAGGAACACCAAACTGCTTTTTTTTTGGCATCATTAGCTATCTAATTTCACTCTCAGAATACAACACTGTATTATCCTTCATAAAAACTCGTACTATATTCATCAGTCTTTCCTCAGGGCTTGGTGCAATGTTCCATTACCTTTCCACATGGAACTGGATCAGGCCTTCATAGATCAAGCAAAAAGGCTGCTAAAGTCTGAGGGAGACATCCCTGAAGAAGAATTGCAGGATTTCAGCCACATACAATCACAGTATTTCTTACCTTTTAAACCTTGCCAGACATATTGGTTTTAATTCTACCTTTTTTCTTCCAGTTTTATTTGTTTGTATTTTATTGCTTTGGAATATAACTTTAAATGCTTTGAAAATACACTCATAAAATACACAGAATTTATCACCTGTGCTATTTATTGTCAAGTTATAACATCATGAACGTTCTTCCACCCAGACATCGTCCTTTACACTACATCTTTGCAATATCACTTGGAGTATCTATGTGCTTTTGAGTTAGCTTTTTCCACAGCAGATTAAACTTTAAGATAACACTGCCTGTGTTTGCACTTCAAAATCTAAGTACATTTGAAAATTCCCTATTCTAAAGCCAACAGTCATTGTGACAACCTCAGTGACGGATATGTTTATCTCTAATATATTTTTATTGAGATTGCTACATTACTCCTTTGCCAGAAATTCAAGTTAGCCTCACTTAAACCAGTAGTTTCATGGAGGTACTCTGGATTTCCTACATTTCTTGCAGAATCTTCCTTTCTGCAGATTTTTGAGAGTATGTAATTCTTCAGTCTTCAATGGACTCTGAAGAACATGCAGATCACCTCACCAAAGAAAAACAAATAGAAAGTACGTACACAGAGAGAGATTCAAGTCAATCAATAAAGTAGCTTTATATTGATGTTTGCAAAACCTTCCATCTACACTACCTGCAATGATGCAATGTTTACAAAAAGCAGGAAGTTCCAAAAACTCTTTGCATTTACAGCCTCATTTTTATTTCAGCAATAAAGAAGTTGAAGTATGTTATGTGGTGTGACTGACGTTTTGTATCAGTACTATATATAAAAGCCTTTTTCTTTTAAAAGTTGCTGGTAACTACCCTGTTCTCCCTCCCTGTCCCTGAAGAGGTGGAGTCATCTGTCACCCTTCATGTATCAAAGCACAGCCACCAACTGTGACAGGCAAAATTGCTGGAATATCTCAGACAAAATCCCCAGTAGTCACTCACAATTTGGATCAATCATATGTGCATTTGAAGCTATGGGCTGATAACATGGAAATTGTCCAGGTTCAATGTCAATGTGCATGAGCTTCCTATTCCATTTCCCTTTCATCAAGCTATTAAACAAACTCTGTAAGAAAATGGCTACTAAAACAACATTTTTCTGTTGGCTTGGAGTCTCCTCTGAAGGTCAGGGAAATTTTGGCTGTGTGTCTATGACTACATTTGACCATATATGACTGAGGAACCAAAAACCCTAGGCTACATCTCTACTAGCTAACCAAGCATGTCCAGGGCCCAGCCCAACTGCTACTACATGAGCTTTTAAATCACTAACACAATCCCTGGCCACAGTTTCAACCTGAGCCAACTACAACACACCCAGATCATTTTTTTTAGAGAAGTGGGACATAACACAGGCCAGGACCATTCCCAATATGCAGTTTAAATGCAATCACCCTTCTCTGGGGAAGCGGGGAGAGATTAGCTATGGTGATGTGAAATATGTCAAGCCAATTGACTTCAGAACTGAAGGACAGTGCCTGACCTCTTTTAGTTACTAGCATAGAGGTAGTTAACCTGTTTTTTTTACAGGAAAAACTACAGATTATATTTTACATTTTAGTTTCTTTCATCAGAGAATTGTTATGACCTGGTTTTTGACAGTAAAATAACAAAAAATGCTGGAAGACAGTTTGCTATCAGTACGAGCACAGAATCCTGTCAATAGTAGAAGAGATGCCTAAAATTATTAACAAACTGAACACAAATGTAGCTTTCTTTAACTTCCATATTACAGATAGGCTGGCAATATCACGTAGCAAAGTCTGTTTCTTTTCCTTTTTAATACAGCTCCTCTTGGCTAAGTGTATTTTTCTCCCAATGCCTGTCCATATGTATGCAACAGTTAATTAAAGCTTTGTCCAGTGAAAAATCTTCCCATGTCCTTGGGTACTTATTTCTACTAGTTTGAATGGAAACAAACTGTTCATTGTAGGGTGGACAGAGAATTCTTAGAACCTGCTTCAGTTGGTCTAATAGCCCGAGCATGAAAGCATTTGTGAGGGGACCGAATAATAAATAGTAAGGGTGACAAAAACCATCAGCTTTCAGACCTAACTATCCAGAAGAATGCACAGAATGCAAGAGGTGGAAAATTCAAAAAAAACAGAAATTCACAGGACATTTTTGTGAAAGTGCCAAGGAGCATTTTGACCTTTGCCTGCATTATTTCCCTGGTAAAATAAGTAGCACTGGACAAAATCCCTAGTGGTGTCATACAGTACTACCAGTAAGTCTTCAATTTCTAATGAAACCCCCTATACTTTTTTTACAGTGTATGTTTAAATATTTCATATGTATAAAATAATGTCAACAACAACTACTTTTGAGGAGACCAACCTAAATAAAAGGACAATGCAGATCATGAAAAGCATACATTAATCCATTTGTAAGAACATATTTAATGCTGTCAACTTTGGCAGACAGGTGAGTAGGTTTTTGTAAAAAGATGGCACAGCTTTAAAATAGCAGTGGGTAAAATGGTATGTGCTGTGCATCACAGAGTCAGTGGTGAGACAAGCAGAGCATATCCATGGATAAGTCTGTTTCATGAATCAGGAAGTCTGTGTGTCATTCTCTTTCAGCAAGCTTAGTATATCATCACATAAAAAAACCAAAAAACAGGTCCAGGGGTCTCCTTTTTCCTTTTTTCTTTTCATCTTCAGCAAGGCTGAGGCTTTTTCCAGGAGAATAAAAGTTTCAGCAATCAATTCAGCCAAAGCATCACCTGCAGAGATTCTCATGCCAGCCAGGGCACCCTCGTGAGAAAAGACATGCCTGCCCCAAAACAATGCCGACACTATGGCTCCGGACAGAAACTGCATGGGATTACCCATCTCCTTGTTATAGGGACATGAGTTTCTGTGGTGGGCATGACTTTCTGCCAGCCTGGTGAGGCTGGCAAACATTTCCTCAGAAAAAAACCAACAGTCTTTGGTGTTGAAAGATCTTCCCTCTTCACAGCTGCATGGGCTGGTGATATAGCCAGGAGTTTTAGGCACTTTGCCTTGTGGCTAATCCAAGCCTACTGTCAAGAGTGGGCTTCATTTTACCATCAGAGTTTTCAGGGCTGGCAAAGCCAAAAGTAAGCAAAGTAAGTAAACAAAGGCAGAATTCTCTCCTGGAGAGGAGTGGAAACGTGTTTCTAGTCATTTTACATAATGCTTTTTAATTTCCTGAAAAAAAAAAAAAAAAAAAAAAAGCCTTTTCAGTCTCTTTTGAGTTTGAATTTGAGCCCATGCATACTAGGTAAGAGTGAAAAACACTGAGAAGGATGGTTATGAAGCTATGGCTTCAAAGATAACAAATCCTGTATTTTTTCTACATTATATGGCCAAAAAGAAATTTCAATCTTAGGAAGAAACAAAGTCTTGTTCACTTACGACAAAAAGAGATCTCTTGGAGATTTTCGTAACAGATGTAATATCAACCATGGTGTTCTGGCCAGTTTCCAATTCACATAATTACAAAATACCTAACTAAATGTTCCCTCAGCTTCAAAAGTATTATTTACTACTAAATTTAAATTTGTTAGTAGCATTTTTGTGTCCTTTCATGCAGCTGCTGCAGCCTGTTTTAGGAATCAACAATGGTTTTAGTTAATTCAGTTATCTCTGATATTTACAAAGCATTTCCCTATTTCCTACAAAAGACACCATAAAAATCCACAAGTATATTCCGTTAGTTTAAAAAAAAAAAAAAAAAGGTGAGAAAATGAAATATAGCAAGGAAAGAAAAGACAAAAATCATATAATTCCCTCACATGCTATCTGGTCAAATAGCATTGCAAAAAATAGCTGAAATTTTACAGAAACAATTTGGTGAAAACTAGGTGCTTGGTTGAAATAAGGTGCATCATAAGAACCTTGATTATTTTTTTCTTCCACTACACTTTATGCATGCACTTAAGTCTGTAGACTTTATGTTACCAGAATTGATCTCAAAAGCACTCTTAAAGTATGCATTATAGCAATAAACTGTACATAGAACATAATTTTGAAATCTTCAGAGTCAAATGCAGTCTATTTGTCCTCAAATGTTGGGATAGTAAATGCAGTCTTGGTGGTTTCAGTCCATCTCAGACTGAGGGGCATCAAAGAGAGGGGGTGTTTCCAAACTTTAAAAAAAAATAAAAATCCTCTGACAATAATATTTGTTCTTATATTTATTATTTGTAGTCATCTTCTGAAATTACTTATCCTTTCGAGCACCACTTAACATTCTCAAAATGAGTCCACTATCTTAAAGAGAAAAAGAATTGGTATATTTGGTCCGATTTTCCATTGCTTGTACAGGGAGATAGAGGGAATCCAAATGAAAGAGAGTAAAACATTGCTGTGCTAAATTGTTGGCACTTTTCCATGTGGTTTTTGTACAATCACTTACATACATTTCATTGTCAGCAGTGAATCAGACCCAACACAATCCACAGTCCACTTCTGCAAGGTGTAGTGGATGGATCTAACAGCTCAACGCTGACAGAAAGCATAGATCCCACCTCCAGCCACACGTATTTTCCATGTATGGTCCTGGCTACGTGGTACTGCCACTCACCTTTTGCTGACTGCAGTCCTCTTCAGATGCCACCATCAGTCAATTCACCTCCCTGACTTGGAAGATAATAACCAGAAAGTTTAATAATTCTCTTTTGAGTTAGCTGGTTGAATTGGCTCAAGGAAAGAGTAAAAGGGTGAGACAAAACAGTGGGGACAGGACTGTGAACAAGAAAGGAAGGCACAGAGCAGGGAGAAGGAGGGAACAAGACCTTCTCCTGGGGCAGCAGCAAGCTGATAGGTTAGCATAGCTGCTTGTTGGTTTGCAGCCATAAACTCTACCTTTGCAGCACCAAATAACCAGTTATGTCAAATTGTTAGATGAAAAAGGAAGACGGCCAAAACTGTTCTTCACAGGAACTTAGAAAAGTGAATGCTCCCTGGGAAAGCAAAGGCACATACCTAGTTAATACTTTGAAGAACTGGGACCTAATTCATTTTAGCTAATGGGGGTGGAGGGGGAAGATTGTGTCTCCTCTTAAGTTAAGTAACTGTTAACAACATTCCTTCTGTTGAGAGGTTAAAATTTAGATGATTTATCACCAGCACATGATGATACTATTTGCAAACATAATCATTTCTAAACTAGAGATTAGGCTGATCCAGTTTAAGACCATAACTCTTTTGGAGCTGCACATTCCTAAATATTAGACTTTTCTTTGCATTTTTATTTTCTTTTCACTTATCCTCAGCACTGAGCAAAGGAATTAACTTACTCAAATAAAGGCAGTAGGAGGTTTTGGTAGAATATTACTTTATTACTCATTGTAGCAGTCACTTGATTAAATCATTTGCAAGACAGACCTCTTGATAAAATACTGTTTACTTATCCCTGCACTGAAAACAGCTGGGTCCCAATCACTGCAGGGTTGATTCAGACATTCAGCCTCCAAGAAAAGATAAATTAGCTTTGAGGTAATTTTGAAAAGACACCCCAAAACTGAAGTTCTTTGTAATTTAGCAATCAACTTTTGTGGAAACAGAAACATTTGCTCTACAATTCATCTGCCATTTGAAGTCACTGCCAAAATACTGCACAGGTAACTTTACATGGAGGCACTAGGACAGTCCTGGTGCTGCCCATTTGTTACCTGTAGACAAGATCAACTCTCATTCATTAGAAAGGTTCACATATGTTACGGGTTAAGGCAGCCTGAATTTCTGCAGATGTTGTAGAGCTGGATACCTCTTACAACTCAGTCATATCTTACCTCTGTACAAGAAATAAGCTTGCTAAAGAATCATATGGGTGCTTTGTTTCCTTAAGACCCTGAAAACAGCCTACCCAGAGCCCTGTTGAATTCCTGCAGGCAGCGCAGGTCCTGCAGGCACAGGCTGCTCAGATGCAGGCAGGTTACTGGTGGCTTGGGTGATGCAGTGTTGGGCTGAGCAGCCAGACTGAGGCAGCTGGGCTGGGTTGTTAAGGAGCACAGGAAGAGGTGGGAGAGGAGGCAGCAAATGCTGGAGGATAGCTTAGAGAAAGTGAATGTTGGGAGTGGGACAGGAGAAGAAAAAGGAAGTACACATAGAGTTACTGTATATTTGACTAACATAGTAGACATGATTCATTTTCTGCTGGTTTAAATATAGTAAATTCATTCACCATGTGACTCTGACACACTACTATTACTATCATCATTATTATTATTGCTACTGTTATTATTCTTTCAATTTTATTATAGCCATAATTTCCATATTCATTCTCATTTATGTCCCTATGTTTTGAGGTGAAATCACATTAACGGTGTGCCACTAAGGTGTGGGACATGACAACTACTAACTCAAGTCTGGAAAGCTAAAGAGAGACTGGGTACCACTGTTTGGATCACAGCACCTAAGAGCAGTCTCTGAGGATATTGCTTTACAAAACATGTCCAAGACTTTCAGCAAGGCTATAAGGGCCAGGGAAGGGAGGAGGGCAGAGAGCTGGATTTGTCTCCCCCTTTATTCCCCTGACCCACCCACAGAAAGCAGGAGAGGCTCTGCCTTGCACAGAGAGGAGCAGCACTCGTGAAATCTTTGTCAGCAGATGTTGTTAAGATTCCCTCCCTATACCTTGAGAGCAGGTGCCTTCAGCATAAGGTCAGAGGGGTCTGCAATGGTTAAGTCAGCATCAGACTTATGTGACACTTTTGAAATTTTAGTTCAGTGGTTTGCCCAAAGTTACATTGGGTCAGCAGACTAACAATCCTGATTCCCAGGCTTAGGGTTAAGACAGTGATGCATGAAAACTCAGTGCCAACCAAAAACTGTGATACAAAGAAGGACAAAAAAAATTTTCAGCCTGGGTTAGCTTTTAGCATTAATTGTCTGTGGCCATTGGCTTGCTTTGACTAAAGAGAGCAGAAAACAAGCATTCACAGAAGTTATCACTCTTTTTTTTTGAGAGTGTTGGTGAGGTGACATTTTTCAGTCCCTCCAGACATGTTTCAAATGATACAAACCAGCATCATTCTGTTACACTGATAAAGCCATGAGGATCACATTGAAAAACGGGCTTCAGTCTCCTATTGGAAGTGCTGAAATACTTTCCTCATGCCTTCTAAAAATACTTTCTTGCTGCACAATTTGATATTTTCTAGGTGACCAGATCAGGAAGAGTAAAAGTCTGTGATGTTTTCTAAGACTTCTTACAGATAGATATAACTGATTTTTCTGCATCACATTGGCTGTTAGACATTTAATTTGGTAATTCAGAGGAATTTAGTGCTAAAACTGCCTAGCTGTACCACTTCAGCTCCCAGATCACAGCTTAAAGGAAGGAAAGCAAATGTGATGTGGACATTTCAGACTTTCAGTATCAGCCTGCATGGTAAAAGGCTTGACTCATTTCTTCTGAGTTAGACTTGTCTATTCCTATTATTGAGAGATGTTCATGAACACTTCTTTGTGAGCATCCATGTATTAAAATCTTACTACAGTATCCTAATTCCAACTATTCCTACTAGGCTGCTGGCAGTAAGTACACCTTAAATAAAATCAGAAACAGGAATTACTCATTAATCAGAAAGCTGGTTATGTCAAGAGCAAAGGAATATTCAAGTTCATGCAGCTAACAAGCAGCTAACAAGCAGCTAACAAGCAAACGAGAAATTTGTTTGTCTCTGGCTTCAGACTTACCAAGCACCTTCACCGTGACCAGCAAAGGAAACTTAGAGATGCTGATTGACACTGTTAAAATAAATACAAATGGACTATTATTCTCTGTGGAGATGATCTATTGCCAGAAAACCTGAACTTTCATACCCCAATTGACAGTAGTTAAATCACTCCTAGGGATTAAATTTTTGAAAGGAACTTTTTCTTTTCCTTGTTTAAATTCCTATCCAAATATAAACCTGGCCTCCTTTGATTGATTGACAGTAGACAAAACCAAGTTCTTGCATTCAGAAACACAACGTATATTAAAAGCAATTTCTGAGTGACAGAGAAGCAAATCACCAAACAAAAAAATGTACTTTCATCTTGACTCAGTTGTCCTGCTCATATACTGTACTATGTTAGATTAGTCCACATTAGCTGTAATTTAATTGCTCCTGAGAGAAGTTTGACACTTACTTCCACTGTTACAGTTTCTACTGAATGGTAGAGACTACCTACACTAGTTTTGTCTGAACAAAATCAACCTATCTTAAGGCTTTCAGGTGGATTGTATATAAATTATAATTACAGAATAATTTATTCCAGTTAATGAGAATTTCCCAAAGCATTTTAAAAAAACAAACTCATTTTCAGAGAGCTCAGAGTCTTTGGAACATCCACAAACAAGGTCAAAAGCAGAGTTGTAAACTAAGATACTTTGTCCAAGGTAACTCAGCTACTCATAAAACCTTGATGTTTTAACTCTGGACTAATGGGATTACATAAGTAGAACTACTTAATATCACTTTAGGACAAAGCACATACAGATACATAATATTTTCTCATTGATGATAACACTTGTTTTCAGCCATCTGATTTTTAAATGCTAGTATTCCCAAGTAGAAGACTGATGTGTCCAAACCCAGGTGCTTTTGTTTTCTTGTTTATTGAGACAAGGAAATTTCCTTTGAAGGCAGCTGCTCAATGAACCTGCAGGGCTTACTCTAAAAACTGCTCTAATTTTATCTCTTTTCAGAGATAAAATGATTGGGCAATAGCCCCTTCATTTTCAAAGCATTGCCCAAGGCCCAGGAACACAGGGTCCCACAAAAACCACTGGAAATTATGCAGCTGAAACTCCATGTGGTATTTTCAGCCTTCCTTCAGGTAAGTGACCCATCATAAAAGAACATATAATTTCACTGGGGCCTTCTCAGCTTGGAGAATATTGTGAAAGCCAACGACAACAGATAAAAATATCTGGAACCTAGAGTCCTTCTGAGAAACACTGTGGGAACAATGTGGTTGAATTACCTCTGACATTTTTCTCTTAATAAGTATCTGCAACCAATAAGAGCAAATGGTCAAGGATGCTATCCCTTCTTTTATCACGGTGAGGATATAATTTACCCTAAGAGGTAAGATGCTTAGATCAAAACCCATTAAAATTTCAATTCCCTGAGTATAACAGTAGCTTTGGGTCGTTGTTCTTCATTGGCAGAGAGAGGGAGAATCAGATTAAAAGAATATGATAACAGATTTCATAGATAAATAAACCCCAAAAGGACTGATGTGATCTGGCCTCCTAAGCAACATAGGCCAAATGATTTCTCTGAATTAATTTTTTTTTTTTAACTGGAGCACATACTTTAAAAAAAAACAACTAGCCTTGATTCACCTCTTAGACCTTATGAGTTATATCAATGCGGTTAAAAAGGGGGGCTTTATCAAATCTAACTATTTTTAATTTATATACTTGTTTTACAGACTGAAAAAGGCCTTTACTAACAACTTTTCAACGCTTCATAACTTACAAGTGTAAGGAAGATACTCATAGCCTCTCTCAGACATTCTAATGAGGTTGAACACCATGAGCATTTCATATAAGTTACGTTTTCCAGTCCTTTAATCATGTCTATGGCTTCAATGCATCTCCATACATCTATCTGTCACCTTAGCATCCAGTTTGGGTGCTTCTCCACTTCAATTCAAAACCATCCTGGTTATACATACAAAAATGACATGAGCCTTTTGGATGCGAAATTTCACTGGCAGCTTCTGGAAGATAGAAGTTGCATTTTTGTTTGTTCCGCACCTCTGCAGCATTACACAGTCCTTGCTGAGGGCAGCTGTTCCTTAACACTACATTAAATAGAAGTTATAATCATGATACTAGGAAAATCAAAAATATTATTCTTCTGATCATAACCTTCTTCTCCTTTTCAGGTTCTTCTTACAGATCATGTATGTGCTTTCTTGCTACCATTTTTTCCTATTTGACCTAGATAAATCACATACTGGCTTAATGTTTTTCTGCAAGACTGACTGATTCTTCTTTAATTTGTCATTCTTTCCTTAATCTTTGCACCTGTTATAAGCTCAATCAGTAATTGGTTTTTTTCCTTTCAGGTTCTTTATAAAAACATTAAATATTGTAGCAAAAACAGTGATCTCTTCAGAACCTGCACCTGTTCATTGATGGTTCCCTGTTTACAGTTATATTTTGAGATTTGATATGCCTCCAAATTTTATTTCCTTTAATATATGCCATGCTGTTTTTATTTTATCTAGGTTTTAAAGCAAAAAGCAGTGTAATACTAGTGAAACATTTTACAGAAATCTATTACATCGATGTTATTATCTATATCAAGTGAACTAGCCTAAGCAGTAACAAGCTTTTTCCATATTCCATCCGTTGATTGATACTAGTTTAATTATTTTCCATTACCTCCTTCTTAATGGAGACTCAGACTATCCATCCAATTTTTCTGTCCTAAACTGATAAATGTATAAAGCACCAGGATTAAGGTTACCGAGGTGTTCCTTTTACTTTTCTGAAGAGTTTCACACTTCTTCTCCAGAAGGTTACTAAGTCTTTTCCAAAGTCAGACCAAATATGAACAACTATTCCAAGAGCTCCTCTAACATCTCCTTAGAAACAAATCATCTAGACATGTGGATTTAAAATCTCCTGGGTTTCTAATAGCTACTGTTTAACACCTTTTGGTTACTCAAATGGAAACCATTTTATTCATTTGCCTGGAAGCTGCCCAGTGAATATTACACTTGCTTATGCACATTGCAGAGACATTTGTGATACAGTTTAGTCTTGGGTTTGGGTACCACCATCTCCAGGCTTGTCCTGGTTCAGTGCATCCAATAGGTTGCCATATAATTGACCTTCAACTGTGCACTTCAGTAATACGACTGAAGAAAAGGTCTGAATTCATGAATGCTTGTACTAACCAGGCAGTTATAACAGGTCAGAAACAATAAGCTACAATTAACAGTACCTGGGCTTAACTGGGAATGTGTTATGGCAATGAATGGGACAAAGACTAGTGAGGCAAAATTCGCTGCTACTAAAGACATGCTCGACCACCTATACTGGAGAGGACAAATGCCAGGAAATTATTGAAATAATAAAGAAAACTAGGAAATTCAGGTCTTCTACTAGTTACAAAATCACAGAGATTTAAAAGTAGTAGTATATGAAAATCTGTCATTATGAAGAATAACATTGTGATGAAAATGTTCAAGGTTACTTCAGTCACTATTGGTAAGTGTCTGCCATGGAGCTCTATTCTGAGTGTGATACATAGGAACTATCTACAGGGACTGGATACTGCAAAATACACCACATTTTTTTAGTTGATGTGAAGCCATTGTACAAGCTCCAGGTGAACAATTCACATCTCTACCCCCCAAAAGCACAGCCTGCCAAAAGCATCTTATAACTTGCTATTTAGTGTCTTGTACATAGGAAGGATCTTCATTACATAGAACAGGTACTCCTCATGAAGGTGAGGGATGTATCTTAACAAACAGTAGAGGAATTCACATTTCTTGCATTTGTAAGGTTTGCAAGTGGAAATCACGTAAATTAGTCTTGTTTCTCTCGGTGGAGTGGTCTGACCTGCTTGCTCCTGTGAACTGTCTTGCAAAACTAGATACAAAACATAGAAAGGCACTGCTTGCTTCCTTTCCGCCCTGTGCAGTGTAATCAAAATCATGCTTTTCCTTTGTTCCTTCATTCTTTTTTTTTTTTTTTCTTCCATTTTTCCTTATTTCTCTCTTCTTTCTTTCCCATTTCCTTGCTTGTGTTCTCTGCTCCCATTGATGACCCAGTGCTTAGCTGGGGGAAGGCAGAAGGTGTGGGGGCAGGACTGTGTTAATGCCCTAATTAAGTCTGTAGTTAGCTGATGGGAAACTCGTTGTCAGGAGAGCTGATAACAAGCATAAACATGACAAGCCTGTTTTGAAAAGTCATCCTGTCTCTCTGTTTACTTATGCTACTGCATGCAGCTCCAAGCTACTGTCATATATGTTTATATCGATCCATCTGCATCACTTCCCCACTCCCCCTTTTTTTTTCCTTTAAGGAATATAGATAAAAGCTTCACACATCTTGCATTTCAAGGGATCAAGGAGTGCCCACAGTAGAAGCATATATTCACTGATTTAAGGAATAATAGAGAATATGGAAGAGAAGGATCTGAAAAGGTGAGGAACTTTTCATACATCAGTTTTCATTTTCTGAATGACTTCTTACAGATGCCCTTGTGCATACTTAATTTTTTGTGATATTTAAATAATTAATTAGGTTAATATTAAATACATGAGATGTCTATTTTACACATATATTCAATAGAAATCTGAAAGGGTTGCAGAATATAATGAAGAGCACCAGTGTGTATAAAATATGACCCAGTCTCTCTGCCACAGCATACACTGCGAGCACAGTGTTTCTCTCACAACAGGAACTGCAGCATTGTATATGCTTTGTTTCAGTGTCAGTCAATAAGCCTTTATGAACTGTTCAAATTATTGTGTGTATGAAAGAGTCCTTCAGACCATTCAAGCTGTGGCTTACAGTTTAAGATTTTTGTTTTAAGATTTCTGGGGAAACCTGTCTCAGTTTCCCAGAGTTGAAGACTTGTTCCAGCATGAAAATTGAGACAAATGATCAAGCCATATACTCCTGAGAAATTCAGCATCAACACGCTCCTTTCCTGCCTTCAGATAATAGCAGAAATGACAATGTAAGGCTGTATGCATGGCTCTGGAACTGGAGAGGGGTTTGTATTACAGTGGCTTCATTTGATTTTGCTTTAGCTTAGGCAAAAGGAGTCAAGTTTCCAGTTAAAACATGAATTGCCTTCTTGTTGCTGTTGTTTTCTCTCTTAACCACAGATTACTCATTACAGGTAAGCAACGTTTCACAAATCAAACTTTAATTATTTAGCTGACACAGGAGGAGTCTTTGTCCAGTCAACATAAAGAAAGTTCAACTACATTAGCCTTTCTTTTATAGTGGATGGGGTTTTATCAGAATTCATTTTATTTAGGGCTTGTAAACAATTCCAAGAGCTAAAGAGGAAAGATTCATCACAGACTACCTAGTAAGAATGCTTTATAAAAAGAAATTTTGCTATGGACCTAGATTTTTAATATCACTATGTCCCATGGATCATGAGGAGAGATTAAACCCTTGAACTTCCACAAGAGTCTTCTGTCTCCTGGAGGGAGACCTCAGTGGGATTCATTTAATCTTACTTAGCCATCAAACAGGTAGGTTCCTTGGCTGGACTAGCCATCCAGATACCCTCCTCACTAGCTTGTGAAAAGAGACAAGCTCCTCAAAGGGGCTTTTCCTCAGCCACCTCTGGCTTAGACACCCATTTTAGGATGGTATGAGCTGCCTCCTAGAGGGGCTCATCCCCTTCCCTGACTACACACAGAATCTGCAGTTTAGACAGGACAACTCACGTTGTCAGCTGAATCAAATGGAATGGATGTCATCCTGTTTTCTGGGAGCAGGACCAGGCTTTCATCCCGTATATGGATCAGCTACCAGAATGGATGGAACATGTTTAACTGTTATTAAGGAATGTCCATAACACTAAACAGATTTTCAGTATGAATCATTGTCTTTATCCACCTATCTTAAACACAGTATTTATACAGCTACCAGAGTACCTCATCTGCCCTGTGACTCTTGCTCTCACCACACTTCCTTGGTAGGGAAGGACAGCTGCTTACATTTTGCAAGCAACAGATACTAAGAAACAGAGAGATTGAGGTTCAAGTCTACAAAATGTGCTTAAGCACTGAAACAACTCCATGGCACAGCACCTCACTCTTAGGTGCCTGGCTTCTGTGCAAATTCTGTATCTTCAGGTTTGAATGTGTTTTGACTACAGTCACACAGGGAGCTTCTGGTGGAAGACAGAATTGAGGTCTTCCAAATCTTAGCCTCTAAAAACGTCCTAGTACCCAAATTTTCAGTGTTTCATTTTTCAAAGTGGGTGTGTTAGCATGCAGTTGTGCTGAGTAAGGTCACCCCTACATTCATGTTACACTTATCTATGTGCTAAGTGGTAAGATAAATGGCTAAATCCTGCCACACCAGAACAAGCCCATTCATACATGAAGTAGCTACACATCATTTGGCAGTTCTTTTCTTCATCACAACTGGAGTTCTTATTCCAGTAATCTTTCCTTTCTCACCTTTAACCATAGCCCATCCACAATTTAAACTGCTTCCTTCAGTGATAAAAAAAGTGACCCATCTTCTCCCTAGCAATGTTGAGATATAAATAAAGCTATAATGCATCATAAGGGGAATGTCAGATGTATAGTCACCTGCAGCAGTCATTACAGAAACAGCAATTTCTTTATAAAAATGAAAGGAAATACATGAACACCACTAACATTATTCTCAAATTCAGTGTTGCTAACTCCCAACTGGCCAAACGCCAGCCTAGGTAATTATATTCCGAATAACCTAAATTCATTCCCTCTATACATCCAACTAGATAAGATATCCTAATGAGAGTAAGCAAAGAAAATTTTGTACAGTAGCTCGTGCTGCTGTTGGAGAACAACTTTCATGCAGAAGACTCCCAATGCATTTTGGCAATCACAAGATCAATTTAGCTCTGGGTTATGCCTACCCTTACAGGCACAGCAAAAGATGCAAGATGTGACAGACAAGTCTGTGGTAGTCTGAGGTGGAACACGTATCTGAAATCCATTCTCTGCTGGAAAGCCATGATGAGTTAAGGTACCTCAAGTGCTGATGAACCAGGAGAGGTGCCTAATGGAGTCATTCAAAAAGCAAAATTTCTCCACAGTCCTGACTAGACATTAAAGCTCTGTTCTTCTGGTGAGAAGACCTCATCCGTGTCTAAAAGATTTTCCTGAAGTCTGATTGTCATTATGAGCACAGAGGGCACAGTCATTACAGCAGTATAAACTGTAGCCAAAGGACAGAAAATATATTTGAGGAAAGCAAAGCTCGGTGAAGAAAAACATTTTCTTTTTATTCAATGTCAGCACAAGGCCCAAGAAAGTTTTCCTTGATGGAAAGGATCCCAGATGTTTCAGCAGCTTTTGGATGAAGCTCTACAGGTTCTTCTCCTATACAAGTCTCAAGTTATATATAAAAAAATAGAAGTTCTGTATTGCTTATAACTCATACTTACATAATGCTGCAGAAAACCGACATCTAGAGCTAAATTAGCAAGACATTTTTTCACTTGTATGTTTGTGAGCTGCACAGGATTATGATACAGAGAAAAGGCTGATGAAATTCCTCTGGGGAATGGCCTGTAGATGGCTAAAGTGGCTCACATACCATTTCTAATGCAAATGTGAAAGTTGATTATGAAAAATACCTTCATATATGCATAGAACGATCCATGTTTGTGAAATTTCTGAGACCGTAACTTTCACAGAAAATGTTTACAGTTTCACAGACTGACAAAGGTCAAAGAACACTGGTTAAGTAATACATAGATCTAATTGTACATTTTCCTTCAATGGAAGCCATCATGTGGCTAAATTCCCATCCACCTCTTTGAAGAGTTTTCCAGAGATGAAAAGGCTCTCTCTTCTGTTATCTGACTGGTCTCCAGTGATTCATGTAAAAAAGGAAAACTTCAGAAAAACAAACAGCCTCTTAGAAATATTTCACAACACTAAATAGTCTTGTTTTTAAAGATGCTTCTCTGAAGACAGAGTTACAGACATTACCTCTGGGCAGCTGTCTCGTGCCCACTCTAGCATTGTACTGCTGGGAAAACAAGGCAACTGTTCTCTGAGAAATTAGGTGGGATGAAGAGCTTTGGTAAGACAGTAGGAAAACAACAGAAATATCAGGTCTTTTGCTGAATCATTCTGTCTCTTTTCCTTTTTGCAAATCAGCTCCAATGTCTTAATAGAGGCATACTCTATCATCTTTTTATAATAATTTGCACCTATATGGGATCATTCAGAGGAGAAAATAAAAATCATTTATAGATACACACTAAGAAATGAATAAACAGAAAAAAAGAAACCCTGGGAAACTCTGTGACTTGTACTAATTTTCTCAGTGAATTTATGGCAACAAAAAAAGAAAATCCTGAATACTTGTCTCTGAACACACATATTAATTATTGCACTAGCTAAAACAATCTGACTAGGACCAGTCTTGAACTAATATACTAGAAAAAAAGTCTCTCCAAGAACATATTTTAAGTGCAAATGAGTCAATAAACAAAACATGAAGTACAACAAAGGGTCATGTCCTAAGTGTTTATGTTGGAAAAATAGCCTGAAAGCTGACTGAGACCAAAGTACAGTGTTTGCAGGCAAAGCAAATACTTGGTGACAATACAGGCAACCGGAACAAACCATGGTGTAGGAATAACTTTTTTTTTCTTTTCCCAGGAGAGAGAAAGGACAGCAGATACAAAAATTATGTAAGTTAAACGGGGCTGCCTTACAACATAAAGAAGTAACATAATTTTCTTCCTCCTTTGTTACAATCTCTGTGTGACTTAAGGCAAGGTTTTAGAATACTATAAACATCTAAGAGCACATCTGAGGATATGGATATGCATCTAAATAATCAGGTGCCTTTTCACATCACACTGTTCTAACAATATAATCAGTGTCAGTTAACATCTGCTTTGAATTACTCTTTCCCTGGTTAGTACCCAGTAAACTCATTAGACTCAGGTGCTGTGTATGTGACTACAATCATACATTACTAGGCTGGAGAGTAAGAAAGCTTTATTTAAGTTAAACAGAAAAGTTAACACATATTTGCTACTGGAAGACAGATAGTGATAGTCAGTCCTGGTTTTTTATCATATATATATATGTTGCAGCAATGACCAGACTGGTGGAAGGTATAGATGAGACAAATTTAGAAAAAAATATTTTGAATAAACAAGGCCCATTTTTCAGAGAGCAACCATTGACTTCAGTGCTATTTCAATGTTGACAACAGGACAGAGGAAAATGATTAATCACTATAGTTACCATATGCTCACTATTATGTACTCTTTTACAAAGTTATATCAGGGAGCATTTTTGTTTATTTGTCCTAAGCACTTCCCTTATTTTAATACAGTGCTGCCAGATCTTGAGGTTTTGTCAGCAACTTCACAATAACTTGAAAACTGGGTGCTAGAACCATGTGAATATATAAGCATTTTACATTTTCTTCTTTTTCTTACTTGTTTATTTTCTGAGTTTAACACACATCAAGGGTAATGAAAAGGAGAGTCAAAATCCAACTAAAAAATAAGGCTTTTAATTTCACAATCTGTATATTTATCATTATTGTTTTAGATGGCCTTGCTGAAGATTTGTGTAATAGCTTCCTGCTGCTCTACAAAGCTTCACATCTTTGGGATTTCGGAGCCAGCCTCTGTTAATGCTAGGGTGTTATGTGCTTTGGCACAAAGAAAGGAACCACAAGAGTGCCAGGCAACCTGGGTCCCTCTAATGACAGACCCTTTCCAAGACCACTGATCTATTCCTGCCTAATGTCACAATGAAGTGCCTTATTCATATGCTAAGGTAAGAGTAATTATCTAAATCGGGGGGGAGGGCCTGTTTTGGGATAATTAAATTACTGGCTCTTGATATGGGGTAGTTCTTTCTCAGAGCACTGATCCACTCCAGGAATGCTGATGGCTGAAACCAGAAATAGAAATCTCCCATTCCACTCCAAGTTTACCCTCTCTCCGAAGAGTGAAGCTGTGTCTGCACTGGTAGCACACAGCACAGCACAACAGGAGCAGACCTGAAAAGCCAAAGAGTTGGTGCTGAAGAACTGATGTCCATGGCATGCAGATGGGAGGAGTCTGCTGGTTTTGTTCGGTGCAAGGATTTCAGACTAGATCTAGTCCACTTATGTGGGCTGACTGTCCTTCCATGGTTGCAGTGCGTTAGGAGTGTAACTATCACTTAATTTCATCTAAACTGAATACAACTTGGGCATGGAGACTTCTCTGTAATGCAAATCAAAGCATAGTAAATGGGGACAAGGCAAATGAAATCCTGATCCAAACTACTGTGTTAAAGTGGGCAATCCTGGGCTATAAGAGGTGAAAGATGCAGCTTCCTGGCAATCTAAGCCAGAGCTGTTGTAGTCCTACCCCACAATAATTTTTCTCACAACCCACTTTTTATTTCTTCTCCATGATGTTGGCAAGGTGTTTGCCTGGCAAAGCACCATGGTTTCTGGGTATTCGAAAAGAAAAAAACAAAACAAATAAACAAGAAGTCCACCCTGCTTTTCTATTCACTTCAGTGCTTTTCCCCTTTTCCTCCCAAACCCAGTGCAACGTGGAGGCAGATGAGCTCCAGTGCTCAAGGTAGGAACACTCAGCTGGTGATAAAGTGGGAGATTAGTTGAAAGAGTTTGAGGACAGGACCATGGCAGACCTGACTGGCTTATGATCAACACAGAGGACTGTATCTTTAGACTGGAAACCAAATTTGCTAAAGAAGCAGCAACAGGACACACTCTGAAAATGTCTGTGCCTGTTATCTCTGTGGTGTGACACAGCAATATTTAGATATATCAGTCCAAATACCAGGCCCAAAAGCAGACTTTATAACTGAGGTGTTCATTAGCTTGACCTTCTCTGCAGTTTCTCCACTGCATGGTTTAACTAAATCCTCAGTTTCTCCTTTTCTACTCAAGTTTTCTCCTTGGTGAGTTATTGTCTTAAAGTCCATCCTATGGCCTGGCAAAAAGGTTTCTATGAGAAATTCAACAGCTTTCACCATCACCTGACAGCATGGCGTTTCATTCCTGCCCACCTCCAAAGTAATGGGGCAGTGAAATCAATTCCTCCTTAGTTTGCGCTTGTACATAATAATACTTTTATGCATTCCCCATTCTGTAACCACACAAAGACTTCAGAGATTGCAAGAGTACCCCTATGTGCTACTTTCACTCTTGCTAAGGTTTTCCTATGTCTCACTGATGGGAGCTAATGTACAAATTTCACACGAAATCATACAAAAATAACAGTAAGAACTTTGGAAATAAATACAGAAATAGCAGAATGCTATGTCTGTTTCTGTCAGAGATGTGTTAGGGATCAATGGTAGTTCATGGTACCAAGTATAACAGGACTGCATAGAATAGGTGCAAGTATGATGCAACCTACCTTTTATCCCAAAAAAAAGATTCCAATCCACTGCTTTCACAGTTCATCAGACAGGACATCTGAATTTCAGTGAAGAGATTTAACTCTTTCAATAGGAAACTGAATAACCATTACAATAAGTCTAATGGGTATTTTGTCAGTGGTGTTAAATATTTTGCTGCTTCTTTTTTCTTTTTTTTATTAGTTTTGTGAGATGCAGTTTCCTCTGCCCCCACATTCCCTACTATGCAAGATTTCCCAGTGTGCTTTATGTTAATGACGATTTAATATATGGTAGGAAAACCTCGCTAACTTTTTCTTCACTCATCCATAAAGCCCAATTGCTCACAAAAAAAAAAAAAAAAAAGTTTTCAAATAATCCAGTATGTGACTCTGGATCACAGTTATAAAACATACCAACTTTCAGGCTTAATCTTGTCCAGACTGGTTTACATCAGCAATATTCTACACTTAAAGAATTTTATGTTTTTGTTAAGCCGTGGATTGTCCTTACAATTATTTGAACACACTCTGTACCTAAGCAACTTAGTCAGTTTGGCTTCTATAGCTCATTACAAGAGTTCGCAAGAAAGAGGATGTGTTTTGAAATTATGGCAATTCTCACTCTTAAATTGCATTGCCCTCATTAAATGTTTAATGGGGGAGTGGTTTACTTGTTTATTTCTCAGTATGACTTTTTCCCAATCAGTATGAATCCTCAGTCATTTGTGTGAGTGAGGAAAACCAAAATTTTAACTCTTATGATTCTTCTCCTGAATGTCACAAGTTGTTTACAAATGTCAGTGGCTGAAGACAAACGAGATTTATGAGGAATGTAAGGTGGTGGGGAGAGTGTGGGAGTCCTTGTGGTCGTCTGCTGCCTTCTCTCTTGCTGTCCTGTTCAGAGCCCAGATGGATTCAAACAGCAGTGCAGTGGAATTCCCTCTTCTGCTCTCCCCACTTTCCCAATTACCTTGTAACATTCAATGTAACTTTTTGACCAGGACCAGGTCTTGAGCTGATATTCTTATGAAGTTTCCTGGTTTAGCCCTAAGATTTAATTATTTAATAACAGTCAGCTCAGAGCCCATTGCTTTGCAAGAAAACAGGATTTATTTTCCCAGAAGCATTCCTTTACATTTAGGTGCATTGCATATAATCTGCTATTGTATTGCCTAGTTAATCAATGCCAGGATGTGCTTGTGAAGTTAAATTTTTGTTTTATTTTCCTGAATAACTATTTCACAAGAGAACTTTGCCTCCTCACCAGCCACACACCCCTTTATTCTAATCTTAATTTATTTTATATTTTATATATTTTATATTTTAATCTTAATTTATTGCTTTCTTGAACAACGCAGGCCTAAGCAGAGATCCCTGTGGGACTTCAGTGATGATCTCCTTCCACTTAAAGCTGACCATATATTTCTACTCTGAGTTTCCTTTATTTTAACCAGTTTTGTCCATGAAAAACTTCCTTATTTTCCCATTACCACTTCTTTAAGGAACTTCGGTGAGCAACTTTTTTAGAAATTTATCTAAACTGACATGTAACTCCTTCACAAGGCAATTTCAGATTTTCTTCACCCTAATTCAAGATACAGACATACTTGGAAATGCCATAATTCTCATAAGATTTGGAGGAATTTTGATCAGCTCTTGTTTCTCCTGTTTCCTATAATTTATGGCACCTGTCACCAGAAAGATGGTGATCTGGATAACACAGTGTCCTTTACTGTTACAGTCTCCTTCCTTCAGACAAGTCAATATATGCAAGACACACAGCAATAAGCCAGATGATTGATTATGCTGTTTGTTAATTACAGTACATTAATAGCCTTATAGAGCAAACCTACACTATGTTGGTGTGCTAAGCCTGCTTGAAGGTATATTCAGAAAGCCGTATAAATAGTCACTCTCACAGTAGTCAACCTAATTTCAGGGTTCTGGGGAAGAAGGAAAGGAGATGAACTATGTTCATTCAGCATATTACATCTGCTGCTTGTAAGGTTACTCGTGTTAAAGATCATATATGCCTCCTTTAATAGTGTTCAGTTCACATACCTGTCGGTGGAGTAAATTCAGATAAGCGCACTTTACTTGAAGTTACAGATTTAGCCTTGCCCTTCATCTCCCAGCCTTTCTCAAAATGTTGCCTTTTCATAGATGGAGGGGATTAAAGCTCAGTGAAAATACCAAGAAGAATTCTACATAAGAAATAAAAAAAGGCAACAGTGCTTATGTTCTTTTCTCTGTGTTCTCCCCTGGAATCTCAGTTAAATGGTTTTGCAGCTGGACTTTCTAAGTGCCAAGTCCTTTTCAGAAAACATTTGCAAAACTACTCCTGAAGATGGTCTTAAAAGATAAGGCTGAAAATTGTTACTGCTTACTGAACAGATGGAGAGGATACCACCGGAGAGATAAGAGGAAGAATAGGCATTCAGAATGACCAGAGCCAAAGTAAACAACTAACCTACCAACCCCCTGGACCTAAAAGAAGCAAAAAGAAGAGTGAAAAAAAAAAATTTAAAAATGCAAAAGCCCCTTTATACAGTATAACAATGTCAAAAAGAAAATCAATTTTCCTGCTGAAGAACTCCCTAAACACTGGCTGCAAAAAGCCATCAATAGTTGCTCAGACCACGATTTATTTTAAACATGTCAATTCTGTCTACACTGATATTAACCAAGCATAAGTAATAACCAATTCACTGAACCTTCACAAACACACAAGTGCAGTATTAGAGCATGTCATGCCAGCTGAGACTAATTTGAGGTCTGCAGGGTGTAGGACTTGGAAGACTTAAACTTCATATCATTGGTCCAGAAAAACTTCTGACAGTATCATGGCCCTATGTGTTTATTACAATGTGCCCAAAAACATATGCATGCTAAAGATGGAAAAGCCGTAACATGAAATTTCAGTGTTGGGTGAAGGGTAGAATAACATATGATGACAGACTTTTTTTTTTTCCCCAGCATAGCTCTTGTGGAAAGTTGTTAGGGTTGAGTTTTTTAACTTTTTGCAAAGGGTCAGCTTGTACAGCCTTTCCTCAGTAAATCTATAATTTGGGACAATTTGGAGGAATTTGTAGAATTACACAGAGGTACCCTGCAAGAAAACATTTTTCTTGAAGTAGTCTCTCATTATCACTTCTGTGGGTGTTAATACTCTGAGTCAGGTAAGGACATGTTCTTACAGCTCATCTGGTAATTAAGAGAGTGATTCTCACTGTATGACTCCACCTAAGATACGCTCTGGAAATTAACATTGCAAGCCTATGCATTGCCCTAAATCCTGAAACTGTTCCTCAGGTGGAAGGAAAGAATAGGCCTACCCTTTTCAAGGGTAACTAGACAACTAAGCTGTAGTTATCCAGTAATATAGGGGACTGCCTCAAAGAGAGTCTTTAAGATGCCATGTGGTTACTCTTTCCATCACCAACAGCATGGCACCTTGAGAAGTTGTGTTCTGCAAGTCTTGCGTCTCAAGATACAACCTTGATCAGGGAAGCAGGAAATGAGGACCTTGAACTGTCATCTTCCTTCCCATCTCCTGCACTGAGTTACAATATCCATGGAGGGATGAGAAAAAATAGTAGGATATCCTATGTCAGATACTCCAGAGTTGAAACCATGTCCCAGGCCATTAGCACAAGAGGTAAATGTGCCATACAGGATTGCACTTGTGCTGGCTCCTACAACTGGATGCTGAAAGCATCCTTTTAGGCCACCTGATAAACTCCTAGATATATGTTTTACTCTGTAATGTATATTATGTTTAAGAGAGACCAATGGAGTTAAGAGTTTGTGCATATGTTGCTGATTAAAACCACAAATTGACGTGTCCAAGGAAAAAGATGTTAATGTTAAAGATGACTAGGTTGATTTAACATATTCCTAACCCTAGCATATTGCTAGCTAACCACATTTTGTAAAGGATTAAATTAAGAGTGCAAATAGATCTGACCCGCTCTACAGCTGCTCAGTTGCCCTGTCTGATGGCAGGAAGGCAGCAGGAACATATAGCCTGGGAAGGACAGAGCAAGTCTCCCCTGGAAGGGGCTGTCTGCTTTTAGGCTAAACTAATCAATTTATCCATTTGCCAGCTCAGCTTTGGGCTATGCCTTGGCCTGGGGACAACAATCAGTTACCATCCTGAACGGACACTGCTTTTCTGCACAGCCTTTGAGTGTCCCATACCAGTTTTAGCTTAACTCATAAACTAGGCAGGCTAAAATTCATACCGAGAGGAAGGTGTCATGAATCTGAAGCCTGACTGCTCAATTTTGGAGCTAAATGCTAATCAATCAGGAATAACTCCATGGGCACTGTAAAATCTGGGTGTGGAAAGAGCAATTGTAGATTTAATCCAAGTTAGCAGTTACAAAATCATACAATAATTTATTTTGGAAGGTACCACTGGAGGTCAAAAAGTGGCCCTTTTTCAAAGCAGGGCCACTTTAAAGTGAGATCATGTTGCTCTGCACCTAGTCCAGCTAAGTTTTGCATATCTCCAATGACATTCAAAGTACCTTGGTACCTACTGTGAATGGCTCTGTTTACATCAAAAAGTTCCTATGCTAGTTTATACTTGTTGCTAATACATGATTAAGGGAAGATTGTTGTTGTTGTTACCAACGCGGACTTACTCTAAAGGAATTCCAGAATTTAAAAGATACAAACCTTGCCCTCTTTAAATTCCAACATGATTTCAGATTTCCCTTCACTCACTTACGAACATTTATCTTAAAGAGTTTGAGTCAGTTTTCAGAGTTCTGGTGTGAGATGGGAATGGACTTCAGCATATATTAACATTAAAGAGAAGTTGAAGATTATCTGAATGTGTGTTTTCCTTTCCTTCAAAATGAAAAAAAAAGCCCAGTATCCTACGTCCTGAAAGTGAGGTACCTTGACCATGTTAGTTAAGAGAAGAAATTCAACTCACACTAAAATAAGGGTGCTAACCACTGGGCACTAGGCAATCAAGGCCACTGCTGTGATCACTCCGCCTGCAATCGCATTCTGAAGGGAAACAGCCACTGTTCCTGCATTGTGCTCTGTAGGAAAAGCCCATTTGCCACATCAGGCATAGCAGAACCTGATGAGTTTGGGCTGAAGAAGACAGTGAGCTGAAAAATTTGACTTTACAAACCTAAAGTGTTTCTTGGCATTCTGCAGGGCAAAATTTTAACTTTTCAAGGAGCTGCCATACAAAAAAATATCAGTGTTACCCGATGTTTCTACCATTCAGTACCAGCTGATCTGAAAAGTGGAAGATCTAAAATGTTATGCATTTATATGCCCACTTAGCATATTTTAATGTGTTTTTAATGCATTTTCTACTTTTTTTTTACATGCTTTTAATCTTAACAATCTTGCTAGCCAAAATTCCCCCAGATGCATATATTTAGCATTGTGTACACTTATTTTCAGATAGGCATACATGACATGGTGATAGAAAGGTCAAATTATGTTTGCACAATATTTTAATCAAGGTAAAATACAGGAGGCTTAACAAGGTAGGAAAAAAAAAGGGACCTGGACAGGACTTCATTAAGTCAATGTTTATATTCTTCCCTCTTTGTTTTCACTGCAGAATTGGAACAATAGAGAAGTTCCTTAAGCATTAGATTGGGAGGGTTGGATTAAAGAAAATTGTGGCAACAATGCACTCCTTGAACGTAATTTAAAGTTGTAAATTATTTAATTTGGTCTATAATCAAAGTCAAAGCAAAATTCATATCTGAATTTCAAATGTCAGATCCAGAATAAGATTCTAATTCTTCAAAAGATTAAAAAGTTAGATCAAAGTTGTTAAAGTGGGTTATTATTTCACTGGGCAAAACTGAAATGAGGTTACGATATGAACTGGATATGGCATCTATGCATTTATAGTGTATTACAAACAGCAGTTTTCATATCTCTAAAATGTGTTTTTCTTATCTGATCACGTCCCTGATGCAGTTCCAGCAATGAACTGAAATTTGATCATAGTAACATTACAGAAAGATATTAAGCTGCATTGTGAACCTGTTTTTGTTTGTGGATTTTTGCAGCTACAATTAGTATGGGCTTCGGATCTACATTTTTTCACATATCCTAACATCCACATATCTGAGAACTGATTCTGAAAGTTTTGGGACAATTCCCACTATTTATCAGTGAGAATAATTCACTCAGTATAACTCCCTCACAGTTAATTTTTTTCTTGAGAAAGGAATAGTGATATGAAATATGTGAAGACCATGACCTTAGATTTCAAAATAGTTCATAGCAAATGCATTTTTACAATGGAGAAACAGGCACATAAAGGTGGTGTGGTAATGGAATGAAGATCACTGTGCAAGTCCAGGACAGGCTGAAACTAGGGAATACAATTCTTCATTCATAGAACAGTTTATGCATGTTTACGCATTGACTACTGCAATGTTGTTATTATTTATAAGAGTATTTCCTCTGTTCGGTAGCAAGAGGACATATTATTTTTACTTTTGTGGATTACAGTGAATTAAAGAGCACAAATATTCTAAGATGTAGCTTGGATTTGAAGCAAGAAGAATCAAAGCAGTACAATTCATTTATACGCTTTAAAGGCTTCTTCAATTACTTTGATGTTACAGGAGGAAAACTTCAATTATGACTTTTTTTTTTTCCTAAAAAGAGCCTGACTGACAGCTCATGGAAACTACATTCTCCATTAGTCAACAGAAGAAACATAGCAAGGATCTTATCATTGCTGCCAACACAGTTAGGAGCAGTAATTGATAATAGTCTCACTGGTGGCTTTAATTTTTTAGATATTTGCCCACTATAAACACAGAAAAAAAAGACCCTAACAAGATCTCCCCCAGTTATTAATAATCTAGGGCAGCTCTGAAACATGATTTTACAACAGCAGTCTTCCTGTCTCATTGACAGGAATGACCAGGGTCATTCTGAAGAAGTTTTAAATTACACAAAGATGAAAATGAATGACTGTCCAAACCAGTATCTCATAATTTTGTTTGCAAACTGAAATAAGAAAAATATCTGAGCAGTTTTCTGGTTCTAAAACATCAAAGATGGTAGACCTAAACATAGCCTGAGATGGCAGATACTTAGGAACTGTGATTTAATCATATAAAATGCAACTGTTTGAATTAAGATTTTTGTTGAACCCTAAATCCAAGACAATGTGTTCAGTCATTGATCTTGTCTAGTCCCCATCTGGAAAAATTCAGCTCAAGGATTAGTAGACTGGATTAAATCAGAAAGTAATGAGGTCCTGATAGAGGAATCAGAGTGAGCTGGGCAGAGCATGCTGGAGTCAGTAGGACAGCTGACTAAGAAAGATGTGCTCTCTCACTTTTAGCATTGCTAGGAATATTTTAATTTAGGCTTGGCCCCTGAAAGAGTCTTGTCATTGAAAGGGGTCTTGAAAAAGTACTGAGTCTATTTATTCCCATTGCAAGGCCCTTTTCACTGGCAGTCCCTCATTGTTGCTGAGATAAGGAGAACAAAGGAAATATTTTACAGGGACCTCCAAACTAATTGTGGGTAGAATAGAAGTTATATTAAAGACTTCTCCAATTAGAGATGGTTAGTGTTGCAGAGAAAGAGCTTTTTCTAGGGCAGAAGCCCTCATACGGTCAGTGTTAGGTTAATGGTTGGACTAGATGATCTTCAAGGTCTTTTCCAAGCTAGATGATTCTGTGATTCTGTGATACCTCTGACTTTCTCCTATTTCCCTTCTGAAAAAAATTTTCATTTCACTGTCCCTTCCTTTCTAGGTCTCAGAGTTACCAACTTCCACAGACAGTGACCTAAAATCACCTTTTGCATACTCTTCATGTCTTCAAACATTTCCCTCATTTCCCCAAATTCCTTCCTCCTTAATCCTTCCCTTTCACCTCAATAACTCCCTCTCTCCCTCTCTTTCACTCCAGAGCTGGACTTATCTGTGTAAGCTAATTAAAATTAAAAGCTATTACAATCTCTTTATATTAAAGGAAAGACCTAACATCCTCAAAAGCACACTGTTATGAGTAACATGCTGTCTCTTAACTGTCCCAGAAAGCTCTCAGTGCAAATACCCACCTCCTCCAGATTCTCTCAGTTCACCCAGACCTCTCTCTACTGCTCCACAGCCAAAAACTCCCCAGGACAGACTCTTCTTGAAGATCCCCTCTCCCCTCAAAACAACGCCTGGTATTGAGCTTGGAGTTGTCTGAATTATCTGTGCAAGCTGACACCCCCTCAGTCCCAGTGGCCACCAGCACCCCCTGCCCTTCTTTCCCAGGCTGTTGTGCTAAGCCAGCCTGCCCACTGGCATGGCTCCTCCTGCAGAAACCAAGCTTCAGCTCCTCTGTCTGTCTGGGTCCCTGGCACCCCAGGCACATTCAATAACAAACTATCCAAACAAGACTCTGACAGCAGAAACAAGAGACCACGTTAGGGAAAAAAAAAAGAAAAAAGAAAAGGTATTGTAATCCTATATCCTCAGTTTGCCACTCTTTATCCAATACCAAGTAAGCTTATGACAACAGGAGTACGCATCTTGTGCTCTCCTGGCAACACTGAATTAAATCCAGACAACTCAAGGAGACCATTCAAAAGGGAATTTAAAGGAGGGGATTGCATTAGCTGAGTGGAGAACTGAGTAAGGTATAAACAAATATTTCATCAAAGACAAGGTCAGGGTAAGGGCAAACTCTGGCAAGGGCCCAACCATACCAGAGGGAGATGCTGGTGGAAGAAAAAGTTCAGGGTCAGCAATGACAATAAGACCTCTCACCTGGGGAGAAAAGTAAAGGTCTAGAGACACGAGAAAACTTTAGCCTAATTAATGGCTCTCTTTGTGGAAAAGTTGGTACCAAAATAACATAGCTTAATTATTATCAGTCACCATCATTATTGGAACCCATATATCTTTAACTTCGTATCTAGTTAGTAACACAGCCCAGCCCCACTGCATTTCCATTGGACTGCCTCCTTTCTTCCAGGCTGACACAGCAAAGTACTTCAAGGTGGGCAGCCTGGAGACCTTGCACAGCCTGGGCAGCAGCTCCCCTCTCCTCTGGAAAAGGCAATGGTGGGGGGAGGACGTGGTCCTTTGCCTCTGAGATGATGTCTCAACATCACTGAATCAAGTCGTGAAATGCTGAGGTGAACAAGTGGAGCAGGTTTGTTTGTTTAAAGTCATGCCTCAAATGCTATAAAGCAATGCATTTTCAGCTTGTTTTCAGCTCCCTGCACGTTCTGTGACAGAGATTCATAGTGTCCCTGTACTTCATAAGTCCCTTTAGAGAGGGAAAAGCAGTGAATAACAGAATGCCTTGATCTTAAAGAGCTCGGCATTGGGGAGTTAATTCAAACAGGGCCTCATTTCACTGTCTTTACCTAACTGTTAAATGAGCATTTGCAACTCAAAAGAGAAACATGTCATGATTGCTGGATTACAGTTAGGTTACCCAAGGAGTAGGTACCACTCACTTTCAGTAAAAATATGGAAATCTGATCCAAAGACTTCTTTAGTAGAGATTGGGTTACAGAGGAGTGCAGCTCAAAAAGTAGAGAAGTGCAGGCATAAAGTGCAAACTAGTTTATGGAAAATGTGTGCCTTTCCCTCTTTTTTCTCAATACATTTTAATTTTTCAGCATTTTGTCAGTATTGATAAAGACTGCCACTGTACCTTTAATTCCCATGTTCTGGAAACCAAAGAGAATGAAAACCAGAAAGCTTTGGCTAATAGTTCTTCTGGTGGAACTGAGACCTGAATCTGGCCACATATAGCAGCCTGGTGATGTCTGATACAACCCATTAAAAATGCCCCATGTAGTCTATAAATTACAGCTGTGAAAATGGAACCAAATCCTTTTAATGTGCTTTCCTCAAGAATATATTTTTATGTACATCTGGGTGTTTGCCTAAGTACATATGTTATTACTTAACCTCTGAATCTATCAGGTATATGGACAATAAAATCTACAAAAGTTAAAGCCTAATTTAGTAAAGATTGGTCTGGTTTCCCTGAATTTCCTGTACTTTTTAAAGCAAGCATTAGCTTTTTTACCTGGAGCGCCTGCAATTGCTAGTGTTGCTGAGCAGCTTACAGTGTAGGAAATAAGAGGTGTTACAGAGTTCGAGTATAAAAATTCCTTTCAGATGAAGATCCATTTCTCATTATTTATTTATGTTATGTGTGAGACAACAAAGTCTGAAGATCAATGGTAAACAGGTATGCAGCACAGTACCTTTACTACCTCATGCTTTTGGCCCTGTTACTCCTGGATACAACACAATCAGCTGAGACAGGCCTGGGTAGGGATGTTGAGCGAGGGGACTGTGGATTATCATTAAAAAGTCTTCCCTAAACAAATGTGAAAAAAAGAATGCTCAAACAAACTTCACTAATGGTATGTTCAGTTTTGCAATTTTTTCCGCTGCTTAATAAAGGTCATATTTTACCTTTAAAACCATTGGTGGCATAGTAAGTGCCCAGAAAATTATTATAGTTACTGATGAAAAAAGTGGCAGGGAACTGAAAAGAGAATAGGATGAACATAAATTCTTTTTTTTTTCTGATAATGAAGACTTTTAAAATTATTTTTGAAAACAAATTACTGCTGCATGCAGTATTGCCTGATGTTTAAGCAGATGAAATAATGAGAGAAATATCTGATGGTATAACTGCTTTAATTGTGCATATTCAAGTAGGGTGTTTAGCTGCCAATTTAAAAAAGTAAATAAAGTGAAATGCTTATCAAAGCCATTTCTCCTCATTTAGGGAGCTTTAATGGGTGTTGGAATTTTTAGAGGTGAAAAGAAGAAAACAGGACTTTCTTCTTATTTTTGTTTTGTTTTCAATCTTTTTGCTTCGTTCTAGTTTTGAATATTGCTGAGAATTTACAAGAGGTCAAATTCAGAAGTGAAGTAAAATTTTATATAAGGTACCTGACACCAAAACTTCATCTAGCTGTCATAGAAGTCATTAGGAACTATATAAGCTTCTTAAGCTCCCAGAAAGGGCTGAAATTTTCATACACATGCATAGGACCAATCTGCCACTGGCGCATAGCCAGCATATTTAAAGATGATTTAAAGATTTACATTCTGAAAAGCCAAAGAAGAGATGTAAAAGTCTGAATTCTTGTCACTTATCAAATGCAGACATACCTATGACTTATGTAACTGGAAGGTAATATTAGGGAATTTATTTGTGCCTAAGAAAAAATCAGTTTACAGAATACCACCTTACATAGTATCAAAGTAAGGCATTTCTCTAGCAATCATTTCCCAATATTTTGGCTCACTAGTGACTATCTTTAAATTTAATTTCTTGCCAATCTTTGGGAAATAGGGATGTAAACTTAGGAGTTACCTGCTCAGGTGGGTAATGAATTGCAGATGCTACCAACGTTGTATATCCAAGCAGGGTTTTATAATCCTCTTCCAAATGGAGTTTGTTTGGAAAAGTTCAAGGACACCCTAAAAACCAGCACAGGCTCTAACAACTGCTTGGTTTTCAAATTTTGTTCATTTACCCACCATAATACTAATTTCCATCACTGTCTGTTGTTCCAACACAATAGGGTTTTATTAGATTATTTTAGATGCTTTTATTAGATTCCAACTTTTTCAGAAACTCTTCTCTCTTCCATCACCAATGTCAAAGAAGAACGGGAGAAAATCCTTCGTATCAGTAATTTGGAAGTACATGGAAGAATAACCTGTGAAAACTCTTCCTTGCAAGTGGACTAAAAAACAGTTGTGCAGGTAAATGGGGAAAATCAGAGCTATAGGTTCCATGTATTTTTTTTCTGCATAAATAAAATTGAAATCTCCTTACTGTAAATTGAGAAGGTGCTGTCATTCTAAGAAAGATCAAGAAAATTGCCTCTTAAAGAGTGAGCAAAATTTAAACTACACAGTCATGTATGTAAGTACCACATTAGTTTGGTTATTTAGGATTTAAATTTATATAAAATTTCCCAGAAAAGCCTGACCTTTTATTAAAGTACCCAGCATCAACATTTGCCACCCGAGAGTCAGAACTTTTCAGATTATGGATGTTCCTCTATTAGAAGAGGGATACAAACAGGTCAAGGTTTGGATTTTGCAAAATCCTTTGCAACAATTTTAACCTGAACAGAAGAAAGGTCATAGTTTTGGCCAGGTCTGAATATAATTTAAAGGTTATTGAAAATGTATATTCTCACTAAGGCCAAGATCCTAACTGTGTATTTTGATGATTCCAGCTTAGACATTACAATGCCAAAACACAGCACCATTTGGATTGCTCAGGGTGCCAGTATTAGGCTTTTAAGCTCACTATACAGATAATGAGGTGAAGTACACCTCCAAAAGAAAACTCATGTATTCTGACATTTTTAGGTGCAATCTCTACATGCAACAACAGGGCAGGGTTTCTGATGCTAAAGCACAGTGTAAGGAGCCTACAGCTACTACTTATGGGAAACACTAAGTACAGGGTTCCTGAGCTGGATGTGAGTGTGTGTGTATGTGGGTTCCTCAGTGTTGAGCTCTGTCAGTTAGCCCCTGCCTCAGGAGAACTCACTCCCTTTTTGATATTTCTGTTTTCAACTCTGAAAAACAAGGAATCAGATAAAAGTCTAGGATGTTGCATGGTATGGAAAGCATCAGTAAGAAACAAGAAATAACTCTTTACTTGATTATTTATTGCCAAAATTGTGTATATTTTTTTAAAGATGGCCAAAAGTGTTTTAAATGTATAATACAATAAACTAAGCTGTATTTGCCATAGGATACATGATATGACCTAAAAAGTTTACTTTTTCTATTTCCTGTGATTTACAGAGATACTTATATGCAACCTGAAATTTACACTTTAATTAGCATCTAGAGAATCTATTTATTCCAAAGTGACTGCCATGACTTGAATCAGACTCAGTAGAGGGTACATTATTTAAGTTCTTAATGAATTTATAAGATCACATTCCTTTTTAGTTTAAGGATACATTAGAACTCATCCCTTAATTAAAGCATTCACATCAATCCATGTTGCTGCGCTCTGTGAACAACTTTAGAAGAGACCAGCGACAAACTCTAGAACCATTATAAAATCCTTTAAAAAATGCCTACATCATTTCCTTCTGCTGCACACCCATGCCAGGAAGGGGGATCAGAACTGTTGTACTCAGTGTTAGTGCTGCACCATCAGGAGGTATGCCCTTTTGCGTATAATAAACGTGTGAGCAAAATTCTGCATATCAAAAATTACCAAAGGATAACAGGAAACAATCAGTATAATATAATGTTGTGCCTTAATACTTCCATGTTATGTCAATACATAAAAAGAGATCCTTAAAATGCTAGTCTAAAATAGTTTAAAGGTACCTCATAAAATTAACAGTCCTACCAAGTGTTTATGACATCAAACACCAGATTGCTCTGGTTAAAGGAGGCTGTATACTTGGGATATTATTTACAGAAAGAAAAGACCAGTTCTATTTTTATGAGAAAGGTGTTTTTCTTGTTCAGGACAGCAGCTGATTATCTTCCCACAACTTTTGGGTTCTGTCAGACAATGAAAGAGGCCTGATGCTAGACTTTGTAAAGTCCCCAAATCATTTGCATTTGTTTTGTAACTACATTTCTATGCAAATGTACAGCATTTGGCTTAACATCAGCAGTTTTAAATCCACTAAGTAGACACACTTTCTGAGACTTTGTCAGAGGGAAAGGATTAGAAGACTTAAGTTTGACTGAAATGCTGGCAGAGTATAACTCAACTGAAGAAGTTTCAGGAGTTTAAAATGTCACCTTTTTTTTTTCCTGAACTTTTCCTCTACTCAAAATAAAAAATTATTTTCTGTACCTTGTGAGCTGTAGAAGTTTTCCTTGATTCTTTCCAGGTAATTGCTTCTTTTTACACTACAATAGCTTATCATTAGTCTGTGCACACCTATACCCCAGTAATCTAGATTCTCTTCCGAAACTTGCTCGTTCCATAACACTGCTCAAATTCACTGATCATCTGTCACCATTTTTTATCAGACTCATTTGTGATTTCCAGAAATCTTTGGCCATTGATGGCCCAAGGTAGGGTGAGCAAACACACAGGTACAATCCAACACAGTTTTCTGGTAGCCAGAAGCACAATAAGAGCTTTTCATTTTCCCTGGCCACCAACCACCAATACCCATCTTTATCCATTTTATGAGGTTCTTCAATCCAGATCATTTCACACAAACAAAATCAGCACAACTAAACAGACAATAAACTGGAGCACAGATCTGGGAATGTGTGACTACAGGAGAGGAGTCCAGGAAAACCAGCTTGGTTGTAGGAGGAGGAATGTACGCACACATACACACTGAATGGTCTCTGTGTGCAAGTACAGGGAGTGGACACCATTTCTTGCTCTCCCCTTCTTACTAGAAAATTTTGAACTCGATCCCAATGATAGCCATAAAAATATAGCAGGTGCAGATCTTCCATAGCCTGGGACAGCACTAACTCATAGTTATGAAGACCATAAGGGACAGGAGTCATCATAGTCATAGGTGACTCAGGTCACAGAATGTCATCTTGCAATTCTTGCGTTAAGTATTTGAGCTGTAAATTTTGAAACCTAAGTGACAAAAAGTCCATAACATTACTGGAAAATCTCTACAAGTGTTTAATAAATTTCACTACTAAAATGTGAGCTTTATTTTTAGGTTGAATTAATCTAATTTTGTCCTGTTGCTTGAAATTATTTCACCAGACAATGACAACATCACCTTCATAGCCGCCCAGATACCAACACCAAATCCACTGTGACTTCTTCCACAGCAGTGAAGAGTTAGTCAGTTAGTCCAGGGGTGTGAAAATGAGCAGTTCACTCCCAGGCAGACACTGCAAGGTATTACTAGTAACACCACTGTGCTTCCACCTCTCCTGCCCCTACCTTCTATGTGTGTCTGTCTCCTTTCCTTCCCTCTTTCCCTCACTCTGTGTCCTCTGTGCCACCTGCTATTCATATAGTTCCAGGAAGAACTTCACTGATTTCTTGGCCTACATATATCTGCTGTCATGCCTTGAAACCTGTGATTCATCCATGCAAGTGACTGGACAAGACTCTGTCAAAGCCCAGAGCTTACTTCTCTCCATAGTCCACATGTAAAACAAATGGCCAATGCAGATCCCCTTTCCTTGTGTCATATATCACAATCCAGATCAGCAACCAACAGGGAAACCAAAGAGCCACTTCATTATCTCTATAATAGACAAATTAGACTAGACTAGACTAGACTAGACTGGAGTAGAAGCATGAAGTGATAGAAAGTCCAGTTGCTCCTAAAAGGGAAACCAAATTTGAGAAATTAGGATAATAGGAATCATTCTTCTGTGTCCTAGTCATTTTTATATGTTGTTAGCTGCTAAGAGCTCTTGTAAGAGGTGTGGGTTGCCAACAAAGATATAGTGGGAGTTATTTAAATTTTCTTTCAGAATTACTAGCTTTGTAGGTTACATGAGAGCTACGGAGTCACTGTACAGGTTTTGCAAGTGCAGTGATATGTCTACAGAGTTATGATCAGATAGAGCTCAGTAAATGAGGATGGGTTTATCAGATGCCTTTGGCAGTGTCATAAAGAACTAGACTGTGCACCTTAAACATTGCAGGCCTATATTTCGTTTTGCTCTTAGTGGGAAGATGTGTTGTTCTTGTAGTCTTTTGATAAAGACACACCTATGAGCTGCAACAGTGGCATCATCCCAGGATTTATTCCTCAGAGAAGAGACGATGCAAAGGCTGGGTTTTTTTCTTCAGATGTCATAGCTCAAGAGATCATAATGTTAGCACAAGACCCAAGGTATTAGATCTTCTTTTCAGCACTTGCACTGCCCTTTCATTTAGACATTCTGGGCATTTATTTTAAATTGGGTACTGTTTAAGGTAAATGAAGACATTGCTTTGCAGTAGTGAATATTGCAGTTAGAAACCAGGGCATGCAGTAAGAAAAGGATAAACATTCCAGATGGATTTTACTTTGAAAGGTGGAACACAGACTTATTCCGCTCTCACTTGACAATGGAAAATATTTTTTGATCTCTCAGGACATGAAGAAAAATTACTTGTCTGCAAGTCAAACAAGCACAGGTTCTGATCATAATGTGACAGCACTGGATAGAGTTGCTCTGCCTCATTCATGAGATCATTTCCCACTTCCATACTTGTCTTTTTGGAAAATTGCTTGTGTGAACCTGCTTGTATGAATCCTTAAGAGTGAAACAGTTTCACCTTCGTTATAAGTGAGCTCAAGTGTAAGGAGTAGACCTGGGCCCTCATTTCAGCCCCTCTGTGTTTTCATTACACGGCTACAGAGTAAATTTCATGAGACACCTAAAAGTTAACATATCAAAAACGAGGCTTTTTTTTTTTTTTCATCATCTGTATCCTTTTCCTCACATCCAGTCCTCTGGATGTCCTCACAAATACTAGTTGTGGCACAAAGGATATGGCACAAACATAAGTCCAGGGCCTTGGGAAACCACGGAGAAAGAAAGGATGAGAGAAAAAACACTCCTTTTAATTACAGTCAGTACTTGTGCCTGCTTAAAACCACAACCTCATACACACAGGTTTTTCTTCTGCTTGGGGTGCAATTCTCTTGGGTTCCATATGCTTGCTCTGCATATTCACTTTTTGTCTTCAGGAATTTTTGGCAGCTATGAGCTGTGGTTTGTATTGGGTAATTACTGGAGTGGAATTATTTAAATGTCCACAAGGAGATGAAAGTGGAGGTGGGGATTTACTCACCTAATCCAGCTCTGCTTTCTGAGAGGGAGAAGAGTTTAACTCACAGGTGTTACAGTCAAAACTGGTCTCCACGTTGTTGTGATAACTGGAGCATGAACTCCAGAGCAAACACTCCATTTCCCTGTAAGAGGAACATCCAGCTGGCACAATCATTTGGTTATGAGATGCTTCAAAACAGTTTGAGATCCAATTATGAGATGATGAAAACACTTAGGGGACATACAGGATGTTTGATTTCAAGGAATTACCTCCTTACAGGTAAAATGACCTGTGCTTGTTAGTAGAGAGAATAATGTCATCTGTGTAATTTAATTAAATTACTATTTCCCCACACACTTGCATTACATTATATAGAAGGAATATGTATTGATGGATTTGCTTTACTCACCTTGGCCAGAGCACGTTCCTGGAGCACAGGTGGCTGGTCCTCAGCTGTCCCTGGGAACCCACCCAGTCAGAAAGCCCCCTCCAGCACTTCGCCAAAGAGATCCCTCCTGGCAGCGGCTGCATCAGTGAATTGCAAGATGAACTTTGGATGACTGAAGAGCAAAACATGTTGGTCTTTTAATCCAGCTGCTAGAGTTGGATTGCTGCCTCTTGCCCAAACATACAACTTTCAATCCCATCCCTGTTCAGCTCAGTTCCTAGCCTGGATGCATTTAAAGTGTGTAAATTATTTGCTCTCCATAACACCACTGTAAAGATGTTGCTGTTTACTAGGCCTTAGCTGTGTTTTCTCCAGGCTTTGAACTTTAATGACTCATGCTGATATATGTGACATGAGTGCTTTCTATATTTAATTATGAAAAAGATTTTTCTGATACTCTGGTTGCAATTTTAGTTTTGGCAGTTGATAAATCTCCAAGGGTAGTCTGAGTGCTTTTGGAAGCGAAAAAGAAAAGGAAGTACATACGTACCTTTAATATCTGGAAAGCGGTAAAAAGAAAAGTTACATCCCAAAATAGGCTCTCCCATCAAAATTCAGACAGTAAGCATGCTGTAAGGAGTGCTACCCCTCTATGGAAGGCCAAAAGTCTCAGGCTCAGATATAAGTTTGCTGAAAAAGCAGAGAGATGTGGTTTGTCTCTTAGTCTACAAGAGAGGTAGTGAAAGACTCAAGGGACCATAAGCAGCGCTGTGTGGAAGCAATTGCAAGAACAGTGTCCTCGCCACCACCTCAGACAGCAAATCTAAGTCAGCCTAGGAGCATTTCAAAAGATGATAGAGCTCTCATGCTTGTTTCCTCAAAGCTTATGAACAAAACCCCTGTAAAGCGTGACTCATACTAACCTTACTTGCCATCTCTATTGGAATTCATGTAATGAGTTAAAACCACAATCAGGATTTTCATCTGAAAGGTTATGCATTTTTGTTATAAATCTAACATTAGGAACCTAAACTATGTTTTAAATTTGTTTATCATCAAGTCATCTGACATCTGTGGATCTCATGAAAACTATGGTTCTACTTAATTCAATAGCATTACAACTTTCCATCTACTTTTCATTCAGTCACATGTGTTGTGTTGTGTACTCATTCAGGCGTGTCCTCTGCAGACAACATTTAGCTATGATTGCTGAATTAATCATTTACAGCTCTCCAAGGTAGGCTTTGAAGAAAGTTGCCTGTATCTCAAAGGTCAACATGAGACAATGTTACAAATCCAAGGCTAAAGCTCTAGCTGTTAATACCCCACCCAGTGTGTCTAAACCAGATTATTCTTCCAATAATCAGGTATTTGTAGACTTAAATTAACTTTTGTTTTACTGGGTGATCTAATTCTTGAAACAGTAATCTGAAAAGTTTGTCTGATCTTGGGAGAAAAATGAGGATCTAAAGACTAGGCTGTGCTGCCCAAGGCTACCAGTCTACACGCTGAAGCTGAGAGCCAGGCACAGCGCTGCACTGGAAGGTGGTTTCTTAAAAACACAAATGGAAAATCAGAGCCAGGCCATTTACTGGGAAGGATGATACCTTTCAGTTGTCACTGATGAAAAGTCAGAAAGATTAGATCAATGAGGAAAGACATTGCTTCTAACAGTGAAATAAAACTAATCACAGTCCAGTAACACAGCAGCTCTATATCACCACTATTCATCTTAGAGAATATCTGATCAATGACTGGCATTATTCAAATAAATGAGTCTCAATGAATTTTGCAAATACAGGAAATAGATTTTATATCTGCAAGTGCTGATTGATTAAGCTCTTTCAAACTGATACGGCCCATTTACTGCAGTATCACTGGGCAAAATAAGAATCCCTCTGAAACCACCAGGAAAGAGCTGGGGTCAAAGAACAAGAGGTGTTCAGCTCTACACAGGTCAGCAGGACCATGTAGGCTGTGTTCTACCTCTTCTCTAAACCAGAAGTCTGATTACAGTCATGCCCAGGACCATTCCAAGGGCTTCAGGTTTCCCAAAACATCTGCTCTTCTCTCCTACAGCCATGCAGCAGTCCGTATTCATCTCGAGTTCAGGAAAAACATGAACAATGAAAAACAGTCCCAGCCATACTGTGTCATCCTGTGTCACTTCCATCTGACAATGACAAATGAGAAATGGCACGTGCAACATTAGCCTATAATTATAATTTGTCATGGCTGTTCAGACAGAGAAAGTACATAGAGAGGAAGTTTGTGCTGTCCCTCAGGTGAATTTTGGCTAAACAAAGTGATTAAATGGAAAATGCACCTAACACCTCCTGCAGCATGTTTCCTTTGTCTGTTGGCCCTTGGGATGCACAGCCAACTTTCAGCAACTATTCTCTCTTCACAGACATTTCCCAAAAAGTCTTGAAGGATTCAACACCATGTAATATAAATTGAGGTTTTAACATCATTTTAGCATTCTACTCCTATATTTCTTCAAGGAGTTTATGATGTCGTCTGCTGCACACCACTAGAAATCAGCATTGTTTGACTATGGCAAGTTGCACACTTGAAAACTATTTTTCATCATCCTTGGAAATGAGTAACTTTGATAAGGTCTTCAGAAAACATTAAAATGTGACCTATTTTTGGCTCACATAACATTCTGCTCATAGCTTGATTTTATATTTACACAACTAATGCACTAACTGGAGGCCTGGAAAATGTTCATTCAAGCCCATCTGAAAATATGCCATTATTGATCTTTTCTTCTAAGCTCTGTAGATCTTCATAACCCTTCTCATGAACTGATAACATTTCAGCAAAGTAGCATTTTCTTTTTCCTGGAAAAATGTCCTATAAGAAGCAGACAACTTCATTATATGACCTACACACTATCTTAGAGATACACATAGATGGAAGCCACCATTCAAACAAATGTAAACCATATATCTTCAGCTAAAAGTGAATTATTATCTTGGATGTGAAGCAGTCTACAGCTGATAGCTGGCTACCTTCTGACTAATTCAAAGATGTATTCCACAAAGCATAGAAATCATAACATATTTCCATTTTTGTAGAACATTTTCAATTTTTTAAACAGCTTTTACATTTTAAAATATAATTCCAGCTCCTGTAAGTTTTGATATAGGCTCTACCATTGGCAGAACACATAGAAATTTCAAGAAGTCTATTCCAAATCTGAGCAAAATGAATGCTGCCATGATGATACATTTAGCACCACCACATCCTTCTTCTTTGCCTTTCTCCACAAATATGCATGTACCTGCACACACAAACGGATGAAGAGAAATAAGGTTCCTCACCCAAACCTGACAGGAAGACATTTATGGCTCTCACAGCCATTGTGTTTCTTTCTTCTGTTGGTTTGCTTCTCTTATAATCCATGCAGCATCAATGAAGAGGGACATTTAGTCAAAACTTACTTATTTTTTTCAAGTCAACTCCCAAAGCCTATCTGAAGAGGCCACTGTCTATCACTTGTTTCTCTGAGATTAATTTCATTCCGTTTCCAGAAGCTCAGATCCAATACTCACAAAATTTGTCATTTTACTTTTAAATATTCAATTATTTGTTCTGGAATCACTTTAAACTGTCATTCAGGGAGTACCAAAGTGCAACAGTGCATGCATTTAATTTGCTGAATTATAGCTAACCACTATAGCTTGAAGTAACCAATCTTTGTGACCAATCCACTGTGTTAACTGAAGTTAGCAAATATTTGTAAATACACTATATAACATATATACATATGAGGTCATCATCATGTAAAACACAAACAAACAAAAGCAAACAAAAGAAAGACATGAAATTTACTATCTTCACCTCCTTAAAAATTAATCATTTTTATCTATACTCACTGCCACAGGGTCCCTTGACAGTCAATGAAAAAAAAATCCATGTACAAATGTCTATCTTCATGACGTTGCTTATACACCCATTCTAGGATGAGATGGCACATTGAGAGCTTATACACCAATCTTTTAGGTCTTTAACTTAGCTGAGATGGATCCTACCTTTAATTAGCACACTGTATTTGAAGAAGAGGGAGACAGACCCTTCTCAGTGGTGCCCAGTGAAAGGATAAGAGGCAATGGGCACAAACTGAACCACATAAAATTCTTTCTGAGTGTAAGCAAACACTTTTTTACTGTGAGGTGGTAAAGCACTGGAACAGGCTGCCAAAGAGAGATTGTGACATCTCCATTACTGGGCATACACAAAACCAGACTGTACACAATCCTGGGCAACCTATCCTGACCTGTTTGATCAGGGGGGATGAACTAGGTGATCTAGAAAGGTCCCATCCAGTATCAACAATTCTGTGATACACTGCACAGTTTTATTAAATAATATTTGCATTTCACTTTGAAATCAGTTTTGTGTTACGAGCTTGATATATAGCATAATTAAGACTATGCGAGAATGAGTTTTCTGCTAGTTGTATTTCTAAAAAAGAGAAACCCCAAGAGAAATCTGTTTCAGCAAATGTAAATAGTAGTTTGATAGCTAACAATTACTGAGTAAGGCAACATGTAAAGAGGCCCAAGCTCTTTCAATATCCACATGAAGTGTTATTGTATAGTGGGCTTCAAAGTAGTCTAGAAACAGTAGTTAACTTCCCCCACACTTGGAAATAAAGTTATCAAAATCTAACACAATGGTAAAGTTCAGTGATACTGCTGTCAATTTGATATATTCTTCTTTCTTTTCCTTTTTATAAAGAAGAAGAAATAAATTATGTAAGAGACAAACTGATAAAATTACAATTTCTGACATTTTGACATCCTTACAACATTAAGAAAGGACAAAACCTGATGAGAATGAATGCAGAACTATTTCCCTTCATTCTGCTGACACTTTGAGTTATTCATTGTAGTCACAAGTAACCTCTTTTTGCACTATATCACCATATCCGAAAAGTTCTTGGATGAAACCTGACAACATTCTTAACTTGTGTCTCTCCAGCATTTTTTTGTGACTAGGTTTCCCAATTTAATTCTTCTACCAAATGAAAGGCTTGAGTCGTGGAAGGAATATTGGACTGTACTAATTCATAATTTCGGATATAATAGTTTTGCTAGTCATTGTAGCTAATCCAGTCACTAATTTTGGGTATGCTGAGCTTCAGCCTCTTCACTTTGACATCATTTCTAACTTTAAAATACACTCTATTGCAAGTAGACTGAATAATTAAAATGCCACCATGGATTTTGCCTATAGATTATACAAATGTATAGTTTAGCCTTTAGGAACCTTTTAGCTGTTCCCCTGCAAACATCTACTAATGAATCTAGTTTAATAATTGCAGGAACACTCATAAGGCAATATTCATATTTATCTGAGGCAAAGATTCCCACAGTCAAAGCAAGGGGGGATAAAATCAGCACAGAATCGATAAAGAAAACGAACAAACAAACAAAACCCAACCCTACCATAGCCAGTAACCACAAAAGAGTAAAAGAGGTGGAACCAGTTAACCAGCTAAAGGAACATAGCAAATAACCCTGTAAAAAGTGGTATCAAAGCCTCTGTTGTTGCCCATACAACAGACTGACTGTCCAAGGAACAACATGGGCCATGTGGGGCCAGTGGAGTTGACTAGGGGATCTCTTGAAGTCTCTTCTTGCCCTGTGGTTCTGTAATTTAAACCTAAATAAAAATTAAGCAGCAGGCAACATTGAACAGGCCTGAAGTTCTCCTCTGTTAGCACAAGATACTAAACAAGGAATAGCAGGAGAGTAGCTTTCTGTGTATGGTCATTCCTATGTAATCATGATGTGGCTTACAAGTCACTTTCCCCCAACCTGCAGTGCTGCAGCATGTTTTAACAAACACAAAATCTTTATTCAGGCTTGTTCAACTTTCCATAATGAGGGTCATAACAGCCAATGTTCATTTGGAAGGTGACATAGCTTCTGATTGATACTAAGTCTGATACTTCTGATGATTCAAATATGAGAATTTTTCTATTTTTAATGGGCAAATCCTTTGAGGAGCACAAGTATAATCACAGTGAAAATGCTTCGTCTACTAACCAATCGAAGATAGGAAAATCTTACTGACCGCAGCATAGGAAAACTTGCTGTTATGAATTATTATTTATTTATTTATTGTTATTTACACCAACAGAGAGATACTTTCCATAATATTAAGACCCAGTCTTATGCTTGGATATGTACTAAAGAATGATGGACCTAAGTGTAAGATCATTAAATGGCTGCTCTCCACTCCTTTTTCAGAGGTGGTTTTGGCCATCTATTCTCAGTCTTTCATATTTACTAGTGGTATATTTTATTTTTCCTTCTAAAAGAAGCTAGGCAATTTTTTTTTAACATTTTATAACTCTAATTTATTTTCCTTTGCTTTTTTTTTTCCATATTCCTGAAAAAATTATTTCATTTCAAGTGGAATAGAACTTCCCATGCAACACAAAGTGACATTTTGGGGTGTTTTGCTTTGTCAAGTAAAAGTTAATTTTTTTATTCCCTTTGATCTGTACTAGTTTTATTTTTATTTATAAATTCTGCTGCTGAACCAATAAAATCAAGTATTCGTGTTGGCCTAGTTTCATCTGCAAAGATTTTGCTGACTCCTTGTATCAAAGAAAGGGTTCCCAAAGCACTGGAACACTATCATTGCTATCAAAATCTCAGAGATCATCACCTTTTAGCCTTATAGTTGGCAATATGGTAAAAGTGAGATGATTTTATAGTCAGCTACAGTCTCATGAGGGCACAGTTTGGGAACAACCACTTCGAAGGTAGATAGCACTGCTTGTGAACGCAGTTCCCAAAGCAGATGACATACCTACCCACTATTTTAGTAGGAAAAGTAGGCACTTTGTGGCTATTGAATATTCTGGACCTGATTCAGACACAGGGTAAATGAGAACAGTTTAATTTGACACAAAATAGAGAGGGTTTGGAACATTCTAGCCCTAATGTAAATGTGTGAAGTTATGCTGAAGAAGTGTAAAAGACTTGAGATTACCTTTAATCTTTATGGGATAATCCAAGTCTGGTTTTAATTTAGAAATGCTCTATCTCTGTATGTTACAGATGACAGATTCAAGCCTAATTAGCCTGGTGATTCATTATATAGAAGTACCCATCTCAAATTGATGGCTTATACCACCACAACCAAAGTCTAATAAAACCAGTATTTTGCCCAGCCATCAAAATTTACTCACACACTGCTTAATCTTACAAGAGGATACACAATGTATTTTGCTACCCAACATCCAGCTAATGGCCACATGACTGGGAAAAACCACTGCAGAGTCAGGTCAAAAAGGGACAGCTCTATTTCTATGGCAGGATAGAGTTGCACTGACAGACAAAAGTCCTAGGTGCAGAGGGTACTTGAGGCTCCCTTCTTTAATCTAATGGACAACAGATGTGCCTTAGTGAGGACAGGATTAATCCTCAAACATCCCATACCCCCTGCTATAGGACACAATGGGAGTTGTTCATACAAGGAGAAGAGTGTCCCAAGGTGAATTTTCCAGGAATGGGATGGAATGGGATTCTTCTGGCTGAGTGCAGAAGAGGACATTGTAACTGCTTCTGAAGTGATGAATGGTGCATGTAACCAGCTGGAGAAGGCCACCTGCATGCCATGCACTGGGAGACATGGAAGTACTTGGGGAGTAGTTAATAACTCCTTGGATTGACAGGAGTAGATTGTGCAGCTTTTTCGCAAATGGTGGCTTCAAACAGTAGATTTGCATTTACCCTCAAACCAGGACAAGAGCAACTTCAACTTCTGCATGCGTGTTTGTGTGTGTGTGCATAGACGTCACATTTTATAAAATCCCTTGTTGACTCATTCCAGAAGTGAGGCAGGGGTTTCTTCACTGTGCAGCTTCAGCCATATGCCAGCAGGACGGGATGAATTGAAGACAGTATTCCAAGTAGCCTAATACATTCTTGCTGTTGTAGTTAACTTTCAGTAGAAAGCAGGAGGGAAAAAAAAGGGCTAAAGAAAGGAAAATTCAGAAAGATCTACAGTCCGGGGAACCTGAAAGGGATTAACTTGGTCTCCCAGGCATGATTCATTATGCTGATCTGAGAATAAGACAAAGTGGGGCTGTGGTAGCTGCCGACCTGCTAAACCCCTTGGAAGTCTGAACTGGCAAATACCTCATCCCTTCCTGAATGACTTGCTCCATCTGTGTTTGCTAGTGTTCACATTGACAGCTGCCTGCCATCTTGGCATGAAAGTCAATGCAATTTGAGAATCTGCAGTGGAAGTCTAGTGCATGCATACACAAAAGCCCACAGCCTTTAAGTTAACAAAGCCTGTTACCTAGCCACTCCAGTAAATAAAGAAGTCCATGCATCCCAGTATATAAACTAATTCCAAAATCATTAGGAGTGCTTGAGTCCATTAACACAGTGGTGGCTGAACATGCATTTACTCAGACAAGGTAGTGTCAAGAACTGAAGACTTCTGTATGCATTAACACCCAGTTAGTGGATTCAGATATGGAAGGTATATAATGTTTCTTTAAAAGAAAGAGCAATAAATCAACCTCATTCATGATCTACAGACAGCTGATATTCAATAAGGTTAATAATTAGTTTTCATTTTAGTAACTATCAAAACCCAGAGGATATACATTTCTTGCTATGAATACGTATCATTGAATATATAACAAGAGCATCACAATCATAAGAGGAAGTAAAGAATAAATCGGTGAACAAGGAAAGAATAAAGAAATGAGGTTTCTACCCACTGCTACTCATCAATCTGAGTAAGAGATGAGCTGCCAGTGAGGATTACAACAGCTAGTAACACTGCTATATTCATATAGATCCTCCAGAAAGACAGAAAAATATTAACACATCATTTATAACATGCTGTTTAATGGAATCAAAATACAAATTCCTGCCTATTTTTGTAATTAGCCCAGCCACCCTGTATTCAGAAATAAGGATACATCAGAGGTTTTATATTGAGATTATTTACTGTTTACTGGGTATTTACTATATTTTTTTTGTGTTACTTTAGCTTTGCAAGGTTGCAGATTGACACATTAGTCCTGAGTTTTCTGATGGGGTTTTAAAGAGGTGAAAATACCTCATAAAACAACAAAAAAAAATCATAGCTTCATTTTGCCTTCAGGTTCATGCATTGAAACCAACTAAAGCCTCAGGGTAGAGAAATTTAGGTCACATTTGTGCAAAACAGTTCTGCTGCTACAGTACTAGTTACTCCTGCTTACATAACTGATATTTTCAAGAAAACAAAGTAGTCCGTTTCTTAAAGAATATTTGTTCAAGAGATTCAACCAAAAAAATTTTAAAACCAAAAGTTGAGCTCTAATAAGCGGATTGTCCCAAGAGGCTGCATTACAAGCCAGTAAAGATGTTCAGGCAAGATGTCTGAAGCATTACTCACTGGCCCCCTCACCCTTAACTGCCCTGTGGGTTGAAGCATTGATCTCGTTCTGTCCTCTGTAGCTGAACAGCAACCAGGTGACTTCTCCAGGAGGAACTGTGACTTCTCCTGTTAAACTGAGCACCCTGGAAGCAGGAGAGAGAGAACAAATCTTGGGTGCTCGTGAGCAAAATGTTTGCAACTATGCACAGGGATGGACTACAGAGGTTTAGGGAAGTTGATCACTCTCTCTCATTCCAGACTACAGCTCGGGAGGGTGGAAGTTCCAGCTCTTGGAGAAACAAAAAAACACACAAACTGAGCGAGTTCATCTGCAACACAAAGGCTGGCTTCAAACTGATGTCTACTGAGTGAGGCTTCTGTAAAACCCATCAGTGAGCAGACTTCACCCTCCGGCGTCTTCTGAACCCCTTCTCCATTGCAGGGGATAAGTTTTTTTGGCACAGCTGGAAAAAAAAAATAAGATGCTGGTTTGAGAGGGAGCATAGCTGAGGCTGGGAGGGTCAGTGCTGAGTCATCAGAAACATCAGTTTCTGAAAGCCTTTTGTGCAGCTTCCTATGCCAGGAGAGGGTGAATTTGGCCCATTACAAATACTACATGGTAGGTTAGGATAATACAGCTGCAGTAGTCCAGTTTTATGTGCTGCCTGTTAATAAAGGATACTGCTTTGTATCTTTGTATCTTTGTAACTGCAGTGGTTTTCTAACAGTTCAGCAGGAGGTCACGGACTTTCATCTCTGTCATTAGAACATGCAGCTTTATTTATTTATTTGTTTATTTGGGGGCTTGTATAATCCACTGCCCACACTCCCTTTACTCATGAAAAACTTTCAGACAATTTGCATAATTAATTGACAAAATGTCAGCTTAGATAGTGTCTCATCCTTGAGCACTGTTTAGTTTAATATGTTTCCAATTCCTATGATTACCTCCCTTAGGCACAAAGCTGAGTAAATAGACTGGCCTTTCACCGTACCTTGAAGGTCAACTAATTCAGGCTCTGTCAAGCCACTCGGTGATGTGGATACTAAAGCCAAGGATCCTGCACCAGTACAGCTTTGCTTTCTGCCCCCAGACATTTTTTATATCTCCATAAAAAGCCAACTCTCAGGAGCTAGGCATAGGGAGGTTAATCCTTATTACTAGTGACACTGGAAAAAGCTTATGACAGATGCACAGTGGGTCCCTTTTGGAAGACTGTGCATAACTGAGAACATGGGAAGGATGTTTTGCGCAGAACTGCCAGGAGGCTTAGAAACTGTATTAGAAAAAGTCTGTTTTTTTCACTGCATAGCTCATTTAATGAACCTCTGTGCCTCAGGGTAAGGGAATGTACAGTATTTGAGCAGATAATCTATGTGACGTAACAAATTAACCTCTGAAAAGAACCTCAATAGTTATGCAAAGCTGTATCTCGCTTTCTTTTGAATAACTAAGCCTCACATCCAGAATAAAACCTAGTTCCTACTGTAAGATAGATGGCTTGTGCTCTGCTATTACACTTGGTAGCAAAAATAGCAATGGGAAGAATGAAAAATAATGTTTCCAGCTTAGTGGGACATCACAGCATAAGCAGCATGAATAAATGGGAAGTGTACCTCTTCAACCATCCTGCTGCCAAAGGGAAAGTTTTTATGAAACAAATTCCTCTTTTAGCATAGATTGGTTTTATTGGCAGGGAGGGGATAAAACCACAGAGTATCTGGATTGCATAGAATCCTAATTAGCAAGAGTCACTAAGTTGCAGGTTTGTGCTGTGATCTAACTAAAGCACTTGCAGAGATTTTTCACTGTCCCACTGAGGCTGGACTGATGCCCTGAAGATCAGATGGGGCTGCATAATTCCCCAGTGCCTGCCTGAGCCCATGGTAGGCACTGATTCTTTCCTCAGCAGCTGTTTACAAGGTGCCTGGACAGACCCCTCCCAGGTTTGTTGTCCCCTGGACCGTTCGTCTTTGCTCCAAAAAGTGTCCTCTGTTTCACCCGCTGCATATCCCTGCATGACAGAGGACAACATAGGACCCTTCCTGCACTAAAGACACTGTGACTGCGCCATAACCTGTCTAACAAAAACATGATAAATAGTTTGTCTTTTCTCTAAGTGAATTCCTGCCTTCCAAAAAGCCAAAAATAATTTAAATGTCAGAATAGGGTGCCCAAAATTTTGCAAACAACCAGGCCTCAGGATTTCTAACAAAAGTGAATGCAAAATGAACTGGAGCTGGTTCATTACAGATGAAGGCTTGCAGGGAAGCAGTTAACATTCTTTGTTTACCAGCTGTTAGGACGACATTAAGACTTTCTTACATCCAAGGTAAGTGGTTTCATGGAGGCAGTTTTCTGAGCAGTAAGAAAAGTTTCCCTACAGCTTTTGACTCAGGGCAGACAAGCCAAAAACAGGCAAGAAAAACAATGATGATATCTGAGTGAAATCTTAGTGTAAATTACAGAGCTGTTCTCATTCAGCTCCCTTCTGTATTATTCAGAGTCTCCAAAAATAAAAGTTTTATGCTTAGTGAAGAGCTCTCATTTTGGTGTAACTGAGTCTAACGTATTCTATTAATTTCCAGAGACGTGAGAGTCTTTAGGAATTTCTTTTGGTTTGATATATCAAAAAAAATTGACTTTGTAATGGATTTTTTTACCTTTTCAAAGTATTTCTGTGATAATTTCCTGATGAAGGCACAGAATTAAATGGCCATTTCGTACCAAGCTAAACCAAATAATGCAAGAGAAGAAAATAAAGACAAACCGATTGCACACTGCATCTTTCTCAACATGCTGAACAGGGTATTGTGCACTTGGTTGCTGAAAAATACCAGCTTCAGAGCCATGTACATTCTAAGGGACCATACAGAGCACAGTGCTTATATGTCCCAAAATGCAGCATGCTTTAGATCTGTGCTTCAGGGTATTACCTGTTCCTCATTAATTCCAAAGCTAAGGAGTGGTCTGAATAAGAGGAGGTCTAAAACATACAACAAAAATATGAAACGGCTTAAAGTGAAGTTAGAAAGAGACATAAGTTTCAGTAACCAACCACTTAGCCTCCAGTTTTAGGCATATACTTGTCTTTAGCACATGAGTAGCCCCACAGAATGCAAGTCTTTGCAGGGCAGGTTATTAAAAGTCACACAGCAGTAGTAAATAACAGCTGTGGGGAAGCTGAGGAGTTGGATTTTAACCTTGTCACTCCTTCAAGAATGATTGTTCCCTGTCCTGACCTTGAACTAGTGTGATTTTCTGAAGGCAGAAATCCCAAGTTTGTGGAGAAAAAGGAAACATTTCTCTGGCAGATTATTTTGTTAATAGCGGCTGTCTTAAACTGATGGGATAATTGGAATGTCCCGGTAAGTCCCAATAGAGAAGGCTTAAGGGGCAGAGGACAGGTGAGGTGGTTAGATGTGTATAACAATGCCATTTCTGATGTGGCTGTCCTCTTCAAGCATTTGCATATTTGCTCTCTCTGTTCTCTAATTAGACCTGGAACCAGAACTCCAAATGCAAACATGCCTCTGCCGGGAGATGGAGTCTGTATTTGGCCAGAAGAAAATCTTGCCTCTCAGTCTCACCTCGAGTATAAACATACACACGCAAGTGCAATTACAATGTAGAACAAATCTCATTGGAGGCAGAATTTCTTAATTTGTGCTGCAGCCTAAACAATCAGTGAGGAACACACTAAGGTCTTTTCAGCTTAGCTGGAATCAACTTAGAGGGCAAGTAATGAATCTAATTGTTACGCTAGTTTCCATGTCAGCAAAATAACAGATGTACAGTATAATGGAGGAGGGGAAACTTCGTTTTTGTTTGTTGAGCAGGTGCTACATTAACTATCACATGGACGTTTCTCAAGTGCATTTGGAGCCAGTTGGAAGGGAGCCAAGGGCACAGCTTCCATTTCATCCTCTGGACATCCAGCTGTGCAGCTGCATAAGCCCCCAGAAGCAGCTGAGGCACTGAAGACAGTGACACCTTGTCACTTCTCCTTCAACCACTTCTAACGTCCCACCACAAATATCAAATAAATAAAACACCCAGGAACTGCCCTCCCCCAGCTACGTATACCATGACCCAGCTGCCAGATATGCCTCTCAGAGCATGCTAGGCAGACCAGGGGGACAGCAAGATACCCCCAGCCTTCAGCAATTACTGTGCTCAGCACATCAGGGGATGGAAATAAGTCTGCACATGTGCTAAAAGGACTTTTGGGAAGGATCAGTGAGGCTGTATAGGCGACACAATGATAAGCTCTGTTGTAAAGAAATTATTTGACATGCCAGGCAACTGCAGTCCCACTGGAAACCAGCATCTGTTTAATAGCAGTGCATAGAAAACTTAGCCTGCAATTAGGCTGAAGCTGTCATCAACAGCCAGAGAGAGGCTTAGTGCTGTTACAGGAGCTGAGGTGGCTACCAAGTGCAGTCTATCTTCTCTGAACAATTCTTCCATGGCCAAAAGATTGGAAACTCCTGCTTATACTTTGCACAAAGCTCTTCACCTAACCAGTGCTGAAGTTGTGGACAAGGGGTAAGTCCCAAAGATTGGAAGGCACCATAACACAGATTCCCAGTGTTCAAATAAAATATGACTGAAAAACAATCTGGAACCAGAGTTCCCAAAAATCCGAAAGGTTACAGGGTGTCTTTTAAGCTACAGAGGAAGGGAAAGCTAATAGGTGCACAAGACAGCAGTATTCACAAGCACGCTCCTTGCAGGAGTTAACTTATTTGCAACAGCTGAAAAAGGGCTAGGTGAGTGTTTTTAAACAAATGCAAAACTAAGTAAACCCAAACATCTGTTTTGTTGTAATAGGCATTCAGAAATTTAGCTGAAGCAAGACAACCTTTGGGACGCTGATAATGAGGATAACAATGTACACAAATAATAAAGTACTGTGCAATTGTGCAGAGTGCTATATTCTAAGGGATGAAAGTCAATAAATTCAATTTATTGGCAAGTATAAGGAACACCTATACACCTATACATTAGCGATCTACATTGACATTGAAACATATACATCAGACCTGTGCCAGTGACTGAGCAGGATGGGAAATAACAGAGGTAGACTTCAGATGTCACAACAGGGTGTGATGCAGAAATAAAATTTTTAGACTCTATAACCAACTGCTTATTCAAGTAACTAATTGGTGAAGACACAAGAGAAGAAAATACCCTTATTTAAGTAGTAAATGATGCCCAGGCCCTGTTTTGCTCTGCACAACTGTATTCAGTATGCTCAGATTCAGCATTCTTGCTAGAACAAAAAAAAAAAAACAACAACTTCCAACCCTGTAACAGTAGAGGCTTACTTCAGGAAAAAAAAAAAAAAAAAAGAATCACTAAAAATTAGGAAGCTTGTTAAATTAAAAGGAACAGCTAAAGGATAAAAATGCTTACAGTTGCCATGGAGACAGTTTATAAAATAAAAATGAGATGTTCAGAGGAAATGTATACCACAATCAAAAGACTGTGAAAACCTTAAGATAAGTTAGCATAATTAAAAGGGACAGTACAAGAAATTATTAAAAGCATCATGACATCTTTCAAAAGTAGAAGTTTGTGAAAGAAACAGAAAACTGAGAAGAATAAAAAGGTTAGTAAATGTATAATACAGTGTCAAAAGCAATTCTGAGAAAGAGCTTGCTAGTCACATAGAAGCTGTATTTTTTCCAAGAACACAAACCAGGTAGGAAGTGAGTCTTCAGAGTTCAGAGGTGACTGGAGTACAAGGGTGCTCTAATAAGCCACATAATAAAAGATGAATGATTGATTTGCATCAATATTTGCTTACGAGATGTTTGCAAGGTTTCTGCTAGAGGGAAGTTTGAGAAAGTGTTTAAAATTAAAATATCAACAGCTTCAGAAAAAAATCAAGATAGCATTGTCCCAGCTGTCCTAAAACAAGCTCAGCTATGAATATCCTGGCTATTAACTGTGGTAAATAGCTTTGTCACTCAACCTGGTCCTCAAGCTTAACAGGTTTTGTTTTAAGAGTTTTAAGAGTTTGGTTTCAAGACTTTGCAGGAGGCTCTACAGAAAAAAACTGGCAAATGAGACTGATTTCCATACCAGGTAAATTGGTCAATTACAGTAAGAATAGCATTTGTCGGTAATTAAATAATATAGTAAGAGCAGTCAATCCAGCCTTTGTAAAAGGAAGTTACGGGACAAAGATATGTGAAGTAACAACAAGTGCTCCCTGGGGGCTTGTGCTCTCTGGGGGCTCCCCAGGGTCCGGAGCCCAGGGCAGGGTCCAGCAGCCAGGGCCCGCGGACGGGGGTGGGGGGGCACTGGGACAGCCCCAGCCCTGGGCATCGGGCCCATGACAGGGCCAGGCAGGGCTGTGTGCTCTCAGGGCCTAGGCAACTTTGCTAAAGGTTCCCTAAAGGGTCATAGTCTTCTTCACCATGTTTTTTTTTTTTTAAAAAAAAAGAAGTTTTCATAAGATAAATATAATAACTCGCTAAAAAAATGAAATTAGGGATAATAAATGGTGAGGGTTTTCATAGCGGATGGGGTCTGCCAGGGTTGCACACAGGAACTGTGTTGGAAACTGTGTTCACGTATGTTCATGTTGTTCAGAAACTACATGGAGGTGGTAAGAGCAGATGTGGAAAAGCTCATTAATGATAATGTTATCCATGGCATTAAAAATAATTTACCATATTTGTATTTGTAACTGCACCTCACCACTGCACAGCTGTGACATAAAACTGTGTGATGGGGCAACAAAATGGCAAATTAAATGTAGTGTTCATAAATGCAGAGTGCCCAGCAGACGACAAAAGACAGTGCCCTGGTCCATGCTCTCTGTTGCTACTTGGGGATAAAATCCATAAGGCTCCACTGAAAGCTTTTCACAACATCAGTTAGGTCATGAGCAGGAGTCAGAATGGCAACCAGCCTCTGTTAAACCTAGGTTATGTACAAAAAAATGTCAGTATGTAAACAAGATACAGAAGTGGCATGTGGCTTCTGCCTGAGGAAAGGTTACATAGGCTCAAAGTCTTTAGCTTTGCAAAGAAATGATTGAGGGGAGAACTGTTGGAGCTTCATAAAGATACAAACAGTCTAGAGAAAATGAATTCAGAATGATTACTCACAATTTTGCATAAAATGAGAAACCCAATGAAACAGGGCAGCAGGTTTGAACAAGCAAACCCCCTTTATTTTTATGTATTAGAAGTTTACATAATAGAACCCATTGCCACAGTGTGTTTAGATGTCAGTAGTCTAAGACAAGCATTGGATGCTATTAAACAAATTAATGGAAAACTGGTTTATTAAACTTGAAGATACAATGCTATTTACTGCTCAGGGAGCCCAAAACATGGATTGGAGGAAGATAGGAGAATGTAAAGAGGTATGCTGTGAAGTAAATTATACAACTATATACTGCTAGACTATTTCTCTGAGATTGCATTAAAGGCAACTGTGAGTGTATGGAACCAGATGGAACTTCAGCATGATTTGCAATAATGTTAGTATTATTTTTCCTAAGTTGATACAGTGCTATAGACAGTGATTCTACCTACTGCACCTTCCTATCTGTTACTGCTGAAATGAGTTTCTGCATTCCTCAGATCCTAATGTATTTCATCTCACATAAAGAGGTTCCACCCCTATGCTAGAGGCACTCCCAACATGTTTTTTAGTTGAACTGTTGCTAGTATCACTTTGCATACCTGGAATTTAATAAATGCCTAGCAGTGAAAGGGAAAAAGCAATTCTCCTTACCGTGAAATTGCACATTCCTAAATCCAATAAGGTGAAAGGTGTCAATTCATAGCTCCTGAGACTGCAGCTTCAGAAATATTTCCTTTTTTTAAAAACAGATTAATTTTTGCTGGGGTCAGTTCCTTGACCCAGATCATGCCCCAGTCACATGGTCATTAGCATTGCTGTAACTATGTTTGCAGAAATGCATGGCCAGGTCTAGAAGAAGGGGAAGGCAGGCCATCATTTAAGCAGCAACCTCCACTTATATTGATTGAAAAATCTTTTCGAGGAAAACAGGAAAATATAAGCAGAGTGATTTTTTTTCTACACCAAGCAACTTTCTAATCATGTCATCATACAAAGGTATTAAATAGGCAGACATAAAAGGCAAGGCTTCCTGCTGCAGGAATGAAGAGGGACACAGCTGCTCTCTGGAAGGCAGAGTGTCATCTTCCTGCAAGATACAATGCTATGAGATAACACACAGAGTCACATGCATTCTCCAAAGAGCATAGCCGGATGAACTCAGACAGATACTAGCTCATATGGTTAGCCTTTACTGCTCCAGCTAGCCATAACCCGTGCTTCTCCTAATGCACCTTAGTTAACACCACAGTTGACATTTTGCCACTCAAATTATTCAAGCAAGCACCTCTTAATCTAGTGCTTAAAACGTTAGAATGAACAACAATGAAAAACTGTTAGCTAATGAAAAAGGCTAGTTTGTCCCATACAGTGTTAATTAAGCATTCGTAAAGATCCAGTTCCAGCTTTCATTATGACATGCTGACATATAATGCTTTGGAATACACTGAGGAAAATTCTCTTATTTCAAAACCACTGCTGAAGCAGGGAAGGAAATTACTGCCATCTACTCTTACAATCTGCCAAGTAGGGCTATAAAATAATAAATATAATGCAAACAGATGCAAATATTAGACCTTTGAGCTCATGTATACACATCAATAACTGCAAAGCAAAGCAGGTGGGCTGCTGTACTTTCACTTCTGAAACGTCCAAAATACAATAATTACCTCCCCTTAACACACTGATGTAACTATCTGCCAAGCTGCTAGACATCCATCACTGAGCAATATGCAACTGGTGCCTGTGTGGCAGATTGGACTTTGTCTGTCAATTGGAGCTTTGCCTCTGATGGCATGCTCAGTCCGCATCACAGCGCCCTTCAAGGGCTACTCTTCTAGAAATGTATGCGATGAGCATAGGCAGGCTTCTGCCATGGCCAGAGGTAATATCCTTTCAACATCAGTGTATGAAAGTGCCTGCGTTTATGTTGTACACTCTTAAGTGGAGCTATCAAAGCTGCAGTACCTTCTGTCAACATCTTGGCTCTGTTTTGTGTTCTTCCTTGCAGCCTTAAAGCAGGTCCATTCTGTACCTTATCAATAAAGAATGTATGCTTACATTCCTCACACTGAGGTAGCCAGTGTGGTTTACCCTGACATCTGTTTTTACACCAGTCAAAGATCTAATTTTCCCCATTTCTCTTCACAACACAGACCAGGGGTGTGTCTCTTGATGTAAAAGTGGTTGGCAAACAACACCCCAGCTTTATGTAATAATCTCACAGAAAGTGACACTCACTGATCCCTTCTCCCAGTTCAGACCCTGAGACAGGATGTGTCTCAGAAACCAAGCCTTAAGATGAATGCTTCAATTTACAAGACACAGCATTCCCTGAGCTCTCACTACCCTACAAGATGAGGAAACCAGAATGGAAAAGAGGGTGGGTCACTGTTTTTCCCCAGTCTAATTTATATGCCATGATACCTAAGCAGTAGGCAACTGGCCCAGCAAGGGGTCTGAGTGTGCCTCATTCTTGGTATGTTGGCCTCTTATAGTCACTGGAAAGAGAAGCAGGTGCCCCAGGAACTGACTGAAAAGGACTAAAATGCCTTGCTTTGAAGAGAGTAAGTCCACATGTTGTCACTGCAGATCACCCTACTGAGCTAGAAGGCAGGCTAGCTCCTCAGGCACTGGAAGTCTAACTCACTTCAGTCTAAACACACTCCTGAGGAAAATGCCAGTTTTATTTATGTTGTAAACAGTGGCTGAAGTAATTGCTAAAAATTTAGCCATATGCCTATTGCCATAATGGGACCCGCTTCCTCACTCCTGTACTCCAGTATCCTCTCCACATAGGATATGAACAATCAACATTTAGACATTGAAATTCATACGCACGTTTCAGTCTGCGATGGTGAAGAGCTGCACGCTCCAGTCACCTGAGGAAACTGCAAGCACAATGCAGAAGCTTACTGAAGATTTCGACTGATGAAATCTGGAGGATGCATTCACCCTCCTTTCAAAAGCATCAGGGGATAACATGATCAAAGGAAGAATGCTTCTTAAGCTGTTTATCTTTGTGAAGAATGACCTGATGATGTTTAATGGGATGATTAGGCATAGCTATGGTTTAACGCATATTTAAAAGATTATTTCCATGATTAACTGGTTGTCAGAAAGCAAGTATCTAATGACAATGGAAAAGGAATTTCATCAGTGCCTTCCAAAAGATGATTTGCACTTCTGGTCTTAATATGCAGCTCTTTAATTGGGTCATCTCTTAGTAGTGTCTCAGAAGCAGAACTATGGGTTACTTTGAAATCTGATTTTAAAAATGACATGGAAAGGGGTCTCTTCTCAGGTAGGCTATCAGAATCAGTAGTGTCCCTTTTTGGGACAGGGGAGATAAGGGAAGGATGTAGAGGGCAAAAATGTACTTCTGAAGTTAAATATAGATATATGGAGCCTTCAGATTTGAGGCCATGGCTTCAATGCTTTAATCCAGACCACTGGAATTATGAGCTGCTAGAGTTTAGCTTATTAAAGGCCAGAGGATCCAAAGGACTGACTGACATGTGTTGGATATTACGCAGAAGAGCATGCCATGGTGCGCAACACATGATGAAACTTTCAAACACATGTACTGCTAGAGGCTGAAATTTAGTCACTACAACACCACAAGGTACAGGCTTTGCAGGAACATGTAAATTAGTCTGATTAATCAGGCAGCATACTTCTAAAACTTCCTCCTTTTCCCCTCTTCCATCTGAAGTACTGAAGTATCTTTGATCAAGTGGAAGAACGGAAGAAGTCAGCTTCCATCTCAGATCAAATCCACAGGCTTTGCCATTATTCAGGATTTACATAACATAAATGACCAGAGTCATTGTGTACAAGAAACCTAGCTGTGTAGCTCTGATGGAGACACTTTCTTGGGTTACAGGAAATAAGGAACTTAAGAGGTGCATGTCTATGGCTCCTTTAATAGTTCTCAAGTATTGCTTAGCTGGAGATGTTGAATTCTCTGACATATTGAAGGCAGGCAAGCTGTGCTTTCCCCAGCAAAACACCTCCTCTGTCCCTGTGTGACAGTTTTCTCACAAGACAAGGAAAACTAGCCCAGAACTTGGCTTATGTTTTCCTATTTGCACAAAGGAACTCAAATAAATGATCTCATAATGAACAATATGCCAATAAGCACTGCAAACATGTTATTTACACAAAACCACACACCAGAATACCTGCATAATCAAAAGTACACCTGTGGCTATAATTATATGAAAATCATGTTAACAAAGACCAATAGAAGCACCATGTTTCCACCTTTTTATTTTAAACCTTATGTTTCATTTCAGTCTTACAGAAGCTTTCAGATCCAGAAGTTAATTCTAAGGTTGGCTCTAGAGGTTGGACTGACTCTAGGCTCTAGGCTGACTGAGAAAGCCAAAAAATAATATTTTTTCCCAGCTGATGGCCTTCCATACCAGAAGACAAAAGTTTTCAAAATTGTTCCTGACTTTTGCCTTCTCTGTGATTTTGGCTGACCCTTATTTTAGGTGTTTAACCTGAATATTGTGTTAAGTGTCAAAAGTGATACCCACTATTGCTTCAAAGGCTAAAGATGTTTCAGAAGTCACCTTGCTATACAAGCAAGATAACAGGGACAGAGTGACTTTGTCTCAATACCATTACAGAACTTCATTAGAACTGAAAACAGTTTTATCATTAAAACTGTATTTTCTCTTTGTTTTTAGCTTCCAGTTTCCATAGCCCTAATCCAGTCTTTATGCCCTTTTAGTGTTTATATATAGCTTATAAGAGCTTATACAACTTCTTCCCTAGAAAACAAATCTTCAATAGTAATTAAGTTCTAATAACATGCTAGAGATAGAGTCAAATTAGCAGCTTCGGCACTCAGAGGGAGATATAACACAGTTATTGCATTTATTCAGGTAGCGCGTCTGTGATCAGTCATAAAAGGTAAAGCATTTTCTAACTCCTTTCACTTCATCTTTTTATTCAGCTAACATTGTTGGGTAGGTTTGCTGAAGAAATATTCTTTTCCTGTGAAAGTTTGTAAGATTTTCAAAAATCAATTCTAAATTGAAACCAAAAAGTCAAAACAAACTTCAAAAATCAGTATTTTCTAAAAATATCAAACCAAAACACTAGTTAAAAACTAACTTACTACCTTTAATTGACTTCTAATCAAAAGCCTTCATGAACTGAGAAAATTAAAGCCATGGCTTTTCCCAATGCCAACTTTTTGCAATTTCATACCTTTGCAGGGAGGAAAAGAGTTTGAGAAAAAAGTCTAAATAGATAACTAGAAAAATATGTTATTGTGTCTCAGCTTGGAAAGAATTGAAGGGACAAACTATCTCATTTGTACTTGCCTTTACTGGCCTCCAAGACAGCAACAACCCAGGGCTTGAGTGAATGCAGTCCACAAGCCAGAACTCAAATCACTTTTCACAGTGTCCTCACTGGCTGTAAAGAGCTGACAGTGGTATGGAGCTGCAGCGATTGTGTGGATGGAGAGTCCAATGAGGCTGGTGAGTCACACATTGACCCGCTCTATGGGAACACTTATACACTGAGCTGTGCTACTGAAAGAAAGGAACACTCCAGTCATTTCAGTTTTCTGTTGAATCCACATTGCCTATAATTTGGACTTTAGTTGTCCCTACTCAATCTTGTAATGTTTCAGTTTTCTTTACCAATAGTCAGTTTTGCAAAATACAATATGAAGAATATTTGAATTGACTACTGACAGTTTAAAAACTCATACTAAGGATGATTTTTAAATCTTCTGAAATATAAATGAAAACACTTCTACAAGGTTTTCCCCAGACTCCTATAAAATGCTGATGTTTCCAGGCTGAGACTCACATTGTAAAGTCCTTTTCTTCACTTTTTTTCTGTGCAAGGGTGGTGCTTGAAAGCCAAAGAAGAAGTGGTTGAAGGCATACGTCTACAAGAACCAAAGCAGATCACTGTTTGATAAAATTTTCCTCATTATTCATGTTTAATGAAAATCTTTGGAGGGTTGGAGAATTTTTCTTTTTTTTTCCTTTTTATCCTTTTTTTTCTTTTTATCTTTTTTTCTTTCTTTCTCTGTCCCTTTCTCTCTCTCTGTTTTTGTCTCCTTCCTTCCTTCCTTCCTTCCTTCCTTCCTTCCTTCCTTCCTTCCTTCCTTCCTTCCTTCCTTCCTTCCTCCCTCCCTCCCTTCCTTCCTTCCTTCCTTCCTTCCTTCCTTCCTTCCTTCCTTCCTTCCTTCCTTCCTTCCTTCCTTCCTTCCTTCCTTCCTTCCTTCCTTCCTTCCTTCCTTCCTTCCTCAGTATGGTTCAGTATCAATAGGGTCAGTATCAGGGCAGGAAGAGTGGGCTATTATCTTACCTATACACATCTGCGTAGGCACACGCTGTCAGGGTCAGCCCTAGACTTCATGTGAGTTCACATAGGCACAAGCTGGTGCTCCCAGGGCTGTGGCACCTGGTACCAGTTTATGCCTCCATTAAGGCAAGTCTTGAAATTGACACACTGCTGGCCTTGACTTTCCTATGGTTCCATCTTCCTGGACAGACTTACTAACTAACGGGCCACAGAGGTTTTCAGTATCATTTGTATTGAGAAGGGACTAGAGTGAGAGTTTGTAGAGCTGGAGGTAATTTTAATGTCCTCCTAATAGCAATCACTTTGTCAAGATGGAAGAGTCAGTACTTGATATTGTCTGTGCTCATTCTTTTAGTTTACATGAGAGTCTGTCTTTACATGAGACTCTTGCTTTACGTGAGATTCAGGTTCAACAGAGAAAGTCTTCTGCCCTTCTAAAATTATCTGACATTTTTTTCTATGCCCTCTTCCTCAGCCACAAGCATGGTGTCCTTATTTGGGCAAAATTCCTTCTATTGTTGTCAGCAAGGGAGCAAGAGACCAGGACCAAGCCTTCTGCTAAGATGGTGGCTTCCCCTATGAATGGTAATTATTGCATGTCTAAGGCTATTCTTCTTCAACTAGAGCTTCTGACAGACTTGCGGTGGCATTTTAAAGTTGGATGGCTGAGCTGTTCACTCCCTGAGCTGCCCACCCCACCCCTGTGGGGGACACTGCTAGCCTCAGGACAGCATCATCTAAGCGGCTCACAACTCAGCTCCTGTTTTCAGCTGGTCATGTAAGGTAAACCAGCCCTGATTTCAGTATATCTTGGTGTGTTGCACAAATCACTGTGGCAATTCAAATACTCCTTTACAGGAGATCCCTACTCGTGGGCAACACCATCCAGAAGACAGGCAGGGCAGACAGCTAGAGGCTGTCTTCAGACATCTGATTTTAATTTACCGCAGTGAGTCAGGCAGAGTTCTTATTTCCATGTACTTGCATTTGGGAGTAGGTTGGATTTCCAAAAACACTAAGTGTTTCAGGAGCGTAACTACTGTAAAAAATTATTCAGACTAGTGAGCCTGAGTCACTTTGGGACAGCTAAGAATTTCACTGATCACAGTTAGAGCACTTTTAATATCCTCCTCAGTTTGCCTTCTAGCATAAGGATGCTCTGTTTTATTCATGCTTCATTTATTATGAAAAAACATCCAATATTTCATGTTGCCAAGATAGTGTTTGTATCTAGTGGGAAGCAGCATGATGAAATCGCTATTAGGACAACGTTTTCACATCTTCTAGAGGGGAAAGGCAGGATATCCCAAATAAGTCACACATATTTCTTCAGACTCTTCCTCATGATGAAAACCATCAGCTGACCCACACAGAGGCAAACCCAGTCCTCATATAACATCAGTAAAATCAGTGATAGTGTTACCAGGGTTGAATCCGGTTCTGTATATCTTAATGCAAACATATTTACAGACTATGCACACACTGCATAACCGCAGACCTACACTTTTTGTCTGTGACAAATAAGGTTAGCATATTAAAAAAAAAAAAAAAAAAAAAAGACAACATAGAAGCTGCATAAAAACACATACTGTATTGACTGAAATTTCTGAAATCTATTACACTGCCAGCTAGGAAAGTAACCCACTTAAAGAGGTCACCTAATGAACTGATTTCTCCCACCTCTGAACAAAGAGCACTTAGAGAAAGACAACAAAATTGTCAAAGCACAGACAACAGCAAAGCAATAAGGAATAATTTTATTTTCCACTAATGTGCATTAGTTCTAAGCTCAAAGTCTTGCTGTGCTCCACAGCAACACAGAACTCTTCTAAATACCACAGCAACAGGCTTTTCATCTTAGGACAGACTGGAGAGGAAAAGACACACTGTACGTGGACCTTAGCATTAATGCTTGAACCCTTCCCTCTATCTTTCCACTGCTTGCCTTGTTTCAAGTGTGTGGTCCATGACACAAATTCACTTCATTGTTAGATCAAAGAAGGCATTTTAGTTTACACCCCACAGGCATGTAGTTCACAGACAAATTATTCCCAGTTTCCACTTCTATACTTCAAATGTGTTAAGAATACAGCATGAAAGTTAAAAATAGTTCCGTGTGTATGCTGTATAAATACAAATAATGAGGGCTCCCTTCATTTAGTCCTCTCCAAATCTTAAACTTTTAATACAGAGATAAATGGCTTGGTCTTCTCATGAAGCTTATCAGCCTTGATGAGACTGAAGAGAAATTAATTCTGATTAAATGTCTGTAAGAGATCCTTGTTAAAGTGAATCCAGTGGTGTTCCACTCATTTCCTACTGAACTGTATCTGACCTCTTTCTACCCCTTTCCAATGTGCAAAATTGGCAAACTTCAAAAAAACCAATCTCCCTAAGTCAAAGAAGAGATTTGTCAAACAAACAGCCTGATCTACAGAAGGGATTTTAGTGTCAGGTCCCCTAACGCTCTCACAGAGAGAATGAGCATGTAGGGTGGAATTCCTCACCTTGCACAACAGGCAGGAGAGAGATCCTCCCATTTAAACACAGGTCTTTTAATTCAGTTGTCACTGTGACCTTGAGGAGACAATCTGAAAGGTGCATTGATCTTAAAAGGACATATAACCCTCATGATTCCCAAACTCTGCAGAATAACTTAAACATTTTGAGTAACATTAATGTAATCTACAGGAAGTTTTCAGTGTTGCCATCTGCACCACCTTTGGCTCCCATTACAGTCAATGGAGAGAACATAGTACTTCTAGTTTCATATTTGTCTCATGCTAACACAGAGGTGTGAAATAAATCATGTAGATCATGACCTAAAAGTGACTTTTCTCCTTCACACATCTATAAAAGCAGCAGAGGATGAAGACTTAGGATGTAGACATCTACCTGTAAATGTCTAAACTTAATTTTTTCAGCCCAAAACTGTGACTGGATTTCATTCTGTTGAAGGGGGCCAGCATTAGACATCATATCTATGCTCTTCATCTCCAAAGTACAAGTGCCAGTAATGAATGGAAACATGCCAGCTCTTAGGTGAAAAGATCACCCCAGGGGGTAAGGGGATTTTGCAATTCCATTTTCAAGGCCTGTCCACGAGGTCTCTGTGGCGTTCGGTTTCCATTGCCATGCCTACCAATGCCACCATTTATTATAGGCAACTGACAGTATAATAAACAACATCATCCCTAGAGAGGTGATCACTTTCAGTCATTATCAATCTGTTAGGGATTTATGATGCACTGTTTTGTTGCATCGTTTTTCAGATCACTCCCAGACAAGGATACAGCCTGGAGGGCTGGATAGACAGCTACTCAAAAACCTACTCAGACAATGCAGGGTCACATTAGCAAAGTCATAACATTTCCTTTTCTTTTGTATCTTCCATGTAATTTATTCAAGGAAATATTGACCACAAAACAGACAGGGTGTGCTCAGTCTCTTCTTAGCTTTGAGAGTTTTGCTTTATATTGTATATGATGTAGTTTGCTTTCAATTCTCAGCACAGACAAAGTACAATCCCTCAAAACTTCTCCTTGTGAACAGATCTTAAAAACTGGGTTTGGACCACCAAAGTCAATAGGAATATTGCAGGAATAGAACTATAAAATCACTGCAAAGACAGTAAGCAAGCTCCCCCATTGTATACCAGCTTATTTGTTGTGCCTTGCCAATCAGTCAAGAGGAATTTATGCATTGCTGATGAAGAGCAGCCTTAGCTAGTAAATCTGGCATAATATGAATAAGCATCTGTTTATAGCTAGAAAGAAAAGCCAAAATGTTTCCTAATAGCAACCCCTTTAAAAACATTCCCATTTAATTTTAAACCAGACAGAACCATAAATTTCTTCTTTATACCTAAAACTCTACTTCTAGAGGATAGCTGCCCTAATGGCTTCCATTAGTTGGTACAACTTAAGCATTACAGTTATATGATTTCTTGGATGTTTACTAAAATATTGCTTTATACTTAAGGACCACAAAGCAGTCTAGCTCTCAAGTCTCGCCTGCAGCAAGATACATGAAATCACAAACAGTTACTCCTGTGTTTTAAGTTCTGCTTGTGTCTACCTTCCACAAAATCATTATGTGAAAGAAAAAGTACTGCAAATGTCCACATGCAAGTTCATTGACAGGAACATGTGCAAGCCCTTCCCCTGATCTCACCAACATAATACTTTTCACATAGTTGTCCTTGCACGGTGCACCTTTATCCACACTTTACAGATGAAAAAGCAAGGCACGGTAAAGTGAAACAAAATGATCTGCCCAAGGTCAAACAGGAAATGTGGACAAAGCCAGGAACTGATCTGTTGTTTCCTGAGTCCCAAGCTAGCACCTATCTTCAGGTCTAGCTCTGGTTTCTTGCAGTGCTTCCAGTATAATATTAAAGCCTTGATCCTTTAATCCCTAGTGGGTGAAAAGCAATACATACCATTATTTCTATTTTTAAAATGCAAGACCAGAAGAGGAAACTCTGTGCAGAAGGTAAATATTTCAAAGGTCTTATCATCACGGCTCTCCATCACTGAAGAAATGATGAGTCTGGAACTCAGCATGATCTGTACTTCTGACAATGAAGGGAAAAAACCACCATAAGAAGGATAATAATTTGGAGTCCAGTGATATCTACTCCTGATGCACATCTATCTTGCTCGTGTCACTCAGCTCACTGACAAATATAAACAGTGATCATCTGCTAACAGTTAGCTCTGTCTAGACATAGTGTGCTCTTCATTAGCTAATTGCTCACACCTCTCCCATAGGCTGCAAGATGGCAAGAGAATTAGAGGCAGAATGTGTATCTGTGCAGCACAACTGACTCAGTAAATGAACAGCAGGCATTTTACACTGCACCATTAACCTGCCAGTTAACTCAGCAGTTGGGTAGCCTCCATCAGGACCTCTGAAAGTCATCACTTCAAAGCCTTATACCGTGTCTGTGTCACTCACTTCATGTATGTGGAATTTGCTGGGCTTGGACACCTTAGGAGTCCTTCCTGGTGCAGAACTTGCCTGCTTTTGGACGGAAAAGGGAGGAAGAGAGGAATAAAACTGCGAAGACACTGTAGGACTCAACAGCTCAAGCTAAGTGTGATATGAAAGTGTCCTCACAGTTTTGTAATTATCAAAACGCTGGATGTACATCATAGTCCAGTATTACTGTGCTATTTTTCTAGAAATTAAAGAAATATTGTATAAGTCTAGCTCTTCTGAAGCATTACAGATTCAGGAACACAATCTGCAAAATTATTCCTCTTTATACAGTTTAGTTGTATTGAATAGATTATGATGAGTTAGTCAGAAATGTCTCAGTGGAACAATTCATTTTGTTAGAACAAAAGCATTTCACGGGAACATACCTGAGTGAAACAAGGAATTTGAATTTACATCTCCTAGAGCCTAAGAGGTACTGCTTACCCTGGAGAAGAATTTTCTTACAGTTACCTGGCAATTGTAAAAACTTCTATTTATATAATAAACAAAAGCACTTTGTTTATATAATTGTGGGGAATGCTCATTACCCATCAGTCATAAGGCTGATGATCCTGACTTTCAGCCTCTATTGGGTTTAACTGGCGAGTCTGGAGGGGACAATTCCTGCTGCCCATCTCACTGCTGGCCATGCCAGCCTTCTGCCCTTCTCACAGGAGCAGTAGGTACAATATATCCTGGCTGCTCAGCCACCATCATTTTGCAGTACATATACCCACAACCAACCACCAATTTCCATTGACATTAGCCACCTCAGGAGTTAACACCAAGCCACGGAGTGAGACAACACCCATCCTGCTGCCTCTGCTACACAGGTCTGGTAACAGCATGGGGTGGGCAGCTGAAGGCAGTGGTTTGTCGGTAAAAACTCAGAATGACCATAGCAGCTGATGTATGGAAGGGGTACAGAAAGTGACTTGAACATGTATTTCACATATTCTGTCTGCATTACCAGTAGAGTTGTCTCCTGTCTGATACAAACATTTTTTAATCTCAGCATTTCATATGAGAGAAATTTTCTGTCTCTGGGTTCTAGCTGTGTTTGGTCAGAATTAGTGCCATCAAAACTTGAAGCAGGCCCAAAGTTTATTAAATATTCCCCTGAAAAAATAAGGAAAAGGCTCAATAACACTGCATGACTTTATAATGGTAACAGGGAAGTAGGAAATTTCATTTTCATCAGTTGTGTCAAGTTTTGATAGGTATAGGCCTCTTTGAAGGGAAAACAACAGCAGCAACTATGACTGGAAAAATACATCAGGGGAAATAGAGTAAGACTCTTCACCCACCCATGAAAAGCCACAGAAAATTAGGACCAGACGCCATTTGGCTCACATAGCCGCTGTCACAGCAACTGGCTGACTCTTGGCATTGCTACACCAATGTGATTGACTAGCCAGTGCAATCGTATAGCATGCCTCACACCATATTTTTCATCATAAATGCCTCAGAAATGTCTATTTCAACACCCATACTTTTCATGAGACTGTCATCTTACAGTGCACAGTTAAGTGAACCTCAGTCAGGTCTGAAAGCCACTTCAAAGCTTTGTACAAATGCTTGTGTCTTCACTGTTTCTGTATTCACCATGTGTGTGTCTTAAAATATGTCCTCCCCAAAAAATGCAGCAAATACATGGGTTTTTTATAGAAATAAAATACTGCATGAGTTTTTGGCCTTCCTCGCCTAGAATAAACTATGCATGCCATAACTATTTTGCTCCCAACCTTCTGCTTTGCCATCTAGCTTACCCCTTTGTCCATCTATGGCTGTTGCATCTTCTGCTTGTTGAGATTAACATACCATATTTGTGTATATATGTGTATACACAAGACACTGCATATGCATTGTATACACACAATACACATTGTGTGCACATGGGGTTTAGATAGATATGGGGAATTGTGCATTGCTCCTGATTGGGAAAACATCACAGAGCAAGGTTATTTATCTACTTTAACATACCTATAATTAAGCCAAGTGATTCATTGTATAGGAACGAAGAAACTTAAATTGTATATTATTTTCAGCACTTTGATGTGAAAGTGAATTTTACCGGCTTAAATATTTTAAAGGTTATGCTCATTTTATCATAATTTCCATTTTATTTGCTTTTTCTTTTAGGGTGTTCTCTCCAAAAAAAAGGGAATATAAGAAAAATTAAAAGGAAGAACAATTATTTTTAAAATGTGAAGCAATGAGTCTTCAATAATACATCATCATTTACAGAATATAAAACTTTATCTGATTTAAGCAGAACTACGCATGTTCTGTATTCGATACAATGGGAAACTACTTTTGGCGTTCACACAGAGGTATACGAGCAAGCAGGTATTTTATTATAGAGAAAGTAACTCCATTACATGTAATCTCATGGAGTCAACATAAAAAGTTTTTATAGATTCTACTTTGCTCCAGCCAAGTTGTGCACAAAGGAAATTCTTCCTGTGAAACTTTATTGAAGACTGTGGTCACGGTTCTTCACAGTATATAGTTTGCTACTGCCCTAAAATACCTGGTAATAGAAAGAATTATTAAAATAGTTAGATGTAATAGAACACGCCTGGAATACTGTTCCAACCTGCAGAGCTCAAACTGACTTCAAGAAACCCTATAATCAAGCAAGATGGGACTATCCAAAAAGTCACAAGGTTATTTTTTTCTAGTTGCTACAATCATTCCTCTCTAGCTATTGGTTGAAGGAGGGTAGCCTTTGCTCAAACACTACTCTCCTTTCAGAGCAAAAGTAAAACACTTCAAATACAGACCCCCTCTATGTGGGCAATCTCTTGAACATGCCAGGAACGTCACCCAGTAAGGACCTTGTCCTTCATTATTTGACAGCTTCTAAATCACCACCTGAAATTTGAAGCCAGCTACTGAAATCACAACTCCATATACTTCTGTCCTGATTTGGTCTGACTGATAAAAAGCAGCCTCTATCCTTCATTATACTAATTCTTAATTTCAGAGGAGAAGCCAAATACCAGGATAACCATAATTTATGTTTTATTCATCCAAATCCCCATTTTGACAGCTGGGTAACTAGGTGCATTTCATTTTTAATAAATTTAAGAAAGATAAGCACAAAATTAATATCATTTGAAGGGCTGGCCTAAAACTGGCTAATCTAAGTGCCTGAAGTGAAACAACAAATAGGGAACTTTATATTCATGGCTGGCAGCCTGTAGTTTACACTGAAGTCAAGCCTGATCCTTGCTCTTATAAGGAAATATTTCCCAGAAATGCATGCATCATCCCTGGAGGTTCCAAGAATTGCACATCATTCTCTTGAGATGCAGTCAGCACCCCTCTCCTTTCCATATCTTGTATTTTTTAAAGTTGAGAAGACTTGTTCATGCAAGGGATATGTAAGACTCAAACCTCCTGTCCTCTAATTTAAAGATTCAATAAGAATCACCCATTATTGGACAAGTGCATCTTTTGCGTGGCAAGTTCTACTTTTTTTCAGACCATTAATTTCAGTGGAAAGTGCCTTGGACTTCATTGAGTATTTCTCTTCATAGGTTAAATTCTTCCTACTGTATTTACCATTCTATGGCAAATTAATCTACAAATACTTTATAATTAGGATTTGGTTTTAAGACTAATTGCAAAAGAATGTATTTACTCTATCTTGAGAGATTACACTATGCAGCTTAGGTTTTGCCAGTAATAATAGAGGAACTTACCCTGTGTTCTGACAATTGATCAAAGAGCATCCTACAGTTTGTTTATACACTGGAGTTTTTTAGCAGATTTAATCACTGCACTATAGAACCTGATTCACTTAAATCACTGTAAATCATTCAAATATGCCTACCTTCTTAATCAAAAGTGGTCTGACCAGTTTATCATATGTTCATAAACTGTCATAAAATTAATCTGTGTGCAAACAATATGTGGACGATATCTTAAACTTCCTTCCCTGTAAACGTATCAAAATTTTATCTGGACTGAAGCTCAGTTTCCCATTCTGTGAACACAATTTGTATATTCCAAACTCTATGCTCAGCAAATTATGTATTCAGTTTGCCAAGTACTTGCAATCATCACATTTTGGAATGTGCTTTTCTGTTTATCAATGGTCTTTAAAAAACAATCCCAGGCCTCAGCACCTTCCCACTGAAGCCATTGACAAATTTGCTCTGATTTCAGTAAGGTGTCCATGTTCTTATTTTTATTGCTGTATATGCAGTTTCTAGAACTGCTGAATGATAAAATGTATGGTATGGAAAATTATATTTATGTTCAATAAATTAGTTCCATATTACTCTAAGCTGCCTTTATGCATTGTCATTTTTATTGCATCTACCATTTTTTATAGTGCTGCACTAACCATTTTGCTATGTGAGAGCAAGTCCTGGGAAATGTTTGACTCAGGAATAAGACAGAACTTGTACGAGAACTCAAAGTACATATGGCACACAACCTCAACATCCCAAAAGCTTGTTATGCTAAGAAATTACAAGGCTCTTTCCAGTAGTTCCTGTTAACAAGACTTTTCTTTACATTGACAGGCAATTTTAAGTAGCAAACATATTTGTGGGAGCTTGTCTGTTAAAGGATGGGAAAAAAGGGTTACGTTTGACAAATTCCTCATTTCAAATCATGCAAATAATTGGCTCCATGGGGTGCTTATTCTAGAGAGATTTTTTCACAACCTGAAAGAGGGAATTGATAGACTTAAACTGTGAGGTAAAACAGTGAGAAGGAATGAGAAAGCAAGTCCCATAGAAAATTGGAAAAATATTAGGTTTGCATGTTTTGCAGTATGCACTATTGAAACTACAATCAAATTGAAGAAAACATTCAAAGGCTTGTTTTTTCTCATGACTTCTGCAACACATGATGCTCCCTTAGGCAAAAATCTTCTTAGAGATGCCATACTGCAAACCTTTCCAGCTTACTGCTGTCTCACTGAGGTGACGTGTAAAAGGGGCAAATCAAGCTGGCTGAGCAATTATTAAACAAATCCATGATTTCACAAGTGTGCTGGGACATATTCACTTGCTGCTTTGTGCTGCTGAAATAATGCAAAGCAGTCGAATGAGCAGCTGAATGTAGCAGAATTTGAGTCGCTAATCTGAATTAAAGACCATTTCATTGACAGTTTAATCCATGTTAGCTAGTTTAGCCACGGTTCACTTGGATTAAGGATGTACTGGTTTGGGGATTCAGTCGTATCTTGAGAACTCTATTCCCATGGAGAAAGTCTCCATCTTTTACTGGGTTTCTAGAATTGAGTACAGTGATTTCTGGTGCAGCATTATACCAGGCTCTGTGCAAACAGAGGAGATTGGGTGGAATCCTGCCCCTCTCAAAGATGCAAAACTTTTGTTCTCTGTTAATTATTGATAAGCAGAGAAGGAGGAAAGGAATGAATGCATGAAAGGAAGGGAAGGGTAAAATCTGGTCTTCCCAAGTGAGCCTAGATAATATCTTCTTTAAATAAAGAGTGAGCAAAGAGCTCAGATTCCTGTGTTCAGAAAGAGGTATGGGGAGAACAAACTGCCTCAGTGTACCCCCAGGTATTGCAGAGAGGAGACCATGTATTGGAAGGGAGTTGCACCCTTCCCCCTGCAGCCACCTCACCTTTCAAGAAGAAGTGAGCAGAGGTCCCCTGAGTGTTGCTGGACTGATGTGTAATAGCATCAGCATTTACGCTTTTAATTTTTTTTTCTTCAAAAGTAAACCAGGACAACAGCACATACTGATTCTTTGGGAAACATTTGACCTCATAAGAAAAACATAGGACTTCATTGGCAAAGGGCATTCTGGAGTGAAGGCACGGACAGCAGACATACCTTCCTGCTCATGGTCTGCAATTTTAATGTAGTTAACTACATCAAAATTTTGCCAAACCCTTAAAGTCCTTTGGGAAGAAACTTCCCCAAAGGAAAGATATCCTCCTAATTGTCTTCTGAGGCCCACTGAATCTACAACAGTTCAAAGCCTTAAGCCATAGGTCATCTTGCCTGATTCACAACCTGGACTCTTTTCACACAAAGTAGGTAAATTTCTACCTAATGTGTGTAAAAATTTCAATTTTCAGCAAGGCACAAGCTGAAGTTTTAAAAAATCGTAACTGACCATGATTTTTCCATTGTTTTTTATTTCACCAGGTCTGCCTCTATTCAAACCAATCTGTTTTATTTGCACTAAGACTGTGAACATGTATGAGTTCAAAAATATTACATTATCTTTTTTTTCCCTAATGCGGACATGACACAAACATGAAATGTCCCTTTTGGTCTTTACGATAAATCACTTTCCCTAGAGAAAGCGCATGAATACTGTGATCATAACCCTGTCCAATTAGTAATACTAATTCCCTAAACTCTGATCAGGTTCTAGGGATCAGTGGTCTGATGGGCTTAACTGATCAGCAAGAGTCACTGATTTATTTACCTCTTTTACAAGAATACTTCACCATGTCTTCTTTTCAAATCAGTTAAAAGTCATCAGTAGTCACTGTATAGCTCAGCCACTGTTCCACTACACTGTTCAATGTATGTCTTTAAGCTACACCCATACCTTGAGGTTCCACAAATACTGAATACTCTGGGAAGAGAGAGTGAGGTAAGGTCCAGAAAATACCAAGATAAAGCTGGGACATAGAATCATCCTTTCAGACTTACTCATGGATTTCTTATCCAGCCTCTGGCTGTATTTGCTAACTCTAAAAACCGCAGGGGCTTGCACACAGTCCTTCATACTCAAGGATGTAAGAGATGTGATGATGATAATTAATCACCTGATCTAGTTGAAGATGACCCTGCTCATTGCCTGGGGAGTTGGACTAGATGACCTTTAAAGATCTCTTCCAACCCAAAGTATTCTATGATTCTATGAATCTATGTTTATACAAAAAAGGCATTACACTCACCCAGTCTGAGTCATGTCCCAGGACCCCCAAATGGACTTTGTGAACTGGACTGGACCTTAGTCAATCCATGGTAAACACATTTGGCCCTTTTGACTAGGTTACCATCCAGGGAAACTGCCAGGCAATCCATGCAGAATTCCTATTTTACTTGCCCAGTGCTCATTCTTGTGAGGACTTTTCCTACGACCATACAGGTTCTTTAGGAGTATGGCATACTCTAGAGCCCAAATTATTTCCACCTTGCAAGAGACTTGAGACATACCTGAGATAAAGCCAAAGGCCAATACAAGTTATCTTGCTAATACAGGTAAAGCCAAAAAAAGTAACTATCTTACTTAAGATGCATCTGCAAAGACAAATACTGAATGACGGTAATACTTTACCACTACTGCAACTTAACAAAATGGAAAGATCAAGCCTGCTGAACATCAGCATCTTGAGGATTAATATAAATGTTCACATCAATCAGTGGTATTTATTTTCTGCTTCCACAAAGAGAAAAGATGAAAGAAAGAAAGTGAATATACTGAAAAGCCCAGATCTAAAATGAAGGCAAGCTAAAGGATTGTTCTTTAAAGTAACTCACTAATTCTTAAAGAACATTCCACTCTGTATGTAGAGGAATTTCAAAGTAAAACAAAATAAATCTTTTTTTTATCATTTTCAGAAGTATAAAATGTAGTATCTGACCACATTCACAAGGGGTACATTCTTTTCTATTTTATTTTTCCATTATTGTGCATTATTCCTCTAAGAATCAAATTTAGCAGCACTGATGGTTTAAATTCAGCATAAAAATAAAATTCAGCAAATGTCATGGCAGCATACCAAACATATAATGTCAGGTTCCCTTATGTTCAGCACTTTGCTAAAGCTTCCCATCCATCAATTAGACAATTTTGGAATATTTTACTTTGTAATTAAAATATAAATCTCTTGTGCTTGCTATTGTTTTGTGGGAAGAACTGCTCTTTCATATAGTGACATCAATATGCATACTTTTATATATACATGTGTGCATTTTTTCAGTTTTCTGGTATTACTCACCATCATCATAATTAAGCAGTTTCTTTCTATTAAGACTTTCCACTTAATACATAGTTCTGCAAGTGGACCCATGCAGAGGGCCAATCTATTTCCCAGCAAGTCTACAAAACTCTCTAGAGTCAGCCTGCAAAGACTCTAATCACAGGAGTGAAACCTTAAATAAGTGTGAGGAGGCCACACCAATTAAGACAGGAAACAGAGTGTTTAACATTACCCAGGGGCTCGGGAGGAAATGTGGGATGACATGAAAAACAGAAGGAACAGGAATGCACGGGTAGAGTGAGCCGAGGAAGATGTCGCTGCTGTTACAGACTATGAGAAAAAAGCAAGAAAGAAAATACTCAAGCCCCATGATGACCTTTAATTCTGAGCTCAATGTAGAGTCCTTGCCTACACTGAAACCTTTCATCACTGTGTTGGGAATCCGCCAACCTTATGCGAGTGACTCTCATGACAGACATACTGAAATCAGTATGGCTGTGATTTTGACCTGTGCTCACAAAGTCTATCAAAACAGATTCATATAGACACATAAATGCAGCTATACAGCTGCAAATATCTATCAGAGGTATTGCACATTTATGTTCAGCTCACTGTAATTAGTTGAATGTACAGTATCTATACACTGACAGCTGACATACAGGGCAAATAATTACACACTGCTTTCATTGGCCTAGTTCTTTGTTAACATAAACTGGTGAGCATTATCTTCATTAAAATATTAGCTCTTAAACATCACACTTTTAACTGTCATATTCTTCAGAGTTTGTTCACTGTCATGACAATTTAATTTGAATAGGAATTGATTCATGGTTAAGCAGCAGCAAAAACATTTTAACTATTTGGAGCAAGAAAACACACAGCTACAATAATTTATTTCAATATATATTTGTTTATTTTAAGCCTTTAAGACAAAAGTTTTCCATAAAGTCTGATTGCTTCATCAAAACAGCATGATTTTGAGCTATCTGCCATCCTACAAATTCTTGAAATTGCAGAATAATAAATGGCACCACCACAGACTAAGGCAAATATAATCTGTAAAACATTTTTTGGGCCAAATATATTTATGACTCATTAATGTTTACTACCATAGACTGTGGACTTCAAAGCAAAGAGCTGGTCCTGGAAAGTTTTACAGCATGAGGTGTGAAATCTGAAATACCACAAGGACAAACAGCTCAGCTTAGAGTTGTCTGAACTTACACAACTCACTGACTGTAAACACAAAGGACTGTCCATATGAAACTAAATAACAGAAAAAAAAGACTGTCATGTCTTATTGCTTTTTTAAAACTATTTTGCAGTGAATAAGATCTTTCATAACTTACAGATAGCTCTAATTTTTTGCCATTTCAATCCATCCTGCCTTACTTGGGGTGCTCTGGTCTGTGTGTAAACAAACACAGGCTTTTTTCTAGAATTGTAAGGCAAGGCTGGATTAAGCAGGGGGCTAGGAAGCTGGCATTAACACAGCCCAGTGTTCTGCAGCTCTCTGTAAGAAAGTCTGTGGTGCTGTTCAGCTTTTCCTGTGTACATCAGGACTGTAAGTCATTGCATCAGTGGGGCGTGGGTGATATGAAATCATATCGTTGCTGGATCAGGGCCACTGCACTCCATAATTTGTAGAATCACATTTGCAGCAGGTATAATTCTAGACTGCTAAAGACATTTGTATATACTGACTGCTTCTGCTTACAAACTCATTTTTCATGCCCTCTTTAAAACTATACCACAGTTTCACTGGACTTCTTAACTGCTTGAGCTATAACATTTAGGTGAGGAATTATCTTCTTCAGCTTCAGCATTTTTCACTAATAACATTAATGACTGGCAATCTCTTCCAACCAGTGCAGTGAAAACTGTCTGGATGTACAGCATACAAAGTATTCTTGTACAGAAACATCCTCCCAGTGCTCATCAGGCCAAAAGCTATTTCCTTTCTGTTTACTCACACTCCACAAAAATGAATGAACACTGCAATGAAAGGAAAGACTTTGTCTTAAAGGGCAGCCTGTCATTAAATTTTATTTTATGCTCTTTTTTTTTTTTTTTTTTCCTCTCAGTCCTCCATCCTAGCTCTAAAATATAATTCCCTAAACATACATAATTTCAGGAACACCCGCATGTATACTCTAACTATAAAGAAATGCTATTGTCTAAAGCACTGTGGTAGGGTTGTAATATCTGTGAACTGAAAAGTAACTGAATCATGCACAATATAGCATATGCTGATCATGCTGTTAATAAGTAAGTGTGAATATATACATAATACACTTATAATGTCTGAGACTAAAAATGCAAATCAGGCCAAATCGATTTGTTTTAAGAAAAGACTCCAGTTTCCGTATCAATTTCCTGCTCTGATCCACACAGAGCATGTTTGTTCCAAAATCAAAACTTACTGTAATATCCTGCTTCTGTCATGCATCTCTCTTTTTAAGGCTGGTTGTTGAAATACAGACAGCATCCTGATTCCTTCTGCATCTGAAAGGTATATGAAGAAGTAGTACCCGTAGTGGAATTTCTCAGCTTCTATAGTTAAAGTCAGATGCTTAAGGCTATTTAACACAATTAAAGCCAGATGCTCTCAATCACATACAAAATTCCTTTGATATCCATGAGGAGCAAAAAAGAACTTTGTTTTCTTTTTATAAGGAAATTCAAAAGATCTGCTTTCTAAGGCTGACTTCTAACTTTGTAAGGGGTCTTACAAATAAAAATATGTTTTCCTTCAGAGTATTAACAATTAGCACTTTTTTTTTTTTTTTTGAAACAATGTAGAGCACAAATTAGCAAGGACAAACAGGAGTTTTCAACTTCTTTATGCAATCACAGGGAATACACTAATATGGCAATATGTTGTGACACTGTCATAGAAAGTATAGTTTCAGACAGAAAAGGCCACTGATGTAGGATGCTGCTATTTAAGTTGTTATAACGAGAACTTTGTCTTACTTAATAAAAGATCTCCCATTAAAACTACTAAGATAAAATGGAAGTGACGCCATACAGGTTCTAAGCTTTTTGCTTTTACTTCCGTAAGTCCAGAATAATATGAACTCAGTAGAATTGTCCTGGCTTCGACCAGGATAGAGTTAATTTTCATTGGAGTATTTCATACCATGTGATGTCACGCCCAGGGATTTAGGTGGGTGGGCTCTTTGCTTGGGGCTTGCATGCGCGCCGTCTGCTCGTCGGGTCTTGTTGTTGGGGGGGGGGGGGGTGGTCACCGCGCTCGGTAAACCACTGCTGCATTTTACTCGTTTTCTTTGTGGACTCACTATTGTTGCTGTTGTTTTCTTGTTATATTTAGTCAATTCTTTCTTTTTGTTCAACCTATGAATTCTCTTCTTTTTGTCCCTCCCCTGTTTCACCAGAGCTGGGAGGGGGAGGTGAACGACCGGCCACGTGGTGTCTGGCTGCCCACTGAGTTCAAACCTCCACAAGAATCACATCAGTGCAACTTCATGTAAGAGAAGACTCGAGTCTATGTACCTGTTGGGAAATAAGGGAGTAATAACTAACAGAAAATAAAAATTGATACATAGATATTAAGCAACTTCAGGTAAGTAAGGGGGCAAACTCTGGAAACCTATAGATTTCAAGCTGTTATCATCTGCCCAGAAGTTTACTTTGCTCCAGTGTCCAAGACCACTTCTTCCAGACAACAGTAATGGACTATATGGCCATGTCTCAGCCATTTCAATTAAAGTTTGTCCTACATTTGATAGATAATGAAGGCAATTTTATCTAAACTGTGAGTTTGGTACTGGTGTGTCTGGGGTTCCCCGCTGCTGGTTCCCTGGTGGAGAAAGAGCATCCAGCACAGAGGCCAAGCGAACATCTTGAGGCAAAAATGTCCGAAACTGCCATAGGGAGACCAGACAAGTTCATTTGCCAGAGTCCTGTAAAACACAGATGTATTTGACTATGCAAAACCCTCTATCGAATGGTGGTATGCTTAGAGATGGGCTTAAACTGCTGTGGCTCACCACCTGTCCATATTTAAAGCACAATTTATGTAAGTCCAGACATAATTCTTCTGTAGGTGCTAGCTGGAATCAGTTCTCATATTCAGTACTGAAGCAGCAATCACACTATAACAAATGATATAAAACTATTTTAAACTCACAATATATATTTAATTAAGAGTATTATTTAGGCTTAATTAAGTTCATGCTGGTCTTAGAGGGTTTTTTGCTGGGGTGGGTTCTGAAAGATGTCTGATATAATTATCTCCAAATATTAATTGGAACTATTGCTCATTCATACTGAAAACTAAAGCAAACTTTATTTACTAAATCCAGAAGTTATCGGTATGGTAGGGCAATTACTCATTTTAACCTGTAGCTCAGAGATTGAAGATTTTTTTGGGGAAAAAAGGTACATCTAAATTCCCACAGTGTGTTTTGAATAACCAGCTTATTAAAGAGTTGCAATGGAATAAGGTAAGCAATAGCAAACTCCTTAGAATGGTAAAACATCACACAAATATCTATGTTTATCAGCTCAAAATGTATCATTGTAGAAGAATTACAACTATGTCTTCAATGAGATTTTATAACTACAGCTGATTCAATTACATAATCTGATTGCTTATACAAGTTGGAATTTAACAAGTCCCTAAAATATTTTAATGTTTTAAAATATTTAACAGGCTCAGAAATAAAAAGTGTTTGAGAATAAAACATTTCCAAACTTTTACAGAAATTTCACTTAAAAAGGGGATATATTATTGACCTGTTTTGAGCTTCCTACCTGGATTTCATTTTAGAATTTCATCCTGAATTCCCCTGTTTTATTTCTAACTGTTCTGTGGGAAATCTCAGTTCAGCCCTGCCACATGCCAGCCCTGTTCAAGTCCTGCCCTGGATGCACTTCCACTGCGTGAGGTCCCATTGCTTCAGCCTGATTTACAGAAGTCACAATGTGACCTGTTGCAGGATCACTGTTTATTTGACTCCAGGCTTCGAATAGATGCCTTCATTCTTTGACAGGAGGAAAAAACACAGCACACTGGACACAGCAGACATATGCCAGCATTGGGTGCACTGTCATTTCTGGGTAAAGTCATTACCTCAGAAAAATATCTCTCCCCCCTCTTACAAGATTAGGAAATACTTTAGTGAAGCAGTAGTTTAGAAAAGAAATGTTCTTATGTTACTGCTGGGAGAGGAGGCACAAAATCCTGCACTCTCTTCTACAGCCACACACCATGTCAACAAAAGGAACAAATGATGCCATGAAATTGCCTGAAAGCTGCAGTTTCCCATGAAAGAAGTCAAGCTCACTTCATTTCTAATTTTTTTTGTGTAAAAAAATAAGAAAAATTATTATAGTTTCCTCAGTAGAGAAACAAAAATGACCATTTCTATTTTTTTTTTAATAGGGAAATAAGAAAGCTCACTTCTTTTGTGCTCAACTGAGAAATGGCTGGGAAATTCTGTGGTTTAAACACACAGCATGTACAGAGAGAGGAAGGAAAGTCTCACAAGAAACTGAAGTCAACTCAGCCCACTTTGCCAACTGGAGAGAATATTTGCTTGCAAGATCTAGGAGTTGGCATTTGTATGTCTCCAAGCAATACTTCACAGGAAAGAGCAATTTATCATGCAAGGTGATTGCTCATCACAGCTCCCAGAAAGATAAAAGGTTTCCCATTACTTTCACACACCTTCACTGCCACCTTGAAAAGGCTCAGTATGCCAGTTTTCTTAGATACCCGAGTGTGGGAAGTGGTTTCAGGCAGGGAATCCATTTTCACAGAGATACCTGTATTAGCACGGAGTTAAACTTCTGAGGGACAGACCTTCAGAGGGACAGCTGTCTCCAGCATTTCCTCCACTCAGTGTCCTGGCTGTTGCAAATCCTCTTCACAAACTCTCCTGCATTCAAAGCACAGGGAATTCACCAACACAAACCCCATCTTTAGAGCCAGGCACCCAACTTTTGAGCTTAACCATCATCACTTCGCTGAAGTCCCATTCTGGATCTGTCCCATTACACTTATCTATATGCAAAAGCATTTCGTAAAATTTCTCCATCAGAATGGTAGTGTATTCTTTCCCTTTAAAATGTAGGCAACAGAACTTTTTAATATTTTAAGAATGAGAACAACACACATAACTGCATGAAAGAAATGGAATAATGTTCTTGACATAACCTTCTGAGCCACCCAAGGCATTCACTGTGTCTAATTTGGAGTCAGGATGAGTGCTTTAAGCAGAAGTTTATTTTGCACTTGAATATGTGTTATTTCATCAGCATTCTCTTCTATACTTCTTTTTTCTCCCTTTGCCCAAATGTCAGTGACTTCATACAGTGGAAGTGGTGCAAAATCAAAGACCTTTATCCTGCAGAAACATTTGTAGCAAACAAGACTAAAATGTGTAGAAAGGCCAGGGGAGCTTGAGGATTTCTTGACATGAAGGTCTAACAACTGGTTTGGGATTTTTTTTATTTTTTATTTTGTGTAACTGAATTGCAGCCCAACATACTGTAGTTTGAACTTTTCAGAGGATTCTGACCCTTTGCTGGGAAGGACATTGAAACAAGTCACACCTTAAGACCTTTTAAGACTCTTAAACAAGAATTGCGTGTATTGAAGTTCACCCTTCTTGTGGAATCACCTATCAGAGAGTTTGCACATAACCACTACTGCTTCAGAAGGACGGTGCACATCTGTTTAGTGGTGTCACCCACAGTTGAATTTATGTCAACATAAATCCTACTCAGTCCAGAGGACTCCACATCCTTACCCACATGGGGGACTAGTCTCAAATATTTAAATCAGATGCCCATGAATAAACCACATGTCCATAAATGCGCTACTAGGTCTGTGGTACTTATGTAGCTTATATGATGTAATTTCATTTGTATAGATATGGGGCTCTTCTTTAAAATAGGTGATAATAACTCATAAAAACAGTGTTAGGGTGCTGGAGATTCAGTTCTGGTTTTGCAGCTTACTTGCTTCAGTCTCTATTAAATGTTAAGCTCTTTTTAAATCCTCTTGACTGCATCTCTCCATACAGTTCTCACAGACTGGGGCTGAATCAATGCATTCAGCTCAGAGAACTTTCCTGTAAGGTTTTGACACAGATAAGGAACCAGTTGCATCCTGTAGTTTATGTAGATACTCTTAAATTTGCCAGGCACTGTAGTCAGCAGTGGGAAAGGGAATGATCCCACACTCTCTAAACTTGGAGGAAATGTGTGTCTATTCAGCATCCAAATCCACATCTGAGCTCTACTGAATGCGTCTCAGGTGGACAATAGAGACTATTTTCTTGCTGCTTGGGTTTTAAAAATTATAAAGGTGTTGCAGATGATGTGTTCTTTATCAGACTACAAAGGACAATATGAATATTTTAATCTCCGATAACTCAATAGACCTTCAAGCTCCTCCTTGCTTATTGACTAAAATTGTGATTTAAGAGAAGATACACCCAAAATGGATTTGGTTCAGTGTACTTTGCAGAATAAAACTCAGCTTGCTATGTGTAATTTAAATAACATAGGTCCAGATATCACTCTGGGATTTGTGCTGGGGAACACTGATACTGTCCTGACAAAATCTCTAGAAACAGTCATTAAGGGATAAGAGTTAAGTGATATTTGAGAGGCTTCCATATCACTTGCAAATGCAGAACTGAATAACACAGACCCAAACGCTGACATTTATAGGTTAAGAAAGGAGTGTCTGACCCAGCCCATCTTCCTGGTGATCACTGCTGCCAGTGTCTGTAAAGCCACAAGCAGAAACTAAAGTTTCTGTGATACTGCTGTAGTCCCTGTTAACAATTCCTCAGGTATAGAAACCTGCATCAGAAGTCGTGAGTTCCTCCCAGCAGCAGCAAAGGCTCCGGACAGCACCATGCTTTGCTTTTTTTGGCATACTTTGAATTGGGACTGTTAAAACCCTCCCTGTTCTCCGAAGTAGCAAAGATTAAAGATGTGGGCTATCCTTGTGATGCACATAAAAAGTGACTTAGCTATGAAAAGCACTGTTACAATGAGAATGACAGGTATTCTGGAATGTAATCCAGTGACCATCTACCCACGTACCCTTGACTGGCAAGTGTGCCCATGCTCATCACCATGGCTGCAGTCTTACAAGGAACATGCAGAATTGTAATGTTCAGTTGCACTGCTGGGGCATTTTTACTCTCTGTAATGATATGACTAGGACAATTAATTTGTTTAAAATATTGAAAAGCGGTATAAAAATCACTGGGCTTTTCTTACTTTAAAGAAGGTTTTTCGTTGCTATGGCTTACAGCACTGAATTAGCAGAGAATATGAATAAAAGTTATGTAGGAATATATGCAGTATATTTTGGCCATGGAAAAGGCAACAGAAAATCATAAAAAATTCTATCCATAACTGAGAGGGTTTTGCTCTGTTTCTTGTGGAAACTATTTTGCAGCTGCTGACCATTTGTCTGAATTAACAACAGACCTTTATTTCTTCTTGGTCTGACAGATTGTGTATGCTGGACTGCTCCATAGGATTTTTCCTATGCATCGTGGCAGTGCATGTGCACATTAAATTTTTTAAGGGGGAGGGGGAAAGCCAGTCAGATATCATTTGTTGAATACTATATTCAGGGAGTTTTGAAGAGTTCCAGTGTTACAGAACATTTGTAAAGCAGCTCCACTGACTGCAAATTTTATTTTGCATTTAACTGCTCCATGAACATCCCAAGGAAACAACTGGCAGCCTGTGGAGTGTCAGATTAAATGACTGGTATTTAAGCTTTAAAAATGGTCATTAGACTTTCCCATTAGCCTTTTCTATTAGTTCAGCTGCACCAGACCTAGCAGCATAGGGAATCCTGGAGTAGGCATGTTGCCATAGTACCATATTTAGCAACATGCTAATTAAATCTACTAATGTAAGAGATTCTAATAATTGATGCAGTACTGAGAGTGAAAGATGGAGCAGGCCTCCCAATATTGGTAACTGTGATTCAGAAGTGAACTTTTTTACACGTGGATAAACAATTTGTCACACCACCACCCTGACTCATCCCCAGGATGTATCAGTGGCAGGCTCCTTATCTGTACTGGACAAAACAAAAAACTGTATTCAGTATTGAATTTATGTGCTGAAGCAAAACAACCAGTCCATTTCACACATCTCATAATGGCACAGATACTACAGTGCACAAGTACTGCCATAAACTACTAAAGCTCTAACTTCTGTAAAATAGTACAAACCATTTCTCACAGCCTTTGCTCAGATCAACATTGAAGCATTTCTTGACTTGCACAGACTCTTCGTCTCCTTGGTCTTCCTACTCTTCCCATTCTTTCACACGCATCCTTTGACGGAGCTGTTAGAAACCGCTGTTAGCAAACAAACTTGTACCCTGCATGTTTTACTGTGCCTTTTTGAATAGCCCAGCCTGGATCCCAGTCTCTGTCCCCCACCATTGTGTCCAGCACAAAAAAAAATTCCAAGGCAGTAGAGATTTGGCCTTAGACTTCTGGCCTTAATGCAGACTAGGACGTTAAACCATCACTCATGACAAATTACTGAGTTCACTTCTGTTGTCACAGAATCACAGAATCACAGAATTGTCTAGGTTGGAAAAGACCTTGAAGATCATCCAGTCCAACCGTCAACCCACTATTAACAGTTCCCAACTACACCATATCCCTCAGCGCTAAGTCGACTCTATTCTTAAACACCTCCAGGGATGGGGACTCCACCACTGCTCTGAGCAGCCCATTCCAACACCTAACAACCCATTAAAGAAATACTTTCTAATATCCAGTCTAAACCTTCCCTGGCACAACTTGAGGCCATTACCTCTTGTTCTATCACTTATTACTTGATTAAAGAGACTCATCCCCAGCTCTCTGCAACCTCCCTTCAGGTAGTTGTAGAGGGCGATGAGGTCTCCCCTCAGCCTCCTCTTCTCCAGACTAAACAACCCCAGTTCCCTCAGCCGCTCCTCGTACGACATGTGCTCCAGACCCTTCACCAGCTTCGTTGCCCTTCTCTGGACACGCTCGAGTAATTCAATGTCCTTTTTGTAGTGAGGGGCCCAAAACTGAACACAGTCATCGAGGTGCAGCCTCACCAGTGCCGAGTACAGGGGCAAGATCACTTCCCTGTCCCTGCTGGCCACGCCATTTCTGATACAGGCCAGGATGCCATTGGCCTTCTTGGCCACCTGGGCACACTGCTGGCTCATGTTCAGCCGGCTGTCAATCAACACCCCCAGGTCCCTCTCTGACTGGCAGCTCTCCAGCCACTCCTCCCCAAGCCTGTAGCGCTGCTGGGGGTTGTTGTGGCCAAACTGCAGCACCCGGCATTTGGCCTTATTGAACCTCATCCAGTTGGCCTTAGCCCATCGCTCCAGCCTGTCCAGATCTCTATGATTGTCAGAGGATGACTTCTGCTTATGCTTGTTCAGAGCTGAAAAAATGCGTCTACCTCTTCTCCAAATGATATATACCAAGGTTTTGGCTGGGTTAAAAAGCAACAACCTTTAGTAGTGCCCTATCTGGCTAGAGGATGAGGAACACAGAACAAGTTCATATCTAGTTGCAGAAGACCTCATGCTACTGCCTCACTCTGTTTTACATCTGCTGTCTTCTTTTTTCTCTTTCTTTCATTCCTTGCTCACTTATGATGGTCTCTAGTATCCTTTTCTCATGCTGATCCTTTCCCATTTCACATATATTGTGAAGTCAAGATACCAAAAGTCCTACTAGTGACAGTTTATTTAGTACGTTAAGCAATTGTCTTGTGCTTTTTGCCATAAAACTAAGTGACCCTGTAAAACATCTTAAGGGTTCTCACTCACATGTTGTAGGGGATTAAAGTCAGGCGGTTGAAAGACACATGATGCTCTGTCATCTGTCTCATCCTTTCTTGGAGGGGTGCTGCCCTCACAGGGATAGCTGGGCAGCTCTTGGAGCAGACCTGGAGCTGCTGTAGTGTTTTTAGCCAATTTATGAATGTAAGCTAATTTCAAGACCTGCTTCATGAGTCATTCAGAGAACTCTGCTATGGGAAGCAACCTCCAACTTACAAGCTGGGCAGATGAGGTCCCTGCTTTGGCCATGCCATTTACAACCCACCACAATGTGTGAGCTAAAATCCTCAGTTAAGTACTATGGAAAAGATGTAACCCAGCACCAGTCACACATGCAGGTAAAAAGCAGCAGAATAAACCCTCTCTGACTACTCTGAGATATTGCACAGGTAGTAACAGCAATGACATGAGGAGAGTGTACACATTGCAAATTACAGAGTTGATGGTATTTCCAGACTGTAAATCACATGTCTTACATAAAGGCATGCAAGAATGTTACGTCGGTGTGGAAGATTTAATTACACAAATAACTAGGAGGAGATGGGACATAGAGAGCCACATCCTGCCCATATGGGAAAGCATGCTGGAGCCCAGCAGAGAGGTGTGGTTGCCTCATGCCAGTTTCATGAACCGTTCTGCTGGGGCAGCAAAATGTTTCAAAGCAGGAAATTCAGAGCCAGTCTCAGAGGTTTCAGCAGACAACTGCAGAGCATGCGCCATGGAGCCATTTCCCTCTGCTTCTTTGATGAAGTGAGCAGCATGTGCCCCTGGCTGAGACATATTGCTGGCAGTAGCATATGCATTTGATAACAGCAGCCTTACCATTCGAGTAGGGAGAAAGATTTTTTCCCAATCCAGGAAAATCAATGTAAAGTTTGTATCCCTCCCTGTTGGGATGAACACAGGACTTTTCTAGATCTTTAGAGGGGTGGGAAGGATAAGAAGGAAATAAAAATATCTCCTCTCCTGAAACAGGTGAAAGTTAATAGGTAGGACAGTTACCTGGGATGCTACCTTAGTTGTCAAGGCCCCCAGTACATATGGCACTTAAAGTCTAGATGAGAATTAGCTTATCACTCAATCAATATAAGGAAAGCAGGTATTCTATGAGACCTGCCACATTGTGTACACCCCATGAGAGACAGGTCAAAATGCATGGCTTGGTGATCAAAGTACCTGGGGGGGGGTGGGTATGTGAGATAAGCAAGATTTTATGTGTAAAGGTCCCAAAAAGAGACATATTAAAAAAATAGAAAAGCATGGTAACATGACCCTTTCTAGCTCCCTCCCATTACATTTTGTCTCTTTCCCTCAGGACAGAGTCTGGCACAGTGACTCTGAATGCCTGACAGTATGTTCTGCAGAAATACAGCTAATTACTTAGACATGAGTAGCCTCATTTTTGAGGCTGAGCAAGGAACGCTTTTGGGTCCACGTGCATTAATACTGCTGCACGTATTTCTGCAAGACAGGAAGCCAAGGTGGCTGAGCTCGTCACATTCCTGAGTACCAAAAATTTCTGAGCAGAATCCCAGCAGGCCTGCAAGGCCATCTCCTTCTTTTAGACTGAAAGATCTGTCAAAGCAAATGAGTCCCTGTGCCACCAGTGACTACAACAACCCATCAGTAAACTAAATGACAAAACCAAGACATGACTTTAGGGCTGCAAACACTGCTTCAGAAGCTTGTGCCAGGGAGCCAGATGTTGCAGGGAAAACATCTGGGATTTTTGATTGCCTTTAAGAAAGAGTAGGAGGAGAATTGTGATGTGGTATGAAAAATAGCCTGCTGCATAGTTTTTGGATTAATGACAAAATTATCTCCTTTAAAATACTGTAAAATGTAAGAATTTTAACTCATATAGGATAGCTTAGCAGTAAAAAAAATATACATTGTACAGAAGTACGGAAAACCCTGAAAAGTTTCCAAATATGACATACCTCAAACATAGAACCTGAAAGAGTTTCATAAGAATATTTAAAGAAGAAAATTTTCCTTTCTATCCATAAGCAAGGAACATGCTTTCATAGGGAGGAATGGGGGGAGAGAGGAAGGAAAAATGGGGACAATTCTAATGAAGCAGCCCATTGCAGTTAGAAGCAAACTTTAACATATACATTGGGTATCCCCTTGATGCTAGTCCTGAAGGTGTAAATCAGGAGTAGGCCTGGCCAGGGGACTTTTCTGCTGTTCTAAGATATTTTTTTTAGATCCCCAAAATGCCCCATTATATGTACACCAGGACAAAACAGAGACCTCTGAAGAGAAAGGCAGTAAAAATTTCCTCTCCGCCCTTCCACAAAGCTGGTGTTGATGAAAGCATGTGTACTGTAGGGAAAGGCAGCAAAAACTGAACCAAAGTTTTCTGTGGTCCTCCCACCACCCTAGGCTGTTCTGAGGGAAGGGCTTTGCCCCTAGTGACAGCTAGAAGTCTCAGCCTGTCCAAAACAAGTATCAGGGATCAGATTTAGAAAAATGCCATGCCTTGTGATTTAAGTTAGTGGGAGCTGCACTTCGAACATAGAAAGTTTTGTAAGGTACTGTCAAAAATCAGTTCCTGAGGAACTCCATTTGGACACCAAAAGTCAATGGATACTTTTTTTAGTTTAATTTTTTTGTGCTTTAGCAAAAATAAACTGTCCAAGTCCACAAGCCTGTGCTGAAAAAACAGACTCACAGTGAGGGAAGCCCAGATGGAAATTAGTAATTCTGCCTTTAAAGGAGGGTTACAAAGCATACAGCCACACACAGAACAGCTAGCCAAAAACAAGCCATGGGCTGCCTGCCTGTGCCGTGAGCACTGCTCATCCTGCTCCAAGGGTGCCGAAGAAGCACTTTGGAAAAAAATAGAGCATTTAAGCCATTATTTATGCTGCAATAATGTTTGTGCATAAGGGAACTGGCTCCAGTAACAAAGCAGTCACAGTGGTAGCACGACCTAACTTTCAAATTTTAATAATATTCTTTCAGCGTGGCCTGTTTTGCTATCCACATGTTCTGTATGCTAACTTCAAAGAATTACACGGAGTAGAAAATAGTAGCTTCAAGTAACCTTTACATCTGTGGGAAAAATTTCTTCCTTCAAGAAATGAACTATAGCACATTTTGCCTTTCTAAACAGTTTTTACTTCTTCCACCTACTTGGTGCAGTCAATGTTCAGTAAAGCATGTCTTACCCACCACACTCAAACCAAAAACATCTTTTTAGTAATAAGAATCACATTTCTTTAGCAATGAGTATCTACTGTGTTTTTCTAGTATTCTGGGAGCAGCTCTCCTTGCCATGGCCAAATTCCTTTCTTCTCTACAAAACTTTTTCACAGAAATTTAAATAAATATATTTTCTCACTTAGTTGTGTTGTCTGGTCTTTAGTTACAGTATCTGCCCCAGGTATTGCGCTGTCTAGCATTTAATTGATGGAAACATGCTTGCCTTCAAGATTTTGAAATACATATCTAAAGATGCAGACAGGAATCCAGGCAGATATGTTCTACTATGTTCGTACATATTATTTCCACTCACCACAATTATTAGTCATCTTCAGGCAAGACAGGAAGTGCTTTATGACCATACATCAGAACTTTGCTGCTTTTTTCATCCCAACAGTACTTCTCTTCATCTTAGACATCTAAATACTTCTGTACATCTGACTCCAAATGACTCTTCTGACTATTTAAGATTGAGGCTGATCTTGCTTAATATTTTCACTTAACATGGCAAATAGAAGGATGATGATGAAATTTGCTAGTAACGCACAAAGTTAGGGACTAAGGACAACCTCAAAACAGAAGAGGGTGAAGAGATCAAGCAGAAATAACTGGATGATTTTGAGAACTACAGTAATAAAACAGGACACATATAAAAGGCACTAACTAAATACAAGGCCATGGATTTAAGAGCAGGTAACAGAAACATGCTTTAAATTAGAAGAATAAATTCTGAAAATGTTAAAAGAGGGGGAAAACCTGGGAATACTCACTAAATAAGGCTCCCCAGGAGCTGCCAGTGGCCCAGCTATGAACAAGACAAAAATGCTCATGTCAGTGGTCTACTGACATGTTACGCACAACTCAGGTCAGATTTGCTCAAGGGAAGAACATGATAGTGAGAACTGGTTACATGGAGAAGACTTCCAGGACAGTCAGAAGACTAGGAAGCCTATCTTCTGAGATGGGCCCAGAAAGGTTTGGTTTAGTCCAATGAAGGAAGGCTGACAGTGATGATGGCTGATCTCTGTAAATATAGCCAAGGGAAAAGATAAATTATCATGTAATTTAAAACCAGTGTTGTCAAAAAAGCAAATGGATATAACAGTGTCCAACAACAAATTTGAACAGAAAGTTAGGTTCTAACCCCAAGCAGTCTGAGCTGCTTAAATAGTAGCTACCAAATACCCAAAAAGGGTATCAGATGTAAAAATTCTAACAATTTTTAAATGTAATTTGAATGGTTTCTGGAAAGAATCATATGGTGTAACTTGTGATTACTTGCAACTGCAGAAGACCACACTTGCTAGGTGGACCTTTGGTGGAGCTTCTCCATGATATATTTCAGAGGCTAAAAAAAATAAAAATAAGCTAAACCCTTACCTGTGATCAATGTAATTCTGTTAATTCCACTGAATCTGTGCCAACTTAGGACCACTGAGCATCTAGCCTTTTCTGTGGATTGTCTCCATCTGTATTATAACAACAGATATACTGGTAAAAGAAACAATTGCTGTTAGTTAAAATCTTCTCGTAAATCCTGCCCGTTACAAAATAGTTGTTAAACTTGTTTTAGTAGCTTAAAGCAGAGCTTTAGCAGGCTGTTTAGAATATTGATTATTCCATCCAGAAAGATGGAGTTAGGTGGGGTGTTAACCCAAAGCAGCTACACCCTACCTGAAATAAAATAAATAAATAAATAAAAGATGCTACATATAGTTGCTTACACAGTACAGACAGGACCTAACTGTCTCCTCAGATAGTGTCTGTGCTCAAAGAGTAGAAATCTAGAAGACAAACTCCCTGTGAATAAAATTCAATGTCACAAAAATGTATTCCTCGAGCAGCTGTTGTCCTGCCCTTGCTGGAACACAGATGCTGGCAACATCACGCCTCCCCAGCAGACCTGATGCAGCCTTGCGTGCACCTCTGTCTGCTCACATTGTACAAGACCGCTGTTAACCAGCTGCCAAGCTCACGAGTGAGGTGTGAGAACTCTTTCTGATCTCATTCGTATTTGCATGTGAAAATACAGATGTAACAAGAGTAGAAGACATAAAGCAAACCCAAAGTAAACCTTCCTGTCTACCATGGGTACAGCTTGAGCAGCGCTAGATAAAGATTACTCCTCCCTTAACACCTAACTTGAGTGTATTTTTATTTTCAAATACAGTTGCATTATATAGGGTAAGCAGACATCATCACTCATCAACAGCTGAAAGAGGTATGGTATGTCCCGACCTTATAGTCAGGCACAGACTCCTGTCCCTTTCATTGTGCTGGCTTTGGTGCCCACTTGTCCTTTCTGTGAGTTGGCCTAACTGTGCTGAAAAGTAGCTTATCAAAAATATATAGCATTATAAGGCAGGGACTAAGAAAGGCAGAAAGAAAAAGGATGAGGGTGGGAGGAAGAATAAGAAGCATGACTTGCATTTCAGCAGGACTGGGCAAAATGCTACAGATCTCAGCCAGAGGTAGAACTGTGGCCTTCAAAAGATCACCTGGACCTTGGCTAATGAGCAGGTGTTAAATGTCCTGGTGAGTTTTGCCATTCTGATAACTGTTATTTAGGAAAGTCCCAAAACAGCCACAAAAAAAAAAGTGCCACTTGATAATAACAAGCTTGGTGACCAATCAGTTGCAGCAGCTTAGATCCAAAACAGACCTGTAAAAAAAAAAATGCTCTATCTAGATTCAGGTCACCATTTCCAAATGCTTTGATACTACCACTACTCCTTTGATCCAAAGGACTATTTGTAGGTGTTTCCAGCTGGGAAGACAAACTGTTGATGAACTGGGGTATTCTTTGGTGCAACCTTGTTTAGAAAAAATTCATAATGCTTCATTTCCTTCAGCATGGAAAATCTGCCAGATCAGAACATGATGGCACTGTATCCCCACGCTTTTAGCCAGAGCCTTACCCAAAGTGCTCATATTTGCACCAGTCCCCCTCAGCTTACCTGTCTCTCGCTCCTTGCTGTCTCTTGCTTCTCCAGACAAGCTGTTATTTCTACAGACAGACCCCAGAAAGACTCCCCAGAGCCTCCCTCAGTCATCTCAACTAAGCAGCTTTTCATTTCCCTTATTTTGGAACAGAAAATATGGGCTTAACTGACTCCTGGAGCTTCTTTAAGTGAACCGCAATGATTAAAACTCCTGATACTTTGGGACAGATTTCTGAAAATCAGTGTGTGATATCAGATAAAAATGTTCTTGTGCCATTTGTGGGCAGCAAGTGATGACTGTTTTTTAAATATTTGTGAAAGTGGAGGCAGGCCTGTTGACATCCTGAGACTTCCTGGTTCATATTCAGTAGCATGGCTAAGGCAACATGCTCCTTTAACACTTGGAACACCTGAGTGCTCATTAAAAGAAAAGTATTTAAGAGGCTTAAATGTCTGTTGTGCTCTCAGAAAACAGAATTTAGGTAAATCTGTTATTTATTAATGTCTATAGCAGCACTGAAATGAGTACTGAAGGTCCTGACATTTCCAGTTTAAAGTCTTTACTATTTTCCCACATCATTATTTCTATTAACACTAAACATCTGGAAAACTCTCCTTAACCAAACCTTAGAATTTAATTCCATTTTCCAGCCTAATAATAACTCTTCTGCTAATCCTGTTTACCCTACAAACTCACCTCAAATTGTATTATAGTTTTTATCCTGCCAAAACCTTGTACTCCTCTATACATTTAATAATTCCAACTCTCTGACTTGGCATCAGGATCTATCAAATTATGCTGATGTTAATAACATCTCTAAAACAGTCATAATCAGACTTCTTCTGCAACAGTTAGCTTCACAGAAACCTTTGGCCAGCAAAAAAAGCCCCATGAGAAGTTTTGGGAGGAAGTAGGACACAAGGTCACAGGAAGGTCCCTGCACCGCCTCCCTGCATTTAGGATGCAAAAGATCCTAAGCATTAGAATGTTAACAGTAAAATTACTTTTTTTCCCTGAAATAAGTTTTTCTACCATTTCTTGGAAAGTTACACAATCAGCTTTCATTTTCCTGTTTACACTCAAGTAAAGGATAGCAGCATGTGCTCTCAATTAGATCATCTCACATCAGTTTTGAGGGCTGGTTCCCCCAAGGGGTGAGATACATTGACCCTCACCAGAGCAATACCTCCATGTCAGTTTCTAAGACAATTAGGCTCTGAATACAGGACAAGTAAAGTTAGTTTAGGAGAAAGTCAAGAAGATCCAGGTTCACTGGTTAGCAGAGCAAGAAACTGCCAAATCTAGTCAACGGGAACTCACAAGGGATAGATTTGTCTCAAATCCTACCCTTCTGAGGATTTTATAGATCCTTAGCTCTGAGCATCATCCAGGGCCCATGGAAGGCTGGAATTAACAACCCTGCACTCTCTCCTTTTTAAATATGATGCGCTGTAAAGGGGGCTTACTGTCTATCTTAGCCCACGGGAAGGAGGAGTGGAGAAGAAACTTATGTCTCTTTTTATAGGAGAAGTTCCCTACACATTGGGCTGCAGATATTCAGGAGCTGAGCGGAGAGGTGGAATGTTTCTAACTCCTGTTTAAACCGTAGCCCTCTGAAAAAAAAAAAAAAAAAGCAGATAAATCAGGATGGAGAGAAGGCAGGAAAAAGAGTGAGACCTTCTGTGCAAGTGATTAGTGCACTTACATGAGGCATGCGGCATCAGATCATTTCTACTTCAAAAAGTGTTAAACAGTGGGTGGATAAAATGCATAAGTATCTCACCGAACCCACAGTATCTCTAAAACCCTTTGCAGTATAGAAACCCATGAGCAAAACTCTGAACATGCTTTTTCACTGTTGAGTAATTAACTTTGCTACAGGCAAGACACAGAGCCACCTGAATCCATTGCTATCTTATTACCCCACAGTAACATTTTTGTGTAACTCGGCCTTCAGTCATCCACACAGTTTTGATAACAACTGTCCTAATAGCACATACAAAAATCAGTCTATATGTAGGGCCAAATTCTGTGCAGGGTCATAGCAATAATCTTCTTAGGTTCACTAGCAGTGTTCGTACACACAGTATCCAGCCCGTAAGAGAAGTGTTAGTACTTAAGCACTGAAATGCAGTCACTGCAACAGCCTTACACAGTTATCTAAAGGAAAACAAAAAAGAATATTGCTTACAGCAAAGGGAAGAATCTGCTTGCAACAGTTACACTTGTGTGCTGTGAATATGAGAAGTCTGAATAATACATTTGATAAATAAGAACTATATTTTAAAAACACTGTATTTCAGTTTACTAATCTGTGTGAAAGTGAAATTGTGGGAACAAAAGTATTATGCTAATATGAAACCACTTCAAGAAAGAAATCAGAAAATATGTGTAGTTAATCTTCCACCCAGGAAAATGAAAGCATGAGAACAAACACTAACTTTTTGCAGAGACAGCTGATGTTGGTGTAAATCACTCACACATTAGTATGTTATTTTCATCTAGAATTATGTACTGAGCTGTTTATTTAGCCTATGATTCCCATTCAAATGTATTTAACAGTAATAGCCATGAGCTTTGCTACTCTTCAGAAATACAGTGCCATGGAATTATTCTAGTGCTGCAAAATGGATCATTCTTGCTATATAAGTTCTACATTCTACATGCACTGAATCAAGCTGCATTAAAAAAAACTGATGAAAAGAACAACACCTCTTCCTCTTCTTCTCTGACTCTGCCCCAAAAAGAAGGGGAGGGAAGAGAAGGAGAGGAGCTGTGGAGTAAAGCTGTGGCTTTCAAGACTTGCATCTGCAATTCAGGACATATATTCTACCCACCTGACCTTAGGCAGAAGTAACTATATCCATTAGATTGCAAAAAAAGAAGTCAGAACTTTTTAAAGGGACTTTAGTGTTCGAAAGTTTATTCAATCCCTTTGATGGACTCCAGTAAAGTTCCCAGGTGTTTAGAAAGCAGATTCTAGAGTAGCAGAAAAAATTTTGGTCTTGAGGTTTGTACAATTTGATTAAGATAACAAATTTTACCCAGATTTACAGCAGTGGTAGTTATATCAATCTGGGTCAAAATGCTTGCTACAAATAAAGATATTTTCCACTTTTACATGAATTTGCTGTTAAATTTAACAAGATACTGCAGATATCAGATAGAGGAGACAAAGAGCAGAGGAATATAAAGGTTAATTTTTATTTTTTTTAAATCCTCTTCATCTGGTGTATTAATCTTCATTGAAACAGTTTTCAGGTGAATGGATTACCTCTGGAAAGAAAACAGGGATTAGAACTCCCACCACACTGTCCTACCCCTTGGAGCCAGAAAAGATGTCTCCAGAAGTTCCCACAGTGCTGGAGGGCAGGGTAAAGACCAGGCAGATGGAGCAGAGGAGCACATGCCTGTCAAGTTATTTCCTCACTACGGGCTCCCTTCCTCCCCTCAGCATCTGGACCAAACTGAGCTGTGCTCTCCCTCCCAGCTGTGCCCAGCACATGATATCATGAAGAGGAAAAGAGACTGCACGGCTCAAAAAAACCATTAAAGCTGCAGCCCAGAATGGCAGCCTTTGCCCTCTGCCTGCGTCATGCACAGCAGCCTCCTGGTTGTGTGACTCAGTCTGTAGATGTCACTCAGATCAGAGGGTCTGTTTCAGAGGTGGAAATGGGCAGTGCTGATGAGCGATTTAGGTGTAGACACACTGATCTCAGCTTCTGCGGCTACCTGTGGGAAGAAAATACAAGCCAAGTGTCATCTTCTTTGTTGGTGCTATGATGTACAAAGTGGGGTTAAGCAGAGTGGTTCGATTCTGATCAGGGGACTTGGCTGCTGTGCACAGCAGCCCAACAGCTCCTAGCTCATGGAGGATAGCACAAAGCAGCACAAAGCTTTTCGTAAGTTTTACCATGGGCCAAGTCAGATGCACGGGGAAGGTACATGAGGGATTCAGAGCTATGAATTAGGTATGTCTGGGATGTAATCCATGTAACTTGTCTTAAATATCTACCACAGGATGAGAAAAGCTGTACTCAAAACTAGCCTATTTTTCTCACTTGATAACTAATGCCACAAAAGGATCACTTAACACTAAGTCCAGCCACAAAATTTCACTCTAAATAACTTTCTGGAGCTGGGAAGTACAAGTAACTAAGATGAGACTTTCAAAACCTTAGAAGCAAGTTTTTAACCCTACTTCATATCTACTCCCTTTGGTAATATGATCTTGCTGGTCCATTTGGAAACATCAGTGTCTCAGCACTCCCTTTTGTCTCCCTGAGGTCATGCACCAACCTGGAGGAAACCCTGAGTGACCATGGCAAGGAGCAACGGGAACCAGGGTGCTCCTCCATGCTGGGGAACTCCAGGAAGCCTGACATGTATCTAGAGGATTCCCCAGAAAAGGAGGAATAAAGCATAATGGTTATTACCATAGAGGAGTGATCCACATGCTGAGGAAGATTGTCCTATAATTGATCATCTGAAGACAGACATATCCTCTCTTACAGAAGCAGACCACAAAGAAAGCAAAATAGGCAGCGAAGAATTTCTTCAAGAACCATGTTCAATGAGGAAAAAACCAATAATGTTTCTACGTTCAGGCTCCATGACAAAAACAAATAAAATATGTATATGCATATGTGTATATAAGTTTCTATGTATTTTTATATATATATTAAAGCAAGCAAGGTAATGTCAGGTACTTACAACTTCTTATGTCAGTTGTAAGGAAATTTGTCAGGAGTAGCAAGGAAGTAGATAGCAAGAAAGGCAAGGCCCTGCCCTTGAACAAGTAAGGCAAATGGGGCTGTATATGCATCTTATACTTGCCCCCCACAAAGAACTTGTATCTTTGCTACTCCCAGTTACCATGCTGGGGAAACTGTTGGTCAGAACATTCACTACTGTGTAGTTTAACCTTCTGCAAGGAAACTTGCTAGGTACTTTGTAGAAGAAAATGGCAGTTTATTACTAAAACTGATTCTACTGCCTGCCTTTAACTTTAGTCTAATTAAGGTATAATTTTCTAACATATAAAGTTTCACTTGTACAATAAGTTTACCTTGAAAAGAAAAAGGGTTTATGAACATTACTGATTACTAAATTTCTAACCTATCTCTGATCCTTTACAATGGGTGTCATTCCACATTACTATTTCTCAAGTAGCAAAAATGTTTCCCACTGTCCTTCAGTTCTCACTTTCCTCCCAAACTCACTTCTATCCCTGAACAACCTTTTACTGCCCCCTCATCTGTGGCATGTTCCACAGCCACACTGACAGACTGTCCTATGAAATAATCTGAGTTAGGTATTTTTTTAAGCATTCACAGAGGTTGGTTTTGTTGCTATGGTTGTTCTGTTCCTTTGTTAATCAAATTGTTTCATTAAGAGAGTCCCACTTTCCCCTGTCCTTCAACAAAGCAGTTGCTTGTTTGCTTCTGTATAAATGGGATCATTTCACTAATGTGGGTTATTGCAAAGCCTTATAAACAGAACAGTAACATCAATAAAGCATAGATTGAGAATAGGAATAAGCAGTTAGGACTGGAGAGGAATTTCTTATATTTGTGAGCACATTTCCTGAGAGAATGTTGCATGGAACAACTTCCTTGCTTTTTTATATTCCTTGCAGGTGAGATGATCATGAAGGTAAACTTCAGCTCTGGATGTGTCTGAACTTTGTGAAAAGTTGGACTCAAATCAGTATTTCCATTAAGTTTAACCAGAATGGTGCTTCAAGTGCTAGGGGTCTTGCTCTGTTAGGAGTTCCAAGATATTCCCTTGGCATATGTTCTGTTTAGATCACTGGAGGTTGAAATTTCAAAAACAAAATGCAAATATGACTTACAATTTGGACTGAAATTCCATAAACACTCTGAAGTTGGAATAAGTGGTCACAGTCACGGAAACTACATTTTCACAGCTGAGTTGAGCTCATCCAATTGCTGTGGTTGAGCAGTGGTCATGCACATATCACTTCTCTGCTGCCCAGCTTGGAGATGTAGTCCTGCTCCATCATGTGCACTGGCTCTGGCACACATCTGACCCTACAGTAAGCCCACGCTTTAGGGACTGAAGCAGAGAGTAGCCTGTGTGCTCTGACACATAGGTCAGCTTTCTATAAATTTAGGCTTCTAAACTGCCTCACTGTAGAGTCACATGAGTGATGCCAAAGCCAATGCAAGTCTTCCAGAAAGACGTCCAGGCTCGACTGGGAGACATCACGAAGTAGAAAGCCATCTTCTCTTTGACAGTGTCTTCTGGTGCTCAGCGGTCCTACCCGAAGAAGAATTGTGTCATATTTCCAGTTTCCCCTATCCAGCCTACCTCATGGCTATTGATTTGCACTGTGATGATGTCAGAAAGTACTCTGAATAAAGCTATCCTACCTTTTAACAAAAGACCTGTGAGTAAGACTAGGGAAATGGGCTTTACCTCTGTGTTCAGTATTGATGAGAACCATAGGTTATTTAAAGTTCATATACTGTTAAAATTGGAGAAGATACTGAAAATAACCACAAAACTTGTTTGAAGGCTGCTGTTTTTCAGTTAGAAACTTCAGAAATCCAACCTATTTAGTTTATCAAAGATTGAGAGGTACAGTGAGTAAGTTTCTTCATGAGTAGATAATACCAAGATCTTTAATCTAGTGGAGAGAAGTGTACCAAGAATCAGTGGCTGAAAACTGAAGCTGAACGAATGCAATATGGAAAGAAAAGCCCTTTTTTTTTTTTTTTTTTTTTTTTTAATCACTGTGAAAGTAATTAATTAATGGGGTGGGGGGAAACTGCCAAGGGAGCAGTGGATTTTCTTTTCTTGATGTGTCCAAATCGAGACTGAATAAATTTCTGAGGAAGTGCTTTTGCCAAGTACCAGTTAATGAGGACAGTACAAGGGTAACTGGGTGAAATGTACTGGTCTGAAATGTACAGGAGGTCAGAGTAGATGATCTAACCATCCCTTCTGGCCTTAACTTCCATGAATCTATGAATTATCCTAGATTTGTTGACATGCAATAGGATTTGGAGGAATTTTTGAGGAAAAAAATGTTTGCAATTTGCCTCAGGAAAGTAATATTCTGGTTCACACAAAGGAAACCAGATTGATCTGTATTAATGGTGTCTGGCAGAACATTTTCTTAGTTGCTTGCCAAAGTTTTGGTGAGGGTTTTATTGCCAACTGTAGGAAGTGATATGAATTGATATAAAATATACAAACAATTCGGTAACCTTCTCATGGGAGTGAAGTATATATGATGAACATAATTCCTTTATTCTTGTTCCCTTCAGAGAGTTCAGGAATTTGGCTCTTCCCGAAGTGTAGCAATCATGCCTAAGCATTTTATAGACTTCTAGTGAGAAACTGCCAAGACTTAGAGACTTCTCAAGGGCAGAGGTTGAATATTAATCTTCACCACTGTCATTTCAACTGCATCTGAGCTCCCTCTTCTGACGTTTAGATATCTTTTTAACCCCTTAGATGAACTGTAAAATAATGTTACCAGGTATACTCCCTGGAGCAGGTACTGCAAGTAAGTCTTATTAGAGTGCTGTGGACAGTAACACCTGAATAGCAACTCCCTTGGCTGTAGGTCCATACCATATCACTTCAAGCAGACATGTCTGTGACCCTTTCTCAATAATGTAAATACTTTCTCTTTTTTTTTTTAACTACAAAATTTTTCTGCCACTATCTTTTGTGCAAACCCTTTCAGGGTAACTTTTTCAAATACAATTTATAATAAGAATAAAGGTCCCCAAACATTTCAGCCACTTCTCCCTCATTTACCATATCTGGATAGCTTCCTAGGATGCTGTCCAGAGCAGACACTGATTTTAAAGCTTGCACAATATTTAAGGGAATCAGTTCTTTATTATCATCAGAGGTATGCACTCTTCTTTAATCACATCACAACTCCTGTTGTAGTTTATGTCTAAGCTGTCATCCTCAGAGGACAACATTTTACTCTTTTTTAAATAAATAGACCCATACATTAATAAACATATCCTGTCTCTTCGGCTGCCAGGGGCTTGAGAGTATTGCACTTTTTTTTTTTTTAAGTTTGTGGTAATATTCATCTCTTTGACTACAATTTTTTTTAACATGTAAAGACTGTCTGCACAGTCACACATCCCCTCAGACATCTCCACCCACAGCCATATTTCAGCATCCCCTCCCAGTCTCTTCAGTGTATCTGAAGTCTCATCTTTGCCAGAGTCTTTCTTTTTATCAAGAAAAGGACTCCATGGTGGCTGCTAATTCAGCTTTAGCAAGAGAACAAATAAGGGAAGACTATAGTCAGTTATCAGCATTTTCACCTGACTTTGCATGATGTTGCTGTTCCTACTTTATGCTTAGAAGTTTTAGTCAAACTTTTTTTGGTCCAGGTAAGTGGTTTTCTAGCATAATAAAAATTCACCACCCAGAAATTATTCATTTTACTCATTAGATCTTGGGCGTGTCTATTGCACTCCAAAGTATGCTTGCCTCTTAAGCAAGAAGAAAGGAGAATAAATCCCACATGGTAGTTGATTGTCATCTTTTAGGATGCATCATCTAAAAGATATGATGATGATGAGCTGGGCTGTGTGGAACTGGTTTTATTTCTGCCAGTACAATCACTTATTAAAATCCCACTTGATCCCTGGGCTAGCAGTGAAGACCTGACAAAAAAGCAGAGAGTTATTTATGAAGTTCTTCAAGTCTCTTCCTACCCGACTGCAGTCCTCTGGCCACTTCATCTTCTCTCAGCAGACCTGCTTGATAGTACCTGCTTCCTAACGTGGGTACCAGCAAAAGACATGAACTAGTGACAGCAACAGTAAAAACTCATGAGAAAATGTTAAGAAAGCAGATGAAGAACAGCATATTGAGGAACATCCTATACTGGAAAGGATGGGTTTAGAAGGATGTTGATGCACATTGAATTGAGTTTGACAAATGCTGACCATTCACAGAGCACTAATGATAGCTAATAGGCAATTTGTGAATATTTTCAGTAAAAACTGAGTATTGAATTATTGTTGCTATTCAGACTGATCTGTTAAACTTTTTTAGATTTCAATTCTTTGGCTTTTTCTACTTATAAATACAAAATTAATTATAGAGTGGTATATATACAAAAGGAAAGGCTGAAAGAAAGAAGGCTCCCCACAATAGCTTGGCATGTTGAAATCTAATCTTCCAGTGCTGAGATAAGTATCTAAGTTATGAAGCTGCAGGCTACAGAGGGTGAGGTTCTCCTCTGACAAAAATATCTGTCTTGGTTGGTACGACAGAATCATCCCAAACAGTATTAATTTCCATCCTTCTTCTTTCTCTCACTTTCATTCTGACCATAAATTTCACCCTGAACTGAAAAGTTTCTCCATCTGAAGTCAAAACCAATATATTCATGGGAAAAATTTTGGTTTCAAACTTTCATTTCCAAATGAAAAATAATGCTTGCCAAAGTCTGCAATCATCCCTATTCAAGTGTAGTAGCCGCTAATGACAGCTATGCTGTGGGATTATACATCATATATCCCTAAGGACTGGTGCTTTGTATTTCTTGTTTGTCTTGGATCTATTAGTCTTGTCTTCCTCGGGACTTTTCATAGCTGTATTGCAGCTCCACTGGGCACAAAGAGGTAGAAGATAGAGTTCAGACAAGGCTTATACAGGCTTGCCATTCTACCACTGTCTTTTCTAACCCCAGGGTTAGCAGGGTTAGATAGGCAGTGCTGGAAACAACGCCCTAATTGAAAACAATTCCTTAATCTGTAAAGCAGCTTCTGTACATGCTGTCACAACTAGAGACTCAAAACTCTGACTGTAGACACTGACTCTCCCCAGCTCATTTGCTTTGCAGCTCGTATATTCAAGCATTTGTGTGACCTCTTTATTCCTTTCCCTCTATACATTTTTATTCTTGAGTGTAGAGACATAAATGTATTATTATGTATTCCTTTCTGTGGTAACAATACTGATTACACTTGAGTGTACTACACCAGTTATAATGGCAAAAAAGGTTGTGAATAGACACCTATTTGAAGGTAGCCACTGTTCTGAGAGGACAAGATAGTTGTGATTAGATGCTCTCATTTCTATGCATGATTCTGTGACCCTGAAAAGAATCTAATACCAAAGCCTTTCTCCTCTGATGATGGAACCAAATATCTGAGAACCTACCATGTTTATTCTCTTTCCAGGGATCACACAGAACAATGGTATGAGGAAAAAAAATTCAAAATAGTATAACATGGTGGATAGTGCTTTATGGAACAGAGAATCAGAGAAATGTGAATCACAATTTGGTAGGCTCTTTAGAGACTAATAAACCAGGTGAAAAAAAAAAACTAAAAATGTATAACATCTAGAAGATTTAAGCACTAAGCAGAAGAAAATTAGATTATCTAGTGTACAAACATTCTTCTGCAATTATAGAAAAAAAAAAACCAACAAGAGGACACTTTTTTGATACTGTATCTTAGAAAAAATTAATGGATATGAAAATAAAATACACCATCCAGATGGGAGTTTGAAGTTCTTCTAGGTTATGTTGACTGTTTATATACAGGCATATGTTTAAAAAAACCTCATTGTGAAAAATGGCAACAATCCTTGTGTAAACTAGATGTAAGAGAGTATTCATTATGTTGAACACTCAAGTCTAGCATTACACAAACAAAGCCTCTGTTGTGATACTGGCTAACAGGACACAACATGATCCTGCAGTGATAAGGCAGATAGAATTTGCAGTGTTTAGCATGATGGGCTGCTCTTTCCAATGTGGCAATAAACACAATGTATATTTGTCTACATGGTCACCAAGCAATTGACGATTGAAGTTCAGACTTACAGACAGTACTCAAAGTGTTAGTAAAGAAATACAAAAAACTGACCCACTTAATGTCCATACAATATCCTATCCTTTTTCCAGATCATCACAGATTTCTGCTGGCATCTAATCCTGCAGTGCCCAAATGAGTATCAGCTCCAGTTTCTATTACAGATCTATTGGTTGTAAACTAGGTATAAGAATAAATATAGAAGGGATGTGAATTTCTTTCACATTAATGGATACATTGGTAACCACCTAGGCTCCATCTGGGGTTCTGAGCCCTGACTTGGGAAATGCAGATCTAAGCCTTGAAATGTTATGCTGATTGAGGCCTCAGGAAAACTGCATTCATAAGCAGCAGGACCCGTATGCAGTGATTTGCTTTGTTCTTGAGACAGGGAGGGGGGGAGTCGGGCGGGAGGCAAACTGAATAGCTCTTCTATGACTCAGTATGAGAGGAAAAGGCAATAATAAACAAGATCTCAAGCAAATATAACAATCAGTACATTCCAATACAGAGAATGCATCCTAAAATGTTTTCTTGGGATGAATGGCAAGGTAAATCTATGGGAGAGGCTTGAAATTCTTCCAAATGAGCTGTGAGAGGACTGTGGAAGAGATTCCAGGATCCCAACTTTTACATCAGTCCCTTGATCCTTGGACTTCCAAGGACAGTTGCTAGAGCCACAGAGAGACTATGTCATGATGATGTCCAGGGCATTGCTTGGAAGAAAGGGGTGACAGGGGTGTCATCAGGAGCAATCATGTCCACTTCCCATCAGATCCATTGCCCAGACTGAAGAGTTTAAAAAGCTGCTTCTTGCAGTCTCCCCTTCCCAATACTCATTCCTTCAGCACCAAATGTGCATTCCTTCAGCTCCTCACACAAACAGCTCCCCAAGGCTACTCATATGGCCAAATAGTCCTGAGGTTGGTGAGCAAATCAAATTGTTCCTTCAATTTCACTGTCCTCAGTCTCCCTACCCCTACAGCAGACTCACACCTTTCCTCATAATTTTATTGAAAAGGCTCCCAACAAACTCCCCAACCAAGACCCAGCAAGAGAGTAGGAGACACAGGTCTCTCTTTCAGAGAGCAATATAAACACAGACTGCAATAGACTTCAGATTCATAAAAATCCGATTTAGAAAAGGTGATTTAAGGGATTTAGGAATATAGACTGAAACTTATAAAGCTTTTGCTCTACAGCTGAACCCAGCCTCAGACTTTCTAGGGACCCCAAGATAATATATTTCACCAGTTGTCTGTCTAAATTCTGCTTTCCCAAGATGGGGATAACTCACTATGATTTTTCAAGGATAAAATCTGCTGATGATCATGAGGCGCGTAGATACAGTGATATAGTCCCTAAACCCAGGACATAAAATATGCTCATAGAGTACAGACTATTCTTCCAATATTTTCATTGAATTCCACACCATTTGCAGTGCTGCTGTGTAAAAGCTTAGCTTTGATTAAAGCGCTTTGTATGAGCAGTTGTGAGCCGGTATGTCCTGTCCTGTCTTCACTAATCCTTTTTCCTCTTTCCTTACCTTCCCTTTTGCCTGTACCAGAGCTGCAGGGACTTTAGATTTGAAGTGTAGAGCTGGGCTCAGGAAAAGTAAGCTTTGTTCTTTCCTTTCTGCTGACAGTTTTTGTGACCTCAGGGAAATCATTTAACCCATTTGTTTCCCATGCACAAAAAGAGAACAAGGATGTTTTCTTTGTCCCATCCACCAGTACAATACAGTAAGCTCTCCCAGCTGCCTCTGGTTATATCTGCAGACAGTGAACCTTGTCTGCATCTTGTCTGAGGTCGTTGAACACCACCAAGGCCGTAATACAGAAGAGGAGCAGTCAACAGATGGTGGCAGCAATGCCAGGCCCAGAGCTGTTCCGAGGAGATCCCCTGGCTTTGAGGTTATGAGGAGAAAGGTGGTGCTTTCCATCCACCTTAATTCTACTTCCATATGGCTTTGGGGAAGGACTGAAAAGAAAGAGGAGTGCAGCTGTCAGCTAACAGGAATACCAGGAATCAAACTGGGAAGTGCTGGACATTTGCACCTTCAGAAGTTTTCCTGAAGTCTTTTTTTGCTTTGTGCCAGTCAGAGACTTGCTGTGGCCCTGGCTGATCTCCCCAGCTTCACAGAGCACCTCATCCTCACTCTGCCTCCTCTCAGCCCACAGTCCAATGCTCTTCCATTCCCCTGGGGTGTTCTCCTTCCTGACAAGCTGTCTCTTTTCCACCCCCTGAAAAGGGGAATACTTTTGTGGCTGTTTCTGCTTGTACTGCCATGTTGTCTTCCCCATTCCTGTGTTTGCCTTGTCTAACTGTAAAACTTGGGCTTGGGGGGAGCTATCTACTACTCAGCATTTGACTACAACCCTGAAAAGTCTCACTTTGTTGGCCCTGTTACTCTAATAAACATGATTATTATTTTATTATTAATATTTGCAACAAGGTAAGGAGACTAACACAGGAGAATGGTGGATCTTCCACAGGGCTGTTGGACCTGGTTACAAAACAGTTCTCAGAAAAGCAAATTTCTAGAATTTCCATTCTTTGTTTTCAATTATCTTTGTATAACAAAGTATCCATTATCACTAAAATTAGTCATAAAATAAAGCACTTTGGGTACTAACCCCATGAAAGCTGCCTGAAAGAGAACAACAATATATCTACCTAGCATCATTAATAGAGCTAATAAAAGCACAGTGCAACCAGCAAGTGCAGCCATCAATGAGGTTTTCAATAACTTCTTTGGAAACCAGAGCTGGCTTGATTTTCTGTTTCAGAAATGCCCAAATATAGCTGTGATTTGAGTAGCGCAACACTTTACCTTTCACATTTTCTCCTAATCCTATACATCTGCTGCTTCAGTGGTTAAGATCTAGTAAATACCAAACCATGACTTCATTAATGAAGTGTAACAGTAACTTAAAATATGTACTGATTTGACCAAGGACGCCTTTCAGAAATCTCATTTACAGCTGACATATGTAAACACACATGCCAAGTAAAGCAGAATTAAAACCAGAAATTGAGTTGCTCTTATCTCTGTTTAACTGCAGCAAGTTTGTGATACTTGTAAAGGTTTGCGTATGATGAAAGGGTTAATGAGTCAATGCATAACATATATTTCTGTGTAGATGTACTTGTAGGTATACACAGATTTGGGTTTTGAAGTACAAAATTTAAGGGGAAAAACATGGTGTTTGGAAGACTTCCACTGCATTTAATTGAACCCACAATCTATCACCAGTTGCTAAAAATAAAATTAAGAAATATCGGCTCTGAATGCTTCTATTGGTTTATATTTTGTTATGTTTTCTGAAGACTCTGATAACCGCTCAAGTACAACTGTGAGAGTGTTACATTTGCACAGCATTTCTGCAGAGCTGGAGACAAATTCTGCCCAAGGAAACAAATGACATTGCAAAGCATTTTTATATAAAGAGATTTCCAAGTAACTCAAACCAAAAAGAAAATAAATATAGATATAAAAATAAAACCACCACATTTTCTTCATTCCCTTGTCAAACTTGGTGATAGCTCTGTGGGACCACCCATGAAGGTTTGAGGAAGAGAAAGAAGCAAGGTTATTTGCCCCAGACCTCGTTTTGAGGCATCAGAAGGGAAGCAATTCGCCGTATTATGATACATTATGATACATCCAGAGATGCAGCTTGTGAGAAGCCCACATTTTGGTCTGAGGCTTGGGGACCTTGTGCTTCGCTAATAATTTACTTCACAACCCCTGCTCTCCCACCCATGGACACAGGGCCACACACTGTGGCAGTGAGGTGGAGTCCCCCTGGCCAGGGTTTCTGAACAGTACTGCTAGGAACACCTCAGGAGGGGACCTAACCCACCCCCGAGACGTGCATTTCCTACAGAATGAATGAAATGTCCTGTCCCAAGCACTTCTCTGATCCCAGCAATGAGCTGCAGACCATGGCCTTGTATCATCAGTCTATATCAACACCAGAGCAAACATAAATTGTGTTTCCTGCCTTGTCTTGGCAGAAAAAGATAAAGGGAACCCACAGCTTGGAGAAAGGTGTGGTCAGCCTTCCTCCTCTTTTCACCCTCCCTCTTTTCTTTGTTGGCTGGGCAGCTAGATTCAATTTGTATCTCTGAGGAGAAACAACTAGATAATACAATCATTTCCCAGTCTCAGGTGCTGTGATGCCAAAACCTCCCCTCTGAAACCTTTCAAACAGACTGGCTTTTTCTAATCTTACACAATGCCCTTTTGAGATACAATTATCTGCTTCAAAGTGCAACCTGACGGTACAGAACAGAGAAAGCTTCCTTTCCTGGGATGGTGAGGAGCAGGGTAACTGTGCTTGCTGATGATAGTACCAAAGGACAATGACATTACAGCTTGCTGACACCACTGCAGAGTGGAATGTCTGGAACACAAGTGCCCTGCCCCATTGCTCCACTGGACAGGTCCAGCCAAACCCACCTCAGATCTTGGCTCCTTCTTCAGCCCCATCAGCCATGCTCCTCTTTCTCCTCAACCAAGTGCCAAGGCAGGGTAGAGTTTCTGCGTGTGTAGGGTCACTTGTTGTCACTTGTGGACCTGTAGGTCCCAAGAAGGTGAGGGCAGGGAGTAGAAGAAGGTTTTGTGCTGGAACTGGGGTCCTGAACCCTCAGGGTAGGAGGGAAGGAGTCACCCTGTGCCCTGCCCTCTATAAAGAGGTCATAAATTAGGTGTGAGGTATGAGAGGTGAGATATGAAAGCCTTTCAAGGACTGGTCTCTGCTTTATCTGGGGAGTGATGAGCTCATAAAGAAGAAAGAAACCATCCTTATCTGACTCTTTCAAGAAACTCACTGACCCCTTGCTCAAAAAGTTGATAACACTATAATATGTTTTTATACCTTGAGACCCTTTAGTATCAATATCATTGAAGACTCAAATTGTGTTTTCCATAAAGAATGAACTTTGTAGACTGAATACTCTCAATTTGCCTTCCTGAGAGAGGCACAGCTCCATTCTGAATCTGCCTGAATGTGAGTTTCTGTTTGTCACCACCACACAAGTTGCAGCCTATAGAAGAACTGTACTTCACTTTGCTGCAAATGTGCAGAGCCTGAAAGAGGATCTCCAAAAGCATGATGTTACCTGTTTTCTTTGGGGACTGAAAAATCCAGATACACATCCAGCACTAACTGTGGCTTTCCCATCATCTTTGGCTTGAATTTTTCCTGCCCTTAGTGGTGTGGAGGTGCTTCATGCTCGCTGCTCACAGTCTTCCAGACCACCCAAGACTGCATCTCAAATGCTATTGTATGTACAAACTTCACAATGTTTAAGAATATAAAAAGTTCCTGTGATTATAAATGTTTCATAAAATTCATATTTAAAGAAAACCATGTCAGTATTTTTTAGTAATGTGAATGCAATATTAGCTTATAAGCATTTAAATGAGTCAGATGCTTTATGAGTCCATTTCAGAAATTTTTCTGTGTACATGAATGAAAAATTTAAATGGAAATGGTTCTGAAAGAAATAGTGCTGAACATAGCCATATGAAAAGCAATCTAAAAACACTGACAGAGGTAAAAAAAATAAATGAAAGTGCCCATGATGTATGGGGGTCTAAGAATGAAAGATAAATTGTTCCTTGCATGTGCTCTGTCAAACCAGTTGTTGCTCCAAAGCTCTTTACACGCTCTATGCCCACACACCGAGTGAGCTGCACATCCACCCTAGCAATGCTGAGTAAGATGCAGAAAGGGGAACTCTGCTCAGGGACTGCCAAGATTAAAGCACCTCAGAGGCTTAAATTTGCACTTTTTCTGTCCTTGTGCTAACTGATAAGACAATGTCAGCCCACAAAGATAGGCCTGATCTCACAGAGATTTCAGACTCCAAATAACTACCAATAAAACCAAGGAAGAAAAATAGAAATGGAGTAACCAGTCATTGCTTTGCACTGGTAGGTGTAATAGCAAAGGAGGATTTTAAGGAAGCATAAAAGGAAGATAATAATACATTTTGTGAAGCTCCTCATAAACATGAGAGGCAGTATGGCAAAAAGGACATAATTGCCACTTTGAAGATTAAAAACTGGATAATAGAGGCCAGCATCATGAGATAATCTGAGGAAGACACAAGATTTCACCGCTTGAATGTATGCGTTTTGTGTAGCGTGGTATGCCCAGAAGATGAAAAGGGACTGACTTAAATAAAATGAGGAAGTGGGAATGAGAAGCTTTAAGAAAAGAGAACTATAACTGCTGTAAGAATAGCTGCTATAAAAAGGACATCTACATGCTAAGAAGGAAGAAATAAAGGATACAGCTGAAGATTGTCAAAATAGCTCTAAGGCAAATGTGAAATAGTTTCCAGTAATTCAGATCCTTCATGGGCAAGCAGGTCCTGGGCTCTCCCCTGCAAGGGGAGCACTCTGAGGCTGGTGTGGTATGACAGCATGTCCTCTAGTATGCTCTCCGTGTTTCACATGCCAGCCAGAGAAAAGGAAACGGATTGTAGGGGAAATTGCCATCTGCTTTTGTCAATAAAAGACCACGTGCATGGCTTGAGCCTAAACATACTGAAGCCAGCCTTTTATAGCTGCATGGGGGGAAATGGGAGGCCTTACTAAAGTGTGAGAAAGTATAATTTAAAAGGAATAAACAAAAATTACTATGACACAACTTCATCTGCTCTATATAGACTCCAACATAGTATCACAGAAGGCATGGGAACTTGTAAAGGCAGGGGTTCACATTAAACCTATGATTTTCTCAGCTTCCTAGGACCTAGTTTCAAGAACATTATTACAGATATTGTTTTCTCACACTTTAATGTAATTTGTACTGTACAGGGGAAAAAAGATCATAAAGTTTCTCTTTCCTATAAATGTGTACAGAAGGCATTTGTATGCCCTGTTCATTGAAAACACCTCACAACCTTTGGTGTATTTATTCTTCCAAGGCACACAAGAGGGTATATTAATATCCATGTTCCATAAACCATTTAACTGAGGCACAAGGTCACAGAAATGCAATGTCTTGAAACTGAAGTGGGTATAGGCATAGCTGAGGTAGTATTAAAAACAATATCACACACCCAATCACACAGAATCACATCATGGCTGTGGTGGGAAGGCACCTCTGGGGATCGTTTGGTCCAACCCCCCCACTCAAGCAACATTGCCTAGAGCCGGTTACTGCCCAGGACACTGTCCAGGTGACTTTTGAAGATCTCCAAGGATGGAGACTCCACAGCCTCTCTTTAGCAAGTGAAGGGATGCTGGCCAGCCTATAACTCACCAGATTCTTCTTGTTGCCCTTCTTGGTGATAGGAGTGATATTTGCTTCCTTACAGTCCTCAGGATTCTGCCCTGATCACCACAACCTTTCACAGATAACCAACAGTATCCTTGCAGTGACTTTAGGCAGCTCCCTCAATTCTTGCAGGTACATCCCATCAGATGCCGTGGACTTGTATACAACTTGTATACATTGAGTTTGTTTAAATGTTCCTTTCAATGGGGTCCTCCTCCACCAAGGGTGAGTCTTCCTTGCTCCAGATTTTCCCTTTGGTCTCAGAGGCCTGATGTTCCTGAAGACTGGTCTTATCAGCAAAGGCTGAGGCGAAGAAGACATTCAATAGCTTGGCCTATTCTGTAACTGTTGTCACCAGGGTCCCTGCCCCATTCAGCAGCAGGCCCACATTTTCCCTAGTCTTCCTTTTGCTGCTGCTGTACATGTAGAAGCCCTTCTCATCCTTCACTAGATTCAACTCCAGGTGGGCTTTGACTTTCCTAACCCCATCCCTGTACATTGTGTCTATATTGTCCCTGCTTCTGCCTCTTGCGTGCTTCCTTTTTATGTTAGATTAGTCAGGAGCTTCTTGTTCATCCATACAGCCCTCCTGCTACCTTTGCTTGACAGTGAGTTGGTAGCAGCTCAGGTACAAGGTGTGTTTGTCGACACAGACAGAGAGTTCAAGGCAGAAAAATTTTCTTCACCAAGATGTGGAGTCAGTTCATCTGTGCTTATCTCCCTCCACGTCTGCTTCCAGTAGCCACCACAAGATGTACTACAGCTAGTGCCCCAACGCAGCACCCTGGTCTGCAGGACAGGTACATCTGCAGAGACCTACCCCAATCACATAGGCAGTCTGCCACAGGGCAGAAATATGGACATGAATGTCCCCCATGTTAAACTAGTTATTTCACCAGTAACCTCTCCTGTCTCCTGCATTATGCATATGTGCTATTCTAAATCAAACAGCTGAATTTGTAATTGTTAATCCATTTGTTTCAACAACCCTTCATTTACTGGCCTGCAGCCTTTGAGCCTCATAGCTGTGGTTTCTTGCAGTGTTGACTACAAAAATGACTTCTCAGTTGTCCCAGCCACTACATATTCAAAAATCAGTATGTGACTGCAGGAATATTTATGCAGCAAACTTCTAAAGCCACTGTTAAAAAAAGGACCTTCATTACCCATTTCTTACACTGAGAGGATGGATCAACCTCCTCAATGTGCAGACAGTAATTTCTGTTACCTATTAAACTTAAATTGGTGGCTCTCATCCTACATATCCATTCTCGTAATGACAACTGGATTTGCTATATAAGTAATGTGGACTCTTCTATGTGTTTGTAGAACTGGGTATGAGCTTAATCCTTTTGCATCAGGTTACTATGAAAAGCAAGGTGCTAAAAGACAAAATACACATAGAATAAATGCTTTCTAATATGAAAATGTTTAGAAATAATATAAACCAAAATAAAACTGTGGCGGGTATATAATACTGGAATGATATTCTGAATAGTCTGATTAATTCTTTCACTGCCAATGAAAAGAAAAAAAATTGAAAGTCTGATGTATCTAATATGAAGCATCAATGAACCTGTCTCTCTGTTGAGGGGTTACAAACTGCAGCTAAATCTACAAGAAGACATTTGTAGATTTGTGGATTTTGGTCGTCCAAACCCAAACTGAGAATTTAAAACCATCACCTAGTAGCTGAATTCATCAGACCGGACCCAGGAACTCTAGCTGGAAGGTGTGATCTGTCACTGCTTTTCAAAATGCCAGGAAAGAGGCTAGAGGTGTCACCAGAGGTGCCCAACCAGTAGACTACGTCCCACCTCAGTCATCCTGTCTCCAAAGCGCTTCAGAAGCAGCTGCCCAAGGGCCTTCCCTGGAGAGATACAGAGGAGGTCTCTGCGCGTGTAATACCCAGAGCAATTTATGCTCACTTGGACATTAACCTACCTTGCATGTGAAGGAGGTCCTGTCGCGTGGTAGGGAAGGGGCCATGGCATGGAGTCCCCTCCTACCCCCAGCCTAAGCTGTGCAGCTGACCTGCCTATCTGGAAGCATGACGGTGCTGGGGCATAGCAGCTCTCTCTGTTCAGTTTGTTCCACTTTGCAATGATTATTTGAGGAATGAAGAATGAGATAAAAAGGGATCATGACTGTGTATTGTAGTCACTGGGTCAGACTGCTAGCACTGGACTCTGGGTGCCAGCCCTTGCTTGCTCCAAGAGCTAGAAACGAGAAAACAGTGGCACTTTCAGTGGAGCAAGGACCTGAGGCAAGCTGTCTCCCACTCCCAGGCAAGTATGTTAAACAATTAGACTGCAGAATCATGCTCATTTTTTGGAGCAATTACTACGTAATTCTCCATACCAGAGAGTTACTCTTAATTCCTTTGCTGAGCAGTTTCAGCAAGAGCAAATGGAAACATTTGTGCTTACACTCCCTCACCCTAGAAATTGATGGGAAAAGCAGGGGGAGGTAAATGATGGGATTCAAATTTTCTTAGGTAGGAATTAAACCCGTGTTTCCTGAGCCCCCCCATTCAGCTGCTGGATGAAAGGAGTCTGCCTCTTAAGCTTTCAAAGGGGCTAAAGCACCTCATGTCAGGAAAGAGGTCAGAGCGACAGCTCCCAAGTGAAGGGATATACTTCTCTACGACTAAGAACTAAGGAATTCAAGTCTCTGAGACAGGTGCAAATGCTTCGTATTTCCTATTTCAGATGTATTTCTGTGTAGCTGGGGATTATATGACCACTGATATCAAATCTGTGACCTACTAGGACACCCAACAGTACAGGTCATGAACATTTCTGCCAAGTTGAGTGGGATGCACTACATTGTGTTTATTCCAGCTACCTGAAGCAAACAGTCTTCCTGAGCTGAGTATAGTAATAATAGTAATAATAATAATAATAATAATAACAACAACTTATACTGGCTTAGCCGTTTGCACCTTGTGGCTACAATGTATTTGTTCAGGCAGTGAGAATCATAAAACCAGACTCAAGGTACCAGCCTCTACCTGCCAGCTGGGCAAATTACAGACTTTGGCACTTGGCTTTCTCCATGAAGCCCAAGCCCTCCGGACAGCCCAGGCACTTGATGTGGAGGTTGTTACACTCACAACCTCAAGCCCTCCTCTTGCTTGATTTAGCCCTAAATCAGTTTCAATTCACAACAACTAAATATCAGGAATACAGTTCTCTTAGGCAAGCACAAATGCTTCCTATTTCCTATTTTAGATGGTTTTCTGTTTAGCGGGGGCCATCAGCTTCATTTCACACCTTGTGACACTTTTCAGCATAATTGTATATGCTTCCACTCTTATTTAAGCCACTCATCCCCCCTCCCCCCTTCTCCCACCCCCCTAATCTAGCTGGAATTCATAAAAGCCAGGCTGGCTTGTTCATCAACACTGTAGCCACATGACAGAAAGCACTCCTCTTTAAAGCTCACATGGCCTTTCAAAAAACTTGATGAGGCGTCACCTGTCAATGCCATTCTAACGAATACCTGGTTATCGGTTTTACTTAAATCAGTCCTCCCAGCAGAATTGAAGGAGGAGCAATAAAAATGGAAACGAGCAGAAGTTGCAGAGAAGGGGGATTGCATGAGGCAGTGGTGCTGTTGAAGCAAATGTCATTGGAACTGCAGCTTAACTTCATGCCAAATCAGGTTATCACCTGCTTGTCATCGCTGCGACTTGTCTGGCCACACCAAGAGTTACAGAAGCTAAACCAGCAAGAAACTACCCTTCCCCCCTCAAAAAGGGCAGGGGAGAAAAAAAGAAAGAGAGGGAGAATAGTTTTCTGCTGGTTTAACTCCCTAAAATGGCTTATCAGGAGGTCAGAGGGAAGCCAGGGCACGCACAATGGAGGGAGTGGAGCTGTAGGGCTGGAGCACAGGAACGAAGGAAGCAAAGGACTGCCACAGCATTGACTTACCCTGGGTAAAGCTGTTGGGGAACTTACAGTTGGAGCAGTATTTATCTTTAGGACTGACAGATGTAAAATGTTTACAACTCCCTACTCCATTTTTTTGTCCACCTACTGAGCCCCAGTGCCCTTTCTTTGCTGCTGAGATGGGGTTCTTTAAAGCAGAATGGCATATAGCAGGGACCAGTCATTTAGTGGCATGTTCACACCTTCCCTGTTGTTTTTTCTTGCTGTGTTGTTTTTTCTTCCCTCTTAAGGGAGGGGCTTGAGCTTTACTGGAGTGTTTTTGCTTTTGTATGATCTAAGGAATTTTTGTTTGTTTTGGGTTGGGTTTGTTGCTGCATTTTCTTATTCTTGATTTCAGTTTGTGGGTCTTTTTTCTTTTTTTTTTTTTTCCCAGAGGTAACCAGTCTCATTACTGGAGACTGGTTATCTAGTGCATTGACAGATATTTTTTTATTAGATATGAGAAAGAAAAAATGTATGATACTTTAAAAATATATAAGCTCTGTTAAGTTTTCAGTTTCCCAACACACCGGACATTCAAACAGTCTGGATCCTATTTAACAAACATTGTTGAATGTATTCAGTTAATAAAAGCTTGGCAAATATTGGTAAAGGGCTTGTAATGGTTGTGAGTGACAAAGGTTAAAAGCTTTCGATAGCATTGCACCAAACTGGAGTAAAGCTTGAAGAAACTGAAGTGATGTGTTAGTAAGGAATCTCAGCACTGATTAGGACATCATGAAATACTCATTTCTCAGAGACAGGAAAAGATGCAACTATTCCAGAAATCTGAATTTAGTTTTAAAACTTGAAACTTTAAACACTATTTAATCACATTGTCCTGTTTTCCCGTTATCAGAAAGTATATACAGATTAAAACAAGAATGAAATCCCCTCATTGTCCCAGTCTGACAGTTACTGGGAAAGCAAGATGTTTTCTTTCCTATGAATATGTTACACTGTTTCTCCATAATGACCAGGACAAGAGAAGAAAAGGCTTTAGGGTAGATTGGCATATAGGGAACATTATCTCTTGGTGTGAACTTTATCATTTTTATTGTTCTGTTGATGCCCTCCCCGCACAGAGGAAAGGTCTCTGTGCACCCCAGGACACAAGGAGGCTTCCCAGGGTCTCCTCAGATCTTGGATAGCCCAGGGGAGAGGCACAATGGGAACACCAGAAAGCACACGCTGTTTCAGGATTTCTGTAAACACTGGATTCCAGCTCCCAAAACCACTCTTAGATTCACTTTCTTTAAAGGCTTGTCTGGACGAGGATAAAGGTGTATTAAAAAAAGTGTCAGTGAAAACTTTTAATTAACATGTTTTCAAATTCTCAGTGTTGACAGGGTGTGTTGCATTTTAGTGCATTTGCCAGCAAACGTGTTAAAATACATTTGTGTCCTGTCTACATATGGCAAGTTAGGACACGTTTCTAAAAGTTTCAAAATTTAACGGGAGTTAAAACATGTTCATGATTGTGCTTTTACCTTAGCTGAAGGTGAGTGTCACCGATGGGTTTTCCTGGGACTCCAGAGAGCAGCTGCCATACCGGCAGGGAGCTGTTATTTAGCCGCTTTCTCCTCTTCCTGAACTGTCAAATGAAAGTAACATTTCATTTACCTGTCTTTCAGGAATGGATGAAAGAAATGCTTTATACAATATTGGGGAAAAAAAAATGAAAAGCTGGCTATTAGTAAGATGGGAGGTGGGGCAGTGATTACAGGAGCTGGAAGCCATGCTTTCCTAGGGTGGCAAATTGCAGTTTCAGACGACCTGATGTGAGGTCAGGATTTCCGTAGCCACATAACCCAGAGCGTGGCACCGCATTCAGCTGTTGCTCCAAACACTTTGCAGGGGCAACTTCACTTCAACTGCTCTTGGGCCAAAAGCTAGAAGCCTTTTTTCTAGCCAGAAGGTCAGCATAAAGTTGACGTAAGCACTACATACCATGCTTAATACCTGGCTAGCTTGATAGAAAAATTTGTGTTTATGCCCGATCAAAGTTATAGCTGAGAGGCACAAATTCAGTATTAATGATCATGAAGTCACAGCTGAGCATCAGTAACTCTGAGTCAGCTGCGACACTGATTTGCTGGGCAGCACTGTACAAACCGTTTCATCAGTCCACACCTGTCATCTCCCTTCCCAAAAGGTAGAGGATGAAAATAATTTCAAGCAAAATGTGCTGAGAGGAGTCACGTTTTGGAAGTACTGCAAAAAGACAACTTCATCTGGGGGGTGCAACATGAATCGGCTGTGGCGGGACTCTTAACCTTGGGTGGAGCTAGGAGAGGCGAATTCTGCCGCCCCTCTGAGAACAGCTCCCCAGCCCTCTTTCTTCATTTTTGGGCCCCTCAGAGCTGTCTCTAGGTCATGGCTGTCATGTTCTTAGAAATATCATCACCCACACCACATATGGGATATGATTTTTTGCTGACACAGCTATTGTGGTAAAAGCCCTAACACAAATACACTTAACAATGGTACCACTTTTTTCAGACACTAAACCTCCAACAGCCTATACACAAGCACCTTTACACTGATACATCCTTGTTCCTGCCAAAGAAATGCTGCAACAACTTTTTGTGTGGAAGGCCCTGTAGAAAATTGGTATTTTCACATTCATATCTGATTAGTCCTGCTGCAATACACCAATGAGGGATTGTTTTGGGTTTTGGTTTTTATTCTCTTTTCTTTCTTTTTTCCCCCTTGGAAGAAGATGAAAAGATCAGGAACTTGAGTAAAGTGCAAGTTTAAGAATGAGGAATCTTCCCTCCAGCATATCTGCTTGCTTGGCGCTTAAAGGTGTGGTGTGACAAGGAGCAGCCTGGTAACTGGTGGGCTCAAGAGGTCAGTCAGGGGGTTAAATCCTGTATTTTCACCTCATGTTCAAGGGTTTGGGTTAGAAAGCAGAGATAGCTGTCCAGGTTGTAGTGCACTGGGACTGACAGAGGGATTATACATATATCCCAGATTTCCTGCTTGTCCAGAGACTCTACAGAAGAACTTGTGGAAATAAGCATCTAGAATAACATCAGTGAAGGCTTTTTTCTTTTTTTTCTCTTGAAGTTGCAAAACATTGAAATGGTTGAAAAACATATCAAGAGCATCATGCAAAGCATACACCGTCAAAACTCCCACAGTCGCTCTGTGAAATTTTTCAGTGACACTACTCTGAAATTCAGACGTCGCTACGGTGGAAAGTAAAACTGCGTATGCCCATGCAGGTGAAATTGCGTAGGCCCGTGCAAGGTGGACAGATGACTTTTGATACTGATGGCGAGGCGCTGTCACGGTCTTCCAGGAGGTCCCCTCAGGTGGTCTGTTATATCAACCAGTGCAAAAACCAAACCCAAACAACCCCAAACCAGCATCCAGATTAAAAGGAGCAGAGAAAACGCTACGAGTGGAGTCCCCTCGGGAAGCGGAGGAGGATCACGGAGGAGGAAGCTGTCCGACCGTCCGGGCCCCACGGTCGCGTTGCAGTCACGCCGCAGGACGAGCCCTCTGCAGCTCTCGCCATCCCCTTCTGCCGCCGGTGCCCTCTGCCGTACACCGCTCCCCGCCCCGCCCGATGGCGAGGGGGGGGTGCGGGGGCAGGGGCAGGCGAGGGACCCCCGGAGAGCGGCTCCCGCCACCTCGGCGCCCCCGACCCCACCCGGCCCCGCCGAGCCCAACCCAGCCCCGCAGCGGCGGGGCCGGCGGCCGCAGGTGACGCCGGGGCGGGCAGGGCCGCCCCCGCCCCGCTCCCGGCCCCGCCGAGGAGCCCCCGCCGCCCCCCCCGCCCGTCGCCAGGGAGACCGCCCGGCGGCGCGGCCTCGCCGAGGGAGCCCCGGGGCGCGGCGGCGGCACCCCCCGCACCCCCGCCCTGGCGGGGCCAGCGGCCGCCCCCCCGCGCCGGCCCACGGGGGGTGCGGGTGTTGCCAGCGCGGGGGGCGCGGCCGCGGGGGGGGGGGGGTGTGATGGGGGCAGCCCCGCGGGGGAGCGGGAGGCCGCTGCGCCGGGCTCGGCGGGGCGGGCGGCGGCGGCCGAGACAAAGGGAGCGGCGGGCAGCGGCGGCTCTCGGCGGCGGGGGAGCTGTGCGTGAAATCCACCCCCCCCCCCCCCCCAAAAAAAAGCCACCCAACCAAATGCCCCTTTTGCCCCCAAGTCCACGAAATCTTCCCTTGACCGGTTGAAAATAACCGGCTGCCGTGGCCGGGGTTACCGAAAGGCGGCAGCGGGCGCACAAAGCCCACCGGCCCCGCCAGCCCCGGGCAATCCGCGGGGAGAGGAGGGTGGGCGGCTGGGCCGAGCCTCCCCGCTCCGCAGCCCTTTATTACCGGAATGATTTGAACATCCTTGTTTATAAACAAGAGGCGTTTGGAGGAGATTACCCGAGTTTGGGAAACGACCGTTCTGACGCTCGTTTCTGCTCCCGAAAAGGGGGGGAAGCGGGGGTGGGTGTCGGGGAGGGGGTGGGGGGGTTCTGGGCCAGCCTTTCCCGCATCGCGCCGCGGAGGGAGCGGGCCGGCTCCCCGCACACGCCGCCCCCTCCCCCGGGAAAGGAAATCAATCAGATCCGTGATATTTCACCCACCCCATCGCTGCTAAGCGCTGGAGATCACCGTTAATTCACATGCATTAGTTTCGGGTTACATCTTATTCGAGGGTTTAAATTCAACGTAAATACACACTCGGGGCTGGGGTTTGGGAAAGCGCAAATGTTTCCCTGATAATGTCGCTTCGCCCACAACTTGAGAGCGTGGAAATGTAATCTCGAAATGGGTCACCGCCTCAGAAAATACTTTAAAAACACAAATCAGGAATAATCAGACAGCAGAATTTAATTAGAGCCGTAGGGTAATCGCAAAATATTTTATTCCAAGCCAATATCGCTATGGGGGAGGGGTCCGTTTCTGCTTCGGCAGCGGCTCCTGCCGCCGCTGCTTTAGCGTTTGCAACATCTGGCCTACAGACCTACTAATTTCGACTCGTGATCTCGTTTGGCGAAACCCGATCTACGTGGTTCAAATACCTTCCAAATTGGGGGCGATTTAACAATCGCGACCAATTAAACCCAGGGAAGAAAAGAAAAAAAGCAAAGGGGGAAAAAAAAAAAAAAAAAAAAAAGCGAAGCAGCAAATCCCCTCCTTCCCTCTCCCCCCGCCCCGGGCTCGCACACACACTATCTGTTGCTCTCTCACGGCGGCAGCGGGTGGGGGCGGGCGGCGGGGCTGGGACGGACTCACACTCGCTCACACTCACGCTCACACTCACCCTCACCGCGCGCCCCTGGCACCATTGTTCCTGCCCGCCCGCCCCGCTTTATCGGGGTGTTTTGTTCGCTCCCCGGCGCGGGGCTCCGCGCGCCCGCCCGCGCCGCGCCGGAGCGGCACATTCATTATCGGCCGGGGGCTGATTTCAAACCGCTGCCATCGCGGCTCCATTGTTCGCCGGGCGGCCAGGCCCCGCCCCCCTTTGTGTGGCGCGGCGGCGATTGGCCGGCGCCGGGCGGAGGGCTGCCGTCACCGCTCGGGAAGCCCATTCATCTGTGCACTTGGGCGTTGGACTCCGCATCTTATTAGCAACCAGGGAGATTTCTCCATTTTCTCCTTGTCTACAGTACGGCTACAAATCTGGGATTTTTTATTACTTCTTTTTACTAAACTTGGGCTCCTTTTTTTTTTTTTTTTGCTCGACTTTTTCCTCCCTTTTTTTCCCCTCCCTCCTGTGCTGCTGCTTTTTGATCTCTTCAACTTTAAATTTTTTAAAAGGAGTGCATTATAATCGGTTCTGTTCTCTCTTCTCTTTTTTTTTTTCCCCTCTGGTGTGTGTGTGTGTTGCTGCTGCTGCTGGTCGCCCAGTATTTATACCAACCCAACGCTCTTTGTTTCCCCTCCTTTTGGATCTGTTGAGTTTCTTTGTTGAATAAGACAGCATGGGTGCCCAGTTCTCCAAGACCGCTGCAAAGGGCGAAGCCTCCGCCGAGAAACCTGGGGAAGCAGTGGCTGCATCTCCATCCAAGGCGAATGGACAGGTAAAAAAAAAAAAAAAATTAAAAAAAAAATTAAACCTACTCCTTTTTTTAAGCCAACTTCGACGGACTCTCTTTCGCATCCTGTTTAATTCTTCTTCCTTTGATGCCCCAGTGGCACATTCAATGGAGAATACGGTCGATCCTTTTATCTTTGCAACTCGAGGCAAAGGAATCATTTCTTTTATTTTTTTTAAACGGGCTCGGCTTTGAATGGTTCGTTCCTTTATCTTTCCTGCGGTGGTGGTGGTGGTGGTGGGGGGGCACATCTTTTTCTCCTTTTTTTTAAAAAATTTTTTGCTAACCCCTCGTGTATTATGGTGAAGTGTCCCAGTGGCTCGTAAACGGAAGGATCTTACACCGCTCGGCTTTTCTGTCCGCTTAACCTCCTTCTCCCGAAGACGCCCGGTGACTAGCGCGGACCGCCCCCCGCGGCAGCAGGACGGCCGCCGAGCAGCGGGGGCCGGATCCGCCGGGCTGGGGGCTCGGCGGGAGCGCGGCGGCGGCGGGCAGCCCCCTCGGGCGGGAGCGCGGGGCAGGGGCTGCGCCGCCCGCCCCCTCCCCGGCACCTCCGCCGGGGGGGGCGGCAGCCGCGGGGTACGGCTTTCTGTGACACCCCCCACCCCACGCGTGAGCCGGCGGCCGGGCTGGCCGTGCCCCCGCTGCCCCGCCGTTGCGGGCGGGCACCCCCCGCCGCCCCCGGGGGCAGCCAGCCTGAGAGATCCAAATGCGGCGCGGGGGGGGGGGGGGGGGGCGGGGGGCGCCTCGCCGCACCGCCCGGGCGGAGCGGGGCAGCAGCGGGCGGGCGGGGGCCGGGGGCCGGGCGATCTTTGTTAGCCTTCCCTTCCCTTCCCCGCCCCGCGCCGCCGCCGCGGCTGGACGGGGCGCGCCGGGGGCGGGGGGTGCGCGGCGCCGCCGCCGCCGCTGCGTGGAGCCACGGCGCCCTCTGGCGGCTGCCGCCCGTCCCGCCCGCCGCTGGGGGCGCCCGCCGCGGCCCGGTCCGGCCCGCGAAGGGCCCGAGGGTTTAAACCGCGGCAGCAGAGAAGCGGGCGAGGAAAGGCCGCGGGGTGGGGAGGGCGGCGGCGGCAGCAGCGGCGGCGGCGGCCCGTGGTCCCCCCCTTCCACCATCACCGCCATCGCTCTCGGCACCGCCGGTAATGCCCGTCGCTGTCTTGCAGGAGAACGGCCACGTGAAGGTGAACGGCGACGCCTCCCCCGCGGCGGCGGAGGCGGGCAAGGAGGAGGTGCAGGCCAACGGCAGCGCGCCCGCCGAGGAGACGGGCAAGGAGGAGGCGGCCTCGTCGGAGCCCGCCTCCGAGAAGGACGCGGCCGAGGCGGAGAGCACCGAGCCGGCCTCCCCGGCGGAGGGCGAGTCCTCCCCCAAGACTGAGGAGGGCGCGACCCCCTCGTCCAGCAGCGAGACCCCGAAAAAAAAAAAGAAGCGCTTTTCCTTCAAGAAGTCCTTTAAGCTCAGCGGCTTCTCCTTCAAGAAGAACAAGAAGGAGGCCGGCGAGGGGGCCGAGAGCGAGGGCGGCGCCGCCGCCGCCGCGGCGGAGGGCGGGAAGGAGGAGGCGGCGGCCCCCGAGGCGGCGGGCAGCGAGGAGGGCAAGGCCGCCGCCGAGGAGGCCTGTGCGGCCGCCGCCGGCAGCGCCGAGGCGGCGAAGGAGGAGGCGGGGGACTCGCAGGAGGCCAAATCGGACGAGGCCGCCCCCGAGAAGGCGGCGGGAGAAGAGGCCCCGGCGGCGGCGGCCGAGGAGCAGCAGCCGCCGCCGCAGCAGCAGCAGGCGGAGGGGAAGGCGAAGGCGGCGGCGGAGGAGGCGGCGGGCGCCGGCGCCGCCACGAGCGAGGCGGGCAGCGGCGATCAGGAGTCGGCCCCCGCGGAGGAGCCGGCGCCGGCGCGGCAGGAGCCCCCCTCCGAGAGCAGTCCGGAGGGACCCGCCGCCGAGTCGGCGGAGTAAGCGCCGCCGCCGCCCCTCGCCGACGGACTTTTCTTCCCCCCTGTTTGTTTGTTGGAGTGGTGCCAGGTACTGGTCTCGGAGAACTTGTCTACAACCAGGGATTGATTTAAAAGATGTCTCGTTTCTTTTTTTTCTCTCCCCCCGCAGCTCCCATCTCAAATCGTTGTGTGTTGCCGCCATTCCAACGGGCGGAGGGGGGCCCTCCTCCGCCCTCCTCTCCCACCCTCTATATTTTGGGGTTTTTTTGGTTTTTTTTTTCATCAGTATTAATGTTTTGTTTTGGTTGGTTCGGGTTTTTTTGTTTTGTTTTTGTTTTATTTTTTTAACAACTTTTTTTTTTTTTTTTTTTTTTTTTTTGCAACTCTCTTCATATTATAAAACTCTTCCCGATCGGTCTATGGACATGCCCATATATGAAGGAGATGGGTGGGTCAATAAGGGATATCAAATGAAGTGACAGGGGCCGCAGTGGGGAACCTGGGGCGTGCAGCCCTTGCCGGGAGTGCGCCCCGCCAGAAATGATGTAAGGGGTTAGTCTTTTTTTTAAAAGAAAGTTATTACGATGTATTTTGTGAGGCAGATGTTCTATAAGGTTTACAACACTACAAGTCTTGATTAAGAAGGAAAGGAAAAAGGAAAAAAAAATAAAAATAAAAATCAATACCCAGATAAAGAGATCATAGTCTTAGGAATTCATTTAAACCATAGGAACTTTTCACTTATCTCATGTTAGCTGTATCAGTCAGTGATTAAGTAGAAATACAAGTTGTATAGGCTTTATTGTTTATTGCTGGTTTATGACCTTAATAAAGTGTAATTATGTATTACCAGCAGGGTGTTTTTAACTGTGACTATTGTATAAAAAAACAAATCTTGATATCCAGAAGCACATGAAGTTTGCAACTCTTTCCACCCTGCCCATTTTTGTAAAACTGCAGTCATCTTGGACCTTTTAAACACAAATTTTAAACTCAACCAAGCTGTGATAAGTGGAATGGTTACTGTTTATACTGTGGTATGTTTTTGATTACAGCAGACAATGCTTTCTTTTCCAGTTGTCTTTGAAAATAAAGGAAAACTCTTCAGATGCAATGGTTTTTTTTGTGTAGCATCTTGTCTATCATGTTTTTGTAAATACTGGAGAAGCTTTGACCAATTTGACTTAGAGATGGAATGTAACTTTGCTTACAAAAATTGCTATTAAACTCCTGCTTAAGGTGTTCTAATTTTCTGTGAGCACACTAAAAGCGAAAAATAAATGTGAATAAAATGTATAATTTGGTTGTCTTTCTTTTATGGATACTCTGGTAGCTTAAAGGGACTAGCCAGTATTGCCTAAATTTCTATAAAGTTATGTGTGCTGTTAGCACTAGCTTTGAAAACTACCTTCCTAGATCCTGGACTCTGTAATACTGTGCATCTTTTAGAGAAATTGGGCAGTGCAGCAGGTGATTTATAGGCTTTTCTGGTTTTAAAAAGAAAACTAGAAGGCAGTCTGAGCATGTACAGTGTACAATTCTCCTGTCCAGGCTCCATCTTGCTTTTAAGACCAGAGGTATCCAGTGTATGAGAGTCTTGCCTCTTGAGGAAAATAAGATTTAATTCGAATTGCTTAGGGTGGGGCACTGAAATTTTTATGCCCAGTCGCTTAAAAATTCAACTCTTGAACGTCTTAACGTCTTGGTATGCTGGTCCTACTTAGGTACCTAGACGATTAGCTTGAAAACTTTAGCCTGGAGGGAGAAAGGGGGAATTAACACTGCCATTCTGCTCAAAGTAATTAAAAGCAATATTTTCTTTTTTTCCTCAAGTGCTACTCCCAAGTACAGGTGAGTTACAAAACAGATTTCAAAATTTGTCTATAAAAATAATCACTTGGTGCTTGCCTTTAATTGTTAGGCTTTTTGGCTAATTTCCAGCATATTGCTCAGGGCATATTATGCCTTAATAAAACAGTGGGTTCATGCAAGAAAAGCAGCAGTGGTATTTGTAGGGTGGAAATTGATTCAAGAAAGTGTTGCTTCTAAGTTTATAGGAGAAAGTTTAGTGTTACACTTATTTGCTTCCACCTAAATTTTCAGCAGAAACTCTTTGGAAGCAATTATGATTCATTTTATGAGAAAATGGCACGTTAGCACCTTGTTCCCTAAAGAACAAAGCCTAAACTGAATGAAGTATAGTAGATTTCCTGCTGAATGCGTACTTTTTTTTGTTTTTTTCCTTTTTTTTTAATTCAGCTGTCTACCATTTTAACTTTGGCTTGTATGTACTCTAGTTGCCCTGGTATTTCTCTATAGCTTTAGAAATGTATTGAAACTATGCTATAATTGCTGAGGGACAAAAATAAATGGATGTAAAACAAGATCCTCCACACCAGTGTCATTCTTGGAGTACATGTGTTTGAAGTCTAGTGCATAACTGCTTTGCTAAGGGGTTTTTATAACATGGCTGTAAAAACCTGTTCTGAGACGCATGATGTCTTGGCCATAGAGTCAATGTCTCTTTTTAATAAATATATATATATTTAAATCCAAGAATTCTTAAAGAGAAGTCTGAATTTCTTCTTTTTTTTTTCCTTTGTCAAACTGTATGTGTACATATGAAGAAAATAATTGCTAGTAAAGTTCTTTTTCAGATTTTTCCCAACCTACTCTCCTCAAACGTTCATGTTCTTTCCTCGCTCAGCTGGTGGTGTTTTCTGACGTGCTTCCAGTTCCTGGGGGTGCAGAATCGCTCCTGTCCCAGCAGTCGGGCCTGGGGCTTTGTCATTCCATGGTTTGGTTTGACTTGAAATCTCTTTCCAAGTCTTAACATTAGTGATGTTTCAAAAATACATCTGAGGACCAGTTGCATGTTCTACTCTTCTGGTCCCAGCAGTCAGGTGAGAGTCAATGATACCAGTTTTTCACTATGCAGTTTAAGAAGACGGGAATCAGAAGGGGCTTGAACTAACGGAAATGGAGGAGTTTTGAGCTGCTTTCTCCTGCCAAAGAATTGTGCAAGAGCATCCCTCCTCCCTCGGTCCCCGAGGGACTGAGTGATCACTCCTGTGCGTTTGTAGAAAATGCTTATTTGTGTACAAAGAAAATGAAGGGTCTGGGTGTTAGTGACTGGAGAGATGGCTAATCTTGTCAATGAGAAACCTTTATACCTTTTTTATATTGCATCGGTTGCCTCAGTGAAAGTGCTAATCATGATAAGTATTGTAATTGCAACAAATTATCTCAGAATTAGAATGCATGTGACTTTAAAATGTGTGATTTGAAGCTGATTTTCCTGCCTTGTGGGTTGCTGTGGTTCTTTTTAAGCAGATTGTTACTGTTGCTACGATCAAGGTAACTTCTGTTGTGCTGAAACAGTGTCATATTTTTAGATAAAACTTACACTGGAATCTAATTTTGCTTGACTGGGGGCTGTAGAATTCTACTTCTTTTATGTTTATTTACTTAGACTGAGGCAACAGTCTTCCTTGTTCAAGGTCAAAACTTGGTTGTACAAAAGTCCTTTCAAATTTCATGCCTGTTTTGGTAAAATCTAAACTTAATTTCAGACTCTCCAAATCACAATGTCTGACCTCAAGTACCCAAGTTCTGTATCTGGTCCTGATAGTTATTAATGTGAAATTGTAGAGACTTTGCCTTCAGGCAAGGGAGCAAGGAAAGAAAAGGGAAAGGCAAGCTGGGTGAGGGAAATGGAGCCCAGACTTTGGCTTCTGCTGGAGTGCGTTCACCTTCCTGCTTGCATACGCAACCACTATATACAAATCAAGTGTTCATGTATAAACTTATGACATAATCTAAAAACTCCTGTTGGTTTTATTTGATGCAAACATTGTATATACAAGTATTTTACTCATTTATTATGAGGGAGGACATTGTGTTTTAAGAATTTTTTCGTTGTCTAATACTGTTTGAAACAGCTAACTCTTGAACTTCACTTGCAGATGATTAGATAAAGTCAACGGTTTTCATCTGCTTTGACTGAGTTTTCCTAAGTTGTGAGTCCTTTTATATTGCTTTTTTTAAAAAAAAATCTGGAATAATACACATTCTAGTCTGAACCTGTAATACCAGTTAATGGTTTCCTGCAAAATCAGTCCTGTGAGTTCAGTCTTTATACTATCTGTATAGTAAAAGAGTAGTAAAAGGTCACCATTGGTGATACTGGACTCACTTCAGTGTTCGTTTGTTAGGTTTTAAGAGACTGAGGTAAAATGTGTTTTCCATAATGATGTAGCTTAGTTGAAAGTATCCTGTTTCTGGGTTATGGCAAATTTTTCTACCACACTTAGGTCACTGGGATAGAATAAAGCAGGTACTTTTCTTCCTGAAGCAACTGAAAATAGTATATTGTGTTTATAACATACTGTAGACAGTGGGGTTAATTTGTCCTCTACAATTCTGGGTACCTCAGCTAATTGACAATGAATGGAAACTATTGGGATTGCAACTGAGTCCATCAGCGCAGAGGCATGCAGGCCAGGCAGCCTCGTGTCACTTTAATAAAGGAACGTAAGAGGTGGTGCTATGGTGAGGTACAAGGTTACTGAAAGTCTCTGTATTAGCTTACCCTGGGGAGAGCCAGTGTGGTGGTGAGCTTTTAAGGCCTGTTGCTTGTTAGAGGATTTAGAAAAGGAAGCTGTAGCAGCGTGTTTTGTGATGTATTTACTGGGAGGACTGGTGAGATTGCTCTGAAGTGGGAACATTGCCTACTGGGAGGATCAGAGGAATGCTGGCAATGGGATCAAAATGATTATGGCTAAACAGATGAGTGACCAAAGTGTTGCCCGGTGAATAAAGTGCAGAGTTAGGAATATGTATATTTGGACTGTATTACTGAGTACACTTTCTATACAAAAGCAAGAGACTTGGCTTCAGAATGCCCCTATTTTAGGATATGGATAATGTTATCTGATAGAGGTGACATAACATTTCAGTTAATGCTTTCAGAATGTTTTGAAGTCTTCAGGAGGGTTACAAATATTATTTGTACATCTTTGCCCTCAGTCTTTCTTATAGGAAGACATGTTTGTCCAGAACAGGACTACCACGATACTAGGTGAAACAGGACGTTAATACTTGCAGTTAGAAAGACCCAAACAAGGTACGTGGAATATTAGATCTCAAAGCTATGATGAATTTAGATAATGTGGCAAAGCCATTATTCAATTAAAAGGGGGGGGGTGTTCATTTTTTTTTGGTTCCTAATACAATTCTGATTTCAGAACAAGTACGGGAAACAGGGAAATGTTGCTGGTGGTGTATGCGTTGTTATCACCAAGTAGGTGATAACAGGTAAATGTGCCAGGACTTAGGATTCTTAGGTTAATTCCTGTGGCCATGTAGGTGATAACCTGCGCTAGAAGAGCACTGGAGAGGAATTGTTTTGAGCCAAGCAACACTACCTTCTGAGGTGCTTTCAAGCACTACAGCTGATACCATTGGCAATAAAGTATTTGATAATTGCTCTTATGGAGACCACTGTGACTAGAGATTTATTTTTAGGTTCAGTCCAAACTAGACTCTGTCTTCTGAAGTTCACAGCTTCGTTTCTAAAAGCGAGAGAGAAAATAAAATACTTATGAATCTATTGGTTAGGGAGGTCGTACTTGCTGAGTAGCTCTAACAGCTGCAAGAAGTGACTTGCTAGCCTATGCTGGAGTAGTTACGTCTCTGAAACTTGGCATGTAGACCCACCTGAATATTTTAAATTAATTTGATAACACAAAAGCCATGCTTACAAGGGTGACCTGCTGTTCAAAGGAAACAAAAACCCATTGTGGAGCTGTTGCTAATAGGCTTCTCGCTGGAAAAGAACAGTTCTGGACCAGTAAGTGAAGACCTGCATATGCCTTTACAAAAGGACAGAGAGAAGAAAAAAAAAACCACACCAAACTTTAGGAACTAAAAGAAGAAACAGCTTTTTTTCTAGCTCTCTGGAGCAAGGCTGTCATAGGTGTAAAGTATCCCCCTTCTGTCTTTAAAAAATGTAATTTGATTATGAGAGACACTGTTTCCACCAGAGTGCAAAGCCACGCCCCTTTGAAAAACCACTGAGGAAACCAAGTCCAAAATTGATGAAGGTAACACTTTTCAGGAATGAATCATTAGACCATCACAAGCCCTACATCACGGTTCAGGAGCCTGTTAAAGCAAGTTTACCAGACACAGCACCTCTGAGGAGACTGGGCAGGAAATATTTTCCATCTCAGTAATAAACAAAATGGCAGAAATCATGGACTGATGCTCAGAATACATGAAGGAACATGTTTCCCCCCCCCCCCCCCCCGTTCTATTTTTATATATGCTACATATGTATTTGGTTTCTAGTAAATATCCACAAAGAAAACTTAAAACAGGAGAGAGAATAATTCCAAAATTTCTCAGAATCCATTTCCGTAGATGTTTTTATAGAGGTATATTTGAATTCTGTTTTAATATTTTATTCTGCTGTTTTAACACCTAACTTTATGGGTTAATGCTCACATGGAGAAACAATGTCATATATATACACTAAATTAGATAACAAATTTTGTGAAGGACTCATTTTGGCCTCATTCTTCTGTCACTAAGATCCATGAAAGGGAAGTTAAGCAATACGATGCACTTCTAAAATTGCACCACAAATGTTGCTAAGGATGAGAGAAACACATGTGATTCTTCCACCCAGCATCCACCTGCAATCCACCCGAAATGGAGTCTGTGCAATAAAAGGACAAGAAAGTGACTGTGTTTGCATGAATTAAGAGACTGAAGACACACGGGACTGCACTGTCAAAAGGGACAGGGGCACTTTCAGATGTTGCTGTCACAAATGACAGAAACGAAATGCTGCTGGAAACTTATCCTCATTATTATATATGTGAGAGTTTACACTCTGGAGGTTCGTCAGGCCCAGCTTTTTCCCTACCACCGCCACGTGGAGTCTGTCTAATACTTGACAAGACTCTACATTGAAGTGATGAGGCAGAAATGTATTTAAAAGCTCATGTGGATAAATCATCAGAAAAGTTTGCTATTTTCAATGTAAAAATGATAATTTTTGGTGATCATTGATATCCACTGAATGCTGTGTTATCTGGTGAATTTTTTGTCTTTGTGTTGCCTACATGGAAAGTTGTCATTTCAAGATCATGAAGCTTCTGATGTTATTATGAATTGGGCCAAAGGGGAGAAAGAAGGGGAAAATATCTTTCCAGTGATGTTAGAATAGGACCATCCACTTTAATAAACAGAGAAGAGAGATTCAAAGCCAACTATTCTGTATTTAAATCCCAGTGCAAATCTAATCTAATCTAATCTAATCTAATCTAATCTAATCTGGTTTTAGTGCTTTGACTTGTATCTTCTTATTGCATACATGTTATGAAAGTCATTAGTTTAATAATCTGTGAATACATAGAAGTAGAAACAAAATAGAACTTCTGAAGTTTTTTTCCTAAATGCTTCATGGTAGGCATACCAGGTGTAACTGCAAGAAGCAATCCTTGGGAACATTCTTCACGGCTCTGTCATGTAGAGATGCAGAAGACAGAAGTGCTAAATTGTTTCTGAGGATTTTAGAAGAAATAACACACTATCTTTTGTGACAGATAAAATGAGGAACACGCATAGCATAACTCTTCAGGAAAGCCACAAAAGTTCAAACGACACTGTAAAAGGGAGCTGAACACAAGATGTTCCCAGTAGCACTTGAGTGAAGCAACATACATATAAGAAATGCACCATTTGCCAGTGAAACTGGACATTTTAAAATGTTCCATGATCTTGCTGCAGACTTCCTTTCACATTAATCTGTTGCATTAAAGGCAATCAAACAGCAGATGACAGTGACGTGGCCAGCTGGGAAGGAATCCTGAAGGAAGAGGACGGCCAGGGACCACTTCTGAACAGCAGTGCAAACAAAGGTTCATTCCTATAAGAACTACTATTAGGAAATATTTATATTGTGATACGGGCTGAAAAGGCCCAGATTAAATATGAGCCTTGCTTGGGCCGGGCACTGTGTAAACATGTATGAGAGACAGACTCTGCTCTGAAAAAGGCTTCCAGGCTAAATGCAGAAAGGTTAGACTGTTTCACTTCCTTCCATTGTTAAAATCACATTTCTATTTGTCTTGGTCAAGATTATGAAGGGGGAGGGAATAAATTGCCAACTTCCTTTTTTCAAAAGAAAAAAAAGATTATGTTATTTGCAAGTTTCTTTTCTCACTTCATGCTCTTTTGTCTTCATAAGTCAAACTGTGATGTCAAAAGACTTGCCATCCATGTACAAGTGGCCAGGGCATTTTCATCGCCATACATAGCAATGGTCATTTTAAGCAGTAAGAAGGATAAAGTTAGAAGTGGCTCTTGAGTGAAAGGATCACGAAGCCCCAAAACCTTAAAATGTAGCTAGAAACAGATCATCGATAGCTCTCTAGTGACACTTTGAGGCCATTTTCATGTACTGAAACTAAAATACTTTTCACTCCTTTGGGTGTCTGTTTTGTGCACTGACAGCAATTCTCACCCTGGGAGTAGTGTGGCTTGTCGGGAAGGAGGGAAGGAAAGTGCTTAGTTTAGGGAGAATATTTGCATGGAGACATGATTTTTCTTTGTGGACTGTTCATTCTTTATCAAAATATATCCTCACCTTTATTAAATATTGGCATATTAAAGTACAGAAATGAAGATTCTTCATGGATTTTCTGTTCTATTAAGAAAGTGCCTTAGCACCCTGAATTTTCCAGTTATTATTTGTGATTCCTAAGAGTATTAATAAGAACTTTGCTCAGTCCAAATTGTATTTTAAAACTACAGATATCCGAAGAAAATGTATGTATTCCAGCTGGCTTACTGTAGAAAAACAAGAGAATGGAACTACAGGGAAACTGGTTCAGACCCATCATCTGAAGTGCTGTGAGTCCTCATGAATCAGCAGCCAGATGAGCTGAAATGCATGTGTATACTGTGCATTAAATTGAAGAAAAAGCACGTTTTTAGAATTTTTTCATATTGATTTTCACATGGCATTGAAAGAAAGTGGCCTCACTGGTTTGTAAAATTGATTGTATTCACTATCATTTCTAACACACTGTGCCAAATTTATCAGAGGCACTTAACCGCAAATCACAAGTTTAAAAGCTTTTCCAACTTTTCCTCTAATGTAGACAGGAATGGTAGTGCAGGGATTGCCTGATGACATTTTCACCATCATGTTGCATAAATCAACTGAAGTGGTAAAAATGCTTGTGGTTTGGCTAAATTTATAGTCTCTGTATTGCTAGCAGCATGGGAGAACTATGGGAGGGAATTTCCCTAAAATTGTTATAGCCAATGTAACCACTGAGACATCTAGCACTTGTTGCTACCAAGAGTGTTAAACTTGGAAAACTATCTACAACATGGCAAGAGGGGGAAAGAATAAGTTAAAAAAATAATTAAAAAAACTAGTAGTCAAAGGATTCCACACAGGATTAGGAAATTAACCAAACAATTTCTGGGCCATTAGTGAGAGCTTTTGACAACAAAAAAGAAATGGGATAGTCTGGAGAACTGGAGAAAGACAATACAATAACTATTTTAGGTATGGATTCACAAAAGAACTGGGAAAAAAGATAGGTGAGTGAGAAGTGGCTGGGGAGTAAAAAAAAGAAAAGAGAGGGACTGGCAGAAAGACAAAGAGACATGGGTGTTATGTGGAACCACCACACTATGAAGCAAGGACTAGGAAAATTAGAGACAAAGCAGCCAACTAAGATAACTGAAAATGTACTAGAGCAAATGGATTTATAGGGGAATTAAATAGTAAGAAATAGTCAAGATCAGCTTCACAAGAATAAAACATGTCCAGTCAATGTAATTTTTTCTAACAGTGTATCCAGCCTAGTAGCTCAGTGGAAGTCAGGGGCTGAAATGGATCTTGACTTTGCTATGTATTTTTGATGCTACCTTGTGCAACATTCTCACATAAGCAAAGCCAGGGAAATAAGAACTAGGAAAATAGGAGCTGAGAAAAGTCAGCTGAGAAAAATAGCCTCAAGGTATAACAGTCAATGGTTTGCTGCTGTACTGGGAGGACTGGAAATGCACATAAAAGGGAATTCCGAATACTATTGGACTTCATATGGTAATAAAGTGGAGACATGATCCAAAAATTAAGCCGAAGTTCAGCAAAGGGCTATGCTTCAGGAAAGAGAAGAAATTCAGTTCAGAAACAGAAAATGGGGACTACCCAGGCAACAGCAAAGGAGCCTGGGGTTGAGGTGACTCGCAGGCAGTATCAGTGAAGCATTAGTCCTCTTCTGAGTGCAGTGACAAGGGCTCAACAGGGTCGTTTTAAGAAAGATGCACTTTAAGAACAATCTTAGGCAATATGGAAATTGCACAGGAAGGCAACACACAGGCTTTATGAGGAAAAGAGTTGGTTTTGTCTACTCCAGGTAAGGAGAAGTTTGGAGGGCTAAGAGTTTGGTCTTTCAACACGTGAAAGGTTATAATAAAGTTAATTCAGTTGTTTTCTGTGTCAGCTGAAGGCAGGACCAAAAATAACTAGTATAGTTTGTAAGAAAGAGGATATTGCTTAAGTTTTAGGAAAGGATTTCTAACTACAAGCATAATTCAATGGTCTAACAGATTACACAACAGGAAAGTTGTGGAAAATCTTCTTTCCTGTGGAGGTTTGAGGTTAGAACAGATAATCTGAAAGGGACAGTCTGTCTTTATCCTACTTTAATGCCAGTGGTGATCAAAACTATAGATCAAGATCCCTTCCCTGTCTATATATCTTTGCTTTAGAATTTTAATTCAATGTAGTCATTTCCAAAAGGTCTTGAGAGACCAGGGAAAACTTCGTCTTGTGTTTCAGTAGAAGTTAAGCTGGTTTACAGGAAAGGGAGGGTACGATAACAGTTGTCCAGAATTTACCTCATGAGATACATATGTATAAACATCCAACTAAATAAAAATACACAAAGCCACATATTATTCTTAATGCAGTTATCAGTAAGGTCTCTAAACAGAAGCAGATTTTGGAAATATATCATTTGTTTTAAACATTTATTTTATAAAATAATAATAATGTAATATTCCATTACATGTTAACTATTCGGTCTAAGAGGTGGACTCTATTGAGTTAGGTATTTTACACTCACAGCAAAAAATATACCCCCATTAAAATCTATAGCCTGTATAGAAAAAGAGTTACAAGCAAAACAGCACTGAAGTATTGCCATTCTGGTTTCATGAGGAGGAAATTGTTTTTCAGTAGGAGTGTCCCAGTCCTTTAGCATCTGGAATTAAACCACTTGAATTGTCTGTGGTGACCAAAGGAACAGGGACCGTCTTCTAAATGTAGCAATTTACATATCTACAAGTATAACTATATATTCTAATCTATGATAGACCTGCAGCAAATGTGTTGTATACCTAAATAGTGTTGCAGAGTGCAACTGTACACAATGGCAAGCACGTCCATAACATGCTGAACAATAGCAGAGATTAATCAGAAAATAACATTTTTAGACAAAGAGAAAGAGAGATGCTCATCATTCCTCACTGAGTTCTCCCTTTTGGATTGATCTGCAGCTGCTAAAAACAGATCCACCTTTTCATACTCTATGACCTCTTTTATATATACACACTATATAATATAGTGTATGTATATATATATTCACATATACCTACATATAGAGAAAGTCTACAAACAGCAGCAGTGAAAATCTTCCTTACCTCACTATACTAAACACATTTGCACAGGTTGTGGGTTTCAGCGAATGTTGTGTTAGGTGCTCCATCACAATTTCATTTATTACATATGATATCTACCCAGTATACACACTACTCCATTTGATGTTTTTTCCTAGTGTATACATTTTAACACTCTCCTATGAGTGGAACTGGTCTTATTTCAAGGGAAATTCAGCCACCTGCTCCTGTGCATGTCATTTCATTAATCACCCAAGTGCCAACAGGGAGTGTGGTGGTTTTCCATCGCTCCATGAGCCGTAATGACCACAGTCTGATCAAGGTGGACACTGAGGTTCCCTGATCTGAGAGTGCTGTCAGTCTCAGCACTTCAGAACAAACATTTTTTTCCCCTTCCTTTTTAAAGTATCAAAATTTCTTATTTTTCCACTAAAACAACATGCAGGAATGTGACTTTCAGATATCTGTTACGAGCCCAGTTTCCTCTTAAAACAAGGAAATGCAAACAAAGTACAAAGCCAAGGTTGAGAAGCTGTCAAAAATAAAGTTACACGTGAAAACTTAATTTGGCTTCTTTCAGCAAACACAGTTTTCATGGAAACTTTAGTAATGTCATCCTAAACATGAAGGATTTTTTGTAATGTGCCTGCCTCAGCCAGCACATAGGTTTCAGTAGTACCTATCCCTCACATGCCTGTAACCATCTGAGATGTGTTAATTTATGCAGTAGGTCAGCAGATAAAACAGTAATGCTGTGTTCCTCAAAACAGAACAGAATGAAACAGAATGAGGTTGACATCTCTTGCATCTTACATCCCTATAATTCAGGTAGCAAAGTAGGAATGAAGAAGAGAAAGGACTGTTTTGTGCTCAAAGCACTGAACTGGAGTCCCAGGGAAATGTGCTCTGCCACTGTCTCTGCCGCTGGTTTGCTGTACAACCTTGGGCAAACGATTAGTCCATTTTAGAATTACTTGGGGGGGTGGGGGGGTGGGGGTGTCAGATTGTCTGAATATTTACCAGTCTAGCCTAACAAAATGGGAACAGTTCATCCTTTGGTATTCAAGGTTTTCTATATGAGAATAAGGAATGCAGAAGTAGTGGATCGTTTAGAAATTTTGGTTTTAATTGTTCTGCACTGTAGTTCTCCCCATATAAAGGGGAATAACATAGCTCCTTGACTTCACACATGGATTTGATGGCTAGGCTCCCTTTATAATGTCTGGAGAAAGTTAGCTACCTAGGAAAGACATTTCCAATGCCATGCTCCCACCTGGCTTTTTAGCCAGCAGGAAACACAGCAAAGAGAGGAAAGGAAGGATGTGGGGACATTCTACATATATTTTTATGTACTTATTTTTACAATAGCTGAGAGTTAGAGTGCTCTTGGGAACTGCTGGCAAGTTTACATGCCTGGCTGAAGAGATTTGAATACCCATCTCACAGTTAAGTCCTCCCCCTCCCCCCTTGCTCTCCCAAATGTATTCACTCTTGAAGGAGAGAAGGAATAGGGAAGGGAGGGTTTAATATCTCCCTCCTTGAGTCCATCCCATTGGGCTCTAAACTATTAGATACTTAGTGGACCAGAGAATGAGCTACCTTAAGTCTTACTTTTTCCTGGATTTAAGTACTTGAGTTTAAAGGCTTATTCTTTTTCTAAACATGGGCTTTTGTCAAAGCAGTTGTAATCTTTATAAGAATATAAAGAGGGTGTGAAGTCTTAGCACTGTTGTAGCAACCTCGGCCTTTGTGATTTTCTGACTTTTAAGTGGGTATTTGTCAACTTTCCTATTTAGCTTGATTTGTGTATGTTATTTCTCAGTTTTAGATACAAAGGGCAAGAAACAGTCTGACTGTGCACATGCAAAATTATGTCATTGTACTGACTTAAGTAAGGTCATCAGGTCTGACACTTAAACTGGTATGAACTGGGAAAAGCAGCTGACATTGCACTCTAAACCTTTTCATCCCTCATATACTGAAGCAATGGCATCCACTCTGGCTTTTTCAAATCGATTGGCCTTAACAGCTGGGGTTCTTGACAAATGTATCCATAACTGAGATGTCATTAAAGATATTCTTAGCAAATTAATCCCTGGCAAACTCATTTTAAACAAGGGTTTAAAACTAAATTAAGAAAAGGGGAGAGGGGAAAAATGAAAGAGGTCTACATAGTATGCAGAAAAATGACAAGTTGATTTAAAACTACTTAACCAATTTTCTTCAACCCGAGAATGTTTTCTTGAAGAGGCTATATCGTAAGCCAACATAAAGATTTCTGGCTTGCCATTTTTGACTTAAACAGATGCAGAAGATTTCGATAACAACATATGGAAGATATTTTTTTTTCACATTCATTTAGTTGAAACAATTTTGTTCAAACTTTTCTGACATAATCCAAGAGTAAAACCAAATATGGAAATCCTCAGTCCCAGAAGGATGTAAGAAATTAATGAGAGGTGGTAAGTTGAAGCTAAAATGAAAGTTGGCACTGAAGTCTACCTAAACAGTCATTAGGATGGATTTTTTTTAATAGAGCTGCAGCCATCTTGGGTACTTTGTTAAGAAAAAAAACCCTAAAACACAAAAATCCTCCCAGGTCACTCATGAATCTTTTAAAGGGCAGCCTTGCCAAGCTCGTTACTAGCGTTTGAGATGTTCCATCAGGCCTTTAAAGAAATACCACTTTTACAGTATATATATAAAAACCCCATATGTCTTGCAGGAGATGAGTATTGGCAAAGAGCACAAATGAACATCAGCTGCAACTTTGAAAACCGATATTAAGCATAGCTGCAAACATTTTGGTGAACAATGGAAATGGTAATTGTAAACGGTAACTGTCAGAATAGAAATTGGTAAAGGCATCCCCCCCACCACCCCCATTTAAGTCATGGCCTTATATAATACTACAATCTCTTTGTCATTTGTACACAATAAAGGTTTTATTTATAAATTTGCTCTGTATACAGTATTGCTGGGTTGCTGATTTTATTAAATGTGTTATACAATCCACAGTGAGAGCAACGGCTATACCTGTGTAAAGCAAAGTTTTTGCAGTGTAACTCTCCTCTCTATGGAAGAACATGAGATGGGGATGCGCTCTTTCATCAGTCCAAATGCTTTCAGGCAGGGGCGAACGGGGAAGCAAGTGCCTGGAGTCTTGCACTCTAAGCAGGCCGGTGCCGCTCACGTAGTGTAACCGTGAGGACAACGCTGTAGTTAGTGCCTGCATGAACTGTTCCCCCAGCCTGTGGGGACAATGGCAAGCAGACAGTCACAGATGTGGTGGCACCCACACCGACATGTCCTGCAGGAGAAACGTTGGTGGCTGGAAGAGATGAGGCTCCAGCTGCCCTGGCTAGGTCTTCTGCTGGCCACCGCCCTGGCCACGAGTTGCAGTGCGAGCTTCCCCCAGCTGCAGACCAGACCGTGCAGCCCTGGGTGGTGGCTGCGATTGGACTCTGCTCAGAAAAACCTCCTCGGGGATGCTGAGTGCTGCCAGCAGTGTAATGGAGCCTGGCTCCTTGCAGTTGGGGAGCAAAGTTAGCTGGCTTTTAGCCACCTCTTTCACAGGAGCCCAGCGGGGGACCAAGGGTTCTCTCTGCAGAAACATACTTCTCTGTGGCTTGCTTGTAATTTGATCTATAGCTGTCAAGAGTGAATGCTGCCTGTACTTACCAAGATGCATAAAATAGTGTGTATAAGGATGTCCCTTGTTAAGGAACACTCATTGTTTAACTGTATTAAAGAATGGAATGAATCATGATATTTATACAGAGAGCATTGCACTGAATCCCTAGCATAAAAATATTTTGTGTGCAGGCTTCAACTGCTAACTGATTTTATCTTTCTGTGCTTTATTCAGCTTTTGCTATGATGGCCTGAAATAAACAGCAAGACTTCAGTTTTGTCCCCTGTCAAAAACCGAATTCTGCATGCTTGCTTCATGGGAACCATCTAACTGACTTCTAAATGACTAAGTGCCAGTGTACAGAGCCCCTGCATGTGACAGGACCAAGAGCTAATTCTCATGTACAGCACTGTGGTGTGGTAAATACTGACTTAAGTACAACTAATGATATAATTAATGGCAAGACTGGTTGCTTTTTATTATCTTGTTCAGCTAAGCAAACACATTTCAAAGCTCTGAAGGAGTCAGTCAACGTCCAGAAAAGTTGATTTATCAGTAACAGGCAGCCAAAGCTGTTCTGTATCCCTTTCAAACAAATAATCCTTTCCAAAACTAGGTAAGTGTATGAACTACTTCCTGAAAGAAATGTGTCTGTGCAATGAAAAACACGAGTCACAAGATGGTTTCTACTGCTTTTTCTCCTTTACCCCTTCAGGTTTTCTATGTTGTCAGCAATTTTAAATCTTAAAAAAAAACAGATTATAAATGATCCATAAAATGTCATTAAAGCTTTAACTATAGAAATTATCTAGTATGGAAGTGAAGTAGCTACAATGGAAATGTTGTGTCATGCTATTGTAAAAATTAGGAAGTGTCATCAGAAACTAATTTTTAGTTCCATTTTAACTAAAATACTTATTTCTAATCCAAAATTAATGTTCTCTTGTTTAAAAACTCAATGAAGCACCTTTTGCAATTAGTTATATGTATTCAAATCAAAAGGCAAAGGCATCTGTAAGACTAGCTTTACCGTAATATGGTATGTCAGCCCTTTATATGGGAAAAGCTGACTCCGTCTCCTTGAGATGTTTCCATTTCACTTTTCAAGAACCACCAAACACTATCAGTTTGAACAACAAAGCACTTCTGACGTATTTCAAGTAGGGAAACCATTAAATTAAAAATATCATAATGACAGGTCATTTTTTGAAGTGTAGATCATTAAGTTTAATTGTCCCTTACAAGAACTGGACAAATCAAGCTCTTAAAATTTTAAAAAAAGATCCAGCTGCTAAACTTGACGAAGATATAGCTATTCACATTATTTATTTTTTTTTTTTATTGCATGGTAGTAAAATATACTATGTAGTATTTTAGACAACTGTATTAAATATAACCCTCTCTGACCATTTTTGAAATAGAGATGCTGTCAATTTCTTAGCATTACAACATAATTTAGGCAATTTAGATCTGGTTTATTAGAAAACTTTTTTGGATCGCAAGACCTGTAATAATTATCCTTCTCAGGAAGAGTATTTTATTTTATAAGGGTTTTAGAACCAATGCGCACAGCACAACAAAAGGCGTCTGTATGAGGTTTTGAAGACGCTGTGAGCAAGAGAAGAGCTATGGTCAGCAAAATATCAGGTTAGCAATCTCGGGAGCATAACGCTAGTCTCTCCCTCACTGTGGGGTCTGAATAGCTGCTCCGTGGATTGCTATGCCAGCAAGGGTGTCACATCTCGGTGAAGGAGCTTTTCTCACAAATTCATAGGGCACCTTAGACTGCCACAAGCTGCATAGAACTTGTGTTGTCCCAGACAAAACATCTGTCTCATAGCTCATTACAGCACCCTTTAGGAAGGCTCTGCCCTTTACATTTGCTGTATGCTATCAGTCCTATGCACGACCCCATGACCTCCTTTTCAATCTATCCTGATTCTTTTAGCATCCACAGTTGTCTCATAAGTCTAGGAAGAAAGAAGAAGGATCCAAAAGCTTCCCTGATGGCCACAGAGAGGGAGAGGAGAAACTTGTGCAATGCTTAGTGCCTGACCCCTCTCAGTGTTACACTAGACTGGTAAAACACCCTTGGCTGTACTAAGAACAGGGCAAAGCTCCTGGAGCATGAGGCCACGCAGCCTGCTGGGCATGGCTGTTCGCACTGCTCCTGGGACCACACTGCCCTCCAGATGTGAGGTGATCAACCTGGGGTTGACAATTCTAGAAAAAAAGTCTCTGCGTGGCCCAGTGCCAAAGTGAGCTCCAGCCCTGCAGGAGTCCTCTCTGACCCTGCAGGTCATTACTTTCTGACTCAGCAAGGCTGCATGGTGTGTTCAAATGCCTCTCTGATCACCATGGACCATCCCCATGCTGTGATGCAGGTTCGTCATATGCTTATGTCCCACACCAGTGTGTTTCAAAGAGAGACACTGGCTAAACTAAAAGCACTTGCCCTCTGCTTGTCTTTCTATTTAAAATCTCTAGCAGGGAAGGGAGTAGAAGAGAAGACTCATGCTGCAGGGGCACATGTCATCTTCCCACCCCACCACTCAAAAAAACAGGTTCCCAAGCATCATTTAGCAGGATGCGTGGAACAAGTAACTGTACTTTTGAGTTGGCCTTCACATTCTCTTGGAACTTCCCCTATGCCCTTCCTCCCCCATAAGTGATCAGCCTCGGTGTGGGTGACAGAGCCTGGGTGAGAAAAAGGGTAAACAAGAGGGGATTACATCAAATGATCTGACTCTAGCTCCACAGGGAGAACATCTAGCTGCCCCACACTCCTACCACATCTCAATGCCTCTTCAAAGAACACCCTTCACCCATGAGTTATTTGACTTCAGAGCCAAGTTTCACTTCCCCAGCTTTTACTCCTCCTTTGACCCCTCCTAGGTCTGTTCTTGGAAGCAATTCCTCTCCAGACAGTCTGTAAGCCCATCCCAGTGTTCGTAGCAGTCACCATCTTCTAGACACAGGTCATGAAAGGGTGCTGTCTTCATCCTGCATGGGATAAAGGGGAAAGATAGACCTAAGGGCCTTCCCAAACAGCAGTTAGTCCTGAGGAAACACACTGTGAAGCGCAAAAATACTCTATTGTTGTCAAGTGCAAACAAATTTTATTGGCCTCACACAGAGAGGCTGCTGGCAAGGAGTAAGCTCTGAAAGCCAGTCCATGCTTGATAGCCTTCCAGGGACTCTCTGCCCCGCTGGGACACTAAAAGAAGAGAAAATATGTACACCAATCCAGGCTTTCTAACTAGGCTCAGCCTACATTGTAACGTTCACAACCAGAAAATATTTTCAGATAGGCCACCCTTGTTTATTGGGGCTATCTGGATACCCTCAGAGTTCGTGAAGATTAAATGTATGTATAGGTCCTTCTCCGGCGGTGGCATGAGTTGGTTATTCTGAGAAAAACAAGCATTAACACAAACAGGCTATGTTCTGGCCTGGCCCATAAAAACACCTGAAAGACAGAAAGGCTCCCATCCTTCTAAGGACCACACATCCTTAGAAACAGAGTAAACAAAAGCAAGTGCCAATAGCCCTTCCCACCATGCAGTTCTGAGGCACAAACCCAGACAATAGGCTGTCTGTCCGCGAACTCATTAAAAAGCATCTGTTATTACAGGCTATGAAAACATAGACAGGGCACTCTGCCCCTAGAGATGAAAGCAGCCAAAACCAAGAAGCCCAGGAAGAGAACTTTACATCCCGCAGTGATCCTCTAACACCCTTCTTCTGACCTCCATACCCATGAGCTCCTTTGCTCCCTACGGCTACTGATTCACCATCCTCTGGGCAGGGTTGCACACTGCCAGCGTTCAGGAAGTTGCAGCCTCTCCCACCAGTGCCTGCAGAGCTACGGGCAGTCCCACCACTGCAGCCGCCTGCCAGCTACAGAGGGGACATGCTGGGAGGCTCCAGTGGGATAATCCCTCCTCATAGCAAAGCTATGGTGCTCTACCCTCAAAATACCACTGTTATCACCCCTCTTCTTGCTCCCTGTGATTGCTAGAGACCAAGGTCACACAATTCTCACTTTTTCTGTCCTTCCAAGTGGTCTGGAGAAAGTGATTGTAGACCCATGTAACATCTACAAGAACCTGGATTTCCTGGAGGCAACATGTGAAGTGCTCTGCGGGAAAGAAAGCGAACAAGGCAAGGTCTGCGCTGCTCCTACCTTTGGTCTGTTCATTCAACAGAAATGGGACTAGCTAGAAAGGACAGTGTGGAAATATATTTTTGAGGGACAGTATAACAATAGCTTGTCCGTCTCTTCATATTGTGTGCCCTAGAAAGGAAAAAGAAAGGAATCCTTTCATTGGCTCTTGCAATTATACAGCTTGGAGCAGTCAAACTGTCTACCTTCCTACAGATGTGACAGCTCCCAGAGCCAGAAAGCTGCATTCCTCTACGTTGAAGAGCAGACTTATAATTCATGAACAGCAAAATCTAAAGGGAGCTATAAAGGTTTTCTCAAATAATAAAAAAAAAGAAACAACAGCTACAGCCTCAATTATGCATGGTGGCTTTGGATCTGTTTTTAGTATTTTCACATGATAAAAGGCATCAGCTGAACCAGAAAAAGATGACATGGTCCAGATGTTAGGGTGCATTATAGAAGATTTCTGTCACTGCCCAGCGTCAAGCTGTCTTGGCCCTCAGCAGACACATCTTCGGGTCAGGGAGGGTTCCTCTTGCTCCTTCCACACCACACCCTCACGCAGGCAGCGTGGCGAAGGCGGACGGGAGCTGCAGCCAGCCACTTCAAAGCAGCCAACATCACTCAGAACTTGGCTCTAGTGTCCCAAAACAAGGGAGAGCCTAAAGACATCCGTTTTACCTTTCTTCCTTAACTGCCCCATTTTGTCCAAGTCACATTAGTGGGTCCCTTCCAGTTCAGCCTACAGGAAAAAAAATCTCCAGTGGTTTTCAACAGAAGAAGACTCTGAGAGTTTTCAATGCTAAAAGTTTTTCTCCATACAAATAATTGACTTGCAGATTATTTTTTTTGTTCTCCAAAACACTGTAGAAAATTCATCAGGCAGTCAAAAAATCCTCTCTCAGACTGTTTTCCTTGTAAGGGAAAATGGCTTTTAGAAATGGGGGCTGAAGTGTAACAACTGGAAACATTTTGGTTCATAGTAGTATCTTGTTAGTAGTGTACATGTGCAGTTTGTGGGACACACAGAGTCCTCTCCTTCCTTCCAAGGCTCTCTCCTTTTAATGTTTAGCCTACCTGTTACATTAATAACACAACAGGCTTTAAGCTTGACCTCTTCTTAATGACCATGCTAGAGCTCTATAATCTTTATTTTCCTAATGAAAAGACATTCCTGTAGGGTCGTTCTTCCTGCCTCACCATATGCATCACATACAAAGTCCCCACTGCTCTTTGGCCTCCTCCAAAGTCCCATGGGATCAAGCTCATCTTTCGTCCCTGAAGATTTATCTTCCCTCCTTCTTTGCAGAACTATCAAGGACTTGCATGGCGAGGTTGGATGGAGAGAAGGGCCCAGTTCTCCCAATCATTTGGCTCCCTCCTGTTCCTTCCTTCAAGCACATAAAGTAACAAAAGATGCCAATAGCATCGCCATCTGCCCTGGCTGCCAACATCCAGAAAGGAGAATTAGAATAACCCAGGCACATTCTCCCTGTTGGGTAGGCACCCCTGCATTTTTAGCCAGAATTCTGCATACAAAACCACACATATTTTCTCCATATAGCACAAACACTGGGACTTCAGTCCACAGAGACACCCCACACGTTACCTTTCTGAATCCTGTGTGTCAGGAACACTGCTCTTCATAGCTGTGATCTGTTCAGGAAAACTGGACACAAATATTTGTAAATCCCAAATAGTAAACTAGACATCTTAAATTCTGCCTAAACAAACTCTCTAGGTCTTTCTGAAAGTACTGTAGCTCCACTACAGGTTCCAAACGAGGAGCTCAGAGAAAAGTAGAAAAAGGACCATATATTCCTATTTTCTGATCTCCCAGCTTGTTAACAGTTTTCTCTTTATTAGTTTACACAATCTTGCTTGACCTGAAGACTCCTCAAAGCAGTGTACTATCACAGGACTGCCTTCATTGCAGCTGTTTTTTAAGTAGCCATTTGGTCAGAGACAGAGAAGGTAATTAAATCTTGAAGTATTTCATCCCAGCTGTTGAGACGATCTTATCTTTGTGCTCCAAACTGAAGGGAAACAGCCACAATTTTCCAGGAGGAAGAAGACTAGACTTTTACAACTGCTCAAAGTCTTCATAAGAGATAAGACCTAAAAAATAAGGTTCTGTATGGGTGTTCATCTGTAATATAAGAACTGGTGGGTCTGTAGTACAGTCAGAACAAAGTGCCTGTGGTCCCTGGACAAGCCTTCTCACATGGAGGTGTGTCTGAGAGAGTTTTTAAAGACCAGGTGTAATAATAACCTACAATTTGTATGGCTGAAGATGAAAACACAGATTTAACTTTCTTATAGCAGTTTTCCAGGCTCAAGGAGATCTGGAACTGGTTTGGGGGCATTTTTGAACAGCCTATTGTCACACACAGGTGCAACATGACCTCCCTGTTGCATACCCCCTCCCTAGAAGCTGGAATGGCTTTCCCTTCCCCATGGTGGAGCATTTGCTGGGCCAGTTTCCACTGGTAGCTTTATGAATGCAGCACGTTGGCTGGGGTGAGTGTCTGCCTGCAGCAATGGCTTGAAGTTGTCTTTCGTGTGTGTTCCCTGCAGCTGTTACACCGATGGCTTTAACACAAAGCTGAAGAAAAGAGAGGAGAGCCCTCCGCAGTGTTTGCTGTGCAATGTTAGCATGATGGAAATGATGTTTTCACTGGTTTCCACTGCCTAACTAACACCTCAAGACAGAACAGATCCTGCCTTTGCAGTTGTCCTCTGCACAAGTCTGTGTAAGCCACTATGGGAGGTTTACATTTCCTCACCCCATGGAGACTAGGCGACCTGATTTTCTGCCTTTTGTTATAGTTTACTTTGTAGATGTGGATGTCCCTCAGGAGGGACATTCCCTTGATTTCAGTGACTGTGCCTCACCTCTCAGGTGAGCCCTGTGCCGGCTCAAAATAATTATGGTATTAAATGCCAATATGAGATGCAAATACAAGCAAAAACATAATAGAGACTCATATATTCAGGCAATGTTACCTGCTCATAATCCCTTCTCTTCCCTCCAGATATTATTTTAATTCCTGCATGCACTTCTGTTGTGAGTTTGTTTCTGCTGAAATAGATCTTTTCAAATTTGGGAGCTGAAGGGCTAAATTTGCTGATATTTGCGAAACGCATGAGGGTGATCCAAGCTGAAACTATTGCTGCGCTGGCTCCATGCTGCCAAGCCACTGCATTCCCCACCCAGCAGCCAAAAGAACTCCAAGCCTGTGTCCCAGAGAAGATTACTGCCTTCTTGTTGGGAACATAATATTGTTTGGTATGTAGCCATAAAGCAGAACCTGACCCCTAAGAGCATGACAGAGACTGAAAGATTCCCCTCACACTTAACCTTAGCTGTGTTTTCTAATTACCATTTCACTCACATAATGATATTTATTAGACTGGAGCTGAATAGATGCAACCAAGATCAAAATTTGGTTCTTATTAAATTTCTGCAGCCAAGGGATACAGAGTTTATGGTCCCAGAGGATTGAGAAGGGATGGTCATGAAAACAAAAGAGTAAAAGCTGGGTCATAAAACAGCCCAAAGAATTTCTGTAGTTTTTCTTGAGTCATTCAAGGACAGGAGGATGATGTACATAAAGAAGAACGGATTGAGACCTAGCTGAAAGTCGGAGGACATTTAGTCCGTCCCACATCTTGAACCCGTTGTCCTGGGAACCAGCTTCATTGGAAAGGTGTCTAATCTAAGCCTCTATATTTTTTGATGAAACTGTTCACACAGCTTACTATGACAAAATCAATCTCTATGTAACTCTACAGATGAAGACTTCTCTATTTAGACTAATTTTTCTCTACTGCTGCTTTAACCTCATTATTTCTGTTTTTGTCATCAACTAATGATAGGAATTTGATTGTAGCCTGTTCTTTCAGTATCTCTTAAAAATACCAACAGCTATGTTCAGTCCTGCTTCCCACGTCAAAATAAACCTTCATTAAAAGGCAATTAAGGTTACCAAAGCAATATTCTGCCATAACAACAATTGAAAGGGCGGACCTTTCCAGGTCATCCCGTCCCACATTGTTTTTGGCTTGTCTTCTCTGGAACACCTCATCTGCATTCACTGCTCAGACCTTGCAGGCTTTCTGCAAGACCTTTCAATCTTTGCATAATGACTCTCAGAAAATGTCATTGTTGAACTGACTGTAATGGCAAAAAGTTTTGTATATGAGTCATGTACAGCTTTGAGTTTCAGTGAACACCTATTGCTAAAGCCTGTCATACTAGCACCAGAAGACTGACATTGCTAATGGACCTGAGTAGTTATGTTGGTTAGTGCTAGTAAAATTCCATGAGATTAAGCTGAATAGAGGAACGGTTCTTTGTATGACAGGTTCTTACATTCTGGTATAGATCAGTGTATCACTCATGTCACTTTAGAGTGGATGAGAAATGGGCCTGCTGCTTTTGATTCTGAGGTGGCCAAAGGCTTCCTTTAGCAAAAGCTTATTAGAACATTTGTACATTTAAAAATTTACCTTGTCTCTGGCTATTTAGCAAATTTAGTCGTGGAAACTAGAAATCCATGAAAAAGAGAATTTTACAGGAAAAAACCCATAATTAATAGTATGGGCTTTATATTTTAATGTATTTTAGATATTTAATAGATTTAGTCCTTCCTTTGTGAACATTTGGTGCCTACAGCAAGAGTTGTAAGTCTCAAATTATCTACCTGGCCCTAACTTATCCAAGTAACTAATTTGGGGGGGCAATACAGCCCCTCAGGGAGCCTATGCTTTTGCTGTTGGGCACATGAATAATGCTATCTTGACCTCAGCTTTGGACTAAGATGCCTAAAGAAGGGCCTCCCACAGAATGGAACTGTTAAAGTCCTGTTCTGTATCTGTTCCTAAAAAGGACCAAGCTTAAGGCATAAGCCTCTCTTTCCCATTTCCAGTGGGCTTACAGGTCTGCATCCCAGTCTGCAGACTGGCTTTTGTGGGTCTGATTCTCTGAGCTCCCAGGGACCACATGGTAAATTTCACCTAAGTCCATGTTTCCTCATGGTAGTGCTAGGCTCCCAGAGGCTTCTTGCGGAGAAGAAACTGTGGGCTCAGAACAAGGCTGGAATTGAGGCCACCTGAATATGACTCTGATGTCTCTCTGTATGAGGCTCTTACTACCTTAAGAGAAGGGGGGGTGCCTAGAAGTTAGGCACTGCAATGACATTCCTACATCACCCTTGTCAATGTATTACCTCCTTTCTTGCCAGATGTCTAATAAAATAGTCTGTGGAATGATAGCCTCATAGATCAGTTTGAAAATGAAATAAAAATCTCATGTTCTGAAGAGGAAAAATCCCAAGCTATTAGCTAGTATTACAGAAAATAAAAACCACACAGTGTTATAGCTAGAGAGTACGTATGAGGCTCTGTATCAGAAGAATTCTGGATTCAGCAAAAAACAAGATTAGATATTGCTGGAAACACTGTATTTAGCACTTTTATTGTTCCCTAAGAGAAATACTTCAATAATTATCCTTTATCTGAATCCTGTCATTCAGAGAAGAAGGATAATTTTCAAGGTAGGGTAAAAATAATGATCTGCATAAGCTGTTTCTGAATCCTTCTTGTCTCTGGGGAAGCACAGGTAATGCACAATTATGTGTACTCTTCCCTGCAGAAACTTCAGTGGTAGATTACTGATGGAGAAAGGGAAACAAACCCAGGCTTTAGAGAGAATCACATGACGAAACTCAAGCCAGCTGAAATACTTCCACTCTTCACAGACATTTTCCTTCTGGAGCACTATTGTTACAAGCTGTATATTTTCACTTACCTAAATGCAGATTGTTTGCCTTTCCCTTTCAAAAATACACTCAGACTTTGTTTCTTCCATTTACAATTCCTTGTTGCATACTTTGCTGCGTTCTTTGTTAGTTGGTACTTTATTGCCTAGCCTAAAAAACTAAAAATTATCAACCGCGAGATAAAATTTTAAAATTAGTGTTGATCAGATTGCCCTCTATATTTAAAACAGTAAATGTGCTGTAAGGGACATCTCAGCCACTCAGATAATCAGAAGCTTCTGTAAACAAAATTCTTTTCACTATAACTATCAAAACATTAATTCAGGAAAGCTGGAACTGAATAAGTGGAGTTAACCTGTATTTGCCCTTCTCTTTACACATACATATATTTACAGAAAGTTTCTGTCTCTTCTGGTTGTGAAGATAACCTTTCAAGTATAAACTGAGGGGAATGCTGGCTTGAGTCTGGAGCCAAACACATGGAAACAATAACACTAGACATAAGCTGCCTTCATTCATCTCAGTGGGATGCTAGCAATGAAGTCTGCTTATGACAATGTAAAATCCAGACTTGTTAACTATTTCACTGCTACATTTTAGTAACAGAAAATCTAATGCAGCTGATCTATCCATCACAGCCTGACAGTCTTTTCCTTTGAAAGGATATGCTATGTAATATGACTATGTAATTGAAGTATGTACATAACCCATTTTTATTTTTGCCTTGACCAGGCTACACTTTATTTGACTGTTTTAATAACTGATACTCTGCATGTCAGAGTCTGCTCTGTACCACATGCAGAATAAAACCCTTTCTTGAATAAGGAACCTCTTTTCCCAAGGTGGTGGGGGGGTTTTTTTGTTTGTTTTTTTTTTTTTTAAAAAAAGGACAGTTGTGGCTGAGCAATCCAAGGACTAAACTTAATCATCTTAAAGGCATAGGGACAGATACATCTGTCCAAATGTCTGTCTGTCCTGTGTTTTTTCCACAGAGCAATGAGTCAGTTCACACAGAGAGGGAATGAACATGGTGCTCGTAGTCAGCAAACAGGGGCTTGGTCAAAGGAAGTTTTCTCTGGTTCCTTATAGGATTCACTGACAGGATCTGTAGGATCTGAAATCAGTCTGCCTTAGACCTCTGTTAACTGGGGGTTTGGCTGTAGCTACCAAGCTGGGAAGAGTGAAGAATGACAAACTTCATGGCTGAGCAGGAAGCTCCTATGTCAGAAAATAAATGTTAGGGCAATGTGCTTTGTAAAAGAAAATAACTTCTGTTGACAATGAAGTGCATCATAAGAAGAAGCAGCTGTCAGTTGCCCTGTCTCTGCTATACCCAGGGAGGCATTTGCTCTTTCCCTCTCTCTTCCTCAACTGGAAGCAAGGGCCCGGCTGGAGACAGGAGCAGTAGTTCTTCTTATCGCGTCTCTCCAGTTTGTATTGAGAGTGACAGGAAAAAAAATATATTTACTAATATAATCCTTTTGTGTTATTTACTCTCTGTTGATATCTCTGTCCTCTTTCCTGTCCCTTGCAAGGGAAATGAAGCTAAAAGGGAATGTGATAGCATCACTCCAAGGACTGGGCTGGGTAATAACATCAGAGGAATAAAAAAACTTGGAGTAGTTAATGTTATAGCAGGTTAAAAATAAAGGCATCCTGGATTTCTAAAAGACGCTGACTCTTCTTAATGATGAAGAGTCAATCTTGTATGGTGTCTTGAAGTTTGACATAAGAAATCCTCAATGGTCCTTAGCTTCGTTCTTGGACATCACATAAAATGTTCTATCCAACTCAGTCCCACTGGAAAATGAGAAGGGGTTTTCTTGATTTCAGTGGATTTGTGATCAAGCTTGTAATGAAGATACTAATGGCTGTGTGGAAGTCTGTCTGTGCAAGAATGCTGGCTTTTGCTGAACCCCATGAAGCTGAACAAGTCATAGCAATAGTAAGAAACATTTGAAATTACTCAGTCTTATCAGAGACATCTGGTACACCGCGTCTTGTTTCCAGAAGTTGCAAGTTTTTTCTTTAGAAATTTTTCTTCAGGAAAACTGCACTTTCTCCCCATCAAACTGTTTAACATAATTCTTAATGATTACACATAAATGTTGTGGCATTCTCTTTCTCCAGCTGCAAACTGCTGTATTTCAGAAAATGTTTAGGTCTGTAGCAAGCATTTATAGAAGTTTACTTTCTTAGAAGTATCACTTATCTAATTGTTTTTTTCAAGCACAAAACATAACTGTGACCATTGTTTAGTTCTGGGTTTGTGTTTTTGTGAAGGCTGCTGTTGGTGGGCCTGGAGGAGGTTTTTCGGGTTGGATGGGAGGTTTAGGAGATTCCCTGTTCTCTTCTTTCGGCTTTTGGTCTTTATATGTTATCCTCTGAAGACACACCCTCTGAATCCAGTTTAGCATACTGCTTTACACACATTAAAAAGTGAGTGTCTGGATGACTGGGGAAGATCAGAGAGGAGAACAGGGTATGATGCCTTCCTTCACTCAGGCTAGCTAGTTAGATCCTACCCCTCCAGAAAACCACTCAGAGCTCTTAACTAAGTGAGGGCTCTTCAGTAGCTTATGTGAAATATGTGGGATGTGCTCAGCCTAACTCCCAGGGGAAATACGCCTGTCTGAGAAACACATGCTCCTTTTCACTCTCTCTGTCAACACAGACAGGCAGCTTGCTGGGACAGGGGGCTGTAAGGTTTTACTTCCAGCTGTGATCTCTGTACGGGGATTTGATGGGTGGGTGATCCTGCTCTCGGGCTGCCTAGGGGCTGGTTGCTCACATGCAAACCCATGGAGAGGAGTAGCAGCTTTTTGAAATAAGCTGAAGCAGCTCAAAATAGCTGGTGTTGAGCACCGTCTGTTCAAAGCAGAACACGAGTATACTGATGGCACAGTATGGATTTGTATCTATTGTTTTCTTTCAAATACCTCCTAGTGCTCTTGGTGGAGAACAGAAACTGTCATTGCATAAATATTAAAACCACAGTGTTCATTTAAATGGGAAATGCAGGCACAAATATCAATCCTAGTAGCACAGACATACTAGCCTCACACCATGTATAAATACAGTTTCACACCATTTGCAAGAAAAATTGTATTTCCTGAGTTCCAGCTTCTCTATTGTGATTACTGGATAAAATGCCAGTGCCGACAATGTTGGGAAGGTTCATACCTGTTAAACTGTCAATCAGTAAGTGATTTTCTTGTCAATTTGGGTGCTGCTGAAAAGAACGAGATCAACAGGCTTATTCCATTTCAGCTTTCTTTTTTCTGTTTTGTACTTTCTAAGTTCTTTTACTGGGTTTATAGGAAATCAAACTGTAAACTTGTTCCCCTAAAAGGCTTTCTTATAACAATGCAGTCCTTGCTGAAATAACCATGTCCAATTTGATTATGTTGGGAGAGCAACATACGTGTTCGTGCATGCACAGACATGCACACATATGTGGATGACTAAAATCTCATCCATAATGCTGTGGTTTATCTATTGATGTGATGGGAAGAGTAAAAATCTTCAACTTCCCTCTAGACCATTAAATAAGGTAAATGTAGCAACGTGGTAATTTCCTTCAGTCTCTCCACCCTTGCCTGCAAATGGGTTTTGTCCTCAGCAGTGAAACACCTACCACATTCTCTCAGGGTGGATGGAATTTAAAGCTCTAGAAGTTTTGGAGCTGTTTTTCTCAGGAAGATTGTCCTGGTTTTGGCAGGGATAGAGTTAATTTTCTCCCTAGTAGCTGGTGCAGTGTGTTTTGGATTCAGTGTGAGAATAATGTTGATAACACACCGATGTTTTAGTTGTTGCTAAGTAGCACTTATCCTAAGTTAAGGATTTTTCAGTTTCCCATGCTCTGCCAGCAAGCAGGTGCACAAGAAGCTGGGAGGGAGCACAGCCAGGACAGTTCACCCAAATTAGCCAAAGAGATATTCCACGCCATAGAACATCATGCTCAGTATGTAAACTGGGGGGAGTTGTCCAGGAGGCACAGATTGCTGCATGGGCACTGGTCAGCGGGTGGTGAGCAATTGCATTGTGCATCACTTGTCTTTTCTTGGGTTTTATTTCTCTCTCTTTTTATTATATTCCTTTTCATTACTTATTACTATTATTATTAATAGTAATTATTGTCATTACTATTATATTTTATTTTAGTTATTAAACTGTTCTTATCTCAACCCACAAATTTTACTTTTTTTCTGATTCTCTTCCCCATCCCACTGGGAGCAGAGAGGAGTGAATGAGTGGCTGCGTGGTGCTTAGTTGCTGGCTGGGGTTAAACCACAACAAAGATGAACATCGTCATAGGGAAGTACCTTGCCTTCCAACAAAACTAGGTTTGACTAAATTAATTTCTTCTACCTCTGTCCACCTCAGCTGCGTGGGTTTCCATCCCTTCTACAGCACTGACATGGACATTTTCACCCTGAAACCCAAGCTCTTGTGACTGAATGATCATTACTTATACTTTTGTGTTTCTACATACATTAATTTGTGATTCTCTCTAGCATTTCCTGGTGCTCATAATTTAGGTCTCTGTCACTATGAGGCTTTCAACTTATGCGTTGCAAAGAAACTGTATTACCTCAGACTAAAAAGAATGTTTCTAGGGTTTACAAGTCTACTGGGTCACTAAATGCTCCTATAGCAGAACTGAATGGAACAAAATTGTATTTCATAGGATTGAGGTTTGTTAGCTCAAGGCCTTGCCACTACACAGTGTAGGAACTCATTTATTCTAATAGCTGTAGGTACATGAGAGAATCTCATTAACTGAACCACTTTGGAAAATGATGCATCCAAAGGATCCACCATAGTGACCGTGTTTCCATAGATTTTCTTCACTGGAGTATCCATGCACTGGGGCTGCCCACCTGGTGATCTTGATTATCTCAAATCAAAGCTAGTCTCAAATTGTGAACAGCACAGAGCAGTTCCCAAGGCCACTGGGCATATGTGTGGTGATGCACAAGCAGCAGCTTTGGGCTACTGCCCAGAGTGCTCTGATGCAGGACGTGGTGATAGTGCACCGTCCTCTGAACAAAGGCTCCTGTAATGGCCTTGGGGACACTTGGGTCCTATCACGAGAATGCCACAAGCTTGCAAGGCTGGTTGAAATGTTTGGGTTTTTTTCTCCTGTAGATACAGCACTGGAGGAACCTGGGACAATACAAGAGTTATGAAGGGGCAGGTTGTTTGCTTTTAACCCATTTATGGTTAGCTTCTCCATACTGCTCTGCTAAACTGAACCAGAATCTACCAGTGTGGTCAAAGCACATTGAAACACTCCTGTAAAAGTCAAAAGCTCTGCTGCACGCTTTAAAAATTAATCTCTCTACCCCAGCACTCAGGTTATAGCATGGCTGCAGCTAAGGGCGAGAGCACAAGCAGGACTGAGCCCAGTGTGCCCTGAGGCCACACAACCACCTGGCAGCCTAAAATCTGCCTTCAACTGGGCTGCCTGAGTGTGTCTGAGAGCACCCGCAGGCCCCTGGCAGGGTGCAGGAGGGTCCCGACGCATGGGGTCCCGCCTGCACCAGGGGATGCATGGGACCAAGCTGACCCACAGTAGAGATCTTGGGGTGAAATGGAAACATAGTCACTCAGGTTTTTTGTTTCAGTAAGGAGAGCACTTTAGAAAGCTGACACTTATTTAGTCGCCTTGAGTTCTCTCTTTGAGCTCCTGGCACTCTGTTGGGAGAAATCCAGCACAACAAACTCATGTTACTTTGCAGAAGGGTTTGCTGCCTGGCAGGGGCATGCTGGGGGACACCTGGGGGACCTTCTGCAGATGTTACTGCCATGGGTAATATTCACCCCTTCATGAAATTAAAAGCAGGAAGCTCTAAAAATAGGCTGCAATTTATGTAACTGCAGTTTTTCGTAGCAGTCATTTTCCAAGCCTCTTGTGCTAATGGTGATTCTTGAAAAAGGGAGTATCTTCAATTTATAGGGCAGGCTTTGCCTGCTGTGTGGGTATGGCTGGGATTAAAGGAAGAAGCCTTGGAGGCTGGTCAACTGCAATACGCAGTTCCTGGAGCTCAAAAGCAACAGGGCTTTGATCCAGAAGGGCATATTTTAGGGTAACATGACCTTCCTCTATTTCCACATGAAAAACGGAATGAGGACTCTTTAATGGAGGAAACTGTATCCTGCCTCAGACTTCTTCATTTTTCAGCTAAATTAGGGGCACACAGAGTTTGAAAGGCCAAAATAAGTAAAACTTCATAGTTACTGAAATCTTTGAAATCCTCCTCTCATGTCTTTGTAGAGATAGGGAACATTTCCTGTCACCTGCATGTAGACAGGCTTTATGTGGGGAAAAAAATGAAAGAAGCAATAAAAATAAATCCTCTGTTGGGATCTGCCTACAACAGAGTTTGTGCCTACAGTTTAAATGTTTGTTTCTGTTTAGATAAGTAAAAGGAGAACTGTGACAAGCTCTTTAAAGTGTGAATATTGTACACTCCTGGGATGCTGTAAAGACCTACTGAAGCTGTAAGCTTTTCTCCAAGCTCAGTGTTAGTCCATGAAGACTGAGGATGGCATTCTGGTCCCCAAGCAGGGGAACTGTGATAATCTATTATATTTTATGCTTTTGAAAAGAAAATAATGAATCAATTCCATCACACTTTTGGGTCAGTTTGACAGCCAGTCAAAGGTAATTGTTCAGTTTCCTTGAAGTTATGTACCCTGGCACATTATAATGTCAAATAATAGTCACTGGATTTTGAAGTTGTTTTTCCAGATTTTAATCAGTATAAAACACAAATTGGCCTTGTTAATTTTAATACCAATTTACCTGTAACTCCCCCTTCGGTGTCATATATATACTCTTGTTTTATGCTTAAAGAACTTTATAGATAATTTGATTGCTGCTTTAGCAATTATGAGGTGTGAAAGCCCTCTTTTAAATTCAACAGATGTAGCCTTCTCATTGCATGTGTCTACCCATTACAGGCCCTGTTCAGCAGATGAGATAGCTGCAATCCATGTGGCCAGATGCATAGGTGAACTTCAGTAGCTCACAGAGAATCTCATGGTTACTGAATTCACCAGGGCAATTTAGATTTCAGCCTTATTCCAAAAACTACTTAGTACTCCGTGTTTAGTAGACTAGCATCAAAAGGAGAAAATAAATATACTCCAGTTCTAATAGAAGAGCTGACTTCAATCTCCACAATGCCCAATTTAAAGGTTTGAAACATCTAAATATTGGCAGGATGAATGCAAGATGCATTTCTCACTCCTTTACATGGTAATAGCTTTACTCTGAGCACCCCCTAAGGTATAGGTTTATGGTTATCATTAAGCCTCTCAACACTGCTGAATGCTGGGCAATTTTGCCTCCAGCAGAAACGGGGCAGCTAGGATTTTTTCTGGAAGAAATTTAGGAATTAAGAGACTTAAAATAACTATATATAAAGAAGCAGAATGGTCATTTTTGCAAATGCACACCTCAGCTTCCTGTCTTGTGGAAATACATGCAGCAGTGTTAATGCACACCCAGAAGTGTTCCTTGCTCAGTCTCAAAAATGAGGCTACTCATGTCTAAGTACGTAGCTGCATTCCTGCAGAACATACTGTCAAGAGTTCAGAGTCACTGTGCCAGACTCTGTCCTGGGGGAAGAAGACAAAAGGTAATGGGAGAGACCTCCAAAGGGCCATGGTGCCATGCTTTTCTACTTTTTTTTATATGTCTCTTTTTGGGGCACATAAATTTATTTTTACACATAAAATTTTGCTTATCTCGCATCCCCCCTAATCCACATCACAGTGCAAATCAATAGCCATGAGGTAGGCTGGATAGGGGAAACTGGAAATATGACACAACTCTTCTTTGGGTAGGACTGCTGAGCACCAGAAGACACTGTCAAAGAGAAGATGGCTTTCTACTTCGTGATGTCTCCCAGTCGAGCCTGGACGTCTTTCAGGAAGGCTTGCATTGGCTTTGGCATCACTCATGTGACTCTACAGTGAGGCAGTTTAGAAGCCTAAATTTACAGAAAGCTGACCTATGTGTCAGAGCACACAGGCTACTCTCTGCTTCAGTCCCTAAAGCGTGGGCTTACTGTAGGGTCAGATGTGTGCCAGAGCCAGTGCACATGATGGAGCAGGACTACATCTCCAAGCTGGGCAGCAGAGAAGTGATATGTGCATGACCACTGCTCAACCACAGCAATTGGATGAGCTCAACTCAGCTGTGAAAATGTAGTTTCCGTGACTGTGACCACTTATTCCAACTTCAGAGTGTTTATGGAATTTCAGTCCAAATTGTAAGTCATATTTGCAATTCATTTCTGAAATTTCATCCTCCAGCGATCTAAACAAAAAATACCTAACTCAGATTATTTCATAGGACATTCTGTTAGTGTGGCACTGGAACATGTCACAGATGAAGGGACAAGTAAAAGGTTGTTTGGGGATAGAAGTGAGTTTGGGAGGAAAGTGAGAACTGAAGGACAGTGGGAAACACTTCTGCTACTTGAGAAATAGTAATGTGGAATGACACCTGATGTAAAGGATCAGAGATAGGTTAGAAACCTAGTAATCAGTAAAGTCCTGATTAAATCACTCCTTTCAGACTCTAATATTATGGCACAGATTCATACTTGAGCTTAGGAGTTCTTGTCTCACAAGTCCTACTCCAACTGATGATCAGGTAGACAAAGTTATCTCTGCAGTAGATCTGATCCAGTGAAAGAAGCAGAGGAAATAAATGCACTCAGTGTTTTACCAAAATTCTGCCCATGGCTAGTTTAAGTCTCCTTTCGCAGGGCTAGGTCAGGTTGAAAATAATAATGGTTTGTAAGAAATTCAATTTTAATCTTCAGATTTTACCCACATGATTTGTTTGTAAAGGACTATCACACTGTTATTTGATTTTTATTAGTTTATTGTTTTGTAGAGTTTGGGGCATTTTTTAATTAATGAGAAACATGTCCTTGTGATTTTCCCATGAGTTCTCTCACATCAGTGTGTGAGAGAGAACTTATGTAGAACTTTGTTATTATTTCAAGTGTCAGAAACAGATCAAGTTCAGAAATTTACTGCTTTTTCAAATAACACTATGCCAGCAACTGGGACATAACATGCCTATGACTTTTCCAAGAATAATGTTACTGATCTATCTGTCTAAGCGAAGACAGTGGTATAATCAATATACCTAGGATGGCTCTACACCAGGAAGGAGAGAACAAACCGTTGAACCAGGAAAGCACAGACCCAGCCACTGAACTCACAGGCATCCACAGGAGTCAGCTCGAATCTGAAAGATCCAGAACTACTTTTATCACATCTGATCTCCAAAAAGCAGGTGCCAACCAGCACCACAGTGCTGGCTGGCACCATACTGCAACAATGTCAAGCCTCATATCTGCCTCTGGACCTGCTGCAGCAGCATGAAATGTTTTGGGACTCTGTGAAGAAATGTGTGGTTTGCTGGTGAAGGCCATCTCCAGTACCTTGACCTTGACAGCACATGTCACGAAGAAGATTGTGGCCATCACAGGTGTCTGAATTTACAGGGCTGCACCACTACACATTCAGGAGTTAAATCCTCAGAACAGATTGCTAGAGCATGTTTTTCATTTGGCCTTAATTATGCAGGAAGGCCACTGTAATCATAGTCGTTATTTATACATCTCATGGCATCTGCTCAAATCCATCTTTCTCACTATTCCATAGAAGCAGTTAAAGTATTTTCATTTCTTGGTAGGGTGGTGCTCTGCTGGTGTTTTCAATAACCATGGGTGTTCAGACTGTTGCCTGTACTATTTTGGACACTTGTATTATTGAAGCATCCCTTACTCTAAGTATCATTTACCCTCCCATCCCCAAAAGTTAGCATACTTCCAGAAGTACAACTCTACTATTACACTTCTTTGAAAAGCATAATAATGAACAAAATATTTCTTCTGTATTTACTGTTTTCCAGACATGCTTTTTAATGTTCAAGAAGGATGAGATTTACATTCAGTCTCTTCCCCTTTCTTTTGCTAGAAAAGCAATATGATCTATCTCAGCATTATAAAACCCAAAGTCCCATTACACTTAGAAATATTAAATCTATCCAATAAACTATCATTAGGATAAATGAACACACTTTAAACAGATCTCAGAAGACTATTCCAGGTTCTTCCACATAGCTAATTTCAAATTAGTTTTGCCCCTCCCCTGGGATATCTTTTTCTTCAAGGTAGCTGTAAAAGTATGTATCTATCCATAAAAACATTCCTTTTCCTCTTCAAGGAAAGATCCTACTATAGATAATGGCACAGATTTTCAGCTGTCAGATCAACAGATTACACAGTATATAGAAACCATGTAATATTTATTCATGTCTCTGCCTTCCACACAAGAGGCAGGCCAGCTGAACAACATCTGGAGCACTAGTGTATTTGTATGCAGTTAATAAAGCAACCTGGAACCCAGGTGCAGCTGCATAGATATTCCCATACACTCACTACCCATATACTCACATCTTACATATAATATTGCGTTACATTTATCCTTATATAGATCCCCATATGCCTAATATGTTCAAATTTTGACTAAGAGAACAGAATCAGGAGTGACCCCAGCACTGTAGGGAAAGGGAAGAAAAGTCTATAGCCTCCAGCACCAGAACTGGCAACAGAGCTCTCCTGAAGATTGCTGGAGTTTGCTTTTTCATTTGCTAATCAAAGCGAATATTTGCTGGTGTGGGTGTTCTTGGTTTTATTTTTTTTAGGCTTTTTTTGGCCAACCTTAAAAAACATCCAAAGAAAATCTCTTTTTCTTGAAACAGGTAATTATAAAGGCAATATACACCACTAATTCAGGTTTACTTCTAAATTCAAAATTTACTTAAAGGTAGTTAGCTTGCTAGGAAGAAGATTCAAAAAAAAAAGGAAATATTTTTAAATGAAATACTTGACTATTCTGCATAGTTTTAGCTTTTGGAAGTGCTTCAATTTCAAGCCAAGTTTCAGTCAATTTTAAGTGACATATTTTGGGAATAAGATCTGAAAAACTTAATCCTATTCTAACTCTGAATGACCTACTTTACAGTTAGAACCAGGATTAAAAAAAAATTTAAAAATCTGGAAAGAGTTGACATGTCTAAGAGCTTAGGTGAGGACTGGGAGACTGGATAAGTCTAGCAGGTCATGGTATCTGCAGTGAGAAAAAGGGAGTAGCTTTGTTGTATACAGAGGTCTGAAATCTGTAGCTTGCTGCATGTCTAACTGGTCCTCTTGAAATACCAAGCAGAAGGTTTGCTGAGATTGCAGAAAGCCTGAAAAGAATTGGCTCCAAAGCAGGAAGGGACTGCAAAGCATTTTTGATTTTACAGAAAACTTTTCATAACAGAGAGTTCTGGGTCTGCTGCTTAAGTGAAGATTATAAACACAGATATTGGAAAGCTGCAATTGCATCATGTGATATCTCTGCAAATAAATCAAATATCAAGCAGAAAGAGTCACAGAAAGAACACACACAGGTCACATGTTTTAATATGTCAAACAGTTCCACAGCACTAATGCTTTTCAAGAACAAACAGTATAACAACAGAAGGAAAAAAAAATTGTGGTGTTCAAGTTGGCCCAAAAAGTAAAGCGATCATTTTAAAGCCCCTACCTGAAAATTTCATGGAAACAAACTTCCTCCTGCTAATACAGATTAATTGATAGAGAACTGTGTAACTTCTCCACTAACTCTTTAATTTCAAGCTCAATGAATGGACTTGGTCGAGGATGTGCTGTTTCAGTAATGCCACAGCATGATTACCAGGACATACATATATATGTATAAAATATATATATATAAAGTTACAGAAAACTTTGGGTTTTCCAAAAACGTACAAATCCCATACAAGGATGCAGAAAGTAATATACAGTATGTGTTAAGTCACCAGGCTGTAAAGAAGGATATTGTGTTTTGTTTGGCAGAGAACAACAGAGTACCTCAGATTGGTAAAGCACTAAATGCCAAAGGTTTAAAGAATTACAACCTCCAGCCAAAGGACAAAAAAAAATGAAGGAAAGTGATGTTTTTCAGTATTGTGCCAGGACCATAAGAGTTTCTAATGTAAATTGGTTTTGAAGAGGGGCAAACAAGTTTTGCAAGTGGAGGTGAAAGCTAGAAGTATGACTTCGGCATTTTCAAAGCCTTGAGTTATTTGCAAAGACTCCCAGAGTGAGAAGGGAACCCACCAGCACCAGAGACGGAAAGAATGATGCTATCCACAGATGCAGTGGTTTCCATGTTAACCATTAGGGTAAAATCACGTATGGATCAGTCTTCCTTAAAACAGAGAATATGCTTGTTCTCTAGATTGGTGAGTATTTCTTCAGGACCTACTTAGGTCAAGCCTGTGTGTAAAACAGAATGAAGATAACTGAGAGGTACTCTTTGTGACCAACACACACATATGCACTCTCATGGCCTTATTTTGGGACAGCGGGAAAATGTTATCTGTACATACAAGCCGTTCCAGGTACTGAGTGTTTCTTGGAAAAAACGTCAGTCCCATGAGAGCATCCCAAAAGATATTCTCATCCAAGTGCAGTCTTGTGTTAAGAAAAAGCATTTTTTTCTCAAAAAATTAATGGCCTGCTATGGCCTTACAAAGAAAAAAAAAAAAAAAAAAGATTTCTTCTCTGCAGCTTATTGTACATTCTGCTAAACCAGACCATTGGTGGATGGATTGATACGATAATTAAAGCTTTTATCCAAGCCTTTAAAACTCTGACCTACAGTAGTCTTTCAAAGAAACAGTGAGCACAGTCACACTGAATTAAAGATTAAGTGGGCTCAGACACCCACACTCTTTCCACAATGGAAGAAAAAGTCTTAATAAAATAATCCTGAGCTAATACACAGACACCAGAACTGATACCTAGAATCAAATGCACCTGTTGACTAATGGAACAGAATTAGTGCATAATGCATTGGGGAAAAAAAACCCCAAACATTCAACCCAACTTTGAAACATATATATGTGGCAGAATATTCTCTGCCTATTGACAATCTTGAACAATGCAGCTTTGTTGTCTTCTCTGGAAAACAATGCATCCAAATTGCTATCGAAGTGGCAAAGGCCTGTATATTTGAAGGTAGTAAATAAGTATTTAGTGAGAAAATGTGTCAATATGTTTTCTTGTCTTGTGAATGCTGAAAAGTAATAGCAAGGATTCAACAGGCCTGTTGTCAGTATAGCTGCGTTTATATGCATCAGATGAGAATTCTCCCCAATGTCTTTTGTTCAGTGCGTTTTTACCACCACTTCCTGAATGAGGTACTTCCTCATTGTCTGTGGTTGACCTTTTAAAAGATGTTTTGCTGTAGTTTCTGTATTACCCAGCTACTTAATTTTGAATGATTTGTCCCTTTTTTATGGATAGTTACCTGGAAACAGCGTGATCAGTTAATGCAGAACATCCTGTATACTAAAACAATAAATACATGTGCCCTTTGGGTGGATTTAACCTCAGTGTCAGATTGGTGCAGATAATTTAATTATCTTCTTTCTCTATCTTGATCCTACACGATGTTTAGAATCTTACAAAAAAAAAAAAAATTTTTTTTTTTTTAGCATGGCCATTCCCAGGATGAGAAAAGGGGATTATGGACTTTATCAACAGAACACCATCTGGGGAACACCAGATGGGAACACCAGCCACTGTGTTTATGCTGCATCTAGTTCTAAAGACAGCTCAGGAACATCCTCGTCCTCACTTGAGGATGAGATGCTGACATACCCTAAACTTTTTTCTTGAACTAGAGACCCTTCAAGGATTTCCATGTTTCCAGTCCTATCCCTTCTCAACTTCTAGACAGATTTATTGTCTGAAATGCAGCACAGCTAGCATGTTTGCTTTATATGTAATGCCTGAAGATGCTGGAGAACACCACCAGCACCTATCCATTCTCTGCATTGCCAATACACTACTATGAGAGGAGTTTCATCTGGGAAGCCCTGTGATGAGACAGCATCTAGTGGGCTGGGGAGGGAGGTAGAGGCAATAATACAGACACAAATATATGTCATATACTCTCTTGCTATGCTATGCAATGGAGAATGAAAATCATATCATTGTAGGAATTTAAGCATCCTACAATCATCCAAGTCAATGCTAACATAATATTCTAGTCTGCAGTGCAGAAGCACACCAGGTTTCAGAATTCAGATCTCTGGAACACATTCAGGGAAGGTTAAGAACCCAGGAGCCTGCCTGCTGTTCCTGTGCTTCTCTTATACGAGAGCCTTGAGCCTTCTGCATCCCATGAGGACACCTACACAGTATTTCTCCTTTTACAGATCAGTTAGGAAATGCCCAAGATGCAAAAAACTTTAGCTCTTTATCTTCCTCATGAGAGAATTCAACCCCACGCAGTTACTGACTTGCAAAAGAGGTAGCCCCAAAGAAAGCATGATTTAATCACAGCTCTAAAGCCAAAATGACTTGTGCAAGAAGCAGCACTAACCTTTGACCAACTGCAATTTGCAGAGAGGGAAGAAAAGTACATTTTTTTACCTTTTTTTTTAAATTCAACACTCAGGTACCTACTTTCAGGAGGTCCAGAATAGAGAAATTGGAGGGAAATGGAGCACCTCTCAGTGTGCATCTGCCAAGGGGTGCTTGAGAGGTGGCTTAAAAACATTGCAATGCTTTTTTTATAGCATCCATGTGACTTTAAGGCAATTACTTCTTCACTAGAGCATTCTAAAATGACAGATCCAAACCACATAAATAGATCGCCATTCCGTTTCAGGCCATATGGCCTCCTATTGCAATAGGACTTTTCCAGAAGACTAGTGATTTTAGGGGCTTGGGGAGAGGGATTCAGACTGTTTAAACCAGGCCTTTTAAAATCTCCAAAATGCATTCCTACCCATGCGTACAACAAGGGCTTTTTCTTCCGTTTCAGGACAGTGACAGTGTGCTACAACTGCCTTGTTTTGTGAGGGTGCGGTTAATAAGTGATTTGTTTCTCAATATGCTGCTTTCAAGTACCACAAGCATTCAGGCATTAAAAGGACAAAGGTCAACATGAATGTATGAGTTGCTAATATTTTACCCAGCGCTATACATGCTCTTTCAATATCTGGCATTTGCCATGTCCGCAGCTATTTTCACTAGGATCTTTATCTGTTGTCTGCTTCAGACCATAAAAAGGAGACTCAGTGGTGGTATGAAAACTTAGAGATGGGAGGGGGGCGGGGGGGGTGGGGGGGGAATATCAATAAAAGACTGTCTGTAATTTGCCCAGGTTTAGGACTTGCTAATGGTTGCCTCCCTGTTTCTATCAACAGAAGGAAGCAATAGAACTCACCTAACTCACAAGGGCTCTCAGAAGTACACAGAGTGCCAGGTCATCCCATCAAATTTTATAAAGCCACAGCTTATTTAAGAAGGGACTTTACATTGGTAAGTAAATAATTCTGCATAGTCTCCATGACTGTTAAATTGGGATTTCATGATGAATCAGAAAAAAATTCAGCAGTGAAAGTAGGGATAGTAAAAAAAAAAAAAAAAAAATCATAAGCCAGCTGCAAGAAGCCTAAGACAACAGAACATTTGAAGGACGCGTCCAAGTATTTTTGGCAGAGAAATAACACACTGAACCCCCACCCCCTACGGACTTTACCAAGCTGAGAAGCTCCAAAGGAATTTACAAACAAACCCTCCATCCATAACAAAACTTCAGGCAGAAGTGAAACAATAAATAAGACTATGCATAGTAGCAGGACCACAACAGCAGTTTGTAACAGCTCTTCAGTGCTTCGCGGGTAACATGCACCAACCAAGTGAACACAGGTAACATGCACCAGCATTTCACTGGCCTCAGCACCTGGGGTTGGAGAACTTGGACAGGAGGAGAGAGCTGAAACACTGAAAAGATCAAACAAGACAAAGTATTTTGCAGATACTTCACTTTATTTTTTTAAGGTAGCATGCAAGGTTTTACCCTGAAAAAGTAGTCAACTTTTTATCAGCAACTTAACAAGACGTCCTTGCTAGAGCAGCAGCCTAGGAATTCAACAGGAGTTAAGCATCAAACGCTCAAGGCTGCTTTAAATTGGGAACTGTTCTCCTTTTAAAAAACAGGTAATGTTTTCCAGTTGTCTTATTAAGCAAGTACTAGTTTACTCACTACGTGAACATTAATACTGAAAAGACTGGGCACCTTCAATATGGAATACTTCAATAATACTGCTTTTAAATTGATGTAATTTGTACCCTGAAAAATTAGCCCTATAAGTATCAAGGAGAAAGAACACCAAAGAAAAACTGATAAGCCTTTCTCCCAGTACTGGTACCACATTAAGTGACCTCAGCCTCTTCCCACATACTGTCACCACTGCACAAGTCTTACAGCGGTGCCAGCCCTTGAGAGAATGAGAGCTCAGAACCTTTTTGCTGGGTTATTCCAGGTCCCAGATCAATTCCCCAACCCAGTCTGTTATATCACCTTTGTCTGGGTTACTGGCACAGGCTGAGGAGGTGTGAGGGCAGGAGGAAAAGGACAAGTAAAGCAAGCAATGCTTGAGCTGGCACTATGTAGTGCAAAGCTCATCCAATGCTCTCAGTCTCAGGGACTGGTCTTACTCCACGAGGGTGATATGGGGATACTCTGAACACATTTTAGCCTTAAGAAACACACTTCAAATTCCTTAAACAGGGCAACAGTGATTTTAATGACCATTCAGGAGTTCAGGAAAAAGGCTGCAGGAGTTCACTGGGTATTTTCTGAGCTTCTTTTCAAAGAAATCAGAAGCATGTTAGTTAAGTGCTTGCTAATGAGGCTTTCGGCTCTGATGTTTTGCTGAACGGTTTCTCGAGGGCCTTGCACATCTTTTGTGCTAGCTATGTTTAGATTAACAAGAACTATCACATGCAGGCAGCCCTTGTTTACGGCATTTCATTGCGAAGCAGCAGAGCTGAGTGAGGTCATACCTCCTCTGTTTGTCCTGGAGGCAGCGTCCCCGCCAGGGTGACAGCCTAACCAACTCCCACATAGCTTCCTGCACAGGGAGAAGGGAAGAGGTGGAGTCCCCAGTTCCCCTTTTGCTGGCTTCCACCCCCTCAGAACCACAGATTCGTGCTTCCCAGAAATGATGCCAGGTTCTGGTCAGGCACAGAAGACTGGTCGTGCCCACCAGCTTGTACAGCACATGGAGTGCATGAAGAACTAAGCTGCATGCTGCCCCACAAACAGAAGTGATCCACTGAAAGAAAGGGAACAGAGGAGTGCACCCTAGCTAACCTCGCAACATCTGAAACTCCGTAAATACCTTACCCAAAGGCCCTTCTCGCAGGGTTCAGTACTCCTGGTAACTCCCATATCCTCTTGTTGGAGAGCTCAAGTAGGAAATGACATGGTTTGGACTGTACAGGCAAGACCTCCTTGTCTTTAAACAAGGACAGATGAAAGTGTTGTCAGGGAGAAGGAGGCTCTGGTGAAGCAAGGTCTCTAGGACTAACAGAGCCCCCCTTTTGTTGCACCCTCTAATGTGACCAGCAACAACAAGTTTTCCTTCTATCTATCTTCTATCACTTATCTTAGTTTCAGTCTTAACATTAGAGTCCAACTCCCCACTGCTGGGATACATTCTGCCAGCACCTCAAAAGCATTGTTTCATTTATACACAACCTCAGCCTATCCTGAGACCTAATTTTAAATCAACCTGAGCCAAACTCTGTGCTGGCAAAACTGATATGAAAGCTGAGCAAAGTCGTTTTAAGCCAGTCAGCCAAAGAGACACACCTTTAGTTGTCATCTCTCTCAACACTTGTCCCTGCAGGAGATACCCCAACCATTTGTCAAGGTTTGTATCACTCCGGGCTTCAAAGAGCCAAACCAGTCATGGTATCATGCACTGTTGCTCTTTTGTAGCATGCCTAAACATGCTTACCACACACTAACAATGAACGCAATAGGGACATGCCAAGACCTGTATTACAATTCTCCTAGCCTGCTTCCAGAAGACAATTTAGCAATCTGAGAAAAGGAAACAATGAACCCATACCAAAGTGGATTTGTAACAGTACTGGAAATATTTTTAATATTAAAAATAGAAATTTGCAAAGAGATTTTTCATGTCATTGTGTAGCACAGAGAAACCAGAAGATGCATGTATACAATAAGTAGTCATTGTTGCTGTCACAGAAAGACTTAACTCCTGTTCCAAAACTTCAGTTCATCAATTTAGAAACTACAAGATATTCAGGCTCTCCACAGCAACTTTCGTAGGGAGGTGCTGATTTGCAGAACTGCTGTTTATCTGCCTCTCAACATCAAATCCCAAATGGCTCTTTCAGATTAGGCACCCAAAATAGCTCGTATCTTAAATTTAACCCATCATTTTAAGGCACCATCCATCTGGGAATAGGAAACATCTAGTAATGTAAACAGAACAGAAAACACTTTTGTCAAACTTTACAGATACTAGGGGTTGGATTTTTTTTCTTCCTTCAAGCCTGCTTCCCTCTGGTACGGCAAACATAGCTTTAGGCAGAGGCATGAAGAATGAAGTGGGTTTTCAACAAAATCAGTTTAGGGGCTTATGGGAGTCTTAAGAGTTGTTCCCTGCATGCATTCCAGGCTAAGAAACACCAGCTTGTGAGGGGTAAACAAAACAAAGTTTAAATTAGGCTAACAGAGACCCGTATTGTCCCCTTTGAACTGCTGCTGAAAGCTAAGCAAGCTCTTTTAAAGGTACCACATACAAGATACCTTCACTAGGGTTTGCAAAGCAGCACAGCCTTGTAGTGGTGCTTCTTCCTCATCCCACAAGTCAAACACGGCACAGGTACTTACTTCTGCAAAACACAAATCTGTGATCTCAACACCAATGTCCAAGGCACTGCTTTTCTCATGCTCTGTGTGCACACACAGACACGGGCTCCTGCTGGTTGTGGGTAGAGGGAACAGGCATTTACATATGATTCCTGTGTTGCTAATGGTTTAGACCAACACCTGGTCTGATGAGAATGGGCCACCTTAACTGGTTTTAATGTTCCCCTTTATATGGAAGAAGCATGTCAGATTATGCAGGGCAATTCTAGCAATACCCAGCTTTTTTCCTTTCTTAAAAAAAAAAGGAGAGTGTCTAGGTTTTTGATGTTCAGGTGCATAGTGTAATTTCTTAGACTGGTAACATGTATCTGCAGTTACAGCAGCACTATTTATTCATGGATTCCTTTAGCGTGTTACCACTCACTGATCGTGGAATGAACAAACACTGCCAAACAACAGGAAAAAAAGGGAGGGAAGGGAAACAACCCCAAAACCCTGCACAGTGATGCAAGTATGGAAGCATGCCCCTTTCCTTTGCATAGTGAAAAGGTTAATGTGAAGACTGTTATCACAGAAAAAGATTCCATTTAAAAATCTGTGGTGTTCAAGTCTTTTTTCTTCCAGTCTGAGCTGTCAGAAATCTCCCACAGAAAGGTACTAAGTAGAAACTTTAAAAAAAGTTGCTATTGTGTTTAAAAACCTTCCCAACCAATTGAGGTCTCAGTCAGTCACACAACAGTGTGGTTTTCTGACTCATAACCCTTCTCACTCACTCTGATCTTCCCTTCACTTCAAGCCCAAATGCTGATTTGTCTGTCTTCAATTGCTTGCTAGCCTGAAAAAGAAAAGAGCAATTGCTTTTAAAATATTGAGTCAATTTTGTTCTAGGCTTAACACAGCAGCATGATACAATCTGCAATGATATAGAATTTCTTCCTCCACCAGCTAAGTCTCTGGGGCATTTTATGGAATCAAATATTGTTAAAAGCAGCATCACATAAAGAAAGTTTTTAAAATAGATTTAAAAAACAAAGAGTAATTCAGCATATGCATTATCCATGTGGAGCTGGTTTGGCAACTGCAACGTGGAATTACTTAAAGCTTGCCCACAGCTTTTTTTTTTTTTTTCCCCTCCCTACTTCTGGCAGCATGATCATGGAAAACATTAGGCCTAGACTATTATTAATACAAGTTTCTAACCTAGGAAGTTATTCTTTATTTCTGCCTGACGCTATGCAGCTTCAATAGCTAGTTTTGCTAGGTCGTCTGTTTACAACGAATGTCATTTCAAAAAGATATGGTATTCTCTAAGGTAAGTTGAAAAGCATTAAACACTTCACTAAATTTACTGCTGACTCTGGTATATAAATTCTTTTTAAATAACCTCACATAATTCCCTGTTCCATTTTCATGTACTCTTACAGAGGTGATATGACTAAACAGAATGACACAAATGAGCCAGAAAAAAAAAGTAAAGATTTTGAAGGATTCTTTTACTAGCAAAAAAGTAGCAAACCTGTCACTTAGAAGATAATGTATTCAAATGGCTGCATCCATTCATAATTTTAGTCAGCTAAAGAACTATTTTCAGGTGCAAAACTATCTCACTAAAAAAAAAAAAAAGATTAACAGAGAACTGGTTAAATGAAGGTACAGCCATAGATGGGAAGAGATTGCAGCTACTCTCTTGACGTGGGAGGGGGAACAAACAACATATTTGGTGGTGCTGAGGAAAGAGCAGCAGAGGGAAAAAGGGCGATAGCAGTAGTTTACCCAATCCCCTCCTTCTGCAAATCCGTCATTCTTGCCTGTGCTTCAACCATACCCAAGAACAATATATTTATTGAAGTCAGTTTTCAATTATTTGGAGTGAATATGACCAAATACAGTCACATATTAGTCTCCATTTTTGATGACATCTTCACCTCACAAATAGGTAATTATTTCAAACTATCACGTTTTTTAAAAAAACACCCCATGGTTGGTAACTGCATTGAAAATATGTACTACTTCTGCTGCCACATTCTGAACAATATCTTACAGACTATATGTTTGCAGCATCTATTAACCATATATAATAATCCTTTCTAATGTGGTTCAATTTACAGATTTCTAAATCCCACTTAAAATTTGGCTAAAAAGAGCCACATCATCCATCTTAAACCACTAGCATATACATGAACTGAAGCAGTCAATTCTAGGCTCTGAGCATAAGAAATTCTGGACTCTGAATTACCTTTCAGATTTTTTTTTTTCTGCCCACATACAAACGCATGTTCCCAAAATGCTACTTACTGAAAGAATGGGAAGCTGCAAGTACATGAAATGTATTTTCAGTGGGGCTTGCAAATTCATAAATGTAAACCATCTTATAAATTCAAGATTTTGGTCACAATTTAAAGTCCGTTTTGAAGTAGCTCTTCTGCTAAAAGGAGAGGGCTACTTCCCTCTGGTTACTTCTCTTCTCCCTGAAAGACCAGCCAAACATTGCATAATCACTTGGGGAACAGAACCGAAGAAGGAATCCAAATTAGAGAAAAAAATCCTGAACCTTCTCCCTCCCCAAGAAATAGCTGTTGATATTCATTCATATTTATATTCCTGTTGTACAAAGAAATCAACAAGACAAAAATAATTTCAAAGAATGTCTTGGTACAGGTACTGCAGCTCATGAAATAGGAGTATCGCATATTTCTACCTTGGCAGAAAGTAGTTATTTACACCAAAAAACAGCCTGCAAAATATCTGAACACTACATTTTGGAAATACCAGTATCCTGAGCAAATTCCTAAGACAAATCATTCACAAGCTCCTTATGAAGTGACAACAATTATCAAATGTTTTACAAGATCCTTCATTAAAGAATGGAGATGGTAATAATAAATGAAATACAAGAAAAAAAAATTGCTATCATGAACATTAAAAAAAAAATATCTATTGTTATTCTTAGCTTTCAGGTTTTTAAAAATTGGATGGTGACTACCAGTGTTTGGAATAAGCAAAAAATCTTTTCTTGGATAGGTAAAGCTAAAAGAAAATTATGCTTGAAATATAGACCAGTTCCCTCCTCCAGACATAAACACCAAGCATAAAGTAACTTTACACAAGACACTAGAGACTGTCAAATCTTGAGGAGTAAGTCTGCACAAGCTGTACAAGGGTGAGCAACAGCTTTTCTTAAGGGGGGAGGGGGGAAGAGGGAATCAAATGCTTGTCCAGAGAACTTGCATAGTTAATTCAAGTTGCCCAAGTATCAAGGCCACATACAGACATAGTTATGTATTTTAATATTACACCTCCCTTAGTAATAAAAGATATTAATCAACCTCATCAGGATGAATAGCATTGTCATTTTCAATAAATGACTGAGGATGAGGTAAAAATGATAACCTTTTTGCTTATTTTGAGTTGAGGGTTAGTATCACACATATTCCTGGACTTTATTCCTCTATTAAGGTCTCTACATTTTGCTGCTTTGTGCTGAAGTGAGCCAAAGTGACATGATCTTTTCAATACCTTTACCTGGGAAACCCAGCTAATGAAGAATAGTTCTTGATCTACAGAGATTACAGGTTACTTGAACAAGAACCCTGTAATAGACATGAAAAAGGTATATAACTTTAAAAAGATACTGAGTAGTACATACACTGCAAATACAGACATGTTACCTTCAGTTCTATGAAGCGACAACTTCTGTAACAAAATTTAGAGCACCAAACTCCTTACAAATATCAGTGCACATACGGAGTCACTGACCTCTCTCCACATTCTTGGTACAGTCCTACAGCTTTTCTAACACTTCCCCAAATCCAACTTTTAACTTCTTTGCCCCAGAGAGCTGGCAGGTATTAGATTCACACGGGAGACTGCACACCTGCTCCCAGATCTTGTCTCCAAATCCATGGTTCAATCAAGAGAAGAAAAATGCCTGTTCAGGTCACAAAAAGCATCTCTGATGTTCCAGGTGCTCTATGGTGTCCAGAGAGCACATATGATCCACTGAAAGATTGAACAAGCTAGTTGTCACAGCAATCATATCTTCCCCCACAAATACTCTTCCCCCATCCTCACAGGAGTCAGCTGCAGACCAAGATCCTTTTACAGCACACAAAGGCTGCAGAGGGGCCACCTGCTCATTAGAAATATTAAGTGAAACAGCTTTCTCCTCCTTTTTCTGGGGTTTTTTTGAAAAAAAAGTGAGCTGCTCCAATTCAGGGAGAGGTCACATGAGACTAGAGAAAGGCAAACAGACCATTTGGCCAGAGTACGGTCCCAGAGCATTTGTACCTGAACTATCTCCACTCAGTTAAAACACAAAAGCAATACTTCACGACACAGGTACTACTGGAGTGAGGAGGTTCTCAGTCTAGCAAAATCACACTTACATGTCAAAGAGTGTACTGACAGCAACAGTCTAATTCATATAAAAAAAACTTCACTATTTTATCCCCTTAAATACTGTATTTCAGTCCACCAATTCTATTCGCATACTTAATATTCATTCCCAACAGAATCAGCAATCAATCTACAAGCTATTTAAAATTAACAGCATCTTAAACTACAATTACCATATTCTTGCTAAACTTCAGTCTAAAAGGTAACAAAGCCTTGAAAGCGGGCAATTAAGAGTTCATACTAATCTCTGTAAAACTGAATCGTAAGGCTTTTCTGCAGTCATATACAGGAACAAGTTAGCATAGTATTTTAATCACTGGGCAAATTGACTATTAAAATAATTGTTATGCAAATATCAGGGAAGCACTGGTCAGCTCGACTGAACTGCAGAAAAAAAATTAAATCTGATTCTTCAATACAAACCCTAATAGGAGTCTTATGGGTACTTTCCTGGAATGAGGAACGCAGCACTTCTACACAGGTGTTGAAAAATCCCACTGTATCTCTCCCTGCACGTTTAAGAATCTAACCCTTATTAAGTTTACCCAAGAGTCCAAATGGAAGAGAAGGCTCCAAGATGAAATGTTCAGGAAGATTAAAGTAAGATTTAAAAAAAAAAAAAACCCCGAACACCAACCATATACTAAAAAGGCATTAAGAAAACAGAACTTTTCCCCTCCTATGTACTCAAATAGAACTAGTGAAAGCTATTCTCATTGGGAAAAAAAGAGTCAGATTAGTCAACACATGATATGCCTTCAGAAGAGCCTTCAGTGCAATACCCTTTGGACAGAACAAATGCACAAATAATTCAAAGCAGTGGATTGGAATTTTAACACAAATGAATCAATTAGGCCACAGACCACAATCCCAGAATTTTATGGAAAGGAGAAAGAATATGTTAAAAAGTAGTAAGATTAATTTTTACTAAAAAAAAAAAAAAGGAAAGAAAAGATTGGTTAGCAAAGAAGTTTGGCAAACTTCTGTGCCCACTCTCTGAAATCTTGATACAAAAGCTTGTGCATTTTATAGAATGTCAACCTATAAGACAACTGTTGTAGACTGATAAAGAAAAAAATGGAATGTGTACACTCAGGTTTCTGTTTCAATTCAGGCACCAGAACTAACTAAATGAATCAAAGAACAAGGCAGGCAATAAAACTTTTTAAGGGGAACAAAGTTTTACGTTGCTCAGTTGTAAAAAATCAGAATGGGTTCTAAATTAATCCCAAACTCACTTCCAAGCTTTGACCATATACAAATTTCATGAACAGCAAATGATGAAGTCTTTTGGGTAGATTCTAATGGTGGGAAAGGTTCTTGGACAGTACAAGGTATGTGACTGCAGAGTTTTAAATCTTTACATTAAAATATGAGTTCATACAACCACTTTATTCCAAAATCTCTTCGCCCATTAATTCAATCTGTTCAAATCTCATGCGCTCATATTCCTGTGCATTTGTTTGCACCCCACGTGGTGCATGGTGCCATGCAGAAGCCACTGAAATGTGTGCAGTCAATGAAAGCAACACAGTTCAACTTGTGCATTTGCCAGCTATCCATTTAAATCCACTAGCTACTCATAGGTAAGTCTGCTTAATTTATATGGAGTTCTTCTTCTTTCTAGTTCAATGATGGACAAAAGACAACCAAGTACGATTCTTTTTTTTTTAATAAAGATAAAATTACAAAAAAGGTAAAATCAGCTCAGGAAAGGCAAATTACTTTAATAGATCAGTTTAGACATTTAACATAATAACTCACATCCATTTTTAAATACTATTACATAGAGCATGGTGAAGAAAGGAGTTTCTGCCTCATATTTAGAAAACTCACAATACAACTTGCCAAAAACCAGAACAAAGCCGTTTGAAAATAAATACGGTCCATGCCAAATAGTACAAAATGAAATCAGCAGTCTCTCTCAATACGAAAACTTTTCTTCTTTTAGGTATTCTCCAACTCTAGTATTATGTTCTGCAACTGATGAGAGGCTATTTTTTGTTCAAGGATTGCTGAGCTGTTCTGATTTTGCTCTGTACAAAGGCAAAAATAAAGTTATTTCATTTTTTCTATTAACTGTTTTAGAAATGTAATTTTGAATTACTACTATCATGAGTATAAAATATTTTTAGTATTATGAGGAATTGAAAGTGATCTCTACAGAATTTAAAATATTATAAAGTATTGATTTAATAAACTCTTCAAAAAGGTGACATTAATTATTAATTAGTTAGTGTTTACCCTTTGGCATCTGTCTTTTCACCACTGCTGTCCTTGGATTTATCCTCCTCCTTAACATCTGAAAAATAACAAGGTTTTAAATATACCAAAAGATGGAAGAAACCCTTAAAATCCTTCAGAAGAAAAAGGCATGACCAAGTTGTATTTTTTTGTATACACTTCTAGCCAGGGGGAACAAGCTTCTTTTAAAAGAAGTCATTGGTTATATATTAACATACAGTGTTAAATACATCCATTCAAAGGAGTGATCTGAGCACAATGCCAGGTGATTCAAAATACCTCAAGGCAAGCCTCTCTCGACTGGCCATAATGACGGCATGTAGTAATGAGACCTGGATTTCCCCTGAGCTCCTTGTGGTAGTCTTGTAGCCCTAAAATGTAGCCTGTTCTTGAAAAAGTTAAGTCCTTGGAATTACACTATCTGCAGAACCCTACTCAGCTTCTGTTTCAGAGAAAACTAGGTGGCTTACCCCACAAAAGCAAACAGGAACAAACTCTTCATTTAACATATTTAAAGCACGAACCTTTTTTATCCTTACTTTCATTAAGCTATACAAATCCCTGACTCTAAGATTTCAAGCTTGTGGGGAAGCAACAATAACCCTTGGCTGAAAATACTATTCTAGTGTGAATAGCTCTATCTTGAAACAGATTAATTTAAAATAGATGCTTAAAATATGATGGAAAAAATAAATCATCATCTCAACAGCTAATTAACTGTTAACAGAAAAACACATCTTTCTCCTGTCAGAACTGACATTTGCAGTTCTAAAATATAGGATGAAATCACACCAGAGTCCTACCTGCTTTTTTGTCCTCCGTCTCTTTTTTGTCTTCCTCTATCCTGGCTTTCTTTGCTCCTTTCTTATGATCTGCAACATTTCGTCGTCCACCTTCCCCTTCATCTTCAGAATCTGAAAATTCTTCATCACAGGCTATGCGCTTATCAGATGCTCGAACTAGGATTCAGAGTTATGAAATTAACTGAGCTGAAAGACCAACTACAATAAGTCTAATAAAAAAGAACTATCAAGTTAAGAATGAGTAACAATATAATAAATTAATGTTGAAGAACTAAATTATGGATAAAAATACTATCTTTCAAGATACTCTGGGACTCTCACAGTGGCTTCCAAAATGGCTTTACAGAGACACAGGGAGAGGGTGGGAGTATTTTAACATGTATCAAATGAATTTCAAATATTGAAAACTAATCATGGGAGAAAACATGGTTTCAACAGTTGAGAAAATGGACAGGGCACCAATAGGAGGTTATAGAATTACTCCAATCACCATCAAAAAGGTTAAATGTAGCAGGAAACTTAGCTATAGCTGAAGAACAACTCATTGTGCATACAAAGGCTAATGGTAATAAAGTGAAGGGTAGTGTTGCAAGTGTGGAAAACCTCTCTCATAACAAAAAAAAGCAAATAAAATAATCTTTTTGAAAACACAGTATCTCACTTTACATCAAGGAGGAACATTACTTTTTTGTATATAGCAAAAACCAGAAGCTAAGTCCTGTATTCCTTTAGTTAAAATTCATCTGAGACTTCTGGACTATCTATTTTAGATTTGAAATAGCCAGAATGATTCATAAGACACAAAAAACCAAGTTATTTCAGCACTTCTTTAGGTCTCTTTAACAGGTTCAGATTTGTGCAAAGATTCCACCTTAAGAACAGCAAAACTGGCAGACCAGTGGCAAAATGTTGCACTCGGGAAACAAAACTGCCAGTCTTCCAATACTGCACTACTAGGACTAAATTTCTGAACAATTAAAATCCAAAAAGACTCTACTCGTGCTCCATCATGAAAAGATATTTCTTACTAGAAATGCGTTTGTCTGGATCTTCTCCATCCTCATCTCCACTGTCTTCATGAACAGCATCTTCAGGAATGGCCTGCATCTGTACACCAGGTGCATGAGGTAACATGCGCAAGTTTTCAAATAAGCGCTGCCTGCAAGACAAAGAAAGTTATTACTACGCAGAAGTATCGTTTCCTTGGATTTTGTATTAAATTCTGCAAACTCTGCACTCAAAGTTAACCTGCTTTCCTTTAGAGTCATTGTTTTATTTTTAAAAAACAAAACTGAAAAAAAAAGGCATCCCAAGTTCAGAAAGTTTTCCATCTCTAACAGATCATCAGTACCCACAGTGTACTTCCGAGTGAGAGTATTACTCTGTAATAAGCTAGAGTATCAAGTTAGATAATAAACTATCCTCTAGTTTCTTAGAAAGAAAGTCAGACACTTAAAGCATGAAGCCCTCCCAACTTCACGCAGCAATGAAGTCAGGGTCAAAAGCGACCCATCTGGATGAAACTCCTTATTGGCTGTTTCGAGGAGAACAGAGGTAAGTTCTCTCCTGTCTAAGCAACGTGATGTGATGAACCCCACACTCCAAAGCACCAAGTGCAGGAACAGGAAGGACACTAGGCTTCCCTTGGGACTCAAAACCATCATTCCAAAGAAGTACAAGTAGAGAGAAAGGTTTGACAAGCATCAAATATCAGCATTTGTAACAACTAACTTAGCATCCTTCTGCACAGTCTGAAGAGCTAAAGGGCAACCGATGCTTCTTTGGAATCCTTACAGTCTTTGCCTCTGTTCAAATCACATGGCCTGGCAAAGCAGTTTTGCCAATTCAGGGAGTCCCCTAAAGCCAGGTCTCTGTGAAAGTATACAACTAACTGAAGGAGGAGTCTCTGAAATGAGGGGTCATTGCTCTTCTTGTGGGTGCTAATATGAGGGTATGAGATTGTATGTCTGTCAACAGAAAACACACAATCTGTGCCCAGGGATGTGTTAAAGAGCGAGCAAGCAAGTTTTGCAGCCTACTCGAACCATCACAACTCAGCAATACACAATACACAGCAAGCAGCCTAGCAGATCACCTCCTGGAGCACTATATTGCTACAAGAAATTTGGTAGAATTGCATCAATGAAAAATAGGTGTTTTATCCCCCCCCCCCTCGCACATTATTAAAAATTAAAACCCTTTCATTTGATGGTGATTTATATACTTGTGTTACGAACACCAATTACTGTCTATACACCAACTACTGCAAAAATTAGTATTTTAACTGCTTTGGTGAATTTTGCAATTTGACAGTTTTACAGGTTATAGCAGTACAGGCAAACGTATACAGCTAGTTTCACATCTTCATTGTGAAGCTATTTTTAGTAACCAAACGAATTCCTGTGCACTGTTAACAGACCGTGAAACTCGGGGCAGGGGTGGGGACTTATTCTTTTAAACCCAGAGAAGGGACAAGAGTCACTTCAGCACAGAGTACTTCTGGTTAACCAATTATGTCTTATCAGTCGAGTATAGAATTAATTGTATGTATGCATTACTCCATCCCTGAAGTAAAATATTTGTTTACAATCAAAGCTTCAGGATGTGAGGAGGAATAAACTAAGTATCAAAAGAGGCACAGGCTAAAAACACATACCTGCTACAGCTTGGCAACGAGCACTTAACCACAGTCAATTGCCTGCACACATATTGCTATCTTTCCACAGTTTTGGATGTCCGAGCTCACATGTGACTTTTTATTTTTACAGCTGACAGCTACAAAGAATGACAATCTCAGTTCATGTTTAGACGTGGAACTGAGAATTAGAAATCCTAATCATCACAGCATACCAGCTTCTTTCCTGGCAGGATAAACTTTCTACAAAATTAGAATGGGAAGCCAAGTAAAACAGTAATCTCTTTAGTTGCTGGAAAAAGTAAAAATCCAAACTCAAGTCTTAAATTTTCATATTTATAGTCACAGGACTTCATAAACATACATACTGTTGTAGGAACAGACTTCTAAAAAGTTCCTCTTCTGACAGAAATGAAAAATATGTCAAATCTATCCAGTACTTATTTTTAGTGTGTAACAGAAAGGCATACAGTTTTCAGAACTGCCTAACAATTAAGCCTCTGAAATGCCATCCACATGACCTACCTGATAGAAAGTTAATCACTACTTACTTGATCTTCTCCATATATTCTGGTGTATTCTGATTAGTCATATTCGAAGGACTAATATGAAGCTTGAAGTCTGGTCCAAAATACTCAAAGTAGTCATTGTACGGCAACTCTATAAACCAAAACACAAAAGACAACTTTGTGACCCAAAAAGATTTTAAACATTTTAAATACATCACTAGCTTTGACAAGATTTTAGTTAAGCATTCAGGTAAGCAATACTTAAGTACTGCCTGAACTTTTCAGTGTTTTTCCTCTAAATTATTCAGTAGATAAACTTAAATTTGTTAGCAAAATGCAAAGAGCAAGAGCAAGTTCTACTGTAATCATGTTAGAACATACACTGAAACAACATAAGTAACAAATCTGATATAATAATAAAAAATGCTACTTCTGCAGAAAAGAGAAGATCAGCTGATTATTTCTTATAGCTGTTTTCAAAGTTAGTCCAGTTTGAAAGGTTTAAGTGAGCCATTCAAAATATTCCTTCAGTAAAACATATAATACATATTACTAGGCTGAAGGTCACAGCAAGTTCAATATCCATGGTAATCGCTGTACAGTGGTTTGGTGATGCCAATGTCTGTTCGTTTCCCCTTCCCTTTCCCCTGCTTTTTGTATTTGCATAAATAGTGGTTCCCCGACTAGAACATCTCATCACCAAAATGAAGTTGATGAAGACTTCATATCCAGGAAAATGGTAGCATTTTATATTGAATAGGACTGTATCTTCCCAGATAAAATAACAGAAATCTAAAAAACATAGAACCCTGAAGAAATAAGACACTGAAATCCACTTCTAATTGAACCCTTTGTCTTTTTATGATGACTACAAGATGACCAATCTTGTTAGGTGGACAGAAAGGAGACAGGAAGATTAAGTTGCTATTGCAACATTTAGAAATGCACTGTTATTTCTCAGAACAGATTAAAGATGACAGGGACCCACAAAGTTATGAGGAATATTAAAAAAAAAAAAATCCAAAAAACCTTCATATACATATATATCCACTGAACGGGACACGCTGATGGCAGAAGAGTCCCAAGATAAGGAAATACTACTGTCTCTTCAAAATCTTTGTCTGACAAAGAATATATTGACGTGCAAAATTGAAAATATACATCTTGAAAGGTACTGTCCAAATATTCTTTTCTCACTGACCGCAGCATTCCACTGAAGTCAGACAGAAACACTATGGATCTGGCATGGGATACAATAGCAAAAGGTTATCAGCAAAAGTGCAGTCCAAGATGAAAACTGCCAGTGACCAATCTGCAACAAAACAGTCCAAATAACAATTTCATAAAAAGGCATTCCAAAAACACGTCCAGAAGCATATTTGGCCAGAAGTAAAGGGAGTGCAGGATCTTTGGGGATCTTCCTCAGAGAAATTATTTCACTATTCAATTATTCGAAAGAAGTCTATTATTGCTTTTTTGATTTTAAAATTTTTAAGATAGCTTGTATAGCCACAATTGAGTCAAATGGAAGTGTGGAACTCGATATACTTTCACAGTTACTTTTAAGTCATAGATACAACGAAGAAACAGTTTACTATGTAAAACAGACACTTGCATACTCATTAATTTCTTGTGAATACCATGTCCATGGTGCCCAACTTACACAGGTCTACACTGTTACAATCGAAACACAGCATATATTCTATCATACAGATGACGTCCATATTACAAATCATTACAAGTAAGGTTCTGTAAGTTTTACACGTTTTGAATTTTCCAAAAATGATTCAAGCATTTGAAGCTTTTGCTAAGGCACAAAAGCTTAAATTTGTTTAGTCCATAAGCTACTGAAAATTTATTGGCTACATCCTAACAATAACTTTCTACGCAGTTTATTCTAAACTGATGCATTACAGTTAGCTATAGAAATATTTGCTATCTGTTCACTTAATGATTATTTCTTAATAAAATATTACTTTGGGTATTAATATTTACCATTAGGGATTTCACAATCTAAGGCAACAGCAGTTTCATACGTCCAGCATCGAGCAACATTACGAATTGTATATCCTCCTCCTCCTAACATCAGCAATGGCAAGTTAAAAGTCTTTACAACTTCCACACATTTAGCATGACCTGTCAAACACAAAATGAGTTGACAATATATGCAAAATATCTATTAAACAAAAACATATATAATGAATTATTTAATCAGACATAAGCAGTCGCACTTATCAAGTAAGAACTGAATTGATTCAAGCAAAACAGAACTGCCTCCCCTTAGAGTTAAGCACAACCTCCCAAGAAGTCAAGACCTACAGATAAGACATATACAAAATACATTATCCACCCCCAGTCTTCAGAGACTTTGCATGATGGTCTATTGCTGCTGTTCTGAAATTCTCTTAGAATGCTTAGCGTTTTGACTTTTTATAACCAATGTCAATATACAGTGACAAATCTAGGGACAATTTCTCAGTCAACGCAATGGGGGAAGAAGGGAAAACAGCTAATCAGTATTTGGTCCTTTCTATTTCTAAATTTGAACCTGTATTAGAGGTCGCTAAGTCTTGCTTACAGAGTGAACTGGTGCCCAGACAGTACACACTCCAGGGAGATACAGCATACTGAAAGGCATCTGTAGGAGGCAGCAGCTCTCTTGGTTTCCAAGATATGTAAGATGGAAAAAAATCTGAGCTGTATGGGCAACTGAAGTAGCTTTGCCACCTGGTGCAAATCAAGAAAAGAACCCTGAAACACTGCAGACCTGACAGATGCTATACTGCATTTTGTTGCCTAAAAAACTCTAATTTCCTCATTAAGAAAACACAAAGCCAAGAAAACCCAGAAAGTGAATGATTCAAACAGGCTGCATTCAAGGTTTAGCAAAAGTTCAACATACATTTGACATTCTATCACTTAAATAATAATTATTAATTTTAAATTTTTATTATTATTAATAATAGTCATATTTCTGTTTGCTAACTTAACATCTCATTCCAATTTTGAGAATCATGCTTTTGGGTAGAAATGTATTAGTAAAATAAATTAATTCTATAATGTTAATAAAAATAAATGTTAACATAAGGTTCAGTATAACAAACAACACTATAAATTTAATGATGCAGTAAGTATTCTCATTTCAGTAATACCTATTTTACACCCAACAAGGTGTTTGATGTTTAGTATCTGTAGTCCTACTAAGTGAACCACTAGTTTTGTTATTTGCCCATGATAGTAAGCGTTGCAGTAGGACAACTGCTGTCATCCTGTCATTCCAGATGTTGCTTTAAAGCTATGGAAAGTCTGTGCATAGAAGAAAGGGAATGACTTGAGTGGCTAGGAGGAACATGGAAAACCAAGCTTATCAACTTTTTTAGATGGAAAGAAAGAGGCAACGTCTGGGTTTCTTTTAGCCTTCCCTGTACAGCAAAGAAAGACGCGATTAATCGTAGTAATGAACAAAACCTTTCTGACTCCAGTCCTCATCATTCAAGTGTCTTGAAAAATAGTATGAAGGGTAGAGCTTTCTACTAAATAAGAAGTTACAGACAACAAACACACACTTTTCTGTTTACCTTTAACAGTAAGATTAAAGCATCCCAGCCTGTCACCAGACAGTGAATCTGCTCCACACTGTAATACCACAGCACTGGGCTGGTACATCTCCATTACTTTGGATATAATCTATAATCAATATAAAACAGCAAGTCATTAATTCATGTTATGAAACAAAATTTACATAATGAAACTAGCATCTTTCCAGAGAGCTTAAAAAAAAAAAAAGTACTCACTGGTTTGAATATCTGTCCATACGATTCATCGTCTATACCATCCCTCATTGGGAAGTTGACAGCATAGTATTTGCCTTTTCCAGCACCAATGTCCTACAAGCAAAGATGACAAATGTTTTATTACAAACACAGAAACACATGACAGTATCATGGAAAAAAGTCTACACAAGTCTGCTGAGCTATTTTGTACCATTATTCATGTATGCGAGAGAAAAGAGGTGAAGTACCTTAGTTGGTTCCCATTCTCCCATAAAATAATTTTGGAGTGTAAGAGTTGCACACCAAGAATAAATTTGCAGTAAGCACACTTGACTTTTTAATTCGAAGATTTAAGGCAAAAAGACAAAACATAACTGATCAGTTTACCCCAGTAAAAATAGTTGAGCAAAAATAAGCAAGAAAACCAAAAAGAGCAAGAATGCATGTTTTCATTGCTGTATAGAAGATGTGGACTTAAGAATGTTTTTAAAAGTGTATTCTTTGCTCCAAACATAGGATGAAGAACTAGCTGCAGAACAAGGGAGAGAAGAAAATCAAACAGAAGCTATTTATAGGTGCCCTTGAAGAAATTTACTTTTTAAAGAAAAAACATTGCACATTATTCTCAGTTCCATCAGGTGACAAGGCAGGAACTGTAGTAGTCTATCTTACCAGCTTTCCTAGACAACGTATGTATTAAAAGAAAAAACCTCTTTGTAAGAAAATTGAGTGAATAAACCCTGAATCCATCCACTTCTGTTTTGATGATCAGCTTAAAACCTGAAGATCCCTACTTGCCACACATTCCAATTTCCTCCCATTAGCTCATCACCAAGACACACAGAAACTGATCCAGTTTACAGAGCAGTTCTCTGACACTAATAAAGGTGAAGTGGGGAAGACAGGAATATTTAACCTGTTCAGTTTGGCTGTAAACTGTTATCAAGCAGCAGCTCTGCTGAAAGAGCACACTTCAAATCCAGCACGCTTGAAAAACTGCAAGTCACCAGTAGGATGGCTCAGCAATACAAACACTAAACTTCTGGACACCAGCTACTGAAAGAGTCATGGACTTTTTCCTCTTCCCGAACAAAGCCTCCTTAGCAGTGAATGCAACGGTAATGTGTCACTTCCAGTAACTATCTTTTTTTGGGGGAGGAGAGGGAACAGAGGGACATGGGGACAGGGATGAATGGCCAATGCAGCATTGGCACAGTGTTAAAAAGTTGACTTTTCTTCCCCCCCTTTCAGCACATTAGCAACATTTCATAGTTTTGCAAGATTAGTGACACTGAAGTCCCCTGCTGAAATCAACTCTGGCTGATTTGGAGCATGACAGTTATCCAAAATCTCCCAAAGTGAACCACCTTGGCTTTCAGATGCTGATTTTTCTGAGGTGACAATGCCTTGCTTTCCAGATTTAAAAGAAAAAAAAACAAAAAGAAATCAATCATTAAATCGATTTCATCCTAAAACATAGCAAAGCCAAATGTTACACTATTTCCCACTAAACAGGGTAATTACTTTCAGCCTGAGCTACTCAAGGGATGTTTTTTGAAACTGATACTTGCATTGGTTATAAACACTAAAGAAACAATATAGCATTCTGGTAGTTGCCCATTCCTCAACAGACCAAATTTCCTCACAGAACCTGGGCCTCAAAGTAGCACTGCAGTCTCAACTGACCTATCGATGTATATGTAAGATGAGTGCTATCATCTAAGATGTGTAGAAAGTGAAATAACTTACTAAGGACACTGAAGTTCAGACTGCCTAATAGCTTCAAGCAGAAAATGGATGAATGCAGCTGAACTACATAACCTCCATGAGATTCAGCTACACAGATGGAGCTGCAACCACAAAATCATCAGCTGATGCATGATTTGTTCCTGCATCAAATAAGCGTAACCTGATCAGCAAACTAGACAACTAACTAAAGAATTACAGAAACAAAGCTTGAATGGAGCCCACTGACAAAAACCAAGATAAGATTTGGCTGTTAAAGTTGATGTAAACAACCAGCAATGGCAGATCAAGTTGAGCAGAAGCAAGCAGCACAATACTGGCCTCCAGAAGGAACACTGACGTTTTGGAGAATTAGTTCTCCCATTAGCTCAATTAGCTTTGCAAGCTCTGGAGATAGGAAAAAGCTAGTGGTTTATTTCCTATGGGGATGTAAAAATTGCCATAAAGTCTACTGAAGTCTGTACGCAGACAATGCTCATTTCAAAATACTAGCTAACAGCACAGAATAAAAGTTACCATGCCTGAGGTAGTTTGTCACCAACACTGCTAAAAAAACCCCCCACAAACAGTAACATACAATATTCTGCTATTTATTTCAACTGCGTTATGTTTAAATTCTTTGTCCTGGGTGTGGTGAGGTGAAGAGTCCATAAACTTCTCTGTCAATAGGAAGTGCTGTTTCTAAAAAGCCAAGATATCTAACCCATCAAAAAAAATTTCTAGCCAAATTCAGCAACAACAGGTTGTCATGATAAAACATTCTGGTCTGACTTGCTTTTTGTTTGAAGCACCACTACCACCTCGTGGCCAGTCGAGTTAAACCACATGGATAAAAAACAATGCCTAATTTGATTTCTACCTAAATCAACTTAGAACACAGTTTATCAACCGTAATAGCATTCACTCCAACAACACTGAAATGAACACTTAGCACTCTACTGATTTAAAGCTCAACTTTCATCTACTTCTGTGTCCTCTGGGTATCATCAGCACACCAGGGAGCACAAATTCCGGGAATATTAGCAGAAACACAAATACCTGCACCTCTTGAACCAATTTAAAGATAGTAGGATAATACTGAATTCTTTCTCAACGCAGCATTTTTGTAGGTCAACTTCTTAGAAGTGTTTACAATTTTTTAAAAAATTACTAACCGTATGTACAAACTAAAGTACAAAGTTGCTAATACCAGAGGAGTGACTTAAGCTAGAAATGCCTCTAATAAAAAGATGTTTAAGAGTTTGAAGCTAGGAATATGTTAATCCTAATACTGGAAATACTCTTCCAAATTGTGAAGTGAAACAATGTCCTGTGCTAACATGAGGAATGGCTAACTTAATATGAAGGGCCAGGAAAACTGGTTTCCATTCTCAGCTTTGCCAGAGTCTACAACAGCTGAAATGATAATTCTTCACAGGCCAGTGCTCCCTCCCTCAAGCTAGCTATAAGGCTTAGTACACAATTGCCTGTGGGGCATGCTAAAGTTCTTCCAGTGAGCATTATGAGAACTCGAAAACACACTTTATGACATAAGAAATATTCTAAAACTGAGCCAACTGTATTACTAGGCAAATAGAACACAGTAAATTTAAGTTGCAACTGAAGCTTTGTGACCATTAAAGCTCTGGCACGAAGTTATCCTAAGATCTGAAGTAAGTTTTGAAGCCATGTGATCTCCAAACAGCTACTTTTCACTGTATGAGCAGAATTGAAACGTACAGATAACCATATGCCACAATAAATATACCACACTATCTTCCTAGAGACATTTCCAAAATCTGAGTGAACTAATCATATATTTGACCTAAAATTCAGACAATTTATCGAGAGGTGAAGGTATTGATTTTGTGTAGAAGTGAAGAATTTACTTCCTCACTATCCTGCATTTTTTTTCCTAAGGTGGTTCAACAAATCAGTCTAGATAACATATTTTCCGAAAACTTACTGCTCAGTTATAGACATATAACTATAGATGTAGTTACTGTAACCTAGTACTAAAACAGTATCTACAAGGAAGAGAGCAAAAGGGAATTTATCACCTAATGAAATTTCATGTTCGACCTTACCCTAAGGTCCCCTGTGCCCGGAAAATATTCACCATATTTATGGAATGATACTGTCATGACACGATCTGTGGTATAAAATGCTTCTTCAACACCATCACCATGATGGATATCAATATCAATATACAACACTCTTTGGTGATACCTAGAAAGAAAATAATGTATAAGAAATCATCATTATACGTTATGTTCATAATATACCGATACCTAACAAGGAAAAACCTAACAAAAAAACCCTAACCACTAAACAAACTAAACACCTGACTAAAAAACCCAAACCACATCCAGTATTATGATCATTTTGATGATTTTGGTTGAAATGACCATACTCTCTTAGTTCTCAGTACAGTTTGGATAATAATGAAAATAAGTTTATCTTCATCAAAATAAGTAACTTAAGTATGTAGCGTATTTAGTATTTACCCCAAGTTGTATCACTTTGTCAAAGCTATACCTTGTGTTTCTGTTCACACTTTCTGTTGTTCACATCTGCTGAATTTGCTCCTTTCACAGGGCCTTTCTTTCTGCCTTCTCAGTAATTACCAACACAGTCTACACTAAAACATCTCTTAGTGCACACTTCAAACAGCTGTGCCAGGAGCAGGAATAATCCATGTTCCATAAGCCCACAAAAAATAAGTTTAAATACTTATTTTCCATCAACTTTTCTTCTTCACCTCCGCAACTTGTAAAGATAGGCACGCTCTTCTTTCCAAGTGTATCACACTTACTATTAGCATGAAATTATTATACTACTGCTTAGCATTTCCTTAAATACTGTAAGTTTTAGATCACTATATTTGAGATGGACAAAGAAACCAGTTGTTTGAAGCCTCAGAGCATTAGAAACAACAGTAAGTATCCCTTAAATTCTATGTTGTTCAGTAAAGAACAGTCTATCAACACCAGAAGATGCATTTTCATCACGCTTTGCATAGTGCTATAGAATATGAGTCTGAGCAGCCATAATTTCAGGTGGGCTAAGACTTTTAGCTTAACAAGACACTGAATGGAACAGTTTCCTATGGTTACGTAACCCATAACTATTTTGAAAGTTGCCTTCCTTCACATGCATAAAGACTGGACCACAGAAATTCGTATCACTTTTCTTAGACTGCAGAGACAGATCCTGAATACATGCTGTACATTAAAATGAATGTCTTAATTAAAGTTAATATTAACTATTTGTTAGTGTCTTTAGAAACTTTTTCCATCTTTAAAAAACACTTCTAGATTACAGCTGCCTTCCCCACCCCTCACCAGCAGACTCAGCTGCTCCATTCACAAGAGTCAAATACCTAGAATATTTTTTGTAAAAAATGAGATTTGTGTGTTATTAAAAGGGACAGAGTCCCCTAAAGCAGTACAAGTAACACTCAGGATTTGAAATTTTAGTGAAGCATTACTGCTTGAAGTTAATTATATGACCACTTTTTCAGCAGCCCTCATTTTTTATTTGGCAGTCACAGCAGCACAGCTGTCATTTCATTATTTATTCATAACAGCCACAGTAATTCATGTAACAATCCAAGAAAGCTCAGTGCATGATCTCCCCTGAATATGCCTGTTCAGTTTAGTAAAGACTCAAATGATAGGAAACAAGCAGGCATATTGAGAAACCAAATGGGTGTATGATTGTGAGCATAATGACTGCCCTAAGGGGGTCAGGGCAGTGATACATCTAGCCCACTATTCTGTCCCCATGAGTAGCAACAGGAGATTAACATTTACAGAAAGTATGTAAGCCTGTGCATTTTCTGAAGTCTACTACCCTAGTACTTCCCCACCATCTAGAATTACAGCATAAGGCATTCTACAGGGCCCATGGTTGCTAGGATCTTTAACATCCATTCACAGATCTCTTGTCCGTGATTATGTCTAATCTCTTTTTGGAATCTGCTGTTGCCCTCTGCTTCCTTCAGCCTTCTGTAGCAGCAAGTTCCAAAAGTTAACTATCCTCTATGTAAAGAAGTACTTCTAAATACCTGTTTTAAACCTATCTCCTATTAGTTAGCTTACTAGCTTGCCTGTATTTTAGTTTAAACTTCTTGCTGAAGTCAAACTGGTCAGAGCTTGGAGTTTTCTTAATTGAAACTGTACAAGTCACCAAAATAATAATTGCAATCCATATCTTCAAACATTTAAATACTTGAGCTTGACACTTTCTATAATTTTATCTTGTTCCCATCATAAACTTACTTCAGTAACTCAAGGATGGCAAGCACAATATCATTGACATAACAGAAACCAGATGCCTCCGATTTCTTGGCATGGTGAAGTCCTCCAGCCCAATTAACAGCCATGTCTGTTTGCTGTCTGTTCAATTTTACTGCCCCAGCTGTAAAAAGACACACACAAAAATTAAAGGAAGTGCAGTCAGAAACTTCTCAAGGCCTTTTAAATCTGTTACATGCAATAGGATACTATTTTTTAAATAAGTTGATCCTATATCTGATCTCTTACCAATACTGAGAAATATGGCTGTCAAATATGAGATATAGCAAGTAATTGAGATATGATTATTTCTTTATAAAAAAACAACTTACATTTGCTTCAGTTTTAAACATACTATCAAAGTTTTAAGTTGCTGACAGAAACATAATGAAGCTACAAAATAGCTGGCAAACAACCTATACTTACCAACAGAGCCTCCAGTTGACAGCTGACAAAACTCAAACAGGCCATCAAATACAGGACAATCTTCTCCAACATTAACTGTGTAAGAAATGTATTACTTTTCAAAAACATCATTCCAACAGCATTGGTATATGCATGGATAACATAGATGCAATGCACAGTTCATTCAGCATTTTAACTACTCCCCCCCACCTCATTTTTGTCAGGCTAAACTTTAAACACTGAAAACAATGTAAAGTCTTTACAAACCAAGCTGACTCCAACTATCTTTTTTTTTTTTCTTTTTAGTTTCCACAGGAAGCTTTGCCTCCTCATTAACAAGAAGTTAGATAACTTATAGATTTTTGAAGAAGCGCTGATTAACATAGGTCATGTTAAGAAATGCACAATTACTTGGAAAAATAATTTGCTGAGAATGAGGCATCATAAAGAGGCTACAATACTGCCTTTTAAATTGATATAATAGTAGTTTGAGCCTATTCTTATAATTAAAGAAAAAAAATAACAGAAAGGATGAACAGTGAATAATGTACAATTTTTAATATCTCCCTCCAACAGGAATGAGTAACTCCCTTTCTTGACTTAAACACATTTTCACATATTGATTTTTACTTCTCTTCTTCTAAAAGCCATTCTTTGTCAGAAAGATTTTGCATTAGAACGGATTTTAAGACATTTTTGCAAATAGCTCACAAGTAAAGTTTAATCTGTGCATTAAGCCTACAGAAAGCATTATTTCACATCGAGAACACACCCTGTGAAATGGGAGGCAAAAATCCTTCCATAAACTTAAAGAACATTTTTGCCAAGATGGCTGCTTTTAATAGAAAAGTCTCAAGATTAGTGTAGCTAAAGGCAGGCATATGTTACTCTTGTTAACAGTATTTCTCTAACCCACCCACATCATTAAGCCATGTTCATACCTCTGATGCTAACCATCAAAGCACATACACACAGATTTAGCCTAATGTTGACACTTACATCTCTGCATTTGCTTGCTGTACTCGGACATATTGTCAGGCCTTATTGATCGGAGAAATTTGATGTATTCATCACTATGGTACTTGGTCATTTCCTCTGCAGTAGCTTTGTGGGGTCGCTGATAACAAAAACAAATTATAGAAATAATCAAGAGTGCTCTGCAAAATCAGCTAACAGTTTGCTAAGACAACGCGAAATCTAATCTACTTTGAAGGGACAACAGTTAAACTGATAGTAGAGCTGTTTTACATAAAGCAAGGGCTATTCTGTTGTTAGTATACAACTTGATTAATTCTTTGCAGTTACCCCAATGTCCCCCCAACACCCCACACCCCCAATCGTAAAAAAAAAAATTGGTGAAAATTCTCTACTGGGGTTCTACCTCACTTCTTTCAGACATGGACAATACTGCAATCCTCACCAGTCACAAAATACTGCTTCACTTCTAAGAGAGCTCTGAAAACACTAAGTATTTTCTATTTCCACTTCTCTCCATTTATTTGTGTGAGAAAACTTGAAGCCCTTTAAAAATACCTTAAAATGCTTCAGTGGACATTCTATTGCTTATACTCACATAAATTTCCATTTTTCTGTATAAGCCATAATTTAGCAGCAAGTTGTGGGTCATTCGGATCCTATGAGGTTTCATTGGATGCCCTTGTCCATAGTAATAGTTTCCGATATCACCTGTCAATATTACACAAATGAACAGCTATTCATAATACAAACCAACTTTTTATTGCTACTTAAAAGAATCATTCTCAGACAAGCAAGCTGATACGATTCCAGAAAAAAAAAACCAAAACCGAAAAACCCGATAAAGGGCCTACTGTCTATTTCAAAAAGGCTACGAGGAAATGACGCACAACTCGGACAGAGTTATAAAGCAGGTATGTTTATTCCAGCAGGGGTGCAAGGGGATTTCTCCACAAAGCTTGCACACCGTCTCTGGCAAGTAGCCAAATATTTATAACACCAAAGCAGACATATTCATTAGGAAAGGCCAGGTTATTACAATTAGTTTGGGGAATAGGCGTGGTTATTATAATTATTTCTCGGAACTCTTTGCACAGTCCGAGCATGCGTAGTAGAAATAGGGTGAGGGTCTTTGGTGGTCAAGGGGAGAAGTACATGGTCTTCTTGACGGTGCCCCTCTTTTCAGAGCATGCGCTGTGAAGCAAAGTCCAGGTGTCTTCTTCCTAAATCGGCGAGATCACCCTCCCTAGATAACATCTCTGAGTCCTTTTGTTCAAGTTTAAGTTTGCCTAAGTGCCCACTGAGGGCTTTGAGTCTGCTATCAGTGAGTTATCCTTTTAATTCATACCCCAGGGCTACCTGCTACTTTCTTATCATAGCCAATCCCCGAACTATCTGGGGTAAGCTACACTGAATCCACAACAGTCTGGGCAAGCAGGATTCTTAGGCAACGTTCAGAAATCATCGTATGTTGCTATAAGTAAATAATTTGTAAGGAAAGTGGTCATTTCTCTATATCAGAAAAACTGCCCATAAAAGATTGTAAGTCAGAAGCAGGGGGCAAAAAGAAGGCCAAATGGAACAGCTTTACTACAAACAACAGTAGTGGGGGAGCAAAGATGCCTACAAGATGTGGTTTCAAATCAACAGTCAAGAAAATTGTGGGCTGGAACTGAAGAAAAAATAACGGGAAACAGAACTGGAATTAAGAGGGGAGTAGAAACTACTGATGACATAGCCACATTATACCACAACAGAGGCTGCAGTAAAACCTACCATTTTGCAGGAGCTGATTTTAAGATACTGTCCTCAACCTGTCCTTAACTACTAACCCTAGCAGTTACATTCCAGAAGTTAGCTTCAGATTCATTGCTGCAACCACATGTGCAAACATTCCCCGGACACCTGCTGCTAGAGATCCACAGTACTTCAACAGAACCTTGTAATCCAGATTAGCCCAGCTCTGTCAAATTGGAGAGCAACTAAACACATGATTAAAATAACAAATTTGACACTCATTTCCAAGAAAAGAATGGCTGCTCTCATGGGCTAGTAAGTTTTCTCCGCAGCTTGGGTACTGTTAGAACATACACGCCTCCACTTTGAATACTGACATTCCCAAGACACAAACCATTTTAAAAGAACTAGCAGTCCATATGTTTCCGGAAATGTAGACAAGCCTAAAAGGTATGTCCAGTTGTCAATGGCTTTCAGCTGGAGAATTCCATAACAACTCTTCGCAATAGCAACTCTTTTCTTTTTGACCAAATTTCCTGGTAGGATTTACCTTCTTGAAATTTTTACTTTTCTTTCACATCCTCCAATATGCTCTGCCTTGTCCACTGGGAACGAAAGAAACACTATTTTCACAATGTCATACTATTTTACAAATTTTGTTAGTCAGAGGCAAGAAGCAGCAGCACTTCAAAACAGTTTCACCTTTTCAACATGAGCTTCAGCTCAGGACGAAGGGAAAATTTCAGATTGCAGTAGCAACACCAACTACCAAGAAAAGCAAGCATTACAGTAAGATTCTAAATCTCAAAGCATTCTAAAATCCAGCTTTCAGTTTTCAAAGTGACAAGGAGCGTAAGGACACTTAGGAAAACAGATATGACCTGATGCAATGCAAGATGAAGTTATCTAGAAAAACAATTGCTCAACACCTAGCTCTTAGTCATCCCGTAACTATGGAAATACCAAGTTTTAGCATTAAATACTTTGAAGAACTTGGATCTACTCCTAATTTAGGTGTTTAAATGGAAGATTAGCACTTCTTGTCAGTTACTAAGACCTGGAGTCTTGCAGACACTTATTGCAAGCCTGCAGTTTTGGTCACATGCAGATCAAGAGCAAAAGGTATTAAGAGAGTATAACCAGACTCCTTCCCCACAGCAAAACCATTTCCAAGTGTTTTACAAAGCATCACCTTAAAAATTTGGTGTTTAGGAAAGATCTATCACTGGTCTTTGAAACTAATGACTAGAAGATGGAAACCAACCATTTACTACCTACTTTGTTTTGTGAACTTAAGTCCCAGATTTACAAAGCTTGAAGCTAGTAAGAACTTCAAATTTTTACATTAAGACAGTAGTGACTTTCAATAGCTTTTGAGGAAACTTCATTCCAAATGCATTTGTGGCTTAAAGAACATGTATGTAATTCATACATCTTTTTTTTTTTTAAACAGGTCATTTCAATTTTAACTACTTCAGCTTGTATAGTCATCACTGACATTTTACTCAGAAAACTGATGGATGAGGAAGCAGACAATTAATAATGACTTTCTATCTCATGTAAAATGTAAGATCTGTTATTTTCCCTTATGTAAAAGAAAAAAACAAAACAAAACATTAACAATCTTCCCAAATATACTTGCAACATATCCTTTGATATATTGCAATTAATCTATTAAACAGATTCAAAATTAAAGCATATTCTACATACCATACACGGCAGTGTACACTTAAAAAAAAAAAAAAAATCAATCAATAAATTAAGCATACCTTTTAACTTTCATTTTCTTTTTGACCAGAAAGGACAACTTTTAAAAGAATTGGCAAGTTGGTAAATTTAATGGGAGCTTATTTAATCAAACAGAAAATCTGTGGGTGAGTATCTGGCAGAAGCATATTGATCCTTCAATATTAGAGGTCAACAGTAATGACTAACAATAGGTATCAATATGCTTTAGCAACAGGCAATACCATTTACATCTTTCAGATCTTAGCACCACTAAAAAAAAAGTTTTGCCATTAGCCTCATAAAAAAATAAATTCAAACATATGGGCAAAAAGACCATTAAGTTTCAAGGGACTGTTGCGATGTGTATGCTGGCAGGGGTGGGGAAGGAAAAGGTAAGCAAGAGGTTCCTCCTTCTTCATTAGCACCTTGATTTCCAGCCAGCATCACATCACAAAGGGGACCCACCATCATCCTGTGGTGAAGGCAAAGGTATCAAAAGTCTCTCCTCCTTTACCCACTGAAAGAAAAGGTGCCCTTCCTGGTACAAATACTTCATCCACTGATTCTGAAGTCTATATATCTCTTCTTCATATATCACAGTCTTACTGGAGTACTCTGGGAAGAAAAGCAAGGTGTACCAAGAGCCAGTGTGTGCAGGGATGGGATACCTCCCTCACTGATGGAGCTAAACTGCTCTGCACATAGTGCCAGACTAACTCTGACTAAAGTATGTGTATATACGAGAAATAGGTACAGCGAGGCCAACTGCACAAGACTAGTATTGCAGTAGTATGAGTACTTGATCCTAAACTTGTCAATACAAAGGTAAAAATCATACAGAAGTGTTATGAGCATATTTTATATCACTCACCAGTGTGGGTGCACATGGAAAATGCAAAAGAAAAGAACATAACTGAAAGAGGAAGCGGAGAGAAAAAATGCAAAGTAGTATATGCAGAAAGTTTGCAAATTACTAACCTTTCACAGCAATGCTTCAAAGACTGAAATTTACTGTTTTATACCAGTAAAAGTATCATCTAAATGGCTCTCATTGAGAAGGAACAACATAATCAATGAAAAGTTGAGTCCTTAACTAAAAAGAGATGAACCAATTTACCACTAGCACGAGTTTACTGTCCCACACTGTTCACCACACAATACAAAATGTGATACCAACATACGACCAGAAACAGACTACCTGAAAATTAAGTCGTTACATACGTTGTCATGTTCTAGGTTCAAATATATACAAAAAAACCCTATTACTTCTCAATGCATAGAAGTTACTCGCCTAAATTCTGAAGAGAGCTATCAAATAAAAATAAACCCATGATTCCTTTGATGAACATAAGTTTTAGACACTCACTTCTCTATCTGACACTTCAGCAAGGTCTACGGATGTTAAATATTCTAATATATAGAAATATATAAGAGGCTACATGCCCTAAAGGAACTTCAATTATGTCTGACAAACACACAACCAACAAAACCTGCTATGTCTCCCAAAAAGTACATTAGTCTCTTTAGTTACTAAGATATATAGAAAAATAACAGCTTAATCCATTAAAAAAGTCTTAACAGCCTGAACACAGAGCTCTGCAAGAAATGACATTTACTTATATTTTTTGATACTTTGTAACTTATAAGTTACATTACGTTGTAACTTTGATACAGATAAATTCTTATGTACACTGACTGTATCTCTCCTTACTTTTAAGTACAGTTACCATGAAATCATGGGGTATTTCAGAACTGCAGTAAATGCAGAAATCTAACCACTACAATGGAAACCACATGGAAAAAAAAACTTAATAGTGGTAGTTACATTTAGATTGACTTCTACAATACTAATGGGTGAACTCATGTAAACATGAATGTAAAAAAGATCAACAATGCCTGATCACTCCAACAAACAGCTATTCAAACAGGCCTAAAATTACTGCACTGGCATCTGAAGGGTTGGGGGTTTTGTTCTGATTTTAAATATTAAGCAGACAGCAGAAAACTACCAAAGTTATGACTTTTGAGCCCTGAGCGGTGGTTGGACACCACCGCCACATTTGGAAGCCACTGCGCAAAGCACTGATGAATCTCCATGAAACACTTCAGTTAAAGCTTACATCTGCAGATAAGATGAACTTAAACTAGAAGTGCTAATGTACTTCATGTCTGAATATAGTAGCATACTGCCTTATTAAAACAGGTTTATTCTCGTCTCTATGGGTGGAACCAACCACATTCTGACACAGATCTCTCCAATTTTTCATGAAGGTAGAGCCTTTTGAACACCCACATTAAATTATGCACAAGCAGCAATCTAAACAATACTGCTAGCGTACCGGCACAGAATAAGTACACTTATTAACTGTAACCATGCTAGTTGCTGTGTGATTCTCTAGAACTGTGCTTTGCTGTACAGGAACACAGAGTTTGAAAGACCATCTGCGTCCTGCCCTCATTGCTACGGGCAACTGTACAACACATACCTATTTTGGAGGAGGCCACCGAACTACCTGAGCAACACGAGACCGTTGCAACTACCTGAAGACACATGTCAAGAGGCTAACATAAAAGCTACAATATCCTTCCATATCTAGAATGGATAGCAGTATGGGAACAGCTTTCATTAAGCTATGGCCATATATATATTAAGACTAGAAGCATTTCTTAAACATATTTCAGATAAGACGACTGAAGTATTTTAATTTGTACGGTTTTAGTTCTTGCCATGGTATACTGGCTCAAATTTAAACAAAATTCCTGATCTGAGCACTATCACAAGCAATGTAAATTTGGCAAACTGGATGTGGCTGACAGTCTATTACAAACAAACTGCAGGAAATTAAATCAAGCTTCGTCTATCCAAAGTTTATTGGTTTTGAGTATAGTGTGAAGGCTATTAAAACTGTTAATTATCAGAAAACGTCAACAGCAGCACACTCTGAGAAAACTTGGTGACAGGCTAATTTAAAAAAGCAACTTTAGATGACAATCACACTGAGTTTCATAAAAAGCATGTAGAAATTTAATGCATCTCTGAAAATACACATATATGCTTCTAGTACTTTTCAACACTTTTTAGTGTATAGTTTTAAAGAAATGGAGTGAAAGTATGTGTGGAGGGACAACCATGACAAAAAATGGTCATTTACTTCAGTTATGATATCCTTGGAGATATACCACCACCTCAGATGAAATATCTTTGCATTTTTTGGTTTTGGGTTATTTAAGGCTTTGAACACTCCCCTTGCTTTGATTCAAGACTTTGCTGGTAGAACACAGTTACAAAATACTCAGAATTGCCAAATGAACCACAAATTAGCATTAGAAATATTTACTGCAGGTATTAACTCTAAAATTTCTTCTAATAACTCTATTTCCCGAAGAAGTATAAAATAACTGTTGGCTCTGGCATTAAAAAAAAAAATAGGACATCAAAAACATTCCAAAGCTGTTCATTTCTGTCACAGAAGAAAGCATTTTTTAAAATCACTTTACAAAGGATAGTCTTTTCTCTACATTATTGTTAACTGCATTTATCCTAGTCTACAAATTCAAGCAAGATATGAGCTATAACTCCTTTTAAGTCGCCATTATCCTGCCACCTCCGAACTTCTTTCTTCTCCAGTTTCTCCCCCCTCTTCACTAGTATAGCTTTTTGGCTGTAAAAGGAGTCTGATACTAACACTGAACCAGGCATCACAGAAAAACTGAAGATATCAATATCTAGTAAACTATGGTCACCTGACTTAATTAAAAAAAATAAAGCATATTGATTAAAAAAACCCAAACCATTCAAACATTTGCAGAGAGAAAGCTTCTAAACTATCACCGCAGTGTTCCTTTCAACAAGGCAAAAAGTGATTCCTCTTCCCTAGGAAAAGCAAGATCCCAGCCTCACCAAAATTATCCCTAACAGGGGCCTCCTTTCCCCTTTAGGCTGAACAAAGAACCAGAGCTAGCAACAAAGAGAAGGGGGCGGCAACCACCACTCCGTCTCCTTTAGTGTGGTAAAAAAACCAAGACAGGCCCCACAAGATCTGCCATTTCTAAAGAATGGCAGATTTGCTACAGCAACAGACACCTCTGATACCTTAGTGGGTTTAGCCATTCATCTTCATTTCCAAAATGGTGAAAACACCAAAGCGCTACGGCCGAAGAGCCTCAACCTCTGTTTCCTGGATACTACCAATACCAGTCTCAGATGCCAACTTAAAGGATTGTTCCAACGGGAGGCAAGTTTTTTTTAAAAAAGCAAATCTCTTTAACTAATCTGACCGCCGAGTTTACCCTCCCAGTACAAAAAAGGAAAAACACACGCAAACTCAAGAAGGAAACGAAAAGTTCTCCCTGCTATGGCCAGAGAGAACCACAAACAAGTTGCTACAAATATCTGAAACTAAGCACTAGCTCCATGTAGTTTTTCGACGTGACCGACAATGCAGATCACAAGTTACTGTGTCCTCATCAGACAAGCGTGCAAACTTAGAAGGCCTGCGAGCAACTCAAATTTCACTATTATTAAACACCTACGCACGTAACTTTCGTGTTTTGCTAGGAGAGAGGCTCGTGGAAGCCAAACCCCCGCTGGGATGCGTATCCGTCTGGGGGAAGGGCCGAGCCCCCCTGCCCCCTCCCCACACCAGACCTCTGTAGGAAAGCCAAAGGAAGGGGAAGGCCCCAGCGCAAGAACCACCAGGTGCCGAAGCCACACATGGCCTAGACTTTTTTTTGCAGGGGAGGAGCTAGACACGGCAGCGACTCCAACGCCCCTAAGCTTAGCGGATGAAGGGGAGTGTCTCAACTTTTCTTCTTTTTTTGAGGGGGGGGGGGGGGGATATGGGGGGGGCGGGAAACAATAGCCACAGCATTCACCGCCGGGCCCGGCAGCCGCTCCGCGGCAGGCCAGGCAACTTCCCGACCCGCACCTCACCCGGCTCCAACTCCCCGCCACCACCGCCTCCCGCCGCCCCTTCCCCTGGCAGCCCCCGGGGCTCAGCCCCGCGGCGGGGCGTGGGTGCGCAGGGCCGATGGCGGGAGCGGGGCGCGGCGGCGCAGGTGGAGGCGGCGGGGACCCCCGGCCGGGGCCGCCGAGGAGCCAGGAGGGGGGCTGGTTCCGCGGGGGAGGGGGCGCCCATGATGGCGGGGGCCGGGGTCAGGCCGCCCAGCCGGCCGTTGGAGGGGCTCCCCCCACTCTCAGACACGCGCGCGCGCTCCCGCGCCGGCCCCGCTCACCGTCATAATAGTAGCAGACTTTCTTCTTGCCGCCGCCCTGACTGTACGCCATAAGGCCGCCGCGCCGGGGCCGAGCCGGGGCCGGGGGGAGGGAGCGGGAGGCCGAGGCGAGCGCCGAGCCGGCACGGAGGGAGGGAGGGAGGGGGCGGGAGAAGGCGGACGCGGGAGAGCGGGAACTCGCGACGCCGGGCCACGGGCAAAGCGAGCGGGCCCGACCATCGGCAGCGGGAGGGGGGAAGCAACCGGGGCGCGCCCAATCCGCCGCCGCGGGGGAGGCGAGGGAGAGAAGGAGGCGGAGAGGACGCGTCCGAGCGAGCGCGGTCTTTCGCCTGCTTGTCCCTGGGCTTGGCACTTAGTCACACACACAACCAGGGAAGGAGCCAGCGGGGAGTCCTCGTAAGCGAATTCTTGGAGGAAGCTCTTCCCTCGCTCACCCCCACGCCGCGCAGTGGTACAGTCCGCCGGCGGGCGTCGGGCTCTGTCCCCGCCCCTCAGCGGCGCCCTCTGGCGCATGCGCGGAGTGGCTGCCCCCTCCGGCGCGTTGCAGGCCCGGCTCTGCATGGCAGCGAGGAGGAGCCACTCCCCCCCACACTTCACAGCGGGTCTCCCCCTGCCCAGTGCTAGAGTCACGGCGACTCCCCTCAGCCGCCCCCCGGGGACCGGTCGGGGCCGTGGGGCTGCCCCGCCCGGTCCCGGGGAAGTGCTTCCCGCTGCGTTGGGGCCGGTGGCCGGTACCTCAGCCCGGGCCCGTCTCCCCGGGACAGCAGTACGGGGTGGGTGCAGATGCTCGGCGCGCTGGGGGTCTCATTTCGTGTGGCCTCCTTGAGTGAGAAGTCACACAGTCTGTTTTCCACAACAAAAACGGTTGGGGATTTTTGTTAGTGCTGGAGTTATGTACTTCCCCCCCCCCCCCCCCTTTTATTAGCTAATAAAGGCCTGAAGGAAGACCTTTTTACCCTTGTTTGAGAAGAACTGAACTGCTGCCCCACTTGCCCATCCACCAGGTACCAGAGGCAAGAGATGGCTGGAGTCCAGTGCAGGCTGATGCAGTGTAGGAGTCTCCTGATGGGGCAAGGGCCCTACTGACCTGTTGCTGCTCAGTGTCCCTCTTCTAGAGGGAGTTAAAAGTATGCTTCACAGGATGCATAGCAATTTTTCCAAAATTAGGGCATGCTATGCAGGATGAAAGTAATTGTAGCTTTATATGAAGGGCTTGACAGCCAAATCAGGTTTTAGTTTGAGATCTGCCAGCAGTTTCTTCTGTCTGCCTTGGCTCAGCTACAGACAAGAAATACAGAAAGTTAACATGATCACATTTATACTAACTACAGCTTTCTTGTATTTCATTTATATAGGGGTTCACACTTGTTAGAACTTGAAGTCTGATATATCTGAGTTGGGGGATGTGCATCAGTTACACAAAAGATTACTGTTTTTTCAACTGACATGAAAATCCAATATTTAGGGACTTAACACTCATTGTAGAAGTCTTGACCAAGGTTCCTTGATATATTGGAGTCTAAAAGTACCTAGAAACCCTGAATGTTGTGACATACCTTTATATTAAAGTGCCTACATATTATCAATGTCATTTATCAAAACTAGTACATGCCCAAACACAGGTTAAATTTTTGTTCCCAGAACTAAGTTATTTTCACTCCTAGAGATACCTAGCAGGAAGCTGGGTCTTTGTAGCTGATAAAAATTGTCTTTACATTGTTAGAGAGAACCAACTGTAAAATAAGTTTACATAAACCACATATATACACACAACACCCTGAGGATAAACCTAGGATATGCTGAAATAAAAATAGGTTCTGGATTTTCTTCTCTTCATGTTGTAACAAAAAGATACTATTTTGTCATGTAGCCAAGTGGTGTAGCATATTTAAAAAGCATTTGCCATATTCCATTTGGAAATTTCTCTCAGAAATTACAAAATTTTTCTACAGCTTATCATACAGCTGATATGTGCTTCTTGCTGCAAACTGCAGCAAAATACGCACATGACATTATAAGCTATAATAGGCATGATATTATTCACTTACCAGTAACTTACTTTCAGTCTTAGCCTGCTTAATGCTGTTGCTTGAACAGAGTTAGTTTGGACTCCAGAAGCTCCATACATTGGCTACCTAATACAAGATAAAGTATTATACACTTTGACCATTGAAATTCAATGTGTTTGTGAAGTTACTCAGTGTTTTGTAGTTGCCTAATAAACATTCACATCCAAACAATATAACAGCACAAGTCAGCCATCTCAGTGTGAGGAATACTTTTACTTGCATCATGAAGGGAATTCAACACAAGCAGTGACATATTGTCAAATTTCTTCTTAAGGACTTTATCTAAAGAAAAAAAGTTAATAATTGATGAGTTACACAATTAGTTTCAGATGGGTACTCAACCTCATATAGAAACAGCTTATTTTGGTTCAAGTGAAAGTGAAGTGACATTGGCTAAATCAAGAGAAGCTGCTTCGCTTTCAGGGTAAAAATGACTATACATGTTCTTCTAGCACCTCAATTTATGTAAGTGTAGCTCTTGTTTAGAGAAACTCTTAGAGTAGTAACTCATACCTGAATCAAGCAAGTGAAAACAAGCATATGAAGTTATCCTTTAGCCCAAGAGATGAGAATTCATTCACTGAATTCAGGATTACAGTAAGGACACTATTAGATATAACAGGTCAGTAAAGCTTAAATATTAAGTTTCAAAGGTATGTATACAAGGGTGAATTCCTAGCCCAGTCTCACTTCTAGAAATGCAAGTTCTGCAGATACATTCAAACCTGCTTGTTAAGAAAGCAACGTGGCAGCCGTTCTATGCTAAAGCTAATGACATGGAAGAAACTGGAGCAGTCACTCCCCATGGTAAGCACACGTGAACATCAGCTACTAGAGTCCCAGGCCGATTCTGAGACAGAAAAAAGTAACAGAGCATCTGTAGGAAAAGCAACTATTCCATTTTAATACATAGCTACATACAGACATGATATTTTTATACCTTCCTATAATTGCTTGTTGCTGTTACTGGACAACTTTTAGTGGTATTTCACCCTTTCTCTGCATCATTATACAAACATTAGCTTGTTCTTTCATACAGTATTTATGTTGTACCTTACATAGTGTTTATTTAGTAAGTGACATGAAAAAAAGGAGCAATAAGGATCTTCTAAGCAGAAGAGTAACTTTCAGCTTCAGCATTCACAGCCAGCATTGCAATGGAAAGTATTACTATCTCTTACATATCTCTCCTAAAACACAGCTATTGTGAAAGCTCAGTGAATACTTATACAAAGAGTGAAGGAGAGATCCTCTGTAGGTAAGAGTTTAAACCTTTGTTTTTCTTATCAAAAAGTGATCAAGATAACGTTCTCAAATCCAGAGGACCCTACTGGTAAAAGCCAAGCAGACTTAAGATAATTTAAAACAGAAGACTCAAATGAAGTCTTTGTAGCACCTAATTTTTTTCCTCCTATCAGCTGCAATAGAAAAGTGGAATTACTCACATACTACAGAAATCATGACCAGATTACCTTCCTTCTCTCTCCTTGCATAATTAGAAGCAGAAAGATACAGCTAGAAAGCTTGCCATCACCTAGCTCATTACTTGCCCAAACTGTGCAACCCTATACACACTCCTGTACATACAGCCACCTCAGTTTGCTTTAGCGGAACTCAATAACTAATCAAGTTAACAAAAAAAAAAAAAAAAGAAAGATGAAAACCACAACCAGAAAAACTTTTAAAGAGCAAAGGAGGTTGTTTATGTAACAATTAATGAGCCTCCTCATTATCAGGAGCCAGAAAAAGCCTTTTAAACTACCTCACTCCAGACCATACACTCAAAAGAACCAAACTAATTTAACCTAGACATACACAAAAAAAAAAAAAATCTATTCATTCATTTACCTCCTCATAGAGTAGTTATCCCTTATACCATTATGCACAAACCAATTCCCTACCCCACCCCAGATCCTTTTTTAATCTTAGCCATACTCATACTTCTCCTCCTTTGTCTGCCTCCCCCCTTTTTTTCTCTGTGAAAGTAAGCATTTTCAGGTGCTACCTATTAGCAGCATTCACAGCTGCAAACTTGCAATCACACATACATAAATGTAAGTAGAAAGTCACAGATGATGCTATTGACTTGTCTTATTGTCTAGTAATGCTAGCAGTCTCTTGACTACACAGAAGAGAGTTAACATGGAAAAAGTAGTTTTCTCAAGACATTCATAGACCTTACAAGAGTTCTAGAAAGCATAAGAGTAAATAGGGCTTTGGGGCTGCTTTCCTGAAAAGGAAACAGGTTTCATCATGCAGATACCTTGCTAATGAAAACACTTTATGCAGGATATCAAAGTCATTAAAGAACAAATAGATAAAGAGAACTAAATAGAAAATTAACTGTGAGGTTCAGATTTTCTCCCTTGCTTATTTGTGCAGTAAGCACTGGTAATATTGCTATCTACTAATTGCTTTTGAATTTCAAGAGGGTAGACTGCTGAATATTCTTCCTTAATCATTGCTGGAAAGTGCTAAGACTCATAGTGGTTTTGTATTAATGCTATACAATAGTTGATACTGTTGGTCTGGGAGCTAAGGGAACTTGCCCTGCTCTTGAATGCTCATGTAAATAGTAAAACATGGCAATGATTTCAGTTTAAGTGGTAGGCCAGTATGTTCTCTTACATGCCTGTCATTTCTCTGTATAGTGTCTTCACCTCTAATGTGATGTGTATAAACATAATACATCAGTAGTATATTCTGCCTGGGGCAGCTGTATCCACCCATTAAATCTCTTCTGTAATTGCCTGAAACTGGTTCCCTGTGCAGTTTTGTGCCTGGCAGTCCAATGGTCAGGAAAAGTCTGTCTCTGGTGTGCAGCATGTAAACACAGATGCAGTTTTTATGCAAAGTGGCATGATGTAATGCAATAGCTGTAATGCTTGTCTTTAAAAAAAATGGCCACATAATGTTTTTAAGGCACATAATCATCAATATTCAAATATTTTCTTTTAAAAACCTATTTTTTAGAAGTTGTTAGGAGTAGGAAGGTGGATTGGAAGAAATCTGCAATGCTGGCTATAGTATATATTAATCTTTCCTATTTGTATTGAAAACTTTGACAGACCTAAAGAAAATGGTATATGTTCACCTTTGTAAGAACTTAGATGGCTTTCACTAGCTTTTGCAGTTAAAATACTGTTTCTTGGTGACTGCTGAGTGCCCAGAATATACAGTCTTCCAGTGTTCATTGTTTGCAAAGAGAGATCAGTTTAAATTATGCTAGCTTCTGGTGAGATGACCGAATGATATTCTCTGTATCTGGTAATGCCTGAAGAAAGTAAGATAGACAACTTTTTAAAAGAAATCTGACAAAGAGTTATGACATTCAAAAAAATATAGTTTAAAAAAGTAACCATCCATCACCATATATTTCGCAGAGCCACAGACCTCCATATCAAGCACAGTACTTGTGACTTAGTGGTGTCTGGTGTACTTTGCTTTATCTTATCTACTTCTGAGCTAGGTACTGAAGTTGGGTGGAAGGTAAACTTGTGTAATGTAGCAGACACATCTCAACCTATAAATGGTGTTTTAAGAGCTCTGTATGCTTACAAATTGCTAGGGTTAAATGTTTCTGTTCTTAGCAGCAGTCTAATTTACAGAAATTGGTATGGACAAACACAGACAAGTTTTTGTTTCAGTAAGTAGTAGGAAACTTGTACCCTGATAGTGGGAAACAGTCTGCTGGTAGAAAATCCCCAGAGGAGGAGCATATCAGGACACAGATGAGCAGTGTGCAGAGTACCACTGTTCTCCAGCAGCTCCCAAAGAGCAAGTCCTGAACTGCTATAACATATAAATCACCTCCTTATTTATTCTCTGTCTCAGGGGCTGAGCAAATGTGATTCAGGTCACACCTGATAAGGCATTCTGGTCCTTCCATGATTCACTCTCCCTCCCAATTCCTTGATTAACCCTTGATATCTCAAGCAAACAAAAACCAGTGAGCCACTAGCCATCTATGCAAACACCCTGTCAGTGCTCGTTTTTGCATATCAGGTGTACCATGTGAAGTGTTATTAAAATAAAGCTGTATCTGCATAACAAAAATGCACCAATTTGTCTTAGATCATATTTAAAACCAATTTATACAGTAGTGAGGCACTGTATAAACGCTATTTCAATTTGACAGTGACAGGTTATCTTCAATTTAAACTGATTCTAGTCTTTGGAGACTAATCTGATATAAAGCAGCATTCACATAGTTATTTGTATCAATTAGAAAACAATTTAAGGTAAACAGGGGCAAACTTCTTGTATAACTGGCACCTATCAGTTTCAATTTCCTATCTGATTGAGTCTTGGCAACGAATAAATTGCCAATGAATAAAACCAGACAAAATAAATAGAATTCTGGAGTCTGTAGACAGTTCACTGCTTGGAGGACAAGACTGGTCACGACTTGGTTAGGCATACCAGTGCAAGGTTAAAAAACAAAAAGGGTGACCTGAGGATGGATGTGTCTGAGGAGATGTGCAGTTGTCAGCATGAAAATGAGATCCTTGGCAATTCTCTTTGGCTTTATTTCCACTGGGCAGGAATTACCAGCAGGCTGTGAATCAGCAAGCTCATTATTGCAAAGTCATGAATGTTCCTTCTCTCCTCATCTGTTCTTATTGTGGATATATCACAGGTGCAATGTACCACAACATTTCTTTGCAGCACAGCAAACCTCAGCATGAAAGAACAGAAGCAAAGGTGAGCAAAAACATATTTACAAAATGGGTCCCGAAAAAAGATTTTCTTGTTACTTCTTATAAATCTAGTCAAAGAGTTCGTCATTTAGAAGTTTTTAAGCAACTATGAATTTTTTCAGGAAGGCCACTAGGAAAGAAAATCGTTTTCTCTCCCAAATGCCAGAATACTTATTCTACCCCACTGACCTGGCTTAATATTACATTCTAGGATCCATATTAATTTCACATTTTAGGACCTGTGATTTATTGGTAGCTGTCTGTAATAATGTATCACATTGTACCCAGATGAAAATACTGCATTGTATATGCTGTGCATATTTTGTCCTTTTACTAGCAATACTGACTTTAGTAAAGGAAGCAAGTTCTACACACCTTTCTGCCATCATTTTTCCTGTAGCCACTGATGTTGATGTGCTGGCTGTACACTCACTTCTCTGCCAAGATTCCTGTTTCCTCACCTCACCCCACTTGATAAGCAGTTTTCTTCAGGAATATCACATTCATGCAGGTGGTGGCTGGGAGATCAAAATATTTGAAAGTCAGGCTGAAGCATGTTTCTTGGCACCGAAGTGATCGAGGAGCAAACTAAAGCAGAGTTTTTAGGTTCTTGCAGAAGAAAAAAAAAAGAGAGAGAAAGTTCCTGTACATTTTTATTCCCCATTAAATTGTCCATGATGTTTTATTTGCTTTTTAATCAGTTTTAGCCCATGACATATTGAATATGAAGGTTAAATAACTGACAAGCCTGTCTGAGGGCTGACATGGCCACATCTGTCTTACTGGCCCCATAGCACTTTCCTGTTTTCAGATTTGGCTGTGCAACTGGAGCAAGAAAAGTGTCTCCTTCATGCACCATCCTCATCTCCTCAGTGTCTTCTTGGTTTCTGTGCAGGTCAGTGGGTCCCTTGGCACATCCATCAGAATGCAATTCTGGGCAAATATCAGATGGGTAGGTGCATAGGAAGTGCCACAGGTAGCTTCACCAGTGAGAAGACAGTGGAGACCATTGTTCTCCAAAGGGAAGAGCAATACGGTAGAGTCAGATCTGCTGAGTACTTATATGATATTACAATGATATGTAGTGTCCATTAGGCTGAAAGCTAAGAAAAAGAGAAATATTAAATGTAATAGCATAAGAAAAGAGAAATATTAAATCTAATAGCATAAGACTGTATAATAGAAGGGTTGCCCTCTAAAATGACCAGAAGGAATGACAAGGAAGCAGTCTGCTTTAGCAAGATCATAGCTGAGACGCTGTGACTAATTGTGTTTGACATATACCCCAACTCTAAATCTAGCCTGATTCTTTCGTATCTCCAGCCCCAAGTGGGGTCTCTCACTCTTCCCAGCATCACAAATTCCGAAGTCTCCTGGTAGGCAGTTACTTCTGTATTTTAGGTTTTCCATGATACTTCCTGCCTGAAGAAATGAGGCAAGTCAAAAAGATGCATTGATTTGATGAGAGATGCAGAGAAAGCTGGTTCAGGGCCTGAGAATGAAAATTCTTAAACTCTAAGCTTTAGCTAGCTTCTATCAAGCATCTTTTTTCTTCTTTTCTTCAACTGTGATTTACTTAAGCCTAAATGCCTACGCAAACAGCTGGTTTAGCACCTAAGCTAATTATACCAACTGAGAATCTGGACGCATTCTGAGTGACTCCCAAACTACTTACTTTCACTGCAGTTTACTTAAATAGCCGAGCCTATTTTGAGAGCAGAGTACTTATTTCCACTACTGTATTTATGTCAAAAGTTTTAACAGTTCTAAATATATCTTCAGTATCCCAAGAGCCTAGGTTTTAAAAGCAAAATATAGCAAAACCCAAAAGCTCTAGTTCTGACATGAAAAGCAAATAACAGAACTAAATCTCACATCTTTTTTCAGCTCAGGAATTTAATAATCTGTCATGGACCATATGAAAACTTGAGGTTACTCTGTCATAACCTGATGGCCTAATTCTCCACTACTTTACTCTTTATGGAGTTCTGAAGTAGAGCAGGATTTAATACTGTCCCTTAATTTAGATTTTTAAGTGGCAATGATTAAATATCCTGAGGTGTTGATATGCAGCCTTCACAATGTTGTGTACCATATTTTTGAACCATAGTGTAAACATATGAAGCTATATCTCCCTACCTTCTATTCCAGGAGTGGGAAAGAAGTAGCTACAGATTTGTTTAGCAAAAAGCTAAGGAAAAAAGTGTTTTCAGATTCAGCACTTAAAAAGAGAAGATAGTGAATTTACCAGTTAGGAGAATCCACCCAATGCAGTTGCTGTGTTTTGGACAACTGGCAGATTCTCTACATTGTCTAATGTTCAAGGAGTTTCCAAAGATTGGTAAAGACTTATGCCAAAATCTGACATTTTTCAAGAGAAGAAAAACATCAAGTTGCATTTCTCAGTGCTTTTTGAGAAGAAAATATTGACTTCCATTGCATCTGAAGACAAGTCCAGTCTCATTTTAAGCTGTTACTCTAAGCTTTGAAGTGGCTTTCTCAGGGGACTATATTTCACAGCAAGTGGATAGATATGATTGAAGCTTTTTCAGTGGGAAGTCTTGGGTTTTTTAATTATTGTGCTGGTTTTAGCCATGGTGAAGTCTGTTTCAGTGTTCAGTGTGCATTCTGGAGTACAGGAAGAACTACTGTTCTTCTGTCCCTGCCGACTCTTGAAACAGTACAGACAAGTAGCTGAGTAATATTCCAGAAAAAGAGAAAATGCAGTCACCAGTTGGATGCTACTAACCAGATTCGATAGATGTTCCCCCCCCAAGTCTGCAGCTGAAAAATCACAGAGAAGGGAACTACTGGTAGAAACTATTATAGTTTCTCAGAGTCAGAAGATAGGATGAAAAGCCAGTAAGTTTAATGAAGATTATCCACTCCACTAACCTCCCTCTCTCTATTTCGGGAGATTTGGAAAATTATATTTTGTGTTAGAATTTGCCCAAGGAACCATGTGAACTAATTCATTTTTTCAAATCCCTACCTTACTGTGCTGATGAGTAAAAAGGGGTAGTTGTGATATGGTCGTTACAAATTATGTTTCCTTTTACTTAATACCATAACATCATGAACAGATAAAATGCTGACACATTTGGACTGCTTTGCTAAATTGCTCCTGGGGTGTGTCCAAATGAGGGGGCTACAGGCCATAATACCTTGCTTGTGTCCCTGCTCTAGCTCCAAGGGATGATATAAAACAATTTATGAGTAGGTAACTTAGTGTACAGGGTATCCTGAGAGAGGAGCTCTATCAATGTGTCTGGAAAGACTTTCCTCAGCCCTTTTTTTCTTTTACCATGCACACTCTGTAACCCCTCTATTCAATGCCACCCTCTCATGCAGCTCCTCAGCACCTACTCCAATCTCAATGCATCAATATCTTCTAGCAAACACACCAATATGATATGTGGTAGCACATGATGGTGGGAAAGGTGAGAAAGGAACAAAATATTTCAAAAACCTCAAAGGAGGGAACAGTATACTCACACCAAAACTACTTAAGCTCATTTCAAGGTCCATGTCACCCTGTCAGGTGCCAGTCATAATCTCAGGTCAACTGCTTTGACATACCAAGAGTATAATCAAGTCCTTGCTGTGAAGACTTGGTTCACCATCTTTGACACTCCTGGAAGTACATGTTGTGTGATGACCAACAAGAGTTAATTTCCAGGTGGTTGTGACTCACTGCTAAGTGACGTGATGGAGCCTGGCTGGTAAGTGAGTGAGAGGAGATGGTGGAGGACAGCCGGTGGCAGGAGGCAGTGTTGCCTGCTGACTCTCATGGAGAAGAGCTTGGAGGATTGGACTCTCTGGGGAAAGGGATCTCACTGCTTCCTCCCTGTTGTCATCTTAGGGTTTCTGTGGTCAAGGCCATGGCTACAGAAGGTCCCTGCTGCACAAGTTTAAAGTGGATGATAACTGCTTTGTGGATACTCTAAATTATTTTCTCTGCCACCCAGCCCAGAGTTTACAACTGACTTTTTTTTTTTTTCTTCCCTGCTCCCATGCTCGCACAGAGGCTGCACAAATTGCCCTCTGCTGTGGATCTCTTGAAACACTTCATCTAAAGTAGGGAAGCCCCCTTACCCTGAGCAGTTATTTTTGTCCTTAGTCTCATTACAGACTTTTTATTGTTCTGTGAGCACTACTACAGTATACCTGACTGGGTATTGAAGTGCTAAGGCTTGGACCATAGGCCCAAGCCAGAGTTGACCTATAGATGAATCCTGTATATTTTATAACTGATAGCCATTGTGCTAATAGGTATTATACTAAGTTATAACAAACCACCTATTCTGATGTAAAAAGTGGAAGTATTGAAGCCTGAGCAACAGGCCCTGAGTCGAAGCTGCTAACTCAGTATGTAATCATTAGTGAAATATGTATAGAAGATGTAGCTATCTTGAGTGTATATTTATCTTTCTTTGTGTGTGGATAAAATAACAGGGTCATGGAGACCGTAGTCTGGCACTGTGGCCTGATGCGAGACCTTGCGCCTAATCCAATTAGATAAGCAGAGGAACTCCCTTAGCTTCTCCCCTGAGCCCTGGCCAGGCTCTGGGAAAATCTAATGTGAGATTGAAACCAGATATTTCTGCTTAAAACAAAGGTGCCAGCTATTCTGGCTTGCTGATTTTGTGGTATATAAGGCTGAATCCGCTCACAGCAACTTTGGGTGCCTCACCTATGGGTGGACGCACCGGGTAGGATTTCCCACTTGCCGGGACAGGCTCTCCAAATCCTCGCTGCAACCGGGGCTCCCCAGCGACTGCGGATCTGGATGATGGTAAAGTATGCAAGTGGTGATGTATCTTTCTTAACCACTATTCTCTCTCTCAGGTAGTAATGATTTGATGCATTACCCTGTATTTTCCTATTTGTTTAAGTGCACTATTCTGTCTTTTCTTACTGTATGTTTTCTGTATTATTCTGTTACATTATTTAGTTATTTCTAGTAAAATACGCCTACTCTTTTCACTCTGGTGTCTGAGTTTAATTGGTATCCCTAATCAGCAAAACAGGTATGCAGCAATAAACTTAGGAATGAACCAACTCAGGTCTACCTTGGCAAAGCTAGGGCCTTACAAAAATCTCCTCTAGAAAGAGGCTCTTGTTAGAGCATTTTAGTCTGAGTAGCAGGCTGAAGGCTTCCTGCACATGTGGCTCAATACCAAGTGAGCTGTGGGGTTTTTTAAGAACAATATCTCATGCTTTCAGTGGAGCTCGGTGTGAAGATGCAGTGACCATATTACAGTGCCTTGTGAGATGTATAATAGTGAATTTGAGCCCTTTCTGGAGGAGACTACACTTTCAGAATGTATCTAGGGGTTTCTGGAAGCATTGTGAGGACTTGGTGACCATCAAGTTTTCTCTGCAGATAATAAACAGATAATAAAGATAATAAAAAAGAGCCACTTCATGATGTTCCCAAATAGATTTCCAGAAGTTAGGTATTTAGTCTTGAAGCCATCACAAGGGAAGATTTACAGAACTAATTCATCACTAGGTTAACCACCACAACTCCCCTGTCTAACGTAGTTTCTTGATTTAGATAATGTCCTTGGAGTAGGAAGGAAAAGCTCTGAAAGAAACTATTGCAAGAGAGTCTTTGAAGTACACTTCTGGCAGTACTTTAGCTGTTAACAGACATGTAGAATAGAAATAAAGGACTTCTGTTTGTATTTCATACAAATCCTGAGGTTGCAAATTTATTGGATTCCAGGTTCTGAGAGAGAAAGAAAGAAGGAAGAAAAAAGGAAGGAAAGTAGAAAATACCCCTGAATTAAAAAATAATAATAATAAAAAAACCAACTCAAACTTCAGTATTTTTTCTTCCACCCGTAACAATAGTTGCTAAATATTTGATTCCACAGCTCTGCTTAAGAGAATTTGTCCTTATGTGAGAAGTAGCTATGTTAATAATTGATAGCATTTGTTATTTATGACATAAAAAAACCTTTCATAAAAAGTATTTCCCAAGACACAGTAGTGTGATATGATCAGATGATGTGAATGATACATGTATGGTCTCATGAATATGTCTCCCACCCTCCAAATTAATGTTGAGGTTTGTGAGCCCAGTCCTGTTTGAGCTTCATGTGTCCTTGGCTCAACCTCAGCTTGCAAAGGTGGAATATCATTGGTAAGTATTTTAAGGTTCTTTTTGGACTGCGGGTTGGGGAAATTTGATGATATATTGCAGTCATTCCTCTTTTGTCTCTGATAAGCAGTGATAGAAGAGTGTTGACATTTAAAGCATTATCAATGGGTAGCTAAGTCAGCGCTCACTGAGAAGGATGCGGGAAATTGTTCCTCAGAACATTTTTAGTTAAGGTTCTGAAAGTGCAAGCAGATGCCACTACATCTGTTACATCCTCTTCCCATGTTTGAGTGCATCTCTCCGACCACATTAGCTGGAGATTTTATTCTGAGGAAAACAGCAACAAGCACAGATATTTCCCCTCACCTCCCAAGCCTTTAGGATCTGGAGAACAAAGAAATAACATTTAGAAGATGCCAATATATCTTACAGCTTACTTGCCAAATCTAAACTCTGCATCTGTTAACTATTAATATTTACACATGTGATGCAGGAGAAACTTATTTTAATAAATTTGGGGTAAATGGCTAAAAATGTGTGTGCTAACAACAATGTGGCTGAGCAAGCTAGGAATCTAAGGAAACAGCTTTTCTCCTATGTGAGAAACATCAGGGACAAAATGCATTACATGGCTTATATGGCCAGTTTCACAAAGAGAGTAACAAAGGCAACAAGCAGTAAAACACTTAAGTAGGAAGCAGCATTTCTTCATAATACTGCTTGCAATTATGGAATAGTTATAGGTCATTCATAACAAGAAATGTTATGTGTGATTTGTTATTTATTTTGTAGAAGTGATTCAACCATTTTTTAATATATATTTGTTAACCATGTTGAATTAGTTTTCGTGGCTTTGAAATATTTCTACATATCTATTAGTAGCATTGTTCTCATCTTCACATACTTGGAACATACAGTATTAGGGCCTAAGAGCTGTGAATCATAATTTAAAATAATATTTGAGTTCTGTGCTGCTGTTGATTTATCAAGGCAATAATTTTCAATGGCTGCACAAGTTCTCTGTTTTGTAGCATTGATACTACAGTAAATCCCAATGGAATAAATTCTATGTTGCAGCCAATGGAATAAAACCAGCACAGTGTTTACAGACAGTTATTTAAGTGCCAAATATCAGGGAATCTGTTATAAAAGTCCCCAAGAAGCTCTGTTAGGGGTCAGGAAGATAGATGTGATAAAGGAGAGCCTGGGGAAGGGAACACTTATTTCATAGTTACACACTGAGCAATACCTCCCTGTTTAATTCCTTTAAAGCAAGGTATGCACACCAAGAAGACAAGTAATTAAATCTAAAAAAGGGAGGTTGGACTACAGAGACAGGAATAGGCACAGCATAGGGCTCCTCCTTATACTTGCTCTTTCAGGTTCAGGAAATCCTGAGTCCCTTTTCTGCAGAGCCACAACAAAAGACTTGAACAATGTTGCTTTGCTCTCCTTCAGACCCTTCCCGTGTCTATAATTTAGGTGGCTTCTGGTGGCTGGGAAGACGTGGGAGAGTGTCTGAGAAAGAGGAAGGAAGCTTCTGCTTTCTACAGGTGCAGTTCCAAAGACAGATCACCCCTACCAAAGGCTGTAGCCGCCACCTTCTCCTTGCAGCCTCAGGACCTGCTGATTGTCTTCAGCTGCTACTGGACTCCTCCACAAGCTGATTCAAATCACTTAGCAGAAGAGTAAGCTTGCAAAGGCAGAAGGTAATTTTGTGTTGGATTTGTGAATTGAATTCACTCATAGGAGAATCCTGTGTGCAGCAGAATTGTCACAAAAGATGGGCTCACTCCATGTGCCTAGGAATCGGGGAGAAGCATGGTCAGGTAGCCTGAGAACAGAGCGATGGAGAAGATCAGGGGATAGAGGAGGAGGGGAGAGGAGGAGAGGCCATGAGGCCTGGAGACAAGCAGCTGTTAGTGCTGCTAAGCAGGTCACCACAAGTGAGAAGACCATCAGGATCATCAGAAATGTGATTTTACTGCCTTCACTTATCAGTGTCTCCAGTATCCCAAGTGCTCCCTTACCTTTACTATTTTCAGGACTTGTCACACACCTGTATAACTGTCTTGCATAAGAAAAGTTTTATGTCTCAGGATTTGAGCCAGGCACCCTCTTCAGTGATTTTTGGTGTCATTAGAGCCTTCTCTGCCTGTCCACATGCAGTGAATTATAGCTTCCCAGCGAGGAGATTAATACCCTGTGGCACAGTTCACCACCAATCATGACTGGCTGCTGCAGAATCTGTTTTTAATTTCACCACTTCTAGGATGAAAGAAGAAATCGCAAAGCTTAACTCTGTCAGGGAGCATTGTAGGACAAGCAATCAGGGACAAGAGCTGCTTGCATTTCCATTGCCATTAGAAATTTGCTCCCCTGTAAGCGTTCTACCTGCTAAGCTATCATACAGATGGAGAAAGGAAGCTCCAGACATCCTTAGAGAAAAGGTTCAGGAGAAACTACAGTCAGCACCAGCTTTCAAGAGAAAGCTGTGGGTTCCAACCAGACAGAGGCACTTCCTTGGAGATCCTTCTGAGCATAAGGTCAGGCATATTTCAGGCAAAGCTCTCCTTGGTGTTTCTTATTAGCTAGCTGTAGGTGGCTTCCCATCAAGCTGGTTTCCTTCAGACAGTCCCCTGATATTTATCCCAGTCCCAGCTACCTTATTGCCTTGACTCACAGTGAAGGAAGTTTTACTCAAGGTTTGGGTTTTCAGAACCTCTTTTGATCTTCTGCGCTGTGTTGTAAACTCACCAAGACTGCATGGCAAGCCTTTTGTGCTTACTGTAGGATCAATGTCTGCAAAGTCTGCGTCTACAGCAGGAAACAAAACAGTTCCAGGGTGTGTTCCCAGACACTGCATCTCAAGTGTCTGTGCTGTACAGCTGCCAGTGGTTGCTGGTTTTGACCCAGACGGGTCATCAGTCATCCAAACATAGGCCTTGGGCATGGGTCAGAAGTTAGTATGGTTATAGACCATTTCCAATAGGCAGTTTGGATGAAGCCATCTGGTTTTGAAGGGTAAGATAATTTTATGTTATGAATGTGGGCTGTACTATTCCAGTTGACTTCAACGCCACAGAGCTGTCTGGGGCTTGATTAACTTACTAGCAGAGACACAGGAAAAGAATTGATTGTATTTTGGGCTCCCTATGTTAATGTTTAGTGTTAGTGCTTAATTTGGGCAGAACCAAGCCTAAATAAAGGTCCCTCGTGCATAAAGTCTATCTCTTTGCAGGTTTTGTTTCAGAAGAGTCACACTGAAACTCTGTTATGTTTCTGCCCCATGCATTACAAGGGATATTTTTTAATTGACTTGACAACACAAGCAAAAAGTTTCATGCCAGTGGGGCACAAAGTGGTGTATTTTGAAAGCCATTCAAAACCAAAAATGATAAAGCTGTCCTTTTATTTCATTAGGAAGAATAAACATTATTTCATTACTTTTTATTCTCTTTGTAGTCCTTAGTGTCAATTCTGACTTTAAAGTCAATGTCTTCCATAAGACTGTGCTAATGACTTTTTTCCCTAGACCATGCAACCACTTCTTTAGATTGTGCTTCTTTTAATTGACTTGCTAAGCTTTCTCCCAAAAACTTTTCTTCTCCCTTTCTTTTGGAATTCAGAGAGGGCAGTTTGGATTGATTTCAGCCTCTTATAGATTTTGGAAAGATTCCAGAGGCAAAGATAGGACTAAAACAAACTGGCAAAATTGATCATTTTAAAGTTTTAGCTTTTAGTTTAGACAATTTTGACAATAATGCTGAAAGGATGATGGAAAATGTCACAGTCTGGTCAGGAAACTGCAGTATAATGTGTGGTGAATAAATAACACATCAAGTGACACTGATAAAGGAGTTCTAGGCAAAATGATACCCTCAAAATGTTTTCAAATTTTTATACCCCAATTTCCACTCCCACTTACATCAAACTAAGTCTGCAGCAATTTCACTGACTTAATGTCAAGTTTGGATTCTTTATTCCCATACACAATTTTTTACGGAAAGGTGAGCCTCACTGGAGTTATTTCAGTAAGAAACAGAAATAGCTCAAACTTTTAGTGAAGGAAGGGACACAAGAAGCTGAGGGATCACTGTGACTGCATTTCGCCTACGAAGTGGGTGCATGGCACAGACCGCTGGCACATCTCCCCTCATGGTAACCAGCAGCATGATCCCAGGTATCAGAGGTCTGGGTGTCCAGGCTTCTTTCCTGTGAGAACTATAGGGAGGGGAGAAAGTGGGCTGAGACATTTTGACACCCCCTGATACCAATATATTTACTAGTATATATATTTATTAGTGCTGTAAAAGACATAAAAGTAATTCCTCAGCTCAGACTAAGCACTTTACATACATCTTGGATGAAAAGGATTCAAGTATGATCCTTAATCCTGAGGGTTTGGATGTAGTCCTGAGATTACTACTTTTCAGCTTCATGAGCTGATGTTGTGTGACTGTGACTCAGTTGCAATGTTCTTCCATCACCCAGCTATTCACTGGGACAACCAGTATGTACAGACAGTCCCACGTCAGTCCTCCTGGGTGGGAGGTCAAATTAATACGCTTCAGAGACGATGATGTTCAAAGGCCATCCTATCCAGTAGCATTTGGGATAATTACCAAACATAAAATTACATTTTAATAGACTTTCTATGAAGGAAACCGGGGTAGCGTTTCAGTTTACCTGCATGCTTCCCAAGAGACATGTCATTTCTTCTTACCTATGACTTTGCTGTGAATTTCTTCAAGCACCACCTCCCAGTCAAACAAACAAAGAAAACCCCAGGCCTCTTAGGAATTTTCTGTTCCTTAGTGCATGAATATGCTAGAATACATAGCCAGACATTTGTAAAGCCAAGAAAATAGAAATAACATGGCTTGCATTAAGGTGAAATGTTGACCATCATGAGAACTGAATTTTGTCAAAGTCAAAGCTTGAACCAACAGGATAAATTCCTGAATATCCATAACCAGCGAATTCCATAGCAGAAATATGTCATTACTTTGTAATAAACCTAACCTGATCACACTTGAATCCTTTTCTTTCCATGCAAGGTATACATAATATGCTTGGTCTGAGTTGATGAATTACTTTTTTTATATCTTTTGCAGCACTAATAAATGCAGCAGCTCTCTTTATTTCTGTGTTTGCCTCCTAAAAGGTTCCCTATCACTACATACTATCACTTTATTCTCAGAAGATGAAACAAGTATTTGATTCACACTGGCTGAGACAGCAATCCTAAGCCTAACATTTTTCCCCATGTAGGCTTACCCTGCATTTATATTACTCAGTAACAAAAAACTCTGATAGCATAAATTGCAGTGTCCTGGCTTCGGCTAATTTTTCTTCGTAGTAACTAGAATAGTGCTCTGTTTTGGATTCAGTACGGGATTTGGTATGAGAAGAATGTTGATAATACACTGATGTTTTTAGTTGTTTTAAGAAATCAATGACTTTTCAACTTCCCATGTCCTGCTAGTGTGCAGGTGCACGAGAAGCTGGGAAGGAGCATAACCAGAGCAATGGACCCAAACTGGCAAAGATTTCAGAATGTCACCAGAAGAAGAGGTAATGCGCACTGAAGAGGCCCCACTGTATAATGAACTACCATATAATGAGAAGTAATATGCCCTGTTTACTGATGAGTCCTGTCAAATTGTAGGAAAACATCGATGGTGGAAGGCTGCTATGTGGAGTCCCACATGACAAGTCGCAGAAGCTGCTGAAGGAGAAGGTGAATTGAGTCAGTTCGCAGAGGTGAAAGCCGTCCAGCTGGCCTTAGATATTGCTGAGCGAGAAAGGTGGCCAATGCTCTATCTCTATACCAACTCATGGATGGTGGCAAATGCGCTGTGGGGGTGGTCATAGCAATGGACACAGAGCAACTGGCAGTGCAGAGGCGAACCCATCTGGTCTGCTCAATTATGGCAAGATATTGCTGCTCGAGTAGAGAACCTGGTTGTGAAAGTACATCACATAGATGCTCATGTACCCAAGAGTTGGGCCACTGAAGAACATCAAAACAATCAACAGGTAAATCAAGCTGCTAAGATTAATGTGGCTCAAGTGGATCTGGACTGGCAACATAGGGATGAAAAATTTATGACTCCTCAGGCCATCAAGGATGGGATGCAACATATAGATGGACTCGTGATCCAAGGGGTGGACTTATCCATGGACACTATTGCACAGGTTATCCATGAATGTGAAACATGTGCTGCGATCAAGCAAGCCAAACATTGAAAACTCCTTTGGTATGAAGGACAGTGGTTGAAATAGAGATATGAGGAGACCTGGCAGATTGATTATATCACACTTCCACAAACCTGGCATGGCAAATGCTATGTGCTCACAATGGTGGAAGCAGCCACCAAATGGTTGGAAACGTATGCTGTGCCCCATGCCACTGTCTGGAACACTATTTTCAGCCTTGAAGAGCAAGTCTTGTGGCAGCATGGCATCCTAGAATAACTGAGTCAAATAGTGGGACTTATTTCTGAAACAATCTCATAGACGTCTGGGCCAAAGACCATGGCACTGAGTCAGTATATCACTTCCTCTATCATGTACCAAGCTCTGGGAAAATGGAGCAGTACAATGGTTGCTAAAAACTACACTGAGAGCAATGGGTGGTGGAACTTTCAAACACTGGGTTACACATTTAGCAAAAGCCACCTGGTTAAACACTAGAGGATCTGCCAAGCAAGCTGATCATGCTGAATCAAACCTTCTACATACTTGAAGTCCTAAGGCTTGGACAATAGGCCCAAGCCAGAGTTGACCTATAGATGAATCCTGTATATTTTATAACTGATAACCACTGTGCTAGGAGGTATTGTACTAGGTTATAACAAACCACCTATACTGATGTAGAAAGTGCTAAAGTGTTGAAGTATTGAAGCCTGAACAACAGGCCCCAAGCCAAAGCTGCTAACTTAGTATGTAGTCATTAGCAAAATATGTATGCTCGTTAATGAAAGATGTAGCTTAGATATCATATACTCATTACTGATGATGAATGTAATGTAAACATGTCTATCCTGAATGTATCTTTCTTCTTTTTTGCGTAGAGGCAAGTTAACAAGGCCATGGAGCCAGCTGTCCGGCCTTGGGACCAGACGTGTGGCCTTGTTCTAAAAAGAACATAAATAAATTAGATAGGCAGGAAAACTCCCTTAGCTTCTCCCTTGAGCCCTGTCCAGACTCTGGGGGGGAATCTAATGTGAGATTGAAACCAGATGTTCCACTGAAAACAAAGGTGCCAGCTATTCTGGCTTGCTGATTTTGGGGTATATAAGGCTGGACCCACTTACAGCGACTTTGGGTGCCTCACCTATGGGTGGACGCACCGCATAGGATTTCTCACTTGCCGGGAAAGACTCAACAAATCCTCGTTGTAACCGGGGCTCCCCAGCGACTGCGGATCTGGATGATGGTAAAGTATGCAAGTGGTGATGTATCTTTCTTAATCACTATTCTCTCTCTCAGGTAGTAATGATTTGATGCATTACCCTGTATTTTCCTATTTGTTTAAGTGCACTATTCTGTCTTTTCTTACTGTATGTTTTCTGTATTATTCTGTTACATTATTTAGTTATTTCTAGTAAAATATGCCTGCTCTTTTCACTCTGGTGTCTGAGTTTAATTGGTATCCCTAATCAGCAAAATAGTACTGTAGATCGGATAAAGTCCCTGTAGTGCGTATAAAAATATGCTGGGGAAGACAGTCTGGGTTATTTCTGCCTCAGGTAAAGGTAAACCCATTTGTAGGATCACTTTTGCCCAAGGACTTGGGTGCACCTGTGTTAATGCAGAAAGACGGTGAACTCCAATGTGTACCTCAAGGTGATTTGATTTTGGGTTAAAATAGCTGATGAATTAAATTGTATGATGTTAGTTGCTAAATAACCCTGTCACTGCATGTCATCATTGCTATGTTTGATATATATTATACTGATGGCATCATATTAAGAATCACCCAGGTTAATGAAAAATGAACTTTGATGAAGTCAAGATTAATTTGAACAACTGTCACCCAGCAACTTATTTGAGATCGACATCTTCAGCCTGCAGACCATGAACATGGACTGTGCCAGATACATCAGCTACAAGCTCCAAATGTAGCAGAAACTGCATGCTATCCTCCTGCTGCATCCAGTGTCACCCACTCCACTGACCGAGCCAACTCCGCATCATTCCTCCTGCCTTGAAAGACTGTCATGACAGATAGAGCCCAAAGTTATGGACTAAATGAACTCACTACAGATTTTGGAGGGTTGTCCCATAGACTAAGGTAATGATATTTGCATGCATATATCAAAAAACAGGAAAAGAGATAGTGATTAATTAAAATGTGTTAGAAAACATGGAACCTGAGCATAATGTAAATTGTATGGAGTAAAGGGTGGATACTGTCCTGGTTTTGGCTCAGATAGAGCTAATTTTTCTTCTTAGTAGCTAGACTAGTGCTGTGTTTTGGATTCAGTATGGGATTTGATATGAGAAGAATATTGATAATACACTAATATTTTTAGTTGTTGCTAAGAAATCAAGGACTTTTCAACTTTCCATGTGTTGATAGTGCATAGGTACACAAGAAGGTGGGAAGGAGCATAGCCAGAGCAATGGACCCAATCTAGCCAATGGAATATTCCATGTCATATAACATCATGCTCAGTATATAGATGAGGGTTGGCTGGGAAGCTCGCTCTCTTGCTTCCAAGATTGCGGTTTTGGGATCTTTTCTCTGGGATTTCTAGCCGGGAACAGGCTGAGCATCTGTCAGCAGGTGGTGAGCAATCACATTGAGCATTACTCATTTGCATTTTCTATTATTACTATTTTTTTTTAAATTATTAGTCTCTTTACCCCCCAATTCCCTTCCCCATCCCCTGGACAGGGGAGGGTGAGTGAGCAGCTGTGTGGTGCTTGGCTACTGGCTGAGTTTAAACCATGACATGCAAACAGCAAAAATGGTAAAGACAACACTTCCTCCCCAGCTTTTGAGCATGGCAGCAGGTGCTGTTTTCTTGCCTTTGCCTCCTCATTGTTCACAAGCTCCCAGTTTGTTGCCTGTTGTTTTTCACAGGGCATGAGCTTGGCAGAGTCCAAATATCACACATCGCTATTTTCACCAGCAGGATAACTCCTGGGTCTCTGAATGGATGTGTAGAAAAATTGCTTTTTATGATATTTTGGTTCAGCTGACTCTGTGGTGGAGGCCTGATGCAATTGTTTGAACAGTTTGCAATGAAGAGGGCATAAGGAATGAATGTTCACTGTCTCTCTTGAGAATGTAAGGAATGCATCAGCCTGTTAAATGTCTCAGAATTTAATTCAAAGAGTGAAGAGATCCGCCCAACAGTATGCACCTTATCCTCAGAATTTCAAATACATAGTCCCTTAGGTTGTTCAGGTTATGCATTTACTTTTGCTTGTTGTTCACTCTTGACACTCCAAGGATTGTTCACCATCCAAATGAACTCCTGAAGTAGGTATAATATAATATCTCCTTCTCTCTTCCTGGTAAGTGGTTTGGACAGTTTATGCATAGATTAGCCTTCCAGCACCATTGGGATTCTGCTTGAGGTGGCTGAATTCAGCTACACAGGTCTAAGGGAGCCTGTTGGATTGTTTTGGATGACTTCAGCCTTCACGTGGCTTTTTGGTTAACTCAAACAAGCACCAATACTTTCCTACTTGGTTTATGGCTTGGCATTCTAATAGAGCAACGAGGCAAATCCTTGACTCATCCTTAACTGGCACAGCCCCTTTGATTTTAGTAAAATAACGGTAAAGTGACAAACTGTCCAATACTTACCCTACCTTGAAGCTGTCTGTGTAGCTCCAAATTGCATTTTCTCAGCCTATCAATATTCCAGTCTAATGGATTTGAAAGAACTAAGCACAATTCTAATGCTAAATTTAAAACTGATTTTTCAATTTTTTTTTTAGATGAAAGATTATTTGGATGTAAAGTGTTACAATTACATCTCTGCAACTTCTTGCTGGAACAGGCACAATTAATAGCTTTCCAGACATTTAGACCTAGAAAAAAATACCATTCTTTATCCAAAATAAAACACTGTTACCAGTGGCAACCTCACTGGCTGTTTTAGCAGACAGACCAGGTGCTGGAGGAGCAGGGGGAGCAAACCACTCTCTCAACATGGCAGAGGACTCTTTGTCAGGACAATGTAAGAAGGATGCTCAAGCTATACTTGCTTTGTGTAAAATTGCAGAGCCACAGCTTATAACGCAGGTTATTCTATAGTAAATTACTTTTAAAGGAAGCCAGAAATAATCAGAACAAAGCAGGCTGTAGCTGCTGTCATCTTCTTTCACACCTCCAATGGGAACTAAATTCACTAAAATGGACTGTAAGAAATAGTGGGGCTGTCTCTATACCTTTTCATCTATGTATGAATAGCTGGCTTCACCCTTCAGATGGGTTCAAGCCTTCTTCTGTTCAGGCTACTGGAAAAAACTTTAAATCCCTTTTGTTTAAAAGTAGTAAAAACTGCAGAGGCCATTCACTGCCAAAGTAGTTCTGTGGGGGCTAAAGGATTGGGAAATAGGCTAACAAATGATAAGAGGGAGGCATTGTCCTGTGAAGCTCTTTTTGCCCCCAAAATGCCTCTGGCCTGAATTCAGAAGAAGGAAGTGCAGGATATCTGGCATGCAGCCCTCTGGGTTCACCTGGATGCTAGCACAGGAGACAAAGTGCACTGGATGGAGATGCATGTGTTCATCCCACGTACGCTAGTGTGACAAATCCACATGCGCAACAGCCAGACTGCAAGCTGAGACATGCAAAGGAAAGGGGCAGCAGGACAAGGCTGGAGGTATGCAGGTTCAGCAGGACCCTCTGAACTGGCCAGTAGCCAACACTAGAGCAGGAGGCTTTAGGTGTGAGGTACTGAACATCACCAGAAGCCAAGGAAAAGCCAGCACTACAGCTACAGCAGGGATCATGGGGGCAAAAGCAGGAACACCATGGCAATGAGCCCTAAGAAGTCAGTGTGTCACCACAGCCATCACATGTCTGTTCAGCCCAGTCTGGGATGGACTTGGACTTTGCTGCCAGGACAGACTGCAGTGAGGAGTTGTGCTGGTGCTTAAGAGACCAACGGCCACTCTAGAGCTGCAATTGCTGCAGCTGCTCCTCCCTCAACACTCCACTTTCACCCACCACAGACACAGTAATTCTAAGTATCCCCAGGCCTTCAGGCACCTGCTCATGCTACAGGCACCCAGGCAGATTTTCTTGGCCATAACTCATTACTCTTCTTCCATCCTTGTGCACCTCTGGTCTGACATGTGAGCCAAAATCTAAGCACACTTTCTGCAGCACGTAATTCCATATCTCTTTCTTTCTTTCTTTGGTCTTTGCCACTGGAAAGAATGGCAAGTTTCTCTTCAACAGCATTTTGCATTATTGTTGCACTCTCAGCTACCGACAACTGTCTCTATTTAATATCTGTATTTCATCTTTTCTCTGCTGTGTCTCAGAAACACATGCCTGACAGGTCATCGTTTACTGAAGACAATGATAAAATATTTTATTTTGTTTTATTTTAAAATTATAATGAAGAAATGGTGCCTCAGTCCAGAGGTGCTGGAAGCTCATAAACCATAGATTATTTAGTGTGGCAGTTGATGCAGGAAATTATTTACCTCTGAAGATTCCAGAATGGATGAGAGATCATTTTCTGGGTTTATAGTAGGATGGCATCAATCAATGGGAAAAAGTAATTTCATTGACAAGCAATTACTTAGTAGGTCTTTGACTAAAAGACAAAAAGTTACAGGGTGAGTGAGAAAAGATAACAGGAAATTTCTTTCCCCGGGGAAAGCTTATTCATATAAAAACATTTCAAGCAAAATAAAGCAGATGTGACTGGCATAGGTAGGATGCTGAGCTAGACTCACCTGTCTCTTGTCCGAGACAACTGACCATCAAGTACTGAACCACATACCGACCAGACCCAAAGTCATTTTTAAGTATTCTGTACTTGCTACAACCACAGGTTGTTCAGAAATTGTACAAAAGAAGGACATTCATACAAAGTGTTTGCTACATATTACTGTAGCTGCAGACATTGCTCAATTGGCAAACTTGATTTTGAATAAATTATTTAGCAGTAATCATTTACATTCAATCAAGAATAAATCACTGGTTACATATTTAATTTTACTGTCATAGTGCATCTTGGATTATAGATAATCCAAAGGCTGAGATACATTTCCAACTCAGTGGAAGCAAAAACCACTTCACTACATTTAACATTCATAAGGAGCAAAATCCTCTCACTTTTGTGGAAATTTCACTCATAATGTAAAAAAAGACTAATGGCAGCTTTCTCGCCGCATGACAATACTATAACTAGGGGGCAATCTCTACAATTAGGAGGAGATTGTTTTAAAACAAATAAAGGAAGTAGTTTTTACATAGTGGGTAGAAAAAATATAAGAGGAATGTTGACAAACTGGACTGAGGAAAGGGAAACAAGCAAAATTCCAATGAGGAAAATATTTTTCACAATAAGCATGGTTAAATCCAGGAATACCTTGCCCAGAGAGGCTGCAGAATCTCCATCACTGGGGATTTCCAAAGCTCAGGTGAACAAGGGCCTGAGAAACTTCATTTAACATTGAAGTTAACCCTACAATGAGCAGCATGTTGGACTAGGTGACCTCCAGAGATCCTGACCAACCTGCAATAATCTATGATTATTGAGAAGTATGCAGTTCTGGAATTTGTTGCTGAAGGGGTTGAGGGATGTGGACCATATCAGCAAATTCAAAAGGGGATTAAACAAATTCATTGACAGCATGTCCATAAACAAATAGTAAGGAAACAGTCAGGGATGTGCCCTCTAACATCCCTGATGGTTATGGATGCTGGAGGTGGACAAAAGAAGTAGTGAATAACACTATGCTCATGATGTCCTCCTAAGTAGCACCTCCTATTGACATAGCCAAAGGAAAAATACTTGGCAAATGAAAAGTTGGTCTGATCCACAGGACATGTGGGGTTTTTTATCATTAATTCTTCTTATTTAACTTATTTCTTGGCTGCAACACTACTGCTGCTGTGGTTCTGATACATTTCCTGGATCCTGCACTGTAATCCTTCCACTCATATAACCTGTCTGAAGTCCTTTGATCCTTCTGTTTCCCTAGTCTTTCCTGGTTTTCCCAAAAACTTCTATTGAAAACTAGACCCAAATGTCTTAAAAAGCTTGACAAATCAGACTATATTGAGTACGCAATGAAATTTGTCACAGAAAAAGGAGAGCTGCTGTATTCACCTGTGCTGTCTTTGGTCTCATGATAACAGAGCTGTTTGTTGGCATGTTGTTTTGTTTTTTTTTTTTTTTTTAAACCAGCCTCTCCTTGCATTGAATAACTACCACTTACTGCACTCTGCTAGTGCTTTGGAAATAGTATTGGTTGTGACTCTGAGGATGATTTTGAATCATGGACTCATCTGATATCACACCAAAGTATTCAAGGTACTTTACTGTGGGCCTCTGCTGGTTATCAGTGTACTCAGATATGGAGCTGCCGGAAAGCTACGTATATGCTGTTTGAATGTAGAAATGGAGGGGGCCCTATGCAATAAAGACCTACAATATGAATTCATCACATCTACAGTTACAAATTATTTTCAGCACAGAAGATATGTGCATGGAGATACGGGCTCTGATGGACTGACATTTACTGGGGGACATTGGAGCACTGTATTTTGGGATTAAGCCTGCTTCCATCTTATTGAAAGAATAGTTTACAGTCTCAGTTAAGAAGAAATCCAGGGCCTACCTCAGGAAACAGGATCAAATTCGATGGACATTTAAAACTTTGCAAAAGATTTTTCGTGTTTTGATGCGTTGAGCTAAAAATCAAATTAAAATATTGGGTAGCAAAGAAATACCTAAAAGCTTATCTCAGCATACATTTATTAAGAAAAGCCTATAAACAAATGCTTATATTTAAACCTATTTGTTAATCAAGCTGACTTAAATGTTCAGCAGGCCTGGAAGTGCCCTCCCCAAGAGACATTCTTTCTTGAGCTGGGATCTAAAGCCTGCACTCTTTAAAAGAGTTTGGTCATACCCAGGTTCCTCCTGCCCTGCCAGAGACATTGTGCTTACCCAAGCTACGAATGCCTCCTGGAACGTCTGCTAGGCTAGCATACAATCACAGCCTCTCTGGAGTAGTGCCATCTGTCTATAGCATAATGATTCACACATTATTCCTTCGTAAAGGGTAGGGAAAGTCATCACTCTGGGAATTTACAATCCCCTTTGGTCGTCCACTATGCCAGAACCATAACAACAGCTTTCATTATTGTGCTCTAGTTTTAATGGATTATCCTTTTTATTGCTGACTGCAGTTGCAGTTCTCAGAAATAAACCAAAAATTATTCATTATATTAAAAAATTATCCAATCTTCATTAATGTTGCTCTCTTTAGTGTTATTTATTGAATGATTAAATTACCATTAGCAGATGGTAACTGAAGTATATAAAATGCAAATGCCTACAATATCAAGCAAGCATATTTTACTGACAAAATTTAATATAAGTGCACATCATGATTGCTCTTTTTTGGGCACAGAATGGAAGATAATGGGGATGTGTACCATGTCTCTCTTAGATTAATTAATCTATGTATTCAACAAATCAAGCTGATGCCAGTAGTTTAGTTAACAATATGGAAAGATAGGTGATATTGGAACATATGGTCTGCAGTTAAAATGAACTTTGTTGCTCTATAATGGAACTTTTCCTTGTGTTTCTTAATTTTAACGGTACACCACCAGAAGCATGTTAGAGAACAAGGTTGTAAATGTTCAGAAAATGTTCTTTTTCCGGTCACCAGGGTCCTCCGCATTCCCCATGCAGTTTGTTTGAACTTGTATCCCAAACTCACATTGAATTCAGTGAGAATTAGACAAGTAACATATATTCAGAGCTGTAGCCTTTGCAGACTATAATATAAAGGTAATGGGAATCATATGGAATATCCCCATCGTCTCATTTCCTGATTCAGCAGGATTAACTCTTCCTTTATGCATCTAATTCAGCGTGAGCCATCTGAAGAGTCCTGAAAACATTAGGGTAACCGCACAGTGGGGACTCCCCATGCACACATTCTTTCTAAATGTATCTGGTGCTGGGGAGGGCTCCCTCTCATTACAGAGACAAATGAAAAGTGCTCGCTTTGGTGGAGGTAGCAGTAGCAAAACCAACTGCATTTTCTGCATTCTTCCTTTCTTCTCTAATCAGCCCATGATACTACAGCCTTTGCAAACCACAAAGCCAGCTGACACAGGGCACAGAATTATTTCTTCTTGCATGAATCAAAATTTGTGATGCAACCTGGATTTTACAAGCTTTCATTTGCTTAGTTGTACATTGCTTGTGACAAATCAGAGGCTAGCAGTAATGAGGAAATGGGGTATAAATATATTGATAACGTAACTGAACTGTTTGCAAAGTCTGCACATTGCCTGTCCATGGGAATAAAGCTGTAGGTGAGGAAGGAAAAGTTTTAGTTAGCTAACAGGAAGAGAGTAAGAAGAATCTGAGCAAACATTCTCTAGAAAATATGTATATATCTATTTAGTGCTGCTGTATATAGGCTATTTCTACTGTTTTAAGGCCAGACATGGATCCCTTTACTTGAGGGATTTAATCTACATTTAAAAAAAAAAAAATCCTACTGCAATAGCGCTGCTTTCAAAGTATGAAGTATGGCTTCATGTGGCTTTGAGTAGAGATATGCCTGGCAGCTGAGCATTCCCTCCATCTCTCTTTGCATAGGTTGAAGTATTTGGCCTTCTCACGTGATACCCTAGAGGCCATAGCACTGAGAAAAGATTGGCAATACTGATTTTTTCTCAGAAAAGTATGGGTGGGCAGGAAAGGATTATCAGCTGTGGAGAGGTATAGCTTCTGCTGTCCCCTTGATTTGCCACTTGAAATTTAGCCAAGACCCTGAGTGTCCATACTGCCACGCATAAAAAATAATCATGATGTGCTGTGTTTTGTTTGATATATATAGTTGTTTTGGTAGGATTTGGGTTTATTTACCTACACTGCAAAATGTCAAGGCTGAAGAAATGCAAAACTTAAGGCTGTAAGATTTATAAGGGTCTTCATGTGTTGGGAAGAATTCCTTCCACAGTTTTGACCAAACCTAGAGAACATGTCTGGACGCCATGGCCCAGAGTTCCCTGACAAAGTGTGGGCGGCTTGTCCTCCTGTGTCCTCCCTTTTTGCCACTGGCTATTTTCTGGCCCATCACCTCTTCTGCATGTGCTCCCTTGGCACACAGTGGGCAGTGGGGCTGTTGGAGAGGTGCTCTGCTAAGAGCTCCATGCAGTGACCCATCTAGCAGGTCTCATTTAAGTTTTGCTGAAGTGTGAAGGAAAGGGCTGAGTCAAAATATAGGCTTTTTGTATTACAGCAGAGTGTGGGTATCAGCCATTTTATGGTACAAGAATTGTAGTTTGAGTAAAATCATACGTAAGTCCCCAAAGTCACTTGGATCAATGTTCTAATCTTTTCTGGCCTAGGTTTCTTTATTTAAGAACAGCCTCACTTCTACATTAAATTGCTTATCAAACTATATATCATGTGTAAGCGAGGGAATACACTGAAGAAAATCTCTAAGATTTTGTAGGTTAGGATATCAGGATTGTTTTAGTCAAAATGAGAAATCTTTTATTGCAAAACTAGTTTCCCATTGTATTCCTTGAGGGGGAGCTCCAGTTAATGAAAATGACTCAGGGTGAAATCCACTGAAGAAAAAACCTACAAAGTAAAGGAATATTTCCTAGAGATGCTAATAAGCCAATTGATGGAACAAATTTCTTACTCATATGTAACAATCTTAATTTTCTAGATGATACACTGCTTTTCCAGCTGTCCCCCTTCAATTATACACAGTAAAGTTTTGTAATGAGGATTTCTGTGCCATCTTCAGGGCAGCACAATGGTCAAACTGTCTTCTGTGCTCTCAGCTCGTGCTCCTTGTGTGCACAGAATTTATGAGCCTCTCCCAGCCCAGAGCAAATATATTACTTTTTGGTGAGCTCCCAGCTACTCTCCAGGGAATAAAAGTTTCCAGTACATTAAATTTAAAAAAAACAATAATTAATTTATGACACACAAAGAGAAATCAGTTAAATCTTTTATATTTTAAGGAATGTTATTTGTCTCAGCCTTTGAGAAAAAGGTACCAATGTGCTACAAATTCTGTATGCAATCCTAATCCTGGTCTTTTTGAATGTAGTACTGCATTTTAAGATGCAGGTTCAGAGGTTCTTATAGTAAGGTAGAATCTTCCAGCTGTAATTTTTCTTCCTGGAACAATCTTTTTTACTGAGAGAGATTTCCTCCTGCCCCTCCCCCCCCTTTTTTTTTCTACTTTAGGGTTCGTTTTAACATGAAATGATAATTACACTCTGAGAGTTAACCACTACAAAATTATTGACATCCAAGATTATTTGAAAAAACCTTACTGACTTTGAAATGGAAATAGTTTACCCTCACAGGTGTGCCTGGGCATCAACTTTGCCTTTTATGCTCAGGAATAGGCTAATTTGCTGAAAATTGAGACCTCAAGGATCCCCATCCTTGTTATCCTGTATTTCAAAATAGCAAAAAATTCTAGTATTTGGATAAGAAAGCCATGAACCATCATACCATTGAGTTGCCTCTACACCCTCTTGCAGAAACAGCAAGTATTTAAATACTTTTGTGGCCTTTGTTAGTCACATGGTTGCTGTAATACTGTTTTGGACAGGCTTTAGTCATCAATGAACTTCAGTAAATCTGGAAGAAAAGGAATCTTTATTTTTTTAAGATATACCTTTTCCTATGTAAATAAAAGCAACAAGATTAATTTACCTTAAGACAGCCTGTATATGCTGATTTACACTTTTATCCATTTTCATTTGCTTTCCATACACAAACATAAGGGAGTTGTGTAGTGATAAGTCAGTCATTAGTCTAAAGATGCTTTTTACCACCATTCTTCTGTTGAGGAGCATAAAGTCAAAAATACAGTTGTTCACTGTCATTAGGAAGGCTTTATCACAAGGGGCAGAGGAAGGTTGCTGGGCTGAAACAGGCCAAATTTACAGGACTACCTAACATCATGAATCTTGCTTCTCAGGCAAGTGTACCCAAAATGAGGAGCAAAGGAAAAGCAAAATGCTCATTTTCCTATGCACAAATCAAAAGCCACCCACCTGCTCAATGGCAGCCTTTCACAGGCACTATGTATAGCTGGGGTAGCAGTTCTCAGCTCCTGCTGGATTCATGAAGTTCATCATGGAGCAAGCTGCCTCCTGCTACAGCAAGAATTTCCCCTCTGGGCAATGCTGCAGCTCGCTTCCAAACAAGCTCAGTGGGAGCAGAAGCCACTGCCTGAAGGGGAACAGATCATCATGAGCTGCTTGCTGCAGTGGTGACAGTGGTCACTGACAAGGTCCTGCAAGTGCTTTGAATGCAGTTGTTTCCTTTCAGAAGGTGAGCTTGGTGATAGTCAAATGCTGTCAGTTGTACCCATGCAGCTAAGGGACAACATACACTCCAAGTGTGGTGGATATCGTCAGTGTTGACAGAAAGAGGGACAGCACAGTGTTAATTGATATGAAAACCTTGAAGACAACTTTGTGTAGACTTTATAGTCCCAGACTGATCTGTAGCTGTATGGGCTTGATGTTTTGCACTGAATAATAAATGGCCGCATGTTTCTAGGCTTTATTTGTGTCTCAGTCGTAAAGTGCTGAGGCTCATGAGCTGGGATGAAGTGGCTCACACAGGTCTGTGAATATGCCTGGTGTTGAATTAAGGTAGACTTATTGCTACTTATCCTTGTTTTTCAGCACAGGATGGTTCCACCAAAGGATTCTTGTTTTTCCATCTCCAAAGCAGCTCCTTCCATTAGCTCTGCCATCTGTTTTATGTTGAACTACTTTTAATTATAAAGAGGCTTCTGGTGTTCCTTTTTGGTATGGCCAACAGACTCTTGTGTCTGAAGTGTGGGAGAAGGCTGAAACCTCTCTACTTCATCTGTTAGGGAATGTAAAGTGGCAAAGTTGCAGTTGGCAAAAGTGGAGGGAGAATCTATTTGGCTTACACCTGAGAAAAAAGGCTGAGAATGTCCTTATTTTTATATGTGACATACATCTTCACTTAAGCGTATTCTAGCTTTTCTGTGTGCTTCATACCCTAGTATTACAGTCTACATATATACTAATAAACAAGATGTCTGCAGAGTGCTTGTTACCACAAAGTACTGCCTTGCCATGAGGAGTGCTAGCAATACGGACCATGGTGAGGCAGTGCTCTAGACTAAGACCTGACCCCGATTCAATTACTGATAAAGATGTAGCCACAGTGCTCAACAGGTTGTTTGCCTTCTAATGAATTCTTGATACACCTATTACTCTATCAATACCCTCATTTAAATGAGGCATTCTGGTTCCCCATTAAGTATAAATGTATAATGGTTTATTATCCCCTTAATCTGTATTTAAATGGTACTTAGTCTGTATTGGTTGTTTGTCACCTTTTCCTATATGACCTTTTCTGACTTCTGCCCTTTACATCACACAAGGATAGGATGTTGCCTGTAAAGGATATATCTTGCTGAATCTGGTGCTCCTCCACATTTGTGAGTATTTCCTGGCATCAGTTATTTCCTTAATGAACAACTTTAAATTACTTGTCTAGCTTGCTCTATAACTATCATCTTAAGTAGGTGTGTGATCTACCTCTTGGAGACTTTATTATCAGTAATCTAAACCTTTTCGTGTTCCTCACCCATGAACCTCTCTGAGACTTTTCATTGGACTACTAGGCTGTAAAAAATGGCAAGTTAGTCTTCTCCAGCCTCAAAATCCTGAATGTCTTTTGTGCAGGTTACTGGAAAAGTAACATGAGCTCCATTAAAAGTATCAAGTTTTAATGAAAGATCTTGACAACAATGCCCTTCAGAGCAGTTGTAATGGGGATACTTTTTACAGGCCTAAGATATTTGTCTCCACAGCTATAACAGAATGGAAAAGTTTCCTGACAACTTTCTATCAGTAAAAACATGAAATGATTCTGTGATGACATCATTACAGTTCTTGCAATGCAAAGCCAGACCTAGTCTTGTCCTGACTGTCTGTGGTGGAGGCTGGAAGATAAAATAGCATGTTAATGCTAAGTGCTCACACTAGTAGGGCTGGCTACAGCATTCAGAAATCTGTGAGCTTTTATCCTGTGGTACATATGCAACATGGACAAGATTTCACCTTCATTTCCATGGTTCTGTATAATTACAGCTTGATAACCTCACTTTGTGAGACCTTTGAGCACTTTCATTCCCAGAGTGCTGGGCGTACCTAGGATCTGGCCCTACCTCCTTGGTATTTCACTGACTGATTAAAAAGGTCCCTGTGTACAGTTCTCACTGCACAGTTAGTAAAAATCTCTGGACTGTGAATTCCTGTATTTATGTAGAGCCCAATAATAGCAAAAATCAATAAACAATAAACCTAGCGATTGAGAATCTAGTATCACTTACAAACAAACATAAATCAAATGGAAACAAAAGGCAGCCGCAGAGCTGAATTGTTCCTTTTCTCTGCAGATGTATGGTTTATTAGGCATACTGTACAAATTAGATTTAAATGTGCAAATATGAAAAATGTAAATATTTATTTGCTTTTACTTTCAGTATAAACATATATTCTTTCTGTGGGTTAGTACTTTCCTCATGAAAATATGCACTGGTCACATCGCAAAAGACTTCTAAAAATATTTGAGCTCTTTTTCCATGTGTTATGACTGCTGCCAGTCTTAAGATTTAGCTGTTAGCATGCTGTTTAAAGATAAGCAGAAACTTAACTTGATTTTCCTGATACTTCTGGATATGGTGTTGGGGTTCAGGTAGGTGATGTCTGTATATTCATACAGGATTCATTCAATACTTATTTTTCAGGATTCATTATACAGGATTCATTCAACACTTATTTTTCAGAATATATGTGTAACTCCCTTGATAGTGTATGTTAGTTATTTCTTCTCAGACCCTCTTTGCAGAGATTACTTACATTATAGTTCAGGCTAGAACACTTCTGGTTGGAGTTTTTGCTACTGTGGGTTTTTTTTAAATGTAAATCTGTTTGTGACAAATCCTTTTTTCTTCTTTTTATTAGAATAAAACATTTTGGCCAGTTCTACTGTTGATTTTTATCAACATTTGACTTTGGCATCATTTTATCCAAACATTTGTACCTTTACTTTTATATTTCCCACAGTTTGGTCTGCAGAATGTTCTCCAGATATTTTCCTTCATCCTATCACTATGAAAGAAAATACAAGGATAGATCCCACAACTGCAACTGCTAAAATGTTATTGCTGTATCAGAGGAACACTTAACATTCTGCATGTTCTTTTGCTAATAATTATATTCTGTTCTCCAAATTTCCCTTCATTCATGTGGGGTTTTTTTATATATCACCTGGATAATTTCTTTGTTTCAAGTTATCTGCTTTAGATGGCACAATAATGACCAAATCATCTCCGCTTGGGAGGAGTCATAAAGCCTTTGGTATCCCAAAGAATTTTCAAGTGCTTAGTTGCAAACAAAAAACCTTTATATTCTTGTTCTTTATTGTCCCCAACTACAAATGTGATGGTAGAGTTATAGAAACTCTATTGCATTTGCAATTACACATGGAAAAGAAGCCTGATGGGAAAGAAAGCCTTAAGCACCAATGGAGTCTCCCTTGACCCTGATACTCTTCAAATCTGATTCTTCTAAAACACTGACTACTCTGACTGAGAATACGAGGATGTGTTCCTAAATTCTTAAAGTAGAACAACCTGCAGAGGGGATCATGACACTTGTGTAGCTTACGGCATTCTACCTTGGGGAAGCCAGATGTGTTTGATAGACAAGTGACTGAAAAGTTGACATTGGTAAACCAAGCTGATGAGAAAGAAAGTTGAGATTACTACAAAGCTATCAGGAGTGTAAATCCTCAGCTAAAAAATAAAAGTGTTATCTCTGTTCTGAGGTATGAACTGTTCCAGTCAGCCACGCCCACTAGCTAAATCAATGCTATTGACTAGAGCCAGTTGTAATTTGGGACCTGTAAGAACAGAAAGCAGAAGATATCAGTGATGGATCATTATCTCTTTCCTATCCCTTTTGCAAAGTAGCAGAAATACTCCTGTGTATTTCTTTTTGTGGTGACACTTTCTGACCTATGTGACATTTTGGCATTTCAACCATATGTCTGTTTGACCTTATGAACTTTCAGTTCATAATATTTCACCATCTGGCTCCAAATGATTTACACAAACATGAGCTTTCTGTTACTTCTTTATCCACCAGTTTCTTGAGGAAAAAGAATTCTATCTGTAAATCTATAGATTCACACAGAAACAGATGCACACACACTTGTAGACACACACAAATTTCATCAAGGAGTTATAGTTTACTGTAAATTTGTTCAACACACTCTAACTGCCTCCATGAGTAGCTCAAGATGTTGATAGAGGTAATGGTTTGACTTTTGGGGACTGCATATCTAACTTGTTTTGCACATAATTACCTAACCTAATGCGACAAGGGTGCAGAACAGGTGCCTTCTCTCAAGTGGCATCTGCTAGCTTATCAGGCTGAAGCTAAGCTACTGAAGCTTGAAGATGTTTTGCAGTTTGGTAAAAGTCCAGCAATTCTAAATGTCAAGGAAAAAAACTTATAAATCCTATTTGTGAAATTGTTTTTCTGTTGCACTAACAGATTTTTGTAGCCACCGACTTCTCTGATACATGTCTAATTTATTTGCTCCTTATTGTTGTGCATTGTCAGCCTCAGATGTTAGTGAATTTACCTGCTATAACCTCTGCACAGCACAGAAACATGATTCCCACTTTGTTGAGAAGAAACTGATACACAAGTGACCTGCCAAAGGTCATACAGGGAGAGTGAGACAGAGCCAGAAATTCAACCCATAGTGCCTGCATTTTCAGGCAGAGAGTTAATAGTAAGATGAGCCTTCATTTTTATCAGATCATATATGTTTCTTAGAAGCCAATAATTTCTATCATGAATGCCTAAGGTTAGAAACATAAATCTGTATTTGTGTGTACTTTCATAAATATCTCGCTTTTCAACTGCTTCTTCAGCTGCTGACTTGCTGCTTCTTTTGAGATTTTTGTTGATGTTTTCTCTAAGTTTTAAAATATATTCTATAAAAATAGTCTTCCTATATTTTCATCTGCAATTTAGAAACCAACACTAATATCAATCTTGTGGAACTGTTTGTTTTCTAGCTTTAAATAGGCAAACTCGTACAGATATTCACAGAAGTATCATTGTTGCCAAAAGCCTATACTACATTAATACCAGACAAATTTCTTCCATTTTTCTCACAACTCTTAGCCTTCACAACCACTGTGAAACTTCATTATGCATTTGCTGAAATTTTAATTATGCTATCTGTATCCTTTTGATCTACTCAAGATTAATGGGAGTCAACTGCCTCTTATTACCTTTCTAAGTGAAACATGATTATGCTTCTCTTCAGAAAGTCTGCCTACCCTTAAATCAAGACATTTTCCTTTTTTTAAAGTGTTCCCATCTGATTTCTAAAAAATGGTACCTAATGCTTTACTGAAAAAGAAGTTAGACTAACTGTTCTATAATCTCTGGAATACTCACAGGATTTTGTCTTAATTATGACCTTAAACTGGTCAATTTTCAGTCTTCAGGGGTCTCTGTTGAACTTTTATTCAGTGATCTTTTTTTAAAAACTACCACAAAAATTTCACCAGTTAATAACTACTGTTACCTTTAAAAACCTTGACTATGACATCTTATGCCCTTTTTCCTGGCTCATTTTACTGAAATAAAATGTTTGAGAATCTAAAGTCTTATTTTCTATGACCAGGAGACCCTGTTACATGAATCAGCTGAAAGGCAAAGGACTGAAAGGGGCATGAAGACTAGATCAGTCTCTCTTCTCTTGTCCTGCTTTGTCTTCCACTTACTGGTAACTATAGAGAAATTCACACTGCTCTTGGCTATTTGGTGCTATTCACAGCAGCTTTCAGTCAACCCAGCTGTCAAAGGAACCTTTTTCATGTGCTTTGTGGGATAAGTTCTGAGGCTTCTTCATGAAAGAGATGAACTTGCTATTCTCCTAGAGCATGTGCACTATTTTTTGGCCTAGAAATTTCAACCCAGTACAAGCAATTTTGACCCAGCCATGATTTAATGGTCCTAGTCATTGGGTTGGGGTTTTTGGATATCCAGCATGCCACATGGAGCTGTTGTGCCTAAGCCAGTTGAGCAACCGGATGTTTGGAAATCCTAACTTTGTCAGCGTAACTGCTGTGCACAGTGGAGATATCTTATATGCTGAAGATATTTGCAAAAGAACAGAAATATAGTAACCCCCAGACAGGTATGAAAACTACCTTTCATCCTGATAACTCATCCTGCAGATGACACAAAAGGGACTTGTGCACTATCGGATAACAAAATTGGAAGAAGGAACAGTGATACTGAAAGAGACATAATGTAAATGGTCTTGACACTGATGGAGCAATTCTGCATAGAAACTGATCTTAATCTTCTATTTTTTTGTCAGGTTCAATAAACCAATGATGTATTTTTGTTCAAAATGACAATAAAATGCAATCATTGGGTAACAGTAGCTGACTTCCTGATTATTTATTCTCTCACCAATTTTTATGTTAACTGGAAATGGCTGGGGAAAGACTTTTGTGCTCATCGATGTTGGTAAAATATTAAATATCATGGATCCATTGAACTTTCTGTGTTTAAAAATGTAATTAATTATTAAATAATAGTGTATTTAAAATACCATATTAAAAAGATGCACCACAGAACTTATACTCAATTTGTTGAGTTTCCCAAGAGAAATGCCCTCGGCCAAAATCATGAGCTGTGGTGCTACTTTGCCTTATAATTTTTGGACAGATTTTTAAGGCGACAACCATCCTTTTATCTAGGTGGATTTGGTGGCTTGAAGCAGATACACAGCAGTACCCCATTGCATCTACTATTATTAGTATTTATGTTGCTAACTGAAATTCTAACTTTCAAAATATTCAAGTTTGTATGACAAGGAATGATCTGAAGCTCTGTGGCAGGTAATGGGTCAAAGAAGTTTCTCTCTATCCTACACCATTACAGTAATTTCTGTAGTGGAGTTTGAGGATCAGATCATAGTTTGAAGTCTTAATGGTTTTTATTTTTTGTTTTGTGAGTTATACTGTCTTACTCCATAGCTTGTCCTGTTACTTATGGATTTTCATCTTAGTTATGACTCTGGCCTTTGAATAGAAAATTAACATCTCTGCTTCTGAGCAATGAGCAGAGAGGTCTCTCTACTGGCTCTGTTGGATAATCTAGGTCTGACATTCTCATTATTATGACTATTGTTGTTCTTGTTATTATTATTAGAATTACAGCTGCATTACTTCTTCAGAATTAGGACCTCCTGCCTTTGTAACAGCTTAAAGTGACCTAGTTATAAACCCAGTTTGGCAGGCAATTTAAGAGCAGAGAAACTAGAGGCAGGTGCTATTCCAAAGAGCCCTGTGTTCAGCACTACCACACTTACCTTTTCTGCAAAACCCTGATGGTGAGAGCTGCAGGTAGAGACCAAGACTTCAGATTCCACAAGCTGATGAAATTCAAGCCTAAGTATTCAGCTGCTGGAAGATGTTTTTTTGTCCCTCTGCTGGAGAGGGCTGAGAGCAGGAAGGTTTGGGAGGTTGTTGGGAGCAGGAAGGAAGCCTGGCTCTCACAGCTGAACTGGGGCACTCAGCTGAGCGAGTGGATCACTTGAAAGTTTGGCTTATAGAGGGAAAATAGAAAAAATACCTGGTATTAAACTGAACATGTCCACTTCAGGTGGGTTGTTCTTATTTACAATAAGAAGGAATGAGACTTTTGCAGGCTCCTGTATTCCTAACTGGGAAAGCAGAATAGTTGTGCTGGTGGGCCTCTACCTTTGTTCACACAAACAGAAGGGTGAAGCCAGTCTCATCAGTTAGCATAAACCTGGCACAGATACTCAGGATTATGTAGGGGTGCATAACCTACATGCCAAAGATATATACCTGGAGAAGAAACTATCAGAAAGTGCAAGACACAATATGTGTCTTCAGTTTTAGTTCTTATTTTTTGTGTTAATTTCCAAATCTTTGCTATTTTTCCATTCATCGGGGAATACATGTCCTGGTTTATTTATCAAGTTACTTTCTCTATTATTTCCTTTCTCCAATATACCTGTAAAAGCCTTTTTGAGTCCTCTTAAATACTTTGGCATTAAATGGTTTTGCTTAACTCCATCTCTTATATTGTGCCCTCACATATGGCAACTGATTTGTTTTATTCTCTTTTCCCATGTTCAGTATAATTTTTTTCATACTCACAGCCACAGATTTTTATTCCTATTTCTTGTCAAATTACATCTGTGCTTGCTTCTATGTATTCATTCCTTCCAAAGGAACTAATGCCTTTTGTCTATCACTTTTATTTTCTCCAGGGTTTTTTTTTGTGGCTTTTATTCTGAGATACAGAAGCTGTTTATCCTTCCAAGATACAAGCTGCAGGGTTATAGCAATAATTCATTTGGACAATTCAAGTTGGCTAGCTCAGCACATAAAATTTCTCATCCACAACTTTTGCAGATTCCCTTGCATCCTGCAGCCTAATGGCATTCCCTGTCTTGGAGAAATAACATAATCCTTTCCTGAAAGGCATGTGTGAACTGTCCCTGAGAAAAATTCCTGTGGGTCAGGAGTCACAGCTTGGCAATGCCTGCTTTAGAGTAGCTAAAAACATATGCAGACATCTCCCTTCATTTGAAACATTGAGCTGACAACTGGAATTAGCTCCTTTTAAAGTGATTAATTTCTCCTCTATTTTGATTAGAAGACTAATAACCTTTGTCAGTTATGCTCCTGTTACCTTTGGCTTGACATACAGAGCCCTTTCTGCTCCCCTGGAAATCTGGTGAGTTATCAAGCAAGAAACCCAGCAAAAGGGCAAGATTTCTCTCATGTGAGAAGTCTGAGTAATTACATATCTACTGCTTTACAAAAGGACAAAAACCCAGCTCACAAAAGTCACAGAGTCCCTTCCCCAATGCAAAACCACAACAATATATGCGAACAAAAAAAAGTCTTACAAAAACAAAAGATGTTTTAAACAGCCTTAGGGAGAGACTGAGAGAAGACCCATGACAGGTGTCTGTCTCCCAGCTGGAAAGAGTTCAGATATGATGGAGATGAGCTCTGGAGACTAGGAAAGAGCAGGTGTATATGAAAGATTTAGAATAAGGCTTGCTCTGCATGTACATATACAGAAAGGTTATGTTGCAAGGGAGAAGCCTGCCTTATATCCCTAAGGAGAAGATGAGAGCAACCCTCCCAGGAAGCACACCTCTTTACTGAGTGATGGGCCAAGGTACCTCAGCAAATAACCCAGTTTGGCCCTGTCTTCCCACCACCGAAGATATGGATTCCCACAGCAAAGTCAAGTCTCTCTGTCAGCTGGGAAGAGTGGCCCAGTCCTGGGAGCTGTGCTGAGGCTGCTCATGAGCCGTACATGCCTCAGGAACTTCCCAGCTTTCATCTGTTCGGTACAAGTCAGCACCATCCACAACCAACCCCAAGGGAGACATTGGATTAGTCATTATTCTGGATTTGTGTTTCTTTTTGTTAGAGATTATGGGGAGCGTAATGATGCAGGACTCAGAGTAGGAAGGTGATGGGATAGGTAAGGTGGGGGAGGAGCAGAACAGGTGCACACATGCTCCCAGGGTGCTATGTCAGTCCCTCAGAGAGATTTCTGTTGATTACCTGACCATGCTCAGGACATGGCAGTGTAACACCAATGCAGTTTTCCCAATCTGGGTGCAAGCAGAAAATACGCTGGGATATACTGGCTATATATGCTAGGACCAAAATCAATATAGACAAAACATATTTACTACACAGCCCTGGCTTGTCTTTGAGGATACATTATTTTGAACAATGGCTCCAGCAGCTGTGATGCTCCCCTCTTTTTCACACCTGAAAGTTCCCTCTTCCCTTTACAGGATCAAAAGTTTGGTTTAACAGAGTTATGTCCTACTGATTTTGCTATAGATGTTGCAGACAGGGTCTCTTAAATTAAAGGCAGTGGTATTTCATTCCTGTGGGCTCTGCTTCTGTCTTGGATTTGACTTCTATTTCTGTGGGAGAAAATGAGCTCCATCTAGATTCTCAGAATGCAGTTCCAAAAAGCTGCAGCAGAAGAACTGGAATTAATTGAATATAAAGTGCTACTACACCTTCAGCTTGATTACACAAAAAGCTGTGCAAGTTAAAAGGACATCAGATCTGCTGAATTGTAACTAATAAAGAGCTGTAAAGGAAATGAAATGAGATCACCAGTGTTACTCAAATGAACTCTAATGCTGTCTTCATAATGAATTACTGGGTTTGAAGATTGCTCTGTGGCTAATAGAGGAGTTCTACCACTCAACTGTTTGACCAAACTAGTCTGAGTACTTAGGTTTCCCCATACCATGTCAACACCTATAATGTCATCCCTGTAATTCACTATTCAGAGTTGAAATATTGCAGAATACTTGGTCTAATCTCTCCTCTGAAAACAGTGACAGCATTGGTTTCACTGTGCGGGCTGCTATGGTGTTCATAAACTTAGATGGTTTGAAGTTGGCTGCTAACTTGCAGACCTAGAGCATGGTTTCACACATGAGATTTTCTAGTTCAGGCATGTCATTCCAGGACATTTGGGGTAACTGGGGATCATTTTTGCAATGTCTAAGCTTTGAAACCACCTTGCAGAATTTGTAACCCAGAAGTAGGTGCTAGGTTACCCTTATCATGAGTAAGGACAGTTCCTTCTAATGATTCAGCAGCCAATACAGTCCATGCCAGAAATATCAGTATAACCTCTTACCTCTCCAAGGCTTCATGGCATCCATCCATTAGGCTTCCCGAGGAAGCTATACAAGATCTGCTGGTGCTGAGCAAGCCTAACAAACATTCACAGCATGTGACTTTGTTTTGCAAGCAGTTCTGTTTCATACTTGCCCCTAAAATGGCTACCTTACATTACAGAGTTTCTTCAGCTTGAATGAATTTGAATGTTTGTCTCATATATTCCAAGAATATCCTAGCCATGGTGCAAGTAGAAACAGTCTTTGGATGTAGCTCAGTGCACTTTTGGGGTTGAACAAGAAAGCTGGCAAGAAGTCTTGTAGGCTAACAGGAACAACAAAGAAGAGAAGGTACCTACAATTTTAGCCTACTCCTGTGATTGTTTTTACCCTTTTATGAAATATAAAAATGCACTGCTACTACTTTTATTTATCAAATAACTTAGCATTTTGTGTCATTGCTATTCTAATCCATTAAAATCAAGTAAAAGTAGAAATCTAGAGTGTTTAGGTGGCTCCAAGGCTTGATAAGATGTCTGAGTAGCTATATTCTGGATTTTTTTTAATATCTAAGTGTCAAAAGTGGAAGCGAACATGATAGCTGTGACAGAGTCAACATCAACTTACAGCATTTTAAAATAAAGCCTGTGTGGCTTTGCAAAAGGACATTCTACTGGCTCTTAAATATAAGTAGCTTGTGTAAGTAACATTACTTGTTCCCCTTTTGTTATCAGTGGATAGAATGGCAGGCCACTGTACCGGGGCAGACTACCTGCATGCAGGTGGCAATTTTAAACTCCAGGATGGAAATGTAGTCAGACTTGTTCCCTAATCAGCACTGAGTGCAAGTTTTTCCTCTGGTTAATCCTGTGGGCTTTAAGAGCAAATTGTTTTAAATGAGCCTGAAGGTATAACAGTAACTGCCCATTGTATAGGATATGCATTGCTAATTACTACTGATGGCAATGATAATTACATGTGGCTACCTCTTAGAAGACTGTCCTTACCATTCACTTAAAAAGGAAAGAATAGACTTTTTTTTTTTTTTTTTTTTTTAATCCCCTTGATGAGGCTGGCCCTTTCAATGCATAGCAAATGTAGCGGTTTTCCTTTTTTAAGATAAATGATGGTTTCGCTTCACCAACCCTATAGACCTGGGCTGCTTCTTTGCAAGGCACTGTGATGCACCACAGCCATCCAAAGTAAAAAGGCTTTTTTCTGTTCCTGTAAAGCTGTATTACTAGTGGAGCTACACTGAGGAACTTGTAACAGCTGGAGCAATTTTCTGAAGATGAAGTTAGTAATAGTGCTGCTGCTAGTCCCACCTCTTATGAAATGCCTATCACTTTCTTCATATAGTAGGGAATTGTAAATTAATTCTTCTGTCTCCATGGGTTTGGAATAGAAATGATGCCTTCACAGTTCAACGAAGTGGAAAGTCTTTCATCAGTAGAAAATCAGCCAAGGAATTGGATGGCAAAGGCCTCATACATTACAAAACAGTTGTTTGCAATTAAGGCCAGGAGTAAGATGTGCATGAGTCTGTCATGTTTCTTTTTGTTTATTTAATCAGCCTGAGGCATAACATTAGATAGTTTGAAGTGGCATTGTTTCCTTGTCATGTCCTATGATTTGCTGTGTATTTTGTGTACAGTATATGCCCTGTATCAAAGGAACGCAATCTGTTCAAAATATAGATGTTTCATATTTTGCCTGAATACTGATCAATAATCAAAACGTTTTCACAGAAGCATTAACCTTCTAAAGTAGTGACCACTGTGCTGGGGGGAGGTTATTTTGAAAGTCAATCAGCTAGGAACCACAAGAACATCAGCAGAATTAAATTCATTGTGCCACAATCTTTCTCTGAAGTCACAGTGGCAAAGACTGTGACAGCCTCTGCTGATGTTTCATTTTCTGTCTCAAAAGACATACATTTCAGGGAGAGCTGTGGATCACTGTGCACGTGAGAAAGAACTTTGTAATTGATATAGAGTTAAATGGAGTCAAAACTGAACTGAAATTAAGCTAGATATGAACTTAAAAGAGTCAGGTAACTTGGTCAAGATCAGCTCCTAAAGTCATGCTACTGCCGGTTTTAATAGGGATCTCAAAACAGCAGGTAATCTTATTTACCATATGCTGAGCACAGTGCAGCAGATGGACGATGGCGTTCTAGTCTTTTCTGTGCTTTCCTTGCACTTGTCAGTTGAAGCCCTGGGAAAAAGGCTGGTATCCAGATTGATAACACATGGATGTTCTCTAAGGGCTTGACTCTTTCATCGGTGCACTATTGCAGAAAGAATTGAAAATCCTTTCTCTATAAATGTAAATGCAGTTAGTGATAGCTGGTAGTTCTGCAGATGGGTTTATTATGTCTATCTCAAAGTTGTCAGAAGGTAAATCAGGCTTTAAAGAGCAGATTAGCCAGAGCTGTTTAGCTGGTAGAAGTGTGCTATGGAATATCACACATAGAGATCTCCTCAAAGAAACTCGTAAACAAAGGAAAAATCAACTCATAGGTAGTAATGAAAATTAGCTTGGGCACTTCACTATTTCAGTAACATAAATGAGCCTTCAGTAACAAAATGAAGTCCTTATATGGCAATCTGAGAGTCATTAGATCTATGTTGCCAAGCTTTTTAAATAATCTTTTTTTTTCTCCTCTGTGAAGTAAATCTTACACAACAGACTAAACAGTGAAACTGGAGTAGAAGACTAACAGTGCTGTGACCCAGTAGCCAGTTGGTCTCCTTGGAGTTGACAGGTACACAACAAAAAATGTTTGAGATTATTATTAAAATTCTCTTTAAATCATTTACCTGAAATCCTTTTCTCTGTAAACAAGCTCTTTAAAAAGTAAAATTTACCATAATTTAGTCTGTTTCTGCAGTTTTTTACAGATCTGAGGACCAAGCCTGCTCAGGGGTCTCCAATAAGTTTAAAGTAGTATGGCAAGTATTTTTTTGAGAACCTAATAAAACAAGCCATAACATTTTCAAAGTGAGTTGGGAAGGAAAATAAAACTTCTGTTGCCATATCAGTATATTCATTATCAGATTTTAAAGGTACTACCCAAAATTCTCTAACTCATTTTATACATCTGGGCGGGGCCAGAAGCAAGGGCAACTAAGCACTCCTGGATATAAAAGAAGCCCTTAGGGTTGAGGGAGCGACCAGGGCAGACAAACAGGGCATGGCGTGTCAGCAAGAGCATGGCATGGCAGTTTGTGCTGCAGTTCATGTGGAAAGACATGCAGGAAGGGCACTGCCAGCTCGACCAGGGAGCAATGGTTTCCACCCAGCAGAAAGCCATGGCCTCTCCAAGCTCTGCACCCACCACAACTGAGGAAGCTGCCCAGACAGAGCTGTGGTGGGAACATGCTGCCACCCTGGTTCCAGGCTGCAGGGTGGGCCCCACTCCTAGGCCAGACCTGGCTGGCAGCAGTGAGCACACCTGAGGGAGGTGCGCCCAGGGAGAGGAACTCCTCCGCTTAGTGACAGAGATCCAGGAGGAGGTGAACAGGTTGAAGAGTATCAGGGAGTGTGAGAGAGAGATGGACTACTGGAATTGCACCCTACCTTCCCTGGGACAGGATCAACAGGCAGACGGGACACATGATACAGAGGATTCCCTATCCTCTCTCCATCTGACTGAACACGATGACTTAAGGGACAGGGGACAATGGTGACAACTTCCTGCCCGATGCAGCAGGTGTGTCTCCTCTGTGACTGTCCCACCATCCCAGATGCCCTTGCATAATAGCTATGAGGCTCTGCAAGCAGAACTGAATGATAACAAGGATGATGGTTCATCTAACTTGGAGGTGTCACCGAGGTTAAGTCGACCTACACCCTGCATCAAAACTGCTTCCATAAAGAAAAGAAGACAAGTCATTGTCCTAGGAGATTCTTGTGAAGGGAACAGAAGGCCCAATATGCAGACCAGACCCGCTTCTTAGGGAAGTCTGCTGCCTCCCTGGGGCCTGGGTTAAAGATGCGAAGACAAAGCTTCCTACCCTGGTAGGCCCTCAGACTTTTATCTGTTATTGATTTTTCAGATAGGCAGTAATGAAGTTGCAACAAGAAGTCTGAGGGCAATCAAGAGAGACTTCAGGGCTTTGGGATGACTGTTTAAGGGATCAGGAGTGCAAGTAGTCTTCTACTCTGTCCTTCCAGTTGCAGGGAATGATGAGGGAAGAAACAGGAAGAGCCAGCAGATCAATACCTGGCTCCAAGCCTGGTGTCACTGGCAGAATTTTGTGGTTTTTGATCATGGGTTGGTTTACACGACACCAGGCCTGTTGGCAACAGACAGGGTACACCTGTCTCAAAGGGGAAAACAGATCTTTGCACAGGAGTTAGCAGGGCTCTTTGAAAGAGCTTTAAACTAGATTTTAAGGGGGAAAGGGATAAAACCAGGCTGAGGGCAGCATGCCAATGTTTGAGGGATGGTGTGCTAGCGAGGTCCTTCGGTCTGCCGTCTCAGTGGAAGTAAGGGATGGAGATCCATGTGGCAACAAAAATGTAAGGCTTACTGATGTGTTAGAAACCACAGAAGTGCCTGAGAATGGTCAAGTAAGAATCAGGGCTTCTCTGCCCAAAAAGGTGGCAGGACCAATAGGCCAACTGAAGTGCATCTACACCAATGAACACAGCATGAGCAACAAACAGGAGGACCTGGAAGCCATTGTGCAGCAGGAAAGCTATGACATAGTTGCCATCAGGGAAACATGGTGGGATGACTCACACAATTGGTGTGCTGCAATGGATGGCTATAAACTCTTCTGAAGGGGTAGACAGGCAAGGAGAGGTGGTGGGGAGCCCTGGGGAAAGTTTTGACTGTCTAGAGCTTAATGACGGTGAAAATAGGGTTGAGTATTTATGTCTAAGAATCAGGGGGAAGGCCAAAAAGGCAGATATCATGGTTGGAGTCTGTTACAAACCACCCAACCAGGATGAAGAGGCAGATGAAATATTCTGTAAGCAGCTGGGAGAAGTCTTACAATCGCTAGCCCTTGTTCTTATGGGGGACTTAAGCTTACCAGAAGTCTGCTGGAAATACAGTACAGCAGAGAGGAAACAGTCTAGGAGGTTCATGGAGTGTGTGGAAGATAACTTCCTGATACAGCTGGTGAGTGAGACATCTAGGGAAGGTGCCCTGCTGGACCTGTTGTTAGTGAACAGAGAAGGACTTGGGGGTGGTGTGATGGTTAGAGGTCATCTTGGGCATAGCAATCACAAAATGATAGTTTTCAATTCTCAGAGAAGTAAGGAGGGGGATCAGCAGAACTGCTACCTTGGACTTCTGGAGGGCAGACTTTGGTCTGTTTAGGAGACTGGTTGACAGAATCTCTTGGGAGGCAGTCCTGAAGGGCAAATGAGTCCAGGAAGGCTGGACATTCTTCAAGAAGGAAATTGTAAAGGCACAAGAGGAGGACGTCCCCATGTGCCAAAAGACATGGTGGGGAAGAAGACTGGCCTGGCTGAACAGAGAGTTTTAGCTGGAACTCAGGAAAAAAAAGAGAGTTTATGACCTTTGGAAGAAGGGGCAGGCAACTCAGGAGGACTACAAGGATGTCGTGAGGTTATGCAGGGAGAAAATTAGAAGGGCCAAAGCCCAACTAGAACTTAATCTGGCTACTGACGTAAAAGAAACATAAAATATTTCTATAAATACATTAGCAAGAAAAGGAGGACTAAGGAGAATTTCCATCCTTTATTGGATGTGGGGGAAAACATTGTGACAAAGGATGACGAAAACGCTGAGGTACTTAATGCCTTCTTTGCCTCAGTCTTTACTAGTAAGACCAGGGTACCCAGCCCCCTGAGCTGAAACACAAGGATGGGAAGCAGAATGAAGCCCACATAATCCAAGGGGAAATGATTAGCAACCTGCTACACCACTTAGACACACACATGTCTATGGAGCTGGATGAGATCCACCCACGGGTACTAAGGGAGCTCGCAGAAGTTCTCACCAAGCCACTTCAATCATTCATCAGCAATTCTGGCTAACAGGGGAGGTCCCAGTTGACTGGTGGTTAGGAAATGTGATGCCCATCTACAAGAAGGACCAGAAGGGGAATCCAGTAAACTACAGGCCTGTCAGTCTGACTTTTGTTCTGGGAAGGGCTGTGGAGAAGATCATCTTGAGTGTCATCACGTGGCATGTACAGGACAATCAGGTGATCAGTCTGCATGGGTTTATGAAAGCCCAGTCCTGCTCGACTAATCTGATCTTCTTCTATGACAAGGTGACCTGCTTAGTGGATGAGGGAAAGGCTGTGGATGTTGTCTACCCAGACTTTAGTAAAGAATTTGACACCGTTTCCTACAGCATTCTCCTGGAGAAACTGGCTGCTCATGCCTTGGACAGGTGTACTGTTTGCTGGGCAAAAATACTGGCTGAATGGCTGAGCCCAAAGAGTGGTGGTGAATAGAGTTAAATCCAGTTGGCAGATGGTCACAAGTGGTGTTCCCCAGGGCTCAGTAGTGAGGCCAGTTCTGTTTAATATCTTTATCAATGATCTGGACGAGGGGATTGAATTCACCCTTAGTAAGTTTGCAGGTGACATCAAGTTGGGCAGGAGTGTTGATCTGCTTGAGGTTAGGAAAGCTCTACAGAGGGATCTGGATAGGCTGGATCATTGTGCTGAGGCCGACTGTATGAGGTTCAACAAGGCTCAGTGCTGGGTCCTGCACCTGGGTCACGACACCACCATGCAACACTACAGGCTTGGAGAAGAGTGACTGGAAAGCTGCCGAGGGGAAAAGGACCTGGGGGTGTTGGTCGACAGCTGGCTGAATATGAGCCAACAGTGTGCCCAGCTGGCCAAGAAGGCCAACAGCATTCTGGCTTGTATCAGAAATAGCGTGGCCGGCAGGACTAGGGAAGTGATCATCCCCCTGTACTCAGAACTGGTGAGGCTGCACCTTGATTACTGTGTTCAGTTTTGGGCTCCTCACCACAAGAAGGACATCGAGGTGCTGGAGCATGTCCAAAGGGCAATGAAGCTGTTAAAGGGTCTCTAGAACACAAATCCTGTGAGAAGGGCTGAGGGAACTGGAGTTGTTTAGCCTGGAGAAAAGGAGACTCAGGGGAGACCTTATCAGTCTCTACAACTACCTGAAGGGAGGTTGTAGCAAGGTGGGTGTCGGTCTTGTCTTCCAATTACAAGATAGAACAAGAAGAAATGGCCTCAAGTTGCACAGGGGAGGTTTAGATTGGATATTAGGAGAAATTTCTTCACTGAAAGGTTTGTCAGTCACTGGAACAAGCTGCCCAGGGAAGTGGTTGTGTCGCCATCCCTGAAGGTATTTAAAAGACATGGAGATGTAGCACTTAGGTGCATGGTTTAGTGGTGGACTTGGTTAATGGTTGGACTTGATGATCTTAAAGATCTTTTCCAACCTAAGCGATTCTATGATTCTATCTATTCTTGCAAACTGGTAACATAGGAGGGTTTAGAGTGCAGCTCTGGAAATACAGTGTCAGTGAGTTCAAGGGGTTTCTGGGTAAGTACACAGAAGAGGAAGGCACTTAGTGCTGCTACATCTGAAGATTGTGCTGTCCCACTGGAGACATTCAATGACTGCAAACTATTGGAGCCTGGAAATGTCTTCATGTTTTCCTTGTCTTGATGTCCTTCCTGGGGCAGTAGCTATTGGCCACTTCTAGTAACAGATCCTGGTTTGAAAATACTTTTGTTCTGACTCAGTACAGTTTTAGTGATGTTACTTACCTTTTTAGGTCAGGTTAGTCTTCTGCTTGCATAGTGAACTGAAGCCACTCCATGTGGAAGGAGCATGAGAGTCAGTGCAAATGAGAGGGAAAGAGCACATTGTGTGGGCAGGGAGGTTGGGACCTTGGCAGGCAGCTGGGTTGACTTAAACTGCCATGGGATTGTAGGCTCCTTCTACAAACCTGGTTTCTTTTTTGACACAGAAAAGAAACAACACTTTATCCCTTTTTAAATGAAAGCAGACACGTTCAGCTCCTGACCCCTTCTTCATCAAGAAGGGTAATTTGTGAACTCCCTGGTTATGACAGGCTTCTCAGTCATTGTACCAAAACCAGCAGCAGTGATTTGTTAGACTGTCATTAACAAACGATGCTTCTGCATGATCCTTGCTCCAACGTTAGCTGCCTTAGAGAAGCTGGGCCTTGAACTTTTTCAAGTGGGTATTAAAAATCCCCTCCAGTGATGGCTCTATCTTTGACCTTCTCCAAGAATGCAGATAATTCATTTCAGTGATATGCTATTGCTGGAACAGTGTCTAGCACTGCTGAAACTTCAGTGAGATATATTAGTTAAACTGCAAGTAAACACCTTTTGCTAGAGCACTCAACCCTACCTCATGGGAGATAAATCAGTTGCATGTGTGAAATCATGTCTGCAAAATAACTGGATGCAATGACTTCCATATGAGATTTAGGTACCCCAGTTTAACAGTAAGCTTATTCCATCAAACTGAAAATGCCTGGAAACAGAATTATGGAATTCAGAAAAGCCTAAAACTCATGAAATTTCTGAATTTACCACCTTGGACAGGTGCATGAGCATTTAAGTAGTAAAGTCTCATATGTTATGAAAGCATCATTTGAAAGCTTCACACAAACCAGCTCCCAGTAATTTTATAGGAGCTTTATTCTCTCATGATTGCTAACATTTGATTGTTTAGAGTAAAATAGCTCTAGCTTGCTAAATCATGATTTCAACAAGACTCATTAGTATCAAGGAGCCTATATGAAGGACAGGGAAAGGAAGTTCTCCGAAACTTTATTGTCATGTGTTTGTGGGTTGATTGAACTTTTGCTTCTGTTTTCTTCAAACTATGATCTACACTTTGGTCTTACATATAACTCAAATCAAAACAGACAAGCAATGTAAGTTAAATCTTCATCACATGTATTCAGACATGAAGCTTTTGCATTCACTCAGCAAACCACACATTCTGGATATATCCCTAAGGTATTTGTCCAAGATAAGTAGCTGCCAATATAATTTGGAACTGCAGAGAATTTAAATAGTATACATCTATGAAACAAATTTTAATGGCTCTATTGTCCCAAGTTTATGAGTATACCTCACTATCTTGCTGTAGAAAATGCCATGAAAGAGACATTGCTCAGTGTGACCTGCTTGAAAAGACCTTCTCTAAGTTATCTTTTCTGGAAGTTTACCTGCTATGGACCTTTTATTACTATATCCTCTGTCACTCAACATTACTGCTGAGGTCATCTAGGATGTGAAAAAGATTTCTCTAAGTTACTTCCTTATCTTCTCCAGTCAGAGGGTTCCAATAAGTTGCACTGGTTCCCAATATGAGTTAGGTCAGTTAGCCAGGGAGCAAACATGCACAGTAGTGCTTACACAGTTTGGGTTTGAACAGTGACTAGCCTGGCTTTTGACACTGGGCTTGGACCTTCTCTGAGGTCTGTGTAACACTGAACTGATGGGCAATACTTGAGAAGAATGTTAATGGTAGAGGGAGATCTTCACAGAATGGTTGAGGTTGGAAGCGGGGGTCCAACCCCTTGATCGATCAGGGACACCTAGAACCAGTTGTCCAGGACCGTGTCCAGATGGCTTTTGAGTATCTCCAATGATGGAGACTCCATAACCTCTCTGGGCAACCTGTGCCAGTGCTTAGTCAGCCTCACAGTGAAAAAGTTTTTCCTGATGTTCAGATGGTGCTTCCTGTGTTTCCATTTGTGCTCATTGCCTCTTAAAAATCTTGGACTACTATATTGCAATATGTGGCTAAAAACACTGTCTCTCTTGTATTCTTAGACATCATGGCAGAAAAAATAATCCATTAAAATAGGGCAAATACATTTTCACCATGCTTATTCTGCTTTTCTTAAGAAAAGGCAGTATAGTGGGTTAATGGTAAATGAATCACTGATCTCCAAATGTCAGTCCTTTATCTACCTATAAACTGATCTCTTAAAATACAATTTGAAATTACTCTGATATTATTTTATGCTGCAAATTGTTGTTCTATGTAGTTTAAATAACAACTGGGACAATCTGATAAAAATGCACAGAAATATTAGCAGTTTTAATCCAAACATTTATCAGAGCTGTGAAGCCTGCAATTTTACAGTACAGAACATATGAAAGATGCAATGTCTTTAGAGAACTTGAATGCCATAAGTTAGCAGCTGCAACTTCATATAGCTGTGCATCATGCTGCAATCATAAACTCAAGCTATGAGCACTCTTCCCAGTCTGAACACTCATGATCAATTTGAATAGAAATGATTCACTCAGGATTTGGGAAGCAAAGCAAAGCGGCTGAAATGAATTATTCACAAATTGCTCCTGAAAAGGTAAATACCATAAGGTCAGAACTTTTCAAACTGGTTATGAATACTGCAGCAAAATCCCCATTAATTTAGGAGTGTGCTTTGGGTGGTGTGTTGGCTCTATGTATTAAGAACCAGTTTTGAAATTTTCTCTTCACTAGGGAATGTCAAAAAGACTCAAAGACATTGCACTGAAGGCTCAGTAAAAGTGAATCAGTCTTCTGCTCTTTTAGGCTTCTTAATACATTGCAGAGCCTCTGAACCCTCTTTCCTCCCCTGCTATTCCTGACTATTTCTCTGTGCTTTTTTGAACCATATTTGTCTAAGATATCACCTAAATTTATCCATGTGTCTCCAAAATTGCAAATGATAAACTGGAGTTAAGCCAGCTGACTTTAACAGAAATGTGCGTAGTCGTGCCTGTTAGATCACAGTCTCTGTGATTTTTCTGATCAATGCAGAGAGATATTAATTTCAAATGCATATTTCATGCTTAGAGGTAACTTTGGCCTAATTTGTACCTTTCATTGAAAATCCATCTCAGCCTTTAGTTGTAGTTTGTAGCCAGGACTATATATGAAGCCAGTAAGTATCACCCAAAGCCATCTGGAATCTGTCTGCTCACCTGAAGGTCGTGAAAATGTTAAATTGGATGAAATCTCCTTGTTGAACACTATTAGGTGAGTTAAATGTCTCAGCCTTTATGTTTGGACATGGGCAGGATAAATGGCTCTTGTACAGGAAAACAGTGAATAGTATTGTAGCTACTGCGGAAAATTTCACATATGCTCTACCATGTTGTGTTGGCAAGGCTCCGAAGCAGCATGAAGAAAGGGCACATTGCTCACAGTGCTAGCACATATGATTAAAGATACAGCAAGACAAGCAGCAATCTCTCACAAGAGTTTTAAAAATCACTTATTTAGAAAACCGATGCTTCCAAATCACTGAGCAAGATAAACAGCCCATAGGGAAAACTTGATCTTATTATAATCTGAACTACCAGCTACTCTGCTACCATAGCTCAGAATATTCAGATGTTCTGGATACATTCCAAAATCCATGTCCCCATCAATCTTTAGATGTTGGTTTTAAAGAGGTTGGGGGTTTTTTTTCTTTCTTTCTTTTTTCTTATTTCAAAAGACATTTTTCAATTGCTTTTATTCTTTTGCTTATGAATCTTTAAGAGCCATACAATGTATAAAGCATGAAAATACTCACTTCCTGAGCTAATTTCTTGTCAGTTACTGAATGGAAACATAAGCTATATGTTTATACCAGTAATAACAACACTGTGTTTTTTTGTTTGGAGCAGGTGCATGTGTTATCAGATAAAAGCAGAGGTATCACAGGTTTTCTTTGACTTCTGAAACATCACCAGCTTTCAGTGATGAAATCTCTATAACTCTTCTTCTAATCTTGTTTGTCTGTCTGTCATTTTGGTTTTAATGGCAGCTCTGCTTTTTGATATACCTGGTTACAGTAAGCTTTCACAGCTATTCTTTAGCCTCACGGGCTACTGCAACTGAATTAATTATAGCAAAGTGCTGCAACAGAACAGCAATAATGTTCTTGGAGGTATGCATTACACCAGATTCCCAGATGGATGAGTTTTTTAATAAACTCAGCTTCACTGCATGTATCAGTTTTCTCAACTGTCTACATGCATGTGATCTGTCTGGGCTAAGGGACCACACAGATGTACATCAAGCAAAGGTGAAAAGCTGTTGCACATATAGGTAATTTTAATCCATTCCATTTTTAAATACCACAATAAATTTAATTTTCACGATAAATTAAATAACCATATTCAGTTTACAAAATAGAATTACTTAGTGTGAAACCGGTATTTACAAACATTGTACACTATGTACACGATGTTTAGCTTTGTTGACACACAAGCATAGAACAAAAAATTGTTTGACCTTTTTTTGACACATGATTGACATGCTACAAGTGACACTATGGTCCATACAATAAAACAATAGTGCAAACTCACCACAGGAACTCTGAAACAATGTCGTTTGTATGAGATAAGATATTCATTTCAAATAATAAGAAAATAGTACTATCCATTCTCATTGTAAAAATTCAGCACTGTGTTTAAAGTGTCAGTATTCCTTTAGCAATATACATACCAAATATAGCCTGAAGATTATGCTTTCTCACAGCTTCACAGACTTTTGACATGAATTTTTATGGCATAAACTAACGTTCTGCTTAGATCAATAAGTATGTCACATAAACACTTCACTAAGTGAGAGGAACACTGACTCTTTTAACTGTGTCTGACTTTATTTCCCTAAATACCTCCTTTCCCTTTATTATTATATCTTAAAAGATGCAACTATGCTGACAGTAAATTTATGTTAGTTACTACTCTGTAGAAAAAATTGATCCCACCGTATATTTGGTCACACACTGCATATGTACACGTATGCATGAAAAAAAGTTACTTTGATAGCTGTGTCTATGAAAAGTGCATATTTTAGCAGAGACATTTATTGCATGTCTCAGGTGCAACAGAAAGTGTTGTATGAAGTTTAGTTTAGGGCCACTTAAATGTCCTCCCAGTGATCTGGTAAAATTTCTGATTGAAAGGATGAAAGAACTTGCGCAATTTGGTAATGACAGAGGTATCCACCTCTGGATGGATGCGTCCCTTGCTACCCGCCAGGCACTTGTTAAAGACAATGTTAAATCGCAAGCAGTAAAACCCTCTGGTGGCATTGAAGTATAAATTGTACTGACTTATCCTCGGAGGAAGATTTAGGAACTTCTCGACCAGCTGCAGTTCTGGCAGTGGTTCTGTGATGAGCCGGTCTCCATCCACAATATGAAACTGCTCAATTGGGAAGTATTTTAACCATCTCTCCAGATGTTTTGTGTAGATGCTGGTTCTCACCGCCTTATACTTAGTGTTCACTTCGCAGGTATTAGGATCAATAGCCAGCTTCTCAAATTTGTAGTAAGTTTTGTTCTTTCTTTCCTTACCTTCCAGCACCTGAGTGTAATCAGAAATAGCTCTTGTGGTAGGTTCCCTGACAATGATCAATAATTTGATAGATGAGTTCATTTTGTAAATCCTTTCAGGTACTTCCTCAGTGATAAAATACGCAGGGCTTTTCTCAATTGTTATTTGATGAGGGTAAGAAAAAGGCATTTTTTTCCGGTACCACTCAATCCCCTTGGCATAGTTCTCATCATTGTCAAAGAAGTGAATCTCTTGAGAAGCTTTGACCACTGCGGGGTGAAGGTTCAGCATCTCCAGTAGTGCTCGGGTGCCTCCTTTCCGTACCCCAATGATAATGGCCTTAGGAAGCTGCTGAACCAGATTGTGCAGTCGTATTTGTTCCTTGGTGGCATTGCCCTTTCGGAATTCGTGGAGCAGCCCTCGCTTGAACTGCAGAGCTCGCAGTGGGATTTCGTCCTGGCCACGTGGTCCAAATCGACTGTCTATGGGACAGAGGGGCTGCAGTCTGCAAGCAAAATAAGAGGTATTTGTAAAAAGAAGATATCTCTTGAGTCAAGTTTTCTGTATAAGGCAATCACAGTCTTGGAAACTTTTTGCAATGTAATGTGGTGTGCCCATCTTTCAACTTTTATTTTATTCTGCTAGTGATTAAATTGTTTGCAAATTATTTGATTATTTATTCTGGTATTTTGCTGTGATTTAGCTGAGTAACTCCTAACTCCACCCTTCTGCTCTTTGCAAACATAGGCACTATGTTTACTGTTCTCAGGGCTTCTTGAACTTTGCCTCACCTCCCACATTTCTCATTACTTTGTGATTGCTTTGTCAATTTTTAAAGCATTCTAAGATGAATTTTATTTGGTCATTTTGATCTGAAAATCCAGTTCATTTAAGCAATCTCTTTCCAACACTTTTCTTATTCTAGCCTGAATTATTTCCTGTGCTTCCCATTGTGTTGACTTTATTAGCTGATGATCCAAAGTTGGCCTTTCTAGTGAAGAGAAGCAAAAGGGATGAAAACCAGCTTTCTAGGCATCACCTTTCAATATTTTCCCTCGTCTTTAGAAGATGCTGGTTGTTTTCCCTGCGAATCAGAGTCAGAAAGACCTAAGTTCTGAATCAGACATGCTTAGCAAGGCACAGAAAGAACAACAAGAAAAGTTTTTAAAAATGCATTTATTGCATCATTACATCAATGCTTTTCTTATCATCAGTTATTCTCCCACTGAACCTCATTCTGTTCCTTACAGATTTTTCTTTTGCCCCTGAATTTTGGGCTATTCTTTTATATTCACCTGCAATTGTTGCACCTATTTTCCATTCTTCTAATGCTTCCTTCTTTAATTTGGTGTCACTGGAGGCAAGAAATGATTCAGTAAGAAGAATGTTAAAATTTTGCTACTACAGAACCTTGAATAAGTCCTCACCTCCACTCCTAAATCAGTGCTTTGGTCATTATGCAGGCCAATATTACACTGAGGATGAAATTGGTGTATAGAAAGAGCTTTCAAAGTCCTACAGAAAAATATCATTAATAATTTTGTGGAGCCATGCTCTCCAAAATTAAGGATATATAAGAACAAAGGTTGCCTAGGCAATTTTAATATGAGCTTGCTGTGCATATATATTATGATACGGTTCTTAAATTACATGGCCACATGCTATTATTTTTCACAGGACCCCTGCCTCAGTCAGTATACCAGATGGGCAATGCTCATTAATAGCTGTTTAGGTATTCAGTATTTATTCTGGTTTCTCAGCATGTGGCACCTCACTCATTTACTGTATATTATTCAAACCCTGCTTTCAGGACAGAATTATTTATTTCTTTATGGCTTTTCCATCCATCACTGCTTGTTGGGGTCTCTAATTTGACACTGATGCTAGGACAATGGATGGTTGGGACAAAGTAAGTTTGATCCCCCTGGCTGACCCGCTAGCTGTTTCCTTGATTATCCAGATGCTGAGAGATATAGTTTGTCCAGACAGAGCCAAAGAAACAACCCAGATGACAATTGCTGGGTTCACATGAACTCCAGCTAAGTCCTGCGGACTAATTAGAAGGTGTGATGAGAAGTGACTTCCTGTTGTTATTTCTTTTCTCAAGTTTCTAGTCTCTTCTTTGCCTTAGCTCTCTGCCATATACTGAATAAGAGCCTGCCTTGGTGGCAAAGCCTGAGTCATTGAAAGGCTGATGCAAACCTGCCAATTAAAAAAGAAAAAAAAAAAAAACAAAACACAACAAAAAACAAGCATAAAACAATGTCTTGACCTAACAGTGATACAATTTGGTCAGACTGTGGTGTGGCTGGTAAGACAGTCTCTGCAGCAGCGAGGTGGCAGTTAAATGCATAAGAAACAGAAGCTGCAATTGCTATCTCTGCTCATCTCTTCCCTCTCCTTCTGTGTATTTGTTATTTGTTTTCAAGCAATGAGGATTCCACAACAGCAGTTCCAGACCCATCTCAACTAATTTTATCTCTTTTGCTCAAAAAGACAGTTAGCACTGCCTTCAGTGTAACACAACAGCTTGTCAAACAGGGTGGTTTCCTTTAAAAGTAAATAAATACCCAAGATATCCTCTAGCCTAAGGGAAAAGATTGGATGTTGTTAAAAGTCCTTCCTCAACACTTTACATTTCAGTTTTTTCACTCTTTCCCCTTTCTTCTCCTCTCTCTAAACAATAAAATATATCCTTTAAAAGATCTTGGCAGTGGTGGTATTAAGCAGGCTGTCAGATCTTGGTGGTTGAATCCCCAGATGTAACTATTTACTGTTATATTGCAACATGTTAATATTTTTGATTCTGAGTCATTTTTTCCATTAAAAAAACAGTCCTTTGCAAAGAAAGAGTATATGGTATTTATTATATCACTGAAGTTGCTCTCACAAAACAGGTAATTTCTCAAACTGCTGCAGTAAAACTCCACAAATACTCTTCTTGAGAAAACACACCATAAAACAATTCATCTCAGAGAACCATTTCTGACAAATTTCAAAACAGCTAAAATAAGGCTGGACAATCTTAATGACAAGTAGCAGAGCTGTCTCTCCTTTATCCAGAATACTTGCTAATTTTCTTCCAATGGAGATGTCACAGTGGCAAAAGATTATAAGCCTGGTTCCAGCAGGAGCAGTTCAGAGCATGGAAATCAGGTGCAGAGGCTTCCCGTACTGTCAGTGAGGTAGTCAGGCAACTCAAAGACTGATCTAAATCTTCTCAAAATTGCCAGGCACAGAATCTGTTCGAGCTTCCACATGTGAAATGGCTCCATGCACTCAGGATCTGACGGAGGGTGGCCTCCCCAGGAGGGGAGAGCTCAGTTTAGCTCATTTTATGTGCTCAGTTTAGCTGACTCGATGAATCAGATAAGGTAGTGGTAATTTCCCTTCCGGCCTAAGAAAGCTCAAAACATTCTTGTTGAAGAGTCTAATCTGAGGCTATTAAATGTGGGTCATCCCCAGCTCTCTTATTCAAATTAGATCAGCATAAATTAAGCATAAATGAATCTGGATTTCTTCCTGAACAATTAGTTATTCCAAAGTCTATTGAAGCCACTCAGTGTCCTTTTACTGACAGATTCAACAAGTTTGGATTGTGCCTAGTGCCGAAGCAGAAGATCATTTCCAGTTAATTTATCTGTGTCTCATCCTTTCTAGTGCTTCTTTCTTTTCTTTTATAACAAGTCCAAATAAAGAACTGCTTTTTTAGCAGTGTGGTATTTTTCACACTGGGTAATGCAAGCAAATGAAACTAAATTTTACTGCCATTGGCAACATTATATATGAAACCAGTGGAATTCACTGCCGCAGGAGGTCAGTGAGTCAAATACTGTGGCGAGATAATTTTATAGCCATCAGTAAATTCTGTAGATGTGCAAGCATAGATAATAGCATAAGGTTAATTAGATTTCATGCCTCTGAGCATAAAATATACTTTTACAGGGACCAGTAAGGATTTCTGCCTTCATTCACAGAATCATCTTAGTCTCAGTGAAGTTTTCACCTCTGAAGTATTGGAGATGCTTTGACCACCAGGGTAAAGAAGATGTAAATTCTGGGGCTTAAGTTGCAATGCGCTTGGTCCTAGCTGAGTACATGGTCTCCCTTTTCCTCTGGAGTGTATTTAAGCAGATGAAGAAGGCACACAGTGACCTCAGACGGAGCTCAACATTACCTAACAATGGACACCAGCTGTTTTCAATTTACTTTCCATGCACTGCATACTCACAGAGCATTGTGTCACAATTTTGAACTCAACTAATGTTTTTCAGCATTTAAAAGAAGGACAGTAATAGAGCATTAGCACTGGCAAGCTGTCTACCAGTTTCTGAAAATCTTGAAGTCTTGTTTCATTCATTTCTTTGAAACAGCTTTTTTTTTATCCTGTCTTTGTGTAGCACTTACCAGAGCCATCCCAGCCATTTTGAAGGTGACAGAAACAGCAGTGTCAGTGCAGGTAGCACTACTGTTGCACTGTCATTAACCAGTCAAAACAGCCTGGTCAAAAGTGCCAAATACTCTTTGATTTCCTCAGCTGGATTTTCTACTGCTCTCCAGGAAATCACTTGCAGAGAAACCCCACTTATTTAGCACATTCAGCTCCAGAAAATACTGGCTAATTAACATAGTTAAAATTCTCAAACCCTGAAGCAACCTTTCAAGTGAAATAGTATTCAAAACTTGACGAGCTACTCTGCAGGCTCATACTTAATTTTAACTACCACTGTAGCACATTAATTGCTTGCTCATAAATTTAGAAAAGATGTTGTATAAATACATCATAACTGTTTTGCTGAAACTAGAGGTCAACACACAGATGCACACAGAAAAAATGAGCTACTGTAATGACATTTTTACTGGATGCTGTTTTATTTCTTCTCTGAAAACAAGTGTCAATGTGCTTAGAATAGAAATGGACAGGCAGAAATACTTTGACAGGGATGACCTGTGACTATTTTCCTACTCTTTTCTCCAAAGGGGAGGAAAGGACAATGAAAACCACTAATAGAATATACAGTCTTTCTGTCTTTTTATATATGACTAGACAGAAAAATAAAATTTAGAAAAAGAGATCAGACCCTTGAAGCAAAAACTTAGACAATCTTAGCCCATTTATAATTAAGAGAGCAGCTCCTTAATGACTTACCTATCCAAGCTCCCAACTCTGGCAACTAGATATAGGAGACTTCCAATAGCAAGGCTGCCTAGCACAAAGAGCTTCTGTCTCAGCAACGCCTGCTGTTTGAATAGCATGGCCCTCCATCAATCTTCAGGACTTCTTCAGTCTGCAGAGACAAGAACACATAAAACACTCATCAGAAAGCAATATGCAGGGTAAAGTTTAATCAGTTGTTGCAAGTGATTAAGCCACACTTGCAAAATCTTTTTGAACTGCAAAAGAAGTAATTAAAACTTTTTTGATTTCTACTGTTTTTCTGTCCCATGTGATAGCACCAGGCAATGTATCTGGGATAGGGTGGTGTTTCTGGAAGTGACAGTTCAGCTACACCCACCATTATTAGGGCTGTCTGATAGCCACACTGTAAGTCTTGACTGTATAGAGGCTTGTATTGTAATAGGATCTCTTGTTAGGTAAATATGTTTAGACTTTAAGCCCTTCAAAACCAGCCCGGGCTAGATTTCAACAGAGATTTAAATGCTCTGCTGCCAAGTGAGACAGCAGTAACCAGGAGTAAGTCTTGCAGGTCCTGTGTACAGAGTGTATGGGGGCATGTTCACTGTGCCTCTATTATTATTAGAGTGTAAACTGGAGAGAAATCTAAACCACTGTATTTTCTGATCTATGCCAGCAAGCCCATGATGACAGACCTGAGAAGCACGTAGCCAGGGTGGGCACAATGATGATTTTTCAACACTGGTGAATCCTATCGGCTCTCCCTGTGCTGGTCATCAGCTTTGACTGTTCCGTGGAGAACCTTTTAAGCACTTCATCTGCTTGACACCAGCCTTGACTGTCACTTCAAGACCTCATGGGACACAAACTGACATCCTTGAACTGAGCATGCCTATATCCCCAGATTTCTGTACCACCAAAGCATAGACTTAAATTTTCTTTTCTGGTGTTCTCCAGAGACCATCTAAAGCCCACAAATGATCTTTGCTTCAAATAATTTCCATATGAGGCAAGCAGGAGTCAAAAGATGTGACCTTGTGTCAAGGAGATTCAACCCAAATAACCAGGAGGTCCCTAGGTAAGGTAGAAGGAAGTGCTGAATAAAACTGTTTACCTTTAGCCTGACTCTTCCCTAGGCATGAGGTTTGTGTTCAGGACTGCAGACCTGTTTAGGACACTCAGAGCCGTGTGCATAATACCTTCTTACAAGAACTGAGGAGAAAGATCAACTTCTCCTTTCAGAGCACAGCCAAAGATGATGAGGTTCTTCACTCTGTACCAATCCTGGGCTTTCTTATAAATATACAGGAGAATTAAGTTCAGATCCTCTCACTGGATCAAGAGATGTAAAGCCATATCATCTACCTACCAAATTAATGCTTTAATCACCAACTTGATCATCTTGATACAAAAAACATAAATGTGAACTGGAGTCACCTGAACTACTCATCCATAGTCTCACTTCCTCAACCAGGGAATGCTTAATGTATTATGGAGTAGTTTCAACAGAAATTGTTTTTTTCTGAATTTTGACTGGACTTTGAACAATTTTTGATGTCAAGTTTCTTATGATTTACTACTAGCAAAGCTCCTTTTGCAGCTCACTTTCTTCTTTTCCAGCCTTAGAACTTGCATCAAGCAATGCTGGGATAGATTATTATAAGCATATAGCTATATAAAGAAGCAGAATGGGTAGTGAGACTGCAAGGTTTGCCTGGCCACTGTTAAACAGATCCTGCAAATGTTACTTTGTCCTGTCCATACTGTTAATTTTTTGTCCCAGAAAGCTCAAGGGTGGTGGAATAGTCATTCCTGAGCATATTTATTTTATTGCTATGGAGAAAGCCTTTCTAAGACCAGCCCATCATCTCTTGATAAAAAAGCCATGCAACATTGAAGCTCTTAGTCTGACTGAGTCTCTAACACACTTCTGGTGTGCTAATAATAATAACTCCTTATACAGCCAGGTTATAGCTCGGGATAACCTATCATACAGGATAACCTATCATAGAGAATATATTGCTTTTTACACAGATAAAAGCAACTCTATAATAAGAATTCTTAAATAAGATCCTTATTTCAACAAGACTCATAAAACACAAAGTAAAAGGAGTTTGCAATGTAAATACAGAGACAGAAGTATTATCATCCTTTAAAAAATAAATGAGGAGCAGAGGTACAGAGAGATTAAGTGATTTGCTCAAGGTTACAGAGAAAACCTGTATCACCAGTGAGATTCAGTGTGAAATATCTGAATTCTTATAAAGTACCTTAACTACCTGATAAATTTTTGCCTATTTTGTAGTATAATTTTTCTTAACATCAAAAAATAAACATAAAAAAGATATAAACGAGGAATTCTAGACATTGAGCAAGACAGAGAACCCATATCTGAAGCTGAATTATTAAGAAAAATGCACAGATACTATCTGTTAATATGCTACTTCTAATTACTCTTTAAATTATTTAATTTAAAAAAAAAAAAAGAAAAACAACATCACGATGATGATGACAATAGCAAATTTTCATAGGTTTCCAGTTTTAAATCCTTCAGTGCTGCTCTCTCTGAATAAAGGTATCACTTCAGCATTACAACAATTAGTTCTGAATTTCATCTCTCAGAAAACATATATATATGCAGTCCTCTATACATGAAACTAAAGTGCTGTCCCCATGTTCTCCCTTATACAGGCTCTTGGGCCTGCAGGACTCACTAAGGCTGTGGAGGTCATCAGGACATAATGAAATCAAATCAATGACAGGCTCTTTCCTGAAATAGATTCCACAAGGCCTCATGAGCTCAATATTAATGTTTGAAATAAGATTCAATGCAAAAACCCAAACCAAATCAACAAACCAACCAACCAACCAACAAAGCTCAAACCCAGACCAGCTCCATTTGCTCTGTGTTTGCACGTACCTGAGTACAGAAAACTTTTCCACAGAATGACAAGTACTAAACACCCACTAGAAATGCAAATATAACGTTATTTATTTGCTTTCATTTTTTTTATCACTTTCAGCATCTAATCTAAAGTCCATTGATGGAGTTTTATTCCAGAGAGGATATGACCTCTATAATACATTCCTCTGATGTTAGGTTATTTCATGAAAAAAAATTGTAGAGAAATAGTATCTTGGCTTCAGAGAAGGCTACATCTTGCAATGAATGTACTTAGATAGCTCTACGTGACAGAGGAGAGGATTGAAGAAACACTTCTATTTAAGCCTCAGAGTTAATATAACCAGAATGTGATTAAGGTTAAGGTCCCTAAGGCGGAAATATTGCTGGAGACTAACATGGCAACACTTAAATGAAATGGAAAGAAATGAAAAGGAAGAAATGAAAATTCTGGGACATGCTGTATGCTGCACAAAGTTTTCTATAAGGAATCCATACCTTTAAACTTAACAAGAAGCTGGAAGGCAAGATAAAATATAATCCAAAGTGACAAGATTTTAGCAGTTACTTGAGGTAAACAAGTGTGGGTTTTTTTTTTTAAATTTTGCTGTTAGGGGTGACAGCTGAACTGGCACACAAGCTACTGACCAGTAGGAGAAGGGCTGGGAAATCTGCAAGCAGAATTTTCCCAGTAGTTGAGTGCTAAACTTGGAACCTCCCACCAAAAGAGATGATAGTATACTGTTGCACATTTCCAGTGGGCTTACATCAGAAATATCTATCTTGAACGATCTAGTTAAATATGCATACGAGGAAAGTCCTTTCCTGGCTATCCAAGAGAGTCATGATGTGATGCACAAAGAACAAAAAAAAAAGAATTCACAATGTGGAATGCATAATTTCTAAAAATGAAGCTGTGTGCAACATCATGTCGAAAAAAAAAGTAATATGCTTTGTGATTTCAGATGCACAGCTAACTTGTTAGATTGACATGGTAAAGTTAAATAAAGAAGCTTCATTTAACACTAGAAAGTAGCCTTATCAGCGTATTGATGTGAATGCCTCACCTAAGCCTATGTTCCCATTCTTGCTGGTGAGATGACTGGGGTTATTGGGTGAATTGCCAAGAGAAGACAGTACAACTAGGTAGAATTCTGATTATAATATCAATTGAAAAACAGATGGACTGCTCCTAACAAGATGAAGTGATCATACCTAAAGGAAGATTTTGCATGTTCTAGCCAAATAATATGAATTTTTGGTGAACTCTTGTAAAAGTTACTTTTAAGTTCAAGTTAGGTCAAAGTCAAATGAGTAGGAGAAAACAGAAAAAACGACTAATAATGAAGACATTACTGATAAAAGTCTGAATTTGATTATACTACAAATTGTGCAGAAACACTGAAAGCAGAAGCTATTGCTACAATCACCTATTCCATATAAATAAACATACAGTGAGACAAGAATATCTCCAGGAACTTGTTTGAAAATGATCAGAAGGAAATTTTTGGACACATAGAGCAGAGATGAGAAAATGCTGTTGATAAATGAATAGCATGTGGTCGATTATGGAGAGAAGTGTAAGACAGAAAGGCAACATATAATCCTTTGGTAAACAGACTGAAGAGATACAGTCTTGATGGAGTGATGTGATTAATCAAAGTGAAGTACAAACCACAGGCAAATATCCACAAAGGACGCTGGAAAAAATAATAAATAGGAAGTGTTTATTTAGTTGAATTTATCCATCAGTTGACATAGATTTTTTTTGATTTTACACACCAGCAGGGGTCATCTGTTGACCAACAAATATTTGTCTTCATACACTGCAAAAAAAAAAAAAAAAAAGAGCTTATGTGGGATTTAAATACAGTGACTGAGAAAACAAGTCAGGGAACTGATCACTTGGCACGTTTCCATTTCTCTTGATTTTGCATTATGTTTCTTGAATGTTAACTACAGTTTCTTGCATTTGTCAGTGTGAGTAAAATTCATACAAATCAAGCACTTAGACTTTTTCTGGGGTGGGAAATCACATAACGTTTGGGAAAGGAGGGAATTTATCCCTCAAATTGTGTGCACCAGCTCATCAGCTCATGATCTTCTTCATGGTCTGGCTGGAATGATCATGCTCCTGCTCCTTCTTTTGCCTCCTCCAGGTCCTCTTCTTCCCCTTCTGCTATCTCACTACTAATGAACGTCTAGGCTAGTAGCAAGGAAAAGTTACGGTTCTGTTGTACTTTTTCCCCAGTACCTTTTGCTTCGATGGCTTCATTGCAATAGTGCTACTGCACCATGTGGACTGTCTTAAAGAGCTAGAATAATCATGATAAAGCAGAACATGATTTTTCATCAGAGAGAGGATTTTTCATTCATAATAACATTGAATAGCCTAAGAACAGACAAAATTCCTCTCCTTTTTGACACAGTAAAATGAAATGGGTAATGGGAACTGAAAGCTTTGAAAATCCATTTTTTCTGAGGAAATGGCAAAGTGCTGAGCCTGCAGACATGGAATTTGGATTATTTCTTTTAAATTTTCCTTAATGGTTCATGTTTTCAGTATAAGAAAGAAATTTAATTCTGATGAGTAATTGCAATGTTTCAGTTTTTTCTCTCTAGCATTAGAGTGAGACGGGATGAAATAAGATTAATGCACACTTGCTCAATTCATACTATGAAGGAAGAAAAGAAGGAACATGAAACCAGTTTGCAGATTCAGGTAAATATCCCTGTGTACTAAACATGTCCTTTTCTCCTCATGACTCATATTGACTGAAACAGTGGAGAAGAAAATGTCAGAAAAACTAATGGAAACAGTAAATGATGCAGATAAACTCCAACAAAAAGATTTCCTATAATCTTATGCCACAGCTGTGACAATAACTTAAAAATACCTTTTTTTGTCTGCTATTGTAGCGTTTTGACATTTAGGACTGCCTTTAAGCTGCCCTTGAAGCCAGTTCTTTGTGTAAAGAAGTAGTAAGACCCTTTCTCCAGAAAGGCTGCTTTACTCTGTGAGACCATCCACAAAATCAGCATCTGTATGTGGATAAGAAAACATATGTTCATTTCACTGAAGTTAGCACACTATCAGTGCTGAAAGAGCATTTGTGATTTGTAATCCCAAACCCATCAGGGCTGGCTTGGGTGATACACCCAGGTATCTGGGTTCTCTCAAGCCTATAAATAGTGGTAATGACTATTTATTTAGTCCACTGCCCACAGGACATTTAACTCCAGACACCCTCAAGGCTCATCTATCCATAGTCTTACGATCTCTAGGTAGCTGCTGTGTCAAGTGACAACAGTACAGAAGGCCATAACCAGCTCTTTATCACATTCTTTTCTCAGCCTGACCCCTTCTTTTTTTTGCATCTCACTGAAAGACATTGAGCAAGATGGTGTTGGGAAGAGAGAAACAACTCCAAAGCTTGCTATTGCCTTTGCTGTGCCCTGTGCCAAACAGATCTGCTGCCAGATTGACAGAGTAGTTAGGAATCTCAGACGCTTTGATGCCCTTGAGGTCTCAGACACATCTGCTTAGGAAAACTGCCTTATTGCATCTGAGCCGGCAAGGCAGGCAGCCGCGTTCTGCTGAATGATGACTAGGTTGCCGTGATCCACGCTTAGCTACAGAGCTCCAGGAATACTTCCAAGCACATAGATCTTAAAGGACTTCATTAGTCCAAAATACAGATGCCTGTCTCCTTGCCAGCATCCTGAGTATATTACCCTGCACTGCTCTTCATAGAGCATGAGATTAATTTGATAGGGTTGGCCCTTTTCTTTGAATTAATGGTGTTTCCCCAGCTACTTCCCTCCTTCTGAAATGATCACCTTCCTTGTCTACTCCATTCCTAGGAACGGTGGAGCTGATGATGCTAAGATAGAAAACCTGTGGAACTGCAATTCTGACTGTAGAAAGCTTATAATAGATACTAATTTCACAGTCTTCAAAAGAGAATATCAGTCTTGTTTCTTCCAGCTGGCACTACAACAGCTGCAACCAAAAATAGAAATCAAAAAAGAAAAGGAGATTGAGGAGCAAAATGCAGAGAAATGGAAGAGAGGGGAGGAATGGCTGCAAAAGTCAAAAGAGAAATCATAAAGGGAGGCCAATAGCACTGTCACATTAGGAGTAAGCAGTTTGTTTTTCAGCTCTGGGAGAGACTTAAACAAGATTATGAGTCCCGAAAGAAAGGTAAACAGGTAGATATCCAGAGCTTTCTACTTCTGTCCTTCATTTGGAGTCCAGTCTTTGTCATGAACAGTTTCACTGCACTGAGTGGGATATTAAGGCAGGGAGGTATTGCTTAATGTGATTTAGCATGAAACAAAATTACATCTTTTCACATACTTGTAATTTTAAAATGTGCTTTTCTACTACTTTGAGTCATGCTCGCTCCTTTTTTTTTTTTTTTCCTGGAAAAAGTTGCCCTTTCCCAAATAATACCATACCTGATATATAAGACATATGAAAGACTGAAGATTCTTTAATTAATTAAAACTGGCAGACAATTTAAGTTAATTCTCTTCTTAGCTATTATGGTGGCAAAATCTAGATGGCCTCCTGCAGCTCCTTACAGCTCTGTTGTCTGTGACTTTCCTTTAGAAAAGTAGCAAAACTGACTTAAATGGAAAACATTACTACGAGTCAAAAGCATTGATGGGGAAACTAGCAGCAAAAACTTAACCAAGCTGCAAATATATTTTGCTGGTACAATGCATTTACAGTAAAAAAAACCTAAGTAGATTTTTGCTTGTGGGTTTTGACTTGCGGAAAACAGACTCTACAACTCAAATAGAGTTATAAAGCAGGTATGTTTACTCCAGCGCTGGGGTGCAAGGGGATTTCTCCACAAAGCTTGCACCCCCACCTCACATTTTACCAAAAACTTATAGAGTGTGGATATACATATTCATTGGGTTACGTAACACAAACATACATATGCATGAGTAAGGCTGGGTTAGTTCGAAAGGCTGGTGTCAGCAGTTTATGTTATCTTTGCACCTACGCATTGCCTCCTGGTGGTCGTCTTCGGGGGTCTTTGGGAGGAAGGCTCGTAGTCTTTCTCAACTTGTACTTTTCCCCAGAGCATTCACAGATTCTCTTGGCCAATTTCTTGAATAACAAGAGTGTTTTTCAGCCGGTTTACTCATTCTATCTTATCTAAGAGAACCAATGGAACATCTACTATCCATATATGGCTATCTTTACTCATTACCAAGACCCAACTAGTTAGAGCACATCTGTTTCCCAAGGACAAAACCGTAATATTTTGCTGAACACTGCAGTTCTTGGTAGATTTTCACAGTAAACTGCTTTGTTTTGATGAACACAGTAGTTCTTGGTAAGCTTCCACAGAACAGTCAGGGCAAACAGGATTACTAAGCAATATTCAGAAATCATTATAAGTTGCTATAAGTAAATAAGTTGCAAAGTAGGTAATCATTTCCTTATATCACTTTTACTCCCCAGTGAGAAAAAATTCCAATGTATGAGATAACATACCCACTCACCCCTCTGTGCATGTATGAACATGTTATAAAAAAATAATTTGGGTGAGTCTGAACATTTTCTTGCAACCTAATCTTAGTCCTTGCTCCTCACTAGCTACACTGCTGCCAACCCCCATGCTATCTGTTCTGCAGTAACACCTACTGCCTGCATAGCTGTGTCTGCTCTGACTGCTAAACTGGAGTAAGCAGCAGTGATAAAAGTCCTTTTTCCTATTATTGATGCAAATGACCAGGTGCAGTGAGATGATATTGCAAAATACTGCAAGACAACTAAATTTGATGATGACTTCTTATGGTCCTGTTCTTCATCTTCTGTGACTCTGTGATCTGTTTCTTATGCAGCTTCAGCTTCCCCTCAGTGTCCTGTGGAGCAGGCAGCTCTTTCTTACCCACCTGCATATCTGTATGTGGTACACTTATTCATCTCTTCTCTTGTCCAAACTCATATTCTGGACCGCTCCATCAGTGATGAATAGACATCACACTGTCTACTATGGAGCACCTACATATGTTCTGGATTAGTAACATCTCTGTCTCCTTAATCTGAGACATATTCAACTCAGACTACTTTCTGAAACCTCATATGCAGACTAAATTTCGTAACTTCTTTCTGCATAAATACCCCAAATATACTGTTACATACCCATGTATCTAAAATTTTCCCATGGGTTCCCTTCACCATTTTATCCTAACTACTGCAGTGGTCTTTTCTCTGGCCTTCACCAATATAACTGCTCCATTCACATCCATTCTGAACAGGGCTGCAAAAAGCATTCTCTCAGCCTGTCTCTGACTACACCACATCTGTCTAGGCACCCTTTTATTTCCTTCCCACTTTGTCTGTCATACCTTCCTGTGTATTTTTATGGCTGGATATTTCATGGGGTTTCTACTGGGGAAACAGTGAGAAAGTGAGTTTAAAAACTTGACCTCAAAGACCACTTAGCTATTTTTCAGAATGCAAAATCTAGGTTCTTCCACTGTAAGTCCTGACCACACCACTTCCCTAAGTACTGCTGCCTATTTTAATGTGGAAATCTAAGTGAAAATACCAGTGCCAGTTTAACCAGGAACTCGTTACAATGCCTCCATGAGAGAGGGAGACCTGTTAACAGTTTTCTGTGAAAATGAGAGAGCTGTGATTTTCTGCTATGCATGTGTTTTAAAGGATGATATTACACTGCTATACTGGCCCGAGTGACAGCTCACAGCCCCCATCTGGGTGGAAAAGAAAGGGGAAACAAGGAGAGACAGTTCATGTCTGCAGCAGCCAGGTGTTAGAGAGCTGCATGGTGCTGGAGAGTTCCCCATAAATGAGCTTTCTGCTCGCTAAGCAGTCTTGCTTCCCTTGCACAGCCCATTCATCTTCCTCCCACTGGGCAGTGTGAGCTGTAGAAGAAACTGCTGTCTTGGGGCTATATTCATTCTCTTACATGTACCCAGCTTGGCAAATAGGCCTGCTCCATAGTTTTAAATAAAAAAAAAAAAAACAAACATAAAAAATCAACCAAAATATCTTTGCACATACTTTACTGGTCGGTCTCTGAGGCAAGAAAGATGGAAACAGAGAGAGGTGTGTGCTTTTGATTCTCACTGGCAGTCACACCTGAAATATTACAGAAGGGCTGCTCCTCTGCTGGCATGAGATGCCTTCTATCTCAGTCTCTTTTAAAACAACTTTTTAGAAAATACTTTTCAGTATACTGTTCATGGCCCTTATACTGATACTTGGTGGACTTAATCTAACTTGAGCTCCATGGAATAAAGGGGATCTAGTCCTTTCTCTATAGGTTCTTATGACTTAGTATCACTTTCCTAGAGATGTATTTATTTAGTTTTGGTTTGTTTTTTTTTTTCCTGACCCATCATAATGACAGTCACCACATGGACTGTCCATATTTTTGGATATAGACACATTTTGTCTGCATGGCAAAATATGCTAGAAATGATGTCACTAGAAGAGGCTATCACTTGTCTTCCACAAAGTTAGTGGTGAGTCAGTGAAAGAAGAGAGAGAAGCAATGGATCTAGCTAGATGTAAAGATCATGTAATTTATCCAGGAACTTAAAATAACCTCTGGCCTATGCAGTTCACGCTTGTAGTGGCCATTAGTCAAGATATCTGTCTGGTTTGGCTTTGCTCGTGATGCTCATTTACAGAACCTACAACCTAATATCTTTTGGGATAATGGGCTGGGTGGAGACTCAACACTGATTATTTTGTAGAAATATAGAAAACTAAAATAATTTGCAAAATTAGAAATATATTGGTTGGGTGAGAATTAACCCCAGAATATCTCAGTGTTTTCTTTATTTGGCTTTAAAATATACAAAACCACCTTCTCATGTTCTAAAGGACTTCATATCTAAAGCAACTGCCATGTAAGTATACAATAACTAGTTCTGTTTGTCTACAAAAATACAGGTCCTAAAGAGTCCTGCTTACAAATTGTGTAGGTATCAGAGTGAGTGACATCTTATAAATGTCTCAATAGATGGAAGGATTGATCTAATAATGAAAAGAATACTCACAAATAATTTATTTGTCATTTGGTGGGAGAAAAGAAGAGTGAATTATTTATTTGATCAATATTATTCAATCATCAATAGAACTGGTAGAATAATTTATAAATTTACTTATGAATAATTTATTCATCAGTTGATGGTAGGAGGAAATTAATGAAGTAAACAATATTTGAGTAACACTCAATAGGCTCTCAGAGGCAGACAGAACAACCAGGGTTTAATTGGTATCCTTAATCAGCAAAACACAGGGAGGAACTGAGGGCATCATAGAATGATTTGGGTTGGAAGATCATCTAGTTCCAACCCCCCTGCCATGGGCAGGGACACCTCCTACTAGACCAGGTTGCTCAAAGCCCCGTCCAACCTGGCCTTGAACACTGCCAGGGAGGGGGCAGCCACAGCTTCTCTGGACAACCTCTTCCAGTGTCTCACCACCCTCACAGTAAAGAATTTCTTCCCTATATCTAATCTAAATCTACCCTCTTTCAGTTTTAAGCCATTAGCCCTTGTCCTATCATTACATACCCTTGTAAAAAGTCCCTCTCCGGCTTTCCTGTAGGCTCTCTTTAGGTACTGGAAGGCTGCTATAAGGTATCTCTGGAGCCGATCCCTTTCGTCAGTCCCATCACAGCCTGTGCACGAGCACAGCAGATCACCAAAGGGCAGCTGCCCTGTTGCTGCTTCTGTAGCTTACTGATAGTATTCACCTTCTTTCCCATCTACCCACCCAGGACAAAAGATCTGCAAAGGTGCCCTGAGACTGCTGTGTGATTTCCTTGTGTCTTTGATGACCATGGGAAGCTGTTTGGAGATTCCTCCTCTGGTGTTCCACCAGCTTCTGCTGTGATCACTCAAGCCAGATGCTGCTCTCTCTGGCACGTGGCAGCAGAGGCAGCGGGTGCCATCGTAGCCTTTCAGCAGGTTGAAACTTGTCATGCAGCTGAGAAGCGTGCTGTGCTCTGCTTGTGTACTCAAGGTAGGAAGCAAAGGGTTTCCATCAGAAAGACACAGGACACTGTCCCCTGTTTCTAGATAGACTGCAAAAATAAAAATTAAAACTCCAAGGCATCTCAGAGAAAAAAAGTCTTAACAGTTTAAAATAGTTCACGTTGCATCCTTAAAGGGCAAATCATCAAGCTAGTCAGATCCACACTAAATTACAAAAGTCTGGTTGCTCAACTGAATTGTACTGTGCCTGAAATCAAGCAACAAATTGCTGACATGCAAAGAGTTAAAAATAACCCTCTTGCCCACCATGTCTTTTCAGAATACCACCTCACAGGCTTGTTACTGTGACCATCAAAATAATTTCAAGGCAAATCTTATCTGAACGTAATTTTTAGAGTTGTCTAATTTAGTAATATCTTTCCAATGTGGCTGTGTGAGGGGGGAGTTTCTTGCTATGTAATGTATTCAGAAGCACCCCACTGCCTTCAGATAGCATCCACTGGTTTGCTCTGAGTTTGCTCTACCGCCACTGAATGAATCCATGACAAACCCAGTCTGAATGTTAACTAAAAGCCTCAACAGAATACTGTTAATAAAAATCATCCCAAAATGGCTTTTGTTGTGTTATAATATCACATTTTAATAGCTGCCATAAAAATACAAAGTAGGCATGAGAATGTGAGCAGAAGGGTTTTTTCCTGTTTTCAATGTGCTAAGTTTAATGGCAGATATATGTGCAGTTTGGGACGAAAACAGATGCCCTTTATGAATAGACTAAGTGGAGGAATCAGCTGGCTTATGTTCTCTTCTCAACTGCTACCAGGATTTTTCCACTCTTTGTTCATTTCTTAACTATAAGCTGTAAGCACTGAAAATCAAAAAATGAGAGAAAGTTTATGAATTATACACAGTCACAGAGTTTATTAGCGGTCCGTGTTCACCCTCTTGGGACTCACTGGAGGAAAAGCTATGAGCAATTTCCAGATTTTCAGATGGGTTCTCCATTTCTTTATCTCATTCAGCTTTTGATATGGTGCATAAATTATTTATCAGGGCTACCATTATTTTGTTAGCTTGCGTTGTCCTCTGGCACCATGTCTGCAGAATGATATTCATTTTGCATTTGCAATTACTAAACTTAAAAGAAATCAGTTAATTCTTCCTCTATTCAGGTCACTTGTTTCACAGAATGATGTGCGAAGGACTGAGATGTGAACAGAATTTCATTTTGACCTTGAACCTTAATTACTCTTTTCATCCTGCCATTTCATCAGAAGATGTAACTAAAGTTTATGTAAGAAATATTTCTATTTTCCTTTCTCTTTCTTTCTTTTTTTTTAGGTGGGAAGATGGGATAGGAAATACATTTTTCCAGATCATAAATTCACCACTAAAGCTTAGTGAATTATGTGCTATGCTGGTTAAGTTCAGAGAAGGATCCTCTTTTATATACTTTAGGTCTGCCTCCTTGAAGTTAATTTTTGAGGCAGTTCATATCGTAGCTTCTCAGTTGCAATAACATCTAAATGGAACAGCTTCTTAACTACTTCACCTTACAGAGTGTAGAGGAGACACTAGTCTTTTTCCACACCAGAACATACCATATATTCTTAAACAAATGTTTTATGATTGACTTCCTCCTGTTTTACTCCCATAACATGCTTCCATTCCTTCCTGCCATCCCTCACACTGCTCTGCTGATGCAATTACCAGGTAGCAGGCTACCAGGCAGATTTCCATTTAAAAATACATATATAGGTAGCTTTACACCTAAACCAATATGCTAATGGACTGGAGCCAGATCATAGCTTAGCCTGGAGGAAAACTTATCCTCACTGTTTGGTACAAGAGCAGACTCAATTACACTAGTCCAAAATTATTTCCCCTCATGTCCGTGTGGCACATCCATTTCCTGCTCCTTCCCAGAGCTCCTCAGCTGAAGCCCCCTTGCAAAAAAAGAAGGAAGAAGAGGAAGCTCTAGTGGGAGAGGGCTTGTGACCATTTTTGTCCAGCTGTCCCTTATGCAAAGAAGACCCAGTGATATCTGCTTAAAAATCCACATCTGTGAGGTGGTAACCGTACTGAACAGCCAGCTGTGAGAGATTGTGACGGAGCTGCCTGTGCTGCAGAGCAGTGGCATGTCCCCACCTGAGGCCCCTGTCAGGACAGAGGATGGATGGCAGTGCCACACTCCTTCCCTTGTGCTGACAGCCACTCAGGCGAATGATTTGCCTCCTGGCATCTCTGCAACAAGCCCTGTTTTCTGCAAATGCAAGATCACAGCCTAGAATAAGGAAACATTACAGTAGTACCTAAGATTATTTTTCTCACACCAGCTATGGATTAATTCACTGATTTCTTACAAGTAGCACTCTGTCCTATCTACAGGTTCAGTTTAATACTTCAGTCTTTGAAGATGCTTCTCTCATGACTCTGTGAACATTCTTGCTGCTAACCACCTTATTTTTCTCTAGAAATATTTGTGGGTTTTGGTGCATTAATATGCTAATGTCTTGTACTAATTCCTCGAGCAATTCTCATTCTTGAGAATGGCAGGCACTCTTACTCTTCTACGATCAATAAATGTATTGTGTTTGATTAAATTTAATGTATTTAGTAGTTCTGTGCGACTGATCACAAATAAGAATCCAAGCAGATGGGATGATATCAGTGGCCACATTATTATTATCAACAGAATCAGACTTCTGGAGAGTGGGGTATGAGATAGGGCACCTCTTACCTCCAAGTTAATGGTCCTAATACTCTCTATTTAATAGTTACCTAACAGACTATGTGGTTGTAAAGGTGTCTTTATGCTGTATGAGGTGAGCTAAGGAAGTTGCTGACTTCTGTTTTGTAAAACAGAGGTAAGTAATAGGTACAAAGGTATCATGGAATTGAAGTTTTATATATGCATAGAACCTTGCTTTTCATTGAAAGGATTTGTTGTTACATTTACACATGCTTCTGTCTTTCCACTTTGTGATTGTAGGTTTATTTTATTGTCTCTGAAAGGTGCTGGTTCAGTGCCCTCACCAGCTAAATCTACCTGCATAAAAGATGCCAAAATATCCTCAGCAATAGTAGGTTTCTCAAACTACCCCATCTCAGAGGAACCATTCCCATGGCCCTGCTACGACTCCAGGAGCAAAGTTTTTATGCAAGTACATGTATCCTAGGCAAACAGTGATTCCCTGCTATGGGGTGACTGCTTCCCCCTGCTCTCTGCTTCTTCCTGGTTGCCTGTTGGCAGGAAGCCTCTCTGAGGGAGAAGCTGTCAGGCTCCTGCCAAATCTGCCCACACTCCCAGGCCCCCAGGGACAAGCCATGTATCTGGTCCCCCCTGCTGCCAAGTCCAGCCTAGTAAGACCCAGTGAGAGGGTCTTTCCCTGAACCTGGCCACCTTGAGATCCCTAGGGGCTCCCTGTGCCATTTATATACGGAGATCTTGGTTCTCTGCATGGATCCTTAGGCTGGTACTACATGATAACTGGCACTAAGCATCATTATGACTAGCTTACCCCCAAAGGTGCCATTCCACATCAGTTTTCATAATGCCCAACTTCAGGCTTTATTCACACTACTTGTGTGAAGAACAGGGCTGATTAAAAAGAAACCAGCACTCCACGTATATTCACACTCCTTGTCCTAAATCCTCACAGCTCTACCAGAATATGTTGGAGAAACCAGCTGTAGAACTATAAATGTGTTTGTACCCTTTGATGCACCAGGCAAAAAAAAGAAAAAAAAAAAATTCTTCTATCTCTTAGAATACTGACAGCTTCTTTCCATCTATGAAAATAACAAATACTTGCTTTGAAATTACGTCTGTCAGCTGAATATTAATGAAAAGCACTTCTGCAGACTAGTATTTAGTCTGCAGAGTAAAGGTAAAAAAAAGAAAACTAAGCCATCCACCCAATCATCTCCAGTCAGCGAGACACTGCTCTGCACAGGGCTGTGTATCCTGCTCCTCCCAAGGTTACCAAAAGGGTTGGCCCATGCATATGGAGCTTCCCTTATTATTGCAGCCTCTCTAAAGATATAAATGTTAACAACAAGAACAGCTACTAGGCTTATCCCTTGAACAAACAGAAGATAATGCAATTGAGCTTGCTTTTGGCCAAGGAAGGTCTGTTCAGAGGGGTGCTTAATGCCTTAGATAAAAATGTGGATCAGATTGTTTGACACCAGTTTAATACCTGGAGTTCTAGAGCAGGCTCTAGCCACTATCTTACTGCATTCCTATGCATTTCCCTGCAGCATCTCAGCATCCAAGCCTTGATGGCTGCAATGCCATGAGAATGTTGCAGCCCCTCCTGCCTGTAGCTGTCTCCCAGGTTGCAGCTTGGAAAAGATAAACTTGTTCCACTGACAACTTCTTCTGTTCAGGGTTACCATTTTTTCCACCAAAGCCTTCCCTTGCCAGCTAACAGAAGTAATGGAGCTGAGACCTCTGCTGCGACTGAGAGTGCTTTGAGCTGTACCAACCATCTGCCTCATAGGAAGGCAGATCTTTGAAATTCCCGTAGAAGAACAATACTATTATTATTGCTAATTAATAGTAGGCAAGGACACAAACCCATTCCAAATCAAATTAAGTTCCAATCAAAAAAAGTCAACTGTGATTTCTAATTGATTGCATTTTAAAATCAGTCAGGTTGTGTATGTTTTTTTTCACAAGATCCAACAGGTCACTGATACTTGTCTTTCTAGTGAGACTGAGATTGAAGCAGAACTGTCAAGGGTTTTTTTAAATGGATTCGAATTTTTTAAAAGAAGTTCTATTTTAATTAGAATTGTACAGCGAGATTTGTCAAGCTCATGTTCCTCTGGAAGTTTATTATGAAGCTATGTGGAAAGAAAGATGCTCTATGTGTTTACTCTTTCCCAAAGGGCCAGCTGAAGTTAAAATGAACTTCTGTGCCTGCTAGCACATACAGACCCCATGGGCCTCCTAAATTCCTGCTCAGCAAAGGCTGCTTCACACTGAGAAAAGGAAATATCATCGCCTTTCTTCAGAATGGCAGATTAAGTTTTCCCTGGTTCCCCCTTTCTGAGGATCAGACTCCGACATAACATATATGGATGCTAAAGAGCCCAGATGGCTGATTCAGCTTTAAATTAATAACCTCGGTACTCCAGTCAGATGGGGCATGATACAGTTGTTAAGTTTGCTCACTCCCACCCCTCTGTGTGTTACACTAATAGTTTAATTTAGTGCTTCTGGCTTTCCTCTTGCCCAAGTTTCAGGAGACTGTTGTTGAATAGCAGGTGCCTGCATTTGGCCATGAACATTCAGGATTAGGAGGGACATTCCACACTGCACTTTGATCCAAACTGTGACTCTTGGGAAGTTGTAATAGTATAACTAATAATTATTATATATATAATTATAGACAATTATTATTGTAAAAAAATCTTTTGATGACTTTTTACAGGGGAAAGCTATTGCAAAAGTCTGAGTCTCCAAATTCCTGGGCTCTGGGTAGCTCATGGATGTGTTCAAAGAGAGGTTAGTAAAGAAAAAACACAGTATGGACCAAACACTCCATATTATGCAGTATGAATGAAAGAATCTCAAATAATGATGATCATGGATCAGTGGAAATCAATACAATAGGACATGCAATAGTGATGCAGGTAAATCTATAGCTGAGTGAGTCTTTGGAAAAACAAAGCAGCATTAAATCAGTCTCTTGTCAGTAAAGAATGACCATCAAAATGATGTGGTTTTAGTATCAGAATATAAAAACTTTGGATAAAGACATACTATATTCTCAGTAAAAAAACAAGGCTACATTTCATTGAGACTGAACAATCCAATTTATGTCTTGGGCAGAACCATCATCAAACCCTTTGGGACTTACCTAATGGAAAGAGTAACTTACACTAGTATGGACAATAACAAAGAAGGCTTCCCCTTACCTGAGAGCCCGGACAGCTGTCCTGGTTTACAATATACATTATGTTTTCTCCCATTATTTCATCACGTTCCCAAAGGACAGTTAAAGTTGCTAGGGAATTAATATATATCTCTTCCTTGCTATTTCATTCTAAATATGAGGAAAGACAGAAACTGGCTTTGGCGTGTGTCACGTTCCAGTGTTCCTGATCAGGTGACATATCTCTGCTGAGAGTCAAAGGCTGTGCTCCTGCAGGACAGTATGGTGTAGGGGGGTCTGTAACTTCAGTGCAGCTCCAAGACCCTCCCTCCAGAGAATGCTTTTCCTCTCCGAAGAACATACCTGTCAGTCAATAATTGCTCTTCTCAACCCATGCTTTTAGGAGAGGTGGAAAACATTTTGTATTCTTCTTGCACTTTCTCTGTTTTCTTTAACTAAATTATATTTGCCACTATAAAAGACCTATTGATTACTTTAATAGATCTTTTGTTCTTTCTACAGATTAATGTCTTACTTTTTATCTTACTTTCTCATGCAAACTTCACTTTAGTCTATTTAAGCATTCTGAAAGCTTTATAGCATTTTTTAAACTCTTCATTCTTTTGTCCCTTATGTAGCAGCCTGGGCAGGGGTGAAATCACACAAGCACTCAGCAACTACCAGCCATAAACAGGTCCCTTCCCCCCGAGGGTGGCATCTGGTGCAAAGATGACAAGTGCCAAAAGGATTTGTCACTCAGAAAGCTGACATCAGGATTGCTGGGCTAAAAGTTGACTCCAATCCCCTACTGGGCTGCATAGGAATATATATAATTTTCCTCTGTCTGTAGCAGAAAAAATCCTGACACCACTTTTTGATTCTCATCTCTCCTCTGGCTAGAGCCTTGGGAAGTCAGTCTGGGTGTAAAATTGCAATAAATCCCGAGGACTCCAGCAGAGGCAACAAGAAGACAACTAATATGCCAGTGTGATAATGTGGTGGGTCAAGTGACAGGGTAGGAGAAGCAGGACGTAATGCTTAATGATACAAGTTCTCCTCGGTCAGTGTCCTAAATGTCAAAAGTCTCACCAGACATTTTAATAGAGACAGCAATCTGGCTTCAGAACCACACAGTGGAAAGTCACATTCACTCAGATATTAGTCTTAAATCATGAGCTCACAATGTGCACTGTTCACACTGTACTGAATATCTAGGCTTTTTAACAAATTTTCCATCTGCATACAGCAATTTGCTTGTTGATGTTTAAACATGATTGACATAATTCGACGATCTGGCTTATTAGTTTGCTTTGTAACTATGTAAAACTCTGACAATGATTATCCCAGTTGACTGAGGACATGCTTCCTGTGACACAGTAAACAAATGTAGCAAAGGAGGATTTTTCCAAATGATTGCTCCAACCCCCTAATGAGAATGTTAACTTATTTCATCAGGGCTGCACTACACCAAGAGTCTTAATGAATCCTCAAGTCACAGAGCTCCATTTCTTGAGCCTGGGGTACCATAGCTAGAATTGTATGCCTACAGACTTTTCTCCCATCTTTATCTGCATGCTGCATTATAATGAATCCATTTATTATACTGCCTGCAAAAAGACATTTCTTTGAAAAAGAAAGTATTTCCAAGATTTGGTTTCAAAACCTACCAAACTCCTCAGAGGAGTGCTTCTTCCTATAAATCAGTGACTCTTAATAGAAAGAACCTGATGAAAGAATGAGTAATGATAGGTAGAAAAATAAGAATAAATCAACCTGCTCATTAACCTGCTTGCACAGTAAATTCTCTGTGCTCTGAAGGCCAGGATTTAAGACAGTTCCTCTAAATCAAAGGATTCTTATGAATTCTGTTCTCCAGCTTCCTTCTATAAGTTATGTTTGGGTAGTCAATGACTATTTGTAGGGGATGTTTCGCAAACATTGGCACTGATTTATCTGGAGAAAATAACACATGGTGTTCCCAGGGGAAAAAATCATTACCTTAGTTTTGGTGCATCTAATTACAATAAGTCTCTATCATGCTCACCATCTACCCTAATTATCTGGGGAATTGGCAGTGTTTAACAATGAAGGAAAGAGTGCTCCAGTGTCCAATTAAGGTTTACTTTGAGGATTAATAAATCATGTCTCATCAGCCCCACTGACCCAGAGGTGTTAATCTTCACCTTATCACTCTAATCTTAAAGCAAAATTCTGCAGATCAAGAGCAGCAGAATGGTTGAGTTAATTGTTCCATTAAGCTGATGAAGTCTTTATACCCATGTCCAATAATACACTATTCCCTAAGCATCCTTACATGCTCTGCTACAGAGCAGTAAACCAACAGTAAAAAGACTGCCACAGCCATTCGGTGCAGGTGACTGGTAGCTTTGGACTCTGCTCCATACTCAGCTGTTTTGATATAACTATACTGCATTCACATACTGGAGTAAGGCTCTGAGAAGATTATAAACAATCAGGGGAGGTTCTAGCACATCGAGATTCAGTTACAAAAGGAAATGAATCATGTAGTCAAAAATGGAAAGAAGACTTAACAGTTATCTGCCCTGTAAATAATATCCTTTATTAGAAGGCATAAACAATACTGTTTTACTTAAGGGCAAGACTCCAGATATTTCACTGGAAAGAGTTTTCCTCTTTGACAAGCCTACAGTAATCATGGAGAGCATGGCAAATTGAGTTAAAATATGCTCCTAACCACTACGATAAATTAGGAATCACATTTTAACTGTGTTCCCAGTCTATTTGTATTTGCTTTTGTTTCTAAGTAATCAGGCAGGTTAAATTCTTCTGGCATGAACATTCACAAAAGTACTGAGTTCACATTAAAAATCCATCTTGTAACCATTGCTTTTCAAACAGTTCCTCCTCCTGATCTGAGTTTAGCAGGAAAGGAAATGGGAGTTGATACCTTTCAGGGCATGGGTCACATACTTGTGTGTCACTGAACAAAGGGAGAGAGAGTGAGATGGGCTCAAAGCCAGAATAATTTCATGGGGTTGGTAGAGGGAAAAGGAAGGAGGACTGGATTTCTGAAAAGCTTCTGAATGCAAAATCTTTATTGCTGTTCACACAGTATTTCCTTCCCTGTGTCTGTCTCTTTTTCTTCTAAATAAAACACAAACCTCTGCTTTCCCTCTCCCTACTGCATCACACCCCCAAATCAATGGGACTCAGACAGACTCTTCCCTCTTCCAGGGGTGAGAGATTAAGGACTGGGTGTTGCATTCAAGAGGACAGAAGCATGTGCTTGAAATGACGCAAGTGTTAAAAGAAGGTCAAAGAGTTGGGTTAGAGGAGTGAAAAATGAGTAATGTTTTCTCCCCCTTCTCTTTTCTCCAAAATGTGAATCACATATTATTTTATTTTCTGAAACTCAGGCACAGCCTCTTCTTTCACACTCTGGATTCACTCCTGAATGTAACACCTGAACAAACAAAGAAAACATTAAACAACACAATTGTTTGTTTTTCATAAAGATTTCTCAGAGAAAGTAGAGCTCTTGGTCAGGTGCTATTTCATCCATATTATTATTTATTTTTTTGCATCTTGAAGATATTTCAAATAGATTCCTTTTAAAAAAAACCCAACAGATAAACTGTTATCATGTCTACCGTCTGTGTCCCATGCTGAGAAATGGGACATATCATCATACTGACTTCAAAGCATTTAATCTGTAAAAAAGACAAGTGACTTACACATAAAAGTGTGCATCTTATAAAGTACCCAGATCAGATCATTTAAATGATTAATTTAACGAATACAGTTTTGAGATAAATTGATTTGCCTCTTTTTTGCCTCTTATCATCCTCTCTCCCTTCAACAATTTAGCATTCAACCAAATAATACCAGGCATACAACATTCTCAAGGTCACTCTATGATCCTCCTTCAAGCCCCCCATTAAAACCCTCTTCTAGTATAAGACTACGAACAAAACAAAATTAATCCTCCCTTGCCCTCCAGCCTAAGAGGATTCCAACTCACATATCTCACCTCCCGAGAGAATTGCAACCTCTCCATCTATGGACTGATGTCTTTATGTATGCACATGCATATGTGAATACCCAGAGACGTGGAGAGGGCACTCTGTTCTGCTCCTAAGAAGCTGTTTTATTTTACATTAAATAATTAAGGATTCCTTGGGCCAGAGAGCAGGACAGAGCATGACCATGGGGCAGCAATTAGGGCACTCAGCTGGGAAAGAGACCTGTTTTTTGCTCTTTGCTTCAAATATTGCTTGCTATTTAAACCAGTGGCTACTCTGAATGAAAGACATAACAGTCCTTCTCTCTGCCCTGGCTGGTGAAGTGTGTGACCCCTCCACCTTCCAGGTGGCTGGTTAGGTGCAGCAGGAGGACTCCCAGGAAAAGAGGTCTTCCCTTGTTTGCTGCAGCTTGTGTCTGCATTGGGGAACCTTCTGGTACTGAATGTCTGCTAAGTCATCATCTTGTCAGATCACTGCCTTGCTGGGTATCCCCAAAAGTCAAACAGCATCTCAGAAAGCTCAGGACCCAGCTACAACTGTGTTACTTTTATGCTGTACTAGTGTTAGATTGGCTTCTCTTCCCCTGGGGTGGAGGAGATGCTAGAACTGTGTCAGTACATATTTTTGGGCAGGCTTAAAGAAAAGTGGTGGCACCCCAGGTAAGAGTCCTAGCACAAACCAAAGATCCCGAGTCCCTAAGGCTGAATTCTCAAACATGGCAATTCTCCACCCATTTTTCTAGCCATGTTGGATCACAGAGGTGCCTTCAGAACATGTCTAAGTGTTACAGGTTTAAGTACTGCCAACAGCTAAGTCACTCAGCTGGGTTATCAAGATTCAAGTCCTTGCTCCAGAAGAAGAATAATTAATCACAAGTCTCTGTTCAAACTGGGTGAATGAATGAATGAATGAATGAATGAATGAATGAAAGAAATATCAAGGAAAAATGTGAAATATCATTGTGTCTGCTTCATCAAATGCAGAAAGAAGGCTTGGCACCTATCCGTAAGGCAGAGTTTGCAGCAAAGAATATTGAGAGAAAGGAGAAAGTGTGGCCAGAGGCAGATGCTTATTTCCCTTTCACTTCACTCCTGGTTAGTTCAGGTGGCTTCCTGTTCAGTTCTAAGGTGGAGCACCACACCAGGGATTGAGGAGTCCAGGAGATACTAGTTAAATCCTCTACACGTTAATACCTGTCTTCTACATGCCTAAGCATCTAAGTGGGTCTAACCTACAGCCCTTCTCCTGTTTAGTTCTTAAGATGTACAGAAGAAATAGGTGTTTCCAAAGTTGGCTGAAACCACTCATATTATATTCAGTTGTTGCGCCCAGAAAAAGAAAGTGTGAGACAGCACTGGAAATTGTGGTATTGACAAAATAAAATCATTTATGCAAAGAACGTTATTATGAGACAAGTAAATGTTTGGAAAGTAGTTAATGTCAGATCGTTCCCCTTCATACATTTTTAAAACAGATTTATAAAATGCATCCTATTCATAAGTGTTTTGCCTTTCATATTTCTTGTTAATTTCCTTTATTGTGGAATTCCACTGAGTGAATATCTCTGCACATTATGTACGGAACATAGCAGTGGAATAATTTTATATCTTCTTCTGGCTCCCCCTGCCTGAATTTTAATAATAATAAGTCTGAATGGTTATAACGCAAAATTGAAAGCAGCTCTGCCTGACAAACCAGGCAGAATGTATGAACAACCTCAGTATTGCCTTACTTTCCAGATTTGTGACAAATTACATCTAGTTTATACAGAATGTGTTATTATCCTCACGTTTCTTCTCTTAAAAAAAAAAAGTTGCTACATTTATGGTTCTCATTCTCTTTGGCAACAAAACCTTTAAAAAAAAAAGAAAAGAAAAAGATCAAAAACCTGTCTGAGATGATGAAAAATAAAAAATGAGCCATGTGTACATCTCTCATTCAACTACTTTCAGTTCATCAGCCCAAATAACCAGGCATCCATTTATAACTCAGTGGCAGTCTTTAATAGAAGGAGAAATTCAATTTGCTGAAGTCTTAAAAATGAGCTTTTATTTTAATCAGCTGGAACCTGAACCTTATCAACATGAAATCGAAAGGAGTATTTCCACACACTTAATATGTTTGGGGTTGCACTTTTGATTTGCTACAGCATTTTGCTAGCTTGGGGCACCTTTTTCTGCCAGTAGCTGGAAGACTGCTGGTTTTCTGCTGTGCTACTTGGTCTGGTTCCCTATACAATTTAGAATTTAATATCTCCATTTATTTATTTGCAGTTTGAAATAGTTCTTTTGTGACTTCAGGAAAACTACAGTTGAGGTGAGGATTTCTTGGGGGTAGATACAGAGTCAGGAGAAATAATTTTTCTTTCATGGAGAGAGGCCAGTAGAGGTGGATGAATGGAAAGAAGGAAGCCACCACCACAGATAGAACAGTGTTTCTTCTGTCCAGGAGTCAAAACTAGGAGCTGTGGAAGTATCCAAAGCCTTAAAAAGTGTCAATAAAGTAAAAAGCATCTCTCACAAGGCTGTCTCCACAGTAAATACAACCCTTCCTCATGGGTCTTTGTTCATTCTTAGAAGATCAGAGCTGCAGTGGGCTGTCTGCCACATCCTGTTGTCACCTCTGAGGTGTAAACTATTAGTTGCCAGATTTGATGGCACAGATAGATAAGAGCTTATTTTGGCTAAAAAGGAGTCTTTGTCAAAGATCTGGAAGAATATTACTTACTAAGAGGTAGCAAGGTAGAAATTTTGATTAAAGGAGCCTGGTTGCAGTTTGTAATCTAATAGAAAAAGCTATAACATTGATTTTGACAACAGTGGTTACTGCAGTTTGCATCTGATTCTTCGGGGGGGGGGGAAAATAGGCAACTCCTAGCTGTATGTTCCTAAAGTGCTTTGTATATCCCTAGCTGAGGATGGTGCAAACTCAACAAATAATAAATTTGGATTACCCTTCAGGGATCATCCATTTCTCTTCTGTTAGCCTTCACTCAAAACAGAGAGTCTTGTAGGTTTTCTTGCTGCAGCCTCCATCTTTCTGAGGGGAAACTCTTGCCAGGTCTACTCCAGCTGAGTGCACACCTCTCTAGGGACAGCAGGAATCCTTTTCTACCCTTTCCTCGTCCTTGGCTTTGCTGAGTATAATTCATATTGTTACACAAATTTATTGCAAGCAAAGATTTTTTTTAAAAATTGGATTTACTCTGCAAATATTAGACTGCACCCTCAGCCCAGCAAATTTATCTTTTCTAATATTTGATTTCTTCTTTTTGCTATTTCTTTTTCTTCACCTAACAATTTTCTCAAAAAAAGAAATGTTGTCAACATAGCTGTTCTCAGCATGCTGTCCATATTACCTCAGTAAAAGAAGGAAATTTGATGTCTGGACATATGTAGTCTTGTGGAAAAGGGTCTTCACTCACTGACAAGCTTAGCAGTATAGCTAACAGTATTTCCCAAGGGGGCTGGCCTTGCTTTAAAAAAAGAGAAGAAGAAAAGGAAAAAAAATCAATACTGACTCTTGACACATTTTCATTTACATCACTGCATGGCTTTCAGTCTGGGCACAAATCAATAGGCAGCTTTTAACACTGCTCAACTAGTTTGTTCTATGTAAAAGAAGAGAGATTTGCCTCAAGTGGCTTGTTTTTCCCATTGGGCTCCAGGCAGACTCTTCACCATTAACAGTGTGTGATTCTTCAAAATGAAGTCGAGTTTATGTGACTGCTCTTTCTGTGACTGATCAGAAGAACTTGAACTGTAATATTAATCACATGACATTTCTTCATCACAACTTACAACAAATTGACTTTGTACTTAGTGAAAGCGTCTCAAGAAGCCAACTCAGTGTATCAGAGGGCAAGAAGTCAATAGGAGGAAGAAAGATTTAGTTTCAAAACACACAGTACATAGCCTGTGGAACTGCTGCTGCACACACACTGGGCACTTTATCACACTGCAGGTGCGCTGTTATTACATGGTTTTATTTGCATGATGAAGGCATCTGCATCACCTCAGTTGTTTTTGTTGAATAAGCCTCCTCAGTCAACTGCCGATTTTCCTTCAGTCTCAGGTTTACATGGGAGATGTAGGGACCAGGTAGTTTCTCCAAATTGCACTGGGTTCAGCAACTATTTAGTTTCAATTCAACTCTCTACAGAGTTCAGCAGAGAACTGACCCATGAAGCAGGCACCTTCTGTTTCAGATATACTGATGGCTGTTACTCCAATGCCAGGCATATGTCATGCTAATAATACTACCCATATGCTTAACAAATGCCAATTTGCCTAAGATACCATTAATACCATTTTAAAGGCCACTTGCATACAGTGGGACTTCTAAAACCACATCTTTGTCATACATTGATTTTTGAATACAGAAGAGTGGGAGTACAGATGCCCAGAGGTACAATATTATCAGTTTTGATTCCTAGAGTCTCAGCACCTCACCTCAGAGAATTTTTAGCTCATGAAGCCTCCACAGAAGTTTTCACACTAAAGAAGTGCATGCAACATTGAAAACAAGAGCCTAGAGGATTCATGTGTTCCATGCAATACCTTAGAAATGTTCTTTGCTAGAAGCAGACTCCGTGTGAAGTCCAACGCACCATAAAATGGGCAATCATGTCTTTTTCTATGGCACATTTGAGACATGCATGACCAGAGTCTTCCCACTTGTGTAAAGCAGCTCGCTGACTGCCTTCACAGCTTTCATGGGGATTCTCCATAAATAAAACTGATTCCTCAGTGGTGCACAGAACTGATGTAATACCCAGCATAACATTGACTCTTCCTCTCTGGGCTTTTCTGGATTAGGCTTCTAATTATCTACATACACAGATACATGTAATAATAAAATAATGTATGGTAAATTAGTACATGCTCCTACTAAACAAGTTTGCTACCACTTTATTAAGCAAAAGCACTGGTTTCTTTTCTGTGAATGAACCAAGGTTTATTCAAGACTCTATTTTCAGTGGATAAAATTAGTATCATTTGGATGGAACACACTGAGGATATTTTACTTGAGGCAGATTTTGCTGGTTATTAATTTTTCAAAATTTCCACAGACTGGCCCAAATTGTATGAAACAGCTGTCAGTCTCAGACCATGCAAATCAATTTTTATTTAACCATCCAAGTTTTCTTGACATTTGTCTCTTCTGAGTTTAGAGTTACAGAACAACATGTGTTTCCCAGTGGAAAAGAACAGAGTTGTAATAAGAATAAAGAAGGACTTTCAAGGACACTCACAGAGATTAGTCAGCCAAGACTTTCTTTAAATCTGTATTCTTATTCTGTTGAGGGGATTCAGACCAGATTATATCAAATCAGTGAAGAAAAAAGTAAAATTAACTGTCTATTCAAAACGCACCCAAACAATCCGGAAATCAACTCTGCATACTATTGGTTTTGCACAGTTCTTTAGCCCTCGGTTCCCGATGCAAGTACAGCATGCACTTGTTCTCAACTTTGTCCCCTGACATTTGCAAAATAGTAGGCAAAACCCAAATTAATTGCTTAATTAGGAAGCATAAAATCATATTTCCTGTGGAACGGATCCATTTCAATACGACTTGTACACCACGTACCAGTACTAGATACATAAGTTTTGTACCACTACTCACCAAAAAGCCTGTTAAACGCCAAGTCCATAAGCACACCAGCTGTTTTATGCTGCTCCTCCAACATGAGTCAAGGTAAATTTCGCCTCTGTAGTGTAACAGGCTGTCACCCAGGGGTTACAAAGGCAGGCAGTCCACAGCCATAGTGGCTGGTGCTATGTGGCAGCGGGAGGGTGAGGGATGAGGGCAGGACTGCTGGGCAGTCAGCTCTGCCCCTACCAGGTGACAAGTAGCAGGGACACCAGAAAGGTTGCAGTAAGGCTGCTCAGCTCCCCCCACACCCCATCTGAAATTCAGCCCCTACTCAGCTGCAAAATGTGAGCAGTACTTTCATCCCAAACTTAGAGCAGATGTAAAATTTCGCACCCACTGTAGGACTACTTGCAGCTCCTGTGATTTCTTTTATAGATCTCTGATACTATGTACTTTCAAAATTTGTTCTGAATACCTATTATAGAAAGTAACAAATAGGCATTATATCACTGTTGATGCCAACAAGAAAATTTGAGGTCTAAGATATAACATCACTTGAGTAATTTTAAATTTGGCTTTCCTGTCAGTTAAATAGGCTCACCCTAATTACTGAGAAATAGACTGTCACTGACGATCTTTCACCAAGATAGAAACTAATTACAAGGACCTCACCACTATCATTTCCCCATTTTATCGAGGTATAAGTGCGAGGGAGCTGAAGGAAGCACCTTGTTTGAGGTTGTCCGTCAGACCAATGACTGATCTCAGAGCCAGTCACACATCATTTTCCACTGGATTAGCAAGCAGATCCCACTAACTGCAGCTGAAATATCACTGGAGAGAGCAGAGGGAACTGAAGGGAACTTGGAGCTGGGTATAGAGGACAGGGAGAAACTGGAATTGACTTTTTGAAGCTTGCAGCTCTATTGCATTAAGCACAACATGATGGACTGTGTTTCAACTCTGACTATTCTAGTTTAGCAATATATTCTAGCAGAGATAATACTAGGCAAGGTTTCAGTGGCCTTGGGGTGAAAATAAATTGTTTTAAACCTCCTGAAACAGAGCCTAACACTCTCTCCCACAGACCACACCACTGAAGTGCAACATACGTTTAAGTGGACAGTCAGAGTTCAAACATATGCAGCCATGCTGGTATTTCACTAAGGACTCCATTTGGAATGAAAAAGAACATGAGGATAAGGCCATGGGAATTTTTCACCATCTGTGATAATAATTCAGAAAAAGCCTGGCACACAATCTGCAAAAGAAAATTCCCTCCTGGGGTTGCAATTCCAGGATTTACTTTCAGGATTCAAGTATTACATTTTTTTTTAATGTCTTATGATTGTTCACAGAGGCACATGATTTCTGTGTGTGGCACAATTCTTGGAATGAGTTGCCATTTGGTATAAAACATTTGACACAATGTATTTGTCACAATACTCGCAAATGCCCAGACCCAGTGCTGTATTTAGGCTGATTTCCAACACAATACTCCACTACAGGTTGTCCAGTTCTTTCACATCACATTTCCTGAAATGAGAGATTAAAGACTAATGTAACACAAAAAAATTTATATCAATTGCTTTTCTTAGTAATTTGGGGGTTTTTACACCTGTTTACATGCACAAAAGTTTAATAATTGTTAAGCAACAAGTCTGTACAGGTATACATGAATTAAGATTACCAAAATTGATTACATTGATAAAAATCCCAGAAACTGCTGTTAGGAAAAGGGATATTACCAGACTTAAGTCAGACAGACAGCTTGCCTAGGTAGTGGTTCCCTTTCTGTGGTCAGGGTAGTGCTGTGCTGTGGGCAAGTTGGAAAGTTCAGCTCAAGCAGCTGCCAGCACCCCAACCCATGTCCAAATTGCCTGATAAAAGCTTTTTCTGGTACCCTGCTCCCTTACGCCACTGCCCCTTCACAGGGTATGCCTGAGGCAGCACTGGCTCTGCTGCCTCTGGGTGTGCAGGGTTGGACCCCTATTTTCAGGACTATTATTTTCCTCTATATTGAGGGAATTTGAGCAATTTATTCTTAGCAGTTTCCAATGGAGTGCAAAGTCTGCTGGCTTTTTCCTTTATATTCCTTCTCCCTCTCCCTGGAACTGGATGGTACAAAATGAATAAGAAACAACATAGTGAAATATAATCCAAGTGTACATTTGTAGAAGAACCTGCTTAATGGGGAAGTTAGTTCCTAACCCTCTCAGTATATGGTACTTTTCTGCTTACATGCTTTAAAATTCTGTCAAACGTATTTAATCCTATTCAGTTTATGTCCTCAATCATTTCTTTTGACAGCAATCTCCACTAGCTAATCATTTATTCCTGAGTCAGTTGGGGCTTGCAACACACTGTTATTGATCAGATCAGGTTTTGCATCCATTAATGGTGAAATGCAACTGAAAAAAAATCACACCATCTCAACCAGTCTGATCCCAGTACAAATGTGAACGTGGACTGAACTAAAACTTCCACAGAGCTGAACACTTCTGGCCTCAGCAGGAACATCAGAGAACCCAGAACAAAACCCTGCTCATGACTTCTCTGATTTGGCTTTGTCTGAAGTTCAGAACTGCAACAGCTTCCATCCTGAGACCATACAATCCAAAGGCAATCAAGACACAGCTAGAAGAAAAGTATTTTGGGAGCATCCTCTTTTTCCTTTCTTTACTATTACTAAACAAATCTCACCTTCAAACTTTTGCAGTTGACTACATTATGTTATATTGATGTTAGAAACAGGAGTATTTTGTGTGAAACCACAGGTACATTAAGGTTTAGGCCATTTTTGGACATTTGATGGTTGTGTTGGCCTGAGTGTCTGGTTGCCGTCACTGATGTCTGCCACTTGTTCCTCTCCAACCAGGCATGTCTCCTGTTTGCAGCACCATGCTACACCCCCTTTCCTGCTTTTTGGTCCCATATGTCAAGGTCGGCCTCAGGTACCCAATAAGCTGCATTTGACACACAATGTCCTGGAGCAGAAGAAAGGCTGCCAACCTTTGCTGCTCAGAGTTGCATACTTGCATGCTTGCAGGAGCCTAACAGCAGGCCTGCTAGTCAGCAGCATCTCTCTGTTCCACCTGTGAGCAGTGTGACCCTCCGCTGAGATGCTGCTGCCTTGTGCATGGAAAAGGCAAACAGGAGAGATCTGCATTTGAAAAGCCAGGCAAGTGCCTGCCTATTTATATTTATAATCCTGGCCCAGATGCATGGTGGTAAGCAGGGCTATATGACTGTTATAGGCAGGGACATAAATAGATACGTAGATGCAAAGGTACAAATGACTGTTGCATATCCTGTGTCTGTTGAGATATCTATTTCATTTTATCTTTGTAAGCAAAACTTACAAAGCAAAATAAGGATAACAGACATGGCTACCCAGCAATGCAAACATCTATAAGGGGAACATATTAAGGTAATATTTCAACCTACTTTTATGTATAAAGGGAATTTTTAAAAGACACACAATTAACTGAATTCTGGATTGGTTTGGAACAATTAAAAATCTGATGCTGATGAACAAGTCTCTGTAGAGTAGTGACAAAATTGCAATGGCATCTCTTCAGAGTCCAGGCACTAATACCAATGGCTTTATTTCCCTTATGCTTCTCAGGAGTAAGAGATTAGGAGAACACTTTTCCTGCCACAAACAGTCCTAAGAATTAGTGAGAGCAATATTTCATCTTTATACTGCTAAAAAATGTTTTAAATAGCCCTCTAGAGATACAGTATTAGAGAGATGGATTTTCCACTATAAGGTGTGCATGCTTACTTGTCCTAACATGAGCATTTCTCCCAGCATATTCATAGCAATCACACACAGAACCACACGTGTGGCTGGATGCACAATTTCTCATGTTAAAGGCAGGTATTCCACCATGTAGTAGCACTACAAAGCTGAATGTACATGGTGCCAAAAGATGTTAAAGCCATGACATGTCATCACTACTATGATATCCATCACTACATTTGGACTAGTAAATAGAGCAGACCATAGCCCACTCTGGCCTTAGAAGCAGTTTGCACCCAGACATCTAAATACACTTTAAATAAGGGTGATCACATCTATTTTGCGTACAGCCTCCTGAATGGTGCTGGAGCATTGTCTTAGGGAGTGTTAGCTGGCATGAACCCAAGTGCACGACAGACAGCATGCTAGCCGTTAGTGAACAACCACAGGATAGTGTTTGAGCCTGTGTCCTGGCACGGCCTTACTGGCATGGATGCAGCCCATGGTACTCATGTGCATGAGACTGTTCTGCTCTGAACAGCCTAGTGCTCCCACTGGTTCTGCCTGCTCTCAGGGCGGCTCTGGCTTCATCCCCACAGCTTCCTTGCAAGGTTCAGATGCTGCAAAACAGTTCTTCCCAGACAGAAGCTTTCTTTTCTCTCCTCAACAAAGCTGGTCTCAGAGTGGGAATATTAGGGGTGTGCAGGTCCTGGGAGAGGTGTAAGAACTATACTGAGATAGGAAGGCTCGTATGCTGGAGACAGGCACTCCTGCAATTGTATTGTGCTAAAGGTCTCCCAATGAGCTAAAACATCCAGCCACCAGTCCAAGTCCTTCACTGAGATCTTGGACCTTTACCGAGATCAGATTATCTAGGGTCTGGGACACGTGGGATGGAGAAAAAGAAACGGACTGATGCACTCATTTCTTGGCTGATGAAGTTACACCACAATTACCAAGTACTACAATACTTGTTTTATCTCTTTTTGGCATTGATTTAGTGAAAGACTCACATTGTGCTGCCTGTCACTAACTCTTACACAGATGGTTGCTTAGTGTATGGGCATCAGGTATTTATATTAATCAGATAAGCATAAATATACATGAAAGAGATCCTTTCGAAAAAACAAGGTTATGCGGTATTACTGCAAATAAAAATTCTTCTGTGTTTACCAGGCCTAGAAACAAACTTGCTGAGGATCATCAAATACGTTTCTATAGGAAGTACATTTGTGAAAGTCAGGGATAGTTTTAATTCAATTACTGAGCTATTCTCTAGGAGGGAAAGACTGAAGTGATATGTTAGTTTGTGTTTTACTCATGTAGGTTTTCTCCTAACAATCACTTTTTGATAAAGCATCTGGTCTGGTTTTGAAAAGCTCTGGACAGAAGATTTACCCCCCTGTTTCTGAGGAAGGTACAGTAGCATGAGAATTACCTCTTGTTCTTAACTTTTTGCCACAGTCTCGATCCAGGGATGGATCATTCTAAAAAGTAAGGTACATGTAAACCAGCTGTTTTATTTTGTATACAAACAAGTAGTTTGTACAGTTCTTGTACAACTACTGTATTACCTGCAGTTGCCACTGTTCATGCAGCCACTGATCATTTTAGACAAAGATTTTTTTGTTGTTATTATGACTAGCTATTTACAGAGGTCTGTGAATGCAGCCTTGTTGTAGAAAACATACAAGATATGGTCCTTGTCTGTAGAAAGATCGAAATGAGGCATCATTCCCTTCATATTGGTATTAAACCTTGTGAACTGATCTCATTATCTTGAAGTTACTAAACTACCAGATATGCACAGAAGGGACTGCGGTGTGCGGGACTGTCAGGAGAAACTGCTGCAGAGAATACTGAGCAAAGGCTGGTTGCACAGCCACCCAGAAGTGTTCCAGCCACAGAACCACAGCGCTGACGGCACTGTTACAGCAACAGCCGCCATTTCTCTCGCCAGCCTTTATCAAGAGCGGTGTGTGTGTGCTCCAAGCCAGCAGTAGGAGTTCCACTGGCAGCGCCCTGGGGTCTGTAGTTTTGTGCTTTGCTTTTCCCTCGGTGCACAAGGGTGCTGCTTTCTTTTACTTCTCACAAGGAAAACAACTCCTCCAGATTTACCATGATGCTTTTCCACAATAGTGTCAGCCATTTCTGTTTCCCCCAGCTCCTGAAATTGCAACTGGGGCCAGAATTTGGAAATTTGCTGTAAATAAATCAGGTATCCAGTTTCTATTGTCCTCCTTTCTTTGTGTGTTCTTTAAGGCTCTGTCTCTCTCTGTAAGAGCAAATGCTCCTCCGTCCTGCTACAGTCAGGATCTCAGTGAGTCCCACACTGTGCTTGCCTTGCAGCCCGCCTTAAAGGCAACTGGAGTAGACGGACTCATGTGTGTGAGTGCAGAACATAGTCCACAGCTTTGAATTTTTAGAAGACAGCTGTTTTCTAGGAAAAATGTTTTAATAAACTTGTGTGTGGTGGGAGGATGAGATTAGGATTTGTAATGAGTCAGATTCCCAGTTTTTGCTCTGTGAAAGTAGGGAGGTCACAAAGGACTTCATATATGTACATATATACACACACACATATGTAAAGAAAGGTTTGTATATTTTTAAAAAAATATTTGTTTGGAAAATTATATGTGCTTCTATTGAATTCTGGAGACACCTCATTTCTATTTCATAACAAGATCTGCTGCAACAGTATCATTTAATCTGGATATTCAACAACATTTTTTAGCAGATAGCAGTGCTTAGGAACATAAGAAAATGTCTCCCACATTTAGTTTTAAGTGAATAGCTCTGCTGAATTCCTGCTCAAAGATTTCAACCTGTGCTATTTTCCTCTTAATTTCTCATGTCATTTAAAATTGTACATCTTTAAAAAAAGATATCTTACTAGAAAATAATGTAGCAGAGTAAGTTTCTGCTAACACGATGACAAGACAGGCATTCTGTTTTCTCCTATCAGTCTTCAGGTTCACACTCACTGCCCACCTTTTTTCTTCTGCCCCCGCCTTGTAATTATTTTTCCGTGTACTTCCTGACATGACATGTGCTTACACTAATTGGACATCTAAATCACAGTGAAAAATTTGCATGCTGTAGGCTCTAGATTTAAAGAATGCCAAATGTTACTCATTGAAATGACAAAAGATGTGCAGACAAGGGAGAAAATAAGGTGTTTTAACAAATGGATGTAGAAAACTTGTTCTAATCTGTTACTATTGTGACCATTTGGATGGAACAGATTAATGGTATTTGGGTAAAACATAGCCGGGAAATAAGGCCTTTCTCTCATAAATTCTGCAGAAAAAAGATATTCTTGAAGGTACACAGCTCCATTTGAATCACACCTGCTGCCCTTACAAGCATAAAATTTCTGTTGCTCTCAGTAAGGGCTGTTTTTACGGTGCATCTGATAATATTCAGTGATTTTTTTTTTTTTTTTAATAAAGCCTCATTTCCTAGATCCATGTGATTAAAGAGGAGTAACAGAATAAAAGAAACCCACTCAATGTATCAGCAGCCAATTAACCAGCTTTAATGGCCATGAAGAATAGCTTGCAAATGTTATTGAAGTGTTGTCCAAAAGCTAAGCTCAAGGCTGATAGAAAGCCATTTTCTTTCAATAATTTTTAGCAGTATAATGACTTTTGGGGCCTAACTAGATATTCTGGCTGGTCATGCTGAGCTCAAGTAAATCCAATCTCAGAAGGCAGCTATTCAGCAATGCATGACTGTGAAAGGCTTGTGGTGGTGCTCTTTTGGGAAAAGGACAACACTGTGAAGCCTATTCATCGGTCCTAGCACCTGAGGGTACCTCTCCAGTGCACATCCCAGACACCAACAGGACAGGGGCGATAAAGCAGACCATGGGGAAGGATCCCACGAGAGACAAACCTGCAGAGCACTGGGGCTGTGAAGATGCTGAGAAACAGCTCTTTAGCCTTTCTGTAACATCAGTCTACCTCGATGCCCTTGGCTTATTTGTTAAATCTTTTGGGGATGACTCAGGGAAATTTAAGTTCCCTTTTAGTTTTCTGTTGACAGATCTGCAGTTTTAAATAAATAAATTGGTAACAGCATCTGACATCATCAGCTTGTTAATGGAAATTTTATCCTCTGGCACCAATATTATCTTTGATCATTATATACTCTGTCTGAAAAAAGGAAGTACAGCACTGTGTAAAATAAGATAAAAAGGGGAATAACAGAATAGGATGGACATTAGCAGGGAAGGATGGTCATTGAATTTAAGATACTTCATTAGGACTCAGGACATCCAAGTCCAGTTTCCCCTTTGTCTAATGACTATCAACTAACTGGGGAAGTGATTAAGTATATCTGTGCCTCAGCAACATATCCTAAAATATTGCCTTCCTTTCTCCATCTCATCTAATTAGATTCAGGCTAAGGACTTTCTCTAGCTATGTACAGTGATTAACATAAAAAGATGTGTTGTACTGAGTGCATCGGCTACATATGCACTGGTAAATTAAACAGGGACATCTATATGTTTAATAATATTAACTTCTAACAGTGGTCACCTATACATTTAAATAATTCTTATCATAAAACAATATTGTCACAGTGTACATAAATCATATATAAGATGAAATATTGTCATAAGCCTGTATACTATACTCATTTTTTTGTTCATTGCGTATAACTACATATTATACATATGTACAAAGTTGTATATTAAATGAAGAATATGAAACAATAGACTACACATAGTCTCTTTTTTCTGTCTCAAGATACAGAACTAGCTGTTTAGCCATAATGCTTTTAGTTTTGTAAGACAGTGTCAGTTTAGAATAGAAGCAAGGGTAGTTAACTGCATGCTATAAACACTACATGTTATTTTCACTTATATTGTTTGATTAGTACCGTATTTTACTTTTTAATATTTAGTAATTCATGAAAAATTTCCCGTCAATAAGTGCTGGACATAAAAGGAATATGTTTCTCCTTTTTGTTAAATAAGGCTTTGACTTACACACAGTTACATGAATTCTCTCTCTGATGTAAATAAACCCACAGTGGTTTCAAGGAAGATTATAGGAGCTCCTCATTGAATTTTGTGCAGTCATTTGGGGAAAGAATTGAAGTGATTTTCTGCTCTGTAAAAGCAACTTCTGTTACTTCAAGCTACTTCTGGAAAAGACTGGGTAGTGGTATGGATTTGATTAGCTCATCCCTCTTGACTCAGGGACAGGGAAAATAATGAATGACTAATCACTTCAGGTTACTGTTTTTTACACTGAGGCTATTACAGAACCAATTAAAAAAGTCATACAGAAAGCTATATAGATGTGATTAGGTTATAATGGTAATGCAGGGAATTGTGTATAGATAATTATTCTGCAGTACAGATAATTCCAACAAAGACTAATCAGAATACATATCAAACACCTAAGAAGAACAATTCTGTCTGAATTAATTTTAAACGTCATTCAAAAAACTGCAGATATATTGTGACTTTTTAAACAATAGAGGGGAAAAATTATCCTTGGCTCTTTCCTTCCTTTCCTTGCACAATGCTGTCCTGCAGTTTTTACAGAAGCTCAGTTTGCACTACGTTCTTGCATTAATCATAGCTGGGGTGTAATTCAAAGCAGCTTTGGACCTTCTCTAAATTCCACCACCTGGTAATAGTTTCCTAGGGACTAACCCATAACTGCAGATTACAACAGCACAGCACAGCACATGCTATAGCTCAGCTGATAGGCGGGATTACACCTCTGCATCAGGAGCTCCTGAATTAGACTCAGAGGCCAGCAGTAATAACACACTTGCAGCAGGCCAGGTGCAGAAGGAATACAACAGAAATAAATTGAGGTAGCACTGTGCCACCTTTTGTGTCCGATTTCTAGGAATAGAGAGAGGGCAGGAACAAGCTTGTTCATATTCTATTTTTAAATATGTCTATTGTGCTAACATTATATTTGAAATGCAGAAGAAAAGTGCTTGTCGTGTATGCAACTCCTCCTGACCCCCTGCATCATATCTCCTCCTCCCCTCCCTTGTCCCCTCTCTCATCTGAGTCCTCTCTGCAGCTGTGCTCAGAATAGGTCTTGCATCTCCCTGCCAGCAACTCATATCTTATCTCAAAACATATGACTCAGTACCATGTCACCTTCTCTTTTTCATTATTTATATCATGTGCCCTACACAAAGTTGTGTAACTTAGTTCTGAAAACCCCAGTGCAATTCAATTCACATCAAAGCAGCCAGTTTGTCAGCTTCTCCATCACCTAAAAGCTCTATATTCACTGCTCAACCTCCCTGAGCATATCTGCTACTTTCCTGCCTTCTACCACATAAAAAACCCTGACATTTCTACCATGCTACTTGCAGGGAATTGACTGATTTGATATATAAATTGTCTTTCACCTTCCCTTTTTCAGTGTCCACTGACTATTTATCTGTCTCCTCTTAGCGTGTTTGTTCCTCAGGGCAGAAACACTGCTCAGAAAGCATTTAGCATGCACAGACCAGTGCTTAAGTAATAATTACTTTGTGGTGTACCTAACTGTACAAGATACCACCTATAGTTTCCGTTTTATTCCAAAATACATTTTTATATCAGTCCTTGAAATGTTTCAAATAACATTTTCCCAGCAAATGATGCCCTCTATGAGAAATAAAACCTTTGAAATAAAGCATTTTAAGAACTGTTAATTGAGATCCATTAATCAAACTATGTAAGGGAAATTTGAAAAGCTTCTCATCACCAGCCAAGGCCCTGTGAGCTCAGCCATGTTACTACGTCCTGCTTCTTGAAGTGTTCAACGGGAAATCTGTTTCTGGATAAGCACAACCTGTAGTCTGAATGGGTTCTGAGGATGACATGAGTTGCAGCAAGAAGTACAGCAGCAACCTAATAAACTCTTAGAAAATTGCAGTCTTATATCTTCCTAAGGTCACCTAAAAAGATAAATTGTTAATATAATTAAGCCTTTATTTGACCCATTTCATAGACTTTATCTTTCACTAATTTTTTTTAATCTTAATTAGTATTTAGCATTTATGCAAGTCTGTGTGATTTAAGATGCTGAATGATATATGAGTTCAACAGAGTCCTCAGCTGAAGGACAAGTATTTTAGTGAATATGAGACCTGACCCAAAGGCTATTTCCAGCAGTTTGTCATTTAGTACAGGGAAGGTTAGGTAGGTTACAGTGATATATGATCTTTCATGCTCTGAACCTAACAGCACAGTTGAACTGCTCTTATGACTTTCATTAATTGTATGCAGCTCTTTTCTTCTACAGAGTAAACTGAAAATGTGATGACCTTTCTACCTGTGACCAGAAGAAAAGTGAAAACTTGTGATAAGTTGGCCAGCCCATCAAAACTCTGTGCTCAGTCCGTGTAAACCTGAATGCAAATTTCTGCCAAGTTTATTTTGCACTCATTCATATACCAAGGGGGAGAGAGGGGAAATCTTGGCGAGGGCTCAGTGTGGAGTCCTGCCAGCATGCTGAATTAAGCAGTCACCCTGGTGTGGGAGCAGCCTGGGGAACACCAGTGAAAAACAGCACCTGTAAGTGTTCTGCAAATGGCATGGGGCTATGGAGGCGGGGGGTGGAGAAAGGATGTAAATGGGCAAAATGTGATGAAAAATGGCTGAGAGCCATGAGCAAGCAAGACATATGGGCAAGTTTTTCTGCTTAATGGGACAAGTTAGTGGAACAATTCTTCTCTTCCTTTCATGTATACATAAGAATTAGAGCTGTTAAAATTTCAAGGAGTGAGAAATGAGCATTTTTTCTAAACAAATAGTATTTTGAAAAATGCTGCTTTGTTTCACATGGTTGCCATTTCCCCCCTCAACATTTTCCATCAGAAGACTGACAAAAAATAGTCTGGAAGATGCTTATTTTTCTCTAGCCAGCTGGACAGATACCAGCAAAAACAAATAAACAATCATTTCAAGAGGCAGTTCATAATGTAGTTTATAATCACAAACATTTTCATCAATAATGCTCCTGCTTTTTATTGAAAACCTTTTCAGGTGAAAAATTTCCATCAAACTCTGAATATAAAATTGAAGGCCCGATTCTGCCTGTAGGCTGGTGAAACAATTCTGTAGAACTCAATTTGCCTTGCATACAAATAAGCTGAATGGAGAGCTGGGAATCTGTTATGTGCTCCTACATCAGCTTGGGGGTTAGTATATAAAATTCCTCAATAGTGATAGCCCTTTTAAAAAGTCTTCCAGTGTATAGGTATGAGTCAAATAAAAGTTCAGCTACGTATGGATATGAGTAAAAAAGGAAGCAAACTTACACTAATCTTTCTTTCAAGGTAATTTTATAACCCCCCTGGTAACAGCTGAAGACAGAGACCAGTTTTCAACAAAAAACAAACCCAGTCCCCAAGGCAGAAAACTTCTAAGAGCTAGAAATTATGAAAATCAACAACTGGTTTATAGACAACCAAGATGTATGCAAACAGATCTTGTGTCCTTGCTTTCCATTCAGTCCATGGAGGGAGTAAGCTACCCCTATCTGTTCCCTGCCCAGCTAATTTCCATTTCCATAGCAGGACTGGGAGGAATTAAAGAGGAAAGACATAAGGCTTCTCCCATCCATGCCTACCATAATGTCCTCACCAAAGTAAGACTGAGAGTAGCATGCTAGGAACAAGCGGTTGGAGATCCCTTTCTCTCCTACATGAACGCACAGGCAGTTCAGCAGTGAGCACACCATCTGTGATATGTTCATCACAGCCTGGTTCCACCACCAGCATGGATGTGTGGGGTGGAGGTCTGGAGGGCAGCCACAGGGCAGCACTGCTTGTTTCATTCAGGCAAGCCATGGCAGTGAGACCGTGATTCAGGCACAATGATGAGGAATACATCTCAGCTTGCAACCTCTTCCTGTTGCATGACATTAGTTTGTTAATGGAGGAGTGTTTAGAATCCCTTTAGTCCCAGGTAACCTTTTTCCATAATGATTTTACTAAAGTGACTAAAATAAGATGGGCCTGCTTCTTAGTACTCTAAGGCTGATTGTCACGAGTTGCATATGACCTTGCTGCATGCAATCCCTTCTTTGCTCTAAGATGCTGATTCAGTGCCATGTACAGGATGAGTCAAGTGCATTATTGCAGGTGCCTTAACTTCTGTAGCTTTGGAAAGCAACTATTCTGCTGTGCGTTCCACCTCCTCACAACACACATCTGCATTTCTTCTATATATAGACCAAAAAGAAAGCCTTTGAAGGAAGGAAGAGCCCCAGCATAGGGAGCAGGTGCAGGAACTCGTGCTGGGAAGCTCCCTTTTGCATCTCTTCTTATTCCTGATGTCTGCAGGGAGTTCTTGTCTGGCTGCACTTTTCTGATTGCAGCGGTGATCACAGCGGCACTAACTGCACCTCTTGTTTTCCAAGAAGTTGACACTTGTAGCCACCAGTGGCCTGAGGGGTATTGCCTTTCACTTGCCTTGCATCAAGGTAAAGTTTGTGGGTTTGTTTTTTTTTTTTTTTTTTTTTTAACCTTAAGATTAAAGTACATTAGACAGCATGATTTCTAGCTTCCTTTCCTGGTTCTGCTAATCATGTTAATGTTACTTGGGGTATATGATGCCCTGCTTATAAAGGGTGGATAGTATTATTTTCTTTCATACGAGGCAAGCCTAGATCCTATAAAGACTTTGGCATGAGACTTTCCATGCAAAAAACCCCACATGTAATTCGCAGCACACTGGACCAGAATCTTAGGTGAGAAATTACACTGGGCAGCAAAACCTGTAACTGTGGTTATCTGCATTGTTTCACTGTCCCACATGACATCCTTGTCTCTAAATTGAAGAAACATGGATTTGATGGATGGACCACGCAGTGGATAGGAATTGTCTGGATGGTCGCACTCAAAGAGTTGTCATCAATGGCTCAATGTCCAAGTGGAGAGCAGTGATGAGTGGCATTCCTCTGGGGTCGGTGTTGGGACCGGCGCTGTTTAACATCTCTGTTGGTGACAAAGACAGTGGGATTGAGTGTGCACCCTCAGCAAGTTTGTCAACAACACCAAGCTGTGTGGTGTGGTCAACATGCTGGAGGGGAGGGAGATGCCATCCAGAGGGACCTGGACAGGCTGGAGAGGTGGGTATGTGCAAACCTTACAAAGTTCAGCAAGGGCAAGTGCAAGGTCCTGCACATGGTTCGAGGCAATTCCAAGCACAAATACAGCCTGGGTGATGAGTGGATTGAGAGCAGCCCTGGGGAGAAGGACTTGGGGTATTGGTGGATGGAAAACTGACTATGAGCCAGCAATGTGCACTCACAGCCCAGAAAGCCAACTGTATCCTGGGCTGCATCAAGAGAAGTGTGGTTAGCAGGTCAAGGGAGGTGATTCTTCCCCATTACTCCACTCTCATGAGACCTCACCTGGAGTCCCATGTCCAGCTCTGGGCCCCCGGTATAAGAATGACATGGAACTACTTGAGTGGGTCCAGAGGAGGGCCCATGAAGATGATCAGGGGGCTGGAGACCTACCTTATGAGGACAGGCTGAAAGAGTTGGGGTTGTTCAGCCTGGAGAAGAGAAGGCTCCAGAGAAACCCTACAGTGGCCTTACAGTACTTAGAGGGGGCCTACAAGAAAGCTGGAGAGGGACTTTTTACAAGGGTATGTAGTGACAGGACAAGGGGTAATGGATTTAAACAGAAAGAAGGTAGATTTAGATTAGATATAATGAAGAAATTCTTTACTGTGAGGGTGGTGAGACACTGGAAGAAGTTGCCCAGAGAAGTTGTGGATGCCCCCTCCCTGGAAGTGTTCGGGGCCAGGTTGGATGTGGCTTTGAGCAACCTGGTCTAGTAGAAGGTGTCCCTGCCCATGGCAGTGGGGTTGGAACTAGATGATCTTTAAGGTCCCTTCCAACCCAAATCATTCTATGATTCATTCTAGGATTCTATGCAATGTACCATTCAGCATGGTTGGAGCCTGTCTGCAGTGCTCAGTGCAGCAGAGAAGCATGTGAGCCCTCCTGCCCTGCCCAGTATGTGAGGGCTGTGGTGTTGCAGTGTGAAGGGGAACCCCTCCACCTCCACAGCATCCTTCTGCAGGGTCCAAGATGCTTCGTTAAGGGAAAAGTAATTACACTCATGGAAATCTGGAATATAACTGGGATGTTGGTTATTAGATTTCATGCAAAAAGATGTTGTGTGAAGATTTAAAGGGGCATGGTTCTTACCAGTCTATCTAAGGAAGTTTTAAAGACTAACACTTGATTGACAAGGCATTCCTTTAAGAATAATACCAGTAAACCAAACCAGTGAAAAACACTTTTGAAGTCTCTGGAAATTAAAATCTATCTCTGTTTTACTGCATCAGTCCTCCACATTGCTTTTAATATTTAAGAATCCTATGAATTTCCCCCACCAATTTCTGACATTTTTACTATTTGTATGATATATTTGTTATTTTTAACCTAAATCTTCAAGACAGCTATGCTGAGAAAATCCTAGCAAACAAACAGCATCATGAAATTAGAATGGCCTTCAGAAAATAACAAATCTACAAGGCTTTAAATAATGTATGAAACTTTCTGTTTCAAATTGCCTTTTACAGCTGAGTGATAAGACAGACCATTTGGGGATTTAAGCTACTAAACATTTTTCAAAATTTCAGCTACTGGAGAACATGCAAACCAAAAATACTTACTTTTTTTTTTTTTTTTTTCCCCTTCAACAAAAGAAAGTGATTTAGTGTTTGCCAGAACAAAAAATAGCTTATGTTTCCTGCCAGATATAAGGAAAATAAAGGACTGAATTTATCAGAGAAATTAATCCAGCAAATTATATTGCAGAAAGAGCATGCATTATCTAAGACCTTCTCATGTGCACACACAAAGTTACACACCAGCATCCATCAGACTTGTTGAGCTGCACTCACTCACTCGTGACACCTGAGAGTGAAGCCTGGTGTCTCTTGTCCTGTCCCATGGCACACACTCCTGCAGACCATCACAGTCACTGCAGGTGCCACCCAGTGGGTGGAGTTGTGGTACTCTAGCACAGACCAGGGATGTCTTCTGAGGAAACACACTGCTCAGCCTCAGGCAAAGGACCTGGTAATTTCTCCACCAGAAGCATGCCTCTTCTCCCACCTGGTGATGTGGGTTTTCACAGTAAGTGGCTCATGAAGGTGGTGGGGACAAGAGTCTGGATTGGTTCTGTCCTTTCTTTAGTTTCGGGGAGTGGGAGCTGGAGAGGTGTGCAAGAGGATCCAGAGGATCTGGAGGCAGTCCTTCAGCAGCTAGGGCAACTGCTGGTGAGGGAAAAGCTACCACAAGCCCCACAGCCAGCCTGATGCCAACACTGGTGCTTACAAAGGAGTTCTCAGCTTTCTAAGAAAGACAGCTGTTTCCCAGGGTGCCAACCCTGAGGCAAACTTCTTTTCCCCAGGGAGACGGATACCTTGTCTAGAGGGATTTCTCCTGTAGGTCCTATCTCTGCTTGGCCAGCTTATTAGTTAATGCTCACTTGTGGAAGGGGCTGAGAGTCATTAGTTCCCTTTGAACTGCGTATGAATAAAAATAATTCAGCATCACAAGCCTGAAATGATTTCAAGTGAAATCTTGGCATTAGTCAGGCAATGAAATGAATGGGTTGTTATTTGGTCGTTTGTCCAACAGATGGACATTTTTACCATCTGAACATGAACCTTCTCTTCTTTTGCCTCCTTAGGCATATCCCTTGCTCCACTAGAAAGGAAGGACTTATAGGTGAGGTAGATAGTGCTGACCTTAGTAAAAATTTCCTGATATTTCTTAACACTAGAGTATGCTTTTTGTTGCTTCAAACTTTCTCAGATTTTGAAGAAACAGGCTTGAGTTTTCTATGTCTGGTGTGTTTTTCAGCCTCAGTTTTTGGCATGGAAATTTCATAGTCAAAATAGTTCAGCTGTTTCAGAGAAGAAGAGAACCAATATTGAACTGTGTGTCTTAAAAATAAATTGGAAAAAGCACAGGGATGTTATGATGGAGAGAGCAAAGAAAGGGGCAGAAGTATAGAAGTCAGCAAGGAGAGTCAGTGAAAGACTGAGAATGAAGGAAATAAGTATCACAGAGGCAGAGGATAGGATCTGAATTGACTGCTAGGATGCTCATAAAATGAAAATTAATCATGTTGCCATTTTCAGAGTGTAGTATATGTCTAGGTGTTATTTCATGCAGTTTTTTATCAAACTTGTGCAAGGTGACTTGCAACCGCAAAGGGGTAGGCAATAAGGCAGTGTTGTCTCATTGTCATCTCTTCCTGATTACATTTGAGACAACATTAAAGAATTGTTTCTTTTGCTAGTAAAACATGTCTCTGCTCTAAATGTATTCAATTTACCAATTTATCAAGTCTGTTGAAGTGGGAATGATTACCTGCTTTTTGAAAGTAAAAATCATTATAGATGTGCAAACCATTCGATTTCAGCATGACTTCGGACATCTTGGGGAGAATTCCAAATGTGTAGACCATGCCCAGCCTTCAAACTATGAACTGACTTTCTGGTATTAAGGTTTGAAAAGTAGGGAACAATCACACAGAAGTCTGAAATATTCTGTTTAAAAAGTGTTGAGGAGTAATTTTTTTTTTCCCCCCCTTATCTGGAATAAACATGTTAATTTTTGTATTATTTGCAGTTACCCCGAATATTAAGATAAAAATTTTCACCTGAAGCCTCTTACCCAATTTTACTTCACAATGTAAACTTGCCAACTGTCAATTGCAGTTTTTAGATGAGCATTTTATCTTAAAATCTTTTTTTTCCTTATTACTATATTTTATGTGACCTACAAATTAAAAAGGTGTTTGCACTTGTATGGGAAGGGAAAGCTGAGTCCCTTCCCTCATCACAGAGTGAATACCCCTTGTTTATCTCCATCATATTTTACTTGCAATGAAGTTATTTTCCTGACTTCATCCTTTAGCACAAAATCCTTTCTCTTAGCATGAACAAACTCATTTTTTTTAATCCCTCATGGCATTGAGCAAAGTCATTTCCCTCAGTGTGGACTTTCTGAGAAAGAAAATGATCTGAATATTTGTTTTCAAGGAGAAGCATTTTAAAAGAATGAAGGTTATCTGAAAGGGTATCTGAAAGGATTGCTGTGAAAGCATCTGTAAAAACACCTGTGAAAGCAAAGTGGCTGTTATTGTTAACTAGTTAGTATGCTCCATTGTCTGTATGGGCAGCACACATACATACTATCATAAGAAACTCTCTCACCTTTCATTGTTTCTGTGTTAGTCATCCTACAATCATAAATTTGCTTTTCTTGTGCGAAGCATGTAGTGACAACTACAGCTGAGATTAGAAGAAACACAGGGGCATAGGAATTGCCAAGGTAGACTAAATCAGAAGTCTATGTAATTCATTGCCTGCAAGAAAACTACCAGTGTTAGATAATCTACAATCTTTAGGCAACTTTTCATCCATGGAAAGTTGATGACTGAGATCTAGCTTGTGAAACAAATTGAAACTTGAGGATTGTGACCTCTTTTCTTGAAACAGCAACCAACATGTGAACAAGCATTCTTTGACCGGATGTTATATGTATACATTTTAAAATATGCCAATATCTAGCCTCTGGAAGAAAAAAGATCATTTTTTAAAATAGAAACTCACACACATCATGCTAAGTACTATCAAGAAAATGACAGCTCTTTCACTCACAGGTAGTATGTTAGTTGTGTTTCATACTTTACATTAAAGGAAATTAAAAATATGTCCTGATCTACCAGGAAGTACAGTATTCAGTTGATAGTATTTCAGTATTACTGACTTGCAGAAAACAGACTCTACAACTCAAATAGAGTTATAAAGCAGGTATGTTTACTCCAGCGCCGGGGTGCAAGGGGATTTCTCCACAAAGCTTGTACCCCCACCTCACATTTTAGCAAAAACTTATAGAGTGTGGATATACATATTCATTGGGTTACATAACACAAACATACATATGCATGAGTAAGGCTGGGTTAGTTCGAAAGGCTGGTGTCAGCAGTTTATGTTATCTTTGCACCTACGCATTGCCTCCTGGTGGTCGTCTTCGGGGGTCTTTGGGAGGAAGGCTCGTAGTCTTTCTCAACTTGTACTTTTCCCCAGAGCATTCACAGATTCTCTTGGCCAATTTCTTGAATAACAAGAGTGTTTTTCAGCCGGTTTACTCATTCTATCTTATCTAAGAGAACCAATGGAACATCTACTATCCATATATGGCTATCTTTACTCATTACCAAGACCCAACTAGTTAGAGCACATCTGTTTCCCAAGGACAAAAACATGATATTTTGCTGAACACTGCAGTTCTTGGTAGATTTTCACAGTAAACTGCTTTGTTTTGATGAACACAGTAGTCCTTGGTAAAATTCCACAGAACAGTCTGGGCAAACAGGATTCTTAGCAATATTCAAAAATACTATAAGTAATACTATAAGTTGCTATAAGTAAGTAAATAAGTTGCTAAGCAGTTTGCTATAAGTAAATAAATCTCAAAATAAGTAATCATTTCTCTGTATCATTACTAACATGGAATATATGTGGAAGCCTTTAATAAAGGTTGTTCTTAAATGCAGGCTCCATTACAGTCTTATCAATTTGAAACATTTTTCTTCTCATTTCTTGTGGCTGTTGCTGCTTGCACTGACAAGGTGAGGTACACAGTACAATCTTGTAATTTGTTGGAGAGAAGGATAAACTAGCCCAGAGGAAATGCTACAACACACCTGGGACATCTAGCTGTTCTTTAGATGTAAAAATTTCACTGAGACACTACAGAACATGCAGTCTGTGCTGTGTTATCCATGTTCACCTCCATGTACAGAGAGATTTGTTTAGAAAAATTGTAATTTTTTTTTTAAAAAACAAAGCACTCTGAATATCATTCTAAATAAGATAATGAAGCAGATGACAAAATTCATTTAAACCTTGACATGTTCATCATACCTATGACTTCTAACATTTTCTATTTTAATCCAGGCACACAACCCTCCACATAGTAAAATAAAATATTCTAATAATGAATAAAATATTCTAATAATGAAAATAATGGCTTTATATACCCAAATAACAACTGTAACAAAAACTTAATTCAAGTATTAATTTTCTCTTTATAGCTATCACTGAGACTTCTACCTTCTGTCAAGTTTGGTCAATGGGTCCAAAATTAATAGGAAGTTATAAGAGCCTGCCAGACAAATATGGAGAGCATATTTAAGTAAATCACATTTTCTTCAGAAAAAAAGATAAAAAACCAGATGATTAGATTAATCTCATCAAGTAATTCACATAGCCTGACATGTTTGGTATCAGTTCTCACTCAAGAAGCGTACTAACTTATATGATGTTTTTTCACTCAAGCAGTGTACCACTCCCAAATTTCACATGCATATATAAACTAAAAAAAGCCTCACAACTTTTTGACTTGGGTCCATCCCTGGGAAAGAGATGTTTCTCATCTGCTGGCAAGGCATATTTGTCACATTTCAGTCAAGAGCATCTAAGCATGTTTTAGTTATCTCTTTATTTGCTTGCCAGAAAGAACAGATGATGTTAATCACAGCAATGATGGAAGAGAGCATCCAAAAGGTCCACATGTCTTTTGATTAAAGCATGTTAGATAGTATTTTAACTTCAAGGGTTTTGTTGTTGTCACGGCACCCTTCAGGGATGCACCTATATATCTGTGCTTTTTCACCATGTATACAATATGGAGCTCTCTTGCTGTTACTTTTCATATATCTTTTTCTATTTAAATCCCTTGATGATTTGGTATTCACATCTAAAGCTTTATCCAAAGATTTAAAATATTTTGGAAAGCCCCAAAACCGAGTTTGCCTACTGCTTATTCACCAACTCCTTAACTCAAGAGCTTCAGCTCCATATTTCCTCCTGGAACACGGAGAAATCCTTCATGCGCAGCAAGATTTGGCCTCACCTTACCCCTGATTACTACTCCCTGTACTGACACACTATTTTCCTTTACATGCCTGTATTATTTACATGCCCTGTATACATGAGCTTCCATAGGACCTGCCTTAGGAATTGTTTGGACAGTTCTGAAGATGCAGAAAAATTCTTGTGCCTTGGCTATGAATGTATCTTTCAGGTTGCACCTACACAAGGAAAATATTCTTATATAATCCAAGTTTTGATCTGAAACTAATACCTTTGTATACTAACTAGTATGAGCACTTACAGAGGAACAAAAGCACGGGAGAGACTTTTGTTCAAAAAGGTTACCAGAAACAGTTTTGCACAACCTCCGGAAGGTACCACCCAGACTAGAATGTGTCAAATCCCTTGCTCGGACAAGCCCCGTTGCCAGTACTAAGAGGGTTCTAGGAGGCACTAAAATCCGCATACTCAGTGCAGAGAACAGAGCCCAGCCCTGCTGGAGGGTGGGACTATGACCACTTGGAAGCCTTGGAGTAAAGGTTGCTGGACTGTCTGGAGAGCATCATCCCTGAATGCTCACAGTTGCCACTGAAAGAAGTAAACACTGGTTTAATCTCAAATTACAATGTGAAGGCATATTCACCTGTCTGGGGTGAGAGAATGGGTGAGGACGTATCAGAGAAAGGAAACTTTGAGGAGTTGGGATTCCCACAGAGACCCATCTTTGAGGGTGCATTTCCACACGCAGGTGGGAAGTTATGACACTGTAAAACTTCGGTTCAAGGACTACCTCAAAATTCTGGTTCTTTCTAATTAATAGCTTTAGTCACTAATGAGCAATAACCAGCTCTCTAAAAGAGAGAGTCTCTGTTGTGATTTGTCATTACACATAGTCAAAACTGATTTGGAAACTGAGTTGAATAGTGAGCTGAATAGTGAAGTTGAATAATGAAACAGTCAGTATGACAAAAATTTTATGTTAATCTAAAAAAACCCTGATTGAGAAGAGATACAGAGGAATTTCATGGTACCAAATGACAGGAAAATGAGATGGCAGACAAAATTCAGTGTTGAAAAAGGCAAACTAATGTATGTTGGTAGGAACAACCTTAAGTATACATGCACACTAAAGCATGGTCATGAAAATCAGCTCTTGCCCATCAGGAGAAATGGATGCAAATAGCTCTGTGCAAAATATCAATGGTCAGGGAAGTTAAAGTAACAAAGAAATAGTAGAAAAGGAAGGGATAATAAAAGAGGAAAATTGTCACATCACTGGGTGCATTCCTGGTTTGCCTACATATTGAATTCTGCAGATAGTTCTGGTTGTGTTACTTCAAAAGAGACAAAGTAGAATTACAGATTCTTCAAAGAAGAATCATAAGGTTGGGCAATGACCTCCCTGTGAGTGGTAATTACATAAATTGGAACTCTTCAGGTTGAAAAAGGAATATTGGTAGAAGGAAAATATGATCTAATTTTATAAAATTAATAATTTTGTGGAGATACTGAACAAGAGACTGATTATCCATTATTTTTCAGGATGCAAGAACTAGGAAAAAACAAATGAGATTATCATTAGGAGGTTTAAAATAAACAAAAGGAAGTACTTTTTCAAATAAGGCATAATTCAGTTGTCGAACTCTTTGTGAACGTCAAAAGTGTAAGTGGATTCAAAGGCAGATTGAAGACTTTCAATGAAAAATCCATCAAAAGCTATTAAACACAGTGAAGTGATTACAACATACAGCTCACAAAGTCTCTGAAATGCAAATTACTGGGAGTAGCAAGGGTGCAAGTTAAAGTATCACTCAGTATTTGCCCTGTTTCTTAGACTTCTTCCACAAGCATGCTTTATTTATTCTTGTCAGAAATGGGATACTGGACTAAATGAACTTTTGAGCTGATCCGGCACAGCTGTTCTGTGTGTAGTATATAACAGTTTTCACTTAAGCCAACAAGGTAATTTCATTGACTTTAATGGGAGCTGAATTAGGCCATCTGAGAGAATGAGTCTCCCAATAAGATGTTTTGCTAAGGATATGAAAGCTAAACTTGTTAGACTGGCAAATGTAAATTCAAAGGAAATTACAAAGTTGCCTAAACCATAGTGTGCCTGCAATGTAACTACAAAGAAAAACCACTATAAGGATTTATTTAAAAATGGTATGCAAAAGCTATAGGTTTATGAATTATCTATTCTTGAATTCAAGTGACTGGTCAGATGACTGCTTTTGCCCTCTCGAGTGGTAGCTGATCTGGTTGCATAACTGTTCATCTGAGCTTGTAAAATGCATGGTCAATTCAAGGTCAGTCTATACTTTTATGAAATTAAGATGATAATAGATATGGCCAAACTACAAACATGTCACCTCCTTTTCCTGAATTATTTGCTTTCCCGAGACACTCATTAGTAAGTGAACAATTAGATCAATATTATTTGATTTTATTTTCTTTTTGAGAAAGAACTCTTTTAGAAAACAAGTTGTGTGTTTGCAGACAGAACATGTTCCTAAAAAAGAAAGAAAAGAAAAGGAAAGAAAAGGAAAGGAAAGGAAAGGAAAGGAAAGGAAAGGAAAGGAAAGGAAAGAAAAGAAAAGAAAAGAAAAGAAAAGAAAAGAAAAGAAAAGAAAAGAAAAGAAAAGAAAAGAAAAGAAAAGAAAAGAAAAGAAAAGAAAAGAAAAGAAAAGAAAAGAAAAGAAAAGAAAAGAAAAGAAAAGAAAAGAAAAGAAAAGAAAACCAGAATAATTATTTTAAGAGTGTAAACCACAGAGTTATTTCTTTAGTCCTACCACCATGACAGTGTGTTAACTAAGGCAAGCTAAATACCAGTGGCATATTAGGGTGGAAAAACATCAAATTGACTGACAAAAAGAATTTATTTACATGAAAAAACAGTATTTTTAATTTTGAGGAAATATTGCTTTTGCATGTCAAATCATGTTCTCAAGACATCTCTTGCCCAAATGCTGTAACATTATGCCTATGTGTAAGACTCAGTGTATGTTATGTAAGGATAAGGAAAAATTCCTTCAACTGCACTGCCCTATAAATGTGAGGAGTAATTCAGGTACTTAGACATAGGCATTTAATGCCAACTGAGATGCTCTGTGATAATTCAATATACATGCATGGTGCTAACAGGTATGACACAGGAATGTTAGAGGACTCCCACCTTTCAGAGTTGTGATACACTGTTGCACCTCAAAATGTGTTAGGGACATATATTTAGGTACTTGATTAATTGCCTAGGTTTCAAATTTAATCAAGCTATGGGGGATCTCTCAACGGAGAGTAACAGGTACCTCCCAAAGGCAGTTCATCTCAGCCTATGATACTATTTTGAGATAGATAGCACCTGTCACTTGTGGAAGGTTGTCTTTCTCTTTAGAGAGTAGGTCTTAATGGGTAACCAACTAACTCAGGCTTGACTCCTAGTTCTTCTTCAGCCAGTGTCAAGTGAGATGAATCTCACCCAGTTATTCTACTGGGTGACTGTTACACTACTGCAACACAAATATTAATAATGAATAGGGGTTTTGTTTCCCAGAGCTCAGAACAAGCTCTAAGGACTTAATGTTAAATGTTTCTCTTTCTTGATGAGGGAATGGAGTACAAGCAGTGAAGTTATTTAACCCGGTTCACTTGGCAAGCTATCAGCAGAGCTAGCAATGCAATCCTTGCTTGTGGATGGCTAAATATGGTATATAAAAGCTACTTTATCCTAATAATGAATTGTTAATAACCTGGCTGGAAACAAAGATGGAACTAATTATATTTGTTTCATGTTTCATGGTGAGTTGAATATTAAGTATAACTAATATAGTGAAGAAATTAATATGGTAAGACCATTAAGCTTCACAAGGATGTATATTGATAGACAAATGTAGAAAACCGAATGGAAAATAAGACCAATAGGTTTTACCTTTAGTGTCTGGACCTACTGGGGAGATGTGAATATGTATCACCTCAACCAAATATCATAAGGGAGAGATGGGAAATTCATTACTGTCAGAGGGGAATATACTAACTTTATTGCAGTCTTCCAGTATTCAGTAGAATATCTCTCTAGGAAGGTATTGCAGGGCTTCTGTGCACTGGGAACACCTCATGAACTAGGTACAAAGGGAACAGCTTTTTTTTAAAAAAAAAAATGTTCTGTTAAAAGGAATGCTGGGAGCATGAGAACTTATAAGTAAGTGAGAAGAGTATTTCCACCTTTCCTGGGTAATAAAAATATATTTTTCAGTTTTACACTGATTAATGGTTACTTTGTCTTTAGCTTCTATATTTTAGTACACAGTAAGAATGCTGTATTCAAAGTATCTTTTTTTTTAGAATTAAAGAAAGAGAAGAATGTGTTGGAAAATGTAATTTTTTGAAAAGTGGATACACATACAAAACCATACAGTGTCTGTTAGAGAAAGAAATTACTTACTATGCATAGAAGTCTTAATATGAATATGCATGGAGGTGATATGTACATGACAAAAGTGTTAATCCTTCCATCTGAAGTTCCAAGAGGTGCCAATATGATATCTAAAAGCAGTATGTGCCATATTTTTACCAATTTGGCGTTCGCTAAATGTATGCTTTGAATATATTCATACATTGCTCAAAATGGGCCAGTATAATCTAGTTTCTCATATCTCTATGTATGTGTTTATTTACCTACACACACACACACACACGCAAACTTGTACCTTGCATATCCTCAGAAAAAATTATATAACAAAATTAAATCACAAAGAAAGGAAAATATGTGGCTTTTCTTTCCCTCTTCTCTCTTCAGTAAAAAATGAACTTGAAAGAAATCCTGTTTATAAACATTATAATTTTGAATAAAAAGACCAAATAACACAAAATATTTTAGACACAAAATTTTGAAAAACTGTTGCATAAACCAAACTATGTCTTATTTTCTGTAAACTTAATTAAAACCAAAACCAACAACAATTTCTCCAGTTCTTAAAGCTGAGTTCAAATATGACCTGACACATTCCCTTTGAATTCAGAACCTGAAGGCTATAGTCACTCCAGAGTTCTCAACAGGGTGGGGAAACCCGGACGGCAAAAGTGCTGTCTCTCCTTCTTTGAGTTTTTGACCCGTTGAGCTCTTCCAGATCCATCTGTCCTTCTTGACAATTTTTTGGCACCTAGATGCCTCCCTGGGCAATACATCAGACATGGTCTCTTATGTATCTGCTCTGGAGCCTCACTGAGGTGATGACGCAATATCTCTATATTTTTTAAATAACTTTGAGTGAACTTGTACATCTATATAAGCAAAGAGTTCTTCAGCCCAGAAACCCATACTACTTCACACAATAATGGGCTTTGCAAGCTCTGAAGACAGAGTGGAGCTCCTCTGCTTTTCTGATGCATCAATATGTAAGTACTCAATTGGCAGCTGGATTAGTACACTGCATGCATTTTCTTTTTTGTATTTTTTTTTTTAAAATTCAAGGGTAAATGTCAAAACAATGCTGTAAAACCAATTAAGGAGAAAGAAAACAGATTAGAGGTGCTACTTGAATTATTTATTGTTGCTCACTGTTGCCAAGTCTTTAAATAAGTACTTAATAGACCTTACTGTAACTCTCTGAGAAATACAGTAATTTATTTAATGCACAGTTCAGCAGTTTCTTAACATTAAACTGAAATAGTCCATATAGTATGTTGTGAGCCTTTTGAAGCCTCTTAAATTTGTACTGTTCATCATTTATGGAAATCTTCATGAAGAGCTAAATTTATTAATTTCATTCAATAACTTGATATTAAACAGATATTGATTTCTGTGGAAGGGAATACCAAGATTTATTGACCAGAAAGATTAATTCTGACCAGTTTAAAGCCAAGGTCAATATTTATCTTGAGGGGAAATAAATCTCGATATTCAGAAAAACAAGAGGCTGCTATGTATATATCGCTATTTATAGTCTCAGTGTTTTAACCAGAAATATCTGGAAATGGATCCTCCATGGATTTGAATTTCAGGTATGTGACCGTTTGTATTGATATTAATATGATAAAGTGGGAAAAGTATTTATAGGCCTGGGAAACCCATCTTTCCTAAATCATCTCCACCAGCATTTCTACAGAATATAACTGAGTAGAGTCAGGAAGCATTTACTTTTAAGAATGAACAGATTGGTCAGAATAGCCACAGATTTACTGATTTGTGGTCTGCTAAATCCATGAACCTTGTGATGTACACACAGTTCAGCACTGTTCAGCAACATTGTGTGAATATTCACAAATGCCATATCTGAGCCGTGTGGAGGGTGAAGGGGCTGTCACACCCCGGGATCTCCTGTAGAGGCGTCTGGATGAGGCTGGGGCACACACCTCCTTGTGAGGCCTAGAGGCAGATCAGCTCCATGATCTCACACATCGCACTGCCAGCTTGTCCCAGCTAAGCCAGGAACTGTGCCCTTCTCTCCTACAATATAATCTGTTACTTATCCATAAAACCATACTGCCTTTTGTGAACTATTCCATTACATAAGGCCTGTGGCTAAGGCACGAAGCAGGAATCCAAACATTATCTATTATAAAGTTAAATTATTTCTCTACATCACACAGAAGACAAATTCATCAGGGCCTTACCCTCCACGCTGCCATGCAAATCAGCCTAATGAAATGGAGGAAGAAAATCAGTAATATCTGTGAGGTCCTCAAATTGTACTGTAGGTAGCCCTTCACATAGCCGACAGAAGGGTTTCTGATGGTGAGGGGGAAGAAGTTCTGGTTTTGAGGGAAGATTATTTTTGATGCCATTATCTGACTATTTGAGCTGTAGGTGTCTTACTCTAAACATTTGGGCTGTGTTCCAGAGCTTTATCTATACATGTGCTTGCTTGAAAAATAGTGTCAGACACTCATTAGCAGTAACCTACAACTTTTGAAATTGACACCATTTACCTACAGGAAATTGTCTTTTTGAAATAGCACTTTGTACTAAACCATTTTGAGATAATTGTTCCAATTAAAAAAAACATGGGGCATTGCTGTGCACCTCAGGATGGAAACTTTATTGTGCTGTGAAAGAAGTCAATGGGAGTTCAAAGTATTCAGCCACCTGCAGAACTGATGATAGAGAGCCAAAAATTTGTAATTCATGCTGGAAAAAGAAACTATTCTACATGCAGATACAGTGTAAAAAAAGGATGGGAGTTTTAGCTTTGCTGCTTCTCCTCCTCCACCCTGGTTTCCCCTCTCCCAGCTTCCAAAAAAAAAAGAAAATGAAACGATGAATTTCTTATGTCTTTGAGTATTGCTGAGCTCTACATAAATAAGAATATGCTCGCTGTAGGGAAAGAGTGAGATTCAACTATTCCCATTAAAATGCTAATTACTGTCCTTTTATAGATCATTTGGAGAGGATTTGGGGAACAAAAATAGCACCCAGAGATTATCACAGAAAGAAAAAAATCAGAGAAGAAAACACGACATTAAAAAAACTTGCTACTAAATATAGAAGCCCACTAAAGTGAGGCTAACGATTTATTCTCCCTGGAGCTGCTCCATATATTAAACTGATATTGAGAAGTCACGAATTGCTATGCTTCCAAGCACCGTTCACAGTTTGGATTATTGTACTTTCATTTATTTCATGTCCTGTCCAAGCTATCACTGACATCTTAAAAGAAAGTCCTCCAGTCCTTACTACATAGAAATAAATAATGTGGGACAACAGCATTAAGAAATATAATCATAAAATTACCTGTTATTAAAAACAGAGCACAATTTTTTAGAGGAAATATATTACTCAGCTGTAAAATAATATGTTTGCCATTCACTCTAACGTTTCAACATTATGATTCAATCTTCTAAAAAGCTGACATGGAAAATAACGGCGTAATAAACCAATTCATCATAATGTGTAAAAGAAACTACTGGAATAAATTGTAATAACCTTTCAAAAACTAGCAGCTTTTAAAAGTATTAATTTCTACTCCAGATAATTGGAAAAGACACCTGGGTGGCCAGGCAATATTTTTTATGGGATTGCCCTGTCAGGGACTCAGATTGTCTTCAGAGTCAGGAGCGATCGTTTAGCACTAAGTGACAGTGAATCTTGCAAATGGGTCTTCCTGGATGCTGTTTGCCATAAATTACCAAACTGAACTCTCCTTCAAGGTCAGCCATAAATGAAGGCAGATATCAAATGGCCTTCACAGAGACCCAGAGTAGTCCTCAGGCCTCACGTAAGCAGGCGCTGGTTGTGTTGGATCCCGTAAAATCGACTTAATAGACTGACAACATAAATTATTATCAAACTTTGAAGATGTTCTTGGGAACTAAATAGCTGAGGAATGTAATTGGGAGTTGTAGTTCACAGGAAGAAGGACTAACACAAGTTGCTCCCCATTACGGAGCAGTATGTGCAATGATACTAAATTAATAGCATTAGAATTGAAGACATCAATATGTTTCAAGGCACACATGCAAAAAAGCTTCCTAAAGAAAAGTAAGACATTCTAAGTCTGTCAACTTATTTTACCTTTTGCCTTTCACAAAATTTCTTGGCATTTGTTCTCCAAATTAATACCAAGGCCATCTGTGTTTACATAAGCATTGTTAGTTCCAGTGTTTCTGCTTTGAAAATCATATTTCTGGAGTAATGAAAGTTTAGTCAGTGGTGTTTATATAAAAGCAGCCAGCAGTGGCATAAACCTCTGTTACAAAAGTTATTTTAGTACTTCTTTCTATGAGAGACAAGAAAGGGTTATAAACAATCTTAACCCAGATGTCTTGAAATGACAGAGTTCTTTATTGCATCCCTTTTTCTCCAGTATGGAGGCTGTGTTTCAAGGGTAACAAATGTAAATTCACATTAAAAAAAAAAAAAAGGAGAAAAAAAAAAGTGTAGGCAAATTTTGTGACCTGGCCTGTTTTGTAGCATCTGCATTTAAGCAGAGGTCCCTGTCACTTCCCATTGGAAAGTCTGCGTATGGACTGATGGTGTGTTACGGAGCACTGTCCTCAAGGCTGCTCGGTTGAGCTTCCGTCACCATAAAGGCAGAGGAAAAGTCATGCTCAGTACAGTGTGTGTTTGCAAAAGGAAAGCGGGTGGTTGCAAGGAGGCTGAGTGAGTGGCACAGTGTGGACAGCACCCACTGCAGGGATGCTAGAGAGCCCAGGTGGCCGTGGTGCAGGAGGGAGCGCTGAGGATGCTTCAACCTTTGATGCATGTTGGTTTAGGTCATGCATGGGGATGTCACAGTCCCATTGTAACCTCTCCTGGGCCATTCCCACTCCACTGAAATGTATCCTCATGCTAAAGTGCTTTTAAACAATTCTGTAATGAAGTATTGGCATGCAGCAGCCTATTGGAAATCTTTAAGGAGCTGCTGCAGTGCACAGAGCAAAGCTTCAGCAAAGTGCTGACATGTTTTTCAGAAGCCTCTCAAAATGACAAATTTCTCTTTGCATATGTTATACTGTTTAGTCTTAAAGCAGCAACAGATTTTATGTTAAAAATAAATCAAAATAAAGGTTTGGGGATTTATAGAGTGAACTCCAGCTTAACTACACCACCTCAGCCAAATATCCCCAACAGCATCCCTGTCATAACTGTGTAGTATATTGTGCAGTATGAAAACAGAGCTTTTTAAAATTAAACTTTTGGTAGTTTTACAATAGTTCTGCAAGAGCCCATGAAAGGATAGAAACTTTACTGGACAAAGCAAAGGCTTTTGAATTCCTGTGGTTACCCATATGAATAAAATGACTTACAAAGTTTCATACTGTGTATGTACCTTTCTTTGCTCTGCAGTGCTGCTTTCCTCCTTCCCTCCCTGTACGGTGAGCCAGTCCTTCTTGTGCTATGATAATACTTTTGTGTCTGCGATGACCTCTAGAACTGAATACTGTTTCATATAATTGCAAAGCTACCCCACTCTTTCCCACTAGCTTCACCTCGATCCTGAGAAATGAAACAAAGAGAGATTTTCCTCGCAGCCACCCTTCAGTGAGCTCAGATGTCTGAGCCACAGCCAAAACTAGGTCAAACAGCCTGTTTCCACATCACATACTGACCTCTTAACAATTTTGCTCTGTGATATTCCTAGTGGTTCTTAGCACAGACATTTACAAGAAAGGAGAGGAATAAAATACTCTCCAACACTTTCTCTAATTTCAAAATAAATTGGTGACATAGTTTGAAGTTCAGACTAAAGATGTGCTAATTATACAGGGAAAAATCTAATTAAGCGAATTAGGAAAGCCATAGCAACTATTGTCACATTCTTGTATGACAGAAGCATCAATCTGGCAGTCACTGGAGCATACGCTCAATAACTGCCTGAACTCGGATCCTTTTTCATCAAGACCTGTAAAGTTAAAATGAGATACCAGCTATGACAACAGTTCAGCTTCACAGACCATATTGCATGAAGCAGCATTTCCTTCTCTCCTCTTTTCTTTCATCTGCAAAATAAATAAATATATAAGAAACCTCCCAAACAAAATACCCTTAGCATACTTGTACATTGAAAGTGTTGAAATGTTATGAAACCGATATTCCCTGCTAGTGAAAGGGGCTGAGGTTGTAATATAATGTAATATATATATTTTTCTTTCTGCAACACTGAATATATTCCACTGAAAAACCATGGAATTCCTGGTTAGAAGAAAATGGGAGTTTAAGAGACAGAGTGAGAAAGTGCCAGAAAGACAACATCCCATGTCTGTAGGAGAAATTAAATTGCGCCACTGATAAAAATTACCACTTCTGCTGGAATTCAGCTCTTCCAGCACTCATTACTCTGACTACAGGAAGAAGTTAAAATATTATAGCCATTTTGAGGGCCCTTCCTTCTCCAAAAATATCCCTAAAAATGGAAAGAAAAATGCTAGTCTCAGAGGCAGGGAAAGATGTACAGCTTGTAATACTGTAAAGATGTAGGACCTATTTAAATAGGTTTGGTACATATGTCTTCCCAAAGCTTTTACATTTAAAAGTTTCATCCAAACAATCTCTGGCATAATTAGCATTGCTGGTTAAAGACTAGAAGAGAATTTTAGGGAGAGTAAGATTTTTTTTTAAGCCAGCTGATATAACTAGAAGGAATAGACCACCTTTCAGGCATAAAAGAAAGCCAATACACTTAATGGTATGAAAAGAATGATATAGGGCAACACAGCATTTGGGAGAAACCAAAACTCCCTGCAAGGCTGATGTATGTGTTGCTGCTATCCATGAATTAGCGAGCTCAGGTGTAAGATACATGTAAAGAAGAGACTATCAATGAAGCAGTAAATTCTCAGCATTGTTTGACCCAAGAACTAACAAAAATCCCAGCCTAGAGCACTGCAACATCCAGAAGAGAAAAAGAGAGATCTGAAAGAAGGGTTGGTCTGTGGCAAGGAGCACACATGGTGTTGGGTAGGATATGAGAAATGCAAATGAGAGCTGGGCAGAATTTTGCAAATAAAAGCAATGAGACACTGGCTAGCCAAGATTTTTCAGGTCTGATATAATGTTAATGGGAACAGTTTGCTGCACAAGGAGATGAACTGTATTAAGCTTTGACTGAGCAGCTACATCCTTCTGTGGGAAATGGCGTGCATGACACATTGGTTAGCAAAATTGCGCTTATAGCTATTCTCCAAAAGACTCACCTGCACTTTCTATGAAGAAGCTGAAGTGAGATGCCCTGGTTACCTATGTATGAGTCTTTACTTAAGGACAATAAGATAAAAAACATCACAGGACTATAAATCAATTTCTGAGCATGTCTAGGCCATAAATTCATTAAACATGATGTCAGAGATGGATTTCTCTATTCCATTTCCACTAAAACAGCACAATAAAAGGACACAAATATATATTTCATAGATTAGGGCAGTTTTCTGGGTAATGTATTATAGATGATACTATCACAGACTCAGTAGATTCAGTAGTACTTGCTGCACTTTAAATCCCTCACGTATAACCCACTCAGCTAAAATATTTCATAACTTAAAAAGCATTAGGTGCACTTATTTACAGATGGTCTTGCAGAATAATAAAGCAAATACAGAACTGTCTTGCTGTCCTATAGTTAGACAGATTTTATTTCATCTCCATGTGATACTGAAGCTTACTGCAAAGTATATCTTACAAAATTTGGCCCCTAATTAACTGTTGCCCAGTTTTTTGGTATCTTGGATAAGACAACTGAGTGACCCATCAGATAAAAAACAATACAAGGTATTTTTTAATTGATAATTACATTTAATATTTGACAAAAGAGAATATAGTCACTCATGTTATTACTTAAGGTAGATTCAGCCCAAGAAGCATTTCCAAAGAAAGTGAACAAAGCCAGTGCTTGCAATCAAGTGACTGGAGACTTGTTTAAGAACATGTTGCTAATCCATGTACCATGCTCCGGAGGAAGAAGTCAAACAAATGTAAATGCATTAGCATACTGTGATAAAAATTAGGACGCATCAATTCCACATTAATTCATTTAAGTATAGGCAGGAGACTCTCAGTACATGAAAGGGAGAAGGTCATTTACATATTACTACTTCTCAGGGACATCAAGTCTTGAAAAGCTGTTGCAAGGAGTACTTATGTCAGTATATAAAATGGAGAAAAGATGTTGAGAAGCCTTTGAACTCTATCAGAAAGAAAAATATTTGTGGTGGTATCAGCAAAGTCACCAAGTTTTGCCCTGGTAGAAATCCAAGAAATCCAAGACTGCTGTCAAAGGCAAACCAGAAATGTTGTGGCAGTTGCCAATAAAGGACACAGTTTTTCTCTAGCATACATGACAGTATGCTACAGTCTCCTAAAGTATGAGTTAATTTAGAAGTAGACACTTTGCATGAGTCAAACAAGTGGATAAAAACACCAAACTGTTTTTTAACTGAGGAGATACTAACTTACACGTGCTACAAGAAAGATTGCTGGTCTGCCAAAAGAAATGCTTTGTTATTTGTAAGGAACAATTTTAGAGGTGAAAGATATAGTATCATGATCACTAGAATTAGAAATAATTATTTCCATCCTTTCCATCACTACTTTGGTTTGGTCTGGATGACAAAAAAATCAAAATGAGTAAGTTGTCCTTGTTGATCACAGCATTCCCTGGCTTGATCACTTTGTCAAGCCTGCACTTCTACATAACAAAAGGTAGCATCAGTTTGGTTTTTATATTACAGATGAACAAAACCCTTTGGATTGTATTGGATTGTCACAGTTATTCTCTGGATCTTAGGTTCTAAGAAGTGTGAAACCCTCTTATAGTAATTTTAATGCAAACGATGATTTTGCTACTGAGTCTCTGCTGCACAAAATAGCTACCACTCAGTACCTAAGACATTGCTCTCAGGAGGCACTTCCCATTATGACCTACAGGACAACAGCTCCAGTTATTTACAATCAAATAAGTAAATAAATGAATATTATTTAAATGTTTGCTATTAAAAAAATGACATCTGTAGCAAACTAGAAAGAAGACAAATCCATGAAATACTTCCTTAATTAAATTAAAGAAACCTGATCCTTGCTGTATGGGTGTGTGGGTTTTGACTGGAATAGAGTTAATTTTCTTCATAGTAGCTAGTATGGATCTGTTTTGGATTTCTGCTGAAGTAGTGTTGATAATTCAGGGATGTTTTAGTTATTTCTGAGCAGTGCTTACACAGAGTCAAGGTCTTTTCTGCCTCTCACCCCTCCCCATCAGACAGCAGACTGGGGATGCACAGGAAGTTGGGAGGAGGGGATACAGCTGGGACAGCTGACCCCAACTGACCAAAGGACTATTCCATACCATATGACGTCATGCTCAGCATATAAAGCTGGGGGAAGAAGAAGGAAGAGGAGGACGCTTGGAGTGATGGCGTTTGTCTTCCCAAGAAACCATTACGGGTGATGGAGCCCTGCTTTCCTGGAGATGGCTGAGCACCTGCCTGCCAATGGGAAGTGGTGAATGAATTCCTTGTTTTGCTTTGCTGGCGTGCGTGGCTTTTGCTTTACCTGTTAAACTGTTTTTATCTCAACCCACAAGTTTTCTCACTTTTACTCTTCTGATTCTCTCTCCCATCCTGTTGAGGGGGAGAGTGAGCAAGTGGCTGTGTGGTGCTTAGTTGCTGGCTGGGGTTAAACCATGACAATAGACTTGTACCCAACACACCAATGGATGACAAGATCATATAGTTTATTAATTATACTCCACTACCTGGTTTCAGGGTAGGTTCTTCCCAATCATCAGCAAACCCATTAGTTATCATGCCGATCATCAGCTGGGGAAAAGTTTATGTCTAAACAGGTGACTTATTCCCCCACCTACAGTGGTTAAAATGACACACTGTTTTCTTCAAGGTAACAAACACATTATTTAATATCGGCAGAACCCCTCTATAGGTAAGAGTCCTTAATGAAGTTTTAACTCCTAATCTCTTGTAAAACAGCTATTAAGTTTCTCCTCCAATGTTTTCTGCTGTATCACATTCTTCAGGACAATTTTTTTCACAGGGCACTCTCCCAGGAGATCTTTTTCTAATGTCGTATACGTGTTAAATTCATTCTGCTTTTAAGATATTTATTTGTGGTTTTTTTCCAAGGTTGACCCCTATAGGAAGACATGATTATCAGTCTCAAACACGCATACCCATGATGCTGGAATATATGCAACAGTTATTCTCTCCAAGGAACTAAAAGGTTATTAGAAGACTGGAAACAATGACCAGCTGCAGTAATGCTTGTTTTCTTCTAACCCAGCGAGGGAGAGAGGAGGAAGGGTGAGAGACAGTGTGTCTGGATGACTAGTAAGTGGCACAGTAGAAGTTATTGCTGTGAGTCTTAGAAGGAATACACCCAGCTGTATACTTACAGCATACTTATTATCTGAGACTTTAAGTATTTAAGTATTTAAATAGCTAAGTTTTCCATTTAAGGGTGTCATCACATGTATGCTCTGCTTAGCTGCATTGTGTGAGACATCTTCTGTTCTTGTTGCACTGGTATGTTTTTGGAACAAATTTTAGCAAAAGTCCTCTAGAGAAAGGTCTCTTATTTGTGACATTTCTTAATGCATTATCATTCTCATTTTAATTACAGAATCACAGAATCATCTAGGTTGGAAAAGACCTTGAAGATCATCTAGTCCAACCATTAACCTAGCACTGACAGTTCCCAACTACACCATATCCTTAAGCACTATGTCAACCCGACTCTTAAATACCTCCAGGGATGGGGACTCCACCACCTCCCTGGGCAGCCCATTCCAATGCCTAACTACCCGTTCTGTAAAGGAATGCTTCCTAATATCCAGTCTAAACCTTCCCTGGAGTGACTTGAGGCCATTACCTCTTGTCACTTATTACTTGGTTAAAGAGACTCATCCACAGTTCTCTGCAATCTCCTTTCAGGTAGCTGTAGAGGGTGATGAGGTCTCCCCTCAGCCTCCTCTTCTCCAGACTAAACAACCTCAGTTCCCTCAGCCGCTCCTCATACGACCTGTGCTCCAGACCCTTCACCAGCTTCGTTGCCCTTCTTTGGACACGCTCGAGTAATTCAATGTTCTTTTTGTAGTGAGGGGCCCAAAACTGAACACAGGAATCGAGGTGCGGCCTCACCAGTGCCAAGTACAGGGGTAAGATCACTTCCCTGTCCCTGCTGGCCACGCTATTTCTGATACAAGCCAGGATACCATTGGCCTTCTTGGCCACCTGGGCACACTGCTGGCTCATGTTCAGCCAGCTATCAATCAACACTAATTAGAGCACTTCTTCCTTGGACTGATGAAATAGAGAGTAATGCACCACAGGGAGCCAACAGCTGTGAGGTTTTAGAGGAAATATGCACATCTGCATAAAAGAAAGCCAATGACAGCAGAAAAACGAAGCCAGTTCCATATATCCTCTGTATTGCCAATGAACAGGCAGCAAGGACCAGCCACCTTCTTTCACCTCTGCTGTCAGACAGACCCAGCATGCTCAAACTTTTACACATGTGGTGGAAGTGACAGCACAGTCCTTTAACTCCAAGCAAGCCCCATATTTCTGGGCATAACATCCTTAAATATTCATAGGTTGCCTCAGAGACTGTGATGTGTGGTCTCTCATTTCAGTCATTATTTTCCAGGATGTGAAGACAGGCTGGGTGTTGTACTTCACTCGTTCTCATGAAAAAATACAGCATTTTAAACCAGGAAGTGATGTATGACAGGCCTGAAGGACGAAGCTTTAGCCAGGGTGTGGACACATCACCTCTGGAGGCACTCCCAGGGCACAAAGTAACTCAGCACAAAATCAGAAATTGATATAAAGGGCTACTGGGAGCAATAATTTGGGTAGTCTGTGGGCCACCATAAGAAATTCCCACAAAGCAGCACAGAGCTACAGAGGCGGATCCTCACAGCACCAACCACTCCCACACCAAAAGACCCTTCAGATATTCATACTGAAAAATTAATCACATCTCAGCCAGGCAACATTTTTGTTTCTGTTCTGATTCTTGTTGAGGAGAGATTGATTATTCATTTGGGGTTTGAGGAAAAATTATCTGTTGGACTGTCCTTTGATTCAGGCTTGAAGTTACTACTGCAAGAATGTTATTAATAGAAGTGTAATCAATTTAAACCAGCTGCAGCCCAGAGGACTTGCTTTAGAGACCACTCTTAGAGCATAAGAAAATGTCCAGAATTTTCTTGGCCCTGAGAAAACAGGCTGGGGTCAATCAACACCTTTTTGCTCTGTTGCGATGAACACCTGGAAATTAAAACCTGTCTTCTGTAGCTGGTCTGCCAACATGTAAACAGGCTGCTAATATATAGACTTTGTCTGGTAATACCCATAATAGGCTGGGCACTGTCTGAGCAGTAGAAGGCACCTGACCTGCCTCGCGGAGCACTCGGGAAGGTGCTGAGAAAGCAGGAGACAAGTGCCTCCAATGCAGTAGTAGGGTGTTCTGGCAGACACCTGCTACATCTTTCACATATACTGCATTGACCCATATTTTGTAAAGAACCTGTATAGTGTAGCCTTAGATATAGGCAGCTGAAATGCACTCTGGGAGTTTATTAGACCACTGCCCTACCATTATTCCCTAAAACCTTCTTGTGATAAACTAGTAAATATGTGATCTACACCTGGACATAATTTTGTTTAGCAAAGGCCTGACATAAAATAGCGAGGAGGTATTAAACGAAGAGATGAAATTATATAGTGCAAACAATGAGAGTAATCCTGTGTTTCTTTAATTTCTCTGCAAGGACTGAAAGAAGGAATAACAAGCATAAGCATTTTCAGGTGCTGTATTGGAAAGGAAAAATACAGGCATTGCACTGGTCAGTGATAAGTAAGTTTTAGTATCCTAAAAGGGAAACAGCTGGGTAGGGAACAATAGTTCCAACCATAAAAATAGAAAGCAAATGATAATGGATATTTAATTAAAGCTTAAACCAATTTCCTTAAATAGTCTAAAGTTTAGACATGTAAGCTGTACCTTAATTTTCCCTAAGGAAAGCCTATAAATGCTTTGAGTTAAAATCTGAATCAGCTGCAATGAAAAGAAATCAGGAGATTAATTTTTTTCAATTTTGGAAGGAGGACCTTTCTGTCATGTACTGGTTCTAACAGCATGGGTACTTCCCATATTATCTAAAGAAAAAAGGTAAAGTAATTGACATTGTCATTGAGCTAAAGGCATTAGATCAATATTAGCTTCAGAGCTCCCATAATTCTTGCAGCTTTAAGGTTTAAATGACATTGCTGAATATAAAGTGTATCAAACGTAGATGATTTGAGTATTAATTCCTCATTATTGTGGAAAGGATGATTAACTTTATTGAACCTTCACCTGAATTTCTTTGGCAGGGCATTGAAAATTTATCATAATTCTCATTTTCTTTAAAAGTCCAGGTAAAGATAATACAAGCAAGATAAGTGTTCAAACTTAGATGTTGCTTACTTATATAGTTTATAGAGATAAGGATGTCTATTTTGTGATGTGAAATAATAAGGAATTTTATGTGTTCCATTTTGAACAGTTGGTATAAATCCTGTTAATAAAATCTCTTTAGTTCACAGAAGATGGTATGCTATTTAAACAAGACCAGTAAAATAAATAAATCAGCGTGTATGAAATAAAAAGGGGAAAATAGATCCTGGTACTGGCATATTTCCTTCTGAACCTCTGCAACAAATTAGAAATAATTCTAAAGAAAGGGTTATCTTTTACTAGATGACACTTCTATGCAATTGTTTCAGCTTTTCTCTGTAGTGCGGGAAAGAAATCGTTACAAATAGGATACAAGTGACCTACAGATGATAAATCTCCTCTTAGCTATTTCTTTGTGTTTAGCTCTTCAGGCCTTATATTTAAGAAATACCATCATTTTAAATATGTTTACTTATATTTAATTTTGAAATAATTACTACAAAAATATGTAAGCCTTGATGTTACTGCCACAACCATTTCACATTCATTATTTATGACATGGCATACAAAGCGTACTAAAGCTTTGATCATCAGAAGGCCTAGATATAATCTGGCCTCTGTTGTTTTTGGCTGGTGATTGTCTACAGTAATCTGTTTATATTTGACACTATCACAGTGCTCTAAGAAACTAATATACAGCAATATTAGGCAACTACAATGACTGTGGGATGGAAATTTCCATTTGCTCTGGAAAATATTCATCAACTCTGCGATGACAAAAAACATAATCACTGTAATTAGGTTGTTCAATATACAATGAATTTCAACTCATCATCCTTAGCTGGATTTTCTCCAGTTCCCCCTACTCTAACTCAAATGTATTTCTTTTTTTGCCTTCTACAGAGGTCTTTGTTATGTCAGTGATTCTGTGAGATGCTTTGGAATAACTGCTAGTCATACTCAAACAACTAGATATTCTAATATCAAAAGTTCACTAATTGTTAATATCACTACAACTACTTCACTTTGTGATTTGAATATCCATATAGTTTCATGGGTTTGGTGGATTAGAAGATACTTACTCTGGATGCCACATATAGCATTCAGAGTTTTCTCTAAAAGAACTTTCATTGACATTAATAAGCTTTGGATCAGGAATTTTGGGCTGTTAGTTGAATATCTTTAAGAATAACATGAGGATATCTGGACTAATTTACTAGTAATGTCTACGCTTGGGAAATATAGGGAAATGGAGAATTTTCTGCTGAGGTTAGTTGAAAAAATTAGTTCTCAAATGCCACAGTCCCGAGGTCATGGTAATGGCAGCAGTACAAGAAGTCAGGCAGGACAGAAATTTAGCAGGTCCAGGAGAGACTCTTGCAGGAAAGCAAAGAGTGCCCAGACAAGGGCAGGCAGCGTGCCCTGGGCAGCAGCAGCTCCTGGCTCTGCTAACATCACCTGCTCCTGAGCTGGCTGGAAGATTTTGAAAGGTGTAAAATTAAAAGAAAAAAAAACAGCACCAAAAAGCTGACGGAAAAACAACCTTTTTTGGATTAAAAGACCCAACAAACTCAGCTTAAATTTTAATTCTCTGATTCATCTTCAGCACATTGAAATGCGGCTAACAGTACCAAGTGTTCATACTAGATAAGGGAATTGTTGCTACTCATATAATTATGCTGTTCCTATAGCTGAGTCTGGCAGTGAGACAGAGCAAGACATAGCATCACCCTATTAGGACAGTTAGTGCTTTTGACAAGAATCCATTTTCCAATGATCAGAGATGCAGTTTCTATTACTTCTTCTGAGTAAGATCAAACATCAATGACACAAACATTTTCCAAAAGACGAGTTGCTTTTAAATCCTTTTTTGCAATGCTGATGTTTCTAATGTGTTTTTATAAAACTCCAACAAAGAAGACAAGTGTGAAGATCAAGAAGTGCATACAAATAGCATCTTTAATCTGTACCTGTAATAGGAACTGAGCTTTCTCAGTACTGCAGAGATACATTTTTTTGATGACTCAGACAAATCTTTTCCTAAATAGATTCATTAGTTTGGTTTTTTTTTTTTTGCTTTTTTCATACCTAGCATAACGTCTTCAGAAATCTCAATCTTCAGAGTAACGTTCATGAGTTGTACACAGTAAGTCATCTGGGGTACTCAAGAAAGTTTTGTTACAAAACTCACACCCCACGTGTGAAAAAATCCACCGCTGTGGACTCATGCATGCCATCTGCTGGCACTTTCTAAACCTCTTATAAGCACATTCATGTTTTGTGGCTTCTCCAGTATTTCTCCCAGCAACACAAAACACGCCCAGTACCTGCCAAGCTCAACCACTATTACAGGTATCCCTAAAAGGCAGCATATCCCCAGCTGGGTGCCCAGCTCCTGAGCTCTCCAAATTTAATAGCCACTTTCAAAAGAATTTATTTGCCTGAATTTCTTTCTCTTTAAAACTCTGTTTAAATAATGTTGGTATAACTATTTCTTGTGCTAGTGGAAAAGGTGTTTTAAAAATACTGGTTAGTATTTACACATTCCTTCATGAAAAATATTTTATTTCAGTGTGATTCAGTGTCATACACATACATCCATCTGTGTGGGTAAACAGTTTTCAGTATATAGAAAATGCATCCTTGGTGCCAGTGATTTATAAAATCTTGTGACAGTAAAAAATGTTGAAAAAGGCATGCTGACATAATGGAGAATTACATTTGCAGACAGTAGTTGGTTGCTTTCAAGACTACATTTTATGTCTTTTCAATCACTTTAATAATATGGCAGTTAATTACAATTTTAAATGTATGCGCTTGCAGTTAAAAAACTTTTTTGTGAATATGTACAAAAATAAGTGTCTATGCATGAATATGAAAATGCATGTATTTATATAAAGTTAGGTGTGGATGTTTGCATGTCCGTGTGTTTGTGTAAGGCAAGTAAACCAGCAATGTCTGAACAATTTTGAGCACCACTAGAATTTTCTTGTATTTAAAGGTATGTATATACACACATACACACCCATATATACACAGGCAGTCATATAATATCCCTCCCTGTGTTGTTAGGCTGAAAAGTAAGCAACTGAGTCCTGTATAAGAGCAGGTAAGCTGAACTGCTTGCTGCTCTTTCACATATACCCAACCACCATTCTTCAGGAAAGGACTGAAACCTGCTTGATATTCTTATTCAGCAGTGGCAGTAATCACTGGTAGAAAAATTCGTAAGAGGCTGAAGTGGTAACTTAAGAGAAGCACTGCATAGCAAAGTTCCCTTTGGATGAGGAAAATGTGTCGTCGTAAGATCAACAAAATAAATGGACTCCTCAATCCTGTTTGTACAAACTGACTGCTGTGTCCTGGGGTTGGGGACAAGGGCTTGTGCTCTCAGCTCCTACATGAATGCACCAATCTTATATAAACCATTTACCATATATTAATTTCTGGTTCATCAGAATTGGTATCAAAATAACAGGGATGCAGAAAGGCCTTGGTTCAGCCAACAACTAGAAGTGAGTTAAAACCATCTGTATCTCCTCTCCTATATCTTGTCATTGAACCGTCTCTTCTTTGTGTCTGTTTCATGGACTCTTGGAAGTAGGAACTATGCTTATTTGTTTTTTTGCAAGCGACTGATGAAGTTGTTAAGGCTAATCAAGGAGAAAATAAAAAGTCAAACATACAGGCAAGGGTAATTCCATGTAAAGAAAATATTGCAACACTCAAAGCAATACGAGGAGGTCTGAATCATGTTTTTTGAAATGTAAGACATGGCTTCCCTGAGCCAGCCAGTCACTCTACATCTAACCATGTCAGTCTGTGTAAGTTCAAAGATTAAATGACAAACGTACCAGTTTAGAAATTGCAGTAGCGGTTAAGCAGAGTAAAAAATTACTCAAAATTAATCTCTTAAAATACTAGCATATGAGAAATAAACAATCAATAAATTTTACAACATGCTCTGAAGAAACAGGGCAAAAGCATAAATCTTCTAATCTCTACCCCTCACTCTTCCTCCCACAGTATTCCAACAATGAAAGTCTTACTTTTTGGATTTGCTTGTTCTACTTAGGTTATCTCTGAAATGGAAGAATAGCACACATTGAACTTACATCGGTTTCTGAAAATGAATATATTATATGCCTTTAAGAATTGGTTTGATAATCTTATGAAACATTAAAGTTAAGCCTCTTATTAAGACCATATTTAGAAAAATGTCACAGTGACACATTTCTGGGAATCATAATTAAGAGAAAAGAGGCTGACAGAGAAGACATTATTCTTCACAGAGGAATAGAAGTAACATAAAATAATTTTTCTGTTACTTATATAAATCATTTGGTGCAATTATAAGGGTGTTCAAGGATTAATATTGGAATGTTAGAATGATAACATTTAAAATAATTGCTTTTGTTCCTTTAATCTCCTACTTTCATTGTTCTTTCATCTTCTGCTTAAATCCAAATGTCTGCATTTGAAAACTTTTTAAAACATTTCACCAGAAAAGCTCATGGTGATATATTATCTAACTTTCATTTCTATCCTGAGGCTATCGTGTTTGACAGTGACAGAAAATAGTTCCAAGGACAATATAATGACAGAGATGGAATAAATTAAAGGAAAGTATAAACTACTTAGTTGCAGAAATGATTTGCTCTTGTTCTAAAACTGTAGTCTGGAATAAATATTTTAGACTGGAAAAAATGCCTTTAAACCATTAGTGGGCTTTTAAAAAGCTGCTACTATTTAATTCACTGATAGCCATGTTTTGAAAGAACATTTCTAACATTATCCAATTACTACTTTTTCTGCAAACTATAAAATTTGAGTGAAAAGTTGATTACGTATATATTCTGAAAGTATTTAATCACACAATCAGCAGTGTCTTGCTAAACAGGCATAAATCTGAGAGATTAATTAAAATACAATGGTTGTTTTTTCAGTGCTGAAATACAGCTGATAATCTTCCAGTTGCTACTTCTACAGAGGCTAAAGCTGCTTCCATGTGCCACGGTGGAGCTGAGGGCAGCAGACATTTGCCTCGACAGCTGCAGGCCTTTTTTACATCTTTTTCCTCCCCTCTTCATACCACATGCCATGACCTTCTCCTAAAGTAGTCCATATGGTTTTTAGGTGATGGGAACCTCTCCTAGCTGAAGGATGTGTCCCTCAGTTATCACTGCGTTGACCGACATGCCTCTGTGCCACAGCCAGGGCTCTTGCTGGCTCTCTGCTAGGTTGTGTTCTTGCTCTAAAATGCCCGTTAATGCCTTCTTGTGGCTCAAGAGCCATCCAAAGGTGGGTTTAACAATCCAGCTGGAAAAGCTTTAGGTGTATGTGGGGTTTGCAACAGCAAAATCTTCAGTACCTTGGAGGTTCAGGTGCTGACAGAGTTAGGCCGCAAGTTCTTCTAAGATAAGGTTAAATTCTTGCTTTACCAGCTGAGGTTGGTGCTTTGAGGATTTCCTCAACTCTGGCAGCACTGTCACAGGCAAGGACTTGCTTTGGTTAGGAATTTCAATGCTGGGCCCATAATACAGACAGAAATACCTTGTATGATTTAATGTGTAATGAAACACAGAGTTGTGTTTCTGGGGTGAGTTGCTTGAGCAAAACAGAAGGAAACACTAAACGCAGGGGTAGGTGCAAAATCTCAGCCCCAGCACAGAGATAGGGACCTGGCTCATGCGATGGGCAGGTACCTGCATGACCCTGGGAACGTGAAACCAAAGCTAAGAAAAATGACTCAGAATTAATGAGATATGTACCGATAACCAATGTGTATCAATTAGGTCCGAACTCACTACAACTTTGAGAGGTGTGGCTTTATTTCAGGCCTGAAGGTTGGCTTCACTAATTTTTGTGCTTTAAACAGTCTGCTGATTGGGTTGTGGCTACAGCAAAGTAAAACTAGAGGTTGGTGGTTAATGCATTCTCCTGCATAGAGGAAATATTTAAATTCCCTAAGGCCAAAGTCCTTTGGTGCCTGTGCAGAAACATAAAAAATGGATCAAGAACTTTAAAAACTGAAATAAACAACAACTACTGAAAGACTTTCGGCACCTCCAAAGTGGCAAACGAATGTGGATGTCCTTTTTTTAAAAAATATTTGTGTGGAAGCCCCATGTCTACTTTCTGAAATTCACTCCAAGTACTTTATTGTTTCTAGCTGTCATGACTGGGCTGATTTAACCCAGTGTGTCTATTATCCTTTAGCTCTTTTGAAAGTCTCAACCATAATTAATACTTTGTAAGGTAACAGCAAATGTGACTGTTTATTACTTTAAAAACAAATGTAAATATTTACTAGCTAATATACCAAAATTGATTAATGATGTCAGGTAGCTAAGTTTACACACTTAAAGAAACCTGATATTAAATGTTGATTTAATACTCAGTGTTTTCTTTCTATGCATATCAAATGGAGCACTCAGCGTGAATTACTGACTGCTTTTGAAAATGTAAACCTATACGTCTTTCAAGTCTGATTAATATACATAAAGGTAGCAGTATGCAATTCTTTTCAGAGTGGCTATGTTTACAATGCCTAGATTAAATAATTTTGAAGGTGTTATGAAGAAAAAAAAAAGACAACAAAACCAAAGCAAAACAAACTCTGAACCTGTAAGAGTGTTTTAGAAATAGCTATTAATTTCTTTATATGCTTAGATTTATTCTGCTTTCAATAAAAACACCAAGTAGAAAAGACAAGATAAAGAAACAAACTTTCATGAAGACAAGCTTATTTTGGGGAATCATGGCATGACTTTTAACTACTGTATGACTACTGTGTCTCTGTAATAATTACATAAATGAATCCTGCTTCATTTCATGCTATATTCCCACAAAGCCTTACCGTTTCCTCAAGTGCCATACCCTTTCTATTTTTCTTAATGCTTCCCCAGTAGCAGTCTAAAAGGGTTTTAAATAACTTATGCAAGCCTTTTTTTTTCTTTCCTCTTTCTTTTTTTTTAAAAATTAATCACCTATAAAACTGCATATTCTCTAGATACTATGAGATGAGGATTGCCCCCATTTTGCATAAATTGCTTTTTTGTTACTATTATAAGGCTTATAGGCTCAGCTCCTTGTTAACATGGCTCACAATAAAATTGAGTTTGCTCAGGTCACACTAGAGACTAACACTTGCCCAAAGATATTTCTGCACTTATTGCCTTTTATCCCTGAGAAATCCTCCTCACTGAGCAATAACATTGTTAAATTTGCATCCAGTTCACCTGGGTTTGCAATCAGGGGACATTTCTAATGTACTTCCTTCTCTTAGTTTCACATGGGCCTTAACTTTCAGTTTCTAATTTCTTTTGTCTCACTGACAGCTCAGCAGCGGAGGAAAAAGAGGAAGCTTTTCTCCATCCATCCATCCATCCATCCATCCATCCATCCATCCATCCATCCATCCATCCATCCATCCGATAAACTCTCCATCACCTTCAGGCTTTTTTCCTTTTAAGTTCTGCTGTAATTTTGGTTATGATTATCCTTCCTGAGCAATGACAAAGGTTGAAATGAACCTTTGTCATTGGCAGGGGTAAGGCTAGGTTGGACCCTGCTCAGGGCGGGACCTGCCTCCCTGGCTGCTTGTTGGATGGTGGCAGTAGGATCCAACAAGCTGATGTTTCCTTCCCAAAGCTTGAGGTATCTCTATGGCTTTCCCCATACCATCAGAAGAAAAAATACAGAATGTCACCTAAAATAAAGAAAGGTATAGACATTCCTCCACATATGACTGCATACAAAAGTGTGTTTCCTAATTTGTTTTTCTGTTCTATTCAAACAAAAGGAGCTGCAATTCTTGTAGAAATCAGGCCTTTTGATTTTACTGACTTCTTACTCTGTTTTCTAATCAGTATCCTGCTTTAAACAACTATTCTTCAGTTCTAGAACAATTCTGTTACAGTGACAATTCAGTTATGCTTAATATTGAGTGTATGATTTTCTCCAACTTTCCATTTATTTACAAAATGCAATATATTAAAAAATTATGAATTCCTAACTTTAATATGCATAACACTAAAATTCCCACCTCTCACCCTCCTCAACACATGGGATAAACTCTAATCTCTTTTTGAACCAATATGTACTACAAGAAGAAAGTACAGTCAAGTGAGAAAAAAAAATCTTGATGCTCAAATAAGCAGGATATGTATATTCATATATTCACAAAGAACTTCAACAATGTTTTTAAAATGAGAGAGTTCTGGAGATTTTCCAGCCATCTTCTGGCACTATCAGTAGGGGATATTTCAAACTGCTGTTTCTTCATCACAAATCAGAGTCACTATTAAGTAGCACCCAGGAAGATCGGTGAGCTGATGGGTCTTGCTTGGTTCACTGTATGATGATCAGATCATAGGAGTGTAAACAATTGTTACATCTAGTGATGATATAAGACAAATTTCCAGAAAATAAATAAACCATGCATTTTACTACATTATCAGCTTAACTAGTATCAAGAAAACGTGCCTTGTTGACTGAAACCAACACATGAAATATATCTTGTTAGTAACCATATCAATTTTCTAATCAATTCTACTTCGAGTTTACAGAATAATGCTAACCTATGCAGAAAACAGGGCACACACAGAAAGGCATTCTGTAATACTGGGAAAGGAGGCATTCTACACTCAGACGGAGAAAAAGAAAAGTTAGACAACTCTCTCTATACATCCTTTCACTCACACATTGCAAGTGTGAAAAGGATATCCAAGCATCATTTGTCACATGCTCTGAAGAGCAACTTTTAAAAGAAAAAAGTAATTTTTTTGTCACATTCAAGAATTTTAGAAGTATGAGGGAAAAAGCTGAAATCGGACAGTGGTACACAACAGATGGGTTGAATTTCACTTTATACCTCTAATAGGAATGACAGTTTCCTTAAATGAAGACTTTCTGTAATGAAGTTCTTTATAAAACCTAACAAATATATCTTAACAATGCCCACGCAAGGTGAGAGTATTGCTAGTGTTCCCCCAAGACAGGGAACTGACTACAGAGGTTCAAGATGAATTGTCAAAAGTATCAGCTAATTTGAAATTTAGTTCAAGAAGGCTGCAATCTGGCCCTATTCTGCTGGCATCCTCAGAGGAGGGTACCCGTGAACTTCAGATGCAGTTGGAAATTGTTCACCATTTCTGTCAATCAGACCTCAAGTATTTCTTTTTGCATAGCCAAATGGTGTGAACTGAGAGTGAAATGCACTTAGGGGACAGCTGGGAGAACTTAAATTTTAGTCACCTTCCCACCATCACCAGGAAGCCTGTGGCAGAAGCCGGAAGAAATGTAATGTAGAGTCCTCTCTCTAGGTATGTCTTCTGGAATAGAGTTGAAGCAATTTAAGAAGTTGCCCTCCCCTGTTGTTACAACATCCACAGTTACACTGTTTAAATGTCCTCATCAAGAGTTGGAGTCTGCTTCAGCACAAAGTCAGTGGACTTGTTTTATACTGCCGGTAGTGAATGCAACTCAGTTGTGGAGGCAGAAACCTCCAGCTAATGGTAGTAATGAACAGCTGGTGGGCAGTAACTGCTAAAATTGCTCTACCAAATTTTGAAACCTCAGGTGCTTTAATTTTTACTTCCTGCATTTTTCTGCCTTAGCTGTCATGTAAATTCCATTTTTACCACCTATAAGACACGCCTGTCTCCTACAGAGATTAGCGTATTTTTACTGTGTACTGCTGGCTTGTCCTCAGTGCATAGTCTCTCCTGTGCAGTGAACAAAGCAGAGGTCTGAAAAAAATAGTATGTAATCATGAACTAAAGACTGTGCTATAATGCATACACTCAAGGGGAGTAAATTAGTGCTGCATTAAGCTACCCTAGTCCCTGGGTGCTTACCATTTCAGGACAAAAACCTGTCATTTCTCTATGCTGCTCACTTTTCATGGCAGAAAGCTTGGACTTGTAGGTAAGAAGCATGCTGTAGCATTCTTGCCTCTGCGTGGGAGTGCTGGGAGGTGCACTGGAGCACGCAGCAGCATCTCCGGATCACTGCAGCTGAGGTGCACCCAGACTGGTTCCCCATGTGGCGTAAGTCTTTTCTCCTTGCTCTAAGCATGTAACTGAAACCAGATTGTGCTCTACTTCGTGGACGTCCCACCAGGGAAGAGGGAGCAAACACTTCGCTAGGTGGAACAAACAATTTATCTACAAAGAAATGCTGGACTAAAAAATGGTGGCTTTAGTTCTTGCTGATTGTCCTTCTGCTACTGTGCCCTACACTTACCTTCAGCAAGCCCTTGCCTCACTCTGCAGCAATACTCCTATGGGCTTCACTGCTTCTGCCATTTTTAAAATCTAACCTTTTCACTTTCCCCTGCCCATCATGCCCCAGATTTTATATGCTGAAAATGCTTGTTTGTGTGCTCTCCCAGCATTCATCTCTGTTCAGAATGATTCTTCACAATCTGTAGTAAATAATAGAAAGAAAATGCTCTGTAAGCAGATGCCCATTTTATTTATGTTTTCATATAATTCGATCACAGTCCTTTTGTGCCTTGAAACTTGAAAAATCCACATTAATAACACATCTGTAGGGTTACAGAGGTACATCTGAAAGTGCCAATTCACTTTTATTTGCACACTATACTGGAGAAGCAAAAGGCCAGAGGCAATAGAACGAGGAAGACTGAAATGTTGTTTGCAGTTCAGTCTGCCCTTGTCTTTTCAAAAGGCTAAAATTGTTATTATTCTCCCACACAGTAGCCCTATGGATTTGTTTGTGTCTTGAATTGTGAGCTTCCTATTTATGCCTTTTCCAGAGTTTTGTCATTTGCCTTGTTCACAGAGTCTGACTGGAAAAGCTGCAACATGCTTCCTCTGTGGAGCAATTGCAAGGGTTGCTAAATATTATGAACATGATCCTACAACGCATCTGGCCATGCACTACACTACATAAGCTTGTTCCCTGTTTGTATGGGGGAGGACCTGAAGAAATCATCATAAAAGAGTCAAAAGAATATCTACCAATGACATCTGGAAAAAAAAAATCCTCTAATGAAACTGGGACAGCTAAGAAACACGCTGAATGGAAGCAAAGGTCTTTCATGCAATGAGTGATTCCAGCAGCTGCGGTGTTAAGAAACCCAAGGATCACAGGACAGATAACATTGCAGGGATAGAAGAAGTGAGCAATGGATGAGTTGGAATGACTCATGTGTTTGCAAGCCCTGTTCCCTGTTAGCAGTGTACTTACTCATACAGAGTTTATCTTATGTATTCTTTGTTACTTTCATTCATTTTAACCTGCAGGCTGTAAACACATTTGTTATGAAAAGAATGAAATTACACAAACTCTGTGTGAAGCCCCTGAAATCTTGCTACAGGACTATTCATCACCTTCCCATTCTCATCACAAAGGCACTGCACCATTTGTTATTATTAGATAACACTAGAAAGAGAGGAAAACGGGAAAAAAAGAGGGAAAAAAAAAAGAGAGAGACAACACAGAATGGAGTTAGGAAATGGACAAAAGGCAGAAGAGACATGGTGGTGGTGCTGGAGGACAAAGAAAAAAGAGAGCAGACATGGGCACAACAGGGCAATGAGACTCAATTCAACAACAGGCTTCCTTTATAAAAATATCTTTTCTCTTGCCTCACTACTTTTCTTACTGTGATAAGGTGAGGCTTTTGAGTAATTTTGAATAGTGCCATGGCAGTGATTATCAGAACAGTCTCATGAGTACTTTTAGCCAACTAGTCTTCAGAAGTTCCTAAGTCCATTTTGTCAATTCAATGGGAATTTTAATTGACTATTAAAATACAGCATTACACAATATATTACTGCACTGCTGCAGAAATACCAGCAAATATGCCATCATCAGAAAAGGCGATTCTCTTCTGTGGGTTTTTTGGAACTGCTACAACAGCATAAATAACCTGGAGCAGCAGTAATGAAGATAGAGAAGAGCTTTCCAGGTATGCTTTTCCCCCAAATATAAGCAAAACAAAGCAAAGGTCCAAACACTGAAGCATTAATTTTACATGATTGGGCAGTTTCTCCCATCCCAATACTGCATATGTAATAGGTCACCTTTTACTGTGTGATATAGAATAACAGGCTGCACATCTATACAACAAAGGTTAAAAATTAAATGAGTAAGCGAAACTGCCATATGACAACATTGCACAGAACCCAGCCTCTTTGAGCATGTTTGCTCTCTTTCTGGTTTCCAGAAAAAACATCCCAGTAACTGCACTGATTTAAGATGCAAAGATGGGTGGGCTGAGCCCCAGTTTTGCCAGAGCCCTGTCTCAGCTGATGGTTCCTTCCACAGTGGGTTCCTCCAACACCACCACAGCCAAGAATGTGTCTCACCAGTTCCCGTGAGCTCTCTCACATGCATAGCACAGGGAGATGTGGCAGGGTGCCAGGCATCGTGTCAGTGACAGTCGGTTCATGGCTGAGACCAGTGAGGCTCACCATGGCTCTGCTGTCCTCAGTGAAATATCTCAGTGTATACCATAGTCTGAACCAGCATAAGATGTAAATAGACAACTTGCATTTTGAAGAAATGATGTGGTGACAGGAATGAGCATATCACAAAATCACATTAATCAGCCAAAATTTTATTTCTGGAAATCTCATAAATGAAACAGCATTTTTCCATGCTATATTTGTATTGAATCTATGTAAAGAATCAAGTGACCTTCCATTTAATCATGATTTGCTCATTAGACAACAAGTAATTGAGAAGAAAGCGTGGTAGACTCTGTCGATGAGCAGTATAAAGACCATACACAGACCAAAGGCAGGATGAATATTACACGCTGCTGCTGGTCTCAATGGGCTTTATTAAAAACAAAAGCATACAAAGCAGTTCCTGAACAGGATGATTTTTAATTGTGTCCTCTTGGGAAAACTCTACAAGGCAGACTTTCTTGCCTCCCTTGTAGTCTAGAGGGATCTAACAAGCTCTCAACAGATTCCCATTGGTCTGAGTTACCACTAAGTTTCTGGACTCTAGTTAAGAGTGACAAATTATGTTTAGCTGGTTCTGAAACAAATGCAATTTTACTGACATCTTTTTTACACTAAAAGAAAAAAATTAAAGAAATATATAAAGGGTTCAATGTGACAGTTTCCTCTAGTTCTACTTTCTTATTAGTGTAAGTCTGAGCATACATGAGCAGCAGTGTAAAACTAGCAAATAGTTGCCCTTAAAACAACAATACCTGCAATGTGCCTGACTGCAGTGGGACTGGTCACCAGCCTGCATTGCCTTACGGCACTCAGGAAAGCAGGTTAACCATTTTATTTGGCCTTTACACAGTCCAAGGTTTCTCGAGCCAGATCCAGAGCAGGCAGCTGGGCACAGCACTGCAATGCCATGTTTTACAGCCCTTCATCATCTACACTCTGTTCTGTGTGTAAAATAGGCAATGCATGAGGAAGGTTGGGAAGAGGAAAATCCATAGTATCTGTGGTAGCTGAATAACATGGGGAGAAGAAAACCCAGACCCCGTAGGAGAAACCCTCTGCAGTCAACCAAGCTAAACAACAGGAAGTACCAGTGAAAGGATGTGGCTTAAATTTTGAACCTGCCTCTGTGTCATTCCAGATTTTTTTCTGGGCTAGCAGGGGGTGCTTCCCTCCCATTGGGATTTACAGACTAACATCTGTAGCAAGATCAATTATTTATTACAAAAGATAACCAGAGGAGAAAGAGCAGCACCCTCCTCTACCATCCCTGGCTTATTTCACAGCTTTATAGTTAGTGCCAGACAAAAACCATGCACCAGAGAAGGAGGACTCTCTCTGAAGATTAGCACCCACTTGGAAAGAAGCAAACCAGGCTTCAGTGACTACTTGGCAGAAAACAGGACAAAGCACTCCAGCAGCGGGGCCTGACAGTCTTCAGTTTATGTTACCAAAATCTCTATGCCAAGAGGTCTCAGTGTGACAGCCTGTAACCAGCTGGCTTCTACTAAAACCAGGGGAGCTCCACTCACAGGCACTGGCTGAGGATCTGTCCCCCCAGATATATACGTTTGCTCTGATATGGTAACGATACGGTACATTCCCCCACCATCCCATTGCCTTAGATTGATCTCTCAGATGTTGTGAAAGATGATGAAAGTAGCAAGATGAAAGAAAAAGGAAAAGCTCAAAACAAGCATACATTAAATATTCATAACTGGTAGTAATTGCAAACAGAAAATATAAAATAAAGCAGTAGTAATTATGCAGTGTCCAAATCATCTATCTGCAACTCCCTCCAGGAATTTTCTCCATAGATTTCTGTTACTGAAGTTGGAAAGTGAGACAGGGTTTTTGGCCTGTATCTTTGATCAGTTTTTACTACTTTATTTATCTGATACCTAAATGTAGACTAGTGTGATGAGTTGCGAGTAAAAGTAAGGCTCTATACCTTATTTCTAGTCTCCACTAAAACCTGTAATGAAACTCTGTCTTCAGTAAAAACAAGATGGCATCTCAACTGCGCAAAACTTTTACATTTGCGTTTCAAATGTAAGATGACAGCAAGCTAAGAACTTTATCTAAAGGCTTCTTACACATATAAAGCTTATATTTCTTTCATGTAAAAAGTGATGAACATGTTGACTTTCTGGGAATTACCATTTTTTCAACTACATAATATCACATATTTATTCCATTCTGTGTACGTTTCTGTGGTGTAGAAGCTGGTGTTGCTTAACCGATGTTAAATACCAATGCATGCAGAAGAATCATGAAATACATCCCAGGATATTCTTACAGGTTAAGCTGAGCAGAGCTGCTGGATTTGAATCTCATGTCAGTGCTAGAAAAAGAGGTGTTCAGTCAGATCAAGGCTGAAAAAGTTTGTTGAACTCCAGTATTAGTTTCCTGAGACATAACAGTCCTCTCAAATTACAGAAAATCACATATAATTCACCCTGTTACTACTTTGAATCATTTTAATGTTCCCATGAAGAAGCCTCTCCCTCTGATATGAAACATCAGTTCATAGAAAAAAGTATGAATTCTACTTCCATGGTGAACTTGTCAGTTTTGCCATCTGAGCACTCCACTCAGCTTTGGAGACCACAGTAGCCTTGTTAGGTTTCTAAGGCGCCCTAATTACATATATTTGAGATTGCAGAATGCTTTAATTTAAGCCAGCACACAATCAGATGCTGTACTTTCACAAATATTCAGAAAAATCATCTGCCAGGATCAAGAGTAATTGAACTGATATCTACTGGGTTTTATCTGCAGCTTTGCTGCATAATTTTTCATTTTCTTTAGAAGGCTTTAACACAAAGAGAGAACATGCCTAGAGTCCCACAGAGGTGTTTTGACATTAGCCTTAATAAAACATGAAGAACTCATTAATAAATAATGTTCTGCTAGGTTAACAAATAAAGCTGAATGCATTCGCAAGACCCAGAAGTAAATCACATCATGCATGCAGCCAAATAACTTGTTAAAATGATTGCAATGGTCCCATTTCTTCAGTGTGTTGGCACAGCCCAACACAACATTGCACAAATAAAACCCACTGCAACATATATGCATGCACCTTCAATTATAATGTTACCTGTCAATTTTTATTTGCACTCTGTGGGCTTGAGGGGTTTGTAAACAAGCATTCATGACAGTGACAAAGAGATATACTTATATATTGTTAAGCTTTGCTGAGAGAGCACTGCTGTCTGGAGTTTCAAAGGAAAAGACCTCTTATATTCATTGGGTTATGTATGCATCATCCCATTCCTGTGTCAAAGCTACAAGCTTGATACATTTTACTGCAGACACATTTGAGTTACAGCTTTCAAGGCTGTGTCAATATTTCCATATGTCATTATTTTCCAAGGTTAAACATTCTGGCAAGTTTTGAATCAAGGTCTGAGGAAAGCTTCTAGCTGTGTGGGGTCAATGACACAACTCCTGTCAGCTTCAGCTACACCAAGATTTCATGTAGAATCCGGAGTAGGATTGTGGCAACATTAGGGTCTGGATTCATCCTCCATCATGATGACTTTCTCAGTTAAGTGCCTAAGTTGAGAGCTGAAGTCACCTTAAACTCTCCCTATAATCAATGCCAAGAGATGAACGTTTCCAGAATATGATTCAGATCTGGGCTGCTGATTACAGAATCAGCTTAAAATGAGCAAGTTCTCAATTTAGAGACTTCTGCTATGTGCTTATGCTTCTAGGCAGGAAAACTCCTCAGTCCCTCCAATGAGGCCAATGAACAGATTGTACAATTCCAGTTTGGGCCTGTGAGATCTACACAATTTGTCAGGGAAAAAGGAAAAAGGAAAATGTTTCCTTATTTTTAGCTTATATTTAAGATATAGTCATATTCTAAGTAAAGGAGTCATGATATTCTGAAACAGGGACAAAGAATCCAAATGCATGTCTTCAAGTCTCCACCACAGTTTCTATAAGAAATGCTACATTCCTCTATGTTAGTTCACTGTCATTTGTAAGTAATGTAACTATCTTGGAATGAAAATTGATTAAAAAAAAAAAAAAGTATTTCATGTCATCTATTTACTGCAAAACCAAATTCCAGCATATTTAGAGTGTTTATAAAAATGAGATTATTTTTCACACCTGACTGAGCTGCCAGGTTCCAAGAGTTACTGTGAATAAGAGGATTGGATGAAGCTATAATATCTTCTGAAAATGACTTCAAATTTCTGATACATTTGATGAAAGAAATAGCTATTTAGATAGGGAAAACCCATCTTTCTGGATTTTTTTTTTTTAAGAGACGATATTAAGAAAATAAATTTCAGATCCATGCCATTTTTAGAAGGAAACCGAACCTTTTAATATGAGCCACAAATGGGGTGATTTTCGTGTGACATTTTGAAGGACAAAAGTAGAAAAATTTTGGGGTTTTTTTAAACATCCACAGATTTAAGTCATTCAGGGATCTGAAATGTTAAATAAGCCTCCATGATATGGGACAGTAAGTAGAGGTGGATAAAGTGCATGGCCCATTTAGTTTCCATGGGTTTCTTCCATTTACCATTGAACATCATTTCTACCCATGATAACATAAGAATACGAATGCATGAACACAAGTCAGCGAAAACAGTGAACTATTTTAGTGAATACACTTTCCATATGTTATCGTATGGCTTCACAATTTCTGTTAACTTGATGTTGGGAAGCAGACTTGGTGTGTGTTACCTCTGAAAATGAAGATTTTAGAATTCAGTCTCTATTCCCTTTTTTTCCCCTTAAGTAAAGCCTAAGTTCTCCAGCGAGGAAAAACTTGCCCATGTTCTCAGGTGAGAAACATGAAATTGCTGAGAAACTTTCAGTGTCTGGTCAGTGCAGAACACAAGTTTTTGGAGGTGCTTGGCTTACGAGATCTGATGCCTACGGAATGTGAGAGTTGGCTGAAATCACAGCACAGCCAATACAGCAATGCTTCTGGGTTGTGTGATCACAGGTTTTGAAGTGACAATCTTTCTTGAAAGCTAAGATGCTTGTGAATCCTCAAATACTAAATGGGCACTAAAGATTTTTTTTTTTCCGATTGCTCTGGTAGGCTTCTGTATCCAAATTCTGCTTGCATTATACTTCAGCTATTTACAACCTTCTAGGAACATGCCAGTAATCCAGAAACATATATAAGGACATTGACTTTTGGTCTTAAGGAAATAATTTAGGAATAATTTAGTATTACTTGACATTGGACGGCAAAATTAGATCAGAAATTTCTATCCATTGTATGCATTTACATAGTTTTAAAACATTATTTCTACAAGATGTTAAAATCCCAAATATCCAAAAGTAATTTATGGTAAGCCTTATGACTATATGAGGGCACAGCTGACACTTTCAAACAAGCTGCAACAGATATTCACGTAGCAATATGTGTATATTACCATGTGATGGAATCACACAATACATACAGCTGTAAATGGAAGTGCTTTATGGAAAGAAAATACTTTTGCTACCTCATTTTGATGCACATTAATCTACAAGGAGAAAAATCCAGGGAATGGTATTTGTGCCACAAAATATAAAAGTCAGCTAGAACAATCAATCAAAAACAATAAGGACAAGAAAATTATTTTACTATTCTTTTTCTTTTTGCATTACTAATTTAAAAAGAAACGTGATTAAATTTTTGTAAACAATATGTACAGAGTTTTGTTATATTTGAAATATTAAAAGTTATTTGAAGCACTATGCAATAGCTGTTAAAGCAGGAACCACTTTGTTAGGCCCATTAAGACAGTGGCTTTCTTGATCTCAATCAAGCATATTAATAAAGGAGGGAAAATGCCACCCTCTGTTAGAACAATGATGAAGGACACGAAAGCATTTGGCATCCTTTAGTATACACATCTTGTAGCTGAGTTTGTAATTTTACTTCAGGGAAGGAAGAAGGGTTTAGGCTTTAAAGTAACAGTTAAATACCTAGAAAAAACCACCAACCAAACCAACAAGCATAAATTCCCCAGTATTTTTAAGGCAACATTTCCTGTGAGTCTCCTAGCAGATCAAAACACTTCAGTTCTCATTACACGCCCTTGAGAGCAAAACATTCACACCCCAGCTTCTGGTTTGCAAGGAGGCAGACGCTAACTAGGAGAGTTTTGGGGTGTTCACTGCCCCCAGGTCTGCTGGGATTCCCTGCAGTGACAGGGTGTTTTTGGGGGACATGACACGAGTGACCCTGAAGTAGATCGGTTGGCCATTCATTCCTCAGAGGAACTGGGTTACACAAACGGACAAGGAAAAGAAATTCCCAGATTTCTGGAGGATTCCCCTGTGCCCTTTTAGCTGGTCAGACTGCAGTCAGGATTTATGATTATACCTTATGATTCGAGTACTGATACGGGAGAAATTCTGCATTGTTTCCATGCCTTCTCTAACAAGCTCTGTCTTTTAAGTACTCCTCTAGGAATATACACACAATTTAGAAAAACAAATGCTTTATTCATGATAGCAATAAGTACAGCATGGCTGTACACATACCAATTGAATAGTAGGTTTGCATTTTTTATTTTATTCCTCCCAATAACTACATGTTCCTACAAGTGCCTCACAAATGTGCACTGAGTTTTTTACACAGCTTTTAATGGAGAACATTTTAAATAGTTTCATAAAGTGAATGAAGCTGTGATAAGCAACACAGCTGGTGAGCCAGTGAAGAGACTACAAGGAAGGAATTACCAGGAGGAAAATGTTCTAGGAATGTATTTTCCTTATGAGGCCCAAAGATTAACCAATTAAGATTAGTGCTCCAGTTCATATATGCAAAATATATATGTGGAAAATAAACAGGATGACTCGAGTACTGTCTGAAAACATCTTTGCTTCAGAGACAAAAATTCCTCTGACAAGTATCTACCAAAAATCAAAACCATGCAATCACCAGTAAGAAAAGCAAAACATTAACGACCTGTATTATCATTTTACTCTTGCTTACTTCTGAATGTGAACCGGAGGAAATACAAGAGAAATGTTTAGAGGAGCACATCTTATTCAGGTCATATTGTGACCTCAGAAAATCCAAGGGAATAAACTGCAGGTGACTGCTTACACCAACAAAATCCTCACAAGTGAGACCCAAGGATGCCTTTTTTCTTTTCCCTGTTGAAGGAGCTGAGTAAAGCAAAGATAATGTTGCCAGGGAGAAGGTTCAAGATTTTGACAGTGAATACAAACGGTTTTACAGATATTTCTCTTCCATAAAGATGCTCGTAACTTTTTATTAATGTTTGGACATGTCTTGAAGACCTGTTCCATCCTCAAATTGGATTCCAGCTTCCCCAAGAGTATTGTGTGTGGCTTCTCCAATTGTGTGCTTTCGTGGGGTGTTATTTGCTTGCAGCTTTCATGTATGCTTTCACCTCTTCCCACCAGTTATTCATTCCTATAGGCTAATATTGTTGTGTCCTGGCACTTCACAGATGAGGGATGTTTGTATGACCTACCAGAGTTTAAATCACCTGTCTTTCACCTTTCTCCTACCAAGAGCAGAAGGCTTAATTTTAGCAGACGCACTGAACTTCTGAAAGTCAAATTCTTTTTTGGAAGGACGCTGCAGTATTTACAGACCCTAAAAGTTCACTGCATAACCAGAAGAGATGTATTATTCCTCTCTCAGAAGCTCTCTTTACTCAGAAGGTTTTAAACTGTTTCTTGTAGAAGCTGTACATTTGTGGAAAATGAAAAAGTATGGATATCAAGAGATTCAAAACAATTGTACCTTTGAGTACAAGATTAGTGCTTTCTATCCAAATGCAAATAGGAGCCTCAGAGACAATACCTTTCAGAAGCAATGTTCTCTTACTGTGAAGAGTGAAACAGCCCTGGATACATGAGTTATATCAGCCCCTTAAAAAGTACTCAGAGATCTCTGCAGCTAGGCCTTTGTCTTGGAGTCACGGAAGAGTTTTCTAGACTTTGTTATTTTTGCTGCCTCATTTTTTAAGCTCAGTGAAAAGCTAAGAAATACTGCAAAAACCTGTGTTGCATATGCTTTTGATTGGAGTGGGAAGAGTTCTTGGTTCATTCTCTGGGGCCACAGCTGAGCAACATGCTTATCCCCACCTTTTTCCAAGGATGTGAACAGCCTCATTGCAAACTAATGCTTAAAGGCATGCGCCGAGGAATCTTGCTCAACTGGCTGTCTGGATCATTTCTGTCTTTCAACCAGTATTGTCTGGATCTCACCCAAGTTCAATCTCAGACAGATGCTCTTCTCCAGGAGCCACTTTCCTCTAGGCAGTGCAACATCTTTGTGATGACTCTGGTTACATCTGTGGAAAATGAGATATACACTTGGGTGTCATCTGCAAAGCCTGTAGCAGCTTAGCTCCTTTCTGAATAGTTTTCTGGAAGTATTGGAAAGGGAAGTGGGGAGAGGATTTATAGTCCTATGGTCAGACTGCAGGTGCAGGATACTGGGAAAAAAACCTGATTGTACTAGTGTTGTTTTGGGGTTTTATTGAAACCAGGTTTTGTGTCTGCAAGGTATACAAGATTGGGATATATTCACTTAGCATTTAAAGGAAGAAGAAAGATAAATAATTCCTTATCCATGTCTGAAATTAAAAAGTCCTTGCAAATTAATGCAGCATCAGCAAGCTGGATTAATAATACTAGCAAATGGAAACATAGTGCGCAATATCAAACTCTCTGGATAAAACAGGTATAATAAAGACTATTGTTTCTTACTGCAATATATTTTGGCCACTGTGTATTTTACGTTTAATTTTATGGTGCAGAAGACATTACTGAAAGAACAGCTTTACTTTATAATTTTCTTGTTTGGTAGAGCTGATGTATTAAAAAGGTTAATGTACTAAATTTACATTTTTCTAGACTGATTATTTCTTACTCCAATCTCTCCTTCCTCATTCTTAACCTTTTTAAAAAGAAATGATATAAAATAGGACTTCTTTTTGACAGCTTTAGTCAGAAAACCTTACTTTCCCTGACGATTTTCATGCTCTACAAGCTTTGCCATCATAAACCACTTTGCATGTATTAAGAAGGAGTATTATATCAGATGAGGCAATTTAAGTGTATCCCATTTCACTTGGTGAAACTAAGCAGCTTTGCATTACAACTAAGTTGAGCTAATGAGAATATGCTTGAAGCATGTGTTACCTGAAGTTAGCTAGTCATTCAATACTGCAACCTGAGAGTTTGTAAAATGATGGCAGAAATCCTGCTGTGAGGGAGATAGGAAAATTATTATAATCTGCATTCCTAAATTGAATGAGTATTTTGCTCAGCAGAGGCCTCTTGACTGCAAATAGTCTGAAATTACATCCTGCTGTTTAAAATGCCTTTTTTTCAAAGTGAGTGAAAATGCCCACATTTTCTTAAATCAGATATATTTTGAATCTTATGTGAGTAAAATTATTGAGAAAGGGAAAGTCATATATCCTGCACTTCCTCTTGTAAAAGCTCTTTGATATTCAAATTTTTGATAGCAGGGACAAAGTGTCTAGAATTCATGCTCTTTTACTTTTCTTTTAATTATTTAATTATTAGATTGATAAAGCTGATCATCATCTCTCCCCCATCACTTTATTACTGAAAAAAATTCAATGTTTACAAGTTCCTTATTTTGTACAAAGGAACATTTTAATATAGATATTTCATCAGAATCAGCTAATAGATGTGATACTCAACATACTAGTAAACTAAAACTTATATGCAAAGTATCCAGAATATACAATACAAACATGAGCAGAAGACCATGAACTAGCAAGTAGAAAGAGGAAATAAACTTCTCTCAAAAGAGTAGCATAGAAAATATAACTTAATTCATGCAAATTCTTTATCTCATTAAAGCTAGAAATGATAACAAAAAAAAAGAAAGAAAAAGGCCTGGGGTCACTGTAGGTTTTGGTCACTTTAGCTGTTTGAACAGTCATGTTCTATTGTGTAAAAACAACAAATACCTTGCATTACATCCTGCCTGAGAGTCTGAAATGGAAGAGGGGTGAGTCATCTTATCCTCCTCTAATTCTATGTCCTTTAAGTAGTGACCGGTTAAAGATAAAGGAAGATTATGGAACAACTTGTATGGACAGCAGTTCTCCACAGCTAGAGTCAGAGGAGGCCTCAGCTTTGCAACACTCAGCTGTGTGCATGTTTGTAAGTTAAACAGACCAGGGCTAATTCTCTTGCCCAGAGTGTGGGTGACCCAGACTCTTCACCCCAAAGCAAGGTGGCTGTATTCTTAGCTGCTTCCTGGAAACCGTCCCTACTCCATGCTGCTCCCTGAACTCTATCCTGGCATTGCGTGGCATTGTAGGGCAAAACCATGATAGGGAACATGTGAACAGATGGGATGGATGAGCAGACGCCAGGGATCAAACTCATGCTCAAGCCCTGTTTTGCTGCTATAGATAGATGTATATAGCTTTAGTTTTGCTGATGAGGCAAAATGGTTGAGAGGAAGATGTGGTTACTCTTGTGTGAAAGATGGCTCTCAGGAGAGCCCCAAGTCAGGCAAAGGTGATGACAAGGGCAGAGACATATCTTCAACACAACCTGTTTTTCTGGAATTTAAGGGACCTTATGCTGAGTTGCAGTCATGTTGCTTTGGATTAGGATTCACAGCTCTGACCTACTTCGGAAGTGGTGGATAGATCACTTCTGTTTTACCTCCTCACAAAATATATCTGACAGAAGATATCTTTTGTTCTGTACATTGCCAGCCTCCCAAGATATGGAAGGGCAGAATTCAGTCTTCCCCATGTCATGGGACACTCCTCCCAACCTCCAGGAGGAACTAGTCTGAATGCAGAAAATCTCCAGGATCAGTTTTAAATATGGAGTTATGCCAAACATTCCCAGTTCATAAGCCATCATATGCGGGGTGGTTTTTTTGAGTTTTTTATTAAATGCACAACATTTCTTTTGACTTAGTAAGCTAGGTAGTCAATTCAGTATAACCATCATTTGCTCATTTACATAAGGGTAATTTCTTACTTTTACTATCTAAGCTTCTGCAAGCCTTGTGGATAAACCTAGTTGTACTTGTGTTCTTGCAAAAGGCAGAAGTCACCAGTAACAAAATTCATCATGGAAAATTTGGACAGGTGAAACTCCACTGGATTTGCAGCCAGTCAGATAATTTAGCTCATTCTTTTTGATTTGCACTGATTAAATGAATTTATATCTACTACCTATCAAACAAAGTTTGTTCTCCAATCTGTCAAATAATGTCTGTAACATTTGCTATAGCATAAACTACAAAATCCACAAAACTGAAGAATAAAGCTTTTTTCTGCATAACTTTCTATCCAAATTTATATATTGGCATTATTAATGTGTGCTTTAGCAGCAACACCATAGGGAAAATGAAAGATATGTAGGATCTTTCCAGCATTACCTATCCTAATATAGCAAGGCTCTGTCAACAATTGTACTGAGTTCACAGAACCCATAATCCTATACATTATATATATTTAACAGTCCACACAAATACATATTACACAAATGCCCCAAGAAGTACAAACATGCATGCAGTCCAAGGTGGTGGAGTTCACAACACTTTTGACCTTTGAGCTCTGCAACTGTGTGAGATATGCACCTCTTACTATACACACATGTATAAAAGATGTAATATTATAAAAAACATTCTATACTTTAAAGCTACAATATATGCCCTATATGAATTTTACTTTCTTGGAAAGTATTTAGATGTTGCAGTGAGGGCACCCCACAGAACTAACTTAGCTCTCCTCCATATGGAAATCTTTGCAAAATCTTGCAACTTCTCTAACCTTCCACTTTTAAATGGAGTCTGTACTTTTATATCCATGTTCTTGTTTCTACTGAACTCTGTTACAAAAACTCTCAGTAACTTCAACATAACTTAGATGAAACAAAACTGTATTGTTACTTTTTTTTTTTTTCTCCTCTTTCCTATCTTGAGTAGACATTTGGTGCCAATGGGGAAACAATTCCTTTTGATGAGGGATGATATTTTTTTCTTCTATTTACTTATACAGGGAGTAGGCATTTCAAATGCAAACAGAAATGCTAGCTAGAGTGGCAGACAGAGACTGATTAGAAAGCTGCTATTCAGATGATATCACTAGAATCCCTCTACAAAAATGAGAAAGCAGAGCTCAATTCATGTAATTCTAATTGCATCAAGTTTGAGCTCCATCAATTTTAGCTAATAGCTTTCCTGCAACCATTTTAATAGGTTGTGGAGATGTTTAATAAGAGCAAATAGTATTTGTAAAACTAATTTTTTAAAAAAATTGTCCAAATCAAATAAGATGAGGTCGACAGAGTAAAACTGAAAATAATTTTGTCTCCTCCTCCCCCAAACCCAGATAGAGCATTACGCCTGAAGAATATTCTGCAAAAGATGAAAAACAGATGGTAATCATAGAATAAAATCAAGGTTACATGACTGTTCACTTTTCTACTGTATGTAGCATTATCCACATCATTGTAAACTTTTTTTTTATAATGTTATGATTGGTGTTGAAAATCCTGATGTATCTTTATGATCTTGCTACTTTCCTTGTCAGTTATGTGTCTGAGATGTGACTTGATGTGCACATATGCCCACACACATTGCACCACCTTTCTGAGCATGTATTTTTTGCAGAATGGTTTCTTCTGCATTTACAATCATACCACAGAAAAATGATGTCAGTGAATTGTCCTGATCGAGGGTGATTTCCTGAAGTGACAGAGTGGTGACAAATTAATATCCACAGATTATATAATATTTTAACAGAAATCAAGGGATAGAAAAAACATTTTATTAAAATCTTACAGCTTCCAGGAAGGAATAGCTGCCATTAGAAAGAAATTAATTTTTCCAAAATGTTATGTATGTCTTCGGCATTCCCCTGAAGCCCACATGCCATCTAGAACAACTATGTACATAGGTGGACAAGCATCTAACCCCTCATCCCCATTGACTGTAAACAAGGACCACCTTGTGAACAGAGGTAAGTAGAATACTCTTCTCACCCCCTTTTTACCAGCCATAAAACAGATGAGTGTGATTGCAATGCACTAAACACAAGCTTTGAAGAAATACCACAAAAATAGATAATGGCAGTGAAGCTCAGAGCATGGGCAGAGCTTGCTCTTGTCAGCCAGCAAGTCATTCAGAGGGCTTTAAGTTGCACCAGCTCACTAAGTATATTTGTTCCATGGCAGTTAAAAGCATGATCTCAACTACATATCTGGTGTCAATCACCATTTTATCCACCTGTGGCTATATTTATGCAACAAATTGAAACAGTGTGCACTGCTAATGTTTAAATGAAACAGTCCTGAAACTTCAGGTTTTTAAGGAATACACTAACCTTTGTGTCCTTATGCACATGCAGAAAGTCCAATACAGCTACTTTTGATGAAGAACATTCAGGAAGAATTTAACTCATCTGTTCCAGCGCTCAGTCTCAAGAAGTCTTTAGTGGTTACTGAAAAGACCAGTCAAGGGATAAAGCAATTCCAGGTATGCAGATTGTAAAGATCGGACATCTCTGCTGAAACGGCGTACAACTTGCTGAGCCTGTATGAAAAGAGAAGATGCTTGCTGCATATTTGAAAAAAAAAAACCCAAACAATAGAACAAACACTCAGTTTCTCTCTTTAAGACTGAAAAGAAATTTTGTGCAGTACGGCCCCAGAGGTAGCACTTGCCAGCTCAAGTTTTTCGAAGTACTGTCTCTGTTATCTTGTAAACATTGGCAACCTGGAATCTGGAGCGCAGGTTAGGGAGGAAGGGGAAGGGGAAGGAGAATTACAGTAAATGTGTTTCATAATAGTAAGCCCCAAACAAAAACCACTCCCAATAATAGAAGATTGCTAATTATATTTAAAGTAGGTTACAAGAAAAAGAATGTTAGATCTTTACTGGCAGGAGGCAATGTACTGCACATGCTACTGCTACTCAGCAGTTACCCTTGATACTGACCAGAAATGTATTTTACAGCCATCTTGTAAATCACTGGAAAACTACTTTTATACTGAGAACAATGCCAGACCCATCTGGAGAAACTGTTTATAGTATTTAGTGAGAATTTTTTGACTGTTCTTGTCTTTTTTCCGTTTTCTGTTTTTTTATAATCTATCTATGCCTCCATATTGAAGAAATGGGACACAGACACAAACATGAATATGGTATTCAACTGCAAATCCTGTATTATGATTTCTAGCTTTAGGCATGAACATATACTTTCTTTCAAAGTAAATCAAGCCTCAAGGAATCTGGAATACAGTTAAGCCCTCCAAATCATCAATGCCAATGTGACTTGCCAAAAGACATTAACTCTGTAATTATTCTGTTAATCAGGAAAATAATACTTCTGAGTGGAGAAGCAGAATTAAATAAAAAGGTTTCTACAGAAATATTACAAAGAATGAGCAGTCTGAGCACCTCACAGTATGCTCAGAGTCTAACAAGTGCAGATGCCTTTGCATACTTGAAACTAAATTTTGTGACGTTTGATGCACCAATAAAAGAACGTAGAAATGTACAAGGCAGAAACATAGAATGTGGTATGAGTCTAGGAAAATAACAGCCACTCTTTCTTTGCAATGAAATGTTATTTCACTACATAATTTCCATCTACATTACATAAACTACTTGCTTGGCTCAAGAGCAGTTTACTTCTGACTGCTGTTGCCTGTATGATACATGATTTACAATGCTGAATTATTTGTTTTTCCATCAGAAACATTTATTTGTTAATAATTTATCAGATAAATGGCTTCTGATTGAGCAATTTAAAAAATGTAGGCAAATCAATGGCAAAAGACACCAAGCAGCATATTATAATGATACAGTAATTCAAGCCTATACATTAGATCAAACTGATAATGTCCCAAAAGCCCTCTTTTGAGAGCTCAGTTTCATAGAGTAAATGTTCAGCTGAAATAACTAATAAAACATCTCAACTACTGCTCTGTGAAATCATGCCAGTATCATGAACAGTGGCTTTGAAAACTAATTGGCTGGCTCCAGAAAACAAGCAAACAAACAAACAAAAACCTACAAAATTTCTCTGCAAGTATACAACTTCTCCCTGGAAATGAGATTAATAATCACATGAAGAAGACAAATGAACTCTCCTCTCAGATGTGTGAATGGGACTTTGGAAATCAGAAGGACCCGATTCCTTTGATGTCAGTGATAGAGATATAGATTGTAGCATTAGATCCAGTGATTGCCATGACTCGTATGCGCGATACAGTGAAGGAAGCAAATGAGAAAAACCCCTTAAGAGGGACCTCTTAAGGGCTCTTGACATATCACAAATAAGTCATGCTCTAAGTTACAGGATATTCAGCTAAATTGATCACAAGAAAAATAAAATGTATTCTAATGGCTATGCTTTGACAATCCTCACTACCTTTGAAGTTTTAGAGAAAAGGAGGGAGATTTGAAAACACTTTTGTAGGAAAGCTGCAAATATACATTTCCCCTCTTTCCTATAAGTGTATTACATGAATTAAATAACTTAAAATTTTCCATGGCAGTACTCAAGCTCCCCAGGAATAATGTTGAAAGTTCTGTCACTTTATGGGCATTCTGTAATTGCAGAATGGACTGGCGTTCCATCAGGTTTAAGGAGACTAGTCAATAAAGTGTGGACAGTATGTAGACTTATTTATAAAATGTATATTGTTCAGTTTAAATGAACACACATATTCTGCCAAGAATAGATTGTTTTCAAACTTAGTAATAGATAGGATTTCTCTTCTGTTGTTTGATGAAATCTCATATTGATTATAAACAATAAGTTTCAGGAATGACCCATCTACCAAAAAGCCACAATCCAACACGGAATATATGCAAATATCAATATATATAATTATATATAATGAACACAAATATCATCAATTTATTTAATGTAAAGTTTAAATGAATACATATGAAGTAAAAAATCAAATTAAGTAGGGTAACTTTTTTTTCTTATTTGATTTCTAATTGAACTCTTTGTGCTAATGAGAACACTGCAGATTTTTGTTTAGTGACTGTCCATTTTCGATGTGCATTTACCCACTCTACCTGAGACTAGATTCTTTGATCAATGTGTCCTTTGAGACTCCATGCCCAGGATTCATAGGGGTCTCCACGCCCACAAGAGGGCAAAAGGACATCATAGATCCAACCACTTTTAATTCTTTCCCAGAGTAGTATTCCTTTCAACAGACTGATTGCTTTTCTTGTAAGGGTGCTTGCATTAGTGTCAACACCATTAACCAGTAAGTTGTGTCACTCTTTTTGCACAAAAAACTTTCTAGCTGCTTTCTTTATAAGCTAGATATGCTCAGACATATCCAATAAAGAAGAAGCAAAAGTTTCAGGGATCCAAGAAATTCCTGCATGCAGAGCCTTAGTTACATTTTTGGTTCATGAAGCTGCTGGGTCCTGGTCCTCTGACTGTTCCCACTTGCCTCATGTTACCTTGCTCCTGGGCTCCCTCTTGAAATGAGCTGGTTGGTTCCCCACATGTCATTGCATCACCCTGGCCAAAGTTCACATGGACATCACTCCCCATAGCTGGTAGGGACTTGCCAGACTTGACATATTCTGTCCTACACAGCTGTTTGGGATAACCCAGAGTCGTGGTTGAGGCCCAGTTGGCCGCTAAGTACCACGTAGCTGCTCACTCACTCTTCCCCACACAGTAGGATGGGGAGAAGAATAAAAAAAAAAAAATAAGTAAAACATGGGTTGAGAAAAGGACGGTTTAATAACAACAACAAAACAATATTAATATTACTAAAATTAATAATAATAATAATAGTAAAACTAATGAAAAGGGGTATAACAAAAAGAGAGAGAAATAAATCCAGAGAAAAAAACCAAGTGATGCACAATGCAGTTTCTCACCACTCACTGACTGATGCATGAGAAGTGATCTGCCCCTCCTGGCCCACTCCCCCCAGTTTATATACTGAGCGTGATGTTCTATGGCATGGCATATACCTTTGGCTAGTTCAGGTCAGATGTCCTGGCCATTCTCCTTCCCAACTTCTTGTGCACCTGCTTGCTGGCAGATCATGGGAAACTGAAAAAATCCTTAACTTAGGATAAGTGCTACTTAGCAACAACTAAAACATCAGTGTGTTATCAACATTATTCTCACAGTGAATCCAAAACACACTGTACCAGCTACTAAAAGAAAATTAACTCTAGCTCAGCCAAAACCAGGACACCCAGCCAGCTGTGGTCCTCACATACCCCCACATGCCTTTATGATGCATGCCTTTCCTCCATTCACTTAGTAGAGACAGGAGGAGAGAAGGACTAAACAATAAGAGAATAACCAATTGATGTAGATGTATCATTCCTCTCCATTAAGAGAGCAAACCCCTTACTCAGCCACTTGATGACTTAAAAGCATTTCAAAAGCTCATTGAATTCAAAGCAAAGGATATTGTCTCTCATTAGAAACTATTCAAGAGGAGTCACCTGCACTGCATAAAGGTTTGCAGTGTTCCAGGCTGAACTGGTTCCCACTCCTACCAAGGGCAGCTAGCCACTGCGTAGCTGTGTGGCTGCACCAGTGTCCAATATTGTGGACTCCGATCATTAAAAATCGTAAGTCAAGGCACACCAAAAAGTAAGATCTGCTGAAGGTTATGTTTGCTTGTTTGTTTTTATTACTGGTTTCCTTCTCTGAACCTGCCACATGCATTTTTTCTGTGTGTTTCAAGTACAAGAAAGCACTCTGTGAGAATTCTTATAAAGACATGAAAAGACAAGAGTCTCCTGGTTTTGGAAAGGCAGAATTTAAAAAGAAATATTCTTTTCTTTTTTTTTTTTTTTAGTTCAGAAAATAGCAAGCAACTAAATGCTTGTACATTATGAGAAGTAACCTCCTCCTTCTTCACACATAAAAATTACTCTCCCTCAAATAATACATAAAAAATGGTCATGTACATACACCTAGTCCATTGCCATGTAAAATAAAAGGAGTTAGATTAAACCATGACAGCTAAATCATACTTGCTACTTCAACAGAGTAAGACAGAAGGCACTAAATCTCAAAGGGTAGATGTTTTTTCTCTTTCACTTATCACTGTGATCTCTTGCAGTAGTAGCTACCTGAGGTAAGTCTAAACACCAAAGGTCATTCAGACTAAAACCTAATGAACAATACCTCATTGTTTGGTTTTAGTGCTATTTTGAGCCCACATCCAGATACTATAATTTAATATTATAATAGTTAATGTGTGTCTTTCTAAAGCATTTCACTTCTCAGTATATTAACTGAAACCTATGTAAACATTAAAGGTGAATAAGAAGCAGCCAACTGGCTACATTTCCTCCTAGACACTGCTGTGAAAACAGCACAGAGAGCAGTTATAGTTGCTCCCATGGCAGTGAAGAGGCTGTCCTGGCAGCAAGTGTCAGGGCTGCTCTGGCAGGTTCAAGTCACAGTCACAGCTGGTCCCTACAAAAACAATGAATTTACCATGAATGCCATGAAAACGCATAGAGAGAGCCATAATTAAGTGACTGGGGACAAAAAAGAAAAAAAACCCAAACAACCTGAAATATCTGTGGTTCTCACACAGATTTTCACCTCCTAGTTTCTCTCTGCTCCATGAAAATAATTTTCAGAACAACCTAAAATTTCTGAGCCTATGGCATCTGTCCAACACTGACAATCAGACTGTCCCAACTTCTAAGAAGCCAGAGCTTCTAGCATTTGTATCTCAGGGGCAAACCTTTCTCAGAGATTGTCTTAGCGAAATAGCATTGGGAAGTCTTCCAGTACAGACCTGCAGAGTTGACCACATGTAGTCCAGGAACTCTTGATGAAATCTGGGAGGAATTTTTATAGATTGCTGTTTCTACGTGCCACACATGTATGAAGCACAGTTACCCTCAGGGAAACAACCCTCCATTCTCACAAATTTTGACATGTCACATATTATGTATTCAGCTGTTATTCAAAATGTTTTAGAGACACGTGAAGCCATGGCATATCATCATGACCACCACATCACCATGTTCATTACCAGCTTTTCAGTTGCAAGTTAAATTTTGAGTGCATGATGGAATGAATTTCAAGCAGCTCGATAATTTACCACCAAAAAGCTGAATATTAGCAACCTGCATTTTTAAAGATATACTTTTCCCTTTGAATTCAAATTTGAGTATAATAAAACACAACTTGGACTATTTGCATCAATGTGTAGTAGAGGTTGGTAAACACACTGTGCTAGTGTGTCCACATTTCAAAATAAGCACAAACCTCCTGTTTCTCTTGTTTAACTGTGGCATCAGCATTCCATGCTGAGTAATGTGTTACCACAGTGTCAACCCAGTGCAGTGTCTCTACACTAAGAAAGTTACAACAAGTCAAAAACATTCTCAAACTAAAATTACATTACAAAAAAAAAAGGTGTGAAATGTGTAGTAATGTGTAGTAAATCTCTTGAAGCAGTAGTCTGAAAAACAAGGTTCTATTGTAATAAATGTTTAATAAGAAAAACAAGAATAAAATAATCATGAACAAACTTTCTCAAAGTACCCTTCAAGAGTGGTATGTACAACAAAAAAATCTCATTTATACCTCAGGACTCTTCAATGTACCCCAAAAAAACATGTATATACCTTTAATCCACTATAGTCCATATATACACTATATATGCAATATGTACGTATCACATACAATTTGTGTGGGTTCTTGTGCACCAGCTCTGCAATAGTTATTCAATACAAATTGCTACCTGAGACAAGAGTAGCTGCTCTGCTAATGTAAATTCAGCACATTAGCACAACTGTACAGCCAGTTACAGCAACTGAAGTTCTGGCACATGATCTACAGAAATGGGTCAGTTTTATGAGGAAATCACTAGTTCTTGGAGGAAAAAAATAATTTTATTTCCTCCATATAAATCCTCTTGGGCGGAGACCCCTTGCAGACACAAGGCCAATGTGAGTTTTCTTAACAGGAAATCTGTTTTCTATGAACGTCAGAAAAAGGAACAGCCGGTGGTCCAGCATCCATGCACGTGTGCAGAGAGATGCCTTTCTATCACACTAACATGACAGACAGTGCAAAAGGCAACAAGGGGTGGGTGAAGCTATGACATCATTCATGTCACAGCCCTGGCAGCAGGGGTACACCATGCTTGCTGGGAAGGGAAGGCTGCAACACATACTGACCCTTGGCAGCTTTGTCTGACAGTGAGAAGACAAGGCGGGTCAGTGGGACTCACACATGGTCATCAGCACACTACAAACTGACAACCCTGTCCAAAGATTTCATGAATGCAGTTAAGGCACCTATATTTAAAAAGGAGACATTTGTTTTGAAGATGTTTCTCATAATATATGTATTTCTATGTTCACATGTATTTAAATAAATGTATTCATAACACTAATTATTTGGGGGCAAAAGGAAGAGGGCAAAATCAGCATATATTATAATAAATTATATGGGAATTTTTTCCTTCAAAACCTGAATACATATGAATAGCAGCTGCTCTGTCTCTTCAGAGCTACTTACTACATCTTATCATGTAGTGCCTGATACAATAGGTAAGTGGGAGAAAACGTCTGAAAAACAACCATAAGGGATTCTTCATTCCTATGTCATGGGTACTCTCTTTCCTAATCCGTGAGCTCAAGTCAACAGGCAAACTCTTTATCTTAATGTTAGGCAGTGTGAGGGTAGCTGTATATTTGGTCCTGTGTCCTATCCTCTTAACTGCAGGTTCCAAATATTCTAGTTATCTGGATTTTTTAGAGGCAAGAAAAACCATAAGACCCATTACTGGAGCATATGACATACAAGGAGAGGATGAGAGAACTGGGTTTGTTCAGCCTTAAGAAGGGATGGCTAATAAGAGACCTTGCTGCAGCCTGCAGTCACCTATGGGGAGGGCGTGGAGATGGTGGGACCAGACTCTCCTCAAAGGTGCACAATGGGAGGGTGAAAAGCACCAGTCACAACAAGCAACACAGGAAATTCTGGCCGAATAAAAAGAACAAAATTTTCACTGTGAAGGTGGTCAGCTGGAGCAGGTTGTCCAGTGAGGTTGTGGAATCTCCGTTCTTGGAGATATTCAAAATTCAACAGAATGATGTTGAGCTACCTGCTGTGTGACTGGCCTGCTTTCAGTGGGAGGTTGGACAAGAGGCACCCCAAAGTCCCTTACACTCCAGGTGACTCTGCTGAGCAGAAGTCCTGGTTCCTCTGATGGATCAAACACTGCTTGCAGACCTGATGCCCACAAAACGCTGGGTATTACTAAGAGGAAAGAGTTTCTTATCTTTCTGAGTAAAATCCACACAGCAGTACTCCAAATCCCAAATCAAGATCGTATGCATATGACCTAAAGAATCTCAGCCCTGTTAGCTTTCCAGAAGAAGTGCAGCCTCACACAACTTCACAGACCTGAGATGACTTACAAAGATGCACAGACTGTAGAACAGTAAATACATTCTCAATGCAGGTATTATCTTTTCAGAACCTTTTCCCATTAAAGTAAGTTTTTTTTCTCATTTGGGAATGAAACACAGGACAATTATAAAATGAGTTAAATGTCTCTCCTTGACCACCTTCTCTTCCTAAACTGATAAACATATAAATTAGATGAATTACTATTTTCCAGTTCTAATTTCTCTGGCTGGACAGCTTGTTTCATCTGTGTTTTCAGCGGTTTCACATCTTCTCAATGTGAAGGGTTTTAGTATGTTTCCCAGCAGGCAGTGAAAATAATGTAATCCTGAACTGAACCTCCTGGGATCTGATTTAACCCCCCTCCTTCAAAGGCAGCATCCTTTGATCTCAGCACCTTGCCTACTGATCCCTCCTCTTTCCTGCCTGCTGCAGCAGCTGCATGCAATACCCGCAGCTGGTGGGGGAATGCAAGATTTCCACAGACACACCAAGGGACAGCTGCCAGGTGCACGAGGCAGCGCTGTGGGTATGGATGCACCGTGTATCTATCTGTACAGCCAATAAAAGCAGCCTATCGCTACCCAGTCAGCTGTTTAAACAGGCTACATGGCCACTTTTTCAGAAATCAGTTCTGTGCTTTGAGCAAAGAGACCGTCAGCCATGGAGAATGCAAAAAGTTGCCTGTGCTAACAAAATTATCTTGCCGTTTGCTGGTTTCCTTCATAAACACACACAGGAAGAATTGCTCTGCACCACATAACAGCCGCATTTGAGACAGAGCAGCAGTCTTTATTTCCAATTTGCTTTTATGTCAGTTCCCATCCTGCCCAAATGCTGTCAACCATCATCATATTAACAGCAGATTTGAAAAGCATTTTTGCTTTCCAGAGCAGAGGTATTCAGTCCAGTCTCAGATGACATGGTTGAAGTTTTACAGTGTTCTCCTGTCACGTGTCAGATTAATTAACTCAGCCCTGATTAATTAAAACTAGAAGTTTCTTTTATTCAACCATCCAAAGTACCAAATTCCACTGATTTCCTGCAGAGATACACAGGCACAACAATTCCCATTGCAATCTTTCATTATTCTTTACAGAGGTACTGTGCCATATTCCATGCTCCCACTGGAATTTTACTGATGTGGCTGTACTGACAGTGGTAAAATTATTCTTGATTTACTTTGGCACAAAAGAGATCAGCATCAGGCCTATTGGGATAAGATAGTTCCTCCCCATGGTCATATTTACTTTACTTAAGACTACAAAAAAAAAATATTGCTCAGACAGCTTCAATATAACATCCTTTCTCATGAAAAAGAAAAGAAAAAAGGAGTTACAATCTGCTTTAAGGTGATCTGCTGCTCTTTGTGGTAGTAGAATGAGAACAATATCAATCCAGCAAAATGCAGAGTTAACTCTGCTGTTTAGTTTTACAAGTACTTATGATCTTTTTTATCCAATGCTGCTTAAGGACTAGACAGTTCTGGAAAAAAAAAATCTTTCTTCAAAAGCGGGGGGAGGGCAGCTGTTATTAAAAATTGAGAAACCAACTGAAATGAAAACAGGGTCAGTTTAAGCTGTTCCTAATTCCCATGTTATTTCTATGCACATGTGTTTACCAGCTCCGGTAAAAAGCAGCAGATCTTCTAGAACAGATCACCAAGAATTGCTGTGTTTGGCTTGTGGTGTTTCATCAGCTGAAACTGATAGCAAGGCTTGGGAAAACAACTGTAAAGGAGGCATGTTATAAATGAAGATTTTCAAGGATAGGCAAGTGAGTGACAGAAGCTGCTTCACTGAGAAAGGAAGATGAATGCTTGAAAAGGCTTTCTTTTCACTTTGGTGAATATCTTCCACTTTATTTTTGTTAAACATATCAAGATCAGTACTATCTGAAAACCTTTTTTTTTTTTTTTAGAAGCCAATTAGCGTTAGTGAGTAACCACATTACTTCTCATGCATGTCAGTTTTGGGAATTAAGTGTAGATATTTAGGGTACTCAGTCACCAGTGTGGTAAGAACACAAGAACTTGAAATGAGCAGAAACTCTAAGCATATTGAAATAATACCACTTGTGATAAGGTTTCAGCAGGCTGTGTGGAAGAGTGGTGGAGCTTCTGTGGATGTGTAGAAAGTTTGTTTAGCCACAAAACTTGGACAATAGATCTGCTCTTTCAGCTCTAGTTTGCAGCCACAACATCTAATTAATCTGTGAAACTAGGAGTTACATGATGGATCCAAGAAGCCTTAAAGGCAACCCTCCTGGGCGTTTCCCAGTAAAAGACTTCCACTTACATTACTACGAATACTTTGCACAGGGATCTTGCAAACAAGGTGCAAGAAGTTAAGCAGACACTCTGTTAGCTCCTCATCCCAGTTTAAGTGGGATATGAAGAGCACTGATTTAGCTCCACATGTGTACTACTCCACCCACGAGCTTTAAAGACATGAAGAGTATAAATTTTCTTAGGAGTTCTCACCACTGCTGTAGCATGAAAAACAGCTGCAGCTGGAAAACCTCCTTTGAATTAAAATAAGAAAGGAGGAAGGTTTTTTTCCCTTGTGATAAAAGAGGCATTTTTTTCTATCATTTTCTAGTGACCGAGCCTTCCCCGTGCAGTCAGGGCATGCTTTCTAGGTTTTATTTTTCCTACAACATGAGGTCTATTTTAATTTGTTCTTCAATGAAAGCTGAGGTTCTTATGTGCTCACTTGACTCCGAGCTTTAAAAAAGACCACAAAATATCATTGTGCTTACAATCAAATCAAGAGCAGAGGCAACAATGCAAAAACATAAAACAAAATACCCATCAGCAAAACACCATCTTTTCAAAGCAGGTTCTTATGGAAAGAGAGCTCTCTTGTTTTCTTACAATTCCCCCTTAAGTCAATTTTGCAATATACACCAGCTCTGGATTACTGGGAGATTGGGTTGATCTGGCACATCATGTGATCCAAAAATACCATCAATGACCATTCCCCAGATCCTAAGACCCACTCTGCATACAGCAGCAGAGACCGCAACGGATGTCAGCGGCAGCTGGATGGCAGAAAATGGAAATAGTTGCATGGGCCTACCAAAATGTTAACACCAGCTCTGGTTCTTATGCTCCCTTTCACTCAGGCTAAAGTGATACTACTGATGTTCAGCAAATCTTCCACTTCTACCTCTGGTTTTCTTGAAACATCAAGATAAAGGCAATGGGAAAGGCAACTGGCAGAGTTGAATTAAACACTGACTACTCATAGACATATTTGCAGCCATGTCCTCTAACCCTGACCTGAGCAACTATGGTCTCAGTGTAGGTAGAGACTGACGAATGTCTGAAAAAGGGGTTTAATCTATCAAGTTTATCCCTTTTAGAAAGAGTACTTTCAGTACTTACACAAAAAGCATCATTCTTAAATCAGTGTCTGAGAAGATCTGTGTCCAGAAAGTGTTTACTCTTTTTTTTTATACTCTTCTATAGAGACCTGTGGGACAGACAGTTCAAAGGACCTGAAACTTCAGAATAGAAGGCTGTGCCCTTGGGCTTGTTGCTGTCACAGCATGCACATAATCTCCACTTGTGTTTTTCTGGAGCTCAGATTGCCCACCAGTTATAAGCCCCCTGGTGACTCATATGCACAATGACGATTTGCCATCTAATAAGCTTAAACTTAAAGATAGTAAAAAAAAAAAAGGAAAATAATTTAGGAGAAATATTTTCCTGCATTTTTGGGGATCAAAATTTTAAACTTTTCAAACTAGCTTTTCTGAAAAGCAAACAAATAATCTTATTTGCATATATATTTATGCGAATGAATTACACCTCTCAAATTAGTATTTGCATAGACAAACTTTCGTCATTTAATTACTTTTTATAGACATGTTTCTGATCAGATTAATTTTAAAATGTGCAAAATGGACAGAGGTGCAGCAGTTCACACTATATTCCAAACAATCCCTGCTCAGCATTGCAAATTAGGAAATCCCAGAAGAACAAGTAATATAATACTTTATAGCACTATTGAAAATCTGAAAAACAGCAAATTCCAAACACTCCAAACAGAAAGTCTTAAGAACTCCCAGTGCAACAAATCTGTTCCATATGAAAGCTTTACAGCTCTTGTTCAAAGCCTCAACAAATGCAAATATCATCACTGCATATAGACTCTGAGCTGATGTAATTTGCCATAACTCCATGGAAGTCAATGTTGATACATTGATTTCCACTAATGAGGGTCTGACCTAAAAAATGCTGCATTCATTTACCAAAGAAATGCTTTTTCCCCCCCACTTTCAAACTTTATTTAGCTTTTCTCTAGGGGAACTGAAGTGCTGAATTAGCATGTAAGTACATTCAGCATCTACACCCTGAACATAAGTGCAAGGAGGGCATAAGAAATTCACCACTGTGCCTCTACTTATAGATTGAGATAATCGCTGTCATAGAGGTGAAGAAAGGGCAACACAGAAGGTGTTCTGGAAAAGTTTTCAGTTGCCTAGAAAACCCATGGCAGTAATTGAGAAACAAGTTAGGTAGTTTTATGACTCCCAATACAAATAAAGTTTTCAGCATTTAGGAAGAAAGAATAGTAGAAAAGAGTTTACTTGACTCATTTTCCTCCCTGGAAGTGTTCAAGACCAGGTGGGATGGGCCTTGGAGCAATCTGGTCTAGTGGAAGGTGTCTCTGCCCATGGCAGGAGGGTTGGACAAGGTGATCTTTAAGGTCCGTTACAAACAAAACCATTCTATGTTTCTATGATTCCTCAGAAAAGTTTTCGAGAAGAAGACTTCAGAAAAACTAGGTGGATTGGAATAATAAAAATAATTTGAAATCCATCCTGTTCTTTTAGCAGTGGTTTTTTTATTCCTATCAAAATACTACGTTTTTTCTGATATACTCTAAGAATGGAATATAACTTTTCTTAAGAAAAGTAACAAGTGACCTAGTTTTTGAGGTAATATTCATATTGTTATCCTCTGGGTTTTATGTTTAAAAGATTATCTTGACATTAGGAAAGAAGCTTTTCTGTGTTTTTTCCCCAGTTAAATTTTGAACTCTACGCTTACAGGGAAAATTAAGCTGATAAGAGAGAAGAAAAAAGGTTTCAAACAATTGTTCCCTTAAAAAAAGCCTTTTAAAGACACAAATTCCTGAAATTTCCTTTTGGGTTCCATTTCCCAAACAAAGCACTTGTTGGATGCCTTATTTTACATTATGCCCCTATCTAGGAGTCAAAAGTTACGCCCAGTGAGGCTCCTTAGGTTACAGCAAATTGAAGTAGGGCACTTACTCTTCACTGAAGAGAGAAACCCCCAGGCACCTGGTGTACTTGCCTGCCACTTGTCAGAAGTATTCACTTTGTTTGGTTTAGAAGCTGGGAATCTACCATGGCTGGGATCAGGGCTATGACTCTATTTAAGGAAAGCATTTTACTACATTTTTCTCCTTGGTCATACTTTTGCACCTTGAACTGGAACCCACAGCATGATCAGGTCAAAGAGTATTTTTCATTTAAAAATATTTTTTCACCAGTGTCACAGGTGCAAAACTTTTATTATCCAAGAAAGCAACCTATGAAAGTAATTTATGCAAGAAAAACTAATTTGCCTGTCCAGGCAACAGTTAAAAATATACACATACCCAATTTGCTCACATGCTTTTCTTTCTTGATCAATAATACAGAGAAGATTCTTGTTTGAATTAGTCAGTGATGAAAATCTAGCTGGGGGCGAGACTTGAATGAGGTAGTGGTTGCCAGGCCAGATAAACAAATTCAGCCTCGTTTCAGTGTTTCAATGGTTCCAGCTGTTTGCTAATTTAATACCTTTTATACAAGGATGACATGTTTCAAAGCTATTTTTCTTTTATTCCTATTAGGTGCCTAAATCATCCACTGTGCTCATCATGTAGACTCTGGAGGGCTTGCTGCAGTTGTTACAATGTACAGAGGTTGACCTGAAATATACCACAAACAGCCTGATTTAAGGCCAGAAGGGAACTCACACTCTTCACTTTTCTGTGAGAGTAACTCAGACATGTAATGTTATTATAATATTTTTATAGTTTTGAAATGTAAAAAGCCAACCATATAATCATCACTTTCTTTTCTACATAATTATAGTCATTCTGTAACATATCCAGAATGTAAATACAAAAGAAAAGTAATTGTAGTTTTCTGCAACAGCTAGTAAAAACACTGTTTTATACCTAAACCCACAAAAATGCTATCATTCCTTATGCTAGTGGTGCCTTGAACAGCAGAAAACAGACCTAAAGCATTGTTGTTTTATAAAATGTATTGATTAAACCGATGACTGAAGTTAGAAATTTCAAAGTTCAAATAGTGGAACATCCCAAGTGATTTAAGAAGGATTTTGCATATTGTCAGTTAAACAAAGAAGCACAGAACATTTGCACAAAGTAGTTTTGATATCAATAAGCTGAATTGTCACAGCTATGAATCATCATTAAAAAAGCATCTGTAACAAGTAATACAAGACTTTGTAAGGCATTCTTTAGTGAGTCATAGGTTTAAAAAAAAACAACCACTAAAACCCAAACCATTTAACTTCTTTTAACTGTTTTTTCCTCTATCAGAATAATATTACACAACGCAGAAATCACATTTTTACATTTTAGTTTCTTATTGTATGTGCCTTCAAAAGAACAATAATTGTTCTCTTTTCCTTTAAGGTTGTTATGAACCTTTGAGAAAATAATAAGACTAAAAAACCCACAGCATTTCTTTCAATACTGATCGGATTTAAAGATTAGCATTCACTGAATTGTTTCTATCTTTTTTTGGTGATAGCTCCATAATATCACTTGCATTTTATCTACCTTTTTGTTATATTCTCTGAACATGCTTTCATATCTTCAGAAGGCAGATAAATACTAGGGAAACAGTATTCTAGTTATTTCAGCTTTTCTCATCTCGAAGTAAACTGACACTTTTTTGTTGAATAGGTAGGCTCCAGAAATACAGCATATGAGGCTTACCAGGATGAAGTGAAATGCGACTTGTACAGATAAATCAGATAAATTCTAAGTTGTGTACCCGTATGCAATCTTCTGCTTTGTCCACCACTCAAGCTTCAGCAAACAGGGAACTGTTTTATACACATTCATATTTTCAAAAAGGAGATGGGGCTCCAAAGAGGCTGGGTGGCATGAAACAGAGCTGCACGGCAGCACACACATACAGTTCATGGACCAGGGGAGTCCAACTGATCCAGCAGGTGCATCTTTAATTGTGTGCAGGACCCCAAGGATTTTTTCCCCATTGTCCCAAGGGAAACCTCAGTTCCAAGACCAGCTGCTAGAAACACATAGATTTGCAAGTTTGGTTTGTCTAATATGACACTTGCATACGGGACAGAACTGAATGATGAAACTAAGTAATGAAAAATTTTCCATTATTGAATTTTTCTTCTTTTAACAAACTAGGATCTCATAAAAAGTGCAGATGCTTTGCACCAGTAAATAATATATAAGCCAAAGTGTATTTCTTATTCATGGATCTGCTGGGAGTTTTTGCATGATCTGATTTAGCCTTACAAAGCAAGCATTTAAACAGTGAATACAGACTTCATGAGATTACTTGGCAGATAGCTACTTCTTTCCCTTGTTCTGGACCACCTTATCAAAAATTCATAGAAAGGAATCTGTAACCTGATGGCTTTTAAAGACAGGAGGTAACATTATAGGTTTCCAGTGCAATCTGAAAACATATTAAGATGAATTCTTCAAAGAATTTCCATGAAGCTTGGAATATGATAAGTGTAAAAACTCAGAATCTGTGATGACAGTTAATCATCTAAAACAAGGGAGTCCATTTTCTAAACAAGGCACCTTTCTGAACTGAACAGCTTCATCAAGCTTTAAGCTTAGAGCACTAAAGACTAATTTAAAGAATTATCTCAGTGAAAGATGATTTTGATGAGATTGACACATCTTTAAGGTCCCTCATGCCTTCTTATGCAATACTTGGCAAGTGTTTTTGCATATTTATAAAACAGTAAATACAGTATGAAAAGGTAGCTGTGAAGGGCTAGAAGTACACTTTTTGGGTGTTTCGAATCTCTGACCTAGAGAAAAATATCATTCACTGTAGGAATTTATATTGTTTCTGTACATGTGCTTAACTGTAAAGTAGTATCAGTACAAAAATTGTTCTTTAACTGTTGACTAGTAACTGTGAGTTCTCCCAATAACACTGAAGTCAGTGATATCCGTTTCAGAATATGTGTAACAGTATTCTTACACAAAGCACCAAAGATTAAACAGAGAAAAAGAGACTAGATCTTCAGCACTGCCCATTGGTGACAAAAAAATGTTTAGAGTCAAAATATTAACTGTGTGACTACAGCCTTTGGTCAACATCTGTGCTGAGAAGCTCCTGCACCGGGCACAGACATGTGGGCAAAGCTCAGTCATATAAACAATAAACTACAATGAACCTACAAGGGAGTTAGTACTGAGGAAGAAGGGAAAATGAAGTCGACAAGGTGTGGATAAACTAAAAAGAGGCTGGAGAAATGCATCAAGGTCAGAAAAGCATATCAGAAAATTAAACTAATATCTTCATAGGCTGGGGTGTTAAAATTGATTTTACAACAATTTCTGCCACAAATCATAATTAACTCTAACATAATTCTGAACTTATATTAAATCTCTATTGCATCAGCTGATATGAGTATTTTTCTTGATCATTCTATCTAAAATTTGTCTCCTGTATCTTTGAAACACACATATTTTCCCACTATGTCCAGTTAGACCCTTGTGATTTCTTGGCAATGTGGGTCCTCAGCTTGATGAGGGAAGGCTGAACCTCAGATGAGGTTCCACATCATATTTGGGGAATACAGAAATGAATGCTGATGGTAAGCATGTGCCCTGCGAGGTGTGTGAGGACCACTCCTTGCAATCTGATAGGCTTTATTGCCTTGTAGAACAGTCTGGTCAGCAGAAAGCAGTCTCAACCCTGCTGACTTACAAGTGCAGTGTTGATAGTGGTGTGACCAGTATTGGTCCCTCATGATCTATCTCTGACTTTCTAAGGACTTTTAGCTGATTCTATTGCCATATCTCTCCAGGGTGGAGCAACTAGTAAAATCCTGATGTGGCTTCCAGGAAGGAAAACCTGCATAAAGTTAAGGAGCTTTCTAAGCAGTGGGTACAGATAGACATTTTATTTGCTCCACTTCCTGCCTGGAGACAATTTTGGAGTTGTATGTAGATGTAAAAACATTTCAGCTGGTTCAGGGAGCAGTATAGCCATGGCCATGCTTTCAGGCTTCCTCAGCAGAACCTATTTGTTTAGTCACAAACATGCTGTTCTGCCTCAGGTCCTCCAAACTGCTGCAAGTGAATGCATTGTCTTAAGTTAAGGATCTCACCATCATATAAAAGTCTGTAGTTTTTTTCTCCTTCACTGTCTTTCAGCATGATCTTAGGCACTTGGGATCAGAACTAAGTCAAACAGGAGACTTACGTAAAAGTAATAGGCAGCCTTTCAACTGTCTCTCCTATCATGTCTCTCCTTTCCTTCCTCTACCTCCCTCCATGAACATAGGCACCAGGCACACTTTTGCCCCAGTGCTCTTGTTACCCAAATACTGGGTAACATGAGATACAATTTTGAAGGATAATTGCTGAAGATTTGTAGGTCAGAGAACACTTAAACTTCAAAAAATGTGATTAAGCTTTATGAGCAGTTAATTTTTTAAATGGACAAAGATGCATCTTTGTACTAGACAAGCTTATTGTGCTGGTTTTGTCTGGGATAGAGTTAATTTTCTTCATAGTAGCTAGCACGGTGCTATGTTTTAGATTTGCACTGAAATCAGTGTTGATAATTCAGGGATGTTTTAGTTATTGCTGAGCAGTGCTTACACAGTCAAGGCCTTTTCTGCTTTTCACACCACCGCACCAGTGAGGAGGCTGAGATGCTCAAGAAGTTGACGCTGACCACAACTGATCAAAGGGCTATTCCATATCATATGACATCATGCTCAGCATATAAAGCTGGGGGAAGCAGAATGAATCTGGGGACATTCGGAGTGATGGCATTTGTCTTCCTAAGTAACCATTATGCGTGATGGAGCCCTGCTTTCCTGGAGATGGCTGAACACCTGCCTGCCGATGGGAAGTGGTGAATGAATTCCTTGTTTTGCTTTGCTTGCAGGTGTGACTTTTGCTTTACTTATTGAATTCTCCTTATCTGACCCCACAAGTTTTCTCACTTTTACTCTTCTGATTCTCTCTCCCATCGCACTGGAGGGGAGTGAGTGAGCAGCTGTGTGGTGCTTAGTTGCTGGCTGGGGTTGAACTATGACACGTATTTAGAATAAACAGTTATTTTTCTTGAGCCCTTACATTTAATGGATTTGGGGTTTTTTTGCCTGCAACAGCATATCTTAGTAGTATACCTCTCCTCACAAATTGACACCTAGTAACATCTGTTTAAGAAGGATGAGTTTTATTAGTATTTTCTATTAGCCTTGGCAAAAAAAACCCCTATAGCCATAAAAAACAAGGGCTAGTCCTTCTGGGCTTTGGTATCAGGTGAATTCTTGCAAGAAATCATTAATAAGCATCATTAGAAGAGGCCAAGAAGCTACAGAGAGGATATTTCAACACCAATGCTGATGCTTTTGACTGCTGTAAACACCTACCGGTGCCTCTCTAGGATGACTGTATTAAGCTTTTGACTAATGAACTATTAACAATAATGACAGCTTAGACAACTAGTTCATCTGGACACCTACGTGTGAATGCCTAAATTTAGTTTTTTGAAACAGGATTTGAATCTTTTTCCAAAGTATCAGTATGAATGTCCAAATGTTATATATAGCTTTCATTCTCTACATTCACTCATAATCACCAACTTGTGTCTAAAATGAAAATGAAAAAAATCCTGAAACACTCAACTTTTCCTCGCTATCTAATCTTTGGGAAGTATAAATACATCAAAGTCTACAATCTGGAGGGAGAAAGGTCCCAGGCTACTTGGTCATCCAGGATATGGAGAAGGTTGAGGTACTCATTGACTTTTTTGCCTCAGTCTTCCCTGGCAAGTGCTCCAGTGACAGCACCAAAGATGCAGAAGATAAAGGCAGCGACTGGGAGAAAGAAAAACTTCTCACCGTAGGAGAAGATTAGGTTTAAGAACATCTAAGGAACCAGAAGCTGTACAAGTCCATGGGACCTGGTGAGATGCATCTGCAGGTCTTGAGCGAACTGGCAGATGAAGTGGCTAAGCCACTATCCATCATACTTGAGAAGCTGTGGCAGTCTGGTGAAGTTCCTGCTGACTGGAAAAGGGGAAACATAACCCCCATTTTTTAAAAGGGAAAAAAAAAATGACCTGGGAAACTACAGGCCAGTCAGTCTCACCTTTGTGCCAGGCAAGATCATGAAATGGATCCTCCTGGAAACTATCCTAGGGCACATGGAAAATAAAGAGGAGACTGGTGACAGCCAATGTGGCTTCACTAAGGGCAAATTGTGCCTGATGAATTTGATGTCTTTCTACGATGGGGTTATGTCATTGGTGGATAAGGAAAGAGCAAGAGATGTCATCTACCTGAACTTGTGCAAAGCATTTAATACTGTCCTGCATGACATCCTTGTCTCTAGATTGGTGAGACATAGATTTGATGGATGGACCACTCGGTGGATAAGAAATGGGCTGGATGGTCACACTCAAATTGTTGCAGTCAACAGCTCGCTGTCCAAGTGGACAGCAGTGACAAATGGTGTTCCTCAGGGATTGGTGTTTGGACTGATGCTGTTTAATATCTTTATTGGTGACATGGACAGTGGGATTGAATGCACCCTCAGCAAGTTTGTTGATGATGCCAAGCTCTGTGGTGTGGTCAACACACTGGAGGGAAGGGAGATGCCATCCAGAGAGACCTGGACAGGCTTGAGAGGTGGGCCTGTGCAAACATCATGAAGTTCAACAGAGCCAAGTGCAAGGTCCTGCACATGGGTTGAGGCAATCCCAAGCACAAATACAGTCTGGGATATGAGTGGATTGAGAGCAGCCCTGTGGAGAAGGATTTGGGGGTATTAGTAGATGGAAAACTCACTATGAGCCAGCAATATGCACTTGCAGGCCAGAAAGCCAACTGTATCCTGGGCCGCATCAAGAGAAGTGTGGTCAGCAGGTCGAGGGAGGTGATTGTCCCCCTCTACTCCTCTTTCATGAGACCCCACCTGGAGTCCTGTGTCCAGCTCTGGGGCCCCCAACATAAGAATGGCATGGACCTGTTGGAGTGAGGCCAGAGGAGGGCCCATGAAGATGATCGGGGGGCTGGAGCACCTCCCTTATGAGGACAGTCTGAGAGAGTTGGGGTTGTTCAGCCTAGAGAAGAGAAGACTCCATGAAGACATTATAGCAGCCTTCCCGTACTTAAAGGTAGCCTACAGAAAAGATGGGGAGGGACTCTTCTCTTTATCAGGGAGTTTAGTGACAGGATGAGAGGTAACAGTTTTATACTGAAAGAGTGCAGATATAGATTAGATATAAGGCAGATTTTTTTTTTTTCTGTGAGGGTGGTGAGACTCTGGAACAGGAACAGGTTGCCCAGAGAAGCTGTGGATGCCCCCTCCCTGGGACTGTTCCAGGACAGGCTGGATGGGGCTTTGAGCAACCTGGTCTAGTATAAGGATGGGTTGGAAACAGATGATCTTTAAGGTCCCTTCCAGTCCAAACTGTTCTACGATTCTGTGATTTCATGATGATTTGGAAAGGTAGGTCAAACAAACTGGACTAGAAAGACAGGGATTTCTGGTTTAAGCAAGGGAGGCCATTATATGAACACTCATGGCAGTTACATCATGTTACTGAGTAAAATGACAGATCTGTTCAGCTTACTGTCTTCTACTTGCTTTTCAGTTATGATATTATAAATGCAGAGCTAACAATTTCACTGTTTTGTATTACATGTACTTGTTCAGGAACATTATTAATCCATTATTAAAAAATATTAATGAATCCCATGCTAGCCAGTCCTTTGCTCTTACCTAGTAATGAACTTGCATTTTTCCTATATCTGTAACTCAGGGTATTAGATTCCCCAGGAAGCTGGAGCTGCTTTTAGTTATACTGCAACAGATATTGTCCCCTAAAGCCAACATAATTTGAGAAAGAAAATTTTCCTGGATAAGGGAGAACATCATACAGTAAAGTCAGGCTGTTCTGCTGACAGCTATCCTTGAAGCTTGCATGCAGAAAAGCAGACCATGCCCTGAAAAAGAGTGATACAATGAAGTGCCAGAATGATATCTCCAGTGGCCCCATCAAGAAGATTTGCTGGCACCAGTGTTGCCACCTTAAACTGCTGCTACACACACAACCTATCTTTCTCTGCGGAGCACTGGCTGCACCCAAGCACCTGGTCATTTCCTCCTTTCACAGGACAGATAAATTTTTCCTAACGCTACATAACTGACTGTGTAGCTTTTTCAGGGGAAGTGCTGATGCAGCAGTTCTGCTTGTGGATCTGCTCAAACTGCCAGAACTCAAACAAGGGATGTGTAAATTTCAAAATATTCTAACTCTCAGAGAAATATCTTTCTTGACAGATAACACGGATTTCAAATCTGCACTCTTCTGCTGCTCCCACAGACAGCACATGACAAGCTCTGTGACAGTGATTGCAATCCCTGACAAAAACAGCTGGATTGTTATCAGTGCACTGCCAGCAGGAGCCTATTTAATCTTGTGAAACATGCAAGGTCATTTGTTACATCACACTTTTAATTTTCAAATTTCTCTGGGAAAAAAAGTTTTCTTCACTTCTATTATTATTCTCCTAATTTTTTAATTCAGTGATAAAACTTCTCCAGACAAAGGAAGAAATGTGACAATTTTAATTTTAGTCCATTAACTACACATATTACTTCTACCTTATCAACAATTATCTATTACTTTGCACAGTCATGCATTAGCAGCCAACACAGAAGGTTATACAGTCAACTTTAGCACTCCACAGATACGTGTTTTCCATTATTACTGTACTCAAAAAGCTCTTCTCCCTGGGGGGGGCTTCTAATGTGACATTTAGCTTGAATCCTAATGCAGCTAAACTCCATTAAAACTATGCACATGGACTCAAGGGCAACTGTAAATAATGCAAAAATAGATCAATACTAATGTTGAATTGTTTATGTGTAATTCTCACGGAGCTCTTATATTTGTGACTCCAGCCACATCCCATGCTGTAGCTTCTGACTGGCAGATCCTTCCCAGTCGTGGCAGGGACTTCAGGAGTGTGCAACACCAGCATTGTTCTTACAGATCATATATGAAATATAAGGAGAATTGCATTCTCTCTTTCTAAATATATATAAGGATATATAGAGGATATATTCTCTAGAATATATTCTTCTCTAGAGAAGAATAAAGTTAAGTACAGAAAACAAATAACGTACCTTCAGTGTTGCTCACTCTTGTGGGGCTTAACTTTCCAATCCTATTAGGTGATTTGGTTTTATTTATCTAGCCTTTCAAGCATAAACGGACTAGGAAAACAACTATGATTTATTCTAAATCTTAAAAGAAGCAAACTGTGCTTCTATATTGTACCTGTCACATCAGTAGACTGTAGTTGTGCATGTATATTCTATGCTAGAAAAAAGTCAACCATTCACAACCATTTATTAAAAAAAATATTTGAATCTACTTTTGGACCTCAAAATTACAACCCCATTAAGTAATAATGAACATTTAGTTCTTAAAGTATGTATTTTTCTTTTAAAGCTAACTTTCCATGAACAAAGCCCTTTAATAATCTTCTAAAGGTGTTCTATTCAGAAATCATTCTGAATTATGCAGCTTCCTGGACAGTAAAACACCTTCATTCTCCTCCCCTCCAGCCCCATTCTGTTTATCTGTTGTGATTTTTCTTGTTTTGCTTTTCTTCTCACCAACCTCTTTTAGGAATATCAACCAGAAAGCTGCTTTTTCAAACACCAAAGTAACTATGATTTTGAGGAGAACAGCTCCTTGCAGGGTTCTAGCAGTATATTTTGCTCATTAAAAAGAAGCAGACAGATTGCTGATGAAAATTCTAATAAGCAATATTAAAGCATTAATACCATGAGCTCAGGGTTTTGTACAACATAGCAAACCGTATGCTGCAGAGCTTGGGATCTCTTTCCAGCTGTCAGCTGACAGTATCCCTGGGTCTCTGCTAATTGGCAACACACCAAGGCAAACAAGTCAGCTAATTCCAGAACAGTGAACTGATTAACTTCAGGTGTATATACATATTTATAGAGTGTGGCTTTTGTTTCAATAATCAAAAATACATTTAGTTCTCAATTTTAAAAGTTGTGGACTACAAAATTATTAATGTCATAAAAAACCCCCAGGACTAATTCTTTCAGCTAAATGTTTCAAAGCTGTACTAATGTCAGAAAGAGCGAATGGACATGTATGTAGAAAACTGGGACTATTCAGTCATTGTATCATTCCTGTTTACTCATAAAAGCATCACAATTACCTTTCCACTATACTTGACAAAGAAAAACCAGATATTTTACAAGAATATAGCATTTTTGCTATTTTAGTACTGAAAAATTACATTAAAATAGACTCGTTTTATTTTTACTTTTTACCTCTTTAAATTCATACACTTATCATAAAGCCATAAACTGATAATATCTTTTTAGATCTATAACATCGTAAAGTATGTACTTTGATTTTCTTTAGTGAAAATATGAACGATTGGTCAGCAGATGCCAGTCTCCACTGCCATGTACACTGGGCAGTCTCTTGGTTCCACAATTTCAAACCTAATGTTTGGATGGTTCAAGATCCTATTGAGCAGTCAGGAAAGCGGTTCTACTTTATGACCAGAATTTTGTGATTTGATAAAGAAAGAAAACTAAAGAAATGAAAGAACTGGAAAAGTAAAACAACATCGATAGGCATGCTGCAGGGTGGCTGCATTAGAAGCTGTAGATGGTGAAGAAAAATGGTGGTCTAAAGCAACTTCTGATTATATTTTGCTCCCATGCATGCCTGATCCCCTAACAAACCAGAATGTGTAACTTCAGATAGACCCTTGTAAGGTCCATTCTTTTTTATGACCATGCTGAGAGCAACTGTGGTATATTCTTAATACAATGATATTGAATAACAGAGGCATGAAGAGTTCTGAGAGCAGAGACTGGAACCCCAGATCTGGCTAACAGCAAGAGTGTCTTCAATTTTAAACCAGAAATGGGTCCCTTGTACTTGTTCTTCTAGCTCCACCACTTTTGCATTCCTGGTTTCAGTGTGGTCAAATTACAAGAGAGAGCAGGAAGATGCTTTCACAGAGAAAGTCCATTAGTCTGACAATGTTCTCCTGGTGTGGGGAGCTGTGATTTTAAACTCCCTAAAGATGGGAATGGCCTTGAGATTTGGCCTCCCACTTCCTAGCCCAAATCAATAGAATACATCTGTGGTTACAGGTAGAATTATTGTGCTGATACATGGTTAACTATCATTAGCTTTTTTATTTCTAAGGGAAAAAAAAAATTATCAGACCCTATTTTCTGCTCAAAGATGGACAATAGTGTTTTGATTGATATTTTGCCCTGTGTTCTATGGGCAGGTTCTCTATACACTTGTTTGTGGGACTTATCAACAGAAAATCAATCAGCTTGACCACAAATAAATTCAATTAACTGAAAAGACTGGGGACATTACATTATGCTTTGTTGTTATAGGACTGAAGACCTTATTCTAGGACTACCTCTCTACCGTATCTTTTATAATTTAAAGCAATTCCACATTAACAAGCAAAACTTTCTGCACCAAGTGCTTGCTACTGTGAATTGCCAAACACCTCTCCTTCTAACAGGTTTTCTTATCAGTGAAATGATAAATCTGGAGATGATTTTTAAGTGTTTTAGGTTTTTTTGTCCCCAAATCAAGTCTTAATTTTATATGAATAGTTCTCTCCCTGGAGATCATTGTGTCCTTTCTGAACACTGTCCACACTCATTAAATTGAGCCATTAAATAGCACAGCACACTGTTATGGCTTCTTGCAGGAGCAGGAATCCTAAAAGATAGGTATTCAAATATTAAAAGATGATATGCAATATTTTCTGGTTCCTGAATTAGCAAATCAACAGAGGAAAGGTTTATGCTTATATAAAGTATTTCAGCTTGAGTGTGACAACATTAATTATCCACTGTAACATGCTGATTTATAATTATGAAATCAGTAATTTAATTGGCATCTAATGCAGTAAAAACATTCCTGCCAGTGTCATTATCTAAGTGCTGGTGTTTGATGCTTTCAAACTTAGTTAAGCTGTCAAAAAACATTATTCTGTTAAATGCTTATACCTGCAAAACTGATAACTATTTGCCAAAAATGTTTTTAAAAATGCTGCTACGTGGCTGCTGAAGATACTATCTACACTTTTCAGACAAACCAGACAAGCTTATTGCTGGTCATCAAGCACATGTCTCACTGTTGATAGAAACAGTGAATATCTATAGTCCTTGGGAACAGAAGCTGCCACCAAATCACATAAAAATGATTGATATGTGGATTACTGATTATGTCAATCTGACCATCAGAGCTTCATTCCTGGATGCAACTGCACGTTGGCATCCATGTGTTTGTAGATTTGTGATGGGGTAGTATGAACTAAAGATTAATGTAGCACCCACCAAAAGATGAGAGTAGCCACTTCAATGAAGCAGAGATGAGTGGTACAAGAGCTGCGATCAGACAAGCCAGTTCACTATACTTGAGATACTGTATGTTAAAGAGCCTGGGGACTAGTTTTATTTCTGTTAGTCCTTTCACTCCTGAACTAGAGATGATAGCTAGAACAGCAGGCAGTTCTTCAACCTTGTAGACTTGGGTGAAGGGTCTGATCTTCAGAGAGGGAGCCATGCAAAGGGAATATATCAGAATAACCTTAACAGGACAGTGATCTGCATGAGTGATGCTCTGCCAAAGGAAGAATCCAACTAAAAAACTGAATACAGCAGGTGGTAGAAGGCAGGGAAGAGAATAAAAACCCCAGTGCTGTAGTTAGTAAATCATCCCACAATGGTTTCTTAGTCCTGCTCTACATGACATATTGTGCCTGTGTAACTATTTCTGTGATGGAAGGGATTCCTTCTACTGAAATTGTTTTACCTCTCCAGCTGCTAATGGGACTGAAGTACTACCACTCTAAGCAGTTCATTAAACCCTATGGGAATAAGCCTGAATAAGCAAGATATAACTGATGACATAACAACATGAGCTGCTGAAATATTTAGGCACAATTTTCAGTTATTGCATACTGGCCTTTTTCAGCTTCCTGGCACAATTGAAGCACTGCAACTGCTGAGTGTGGACAAGGCCATTTTCTCAGATCATTTTAGAACAGTGTCAATTCCTTACACAATATGTCATTTTGATATAAATAAAAGTATTCTACTAAAAGCTGCTAAGCTGAAGATAGTTATAAGTATAACCAGAAAAAATATAGTATTACTAGGTCTATGAGGATTCCTGAAGTCAGATACATAACTTCACATTAAAAATATCATACTGTCAAATGTGTGTATGTGGAGTAGGATTCAACTGGCATTAACTAAAAGCTAAGCAACAAACTTCAGTGGGAATCCCTCTGCAGTCGCTGGAGACAGGCATCTACCTGGGGTGATCCATCCCTTCCCAAGGTAGTGTTGTACAGTGTCTTTGTGTTTTCTATCACCATGGGCCTTCTACTTGCAACTCTGAAGCCTGCCTTTCACTCACAGCTCAAATCTCTCATGGAAGTCACTACAGTAATTTTTTCCCAAAGCCTTGTGGCAGTATTTTCCCATTGTTATTCTCACATCCTTGCATCTGCAGGCCTCAAAGTTGTTGTAATGGTGCGTTCTTATGGGGAACAACTGTTGCTGGTGTGAGAGTCACCTTTTCATCCTTACCCTACACTTTGCACACAGTTTAACCAGTTGCAGCACCTGCGCCCAAAGTGTGTTTCCATCAGCACTAATAGTGTCATGCCCATAAACAACTGACAGTTTGAGCAGGTCTTAAAGACATCTGTACAATTACTACAGAAGTTCACGTGTTTGTATGTGTCAGAAAACCACCTGCTGCTGCTGGGAGCAGGGCCTGGGGGTGCTCAGCTGTGGACTTGTCACTTGTCTCCACTGATGGCCACCAAGGATACTTTTCACTTTCCCTTTTCTCTCTCTCCTCTTCTGTTTTTATCTTTCCCCAAAAACTACTTTGACTGTCAATGTATGCCACCAGCTATGGACCCTGCTGATAAATCACTATACATGTGAATCTGCCTCCTTTGCGCCACAGTAGGTGACTGATATTTTTTAGACACCTAATTTTCTGACAGTTGGAGTTAGGTCAAATAAATCCCACCCTCAGGCAGTGCTGACATGGAGGGAGCTGGCAGAAGCCCTTTTCTAACATCTGACTTTTAAATGCTTAGCTTATGTGCACAGTCCTGAAGACTGTAACCCATACACTGTAGCAATAGGATTATAGCCTATGCTGGTAGAATAACTTAATTGTTCTTGCTCAGTCTTTCCAATATTTCCCACAGTTTCCGTTCTGTTTGAAAGCAAGCCTCAGCCTCACAAGCACTTTTAAGTCTTTGGCAACATTAATAGACCACAATCACAGAAGAATCGGAAATATGAGAAGTAAACTCTCTAGTTTAGCACTTGTAAATCAAGATTCCTAGGCTTCTTTGATTGCTATAAAAGTAATTAACTGCAACATGAAAGAGAAATAAATATAAAAAATGTTATTGAAAAACTAAGCTATTATTTAGACAATTGAAAAAACAGGATATGCAAAAGGATGCAGAATACTTAATTCCATTTCTTTGTGTATTTTCATTATCAATTGTCGTTACTAAGAAGATTCACAATGGAAAACATCATCCCAATTTTTAATCACTTTAAATACAGATTTGTGAAGCATCACATAATTACCTTTTATTCTCCCTTTTGTACTATAGGAATGATATGAAAAGAGCTATTTTTAAAGTAGCATACTGCAATACATAATGGCCCTGTATTTATAAAACATTAACTGTTAGTGAGACTCCTCAGCATAGTGATTTGTTACCCGTTGTTGTCTAATGAAAATGAAGCCAATTCAGTCACTGCTGCAAAAATACCAACTGCAGCATAGGTTACAGATTTTAATGAGACAGAGAACATCTTTAAATTAATAAGAAAGAAGTGTGAAATACAAAAAGTTTCAGATTAAGTATGCAAAACACAAAAGCCTTGAGTTATAGCATTTTAGAGAGGGGGCTGACCCACCAGCCTCCCAAACCAGGAACACAATCAGTGAGACATAGCAGAGCAAATTAGCAACACACAGACATAGTTATGTAGTTTCTGGACCAGCGCTGATTCATATCCAGCCTAAGAGAAGCCTGGGGAAAAAGCTAGCCTGGCAGAAGCAGTCTGTTAAAACATTTGCTTACTCATTTTGCTATTAGACATAATCCATAATTCAACATTAAGTAGTTTGTTTGAGACAACTCAATGTTGAGAGCACCTATAACTTTCTGTGTCTCCTGATGTGCTTTTCTTAAAGACCTAGCTTCTCAGAGCTATTTTTACCTAACAGTTGAGTTATAATTGTTAAGCATATTGCTGGCCTCAATAGATGGGCTAAAATTTGAAAATATTATCAGAATATATAAAACCAGAAAGCAAATAAAAACAAGTGCAAAGGTTGTTGGCTTGTTTTAGCTTGTTTTTACTTTGTGATTTTTGAACAGCAAAGCTTAAGCACATGCTTATATGCTTAGCTAAACTTGAGCTGAAATCTGGTGTAAACCAGGGAAGTGAACTGGAATGAATAGGAGTCAAGTAAGACTTAAGGACTGAAAACTAAGGACATTCTCAAGGACTTTCTGGAATCAGGACTTGGCCTGTCTTTTGCACAAGCTAATTTAGATTCTACTTATCTAAAATATAACTCAGCTACATATTAATTTATTCAAATTGTTCAAAAGTAATTACTGAATAAGTCGAGAAATAAAATGAAGCAATGTTACAATATAACATGTGTCCAAAAAATAAAAATAAGTTACAAAGTATATAAGGAAAAAGTAGCTTTCATTTATATTAAAGAAAAGTTACTTCACATAAATAGTAAAAGTAGGTTAAAGCCAAGGGAAATCCTGAACCATGTTCAACAGCATTAAAACTGACGCAACATGAATGATTGTCAAAAACTGATGGGATCTGGCAATGTTAAGAAATATTAAATAGGCAAGAGATTTTTTATACTGTTTTACCACTTTTGACAGTTTATATACCTAGAAAGAAGGCTCATTAATAGTTATAAAATGCAACCTATTCAGTTTTGTTTCATATTCTCTGAGGCACTTCAGAAGCAATGAAAAGATGATTTGGGCTCAAGTAAAGGCTTTTATAGTAGCTGTCAACTTGGCCGAATACTGTTTTGAGCAATCTGGACAAGAAGTTTGACAGTATACTTAATTCAATACAAAATTAATAAAAGCAATTCAAAGCAAAAGCTTTTTCTTAAGTGGGAAGGGAAAGAGAAGGAATCTGCTGTTTCCACACAGTTTTGGCCTTTCTTTGTTTCCTGTTAAGGACTAAAACCCATTCATTTTGATCTACAAGTTCCATTTGGATGAATGGCTGCCTCTAGGAATTAGCCTGTATCTGAGACACCAGTTTCTGAAATGAAAAACAACATCTTTGATACTGAGTCATTCATTGACTTGGGGTTATGTGAACACAGAATTTACAAGATTGTTCTCTTCCATTTACATTTAATAAAATATGGTTGATTGTCACTTCCTGCTTTACCCAAGTGACACACAGTTTTTGTTTTCTAAAACCACTCCTGCTTCTTTATTACACCATCCCCCATCTTCCCCTCACTTGCTAATTTCTATTTTACAAGAAGAATGCCACTCAAGAGGGAAACAGTGGCACCAAAACTCCAACACTGGGTCTTAAATTAGTTGATATAATTTTTATTTGACTATTAGGACCAACTTTGCCTTAGTATTTATGGTAGATAATGATATGTCTATCTGAAAAAGAACCTGTGACCTACATAAAAGAGGATCAGAACTATAAAGTCCAAAAATACTCTCCCCCTGCTCTTTGTAGAATATAGAAGTTTTGGAAGACTATAAAAAGATAAAATACGATATTAACCACAGAAGCTTTTATATTTTAGCAAGACACACATGATCAGCAAATGTTGCTGTATTGTCTGAAGATGCATTTGAACTCCAAAACACAAATTCTCAATACACACACTGTAAATATACACACTGGAGCAAGAAAAAAAGAAATTTAAGGCCATGCAAAATAACTGCTCCTGCTGTCAGCATTAGTGATCTTTCCTTTCTCCCTAAGGGCTGATTGCTAACAATGTACACCACCAGCAAAAACTTCCTTTGCCCCATTCAGAAGTGTGTTTGTATCCACAAGATCACATTCTTCAGATTAAATGTTTTCTGATAACTCTTACAATATAATAATTGTTCCAAAATACTATAATCTGGATGCCAGCAACCCTTGAAAGGAAAACAAACATAATCACTTTAATAGCTGCATAAAAAACCCACACAAAACCTCAGTCATTGAAGAGGTAAAGAAAAGAGCAAAGTCAAAGCAGCAAGAGTCACAAGAATGTGAACAGAGTGTCTCACATCAAAAGTATATTTGTGTAGTATTGTGCCTCTCCACTCAGGTTCCTGATCTAAGAAAGACCTGCACCTCTGGAACACAGATGTAGTTGAATGGGTATGGCAGGATGCCGAGGGCAGCTGGCCCTCCATCTCCCCATGCCACTGAGGTGCAGCCGTACTGCCGCAGCATACAACCCTGCACAGAGCTATAGAGACATCTCAGCTCACCTGGGGTTGATGCATCTCAGTAGTTTTTGCTGAAAAGGCAGCTCAGCCTACACTTACACACGTGGCTTTTTCCTTCCATTTGTGTCTATGCAGAACATTTCATCCGAATCTGCTGGTGTTTAAACCTGTGTAGTCTGCATGACTAGATAGGACTTCCTAAAATCTAGAGACTTCCATTTGGACCAGCACCCCTCTCATTTTGCAGTGAGGTCACATGCTAAACCACTGATCACATCTTTTGCAATTCCACAGTTTCCCCCAACTTCATTACAGGATGCCAGAACAGGGAAGTGTTATAAAAGTCACCACAGCAACTCATATTTACAGCATCACAAGAGGCCATAAAAAAGTACAAGTGCATTCAGAGAGCTGCCATCATTGCTTATTTCTGCTCAGCAAAGTGGCCTCTCTTACCCTAAGAGGGTACCCTGAAATTGCAGCAAAATTGGCAGACGGTTCTGAGGAGAGGTTGCACAGTCAGGTCTCCAAACTAAGCCAGTCATGTCCCAGGCTTAATTAACAAACACAGTTTATATGGGCAGACAGGGGAGAAAAAGGTGCTGTCAACATCAACTGTCTCAGAGAGAGAAAGAATTTTTAGGCAACATGCTCTAATGTGGTATGGTTGACATGTATCTCTTCAGTTATATAATGACAACTTTTAGTTATCTGACTCATATCCTACCTCTCAGTGTTAGGTATGAATCAAAGCCATCTCTGGTCAGAACGCATTATCCTTTGCCACTGAAACACCATCTGATGAAACAAGAATTATATAAACTCTCAGAGTTTACATTTTAGGTAGTAACACATTTTCCCTCAGTGGCAAATAAATAGTCTTGAAAAGTTGAAAGTAGAATTAATTATGAATTTACTTGTTCATGTAGAATAATCTGTCTTTAAAATAGCTCAGCATTGAAATTGCCTCAAAGGCAGAAACATCTGCTGTAGAGCACAGGCACATACACCCTGGCTAAAAACAGAAACCTGAGATTTTGCTGTTGATCAGCTCTGCCTTTGCTTGTACTTAACATTACTGCCCAATTGCATTACAAACACTATAGAAGTGGCACCTAAAACACAATATGCAGGTAGGATGAATATGTGGATGTATTTACCTAAAATGACACTGTCCTAAGAAACCTGCCTTTTCAGCACAAAAAGCTCATAAATACATAGATCTCAGAAGGATTGTATTCAAGAAACAGATGGAAGTTTACATATTTTTCAAAACGAAAAGTGAAGCAATAGGAAATAGCCTGCAGAGAGCCAGACAATACAAATAGTTCACCAGTAGCTTACCACTTAGGGAGGAGGAGGGCAGGGAGTTAAAAAACCCAACAGTGTGCAAAATCTGTAGTCACTACAATATAATTTAGTATTTGAGTTTGAGATTGCTTATTTTTCTTTACAAGCAGGAAGGAAAGTTCATTGTGATAGGGTGAGAGACACTAGCTGTGCAACTGAATACTGCTTGCAGTAATGACTAATCAGTTAAAAGGAGCCTGCAGCAGGGAATGAGTTTGTTATGCAGCCTCTTGCCTTGAAACAGCAGTTGGGCTTATTTTGAGACTGTTGAACTTCTCAGTAGAGTCTTTCATACCAATGTGAAAATGCATAGGAACAGGTAAATATACAAATATGACATGTATGGATGTTCCTTGCTACTTGGAGGTCAGTTGGCAGCTGCAGGTCCCCAAGAAGCTTTGCAGCTTTGCCTATGTACTGCTCTAAGATAGTAGCTCCCAGCTTTGTTTCCATCATGAACAGAGCAATGGGAACATGTTCTCCTCATAGAGGCTTCTGCTCTTCATGGTTTCTAACCCTCCTAACGTAAAACGGGGTGAAGGCAGTTTCACTAGGCAAATGTTTGTGTGTTGGACAGACTCACTGGAAATTTATTGCTGTTTGCTGTTCTAACCCCCTCCAAGAGGATACCTGTTAGAAGCCTATAACTGCTTTCAGTACACATGCACAGACTTGTCATAGTCAGGTCCTGGTATTCTGGGATAATGGGGGGGCCCAGAAAATATGAAAACATGGATAACACAGAGCATATGTAATTGTAAGGATAAATCATTAAGAAGTAGGTGAGAAATGAAAACTTGACAACATAGTATTGGCTGTGGACATCCTAAGTGCTTTGGAAACATTACAATACAGAGAATCATCTCATCCATGGTACAGTTAACTTGCAAGCCAGATAACTTCCCTATTCAAAAGCAAATTCATTGAATTTAAATTATTGACTTAGAATCAGGGTAACATAACATGTCTTTCCTGATAGATGTAAAGAATTGCAGCCATCCTTCTCTCTCACTGTACATAATGAAGGAAAGAAAAGAAAAGAAAAAACGTTTTTATATACCTGAATATCAGAGTCCCATTTTGCCTCTGATAACAAACAGGAAAATCCATACAAGATTAGGTTTTTTGTGATGTGCACCTGAGAAGCAGACAGCAGAAGTTTTTAGCATAATAACTCACTGTTAGATTACCACTTCCCATGCACCCGTGACAGGGACAAGAAGAAACAACATCTGGGCTTTCTAAATAGCTGCAAACTTACAAAAACCTTTCAAGAAATGTGGAAAGCCAAGGTCCCAGAAGGGCACAGTAGAACAGAGCTTGTAGGAAGCATTTTTAACCACTGATTTAGGTCTGGCTGTGTTAACAGTTGACTATTAAATCAGACTAAATGACCACCAGTGTAGTCCTACCTCATCACTGGTTAAGAATAAAGAGACCTGGATGTCCCTAGCTCTTCAGCCTGCACAAGAGCAACACTACCTTTGAAAGGGAATGAATGTGGTACATGCAAGTGAAAGGGAGTAGGGAATGGTCTTATTTAGCAGTGGATTTACACAATCCACTGCCTGATGAATTGGAAATCAAGTGCAATTCAAGTGCAACCATTTTGGAATTCAGAAAACCAAGTCCTGAGAAAAATTACACATATAGGATTTAAACAGCAATCAAATCACAGGCTATGGTACTGAGACCATAATGGAATCCCATTTATTGACAAAACAAACCACACAGAGGGAGCATACTGAAAAGCTACATTAACTGATAAAATGCTAAGGAAAGTACTGTCAGAATAAGAACGAAGGAAAAACTTATTTACAGCTTTGCAATACTATTTGTAATACTACTGCAGCATAGTTATGATGATGATGATAACTTAAATATAGTCAGGAAGATGCAGAGATATAGTCACTGGCTTTTTTTTCCCCCTTTCTTTTCTTTTTTTTCCATTACACCTTCTGGACAAAGGAAGAGGAAAGCCCCAGTTGAGGAGTTCCCCTGTGATATAGTTAGCTCAAGTGCTTTCCCCAAGTCCCACTGGCGTATAGGAGCATATTGGCAGGGAAGGGACATGGTTATACTGTTCTGGCAACCTCCATCTGGCGTATTTGTCCCAGGGGTGCTGCAGACAGCTGGCATTAGTTTCAATAGGCAGATTCAAACCTTTCTCTGGATCAATGTGTACAAATCAGATCCATAACTCTTGGTTGTTGTGCTTCTGCACCAGGCAGAATTTTCCACAATTGGGAAACACAGGGTTTTGTCTTATTTGTTCACTTTTAAACCTAAAATATCCATTGTAACACCAGTCACTTAACATCATCTTCCTGTCTTCATTGTCCTTCTAGCAGAGAAAAATTAACTTTAAAGGCCTTCAAAGGAGATCTGTCTTAATCTGTCCTAATCTGTTGAAAAAGAAAACCATTAAAAATGTAGCTCAATCCTGACAAACTAAGGATATCTGAACTCTCCTAGCAAAAAGACCAACTCAGTTAAACTGAAGCTCTTCTTTCACGGGCAGAACTGAATGCTGACAACAGTCTGGATCAATTATCCCTACAAGATTCTCCATGAACAAAATCTAGCTGAAATCATACCTGAAGAACCTGTGCGCTACCTTAAAAGCTTTGATGTATACTTTAAAAAAAACAAAAGCTGTTACTTACTTCTTTGTCCCAGACATCCTGAATTCATACTTTTGTTAATTAAATTTGAGAATTTAAATACATCTCAATATTACAGCAGAGTCAAATAGCATATATGCAAATAGCATTATATCTCTTATATAAGCTGTTCATTACAAGCTCTATCATTATTCAAAACTATGCAATACTACAGAAACACAGACAACACAAATGGCCAAAAATAACAGTAATAAAAAAAGAACCCCTATTATCTATTACAGTGAAATGTTACTAGCATGAAGAAGTCTATCAGCCAAGAGACTTCTTTCAGAGTCCTACATAAGGGGCTAATAAACTGTCACCCCAATGCTTCTTCAGACATTGGTCCTTGAGAATAGTCCCACTGAAATTAAAAAGCTTCAATTGTTCTTTTTTCATTATGCTTAAAAAGGTCTTTTTTAGAAAAAAAACTCTGAAATCATTCCAATGTCTAAAACCATTGTAAAGGACATAATTGCTGCTTCCATGTGAGATTTCTTCTAACAGAGAAGGGAATTCAAAAGTTGTCCTTCGAAGTTTAAAAAAATTCTTTCATTTATGTAAAATTTGTTAGTAGTATGAATAATAATACAGAACTAGACTGCAAAAATATTTTTAAAATAAATGTCAGGTTTCCCTTCACGCTATTTTACGTGCCTATCATTCTCTTAACAGTTACACATCCACAGAGCACCTATTGAGCACAAATTCCAACTCTTTCATAACTCAGCTATTTACTGTGAAATTAGTGTCAAATGTTTATGTTATAGTGAAAAATAAGAATTTGCTTGAGAAACTTCTATGTGGCATCATATCCAAATTTCATGTGGCAGTTTATTAGTATTTTAAAATATAATGATCAAAATTGGTCTTGAAAAAAAACAAAAAACCTGAAATATTCCCTCTTCTCCAATTCCATCCTTCATTCCCTTATGGCTAGCTGGGAAGCTGTTCAAGATTGATTCTTTGATAAAAACAAGAAAGGAATAAGATAGGCTTTTAGATCTATTTGGTCTAGCAGGACAAGGGATGTACAAATTTTTAATGGTCTGTTTCTTCCATTATCCATATACAAAACATGATGGTTTCTCTAACAGAACTTTATTTTCTCCCTTTTTGAGACACTGTTTGGAGTGAGACACTTGAACTGCCTGTCAGCTACCAATACGCCACTTTTGTGATAATGTTGCCATCAAAAGATATGTCCATTAGAACTTCATTGAAGAAACTGGACTTTACAGGGTGCGTGAGCGTGTGTAAACCTCAGGGGGGGTGGGGGGGTGGAGAAAAAAAGAATTGGCATAAAATAACCAAAAGAGGAAAAAGAGGTATCTTCCATAAAAATGATTTCCAGAAAGTATCAAAGCTTGACTAATGATATCTCATTCTTTAGGATGCAAAGACATTTAAACCAATCTTAACATTAGTTTCCTTCATCAGTATCTATTAAAATAATGTCTTTGCATATTCCAGAGCTCCCAAATTTTTTTTCCCTAGAAAAATAGTCATTTTGACAGAACTGAGGTAACAATTGCAATGCAAGTGACTTAAATGTAATATTTCTGATCAAAAGTCCCTTGCCTTTTCTGGGAACATTTTCATTGACCTCAGTAAGCTTTGGCTGAGCTCCACAGGAGATTATTAAAGTGTTTTGATTCAAAATCTAACAAAAATGCAGAAAATTAAGACTTGCAAGGGACAGGTTTGTAGCTGCTGTAAATTTTCATAGCTCTATTGACTTCAAGATTGTTTAAATAATTTATACTAGCAGATGATTCGCCTTAAAAATTCACAAACAAGTTTTAATCCTCTTCTGTTACTCTTCCACACTGCACACACCACATTTGGGACAGTAAATATGAATGTACAGTCAGTGCTTTGATTTTATTTTTTTTATTATCAGCTATTAGAAGATGAATAAGCTGTGTGCACATTGATTTCTTGCTGTTCTGTATGTGGAGCGGATAATAAATCCATATCACATCAAGTGTGCTTTAGAAAAGGATGCACTCTGGATTTTAGAGCATATAATTAGGTCAAAAAGGCAGTCTGGATTGCTCACTTGTCTGGAATCAAAGAGCTTATCTGGAAACAAGTTGAATATAACTTGTAGACAGTTTCATTGACAAGACAAGATGACAGAGAATTTCAATTTTGTATATATTTTAATAAATCAGTAGGTAATAAAGAAAGTAGTTTAGGGATTTTTTTGAGAGGTAAGATGCAAAACTTTCAATTGCTGTGAGTTATTGTGGCAGTAAACAAAGTCTATCATAAATCTACAGAGAAGAAAGATTTGAGAGTGCTGGTAGAGAAAGATTATAAAGCTGGGAAACATGCATTTTTATATGAATCATTTAATAACTTCGAGTTGAAGGGACCTATGAAGGTCATCTGGTTCAACTCCCTGCTCAAAGCAGGGCCACCTTTAAAGTTAGATTTTACTTTGAATTTAGATCAGATTATTGAGAGCAATATGTAGTCAAGTTTTGAATATCTCCAAAGAAGAATCATTCCCCAGCCTTCCTGGGCAACCTCTGCAATGTTTGACCATCTTTTCTTTGAACAGATCAAAAAATGTTTTCCCCAATATTTAACTGAAATATCAATATTTATGACTGATGTCCTTTTGTTTTGCACCTTTCATACGAGCCTGGCTCCACCTTTCCTACTATCAGCCTTTCCATACACCTGATGTACTCCATCCCCTTTATCATTTTGGTGGCAATCCTCTGGACTTGCTCTACCATGTCAATGTCTTTCATGTTTTGGGGTTCCCAAACAACGTATTTCTCCAGATGAAGTCTCACAAGTGCCAATGTTAGGGAAATAGTCACTTTACTGGAATGACTGCAAATAACTTGACAATGTAGTCTGGTCTGTAGTTAGCCTTCATCACTGCAAGAGCACACAGCTGACTCAAGTAGCACATTGCTGACCATGCTCAGTCCAATCTTTTAAGTGTCAGGGACTAAATTTCAGGCTGTCCCTTGCAGGCTCGGTACACGTGGCTGAGAAAATGCCTGACTTACAGGTTCCAGCTCCCCCTCTAGTCCTTTTTCCACTAGTGAGGGGGCTGTTGCTTCAAGGGAAAGGTGGAAGGATATCTATTACTGAGTTTGCTTAGCCGAGTTTTTAGCTTTTGTTGTGAATGTAAAAGGTAAAGATGGGTATTCAAATGCCTTTGAGATACAGCTAAATTCTAAAGGATGTGGAAGGTTAAAGATAACCACAGATTATTAATTATTCAATAAATGGTTTTCCCATGTATCATATGGGGCATGAGGTTTCTCAAAGAGATAGAAAAAAGGGAATGTGTAGTATGTGCAGGATATTCATACAGACACCGGAATTTGGATGAGCATTGATATCAAAAAAATGGAAGAAACAAGTTGGAAATGTAGATTACACCACATCTGTATATGCCACATAAAGTTATGCAGATTCAAAATTCATGCAGCTTTTCAGATTTTTTTATTGCTCTTAAGTGTTCACATAGCAGCTAAGTAACAATGAGTTCTTCACCTTTCACAGAATCACAGAATGATTCAGGTTGGAAAAGACCCTTGGGATCATTGAGTCCAACCATCAGCCCTACTCTACAAAGTTCTCCCCTACACCATATCCCCCAACATCTCATCTAAATGACCCTTAAACACATCCAGGGATGGTGACTCCACCACCTCCCTGGGCAGCCTATTCCACTGTCTGACTACTCTTTCTGTGAAAAATTTTTTCCTAATGTCCAGTCTGAACCTCTCCTGTTACAGTTTAAAGCCATTCCTTCTTGTTCAGTCACTAATCACCTGTGAGAAGAGACCAGCACCAACCTCTCTACAATGTCCTTTCAGGTAGTTGTAGAGAGTGATGAGGTCTCCCCTCAGCCTTCTCCAAACTAAACAGTCCCAGCTCCTTCAATTGCTCCTCATAGGATTTATTCTCCAGGTCCTTTACCAGCTTCGTTGCCCTCCTCTGCACTCGCTCCAGCACCTCGATATCTCTCTCGTATTGAGGTGCCCAAAACTGGACACAATACTCCAGGTGTGGCCTCACCAGTGCAGAGTACAGGGGGACTATCACCTCCCTACTTCTGCTGGTCACACTATTTCTAATACAAGCCAGGATGCCTTTGGCTTTGTTGGCCACCTGGGCACACTGCTGGCTCATCATCAGCTGCTTGTCAGTTAGAACCCCCAGATCCTTCTCCTCCACACAGCTCTCCAGCCACACCTCCCCAAGCCTGTAGCGATGCATGGGGTTGTTGTGGCCCAAGTGCAGGACCTGGCACTTGGCCTTGTTGAAGCTCATCCTGTTAACATTGGCCCACCGATCCAATTTATCCAAGTCTCTCTGTAGTGCCTCCCTATCTTCATGCAGATCGACACTCCCGCTTAACTTGGTGTCATCTGCGAATTTACTGTTAATACACTCTATGTCCTTATCAAGATCATCAATAAAGATGTTGAACAGAAATGGTCCCAACACCGAGCCCTGAGGAACACCACTGTGACCGGCCGCCAGCTGGATTTAGTTCCATTGACCACCACTCTCTGGGACCATCCATCCAGCCAGTGCTTGACCCAGCAGACCATTCGCTCATCCAGGCCATGGGCAGCCAGTTTTTCTGTGAGAATTCTATAGGGAACTGTGTTGAATGCTTTTTGAAAATCCAGGTAGACAATATCCACAGCTTTTCCCTTGTCCAATAGTTGGGTCATCTTGTCATAGAAGGAGATCAGGTCTGTCAGGCAGGACCTGCCTTTCATAAACCCATGCTGACTAGGCCTGATCCCCTGGTTGTCCATTATATGACTTTTAATGGCACTCAAGATGATCTGCTCCATGACCTTCCCTGGCACCGAGGTCAGACTGACAGGTCTATAGTTTCCTGGATCCTCCTTTCTGCCTCTCTTGTAGATGGGTGTCACATCTGCCACCCTCCAGTTCAGTGGGACCTTCCCAGTTAGCCATGACTTCAGGTAAATCATGGAAAGAGGCTTGGCAAGCACATCTGCCAACTCCCTCAGCACCCTTGAATGTAACCCATCCGGTCCCACAGAGTTGTTTGCATCCAAGTGGTGTAGCAGGTCTCTGATGACCTCCTCTTCAACTGTGCTGACCTCATTCTGCTTCCCCTCCCTATCTCCCAGCTCATGAACAGCCAGTTCCACTGCTAAAGACTGAGGCAAAGTAGGCGTTGAGCACCTCAGCTTTTTCCTCATCCTTTGTTACTCTGTTTCCCTCTGCATCCAATAAAGGAGGGAGATTTTCCCTAATCCTCCTTTTGCTGTTAATGAATTTATAGAAACATTTTTAATTATCTTTAACAGCTGTAGCTAAGTTGAGCTCCAGCTGCGCTTTGGCTCTCCTAGTGTTCTCCCTGCATAGCTTCACTACATCTTTATAGTCTTCATGAGAGACCCGGCCCCTCTTCCAAAGGCAATAGATTCTCCTTTTGTTCTTGAGATCCGGCCAAAGGTCCCTGTTTAGCCAGGCCAGTCTCCTTCCCCGCCTGTTTGTTTTTCGACATGTGGGAACAGCCTGCTCCTGTGCCTTTAAGACTTCATTCTTGAAGTATGTCCAGCCTTCCTGGGCTCCCATATCCTTCAAGGCAGCCTCCCAAGGGATTTTGTTAATCAGTCTTTTGAACAGGTCAAAGTTTGCCCTCCGGAAGTCTAAGGTGTATAGTGGTTAGATAAAAACATTTCTTTCAGATGGGAGCCCTGCTTCTGTTATGTGTGACTCTGTCACCTTGAGACAAGGCTGCCAAAATATGGCCTGTGTGAAATCACATATATGTGAGATCATTTTGAAGCTAAAGCAAGTTATGAATGCTGCTTCCTGAATATTATGGGGCAAATCCTGGTGTGAACACACAGACACAACAGTTCAGAAACTACACTGGCTGTTAATTTAAGAGATGCATTTGAACTTCTAATGCCCTAATTATTTATATCCAGACAAACTGTCTTTTTCACTGTAAACTGTGAGTACATCTAGGGTTTGAGTCAGTTTAAACTGAATTATATCTTAGCGGGATCTGTATTTAGGGCTGCTCAGGTCTCAAACTTACTGTTCAGATATACACTACTAGGTTTTTTTCACCCATAAAATGATGTAGATTTTTTAACAACATACATATGATCAAAGACATAAATTATGGTAGACCTAGAAATTTTTTTAGCAAGCTAAACTGTATGATGTTGAGATGACCTGTCCACTTGCCTTCTAAATGATTCAAATGCTTAATTACTTAAAAAAGGGGTCTTTCTTTATAAATCTATAAATGCTATTAGATTTTAAATGACATTGGGAGTGACCTGATCATGTCAGAAACACCTCTGGTGATATCACAAACATTTACAAACAGCTGGTGGGTAAACCTGGCAAGTAGACCAACTATTAGTGGATAGTGGAAAGCAGGGTGAAATTCATAACCTGATCTGAAGCTCATTGGACTTCTTATTTTGAATCATTGAAGCCATCTAGTTCAAGAGACTTTAGAATGGCCTTATAAAAGACGTTATTTAAAAAAACCACAACTTTTCACTGAGGTATTTGTAATATGAAATAACATTTAAGAAATGTGTGGTACACATCATGTTTTTAATGTGTCCCAGTCACTTGAGTTATGATAAATATCAGTAGAAGGTTATCTATAATATTATGTGCTTTACTGGAGTATTTGAAAGTTTCTAGATTCACTTTGGACTCTCCATGCAGAAAGGTCACTGTTACAGGAGAGTCTCAGAGAACAAGCACCCTTCCTGACAGGTCCCAGCAGGCAGGTGTTCAAAGGACAGGGAAAAGCATGGGAAGGAAAGCACTTTGACTCCAACAGGCTACTCTTCACATTGTTATAAATTATTAAAACTGGAGGTGGCCTTTGAGAATTGGAGGACTATAACTTGGTTTCGAAAGCTCCCACTCTTTCACTCCCTAAAGAAGAAACAGGTGATATAAATGAATCTCATTATCATCACCAGTGGAAATTTTTACTGCATTAGTCTTTACCTGGACTGGTGACTTAATACCTTCTAGAAATACAACCACATTGCAGAAAATCATATAAAAATCAGGTGCTGCAGTAGCTAAATGACAGCTTTCATAAGGAAGCACAAACCTAGTCTATTTTAAAAACTTTCTAATCTCAAGACAATGTTGCTATATTACAAAGATAATTTTAAACAGAATGCCTTATGTTGTTAATCTTTCTTCCTCTTTTTACTATGTGATCTGTGACTTATGCAAGCACACAGTAATTAAGCATCAGCGCTATCCATTCTGCTTACCTGACAACAATGCACCTGGTCTAAAAATCTGTAAAGCCAGTCACCCACCCCACTGTCTTTCCCGAGCTGAATCACAAGAATTCAAACTTGCCATTTTTTTGCAGCAGCAGACGAACTATTATTGATGGAAATAAGCAGCTGTTGATTTGTCACTGACCCCAGGGAGAGTACACAGAAATTTGATTCAGTCTCTACAGTGTCCTGACTCTGAAACCTTGTTAAAGGTTTGCACAGATGTATAATATTATACAATCTCTAGGGTAGAACATGGTTTGTAAGATCATTTTTGAGATGTTCCAAGCTTTGGCCAAAGATTAAACATACTGCGTTGGTCTGTTCTTTAACTTCAAATTAGTAATTAGTGTTGTTGTTTATAAATACTACATGCATGGTTTCTAAAACAGCAGAGGGAAAGCTATGAAAACAGGAGCTAACAAGAATACTAGACTGAACACACTATCTATGGTTATCTAGACTTTATAATATTGGGGATTTTTGAGCCCTCAGTAAAATGTGTGCATATCTAGATTCTCTAATGCAGGGTGCAGGGTCTTGTGGGTTTTTTTGTTTTTTGGGTTTTTTTTTGGTTGGTTTTTTTTTTTTTGTTTAATTCCATTTTACAGTTTTGGAATTTTTTAGTAGTAAGCAAATGTTCTAATAATAGGTTTTATATCTCCAATACATTTAAAAATACAAGCCTCTTCTTTTTAGTCTTTTCCAATCTGCTTTAAGTGTGATTTTAAATGAAATAAAGAACTACTTTCTCCTGTTAGAGACTGACACATAGCCCAAAGCCAGTATTATTTGACCCCTTAATTTATGGTTTCTGCCTTAGGCAGTGTTCTCTGGTTTGATGCTGTTCTAAACTGTGAATTTTTCACACATCCAACAGATCTCACAAGACCTAAAATTCAATATATCCAGAAAACAAACATACTAGAAAATAAAGCCCTTGAAGTGTAGAATTTTAAGAATTTATTTCAAGTGTCACACTCAGATATAGTTGGAAACTGCTGATTATTTAATGTGGGAAACTTTGAACATTGCTTTTCCTCCTAAATGTTGTTGGATAATCTATCTGTGTTTTGTTTAAAGACCAATAGGGTAAAAATTTTCCTATCGTTTGGGGAGGACAGGTGACTAGTTTTCAAAAGATTTTGTAATAACATTTACATGAATTTACTAAAAACAGGAGACTGAAAACCAGTTTGGACTTCCATTTCTTTAATAATTAAGAAAAAAAAAATTGATCAAAGTAATATCAAGCATCTTAGGCATAATGCCAATATTTTCAAGGAAGAAAAATTGATTGAATATTTTCAACTAGTAGTGATGACCTTGCTAAGAAGAAAAATCTCTCCTTTCTCTTACTGCTATTTCAACATTATGTGCACCAAGGTAAGGAAAGTTCTGTAACAGTAGGAATATTGATGGTTTAAGAAGGGGAAAAGTAGGATAACTGGAGACAGCCTAGTTATGCAAGCAGTATAGTAGCTGGTGGAATTTTGTGAATCATTCAATTGCTCCTACAGGTTTATCCATATATTGGAAGTTGCAAGTATTCCTCTACACTTCTGTTGGATAAAGGTCTACTTCTAGCCATTTACAAAATTCATAATAACACTTACAAAGTTGGAGTGCCTGAATCAAACATTCCACAGAATTATATGACTTATTAAATTGCTTTAGAACATGATGCTTCTGCTCTTCTCTTGTCTTTCTTAGAACGTTTTTTAAGCTTCCCTCTTATTTTCTATACTGTATTTCCCTTTTGGATGATTCAAGTGTATTGCAACTTTATGGTGCCTGGTGTGTTAGGATCATGATGAACTTTTCAATAGTTTTCCTATTACAAAAGTGTAGTTTAAATATTATGACAACCATCATATCTTTATTCTAAATAGAGAGCATGAATCACAGAGATCACCAATTGCTGTTCATGCTCTTAGTAGAAATGAAGAACCTACAACAATCTCTGCAATGCATCATTGGCTCCACTCTCTTTCACTGGAAGAATAATGCAATTTTTTTCAGAATTAGTAACTACCTGATGGTAATTATTCTAATGTTTTTTATTCCAAAAATAAGTAAAATATGATGAAACCATTTTGTGAGTAGAATATAAATCCATAATACTGATAGTTGCAGAAGAGATTTCCTTTGTATAATTGTAGCTATCTTACAGAAACTAAATTGCCAAACAAATCAATGGATAATTTTCCAGATACAACTAGAAAACTGAAATGTATGCTCTGAGCCCTCGACTAGATTTTGACCATGCACTGGATTTTGAAGAAAAGGTTAAAAGATTAATATTCTTTTATATGTATTCCTATCAGAAGAGAAGAACATAGAGGAAGAAAGGAAGTAGACAGAATTTTTTCTTTAGTCAATATTTGCAAGAAAAATTATATAACACAGAACTAAGTGGACAGCAAAATATGGTTTACCCTTTTACAAATTAAAATAAATGCTTATTGCTGTAGGCTATAGGTAATATAATTTAAATGTCATTTGTATATATACCAAATTAAGTTGTAACAAGTGAACAGGATGAAGAGAAAGGTCAGATCTTTTCTTGAGGGATTTATCCTACTTTTCTGCCCCATTTTTTCCTGTTATTCCTTCTGATATAAGCACAAATCAGAACAGTCTGTCTTTCACAGGCCACTGTGATTCATCTTAATGTTTGTTATGAGTTTGATGTGTGGATGAGTGAGCAGTTGCAGAGTGAATACAGTTTGCTAATAAGTACTCAACTGACAAATACATTAAAAAAAATCAATTTTTTTTTGCTTGCTCATTTTTCCTAAGAACTATTATCTTAAAGTTAAGGGAAGAGTAAAAAAAAATCAATTTACCTCCAATGAATCATCCCAACAAGAGTTATCTTTTAGACAATGAAAGAAATTTTCTGCTGTAACCAATACTTTGGCTCAACTTATTATTCTGTCTTGTACTTTATGTCATCAAAGATATCAAGATATTAATGACTTTAGAAAGCACACTGAAAAAAAGGAGGGGGGTTTGTCAGATTTTGGCATAGCTGGACTTTGACTGCATCAACAACAAATCAATTACATGGTCCAATGCAGACATAAAGTCTGAAAAACCCTGAGTTCAATTACTTGCATCTCACCTCTGGAGAATGGGATGTGAATCCAATTCACAAAAAAAGGAGATTGAGTGGTTTGCCTGTGAAACATATTAAAGGCTACTTGAATTTGGAGCTATATACTTTTAGACAAGTCCCAGATGGTAGCAGGTATCTGTGATACCAGACAAGAGAAGTGATGTTACAGCTCTCCCAAAGGAAAGAGATCTCAGTATTTGAGATTTCTCTGCCCCAAAGAGTACTGCCCAGCAAGTACAAACAAACACTAGGAAATTTCATTCCAATAAATCCAATTCAAAGTGTGTCTAGTTTGATTGATGGGATTAGCTCAATTAAATAGAATAGAGGTTTCCAACAGTGATCAATCTCAGGTCTTTTGGAAGAATACAATCCACTTCAGCTACATATTCACACACATCCATATATATGTGATAAAGCAAAACAGCATTTCTTCTGTGTCCTCAGTTTCAATTGGATAACCTCTAAAATGCAAATGATAAACTAATTTTATCTAGCTATATTGTTTTGTTTGAATCTTGCTTATGGATTCAGAAAGAAGTTTGGTTTTTTCTAAATATGATGTTTGCGAAGTATTTACTTCACATCTTCCAACCAAAGGCAAATAGAAATATCCAGATGTTCTCATATGTTTCATGTAACTTTATTATGGCTTTATAGAAAAAATAATTTAATTTTTTAAAGCATCATATGAGACCATGTCATGAACTTTACTAAAGCATTTCCCTCTCTCCATAGGGCCAACTGCTCTGTAGGAATAAAATTAAATACAGTATCTCCTTCAAAAATCTGTACTGATTTCTGCTTATCTTTCTGTTATCAGCCCAGCATTTATAAATAGCTAGATATGTTTTGTGCCTTTAGAATCTGAATGTGAAAGGGCAGGTTTATAACTTTTTATAAATGCCTCCTTTTTTTTCCCTCATTAGAGAGGGACAAACGTCATTCCTCTAGGTTCCTAGTTCCATACGTGTCTTCTGCAAGTTCTCAAAGCTATGAGCTAGTAAATTCAACTTTTCATTACTCAGTTCCTAAAGACCTTATGGGTGGCTAATTAAAAAAAAAATAAAATAAAATATTGAATGCTGCTAATTTAATATTCTAGAACACATTAATTTTCTATTCTATCCTGACCTTTGCCACTGATATCTAATGTGCTAAAACAGTCAATACTTTGTGACAATATTAAACTTTTTTGCCTTCCAAGAATCATCTACTAGTACTTTTCTACCCTTTTTATTAAAAAGCTAATAATATTTAATTAATATTTAATGTTATTAAATCAGCTATTGCTTGTTAATCTTATTACAAATGTACTTAATAGCTCCTTTTTTTCTGAGAGAGGCGCTTTAGGGTCCCTCCTAACTGTAGCTCTGTGTAGTGTATCTCTGTGGTCTTTTGCTTTGTTCCTACACTTTGTTCATGGTATTCCCATCTACTTTTTCCTTTCTTTAGTTTTTCTGCTTGTCTGAGAGTCATTAAACAGCTTGTGATTTAGTCATATTTGTCCCTTTCTATATTTCCTTAAGAATGGAAGAGTTAGAACCTCTGCTTTTTAAACCGTTTGTTAAAGGCAATGACTATTCTGCTTAACTCCTTTCCCGTTAAGCTTACTTCTCAAAGCTCAGTGTTGGCTGAATTTGCTTGGTTTTGTTTTGCTATTCTTCTCTCTGAGCTCTCTTCTGAAAAGCTGTGAACTCTGTCAATTCACTGTCATCCTTATCCAAGTTGTCTTCAGCCTTCACAGTATCAGTCCAGAAAAATGTCTCCCTCTAAACCTTTTCTTGAAGTTTCGTATCCTAATCTCACAGCCACATTCTTATAAACTGCTGAACATCATATCCCTCCAGTACTCTCTATCTATAGTCAAAATCCCTAATTGCCACTGGGCAATTCTGCCACATACTCACAAAAAACACTCACAAAAAGCCTCATCCACCCGATCTGTATTTGGTCTATTTTCTTCTAGTGATCTAAGTCAGAAGTTAAAAGGAAGCATTTGTGATGTACCAGACAAAGAACACTTCCCTTATTCCACTGTCTGTCCTTGGATAAACTATAGCCTTTTATTGTAATATTTATGTCATATGAATTGAGGGGTAATTGGTACGTCTTACACCAATTAAATCCTATTTTGATCTTGTAGTGAGATTTCCAGCTCTTGATCTTTTCTCCTGTATTTTCTGCATTAGTATATTTTTATGGATCTTAGCTTTCCAACAGACTGATCTATTACCATCCTTCATGTTCCTCTTATGACCCTATTCTCATTAAATTTTTCTTTCCTATTTTTTGTGGTTTTGTGCAGGTTTCTGCTCTTTATCATTACCTCTGGGCTCTTGTTACTCAGGTGTCTCAATTGCTTACCCTTTCTGCAGGCTTTATAAAGATATTCCTTTCTTCTTTTTAATCCCTATACCACTGCTCATGGAACTTCATCTCAGATAAAGCAAAGTGAAGTCCTCTCAGCATCCTCTGTGCAACCACATACATGTCTCCACAACATATCCAGTCTGCAGGTGACTACTTGGAGGTTGAACATCATCCACTACATATAGTTAGATTACGTATCAACTTTCACATTTTTTCAACAGTTCTAAATTTTTGTATCTCCTTATGTGGGAGCTCATTACTTTCTCTTACAGGTTGTTTCCATTAGTTAGTTTTTCTCAGAAAACATTTTATTTTTCTTCCCTGCTGCAATATTTAATTTCTGAGATAAGATAATAAAAATGCCATTACTCAGAGAAAAACACAAACTACAATTTGATTTTAATGTATTCCATAGTCAGAATGCTCTCATATTTTTACACACTAGATAAATGTTTCAGCCACTTTTACATCATCAGTCTTTTATGACCTTTAAATTTGATTACATCTGTATTTGTCTGACATTCTCAGTGTTCTGAACTCTGAGATAATCACAATACTTTTTATCAGAAGATCCAAATTCAACTGATTAGTCTTCAGATCATCAATAAAAAAATAATCAATGTTACTAGGCTTAGCACTGATTGATTGAAATGCTCAAATATATGCACATTCTAAAACTGACAGGTGCAATATAGTCATCATAAATTATGATGAGAATTCTCAGGAGAAGTTGTAAAGTTTTGGTGATTTTAGTGTGCCTTTATCCATCACCTAGCAAGATGGCAGCAATAATTGCCACTGCAAAACTGGCATTTTTTTGATAAAGCAGAGATTTAAATATAAATTTAAATTTAAATTCTAAATTCTTAACACGGTTTTAAGGGGAGATACTGAGTTCCAAATCTGGATCAACAGTAAATTTGTGATGTTAGATATAGTATACCTGTGAGACTTGTTCTGTCACCTAAAATTTTAAGAGAAGCCAGAACAGAGACTTAAATGCTAAGTTATTGTGAGAGTCTTTGGAGCAGGTATTATTAATTAGCAGAATACACTTTCTTCCTTCTACCTGTAAAAACTCTAAAGTTCCTTAATTCTTTAGATATTCCTGTATTTATTCTTCACTCTCAGACTGTGACATTTTCTTTTTTTTCTTTGGTTTTTTTTTTTTTTTTTTAATTTCAGCTATACTGGAAATATTTAAGACCAAGGACATCAAGCAGTTTGAATAATTAAATCAAACTTGCATTTGATTCAAATGAAATTTTCTCCCCTTAAAATTTGTAACTTCCTCTATATGGGGCTGTACCTTAATACAATTTTGAAAGTTCAGCTAATAAACAGTTTCTGACAAGTTGCAGGGTATTTTCTATTACATGTTTATGCCTATCCTCCTGCTTGTAAAGAGAGCAGTAGCCCGTGCTCTGCCTACCTGAAAAACTATGCACAGCACAGTGATTGTCACAAGCCAAAGGCCATCTCCCTGATTTAAATACAGAGGAAAAAGAGCAAGAACTTCTTAACGAAGGACCCTTAATCTCAGAAAGGCTTTCCTCTCTCATCCAGCATATCTGTTTTTTTGCAGATCTCATCAGGGTATAATAAAATGAACTCCTTTGTAAGTAGCAGCTTGTCTCTGTGCTACACTGAATACAAGGAGAATTAGGTTAAAATAGACTACAAATGAAATCTACAAATATTTTCTCCAGCTTTTAATTCTTTTTCAATGTTCAAAATGTATCTATTCCTCTGCTTTTCATTTCATTTTTCTATTCAGAACTGATCTTGGCTTTTACTTTAAAGTAGTAAGGATCAACTTCTGTTAAACAAGATAAATGGCACAATTCCTGACAGTCTTCATAAGTGCTTAAATTACTGAAGCCTCTCTGTGGTGGTGCAACTTTCCAGCTTACTCTTATTTGTTACTAAAATCCAGTACGTAATTGTGAATCACACTTCCCTTTAACCTTCCTTCTCTTCTCTCTTTCATACATGTGTACAATGTCAACATATTGACGTAAGATATATAAAAATCCTCTCCTGTAGTTAGCTACAGCTTTTACATTTTCACATTCAATCTAATTGACATTCAAAAAGCAGTCTAGAACGATGCGCTAAACACTACATGAATCAGCTTTAAAAAGTGTTCACTGTACCAAAACCAATAACTACTGTATATCATGCTGGGGATTTAAAATGACAAATACTTTGTTATTGTTCTTTTTGTGCGCTTGGAACAATTAGTAGTTGATTAGACTTAGGAGGGAGGATACAAAGATTTCTTGCAGATACAATTATGAAAATATAATTAAAGGAATAGAGTATAATTCTAAATGCCCTCTGCAAACTACACTGTTCACCTTGAACTTTGTATAAAGATGGGCCTGCATTAAGAATCTAATCACATAAGACAGCAAAATAAAGAAAAAATGTTTTAACTAACCTTTTATATACTGATACATAGTCAGCCCTCAGAAAACCTGCTTAACTAAGAAAATACATGTTGTATATTACTTAAATATTTAAAGAAGTTCATATTGTCACATGACAGGAATTTTACAGTATAATATGCTAGATTTGAAACAATGCACTAGTGTTCTTTGGTTGCACAGGTTAACTAGGAATCCAGTTTCATGATGACTACCATTTATTTCTGTGCTTTTTTCAACAGTCCTATAGCAGCAGGTAGGAAGAAGGAATCCTTGTTACTACTCTGCAACAGTGAAAGTAATGTTTCTCTTCAAATATACCATGAAAGGTAGTTTGAAGAAGGAACAGTGGTGTACACTTGTACTGAAGGACAAATCTTGGAAAGTTATGGGTAGTTGTTATAAATAAAAACATAAATTAAAACATTTTTAGTAGGAATTATCTTCCATTGATTAATATTTCAGGACATTTAAAAGTAATTAAGCCAATGGAACAATTCATTGTTTTATGAACAAGTTATTTAATGGTAAAATTCAACCTTTGAATTTAGTCAGAAAAATATAAGAATCCTAAGCAGAACTGGGTTTTGATTCCAAAAGCTATAAGTTGACTTGGGGATACTAAATGAACAGTTCTTCACTACAGAAAAAATTTTTTTCTTACAGTATAAAGCCTACTCAAAATAACTGTAAGAATGTATATCTGGATTTGAAACAGATTTTTTATCTTACTACACAATTGGCATAGAAAAATACAATTGACTACACTTTCCTTTTTGTCCATTCAGCAAAAAAGTCTACACCCTCAATATTTCAACAAGCTAGATATTTTTTTAATCTTATTGTATGTATAATCAGTGATAGAGAATGCAGTAACTCTAGAATGAAGTAACCATAATACCAATCTAATTTTAGCAAAAACTTCAAAGGAGAGAAATAGTCAATCAGTGACTATAGCTAGCTATTGCTTTCCATATGTACAATCCACTTTTTCCAAGCAAACCAGACTTGAGATTAAATGTGAAATATCAGCCATATAAATGATGATCATAACCTTTATCTGTTGAGATTGTCAGCAACATGAAGTCAAATAATAAGAAAAAAAGAGCACTTCATTAATCGTTCATGCAAGATTATATCTGATATGAAGTTGTATCTATCTTCTGGCATATGCATTTGTTGTGTTTTGACTAAAATTAAGTAGTCTGAACACCAGGACAAAAATTAGGCTTTCAGATGTTTAGGAATATAGGAATTAAAACTTTAGATGAAAAATGGAGGAAAGCAAGCTGTGTCTACAATAAAAACTGGAATTGAGGCAAAAGGAGGGTTTCAGGTGTTGGTCTCTGCAATATTATTCCTATTTCTAGTACAATAAACTGTATAAAGCCACCAACATCAGAGTCCAAGTCTACCCTGTTAAGGCATCCTTACAGTAGGATACCCTAATTATGCACCAGGTTATTTTCTCGGTGCTTGCCCTTCCCTGATGACTTGAGTTGTTTCCCTCACAGCTGAATAGATCTAATAGGACACCTACCAAGACCCTAAGTGGAGAGTCAGGGCATGCTGACCTTTATCTCAGGGAGAGACTTGGGCTCAAACTCGTCTTTTGTTGCCTTCAGGAAAAGAAACAAGGCAAGGTTTCTCCAGTATTTTGCTTCAGACACTGTTGTGGATGCCTTACATTTCCTCTTTTATTGGGTCTGGGGTTTTTTTGCTTGTTTTACTGTCAGTGTGTTTCTGCTAGTTTTAAGGAAAATTAAGTTCATTCTATTGATTAAAATAATGACCCTTTCTCTAGTCCTTTTTTTCAGTGTACTTATTAACTGTGCTGAGTTTACTTGAAGTCAATGGGTCTAGTCAGACAAATGAGAATGAAACATGACTGAACTATACTGCAACCCCAGCAGTCACAACTTTACAAGTCTTCAGGTTTTGCTCATGAAAGGCCCTACAGATAAGCCAGTGTCATTGGCACATGCTTTATTTAGTACAAGGAATGAATACCCTCATGCTATGGCTTATGATCTAAGGGAGTTCAAGACCCCTCTGATGGGACAGCCGCACGCAGCGTCAGTGCAGCTTCCCATTCCTGGCCCCCCTATGGCGCAGACTCGCCTGCTGGTGCTTGTATGACACTGTGCTGAACCACTGCAGCTCATTAGTTCAACAAAAAGAGCAAGTACATTTCTGCCAGGTTAGTGAGCTGAATAAGAGTACTGTGAGGCTGGAGGTGCACCAGAGCTCATAGAAGGGAGAGAGCAAGAGAAGTGGAAAAGGGGACAAGAAAGAGGAACAGCAGAGCAGACAGATAGTTTGAGAACCACATCTCTCATGGCATCTGCGTGGTTACATTTGTTCAGCTTCATCATCTTTCTGTCATCTTTCATCCATCATATGATGATCTCCTGGCTACTTTCTATTTTAAATTTAACTTCTGATCAGGAGCCCACTGGAAACAGAGAAGCAAGTAAGGTGCTGATCCTGTAAGGAGGGACTTGCATACTGTGGTTTAACATTAACCATACCATTTATAATAGCCCAAACACTATTCACCTTCTCTACATTTAGCCACTTGTTCCAGTTCCCCCTTGGATATTTCTCTCCTCTCAGTTACGCTGATTCTGTTCTTCACATGGCTGTGCCCTAACCTGGACCTGTGAAATTAAGTGCTCAAAAAAACCCAAGAAAAAGACTTGCCTTTAAATAAAAACATGCCATTTCACCAGTCTGACTTATAGTCAGGGGACAAAACTGCTGAATTGGCATAAATAAACATCAGGGATCAAAGGGAGGCAGGAATGTATGGCCACTTGTGGGGAGGGAGGGACACGTCTTACATGTGATATTCTCCTGACAGAATAGGAGCAAGAAGAAACTACAGGCTTAGTTCAGGCATTAGTTTAGACTTGTGAACAGTGTAGACAGGCAGCAGATTAGACTGCTTAGAGAGGTTGTGAAGTCTTATTCGGTGAAGGTTTCTAAGAACAGATTAGACATGAGCCTGTCAGCTTGTGCATAGCTTATCTGAGCTTGGGAGTTGGGGTGCTATAATCTTGTTTTCTATCAGTTTGTGAGGTGTTCTGAACAACTGTCAGTATTTGGTTATAGCTATATTACTAATATATTTTCAAAATTAAAAAAAATAATTATTTATATATTTTTTCTGAAGTAGCAAAAATGTGCTATAATGTTGTACTGTTTTTCCATGAATGTTCCTTTTAGCAAAGGGATATTAAAGTCATAAAGCAATACCTAATTCATCCTAAAGCAAAAAAACATAAACACTTTGAACTTGAATACCTACATTAATTTGTACTTGGCATATGTCACTAGTATTAAATTGTAGAAACTGATTGTAATTAAGTGGACAATTTGGTATATGTTGTCAAAAAGCCAGCTTTACAGAGCTGACTGCACTGCAATTGTTAAGTGTGATACTGGGTAGCTTGGAGCTGAAATACAGGCTCCAAGAGGAGACAGGCAGTTCTTGAAAAATCAAGCTATTTTGGAGACCCCTGGATATCCATACTTGAAATACTCAGAATAGCCACAATAGAGTAAGACAGAGTTAGACATTTCAGTGTTTCACCTGAAGAGATTTGAGCTAATTTGGACATACACTCCATATTTCACAGCTCTTATATAGGAGTTTATGAAGCACAGAAGTGTGCCTTGTTTGAAAAGCTAATCCTTTTCCAGCTTGATTGTTTCTCTAGAGACCAAATCTTTACATAATCACCTTTTTTTTTTTAAAAAAAAAAAAAAAAAAAGAAAACAGGACTTGTTTGGACACAACAAAATGGAATGAAGCTGCATCAAGAGAAGTTCAGTTGGACACGAGGAAAAGGTTCTTCACTGAGAGTGTGGTTGGTCACTGGAACAAGATCCACAGGGAAGTGGTCATGGCACCAAACCTGTCAGAGTTCAAGGGGCAAACAATAAGGTAGTCCTGTGAAAAGCAGGGAGTTGGACTCAATGATCCTCAAGAGACCCTTCTACCTTGAGATATTCTATGATTCTATGATTATTTTGCAAATGAAACAGATCTGGCCCTTGAGGCTCCTTTGAATTTGTAAGACACAGTTTCAGGAGTGCTAGATATTTAAGAGGCACATATGAATGCCAAATAATCCAGCTATAAATTTGGACTTCTTCCACATAAATAATGGATGCAATTTCATACCCTTTTAGATATTAAGAACATCAGCACAAAAAGAAGTTAGAAATTAATGATAAATTAGGTGATTAAAAAATAAACATTATCCAGATTTTAGAACAGTATAAACTTCCTTGTGCCCCACTTTTTACATTGTTTATATCTTACTTAAAAATATAGACTTCCATTTGCAGTATCATATTCTTGTTTACTGAAACAGTTTGTACTAAGTTAGAGACTGCAAGAATGAAAGCCAAAAGGAAAGAGATTCATAAAGCCAAAAAGCCTGAATACCACTCTTGACGCATTAGATGCCAAAAGGAAAGAGAGAAAGAGAGAAAGAAAGAGAAAGAGAGAAAGAGAGAAAGAGAGAGAGAAAGAGAGAAAGAGAGAAAGAGAGAAAGAGAGAAAGAGAGAAAGAGAGAAAGAGAGAAAGAAAGAAAGAAAGAAAGAAAGAAAGAAAGAAAGAAAGAAAGAAAGAAAGAGAGAAAGAGAGAGAGAGAGAGAGAGAAAGAGAAAAAGAAAGAAAGAAAGAAAGAAAGAAAGAAAGAAAGAAAGAAAGAAAGAAAGAAAGAAAGAAAGAAAGAAAGAAAGAAAGAAAACAAGAAAACAAGAAAACAAGAAAGAAAGAAAACAATATTATAAGTGGGGCAGGATCATTGCCCCAGTCTTCTCTCATGTGTACAGCATTTCAAAATGCAACAGCATATTATAAATTTGTGCCAAAGCTACTAAGCCATTCAAAAGAGTCCACAGAGAGCTGATCGATTCTTTTTATGTCTTCCACATACTCATTAACTCTACAGCTATTAATCAGGTGATATTCTGAACTTTACTTCAGTCACAGAAAATGTAAAGTTGTCTAATACTTTCCATCATAAAATCTTCATTTCAGTTGTTTGCAACCTTCCCAAATTTGAATAATAGGGGCTTAGAGAATTCATCCTAAACATCTGGCTCAGACTGCAAAATTTTGGTAAATTCCAGCCATTTCAAAGAAAGTGACTTGGGAAATAATAATGCTAAAAAAACCCTCAAACAAACAAATATTAAAAAAAAATCCAACACCTGTGTGGACAACTCATTATATATTTCAGAGCAAGACCCCCAAATCTTGTATAGATATGACCTTTGTGACAAAAATATGTCTTTTACCTTTTCTACATACAAACATATTTTCATGGAAAAAAAAAATCGAGACTTTTATATTTAGTAGGTGTGGAAGTTTGAACTCAGCCGGCAGCCAGACACCATGTGGCTGGCCATTCACCTCCCCCTCCCCCCTCTGGTAAGATAGGGGAGGAACAAAAGAACAGAATTTGTGGGTTGAATAAAAAGAAAGAATTTACTGAATATAACAAGAGAACAATAGTAACAATAGTAAGTTCAAAAAGAAAACGGGTAAAATGCAGCAGTGGCTTACCAAACGTGACGACCGTCCCCCCACAGCAACAATACCCCCAGATGAGCTGACGGCGTGCGCGAGAGCAAGAGAGCGCATGCATGAGCCCCAGAGAGAGCCTGCCCACCTGGGCATGACATCACATGGTATGAAATACTCCAATGAAAATTAACTCCATCCTGGTGGAAACCAGGACAGTCTCCACCCCTCATTCCATACCATTGACGTTATGATCAGGTTTCCAAATACATCTTAAGGAATCACCACCCCCTCTCTTTTTTTCAGGTCTCACAGATATCATTGCCTTAGTCTATGGGCCATCCTTCCACAATGTTTGCTGAGTTCATTTAGTCCATAACTTCGGGTTCCATCTGTTATGACAGTCTATAAGGCTGAGGAATGAGGCAGAGTTGGCTCAGTTGGTGGAGCAGGAGGCTTTGGATGTGGCACGGGGATGTTGCAAGGCACTAATTGCAATAACAGGGTTATTTGACAGTCCGGTTCATTGGCTATTCTCACCTAAAATCAAATCTCCCTGAGGCACACATCGGACCTCTCCATCCTTCTGCATCACCCACCAAGGGCACCCAGGTCCTTGGGCAAAAGTAATCCCACGCATGGGTTTACCTTTACCCAATGCAGGAGTAACTCAGACGGCCTTCCCCAACATATTCCTAATGCACACTACAGGGGCTTTATCCCCATCCACGGTATGTAGGAGGTTTGATTGCGCAGGGCCAGCTTGCTTGGTAGATCCTCTGGTATTAACTAACCAGGTGGCTTTTGCTAAATGCACATCCCAGTGTTTGAAAGTTCCACCACCCATTGCTCTCAGTGTAGTTTTCAGCAATCCATTGTATCGCTCATTTTTTCCAGAGGCTGGTGCGTGGTAGGGAATGTGATATATCCACTCAATGCCGTGTTCTTTGGCCCAGGTGTCTATGAGGTTGTTTCGGAAATGTGTCCCGTTATCTGACTCAATTCTTTCTGGCGTGCCATGCCGCCATAATACTCTCTTCTCAAGGCCTAAAATGGTGTCCTGGGCAGTGGCATGGGACACGGCATGAGTTTCCAACCAACCAGTGGCTGCTTCTACCATTGTAAGCACATAGTGTTTGCCATGCCGAGTTTGTGGAAGCGTGATATAACCAATCTGCCAAGCCTCCCCATATTTCTCAAACACAACTGTAAATAGCCCCAGGACCGATGAATGCACGCTATCATAGATTAGCATCACATAGTACAACAGAAACAAAACCTTAACCCACCTCTCACTGAAGGTGAGCAACAGCATGGGAAACATGTATTGCAAATGAGGTGATAAGATCTTAAGGAGCCAAGCAATCCACATTTTACCCGTTTTGTTGTTATCTGAGACAAAAAGAAAAGCCTTCATGCCCCACGTTGGGCACCAAAAACTGTGGAGGTTTGAACTCAGCCGGCAGCCAGACACCATGTGGCTGGCCATTCACCTCCCCCTCCCCCCTCTGGTAAGATAGGGGAGGAACAAAAGAACAGAATTTGTGGGTTGAATAAAAAGAAAGAATTTACTAAATATAACAAGAGAAAGCAGTAACAATAGTAAGTTCAAAAAGAAAACAGGTAAAATGCAGCAGTGGCTTACCGAGCGCGACAACTGGACCCCCCCCAGCAACAATACCCCCAGACGAGCCAACGGCATGTGCGAGAGAGTGCACACGTGAGCCCCAGAGAGAGCCCGCCCACCTGGGCATGACATCACATGGTATGAAATACTCCAATGAAAATTAACTCCATCCTGGTTGAAAACAGGACAGTAGGTTAGGTTTTTGTAGCTGAACTTTTTCTTGAAGATCCTGTTCTCAGTAGGCATGTACCAACTCTGAGCTGCTGTATGGACCATCTGATCCTGTGAAATGAGCACAGGGAGCTGGCATCCCAGGCAGCATGGTGGGGGAAAGCCACCCAGCTCAAACAGCAAGCGGACAAGAATTAGGTATGCTGCATATAGAGGAGGTGCTGTAAAAGAAGAAGAAGGTTTGGAGGTGAGAAGGAAGCCTGAACAAGTGATGTGGGCATGGAACAGGAGGTTATCAGCAGGACAGTTCAGACAGGAGGGTAGGAGATGCAGACAGGATGAGGAGAGGGTTTCATATTTGCATACATAAAATGACTAGGATTCACTGGGCACCAATGGGCTTCAGAGGTATACTCAGCAAGAATACCTCAAAAGCCAAGGATGAAGCAGATGTGGAGCTAGAAGTCTAAGAAGTTAAGATATAGAACAGGATAAAAAAGTTGGAATGGAATAGCCAAGATAACCTAAAAGCTGCAGATGCTGAGGAAAAAGAAAGCGCAAAATGAGATATGAAAACCAGAGACTAGATGGGCGAAGAAGTGGCTAAAAGGAAAGTGGTCAGGGAGAATGCTACTGGAGAGAGTCTGAGAATAACATTTCACAATATGATAAGACATGAGAATAAATTAACGTAAGACAGTAACAAGCTGGATGAGGAGCAAGCAGCTGAGATTGTCTAGGGAATAGGATCCAGAAGTCTGGAGGAAAAGCTTGAAATTGCTGTCAAAGTACCTGTGAAATCACCTGCCAATCCGTACTTGTTTCTCCTGTAATGGTGATCCATACTGATCATAACAACTCACTTCCACTATCAGTTCTATAGTACTACAGTGTTCTCACTATCTGATATATCACAGTATCACAGAATCACAGAATCGTCTAGGTTGGAAAAGACCTTGAAGATCATCCAGTCCAACCATTAACCTAACACTGACAGTTCCCAACTACACCATATCCCTAAGCGCTATGTCAACCCGACTCTTAAACACCTCCAGGGATGGGGACTCCACCACCTCCCTGGGCAGCCCATTCCAACAACATATGTAACTACTTCCTCAAGTAAGAACGGAATCTGGAGTGTCTCAGCTCTGCTGAGGTACACTCAGATATCTGTATTATGCTGTAAGACCAATTTTTGAAGTAAGATCAATTTTTGAAGGATGCAACATATTATCTTTAAATTTTATTTCTGTTTTCTTTTTTTAATAAGAGTCTTGTCTGGTTTGTTGACAGACGTGATGTACAAATGACTCTGGAACATGCAGTAGAGAAGATAGCTGAAGGAGCTTTTGCTTCACCTCCTACAGGAGATGGAAGGTGCTTAGTGTTAAGGCAAATGTTTCCAGAACTGGAACAGAACATATTTTTATGGTAAAGTCACTCTGGAGATATGATGAATTCACAGAATTTGTATGTAATGCTATAAGAGTTGTTTAAATCAGATTAATCTCTGCTCATTTGTTCGTTATTATCCTGGTATCAGATTTGCAGAAATTCTGACAATTGCAGGTGCAAAAATTGCTGAGTTTTGATTACTTAAACTGGTGTATAATGTTGCAAAAGACCTAGTTCTTCAACATCTCAGACTGGACTTCCAAAATCAGTGGAAATTTTTAATTTTCATCTCCATATAAATCACTTTTCACCCTGTAAATTAACATCTTACAGGACATTGTGAAGAAGAAGTAATAATATTTGTGGATCAGTCAGGCAAAATGGTAGTGAACACCTGAGTAGGGAAAAAAACAAGGAAAAACGCACCACTGTTTTCAGAATAGGCATAGCTAGTACACAGTTAATACTGTATAAAGACATACTAAACCATAAGGACAAAGAACTACATTATGCAGTTGCATATGATGCTCTTCTGTGCACTAGAAGAGTGCACAGAAAGCAGTCTGTGACTGTGTGATCCTTGTGTCCTGATACACACCCTGGGGAACTGAATGAAGATGTCATAAACACCATAATTCTGTCATTTCCCAGAATGCCACTCTTCTGTATAGGGGTGTTTTGTGTGTGCATATTTGTCTGTATATCTTTCTGTACAATGTAACTCTATGTGTAAGTGTCTGAGCTGGTATTTATGTACAAGTGCAATAACTGAGATGCACAGATTTCTAGCCTCCTCTTCAGATTTTAATGACAGGACAAATCACATGTCAAAACAGTACCTCAAAAGAAACTGCTACTATGTTCTGATTAAATACCTCTCCTTCATTCAAAGAAACACATTTCCAATATTTAGCAGTTCTTATGGACTCCATTATTAATCATCTTCCCTCTACAATTAAGTATTTTCCAGCAGAGTGAAAACACCTAGCAATCTAGAGCTTAATTTTGAAGTTATTTTAGGATATGTTAAAAGGAACGAGGATTTATTGTGTGCAATGGTCACTGTACAAAGTGGTACCATCAAAATCTTAACTAGAAATTAAGTGATTGACTATTACTGTAGAAGAACTACAGGAATCTTTGACTGTCATACATGAGAAGTTACGCAGCCACCAAATCAAGCTGTTTTGTTAATGGGAGACTATCTTGCGGTTTTTGAGAAGTTCAAGAGACGCTCCCCTGCCAAGTGTATACTGCATGAGAGCAGTAACACTGTTAGCATAATGACGGGTCCCTGTTATGGGAAGAAACAAGCTAGGCTTGCTGAGGCTCAGAGCGCGAGAACACCCTTGAACTCACCTACAAGTTAATTTCTGTCCTTCATACAGCTGAGTAGTAGTATCCATAAGGAAGCACTGTCTTCTTTAGCCTCTTAACTATTTGGTTTGTTCCCCTGTGCCTTCCTTGAATTCACTGAGCAATGCAAACTTTACAGTAGAGTAGGGAGGTAAATTAAAAACTGCCTGCAGCTTCAGAAACAATTTAATGTTGCAGCTTGAAATAGTTTGATCTTTCTATAAAGCAAAAAAGAGTTTCCTTTCAATTAAGCATACCATAAAAATAACTGTAATATGCATATAGGATTTGCTAAAATTCTAGCTATCTGATCCCTGATCTCTATGCAATATCTTCAGTTTTGCAATTCACAAAAAGCTGTCCTTGTTTTTAACAGGTTGTTATTACTACATTTTCACACATTTGCTTTCAGTCACAACTGGGAGACTGGTTTAAGACTCCGAAGGATGATCTTACAGACAGTCAGTATGTTCAGATGAATCAGTTTTTTTCACAGCTAATGTAGCCTTACAAAATTCTTTCTATTAGTGGCATCTTGGCTTTTTACAATACTAATATCACAGTGCCCTATAATTAAAGGGCATTTATGTCTCCACATTGCCATTAGTATAAAATTGACTTGTATGGCCAAAAACATGTTAAGCATTTGGTTGAGCAAAACAGCTGAGGGAAACTGATAAAATTAAGTTCTCTGGACTGTTAAAAACATTCCCAAGAGATTAAAGGTTATGTTTTACCTTTAACTCTGCTCACATAAAGTATGCTGCAGTTTAATTCTATGGAACTTGAATTAAAAATCATAGCATTTAATTTGCACATGTTTTAAGTAGTCGATATTTTCTCTCCTTGAACTGAGGGATTCTGGACAGTGTATGAGACTTCTGCATTGTTTTATGGAAAGTATGTCTCACTCACTTTACCATCACTGCTTCCTCATGTGTCATTGATTTCAGGCAATTTAATGCCAGAAAGAATATTTCATCATCGAGTTTGACCTGAATATCATAGCTCATTAAATGTCATCCATTTGCCAGTTTAGAACCTGATATTTTGACTGGACTGAATTTTTTTTGATCTGCAGGTGATTAATCTGTTGTGGGCAAAACAAGAAGCTAGGCTTTCACAGTTCCTCAAAAGCCTAGAGATAAGAGAGAGCTGAACACGTATGGCATGCCCAGTTAATCATACTACAGGACTCATACTACAGAGTGTAGAGAAGTCTAATGATCTCTACTTACCTGTGGGTGGGAAAACATTTCTTCTCGGTGTCATGAACAGTGTAGGGATAGATACATGAACAAGGCTGACACAGAAAAGTATTCTTTACTCTGTCCAAACTACTGGTCAGTAACAGCTAGCATGCTATTCCAGTTGCAGCCTATCTCTAAAACCTCAAGAAGAGATGACAGTTAATCCCAAATATATGTGGTTCAGCTTTTTATGAGGAAAAAGTTCCTTTTTATGTTGCACAACGTTAAAAACTTCTCTTATTTTTGCATAGATCTGTATACATTTCTTTCTCAAGTGTTTTAATCAGCTTTCAAAGCCTGTAATGACTTGCTTCAGTTATGAAGTATGAAACTATAAATGATGTTATAGTGAATTTCTGTCTAGAGTACTTAAGCTATTCATATAATTGCTAACTTTGGAATGATTGAACAAGTAACATTTTCTTCCTGTTTTACCTTTTTTATTTTAACAATAGATCCTTAAAGTCACTACCTAAAAGTAGATAGAATGACCACAATTAAAGCAGTTGGTTTACACTTTGGGACTCCCCAACTGACAAGTCTATTACAATTGTTTCAGGTTAGGATGCAAAGCCCCACTGGGTGAGATTCTATAAAATCACTGGCCAAAATTTCCTTATTAAAAAAAAAATAATAAGAAAAAGAACAAAATAAGAAAAAGAGAAAAAAGACTAGACTTCCCATGACAGCATTTTAAACAAAAATGAAAATAGTACTGGCTAAATTTTGATGAATGGTATTCATTGTTGTAATGAACTCATTCTTCCCCATTTTCCATGCTTCCTTCCAGGAGAGAAAGCTACCCACTCAACACAAAACTCAAATGAAGACTAGTTGTGTAAAAAATTTTTACTATCTATAAAGAGTTCTTAAGAATATCACAGTACAAATAGTTCCTGCATTTATCAAAAATATTAAATTTACCCTTGTTGTGATCCCCTTAACATCATGTGAACAATGCCAATCTGTATTACTAAATATCCAAGCAATGGCAGCTGGCAAGTATAGCATTTTCACGCATCTGAACTGAAAGGAGGAAAAGAAGATGACTCCTACTACTGAGTCCTCCCTCTTTCAAAAAAGTACCTCATCTGCGCTTCTAATTTTGCACAGGTTATTAAAAGGTAAGCATAACTTTAATTGCCAATGCTTTTGTTGGAGTGTAGGTTTTCTGAGATATGGGATGTAAGTACATGAAAATATAGTAACTCTTCAATGTTACACAGTCAATTATAAATACATCTCAGGTATGGATTCTAAATGTCAAGATCATTGTATCAGATGATTATTTTCAACAAGATAGAATACCTAGAGAGTCCTGACTGTCTGTTTCATTGTGAAGACAGAGGATGTCTCTCTTTTGAACTTGATAAATGTGAGAACTGAGATAAAGTTCATCTTCCAGAAAAGCTGAGTAAAAGTTACTTGGAGTAATAACATTGTTAGCTTAGTCTGGCACCCTTCAGTGCAGGAAAAAACAGTGAAGGTCAGGACTCCTGAGAAGATGTGCTGATGAAAGCAATAGCTGATAAATCTTGGATAGAAATGAGGAAGAAATACACAGAAGTGCAAGTTCTTGCTAAAATCCCAAATTAAACATGTGCCTGAAGAGACAGGTTTGCTTTGAGCATTTTCTTCAACCACTGTAATTAAATTAAGCCTGTAGGTTACTCTCTTAAAAAAAAAAAAAAAACAAAAAAAAAACAAAGTAAGTTAAAAAACCCAACTAATTTTAGTGTTTTCTCTGTACCATACCTATATATGTCAATATGTCTGTGTGAAACTTGTCCTGCAGACAATTTGAATATAAATTTGGAATCCTTAGGACAGAGCACTTGGGTATGACCTCAGGCAAAGGAGGATACAGCAGATGAGATCAGAAGCTCAGATCTCATCAAAGTAAGATCTTTATTCCAGTAAAACCAAGTTACAAATAGCCTGTATAACATGGGAAGCTAGCTATCAGGACCAGGGCAGAACACAAGTGATAACCTACAAAAAAATTCAGCCACAACTTCTGAAAAAAAATATTTGGAGCCTAAATATTGGTCTACACAGAGAATTTTTTTATACTATTTTTCATAGCCACTGCAGTTATTACTTTAACTTTTTCAGTGAGAGTGATATATTGGTATACCACTTACACAGGTAAAAAGTTTTCTAAGGTCAGGGTCACTATAAGAGTACTTTGTGCTGGAATATGACCAGCAAAATACTTCTCTTGAGAAGACAACTTAAATCAGCAAAACTGTACTTCAGCCAGTATATTTTACTCCAGCACACCTTTCCTCTTCCTATGATAAATAAATTATCTTTAGAGCCTGGCTGCACTTAACAGGTTTGGTGATAAGAGCTACACTGATAGAATTACACTAGCCACTCCTTTGTAGAACAGAAATGGATCATTCTGATAAAATAGCTTTCTTTGCAGGTACAGCTTAAGCCATCTCCTTGAACAGAGTAATATATACTATCAAAATAATTTTTTTCTGGCTTTTGAACTAGCACATCTGCCTTCATTACTGTTTTGCTTAAGGGTGTTATATATCTAGAGTGACCAGAAACATAGCATCTTTGAATGTAGACTACTGCTGGAAAAAGCTTAATATTCTTGGCTTAACTGCTTCTTTACATGCTTTTAAGTGCTTTTACTCCTATACTTGTGTCAACCAGAGTGTGCACTGACAGGCTTTTGGGTAATATAGCTATGCTCATAAAACCTGTAATGCAAATTTAGCCTTAGACTGGTGTGACTTATTCCCTTTCCTTTTGGGATTGAACTAATATATGCCCATTTACACTGGGTGACTGTTTAAATCATAGCTTGTACCAATATAGCTTTTGGTGTGTACTAATACACTAATCTTAATGTCCTGTCTGGAGGGCAGAATTGCACTGATTTAACTTAAATTGGATTTCAATATGGCATAAAGCTTTAACACACAAATGTAGTCCTAAGAATCAGCTGCTCCGATGTTTTTACGCATTATCTTACTCTGCAGCATCCTCTGTACATGTCAAGAAGCTTACCTTCCTTACAAAGGGTAACTCATATCAAATACTTCATATTTATCATGAGGAAATGAAGCATGCACAACGCACAGTTATCATGGAGTCGCTGATGCCTGGTAACATATTGTCACTCAGTCACTTTTTAATATGTCAAAGCTGATAGTTATACTATGATAGACACCTGCATGGGCATTAAAAAATAGTATGTCTAAATAGTTCACACAAGTAGGGTAAATTACTCTATCCCAAGTTTTATGTTGCCACTACAAACTCAATTTATAGTAGTCTATACAGTTTAATCCTAGATCTGTGCCTCCATGTTACATTGAAATTGTCTCTGTAGCTGCATTATGGGCATATCCCATAACATTCAAGCATATGAATATATTAATTTTTGACAAGGGATGACATCTTCACCCTGAAGAGCTTCAAGCTCTTTAGAGTCATGAAGCAGCTTCCCGAATGGGTAGGCATCCATACTGTCCTAAATGAGGGCTAATATGAGAACTTTTTTTTGGTTTGCATGAAGTTACTGTGGAGTGATTTGGTTTCTGCTTTGACCTCTGTGTCTGTGTTCATATGTCCACAGCTTTATATCAGTGAAAGGGTGATTTCATTCATAAATCTGGTCCCAGCTGACCCATAAAATACACTGTTAAAATGAAAACAGTGTCCACACACAGATTTTCAGCTATTTAGCAAGGTCATTTTAACTCATCTTTTTGGTTTATATCTATGTAACTTTCCTGTGTGGCCAAGGTTAGAGAAGGAAATGCAGGTGGTAGAAAGAATTTTTTCCTTCTTTATTGCTATGTTCTCTTATTGAAGAGATAAGTGGGAAGAAGGAATTTGCATTTTTATTTAAAGCAACAAAAGTGAATTTGCATTTTACCAAGAACTGCAGTTTTTTTTCTCAATGCCTAATAAAATATTGATATTAAAATAAACAATGAAGGCACTGAACAAACAAAAATTTTAATTAGTGCTGCTAAATGATGAATTCAATTTTCTTTACATATTTAGAACCCTTTCAGATGCTGCCCACCGCTCATTTTGGATTCAGGAAAATTTAGGGTTTTAACTACTGCATCTAAAACAGAGACATAGCTTAAACAACTGGAAATGAAAAATAAATAAATTAGCTCTCTGCTATCATGAGTTAGAGCTTCAAAGGTCACATCTGAGCTGCAAAGAGTGACTAGAAATAATATCATCATTGAAAAGAAGTCTTAATGGGAGGATGAGCAATAGGCAGGAGTGGCTCTGGGAAGGACTTGGGAAGCTTTGAGGAAAGGTTCTGGCTGACAGAATTGAAGACAACAATGTCATCTTGCTCTCCTTCTCCTGAAGTGAAGGATTGCTCTCGGCTGAAAGTGGATGGTTTTTGCTTGGAATGCCACTATTTATTTAATGACAAAGGGACTAAATGAAGCCTTTCTGCTCCTCCAGTTTTTTGTAGACTGACTTCTACCAACTGATTCACCATAGTTCCTTGGCTTGTGCTAAAAAAGGAATTCCATGTTTCCTTTCTCAATGTTAAATGGGCCAGCCATGCTTTACCTCCAAGAGCAAATAGTGTACAGTCAATCCAGTAAAGCAAAGGACCTTGATTTTAATTTAGCTACTTGACTTTGCACTACTGATTCCTTATTTCCAGATGTGAAGTGCAAATGGACAGCTCTTCTTCAGAAAAAAAATGAATACAACAGATGATAGATGGGGAATGAATTCACAGAAGACACCAGGGAGCCCAAAGCAGAAGTAGAGCAGGTTTAAATAATGGAGTGTGCAGCAGCTTCTGTTAGGATTCCAAAAGGACACTTGCGACACATACATGGAAGCACTTTACTTAAAATTAATAAACACCATTATAAAAATAAGGCATTTGCATCAATAAATAAATGAATAAAGCAAGTATTTTAAAGGCATATTACATGCATTTAATGTCCCCTTGGAGCATGGACTGTAATGCATCGTGTAATTCACTTACTGTACATGTGCAAGACCAAAGACAGTGTCAGCCTTCGTGTTAGTGGTGATCCTCTTTAGAAAACTATTCAAGATTATAGCATACTTATTATTGCAGAAATGTCTACATGCAGATTTTTAAACCCTAGCAATTTATGTACCTAGATTTTTCTTTTCCCAAACCAACACACATCAAGAAATTGATTCTAAAAGGCCTATGCTCAGGACTTCACAAAAACTGGACTTTTAGAGATACTTCAAGCTGGACATGCAGAAGACATTGGAGTTCTTATTCAGGTGTTGTTTTTCCAGCTATTGTCAACAGTTTTGACATTCTCAATGTGAGAAAAAATTATGGATGTTTGACACATATGTTTGGAACAAATGTTCTTTTGAATATTTAGTGGACTTTCAGTTTGTATTGACCTATGTCACAGTTTGTGGCTTCTTTTTATTGTCTGTACCCTGTGTTCTTAAGGAGAATACCTGTCAACATGCTTAAGAGAAACTAAATAACGTGGAGAGTGTTGCCTCTCTTTTCTATTGCAAATCCTGCATGCTCATCAATAAATACTATTTAACTGCCAATACTACTCTTTCTGAGGACAATATAAGCATAAATATTTTCTCCAGTAAGACTGACACATGACCCCCTGACAGGTAATCACTCCTTTCTCTCTCACTTACTGCTAGATAATGATACAAATATTTCTGAAAATTTACAGATACCCTTGCTTTCCCTGTAATGATATACTCACCTAAAAGCAACATCTGGTAATCTAGTTATCTTTGATAGTGCACAGGCTACCAAGTTGGACAGGCAAATGTGAGAGGATTATGTTACACACAGCTTCAGAAATATGCCCAAAAGCTAAGAAGTAGAAAGATCAAAAATAATGAAGCAAAATAAAAGATGAGTACTGGAGACAAAAAGGCAGTAACAGAAGGTGAGGCTAGGATGAAAAAAGCCTTCCTTGATCCCTGTAAAAGTTATCTTCAAATAAAAGGCATATACATGTTCGGTGATCATATCCAATGTGAAAGTTCTTCAGTTTTTACCTTTCCAATGCCTCTTTTTGTTTTAACTTTCCTTCTCTTCTTTTGTGTTGCTTTTTCTGTGTACCTTACAATTCTTGTAACTTATGTCCTTGATCACTGCATGCAAGGTCAACTATTATCACAGCATCCTCCCAAATCCTGCCACTCTGTACTTCACCAAATTCTGAGAACACTGTATAAATGGGACATACTATCTGAAAATCTTTGCCAAATAGAGCATTATGCAGAGAGCCAAGTAAACTGTATAGAGCTTTCAACTCCAGCAATATGTTGGGAGTGCACGCGCATGATGTTTTTGTATTTAATTTTTCTGTGGACATAGTGTAAGTCAAACTCTAAAGAAAGCCAAAGGAAGGAGCTTCATGAACAGATTTTTTAAATTTGAGAAGTAATTTAAAGAGTTGCTCATAAACAGGCTGGTAGTCAATTAAAATATAGACACAAAGATGGCACTTCAACTACAAGCAAGACTATGAGGAATTACGGGCAGATCTCAGGGCACATGTGATCATTCATATTATCCTTAATGTTGTCAAACTGAGGAGCTGGAAACAAGGAGACTGAATTCAACTCCCAGAGCTTTATGTATATATGTATGTATTTATTAAGAAGCAACCAGTGTCTGGTGCCTGACCTCTCCTTGTCCCTTTAGATGCTAGTACAACCTCAGAATTGAAGGAAACCCCAAAATTTCAGCTTTTTGGTTTTGCTAAGACTTTTGTGCAGAAAATCACTTCCTACATGCTATTCCCCGAAAATCTCAGAAGAGAGCTATCTGGGGAGAAATATTCCCCTGAGAAGTATAAAAGCATATGCCTTGAATGCTTATTTCAGGGATGGGAAAATGTACTAAGGATGTAAGAGTACAAGTCAGGTGTGACTAGTAGATCCCTCAGATACTAAAGGGAAAAAAACAAGCTATAAAAATGATTTGATAATTACTTGATTTCTGTTATTTGTTGAGATCTTTAACATACAGGACCCTGCCCAGGATAGCACTCCATAAATTAGCTACTTTTATTGAAAGCTGAACATGCACCTGTTAAAATCTCTAACAGTCAGTTGGAAAAAAAGGGGGACCATTCAGTGCTCAAGACAAGGAGAGGGCCACGGCAAGGTTGTTGTGGTCAGGAAATGCTACTGACCTGATGAAGTGAGGGAGCTTTGTGTTTCACTTGACAAAGCAGAGTTATGTTTTCTTCCATACAGTTTTCTAATTCCCCTCACAAGGAGACTGTAATGAGGCCTAACAGAATAAAATCAAAATTATCTCATGCTGCAGTGAGACAGCCCTTCTCCCTATCTCTACCAAAGCTTTCAAGACAACAATGGTTCCTGAAGACCTCTGAAAAAGCCCATGCTTGGCTAGTCAATGCTCTGTATATCCCCATTATCAGGGGAAAGAATTAAGTTTTTGCCACCTTGAGGAATGCACTTTGACATTTACAGGTAAATATATATGGATTATACTATTATTTCTTCTGCAAACAGAAACATGTTTAAGTGTCATTAGAGCCAGGAAAATGCACAAGGACAGAAGGTATAATTCTTTCCCCCAAATACAAGTCATCAATACTCTCTTTTCCTTTAAAACTGTGTAAGCATTTGTATATCATCCATACAAAGGCTCTGGAATGGACAGAAAGAAGATGAAAGCATTGTCTGCACTTGAAGTGACTTCTTTTAACAACTGTGTTGCTAGAACAGATGAAAATACAACAACTTCTGTGTCAGCAGGGCACAACAAACAGGAGTACAAAATCTATTTCTGAAACACTGTTAAGTTATGTTTGAAGTATGGACTGGAACTTGCAGTAGTATCTAGTTAGTTCCCACGCCACGGGCTGGCCTCCCCAGGGTACCCACCTATGAAGCAACACCCATGCAATAAAGACAGACATCCTGGTGAAGTGTATTTTAACATCAAATAATATATTTCTAAGCATTGCAGCTGTGGAAATTTATTAGAGATTAATCTGGGCTCTTTATCAGTTTGTAAATAACCATTAATTTATGAGGACATTTCTGGCTGATTTAAAGCCTGACCTTTTCTTTCTTATCCTCTGAAATACCCATTGACATTAATAGAAATTTTGGGTATGTAACAATACAGGATTGGGTCCATAATACTCAGGCATAATTGAAATATTAAAAGGTTATTCGAGATATGTAGTGCTCTTGACTGCAAAACCCTATAACTAGAAGTACTTGGAAAGCATTTTGATTGTAGCAAATTTACTACTTGCAGCCAGTGATTTATTTCATGCCCTAATGTGCTAAAAGGTCAGTAGCCTAAATTCATCTCAGTGCTTTTCAACAGGTATGGCTTCTACAGTGTGTTCATACATCAGCTACCTTTGGAAGCTAATGTTCAATGTAATCTCCAAATTCTGCAAGTTAATGGGAATTCCTTTGGATCTGAACTTTACCTTTTTTTCCTTCTGTTTCAATCTGCACATAAAATCACCTTGCAGCAAGATGTTATATCCTTACTTTTTGCCTTGTTTTGAGCTGCTGCTAACAGCTTTTAATTTGGAAAGACTATCTCTGAGTTTACTGCGCCTGACTGGTTTCAGCTCAATTGTTTCCCTAGCCAACAGAGCATTTCATTTCTCCTGAAGGTCACCACAAGCTGCCAAGGCATTGAAACACACCAGCTTTTCATTCATGCTGCAATCTAATGCTGCAGTACCATTAAGATAAATGGAAGTAGGCATGTGTGTATGACTTTTTCTATCAACAATTACCAAATTTATTATAATACAAAATAGGCCATCAGTGAATGAGCAACTGGTAATAACCTACCCTCTTCGACTCCAACACTTTCTTCAAGTTACTAGAAATTAATCCTTTCATTACAGTGGTTTGACTGCATGCTGATAATTATTTGTATAAATTACACCATCATGTCATCTGCTTGTGGAAGTGGCTCTTGCAACTGTATCACGACTAGTTGCAATAAACCAGTGATGCAGTAAGCTGCACAGATCGAAACTATCCCATAAAATAAACAAAGTGGCCATCTGTTGGAGGAGAACAACCATTAACTGTTTTAAGGGCCTGGACGTGGTCCAGTATTGTTCATTCTGCCACCAAAATGAAATGACCATTCTAATCAACAATATGCATTTTAAAACTGGGTCATCATGTGTATCCAATGCCCATGTGGTTTGGAATCAGTACATACAGTGCTGACTCACACTGCTAAAAGGCAAACTACTCTAGTCTGGTTTCAAGCTGAACTATTTTCAAGTTTGTGCGCTCTCGAGTTTTCAGAATTCCTTTAATCTGTTTCAAATTTTGTTAAGACTCAAATTCAAACTAAAAATGGGAGAATAGAGAGTCTGCCAAAATAGACAGTTTCTTGATAGCTCTATTGGACATTTCGCTGAAGTAGTAAAATACAGTGGTCAATAATGACTATAAGAATCTATAAGAATACACAACAATATTCATATTTTTTAAAAAAAACCTTAGATAAGAGACAAATTCTGGAGTCTGTACCATAGTTACTCTTTTATTTCAAATTATTACTCTTTTATTTAAAAGACAAAACAAATAAGGAGTTTGTTTCCTTGACCTTCCACCTTTCCAGTTGAATATTCTACTTAAAGTTGGACTTTTAAGTGAATTTGGAGATTTTTAAGGAGTTGTATATCTTGTTGCAGTGGTGGACAACCCATTAACTAGATGTGAGAATAACATAATGTAGGCACAACTCTTCAAGTTTCCTCACAAAAGCCTGCCAAAAGGAATAAAATGGGTCAAGCAACACCTTCGCTGTTTTACAAGTGGTACCTTGGGAAGTGTTGCAAATTATGCCTAGGTCTCTGATAGTCTTGTCATACAGATAAATACTTACTACAATCAAAACCAATTAAGTTAATTGTATTAATGGTTTCAGTCAAAACTAAGTGCAAATCTCAAGCAGTGAATAAGTAGCACATTGCATGCAGTCCAAAATGGAAAACATTGGCTGATAATTACTGATACAAGGTAAAGAAGGGTGGCTTGTTTCATACAAATACTTTCATGTATTCATTCCTTATGTAAAACTCCAGCTAATTAAATGTTAGATAAATATTAGAATAACTAAATATTGTTTGCATTTGAATTTCAGGCACAGAAACCTGGAACAAGCTTCCATGTCTGAACATTGGTACTAATGTATTTATAAAGTAAATATTTAAGAAAAAAATTAGTCTTTTATGAGGTTTTGATCTACTAAAGCAACCATATTACAGATGCATTACTTGTTGTAAAGACCTAATTAAATTATTCACCAGTGGAAATGGTCTGGTCCTTACCCAACAGTAAGGTCAACTTACTTATCTGACTGAAGTTCTGAAACAGAAAATGAAGCCAAATTGTATATAATCATTTTGGATCAAATCATTCTCAAAGCGTGAAGAAAACTTGCTCAAGTACATCAGATGAACCACTCCAGATCATTCACAGAATCACAGAATTATAGAACAGTTTGGGTTGGAAGGGACCTTAAAGATGATCTAGTTCCAAGCCCCTTGCCATGGGCAGGGACATTTTCTACTAGACCAGGTTGCTCAAAGCCCTGTCCAACCTGGCCTTGAACACTGCCAGGGAGGGGGTAGCCACAACTACTCTGGGTAGCCTGTTCCAATGCCTCACCACCCTCACTGTAAAGAATTTCTTCCTTTATCTAACTTAACTCTACCCTCTTTCAGTTTAAGACTGTTATCCCTTGTACTGCCATTATACTCCCTGATAAAGTGTCTGTGGTGGTTTAGGCCCTGCCGGGACCTGAGACCATGTTGCCACTGCCCCTCCCCCACCCTCTTACTGGAACGGGGCAGGGAGTGAAATACAAACCCCGGGGTTGAGATAAGGAGAGGTTTAATACAACAGTGTAACAGCAACAAACCGAACAACAAGAACAATAACAATAGCAATAACAGTAATAAAAATAAACAGAACAAGAGATATACCGATACAGCAGTGAGGAGAGCGACCGCACACACCGCGCGTCATGACGTCAGCATGGTATTGAATAACCCGGCTAGAGCTTCCTCCCCACTGGTGGGGAAACTTAACCCTATCCTAGCTGAACCAGGACAGTGTCCTTCCCCATCTTTCCTGTAGGCCCCCTTTAAGTACTGGAAGGCTATAAGGTCCCCCTGAAGCCTTCTCTTCTCTAGGCTGAAAAATCCCAACTTTCTCAGCTTGTCCTCATAAATGAGGTGCTCCAGCCCCCTGATCATCTTTGTGGTCCTCCTCTGGACCCAGTAGAGCAGGTCCATGTCCTTATGTTGGGGGCCCCAGAGTTAGACACAGGACTCCAGGTGAGGTCTCATGAGAGCACAGTAGAGGGCACAATCATCTTCCTTGACCTACTGGCCACACTTCTCTTGATGCAGCCCAGGATACGGATGACTTTCTGGTCTATGAGTCATAGTCAGTTTTCCATCCACTAATACCCTCAAGTCCTTCTCCACAGGGCTGCTCTCAATTCACTCTTATCCCAGACTGTATTTGTTCTTGGGATTGCCTCAACCTATGTGCAGGACCTTGCATTTGGCCTTGTTGAACTTCATGAGATTTGCACAGGCCCACCTCTCAAGCCTGTCTGGATGGCATCCCTTCCCTCTAGCATGTTGACTGCACCACACAGCTTGGTGTCATTGTCAAACTCACTGAGGGTGCACTCAATCCCACTGTCCATGTTGCGAACAAAGATGTTAAACAGCACCAGTCCCAATACCAACCCTTGAGCTGTTGACCGCAACAATTTGAGTGTGACCATCCAGCCCACTTCTCATCCACTGAGGGGTCCATCCATCAAATCCATGTCTCTCCAACTTAGAGACAAGGTTGTCATGCAGGACAGTGTCATGTGTTTTGCACAAGCCCAAGTAGGTGACATCACTTGCTCTTCCCTTGTCCACCAGCAATGTAATCCCATCATACAAGACCACCAAATTTGTCAGGCACAATTTGCCCTTAGTGAAGCCCTGTTGGCTGTCACCTCCTTATTTTCCATGTGCCCTAGCGTAATTTCCAGGAGTATCTGCTAGATGATCTTGCCAGGCACAGAGGTGAGACTGACTGGCCTGTACTTTCTCAGGTCTTTTTTTTCCTTTTTAAAATGGGGGGTTATGTTTCCCCTTTTCCAGTCAGCGGGAGCTTCACCGGACCATCATGGCTTCTCAAATATGATGGATAGTGGCTTAGCCACTTCATCTGCCAGTTCCCTCGGGACCCATGGATGCATCCCATCAGGTTCCATGGACTTGTGCACCTCCAAGTTCCTTAGATGGTCCTGAACCTGATCTTCTCCAACAGTGGGCAGCTCATTGTCCCAGTCCTCACCTTTGCCTTCTGTGTCTTTATCTTTTTCCACAGAGGACTTATTTTTTGGTTAAGCATACTGAGGGAATAATGACTTTTTTCTCTTGCCCTTCCAATGGAGTGAGCTAAGGCTGAAGTCCTTGAACTTGCAGAAGAGCACAACTGTTTCTGATCCTCCAAGAGGAAAGCTTCTTGGCCATTGGCACTGAAATTCTATTTTAAAGATGAAAGTTATACAAAGAGGGATTTTGAAGTCATTCTGCCTCAGGCACAGAGATCTTCTGTACAGCTGAGTTGCAGATATGTATTGCAGAAGAAATTATCTGAACAGCACTGTTTTACCTAACCTACATGGCTAGGATGCACACAGAGGATGTGCAGGTAAAGTAGGCTTTTTTTGACTCACTGTTGGTCTCATTATGGTTTCCTTACTCTGTATTTCATGTAATTATTTGTACTGGGGTAGTGGCTGAAAAATATGTCATTATAGTATTTTAAAAGCTCTTTAGATCTTATTTTGTTAGAAATCTAACTCAGAGGAGCTGCTGGAAGATTGCTCTCCCTCTTTCACTGATTGTAGACTAGCTTGCTGCTGGCTGAAATAAGCCTTTGTTTAATACTTCCCTAAATGACTGGCATGTGGGACTGGTTCTTCTTCTTACCCATATTTTGGATGTTTCACGTCTACTAAGTGCTAACCAAAGGAGACAGAACTAGTCCATAACTCAGCCATAAAGCATACTTGGAGGAAACATTACCTGATGGGCTCTGTAGAACCACCCAAGCACCCTGTTTCTTTTTGTTGCTTTTTCAACTTTGGCCAAAGGGTCTGCTCCCACTGTAGAGCCAACAGCACAATTCATACAGCTGCTTCCTAATCCTCTGCCAATAAAATCAGCTTAGTTGAGACTATCAGTTTAAGCTGTTGAAATAGCCTGTTTCACTCTGCCCTGGAAGCTGGTGAGGGACTTCTCACACACACACTACTCAGTGGGGCAGTCACAAATGTGGAGCAGTGAGCACTGTAAGGTTTTTACCCCTGCACCAGGAAGAACCCAGCTACCATCTCACTGCCCTCTGGTCTAAAGGTTCCAGTGTCATATAGATAACAGAAAAAGAAAGAAAACAAAAAAATTGTTCCTATTATTATGGAAAAATCCCAAGCTCCTACCTGAACTTTTACCTCATACTATCTTTTATTCACCATATTCTTATTGAGCAAGAAGCAAGAAAAATCAGAAAGCTCTCTCCTCTAGTGATTTGTTCTCATTAGAGTCCAGTCTCCTGGCTAATTAAAGAGCCCCAGATGCCACAGAGAACCTTGTTTGCAATAACTTATGTTGGTTTGGTCAGCTCTTCTAGCCAACAGCAACACAGCAGATATTTCTTTCCATGGCTGTTCTACAGTATAACAAAATTAGAGGTATTTAAACCTTCCAGTTGAATCAGCATAAGTTGCATGGCATATTTCTAGTTCTTGCCGTTTTCATCATCTAAAGAAACCTTCAATATGTGCAGGAACTTGTTCTTCACTCTTTGCACCCTGGTTTATAACAGTAATAGTGTGGATTACACTGTTTAACCTAAATGACACAGCACTTGACAGTTATCAGTAACCTAACATGATAGAGTGTAATAAATTTGTTTCTCCTGATGTGCCTATGAAAGAGTTAACTCAAAGAGAAAACATAAGGTAAAAGAACAGGGGCAGCAGGTTATGAGGAATCTCCAGGATAATGCATGTGATGTTATGTTGGTTATGTATTAGAGATTCCCCAAAGGAATTTTGCAATATTTAGTAATAAGAGCAAACACCATTAAGGGCTTGGAAGACAATGAGATTTTCTGCACACCTCTCATAAAATCTATTATATACAACTGAATAAGATCTCATTTGTTTTTTACTAGGCTACACTCTCATCACACTGAGTTTGCACTCCACCTCATGCTGTGGTCCACCAAAAGCTTAGCTGAAATGCATGAATCCTAGGGAAATTTCAGGTCATGCTTCTGTCATAGTGTTATGTTTCTGTCCCACAGAACCACATCCCTTGCTCTTACCTTAGCCTGGATCATTTTTATAGATTTAATGTAGAGAGCAGTAAAATGGTCATGCTGGAGTAATTGAGGAGACAGTGTAATCTGGTAGAAGAGAGAGTCCAAGCAGCTGGGAGCAGGCTTACTGTTTTGTGATAGACAGCCTGTAAATAAGTTAAAAGTAGGAAGGTTGTTTTCCCAGCAGAGATATTTGTTGGACTGACAGAGTAAAGGCAGTCATTGAGACAACTTCATGCACAGGAAATCCTGGTATAACCACACCTCTAATAGGGCATTATGCTAACACAGGGTACAAATCAGGATCCCCCTGAGCACAGCAGCACAGCCTTGCCACACTCGGAAGAGCAGGGGAGGCTTGATAAGCTATAAAATATTCCTTTCAAAGAGCTTGTCTGAACACAGATGGTTTTACTTACAACATACAAGTTATATAGGTATATCTCCTCATATGAATGCTCTCATGGTGGAATAAGAACAGATGCTTTGGGTTTTTCTCATAGGTTTTTTATTTTCTGTTTAAACTGAAAAAAAACCAAACACAAACCCCCCACCTTAAAGCTATTAAAATGAGGGAATTTATAAATTGGATTTAGACCTGTAGACTTATAACATTTAAAATCCCATCCTTGCTTACATCAGTTTACTTTCCCTCAGCTGACAAGATCATAACGCTCAACAATGCCACTGTGCTCTGACTCTAGTGAAAACTGATGTACTCAAAACAGTGTGAGAAATGTGCTGCTGTGAGGGGTGTTGACCCACGTCTTCTCCAGTGCACAGAGCAGCATACACCTTCCTCCCTCAACGCTACATAGAATTTTTGTGAACTTTACAGAAGGTTACAGAAACAGGTATTGCCTGGATAGCATAAAATGAATGTCTTGAACATGCAAATCCTACTATATTCTGGAGCTAAATACCCTCAAAAATTAAACGTGGCAGTTTCCTGGTAAGTAATTGACTTTCCCCCACCCACTGAAAAGGAAGAGATAAAGGCTCTGTATAACATATGTCTGGATACATTCAGGTCATGCATAGTGACAAAACACAATATGCCAGAAATTATTAAGTAGTTTCATACTGTTTGGCAGAAATGAGAAGGGGAAGTCATAACATTTTGGCACACATTCAGCTTGACAGCACATTGTTATTGAATGAATATACATATCTGATAAGTGACCACTTGAGAGACTTGTATAAATTAGCTGTATAGTAGAAAATGTCCTCAACAAAAGGTCAAATGAACTTGTTCTAAAGACGACATGCGGATATTTTGATGTGGTCACTTAAGAAAAAGGTTGTTCATTGGAGGTGATTCATAAGGTTATCAAAATCAAGAATATAAAGGCTGATTCTTCTGAAGGGCAGAAGGCCTTCTCTAGATTTACAAGGGTTTGCTGAAAAAGCTTTATACTATGGTTACACTGATAAATCCTAACCATAGAGATAGAGCAAAAGCAAAGGAGTTTCATTCCAGGAATAGAATAAGATGTACTTGCAAAATTGCTTTTTTTGCCATTTTAGAAACATTTCTACATCCAGGGAGCTGCTATCATACTTATGTCAGTCAGAATGGTGTAAACATCTCACCCCTCCCTAGCCCGGCTATGTCAGCAAATTGTTTTAAGGGCAAACATGTTCTAAGTAAAGAAACTGTTAGAAAACTTTTTTTAAGGTCTGCTTGTTTTAGTAAGACACATTGGAAATTATTTCAGCTTTGTTGTATTAAATTTTGTTTGCAAGATATAATTATAAATTATACTCTGAATTTTAAGCAATTCCTACAACTGTCCTTCTGCTTTGTCCTGTCACTCTTTTTCTATTTTTTCCCACCCCCTCCACCACAATGTATTGTCTCTGAAGGTAGGGTTCATTTGTGGGAAAAGGCACGAACAATGTTCAACATTGTACAAGAAAGCCAGTTGTATCTGGGGCTGCATAAAAAGAAGTGTAGCCAGCAGGTTGAGGCGAGGTGATTCTGCCCCTCTACTCCACTCTGGTGAGACCTCACCTGGAGTCCTGTGTCCAGCCCTGGGGCCCTCAGTACAGGAAAGACATGGACCTGTTATAGTGGGTCCAGAGGAGAACCATGACAATGATCAAGGGGCTGGAACACGTCTCTGATGAAGAAAGACTGAGAAATTTGGGGTTGTTCTGTCTGGAGAAGAGTCCAGGGAGACCGTATTGTGGCCCTTCAATATTTGAAGGGGGCTTATGAGAAAGACAGAGAAAGACTTCTTACCAGAGCCTGTAGTGACAGGACAAGGCATAACAGTTTTACATTGAAAGAGGGTAGATTTAGATTAGATGTTAGGAAGAAATTCTTTACTGTGAAGGTGGTGAGACACTAGAACAGGTTGCCCAGAGAAGTTGTGGATAACCCATCCCTAGAAGTGTTCAAGGTCAGATTGGATGGAGATTTGAGCAATCTAATCTAGTGAAAGATGTCCCTGCTCTTTGCAGGGGACTAGATAATCTTTAAATGTCCCTTCCAGCCAAAGCAAAGAGAAAAAACATGTTCTCAAGTTAAAGGTTTATGTGATAAAAATTATTTGTATATCAACTCTGTACAGAAGTGGATGTCATTAATTAATTCCAATCACTAAATTGAGATTCTTAATTTGAGTAAATGTAAATACAACAGTAAGAGGTTCACATTTGATCTAGTCCCTCTAGGTTTTCTTTGCAGTTAGTAGAGGTACTTGTATGGTATGTTTCATCTATTCATAAAGTAGACATTTGAAACAGGTCAAATGAATCATACCCTAAAAATGTCTTTCTTTTCTTCAACTATAAAGGCCAACTAACTGAAACACTGTATATGTTGAAAGTTAGGTGAAATGAATTACAGTCCTACTATACATAACCATCACAAGATAAAACTGACAATAAATGGAAAAAGAGTCTTGCTCATGGAAAGTGAGACAGTAATCTGAGCAAGCTTCATAAATCCATTTGTCAGAATTAATCTTCAGTGTATAAACATAATTACCTATAAGAACTAAGAAGAACAACATCCTATTCCTTTACACACTCACTATGAATGGAGGAAGGCAGACAGGAAGTTTTACCTTTGCTTACTGACCAACCATACTTATAAGACCTCTGGCTGAGCCTGATACATTTCTTTGTCCATAACACTTCTGCATACCACATATGATCAATGTTCCAAATTCTAGAAAATATTAAATGGGCAGAAATGTATTGATTTTTCATAGAAAAAAAAAAAAGTGGAAAACATGAAAAGAAAAAACCATATCATATATTAACCCTTTGCCATCTATTTATCTAAGCAGCTACAAGCACCTTTCCAATTATCTGCAGCTCAAAGAGTAGAGCTGATAACACAAATTAATATCTTGAAGCAAAACAATGCTCCCACCTTGGCTCTAACCATCTTCCCAATCGATTTTTATAGGCTGATGCTCTAGTTGATATATCTTTCAGAAAAGAAAATAAGATTAGAAAGAAGAGGAGAGACGAAGAAGAAGCTACCAGAGCCATAAGAGAGAGGAGAACATTTAGCACAGGTAGAAATTGCACCTTCCATGGAACCGAGAAAAACAGAGGATCCAGCATGGCTGGCCATGGGGATCCAAAGCTCTAGGTACATGAGAACGGGTATGATGAATCTTGATGTGAGGGAAACAGGAAAACAGAGACACACTGGGAATACTAGTTTAGGGAAAGAGGGTCTGGGAAGAAAAGGGGGGACAGAATGTATAGGAAATCACAAAAAACAATGAGAACTAGAGACCTGGCATGGGAAACAATGAGAAGCAAAGTCCAATCAATGTCTATAGGGAAAAAAAACAACCAAACAAAAAGTGAGGAGTGGACTACAAAAGTACCTGAAATAGAAAGGAGAGGTGGGTCAGTACACAGGACTCACAGGGACAGAACATGAAGTCAATAATGGAACTGCTTTACAAACCAGTAGAGTTTGAGGAAGGCACAGACTTCTTCTGTCTTGGCTCAGAGTTTATATAGGACACATCTACTCTTAAGTCTTTAGAGGGATATCAGGAGGTTAATTTAATTTTGGCATATTTATCTTTATAAATCCTAAGGAACACCATGCAGCTAAACAACATATTTCTTCAGAAGACTGGTGACAGTGCAAGCAGTTGGGCATTTTGTTTTCAGGACAGCTGATCAACTTTTTGTTTGCATTTTTTAAGAGGATCTGTGAGGGTCCAATAAAATCACACCTAACTAACATCAACATCAACTGCAGTGTCCTCCCAGTAGCTAAGGGGTTATTTAAGTGGACATAAAATATGTTGGTCCAACCTCAGTAGAGTAGAACTCCAGCTTTAGTTTAAGGATTACTACTTTTCTTAGAAAAAATCATTCATCTATTGCTAGAAGAAAGCCTGTCACAAACTATTTATTGTGGATCTAATTCTCAGTCGAGATCTTACCACTACATTCAATGAGAAAAATATAATACTTGGCACATGTTGCTTTCTTTAGTATGATCTAGCTCTTTGCAACCATAAACTTTTCTGGCTTACAGCATGTAAATAAGTATTTTATAATCATTTTGCAACACAAACTCTGACACACCTACAAGTTAAACTGAGATCACATTTTAAAGTAGAATAATTTAGATTTTATTGTTTTCTAGGGACTTCCACATCATCTGTGACCAGTTTACAAAGGCTTTGTTTGTTATTGTTCCTAAGCATCAGCCAAACAAACTCACCCTGGCTTCTGAAAGCCAAGCTGTGCTCTTTCCTTTTCACACATCATCACCAGTAATAAAGATTCTGAAGGTAAAATTAAACCCCAAGATAATGCTGGGCCACCCCACTGTCTTTAGATTAAGCCTGCAATGGAATTACATAGATGTAATTGACTGGAACTTAAGTAAATAATTCTGCTAGAGAAGAAAAAGGATGTAGACTCAGCTCACTCCATATTACCTAAATTGGTCTACAGTACTACCAGAATTAAGCCTAGATTTCAATTCTTCAAGTGCTTTCTTTAATTTTTAAGGCTTCTTTATTGGACTATCACTGTTAAATTTGATTGTATAGAACCACATTGAAATAATTTCTATAAGAATTTTATGTATCAGAAGTAACAAATGCATCCATATATACATATGTCCATGACCTACAATGAGCCTGGAGATTCATTGTGAAGTTTCCACTCTTTTGGGTAATTACTGTGACAAAGAGAAATTAACAATCAGTTTTAAGCACCATGTTAAGATGAGTCTAAATTATCAATTCTTTCAGAAATGCCCTCAAATAAACCAATAAAGGAAAAGAAAAATTCCTTTATTGGAGTTGTTGGTCTTTCCCAACAACTCAGTGCTAGAAAATATGTTAATTTGCCATTTCTTTCACGTAGAAAGGGGAGGAAAAAACACAGCTTTCTGAAACTCTACAAAAAATTACACTACATCAGATAAAACTATTGACAACTTCAGTGCTGAACCGCACAAGCTATAGTTCACACTTCCAGCCACTCCTCCTCTCGCCCAAAAGAAGTATATGTTTCTGTCTAAATTTAGCCATGTAATCAACACTGTGAGGTGTGTGTGAAGAATCTAGTCCAAGACAATGGGTGAACTCCAGATTTTGAGATAAGAAAGGATGGAAGACACAAAGCGTTAGGAGACAGGAAACCATAATCTCTTTGACACACGTGGCTTCTGCATGGCACTGGGGATGAGGGCATGAAAAAAAGCAAGAATCCCTGCAGAGTTTATATAACCTCATTTTCAAAGTCACTGAACCCATACATCTCCCATTCATCTTAACGGAGCAACACTACTGCAAACAAAGTCATAGGTCCAGGCTGACTCCTGATTCCTCACTTTCAAAAAACTGTCCACGACCCAGTTTCCTTGCCTCTCTCTCTATGAATGTCTAGCCTATTTCCACTGAAATTAGCATCTTTCTGGCCTTCAGGACATCCAAAGGCACAATCACGCTGAAGTATAATTTAAAAAAGAAAAATTTTATAACCTGTTGCTGATGCAGTTGTGGACTTCTGTGCACTTCAACAGTATTTTGTTGCTGAAGATTTCAGCAGGTACACAGGGGTACTAATTAAAGAAGACAAGGAAGAAGAAGGGGGCTTACACAGTGAAGTTAAATTCCAAAGGGCTGTGCAAGGCAGAAGAGATTGAGAGACGTTTTTGTTTTTCCCAATTAGGCTCTTCAGTTTTGCATTTCACACCTTATTGCAGCTCCCCTTAATAAAGTATTCTGTTTGTGGGCTCTCCAAAGTAATTAGGAAATATTCAATGAACATATTACAATGTCCACTTTATAAAATGAACCACTGAGCCCAGTACAATTTATTCTATAATGGAGGATGAAACATTCATCTAATCTTTTAATAATCTTCTGATACCTGTGGCTGATAAAACACAGTGAAAACAAGTCAATAGCTCCCATCTATTTTTAATAATGGCCACTAAAAAAAGCTCCAAGAGTTACAGAACTTTGAGAAATTAAGTGAAAATGTAGATGTGCCAAAGACATGTGTTTGGTCATAACACTTCAAGGAATACTCATGCCAGCATAAAGTAGTAGTCACATACATGTGGTCACTGTCTTAGATGTGAGGTAGACATTGAAAAGACATGTCAAAAGTATTGAAAGGCATTTATTTATTTATTTATTTATTTATTTGGTTGAATAATGGAAGTAATCACTTTTTACTTTTAGGCCGGCACCTTGGTCACAAAAGTGTCTTCTTCCTTAATATTTTGGTTATCTGTTGACAGATTTAGATTAAATTGTCAAAAAACTACTTTATGCATTCAAAAAGAACAGAAAGCACTCTCTCCACTCATAAAATCCATAACTGGTGAAGACATCCAAATAAGCTTCCACAGAAGCTTATTTCCTGTTTCTTTTGGGATTTTTGAGATGCTACCCAGTATTGGGAAAAAAAAAAAAAAAAGAGGGAACTGAGGGATGATATTTCTTTTGGGAGGAGGGTGGATGTTAACGAGTTCCTATAGGCATACAAGCTGTTGCCTCACAGCAGAGTGACCTGAGAGAGGCAGTAGCTCCCAGCCCCTGCTGAGTTCCTCTGGAGCAGGCAGCCTCACACTGTGACAAATTATCACTCTATGAATAACATCATTAAGCAAACTCAGAGGGAAAAAATAAATTGCCAGTCAGAAAGCAGCTATTTGCCTAAAAGAAGTGGTAGCATGGTGTACCACCTCACGACAGTTTCTGAATTCACTGGGAAAAGTTTTCTTGAAAAAACCCCAAGACATATCTACTTAAACTTAGGATGAACTGAGGCAATACATTGAATTTTGTCTAATATTTTAGAACGTTCTATAAGATGCTCTGTCATAGCTAAATCCAAAAGAGTACATAATAAAAGCATATACATTTGTGTTTGCTTCAGATTAAGTACTTTCATAATGCATTTGTGGACTGCATAAATGTCTCTTCCAGCTTGAGGTTATTCAGACTAATACACAATATTCTGCTACTGTTACTGAATACATAATGCAATAAAATGATCACAGTTATCATTAAAGCAACTTGTAAAATTCTTACAGAGTTAGCATCATTCAAAAAGAATGTGAATTACTTTTATGAAACTTTCAAAACTGTAAACATTTTTTTTTTTTTACATCTTCATAAGACATTAGCCTATAGTGCTTTCTTTATGATAACAAAGTAGTTTCATGTAGGAACTTATGGTATGAAAATCTGGTGTTTTTCTAGTTTAAGATCATTTGCCTCATTGTCAATGAATAAATCAATTTTTTCTTAGTGAGAAGTCATACACCTACAGGGACTTTAGAAATTGGGACACTGGTAATGGATGGCACAAGAACAAAGTTAGCCCATAAAAGTTCTAGAGAGTGATATTCTTCTTCAGTGTTTATTTACAAACATTTTTGTCACTGTAAACTTTTAAAAGGCTATTTGAAATGAATTGTTGTTGCAGTGTTATAAACTAATAATTATGCCACCTAAAATACTGACTGTCTGTCCTTTCCTGTTCTGGTCTCAAAAAGATAGCCTGACCCATAGCACTGTCACTCACTTACCACAACCTCTATATAAAGAGTGAAGAATTAAAAATTAAAGGAAAAATGCTCAAAAGTCTAAATAGGGTCAGATACTGGGTATATAACAGAAAAATCTAACCACCACAGCTCATTTCCTATACATTATGGTAACATATGACCCAGATAATTATATTCTCTCCAAAACAGACGGGAGTAGAGTGAGGTGTATCAGAGCACTGGAACCAGTCCTTTTGAATGTTATAACATGTGACAGGCATCCCTAAATCATGCATCTGACTTTGGACCCACCAGGGACTCTGGCAGAGTTGGATTCCAGTGGCAGAGTCTTGCTCTGGTAGATTATTTCTCGTGTCAGTCATACAGGCTCTGTTACCCGAACGAGAGGCCCCCGTGCAGCCATCACACTTCTGCGTATCTGAGCTTCCCTGTGCACCGTCTTCTGCATCAGGGCTCTGCACAGCCTTCTCTGATCCAGACCAGACCTTTCACAGTAATTACTTCTGCCAAGAGGCTGCAGTTTTCAAGAGACTTGGTAACAATATCAGGGCTTGATGACACAAGTTGGAGGAATATATTGCTCCCTCTGTTGTTATCGTGACAGTGTGAGGCTAGAGCAAGATAAAGATCTGTGACACTTCCATTGCATGAATGATCCTTCCAAAGGACAACATACTGTAGTAAATATTTTTTTCGGCTTTTCTGAGTCTGAGCATTACTTTGGGGACTTTCAGTCAGCAGCTATGACCATGATAATGATTTGTAATGCACCTGAGTGTCTCAAAGCCCTGATATTAAAAAAGGCACAATATCATCAGAGATCATGAAGTTATTAAAACTTTTGCACACAGGTAATTAGAGTTTGGGGAGATTGTGCATAGGAGTAGGGGTCTCTCCTTGTCCCACTAACCCTGCTGATAATCCTGCCTTGCTGTAGGCTAGGACTGGAGTCAACTGCAGCATGATGTGACATCAGGCCCTCTATTTTTCCTCCAACCATCAGGGGTTTACGTCTGCTTACCTTTTGGCCAAAAAACCACTACCAGCCCAGACAAGTGCTATTTTACCTCTCTGAGTGATTTTATTTCCTGCTTGATTTCATTCTCCAAAGAGAGAAGCAATTAGCTCATGGTAAGTTGTGCTGCCCTGGCACATAATGGCCTCCTACCTTTCTTACCTTACCCTTTTTTCTTATAACAAGGCTCTGTCTTCAAACCCTTTCCCCCAGTGAGATTCTGTCCTCAAATCACTGTATCCTCAGAGTGCTCTGTGAAGGGGAGGTGACAGACAAAGACCAAGCTATCTAATTCTCTGTGCTAAAGCAGGTGAGGCACTGAGATTCACCAGGATTATTCAGTGCTGATTTAACACTAGCCCTTGCCATTTGCAGACTGACTCAGATAAAATGAGTGTATCAGTAGTTCTGAAAATTCAGGTGCCAATGGACTGGCAGCTACAGTCATCAGGAACATTTTTCAGATCTCTCAGTGGTAACTGATCCTTCTGGCTGCAGTATGACCAGAAACGTGGTCTCAATAAAGCACGGCAGCACAGGAGGGTGGAGGAACCAGATCTCCTAACAGAGACCATCTGAAAGCTCCCAAAGTCCTTTCAGAATTCGGAAGAAGCCAAGGCCTCAGCCTCTGTTTTCAAGTTGTCCATAGCTATCTTGATTTGGGTGACTGTGTAATTCAGAAATACACAGTACGCCCACAAGTTGGCCTGGTTAGCATTTTGCAGCCCTGAGACACATCAGAAGCACCTTCTCTCAAAATCATGTCACAAGAACCAAAACCATGTGAATCCCTCACTTCTTTGGTTAAAGACCGTCGGGTCCTTCCACAAATTCCTTCTTCCTACTCATACCACAGGAAAAGACCCAGCAGCTTTGAATATAAAGATATTAATCTTCAGCATCTCTTACAGTCGGATTACTGAGTATTTATATTTTGTAAGATAAAAGAGAGCAGGAGAGAGAGAAACAGTTCATTGAGGGCATACTTATTCTTTGTTGTCTCCTAAAACATGAGATGAAACACATCTGCATTACTGTATTTTTAGTTCCAGCTCTATTTATACAATGATATTGTTGGATTTTAAAACTGTAAATTTGTTGTTATGCATTGCATATGTAGTTTCGGTGTTGCACTGGGATAATTCTCAGTTATATTATCCAAGTGGCAGGTGTGGGAATCGAGCAGAACGCAGAGCTTGGGGTAAGGGGACTGCAGCAGCAGCATTTCAGAGGGAGCAGCAGATGCTCTGATCTGCACAGGCCAGCTGTGCCATTCAGTAAGAAGGAAAATGTGTGCAACACCCCATCTCCCTCCAAGTTTAAAGCACCACTTAGCAACCTTGGGCACACCTATGCTCAGGGACTCTGATTGCTCCTGTCCTCACAGGGGTCAGTAAGGCCACAGGAATCTTCAAATCCATCTTGGTTCATCTTTATGTGATAACATTGCCATGCTACTGTACCATATGTACCACCCATGACTCATTTAAATCTTGGTCTTTTACATGAAGTTGAATTTACCATAAAAGATCTGATACCCTGCAACAGGTAAGCATTGCTCTGAATAGCCAACCTTAGTTTCTTGTGACATAAAAATATTTCTACAATTATTCTTCCTCAGAGTTAAAAAGGCTTCATAAAATTGAACTGCAATAAGAAATGCAGTCTTTTCTGGAGAGCAACATACATGCAATACTATATTAGATATGAGTCTAGATAAAGAATGATATTTGCATTTTAAATTTTAGAGAAACTATGCAGAATATTAATTAATCAACCTGGAACAAAGCCAGGACACCAGAGTTAAACATCCTTGCTCTTGTAAAAAGTACCATAGCATCTTTTTCTTATGACATGAGAGGTTGAAGACCTTGCAGAATAATGCCCATATGAATACAAAACAGTGTCATACTAGGAAATTGTTTCACTAGTTCCTTATGAGAGGAAAAAAAGAAATAAAAAGATGCACCACTAGAAATAATTGCTTGAAAGATCTTAGAATTATTTTTCTTTATTCTTTAATTGTATCAAAATTAAGTCATAATTGGAAATTGATAATGTAATTAATAAAACAAAAGACTCCTTTCAAACAAAGAACTTCTGGTGGGGTAAAAGGCTTATACAGTAGCTATTTCTAATATGATGTATGTGGAAAGAAGGGAATTAAAAATAATTATTGAAAACATGTATTATATATATCCAGCATATTGATGAAATATGCTTTTCAAATATGCAGAAAAAAAAAAGGCCAGAATTTAAATTCCAAGCATTTTGAAAGGATAATAGACCTTCAATATAGATCTTAGATTGACGCCTAGTTCTGTTCTTGGTTAGGACTTTTATGCATTCTAATAAGGCATATAATTAAATAAATGAGTCAATCTTTTTTTTAAAAAATGAGACTACCATTTTAGCAGTATAACATATTGTCCAACCACAGCCCCATCTACTCTCATACATTTTCTGAGTTGGTTACTACATGATTAGAGGTACCATTGCACTCTCCCAACACACATGGACTACAAGAATTCCTTATTTCAATAAGTAAAGCTCTTATTTTTTTTTTGTTTGGAGTTTGGGGTTTTTTGGAAATAAAAATCAATTCTTTGATTTTGGTTTTAAACATGAGAGATTTGCTTCAGTGGGTCATATTCTGGAACTGAACATTTGAACAGCTAGTATGTTCCTTCAGGAGATTTATTTTTTTAATATGAAAGAATCCAGCCATCATCTTCATCTCCTCCTTTCTTTTTCCCTTTGAGCTCTTCATACCTATATTGCAAAATTTCAACCTGAACAGCAAAAATGAGTTCATATCATAGAATCATAGAATGGTTTAGGTTGGAAGGGACCTTAAAGATCATCTAGTTCCAAGCACCCTGTCATGGGCAGGGACACCTTTCACTAGACCAGGTTGTCCTCCCATTCAGTTGAGCTTCAGTTCTGAACTGCGAAAATGGACTAATGATAACTTGTTTCCTCTTCAGAATTTATGAAATTTAATAATTACATTAGTGACTTTTGCAAATTACAAGAATGAACACTGGAAAAAGCCAATGAGAAAATCAGGATTTCTGTCTTCAAAATAAGGCCTCGACAGCATAAAGTGAATGAGACATAGGTTCACTCAATAAACAATAAAAAAAAATAATTGAAATGTTCCTCATTAGAGAGCCCATTCTAATCATCATACCAAATGAGTCAAGATTCCTTCAGAAAAAGTACTATGCACTCATGTAATTGAAGTCTGAATCATAATGCATCCGTATAAGAGGACTGAAAGCAAAGTGCCTTCGTTGTGATGTTTCCTAACATTTGAGCTCTTGATTTCAAAACCTTCCTAGTATTTGCCATTGCCTAGTGTTTGTCATTTGTTATATGGCTGCTTACTTGCTTACAGCTTGGTTAAAAGGCAAGTTGCTGGTTTGATGTCATGATGCCTGATTTCGGTTTCTTCTGGTTTTGAATAATTAAATAAAGTTTCTCAAACTGCACAACTGAAAGCAGTGGCTATTTTTGAAAGCTGTCCTCTTTTTATAGAGACAAGCTGTTATGTTAGTGCAACCAACAATTATATACATTCCCCATCATTGTAAGATTGTGTAAGACTACACAATACAAAAAGGATTATTAAGAGAGCCAAAATTAGTATACTAATGATTCAGTTTGACAGTTTCATAATGTGGATAAAACTGATAGAGAACTCCTTTTAAATTACTCCTGCCATGTTCTGAACAAGACCACTAAACCAACCTAGAATACACCAGCTTATGTTCTTTTGTAATAAATTTATCATAATGGTGCATGTGTAAGCAGCCATGTATTTTTCCTTTTATACCAAATGTTCAGGACAGTATTTTGATCTAATTATGTTTCATCTAATTATAGTTCATCATGGTTAAAATATCAGATTTAATGGTAAGTCATGGATTAAAAGAATAATTTGATTTCTACACTGTTAATTAGAATGTACATTTACATGATTATGGAAAGTTATATATGAATTACAAAATTAATACTTAATGTTTAAAAAACCTCTTCTGCCTGTGTGTAAGGGGATCTGTAGACAAATGAAATTATTAAAACATATGTTTAGATATTTAAAGTCAACTAATGGGTTTCTTGGGGAACTATGCTCTATTATAGACATTATGAAAGTAAAAAACTAGTTTGTAATAAATTAGTCATTCATGTGTAACAAACTCAAACATACACTTGGAACATCCTAGGGATTGTCCGGCTAATTAGCTCCCTTGTCTTTCTCTCCCAGTCCACATCCACTGGCACTGAGTCAGGAACTATGCCCGACCCCTGGGCACACCCACACTGAAGTCCAGACAGAAGGAGAATCGGGAGGGTCTGGATGTGTGGGACAAACCCAATTCCAAGCTCTTGTGGTGCAAAACTACACGTGTCCCATCACACTGTCATCTTACAGGTGTGGATTAACTGGCAAGGACTGCCCAACTAAAGAAAAGAGGTATTTTCAGTAATTCCTAGGACAAACAAGTGAACAAGGCCATTCCAATCCAGAAAGAAGATGTAATAACTATACAGAAATGGACTGTTATGGCCTGCTGCAGACTCATAGCAGATGAGTTGATGGTGTCTAGTCAGCTGAAAACTTTGCGCTACTGGTGGTTGGGTTTATTCTCTGGTGTAGAACTAGGTAACAAGTGCTGCTGTGCATTGACCTCTTGCCCTCAGTATTTGGCCAGAAGAAAATTTTTAACCTCTAAATTCTGAGCTGGGAAAATTACCAGATCCCCTAGTTTAAATGCAGCTAGTATACACTCTCCATGCCAGAAAGAGTGGGTATGTCAACAACATAATGGTGACAGTCACTTTGCAGGTTGCAGTTGGTCATAAGGACTGTGGCATATGACACTATGAACTCTGCAGAAATGTGCAAAATGCTGAAGAGATCCAACATTCATCTGTGGGAACAAGCAGGGATTTCATTCCTTCCCAGTGACATAACCATCAGCGCTGATTGCAGACTCAGTACAGGAAGCAAGAAAGTCCAGCAATTATTACAGTGGGTGAGGAAGTCCAGCAAAGAAAAGGAAGCATATTTTATGCATTTTATTTTAAATGCATGGCAGGTTAAGCTTTTGTGGTAAATGACAGCCCACTGTCACGTGGGAATGCCACAATGTGTAGCTGACTATGTGAAACACCCCCATTGTGGGGAAGGTTTGATTTTGGATCATTTTAGAGTACATCAACACATCACAAATGCAATTTCCCGTCTTTTCCTCCTTCTTATTTTTTCCTTTACAAACTCAAGTACCAACTGACTACGCAAGCTTATTTACTGTCCGGATTTAGCAGGAATATCAGTTACTTGTATGCAATTGTAGAATAGTTATAAATATGCAAAGGGAATTAAAGCCCAAAATTCTGCAAAACAAGGAAGGACTCAGCTGGACCCCTGGCTGTCATGGCCATTTTCTGAGTTCAAGACCTCAGAGTAACAACCTATTATAAATAACATCAAGAGAATGAGAATCATATTAATTTGCCTAGTCCTTTTATTTCCCCCTTTTTTTTTTTTTTTTTTTAAACAAAGAACAAGGAAATACAGAGTATCTCCTCTTTATATTCAATGTCAATAGAAAGAAAAAGTCACTTCCATCAGGCTGATATGCTTTTATTTCTTCTTCTATTGCACTAGACTACTCTGAATTCCTCCCGGGAAAGAAGACTCAAGGAAAAGCAAGGTGAAAACTTAATAGAGTTAGAAACTAAAAAATTGGGAGGCATCTGATTTGGGTCTTAATAGTATAAAATAGGAGTCATTTAAATAGTACCAGTTGAAACACACTATCACTCTGGGAAAGCTTTGCATTATATTACACTTTCAGAAATGCTAGACTTACAGAAAACCAGGCTACAGGTGGAAAATATGTAAATAAGACTTTTCATCATGTAGTGACTGAAACACATATCAAAGCATGGATAGGGCTAATTAGCTACTAAGGCAACTGTTGAAAATTTGTCCTACCTGGGAATCTCAAAGGAATGTCTACACTGCAGTCATGCTGGGAGTGCAGCTCAAGTCACACCAGTTCAAATACAGGAGAGCTTCCACTGCAGAGAGCCCACTGTCTTCCCATGTTTTCACCCAAGGTGGGACCTATCTCAGATCACAGACACAGGGTGCAGTAGGCAGAGAGGGGCCTGTCATCAAAGGTAGTTGTAATTACTGGTATAGAGCGTATTAGAGTGTCAAGCTGGGTTTACTGTTTGGTTGTATATTAAAAGTCCTTCCCTGTTATGCCACTGGTTCTCTTGAGAAAGTAATGAAAATTATGCAGCTCTCACTAACAGATTGCAAATATGACTTCTGTTCCTATGCCTCTCTTTTAACCCAGCCTCAAACTGTGCTTGGAAAATATGATTAGTCAGTTAGTACCTACAGATCCAGCTAGCCACACAAGCCAATTTTGAACCAAAAGACTCACTGCCTGCTCCTTTGAGTTGACACCCTGCCCTTTTGCTAGCTCCTCCCAACATCCTCAAGAGCATTTCCCCCCTTTTCCTCAACCACAGGTATTCACAGCTATGCCACAGAGAAGGGTGTCCACCACAGATCTTCTCTGCCCCTATCATGATTGTTTCTGTGCAGACACTGGACACCCTCCTCCCTGAGCCGCAGCCAAGGTGGTCATCCTGCTGCACTGCAGAGCTGGGCAGGGGAAATGGGAGCACGCCCTGGGCACCTGAGCGTTTAGATGCTGTGCAAACACATACGAACTGTTGTTGGAAAATGGCCATCTTCATACGGATACACTTTTTTGCTGTCATTCTTAAGGCCAGTGAGCACAGGCATGGTTTACCGCTTAGTACGTGCTTTGTCTCATACACCGTTCATAATTGAGACAACAGGGTTCGGCATGCAGGTACCTGGGGACACACTTCTAATTCTGAATCATGAATATGAACATTATTGTAGTTATACTTCCCCACACATACTTCACATTTTAATGTGGCGAGACTTAAAACCTTAATACGGGATCAGATTCTTCCAAAAAAATGTAAAGAAGCCTATATATCTTGCCCTAGACTTCACCTTTACCTATACATGGAATTACCGTTACTGATGCTGCAGAAGCTGTAATTAACTTTTTATGTGATAGATTAAATCTTTAGATCTCAGTGTCCTCCAAAAGCAAGGCAAAGATTCTACATTTAGCAATAGCAATGTTCTGATCATGGGACCATGCTCCTCTTACCATGCTGGGAATGGGATATGCCACATTCTCTTTTTTACCCACCCTGTAACAAGCAAATACTGTGGAGAACCCAATTTTAATAGAAAAAGTAAACAGTTCTCTTATGTTAGATGCCGGAAAGACCTGAAGAGTCCTTAGGTTGGATATGGTATTTTTTTTCCCCTATGTTTTTCTTTAAAATATTATTTAAAGTTTATGTTGCAAAAGAATATGCTGAAAAGCAGGTTCTTTATTTTAGAAATCACTTTAATTTGGTCCAATTATGGCATAATGTCCAATAAAATTAATTTGTTCCAGTCATTGGTCACATATTCAACTGGTAGGTATGTGAGGTTTATGAAATAGTGTCTGATTTATCAGAGAGAAACCTGTGGTTTCAATCATATTAAAAAATGACAGGAGCTGTTGACCACTTCTAATACTCACATCTCCCTCCTACTCCTATTAGTGGAGTAGTGTACCTTTTTACTGAGTATTTGAACACTTTCAGTTGCATTAGGTGTCTTACTTCTCCTTATAAATTATTGGGAATAGCACATTTTGAAAAACGAAAATGCACAGATATATAAGAGGGAGGAAAGTAAATTCAATAACTCAGCTAGATGAAAACCTAATTTGCTCAAATGTACATTCTACAGGAAAGTACAAAGTAATGAGTTTTAATGATAGAAAAGTCTAAAAAATTTTATTCCAATTTATACACTGGAAATACTTAAAGATATCATTTTTAAAACTAGTATTAAATATTAAAGTAGCAGTAGTTGAACATCTTTCCAAAACTCAATCCATGTTTAAATATAATATATGCCTGTGCATGAATTGGTTTATATATGTAAAGAAAGGAAAAGACTGAAATATGTGACTAAGCATTTAACCTCATGTAAGGCAGAGCTCATGGACATGCTCCTATGAAAAACACAGATGTGATAATTTTCTGAATACATGATCTATTAAAAATGAAGAGCAGCTATTTTTATAAATTCACAGTAAAGACCACCTTGTGCAGGCGCAGTTTGGAGAGAGCTTCACCTTTTCCCCTGTTCTGATACTGCGCTGAACATTGCAATAGGATTTGGTAATCTATAGAATAATTAAACTAAAATATAAAGCCTATGAAAAAAAAAAAGAAAAAAAAAAAGAAGAGGTCCTGGAATATGGCAGAGAAAACTATAATGGTTTCTGCGATCATTTTTTGAATGTGTTTTATTAATTAATTCTGTACTTATTTCTCTGAAATGAATGCAATGAAGAATATTAATTTTTAGGAATAATTCCTTAGATCATATACTATTTAGCCATAGATCTAGTTTTGGAAAATTCAGTGAGTATACAAGGGAAATATTCTGGGTATGAAAACAATTCAGAGATGATACTGAAAGTCATGCCATCATATTATTAATTTCTACAACCAGGAAAATTATTTGAAAGGTGGGATACTGATTATTTTTGGAATCTCTCTTATTTAAATTATCTTTATGTCATATTTCTTCAGAAAGCCTCCTATAGCAGAGAAATTCTTTCTCAATTAACTGCAAAAAAATAGGGGATGGCTTAGTTTTGTAGCAGGGTTCAGGCAGTTAGAAATGGAGCCAGAATTCTTACACATCACAAAGGCAAATTCAAGCCCAGTGCAGATACAAAGAGCTTTGCAATATGACTATTCACACCTAAAATTAGACTATGTCAAGTAGTAAAATCCAAGTGCCAATCACTCTCTCTGCAAAAAAGACAAAATCTTAACTCTTTTCTTTTTTTTTTTTAAGGTTTTCTTTGTCATGGTCACAGCTAGAGACTTACGCTTTTTTTTCCCCCCAGATTTTCTGCTTTTATTTAAAAATAAAAGATAGCACCTTCAGAGAAGCACCAGAGAAATGCCAGTGCCAGGTTCAAATAAAAAATAAAACGTGCTGACACAGATTCTAAGGTCAGGGGAAAACAATACGATAATTTAGTCTGACCTTTTTCAAAACACAGAAACAGAAAATTGGGAGATAATACTTGCAATAAAAGTTATTTTTATGAAGTTTACGTTTTTGCACAGTGACAGCTTTAATTTTCTCTCACTAGATGAACTTTTAGTAGGATTCCAAGGTTATCTGGTGATGTTGTTTTAAAAGAAAACATGAGAGGAAGGTAGCAAAAAAAAGATTTCTCAGTTTGAAATATGCTGACTGTGTATTACACAATGTCATTTGACTGCCTGTCTCAGATATAAACTCCCACTTTTTGTAAGCAATCCACAGGATAGCATTCATCTTCAATCAAAAGCTGAAAATGCACATTAGAACACCCTTCATGCCAAATACAGAGGACAAGAAATCTCTCTCATTCCTTTGAATGTTCAGTATATTTCAAATAATTACAAAAATATATAGAGAACTACATTTATTTATAAGTTTAGGAAAAAATCTTTTACTATATGCTTTTTGAAAAGCTGGACCTCAGTCACTGGAATGACCAAATACATTCTAAGAAAGATTTATTTGTGTGATAGTTTTGGATTTAACTTTTTCAGTTTTCCAGCCCTGGAAGTTTCAGTTTCCACAGGCATTAAAAATATTCAGATCTTTTGCTTTTTAATGATTAACGTGATTGTGGAGTTTTTTGTAAAGGTAAAAGGAGAAACCATTTTCCTTGAACTTTCCAGGTACCTGCAGCAATAGGCCGATCTTGGAAATTTCAGTTCAAGGACATTTTAAGAAACTTATAACCCCTTCAAAACCAAGTATTGACTCCTCACAGTTATTAAACATAACTAAGCTAATTAGAACAACACCAAAGATGATATTTTCATGGTAGGTGTCACCAAGTAGTGCTATTACATACAGTGTTCTCTGTGTGCATGCAAGCGTTCAGCTTTGGCTATGCCAGGCTCTATGTAAAGGGAGTCAACTTTTTCCAGCAGCTTTGCATGAGTAACTAAGGAGTTTGTTAACTGCAGGGTCACTTTTTATTGCAAAGCTGCCACATAATAACTAGGTAGGAGCTTTGGGCTGTGTCTCCCAGAGACAGTACTGGATGTTTTTTGCCCAGGAGAGACATATATTCATTGAGGAAAAAGTTACACATGAAATTGATCTAGATTATCTGTCATTCACTTATTTTCAGCTAGGGAAGCAACCACAAGGCTCTCCATAAACAACAGTCACACCAACATGCATTCTCCCTCTCTGCTTACATGGGAAAGAGCTGTGTACTTTACACCCGGTGACATGTTATATAAAGTTTGAGAGGACTTGAGTTAATTAAAAAAGGTAGTCAGGATCTGTTAGATTTATAATGAAATCTTTATAGAGTGGCAATGCAAAATCATTCTGCAGAAATCCCAAGACCTCCACATAAATGAACTCAGTTGATAATATTTATTGACAGAACAGTGATATAATCTCTTTAATATTTGCAAATTTCAATTACAGGGAGGGCATGAGCATGTTAAGTAATCACAGTTTTCCATTATGATTGAACCAAACACCAATTTATTAATTTGTCATCTGATTTTGAAAAAGGTGAAAGTGTGATGCTACAGAGAATGATATATAATAAAGCAGATTATTTTTACATAAATGTAATGTTATTTTCTTCCTGTGACATTGAAATTCTGTGTCAAACTCTGGGAGAGAGGAAAGGATAAGAAAGCATAGGTTATTCTTCATATAAGAAGTGGAGAATTGAGATGGATCACTTAGGATGATGAAAGCAAGTAATACAGCATTTCATTATTCAAGACCTGAACCTGTTGGATAACAATCACAACTGCAGTTCACAAAAAGAGGGGCAACTCTATGTGCATCTCCCAAGAGGAAGAAAAAGGCAACAAAATGCCAACATTTTGATCCTTTTTTTTTTTTTTCTTTTTCAGCAAAGATATCCCACATGAAAAATGGACAACTCATCAAGCAGAATATTTTGACAGGACTCTGTCCTCATAAGGACCTCAACCAGAACTCTCAAAAGAGGTGACTCAACATCAAAAGACATAGTGATTTCTTGATAGACCTCCTTGATACATCTTGTATACAACTGCATGCTTACAGATATTAAGAGAACAATTTGTATACTGATGTAATAGACTATTTGTGGAGTTGTATAATCTCATTTTTCCTTCTGCTTTGTTTTGTAAATAATATAAAGCATTATCATTACTTTTTAATTTGCATTATTTGGAGCATGTTTGTACCAAAGGCTCCTGTGGAGAATCAGAACCATTATCTACCTCAACTAACAACCAAGAAAAGTCACCCAGTTCCTAAGGACCCAATGATTTTAGACCAGGACAAGGAAAAAATAAACCCTCTGAAGAAAACTCTGCCCTCCTTCTACTCAAAGAGCAGAACTGGTATATTATCCATCACACATCTAACACAAAAGCAACCATTCAGCCCCAGAAAGAATAGCTTGCAGATGTCACTGCCAGGCACGGTTTGCTGTCAGTCTAAAAATAAGACACACGGTCTTAGAAGGAGCTGAAGAAACATTCTAGAAACTCTTTGCTAACTAGCAAAGGGCTGGACACATGCTGAAGTTAATAAGCCTTTTCCAACACAGGGTATATGAGCAGTCGTTAAACCTTCTTCCTATAGCCTGTTAGAGCACTCAGAAAAGACTGTGACTTATCTGTGAAGCCAAAGAATCTCTTCGTCTCACAGTCCAGGTACATGGCATGCTGTAAGATTTCACTGTAGTTGCCATCCTAGACTTTTTTACTTCATTCTGCTCCTGAAAGCACAACAGTGAAACACATCTGTTTTGGCATTCTTCATTAGATGTGATAAAAAAAGAAGAGGTTGGAGCCACAGCCCCATCACCTATCATGGAATATGTCACTCTCTCTCATCATGGTGCACAGTGTGAATGGATCTGGACTTACAGTTTCTTGGAGAGAAGAGGAATACATTTGGTGGCAGCTAGTAGAACAAGGAATATATTGAGCTCACCCTTCCTTTCCCTCTGGCTCAAAAAGATCTCCTCCCAAAGGAGAACAGCTCCAGTCAAGCTGAGTAAGAAAATGTTCTGTGAGCTAGGAACAGTTTTCAGCCTTTCAAAATCTGATTTCTTTACAGGGAAGGTTAGATCTAGCATGCCTCTAAGGCTGTAAGCAAAAAAGAGTTCAGATAAACCAGAAAGGTACACTTGCTCAAGGCCTTGCTAAAAACTACCTCTGGGTAGCCTTTATCCCTAACGATCTGGCAGAACAGATGGTTAACGGGTTTCAGTCCCTGTCTGGAAGCAGTGGGGTTTATTTTGTGCCCAAAAGCTGGTCCCATTCCATGGCTGGATGCCCACTGCAATCTGTGGTTTGGAAAGAGGCTGGGGGCAAGGGCAGGGTCAGACCAGAGGAAGTAGATGGTAGAGGACCAGAGGAGGAGCCCAATGGGTTAGGCTGGACAAGAAAGGATTATCGGATTCAATTTTGCAATAGAAGAGGTCACAGCAGCAGAAGAAGCTGTAAAACACAGGCTAGAGGGTGTGAAGATTGCTGTGTGATAAGAATCAGTAACATTATAATACAAGCAGAGTGTTGGGAGAAGCAACAAATACTGGATAAGCTACATATGAAATACACAAATCTTTCTCAAGACAAAGAGGTGGTATGCTTGTTTTTTATTTATATACATGTAAGGGAATGGATTAAGGAATGCCATTGTTTGGAAAAATAAACCTTTATCTTTCACCTTGCTTAATTCGAGATTATAAAAGGATCATTTCCTATATAGGTTTCAAAATAATCCCACATATTTGAAAAGGCAGTCAACTACAAAACCAACAATGCAGAACAGTTAATTCAGATGCAAATGTTAACAATTACAGTAACACAGAACTCATACAGTTATCAATCTACATGCCAGATACTTGGATAATGAAATCTAAAATAACTGCTGGTATCTATACATTCAGAGATTCTTACCCTGCATTTTTATAAATTTCAGCCTGCATATCAGTGTGCTATTAACTGAGCTGAGCTTAAAATTCTGTGTGCACTCTTAAAGATAATTTTTGAAAAGGGTGGCCTTCTGAGGATAGCTATTTAAAATTCAGAAGGCTGCCCAGAATATCAGAGTAAGTTCAGCATTAGTGTAATTTTTCAACCTGACACCAGAGGCCTATGAACTAAAATGCCAGCAGATTAAAATGCCTTTTAAGAACCATACTGCACTAAGCGTATGTATGACAGAGTTACACTTTGAGTTATAAGCACAGAGTATCACTTTTGAGGCAGCAGCTGACACAGTTGGGCTAGAATAATTTTGCTATAGTGTGTGCCAAACAGTTACAGGACCAGGCTAATAGAGAGGTCTCCATTACCGTAACAGCAGCTTCATGGTTAGTCTGGGGGGGCCTGTCGCCTGCTGAAAGCAGTCAAGAGGAAAGCACAATTTGGGCCAGAGTAACATCTGCTTTTTCATAGTTTATTGGAAACTATTGGCATCGGTACTACATTGTCACCAAACGTGTCATGATCTTTCTCCCTGGATGTCTCAACCCAACATCTGTTCAAAGTACCTTTATAACATAGGCTGAAACATTTAATAGACACTTACTCTTACTGCCACAAATGATGATGTTTTGATATCAAGGCAGTCTGCAGAGAGATTTGCAGAGCTAGGTCATAATTTTGGAGGTTCTTCCAAGAAATAGGCTGGATGAAAAAGTTTCATCTTCAAAAGAAAGACACCTAGCAAAATCTCAAACTTGTGGTAAATTCTGTGTCTGCTCCAGATTTGAGACTAGCTACTAGTTCACTATCCCTTAGCAGCTGTTTGTTAAGAGTTCCTCTTCTTCTGGACTGCATGACTTGTATTCATCAGCTGAGAGATACCATTCCTACAGACAAAACTGATGTGAGAGAAGAGATAAAGGCAGAGGCACCAGAGGTGTTATAGCAGGATGCAAGGAGCAGGATGCTCTTTAGAACATAAATTACGGTTGTAGTTAGCAGATACGCTTCAGTCACACACCAAAGAAGCTCCAGGCCAGCTGTGGATCTACTTATTTAATTATTCCTTTTTAAGTATCACTGATAAAGTTAAACTTTTTGGTACACACTCAGTTCTCCTTAATCAGTACATCCCATACCTAGTGATAAAATGCATTTATATTTTGGCACAAGTGTGTACAATATATATTTAAGAATAAATTAAAAATAAGTATCTACAGGTATATCATAAATAAGCATACAGTACCTTTCTCAGATTTTTACCAGAGGTCTTTAAATATCTGTTATTATCTTATTGCTTTTAAATATATTTATGGAGCTCACATTACATGTAATTTTCCAAACATGAAGAATTTTAAGGAACTCAGTGATTTCAATAGGAGGGCAAAATAAGTGACTTATATATGAACCCAACTTCCAAACCAAAGCAAAGCTCAAAATCCAGATACGCTTCATTAAGTTTCAGTTTTCCACAAAAAACTTCACTTCTTCATTGGTCAAGCCAAATAGCTCCTGCTGATTAATGAAACTGATATTTGACTATTTTCTGTTTATTGGATTCAGATCCATTTTTTTTGTAGATTGGGTCCATCAGGTTTGTTATATATGTACTTGTGCGATAGTTAAATCAGACTCCTTGCAACTGCCCTGAGAGATATCCTAAATACGTCATTTAGAGGAAGAAATGGCTAAAAGATTTAGTTTTGTTCTTTCTCCCAATCTGAGACCACTAAAAGTATTAAATCAGTGCAGCTGGAACCCTAACCGAAAGCATTGTCCAGAGAAGACACTGGGACCTCCATGACCTTCCCCTGAAGATTCAGTCTTGCCACTCACCTGGGACCACCGCATTTGCAGGCAATTACTTTACCATTTGTAGGAAAGTATTATCTCTCTGCTAGGCAAATTTCTCCCAAGAGCACTGTAATTTATGAATGCAACCCATGAACAACAAAACTGGTACTGAAGGATTACAATGAGAAGTAGAATATCTCCTAGGCAACATCTTTATTTAACCACACCCAGATTAATTTTCACTATTTTTGAAGTTGCACTATCTTGCATCGGCGAAACAATCATAAAACCTTGCAAAAGCTCACCAGTAAAAGGTGAAGAAAGAGTAGAGAAGATGATTTGTAGGTGTCACAAAAGATGCAACAGTGATGCTAAATACCAAGAAATAAAAAATTTGATAAGAACCACTATAAATGAATGTATTTTTCCTCCACAACTACCTGAAATATTATTTTTTTATGAAATTAATCCACTGTCATAAAATTATTTATTAAAACTTTATCCAACTATCCTATGTCAACATAATTTTCAGTTAGCTGAGAATGTCTGCATTTTAAAGCTTAAAGGAGTTTGTTTTCTGAGACCATACCCTAAAAAGTTTGTCATGATTTTTTTCTGACACACAGAATACTGAATATTCTACCAAATAAGGATTTTTGTCTCCATTTGCATTCTCTGGCAAAAGTTAGTAATGTATCTTTGAGAAGTGTATGTACCCTCACTTTTCTAAACCAGATTTTTCAATACTTTACAAATTCCTGACAACAAATGCACAGTAAATAGATAATAGCTTTCCTATAACAGCAATTTCTGGATAACCTGATTCCAGCAGTCAAAGAGAAACATAACTATAAATAATGAAATGTATGCAGAAAAGTAGCTACCATTTCCTAAAACATTTTACCATGTTTAAATCTTCCACTACTTTCACAACATTATTGCATATACCACAGCTAATGACTGCTTAAAAACAAATATTAAGCCCCTTTTACACTATTTGCAAAAATGTCATGCTATGTTGTAGTAACACCACTTAAATCAGTGAAGCTCATTCCTAATGAGAAAAGTGAATAAACAATGTGTAAGTATTAGGAGTCATACTGACCTAAATAATACGAAGACTACATTTATGCAAGTGAATTAAATAGTGCTAGGGCATGAAACCATGTCCTGGAACTATTTTTTTTCTAAAACATAAAATCTCAGGGCAGTCCCTGACACGCTTTTGATCTTGGCTACTTGACCAGCCATCTCCCAAGGGTTTTCTGGGCACAGCTAGGGCACTAGCTCAGCCTGGGGATGGTTCCCAAGAGGCAGGCTAGCTGCAGCCTGTGCTCAGGAGGCTAAGGGAGCTTAACCATATGGAAGTGGCCATGCTTAGCTGGCCTCCAGGCTAGAGAGAGGCCTTGCATTATTCAGTTTATTCATAAAAAATATAGGCAAGGAGCAGAAATGTAGCTGTAGTAGGAAAAAAAAAAAAAATCTAAACGAACATTTCCAATCAGTCTCCCAACAGTAAACATTCCCAATTAATCTCTCATTGTTACTGGAATAAAAGAGACAAACCCTGACAAATCTGGTTTTGTGTCCCTGGGGGATAAACAGAAGTGAGTGACCAGCTTCTGTCTACCACCGTGCTGGGGATTTATACTGTATCTCCATGCTGTGCTTTCCATATTGATCCAGTGCACTGGTGCTGATATACAATCCAAGTCCAGAGGCAAGCTGTCTCATCCATAAGCACTACTTACTGATACATGTCAAGTCACATAATGCATACTTAAGTTCCTGAAACTGTAGACTAAGTAAATTAGATTTCCTTCCACCTGCGCTCTAGATGTCTTTTAAACCTACATCCTGAGTCTAAATACAGTTTGGTCAGAGGACATTTTCCTCTTAAAGTTGTTAAAAAGACATAACTCATTTCCCACACATTATTTTCTTTAGTTATTGAAGAGAGACATTTCCTTCCCTCTTTCTGTTATCACCTTAAGTCTGCCTCAATACATGAGCTGTATTCAGGAATAAAATAATAAGCAACACTCCACTAATAAATGCCTTTCCAAGAAAGTGCCTGGTTACCTTTCCAATACTTCCAATTTATCCACTAGACTAAAACCATGATCTACTCAAAGGTGTGGTGCTCTAGAACTGGACAAGAATTATTCTACCCATCAGGAAAAATTTTTGGAGTCGTTGAAATTCTTTTTGAAAGTTGCAAAAAGAGATTAAAAATTTTAAATTTTAGAAAGAAAAACATTTTGATTAGGGACAAGACAAGAGACAATCAAGAGTCTTCTGTCAATATTTTGGGGACTTTTTTTCTGGTTTTGTGGTTTTTCTTATTTTTACCAAAAAATCACCTTATGGATAAAAAAAGAAAAAATATATCTTTTAATTGATATATGATCACATCACACACAAAATGTATGAAAATATGTCTTTTCTACAGACAGCTTTGGTTTCATGGAGCATAAGTCTGAAAAACATAAATTTCAAAGTCATTTCAACCAGCTTCAAATTTTTCATGAGAGCTGACTGAAATATCTTCAAATACAAGATTTTTGTAATAAAAAGTTTTGATCCATTCTGAAGTGATATTAAAAAAACTTTTTTTTTAATTTAATGTAGAATATTGTCAAGGTGATGAATAATGAAGTATTAATCAGATATATGTACTTCATATAAAAAAGAAAATTGTTTGAAAGTTTAAAAATATTTTTATCCCTTTTTCTTTATTTTCCCCCCTCTTTTTCTCACTGAATTCTTTCCCACTTTCCCAATAAGAAAAGCAGAAAAGAAAAGAAAAAATGACACAACTTTAAGAAACTTATATGATATTTGGTTCTGAAACAAACAAAGCAAAAATTTCTGGTTTGCTTTGTTACAGAAGAAGAAAGCTGACAAATCTGAATGACAGATAAATCTTTTTAAATCCATTTTTGTTAAAGAAAATAATTCCTGTTCAGGGATAATGCTGGTAAGTAAAGCTTCTGTCATGAAATTCATCCTTTGTTGTTTCTTGCTATTAAGTTGTGTAAGGCGGAGGTATACCAAAATGTCTCTGAAGCATCTGCACCATAAATAGTCTCTTTGCTAGCCTCCAGGAGAGAGGCAAAGGCAGTTACAACACTGTAGGCCCGATATATAAGGGAGGAAAGAGCTGTTGATTCATGTTCACCCAGGTCTACCTCACTAGCAGCCAGGCAGCAGTCATGAGGGAACTGCTGGGAAAGCAACCACAGAAATGAAACATGGTTTTACATAGATCTGAGTGAAGGTCTGGGTTGCCATTTTCTGCAGTTGCACAATTCAAATTTTGAAGCCCAGGTTGTTTGGCTATACCTGAAGGAAGTGAATTTAATTCTTAGGTCAGAAACCATCGAATACATGTTACTGAGAGAGGGGCTAGAAATGCCAGTTGTAACCAGAATTGTTTGGTATATGCAAAAGGAGAACTTCTTCTAATCCTAGAACAAATTTTCACTAATTTTCCTCAAATCTTTTCTACCTCTGAGTGAAAACTCTATGGTTGGTAAAAAGCTTATCAGTCATATTTTCTTTTTTGGAATTATTTACCAAAAAGATTATAATAGATTATTTTAGCCAGATTGTGCATCACCGTTCAGGAATGTAATTTTCCACCAGATGACAAATAAAGGCATCTCGTTTGACTATACTGATAGATTCTACACTGATAGACTTTTTTCCTACTATAAATCTCTTTTACTTTCATTGAAGATTAATCATTTTACAAGAGGCAGGAATTTGAAATTGTAAATAGGAAGCATTTGCTGCCACCTCTGACTTTATTTATACTTATACAGCAGTTACAAAGGTGAGAACATGCAGCAGCAAATTATCTAAAATAATTTTCCCCAAATCTTACTTCTGACATCATGCCAAAGTTAGATCCACTCAGTACAGTCAACTGTCTTTTCAGCATCAAAAATTGATACTAAAAAATAGTATATCTATTTACTGTATTAAATATAGTGCCGTATTAAATACTTCTCTGCTCTACTGTCATCTTCTGTTTTCCCTTAAGCTCCACATTACATTCAGTGATAATCTTTCCTGGTTCTTCAATATAAGACCGTAGTTGCTTTTTCAAGTCTTAACAGGAAGATCTTGACTGTGATTGTAGATGACAGTAGCCTGTAGCTGGCAAAATATCTTTCAGATTCATGTTTTTCAGGACATAATGTAACATTGGCTTCAGACGCTGAAGTGAAGATTCATTTTGTTTTCTCCTTTTTCAGGATTCAGTTACTTTTTTTTTTTTTTTTTTTTTCTTTTTTTGGCAGCACTGGCTATTATTTATAGCCTTGGGTTTAAAACATTCTGCAGGAGAACCATTGGACCCTGCTGTTTTACCTTCAGGAAAGAGTTTAACCACTCTCAGCTATTTATTGTGCTGTCATATCTTCCTCTGTATCTTCATGGTCAGAAAGGAAGAACAACCAGCAAATCCCTGCTCGGGTGAGGAAACCAGACAGTAGCAAAGTAGGGCATTATACAGATTTTGATATTAAAATAAAAAAATTATATATGTATGCACATGTATACACACAGAAAAATGTGTATACAAATACACACAAAATCTGCCAGGGCCATCTGGATTTCCAGCATGGGGAATGGTTATTTTCTGGCTTTTCTCTTCTTTTGAAGCTCCCATCCTCTTGGTATGTCAGCTTTAGTTACTTGTCCCGTGGCCAGAACATGTTAGGTAACTCAACTTTTGTAATTTTATTTTTAACCTTAGTTGCATTTATTTTTATGTGTTACTTCTGTCTTAAGGATCTTTCATAAAAGAGTACTTTTTTTCTCCCTTTAAAAAACAAAAAAACACATCCTTACATATTTTTACTTCATTTTGCCACGTCTCCAACATTTCAAACTTTGTTTCTAGATTCACTTAGGGTTTTGACAAACTCATTTGTGTCGGTATATCTGGCAAAAGTCGTACCTTCTGTAATAATATCTGGTAAGAGAAAAAAAACAACAACAAACCTGTCTGCACAGAATCCATGATGCAGTGTAAATCCATTTCCATTGATGTAAACTGACTTGTCTCCCATGAGATGCCAGTTTTCTAATGCTGTCATCGTAGTAGCAATGCCCAGTTGCAAAGGGAGGTTTTGATGTAGGTTGAAAGTCCATCAGCTAGTGCAGAAAGTTTACATGCTGCTGAGCAAGCTTAAGCACCTGTTGTAGAGGACTAACCTCTTATTCGTTGTCTCAGTTTCCACTTAATTCTACATAGGATTAATCCATTAATATTAATATTTCCTTTATATACTTTTAAAGAAAAATAGCATATATGTATATATATTGATCATAAATTGGTTCATGAAATCCTTCTACCAATCATTTTTGGTATTTGCAGACATTTTTAGTGATTTGTTCTGTAATTTAAAATCCTGTCATTTCTTCTTAGACTCTGAGTATGTGTCTGCTATAATACAGTCTAATAGTTTTATTTATGACAGTCCTTTGGAGACTCCAGCAACTGTGTGAAGTCAAGATTGTTCAAGCCATTATAATACAAGATAGTATTACAGAGATTTGAATGGATAAAAGTTCTCTGATCTCCAAAAGAGAAGTGGATTGATAGACACTGTTCTGTAACACATCAGGACAAATGTGTTACTTTAATCCCCCAGACAGAAAGCTGTATTTTCTGAAGCAACGCTGTTGCAAGCAACAAGATGCATAAGGACTAAGAGTGCTAGTGAATGAAAAGTACAGGAATTACCATTTTTTTGTAGTGTGAAACATTCTATATCAACTCAGGTACCTTAAAAAGCCTTAAAAATGTCTGAGGATATTCAACAGTTGAAACGTGGGGGCATTCCTTCAATCTGCCTCCTTAAAAAATGGCTGGATCTTACAAAATTGGCTATTAAAGTCTACCTTATGTAGTATTGCTTCCTGATATTATATTTAGAATTCACTTTGTGGTAGTCCTTTATTATAAACTTAATCCTTCACATTTTGTCTACAAAAGTTCATTTTGAGTAGAAATATCAAAGAGTACACCTGTGCAACTCTTTTTAAAACAGTTAATAGCTTGCAGTACTTCTAAAGTATACAAAACATAAAAAAAAAAACTCCTGTAGAAATATTTAAAGCTTTCCCCCTGGAAATTAAAAATTAAAGTTGTCTGATGCTGACAATATTTTATAACTACAGATGTAAACACTTGAATAAACTTAGGAAAATTATTACTTTTCATGGTCATTGATCATGAAAGCATCTTTGTTCAACAAAACATGTGATTAGGTCCCTTTGAGGTCAGCACATACTTAAAGACTTATATTTATTTAAGGGTTTTGCTGATGTGAATCTTTCTGCAACTACCATTTCATCTGATTGTGTTAACAATGCACAGTAATGCTTGTTTGTTCAGGAAGAAATTTTGTCCTTACAGACTTGTAACACTTGAGAGAGAGAGTGTGTGGAGCTAACATAGTATGCAACAGGAGAGAAGTACTATTAAGAGCTATTGCTGGATTAGGCAAACCAAGTGCATAAATAATACAGAAAAACTCAATCTTGGTAGCAAATGGTGTCTGGCCACTTTCCTTAGAAGATTAAAAGTTCTGTTCTTGATTATTTTTTTAATTTACATGCATTTGTACTCTGAAAGCAAACTAAACTAGCTTTTCTTGTATACCCATCTTTATTTCTTTTAGCCAGTAGCATATCATTTCAATCTGCATGCTTTTTTAGGGAAGATCATATTATCAAGGAAATGTCGTGATTGAAGAAAGAGAAAATTGAACACACACACACACGTGCATGCGCACACAAAAACAAAGCACAGTTGAGACTAGACGTAGGACAGTAATTGATATTTTAAGTTGCATGTGACACTCTTTCCTTGTTCTGCTGCATTGCATTTAGATATTGTATGGCTCTCCAGACATGCTATGCATAATTTTACATACCATCTGCTTTACATGCCAGGTTCCATATGTACAGTATATAACCTAAACCCAATATTTTGATTGATTTGAGCTACAGTGGAGGCTTTTGTTCTTAAATTGCTGGATAGAAGAATATAGTCCTAAATAAATTATCTGACAAATGTGTTCTAGGATTAAGAAACAATCAATCAAATTTATTTTGGAAAAGTTTTTAAATGTGTAATAATTACAAAATTCAGGTGACTTTCAACAGTCCCGCTAATATTGCTTCCTAGATTCAAGTACCAAGAGACCTGCAAACACTTGCTACCATTCACTTAACAACCATAGCAATACAATGGCATACTCATGTTTCAGAGTCAGGCAAGGGACAGCAAAAATAGTCTAGAAAAAGATGTATCTGAATAATAAAAGCACTTATTCCTCAACACAGGATGAGGTTTATAAAGATGCTAAAAATGAATAATGGGTATTCAAAATCATGTCCTGGAGATTCCCAGTACTTCATTACCTGGCTTCTTTCAACCCTGTTTTAAATACTCAGGTCTTATATACTCTGCAGTTACAGGTAAGCCTAAAAAAACTTAACTTTCTATTTTGGAGATGCTGTCCACAAGAACATCTGGCTGCATTTCCACATGCACATATGAAGAATAAGTATTCAAACACCAAAATGAAAAGAATACAGAATTTCAGATGATGGCTCTCAGGACAAAACTGAAGATTTATGCAAATATATATCCTCATTTTTAGAACTGCTGACTCTCTTCATCCAAGCAAGCAAAGAGGATTAAGCATTACTTTGGATCTTAAAAAAACTACCACTACTACTCCCCCCCTCCAAAAAAAAAAAAAATCAGTCCAAAACTCTTAATAAGGAAATAATCACCATATTTTTCACATTTGACTCAAAATGGAAGTATTATCAACAAAAATACGTTGTGGCATTATGTGTTAGCAAACAGCAGATAGAGTAGCAAATACACGAAGCAACAATGCAGCTCAAAGAAATTCTTTTCCATGCAGTGTCCTATAAAATATGTACCCTTCACCTCCGTATGTGGCACATGGCAAAAGAAACATTTGAATTCACAGGGAAATTAGAAAGAAACCTGTAATAGGACTTTTTAAGAAGGAGGCTTCTGTCTTCCCTATGCAATTGCAAGGAGAGAAGAGACAATCAGGGAAGCATTCGTCTATTTTACAGGGGTTTTTTTCCATTGTAACATGAACATCTTAATCTGTTCACAGTTAAGTATCAGTGGCACATTCAGTTCAATTCAATGACAATTCTACAACATGCCTACAAATAAAGCTGAACAAGACAGGCAGCACCTCAAACTTTTTTTATACTTGCCTATTAACACAAAGAGAAACATTATTATTGGACCAAAACTGAGAAAGGTTATTTTTCTTATTTTATTGGGTTTGTGTGGCAAGGTTTTGGTAGCGGGGCAGGCTACAGGGATGGCTTTTGTGAGAAGCTGCTGGAAGCTTCCCCTATGTCTGATGGAGCTAACACCAGCTGGCTCCAAGACAGACCCGCTGCTGGCCAAGGTCGAGCCCATCGGTGACAGTGGTAGCGCCTCTGTGATAACATATTTAAGGGGAGAAAATGCACAACAGCAACTGCAGCCAGAGAGAGGAGTGAGAATATGTGAGAGAAATAACTCTGCAGACACCAAGGTCAGTGAAGAGGAGGGGCAGGAGGTGCTCCAGGAGCCAAAGCAGAGGTTCCCCTGCAGCCCGTGGTGCAGACCATGGTGAGGCAGGCTGTGCCCCTGCAGCCCATGGAGGTCCACGGTGGAGCAGATCTCCACCTGCAGCCCGTGGAGGACCCCATGCCAGAGCAGGGGGATGTGCCTGAAGGAGGCTGTGATCCTGTGGGAAGCCCACGCTGGAGCAGGTTCCTGGCAGGACCTGTGGCTCCATGGAGAGAGGACCCCACGCTGGAGAAGGTTTGCTGGCAGGACTTGTGGCCCTGTGGGGGACCCACGCTGGAGCAGACTGTTCCTGAAGGACTGCACCCCATGGGAGGGACCCACACTGGAGCAGTTCGTGAAGAACTGCAGCCCGTGGGAAGGACTCATGTTGGAGAATTTCATGGAGGACTGTCTCCCGTGAAAGAGACCCCACACTGGAGCAGGGGAAGAGTGTGAGGAGTCCTCCCCCTGAGGAGGAAGGAGAAGCAGAAACAACATGTGATGAACTGACCACAGCCCCCATTCTCCATCCCCCTGCGCTGTTCCAGGGGAGAAGGTAGAGAAATTGGGAGCAAAGATGAGCCTGGGAAGAAGGGAAGGGGGGGGGGGGAAGGTGTTTTAAGGTTTAGTTTTTATTTCTTGTTTTCCTACTCTGATTGGACTGGTAATAAATTAATTTCCCCAAGTCAAGTCTGTTTTGCCCGTGACAGTAATTGGTGAGTGATCTCTCCCTGTCCTTATCTTGACCAATGAGCCTTTCGTTATATTTTCTCTCCCTTGTCCAGCTGAGAAGGGAGTGATGGAGTGGCTTTGATGGGCACCTGATGTCCAGCCAGGGTCAACTGACCACGTTTATCAATGTAATAGTCACATTCTTCATGGTGTATGGGCCTAAATCTGATACTTGACAAATTGTTGACCCCATGCAGAATTTTTGGGGTTCTTTCAACACTCAGATTTGAAAAAAAAGTTAAAAACATATCTTCACACTTTCCTTTTTAAGGCATTCCAAGCAATTGAAAGTGGTTAGTCAGATTACAGGAATAAGTCTAGCTTTTGCCATTTGAATATCAATATTTTTATTTGGTGTTTCATGATATATCTGACTGCTCCCAATCTAAATACTGCACTGAACAGAGGACGTTCTGTGAACTAGAACTTCCATTTGCTAATGGATTTTTTTTTTTGCATAAAATCTTCTTTGTAGTCCATATGAATATGGACATTTTAATTATTAATCAGAAGCATTATTTCTTATTTGTATCTGTGTTGCAAAAGAGTTCTTAAAAACGGGATAAAAAATTAATGTACATTTAGATTTTTCTCCTCCCTAGAGGGAGGCTGTTCATGAGTTAAATGCTTATGCAACACCTTTCCTTACTAACTGTACTACATTTCTCTTGTTACTTCTCTATTGAGCCTTTCTGGGCCTGATCCACAGGCCACTGAAGTCAATGGGAGCCCATCCAATTGTCTTAGTGGTCTCCCTCTGCTTGAACTTTCTAGTGAGAAAAAAAAGAGATACAGCACCAGAAAAGTATGAGGTACTAATCTGGTAATACTTTATAACATCTGTGGGTAAAACAGTAGGCTTCAGTCCATCTTGATATCAGACACGTCAAGAAATCATTCCGATATTTCTCCACTGCAAAGTGGGAATGAAAATCTAGAAGACATTTCTGACACATTGTAGCTAAATCTCTTTGGTTAAAAAGATAGCTTTTAAAAATGAAGTTTCTTTTATACGTCTCTTTCATTTTGCCATCTCTGTCTTCTTCCCAGTCCCTTTCATTGGAAAAGTATTTGGTATTTGTCAGAGCCTTCTTCCTTTCAAGTCAATTGGGAGTTTTGCCATTGACTTCCATGGGAGAGTTATCATACCCAGGATGCAAAACATCGTGAGAAAAGATATCATTGTCAAAGTAGACATTGTAAAAGTAAGAAAAAATATTTAAACGCTTTAACAAAATCCGCTTAAAACTCTCCAGCAATAGGCGGCTTTTATGCATGTTTCCCACAAATCGCACCAGGCGGTCTAGGAGAAGAGAAAGCCCCTTGCCCGGTGTCCCTGGCATTTGGGAGCCGGAGTTGCGCCCCAGCCTGAGAGGAGTCAGCCGTGCGCGAACCCGAGCTCGGCACAGCCACGCGCTAATTGATCGCAAACATTTTGCAAACATTAAACCTTCCCTGAGGGACGAGCGTTTTGCCACCCACCGCAGCCCACAGCAGCGCACCGGAGGGAGCCACCGGGACGGGGAACGGGCAGGGGGGCTGCGGGCACCCTCCCGCCGCGGTGCCGGGGCTCCGGCCGGGGCTCCGCTCTCCGCCCCGCGCAGCGGCGCGCCCCGCCGCGCAGCACCTGGGTGCTCCCCTCCGCAGGTGAGGCGCCCGGCGGAGCTCCCTCTCCGCCCGGACGGCGGCACGGCGGCTCCCGAAACACGGGACCGCGCTGGCAGCCCCCGGGGACGTCGCCAAAATCGAGGGCAAGGGAGAAGCCGGACACGGTCCCCGGGGCGCGCCGAGGGGCACCGTGCCCTTCGCGCCCCGGCGAGGCGCGGAGCGGAGCCCCCGAGGAGGGAGCCCCCCGCGCGGCAGGGCACCCTCCGCACCTCCCGCGTCCCCGGGGGACCCCGGCGGGGCGCGGAGCCCCGTACTCACCGCGGTGCCGCAGGCAGCCACCCGCAGCGCAGGCGAAGCGCCCCCGCCCCGGCCGGTGCCCGCTGCGGCGCACAGACCCCGTCCCTCGGCGCCCACATCCAAGCCCCGGCCGCGCAGCTAAAAGTCCTTCTGAGGAGCACCCGGCGAGCCCCGCCGCCTCCCGCTTCGGATCGCTGTCATCTCCCCTCCCCTCGCCCCCCCCGCCCCTCGCCCCCCCCCGGCGGGCGGCAGCAGTATAAAGCGGTCTCTAACCCGTCAGATCACGCACCAGAAGAGGTGCCGGTCCTCGCCGCTACTTACCGGGCATCCTTCAGAGCGGCGGGCGGGCGGGAGCGAGGGAGGAGAAGGAGGAGGGAGGGACGGAGGGGGGGGGCTGCGCGGCGCTGCGCGGCGCTGCTCGGCAGCCTGGGCAGCTCGGCAGAGTGCTGCGAGTCAGTGAGTGAGTGTCTCCGTGCGTGTGTGCCCGCGCGTGTGTGCGCGGTGCTGGACACAAGCGAGCGGAGGCTCAGGCACCGCGGGGCAGCGGGAAGCGGCGGGGGAGTTCAAGGGGCGCAGCCCGCGCAACGCGGCGCGGACGGCTGCGGCCCAGCGCGTCCCCGGCCCCGCGGCCCCCCGCGCCCCGCCGCCGCGGCGGGAGATGCCGGGGAAGGGGCTGAGGGAGGCGCGCATCCTCCCCGGTGGCACACGCACCGCGGGCGGGGAGGAGGGGGGGAGGGATTAAAAATAATGATTACAAAAAAGCCCAATCACCAGGAAAGAAAATAAAAAAATAGCAGAACTCTGTCTCTACTTCCCGGCCGAGGTTTGAGCCCCTCGCCCCAAAGCTGCGCTCCCGCGGCGCGCTCCCGCCGCTTCGGGAGCCGCCACCGCCCGCGGTGCAGCGCGGCAGCAGCTGCTGCTGCCGGTAGCGCCCAGCTGAGAGCCGGAGCCTCTCCCCGCGCACGGAGGAGCCTCCCTCCTTCCCTCCTTCCCTCCCTCCCTCCTTCCTTCCCTCCCTCCCTCCCTCCCTCCCTCCCTCCCAGCCCGCTGAGGCGGGCAGCGCAGGCAGGTGCTGCCGGCTCGCCCGGCGGCGCAGGGAAGGGCAGGGCCCTCCGCCGGCGCTGCGCGGGGGACAGCGGCCTCTCCGCGGGCAGCGGCCGGGCTCCCCCAGGCACTGGGGCGGCGCTGGGAGGCTGCCCCCGCCGGGACGCGGCTGGAGGAGAGGAGGGGGGGGCATGCGAGGGGCGGAGAGGAGGGAGCCGGCTGCCCCCGAGAGCTGCCGGCGGGCCCGAGGAGCAACGGCGGCGGAAGGAGGAAGCGGCGGGGGCCGCCCGAGCCGGTCAGCGGCGCGGGGCCCTTCGCCCGCCTGCGACTGCCGCTCCCCCCGCTCGGCTCACCTGCTGCCCGGGCGGTGGGACCCGCTGGGGAGGACCGAGGACGGTGCATCGTTACTGCCTGGTTTTCGTGGGGGAGGGGGGGGGGGGGGGGCGGGGGGCAAGCGGAGAAGGGAGGGAGGGCATAATTATAACAATCACACGGAAAGGGGGGAAAAAAAAAAAGCAACACGCACACCAAAAAAGCCCGTTCTCGGGAGAGAAATCAAAAATAGCCGCAGCAGCATTGAAAGTTGCTCGCTTTGTGATTTGCATTATAACGCTGCCGCTGCTGCCTGTCTCCTCCAACAGCGTACCCAAGAAACACGCGAGATGGGAGGGAGGGAGCTATATACTTTTTGTGTGCTTTCTCTTCATGACTGTAGTTCTCTCAAAAAAAAAACCCAACCCGAAACGCAATCCCCAAACCCAAGCACACACACACACACACACACACACACACACAACCCACTTGCTGGAGAGGAGGCTCCAGGTGGTGGTTTCTGAGTTGCAAGCGGAGTTTGTCGGGGGGGTGGGGGGGTGTAGAAGACCCCAGGGAGCGCTCCCCCCCGGGTTTTGGGCGCTCGGGTTTGCCCCCACCGAGAGGGAGGAGGGAGCGGGCGCTGATGCTCCCCCGGGGCCGGGCAGGCAGTGCCCGCCGGCGGAGGACATGGGCCTCCGTCCCTTGGGGGTACCCGCGGTGCGCCGCGCCCGCTGCTCGCCCCCGCCAAGCGGGCGCGCCCTGACCCCGCGCAGGTTGCGCCGGGCGGCGCGGGGCGGGCCGGCGGCCGCGGAGCGTGGAGCCCGAGCCCGGGGGCGCAGGTTGCGCCCGGGGTCGGGGAAGGCCATCGCCTGCTTTCCCTCTCTCCTCCGGCCGTGGAAACCGAGATCGGTGATAAGTGGTGCTGCTTTCGGGAAAAAAGATTGGGTAAAATCAAACGTTTATTTACCAACAATTCATGCCCTGATGAAAAAAAATAGCACCGAACCTTAACCCAGATTACGCGGTTAAATGTATCGAGCTGGAGGTAGCATGGCTGTTTGCCAGACCCATGATCCATTAACCTCTTTAGCTCATTGTTGGCAGGCAACAATAGCACACGATCACATTCTTATATTTTAAAGACAAGCCATTTTCGTTTCATAGTAAACTCCACTCTCCTATGCTGCGATTGAAAAGGGTCTCTTCAGCAATAGAAGTAATTAGAAAGAAGTATACTGTGTCGGTTTTGCTACGTTGTGTTCATTTTATGAGTAAAAACATTGCGCTATGCCTAAAGTAATCTGTACAAAGGTGGACAGCAGCATATGAAATATTCTTACTTTACAACAAGGATTTGGATAATTTTACCTTCAGCATTTAATTATGTATTATTTAGACTGTGTGCCAATTAAAGTTTTAGTTCTGATCCTTTTACAGAAAGAAACCAAGCAAAACCCAGCATAATCAAAATTAGAGCATGAAAATAGGATATATAGGGCCCTTTATTTCCTTCCATATATGTTATAGATGTATATACACATATATGCCCTTTAATCCAAATACATCCTGTCTGAAGTTATATATTTATACATGAATGTGTGTGCACATGTACATGCTATATATATCTCCCCATTATATAAATAACGTACTTTAAAATCATTAAAAAAATAGTATAGAAAAGAAGCAAAGCTAAAAACACAGCTCTCAATCCCCTGCCGGGTGCTATAAAAAAATGCTACCACTTGGAGGAGAAGTCATAGAATCACTGATACAGAAAGGATATGAAAGTTATATTTTGCACCTTATTCTTTACACAAGCAACTTAATAGAAATACATCTGTGAAAAATGGAAGTGCAATGTTTTCTGGGTTTTTTGGTGTAGGACATTTTGACATTAGGCTGCGGTCCTAATTGCCATGTGCTGAAATATTTGTTCTGGAAAGTATGCATTCAGAGAAGTTGAATCTGTCACTGCTAAATCAAGCTGTCTGGTCTGGGAGTGGAAGATAATATGTACAAAAAAGACAGCTGATCCCATGAGGATCTGGGGAAAAGGAATGGGAAAGGTGATAGGGATGGGGAGTAGGTCTAGATGGGTGACAACAGTGAATACAAGAAGCTGGTGTGTTACAGGGGAAATGGCCTGGAAACAAAATGCCATCTTGTGTGGAGGAGGCAGCATGGAAGAAGACCTTCATCTTCTTTCTCATGGTCAGGCTGTGCTGTAAAACACATCCTGTTGCTCATTAGGGGTTGAGGAGCGTAGGATAACACCTACATCCTCTCAATATCTCCACACATTGCTTCCAAATCCTCTGTGGTTTAGGAAAAGTCCTTCCAAAAAAACCAAACATGAAGCTCCAGAAAACGCTAAAAAACCTAAGTTCACAGTACTCACCCACTTCCTAGAGAATCTTTGTTTATTTGTTTACCGCAAGGAGAAAGGTTTTAGGGGTGGTTTTTGTCACCCTAACCAACTCCTCAGACATAGCTGTCACTATGCTGTGTTAGCCAGAAGAGACTCTTTGCTGGCTATTTTATGGTTTTTATCTGAGAAAATGAAGTCTTGATCCCATTTTCATTAAGATCAGTAACAAAATCAAGAAGTGACTGATACATTAGCAGAATGTTTTGAGTGCGTGAGACTGCCTGGCTTCAAGAGCAGACGTTTGGGATGGGAAAGAGGTGTAAATCTACACTGTATACCGTTAAATTTAGGCTATATTTCAACCTGCTGTGGCAAGAGCAGTCATTAATAGCTCAAAAATGAATGAGTGCTTATTGCTACTGTAGATAGCCTGTTAAATATTAAAAGTAGGTATATTTTAGCTGCTTGCTTTTTCACTGTGTTTTCTTCACTAAGTCTGAAGTGTTTTATCCTTACTCGAGAGTTGCCAACTCTAGTATGGGACAGATATAAGGCATCACACACTGGTCCCTCTTTGCATACATTGTGTAGGATAATCACATTGATATTAGCTGATGCAAAACTGTGAAGTTCCTGGCTATCCAGGCTTCCCGTCTTTCACATGATGCAATAATAGCAAATATCATTTGGTAGCCATTATTTTCAGGAAGTACAAAGTTGATCCCTCTGTTCTTTAATAAAATTCTTTTAAGTTCTTTTTTTTAAAAAAATATTTATTTTTCTACTACAAAGAATATTATCTAACAGCTTTATTGTAATCATTTTCAGTACTGTAACTTGAAGAAGTGTGTATCATTTATTTAAAACAGGCTTGGATAATAAAATAATGATAAGTAAAACCTGCCATTCTCTGCAAAAAAACAAAGACAGCAACAATAGATAAGAATGGTAAGATTTAAATGCCCAGCCTTTATTACACTTGCTATATGGCTGCATTGGTTTGTAATCTCATTGGCCCCTTTAAATCAAGTGAGTTTTTTGATACTCCAGAGGGTTTTCTAAGAAAGTCAAAATGATGGAGAAAATGACACTGATTGGTACAGGGGTACAGGATGGCTACCCTTCCTTATACAATGGTAAGGAACTGAGATGGTAGCTTGAAATGGTGGTGTTTTGACAAAATATGAAATTCAGTCTTCAAGCCAATATCTGACCATTAAACACCATGCTGTTTCGTCACAAATAGATACATGGCCTCAGTTGTTAAAAAGTGATGTAGCTAACGGTAACAGGAATATATTCTGCCTGTATTTTCAGTTTAAAATTCATGTTGCAGAAATAGTTCTGGCAATTAGAATAGAGAGTTGCATCTGGTCTGTCATAAAGGTATGCTTTATGTAATTATATCCCAATTTTTCAAACTTTCATTCTGTTCCATGCAAAGTGTCTTATACCCCAACTTTTTATTAATTTGCCTTATTTTTTGGAAAAAATTGTGCCCCTGAAGAACTTCATAAAAAGTTTAAGTGTTTAAGGATTTTATAGGATTATGTAAACTCATGTATTACAAGAATAAATATACATTTTTAAGAAATCCAACCAGTATAATTCTGTTAGGTTGGAACTTGCCTTCATAACCCACTAAAAACATGCTTCACTGAATCAGTAAATACTATATTTTTGAGCTGTCTGCATATTATTGACTTTTCTGGCTTCTGCAAAACATTACATCAAAAGTCCCTTCCCCCCATTGTTTTCACAGCAGAAAAATCAATTCAAATCTTAAATATACAAAGCAACAATGGTAATCTAACCTTGATATATTTCAGAATTTATATAATCTCCTTTATTTTGTTGAAGCTCTGCTTTGCAGGCTTATCTGCAGCACCTGAGAGTTTTGACAACTCTTTCTAAATATACAGGAAAACATACTAAACCACAATAGGTTGAGAGGCAGCTTACTTAAAATTGTAGTGAAATGTGACTAGTGTGTTAAAAAGAGAACTTAATGTTCAGAAAAAGATATCCAAAGATACTAGGCTTAGAATCAAATTCTGTCTTCAAATGTCCATGCATGACTCACTTTAGGAAGAAAAAAATTATATGCAAAGACATAACATTAATTTTAATAGAAGATCAGTGGATATATGCAGAGTTATTTGGTCATACTAGTCATCATTTTCACAGGTTTATGATGTTTTTACTGCTCTGTTCAGTTCCAAACTAACATATGAGGCCTACTGACTCTTGTTTTCCATTCAGATAAACATTGACAAAATAGCTGAGGTTTGCATATAAGAGGAATAACTCTCAGCTATTTTACTGCCCCTTCTATGTTTATTCCTGACACTGACATTATCTTACACTGCTTTTAGCTTCTTACAAGTTTGCTAAATGATAGTGATTCAATCTGAAATTCTGTACACTGGAGCTCTGTCTCAGGCTGCATGTTTTTAGCATAACCAACAAAAATGCCTCAGCTATACCCGAGAACGAGATTGAGGGTCATTATTTTGGTTTGTTTCTTGCTAATATATTCCTTGTAAGACTTACTATTTTAAGAAATCTAGAACCTGCAGATAATGGGGACGAGCCTTGTAAGTTGGCAGGGTGATAGTTTAGTTGAGGATCACTTGGAATCGTCCTAAGAATTCATTTCAGTTTTTCCAGTTCATGAACATTTGGAAGTTCAGTTCACACATGCTAAACAGCAGTTTGCTAGGGTTATGCAGCTAAATGCATATGTTTAGCTGTTCTCCAGCTAGGTATATTCAGATGTTGCCTAGTTTTGTTTCTCCTGATGCTGTTGTTAAGCAAGACCCTCTGACTTTCCTCTGTTCTTCATTTGGTTAGAACCAAAGCTGCACTGAGAAGGAGGCTGGTTCGTCTGAGCACAGGAATGCAAGAAGTCTTCCCTGGATTTCTTGGGACTGGGAAGCTGGCAAAGATGAAGTGACAGGGATTTCAATGGTAAAAAGTATGGGAGAAAGATCTGAGACCTGGGAGGAACTGGTAAGGAAGAGACTGAACTCAGATGACTAACTGCTAGGTGCAAGAAAGGAGCATGGGAAGAGACAACGGATCTGTCTGTGTGGCAGTCAGATGGGAAAACTATGTGAGAAGTTTATAATTTTGGATATGCTGATAAGGAAAAGAAGAAATCTAAATACTGAAGACCGTAGCTGGCTAAGAGAAAAAAGTCAGGTGGAAACAAGCCAGTGAAGATGTGAAGATGAGAATGAAGTCCCAGAAGTGGGGGAGAGAGCGAGAGAACTGGAATGAGACATGAAGGCAGAAAAAGAAACAGAAAAGTGTGTAATACTAGAGCATACTGCCATGCAGATCTTGGAAATGAACCAACCATCCCAAACCTCAGCATTTCGCTGTTATCAGTAAATATCTGTGAAACCTGTTGGCAAAGCGTGCTCCTCACTCTCCTCTGCTGCTGCTCCACTCAAGGGGTGACCATCTGTTACCATTGTCAAGCCCAACATTATCTCTACTGGCAGAAACATATCCTGTAGGTCTATCTTCCTGACCTCAATGACGAATCTTGTTGGTATCAGGCCATTTTTTGAAATATTTATGTTCATTCTTCTTTGAAGAATAGAAAAGGCATGGAAAATTTAAAGGAAGAGAAAGAGAGAGAGGAAGGAAAAGCAAAGGGAAGAAGGGGACCCTCTAATTCTTATTACAATAAAGTGTTGCTGTCATGTATTAGGCAACATTAGAACTGAAGTCGCCTTTACTAACTCTGTTCATCTTCTCCTTCCGTACTTGTGGACATACATTATAACACAGTTTAAAATTATAAAACCATGTACTGTATTTTCTTCCATCAGCATAGGACTTCTATCACTGCAGAAGATGAGTCCTGCTCAATGACTAAGCAACTGTGTAATGTTTTGTTTTATTTTCATTGTGCTTTGGGCAGATCAGACACTTTCTACCAATTTATTCAAACTCTACTAAGAAAAAATATTAATTGCATCTTCAGAGGATTTTCTCTGATAACAGTCAATATGGCATCTGCATACCTCACAAATTAATATTAATTTACCTTCGCAGTGCTTCCACCATTACCATTGTAGAGATGAGAACTGAGACATAACAAATTAAAGCAAGAGTATCCACCAACTTTGAGTGTAAATGTAAATTATCTAGCAATTAACATTTTACTTTTTGAAAGACTACTGTGTGCTCACTTCAGCTGAGAGGTGAGTGCATCTACAAATGAGACCCAGGCTTTTAAGTAGGGCATCCAAATCCAAAATACTCATAACTTTTGAGAAATATGTGAACAGTTCAATTTTGGTGGCTTTTCCAGCTTACCACTGGAATTTCCCTGCAATAGATGGGGATGGTATACTGCTCTTCATGTCACCTTTCAAATGGTTTAAGAATGAAACATTCATTGAAATGCATACTGAAACTTCTTTCACTGTATATGTTCTAAAAATTAAAAAAAAAAAAATAAGGCAGAGAGAGAACAGATGACAGCTTTGGTATAAGACACATCCCACTTTATCCCCAGAGATAAGTCATCCTGTGCGCTCATGAGGAGAGGTCCTGCAGAAACAAAAAATATCTTCACGATCCCTGTATGAGCTAAACTGGAACACACCTATGCTTTAGATTTAGGTCATAACTGAGTATTAGTTCTTCAAGCATGGTGAAACTCTAAATCCCAGAATAATCTGCTACTTAAAAGTTTGCTGAACATTTATTTTGGAGCCAAACTGGAAAAGTTCGTCTACTGTCTAGAAGCGCCTGGAAAATTTCCAGCTTTGAAGTTGACAGCTCACTTCACTTTTGGTGCTGTCATCTCATTATTTTGAGCACTTAAAATATTGCACTTATAGGGGGAGAAAGGATCCAAGCAGAGCTAGAGGAGAGGGAAATCGCTTGGAATTGCTGGGGGCTGGAAGACTTTGCTTTTCTCTCCAAGTTTTCTAAGAATGGCAATGCTAGGATAACCTTTCCTATTTTCTGATTTGGAACAAGCATTGAAGAAAAAGTGAAATATGACCATTTCATCATTTACAGTCTACAACAAGAAACTTCTTTTGCTAAATTATGTCTTCAGAGAATTTCAATGGGACATAAAATGTTACAGTTATTTCCATATTCATTTTCGAATCTGAAAACCAAAAACCTTTAGTTTAACAAGGACTGATTGATATACAATAGGGGGCTCCTTTTTCTCTGCTAAAACCCACAGGCAGGGACTTTTATCTGTGGGAAGTTTTGTAAGAATCATCAAGTGCATATTTCCTCTGAATTGATCTCTTGTTGGCTAGGATCTTGTTGGCCAGGAGTTGCTTTGCTAGACCAAGACAGACAATCACCTGATTCATCTTAATACAAAAACAGCCTAGTTAAGGTCAGGCCTGCGGGGAATAAAGCTAAGGACCCTGTTTTTTTCATAATTTCTGTAACCACCAGCAGTTTTCCAAGTTTACCGGTTCTGTTGGAGTCACCCTGTGGACTGCTGCTCTGAATTTTGACTGAGCCATGTGCCTGTTTGAATCCACAGATCTCAGTCACAGTGGAGAGGTGTTGCAGAGCTGGGCCCTCTGCTCATCTCTACAGAATGCAGAAAATTCATCGTGCACATATTGGCACCGTTTCCTTGCTGATGCATTTTCCTCCTTGAACTGTTGATCCACAACAAGCTCTGGACAGTGGAAACAGCTGAATTTCTTTAACTCAGACTCTAGGTTTATGGAAAAAAACAGTAAATATATACAAGTATGTGTTGAATAATGTATTTCAGGAGCTGCCTGTGATATGACTGTTTACATTAACTTCCATATTTAACAGATTTTTTTTGTAACAAATCCAAACACTCAGCATCACATGCTTAGTAAATTTGCATTTCATGATACATGTAGCTGGCAGAAATAGAGAGAGATAAGTGGCACCTGCATTGCAGGTGACGTTCTATAAAGTGTACATAGTCCTTCTAGGTGCCATATTTAGAAGCTGGTGTACAAATTAATCTTTCAAGTCCAATTCTAGTAATCTGATCTTTGGTATTGTTCATTTTTCCCTTAAGAGACACACTTCTCTAAACACATGGGTTTGCTCTCTATACATTTAGGTATTACAGAACAAAATATTACCCTTTCAGAGTAATTTAGAAGCACTGATGCCCTTGGAGTCAGGTGAGAATGGAAGGGAAGTGTCATATATCCCATTTCCCTCCTGCCTCAGGCATATGCCAAATAATCCCACTCATAATGGGATTTAATCTACCAAGATCTCTTTTAAAAGCTTTCTTCCTATTTAATCTAACTGGAAAGCCACTGTAAAATTTTCTTGGTGTAATGACTACAAGCCTTTTTGATTTCCACCTCAGTATGTTTATGTCCCTCTAGAATGCTTTTTGTTTCAGTATTACAATTTAATAAGATCTTTCTTTCTTTTATTTCTCCACTGATGTATTTAGAAACCTCAATCATCTCATCTGCTTCATTTTTCTATATATTTTCCTATGAGCAAACCAGGTTCAGGCTCATCCTGAAAATCAGGCCTTTCTTCCCGTTTTCTTCTGTAGCCTTCTCTGCACCCATTCTCTGTCAAGGTTACCTTTGCCGACCGGAAAACTAACACTATATTGCAGCTGAGGTTTAACCAGGGCCTAGTGTAATGGTACCAATGCTTGCTTGTCTCTCATGGATTCACCTTCTGCAATACATTTTCAGTTTGCATTTAGCATTTTTATGCTGCATCATACTGGCAGATTCACTGGGAGACTGACTATCACATCCCATTCCTACAAAACATTTCCAGCTGATAAGCCTCCAGCATACCGGAGGACTTTTTATTATTAGCTCTGCGTGCATGACCTTGCATTTCAATCTAGTCCTATTTCTGTTCATCCAGATCTTTTGGTATTCAGTTCTGATCACCTCCGTTCTACCTTCCACATTCATGGCATCCGTGAACTTTATCATTACGGATCTAAAACTGTGCCACTTTGAAAACAATAAACCAAATGAGTTCCAAGATCATGTTCTGAGGAACTTGACTAGGAACCATCTTGATACTACTGTCTGAAACATCTCTGTGCTGCTGTCTCTAAAAATACATCTTTGTCAATTTTATAGTTTCTTTATTAATTCTAATCTTTTTTTCCAGATTTACTAATAGTATCCCAAGTGCTACTATATCAAATATACCTATCTGATGACTAGATACAAAAATGCACTAGGTTGTCTGCGAAAAAGTTAGATTGTCAAAGAAATATAAATTTCATAATAGTCCTCAAAGAGAGAAGGGACAGTTTTCACATTATTTTTATTGCAATGAAAATGCGTTTTCAGCTGTATTAAAAAAAACCATACAACACCAAACCTATTTGTGACTGCTTAGATATTCAAGCACAACAAAGCTTATGATTTTGATGTTAGAAGAATTAAATTCTATACGATATGTGGGGGTTCTATGAAAACAAGGCAATCCTTTCTAGCTCTCTACCTGTGGACGACTGTAGTTTTCTGAAAAACTTACCTTTTGAGCTGAAATTTTCAATTCTTTTGGTGAACCCTTGGTCTTTCACTAAAATCCAAGGGTGATTTCCTCAGTGATTTCAGTGATTTCAGTGGAGTCAAAATTAACTACTAGTAATAAGTAAGTAACTTTCTGAAAAAGTGACCAAATCAAACCAGGTCTCGTCATAACAGGAAAGAGAGGAGTCAGGGAAAATGTTAATTTCCCCAGGCATTTAACAAGAAGACCAATTGAATTTTGTTTTGTTTTGAAGAGCTCTAAGGCAACTGTGATACAAAGAATGAAAAAGACATAGAAGTAGGTCATGGCCTAACCAAGAATTATCTACAACATGCAGTAATTTCATAAATATTCTCTGAAGTCCTGTAGGCAGGATTACTATGGTGGGCAGTGATTATAGAATGTTCCCATAATATTTTTTTACCAATTAATTACGCATCTTGGAACACACTTCTTATATAATGTAGGCTCTATGTTGTTTCCTACCCATTTCCATTACATTTTCTGTCAAAATAATTCATATATCTATATTTCTTTTTTGACTGATCATATATATTACATAGAGTTTGAAATGGATTATTAAAACGTTCATGTATGTTGTATAATTTCTTTGGTACACAGCTGCATGAACTGCCAGCATTACCAATTACTGAAGAGATTTTTTTTTCCATAGCTCAGTCTCTCTTTTGTATCTTTGTACGTATATTTCCCACAGAGAAACAAATGTTCTCATATTCAGCCTAAAGAAGCATTTTAGAAGGCATAAGTTTTGCTTTTTCTTGTCAGAGCAAAATTAGATATTAATCCAATGCCAAACAGAGTTTACAAGAATATAATTCAGACACCAGATTGCAAAATGCTTTTAAGTACTCCTGCACTATTTCCCTAAAGAGATTGGTCTCTTAACACGCTGAAGGGGAAGAGCTATAGAATGCACAGTGGAAATATGGAGAATATTTCTTCTCTGTTAATTTATTATGGTGAATTGACATAATGAAGGATGACAAATAGGTCTTTTTTTTCATCCACACAGAACTTTCCCATTAAAATGTGAATGTTTTCTGTATGAGTGTCAGGAGTAACACATTTAATTACACAAAAGCCATGCATCATAAGTTGTGAATGTAATATGGAGCACAAGAGAAAATGTAATGTGTATTGCTGAGTGAAGTGTTAAAGGGGTACCAGAGGCCTACACTTTAAAAACAAGCCTCTGCAGTGTTTGAACTCATTGAAAAAAATATTTTTTTTTTTTTTCTTCTTAAAGGTAACAGTGGAAAAATTATATAAAGACTTTGTCAAGCTTTTCTTCTATCCTGTGGGATTGAACTTGTTGCTATCATTACAAATTAGAGATTGATACAATGAAATATCCATACTTAATATATAACAATAGCATATTCTGTGCAATATAATAGTAAATAATGATATATACTCTGTTGATAATATATATAGGCTATTCATTGTTCTCTATATATACATATAAAATATGCACACATATTAATAAACACATAATAAAATATATCAATTCAAATCTTCACCAAATTCAACGAAAGTAAAGTGAACATGAATTCAACATCATTCATTTAAATTTCTTGTCTGGAAGCTCATTATGAAACTTCATCATTTACCATGTAACTTGTCTAAAAGAGAAGTGATAGTCATTAGCATTGCTCATTCGGTAAAAACATATCTATAAACAGCTTTGAATTAATAAATTATAGCACAAAAAGAAGCATATTTTTTTCATGCTATATGCAGTTACAGGTATTTGATATCTATCTTTTATCAACATGCTTAATAGAAACAGAGTCAAAATATAGGCAAGATTTCAACAGCTAAAACATGGTTAGTATTGTTAATTAAAACATTTTCTTATTTGATATTGTTGAGCATTTTATTGTGGTTAAGTCCAAGAGTAAGTGAAAATTACCATACATAATGCAACAAAGCTAGATCCCTGTCAACTTTAAAATAAATGCAGTCTTGAAAAAAAATAAATACAAAATACATTAAAAATACTCATCTGCAGTTTGTACACTTCTGCATGACAACATTTCCATATGCTTCCGTTTTTTGTTTGCTTTTCTTTATGTATCAAAGAATAAGAAAATCGAGTTGGCTGGTTGGTTGGTTTCTTCTTTGTCTAAGCAAAGATTTTTGTTGTAAAGGGTACTGGGACTTCAAAAAACATACCTGATTGTGGGTTAGTGAACTCACTGAAGATCCACTGAGTTTAAGATCATCTTAGGCAGCTGTTTGTAGAGAGAAATTTTGGTAGGATGCAGGGTGCATTACTGATCTATTTTTACTGGAGAATTTTTGCCCCAGATTCAGAAGTTTTTACTCTTTCGGATTATTTCTAGCTATTTCTTATGTTTTGTTTCCCTGACAAGGGAGAAGAAGCTGTATTGCAGTGACAACATCACAAACAGATGAGCCTTAATCTAAATAGGATGTGTTCACAGGTCTTGCTAACCATCTAATTTGTATCTGAAGTCTGCTACTGGAGCATTTTGCTTTACCATCACGCTCCTTCCCTCTCTTTTGTCATCTTTAGATTAAAGAATCCTAACAATTTTAATGTTTATAGGATGCTGCTACTTTGTAAACTAGTTAGCTTAAATGAAACTGAAGCTAACATCACAGCACTCGCAAACCAAGTGTTGAAAAACTTTTTGTGTTTTTAGCCCCTGCATGCACAAGATTACACACAGTTTAAAGAACTACCTGGATGCCTGTCTTCCAAGCACACAAACATCAGAAATGTTTTATTTTAAACAATAAAATTACCTTATCTCAAAGAATGAAGCTGTTAAACAGCTTTACTATCCACCAAGATCCACTGACACAGAAGTTTATCAGAGTGTGGAAGGTTTGGCTTAAAAAATAGGCAGACCTAATGGGTATAAAGTCACTGTTTTCCTTCAGCAGTTATTTCTGTTTCTTCGCAGAAACTAACCTTTTTGTATTTTACTCTTAAGGATCTTTTATTTAAAGTGCTTCGTCATGCACGTCTGCTATAAGACCCTCTGTTTTGAGTGCTGACCCTTCGTAGTTCATAAACCTTTTGGACTTATAATTTTCTATGAAGTCATCACACAAATTGATATCTTTTGGTTTAATGCAATGTAATAACACAAATCCTTTAGATCACTAGTTCTTATTCACTTCTTTTGTGTATCCAGGTCATCTTTTACTGCCTACATTTAGTGGTTTTCACTGGATTTGAGTATATTAACTGGATGTATTACTACATAACGGGAGGAGTCTATCTGAATGGCTTTAGCAATCTTTCTCTAAAATGCAGGGATCTGGTTCATGCCATGAAACCACAGACAGCCTTTGAGGCCATGCCAATATTTGAAGGTCAGAAAACTTGGAGTTACAAACCCAAGGAGAATGGGGTAACCCAGCCTACCTACCCATGTGGAGCCACACAACCAGGGAGAGAGACATCAGCTACAAAGGAAATAGTTAAGGATGACTGTGAATGACGTCTGCTCATTAAAAGGGTTGCTGATGACATCTCACGAGCAGGGTCCCCTTCAGCAAATGAAATAACGTTGTTGTTATGAGAGTGTTGTGTGTGTTGCCCACCACTTGCGAGGCTGAGGGGAAACCTTGCCCACAGGGTGAGAGGCTGTGTGAGTGAGCTGAAGCACTCGAACAGCCAGACGTGAGGATGGTTGTACAGCCCGTCAAGTCATTGTTCAGCTGAGAGAGGCTGTCAGAGAGCACCTGAGAGAGAAAGTGCATTTACGATCCATATAACAGGAGGGTGGTTTTGTCCTCACCGTTTCTTGACAAGTTAACAACTAATCTTGCATGGTTTTATTCTGTGTAATTAACACGAAGAATGAAGGGTATTATTTCAGCAGCGTGTACTGCTACAGTAAGATATATTAGGCTTAGGCAGAAATGGCAGTGTGGAAAGTCACTGATACCCTTGAACACACAGCAGTGATCCAACCCCACATATTGATAAGCCCACGTAGCTGTTGCTGCTAAATCAGACAAATCAGAGAGCTTTCTCTCACAGCCTGAATGAAGAGCAGCAATGGTCTCTGTAAAATGTCAGGGGTGCTTCCTTTTTTTTCTAAATAGGAATATTTCTTCATGACTGTCAGAATTGCTCAATCTATTATGTTTATTTTGTGTCATATAGTGCCCTTTTATGTGTCTCTCACTTTGTATCTGTTCACTCCTTCAATATTTAGTACTATCATATGAAAGTATTATAGTAACAACAATCAAGGCAGAAAGCAAGCTTTTGAAACATAGTGGCAGGCGTAATAAATACTTATTTTTCATATTAAGGCACATATGTCTTCTTGAAATAATTATATACAGTTTTCACCCAAGGATGTGATATGCTGCTGAAAAAGCCCCACTAGGGCTTATTGTAAGTGGTATTTTTGCAGCTTGTTTCCTTACACTTTTGTCATTCTGCTCTTGATTTAGAAAGAGATTCATGGAAAGTCATAATTATTTTAAGAAGGCAGCAGGGAAAGTGTTCTTTCACCATGTCTATAAATCTTTACTTATGCTCTACAGAGAACTCTGCTCCCTATGTCTGCTTTAACAGTGTAAGAGGAGTATATCATAATACCTTGAGTTGTCAGAGCTTCAAGAATCTTTATAATATGAGATCACAAGTGGAGACAATTTCATTGTAATAGTCATGGCAACAAAGAAAAAAGGATACCAATTCAGCTGGCACACTGACACGATAGCAAGGATATGTTCTTTTGTGGAGTTAAAATATGTGTGGGTTTGGAATGTGTGTGTATATATATATGTATGTATAGACACACACTTACATATGATAGCTAGGAAGCTAGTAAATCTGAGACTCTGGAAAGGAGATGACTACTGAAAATATGGACTATTTTTTTGGATAATATTTCTGGAAGAAAGCAGAATATAAAAATTGGCCCTCTCAGAATGGTAAATAACTGCCTTTCAGAAGAAGAAAACACTCTTTCTCCTAATGAAGTCCACAGCAGATAGCAGCTTGGGCTATTGCTTTTCATTCTCCTAAACACACCTTTTCAAAAGATAATTTTCCTTTTCATTTTTCTCTTCTGCAAGGAACTGTCCCTTTGTAAGGCTTACAGCCCATCAGAGAAAAAGTGTAGTTCTGGTGGCTAAATATGGACACAGATTTCTTGTGGAGGTTAGAGAATCTTTTTTGCTGGAAATCAGAGAGCAGTGTAGATAAATTGTCGGGAATTTTTTAGGCACAGGTAATTCTGCTTTGGGTAGCAGTTAAGCTAAATGATTTTTTATGGTCCTTCCACATATTTTTTTTAAACTCCCTATGAGATCATGCTGGTAAGCAAAAACATCCAAAAGCTATTCATCAAAACCACTTTGTTTTAAGAGCATCACAATATTTACTGCCTCTGTTTATGTAATGTCACCTTATGGTCATTTGTAAAGAATTAGTTGTCCAAGAATGGATGTCTCAAGGACTTGTCTATAGTCTTAGTGGCTGCTCTGCAAGATAGGTCTGTTGCACAATAAATGAGTGCATATTAATGATATGAGGTGAGAATGAAATAAAAAGAATATGAAATATTCAAATTGCTGGATTCTGACATTCAGATATTTCATTTTCATACATCATTTTTAAAAATGGGAGGTCTAAGTAATAAAAAAAAAATCTAGAGAATACTGAGAAAGATAAAAATTAGGTCAGGCAGAAAAAACAGCTGGAGTGCCAACATATTTTTGATGGGTTCCAGGCAACAATTTTCAGACATGTAAAAAAATTTGAATACGTTTTAGTGGTTATGTAAAGAAAGCTTTATCCATTGTTATAGTAGATATTTAATATATACCTCTCTCTCCTTTCTTTTCCTTTTTTAAATTAGCAGTATGACTAAGAAAAAGTAAGTTCTGTCACTTTTCTCATAATTTTTTTTTTATTCTTTAAGTATGCAAAACATATATAGTGTAAGTGCGTATCCTTCCTGAGTGAACCGTTTGCAATAAAAACTGTTTTATTCACACTGGGGTAAAATCTAGGAGTATTCTTTAATGTCAGTCTTTCATAATGGTCTTGCAACTGAAAAAAAAGGACATTTATTCTGCAGATACAATCACTATTTTTGTTACCTCAAGAAAATATAAACAAGTAATAATTTTGCTGAAGCACAGTACACTTAACTTGACAGTTTAGGAAAATTTGTAATCTGGTTATTACAATACTATGTATTTAGAGTATTCAGTGTTACAGCATGAAAATATCCTCTTTGTAAACTGAATAATAGCCTTTCTTTACAAGAGGTCCTCACAACAAAACAAATTTTTCCAACAAATTTTATATAAAAAAATTGAAGTATCTCTTCAATTATACCTGGTGCCAGGTATAAATATGCTATATATAGTTTATGTATACTTAAACTGAGTGAAAAGAATTAATTTTGTTATTTATCCTCTTCTAAATTTCAGAAGATTTCCAAAATCTCAGTAGAAAAAGAAACAGCTGTTATAGTCCTCCTTTATGATTTTGCAACTTTGATGCATCAAAGCCCAAATGAGTTCTATCACATAAAATAACTTTGCCCAATTAATACTTAACCCAACTACTGACAAGACAGGGAATTTGTCTCCAAAGACAGTGATTGACTGACGGAAAAAATTAGAGAAAGAAAGAAGCACTTGACATCAGAACAGAGCAGAAATTTATTTTTGTGAGGGCCCTTTCTTATGTAATAGGACTTTACTAAATGTTCTTATTAACATTTTTTTGTTTCCAGCAGTATTCAAGGACAGGTGTTGGTGCCACTGGCTAGACGTACTAGAATTTCTAAGATCTAGCAAGACATATGATTGACACAAATTTGGGAGAACCTGCTTTTGTAAGACTGTGACTACTCCTTACCAGCTTGATTTGTATTACTGGTTCTGTAATCCTTCTCCTTCTCCTTCCTTGAGAAGGCTGAGGTCCTTAATGCCTTCTTTGCCTCAGTCTTTAATGGCAAGACTAGTTGTACTGAGGGAATCCAGCCTCCTCAGCCAGAGGACAGAGACTGGGAGAACGACCCCCCCGCAATCCAGGAGACAGTGACCTACTGCATCACATAGACACACACAAGTCTATGGGACCAGACGGGATACACCCGAGGGTGCTGAAGGAGCTGGTTGGGGTGCTCGCCAAGCCACTTTCCATCATTTACCAGCAGTCCTGGCTGACCAGGGAGGTCCCAACAGATTGGAAACTGGCCAATGTGACGCCCATCTATAAGAAGGGTTGGAAGGATGATCCAGGAAGTTACAGGCTTGTCAGCTTGGCGTCGGTGCCCGGGAAGCTGATGCAGCAGCTCATCCAGAGTACCATCACACAACACATGTGGGACAACCAGATGATCAGGCCCAGTCAGCATAGGTTTATGAAAGCCAGGTCCTGCTTGACAAACCTGATCTCCTTCTACGACAGAGCGACCTGCTTATTGGATGAGGGAAAGGCTGTGGATGTTGTTTACCTTGACTTTAGTAAGGCCTTTGACACTGTTTCCCACAGCATTCTCCTGGTGAAACTGGCTGCTTGTGGCTTGGATGATCGCACGCTTTGCTGGGTAAAAAACTGGCTGGATGGCTGGACCCAAAGAGTTGTGGTGAATGGAGTTAAATCCAGTTGGAGGCCGGTCACGAGTGGTGTCCCCCAGGGCTCGGTTTTGGGGCCACTCCTGTTTAACATCTTTATTGATGATCTAGACGAGGGGATCAAGTGCACCCTCAGTAAGTTCGCAGACGACACCAAGTTGGGTGGGAGTGTTGATCTGCTCGAGGGTAGGGAGGCTTTGCAGAGAGATCTGGACAGGCTGGAGCAATGGGCTAAGGCCAACTGGATGAGTTTCAATAAGGCCAAATGCCGGGTGCTGCACTTGGGCCACAACAACCCCCAGCAGCGCTACAGGCTTGGGGAGGAGTGGCTGGAGAGCTGCCAGTCAGAGAGGCACCTGGGGGTGTTGATTGACAGCTGGCTGAACATGATCCAGCAGTGTGTCCAGGTGGCCAAGAAGGCCAATGGTATCCTGGCTTGTATCAGAAATAACATGGCCAGCAGGGACAGGGAAGTGACCTTACCCCTGTACTCGGCACTGGTGAGGCCGCACCTCGATGACTGTGTTCATTTTTGGGCCCCTCACTACACAAAGGACATTGAATTACTCGAGCGTGTCCAAAGGAGGGCAGCAAAGCTGGTGAAGGGTCTGGAGCACATGTCGTACGAGGACCGTCTGAGGGAACTGGGGTTGTTTAGTCTGGAGAAGAGGAGGCTGAGGGGAGACCTCATTGCCCTCTACAACTACCTGAAAGGAGGTTGCAGAGAGCTGGGGATGAGTCTCTTTAGTAAGTAACAAGTGATAGGACAAGAAGTAATGGCCTCAAGTTGTGCCAGGGAAGGTTTAGACTAGATATTAGGAAGTATTTCTTTACAGAACGGGTAGTTAGGCGTTGGAATGGGCTGCCCAGGGAGGTGGTGGAGTCCCCATCCCTGGAGGTGTTTAAGAGTCAGGTTGACATAGCACTGAGGGATATGGTGTAGTTGGGATCTGTCAGCGCTAGGTTAACAGTTGGACTAGATGATCTTCAAGGTCCTTTCCAACCTAGATGATTATGTGATTCTATTATTGTCAATGACTTAATCAGACCTGGTCAATTTGGAGATTATGAAAATGTTCTGAAGTGTTAAGTAATGGTTGTTGGCATTGTGGTTGGTGAATCTGGTTATTTTTCCATGTTCCTTAAAGAAAGATCATCATGAGATTCATTGTGTCTTATTTAAAACATTTTTTATATCAAACTTCAGTAGGTTCAGACATAAATTTTTCTTTTTTCACAGATGCCAGCCTCACAGAACAGCCTCAGAACAGAGGCAATTGGAAATCTCATAGATTTAAGTCTGTGTAGTGGTCCCCAATTTTAAGACTGAAATAACAACTTCTGTCAGTTTTAACCCTGATGAAGACAACAGGTAGAGTCAAATCAATCCACCTGAGGATCCTGGTGTAGCTGCCATTCAGGTTAGGACACAGTCCTTCTCATACTCCGGATAGATGTGCCAAAGAAGTATTTGTTCATTATGGTTCAAAATCGTTACTGAAACAGATCACTTGCTGAAGTTAATGGGAATTGCATTTGTCTAAGTTCTATATACATGTCACATGTTCAGGACTGAGATATTTCCATCTGCTCTCAATTCTTAGTACTCAGCTTCCAAAAAGAATCAAACTTTGCAATATATTTTCCTTAATATCTATCTATGTGATGTTTTTCTTAATTAAAAAAGTACAACCTGATTATATTTTGTATGTGTGGGTAGTTGAATACATAAACAGAAGAGAAAAAGCTTGTATTCAACCATAACAGGCTTTCAAAGCAAATTCAGAGAAACAAACATCATATGTCATGCTTTTTTTTTTTTTTTTTTTTTTTTTTAAGTGACACGCCAAGCTGTTCAAGCTTGGCTTTTCATTCCTCTGGTAGTAAGATAGCTGCTGCATTAGCTAGCTTTCCCATACAGGTGATTTGGGCAAGATTATTCAAAATAGAATTGACAACCAGTTCAGAGAGAGGAAGAGTGGGTTTCTAATATGAAAAATTGTGTGCTTCCTTGAATTTTACCAGTCATGTCATGTTACATTAGACAGAGTAATAGAACATTAGCTGTGTAATGAGACATGACTGCTAAAATGTAAAGGAGACACACTTTCAGATTGGCTAGTCCTGTTGAAAGTGATAGCTTGCATCTAATCTGCAACGCTTGTAGATATTATGCAAACCAGTTGTTTGTGAATTCTAGATCATTTGAAAACTGGAAGAAGTGTCAGATACACTATCAACTTCTCAAAACATTTCTGTATCTTACTTTTGGTTTCTAGATAAAAGAAGGTTTTTGAGAAGAACAATTATAAGTTACTTTCATTTAACACTTGTCAGTTTTTCTTCGATCCTTTGGGCCAGAACTTCAATTGAATTAAAATGGGTTTTGTTTACTGAAGTCAACAGAGATTCAGACATTTAAACAATTTTAAATCCAGTTTGGTTTATAGAAGTGCAGCTGCAAAAATTTTTATAGCACCTAACAATGTAGTAGTTAACAAAGTTAGTCCAAAATTATTTTTTTTTGTCCTGAGATTATGTTTCATTGCAACTAAAATATTTCATAGAAAGTCTTCACAGAAATTTTTTCAGGAAAGAGAGATACAGAGATTTTAATTTCAGATTATTCTGAGTAAAGATCAGACCCTTGAACTTCAAGGTGTGAGGTGTGTCTTCTAACGACTGAGTTGCCAGATATTTTGAGGCATGTTAGATGGTCTCCTCTGTTCCATGACAAATTTCAAATGGTTTTCTTTCCTTTCCTTTTTCAACCACTAGTAAACAAGAACAAATTTCAGACCCCTGATATCTTCTGTGTGCTATATCTGTGATTTTCACCATACTTCACAGCAAATCAAATCAGCTGTTTCAAAATCTGAACACTTTTGATATTTCGTCTTCACAGTACTAGTACTTGTCACAGCAATGTTCTGCATCACACAAGAAGCCTCTAGAACCTGATCACATTCATAAATTTTGTTTTGTGTCTGGAAAAGAGGAACAAAATTGTTGGCATCTTATAATGGACCCTTAAGAACTAGGCACTAGGTTTATGTTTTGATTGTGTTGAATAACACTCACACAATAAATGATGAAGTAACCCCAGCAGTGGGAATGTGATATTAATTTGCTCAGTAGAAAGAACATTACAAAACCAAAAGATTACATATATGGAAATGCACATCTAGAGAAAGCCAGGACATGCAAGCTTCTAATGCTCTCAAATCAATCTGTTCATTATATCCCTTACACTTAATATTTAGAAAAGTGATTCTACTTTCAATCAGTCCAGTTTATTCAGAGTAATGCTGTTTTATTAAGATATGTGTTCTAGGCAAACATACCTTCCGCTGAAATCACTAGGAATAGTCAATCTCATAAACAGCAACTCAGAACAGGAAAAAAAAAAAAAAAGAGAGATTGATTTTTGCAATGCTGACTGAAGATGAACATTTAGAAGGAAAATGGAATAGACTGAGTCTATGAACTGTTATGTATGTAGTTTTTTGTGAAAGTTTCTCATTTATTATTACTGTGCAATTACAGTCTTACATATCTATACCAACCATAATTTAGCATCAGTGTAGATGAATTGCCAATACTTGGCTTCCTCTGAGCAGAAAATGCCAAACTGCATAGTTGAATTATATTATCAAGCAATGTACAAGTTTTTAGCTCTTCTGCCTTTATTTGCATCTTGGGAATCACAGCGCTAAATCCTCACATGGTATCTTGAAAGAGCACCCCTTTAGGACTATGTTTTTCCTACATATAGTTTTTATTTAAATTGAAGATGTCTCTGCTTAACTTACATTTTTAATAGCAGTGAAATCCTCTGGGTTCTTATTAGATGGAATCTAAGCACAAAATTCTCTCATCTGCTCTACTGTGCAGGTCTTTTATTTGAAGGGTAAAAAATCTCTTTTATATTTGCAGTTGTGGTTACAGACTGATATGCTGATGTCTTCACATTGCCAAAATGACCAAGTTTTATACATGCAGTTGATGTCACAGTCAAACAAGCAAAATATGAGAGGAGAAATTAATGTATGGTTTCTATGGATTCTAGTATAAAGTTCTGCACTTACAGACCTCTTGGAATTTGCATTCATAGAACAGATCTTTCTCCAAGTTCTGGTACCAATTTTTTTCTTTTTGCAAAGGTTTTGCATTGATTTTAGTAGAAGCCTTGCACTGGAAACAGACCCAGAAGCTGGACTAGCCATCAGAAAATATTTAGGACATAGATACTGTAGTTGTAAAGAGAATTTTAATGTAAAAAGATATCTCCAAAAACCATCTTTTGCAGTCTACTAACTTATGATGTTGACCAGAAATTGACTAACTATGATGTCTAGACTAAATGGGAGCTAGATGTCATTGATAAAAAGGAAAAAAAGAAGAAAAAAAAGAAGGAAAAGAGTGATACTGGAAAAAAAAAGAGTAAGAATCATTAAGATATTAAGCTCTGTAATTGCAGGATCTCTTTTCAATGCAAAATATTATTATTATTATTATTATTATTATTATTATTATTATTATTATTATTATTTACACAGGTAGATGCACACACATTTTAGTTGCAGGAGATTCCTTTGTAGGATTACTAATGAAATATGCAGTGATTTTTGTGGGAGTGCAACATTTTACAAATCACTATGTAATATACAGAGTCTTTCTCACTGCAGGCAATAAAATAAAACAAAAACAAATATAAAAAAATCTAGGCTACATAATTGAAGTTGCTCTTCATTATTCTGACATTAGCTAGCCTCAGGCTTTAGATCTGCTCAATTGTAATGAATCGTTAAGATTTTAGTTGGACCAAGAAGATAACACCTTATTGTACTTTGTTGTTTGAAAGATTTTAACAAAATAACATCTGCTATCTTAGATTGTGGATGATTTAATTTTTAAACACTTGTTCCCAACCTTTAATTTTCTGCAAAACAACCACATAAATTATTAATTCATCTATATTTCCTTAAGGCAAGCTAGACTTAAGGTCCTTCATAAATATTTAAGAATTCTACTGCAAAATAAACAAAAACTTTCACTTAACTTTTAATTGCAAGTCCCAACAACCAGCAATAGCATCATCAGTAATAGTAAAGAGAAAGATTTCAGGTAGAAGCACATTTTTGTGGAAGGTTCTGGCCTTTTTAGCTTGCAGAAATTCAATGTGCTTTGCACAAGGTTTGCAAAACATGCATCTCATTAGCAATAAACACCAGAAAAAAAGGGCCTGTGTTCAAAACTAATCCAGTCTTGACTTGAAAGGATATCTACTGCTTCCCAGGAGCATGAAGTGCAACACATATGTACACCTGTGTATATGCTTTTTCCAGGAAGACATCTGTCAGTATTAATATGGTGTAATCTCCAGGCCCAAATCTGAGTTGCTGTTTAATTCTGGCACTGGATGTGAGAAGTGAAGGCTGTCTCAAGCTTCAGGGCTATAGCCTAACGTAATCCCAGCTGTCAACTTCTCCCCTTTCCCCAAAGGAATTGTTCCAATAACTGTGGATCACTGCATTTGCTATAACACACGCCCTCACCAGAACAGTCTTCACCTGCTGGATAAAACAGCTCTCTCAACCCTTTGGAGTGGTGCAGAAATCACAGCATCCTGTGAATGAAAACAAATTTAATTATATCATTTTTCATATAGTATTTTCTTTTTATAAAAAATGTGCTTTTCCATAAAATTTGTCAGAACTTTTGTACGTATTGCACATGAGAAAAATACTTCAGAAACATACTTCAATGTTTTCATGCTTCAGTATTCTTTGAGATAATCTAATATTTTGAAAATAATTATTAGTTAAATTTATATATTTAGGCATAAAAAGAATCTTTAGAAACTTTTTTTTTACCCCATAAAATAAAATCAATTAATTGATTTTGAAGGTTCAAGTCATACCTCACTTCATTTAAGAAATAATTTTATGGAGAAAGTAACTAAATAAAGGTTTCAGTCATTATTCCAAAGGAAGGGGAAAAAAAAGATTCTGCCATAAAATGCAAAAACTGTGTCAGCATTTTCAGTTTTCCCCTAGAAATATAATAAAATTTCCCTGAAAGGTAAAACGATAAAAATCCAAGCCTATGTAAAAATGGAGAAATCAAAATACTCTAAACAGTATGGAGGAGCTTCAGTGGTAACTACTTTGCTCTTTGCTTTCCCTTCCAGTCCCACACAGACCATTTTGTCCATTGTTCTTCACAGGTATGGACTCATTGTGTCTGACCGTGCTCTCATCTTTCCAGTGCTGTCAGAACTAATTCCAAGGAAGAACACAAAATACAGGGATGTGAGAATGGAGTAAGGGAGATTTGAAACAGGCCCATGAAAGTATTCCTCCTGCCTTGCCATATGGATATTGATTTCTCTCCCTCAGGCTGAATATAATTGCCTGCTCTAATTTAGCATTGATCTACCCACCCAAGTTTCTTAAAGCACTGCACAGGCATCAATTAAATTGTTCCTAATACCACCTTTGTGAAGTAGGATAGCTATAATTATTCACACTTAGAAGATGGTGAGGGGTGAAAAGTGATTCGTCCTGAGCTATGCAGTGAAGCAAGCCAGGATTAAAGCATGAGACAATTATACCGTGCCATGTGCCTCTTATCGGATCATTCAGAGTTTTTCTAAAGGCAAAATATTTGTTCATTTAATGATTTGGGATTCCAGTGAAGCATACGTGGCTAATGAGTGTACTACGGCTGATGATGATCATATCAGGTGTGCCTAGTGTCTTGACTTCTCTCCTTTCTGGGATTTTTCCACTGTCTTTTTTTTTTTTTGGTCTTTATCTTCTATCCACTCTGCTTAAAATGTAAGAGGCTTTTATTTCATATACTTCAGCTCTTGGCACTTGATTGTTGGTTTATTCCCTGATAAGAGCTTTTATGCATTATTGCATGCAAGAAATAACACCTGTTGCTGCTGCGGATGACAAACATGGTTTTGTGGCCCTGCTTTTTAGTGTCATTTTATCCAGTAGTTAAAGAGAAATCAGGTAGGGTGCAAATGAGGATAAACAAGTACAAAATATTTCATATACACATCCAAGAGTTCAGAAAAATTACAAGTTCTGGCATATTTACTGGGAAAGCCCAATGGTGAAGAAACACAAGGTTTAGATATTTCTTTGAATCAGATAGTAGCAATAAACCAAAGTTGGACTGGATTTCAGAATGAATTTAACCAGCTTCTTTACGCAATATATGACTTGTAGTCAATGAAGAGAAAAACACAAAGAAAAAACCCCACCTAACACACTATTACAAGGCTTGTAACCTGTGCAAGGTCAAACATTTACAGATATGTTCAAATATGAAGTGGACATGACCTTTAGCATGCTGATTCTAGCTTTATCTGAGAGAAAAAGAAAATTATATTGATATTGGAAAGCTGTACAATATGTACAAACTTTAATTATCAGCTATGCTACACTACCCAATGCTTACACAGAGAAACCACAGGAAGGTCAATAACACAGTACTTACGATTTGACCCCATTTTGCTACACTGCTTGACTTGAACAATATAAGTATTTGCATTTTTGGCCAAGAATTTCCTATTTCAAAGTATCCCCTCTGGGCTGCATTTAGGGCTCTGGATTAGCTTTAAACATGTTTACAATATGGTCCAAGTTGCTTTAGGCTTCACTGTTAACATTCTAGGAAATTAGGGATGTAGAGTAGAAAATCCTTAGGTTGTTTCTTCTGAAGCATATATTTTTCAGCATAGGAGATACAGGAGAGGTTAATGAATTCACTCTTACCTCCTGATGAAGCCAGATGATGGAAATCAAGCTGTGTTTCCTTGCTCTGCCCTTACAAATATCCAACGCATGAAAAAAAATAGGTGTGGTTTTTGATTTTGGGGTGGATTTTGTGTGGGTTTTTGTTTTGTTTTGTTCTGTTTTAAACAGAACCTAGCCACATAGTTTTCTTCCAAGAGACTTTAGTTTGAGGAGATGTTTGTGCCTGGCTGAGGCCTTCCTGTGAAGGTATGATATACAAAGGATCAAAGAGATTCAGGTCAAAAGTTTTTACTTCCTTCACTATATTAAAAAATATATGCTCCTTGTACATCTCTTATCTATATGATAATATATTCTACTGTAGAAAGTTTGGAATCTCTAATCCTTTCAAGTGATGGGCCTTGGGGCAAACTGTCCCACTTTCCTACCATTAGTCTACACATGCAGCTTGACAAAACTGCGTTATACCAGAAATATCATTTTTATACACTTACTCACATTACAACACAGGAAATCATGTCTGATGCTAAAAAGAGAAAATATAAGCCTATCACAATGTGTCAGCATTTCCTGCGTTTTAAGGTCTCCTGGAAACATACCTGAGATGCACAATTACCATGAAGTTCCAGCATGAAGTACTTCTTAGTGAAGCCATTTCTAGGAGCAGGTGCTGCTTCTTCATGGCTCCAGCATCGCCCCAGAAAGAGAAGAAAGCTTTTCCACCACATGCTGACTTCCTTGTCTGTGTTGACACTGCCTGTTCCCTTCTCCAGGCATGTGAAGCTAGTACTGCCCTTACACAGATGCTGCTGTCCCATCTGACACCTGTGGTGCAGGTAGCATCTAAAGGAAGCTGAGTAGAATAGTCAATATTCCACATGAATTTTCATATGGAAATGTTACTTCCACTGACATTTTTTTCCCCTCAAGTAACAGTGAGGTTTAGGGACATATATTATCAGTGCTCAAAGAACACATTTTGTTTATATGCTATTTAAAAAGGGCTCTGTGACTGCAAGTGTAATTAAGTAAGAAATGGAGATAATTGTTATTGTTAATTTTCCATTTGCAGAATTAAATGGGGAACATTCATTTATATATGTATATCTATCCATACACACAAAGGGAATAATGAGTAACTAAAATGTAACACGTACTCTGTAGAAATAGTAGCAAAGAATCTTCAGCTTTACGGTGTTGTCCAGGAGGTAAGGCATATAATAGCTTTCTCTGATAAAAATTTCCCAGTCAAAGAAAAGCATTTAATAGCAGCAATACCTGAAGCTCATACTGTGCAACTCTAAGCATTACCTGAGCTGGGTAACAGTTGGACATATTCATAGGGGCTTTTTGATAACCCCAGGACATAATGTGTGCTCTGATCATTTACAAGAAATAGGAATGCTTTTCATATGCATGACCTACTATGCATTTTAACTGGGAAAGGCAAGGTACTTATCAAGATAACACTGACAGGTGGCAGAGCAACTTGAGCAGTACAAGATAGAAATTCTCAGCCAGTGGGTGGCAAGAGAAAATGGAATAACGCTGACTGGTATAAGCTGATATGTCTTCAATTACAGCCTCATGATTGTATGAAATAGGACTTTGGGAGAGACCTGGACCACTAATGCTGCTAATTCTTGTTTTCCCCCATTGCAGTTCCTTGATTTTCCTTACACTATCCTTTCACACTGAATATATAACCATGCTTTGTGCAGCAACATTCAGGATTACTTTGAGATGAAACAACTGAGAATAACAAGTCTTTTCCTTGTCTGCTTACAAAAGAACAGTCATTAGATTGTGAATCATATGGCCCCAACTAATGTGTTTAAATGAAGACAGGTATTTTTCAGGCATCCTGAGTCATGGTTTCCTTTTATATGATTTTCCCTTTGTCACATTTTGTTTTACTTTCTCCATGACCTGAATAAGCTAAAAATAACTCAAGGGTGATGTATTATCCTTAGTTTATTAGCTGTTAAGTTTAAAGTGAGTTCTCTTTCTTATACCTTTTCACCACCAAATAAAACAGGAACCCCAGTTAGACTTAGATCTGAATTTTTTATATGATCTCAGGGTTTTTTTGGAGAGGAGGCAAATATTTGATGGATATAAAGAGATGGGTTTTCCTAAATTTTCTTTCCTTCAATCTTACTACTGTGTAATGAAAATGTTTCACTAAGATTTCTTGCAAACATCACCAGCACATTCTAGCTACTTTGGACTATATTTCTAAATCAAAATAGTCAGGAATTCACACACCCCCCATTGCCAGTTATTTCAGATTTATTGTTCTTTTGTTTTGGCGTGAACTACAGCAGCTCATAGCCACCTGAGAAAACAGGTAAATTTGATCCTTCACGTTTTCTTATGTATCCCTAAATTAATCAACTGTACCTCAGTACTACGCCAGCATCAGTGGCAATAAAATAGTGGAGGTCAGATTTAAAGTTGCTTTTAACTTCATACACACACGTGCACATGCACATGTGAATATAAATACACAGACATCTCTTGACAGATATATATGATTGCTAGCTTTAATCGCCTCTCCATAAGCTAAAATTGTTTTAAAACACCTCTGTATTATCTGATAATGTATGGGGTTTGCTGCAGTTTGTATTAAGTATGAGTTAATCTCTCACAAAACAATGTTTTACCAAGTCTCAAGGTTGGCTGTAGGACACAACATTTTAGCTAATATCACACAGGAGATCAGTTATTTCCCATTGTGATTCCCAATTGGCATCTTGCAGTGAGCTTGTTTACTGCTCCGAAGCAGAATGGATTGTCTGTCGTTAAGTACAAAAAAGCTGCATAAAAATAGTGTTAAGTCTCTGGCTTAAGCTGACAAATTCTAGGGAAGTCTAAATTAAAGATGAAGTATCAGAAAAGCACTTGTTAGGTGCAGTAATATTACCTTGGAATGGGAAAGGAAGACAGGGCAGGCAATACCTTTTGTCTAGCCTTTACCATGACAGTCTTTTACTTGGATTTAGAATAGAAAGAGCTTTTAAAAGGTCCTTGTTTTTCCTTTTCATATTTTAACAAAACAATGTAAGCAGGACAGTACTTGTAGGCCAGCTTTTGGTCCAATTACAATTTGAAATGGTTGAGTTATAAGAATAGTATTTCTAATGACTATGTTGACTGAGCAACCAGGCAGTGCATTTATAATATTGACAAGATGATAAAATCAATTCTTCAGGAGAACAGCAAACCTTCTTGATTTGAGGGGTATTGGATTAAGTAGTTTAAGAGGCACTGGTCTGATATAAATAATCCACAAGTAGTATTCAAAATCCAGTAAAATGAAACTTGCTTTATCCATGTCAACTGAATCCTTAAAGACATCCAGTGAGATAATTAACATTTAGACATAAAATTAAAAAGCAAGCATGCCAAAGCAAACACGAAAGAAGGGATATATGCTGGTTGATGAGACAAGATGGAAATATAAGAATAGATGGATGAATGACAGGAGAAAAAATGCTCTTTCAGAAGGGTGGCCATAGGGATAAAGATGTCAAAGGAAGGTGGACATGGCTGTAAAACAAAATAGGAAAAAAAGGCTCAAAAAGGTCTAAGTAATTAAGAGAGAGAACAAAGAAGAGTAATGTTTATTGAATAAAATACACACCTAGGAGAATTAAAAAATAAAATTTTATTTCAGGGCAATATTATGCATTTTGGTACTCTCTTGCAGAGAGAACATAAAATGAAGAATAAATCTGAGATAATTCAGATCCCTCCAAACTCTTGGATTCACAGCAGGACTCGGCTGTCTAAACTATGCCTATCCCACCAGCCACATCTCCTCCCAGTACTGTTTCCAGGCATACAGAAACCTCTGATGATCAGAAGACAAACTCCTGAGCAACCTACTTGAGGGAAACAATAATCTTTTTACTCTCATCCAATTGAAAAAAAATGGATGCTCTTTATTCTAAACTCAAGCAGACATGGGTGGAAAAGAAGAAAGATTTGCAGAAGTTATATTTCTAACAGTTTCTATTCTAGGCTCAGATGAAATCACCTAGCATGGACCACTTAAATCAGGAGAGTCACTTAGACTTTGTGTATGGACAGTAGAATAAAAATAGCACCTTCAGGCCACTAGTGTTCTAATTTATTTGTGGAAATGTCTTTCTCTGGTGGCAACTATGCTCCTAAAATAGACATAATCGGCAGTGTAAGGTGAAGGGATTTGAATCTGTGCTCTAAATTTAGCTAATTGTCCTTGCTCTGTGTCACCATGTTTATTCAGTACCTCAGTAATAGTAAGGTTTTCTCTATGCAGGGACTCTTCTCGGTAAAAAACTATCCTTGTGAAGCCGTACAACTTCTGCACAGGCTCTGCATGTAGTTGCTATTTTTCAGCAAGGAAGTGGGTTGCAGCTATAGAGAACAAAGTTTGGCTTCTATTTTCAAAGCCTGAGGCTCTGGTCTGCAGTCAAAGCCAAGCTCTTGCTGCTTGAGTTGTGCAGTGTTTAAATAAAAGTAATCTCAGTGTTAAATTCAAGCTCTCCATGCCATAGCAATGAAAATAACATACTGTGCCTGGGAAGTGCCTGTAGGGCTGGAGCCATGCTGCTGGAAGCAGGTGTGTGCATACAAATGGCAAGCAGGGAGAGAGGAGCCCTCAGAGAGCACTGGACTTTTTGTGGTTCCTGGAGATTGTGTGGCTCAGTGGCTCAGTTCTTGTAGGAGTGGGTGGCTGGACAAATCCACCTCTTTCCACACATAGATCCTAGGACACCACTAAGAGAATTTTTCTTCATATTTTCTGGCTAATTTTGCATAGGAAACTTTAAGGCACAAATAAACCACTGTCACTGAACTAATATCACCAATTTCATATTTATTTATGAATAGCTATTGCATATTGCTCTTACTGAAATGAATAAAACCATGTTAATAAGAATTTTAAATACTGGAAGAGCACAGCTGTACATGTCTGTCAAAATATAAGAAAAGTAATTACATTATAAGTACATCCCAGAAGCACTGTACTTAGCATTAAAAAAAAATAAAAGAGGTCTCTGTGTCAAGGCCTTGAGGGCACCAATCAGCCTTAGTGGCTCTGACCAGGCTCACCTGGGACTCTTCTCCCACACTCTACACGTGGGTCTGAGTGCCCCATTTCAGCTCAGCCTGCAGTTGTTGCTGAGCTGTGTTTTAGATGTATCTTGATTTGTTTCCAGCTGATGTTGGCTGAATTTCCTGGGTTGATTTGACCTGGGACCTGACTCATCATCTCATGTTCATCTCATTTTCACTGGACTGTTGATAGGATCCACTGCTGTGACCATCCTACCTTGCTTGCCTGCTCAGGTAGTCCAGGGGAGTGCCTGTTGGTGAGGACACAGTCTGTCCTGAAGTCACCCTCAACTCCTGCTCATCCTCCTTTGCAGAACAGCTCCTGTTGCTGCCTGACATCCTCACTCTGTAAAAAAATCTTTATTGATACAAATGGTGTACATGGTAAATCATTCATGGGGATGAATATATGGACTGTTCTCTTACTAGAAGAGGAATGTGGAAGTAAAGCTGTTCTGAAGCACTGTAATTGCTGAAGTAGTTGTTTATAGTGCTCATTATTTATCTGCATTTCTTTTATTTTGAAAAATGCTTCTATGCAGCACCATGGAGTTTACCATAATATTTATCTAAGGAGTTCCATTAAAAATATTTTAAAAGCTTTATTTGCCATTTTAAAATTTTGTAGGTTCATGATTCTCTTTATTTTTAATAAACAAGAAAAATTATTAAGAAAGGTATTATTTTCTGCTTGTAGATCTCTACTCTCTGAGGAATTATTAGGAATATCAAACTTAATATTTTCAGATCCTCTTTTGTTCCTTTCCATCAAACAGGAGAAAAGGGATTATTCTGGCTTTTTCGTCCTTGCATTTTGTTTATCATCTAGCATCAACTGAACTGACAATCCAAACAATGTTAGACAAGCAAATGGTGCTGTTGTTAGTCTTACACTAGATCTTCTCTTGGCGCAGGAGAGGGAGGATTTGTTGGTGTCTGGTTATAGCTGTCTGACTCTGAAGGCCAGTTTTAGTGCCAGGCAGTCCTAACTTTCACATGTATCAGTGAGTCCTTTACAGCAGAGGAATGCTGGTGTAGTGTAGCAGTGTGTCCCACTATGAGAGAATGGTCATGGAAGATGATGGTGATGCCTGGAGATCAGCTGAAGCTCAGATATGTTTGCTCTAATGATCTTCTGATGTAAGGATCCCTCAGGTTTGCCAACTATTTGAAGCAGAAGCCTGGCTTAGGTATCTAGTCTTCTACCTCTAAATAATTCCCTTGCCACCTGCTTAGACTTTTAAACACCTGGAGGCTTATGTGTTTTGGTGTAGACTTTTAAACAATGGAGGGGAGGGCAAGAGCACCAGTATACCTGATTTCAGGTACAGATGATGCAGAGGAAATCTATCTAACACCTATTACTGATTTTTATACACCCTTTAAAGGAGTTTTCAATAAGTTCTTTGTTGCTGAATAAAATTCCTTATAAAGCAGGAAATATACTTTTTTTTTTTTTTTTTTTTTTTTTTAAAGCCAGCAGCAGTGATAAAGTCAGAGTTATAGGAATAAAAAGCAAACAAAATGGAGATGTGGTTGAACCAAACTCTTGGACTATAATGTGTGTGTTTTGAGGTCAGATTTATTTAATACAATTTCATTAACCTCTCAGAACTACAATTGCATTGTTAGTAACATGGATTTCCTAACTGAGTGGACTAGAACAGTGCCATCTTAATTTGGGGTCTCTGGGACTTAATGTTGTGATGGGGGAAATAATATAACAAGATGCTTACCTCTCTATCAACTGGTAAACTTTGACTTTTAATATTGTAGTTTTGCTATTTCTGTTCGTATTCAACATTCATTGTCTCATTCTTGTGTGGAAACCCCCAATATTTCTTTTAAGATGTTTCTAGCTAGTTTATAATCTTACTTAACATGCACAGTGAACATTCTTCCAATCACTGATTCTGTATCCCAAAATAAAGATAAGGATCCTTACACTTACAGTTAGGTTAATAAAGACTTAATTTAGAAGTTCAAAGTTTTAGTGCACTGAAATATATATCATTAGAGCTCTTACATACAACATCTGCTTACATCCTATAGTGTCATCCTATTGTAAGTGAACATTTAATCCTAAGTCATTATGCCTCTCCAAGCAAGCTGCAACTCTGAAACCGAGGAATGAGATTTGCTTCTGTTCACAGAGATTGATGCAATCTGTAATTAGAACCCCATACTCTTCCCAGCTGCTGTTGCTGGCACAGTTGCATTTGAAAATGATGTAATATATCTTCTATTGCAGCTCTTCCTACTCTTTTCAGTCAAATGTACAAGCTTGCTATCTTGAAACTCACCCGTGCCAGTCACTAGACCTTATTTTCTATTTAATTTTGATTAGAGTTAAAAGGAGCTAGCATTAGTTATCAGTGCTATGCTAGCATCCAGTACAGAAGTTCATTATTAAATGAAGGAGAGAGACAGTTGGAGATCAGTAAAAAATGCCTGAAATGCATAGTAGTAGCATAATTTAGGATCATGTTTGCATAGGTCTAAGTTATACATCTAAAACTGAAGTATATAATTGTTATTACAGAATGAGGGGCTGCAACTCTGGAAAGCAATACATCCAAGAAGTGGTTATAGCAGACAAGAAACTGTTCAGTGTTGATGTTATAGTAATAGAGAAAACAAATTTTAGAATTATAGATAAGGAAACAGTGACTCATATTTAGGATACGTTTAGGTAATTCTATATCTGAATGTGGCTTAAATCAGACTGTTAGCTGCAAACCACTCTTACTGTTGTTTCTAAATCTATGTTAAAAACTGTGGAAGAAAAAGAATGAGGTATTTTGTGTCTCATAGAGACAGATGATTTTAAACTAGAGAAACTAGTGCAAGGTAACTTCTAACTAACTAGAAGTAGATCAAGATTTATGAAGACAGACAAATATGTTTTGTTTGTTAAAAGGGGGACTGAGAAATTACTTATTTTTGGAATAAGTTTTTGAGGAAAATGGTGGTAAAAGGCTAAAACTTATCAATGATAGGAAGGACAACAGCCAATTTCTAGGAACATAAATCAAGAAAATTCAAATACTTGAAAAGCACAAGTTTCCAACTGTTATTTTCTCACAGATTTTAATCTCTGGAACAATATATGTACTGATGTTACCAGTCTTTCAACTGCTAAGGTCCTAAAATCAAGGTTGGATGACTTTTGGAAAGATATGCTTGTTTTGCTGATTAGGGATACCAATTAAACTCAGACACCAGAGTGAAAAGAGTAGGCGTATTTTACTAGAAATAACTAAATAATGTAACAGCATAACACAGAAAACATACAGTAAGAAAAGACAGAATAGTGCACTTAAACAAATAGGAAAATACAGGGTAATGCATCAAATCATTACTACCTGAGAGAGAGAATAGTGATTAAGAAAGATCCATCACCACTTGCATACTTTACCATCATCCAGATCCGCAGTCGCTGGGGAGCCCCGGTTACAACGAGGATTTGGAGAGCCTGTCCCGGCAAGTGGGAAATCCTACGCGGTGCGTCCACCCATAGGTGAGGCACCCAAAGTTGCTGTGAGCGGGTCCAGCCTTATATACCAAAAATCAGCAAGCCAGAATAGCTGGCACCTTTGTTTTGAGCGGAACATCGGCTTTCAATCTCACATTAGATTCCCCCAGAGCCTGGCCAGAGCTCAAGGGAGAAGCTAAGGGAGTTTCCCTGCCTATCTAATTTATTTATGTTCTTTTTAGAACAAGGCCACACGTCTGGTCCCAAGGCTGGACAGCTGGCTCCATAGCCTTGTTAACTTGCCCCTACGCAAACAAGAAGAAAGATACATTGAGGATAGACATGTTTACATTACATTCATCATCAGTAATGAGTATATGATATCTAAGCTACATCTTTCATTAATGAGCATACATATTTCATTAATGACTACGTACTAAGCAGCTTCGGCCTGGGGCCTGTTGTTCAGGCTTCAATACTTCAACACTTTAGCACTTTTTACACCAGTATAGGTGGATTGTTATAACCTAGTACAATACCTACTAGCACAATGGTTATCAGTTATAAAATATACAGGATTCATCTATAGGTCAACTCTGGCTTGGGCCTATTGTCTAAGCCTTAGCACTTCAATGCTTTAGCCAAAAACAAGTTAGTGAACACACTGAGAGGCTAATTGGAGGAAATTTAATATGAAGGAGTTTAGAAGATGTAATGATTATTTGTAGCCATAAAAGTCTTTGAAGCCAACTAAAAGAGTCCAGCTGACCTCAGTAGATATTTTTCTGCAAAGATAACTAAGAGCATTAGCATTCTTATGCCACACACCAATTATTTAATTACTTCCTATTCTCAGTTAACTTTCCAGAAGAATCACATTCTACCAGGATTAAACACATCTATTTTTTAGTGAAGAGATAACAGGCTTCACACAGAGGAATACAAGAGATATTGAACTGTATATATGCAAGTGAATTACAGTGCCTGGTATCAAATCAATGGACCATCTCTTGTATATCTAGGTAGAAATGACCTGATGGCCTTCAAGTATATGCAGCAAGTTAGAAACACATCTGTATTCTACTGGCAAAAGAAAACATTGTTGTTCAGGATGTTGTTCAGCTAAACAGAGTGATTGAATTTAATTGCCAGTCCAGCATTTCTTGTTTAAACTGTTTTGAAAGCAGCCCTGCATGATGGCACATCTGTGAGGGAGGTATAATATTTTGCCCATCAAAAGAGCTGAGAAGGCAAAATCTTGAATACTTTCCTTGTCAGCTGATATGAGAAACATGAGTTAATGAAATAGGTTTTGAGATTGTTTCAGTAAATGGCTTGCTAAGATAGGTTTTCTCCCTTCTACAATGTGGAAATTTGGAAGTAAGATTCTGTAATTGTCTGAGAGATTTTTTTACCGGAGCCCATATCTGCATATTAATGTTTCCATTTTTTGTTATTGTTACTGCAGAATATAGACCTAGAAACAATCTGTGGATCATTAGTCATAAAGACATTTAAGAAAACACAGAGACAAAACCAGTTTCCAATTCCTCTTCTTTTCCTTTTCCCTCTTTCCAAAAATACTCCTGTATGGTGTTGCGTTAAGGAGCATAAATTGGATGGACTCTCTTCCCTGTTACATCTGTATAGCCCCCTTGCCATCTGTGAGATGGTCCACATGGGTATCGCAGAATTTATTTTCACATATCTTGCAATTAATGTCAAGTGATTCTTTAAACATGTGGTTCAAATTCTGTGGGGAATTTTATAACAAGATTTTAGTTTCCTGACAGCACTTCAAACTAAAATAGTTTCAAATATGCAGTAAAAGGGAAAATAGTTGCTGTGGGATAAACTTAAGGGTCATTTTTTAAAAGGACACATTCAGATACAAAAGTAATGCTCTCTTCTGAGCTAAGGGACCTATTCTCCAGTCTGTGAGCCTGTATTTCCCGATACCTTTAATCAGAGTTATGTATGCGTACTGAGTGGAGGCCACATCCCTTATTGTCCTAATTATATTGTTTGGAATGAGGTGGTGGTGTGTTGGATTTTTTTTTTTTTTTCTTTGAAAGCCTAAGTGGTTTTTCCATTCTTACTGAGTTTAGACAAATACATAAAAATGAAGGGCAGAGATGCCCTATGGAACTTTCATTTACTGAAAAAGGTGCTGACTGCAAGAATCAAAAGAACAAGAATACAACCCTGACTCTTACTGTTAATCAACAGAATTTAATAGAAATAAAAAAGAAGTTGTGCGTTCCTTATAATAACATAGTAAACTCTGTGGAAATCTGGAGAAAGTAAAGACAAATGTTTTCTTATATAAATAATGGTGTGATTTCATTTCTTAGATAAATGCTAAGCACATCATGATTCCAAGATTCCTCCCACAATCCATAGAAAATTATCTAAATTAAAATAAAACCATGCTATAACTAACACATTCTTTACATTGGCCCATGAGCAACCTGAATAAGAACATACCACCTTTTTCTTCTTACTGGTCTTGATGCATGGAAGGTATTTTCCCTATAGAAACAACCCATAAACACCTATGATCTTATTGCCCTAATCACCCCATCTGCACTACTAATGGCAGGGGAAATTGAAGCCAGTGCAGGTATGTGCATATGGAGCAATCATACCCTGGGATCCTGTCTAGGTCTATGTGCAAGCAAGGCATGAAAGGACTGTGAAGCTGGGGTTGGTTTCTGACCAAAGGACATTCCCAGCAGCTGCTTCCTAGCAAAGAAATGGAACTTGGAGTACAGAATATCTACTGTGAGATGCAGACATGACTGATTTACTATGATGTTATTTCAGTTTTATGGTGATATGACACAACTGAATCGCTGCTTCTATCTCAGCAGTCTTTTGTTTTCTTTTGGTTGACAAAAGACAGATTACACAATGGTATCTTTATCTATATACAATACAAAATATTTTCTTCCTCCTTTACAGTTTTTTTAAAAACAATTAAAATTTATTTAAAAACTGGTTGAACCATGTGCTCAAGACATCCAGGTTTGTGAAATGTCAATGCACTAGAGAAAGTGCTGTGTTTGACCCAACAGCTATGTCACTCTTGTTAATTTTTTGTTAGATTGTACAATTCTTTAAGAAAATGCAATTATAGCATGTGTGTTACTCAAAACCACCACCAGACAGGATGCAGTGCATATATACAAAGGGGTCATGGCTGCTCTTTTCATGTCCTTTTTCCCTGATAGGTTCTTTAGTTGGGGGGCAGATCATAACCAAGATTTATTAGAACAATTATTGTTTATTGAGTTTTTGGTGTTAAAAGAATCCAGCTATTGTTATTAATACCAGATAACTGTACATACATACCCGGTACATTTACTTGTTTCCTCACACAGTTCACACAAAGTTACACACACGTAGTTACCTGGTGGGAGCAACAATGAAGACATCAACTGAGAAGTTCACTTAGAAGTGGAAGGTCATACTGATGCACCAGTGGCCTCTAGGTACAAGTTCAGAAAGTCCTTCGAGAGTTGGTGAACATGTAATCCTGTTGTCTTTGCCCATACCAGCTACCACATTCTTTCATGTGGACTGTCATCACACAACCTGTTGTTGATGTGTGTGTTAGTGGCCTTGCACAAATTTGTCCTGAGTTTATCAGGTCTCAAATTCATCAGGATCACTAGTATCCAGAGCTTATCTCTGTCCTCTTAAACATCTCCTTCCCCTCCCCACCCTAATATCTTTTTATTTCTAGATTAGTGGGAAATAAAAGCAAAGTCATAACATTGTGGGATTTTTTTCCTCCTTGCAGAAAATGTCTTTTCCTTTCTGCTGGGAGCTATTTGTATTATGTCACTTCAGAATTTGTTACTTTTCAGAAATTCCAATATAGCAGACGTATATGGAGCTAATATAATGTACCCTGGTAATGTGCAAGTATCAGTTTGTCACTATTAAAAAAACGTCAAATAGTCCCCCAACATTTTCTGCAATCAGGAATCATGGTGAAGTTTTTCCAGCTAGGGAGCTATGAATGTCTCCTGCTTTGCTATTCCGCAAATTACTGAACACCACTTTTCTGCTTATAAATGTGAAAGAAAACGGAAACAGCCAAAAAAATTACACAACTAAAAAAGGCCCATTGTTCTGAATCGTAAAACTGCCAAAAAGGTAAATTGCAGGTCTGAAAATGAATTTATTAAAAGAAGATGGAAGACCTGTTTTTTTCAAACCTTCCAATAGAGGCACTAAATCAAATCCCAAATCTTCAGTAGCAGATATTAGACGTCAAGCTTACAGCTCCCACATTCATCTCTCCATGCTCTTGGTGTATCTTGGTTCAGTGCTGGAAAGAAGAGGGCTGCTATAATTAAGATGCAAAGACACTATGTCTGTGTTCTTTCTCATACTATCTATATCCTTGGTCCTTGAAACACAGGCATCTGAGACTTAAAAAAAAACTTCATGTGGGGAAAAATAATATTTATTAAGGGAAAAGCTGTTGATAATTTACAACTTATTCAGGAAATCAGAGCACTATGTTTTCACTGTTACACAAATAATCTTTACTAAGTTATTATTTTTAAAAAAATAATTTGAAGTGATTCATCATTTCTTCTACTAGCTCCTGTAGGATCCTTCTGAAAATGTTTCTTTTTAAGATTCAAACACAAACCTCACTACTCTTCTGTCAGATACAGCTGTGAATATTTCTGAAGAGTGATTTATAGGCTGTAGAGTCCCTTACAAGTAAAGGGTTTTAAAATGAAAAAAGATCACAGCAAATTACAAAGACGACCTAAAAAGGTAAAGTTCAGGCCTAAAACTTTGATTTGGTAGGTTGCCCCTCATATAGCTTACAAATTGTTAAAACACAATTTGGTTTCTCTTCAAAGAGAAAGAAATAATCTCCATTGAAAAGTCTGGAGACAGGATAGGGCTGGTACTTTACTGGGATGAGTCAGCAAAAATTAGACCTCCACCTATGGTATCCTGGCAAAACCAAGCAAAGAAAGAAAGAAGTGTCACAGTGATGACAGCCTTGTAAATTCATGGACAAATGACATTGACTTTAATACCAAATGAATTACATCTCTATAAAAAGAGTCAAAGATTTACAGAATGACCATTAGTAGTAATGTGAAGAAGCTATCTGGAGAGAGTAGCAGGAGATTTTGAGTAACCTAAATACTGCTGCAGAATAAATAAATATTTTATAAATATATGGGTTGTCTGAAAGTGCAACAGGTTTGTGAAAATCCTCAGTATTTGCTCTGGGCATATACTATAAGAATTAAAGATGGATTGCTCTAAATTTTGTCTTACTATTCTGTCCTAATTTTACCTCACTACTGGTGCATTTAGAATTACCTAATTTTTAGGTAGCAGACCTAAGGAGCTCCTCACTATGTGGATGCATGGGTTTAAGGGAGACTGGATAAATTCTTGGAAGAGATTTCCATGGGAGGTTAACAAACAGACAAACCCTATCTGTTTCAGGAAATGGCTTGAGTGGAAAACTGTTGAAGTCAAGAGGATTAGTTGGGAGAAACAATGGTTACTAGTTCTTACTCCCCCTCTGCCATCTGGTTTGGGGCGCTGCTGGAGACAGCATGCTGGACTGGAGGCACCTCTGATGTTCTATTTTTCTTTTGGGCGTTACCAATGCGAGACACTCTTCAGAATATACTTTTATCCCAGCATGAATTCATGTTTGATTTTGATTCTCCTCAAATGTTTTTTCTAGGTATATCAACTACTTGCAGTTGTTGATATCTATTTATCTTCTGAGCTACCATTGTTATGTAAAAAAGTATCTTTCAGAGTAATTTTGATAGAAATTACTGGATGGCATTTATAAATGAATATCCTTTCCCTAGCAGAATTTAGTACCCTTAGACTTGTGCTCTTATTTTTCTGATTTTTTTTTCTTCTTTTTATATATATATACACAGAGGAATACATATTGAAACAGATTGAAGGAACGACTCCTTTAGGAGACTAAGCTGCTGCACACATTGTGTTTTAATGAACAGCTGTGCTCTTCCCTCTCAATTAGTGTCCACAGCACAGGTGTAACTGAAAACAGGAGAGAAGACAGAGGGCTGCATCAGCGGTATCAGGAAGTTCCTACATTTGAGTCAAAGAAAAAGGTCAGTTTATCATTTTTATCCGTTTCTGAGATGAATGAGAGAGGAAGAGAATTGAGTGAAGTATGTGAAAAATAATTAAAACAAAGGGCCAAGGAGTATCAGCTTGAACACAGATTTCAAAGAAGAATATGAGAAATGTAGTAAATGGTTATAGAGAAATGTTGAGGAGTTAAAGCTCACTGCACCCTTAGAAGGATTGTACAGGTCAGCCTTGTGATGACTTCTGCTCAGAGTACAAAGGAGAAGGACTGTGGTTTATAACAATCATCAAAATTTTTTATAGCTTTTCACAAAATTATTTATAGTTTTTCACCTACAACATAATTTCCTGTTATTTGATATGGACCTAGCTGAAGTGTTTTTTCAGCTTTGTATTTTGGGCATACTTAATTCTTTTTGCTGAATTCCCCTCTCTGTTTTTCCTTGTGACCTTAACTTGTCATTGCTCCTATACTCAAAAGAATATACTATTATCCAGTCACTCAGTACTCCTCCCGTATGGACTTGTTGAGTCTTATAGGATTTACCTGACAATACAGGCTAGGACAGCACTAGTACCCAGTTCAGACTGGTCATCGCTGAGTGTTTTTTGTGCACAGCTGCCCAAGGAGATACAGTTGGATGACTATCGGGGTAAAAGTGAATTGTAAAGACCTGCAAATGTAGTTAGCCACTAATGCTGATGTGGTAGTTATGGTGGGATTCTTGTCACCTAAAGGTCAGAAAGTACAAGGACATCTACATATAAGCTGGTCACTTTTAACTCTGAGAGAGAGCAGCACAGTGGAGAGAGAGAGGCCATTTTATTGCATGATTCATCTGACCAAATGTAGATATTTAGTTCAAAATGAGAGAAATTTCAGCACAGAAATGTCTATTTCTCTGTGGCGACTAAAAAGGAAGCCCACTCAGATGTAGAAATTTACATTTGTTCAGATGAATCCCATGCAGAGTGCCTGCTATGGCAGAGCACTCAAGGGTATTTTCACCCTGGTTTGCTGCAGAACTTCCTCTGAGCAGTAGCTGATGCTTGGATTTTCTGCAGAAGAAAGAAATAATCTCCAAGGGTTTCACTTGCTGATTTTTTTCCCCTAATATTAATTAGTTTTTATTTTATATTCCTGTTGTGAATGTATATTGTATGTCAGTCATACTGAATTAAAACATAGCTTAACCATGAGGAGATTTTAGCAAACACTCATTGAGTTTTTTTGCCATCAAAAACTTCTTTAAAGCAAGCTACTCTATTTCATTAGTGTAACCAAGTCTGGGTTTTTTTTCTGTGTTCTGAAGCCAAAGACAAGCTGCAAAGCTATGTATATCTGCTCAAACATGTCTGCTGGTGGAAAGATCCTTATATACATTACTACACTGAAAATGGATCAGCCTCTAGAGAGTTTGATTTTTTTCAAAATACAGGCAAAGTGTTAAACATATAATTCTACTCCTGTGTGATTAATTATATCTCAAGTTGCATGAGACAGGCACTCTGAACTTGCAGAAACATGAAAACCAGACCTCAGAATGAATACACCCAAAAATACGTATGAAAAATAAATTGGCATCTCTTGAAATTTCATACGTTGGAGAGATAAATGAAACCGTATAAATTTACTTCTAAGAACTAACATCATATTTGAAACAACAAGATAGATGGAAACAATGTCTCCTTTTTCCCTCTTGCATTTCAGATGAGATGTTTCCTCACTGTGTGACCTGAAGGAGTTGTTGCAGTATAGAAATATCACCAATACAGCAAACTATGCTTCATTTCTTATGTAGGCACAAAAGACTCTTTAAATGTTAATATACATGCTAATTGCTATTGCTATATTCTACAGTTCCCCCCTCCTCAATCTCTAATTCCTTTGTGTCAATAAGCATGACAGGCCAGGTTCTAGCATAAAAATAGAAGACTTATTTGACCTGTTAAGTTAGCAGAAAATATTACTCCAAAGGGAGAACTGAAATATACATTTGCTTCAAATAACCCTACACTGGTTGCCATTAAATAGTAAAGACTTTTAAAAACCAGTCATTCATTGTTTCATGCTTTTAGTATATGGGAAATCTGATATTTTGGATGCTTATACTGGTGTCAGCAGATAATTCATTCTTTCAAAGTGCCTGCAGAAATGTCTAGGGAGGGTGTGCCTCTCAGCCATTTCCCTATGCTTTTACAATTCCTGTCTAGTCAAGAAAATCTGCTCGATAATTTAAGATTATGTTTAGGATACTCTAACTTACAATACTGCACACAATACTCATGGCCAAGGATCCAACAGGGCACTGCACACACCATTCTACCTTTTCCCATCCCCATTTCGCCCCTATGCTTCTTTCCTCAGTAACACTTTGAGAAAGGCTGAGGACTAGGAACAGAAGCAAGTGGGTCAGCTTTGCACCGCATCAGCAACATAAAGACTCTGGAACAAAAGCCAAGAGTTCTGCCCCAACTATTTAACCGTGACCGTGGCATTCTCCATCAGGAAGATACTCATAATTTCAGGTAATTAAATGACTAGAAAGCTCATTCTGTGCTTGGCAGCCAAAATTAAACACGTCAAATGAACAAAACCTGTTTAAATGAGTGAAATACTGAGGCTGCTATTGATTACAACTGGTTAATTAGTTTTAAGGAATATTTTGATCAATGTTTTTGACTGATGAAAATGGTGTAAATGCAAAGCCAACATTCTCTCATTTTTTTTTCTTGTTAGGATTGCTGGGATGGGGGGAGGGGTTAGTTTGTTTTTCTTGCTGCAAGAACAAAGCTACTGCATTGTGATTTGGGTTATTTTTGCTTCTGATAAAAATATCTATGAAAAATTTTGAAAAAAACATATAGAAAAAAATAAGAATCATTATTTGGTAAGCAGTTCTCATAAAATGTGTAAGTTCTTCAGTTACCCTGCTACTTCAAAATGAAGCTATATAATTTTTTTAGTAATTCTTAGAACACATTTTAAACAGTTATATCTGACTTAACATGCTCTTTGGACTACTGTGTTATTCAATGGAAGAAAAGATTCTTCTGTTCTGTAAAAAGATTCTTCTATTCTGTAAGTTCATGAAATAAAGCTCTTCAGAAACTCAGTATGTGCAGTTACCAGATCTGTTTTTAGAATGGTAAATGCTACATTCAAAAGAAGTGTTACAGACTCCGTTATGTCTAAATAACACATTTTCATAGAATCATAGAATCATTTAGATTGGAAAAGACCTTTAAGATCATCAAGTCCAACCATAAACCTAGCACTGACAATTCCACAACGAAACCATGTCCCTAAACACCACATCTACATGTCTTTTAAATACCCCCAGGGATGGTGACTCAACCAGTTCCCTGGGAAGCCTGTTCTAATGCTTGACAAACCTTTCAGTGAAGAAATTTTTCCTAGTATCCAATCTAAACCTCCCCTGGTGCAACTTGAGGCCATTTCCTCTTGTCCTATCTCTTGTTACTTGGTAAAAGGGGCCGACACCCACCTTTGCTACAATCTCCTTTCAAGTAGTTGTAGAGGGTGATGAGGTCTCCCCTGAGCCTCCTCTTCTCCAGGCTGAACAACCCCAGTTCCCTTAGCCGTTCCTCATAAGACATGTGCTCTAGACCTTTTATCATCTTCGTTGCTCTTCTTTGGACACACTCCAGCACCTCCATGTCTGTCTTGTAGTGAGGGGACCAAAACTGAACACAGTATTTAAGGTGTGGCCTCACCAGTGCTGAGTACAGGGGGACGGTCACTTTCCTAGTCCTGCTGGCCACACTCTTTCTGATACAAGCCAGGATACCACTGGCCTTCTTGGCCCCAGCTGGGCACGCTACTGCCTCATATTCAGCCAGCTGTCAACCAACACCCCCAGGTCTTTTTCTGTCAGGCAGCTTTCCAGTCACTCTTCCCCAAGCCTGTAGTGTTGCATGGTGGTGTTGTGACCCAAGTACAGGACCCAGCACTGAGGCTTGCTGAACCTCATACAATTGGCCTCGGCTCTCAATCCAGCCTGTCCAGATCCCTCTGTAGAGCCTCAATCAACCCTCAAGCAACACTCCCACACAACTTGGTGTCGTCTGCAAACTTACTGAGGGTGAACTTTATCCCCTTGTCCAGATCATTGATAAAGATATTAACTAGAACTGGCCCCAGTACTGAACCCTGGAGAATACCACTTGTGATCATCCACCAACTGGATTTAACTCCATTCACCATTACTCTTTGGGCTCAGCCATCCAGCCATTATTTTGCTCGATGAAGAGTTGATAGAAACAGGTCTTTTAAGAGGCTTTTGAAGGTTAATATACATATAATGGTGTGCATACATGTTAATATGTCTATATGTAATAACATATATTGGTCAGAAATAAATTAATTCATATTTAGCACAGTATTCATGACCTTGGTTGTTTTATTTCTCAGAAAATCCAAAGGGTTTGGATTCTAAGCATCCACTAAGTTTTTGTTATAATGAAAACTGTGATGGAAGTAAACACACACAAAATGGATTGTCAGAACTCATTTTCATTCTTTGCATTTTTATTATTTGAAGTCTTCTTATATGTAGAACTTAACAATAGGGAAATGAAGACTATTACTACAGTTGCTACTGTTGTAACTTCAAGTAAAGCAGTGTATTGCAGCAAAATCGGGACTCTGGTTTTAAAGTATTTCTGAGATCAGGTGGCCCAGAGGTGCCTAGTCTGCTAGGAATTTTTGGAGACTTGGTTTCTAAAGGTACAGTGGAATGATGACCAAAGAAAAATGAAGGCAGTGTCTGTTTGCTTTTGAGTGCTACATCTGTTCTCCCAAACCTTTCGTGTCAGTTGGCCTTTCATTACCATCCAGCAAGTCTGATGGCAGCAGCCTACTTTTCAAGCTGTATTTCTTCGAAGCGGTAGAGACAATTTTTGCACAGAACATGTAAGCAGACAGAAAACTTCTTGTGTCCGGCTATTCCCACAATTGCAGAAGAGCCTAGGGAAAGCTTGACCCCTAATGTTTACATCCTCTGATCTGCCAGGCTCTTAAGTGTATGTAACAAATAACTCCCACCATTGTTTGCACTGAACCCAGTGAGCTACAAGCACGTGTAAGAGCTTGAGGGTTTTGGAACAGAGGGCTTTTAAATACACTTGCCATCTGATTTCACACCTTTGCAAATGTGCTTTGCTGAAAGTGTGATGAAGTTCAGATGAATCCCTTTGACACAATGATGGAGACAAGTTGAGCTTCACCCTGATATGGATGTGCACAGACAAGAGATTTTTTAAATCAACTCAGCTAAATGAAAATACAGTGTGTCCCCTGCAGAGCTACCAAGGTCAGTGAGACTACTGGTAATCTGCTGTATAAATGCCAGATGCACAAGGTACAGTGCCTCCAGGCATTTTTAGTTCACATTGTTTATAATAGAAGTCAAACGCCAAGCTTCATTATAGCAAAAAGTTCAGTGTTTCTTCTTGTCTTGTTTTGACATAAATCTGAGTACAAAGAAATAAATAATGGTCTAAAGATTTAGGCAATATCCTTTTCCAGACTGGTACAACTCTCCATTAAATTTTAAAGGAGGCATGTGGGAACTTTACATCATTAGATTTTTTTTTTTTTTCAGGTTAGGTCACAGGATTTGCCCTTCCATGCAATCTCTCTTATTAAGAAGCAGTTTGATAAAGCAATTTGCACTTAGGCATCTTTATTTTTTACAAAAGATTAGTTTTCCATTTATTCTTCCACCACACAGTTTGACCCATTAACTGTCAAAGACAGATTCAACTTTTTTTGTTTTGCAGTGCGACATGTTATGAGCAGCAGATTTTATTTAGTAAGCTAGGAATGGGCATTTAACCTAGACTGGAAGCTCCTGGATCTTTGGGTCTAAATCTCAGCTGCTGCGAGCAGTCATTCTTCACAATCCCTTTCATAAACTTATTGAATAGGGGAGGCAAGAAGTCTACTGGGAAGATATTACACAGAGTATCTTTCTCTTAATGACTAGAAACCTCCTTCTGATTTCCAGACTACAATTATTTATGGCCATTTTCTATTCATTTGTTCTTGTGCCAATACCATACTGTAGTTTAAATAGAGCCTCTTTTGCCCTGATGTTTCCCTGTCTGTGTATTTATAGATAGTAATTCAATACCATTTAGTCTCTGTTTCATTAGATTACCCAAAATTAACCCAGTTTCACTCTTCTAGGATTCATGATTCTCTGTTCACTCCAAGAACTTTTTTTTTTCACCTGTTCTTTGCTGCATAGTTCTCCAAAAGTGGTCAGCAGTACCTCATGTAAAGCCATTCAAACGTCATGGCTCCTTCTGGAAATACCTCATCTGATACAAGTAGGAATTACATTAGTCTTTTAACATATAGCGTTATGGTTCACAGGCATCACTGGTACACACAGATCCCCTCCTTTTCTAATATTTTGAGCTCATAACATAAGTTCTTAATATTAGCCCTTAAGTGTATGACATTGCCCTTTGCATGATTGGATTTTTTTCTCATTACTATTATGCAAATCCCCAAAGTCACCAGGTCTTTCAAACTGCTCTTGCATTGGGGATGTTTCCCAAATTCATGGCATCGTAAATTCCATTAAAACAAGCTTACTTTTTTGCACCAACATCATTTAAAAAAATGTTAGATACCTCCCAGTACTGATTCTTTACTGGTAAGCTTCCTTCAGCATGTTCAGCTGTTTTCTCCCTTTCTTTTAGTTTTTGTCTAACTTCTGTACTAGTCCTAAACTTCTCCATGTTAACCAACTTGTTCTCCCAAGGCACCATACAAAATGCTTAAAAGAACATCTCAGAGAAATCCCTTGTACTTTCAAAGCAAATTACCAGATAAATTTAACATAATCTGTTTGGTAAAGTTCTGTCAAGTTTTATGACGTTTTATGCCTTTAATTCTTTCTCCCTCCCCTTAGATTTATTTTAAAGCTTTTTATTCCATTCTGAAGGCTTGCATGTTGTTGAGATCTGATGAGTAGGTCAGTATTTGCCTGAAGAAAATCTCCTCTCGGCTACACTTCATTATTTTAGAGTTACTTTATACCCTGAAATGACAAATAAGTGAAACAGGAAGTCTGGGAGTATGTGTCTGTTGAGGTTTGAACTCAGTTGGCATCCAGTCACCATGTGGCTAGCTGTTCACCTCCCCCCTCCCTGGTGAAATAAGGGAGGGACAAAATGAAGAAAATTTGTAGGTTGAATAAAAAGAATGTACTAAATATAACAAGAAAACAACAGTAACAATAGTGAGTCCGAAAAAAAAAGGGGGGTAAAATACAGCAGTGGCTTACGGAGCGCGGCGACCGCCCCCCACAGCAGCAATTCGACTGCACAAGGAAAGTCCCATCACGCCAACCCAGGAAAACCAAAAACCACACACGCCATAGAGATCCCGCGGTCTGCCTATATACACCGAGCATGATGTCACATGGTATGAAATACTCCAATGAATGGGGACCCAGCCCTCCAGATGTGCTCCCTCTTAGCCCAAGGAAAGTTAACTCTGTCCTGTCTGAAACCAGGACAGTGTCTAAATTAAGTTCTCAGTTTGTGGCTTAGTGTCATACCTTCAGAGCATTCAGCTGGAGTAACTCACAATAACTGCTAGGAAAGGAACACACTGTAGGACAAGCAAGGTTCTTGTTTAAATTGCAGTTTAAATTAAAATAATTAATATTCACTTTATAAATAAACATTTTTCGTAGATTCAAATTCCTAAAATTGGTGTTTTTACTTTAACTGGTTTGATAGTTATTAGCAGCTTCAGATTTTAATGTAACCTTTTTTCTTATACCAGATATTCATATGTAAAAGGCTTGCTGGAAAGTTCAACGTCTCATTACCATTCTTAGCACAAAGCAACACAAAATCAGTAAGTTCTCTTCTTTATAGTTAAAACAAGTAGCGCCTACTGCTAGCCAAATCATAGAATCATAGAATCATTCAGGTTGGAAAAGACCCTTGGGATCACTGCGTCCAACCATCAGCCCTACTCTACAAAGTTCTCCCCTACACCATATTCCCCAACATCTCATCTAAACGACCCTTAAACACATCCAGGAATGGTGACTCCACCACCTCCCTGGGCAGCCTATTCCACTGTCTGACCACTCTTTCTGTGAAAATTTTTTTCTAATGTCCAGTCTAAACCTCCCCTGTTGGAATTTCAAACCATTCGCTCTTTTTCTGACACTAATCACCTGTGAGAAGAGACCAGCACCAACCTCTCTACAATGTCCTTTCAGGTAGCTGTAAAGAGTGATGAGATCTCCCCTCAGCCTTCTCTTCCTCAAACTAAACAGTCCCAGCTCCTTCAATCCCTCCTCATAGGATCTCTTCTCCAGGCCCTTCACCAGCTTCGTTGCCCTCCTCTGCACTCGCTCCAGCACCTCGATATCTCTCTCGTATTGAGGTGCCCAAAACTGGACACAATACTCAAGGTGTGGCCTCACCAGTGCAGAGTACAGGGGGACTATCACCTCCCTACTTCTGCTGGTCACACTATTTCTAATACAAGCCAGGATGCCTTTGGCTTTGTTGGCCACCTGGGCACACTGCCGGCTCATGTTCAGCTGCTTGTCAGTTAGAACCCCCAGATCCTTCTCTTCCACACAGCTCTCCAGCCACACCTCCCCAAGCCTGTAGCAATGCATGGGGTTGTTGTGGCCCAAGGCACTTGGCCTTGTTGAAGCTCATCCCGTTAACGTTGGCCCACCGATCCAATCTATCCAAGTCTCTCTGTAGTGCCTCCCTATCTTCATGCAGATCGACACTCCCACTTAACTTGGTGGCATCTGCGAATTTACTGATAATACACTCTATGTCCTTATCAAGATCATCAATAAAGATGTTGAACAGAAATGGTCCCAACAGCGAGCCCTGAGGAACACCACTTGTGACCGGCCGCCAGCTGGATTTAGCTCCATTGACCACCACTCTCTGGGACCGTCCATCCAGCCAGTGCTTGACCCAGCAGACCGTTCGCTCATCCAGGCCATGGGCAGCCAGTTTTTCTATGAGAATTCTATGGGGAACTGTGTCGAATGCTTTTTGAAAATCCAGGTAGATAATATCCACAGCCTTTCCCTCATCCAATAGTTGGGTCATCTTGTCATAGAAGAAGATCATGTTTGTCAGGCAGGACCTGCCTTTCATAAACCCATGCTGACTAGGCCTGATCCCCTGGTTGTCCGTTATATGACTCGAGATGACCTGCTCTATGACCTTCCCTGGTACTGAAATCAGACTGACAGGTCTATATTTTCCTGCATCGTCCTTTCTGCCTCTCTTGTAGATGGGTGTCACATGCTTTAGCTTAGTCTGTGTTCTTTCAGGGTGTTTGAAGTCATCTGATTTGAGCTTCTCTGTAATTTGTTTAGTTACAAATAATAGTATTTTTTTAAATGTTTATGATTCTTCTTGTCCCAGACTCACCCTTTCCAAACTGTTCACTTTATACAAGCCTTTGTAAGAGGCAGGTACTAAGCAGAAATCAGCCTTTTCTTTCCATTTTTATGTCACCAATTTTGGGACGCCCTGGAGACCAGTTTCTCTCATATGGTATGGAAAACAGTAGACCTACCTTAACTTTTACCTACTTGTATACAGCATATTGTAATTGTAATTGTAATAATAATGATATTATTTTAGTTGATTTGCATTTTTGACATCTTACTGCAATTTCCTAATTATTTTGGCATGGCTCTCCCAAATGCTAACCAACTGCACATCAGGGAAATGCACATGCTGATAAGAGTGAGAGAAAGGGTTAGGGCATGGGGGTGGAAGTTCTGAACCCTGTAAATGCTCCTGACAGTCTCCACGGTTGCAGTGGGAAGTAATATAGACAATTCAGAGACCGCCCACCTCTTCCTGGAACCTTTCCCCTGTTGGTGCATCAGAATTCACCTAAAAAACTACAGGGCAGCACAGAATTAGGCTCCAGATTAGCTTTCATTGTGATTCCAATAAAACAGACAAGCAAATCATGGGGATAAGTTGAATTTGTGAAATATATTTAACATCAAAGTTTTTAATAAAATGTTGCCCATAAAAATTTCCTTATGTCATTTGAGTAAGATGATATACATGGCCTCTCTTGCCATGGTAGACCCTCGACAAGGAGAGGGACACAATACCATAGTTTACAGAGGAGACCTTACATAATTTAAATAAGGAAATGAATTGACTTCTTGAATGGAAATATCAGAGACTGGTAGGCTAGGGGAAAAAAATACTGCAAAGGCACTAATAATTTCAGCCTTAATGTTTCACTGTAACAATAATTCAGGCATAGACTTTGATTGCCATCCTAAACAATGTGAACTCTACCCTCGGAGTTTATGAATTCCTCATTTATTTAATCAACCAGTATATATAATTTTATATGATCTATAAATGATCAGTACTTGATAGTCCCAGAGCTGAACAATTTCAGAAACATTTAAGATTTGCATCCCTTCCTTATAAAATACTGTTATTTCTTTGGCTTAAGAACTTCCTTGCTCATATTGCAAGAGGGAAAAAACCAAACCACTTTACCGCAGTATTTTCTGCATGGTTGAGTTACAAGTCTGTTGTTTACCAAGTGTTGAATGGTCTTGTGGCAAAACATAGGGTGGGAGTGAAGAAGTTTTGTATTCTAATCCTGACCGTGCCCCAGGCTTTGTATGAATCCATGGGCAAGTAGTTTAACCTCTTTGATCTTCAATTTATTTTGCAGCAAATTGGGGGGAAAATGATACAGTCTGTCTTGTGAAGGTGTCATGAGGGTACCTTCTGGCACTTTTAGCTGGAATTGAGTGCTCCAGAAAAACAAATCTTATTACCTTTTAACTTACTCCTGTCTATTAGCCATCAGTAAATATGGGATCAGGGGCCTTACCATTTGCCAAGGGAGGTGTGTACAAAACTCAGTTTGAAAATTTACCTAAATGTTTGACATTAAACTGTTCAACTATTAAAGCCTTCATTAATGAATGCCAAATAGGCAAAGACTCCTTAGTCCCATAATTCACTTGCCTTTTTAATTATGATACCTGCAATCACTCAAAATAAATTTCAAATGGGAGGCTAATTATTCCTGCTAAGCATCTCCCCTCTCTGAAAACTGTCACTTGGAATGTTTTTCCTAGGAAAAATCCCCACTTCAAATAAAGCTAAATTCATAAATGAATGCCAATACTGGAAAGATAAGCTTGGCATCTGGACATTACAGGCTGCCAGGTGTATCATATATGTGACCACAGCTGTTCCCTGTGGTAACTGAAGGGAAAAAAATGAGCAAAAGAGAGATAGGCATTAGGAACTAACAAAAGGCAGTGCTATGTTATTATTTTAATTACAAGGGGATGCTGATTTGCTTTGTAATTGCAGTGCAAAGTTGCTGTTGAATGTCCAATATGTGCCTGGAATGATGTTTTGATGTAAGTTTTCAATAAAAATAGAGGCTGCTAGCAAGAGGGCTGTTTAAACACACTAACCAAAAAAGGAGAAAAGTAGAATGATGACTTTTTAGTATAATTTTGGAAAACCCAGAAAAGGAGAAGAAATCTGTAAAATTACTTTCATAGTCTATGATGTAATAGAAATGTTTCATAGTCATAAGTCACTGTCATAAATGTCATTTGTTAATGTAGGGGTTTTTAAGAGTAGTTATAGAGCAATATCTCATGCTGTATATGTATGCATTGGCCCAGCTTAACACCTCTCACCCCTCAAAAGAAAGAGGACCCCCTAAAATGTAATGCATCAGTGACCAATGTGCATGATATTATTTTAGTTGATTTGCATTTTTGACATCTTACTGCAATTTCCTAATTATTTTGGCATGGCTCTCCCAAATGCTAACCAACTGCACATCAGGGAAATGCACATGCTGATGAGTGAGAGAAAGGGTTAGGGCATGGGGGTGGAAGCCCTGAACCCTCCACAGCAAAGGGTTCCTGGAGGATACAGGCACAAGCAAGCCTTACTCCCTACTGCTTCTGTTGCTCAGGAGGATGGCTCAGAGGCCAAAGTAGCACTGGCTGCTGACATGGGAGCAGAGACGAAAGAGAGAAGGGCATGCCTCATGAGATCTTGTGAATAACCTGCTATAGCTCTAGGGTGAGTCTGCAGGTGTAGCACCTGGGTGACCAGCTTTTTTCCTCAGTGTACCGTTTGTTTCAGGGTCACATCAAAAAAGCACACCTTCCTGTTTAACTGTTTCCGCATTTACCACAATGGTAGGCAGCTGAGAAAGTGAGAGTTACTATTTTAAACAAATATGAGTAGCCCAAACATTTCCCATTCCCAAGCAGTCCCTCAGGTAAGTTATCCTTTTGGGACCTGGCCAAGAAGCTGCCTGGATCTCCTCAGGCAGCAGGACAAGATAACTTCCCACAAGTGTGCTACAGTGACCCTTCTTGAGTATACTGAACAAGTTGTTATCCAACATTTCTTTTTTCAGATTTAGGTAAGGATGTGACTTCAGTGAATTATGGCAATGCCGAAGTGAAAGAACATAGGTAAATTTTAAATGCACACTTTGTTTTCAGAAGAGGATTTGTACTACTGAGGTAAGGAAGGATGGTCTTATGACTGGAATTTCAAAGATAAATATTCAAGTCCCAGGTCTGTGACTTCACATCTTTATATATGTCCTTGAGCAAGTCATCTGATTTGTACTATTTAGATCATCATTTCTTAACTCATCCTTTGTTTTCTTTGTTCTTTCTGACAAAGAAAATTTATCCCTGTGTGTTTGTACAGTGCTTATCATACAGGACTCCCAGTCTTTGAACAGGTTAATGAGGTGTAAGTTATAGTTTGAATTTATGATATCAGCTGCTCTGTAGTAACTGCCTGTTTTTATGCCATGGTAAATATAGGTAGTTTTCTTCTTCAGTGAGGGATAAGCTGTCTCACTTTTACTGCAGAGTGAGAGCAAGCACTCAGACTGTTGTTAAGAGAGTAGCAAAAATGTTATAAATCTACATCCCAGCTTACCTCGTGACAACTTATGCACGTAGATGTCTTCCTATTCAGGGATTTTTTGAACTCAGGTATAATCAGCACATCTAGATAAACCAACACAACACTGAAATTATCAAATCTTTAACAACAGGCTGTAAAACATAAAATGTAAAATGTTAAGAATTTTTTTTGAGAAACACAACATGTTAAGCTTCTCATACTGTGTCATCATATCTGCCTAGGAAATTTGTAACTAGCTTTTCCTCTTACTTTGGTTGCTCTCAGAAGACTTCTGTTGCTTTTTTCTTCATTATCATCCTCCTTCTCTTCCTCCAAACTTCTGAATGGCAAACACACCACAAGGTGAAGCCTGTACGTAACTTGTATTTGCTCATCAGTTAAAGTTAGGCTATTGATAGTAGAATCCTTTAATCAAGTGGCACAACACTTACAATAAATAATTGCGGGTGAACTGTTCAGAATTCCATGTATACCTTTTTGACCTTTCTAATACAGCTTTCACCACTCAGGAATCAATGTTTCTTCTTTGCAAATAGAAGTATTTCCTGTTTCAAATGCATCCTCCCAAGTTTTAACACTTTTTTTTTTTTTTTTACCAGTTCCTTTTTAAAAACACTTATTTTTTGTCACAAGAAAGAGTTTTTGAATAACATTTTTTCCTAAAATCTTACATTCTGAGAAATATAAACACACAAAAATGGTGTAATTACTAGAAGTGGTGGAAAACTTATCATCGTAGTTGTGCTTTCTCCCAGGAAAGCTTAGTGTGAAAAAAATTGAAATAGTTCATACAACATATGGATTTTTGCCTTTTTTAATATCAATATTTATCATTTCAGCAAAGTCAATTTTATTGTGACATCTAAAATACATCATATTGAGTTTATCACTAAAATCACCCTTTATTAAATTAATTTAATGTTTTCATTATGTACTATTTCATGCAAAGGTGTGAGGACTTTCTAGACTGATTGGCAAAGGCAGAGATCAAAATTCCAGAATTTTCTTGGGGAGAGAAGTTCCTGCTGTTTATGTATTAACTATGTACTGAATTCTGAGCCACATGATAAAATCCTTGTAGGTTTGCATTACATCATATTTTCCAGGCACCAGACCTGATATACACAAAGGTTGAACCAAGGATTCCCAAGAATGTTATCTCACTTTACAGAAACTTCTATCCTTTAATTCTCTGCAACCTTTCCATTTTCTTCTTCAGCTGTATTTGGTCCAAGAATTAGTGTTGGTTTATAGGCTGAGTTACAAAATAATCTTCCTTCCCATCATAAAAGTATAAAATGTTGGAAAAAGATTTACTGTCCTCATATCATGTCCTGATTGTAGGCAACATCCTTATTCATTTTTCATCACCCTTCCTTTTCATTTAAGCTAATTCATCTCTGTTTTCTGCCAACTTATTTTTTTTTCATTTTCTGAAACTATTTTCCTACTGTTTGACATTTAAAATCCAAAATAAATAAACACTGGCTGCTATTATCAACTAGGTGCCCTTCTGCTGTGTCTGGCTTGTCACTTTCCTGATGGGACTATTTCTTTTTAATCTCCATATTGGTTGTTAATCAGGTCTGTCACTCTTCTGTTTCTATCCCTTTTCTCTCTGAATCTGCAATGAAACAAATTTTCATCAACTTGCATTTCTTTGCAACTTTACCTAGGGAGATTTCACCTTGATTGCTGTGTTGGGCAAAGTTCCCGAGATGGTGTTCCTTCTTGCACAATCTCTCTTTCCGTTTAAAAAGGAAATGAAAATTGAAGAATGCACCCATGTAAATTGCTGGATTACAGCTCATATAATTTGTTTTTCTAATAGGATCATTATTAAGATTTTTCCTTCGCAATGTTTATTGCCCTTTAATGCTTCCTGTTATCCCAAATTAAAAGAGGCAAGGGAAATTTGTTCCAAATGTGTTAGAAATCAGAAAACCATGAAACACTTTGAGCAGTTCAAAGTCAGGAAAGGAAATTGTATTTCCATGTAATTTTTAAATATTACAGATGTGTTATATACAGTGTCATCTTCCAAAGGTCATTTAGTTGAGTCTTTGTAAACAAGTTATGGTGGATCCCATTTCGTTGATGGCTGAGATCTGCTTCACCATTACCCCACAACAGTGGAAGTTGCTGGAGCTAATCAGGGGTGTTATCAGCTCTGACTTTTATTGCTGCTGCATAGCAAACCAGGCAATAAAGAAAACTGTAAATGCAGGATTTATTCTTTGCAGGGGTATGCCTCATGCTTGGAAGATTAATGAAGAATTCCTGGTTCACTGTTTACTAAAGACACCTCTGTTCTATAGTATTTTAATTGTAAATCCCTTATTTGACATCCTAACTAATGGTTCCTGCTGAATTAATAAAAGCGACATATTAACTTTAAATCCCAGATAAAGGAAAGATTGCTGTTTTAATATCCCATCCATATCCTTTATCTTTCTACAGGGGCTTTCAGGCCAGTAGTTTTAATAACATGCATGAATGAAGATGCTCTTTTTTAACACAAATGGTGGCAAAGAGTTTTTCCTTTATATTAGCAGGCAATCAATTCCAATAGCTTTTTAATGCTTTCCTAAAGAATCAATTTTAAAGCAGAAGCACTTCAGGGGACCCTCTTAAACTTCTTCACAGCCAGTTTCCTAATTTTCTATTACAATGCAATCTAAAGCAGCTACAAAAATAATGCAGATAATGTTTGCTGGGTAATGATTTCCAATTTCCCCATTCCATGTACCCTGTTATTAGGAGGATCATCTTAGCTGTGTAAATTAATTTTCAATTCACTTCAGGGGAACATTACAATGATTTATTCAACACTGGTGCTGAAGAAAGTGTTGGGAGGATTTTAGCAATCTGAGAAACAAAATCAATTTGTTCTGATTATCACCATGTTAAGAAATGGGAAGACAAAAGGTTCACAGGAATATGTTAGAGGTTAGCATACACCCTACAGAAGCAGTCAGAGTGATCCCGAGTGTAGTTACCTGACCAGTAAGGGCAAGCAAAATGTCTGAGACTTTCTGGTTTCTCCCCATGTTTCAACATTTTGAAAGGACTGAGCAGATTCTAGGATTCTTTGGGCATTATACAAAACTAAACAATAGATGAACTTTTCAGTCACTAAAACTGTCTCTGGTTAGTGAAGAACAAGACTGCTATAAGCTAGACAAGGAGGAGATTGTTTCAAAACCAGCTGTATTTTTGGTAATGATACCCAGGATTTGGGAGAGTTCCAGACTAGGAGGAAGGACGAGAGGAATGTTCAGCTTCACAAATAAAGGATTTGTTCTATGGTAAGCATCTGGGAACTAGTGCTCAGGGGGACACATACCAAAGTACTCATACACTGTAGTGCTCATACTAAATAAACTAGCACCTGTAAGTACACATAGCAGCTGAGATCTTAATGTTCAGTTATTTTGATTTAGTTGTTGCATTTTTAAAAGTGAGATTCATGTCACCTGACTTTGAATGACCACAAAGAAATATCTGATACAGATGAGAGTCTCTCTGGAGAAAGAGAGAGAAGTAGAGAAACTCTGGAGTCAATAGCTCTGCATCTGCTTGTGAGTCAAACTCTGGCATGACTACTTCTCTCCAATCACAATAAAGAAAATCTGGAGTGATTATTTCAGACAAAATTGCAGATATTGACATAGAAGATATTTACATTTAATTTACTAATATGTTTTGTGGTGATATCTATGATATTACAGCAATTGCCAGTAGTTAAAGCAAGAGATCAAAGTGAAACATTTTTTCCATGTGAAAAGCTTTGACAGGGTAGTTGAAATCCCCCAAGTCCATCAGCATCAACTTGGAAGAAATTACAGTTTTGTTTAGTACATTTTTTAAATTAAAGCAAGTTTATTAAAAAATTCAAGTCTGTATCCACATAAAATAGCAGCTTGTGAAACTGGTTAGAGGTTTTAGAGATGACCACATCCATTTACGGGAGAAAAACAAATGATCAGTTCTGAACTGCCAAATTGAAAATTGCTACTTTCTGTGATTACAGTGGTAGGAAGGATACCCCAAAAATCATAAATGCATAAAAACAATTGCTCATGTCCCCAAAGGAATTTTTGAATGATAACTGTGATCTCTCACTACTGCTAGTGTTCCTGCACATCATGCAATATAAAAATATTTAGTATTAAACTATATACAAATGCATAATTTGAATCTGAAGGAAGCTTAATTTCCATGAGTGCTGTGAAAGATCAAGACAAAAGCTTTGTAAGTCCATTGCAATAATGCCTTCCAGGATTTTTCTTCTACATTGAGGGTATATTGGAAACCTGAGAAAGAGTTGTCCTTTCTGTCATGGGGCCATAGTCAGGCATTAAGCATATCACAGTTATCATGCTTCCAGCATGCCAGTAGCATAACTGTCAAATTAAGTTCTTAACAACATGTTGGCAGGGCGCTGAACTGACATTATTTATTAAAAATAAAACAGTAAGGAAGAATAAACACTCATGACAAAACAGCAAGTGAAGATACTGTCTTGTAGGGTATGTATCTAGGCTGCCTGATTTCAAAGAAACTGAAGACTCTTCTGAGTATAGAATTTTGAAAATAAACAAAAATAAAGAGAAAACTATATTATTTCACTGCAATCCATAGACAATTGCCTGATACAAGTGGAACGTGGCTTGTCTTTGAAATGTTTTCTCAGCTTCAGTGAATAAACATAATAGTCTAAGTTTGTAATTGTAATGTACTCAAATTGTTATGGACCTTTACATTTGAGGATCTAGAATGCTCTATGGATATTTGAACAATTATTCTGGATCAAACCAAGTAAAGCTCTAACTGGCTGAGGAACTTTTCTCTGTAAAGGGTCTTAGGAAAGTACACATCAATAAGACAGCCATACTGTGATACGTTGCCTGAAATATCATGAAAGGTTTTGACAATGGGCCATTCAGGGACTTCTTGTGAAGAGAGTATATTTGATAGACTTGATAGATCTAAATATTTTCTGAGTCCATATTAACTTCTGTCACCCGTAACACCCTGTTGCAGAGAGGTCTGCTGTTTCAAACAAGATAGAATTAAGCTGTATTCCCTGTATTTTTCTGTCTCAATTTTTTTCCCTATATTCCTTATATTTTTCCCTATATTTTTTCCCCATATTTTTCCCTATATTCCCCGTTTCTCCAAGACATTTAATCACAGGAAACAATGTGTAATTGTTCACTTCTACTCTTCCATATTTGTCATTATTTTATTCTCCTTCATATTTGTCCCTCACTTTAGAGAGTAGTGGTCATTTTAATCTCTTCTTGTTCATGAATTATTCCAAACCTTCGATCATCCCTATTGCTCTTTTTGATACCATTTCTGTTTGTAGATAGCTAAGAACTTATTGTTAAGTAAAGGGAAGCTGAGACAAAAAGAAGTAAACCAACTTTAGCTCTCATGAATCCCAGATCAATGTACAAGCTTCTGTTGTACTTAAAATTGTTATTCTTACCTTAGTAACTATTAGCATTGTACTTTATAGACAGATTAAGTTCTACAGCACATATTCTCACCTTTAAGAGTATTGGAGACAACATTTCTTCTTTACCTGTAAATTAAAGTAATAGATTAATTCTGTGTCATTACCCTGACTTTATTTGACAGTGTCAATAATATGAGAAATTCAGAAGGGAATTAATTTTATCTAAATCTGTCTAGGCATCCAGTGTCTCTCTCTCATCAGTGCTAGGTGTCTACTGCTTCCTTTACAGTCAGTAGAGAGAAAGAGGGGCATCTCTGGAGAGCTATTCATCCCATTTTAAGAGCAATGTTTGTGTTATGTGGTCTGAATTGGTCCCTAGAGGACGGGAAAATGCGCTGTGGAGGTGTCTCTCATTCCTCTAGGCTCTCTCAATCATTGGTAGTAAGTAATAACTTACTTTGATTAAAATGGGAACTTTCAGATAACTAATTAGATGAAATTACTCCTATTCTCATTGTCTAGGTTTGTAGGGGAGAGACAATACAACAAATACTGTGATTTGGTGTCTTCATTGACACCAAGATGCAGTTAAAGTATAGGGGGATTAGGGAGGGTCCACTTCTCCCTGAGTTCCCAGACCCTTCTCATAGGAGAAGGGAAGCCTTTCCTCTCTGTGCAGTGTGCTCCTCTTGCAGTGTGCAGTCTTTGTTTCCAGGTTGCTTTAACCATGTATTTTAGCAATAAATCCAGATTAGATTGCTCCCTACCTCCTTCCAGTACACACATTGCAGTGGCAAAGGAGATCCCCTTAAACTGGTAAAGAGATTATTGAAACACGCCTTCCCTCATCAGACTCCACCACTCCTTCCACAGCCTCTTGCAATTTCTTCTCTTTTTCTTTCATGACAGCAAAACAAAGAAATCATTTTTAGCAAGGCACATCCACAAGTTGGCAAGGATAACATTCTTAAATATCACAGTGCTATTATGATAAGCACAGCACATTCCAGGCAGAAAAACTGCAGATTATGGCAACCTTCAGTAAGTACGGATGATATTAAAAGTTAGACTTTTCTTTTTTTTTTTTTTTTTAGCACCCAGAAAGCCATTAGCAAGCCTGTCAAAAAAAGAAGAGCCTATCAGGATTTCAAATAAAAGAAATGAAAAATCCATTTATGAGTACTTATCTCCCAGATCCTCTGTGCATCTTAAGCAGAAAACCATATATACTGTTAAATACACTTACCATATTTGAACATCTAAGCTACACGAAAATACCAGAAATATATATTTTTAAATTTTCTTCTACTTCTATTTGAGAATATGAAGGTGAAAAAAGAAAAAAGTATATTAAAAATCTGTATCATGATCTGTCCCCCTTTCAGAAAAAGAAATATGACCTCTTCATTACTCCAGCAAAGTCCGAACTTGTCATAAGCAAAAAACATTCATTCCATAGTAGGTGCAAATGAGGAGATTTGTATAAAAGAGTCTAGCACAGTATTTATCAAATGATATTGAGGAAGAAGAATCGTCACTGTGTGATCCTTTCTGAAGCTAACTGAAATCCTGTTACTACTTAAATTCTTGAATCTCCTAAATTTTGTTAGTTCTTTATTGGTTGCGCCCAAAAAGAGCAGGTTACACAAAAAATTACTAACAAAAAAATAGTAAAGAAAGCTGAGCTAATAATAGTAATGACTTTATGGCTTTATAGTACCTTGTAAGTTAGTAGATACTGAAGCTTTCATCAACTGTAGACTATGCATGGTGTACAAGGGAATGCCAGATAAATCAGGACTGGCCCCTTCTATACAATTCCCCTCATGTACTCATCTAAGATTTCTCTGAAGCTCAAGGGTTTACAAGACCCAATTCCTAGCACTGTGTAGGTTTGGATGAACCCTAGGAGATCACTGAGTCTGATTCCCTGCTCAGTGCAGGGCCAGCTTTGAAACTACATGAGGTTGTTCAGGGCCCTGTCCAAGCTTTATTAAGTGTTTCCAAGGGTGGAGATTTCACTGCCTCTCTGCGCAGTCTCTCCAGATTTTGACCACTATTACCATGAAGAATTTTTTACTTGAATGCAGTAAATCTGAGCTCAGCTAAAGTTCAAAACCCAGCTGCATTGCATGATACTAGGGGATCTCCAGGACAAGACCTTCAGGAAGCTGCCTTGTCTTCCCTTTGCTGCTTACATGGCATCCAGCAACCAGTCCAGGAACAAAACACCAAAGGTCACTGAAAGGCCACAGTTAGTGAAGCACAAAGTCCAGACTATTTCAAGGTGTCTCCTCTATCCCTATAGCAGAACCTGGTTTATATTCCAGAAGATAGTATAGCAGATGGACTTTTCAGGACTTTAGAAAGAAGGATTGGTAGTGTGTTCCTACGCTTCCACTTTTCTAAAGTTTTCTAAGGATGTCCTTGAAAACCTTCACCTCTGCAAATTACTTGAGGGATCTTGTTGCAGCGAGACCCATCCAGCTGGGTAACATTAGGATTATTAATGTTATAAGATAAGGATTCCTGCAGTGTGAGGATGTGTTAAGGCTTTAGAGAAACATGTCGCCTGGACAAGTCTAGAGGAACAATGGGAAATGCCATTGTCTTAAAACTTCACACTGATTTAATGATTCATCCTATTTTTTTCTAAATATTATTCCATTTAAGCAAATGTTATTCAATTAATGAAAAATTAATCTATATATAAAGATACTGCAGATTCTAAAATGATACTTATGTTGTTTTTTGGTTGCTAACCAGCCAAATGGGGTCTGCTTTCAGAAGCCCTGATCCTGCATCTGTGAGGTAAAAATTACATCTGTTAACCAACAAAAAGATGTCAAGTTGTCCCCAGAGCAAGGTACATTCCAGCCAGAGGAAGGAGAAAAGAACATAGGAATAATGAAGCACAGAACTAAACACTGTCTCTAAAATTATCTTTTCTTTTATGTCTGACTGGTAGAGCAATCTGCTGTTGAATTGGATTTAGGCTTTCTTTTGTGTTTATTTGCTCACCCATAACCATTACCTATTTTGACAACACTTCTTTAGAGTAAAGTTATCTAGACAACACAAGATATATTTTATTTATAGCAAAACAAAATACAACAAAATAAAATCTATTTTAACAATGCTGCAACACTTTTAATTCTTTCATTCAAATTTTGACATAACTCAATAAAATAAACCCTTATAAAGATGGACTTTGAAAAAAAGCTGTAACTGAACCTGCATGATTTCAAAATAGTCAAAAAAGAATCCAAAATAAATATGCCATTTTATAACTACAAATCCCACCAAAATTCAACTACTTACTATATCCTCATTAACATTTTGCTAAATAAAAGGATAATTATAGTATGCAATTATATTTCTTTTTTCCAATAAAAATAAGTAGGTTTTAGTTCTGGATTTAAAAAAAAACCCAGACAACCGTTTAAAACTATTTGTAAGCACAGCTCAGAATAGTACTATTTTTCTTAAGACTCCCTTCAAACCTAGCTATTTTTCTTTAAGAACATCAGTTCGGCACAGATATTTTACTGTAGAAAAGGTCTGGCAAGCTAATTGTAAAAGATGGATAAGTTGACTTTATTTTCTTATTTTCTGTGCAATCTGACACAGATGTCACAGCAGGCTACACTGGAGATGATGGCCATGAATTCCTGTTCAAGAAAATTTCAAAGGAGCAGCATCAGTGACGTGTCCTGTCTACACTGGGCTTTTTATTTTGCAATGAAATGCTTTTACTTAAGGGCTTTGTCCAGTCCTATGTGATGATTAATTATTTCCTTTTCTAACAGAATCTGTCCCACATAATTCTAGGCCTATATTTTTGCAATTCTCAGTGAACTAACAGAAGTGCAACTGATGTACAAATAGGCTAGATTTAACAATAGAAGCATATGTCCAGGGTCGGGTAACAGTTTTCTCCACTTTGATGAGATCAAAACATTAGATGTAATCATGTTTTTGTGCAAGCTTTACACAACAGAAGCATTTTGTCATTAAAATTACAGTTTGTATTTGGCTCAAATTACAGCAATATCACAGCTGTGTTTTATGAGAACATGCATAAATTCTTTGCAACCATTTTGGGCCAGATTGACAAATGTCATATTTCCATTTCTCTTTAGAATGATGCTGTTACTGTTAATTTTCCATTTTTATGTGTATGAGATTAAAAAAAAAAGAAAAAAGCCACACAATATTAAAACGAAGCACTACAAAAAAGAGTTTTGTTTTATTAGTCTTGGGTCTTATAGCTTTGGATGCTTTTGTTTTGCATGGACATTATTCAGTTATGTTCTCTTTCTGAAAGTCATTTCAGATGCAAAGAAAATGGAAGCTATTTTGTAGCACAAAGACCATTCAATTAGTATCTGTGCATTGTAAAGAAAGTGGTTTATTTTTCATCTGTTTGTTACTACTGCCATTATATTTTTTGAAAAAACAAAACCAAAACCCACACCCATCCCAAAAGCCTGTGTGCTCTTGCCTTGTTTTTACTGCAGACTTTGTGATGGTGTTTAGTGACTAGAATACGGCACAGTGAGAATGGTAGTGGTAAATTACCTTGACCTTTATAATGTTCTTAATTTTGGTTGGCTATTCATTCCACTCATCAACATTTACAGCCATACTCATTTCTAGGGAAGGCAGAGCTAGGTACTAAAATGGAAAATGTCAAATGCTTCTGTACTCCAAGGACATGCTAGACATTCAAATTCTCATACTTTATTATCATAGCAAAAGACTGCAACAAGAGTAGGGAATAACCTTACATTAATCTACACACATGACAGACGGTAACAAAGAGGACAAATGGCACAAGCCAGCCTGTTATGACTTTAAGGTGTTCATTTTGTTGTTACCTTCAGATGCTGCTCATCCTTTCTCAGACGAGTCATAAACAATGGAATCACTGAAAGTGATTGCTGGTCTGTACGTGCTCTGCTGGTACTCCTGCAGCCAAATCTAGAAGCCACAGTGCAGAGTCTCCAAACGAGACTGTACCTGCTGCACTTCTGGTTACTCTGGCACTTCTGGATCTGCTTGCCACTACACTCCACTTCCAATGCAAGTGCTATTTCACTTGCACTTTCCTGTCCACTTGTCTCTCCAATTCTGAGTTCATAACTTGTTTTCTTACCTTCAGCCCTATCTTTTAAAGTTCACCTTGTTTTTTCTCCCCCTCTCCTCATTTATTTGTGTTAAAATACTGTTGTCAATTTCTAGCAAAAATGAAGTAGCTTCAGTGACATTATGCATGTCTCACAAATTAAAGTGGGGAAAAGTGACGTAGGAAGAATCAATGGCAGAAGTTTTTATGTTAAAAAATTAAAATTATGAATATGATTTTATTAAACTGATTAGCCAAACACTTAGGAAGATAACAACATTGAGATAAGCAACACACATAGAAACATAGATAGCCGAGGCTATTCCTACCTGAAAGAAGATACAGGCAGAATTATGTTGGGTTTAAAAATTTTGTATAGATTGCAAGTAAGCAAAGCATTTTTGTGCACCTCCCTCCTCCTCCCAAAATGTAAAATATATATGCACTGAACTTTAATGACGTAGTCAACGTAAAAAGGCAAGGGACCGACAGTATATCAAATTCAGCTAGGAGGGAATGCAGTTGGTAATTAACAGTTTGATCTATTTATTTATTTATTTTCAATGGTGACCTTGTTTGTGCTATCATGAAGAAGTATTAAAGTTGAAATAAACCTCTATAATTTATCTTGCTGCATCAGAAAATGCAAACTCTATATCAAGGTACTCAGTCTCTGTCAGATCAGTACATTATTTCCCAGTCATCTTGATATTATTCTTAGCAGATAAAACCAGATGAATATATGGGTCCTGTTATGAGTTCAGAAGATTTTCATGAGACAAAAAACCTGAAACAGCAGGGAAAAACTGTCATACGAAACCCACCTTAAATGTTGAAGTCTGTATTGTCAGAGTAAGTGTTACTACATCCAGTTTTAACTTAAGATGCCTTTGCAGTGCATTATCTTGTATTTTGTGAAAAATGCTGTGTTTATGCATATATGCTGTACAAAAATATGAATAACCTCTGTACAGATACAGAGAGTGCACATATAACCTCATGTAACCTTATCCATGTAGTTACAGAATCCCAGAACCCCAGAATGGTAGGGCCCTCTGGAGGTCATCTGGCTCAATCCCCCTGCTCAAGCAGGGCCACCTACAGCAGGTGACCAAGAACAATTTCCAGTTGAGCTGTAAATATCTACATAGATGGATACTCTACAACCTCCCCGGGCAACCTGTGCCAGTGCTCAGTCACTCTCACAGTAGAAAAGTGTTTCCTGACATTCAGAGAAATTAATTCATTCACATATTCATCCTGTGTTTCAGTTTCTGCCTATTGCCTCTGGTTCTGCCACTGGTCACCACTGAAAAGAGCTCAGTTCTGTCCTCATTGCACCATTGCACTCTCCCTTCAGGTATTGATATACCTTGATAAGATCCTCCTGAACCTTCTCATCGCTAGGCTGAACAGCCCCAGCTCCCTCAACCCTTCCTCATAAGACAGATAATCCAGTCCCCTCAACATCTTCATGGCCCTTTGCTGGACTCTCTCCAGTATGTCCATGTCTCTTGTACTGACTGCACTCCAGGTGTGGCCTCACCAGTGCTGAGTAGAGGGGAAGGATCATGACCCTCGACCTGCTGTCAATATTTTGCCTAAAGCAGATACTGTTCACCTTCTTTGCCACAAGGGCACATTGCTAGCTCATGTTCAACTTGGTGTCCACCAGGATCCTCAGGTCCTTTTCCACCAAGCTGCTTTCCAGCGATGGGGACCTCAGCATATATTTGTGCATAGAGTTGTTCATCCCCAAGTGCAGAACTTTGCACTTCTTCTTGTTGAACCTCATGAGGTTTCTTACCTTGTCTGACTGCCCTATTGCAGTAATTGCACATACAACTAACCACAAAAAAACAACTTTTCTGCAAATTGATAACTAAGTTAGTAAATACCAGAACAATCATATTTATGAAAGTGATGTCAAGTGTGATGAATATGTAATTTGTCTAAATGATATTTACTAGGGGACTGCAGCCTGACTACCTTAGTCTGTGTTCTTAACAACTTTAACAAACTAAGTAAAGTTAAACTAACTTTCTGTTTTCCTATGGAAAACTTAAAGAGCTATTTTATTTTAACAGAGGACCTGGTCTAAAGAAAGTTTGGCAAGCAGTATCTTAAGCAATATGTTTTCCTTGAGTAAATGTTCAGATATTTTTTGGATTAATTCTTCTCTTGTGCATTGGTTTTATCATCTAGATATCCATTGATTCAATAGAATAACATTTGTGTGAAAACAAGAGTAACCATGGGTAAATCAAGGTTTATCTGTCATCCTGTTCAGGGAACATTTTCTTGCTTGTTACAGGGCAGTCACTTATATAAAAGCAATAGTTTTGCCACCATTAAACATGCAATAAAGCCTTTCACAAGTGTACAACTTTAGCCAAATTGTCTTAACCCTGTTGAATATTTACATTAGGCTTATGAAAGCTTTCCTTTCAATCTGAACAATGTGTTAATCTTCATTTCTTCTCTGAAACCATTGTGTGCACAGTCAAATAGCTGCACTGTTCCACCCCAGTAGGTGAAGAAAGTGGTTCTTAACAAATCCCAGGGAGGCAAGGGTGTTAGGATGTACAAAATTTATATGCCTTGCTCTTGTCTGAGATTGGCTAAGAGGAGATTCTAGTTTTGCAAGATAGTTGTGATGTAGAATATGGTAAGCTACTCAGTTCAGGTTTTCTCATTTAAACACAGATCATATCTGCATTATATTACAGCTGTAACTAGTTCTGTAATGTACTGAGAAAATCATCGGTAGAGTAAATCTTGAAGGACCCAAATAGTATTACACGTTTATAGCCACGTGTCTTCCGAGAATCAGCATAAGCATTTCTTATTGAATAAAAGTGTTCTCTTCAGATGGTAGAGATGCAGATATTCAAGCAGAGAAATATATGTCATTTTTACCCATAAATTTTCTAAATACTGGATCCTATCTTCTAATAACTGACTTTTAAAAATTCCATCCCTGGTTTAATATTAAAAGAGAAGCAAGAATGAACGTAGGGCTGAAACTAGATTTTACATGGAGAGCAAAACAAACACCTGACATACGTCATACAACATAAAAACTATACAGATAGCCACTTCAGGAAGAGTGAGCAGTCTTGTGAAACTGTCAGGGACTAAGCCTGGGTCCAATGTGAAATTATGGTCCTAAGTGCAAAGGACTGGTTGAAGTACCTACTATGTCACACTTTCTGTAACACCTCCTCCTTCCAGACTTCCCCAAAGACGGAATTAAAGTCTCATTTATTTCCTCAATATTTATTTGTAGGGGTAATAATTTGAAAGATTGGGTCAGTATTACAGTATTAATTTGGCAAAGTAGCCTTTGTTATAAGTAGTCTTCTAATGATGAAAGAAACTCTAGCCTTCTAACAACCTTTCACCTCTATTAAAGAAATTTTTTCTTTGCCTTCTGGGGAAAGACATTCATTCAGAGTCTTTTTGTAACCCCAGTTTCTCTACTCCAAATCTCCTCTGGGGCATATAGAAATAGAAACTAGAAAAGGAGCAGCAACAAGAGATTGTTCTACTCTTTCACAATGTCTTCTGTGAAACATCTTGGACAAGAGTGAAGAATTTCCACATCTATAGAAATAGAAGATAAGTACTGAGGGACAAGTGATGAATCAAGACCTCCAGAGGTAAAATAAGGTGGTGACATCTGTAAAGGGTTAAGATCTAAGCATTATCAATGGTCAAGGGGGTGAGGAGATGTGTGTTTGTTGGTTTGTTTTGTGTTGCTTTTTAAAAAGGAAAATGTGCTACTAAGTCACCCACTGTCCATGTCAAGGGTCCATCTGAGGATGATTTTCAGTTACAAATCTTAATCACTCAAACCCATATCTCCTTGCATCTTTGAATGTATTTCCCTACATTTTTGTTTTTCTGAATCATGATCATACATCCATGCTCTCTGCTTCTTTCCACCTCTACAAACCAGGACTTCAACTATAAGCTACACAACCGCCTGCCACAGCTTCCCTTGAAGGCTCTAACTGCCAAATCCCTAGCCCAGTGTCCTCACCTGGAGGAGAAGATCCTGGCACTTCCCTCTGTGTTGAGTGGAGAGGGACCACATACGGCCATGGATACTAACAGTTACTATGTGGCTTTGGTCCCACGCACAGGTCAGTTCCAAGTCGGGGATGAAGGCTGTCCTCCCTGCCTATCATCACCTATGTGCTGTCACTCCTATCTACTGAGGTTCTGAACTTCTTTAGGAGAAGAATTTCTACAGCCTGTTGCACAATTTTCCACTGAGGCAGGCACTAGTAATTGGTAATGCAGGGTGATCAGATATGGACAGGTGAAGGGGAAAAAAAGAATTAAGGAACTAAAACTGGGGGGACTGGAGAGAAGTGAGAGGGAGCTTCTTACTGAAAACTGGGTAATTCAGTGTCTCCTGAATCTTTCAGTAGTAGTTGCTCTGAGAAAACACAGGGCTTTGAAACATCATTATGGGAATAAATATAGATGCAGACATTTACACTGGGAAGGGACAGAAGTGAATAAAAATTTAAAGTCAAAGCAAGATGGTTTTTATTTACTGTAAAAATTACTTCTGGTCACTTTCACACTCTTGGGTCCTAAGTAAGGTGCTTTTCTTTTTTTTTTTTAATACTGAAATTTATCAGTAAAGTCATAAGTTAATCATCTGATCAATCCTCTAAGAACTAACAGGAATCAAGGTAGAATTGACACAATGAGGAGATGTAAGTTTCTATTCATCAGTTTAGTCTGAATCAGATCAGTTGACAGATGTTATATTCTCTTTTTTTCTTTGTTCTTTACTTAGCAATAAAATAAAGAAAGTTTTAGTAGATGTATTTAATGTTCTTCTTTATAACAACAAAATATATTAAATTCTAAAAGTGTATCGTGTTTACTTACGTAGCCCTGGTGCTGATTTCTTGCTCTATTGGACTTAGCTATGTCATTCAAGTGTTATAAATTCTGAATTCTGAGTGACTGAATCAGCTTGACTTACTATTGCAGCATCTGGATTTAATTGCATTGTTGATTTTTTTTTTCCCTCTTTGCTGGAAAGTCAATAAAATGCTCGACCAAATTTTCAGCCATTGTAAATTGACAGAACACAAGTAGAAGTACATGAACTTGCACCAGTTCAGACACAGGAATACCATATATTTTCCTGCAGGCAACCAATTAGAGAGAAAATAAATTTTGAATCTCAGATTCTATTTATTGACATTTATACTTTGTATGAGAACACCATAGCAATATCAAATGTACTATGTTCTTTCTTGTTTAAAAGGCTTCCTAAACTCCCTCTTGGTCTGTAATACAGCTGTTATAACACACAGTTAAACTTCAGACTTAACTGTAGTGAGTGTTGCAGTCAATGTGGTGTGTAATATTTCACAGTTGAATTCAATATTGTTTTTCCCCAAGCAAAATAATTTCCATCCTTTCATTCAGGGATGATCACACTTCTTTAACTAACAGCATCAGGCGAGGTCAGGGACTAGTCCTCATTTTGTCCCCAAGTGAGCTCACTGAACCTTGCCTTGATGTACAGGAAGTCTGAGCAGAACAGCCCTCCTTTGGTGCATCCCCCAGGCTTAGTAGTGACATGATTCACAGTCATTGTTGAGGACTGGGAATTAAAATAGGATGGTTGCTGAAGTTGTGGCTGGTGACCCTTGGAGCAGGAGACAAGACTTCTCACTAGGGCCTGACCTGTCAGGGCTAATGGTCTCTTGCTTTCCTTGGCTTGTGCAAATAGATATCTCAAACAAGGATAGCCCAGGGAATGTCAATGAACACACACAATTTCCTTAGAAAGACTTTGAATAGATTTAAAGACATGATACAGGAGATATTTCACAGCCTTCTTCAGAGAGTCCATGGAAAGACTAGAAGAAGCAGAAACAGGTTTTTTGCTTTGTGTTATTCCCTGGAGACCCAGAGAATGTAAAAGTTGAATACTTCTTCTTCCAGAAGAAGCAAGGCTATTTTCCCTTCCTTTGTTCCATTCTTCTTTAAAATGCTTGGGATTCAAATGATGTCATGGGAATAATAATGTGATGTCATGATGGCCTTTTACAATCACTCAAAATTACTTTAAAAATCAGCTGTCATTTTACTTATTTGAAATGAAACTAGATTGCACCATTTAGTGAAAGGATCTAAGCCTCAGAGAGATAACCTTCGACCACTAGTCCACTTCCTCTTTACTCCCTGCAATGGAGGAGAGCAATAAGATGGTTCTGGATTTGTCAGAGTAAAAGAGTGCTTCTATCCACAGTTTAGTTCTTAGAAAACCTGAGACTCCTAACTAAAAAGTCTCTGGAGATCCCTAAGACCAAGTATAGGAATGTAGTTAAAAAGAAAGCAAAACCAAAACACATACACACTCCTGCCCCATATACTGTTCCTTTTAGACAGTGAAGGGAGGAACTGGAGCAGTCTCTAGGGTCAGCTTAATATCACAAACTAACACAATCACCACAAAAATCTTGGCATTGAACAGGAAAATTTCTTTCACAAAGATGGGTATTAGAGATTCTTTACCTCAAATAAAATCAATGGCACCCGAGGTGCAAATCTCCTTTTAGGAACTGACAAGACTGAAAACGTAGAAACACTTGATAGACTGAAGCTGGAAGTGGCTTAAGGAAACTCTCAGGTGCACTAAGCCACTGATGCTCTCTTCTCCTGTACAGGCCACATGGGTTCAGGGTCTGTTTCTCAGAGCTCTGCAGAGGGTGACTAAGGAAAACAAATATGTATAAATCACAAAGGAATCTGAAATACCTCTAAAGAAACCACTGCTCCATGGGAAAAAAATGAAAAAAAGATCCCAAATCCAAAGGTAGATATCACTCACATTAAGCAATTAGATCAGATGAAAATAGAAATATTATTTGATATTAAAAAAAGATATGTGGTTAACAGCAGGCAAAATCCAATGTAAATCTAAAGGGAATCCCAGTTAAAATAAAAATTGAATTATCAGAAAATGAATATTTGAGATCCTGTCAAGAAAACTGTAACAAAGGGGAAAGAACTAATTTTTATTATACAATCACCTAGCATTTTTTTTAAAGGAGTGTTACCTGCCTTCACTTCTGTGAAAACATGAATCACTTAATGAGAGCTATTAGGATATGAAATGTTGTATTTTAAGTGCAGGAACCAATTATTTTTCAATATTTTTCCTTCATAACATTAGAAAACAGTCAATGAAGTGCTCAGCTAATCTAACAAAATCCATCCTGGTGGTTCCATATAGGTATTGGTCTTGTGATAATACTAGACACTATGACATAGAACTTTGTTCATAGGTAAAAATTCCTGAAAGACTAAAATTATACTTTGAGGTAAAAGACCCTGAAGAGATAAATGACCCCAGCATAGGATGTCTCTTGAGTTGACAATAAGTAATATCTCAGAAGCCTCATAACCAGAAAACTTTAAAATAGCAACTGCTATAAGGAGCAAAAGGCAAAGGCAACAACCAGGACATGCAACCAAGTGGAAAGGAGAGAAGATAAAGATTCTAAAACTGTTGTTTTTTAAAAAATTATGCATAACAGTGTCAGTACCTGAGTGTACAACAAGTTTTATGTGCAGTAGGTAAGAAAACTGTGTAAGGATTTATCACATCAGTCAATAAGGCAGATTCAGACTCAAGACATAATAACTGTGGGTAATGTTATGTAGTAGCATAATAGGAAGGGATGTACCATGATAGTTTTTGTTATCCTTATTCTATAACTAGCAATGTATTTCTGCTGTTAATCTAAGACTGGACACATATGGGAGAAATTGATTCCTATTGCAGAGTGGTATTTAAATATTTATCTGCCATCTTTACCATGGGACAAAATAAACATGTCAGCTTATTTCAGTCTAAGGATGTTGATTTTATTTAAAATAGCAAGTGTTTTCAAATGTAACTTTTAAAACTTCTGTGGAGAGTGATTGGTAAGAAAGTATGGCAAGTTTTTTTTCTAGACTGATTTTTCTCTGAAGAAAGAGTGGGTTAAGAAAATAAAATGAAAGGGGGATGCTCAGCTAGCATACAATCACTAAAAATATGACTAGTCTAAATGTGAGAATTTCATAATTGTAGTAGCAGTAAAGGGAAAAGAAGCAGTGAAGACAATAACTTTGTGTTTGAGAGGAAGGCATTAGGGCATCTGAACAAATACAGAATTAGCTTAATGGCAGCCTATATTCCTATATTTCAGTGTAACAGTTCAACTGCAAGGACTGATTTTAAGAAAAAGCTATTAAAAATTCATTTTTAAACAAAAACACCATCTCATAAGAAAATAAAAGATATATGAGATGATGGTTGACATAAGAAGAAATTTTATGTGTTGCAAACTTAAATAAATATATAAAAAGTTCAATTATGCTGATTTTCTAGATCATTTATATTTGAAAAAAATCTACCCTCTTGAAAGACAGTAGTGTTAAAATTTATAGAGATGAGTGCACAGGAAAAAAAAAAAAAAGTTACATTATCTTGGGAGAAATGCATAGATTTACATTTGAAGACATAATTTTTGCAAATAAAATATATTAGACAATTAAAATAAGCAGATGTACTCTGATGCCAGTAAAAGATAAAGTTTGGGAGTGGAAATTCTACATCCTGGGAGGGAAAAAATAATCCTCTTTTAAAATATTTCTCCTTATTTTCCTACCCTGTTGCAAAAAAGATTTTATGCAATAATACATAAACCCTTTCATGACTGTGAAACTGTTAACAGCCCCAGAAGAGAAAATTAATGCTCTTCTAAATGATACACTACAACAAATATTGAATAGAACATAATCAAATCTGTTTGATGAATAATAATGTGACAAAGTCACATTTTCAAAGTGGCTGAAAGACAGCTTCAAAAAGATGTTTATATACCTGAATGTTTCATACATTGTTTCAAGTCATTTGGGGAGTTTTGAGTTTGTTTCTAGGCATTTGGAGTTTTGGAAATTCAAGCTGCTGCAAAACTGTATGTCTCTACATTGTTACTAAATTTATATAAACACATCCCATGCAAATCTCAGATAATGTACCTTGGGTAAAATAACTGTGTAAATCCATTAAATTTGTCAAATAATTTCATATATTTCAGACACATAGGGGAAAATAACTCAATCCCCAAAACGTAACAAGAAAAGGATATTTTAAAATTGATTTGACTTCTGGAATTCTAATGTACCAGGAAAGTCACCACAGAATATTAGAAGCAAAATTTAAAAATAATTTAAGTATATTAATGGGAAGAAAAATAATGATGACCAAACTAAAACTGTATATGAGATGTTTCCATGTTAGTTTTTATTCTCATTCATACCTAAGGGAGAAATTGTCTAAAGAACACAATTTACCATGGGCTAATAAGTAATGAGGTGGAAGATAGTGTGCATCAAGTGAGGCAGAAAAGGACCTTTTTTAATTGGCATGACATCTATTGTCTAGACTGTGGTATGTGTTATAAAATGGTTCCCAAAATTGTCCATTTGTTTAATAGTTTCCTAGAATCCTCTCAAATTCCAAAATCAATGAACAATTCACTGAAGTTGAAATCCAACAAAGACAAAATTGATTACACCTCTCGTGCATCTGTGTCTGTAATAAATACTTATGTCCAGCTATTTGCCAAAGGCTTGCTAATAGCTTCAACTCTTGGTTGCTACAATTAACTGAGACCCAAATAATTTATTCCAGAAAATCCTGAGTGAGAGAGAATAGTAAAATCATACAAAGATAGAGATACTGTTAGAGAAAATTTGAGAACTTCAGTGGCCCATCTATATGCCTTTTTAATAAACCATCCCAAGGACAATAATTCTACTTGGACTTGCAGCAGGAAGATATTGGCTGTTGAGAGTTGATCATATCAGACACTCCCAACATATATGTGGAAATGAGTTTGATCCCTCCAGCACAAGGAGTAGCTTGGTATAATCTCCTCTTCTGTTGGATAAAAATGTAGGCACATAATGAACTCTGGAGATAATTGGGCAGCAGAAAATATGTAACCAGGAACACCAGAAATACCTTTAAATGTAGCTACTGTACCAATATAAGTTTATTTATAAGTGATTAAAACAATGTATATCAAGGAATGGGAGAGCGTAAGAAGCCTCCATATATTTCAAAAAATGAGTAATGAATTCTGATATTTTTCCCTCTTCTGTTTAATGTAAAATTAATATTCCTTTTTTTTTTTTTTTTTTTTTTTTTGGTGTGTGTTCCACTTCAAAATAAGTGGAATGTGAATTACAAGAGGATAGCAACCTCACTCAGAACATAATAGATGAACTATAAAGATTTATAGAAGCATAATTATTACATTGTGCCAGCCAAAACAAACTGCCAAAACCACTTAGGTAGGAAGTTTCTTAATCAGTCTTTTGAGATGATAAAAAAAAGAGGGCAACCGCCTGCCCTCCCAAAAAGCAGGAGAAAAAGAACATCTGCTCTCCCTTACTAAATGCATCAGAGTCCTGCTATTCCTCTTCTGAAAACAAATATTTTGTATCTAGAATGACATGTCTCTTTATTGCATTTGCCTATGGAAAAGAAATAATAATAATGATAATAGCGATGATGATGATGCCGACAATTATTTTCTGTGCTAGAAGCCTTTTAACTCTGTTTGTGTGGGCTTATTTCTAGAACCTGAACCCAACATCCTTACCAGATTATCTGTTCTTTCAGGTCCTCTCTGGGCCCAGACAGCGTCTCAGAAGGTCTATCAGTGATTTATTTTGCATAAGTTAATTTCACGTCTTCCACTTGACCTCATATAAGTCTGTCTTCCCATGGACCTCCCTGAAGGTCAAGCACAGAGTGATGTGTTTGATGTATTTGTATTAACTCTTATAACATCCATCATTGTGCACTTCTAAAAGATTAATCAAAACCAGATAAATATAGTAATCAAGACACATAGGTATCCTAAACTAATTGTTATTATAGCTGAGGAGGAAATAACTGTAAATATCTCCAGATGGTAAATGTGAATTAGGTCATTACAGTTTTTATCATTAATTTTTTTTAATATTACTGTTAATATTGGTATTTCTTATCTTCTATTAAGTGTAAAATCGGCTATATCTAAGGAAAATTTTGAATATAAGTCCATTTTCTATAAAAAAAGCTGTATTAAGTATAAAAATCTATACTTTGAAATGTTTTCTAATTGTATTTATTCTGAACTACAAGTCTAGAATAATTCAATTTATTTAAGTAGGTCTACCACAGTACTGCAAATGATACCAAAATCTAGTTCCACATGATTACATCTATCTCCAAACTACAGATTTCTACAAGGTTAGAAGACTTTATGTGGATTTGTCTTCTTATTAGTTCAAAAATAAAAAGCCCTCCTGCTTCAATGCATCTAATTTTAAAAGTAGTTATACAATATAAATGTTGTTAATCTAGAATTAATTACAGTACCTAAAATATCAATGCTTCTTATAATCTGTATCCTTTGGATATCTTTTCAACACTTGACATTGAAGAGTTTAATGGAGAATAAAAACTTCAGAAAAGCAGTATAGATTTTTACATTTGATTTCTTTAAATAACAACAGTCAGTTCAAAACAGAATATTGATTGCATGAGAGAGTCACAACTTGATTCTACTGTACTGTAAAATGGTTAGAGCAGATTTTATGGTGAGCTTCATGCTTTAGTAAATACATCTTGGAGAAATGGTGTTTTGGTTCCTGATGTAGTGCCAATTGCCATTTCCAATGGCAAGAAGTCTGTGTAAAAGAAAAAGAAAAAAACCCAACAAACCAAAAAACCAACACACCAACACCCTGATTTCAGTGCCCGTCCTTTTCTCTTTCTTTGGTTGAAATAGCCATTCTTATCTATGTCATTTATCTCTCCACAGTTAACAGATACTGTAGATGCTTGTGAGGTCAGGGAAGAAGATTAATTTTCCAACTGTATCAAAAAGAACTGAATGCAAACACCAAGTATTGAACTACTTAGTATACGTAAAGTCAAAGGTTATAAACAATTGGTATTCAGGGAGATATTTACTGTGTTTGAAGGCTAGGGGGCATAGTGAGCCAAACACACTACTCGTGAAGACCCAGCTTCAGGATGCACAGTTCGTGCCTGATACGAGAATGAGAGGCTGACAAAAGAGCACCTACCAACCCAGACTTTACATATGACAGATGCAACTGGTCTCAGTTAATCAACAGTGCTTGTCATAACAACAGAAAAGGAACATATACACAGTTAATGTGTCTCAGCTGAGCAGCAGAAATCTATAGCTGTAGGAGGTATTTTCATTAAACAAACTCACTCACTCACTTGAGAACACATAAACATACCCTCAGAAACAAGTAGAGAGAATTTGACTCAAACTTCAAGAGAGTTACCTAAGCTCTGATACTTGATGTGACAGTTAAGCAGACAAAGAGACTAAAAGTGACTCAGAGTTTGGAAATGGAGAATCTAAGCACCTATGGAAGGACAATTAAAGAGGGAAGGATGGGGAGGGACAAGAAAGGTGCTGCAGTGATTCATTATGAAAAGCAATTCTCTCCATTCCACAGTCGTAAAAATTTCATATAAAAATTATTAGGGAGATACAATTCCTAGTAGAATACAAGTAGTGATATCTTAAAACAGGAAATTCCTAGGTTTACCTAGGTAACCTACAAGCTGTTTGTTCTAAAGCAACCTGTACCTAAGCAAAGAGAGCATTCACCATGGACATGAAAAACAAATACAATTATATTAAAATGTTCTTTTTAGGAACATTTATTTTTCATAATGAGGAAGAAAACCAGATCTGAAAACACCTTATTATTGTTCCTGGATGAATCCCAGTGAATACTAAAAAAAATCAACTGTTAAACATAAATGGGCTCTTGGAAAGGTCAAATAGCATTGATCAAGATTTTGAAAACACTTCCATAAAAGGGAGTGTTGTTTACTGTGGTGGTTTATTATTTAGATATCACTTATGCTTGCAGCTGAAGTACCCCTAATCCTACCCCTAATTTGCCAACAAAAGATATTTCTAGAGAAGAAGACTAGGCATTGGGGAATGCCTAGTCCTGATATCCAGTAAAAGATATTTCCCCACATATTAGTCTAGCTTCTTATATTGAGACATAGTACTGGCTTAATATTCTTTTTTAGAAATTTCTCAGATCTGCAGAATCACATCCAAAATTTAGGCAATCTGGCAAGGAAGGAAAAAAAAGAAAAAGAGAGAAAAAGGAAAAGATGGAGCAATGGATTCTGTCTAGAGAAGCTATAGGTAGACCAAGCATTTATTACTCTCCCCTTTCTATGACTAATCCTGATTCAGCCTACAGTAGTCATTCTATAGGGTACTAAAGCAAACAAAGGTATGAACCAATTACTGAATTCACCTCTAGCTTGCCCATAATGATTAATTCTAATTTAAACCAGGTCTCAACCCAATAAGCATTTGTGTTTTCCATATAATAACTGGTAGAAAAATATATTTGCTCTTCCCCAGTATTCACTGTTCCCTGTGAATGATGCTAAATTGTTTGAAATGTTTTCTTCTAAGTTGCATATTTACACAGGTGACCTCATGTGAGTCAGCCACATCCATTATTGCTCCAAAGTCATTGGATTCAGTTCCCACTCATTGATGTTGAGACAGCTGCATTTTCTTCCTTCCTGCTTGTTAACCAGTTACGGAGAACTAAAACTAGCCTAGAAGGAATTGTTAGTTCACTACTGCCCTTAAGCTCTGAAGTGCTCATGAACATTGGCTATCAGAACTGGGTTTTTGATTTTGATGCTGTCATGGTTTAAGTCCAGAGGGCAATTGAGCATCACGCTGTCGGTCATCACTCCTTCCCCCTCAGGAATGGGAAGGAGAAAGTAAAGCAAAAGGCTCAGGAACTGAGATAAGGACAGAGAGGGATGATTCACCCATTGCAGTCATGGGCAAAAGACAGACTCATTAGGGGAAGAAAACATCAATTTAATTCAAACACCACCACCGCTTAACAGACACAGTGGGACAGTGAGAAGCATTACCACATCTTAAAAACACCTTCTCCTTGCCCCTCTCTTCTTCCTAGTCTCAGCTTTGCTTCCAATTTCTACCCCCAATTTCCTCCCCCCAAGCAGTTCAGGGGGCAGGGGATGGGAGTTGCGGTCAGTTCATCACCTGTTGTTTCTGCTGCTCCTTCCTCCTCAGGGGGAAGACTCCTGGCACTCTTCCCCTGCTCCAGTGTGTGGTCCCTCTCATGGGAAACATTCCTCCATGAGCTTTCTCCAGCATGAGTCCTTCCCATGGGCTGCAGCTCTTCACAAGCTGCTCCAGTGTGGGTCCCTTCCGTGGGCTGCAGTCCTGTCAGCAGCAAACTACAACAGCACGGGCTTCCCTCAGAGTCCCAGACTTCTCCAGGCACAGCCATGTTTCGGTGTGGGGTCCTCCATGGACTGCAAGTGGGCATCTGCTCCACTGGTGACCTCCATGGACTGCAGGGGGACAGCCTGCCCTCTCACCACAGGCTGCAGGGGAGTCTTTGCTCTTGCGCACTTCCCCCCACCTCCTCCTCTGTTCTTACACTGACCTTGATGTTTGCGTAGGTGTCTCCCTGACAAGTCCTCCTCACAAATCCCACTCTTCCTCTCAGGTTCCCCTTCTTAAATGTTATCACAGAGGCACAGCCACTGTCACTAATTGGCTCGGCCTTGGCCAGAGGTGGGTCTGACTGGGAGCCAGGGAAGCTTCTCAAAGCTTCTCACAGGGGCCACCACTGCAGCACCCTCCATTGCTACCAAACCCCCCCCAACACTCACACACCAGCCCAACACATTCCACCCCTCAACTTTGTGAATCACATATTTAAGAATTATCATTAAAATAATTCATTACCCAAGACAATTCATTACCCAAGATGATATTCACAATCTCCACTCACATCAATACAAAACCAAAAAACCAAGAAACTTCCCCCCACCAAAATAAAAATAACATCATCACAATACAAAAACACAATCCACACAATCCATCCACCACAACTACAACAACCTAAGTTCTCATGATTATTCCTCTAATAGGGTTCAGTCTGTGTTTTGCCCATTAACCCATGCTTGCATAGCACAATGGATTAGTTCATCATTGGCACATTTGTGGAAAAATTGACAAAAGCACATACAAATGGATTTTTTAGATTCCATCTCAACATGTGCCGCCTTTGATGAAGCCTTGACAGAGAGTTAAGATAAATCAATGTCTTGTACACCCAGCCTTGTCTGTATATTTTCATTAGACTGATGATTTCCATGCATAGCTTCATGAAAACCCTCATTCAAAAAGTTAACTTTTAACTCACAGAGCATGTTAATCTCTTTAATGCTGTTGCAGTCTATTGAGTTCTACTTTAGGTACCAATCTGGCTGCTTTGTAATTAAATTTCATCTGAAGAGCTAGTAAGGGGAAAAAAAAAAAAAAGAAAAAAGAAAAAGAATATCCAATATACAATAGATGCAAATAATCACAGGCAAAAATGTGTTTTGTACAAGAGCTTAGGCAACTACCAATTCCTTGGAGCCTGTCTGTGATTGCTTGCTGCTAATCATCATCAGGTCATGCTTGTTCTATTTCCCTTTGAAAATAATGAAGTGCAGCAAATTATTTTCCTATTATAAGTCTATGTCAGCATCATACCTTTCCCCCCCGAGCTGAGCAAGGCGATGTTTGTTTTTCTCTGACTCTCGAATAAAATGCTCCAAGATCATTATTTGTACAGAAGGCTTTACATAAATCCAAGTTTTCTACTGTGTGCTCTTTGTTTGTCCATTTTTTATCATTATCAAAGCAGCAGTGCTTTGGATTAATGCATCATCACAAAGCAAACCAATTTGTGCTCCGGTATTTGAAAATGTCAGGGCTTTTGCATTCCTTTTTGCTAGTAAATTGATAAAAATATAACCACTTTTAAAAAAGAAAAATCAGTATGTGGGGCTTTGCTGATGCTCTTCCTATGGGATAGAAAATGGGGACCAGATTCAGATATTTCTGCAGCACGGCCTATATGTTTGTAAGGAGGGTACAACACAGTCCCGTGATTTCCTGCACATAGACTCAAGCACCCCAGGCATCTGCCTTCTACATGAAAACTTCCTCTCCAAACTTTCTGTCAAGGTCAAACTAATTCAGCCATATCTGACTCCTTTCTTCTTTCTTTAGGAAATCCATGCCTGTGGGATTTCTTTCCCTCTCTCTCATTTTCACATGCAAGTCCCGTTTCCTGGTGCTTGAAGTCAAGCACAAGAGAAAGCCTAGTCAAGTACATGGACCAGATTCTGCTCCAGCTTGCAATGTTTCTCATTATTTTAGCAGCCAGTTGTGTGAAGAAATGCAACTGCTCTTTTTATCTTGATCCTGCAGAAAGGTCTGTCCTGTGGGAAGGGTTAAAGAGGGAAAAATAAGAGACAAAGAAATTATCCTCCTTGGTTTCAACCAGTAGTGTAGCAGAAAATAAAATTCTAAGGAAACTCCCTTGCTTCCAGGACTAACATTGAAGATGGCAAATGCTCTTTAACCTGTGTTTAACTTCTTTTTGCTGGGGCTTCAAGGAAATGTCATTCAGCTCTATACATAGCTATACAAAGAAGATGGAGATTCCCTTTTTACAAGGAGTTATGTGGAGAAGACAAGGGGTAATGAGTGCAAGTTACTCCTGGGAAGATTCTGACTGGACACAAGAGGAAAATTTTTCATGAGAACAATCAGCCACTGGAATAATCTCCCCAAGGAATTGATGGATTCCTCAACATTGGACACTTTTAAGATTCAGCTGGACAGGGTGCTGGACCATCTTGTCTAGACTGCGCTTTTGCCAAGAAAGGTTGGACCAGATGATCCTTGAGGTCCCTTCTGACTTGATATTCTATGATTCTATGATAGCAAGAACTAAAGCATTCCTGCCTTTCAATATCCTACTACATAACCCAAACCTCTGTTTGTAACTAGTCATCTGTACAAGACCTACATGAAAGCCTGTAACCATGTAAATGAGCACTGAACTGCACTGAAAGAACAGATTAAAAAAAAAAAAAAAAAAAGATGTTGTGAAGTTTGTAAGATATTTGTAAGATCCCAGTCGTATGGAAGCCACACACATAAGATTTAATGCATCTGACTGTAAAAATGTGCTTCTAGAGAAACTAATACATTCTGGTAATTAAAAGTACGAATGCACCACTGTTCATCCAAGGTGTATTGAAAAGTAGAACCTAACTAAATCACAGCTCCACTGAAGAAGTCACTGATTTAAACAGCACTGAGATTTCATGCATTATCAGTGGTTTTGAACCAGAATTGACCACAGAAAATAAATTATCTCTGTTTTCACCATGTCTTTCAGAAAAAAAACCTGTTATGTTCTTTAAAAATTGTGTTAGCTTTACTATCAGAATATTATATCTCAGAATATAAAAAACTAATTCAGAAAGTTACTTTCTTCATTCATAGAATCACAGAATCACAGAATTGTCTAGATTGGAAAAGACCTTGAAGATCATCCAGTCCAACCATTAACCTAACATTGACAGTTCCCAACTACACCATATCCCTCAGCGCTATGTCGACTCTACTCTTAAACACCTCCAGGGATGGGGACTCCACCACTGCCCTGGGCAGCCCATTCCAACACCTAACAACCCGTTCTGTAAAGAAATACTTCCTAATATCCAGTCTAAACCTTCCCTGGCACAACTTGAGGCCATTCCCTCTTGTCCTATCACTTATTAATTGGTTAAAGAGACTCATCCCCAGCTCTTTGCAACCTCCTTTCAGGTAGCTGTAGAGGGCGATGAGGTCTCCCCTCAGCCTCCTCTTCTCCAGACTAAACAACCCCAGTTCCCTCAGACGGTCCTCGTACGACATGTGCTCCAGACCCTTCACCAGCTTTGTTGCCCTTCTTTGGAGATGCTCGAGTTCATTCATTCATTTGTTCTTATACATTTGGTTTTAGTTTGATTTCTTTTTTTTTTACATTTAATTACATAATCCCTTAAGGCAGATGGCAAGAAAAAAAACCAACAAGCTAACATGTTCCACTTCAGCACTTGTTTTTGCCCAAAAGGTGTTACTGTGACTCAAAAACCAAAGTCACATTGTGTTTTAATTAACAATTAAGATGAAATAAAGCTACAAATCTGATATATCTTTAATATACACGAGATTGGTGATATCTTTTATGTGAAAGATGTGATGATAGAATATAAAATACTGTCAGCATATCATCTCTAGACTGGAACTGTAACTGGGAAGCACTGGTGTTGCAAAAACTAACTGTGGGTTTCAAAGGTAATTCAGCACCTCACTGAATCCTTGGGTGCCATCGTGTTTAGAAACCTGTCTTAAACTCTAAAAATTTTTACAAATGGGGCCAGATAGATGATAGTTAAAGAAGTATGACTTAGGTATAGCTGCCTTTGTCAGATCTTTTTCTCTCTTTTGGCAGTAATGATGCTTCCTACCAAAATCAGGCCTAGAAAACCAAGGATATTTCTGTGCCCAGGAAAATGTGGATGCTGGATAAGAGTCAGGCTTCTCCTTCCATCAGGATTTGATTCTAAAACTAACTTTTCTTACATTTGGAATCTGCAGGCACAGAGCCTGTGCATTTGGTCTGAAGACTCTCCTTACAGAAGAAAAAGAAGGAAAGAAACTAAGAACATTAGTTATCCTGTAGTGTTCACATTTAAAGAACATGGAAGAAGAGACTTTTTACAGATTCATCCAGAAGTCAACTACACTATGATACAAAAGGGAAGGAGACATTGGCTGCCTCCAATGGAAAGAGGTGGGGGTTTGGGGGTTTGGGGTTTGGGTTTTTATGGTTTATTTTTTGTGGGTTTTTTTTGTGGGGTAGTGGTGTATGCACTGAGTTACAGAACCAAAATATATTCCAATGTGTACACGTATACTAGAAACACCAAGCGTTTTCTCACAAATGCAGATCTTCAGAAAATCCCTCCAGAGGCCTTCCACCACTACAAGACAATAAGAATTTCTGTGAGACCTTCAATTTCATGAAAACTTTTCATGTACTTAATGACTCCTAATTTTTTTCACGTCTTAGAGCTTCAATTTTATCCTGCACACAAATTTTGAAGGGGATGTAAGACAAGTATCTCTCTGAAACTTACAAAGTCTCTGTCTGTGATACATACATTTTTCTTCTGCCTCTAGCTTTCCATCTCAAGCTCACGTATTTACAGAACAAGATAATACACTTGGAGGTGACCCAAGAGAAATAGTCCCTTTCCCTGGTGCTTTCCCTGGCAAGTAAACCAACCACGCAGGGAAACTGATCACTGGGTTCCAAACATATATGCATTACTGTACCGTAAGCCCACTCATAACTGGTGCAAGGAATCTTAAATGCCAGGACTGAGGAAAACTGAGTCTAATGTACTAATAGAATCAACAGAAAAACCTTGTCCAGAACTTCTTCCTCTTGCCACTGTATTGATATTTGACAATATCTGGACAATCAATTTCTATTTGTAACAAAACTAAAACCCTAGGGAAAAAAAAGAAAAAAAAAAAAAGTCAAAGCAGCCTGTCTCAGACAGAATTTCACATTGTGTCAGATAAAATTCAGGAAGATGTACATAAAGGAAAGAAGAGCAATTCAGAGAAATAATGAGTGTTCTTCCAGAAAGCTTCTTAATGTTTAATCAAGGTTTAGTATATACTAAGATTCCCTGAGAGACAAGACTCTTTTAAATTGTCTGTGGAAACAATCTCTTGCTTGACTCATTTTGTGAAGAGAAATAATGACTTTCAGCATTTTTTTAGTCAGGTACAATGATTGTGAAAAAATTCCCAGCAATTCTATGGAGCATCAGTAATGGCAAAAGATGGACTAGATGACCTTTAAAGGTCCTTTCCATCCCAAACTATTCAATGATTTTATGAAAAGCCATAGAGGGAGACATTGTTATTTCATAATTTCTGCTGGGTTTTGCCTTTCTTTGCATTGTAGAACTGAGCTTAAGCAGTAGAAAAAAATGTGCATACAGCATACGTTTGCAGTAGTGACCTCGTCCTGACTCAACACTGTTGCAGAACCATAAAATTTTAAAGAGAGACTTGGCTGTAACACTGGCATTTGTGCAGACACAGCACAAGGTCATGAGTCTAGCAGAATAGCTGTCAGGGTTATTCCCACCAAGATAATTAATTATTCAGGCTGTGATGGCTGCAGCAGAGCTGTGCTTTGTCTTGTGCATGGCCAGAGTTTTCATGGCAAGGAGTAAGGAAATTTCCTTCACCTTCATGGCATTCACAAAAGGGTCAGGCACAGTTCTAGGTCCCCTCCTTAGCTGAGCACCAAGATTCATGCTTTCTGGAGAGTCCATGAATGTAAGGAAGAAGACATGCTGATTTGGCGGAGCTTGTGTGGGTGATATACTTAATAGACAGAAAGGGGAGGAATGTGCATGTCCTCTAAAGGAAGGAATAGATATGGTTTGATCCAGTGCAGAGCCACGTCTTCCAACAATCTGCATGATTTCCTTGTGAAGCTCAAGACAAGGAACAGTCTGTGCCCCAGTGAATATCTAATTTAGCTGAAGACACAAAGTTGAGATGTTACCATTAGAAGAAGAGGAAAAAGATGTCATAGAAGAAACTTTATGACTACATGGTTGCATTGGCTAGTAAGGTATTTGTGGTGGTTTAGTCCCTGCCGGGGTCTGAGACCATGCGGTCGCTGCCCCTCCCCCACAAAGGGAGTGAAATACAAAGCCCTGGGGCTGAGATAAGGAGAGGTTTAATACAACAGTGCAACAGCAAAAAACCAAACAACAGCAATAACAATAACAGTAATAACAATGAACAGAGCAAGGTATATACCGATAGACCAGTGAGAGTAGAGAGACTCTCCCGCGCTCCCGCACTATGGCACCAGGAGGTGACGTCAGCATGGAATAACCCGGCTAGAGCTTCCCCCCACTGCTGGGGAAACTTAACCCTATCCTAGCTAAACCAGGACAGTATTCAGTTACCGATCTAACCTATATTGTTGACTAAAATGAGACTGAGACAACAAGTAAATGAGCAATAATAGAGGAGGCACTAATTTAATAAGTTTCCATTAGTGCAAAATAACTTCATTTTATTTGGTGTTCATTTAGAACTGACAAATATAATAATAAAAGCTTTTGTGAAAACTTCATATTCTTGGTATTTCATCAGTACTTTTTATTAAAGACAGAATCTGATCTTTTTTCCTAGTGCCATTTTTTATTAACAGTTTAAAAATAACTTTTTTTAATGAGAAATAACTTTTTTCCATAAAAATGTTATTGGAAAAAATGATCATTATGTCAAGTACAGCTAGAGTGCAGGATTTCTATTTTCAAAATTTGAACTTTGAACTGGTTGTTAAAATGTAAATGTGAGATATGACTTTTTAAAAATGCAATACAAGCATCTGTGTTGTGTGTCAGTAGGTACAGATTGTCAACTGCTGTTGCACTATTATATCTGCTGTTAACAGCATGGTCCAGCTACTAGAGTGTGGGCTGGACATAACCTATGGGTTGGAGATAATTCTACCTTTGCCTCTGTGGCCTAAACTAATATGCTGCCACCCATACGAGTGGTCCTAAGCATACAGCCAACAGGAGTTGTTTAGCCAGTGTGTCAAGTGAGAGGATTTTCACAGCTGGGATCTGATCCTGTCAAGTTGACCATGCTAATGAAAACATGGCATTTGCTCACTCTTTATGAATTTTTAACACACTGACTCTACATTAACATTTAATTAGAGCTTGATTATATTTACTAGACTTTAGGGTAAAGCTTCTAAGCAATGAAAAGTTAATGTTTAATAATAGGTACATGGAAAAATAAACCTGCTTCTCTAATACAATTTTGTAGTTTTGCTTCTTTGCCTTTTCCCAGAAATGTAATTTTTCACTGAAGAAAAATGAAGAGTCATTGGCTCGTACCCTGCAAGGTTCATACATCAACCCCAAATTATCACAAATAAATGGAGAGTGGAGGAGTGAATTTCCAGAATACACATAATTGAGTCCTTCTATAAATGACTAGTAAGAGGCATGCATCTCAGTGGTGAATCAAGTCTTCATATCTCATCTGATCTCAGATCTTCATGTATTAACTTTGATGTCCCCCCACTAGATGGTCCCTCTGGACTTCCTGTTCTGTTTTGTTTTGTTTTGTTTTGTTTTGTTTTGTTTTAACTCTCAGGATCTATTTTTAATTTGTTCAAATCCCAGGTATGAAAAGTACAGTCCCATTTACTGATCTTATATTTGGCATAACAAAATTATGGTGTTGGAATCGAAATCATAGCAATCAAAGGACAACTCAGGTTGGGAGGGACCTCAGGAGGTCTCTGATCCAACTTTTTGCTCACAGCAAGGTCATCTGTGAGGTGAGAACTGGTTGCCTAAGGCTTTGTGTTACTGAGTCCTTAAAACCTCCAAGAATGGAGATTTTCCACCTTGATGAATCTGTTCCTTTGCATGACTGGTTTGGTTCTTTTTTTCTTTTTTTTTCTTCTCTCCTCCTCTCCGTCAATTCTAAGCATCTCTTGTTTCAATTCATTGTCCCTTATCTTCCTACCATGAACTGCAGTAAAGAGCTGCCTCCATCTTCTTGATACTTTCCTCACAGGTATTGGAAGGCTGCTGTTGGATACCCTGAACTGACCCAGTTTATCAATGTCTTTCCTGCATTAGAAAGCTTAAATCTAGGTGTAATATTCTAGATGTGGCCTACCAAGCACTGAGTAAAAGGTTACAATTGCTTCCCTCAGTCTACTGGCTATGGTCCTTGTAATACAGCCCAGGATGCTGTTACATTCCTCCGTTGCCAGGGGCAGGAAGCTCTGCACGGTTGCTGTAGCTGCCTCATAGATTGTCAGGATCAAGGACCATTGATACAGTTCCTTACTAGACAGACTGCAGAAAGGACTTCATCAAGAATGTAACCTCCCCACTTTAATGAAAATTCTATTATTTTCAATGTACTGAAAAATGCCGATATCATCACCCTCATTCTGGCATGTCTTAGAATGCATGCAGTTATTTTTTCTTGTCAGAGCTGTATTCTGACAGAATATAAACTTGCTGTGGTCAGATTCTGGCACGCAGCCACAAGACTTAGTAGGTACCACACTGTCTATCACACTAGGAGGAGCTCTGGGGGATGGCACTGATACTGCTGCTCCCTGGTCAGGAGCTCTGGGCTCTATGCTCATTCTTAAAGAGATGCGACAGGCTGCTTCCCAGACCGGTAGTACTGTTTGGCAGGTACAGAGGCTAAACATGATTTACCCTTTCCTTTTAGCTACTGGAGGAAGGCAGAGATGAACAATAACTCAAGTAGCACAATGTTTTCTGTTGGAAGCTACTCTGGAGAACCTGGGAAAATGTGGTTTTGGATGCTTTGGATGTGGCCAAGGGAGGGTACTATACAGCCCACTTGCATGCACGTACAACTTTGCTGTCCTGTAGTCTCGCTAAGGATTCAAATGACATAATATGTTACAGTTTTTATCTGTGTAACAGATTTCAGTTCCTAACTGACCTAGCCCAGCGAAGATGATATTACTTGTGTGGGAGTCCAAGTGCTGCCCCTTGGTTCCCCAGCTGCACAATGAACCTACCTCTGACTCCTGTTGTCTTTTTTTTTGTCCCTCCACTGGGTCTGAGTCCCACTAAGGCACTGCTCAGTACTGCCTGTTCATCCTTGACATTCATCTGAAAGCAGACAGAAAAGATGACCAGCTAAGAACTGATGTAGAAGTCTATATTCCCAGCAGAAAGAGAAGTTGTCCATTAATCATAAGAACAAGGAGCTGTGTAAAAGTGCTAGCAGTGTGAAAGAGGCAATCACGTGGACAAAGTAACCAGGTAGATGGGGCAAAAAAGGGCACTTCTTATTGACTGTGATGTCTGGTTTGCACTCAAGCTGATCTGTAAACCTGAACATCATACAGGTAGAGTGATGACATCTATTAACCTTCACATTATTGTGGGGTAATGAACCACTTTCAGATTTCATTGTCTGCTATGGAAACACTCAAGTTACTGCAGATCAAGTGTGAGTGCAGGGGTGTGCAAGATCTCATTCTGTATTGCACTGTCTGGAGAGACAGAATGTGGCACCACAAGAGTGTCATTAATTTATACAAATATGATGCATACTACTCTATTTGTCAGATAAAAATCTGTTTTATTATCAGTACTGTGGATGGGGAAAAACAGTATTTCCTCCACCTGCAGCAAGTTATTCTTTCACATCACAGTAATGCTAAACTTTCAAGAAGGCATTCTTCATGCTTCTATATGTTTTTGTGGAACCTGTATATATGCTTTTCTTTTTTATTTCACCTGAATACAGTATAAAAAAGGCAGAAATACTGCAAACCAAGAAGTCTTTAATTTTTTTGTAGTTTTTTTGGTTTTGTTTTTTTCTTCAAGTACAAAGAAACCCACTTTTATCAAAGATCAAAATTATCATATTTTATTATGATAATGGGTAGAAGTGTCAGCCAGTAATCAGGACTCCACAACAAATACCTGTGCATACACGCTGTAAATATCTTTCTGGATATACACGCACAGGTGAATGGTTTTAACAGCTGGATTAAGAACTAGTGTAGCCTAGTTTACATGGTGAGAAAGCTTTGAACACCTGTCTGATATTCAGTCTCATTTCTGAACGGCACACTCTCTCTTATGATCTCCTCTCTCTTACTTCTTAATCCTTAAAAAAATATCACCCCAAATCACTCAACTGCGTTACTTTGCAATTAACCCCTGTAAGTATTAAGATACTAACTACACAGATTTGACTGTAAAGATGCAATGGGATGATATGAATGACAGTGCTAGTGATCTTGTTAAGGTCTGGGGCATATGGAAACCCAGTGAAACTATAAAAGGTTAACAAAAAATGCCCTATCTTCACTTCTACTAGCCTGATGTCTCAAAACTTACTAAACTTTACATCTTCTGCACCTCTGTGTGATAAAGAGGTGAGTTGCTGAACAGATGGTGAATAAATAACTCTCACTTTTGCTGCTTTCACACTTCCCAGAAGCAAAGCTGGCAAATTGTATTTGGAGGCTGGAATGTGATTTCTTTATTTAAACTACATGCTTAGCACTAACAAGGGAGCACTCAGGAACATTAATTCAAACATGCAGAGTGTCTCACTCTTGGAACTGTGTTCAGCCTTTTTGAGAATTTATTATTTCCAGAAAATTATCTTCATTGCATCTGTGTGCTAAAAACAAAGTCTCAGTCTCTTCATTCTGGTGTCAAAAGTTACTAAAGTCACTGTGTATATATATGTGCATAATTAAATATATATATGTATGCATTATGTATGTTGCAGATAACTCCTGAGATAAATGACAATTCTATGCTTGAGAATGTAGTCCAAAATACTGAAATACATTATTCTGAACAAATAACCTAATCCTTCAGGGAAATACATTCTAACTTTTTCCTCTGTCTTTATTATAATGTCCTATTTCATACTGTGCATATTGTACTGCCTCCACCCACAGTGAATTCAGTATTCTATCTCTTCAAACCATTAGCTTAATAATGTTATGTTCTGCCTCATTCCTCTTTACAGTGCTGCTGTTTTAACATTGTGTTTCATTCCTCTTTGCTCCCCAATCACATTCCTCAATGCATATTGCCTTGTCACTGAATCCTACTGCATCCATCACCTTTCTAATGTTTTCTATTTCCTATCTGCTACAGAGAGCATTTCCTCATCTTTGCTACATTGGTTACCAGATGAGCTAATTGTTGTTTAGATTTAGAAAGGCCTTGGCATCATGTGAGGCAAAGGACTGAATTAGGAAGACCACTTCTGTCACACTTTTCTTTGTGGTACCCTTCTCAGCATTAAATAATTCCTGCTGGAAAGATAATGGGCGAAATAGAAAAGCATCAAAAAAAAACCAAAACAAAACTTGTGTTGTGGGTATTTACTGGGCTTGCCAGTTCTCTCAGAAGGTAGGTATTGTAAGGTGCTGTAAATCTGGTTGCAATGTCTTCTTCTCCATTCTTTTCAAACACACAGATACTCCTGGATGCAATTTCAGAAGTCTGTGTATAGTAACTTTCTGCTAGAACATCTTGCTGCCGTCAAGTCTTGGGTTCTTAACGGAGCTGTGAAAGCAGAATGACACCACAGATTACTAATTAATCAAAACAGATCTCTGTGACCATGACTGATTCAGAAAGGGAACAAATATACTGCTTTACAAATGATAGAGAGAGACCCTTGCTGTTCGCTCTCCTTTTCTACTACACCACCACACACAGTGATTGAAGTTCAGACTCCTCAAAAGAGATTCAGGTTTCTTTGTGATAGTCATAATTCAAGGTAAGATTCTTTTGATATAGTCTCTTTTGTTTTCTTTATGCTATTCTGGTTTACTTAATAATTTAAAAATTCCTGTAACTGTACTATTTTGGAAGCTATTCACTGGATGCATATGCTGAAAACTGTACTACGCTACAAGGATGATCAATTACAGTCCATAAAATCTTCTGCTGTGCTGAAGATGGACCTTCAAAGCCAAAGCAGTAGGAAAACAGCATTCTCTACAGTCAGCTATTCCCAAAGAAATACTTTCTGCACTTCCACTCACCTTCCTTAAGGTTACTGTGATAGTTTTTTCTTATCTTTCTTAAAGGCTGGCAGAGTGCTGCAGCTGAGTGCTGTCAAATAACCAACTATTGTTTTACTACATTTATTGCTATCAGTGACACATAATGGAAGATGAATAATAACCATTTCTTGTTTTCATCTTTTTTTCCCTCCCAGTGTCTTGTCTCGTCTGTCCCCGTCCCCCCCCTCCCCCCGCACAATTACTTATTGAGGCATTGGATCGGACCTTCAGATGATGTAAATCAATGTAAATCTGCTGCTTTTAACTACTACACAATAAACTCCCTTATGTGACTTATTAATTAGCTCTAGCAGGCAAGTACAGTTATAGAACAGATGCAGTTTAGGACTGCTCATTGCACTGGCTGGAGATTATATTCAGTCTGTAGCTCAACAAATGGTAGTTGTTAAGAGCATGTTAAGAGCTGATGTGAAAAATATCTTAAATGGAGAACTTGGGAAATAACTGAAATCTCTGAATATACAAGGTAAATTGACTTTATTAAACAGGTTTTCTACTGCCGTGTGTGTTACCTAGAACTCTACATTTTTAGTGTATAAAAGGAAGAGGGCTGAATATTCTGTTTATAAAGTGTCTGTAAGTGAAGTGGGCTTTTAAAGAAAGATTTCTGTGCTTTTTGTGTGCTTTGATGTTCCATATTATTCCACATATGCTGCACATAATTATCGATGGTGATATTCTCAATTCTGAGAAAAGAATTTGTGCTCTAATAAACACTGAAAGAGTTATCCTAGAAAAGAAAAACACATAGCTATTAGTTTTCACTAGTATGTACCTGTTAAGCAATACTGATTCTGTCAGCTGGGAATGTTATAGTTTATTAATGGAATGATCTTTTTTTCTTTCTTTTTTTCAGAATGTTTCCTTTCTTGTACTGAAATTTTACACAGGACCTTCTCCCACTAACAATAATGTAGAACCTGTTCAGGACACAATGTCATCTGGAAGAAGTCCAGCATGCTGTTTCCCATGCCTCTTGCCTTCCCTCCATCTCCTCAACAGATTTCTCAGATCCACTGCCAGGCTAAGGGGTTAAATTCATTTGAGTCATATTGCCCCATGGCACTGTCCAGAATGGTTTAGGAAGGATACAAGCTCCTCTTCTCTTACCCCGATTCTAATAGCCATCCTGGCCAACGTAATTCACTTGGACATTTCATTTCAATTACATTTGTGTGAGCAGCTCTAATGACACCACAGACAGGATTTGCAATGAGTTTTCCCAAACTAGAGTATAAATGAGCTATCTTTTCACTGCTTCCTCCAAATCAGAGTTAGATTAACAGAAATTTTAAAGAAAAGAGGAAATACATGCTGAAAATAAAATTACTCAGTCTAACAGATACAACACACAAAGAAACAAGTGAAGAGAGGGACAATAAAATATGCAGATCTTTAAGGCACAGACATTACAGTGGGGATTATAAGAAGGATTAGAGAAAAATTATCAATATATCACCTATAGAACCAAGGAGATGCTGTTGCTTATTGTACATAGTTCAAAAAAGTGAAGCAAAACTGCACTCAGTACATGTAGGGCAGGTTGCTCCCTTGGGGCAAGCTTCCTTGCATTAAATGTACAGGTCTTCAAATATGACTTGGATAACATATATGAAAATAATGCTGCATAGGAGAGCACAATACCATCAGAAACATGTAAGAAGATAATAACATTTGATGAATTTGGTAGACAGTAAATTAGATTTGATCTTCAAGTGTAATATAGTGTAAAAGCCTGTGATTTTTTTTATGCAAGGCAGAATTATTTCACAGCCCAAATGGCCAAGAATAATGATCTCACTGGTGTAGCTTGGCTAACTCAGCAACCATCTGAGAATTACATGTACAAGGGGAGAGAAGACTGGTTAAGTTGTTGCAAAGTATGTTATTATAGGAATGAAATTAAATAAAGCAAAGTAAAATCTGACCTACATTATAAAATAGATCTGGTATGTTTGAGGATATAATGGAAACAGTAACAGATCAGCTGAATAATTTAGGGTTGAACAGGACATCACACTTAAAAACATAGTATTTCATAGACAAGCAATCTTGCTTTGACAGAGGAGTGGACAAATGACTTAACAGGTCTCTTCCACTACTAATTCTTTTTATTCAATGTTCTGTGTAGACCAATGTTAAGTACCTCTAAAAAGCCCTAGAAAGATTAGACCTGCATTTACTTCTTGCCCTAAAAGCTAGTCTTCGATCACAGAACAGTGAGATACCATGTCTATCAGCTCCCATGTTTACTCTGGCAAGGAAAAATATTTAAGGACAATGGATAAAATAGTAGTTTCTAATCAATCAATGTGAATTACTCCAGGAGTTTATGCTGACACACTAACACCCTGTCAAGATGAGTAATGTTTTAGAAACAATTATAGTTGCTAAGTTATCATTTCATGAAGAAGTATCAAATGAAAAATGAATCCTCTATCCTGGCTTCAGGGAGAATTAACGAAACAAAACTTGGGGTTAATTCTTTAGCAAAATTATATCCATCTCAAGATAAGTATAAATAATGGTGTTTTTTAAGGCAGTATACAAAATCACATAAGGGGAACTCCAAGAATTGCATGGTATACTTTGAAATCAACTCAGAATTTTTTTTTTTTTTAAATTTAGAACATTTCACAGTGTTTCTTCCAGGAGAAAAACTTATTAGGTACCTCTGATATCCTAAAATCCAGCTTAGGAGAACATATTTCCCTGTGTTCTGCAATCTCTCAAAACTTATTCTCTTGATCTTATATCACCCAACCTTGTGATTTATGTAAAATCTGTAAACTTTGTGAAGTTTTCTATTTATTTTGTTGATATGTTATAGTGTGTAAACAATTGCACAGATTACTAGTTAATTGCTTGTTTGGAAAATAATCAGGCATATTGTGTTTTATCATAAATACAATCATCAATTAATGTGTTAAGCGTTTTGTTATTTGACATATTTCTTTCAATCTTCCAAAACAGAAATTTGAAAACACAATGGCTTTGTGTATGCAGTTTTAAATATCTGTTCCTGTTTGTCTTCATAATGAAGCCTTGTTTCTGAGCGTGAAGACACACACAAGTGATATTTTGACATTGTTTTTATTAATGAGAAATAATTATACCTTTGATCCCCCAGACAGGAGTTGATTTTAGTACAAGTTTTATAAATGTAACAAAGCAGAGCATAACCTCTCTGACAAAGTACTACCCCAAATTTTAAGAGAGATCGTCACAATCTGTTTTCCCATTTCCTTTTGTTTTGGAAAAGAGAGAAGTAAATTCCATATTTCACACAATGTGTTCACTCCTCCCAGGGTCAGGTGTTTAAAGAGAATAAAGAAATTATGTTCTCTTGCCCTGCAACCTGCAGCTGAAGTACCCAAATTTTTCTCACTTTGGAGGAAGAACCCTCCATTTCAGGATTCCTTCTAGTGCTAAGGTTTGTCTTACTATTTATTGCTTTACAACCCCTTACTCCTTGAGCTAGGTGGGAAGGTTCTTAGGGACCTTTCCATCAGTAATTTTTTTATAGCATCCAAGGGGAATTTTCCTCTTGGGGTACTTATTGAGGCAAGATTCAAGATGACATAAAAATCTCTATCCATTTGGTTTCATAGAAACAGTAAAACAGAGAAACTTTAGCAGTTTGTAGTTATGCTAAAAAACATGCAAGTTTTGAATAAAATTTTGCTCCATGGGCTAAGAAAACCAAGACCCTGAGACTGGAAGCATTTTATTTACATAGAAGTCACATAATGTGGAGTGTCAATTAATGTCCAGTTAGATGACCACTGGCTGGATTTTCCTCTCTTCTGTGTAGGCCATATAATCAAACTGAAAAAGAAGACTGAAAACAAGAAAAAATTACTTTGGAGAGAATTTTAAATCTGCAGTGTGTTTTTGTGTCAGGGCAGGGTTATTCTTCCATAAAATTTTCTTGGTCTAATTTTATATACCTAATTTTCTAATGTGTTACTTCATCAAAACAAATGTAACATTTGTTACATTTTTTAATCCTTAAAGAGTCTCTCTGAAAGTTATCTAAAATTCTGAAAGTCATGGACTTTATATCAGTAGTTCCTAAAAGATTCCCCTTGGGAGTCTCCAAAAATCCCAGGGGTGAAAAATTGTGTTGCCTGTTATATACACATGCATACATACACAGACATATTTATATGAAAAACCAGAAGTTTTCTTAGCAGAAGAAATTAAAACAACACAGACTGGAAAATATAATGGACTTTTATACTCAGCAGAAAATAGACCAACAAAAGCATTGTTTGAAAATTCCAGGTTGGTTTTTTATTATTATTTAAGGAATCCCAATTTCAGAAACTGAATTAATTACACAACTAAAAAAAATTAGTGAATATCTACTACAGGACTTGTCCTGGCATAGGATGAGCTAGAAAGATATGCCAGTCCAGTCAAAAAATATGAATTATATATTGATACTAATCTGACTAGAAGAATATTTTCTTTAAAAAAAAAAAAAAAAAAGAAAGAAAACTGGCACCCCATTCCTTTGGAAAGTGAGAGTAAGAAATAGATTCCTTTCAGGTTTGCTCACTATTATTGCATGAAGAAGGATGTTACCTACAGTTACTGATCAAAAAAAAAAAAAAAAAAAGCAGGATCTTGACAACTGTCTATTGCTCATAAACAGAGTAAATTTAGACCTAAGGAAGCATAGTCATTACTCACAAAACAGAATCTTGGCCATTTTCAGGAAAGAAAGGGCCTAATCTCCTAAGAAATTGTAGAAAGACCAGAGATCCTTCTAGAAGAGAAGAAACTCCAGCGAAGGATGTAATCTTTTTAAGATTTCCAAGCAAATTTCATAGCACCTGAGGGGGTGAGAACAAAAATAATACTCATTGCTAAAGGGTTTAAATTATTATTTTTTAATATTGCTCTAGAAATGAAAGGAAAGAAACCCCTGAAATTTGAAGAATTCTTTCTGGCATGATGCGGGATTATACTGGTCTGCTTAGGCAGAATGACACGTTGGGCCATTAGGCGCTGGAGAAAATCAAGAAAAGAACCATTGTACTTTCTGTAATATTATGTTCTCTGACTGGAAAATATTCTCCATGCTTCCTCAGCTTTGATACAACACTATTTCAGGTATTTTGAGACCTGTTTTTTCTCCTTTCTGCATCTTGTGTATCTGTAGAAGCTAGCAGGACCCTTACCCTTCATGAATGAAATATTGTGGTATTTAAGCTAACACTTGGCTCAGCTGCAAGTTGGTGTAAAAAAAACATACTTCAATGAAATCTGATCATATGGTATTTACTAATGTATTATTAATGAGCAGCTGAATGGCTTCAGTAATAGTTCTTAGTATTTATCATCCCTACAAGGCTAAAATAGACAGGTCTCCATTAATCTGGGTTATTTTAAATGAGCTACACAAAAGAGCTAAGTGGGCCCCTTATTTCCCTCACATCATCCCACAGTAAGAAAATAGGATGTGACAGGGATTTGCCTTCACTTATATCACATGAAGAACAGGCCCAAAGTAAGCATAAAACTGCCTTTCTTTAATGTCTTCTGATTGTTTCACTGAATTTATATTGCTTTGGTACATTAACAATCAGTCTTTGAGAATTCCTTGATATATCAGCTAGTTGTCTCCAAGGGACTTCTGTGCATCAACCTTGCAAGTATGCTAGCCTGTAGTAACATTTGTTTTTCTTGGCTTGGAAAACTAGTCTTATTTTTTGATGTATTTACCAACTATGTGGCTAGATTATATTGTAATCCTGGATATAAAATAAATTTACAATATTATTATTTTTATTATTACATGATGCGAGCAGGGTAGAATAATCAGACTTCCAAGGTGACTAAAACTTTTGACATCTGAGAGGCTGTCTGTCAATATCTGACCAGTTACACTTTTGCTCCTTTATGGTAGCTTTCTGTTTAAAGTGTTTGGTTATGCCTCTTTTTAAAGTCATACAAATGATGGAATAAATTACAGGAACTTTTTAGTCTAGATTCTGTTCTTCTTTATGCTGAACAGAAGCTCTGCTAGAGGCTGCACTAGAGACCAGAATCTCATAGTGTGATGTCCTATGCCTACTGAATTTTATTGACACTACAACTGCATGTCCTTGTGGATTTCTAGGAGGACTAGAATGATTTAGGATGCCTGTTTGCACTCACTTGATGACTTGATGGGCCACTATGCAACTGCATAGCTTTTCAAATCACACTTGAGTCCAGCTTTATCTACACTTCAGCTTTTGATTATACCTCTATCCATTAGGAACGAATAAAAAGAAATTTAGGCTAGTCTCTGGGAAAAAGTTTTGATCTGGAAACTTCACAGTCTTATGAGAAGATTTCCAAAGACGTTTAACTCCTTTGAAGATCTGTCTTTAAAGTAAAGAAGCAAATTAAGTACTACTATTTTTATTTTTACAGACTGGAAATTCAAGCACAAACCACAAAGAGAAGACACACTTAGAGAATCACAGAGGAAAGTCAGAACTCACTTCTGAGTCATAAAAAGTTAAGGACAAGGCAGGTTGCTCTGCCTCACACACACACTCTCCAGCTCAGTTAGGTTAATAATAGTCTAGCATGTTACTCAGAGGGTGTTAGAAGAATGCAATTTATTGTGTATCGTCATAGTATTCTGTAAGATAGAGCTGGCTGCAGACTACAAAGGATGGCAGAGGTGAGACAGTAGAAATTATTGAATTTCTCCATTTAATATCCAGAAAGGGGTTATCCATGTTTTTTTACAATCAGTTCAGATTTATCAGTACTGCTCTACATACAATTTCAGTGCTCTGACTGATCCTGTGAAGGACTCTCTTCATTCCTGGTGAGTCTGAGCCTACAAAGTTACAAGATCCATGACCATGGGGCAGATGAGGATGAAGGGCCTGACTTCAGAGCCCTGAGAGTGTCTTACAGCTATTCAGTGAAGAGCCATCACTGGTATTGACTGAAAAACCCACAATATGCCAGTGTGTTTGAGGAGGTGCTGGGCTGAGAACTTCTGTTTACTGAGAATTTCAATACTATTTTAAAATTAAAAAATAAAATTTCCTATAAGCCAGTAAACTTGCTGTTTGCTGCACTGTAGTTACTAATATCAAAGATCCAAAATTCAGGAAAATCTCATTTTGGAGAAGAGGCAATGAGCTGGCTGGCAGGATCTGTAAAGTGAGTGCCAGACTTTCAGTCCTATCAAAAGCAGTAAGTAAATCTCTAAGCACAGATTTTCAACCTGAAAATAAATAAATAAACACATAAATGAAATAACAAGCAGACTATTATCAGTTTTGCTAGCAAAAGGTCAACGTCTTCCAAATGGAAATCACTGATACATCAAGGACAAACAAACAGACTGCCTTGCAAACCATGTGGACTTCTATGGCAGCTTATTTGTGTATATCCTGGGGGATCTACTACACATTAAAAGAATGCATTTGATCCTTCTATCCTAAATAGAGGTTTCTGTTGCTAGGTGATGTAATATCCTTGCAACCCTATGAACTCCAAGGACGATAACATTCAATGACATTTCTGTTGTGAGTAGCAAGTTGCTGGAAAAGTGAAATGGAAGAATTTTTTAGTTGACGTTTGTTCTATAAAACTTTTCAGTTCAATACATCTGAATTAATTTGCTAGATTTTTAATATTATTTTTCTTCTAAAAGCATAGCTATTGTATTTTCCCTTTTGAAATGTTAGCTTTATCAAATGCCTTTGGAAAGATTCAGCATTTAGTTTTAATCTAAACTCTCTATTTAATCCCATTTTGGAGGGAAAACAGGCTCTTGAGATATAGAAATGACATTGGGAGGAGTTATTCAACTCCTGACTGTAATGAGCCATCCACTGCAGTGCTTCAAAGGTCCCGATCATTCTCCAATGTGTCTGTTGGGAGGGGAAGGAAGTGAGGGAAGAAGAGGATGTTAGAGATGGAATGATAATAACAGAAAATGCATGTTGGCAAGACAGTCAAATTCAGTTTCAACTTCTCTAACAACTGAATTAAAAAAATATATTAGTCATCTTTGAATTTATCATTTCACAGGAAGAAAGACCAAAAATCTGCAAAACTACAGTATGCCATTGGAGATATCAAGACCACACCTGTATCATAGTATCACAAGTGGACAGTGTTGAATGAAAACACTCAAATGAGGCTGGTAAGTTGATCATGACCCATACAGGATCGCACAGAAAAAAAAATCTACAAACTAATTAAAAAACCTTGCAAGCAAGCAGATCATTGGTGTTGCTGCCGATCTACCACAGTTGCATTGATCTAATAGCAGCTATGGGACAGAAGTGAGGGAATAATTTCTCTGTAGTTGTCCACTACAAAGCTTTTGTATGTGTGACAAATTTAATAAAAGATATAACTTATGAAGTATGTTTGGTTTTTTCTTACTATAGTCCTAACCAGCTACAGTAGTCTAGCATGAGTGAGTCTTTAAAGATTTCTGATACAATGATCTGGAATGAAAAAGATTTATTAGGAATATGAGAGGAAATTATAATAGTGATAATGATTGGATAGAGCTTATTTTACCTTTTTATTGTTAATTATTATAGAATTAAAAGCAAATGGAATATAAATTGTTGACAAGAGAACCTTATATAATTCAAATATGGAGGAATGCCATTTTTAGGATGCTTACTTAAACTTTATCTGAATTGCATTGGTTAAAAGACTTCAAAATCCCTTGGCAGCAGTCTCTGACATTTCTGCATGTTGTTCTGAGTCTAAGCTGGATCCAAGTGAAGGAGAAAAACAAAAAGCAAGGGTGTTGGAATCTTTTTTCTAAATATTTAGAAAATTTCTGTTGTTTTTGATCAATCTTTCAAGACTTTTGTATTTTATTAACCAGTTGGTTGACTTCACTGAAGCAAAAAATTCAGATTGAGGCATTGTCTTCCATGTCACAGAACCCTCAAGTAACATATTTTAGTTTTTCAATCAAATGTTTCGGTCATGTTCAAATTATCTGATCTACAGTAGATATTAAAGATCAAAGAGAAATATCATTAAGACTCAGAATTTTCTTCAGTTAGAGACAGCTTCTTCCTGGTGCACCCAAAGCTCTATTGTCAGGGCAGTTGACTCAAATCTTATAATGTTACTCTAATGTATAAGATGATTTTAACAGTTTGACTGCTACAAATAGCTGTTTACTTTATAATATTCATTATCTGGTTTCTTCTTTCCTGCAAAGCATAATGTGTTGAAATGGGTTGCCTCTTTGGATCAATAATAATTGGTTCATAACCAACAAAAAATGTAAATACCTAAAGTTGTCTTAGACAAGTACTGGTTCAGCTATCTATCTGGCTTGTTTTCTTTAATAATTTCAGCATATTAGATTTCCTCAGTTTGCCTTCTGTATTTCTTCTGAAATAATGGTTATCATATGCTTCTACAGATGTCTGGGTGAGAAGGACTGTGCTCAAGACTCCTCACAAGGGAAAATTACGGTTCAAAAAAAGACCAGATTTCTTACAGATGTTAGAACATGACCTCATGCCTACCTGTCCAATCTTGCTATTTGGCATGGCAAAACCAGAAGCTTCAGACCCATGGATCTCTGGTAAAATGGTCATGGAAAACAAAGTACCAATACTAATACTAAGTAGAATATGACATAATAGTATAAAATTAAACAACTGTGTAAGGCACGTCAATATACTGGAAACCAGCTGGGTGATAACAGCTTTTGCCATCTGTGATAGATAGCATAAGTGTTTAATGGATTTATTTACAGTTTATTGTGTTTTCCTGCACTTCATTGCCAACTGCATTCTGGTCCAGTTACACCCTCTTGGGATAATTGCTCCTTGCTTGAGAACAACGGAGCCTGTTCCATTTTGAAGAAAAGTCTGAGATGTAGGAGGTCAGGCAGAGGAGGATTAACACGGAAAGAGAGATTGTAGGACTGGAAATAGAGAGTTGATGGGAGGTATAAGGCAGGTATAAGGCATATATTAGCTCTGTAGACTGTCTCTATAGCAGTCCACAGAAGTGGTGGAAAGAATGAGGCTTTCCTAGGAAGTCAGCACAGCCTTTCTGTAGGGCACAGTGTAAAGTTTTGTTCAGGCAGCAATTGAATTGAAAAAAAAAATAATCCTGGAGAACAGGAATGCCTCTGCAGAATAATCTAACTGTGGTTAAAAATGTAAGATTTGTTTTCTAGTCCTTTATTTTATTTTTTTTTTTAAAAGAATGTACATTATATCTTGTTGCTTACTCATATTTTTGGATTAAAAGTTGCTTTGCTTCAATTAATAATAAAAACTAATGTTAGAGACTTCTGGAGAGAGTACAAGAGTCCAAAAAAAGTCAGAATGAATCGTACGTTATACCTGTCACACAGTCCAGTGACCCATCACAGCATGAAATAAGCCTGATGAAGAAACTGTCCTCTTTTGCATGGTTACTTTGAAGTCTGCTAATCTCTTTCAGGAATAGAAAAGCAGAGGTTTTTTTATCAAGCATTGTTTTTCTTAACTTTTTCTATGTGGAGATCCATTTTTATCTATCCCTTTTACCAGAGTAACCTGACAGTAGAATAAATCTTCTGGAGAATAGAAAGTGGATTTTCATATTTATGCAACACATAGGTAGCACTCCCATCTGCTCTAATAACAACTGTGCCACACCTACATCTTTCAGATAATCACTACCCTTGTGCAACGTTGCCTTCAGCAGCACTTTTCATCTGTGCCAAGTTATTTCTTAGCACTGCCTGTGACAAAGCAGTGCTGGATGTACATGGATCCATTTATCCCACTCCAGCTAATGTTGCATAATCTTTGCACACAGGCACAGGAGCTTTGCTATCAGAGTCCAGCAGTTTTCAGACAAGAATTGCTCTGGCTGGCAGGGAAACAGCAGATGCAAACATGCAGGTACCTGCCTTGCACAGCTCACCGAGCAGGTCATGCGCACCTGTGGGACAACCGCAAGGAGGCTGGATAAAGACATGTAGATGGACCGGAACACAAAAAAATGCCCTTTGTGGGACATAAACAGATGGATTCAGCAAGAGGAGTTCATCATTTGCACTGTATAGCTATGTTTGTATATATATCACATAATGAGAAAACCCCTCCATTTTCTTCTGGCTGCCTAAGCTTTTACATCTATTAAGTCAAAATCTCTCAGAAATAGGTGTTCTGTGTACAGCAGAGTAAGCACTATGAAGGCAGCAGCAATAAGAAAAACTAAACTGACATCTGAAAAAGTATTTTCTGCCTTTTATTTATGTATTATGCAAATATGCACCACAAATTCTTCACTCCATCACCACTATACTGGTAAAAGCTTTCTAGTTTTCATTTATTCCATCTCTTGTTCCTTTAAAATCTTAGATCAGGGTTTGCAGAAGAGTGGTGACACTGACATTGTTTTCTTTAATATTATAATTTTTCCATTATTGTAATTTAGTTAAACAAAATGGTTGCCTGGAATTTGGACCATTATTATAACCCAAAATTCAGGATTTCAAGATCTGCACAAAAGTAGTGTTTCTAAAAGCTTTGAGAAAACTACTCACTACTAACCAATTTTGACTAAGTGACATTTAATAACCAATAATAATCCTTAGTTTACTTAGTTCTCAGTGAATCATATTCATTCTTGATATATCCTTAGTGAAATCATTATATTAAGAGAAATCCGAACTGTCATGCTCTAAGAATTTTACACTGTCTAAACTAACCTCTTAGTAAGTCAAAAGTGTTGCCAGCAAGTCGGAGAGGAAAACCCAATGCCTTCAGCTTGTGTCAAGATTGTACTTGTCATTTATGGCCACACACAGATTTGGGAATTTGAATGCTACTTACTTCTTGGAGAATGCTGCTCATCTCTGCTGCCAAGGCAAGGTAGGATCCTCTCTGACATCTGTTTTCACTTATTCTTCCTCACTTTGCAATGGGAATTCTTTCAGAATTCTTGAAAACATAGCAATTAATTTTTTTATACCTTATCATGTTTCAGGCAGGAGTATAGAAAACCTCTTTAGCTCAAACTTCCTTCTTCTGATCGGTATCTGTATTCTCTGATTCAGACAGTGACATGTTTCATTTGAAGATTATGGTAATAATCAAGTTTATTAGGCATTGATGTTGGCTTCCACAGAGGAGTTATTGTGCAGTAGAGTGATAATTCTGTACTTTTGACATAATCTGTCTCATAGTTGTATTTTGTTTTCCTTCCCAGGAAATCATAGGATGATAGTGTTCCAGATGATGACCTGGTACCTTAAATATTTTCAGGATGAGTGAACTACCTTGTCATATTTTCAGGAAAATAACACAGATACAATGATACATTTCCGTGCTGCCTTTTTAATCTCTGTAACCTACATTTACATTTTTTTTTTTTAAAAAATATGTTTCATTATACACACAATGAGAGTAATTGACAGTTCAACCATTTTTGCATATTCTGATATCCAATTATATAGTTAAAAGTGGCATTTTAAGTTGCTACAAGTGAGTTTCTAAATAAAATGAGCATTGCAAAATCATCCCTGCTTTGGACTCACTGCTTTATATTTTGAACATTCAGCAAGACCAAAAATGTTCGTTATAAATGAAGATCAGTGCAATTCACCTTGAGTAATAGATTAACTAAAAAATGTTGACAGACAGCCATGCATATCTCCAGTTCTCTATTTAGAAAGAAAATTCCAGGAAGCCTAGATGAATTCTACAGGGCAGCCAAATACAAAAGTCTGAGATACAGGAGGAAAATTCCAGTTATGCTGACTGTAAGAACCCAGACCAGTACCTCTGTGATCATGTTCTGAATTTTTTCAAGGATATTCAGAGCATAGTTTCCTATGACCAGTGCAGACGAGCATTATTACCTTTTATTTTCAGTGGACTTCTTTCTAGAGAGTTCTTATTCTTTAGCTTGAAATAGTGTTTAATGGATGGCTGATTAAACACATATTCCAAGAACTGTACAAATCTTTTCTAGGTAGGAGGAAATGCAGTGGAATATTATTATCATGGGTGCAAGAGACACATTCCCCTATCACAAAGACAAATTCCTAGTTAAATTCCAATGCATTGATCACATATTTCTCAGGAATAAATGACCTAAGCAAACATCTAATTTTTCTCCAGTCATCTCTTAATGAAGTAGTAGCTAGTCAATATTAGTTATTTTCTAATTTCTTAGATTTCTGCTGTCTAGGTTCCACACCTTAAAAAGACAGTAATGGACTGATAGCATATCTGTCATCAGGCTTTAGTACCAGAAGATACTGTTTATGGCATGGAATGCTACAGGGGGAAGATATTCCAATTATTTTTCCATTTTTTAGCACCTAATGTTTCAAGTAGCTGAATTGAGGTCAGTTCCCATGAAGTGACTACATTCAACCGGGACTACATTCTTTGGCAGCAGGAAACACTTGGATAGGCTAGCGAGGAAAATGAATGTCCCCTCTACTGAAAACATGGGACAAAGGCCAAGCTCCCCTTGGCTGGAAAGTCACCAGGTGCTTGGGATTTTGTCCCAGTATAGTACTCTGTCTTTTTGGCTTACTCAGCCCGAGCAGGTTCCATTTTCACAGCTTCAATACTACAGGCATTTTGATGGTCAGTCCTTTAGATATGTGTGATAGGTTTTGCATAGGATTTTTAACACAGTTATTGTCTATTTAACACACCAGCACAAATGACACTAAAAACTGTTTCTGTGCAAAGCCCTGCCTTGGACATCACACCAAAGAGGTTTGTTTGGTTGGTTTTGTGAAGGGGAGCTTGTATGTGTTTCCTTTTAGCCTTCAGGGCCTACTCTGGCTTTTCACTCCAGTAGTTCAGGCTCATCTGAACCATCAAGTCATTCCTGAGCCAGCACCCCACATCTTACAACCCTTGTTCTCTGACTTTTCTGTCAGTCCCAAAAGTTTTCTTTCATTCCAACAGTTTGTCTTTTTGATTCTGTCTTCATCCTCTTCAAGCACAGGAGTATTTCTCCAAACTTAAGCATGGGAACCACCAGTTCTCCCGGGGAAATGTTTCTGCTTCAGCTCCTGCTCCCTGCAGGAAAAAGAAACATCTCCCCAGTATTTCAGCCAATCTATTCTCCTAAGTCACTTTCATATGAAAGACAGGTATTTATTCTGACAACTTTGAAGACTCCTTTGTCCCCAAGGTACATAATACCAGTCATGTTGGCTGATTGCTAACTCTCTGTAATCCAAGACATTAAGTGGCTTCATAAAAATCAACAACAGTTCAAAAGCTGTTTGCATGCAGCTACAAGTCCTCAAGTTGCCATACCACACGACTGTCACAACTCATAACAAGCTGTTATATAATCCTGGAGACTTCCCAGATCTTCTCTAATGAAAACAAATGGAAAGAAATGCTTCCTCTTTTTTCTGTCCAAAGCAATGTACCCTTCTGTTTCAAGTTTAGATTGCAGAACGATTGTCAAAGTTTTCAGTATGTCCAAGATGGGACTTTCTCTCTGACTTCCTGAGACTTCTACCTGCAGTTTCATATCAAATATAGTGAAAGATTATTCTGTAAAAGCTTGGAAAATAACATAACATAACATAACATAACATAACATAACATAACATAACATAACATAACATAACATAACATAACATAACATATATAATATATATAACATATAATACAATTGGACTATCTTTTGAAGCTTGTAGGGGTTCAAGCTTCATTCCCATTGCATGTTCTGGCCTTCATGTTCTATCGTATTTTCTTATAAATTTCTGTTGAGCTCGACATTTTAAAAAGAGATTCAGCTTTTACCTTTTCAACAGATGAGGCATAACATTACTCATTGACATTAAAAAAAGAAGTCAGGCTCCCTGCTCCCTTTCTTTTACACAGCAGTTGTGATGGAGATTGAATGTATTATGATTTTTTAAAATATTTTTTTCTTACTCTTCATGAAGTTAAGTACTTTGTTTCTTTTTCTCCTGACAATGTGATTGATTATTTTTGTTTTTCCCTGGGTCATTAATAATACAATTATGAAATGTGTTATTACAGAGGAATGTGGGAAACGATAAATATAAGAGTAACATTCACTTGAAAAATCTCCAGACTTAACCCTAGGCTATTCAATGTACATCAGTTATGCTGTGAGTAGAAGCACAGAAGGCACACTTTGGTGCATAACATATCATCTCTTTCCTTCCTAATTTACTCCACAGATCTGGTGTTGGCAGAAAAAGAAAATGTAGTGTTTGATGCTGCTGAATACAGCTGCCTGGCTTTTCCATCTTTTTTCTTGTGGTGTTTGTATTAGACCTGTGTTGCGGAACCAGCGAGAGTTTTAAATACCCTTGCCTGACCAATTTTTATTAGATTTATCAGACAACATTTGCATCTGCAATGGAAATCTACAGCGATTTTATACAGCTGAGATATTGAACTTTCAAAGTAAAGATTTACAAATGTATAGTCAAGAAGTAATGTAGTAATATACTTCATCAAATAATACCCTAAACAGAGGATAGAACACATGATCAAAACCAATTTTTCAACTCTTAAATACCATATTGCAGTAATTTCTAAATTGAAACATCCCAAAGCCACATTTCATGTTATAATGTGACAGTCTTTTCTCATTTCTGAGCATGAAGAGCTTTACTTCAAATTAAAAAAAAATAAATAGAGATAAGGAGACAAGCCACAAAGAAAAAAAGCTTATATTTTCTAACTGTTCAGTAACAACTTCTTAGCCTTATTTTATCTGCCAGAAACTGAGTTTGCATGTCAGTTGAATATTTCTTTCATGAGGAGGGGACAGCAATATATTTTAAAAGAATATCAAGCTACACTGTCGGCTTTAGGAAATATAGATTCACCAGGAATGCTGACAGACATTTTGCCTCAGGACAGCCAAGTGCGGCTGTACAACATCTCTATAACGTCACTAAAGGCATCATTTAAAGCATATTAAGAAAGAGAATCAGGATACTGCTAAAAGGTATTATATCCTGAGCAAATCTTCAGTCTAATTATGTTATTAAAATGGTCAGCCTTAATTCAAGTCCAAAACAGTTACTGTAAAAGTTGCAGTCTAATCATACTTAGTTATTTATAGGATGGAGACTGCAAGTTCTTTTGCCCATCCACACAAAGACTGAACATGTCCTAAAGCGAGCCATGTACAAACCACTCAAAGTAAACTATATTTGCCTCCATCTAGGTTCTACTCCATTGTTCAGAGAAAACATTGGGTTACCATTTGTGCTTGATGTCTTGTGGAGACCATAGAGCAAAAAAATGCTCCAAGACCATTTGTTCTTAATGAAAGCAATTTGTTACCAGCTGAAGCAAAGTGTCTTTTGTCCTTCTGCCAAAAATGCCTTGTCTATCTTCTATGTTTGCTGAGCTCACACACAATAATGGAAACACTATGAGATATGCTTAAAACAACAACATTACAAGCAGGACACACTTCATTGTTCTGAAACAATAGGCAAGAGTATGTTCTTCTTCGTCACACTTTTATCTACCATAGAAACTCATTGACACGGCAGAGGTTCAGCATTTCTTAATTGCCTTTTTAATTTAGTCCATTTTTTCCCCAGGGCTGATACACTGATTCCTCTCATTCCTCCCTCCTCCCCCTCTCACTAGAGCTGCATTTATGAGATACATTTTAAAACAGCTGCTTCTTTTATTATGTTCACATATTCTTATATAACTATATTTCTTTCCTTTATGAATTTAATAAGCACTTTTAGGCAAGTGTTAGGAATACTTAAGGGAAATACAGATATCCTAGGAGTAGCAGATTTTTAAAAGGAGGAAGGGCTGAAATGATTAAAAAAAAAAAGTAATAAATAACCTAGGAAAGAAAACGGTAGGTGGGTCAGGAAAAATACAGATAGCAAAATGGTTCTCAGATAATCTTGTTACCACAGGGAGCCTTTGAAGAAGAAAGTCACATAATTTCATATAAATGGCCTTTGTCTGTACAGAGACTGCACTTTACAGTGGCAGCCCAGAAAAGAACAGGATTCGTGGACATGTGGACATAAGAATATTTAGAGAAGAGATGAGCTGCCTAATATAGCCCTCATTTCCTTTACTGTGTAAGTTTTTGAGTGCTCTAACACAGTTCCTTAAAAATGATAGGAAAACTCTTCAGAAATCATTTAAGTACCTGTAGGATACATGAAAGAGTATATATGAGGTTGTTCAGGCTGGTAGAGTTAAAAGTATACTTCACATGGCTGTCTTTCCATTACAAAAAAAAAAAAAAAAAAAAAAAAAAAAGAAAAAAGAAATAAGTCATCATATATTGTGGAAAACGAACTGCACAGGAATATGAAATATTCATGACTCTCCTCCTTTGAACAAGTGTGGTTAAACCAGCGAGCTAATGTACACAGATAAGACAAACAAAATGTTGTATACTACTGAAGAATTAAAGCATAAAGGAAGGTACTATATATGGTGCAATATGTATCTGTGTATCAAAAGCCATGACCTGTATTGCAGTAGAGCATCCTTTTTCTTCACCTACAATGTGCTTAAGTCACATTTGCTAGGAATTGAAGGGCTTTATCTAGATGTTGCCAAAGGAGCAAGACTCATAATGCAGACCAATTGGCCATTACTGTATGCTATGTATGATAATAACAATGGCAATGTATAAAGATCCATTTTTTCAAGCGAATAACAAAAATTGTTAAAGTTCTTGAAAAATGTGAATATGATTGTTCATGTTTATACATCTTGCCTTTCAGGAGAAGAATGAGAAAAAATTGTCACCAATACTGTGAAACTTTCTCTGCTGCAATAAAACCCAATCTTGTTTAATATACAGATATGAAAGAGTACTTACCAAAGATACTGACTAAACTAGGGTCATCACACCACGGGACAATGCAAGGCTGAAAATACTGAAGATTGGGTCAGCTTGAGTCCTTCCCATACCATGACTGCCAAAATTAAATATCATCCCTGCATGTCTGTGAGTTTAATCCTTAGTTACAGAAAGCAGTATCCCTTCACATGCCAGCTACCAGAAAATAAAGAAATGTTAGGTTCAGGTACATGCCAGTTAGGAATGAGAGACTCCCTTAAATTATTTCACATGGGCTACAAAATGGCTACAGTATCAGTTCATCACTGAGTTATTGTCACCCTGAGCTGGATTTGAGGCTTATATACCTATGCCTAAGTGTTCTTGCAGGTAAGTGACAGGTTTAGTTTCCTACCACTGGTAGGAATTAAAATTAACTTTCAGATTGTATCAAATAAAATTATATGAGGAGAAGAGTGCTCAGTGTATCACTGTTCTTGTTTCCTTGCATGCAAGCCCTCTCACAACCTCTTTCAAGTTACCTCAATTAGAAATAAACATCTAAGTTAGTAATAATTTTTAAATGCCTGTACAATACAGAGTAAAATTTTATAAAATGATTTGTTAAATTACATCTTTGGATATGATCAAATGCGTTACATGTTCATAACTGAACATGGAGAAGAATCTCTGGTTTTCTTTTTATACCACGTGCCACATTTGGTTACTCATCCCTCTTTCTTCAGCTGTCATTTCCTCAAATATCTACACACTTATCTTTCGTTTCCCTGACCATAGCTGGCAACCTGTTTAGAAATGAGAAATCATCATGGTGCTACTGCACTGCAGGGCAGGTACCTTTTGAATGTTGTAGTTCTGGCCCTTTTAACTGTAAACGAATATGGCAGAACTAAGGAAGGAACAGAGAAGTATGAGTGGAGGTACAAATATCTTCCACAAAAGAAGAGGTTCAGCAGGTGATACCTCTTCAGTTCAGGAAACTGGCAGTTGAGGATGTGGCCATGTGTTCTTCTCACCTCCCAACCTGCCTACGCAAGTGACAACAACCAGTGGTGGTTGTAATGGATGAGTCTGGTCGTGATGGCTGCATCCAGCTCAAAGTGGATTCAGCGGAGGCAGATAACAACACAGTAGCCAAGGGCTAACTTAAGCAATGTGCCCACCTAACCACAGTGGCTGCTCAAGCCAAATTTGGAAGAAAGTAACACCTGTAGTTGGTGTGTAAATATGACTATAAGTCAATTATCTTGCTCCATAAATAGCGGACAGCCCAGGGCCCATTAAGCTCTCCTGCATGGCTGGATTTCCACTTGAGTAGGGACACCTCTCAAGGTTAGTCCTCAAGGTTGAGAGAGTCCGTGCCGCAACAGATTCTCAGTAGGTGATCAATAGCATGCTAAACTTTAAAACCCTAACTAAGTGATATAAAGGACTGATTGTGCACAGATAATCTTTTAGACGTAAACTGTTGACCAAGTCTGGGACTAAGTCTGGATCCAGATGCATCTAAACCCCTGAGAAGGAGTTTAGAATGCAAGGGTGTCCTTTCTGAACCTCATGACTCAACAGGAGGGTGTCTCTGGCAGTTTTGTCTCACCCTTACCTCTATGCAGTAAATAATCAAGTGTACCTTGCCATTAAATCTTCTTAAAGCATTGTCGCATTTACTATCAAACTTTGTTAAATCGCCGTTTTATATCAATAAACATATTGATATTTCTCTCTTACAAATGAAGTAGATCATGCCATCTGTGACAGAGGAGGAATATGATGGAAGTTAATGAAATCCTTTGCAGCATGGAGAAGGAGATAATAAATATGTTGTGAAACTTGCTGCTCTGGGTTGTTGTGAGGGCCTAAAGGATGATTAGTTTTGGAAAGAGATTTCAGAGCTACATGGAAGATATATATATACATAATTTACATCACTATATGTACTGCTGGCTATTAAACATCATGACAAAGATATATCAGTGATAAACTGTTGGTTGCTGGAAACTGGCAAGGTGTGTTAGCAATGAGATTGTTCTTTTCTTGCCTTCATTATTATATTGTTTTCTTAGAGACAATTTTAGCCACTCTCAGGCCAGAAGGTTAGATGGACCTTTAACCTGATCCAGTTTGGTCAGTCTTGTATTGTTGCAAATCATGTACCTCTTTTTCTCCACAGAGCCACCATTTCTGACTTAATGTCCATGCCAGGTCATGCTCACTCCTTTCCACACTATTTTGCTCAGTCATTAATCCTACTAGCCTTTCTCACTGTACCTTTTAGGAATCCTGCTTCCGCTGAATTTCTTTTTCCTTTTCCCTGCTCCCACTCATTCATACTAAAGTTAATTTGTGCTAGCTAAAATAATTTCAGCATTTTAAAAACATGTGAACTGTGTTATGTAAACATATGAATATGGTCCTGTTTGTGTTCCCCTGAGGTCTGGCCTGCTTGTAACAGAAAAACGGGCAGAGTAAAAATTGAACCCTGTTTTTTTTGTGTTTTTTTTTTCACTTTAGTCCACAGTAAGAAGTACTTAATTTTTCTAACCCTCTGCAATAAAAAGGCACTATTTTTAAATGTGGGGGTTTGGGGGTTCACAAAAGAATAACCATATTGCTAAAGGTTTATACCCATCTTGGTTACGCTCACAAAGAAAAAACATTGTTTTGAATGTGTCATACTATATGTAAGGTATTACAGTAAAAACAGGGATGGAAAGGACTATTGGCTTTTGGATTTTTTTGTTTTATTTGCAGTACTGTATTTGTTTAGTCCAGGCAGAAATGTGCATACTTATGGAAAGGTTTCCTGTGGTTTCAAAAGTGGAATCCAATATACTCTAATGCACATCTCTATTGGAGGTTCTGTCATAATAAGGTTGATTCACTTATTCAAACCACCCTTATTCCCAACTGTACCTTCACTAGAAATAGATACTAATCGCTGTCAGTTCCCTCAGGACTTAAAAAGCTGAAGCAATACAAAAGTGTGTATAAGTTTTAGATAATGTAGTCACATTTTTCTAATCATATTTCTAATTTCACTAGCTTGTTACACAAAAGCGCTGATTGGGGAACAAGATCATAAAAGCCTAAGAGATAATACTGAATCACTCACACACCAGAATGTAATAATTGTGGAGCTGCTTAAAGAGCTGGCATAAAAATACAGTGAATCCCCAAAGCTACATTTGCAGGGTACTTTTAAAGAGGAACAAATAATGCCCAAGGGTGGGGCATGAGGAAGCTTGTACAAAAACAATGATTTCTACAATAATTAAAATTTTAATCAAACCACTGATTCACTTCCCCATCCCCCAATACAACATTTCAGTTTGAATACAAAAAGGGCCATTTGTCAGGAAGCACCATGCAAATATGTTCTCACGCACTTTTGAAATAAAGAAAAAACAAGTGTACCGTAGCTGAAAAACAGATGTTTTTTAATGAAGGGAATACCTTTATAGTTCTTGTTTTTACATGTCTCTTAAAATACTTGGAGTCACTCTGAAGTTTTAAAAAATCAGTGCATTCTGATTTCTGAAGACTGCCTAAGAAGAGAGAATAAAATGCCATCTTTGATGGTTCTGTATGTATTGTTTCACAGCAATACTGAAAGGAACTCTTATGTATTGAGAAGGAGGTTGGAGACAGTTTGTCTTTGTGTCTCAGTTTTCAGCATAAGACTGTGGAATTCTTATCGGCTCTCAGTTTTCCTCATTTTCCATGTGCGATGAGGCATGCATTAAAGGACATGATGGATCTAGCATGCCAAGTTATACAACTGTGAGGATGTACAGTACTATGTGGCATCTGGAGGATGTCCCTTGGGTTCCTTCTAGTGTGAAACCCCTGAAGAATTTATAGGGATCAGGAGCAATAGACAGCAGTGAACTCTTTCCTCTTCCACCACCTTCCCATTCCAGGCACAGCCAATCACCAGATTCATAGATTTAATGTCATTTGTGTGTGTTACAGTGGTCGCAGAGCTGCAGAGGCATTGCAGCACTGTACTGAAAATGTGCAAGGAAGACCTCCAGAGGAGTCTGAGGCAAGACTATGTGCATGAGGCTTGCATCGAGTGCACAGGCTCAGGAGAGTTTCATCCTCAGAGCCAGGTTGCCAAAGCCCAAGCTCTCACAGTGGCAGGATAGGATCAAAGCATCAGCAGTCTCTTGCTACAAAAAGAAAAATCTTTCTGCCTTTCCATGTAGCAAAACAAAGCCTGAAAATACAACCTGAGCATGTCTGTCTGGAGCTGCTGATACTATTAGTATAATTATTAAAAGACCTGGAGTCTGGGTGGACTACTTGCAGCAGTTGAGGGTGTTATCACTTAGGACAGACTAGTAGCAGTTCAGCCTGACGGACACAGGTGGGAACTGGAAGGTTAAAGAAGAAACTTCAGTAACGCCTTTTTATGGCACTGGTACATTTCCAACAACTGAACAGAGTAGACTCTTGGGGGCAACTAAATCTTCTAGGATTTATCTGCCAAAACCCTAAACTGACTTAGAAACAGTTTTGATTAAATCGGTGCAGCTAATTCAGAAAAGAGACTGACTGGATTAAGTACCTCCTAAAAACTGGTGGTGTAAAGCCAGGCTGTTGTAGAGGTAGCTGCTAGGCTATGTCAGGGTGTCTGAGGAGTTCTCACACTTCCAGTTTGCCTCCTCTGATGTGAGGCAATATTCCCTAGAAGAGAGGTGAAATCAAATAACTAGAGACAGCAACAGGAAGTTCTGCATCCATTTCTTTACATAATGTCTGTCTACAAGTTAAATATCCCTTTTTTGAAAATTCAGGCCATTACTTTTATGTCCAGTGGATAAAGGAATTATTTATTTCCATCTTTCTGTATAAAAAGACAGCTGCCATGTTCAGTCTTCTCTGGATGAATTGACATTTTTTAACCACCTCTGAACTGCTTGCCTGGGCTCTGTTGTTAGCTGCCACTCTATGAATGGCAGGTATGTCCAAGAAGCAAATGACAGAGCCATGAGATGTACATGTTGTGGTCTACTTTGTCCTACTACAGTCACAATATGTCTGCTTTCATGAACATTTGCCTATACAAGTATTCCATGGGCTCCCCGATGTATGCAAAACTCACCAAATTATAAAGTTCGGTTTTCTTTAAAATAAGAAAACTTTGACCCCCAAATCACAGAGCTTAAAGGCAGACTTACTGGTAAGATTGGAGTCCTTTCCTCGAATGAGTATTTGCTGTTCCAAAATGAGATTGACTGCTCAGATTTTTTGCTACAGTCTGGTGAGCTAAAAGCCATATGTTTCAAAATCAAAACAGAGATTCTCATAATTATTAGACTGTAGGAGTTAGTTTTAAAAAATAGATGACAAATACCCCAACGTTTCTAATAGAATTGCAGGAGGTGTCCAACCTTGAAACTCAATTCATGGTGTGTAATTACCTTGGCAAGGCACAAAGTAGTAAGAATGTACATTTCCTTGTACCATATGGGAATGCCTTGAATTCGTGATTTTCCTACATCTACACAAGGAGCCAGTGCATGGAATTGTTAGGTGAAGTTCTTTTGAAAAAGGAAAAAGAAACCCTTTCAATGTGCTTTTGTCTCCACATATAGCCTTTATAACCTACCTGAACATCACAAATGTCATAAAATCAAAATCTTCACAGATAAAGTGCTGGCCTGGCTCTTTCACAGTGCAATAAAAGAAATAATCAGTAATTTTACTTTGAGCCTTCATTATACCATTTGTATGGATCTCTCCTACATAGCATTTAGACTAATTGCCGTAAATTTTTCAGACAACTGGTTTGCATTATCTTCTGTATACAATGGAGAGAAAACAAACAGATTGCATCTATACAGATAGGAAAAAGGGTATTATTTCTGTAGTTTCAACAAGATTTGAAAAACGTATGGTGCTTCTCACAGGATTTGGAGCTTTGTACATAATAACTATTGCTTAAACTTTTCCAGAATAAATGTTACTATAAAAATTCATATTTTTTAAAATGTATAATAAATTAAAATCATTACATTTTGAGAAACCTAGAGTCAATTCTTAAAGTGCACATTTTTCCTCAATGTAATTAAATCATAGAGGACTTGTGAGAAGGAGTGGCTTATGTTTGTCCTGTTTTGAACAGCAGGAAGTAATTCTCCAAGACATGCTGAGATCAGCAATACTGATACATAACAAATGAGAAAATGAAAAAAAATCCTATTAATTTCAAGGTGGGTTAACAGTTACAGTAAGACATGCAAAATATTCCACTTTCACAATGACAAGGTTCTGCAAAGACAATGAGAATACAACAGTAAAGAGAAAATGAAAGTACTTGTGTCTTGGACTTGTCACTGGATATAAGACAATACTTATTTGAACTTATTGAAGTCAAGTGATGAAGAAAATGAAAAATGAGAGTACTGCTGTCAGTGATATTTAAACCTGCATGGCATATGGATATTCTGACTGCCATGAAAATCCACAGAATCCAGTGAAGTTCCAGAGAGTGAGTAGGTAATGATTAATACTGCACTGTGTAAGCTGATACTAGCCACTTCCCAAAGAAGATAGTGTTACTTGGCACTCCCTGTCACATCTTTACCATAAGTCTTGGTAATTCTGCTCTTGTGCTGCAGAGATATACACTGTGCACAGAGGAGTACAGAGGTGTGTGTCCTACTGTTTGGGATACCTCTGCTTTACTTTTTTTATCATGGAAAAATAAGTTGTCTGAGAGTCCACTAGACAATGGAAGACATATTTTCTACTATGTTAGACCATGTTTATGCAATCTGCAGCCTGTTTTCATGACTGTAGGAAAATCTTTTGACATATTCTGATACTTCATTGGACTAGACCTGCCTACATGGTCACTCTCTTAGAGCATGACTGAAGAAAAAGAAAATGACAGAGAATTTCCTAACGATCTGTAATTTCTTCAATGTCTTCTTGAGACAGCCAGCTGTTTGAAAGACTAAAGAAGAACCAGCACATGGACTGGCTCTAATTTCAAGTTCCAGTTGCTTTAGATCTCCCTGATGAACTGTCCCAATGACTGTGTCACTGAAGTTCCTGGATTTGTAACCACATACAAAGATTTTATGCCATCAAATAAAGAGGCTTTTTGGAACTTGTTTCTGACCAGAGCTAACAGAAATGGATGTTCAAGTAATGTATGTACAATCAAATTTTCATGGAATTCCCACTTTTCTAATTTTTTTTTTTTTTTTTAGTCTTTTCTTGACTTAAACTATGTGAATTTACTACATTTGAAATCTATAGTCAAGTAAGGATGTCTCACTAGTTCAGAACAATTCCTTGCTTCCCCAAAGAGCATAAGGATTTGGAATAAACTATTGGAGAATGGAGTTCATATCTTGTTGTTAATAAGCAGACAGGACTTCAAGGAAGCTCACCTTGCTAATGGAGAAAGTATTGGAAAGGAAGACATCCTGCTCAATTTTATCCCATAGCTTCTGCCCTTCCCTTGACAAAAATATTGGTTTTTTGGAAATAGATAAGGTAAGCAGCAGAACTTCAACTGGGATGAAGACATGTCCCTAAGGATCTCTTCACAGACTTCCAGGCTCACTAGGTGCAGTTAATTGCTCAGGTTGAAGGAGTGTCTGTTATTTCATAGTGAAAAGTATTTGGTGGATGTACTCAGAACTCCCCATCCCTTTCTGAAGCTGGGCCTGGAACTGCTGTTTTTCATTTGGGACTGTGTATTCCTACAGATACTATTAGGGGTTTCCATATCCAAGACAGGATAGTCTGCTGCAGCTCCAAGTCTCCAGCTCCAACCAGTAGCATGGTTGAGCATGCATTCCCCACAGGCACACACACATAAACACACATATACATCCCATATATACACTGTGGATCCTCCAACAACTAGTCTCAGACACTCAGTCTGCCCAGTAGCTGTCCCTAGATCCCAGTCTCCCCAGTTACTGGCATCTGGGCATGCAAGCCCCTGAGGCCACAGCCCCACTCCAGCCACTGGTGCAGACCCTCACACACACATTTACTGTGTGTAACCAGCCTTAGACACATGGATCATCCAGCAGCTGCCTGGCTCCTCACCCACTGCCTCCCACAGACACGCACACAGAAACATACACACACATGAAAAAAGGTCTCTTAGTCAACTCCTAGGCCCCATGGTCTTCTTGGCAGTTGGCTAAGACCCCCGCATCCCTCTGGTAGCCACCTCCTCCAGTTGTCTCTCTCACAGAGACATATTCATGAACAATCACAGACTGGCCCAGACAACCCCCACAATGTGCATGTTCCCCAGTTGCTTCAGATGCTGGTGCACAGTCCCTGTGACCCCTGATCCTGCTCTGGTGGCTGCACACAGACCCCCAGGCACATACATACACACTCACACAGATGCACAGAGAGTCTTCATCCAGGAAAACAGGTAAAAATGGAGTTTAAAATGAAGCCAGGACTGACTGCAGCTACCAGGCACAGGGTATGGCCAGATACATGTACTGACCTGCCAGCTGTTCACATCCAACTCTCCCCTTTTACCTTGTTGCCTCTATTTTCTCACAGTTAATTCTTCCCATCCCTCCATTTCCCTACCTTTGATTCCTCCCTAAACATCCCATACTGAGTCTTGTGCAATGTTCCCAAGCACCCCAGAACAAGCCCATATCCCCCAGCACTGACCCCTCAGCCTTAGGTGATCTCAGGACAGGCTCTCCCACTGACTCATGGTGGTGGGCGTCACCACCAGCCTGTGGGACTGATGTCTTCCTAGTGACTGGACCAGGGCAGGGGCTCGTGTCCCTGACTGGGTTATTGGGTTTCCCTTGCCTGGCACTGTGCCTGTCTGCTCCTTCATGCCTGGGCAGATGAGCCTTTAATCACACATCCTAAAAGATACATCAGCCATTACTGACTGTGTCACGAAGGAAATCGTCCCCTGCATCTTCCACTGCTGCTCCAGGAGAGTCTGAGAGAGAAACGGCCACACCTCCACAATCTGCTGCAGCACTGAAAGAGCAGGGATGTCCAGCCTGTGTTGAACGTCTTGCTGCTGATTCAGATCACCTCTCCGTTTTGTTGTGCCCAATCCCTGGTCAATGGCCTGGTCAGTGCCAGGGACTGTGGAAGGCTTCTCAACCTTCTGCTAGCTGTCAGCTGCCTCAGGAAGTTGTTACCACCAGCCGTGACTCACTAGGAAACAGGTAAATGTGACACTTGGAGAGAAATGAAGCTGAGTATTTTTTCCTTCACATTATTCTGTGACCATTTCAGTTACACTTCAGTCCTTCTCCTAATGATGTACTAATTCTCACTAGACTTTGTGCAATCAGTTATCAAGAAACACGTTCTCATCCCAAGAGCTGAAAGAGACCCTTTGCAAATGACTTGGTAGCTCCCTACCTATTACAACAGATGCAAAACATGAAAGACATTTGGTCTGCCACCATAGCAGTCACTGGAGTGTCTTGTGAAGGGCAGCCTGACAAAGATCCTATAAAACCCTGCAGAAAAGACCAGGAGGGATGGTAACCATTAATAGGAAGAGTACATATCAATCAATGCTCAAGAAAATAGTGAATATGTTGATCACTATTTTCATCATCAATAACTGAGCTGTACTCATCCTAAGGGTGGGTTTTGTCAGGTTAGAACAAAGGAGAGGTAGAACCCCAACTAGCATCGCCTACTGTACTACATGCACTTCACGTCATATGACAGTGTATTCCCTGCATCAAAAATGGAATTCTATCTGTTGACCCTGTAGTGGATGGGAGATATGCTGAAAAACAGATTATTTACTCAGCTTCCATGTGTCTGAATCTAAATATGTCTGCATGACTATGTGATCATTCCTATGGTCTCAGCTCGGTCATGTTATGTCTGACAATTAGCCACATTTTCACTTCTCCTCTCTCTTGATATGTGAGGACACACTAAACCGGACTCCAGACTTCCCTCAGGTAATGTTTATAAAATGGGAGACAGTAACTAACTGGAGAAAATCAATAAAAATCCTATTCTTAGGACTTTCGAATGATTCTTATTCCATTTCAGAGCAGAACCAAACAACTAACAGAATAGCCAGGGTAATTACAGTTATCAAATTTATGCTTGTGATGTAACATGTTGCTGAACAACGTTCAGTGTGTGCTTTGCCTCCAGAGTCACTAGTATAAAGTCCATGGCAGATCTGTGTACAGAACTCAGGGACGATTTATTTAACCACGGGACAATTAGACATCCACCACAGCTGACAAAAATGTACTAACAATCACAATTGAAATCAATATGTATTTTTTCTTTGGGGGCATTTTGTAAAATTTCAGAAAAATGTTACTGTTATAAACCTGGTGGGTTTCAGAGAAAATAAATATCCTAATTCTCCAACAACAGCAACAAAAATACCTGAAGTCTGTAATTAAGAGATAATTAACAGAAGTATTTAAATATTGTATATGATTCCATATAAATGTCCTTCAATGTTATTTGAAATATTTGGGGTTTGGACTATTTTTTTTCCAAAATGTAATACAAAAATACAGGGAAAATAAATTCTTGAGCAATGTAAATTAGCCTATTTTGGTTTGCATTTGAACAAGAGTATACACATGAAATTTATCAAACCTGATTCACTCTCTCAGGACAGAATACAAATTTAATTCATTAATTGCTTTTCACTTTATTTACAGGTTAAAACTCCACTGAGACACATCATTTCACATTTAGGAGATCCTGGTTGCATGGCTATCAATCAGTGTTATAAATTAGTTAAGCATATAAAAATTACTTTTTTATTTTTTTCCCAGCTTGCCGAAAATATTCATCCACAATAAATAAATCAGAACACCCATGTTCTGCTCTGCATAATGTCACTTACAGCTGTCAGTGGCCTCAGAACAAGCAGAACAGCCAGTTAAAGATAAATTAGTCTTCAATCAAGTGGTGATGAATGTCTGGCACTTTCCAGTAGCTGTGTATGCTTGGTGTAGTGCTTTACCTGAGTCAGGTTGTTGAGTACTCATCCTGATTTTCCTCTTTTAAATCACAATTTTTTTCCATAGGGGCAGACTCATTTGCAGCAGACACTCAGTTTTGCTTGAACTTCAGCTGAACAAATTCTCCCCCACCCATATTGAACTATGACATTGATTTTACAATCCACAAAAAGATGAATAAAAGATTCATTTTGGTTTTGTTAAATTTTAGTCAACCAAAGTTCAAATGAACATAAGACCACAACAGAGATGTAGTAACAGAAATATAGGAGTAACAAAACCAGGACAAATTCCTAGCAGAAGGGTATATTTGCAGATGTGATCTACAGCCTTTTAAATGTAACGATACTTGAAATTTAGTCTGCAGGTAACCTGGACCTTTGTGTAACTCACACTGACCAGCAACAGAAGCAGAAACGTATCAATGATAGAAAAACTTTGGACAACAGAAGTCAGATTAGGTGGAACAGGAGAGGACAGGAAAAAAGAAACTCAACCTTCTAATATTCACATGTGTAAACTGCGCTACCGCTGATCTGTTCAGTTTTATTATACAACAGTTCATGTGAATGTATGATACCCAAATATAGGTACAAAAAGAGAATTAAAATGTTTCTGCAATCACACAGCAGCCCACAGAAAGACAGATATGTAAAAGCATACATCAAGCGGGACTTTACATGAAGAAAGCTCAGGATATAGTATGGGCAATAAAGATTCCACCAGAGGTTCTGCAGGAAAGGGCACAAGAATCATCAGATATATAATGTTTTCCTTATGTATAATGTTGTGAAATGGATATATCACAGAAATCAGTGAAATTATGAATGATCTGGAAAGAGCAAATATGAAGTTTTCGTTCAGTGGTTTGTAATAGAAGACTGGAAAATGAATCAGAAGACATTATTAAACAGGAGACTTAAAATAAATGAAAAGTAGTAGGTTTTTGACCCACATGTAACTGCACTTTGGATTTTATTACCAAGAAAAGTTGTGGAGGCCAAATGTATAAATGGATTAAAAAAGCAACTAGGCAAATTTATGGAAAATATTTCCATAGGAAATACAAAAAGCAGAGGTCTAGATGCAGCTTTCATTTCTTGAAAACTCTAAGCTGTATCATTCCATTCACATCCTGTTTTAAGTCATTAAAGTCTCCCGTTTATTACTGAGAGAGATGGAGTTTTGATTCAACCCTTACATTCTTATATACTGGGACTACAGCAAGTGGATTGAATATGTCACACTGGTTCCTGTAAGAAAATGCTTTCACTACCAGTAAGAACATTATTATAGCATTTAATAAGTGATCTCAGGATTCAAATAACATTGTGCAAAACAAGAAATGAAGCCTTTTCATAAACTACAGATCATAAGGTTTTCTTCAGCAATGGGACATATTTTACTTAACCACATACAAGTATGGCAGAAGCAGTTATCCAAAAATTTAATCACAAACAATTTGTCATCCTAGCTTTGTAGTCTCACACTTCCAGTGTGAGAACAGAGCTGTAGGGATGAGAAAATAGCCAACTTAGTTTCAATGTCACAGGCATCTAAAATGGGAGTAACAAGTTGTACAAATGCTGAGGATTCCAAATTAGGTGCTTGAATTTATTTCAGTTTTAATAAATCAAAGTTCTTGCTAGCAGCTCTGAGACAGAATTTTAGAAAGTGTGTTATTCCTTTCTCAACATAGACTCCCTCCCCTTCTGAAATAAGAATGCATAAATTACAAATGGAGGTCTTCTGGGGCAGCACTGACTGTTATACTAAGAGCACATTTTAACTACACTTGTCAACAGGTTGAAATCAGCAATTTTTACAGACATATCTCTTCTCTTGCTTTAAAGCTGGCATAATAATTTCCTTCACAGTTGGAAAAGTATTTAATATTTGTTTCCCTGAAATAAACTAAACCTATTTGAAATGAAACCTTAGGTGTCCTCAATAATATGATCCTTAAATTGCAGTTCCTTTTTGGTTACACTGGTAATATGAAATAGAATTCTACTACATGCCAGAAGATGAGTAGAGAGATGCTAATTTTCAGCTTTTCTCTTCTTGTAACTGTTGTGTATTAAGAAATATTATCTCTCCCTGTTCTCCAGCCAAGATTAACACTGTTTTCAGAATCAGGCCAGATCACTTGCATAAACACCACATTACTCCATTGCACCAAGGTGACTGAATACTAGATTATTCAGTCCAGAGGAAATATTACAAGCATGCTTTATGTCTGTATAGTTGCAGGTATTTCACATGTGGAAGAAATACCAGCAGATGGTGCTCAAGAATATCTTGCATAAACAGCTATGCATTGGGTGAGAATAGAGAGAGGAAGTAATGGATAATGCCTTTCTGAAGAAACCTTCCAACAGAGCAGTAGAGGCAAGTAGCCTTAGCTATTCCAAAATGTAAATGGGTAAGCGTAAGGAAGGTACTGTGGGACAGAGTAGGAGAGATCCTGCATTAAGAGACTTGTGGTATGAGTTTTAAGGTGTAAAATTTACCTAACCTGCTTTTACCACAGTGTCTAGATCAGAGCCTGTTCAGAATCCCTTTATACACAATGGGGAAAAATAAGCAATACTAGCAAAAGGTTCATTTTTTTTCTAAGGTGCTCACTTCTTGGGTTTGTAGGCTCCATCGAGCTATGCTGTGTGCAGTGTAAGACCTATGTGCACAACAGTTCACACTGGAGAAAGTCTCCACTGGCTTCCCTCCTCAGGGAAGTGTGATTATTTACTAATTTTGATTGTGAGTTCCCGTGATACTGGCATTGCTCCAGAACTCCATGTCTAACACTTTTCCATGGAGATAAGCACAGTAATAAATTATTCTATGATATATTATTATCCTCTACTTGGAACTCATGAGGCCTCATCTGGAGTACTATGTACAACATTGGTCCCCGCAGTACAAGGGACATACAGCCACAGAGCTGGATTGCCCTATACCTCATTAATTTTTGGGTACTCTAACACCTCTTGTGTTTGATAGGGAGCCATCATTAGCATAATTTTGAAACCTCTATTAGAATAGTGAGATTGGAAAACATGCAACACAAAGGTGCTTCAAGATCAGAGAAGCTCAAAGGGCTTTATGATCATCTTTCTGACTGCACTCCATTTACTCCAGCTGTTCTTTGAACATATATGGGCTCTAATGTCCACATTCTTACGCAAAACTAAAAATAAATTAATGGAAACTTTAAATATTTCCTCATGTCTTCAGTGTTGAACAAATAAAATGAGTATCTAAACAAGTACTTCTTTGGGTTTTTTTAGAAAAATAGAAGTAGATTCTATACAATGTTTGTATGTATAAGTTTATAAATATATAAACACACACAGACATAAGTGTATATATATGTGTACATGTAAAGTTCCTTCACTTTGCTGAATTATACGATTTAAAAAAAATAAGAAATTATAGCCCAAATGTTTTAATAGGAAAATAGAATGGAATTTTTTACTTGATTAGTCTCTTTTACTTGGCATTGGCATGGGATATACGACACATAGATCAAGATGATGATTTGGTGTTCTTCCCTATTGAAGTAAAGGATTGGGAACAGGAGTGTGTTCAAAGGAAAAATGCATTAGGAATCATTCATATCTGGCCTCTTGTGGAATAGATATTAAATTGAAATTCTGTGTCTGCTGTATATTCGCCTCCTTTTTCAGAATCCTTTCACTTAAGCCTTGTTGCAGCCTGATGAGATTCATGAAGGAAATCCCTAGAACACTGTTTTCAGTGATCTATTTATGGATTCTTTCTATACCTCTGAATTGAATGTTACAAGGTGATTTTCCTGCTTTCCATTGACTTGAAACACAAAGGTGATTTCTGCCCCAGTAATATCAAATACCTTTCAAAAGGAATTCTAATACCATTGAGATTTCATTAAATACTCAGGTCTGTAAAGGTTTTCTTTGCTTATTGTTCTGAATCATTATCTGGTGGCCTCCATAGTAAATATGCAAACAGTATTGCAACCTTTGCAACAGAAAATCTCTCTCTTCATAGCTCCACCTTGTCAGAGTCTTCCAACTAAGCATTAGTGATGGGAATTTAAAGATAGAAATTAATTACAAGCTTGAATTGTTTCACCACAATGTGCTGCCATGTTTGTCACATCACTTTCAGCTCCAGTGCTTGCTGTCACTTGTCCCTCAAGAAGTATTAGATTCTAGTAATTTTATGAATATGTAAAAAAGATGTATTTGGAGATGCATTTCTGGAAATTAGAATTCAGTTGGTGGGTCATGGCCAGGGGAGATCTATTCAGTTTTTCAAAGCCTTGAATGAAAATCATTCCTTTGAAATGTGATACTGCCATCAGTGGACAATGAGACAGAAGTAGGAAAGGAAGAGACAAAGGCCAGCTAGCCTATTGTAATGTGTGCTGGTAGCACCATGGAATTCTTCTTTTTGAACATTCTGTGACATTTAGGTCCATTCTTTTATAAACACATAGCTGTCATAGACTTTAAATGTCCACTATGGTTGTGGAGATATTCTGAACATATGACTTGCTTAGCCCAACAAGCGAACTTCAGCTCTCCCATTTATTTAACATGGTTCATTTTTTATGTCACTGCTAGTAAGGGTTGCTTGAATTATAATCCAAATCTAAAAAGTGATTTTTTAAAAAAAAGACTATTGTGAGTCTCCGTGTTAACTTCTGACCCAGTAATGTGCAGCTCAAAATTACTGTAATATGTGTTTCAAAGGAAGAGAAAGAAGGACTGGCCCTCTTCATTGTCCCTTGATAATTTCTTTTTCCATTCTGCCTGTTTCTTATTACATAGATTCTGCAGACTCAGCCTGGACTCTAGAAGACAAATTAAATTCTTTCTTTTTCCTCACAGTTAGTTAAATGGGATTCACCAAATCAAAAGTTAGATTATTTTAAAACTTCTTTTGTATTTGGTTTATGAATCATTCACAGACTGTTTCTGACATTTTAAACATTTATTTTTTGTCATTCTTGTTTGGATGGACTTTCAATTTAAGGGTCTATTGTGATTATTTACTAATTTTGATTGTGAGTTCCCGTGATACTGGCATTGCTCCAGAACTCCATGTCTAACACTTTTTCATGGAGATAAGCACAGTAATAAATTATTCTATGATATATTATTATCCTCTACTTGGAACTCATGAGGCCTCATCTGGAGTACTATGTACAACATTGGTCCCTGCAGTACAAGGGAGATACAGCAAAAGGCTCCTGAGATGATTAAGGGGCTGGAGCACATGGTATTAGAGGAGAGAATTGGAAAGTGGATAAATGCCCCCTGCCTAGAGAGGATTTATAGAGAAAAGAAAGACACACCCATCTCAGAGTTCCTCCATGGAAGGACAAGAAGTAATCTCCCCAAAGGAAATTCTTGATGGTTATAAGGATAAAGATGTTTTGACAATGAGCATGGTTATGCCCAGGAACAGGCTCCCAGATTTTGGACTTTCATTGCTAAAGATTTTAAAAACTTAACTGGACATAACACTGAGTAACCTGCTATAACTTCAAAGTTGTCCTTGCTTTCAGCAGAGATTAGACTAGATGATCTCCAGAATTCCTTTCCAACCAAAATTCTTATGCCAGTCTAATGACTACTCTTTTCATTTTTTTTTCCCTCAGATTTCCCCTATTTTAATCCCTCTTTCCCTTTCTCTGTCCTTTCCTTCTCATCTGGTTCTTAATTTGTTCCCTTCCTTTGTTGCTCTTTCCATTTTTCTTCTATAGCTTTACTTATTTTTTTCCTTTTCTCTTTCTTTTCTATATCTTTCTACAACACTCCATTTACCTATAAAATCTCTCTAGCGCAGGCAGCAATGAAAACCATCTGAAGAAAAACACATGACAAAAATGTAAGGAGGCTGATTAAAAGGATATACAGGGGTTTTTTATTCCTTTCAGTTATGGATAGATAATATACAATAGCCTGTGGGTCTGGATACTTCTCTTCCACTTTTTGTTCTCTCCTGTACTTAACAGGTGTCATCTTCCTACCTTTGGTAACCTGAACCTCGCTGCCCAGTATCTAACCCCTTTATCCATTCTGATATTGCTATTATACCTTCTTCACTCAGCTTTTGTCTCTCTGTTCTCCCCGTCAGTGTGTTCCCCCTTTCACCTCCTCTGTTTACAGGCTCCTTTCCCCTTTCAGTTCCTTCTTTTAAAGGCTCTCATTTTAATTGTTATGGTTTTAATTTTTATAGCTCATCAAGTCTTATCTAAGTTCAGATATTCTTTTTCACCCAGCTCTGCATTAGTCAGAAATTCCAGCGAGCATTTGCATTTTTTCAACTAAATTTTCCATACTAGAGTTCCCTTGTGAGTCTCTATGCTTTCACAAAACCTTATGACAATTCCAAATGTGATCATTTTTTCATAGAAGAAAAAGAAAATTATCATATCACTTGCAGAAAAACAGCTCTGCAAAATTTCAATGCATATCATGGAAGACCAGATCTTGAAAAGGTTAAACTTTTTCAATTAATAGCTGTAAGAATTTGTTATCAATATCAAAACAACATATTTTCTCATTCTTAGAAATGGCCAGAGTGTATTTATGGAAACCTCATGAAGTAAAGTTGCCTCAAGGCAGACACCTGGCATAGTAAATTAGACCAAGAATAGTTAACCTTTTTAATGTCTATAAATAGTTGAAAACTGTGTGTTGAATATGAATGTATTGAATAAAAGAGACAAGTCCAATTTGGCTTATAATACATTGTTGCGCAATTTTATTTTTGTTCAAATGTAATGTGGTGTTTTGAGATTCTATTCCTTCTCCTATTTCTTGCTAATTTCATGCTGGACACATGCTAATACTAAGTTTTGATCAATGTTTAAAAACACAACTGTTAAGTTTCTTTTTCCTGGTATTTTGATACCATTCTAAATTATATTTTTATTTATCTCTTTATCTCATGTGATAACCATATTTTTCTTTTTGATCCATTTGACTTAATTCCATCACCTGTCCTTTTTCTAATTCTTTTGTACTGTGATTTAATTTTAAATTTCATGTTCATATATAAAAATGTCCACTGATAATAATGTCTTTTCTTCACCTTGGGTGATACTATTATTTTCTATATCGTAATTTTCACATACAACAAGGATATTTTGCAACATTTTTGCGGTTTTTCTTTCTTTTAGATAAAATTAAACAAATTCAATGACTAACTTCTACATTTTAAATGTCTTAAACCAGGTCTTAGAGTTTAAGCTCTTATTAACAACCTACCTCTCTCTATTTCTTCTATCTTCTTGGAATTAATGTTCTGGCAAAATCAAGCACAGAATATGTATTATTATATTTCTTACACTCTCTCAGTTCTCTTTTCACATCACAGAGGATTTCTCCTTTCAGCACTGTACAAAATGTTTTAAAGTATTTCCAGGAAATTAGTTGTTCTGGCTTCAAGCTGAGTTTTGACTCTGAATTGGATTAAATCTCAAATTCAAGATAAGGCACTTGCCTTCCAGCATTTTGCTAGAGACTTGCTAAATCCATGTTCTCTTCTTTTAATTTCCCCAAATATTGACTGTATCTAACTATTTGCTAGGAATCTAAGGGGCAAAAATGCTCCAAATGCAAAAAATGAATTGGTGAGTGACCATATAACATTAGTTAGAGTGCGGGTAAAGAAATATCTCAATTATTATTGGTTTTACAGAGAGTTATTGAAGTGAAATAATCACTGAAGTCAATTGGACAAAGCCTGAAAATAGAGCTCCACCACAGAACTTGGCCATTATTTTATTCATAGTAAATAAACATAAGAAAAATAAATAAACTGAATCATTTAACTAGGAATGAATGGCCATGGGTAATCCTGGCTGAAAACTGTTTATGTGCAGGTACATATTTTTAGATAAGCATATACACATATATTTATAGGTATATAGGCAGTTGGACTAGATGATCATTGTAGGTCTTTCCCAGCTGAAACATTCTATTCTATTCTATTCTATTCTATTCTATTCTATTCTATTCTATTCTATTCTATTCTATTCTATTCTATTCTATTCTATTCTATTCCATACCATACCATACCATTCCATACCATTCCATACCATTCCATACCATTCCATACCATTCCATACCATTCTAAAATACATATATTACAAAAAAGGATATAATTCTTATTTTGATATTTAACTATAACTTATGAAAATATATTACATAGTAGAAACTGTTTAGATCTCTCTTAAAATCATAAAACAGAAGTATGAATCAAAGAGTGGCAATCTGCAGTCACCTCTCAGGAAATATTGAAGAAAACATTCAAAATCAGAAAATCAGAAAGAAGCATAATTTCATGTTTTTTTCAAGGTATGGATAGTACATGGATCTTGAGTGATGACTACTGCCTTGTAATATGCTGACACCCTGCACTGAGAAGGAATTATTACACACATTGTAGGGATATTTTTTAAAACATCATTCCACATCTACAATATTAGAAGAACTGATAAGTCGATCTATAACATGCTTGCATGTTAAAGCTCTAAAATCCATATGAAAGCAGATTTCTGGGAGAGGTAAAGGACAGAGGAGAAGGATAGGATGATAAATAATGCCAGTAATACCAAAGATACTCAAGAAACATTTCCCATGTTCAAAAGGGAGAGTTTGTGTCAAGTTGATCAACTAGAATATGACAGGTGAAACATAGTGAAACTATTCCGTTTTCAACGTGTTTGTCGAATCTCAGGAAAAATATTCATAAGAGTAAAGTTTGAGCAAAGTTTCATAATTGTCATTTCCTCAAAACAGCCCTTCATACAAAATATCTGCTCAATGACAAATGAATTAGAGCACCTTTTCCCTCTGATGCTTTCCAAAAAAAGCTCCTAAAAAGTCTGGCCCTTAAATTTCAACTAGCAAAGACATAATGCCAGATGTCATCTTTGAAATAAATGAATAGAAGCATAAATCCATGTCAAGTACAGCCAAAATCTGCTAAGACCTCAACAAGGTACCTATGTCTCTGATAAACATCCAGTCTGCTCAATATACAGGAACAGGGGAAAAATAAGCAACAAAAATAAGACAGTGTCTGATTCTCACAGCAGCTGAGAATATTAGCTTAACAATGTCTCCCTAGGGACAATTGTCTTCACGATGCATCTTTTGCAGGACAAAGAAAACATGATTATTGGAGAAAGCCCTGGAATCAGGCATTGACCATTCCGTCCTGCAACAGGGACTACAATAATTTTCGGTATGTGTTTGTTCAAAGCTGTTGTATATTCTAATAGTACTATTTCTGTATAGGGATTTTTCAAGCTCTGTAATTTCCAAATATTAACTTTCCATATTCTAATGAATATGGTAAATTCCAGGGTTAACGAAAAGTACTTAATATTACTTTATTTGTTTTAACCTCTGCTGTCAATTGATGCAGAACTCCTCAAAGCAATAAAGTCTGCTCTCCCTCTCCAGAAAGAAAAACAAAAAAACCCAAACCATCTAAAGAAAATGCCCCAGCTCTAACTTGAAATGATAAAAAAATCCAACAGAAGCAATGGATTTAAAAAGAAGGAAGAAGTCATGCACATTGAATAACATGATCTTCAGTCCTGATAACTTTTTGGTGTTATTTTTTTTACATACTTTAAAACTGCCTAATGCATAAATCAGGGAAATCAGGGCTTATTATCTTGGGGTATATTAATATCCACACTCCCAGACTCAAGAAGGTGCTCATTTAAAGGGATGGGACTAGAAGGGGGATCAGAGACAAATGCTGCTGGATCTCAGAAGTCAATTCATATGCATGTAAACTTCTCCAAAGGAGCCATGTGTCACCAGTAATGCAATTCTCAATTCAAGGATCAATCCATTCTGCAGCATCTTCTGAACACATTGCCCTGTCTATCTTCAGGGACCATTTTATAAAGAGATATTCAACCAACAAAACCTAATTCACCGCCAAAGCTAAAATAACAGGTTCATCATCCATTTTTCAATTAGATCAACAGTCTACTAAATGAGATCACAATAGCAGGCCTTTTGACTGCCATTATGAGCAAAAATAAAGAATTGATCAAAACACCCGCAAATACTTTGATTCTTCTAAGACTCAGTCTCTGCAACTTTTAAATTACGGCTTTTATTAGAGACACTGTTGCGTTCCCAGGAACTGGGGTACTACTCCTAAGCCCAGCTTGTCTTTTTATTTAATTAAATGTCTAGTCCCAGTGTGAAAGAAGACCTAATTCTTAATTGATAGTAAACCTCCAAAAAGTTTAACTTAGCAATCTTACAATTTAGATAAAACTCTTCATCATCAGAAATGGTATTTGATAACATAAATATATATATCTACACAAAGGAACAGATCATACAGAATCTTTGGGGCTTTACTGAGTTTACCAAGTTTTGCTAGATTTGTGATCTGCTCCTCATCTGCTAGAAATAAAGGGTTATTAGCAAGTTTAAGAACAAACACATACAACAAGGCCAAAATAAAAATACTTTATAGGGCAATTTATCTGTAATTATCTGACTGACATGGTTGAAAGTGCTGACAAACGTGACAAATTTAAAACAAAGAACATATATTGCAGGTTTTCATGACTATTTGCCATCTACATACTTAGAACATTCTCTGTAGAGCCAAAATCTGGACCAAAGTCCTGTAGACAATTATTCCCAAGCTAAAGCCCTAAAATTCTCAGCAAACTTTAAAGTGCTGTTAGCACAATTTTTGCAGCCACCAATCCACAAACCAATTCCCACCTCTTCAAGGACAGAGCAATGGAGAAAATGCCAGTTTTCAAAATATTGACTAGCTTAACCTATAATTTACTACTTTGTTGATAAGTTTCTGACCCTTACTTTACAGCTCAGATCGGTTGGCTGAAATATTGGTGTATTTTATGGATGTGGAACTACAAGGATCTCTGTCTTCTGAACCTATAAGAAACAGTAGCCTCAATGGCAGATTAAGAATTAAGTTTTGGTCCATGTTGGAACGAGACTTAAAAGCCAATCTACCACCTCCTGTCTCCCTCATTCCCCCCTCCCACATACTTTCATTTTTGGAAGAGAATTCCATCATAAAGAGAAATGAGAAAAAAAACCTCACTCATTTGCGAACCCACTTATAAATGGGTTGAAGTTCTTGTTTCTCCTGCTTCTCTAGTTTCAGTATTTTATATCAAACACTGAATTTTGTTACAGGCATCAGTCATGTCATATATGTCATTTGATCAAGACATATGTAGACCACAGGGTAATAGCTAGAAACATTCCTAACTAGTCACCACAAAGATTTGTGATTAAACTTTTCATTTCGCTTACCTGTTTGTTAAGATCACAGAATACAATAGTCTCAGCATTACCATTTTGCTGAACTATAATTCTGTTTGGAGTCATCATCACAGGCTCAAAAAACTTTTGTTGAATTTGTGATACACGTGTCCAAACTGAACACAGCAATTTACTGTTGATTTTGCTTGTGATTATCAGTGAACTGAAGTTTTGTTCTGGGTGGTCAAAATACATGTGACTGTGGCAGACATGCTTTACGTTGCATCTTTGCCATTCCTCGCAATGGGATAAAGAGCTATCTTTCATAATGCTCGGTAAGTCTGTACACAAGACTTCACACAGCAAGGCAACTCAGGCAAAAAATACCTTATATATTTAAGAACAAGCAGTATTTGTATATATTAATAACTTCCTTTTGAAACTACAATGGAACGTAGTGCTGTAGGGCACTTAAATTCCAAGACAGTGAGAGCTGGGGCTAGCAAGGAAGGCAGAGAGAAAAGTTACAAAGAAATCAGAAACAGCCAGCTAGTGTTTATTGTACATGGTGGGGGGGAACAGAAGATATCTTCTGTGAAAAATTGTCATAGGTAGGTGTTCCATTCTGGAAACAGCTGAATGCTGCTTCAGCTTTACTTGTAAGGTAAGTACTCTACTAAACTAATAATTGACCTAAAATGGTATATTTTATAGATCTGAAAGGAAAAAATCTGGTGACTCTATAATTGTGTTTTAGGATTAATGATGCTAAGAAACTTGCCATTTGTTATCTGATTTAAACTTTGTTCCTACCAGACTTGTAAGTACTCAGCTAACTAGAGTTAGCGTTTACATCATCTTACATAAATAGAAACACATGTGGACATCCAGGGCTTGTAGATTTTATGCACTGATTCCAAAAACTCTATAGGGATGAGGCCATAGATAGTCTCGAGATGTATGTTTTCACTAGTGATTAATGAGCAACCAACTGTTAATCTGGGAACTGAAATGTAGGTTACTTAGGTTATTTTGTTCCTACTGAGCTTCTAAAGTAAGTGTTAGGATCAGGATATTTGGCTGTTGCATAATAGGGAAAACCCCACACTAAATTTCAGGATGAGTAGATATTGTTTATATTTTATACATTTTTAAAAAATATATTGGATATATTTATATTTTATATATTGATTTTTATTTTATGTTTCCAAAGTCTGTAAACTTCTCATCTATTTAAATTGGCCCATCATTTGTGTTTATTTTGTTTAAACAAGAACTGGATAAGATATGGATATGCACCTTAAAGGAATATTGGAAATGTCCTGTGTAGCAGTCAATTCCGAGTCTACAATGTGATTAAGCACATCCATAACTGTTTATTCTAGACTATAGCTTTACTAGGAAAACAAATGAGTATTAGCTGAGATCATCTATGCAAACTTGGTCCATTACATGTTCTTTCCTACAGGCAGATCAGGCACTCCTTATATTCATTATCCCCTCAATCACTACTTACCTGTTGCCTAGACAAGATAGGAATCTACTTGCTTTGTGAGTCAGCAATGTTTTCCTGTTTACTGTTGCAGGCTGAGACATTTTTTGCATTGTCTTTATAAAATACGGGAGCAGTTTAATTTCACACAACACTATATGCAAAACAGCTCCGAACTGGTACAGCACTGCAGTTTCATAACACCTCTCAAAATTTTGTTACCTTATGATGTCACAAGATATATTTTTAACACAGTTTTAATTAGGTGAATGATTTCAATGTTTTATCATGCCAATCTAATGTATAAAAAGCTATAATAAAATGTATAAACCTGTAATATTCTGAGCATGTTCCAAAGGAAAACCTGTTGCATTAAGAAAGAAATAGTTACTGGTATGTTTTTCTGAAAAGAAGAACTGTATATTACAAAAAGCAAAGTAGTCCCTATTGGAGTATTAGAAAGTCTGGGATTTTATGTTTGGTTCTTATGACTAAAGCATTTATGGCATCATAAGAACTGCTTAATGAATGTACTGGCTAGTAATACCCCACAGGGCATACTTCATTCTCTTCCTATTACTGCTTTTGTCTCTGCAGATAATTCTACAAGCTCACTGTTAAGAAAGCAGATCTGTTACTGATCATGTATGTTTATTAGAAGTGGTTGGTCATGGGGAACACAGTGGCTTGAATGATGCAAACTTATCTAGATATTTTACAGGTAATTACACACAAATGAGAACTGATGACTGCTGGGATTTTCTGTTTTGCATATTATGCTGGATAATATATTGGTATGCATTGAATCAACATTATACCTACTTCTATAATGTTCCTGGAGGTGATCTGATGTATAAGCTCATGTCCTTAGATTTTCTACGAGTTGGTAATTTATGATGATTGGTTCTTTTCAGTCTCCCAGGAATCGCTTTCTTTTTTGATGGTTCGATTGCTAAATCCAGTGTTATAAAATAGTTAAGAATTTTTTATTCTGTCTTTCTTGATTTAAGTTTTATGTCTAGAAATTCAGTTACTTTTTAGTTCTAATATATCACATGGCAGTTTAATAGCTTTAAAGTGTGCCTAATTCTGGACTAATTTGCTACATGTATATTACCACGTAGGACAGATCAATGGGAGCAATTCTACAGGGTGAAACCAATGTTACTGAGGACTTTATATGTACACTATACGCAAAGTAGGATTGCTTTTTTATCAGCATGAAGGGTTGGGGTTTTTTTCTTATTTTAACATTTTTAAATTTTATTTTCAGGCAAGTTCCAGTCTGGTCCAGTAGACTGAAGTAGCAGTGGGGGTATCCTAAATGCACCTCTGAAGCACATCTTCCCATTTACATCTACATCAGAAATGTATCAAGTTGAACTCCAAGACTGATCCACATTGTGGAACCAGAGGAAGCACAGGAATCAGGGATGATCATGAAATTTGCTTCAAAAATGCATTCTGCATCCGAACTCTAACACTAAAGCACCTGCACCTATGTGGGACAGATTCAGGCACAAGATATTGAAAAGTGTGTTCTCATATGATGTGAAAAAAACATTAAATTGTACATTTCCATCACAGTAGCTGGAGAAGAAAAGATACTTTTTCTCATTTGGGATCATATTGTAAACTACAGGAAAAGATTTTGACTTTGGAAGCCAGGGTCCACCTTGCTTATATGCAAAAGGGAGGTCAAAGAACATGGCAGTGAATAGCGAGTCATTTATACTAAATAATTCTGTCTTGCCCTTTTCTTCCTGTTGGAACATTTCCCAGATCCTTTTCCTAGGAATTGACTGATGCAGGAGATTGCAGAGCTGTTTTAATAGAGATTTTCCTGTTCACAATAAATTCACCCCTGATCTTAAGGCACCTTACATTTCCTTTGCAGTGTTTAGATATGGTGGGTTGACCCTGACTGGACACCAGGTGCCCACCACCTCGATCTTCAGTCCTCCTCCTCCAAAACATTAAAAAATGTTATTTTGAGTTTATTCCCACAATTAAATCATAGCTATGCTTTTGTGTATTACTTCTGCTGGCTAGACTAGTAGTTAATTTGTTAATGTAATTTTCATTTTGCTTTTTTCACTGCACATTATTCCTTTTCCTTTTCTGAAAGTGTTGCTCAGGACCAAAAGGTACCGTTTCCTTTCTCCTATCCTTAGTAGAAAAATTTTCCCAATTCTCTTAATAAACTGTTCCCTTTCTTTCATCTTTTGTATTTATTTCTATTGTTCTCATATTCTTTTCCTAATTCACTGTTACTCTAACTTGCTTATTTTCTAGCCATGTAAGATTTTAAACAATGATTTGCATAATACTTGGTTACATGTAAAAGTGCAAAATATCGGATGTGTAGGAAACAAGAGACAGTTGTGTTTGAGCAAACCAGAAATTCAAAGTCGTCATCTGTTTTGAAAGGGACATCTGGAAGTTTCTATTGCAACCTCCTGTTTACAACAACATGAACACTTGAATTCAGACACTAGGGCTTTGGGTCTTGAAAACCTTCAAGGATGGAGATTTTGCAGGCTGTATGGGGCAACCTGTTGCGATGCTTGATTTTTCTCCTGGTGAAGTTATTTTTTCCTTTTTTTATATGTACAATTTGAACATACTCTGGGTTTTTTTATGATCATTGTCTTTTGTTCTCTGTCAATCACTATGAATAACCTGGCTCTGTCTTCTCTGCTGCCTCCCGTAGGTACGGAAAGGCTGCTGTTAGGTCCCCCTAAAGCCATCTCTTCTCAAGGTTGAACCAACAGAGTTGCCTCAGTTGCCCCTCACAGGACATGCATTCCAGTCCTCTCCTATTCAGTGGTCTAGTAGTTAATGAGAAACCTTACATCTTGTTGAGAGTTAATGCTATCCATGATTTGTAGTCAGCAGAGACTTTTGTATCAAAACAAGCTCCTGCTGGCTACAGAAGCTGGGACTTTTTGCCTCTTGAATACAAGATACTGTGCTGGGGGTCACTTCTCCTTCACTGGTATCTGATCTTGGTGTGCAAGACTTGGAGATGTTGCTCATTGGAGATGCTTGTTGCTGGGAACATGTTGAGAGTTGTGAGCTAGAAGTCTCTTCTGTCTCTTCTGGGAGGTAGATATTCTGAAGGCAATTCTTGAATATGGATTGTTAGAGAAATATTCCTGTAAAACATTCAGTTAAATGTTGGATGGGACAATGTCTTGATGATGTCTCTTTTTTTTTTTTTTTTTTTACACTTTAAGAAACAATTATGTGACTGGTTTAGTAAACTTGTCCCTTAAAATTTATGAAAAGGCACAAGATAACAGATGTTATATCTAGCACGTGGACAAAGCTTTTCTGAATCTTCTTGTTTAGCTATAACTTTTTATCTTGTTCCCTGAGACAGCAGAAACATCTACAGCATGGTCTCTATTTAAAAATATAAATGCACAGAATATATATGTAATTAGCTTGGCAATCAGGACTCCCATCCTTTGTTAATTTTTCTTTCCCTGTCTGAGATTCCTCTAGTGTGTTTTATCATTCTGTGTCTCCTACAATTTATGTTAAACATAATTTCTTATTTTCCACACCATATTATGGAGAAGAGTGCTGACTCCTGAGTGTAAAACTTCTACCAACAGTAATGTGGAACAGCCTTCTTTGCTTGTATAAGAGAGGTGAATATGAAGCCTTGACAGTCTCAACTGAGGTCATATCTGTGGCAGGCCACAGGGCATACAGTGTAATTGGGAAAACAGCAGCAGCAGTGTTTCTGTTCATTTGTAGATTGGAAGAACATTTTTTTTTTTCCTTTCCTCTCAGTAATACCAGGGATTTTATTTAGTGGGTTTATTGTAACACAGAAAAACATTCTTTCATGCTCCAAAATTTGATCTTCTTTAAAAATATATTTTTGAATAGTTAGTTATAAATGCACCCTTTAAAATTTACTGACTGGAAGATATTTAGTACCAGTGAGCTTCTCTCATTGCCATGAAGAGCCAAAATTTCAGGGTGGAGTACAGCTAACGGACAACACAGCACAGCTGAGCTCAGTTGGATGGTAAAATAGTCAATTGTGTAGTGAGAGATGTGTGGTACTCTGGCCAAATTTGAAAGAAAACTATTGAGTTCTTCTTGACATTTATGTCAAGGCCTATTTAATGTCATTTGTGATATCCTCATATTTATTTGTTTTGGTTTGGTTTGTTCTCCTTTTTTGACTGTTCTTTCAAGAACATCATCCATACAACACACACACTTATACACATATGTATTGACATAGAAATACTTGATGGTATATGTCTTATTTGAAGGACTTGTGAAGCTATGTTGAAAGTTACTGTTGGAGTATCTCTGGAAAGTTACTCTGGGTATCATGCAATTAGAGAGACAGTACAGTGTTCCTACATATTAGAGCAAATATATTAGAAACAGTTACTGTGTGAACAATTTGCCAGTAATGCAAGGACTGAAATATATCCTATTAAGCAGTTCCTTCAATAGCCTGTATAAATCATAGCCTCTTCGTGTACAGGTTGATCAGAACAAACATCTAAATTTGCTGCATAAACTGCTAGTTGTCAATTGTTCACCCCATTTTCTTGAGTCAGTGTTTCACAGCAGAATTTCCAATTATTTTTCTTCCATGGTCCTCCTGTGACTCTTTGGAGGCTGAGGTAGTGAACTATACCTGTTTGTCCTTTTCTACAATCATATAACTTGCTGAAAGACTGCATTCCTCCAGCATACAGAGCCACCCTTAAACTTTTTATCTATTAGACAAATTATATCCACCTCAGAGGAGACTGCAGTTATGAAAGATATCCCAAAAACTTTTTAGATGATCTTTGGTGACCTCAAAGTAAATAACAAATATTTGTCAAGCTTTACGTGTTTCTCACTGCTATTATTCAGTGAACCTTTTTCATGCTTTCAGGAGTTCACTGTCATAAAGATGCTGATCTGTGGGTATTAGGCATATAGCTTCTACTTCATGCTGTCTGTGCCTGCTGATCTATCATCCTGGGAGGCTGACGAACACTAGCAAGTGTAGGAGCATAGAATGAAAGGTGAATTTATGAAGGTTGTGTTGCCTAAACAGTGTTAGCAAAGGGAAACTCTTTTGTATATAATGATACCGAAGGAGTGTGAGTATGAGCTAAGATAAATTATAGCAGTCCTTATTAATGAGAACACAGCGGCAGAGTAACAGCATCCTGTATAGGAAGGATCCTCATGACTAATGTTGCTCTCCAGGAGGCTGCAGTGAGCCTGCCACACTGTTGGTCAATCACTTTGACTGTAAGGAACAGAATTTGGAGGCCCCAGTTTGGGTAACCTGTGCATCAGAACATCATCAATTTTGCCTGAACAAGTGAGCTGAAAGCCATCTCCAACATGCAGTAACTGCAACACCCAAAAAACCCCCAAAAAGCAAACCAACAAAGGGTGAAAAAAAAAAAAAAAAGAGAAGAAGAAAATAACTAAATACCAGCACAAGCTTGAAACAAAATGTTAGAATGCTTTAATTCTAGAAAGATTTTTTGCTTTACATTTGGACATGGGTTCATATGCTAACACGCTGCATGCATAAATCCAGCTAATGAACTGGATACAATGTGTTGAGAGATGAACACAGAAAGACCTTAGGATTATTTTAGCCAGATATAAACTAGAAATATGTATTAAAAAAAAAAAAAAACACAACAAAAAACCAACAAAAAAAACCAGTGAAAAAATATAAGAAAACTTTTTTTTTTTTTTTTTTTTCAATCAGCAGGGCAACAGCTTCCTGTTGATCAATATAGCATAACCTGTAAAAGCACAGGTTTGCAATACCAAAGTTTGCATTTGGTGTTTCTGCTTCCCTACAGTAGTTGGTCAAGGACCACATCGCTTCAGATGCCTGACAGGTAGAGCTTTGCCAACAGAAGTCAGTAGCTTAGACCTGGCCATAATTACCTGATGGTATCCCTATTAAGCAGAATTACCATCCCCATTAAACAGCAGTTATTGCTATTAGGTATCATTAGTCTTAAATTGCTTCCTTGGGAAACATCTCGATTAAGCAAATTTCCCTGTTAAGTGCATCCTGATTAACCGAAGTGCACCATACTGCTTTGTTTCTTCAGGTACCCACTTCAGTAGCCTTCATCCCTCATTTACAACTTTCATACACATTAAATCTGGCCTTTCTAAGACTCACTAAAGAAGTAACACCCAGCTAAAGTACTGATGGCAAAAGACCCTGATTTTTACTGTCTTGCCACATTTTATTAGTTGTATTTGAAATTCAAGGTCCACTCTTGCAAGGTGTTAATCTTTTTTTTTTTTTAAATATTTTTGAATTGTGTATTCATTCTAATTAGTGTGTAATTCTCTTGTTACAGGGCAAGGGCACATTCTAACTCCTGAAAAAGGCTGTGAATTATGGCCATACAAAAGAATAAGAGATGTAATTTTACTTTTTAACATATTTTTAGAGAAAGGTATAAAAATGATTTTATCACTTAAATGATGTCATTTTTCCTCTGGAATGCGTGTCCTTCAGAGGTCAGAAGCAGTGATTTTAAAAACAACACAGCAATGAATCTCACCATTTGTTGAAAGAGCATTTTTATGACAAACTTGTGAGAGTTGAAAATAGAGCCAGATGTATTTAATGTGGTTGTTAATTCAGAGTTCAGTTTTTAACAGTTAGCATAGTCTAACTAATGATGCGGTAGGGAAAAAAAATTAAACAAACTCTTAAATCAACTCAAACCTTTCCGTCAAATTCAAACCCATGAATATTAATGTGCATTCAATACAAGTTAAAACCAGAACAGCATTCTTTCAAGAAGTTATTAATTTTTTTTAAAGTTAAAATGGTTTACCTATGTAGTAACTTTACAAATTATATAAAAATTATATACAAATTATATGAATAAAAAAACTAAGACAGAATCACAGAAACACAGAATCATCCAGGTTGAAAAAGACTTTGAAGATCATCTAGTCCAACCATTAACCTAACATTGACAGTTCTCAACTACACCATATCCCTAAGCCCTATGTCAACCCGACTCTTAAAAGAGCTCCAGGGATGGGAACTCCACCACTGCCCTGGGCAGCCCATTCCAACGCCTAACAACCCGTTCTGTAAAGAAATGCTTCCTAATATCTAGTCTAAACCTTATCTGTCTCAACTTGAGGCCATTCCCTCTTGTCCTATTGCTTTATCCTTACTAAAGTCAAGGTAAACAACATCCACAGCCTTTCCCTCATCCAATAAGCAGGTCGCTCTGTCGCAGAAGGAGATCAGGTTTGTCAGCAGGACCTGGCTTTCATAAACCCATGCTGACTGGGCCTGATCATCTAGTTGTCCCACATGTGCTGTATGATGGTACTCAGGCTGAGCTGCTCCATCAGCTTCCCGGGCACCGAAGTCAAGCTGACAGGTCTGTAATTTCCTGGATCATCCTTCTGACCCTTCTTATAGATAGATGTCACATTGGCCAGTTTCCAATCTATCGGGACCTCCCCGGTCAGCCAGGACTGCTGGTAAATGATGGAAAGTGGCTTGGCGAGCACCCCAGCCAGCTCCTTCAGCACCCTCGGGTGTATCCCATCCAGTCCCATAGACTTGTGTATGTCTACGTGATGCAGTAGGTCACTGACTATCTATCTCCTCCTGGATTGTGGGGGGGTCATTCTCCCAGTCTCTGTCTTCTGGCTGAGGAGGCTGGATTCCCTCAGTACAACTAGTCTTGTTATTAAAGACTGAGGCAAAGAAGGCATTAAGCACCTCAGCCTTTTCCTCATCACTTGTTACCATGTTTCCTCCTGCATCTAGCAGGGGATGGAGACTCTCCCTGGTCTCTCTTTTGCTGCTGACTTACTTATAGAAACATTTCTTGTTGTCCTTGATTGCTGAAGACAGATTAATTTCCAGCTGGGCTTTAGACCTCCTGATTTCTGCCCTGCATAGCCTCACAGCCTCTTTGTAATCACTGTGAGTGGCTAGCCCCTTCCTCCAAAGGCTGTAAGCTCTCCTTTTCTCCCTGAGTTGCAGCCAAAGCTCCCTGTTCAGCCAGGGTGGTCTTCTCTGTTGCCGGCTTCTCTTACAGCACCCGGGGATAGCCTGTTCCTGTGCTATTAAGACTTCATTAATAAGACACATTAATAAGTCACATTATTGAAAACTGACTTATTTTCCTTCTACTTTTAAGAATGGCCTTCCAAAGTAGTTGAAATTCTTTCTTAACACTAAATAAAAATTTGATTATATTTTCTTGTAATCTGTCTTGTCACTGAATTCAACTCAAAGGCACCATACCTGTACAATTTTTCATATGTAGTCATGCAGAAGAAAAGAAAATGTTAAATGTACTCAATCAATTCTTTGGAATGCTGGATGCCAACCTAGAAGTACTAAGTAATTCAATCTTTTTGACTTCTGAAGTTTTGCAATGGTGAGCTCACACATTCACACAAACTTATTTCTGAGAATATTTTGGAATGCTATTTATTAAACATCCCCCTCTTCCTTTCTGGGAAGCTGATAAGGCAATAAATCAGTATCTTCCATGAGAAGACTTTTTGTAAGAGTGGTTTTCATATTTTTGTAACAGTACTGTATTTTATCTGGATATTTTCATAAATGTTCCTAGACGTGCTTAATGCAGTCTAATATGATTTTTGAACATTTTTCACCCTAAAAGTCAAGAGGTACCACTGCAGTCATCTCTTTTCCTTTTCAATAAAACAGATGGGAATATGACCATAAAAATAAATTCCTTTTTTAAGAAAAATGGAATTCAAAATAAAGCTCACACTTCTGATGTTAAAACAGCAAGTGATGGAGAACTCATTGCAAAACATCATAAATTGTCCAAGTGGTCACACTCTTCCAAAAGGAGGTAAAAATATGTATGTGTTTTTGCTTGGAAATTATTTCCCTTCCATTTCCAGTCCCTCGTTTCTGTTTACTAAACTGAATAAGATGTTGTTTCCCATATTTAAAGATTGTACAAATGCTCCCTGATTTCTCTCATAGAAATTCATCTGCTTGATCTCCTTGAGTCTTCAAAGTATTGTTTAATAACTCATGTAACTTTTTGAATACTCTCCAATACTCTTCATTATATCTGATAAACAGAACTGTAAAGTGAAAAAAAAAAAAGTTGTGACACTGCCACCCCGAGGTTAGCCTTCTTAACTAATCTTCAGATTGACAACTTTCAACTGAGCAAAACAGACTACTACTTTCCTTTTGTCTACAAAGAATATATGTCTTACATTCTTTGTTCCCAGCTGCCATGTGTGTTAGGCCGTATAAGAAGAATCAGTTCAAAAATTTTCTGCAATGTAGATGAAACTGAGATGAGGAACTTTGTGGTAGACATGCACAACAGTGACCTTGTGATAGCTATGTAAGAACTGAGGATGTGAGCTTTGGCTTTCAGCCACTACCTCAGCCACCCATCTCTCATCTGTCCAGATCTGGTATGCAAATCGTGTATTGCCTGAGATCACTGAACTTCCACTTTATGTCCCCTTCTTAGCCAAGGGTGATACCTTTCAGGCAAAATATTCAACTGAGCCATGACTAATCTCCTACTGGGCTTGTGACACTATTTTCAGCAATGAACTAAGAAATCATGTACTTTGCCTCTAGATGTGGTCAGCCTGAGTATGTTAATTGCTTGCTCCCAACTCATGTGCTAATTCAAATGTGTCACATGCTCTTCTTTCATGCAATTTGCAGACTCAGGCAGTATTGACTCTTTATTTTTCTTTTTTTTTTCTTTTTTGTTTTCTTTTTTTTTTTTTTGTGGTTACTGAAGAAAAATAGTATATAGCAAATAAATGTGTTGGACTTCAGTAGACCTGTCTCTAATAAATCGTGTCATGATAAATCACTTGAAATTGCTTGCAATGGACCATCCAGACAGGATCTTCTTGTGCCATGTTGAAGTTGTGCATCTTTATATTTTATTTATCAAAATGTCATGTAGTAATTTACATTTAACTATTACATGTGCGTGAGAAAGATGTTTATTAAAGAAATGTCATCAGCTTAGTTTGAAAGGATCTGTTTTCTAAACACATTAATTATATTTCTGTCTTTAATTCTTCATTAATTAACTTTCAGAATGACCATTCTGTTAGTTCATCTGAGTCTGATGGAAGACTGATGAATATTTATGCAGGTTTCTTCCTTCATTTATAATTAAGACATTGTGTTATGTAACATCTAGAAAGTTCATGGATGTTATGATTGTGGCAGCCTGAAACATCTAGTACATATCCCTCGGTTGAAGTCCCCTATGAGATGTAACTTCTTTCCAGATCTCATTTTCTGCTTTGATCTGAGAGTTTCACACATGCTTTATCTGTTAGGATATGGATCCATAAACGTTAATTGTACTGTCTTCCTGAGTAGGTCATAGCGTAGAAGAAAATACCTTTCTTGACAGAGCTGCATTTTCCATTGCTCACTTAAACCTTCCTTAAATACAACTTAACAATTCCCAGTAATATCAGTCATGTTGAATGCTGCAAGGTTGTTCCATATTTTACCTAATAAGGGAATGGATTTTTTTTTTCTGTCTTCAGCATATTGATATGAGACTTAATGGATTTTGTGCCTCTCAGATTTTATTTATTTTTTTGCTACTCTTTTCATTACATTGGGTTTTTAAAGGCCTTCTACTGAGGCAGAGAACATTGGAATTGTGAAGTCTGTCCCCACGGAAGGCAAATAAGCTCTGAATAAAAATTATATGTGTAAACCAGACCGCTTTGATTGAGTGTCTTCTAGTGCCATGATGGAGAATCCCAGGAGGGTCCCTGAGCATTTACTTCTTTGCAGCATCTTTGAGTTCTGTGAATTTGTCTGAAACCTGTAGGATACACCTTTCTATTGGCTTCTGACAAAATTGTTCATCACAAATTCTGCTTTGGCACAGGTGATACAGCTTGTGATACAGTCATCAGTTAAATCAAGTTATTCGGAGAAATTGTAAGGTATTTCTGACTCCTTTTAGCTTTCCACATCAAACACTGTTATTTAACATAATGTGTCTCAACTTTATCTTTTAAAAACAAGACCTAGGACTTGTTATTTAATTACATTGTACAAAACCAAGAATTTTTGCTTTTATTTTCCTGGAGACCAGCCCTGCATTAATACTGAATGTTGTTTGGCTCATACTTTTGTTAAGTTTTCAGTTACAGGACTTAATAGGAAAAATACTATAATCAGAAAAACATATCACTTGGTAAAAGAGGAAAATTAGGACACAGTTAAGTGACCTTTAATGGTAGATGGCTATCCTGTTTTTGTACACTGGAAAAGGGCTGGGAGCTGAGCAGTGGTGAAACATCAAGCTTCAAGGCAAAGGAAGAAAGACTCCTCCTGTAGCTTACTCCTTTAGTCTTTCTATTCTTGTTCAGTACACACATTTTCTTGGATAAAAGCTTTTCTGCTTGAATAAATGAGAAGAATGGCTGTACCATGTAAAGAGTTGTGGAAGTTATTGTAAAAGGTACAAAGAAAGCCCACATTTCACTCTTCCCTCAAACAAATGAAAATCCAGCGATTTCTTATAAATGGAGACATAAATCCATGGAATTGATTGTTAGGGGAGTACACAGATGAGTCAGTACTGAAATTTTTTGTATGAATTGCACCATTCCTCTTAAAGGAAACATTTGAAAAACTGGCTAGCATATGACTTAAATTTTAAGAGCTATATAGATAATCAAGAATCAATACAAAATCAAGAGTAGAGGCTAGAGGAAAACAGAAACTTGCATTTCCACATGTTATTAGTCACTTCACTTTGAAGGCTGTAAATTGCTGTATGTCATTTTAGGACTCTGTAAACCTTAAATACTTTCTACAAAATTTATTAGAATTTAACAGAAGTTATCTTCTTAATGAAGAAAATAGTAGGGAAAGCTTCTTTGATCTGTGAAAAAGTGGGTTAAACAGACAATGGCTTTTTGTTATGCCATCAAATATCCATGTCCTGTGATGAACACCATATAGATTAGCATGTCTAATACATATTTGCATTCTGGTGCTAGTATCATCCCAGCTGCCTTGGGGATCTGTGTTCCACCACCCAGGGAGATCTGCCTGACATCCATGGCTATTACCTGCTTTTACAAGTACTGGGAAGGAATACTTATTTCTTTATATTTCAGTCAGATATAGTTGGGCAATGATGTGATATACCCAAGAAAATGAGGAAGGGAAGGGACAGGTTTAGAAAGCAAAGGTGCTGATGAAAAGTGAGCACATTCTTGCATGTGTTAGGCTACAAATGTCACTTTAAAATTGAATTTGCTGCCGTGTCCCCAGAGAGAGGGTAAAATTACACCTTTCCTTGGATTTTGGGTGGCACCTGGACTTGTGGATGATTTCAGTGCTTGAAAATTACCTCCAATTTCTAAGTAGAGTGTTGTAAACAGTAAAATAACTTATTTGTTTTATTTGTTTATTGTTTGTCAGTTTTAGTTTCCTTGTCTGATCTTGTATAAGTATTTAATTAAGTCTTGGGGGAATAAAAAAAATGATGTATGCTTTGGTTTTGGGGGACAAGTCAATAATATATTTTACATGAAGTTTTATTTAGGTAACCATACAAGACATATTTTCACTTAATGTTTTTATCATTAATGGATCTTGTCCTTGTAGCCATTGTAATAGTCAAGTTCACACAGACTAAATTCCATTTAAACATCCACATCTACAAGTCTACTTTTTGGCTGGCTCAAGGGCAGCTCCATGACCATTACTGATATGTTTTGGGACTGAAACAATAACTTGCTTTAAAGAAAAGTCTGACATGGTTTAAAGAACAGATGACTGGCAGAATCTACTCCAGACGGACTGTACAGATGCACATCATCAAAGAGATGAATGAGATCCCTAGAGAGTAAAATGAACTGTATGCATATAAGGATGTAAGTATAATTTAAGCAGTCTGAATCTGGCCTTATTTATTTGGTTACTAGAGGAAGCGATCAATGTTGTTCATATAGTTTCTGAAAAAAAATGATCACTGTAAAAAGGTCACTTAACAATGTGTTATTTTTGTCTAATACGCAGTTTTTTTCAGATGGAAATATGTCTCATGACTGTGGAAAAGGCAAAAGAATATAAATGAGTATTTCCAAACAGACTGACATTTAAACTAGATAACATCTTCACATCTTCTGTGTGCTATGGCATCTCTCCATAGCTATCCTAACCTCAGTTAGGTGCCAACTAATGGGACTTAACTCTAGACCCAGGTGGTATTTTTTCATTTGCAGCAGTGGCAGAGAGATCAGAAAATGCACTTTTATATAGTTTCTGTTCCTGATTTCTGCATGTCTGGAGAAAAGAAGTGGAAAAAAAATGAAACCTTGCCAGTATTTGGAAGAGATGATTAATTTGCAGAAGGAAAAGCAATTTGATTTTTGACTCTCGTTATGCTGTATTTTGTTCAAGTACTTGCAAGTAATCATAATACTTTTGTTGTGCGTCAGTTACAAATGCACTTTTTCCTTTCAATAAATTAATACATTTGAGGCTTACCTGGACTTTTAAGCATTTCAGTTCCTTTAAATCTCTGTCTTTGTTACTGAAGAAGTACATTAGTCTTGTCATTATGTTGAGCACTGTAAGCAAAATGTTTAACAACTTTATTGAGCCTAATACTTTATAGACAGTATCTACTGAATTTACATGGAGTTATACGGGTAGTTATGCCAGTTCTTTCTGTATGAACTTTCCACAGTGTACAGACATATTTTTTTTTCTTTTTCATCATTTATTTATTTTATTTTTATTTAATGACTTGCCAAGTGAGGAAATTCATAGATTGAATTTTAAATTTTCTACTTTTCTCTCAGTTTGCCCTCCCAAAAAACCTCCTAAAACTGGATAAATGTGATGGAAAGGTTAGGAATTACGCATTTGAAATTGTTAATCTGCTGTGCTACAGTAAAACGACCATGAATTGGTTCTGGTATATATTTAAAGACAGATTTTGCTACCCTTACTTATTTTGAATAATAACTTTTCTTTGTAGCTGATCTCATATAAGTTAATGGTACTTCTTGTAGAATTATACACTGCTTAATGGAATACGATCAGAATTTCATGGTTATTGAGGTTAATGAAAAAATTCAGTAGTCATAGAATGGAAATTAAAATACTGGTATAGATTAGAAACTGGGTAAAACAGAAAGCTAAGATCGGGGTGGGGGGGAACCAAACAAAACACAATGAAAAAGCTCCCCAAACATCAAAAAAATGGGAAAGATTGTTAAAAGAATCTCCTGCTGGACCGGCCTAGAAGGCAGAACTGGGTACATGAGAAAAAAAATCCTCTGAACTGTGTGTTTCTTAAAAGCTATAGCTTATTGCTTAGGCAGATACCCAGACATCATTGTAGAACACACAGTCAAAATATTAGCGCACTGTGGGGAGTAGCTCAAAAAGTCAACAAAAAGTTGTGAAACATGAATAGTGTGCAAGAAAAGTACTGAAAAATGCAATATTATAAAACTGATCTATTATTATTTGTAATTACATGTTCAGTACTCCTCACTTAAACTTGGATTACCAGAAGTACTTAATCATTGTCCAAAATACCTTTTAAGAGTCTGGGATAATATCTTAATAAAGATAATACAATAGCAGAAATCACTATTCAGAGAGAACATAAAAAGCAATAACTATAATAGAGAATTTTTAATAATCTCTCATCTGTTGAGTTTAAATAAAGAGAAGTGAAAGGCAAAGGATTCTGATAATTAACTATGTGAATACATACTCTGTTCTACCGAAAGGTAACTTACAGTGAATTCATACCCTCCAACATGAGAAGCTTGATTCAGTGGCTCAGAGAAAGAGCCACTGCAGACACTCTAGGATACCTGAGACATTGGTGTGAGACCAGCAGAGGTCACATAGGTCTACTGTGAGAGTCAGACACCTCTGGAGAGACAGTTGGAAGTTAGGCAAGATATCTTAAAGTATCCAAATTGACAATAGGTGTTCATGGGTGCATACTAAATGTAACTGTGTGCAGAAAGTTCTCATTAGGAAATTATGCTTTCTGGTTTGAATATAGAGTTAGACCTCATCTGAAAGAAGCAATTTAAGTGAAAAAAAAAAAAAAAGATATCATTTACATTTAAAATGTGATTGCATGTTTACTAAGTTTATGCAGTTTTTTCTTTTAATATGACTAATCACTTAGCCAACAGGTCAATTTGTCTTTAAAATTTAGTCAAAACTTTAAAAAATAATTAATTATTTTATGTGTTAATTAGGGAAAACAAAGCAAGACAAGAACATCACTTTTAGATTTTTGGCATGAGTGAAACACTATGTTAATCTAATCTTGACCTTTATATCAAAAATCATGGAAATACTTTGAGATCTCAACTTTCTAAATGGTTGGGAAATGTGCATAAATAGTCCATCATCTGGAGTCTGACATTTACTTGTTGACGAATGAAAAAAAAAATGGGGATGTCCATTTTCTTCCTTGGTATTTAATTTTTCATTCCAGGCACATGAATACATATTTATGAGAAATTCAAAAGTAGGAAGGAGTACGATTTACAAAAATTGTTCCAGTTAATTATTGCTCATATATGAAGTACATATTTTAAAGACTTAACAGATGTAGGGTTTTTTTTCCACATAATCTTAAGTATATTTCAAGTTTGAAAAGAACAATCAAGGGGCCATAATGATTCTAAAAGTGGAGTTTTAATATGTAACTAATTGTATCATGGAACTTGTCACACTTAAAAGGAGATTCTTAAACCCTTTAATCTGAAATGTGATCCAGAAGTGCTGAAGAACAGACAGATCTTCTTTGAGTACTCTTTCTTTGTTACATTTCTGAACGTATAATGTTTTTTAAAAATCAACAAAATTACTTCTGATTTTAGGTGATAGAAGAGGAAACTCCTGTCCCTGCTTTGTTTCCTTGTTATTATTCAAGCTTCAAACTTCAGTATTTATATTGATATATTTATTTTTGAGAGAAGCATGCATTTCCTACACGTTTTGGTGTGAATTCATGGTTTCCCATCAGTTCAAAATATTATTTTGAAGGAAAAATGAATATTCATGGTTTGTTATTGGGTACTAAGACTGCATATTATTACAAAATTAGCCAAATGTTTGATATTGTATTTTTTTCTTTATTAGATAAGACAGTACATTATTGATAGGCCAATTAATGTGTAAACCCTCTGGGAAACCTCTACTTATTTACAGTTGAAATGATCTGCAAATAAACTCACTAGGAAACTTCAATATATTAAATGGAGAGAGAACACTAAAATGGCAGCCTCAGACTATATAAATTTTTGGATTTAATCTCTCAGGTTTATAAAACAATTAAAAAATCAGTGAAGGGGGTCTCGCTTTGTACTAATGGGAACAGCTACATTACCATCAGTGGGATATTTGGGATTTATACCAGCTGTGGGTCTGGGTTATTTATTTACTTATACTGCAGATCTGAGATAACTACATCGAAGGAAAAAAACCCAACCCTATAAATTCTCTAACAGGTGATAATGGAAATAGGAGATGGAATAATATGCACTAAAGGCAGAGTTTCCTGTGTTTAAGAGTGTTGAAGACTTAGTATTCAAGACCAAGCTGCCAATAGCTTTGCAAGAGTTTAATTTCCTATGTCAAGTATTCCCTGATAAATTGTTATGAAAATACAAGAAAGTGCTCAGCCAAAAAAAAACAAACCCTGGGTTTTGGGGGACAGGGTGAAGGAAAAGCACAAACTCTGGGAAGAAGCAGTGGATAGGAACAGTAAGGGGACAGGATGACAGAATGTCAGGGTATGATTAGGGTGTGAGAGTAACAGATACAGACCTTAAGATCAGACATCAGGGTGGTGTTATGCAGAAACCAAATGACTGCACTAAAAATAATATGAAAATGATGTGCTTGACTCTGAAAACTCTGTATAACACCCTAATCTTTCAATGAAGAAAAAATTCCTTCATATTTGCACCCACAAAAGAAAGTGGACTTCAGAGCAGGGAAGCAAAATAAGCAACGATTCTCAGTGGTCCTCCACTCCATGAACTAGCTCAAGAGATGACGACGAGTTTGCCAGCATAGCAAGTTACTGGCAGCAGAGCAATAGTGAATCTCAGGAATCTTGATTTCTGGAGGTAAAGAAGCTCTGCTGAACTTGCTTTCGTTCTCTGCATGCATGGTATTTCCTTAAGTATAAGTAGTACAAGTTATTCTCCATTCCCTTCAGCATAAAGTTACTTGATATCAGTTGATCTATCATAACTAAAGTAACTAACATAGTGTGCAGTAGGTGCCCAGTTGCTAAGTGCACCATCCACTTTAGGCTTGCAGATGAGCTCTTCGATCGTAACAATACGCGCATGCTCCAGTCACTACCACTAAGCCTTCTCTGAAAGGGTTTGATTTAGGATGTGGGGCAGACTGTAAGTCTTACAAAATGATGGTAGGGAGGCAAGAGAGGAGGAAGGACTGGTGTCCTGTTATGAGAATGAGGAGGGGGTGGAGTGGGGGACATCATAAACAGAAAAGGAACACGATGTTGAAGGCCTGATTTGTACGGTAATAACAATTTTGAAAATGTGATTTTGACAAACTTTGAGGGTGGAAAAGGGATAAGTAAAGTTTTTCATAAAATAAAAATAAATTATCTTATCACCAAAGCTTTCTTGGAGTCACATATTGATAAGTAAATGTATAGGTCTTTAGATGTTCCCCAAGCTGCAACTTGACTGAAGGAAAGCTTGAGGAGTTTTTAGCAGAAACAAGAGACTTCTTCAGAACAGAAAAATCTCCAGCTAATAGTTCCTGAACACCTGATTTCCAGAAAGTGGGAGGTTATGTCAGTACTACCATTCAGTTCATGCCCAGTTCTTATACTCTTTCCCTAAGTGTGTTTTATTGCTTGTTGTGGGAGAAAATGTATTAGTGTATACGTCACTACAGTCTTTAAGATTTACAGCCTTTTTGGACCTTCAACAGCATTTGTGCTTGTTATGATGACATGTTGATGCTGAACTTCCTGCCTCTATTATAATCTCTTTTTCCCTCCACACTTTGGGATTTGAGACTTCATAGGTCACAAGGTTAGATAAGTCTCCTTTAAGTCATGTGTACTTCTTTACTTATCTTAAGGGAAAGTCCTGATGTCTTGTTGCAGAGCAGTCCTTACTGATGCTCTACAGGCAGCAGTGATATATGAGATGTCCTCTATCCCTTTCACACAAGGTTAGCTTAGTTGCTTTCAGAGATGCCTTCTTTTTTTTTTTTTTTTTTAAAAAGACATCTGCTTTTCTGTTTTGCATAACACTAATAATTATGTAATTATAGTTCATTAGCATGCACATGCACATGGTGTTTTGTTCTGTTTTGTGGTCTGACAGATATAAACCTCACTACTATTTGGAAGATCATTTAAAAATAAACCATCATTGAAGAAAAAGCCAGAAATGTATGACAGGCTCTATTCAGAACAGAATACTCAAAATTTGTCTTGGCTGGGGTTTAGCTGCTGTTTAATAGACTATTAGCTCCAATTTGCTACTGCTTTATTTGTGTCAATGCACTCTGATCTGAGCATTTTTTGAACTGCTTTGCTCTGAACATAACCAGGAAAATATTCCAAAAACGTCATTCAGCAGTGAGATGCAAGTTGAACTTGTGTGTGCTTAGCAAGACTTTCATGCTATTAATTACAAGAAGCTTTCTATGTCTGACTGAAAGCTTTCAGATGAACAATTTTTAGTGAGAAAAAGGAAAATATGTAGCACTTCTGCAAGACCATGTTGAATCTAAGTTTTTACTAGAAACTTTCAAATTATTCAGAAACATGCTAATAATTCTTTCTGATCCTGATCAATTGTTTACAGTCTTAGTATGTTTTAACATTTGGTCTTTGCTATAGTATTTAAAATAATTTTCCAGTTTTGTCAAAATTAAGCTTTTAAAAACTGGTTTTGTCCATTCTTCACCAATCCTCCCCCAACAGATTTGACACTCTCTTCCCCTTTTTATCTGCTTTGTTCCAGTGTTGAGCCATTCCTTATTTTTGACCCAATTTTTAAATCTTTGAATTTCTGGTGAGAGGAAAATATCATTAACTGACCTTTGTCAATGTTTTCCATTATGACTCTTCCAAGTCAGTCTTGTGTGATCCCTCAAGAATCTGTACAGGATGTTAGGGAGCACAAGAGATGTAATCTCTTCTAGTATAAATCCTGCCTAAGAAGGTCTTAGCATTAATGTTCTGACACAGCTCCCAAACAGCAATCTAGTTTGCCTACTTCCTCAGACCATAATATAGTTTCCAAAGACTATGTGCGAGTATCATGGTGCAAGTCAGAGTAGTCCACCCTCCTGGTGGTCGATACATATCAGGGGACCAGGAGAGCATTAGTTATGAGCAATTATGATTTTATGGTACTTGTTCTTGACCTGGTGTTCTTGAGCTGTTTATCTCTGCTCTTGGAATTATTTACACATTTTACTGTCAGTCATCAAGGGACAAAAACAGACCAGAGTGTAGCTGTTACCCTGCTACTGTTACCCTGTTACTGAGACATCCAGGTAAATCAAAGCAGTGTTTAACTCTGCTGTGACTTGCCTGCACATTGCCCCAGTTGAGCCCTGTGTTTCAGAAGACTGGGAACACATTTTGTGCTAGGGAATGACCTACTGTTTTGAATAGCCAGGAGACCCCGTCTTCCTGACTTTTAGGCTTCTACACCAAAGTCTCAAAAGAAGGTATAAGAGTTAGTTATCCTACCCAAGAACTGTTGGTGATTTTACCACAAAAATGTTTAAAGAAAAAGAGTTTCTCATGACCTTGGTTCCTCTTACACAACCTGAGGAGAAAAAAAAAAAAGTCCAAAGATAAACAAGGTTTCCTTGTGAACATTCATTTCAGGTCAGTGTATTCAATTTAAATTTCTTGATGACTGTCTAACAAACTCACAAGTCCCTCTTGAGATTGGAGAGGAAATTTCTAAAATCATCTCCTCACCTGACTCTAGTTTTAGCTTTACATAGGCAATGTGATCCAAAAATAATAAAAATAAAAAGAAAAACAAGGCAAAGTATGCATTCTATTTTTTGACTGTTCTATACCAAAGAATAAATGTAAGAAAGGCTGCAGATAGCTTTAAGGAAAAAAGTTTAACAAGGATTTTACAATATTTCTTGCTGAATGTGAAAGCTAAGTGACTAGAACTTTACAAAGGTCTGGACTTTAGCCAACTATGGCAAAATTTTATTAAAGAAGCAAATGAAATGGCAGAGAAAAAAAAATTATATTCCTGTGTTAGTAAGAAAAATCCACATGCTATTTATACATTCATACTTGAAATATATCTCTAGTTATTAGTAAGATATTACATCAGTGTGCATTATGTGGATTTATATTACAATTTAAGATAGCTTAGTAATTAAATTTTTAGAAAGTTTATGGATTAGCTAAGGTATATGTTATTTAGAAGTTTGGAAATACTTCATTGACCACTGTGTTCTGAAATATTCCATTATTGTTTTTTTCCTTCAGCATTAACATTGATGAGTGTTCCTGCAATTAGACTTCATTCACCTTTTTCTCTTTCTTACCCGAGGCACAAGATTATATAAGTAATAACTTTAACCCATTGTTCTGTTTCAGGCTGGAATGTTATCTGTCTTTGACAAAATACTTTCAGCGTGTCTCTTATGTTATCCATAAGCATAGCGTAAATCAAATCACAAAAGTGCTCAGAATCTGTTTTAGCCAGTCTAACCTAATCCATTGATATTGGTGTCCTTCTGTGTTATCTGACGGTCACTCCAAATTAGAGTTCCCTACCTTCCCTTCTAACAGAAAGCTTAAATTATTCTTTTCATTCAGACGGGAGTGGAAGTGGTAGTGTAGGAGGGTTTTACTTGAAGTGAAGTAACAGCAGCAACAAGTTACATGTTATTTTCCTTAAATGTTGTTGTGAACATAAACTGTCCTTCAGGAAGAACTAACAAGTGTGAAACTTTTAAAAGCACAACATCATTATCTGCTAAATAAGCTGTATATACTTCTGCTTGCCTACATGCTGCTATTTGAACACATTGAAGTAGATAAGTTTATGATATTACACTCCGATTATTTATGACTAATATATTTCATCATTTAGAATATTGGTGAATATTTCTTGCTTAAGCCAAGCCATTAATTTCTGAAAATGAAAATCTGAATAGGTGGAAATAGGTCATTCTTCTGCTGTGTATCTTAGACTTCAGGGTTACTATTTCCAGATTAATTACAGACAAATATGAAATAGAACATACCTGTTTCCCTTACCTCTGGAATTATTTAGGGATATGCATACATAATTTAAATAACTTACATAATGTTTTTAAGAAGCATGGTGAGGGGAACCCAACTTCTTAAGGGTTGGTTAGTTGGTTGGCTTTTTTCAAAAGTACACCTGTTAAATCTTTTTCTGATGGTCATCAGCAAAAGTTCTCCACTCTTTCTTCCCCTAGCCTCCTGCTTGATTAAGGCAGTTTCCTCAGATCAATCATCTTAAGTAATCATCTATTAGACAGAATGAAAAAAAAAACAACCTAAAAAGAGCCTCCCAGGGTTAGGTGGAGGGAGAAACATGTAGCAAAAATTGTAGTTCTTTCACTGTTAAGCTGCACAGTAGCTTTCCCTGCTCATTACTGCACCCTGAAAAAAGTCACTGATCCAAAACCCTTAAATGAAAGGCACAGACAGTTTTTCATTATTGCTCCATCAAAACAGCCCTTCTATATAGTGCTCAGAAAAGTACATCAAATGGTGTCAAAAATGTAACAGATTTACAATTCTGCACAAAGTACTGCCACAGAGGGCACTTTACCTGTATGTTGTCCAACTTGACAGATATAAATTACGAATGTTCTCATGGCATTACCGTCTTGGATACTCTGTGGAGTGTGCAGCCTCAGGAGGGTTTAAATAACCCCTTCTCATGCTTCTAAGCAGTAGCAATGTGCAAAGAGTGCCTTTCCACTCATTCCTGAGCATATCACCAATGGAGAAAACACAGCCAGTGCTTGTCCCTACACTTAGTGCCAGTTAGTGCAGAAAAGATCCAAAAAGAAGATTATCAATACTCGCATCAGAAGCCCTTCCCAAAGCTCTTCTGGGAACAATGCAGCTCCAGATACTCTCCTGGAAGTCTCCCTTAACTGCAAAATTGGAAGCAGCAAGATTAGTCAGAAATGAGGGTCTAAAAGGAGTTGGCTATCACACATCAGGGAAAGGGATGTGGGGTTCAACAGTTTTTGGGTAATAGAGCTAACCATTGTGACTCTCCCAAGCATTTTATGGAACAAAATCCAAGAACATGAAGAGCTTTGGAAATATGAAGCTGTATGGGATCTTTTTTGCTAGGGTAGTTGTCAGAAATTGTTTTCCAAGCATTTGCTGCCAGATTTCTCTGTGGATATCACCAGTCTGTTGGGATAGGAAATTTACTAATTTGAGTCTGGTATCATAAACTCTTCCAGACTGAAGAGGTATTACATTTGTAATACCACTAATTAACTTTTTCTGCTCATCTACCTCTGTTCTTTCTACAAGATTGTTACTGAATGAATATGGAAAATCTTACTCTGAAACACTTGCTATGTTTCATGTCCCCTTAGCTTAAGAGAAAAGCACTTTTGTTGGATTAAATTGGTGTTAGGCTTATAAAGTAAACCTAGAAGGCTTATCAGGAGCCTTCAGAAGATATATTAGAATTCTTACCCTGTTGTTTCATCCTTCTGAGATCTACATTTCCAAAACACTGGAAAGTTTCTCTCTCATGAATATTAGTTTAGTAAGAAAGAAGGAGGAACATGATAACCATCAGCTAACTGTCAGTTTGAAGGAAGAGGATGATGTAGCTAACCACTATAGGACTACAGTTCAGTGCAGTATACTGTTAGAAATAAGTGAAGTACTAAAAAGTTGCCCAGCTACTTCAGATTATAAGCACTTCAAGAGTGGAGAGTTGTGTTGTGTTTAACATATTTCTGCTGTGCATTGCAATGCATAGTTAAATAATGATATAATAAAAAGAAGTTTTAATAGACATAGAGTAACCTGTAGTGACATAAAACTTTTCTGTAATATTATTATGCAGATCCAGCATTATATAGTATTTGCAAATGAGCTAATAATAGCACTTCCATGATTTATTTTGGATAAATCCATATATATCTCAAAAACACTCTCAGCAAAGCATCGTTATTACTTTATTAAATACTACTTTTGCCTACTTGAGCTTAACAAACAAATCTAATGGTATGAAAGAATTTAATTTCAGAGCTGAATGATAATTTTTCAGGCATGGTTAATTCATATAATTCAAAGTTAATTATGTTTGCGATATTAGAGAGTGCTGTAATTTTGCTCTGTTCAGCTGCAGCTTTTATTAAATCTTACATTTTGATTAGGAAAGCCAGGCTTTAAGAGTGTACAGCAAATTTTAAAAAATGGCAAGGTACGGTGAAGAATTCTTTAAGCATGTGCTTTTGTTCATGTTCACATCCTCTCTTGTATTACATCACTTTACCAATCCAAAGCTGACTGAGATACATTGAAATATTTACTTACAGTTCATCCTATATGTGATTTCTTTCTGTTTTTCAGCATTTGGGAATGTTAAAACTGATGTTCCCAAGCCACCTGATATACTAATGTACAGTGGGTTCTTCAGCTATACTTCTTGTATCAAGCAATACTTCCCCAGTTATATTCTTCTGTGGAAAAGAAAGACTCCACACAACAGAGATTTACAAAATCAGTTAGAAAATGTCACAGAACTTCTGACACTGGATCAGTTAATTTCACTGTTATGTTTGTGTCATTGATTAGATATGGCTAAATTTGTATTCAATAAATACATTTAAGCAGCAGTAAAAGGTACAATATTCTGTACAAGCTGTATTTCTAGGAAGACAAAGGCAGGTGAATGTGTGGAGTTGCTGGGTTTTTCACAATCTAAGAACATGTAGGAACTGTCTAGTTTTGAAGACATTCACATGAGTTCAAGCTGTGGGCTGAGTTGCCTTCCTGTGTAATTTAGGTTATCTTTTTTTAGATTGATGTGACTAGCTTAAGATGACCCATATGAATATGTTATCTTCATTTGAGGTTACATAGTCTTACTTTTGATATATGCTATAAAATAGGAGCAAAGTCATTGTCCTGTCTCACGGCAATGCTATGATACTAAATACAGCAAGTTGCTGATGTTCTGCAGTCATGCAGCAATGTTAATATTGAAGATGCATAGGTACTACATCAAGGTGTAGCAAAAGTGTCCTCGGTCTCACCCTGTACTAGAGGTGATGAATATTTCTGACTCTTTCATTATGGGGACTGATGCAAGCTCTTCTCAGGGCTGGTTCCATTATCACTGCGCTTTATCTACAGATGCATACATAAAACATTAGGCACCTGCAACACAAACTTCTGTCCTTTTCAATGTGGCTTTGAATTTCCTTTCACTGTGGTGCTTTTTTAGTCCGTTCATTTGTTTGTTTTACCTAAAGTAAGCCTTTCGATTACAGTTGTTAGTTTTGATACCCTTATTTAAAAAGCTAGAGGTGCTTCTATATTTGCTCACATGAAAAACAAAACTATGGCAAAGGACTGCAGGTTCTTAGACTTGAGTACTTGGAAGGAAGAGGTAAAGAGCTGCATATGCTAAGAACTTACAGAAAATAATCTTCTTCACTGAGCAGTCTCAATTAATCACGGAAGGCCATTGTGCCCTGAATAAGGCAGGGGCCTATGATAAAAGCAAAATGGAACCCATTATTCATTAGCTCAGGGTTCATCACATACTGTTGGAGTCGTAACTACATCAATAATCCTTGTATCAGGGAAGAAGGGAAGTCTGAGTAAAAACATGTAGTCTTAATTCTGGTATTTCTTATCTTTTGCTGTTAGTATAGTATTTCTGTGCACACTGTATACTCATATTTGGTCTTGAAGTTAATTGCATGGAGTATGTCATCACTGCTGTCAGACTGCAGGAAGCTGAGAAATAAACCAGGCCTTTGAAGCTAGCAATTTTATTAAAGTGCTAAGAGCCAGTGAATATCTGTGGACATCGAGGACATAAGTCACTTAATGACTGTTAAAATTCCAGGCCAAAAAGATTTCCACAGACCTAAGAATCCCTGCTGCAAGGAGGATTGTTATTGGGATGAAAGCTATTTTCTCTCCTTGTGCCAAATTTAATCACATAGAATCTTGTTCTCGTCTGTTAAATGTTCTTTCTCATGCTTTTGACAAAGCAGATGTAATATTTGATTATACTTGGGAAGAATGCTAGCAGGAAGAAGAGAAACTTCTGAAGAATGGTGAGATCATTTATGTGTAATTACAGTAGTGTCAGGCCCTGGGTTGGCTCTGAATGGATTTTCTAATGCAGTCATCATCTTGTTGTTCGTAGACAGAAGCCATGCTGCTTCAGCTATAACTAGAGTATTAACAAAGCCACAGATATTTTTTCAAAGGAAAGTTAGTTTCCTAGTATGTCTGACATGGCCCTGGTAATGACTGGAGTTAAATGTCAATGCACTGAACTCTCATGAGATGCCAAATATTAGTCTCCACAAATATGAACTATTAATTTTCTTTGATTATATATATTACTGGAAATGAATATGAATGAATCACTAGTGTAAAGGGAGTGTCTGCTTAAAGCAAAAGATATTGTCTTCTCACTTAATATCTCTTTGGAAAGAACTTGTGGTTCCTTCATGGGTTTTCCAGAAATTTGGTGTCTGGCTTTCGGTAAAATTTCTTCTTTCCAGGAGCTGAATATTTTTGAGTTTTGAATGTTTTTGAACTTCCACTAATAAGAAGTGATATTACAAAAGCAGTCTATATGGCATTCCTGCACTGTAGTGAGGGGTTTTTCACACTGGTGGAAACAAGATGCAAAGAATCTATATTTATTTTCATCAACTTCACAGACCTGCTGCATTTGTCTAATGCTACTACATTAGACATGGAGAGAACTAGAACAAGAGTAGATAATACTTGTCAACAGTGCACTTTCTGAGAAGCTGGGAGAGGAGTTGATTGGGAATGAAGAAATCTGGAATCCAGAAATTGGGTGCTGGGAAGCAGTAATTTTATAAGAAATCCTAGTGTTACAATGTTTATTGCACTCCTCAGCTGAATGAAGAGGATTATTCCCCCATCATCAAACTAGACACAATTTGTTGCTCAAATTAATGAAGTTCATATCTACTGGGAAGTCTCTAGTGAAGAAACTTATTGAAGCTCATTGTTTTTCCTCAGAAAATATCCACATGTTTTTTTCTTTAAAATAAGTAAATAAGCAAAAAAGCAAGAAAAGCAAGAAAAACAACTTCCCGTTTCCACAATTCATGTGGAATGTTTTGAAATCTAAGAAGATGAAAAGTTTATCCAACAGAATGGGTGGTGTTTGATAAAGAGTGCCTCACATTTCAGGAGCCTGCTGGGATAGTGTCTTCCAGCTTCACTGCTGGGTTTTCACTGACTGAATTCATGTCATCATTTCCCTGGCAACATGGGCAGCGGAGAGTTTTACCATGCTCAAGAATTCATGTTATTACATTACTAGAAGACTTGTAAATCTTTGCTTTTGCTCCTGCACTACTCACATAGCTACTCATGGATGCTCAGAAAGTCCAGCCTATTGAGAAATCTGACTGCTACAAGTAGAGATTTTGCGATTTGTTTTGCTGAATTTCCCAGTGATTTACCTGTGAGCTTAAGTACACTCCTCCAATTACACACGTGCCCAGTGGTGATCTGCTTGATACATTTGATAACTTCAAATTTATATGAATTCTGCCAGCTGAAGTTCAGCTAAAAACTCTGCTTTGCTTCTTATGCTCCAAACCTCCAGGAGCTCTAGTTTATCATCTAGTGACATGTAATAGCTGAAACAAATGGGAACAGACTTTGCAAAATAATTTCCAAAGCCAATTGTTTTTCAGATTACACAGTGCAAGAAAAATACAGATCTAAGCAAAAATAGGAAATGTCAAATGATTTTCTACTGCAATTTTCTGACTGTTATTGAGTGCTCTTTAGGATTTAGTCAGAATGCATTATGGAATCCAACATACCACAGCACATGGGGCCTAGGACTGGAGCGGCTTTGTAGGTCACTGAATCCAGTTTTCTGCTGTGGCATCCCAGTTTAAGATCACTCAAAGACTATCCTGAAATCTACTAAGAGGATATTCTGGAACATGACTCCTCTCACAACTATAAATGCCCTAAATTGAGGAGCACTTTACACATATATTTTTGTATCCAATGTGTTCTTAAGCTTAAGTAGTTCTTTTCCTCAACTAATATTCACACTCACCTTAGTGTAGAAATAGACGGGTAATATATGTCCATTCAAGCTTCATTATGCTATAGGTTCTGCTATAAAGGACTTTGGTAATACATTAGTCCCCTTTTATCATCCTTTCTGAGTATGTAGTTTTCTCATCTCCAAAGATCTGGGAAAACCTGTTTTCTTGCAAATTTCAGCCATCCTGTTATTTCATTCATGTATGGTCTATTAACTTGCTGGTAGCACTTAGTTTCCTTTTTCATACCCTCCCTGACCCTAAACAGAAGTGAGTAAAAATGCATCAGCAAATATTATAAAATGGTGAATATGCAAAACAATTCCAGACACAAAATACAGCACCTTCTGAATTTTATCCACAGCTTGTCAGAATTTTCTGAAGGAATATGTGTTTTCACTTCCTTCCCTGTTCAGATGGGTTTTCCTATATATTTTGTGTTGTGCAATTATTCCAGAAAACCAATGCACATGGAGATTCCCTGATATTGTTTCTTAAATTTTTAGCCTGAAAAATGTGAAGAGAATTTAGATATACACAGAAACTATATAATAATTGAGAGTGTAATTTTCAAATACAAGGAAAGATGACAGCTGGTTGATCTAGGTTCTCACTATTGGGGAAAAGAGGTGTAGTAGAAGTTACTGAAAGAAAGTTAAATTCTGCTTATTAAACTAAACATATGGGAAGCTAGAAAATAACTTTCTGCATTTTTAAGAACTCTTCCCATTCCCTTGCTGAAGGATTTATTCACTCAATAAGAACTGAAGTACTTGTCTAAGTAGTGTAGAAGATGAAACTAATTGCTATTAATTATGGTCCTATTCTCCCATGCCATACTCACTTTCTTCTTGTTTTCCGAGTTTGGGCCAAAGCAGCACTTCCAATAACAAGTATTAGATTCATATTATTCTCTTTTCCTTTTTTTTTTTTTTTTTTTTTTTTTGTTATACAAGAAGTTTCACTTGGCGGTGCTTTTACATTTCTTACACAATTTATTAGTATGATGGGGTGAGGTAATAGTCATTTTTGTTCTGTGAATCCCCACTGAGAATATATTTTTTTCTCTGTAGTGACTAGATGCCCCAACTAAAATAAAACATCTCTCATACTAGAGACATATATATATTGAGAAGGCAGGTCTGATGAAAGAACAGATCTAAAGGGACAAAAGCTAGGAAAAAGGGAACCTGATTATTTCCTATTTTACAGATGGTTCTGCAGCTCAGTGAAATAGCGAGCCAGATTTTCAAGCATTTAGCAACCTAAAGATGCAGATGGTGCCTTTGTATTTTCAAAAGCACCTGTCTGTGCATTAATACAGCTGTGTGTTAACTGGCTTTAAATATCTGGGTTGGAACTGGTTGTCCAGCTTACACAGGAAATCTGCAGTAAACTAGGAATCAAGCTCTAAATCAGTTATTTTAACAATGATATTATCTCTCCTCTTTTTATATAATGCATAAAAGCACATGAAATGACTCTTTAGCTGACAGACTATGAATGGAGTTTCTGCAATTAAAGCTAACATTCACACAGGCTGGAGTGCTGGAACATTTTCTCAGATCTCTCCCCCTGCAATTCTAAACTCCTTTCTCAAAGTTCCCTGCAGGCTGCACTATTTTCCCTGCCTTGACTAATTCCTTTTAAGCTCGTCTTCATCTTATACCCAGAAAATGGAAAGTGGAAGCACATTTGTATGAATTCTGGAGGGCTGATTTTGTTGCAACTCATTTTTAAAAGGTCTAATTGCATTTGCTTACTAAAAGCACATCAGGAACATCATTGTAATTCCAAATGTACATTTAAAAATTAAACGTGACACAGTGCTTATAAATGGATTACTTCAAAGACAGGGAAATGCTACCTTGGGAAAGGGCTGACAAAGCTATTTGACATGCATTTTATTTTTGCCTGATTCCTCTCCAAGTTTTGAACACACACCTTCACATCATCTTTTCTTTCCCACCAGTGTATATGTACAGGTAAGGTCATTCTACTGTACCTGCTTTCTTTTTGGCTGTTTTTTTCTCATTTTTTCTTGTGAAGGAGAGATCAGATAAGTGCTCTGAGGAACAGACCAGCCTCTTGAGCGTCAGGTAACTCAGCTCTGATTGCTAGCATTTAAAATTGCAGATGGGATGGATACACTGAAGCTACAAGCAGCACAATGTATTATTCCAGAACAAATTTGTAGACAGACAGTCTGAGGCATAGTATTTGTGTGTGTTAGAAGAATGAAGCAGAATTTTAGACAGGAATAAAACATACATCTTCACCAATTTATCTCAAACTTCTAAATGCAGATGAACAATTGTAGAAGTACCTCCCTGGGGACCTTCCAACATTTGTTATAGACAAAGGGCTTTTCCACTGAAGCACCATACTGTGTCCAGACTCCATATTCAGCTGTGTCAGCAGGTTATGTTTAAAATCCACTTAACAGTAAACTAGGGGTCTAGGTATGTTTCCCTCCTAATTAACCTGCATAATCTGTTTTTTTTACATAATTCAAGTCTTCATTTGCATTTTAATTAGAGAGTGTGCAAAATGTCAAGTTTAATTGACTCAGGAAGACTTGGTACAACAAAGCCCTGGACTAAATGTGCTGTGGGCAGTGCACTGAACAGCTGGTTTACAGTTCAGATTAGGACTTCAGTACATGTTTTCCCCACCCAGTTTTCTGAGACTAAATGTATCAACACTAATTTCCTGAGAAGGAGGACTTGCAGACCCCCTGTTCCTGCTTTTGAATAACATGTAGCCTGTTTCTTCTTGCATGTATACATTCCAGATGCAGTCCTCTCACGCCGATGGATTAAAATCCTCGTCTCCTTTTGGTTTCTGAATCTGCTCTTTCTCAGTCAGTTCTCACTAGTAATCTGTAGAAGGGGAGAAAACACTTGGACTGGGCTCCCTAAAATATGTTAATGAAATTGTCATTTCACAGCTGGCTGAGAGATGATGTTCTGGGCTACGTTGACTCATTCAACCTTGCCACTTCTCATTCCCTCAAGAAAGTATCTGGCCCCAGTAAGACATGTTACCCTTTGCCCTTCCCAGAGATATCAACAAGAAGGGTCACAGGTTTCACTGCCAGCGTTAGAGCATAGTAATAAGCAGCACGCAGAGATGGAGGGCCGCTGGGAGGAAGCAATCAGGCTGTCAGCGCTTAGGGTTTGTGAGTCTGGGACACATCTAGGGGCCACTGAGCTGCAGGTGCACTCCACCTTGTGAAATACATCTTTTTGTGGAAGTCTTCAGAGAAGAGTTTAATTCAAGTACCCCCTGTTGTCACTTACTAAGGAGGTTAAAAACTTGAGTTTATATGAACATGGGACATTATCTGGTTTTCTGTTCATTCTGATTTTTTATTTCCTCTTCTCAGCTCACTCTCTTGTCTTCACATTTCTTTATTCCCTGCAGCAGTTTTTTTAAAGTAGATACCAAGTTGAAAGAATTGTTTATAGGTTTGAGGATTTATTGAAGTATTTACAGTTCCAGGTGCAGGAAGCATACGAGGCTTGGTAGGTATGTGTAGTCTTTGCAAGTAAGAATGGAAAATATATTCTAGATTTCTTTCTGCTAGACTTTTCTCGGATGTCTGGAATGAAACATTCTGTGTATACCTGGAAAATAGAGAAACACTCAGAGACAGCCCTTCTGTAGTTAAAATATTTCATTGAAGGTTTCTTGAAGACACAACATGGTGCTCTTACAGCTTTGTTTTACACTATGTCTTTTCTTTAGTGCATGTTATTATGTGATAGTGCGAAATTAGCAATGAAACTAAGACACTTACTTTATTTATACAATTTTTTTTACCTCATGAAAATATATAAAATATTTTATATTTTACTTTTCTTAATTTTTTCATTGTTTTTGATTAACAGATACATTTCAATCACCTCATTTACCTTTTCTTATTTCTAGAATCACTTCCCCTGTGTAAATGAAAAGGGCTGAAGTTGAGTCTACGTATCGCTCATTCATGCCCAATACATTCTTACCAAATTTCTTAGTATGTTCATATATTGCAGCTGATATTTTTACACTTTTAGTGATGTTTTTCATGTTAACATATTAGACTTGAACAAAAGCTTAATAAATATAAGGTTTTCTTAATAAATATAAGATTAAGAAAAGAAGGGTTTCAAAGTAGGTTATCAAGTAATCTGGTGACAGGCACAGGTGTGAAAGGAGTTGATTTAGTGTTGATCAACATCATAGCAAATTACATTGGGTCAAAAAGATTGCTTTAAAGATTTAAATAACTTCTACTACCATTGGTAAGTGTGTCTGTGGTCTGATCTGTCAGAGGTAGAGGTGGTACCTATGTGACTGCTAACAGCTATCTCATGCAGATAAGATGCTACTTAAAGTTCGCATGCAAACTGAAGCAGAATATGTTAAATAATCTTCTTTTTGACAAAGAAAAACCAAAACACAAACCTTAAGTCTATGAAGTCTCATAGAGAAGATACGTCACTTGCAGAAATCATTAAAGAAGTGGGATTATTGTTCTAGTTTTCACAGGCTTCTGGAAGGTTGGAGGATGCCTGCAATTGCTGCATCACCAGAATCCGTTAGGATGGAAAAAAGCACAAAACCAAACCAAGATGTCAACAAGAAGAAAGCCCTTCAAGTGAAGTTTAAAAGACACCTACTGAAGCTGCCAGGCATGCATTCTCTGAGGAAGAAATGTGTATTTAAGTACCCCTGTAGTCCATGGAGAAATACCCAAGCATATTTTGCACTTAATGTAACTTACGTGCCCTTGTCTCTGGTTCTGTCTACTTAGCACTCAAAAAAAAAAAAAAAAAAAAAAAAAAAGAATAAAAGGGGGTAAATACAAGAGCCAGAACCATTCTGCCAGCAAAAGCTGCTGTCCAGCAACCAGACTAGACCCTTTGGCTGTGTGTTGAGTGATGGATACAGCTCCTACTATCAGAAGCTGGCACTGTCAGTAGGCAGATTGGAATAAAGCTGCTGTTATTATATTTTTAATACTGTAATGGATGCCACTAAAATAGACAAGTTAATTTTCATAAATTCATCTTTTATTTGAATCAAAATAAATATTTTCTTTTTAGTAAACTGCTGTATTTAACCTTTTGTGGCTGTAGGCATTGTGAGAAGTTGGAGACTCAGGCTATACCAAAGAACATACATAGAAAAAGGTTCTTTCCAATGAAGGAAAATCTAGACCCCTATTTCAGAGGAATTTTGTAGAAATCTTCTTTCTGTTACAAAGCTCTACAGGTCAGTAGGCTGCAAAATCTAAGCATGCAGCTGAACTAGAATATAATATTTATTTCAATATCAGACAGGAGAATTAATAGTATTTGAACAGGATTTACTTTAAGCTATGTTCTTTCACTCCCTATATTTAGGGGATGCCAGCTGAGGACTGACAGAGAGTTCTGTGCTGTGCTGAGAAATTATTAAGCCCTCCAGTCACAATCCTTGCTAATCCATACCAACAGATCTGAAATATATTCTATGTAACCTGGGCCCTTTGCCCTTTTGCTATTACTGATACCATTATTCAACTGGACATGCTAAGTTATTGAGACAGACTCTGATCTTTGTTGTGTCAATCTTAACACTATAGTGAAAAATTATTATACTAGTTCTAATTATTACAGGAAAAGAAAATACAAGAAAGAACTTTATTACAGGGAGGAAAATGTTGGAATGACAATACAGTTTAAACAAGTAAACAAGTAAAGTACTTGGGCTTCTGAGTGTCTGCCCCTTTTTCTGCTCAAAGATTTGAATTCCTTTACCTGACTATGGGTGGGATTTTTATAGTCCTTGGGTCTTCACTGTCATCTCATGTCCTTTTCCTTATCATCTCATGTCTATACTCTTCTACATCACGTCTTGTGTCCACACTTTCAAGGTTTCTGCTATCATACCAGGCCCGCATTCCTCTACAGTACATCACTAAGCTAGAGACATAAATATTATGTGTGTAGAATAACTATTTGTTACTATGTTATATAGAGAAAATATGGTTATACTCTACAAAGATAAACAAAAGTTATACAAATTAGGCATAGCAACCTGATCATTAAAAAACCTGCTTTTATAGCTGAACAAGCTAAAACAAAGCTTCAATCAAGCCAATAAAAGACCAGACCCAGCAAACCTGACAGCCCTCAGTCCTGAGACAGTGTAAAGCTAGCACAAAGGCAGTGGCCTCCTACAAGATATAGCAATAGTTCATGTACTGGGGTACAAGTCTACAAGGTCAAGGGAAAGTGCAGCAGTTCTGCTGCTTTAACAGGTCCAACAGCATTAGCAGTACTTGGCTGGTTTCTAGTTTTTGTCTCAGTTAGAAACCACCTAACAATATATTTTATTTGTCAAAGTCTCTTGAATAAACTGGCTGTCACAGTCCATGTGCTATATAATTTCACATATGTGTGCAATTCACAGTAGATATTATAAAATGATCTGTTTTCCCCTAACATATTACTGAAAATAATGCAATACACTTGTTCAGTAATACCCAGGGCAGTTTAAAGGTGTGAGAAGCTCAATATTAAAATTTCATACAGCCATCTTCAATAGAAGAGGTTCCCCTTGAAACCCACTTGGTAACCAGCCTTTTCTTTGAGGGCTACTACAAAAATATGTTTCTATTCTTATACAACTTTCAGCTGCCAGAGCACACATCAGATATCCTGACTGTTTTGTTGGTGTTGATTTTAGTTACTGTATTGACAACTGCTTTATAGTGGTATTAGCATAATAAAGCTTAATTCAAGATCTTATGAATTGGAAAGATGCATTTATTTTCAAGGTTTTAAAGCAAGTCGATTTTATGTTTTCATGCTCTCTCACTCACATACTCATAAGAAGCATCATGCATCTGTCTAAGCAGTCTGACCAAGATCACTTGTGCACAATGCAGAAGACAACACGTACCATCTATCAAGTCCTCTGTATCTCAGGAACTCCTCTCGACTGGTGATGACAAACAAGTCTTCGGACAAATCTCCTTCAGGAGCCATCAGCTATTTTGGGGTAGATCTTAGCTTCAGATCTTGCTTACTTCAGCTGCTGCAAATCTTAAACCACATCTCTGTCCACTGTCTGTTTTTCCTCTTTTGGCATATGTGTGAAACATGTCTCTTGTCTGGTAGATGAACAGGGAAAGGAGAGGTGTATGTGATGCTCTGCAGCCTTGCTGCCACTCTGTCAGTGCCGGGGCACTGCCTGATGAGTCATCAGCTTTTTGGTCTGCAGACTTTTTGATTTTGACATCAAGACCACGTGCCCTAATTTTGCTGATGAAAACAGTGTCCTGGGAACCGTGTCCTTTATTATCTGGACATCCTTTTAAACCATTGTTCTGCTTTCTTTCTCATGCTTATACACACATTTCCATTCAGAATTCCTTCATGCCAATCTTAATATTTCTTATGAATCTCTACTGTGTAAGCAAAAAACCCTCCACTTTTCTTGGGTAACTCCTTTTTCCCTAAAACAATTTTAGATTTATGAAATCAGATACCACTGTTTTTCTTGCTGTGTGGCAGCTTCTCAAACGTTGTCACAGGTAAAATAACCAGAAGTTACTATAGAGATAAAGAAAATGCATCCTATAGTCAGTGCAGGCAAGTCACAGATAATCGAATATCATCATAAAACTACATAAATTAGCATTCTACAAAACCATAACCTTGCCTACAGGAAAAAAGCTAATCCAAATATTGTATGATTGCTGTCCAGTAGCATTCTTATTGTTGCTTTCACCTTCTTTTCTTAGTGATTGCAACCATTTTTTGGGCCTTGACTTAAATTAGATTGTGAAAGGTCTCAGGGCAAGGTCATGTCATTCTATATGTTTGAACAATGCCTGGCACACTGTCACCTCACTTTTGACAGGTTTCACAGGAATTGCTGTAATAGTAATAACAAATAACATCAATAATAACATTTGACCTAATAGGATTACAACATACATGTCCTAATACATATTTCCTGTTTTAGTCCCTTGAAGTTTGGTCAATATAGGTTTCTTTAAAAAGCTTAAAACTTTAAGCAATTTTGGCAACAATCACAAATATTTTTCCTAATGTTGCTGCTTTGATATTGCTCATTTATTTAAAATGCCATTGTTGTACTTAAGCATTCTGCAAAATCAGTGCATAGATACCTACACATTTATTTTCTGTAGTTACTTGCTCTTCCTATTGATTGCTTAGGCCAGGGGACTTGTGATAAACTTGCTTCATCTTGCTAAGCAAGAGAACGTCTCTGTGATAATCTTCTGTTCAGTGTTCCATGGTTTGGTGCATTCCTATGTATGACACTGGTTCAGATTCCCAGCTGGATTAATCTGCATTTCAAGTTTATACATGGTAGAGACTCTTGTGTGACTCTTGTGAAATGAGATTTAAATGTAACTGTGCCCGAAGCCTTTTATGGGAATACAGTGTTAGATTTCAGACCATATGAAGTCACAGTTAAGAGGCTACTGCACTGAGAAAACAGCTTGAAAGATTTAATGAAAATCCAGTGCATGAAAGAAAGAAATTGACAACTATGCTTCCAGACTACTGAGAATAAAAGACAGCTATTAAATGCCTTTACACAATTAATATTGCTTTAGTTGCACAGATATATAATCAGCAAATACAGGAATGGCTTCATATGGGCTTTGCTCACCTTTCTTTTTCTTTAAGAAAATGTGTATTTCTGTAATCTGTAGCTGTAGTCTTGCAATATACAACTGGCTTTCATACATCCTTCAGATTTGTTTGTTTTCTCTATTTCTGAAGGACTATTCTTCTAATCCTTTAGGTTCTTAGATTGTTCAGTTGAAAGTTTTTTCATTCTGTATTAGTTAAGCTCAGCAGGATGGAAGAAAGATACTTCTGCTCAGCAAAAGTGATCTGAGACTCTGCTGTACACTTGTAAAGACACTGCAGACCCTGAGATCATTTAAATCAGTAGAACTTGGGAGCAAAGGAGGGTGACTATCATCAAAGTACAGAGATAAACAGCAAAACAAATTCTGTATTAAGAAAGCTAGTTGAAACACTTACTTGCTTGTAGACTAGTTTAACACACATTCAGCAAATGCTAAGCTTATATCCAAAACGTAAGAACAGAAGTGATGAAATCCCTTCCAGGTGTCCTCTACTGCTCAGACAGAACACAACAGCTGGAAAACATTCTTAAGAAAACACCTCCCAAACCCCCACCAGTTTCAGCCTGCTAGCTGTTTTCCTACTCTGAACCGGACTTACCATTTTACAGATATAACTGTATTACTTAAATACACATTTTCTCCCACTATTTGCCATCTCTCTCTCCCTTACTATGATACCTCAAAATCAGTTCATCTAAAAATGTCCCATGTGCTTTGACCAACCTAGTATATTTTGCTGTGGCCAGGAAAGAGTTCTGCACATTTTGAGGCCATTCACTGCTTTTTTTTCCAGAATGTGATCTTTCTGTATCCCCTGAAATTCCAGCCCTCCAGTATGGTTAAGAGATGCTCTAATGGTTTTTGTCACTCTGTAGATTTGCTTCGGACAACTTCAAGTCCACACAAGCTTGAGGGAATATGTATGATTTGTAGATCCCACTTAGACTAATGGGAAAGTGTTAGAGAGAAGTTGCATATATTTTTATAATAGAAATACTTTAAAATTCAGTAAATATTAAATTAGTATTTAATTAAGACATAGTTCTCCTGATCTAATGGAAATATGATCATTGTTGTCTCTGTTATGTAAATAGGTGGGGGATAAACATTGCAGGAATGTTTCAAACCATTTGTATTTTTCTCTGAAGTGAACCAGATATTATGGAAATTTCTGAAGTATTTGCTTAAATCTGGTACTTTTGTTCTTCTGGGATTGAAATGGACAGTCCTAAAATTCTGCAGGATGCAGTTCTTATGCTCTTCTAATCTCTTCTTAGGATCAGATTTAAACATTATAATATAAGCCCCAGTCTCACATAGAACTTACATTTTTTAAGAAGTCTTTTAAATCAGTGGGATATTCAAATACTATATGGTTAACGCATTCATGTCCTGTGTGAGAGCCCTGAATTAACTTCTGACCATTTTGTGGAGGCAAAAATAATTAGTTTGCTTTTGTGTACATTCCTCAAATATACCTCAACCGCTATTTGATTCCATCCAGCCCTGGAAATACTGAAAGATACACTTGGGTGGTGTCAGAACCTTTAGCCTTAAGGTTCTTTTCACGTTCATCTACTTCAGTTTTAGACTTCTGTAATAAACAGGATTTCTCTAATTCCTCTGAGGAATGGATTATGTTACAACCTCTCCTAGGCATGTTTTCCTTATGACTAAATTTAGCTATTTCCTCCATTTGTTTTTTTGCTACAGTAAACACAATTTCCATATGAACCCATAGAGAAGTGAATGCAGAGATTTTTCTTAAGTGAAATCACATCTAGTGTGTGCTGAGACTGTGAGTACTACTGCACTGAGAAACACTATGCTGTAACAACTTTTTTTTTTAATTTTCTTTAAGTTCTAGCCCTTGCTTTAAGATATAGTATTTTTCTTTTTACATTGTTTTTGAACAATGCGTTTCACCACTGATGTTGACAAGCAAATATTCAGCAACTTTACAGGAAGGATAAAGAAGAAAAAAAAAAAAAAAACAAAAGCCAGCCACCTTCCTGCTGCTGTCAGTTATGAGTTATCGATTTCCAAGAAAAATTTAAATTATGATAGAAATATGTGCAAACAGAGAAAGAGCTGCTCCCTTCTTCCTCACCCACAAAATATATTCCATAGCATTGCTCCAGCACACAACCTCAGTGCTTACTGCCTTAAAGAAAACCACATGCTTCTCCACAGTCAACGTTTTAGCACAGCACAGTCAAATTAAAATGTCTGGACACTTACACTTTTTCATAGCAAAGCATGAACCATTTAATAGACAGACTTCTTTATACTCAATACCCTGGGGCACTCTGATCCTCTGCTGAAGTCCCTGGTCTCATCTGCTGTAATTGCATGTGTCACAGCCTTCTTTTAGCTTATTATGTATATTACTTGAGTTGATACAAGGAATTTGTACTTTAAGAGCTGAGACTAAATCTCTTTCCCCAGTTTTACATTTTAGTCCATGTCAATGCTGCCAAAGCAGCAGCAAGTGGAAGTGGCAACTGGACCACTTTTCTTGACAGTTTGTCTGGACATATGCAGAGACCCTTGTAAAATTAGGCTGTATTTATGCTAGGTAAAATTTGAATTTTGTGATATAGAAATTCCAATCTTTCTCGTGCCCAGAAGGGTTCCAGATCTTCTTTCATGGACTAATATTACAATGCTGAAAGTGACTAGGATTTATCATCCGCAAATGTCTTTTCAGCTTAAGTAGTCATCTTCATTTGTATTTATTGCATGTCTCTCAAAAGTCATATCATGCCAGAAATCTTGTATATTCATAATGAATACAATAAAACCATATTTCTCTCATGCCTGAGTGCATTCATTCATGCTGACAGAAAGAATTTACTGATAAAGAAAAGAGAAGTGGGAGGATTACTGTGAACAGAAGAGAGACCCTGCTTCTGTTTATTTTTGCTTCTATGCTCTGTCTTACGTTACACTTCAAGCATCCTGAGGGAGAGAACTCCTGGTAGATGAAAGGTGCTGGTGATCTCTGTATAGCCAGACCTGCACTCACACAAAATTCAGGTTCTTTCAAACTGTTTAAGTTACCCAAGCATGTGAGTGAGCAATGTTTAAAAATCATAGTAAAGAACTGTCCACTCCACAGGCTTCATAGACAACCTATGGAGTGGGAAAAAAACTCCAAAAACATGTCTTGTTCTCAAAAATTATTTTTTCTTAACACAGTAGAAAGAATTAATTTTTTTTTCCATCTAATGCAATCATGTAACGTCTAATGCTTACACACGTGCAAAATGAGTTAGATCTTTAAAGCCCAAGAGAAAACTCCACATCATTGCCTAACCTGTTTGGTGACTAAGCTCTTACCAAAAATTGTCTCTAAGTACATAAAGCTGTGCTTTTGTAAGAGGCCATCTGCTGTCTCCAAAAGGCTGAGCATCTGGGTTCCCATCTTTTGCTACTTACCACCCCCAAGCTCGATGTTCCCCCGTTTAGGTCCCTTGAGAAGGGCCCAATCTGGTATGTTTGCTTGTACATGCTTAATACATACAGATAGCTACAGACTTTACATAAGCCACATCAGTCTTGGTCATATTTAATTAGAAATGATGCTAGCAGGACAGAAGAAGGGAGTGTTGCTGCTCTTCTTCTATTTTAATTGGATTTTAATTAGGCCAATTATCTAAACAAAATAACCAGAGCACTAGAGCAACTCACAAGGATCCTTATTATTGTTATGGATAATTTTAGTATGGATAATTTTGTTATTTTTCTGTAGTTATAATTTATTTTCTCTCTCTTAGTAATTTTGACCCATTGACATAAATCTTTCTTTCAGTTAATGTACTGTTTTATCTTTTAAGTCTCTCTTTTGTTAAACTTGATTAGTCTTGTTTACACTGAACACTGTAAGTGACAAATCCATAATTCAGGTGTGGACTAATAAAATTCTTCCAAGTCCATTCTCCACCAGCTTGGGTTCTGAAAAGTTTTTAAGACACACACAAGTGGGTTGTACTACTCTGGCTGCAGAAGATTTGGAAAGGCATTTATTTTCAACCAGAGAATAAGACAAAATGGGGAGAGCCTGAAACATGGGTTACTTACCCTGTGACAAGATCGGTACTTATAGCACTTCCCTAAGGTGTTCTCCAAAGCCTCAGGGCATTTATACTACCTTCTTGGACCACAGATTAGTCAGAGTGGGGATATCTGCCATTATTTCTGTCAAAACTATGCAACTAGTTGCAAAGAAGAGTTCAAAATTCATTATGCCACTGTAAGAGTGACACATGACTCTAAATTGGTTATGAGGGATTTTCCTTGGGAGAGAGTCTTTGTTTCAAGACAAAATATTTTTTTCCACTGATTGTAACACTTGGACATCCAGTTGTGACTGGTATCCCTACTCCTGATCCCTGGTAATATGATTAGCATAACTAACACCATTTTATAAGGCAAATGGCCATTCTCTGTGACTGAGATGGTCACATATCAGTCCTCTTTCCCCTCCTCATCAGTCTCTGAAGGTCCTGCACACCAGGCAGATTTCTTCCCCTTCTTATCAGCCTTCAGGGCTCCTGGGTGCCGGGCTGACTTCTTCCATCCTTATCAGCCTTGAAGGTCCCAGGTACCCAGCCAACAAGGTGTTGGTGATGACCCCATCACAGAACACGGAAATGTAACAGCACATACATCACTGTTTATAAAATTAGCAGTTACAAGTCCTAAGTGCGACTTGGACCAGAAGTGCTGCTGAATGGCAAACTTCATGATCTCCTGGTGGTCATCTGCCTCCACTATCATCTGCTTCCTCTGAGGACTGAATGAGTGACTCATACTCCTTTATGTGTTTTTGAGTCCAGATTATGATTGTTATATTGATATGGCAAGCAAAGTATTAAGAGTTGATTCAATCTGCAGAGAGTCCAGGTGATTAGGAACCATAAAATAAGCTGTGTTATAAATTCTGTGCTATGATACTTAAAAAATTGTGCTACACCTATTCTGCTTATAAAAATCCTGCGCTATTCTGATCATAATATTCTGTTATGCTAATTATAAAATTGTTAAAAATAAAGCTTTAATGCTAGCTACAACTTAGTGCCATCATCATTCTGCCCAAGATCCCCAAAAGATCCTGTCTGTCCCTGTAGTGTCAGGTGACACCAAGTCTTATCTATTGACTATGTGCCAAGTGCTTCAGCTGTCTTCTGTATGGTTATAAGAAGGAACTTAAGCTTCTGAAATGCTTTAAGCATTAGAAATATACTTTTGAAAATGTTATTGTTGTCCCCAAATTCTCTGTTTGAGAATGGGTAAGAAGGTGCATTGGTGATTATTATGTGTGTGGTACTCTGAAAGGTAATATAAAAAAAAAAAAAAGAAAAAACAACAGCAACAACAAAACCTTTAATTTTAACATGTATAATATGATATGATGGTTTTCTTCATCATTAAAAAAAGTCTTTCCTACTGCCTTTTGATCAGATTCCAGAATCTGTCTCCCTGTTGCTATTTTTGTGACAAAAGACTTTCTGAATTGTATAATTCTTGAGTTCCATGTTAAGCACCTCTTGTATTTCAGTTTTAAACATAAATGTTAATGAGCTAATTGCACTGTTCAAAAGACCTTCTATTGGAAACAAGGGCTCGTTAGTAGGTGTGCTGCCTTCTGTGCTTTATAAGTAGGTTTTAGAACTTCATCCAGGCAACTCTAGTTGCTATTTGCAGATATAATTCTATCTGTTAATACATAATTACTTAATAGTTCTTTTACTACCCTTTTAGAGGCCTTCCAGTACTTCAAGAGGCCTATAGGAAAGATGGGGAGAGACTCTTTATCAGGGAGTGTAGGGATAGGATGAGGGGTAAAGGTTTTAAACCAAAAGATGGTAGATTTAGATTAGATATAAGGAAGAAATTTTTACTGTAAGGGTGGTGAGACATGGGAACAGGTTGTCCAGAGAAGTTGTGGCTGCCCCTCCCTGGCAGTGTTCAAGGCCAGGTTGGACAGGGCTTTGAGCAGCCTGGTCTAGTAGAAGGTGTCCCTGCCCATGGCAGGGGGGGTTGGAACAAGATGATCTTTAAGGTGCCTTCCAACCCAGACCATTCTATGATTTTATGATAAGTATTTATTACCAAATAAAATACCAATTAAGAGTTAGCACTTAAGCATCCTTTACATTATGCAATTGCTAAAATTTTCGTCTCTATCATTTTAGATGACAATCAAAATATGCTGTGAAACAAAATCATCCTTAATCTTATAGAATTTGTGAAATTTCAGGTGAAAGTTATTTCTGTATGTATTCTATTTCATGTTTGGATATGACTAGGTAGATAATGATATACAAGTTTTCTCATTGTTCTCACAGAAATCTAGGCATATTAGCTGCAAGACTTATTCTGTTAGTCTTATAGTTTGTGTCAAGGTAAGAAGCTCATGAAGCAAAGCATCCAGCATGCAGATGTAGCTTTTCAAGTAAAAGCAGAGCAGGTGCCTGCACAAGTAATTCTTGCAGATGTAGTTATTGTTTGTCACAAATATGGCTTTTGCTTATCATCTGACATTATAGAGATTTACTTTCTAGTCTTTCACCGAGCCTGTTCTTGAGGCAAACAAAAATCAATAAACTTTTCTAGGATAAGTAAAAATAACTGCCCAAAGAAGAGTAATAACACAAAACTGCTTTACTACCTTACACAAGTAAGATCTTCATTTTGGGGAGTCTATGCAGAAACTGAATCACAGAATCACAGAAACACAGAATCATCTAGGTTGGAAAAGACCTTGAAGATCATCTAGTCCAACAATTAACCTAACATTGACAGTTCTCAACTACACCATATCCTTAAGCGCTGTGTCAACCCGACTCTTAAACACCTCCAGGGATGGGGACTCCACCACCTCCCTGGACAGCCCATTCCAACACCTAAAAACCCCTTCTGTAAAGAAATACTTCCTAATATCCAGTCTAAACCTTCCCTGGCACAACTTGAGGCCATTACCTCTTGTCTTATCGCTTGTTACTTGGTTAAAGAGACTCATCCCCAGCTCTCTGCAACCTCCTTTCAGGTAGTTGTAGAGGGCGATGAGGTCTCCCCTCAGCCTCCTCTTCTCCAGACTAAACAACCCCAGTTCCCTCAGCCGCTCCTCGTACGACATGTGCTCCAGACCCTTCACCAGCTTTGTTGCCCTTCTTTGGACACGCTTGAGTCATTCAGTGTCCTTTTTGTAGTGAGGGGCCCAAAACTGAACACAGTCATCGAGGTGCGACCTCACTAGTGCCAAGTACAGGGGCAAGATCACTTCCCTGTCCCTGATGGCTACACTATTTCTGATGCAAGCCAGGATACCATTGGCCTTCTTGGCCACCTGGGCACACTGCTGGCTCATGTTCAGCCGGCTGTCAATCAACACCCCCAGGTCCCTCTCTGACTGGCAGCTCTCCAGCCACTCCTCCCCAAGCCTGTAGCGCTGCTGGGGGTTGTTGTGGCCAAAGTGCAGCACCCGGCATTTGGCCTTATTGAAACTCATGCAGTTGGCCTTAGCCCATTGCTCCAGCCTGTCCAGGTCTCTCTGCAGAGCCTCCCTACCCTCGAGCAGATCAACACTCCCACCCAACTTGGTGTCATCTGCAAACTTACTGAGGGTGCACTCGATCCCCTTGTCTAGATCATCAATAAAGATGTTAGACAAGAGTGGCCTCAAAACCAGGCCCTGGGGACACCACTTGTGACCAGCTGCCAAATGGATTTAACTCCATTAACCACAACTTTTGGGCCCGGCCATCCAGCCAGTTCGTTGTAAATAATTTAAGTCAGTTATGTTCAGGATGAATGAAAATATTCATTGTCAGTGAGCACACTCGTCTTCAAAAGTTGTTGTGAAATGCTGTGCACTTCCTGAAAGCTGACTTCTGTGGGGTAATAATCATCACACGGGGGATGTGGGGGACAGTTGAAGCAGAAAGGGAGATCACATACAGGTAACAGAGGAGATCTGAATACTTTGGGGTTTTCAGCACTGGGGGAGAGGAACAGTATCTGCCTCTAATTTTATTTTTTTGACCTTGTGCTATGACAAAGTTTCTGGTTTATAAGGAAACTTTCCTAAATTTTCTGTTCTTCTGGAACACCGTTGTCCACATTTCTTTGATGCTATCACTGCCATTCTTCTAGTCATGGGTACAGTGCAACATTGTAAAACCTGTATGCTGGAAAATGTTCTTAGATAGATGTGAAACAATGACCCACACAGTTAATGATTTCAGACTGCTGGGTGGGAATACTAAATGTACTTTCCAATTCATCTGTTAATGTCAATTCTTCCAAGTCAACCACTGGCATACTTACCCATTGTGTAAACAGAATAGTATCATATTTTTTGCCAAATCTTTGTCCTGGTCTTCACTGCGCTATACGTGAAGTTAGTGATGCAACAGTAATAAACTATCTCCACAAGAAGATCATGCATATGATCAGTCAGATTCAGTACGCTTATATCATGCTGTAGACGTTGCTCATTAACATGTTTCTCTCAATACCTAGTGAAGGAGTTACCAGGTCCTCTGCTGCTATGTATCATTATAATTCTTTTTTAATTTACTACTAATGCCTAATTACTCTTGCATAGAAGAAATATTTCTAAATGACACTATTCTAGACTTGGTAATATTTTATCTTTGCTAATATTTCATTTAAGCCCCCACTTATTCCCCTCTTATACCTCTTCCCTGTCAAAAAAAAAAAAAAAAAAGAAAAAGAAAAAGAAGGAAAAAGCACAAAGAGTGAACTGTGTTGCTACAGCAGAGTAATGGCAGAAGCCCTGAGGGCTGGATGTGTACACAGGTGCTATACACACACTCAACAGAGTGCATATAACCTTGTCTGTATATAATTGACAGATACACCTAGGGACACAACAGGCAGTGAACTGGAATTTGGTTGTGGCTGAACAAGCTGCAGCCTTAGAGGGGCTCTGCAGATGTTAGTGGTGCACTAGAGTTTAGGAGCTGGACAGGAACAGAGTTGTCTTTTTTGTTTTGGTTTGGTTTTTATCACCTTTTTGCTTCTTCTTGTCTGTTTCTGCCAGGGTTTGCAAAACTAGTCACAGAATGTTACCGATGAGGTTGTGTTGAAGTGATTATATACTATAGATGCTGGGGTGTCCTTTCTTCCTCAGAACCTGCTTCCACAGACTTCATGTAAACCATGATCAGAGTGGCTGTTCTCTTGTTCACTTGTTACAGACCTGCACCATCCCCTCTGTCAAAGTGCAAAAATTTCCTAGTTTGTCATTTCCCACTTAACAACATCTTCAAACATAGAACTAGCTACCAATGAAAATACTCAGACCGTATATATCTCTGTGAACTCGTGAGGGAAGTACTACACTGCTGAGACATGGTTGCTGTTAAATCACCATTACATTTCTACCCTTGGGCCTTTTTTCCAGCAGATGTTATTTGAAGTCTTTTACCTTGTAGCCATTGATCACAGAGCTCAGATCAGAACTACCTATGACAAAGAGGGGTTTTTTTTGGTGTCTCTTACATGGCCAAGATTATACAACACAAAACACTCTACACTAACATGTTAGCACAAAACCAAGTTAGAAGAAATCTTTTAATTAAAGAGAGAAAGCATCTTTAGGTTGTGCTGCTATTTGGAATCAACATAGTTGTTATGCTACTTGGATGCCATGATAATGATACCAGTTTAGTTATACAATTAAATATTACTATATTTAGTAATCTTATCATTAGAAATCTTTGGCATTTTTTTCTCATCTATGAAACAGGAGTCAATGAAGTGCTCCCAGTGGAAACTAAACCATTGCATAGAACATAGCAACAGATGCAGAGAAGATCTGTGCTACTTACGGTCGTCTGACATTCTTGGTGCATTTTTGTTTATAATTTTGTCAGTATGTTTAATAATAATATTATTAATTTTGTTTAAGAACTTTATTCTTACTATGACTTTACTATGGCTATTGTTACTGCTATCCTCAATAATGAACCTTTCTTATTTCATCCTTGTTTAAGTTTAGCAAGCTTCATCCTAGGAAGCTTTAATGATGTGTTCGATATGAAAGTAAAGAAAAAACGGAGCTACTGATTAAGCAAAACATCTGCAATGGCTAGTAACTCCCTCAGTTCTTCAGTCTAATGTTAATGTTGCATTAAATTTGTGCTTGTCTTGAAGACTAAATGAGGTTTTTTCTAAAGTTAACATTTGTTAAATATGTTTTACACTTAGATTTTAGAAGCCTGTACATTTTGCAGATCATGCCTTCCTCAAGGTGTGGATCTCTGATTTGTGTCTTCTGTTTCAGAGGATTTAAAAGTCTGTCCTGATGTTTCAGGATGTTTTCAACAGCTGAACTTACCTGATGACAACTGTCTTGATGTTTTTTAACAATATATCTAAAAGAGTGACACAGTGCACCCAGGTGTTAGTAACATGGACTTCATGCTCTGTGTTGTTCTGGATTCTTTTTTCTAATATTTCACGACCATAAATTTTAGCTATTACTAGCATGAGCAGATTAAATAGAAGGAGTAAAAACAGAGCCAAACTGCAGGTGCTAAACTGTTTATGCTATCATCCATTCCACAGTGCAGATTGCAGATGACTTGTATAAAATCACTTGGTTTTATGTAAACTACACTGTATTGTACTAATATATATATATGATGTACCTCTGTGTACAACTGAAATACCCTAGAAATTTTTCCAACCTTTAGTATGAATTTGGAGTCTGAAAGTATGTCAAACCACAATGAGGATGATGTAACACATACTCAAACTTGGCATAAGTGACTGTAGATAATCCAGTGGCATAATTTTGTTTAAAAGGGTAATACACCTGTAACTGATTATAATTGTTTCTCCTAAGGATCTAGCATATACTTTTTCCTGCCTTATATTTAGTATCCTCTCTATTTTAATTTCTCTACTGAAGTGGCATAAATTCATCAGCTGTTCCATTTTCTGTATATCTGACACATAAAACACCAGTTGGTTAAAATTGGCAGCTGTGGTTATATTCAGTAGGCATCCATTCTTTATGAGTCTTTTTGCATGTTTTCTTCATTCCTTTTGCCAACACATAGGCTTGGTCTTATACTCAGACAAACTTTATTAGTCAGCCAGTCCATAAGATATCTATGCTCTGAAGCAGACAGACATTTTCACTTGACGTAATGCCACCCCAATTCTCCAGTGTTCTCTGTTGGTGCTGCAGCAGATGTGGCAGAAGTTGAACAAGAGCTGTGAAATGCAGTTTCTGAACCACAGTGGACTTACTGGCTCAAGTCAACCTTCATTTGTGATTGGAATAAAGATGCTGGACTATGAATGGCAAGACAGCTGCAGGAGTGCGTTTGCTTTTGTCACTTTGACAGATCGGTAACTTGCATAGGACTATGTAGTTTCATGGGAAATTCCTGCACTATATTGGAAAAAAACATCTATGAGCAGCTAGGCTAAGTAGCTTGGGCATTACAAGGAAAGGTAAAACCTAAGCACTATTACATCTGTGTCTTAAGTATTCTGATGGGATGCTTTTGAAAACTTGACCATTGGTAGTTTATTCAAGCTCACAAACTTTGTGGTAAAGAAGGGAACTGAACTTCTGCACTGAATTACTGTACCTTTAAATATTTAACCAGCTTCATTTACAGAACAGTGAAGGCAGTTGAAAATTAATCATAGAATAATAATTTGAACTACTTGTTTGTGAGAAAATGAAGGCACCTGAAAGTGCTTTGATGTCTTTCTTATCAAAGAAAAGATCTCTACAACTATGTAGACATCTCTCCATACTCCCTTCATTGGTTTTAGGTGGTGTTTACATGTATACAGTAACTGTCTGGATTAAAGCACAGTTCTCAGGCTCATTACAAATAACAGGAACCTAAGAACAGGCAAAAGCCTTCAGAAAAACTGAAGGAGCAGAAGGTATATTTTCAGGTTTTGAAGGAAAAGGGCATCTGAGTCATGTTTTCATGATTAGTCATTTCACACCATTTTGTTTGTAATAACTGTAAGGTCCTTAGTAAATATACACTCTAATATATAAATAATGATATTTTCCCACATAAAGTTCATTAGTTCTGAACTAATCAGTTTTTCCTCTCTGCTCTGATAGCAACTTACCATGGACAAGTGTTCTTAGAGTCTTTTCAAGCCTGTGATATGTTTGTATTATAAACATTCTTTTTATGCTTACAGCCTATCTGTCATTGTCTTCAAGCAATTTTCTTTGTTCGTAGTGGAATGTTAAGATGTTAGTAGAGAAACAAAAGCCTGATTTAAGCTCCTGAGGTTTTGGTGAAAACTAGAAACTCATTATCTTCTGTGATGTGTTGAGTGTTATATCATTATCTAGCAAAGTAAAATTGAAACCACTGTGTAAATGCCTTTGCCCCTAGCCTGGATAAGTGCCTTTTTTTTTTTTTTTTTTTTTTTTTTGTAATTGAAGACTGAAATTCATTTCAGGAATTGCTTGAATATTCTGGTAAATGTATATGTCTTCCAGAAGTCTGAATTGCCATAAAAACCAGGTGATCTTCAACTTCTAATCAGAACAGGGTTATAATTTAAATAATTTTATTATAAATGTTGAATGCATTTTTGCAAAATAAGACCAAATACTTCCCACCATAAGAAGCACTTCTTCATTAGTAAAACATGCATAGCTAATATAATTTCTGTTGCGAAGTGTAAAAGGGAGCACTGTTAAATCTTTTCTCAGGAAGTGTTGTTTTGGGAGAGCACTTAGACATTTCGGTTGTAAAAAGGAACAAGCAGCAGTAACATGAACCCAAGATGGGAATCAAGAGAGCTCTATTATGTAGCTAAAGCTGTCTCCAGTTTGCTTGACATCAGGTAGTCTAATCAGGTAGTGCACCTTGAGTAGCCCATCTGCAAAGTGGAAATTGTTAAAATGTTCACCTTTGCATGTTTTGAGATCTGTGAGTGAGAAAATACTGTCTAAATGTAGTGTAAATTCTGCTGGTTTTTGGTTATATATTTCCATTAAACTAACTGTCATGACTTCAGGAAGACTCTGCCTGAGTGTGTGTCTACACTCAATCAAGAAAGATATCATAATTTAGACAAATGGTACAATCTAGTGTGTTTATGGAATTTTTCCACAAAGACAGTATTGGACTATAAAAAAGACAAAGAAGTGAGTTTGGGGTTTTTTTGACACAGGCTCAGCAGAAGAAATGTAGGGTTTTTTTTCTGTAGGACAGTATCTCTTGTGTTGAGGTCTCTGAAAAGTATAGTGATGTAACTTCTGGGCTAGGTTCTTTATCAGATTGAAGACTAGAGTATGAAATAGCTACAGTGATTCTGTACTTTCAAAACACTATTGTGAAGGAATAGGTTCATTTAGTCTCTTCAATAGATTTCTTGTCATATGTTTGCAAAATTCTTTTTACTTTCTAGTCAGTGTTTTCTCTAGTGATTGCTTTTGCTACATCTCTGTTTGTTTTATAACTAGTGGTTCAAGCATTTTGTAGTCTGGGGGCTAACTGAGCTTGTGCCTGACATATTCCAGTGAAATCCTCAACATTCAGCATAATAATGTTCACATGAGGCTTTGAAGGCGTCATGTTTTGCATGATACCTAAATTGCATTTTACTTCTAGTTTGCTGAGAATAACATGAAATTTTCTTTTTCTCAGTAGACAAAGACTTTAAGACGTTCATCTAATGTCCTTTTGAAAGCCAGTTTCAACAGAATATATGGAAGAAGGGCCTGAATCACCTCCTCCAGGTTTAACTGCTCTAACTGATTTAAATAGTTTCATTAGAATAATATGGGAGTTATCCAGTGGTAGCTGTGATTAGAAATATAGTCTGGATTGTATAAATATCTGAAAATTCATAATCACTCTGGATTTCCCTGAAAGAATTGAAGACAACTAAATGTAATGCATAACATTAAAACTATCCTGGGTTAAGAGCATTTATGTGACATACTGAGTAGATGATTTTGATTTAATTAACACAAAGAGAGCTGTTGGAGACAATGATTTTCTATGCAGAAGCTAACCTGAACCCTATTTTGAGCTGAGATAATGATTTTGCTTTTATGGCCAAACTGGCAAAAAATTAGAGGTCTGATTTAGCCCTACAAGTGTAGCAGGTAAGATCTGATGTAAATGACAGTGAAATTTGGTGGGTATGTGGGAAAAGTATGAACACAATATTCTGGTAAAAGATTTCTAGGCTGAGTCTTAATAGATGATAATAAATTTGTGGTCTCAAAAGGCTTTGGCAGAAAGCAATGTAAATGTTTTAAGTTGTCTAAACTTCATTACTGACACTTTCAAAATCTCACAGAATAATTTCTTATAACATTACTAACTGTATGACATCCAGTTTATGTTCTAGGGTGACTCTTTGTCATTTTCTGAAACAAAACCACAGTTGATTGAACAAACGAAAGCATTTATGTTAACGTTGTCATAAATCTTATGCTTATTGCAAGATGTTTTCTAATGTTTCAGAATGCAATGCTTTTATCAGACAGTCAAAATAAACTGTTTCACAAGCATCCTTAAAAAGCAGAAGGTCCTGCAGAAATGTTAATTATCTCCCCACCTTGGCCTCATGCTTCTGCAAGGTGCCATCCCGCTGCACCTGGCAAGAGTGAGGTACTACACGTCTTGTACCTCCCCAAGCAGCTACTTCAAAAATAATAAGGTGCTAAATACCCACTCCTTCTGAACACATAGAGATGTTGGCTGTTCTTCCACCTGCCAATTCCAGCACATCACTTTATAGATATTTTAAAGGGATGTTTAGCACTCTAGGGAGTAACCTTAGAGCCATGATCTAGCTCTCTGTCATAGGACTATTCAAATGTTCTGATGTTAAAGCTAATACAAAGTAAACTGTATTTTAGGTGCATTAGCCAAGAACAAGCTGGTCGTATGAGCTGCCTGGTAAGAATTATTGACATGAACTGCAAGTATTTCTTCTTCCCTTGGGCATTTTTTTCCCCAAAAGTCAAGAGCTTGGTCAGTTACAATCAAGGCAATGCAGTACTTTTCATGTGGTGAGTGTGTGAAGAGATAATAAGTTCTTTCAGAAACCAGTACAAGATTACTTGGTAATTTCTGTTCTTCTACAGAATTTGTCCCTTTTACCTCAGTTCACATGTATGATCTCCTGCACAACCTGTTTGTGAGATTCTGTGCTGTACATAGTTGCCTGCTTCATCTTAGCAGAAAGTATACTTTCAACCAAGCTTGATTGCAGGTAAAAGTCCTAATTGAGAAAATAACTTTGTAGCTTTGACATAGCAGATAGCTGGCATAGTCTATGTCTAACTTCTAGGGAAATCCTGTGAGCACCTCTGCATTACACTTTCTCTCCATAGTCTAAATAAGATAGGGGGATAGGGATGGGACAGGGACCTTTTTACAGAGTCTCTGCATGCCCAGCTTTCTATGTAATGGAAATCAGGGCACTTGGGAAAGACAGCGATAGATGGATAGTGGTCATCCACCTCATTTTGTAACAGAGATGGGATTTATATCCAGATCCAGAAGTTAGAAAGTGCTTTCAGATCCAGCAATTTATATGTAGTGTTAGAGATTAAAATGTAGCATGACTACCAGCCACTATAATTATTCACAGTTGGATGTACGCAGCCCTGAAATTCCCACCTGTCTTCTCATTATACATTTTGGCTGGGAGGCTGATGTACCTGAACTAATATGAGTGGTATTGAGAGGCAGGACACATTAACTTGGACACAACTTTATGTTTCCCCAACTACATGGTTTCCCAAACCATAACATTTAACCAGTTTGGAGGTCAGGCAGCTGTGCTTTTGTCCATTCTGGACTTGTTAAAAAAAAAGTGACCCCAGATTATTTGTGAAGAAGTAGACAGATGCTCATTCTGAAATTGCTTGCCCTGGTTATATATTGGGAAAATGTAGTCTTATCTAGAAGTAGAAAATGTGGAGATTTTGCCTTGGCAAGCATAAGACAAGAAACTTCTTTTTTTTTGTCATAGAAGCTGGAAATGAGAGGGAAATCTATTTTTAGAACAAGCAAGAAATAGGAACTTGAAATTTACTTTGGTGCCTGATACAGAAACTTAGAAGCAGGTCAACTTATTGAATAAAGTAATCTTGCATCTTAATTTGCCTTTGTTGAAAGCTTAAAGCCTGCAAATTTCTTGATTCCCAAAGCCTATAATATCACTGCCACATTATCAGATACCTATTGCCCATTGGACTTAAAAAATCAATAATATTTGTTGAAAAGATGTTACAAGCAGTGATTTGAATTTTATATAGTCATTAATATGTTTAAATATGCTTTGCAATAATCTTATTTATAGTTTATTGTAGAAAGCTATGTATTATATTTTCACAAGCTTTTCTATTCTAGCAACTTGGCCATCATGTATTAAATATTGTTATTTAGCTGTCATAATGTTTTTGCTTCACTTAAGAAGTGAGAAAAAGATAGCTCATTCACAGTTCTCCTGTTCGTGAAGTATCATCATAAAGGGCAGGGTTATCTTTAAAATGTGATGCTACTGTCAGACTTCAAATACAATACATTTTATGTTGTTCGTGCTAGAATCAGTCTTGGAAAGATACTTTTTATTCTCATTCATGACTTAATATTCTTATAAATTCTCATAAGACTTTTTAAACTTCTTTTCAACCCTGATCATATTTTTAAATTTAATAACATTTATGCTAGTTAACATGAATCTTTCAGGTAACTCTGCATGTTCTGTAAGTAAACAAAGCTTTCCTTTTAAACTTCAAATTTGAATACACGTAGTTTATATTTTCTATATGTAGTATATTATTAGTAAGTGTAGTCTTTTCTCCAAGAAAGGTGTCTTAGATCCAAAATTACTGTTAGTGGAAATATAGCAGTGGGAATTATACTAAGAAAAGAAATAAAATGCAAAAATTTGGACAGGTGCCAGGACTGAACTGCAGGATTCTTAGACAGCACTAAATTTCAGTGCAGTATGTTTCAACTCTTTGGCAATTCTCAGTTACTCATGGATTGGCATGAATACACAATATGAGCTGAGGTATTGCCTTACATCTAGCAAAAATCATGGAAGCTAGAACATAGCAGAGATATGCAAATGCCTGGACAGGCTCCTGCATGCTTTTGGCTTGGTTTACCAGCCTAGCCCAACGCCAGCCTGAGACCCTGGAGAACCATTTGTGTATGTCTGCACTGTGATCCCCAAATATCTATATCACCCAGATTTTTAAGTTGCAGTGCTATCCCAGCTGACAATAATTGAGTCCTGGCTGTACCTGCATTGTGGCAGTACAAGAAGACCTGCCTTAAAGGTGATGCAGTAATGGGTCTGAACTTTGAGGATGAATAAAAAAGAACCCCAGATTTTTCTCCTTAAGCAAATGCATGGAATTGCAAATAGGGCTGGGAGTTAAAATGAAGCTAAGTGGGATACAAGTTAAATCATTTGAGGTTTGGGTGGGAATTCATCTTTTTTGTAAGTCAGGAAAACACAGACAAACCCTTAACAAGAAAGAGCCTGGACATGATGTCTGAGACAACAGGGAACGAATGAATGCTAAGCAGAGCAGGTTATGTTAGGCTATGCTGGGATCACAGTAACTAGTAATGTTGTAGCCTGGCCATCCTGTAAATATGACAGAAACCCACATTATAGTCTTTGTGTAGATTGTGTGATTTAAAGCCATGTGAAACTTTCACAAACCATAATTTCAAAACTATTTTGAAATTTAAATGTATATATTAAGAGTAAAGGCTGCAATCACAATTGCCTTCATTATTAACACAGTTAATATAATCCAAATCTTGGAATTTTTCATTAAAATTTTATGGGAAAAATGAAGTATTTTCCTATATTTTGTAGCCATTTTAATTTGGGGACTTTCAGCACGTACATGTGTTGGGTCAGGGACTTAGCATTGGAAGGGGCATTTCATTGACAATAACTGGGTTTTCCAAACCTTTCAAATATTTATCTTGGGCATCCTCAGTGAAGCTAGTTAGCATTAAGCAGGTGAGATTCCTTATTTATTAATTTCCATTGCAGAGGAGTACAGGACTTACGCTAACATTAATCTTCCTATCCCTTGAGTTACCCTTTGTCATGTATCTCAACCTAGAAAAAGGAAAAGAAATACTGTCAGGATGCTTCCCACCGATGAACTGAAGAAAGTAGAAGCTTCCTTCTGAGAAAGCAAAGGAAAGATTAGGTCAGGGACACAGGGGAAGGAGCAGGCAGTCACATGTTTGGCCACACTGAGGATGCAAGCTCTAGATCTCCTATATATGATATATTTTTCATGCCTAGTAGAAACTTATTTACAACTTGCTAATGCATTGTACTTATAGAATAAGTAGAAAATCATGTAAGTACTGGCATTATTGCAATAAAAATATATACTTAATGATCACTTGGAAACAAGATAGCATAGTGTTGGGTCTTTTTGTTTGTAAGGTCTGGTTTGTGGTACATACTTCAGGAGAAATCAAGCACAACAGGTAATTACAGTGCACTGATTAATACAGAACAGCTTCAAGGTATCATGATTTATTCAAATAAGAACAAGTCGGCTTTATTTGTATTTGCCAGAGTTTCTAGACTGAAAAGTGAATATCAATCTGTATTTTACTGAATGTGTGCTACCAATTTCTTTTTATGATTTTTTTCATACGACCAATCACATTTCAAATTATATGTACCTGTTTTGCTAGAAAGTCAATCAACTTGATTCTTGTAATGTGCACAATGCTTCCAGACTATAGAGGGGAGATAGGAATTATATCCTGTAAAATAACAGACACCATTATTTAATATGGTTGTGTATACTGAAGATGTCTCATCACTGCTGTGATGGTTTGATTACCAGCTTTATTGTATTCATATTTCAGCAAACACAAATACCATGTCACACATCATCAAGAGATCAGAAAAAATGACTACCATGTTATGTGCAGCTTTTAGCAGAGTTCATTGATTCTGAGCATATAAAATATTACACTTCTTGTGTAAAATTATGTGGAGTAAAAAGTGTACTGAGCAATTTGAGGAAGCAAAGGTAGCCTGCTGTTGATCTGGATTCTAAAATATCATGAAAAAACAGTGTTAGAAAAGTTGTCATTAATCTGCTGTGTAGCTGTCACAGACTGGCTGTTTATCCTGTGTGCCGCTTTTTCCCCTCTTCTGTGCATCATTTCCCCCTGGGGCATGTTCTAAAACCCACCTCCCATTTCATCACAGCTCTTCTTGGAGCTCTCTTTGGAGGAAGAGAAAGTCTGAAACTAGGAAACATATTTACATTCTTGCAAGCATATTCACATTCTTTTTCTTCTAGTTAAATAATTTGTTGAATAATATGTTGTTTTGTGCCACCAATATAAGCTTTTGTTTTAAGAGAAATCTTTCACTGGCATTGCGTTACTTGCATCCCTTATTTAGTGGCTCACATCTTAATTTCATGAAAATCAGATAATACATACTGAGGTTCTGACTAGTACTTTTTGTTAGGTTTTGGTGTATTGCGTATAAGGACACAAAATTTGCCCCCTCTATATTTTTTTCACTTAATCTCTGTTGCTCCACTGGTTGTGCCTCCTCTGAAACTATTGGAGTAGCTGAGCATTTTCCATTCCATTTCTTTTTATTCTTTCACCTTTTTGGTCTCTTTATGATAAAAAAAGGAGGTCTTATTTTATGTGGTGTTTTTAGTGAGGGAAAAACAGATTACCATCATTCCCACTTGACAAAACTTCTTTCTTTTCTATTCATGATGTATTCTCCACTGTCACAATTAAATTAGTTTCATTGATTTATCTTGTTTACCTTGTCTTCTGTAACTGATTGACTGAAATTCTGTCCACAATTGTAACAATTCCACTAATTGTTTATACTGTTACAGAAAATATTTGTGAGAACAGGATTAATGAATTAGCCCCTGACACCATTACAGTTGCAACATTATACCAGTCTCCTAAAATATTAATAGGCTTCTATGAGACAAGAAGGGGGCCTGGAGCCAGTAAAAATCTCCAACACATGGAAGTTTGAATAATCATGGCCATATGGAAATCTGCTGCTTTATTCTTATAGCAATACCTTAGTCATGGCTTCTCTCAGTTTTTAACATTTGCAATGAACTTCTTAATAAGCAGTAACAGAGGGATCTTCTAGTTCATTTGCTACTTGGAAGTACAGCTTCTGGCTAGTATTGGGTTGAAAATTGATTTATATTTCAAAGAGGTACACCGAAAAAATCATCACACAAAGATGATTTAGCAAACTAATTTCATCACAAGGATGATATTGCAAAATTTATTCTTAATATGTTGTACAAAAACTAAAACAAAGTTAGGGGGTTTTTTTTAATGTTTTGAAGTTCACTGACATATTTTTATTCCAGACATGTTTTGCTGACAATATTTTTCAATATAAAAGGTGTCCTGCAGGTTTTTCAAAGATGAATTTTTCAAGAGAGATGGTTTTGAAAGAAGGGATAGCTGTGTTTTTACACTTGCTAAAATAAGGTTGTAGTTATCAAAGTTTTTACCATCATTCAAATTGGCTTTGCCAGTAGTTGTTTTTTAATAGACTATTTTTGCAATTATTGTCCCTCAGTCTTATGGTGGTCTTATTTAACTGCTCTTCAGGCTTGTGCAGTTTGGGCAACCAAAGATTTCACATACTCTGTACTTTAATTAAAATATGTTTTCCCCAGACTTGAGGGATCTGAGCTCACCTTTAATACAAGTTGCCTTGTTCTCTTCTCACAGCTTCCCCAACACACTGAGTTCCCACTCAAAGGTCACATCTATGACGTCAGTGCTAACTGCCCTTGTAGCTTAGGTTTGGACGGACACTTAGTCCTTTCTCTGAAAATCTGTGGGATCTTAACGCCCGAGAGCCTAGCAAGGCTCTTGATGGTGGGGAGAGGAGCTGCCAGAAGTATAGGCTGTGGGATGCCCTTTCTTGCCTACTCAAGCAGAGACATGGATGTTTCCTAGGAGAAGACAGGCTGCAGGATCCAAGCATGAAAATTCTCTGTGTACCTGTTGGGTACAAGAGGTGAAGGCCCAATCAGCTGAAGATTTGCTGGTGAAATTAAGAGGGTTTTAAAATAAGGAGGTCATGGTAAGACCTAACTGGATAGTATTCTATTCTGTTTTCTATCATGACACTTGATTTAGTCAATTACTGTTTTATTGGATTGTTTTACTGAAATAATGATAACTTTTATATGCCGTGACATAGGATATTTGTGCTGTCAAGATTTGCTCTCTAAAGGAGCATTTAAATGACAATTGTGATTTTAAACAGATCTAGGAAATGATTAAAACTCTAGATCTAAACATGCAAACAGGTGAACTAATAAATATTGTGCAAGTTACTTCCTATCTTACAGAGAGTATGGGCAGAGCTGACAGAGCAATTAATTGGACCTAAGGACCACCTCCAAGCACTCCTTTTTCTAAGGGGAATATAGAAATACTCAGGGAGTGTAGCCTAATCATTCTTGTGGTGAGGTAGTGTGAGAGATGAGAAACCAGGCCTGCGAGAAACTAAGAAAAACAGCCTGAAAAAGCAAAAGTTGAGGCTGATCGAAGGCCTTTGATGTCATAAGGAAAGGGCTTCAGCTTGTAAAGCTCCATCATTAACACAGAAATAAGATTAGTAGCCTAGCCAGCTCAGAAGCTGGCCATCACTAACCTACAACACTTAACACCTGCTTAGATATTTCCTCTGTTCAGTATGGAGACTCTTACTGACTTCTGGGACTTTGATACAGCCCTTCAATCAGCTGGCTTATAGAAAACCAGAAAAAAATTACATTGGAAAGACTTATCCAGATGTTAATCACTGCATACATGATATGGCATCATCTGAGTTCAGATTTCAGAAGTTAAATAAAACCAAGGACTTTGGATAACAAATATTCTGGCTAAAGCTCACTGCAGTGATAATCTGTTGCATTCACTCACTTTTCACTGCATGCTAACTCAGATTTAAGGCTAACTGATATGATTTAAACGCCTTTTTTTTCTGGCTCTGTGCACAAAACTCTATTTAGGTTTAATTATATTGTTCACCTGAGGCTTGTTATGGATGTATTTAAATGTTTGCAGAGGGGAAGTAAAACATAACTGTGTTAACTAATCAGTGGTCTTGGGCTTCTAAAGAGGTTTAATGATTGCTATATTTATTGAAATTATGCCAAGACTGAGTTTGTTTACTCTGATTTTGGACAAGATCCTTCCTTTAAATAACAAAGTCCAAAAAATCTTTTTTTTTTTTTCTCACCACCCCAAACCCTCTGATTATTTTTAATGTATTGCTCTCATAAATTGAAAGCTTATAAGTGTGCCAGACTGAGAAGCCTGGAATACAGATTTTCTGCTCTACTTGCAAAGCAAATAGGATAACTTCTCTTCTTCTCAAGATCCTGTCAACGCCACTTACAGACTTTTTTTTCCCCCCAGAAAATGCACATTCACAGTTCGATATTTCTTGTTTCTTCTCTTTGTTCTGTCTCTGTGTTCTCTTTCAAAATTTTTAACCAAGAGAATAATTAAGAATGTATAATACTCAGTGCTTCTTGGTACACTTCACATGGCTAAATGCTTGTAAAATGGTGATAATTTGTACTTTCTCTGGTCTGAATAAAATGATTTAAAAAAGGCCCTTGGTCCTCTCACATCTAGGTCACTCAGTTTGAATTTCTGTTTTCACTTTTCTTGCTTTGGATAGGAGCACAATTATTAAAATTTTTTAAATTTATAAGTTGTCAGAAAAATATTTTATGTTATAATTTATATTTTGTACCAAAAAGAAAGCTTTAAAGAGAAACCATTCTTATCTTCAAACTTCCTCCAGAAAGGTTCTTCTGTAGAAACTCTCTTTTTACAGGTAATATAGACCTGAAATTCTGGGACTTTTAAAATGACCCTACAGAATCTACTGTCATGACACAGGTCTGGAAACTATCTCCATGGTCACTAAATCCAATAATGTATTGTCAAATGCAACCTTCATATGTTTATCAAGTCATGTAGGAATTTCCCACCTCTCTTATGCTACTGGAAGCATGGTCTTAGGGCTTCATTCATCTGATGATTAGAAATCTTTTTATGTGCGTCTATTTAATATATCTATAGACACATTGTTCCTGTGAATGTTGGTTTTTAACAGCAGTTCTTTTCTTGGGTATTTACTTTTTTTAGTGTTTTTAAGGTGAATAATCTTATCCTGTCAGTTTGTATTTTTCTGAGCTAACCAAGATGAGATAGTCTTGCAGGGTCCCTACCATGGTTCCTTTTATCTCTCTCAGCTGACTCTTTTATTGCACCTAATTGCAGATGAAAGATATCTTTTCTAGGACACTTAACCAGAATTTTGCACGGTATTCTGTGCAAAACCTCTGGGTTTCCTGTTGTCATTTTTTCATCACTATGTCATCGGTGGCTTGTGGACTTCTGAAAAATAGCTTGAAGATCCTTTTCAACTGATAGACTTCCCATTTAACTACACCGCTTCCTATCATTCTAGTCCTCACTGTTATCTTGTTCTTCCTGTCTGTTATTCTGAATCTACTGAGTTCTGACATTACCTTTTAGCAGTGTGTCAACAACAATTTTTCTGTGCCAACCTCATTTATGAAAGCACCAAATAAAGTGGTCTGAAAGTTAGTTTCAGAGTGATATCACCAGTGATATTATGCCAACCTACTTCCAGCATCTGTCTAACTCTCTTCCAAACACCTAAATTTTAAGTCTTATTCTAGTCCTTGGTTTGGGTTTTTTTTCCTAGCTAGATGTAGTCTGAGCTCTCTGTATACCTGTTATTTTCCTCCTGCCTTTCTTTTTCCAGCAAGATTAATGGACACTCCTTGCTGCTGTGCAGCTCTGCAGCTTTTCCGTTTCCGCTGCTTCCTTTGAGCACACCGTGGTCCATGCTCTGTGTCCCAGCGTGGGTACATGACCCAGTGCCAGGGGGCCAGTACAAACTAACCTGTTATCTTTAGGGTTGTATGAACTCCTACTGTATCAAATGCTTTAATGTAACCCTTGCTCACAAAAGACCTTTACTGGTATAAATAGGTGTGTTACTTATAGCATTAGAAACTGAGAATAAATTCTGCATAAAAGCTTGTACTTGTAAGCAGCTGTCCAGATCTGTAATAAACTCATAGATACAGCAGCGGAGTATCCAAGCTTTTGGATTTTATATTATGGGGATGACTTGTGTTTAATTTTCTCTGCCATCTCTAAGTCTGATCTATATACAATGAACAACAAAACAGATCTCACTCAATTTGTGTACTCTCTAGATCGAAGCTAGTGTTGAAAAGTATAGGAAGTTACTATATATATATAGGGAGTAAATTAAATACCTTGATTCTGTGAAGGACTGAACAGGATCTAATAACATCAAAGGAAGTTGTGCTTTGCTGGGTTTGGAAATTGAAGCTTAGTCAGAGAAAATTAGGTTAAAGGATCAATAGAGATGGATTATTTTAGACAGAAAACAAAGATTTATGTTGGTTCTCACGCTACTTACAGGAATGTTCATTATCTAGTTTTGCCTGGATTTTTTAGTATCCATTTGGTTTAGCATCAGTTTACACTCTGATGGGTAGAATTAAGGTAGTACATCACTGCACCTGCAAATGCTGTGTTTCTGCCTTCCAGTGATGGTATGGGACCACATCATCATATTTGCAAAGTTAAAGAGCAAGAAAACAGAAAGAAAATACGAAAACTCAGGGTAGGAAGTCAGAAAAAGAAAAATTCTTAATCAGGCTTGTTTTCTGAAGTCATTAATGACAGGCAGTGGAAAGTGGAAAAGGAGGAGACAAAAAGAGGTTATGTACTTCCCAAGCAGTATGGTTCTTCTCAAGAAGTACATGGGATACAAACTCAGTAATTTGTGGGGCAAACAGGGGAGGGGAGGTAGGGTGACTTGGAAATTTTTAATGAAGCCAGAGAGCAACAAATGCTTTTTTAATTAGTGTCTCCTTAGTCCCTCCTCCATTTTGTGAAAGGGATGAAGGAAAATATAGTCTTATGTTACTGGTTCTTTCCAGATGAGTATTTGTCTTCTTTCTTGAAGGTAGATGATCAGAGATTGCTGAAGATAATATGTTTCCTCCTAAAGGTGGCAAGCAGGAGACTGGGTTCTTTGAGAGCCATAAGATAGGTCCTTAAATGGGCATTTACCAGTCTTACAGGTGGAGATTCTCCCATGAGTCCTTTTAACTTCTTCAACAAAACTAGATTTCATATCTCATGTCATCCTGAACTGATGAAAAGTCCAGCATCCCTTTCCTTTCCAAAGAGGTTAGAATCAAAATTTGATCCTATAATTTAATAAATGTTTTGAAAATATTTTGGCTAAACTGAAAATTAAATTATAGAATCACAGAATCATTCAGGTTGGAAAAGACCCTTGGGATCATGGAGTCCAACCATCAGCCCTACTCTACAAAGTTCTCCCCTACACCATATCCCCCAACGTTTCATCTAAACGACCCTTAAACACATCCAGGGATGGTGACTCCACCATGTCCCTGGGCAGCCTATTCCACTGTCTAACCAATCTTTCTGTGAAAAATTTTTTCCTAATGTCCAGTCTGAACCTCTCCTGTTGGAGTTTAAAGCCGTTCCCCCTTGTTCTGACACTAATCACCTGTGAGAAGAGACCAGCACCAACCTCTCTACAATGTCCTTTCAGGTAGCTGTAAAGAGTGATGAGGTCTCCCCTCAGCCTTCTCTTCCTCAAACTGAACAACCTCAGCTCCTTCAATCGCTCCTCATAGGATTTGTTCTCCAGGCCCTTCACCAGCTTCGTTGCCCTCCTCTGCACTCGCTCCAGCACCTCGATATCTCTCTCGTATTGAGGTGCCCAAAACTGGACACAATACTCAAGGTGTGGCCTCACCAGTGCAGAGTACAGGGGGACTATCACCTCCCTACTTCTGCTGGTCACACTATTTCTAATACAAGCCAGGGTGCCGTTGGCTTTGTTGGCCACCTGGGCACACTGCCGGCTCATGTTCAGCTGTTTGTCAATTAGAACCCCCAGATCCTTCTCCTCCACGCAGCTCTCCAGCCACACCTCCCCAAGCCTGTAGCAATGCATGGGGTTGTTGTGGCCCAAGTGCAGGACATGACACTTGGCCTTGTTGAAGCTCATCCTGTTAACATTGGCCCACTGATCCAATCTATCCAAGTCTCTCTGTAGTGCCTCCCTATCTTCATGCAGATCGACACTCCTGCTTAACTTGGTGTCATCTGCGAATTTACTGATAATACACTCTATGTCCTTATCAAGATCATCAATAAAGATGTTGAACAGAAATGGTCCCAACACCGAGCCCTGAGGAACACCACTGTGACCGGCTGCCAGCTAGATTTAGCTCCATTGACCACCACTCTCTGGGACCATCCAGCCAGCCAGTGCTTGACCCAGCAGACCGTTCGCTCATCCAGGCCATGGGCAGCCAGTTTTTCTATGAGAATTCTATAGGGAACTGTGTCGAATGCTTTTTGAAAATCCATGTAGATACTATCCACAGCCTTTCCCTCATCCAGTGGTCGGGTCATGTTGTCATGGAAGGAGATCATGTTTGTCAGGCAGGACCTGCCTTTCATAAACCCATGCTGACTAGGCCTGATCCCCTGGTTGTCCATTATATGACTTTTAATGGCACTCGAGATGACCTGCTCCATGACCTTCCCTGGTACCAAGGTCAGACTGACGGATCTATATTTTCCTGGATCGTCCTTTCTGCCTTTCTTGTAGATGGGTGTCACATTTGCCACCCTCCAGTCCAATGGGACCTCCCCAGTCAGCCATGACTTCAGGTAAATCATGGAAAGAGACTTGGCGAGCACATCTGCCAACTCTTTCAGCACCCTTGAATGTAACCCATCCGGTCCCACAGACTTGTGTGCATCCAAGTGGTGTAGCAGGTCTCTGACCACCTCCTCTTCAACTGTGCTGACCTCATTCTGCTTCCCCTCCCCATCTCCCAGCTCATGAGGCTGGGTGTGCAGGGAACAGCCAGTTCCACTGCTAAAGACTGAGGCAAAGTAGGCGTTGAGCACCTCAGCCTTTTCCTCATCCTTAGTTACCATGTTTCCCTCTGCATCCAATAAAGGAGGCAGATTTTCCCTAATCCTCCTTTTGCTGTTAACAAATTTATAGAAACATTTTTTATTATCCTTAACAGCTGTAGCCAAGTTGAGCTCTAGCTGTGCTTTGGCTCTCCTAATGTTCTCCCTGCAAAACTTCACTACATCTTTATAGTCTTCATGAGAGACCCGGCCCCTCTTTCAAAGGCAATAGATTCTCCTTTTGTTCTTGAGATCCAGCCAAAGGTCCCTGTTTAGCCAGGCCGGTCTTCTTCCCCTCCTGCTTGTTTTTTGGCACACGGGAACAGCCTGCTCCTGTGCCCTCAAGACTTTGCACTTGAAGTATATCCAGCCTTCCTGGACTCCCATATCCTTCAAGGCGGCCTCCCAAGGGATTTTGTTAATCAGTCTTTTGAACAGGTTAAAGTTTGCCCTCCGGAAGTCTAATGTGGCAGTTTTACTAACCCCTCCCTTTGTTTCTCCAAGGGTTGAAAACTTAATCATCTCATGATCACTGCACCCTAGATGGTCTCCAACCTTTACTTCCCCCAGAAACTCTTCCCTGTTCACAAGCAGGTCCAGGAGGGCACCTTCCCTGGTCGGCTCACTCACTAGCTGTGTGAGGAAGTTATCCTCCACACACTCCAGGAACCTCCTGGATTGTTCCCTCTCTGCTGTGCTGTGATCCCAGCAGATACCCGGGAGGTTAAAGTCCCCCACAAGAATAATGAGAAGTGGCCGCAAGATTTCTCCCAACACTTTATAGAAGGCTTCATCCACCTCACTACTGTGGTTGGGAGGTCTATAGCAGATAAAGATTTTGCTTTAGCTGTGTTTAAGAATACTGTAACTGGAACAATGCAAATATCTGAACTCAATTTGATATTTAACATTTATCTGATTTCTCTATGAGGTAATTATTAATATAATTAAGCACATTTTCCCCTGTAACTTCATTATATTTCTCTTTGATAATTAGAAAATAATATTTTGCCTTTATGGACTGTATTATACAGGTACATATGGGAATTTTTGTGTAGTACTTTCATCACTTGAGTGGCCACTAGCTAACACAACAGGTGCAGCATGTTGAGTCACTAACTAAATCCATCATGTCTTTATACAGTAATTATAATTACTTGGCACTGGTGAGGCCACACCTTGAATACTGTGTTCAGTTTTGGATCCCTCACTACAAGGAAGACTTTGATGTGCTGGAGCATGTCCAGAGAAAAGCAACGAATCTGGTGAAGGGTCTGGAGAACAAGTTTTATGAGGATTGTTTAGCCTGGAGAAGAGGAGGCTGAGGGGAGACCTTATCCCTCTCTACAACTACCTGAAAGGAGATTGCAGCGAGGTGTGTGTCAGTCTCTTCTCCCAAGTAACAAGCAGTGAGACAAGAGGAAATGGCCTCAAATTGCACCAGGGGAGGTTTAGATTGGATATTAGGAAAAAATTCTTCACTGAAAGGTTTGCCAAGCACTGGAACAGGCTGCCCAGGGAAGTAGTTGAGTCACCATCCCCGGAGGTATTTAAAAGACATGTAGAAGTGGTGCTTAAGGACATTGTTTAGCGGTGGAATTGACAGTGTTAGTTTTATGTTTTGACTTGATGATCTTAAAGGTCTTTTTCAACCTAAATTACTCTATGATTCTATAATTTCCTTTCCAGAAAGAGATATCCCAGAATAATTTGGGTTACCAGCTAACCACATTGCAGACATAGCACTGTGCAGTACTCATCATGCCTTCTTTTATCCGTATCAGGATAGAATACAATTTTCTTTATGAGACAAAGGGCTTTTCTCTGAAAATCCTGCATGAAGATATTAGCAAAAAAAGTCATCCCTAAACCGTGTATAAAATGCATCCTGAGTTCTGAGAAACTGAAATTTATATTTTAAAAAATGTGTTATATGTGTATTCATGGGCACACAAATGAGAGAGACTGAAAATATATGCGAAGTCACACTCTATTGAATATTTGTGCAAGTACTGAAATGCCACCTGTTTGCACAATGTAAAGGTTTTCTTTCTGCATGTCACTTTCCACAATTCTAAAGATATTCTTTCCAGACTATACATCAGATTCAGAGCATTATCTGAAGGACATGGGCTTTCTTAAAGGTTTGTGTTTTTCACCTAAGCAGGTAACTGAGCTGAAAGTAAAGCTCAAGATTTACAAAAGCACCTTGGATATTGGCTACCCAATGAGTTTTAAGGATAGGAATCCACAAGGTACCTCTTTAAATTCCCTGGCAAAATGTATCATTAACTCTCTCTTTGGCTTCTCTAACTGTATTTTATGATGTTTCAGCAGAAGTAACAGTTTACAAAGGGAATCTTTCAAGATTTTTGGTTTTCCTTAGGTATTGTCCCCATATTACCTGTTTGAGCACTGCTTAGACTGTCACTAATAAAAACCTATCTACATGGAAAAATATGTCTTTAATGTGTGAAATATTTGAACTCACAGCTTTTATAAAATGAGATTCTTTCTCTGGGGCAAGTTCTCCTGGGTGTTAATATTAACAGGACTTTACCCAGGGCTGTTTAAAAAGAAAGGAAAATCTTGTGTCGATTGATTATCAGATTACACTCGTGTGATAATGTCAGTAGTATGAGGCTGATGGTCACCAATAAAGCTGCGTTGGATGATTCGTAATGGTTTTTAATTGCTGCTGTGTTACAAGGGAGAAACATTTTTGATGGGTTCTAATGCAAAGCATTCACAAGTCTCCCTGGACTTACTGGGATGTTGGTGTGAGAGCTCTCAGTGTATCATGGAATAATGTAGTGTCTTGATTTCAAAGCATCTTTGAAGTTCACTAGTATTTGCTTGGAATCTGGTCATGAATTCAGACTAGCAGGTAGGAAACAGAGTCGATTCATATTAACCAAAGAGCTATTCTATGGGAAGGGTGCCACAAAAAAAATCCCACCAAGATAATGGGAAGGACAAAGCTTTCAGTCAAAGCAACAACAAAAGAAAGCAATGGTGCTTTCAAAGTTGTTAGAAAGCTGTGTTAAGTGGCTTGTGCTCATCTGGTCTGGAAAGATGCAATATTTAAAATTAAGCAGCTTGCAGAATGCAGAAAAATTTCTGACCTGGCCAGAAAAGAAGTGTTGTCTTGTTAGCAATTGAGATTAAAGACATAAATATACTTTATAATTTCAATTGCAATAATCCTTGAGTTTTCGTTCCCCAGAAAGGGGAAAACATACCTTTTTTTCCCATCTTTTACTGCTTGCCTCCACTCTTTTCACTTCTGTTAGCCAGAACTGTCGTACACAATAGACACAGGCTTGCTGAGTTCAAATATCCACTTGACTTAAATGCTAGCTGTGTTTTCAGTGCCTAATTGTGGGACCACAGAGTACAGAGTTTAGGGATTTGTCCACTTTCCTGGTACACTAGAGACAAGAGCACTCACGAAACACTTCCAAAATTATTAAATCCACTTATCTTCTTTGACTGAAACCTGTACTTGCAGTCACAGCAGCTGCAGTAACCTTTTCTTTTTTTCCTCTTCATTGCCTACATCCTTTGGCACAGTTTAATGCAGAAGGGGGAATGTTAGAAAAGAAAAAATAAATAAAATCATTCCCTCTGCTGTGGAGGAAAGGTTCTTGGAATTCAGAATAAATAGTCATGGGCAACTGAAGCATTAAACAGAATATGGAGTCAGTGAGCAAAACACATCTGATATGCCCTGCAAAGGACTACAAAAATACTGTGTGTTCTTAACCCCTGGGCATTTAAATGTAATCTTCAGAGAAAAAAATGCCTTTTTTAGGGGAACCATCTTTTCACCTGTTTGTCTCTAAAAATCAGATTTTTGTACTTTGCCAAGCAATCTTAAAATGAAGTGCCTTTTCCTGCTTTTATACAGGGAATGATGAAAAGAATAGAGCACGTCTTCAGACTTTACTGTGCATAGAGTCAGGGAACCTCACTGACTACCAGAGCACTGTAAAACCTTGGCTCCTTAGCTTCATTGTATTTGCAGTAGTTCAGAAACACAAGAATAAACAGTCACCTGAAAAATAAAAAGCAAATAAATCTTACCAAAAAAATCTTGTTTTCACAGAACATCAGCTTGCTGTAAGGTTAAACCTTACAGCATTTTGGCCTTTGGATATCTTTGCTGTACCTTCTTATAAAAGACAGTATGGTTTCCCATATTTTCCTTCTATTCTTTTGTAATTGAAAGGCTAAATGGATAACTCTTACAGAAAGCATTCAGGATTTTGAGCAGCCATTGAATTTTTGAAGGCAGAGAAGCTATTCAGCATTTCAATTGGCATTCTTTAACTTTAGGGCTGGGTGGCCGTGCAGGGCATTGTTGGGAAATGTATTGATCTGCTAACATATTTGCTGGAACCATTTTTTTTTCCACTTGTCTGAAGTATTTGTCACTGCTTTAGAATCTTTTCTGTGCTGCCAGAGACAACCCTCCATGCCACTGACACATAAGGAAATGGTGTTTCATCAGTGCAAGGCAAGGATACTTGAATGTGCACTTGATAAAGTGAATGAAGATTCTTGTAAGTGGGATTTTTTTCCCCCCCTGTATTGCTGTTTCTTACATCTTGTATCCGTGCTTTCTCTGTGTACTGTTTAATGCTATGCAATAACAAGTATTTTAGCCCTTCATCTTTGAATCTAATGTGGTTTCTTGAGGTCTAATATAACATAGTAATAAATTTCAGGCTGGAGCTCAACCTTTGTTCAGGTAATTCAATTCATCCAACAGGAAAGAATACTGAAAAGGAAGGCCCATCTGTAGGCAGCAGTTTTCCCCACAAAGTGAAGTAAAACAACAGCAACAACAATCAGCTTGATTTGCCCGTAATCCACATTATACTAATTCACAGAATCTGACTGGCTAAGATGAGAGTCATAAACAAAGAGCTTTGCTTTAGTGATTTTAATTATTTTTTTCAAATAGATAAGATTTTGAAATGTCTAGGGTATTGTTCTTGGAAACAGTAATAACTGAATGGACTTTATTAGGGGCTTGGGAATTTCACTATTGATGTAAACTGATCCTAACTGGAAATGAGTTCCAAAATTTAGTCCACAGTCTGAAAACAACATTTCTTTGTATGCTGTTCCTTTTTATACTTAACACTTTGTACATTGTCATACTTTGCATCCCTTTATTAACATGAACAACAAAAGAATTACTGCAGTCTTTACACATCTAAATGAAAGTTTAAATTCATATTAACAGGTTACTTCAGACCTACCGTTTTAAGTAACATGCAGTGTAATAGATTCAAGCATACATCTTTTACTGGAGTTCCTTAGACCTCTAGTTGGAAGGAAGACACTTGGTGAATGCTACCACGATTTAATACAATAGCAAGAACACACTTTCTGATGGTACTGAGCAGTCACTTAACCCAGATTTTTTACAAGCAGTCAGTGGTTACATGCTCGTTTATATGGGAAGTAGTTTGAAACAAAACATCCTGACGCGCAGAGCAAACGGGTATCTAAAGTGGTGCTCTGAATAAATACATTCATGCTGCAAGGGATCACAAAGAATTTTGTACTACCTCATGCATAATTTTGTGGTGTCTCTCTGAAAGATGAAAGCTTGGTTTTATTTGGAGATGGGGTCCTAGTTCTGCTGTGGAACTCTTTTTAAAGGTGATTACATGGATTATTTGTTCTGGAATCAGAGGAATTTTCACCAGCTGACAGGTATCTCTAAAGATTTATGGGTTTGTGTTTTGGACTTTAACTCCCTCATACTTGGTGAATATCAAGTACAGATAACACTCTCAGGTGCTAATCATTTCTTCATGTTAGTATTGTGAAGCTACTAGTTTTTGCTACTGACACTTAAAGTTATTATAAAATAGAAGACTATTAGAAGTAGAATGGTAATAGAAGGTGAAGGAATTTAATAGCCTGATGCGCTAAACAAGCTGAACCTCTTCCATAGCCTGAGTACAGAAAAAATACTCTTTGGACTTCAGCATTCAGTCTTCATGACATAGTCTCCTGCAGCAGCAAGGGTCCTTGAATCAGTGGCTGCAATATAGTTGTTTCTGACACCCTATCTCAAAATAAACACTGAGAAAACAAATAAACACTGAGAAAAAATCAGATTTGCGTGTCATGAATGGTTAAATGCTTTTTCACTTTCTTTTGTCTTTGTCCTTAGTTTCTGACTGATGTTGTATTGTCTGTAATGGTAATTATAGTGTTTAAAAATCTCTGCATTTTTACAGCAAATTTTTATCATTTCTCCTAATAAACACAGCTAACAGGTTGTTTTCATGTCACAGAGGTTTAAAATGAATTAACAGCTGTGAAACAATTGTAGTTATGCGTGTTATAGGAAAGTCCACAAGGAAACTTACAATGCTGTAGCTGGAGCAGGACTCAAACAATAGTCAGTAAATGAAGCTGAAGAACTATGAAGTGATAATAAAAATGGAACAGTGTAGAACAGTGCCTTATGGTTATTGGATGCATATATCTATACATTGAATGAAACAGAGGATCATGTAATTGAGAAAAAATTATTAAGAACAATATAACAAAAGAAAACACATAATATAGAGTTGTGAAGACTCTGCCTGAACCGAGACCAAAAATGAAATCTAAATTAAATAATTTCCTTAAAATTTTAGTTTTTACTTTTTCAATACATAAATATCCTTTCAAGCTTCCTTTCTGTAGGGATTACACCTTCATAGAAAGAGAAAAAACTGTGTTGTTATAATATTGGTAATAACAGCATTTTAAACTATGATGATTCTGTCCATGCAGGACAAATCAACCCTATTGTTTCTCCTCTTTCAGGCTCTTCTGATAAGTCAATATTCTCAAAATAGCTAAAATCACACATAATCTTACTGAAAAGAACAATTAAGTTATCTGGCAAATGTCATGACAGACAAAACTCATAGAGTCCCTAAGCAGAACTTGATGGCAAGAGAAGGTTTTCTGCTATGTATCTTAATGTATTGAATTGTTAATGAGAGCTCATAAATTTAACTAAAATGATGGAAGGTTAATGAAAACATAATGGCTTTTGATTGCATTAACTTCCCAGGTGCTTCTACGGCCCCAGCAGCCATAGAAGAGGATCTCCTCTCACTCTGTAATTAAGTACCGTTGGAAGAGTTCTGAGTTGAGGATATAACTCTTCTATCCTTACTGTTTGCCAAATGGACCACCAAGGACTGACATGTATTGGACAAATAATGTAACTGGGAATGAAAAGTCAACTCTGCTTCACCCAAATGACCATCTTAATCTCTTCATCCTTGAGGGTCAAAAATATTTAAAACTAGCAAAGAATTTCTAAACATTTTGGAATCAGTTCAGTTTCTGACTAAAATTGTGACTCACCAGGGCAGCTGAGGTTTTTGTTATTGTCTTAATATATGCAAAGTAATTCTTTACCTGAAACCTTTCTGATACTTAATCTAGTAGATTTCAAATACTGAATGTCTTTTAACGTGATCTCTCTTTTTCTGAATTAATGTGTTTCTTTGGTAGAAGAAAGCAAATAGTTTGAGTCCTGCTGGTGGCATGATGATCACAACAACTAATATTTCTCTTATGATAGGAGAAGTATTGATGTTGCGGCTGATGCTGGTATTAAGCAATTGTAAAGAAATGGGCAAATAAGCTTTAAAGGATATTTCACATTAACCAGCAGGTTTGCAAACCATGGAAATCTTACTTACAAGCAAAGTTGAGTAAATCAAATAAAACTGAAAAGATTTATATTTTATTCCAAATTCCTGAAAATGAAATGGGCATATGGCTTCTCATCCACTCTTCCTCTAAGCTGCCACATAGAAAGCCATAATTTGGGTGCCTTTTTTTTTTTTTTTAAAAAAAAAAAAAAAAAAAGGGGGGCACTTACTAGTAATATTTTGTTTTAAATTAAAGCTCTAAAAATTACTTTTCCACCATGTGGACTGCACTTCTTCCTATGCCTCATTTACTGTGCAGTGCTATTTCCATTCTTGCTGCTGTACTCCAGGCTGAGACTGTCAGCTGTGCTTTCCTTTCACTGACAAAGAGAGAAATCCCATGGTTGCCACTGTCAAGAACATTTCTCTGCCTTCATTCCACAGGGACATCAACAAGATGTCTGATTCCTCTCTGTGCGCTCCTCTGTCATAGGGGTGATCACCTAAGCTTGGGCTGCCTTTACTTCTTCCTTCCACTGACAGCCACTGCTTGACATGTTATCATCATGCATGCAGAATCCTGCTCTTCTCTTGTGCAAAGGTCTAACTAAACAATAAAAACCTTCAGTCACTCCTTCCACCTCCCAGGCACTGGGAAAAAATAAATAACTGAGCAATAGTCAGTGTCTCAAAATCAAACTCTGAAATGATTTCAAGTTCTTGACAAGAAGGAAATATAAAGTTTAGAAAGGTAATCTAGAAGAGATAGCAATACATTATGCTACTTAATTTATTTATATATGACCCAGCATGTCCTAATGAATACGTACTGTTTCCAGGATAGAGACAATGTTGTTTTAGTTTACATAGAGTTCCTATACAACATTGTTCAAGACTGTAGTAAAATTGAAAAATAATCTGGCAAGGTCAAATTCATCACATATAAAATGGTTCCACTCCTCTGGTTTACATTCAAGGCATTCTTTTATTTCCAGTCTGGAATAAGACCCACCATTGAACACACCTTTCAGATTCTAGTATCAGCTTTTTCTCCCTCACCTTCCATCCCTGTACCTTTGCCCTTTCCTTCCCTTTCTGACTAGCAATGTCCCACCAGTCATCCTTACTGCCTAACTGATCACTCCTGTCCCGCTTTATTTCCCTGGACTTTTAATATTTCCTGATATGATCAGATCTAGTTGTTGAGAGATCCCAGAAAAAAAATAGAGCTTGGTTCAAAGCAAGGACTTCACAGAGAGAACACTTTGCCATCAGCCTCCTCCTGTTCATTTATTACCATGAAGGGTCTTTTAGCTGAAGTACCTCAGGTGACTTCAGCTGTGAAAGAGACACAAAAAGAGAAAGTCTGTTTCTCACCTAGATGAGTCCCAAAACATTTAAAAAAAAATATTTAAAAGTTCAAAACACACTACTCTCTACATGAAATGATACTAAAGAAGTGGGTTGGGACGTTCTATTCCATCGACAAATTGTAAGTGGTTTGAAGGCATGCCCCATGTAGAAAGCATTGCAATAATCTCCAGTCGCGGTAACAAAAGTGTCAAGAAAAAGAAGATTGTCTACTTGACAAATATTGAAGTAGGCCCACTTGACAGCCGCTGTTGCAGAACCCAGTACGACCAGGCAATCGAGTGCTGCCCTCTGAGCTCAGTACCTCAAAACAATGATTGAAAAACCCCAGGCATCATATTAGCATTCAAATCAACATAGCTGTACAAATAGCTGAGTTCTGTGTCTTTTTGACTATTTGCATCATGACCATGTAAGCAGAATCTAATCCTATAATTGTTTTCATGTTAGTATCTTTCCATTAATCTTGCATAAATTTATATTTGGGCTTTTCTTTCAGCTGAATCTGTTTAATTTTCTCTTTGGTGTTTTTCAGATACTTCCCATGAAGCCTAGCTTATTCTTTCTTTTCATGCTCTACTTTATCTTGTGGGTTTTTTCCTTGCTACTTTTTTTTTCCTTGTTCCCCTAAATAGTTCCCTTTCTCTTACCTACTCTTTTTACCTCACTTTTGTAATTTAGTTTATCTCCCATTCCCTGTCCATGTATTTCTTCCCCTATGCTATCCATTCAGCCCACCAGAACTATTCCCTTCTAATAGTTCAACCCATAGTACTAATTTCCTTTTCCCATTCTAGTTCATTGATAATGAATAATACGTTCCTTTGTAATTTCAAATCTTACCCATTTTAGTTTACTCTCAAGTAGTTGAGATTCAGCAAGGAAAAAAGATAAATTAATTGCATTCCAGAAGACAAGCAACTGAACAAAACTTGGAAGTGGAAAAGTAGCAAAATGGAATGAAATCAAATTAGGTGAGAGATGGACTGGAAAGTAGTAGTGGGTAAAACTGAGCACGCAATTGTATGAAAGGGCTATACAAACACTTAGCAAAGTGACTGTACTGGAAACAGACTGGGGAACCAAATCCAATGAGACAGAAAAAGAAAGGAGTAAATACAGCCCAAATTCAAACTGAGAGAAGATCTCCACAGGAGAGGTACTAACCCTGGTGAGACAAGGGACAAAAAAAAATAAAAGGCTTTAATATCTTCAATTCCCACTGTGAGCAGTGTTTCTGTTTACTACCTACTGAGTGATAACTCTACAGCTCAGTAGAGAGAAAATGCTTTATTACAAATATACTCGGTGTATAATTAGAACTGTAGCACAGCTAATGGCAGAGTAAGCATCAGCCTATCTGTGGAGAAGTTGTATTGCTGCTAGAATGGGCATATGAGAATGCTAAATATTTCAGCTTAGTGAGGAAAAGACTCTTGAACATCTGATTATTCTTTGATCTTGTTCCTATCAGTTATATTGTGAAATCTGGCTTTCCTTCAAACTGCAGATAATTTGACTGTCATAAACTGGCAGTGTAGTTTTGATTACATTGTTGCAATAAAAATGTACCTAAATTGGTTTCAATGGAATTCTGACACCTGTTTGTTAAATATTGTTAAATATCTGCATTGAGCCAAAAGCCTGAGAATTATTTCAATTGAAGCTGACTCACAAATCTGGAAAAAAATAAAATTATCTGCTACTGTGGTAATATTGTCTCCAGTAGGTACATGGACTACAGAGCTGTAAGGTACTCTGTGTACCTGTTTTAAATATAGCATGGTGGGAAATTCCAGGAAGGTGCAAAATGGACCCAGAAGTAGCCTTCATGTATTCCATTTACAGATAAGCCACTGAAATATTCAGGTTACTAATGTTTAAATATATACAGTATTGGACCTAGCCATCAGGCCAAGAGACAGCAACGTGCTCTTGTGACAAAGGTGGCTAATGGTATCCTGGCTGCATTAGGAGGAATGTTGCCCGCAGGTCAAAGAAGGTGATCCTTCTCTCTGCTCAGCACTGCTGTGGTCACACCTGGAGTGCTGGGTCCAGTTCTGGCCTCCTCCGTACAAGAAAGACATGGGAGTACTGGAGAAAGTCCAGCAAAGGGCCCTGAAGATGATGAAGGGACTGGAGCATCTTACATATGAGGAAGGACTGAGAGAGTTGGAGGTGAGAAGGCTTAGGGGGATCTTATCAATGTATATAGATACCCGAGGGGACAGTGCAAAGAAGATGGAGCCAGGTTCTTTTCAGTGGTACCCAGTGACATCACTGACAGAGCACTGACACAGGTTGACCAGGAAGGTTGTGGAGTATCCATCCTTGGAAATATTCAAAAGCTGTCTGGAACAGTCCTGGAAAACTGGCTCTAGGTGGTTCTACTTGAGCAGGAGGGTTGGACCAGGTGACCTCCAGAGGTCCCTGCCAATTTCAACCATCCTGTGATCAGCTGCCCTGTTAGTTTCTGACTAAACACTGTTGAAGACCTGGGCTTAGGACTGTAGTGGAAGTAACTACTAGGCAAGATGTCAGCCTGGATCTCTCAAATCTGAAGCAAGTGCCATAACAAGAAAATAATTTTTTTTTCCTATTAGATGTTTTCTTGTCATGCTGAATCTGCTGAAGACCTCCCACCTGTCTTTACTTTTATTTAATATAACTGAGATTTGTTCAGGGCAAAATAGTTTAAGGCAAACAAAATTCTGTTCCCTTGTTCTACTGTGCTAATGAGCATTTTGACTGTATCTGGAATATTTTATTACTTGCTGTTAAAAGAGAATTCATTTGTTTATTACAAATTCCTTGTAAAGTTACACATTTAACTTAAAACATTTTAAAAGAGATAATATAAATTGCTTTTTTCTCTTTGTTTCATATTGATACAATTTCTGAGTTAACCATCAATAAATACTGTTTTTATACAAAACTGAGAATTTCTATATGGAGATATACTGATATTTTTTATCTCTATATGGATAACCTTATCTGTCAGTTCACAACTAGTCTTCCTGGCTTGTAACAATCTTACTGCTTCTCAATTAATCATAGAGCAGCAAAGATTGCAAGGAAGGAAAAAGAAAAAAACTGAAAGCAGCACTAATCATGCCTATAATGCCTCAGATATGTGGAAAAAAGTATTGAAGCACTCTATTAGGTGTGACACTTAGGTTCACCATATCTCTGTTACATAAAGTACTGTTTAGGCATCATATTTTCTACAGAGACACAGTTAAATGTGTTAGAAACTTTCCTAAAGGGAGCTGAAGCTTGGCCTAGATTTGCCAAGATTTTCAAACAGAATGATTTGAGGTTTTAGGTAAGCTTAGGAAAGGTTCAAGCTGAAACTTGGGCTTCAGTGTATATAAAGCAAAAATCCACGTATGTACTGTGGTCCTGGGTCAAAACCTTATCTTGAACTGATTGGGAGGAAGAAAGAGTCCTTGTGTGGGTTTGGTTTTTTTTCCTCAGACAAAAGCTTAATCTAAATTTTTCTCATCTATTTCTACAGTAGCTTGGAAAAAAGGGGGAGGATGAAGAATCTCAAGACTTGTCAAAATCCTCCCCCTCACTCCAACTCCCATTAAATTTAAAAAAAAAAAAACCAAACAAAACCAAAACAAAAAAACCTCACCAAACTCTAGTTAAATTTTATTATCTTGTCAAAATGATAAATAAGCCAACAAAGAGTCACTCTTGCCCGTGCCTTTCCCAGAGAAATCCCTGAAGTCCGGGGATAAATTTTCATGGAGAAGTGGGCAGAGAAATCTAGTGGTAAGATGTTGCAAAGCAAGGACATCATATATAGCTTGCTACAATTTCTAACCAGTGGTGGGATTTCATAAGCTGCACTCACAGAGAAACTCTTTAAGATTCTGAACAAGAAGATACTAAGACGTGAACTAGTGGGCGGACAGCTGCAGTAGTGTGATGATTTTTGAGGCATGGGTTTAGGCCAATGTTAGGAACAGGACTGCCTGAATTTTGAACTTGTTTGACTACAGTCTGAAATGTTTATTCATTTTAGCTCAGCTGTACTTTTGGGAGGAGTTTTGTTACATGCCCAACAACAACTGCAGTATAACACCATAGTGGAAGCCAGAAGAGAAAACTTATATGGAATAACTATCATTTAAATGAGTCTGTAGGCATGTTGTGTAGATGCCAGAATGGCATGGAAAGCTAAACCTCTCCAAGACTGGGCAAAAGCAAAGTGTAACTTATGAAAAACAAAATAAAAATGCTCACTGGACTTCTGAAAGGTGTTTTGGAGTCAGGGGCTTTTTCTAAGGGTGCTACAGGAGTGTGGGGAGACGTCCCTTGCGCCCACCACCATCCAGCTGCCTACTGGCCTGTGTCTGAGCAAAATCCCATCATCCCCAGAAGAGTTGCTAGGCAACAGACAGTCTTAAAATCGTGGACAGGTTTTTGAATTTTCTTCCCTCACTCTTACACAGGTGAAATACTATATTTTGTTAGGGTGATATAGCTTCAAGATTCAGAATTATTTTCAGCTGTGCTGTTGAAATAACCATGAAATAAGCTTAAGGAAAGTGAAAATATACTTTGTTATGTAAGCACTGAAAAATGTAACTTCACATTCAAAATATTTTTTTTGCCACTGTGTATTCCTAAACAAGTATAATAAGCAAAAGGACTATGGTGCACCTATTTTGAAATCTGGAAGTCTTGCTCCAATTTAATGGTCCATAGACTCTTTTATAAATGGAATAGATTTTTATTTTAGCCACCTTCGTAGTTCCTGGGATGTTCATTTATTACAGCTTTGCCCCTCACAACATCCCCTAAGGTAACCCACTGAGGTCTCAGATGTGCATCAGAATGAGTTTCTTTCAGGTGAGGAAGTACAGTCCTCTGCCTCCAGACTTGAATTTAGAGTCATGCTCCCTTTATTCTCCCACTGGACCTTAGGATACTTAATACAAAGTTGGCAGTTGCCCTACAGCTCTCATAAGAACAGTGATGGGAGTTTATCTGTGATCAGAGAGCTTTAAGAAAATGTAGAGCTATTTATATAAGGGTGAAAAAAGACTAGAAAAGTGTATCACAAAGCCATCTCTCTGTAGTTATTGCACATCAGCTGCACATGGTACAGGCAAAGACAAATCATTTGTTTCTCTAGTCTGTGTTGCCAGTTTTCCCTACTTTGCCTCAGATATGGGCTGACCTTTTTTTAGTCCTTTCACCAACTTCTGTGTGATGCTTTTTATACTGTAGCAAACTGTTTCCCCACGCTGCAGGAAGGATAGGCTTTGTTTCCTTCACCTTCCCTCAGTAGCTACAGATTAAATTTGTAGCAGTGATACATTTTGGCAAAATCATATATATAATGTCTCTAAGTATGATTCAGAACAATACTCTTCAAAGTGTTCATGTTTGCAAAGTCTCACCTGTCAAAAGCATCACAAACAGCTTTTAATGACTAAATTAGTGTTAAAAGTTGGAATTTTCAGCACTGATAAGATGAATAGGTTTAGCAGCTTACACTAGTTTAGGAAAATTACATCTCTTTGTGCAAAGTGGGCTAAAAATACTGGACAAAATATTGTCCCCATTTGATTTCCTTAGGTTGCAAGAATGGTAGGTGAATGACCCTATCTATCGGCAGAACTCATGGGTTAGAGCATATTCAGGTTTAGGCTCCCCATTAATCCCCACGCAAAATGTTTCCACATGATTCGGCATGTTCCAGTCTTTTCTAAGCCCCTTAGAGATCTTCCAGAGGTGCTGACCTTCCAGTGAATAAGCTGAATTTAGGCCCTAAGTGTATACATAACTTTAATTCACAGAAAGTATTTTGGTCAAGGTTGTCAGCTAGTCATCGGCTGGGTTACAATGTGGCCCCAAAATATCACTTGCTATGACAGATGGTACAGTGGTAACTTCCACGTATAGCACTGCTTCAAACTGTGACAGAATTCTCCAGTGAAACTGAAAAGTTTAACTTCACCTTTCAGAAAAAATGACATTTATATCTTGCCTGATGTAATGGCTAATAATAGTTACTTGTGTGCTACAACCTGACAAACCAGATCTGCAAGTTGCAAGACAGCTCTTTTCACATGAGCTTCCCTAAATCAGCTGCTCACCCTAAAAACTAACTGTAATGATTTTACTGCTGTGGGACAACAAAGGGGAAATGACATGATAGCTTTCTACTGAATGAGGCCAGAACTGAGAAAGAGTCACAGTATTTTTATAACGCCAAGATCAAATGGAAAACATTTTTATTTTACCTGTAACCATAGTGGTTTTTGCAACAGTATGGACATCACAGTCAGTTCTAAATATGTAATCAGTTCATTCCTTTTGGGTTACTTGACTTATCTAAATATTAATCTTCTTTTCACATATAATGCTACAGCATTCATAATTATAATACCTTCCCACTCAATCCCTTATAGCTCAATATAAAGACACTATAGACTGAGGGTGGAATTCATTACTGTCTTAGTACTATCTTAGGCTCCATTTATGCAACTTCTAAACTGAATTTATTTATGTCAACAAGTAAATAAGGATTCTAATAGTTTCTTTTCATTTATAAAGTGCCATACTGGAATAAAGATTTCTTTTATAGTGAGGTGAACAAGGATAGTTTGTTGCAGCACAGAATTAAAGAGAAGCATGAAGTAAAACAAAATTTCACACCTCCTCAAGATATCTGATTACTGTTAAAAAAAAAATCAAATTAAAAACCCAGCTGTGAATGGCTACCCAATTGATAGCAGAGATATATCACTTCATTTTTTAAGTAAAAGAAATGTTGAAGTGTTTGACTGTTATAACCCTACCACTGCCATGTTAATGACAGATTTTTTTACATTGCATTATATAAATAAATTAATATTATGACAGGTGTCACTATACTAAGTGTCAATAGTTAAGTATATGTGTGAGAAATTGCCTCTCACCTTTACACTGCAGTGCTGCAGTGCTGCTGAACAAAACAGAAGTATCCTACCTCCCCTGCCATTTTTACACTGTTTCTGCACACTCAATGAGTTACAGCTAACTTGCATAATTGTTATTATTCTTTACAATAACTACATAATATGTACTACAGTTGGCTTCTAGGAATTATTGGTTCAGGCATGAGACATGGCAACAGAAATGTAATTTTTCAGTAGCTGCTATGTGACAAAGTAATTGTCTGAAACCTGATTTGCTGCTTGAATCCCAACCCTCTGATTTGGATACTTTATTTAGAGTTTAGCTTACTAATTCTTCACAGAAACTGCCTCAGCATCACTCTGGTTGGTGAAAAAAGGGAAAAAAAACGACCACAATTCCCAGGCCCCTTAATGTTCAAGGAAGTGAATCTAAAGAACATGATACCCTTATTTCTACCTCTTAGTAAGTGAATCCTGAGAAAAGGCTGTGTTCCCAACTCTCTCTTTCTCCTGCTGGGTATTTGGGAATACTAATTGCTTAGCTGATTTGTCTCTTCCCCCATACTCTTTTTATTTTTTATTTTTTGTTGCTAAACTCCTGCAAAACAGTACTCTTCATAGCAACATCAGAAGAGTTGTGTTGACATTGTTCGTTGTATCCCCCAGAATATCTAGAAAGTGTCTTAGGAAGGATGACATAATGCAGATATTTAGTCTTAGTGTAAATGTTGCTGAAACCTGTAAAATAAACCAGTTGTTTCAGTTTTTGAGTCTGAAAGAGTGTCATCTTTGTCAGTATTTTCACTCCAAACTGAATCACACCAAAAGCCAAAATGTGACAAAATCTTTTCAGGACTTAACATCACCCATGCAGCTGTGTCATCTTGCTGAAGAGAATCTTCATTTAGTAGTCTGGAGCCTCAAGTGGGTCTGCAAAGCACAGTTTCAGGGTTGATCTTCAAAAGGTGGGATGTTTGAAATGTGCCAGCCTTAGCTTGATCAGCAAGCCCTTTAGATTTCATTTCTTCCCATTTTTAGGATGTTTGCCCCAACCATTAACTTTGCTGTTATGTCTTATTAGTCCTCTTCTTTGCTGTAGATGCTTTCTGTGACAGTAACCTGGTAAACAGCAATGAGCTTACATGTTCTCTCACATCCCATTTTATCTGTTTCCTTAGAACTTGAAAGAGGGAGCCCAATTATTGACAATATTCTGCAAAATTCGGCCTGAGATTGGGTTCTGAAAAAATACCAAAGTATTTAAATATTAGTTTAAGACATATTAACACATATGTCCAATCATATATCTATATATTACACATAATATATATATTAAGTAAATACAAACTTTAAACATGAAGTAAATATAAACAAGATGGAAAAGTAAGAAGAAAGACTTTGTGATAAGTTATCAATACCATGTCTGAATTAAATTCTGAAAATATCACCCAATTTTTGCAAGATGATCTCTAACCCAAAACCTGAGCAAAAGTTCTGTGAATGTAAGAGGTAAAACCTTTTCTATCATCTAAAGTAAGTAAAACTGACATATAGTTCCCTCAGAATTTTAATGGGTACTGAAATACCTTAGTCTCTTTGGAATAACCAGTCACACGTAGTCATTTCTGAAAATGTTACTGAAATTGCTTCAGCTATCATGCTTTGTGAAATATGACCTTCTTCTACAGGTCATCGAGAGTTCTTTAAGATATCCTGGCTTTCAATATGACTCCATTGACAGTTGCTGGATGAGTACATACCAAAAATACAATGGAGAGATTGTTTTCCTTTTATAAACTTCTACTGAATAACAAAAAAACAATTCAGGGCAACTTTAGGACATTTTTGATTTTCTTTAATGCTGTTATATAATCAATCTTTTCTCATGATTCCTCACTTCACACTCTACTCACTCCACCTCCCCCCACATTTCTACAGTTCTCTTATTTCTTCTTTACCCAGTGAAACAGAAAGTGCTTATGTTTCCCAACAGAAGACTGGTTTTTTTTTTTTTTCCCCAGAGAGCAGTAATCTGTTGTTACATGATATGAATGTCATTATTTTTCCACTGTGTTAACTCAAAGTGCCTTAAGCAGAGTTTGTGTATCATGGGACTAAAATGGTTGGAGTTCATGAAACTGTGTGTCTTCATAATATATAAATATGTATGTGTTTGTATGTTATTAATGTATTAATTTCATAGTCATTTAGGTACATGAAAGATTTCCCAAGGAAATTTGGAACTTTACTAAGCAATGCAAAAACCACTGAGTAATGATTTTTTAAATGGATAAAAATCCAGAGTCTAAAAAGTATCCTTAGCTTCTCTTTTTGTGACCTTATTATTTCCCCTTTTATTTTTACCTTTTAAATCTTTATAACTTCTCTGACAGATTAGTAAGCGATGATGTAATTTTACAGAAAATCAAGAATTTTACTGCTGTAGATGCAAGTTAATTATTTCTAAGTGTGTTTTGGTTTACTAAAACATTAAAGTTTATAACTGACTTTTGTTCTTAATATCATCTTTAGATACTGTGTTTGAAATACACAGAAAAATATTATTATTAGGGGGCCTGTCATTAGAATTTACATAAAAAGTAATTAGCATCTTTTCACATCTAGAAACAGTTTGGATAGTAGTAAAACAGAGAAATGGACAGATCTGTGCTCTTACAAGTCACGTAAAAAAACATTCCTAAAAAATCTTGTGGCTGAGAAACACAGGTAAATAACATGCACTGCCTGCAGGCGGGAGGTGAAGGTCCAACCCCAGGTGCCACTGTTGTGGCAGGTGGGTGTTGTGCTGACCTAGAGACATCAGCTTCTGGCAGAATCCTGTTCTGTTGCAGTCAGAGATTTATTTTCCTCAGGAGTCCTCAAACCTGCATGCTACACAACACTGGCATGAAAATTTCACAAAATCTGCTTTTGAGTTACATATAACTAGAATCACATGCTCCGCCCCAACTTATAATAGTTAATACAGTGTCTGTAAAGACTAGATTTGCAACTAAGAACTCAAAAGTAAAGAGAGACTCAAGAAACACTGATATTTGCAAACAAGATGATTGGAAAAAATGTAACATCTTTTTTTTTTTATTTCTCTCTGTAAACAGATTATAGCCTTCTTGAACTTGCATAGTTATGTTGCTGTATGAAGTTATCTGTAATACTTCAGTTGAACACGTTATTGTTATTAAATATTCAAGATTTGGCTTATTTTGAATAGATACAGATCATATATTAATTGGGTGAATGTAATTATTAAAGCAGGTTTTTAGGGCAAATACAGCTTCAGAGTTGATTTTCCCTGAATATTTCCTCAAGATTTCTGTTGCTATAAACTCAGTCCCCAGAGTATACTATGAAAATGAACACAAAGCAAATCAGTTTATTAAATTTAGATGATGTCCATGACCAGTATTGATCCTGTATCTGAATTAGGTTCTTGTTTTTCTATAAAAATATTTTTGAACTCAAATACAATGATAGAAGGAGTAGATTATTATTTTTTTAAATGGGACAAATTAAACAAGACAGGTTTGAGGCAAAGAGCAACCCTATTCTGAAGATGTGGGGCTTCCTTCAATTTCTGTATTTGTTTTGTGGTAGGATATTCAGACTGGATGATAGGATGTAGAGGTTTATAATACCTGAATGCTGTTGTAAGAGATATGTCACCGTAAACTTTTTTCTTGTGTTTATATTGCTATTTTCCAGATGAAGAACTGAAATACAGATGAGACATGACTATTCCAAGGTCAAAAAGACAAGAATAAAAAGGTTTCCATTCCACTGTTTCAAATATTATAGTTTCCCTTTCAAATATTAACATCCTTCCTCTCTTTCTCAGTTTGTTGAATTTTCAGCTTCATTTGATTTCTCAACAGTGGCAGAGACATAATGAAGGGTTATATTTAAACAGAGCAGAATTTGGAATCTCATTCATGTACACAACATTCTGGGAGTGTACAGATTTTCCTATGAGATACACAGAATCCCTAGAGCTGCTAGGCAAAGCAGATATAAACATTTTTTGTCACCTGCTGAGAATGAGCCTGACTTCTTTCCTGTCTGTCATTTTCTCATAGCATAGCTTGAAAATGGCTATCAGACCATGCAATTTTATATGTATTGGATAGCCTGTGATGCTATCGGTATTTCAGCTGGACAATCTGGCATACTGGTAGTAGAAATTGTTACTGGCATCAACACAATAATGACTGTAACTCTATTCAGTGTATCTTGCATTATGTAAAAAGTTGCCACTCTTTCTCAGTTGATTTCAGAGTTTTCCAGTTCCCCTAAAGCTTGCATGAATACAAATAAGTAATGATATGCTCTATCCTGTAAGTAGAAAAGTCTAGGGAATTTTTTTTTTTTTAAATATTTGAACTAATAAAGTGAACATTATTAAATCAAAATTTCACATTCTGTGCCCCAGACTAATATTACACTGACATCCACTTGGAATTGGCTACATACCGAAGCTAAGAAATAAAAGCTGTGAAGAAACAAGTGTTCGATTAGTTTTGCTTCTGCTATTTTCAAAATTAATCTCAAAAGAACACATGACACACATTGCAGTGCCGCGTGCAATACACCAAGGCTAATAAACCTCCCAAATAGGACTTACATTTGCTATTCATTTCATGAAATAGTGAAGCATATGCTCACATTTTCTTTGAACAGAAGAGGGTTGTTCTAATATCCTTTGTTATATGTGTTGTAATATTTACCAGCTACCACTGTGCAGGCAAGGCTATTACTGAGTTGCTCTATAGTCTGTATAGATCCAAAAGGTAGAATGTTACTTTATGGCTTTTTTTTTTTTTTTTTTTGTTAGTTCAAATCTCATTGAGGGGTCTCTGGGGTGTTTTTGCATTTATGGTTTGATTCTTCTGCTCCAAAGTCTAACTATATTTCAGAAAGGAAAGAGTTCACACACCATACTTATTAATTCCCCTTATCACCCCCACTTCTCAAACACACACGTGCTGCTTGAGAACTCAGTCCCAAGGCCATTTGAAATATTTGTTTAAGATCAACCTGTTTGATTAGACTTTTAATTGATTACTTTCACATGTTTGACTAAAGTTTTATGAAGCACTTGATGACCTATATAAAGACTTTTAAGAGAGGTTGCATTCATGTGCAAAGATCCCCTGTGACAGGGAAAGACTGCTTGAAAAGAACAAAGCTAATTTGGCAGAAGTTCCAGGCAATCCACATCCTTCCTCCCCACTAAGCAAATCTGTTTGGTTCCCAGCCCCTAACTGTGAATAGTCCTGGGGCAACTCTGGAGAGAGGTGGACAGCACTGTGGGGTTTGCAATTTATTATTTAGATGAGGTGAAAACTTTTCCAGATACAAGTTCATGGATGCAAACAATTAGTTATTGCCGTTCTGATCACCACTGTAACTTTGTGATATGTATCAAATCTATACGCAGCAAGTTATTTGTATTTCAGGTAGTAATTATTCCTGATTGAGATATTATAACACAGAATATACGTAGTCTATTGTCCAGCTTGACCTGTCAGCAAAGAACCTTGAACTCTTAAAGCAGGTAAAGGAGATATAGTAGATATAGTAGAGGTATATGCCTGTATGCTCTTTTCTGTGTTACTAATGGATTACTGTTGGACATCAGTATCCTTCCATTTCACTCAGAAAACTGTATTGGGGAAGATAATACATTATTGCTAAATTGTTATAGGTTTTATTGAAAATTAGCATTTCAACATTTAGCATAATATAATTTTCTGAAAACTCTCAGTATAACATACTAATATGTTTAAAAACAGTAATGGAAAATCCCATTACTTCCAAAGGTGTTTTGTTCTGTAAGTAAACTTGAAAGTTCTCTTCATGAGGACTGATTGATGCAAAACAGTTCTGAAAGAATCTGCAATTATTTTGACAAATTTTGATGCTATGAGCTGTGTTTGTCATTAACAAGTATGACCATATCTGAGAAAAAAAAAAAAATTATTGAAAAAGCAGTCATTCCTTAGCAGCTGTACTTCCTGAATAACTGAACCAATTAGTTATTTATCAATGTTAATTATATTTTTCTAAGTGTGCATCTAACTGTACATTGGAAAATGCAAAATTTGGTAGAATAGGGTAACACATTTGTCTTTATGAGGTTTGGACAGTAGTTTTTATTTGTTTGTTTGTTTTCCTTTGAACTGATGAAGCAATGAGTGAATTACGTAACTCATTCCAAAAGCTAATAAACCTTTTATGCTACCCCAACGTGTATTCTGCTTAAGCAACATACTGAATAGAAGTGTATTTTAGAAGTGGTTTGGGGTTTCATTATAACTATTTTTCACATCCCTCCAGCTGTGTTAATTTCTCTGAGAAATACTTACAGACAGAGTAGGATGAGAAAAATAATACATTAAAAAGAAGAAAATATTTGAAAATTACCAACATTATTTTTCTGTTGCAGTCCCTTCTCTCAAAAAATCTGCCACAGCTTTTTAGGTGGTATTTATGGATAGTTAGACTATAAGTAAATGTTATTTCATATAAAAAGTAGGCTTTAATGTTCTAGTAATTTCATGCAGAGGACTACATTACTGGACTTTATTGGGCCACTGCTTCTGAAGCAAGTATACTCAGCTTGCATAGCAATCTACAGTAACTTTGGAAAGATAACTGTACTTTAAAGAAACAAATAAATATTTCTTGGAGGGTATGTGTGCCTGTTCTTTTTGGGGATTTTTCCACTCCTTGTCTCCCTATGAAACAATATTCTTCTGGAGATGATTTGGTGGATAGAATTAAAAGGGAAATTTAGGATAACATGTAATGCATGAATCTTATCACCTTTACTGTAGTGAACATGACTATACTTACTGAACTGTGAACAATTAGCATGATGTTTCTTTTTTGGACATTTTTAATTGACAGCTTTATCATAGATGTTATTTTAGAAGGGAGGGACTTGAGAATGGGAGAAGTCTGACAGGAGATCATGATATTACATATGCAGAAGAGAGAATTTGAAACCTATCATGAAATTCCATTTTACAGGAGTCACTCCAGGGGAGTGCCTTTGCTTTAACAAGGCTGGATGCATTGGATTTGTAGGGGAAAAAAAGGAAAAAAAAGTCTGTGAACCAAGAGGATAAGAGTATAGGGTTTTGTCAATGTTTTAAAATATAAATTTGCAGAAGTAGGCCTGTTGAAACCATAAACTGATTTGCCATCTTGGTTTCACAGCAGTATAATTGCTAAATATAATCTTAATATGTGCAGCAAGGAAAAAAAAGTTGAAGCAGAGCTTTTAAAACATTTCTGTGAGCTCAGCAACAACAGTCAGTGTACTCAAAGGTAATAGAATTTTAAATGGAAAGTAAATACTAATACACTTGATCGGCATGAAAGAGAGTGGCAAAGCAAAGTGTCCAAGTTATTCATGTCTAAAAAAATAAGACTAGGCCAAAGATGAGATAGAAATGCCATTTTTCTCAAAGATACTTGAGCATATGTGAAATCAGTTCCATGTTTGAAGAACATGGAGAGGAATGTTCTTCTTCTTGAGAGGAAGATGCCGACTAAAATCATAATCTTCAGAACACAAGAACACAGTGAAGGCTGAAAGGATGATGTTCAGCTTTCTCTGGAGGGAGAAAGGAGACTCTTGAGTAGTTCTCTCCAGGTAGGAGAAGAAGCTAAAGAAATCACAAGTTGTGTTTTGTACATTTCATTCATTTAAGTTAAAACCAAACTCTAAAAACCAGCAAAATTTGATTAAAAGATGAAAATAATATCAGAACAATGCTTGCTGACATGCTACTCTGCTGCATACTGCTGGCTAGGAAATATTTCCAAGTATTTCTTAATGAAAATCAGGCCCATAGAAAAAGACCAAAAGCTACAGAGAGACAGTAAAAGATATGAAGGGCTAACACTGGACTTCCAAACATGTATAGGCAACATTAGACAGACCATCCTAATTTATTTCTATTTTTAAAATCTCTTTTTTCTTTAATAACTTGGTCTTCTCCATGTTACCTCCATTACAAAGGGCTATATGTAAATTAGTAATTCAAGTAATGCATGTAAGTCTCTGCATCTAGATATCACAGCATCCTGATTCTATATCATGCTCATGTCTGTATATGCATGAGATTTACCCACCTCCTTTTTATCTTTTTGTCGTGAAGGAAGGAAAACTAGACATTTGCAATGAAAGGAAACCTTGGTACTCTGTCCAAATCTCTGATTTAGATGAATGGAAAACTAAGATCCTGGGACCCACAATGAGATACACATGTGTATATGAGTACACACACTGCTTGTTCTAGGAGCTGCCATGCTGAGTTGAACACTCTGTGAGGGTATCCTTGCCAGAAGCAGCCATGCTACAAATATTAGGAAATAAATTTGTGAACAAATTCCACAAATATATAGGAATCCTTAGGTTCTATATCAGCAAACCTGCATGAATCCTTGGTTTCCCAAGCTCCAGTTATCCTTATTGGAACAACTTAAATGAGCTGGAGGCGAAAGTGAGGGCAAAACACACTTAGTTCTTACTGAGTATACCAAATAGCATGGCTCTTCTCTGCTTCCACCCTTGTCCATACCCCTGCACAAGTCAGATACCTGTGAAGCTCTGTGCATACATCAATCCTTTTTGTGAATCAGTTCAACTCTACTGCAGCAAAAAAGTGCAACACAGAGTTGTCAGCTGGTGTATGACTGCAACACTGGTTTGTGATTGGAATAGCAAAACATGTCTACAGTCTTTCGGAGGATGTCTTCATGTTTGACAAACAGTTTAAGATAAGATTGCACATGAAAGGTAAATATCTTCCTGGTTATTTACATTTAAAATACTTCCAAATATTGATACTACTTCCAGATTTGGTAACTTTTAACATTTTAGGTTCTTCTAATTGATCTCTATAAAATTTTTATCAAATTTTTAAACAGCTCAAAGATGACTTTGTTTAGATTACAATAGTTGCAACAGCAAAAGAAATGCTTGTTTATGTTGGATTTTTATTAAACCATAGATTACTGCATTTTCCTACAATGAGATAAAGTCTACACAAACTTTCTTTAAAAAAAGATATCAATTATTTGATCAGTCTTTAAATGTTTTCTCCCTCAGTTCACTCTCTGTTGGCTACACACTTCCTTCATAGTCAAGTGCTTCATTCAAGGACATGGTAGTAAACTACTCAACAATATTTATTCCATTATTTGTTCATTAAGTGCTAATTTGGGAGATGTAATGTGAAGGAGTATAGCTTTCATAGCTTTCAACCTTTAACAGTTTCCTCTAAGGTTTTTTATCTTAGTTTCTTTTTATTCATTTCAATGTATTGTGTGCAAAGCTATTTTCATGTTAAATTCCTTAGGGGGGGGGGGCGGTTCCAAGGTGTAAAAGTTCAAATCTCTCTCCTTAATGCACATGCTATTTACTGTCCTGAAGATTCTCTGGTGCACCTCTTAAGGATTGTTCCCATAATGTCTCTCTCCCCCACAAAGTGAATAACCCTTTCATCAGAGAGGGGACAGGTGCACCCCTGTCATTTCTGTAGTCTGTAGAAAGGTGAGGAAACCCTTGCTCCTATGAGAAAATTGTCTTGTGACCAGTGCTCCTGCCAGGTTGTGAAGGCAGGATCAAGACCCTGTTCAAAGGCCCTGGGGGCACCCTCAAACCTCCACCTCCTGCCCACAGCCCAGGAACCCATGTCAGCCCCCCATGACTGTGAGCCCCTGCCCCAGCATTGCTGCAGCAGGGACGGTCCTCAGCTCCCCACAGCCCTGCCTTGCTGGGCTCACCCATGGGCCCAGTCCCATCCTCGGCCCATCCCCATCCCCAGGGAGGTGCCCAATGCCCACGGCTGGGGCTGCCCTGGTGCCCCCCTGCTGCCCTGCTCCTCTCTGGGGCATTGGGACAGCCCCTGTCCTGGAGGGGCTCCCACTGGTCCTGGCCCAGGGGAGACCCTGGCCTCGCTGTGTCCTGACAACTGCTGCTTTCTCTGGTGATTTCTCCCTTTCTGTATTTTGAATGTAATTACACTTCTTTTTTTGTTTGCTTTATCTTATTTAATCAGAAAATACCACAGCAATGAGCAGAGCTGGCAATACAGCATCAGTACAAATTGCAATGCACCACTACCTCCCAGTGCTGTCACCATCACCTGCTTTTCCTGCACCTTTATAATTTTTACCTGCATGTGTTGTTGAACACTCACTCTCTTTCCCTTAATGCATTCTCCCTTGAAGTGCAAAGTGCCTCTGTACCTCTCTGCACCAGCTAGGAGTTGTGCTGTGCTTACATTTTCTACAGTGGCTCAGGGAGTTCGCTTTCCCCATCGCAGAAGAGCACTGTGCTAACCGTTGCTTTGCACTACATCCACCAGACAGCAGATGAAAAAATAGTAATGTGGATATTTATTACCTAGGGATTTGTCCTGAAGGAGCACAAAAGTTCCCTGCAAGTTATAGGCCTTGTGCTGCTGGGCTTTCCCATAACCCTTGAAGTTTAATGGCTGCTCTGTACAAAGCTGTGAAAGAGCTTTTTATTTATCTATACATTTAGTCTACACTAAGCTGTGATTCTCCAAACAACCATAAATAGATTGGGATCGTATTCCTAGCTAAATGAGAAAATCTGTACATATTTCAATAAATTTATTAATAAGTTATTGAGTAGAGAATCCACTGGGGAAAAACAGGGCTGCTACTCACAATCAAGATGTTTAATATGGAGTTGAGTTAGAAAGAGTTATTCTCGTCCTTAAATCCAAAATACACGGTGTCTTCAAAGCATTAATTAAAAGCAGCTGAAGGAACGGATAAAGGCACAAAGCCCCATCGGAAGAGAGTTTTATACTAACTGAACATGAACAGCCTATTTTCTTTTCTGCTTAAACAGGCTCTTATATCTGAACAACCAGATCAAAAGCCAACTGACTGAGTGCCAGTTCAACAGCTTTAGAGGCTTCAGCCATCTGCAGATGAGAGGCTGTCAGGTTTTTTAATCGCAGCGCATAGGCTGGGAAGGCAATACATCCCCTAACAGCAGCTAAAGTCGAATGACTTGTGGCTTCCTCCTACTACAGCAAAGTGGAATTATGACTCTGAACAACAGGCCATAAAGTATTTTATTATGTGGTCATGAGTGTCACTGTCTATGAGGAACAGAGTGGTAATATAGTGCGTTAAATTATCACTTTGTTAAATCACATGTAACAATGAGCTCTGAACTAACTTTAATTGAAATGTTCTCAAACTATACGGTGCTTTAGTGCAGGCCTGTTAGTGTATGTGCACGCACTTGTAAAATATTAATGTTTAAACTCTATTCACATCTGGACAGCAAGGAAACCTTGGTCCTGTTGATGCTCATGTTGCCAGAATTTTACACGCTTCCTGGCAAATAAGCTAAACAAAAAAAAAAAAAAAAGAGGAAATCCCAGTATTAAGATCCACTTAAGGTAGTAGGAAATGAATAAAATCTAAGCATAGAGAGAATATCGCCTCACTGAAACACCTAGAATTTCAGCTAGAAAAGTGCAAGTTACCTAAAGTAAATCCCAATGGACTCTTACATACAGCAAAATCCGTCTTAACAGTTAGTATATTTGGGATCAGAGGACAAGATAAAAAATCAAAACCAAGACCTCATTACATAAGTAAGAATTATCCTTTCTATTTTCTCTCTGTTAAAAAAAAAAAAAAAAAATTAAAAAATACCTCTGTCTTTTAATCTGGTGAGAAAAGTAACTAATTTTAGGATTTTATTTTTCATTGTGGGTTTTTTTGTTAAAACTACCCTCTCTTCTTGAAAACATGTAGCAAGATTTTTCAGTGAATCGTTGGCTTTATGCAGTACTTTTAGTTCTTTTATGATGTCTCTGTGCTATCTCCCTAGTTCATCGACCAGACATGGATACATTAGCAGAGATTAAAGTTGAGTAAGAATGTGGATAATGAAAAAAATATTTCATCAGGTTTTCAGACTTTTCACAAAATCAAAATAATTTATCAGGCTTTTTCAGCCAGATGCAGTGAAAATGCGTTGTCTATCTTCATCTGCTGCATTTGGTATATACAAAACACTTATCCCCCAGTGGAAGAATTTAGGTTGCATATGTATGTCCCAAGTCTCTTTGTAAGGTGAGCTGAAGACTTAGATGATAAAGCTTTCCTAACTCCTCTTCAGTTCCTTCTCAGTTCTCTCAGCTAACAGCTGCAGCAACCCACAGACTAGTTTGTTTTCAGCACTGCAAGGACCATCTTTCATTCTACTGTGATAAACAAGCAAACAAACAAATAATGGAGTGTGATAAATTTAAATACTGGGTGAGGGAGAGTTGCCTTTACCTGTTTGAAGCCTGAAATATTTGGCCCCAGCATGAAATGTAAATACCTCTTGTTTCCAAGTTTTGTTGCTCCTGAAAGGTCATTATGCCTGCTAAGAAATCTTGGATCATTGCTGACATGGAATAGTGCAGTAATGGGCATAGCAGATCATGCTGAAAAGGTCCTTGAAGGAATATTTGCTTGAGCAGCATCCCTATCCTGCTTTTTGAGATATCAAAAAATAAAGGTTTCTACAAACATCTCTGGCTCTGGTTGAGACCTATAGACTTCCTACATAAGTAGCAGAAGGAATTGTTCCTCTCTGTCAGAACATTTCCATAAAATCATAAATGCTGTAAGAACTTTAAATCAGCTAGTACTGACATCCAAGAAAGGTATCTCACATCAGTAAATGAGATAATTTTCCTCATGAGTTGATCAATATGAACTCACAGCTCAATGGGCTGCTGACTGACAAAGAAAGAAAAAGGTGTCCTTGACTGGTACCTGCTTGTCAGATGGTGGAGTCATCCAGGTTGGTCTTAGTGCTGCTCTTACTCATCTCAGTGGCCCTAGGGACCTCTGTGCTTCCTACAGCAGAAGCATGTCTCTGAGTTCACAATCTGCTTTAGTAACATCTTTGTTAGCTTCAGCTTTTCTTTCAGTGTTCTCAACTGTCTGCTTATTAGCAATGACCATTTCTCTGAACACTGAATTATAGTAGATACTAATGAATGTAATCTCTCTCTATTTCATTCCACACCACAAGTCTCAAGAATTGCCAAGTGCTGAAATTAGACTATTCCTGTTAAACCATCTGTCATCCCCCAGTACAGACCTGCAAGCCAAGGAGGAGATCCTTAATTCCAGTTTAGACACAACTGCAGTTATAAGGTCGAAAAAGAATTGCTGGGTTGCCACATATTTTCAGTGGTGTCAATGTCCCCAAAAACATTCCATATGCAGTCTTCTTTTCCCCCTAAACTTTTCTGAACAAATTTTATGGATAGTGAACTCTGCCCCTCTCTGTAGAATTTTATTGACTGTGTATACTCTGAGAATATATTTCAGCAAATAGACTTCCAGATTTTTCCAAAGGGTTTCCAGAAGACAAACTATGCTATTTGTGAATATGAATGCTCATCAAACATTCCTTCCAAGTAGTTATATTAGTTGGGATATCAGACCTTGTTAGAAAGATCCCTTGTGTAATTCAAGAGGAAATCATGACTGATTTCTCAATACTGCTGTCTGTCCAAGAATTACAATTAGGCAGAATTAAATATTTTAAATTAGGACATGAAAATAAATGCATCCTCTTTTTAATTTTTTCTCTTTTTCAAAAGTCTCCAGTTCTGAGTACAGTCATTGAATGGATAGAATCTTAAGAGACTTTTTTCCTATATTTTACCAGGTTCTGCAAGAATATATTTTTTTTAAAGTCTGTAACTTTGAATGTGACTTGAAGAACAAATTTCAACACAAGGAACAACCTACTTTAAGCTGACTGCAACTTCTATATGGCCTTTCAAAGAATATTGAAAAATTAAAGGATTATGAAATTGTATCATAAATGAGGCTGTAGTAAAGCAGCAGTGTACATTACTTCTGTCTACTTCTTCTCTTATTAAATCACTTGCATCATTCTCCTTTGTTTCTTAATCATGTACTTCAAAACCTCAGAATGCCACTGAATATTTGCTGTTCTTTCTACTACATCAGTTGTGTCCAATACAATGACATCGTGCAACTGTATGTTTTTTTATAGCACATACTGTAGCCTTTTTTTTTCCATACTTGATTCCTAATGTCTTGGTATATGAATATATTTACATAAATAGTATGTGGGTGCTAAACTGGGGAATGGAATTCTCCCTTGTCTCTTTCCCCAGTCTCAATATGATCCATGTTTTATGATGTCATCTGCAATCCTCTCCTTTTCCTTACCATTCTCTCTGCATAACCATTGCATTGCATTCAATTGCAGTATACACATAAAAATGATGTGATTCACAAAATAAAAAAAATTACACTTAATCCATCTCAAGTGATGAACTAGTAAATGTCTCCACCAGAATAACATCAGAACAAGTTTGCTATACAATTTGAAGTAAAAAAACCCCAACACAGAGTCACAGAATATTTGAGTCTGGAAGGCATCTCTGGGGATCATTTGATCCAACCCCTTCCTGCCCAGAGCAGAGTCAGCTGGAGCATGTTACTCTGGACTCTTCCCAGTTGGGTTTTGAATATCTCCAAGGGTAGAAACTCCATAGCCTCTCTGGGCAACCACAGTTCCACTGCTTGACTATCCTCAAAGTAAAAAATGGGTTTTTGTATATTTGAATGGAATTGACTGTTTTTCACTTTGTACCAACTGCACTGAGAAGCAGCTTTGTCTTTTTGACTTCTATTAGGTATTTAGGCACATGGATAAGATCCCACCACCACCCTGAACCTTTTCTCTTTGAGGTTAAATATGCTGGGTTCTTAGTCTCCTCATATGCCATATGCCCCAGTCCTTTGATCTTATTCATGGTTGTTCACTGAACTCACTCCAGTATGTCCATTTCTTGATTCAACTGAGGATCCCAGACCTACACCCAACAGTCCAGATATGTTTCACCAGTACTGAGAAAAGGGCAAGTATCAGCTTCCTCAACCTGCTGGCAGCACTTCTCCTAAGGCAACACAGAATGTTTTTGTGTTGAAATATTGTCACTCTGGACCTGTCTAAAAATACAATATATTTTAAGACATAATATTTAAACAGATGTATTTCAAGGCACTTATATTTGCCCTTCATATATGCTGTTAGTATAGGTGTATAGGCATTTGTCCTATCTATCTGAATGATATCTAATTTCATAGGAAGTTTTCTTCACAGCCTTTAGCAATAATTCAGACTTTAGGAGAAAAATACATAAATAAGAACTCTGGCATTATTATAGCACAAATGACATTTCTAAGTTATGGTCTGGATGTGATTTTGTAAGAGTTCTTTGCCAGGTTATAGACCTGTAGAAAAGTCCCCTCCTTTCTCCTGCAAAAATAAGATATTAAACACAGAATATGATTTCTAATTAATAATCCATTTATATTTGCATTTATATCTCTATATCTGATTTAGAAGCCCAAAATATTTAGGCTTCAATACAAATATTTCCAAGTTGTTCAAACTTTAAACTACATTAGAACTTTCAGATCCTATATTATTCTTTATTTATCAAAATAACACATAATAGTATTTGATTACTGGAATATAAATTCCTGATCACATCAGTTAGAAGCTTTCTAACAGAAAAAGTTAAACGGTGATGAATGAATATGTGTCTATCACGAGTGAGCTCAACTTCTTTAAATAAGCTGGATGTTGAGAAATAAAGAGGAAACTGGAATGAAATCAGGCCAAAAATGAACAGCCTAAAGGTGCTAACAGAAAAATAAAATGGTGCAGGCCTGTCTAACACAAGTGACCAGAAATCATTTCTGTTCCTGAGTGTATCATCAAATTGCTTTGTAATCATAACCTTTCTGCAGAGCAGCTTCTCCATCTGCAAAAAGGTGGTATATCCTTCGAACATTTACTGGGTGCTTTGAGATATGTTGATGCTACATAAATGTGAAATATTAGTATAGCTAGCACTGCAGTAGTAGCCGAGATTTTTCAAATCACATTGTAAGTGGCACCAGCATAGGGATAACTGTACCACCTATGCCCAGTATTGCTTTGTTCCTCATGCAGTTTACTGAACTCTTCAATCCAAGGGAAATATTCAGATATCAGACTATAGCACTAATTGAATTTCCCCACCCAAAACTGTCAAATCTTTATTACAAAAAATAATTCAGCAATTTATATTACAATGCATTGAATAAAAATCTTCCCAAATCCCTTCAAGATATAGTAATCACTCTTTTAAGTTACTTTGAGTAGTTATTTCATTCCCTTTAGAGTTTGTATTTATATATTTTCATACATAAATATTATACAAATATTATTTTAATGTATTTATTCATATATATGTTGTACACACAGACACACACATATATATAAAGTCCTAAAATAGAATTTCTGCTTATCTCTTTGTAAACAGTCATAACAATGAGGCAGAGACATAAAAGTATTGAGGACAGTTTTTCTTAGCAGTGACATCAAATTTATACTGTCATTGTACATAATTGTGGAAAAAAAAAAAAAAACCACAAAAAAAAACCCAACCCAAACAAGAACCTCCTATGTACTGAGTCAACCTTCTTATATTCTAAACTCAGAAAAAATAATTAGTTCAAAAGAACAGGTGATGGGAGTATGAGAGGATATGAGAATTATACTGATATCAAAAGCTCTTCTGTTTCTTTTTCCTTTTCTATTCTCACTGTCTCTCATTGTTTTCTCTTTGTTTTTCTGACTTATTCTTTTCCTATTTCACCTTCTTTTGAACATAAGGACAGTTGTTTTCTTTTTATTCTTAGGTTTATTTGAATGCTGTGTTTTCTATGGCTCCCTAATTTCTCCCCCACTCCCAGCAAAATTCAGATTACATGCCAAGGTACCAGTGTTGGAACTCCAGCATTAGTGTTAAGATTAAATATTTGATTTAGTGTCTATAATTCAGATTGACTCTGGCCATTTCTATTTTAACCAATGAAACTTTTATGGTGCCTGCCATAGGAAGTTGATTAGGAAAGGAAAAGCATCAGCCAGCTATTGTCTCCTGACTTTGGAGTTACTGAGTGCATCACTTATTATCATTTGAATCTAGTCAGGATTGTTCTTGAGGGCTCAAATCATTATCGTTATATTAGAAGACCTCTACCAATGCATCATTAAGGTAAAGTCTGTACTTTAAAAGACAGGATGGTGGAGCATTTAACTTACACATGACCTATTCTGTAGCTGCTGCAGCCAGGAATGGCTACTAAATAGATCAGAAAAGAAAAAAAAAAAAAGAAAAAAAAAAAAAAGAGAGTAAAATGATACCATTTAATTAATGTTAGAAACTAGTACTGGAATAAATATCTCTTTTTTTGACAGACATTGTCTAGAAGGTTTAGTGATACTAAAACTTCTTTGATAATTTTTGGGTATGATTGGTGTGTATCCTCATCCTGAAAGATAGTCTAGGATAGCAAAAGGAGAACCATTTGTTTTATGGTAGATACAAAACCCACCAAATAAGTAGTTCCTAATCAATTCACATTGTTTCTTGACTATATGTATGCACAGAAGTTGGTCCTGCTAACATGTATATCTACTCTGTTTGCAGGAATAGGTAGGATGCTAGTACTCAGACAAACAAACAAATAAAACCCTAAAAAGACTGATGGGTTGATAGTCATAAAATAACTTGAAAATATCTAGCTCAGAGTCATACTATGTCTCTTCTTAGAAAAGGCAGAAATACCAAGCTTTTGGCTTTCCTTGAGGGTAGCTAACGTATCTGTGTAGCAAGTATCTGTGTAGCAGTGGCCAAATATTGCGGCAGTGTCACAGTTTTTCACAGAGATAACCCTTTGGAAAATGACCAACCTCAACAACTCATGTTGGGCAAGTTCCCACATCATCTGTTCAATCACATCCTTGCTCGCAGTCCTGGTGAAGAGCTCTATGCAGCCAGTTTGGTTTGTCCTCCTTCTGCCAGAGATTCCCCTCTCAAATCTGACTCTTTGGGCTGTGTGACTCTAGCCTCTTGGCTGAAGAGCAGCATCATGTGGCTGTTAGTCCCTTTTAGAACCGTGTTTCATTAGAAGAGCTAATAAGAGGAATTGTGCATTGTTGGTATTCAGCATTGCCCTGTTTGAGAATATAAATCACACAGGACAGAGAAGAACATTGCCTGTGTCAAACAAGCAAACTGTATTGTTTCACTTACAGAGGAGATAAATGGGATTTGAATACTGGCCCATCTCAATGAAGGTGGGTAGTAATGAAGCTTAGGTCCACAGAAGACTCATTCTGTTGTTAGGAATGAAAAGGGAAGGAGAAATAATGCAAGCAGGATTTACAATGCTGGGCTCACAACCTTGACAGCAGGCACATGGAAGGAAAGAAAGGATTTCAAGAATCCTGAAAAAAAAAAAAAAATTGAAAAAAAGAAATAAGGAAACAAACAAAGAAAAACCAAACCACAGGAACCTGACCACTGTCTACACCATAGTAATAACTAATTGAGAGCAGACAGCTACTGAAGTCTGGTGACTATTAATTCTGCCAAGACACAGGGAGCAACCAATGTAAGTAAATTAAATTGAAGCAAATAGATGCATGCTACAAATGGGGCAATTTGTCCAAAAGGCTTTTGAAAAACATTAATGAAGATTTTCTGCCAGGTAAGCCAGTATAATTGTGCTGCACTGTATATTGATTATGCAAGAGAAGAAATCTAAGCTAAGACTTCATGTTGATAATACTTTGTCAAGAAGGGCTAAATGTTTCTTGGACTATTTATATTGGAAATTGAAGTACTGCTGCCATTTTTTCTGCTTCCTTTCTTATTTTTCATTATGAATTTGGGACAGCAGTTAGATATCATCTGTAAATATCATCTATGCTGCTGGTTGATTTTACAAACAAAATCATATATCATTGTCAAGATATAGCCTTTGTAGCTGGAGAGAGAAGCTTAAACTGTGTAAAACCATCAGAACTTCAATGGTAAATAAAAATTATACTCTTCCACTTTCTAAAAAATCTACTCAAAGCAAGTGAAAAAAATCAGTATCTGGGGTGATAAAGGTCTGAAACAGAGCTTAGCATTAATCTGTTTGAAATACTATTGTCTTTTGTTTGTTTGAAGGTGGTTAGTTCTTTTCTTTTGGAATACTCTGTTTTTATACTATATGGAAAGGAAAAGAGACGAATGACTGAGCATAGCTACATTGTGTTTAGAATAAAGAGGCTTGTGATCAGTGGGTGAACTGTAATCTCTAAACTGGTTAACGACCATTGCATCTGCTCTCAATCAAGGTGCAAGATGTATATGTTTATACCATCTATAGATGTTTAAGCAACAGAACACAACATCTGGTACAAGACTTCTTACACTAAAACATGTCAGTAAGTCACCAAAATTCCAGATGACAGTTATTGCTCCTTACTCAAGTACCAGGAGACATATTGGCTTAACAAGAGGGTATTGTGTCTTCAAGCAAATAAAATAATTTTTATTATAGTGAAGACATATAGCTAACCTATGATTTCAACAAGGAGGAAACAGGGTTATTCTCAGAAAAATTAAAATATACCTGACTTTCTGGGGCACTTCAAAGTGGAAATTGGCTTAAAAAATAAGGCATTCCACTAAGATGAAGTATTATGTTGATGAAGGCTCTCTGACAGGAGGGACCTAAAAGATCAACTTGTCAGGGCAGAACATCTGGATCTGAATGAGACATCTTCTGATCTAACGGGAAGAATGTGTAGATTAAGCAAATATTCTCTTCCACTTTCTCACTCATCTTACAAAAACGTCAGTAACTTATGTGATTGGTAGCTGTATGTTGTGATTCAACCACAACCAGCAACTAAACACCATACAGCTGCTCACTCACTCCTCTCCTCACTCCCTGGGTGGGATGGGGAGAGAATTAGAAGGGTAGAAGTGAGAAAACTCATGGGTTGAGATAAAGACAGTTTAATAGGTAAAACAAAAGCTGCTCACTCAAGCAAAGCAAAACAAGGAATTCATTCACCACTTCCCATCGCAGGCAGGTGCTCAGTCACCTCCAGCAAAGCAGGGCTCCATCACGTGTAATGGTTACTTGGGAAGACAAACACCATCACTCTGAACATCCCACCCTTTCTTCTTCTTCCCCCAGCTTTATATGATGAACATGATGTTATATGCTACAGAATATCCCTTTGGTCAGTTGGGATCAGCTGTCCCAGCTGTGTCCCCTCCAGACTTCTTGTGCACCCCCAGCCTCCTCACTGGTGGGGTGGTGTGAGAAGCAGAGAAGGCCTTGACTCTGTGTAAGCACTGCTCAGCAATAACTAAAACATCTCTGTATTACTAACAGTTTTCAGCACAAATCCAAAACATAGCCCCATACCAGCTACTATGAAGAAAATTAACTGTATCCCAGCCAAAACCAGCACACTGTGACACCGCAATGTTATTTGCATTGTACCTTAACCTAAGATAAGCGTCACTTAAATTAATGACAGTAAAGACTTCTTTACAAAACACAGTGGTAAATCCATAAACTGAGCATAAAACATTTTAAATACCCAGTTCCCCAGCATGTTCCTTCATTCATTTAAAAGGTTTCACCATAGCCATACTTCAGTACAGGGGCCAGAGGAGGAAATCACAGAATCATCTAGATTGGAAAAGACCGTGAAGATCATCTAGTCCAACCATTAACCTAACATTGACAGTTCCCAATTACACCATATCCTTAAGCGCTATATCGACTCTACTCTTCAACACTTCCAGGGCTGGGGACTTCACCACCTCCCTGGGCAGCCCATTCCAACACCTAACAACCCGTTCTGTAAAGAAATGCTTCCTAATATCCAGTCTAAACCTTCCCTGGCACAACTTGAGGCCATTACCTCTTGTCTTGTCACTTGTTACTTGGTTAAAGAGACTCATCCCCAGCTCGCTGCAACTTCCTTTCAGGTAGCTGTAGAGGGCGATGAAGTCTCCCGTCAGCCTCCTCTTCTCCAGACTAAACAACCCCAGTTCCCTCAGACGGTCCTCGTACGGCATGTGCTCCAGACCCTTCACCAGCTTCGTTGCCCTTCTTTGGACACGCTCGAGTAATTCAATGTCCTTTTTGTAGTGAGGGGCCCAAAACTGAACACAGTCATCGAGGTGCGGCCTCACCAGTGCCGAGTACAGGGGTAAGATCACTTCCCTGTCCCTGATGGCCACGCTATTTCTGATGCAAGCTAGGATACCATTGGCCTTCTTGGCCACCTGGGCACACTGCTGGATCATGTTCAGCTGGCTGTCAATCAACACCCCCAGGTCCCTCTCTGACTGGCAGCTCTCCAGCCACTCCTCCCCAAGCCTGTAGCGCTGCTGGGGGTTGTTGTGGCCAAAGTGCAGCACCCGGCATTTGGCCTTATTGAAACTCATAGAGTTGGCCTTGGCCCATCGCTCCAGCCTGTCCAGATCTCTCTGCAGAGCCTCCCTACCCTCGAGCAGATCAACATTCCCACCCAACTTGGTGTCATCTGCAAACTTACTGAGGGTGCACTCGATCCCCTCATCTAGATCATTAATAAAGATGTTAAACAGGAGTGGCCCCAAAACCGAGCCCTGGGGGACACCTCTCGTGACTGGCCGCCAACTGGATTTAACTCCCCATCATTCCCCTCCCCATCTCCCAGCTCATGAGGCTGGGTGTCCAGGGAACAGCCAGTTCCACTGCTAAAGACTGAGGCAAAGTAGGCGTTGAGCACCTTAGCCTTTTCCTCATCATTTGTTACTCTGTTTCCCTCTGCATCCAATAAAGGAGGCAGATTTTCCCTAATCCTTCTTTTGCTGTTAACAAATTTATAGAAACATTTTTTATTATCCTTAACAGCTGTAGCCAAGGTGAGCTCTAGCTGCGCTCTGGCTCTCCTACTGTTCTCCCTGCAAAACTTCACTACATCTTTATAGTCTTCGTGAGAGACCCGGCCCCTCTTCCAAAGGCAATAGATTCTCCTTTTGTTCTTGAGATCCGGCCAAAGGTCCCTGTTTAGCCAGGCCGGTCTCCTTCCCCTCCTGCTTGTTTTTCGGCACATGGGAACAGCCTGCTCCTGTGCCTTTAAGACTTTGCTCTTGAAGTATGTCCAGCCTTCCTGGACTCCCATATCCTTCAAGGCAGCCTCCCAAGGGATTTTGTTAATCAGTCTTTTGAACAGGTTAAAGTTTGCCCTCCGGAAGTCTAATGTGGCAGTTTTACTAACCCCTCCCTTTGTTTCTTCAAGGATCAAAAACTCAATCATCTCATGATCACTGCACCCTAGACAGCCTCCAACCTTTTCTTCCTCCACAAGCTCTTCCAGAAGGTGTGTCTTCTAGTGAAAACACCTAGGAAGACTCTTTAGCATACAGTGAGAGATCAGAGTGGAAAGCTGAAGTGCAAGGGCTGGCAGGGCATGTAAGATCTGTGCCTCTGGACCCCTTTAGCTCATATGCTGACAGAAGTGAAAGAAAACACGGTGAAGTTCGGCTGCTTTTCCAAATGCATTGCACACATTTTGCATGCAGCCATTAGAAACTTTTTGGAAACTACTCTTTGGTCCAGGTTGAGGCTCTGTATTAATAGCATTGTGTCAAACATGATCTCCAGTCAATATCTCAAATGAAACTACTTCTTTTCTGCTGGCATACATAAGATGGGGTAAATTCCTCAGTGAATTCATGAGAAATGCTCAACAGTGACTACCCTAGTCAGCCACTTGTTAGGTACACTATGGGAATTTTTTAGCTTAAAATAGAAGCTCTTAAACAGTGATGTGTACTCTGAAGGTTCAGCTCAGATAACTATCAGACTCTAGGTATCCTTCAAAGTTTCTTGTTACTCCTCTCTGGCATTGTTATTGAATAATTAGCAGGAGGAGACAAAATATTATGTCATCCAGTAAGGGGAAATGAATGTTTTTATTTTTGAAGCCTGAATTTAATACCTGCTTCATCATTCACATTTTCTTGAAGAGGTTCTACATCATTCAGTCATAACAAGGCTTTCAATAAAGCACTAGATTAGAAGTTGACATTGTATAACCCAACCTGAACAGAGTGCAGTGGCTGGACATAAGCAGGTGCAAGTTAAATTGAAAAAAAAAAAAAAAAAAAGGATGTTAATCTTAATATAAATTAGCCCTGAAAAAGCATCAAATTTTTTGATGAAGTTGATTGATTGACAAAATTGGAAGAAAGCACAGTGAACACAATTACAGACTACTTTGTTATCAACTAGACCCTAAGACAATTTCAACAAAGGTAATGAACAATAGCAGAAAGCTGCAGCTTGTTTATTAAATGCAATTAAAGTAAAAGTTCCAAGTTCAGTACTGTCATGGTTTAAACCCAGCTGGCAGCCAAACACCACGCAGCCGTTTGTTCACTCTACCCCACCTTGGGGAATGGGAGAGATAGTTGGAGGGGTAAGGATAAGGAGACTCATAGTTTGATATAAAAACAATTTAATAATTGAAATAGAATAAAATTACAATAATAATGATAATAATAATAGTAATGATAGAAAATACAAAGAAGTAATGCAAAATGTGATTGCTCACCACCTGCTGACTGATGACCAGCCCGTTCCCAGCTAGTGATCCCAGAGTAATGAGAATCCTGAAACCACAATATCAGAAGTGAGAGTGAGCTTCCTGATCAACCCTTATGTTTATACTGAGCATGACATTCAATGATAAGGAATATTCCACTGGCCAATTTGGGTCCGTTACTCTGGTTATGGTCCCTCCCAGCTTCTTGTGTACCTGCACACTAGCAGGACGTGGAAAGTCGAAAACTCCTTAATTTCTTAGTAGCAACTGAAAATATCGGTACATTATCAACATTCTTTTCATATCAAATCCCATATTGAATTCGAAACACAGCACTGCTCTAGCTACTAAGAAGGAAGGAAAAAAACCCAAACAGCTAGCTCTGTCTCAACCAAAACCAGGACAAGTACTTAAAGTACAATAAAATTCTAAATATTTTGGGACTTAGCTGGGAGATATTCCTGTAACAAATATAACACAGGAGGAATTGAACAGAGGTGTGGAGGAAGAAGAAGAGAATGGAAAAGTAACATTAAAAAGATTATGTAGCTGGTAAGAACAGAGAAACAATACATGAAGAGGAAAACATGACAGGATGTTGTTTAATTGATTTAAATTACAATAAAACTAAGCAGACATGGTGTAAAACAAAAATGTAGGAGACAATCAGATAATGACTGTGGAGTATAATCTACAATAGCAATTACATGTGAGTTTTTTCTGGTGAAAATACTCTAAATTGAGCAGTTCTGCAACATGGGAAGATAGAACACAAAAAGAACAAACAGCTTTCCATACTAAAAATATATCCTTTTATTTTCATTCTCCTGGTCCATTAGACTAGAACATTTAGAGTATTATAAACTATTATTTCCATGTTACTTCTGTATGTAGAGACTAAAGAATCTATATGTACTGAGTGATGGTACCAGAAAGGATATAATTCATCACTAGGGAGACAGATACTTTGAATTTTCATGATATAAGCAAAGTATTTGTTTCTTACTTTGCTCAGTTTGCACCATTAAAAAGAATGGATCATGAGTCCTCCACAGATGCCGGTCCAAACAGACAGGGAGTACAGCAGTAGCTTGTGGAAGAGCAAAAGACTTTTAAAGACATAAAGGGAAATATTTGGGAACTAATAAGTTACACATAGTCCATGCTATGACTTCATTCTGTACTGCTAAGAAGGGTTAGGGTTTGTACTCTACTTTTATTCTGAACATTGCTCATCTAGAAGAAACTGAAATGCAAGTCATCTTGCACAAGCTGTGTCTTGATTACTGAAACTCAAGCCCACATTAGGAGATGCAGCAAGCTAGGACACAGTGATTCCTCTCCCTGCAGGAGATGAGGTCCATAGCCAAGATACTTCAGTACAGCATGATGAGGCCTGTGAATGCAATAGGACATGCAGAGGAGGCAGATGACTGAGATGAGAGAAAAGAGACACATTATGCTGATGAAGGCTCTCTGGCAGAGTGTATCTATCAGATTTAAACTAATGCATAGGATTATTCACAAAGAGGAAGCTTTGACTGTCAGCTTGTCAGGAGTGAGAGGTTTTCTGATCTCATAGGGAACCTGGTTTGAATTGGACTGTCAGGGTAAAGATATGACAGAACAGAGATGCAATAATAGGGTAAACAGCACAAAAAAAATCAGTGGTGGGGCAGAGAGAAAAAATAGAGCAAATCTGAACAAACCTGAAAAAAAATAGTTAGAAAAAACCAAGAAAAAACGGGAAAGTTTAATATGTCTGCCATTACAATAATAGCCCATCTACAGTTTGCATGATCCTTAGAAAGGCTGGCTGATCCACTGAAAAATACTACCGCAATTAAGCAACATCAACTGTGACAAAGGAAAACTGGAAATGAGAAACTAAATAAAAGACAAACAAAAAAGTGCTTCAAACCCACTTTTGCTTCGACTTTACCAAGAGACAGCTCCAAACACTCAACTCAGGTTTTATGTTTTACGTTTCAAATCCTGCAGCTAAACTGTGCTATCCCCCAGCAATGCTGACAGCAATACTCTCACAACATCCAAATTTACAGTACCAGAAATATCTCTGGTCACCTAGTCACATGATGTAACTAGGACCCCAGGATCTCTCAGATTCACAAATGAAAGCAAATAGGTATTATAGCCTTGCCTATTCCCGGGGCATCAATGTGCTGCACTGAGGTAATCCTCATCAAGATGTTCATACAAGGTAATGCAGAATGAAAATGCTTAGTTATAAGTAGTTTCAAATGAGTCACATAGAAGAATGATATTCAGCAAAGAGGTTTCCTAATCCAAGGCCCATTGACGTCAATGGCAGCCTGAACTGGGCTGCATACAGAAAACAGATACAGGATTTTGATTTTTCTGAATAATACATTCATTTTATGAATACATAGGTCACATTTTAAAATGAAATGTGGTAATTAAATAAGTGTCAATTTGTTTGCAGGCACAAAAATAAGAAAATCTAGAAATTATGAGACTTGGTGACGGTTAGATTTTAGGGTTGGACACAAATATATTGATTTGTAGATAAACATGTAAACTAGAGGTAAAATGGTATCATGACTCAGGGCCACCAGTAATTGCATCAAGGTTAAAGAAGTAAATCTTTTTTAGCATACAATACTGAGAAATTAGTGGGTTTTTAAATTTTTTTCTATATGAACAAGAAATAGGAATTGATGGGTGTATGAATGTGATCAATGGCGTACAACAGCGTGATGCTGTTTCTGTTCAAAACATAATGTTCCCCCAAAATTTCTCTCTTGCCATTTTACTTTGTCCAAAGCTTTTAAGTGAAATGTGTATCACCTTCTATCACCTCTCTCAAATATTAGGAAGTATTATATAAACTTCATGGTAGAGCATTCCTCTGCATTTGTGTGTCCAATGTTTAACTAATTTAGATACCTGAAATTATATTTCTAAAGGATTAATAAAGCTAAATGCTTGCTTGATGCTTTTTAAAAATAGATTAGGCAAAGGAATAACCAAAGAAAATTTGAAAGAGGTGATAAGTTTGCCACTGTACCATTAACAAATAGTGGTAGGAATTTGCAAAAAAATAGGAATTTAAAATTATGAACTGATTGTTACAGAGAAAATGGTTTGATAGGTCAAATGAGGAAAACACTATAAAAACCAGTTCTTCACCCACAGACCAGCAGTGTGAGAGGTAATCTAGCAATGTGTGAAGGTAGATGCTTGCTTTCTTCATTTTAGAACTCAGACATATAATTAAAGTCTCAACTTGGAGACATGTCTCAGTTCTAAGAAAAATCATAAAGCACAGTCTCCTGCAGTTTTTAATATGACCACTAAAGAAATGATCTCTGTCAAGCTGATAATATTTAGATGAAATTCTCCAAAACACCATTCATGGTGTTTCACTTTCAGACCCTTAGTCACCCAGACTTCAAGGTTTCTCTAAGATGCAGCTGAATTTTTCCATCAGCTGTAAAACACCTTCATGCCACCCTGTCCGCTAATATCTCGTAACTTTGTGCAACATATTCTGTCCTGAGTACTTCAAATAGCAAGACCAATATTCATAGCATAAATTCAAGTATGTCATTATTATCATTCTCTTCATCTTTACCAGCAACTTTACTTTCAATAACGAACATGATCTCTAGACCAAACTAGGCCAATTTTTAATATGCCACCTTGGAGAGATTTTAAATAGTTCAATTGCCTAATAGTTCAATACCTAAGATACCCATTTGATTTATCTTATCTGGATTAGAAACCTGGCCTGTCCTCCTAATTTCCAGAAAACATCAATGATCCTTTATGAAACCGTTTTTGTAATACCATGATATAAACGCTACTTTCCTAGACCACGCTCATAATAAATAAGTGGCAATTTTCAACATGAAGAAAACTCAAAGCCCACCCATCTCTTACCTTTATAAAGCCAGCAGCCATCATTATCATCAAGTCAAAAGAAGCTATAATGCACAGTCAGCAACTCAGATCACATCACATTTCCTCTGAGGGAAACACATGAGGTACATATCTCCACAATCTAAAAAAGCTCATACGTGGTAGGAGCATTCCACCAGAGAATTAGATTAGTATTTTAAAGGTGCTTTACTGTTTTGAACCAGGTTAGAAATTAATTCAGCACAAGAAGAACCCCATGTCCTCACACTGCTGCCACCCCCCCCAGACAAACACCAGAATCTGTGCTGGAAAATGAATTCTTCCAACAGCCTTGTCACTAAAGTCATCTTTTGAAACAAGTTCTCCAGAGCCTGATGTGCACTGAATGAATCCAGGTTGTGCCGCAAGTCATAATTTAAGCTTGCCAAATACCTCAACAACCACTGCAGAAATACTCTCTGCAGCAGAGCCATCAAAATCCTCAGATTCTTTACTTGCATTTCTTGAAGGATGTTATATTTCATCCAATGTACTCATTACTCTTATTGAAATTATGTGTGTGGAAATAAACAACCATTATGCACCAGAATAAACTCATAAAGACAATCATTAAAGGATGGAATGACCCAGCTACCAGAAGGGGAAAAATGTTTCTGAGAAAATAATTTCTTCATCATCTCAGTCTAGATCTTGACAAAAAATCTTACAAAGATGAACTTCAGAACTATGTTCATAATTTTATGAAATATCAAAACTAATGGATTTGATAGAATATTGATTCTAGGGCATAAGTACCCACCCCACACATACACACACACGTGCATGCACAATGTGCAGCTAACATATTTTATCTGACTCTTTCTCCCTCTCTCTGGCAGATATATTATCTCCCCCACTTCCATGCTAAGATCCCCTTTTCTCTCTTTTCTCTCAGATGGTCTTACTGGTACAATATCTAATTAAATCTAAAACAGTTTGTTGTCAAATTGTATTTATCTCTAAAGTTTGCTTTTTCTGCTTCAGACCTGAAAGAACTGCATGCCCAAATGCTTGGTTTGCTCCATACAATATCTATCTACTTACAAATTTTGCCTTCTGAGAACAATTTCCTTCCTTTTCAATTTTAAATGATCCTTATCAGAACTGAAGACCAACTCTCTTACACAGCTGTCATATTTTAGGTGTCTGAGTATATTGTTACCCATTCTTTACTTGATCTGTCTCAGTACCTCATTCCCTGTTTGTTGGAAGAAGTATATTGAGCAGTGTTGTGCATGTCAGTGATGGCTGATGAACCACCCCTATAAAGCTCTTGAAATAAGAAAGGGATTATTGTTATTATCTAAACTGACTTCCTGCTAACAGATGGCATAGTGCCTTGCCTCCTCATTTCTGCAAAACAAGGTTTTGTTTCAGTTATAGTATACTTTTAGGCACCTGTCTCATGATGACTTTGGTCTATGTCATCTAACTACAGCTACTTAAAAAATGAGCACGTAGTCTAAATTAGTCATGTAGGCTCCCCTCTGGCTTCTGTGGGGTCTATATTCACTGGTATTACAGACTTCTACAGAAGGTGATTCATCCCATTCTGAAATAAATGTTTAAGACAGGTAAGACAGATTGCTCCCACAAGATTGAGAAGTTACCACCTCCCTTGGTAACTTGTTTGAGTCCTTGGTTACAGCCTCAAGTTACAAATATTTCCCTGTTTTACTGATCTGAATATTCTAGTGTCAGACTTCAGACTTTATATCAGCCCTTCACCAGCTTATTTTTTTAAATTTTATTGGGAAGATATTTCTATGTAATGTGCTCATGATACAATTGTTTTTCTTTTATTAGACTTCAAACCTTTGTTGTGCTCAGGTAGGTTAGTATTCTTATTTAGATGGCTGGAAACTCAAAGTTTTACAATCACTTTCAAGCTGAGTTCATAGATTCAATAAAGTAATTCATTTTCTTCATTAAGAACACTGAGCAGATGGATATATTCATGAATTAATCCTTCTAAAACCTTTAGAAATCTTTGTACAACCTTCAGTAAATTGCAACTTGAAAAAAAAAAAAAAAAGAAAAAAGTGCGAATCCCTTTATTAAATAATAGCTTTATTCTGGCTGTTTTCCAGTCCTTGCAGACCTTATTCAATCAGTGGGAGTTTGTCCAACTTTTTTTATGGTAGTTCATCCTGCTTATAAGTATGTTATGGGGTCCTTATCAATTAGCCACTTCTAAAATTTTGAATGATCATTCCTGATCCACTCTGTAGATTTCCTACTTCCTCATGCTGTAAAAGTGGTACTGGCAAATATCCACTTTACTCATTTGTTGGAATAGAGGGAGAATAATTGTTTAACCCCTGATATGGGTCACATTTTTTATTATCATTCTCAATAAATGAGCTGCATAAGGCATTGAACTGACTACTTTCCTACCCTAGGGAAAAATTTGTATTTTATTAAAGCTATCGACTTAGGCTAACCCATTCTAATAATGACTGCCCTCCTAAACATAGTGAACAAGAAATAGTCTCACTCATGCAGTCAATACAGCTGCACAGAAGTGTTTATGTACGGAAGGGTTATCAATTTTCTGCAGTAGAATTCTTGATTTGCACCCATTCAAAACTTTGGTTCTACACTGGAAATTTAGGACACATGCTACAGTGAATGCTGTAATAAATCCAGATACACATTGTTCATCCATTATCAGTTTGTCACTTTCCCTTGAGATTTTATGCTCATTTCACCTTGTTGCCTGTTCTTTGCTTTAAAGGTGGAAAGAAAATGAAGCCAAGAGACACAGGTCTGCCACAGGCTGACCAAAATGCCTGGGGTCAGCATTTTGAGAAACCACCTTAGCAGATCAAAGTGCTGTATCTATGCTTCCTTCTGTTTTGCACAACAATTACTACAATTTTTGTACAATTTACTACAATTGTAATTAATGTTTGCAAAATTAATTTTGCTACAATTATAATTAATGTTTGCAAAATATGCAGCAAGGACCTACATATGTTTGTGTACAGAACTTTTTATTAAAGTTGAGGGAATTAGATGATCATAACTAACAGGAGTGTTACATATTTAGTATTTAACTGTTTCTGTGTGCCATCTGTATCTCTCTTTTTATCAATAAAATAAACAGCAGAATTTTTTTTTTGTTGATAACTTTCCAGATAAAGGCATTTAGCTGAAGCACTGAAACTGCCAAGCCCCCAGGTTTACACAGCTTTAACCATCTCTGTTTTTTCCTGCTTCTCGCTATTGGCCACAGCTGTAACTTGTTTAACTTGAGGGCATTGCTCCTTCTCTTTATAGGATCAAGTTCAAGTATACAGTTAAGATCTTTCTTTTTCTTCACTTCTCTTCTTTGAAGGTAGTATAGGCACAACATTTTGGGGTAGTATGGAGTAATTTCAAAGAATAAACTGAACTGAAGAGCAGATGAAATTGTTCCTTGTATAGCCTATTAGAAAGATACACAGATTTTTTTCTTTTGCTTTTTCTCCCTGCTCCTCCCCCATTAGATGGAACAAATACACATGGGACCAGTAAATGGGGCAGTCTTCACTTTTTTTTTTTTAATTGTAGCTGCTTTTTGACTCTGTACATGAAAAGTTCTGAGCACTTCTTTTATCTAAATAAGAAAAAAAAACCCTCATTATAACTCGCACACTAGACTGTAATGTGTATGCAAGTTTACAGCTAGGCTTGGAGAAAAGAACACTGTATAATAGGTAATAATTGCATTACTATAATGTATTTTGAAGTGATTTTACTGGTCATAACAGAAAGTGGTGATCATTTTAACCTAAACAGGTTGGGACTTCTTAAGAGCTAATGATAACAATGTGACTGATTTAGTTTCATTCTGGCTTAATTTCCATGTCCATTCAAATATTCACTTAGTTCCTGAGATTGTTCATTAAAACAGTAAAAAGAAGAGTTGAATTACCACTATAAGCTACCTCCCATAAAAGTGATGCTAAAAGAACATGGTGCAAGAAGCCTACAGAAAAAGCAGCATTTAGGATTAGCTGTCTCTAGGGATGCTTTATCTGCTGCTGAGGGTTATTTTTGTCCTTGCAGCTATGTGTATTCCAGTCAACACAGAAGGAAACATATAGCTGGGTTTGTATACCTTTGCTGCATAATGGATCCCAGTACAGCAGTGGTTCAGCTATGCTAGCCTGTTCTATTCAGCGGCAGTTTCTCTGTTTTATTAGTGTCTAAACCATTCTCCTCATGCCAAGAGTTAGTCCATGTAGACATTTAAGGTGTTGTTGCATATATATGCGAACTCTGGTGTGCTCTGAGGCCTAACAAAACATGGAGCATGACATTGTGGAGGAGGAAGAGAATTCTTATCAGAAAACGGAACACACAGTTGAAATTGCAGCTTCACAGCCCAGTGCTCACTGCCTACTTGTTGTCCCTCAGACAAGATTCAGTATGTCACTGTGACTAGCTAATTCACAGTGTAGCAAATAAATCTAAAGGTGTCTATACTCACCTGTTAGATTTTGTCCCAAAATGGATAAGTACTTTCAAGGTCAGGTTCAGCAGAGAGATGGTATAAGAAATTCTTCTCGTGCCCCTCAGCTACTGTCTTCCAGAGCAGATTAGTAATTGACTTCACTAATAAATCTAAATTTGCTTGTCCTTTCACTGAAGTGTTTTTCTTCACTATATCATCTTTTTTTTTTAGCAGATTAATAACCTAGGTAGTGACAGTTTAACTATATAACCTTCTATTATTTCATGCTAGTTACAGTGAATGGACAATTAAGCATTTTCTTCGTTCTTGTAACTTTTCATACCTCTCCAGTTGTGTCCTGGGGTTCAGTTACATTTCACTGATAGCTTTTGAGTCAGGGCTAGTCAACTTTCACAGGGATTTACTAGACATCTTTACTCAGGTTAGTTGTTACAGAGCTCTACTGTGAATTTTCACCTATATCTGCCAAGACAGCTAGGATCTTCATGGCTGAGAGCCATGTGCTGCCATTATGTGATGCAGCTGCTGAGTTGTTTGTTTGTTTGTTTCCCCTGATTAAAAATAAAGGTCATCTGAGTCCTTATTCAAGCCTTCCTTTCTAATCAGGGGGAATGAAGCAGGAACTCTTCTGTCAGGGACAGAGAACAGCACAGGAAGGATTATTAGTGCTATTTTAGCTCCTGTTTTGTGTTTCTGGTTTTTGAATGAGCATAATCCTGTTATTTCTTCCAATTTTGCTGACTCCATATGAGAACTGACTATCTTTTACATTGAAGCAATGGCTAATTGTTATAACATTACTGGTTTGGGTCAAATATCACACTCTAAAATATACCTGTACTTGTGTATCTAGGAGAAGCTAAAGAAAGGTGTGCAGCTTGCATGTACAACAGTAAGGGTGGTAAGTAATAGGTAGGTAGGTAGATATACTTACATGGAATATATTCTACTCAAATATCTGCAAAATGAGCACTGATCTGAATAAAATAAGAAACAATAAATAAATACAAGCTCATTGGTAGGTCTTGCCATGCAAAGGGAGATTTAGTTTTATTTATTCCATGAGTATAAGAATTAAATAGATACTGTTCAAACCCAGAACCTAGTATAATGCATCAAGGTACATACTTTAATTATCAGTCAGAGGCCAATTCCTCTAAATAGACTTTTTTCCATTTTCAGTTCATACACCATCTTTGTTGATGGCAGAGAAAAGCTGATGCATGTTGGGAGTAGGGAGAAATAAAGAAAAGAGGAAGAATGGGGAATGAACTGCTCTGGCACTAAGGACCTTGCCCTGCTTTCATCTGGGAAATCTGTGAAGGGACCTTTTCTTCATACCACTTGGTAAGAGTATCTGAGGATACTTAAAGTCTGCCTCAGGATAAAGCATGTCCCAAAGTCAGATGAGAGAGATCCTCTACTGAAGCCACCCTATCATTGTAATATATTCATATTCTGTGCTTTAGTTGTGCAAGTGAATCACTTCAAAGCTGATTGAGGGATATAGGCAAAGAAAGAATTACACTAATGAATGACTGTGTAACAGAGACATTAATTAGAATTTTAGTCCCTTCCTGATAAGAAGGCAAAAATTTGAGATAAACTGCACACATGAAAAATAATATCTGACATTGTTGTCTAATAATAGGATCAAAAGAAAAATTACCAGAGGTGAGCAAAACTCAAGGCTTTGTAGAGCCTGCCTTCTTTTGACTGCAGACTCCTGCCCTCCTGCTTTCAGATGAAAAGCAGGTGGAAGAACAATAATTGATAAACTTGTTTTTGAAGTGCTTATTTAGCAGTGATCAACAGTTCAGGTTTAATTAAACACACGTAAAGTAGAGGGAGCAGTGAAAGAGACTTGAATTTTTTGGTTGTACTTTTTACCAAATGCCACTGAGGTGAGCATAATAGGGTTTGTTTATGTGTGTCTGCATATTTTGACATTAAAGATAAAATCCAATAAAGTAATGGAAGTAAAACTATAATAGAAGTTGCTTAATTTTTAAGAAAAGAGGGGGAACTTTTTCTTAAAATTCTTCAGAACAGGAGGTAGGAGAATGAGTAATAACTTTTGTTGCTTGGGTTGTTTGCAGTGACATGCTGTTTGTTATTAACAAAGACAATGAGCACAGCAGCACGTTAAATTCCCAAACTTGTTTTAGAAGTTAGTATCTCTGAAAGATGTACTGGAATTTGCTTGTCTGCATTCAGATTGATTTTTAGACTATTAATCATATGTGCCATTAATAAGTCTTACTGTCTGTATTTTAATTATGTTAGCTAAATAGACTAAAACCTGCTGTAACTTTTTTTTTTCTTAAATCTTTTTATAAATATATTAGTAAGAAAAAAATACAGGTATGCTGGTAACATAAAGCAATCTCTCATGTATTGATACAGAGCTTGGAAATGATGAATTGTAGGTGGAGCCTCACTCAAATTTGACAGTGAGGCAAGCAAAAAAACCTGAAAATGTAGCTGTGGAAGTGACTGATAAAACCAAGAGGAACTTGTAGCCAAGCATTCAGAAGGGGCTTTAGTGGGGTGCCCTATGCTAATTAACATTGTTCTTACTAAATATACTGCAGTTTGTCATTTTTCTCATCTTATTTTAAAATAGCTCTTTAGATTAACTGGACATCTGCCTTTGAGCTACTGAAAAGTAGCTGCCTTTTGAAATGTCAAGATAATTTGACATTGGTATAAAACAAACAATAAGTCTCACTGTAGCTTCCTATTGCTAAGGTACCACTCACCTAATTACATGCAGATGTGTTTGTGCTCAGTGAATCGTTAGTCTTCCTCAGCATACAAAGGGAAAAATCATCTCTTGGCTCTCAGCTGCCACAAATAAGGTACATGGTATTTGCCTGCTGTGTCAGTCAGTACATGAACTTTACTTTTTTCTTTTTTTTTTTTAAAAAAAAAAAAAGCTTTAGGTGAGTGAATGACTTTTCAATGAAAAAGGAAACTTGGCCTGCATCACTAATATTTAATTTCTCATATATTCACTGGTACAATTTTGGGAAATATTTAAAAATCTGCAATTTAGCAAGGAAAATCTAACACAAACTATGAAAGTAAAAAAACTGTAACTCATTGGAAGACTGTTCCCTCCTCTGTGTAACTGCCAGATTTCAGTCCTTTGTTGCACATCCTTTAGGTTAGTAAATTTCCCATTCAACCCCCAGCAACAAGTTTAATGTCTTATTTCCTGCTGTCTTTTGTAAAGGTAAATCTTTCTACAGGGCAAAGTGCAACCTACTAGTCAGCTTAATCTCTTCTACTTTCACCTGCTTCTTTGCTGATCCAAGCTTCTGTGACTGCAAATATGTCCTCATTATTGTATTGTTTTCAGTTAAAATATTTCCCTCTGGTTTAGGACTGTTGAGTGGGAAAACATAATAAAGATGTCATAACAAGGCTCTACTTTCTGCCGTGATTTGAAGCCACAGAACCTACATGTAAAACACATGGGTCATTATGCTGTGAACATCCCAATTTTTACTATTAAAAAGTAATTTGCTAGAATGGGTGAATGTGGAATAATTAAATTCTTTGAGGAGGGATGGATTTGCTTAAAATTTTAAGGTGATGAATTGCAGGAGCATGTCCCACTTCAGGTTATTATATCTGTTGACCTTAACATCTTCTTATGATGGTTTCCTGTTTCTATTTAACTATGATTTTTGTCCTGAAGAAAAGAGATATTATATATGCCACTGCGTGTGTTGAATGTTTCCTTGGTGCCATTCTGTGGTATTTGCAGCCCTCTTTGACATTATCAAATGGATTGACATTTCAAATATTTGCAGTGCTCAGCGGGTACTAATTCAGTGAAGGTGAACCATGGGTTGCTCACGTAGTGGCACAGCAAGTGATGTGTGTCCATTTAATCACAGCTGCTGAAATGAAATCAAAAGGCACTGTGTTGTTAAACCCTTAAAGCTGCTGTCACAGCAGAGAGATCAGGAGGGTCCCACTGCAGGACGCAGAGTAAGGAAGAAACTTGGACTTGCTGCGAATGCAATTCCACCATCAGCCGCGTCTTGGTCTGCTTTAAGTGGAGATGACTAAGGAGGACATTCAGGAGAGCAGCTGGGCAGACGAACTGCATCTGGTCAAAACTCCCTCCCACATGGATTGATGCAGTGCCAAGAGGACCAAGAGATACATCTTTAAACAAATTTGCGTGATCCATTCTTCCCTAGATAGATGATGGTTTTAACCTCACTTTCAGTATTATTTAATTTTATTAGTTTTCTCTCTGAAACAGTATTGTCCAGCTTTTAGCTGGTATTCTGCACCATGCCGAGGCTTCCTGCAACCTCAGAGTTCAACCACAGCAGATATTTATGTGCCCTGAACCGTGATCTTCCTGGTTGATTTTGCTTTCCCTGCTGAGAGCGTGCATTTATTGCGCAGCTGCACTGCACAGTTTCTAGCCAGGAGAGGGCAATAGCATCCACCAGCTGCTGTGCAGGAGCAGGAGAAAGCTTAGAATAGGTGGGATAGATGATGGCACAGAGGATGGGGAAATAACTGGTAATGCAGTAAGTGTTGCAGATAGACTACCTGTTTACTTTAACTATTACCTAGTCATTCACATTTTAATAAGCATTAAGCCTGTCATCTTTTCTAAGGATTATGCTTTAAATTGGCACTGATTTTTAACATTTAGTTTTGATTTAGTTAATATCTATTTATGGGGCTTATTAATAATAGGGGCCTTGAGTTTTCAGACGTGAATTGTTGCAGTCCTTTGTGTGTGGCTCCTCTTTGCCATTCCCACTTCCGTTCACTGGGTCTTGCTTCCCCATCCACAAAAAATGCTAGTTACAGATCATGGGGTTTCAAGTCTCTCTTGTGAGCTAACAAAGCCCACTGTTTTGTCAGTGGATTTACCAGTTTGGGAACACTTTCTTTACAGTGCAGAAGTCACCTCTTCCCAAAGACCACAGAAATAAATATGGCAGGTAGAAAATAAGTCAAATCAGCAAACCTCAAGCTTTCTCATTTTGTAACCATGTGAATACTTTCTGCTCTATCAGGCTTAAGTACCAACTGTTCTGCAGTATCCCAAAACTATGGGCTATAAATAAGGTAAAATCAAAGAAATTTCTATAAGCTGTGTGGAATAACAAAATGGCTTACAAAGCAAGCTGAACACTAGCTAGATCTTTATTTTTTTTTAAGATACAATTCTTTTACTCCTGCTTCCCTGAGGAATGCTGTAAATGACATTTTTCTCACTCTTATTCACTTAGAATTGTATTCATTCTCAATGGTCCATAAGTATCACTCATTCTATCATTATGCCTATATTTACCAAAAAAAGGCCACTTGTTCCCAGTAGGAATATTTATTATTTAAATTAAGAAAGATAATTCTAACCTTGTTATTCCTGGATTTTTTGCTTCATACCAAATAAGAATGTCAATTTAAAAACTGCAAAAGTAGTTATCCCTCTCACCCACTAACTGTTAAACAATGAAAAGGAAAAATGTGAAACATTACACTCAGACTATTATTTTTCTTTCTGAAATTGTTACTATGGGTAATGACTCAGCTACAATTTACTTCACTTTATGACAGGAAGTGGTTTCGTAAAATTGTAAAGTTCTCAAGCAAATTCTCTTCTTGTTTACAGCACCACAATTCAGGATTCTGTTGACTTGATTGAAATCACTCATGATGTGTGAAGGTGAAGTGCTAAGGCTTGGACAACAGGTCCAAGCCAGAGTTGACCTATAGATGAATCCTTTATATTTTATAACTGATAGCCATTGTGCTAGTAGGTATTGTACTAGGTTATAACAAACCACCTGTACTGATGTAAAAAGTGCTAAAGTGTTGAAGTATTGAAGCCTGAACAACAGGCCCCAGGCCAAAGCTGCTAACTTAGTATGTAGTCATTAACGAAATATGTATGCTCATTAATGAAAGATGTAGCTTAGATATCATATACTCATTACTGATGATGAATGTAATGTAAACATGTCTATCCTCAATGTATCTTTCTTCTTGTTTGCGTAGGGGCAAGTTAACAAGGCCATGGAGCCAGCTGTCCGGCCCTGGGACCAGACGTGTGGCCTTGTTCTAAAAAGGACAGAAACAAATTAGATAGGCAGGGAAACTCTCTTAGCTTCTCCCTTGAGCCTCTGGGGGGGAATCTAATGTGAGATTGAAACCCAATGTTCCACTCAAAACAAAGGTGCCAGCTATTCTTGCTTGTTGATTTTTGATATATAAGGCTGGACACGCTTGCAGCGACTTTGGATGCCTCACCTACAGATGGACACATCACGTAGGATTTCCCACTTGCCGGGACAGGCTCTCCAAATCCTCGCTGTAACCGGGGCTCCCCAGTGACTGCGGATCTGGATGATGGTAAAGTATGCAAGTGGTGATGTATCTTTCTTAATCACTATTTTCTCTCTCTCGTGTAGTAATGATTTGATGCATTACCCTGTACTTTCCTATTTGTTTAAGTGCACTATTCTGTCTTTTCTTGCTGTGTTTTCTGTATTATTCTGTTACATTATTTAGTTATTTCCAGTAAAATACGCCTACTCTTTTCACTCTGGTGTCTGAGTTTAATTGGTATCCTAATCAGCAAAACAGAAGGTACATCCAAAAGAAGAATATACTTCTTAATCTGTCTTCCAATGTCTGTATGACAATAACAATTTGGATATTCTGTAGAAATTTTAACTATGTTATTTTAAACATTTTATTTCTGTCCCTCACTGTCTCCCATTTGTATAACCTTTTCATTCTATTACGCTTATTTAGGATAAATTATTTAGCCATCATCAGACTGCATATGGCAAGTTCACCTTCTTTACCCTCTAAATAATTGAAAAACCTGTATGATGAACACATACATGTTATTTACTATTTTTATGAACAAAGAAATTAAAGAGAGGAAAACACAGATATGTCTACTCAAGATGTGTTCTGCAGAACCACTGGTCTGGAACTGTCTAGGAGACAAGTATTGTAGTCTTGCCTTTGGGGAGCTGGATGGTATTAAATGTATAAAAATTGTGTAACAAAATACTGGAAACAGAATAAGTGAGTGACAACAAATACTATTTTTTTTATGAGAATAAAATTAGAGATTATATCTGAGCAAGATCAAATATCACACAATGAAATACCATTCTAAACAATAAAAAAAGAGTTAACCTTTCATAAATGTTTAGGCCATGAGGCAGAAAAAAAAAAAAAAAAAAAGAAGGTGAACTTCAGCACCTTGAGAGGCAGAATTCAGTGTGTGCTTGTATACCTAGGTCTGTCCTGTCAGTCTGAGGGTCTTCTAACCACAAAATACATATGCAGACTCAGTTCTAACAGTTTTCTGTGGTAAATTGCCACTTCCATGCCTGAAAAGGATCGATAAACAGGAAATGTACACTTCTGACCACTTTCAGACTTTCCAAAGGTAAAATTTGAATTCCAGACAAGTTTCAATGAAGGACTGAATTGGTCCTTATTTTGTATGAGTTTATTGACCTATAGGTAACTTACTTTCCTAATAGTAATTACACGAAAAAGAAAATTTAGTTTTACCCAATATGTAGTTCCACAGTGTTTGAGAATCCTATGTGCACATCGCTGCTACTTTAATGAATTCAGATCCAGCATTCTCTAATGGATCCAGATCCATCATTATATTTAAAAGATGTTATCTCAACATGTGAAAACATGGATCAACCTCTCCCTGGTATGTGATCTAGTTAGGGTCCTTAATCTACAAATAAAATGTTTCTCCAAATGGAGTTTTACCTTTTCTGTGATAGCAGGACACCTGACCTTGTTAGCTGCTGTTAACATCCTGGAGGCTATCAGGTTACAACAGCACTGCATGAAAGCTATTGGTAAGTGTGTTGTGAAGATGGAAATTTTATCAAGAACATTCACTTACATGGCTACTTCAGGGGAAAGCAAAGATAGTCACCCAAAGCACAGATTAAAATTCAGATCTTTTTTCTCATTTCCACCATACAGCTGAATCCTCCCTCCTTTGTGTCATGGAATGAATTGCCACTGACCTATATTTCTCTTCCTCTGCCATAAGCAGATGCAGGTGATAAAACCAGATATGCACATTCACTTTCAGTCTGCAGAGGTTTCCCATTCAGAACAGTTCCTTCCAACTCTGAAGAAGTGTTTGCATGCCCTGTGGGGAGAGATGAGACAATAAATCACACCACTAGTTCCTAGCTTTAGCAGATTTCTGCTGGGCCTAAGGAAAAAACAAGATTTCTCTGAGGAAAGAGCTCTCTGTGGTTTAAAGATACCAACACTGAACCTGCTGTGGTGCAGTCATAAGATTAAGTTGACACCTGTCTTAATGATGAGCACTGAAGTGGATAAACCTTGCATATGCGCTTGCAAAGAAGTATGCTGATTATTTGAGGTCAAACAAACAAACATAAAAATCCCAGTGCTAGGATGTCCAGATAAGAAGCTGGGACTGACAGACACATTCAATGCTGAAGCATCTGTGATAGCTCTTAGTTCCACTTAAATATTTGGTCAGAACTCTGTTACAGTTTCAAGTTGTATCTTGGGTGTTGCTTATTTAATATACTACCACGCATTAATAGTTGTGTTAGCGCCAGCAAACAGAAGCTCCACTAGATAATTTAACACAGAGCCCTCCACTGAATTGCATTACTTCATCATGTTCCTTAACCTTTGCTGGAGTAGGGATAATGATACAGAGAATGAGATAAGGTTTTCTATTTATCTAAAGCCAAATCACCTTGCTTTTAAGATCAAATATTGAAGACAAAACTTGACAGTGAAACTCCTGTGACTTATGACTCCATACTGGATACTGGGCTCAGGACAACAGTCTCTGCATGATATTTTATGATCTGTGCTACACAGAAGGTCAGAAGAGATGATCTAATAGTCCCTTCTGGATTTAAAATCTTGGTATTGGAATCTAAACTAGACTGCAATGTAACTATTTCTCTGTGTGTGTATAAATTCAGTGTGCAAAATATTAACAGGTTCTGGGCCCACGAGGGTTCAGAAGCTCTGCATTCTTCACACCAACAACACCCCCTTCATCCCCCTAAGAAGTGATTCTTACGTGTGGCCTTGATGGGTTTTCATACCTTCATTTTTCCCCACCCCTCCCATGCAAACATCTTCTCATCACTCAGTTCTACTCTACCTTCAGCTGTGAAATGGCAGCCATTGTCAGTCTGAGCAGTTTATTTGAGAACCACTGTGGTCAGGGGTTTCCTGTTTCCATGATGACAGGACCCACATGAAGCTCTGAAGAAATGTCTTCTTTTTTCAGTTAATTGTAAACTACTTCTTTATCACCTATCCCCATTCAGAATGATGAATTCAGACAGCTGGAGTTATCCAATGCAAAGTGTTTTCTGTTTTTTTTTTTTAAAAAAAAATCATTCTAATTGCCAACTATATCAAGGCAAACTCTACTGAAGGACAGATCATACCATGAAATATCCAGCACTGCTTTGGAAAGAAAAATGGAACTACTCACATAGAACCATACCCTGTGTGCAAGCTTATCCTGGTAATGCTCAAAAAGTTTACAGAGCTTTTACTCTTTTTTATTTTTCATAGAAAATTGTCTCACTAAGAACTTGTTTACTTCAATTCTCTAGTGTTTTCTGCTGCTTATTCCTGGAAAACATAGTTGCACAGGTAACTAACTACTTTATTATTTTTCATCATTTCCTCTGGGATATTTCTGCATCTTTTTAGTCTCCAGTGACAAACACTACCACGCTGTGTGTAGTATTCATTGTAGAATTAAATGAAGCATGTGTTACAGCACCTGAGAGCAACTGAAAATAATCGAAATGAGCTGTAAACTCTCATTACTCCCATTAAATTTTATTTTTCATAAGAAACATTACTGGGGAATTTGATGTCATTCCTCTTGTGGGCTGGCACAAGACATCAAAGCAGAACACAACAGAAATGGAAACTGTTGGTGGTGTTTCATAACTGAGGGCAAGCTAATAAAGGGGCAGGAATCAAAGAGAAGCTGAGGAAGAGACATTGTTTATATCTTTACGTGGGAGGAGACTGAGCCCTCCACTCTCTGCCTTTGCAGGCAGCTGCATTATGAATTAATAAAGAGACACTTCGATGAATATGCACATGAGGTATTTTCATTAATAATTCATAAAGCCATCAATCAAGCAGCTGCACATTCAACACAGGAAATTGAGGTTAGGCTTGTTTTGCACTGCTTTTTGAGTTACAACTGGAGGTACAAGGTGTAAGACTGGGGGAAGAGGAGATAAAATGTTTATCAGGAAAGGGGTGGAAGGAAATGAGACATTCCTACACTTTCTTCAGAAAGTAACTGAGAAAGAGTGTTTGAAATAAAAGTATTTTGACAAGTGTGGAGGAAGGGGAGTGGGAATGCCAGGTAAAATGCAAGTGATGTCTTATACTGTTTGTTATACTGTACATCTTTGAGATGATGTATTGATCAGTGGTGGAAAGCTACTCTGATGCTCTGATAGCAAGAACACTTTGTACTAGCTGCACCTTGAAGAACTGTTGAGGACGTGGAAGATCATTGAATTCTTTTTAATAAAGACTACCTCAGGCATATTGGTTTTTTAATTATTTATTCTATTTGTTGGAAGTTAGCTTTTAAAAAAAAAAAAAAAAAGAGAGTGTGGAAAAAAGTCCAACCCAGCCCAACACATCTCTAAAAACTCTGAGTAAATATATGGATAAAATAATCCACTTATTTAAGAGACAGAATAAAAAATTATTAAGGTTATGAATCATTCTGTGAAACAGTGGCCCATTGAAAGATTAAAGCTTTTTGTAATTAATATATTATACAACTCATATGTATAATAAATGCCTCTACCATTGTGATCTGGCTCTACACACTTCTCAGTTCCCAGAGAATCAGATTAATAAAGGATGTAGAGGCGTTTAAAAAAATGTCATCTTCATCTTTTTCTATCTTTGAACAACCGGCCCCTCTGTTTCATACCATCACTTTCTCCATTTCCTCTGTTTGTAGTGCTTAACACATTGTGTATTGTTTTGCTATGTAGTATATGTCATTATTAGGGGCTAAATGGCAGTACATATCATGATATAGGGGCTCACATTCTGGTAATGTCAGTTGAGGCTGCACTTCATGTAAAGCACTGAAAGTAATCCATCAAGTGAAGAAATATGGATTTAAAGTAAAATAATGTGAAGTATGAAAACCAAGAAATTTTCAGGTCTATCGCAAACTCTGATTTGTAATAGTACAGCCTAGAGTATTGAATCTGTTTGGGCTTGAAAATTCTACCCATCACAGCTTTCTAATTACCAAGATAATTAACTATTGAAGCAGGCTGTCTATTGAAACAAGTGTTTTGAGTTTAAAAATATTTTAGAGACTTTCAACACAAACTTTCTAAAAGTTATACTTTGGACTCAGTAAATTCTGTTCAATGTAAATATATCTGCTTGAAATTTAGAGTTAGAACTTAAAGCAAGCTGGATCATCTCATGTTCTTCTATGGCCTCCAAAATTTGAGCCTTCAATAACATTACATTAAATAATTTTGACATGTACTTGCACTTAAAAAAATTTCTGGGAGAGGATACTAGTTTGGATAGAAATTATCTGCTTACCCTTATTATTGCTATGATGACAGTGAAGAAATGGTAGGTATTCAATGATTTTATCTGACAAATAATTGCATGTCTATTTTGGACAACTAAGCTTTTGGATGACTTGAAGAATTGCACATCATAAGGAAGGCTGACTGCTGTCCACTAAAGAAGTGTCAGTTAATACTGATGAAACTAATTCTAAATTAGCCCATTCTAGTAATTATTATTTTAAAAATATTCACACTTTTTGGATATATCTAAGGATAATGAAGCTTCTGACAGCATTAAGCAAAAAATTGTGCTATTTTAAATATTTATGTATTTTAAATGGTAGGGAGAGATATGATACAAAGCATACTTCCTTCATTTAAGATAAATATTATACTTCAAATGTTTTTATTAAATCTCTTTTCTACCTGTGCATCTAAGAACACCTTTTCACCCTTTGCTCTGCACAATAACTATATGCAGATCAAAAAACAAAAGAATTTGGCCCCTTCAGCAAATAGTTCCACTGCTTTCCCTGTCCCATGGCTTTCTTGGACAAAATATCCTTTATGGTCCCAGCTTGAAGTAAGCAACCAAAACAGAAAAGTGACAGCATGAGCTCTCTGCTACTACTTCAGTTTCTGTTTCCATTCTGTTTCTATGGAAATGGATCTGGGAAACACAAAAAGCAAACCAAGTACTTTAATGATTTTAAAATCCTGCTTTGATTTCTTCAATATTGTTTTCCAAACAAAGGCAAGCAGCTGGAATTAGCACTCATTGCCCACTGGGGGTGGAGAGGTGAAAGTGAAATTTCCTTTGTAAAACATTATAATAGATACGTAAATGAAATCAGCCTCACACCAAAAATAAAACTGCAAGAAAAATTATGTTCTCATGTTATTTCATTTGATTTGATATAGGTGTGATATGGGGGAAGAGGAGATGCAAACTATTCTGACGATGATGAGACCTATTCTGCTGTTATAGTGAGGACCATAGTAAAAGGTTTTGCATGTGCATCAGGTCTTTCCCCCTTTCCTCACGCTCCTTTCAAACGTGAAGTGCTTTGGCCCTTCTTGGCTCCTTTCACTCAGTTTCCCTACACAACTTCAGCCACCTTTCTGTGTCATGGCCACAGCAACTCCACAGGCTTGGGCATCTTGTTCTTTTTCAGCCTGACTTTTTTCTGCTGACCTGTTCTGAACAACACTGCCAGAACCCTCACTTCCTTGATGAATTATAGCATTTCCAGAGGGAAACTGATTCCATATGCCCACATCACTATTGACAACTTTCCAATTAAACTAACACAGAAGTTTCCAATCCGTCTATGGTCAATGGCCCATTTCCTAGGATTTTCTGGTCTCTCAGATGGTCAGCTGAGAAAGGTTTCATTTTTTATGTGTAAACTGGTAATGGTTTAGAAGGTGTATTAACTACAAAAACACAGGATATGTTTTACCAATATATTTGATAAGTTGAGGGCAATTGGTTGTGCTTGTGTGCCTTTCATCTACAGCTGACTGGTAAAGTCAGCAAAATTTTTCTTTTCATTGTCACTCTTTGCAGAAATGTCTGTCAGAGATAAGCCTTTCTTTTCTTTGTACAGGACACCTTTCCTGAGAAAGCCCATAGAATCATCATAATTTTCCAGGGAGAAAAGCTGGGGCAGAATAGTACTATAATATCTCTGACATGTGAAGCTGCTGGGAGCTAATTCTCCCCACTAAACAACCTTACATGGTTCAGTAACAATCTGCGGCAGGAATCACTGACATGGATGATTGTTCTTTGACTTTTAACCTCCAGGTAATAGAGATTAAGTGGTACTTGGATGGAGACAATATTTTCTAACATTGAGTTTCTAATAACTACACTATATTACATCACAAAAAAATAATGGAGTTTACAATAGGAAGCTACTGCTTCTTTTCTCCCTATGTTATAAGCTCCATTTGCTTCTGGAAGAAATTTATTCAAATACAATGTCCACAGAGTCTGCAAGTTTTTATATGTTTTGTAATCACACATAGAAAGTAACAGCACTTAATACTCATGAAGAAATACTGTTATTATCAAACCCCATTTAAATTACATGGCCGAAATTTTACTAAAGCTAGATGGCAAAGGAATTAATTTTTTTTTTTTCCTGTAAGGAATATTTAAAAACCACAGGTGATAAATTAGTCATTGTATGCAATAAGGTTCTTTTATCATCCAAGTGATAGCTTGTTTATACTGTAAACCCTTGTTCTTATTAATAATATTTTCTACTAAAGCATATATTATTTTTCCTTAGCAGCTGGTAAACATTTTTTCCTTTTGATGAATGTATTATTTTCTGAAATCCTGGGTAGTCTTTACTTTGTCACATAGCAGAGCTCAGCACTGCTCTCTTTCCACGATGTCCGTTGACCTCAGGGCTCCAATGGAAGGGTTCGCTCTGTGAGGGAGGAATAAATTTACTTTTTCAGGCTGATCAGTTTTTGCCTCTCAGATGAGAAAGGTGGACAAATACTTTTCCTCATCTTGTGTGGGCTGAAATCTGTGCATTCCATCCTGAACTGACACATCTTCCTCATATGACCCGGGCCAGAATAGCCTTCAGGAACCACAGTAAGTTCATTTAAGATCCACGATTACACATTTTTTCACTTATATTTTATTGACCTCACATGAAGTTTCCTAGGCAGAGATAGGCCATACCTGACTGTGTAGTCTCATGCCGTGGTGCAGTACATCCAGCTACATCATGCAGGATGTTTTACAGCATGTGAGATGGGTTGTGCTGTGACATGTCACCAATAAAGGGCCAGGGGCAGCTGCTGTCCTTCATACAGTGAAAGCTCCACCTAGACCGACTCTGGCAGACAAGTTTTGCCTGCACTGGAAATCATCTTCAGCTTCCGCAGATCAGCAGGGGACACAATTGCATTCATTTTTCAAAAGATGAACGCACTTATAAATGTCGTCTTTAACACCTACAGCAGTAATACTTAGAGGCCACTGCTGTAGGCAGGAGAAAAACTTTGTATGCTTAATAAGCTGTTCGCTAGCTCTAATTAATGAAGACTCAGATGACCTTAGTTAAAATTAGCTGTCCCAACCTGGACATTTGAGAAACAGCACCAACAAAAAAGCTGTTATTTCTGCATGGGCCAAAAAATAACATCACTTGTCAAATTAGATAACCTGGCGACCCTGGGGAAAAAGCAAAAAAAGATATAAATCGAAAGTGTAAACTAGGTGGGATGAGCTTGTGAAGCAATTGCTTGGCCCTGTCTGTGACTAAGAGTAGAACAAATGCTGTTTCTCAGGGAGGAAATTTAATCTCTTTTACCTGCTTAAGTGGAAGTAAAAAAGTATACTACTACCAATATATTTAGTAGAATATTTAGTAGTAGTCAATGACTTCTAAGCAACAACATCAAACTGTAGGTTCATGTACAAGATAAACACAAACTTTATGCAAAGTAAGGTTTTCTGAGTTTATCCAAGTTGCTGCACTGGTGAAGGGTAGACTCAATCTTGCACTCTGGATGGAGGGATCTTTATGTGAAGTGCAAGTACCAGTAATTATAATAACATTTGACCCCACTGACGCTACACTGACATCACATCTACAAAACTGTACAGGAAGGAAGAAACTTAAGGGGAAATCTAATAATTTTAGAGAAAGACCAGATGAAATGAAGGGCCATAAAAATACCCATAATATACCAAATAAGGAAAAAAAATATGTGTCTTTCCCCATCTTTCTTTCTTTTTCTTTTTTAACACACACATTAGGAGATATAGAAATTTAATGTTCAGGTTTAAAACCAAAATAGCAGATATCTGACAGAGTAATTACAGTGCCTTTGTGGATCAGACACTAAAGTGATGAAGACAAACATTTATGCTCAAGTAGAATGAAATATTCTTCGACACTAGATTCCAATAAGGTTTCAGAAGATTTATCTCATTTGGAATTATGGCAATGATTTTAGTGTTGGCAACACATAAGAGAGATACATAATACTAGTTTGCACTTGTTATTGAACATGATCACTGTATCTTACTGATAAAAAACCCTTTCTTTCCAATTTTATCCTGACATCCGTGGCTTTATATAAGGGAAAATTATAGGAAAAGCTAACCCATTAACCTAGATTGTAATGATTTGAGGTGATCATGAGGGTATGAGGCTTGAGTTGCAAGCTAAAATTTTCAAAATCATTTAAATGAAATTGAAAGTGACTTCAAGGCCAAGTGTCATTTTCAGAAATAGCCTAGATAATTAGCATGAGTTCTATAAAGAAATCAATAGGAGATAAATGTCAAGTGCCTAAGTATTACCTGACAATGAGCCTTAAGTATTTAACTTATTTTGCAGCTTTATCATTTCTCCCATGTTTTTCCATAAGACTGCTTTGGACATAAAGTTCCTACCTGTGTGTACAGATCTTGATATTTCAACCTATAAATACTCATTTGACTCTTTAAATTACAAGTAGATGTTTACTAATATTTGTCTCTACAATTCACTCATTTCAGGGGGGAAAAACAGTGCTTAACTAATGCTCAGCAAATTCAAAGCATAGGATGAGGTTCATTCAAAAAAGGGGAAAAAAAAGATCGTTCTTAACAATGAATATTGCAGTCCTCAAGGAGCAGGATGGATGGTTTTAAGGTCAGAGAAGAGTGGAAATGGCAAACAGATGTATGAACCATCATTTTAATTTTTTAACTCACTGATTACTCTCTCTCAGGAGAAATGAAGAGATCTGCAGAAGAAGAAAAGCATTCAGAATAAGCTCATTATCCTCTCTTTAGATCTCCCTTCTCTTCTCCCCCCCCCCCCCATTATACTGCAATATCTCATTGAGAACATAAAATTTACCCTTGACTTTTTTATAATTTCTAATGATTTAAGTCCATATTCATTAATTTTTTTGTACATGTGATATTTTCCCTAAATCCCAACAGTAAAAAAGTTAATTGTTTTCCCTACATTTTCTTCTGTCATTTCACCTTTTCCTTTCCTCTGCTGCTAGGGACAGCTGTCATGGTGCACTTCCCTGCATTCCTCAACCTGACCTTTATTTCTCCATAACCCTGTTCAAGCAATAACCACCAGTGGTGGCCATAATGGATACGTCTGGTTATGATGGCTGCAAAGTGAATTCAGGGGAGAAAGATAACACCACAGTAGCCAAGAGCTAATTTGAACAAAGTGCCCTCCTAACTGGAGTGCTGGTCAATGTCTGACTCAAGCCAGATTTGGAAGAAACTAACATCTGTAGTTGGCATGCAAATATGACTATGCATCAATCATCTTACCCCATAAATAATGAGCAGCCCAAGAGCCTGTTGAGCTCTCCTGCATGGCAGCGGACTACACTCCAGGATCTCCCCTTGAGTAGGGACGCCTCTCAAGTTTACAACTGCCACAGAGATCCCTTATTCCTTGATACTGAGAGATTCCTTGATGTAACAAATCCTCAGTAAGTGACTAATAGCTTGCTAAATTTTGTAAACTTCACTAAGATTATATCTTAGATTGAACATACAAATACAATCCTTTAGACATAAACCATTGACCAAATCTGGGACTAGGACTGGATCTAACTGCACCTAGACTCCTCTGAGTAGTTTAAAAAGCAAGGGGGTCTTTTCTGAACTTTGTGACTCAACGGGAGGATCTCCCTGATGCATCTGACTTGCCCTGTCTTCTATGCAGTAAGTAATCAAGTGTACCTTGCCATCGAATCTTGTTAAACCACTGTCACATTTATAATCAAAGTTCGTTAAATCGCTGTTTTATATCAATAAACATATTGCTGCTTCCATCTTACAAGTGAAGTACATTGCTCCATCCACAACAACAGCCTATTGTTTCAGTCTTGTAAATGGTTACTTAATATGTGCAAAGAAAGATCTTTAGAAAGCTAATACAACATCGAAAAAGTAGATGAAGCTGCTGCGTACTCCCTAAGTGGTAAGAGACTTCTCTTATATTACATGAAAAATGATGGTGCCTACATTCAATAGTAAAGTAACAATATCTTATTTTATCATGTGCAATAGTTAACTTAAACTGGGAAGATTTCTTGTTGTCTGCATAGGAATTAAACATCTGCTTTCAAATGCATGTTAAATGGACAAAGAATGTTTAAGGATCTATGGAGCATAAGAAAATATTTCCATCTTTTCTTTAGTTTTGATAATATGCCTGAGGGTGGAGGACACAGAGAGGACAGAGTTTCTGCCCTATGACCCAAATGAGGCAAGTACAAGATACCACAAACTACCTGACAAATAAAAGCTAGTTTTTCAAGATAGAAATGGATAGAATGTGTAAGCAGCCTGACAGGTAAAAAGGTATGAATCTTCAATTCATACATGAACTATTAACACTTCATTGCCCTAGATCCTTTCTATTTAGTAGTGAATATCGCTCCTTACTGGGAAGAAAGACTGTGCCTTCTAACAGTATTGTTCATTTCACTCACATTGACTTTAATCTGAATTGTTGCACATTTTCTATAAGCCGTTAATGTCAAGTGTACATAGTGTCATTAAATAAGAAAAAAAAATACAAGGAAATATTGAAGCATATGAATATGTTTACATGCCTGTGCATTATGGAATGGTTATCATTTTAAGAATGACCACTTAACTTCATTCTTCCACTACTTTTTTCATCCATTTCTACAGTTCTCTCTAAATGGCTTCCTTGTATTCAGGGCAGTCAGTCAGAGGGAGAGAAATAATTCTCTTCATTGTTTCTAATACACACTGTGCACCCAGGCACCAGAACCAGCCCGTCAGTTGCCATTGATTGTCCCACTGTGCTAGAGAAGGAAAAATTTCATGCTAGATCCACAGGTTTCAGTTTGAGTCCTGGTCTGGGGTAAAGTCCCCAGAAGGCACTGAAGGTCAAACTGGACAAAGATCAAGTACTTCCAACCACAGCTGTTTTGCATGGCTTTTCCTATTTAGTTGATTTTCCAACACTGCATTTTTCAGAAGAAGCAGTGTTAGAACAGCATGTCAATGAGCCTCATAAAAGGCTTTGGTGCATGTACTATTCAGTGTCCCTGGGTAGGTCTGGTCTCTTTGAAGTGTCTTTGTGGGAAAGGAGAGAAGAACAGTCTTCAAATTGAGATGCAACGTGGATAAATAGTGCCTCTTTCTGGCCTAGTACTCCCATGTCAGAGGTAGCAGAGAGGAGGCAAGCGCAACATCAGGAAAGGAGTATTCAATTCCAGATTACTTTCCTGCATGATGTCTTACTGTATAGTGTATATAGTCTCAGTCCCTCAGAAGCAGGTATTCCAACACAAAGGAAACTGGACCTCTTTGATTAACCCCTTATTTCTTCCATAGAAATGTTTAATTGCTCATCAGTTCTAGTGCTTTAGGCTGACTCAATGCTTCGTGTCTCTTTTTCTGGCCCTAGCCATTCCTCCTTCTAAAAAGCCACTTGCCAGGAAATTACCAAATTAATATAAAACATACCAGAGACAGTGTAGAGTAGTACATAAATATATTAAAAACAATTTATGGTGAATTTACAGAAAAATATTTTTTTTTTAAAATATAAAATAAAATATTTTATCAAGAATTGTTTCATTTACTTTAAAGGGGGTTAATTTCATTTTGAAGTTTGTTAAATAATTACAGAGTTCTGTTATCTGCATGATTCTGTTATCTGCAATGGTATATGAAAGAGTTGTAACTGTGTCTAGAACAACTGAGAATGCATTTATCTTTTCTTAAGGTACCTTTTTTAGGGAGTGTGTATTTTGTTCTAAAATGCTTAGCAAGCAGAAACACTCACCCATTTGGAATGAAATGTGAAAACCTATTTTCATAGTAAATGTATTTGCAGGGGACCTGTGACCTACCCTTACAAACAGTGATTTTGCTGGAAGGAAGGAACAATCTGACCCTTCCCTGGATGTGTAGCCAGAATCCTCTGGTATTTAGAAAACAACAGCCTTTATTATGGTTTTTCTTTTTTTATTTACTTTTATTCTTCCTGGACCTCAAACTAAGACATGGAGCCAAATCACTCTAATATGACAAGAAAATTTGTTCTTAATGCCTTTACTTGAAAAAATCTGAAAGAGTGAGAAATCATCTTTGGGACTCTTGAATGAATCTTTATTCCCTCACCAAGTGCCTGATTAAAACAACCAATATTTTTACTTTCAACCTATACAAAAAAACCTGCTTTCTCTGTAGAACTCTCAACAATCTCTTTAATTCTGTAGGTGACCTTCACTGATCCTATACTAGTTGTTAATACTCTTACAGATATTCTTTCCTTGATAACATTTTATTATAAGACCACCATTTTAATTTTGAAATTGTTAGATTTGGACAAATGATATTGTTAAAACTCTTTGCTGTGGGGTGTTTTTGCAAGTGTACCTAAGGATGCATTGTCCAGCTCATGTTTCTTTTCATAAATCCATTCAATAATGTAATATAAAACTTTTGTGTTTCATCTGAGATTCAATCTAGTTTCTAAGGTAATTGTATTTTTCTTTTTAATTTTATTTTAGAAAAATAGCATTTCAATGACTACTGGTGAAATATTTTAAAAATGTTATAAGAAAATATTTAAATATAATATTTAAATTAAATAATGCAAAAAATATGCTTAGGAATATCAGTACTGGAGATTCTGTTTTAAGTATCTGAACTCCAAAGCTAAATACTTATTAGAATATTTTAGTTCAAAGTTCTTTAGAATACTTTATTTTTTTCTCCTTAGGGCTGAAATATGCCTTTTTAGTATGTTGAAAATGGGGATGGGAACAAACATTCTCCTCAGCTTTAGAAAGTAAGGCAAATATTTAGCATGATGACAAAAACTATGTTGAAGATTAATTGGATCAAATAATTTCAATACATGCAAGAAAAAAAAAGTTATTAAAAAGTCCTTCATTGTGCTGATTTACCGATTACAAGATATTTTTACAATAAAAGTAGCTGACCACACACTAAAGAGTTCTTTAACTTACAAGTGACAGTTTTCCGATCATAGACTTGGTAATTAGTTAGTCTGTGTAAAAGCTGTAGGACTCTGAAGTCTCAATTGCTTAATTCCATTTGAAAATAACACACAAGACAATTGAAAGGTTTTGGTATCTGGGATAAGCTTATTAGTATAGTAAATGGAAATGTAAAGCAGGAACAGAAAGGATTTGTAATACTTTCTCTGAGTCATGACTTATTGCAGGAAGAAAATGGAAAATAAAATATACAAAATAACGTAACTTACAAAACCAAATAAATGCTTTCAAGTATCTGTAAGCTAAATCTACTGAAGACCTTCATGACTAAAAATCGTGGATTTAAATGTCCTGGTGTACATGAGTAAATATGAAAAATCATGTTGAAATCAAAAGTGAAAATTTTATGTAGTTCGACAGCTATGCAGATTATAGATGTGTGATTGAGGGTACATGTATATAGGTGTGGTGGTTTAGCCCCTGCCGGGGTCTGAGACCACGCGGCCGCTGCCCCTCCCCCACAAAGGGAGTGAAATACAAAGCCCCAAGACTGAAATAAGGAAAGGTTTAATACAACAGTGCAATAGCAACACAACCAACAATAACAGTAATAGTGATAGCAATTAACAGAGCAAAATAGCTACCAAATACAGCAGTTTGAAGCACGATGTACAAAACCACGAGTGCACCGCGCTCCGCGCCAGGAAAAAATGTGACTTGCCAGGATGTGACGTCTGCATGGTATCTGAATAACCCGGCTAGAGCTCCCCCCCACTGCTGGGGAAACTTAACCCTATCCTGGTTAAACCAGGACATAATCCACCCCTTATTCTATACCATGTGCGTCACATCCAGCTGCCACTTAGCAATTAGCATTGACAAAGAAAAATTAACAAAAGCACAGTATAACTCACGGTGTGTTTTCACCCACAATCAAGTCCCCTTGTGGTACGCATTGGACCTCTCCATCCTTCTGCATCACCCACCAGGTGCACCCAGGTCCTTGAGCAAAAACAATCCCGTGGATGGGTTTGCCTTTGCCCGGCGCAGGACTAACCCAGACCATTTTTCCCAGCAGGTCCCTCATGCGCACCACAGGGACTCTATCCCCGTCCACAACACGTGGAAGTTTTGACTGAGCCGGGCCAGCTCGATTGGCAGATCCTCTTGTGTTCACTAACCAAGTGGCCTTTGTCAGATGTGTGTCCCAGTGTTTGAAGGTTCCACCCCCCATTGCTCTCAAGGTAGTTTTTAACAGTCCATTGTAGCGCTCGATCTTCCCGGAGGCTGGTGCGTGGTAGGGGATGTGGTAGACCCACTCGATGCCGTGTTCTTCTGCCCAGGCATCTATGAGGTTATTTCGGAAGTGAGTCCCGTTGTCCGACTCAATCCTTTCTGGGGTGCCGTGTCGCCACAGGACTCGCTCTTCAAGGCCCAGAATGGTGTTTCGGGCGGTGGCGTGGGACACTGGATAAGTTTCGAGCCATCCAGTGGTTGCTTCCACCATTGTGAGCACGTGGCGCTTGCCTCGGCGGGTCTGTGGCAGTGTGATGTAGTCGATCTGCCAGGCCTCTCCATATTTATATTTCATCCATCGATCTTCATTCTGCTGGGGCTTCACCCGTTTGGCTTGTTTGATTGCAGCACATATCTCACATCCGTGGATGATCTCTGCGATGGTGTCAATGGTGAGGTCCACCCCTCGATCTCGAGCCCACCTATATGTTGCATCTCTGCCTTGGTGGCCCGAGGTCTCATGGGCCCACCGGGCTATGAACAGTTCACCTTTACGCTGCCAGTCCAAGTCCACCTGAGCCACCTCAATCTTAGCAGCTTGGTCTGCCTGCTGGTTATGCTGATGTTCATCAGTGGCTCGACTCTTGGGTATATGGGCGTCCACATGGCGCACCTTCACAACAAGGTTCTCCACCCGGGCTGCAATGTCCTGCCATACTTCAGCGGCCCAGATGGGTTTGCCCTTGCGTTGCCAGTTGTTCTGTTTCCATTGCTGCAACCACATCCACAGGGCACTTGCCATCACCCACGAGTCAGTGTAGATATAGAGCCTCGGCCACTTTTCTCGCTCAGCAATCTCCAAAGCCAATTGGATGGCTTTCACCTCTGCAAACTGGCTCGATTCACCTTGTCCCTCAACAGCTTCAGTGGTTTCTCGTGTGGGATTCCACACTGCAGTCTTCCATCGTCGATGTTTTCCCACAATGTGACAAGACCCATCAGTGAACAGGGCATATTGTTTTTCTTCCTCTGGCAGCTCGTTATATGGTGGGGCCTCCTCAGCACGTTTCACCTCTTGTTCTGGTGACATCCCAGCATCCTTGCTCTCTGGCCAGTTCATGATCATTTCCACTAATCCTGGGGGGTCGCGGTTCCCTATTCGAGCCCATTGTGTTATCAACGCAACCCATTTACTCCACGTGGCATCTGTTGCATGATGTGTGGAGGGAGCCTTTCCTTTGAACATCCATCCCAGCACCGGCAGTCGAGGTGCCAGGAGGAGCTGTGTCTCAGTGCCGACCACTTCTGAGGCAGCTCGAATTCCTTCATACGCTGCCAGTATCTCCTTCTCAGTCAGGGTATAGTTAGCTTCAGAGCCTTTGTATCCCCGGCTCCAAAAGCCTAGAGGTCGGCCTCGGGATTCCCCATCTGCTCTCTGCCAAAGGCTCCAGGAAGGGCCATTCTCCCCGGCTGCAGTGTAGAGCACGTTCTTAATCTCCTGCCCTGTCCGGACTGGCCCGAGAGCCACTGCCTGGGTAATCTCCTGCTTAATTTGTTCAAAGGCTTGTTGTTGCTCTGGGTCCCATTTAAAATCGTTCTTCTTGCGGGTTACGTGGTAGAGAGGGCTCACAATCAGGCTGTAGTTTGGGATGTGCATTCTCCAGAACCCCACAGCGCCCAGGAAAGACTGAGTCTCCTTTTTGGTGGTTGGTGGGGCCATGGCTGTTATCTTGTTTATCACCTCCATTGGGATGTGGCGACGCCCATCTTGCCATTTTATTCCTAGGAACTGAATCTCCCTTCCAGGCCCCTTAACTTTCTGTCGCTTGATGGCACAACATGCCTTCAGGAGGATTTCAATTATCTTCTTTCCTTTCTCAAAGACTTCCTCAGCTGTGTCCCCCCATATAATGATATCATCAATGAACTGCAGGTGTTCTGGAGCCCCACCTTTCTCCAGTGCAGTATGGACCAGTCTATGGCAAATGGTGGAGCTGTGTTTCCACCCCTGGGGCAATCGATTCCAGGTGTACTGGATACCCCTCCAAGTGAACGCAAACTGTGGCCTGCACTCTGGTGCTATTGGAATGGAGAAAAACGCGTTAGCGATGTCAATCGTGGCGTACCACTTGGCTGCCTTCGACTCCAGCTCATACTGGAGCTCTAGCATGTCCGGCACTGCAGCACTCATCGCTGGCGTAACTTCATTCAGGCCACCGTAGTCCACAGTCAGTCTCCATTCGCCATTAGGTTTTCTCACTGGCCATATAGGGCTGTTGAAAGGTGAGTGAGTCTTGCTGATCACCTTCTGGCTTTCTAGTCGACGGATCAGCTGATGGATGGGGACCAGGGAATCTCGGTTAGTACGGTACTGCCGCCGGTGCACCGTCTTGGTAGCAATTGGCACTCGCTGCTCTTCAACCTGAAGCGACCCCACCACCGAGGGGTCCTCTGAGAGGCCGGGTAAAGTGGACAATTGCTCAACCTCCTCCAGGGCAGCTATACCAAAGGCCCACCGGTACCCTTTTGGGTCTTTAAAGTACCCTCTCCTAAGGTAATCTATACCTAGGATGCACGGGGCATCTGGGCCAGTCACAATGGGGTGCTTATGCCAGTCCTTCCCAGTTAAGCTCACTTCAGCCTCTAATAGGGTTAGCTGTTGGGATCCCCCTGTCACTCCGGAGATGCAGATGGATTCAACCCCACTGTGGCTTGATGGCATCAGAGTGCACTGTGCGCCAGTGTCTACCAAGGCCTTGTATTCTTGTGGTTCTGATGTGCCAGGCCATCGGATCCACACCTTCCAGTAAATCCGATTATCCCTTTCCTCCACCTGGCTGGAGGCAGGGCCCCTCTAATCCTGCTCACCATCACTCACTTGATCTAAGAGTGACTCCTGCAGGAATGACTTACTGGTCCCCTCAAGAGGGTCAAGCATACTGCTGGCCATTCTATTCTGTCTGGGGGATTTCTGACTAGACACTGGAGCTGCGTCTCTCTTGGAAGACTCCCCTTTCATGGTGGTCTTCCCTTTCAGTTGCTGTACTCATGCAGCTAGGGCGGAAGTGGGCTGCCCATGCCACCTTCTCATGTTCTCCCCATTGTCGCGGAGGAAGAACCACAGGGTGCCCCGTGGTGTGTACCTTCTACCACCCTTCTCTTGGGTGGGGAAACGCCTGCTTCTAATGGCTGAGACATCGGCCCGTGCAGGTGAAACATAGGACATGTCCTGTTCCATTTTTTGGAGCCTCTGAGACAGTTCCTCTACGGCTGAAACCCAGGCATGTTGGGAGGAAGGGAGACTTCCCTCATAGTGCTGGAGATGCATAGTCACTTCATCCACTGTCTGATTGTCTCGCCACCAGGACGCTACTGCTAATGCTTTGGAATGTCCCTCTGGTCCACTTTGCAGGAACTTCCGCCACATCAGCTGTGTGCAAGGGACCAGATCTGGATCCAATGGTGACTGCTCATCATTCAGATCACCACAGATCATGTCAAACACAGCCATTTCCCTGAGGTTTTGGATGCCTTTCTCCACGTCGGTCCACTTGCCTAACCGACACAGAGCATCATCCTCGTAGGGGTACCTCTCCCTCACAGCGAGCAGGAGTCGCTTCCAAAGGCTGAGGGTTTGAGCCTGTTTCCCTATTGCCTTGTCAATACCAACCTGCTTGGCCAAATGTCCCACCTGCTTGGCCTCTCTCCCCTCCAATTCCAAACCAGCAGCTCCAGTATCCCAGCACCGGAGCAACCAGGTGCAAATTTGCTCGCCTGCAATGCGGCTGTAATCCTTCCGCATATCTCGCAACTCACTGAGGGATAGAGATCGGATGATTACCTCCGGCTCTTCCTCCTGCTCTCGTGATGGGCCTGGTTCATTATCACCCTGTGCACTGCGAGGGGATTTTTTGGTATATTTGGTTTTTCGTATCGGGGCAACTGATACTGGCACTGCTTGTCCCTTCGGCTCAGCTGCTGTGCTGGTGGAGGCGACCGGTACTGGCGCTGCCTGTCCCCCTGGCCCAGCTGCTGCACCAGCAGGCTCACTTTCAGACCCCGCAGCTCTTTCGCCCCCTTGAGGGCAGTGAACAGTGTTAAACATGACACGGTAAGCATGGGCAAGCCCCCAGCACATCGCAAGGATTTGTGTCTCCCGGGATTTGTCAGATTGGCAGCACATCTTTTCCAAATGCTCCACCAGTTTATCAGGACTCTGCACTTGTTCGACAGTGAGATCCCAAAGCATTGGGGGTGACCACTGACTCAGGCACTTGCCCATCTTCTCCCACACACCTTGCCATTTATAACTATCTGCCCCCGGGGCAGGTTTCCGGGTGGTGCTATTGTTGGAGAAGTACCGCATGGCCCAAAACAGGATCAGGCAGACATTTAGAAAGCATTGTGCCGCGAACACAGTGGCCTGGATGCTCCAGGGATAGCTGAAACTCTCAAAAACCGAGAGAATCTCCTCCCCTGGCTCACCCATAGAGGGGGTGAGACCCCAAACAAAAGACCAGGCAGCAAACAGGTAGCGGTGCACCCCCACAAGCAGCGAAACGAGCCCATTATAAGCAGACAGTAACCAGTAGAGCAAAACAAGTCCCTTGATACATTTTCCACCGAGAACAAACACCAGCACTGGGAACGCACAGGGGATATAAGGATTAATCCAGCTCCACCACGCAAGCAAATTGGCCAGCATTGTAAACGCTTATCAAACAATACAAGTAAAACCAGAAAAAAAATTACACCTAACAGATTGCTCTAACACTTCTCCTTTTGTCCTTATTTCAGTCTTCTCCAGCCTCACGTTGGAGCGCCAAAGTTGTGGTGGTTTAGCCCCTGCCGGGGGTCTGAGACCACGCGGCCGCTGCCCCTCCCCCACAAAGGGAGTGAAATACAAAGCCCCGAGACTGAAATAAGGAAAGGTTTAATACAACAGTGCAATAGCAACACAACCAACAATAACAATAACAGTAATAGTGATAGCAATTAACAGAGCAAAATAGCTACCAAATACAGCAGTTTGAAGCACGATGTACAAAACCACGAGTGCACCGCGCTCCGCGCCAGGAAAAAATGTGACTTGCCAGGATGTGACGTCTGCATGGTATCTGAATAACTCGGCTAGAGCTCCCCCCCACTGCTGGGGAAACTTAACCCTATCCTGGTTAAACCAGGACAATAGGTTAAACAGTAACAGTTGTTCATCTACTAAAGCTAAAAGATAGTGTCTCTTGACTCAGTTTCCTTTTTTTTGGTGTAGATCTGAAAGTTAAATTGTAAGATTCTCCACAGTTTTGCTGCGCATAACTATTAGCTCTAAAATCCCTGGCATTTCTACCACATGCCTAAAAATTCTAAAACATTGAAGTTAGGATTCTAACAACATCATGATTCTGAATTTCTTTTTCTATGTGTTCCAAGAAATTAAATTTTGTTTAAACTGAGGTGCTCATCAAGCAGTGGTGAATAGCAGAGTCTCTACACAAGTGGATATAGTAAATACACATGGTGTGGTATCACACAAACCTAGCACTTCCCATCCAAAAGTAGTTTAAATAAATTCATGCAGTACTTCAGTAAACTAATTAGCCGGTATCTTTATTCTCTTTGTATGATCCCAAACTAATCTGACTATCTTAGTAGTATTTCTACTAAAGGTTTGGAAACAAATTTTAGGTGTTGCTATGCCCTGAAAACAATAAGTATGTCCGGGCTTCACATAGCTTTTGATAAAAAGAAATGTAGGTGGAAGAGGTTACACCTATTAATTTCATGGTTGTATGATTCATTAAGGAAGAAGTAGCTCAGAGGTATCTCCAGCGAGTTCAAACCTTACATCTTTTCTGATCAGATGCACCCACAAATGCTGAGGAAGCTGGCAGATGTCATTGCAAGGCAACTCCCAACTACCTTTGAAATGTCTTGGTGAATGGGAGAGGTTCCTGAAGACTGGAGACAAGCACATATCACTCCAATCATCAAGAAGGACAAGAAGAAGATTCAAGAAACTACAAGCCTTTCAGCATCACCTTGGTCACAGGGAAGGTGGTGGAGCAAACAACCCCAGAAACCATTTTCAAACACATGAAGGACAAGGTGATTTGGAGTAGTCAGCAAAGGGGATATCATGCTTTACCAACCTGATTGACAGACATTATGATGACTAGCTTGGTGAATGAGGTGAGTGCAGTAAATGCTGTTTATCTTGACTAAGACCCTTGACATTTCTCCTATAGCATCCTCATAGACAAACTGAGTAAGTACAGGATAGATAAGTGGAAACGGAGGTAGACCAAAGGTGGCTCAGCTGTTGGGCTCAGAAGTCTGTCATTAACCAATGAATACTCATGGTCTCTACTGAGGTCTCTACTGGGGCCAATACTGTTTAATATCTTCATTAATGACCTGGATAATGGGTCAGAGGACACTCTCAGCATGTTTCAGATTATACAAAACTAGGAAGAGTTGTTGGTACACCAGATATCCAGGTAACTTTTAAATATCTCCAGGGATGGAGACTCCACAACCTCTCTGGGTGATACATTCCAGTGTTTGGTCACCCTCACAGTAAAAAAGGGTAACTGCTGTACACCAGGGGTTGATACCATGGCCAGTATGTTTTGGTTGTGTTCACAGGGACCTCAACAGGTTAGAGAAACGGGCCTGAGGGTCCTGGTGGACACCAAGTTGAACATAAGCCAGCAATGTTCTCCTCTAGAAAAGAAAGCCAACAGCCTCCTGGGCTGCATTAGGAGGACCATTGCCAGCAGGTCAAGGAAGGTGACTCTTCCCTGGGAATAGGTTGTCCAGAGTGGTTGTGGAGTCTTTATCCTTGGAGATATTCAAAACCCAGCTAGACAAGTCCCTGAGCAACCTGCTGTAGCTGACTCTGTTTGGGCAGGACACTTGGACTAGACGATTCCCAGAAGGGCCTTCCCACCTCAACTACTCTCTGAGTCTGTGGTTCTGTGATTCCTAACTGTCAATAGTTTCCTTTAAAAGCAAAGCTAGAGGAAAGTACACAAAGGGACAGGAAGAAGGTCAAAATGGGTCACTTTCTGTCCTTCATCTTAAAGCTGTTTCATTGTACCAAAAGAATGCAGACAAATGAGCCATAGAAAGAGTAAAGGGAATTGGGACTGTGCTGCCTGTCATCCAGTGAGGGTGCCCATCAAGGACAGGAATCACTGTGGTTTCATTCTTAGAAAGAATCTTGAAAAGATATAATACTTAATTAGCTGTTTATTTGCCCTGACACAGTTTAATGGTTGTAAGAGTCGATCAGAAGATCAGCATTGTCTCAACATTGTCATCGGGGACACGGACAGCGAGGTACCCAACAACGGCCTGTTCGGCGTACAGTTGCCGATCCCTGGAGTGGAATGTGGTGCAAAGGCTCCTGAATGCAGAACTGTGTGGCACAGCCAGTGCTGTGCTGTTCTCCTGAGTACTGACCCGTGTGGTGCAGGCAGTGCAGTGCTGTTCTTCGGTGCCTGAGCCGTGCAGTACAAACAGTGCTGTGCTGTTGTTCAGTACCTGGGCCTAGCCGGAGCTGTTAGAGATAATTGCCTAGCCACTGTCAAAAAAGATGGATCGCAACTGTTGCCATAACATCGACGAAGAAATCATGAACCTTAGATGAACTTTGCTTCATTATAATACCAAAACACACCTCCTGGTTGAAGGTTACCTGCCTCCAAGACTGACCACACCTCGGACACTCCCACCTGCACACACGCGATGGCCTCGCTCGAGAAGGGCAGAGATCCCTGAGGCAGAGGTGGAGCAAGGCATGTTACTAAGCATAAAAGATGACTTCTGCACAATGAAAATTGGAAGCTTCCCCACCAAGGACCACGACGATCGACGACGCAGCATCAGCTGGACCCGGGACCGTTAGGACGTCATGAGATCAGCGGTGGTAGCTATAATCTCTCTCCCCCCTCTCTCTAAACTTAACTTTACTTTTCTCCTTTCTCTCACCCATCTCTAACTATCGTGTGCCACTTCACAGGCAACACAATAAAGTTTCACTGTTTGATTACTGCTATCCGCTTTGGTGTTGGTCACCTTAATTTTGCACTTTCGAGATCATAGCAAATGAACCATCACGAGTCCACCGAGTGCACTGTGACAATGGTACATGACAGAAATCTAATCATGAAAAGGAAGAATTCCACAGAGAGTCTAAAATCAGAAAACAGTAAAGGAACAACTTCTGAAGTACAACATGCAAAACCGCTGTGCAATATGTCTGCAAATTGATAAAACACAAATTATATACAGGCTGCTCCAGTTTAAGGTTATACATAAAGTCCCTGTTAGACAGGGAACATGAGGAAACATTGAACTTCCCTTAGGTATGAAATTCGGTGTTTTAAGAGATTTAAAAATCTGTATACTCCAAAGAGCATATGACAGTTATGCCTAGAAAGCTTTGTGTTCATTGTATGATCTCTTTTTCTAACACAGCAGAATCCTGTATGTAGAACTAAGTATAGAATAGTAAAGCAAAATCGGACTAGAACAATATTTCCAGCAGCTAATACTAGATCAATAGATAGAAAAGCTGCCAGAAGGGGAAATGGCAGGTGTGCATTTTCAGTGCTAAAATTTAACACTTTTTCCCTTCACGGCAATGAAGGTAGCTCATCTAAGACAGCATTCGTAAGCCTCAGTTTTCTTTTAGCTGCAATTAATTTTTTGCACTACTGACTTGATTTATTTTCCACCATTCATTTTCACTCGTGTTTTATGTTTTAAAACTAGTACATGTCAATAGCTAAAATTAGCACTCTTCATCTGACTTTTTTGTACCTGTCTGTGTTGTAGTTATCCAACACTGTGAAAGAGAACACACCTTGGTAATTTATATGTGCTTATAAATTAATCTGAGGAAAACTATAATGCACCAATGTTACTAATTCCTACTATTAACATAGACTTTTGATAGGAAGCTTCTCTTCATCATTATGAAGAGAATTTATAAATTTCAGAGACTGCCTGAGTCCACTGGGGAATATCACACTCAGCACCAGATTCAGAAAAGGCGGCCTTAATAAGCATCCCTACATGGAGGAGAGTGGAAAGAAATTTCTGAAAACAATATTGTTGGATTTCTGGGAGAATGTCAGAAAACAATGCTGCTTTATGTGATTATATAGTCTGTGTTTCTCAGAACTGTGGTCCAGGGAGCAGGATCAACCTATTTGATTTCCTTGGATTCTTTCTTCTTGCTATATTGTCTGTGGACAAGACACTAGAACTGTAATGGGCTTTTTCAATGCATTGATATTTTCATGATACTTTATAATTTTCTGTCTTTTTTTTTAATTACTTTTTTTTTAAGCTTTTATGTATAAAGAATGCATGCTTAGCTGGAGGCAATTCCAGCTAAAAATTAGCTCCTTCTGCCTCATTATCCCACTATTTCATGCATCTCTGAAACTCCACATTATATTCTGAAAGGCTTCCTAGAGGAGATTTGTTGCCATAAGGCATCAATCAACATATCTTGTGATTAACCTCATACTACAGAATAAAAATGTCAGAATCTTCTCATGAAAATGGTTTGATGTGTACAGCATAGACTTTCAGACATTTACTATGCCACATTCCATGTATATTTAAATTGATCTATTATCTGTCCTGGCACTCTGACTGAGGGAAAAAACCTCATGAAAATAGATTTTACTGAATATAATATGACAGACTGTAGTAAGTGTGAAAAAACAAACCACAATTTCTTGGTGCACCGATTTCATGTTTCCTAAAGTCACTACTTCAACATTATATTGCTGTGTTTGGACATGTCTGGGCAGCTGGCTTTCAGCAAAAAGCCAAAGTCACAATGAAAGGACCAGCTTTAGGAGGAGAAGAGGGCACTAACTGTAGGCAGGCAGATGACTACATGAAGAAATGTGATTACTATCAAGCAGCCAACAGAAAAAGAAATATTCCCAAAGACGTGAAGAAATCATGGATGGAAGAGAAAATGAACCAGAAATAGATTAGGACAATGTTGTATATCATTTTCCAGAGCCTTGGGATAAATGAAGTAATCCTTCTTTTAATGCCAAATACACATAATTTGCAAAGCAGATAACTTGCTTAAAGCATTTTTAGATATTTTTTGAGTATCAGATGAAAAATATTGCAGCTATAGTTAGGTGCCCTTTAAATTGTGCATTTTCAGTAAGTATTTAATTTACTTGAACAGCTTTGATAAGACCTCACAGGAGACTGTGAAGAAAACTTGACAGACGTGGGGTGAAAGGTAAATGCTAGTATAGTCTAAAACTGGGTAAGTGAGAGACGGAAAAAGAAGCCAATAGTAGGGATAGTACACTGTTAAATTAAGCAAGGAAGGAGTTGAATAGTAAATTGCTGCAGATTATGGCTACAGTCATTGTTGCTTACTGCATTTATTGATGATGGAAAAGACTCACCGACAGTCAGTCAATTTGATAGTGGTATTTTTGTTTCCTACTGGCTTCTTTTGTGAAAGAGTTGCGGGTGTTTTCCTCAGGAAATGGTTATGCTTTGCTGTGTTCTCTGTGTCTGTTATTTGGTCTTCCTTCCTTGGCACTCCAATTTGCTTTTGATTTCATTGGTATTTTAATTTTACATCTGGAATACCTCTTTCTAATGTACCAAAACCAAATTTGTACTACAGAAGCAACAGAACAAAGTTCTTCTGATATTGGAAAAGATAAGTACTGATGAAGTGATGGACATTGTATTACTATACAGCTCAAAGAAAATAATAATGACTCTGCTGATTCAGGTGGAAGATTTGTCCAGCCCACACTCTTGCTTTCATAAGTGGACAATAGACAATAGGGACAGAGGAAAGAGCTTAAGAACAAAGCATATTTGTGGTGCTGCTTCTCTAATATACTCTTTAATGATTCCTGAAGTGGGGATTTTGATTGAAAGTAATTTATTGAAATACTTAATAATCCTTGATTTTTTTTTCTTTTATTTTGTTCACTTGCAGAGCTAAAGCTGATGTAAATACTTTCATTTACTTTAACTATATCATCTGGGACTGACAGATTCATTATGAACCCAATATAATTAATTGTTATTGCCTGGAACTTGAATTTTGGCTAGTTCTAAATCTATGCAGAACTCCATTTATCAGTGAGTTAGAGGCTTTCAAATGGGAATGCAGTGTGTATTGAAACACTCTTTGATGTTCAGGAGTGACTAACCTGGCTTTCAGCAAGTCTCAGGCACAACTGCTGGCTTACTGAAGCCACACAGATTCCAGTTTGTAACTTGCCCACACATGGCAAGTTCTCAGCTCAAGTAAAGCTCACCTGCATCTACTTGGAGAATATGACATAGAACTGTTCATATCTTGCAGTCAATACGTGGCTCTGTGTCAGTCTTTCAGTCATGCAGACTATCTATCATTTTCTTTGTCTTCACAGGAACCATCCAACTTCATTTGTTTCATCTTATCAGTCAGAGATTCAGAAGACCAACTTCTGTATTCTGTGCATGTACACAGCTGTTAGCAGAGCAGGGCTAAATATTAAGAGGGAAAGATGCATAAACTGTTTCTCGCCTTGGAAAAGTATATTTCTTTTTCCATCAAATATATATTTAAATGCAAACAGATATCTCCAGTGGAACCAGAAGTTCATCATGCTAAGTTACAGAGCACAAAGAGATCCTGGGAGATACACTCAGCTCCTACACATTTCTGCTTTAGAGTCTGTTCTGGGTTGGGCTAGGATAGTGTTAATTTTCACAAGAAGCTGGAAGGGGGCACAGCCAGGACAAAACCAGCCAGGGGATATTCAACACCATGCTGACCTCATGCTCAGTATATAAATAGAGGAGTGGAGGACAGTGATCGTGACTCAGGAAAGGGGTGAACATGGGGTACTGGGTGGTGGGCAATTGCATTGTGCATCACTCGCTTTATATATTTGTTTTATTAGTATTGTTGTATCGTATTTCTTATCTTTTCTTATCTTCTTGTCATGTTCTATTAAACTGTCCTTATCTCAGTCTACGAGGTTTTACTTTTCTTTCTTTTCCTTCTGATTCTCCTCCCCATCCCACCAGGGAGGGGTGAGGGGGAGAGGAGTGTGGGTGGTGTTTTCACTGCCGGCTGGGCCTAAACCACGACAGATTCACATATTCATACAAAGCACATGACATGCCATTGTAGTCGACTTGTGATGTAAAGCTACAAAAGGATGGAAACAGTGTTCAACATACATGTCTCCCAAACCCTAGCACTCAGAGAAGACACTGCACTGATTATCATGGTGACATATTTAATGCCTTCAGATGGTGCAGATGTTATGACTTGAGTATTAGTTTTCATCTGAGTATCCCAGACTATAACATTCTTGACCTACTGAAGGGTTTCATATCAGGTACTTGAATCAAAGGCTCTGATATCAATAGGTTTGTGTGACTTGACAACACAGGTGTGTGGTTTTGTGCATGTGTGTATACAGTTTTTCAAAAACAAAAATCAGATACAAGTCCTTTTATTCAAACATGAATTTCATATGAAATCTTTACCGAAACAGCAAATTTATGAGTCTGTTAAACAGACATTTCTAGATCATCTCTCTACTATAGTTTTGTGATCTTTTCTTCTTACAGAGTCATTCCTTTTTTCCTACTGACATGTAAAAGTATAAACCAAACATTGTTTTGTCCTAGGGACACCACTAAATAAAAGTGCTATAAAATGACTCATATAGTTACCACATTTTTTTCCATTTTCTTTCTACATTCTAACAAGTGACATTTTCTTGCCTAGACTTAGTCACAAGCAGTCTCCCCTCTGTCAAATTCTACTTGCAAAAAACTCTGAATAAACCATTCAGTTGCACTAGTTACATCTGACAAGACACATTAATAGAATTTGATGTAATCCACATATTGAAGGTGTTGCACAAAATGGGCTTCTCAGCTCTCTGGAGAGTACTCTGCATGTATAGTGAGCTGCAGGTGAGATAGAATGAAAGTTTCAAGACCAACAGACGTTAATCCAAAATCCTCTGCTGCTTCTGGCCATGAAATCCTGGCAAGCAAAACATTTTCATCTATTTTTGCCATGGGCTGCAGCCATGTCAGCAGTTTTGTGGTCAACAATATGTTACATTGGGGAAGGAATGAATGGGAGTTCCTGTATTTGTACATCAGAAGTCATGTGAATCACTAAGAAACATAAATGTATGTAACATTTACATTAGAACTTGTTGTAAGAGAAATGCCAGACTTCTAAAGGACACTTACAAAATTTCAAATAATTTTCATTTCATGATTTTGGAGAGTACTTTAAAGATGGCAATTATCCGAAAGGGGGTTAAAATTTGGTTTCAGGTAATAGTCATAATCTTCTTTCTCTCTTTTTTCTACACTTCTCCATGACTCTTTGTGCCCTCTTTTCCCTTTTTTTTCCTTTCAGGCACTTTTAATAGATATTTGAATTTTATCAGGGAATGTTAAGTATCTTCAGTAAGACTTATGCATTCAAAGAATACATATGTATAAAAGAAAATAAAAATTCTCAAGCACTTCCAGCCTGAGAAACATTTGCATTTAGTGGTTTTGGATGCTTCTGAACTATGTGCAAATTCTTGATCAACTTACTGACAAATCATTAATAGTGAAAAGAATTAAAGCCAGTGAACCAATTGTTTGCTACTGATAGTTCTCCCATCCCTAGGCACAAAAATAACTGATAAATTAGATGATATACACAATGCAAGCATAGACATGCACAGTAATTCGGCTGTTGTTCAATTCTATATTACATGTTGCAAACTGGAGAGAATTAAATCAACTTTCTAGGCAACATGGCTTTGACAGAGTTTGTGCATGTCTGTTGTTTTGGACTTGCTAATACATTATTATTCCACATTAATTTTATCTACAGGTTGTTTTTTTTCCTTGGTGTCAATTTCTGTTGTAAAGTCATAGTTCTTACTACAAATTCTGCTTTTGCATCTCAAAATCTTTGGTGAACATCTCATGTAAAGATTTACAGTTCTTGATTTTAAGACAACTATTCTATAATATATCATATTAATTGAAATCCATTCCTTAAGAAATGAGTAATAGTTCTAATTTAATTTAGTAGAGAAAATTGAAATTCAGTGTAAACTGCCACCTTATTTTTTTCATATTCCTACATAATCACCTTCTAAATATGTGCTGATTCTGAATTTCTTATTTTAAAGGTACATTCCTTACTTTAACATGAAGAATTTTAAGATTTTTCCAAGTATTCCCTATTTGTGAATTGTCTTCCAAATCAGTGTGTTTCTTTTCCTTGACCGGTGCTTGAATCTTTTAAAAAGCAGAGAAATTAATTAGGACTAAGGTATAATTGCTGGTGTTTGTTATGCATATAGGCAGGGATTTGTATAAATAATACATATTATGCAATATTTAAGAGAGAAAATGGTCATCTGACTGTTCATAGAGTGTAAACAAAGGAAAGTATGGATTAAAAATCAATGTGTTAGGAAGATTTTGTGAACTGGTTAGGGATATATGTTGCTGTTCTTTGATAACCCTAAATTCCTTTCACTGAGATGTATGTAATTACTCATTATTCTTGTTTTAAATCAGGCACTATAAGATAACTCAGTATTTTAATTTTTATCTATTTACATAGTTGGCATCATAATGCACAGTTTATCCAGTCTGCTGCCTATTGAAGTATTCCTCTGTATGATAACATCTGCAAATAGTTGATTGCAATGTAACTGAAGCAAATTGTCTTTTATAAAGAATACCTAGGATTAAATATAAAAGATAGCATGGGTGTTTGCATCAAACAGGTATGAGATGACAGCAATACTTATTCACAAAGTGGTAACATCTCATTTCATACAGTTACCTTTCTGTTGACAATGGAATATGTGTTTCATGTGGGTAAAACAGATGAATGGGAGTCATTGTAATGTCTGGTACTGAAGAACCTGGGAACATACTCTCCCATCTGATGCAAATCTTGTGTTTTAACACATCCTTTGCATGCTGATGAAGACTGATAGAAACAACCTGTCAGAAACGTGCCTTCAGCACATGCAAAGGAGGTAGTTTTGCTGTTTCTGGTGTTTTAAAGGCAGGAGTGGGCCAGGCAGAGTGGTTTAGCAGCAAAAATGGTACCTCTGTCAAGGGAAGCTCTCAGGTATTTGGGTAACACAAACTAGAGTTTCCAGGAGGCCTCTCCTGCCCTCACCAGTGTTTCACCCCCATCTGGTCCCTCTCAAACCTTCTTGGCTTCCTAGAGAGTTCCTAGGAAGTAGTATTACCCCACTTTGCTCTCCATGCTCTACTTTCCTTCCAGAGGAAGGAAAAGGGAGTGGTAGAAAAGGAACTGGTAGGAAAAGGATGTTACTGTTGTTGCCAGATGACGAAGTTGGCTGCAACAAAAGCATGAATTTGGGACACAGGAAATGGAAGCTGAAGACTAATTCTGGGTTAGTGCCTGTCTAATTGGGCACAATACTGCAGCTTCATTTTCTGCAAGTAAATGAAGTTGAAATGCCCACTAAATTAATCTACACACAGAACTATACCCCTTTGAAAATACAGTATTACTTTAAGCTTTGCTGTTGCTGTGTGTCTGGTCTTTTGATCTTTTTTTCCCCCCTGCATTGTAAAGCTGTCCTCTCTTGACTTCACACAAGTCAAAGAAATCAACAGAAGGATTTCAAATTTAATTTGAAACATTTCTCATTTTGGGTTTCATCGTTCAAATCCTCTGATCTGATTTTCTCATTCCTTAAGGCTCTTCACAATCTCAAAGGAAAACAGCTCCCAGGCCACAGGACTACATCTATAAATCTTCAAAATCCTGTATCTAGGACTATTTCATCTGTTGTAAACCTACAGCTTTGCACAGGTGAGTAATCATCTCTGCCCTAATAAAGTTGGTAATGTAATTTGAAATGAAATTTGATTCCTCCCTTTTTGGAAGGAGCAATACTATTTGAAAATGAAATAGCAGGCCATTTGTTTGACGGCTACTCCGTTATACTAAAAGTCACCCTTCCTGTAGTCATACAAAAACTAGTGATATCTTTTCCCCAAAAAATATCACTTGGCAATTGCACAAGAAAATGGCAAACTTAATTTTTTTTTTAGTAAACAGATTCTCCCTGAGAAACAGCCTTCCTGACAAAATCAAATTCTACTGTTGCATTTCATACGGGTCTTAAGGAGACAGTTCCATAAGCTTAAGGGTGACTACAAATTTAATGCTTCCATTCAAGTTGATACTACACAATACAGACACTTATTCATGGAGCAGTAGTTGGGTGTATAAGGGAATCATGAAAATACCTACATCTACCCTAAATGCCTTTAATGCATTTGTTAACTAGTAAGTTTTCACAGCTTTGCCATGAAATGACTTAAAGGCAAAGGGTTTAGAAAACAAAATCTTTTTTTGATATATGGAGAGACATTGAAGTGCAGCAGGAATTAAACCCACTAGTCTACATCTTCAGTTAGGGGAAACCACTGGTAAGTTATTGACTGCAGTCTACAAGTGCTTAATTGCCCTGTCTTGGTTAAGTATTCTCCAGACACACTCCAATCCTCTACAAAAGTCTCTGTAACAAAATATTCTGACTCCATTTTATGTTTTGTTAATTAAATTTATTTATAAAGTATTTCAGTGAAGATTACCACCCGAACATAAGAAGGACATGGCCCTGTTGGAGTGAATCCAGAGAAGGGTTACAAGGATGATCAGGCAGCAGGACCACCTTCTTTATGGGGACAGGCTGAGAGAATTTGGGGTTTTCAGCCTAGAGAAGGCTCTGGGGAGACCTTATAGTGGCCTTCCAGTACTTAAACAGGGACTACAGGAAAGATGGGGAGGGACTCTTTATCGAGGAATGTAGTGATAGGTTGAGGAGTAACACTTAAACTGGAAAAGTATAGATTAGATGTAAGGAAGAAATTCTCTACTGTGAGGGTGGTGAGACACTGGAACAGGCTGCCCAGAGAAGTTGTGGCTGCCCCCTCCTTGGAAGTGTTCAGGACCAGGTTGGATGGGGCTTTGAGCAACCTGATCTAGTAGAAAGAGTCCCTGCCCATGGCAGGGAGGTTGGAACTAGGTGATCTTTAAGGTCTCTTCCAACCCAAACCATTCTATGATTTTGTTATTCCATCATCCAGTATAAATTGAATAGACTTCATTATCATCAGCAGAGTTTTACTAAGTTTATACAAACTGAGGCTCTGTGTCTATCTACATGTATGCTGTACCATTTTCTGTTTGCACATGATTGACATTCATTTTTTGATTTCCTGAGCTGCAAGACAATATTCAAACCACTTGCAAGTATTCAGTAAACCCCTTTTCCTTTGTTGTGTGCTTCCTGTATTTTCTTGTAACAATTTCAACAATGGCCTTTTAAAAATATTTATTTATTATAAGATAGACCACTGCCTGGAAGATCCAAGCAATAGATTTTTCCCCCCTCCCTGTGTTTCTACCCTAACAAAGAAGGTATTAAACCAGGCAGAAATCTGATTGCAATCTCTGTTTTCAAGCACTGTGGAAATTGGTAAACACATGATATTTCTTTCTGTGACTTTGGAAAAAAAATAATATTAAAGTGTATATAAAGTGAATTAAGTTTTAGGAGGTTTTTTTGAGCAAGATATTTGTGCAAGGGCTCTGTATGAGAGAAAGAAATCATTTACTGCCCTTTCAGTGCCTCCCTCTTGCTGTTTCATTTCCTCCAATCTATTTACTTACGTTCACTATCCCTCTCCAAAGTACTTAAAGATTCAGCTACATTCTCAAGTTTCCTCTTAAGTTATTTTTTGTTTCAATAAACCCAGTAGGATGCTGAAACAGTACCTTACAATTGTCAGTACCCAAAGACAAACAATGAACATGATTCAAATATCAGACAAAGAGTGAAGTCTGAATATAAAAATTGCTAAATAAAAAACCTAAATAAATATTCAGGTTAATCGTGGACAGCCTGTGATTTTGGAAAAGAACCTAAATGACCTGAGTATATAATTTGTTCACTGAATTAGTTGCTCAGCACCAGTTAAAAAGGCACGCAGATGGCCTCTCTTGCTGTAGCCAGAACACTTGTTTGTGAGATACATGGTTATTCCAACAGCACTGAATGCATAGTTTTGCTTCAGGGAATATATCACATGTTCAATATGCATTCTTAACATGTATTAATATTAATCACACTTGTAGGTACATTGCCAGAAAAGAAGGCTCATCTCATTTTTAAGGATCCTTCAATATATTCTAGAATATGTATTCAGAGTTGCTCTACTTATATGATAGAGATGCCCCAAGACATACAGGCAGGCCTTTGAATACTGTATCATCTGATTAATATTTAAGATCTAAAGAAAATGGATAAGGCAGCTGAAAAAAAAAATGAAATCAAATATAGGGAAATATTTCCTTCCCTGGGGGGGTTTTGACCAATGGAGCTCTGAGCTCTTTCTTACCAAATATGAATATATCAGGCTCTTAAAAGGTAGTTTTTCAGCAAGAGTTCAACTGTGTGTGATATGCAGCTGTTGAAGATATTTTAATTTCATCATATTTGCTTGCCATTTCTAAACAGATTTCATAGTTTTCCTCATTTAAAGACACTTAGCATGATAGTGCAAGGGATGTAATTTGCAGTAGTTATTTAAATGGTCATGCTAAATAATATTTACAATTTCATAACCCAGATAGTATTGAACAGCTGTTCACCCAAGGAGAAATACAATAAGTTGTGCGTTTTATGTATAATAAAGACAAACCATAGTCTACAGTTCAATCACCTTGAAATTCAGTATTCAGCTTTGTGCTGCAGATTTTAGGGTAGGCTGTGGAATTCAAGGACCCAATTACTCAACAAGGATTTATCCAAAATGTTTTACGATGATTTTTTCTTGAGAAATTTCAGCTCATGGATGCAAACACCTACAAGTATTTCTAAAAGTTTAGTAGCTGTACTGCTTGAGATCAAAGTCTTTCTAAAAAAAAAGGAATGTTTAACACACTCATATTTCATTGTAGTCTTGCAAAACCCCACACGAAAATCATTTGATACATCTGTGTCTTTCTTGCATAAATATAAGGAACATTACTAGTATTTTTTTCATAAAAATATATGTTTAAACTTTTAGGAATTGAACACTGGTAAAAGCTCTTCCTTTGAGAGAAATTAGCAGAGATACTTAGAAGCCCACAAAGAATTCAGTCGAAAGAATTTATAAATTAACATCTTCTATAATTGCTCCTTATTTTTCTGGTTATTGGTTTTCTGGAAATGTATTTCAGTGTTCCTTGGATAGACTCCTTACTCACAGTCATATCCTATTTTGAAGAGTTTTTACTTTTCCATATGTGAACAATTATAAGTATTGGAAGTTCTCTACCTTTTGGATGTAGAATAGACTAGAGAGTATGTAGACAAGACAAGTTCTTTGGGACAATGTCTGTCTTTGTAATGGGTTTCTGTAGTGCTTTTGCTGTAATGAGGCTGCAAGCTGAATGAACTGTAGTAATGAATCATCCTCACTAGTATGGAAACCTGGATAGGTGGAATGAATCACCCCCTGGAGATGCTTGCCTCTCCTCATTAGATGAGGGCTAGAGGAGAGGTGACAGCATGGACCAGACAGCTAACTTTCAGAATGTTAATGTTAAATGATTTAAAGTTTAAGTAACTGTTCAGAATCTTCTTTATTTTCTCTGTCATTGACTATTTGGAGAATGTGTTTTCTTTTGATAATATCCATTTACTACATAGAAAATACTCTTCATTAGCTCAGAAATAGTCACCTTAACATTAAAAAAAATAGTTATTGTTGTCAGAAAGTTTTAGTTTATATTAATGTGTAAAATATTTACATACAAAGTCATAATTCATCTGACCCAAAATCAACATTTCACTGAGAGACTTAGTCTCCATCTGTTGCAGAATGGAAGAGAAAGGCACCTCACAGAGGCAGTTCATCCCAATGCAAGGTTTTATTTTCTGAGCCCCAGCCCCTACCACAGTAAATCAGCTCAGCTAACCTCTCTTTTAATTGCAGATTATAAAAGGAACCTAATATAAATCAGGTGCTTCAAATAATTATTTTAAACTAAACACTTGAAACTCAGATGTAGTTTACACTTTTATGATCTACCTATCACATGTGAAACACGCAGTGGAGGCTTTTGGAGAGGTGGAGAGCTACGCAAGTATTCCCATACAGCCACTCATCTTCCTGCACGTTCAATTCCTCGTGTTTGGTACTGTGATACTTACATGTCTAATGCCTTTTACTTATATGTACTGTCCACTGACTCTTAAATGGAAAGTGTATGATAAAACCTTCAAATACAAACAGAAACCAAACCTTAGTTTGTTTTAAAGACCCTAATAGCCATTTTTATTTCATAGGAGGTCATCCTTCCTGTAATGAAAAAGAAAACAGATTTTTAAGAATTGTTCTAACATTGACTTTAGTAAATATGTCCCAAATTCTTGTAGTCTTGAATATATTCCCTTTGTATATGCTAATAGGATATGAGGTAGAGCCTTTGCAGGCATAAATTAATGTTCAACTAACATGAGTTTTAACACTTCAAACACTAAAACCACTAAAGAAGTGATTTATAAATTAATACAATTCTGCTGAAGGCACTGGAAAGATGTTGAGTTACATCACTCCAGGTTTTGGCCTAGATTGCTCAAAAAGATTATTGTTACTGTAATCCATACATAATGGAAATTTGATTCAACTGTAAAACATGGTATTGACAATTCCAAACATCTATTCTTAGCAGATGTATAATTTTCTTAATACTTTTAGAGAAAGGAGACAAAAGTATGTGCCTATTATAGCAGGAAAAAGACTGGCTAGAGAGCACAGTTTTGGTACAAAATTCAGTGCTGATCACATATTACAGCAACTTAATGCACTTCTTTTATTGCTTTGATTGTTCTAAATACAAGCTATTTTAGCTAATTCTTTCAGATTTAAATCATGAAAGGGCAAAAGCTGACCAATTTAAGAAATGTTAAATTTGCAAATGGATACATTTTATGCCTCCTTAACAGCTTTAAACCTTTCATTTCCTTTTCAGCTATAAATATTCTATAATGGCAAAAGAAGAATATAAAGTAAACTCAAATTCAACAACCCAACCTTTTTTATGAGTAACACGTTCTTTTAATGGTACATTTAGCTAATACTGAATTACAGAGGACTTCCAACAGAAGTACATATGACATCTGCATTAATATCAAATTAATCCTTTATGATCATGAAAACTAGACAAATTAATTAAACAAGTCACTTAAAGTATTTGTTTATGCAGCTTTTTAATTCTATTTGGATATTAATTACTCTTTTTCTTGGATTCAGAAGAGCCATTTGTTTCCATTCAACTGCATTCCTCAAAGAGGAACTTGAACTGCAGTGTATTCTGATGACAGGGAACACATTACAAGGTGGTCAGCAAAAATCAGAAGTTACCCATTATTAGCCACGATTAGAGCTAATGGAAATGGATACTTTTCAATACTGGAAATCAGTTTTCATTAAGCACTCCTCAAAATTAACACCTAATAGCCAAACACAATTAACTGATGATTCGAGTCTTTTTATTAATACTAGTTGGCTTGTTCTGAGATCTTGGAGCAGATAGAAAGACCTTACTATGGCAACAACTGCAGAATGTATCACTTTATCTCTGAAACTTAAAACTTTCAAACTGTGGTAATACTTATGCATAGCTTGGGGCGTCGGTCCACACATCAGAGAGGCAGAAGTAATCTAAAAAGCTGTGAAGCTGTCCATCTCTCTGAGAATGCCTAGCATACTTTTGACATTGCTACTTCACAGAATTCAGGTAATATAAGTCACCAAAATACAGTGAACAATAGTAGCAATATCGGTCACCAGCTTCAAGTTGCAGATCCACCACAGAGTTAAAGAAAGATCCAACAGATCTGCTTCAGAGAGCAAGAAATGTCCATTGATCTAAAAATCACATAGTTCTGTAAGTGTCACTGGACATAATAACCTCTTGTCTTTGAGAGCTAAGGTTAACTTGCAGCCAAAACAATTTTTATGTTCTTGATTCATTTTATTAACTTGTTGTGATTGTTATTACAGATGGCCAGAGGGCAAGTACTGAATTCCATGTTGGTCATCAATGTATCAGAATCTGATTTTGTATTGGAATGAAAATGAAAAATATTTTTTGCTATTGCTGTGCCCTTCGTTTGAACTTTTCCTTTCTTCCACTTGTTAAAAAAGGAATCATGCTGAAATGGGTAACTTCCGAAATAAATTTATATCTCTTCGTAGGAGAAAGATTTTAGACCACAGCTTCTTTATACAGGAGTATATTTTTTTTATCAGTGGAGGCACCAGCTTGTGCCTTGGCACATGTCTCTTGAAGTTGTTAATATGCTTCAAGGCATTTTGAGGTTAGATTCCCCTAATTCAACAGTTAAGAGCTTTAAACATAGATGTACCTCAGGTCAGTACTCATATCATCAGGTATGGAATATGTGAAAAAAAGAGTCCAGGATCAAATCCTTTTGAGGGACATTTTAATAAAACTTGAAGAGCCTCTGTGAAGTGTTTCAACATTAACTAGCTATTAACTAGTTTAGTGAAATGTTTTTTCAGCTGCGAAATGTTTCAACACTGACTTATTTCAGTCAAAACTGAAATATTGCTGAAGTGTTTCAGACAAATATAATTACTATGTAATATTTGCATTTGATTTTAATGAAAGAGAATATATAATAACAGATCATAATGCCAGGGTATAACATGTCTGACAGTGAGAAAAGGGTATTCAGTAGATCCCTATAATACAGATGCAGTCTTTGATAAATAGATATAAATCTTATTGTTTTGATGAAGTTACGATATTCCACTCTTTAAACTAGGCTAGGCTGAAATAACTTTTCTTTTCCTCTTACTAAACTGTTAATGACACAGATGTGTCTAAAGTTTCCCCTTGTGATAAAATATTATTCTAAAAAACAATGAATGTAAAACCAGCCCTGTAAAGTACATTAATATATTTCTAGCATAGTTGAGCAATCTATTTTATTAAATTGTTTTAGAGATACATTTAAACCTCACTCTTATGATTTAGAATGATAAATATCGTTCCAGGCTTTCCTAAGCCTATCTAAAAAAACTGCTTTTGTAGGAGGAAATGATATTTATTTGGTTCATTTCTCCAGCAGAAGTTTCTTGGACACCTCTATTACTTCAGATGTCCAGGAATACTGAAACCACCCAAAGGCTCCTGAAGTTGCCCATTACTGAGTCTTTCCTTGCAGGAATAGTAACTTCATCATAGATTATAGTTTAAACTCAATTTTCCACAACATGATAGTTTATAAAATTATAGTATGTGCTATAACATTTGTTGTTGATTCACACTCAGCCTGAGGCAGAAAGTCTGCTGCCTTACAGGAGAAAATTATGTTTCCTTGAGTGAGAAGGGTAGATGACAACCATAAAAGCAGGCACTACCACTTTGATATAAAAAAAAAAAAAAAAAAATCTTTGCTGTTTTATCTAAATATTCTACAGATCATGAAGCTACGGGACTATTAGGTGACTTAATATTCTATGGTACCTTCATACAGAGCAGTAACATCTCCATGCTATTTGCTGCAGTATGTGCACAAACAATAAATACCGGATTACATGCTGGTCTCATACATACCAATATCATTCCAGAATAACAGTTCAAATCAACAAAGCAATTCCCCTGGAATTAATCAGGTTGAATCCTTTTCTGAGGGCAAATAATTTAGCTCTACCATGGCCTTTTTCAGTGTCCTTTCAGCTCCGGAGTTCTCTTACTGATTATGTACAGGGAAAGAGAATGTAAAAGAAAAATACAAGCATGGTATTAAGCCTTAAATAAGCCTGAAGAGTGGTTAAGGTTACATTGCCTTTATCAAGTACACAGACCCAAATGTGTTTAGGAAACTATCAACACTTTTTGTATGCATGCTGCTGTGAGAGAAAGAATGTGGTATGGAAATGTTCAATCTTCTTTCAATCATATTGTCTTATTTTCAGGCTGAGAAATTGAGGGTCTAAGATACACATCAGAGAACTTCTAAAATAGGTGATATGAATCTCATCCTAAGACTTAAGCTAAACTATGAATGTCTGAAAGAATGAAGGCTGGTTGTAGGAATTTGTCCTAAGATAAGGTTAACATCCAGAGAAGGACTCATCCTGTGCTAGTGTGAAGAAATTTCTTCAGATGCTCCAGGGTATCAAAGACATGCCAGAGGGCTGACAGATGTGACCTGGGACCTTTGGAAGACTCATGTTGCTGTAAAGAATCAGTTGAGAAGGAAGGAAAATATCCCAGGGCATCTAAACTGTTATTAATGGACAATTAAAACCCTACCTCTGTTAAGTGAGTTTTAGACATTTGATATTTTTAAGCAGAGGTAATTTTGATTTGATTTTAGACATGGCCATGTTCAAAGAAGGTTTGGCTTTACTGAAATGAGCTTATTCCTATGACAAGATAATATTATTGGTAATTACTTCTAAGGCATGTAAGAAGGTGATATTACAATGTTTTCTAAGTAGTGAAAGTCTACATTTCACTTTACGTATTAGATTCAGAGATATTTGAGAAAGCTCAGATTATCTAAAAAAACCCACACTTCCTTTGTTTTCAGATTTTGTGTAGGAGCTTTATAAATATAAGCTATCTGACAACTTGGGCAGAAATCTCCTAGAAATGATCCAGACATCTCAGTGTCATAAACTCTAATTCCTACTGTGATTCTAAACCCCATTCCCTAATCTGAATTCAACCTTTTGGATTTAAACACTGCCTTTCTAGCTCTCATCTAGACTGTGAAGCAAAAATACTCTTTCTACATAGCCTATTTGAACAATTGTGTTTTACATTGTTGTTTTCACCATTAAGTATGAATCTGAATAATGAATGACATAAAATTACAGGATGGGCAATTCAAATTGAGTTAGCACTGCCTTCATATTTTTAATCTCCTGACTTGTCTATGCTTGATTACTTAGACTAAATGTTATATTAATGTTTCTTTATTCCATTTAACATTAGAGAGTATGTCCTCCAAATCCTGTAATGGTGTCTTTATAACTAAAGTAAAACTGGCAAATATTGTTCAGTATATTAATGCAAATATAGATTCATTGGAAATATGTACTGATTAAATTCTGTATGTTGAAAGTAACTAAGAGAGCACTAGGTACATCTCTGCATGTTCAAATAATGTCTTTGGATTAATTGTTTGATGTAAAAATCTTAGATGGAAAAAAGTGGTAATTAATATGATAAAGGAAAATTAACATTAAGAAACAGCTCAGTCTGAGCATTTCTCATTTCTCCCCATATGCCTGGGAAAATCAGGTTTCTTAGACCTAAAAACTGATTTCTTGTAACCTCTTGGGGAAAACTTAGAACGTCCTTTGAATATGTGTAAGTCTTTATAGTCTAGATTCAAGGTCTATCTTAGGACTCTTTCAGGACTTTTCAGCATTGAGAATAAGAAGTATAGATTTTCTTTAAACTTTTTTTATTTTTGCATTTGTTATAGCCTCTCTTAGCAGCCGGTGATTGTGATACAAAACCTCTGAAGAATGAGGAGAAATAATAAAGCAATAGATGGGTTTTACTAGCCATAAAGTAAGAAATATATGTAGCTGAACGCATTGTAATCATCCTTTTGTAAATTAAATTTATCAGCTGAAGGAGTTAGGTCTTTTCTCCCTGGAGAAGGGAATGATCATGGGGGGGACCTCATCACAGTTTTCCAGTACTTAAAAGGTAGCTACAAAGAGGATGGAGGTTCTCTCTTCACAAGAAGCCACATGAAGACAAGGAGCAATGAGTACAAGTCACACCAGGAGAGGCATCATCTTGATATAAGAAAGAAATTTTTTACGGTAAGAAAAATCATTCACTGGAACAACCAGCTCAGGGATGTGGTTGTGCCCCCATCACCAAAGGTTTTCAAGGCACAACTGGACAGGGTGTTAGATAACCTCATCTGGGCTCCCTTTCTTGTGAAAGGTTGGACCAGATGGTCTTTTGAGATCCCTTCCAACCTGGACTGTTCTATCGTTCTATGAATTTGTCAACTGACATTATCAAAAAGCATTGTGAATCAAGAAAAACTATCTTTGATGGGAAAACTAATAGGGAAACACTAGCAAATTCCTGGGGAGAAAGAGAGTCTGTCTTGTGAGGAGATTAAAATATATTGGCTTATCTAGCCTGGGAAGGGACCTAAATGAGATATAACTGCTGTGTTTAAAACAAACAGAGGGTAAATACTGGAAGAGTGATATTTAAGCAAACAGATAATTGTGGTGCAAAAGCAAGTGAACATGCACTATTCCAGATAGATTTAAGCTAAAAGCTTTAAGAGGGTTTTTATCCTTAGAATGAATGATCTTCTTCATGTTCCAGTAGCAACCAGAAGACTAGGTACATTTACAGGCAAAGAGTAACAGCAGTAAAGGAACAGTTAAGGGTATAGTGAGAATATCTTTTATTAGAGGTCAGGTAAATACAGATGTTATAACTTGATGCTCATAACTGTGCAAGTGAATAAGGCAATTAAACCCTCAAATTTCAATGTAAAATTTGCTTTCTCCCCTTCTTCTAGCTTTTAGTTTAAGAAAGCAGTTTCCAGAAAACAGCATCTTCCCTTTGTTTTTCAAGAGCTTGTTATTTTTACTCCCTGAAGTTCATCATGAGGCAGTCATCAGTGCCCTGCAGAGGAGCAAAGTGACAGTTTGGGCTGCTCACGCAGTAAAGGGGTGCATTTCCACACTTGCAGCACCACTCCACAACCATTCACTTTCTGGATGGAGGCTGAGTGTGATCAGGCCAGGTCTGTCTGTAAACATCCCAAGGGCAGGTACTTCACAGAGACATCTGGGGAGTGGAATGGTAGAGCCCAGAACATGTGATGGAGCTGCTACAGAGAGGAAAGTCAGGGAAGAACTGACACTTCTTTCCTCAGCAGGTGCCCTGCTCAGCCAGCACAATACTTGTCCTTTAATAAGAGCTGATCACATCATGTCACTACAGCCCGTTGAATCCTTGTGAGTATCTTTATACCCTGGGAGTCAAGAAAAGAAAAAGCCTTCAAGCATAGAAGGGTCTTGGTGCCAGAAAAATTCATTAAGAAGACTCTCAGCATATGATGAGGTTTCGATTTTAAAATGCCAAAAAACAATGCAGGCAGTTTGAATGTTAACCTGCAGATAAAAGATTCTCCTTTTATATTCCCAATAATGCAAGTTTTGACCTTCCATTCTAGATTTCCAGATAGTGGAGAACATATCCTCCAGGGCTAGGAGGGTGAGAGAATGGGGGACATTCAACAGAAAGCACATGTTTCATTGTGTGTGACGGGGAGGGGAAAGAAAATGGTCCCTTTTACTGAAGTTACATTTCAATAACATCACAGTCTTTGTTAATGAATACAATATTTTGTGTTTCTATTACAAATTTGAGCTTAGGCTCACTTTCTGCTGAAATGACAACTCCGAATATTATCAGGGAAAAAAAAAAGAAGGTGATTTTAATCTAAATTCTGTGTGCACAAAGTTATTTTCATTACAAACCCAGAAGCCAGGCACAACATATCTACAACATTTGATTAGGATCCACTGAGAATTAAGTATAAACTTAGGAGCATAAGTTTCCTCCTGCAGTGCTGCTGCCAAGATACTGAATGCTGATCTTTTCCTTTGTCTCTTTTCCTGAAGACACTTCTGTCTCTCAGGTATCCTATGTTAAAAAATAAATTCTTTTTCATGTAAAAAACCTAAATCTGTCATAAGAAAGTTTGCTGAAATAACTTATTGCAATATATTAGAAAGAAAAATCCACTGAAAGAGGAATGGTATACAGGTAATCCAGAGGATTAGGAGTGACAGCGTGTCAGTCAACATTTAAAGCCTTTAGAGATGGAAAACTAGTGGAGGTATAAGGTAGTTTTGACTATTGTAAGGTTCATAAGGATGAGCAGGGAACATGAGCATGAACAGAGATGTGAATTCTGAACCACTATGAAACTGTATTTGTTTTCTAAAATATTTTTTATTATTTCACAGTTAAAAAGAAAAATGTCAGATGATATTGGCAATCAATAACAAGTGAAATTGCATGCTTAGCTTAGGGAAATTTAAAATATAGAATGACATATTCCAAGTAGATATTTTGGTAGTTAGAGGTGAGGGCAGCTTAGAAAGTTTGTTTTCATTTTCATCATCTCATGTCTGTTTTTAAATCTAATACCTCTCTCTATCTGTGGAGCCAGTGGGAGGTACTGCAGCAGACACCATAACAGCTAGTTCTCATTAATATTTAAGAATTCACTGCATCATTTCTGTTGTGTACAGAATCACCAACATATGTGCAATAGGGGGCTTTAACAGAAGTGAAATCAGGCTACCTGGTCTTTACTATATGCATGCCATATGCACATTTAAAGGCCATTTGCTTAGGGTTTGTTTCAGGTTTTTTCCCTTCAATTTTGCAGCCATAAATTATGATGTGCTCATTAATTAAATCCATTCTAAACAGCCAGTAATCTTTCCTCGCTACCAGCCAATATAAGTGAGAGGTGGCCAGTATATGCAAGTAGCCATTGCTTGTACAAATTTGAGATTCAAATGACAGAAGGCTGAATAATGAACTCAAATACTCTGAAAAGAGTTCTTTTTTACATATATTACTAGTAATAGAGGTTTGGGGGTTATTTTTCCTTTTTAAATTACAGCTTGGAAAATTAATTTATCCCTAACACTTAATAAACCATACACACTTGGTACAGACAGCAGGACATAGGTGTATAGTCACTTCCTTTGTCTGAGGATAGGATTGCCATTCAAAAGGACCTGGACAAGCTTGAGAAGTGGGCCTGTGTGCACCTCATGAGGTTAACAAGGCCAAGTACAAGGTCCTGCACCTTGGTTGGGGCAACCCCCGATATCAATACAGGCTGGGAGATGAAGGGATTGGGAGCAGCGGTGCTGAGAAGGACTTGAGGGCACTAGTAGATGAAAAGCTGGACATAAATCGGCAATATGTGCTCACATATCAGAATGCCCCTCTCCTCTGCTCTCGTGAGACCCCAGCTGGACTACTGCATCCAGCTCTGGAGTCCTCAGCACAGGAAAGACATGGAACCTGTTGGAGCGGGTCCAGAAGAAAGTCATAATAATGACCAGAGGGCTGGAGCAACTCTCCTACGAAGAAAAGCTGAGAGAGTTGGGGTTGTTCAGCCTGGAGAAGAGAAGGCTTCAGGGAGACCTTATAGCGGCCTTCCAGTATTTAAAGGGGGCTTTTAAGAAAGACGGGGACAGACTTTTCAGTAGGGCCTGTTGTGATTGGACAAGGGTTAACGGTTTTAAACTAAAGGAGGGTAGAATCAGACTAGATATAAGGAACAAATTTTTTACAATTAAGATTGTGACAGGTTGCCCAGAGAAGCTGTGGCTGCCCCCTCCCTGGAAGTGTTCAAGGCCATTCTGGATGGGGCTTTGAGCAACCTGGTCTAGTGGAAGGTGTCCTTGCCTATGGCAGGGGGGTTGGAACTAGGTGATCTTTAAGGTACCTTCCAACACAAACCATTCTATGATTCTATGATTCCTTGTTCTAATTTTACTTTTTCCTCAAGAGGCTGAAAGAACAAGTGCTAGTGTCCTAACACAGCTTTATAAAAGAAACAGTGTAATTCAGAAAACCCTAAATTTGCTGTGAGGAAAAGTTATAAATTCATAAGATTCATTGCTTTGGAAAAAAACCCACAGTTTTGTGGGGATTTGGGGTTTCGTCATAGACAGCAGCACTGTTTGCATTTTACATGATAATAGCTGTTTAAAGATTTATAAATTATTCAGGCAAGATTCTTATCTCCTGTTTTTTTAAATGAGACAAATATCAGTTTTACTTAGAGGTGATGTTACAGTTTGTCAAAATTCTATTTAATATTTATTTGTAAAGGTTAATTGAACTGTCAAAAAATGCTTAGTCAGAGATGTCTTGTAGAAAGTAATTTTCAGAGATCATGTTTAAGAAAACATTAATTCCCATCACAACATCCAGTATGAAGTAGCTTCATTCTCTTGCTGATACTTTTAAAAAACTTCTCTGGATGTGGAATAAGGCAATGAATAATAAAATAAAAGGTCCTACAAGCTTCTCACATTTTCTGTTGCCCTAGTCATTAAAGCAGTCATCTGTCTCTACCTGATTAAAGCAGCTGCTTCTGCACTCTAGGTGACTTTTGGCTTGTAAAACACCTGTAAACAAATCTGTCAGACACAGACACCAATTCAGAGAGGTTACAGAGCTTCCCATTTTTAATCTAACAGGGGCTTAAATGGTCCCATCTACATCCACAACAGGGCATCTGAAGGGCACAGCCATAAAGTCATTGCACTTGCAGAGATGGAGAGCAGCCCAGACCTAGACAAGCTTTGACTGTATGACTCAGCACGTGGCCGTGACATTCCTTGCAACCTTGCACTTTGCACTTCCTTCTTCTGATCCAACATGGAAGACCCTCTTCCAAGGACTATTTGCACACAATGCAAAAGCTACTTGATATTGGTTCTGAGATCATTATAAATTTGACCCTGAAGTGCTAAGGCTTGGACAACAGATCCAAGCCAGAGTTGACCTGTAGATGAATCCTGTATATTTTATAACTGATAACCATTGTGCTAGTAGGTATTGTACTAAGTTATAACAACCCACTTATGCTGATGTAAAAAGTGCTAAAGCACTGAAATACTGAAGCCTGAACAACAGGCCCCAAACCGAAGCTGGTAACTTAGGATGTAATCATTAACAAAGTATGTATACTCACTAGTGAAAGATGCAGCTTAGAATATAATCAGTAGTGAAGATGAAATGCTGAGAGAATGTATCCAACTTCCCTTGTTTAGCCTTGTTCAAGGCTGAGAACCCACGTATTTGGCCTTGTTAGAAACTCCCTTGGTTTCCCCCCTGAGCCCTGGCCAGGCTTTGGGTGGAATCCAACAGGAGAATGAAACCAGAAATTTTCTGCTCAAAACAAAGCATCTCTGGTATATAAGGCATCTTTGTCGATCTCTGGTATATAAGGCTGGACCCGCTCACAGCAACTTTGGAAGCCTCACCTAGAGATGGACACATCGCGTAGGATTTCCCACTTGCCGGGACAGGCTCTCCAAATCCTCGCTGTAACCGGGGCTCCCCAGCGACTGCGGATCTGGATGATGGTAAAGTATGCAAGTGGTGATGTATCTTTCTTAATCACTATTCTCTCTCTCGTGTAGTAATGACTTGATGCATTACCCTGTATTTTCCTGTTTGTTGCTTTAGGTGCACTATTCTGCCTTTTCTTACTGCATGTTTTCTGTATTACACTATTACATTATTTAGTTATCACCAGTAAAATATGCCTACTCTTTTCACTGTGGTGTCTGAGTTTAATTGGTATCCTTAATCAGCAAACAGACCCTTACAGCTTAACCACCAAATCAAGGCTGTGATCATCATCTGTGTCCATACTATAAAATTTCACAAGGCTGGGTGGATGAATTTTCTCCAGGTTTGGCAGGAATTTGCAGTATGTGAACAACTCTATTTGATGACCAATAAATTTAATACCTATGAAGCCTCTTCTCTTAACTGGTCATAGAAAATAAAATAAAAAACCTAATAAAAAACAAAACAAAAACCCCCCATCCAAACTCCAACAAATAGAATCAAAGATACTTCATACTTTAATATTTATATATTTTCTGTGCTTGTTGTGCCTTTTAAAGCTTTTCTAACCATTCCTGCGGCTCTAGATATACTAGAAATCTTATAGGTTAATTAAGCTGGTTCTTATCAGACATTACAGTAATGTCCGGCTAGCCAAAACTCTAATCTCCCAATGTGCGGCTTAAGCTTTGTATCTGAAATCAATCATATTTGCAAGCAGTTTGAAATATCATACATACTGCAGTCTAGTGTTAAATACCCTCCCATATCTAGCTTTTGAATTTGGTTCCCAGGACACACTCTGTCATGTTCAGTAGTAATTCACTCTGCAAAAAGCCCCACAGATTTTCACAGAATATGTGGTGTAGTGTATCACCTGAAACAAGTCTGTCTTTGGGCCCTATAGTATCTCTCACAACACAAGCAGTACAGTATTTTTAGAGCATTAACCGTATGGGCTGTTCATTGTATCCACAGACGACTGTGCAACATGTTATTGATCCAGCAAAGATGACTTTAACTTAGATTTCATGCAAAGGAAGGACAATCAATCTAATGTTAATACTCATGTTCAAGCTGCATACCTTATATTAACACTATCTTGTTCCTTTTCTCTTCATTGCTTCAGATACAACTGTGTCTATAGATGGGGAAGTTTAAATATACTCCTATTTTCACAGTTGAATTAGCTTCTCTGGATAAAGACCATTCAACTTGATAAATTGTATTGGTGTGTGAAACACAACAGGTTGTGTGTGTGTTTCGTTTTTTCATTTTGTCAGCAATAAAAAAAATGGCAATGACTGTTCAGTGAGATCTGTTCTAGTTTGTTTTAATTTCCTTTATAAATAGCTGTGTTCATAGGAGAAATCTCCATCCTGAGGTACACAGAGTGGAAACAATCCCAGAGGTATTTTTTGGATTCTACAGGGAATCAAAAAATTGCAAGAGCTCAAAGCATTGCTTCTGAAGCTCTCATGTGGAAAGAATCACAGGACTTGCTGAATCTCACAGCAAAACCTGCTGTCTCAGCAACAATTACTGTAGATGTGCTTACAAACTGACACCAGTGACAATGTCAGTGTGCAGCTGGGATCTGAAATGGAACCTACTGCTCCATACCAGCTTATTCAAGCAGATTCATGGGCAGGAAAAAAGCAGGCAGAGGGGCAGAGAAGCTGTGACTCTGTGTGTGTGTGTGTGTGTGTGTATAGTCTGCATTCAGAAAATCAAAAGAAAAATGCAGATTCATGCATTTAGAAAAGAAATTTATAAAAAGGTGAGCAGGGTGAAAGGATACCACCTGCCACTCAGCAGGGGACTCGGGGCATCAGGAAAGCAGCGCGATGCCAGCAGGTGAACAGGGCAGCAGGAGCCTGGTAACTGGCAGCCAACATGTGGCCAGGCCAGCAGGCAGCAAACACCTGGCCATCTCTTTGTAAACCAGTCAGCAGGAGCCCAGCATGGAGTGGTGAGCAGCCGGACAGGGCAGCAGCCAGGCTGGATACCTGGCAGCTGCTCGGGGGGCAGCTTGACAGGAGAGCTCCCTGCACAGAACCATGAAAAGGGCCATTCACTTTTTCTCCTTTGCCTTGGGATTGTTCACATAGTTTAATGGGAAAGATGAAACTCAGCTTCTCCTAAGTGCCTTTGGTGGGGAAGGGGAAACCTGTGTCATAATGTAATAAATTTTCCTACAGCCATTTTCAACAAGATCTTTAGAAGAAAGCATACATGACGGTCATCAGTGTTAAAGAGCTGTCTCAGTTTCAGCATCTCTTGAGCAATACTGGAATGAAATTTCCTTTGTCATATTGGTCCGTGATTAAACAATTCTGTTTTTAAGTACCATGGTCTGTATTTAGAACTCCAGGCAAGGAAAACTAACATAGTATCCAGCGTAAAACTAGCCACAGCAGTAATAACATTGCAAACACCCTCCAGTGAGCACCACAGCAATGGAGCTCACTTTCCTACTCTCCAGAGGAAAAAATAGAGATTATGGAATCTCAGCTGACGGCATCCATTACAGCTCCACATACTTTAAGACACTACATTGACTGGCATTATCTAGAAACTGGCTTGGTATGTCCATCCTGTCCCTGATGAGCCCTGCAGAACATGGAAACCAGAGAAAAACAAGTACTACTCTTGCAGTATCGAACCCCTCATTGTGAAGGGGACTAGCTGGAAGCAGCATGCAAATTGAAGAGATTTTAAGATTTGAGGTTGCACAGCTCATTAAGCTCTTTTAATGAAAATTACATTTTTTCTATGTGTTTTACAGACTACAGTCTTTCCCCAAAGAGTTAACCATACAGCTGACACATTCAATTAAAAAATCTTTCACCAGTTTGAGTCATCTGGGATAAAGCTCGATATACATGAAATTAAATCAGAGTTATTTCTTTGGAGAGAACAGACAAAACCTCTATACTGATCGGAATGTGGTTTTGTGTTTTTATTCTTTCTTCTTCTTTTCATTGTTGATACATCACTCTCTATAGAGTGTATTTGCTGCAGGAGAGTAACCTCTTTGCTCCCTGTCAATGACATGCTGCAGGGACTAGTCTATAAGTCTTATAAGCAGATGGATATTATGTAGGAAAAAAGAAGTGTTTCTACCTCTGACCATTACATTGATGAAATTCCACAACTAAATCTGCTACTTGCATTTTAAAGAAAGATTTTTCAAATAAATAATTAAAAAAAAAAAAAAGTGAATATAACCCAGTCCAGTGCTTTAATGGAAATATATTAAGTCTTAAGAGAAAGAAAACTGAGGGCAAATCACAGGGAAAAAAAAAACAGGCTAGCTACATTGAAAGAAAAGTGTTAACAATTACATTGCTAATGGTATTTGTTCCAGAAACAACTGTTGAAATGTTAAAATAATGCATTCCGGTCAGAGTTAGGTTGCATAAATAACAAAATAAAAATAGCTTGTTTAATGGATAGTACATTATCACTGAAGAAGACTAAAATATACAACCTAGAGAAAAGTGTGAAATACATTAAGGAACAATCTTCAGGTAAAGACTATAATATATATTCATAAAGGGCAAAAGTTAAGATTGTGCAAGCAACCTTGGCTGTTAATTTCTTGACTGGGGTGCTTAGCTTTGCAACCTTTGCATTTTCTTCATTAAGACATTCTAAGTAATTGATCATTTTTATAGTGTTCAGAGGCTCAGATACCATGGAAACAGACTGAAACTATGAGAGTGGTTGTAGTATTAGAATAATTAGCAGTGAGTTGTGGAACGAAGTTGCTGATAAATGCTTAACCCTCCCAGTTCAGTCTCACACTGTGACTTGACATTATTTGTGGTGTGATTTTTGTCTGCATTCTTATGTAAACCTGAACATGTTCCCATCTGGCAGTACATACACATACATTTTTTCCATGTAGTATGATATGTACTTACTCTCAGAAAGCATGTTCTGCGATGTAAATGTACTCACACACTACTATTTACTGAAAATTAAATTGTCAATGAACTGTTTCTCATTAGAGTGGTTTGCTTTGCTCCAGAGAAAATCCAATAGTTATGTGCACTTGTTTATCAGCACAGTTCCTCCTTTTTGATGTTATGGCTATTTGCATAATATGGTCCTAATGTTCCAGATCTGCAGCTCAACATCATGATATATTATTAATAAAATGCCTTTCTTGCTGTGAAATTCCATGTGGAATTGAGAAATTATGTTCATTGGAACTTTCAGAGAAGGAAGGAGGAGGGTTTCAGTATGAATTGGCAGGAGCTTGTTGTCCTGGAAATCCTCAGGTTTCGGTCTAAGTGACAAAATCACGTCAACCAACTATATTTGCTTCAGGAAGAATGTACAAATCCTATGTGATGCAGCTATGCTCAAGGTGTATTTGGTATATTACAGAATAGAATCATAGAATTATTTAGGTTGGAGTAGACCATTAAAATCACTGAGTCCAACCATAAACCTGTCAAGTTGACCACTAAACCATGTCCCTAAGCACCACATCTATGAAATTTTTAAATACCTCCACTGATGTTTACTCAACCACTTCCCTGGGCAGCCTGTTCCAATGCTTCTGTTGCAGAAAACACCCTTTTATTTGTACTTCTGCAGTGTCAAAGGTCTTAGAAATTCTACTTAGAACCTGTGAGATAAGACCAAAAATTACCATTTTCACATTCAAAGAATCCTGTAATATTATAGATTCAAAGGCTATATAATGCTACACAAGTTTATTCTGAAACTTTTTTTAAAGCTCAAGTTTCTAATTGAATTTTTACTGCAACTAATGAAGAGGAAACAGATGTTATTTTGTTGTTATCAAGCGAGTGTTGTTGTCAACAAAGAGCGTTGTTGTCAACAAAGTGGGTAAAGACTAATTTTTTACAATAGCAGTCACCTTTAACAATAGATGCTTGTTTTCCACTGAATTCTTTTACAACATTTCAAACACCTTGTACTGCAAAGTACATTCCTACTGAGAATATTCCCACAGAATTAATCTTGGTAAATTGATCTAACCCTAAGACCTTCTCTTAGCTTGGCAATTAATGAAAACGGCACATTGTCAAAATGGTTGAAATGAATCATGTATTATAGGAATTTGGAGAAGAAACAGGCTTATTTTCTGTTCTTCTAATATAAAAACTCAGCAGAATGTAATTCATTTAGAGAAAATGAGACAGGGGATACCTTTTCTTTCTAGGGCATGTCTGTGCTCATGCACACATGTGCCAGTATATATGCACTTTATATGACCGACAGACACTATGTTTTTTCTTATAACATTCCTGCCAGCTTAGCAATAAGAAAAATAAAACAACACCAAACTGCTGAGTAATAGCTTCTTATCCATCAGCCAATACGCATTTATAATGAGTATGTAGCATGCAACATGCCATCTCTGCTGTTAGAATGCTTTCCTTCTAACATGGGATATATTCCAGGAAACACGAAGCAAGCCAAAGGCCAAATGAATGACACTGATTTTATATGAAACTTCAAAACAAATATCTAGGTAGTGATTTGCTTGGGGAGAGGAAGGAAGTGGTATCTTTTTGATAGGTTTGCTTTGTCTTGTTAAAAAACCACTCAGTCTCAGGAATTCTCGCTGAAAGGGAAACCAAAATTCCTTTATTTATGTAAGGAAAATATAACAAAGTTGGACACATCCATACTGAAGTATTGTGAATACAAAGCTAATCTGTGTGAAACATCAGGAAGATATTTGAGCAATCTCCATTAACATATAAGCCCAGCTCGTAGTAACACACGTTAGCAGATTTTGCAAACAGGATGAAACACCATTTGGAGATGCAAAACATCATTTTAAGGTTTTCAAGGTATCATAATGATAGTTTTTTCTTAACACTGAATATTCATGATGCATCATAAAACTAATGATAAACATAAAAACTGATGTGAACGTTTGACTAATCTGTTCTTATTTGTTTGGAAGAGCTGTAGTAATTGCCTGGTTTGTAAATTAAACATCTGCTATGGGAATAAACAAAAACATAACTGAGCATATTCAAATAAATTGAATTCACCTTAGTTCCATAAATTTTATTATATGGGCTCATCAATTTTATTACACCTGAGTGCTGCATTGCTGTAGAAAACAGTACTTAATTTTCTTTTAGATACCCTATTTGTAACAATAAATGTTTTCTGTTTCTAATAAACTGTTGTTCTTATTTAAAGGTTCTGGTTTGCCTTTTGTTTTTCTCTAAAAGTTGGTTGATAAAACAGCTGACTTACTGAAGTAAATATGGCTACTATATCTGTTTATTACCAAACTGTTACATAGAACTAACAGAATGTCATAAATAGTCTGTACTTGCACACTAGACTCTTTCAGACATGACATGATTTTTGGTACACATAAGAAATTCATTTGGCATTTAGAGTAGCCCTATTTTGCTACCTACCAAGTTTCAGATGGTTAAAAATTAGGACAAAAGCCAAACAGAATGACTTTTTTAAAAAAAAAAAAATCAGAGACCAAGGGGTTTTTTGTTTCTTTTTATGTAAAAAAAGAAGAAACTGTCATGGACCAATTTATTTTTCAACATTAAGCTGTTAAAAGCAGCATACAATGAGGAGTTAGGTTTGGACTGCAACCATTGTTATGCAGTGCATGGGCACCAGAGGAAGAAGACCTGCTTTCTTGATTCTTCCTCTTGTTACCAGAGTAGAAAGTCATCATGGCTGCCTGTTGCCTGGCTGCACTGTTCAAGTAGTTTCCTGTTACTTTAACTGTTAGGGTTGTAGAACTGGAGTTGGAACTATTCCTATTCAAACAATGAAAATTCAATGTTGAAGGCTCCCTTTGAGACTCCCAGGCCAGGACTACATCCCCACAGAAAGTAAAGTTTAGTATAAACGTATATAGCTGATGCATGTCTGGATTTTTGCTCTCCATAAGGTTATGAAGCTCTGTAAGCATGAACTTGAATCAAGAATCTCAGAAAACCTGTTCCTCTGCTTCAGAAGGATTTTCCACCTTGCTTATGACTGTGCTTGAGTGTCCTACAACTTGACGTAAAGATAATTTTGGAACACCAACATCTTCAGCTTTTACTTCTCGATGAGAAAATTCCTCACCAAATTTGATGTACAGCAAGGAGATTCCAGAATTCTCAAAAATTGCCTTCAGAAAGGAGGACTTGAAAGATAGGACAGAAGCTATTGATCACAGACTGAAATATGAAGAGAAGTTCAACTCAGGGAACATGAGTTGGAATAGTCATCATTCCAGGTACTCTTCAGGTACTCCTGGAGGTAAACATAATGATTTTTAAGTCAAATACAGTTCAGTCTTTCCTCCTGTCGATTGATTCAGATTTGTAGGAAAAAGGGGGCCATACCAGTGGGCCTTTGCCCAATACCCCGCACTGTAGTGTAGTATGGAATTGAGCCACTATATTCAGGAAACCACTCAAAATTCACTAGAGTAGAAACAAAAATTGTGTGTCTTAGGAATTAATAGGAAAACTTCCATTGGCTTCAGAAGCCAAACTTGTGCTTCCTGCATTTCTAGTGTTTTGTTAATGAATGTTAATTGTGTGTCATGTGAAAAAAGGATCTGAGCCTACCGATTCCAAATGAGTGTGTAGGGAATTAAACTACTATTTCAGTTTTTTTCATTTGCATTTTATACCCTAATCAGACATGAGTTTGGCTTTTTTTTTGTGAAATTTGAGGAAACAGAGGCCAAAGTCGCGCAAATGAATCACCCCATATGGAGCCTGAGAAATTAATCAAACCACTGTTGAACAGCAGAAATGTCATAAAGATACAGTTGTCTGTTAATGTTAAAACCATCTTTGCAGAGTGTGAAACTTAGCAGCAGAAACTCAAATCACCATATTCCTTTTGAAGAGTTTTCATCAATAGCTAGGTGACCAGTACCTCTGTATATCCAACATGCTGTACTTTAGAAGCCAAGCCCTCACCATAAGCAGTACATAACACTTTACATCTTGATTCTACAGATGGATTTAAACATTAAGTGAGCTTTGGGAATGGGGGAGGAGTGGACTGGCAAGATAGATCCATGTAATACTTAGTCACTTATAAATAGGCATCTGTATTTAACTTGAGGCAGTTGAATCCCACACACGGGTAGTAAGGACTCATAAATTACAAGTCAGAGGCTTGTTCATTACGGTATGCAGCTGTCCAAAACAGTAATGTGGCAGATATTGAAAAAAATCAGGGCTTGTTTGAACCCATGAAAATCACTCCTTAGACATTAGGAGAGATATAGTGATCATATTACATGATCTTCCTAGACCTTCACATTGCTCTGGTGTTTTAGGTTTAATAGCAACCATTACCTTCAGAGAAGGAATATATCTTGTTTTCATTCCACTATCCAGAATAGCTATTTCTTAATAATGTATCTTGTGACAGTGGTAGCAAAAATTAGAGATTATTCTCATCATTTCTAGGGAAGTCAAAAATCCACTCTCTCTTCCAACAAGTTTTACATTGAACACACTACAAAAATATAGGGTTGTTTATTGGTTTGGAGTATAAAAATGTACTATATACATTTCTTATAAAATCTGCCACATATTAAGTGTTAAAGAGGCAAAACCACAGGATAATCCTAGCTCTGGAACAGGTTTCTAGTACCACCTCCCCATCTCTGCATCATTCTCGAATAACCTCTACTGGATGAAATAATAAATTTTGATAAATAAAGGCTTTGAGGAAAATAGCCCTTTTTTTTCCACACTTCCTCAGGTTTTTTACTGGTAAACCAAAATAATTTCTGTTTAATAACTAAAGCTTCCCTTCCCTTCTCTGCTACTGGGACCCACTTATGTGTTTGGAGATCCATAGGACTGTGGACTTTATTTTCTACACAGCTGTTGGCCCAAAGCCACACATTTTTAGGAAGTCTAACCTCTCTTCCACAAGATTTAGTACGTTCAAAGAAATGTGGGAAGAATTTGCCCTAAGAACAGCACTGAAAAAACAGTCTTACCCAGGGCCAACTGCTATCCTGGGTTTCCAAGGCCCCTTAGTCAAAAGACTAAGTCTCTGTTTCACTTCAGTCTCTTGAAAACCCACTTCACTTCCTCACTGGCCCCAGGACAAAGAGCCCTTCAAGAGCTGTTGGTAGCACTTCATAACTTCACCCCACTCACCCCAAGGCAAAAAGGAGTGTGACTGGGTTGGTACGGCTCTGAAGTGCAGACTTCCACCAGGGTATATCAGCTCCAGCTTGATGGTTTTCTTCCTTGGTCATGCAGCTTTGGAGTGTAAAGTGAGCTCAAGCATGCCTGCCCTGTGCACCTGTAAGTGGACCCTTAAGTGTGCCTCTCCGCTGTGGGCTCTGTACGTTTAGGAACCTGAAACTACATAATGTGTAAGTACAGGCTTGGATTTTATAATAGCTTGGAATTATAGCATATTTTATACTATAATTCTCTGCATTTTTTTCCACATCATTGATTGCCTGCTTTGGTTTCTCTTTTATCCTCGCAAAGGTAGTGCCCTGAATGCTGATGGCAGAAAACCTGGCACTCCCCTAGGCTGTAATTCTATGGTAGGAAATATTGGAGCTAGTCTGTAATTTGTGATATATGATAACTGCAATAATGGTACAATGCCTGTGGGTAAAGGAGTGGAGGGAACATAATGCAGCTAATAAGTATTCATTTGGTTGTTTTTTAATTTGCTTTTTTTTTCTCAATGTGTATTGTGTGTAATATTTTAACTGTTTCACAACACTTTTGTGAAGATATTTGTTTATAATTACACATTTATATCATCTGCTCCACTCAGTTTCCTAAAAGGCAAACATAATTTTCCAAAGTTTTTCTCATTTTTAATTTTTTTTTCTATTAATTTACATTTTCTATTTTGAGGTACTTATTTTGTACTAATAAGAGGCAAAGTTTATGTACATATTCTTTTAGCCAGAACAACTGACATTTTAAAAACAATGTGGTTTACTTCTACATTTCTTTTTTAAAAGTCTTTTATACTGCTGGTTTATGTGAGGAATTCTATAGCTCTCCTCTGTACAATAATAATATCTCTTATGTTCTATTGGAGGGCAGTAGTAGCCCAGAGAATACTAACCACAGAGGAGGAGAGAGTTTCTTAAAGTCTTTGCTCAAACTCTCATCTGCAACTAATAGTACAGGACAGCAAGAACTCCCTTAACAGTACAGTGCTTCTGGGACTAAAACTGTTGCCTGACAGAGAGTGATAATTTATGCCTGTGAACGGCCACTGGGATGTTTCTAGCATATAAGTGATGGACAGTAATAACTAAGGATTTCTATCTGGAGCATTACCAGATCTCCACTCTTTGAAGGATTTCAGGTGCTTTATACAGCCCATCAGGGTAAAGTAATGTAAAGTAGGTCAGGTGCTAGGAGGAGGGAAGTGAGATGGGAAATCATCAGTTGGTACAGACATTAGCACATTATGATCTCATCCACTGCTGTGAAGCTGTAACACAGGCTTGATAAAGTCTGCCAAAAATATTTTTCTTCTTGTACCTGTCAGTGACTCTGTCTCTTCACTACAGTTATTATGTCTGACTGCAACATGTTCTAAATAATAATAAACCATGTGGGAAAGTGTTAATGCAATTTGTATACGAATGCTAAATATCATGTTTTGTAAAATTTTGTATAAAATTGTATATTGATAAACATTAACCACTACAATACTTTTCTTCTGTAGTGAGGTGTATACACATGGCCAGACACCATGTAGGTATATAAAATGCAAGTATTCTGTCCACAAAAGGTATCTATTGAGCAAGAAAATCTGTTCAATTCCTTTTTTTGCTGTGTAATTTTATGAGACCATTCTGCTGGCTTTCAGTACTCATCCTGAATTCTTAACAAAAATGGGGACAATTCTATATAAGATTTGTTGCAATATTTTTAACATTAATGATAATTTTTGTACTCCTTTTATATGTTATCCACTTTTTTTCAGTCTTGAATACTGAATGAACCTATTTGCTTTCAGTTTTCTTTACAGACCTCTGTGTGAGCACACCAACACTCATACAGCTGCATACATTCATCTTTGAATACAAATTCCACACAGCGGGTGTGATATAAGCATCCCTATATAGGGAATAATTCTTATAAGGAATAAAGGACTGTGTCAAGCAAGTTGATAAATGCAATTCAACACAGAACTCCTCTACAATTAGTTCCACTGGTTGTTTAAGAGCCATCGTCCTCAAACTTAACCTGACAAGTATTATTGTCCTTGTTTAGGTACAGAAATATTCATCTTTTCTTTTCCTTTTCTTTTACCTCTGTGTTAAAGAAACACTTCATTAAAGTGTTCTAAGACCTTATTAGTCTAGCGTGAGAGTGGGAAGTGTGTTTATAAAGTGAAATATCTCCACATGAACCTGCTTCTGCGTAATTTTGATGGAGGTTCATAGGAAAATGACACTTCATAATAAAGACCATTAAATGTATTTATCTGCCTTTTGCAAGAACTGCTGTTAGCACTTGTCATTTTGTGCAAGATCACTGCAAATAGACAGCTGTTGTCCTAAACATAGTTTATCTTGTCTGAATTATTCTTTGTCTCCTTCTGTTGTATTTTTTATGAAACTGGGATTTTACTAATCATTTTAGTATCTTACTATTTACATGTACCAGGTTGTATGCATATGAGACAAAACAAGAATCTTAATGGAAAAAAGTAAATTTACCTTCAGGACAATGTCAGACATACAGGTGACTTGAATTTAGGTAGTTTTGCAGATTTAAAATTAATTGTCCTTCCCATAGTGATCCTTTCAAGCTCCTCCACCAGGTGTACAGAGGAAGATATTCAGTGTAACAGATAAAAGAGTTATTTTCCACAGAGACGGATGTTTTCCAGATGAGTAAATTCATCCACTGCAGTGAAAGAAGAACATACATTAGTTTGTGCAGTGATGAAGATATCAGGAAACAGTCTAGAAACCCCTCCTGAAGCTACTGAAAAATGCCCTCCAGGGACAAAAAGATGGCATTTGGAAAGGAAAAGATATTCAACTGTATATACATCCAATATTCATCCATATTCAGAAACCTGAAATATTATTGAAAAATGGACTTACTCCCAGATTATCTCTTGGTCATTCTCAGACCAACAGACCACTGCTTTATCATTATACTACATAGCCTCTGTTTAAAACACTGGATGAGATGGCAGCAGAATCTTTTCCTTCCTTTGCCACTCCCAGACATTACCAAACACGCTAATACGTGAGAGTAATGCTCACTCTCTCTCTTTCCCTGTCTCTTCCTTGTAAGTTTTTATTGCCAGATTCAACAGGAAGGGAGAAGAGCACCTCACCCAATGAAAATTAGCACCATGATTGGCTTCTAATGGGTGGGACATATGAACTAAATCTCTTTGGGCACTTTCATCTCCTAGGTGTCTGCTATATAAAAGGGGACATCACTTCTACATGGACATTTTAAAACAAGAATCAGGTCTGCTTGTTTTAGTAAAGAAACTGTATCTCTTTTTTGGTGTGGGTTTTGAACACAAAATCCCAAGGGGTAAAGTGTCTTTGTTTAGAGCTCCAAAATACTAGAAGGGGACTGGATTTCAAACATTCCTGTCTTCTTGTTGGATCCCTCTTTAAAGCTGCAAACTTAAGTCTATCCTTAACCTACAGCCAACATAAGGTAACTTGCACTTTAATACATTAATTGTTGGAGAAGAAAATGGTGGTGCTGGGCTCTCCCTTGGGCCCAGAGTGAGATGAGGTCCTGAGCAGGGGGGTTAGATCCCCCTCAGATGCAACACAGGCAGCTGCAGCGTCCTGTGAAAATGTGTGAGCCTTTATTTCACTCCAGATCACTGAGCCAGTGTTTTTACCATTTGTTCCTGACTGAGAAAGATTTCATGTATTTAATGTCCATAAGTCAGCATGCTAAAGCATGAGGCATCCCTCTTCCTAGCTATAGCCCTAAGACAAAGTCATCCAAAGCAAGAAGCTGCGTGGTGTGATCTTCAATTAGAAACGCCAAAACAACTGTGCCAATAATTGTCTATAGCCAAAATAATCTTTTAAATACCATTTATAATAGTTCTTTCAATACAGGGTGTGAAATATCATTGGCTTTGCTAGTCTGGGTATCCCACTGTTCCAACAATTTCATTAAACCCTTAATAATCCGTTAAAATGAGCAATGATTAATCTATTCATTTGTAAGCCTTGTTGTTGAATGCAGTGATAGACATCATGTTCTTTCACTGTTAACAAGTGCTAATTCTTGGGCAGTGTGACAAGTTTCATTTGTCAGTGTTCCTGCAGTTTTCCGTAGAGTTACCACTCTTTCCATCAGGGTATCCACATTTGGACTAAGCAATGTTGCCAAAGAAATCCCACACAATTTTTCACAACTTCTTAATAAAAATAGCCTGTGTTAACACTTTGTGCTATCAAGGTGTATAAATATGATTCAGCATTGTGTTTGAAAGGAGAAGAGTGGTAAGCAGATTTACTGAGGAATTTCTTTTTTGGACATCTATCTAATAACATATGTCTCAATTGTTTGGAAAGTCATTACAATTGTTTCCTGAAACAAAAAATCATGGTTTGATGAAACAGAGAAAAAATTGTTTGCAAATACGTGCTATTACTTTTCATGAATAAATTCTGCAAAGTAGTGAAACTAGACAAAATATTTAAAGATAGAATGTTCATTTCCCTCTCATCAGTCTCCTAAACTAATACTTAGAGATCTAATCTCACCTAAAGATAGCTGTACTATTGCTTGTATCTTTTCGTATTTCATTTATACAGCAGAATGTTACAATAATTACTTTAAAAAAAACAAATCCAAAAACAAAAACACACAAACACACTCCCAAAAAGAAACAAACCAAACCAAACCAAACAAACAAACAAACAAAAAACACAACAAAACCAACCCAGAAAGAAAAGATTCATAGGAAAGTTTTCTGGAAGAAAAACTCTAGCTGTCCAGCTGGCTCTCTCCATGCATTGGCTTGACTTCCAGCAATGCCACTGGCTGCTTCAAAACTTGCAGATAAATTACAGGTTGCTGCTGCTCTGATTTATCTGGTACTCATTTAGTCTGCAGAAGTCAATCAAGCCTGATGAAATAATAGAATCATAGAATCATAGAAAGGTTTGGGTTGGAAGGGACCTTAAAGATCATCTAGTTCCAACCCCCCTGCCATGGGCAAATACACCTTCTGCTACATCACGTTGCTCAAAGCCCCATCCAACCTGGTCTTGAACACTTCCAGGAAGGGGGCAGCCACAGCTTCTCTGGGCAACCTGTTCCAGTGCCTCACCACCCTCACAGTAAAGAATGTCTTCCTTATATCTAATCTAAATCTATCCACTTCCAGTTTAAAACTGTTAACCCTCATCCTATCACTACACTCTCTGACCAAGATTCCCTCCCCATCTTTTCTGTAGGCCCCCTTTAAGTAGTGGAAGGCCACTATAAAGTAGCTCTGGAGCCTTCTCTTCTCCAGGCTGAACCCCAGCTCTCTCAACCTGTCCTCATAAGGGAGGTGCTTCAGCCCCCTGATCATCTTTGTGGCCTCATCTGGACCCGCTTGAGCAGGTCCATGTCCTTCTTATATTGGTGGTCCCACAGCTGGACACAGGATTCCAGGTGGGGTCTCACAAGAACAGAGTAGAGGGGGAGAGTCACCACCCTTGACCTGCTGGCCACAATTCTCTTGATGCAGCCCAGGATACAGCCGACTTTCTGTGCTGCGAGCACACATTGCTAGCTCATATTCAGTTTTCCATCCACTAATAGGGAGAAAAGGAGAGTTTAAAGCTTTTGGAAGAAGAGACTAGCAACTCACAATGATGACAAAGAGGCTGTGAGGCTGTGCAGGGCAGAAATCAGGAGGTCTAAAGCCCAGCTAGAAATTAATCTGGCTTCAGCAATCAAGGACAACAAGAAATGTTTCTATAAGTATGTCAAAAGCAAAAGAAAGACTAGGGAGAGCCTCCATCCCCTGCTAGACGCAGGAGGAAACATGGTAACAAGCAACGAGAAAAAGGCTGAGGTGCTTAATGCCTTCTTTGCCTCAGTCTTTAATATCAAGATGAGTTGTACTGAGGGAATCCAGCCTCCTCAGCCAGAAGACAGAGACTGGGAGAACGACCCCCCCCCGCAATCCAGGAGGAGATAGTCAGTGACCTACTGCATCATATAGACATACACAAGTCTATGGGACCTGATGGGATGCACCCGAGGGTGCTCAAGGAACTGGCTGGGGTGCTCACCAAGCCACTTTCCATCATTTACCAGCAGTTGTGGCTGACCAGGGAGGTCCCGACAGATTGGAAATTGGCCAATGTGACACCCATGTATAAGAAGGGTCGGAAGGATGATCTGGAAAATTACAGGCCTGTAGCTTGACTTCAGTGCCCAGGAAGCTGATGGAGCAGCTCATCCTGAGTACCATCATACAGCACATGTGAGACAACCAGATGATCAGGCCCGGTCAGCATGGGTTTATGAAAGCCAGGTCCTGCTTGACAAACCTGATCTCCTTCTGCGACAGGATGACCTGCTTATTGAATGAGGGAAAGGCTGTGGATGTAGTTTACCTTGACTTCAGTAAGGCCTTTGACACCGTTTCCCACAACATTCTCCTGGCAAAACTGGCTCCTCGTGGCTTGGATGGGCACACGCTTTGCTGGGTAAAAAACTGGCTGATGGGCAGGCCCAAAGAGTTGTGGTGAATGGAGTTAAATCCGGTTGGCGGCCGGTCACGAGCGGTGTCCCACAGGGCTCGGTTTTGGGGCCACTCTTGTTTAACATCTTTATTGATGATCTAGACGAGGGGATTGAGTGCACCCTCAGTAAGTTTGCAGATGACACCAAGTTGGGTGGGAATGTTGATCTGCTCGAGGGTAGGGAGGCTCTGCAGAGAGATCTGGACAGGCTGGAGTGATGGGCTAAGGCCAACTCTATGAGTTTCAATAAGGCCAAATGCCGGGTGCTGCACTTGGGCCACAACAACCCCCAGCAGCGCTACAGGCTTGGGGAGGAGTGGCTGGAGAGCTGCCAGTCAGAGAGAGACCTGGGGGTGTTGATTGACAGCTGGCTGAACATGAGCCAGCAGTGTGTTCAGGTGGCCAAGAAGGCCAATGGCATCCTGGCTTGCATCAGAAATAACGTGGCCAGCAGGGACAGGGAAGTGATCTTACCCCTGTACTTGGCAATGGTGAGGCCGCACCTCGATGACTGTGTTCAGTTTTGGGCCCCTCACTACAAAAAGGACATTGAATTACTCGAGCGTGTCCAAAGAAGGGCAACAAAGCTGGTGAAGGGTCTGGAGCACATGTCGTACAAGGAGCGGCTGAGGGAACTGGGGTTGTTTAGTCTGGAGAAGAGGAGGCTGAGGGGAGACCTCATCGCCCTCTACAACTACCTGAAAGGAGGTTGCAGAGAGCTGGGGATGAGTCTCTTTAACCAAGTAACAAGCGATAAGACAAGAGGGAATGGCCTCAAGTTGTGCCAGGGAAGGTTTAGACTGGATATTAGGAAGCATTTCTTTACAGAACAGGTTGTTAGGCATTGGAATGGGCTGCCCAGGGCAGTGGTGGAGTCCCTATCCCTGGAGGTGTTTAAGAGTCAGGTCGACATAGCGCTTAGGGATATGCTGTAGTTGATAACTGTCAATGTTAGGTTAATGGTTGGGCTAGGTGATCTTCAAGGTCTTTTCCAACCTAGATGATTCTGTGATTCTGTAATACTCCCAAGTCCTACTCTGCAGAGCTGTTGTCAAGCCACTCATTGCCCAGCCTGTATTTGTGCTTGGGATTGCCCTGACCCATGGGCAGGATCTTGGCCTTGTTGAACTTCATGATGTTGGCACAGGCCCTCCTCTCCAGCCTGTCAAGGTCCCTCTGGATGGAATCTCCCTTCCCTCCAGCATGTAGAACGTACCACACAGCTTGGTGTAGTTGGCAAACTTGCTGAGGGTGCACTCAATCCCACTGTCCACATCTCCAACAAAGATGTTAAACAGCATTGGTCCTAACACTAATCTTGAGGAACGCCACTCGTCACCACTCTTCACTTGGACATTGAGTCGTTGACCACAACTCTTTGAGTGTGACCATCCAGCCAATTCCTTATCCACCAAGTGGTCCATCTGTCAAATCCATGTGTCTCCAATTTAGAGACAAGGAGGTTGTGTAGGACACTGTCATATGTTTTGCACAAGTCCAGGATAGATGATGTGAGTTGCTCTTCCCTTGTCCACCAGTGCTGTGGCCCTGTTGTAGGTGACCAGATTCGTCAGGCACAATTTGTCTTTAGTGAAGCCCTGTTAGCTGTCATCAGTCACCTCGTTATTTTACATGTGCCCTAGCACATTTTCCAGGAGGATCTGCTCCATGATCTTGCCAGACACAGAGGTGAGACTGACTGGCCTGTAGTTCCCTGGATCTTCTTTATTTCCCTTTTTAAAAATAGGGTTATGTTTCCCCTTTTCCAGTCAGCAGGAACTTTGCCGGACTGCCATGACTTCTGAAATATGATAGATAGTGGCTTAGCCACTTCATCCACTAGTTCTCTCAGGACCTACGGATGCACCTCATCAGGTCCCATGGACTTGTGTGCCTTCAGGTTCCTTAGATGGTCTCTCCCTAAAGTGGGTGGTTCCTCATTCTCCCAATCCCCACCTTTACCGTTTGCGTCTTGGGTGGTGTGGCGGAAAACTTTGCTAGTGAAGACTGAGGCAAAAAAGTCCTTCAGTCAATGAGTACCTCAGTCTTCTCAACCATATCCTGGGTAACCAAGTGTCCCATTTCCTTCTGGAGAGGGCCCACATTTTCCCTAGTCTTCCTTTTATTTACCAACACACCTGTAAAAGCTTTTCTTGTTGTCCTTGACATCCCTGGCCAGATTTAATTCTATTAGGGCTTTGGCCTTCCTAACCTGATCCCTGTCTACCTGGAAAATTTCTCTGTATTCCTCCCAGGCTACCTGTCCTTACTTCCACCCTCTGTAGGTTTCCTTTTTGTGTTGGAGCTTGTCCAGAAGCTCCTTGTTCATCCACACAGATGTGGTGGTCTTACCTGACTTCCTCTTTGTCGTGATGCATCACTCCTGAGCTTGGAGGAGGTGACCCTTGAATATTAACCACGTTTCTCGGACCCCTCTTCCCTCTAGGGTTTTATCCTATGCTATTCTGCCAAGCAGATCCCTGAAGAGGCCAAAGTCTGCTCTCCTGAAGTCCAGGGTAACGAGCTTGCTGCATGTCCTCCTGGCCACCTTTAAGGATATTGAACTCCATTTCATGGTCACTGCAGCCAAGGCTGCCCTTGAACTTCACACTCCCCACTAGACCCTCCTTATTGGTGAGAAGCAAGGTCCAGTATAGCACCTCTCGTCATTGGTTCTTCTATCAATTGGAGAAGGAAGTTATCATCTATGCATTCCAGGAACCTCATGGATTGCTTATGCACTGCTGTGTTATGCACTGCAGTGTCCCTCCAACAGATATTGGGGTGGTTGAAGTCCCCCATGAGGATCAGGGCTTGTGAACATGAGGCTGCTCCTATCTGTCCATAGAGGCTCTCATCTGCTCCGTCTTCCTGGTTGGGTGGCCTGTAGCAGACCCCCACTATAATGTGTCCTGTCTCTGCTCTCCCTTTAATCCTGACCCATAAGCTCTTGGTTGGCTCCTCATCCATCCCCAGGCAGAGCCCCATGCACTCCAGCTGGTCAGTGACATAGAGGGTGACCCTCCTCCTTGTCACCTCTGCCTGTCCTTTTTAAAGAGCCTGTATCTTTCTATTCCATCACACCAGTCATAGGAGCCATCCCTCCACATCTCAATGATGCCAATAAGATCGTAGCCCTGCAGGTATGCATGAATGAAGAGGCCTGCATGAGAAGACTGCTACAGACATACTAGTACGCCTACATCAGTCACTCTCCTCAGAGGTGGAGAGAAGGTACTATCCCCAGTGGGTCTTCTTCAGCAAAGACCAGCGAGTTTGTAAAGCAGAGCAGAAAAGTGACTTATCACATATCTGTAAAGTGGAGCAGAAGAGTGATTTAATACATGGCCAGGCAGAACACCAAAAATATGGTCTAGGAAGAAAGAGTCTTATTCTGTAGGTGCCACTATGGAATCTCTTTCAGATCTCACACCCAACATGGTGATATTTTTCTGGTATTAAAATGAAAAGGAGAAATAATGAAGTGGAGTATGCTTTCCCGCATACCCAACAGAATTTTTTTCTGCAGCTGGAACATTTGTAACTCATTGCTGCAGTGTGAAATACCTGGTGCCAAATAACATGTGTACTTCTGACTCTCATCATATCTTGAGTGAAACTCTTGAGAATTGCTTACAACCTGCTGCTTCTCTGATTAGTTCTGTAAGTTTAGTAGGGTCATGATAATTTCTCATGTTTGGTGAATTGTGAAGCCTCTTCATCATATATGTATAGGGTTTCTCTCCTTTACAGAGTCTAATCCTGCCTGATATTGGCCAAGATATCTCAGAGTTAAAGGAGGAAAGAAAGATCTGTATAAGTACAGTTATTGATCAAAGGTGTGATTGTGTGAGCCTGAATTTCCTGAAGAGCCAGGCTAAAAACCATATAATGGCAAGGTTTCTGAGATTATGAATTATTATTGCATTTGATAACAGCTATGATGACTAAAATGGCTTTAATTTCTGACTCGCCATGTCCCAGCTGGGCCATGTAAAGCCCCGACACTTTGATGTTGCTCTCTCAAACCATATGTCAATATTTCTCCTGAATCCTTAGGGCTGGTTATTGTGCTTCTGCACGAGCAGGCTCTTGCTGGTCTGACTCACAGCTATTTGACATTAATGTTTTTTCTGTAACTTTTTATAACTTCATTTGAAATTCTCAAATCGCCTTGTTGAACCTTAACAGCCTTCTGAAGTAAGTACTGTACTTGCAGTTTTAAAAAGAGAAAACAAAAGGAAAAATAAAGCCATCATCAGAAATTCTGTTCTGGTTATATCTGAGCTGGAGCAAATGATTGCCTGTTGCCTACCCATGATTACCCAGGCCTCAGATCTGCCAAAAAAACTGCACAAGTAGCACCTAACCTAGTTCTGTCAGAGTAATCACAGCTACCTTACACACTTATAATAATGTTTCCTAGCCCACATTATTTTGATGGGACTGGATTTATGGCATAATTACATGGACAGTTATTCCAAAGTAGCCGAGGGGAAGGTAACCTCTGGCAGGGACTCAATGTTAAACCCTTGTAGGTGGAAAGGGAATGTTAGCCTCTTAAATTGTCTGAATTGCAATGAAGCAGTGTGCCTGACCACAGCCTCAGCTCCCTGAGAGCAATAATCCACAAGGCCATGATTTAGGTACACTGATAGATTAATTGGGTGTGCTGTTCATTAGATATACATAAATATGTCTTTCAAATGCCTTTTTACATTTTGTGAGAGACTTGACACACTTAAATGGAGAATCTCTTCTTTAGTTGAAGCCATGTCTGGAAAGAAAGGAAAAATTCTGAAGGGTCTGTTAGAATCTCTAGCATCTCTAGAAATCTCATTTCTGCAAAGCTGAGGAGTTTTGTGGAATGAAAAAGGAAGCTGTGACCGCTAGCAGTTTTAGTTTGAATAATTGTTTCAGAAGATAACAATTGCAAGGTCTAAGTCGTCATAAGATACTCAAAAATCTTTTTGCACAGAACATAATGTAGCACACGGATAAACATAATAATTGCTACTGCTTTAAGCTGCTAATCAAAATAAATTCCCAGAGTAACACAATTAGAAGCTGTCATGACATGAGACAGGTTAGCACAATCTGGCATGTATAAGAATAACCATTTAGTTATCTTTGTGTTTCACTGTAAATGCTGCCAAGTTTAGGCCATGCTGTGATCCAGTTAGTCACGCTGATTAATACTGTTCTATGAGCATAATACCCTTGATTAACTAGGATGACTCACTGATAAAGTCCTATTCAATGTAAGTAACAAAGCAGAATCTGACCCTTTTGGAAAAAAGTCTTCTATTTAAAGAGCTCATAGGGAATTCTTCTTTGGGAATTATATCATCAAGTTCATGCTGGCCTGCCATCCACTGACACTGGCTGTATAAAAGGGATATAATTTTGTTTAATGTTTTTTTTAATTTAATGTCTGAACCTTAGAGAAAGAAAAACTGCAGCTAAAGCAAGCATTGTTGAGTATATCAATAAAATAAGCATACTAGCAATATATGAGCCAGTAAGTACAATTTTGAAACAAACAAACCAACCAACCAAAACTCAGCAAAAGACAGAAAGCGAAGAGTTATTACTTCTTCTATTGACTTTTAAAGGATAATACGTTCACAAAATAATCGGTTTAAAAGAAATCATTCACTAAGCGAACATAGCGGGGAAAATCCCTGTTTTAAGAAAGTTGACTTTATTTACAGGTTTTGTTATACAGTATGAATATTCACTGAGCCATAAAATGCTATGTTTCAAAAAATGGCTCATTTCTTTGTCTATTGGCTTCTGAATGAAAATCTGACATACATAGTGAAATGCTTGTTTAAAACATAAATTTACTTGCTGTACAGGTTTCCTTGTGCTTATCTGTCTCTAATTATTCTTCTGCTGAAGTTGCTGCATTATCATAATAGAAAATCCATTAGTTACTTGTGTAGTATTATCTTCCTGTAATCTGTCTCCTCCTGAGTTACCACATATATTAAGCTTTATTTCTCTGCTGCACTCACAATAGGTTTTTCCTGCAGTGCTTCATAGGCTGAAGATACATAATATTATTATTATTATTTTGTTGAACATTATCATATTTCAGCAATGAAAATAACAAGGCAGTATCTGGCTCCTCAGTGCATGTCAGCTTGAGCTTTTTTTATATGCTGTCATGACAGCAATGTGCCTAGATGAGATCTAACTGTACAGATGTACCTAAGATCTTCTACCATGGATGTGCAGATTGTCAGCGAGGCCTTTGGTGGTGGGCTTTTGCATGTGTGAGTGTGCATGTCTGCATAAGCACGCAGCATTCCCCAGCCCAAACCCTCAAGCACTAAAGCTGCTGTCATTCCATATTGCGCTCATTCAGTAGCCTTGTTTTCACCAGTTACTCAAAGGAACTCTCCACTAGCAAGAATTAGCAAAAATAATATTAGTACTCTTTTCTAGTACTTTTTTCACATCAATTTAAGTCAATATAAAGTTCAGTTTAGCCTCTGCCCTGCCATGTGACTTGTCTACTCATGACCTCACTTCACATGCACAGAACTGCAACGTTCCCACCATGGACAACAGTCCTACTGTTTGTGAGTGGTGTGCCATAAACCAGAGAACATCAAAGCTTCAGGTGTGCTGCAAACATATGATGGATTACCCCAAATTTGTTTCCTGAACAGCTATGTTATCCTTGAAGCTGGCAACAAGCCATCACTGCCATTCATAAAGGCAAGCAGTCATATGCCTTTGGCTGACCAAGTTGCAGGGCTTTTCCTGGAGCAAGGTCTTGGCAGTCCCGGGATGCACTGGAGCAGAGTACCGCTGCTATTATTTCTGCTCCAATACAGGTCTCATGACCTGCTGTTCATATTTCCACCAGGGTCGGGAGGTTTTGGAACATGACTTCACAAACTGTTTGCTGCTTCTGCCTCTCTCATGGTATCCAGATAAAACTTGGAAATAGACAAGAGCTAAGATCAGTGTGTTTAAACAAGTGTGGAAGATTAATAATATGCACTTCCAGGAAACCTCATGAGACCTGCAGATTGATATTTAATAGTATGTGTTCCATGTTGCTCATACAAGAAATATAAGTTCAAAGGGAGAGCCTGTTTATTATATTTAGATGACAACCTCTTCCACTAAAACGTGGGGACAACGTCTCAGTTTTGGGTTCCAATTCACACTGCTGCATGTGGGTGCTGATGCCACCCAGATCTGTTGTGTAGGAGCTGGGTGGTTGGAAGGCTAACTCAGGCAAATGCATCTCCACCATTGCAAAAGAGCATGGACATAAACTAGCTCATGAGACTAGAGTGTAACTATCCATGGTATTTCAAAGTTGTCTTGAGGATGTCTTTTATCATAAAAGCACTTTTGTTGTTTTAGAAGGAAAGATTGAAAGAAAACATAGAGTTTGTAAGTAACTTTTCTTATGTTGAGGTTTTTCAACAGAGTAGGGATATAATGTGTTTCTCCAACTTTATGAAGGTGACATAGCAAGTTAGTAATTGAGTCAAAGTTAATTCTCCATTATTTGTCTAAGAATTCTGCCTCCTCATAGATTAATGAAAATACAATCAGAGAATATGAAAAAGAAAGACTCTTTCATTCTATCTTGAATTTATTCATTATATAGCAGACATTTCTTCTAGTGATAATGATTAGCCTTCAAGATGTAAAGCGTATGCATTTCAAAGACAATTAATTTTGATTCAGTACTGCTCAACTAGGTAAAGTGAAGGATATGTGTTTCAGAGTGGATTTTTTATTTTATGGAGAAGTTTAACTCCAAAGGGTCTTATTTGGCTTCAATAGTCTAAGCTCATCAATGTCACTTCAAGGAGACCAAACATGTATCTGACTTTGAGACTTCAAAACAGAATTAGAGAATTTTTAGTGACTTTGCTGGCTATTAAAGGCAGATGTCTTCACTTCTCTTTACCTGTCTAGATCACGGATATGAAAAATATATTTTAAAAAAAAATCCTCAAAACACTGTTTCAAGTTTTTAAAACTATATAAAGGATCATTTCTGACCTTTCAAAAGTTAAAACGTCTTAAATGGAATGTATTTTAAGAGGGAAAATTGTCCTGTATTCTAGACAGACACAGATATTGAAATAAATATGATTTTTATGAATTTGAACCAAGAGTTCTATAAGTTCAGCATAGAGTTCTATGGAAAGATGACCCAGCTGTCCAAAATCAGAAATAATTAACTATTGAAGAATCTTTAGTTAAAATCAGGTCCACAGAATTCTACATTTCAGCCATTTGTACTGAAGAAACAGAGTTATATCTCTGGAACACTGAATGCATATTCTCTTCCACAAGTCTCTCCCACTTCAATTGACATTTGGCAGTGGGCAGCAAAACCTTTAATATCCACCTATGATGCCTGTATGCAACTGTTTAGGGTGGTCATGGAAATTGTATAGGATTTCCAACACTAGCCTAATAATGAATGCAGTGATCTGATAAAATCTGGTCCTCTGCTTAAAAGATAGAGCACACTCCCCATGGAATGTCCAATTCTGCTGGTAATTTTTCTGCAATTTTTATACCACATTACTAAGTAAAACCAGATGCAATATTTAACCAGATGTAATATTTCAGATTAAATAACACATTCTTACTGCTCTGTATTTACTCAACACAATCTACCTCAGAACATGCCTGGAAAATTTATACAAAAAACGAGAGTGTGTGACATCTTAATTGCAATCAGGATATATCTTATGTCAAAGGTGGTGGGTTTAGGACTGCAATATAAAATTCTTGACAGTTCATGTAAATTTATGTTTTCCTCAGACTTTAGTTCTTAAAATTGATATTTTACCCCATTTTTGAAAAAGTTTACAGAAGTTTTAACTATGGGTATATTATGTCAATTAATCTTCAAAATCTTTGAACAACATTGAGTTTACTGAAAAATTACTGAAATTTTGAGTCTGTTTTGGTTGAACTAACTAACCAACTGTTTGAAAGTCTTGATTTAGATTAATATTTATTTTATTTATGAATTCAGAAGCATAACAGATGCATGAAAATAGGTCACACTTGTATTTCTTTAAATATTTTTTCTATACCTCTACTTGAAGGACCGTTATTTTAGAGATTGATGATATGAAAAAGCACAGCTAGAAAGAAATACTAATCACAAGGAAAGAACTGCCTTTACAGTTAAGGCTATATGGTCTCTAAATATGTATTAAGGAGTTTAAATTAAAGAAAAAAAAAAACTCAGAGATTTTTGTAGCTTAACTTCTGAAAGGATTTATAGCTGCTCACTTTTCTGAAAAAATCAAGACATTTCTGTGCATGTGCTTAAATATAGCTTTAGGAATTTAACTTTGCTAAGTCATATTTAAAATGTTTCAAACCAAAGCCATTATTTTTAATTCATGTTTCAATTTTCCAGACTACAATTCCAGGCTCTTAGCCTTTAGCAGTGAAGTCCTACCAAAACATTCACAAATCATGCTGAGGCGTGTTGCTCAGGAAAATGAGAAACTGGACAGCAAAGGGAAGGTACAAGTATGCTCTGCAAACTGCAACATAGAAATAGGTGTCCTTGCTGGAGATTTCCATAGCTAAGAAAAAAAAAAAAAGGAATGCATTTAAGTTAAATTCAACAGCAGGACTAAGAATTTACTGTCATAAAACAAAGACAAAAACAAATGAAAAACCCCAAACAAAACAAAACAAAACCCCCAACTGGATTAAACAGAACCATTGCAAGCCTTTGCAGCACACCTCTGTACTTCAGGTTGATGGAAGATCTTGGAAGGGAATAGATGCTGAAAAATATCAAGCACTTTTAAGCTTTACAGTTCTGACTGCCATTGTTACTGGAACTCCTGGCAAAAGTTTGTATCCAACCTTGACTATTACATCCAGTTTGTAAATGGTTTATACTTTGTAAGTTGTGAGCAATTAATTACTTTGACTGAAGGTTATTTCTTGGTTCCAGCAGAGAATTTGCAATACTATTTCTGGATAAAATCAAATCGCAGATTGAGTAATCTAAATTCAGCAATGTCTGAGCAGTATGATCTAGCTTGCTTTAATAAACTAAATCCTCAAAAACTGTAGCATTGGACATCCAGTTGAGAGAGCAATTAATGTCTACAACAAATTATGCCAACATTCTGTTATGTTTTATTCATATACAACTTCACATAATGTAATTAGAGACTAAGGGTTTCTAATTCTGCCATCTACACCCTGCACATTGCCCACTTCATTGAGCAATTTGAACCAAAAAAAAATGAAGATATGTGACTTTCTTATTTCAGTTACCTGAAGTTGATGTTCTGCTGCCTACAGCTTATATGTACATATGGGAAGAAGTGTCAGACACCCTGCAGCATGGTATGGCATGTAGAATAAAAATCAGAGAAAACACAAGAAAGGTTAACTTGCCATGAAATAGAAACAGACCAATCTCTATAAACTGGGAATATTCAAAGAAAAAATATATGAGAGAAAATTAAGAGCTTCTCATTTTTAAATTGGAATTATGACATGTTATTCAGATTTTCACTTTTATTTAACCTTGTGATCTTTGCCTTTTGAACCCAATCACTAAACTGACTGTTTCATACACTAAGCAAGTAGCCAAAACAGAGATTTCAGCTGACAGCTTGACATATTTTGCCATCCCTTTAACTAGTGCTGACAATTCATGATTGGTAATAATCATTATTGGTATGAATATTACAGCGGCTCCTATGACCTTCATCCAAAATATCCATTACATGAAGAACTGTAACAGTACAATGTCAAATCCAACCCTTTTCCCAAGGGGTTGGGGGATAACTGGTTAAGATTTTTTGAGTAAATGAATAGTATTTCTGTGAGGAAGAATACACTTATTAAATGTATTAAATGATTGCCAAAGATCATACTGTTAACTCACACATTCTTCTTGATCACTTAGGTGAAAAATAGCATGTTTAACAATGTTCCTGAGTACAAGTCATATTTGTTAAGCACCCTAACTATCAACATGGAAAATTCTGGCATTACTTGCATCCACATTTATATTTTTTATGGGTCTTGGTAAGTATGGAAAATAAGCATTAGTCAAACAAAACAGGAGTGTTCTAAACCTATATTTCAGAGGAAAAGTACAGCATATATCCAGGGAGATCTTATTGCAGCTTTTCAATATTTAAAGGAGGCTCATAAAAAAGATGGGGACAAACATTTTAGTAGGGTCTGTTGTAATAGGACAAGGGTAATTAAAAGAGGGTAGATTCAGACTAGATATAAGGAAGAAATTTTTGACAATATGGGTGGTGAAACACTGGAACAGGTTGCCCAGAGAGGTAGTAGATGCCCCATCCCTGGAAGCATTCAAGGTCAGGATGGACGGGGCTCTGGGCAACCTCATCTAGTTGAAGATCTCCATGGTTATTGCAGGCAGGTTGGAGTAGATGCCCTTTAAATGTCCCTTCCAACCTAAGCTGTTCTATGATTCTATGAATTTTTTTATACATTATTAATTAATCTAAGTTTTTATATGTTAATTTAGTTTGTATAGTATTATGGCATTAAGGACATTTAAGAACTATTAAACTCATATATCTCTGTTGATTGCTTTTGGAGGTCTCCAGGTTTTTTATTCCTAATTGTGATATGGATTGAGATACACTTTTATCTAGTCTGATGTTTAACATCTACTTGACTACCATTGCCTTACTGAAAGCATTTTTAAGCCAGTGATTGTCTTTTCTGAAGCTGTACCTGTCTAGTATGTCCCTGGTTCATGAGAGCCCCCTATCACTATGGTAAGACATACAATAGATAACCATTCTGTTATGATTTTTCCTATATTCAAGACATTATTTACTCTGAGTTCAACCAACTCTCCTCATACATTAACACTGGAGATAGTGCAGATACCTAGTATCAATCATGTGGGGATTCGCTAATCTTTCCTCCAACAATAGCATTGAAAGCAGAAGTGTGACAATCTGTAGTATAAGTACTATGGTGTCTTCACAAGAAAAAGACGTGGGTTGCTTTTTCACCTCACCAATGAATCACAAGTAGATGGGTTAAGGGAAAAGAAAGGAAAAGGGTTTATTAACAATAAGACGAAAAGAAGCAGATGAAAGACAAATATTTATGAAATCTGTAAACTGTTGAACCAGCAAAGGCTTGACTCTTAAAAAGTTATACCTTAATTTAGATTCTCTGGTATCTAATAAAAGGCAATTGCAACTGAGGTCTGTCTTCTAATTAGGACTTTTATGATACATTGCTCTGGTATGGATTGTGTGTTGTCTACTAACTGGAATTCATGTAACACCCTTTCTCTTAGTGGGTGTACAGGTGGTTTCTCTCTCCTCTACCCAGATGGCTAGTTACAAGACCAAAGTCTCTTTGAAATGTATACTTTCCTTTAAATGTGATTGATTTTAGATAATGGATACAAAAATTGTCTGTAGTCAGGACAGGGGTAGACAAGATGGACAGGTGTTCAAAAGCACTAATTACAGAAACCATGCTTTTAAAAAACTGGGTTAACCCCCAGAAAAAGTAGATGTAGTTAAGAACTGCTTTTAACTCAGATCAGTGATATAGTGTCTCCCTTAGACTTTATTAATAAATTTCATGGTTTGAGCTCAGAGGGCAACTGAGCACCACACAGCTGCTCACTCCCTGCTTCCCCCCCACCGCTGAGGAGAAAATAAGCAAAGACACCACTCACTCCTCCCTTCCCCCCCAGCACTGAGGAGGGAAGAAAAAGACCCAGGAATTTGAGATGAGGACAAGGAGGGATGACGTCATCTTTTAAGGCACAGGCAAAAATCAGAATCATTAGGGGAAGAAAAAAAATAACATGAATTTAATACAGACACTAAAAACAACAACATATAACAAACAGAGTAGGGCCATGAGAAGCATTACCACCTCCTGCAAACACCTTCCTCCATCCCTCCCTTCTTCCCAGGCTCAGCTTTGCTTCTGATTTCTCTACCTCCTCTCCCCAAACAGTGCAGGGGGCAGGGAGGGGGGGGGGGGGGGGGGCAGTCAGTCCTGTCATCTCTTCCACCTCAGGGTGGGGGAACTTCTGGCATTCCTCCCCTGTCCCAGTGTGGTGCCCCTCTCACAGGAGACAGTCCTCCACAAACCAACTCAGACATGAGTCCCTCCCATGGGTGTGTGGGTCACCCCTGTGTGTTGCAATCCTCGCAGCACCGAATTACAACAGCGGGACCTTCTTCCCACAGGGCCCCGGCCTTCTTCGGGTGCAGCCACCTGAGTCAGCGTGGGGCCCCCCACAGGCCGCACACCAGCATCTGCTCAACCAGTGACCCCCATGGGTGGCAGGAGGGGGCAGCCCTGCTGTCTCACCATGGGGTACAGGGGAGTGTCTGCTTCGGCACACCTTCCCTACCTTCCTCTTCCTTTCTTCTACTGACCTTGGTGTTCGCACAGATGTTCTTCTCGCAACTCCTCCTCCCAACTCCAACTTCTCCTCCCAGTTCCCCTTTTTAAATACGTTACCACAGAGGTGCAGATATTTGTCTCGTCCTTGTACAAAAATGGGTCTGACTTGGAGCTGGGGAAGCTTTGAGAAGTTTCTCACAGGGACCCACCACTATGGCCACTCCCTTACGAAAAAACCCACCACTCACTCAGACCAGGTTTGGTCAATTTATGCTTAGCAGTATTCTTGTACTATCCCAGTATTGAAGATAGAAATAGCAAATACAGAATCTCTTTTAATTATCTTTGTAGCATGCAGAGATTTTCTCATACTGTTATACAAAGCTGGTTCACAAAAATAACTCAGTCCTAAAACTGAGTTTTGCTGACTGGGAGATTTCCACCCTCTCCTATTAAATTTACATGTGGGTCTGTGGTGAATATTCAAAATTATTGTATCAAAAGCTGCTATAACAGTTTTTAGTGTGCACTTGCTAAGTGTTCTTTTGAAAATGATGCCATGCACATCTCAAATGAAGAAATTGAAAGTAAAAAAATAAAAATTCTGGTAAGAATACTGAGAAAAACTTAATGTCCTGTAAATAGGCAAATGAGAAAAATTAACTTTAATGTAAACTCTTGTATGATTTGTCTCCATGTGTTCAACTCTTTCGTACCTATTTTCAAGATGATTAGTAATCTGATTTTTTTCCCAAATTCAAATTAAATTCCCTCCCTACCTTCTGTTGGACAGGACTTTATCTTTGTAGTGACTTTCAAAGCCGCAGGATAGTCCTGAAGTAATTGAAATTTCTGGTTCTGCTCTTAAAATGAGAGAAAAAAAAATTCTGCTGTGCTTTGAACTCTAACTTGGGGTTTATGTCCTTTCTGCTCCATAAATAAACAGCCTGGGCTTCTGTGATTTGAACTGTATTTCCAAATCTCACTGACTATCTTACATTATTTAAATAACTTTATAAAGTACAAGGACTGCTATGCAAAAAAGAAAAACAGAAATTTAACTCTTTGATTGATTACACTTTCCCAATCTCCAGAGGGCTTGGTAGGAGTTTCTGAGAGGTTTTAAATGGTAGCTAAAATCAAAGACAGTTTCCTCCCTGTAGGACAAAAGACATCCAGTAACAGAGGACCTCACTAATGCCTAGGCAATCCATATGCTGCTTATACTCTTCCTTGCATCGTTTAAAGTCTGTGCTACAAAGGAAAATATATATTACATTGTCCTTCTTTACAGAAAGGGCATTTCTTTTAGCTTAAGTAACACACTTTCAGACTTGAAAATATTTCTTCTTGTTCTCCTTCAGTTCCACAGTGTCCACTTTATTTTTCAGATTTATTGCCATTTGGTGAACAAAACTGGATGACAATGATGAGGTTTTTCCAGTGCAGACTGTATTGGCTGTTTACTGTAAGGTTAGGCTTTATTTCTATTTGCATATCTATCTATTCTTGATAACAGAATTTCTTTATTGGTGTATATTCACATTATGTTCTAGTATATCCAGTATATGTCCCAGACCTTTTGCTATGAATTTTGCCTTGATTCACCTTTAGTAAAATCTGCAAACTGAATGGCATCATCTCCTCCCAACAACTAACATTCTAAAGACAACTAATGTAATTTTAACAGATCATAAAAGTGTGGTGAACTTTTATTTGTAAATCCCACAGCTAAACAATGAGGGAAAATGAGAACTTTGTTTAATAATTTTAATAATGCTCTAGCTGCTTCCTCTGCATTTTTATTTTTTTAATACAAATTTTAAGAACATTTGTTTTCCATGGAGATAAACAGTTGAAAGTTTCTCCATTCAAGAACTCAGAACAGATTTTATAGTTTGTTGTTGGACAGTGAAGACATCCTGTGACACACTTGATTCTTTACAAATATTCATTATTGTGAAATTAATTCAAAATGTCCCCAGCTATCAAGAGTTTGCAATATGAGCCTAAGAGTTAAGGAAATAAGGGAAATACTAGGTAAAATGATAAATTATTTGATTCACACAAGTATAATGACAACATACCAGTTACTTACCCTGTTTATAGACCTTATAGGAGAGAAGATTTTTAGCCTGACATCTGAAGGTGATTAATGCAGTGACACAGCAGAGTCTTAGAAAGAGTTGCTCCGGTATATCAGTTGTATCATGGAAGAAAGCACACAGATACTTGAAGGAAAACTGGCTTGATGCAGGCTGGCATTTCCTGACACATTTAACTTGATGACTCAGTGGCAAATAAAAGCTGGGAGATAGGATGGGTTTATAATTAAGATCTTTAACAGAGAAGACCAGTACTTTATATATTTGAATGTGTCATTTGTTTCTTCTGAATACTAATGGAACTTTTAAATTTGCTTTCTACAAACAACAAGCTAGTGCAATTCCATTCCCCAAATACCTGCAGGATGCAAACAAACAAGCATTGCAAGTATGGCCAAAGCAAATTTATTGAAAAGTGTGTGTTGTATAGAAATTTGCTGTACTACACTTTTCAGGCCTTCATTTGAACCTGTACTTTCAGTGTCCCTTTGAGTGAATCTCTTGTAATTTTATAGTTATTTCCTGGATCTGCAGATTATTTTCTCCTGAAATGAAGTAAAGAATAGTAGATTCTGGATCACTTCATATTTTGTCACCTTCTTCCTGTAGCCCTAAAGCATTTATACCTTATAATTTATTCCTTTTAGGATGCTTCAGAGTAAATATTCTGTTCATGTTATCTTTTCTAGTGTAGCCCAGTCCAACACAGAGGTTCAGATTTATTTCTACTAGTATTCACATCTGAGTTTCACATGAAACAAAGATATTTTGTGGCTTTTCCCATGGTAAATCAAATGTGGAAACAGCTACTTGTTGTATATTAAGGGCTGGTGTTAGATGTGGAAGACTGGATATCTTAGGGTTTCTCAAATAGTATATGGCCAATTGAACTAAGTTCCTAATCAATGCAGACAATAAAGGATAGAGACTGATTAAAGTCAACGTAAGACAGACACCTATTCACTCAGCTGAATTGTTGCTTAGACTCAATTGTCCACATTGATGAGCTTTCTACTAGTTATAAGGGGAACTTAGAAGCAGAAGCCTACAGTAGGTAGGTTTCTTAGTCTTGAAAGGCATTCTGCCTGAAAAGGTATTTTGGCCCAGTGAAAGTAAAACTCTAAGGTTTTCTTTGCCCTCTTCCTACCTCTGCAACTGTACCTTCCTGCTGTCCTTAGACCTCCCTTCCCTCGCCAATGGCCCCTTCAATGCCAAAGCCCTGAGGCAACAGGGAGATGTAGGTGCCACTTTTCTCCTCAGAGTCCTTTTTGCTGCAGTGCAGCCACTCCAGCAGCCTTGTTTATAGCAGGTCTTTCTTGCTTGTTTTCTCACTGATGTAAAACTGACCATCTAGAAGAAGATTACTGTGTTTTATCATTAGGATAATTACAATGGTGTAAGAAACTCTGGTAGATACATGGATGCTTGATAAATACTTTGTGAAACCCATGAAAAACAAAAGCAGCATTTCCAACAACATGTTTAGCATTCCTTGAGGTGATTGATAATCTGATTTTGTCCACCAAAAAAATTCAAAATTAAATCTCCCACCTTCTGTCAAACAGAACTTAATCTTTACAGTGACTTTCAAAGCTGCAGGGTAGTCTTTGTAAATGAATTTCCTTGTTACATGATAAAAATTACACTGCAGTTCTAAAACCTAATTTAGGGTGTATAGACTTTCAGCTCCATAAATCATCATCATGTCCTTCAGCTAAAATGTGCTCACCACTTCTCAGAGACTGTAATATATTATGTAACTATATAAAATATAAGGTGCAGTAACAGACTCTCTTAAAAATCAAAATCAAGACAGAGTTTATATATACATATAAAAATCCATTTTATTGGGATAATACTATGATATAAAACTTGAAATTAAATTAAAATTACTTATGCTTTCAGATCGTCTTTAGATGTTGAGTTCAGTTAACATGAGAGAAACTTTTTAACCTATATAAATGCCATGATGCATGAATACACACCTTTGAAATTGCTTTCTTTTAAATCTCACTGATTACAAAGACTTATTGTCCCTTGTCTACCTCACTATTTCCGTTTGAAACTGGGGTACAACAGAACTAAAAGTACTGATCATTCACCATGATTTACATCCTTGTACAGTATTTCCCTCATAAAGAAGGTCAAAAGCTACCTTTGGAGAAGTCCGTTTCCTCAGGACCTTACCATTGAGGCATCAAGAAACTGACAGCCAGTTCCAGGGATGTGTATCTGGCTAAAGAATGTGTGCTGGTGCAAGCTGCACAGTAGTGAGATGGCTGTAACTCATTATCTAGCTAGCTAGCTAGTAAAACAACGTTTCTTCTTAAAGATGTGCTTCTTTCTCAGCTTCTCATTGGTTTGTTCAAAGCAACTGTTAGAAATAATGGGAAGGCCTGACTTGTAGTCTGAAAATCAGGTTCTATATCTGCTTTTGTTCACTACCCTTTCCTTACAGCAGCTATTTCTTTGTTCTTGTCTTTATCTTTCCATGCTAAAGCACCAATTTTCACTGTTTCTTTTACTCTTTGTTATTTTTAGCTTAGTGCTTTTTCCCTTTGATACATTTCTGAGAGACTGATGGAATTGCTTGCATTAATTTGTAAGTGTTTGTAAGTATTCCTGCCCAAAAGGTGACTAAACGTTAAGTTCTGCAGGGTCACAACTTGCAGTTCTAGGCAGGGAACAGAATTCATCTGCCTGGGACCCTGCATTCTCCTAGATGAAGATTATCCCTGCTATCATTTGGAGCAATGCCTGAGTTCATTTGGAATATGTTCAGGGTCTCAGATAAGAACATGTATCTTGAAATTGGATAAAAACTAGTCAATAAGCTTTGAGATACATGCCAGATGGAGGAATCATAATAATTGGGGGCAATATCTATTTAATGTAGCAATAAAAAGTGGTAAGGAAATTGGTACACCTGCAAAATGCAGATACCACCAAGCTAATGCCAACTGAGCCTTGATATAGTACAGGCACACCACACCAAGGATCACCCTGGAGCGATAAGCCCTGTGAGGACATACACAGCTTGTTAACTCACCATATACAGTTATCGCAAATCCAGAGGCAAGTTGGAATCTCTGCATGTCACTATGGTGTGTGCAAGAACGGGGATCTCTGCAGTCCAGTGTAATGTAGACATGCATGTTTAGACTGCCGCTGTTTATACTCTTAACAATATTCTTTTACATAAGCAAGCACTACTTTGCTTTTTTTGTTATTCCATTTAATGGCTTGTCACAGCTCGAAGAGTGAATTCTGCTACAAGATCCAAATCCAAGCATGTATTTTGGGAAAATATAGTCTATGAAATGCATCTAAAAATGGAAGATGTTTGAAACCACTGCTCTGATATAAGAGAAAGACTTCTATTTTAAAATAAGTTCTTATAGGGAGACTGAAAGAAGGGTCTCTGTGCTATTTGTTATATAGCCTAACTGCAAAATCACTATGCTTCAAGTAGATGTCTCTTCAAGCTACTGAGTTACTATTTTTTTTACTTTAAACACCTGTATTACAATAATCTGTAAATAAAAGCTTTCCTATATATTATGTTCTCAATTAATCTCTGTGTCCCCATCTCCTGTTACTTCTATGTGCTAAAATAGGAGTATAATGTAATTTAGGTATTGAAATTCTCTTTGCAGTCAATAGAGGGACAAGCACCTCAGAAGGGCATTTCATCCCATTCCCAAAATCAGAACCCCACTCTGCAATTCAGAGACATAGGATGGAGTTCCTTTGATCAGAAGTTGACATCTATGTTATACATAGAATCATAGAATCACATACCCATATCTGATCTAGTTGTCTAAATTCTCTGCATTGTCTGTAGTGAAAAATAGGTACTTCGATTCATCTCAAAGTAGATTCCAAAGAGGACAGATGAGCTGAGTGTTAAAGATACCTTTCCTCTCACTTGACTCTTAAGGGAGATGCTGAGCACCTGCCTTAGATGTATAAGTCAGATACCTAACACTAACACCTTCTATCTTGATTACTGAGATTGCTTCATCTCTTAACCGAGCCTAAGCTCCTATCCTTGACATTTCAGCTAAGCTAAATACAAAATACAAGTGAGATGAATCCAGGCTTGTGTGTTTCCCCATCCATGCCTCATACTTGCAGATGTTTATCTATCTAATTACTTGCCTCTAATTCCTGTTGAGCATCTATTTGATTCCTATGTTGAAATTCTGTGTTCATATTAAAAGTTTCAAAAATACAGGTGTTTCCAATAATTTTGATAAGTCTAATTTCTAGCTATGAATGTAGATTATAAAGTACTTTACAGAGGGATGTCTCTCCTTTCTTTGTACTTAAACGTTCTAGCAGCCAGTTGCACTTCATCTTCCGTCTCCAGAGAGAACAGGTTTTCATATCCTTTCACACCTTTCCATTAGACATGTCTTCCTGAAATATTTGTGTGATGTATATACTCCTTTTGAACTGTATAGCACTGGAGAAAAAAATCACGGCTCTCTTTCCTCTCTCTTATATAGTATTAAGTAATGAATGTCACATGGTTCTCCAGTGTGGCTTACACCATTCCTGTCTTTTTTGGTTCCCTTGTAATGTTTGTACAGTGTGTAAACAAACAATGAAATCAAATTCATCACATCCAGTAGTAGATCACCTAAATGTAAGGATGGAAGGGTGTTTGGAGGCAGGGGAAGATATGTTTTATTTCAGCAGCTCTGTTTTATATTACAGTCCCATCTGCCTGTGCTGGACCTTTGGATGACATCCGACAGTGCAAGCTAAAACAATGATCATTCAGAAAACACTTCAACAGATCAGCTAAATAATCAGACCCAAACCAGATGGTGCTGCAAAAACTAAGTATCTTTTTCTCTGCCAGTTTATGAATAACTACTCTTATAATGATAACGAAAAACTGCATACAAGGCTTTTGTAATATTAGAAGCAAACTCCAACTGCCAGGTGAGGGAATGGTAAAAATATCTTTTTTTAAAATTCAGTATGGTTTGTTCAGACTGTCTTTGTTAAATCACTTTTCCATAAGGTAATCTTTTCAGTATAAGATAATAATGTCAATATTGGGAAAGATTTTTTTGTTTTATTTAAGATCACCCATGTAGAAGTGCACTCTGCATGTACATACATAAACATCTGCTATTGTGATAACAAAGACTTTTTTTACTTTGTGTATATGCAAACTGCTACAGTGTTTATATTCTGAGGTATAAATATTTCAGATTCTTTGTATGAGGGTTTAATTGACCTCCCAGTGCAAATTAGGGAAGCCAGGGAGTTTCCTCAAGTGTATAGCTACTACAGAACCACCTGCACTAAATAACTGTGGGTTGATTTACTGGGTTATAATTTTCTCTTCTATTTCTTGGACTTCATAAATTTTGGATTTTGCTATCCTCCCTACCTTCATTGTCTGTCACTTTCTCATAAATATAGAAAAGTGGTAACTATTTAACACAAATATGTGTAGCCCATTTTATGTGATAATTAGATATAAAGTTAGCATATTATCTGCAATCTAAAAACAATGGGAGAGACATTTTTCCCGATTTCTTCTTGATAGATCAGTCCACTAAATATATAAATAAATAACTCCTCATGATTATTTACTGTCAAGTAGCAGAAAACTTTGCAAAGTTGAGTTATGAGATGTAGTTTGATCATTTTGGAATATTATTACTTTTAGACTTAGCAATTTGGCAGTGCTAAAATATGATTATCATTTCCAGCCTTCTTGCCAGGGCTTCAAGACAGGTATGAAATTTAAGGCCTAATTTTGTTCTGCCTCTATACTGGCATAAATCAGGAAGAACGCTATTTCATTCAGTGGAGATACATCAAAGTAAAATTAGATGTTGGTCCTGATATCAACCGTCGCTTCAAAACCACTACCAATACTGCTTTATTATTATTGTTGTGCTTGATATTGGTATTTTGATATTTCCCCAAAAAAGCAATGACAAGATTGACGTGCCACTGTACAAACCATGTATTGGTAGCATACCATTATCCTAACATTTTGGAAAATGTACTGTCTCCTGTCAGTAGCGCTTTGGTTATTTGTCTCACCAGTATGCAATTCCAGTTCTGTGGGACAGTTCATGGGCAGTACATTACTTGAACAGACAACTCTCTAACAAGATCAAGAACCTAATTTACAATCAGGTGCCACATGTGAACATAAAGAGGGAGGAGGGAAAAAACGGACAAATATGGCAGTAATGTGATATTCTCCTTGTACAGTTTAGTAGTGAGAATGACTTGGTCATTCTGAATAATTGAAGCTTTCTGTTGTAAATAAATCATTATCAGCAGTCTCCATCTGCCTACTACTTACTTTACTAATTACTAGAAGGGAAAATATGTGTGACAATGTTTTGGGGTTTTTTTACCAATAGAAAAAGAAGGTTTTTCTGTCTTCTTCTGCTTTGTTCAGTTGTTGAGATTTGCTAGTCCAGTGTTATTAACTCTCTTCCTTGATAAAAGGTGGCAAGAGTAATGTCTTCTGTAGTTTACTGTTGTATTTTTAATTTTCTTTCTTCAATCCTCTCTCCTTCAGCAGGCTGGAAGATCTTTAATGTTATTCTGGCCTTTGCATGCAACACTGTGAACAGATTGGTGTTGTCAGGGAATTACATCCAATCTGTGTTGAGCTTTGAAGAGGAATTGTTTATGATTAGGCGATTTACACTTGAAGTGGGCAGAAGATGGCAAGGCCTATAATTAGAAGGAGGGAAATTTATCTCCCAACAGCATGTTCCTCCCTCTGAGCAGAGCCCTAGAGTCAGAAAAGGGCAGATGTAAACACACTTCTCCTCCAAGCTGGCTGATTCTGCACCTGGGTTTGATTGAGTCTGAGTTGTCGCTGCCAGGAACAACAGTTGGACTTCAGCCTGGTTAGGAAAGGCAAATTCTGTCACCACTGTCTTCTTTCCTTAGCTTATCTGCTGTGTTTTCTAAAACATTTTGTTGCAGTACATCTGCCTCTTCTGACCCAGTTGGCCAAATGTGTATGAACAAGCTGCAGCACATTACCTGCTCTCATGTTTGAGCAGCCACAGATCACCTGAAGAGCTGAAAAGGAATCAAAAAGCCCCAGAATAGACATGCTAAACATCATCTGTATGAGGCTAACAAAGAGATATTGTCAATGTCCCACTTCTCTTCCTTAAATTTGTGTATTTGTATCTCACCTCTCTTCTTCTACCTGAACTCTGCTTGTGCATCAAGGATGTGGCTCTGCCAATGTGGCTGTGCCAGTCCCCAGTAGTGGACAGTGGCTATAAGACATTTTACAGGTATTACTCCCATGTTTAGCAGTCTACAAAATGTGTTTGGTGCCATGGCAAAGGGCTTATGATTCCCACTCCCAGGGTCTACTAACTGCTACATTAGCTTGCTGACTGCCTCATTGACATCCTTGGTTACCTTACAGGTACCTTACCTTACACCTGTCTTTGGAGCAAAATGTCTGGATTTCTGAAGCCAGCTTCTTTGTATATGAACATCACCCAGCTCCCATGGTCTACTCTGACATTCCCAAGAGTCTCCTAGAAAGGAAGCATAAAAAGAGCTTCTGATTAGGAGTATGCCTAATAATTCACAGAATCACAGAATCATCTAGGTTGGAAAAGACCTTGAAGATCACCTAGTCCAACCATTAACCTAACACTGACCGTTCTCAAATACACCATATCCCTCAGCACTATGTCAACCCGACTCTTAAACACCTCCAGGGATGGGGACTCTATCACTTTCCTGGGCAGCCCATTCCAACACCTAACAACCCGTTCTGTAAAGAAATACTTCCTAATATATATATTCCTAATAATACTTCCTAATTCAACTCAACTGCATTTCATCTTGGAGCAGTCCAACTAATCCAGTTTATTTTGTCTGTATAACAATTTGTAAGGTTCAGAATTTAGCTCAGCTAAAGTTTTGAAGTGATAAAGTAGTCTTTTGACTGTAAAATCACCTCCAGCTAAATGTATTCTTTTGTTGAATGGGAAAGTAAAGAGTAAATGTCAACTAAGCAGATTTTCCTATGGACCCAAGTTCTTTTGTTTTGGTGTTCACATCCAGGAAGCCCCTGCTTGTTGAGCTTTTTTCCTTCTCCCTCACTCTAACTTTGAGAATTATTATTTTTTTTAATGTATTTAGAGATATTTAAGAATTAAGAGAAGGATGTATGCTGCCAGACTAAAACTCCATATCTAAAAAATGCCAGCCAATCCTGAACACTTCTAGTCTCTATGATTTCCCAGCCAAGCCAAAGCTAGTCATCCAAGAAGCTGTTAAGAAAACAAATGGAAAAGTTACATGGTAATTTTTTTTTAACGTAATCAGTTTATGTACATCTGGGAAACATGATTTTTTGCAATATATGGGTTTTTTGCAGCCCCATTTTAACCATTTCTTTCAGTGTTTGCCCTTCCCCAGTTTCTCACAGAACAGAGATACTGTAATTAGCTTCTATAGTTCATAAAGGATTTTCCGCAGGATGCATTATGTCCATGAAAGAAGACTGATTATATCCCCCTGTGAACTCTTAGAAAGCACAGCATAACTATTTACAGTGTCTTCACTCTCCCTGTTCTCTGCGGTAGGAAATTGTTCCTGGGACTTAGTTGACCTCTGTGTGTGACCAGTAGTTCTAGTCCAGAAGGGCTGTAAGTGCTCATTGTGTCTGAAGAAACAAAAGAAATTATTTTACAGAGACTACCAGCTTCAATAAGCCAGGAATGAACAGTTTATTTATTAAATATGTACCTTTAGGAAAGGTTCCTGATACTCTTTCTATATAATGGGCAGATAGAGACTGGAAAAGGAAGCAGTACAGTTAATATAGCGACAAGTCAACAAGAATTGAAAAAAAAAAATAAATCTATACCTCAGGAACACAGGTGAGGAGAAAATAGAGGGGAAGTAATAGTAGAATTGTTTCAGCAAAGATTACACTGAGGACTTGAATTTATTCTTGAAATTCCTTCACTGACAAAGAAAAAAAAACAATACCAAAAAAAGGAAAAATCCAGACATCTCAAAGGATAAGACTGTGCTGTGGAAGAATTACATAACATTATTTAATACTAGAAATCATTGTAATGATAAAGTAGCTAGAAGTTTGAAAAAATCAATCTTTCATAAAGTCCTCCAAAAACCCATCCATTTTTTATTGTATCTGTGACATCTGAGCATTAAAACAGGTTTCAAAGACCCTTCATGTTCAATAACAAAAGCAGATTTCAAGAAAAAGAACATACCACTTCTGCTGATAGTAATTTAAATGTTATATTGCTTTTCATATTCAATTAAGTGACCAAAACCTAACAGCAAGGGCATCATTTTCATAAGCTTTAAACTTAGACTTTTGCTACCAGCAAAATTGGGTTAAGCATGCTGACTGTCATATCCTCCTGTTATTGCATTAAGAAACATAGCAGAACTTGTAAAAAGACAGAGACAGATTTTTTCAAGGTATGTAAGGAAATGTCTCTCTTCTACGAAATGCCCACCTGCCTCTTTAGATCACTATATTTGAAAATCTGGTATCTAGTTACTTCCTGACAGAATGTTTTTCTTCCTCTTGGCACATTGCATAATGTGCCAAGAATAAGAACTCTGATTTTATTTATTTTATTTTAATTTAATTGTTTGACTGATGCCAAATATCTGGGTCCTTCTCTGAGCTCTAAGGGACTTTTTGGATGAGTGATAAACAAGCTGAAAATACAATAGAGCTGCAGGTCAAATATGAAATAATGCAGAGTGAGAAGTCCTGAATATCAATAGAGTGTTTTAATTTTTTTTTTAATGTTTGATATTTGATGCTTGCGAGCATTCTGGGTCCAGCTGATTTGTGCTGTGCTGCAGGAAAGAGTACACAAGTTACTAATCACTCTTTAGTGTGAAAATTAGTTCTCTGATTTTAAATTCAATTCTGTAGCAGTGAATTTTGTAATATGAAGTACAGATGCAGTCATGACATAAATGCTGACTACAGCCCCACTGCAGGTCTTGTACCCTGCTGCCTCATCCTCCTCCAGAGCCCAGGCTGTGCCCCATAGTCCCAGCCCCAGCGGTCTGCCTGCTCCATGGGGAATTAGCCTGCAGCTGGCAGAGACACATACCCACAGCCCTTCTGGCTTTAAGGCTGCTCTGTCCCTCTCTCCTGCCACAGTGCTGGCACCATTTCGACTCCCAGTACAGCACCGGAGATTCTCTGTGGAGCCAGAAACTGCAGGGATGTGCTGAGTGGACTGAGGGATGCCAGCACCACAGCAGGGGAGACTGGACTAGCATGAAAGCAAAAACCTTCATGGCCTGCACTGCCAATCTGTACTTGGCATTACATATTCAGCATCCAAATGCCTGGCAAATCAGAGGTCACATTCATTAATTTAGGTTTCACTTCAGCTAGCTGATTAAACACATAAAACAAATGAATATTCCCCTTGATTTCAATTAGATCATTCAATTTAAACCTAGGCAAATGCTAAACTTTGCTGAACTAGGGTCATTGCTGTTCCATAATAAAATCTATGACTTCATTTGAAGGGTCAAAAATGGATAGAGAAGGCTGTCTGCTACAACATATGAGAAAAGACATGCTCAAACCCAGGTTTCATCTCTTGTGTTTGTTCTCTGTAGGCTGCAAAACCATGAGCCACTAAAATGACAAAATCAAATGTAGCATTTGTGGGGTGACTGACTTCTGATTTGTTGTAACTCTTTCTCTGGGATCTGAGACAAAATCACACTGGCCAAAATGAAAAACCAAGTGGTCATTCCAGATGTGTTATCTGCCTGTGGATGAAAATACTTACTTTGGCATTTGACAGCTTCCTCAGCTGTAGACCACTCACAGATGCCAAAGACTTACAGTGGTGTTGCATATTCTGCTATTCTGAATTTCAACAACACATTTCAAACTGACCAACCAAAGGTAGCAACCTTTTTGACTTCAGTGAGTTCATCTTGGACTCAAATGCCCATTTGTGAATGGAGAGTCTAAAATTTTGTTCATTTGTATGGTTGCCACAAGAATAGATTAATCAGTGCTTTTGGAGTGCATGGTGTGCTGTTGAGGACCATAGAAATGCCTGTAGATATTTTTTCAAAAAGTAATTGTCATCATTCTCTTCATATGTGCTCTGGATGCTCTTAAAAGCCCTCTCTGACCCTTTCGTATATAGTAATTTCTCTTACAAAATCGGCTGCTTAGTGTGTGCTTGTGTAGTGCCATGAAGGATTGTGATGAAGGCTGAAGCCCTAACTTTAAAGAATTAAAGAATAGGTATTATTTTCTGGCTTTCTTTCAGAACTGAAACTAAAATTAGATGGGTGAGAATGGGAGGAAAGATAGTTATAAAGAAGGTGCAGTGAAAAACAGGAAGAAATTTGTTTTAAGCTAAATAATAAGAAATAGAATGGTATATGATGTATAGCCATGAAAATGGCCAGAGGGCTGGAGCACCTCTCCTGTGAAGAAAGGCTGAGAGAGTTGGGGTTGTTCAGCCTGGAGAAGAGAAGGCTCTGGGGAGACCTTGTAGCAGCCTTCCAGTACTTAAAGGAGGCCTACAGAAAAGATGGGAGTGTACTGATAGAATGAGGGGTAATGGTTTTAAACTGAAATAGGGTAGACTTAGATTAGATATTAGGAAGAAATTCTTTACTGTGAGAGTGGTGAGGCACTGGAACAGGTTGCCCAGAGAGGTTGTGGCTGTCCCCTCCCTGGAATTGTTCGAGGCCAGGTTGGACGGGGCTCTGAGCAACCTGGTCCAGTGGAGGGTGTCCCTGCACATACAGAGCAGGGTAGAACTAGTTGCTCTTCAAAGGTCCCTTCCCACCTAAACCATTCTATGATTCTATGATTCAATGAATGACAGAATGTACTTGATGAGCTGAAATGACCAGCAAGACCATGAACTGACTCAGCAAAAAAGAAAACTACAATTCATAATCAAAAGCCATGTTAATAAGACAAGGCAGGAATGTTACCTGAGTAGGGAATAGTTGGATAGGCAGCAGCCTGAAAGTTGGACATGCTTGCTAACAAAAGACAGTTAAATGAAAAATATTTGTGATGGCATTGCATCTGTGCTGCTGAAGATTAGAAGCTTGGAATAGATACAACCTCTCCCTTCTGTGCATTAAGGAACTCCATAATAAGGTTTATTTCTCCCAAGGAACAGTGAGTTCTTGAGTACAGCTGGGAAACAGAAGACTACATTTAAACCATAATTAAATCCACTTTTCAGTGCAGTGTTCTTTGCAACAACAAGCTAAATCTGTACACACAGGAGTGCAATAGTAAGAATAAACAGTATCATGCAAAAATATTACTAACATCAAAAAATGATAGATGGAAGCAAAATTATTAAGAAACCAAATAAAGCTAGCATTGCACTTTGAAATGCTACTCTGAAACGTACAGCCTCGCAGTGATGATGTATGTTTGAGTAACAAAAGGTGTGTGGCTTCAGCATCCACATAACCCAGAAGAAATGCTGTTCTTCGCAAAATACATTCTGGAGCATCTGAAACAGTTATCAGGAGTTTTTCTGTATGGTTGGATGGATTTTTCTCCCCCATACCAAAGGAAGCAAGATATAAATGAAATTTCCATGTAACAGATATATCACCTGTGAACCTGAACTTACTACAGGAACAAATGGATGAAATATACCTCTTTGCATGCTATTAATCATTTTTGAGAAGCTTACCAATTCAGTGAAAGGAGTTCATTATTAAAGAAAAGGTAAAGAATGTAAAAGACACGCATGAAAATTAATCTCTTCTTGGATTTCTCTGTGCTTGTGATGAAAAGAAAGATTGCCATTAATACAAGGCAAGACCACATTTAAAGGTTTCCCACAAGTTCAATGTGCAAGAACTCACATGAAAGGAAACACACGAAGACTAGTTTATACTCATTATTTATACCATAGAGTCATTATTAGTGCTCTTAACAAAACTACACCTCAAAACCTGAAAATTAAATAAGAACTTAGGTTTTTTCAGGAAGATTAAGGGAAATTATTTACATGATAGTCATGCACCTGCTAGAACAAGAAAATGTACAAATTGACAAAATTATATGGATAAAAAAGGTGATATTTTCCAATATCCAGCAAAAGAACATTAGATTCCTTAGAAACTAAAGATACTATTATCGATAATTCAACTGAATGAAAAATTGCCTCATAATTGATGAGTAATATGCAAAGCAGTATATTACATCTCTAACTCTTCTGTTAGTCCATGCAGCTGATTGGACATATCTGGAGTATACAACATGATTCAATGTTATTTTCCATAGTCAGTCAAAATCATAAATCAATTATTTGTTCCCTGGTAAAACATTTTTAAAATATCATCTTTCTGTACAGTAAGACCATAAGACCATACCATTAGAACATTCATTTACTCTGAATTAGGCAAAGGGTCTCTCAGCTGGGTTCAAAATTGCTCAGACTTTAAAAAGCACCAAAGCCCTTCTTAGGGTGCTGTACAGGATGGAGTGACTCCTACCCCATTTGTTATTATCTCTGGCAATACAGGATGAAAAATTTATTTAGCTGGAAGAAAAGAACATACTTTTTTCCCCCCACACACCATCCCCTTTATTGGTTTTCAACGTACTGTTCAAGAGTTAGATTAAAATTTACTTTTCCTTAATAGAAAAAAAACCCAACACATCTTTAAATACAAAGCTAGGATTTCAGCATGCCTCACACCTACTACCTGCTCTGGAAAAATACACATAGAGGAACCTTAACTTTTACTTGTTATAAACAAGGAAAATTTCAACAGGCAAATTTGTCATTAACAAATGAAAAGGTTTCTCAGTTTTTAAGATAAACAGTTTTGTAGTTTTTATATCATCAGAATGATCCCTTCTTTAGAGTAAAAAATTAAGGTAATAACACCTGGGGCTTTTTGACCAAAAGCATTGGACTCTTCTTTTATCACTGAGCACAGGATTTCAAGCAAAGATCAGACATGTATATGTTTGACAAAAACCAAGAGTTCTAGAGATCACCAATTGTTCAAAACATACCTAGTCTCTAGCTAGTATTAAAAGAAGTTTATCTGAGCTAACACCTATAAATCCCCAGTCCTGGATTTCCTTTATTTTTCTCCATATTGTCACTAAGACAGGAGTGCATTATTCTGTCTACCCAAGCCAGGGACTGAGAAACAGATGAGTATTAATGTACAGTGAAGATGGGTATCTCTGATTAATTTTCTCTCTTCTTCTGCTTATATTCTGTATCCAAGTGCAATATGATCCTTGAGTCAAAAAAAGTAGTAATATTAGAATAATAATTAAGCAGTGTTGTTTACAAGTAGATAAATGAAAAAGACAAACTGCCGCTTTCTGAAGAGGATTTGATTCTAGGTTTCTAAAACATAATTTGGGACCACAATGCATATGAGAACTTGTAAGAACCCCAATTAAAGACAGCTTCTGAAGGTCTGAGACCATATATAATTTCTTTTGATCATCTTCCAGCCTTGAATCTGCAAAAGAGATTGGACAAATCAGAGCCATCAAAAAACATTCCATACCCTGGTTCCTGCATACCCTTTAGTCACCATCTTCTGACCAGTGCAATGTTATACACAGAGCAGAAAGGATAATCAAAATTATCATCTCCATGCTATGAAATGGTGTCATGGTTTAAACCCAGGGGGCAACTGGGCACCATGCAGCTGCTCACTCACTCCTTCCACCTCATGGATGGGAAGGAGGAAATAAAACAAAAGACTCAGGGGTTGAGACAATGACAGAGAGGGATGATTCACCCACCATGGTCACAGGCAAAAGACAGACTCAATTAGGGAAAAACATCAGCTGAATATGAACACCACCACCACTAATTTACCAGTCAAACAGAGTAGGACAGTGAGAAATACAACCACATTTTAAAAACACCTTCCCCCCATCCCTCCCTTCTTCCTGGGCTCAGCTTTGCTCCCAACTTCTCTACCTCCACCCTCCCAGTAATGCAGGGGGGCAGGGGATGGGGGTTGTGGTCAGTTCATCACCCATTGTTTCTGCTGTTCCTTCCTTCTCAGGGGGAAGACTCCTCACACTATTCTCCTGCTCCCATGTGGGGTCCCTCTCACAGGAGACAGTCCTCCATGAGTTTCTCTGACATAGACCTTCTCACAGGGCTGCAGCTTTTCCCAAGGTGCTCCAGCATGGGTCCCTCCCATAGACTGTAGTCCTGCCAGCAACAGACTGCTCCAGCGTGGACTTCCCTCAGAATCCCAGACTTCTTTGAGAGCAGACATCTGCTCCAGTGTGGGGTCATCCACAGGCGGCAGGTGAGCATCTGCTCCACTGTGGATCTCCATGGGCTGCAGAAGGACAGCCTGCCTCACCATGTGCTGCAGAGGAAACTCTGCCTGGCACACCTCCCCACCTTCTCCTTATTTCTTCAACTGACCTTCATATTTACATAGGTATCTCCCTCACAACTCCAAGTCCTCCTCCCAGTTTCCCCTTCTTAAATATGTTATCACAGAGGCACAGCCACCATCGTTAATTGGCTTAGCCTTGGCCAAAGGTGGGTCTGACTTGGAGCCACAGGAGCTTCTAGAAGGTTCTCACAGGGGCCATTGCTGTAGCCCCTCCCTTGTTACCAAAAAATCCTGCCACACACATAAATCCAACACAAATGGTAAAAGAAGTCATAACTAAAAGACTTCCCTTTGAACATTCTTAATGAACATCCTTGAACAGTCTTAATGGCACAGGAGCAGGCTGTCCCCAGGTGCTGTAAGAGAAGCCAGCAGCAGAGAAGATCACCCTGGCTGAACAGGGAACTTTGGCTGGAACTCAGGGAGAAAAGGAGAGTTTACGGCCTTTGGAACTAGCAACTCACAATGATTACAAAGAGGCTGTGAGGCTGTGCAGGGCAGAAATCAGGAGGTCTAAAGCCCAGCTAGAAATTAATCTGGCTTCAGCAGTCAAGGATAACAAGAAATGTTTCTGTAAGTATGTCAAGAGCAAAAGAAAGACCAGGGAGAGTCTCCATCCCCTACTAGTCGCAGGAGGAAACATGGCAACAAGTGATGAGGAAAAGGCTGAGGTGCTTAATGCCTTCTTTGCCTCAGTCTTTAATATCAAGATGAGTTGTACTGAGGGAATCCAGCCTCCTCAGCCAGAAGACAGAGACTGGGAGAACGACCCCCCCACAATCCAGGAGGAGATAGTCAGTGACTTACTGCATCACATAGACATACACAAGTCTATGGGACCTGAAGGGATACACCCGAGGGTGCTGAAGGAGCTGGCTGGGGTGCTCGCCAAGCCGCTTTCCATCATTTACCAGCAGTTGTGGCTGACCGGGGAGGTCCCGACAGATTGGAAATTGGCCAATGTGACGCCCATGTATAAGAAGGGTCGGAAGGATGATCTGGAAAATTACAGGCCTGTCAGCTTGACTTCGGTGCCCGGGAAACTGATGGAGCAGCTCATCCTGAGTACTATCATACAACACGTGTGGGACAACCAGATGATCAGGCCCAGTCAGCATGGGTTTATGAAAGGCAGGTCCTGCTGACAAACCTGATCTCCTTCTGCGACAGGACAACCTGATTATTGGATGAGGGAAAGGCTGTGGATGTAGTTTACCTTGACTTCAGTAAGGCCTTTGACACCGTTTCCCACAGCATTCTCCTGGCAAAACTGGCTGCTCAAGGCTTGGATGGGCACATGCTTTGCTGGGTAAAAAACTGGCTGATGGCCGGGCCCAAAGAGTTGTGGTGAATGGAGTTAAATCCAATTGGCGGCCGGTCATGAGTGGTGTCCCCCAGGGCTCGGTTTTGGGGCCACTCCTGTTTAACATCTTTATTGATGATCTGGATGAGGGGATCGAGTGCACCCTCAGTAAGTTTGCAGATGACACCAAGTTGGGTGGGAGTGTTGATCTGCTCGAGGGTAGGGAGGCTCTGCAGAGAGATCTGGACAGGCTGGAGCGATGGGCTAAGGCCAACTCTATGAGTTTCAATAAGGCCAAATGCCGGGTGCTGCACTTGGGCCACAACAACCCCCAGCAGCGCTACAGGCTTGGGGAGGAGTGGCTGGAGAGCTGCCAGTCAGAGAGGGACCTGGGGGTGTTGATTGACAGCCAGCTGAACATGAGCCAGCAGTGTGCCCAAGTGGCCAAGAAGGCCAATGGCATCCTGGCTTGCATCAGAAATAGCATGGCCATCAGGGACAGGGAAGTGATCTTGCCCCTGTACTTGGCAATGGTGAGGCCGCACCTCGATTCCTGTGTTCAGTTTTGGGCCCCTCACTACAAAAAGGACATTGAATTACTCGAGCGTGTCCAAAGAAGGGCAATGAAGCTGGTGAAGGGTCTGGAGCACAGGTCTTATGAGGAGCGTCTGAGGGAACTGGGGTTGTTTAGTCTGGAGAAGAGGAGGCTGAGGGGAGACCTCATCGCCCTCTACAACTACCTGAAAGGAGGTTGCAGAGAGCTGGGGATGAGCCTCTTTAACCAAGTAATAAACAATAGGACAAGAGGGAATGGCCTTAAGTTGCGCCAGGAAAGGTTTAGACTGGTTATTAAGAAGCATTTCTTTACAGAATGAGTTGTTAGGCATTGGAATGGGCTGCCCAGGGCAGTGGTGGAGTCCCCATCCCTGAAGGTGTTCAAGAGTCAGGTTGACATAGCTTAGGGATATGGTGTATTTGAGAACGGTCAGTGTTAGGTTAATGGTTGGACTAGATGATCTTCAAGGTCTTTTCCAACCTAGATGATTCTATGTTTCTGTGATTCTGTGATTCCCTGTTCTTTTTTTCACCCACAGCACCTCTCCTTTAGCACTCATCTGTGAGACAGTTTTCATGCTTTTACTTAAAATTTAAAAAATCAAGCCTTATTTTCTAGAAGTACAGAGATTTGAAACATTGGGAAAACATTGAAACATTGCAACAGGGCAATGGAAAATGAGATCCAATGTTCAGCTGAATGGTAAACATTCAGTTTTCCATTTTGCTTGATCCAAAATTTGAGTAGAAAATTCAATAAATGGATGTTGACCAGATTTCAAAGCTATAAGGATTGAATTTATGACATTTGTAAAGAAAAACAATCTGATTGGCAAAGCTGAAGTTATATTTCTTGTAATTAATATGCTGAATACATAAGTAAAATGTTGCAAGGATAAAATATCTATTTTAAATATTCTTAATTATAAAGAATAAATTCAAATAAAGCAAAAGGGTAAGTTTTTCAGTATTTTCATATCAAACAAAGAGTGAACTTGAAAACTTGAAGAACTTTTTTTTTCCTTTTTTTTTACCACCAAGTCAGGAAGTTTGGAATATCCTTCAAAGTCCTGGTAAACTTGTTCAGGGGAATCTTTATTGTGCTGGGAGTTTGGAAAAGGAACTTTTGATAAGTTTATTGGTGCAGTGTCTTGGGTGGTTTTGAATGTAGTTGAATATTTTTTTTCTTACTTTTTTTTTAAAAAAAATAAGCTATCAAGTTTAAATAACCTTTGTTGACATTTCTTTGGAAAGTGCAAGGGGATAGTATTTCCTCTTGCAAATTTAATACTGGAAATGCATAACTTAGAGTGTATACTGACTTTCTCAGTTTCATTCTTTGTGGAGTCTCAAGAAAACTAATTTATCATATTTTTACCCTGCTCTTACCTACAAGTCGTCCTGTTTTTTCAATTAAGTCAGTTCTCACAGCTTCTTTGTAATCATACCCATCATTGGCTTTCCCTCAGGAATAATGGCAGCTGCTTTCTCGTGAATGTTAAATAGTGCAATTATATTCTCAAATACCATAAATGTCTACTTAATTCCCTAAATTGTCAATACTGTTTGTAAAGGATAAGTGAAAAGAAAAATATTTGCCCTCATGGTTTATTTAGAATGCAAGCTGCTAGTGTCGGGGGCTGTCTGCATGTATTTGGGTAGTGGCTGGCACAATAGAGCTGTAGTTCTCATAAAATGTTATGCAATTATAAATGTTATGAACTTCTTAATTTTAGAAATCTAAAATATTTTTGAGTGCACAAGACATTGCAAGTGATAACTTTTAAGTCTTAATTTTGGGAAATTGAAATTCGATGCATAACAAGAGGCAGCCCAAAATCCTTGACACACTTTCACCACCAAAAGCTAAAATGTATTGCAAAAGGAAGTACACTTCTTTTTTAATTATCATTATAATTTAATTGATTTTTTTGATCACATTATTTCTTCTAGAATACCTTCTAGAAATATTCAATTTATATGTCTCTATCATGGCTGAAATGTTCTATTTTTAATGTTTATATCAAGTGTAATATGATTTAAATTTCTCCAAGTTCACGACAGGATTGTGAAATAGTACACAAAAACACTGAAAGCAGTTTTAAAGGTGTTTTCAAAAGCTATTGAAAATATTAGCTTTATCCTGAAATGTTTCCAATACAATAGACTATAAATATTTGAAGAGATTTTGTAATAATGAAAGATATGTAAAGAATATTTAGGAATAAAGGATATTTAGGAATAATGAAAGATATGTAAAGGCAATGGAAATTAAAAAAGTGAGAACTAAAATCAAGTGTGCTACCCTTACACTGAGAGAAGTCAGCTAGAAGGAAACAGGCAGAGAAACTTGAGACATTCTGAAACTTTGGAATATATGTCAACCTACAATTTGTAAAAATCCTCCTCTTTTTTAAGAGAAAAGTTAAATTTGGCTTTTAGCTGGAATAACTCCTTGCAGACCACGAGACTGCTAATTAAATACTTAAACCCTGCTGATTCTGTGAAGGTTAAATGGCTAATATTACACATGATCCGTGTCAAAAGTAATTTCTGAGAAGCTTGAGCGAGGACAGAAAAGTCCATTGTGAAATCACTAGCTATTAAGAAAGTGGAAAAGCACTGCTAAACCATTGAAGACCGGAGCTCTTGGATCTCATGACCGTAACGTGAAAATTAATAGTCTAGCTATTTCTAACGCATGGCAAAATATTTACAGGTTAAGAAATGCAGACAAAGGCATTTCTTAAAATAAAGGAAAAATAGCTGAATTTGAACAAAGTATATCTTTATTTATTCATCTCGTCCATAATGTAAAACTCATTCTGAGCAGAAATTTTATTCAGTTTCACCACTGACACTCATCGTGCAGGTTTTTTCTGAACTGGAACCGTGTGATGTCTTTTTTCACAATCAACTTTCTAGTTGTGCCAGGGTGTAAACTTATGTATCTGGGTTGGGTTTTTTTTTCCTGATTGCTGTGAACTTATCTAGGATCAACTTTAATAAGAATGATTTTATTTAATACTGAAACAATTAGCAGGTCTTAAGCATTAAAGAAAACCATTTTTTTTTTAATATAGTACAGATCTACAGGGAAAATCATTGTAAAGATGATATCACAGGAAACAAAAATATGGAGGAACTGGGATTTTACCTTTCTACTGCTCTTACAGAGGTCTGAAATGCAAGTTTCCCCACTTGCAATTACACTTTCCAAAAAGTGATCACTTTTTGCTTACAAGAAATTATATTCTTCAATATTAGACACAAACTGAATAACTGGAAAGAAAGGGATATTAGTAATCTGTATTTGCATTACAGTTTTAATCTGCAAATATCCTATGTGCTTTGTTAGTTGTGCATAAAAGCAGAGACTATTATGTCTTAAAATCAAATTTTATCAATGGTTTATTCATATTGTAACTCAAAAAATGTATACTACATAGAGTAAGAGAAAAAAAGTATTTTTTCCAAATAAACTGAAAAGAAACTTTTTCCTTTATTCAAACTTTTTCTTAAAAATGTGTCTTTCATTTTGAAATATCATTACTGTTGCCATGTTCTGTGAATATTTCACATTTGATTGCCATTTTACATCTGATTCTTCAAAAAATGAATGGTTCTACATAAAAGATCTGCATCTGATACCTTGTGGGAGAAGCAATAGCAGTTGTTCTGCAGCAACATTTGCACAGTACCTTTGGAAAGAACTGGGAAAGAACAATTTGTATTATTCATATTTCTATAATTTTAAAGAAGTAATAAATAATAGATAAGCAAATGATCTTACCTCTACCTGTATAGAAAGTTAAGGGGATTATAACCCCTTTCTCAGATTTTTTTTCATTATTTGAGAAGTGGCACTTTTGGTCATTCCATGCCAGAAGAGTTTAGTATCACTTCAATCAAAAGAGTACTCACATTATTGAAGTTTCCAAGATTTTCTGAAAGTTATTAGTCTGCTTGCAACATAATCCATGATACAAGAAGCCACAAGGATAATAAAACCAAGGGTTTCTTAGGTACCGATTTACGAGCACAGGAAAATGGGTTTGTTAATTTCTTAATTAACACTAACTTTATCCTCAGAGTTCATGACACAAGGTGTAATATGATTGAATGAATACAATGTCTGTATTTTTTATGGATTTTATTTTTTAAAGATGAGTAAGCAACTATATACTTAAGCATTTTACTGAAGCTAATTAAAGATGGAATGATACAATGATCCAATCAAGGTCATAATTAAGAGTGTGTCAATAAATCAATCTGTGAAATTATCAAATCATCAAATAAATATAGCAAGTAATCAACTGAAATTACAAGGCTGACACTGAAAATAATTATTTCTGGTAGTCAAGTGGGGAAAATCTGAGATCACTTTTAGTCTAAGTCATCATCTGTTCTTTTCAGGCAATACAAAGCATTGACCTAGTCTCTGAATTTCTTAAACTTTTACCAGGAAAGTTATCCTATTTGGTTTCTCTCAGAAAAGTAGACAGCTGTGTATTTGGCAATTCCACTTAGTAAATTTTATATTGATGAGTTGTTTTTATTTTCCCTTTTTGTGAAACAGTATTGTAACATACATTCTAAATATACTTGAAGTGATGGATAAACAATGTCCAACATGAGATTTTCTATACAGTTTGTATTTTTTTAATCCAAGTGAAGAAATAACAAGAGCAGAAGGAAGAGGATCTGGTATTCATATCTAAAAACGTTTTTGTAGATGCATTAACTCGTTCTACTTACCTTAGAAATACACATTCATTTAGTGGAATAATATGGGTGAGACATTCCTAAATCAAAAACCCCCACAAAATTAGAGACAGGCTATCTATTGGGAACTTTGATTTACATGGAACAGAGAAGTTCATGAAGTTTATAACAAAAGAAAAATCTTTACACAATCAGAAGATGATTGGCTGGGGGGAAGGAGGAAGGCATTAAATCATTCATGTCTTTGTGTAGATGATCTACTCAGAAACAAGGCAGCATGTGTCTCCAGTGCTTGTGTTAATCCAAGTAATATAATATGAGCAAGTTTTCCTTCTGAATTGCCTTAATCTTTGTCTTGCTATTTTCTTTTTCACTTTGCTTCAGAAATCTTCATTGGTTGGGGTCCAGTTAAATGGATCTAAGTATTGATCTTATGCTTTCACAGCAAGCAATCTGTTAGGCCTTTATGCAATAGTGTCAAGTATTGTCATTAGTGACCTTTCACTTGAAATCCTCTGATATTATTATTCACAAATATTCTTTTTGAACAGAAAAACTTGGGTTCACAGGTATATCAGAAATCCTGCTGAACCAGAAGAGATGAGACCCACAGTGAGAGGAAATTATGTACTATTTTATGAAAAGAGGGATATAATCAACATATTTGCCAAAACACGTTCTTTTCCTTGCACTTGCTTCAGCATTCATCACATTTCTTTAAACAGTTTGGATATTTACATTAGTAGAATTAAGGACCTGTATAATGTCAAAACTTACCCTAAAAATTTCTAATCTGGAAAAAACAAAGATTACATTTTCAGATTAATAATTAAATTATTAAAGCTTTTCCTGCCCAGTAATATTTGGAATTGAATTTCCTATAATTGAAAAGCCTTAGAGTGAAATCAGAAGAGTACCAGAGTAGTTTTCCAAGTTAAGACAACTGTACATTTGATCAAAGGCCCAATGGCCTAGTCTTTAGCTATGAACAGTAACAAATGCTTAATGAAGAGTTTACATCCCAGGAAGTATGTAGTGATTTACATTTCAGTGGCTTTGTGATGTAAATAAAATACCTTTATGTCAAGGTATTTTCTTTACATCACAGGTAAAGGCAGGTATTTACCTAAAGGCAGGTAAATATAAGCATTTAATTTGCCTATAGTGAAGAGTTTCACAGTTTAACTAAATGTGTGAAGATGTGTCCATATTTTGGGGGGCTTTGAACCTGCTACCTGACACATAAATACATTTAGTTTTGCCCTTGTTCTTGTTCACTTACTCAATAGATTTCTCATTTTATGAGTCTGTATTGTACTCTCTTCCATCTTTCCCAGGCTGAAGAATTCCAGTCTGTTCCATCTTCCTTCATACAAAGGTTTTTCCATAGTCTCAAACATCCTTATCCAGCTTCTACACAAAGGTAAAATCTTGGAACAGATTGGGTTTTTTGGTTGGTTGGTTTTATTTACTATTAGAAAATACTCTCTTGTTAATAGTTTAGGCCAAAGTTAAAGCAAATTTTATAAAGTTGACCCTGCATATTCAAGTCATAGCAGCTAGACAGTTGAAACTTAAGTCAGGAAGCAGACTGAGAGTGGGAGGGAGAGAGCAAAGCTGTGTATTCATTTACAAGGGGACAGCCTGACATTCTGGTTTAAGTGTTGTGAAAGTGGATGCATAAGCACATGGTATTACATGGAGCTGAGTATTATTAGCAATGTTGTGGCAAACTGTTGCTGGCATATTTTCCTTTGTTTTTTATCTCCTACCCTTGATCCAAAAGCATACTGCAGGCTTGATTCAAGACTTGAGTAGAATAGATTGAAAAGTGTTGACACATGTTGATGGATCTATGATGTATATATATTCATATGGGTTATTCTGTTGATAGGATAGAAATTATCTTGGGTAAGGAGAATCCATGTCTAGGATAGAATGGTGATGATAAGATCAGGTGGAAAAAAAGCCCACACTTTTTTTCCCCTAACCTTTGTTTGATATCTATTTACTGGATGAAGTCCAGAACAGGCCAGATCAAAGTAGGTACATCTGAAGCAGACATAGTACACTTCATAAAGAAACTCCTTTAAAAATAAATGAACAAACTTAAAAGCAAACAAAGAGGTAAAACTCTAAATCTTAATTTTCAGTCCATAGAGTGGATTGAGAAAGATTCCAATAGAAATGAGGTGGGAGAAATTAAATTTGTTTGATTACATCTGGATACAAATTGGGTTTAAATTAGATTTGTGCTGGAAAACAAACCTTGCACAGGGAACTGATGTATGTGCAGTTTTCAAGTTCACATTGAAGGACCATTTTTTTAACAGTTGAGGTAGTGAATTAGTGAAGTACTTAATTATGTGCCAAATTACATTGGTTTTATCTTTATCTTGCTAAAGGAGTGAAACTCAAACTCTTCTAACATGTTCGTTCATCTAAAGTTAATAAATGTTGTAGATTTTTTTCTTTATTTTGAGGGAGCCAGAGATGAAGAATATACATTTAAATTACCTGCAAACAGTGCAGGATGACCAAAATGTTTATGCATTTTTCACAAGTTTTAATAAGTGAAATTTTGTGTGAAAGAGGATGAGAAATGGGAATAGAGTGAGCAATTCTTTAGTGCTTAGTTAATATGGTACTGTTCAGCTTCATTCTTCCAACAAACAGAACTGCAGTTAATATTTTTAAGATATTTAGAAATACATCATTTTTTATTTTTAATGAATAATGTATAGTTTACTACCAAAAAAAAAAAAAAGTAATCTCTAAGTAGAAATCTTTAGTTTAAGAACTTCCAAAACTTCAGATGACTTATGAAAAAATTTATAGACCTGTGTTATGCACTATACTGATGGCACACTATAGATCTATGATTATACATTGTATTCTGATATATATAATTTCATCTTTACATACTGATATTCTAAAAAATCATTTTAATTCTGTGGCTCTTGTAACATTCATATCTTGACCATATGAAGCTTCCTTAGTGTTAATAGGCTTGAGCACATTTTCTGTGAAATCTTTCCTACACGTCATAAACTGATTGTAGAATGTTAGTAACACTTACACAATATTTTAAGGAACAAAAGAACACAAAATATCTTTGAAATAAATAGGACACCACTGCATGATCATTGCTGTCATCATAGGCTAGTGAAGGAAAGTGAAGGAGTATCACACATAAAAATATCCAGAGATAAAATGCAAATATTAATTCTAGAGCTGTACAATATACTCAGTACTGTTTTATTTACTTTATATTACATCAGTAAACTCTGATAAGTTAAAATTACTTGTTCAATATTGAACAAGGAATTAGTGAAAAATAGGGGAATAAGGAGAAAAAAAAAACAAAACATGATCTTTTCTACATATACTCTCTTTTCAAAGTTACTTTTCAATAGTAAGTTCTTTTCATTAATTTGAGTCAATAGTCAAAGATCAGTTAGCACAGAGATTTAAAATTTTTGCTTATCCAAGTATGTTATTTTCCTGTTTAAACAAGTGATATATGTTTTTTTTAAAACAAGAAAGAAAAACTGCCTCCCTCACAAGAGTTTAAAAATTATTAATATTTTATTAGAATTTAACACATACACTTGCACATAAATGCACATACACATATACATACACTTATATATAATGCCTCAGGATTTTGAATGGAGTTTGGCCTTGTTGTTTCATAAGGTGAAAGCCAAATTTTAGTGCATTATCCCAAATACTAAAGATATACACAGTGAGAAGATCTTTAAATTTTTCAGGTCTAGAATTTATGGAAGAATTCACCTGTTCTATTGAAGAGGTTAGATAAACCTATTCTACACTCAGAACCATTTTCACAAGGAAAAAGAGGTTGAATTCAATTATAATTCTCTTGAAAAGAAAACTAATCAAACTATATGAACTACCATTCATTCATCAAGGCACTAATCAAATGTAATCAAATGTCTTTATCCTCGGCAGTGATTTCAAATACTTTAGAAGATAGTGGACTGTAATTTTTGTGTTTATAGTAAAAAATTTTAAATCTCCCCAAGTACTCATGGAAATACATGTCATCCTCTGGATTCAGAGAAGTCCTTCTCTACAGTAGTAACTAAATGTTTTGCCAGATATTAAAAAAAGCTAGGAAATGTGACCACAATTTAGTTTAAATCTGCTATACTTTTCCACGCATTCCCTTACAGTGAACAAGTTGGATTAACAGTTTTGGATATCAGTAATATTTCATTATTGACAATAAAAACATTAAAAGAAACTTTTAATTTCACTTCCTGGCATAAAGAAATAGCTACATTTTGTTCTGTAAGCACATTTTATTTCCCCTTATCATGCATGTGGTTTCTGACATACTCATTCAATCCAGGAATTCAGATGATGGATTTATGAAATGTCAAGTTTCCTTCCAAAGCATCCAAAATTGCAACACTGACTGCAGGACAAATGTATGTTATTTAGCAGAAATACATCAGTCATGAAAATGAGCAGTCTGTAAGTCCTAGTCAATACCTTACAGCCTATTAAACAGAAGAAAGGAAAACAAGTTTACTTAGGTTTATTATGACAGATTGTGAAAATGAATAATAGTAATGTATTCCTGTAGTCTTAGGCTGCCAATATTAACATGAAAAATTATCAATCATTAATCCATCAAAGAATGCCGAGTTTCTGACTCTCAATTATTATTGAATTTCTCTATTTGGAGGAATAAGAAATATAATGAAATAGGTTTAGTGATTGAGTTTAATGGAGCATCTTACTGAGTTGTTATACCAAAAAGCTTTCTTCATCACCAACAAACCTGAAAATTTAAAAGAGATATTTCATACTAGATCACAAAGATAATGAAAGATACCAGAAGGTCTCAATATAATGGACCTCCAGGAATCTGATTATGGGAATTTAATCATAATTCTTTTTTGTCCTGGAAGAAAATATATCTTGTGATTTCTGAAAAATGTTTTTCAACTTTGAACTTAAGTTTCTGAGCTAAAGAACTCCTGTTCATTAAGGAGAAGTATCATATAAGACAAATGGCACAACCAAAACCACTATTCATTTTGGATTCTTGCTCCAAATCCACTGGAAACCCTCCTTTGGTTCCCTTTAACTAAAATGGACTTTGAATCATTCCTTCTGTTGTTAAAGTGATAGATTACATGGAGAAGTAGCAAAAGTTTGAAATTAATGATCTGAATGATATAATCCACAACATGAATAAAGCTTCAAGCAGACAGACTGCTCTGCTGAAAGTGCCTATACTATTAAAGCTGGCCCATCTGTTTCATTGCTCACATCTTTCATATATCCTTTCTAGAGTCAATGTGTGTGTGTGTAATTTCTGTGTGCCTATGTGTTGCATTTCTTCTTCCATGAGAGCCAAAAATATCTCTGGCACAGAACTGGTAAAAGCCAGATGATTTCTAACTTTGCTAACTGCTGTCTACAACAAGTTGAAATATAGCTGTCCTGGAAATGTATATATACATATATATATATGTTTTTACTGATGATAGCTGCAGAAAACTATTTCCAACCTTGATCTAGGAAAAGAAATATGAATATATGTATAATGCTAAGCACAGGAAAAGTCCAATTGGCTGTTGCATTATCATACTTCTACTGGGAGAAGGGCTGTCTAACATAAGCCCTCTCCTTGACTCCCTTTCCATACCAGTAGCTCATGTGGTGCATTACAGTGTAGCATCACACTGGAACAATGTGCAAACCACTTTCCCATCCATCTTGTAGCAAGAAAGAGGTACACCAAATCATGACAACATCTATGGTTTAAACATAATTGTAATCCAGTTCGTTAAATTGGCATAACATTACTACAACAGGATTTACTGCCAAAAGTAAACTATAAAGCATTTGTGTCATATAATGCTGTCATTTATGAGAGGTGCCTGGTTTACCTGTGAATGAGATAGGAGCTCACAGTGTTGTGCTGTTGGTCCCAGCTGTGTTAGCAGTGCTCCTTGTATTCTCACAGGAGCTGATGCATTTAGATGCTTAGTTATCACTGCATTGACACACTTTAATAACTTATAGCTAGAAGAACAAAGATAAATATGGTCAATCATGTCTGGCCAAGTACAGCTTGCTGGATTCAAGGGCTTCAGTGACTCACGATGGAGAAGGTACTGGAAAAGTAAGAAGCAGTTTTTACAAAAAAAAAAAAAAAAATTATGAAAAAGGAGGAAAATAAAATAAAACCACAAAATTATTTAATTTAAAACTTATAAAAGACCTGTGTTCCAGCAGCCCAGTGGTAAAAGCAGTCTAAATGCAGAATCTACATTCCCTGATTCTCTTCTTTAATTGGAGATTTTAAAAAAGATCTAAAAATTTTGGTGCTTTTCTTTTACCCCCCTCCTCCCAGCTTCAACTCCAAGAAATTCCTACCTAGAACCTAGCTAAACTTTTTCAACAAGATTCAATTGAAAACATACAGATTAATTTATTTCACAGTAAATATGACAAAATATGGGGGGTTTTTTAAGTTTTAATTTGCATCGGCTTTCATATCAACATCAGTGTGATCTTTGAGGTTATACTTCTGATTACTAACACTGTGACTTTTTTGACAACAGCACTGCATTTAAAGATTTCATTAGAGCAGTTCTTTGTTTGAATCAGTAAAGTCACAATTGTTCTTTATTGCACCAAACTGTGTAAAAGAAAAGTGAAATGTATTTCTAAAACTGCAACAATATAATGTTGAAATGACAAGCAATGTCTTTAAAGTGTCTTCAAGGCTGACAGCATATTAGAGTAATAGCCATTAGTCTGCATGTATGTGCCTTTATAGGAGTTCTGCAGTACAGTATTATATTTGATTACTCAACTAAAAACAGTCATCCATTAACCCCCAGAGAGTTAGAGCTCCCTCAGCATGCCTGAGGCCATGCCACTTACTGTGTCCCCATTAGTTTAAATGTTATAGAAAGAACACTAGGACATATAGAAACATCCTAAAGTCACTCTTTGTCATTTCAATAAAAGTCATGGAAGAAAATGTATCCCCTTTGCAATGTTATTGCAGTCAGCAGCACAGCAACATGAGGGAGGAATCTGGCATATATATTCAAGGGCATTGATGACTTAGGCATCTATAATATTAGAAGCAAGGCTATGGAAAAAAACAGATACCATTGGGCTTGTCAGAAAAAAACTAGTATTTCCACTTTTCTGGAAGTATGAGGGGATTTTACTATCCCCTCCCCCAAAAAAATTACAGAACTATAAATGATTCCACAGTGGTTTATAGATATTACTAGTCCTACTAATGAAGGTTTTCATTGTATAGAGCTCAGAATTTCTAGTAAATGTTGGGTGTTGTTCTTGTGGTTAAGAAGGATAAATTTGGACTATTCCTTTGTTTTGAAGAATTTATAATAGAAAAGTACATGTAATATGTAGAGAAAGAAGAGACTCAAATATATATACTAGTTTGCTTTAAAAGCTTTAAAATATTCAGTAAGCAAATAACTATATTTCATAACTTTCTAGGATTTTTACCTTCCCCACACGGCAGAAAATGTTTTTAAAGAAAGCATTAGTAATCTGGTAAGAGTATACTCCATCATCATCACTACCACCAGCATCATCATGCTACAGATCATAGAGTACAGTCAGGAGCACAGTCCTGCTGTGGAAGGTGTTTTAGCATCACAAAGGAAATCACAATCTGGGGTACAAAATTCTTTCTATATGAGAATCCTATCCTGTCATTTTTTAAAACACCCAAGTAACTTGTGTAAATACATATGCAAAAGTGCTGCCTAAAATAAATTATCAAAGAAAATTTCTTTGTTTTCAATATTGTCCTATACTTTCAGTTTATTTGCTTTGTTTATTGGTGCTCTGTTTTTGTCTATCCTCTTAATACTTTCTTGAAGCAGATATAATTGTGGGCAAAATTCATGGTTAGATCAAGGATATCCATCCACTGACATGAGTTACAATTTTGGTTCCACATCATCCCAACAGTGATGTAATTTTAAGAACTTAAAAATACTGGTTCCTCAGATATGTGGTCTCTGATAACAATCCCTTTCAGTTAGTTTTACTCAGTAAAAAATCTGAATACTCAGGATACAATTCCCAATTTTTATGTAAGAGAAATATTTTATCTAGTGTCTAAAACAAAGAAATTTAACTTCTTATATTATGTACTGTGGGGTTTTTTATTATTTAGTTTGCTTTTAAGGACTCCTAGTGGTAAATCACCAGTCTGACCAATGATTTTGCATTCTTTTCTGCATTTATATGAACAAAACCAAACAAAAGAGATTGAAGCAAAACATGTCTTTAGGAGCAGGTTCAAATTGAATCAGCTACTGTGGTGACTTTAAAATAGTTGTTAAAACCTGTGGGTATAAATTTAATCATGGTTACACCACTTTATCTATATAACAGAGGCAAATACTGAAAGGATTAATTAATCCTTGATTGTAAACCACTTAAGGAGCCTCTGAAAAAATTACCACGCAAATTCAAATAATTGTTTACAGTGGTGACTCACACAGATCTTAATATTTTGCTTGGTAAAAGAACTAATCATTTCTCTGCTGAATTTTTGTGGGACTTTTTTTTTTTCCCCCTAGATTAGGTTCAAATTCAAATAATGTGAGCTCTCTTGGGCAAATCAGGGCAGCTGGACATAAAAGCCTATATGCATGCTGTCTTTCCACTCAACCGTATAATGCAACACTTTGCTATCTCCATTAAAAGACTTACTTTGTACCATATCATGCATTTCATAATATTTCCATCTAAATGCAGATTTTTCTGTTCCATGTGTAGCATCTAGTCAGGTTTTCCATAAAAATACCAGCGGGACAGAACATTGAAATTCATTCTGCATATTAAAGAAATCTCTCCTAGATTCTTTCTTTTATTTGTTTTATCAACTCAAGCAATAAGCAAGAAAATTAGAGTTTCAGCAATGATGGAGAAAACATTTATGATTTTATCAGGCTTGCTTTTTTTTCCCCCTGCTTAGACAATTGCCAGACTCTTAAGAGCAAATAATTTTACAGTGTTCCACTGATAAATGACGTAAGTCCCTCTGTATCATTTAACCCAAGTACAGTAGTAATATACATTGCCCAACAAGAACTTCACTTTGAGTAACACACATACTGAATGTTCTCCTTCGCAATATTCACAACACATTTAATATCTGTCCCATGGGAATTTGTTTCCCTTGAAAGCATTATTGCAAATGTCATAATATTTTCTGGTATAGCTCTCTGGTGAGCACAGGTTAAAAAAAAAAATGGTAGAATGGATTAGATAGTGGAGCTGTCATTGCAAACACTCTGTTCCAATTCTAAAAGGAGAAGATAATCAAAACTGTCATTGTCAAGCTGCATAAATACAGCTGGAGTAGATTTATACTGTAATAAGTTGTTTATTAGAAATTTTTATATTGCACATTAATCAAAAAATGGAAAAGAAAGCAATTCAACTTTAAAAAAAACAGAGAATGATTATTAGAGCCTACCATATGTGTGTGTTTATATATATAGTGTAATTCAAAAAGATAGGGAAGATATTTGACTTTTGCATATTGATTTTCTCTATTGTCTGATATCTTGTAAACATAAAATTTGTGTTTTAGAGAAAGATATTTTTTAGGGTTTGCACAGAAAATATGGTGTGATAATGAATAACAGTGGCCTACTTTTACATCCATGCTTGACTTATTTATTATTTTTATAAAGTCCTTCCAAACCACTCAAAATTTTACTAAATCAGCAATACATCGTAATCTTACTACAGCTGTAGCTCAACCGTGCACAGATATATGGGATGATTCCAGAATAATGTTTGCAGAAAGCCTGCAATTTTTGCTTCCATTATTTCTGTGCAGCTGATGGGGTGCCACAGTGACAGAAGCAGCCACACTTTGGTCGCTGCCAGCCTCGACCTTTCAAAGACCTTCAATTTGGTTTTAACTTTGAACAGAATGGGAAGTGCTTTTCTACCCTGAACCACCACAGCAGAGAGCATGCAAGCAGGAAATCCCAGATTCCCTTCAGCCCTACAGATCTGGGTTAGGGAAGGCCAGCTTGGCCACCCCGCACTCTGCTTCTTGGGAGCACATCAGCTGCCATCACAGCCCTCTGCTGCCTCATTCTAGCCAGCAAGCAGGACTCTAGAGACTCACCTCACTCGCTGTACCTTGCCCGCCTCTGCCCCTTCCTTTTCTGCTTTCTTCTTGTAAAAGTTCACAAGGTCTTGGACCTAGTAGAAGAGTTCTCTTGTCTAAGTTTTCAGACTGTACAGCCTGAGAGCTGGTACACAGCTAAGTAAAATTTCTAGCATAGACATGGCCACACTGAATTCCCAGCCATGAAAAATGAAGGGAAATTTTTTGCTGCTTTTACAGTGTTTGTTGTCACTTCCAATGACAGTAGATTTATTAATAAAATTACATAAATAAAACTAAGCAGAAATAACACTTTTCCAAGATCTCATAGCTTTTTGCCAAACTTAAGTGAATTTATCTCACAGTTCTCTGGCTGTACGGTGGTTATCTCTGTGTAACTGTACTGATTTGTGTGGTGTTTTATCTCAGGGAGAATACTATTTACATACCTTAATCTTCATCTCAGTTTGTGAAAATATTCTTATTCAAATCTGCCATGAATGCAAAGTAATATGCAATTATGTGTAATAGAGGGAAAGAGCAACTTCTGGATCAGAGCACATTTAGGTTGCAAAGCTATCATCTTTAATATCAAAATAAGTATTAAGTTCATTAGCATTCACAAATGCTTTAAGGTTGCTTTAAAATTCATCGGAATAATGAATATAGTTAAGATTAAAATTATTCTGCTTTTATTCAAGCACAGAAGAGAAGAAACAAGATTCTGTCTTCATTTCACAGGAGAGTGGTGTTGTTGAAATGTTTCCGTGGTGCAGCAATTGTCTCAAATTTAAATGGTCAGAATACGGAGTGACAGTGATGGTGATAGGAGGGGCCCCCAAGCTGGTCAGGGCTGGAGCTGTTGCTCTGTGAGGAGAGACTGAGGGATGGCACTGGCTCAGCCAGGGAAGAGACGTCTCTGGGGGTCTGGCAGCAGCCCCTCATGCCTGTGGGGATGTGGTCAGGTAACTGGAATGGTCTGGCTGAAATATTAGAGACTTTTTTGGTTTATGAACCAAAGTTGCCCCAAGGAGTTTGTTATGTCATGTCATTTCACCAACTCATTTCTTTCTGAAAATAACAAAGGAATTTTCATCTGGAAAAGTTTATTAAAAGAAAAGACTTGAAGAAAAGGAGTAAATTCATCACTTGAATGTAAAGGAGCTGCTGTTTACATTTGACTCAATTGCCACAGTTAGCAGTTTCTCAGGACAACCATATGGCTGCATGACTATGAGAGAGATCAAGTAGCAGAAAGGCTCATTGACTGTGGTAGAAGATGGAGTACTGACATGATATGCAACCTCTTTTGTCCTTATTTCTGTAGAAAGAGGGTCCCACTTTTCACCAGCAGCACATTCAGGGCAAATCACGTCTGCTGCTTTCACAGTAAGACCTGCTCACAGTGCAAGGCACACTGCAGCTGTAGCAGTCTCCTGAGAACAGGACTTCTTCCCTGATAGTCTGCAGTCATTTTAGTGGGATATGAATTGATTACATAGGTATTTTTGAGGTAGGGAGTGGGGGGGTGACTCACAAAGAGTATGGCCTGAGGGACCTACAAATCTGTGGCATAATATATCTTGGGGTGTAATGACTTCACTTTATTCCCTCCAATGATTTTGTTTTAATGGTCCAATACACGCAATATAAAAATAAATACAAAAGAACAAAGATTTATTCACTCTTTACTTTCTCAATTTTCTCATATTAAAAATTAATTATTTTTTTTACACTGGCCTTTTTTGTTTTTTGGGGCTTCCCCCCCCCCATTATTTTCTCTTTAGAGAGAAAAAAAAAAGATATGATTGCTCTTACACATTATGAAGCATAGTTATTCTATGTGTATTCATATGCATACTATGTTCCATCATTGTCTGTCATGACTACCAATAGTTTCTTTTTCACATGAAGTTTTTGATTCATGTTAATGTCAAAGAAAGGCCGATTCTTTCCTGAAGACTACTGTACAGAAAAGTACTGTTCTCTGTATAGAGTTTTGGCTTTCTTCACTAGGTTTAAGAGTTAGTTTAAATGTAGGTAAAACGTTATAACACATTATATTGCCATATCAATGCATACGTTACCTTTTTCTTTAAATTAACCTTTAGACTGTTCCTTAAACTGGTAATTACAAAAGCATTTACCAAGCTTCACTCTCCTACAGGCTTCTTTCTTAATTTGGCATGAGAGTCATAAGAGACTGTCACATGCATTGATATATATACTATACGATCTTATTCTAGTGTTACCACTTGTTTGTGTATTATTTACTTTCTATCATGTAACATTTTTTAGCAAATATGTCTTGTCACATCTGTTATGCATTGCTATTTAATTGGGGCATTTTGTTCTGCTAAATATATTGGTTGTTGGAATTAAAGTCAAGTGACATATTTAACATTTACAGTGAAACAGAATGTCATCTAAAAAAAAAAATCCATCAAAATAAATGGAAATCCTTATGATGAAATATTCAAAAACAGTATTCCATGATGAAAAATTGTACTCATGCTTACTAAGTAATATAGCTACTGGTGTTAATTTGGATAAAGTCCTTTCATTGCCGCTAATTGATTGCATTACTAGACAATTGTATTTTATATAAATGCAGCATAACTAAAAGGTTTATTTCTCTGCAATCTGATTTAATTTGCCTGATCTTGCCAAACTTTCTGTTCACAAGAGAAAAAACAAGATATGGATTAGTTTCAAACACGATTTCATGTTGTGACACAAAGTTTTAAACTAATTTGTGTACTTGTGATAAAAATCTGTGGTTTACCTTTACCTATGGAGTAATACATTTCGAGCAAAAATAAAATCCAGGAATAGGTAATTAAAGGCATACATGTTATGTCATTTTACTTGTTTCACTACTGATGAAAGCTATCATGAAAGGTACTAATATTTGAGGCTTCTTTACATTTTTCTTTACAATATATTTTTTCTTGTACTTCTTTCATCCCTGTTCAGTCATTTTATTAATATTTTGATAGTACCACTTATATATAAGGCTGTCAAACAACGAATCATTTTCAATCACTGCTTTCGTATGCCTTACCCTACCCTGACAATATCAGGTTGATATTTTGGTTTTCACATAGACACAGAAACCATTTTTTCAGGTGAAAAAATAAAAAAGAAAAGAGGTTTTTTTACTATGCTTAAAAGAATTCTTATAACAATTACATGACCATAGTTTGGGGCATTTGTGTTTTAGATCAAAGGCTTACCATCTGTTATTTGGAAAACATGCATCTGCATCTCTGTTGCTTCTGATGAGCAAAGCGGAAAAGAAGAAAACAGAAAGAAGAGGGAAGGTCATCTCAAAGAAGAATTAAAATTAATTTTTTAAATGGCCCTTGAAGAAAATCTCTGACTTTGAAATTTTCTACTGTGTTTGTTTTTGCCTTGTTCTAAAGTACAAGTGCTAACACATGTGTCCTATCTTGGCCGCCAAGTGATTTTAAACCGTTGGTTGCACTGCCTGTTCCCAGGCACTGGGTTATGTGCAGAACTACAGTACTAGCACTCTGGCCCACCTTCTCGCTCACTCCCTACAGGCACTGAACTTCAGTTCCAACACTGTTAGGTGATTTTAATATGGATGCAAGTACGATAGTAGCAAGGGCTCAATACAATAGTGAGTTAACCATGCAGAGACATACTTTATTTCCTTTGTTCTCAGAACCAGACTGGGAAAAAGCAACGTCACAATCAGCATCCTCACTTCAAAGAAGAGGATATAAGAGTTCACCTGAGGTAGCAAAAGGAGTAACTGAGAGTAGGATGCCTAAGGATGCAGCTAGAGCCTCAGGTATGCACCAAGAGGTTGTAGCAGGTTGGCAAAGGAAAAGTGGATAACTGAAATCAGCAAACAATTGCTGTGGAGAAAGTCGAGAGAGAGAAATCCAGACTAGCTAGACAAGAAAGTTTTCAGTGGAAAGATTTTTATTTAGGAGAATGATATGAAAGTCTCAGTCAAAGAGGTTGGGAACTGAAACTAAAACTGCATTGGGAATTTGGAGGTACTCTAATGAGTCAGAAGATGGAGAGCAGGACAAGAAAATGCTGGAAGATCCTGAACAGTGAACAGAGTGCATAAGGAGACACCACAGAAGGAAAGCTGGAGAATCTGGGGTGGAAACAAAGTTTGTGAGAACACGCAGAAACTGAAACATGAATCATTATTCCATTAGTACTGGTAAGCACCTATAAAGCTCATAGCTTACATGTATTTGCATACAAAAGTAAATGTATCCATTTCTGGACCTTGTGTAAAATAGGAACCCGATATTGCAACCTCATAATTAGTTGATGGCAGAACCTCTGAATACTCTAAGCCAGGTAATGGGTCATGGCAAATTTGTAAGTTTTGTTCATTCACTTTTGTCAAAAACTTAAATAAACAGTGCTGTTTTCTCCTGTTCTCTCCCTTCTCCTTTTTCCTCCACCCTAGTATACCCAAGTCACCATAAATGAGGAACTTCAATACTAAAAACTAAGAACTTGAAACGTAGGAAACAGTTTATGAGATATTCTTCATTATTTCATTGTGAACCAGGATCTTGTGGAAAAACTGAGGAGTGGTATTCAGTCTTTTTGATATCACTTTGATATTACTAGTGCATTCACTAAAAGATATCTTCAGATATGAGGCTGTAAACTGTCCAAAGTTATTTTAATTGTTAGTTTGGTTTGATTCCCCTCATCATAATCTCTGCCTTATGTGGGTTCACTGTTCTTTATTCAGGCAAAACTAGTCTTCATCTGTTAGCTGTTCTTGGCCAACATTTAACCCCATCTTGCTCTCTCTGGTGAAGATAAATATGATGAGATCTGTGTAGCTGCTGCACTAAGTTCACAATGAGTCCACCATTTCTAGGATCTGTCTGTAGATGCTGAATAGGTTCAAAGAGAGAAATGATAGTTGTGAAGTCAGGAGACAAACATGGCATTTCTTGTCATGGTATAAACCCAGAGAAATGTTTGACCATTTTGATGTATTCATTATGCAGCCTTGCCATTTCCTTCAGTAATCTCTCATGACCACTGTCTGCATCAAATGTTGCAAAGCGGGCAACAAAGATGAGACATGATGTATGCCCTCCAGTCCACACCGTCAAGAAATCATCCATCACTGCCATTAGTATTTTGAGACCAGAAGGTTTGCATTTAGATTGCATTGAGGCTTGGACATTTGTTACAGCCTGGTTGTTTCTTCCCCGGATAGTCTGTTGTTGCTATAAGACAATCAGAGAAAATGCTGTGCCCTCTGTTCTGAAACTACACTGAAACTCAAGGGTCAATAAGAGTGACTGGGGCTGGTTTCTGATTTCTTTCTTTTCATTAGTTTCAGGTTGAGATGCATGGCAGAACATTGCCCTATACCTGTGAACAGAGGGAAGGGACTTCAGTGAGAACAAGAAATAGGAATCTGCATCAGAAAATGGTGGTCAGTCACAAAAGTCCACTTTGTGACAGCTTGGGGATGAAGTGGAATGAAAGTCTGCCCACTGGGCAGCTGGCCAATATGCAAGAAATACTGCTTTGATTTGTGAGCTGATTAATTAACTGTAGATATAGCACCAGGTAAAATCCAGATTCAGTTTTATAAGAAAAGCTCTGTGAGAGAAAACTTTAAGATCTGGGTCATCAGAGTATCATAGAAATAGTGGTCAGTAAAAAGTTTCTGTCTAAATTTTGGATGCAACAATTAGCAGTATTCAGACGAACTCCATTGCTAGAGAAACTTTCTGAAGATACTTGGAAATTATATAGTTCAATTTAGAGTTCTTTCTGAAATTTTACTCAGGAAACCAATTGCACCATCAGTCCAAAGAAACATTTCTTCTTGAGAAAAAGACAAAAAAAGAGGAAAAAAAAAACCAAAAAACCAAGAGAGAGAAATGTAGCACCTGAGAAAATATGTTTAGTAGAGCATGTACAGGTAAAGTATAAGTAAAATTTAAATATTTGCAAAATGTAGCTGTTGATCATACTTGCTAAGGAAAAGTCTGTTTAAGAAAATGCTCAATAACTGCTGAAGCTCATTTTGTTACCTTGAAAAAGCCAGGATGTAAAATCACAAGAGGTTTGTGAAGTATTTGGTATATTCAGAAGCTGAATTTTTCTGTCCCTAGAATACTAGCAGTAATGCAAGAGATGTCAGAGGTGAAAAGCATCTGAAGAATGTGACATTATCAGGTTTAACATATTAAGCAGAACAAGTGAATGATAGACTGTGACAGGGAAAGTTTTTTATTCATTTATGCACACACATCAGCTGAGACCTGGCATGGGTACCTCTCCAGTGAGAGGGCACAATCAAACCAGGGGAGGTGCACTACCTCTCCAATCAGTCCAGGTTCTGGGTGGCAGTTTGGCCCCAAAGTAAAAAGTTGCCACCTCAGGCCTTCTGCTCCTACATGGTGTCAGACATTCATGTCATGGTGTTCCTCCCAGTTTTCACAGGAAGGGTTTCTTATAGCCAGATGCCAGCACAGACTTCCAGTCACATCAGTCCACGATGACATTACAGGACACCAGCAGTCTCGGGTGTTCTCCTGTCACTTGCTGATCCTGGCCCATAGACCACATCAGGGCTCCTTACATTCAGTTCTTGTTTGCATTGTTTATTAACTCTTGGTCAATATAGGGCCATGATGTTCCCATGTTAAAGAAAAGTCCGTAAAATGATTCAAGCAAAATATCTGCTGGCTAGAGACTACTCCAAAATGTAGAAAGTATGTCTCTCCTGGAATCTAGTGGCACCTCAGATACTGGTTTTTTACTTTAAGACCCAGGGACTTAGTAAGACAGTGCATCACATACTTAAGCATGAATTTTAAGACACAAGGCTTTTAGATGGAACACATCTGGATATCCAACTTCCCTTTAAAGTGCAGAGGGACAGCTGGGTGTCACGAAATGTTATTCACAGGTATGGGCATGTTGAGACAGACGTGTGTATGGAAGTCACTGAGAAAATCAGACACACAGGGGTTTAATGCAGAACACCTTTATGAAGATCATTACTGTTTAGGCTCTTGAAGACTGTTGGGATAAATACTTAATCCAAAGAACACCTGAAGATACCTCATTTTCTCCCAAATGAAGTTTTAGCCTAATTTTACATCTCTGAGAGCTGTCATGGAATTTTGATATCTACTCAGAACCTGGCTTCTCAGATAACAGGAGAAGAAATTATGCATGGTTGTCCACTAGCAACTTGGGTAATTAACGAACATTCAGATTATTTTAATCCCTAATCTGAGTTTTGAGATTCTGGGATGGTTCTTTTCCCCACTACAATTTCATTGGCTTTTTTCCAAGAGGAAGGAAGGTTGTGTTCATTTAAAACTCTGATCCAAACTGACACATGTGCCAAATCATATGACAGATATAAAGAAGATGATTTTTTTTTTTTTTTTTACCATGAACTGGAAATAGCAAGACAAAGGAAGGAGTAGAAGTAACAAAATCACACACATTAATATAATCCCTTAGAAAGCAAAGTGGACACTCAGATATTTGTACCTTGTGAACTGCCGAATATAAGTATTTGTTCACTATCTAGGGAGTGCCTTGTCCTCCATTCACCTTCAAATGAAGTGTTTGAAACTCTTAAAGGTCAGAGGAAAAATGTGACCTACAGGATTAAGGGATTTAAGGACCCTGTTCTACAATTTAACCCCACAAAATAATGATAACTACTGAAATTGTCACTGGATTCTAATCCATCCCGTGTGTTGTATGTAGCTTTCCATCGCCCAGCTAAAGGTTAGTCTGTTATCATAAACCCCAATACAAGATTTATTTAGCAATGAAAGAGTTTTGTTCTACCAGGTTTTACCTCACAGCTTGCATAGCTAGATGTACACACATGGATGTTCATTAAATCTCAGCTGATAGTCAGCAATTTATGCTGACATGTTCACGTTCAATAGCATAGCCATAACGTCATTTGAAAACTTAAAAGAAATTGATGCACAACCATATTTAACTTCAAGTCACATGCTTTCATCATTCAGCTACATAGACAATTAGTGCAAATAGCAGAAAAGTAGATTTTAAAAGATCTTTTCAACTGATGAAGTTCTTCAATATTCAGTTTTTAATGACCATGTTTCTGGATTTCTGTTGTATTTTTAATTTGCAGGATTTTATTGCCAAGGCTAAAAAAATATGGAAGTTAAAAGAAGGGCTAAGCACACTGATGTGAAAACTGAAGTTTAAAAATGCATCTAAACCTTTTTCTATTTTTCCTTTTTACCTGGAAATCTTATAAGAACGCACAATGTAAAGTAGGGAAATTTCCATCACAAGTGTATGGACTGAAGATATTTAAATAACAATACTACAATTTAGACATTGTCTGAGTGAAAAGAATTTTCAGGCTTTCAAGATTCATCTTTCACTAGTCAAAATGTAGCTTCTGGCAGTTTGCATGCTGCATTGCCAGATTAAATGATAATGTTTCTTCATGTAAGTGTTCCATAGGAGAGAAAAATTAAAGCCTTGTAAAGAGATTCCTACTCCTTCTAGAGTCCTTTTATGATACATTAATGACCAGTAAAATGGGCTAGAAAAAACCACCAAATCTTGGAGATGCATGAGCTGAATCTTTTAAAGACTTTTTCACAAGCTCTGGCTCAGCAGACCTGGAGATAGAAAGATGTATCAGGAGAGGGTCACAACCTATCTCTACTTATCTCTCACATGGGGTGGGCACCAGATAACTATTACATGCTAGATGGCAGCAGCCAAAAGCATTTTCCTGAATGTCTGCAAATTATTTGTTATACTCCTAGAAGTCCGCTTCTTGTGGTTCTGGTCACAGGGAACAGCAAATCACAAAGGTGTCTGCTGCTAGGATTGAAAGAACAGACTTCTCCAGAACTTTTGAGCTTCAAAATCAGCCTTTTTTTCTTCTTTCTTTTTAAACTGAATCAATGGCTTTTGGTTTTTGCCATCCATTTAGCAGCAAGTACTCCAGTCAAGAGAAGCAGATAGAACCTGGATTTAGATACATGAACTGGACTGAGGTGGGCCATGTCTCCTAGAGCACAGAACACGACAGGATCGTGGTGGGTCCCAATCTCCCACGAGGTCAGGCAAGCCTGAGCATTGTCAGCTGCCCTAGCCAAGGCACAAATGACTATTCCAGGCACAAACCCTAGGCAGAAAGCACAGCGGAAAGGCCCGACTTCTCCCATCTTCCACTCTTCCATCATGACATTGCCCTTCTTTCTATTGCAGCATGGGCACTAGGGACACATGTTCCAGGAGTGCCGGGGTAGTGCAGGGAGCAGGGAGCAAGGAAGAAAGTCTAGTGCAGGAAAATACAGGGCAAGGCAAAATAGTCCTAAAACTTCACCAAAAGTTCTGTGCCTGAATTCTCTTCACTGAAAAATCTAAGAAATAACTGTTCATTGCATAATGTGAGCTCAAACAGTGCCCCAACAATTTCTTATCTCATGGAAGCATCTCTTGGAGACCAGATTCTCAGTGGAGAACACTACTCAGAGATGTGATACCCTCCACCTTTGAAAACTGAACCTAAACTGCATGTAATCATATATAAGACATTCAACTGATTTGAACATCTACGTACTTCAGGTTTTTGGGTTTGCCACCTTTTTGTGGGATGAAGTTCAGAAATGAAGATAAGAAAGCCAAGTGACTACATTAGTCATGGATCATTCAAAACCTCCTTCATGTCCACGCAATGTTTTTTATCACATTTAAATGTGAGGACAAAGTCTATTTTCAGGAGATACACACAGATATATGACTATCCCAGCTTGCTTAGAGGTGAAAGGGAAAGCAGAAGTTTCCTTAGCTGAAGGACATCAACAAATTCTGGATTACAAAATTCTAAACTCTCTGAACTGGATCAATGATTTACCATCTTTTTAATTTACTTAACAAATACTCAGTAGTCAGCTTGACAACTTGTTCTTGCTCCAACTAGTGCAGATGGATTTTACCTCATAAATTATTTTAAGTGATTAACTACATAGAAACAGAGAGGATGTAACAATTTTAAAGCAAGAAAAACAGAAGATTCATACATTGCTATGATAATGTTTGACACCTGTCAGTATAATGACTTCAGAGGAGTTTAAATATACATGTACACTTTCTGGTGTGTCTGGCCAGACTGGAAGCAGGCTAAAATGAGTTAAACAAAGACCTGTACTTTCATAGGTGGGTGCCTTATCCCACTTTCCAATTTAATCTGGTTAGATTATTTTACTTTAAAACTTAATATGTGCTGTGCACTTACTGTAAGAGAAAAAATGTTGATAAAGAAGACAAAAAGCACTGTTACAATTTTATATATCTACTTGGATCTAGGTCAGTTAATGTTTGAAAGAAAAAGCTATTGCTTTTGTGAATACCGGGATAGTACTAGGATTGGTTTTCTTTTCAAATAACAAGCAGCATTTTGCTAACGTGAAGCAAAGAAAATGTATGCTGCAATGCTTAAAATAAAAGTACCTATTAAGCCAAATTAAATTGCCTTTCTGAATGGGTTGATGGTGAAGTTGCTTTTATATAGGACTGAAAGGGGTATTAGAAATCTCCCAGATGGAAAATACATGAGATTTGAATTTTCTCTTTTCAGAAGAGCAGATATTCCTTTCCACTGTAAATTTATTGCTAGATATTAGAATTTGTTCTCAAAGATAGGTGTACAAATATGCTTGTGGTACTCGTACCAAAAAATCTAGAAGTTAGATGTTTCATTACATATTCTCCAGTGACATAAAATAATGTGATGATCTCTACAAGACAATATATGATGCATGATAATCAGTTTGCAAAGTCTGGGTTTAGACCCAAGCACCCATCTTTATGCTTGATGTGAGCAACAGCCTGGTTTTGTAACTGTCACTGTATTTATTGGTCTAATAAAAAGCTTTTGAGCTGGTGGCCCTTGAGATAGCATGAATTCAAGTATTCCCTGTTATTTTCATCATTTCTTACATAATTGTGCACAGTTGGTGACAAAGTAGACTATTATGAGTTGTTTCTTACAAAAATGGGCATAGACAGTATAGGATTCAAGCTTATTTAGCTTCTCTAGGCAGATAGAAGCATTGCAGTCAGCATTACCAGTCATTGACAATGATAACTTTGGATCAGAACCTGTTTTACTTTCCTTGATGTTCTCTGTAACTGCTTAAATAGATCTATTGGAAGTAGCATTCCATGATTTCACCATCAGGTGTATTCTCTATTTGTCTGGTTAAATCTAAATGAAGCATCTTTCAATTATAATTTTAACAAAACTATGTCTCTCGTTGGTGCTGTCTGAGTTTACTGTAGACTAATATCTCCTTGTATTTTGGCTTTTCAGACTTTTCCAAGACTTCTTTGTTAGACTTCAGAAACCCCACTCCTTTTATTTTCAATCAGATTTCCATATAATTAGTCATACAAAAGATATACTGCCATTCATCCATTTGACATTGAAAGGCATATTTTTAAATTCTACATCATATACTGTTACAATCACTTATACTTAGCAGTAACATGCTTCTAAATGATTATCCCCAGCTCACTTAGGCTTTGGTTTACCTGCAGTTTGTGAGCTCCTGCAGGCAAAGACAATTTCTGTTCATTTGTTTTAAGGTCCCATGTGGCCATAACAGATGAAATGAACAGTGCAATTTCTACAATAGATCTCCTTCATGCTAAATGGCAGTCCAAAAGGTCTAGTGAATGCTAGAGATTGAGCAATAAAGTTCATTGCTAATATATACCTCTTGCTGCCTGGAACTCAAAACATACAAGCAGTTATAGAGTTTGGGGATAATAGAAAATGTCTGTGATTGATTTATGCTGCATATCACAATGCATGAAATTTTTATATATGTGGTAGAAATGTGTTACACTATAAATGCATTTTTTCTATAGAATTATCATTCTATTTTATAACACCATGGATAAACATTATCTGTTCCTAGAAACTGTTTATATAGCAGCTCTGAGATAACTTTCCTGCTTGCCATACATTATTTTAATATTTACTTTTTTGCAGCATTATTTGTAAGTGCTTATTTTATAACAGTTAAAATTGTTTTCACATCTTAATTCAAGTGGTTGGGGTTTTTTTTTTGTTTTGTTTTGTTTGGCTTCTGGATTTGTTTGGGCTTTTGTCTTTTGGGATTATCCTAGTCCATTGTGCATTATGATTAATTTCCTTTTTGAAACTGTTGTTAAGTTCTGTTTGCTTTTCAAAAACAGAAAGCTGAGATAATAAAATTTCCCATTCTTTTAATCAGAAAAAAATAGCATAAAGTTTTTTTTCCTAAGTAGTTTTTGTTAAAATTCTTTTTTCACAACAAACTACACCACTTACTTGATAGACTTTTCTAGATTTAACATATATATGTACGGTTTTGAAATGTGTCAAATTTTAATGGGCTGACAGTGCATTGAGGGATTTTTTTTCCTTTCTTATGTTTACAGCATGGGCTCTGATTTAATGAAGACCTGATTTCCTTTGCTAAAAACTGGATATGGAACATAGATCACGATGGGTAAAAATGGCAACATAATTCCATTTTTTATAATCCAAACACGAAGTCAGTTATCAATAAATTAAACATGACCTCAGTACCTAAAGATTTAACTAAATGTTCTACCCAAAACCAGTGTTGCTCACCTTAAATTCCTTTTGAAAATACTGTTTATGGGCTTATTTTCCCAGTAATAACTTTAAAGCAGAAACTAATTAGAAATGGTAATCTATATATTTACGTGCATGTGTATCATTTAAATGCATATATTGACTGTTAACATATATGTATATAAGTGAAGTTATATATTCTAGATGTACACACACACACACTAGAACACACATTGTAGAGATAGGAATCACGTTTCTTACTTTTGCAGATATATGAGGTATACCCGAGGTAGAAAAAGTAAGAAAAATGCTTCCTGTGCTTACAGGCCTTTATTTGCATTTGCAACAGAAGTTTTCTTACCTTTCCCTGCATAAATGCAGAGGAATTCCATTGAAACAACATACATACAGAGAGGGTTGAATTTTGCCTTATGTCTTTACAAATATTCTGAAGTGCAGTTTGGGTATAGGAAACATGTTACTCCTGAATTTTTTTATACATCTGCTATATTTTTTATTCTTTCCAGACAGACAGATACCATCAGCTGCCAGAGGAAGAATACTACCTGGGTCTTTGTTTGATGCAATGCATCCACACTTACTTTTACCTCTGTAGGGCCAGTGGAGATATGATTGCAGCACATCCAGAAATACCTGTGGTAGACTCAAGTGAAGTACTAGGTATAACAGCAGCAGCACATCCCCAGGACAATGACTGTAGATGTTATTCACTGGGGATGTTGCCCTGGATGAAGGGTACTGAATAGAGACTGATGGTTATTTTCGATATTATGCAGTTTTCACAGCAGATCCTCCTGCCTCCTAAGTCAATGTATCTGCACTGCTTCCTGCCACAAGTGGGGTCCCCATGGTCCCCTACTCTACATGGTTTAGAGTTTATGCACATAGAACTAGTGTGGAATAAGTATTTCCTCTCAAGCTAATATGAATGTGTATGTAAGCTGGTTTTACTTGGTTTTACTTTCTTGGACTTCAAAAGGGGCCAAAAGCACCAAACTGGACAAAAATCTTTTGTGCCTTACTCCTAAATTAAGTATTACCCTTAAGAACATACTTGGCTTGAAAAGAAAAAGGAGTCCCATAATCTTAATCAGAACCAGAAAATAAAAACAAAACAGGTCTCAAAGAAGCCAGTGAGATAGTAGCTTCAGCAGCAGTCAACCAAACAAATTTCCAGTCTTTAATCTTTGGTTCCAACTATTCATTCCTCGTTGTGACAGTAGAAAAGTATGTGAGTCTATGACCCAAACCATAGATCACACAAAACTTGGCTGAAGTCTCTGAAAGGTGTGTTCATCAGCTGTTTTTCACTTTACTGCACTGTTTACAGGATGAGGTCAATAGCCTGATCCAAACAAGCTCTGAATTTCAGTTTTGAAGCAAACACCTTTTTCACTGTCTTACTGCAGAACCTGCAAGTAGTGCATTAAATAAGACTCCATTCGTAAAATCACAGTCTATACAGCTACTCTCCATTTGACACAAGCAACTTTAAAATATCTGATCATATTCTCCTTTTGAAAGCTGAGTCTGAAAAATAGAAGGATTTACAAGTGCATTCTGTTGCTATTTCTTTGTCCCATCATTAAAACTGAGGTTGTAAATCAAACAGTGCATGGATTTCCCTTTTGGCACATTTATCCCCTACAGGTCATTACTGTGTGTGGGCTGAAAGTGTTGTTGCACTTCAAAGCTATTATCAACCTTCTGTTAGTGGAATTATAATTTTAGCTCTGAACAGACCCATACTTGATTAAACTTTTATTGTTTATAACCTTTTTTCACCATAAAAATAAAAATGAGTTGACAGTGAGAAAAGTCTGTTCTTTTAAGTTAAGAATAAGTAAGGATTCTTTTGGTAGAGTTTTTCAAGAAAAATACACAGTGTGCTCTTCACTAATACCAACATGGTACTATTTTTAACAAGTCTTGGTTATTTTGCTCTAAAAGTTTCTCAGAATGGAAGAGACATCACTAATGACCTTAAACCTGCAAATATACTTTTCAGATTAAGAGACACAAACATGTGGCAGCTACTGTATGGAAACAGATCACTGAACCATATGGTTGCTTCAGAAAAAAAGACAAAACAGTATGATACATTTCACAAAGTAAGTTATACCATTCAAGGAGAAAGACAATGAAGTGGACAAATTCCTGTTTTCCTCTATAATGATTGTCTTATTCCCTGAGGCATAACATTTGATTGTCCTCATCTTTACATGGATAACTACAAATGTTATAATTGGCTATAAAATTATCCAGCCCTTCTGAAAAATTCATCTATAGCATCTGCCTTTCCCATTTCGCTGCAGCCATGAATATCAGAGATTGAAGACACACAGTGCAAAGGAAGACATACTTGTTCCTACATATTTTCCATGTCCATTTTCACTGGTGATTTTCAGATCTTTAGAAAAACACTAGAAAAAGAGACTCTTATGGGCAGGATTCAATTGCTTACCCGTAGGTTTCTAGTACTTAATATATCCCCTCCTCGCCTCCAGCTGTCACTCTAGAAGGGTTTCTTTCTTGCTAATGACTGAGTCATATCTACCCATGTCCAGTCTGGATGTTTTGGATGCTGCAGGGGATCTAGAATGGCTCTAGAAGATGTGTGCTTGGACAACTGAATTTCATGCTTAGTTGCCTGAAGACTGTAACATCTGGAAAGTTAAAGAATATTATCTTTTTTGTTTAGCCATCTAATTTCTATTGGCAGTAAATGTCATAGTCTAAAAAGGAAATATGGAGTTTTTTTCCAGTATTTTTAGGAAGTTTCCCATTCACTGAGGATAGAGAATTTGCACTAAATTATATGGTACCTATGCACTTTATCAGTCTCATTATGAACTTCCCTCTCTATTGTCATCACACCAGAAAAAAAGGGTAACAAGGAGCATTTGTAAAATATGATGAGGTGTTCATCTGCCCACACATGAAGGAGCGACGCCAGATGGGGACATGCAGCTGCAGCAGCCTCACCTCTGTAATGTGTCTGGTTTTAGCAATGTCTAATGATATGAATACTGTTACAATTTCTGAAAAAAAAAAAAAAAAAAAAAAAAAAGGACAAGGACAAAACAGGTTGCAGGGTTTTATCTTCGTCACAGTAGCACTAGATGCATACTCTACAATGTAAAACAGTATGTCACCTAAAGTGATGTTAATTAACAGCAGTTGTACATTTTTCACAGTTCAATAGAACTTATTTGCTTATATCATGTTATTTTAGTTGCAATATCTCTTACGTTTTACATGCTTCCTTTCTCATGTGCAATTAGTCCCTTTTTATGTGATAAGGTTTCTCCTTTACCTTTTCTATAATGATTCCTCTTGCCTGACTTAACCTGCCTAGAAGGTAGTTACTTCAGTGTAAGGTAATTTCCCCCAAGAAGCACCTATCCTACTGCAGATACTTATTTTATACTAAAAAGATGTCTATATCTCCATACCTATCTCTCCTTATTGACTATAAGGAATCTAAAAAGATTAACAGATTCAGGGCAAAATTTTTGATGTGTAAATTAAATGTGCTGTGACACAGTGCAGAGTGTGATTTGCTACTTATTGTGCAGTACATAAATCTATTCATTTGCCCTCCATCTTTCTTTCTTCCAGTGGCTGGAAATGCAAGCAAGCTCCTGAAATACACATGTGCTTTAATATATCCATGGTAATTGACCAAGGCTTTAGCTGAACATCAAATACCAGACAGGAAAATCATAAAGCGCTTGAGATCAAAAATGTCAAAAGTATAGCCAGCTTTTCTTTTTACTGAACTGCAACTGCTTGCAGTATTGATGAAGTCAATACATCTGCCAAATAATTTCCACTAAAACTTTTTGGTAGAAGTTGTTCTTTGTAAGCAGTTGATACATAAATCTTGAATTGCTTAGGATAAATATCTTTGATGAGAATTATCTATATACTCCAGAAGTAATAAAGAATAAAATTTCTGAAAGGATAGTAAAAACTGCTGTTCAGAAGAGGGCTGTTCAGTATTTGTTATGTTTGACCTGTTTCAGAACACAAAACTAAACTTTGAGAATGCACTTTGCTAGCATCTAAAAAAGGATGGGAAATTAATCCTTACGTAGCATAGCATTAAAAAGAGTACCTAAAGCTAAGTATTTGTTTCAGTTCACTGAAATAAACAAAAATGGCTTTCCAAGAATTCAGTAAGTCCTCAAGTGCTATAAAAACTGATGACTTTTCATTGTTTGATGAATTTAATCAAAGGGTTTCTCACAGGAAAAGTGAAAGTCTGTAATATTGTAATGGAATATAGTACATAGGTCAATGTGCAATGAAAAACAAATGATACCACAGCTCAGTAACATGTCACTGCAGTGGATGCAGTGCAGTATAACTCCATTCTAGCAAAATGGTGTTTGAGGCTATTAAGTCAGCTTTTGCACAGACACACGGCCCATTGACTTGATCACACCCAGTATCCAGCTGAACTTGCTTAGAGGTAGTTTAGGTATTTTGAAACAGCGCCAATATGAGCAACAAAAGCAACTTTAAAAGGCATGTTGCTCAGTAAGTGGTCCTCTGTTTTTTCTCTCATGTTTTAGGAGGAATTTCCACTCACAGATGTTGTTTGGGAATAGTTCATTAAATTGATGAAAGAGTTGAACTGCATTAGCAGTTCATACTTACATAACTAAATTAAGACATTCTAATGATCAGAGAGAAAATAACACATGAGATAGTGTGATCCACATTCAATGGGATGTGTGTAACACAATCCTCAGGAAGCCTCAGAAACCTTCAGGAGAATACTCTAGCAGTCAGCTCTGCCTTTGCACTCTTATGTCACAAATTGTTGCAGATGGTTCTGTTTTCTTTTGGAGTCTAACCTCTTCGCACATTTATGGGATGAATCTTTGATAGATGGGTGTAATCTGTTCATTATATTATGGATCCTAGTTCTCCCTGGGGTAGTTTCAAATCCACATGGTGCTCTTAATATTCTTTATTTTACATTATAATCCATGATTTATTTGAAAGATGTGTAGAACTGTATGCAAGCAGACAGCTCCCTATTGGACTATTATACCAGCTAGGGAGATTCATGTGTATTGTTTATTTCACCATCATACAGAATAATTTACATTCTAAAAAATATATTCCTCCTTCACTCATTGCAGATTATAAGGTATGACTAATAATGTTTAGAAATACATAATTTTTCTTTGTATAAATCTTAGCACTGGAGAAAAAATCTGATCCCCAAACACTGCAGAGACACAGCTTTGTCTGGAAATACCATTCTCAGTCAGCTCCTTCATTTTTGGACTCAATTCTTCAAGGTAAAAGCACTCTAATCAACCAAGTACCAAAGACACACTCACTGTAAGTATATGAATCATAACACTGATTTAGGAGGAAGAGAGGAGATGAGGTCAACCCATTTGTGATCTAAAAAACTCAATGTTTCTGGGAGATCTGAGAGAAGCACCAGGACTTACAGATGCTTGAAGGGAAAAAAACATACAGTGTTTGAGGGAGAAAATCCTAAGAAATTCCTTCCTATTGTAGCATCTCTGTTTTTATTCCACAGACCTGATCGATTACTCATTGAAAATCAATGCACAAGAAACAAAACATAATGCCCTCATTCTTTCCTAAGACTCTACTTCATGTTAAAGCAAAAGTCATTTTCACCCTCAAAAAACAAGGTTAAGAAAATGTCTGCAATATTGTATGCTTTCATTCTTCACAAAAATGCTGAGGTCTGCTAAATCCTCACATTACATACAGTGCTTGAGATCCTGTCAGTAAAACTGCATTTAGCATTTGTGTTAGTCCAGAGGCAGAAGCAGAAATTAAAACATGTCATCTAGGACAGTTAAATTTGCATGAACTAACCATTAAAACAAAGAATGCATTCATAGGGATTTATTTTTATGTGCTTTTCAGAAGGATGCCAGTGCACAGTCTTTTTTTTATTAAATTGCCAAAACCATTACCGGGACATTTTGTAGCAGTCAAATTTAGAAATTAAGACTTTAAGACTTAGTTGGTTAATTTGTTGTGCTAAGAAAAAGACTTGGGAATTTTTATATTAGAAAACTATTTTGGCTTCAGAAATTGGATTGCATCAGAAATTGAATAAGTATCTGTATGACCTGATTTGCTAGCATTTATGGAAGCCACAAATGTGTAATCAAAAAGGTAATAAAGTCACTTTGTAAGAAAAGTAATGTCTAAATAAGTATTGAGAATGCCTTTTAGAACTTTTTAGTTATACTATTACTGTTCCATCTGATAACATAGTTAACAGGAAACAATATCTGACAATATCTGTGAAAGCGACAATCTTCCATACTCACTTCTGAAAGAATTCCAAAACCTTATAGCATTAACAAAACATTAAGGTATACACTACCAATTATTTTTTTTTAATCTTTCTGATTACAGAAACTAATCACAAAATACATATTGCATACAAGCTGAGATCTAGATTTCAGTACTGAACCTACAAAGCATTTTATCTGAATGCTTATAGTTTTAGTTCCCACAGAGCTGCTTTCCCTAAACTGATTTCAGAAAACTAAAACATATAGGTTAACTTATTGTTTCTTTAGGCAGAACACAGCAGAGTAACTGATTTTGAAAACTGGTCAGGGATTCTCAAGGTCATTCACAAAAGGACCCTTCTTTATTCTTTCATTTTGTAGCACAAGGTATTTGAATAAGACAGGCTTTATTTTTGGAGAAAGAAAATTTGTCAAGAAGTTATTGGAGGTGTATTTTGTTTTGGATTTATTACATTAAAATATTGGTAAATATAATAAAAATAGTTTGCATCACTTACCTGGTGTCCAGGTACTTTCCATGTGATCTATTTTCCATCTAGTCTCATCTTCCCCAGCAGATCACGGTACAGCCAATCCTTCTGACAGCTGAGTAGGAGCAGCAAGGCTGTCATCTCCAACTGCACTTCAAGAGGCATTGAAAACTTCAGTGCCACAGTGGCAATTATTTGAAGCAACCATCAGATGGATAAGAATCTTTCTCTTAGAGAAGGAAAAAGTAGCTAGATCTAACTCCCTGGTTTAGATGTAAGCTTTCTAACTTTGATTCCCTCTCAGCTTCCCCCCCCAGCTCTGAGAGACTCATGAGCTGATGCTGTTAACCCTGAAAGTATTTGACTCAGGGCTAAGCAAGGCTTATAGAATGTGATAATTTAGTATAGTTTACACAGCTTGTTCACCTGGTCTAACTCTGAAAAAACCTGGCAAGTTTATATCTTCTCTGATATAGACTTCAATTATTTAGGCTTTTAAGGATGCATAAAACCACATGGGTTATTCATGGCAATTCCCCATAGTTATTTCCTTTCTGATTTTGCCTAAATCAAATATATACCTGCATAGACACATGGCCAAAATACCATTATAATTTCTCATGCTCTGCATTCATAAGGAACAGCCATCTTCACTAGTAATTAAAACACAGATCAGACGTGTGGCTGGTCAGTAGGAGCATATTAGGTGTCTCAGACAGTGTCCTGAGCACCACAGTATGAACTTTTGCTATGGGAGATACAGTGAACAGCATCTTTTAGCAGAAGTACTTCTTGACTATATTAATTCAACTTTTATTTATTAAATAATCAAAACTGGTGTTCAATAATGGCATTTATTCATGGAATAAAGAATTGTAGAGGTGAAGAAAACATTTTTGTATTTTAAGAATATAATATTTTATTACATTTAATTTTTATTCTTAATTATTAAATTTTAAATAGTTTTTATTATAAATTAATATACAATATTTTTTATTTTATAAAATTTGGGTTTTCCTTTGTTACCAGTGATTGCAGTCTTTAAAGGACTCCAGTGTGGTGTGGCATGGTGAAGGTGTAAGCAGGCATGTAATTTTACTAATGTGGGAAAGATGATCAAATGCACTTGATTTGTCTTTAACATATGATGAAATAGTAAATACAGTTTTTATCACTTTACAGGGACATCCTTAAAGCAGCTGTCAGTGTTTTTCCTATTGTTGATCAAATTAGGCTAACATCTTCTGACAGCACTTGGAAAACAATAACATTTAATTTACATATAGCTTGAAACTTACCTGTGAAATATGAGTCATTTTGAATTACGTTCTGTTCTTCTTTGTGTCTTCTCAAATTAACTAGGTAGAAAGGAAAGGAAAAAAATAGAAGAATTACACTCCAAACCTACACGTGTGCGCAACAAGGTTTATCCAGTCATGGCAATGTGTGTAAAATATGATTCATGAAAAGACAAAAGATGAGAAGACATATGATGGACAGGTTTTGGGTTTACTTGTCTCTTACTTGTGCGATGGTCCTTCAAAAAGGTGTGGGTGGGTTGTAGGAAAGAAGGTTATTGTTTATCTCTGCTTGCTGGTGAATTTTTGGGCAAGGAGGGAATTGGGATGGCAGTTCAGACTGGTGTCTGTTTCCTGGAGTTTCCTGGAAAATCAAAGGATGGGGCAGAAAGAAAACAGTTAGGGAGACAAAGAAGAAAAGGTATAACAGACTACAAGACATCTGAAAGGCCAGGACTAAGAGATGACAAAAAGGTTTTCCCTAGAGACACAGAAGAGATGCTGTGGGATTTATTGTTGCCTGGAATTATTGGAATGAGAACAAGCCTGACAGACAAGACACAGCAGGCAGGGAGAAGTGGAAGACTGTTGTTTCATTATGTCTCTCTTATTCATTCTCAATTTCCTCTATTCTAAATGATCTGCTATCTAGCCAATCTTCAGAAAAAAACTATTTGAGCCTTCGATATGCACTTTTCAGAAAAAGACACAGATAAAAGCTCTGGCAGTCCTGTGACCTCAGGGATACATGAACAATGTCCATGAGTTTCATGCTAGAATAACCTAAATGTGCAGAGTTGTGTGCATCTCTGTACTCAAACACATCCATAATTATGGAAGGTTTAGCAATAAAGTAGTGTAGGCAAAGATATCTGTCTCTGAATACAAAATGTTGGTAGGGTTTTTTTCCACTTTTCCCCATTCTTTTCACATTTCAATTGTTTTGGGTTTTGTTTCATTATATCTTTTGAAAAATGATTTTTGAGAAGAGTATGGTCACAGGGTAAATCATAATAAACATTTAGATATTTGAGAATAAATAGTGAGAGCCAAGTTCATGTTATAGCTCATTAAGACATGATTGAGAAGTTCTGTCATGTACTGATCCATGAATCTTTGAATCTCTTTTTAGGACTGCTATGGTTTAACCCCAGCTGGCAACTAAGCACCACAGAGCCACTCGCTCATTCCTCTTCTCTCTCCCCCTCCTCAGTGGGATGGAGAGAGAATTGGAAATGTAAAAGTGAGAAAACTCAGGGGTTGAGATAAAAAGAATTCAATAATTTTAAAAATATAACAATAACAAGGAAAAGGAAAATAACAAAGAGAGAGAAATAAAACCCGAGACAGACAAGTGATGCAAATCAAAACAGTTGCTCACCACCAACCAAACAATGTCCAGCCAGTCCCCGAGTTTTATTGCCGAGCATGACATCATGTGGTATGGAATGTCCCTTTGGTCAGTTGGGGTCAGCTGCCTCAGCTGTGTCCCCTCCCAACTTTTTGTGCACCCCCAGCCTCCTTGCTGGTGGGATGAGGTGAGAGGCAAAAAAGGCCTTGACTCTGTGTAAGAACTGCTCAGCAGTAACATAAACATCCCTGTATTATCAACACTATTTCAGCACAAATCCAAAACATAGCCCCATACCAGCTACTACGAAGAAAATTAACTGTACCTCAGCCAAAACCAGAACAATTACTTTTTTTTCCCCTAAAACCAGACACAGACTCAATTTACCTGCAATGAGTGATCCAGATGTGAGTTCCTCCTCTGCTTTTTTAAAAGCAGGAAATTGCATGAATTTGATAAACTGCCTGACTAGCCTGTCACTCAATTAATTCATTGACCAAAAAACTGAGAAATTTCATAACTTCCATTCATTTTCTGGATTTTTTTTTTTTTTTTTTTACTACAGCAGTAACATTTTGTGGTTTTAGAAATGAAGTTCTAAAGTTTCCTAAGGAAACAAACCTCCAGCAACCATGCTATTGCCTTACACTGCCTGTGTGCTTCGTTGGCTGCCTGTGCCTGGTTTTAAACTTGTTGGCTGATTTGACAAAGTCTCAAAAATATTATCTTCTTCAGATTAACTGAGAACTGGTGCCTGGGTAAAGAAGTGAAACTTCACCTTCTAGTGAGAGAAATACCGTAGTGTCAGGAAACCAGACTTCTTGGTTCCACTGCTCATGAAATTTCTGGATGGCACATAGAACAGTTAGGGGCTGCAGGGGCAGCAGGCGGGGGGGGGGGGCTCTCTCCAGGTGCTGATTAAAAGCAGTTCCAGACACCTCACTAGGAAACCAGTTGCAAGAGTCGAAAACAAAACAGTGATTCAATCTGCCATTTGGAAAAATAAAGTAAACAGATCAAAGAATTTGTTGGCAGAAACTAGCCAGACAGTTAGTAAATGAACCAGGAGTATTTACAGGTGACATATTTTCTTTCTTATCAACATATTTCTCCATTTTCATCTGGGCATGCAAACAATAGCAGAGCCATTCCATTTTTTACTTTTCTATAATCTCAGTTATTCTGAATGCACCACAAAGGTTCACATATTGCTCAGAAAGAATGCAGAAGAGGTAAGTCACCTTTTTGAATAATATTTTGCAACAGGATGAACTGGATTTGCCCAGCCCAAAAACAGACAAGCCCAAACCTTATTTGATAACGAAAGACAGAGAAAGAGGGAAGCTGCAATCTCTGGAGGAAAAGGAAAAAAAAAACCCAAAACAAAACCCCACAAAAATAAACAAACAAAACCTACAAGCAAACAAAAAAGCACCACCACCACCAAAAACTTTAAAGCTTAATTCTTCAGACTCTTCTACATACTACACCAATATATTTTGATGAGAACTTTGGGCTGCTCAGGGAATCTCAGAAGGGCTTTAAATTTCCTGAGAAATAAAGGGACTGTCATAGCTTTCATTGAAAGGCTGTGGAATCTTGAAAACACACACTCATAGTGAATTCATAAAAGTTTAACCATTCTGATATTTTTCAGACCTACTCTCAACTCAAAACTTAGAAACCTTACTGAAATAGAAAATCTTCATTTTTTACATTTTTTTTTTTAATTCTTTCTTTCTTTCCGATTTGGATTTCCTTTTTTTCTTTCAGAAGTAAGGATAAAAAGAACTTATTTTGTACTTTCCATATGAATAAACTATGCAAACTTTCTTTAGAAGAAAGACTGGTTTGTTGAGGGATATGCTTGTAGATATTAAAATTTGGTCAGAAATTGTGCACTTAGAAATATGCCACCCGATTTTTTAATAACTTTACAGAAATTAGAACAAACTCTACAATTAAAGACAAAATCAAAGCCATTTATTCAGTTCTAAAGATGCTTTTCCAAGCAATAAAGAGAACAAGCAAATAATTTAGAGTCATATTAATTAGGTCTTGAAGAAAGATCACTCACTGAGGGAAAATGAATGGTGGCTTTCTATCTGGTGGGATTTTTGGTGGTTTGTTTGGGTTTTTTTTCTCATGTATTGTTCTGTAGGATAGTGAAGTAGGAAGTCCACTGAGTAACACAGACTTCCATGTAGTCAAGTTCAGTGGCTTCAGGCTTTTTTAGTTTTGGGTTTCTAAATATTTTGATAGTGCCTATCCATCAATACAAATATGAGTTTACTGATATTGTACTTATTTTTCTGGGTTCAAGATAGCCTTATGGAACTCCAGGACAACACCTACCTACCTGAAGAGGTAATTTGGAAAAATACATGTTCCATTCCTCAGAAATGTCTTAATGCAGCAGTTGTCTGTTGCTGTGTCATTTGCTCTGACTCATTGCTCCATTATCAATCACTGTGTGATGTGGGAAGGCTGGGGATTGAAACACACAGATACACTTACTCTTTAAATTTCCAGTTTGCATAACCAAGTGATGCAGTTAATCCTTTATATGTGGAAGCTGAGTTTTCAGTAACAAAATGTGGTGAATGGCAAATCAAAAAGCAGAGCTATATAAGATATAAGGGTGGACCCCATAGATAAATAATGGCATTAGTTAGGGGTGGCATCCTTAACTAGGGCAGAAGAGGCAGAGTAATTTTTCTCTGTCTGTTTTTCCTTTGTTACCATTCTTGTAGGGGCTTTATCTGTCTTTTATACTTCTTGTTAACTCCTTTGTGTTTTCACCATATCTAGGAAGATTTATGTATGCTGAATACATTTTCTTTTTAGTCTTTCTTGTGACCTAAAGTCAGCTCTACCTTGTGCACCAAGTTGCATTCCTTCAGTGACCAATAATGGGCTTTTTCTGATTTGTGTTTATAACCCTGGATCCATCTTGTGCCTGTATTTTCCAGACTTATGCTGTCACAACATAATATGAAGTACATAATGAATAACTGGGGAGGTTGGAGGGTGTGGGGTGTGGAGAGGTATCTAGACCAGAGATTTCCAACCACACTTTGGCTTCCTGTTTTGCTGCATTTGAACTCTATTGATTCTTGCCTCTATGGCTACACCACGGCTTTTCTTTACTGGGATGAATAAGAGCTTTACTCAAGAATCTTCATAACATGATGACTAGAGCAATCTTCTTGATGTGCAAGTCATGGATTCACATTTCTTCAGACTCTGAAGAGGCTAGGGAACACTCTGTTCTCTCATATGGTTATGTTAGTTGCAGACACAGAAAAGCTGGGCATTGCTTCTTCCTGCAGAACTTTTGAGAAAAAACAGCCATGGTTATACTTTCTACTAGCTTAGTCCTCTTGCTTCTCCACATCGTTACTAGATCAAATCCTGGAAAGTCTTAGAGAGAGAAATACCTGCATCAGTTCATATTAATTCTCTAGTTCTTTAAAAATGGATCCCCTGAACATGCTTTCCTTAACTGCTGTCCCAGTAGGTACCTAGAGAGTTTTTGATATAATGCAAAAAATGTAGTAGTCTGATTGGTTGTATTATTTACACACCTCTAAACTTCATTTATATTCTAATTCAGACAATATGTATATACTTTCGGGTTTGCTATGGACACCAGTGCATATGACTGCAGGACAGTATTTTATATTCAGGAAGTCAGTGAGTATAGCTGTGCTAGCGGACATTCAGTAAACTATATAAGACAAAAAGTAGTGTGTACTACTTTGCGTGTCTTCTGAGAAGGCTCTGCTTACTTAGGTTTGAACACTGTTTGATTCCAGACTAGTCAGTGTTACCTGCAACTCATCTACTACAACCACAAATATGACAACTGAATACTTACTGATAACAATAGTCTCAGAGCTCAAAAACTAGTAACAACAATCATGTTTAGGTAATATACATCACGAAGATGCATAAAGCTGAAAACAAGCTTCCGTTCGTAAAATGAGTAGTACAAAACCATTATAAATGCAATAGCTTTCAAAATAAAGGAAAACACTCCTTTACCGATATTCTAAAAAATCTTCCCCAAAATGTCAAACTCAGGAAACAATAGAAAGTTTTTTAATGATTTATAAGGTTTGATGTGAAAATAACACTTCTTTATGCCATAGGCAAAATACTGAATGCTAAAATCATGTTTGGTATACGCTCATTAGGGTTTTTTTTAAATAATGATAGCTATATAATTAAATAGTGCACCAAAATCACAAAAAAAAAAAAAAAAAACTTAAAATAGGGAATTTAGTAATGAGGATGAAAATCAGATCTATTGACAACGTGCATTAGGCTTGTTATTAGCAGAAGATAATGATTCACTTGCATATTACAAAATTATTCAGGTTCTGAAACTAAAATTTAATCTTTTAAACATTGGTTAATAGTAATATTATCAGCCACAAGTCTTCTGGGACTTTTAATTTTCTGATTTAAATTAAATGCTTTTTACCAGCTTTTGTTACCACCCAATTAATTTTCAAAACCAATTAAGATAAAAATCACCCATAATAATATCATACTTATTATTAAACCTATAATTTTACCAATCTCATTTACCATTTTTGACCTAACATTAATGACTCCTGATTAGAGGTGAGCATAGACTCTAGGGTTTATGTCTGCGAATTGTTGATGTGTTTGGAAAATCATGTCCTCTTGAATTGGATATTGGTTTTGCTAAATGTAGAGGTGAGTAATTTACAATGAATAACGCATTTGACATGTCTAACCCATGTTTTGGTTAACATGATAACTGCAAGTAGATCACTGTTTCCTAAAAATACTAATTGAATGTGTGCAAGATAATTCTTTTGCAGTTTGAGTTCTCCAGAAAGGAATAGATAGAAGTAAATGTAAAGATGTTTATTGCTGGTTCAATAAATTATACTGTGTCATGATTGGAAGATTGCACAAGAATATTTGCTGTCCATATTTGAAGTCCCAGTGTTATAGAGGTTTTTGTGAGTACTGAATGGTCGTAATGGTCTCATTCCCAGTCCAGTGGAAACAGCGTAATTCGTACTTATTTTCTGGAAGCCTGCTTTTTGTAATCTCTTGTTGCAAGTCTTCAAATGTTTGTAGCCAGTGAGTAGGCGTGAAGTTGCAAGTATGGATAAAATGGAATAATTTAAAATGAGAACTAATACCCTGTGGAAATAGCTCATATTCTTTCTCCAAGCCTAACTAAGCTTTTACTCCATATTTAAACTAGCTCCACTCTCTTAGTGTATTTCTAAGAGTTCTTTTGTAAGCAGACTAAAATCACTTTCCATTATGATTACACTGTCACATTTGTGTATGATACAACATGACATTAAACAACACGAAGTGAATAACTCAGATGATCACTTGTTGTCAACATAGTTCATGTAAATACAGCTGAAAAGCCTCTGCATTTCAGAAAATGAAACCTCTTTTTTGCAAAGGTCTGAAAGTCAAAATGTAGATAATTTGTCATATGTCTTTCCATAACCTATTTTGCTTTCTAATTGCTCAGGACTAGACCCTTTCTTTACTCTCATTTATGTATCTCCTTATCTACAGTCACTGGCTAGTCAAAAATATTTAGATATGCCTGAAGATAGAAGGTAACTAAGTACATGTATTTAAGAAAATAATTTCTATAAAATAGCTATCAATCCTTAAGAATAATCAGCAGCAAATCTGCATGTCATTTTTCTCATATGTATCAACAATATAAATAAATCTAAGAACTTAATCTATAATTTATAAACCTGAGTAGTTTTTTAGGAGTGAATCTAGAAACAGTTTAAAGAACCTTTATTATTCTTACTGAAAACATTTTATATGATAAGTAGATATATTTTTCAAAATGGTTGTTGTCGACCAAACTATTGACATTCAACAAAGATTTTTATTTGGATAAATACAAAAATAAGTTAATGGTAAAGTATGAATAAATATTAAACTTGAAGGATGTTGAAAAAGAAGATAAGAGAGATAGAAAGCAACTGAACCATGGCAAGAACCATTTGCCTGTTTATTTCAAATTGTTTTCTCCACCTAGAATATTTCTTTTCTCCTTCTAAAACTGCCCTTGTTGAATGACAGGGTTTTCACCTTATTGCATCTGATGAAAAAAGTTAGCAGCTTCCTAACTGGATCTATCTTGACTATGATCCATCTCCTCATTAAACTTAAAAATCTACAGCCGGGGAGAATTAAGCCTTAAGAAGAACTATAGAGGGCTCATCATTCAAGTAAATTAATGTTCTGCATGAGTGTTGGAAGGACTAAGAGTGAAAAGAGTGAGCCATCTGTTTTGAAACTGACGCAGGATTTAGAAGTCTATATCACAGGTATAGATCATAAGTCAGACCTGGCACTTACATGTTTCTGTGAATATTACAGGGCCTTTTTGAAATTAAACTGAGGCAAAGGCTATATAATCCAAACTGTCCAGAGATTAAATTAGACTAGTGAGAGAATGTGGTGAAATATCCTGATTTATTTCCAGGAAATTTCTATTAATCTATTTCTCAAGTACAACATAATATAAATTAATCATCATAGCAAGTTCGTCTCCTCTATCACACTGGCTGGTTATATGGGGGGAGGGGGTGGGGCAGAGAGTAATGGATAACATTCTTCTAATCTAGAGAATGAGGAAGGAAAGTTTAAATCTCAGGATTTTGAAAAGGGGTTATAAGTCAGTGTTCATGCTAGTAAGATGTATGGGCCTATCTTGAGAGAACTCTAGCCAAAATTTTGAAATATTAAAAAAACCAAAGCCTCAGTTTACTTGCTAGAGATGCCCAGTCACCACTGCTTTCAGATGTTCTGTTCCAGATCAGAATAAAATACTGATATATTTTGATGAGGGTAAGGAATGGGAGGATTTTAATCCCTGATAGTCCACAGTGTGTCTATGTTTCATATTTCAGTATGAAGAATTTGTGCACCAAGGCTCATTTATAGAAAGAAGTACAGTGAAAGATCATACCCAAAGTGAAAGCTTGACGTGGGACTTTGTCCTAAGAAGCTTGAAGACCTGACTCAGCTAATATCAGTGGAAGTTACCATTTATTTAATAGCATTCTGGATTTCACTTCAAATTACTAAATTTTAATGTTAATCATCTTCTCTACCAGGAAGCTAATGGGTACTTCTGTGAGTTTGCAAAAACTTATTCGCTTTCAGTACAAACTATATGCATATCGGTCACCTTAACAAAACAGAGTGAGCCAGCAGAGAATAGTATACAAGCAAGAAATCTCTTTCCTTTAAATGAGCTCAAAAACTGTGCAACTTTATCTTTTCAATAAATGGTCTGTACCACAGGCCAGACCACTTGAAATTGAACTTAAAAGACATTACACCAAGGTGTAAGAGAACTGTAGTAACACCTCTGAGGCTTTATCCTCGGGAACTAACCCGCTCAGCCAAGATAGGGGAGGGTCATCTCCAGTTCAAACCACTGACACTCCTAATGAATTAAAGTTTACATACAAAATATTATGCTGTATATTGAAAAATCTGTTGCCTGACAGTAAAAAGAATCTACTTTATGCCTGGTTGCCTTCAACTTCAGAGCAGAAAATTTTCTATGCCTCTTCACTTTCCCATCTTACCTACTTCACTGGGTGTAATGCATATTCCACAATATTAAGCTATCATATTATTCTCTGTCCATATCATATTAATCATATCATACCATACCATATTCTCTCTGTCTATCTGGTTATCTACTGGTATTAAGAAGTTCATGCTACACATCCTAACTTCTGTGTAAAGCTGGCTTACCTTCTCAACTAATATGGTCCATTTACTGCATGATACTTCATCGAGTATCAGAACAATATTTTGCTGTAATGCTGAAAGTTCAGGCTGACCCACTGTACTGCTTATTTGATCTGGGTCTCCTGTTACATATTACCTAGAGAATCTACTGATGTAAATTAGAACTTCACTGGCCTTTTTTTATTTCATATCTTAGCCTGTTCACTTTCCAAAAGGTACGGTACAGATTGGTGTGAGTGTCATCAGACTATATTAGGACAATGCTTTGCATTTATCACTGAAAATATGTTACATTTTCATTTATATATACACAGACATTTAGTAAATGAACCAAGTGAAAAAAAAAGACTTAAATGTTTGGGGAAAGAGGTGATATTTAATTTAAAAGTTATTATTAATCAAGTAATAATTAGCTTATGTTCCTTTATTTGTTGGTTCTTTATTTTAAACATTACTTGTTTAAAAAAAAAACCCACAACATACTTAAATATTTAGCTAGAAGCTCATATAAAATCAGTGAGTCTACATGTATAAGTAAAATATATACATAAGATTTGCAAAATTAGACCCTTTAATATTAAAGTAGTGAAATGAAATAAAAAATTCTTATCTGCTAGTCTCCTGCAAAGGCTACCGAGTCTGCAGTGTATAAGAGGGTTCAACCTTTCCAATTAAAATATTCGTCCCTTTTTCCCCCGTGTGAAAGACTGAAGCAAATTTGAAAGGATACTCAGCAGGGCAGACTGCATTATTTTATTTCTAATAGTGAGATAAAATAAAAGGAGTCAGTCTGCTAACATTGTCAGCTGTCCCCAAACTTTATCATGGATTGATGTTAAGAAATTTAAGAAGCTTATAAGAAATTCAGGTACTATTTCTTTACACAAAACTTATTTGAAATATAAAACTGTCTAAATTACTGGACTAGAGAGGAGCAGAATAAGCCAATCAAATGAAAGTCAATCAAATGAAAAGCAGAACAGGAATTTCATAATAAAATGAGTAACCAAAATCTTCAATCACTGTCAATATTTCTATAGTCAGATTGGTATTAGATTGCTTCATTTGATTTAACCTTTGTGTGTAGATGTGCCTCCAGCAGACAGGGGGTGAAATCCCAGAGTCACAAGCTGCAGAGCCAACAATGTGTTTTTCTGCTTGTTCATTGTATACACTTATAGGATGAGGATTCAGTGTGAAAGAGCAGTGAATGTAATCAGAAAACTTTTACCTGGTAAATAGGTGCATTCTACATATGCATTTGAGTAATAAGATGGGATCTCAGACTTACACTTATTGTTAAGTGTAATCTGTTAATTATTTTGGGGAATGTGTTTTTCAGGGTCTATGAAATTATATGGAAGAACAGAAAAGTCGGTGTTATGGAGATTGTCTTAGCTTTATTGCTACTTTTAACTCCTTTTTTTTGACATCTTCTTTTCTTAGCCCACAAATTCAATACTCCTGAAAACTTTTTTCCATTCTTTTGGGCATTCATATAAAAAATTGTGATCATGAGAAGTTGCACTGGTGTAAAAGGTGTATCCACATTTTAAATGCTCAAGGGAGAATATTTTAGTTTTCAAGACAGACATATGGACTTCAGTTAAATGAAGGAATATAATTTTATGGCCTTTTCTAATATTTGAATACCGAGGTTACAGATACTGCTGTTACTGCTGTGATCAAGTCTACATTTACCAGACTGACAGCATGATGTACTGACTGGAAGATACTTGTCTTCATCTTTGCTATTCATATATCAGTAAGAATGGAAAAGGCGGATGAACAGCAAAACTGTTTTTTTTTCAAGAAAGAGTAATATAAGTGAGTTTTGCTGAGGGTTTTTGAAAAAGCTTTAGAAGTTTTCAGAAGCTTTTTCCTCCAGCTAGTGTTAGCTTTCCTGGAGCTCATTTTAACCAATGAGGTTTCACAGCAAAGACATCTGGGAAATGAAGACTGTTTACCAAAAGAAAATATAAGTATGTAAATTTGAATTAGAAAAGAAGCTTGTGCAAACTATCTAGAAACAAATGTGGTGATGTTTTCATCATGACCTCCTGGGCTCAGCCTATCACATATGAATCTTTGAGAAAAACTGATAAAGACTCCTTGGTGACAACAATAAACAGAGGTTTACTTGAGTGTTTTCATGTATTTTTACCGGAAATTGTAGCAGATTCCTTGCTCCTCCTGCACCCTTGGGTGGCCAAGGCTGTCTCCCAGCCACGCTTTCTCATTAGTTATATGATGTATTCACCCCATTCTGTTTCAGTGTGCCTTAATTACTACCGTTCCCAAACCACTTTTTCAAGAATATGCAATGCTTGTATTAAGACACATGGAGAATAAGCTTTTATCCCAATTCCATGCCCTGCTCTCTGCTGTTTTGGATAAAGGAGACACAAGATGTAAGTCATCTCTTCTGGAAGTCCTTAATTCGCAAACTTGAAGTAAAAGCGCATGAGTTGAAACTGAACATCTGTGAGTTTAGGTATTGTCAGTGTTTTCTCTAGAACTGATAGAATTGTTTTGTTTAGAAATTAGAGTCAAAGAAGTCATGACATTGTGAAATTTATACTATGAATGTAGAGCAATTACTTAAAGAAGTTACCAATAACACACAAGTAATCCTTCTCAAGGACTTCCCCAAACAAAAAAAAAAAAAGCCCCAAACCCACCCCTGAACTCTGTTTCTTTGATAATAAAACTCATTATACAATTTACTCAGATGTTAAAGAAAGACATAGATTAACATTAGCAATCATAACAATATTAAATATAAGAATTAATAAAATGTAGTGTTGGAATTGCTACATATCTTTGTATACATGACAATAGCCATGCATGACTACAGAATTACCAAAATCATGTTAGTTTGTGTGAGATCACTGTAAATTCCGTACTAAAAGAATGAAGAAGAACAAAAAATGAAGAATAATAGACAGAGTTCATGCAAACTGAAGTAAAAACATTACACAAAATACAGAAAGCAAAGGTGAAATAGTCAGAATTGTTTGGATTCTGACAGTATGCCTGGGAAAAGTTAAATTGAGGTTTTTTAATATAAAAAAAGAAAACTGCAAATTTTCAGAAGAAATTTCTGAATATGCTTTGCTAGTTTATATCCACACTTATTTGTTTGTACTTTTTTATAATTTACTACTTATCAGGTTGCTGTTACTGCACCTAATTCTATTATTTATGCATCTTCTTTGCAAAATAACATGGGGTGGTTCTTCTGAGTATACTATTCGATTTTCATCTTGCATATGTTTTAAATTGCTCTGTATTTTCATTAACAGCTCATGTGAATGGAACTAGTGAAGCAAATCCCACTTTTTTTCTTTTGAAAAAAACGTGATAATGACACCATGTTTACATAGTGCTTTCAATTCCTACACATTTTACATTGAAGTCTTGAATTTGGGTTCACTTACACCAACATTTTTCCCTTAACTTATTAGTGCATTTTCATATGAATTAAAAATATCACAATAAGAAAGAACACTATGTGACTTTATATGAGGAACAGAAAAACAAACTAAAAAAACCCTCAGGTATTCTTATTAAAGCAGGGGGAAGGAGTTAATATAGACAGAATAGAGCTCCCTGAACTGGAATTTGACCAAGCTAAAAGGATTAACAGTCTTCCTTGACCAGAAGGGTACCAAGGGATCTTTAACAAGGAGACACATCTGGCAAACAGGCAGCATGGAGGCCAAATGATACCATCCTTCATCAACTCTTAAAATTCCACAGACCTGAAGAGTGTGACTGGAAGAGTTTCTAGGAGTGATATTTCACTGTGCAGCAATAGAATGACTGGAGTTATGAGGCCACAGATAAATCACATTGATGGTCTTATTGAAACAGCCATGCCTGGAAGGGAGGTGTAGTCTCTTCCCCAGACACAAAGAAAGCAAGCTGATGCAAGAAGCAAAAAACTCTTGTGCTCTGGGGACATTTAAACCTACCTTTGAACAATGACTCTTCTCATAAGGGGAACATGGTTTAATTAGGGGAAAAAAAAGGATTTTCAGGGCAGGCGATACAAATTAAATTTCCTTTAGTATTTGCGTTTATCTGCATGGACATGTTTCTTCAGTCAAGAAAATCTCAATGTCAAATTTGTATGTATAAAAATGGACCATAAAAACAATGAAACTCTAATTTTCATAACTTTTCTCAGTTCCAAGATAATCAGACAATTTTCCACTCTAAATGTCTGTTAGTTTCTACTTCATATCTCTGATTGAATTATGTTTTAGTAAAAAAAAGAAAAAAAGAAAAAAATGGAAAAGACATACTAAGCATTTTGGGAGTGCGATTTAATCACCAAGGGAAAAGGAGTTTAAGCCCCATGGGAGTTTCAGATTTAAATTCAGTAAGGGCTTCCTTTTTTTTTAATATGTTTTAGACTTCCTTGAAAGGTTGCCATATGGAGATAAAAGAGCAGATGAAATAAAAAGCAATAAGACAAAACAATAAAACTGTCATTGTTTTCTTGACCTTTTTCAAATGCATTCATCATAGAGTATATGGTAAATCTTGTTAGAGTTTTGATGCTACTGTTGCTCTGAATGGAATGATCTCTAGCATCCACTTACCAATGGCCCTTTGTTGCAAGGTCAGATAATAAGAGGCCTCTCTCTGCACTGAAACACTAAGTAAGCAATGACTCAAAAGAGGGATTGTTTACTCTTTATTTTTCACTCTCTGGCAGAGATAACACAGACTAGGCCAATTTCTGTGCTACTGTTACTTATCTTTGTGTGAAGTTATCATGATAACACACAGAAAGAACAAATGTTACCTTTCCCAGCTGTGGGGCATGCAGTGGGAGGAAAGGGCAGAAAGCAAGAAAGAAGCTCCCTTTCTGAAGAAAGCATCCTTCCATTAGCTTCATAAATATAGCAAAAGAGTACAGTTTCCATGTATTATAAGACAGTATGTAGCATTAAATTAAAGATGTGCCCAAGTGCTAGTGATGCTTACTTCAGTTTCTAAACTGAAATATTTGACTCTCTGTCCTTTAAGAGAGAGCTACAACAAGAAGCATATGTTCTTTCCCTGTTGTTTTTTTGTTTGCTTTTTTTTTTTCCAGAGCTGGGTAATCCTTCCCAGTAATCATACTTCAATTAAATATGAATATTGTTCTCAGATCAATTCCAACATTGATTGTGTTAGTGTTCTTGTTTCATATAGCTTGTCTTTTAAACAGAAAACATGTTTACTTGTTATTGTATAGATGAGCTGTATTTTTTACTGTCAAATCTAATGCTAGACATGAATTCAGAATAATTAACTACTTGCTATGTATAGAAGAGCTTTTGAGGGCAACTGGGGGGAAAGAGATGTTGTTTTCCTGATATGTGCAGAGCTGTAAACCCATGTTTGAGACATCTGATAAAAATATCCTTTGCAAATGAAATAGCACAAAACCTATGTAGCCAACATCTTTTTTTAGTATTTCTTGGCCAGACTAATGTTTTCCAGCCTAGCTGTGTAATGTTATCTCTTTTAATGTGTTTGGAATGTTTTAATTCCATGATATGATAAAAGCTATAGGAAAATCTCTTTAAAATGTGAAAATCTCAAAGAGGTACATTTCAGTATGCAGCTTCTACCTTTGATCTATGCTGAATGTTTTTAAGGTTGGAAGTGAAAACTAGAAATTCACCAAGGGTTGCAGAGGAAGGAAGATTGTTGGTAAGAGTAGTTTTGCACTCTGGAGATCTTTATCAAATTCTATTCTTAACTAAACTCACATAATTCTTCTTGTTATATTTCCTCCATTGGCACTTTATGATGTCATCCAAGCACTTCAAACTTATCACACATTGACAAGGACCCCTAAGAACACGCCTATTAATTCAAATTATACTCACATACAGCATGCTTATTGCAATCTGTAGTGAGGTAGAAATTCCAAACTTATCACTCATGATCTCTTTCCCATTAGTAGAGATCCTTCTTATCATCACTGTCTTGGATACTTTCTAACTGAACCTTCCAATAGGATTAAGCTGTTCAGGATCTGGCATCTTGCAGGAGATTATTGTCTGGCTTTCATTTATGATTATCATAGATGACTACACTTGATAGAAGAGCTTGAGGAGATGAATGCCATAGTGGTATCTGCTGCAGTCATATTTTTTAACACAGCAAAAATGAGCTAGAAATACCTAAGAGACAGGCCACTGGACTTGCGATCTTGTTTTCATTTAGCAAATGATCTGCAGTGCGACAAAGAGCAAGCTGGGTCACTATCAGCAAGCTCTGTCAGATCAGCAAATTTTCTGACCATATGTCTGTGTGCTTCCCGTGGCAAAGGGGAGCTGAAGCTTGAGGGAAACAAGGTGTATTCTCACTGTATAGGTAATTCATAATTATAAAGTAATGGTGGCCAACATTTTTGATTTGGGGATCAAAAGTATCTGATGGCTGGCAATCATTAGAAGAAACCTTTAGTATGTTATATCCAGCTGTTTCTGAATATGAATTAGTAGCAGCCCCCAAAAAATCAATGAAGGTTCTTTGGTTATAACATTCTCCACATTTATTTTACTATTTGATGGAGAGAAAGGAAACATTAGGGATAAGTGAAATTTTATGAATCAACTATGGATCAGAGTGTTCTGCCACAGTTTTATCCCTTTGTGTTGCAATGAGTCTGTGGAGTGATTCCAGCTAAGGAAACTCCACCTGCATCTTTCATTACTTCCTGTATTTTTAGTTGTCACATTAGAAGATGAAGGATGGATTGTTCATGTAAACAAACCCCTCCCATAACACTTCCATATGAGTTACAGGAACATTTTATAAATGTGTCTGTTCCTATTCTTACACAACTCCAGGATAAATCCCCCTTTGACTTCTGTTCTAGAAGAGAAAACTTGACACTTTTTAGTATTTTCAGATTCTTTTTTGCTGCTTGTAGATGTCACAGAGACCTGCGTTAGTGCAGGATCACTGTACTTGTCAAAAATTAGGTTGCTTAAAACAACTTTATGTGCTTTGGAACTGGACTAGTCACAAACTTGTGATGTGAAACAGCTTTATTCTCTTTACTGCCACCAGTCACAGATTTTTACTTTAATAAGCTATTTGATCTGATTGCCTTCAAATGTGAAACAACGAAGCTTTTCCATTAACTTAGTTTTCTGTGATTTCTTTATAAAACATAGAAATATGAGTATCAAATATCACTGTCTAAATGGTTCTTGTGTAAATGAACTATAAATAACCAGTCCAGTACAAAAGGATCACATTTTTTGTGTTTTGTTTGTTGTGTTTAACTCCCGTTAGTCTTTTCAGTAGTTCATAATGGAAACATACGGAATCATATAACTGAAACAGAAGTTTCTGGAAAATTATTTTCCATCTGATTTTTCTGATCACAGTCTTTCTCCTTTACAGTTTAATATTTGTCAGTTATACCAGGTTCATGAAATCAAATGTGGCCTCCCATTTCAAAGATGAAGTCTTTGCTATGGTTACAGTACACTATTCAGCAGCTGGTAATACTTCCTATTTTTGATATTCAGTATAGGAGGAAGAGTCATCAGATCTTTTACCACTTCTCTTTGAGCTGCAAGGTTCAACAACCTGCTATAGCTTGCTCTAATAAATTGCAAATGTCTCTTCAGGCAGGATATGCTTTACTGTAATGAGCTTTGTATAAATATATAGTAGGGTAGCTAAAACACAGCCTGGCATTTAGTTGTTTTGTTACCTTAGGTCACAACCTAACTTGTGACTTTTTCCTGTTTCTCCCATACTTCTTTTTGAAAAACCTGGGCTCTTCTCTCCTCTGCTAACCACCAGTGCCAAGACGCAGAGCCTACCTCAGAAAAACATGACCTGCACTTTCCTCTCTGGTGAAGTTACATTAGGTACCACTTGATCCCTTTACTTTGGAAATTAAAGCTCTCATGTTTACAGTGCACTGGATTATATAGTTAAGAGGACCCTCAGAATTCAGTAGTAGCATGTTACTAACTGTAAAAAAACCACAATGCTTGGGATATTGTGTAAATGTCTTATGTCAGTGAAAGCCATTGGTCAAGATTGAGGCAGTCAGAGTAGCAGAACTGAAATGTTTTTGACACTGATACAAATAATGATATAAAGAAGCAGGTTTATTATAAAAGTAAATTAATTCAATTGTGTCAGGAGGTAAGATAAAGGCTTCGTGATAAAGAGGCATATTCCTCTTGTGTTGGAGTATTACACAGTTACTCTGAAGAATGAGGTTTTACATGACATGTTCGGAGGTCAGGTACTTGACTGTAGAGGCTAATAGTTTTAGTATGACTCTCATCAAATAACAAAGGCAATGGTTTGCATTTGCAGAGGAATGACCCTGGCATCAGGTGCACAGGTTTGTCTCTTGTTTGCATTTGAATTGGCAAGAGAAAGCCATGTGCAGTCATTGCAGATTTGGGGGGATAAAAAGGGCAAATGTATTTCCACAACAGCCTGAGTAGTTATCCAAAAGAATCAGATTCTGGATATATGAAGTATTGTATCAGACGGATCCAGCAATAAAGATCTTATAAGGGATTTAGTAACAACTAAGTAAACTTTAAACTCTTGTAAGACTTGTTCTAATGGTATAGCGGAGGTACACAGAGGAAATCAGACTTTTACACAAATGTTTCTGAGATCACTGTAGTAGAGAATATAAGTATTGTTTTTCAGGTTTAAAGTTCCTGAAAGAGTCATTTTCCTTAGATCAAATCTGTAAATTCAAAGAGGCAGAGTCAATGGCCAATTATTCAAGAACCAGATTAAAATATCAATGACAGTAAAGGGCTTGGTAATGTGTGTAGAAAGCCACAGTACAATACACATGTACTTCTTCATGGGTGTTTCAGTTTTGACCAGCTTGATGAACTTTATTTGATTGAGTTACCACAATAACACAGAGAGAAAGGGTAAGTAATTTGTTACCCACAGCCACATGGGTGCTGGCCCTATTTTTCATCAGTACATCTTTTGGTACTTAAGAGACTTATTCTGCACACATAAAAAAACCTAATAGTCTGACATTTTGATTTAGTCTTAGCACTAGCATCTTCCAGAGCCTGTATTTTGAGGCAAGATATCAAATCACACAATTTGCTATGTCCCATGGGCTGGAAGATGCAATATTTGGAAGCACCCAGGGGTAACAGACGTTTGCCAGCTGCCTCATTGCCACTGGCAAAATCCTAACAAAATCATTCTTTAATTGAAGAAGTGGTGATATTGAACAGCATGGAGCTGTTACATGCAAAGATACATCTTATCCCCAGCTGAATTTTCTTCCAGGCCTTTGCAGCAGCAACAGCCCCACTATTCCATTAAACACAGAGCCAGGTCACCACACAGTACCCACGCTCAGGCTGCCAAACATCTCTATGCTACAGACATGGGAAGAAGAAGGAGGTGGTGTGCAAGTGACAGTGGATTTTTAAACCTGATTTTGCTGAAAAGATTGTATTGCTGCAGTTTCCAGAACAATGAGGATTTCTTCCAAGTGTTAAATGAATAATCACTTTTCAGAAACTGATTTGAACAATAATCTCTGTGCAAACAAGACATTGACTTGCATTTTGCTAATGACTGTGACTTGCATTTCTACTGTTGTAGCAAAAAAAGAATAAAAAGTGATACTCTTAATTGCACAACATTGCTAGAATATTTGGACTGGTAAATTTCAGGACAACATTAAATGATAACAAAAGTTGTTGCTATACTTTTAATTGCAAACCCTTTAGCTAAGTCCCTGCACTTTGAATCTATGTCATATCAACTAGTAGTCTCTTAGTTATGTAATATAATAATTTATCAAAATACAAATTACAGGAATGTCTGCATTTTTTTTCTTCTTTTCTTCACTGCTTGGTTTCTTGAGAAATTGAAAATTAGGTGACACAATGGCTAGTCTTAGAGATCTCAAGTGATAGAAATGCAAAAGAAATGGTGTCATTAAACAAGTTATGGCCTTTTGCACTAGTGGCCAAAAAAGGGTTAATAAAAACTAAGCCTCATATTTATGGTGGAAAATGAAAAAGCAAGCAGAGGCAAACAAGGAATAATATCATGATGAAAATCAACAGACCAGCTGCAACATGATCATCTAGCTACAAATATTCATCCAAGCTGTGGAAACGTATCAGCTTATCACAGTGGAAAGGCTTTGATTTTTGTAAGTCAGCAATAAGTGGGAGGTGGTGAATATCACTGCATTCAACCTTATTTTTGTTATCTTCTCTTCTATAGACCCAAACAGGCAACAACCTGTCAGTCAGATCTAACTGGGACCTAATTTCATTGATAACCATTAATGTTTAATTATTTTGATAACTTAGCATGGATATTAAAAAAGTTAACTGGTTTGTGAATCATCCTTTTTTTTCAGTTAGCTGTTACAAACAGTAAACATAGTGAAGTTCAGATATCTTTCCCCAAATTAAAATCTAGGCTAAAAATATAGAAAAGGTAAAAGGAAACCTGAAACAGAAGGAGAGTTGTTTAGCAATTAGTAATTATATATGTACAGAATAATTGGAACACAGAATAATGCATATTGGAAGGGACCTCTGGAGGTCTCTTGTACAAGCTGCTGCTCAAAGTGGAGCCAACTTAGATGAGGTTTTTCAGACCCCTGTCCAGATGAGTTTTGAATACTTCCAAGGGTGGTGATTATAGAGTCTTTCCCGGTACCTATTTGAGTGTTTGACTACCCATACGATGAGTGGTGGTTTTTTTTTCCCTTATATTGATATTTCCCTTGTTGCAACTTATGACTTTGGCCTCTTGTTCAATTGCTCTGCACTTCTGAGCATCTGGCTCGAACTTATTTATATCATAAGGTATATGAGGTAACTGAGGATCAATAAGACCTTTCCTTAGAGCACAGTTTTTCAGGCTGAACAACCCTGACTTTCAGCCCTCTATTACATGTCTAGCAATCCAGCCCCCTAACAAATTTTTTGGCCCTCCACTGGACTTACTTCCGCATATCAATATCTTTCTTTTACTGTGTATACAACTATATGTATACTTGTATGTGTTCATTTGTGTATGTGTGTATTTGGAAATAAGTTGAATGAGTTTGAATAGGTGATTAAGTTTTAATTCTACTTTCTGATAACATAAGGTACACATAAAATTCTGTTGGTGAACAAGTGCACATTATTAAAATGTGAGCAGATGATTAGAAGCAATCAATTTAACATGGCTTAATGAGTTATCATGTATCAACTGAGCTACAACACTCCCTCCCTCATTCACAGAAAATGCAAAACAAATCATCATGAGGATTTGGTTGCCCATCTCTGTAAAGAAACATAGCTATTGTTGGACAGAATAAATAACATTTGCTTGCTCGGAAGGGTCAAATCTTTATGAAATAGATTTTATTTTCTATTTTATGAGATAGATTTTATATGTGTGTAATTAGCTGCTGTCATGTACTAAATACACATAACAATTTAACGTGACAGTATTTTGACGTCATACATTTCTTAACCTGCTTTGCAACAGTTGGGAATTTCACATGCTTCAGTTACAAGGCACAATTAATAGACGTACCTTACTAACCTCAAGTAATTCAACTGTTTGTTATTCTCTTGCCATATCTTTCAAAACAGAAGATAAAGCAAGATAAGGTTCTCAGACACCGCTGCGCTGAAGACGATGTAAATGCTGGTGTAGCGTATGAGGTAGATCATCAAACATAAAATTACCAAGCCTATTTTTATTCTGTCATCTGTAGATTTATTAAGAAGTTAAGGGTTTATTTCTGTTCTCACTGCAGTTTCCCACTGACTACACTGATCTATCTACAAGGCGAAGAATTAGAAAGATGCTGTGACATGGAGAGCATACAGTGTATGTGGGCCTGCCCTGTCTTATCCTGTGACTTAAAAAAAATGAGGAAGTGAGACCTCCCTGTTCAACTGCAATTTCACCTCTCTTGACCACTAAAGGAACATTACTTTTTAATAAAGAGTAGATCCATATTGGCTTTAACAAAGGAGTACACTCCTTTTCTTCTTATGGAAAGATTAGGAAATTTGAAAACATATAAACAAAGCCAGAGCAGGCTTTGGGTTCTATTACAATACTCAAAATCTGCCATCCATACATAACAAAAGTTCCCTATAACTAGGCAGCATAAAAAAGTATATGGCCAATATTGTAAAACTCATCTTTCTACTTTCTTGGGATCAAGACTTCTTTGCATAAGGTTCCATCCAAGGAGATATTTGGCTTCTTTCTATTCACATCTTTCTCCTGCACAACACCAGAAAACTTTTTCTAAAAATTGTTTTTGAAACTAGATTGGTTTATCACAAATCAAAATCTACAGATGTTTGGGTCATGTTCATTTCAGAAACTGCATTAATCAAATTAATATGTAATTTCTGACACACTTCTCCCTCTAGGTGAAGTTTAAGTGTTTTATTGATGAGTTAATAACTCATTTCTGAGAAATTTGTTTTGTTCTCAGAAGACATTCTCCAAATGGCAGAGATGTGAGACAGAAAAGTAAAAAGCAATGTACAATTGTGAAAGTACTCTTATATCTTCCAATACGATTGTTTATATTTTCCTTATTTCCAATATTCCACTCTTTTTTTTTAACACTTTACTTTAAAGATTGCCACAAAGAATACAGAGGCTCTCTCTTCAAAAGAGCCACAGGGAGAAGACAAGGGGCAATGGGTACAAGTTGCATTGGGAGAGGTTTCATCTCAATATTAGAAAGAAATTTTTTAAAGAACAGTCAATCACTGGAACAACCTCTCCAGAGGTATGCTAGAGTCTCCTTTGCTAGAGGTTTTCAAGATGCAATTGGATAGGGTGTTAACCTCATCTGGGCACCCTTTCCCATGAAAGTCTGGACAAGATGATCTTTTGAAGTACCTTCCAATCAGGGCTGGTTTATGGTTCTATGATTTTTTTTCAGATTTCTATTTTAATAAACAGACATGGCACATATTTTAACTAGTTTCTGTAAAGATTTCTTTGTTAGCTCCGTAAATTTTTTAACACTAAAACCAGATCATTCTGATATTGTGGGAAGATTTCTCATTGTACAATTTAAATGTAGTCCACAGAGAGAGTCAGGAGTTTGGGTTCGTGTTGTTTTTTTTTTTTTTTTTTTTTTTTATAATGAAAGATGCAATATCTACATAACTGAGTTTTCCAGATGAAATTTTTAGTTTTCTATGTCTTAAAAATGAAGTATTTGCACTTGTGTTGGTTTGTTGTGAATCAAAATCCTTCCAGTTGCCAGACTGAATCAAACATTCAGTTTTATGTCAGTTGAAGAGTAATCTTCCCTTCCAGAATAGCTTTGTTTGGAATTGTAACTCATGCCATCCATTCCAATCCTTTTTTAAGAGGCAGATTTCATTGTTTATATGAGTACTCTAGACTCATTTTCATGGCAAGCAAAAACAAAAACACCCGTTTGTTTAAATTTACAAACTAAAATATTTTCATTCAGAAATGCTGACATATTTTGCTTTGGCAAATGTAAATAATATTCTTATGGAGTTTTTTGTTCTGTGAAAAGTAGATTCCACATTTGTGGAAAAGAGATCCATAAAATAATCATTATTTAATATTTTTAATTTATCCAAATAAAATTTTTGAAAACAAATACTAAAATATCAAAGCATAACATTTTAATATCTGGAAATGGAATAGGAAAAAAAGAAATCTGATGTTTTCATACAAGCATAGAAATGTTGTTGGGAAGGAACCTCCTGAGATTGTCTGGTCCAGCTTCTCAGACAGAGCAGGACTATCACCAACACCATTCTTGTTCAGCCTTTTTTTTTCTATCCCAGGACAGCAAACCAAGAGAGGAAACCTGTTCCAGTGCTGCAGTACCCTCCCAGGAATAAAGTTTTTCCCAATGATAAACCTGAACCTCCTTAACTCGAGCTTGTAGCCTGTGCCCCCTCTGACAGTGTCTATTACTGCTGAGAACAGTTTGGCATAGTCTTCTTTATATCTTCACTTCCAGGTGCTGAAGGTAGCTAGCATTTAGCTTCCTCTTCATCAAATTAAATCTAGTATTCTCAGACTCTCCTTATTGGCTATGCTTGAGGCCCTAAACACTGACTTGATAGCCCTTGTCTGAAATCTCTTTAGTTCCTTCTCATCCATCCCGTCACCTGGGAAGTCCAACACTGGACACAGTATTCCTTATGCAGCTCAGCATCCTGGTGTAGTCCAGCACACCCGACCAGCAAGATACATATCAGTAAGTCATTTTACAGTGGGGATTTTTGTTCGTTTGTTTGTAGGTTTTGGTTTTGGTTTTTTTTAAGAGCACTGAATACCTTATTGATATAAGAAATTGCAAATACTTTTTTCCATTTCTTTTTTATATTTGACTGAAAGCTATATTTGAATAGTTATTATACATGCCTAATCTAGCCATGGTGACTACTGTGAGTGAAACATTTTTCTGTGGTCTGTGGCTGCCAGAAATTGCCTTCTTACATGATCAGAAGTGAGAAAAGTCATAACACCTAAACTGAGCAGAACAGCTGAATGGAACAGATTTTAGATATCAAAATCATTTTCTCCATTGCAGTCCTACATAGTGGAGCCTCGATCTTAAGCATTATTGTTTTTGTGACAGATAAGTTAGATTCCCACACTTGTCAGTTGGAGTTGGATCATGAGTACTTAAGGATGAAACCTGCTTTTTTACAGATATGGATAATGAATTTTTAATTTATCCCTCCTTGTTGAAAACCTTACTAGAGAGAAGTAGGAAAGAGGAATTGCAATTGTGTTTGTTCCCAATTTGTGCTCGTTGTCTTAATAATGATCACATTGGAGAAACTTCCTATCAGATTTTGTGAACAATTTCTGCAGAGATCGTTTTACTGGGAGATTTCATACAGCAAATTCCAGTGAAGAGTTTCCTAAACTGGTCCAAGGTTTTTATTTTTTCAACTTTTTAAAACTTGAGAATGTATGAAATGATGAAGTGTGGAAACTAGTGCAGTTTTTTCACAATTCAAATAATTCCAAATAAGAAGCTGTATAAGTCTCTGTTCAGATCCTTAACAATGGCTTAAAAACACACTGAATGGAAGCATGGAAGCAGTATAGTTAAACATTCATTTTTCTTTTCAGTCTGGGCAAGAAATACAAAATGGCATAATCTCCCTGAAGGACCTGAATTCTGTTTAGGATTATCACCTAAATTTAAATGTCTAAATGGAAGTGTCTACATAAGCATTATGTGTGTAAGGTCTTAGCACAATCTACAGACATCTAGTCAGAGCTGTCAACAGAGTCTGCAACTCAGCTCATGCCAATAAAGACACCTGGGGCAGGATTCAGTTGCATAAGCACTGGTTTCCAATGTTGTTTAAATTGCTTAATATAACTATTACTGCCATTCAGGGCTGGTAGACAAAACACAGGACCTGTGCACACTTTGGAGAGGGAACTGGAAACCAAGATGTTCCCAGGGCATCTAAGGCATATAAAAACTTAGATACCTGTTTAAACAATAACATTGATCCTTTCCTTATGGGTCCCTTCCAACTTGAGATATTCTATGATTCTATGACTCACAGTTGGTCAGTTAAATTCCACTGACTGCATTGACTATGGGTGCAGTCAGTTGTCACATGTTTAATGTTGTTTGAAATGCTATCAAGTCCCTAGAAAGCTGTAGAAATCCCATAGTTCCAGCTCATACCTGACACCTCATCTCCAATACCTGAGAATGTTTCAAACAACAATGCTTAATTCTGTGGAGGAACTCAGTCGAGTCCAAGATCTCTCCTGTTCTATAGAAACCTATATGCATATGCATGCATGTACAGTTTTTACTCCAGAGCTGAACCTCATTCGTGGGACTTTAAACTTTTTTCTTTTTTTTTTTTTAATTTGCAGATTTTTTTTTTTTTTTAAATCTCTGCTTTAATTCATCTTTCAACTTCAGGATGTGCATTAAATACCACAGTGGGGAAGGAGTAGCTATTTATGGTAGACAACACATTATCTAGGTGAAGTGACTTGCTACATGAAGACAGTAATTAGCATGAAAAATTAGTGAAGAAGTACAATTTAAATCATACTAATACTTTTGTTTAATTACCCAGATACTCCTCCCTGTAGATACTGCACTTAAAAAAACCAAATTAATTTGCTAATTAAAAATCACATATTTTAAGTGAAGTCAAACTCTTAAAAGTTTAATGACTTCATTTTTCTCACATTTTACTTTGTGAGAATCAAACAGAGGCAAAGTTTAGAACTGAGTCAGCTTATGTGTAACATTTCCAACACAGCCATTGAATTTTCTTCTGATACTACTTTTTATACATTGCTATTTGTTTTGGAAAGGCTTTGTGTTCGAGGTAAACAATCAATGAAATCCTCTTTTAATCTGAAGATAACAGCAGTTTCCTTCCTCCTGAAAATTAGTTTAAACTGTGAAGTTGTAAAGGACAGCGGATGGCAGTTTTTAATGCTTTCGAGTACTGTCACTTCTTTAGGTAATAGGGTGCCTATCAGCTCTGTGCTTCATTCTTTAGGAATAAATGGGAAAGTGTGGGGCATAAGAGTTCTGTGATTGCAGAGGAAATTTAAAAGAACCTGAAATATGACAACTATGGAAGCCTACTATAATTCTTATGTGATAATGATCAAACAGAAATTGAATTAGCTCTAACCTCCCTTTGCCGGCTTATAAGAACACATGTAGAGACAAGAAATCAGAATATGTTTACACTAGGGTAAAATGAGGTGGAACTGAATGATTTGGTATTTCTACTACCAGATGAATGTGTCCTGTGGAACTTGTCTTCAAAAACAGTCATACAGGTTGGTCATATAATCATTCAGTATTATCTGACAATGATTTACTGGATGAGCTGAACTGTGCAACTAGACATTCTAGGTTTGCATGGTAGTAGCACTGAAAAATTGGGATCTCACATTTCAATATTGGTTTCAGCTCTACCACAGAGACTCCAGCTTTGCAAGCTACAGGTAGCAGAGCCAGGTAAATAACTGTATTATTATAATACCAGCCTCCTAGCTTGATTTTTCATCAGAAGCAGGGACCAGTAAGTTTTGCAAGATTTTTTTGTATTCTATTGTAAGCAGTCTACTCCATAGTCCATAATTTTTCTAAAAAAAAGACTTAATTGTGCTACCACATATATCCACAGTGTACACATCTCAGACACTCTATGCAATCTTGGTTTTCTCATTCCGTATTAAATGTAGTAGAACTATAAAACAACCCAGAAAGCTGATAAGGATGATCTGGAATATACAGTCACTTCTGAGTAAGAAAAGATTAAACCTGGAAGGATTTTTCAGCCAGGAGCAAAGACAAACTGGATTTTTTTAAATCATAATGTCATGGAAATGGAAAATGAGGCATGACTTTTTACTGTACTTCTGTGGCAGGTGCACCCGCCCAATGCAAATAGGGCTTCTTGGCTGCTGAAGTGTAGCAGCTCCTGATGGTCTTTGCTCTCGGGGCTTCACGGTAATTGGGGCCTTTGGCCAATGGGAGCCGCCATTGACTACAGGTCAGATTCAGCCTGGGTATCAATGGAGTCCCCTGGGGGAGCCATTTTGAGCTGGTCCCCTGGAGCAGCACACTGCGGTCAAGGACTCTCCCCTTGGGTCAGGACGCTGCCCAAGGGGACTCCTTGAGGTGCCTTGGGTCGGGACGCTGCCCTGAGCAGGTCCTCGAGGTTGAGAGTCCTCACTTGTCAGGTGAGCGATAGAGTGTTTTGGGTTGTTGTTAAACCCTAGGGAGTGGTGTTTTGTTCTGCATTTTGGGTTGTTGTTAAAGCCTAAGAAGTTGTTCTGTTCTCCTCTCACGGACATTTGAACCTGTAATTTGTGGAGGGCTAGTCAATTGTGTTGACAATAAATTTTTAATTTTTGGTGGTTGCTTGTTTATTTGAGAGCCTCTGTAAGAACTTCCTAAATAAAGAACTCAAAAGCATTAGATAAAACCTATCAGAACAAACAAAAGAACAAACAGCATAAAGGAACTATGGAACTCATTGCCACAAGGTAGTAAAGAATACTGATATCCAGAAAGAGGCTATGCACATTCACAGAAAAAAAATCTAGCAATGGCTAAGAAACAAACATTTAGATGCAATTTCTAGTTCAGAATATCCTTGAAAGACTTAAACATCAGACTAGGAGCTACCTATCTGCTACATATCTACCTATGTCTGCTATGATGTGCTTCGTCTGGTTTTGTGTGCTTTATTAAACAGCTCTGATAATAAGGTGATTTTGTGACTAAAAATATGTCTACACTAGTCAAGGAACCATTTTATAACCCTGTTGCCAGAACAAAGAGGTGTCTCTCTGTTACTGTGATGTGAAAATACAAGTCTGGTAAGAAACTCAGATAATGTTCATTGGTTGAAAAATTTTTCAGAGCCTGTTAACAATGCAATATTTCACCAGTAGTTTATGAATGAGATCATAGTTTATTCCCTATAAGACTCTCTACCATTATGCTCAACTGGAAGTGAGTTCATTATATGCAGCACCTTTTATTATTTTATATAATTTAAGATAAATAGATAAGTAATATAAAATATTTTATTTTCAATAGATAAACATCTTAAATACTATGCAAACAGAAGTATATATAAAACCACAGAAATTAAACGATATCATAGCATGTAGTATAGAATCTTCAATGACTTTTTTTTTGGCACCTGAGGTCTTGACGCTTTATCAAGGAGTTTTGTGTAGATAAAAAGAGGGGCTTTGCAAAACTGAAAAATCTCTCTCTTCTCTGGATGTAATGACCATCTCTAACCTGCTCAGTGATTCTAGGCCTACCTATATAGGTGGTGACACTAATTGCACACCCTTCTAACTCACTTTCAGTTAAGTTGCAGACCATAGTGGTAAATTAGGATAAAATTAGGACCTTAAACTAAATCCACCAAAAAGCTATAAATGCCACAACATGTTGCACTGTGATGACTGACTGGTGTGTCAAGGTTTTGGCAGCAGGAAGGCTGCAGAGGTGACCTCTGTGAGAAGAGGTTGGTTGCTTTATCCTTGTCACATCCCAGTTTCTCAGGACAATGACTCAGATTTGCCAATTCCCAGCTCAGGATTAAGGTGAACACCAAGGATTCTTCAATTCACACAACTCAATTTTTATTTGTTCACAACAGATAATTGGCATGAAACTTTGTCAGTAATCTTTGCATCCTCTGCAACAGGCATTAAATTTACACCGACTAGTGGCAGATCTTATAACATGCCCCAACAAGCCTTGCCTTATATGCGGGCAAACAGAATAAGAATGGGAGAGAAAAGGGGAAAGAGGAGAAGAGAGAGAGAGAAAGACAAAAGGAAGATTTCACCAGCTCTGGTTCTGTCGTTGGTCCAGCCAGCCCAGGGGCCTAGTTCTGGTGAGGCGCAGCCACCCAGATCTTTGGCTTGTGTTCTTTTATAATTCCTTGCCCCTCCTCCAGATGGGCACTTGGATTTGTTAGGCTAATTAGGCATCATGTGCAGTTTATGCTTTCAGATTCTTCTGGAAATGAGTTGGTGGGCTTGGGGGTTGTTGGGGAATTGCTCCCTGCTCCCTGCAGGTGTGACAGTTTTTTGACCTATACATGCGTCGTGAAAATGGTCTCTCTATTGGCTCTTCATAGAGTCACTCAAAGTGAGAAAAGTGTGGTCCCACCCCCACAGGACCCCCTCCTCTTGCCACACCTCCCTGCCATTACCTGCACAGCCCCAGTATTTCCACAGAAACCATTTCCTTTGCCAAAGTTCTTTACCGGATGGTTGAGACATTAACTGTGGTTTCATCAGACCGTCACACCCCTGCCCCCAAAATCTGTTCCAGCCAGTTCCAAAAAGGACCCAGACATGACACCATCAGTGATGTTGGTGGCACCTCTGAGATAATATATTTAAGAAAGGGAAAAAAATTATGTGCAGCAGCTGTGAGAGAGAGGAGTGAGAAAAATGTGAGAGAAACAGCCCTGCAGACACCAAGGTCAGTGAAGAAGGAGGGGAAGGAGGTGTTCCTGGCATCAGAGCAGAATTTCCCCTGCAACCCCTGGAGAAGACCATAGTGAAGCAGGTCATTGCCATGTAGCCCATGGAGGACTACAATAGAGCAGATATCCACCTGGACGACCCCATGACAGAGCAGGTGGACATGCCCTGAAAGAAGCTGCAGCCCATAGAGAGCCCATGCAGGAGCAGGCTACTGGCAGAAGCTGCTGGCCGTGGAGGGGAGCCCACACGTGAGCAGCTAAAGTTTTCATTTGTTTTTTGTTCATTGTTTTCTTCTTCATTTTACCCCATGTAATAATACCCAAGCTATCTCTAAAACTAGCAAAATGCTAGTAGAGCACCTTTATCTTGCTTTTCAGGCTCAGGAGCATTTGCCAGCATCTTATTTTATTTTATACAACTGAACTGGCCTTTCAAAAAATTAAAGATCCTTCTTTCAAACTTCTGTAGTCTCCTTTCACCATCTTGGTGGTGATGTTTTACACAGCATAATCTTTCATCTCTTGTGCTTTATATCACACTCTACTGGAGCTATACAGTTAATGTATGAGATTTACTGACTTCAGTAGGAGCTAAATATACTCTTTATATTATTCTACACAGAAACAGAAGATAAAGAATAATTCAGTGAAAATAATAATGGTAAAGTTTTGAAATGTGAACACAAAATAAAAATTGAAAAGTCACTAGTCGGGCATTATTTAAGAAGTTATTTTTATGGATTGTTATCATGCTATTTATATCATTCTGACAGTGAGCAAAATGTCATGTTATTTCTAACATCAAACAAAAATTGAATGCACAGGCAATGTCATTCACAACATATCTTTGTTTTCCACATTCAAGTGAATTCTGCTAAGATGTACAAAAGGAATGAAAATGTGTATCAATACCGTTCTGTGTTTGTGAGTGTGTGTATTAACAAGTGTATGATATAAAAATTTCTAATATTTGCATTTAAATATTATAAAGGTAATAAGGGAGATGGAATTTTCTACGTGTTACATTCATAATGTAATATAATCAAGTTCAGACATTTTCTCTGGACCCATTCTTAAAAGAACAATCACTACATGTTACTAAGTTGAATGTGAATTACTGTGATTTTTCCAAAGCTCCATTTTTTTTTACATTCTTTTGCAATGATTAATATTAAGATCTGTATTACTGACAGTAGGACCTGTACATAATTTTTTTTATGTGAAAACCATACAAAGAACATTGTTTGCTATTCATAAACATCACTGAGTCATTCTAATGGCTTTTTCTACTTATGTGTTTATAATATGCCTTTTTCTTTCTTTCTTTGAATTGTAGTAGCAAAGTACCTTGTTCTTACTCCTTAGAAACAAATTCAGATATATGGCTAATTGGTATCTATTATGTACTCTTACCTAAGTTAAGCAGGTTACTATGAAATTACCTGTGTTCCCACTGCACTATAATATCATTTACAGGCTTGATGATTTCTCAAGACATAGCGAGCTCATGCAGAAATGATGGAGGAGGCTCATGGTATGATTTCCCATTAGTATTCAAAATTATTGATGTTTACTGCATTATAACATGACACCAGTAATAAATATATTCAGTCCAAGATACCTTTTTGGCATGAAAATGTTACCTCCTGAAAGAATCAATCTAATATTTGTTTCAAATGCAAATGTTAAGGTGATAATCTATATTTTACTCCATAAAGTAGTTAAACACTTTTTTTCATAGAACGTAATTTTAAAAATATACATATTTGACGGCATAAAAGGTCTGCTATGTTTGACTAATCCAACAGATGAAAAATGAGTTTGCTAATCACAGCCTTTCCTTGTTCTAAGAGTAACATAAAGCAATGATTTACAGAATAAAGATACCTCAGGATATCTCTGAATACTAGATGGAGATTACGTAGAAGGAGTTCAAATCCTTCATACTCTGTCATGTACTTGCTCTTTTCAGCCTGAGGCACCCAAGCATAGTATTAAAATCACATGCCCTACGTAGAACATTTCTGTTTGAAACACTGCAAATATTTAAAACAGCAATGCTATAAGTTGTTTGGATCTGTAAACACAGAATAACATCATTTTCAATTGAAATAGGAAGACACTGAGAGATTGGATAAATAGTAGTTTACAATGATAATTTTGCATAGGGTAATTTTAAAATGTGATGAGGCACAGGTAGCCAGGACCTTGCTTTTCCTTTTCATTTAAAGAAATCACATTTTAAAAGTATTTCAGTGATTAAATTGCAAATCAGAGCATGTAATGGCAAAATTAGTCTTTCATAGCAAAAATGTTGGAGTTATCATTGTAATGCACATCCACAAGAGCTTTGGAGGAAGTCAAAGGAATCTGCATCTGCTGACATGAGCTCTTACACAGTAACAGGTCTGCCTCATGTTGTTCCAGGGATGTTGCGTTTCAACGGATGCTTCTTGAAAAGACAAAAGTGTGATGGGATCATTCTCACACCAACCACTAGGGAAAAACAGAATCTGGTGACAAATACATGTTTCACAAACTTTGTGTTTTTCTTGGATGACTTTCGTCCAAGTTCTCATGCAATAAGACTCTTGAGCTGTAGTAGCATGAGACTTCAAGGTGACTTTCAAGCAAGGACTACATGCCCAAGCATGTAACAGATACATTTAACTTCCATGGTTCCAGTTTTGTTTGTTGATTCTGCACAGCTCAACTCTGAACTATTTCTGATACAACTAAAGTTGTTTTAATCAGTTAACACTTACTACTGCCCAGTACGATTAGAACTGGTTGGGGAAGTCCACTTTGGAAACATTCTAAAAAGCAATCAAACAAGCCAACAAAGAAACATCTATCTAGACACCTCTACCTGTCTATGTCAGTAAATATGTATCTCTCAGGATTTTTTGTAATATCCACAGCTGCCACAGGAGGACATGATTCACAAGATGACGAAAATTCCTGTTTTTTATTATATTTCTTAATGAACTAAGAACTGATATTTTTATCTGTTTGGTTTGGAGTTATAATTGCATTGCAAAACCTTTCAACCAACGAGACTTTACAGAGCATTAGAAATAGGTATGTTTCATAATTAGAAAAGGTCACTTATTTCAAGGATAAAATATTCAAATATTCACCAAGGCTTCCATTGAAGTTTTGTTGCTCTGTTTCTTTTGTGGTATATATATTGAGGTAAGCGATCTGTTTTCTACCTTCCAGAGAGTTACTTTCTAGAAGTCTTTTGAATGCTGAAAACATCTGATGAAGAACAGTAATATAGCCTATGCACTTTCAATGCAGATTTAGCTCTTGTTCTTTCTCACCCTATTGTTATTAAGTAATCCTTTCAGTGAATGAAAAAAACCCAACCCACAACACAGCAGCTTTTTCTTCTCAGAAAGACCATTCCTAGGAATGACAGACAATGGGAGAAATTGTATAAATGTACTAATTTATAGTATGAGGACTCATCAAGTGACCTTAAAACCTCAGTGTTGCAAAGGCATTCACACTATTTAGTAAATGTACATATTGCTTTTTATGAGATGAGGAATTAATCTATTATGCCCACTGGAGATAATTACAAATCTCCCAGTGACTTTAATGTGATAGGAATAAAGTCCCCCAATGAGACTTCACAGGTATGTACATTTTTACAGGTCTTTATACTTCATCCTTTTCCATAACATTTTCAACTAAAAATTTAAGTGCTCTGGTTTTTTACTAATAGATATCTCTAGCTGAATTTACATTTTATATATATATAAAATGGGCATTAATGTGAACATACAGAATATGATAGTCTAACCTAGAGGAAGTAAAACTTTTTTAGCATTTGCATCAGCTGCAATAGTAAGACTTATATAGGAATTAATGCTGTATTCATGCTGAAAATATTCATCCCACTGGACATAATTTGACATCTCATTGTAGATCTATAATCACAATTTTCAGAACGTTTGCTATAAAACGTCTTACAAAATTTCTCCTCCTCTAACCCTGTCACCCTTTACCCCATGTACTTTTTTTTCATTCTTTCCTTCAGTTGTCCATAAAGTTTATGACAATAGTTCTGCTTTTTGCAGTCCAATTCTTGTCTGGGTCCATTAAAGCTTAATATATTCTAGCAATACAAAATCAAGCAAAAACCTAATTTGCATAAAACATGAAGCTGCATAAAAGAGACTTATTCTGGTAGGGATTCAGCTATGTATTATTGACTTTTGCAGCCTTAATTCTTATGCTGTGATAGAAAATACCAGTTCATGCATATAAGGCAAGAGAAAGCAGAGTCTTGGAAATGATAAATTATTTTCTTATTTCTAATCACTACAGAAAGCAGGTCTGCTTTCAGATATGCAAGCAGTATGTATGTCTTGTAAAATCAGTGACTGTGCATGCATATGCAAGTACCACATAGGTTTTTGGGTCAGGATTTAGTTTCATTTAATGTCTTTTTATATATTGAGTAGCCAAAATGCAATTTACAGAGCAAGAAATTAAATATTAGTGATGCAGGAAGTCATAGGTATATGAACATAATTTGAAACATTCTACAATTTAGCCTTAACGTGTCATAACATTTACAGTTGGATTTGAATCCCAAATTTATTCCTACAGTCAAAAAAAAACCCCAAACCTAGTGCTTTTACCTGGACTATTACATGGTTAAAGAAATCAATGAAGGAGAACATTCTCCCTGCAGTATCATCACAGATGTGTCCAGCAGTTAGAGGGTTGAAAATTGAAATACAAAATGTAAAGTCATGTAAAACACGTACGTTCATTTTATCTGAGGTCAGAAATGGAGTCTGAATGGAGTTACAGAAAAAATGCACATTAATAATGCAATATGTGAAACAAAATTTAATTGTATTGCAGAGCCAAGAAGGGCAAGAATATTTAGCCTTGCAAACATGACAAGTCTTCTATTTATTCAGAAGTGCAGGAAAGGCTACTTGCCAGTGATGAAGAGAAACACTCACTGTTACGATGTCAGGAAGACCCATCCAAGAAGATCCTACTATGTGCAACTCTTACTGTCAAGATGGAAATGATGAGTGAAAATAAAAGTTTGTTTGAAACATTGCAACTCTGTAATACTTTGCCTAAATAAAGAAGTCTTAGTAATACTGAAAAATTTAAGATGAATTCCAAAATTACCCATGTATTATAAAATTAATGACCAAAAGGAGGTGGTTTGGTTCTTCTTTAATTCTTCAGACACCAATTTTATAAATTAATGTGGGAAAAATGCCAAAGATACACAGTGAACAAACACTAAGGAGTGCTAAAGAATCTCGGCCAGGTTCTCTTGCTCAGTGGTGCTGTTTGGCAAGCACAGTTCTGCCTTACAGCTGCCAGGGCTTTATAACAAAACATCTCATCAATCTGAATGGAAGTTTTACAAAAGTAGAAGTCCTCCACCTCAGGCTGCTCTCCACATCCAGTACAAGGCTTAAAAAGGGCTGGTCCAGCCTCCATAACCCACAGTTCTTTATGGCCTTATAGTCTATCATGGACCCCTTGTGATGTTTCAGTCTACCTGGCCAACTTACCCAATATGCAGAAGGTACATATGGCTATTGGTGTCACCTCTTGGTCCTGCAGACACACTGGGAAGGCAAGATCTGCAGGATAGCTCATAATATACAGCATGGGTTTCTTCTGTTACTATACAGGCAGTAGTTTTGTAGTTTCCTTGGTAGAGAATATATAAGATCTCAATGGCTTGCAGTTAGATTGTTTGCTTCGGTTTGGTAGCTTTCTGTTTTCTATCATATCTACCAATAAAATGATTCTACAGATTCAAATTATGAAACGGAGACTTTTCTTATAGGACATTTCTTAACGGAATGTTGCTTTCCCTTTCTTGTTCTAGATGTCTTCGAGATATTTCATCTTGTCCTCCGATTGTATCTTAGTCAAGTGACAGCCTGAGACAAAACTGTACGGGGAACAAACCCCTGGTACTTTGCAGCTCTTTTCTGCTCTTAGACACTCTTTATGCAGAGGCAAGGTGCAGTGCTGTCAGTGTGCTTCTGGTTCTGGTGCTGATATATGCTGGAAATTCTCCTAGTTCTATCACTGTAGACACAGCCTTTGTCTAACAGTAATTTTAATTGACAAGACAAAGCTGAAGATGAAAATGTCAAAGAACATGAGTGAAAATTCAAAGTTATTTCTGCAATGGAATTTTTGTACATTTGTCGTGGTTTGTCTGTACTTATGATTGTTAGAATTTTCTTTAACCTTTTCAATTTACAGTCAGGACCTAATAAGCTGGAAGAAAGGAGAAAAGTGCACAGTGTCTGACAGAAATTCCTCCATGTAGCATATACACCAAGATGAACACTATCTTCATACCAACTCACACAACACTGTTGTTTGCTGTCTTTTGTAATTAATGAGGCAGTCTATTGAAAAGTGGAAGAGCAATTTATGGGATGCTGAAAATTTTTGAGACTCTGGACCACTGCATTTCAAAACAGACTGATCTTTTTACAAACAGGTGAACAATGTTATTTATAAATGTTGAGGGGCTTGTTTTTTACATTGCATGCTTTCTCACTGTGTCAATGGTTATTATCAGAAGTTAAAGCATTATTCCTGAGTTATTTCAGTTTATACCCTTTCAAATGGTATTTTTTTTCAGTGTGCTTCTGCCTACCTGATTTACACACTTTAATATTGCCAGGATTGATCTTTGTTCATTGTATATAGAAGGTTGTTAGGAATGTTCATGAGATAAAACATACTTGAAATAAAGGTGACTCTGTTTTATAAATCCCTTGAATCAGATGCAGCAACTTTAGAAGAATGAATAACCCAGTGCATAAATGAAATCAGCGACTGGACAAAGACTTCATTCATGGCAATGAGGAAGGAGAAAGGGTAGTTAAAAGTTAGCACCCATGATATGAGATTGAGATGCAGAATTGCAAGCGTAGCATCTGCCATTTCTGCCTTAGATTTGCAGTGGGATTTTGTTATATCCAGACCTGTTTTGAAAAGGTCAAACAGCAGCTGTGGGCAGAAGGATACTTTTTCATGTACTTCTGAGAAGTTTATGGTATTTCTTTTCTGATGCCAAACACATTACCATCCTGTATGTGGTTACGACTTTGGCTTTTCTATCATCTCCACTCTGCAGGGGCTGTACACTGGTTCTACTCAGAAGCTTAAACTAAGAGGAAATACAACTATCCATCTGTTAAGATGTGACTGTAGTTGAAGACATGTGACGTGAATAAGGTGCAGGGGTGCCGAGGAAACTCTTCCCATGAATTTTTGAAGAAGGTAAGTCAAACTACTGAACTCTTTTGTGGACACTGTTCACGCAGTTAAGTAGATTCCAAGATCCTTTTTTTCAGGATAATTAATTTAACACACTCCAGGATATAATTCAATATGAATATACAGTATTTGCAGATTTTTAGTCTATATTAAATTTCCCATGCAAAGTAGCTTCAGAGCAACCATAATTCCCAATAAAATGAATTGGAGATGCTGCTTTTAGTATCATGGATGATGCAGGCACAGAGGGAACTATGCAAGCTCTGAGCCTGAAAAGCTGGAGACTATAGGTTTGAACAAATAAGGAGGACATGATAGGAGAAAACTTGACAAGTGATTCAAAGAATTTATCTTTTGTCTAAATCCTAAATCCAGTAGCCAAGCAGAAAGACTGAATGCTGACACACCTCGAAATGATAAAATCTTATATGTTTTTGCAGAAATGTAATTAACATCTCACACCCCTGGGTAATATCGATATCAGGAATTTAAAAAGGAAGAAGCAGAGATTACGGATGTATATGGAAAACATACATATTTGTCATCAGGTTGTAAAGAAGAATGTTGTAAAATCTGAAGGGATGCTCAGATTGTATGGAGTTAAGCCACCCATTACCAGCTGTGGACAGAACAATAAAATGATTCTCTACAGTTTTTTACTGTGGTTAAGCTCAGCTCATGGGTGAAGTCCCACGTTCACTAGGCTCAATGGCAAAAATAAGCAATCATTGACTTCAACAGCTGAGTTTTCACTTGGTGCATTTAATGAAATGGAATGGATTTATATTTCACATATCTCTCTTTCTACTCTTGTCTCTTGAGGCAGCACAGTCAGTACTGCCTAAATTCAGGAAGCCATTGATTAGATCAAATCAGTGTAAGTGGGGAGAGGAAGAAAGAAAAGGAGCACAAGTATAATCTGGGGAGCTGGGAAGTCGATGCTATTTTTGAATCTTATTAAAAAAATCTAAGGCATATGTAAATTTAAGATAACACACCTCCCTGGTCACAATGCCTTGAAGGCATTTACTTCAGTAATTCATATCTAATTCCATAATTATTAAGCTGGATAATGTGTTTTCAATATTTAATACTACAAATGCTTAGGTGTTTTCAAAGTAATCTTTAATTTTGGCCATCAAAAGTAAAGCCTTGATTAAAATCTCTTTATGTGTTTCCTATTCTGTTTAGTGATAACTGGATCAGGTTTTCCTTTTTCCTTTTAGTGTTTCAGTACTTTTGGCCGCCTGTCAGCCGATCAAAATTAAAACCAGAGGCTGATTAAATGACTCTCTATGGTGCTGTTCAGGCAGCTTCATTAGTGCTTCAGTTTATGGCCACTCAGTGAGCCACACTGCTGTAACTTCTGACAGTTTATGGAAGCCGATTTGGAGGCGCAGGATGTGGGGTACACAATTTTGCACAGTTGCAAAGTTTTGATTACATGAATTATACATGAAGACCATTACTGTTGATGCTCACTGGTGGTAACAGCACTCTGAAGGTGTAAAACAGCTTTTTCTTTGAAACAAGCAAAAGTCAACCAACCAAGTACTAAAAGCCACATAAAGGAGGAAAATACAGAACAAGAATAACAAATACCTCCAAACATACCTTTCTTTATTTGTCTATTTAATCACTTGATAGTATGAAAAACAGATGAGAGCTTTCCAGCTCATTTTGCTGGTTTTCAGGTATGTTGAGAACTAAGGTGGCAGGAAGGGGAAAGGTGATAGAGAGAGAAAGAAACATTCAAGGCTATGGCTGTAGATCATTGCACACATAAAGGATTTCTCCAGCATGAATACAGCAAGCACCTCTGAAAGCTCTCAATGTCACTTTGCCAAGGATGTCTCCTCTCTTCACTAGTTGTCTGTCTGCTCTGTCACATGTAACATTTTATTAAAGCTTTGGGGCTTTGTTTTGGGGGTTTTTTTTTGTTTTTTTTTTTCTTTCCCTCTCTCTGTCTGTCTGCCTTTTCAGATGACAGGAAAGAAATGTCAAAGGCAAAAAGATGAGAGATAAAGCAAAACTAGCTCTGATTTTCAGTATTCACACTTTACTCAGGTGACTTACTACCTACCTTCTATTTTTTCATATTTTACTGAAAGGAAAATCTTTCTTTTGGTGAAGATCTGGTGCTAACTGTTAAGAGAATACTGCTCAGTATGGCACTATATAGGAGCCTTTGACCCTCTCACTCACACACCACCTGAACAAATTAATTTATCTATGGCAGAGTGTTCAGTAATGGCACCAAAACATGTATACACCAACACTTACACAGATGCTACTCCCATTGACATTGGTGGGCAAACTGCACTCATACAAACTATGGCAGGGTGGAACCTATAAGTATTGACGTATAAAATAAGCAAAACTGATCAGGCAGTGCGAGCTCCATCAGCTTCACAGAGGGGATGTGTGTTTCCTCTTCCTCTAGCACTGGCCTGAATAAGTAAAGCTGCACATGTCATACTCTGGGTTATATTCATACTTATTTCCACTAAATCAAAGCAGTCTCCACTTTCAAGGATTCTTATTACTCATTCTACACGTCTAACATGCCCTTTCTGTCTGAGACTAGAAGTAGAGCAGTGCTCATGACTATTCATTTTAATGTCTTAACAAGACATTCACAGCCTTAATGTATGAAAAAACAAATGCTCATGGGTAATACTTACACCCTGAAGTACCTGTGTTAGGAAAAAACATTGGCAAATTAGTGGAAGTCAAACTGTCTAACCCCTCAAACCTTTTTTCTGGGTTCTTAAAAACCCAGGGTACTGCCTTTCCCAATATGTTCAAAATTTCTTTAAATGTGCCGAGTTAGACCAAGTTCCACAGCTTTGTAACTAAAAGTTCTTGTGTTGTTTACTCCTTCTACATAACTTTCATTATGAAACTTCTAAATTAATTCAGCTGTGGGCTTTGCACGGGGAAGCAGATTTATCTCCATTACAATTGCTTTTCACAGGTGAAATCAGACATGAGTCTGAGAAGTCATGTACCAGATGTGCAGCAAGGATGCTGTGCTTCTACTGTCACCAATACCAGATCTCCGTGCTGTCATGTTACCCAGCAGTAGTAACCTGATTTATATCATAGGCACACAATCATACTTCTGTAGAATAAGCCAGAACACAGACCACCCCTCAGAGTATTCTGCCTCCCTGATTTTACACATACTTTACACCACCAGCACTTGTCAGAAAACATTGGATTCAGCACAAGTTTGGAATAGTGTGTAAAGACAAATACTGACCCAGCCAAAATATTACAAGAGCAGATTAGCCCACAAATATTTTTTGAACAAAGCTGAGAAAGAAATGCAAACTTGTCTTACTCTGTAGCAGGGTGTCTCTGTAGCATTTTTGACCCCACACTAGGAGTCCTGAGTTGGTATTTACCATTTACTATATTATTGAACCATGGTCTGAGAAGACTGATAAGCATCAATTTATACATACTAAAATTTGCAAAAGTTGTGCCTAGAAAAAACTTTCTCTTTAAGAAAAATATTTCTGTATTTTCTCATATCAGGCAGTGGAACTCTTTCATTCTTAACCCTTACTTTTTCCCTATTTATTCAGTAGTAAAGACATCAACATGTTTTTATCAGCATTTGCATCAGAGTAATGTTGTGTAGGAAATTATATGCAACTGTAAAGACACTGGTGGTGTCTAATGCAACGGAAGTTCCTCCTTAACTACAAGGTATAATTATGAGCAGCTAGCCATGAAAAATGCTGAAGCAAATGTTCTGTTTCTGCAGTAAGCATGCATGTTTGCAGGCTAATGGTACATTTTTTGTGGTGACAACCCCCACCCCTTCTGTAAAGTTATCCTTCAATTCTCATTCATAATACAGTAGATTGGACTATCATGAGATCAGTCACAACAAATCTATTTCAGTATGATTGCATTTTATCTGCAATCATATTCCTCCTGGAAATCTGGAGAGAATCAGCTGTTCACTTGTTGGGGACATTGATGATATTGATTTCCCTTTGCTTTCCTTCTCTTCCCTTCCTCCCTTCTACTCTTTTATTCTGTAAATGGTCAAATTTTATTTTAAACCTTTCTGGGGAAACAATATGTATCAAAACTGGTCTCTGCTGCAAAGATACTTGCAAGGAAGCAGAGTATCTGATATCCCTCATGTACTGAGCTAATGACCTGTATTTTTCTCACAGCTGTAAAAATGTCTCCACTGTAGGAGAACTGTAGGAGTCAATGAATTAGAAAAGTCTTTCTTCAGAGGTGAAAGACAACAGCCATCCTTCCCGGTTATACCCTGTATTCTGAAGGCTCAGAGCAGTAAAATTCAGAGGTTACTTGTTGCAAATTTGGTTTTAAATATATTTGACATGTGAACATGAAATCTGCAACTCCTCTCCCTCTCTTATAGTGGGAATATGCTCTCCACAGAATCCCAGGCTGACAAATTTTGACACCTAAATAGCTGGAGACCTCTGAGAAATAAAATTTCCTCTGTTTCTTAATGCAGGCAACTTCCTCCTTGTTGTTTTTGCTAGGTTGTTCTTTTGACACAAAGAAAAAAGAAATCTCATTTACATGAGATGCATTTCACTGTAGAGTTCTTTGACACAAGGGCACCCCTCAATGGCAGGAAACTACTGTTTAGTTCTATACTACCTGCTTCTGTTCTTCTGACTCCAAGTCAGGAACATACTGATGGGAAGTAAGACTAGCAAAGACACAGTCACACTACACCATATTCCAGTAACTCCAAACACTCAAAAAAGAATAGCAATTTAAATCTCTTAAATCTTCTGTAACATTCAGTAGGCCTCAAGTCAACTTTCAGTAATCCACAAATGTCTGAGCTAACCAACAGCATTATCACTGTTTGTGTACTGACCAGTTTGATGATACCAAGGCTATGGTGCAATATTGCTCATTGTTTTCTATCTAGCAGTGTCTTTTTTCTGCAAGTACAAATAAAAAAGAGTTAGCAGGAAAAAAAAAAAAAAAAGGCTTCTTTTAGTAGTAAACTTGTAATTATAAAACTCTTTTCATCTAGTTTCCATTTACCATTTTTATATTGAGCAAAACCACTAATATTTCTTTTAATACTATGGAATTTTTTTTAATGCCCATGGATAAGTGATGGGAAAAAGAAATCCTCCATCTAAACACTAAGATAGTCATTACATCTACAGAACTATCCTAACAGCAACAGGTCATGTAGATAACTGTAAATTTGTTCCCTGTTACCAAGGTACTATTAGGAGCTTGGCTCTGTCAGGATTTGTTGACATCCAATATTTTAAGCTGCACATGCTGAGCTCTGAGCTACTGCAGTCGTTCTGTGAGAAGAGGCAGGCTAACCTCAGTGTGCCTAGGTGAGCTGCAATCACACAATGAGTGTAAGGCATCCATACCCTTACACAGGCACAGACCATGCTGACCTGGACCATGAAATGGTGTCTAGCAAATTGTTTTATGGATTCCTGGAGTGGGTTTTTCTGCAATGTGTGGAAACACTCATTAAAAATTAGATCACTGACCTGAGATTCCAGGCAGTCAAAATTTTCAGTAAAAATAATTGTAGATATTGAGCATGACATAAGGATAAGACAAGGAGACCAGCAAAGAAGGATGAATCAGAGAATCAAACCAATATCTTCAATCTATAAATCTCACTGATCTGTAATTATTGCAAGTATCATTTTTAACTCAGGAAAAGAAGAAGTAGAAGAAGGATACCTGCATAATCTCCTCAGAGATACCTACCTATCCAGTCAGTCAGAGTAATTTACTCACCCTGTTCTCTTGGGGGACTTGGTCCATCCCAGGTGCAAGACTTTGATGAATTTCATAAGGTTCCTCTCAATCCATTCCTTCAGCCTGTTCAAGTCTCAGAATAGCAGTCCTGCCCTCTAACATATAGACAGGTCTTTCAACATGGTGTCATCTGTCAACTTGGTGAGAGAATGTACATCCTTTCCTCCTCCAGGTCACTGGTAAAGATGTTAAACATGACTAACAGGTTCCAGGAAAGACTTCCAAGGAACTTACTGTCAGATAGATTACAAACTATTAACCACAACTCTTTGAGTCAAACGATCCAGACAGTTTTTCACTCATACATCCATTTATACCTTAATGTCCAAACCTGGTGTGGTGGTTTAGTCCCTGCCGGGGTCTGAGACCACGTGGCCGCTGCCCCTCCCCCACAAAAGGAGTGAAATGCAAAGCCCCGGGACTGAGATAAGGACAGGTTTAATACAACAGTGCAACAGCAACACAACAAACAATAACAATAACAATAACAGTAACAATAATAATAATGAACAGAGCAAAATATCTACCAATACAGCAGTGAGAAGCGCGATGGCATAACACACGTGTTAACCGACTGTCTTGCTTCGGTGCCAGGATGTGATGTCAGCATGGTATCTGAATAACCTGGCTAGAGCTTCCCCCCCACTGCTGGGGAAACTTAACCCTATCCTGGCTAAACCAGGACACCTGGATACAAGGATGTTAGAGGAGACTATGCTGAAAACCTCACTATAATCAAAATGCTTTCCCTTCCTCCACACATCTAGTAATTTTATCATAGAAAGTAGCCATTAGACACAATTTGCTGTAAGTCAGTAAGCTAGTTTTTAAGTCAACAACTTCTTCATGCATGCAAAAATGGCTTCCAAGAAGAGTTGCTCCATGATTTTCCCAGCAACTAAAATGAGGCTGACAAGCCCATAGTTCTTTGAATGGTCCTCACACGTTTTGAAGATGGTTAAAGTAATTGTCTCCCATCCCTGCTCTCCCAGTACCCTTGCATGCAACCCATCTGGATCCATGACTTGTGTCACGTCCCGCTCAGATGAGGGGGACAAGTGACTCAGATTCGCAAATCCCCAATGGAGCGGACAACAAGTCTCCAAGTCTAAACATTTATTAACTACTCACAATGTACTAATTGAACACACGATAGTTGGCTAAGTATATAGCAAGTTGTGGCAAGCAATATAATATGCCTTGCATTGCTTAATAGGAAAGGGAAAAGAGGGAGATAGAGGGAATGGGGAAATACAGATCACCGGTCTGGGTTTCTGCGCTGCTCCTGCCGACGAGGGTTCCGGAAGGCACGGGAGACATCCGTCTTTTTCGCTGGCATCCGTCTTCTTCCCTTCACTGCACTCTCTCTCCTCGGGCCGCGCCACCCCCCCCACCCCCCCTTCTTGATTTATACCCACTTTCCTTGGGTCCGTCCCCTAGGTCGACCCACATACCTACGTATCCCATGTACGGGGAGGGGTGAGGTGTTTCATGGGATGATGTAATTAGCATGATCATGTTAGCCCTCGTTAGCATATTGAGGGGTGTTAACTTTAATATGCATTTTGTGGATAATGAAGCAAAGGTCATTCACCAGACAGATGGCCCTTGTAGTTTTGGCCAGGTGCACCAGAGCAGAGCCGTCCTGTCTTCACAGGGCTCCCTCCTCCAGTCCCATCTTGTGTTATTCGGGCACCCTTATCAGCTTCGACCTCCACAGAATGCACCCTGTGACTCATAGTTTTGTCTTGCGAGTGTTTGAGGCATTTCTTTGATCAGCCTCAACTTTTGCTTTCTCAGGCTGTTTTTCTTAGTTTCTCACAGGCCTGGTTTCTCGTCTCTCACAACTTGTATGAGTCCAGTTCTTTCAGAAAATCCCTGACTCCAACTCTCATCTGCTCTTGGTAGTTTTTCTCCTTCTGCAAGCTGGGCACTAAACACAGAGGCCTGAGAAACCTTGTTGGTGAAAACCAAAGGAATGAAGTCACTGAGTACCTCATCCTCATCTTGCATTCACTGTCACTAGATTGTTCACCTCCTTCAGCAGTGGGTCAGTATTTTCTTTGATGATTCTTTTACTGTCAGTGTGGTCACAGAAGCTCTTCTTGTTATTCCTGACATCCTTTACCAATTTCAACTCTAGCTGAGCATTGACTTTTCCATGAACATTCCTTCATGCCCAGGCAATGTTTCTGTATTCCTCCACTGTACCATGACCTTGTTTCAACTTGCTGTATATAACTTTTTTGTTCTGCAGCTTAATCATGAGTATGTCTGTTTATTCATCATAAGTCTGCTTGATTTCCTGAGTATGAGGATGGATCGATTATTCCTGTGCTTGGACAAGGTTGTTTTCAAAGATCTGCCAGTTCTCTTAAGTTCTTCTGCCCTTCACAGCTGCATCTCACAGGATCTTATCTACCATTTCTGAGCAAGCCAAAGTTTGTTCTAGTGAAGTCCAGGGTCAGTACTCTGCTTCTTGCTTTCTTCACTTCCCTCAGGATTTTGAACTTCCTATGTCATATACTTTATATTACCATAAACAAAGAGAAGATGAGATCAGGGCAAAGCATTACATGTGGAATTGGCTGCATAACACTCAGCTTTATACTTATTTTTCAAAAATGTTAATGCTAGTTTAGTAAACAAGTAGGTGAAGAATTGAAACCATTAACTTTGGTACAAGGAAATCTTTGACAATGCGGTTCTTTAGCCCAGAGTAGCTGAAGCAAGCATCCAAGAATCATTATAGAAACCTAAACTGTTGAAAAGATTAGTGAAACCGCCTTCTTCATAATGGTCTTTTAATCATTGCTCACATCTTGTGCTTAAATGTCATTTTGTCTGTTAATCTAAAATTTATCAAGAATATTCAGGTCCTCTAATCATCATTTCTTGTGAAGATTATTGGACTTAACCTTACAGGAGTTTCCTCCCTGGAAAGCATGATCACAGATACGTAATAGCATCAACCAATTATACATGAAAGGTGCGTATGAGATCATTGGGAGTGTCAATATTGACTTTTATCCAGGTTGTAATGGATGAGTCATTCTACCTGATCTAATGATTTTTATTAGAATTCTAAGCACCACATTAGCAAGAGGTGGCCAAATTAAAATGTCTGACAGATGTAACCTTTCCTGATAAAATATATGTATTATTAACTTCATTACAAGCAGTTTTCTTCAAAGTTTCTTGGAAGCTGCTAATGATGTTGAAAGAAATAATGGATAACATGTCAGAACATTTTCTCACTGTATTTACCAAAGTGATGGAAAAGATACCACAGGATTAATTCAAACCACTAACAATTGTTACTTTACCAAAACCATTAGATTTTTTTTCTCCCTCAGCTATTTTTCCATTTCTACAGACAACATCCATATCTTCTCAGCTGCATGATTTTTAATTTCCTGAATGCCTATTACTGATTAATATCTACTGGGGTTTTGGGGTCAGTCTTCTCTGGTTTTTTTCAAAATGGCTTCTCCCAATCAGTGTTACTTCTCCCTAACAACATACTCATCACTAACTCTTGAAATAGCATATAGTAGTCCTCTTTCTAACCATAACCGAGAAATTGATCATATTCATCCAGACTGTTTTGGTTATATGGAGCTATATCTGATAGGGCTCTACAGACACCTAGCAATCAAACCATATTCTATCAGTTCCTAGATTGAGGTTTCTTTCAGTTTCTAAGTAATCATTATTCCAGTTTCCTTTTGCTGAAAACCATGAGTGAGAAGTTCTCTTTGTTCTCTCTTTTTTTCTTAGCTAACACAAATCTTATTGCAAAGTTAAACCCAAAACAGATATAGATGCTGTGTAAGTATACATGTACATTATTTCATCTCACTAGCCTTTTTTCTCCATTCATTAAGTCACTTCAATATTTTGGCAAATGAGCTTGCCAAATTTATTGCTTTTTGGCATAGTCCACATTTTTAAAGCTGACAAATGATCTATTATTATTATTTATCAACATTACAATTACTGTAACAGATAAAACCAAAACTATATAACAATGAAACATTCATTATATAATGTAGTCTTGCTGAAGAGCATTAATAAATTACTTCAATTAAATTTTAAAGGATTATTTTATTCCCACAAACAAACAGAAAATTCCGAGCATCTAGGGTAGGTTTCAAAACCAGAGTAGGTATCTGCATGTCATCTCAGTTCCTAGACTCATATTAAAGGCAATGGAGCTCTGACATGTAAAGTCTAAAGGACTCTATAGGGCAATTCAGTTCACCTGAAATTCTAATCTCCTGCCCATGTTTAGCTGTCTAGTGTCATCTGAGATTTTTGTGGATATACAAAATATCTATACAAACTGAGACATATATAATACAGGAGCCATGGTAGAACATTCCCCTTCTAGAGTACCAGCTGAAGGACAAGTGGGACACTCTAAGCATTTCAAGTGGCAGTATGTTGTTTCTACCACAATAAATTCAGCCAGGTTTGGATATGCTCCTGCCAGTGGAAAGTAAGCACCTGTAACTTCAAACTCTTTAGAACACTTCCTGCCATTAATTTGACTCATTCCAGCCATCATTAATCTTGGGCAATTCAAGGCATGGTCTAACTATAAAAACGGTACAGGGACCATTACAATAGACAATTTGTAGGTTAAAACACAGGACACTTAACTGGCATAAGCACACGGCAATCTCTGCCAGATGACCTCAGTGCCCAGAATCTGCCTAAGCAGATTTAATTTGCTAGTGTGAATGGAGGATTAGAAATTGCTTATCAGAATAAATGAGCTTTGAATGTATTAGCAAATCCTCTAGTGATTATAATCCAGTCTTAGATGTCTACTTCATGTATAGTTACTTCCATGTAGACACTTCAATTTACGTGTCTTACACCTGAAGAGTTTAAGTCCTCCTTCATGTCCAAGTCTGTATAATATTCTAATGAAGTATGTGTTCAAGCTACTCCAGCTGACCCAGACTTTTTATTTGACATCTTATGAATAATGTAATATGCAGGTACACTCTTTTTCATGGACAGCCATGGTCAAATGGTTGGCTGCTTGATTGGGTAACTACATTCATAAGAGTCCTACACACTTAAAAAGTGAATTCTTAAAACAGACACGTTATGTTGATTTATTCTTGGAAATTTTAATGACAGGTTGCTTTACTTCCAAACAGCTATGAATTTTTACTTCCCGTACATTTGCATCCCAGCTGTTAAATGACAGTATTTAACATTCATTACTGACCTGCTATGTTTCATTGGTGAAATATGGTATTCATATTCTTGCACACTAATCAGAGAAATCTGGTTTATCTTCTGAATATATTCCATAGTCTTTCTTTCTCTTCCCTGTTTTCACTAGTCAACAAATACAAACAAGATACATTTCCACAAGAACAAGCTTTGCTTTCCAGTAAACCTGGAGTATTGAAATAGTATTTAGGTCAGTTCTTCAAACCCTTTGAAACTTAGCAAGCAGAGCTTAGTAACACCCATAAAGTTATTGGCTGTGTGCACGGCTCCCAGATTATAAAAGCTGCACATTATTAATCACCCTGAAATTCAGCAATAAGGAGGTAGTGAACCATTCTTATCATCAGTCGTGAACAGTGTTTATGTGCTGTCTAATTATGAGACATAATAGCATTACTATGTAAATCAGAAGTCCATAATACTAATGAAAAATCCCAGAACTTATGAATAATAATTAGAAGTTTAATTCATAATAGATGGTACATATTAATATTATTCATATTCATATCTGTAATAATTTAAAAGCTTTAAAGCTTACATATATTGTAGCTGTAGTGGATGACAAACATTCAGCTAACAAATATAGCCATTCAAAAAGCTGTATGGTCTCTGGGGAATTTTGCCATTTTATTTCTTTTCTTTATTATTTGTACTAAAAAGAATTCTGAAATAAAATATTTATAAATTAATTTCTAAGGTTCCTGTTTTGGGTTTATTTGTGAAAATCAAATACCTGAAGACAAAGTAATTTGAATGTATAGAATAGATTTTAACATTTAATAGAAAAAAAGCAGCATGAACGCTAATACACAGAAAAAAGACACATGGATATCAGGTCTTGTTCTGTACAACATCTACTTAAAATTAACCTCTATATATTAAAACAGTCATCTTGAACTCAACACATGAAAATCTTGCTTTCAATTAAGCCTAAACACATTTATAAATCACTTCTAATTAGTCCTGTTCTTCTAAATATGATCTGCAATTATAAGATAAACCTACCCATGGAGATTCATTAAACCCTAGAATTTTTGAACTTCAATGATCTTCATTTAAACGGCCTCCTATAGCCAATGACATAATTTTCTGCCCTGTTCCTTGAGTTTACTTAGCACAAAAAATTCTAGTGGGAATATTTTAACACAGTGATTGGTGACTTAACTCTGATTATCCTCACTAGCCTCTCTCAACTTCTGTAAGAAGCATACATGAACTGCTCAGTCTTTTACAACTACATTAGAAAGAGCTGGGGAGAAAAAGGGTGTGCAACTCTTCCACCTACCATTCTTCCTCTGTAAAATGGCTGATTTTTGCAAGTGATTTTTTTTTTTTTTCAGATATCTATGTATATGTATGCCCAATGACATTTTTGGATTAGCAGAAGGGTATCCAAATGAAGGTGGAGGTGTACCTTAGAGGTTTAATGGTTCAAGCCCCTGTGTAAATAGACAGTCTGGGAGGCACTCATAATCTTTCCCACTTTCTTGGATCCAGAATCTGCAGTGACTGATACTTCTGCATGTTGATCACCACCACACAGTACCATCAATTCATAGAATAATGTAGGATGGCAGGTACCTTGGAAGGTCACCTAATGCAACCTCTTCCTAAAGCCAAGACAACTCAGATCAGGTTGCTCAGGGCCACATCGAGTGAAGTTTTGGATTTCTCCAAGGACAGATTCCACAGCCTTTCCAGGCAACACCTTCCAGAGTTTGGCCAACCACTCAGTGCTTTTATTTTCTTTTTCCTAATATTTAATCATCATTTCCCATGATGCAACTTGTTGACCCTCATTCTATCACCATACATATCCTATCAGACAGTGGTAGCCAACAATAAGATCTCCCTTAAACTTTCTTTTCAGGCTGAATAAAGTTGGTTCTTTCAGCTTCTCTTCTTTCATAGTGTGATCCAGTTCTCTGACCATCTCCATGACCTTCCCCTGTATTTATTTCAGATTTTCATTCTCTGTAGTGGGATGCCCAAACTGGATGCACTACTTCAGTTGTGTTCTCACAGGTGAACAATCACTTAAGGATCACTTAACTCAATTTTCTTAACTCAATTTTCTTGCTCTTTTAAATACAGTCAAGTATTTAGTTGGGTTCTTTGCTGCAAGGGCACTCAGCTGACTTGCATCCACCTTGTCCATGAGGACCTCCCCAAGGTTCTTTCCTGTAATATTGGTTCCTACTCATTGACTACCCAGTCTCTGCCATTGCAGGGCTTTATTCTGACCCAAGTGAAGGAGTTTTCATTTTCTTTTGTTGAACTTTATGGGACTCCTGTCTATCAGAAGGCAGCAGGAGCAGGTCTGGTCTATGAGGGAGAACAATCTGGAAGCCAAGGGTGACCCTAGCTCAGTCTGTGTCCTTACCACTTGACACCATCTCACAGGGTGTGAACAGAGTTGACAGACCTAGCTGCTGTTAACAAGTATCATTGTCAGCTTCCAACACAGTGAGTGATGAACCAGATCCAGGGTCCATCCAGGAGACATGGCCAAATACATGTCTTGAAACAAAGCTGTTAAGTAGGTCTGAGGTCAATCTGGAGAAACAAGGTCATAAAGGGGTGAAGACAGGTACAACTACAGCAAACAGTACTGGTCCCACTATTGGCGCCTGAAGGACACCACTATTAACGAGAGAGCAGCTGGATTTTCTGCCCCTGTTCATGACACTCTCAGCCTAGCATTCCATCCCATTCTCCACCCACCTCATTGTTCTCTGCTCCATATCTCACCAACCTGGCTGCCAAGAAATTACTGGATACCCTTTCAAAGGTCTTCCGAGACTCAGTTTACAAAACCCACTGATCTCCCCTGGTCCACAGAGAGATTAATCTAATTACAGAAGACAGTCAGATTGGTGAGGCACAACCTGCCCTTAGTAAATTTATGCCAGCTCTTTCCAGCTACCTCATTGCCCTCCTTGTAGTCAGAAATAGGTCCCCTTAATCTCCCTCAGCTCGTGGAACATTTGCTCTCAACATCAGTTTGAACTGCAGTTTGAACTACATCTCCTCCTTACGAGAATATTTCAGATCCTTTCTGAGGTGAAATGACAATATTCACAAAATGGGGCTTTTCCCAAAAGATCCTTGAGAGTTACATTCTGGTGCTAGTCACGGATTTAAAGAGAGTCAAAAAACATAAAGACTTGGTGGGGTTATCAAAAGGTTTATTAAAAAATAAATTAAATCTCATTTATGATGTCCAAACCCAGTAGGCTTTTCTCTCTGGGACACTGAGTGTCCATGATATTGTCCAGTATCTATGAACTTATAAAATCTGTTAACCCTTCCATCATATGTCTTTTAGTATTTTCCATATGCATTTTCAAGTATAGTTAGGGGAAGGAGGTGATCACTGCTGGACTGGTCTACAGTGCCATTGTCCTAAACAGTCCCATTACAGTTAAACACTGAGTGCCGGACTATGTAGTGGGATGAAGAGTATAAGTTTGGAGGACTGTTGGAAAGGGAAGAAATAATTTTTTTTTCTAAAAAATTGGTTCTCCTTCACAGAGTGACCTTGTTTTAATGTTCTCCACACCATTCACCCTCCATAGCTGATCATCCAATTCCATTTATCATTGTAATTAAGCAGCATCTTGCCAGTTCAATCAGGCTCAATTACTTTAGGCCTCATTAGTGACTGACATACTATAACAAGTGCATCTTTGAATGAGTAAGGTCAGATAAAGAAAGTACAGTATGCAGCCAGCAAACACATTTATAGACCATGACAATACAATGCTTTGGACACTGAATAACTTTGCATTTCCCTTTTTTAAGAAGGCATGAAGATAATGAAGCTAAAAGTAACCTTGCTTAGCTTGCATTATTTCAGCTCGTACAAGTCCCTATCAACCCCACAGCTGAGCAGTAGTGATAAGAGGAAAAGCTTCAAATGGCTCAGGAAAAACTTTGGGACTGTTAGCAACTCTCAGTTTAAGTTTCAGGTTCTGGAGAACAGCAAATTGTTCAATGTGTCAGAGCAGCATAAGAACTTCAAAACTGCGGTGGAAGAAACCAGATGTTGAGACTGCAGTACTACAAATCCTTCTGTATTAGTCACAGCAGCAAGTAGTTCTGCTTGTAAAAAATATTGGAATGTAATGGGAACTTATTGGCTTTTACAGTAATGAGTGACTAAAGTTAGAGGAAGGTAAGTTTGAAGATATTATTGCTCTCTATAAGTATCTTGAGAAGTAACCTCCAGAGATGAAATGTATTTTAAGTTAAATATACACATACATACATATGTATATATGTATGGCATGACATTAAAGGGAAAAAGTAACATTTATGAACTAGAAATCAGAGTTTCTTTCACACAGGGAGCTGGTAGTCTACAGTTATCTTCCAATATGAACAGTGGAGAAACACATCCACATTATTTAAAGATGGTGTTTTAAACATTTATAAAATTATTCTGTCATATTGGTCTCATGGAACAGGGAACATAAATCATGAGTCTGTTGGTGTGCTCCAGCTATATATCTTTTCAGATATGACCAAAGCCCTTACTTTCTAATGGAAGCGATGGAATCACACCTGTTACTATTCCATAACTAGGCACTGGCACAACTGAAAATGTAGTTTTACATGACAAGAGGTTTCTTTTTATCTAACCTACTTAACTGCAAAAGTCTATTGTGTGTCCATTTGGTCATGCTTGTTCCTTAGCAGTCACTGGTAATCCTAAATCTTTTTTTTTTCCCTCTAGAACACATAAATAAAGCTTGCTTTAGTGTTGTTGTTTTATCCACAGTCATGATACTTTGAGATGAAATTCACCCTTCCTTTTGTTGAGAAGATAGTATTCAGAAGCCAGACACAAATTATGATTATTATTGTGCTTGTATTTATTTTTATTCTGAATGTTTTTTTTAGAATGGTTTTCTTAGAAAAAGTGAAGTATCTTACATTATGTGAACACAAAAGTACTGATAAAGAATACATGCATCAGTTTTCTGGGATATCCTTTTACAGTCTTAAATTCTGGTAAACATTGTTTCAAGTGTAACCTATATTTTTAGGCTATGTTTTTTGGATTTTGCATTAATGTATCAAGTTCTTCTCCAATCGCAATATTTAAAGGCTATATGAAAAATACCCCAAATCCATGTATTCTATAATATACTATGCATTAGAGAAAGAAAATAATATCTGCAGTGGAGTGATCAGTATGCTTCCAAAAGTACAGGATTTGATTATCTTAACAGATATGTTCTGAGTCATTATTATCTGGTTCCCTTGTATTCTTCTACACAATATTTGAGTACATGATACCCAGAGGTATATAATTTCATAAGCTGACAGTGTGCTATGTGAAGTGCTTCTTTCATTTATTCTTATCTAATCTTTTAGTTATTTATTTATTTTCCTAAGCAACTATTAACCATAATAGCTGAGTATTAAAAAATAGAAATAACGACATCCTATTCTTCCTTTCCTCCCCACTTGAAGAAAAATCAGCTGAACTGTTTTGTATGTTCTTGAAATCTTCACTGAGTGAAAATGAATCCAAGGGGAGATTTTTGTGAGTCAGAAAGTGGTTCAAACTGTGGTTATTCTCATCTTTGGCAGCAGTGAGTTCTCCAGCCTAGGCTGAGGTTTTAGAAAAATTCCACCTCAGATATTCATGAGATAGGGAGATTAGAGGGTGATCTCACACCTCCAGCCAGTGTCATTGCATTGCTGCTTTAACTGTTTTTGATCAGAGACAAAATATGACATATATGCTACTCTGAGATAGTGCTGTTCTGCACAATATGGACCAATAGTTTGTTTCTGCAATGACTGATGGAAAAAGTATTACAAACCACAACAGTTTATACTCCAGACACAGAGTTTGCCATTGGCACCTTCTTGAAAAGAAATGTAGACATTTATGTAAACAGTAAAAGAATCCTACCAAAATCTTTAGAAAACAAAGTAATCCACTATATTTTTCTATCCCTGGAGAGAGAATGAGAAAGAAATTTGTGGCAAGCATTAGGTATGTTATTAAAAGAACTCCTGGGAAATGTTCAGATAGTACAGACATGAACACACAATGGGGAGACAGCAAATTAGGTTAAAGAAGAAGTGATTCTTGCAGAATTATGAAGGCATATTTTTTTGGTGGCTATATAAGCACAGTAACTCATAACAACTCTCATGGATCCATGCAAACCATTTTGGAGGACCCTTTTGGAAAGACAACTGTACCCTGAGCTGCATAAAAAGAAGTGTGATCAGCAGGCCGAGGGGAGTGAGGTGATTCTACCTCTCTACTCTGCTCTCATGAGACCACACCTGGTGTGCTACAGCTAGTTCTGGGGCCCGCAGCACAAGACAGACATGCATCTGTTAGAGAAGGTCTAGAGGAGGGTCATTAAAATGATCAGAGGGCTCAAATGTCTCTCCTATGAAGAAAAACTGAGAGAGTTAAGGTTGTTCAGCCTGGAGAAGAGAAGGCTCTGGGGAGATCTGATAGTGGTTTACAAGAGTTTGGTGTACATTTCAAATTGTGAAAAAATATTAGATTATATATAGAAATGTCAATATTTAAAAGTGACAAATATGGCCCCCACTTATCCATTGCGCATTACCACTTTTTACCATTGCGCATTACCACTGGAGCTAACTTTTTTCAAATATGGATAACTGTCAGCATTCACATTCTAAAACTGGAGGTGTGATTTACAGGGATTAACACGCTCATGTCTTCAAAGCCTTACTCAGATCATTAAATTGCCCCTATCAAAGAAGTTATCAAGAATTTATGTTTGGAAACTTTCTGCATTCCCTTTATTATTTCTAATTGCTCGGGTAAAACAGAGGTCAAATTCATAGACTCTGAACTGTTGCCATCAATAATTCTATTCTTCTGGTGTAAATGAGATGGGGTCCTAGAAACAGGGCATTTGATATACCCTGCCTTTTATGAAATTAAAGGTCATAGGTGGATACAGGTGAAGTGCTTTATGAAAAGAGTAAGGGATGCTTTGTTCTTGCAGTGATAGTCTTAGTTTACAAAGCAATTTATAGCTCAGAAGAATTGTGGGAGGTATGAACTTTATATTTACCTCCCATTATTTGCATTGTGCTTTTCTTCCCTATCACAGCCCACTCACATTTATATTCTACATCAGTTCTTACCATACATGCCTGCATCTCTTTATTTCATAATTGCCCATCAATGCTACTGATTTCCCTCCCCTATATGCTGCATGTTATGCATAGAGTACCAGATAAAATTTGAGATTCTAAGTGAAGTGAATTTAGTAGTTTTAGCTCAACCCCCAGCCAACAGCAGATAAAAACATATGCAACACTGCTCAGTTGACACAGTTTCTTTCATCTGTGCTGAGGAAATGCACTGGAACACATCCAACACTGACACTAAATTGATTTGCACTCTTGAGATGCTGGCTACTCCTGTCAGAATTGAGATTGTTGACAGATGGCAGGCAGCGTGGAGAAACTTTCTGTAGAATTGCTTATATGTTACCCAGAAATGGGTAAAAAATCAGATAGGGGTATGGTGGTGGAAGACAGGCTGAATAACTGGGTTTATTATAGCCTCAGGTTTCTTCACTTCCTGGCAAAATTTCTTGTTATCCAAATGAAACAATGTTCCAACAATTTTTTGAGTTATTTATCACTTTTCTCTTTACAGTGTGGTTGCACACCTTTTTTTACATGGAGAAATTAAAAAATATATCTGACATACAGAGATTAAAGTATGCATTTGGCAGACAAAGAGTATTTTATATTCTTCAACCATGAAAATCCTCAAAAAGTGGAAATATTAGTGTAAGAGTATGTTACCTGGTATTTGAGGTAAAAGCAAAACAGCAGACACAAAAATTTCTACTTCTGATTTTAAAATTAAATTTTAGATTTTGTGGAAAATCTTTTGTCTCAATGTAACTAGGGATGATATATTTTACCTATTTTCTAATCACAGTCTGAAGAGTAATGTTCAAAATTTCTTTATTACCTTTGACATAGATACCGTGTTTCATGCTCACACTCAGATTCCATAACCCAAGAGTTAGTCTTAAAAGTGTCAAGGGCCATATGATTCCTGAACAGTGTGTCCTACATATTTTTTGCTGTTAAAAAGGAAGAAAAGCTATCAGATCATTTTATTTCCCCATAGTGCTACTGACTGTGATATCAAACTAAATTCTGAAGCCCCTTATTGAATTTATTTTAGATTTCATCTAGAAAAATAGCACACTAAAAGCAAGGTGTTAAATGGCAAGTAAATGTGACAATTATGAGGAGGGGCTATGAAGTATTCTGATAACACTTGGGAGGAATAGTATGAGTTGTCAGCTGGCTTTATTTTGCTTATATTGATGGTTAATGGGGATATGGGAAGAAACATCCAGACCTCACCTGTTTACCTCCCAAATAAATTTTGTCATTTTAAAAGCTTGTTCACTGCAAGAAGAAGGGAATAAGTAGCTACTCAAGAAAAAGAGGATGTATTCATAAGAGACAAGGCACAAAGAAAGAGAAAACTCAAGAAAGGAGAAGAATGAAAGAGGGAAGGAATAATGAGATATGACAGCCGTGAGAGAGGTTTATCCATTCCCTTAGGTGTAATAATATTGACAAAATTTCATATATTCAAATAATGGGCTTGTTAAGCATTAAGATCCAAGGACAGATGGGATGAAGGGGCAAGGCAGAAACCTTTGAATTAGACATGATATAACATATATATATATATTCTGATGGAATACTGTAAGCCCCATCATTTATTTTTGTTAATGCTGATGGAAATCATACAGGAAAATAGGTTGGTGAGACCAACTACTCTGCCTCCTGGACAGTAGACTGCCAATCTTTCCAGGACATCTGATTTCCCAGCTCTTCACCTGGTGAGCTGCTGGACTCTGAGGCTCTCCAACTGGCTGCTCCACAAGGTCTCCACCTGGGATGGGTGTTACCTGGTGTCACAGAAATCAAGCTCTCACTGGAGCCTGCACTGGCTGGGTCTGGAAGCATATTTATTTTGGAAACTGAGATGTTCCCAGTGTCTCAGCAGCCTGCACAACATCAATATTTCACTGCTCTCAAAACAAAATCTGTCAAAATTTGCAGTGTCACAATGAGAATCTTAGTTTTATTGTTGATTTTCCTTTACAAAAGTGCTTTTTTTGGTCCCAAATCAGGATGAAGAAAAAAGATTTCTTTCTAGATTTCTTGTCAGAAAGTGATACCAGTCACTTACCATGTCAGTGGTAGAAAGACATCTTGATTTCAGTGGAGAAAATTAGAAGCATATTGTGAATTTCTTCAGTAAAAGACTGCTTGTTCAATTTTTATTCTGAATGGCTTTTGTTTCAGGGGTCATTTTCTAAAATAACAAGGGTCTTTGTTTTTCTTAAGGAAAAAATTGAAATCATAGTCTCACTATGTGAAATTAGCATAAAGTAGTCCTAGAAAACACATATCTATAGGAAACAGGTGCAAAACTGCCCTTGCAGAGCATCTTTTATGCCTTTTCTTGGGGAAATGACAATGAAAGCTGATGTTTTTTCAGATGTAGCTCTTAGTGTTTCAGGTCATTTGCTGTTTTAGATCAGTGTCTGACTGTCTCGAAGTTGCACTGGGCACCTCTCCTGCTGCCAAAACAATTCAGAACAGACTTGGAGGGGGTGAGATCACTAAATGTTGAATTAGCTCATACTTTCTGCAGAACTTTAAAGTTCGCATAGACACCCTCCTCAAAGTGATAGTTCATATTGATTTCTGACTAAAAAGGGCAGCTGCAAATGAGAAAAAGCACTACTGTGCCTTTTAAGCATTACTCTTCCAACATGAACACTTACAAATTAATGTGCTATTTTCTCACACCTCTTAACTTCTCTTTTCTCTTCTCACTTTTCCAGTAGAAAATGAGAGGAAAAGAATTTTCCATTTCCAAGAGATTTCAATACCTGGTATTTCAAAACTAGAAAAGTGGTTTTGGAGCTACTTTTGTATGCCAGGTTGCATATTCAAACATACACACTGGGGCCAGTTCTGTTTAATATCCTTATCAGTGATCTGGACAAGGGGATCTAGTGCATCCTCAGTAAGTTTGCAGATGACACCAAGTTGGGTGGGAGTGTTGCTTGAGTGCAGAAAGGCTTTGCAGAGGGATCTGGATAGGCTGGATCAATGGGCTGAGGCCAGTTTTATGATATTCAACAAGGATCAGTGCCAGGTCCTGCACTTTGGCCACAACAACCCCGTGCAACACTATGGACTTGGGGAAGAGTGGCTAGAAAGCTGCCCAAGGGAAAAGGACCCGGTGGTCCTTATGATCAACGGCTGGCTGAATATGAGCTGGTAGTATGCTCAGGTGTCCGAGGCAGCCAAGAACATCTTGGCTTGTATCAGAAATAGTGTGGCCAGCAGGACTAGAGAAATGATTGTCCCCCTGAACTGGTGAGGCCACACTTCAAATACTGTATTCAGTTTTGGGCTGCTCACTACAAGGAAGATATTCAGGTGCTGGAGAGCATCCAGAGAAGGGCAATGAAGCTGGTGAAGGGTCTAGAACACAAGTCTTATGAGAAGCGACTGAGGGAACTGGGCTTGTTTAGCCTGGAGAAAAGGAGGCTCAGGGGAGACCTTACAGCTCTACAACTACCTGAAAGGAGGTTGTAGTGAGGTGGATATTGGTCTCTTTTCCCAATTAACAAGTGATAGGATGAGAGGAAATGCCCTCAAGTTGCGCCAGGGAAGATTTAGTTTGGATATTAGAAAAAATTCCTTCACCAAAAGGGTTGTCAAACACTGGAACAGGCTGCCCAGGGAAGTGGTTGAGTTGCCATCCCTGGAGGTACTTAAAAGACATGTAATTGTGGCACTTAGGGACATGGTTTAGTGGTGGAATTAGCATTGCTGGGTTAATGGTTGGACTTGATGATCTTAAAGGTCTTTTCCAGCCTAAACAATTCTATGACTGTATCTCGAGAGGATTCTACAGAATACATGGCAAAGCTTTACTGGAGTAATTGGTTCTAGTATAAAAAGAAAAAGCATGACTTGGTTGTCTAACTATGGACATATAGAGGCATACTGAAATACTGTAGGGTATGCAAGACACCTGAAGGGAATTGACTGACCTAAATACATGTGTATGTATGTTTCCACATCCTTCAGAACCAACAGAAGGACAGTAAGAACTTCCTTGTAAACAATAATAGATGCCTACCTATGGCTAGGCAATTGAATTCTGCCAAAATGCTATTTTTCAAAATTCTTAGCTCAAACATTTTCTTCTTGTTCTGTTGTTCTATCTGAACCCTAAAAATATGTATGTTTGTACTGGTCAGATCAGAAATATAGTCTTGCAAAATTGTGCTTCCTCTCATAAAACTATGGTATAATACGTTATGGTCCTATATTCCCTAACATTCATTTACAGAAATTAAACTGAATATTCCCATATGATCTCAGAAATCACTAAACATAAAAGTGATAATAAGACTGAGAAAGGTATGGAAATCTTCAGAATGGCTGCAATTAGATTTACCTTTCACTATGGGAAGGACTGCTCCCAGTCATACATTGACTTCTGGAGTTCTCTGCCCTCATAAGAGAGAGATGTTGCCCAAAATGAAATGATGTACTCAATTTCACTAGCACTGATGTGTATGTATTCTGTTTGGATTTTTGTACTGATACACTGTATGCAAACACTAGAACCAACCAACAAGGCATAAAATCCTTAGCATTAAAGGAAGACTGAGAAGTCAAATGTTATGATAAGTATTTACAGTCAGCCAGTACACTTCAACAGACTTTTCCTCTAGCCTTAATAACCATTGATCACAAACCAGGTAGTTCATCTATTCACGTTTTGGAATTTGCTAAAAAGTGTGAGTCAGACTTCAGCAGCTTTGGGATAGGAAATCCCAGCTTGAAGCACACACTAATGTTATGTTTATTAATGGGTTAATAAGGAGAGTATCGGTTCGTACCATGCTGTGTGTTTCAGAACGTTAGGAAAGTCTTGCACGAAAGGGAAAAGGCTGTCCTTGTAACTAAAGCATAGTATTTTAATCCATTACTACAATCCAGCTCTCTACAGAAAGGACTGGAGTGCCTTGTGTGAGCACAAATGGATATTACATAGCAGCACAGAACAGGGGAGTGAATATATGTAATGACAGCCTTCTGTATAATGCAGTTGCCTTAAGGTAGTGTGTGTGTATATATATATATAGTATATAAAATGATTAAACTGATAGTTTCAAAACCACTGTATTTAAGTCTTGACAGTGGCATTTCCTGAACTTAAAAGTAGTTTGATATCTACAAGGACAGAAAAGGATTTGCACTTAGCCAACATAGACACCAAGGTGCAGTAACTACGAGTTAAGGAGGTGAGTGGCTGAGGTATCTGACTGTGAATAGGTACTTTGAAAAGAGTTCTTTGAAATGACAGAAAATTGTCTCAGACTTTTTTTCTGATTAAGAATAGCTTTTCTCATTTTCTTTGTGAATATATATGCATGCTTCATTTTAATAACATGTCTCTGTGAATACTTGGGAAACATTTTATTTTTTTATTACAACTTCCAAGCATTCCAGTCCTAAATTGAAAAAGTAACAGGCAGGGAAACAATTTACTCTGTAAAAAATTACATTTAAATTAATTTACAACAAATGCCCTTTGTGTGTGCAATAGGTTTCAGTAACTGATGACATTCTATTGTACAAGAACACACAGCAAGTAGCTGTCTCATGATATCCAAGCTGGATTGTAGGCGAATGGTTATGAATATTCATTAATTCCACTGCTAATTTGAAATACCATTTTACAAGGGACTGAGCAACTGTAGTATCTACCTGAGACCCAGGAAGTTGATAAGAGCAAGCATGTTGCTTAACTGGGAAATGTGAATATCAGTATTAAAAGCAGGGCAATATATGGCACAGTATTATATACCTTTGATTGCACTGTTGAAAAAAGAACTTTCATTAAAGCCAGCAAGTGTTTTGGGTACTGAGAACACTGAAAGACCTTTAGATAGTTCAGTTTATCTTGTCCTTTTGCTCACCTGTTACAGAGTGTGGAGACCTGCAATGATTACTTTAACTATTATTTTCTCAATATGTGTTTAAAATTATGTTAATTAAAAAGTCTTTGTATAGCAAATATTTCAGTCAACAGGAGTGCTTCCATTTTCTTTTACATTGTCTATGGCTTCTGTTGTGAACGAATTTTTGTGTGTGTGTGTGTTTTTATTTTTCTTCCTGTATAGCCATACATTGTAATCACAGAACATGGAAGGGAAGGGGAAGCTGAGGAACTGATTGTGTTGGGGGAAGAAGGAACCTGAAGGAACAACCAAGAAACAAATGAAAATGGAAATGAGGCTACAGAAAACATGGCTGTGGTGGGAGGTGCCAGGGGAGACAAAAGTCGTCTTGCATAGTTTGATTATGTGTGATGGTCTGTGGACAGTTGTCAGGAAAGTAAGAACATGAAGCAATGCCAGATGAAAGAAAGGAAGCATGGAACAGGCAAGGGCAGAAAACCAAACGAAAATAAGAAAAAGGGCTGAGAGAAACCCAATATAATCTTAAGGAAGGGGAGGAATGCATTGGTTTGGGTATGGGGAACATTGTTCAGAGCAGCTGAGGTCAAGAATAAATTTGGAAGCAAGAACTATTTTAAAAAATTACACAGCTAAAAAACAAAGGGCTTTCACAAAGAATTAAAACAAGAAAACATACATTATTTTTTACTTTGCTCATCTGGCAGTCACTGAAATTTGTGAGAATTAACTAATTGGAGCAAATCTCTATTAATACAGAGAACTGTCAATCCATATGATATTTTTCTTGGAGAAGGTAAATTCACCATCTTTAAAACTACTTTTATGACATTTTGAAGATACAGAGTACTGTATGAGCAGTGCTAAGTTTACAACAGGAGATTCATCATTACACTGAAAGATCTCCAGTCTCTCAGAGGGTACTCTGAAGCTGCTTCAGGCCTAACCTTGTTTTCCATGAAGGCAACAAATCTGCAGGCAGTGTCTCAGGCACAGCAGCAGGCTATTTTCCACAGAAAGCACTCTCCACCTGCACCCAAGCATAGTGCCAGTATGACAGTGGGCAGTGTTCCACACCTCTAGACAGGTTCAGAAGAGCTTTCTGTTATGGGCTTCCTCTTCTTGAGGTCACTCAGGGCAAAATTGAGACAGTCTGATCTGGGATCACAGTAGGTCCCTTGCTTCCTGAGCAACCAATCATCAGGACTTCAAGCCCAGATTGTAGAAGCATTAAAGACAAGGGGTATGTTTTTGGTTCATGACATGCCATGTGGCTTTCTGAGTGAATGAATAGCTTTTGGAGTGGAGAGATTCCCAGTTACTCAGAAGATGGTTCAGGCATGTGTCATGTGATATAGTCTGTCTAAGCTAGCCATTATAATGTAACACAGTGACATGTTTTTTGAGAGTAGATTGATTTTTTTTGCATATATCAGGTTTTGGTTCTCAAAAACTGGCACCACTGGGATGAGGTACTAAGGGTCTGTCTGGCAGAAAGCAGTACCTGTGAAAATATATAACCTTCAAATATATACAAAATTATTTTTCTGTGTTCTACATAAAACAATCAAATACTTGGCTCTCAAATACCGTCTAAGGAGGACTTTGCACTCAGCTCAGACAAACTACAGTCATTTACATATAACTCAGCCATTAATGACATATGCTAAGATTGTAATGCTCTCTTTCCATTTACACTTGTCATTTGTACCTCTCTCCTTCTTCCTAAGTCACAGTCATAATTCTTTCTATTATGGATTCTGTGTGGTTCATCAGCCTCCATTCCCATTCCCTCCAATCCCTCCCTCCTCTGTTACTATAAGGAGGCTCAGCAGAACTGAGAATGACCTGTTGTTGCAAGGGTAGATTATGAAATAATGTTCAAATGTAGATTATGAACTAATTGTTCAATCTACAGGTCATTCACAGAATCACAGAATCATTCAGGTTGGAAAAGACTGATGGGATGATCGAGTCCAAACATCAGCCCTACTCTGCAAAGTTCTCCCCTACACCATATCCTCCAACATCTCATCTAAACAACCCTTAAACACATCCAGGGATGGTGACTCCACCACTTCCCTGGGCAGTCTATTCCACTGTCTAACCACTCTTTCTGTGAAAATTTTTTTCCTAATGTCCAGTCTAAACCTCCACTGTTGGAGTTTAAAGCCATTCCCTCTTGTTCTGTCACTAATCACCTGTGAGAAGAGACCAGCACCAACCTCTCTTCAATGTCCTTTCAGGCAGCTGTAGAGAGTGATGAAGTCTCCCCTCAGCCTTCTCTTCTTCAAACTAAACAGTTCTAGCTCCTTCAATAGCTCCTCATAAGATTTGTTCTCCAGGCCCTTCACCAGCTTTGTTGCCCTCCTCTGCACTCGCTCCAGCACCTCGATATGTCTCTCGTATTGAGGTGCCCAAAACTGGACACAATACTCAAGGTGTGGCCTCACCAGTGCAGAGTACAGGGGGACTATCACCTCCCTACTTCTGCTGGTCACACCATTTCTAATACAAGCCAGGATGCCTTTGGCTTTCTTGGCCAACTGGGCACACTGCTGGCTCATGTTCAGCTGTTTGTCAATTAGAACCCCCAGATCCTTCTCCTCCACACAGCTCTCCAGCCACACCTCCCCAAGCCTGTAGCGATGCATGGGGTTGTTGTGGCCTAAGTGCAGGACTTGTCACTTGGCCTTGTTGAAGCTCATCCTGTTAACGTTGGCCCGCCGATCCAATTTATCCAAGTCTCTCTGTAGTGCCTCCCTATCTTCATGCAGATCGACACTCCTGCTTAACTTGGTGTCATCTGCGCACTTACTGATGATACACTCTATGTCCTTATCAAGATCATCAATAAAGATGTTGAACAGAAATGGTCCCAACACCGAGCCCTGAGGAACACCACTTGTGACCGGCCACCAGCTGGATTTAGCTCCATTGACCACCACTCTCTGGGACCATCCAGCCAGCCAGTGCTTGACCCAGCAGACCGTTCGCTCATCCAGGCCATGGGCAGCCAGTTTTTCTATGAGAATTCTATGGGGAACTGTGTCGAATGCTTTTTGAAAATCCAGGTAGACAATATCCACAGCCTTTCCCTCATCCAATAGTCAGGTCGTCTTGTCATTAATATTCTAATAGTCTCAATTTCCTTCATATTAATAGTGTTCTCAATGGTCCTTTCAACTTCTTGTTCTTTTGGATTTGAAAGTTATAGGATCCACAGGTTACTGTGTTGCGTACAGACAGAAATAAAAATTATTGGGTATTAGGCATACACAATTATTACTAGCATTGCAGCAGAATCAGAGATTACCATTATACTAACAAAGGAAACAGGCTACACACCATTTTCTGACTTAGAAATGGTTTACACTTTAGCATCTCTGCCTTCAAAGTGACATGGCCTTTTCCAAACTACTGATTGACAGTGGACTTTAGTATATGAACATGCTAACACAGTCGGAATGACTGTGGGACTAGTTATCGCTACTCTAGACAGTAACATTCAGTCATAGCTAGACAGTACCATTCAGGGGCCCAACTGGACCAGTCTCTTGTCACATATGGAAAAATATTGAGCAATTAGAAGCTCCATACCTTAAAGAGTTCACAGGTTTCACATGTGACTACATGAGCAAGACACCTCCGGACAGCCTAAAATCTGATTTATTGCATGTCAAGAATTTTTCAGGAAGCTCTGAATGAAGTTGTATGAGAAGAATGCACAGTTGCATATTCTGAAAAGTGCTATAGTACAGAGGCTAGCTATCTCACCATAACCTGCTTGTGTTCTCACAAGTGAAGACAGGAAATTACATTTAGATAAAATTGATAGGTAAACAGGTCGATAGATATAAAGAGAAATTATACAGTGCTGGTCACCATTATAAAAAATGGTCTCAGTTGATACACCTACATTTCATTTCTTTAGAAAAAGGAAAACCAGTAAAAGGGAGAATTGTGGGGAAGTTTCTATCTATATAAGGAAAGTATCTTCCAAGTCTGAGAGAGAGAGCATTTGGGACTGCATGAAGATGCTTACTTGAAAACATAACATGAAGTCAAAGGACATCAGTGTCTTAACAGTTTTGAAATTGATAAGCAAGCCTACTGAAATGATTATGATTGATTAAACGATAGTAAATGATAGTATGATTAAACAGTGTGTTAAATAGTCCACAAAGGGCATGAATATAGCAAAAGTAGACTTACATGAATTTGTGTGTACAGAGAATTAGAAATAGAAAGACAGGATATAGCCAAGAATAGATACAAATATATTCATTGCAGAATAACATGAGCACATTTTCTTTTTCATTTTGCTACTTTTTACATACTTACACAGATGAATATAAACATATATACCTGTATGTATATAAATGTATACACACATAAAAGATAATATGTAAGGTACAGTTGGATGTATGTAGAGACACAAATGAAGGCATAACGTTTTTAAAAATTAATGTCAGTCTTGTACTTGGTAATATATATATATATCTCCCAGATTTTGGCAAAAGCCACATATCTGAAGATAGAATTCAGCTACAATTGCCATAGCATCCCACAAGCCCATATTTTGTAGTAATGTAATTCTTCTAAATATCATCATACATCCTAAAAAGTTTTTTTTCTTATCCTGTACATAAAATTCTGCAAAAGATAGCATCTGAAATGTTTACATTTATTTGGGAATGTTTTTCACACTACAGTTGTCACAAGGTCCCAATTATATATTCTCACTGCATTTCTAGACTATTGGGCTTTTGTAGTTCCTTACATGTACTTTCCAGGCTGTACTGAATACTAAACAGAATTGTACTCAAAAAAAAAAAAAAAAATCTTAATTCTAACTCCATCAAAGTGGGCTTCTTTGGATTTTTTCCTTGATGATTTGATTCTTGGTCATTATTTGTTCCTGAAAAAAAATATTCAACATGTGACAGCTGGAGCTATCTCTATGAACCTTTTTTGATTAGAGAATGGAAAGAGAAAGGAGTCAGGGGAAATTGCATGGAGGACCACAACCCTAAGTCTTGAAGTTATGGGTATAAAGAATAACATATTCTACCGTATAACCAATATTCTTTTCTAAGATCATATACCCAGTCATTTCCATTAGGTCATTTTTATCTTTTTTTTTTTTTTTGTAAGATTTGTCACTCTGTATTAAGCAACATTAGCTTGAAAGTCTTTTGATGATGTACCCCAAGGAAAAAATATCTCCAAAGTGAGTATTAAAATATACAGTATGCATATGAGACTGTAGCAAGGAAATTTTGTCCTATTTTTACATGACAGCAAGCTACAGATTTTAAAGTGAAAATCAGAAGTGAAGCAGAATTACATGTAGGCACTGGGCCAAAACTGAACTGTGAAAACTTAAACTATTATGTAGGCCATAAGATTACTTTCTTCTATTGATGGTGTGATTTTTGGACTTGATGTTTTCCCTTCACTGTTACCATAATCTTTATTTCAGGAGGCAAAAAATTTATTAAGATAGTGTTTGCTCTATCGTTCTTATCATTGTAAAGGATTTCTTGTGTTAATAGAATACCACATAGCAGTATTGATCTGCTGAGAGTTCAGATTTACCTTTACCTTTTCACAGGATTTTGTCCTGTTTTGTTTTACCATTTTCTTCCCTTCTGTTCTAGGAAATACTCTTTCAGGTTAACTGTCAGTCACATGCAGATCATAATCAGAAAACAGAAATAAAAATTCAAACACAATGACTGTGCTAGAAACCTGAAAAGTTAGAAATCTTTCACAAAATTTAGCTGGAAGTAATTACATCTTGCCTTGTGAAATCTTCACATAAAAATTGGTGTTCTGACATTATCTCTGTACTTAACATCTAGAATTCCACTGAAGTTAATTATTAAGAAAAAAGAGTGATTGAGAGATGTGAGAATAAGCACAGGTTTACACTCCTTTTTTATCCTTTCTGTGATGATGATGAACTCTGCATATTCAGTAGGATATTATATAAACCAGTTGCATCATTTAGTGTGTGTGAAATAGAATCAGAAACTTTTAACAAATTCCTACGAGTAAAGATACCATGTGTAGAATTCATTAAGGCCTCACATAAGTTTCCAGCAGGCAATGCTTATGGCCGTGTAGGTTCACTTTTTCTCTGACAGGAAGACTACATAATTTGGCTTTGTGCTGATCTTTTGACCATCTCTCACACCTCCTGATACAAGGTGTGACCCACCTCCCCCTCCCCCCATTACCACCTTTTGTCAGAGAGAATCCCTGGGTTTGCAGAAAAGCTGTTTTCTTAAAAGAATTTTTTTTTAAGATTTTGGGGTTGGTTGGTTTGTTTGGGGAGGGGGGGGAGGGTTTAAGCAAGAAATACTATTTGCCTTTAAAGTTTTTCTCGAAGCAAGATATTTTTGCGGATTCTTAGACATGGCCTCATTAGGCACCACACTGTTTCTTTATTTTATTGCTGATAAGATTAATTGAAACACAGTGGGGCAGTACTGTGTGCAAAGTAAAGACAACATGGTTTCTGCATCTCTATGGCATGAAGAAAGGGGAATGCTTTCAAGGCAAATAGCAGAAACCTGTATTCATTCTTGCACAACAGAATGTGAGTATTCATGAAAGGTGCAGCCGTTTTTCAGTATATGATTGAAAGCAAATCCCACAGGCAAAGAATATATTCCTAGCCAGCTGAGTACAGAGATCTTAGATCTCCAATAGGTGCTACAAAAAGTGTTATGACTGACAAACAGAACAAGCCAGGACTCTTACAGAGAAAATAATTACAAAATGTTCATGAGTAGTTATTTCCTATTAGAGTGCCCAGTTGCAGTGTAGACACTTAAGGCTATTCACTGTTTATTGAATATCTTCAGACCCTTCACTGTATGGCAGGCTTTTTCTGATTGCTTAGAGAGATTACCTTTTTCATTCCTGCAATCAATCTCCTTAACTGTTTTTTCAAAAACAAAAAACAAAGTTGGAATTGGAGCCACCTCCCAACAGTTTCAGAAATTGTAAGTGCAGAAGAGGACTTCGTCTCATGTGCCTAATACTTTTAATTTATTTTCATAGTTCATGTGCCTTTCTGTTGTTTGATGGTTCCCCACTTCACAATCTGACCAACCATGGCCACATTTGCAAAGAGACTGAGGCATAAAAGATAATACATTTCCACAATTTTCATGGAAGTCTGCAGCTGGGAGTCCTCAAGAATACGAAATGAATGAGTCCTGTATTAGTTTACGGTGTGATTTTAAAATTGCAGTATAAATGTGACAGCCATCTATGCTGTTTGAGTGACCTGCCAACTAATCAGCATGTGAATTGCCATAGTGCATGAGGCCTTTTGCTCAGATGGCAGTGAAAGGGAGCAAGAAGGAACTGAGATTTTTGCAAGGGAGGGGTGAATCGAAGTATATTCTGATTGGAGGACTCTCAGGAAAAGGGAGAGTTATAAAGAGTAAAGTAAAGGACTAGACCTATCATGATAAGGATACCCAAGGGACCTCAGAGGACAGTTCTGTACAACCCAGGCTTCTTGATTGAAGCTGACTGCAAAACATTTTCTCCAAAAATCTGAAGAAAATGTTGTTAATAAATTCCACAAGAGAGGGGAGAACTTTAAAAATTTAATCTCATTCTTCATTCTTAGGCACTCTGCATAAAATGCCCGTGTTTCCAAATGTATATATTTATTTGGAAGTTATCAAGAAAAATCTATGGGATAGTTTTCAACTTTCCATAGAACTTTTGCTTTTTGTTGAAGGTCTTGTGTTTTTTCTCTCTCCTTGAGATGTTTAGGCTGATAAACCAACTAACAAAACCACACAAGTCTAGCAGACCAATGCCTGAGTGATAATATGAAGATATTAAGAACAAGAGCAAAACACAAGGAGAGATAGACAACATCAATGAATAAAGTCTTCAGCAAACAAACAAACAAACAAGTAAACCTGTTGCTGCAAGAGGAACCAGGTATGTTAGAGTTCTACTTGCTTCATGATGCAGACTACCCAATACTTGCCTGTAAAGTCACGAATGAAAGGCATCAACCAGTTAAACAAAGAAAAATAAAATCAATGCAGTGTGTTAAGATGATGAATACCACTAGGAAACTTTACTGTGAAAAGCAATTCAATAAAGACATCCTGTCGAGAACCTCTATTTTGAAAAGGTCTGTTGTGGTATAAGATTTAAAAAACATCTTCAGACATTTTAAAACTTCAGTTATGTAACTTCCAACTTCTGAATGATGGAAATGTCATTTTCGTCCATTTACAATCCCCTCAGTATGTTAGTCAGTTTAGCTTTAATTATGCTGACAAGGTTACCTGAACAGATCCATGCCTACCCACTCGAGCACCCACTCTTGTATGTAAATACCCCACACCGTCAATGAAGGTATAAACAGGAGGGAAGAGAATGATTCTGCCTCCACCTTAATTATCTATAAATGTGGCAGGAGAAGAGAGCAGTGCACAGGATACTCATCTGGAACATGACTGCTCTTCAATTCCTGTGACTTGGTCTATAGTTTGCGATGGGATGCATTTTTGTCAAAGAGAATTTTTCAGAGCCATGCTTGGTCTGCTGTGACTTATCAGTTATGGCATGGCTCCAGATCTGCTAGCCCTGCCACCAGGCTCCTCATGGTGCAACTCAACAGACTTTCCACTGCAATACTCCAAAATCACCAGTTGGTGGATGTTGGTTTAACTCAAACACAGAGATATGCTGCTCCTCAGGCACAGAAGCAATTCACATGAAGCAAGTAATTCTTCCTGAAACTGGGAGTGTGGAGGTATCTAGAAGCAAATTCAGGTCAACTCCAAAAGCAGTTTCACCTGCTTTGTAAGGATTTTTATATTACCTAAGACATTTCAATACTTACTAGCCCAGAGAAAAGAGAATTTAATATCTATTGTGTTAATAAAACACAATTAGTTGTGTTCTACAGATATGTTTGAATGACACCACTGACCCCATCGAGATAATGCTTTAACAGTCCCACAAAACAGTGTTTGACTGGCCTACACAATATAACTTCATTTTGCACCTAATCATTTCTAGTATGTCATGCTGAGCGTCTGGTATGAAGCAGCTGGAAGCCTTACATCTCAAGACTAAGGGAGAGAGACGAGGGTATTCCAATATGAAACAAAACAAGATTATCAAGATCTTCTTTACCTATGGTTATTGATTCACTGTAGTTTTTGTACTGCCATTCATGATGGATACAGTTAATTTTTGCTGTTTTGTATTTATATTGCATGTTGTCATTTCTATCATTAATCATAAACATAATTGTCATAGAAACAGAAATGTCTTTTCCCAGACAGTTCATTCTAGAATATAATTATCCAGACTTCCTGCTGTTAATGGCACAGAATTCTAATTACTTCAAAATGAAGCCATTATTCATAAACTTCAGGCTTGTAACACACATGTTTACAGTAGATGGAAATTATTATAGAATTTATCACTGTGGAGTTCTTATTTGCCACAGGCTTATTTAACTACTCCATTCCTTAATATTGCTTTTGTTCTATCCCATTAAGGAATGATAAAGTATTCAACTCCCTGTTTACTCGGAAAGCTATGAGCAGAAGTCCTCCTTCACTGACAATGGGCATTCAAATTTTCTGTCTGTAAATAAACTACAGCTGTGCTTTCCTGTTCTAGGGAGTCCCCTGAAGTTGGAAATGGCAGCAATTTAATCAGCAGCCGCTAGTTCTGAGTCAGATAATTCTCACAGTGGCTAATGCATATGAAAAATGGAAAATATATATGGTAATGCAAACTTAGATTCATGAGGAAGAAAAAGAAAGAAAAATGTTGATATGAGTATTTTTCCCAAATTTTCAAAGATAAATTGTAAAAGAAAAACATCACATACATGGTTTGTTTTCATACAACAACGCTCAAATTTAGAGAGCAAATACAATTATTAACATGTGAAAATTATATATTTATTGTTATAGACAACCGCTCTTTATCACATCCATAATTTTTGAACTCTTGTTATTATTTTCTAAGATTGTGTCCAAGAGCAGGTTAACTGTGATAGAACTAAGTTCAGAAAAAAAAAAAAAAAAAAAAAAAATTACTGTTGGTTAAAGAAACATAAGGTAAAAGAAAACAAAATATAAAGCAACTCTCAAGAACAAATATGAAAAGACTGCAATAGTGAGGAGTTTCTTTTTTTTCAAGAGCAAGATTTTGTTCTAGTTCCTGGAAAATCCTGTTGTCATATCTTAGACTCACTTGTTTTCCTTGGTCTTAATATACACCAAAAAAGAACATTGTAAGATTTAAAATGTAGATATTATTCCATTTACATGTTATTCCATTATTATGCATTATTTTGAGGAGAAAACAATGAAAGAGAGTCAAGTACTAACACAAAGATATAAATTAATAGATAACAAAAGAAGATATGGAAGAAAATTCTGTTTTGAAAAAAAATCAGGTCTCAAACTACTAAAATAGAACAGGGAAGTTTGAAGTTCTTTACACCATGTTTTGGAACTCAAGCCTCACATCAAAAGTATTTTCTGAGAAAGCAGATTATTGTAACCAATTGCAAAGTTTTCAGTAATACCTTCATAAATTAATTTTTAATAACACTAAAGATGTTAAATATTTTGAAGACATTTAAGTCTCAACTTATACAAAAGTAGCTTAATTCTCCCCTCAGAGTCATCTTATACTGTATATATAAATATTACATGTACTTAGTTTTACCATTCATCTTACAAAGAATTAAAAAAAGATTGATAAATGAACTAATAACTGAAGTTCTTCATAAGTGTAGAAGGATGGAAGACAGGTGTAAATGTCTTAAGTAGTAAGCACAGAAAAACAGGTTTGCAGATAATTCTTAGTTTGAAAAAAGGGGAAAATAAACAAGCTAACCAAAGACAATTTTGGTACACTGAATGGAAAATAACACCCCAATGTCTTTTGGTATTTTCTAACATTTTATTGAAAAAAAATTAAAAGACATTTAAAATTTCTATTAGAAGCTCTGCCATGATTATTCTTTTCGCTCTATGCATTATTAGAGTACCATGGCTCTATATTATAATTTATTTCCTTTCATGACCCTGGTAACCATAGGTGTATATCCTATTGCATAAATATCAGCAGGGTTTTGAACAGTCAGAACATGAGAATTAATGTCTGTGAAATTTTATGTGCTTAATGGACTAAAATGATTATTCTGTATGTAGAGATCTCCATTAGTAAATGATTCGTCTATACTGTGTTTTAAAACACTGTGTCCTACCTAATATATTATAAAATATTATGTTTTTCTCCTGGTACTATCCTAAGGAAAAGACAGGGAAACAGAAGATAGGCTCCATAAGTGGTGTATTTTCTGCTGGTTGATTATTTGGAGCATACTTGTGAAGTTGTGTGGAATGTAAAGAATATAAGAAAAGTAAAGGATATGTGAAAGGTAAAGAGGTAAAGGAGATGTAGAAGGTACAGGAATGTACAGAAGGCACAAAAGATACCTCAAATATAAGGACATTTGGTTTGTGAAGATGTCTAGTAAATGGTTATTCAACATTAAAGAAAAGAAAAGAAAAAAAAAAAAAAGACACCCATCCCCGAACATATTCTAACAAACGAGAGAGAGCAGAGAAAATACTGAAGACTTGAACTTTCATGTCAAATTGATGGGGTTGATGGGTCATTAAAGCCTTGTTAAGGTTCAACTAGACCTGATAAGAAGGGGGAAGCAAGGTATTATGGGAAAGAGCAATCTTACTCTGAGATATATGAGGGGAGCTTTTAGAATTATGTAAAGCTTAATATGAGATATTTTAAGGAGTCTTAGGGTGTGTCCAAAACTTACTGTGAGATATTTAGGGGAAGGAACAAAAGTAGGAAAAGGGAGGGGTCCAGGTGGATCTACATCTTTGGTGTTGGCATTCAGCCTTGCTGTTGGCTGGCCCTACAGGCTGGTACTGCAGTAAACAGATGTGAGAGAAAAAATCCTCTGCCTCTTAAAGTCCACTGGATCTAGCTCCCCTTAACATCAAGCATAGTAGAATAATGAAGTCATAGATGATGACTACTCATCTTTTACAATTCACAAAATTTCTTTCACTAATAATAGTAATATTTCTGGTATCACAGTGAGTTGTACATCTGTGCAGCTTCAAATGAATAGCATCTATACAGTTTCTAAGTTGACAGTCCAAAAATATGCTAAACTGTGTCCATAGTACTTCATATCCTGTATGCACTTCATGCTGTTCATGATCTGACAGTGTTTTCATTCTCCTTCGAAGAGGTATAACTTGTACTTTTTTCCCAAAAAACTCTTACTTTTTGCCTTCTTTCACATGTTTTGTTTGTATGTGGTTTACAACAGTATGATTGAGACATATATAACAGTCTCATAATTATGCTCACCTACTTGATTTAATGACAATATTACAACATTGAGTGCTTTGAAAATAATTCCCTATGTTATATCATACATCACTCCATACCTAGATATCCAGTCTAGCCTACTCATCTAGTCAGCAAAGGCAGGTACGTACTTCCAGGGCATGGCTGAGCCCACTGTAACAAAGCTAGCTAAGGCAGAAGGGAAAAATCACCTTCTAAAAGTGTCTATCATTCTCTAATTAACAGTTGAGAAAGTCCAGCTGACTTGACTAAACATTTAGTTTAAGACACTGAGATGACTCTTATATTCTCTGTCAATGTGGGATACTACCCGTAGCTACCAATGTACCAGAACATCTCAATCAATGCCAGATACCTGAGAATGGCTCCTAAAGAGCCTAAGAACTGTTACTTATTTCTTCTACCATATCTCCACAGCCGAAGGGGGTAGTCATCTCAGAAGCCAGTTCTAATTCTAAAAATTTGAAACTAAAAGATTGATTTTTGTTAACTGCAGTATGTTTAGAAAATGACTAATAGTACACGTTGGAATATGAATTCATTCACTGCATTTAATCTTTTCCCTTGCTGAGTACTAGCCATACCTGACATACCACAGATGATAGGCTTATAACAGTGCTGATTTTATCTCACTTTTCCTTCCATCTTTACATTCTTAACTTGCTCGTCATTGAGAAAGATAACTATTTCAACTGGATAGTAACATACATGACTATAAGGTACTACCTACTTACACATTGCCATATTTTATGTTAAATGTTTATTTAAATATGTTACAAATGTTAAATAAATTATGTTATTTATGTTAATGTTAAATAACGTGTAAAAGGCAGTGAAGGTAGATATGGGATCTTCACTTAGTACTTTATTTTTAGTTCATCCCCTGTATATTCTGCAGAATTTGATAAGGTGTAATCAATAAATTGTGGGGAATTTATTGTTGCATAACATTTGTACCTGTTTCTCATTTTCACATCTAACCAGGAATTCCACTGCTACACATACTGACTGACAGTCACACAACGTTGCAAAGGTAGCTGAAGACTATAATGATTAGATCAGCCGCCACCTCCCCTGAAATTCATGTGCAGTTTGATTTTAGCTCTATTACATTACACAGAAGCACAGAATCATCTAGGTTGGAAAAGACCTTGAAGATCATCTAGTCCAACCATTAACCTAACATTGACCGTTCTCAACTACACCATATCCCTCAGCACTTTGTCAACCCGACTCTTAAACACCTCCAGGGATGGGGACACCACCACTGTCCTGGGCAGCCCATTCCAACACCTAACAACACGTTCTGTAAAGAAATACTTCCTAATATCCAGTCTAAACCTTCCCTGGCGCAACTTGAGGCCATCACCTCTTGTCCTATCGCTTGTTACTTTGTTAAAGAGACTCATCCCCAGCTCGCTGCAACCTCCTTTCAGGTAGCTGTAGAGGGCGATGAGGTCTCCCCTCAGCCTCCTCTTCTCCAGACTAAACAACCCCAGTACCCTCAGCCACTCCTCATAAGACCTGTGCTCCAGACCCTTCACCAGCTTCGTTGCCCTTCTTTGGACACGCTCGAGTAATTCAATGTCCTTTTTGTAGTGAGGGGCCCAAAACTGAACACAGTCATCGAGGTGCGACCTCACCAGTGCCAAGTACAGGGGTAAGATCACTTCCCTGTCCCTGCTGGCCACGCTATTTCTGATGCAAGCCAGGATACCATTGGCCTTCTTGGCCACTTGGGCACACTGCTGGCTCATGTTCAGCCGGCTGTCAATCAACACCCCCAGGTCCCTCTCTGACTGGCAGCTCTCCAGCCACTCCTCCCCAAGCCTGTAGCGCTGCTGGGGGTTGTTGTGGCCAAAGTGCAGCACCCGGCATTTGGCCTTATTGAAACTCATGCAGTTGGCCTTAGCCCATCGCTCCAGCCTGTCCAGATCTCTCTGCAGAGCCTCCCTACCCTCGAGCAGATCAACACTCCCACCAACTTGCTGTCATCTGCAAACTTACGGAGGGTGCACTCGATCCCCTCATCCAGATCATCAATAAAGATGTTAAACAGGAGTGGCCCCAAAACCGAGCCCTGGGGGACACCACTCGTGACCGGCCGCCAACCGGATTTAACTCCATTCACCACAACTCTTTGGGCCCGGCCATCCAGCCAGTTTTTTACCCAGCAAAGCGTGTCCCCATCCTAGCCACAAGCAGCCAGTTTCACCAGGAGAATGCTGTGGGAAACGGTGTCAAAGGCCTTACTAAAGTCAAGGTAGACAACATCCACAGCCTTTCCCTCATCCGATAAGCGGGTCGCCCTGTCATAGAAGGAGATCAGGTTTGTCAAGCAGGACCTGCCTTTCATAAACCCATGCTGACTGGGCCTGATCATCTGGTTGTCCCGCATGTGCTGTATGATGGTACTCTGGATGAGCTGCTCCATCAGCTTCCCAGGCACCGAAGTCAAGCTGACAGGCCTGTAATTTCCCAGATCATCCTTCCGACCCTTCTTATATATGGGCGTCACACTGGCCAATTTCCAATCTGTCAGGACCTCCCCGGTCAGCCAGGACTGCTGGTAAATGATGGAAAGCGGCTTGGCGAGCACCCCAGCCAGCTCCTTCAGCACCCTCGGGTGTATCCCATCTGTTTCCATAGACTTGTGTGTGTCTATGTGATGCAGTAAGTCACTGACTGTCTCCTCCTGGATTGCGGGGGGGTCGTTCTCCCAGTCTCTGTCTTCTGGCTGAGGAGGCTGGATTCCCTCAGTACAACTAGTCTTGTTATTAAAGACTGAGGCAAAGAAAGCATTAAGCACCTCAGCCTTTTCCTCGTCACTCATTGAATGCCCATCTTTACATATCATTAATGCCCATCTTCATTTGATTGCCATTGCTGACAGCTTGATAAAACATGGATTAAGATTAAAGCAGGGAAAAAAGTGTGTTGAACCTTACCAAAATATGGAAGCCCACAGTTATACCCTATTATATCAAAGAAGCACCCTCTCTTTCCCAAAATTACTGTTATGGGAAAACTCTGTATATTTAAAAGTACTGATTTAAAGCAAATTATAATTTGGAGAGAAAAACCTGATTTTGAATGAAATCTATCTACAGCACTTTCTGACATCATCGTAGTAGATTACACCTTTTTTAATCTTTTGATTGTAAAATAGGAGACTTCTATAAACACAGCAACATTAAGAGAGATATCATGTCACTGAGATGTTTTCTCTAAGTTGTTTTATATTAAAGATTTGAATAGTTGGGCACAATGCATTAGCTTTAAGAAGACAGATAAATGGGACAGCTGAAAAAATACAAAATGGAACAGAGAAAAAGCTACTTTTAAAGTTTATGTTTGGACTAAGCGTACAGCTTGGCATACAGCTTGGTCTGTGTTTGAACTTCAGGTTAGTTTCTGTTATTTGCGTAAGTACTGGGTCTGACTGGGATGAAATTAACTTTCCCCACAGCAGCCCTCATAGTGCTGTGCCTTTTATTTGTATCTAGAATGGTGTTGATAACACACCTGACAGCCACCCAGGGTCAACCCACCACAATGTAAAAAGCTATTTGGAAAAGTATTTAACTTTTTATTTCCTCAGCTACATTTTTGAATAATTCTTTTGTTAACAGCTCAGATTTTAAAGCAGGTTAGTAGCATACAGTGGTATCTATGGATTTTGCTTTTTTTACCCCCTAAAGGCTTGTATATTCAGAGTTCAGAAATGTATCACAGCTTTCACAGAAAATGTGATGTAATCACAAGTTGCTCATAAATATATTTGAGCTAAGCTTCTTACTTGATTATCTAAATATATTTGTAGGGAACACAGTTTTTAGATCATTATTACTTTTACAGGAATACTGCAAAAAGATAGCTGAAGCCAGTTCACTCAAATTGCATGTCAGGGACAATAGAATTCTGTCTTTACATTATTTTTTCAGACTGATTAGCTCTAAGGATATTTCTGCCATAAAACAAGCTGTTAAATAAAAAAATCCTTTTCCAATTAATTCAGGTTTCCGTAGGTTTTACTTAGACAGACCAGATCTGAGGGCAAGGGTCCAGGTTATGGTACATTTAAAGGTCTGGGCTGCTCATCTCTCCCCCTCCCCCTCCCAAGAGACTCCCTGCAATAATATCTCTGGGGCTTGAAAGGAAAGCCAGCCTGTTGTAGGGGTTGGGGCTTAGGGAGATTTTAACCATTTTGACCAAACTCTTCTCACTGTCCAGCTACTGAATACTTCTCTAGTGAATGTTTTCATTAAAAACCTCTGCTTTTCCTTCAAAAGAAGTGAATGAAGAAGCACTGCGTTCCATACTCAGTACACAGTACACAGTAGAACCAGGCTATTTTTAATCTTTACCTATAGTTTTAATTAGAAAACAGACCCAGTCCTTCAGAGCTACTGCATAAAAGCTAAATACAATTTAATTCTTTGTAACTGACTTATAGGTTCCATTTAAGTCTTTAAGATATTTCCTTTGTTTTAAGACAACATCCTGAAACTGATTCTAGCATTCATCTGTCTGCAAGCATTACTAACTCATGGTAGAGTTCCTTCACTATTTGATCTTTGACAATACTTTTCTTTAATCCACTATTATAGCCATGCCCACCTCTAACATATAGAAGTTTTTTAGTGCAACAATCAAAATGACATTAAAAAAAACCCAAACAGGTTTCCTCAAATCAACGTTTTGAATGGCATTTATTACTGTTTTCAATAAAACAAGAATCTGATAATGTGATTAATAAATCAAAATTTTAATTTATGATTGAAATAAATTATTTCATACCCCTTCAAATGGAATAATTTGATTTTAGGTACTTGAAATAATATTCAAGTTAATGATTAGCTGGATTAAGAAGAGTAATAATAATAATAATAATAACAATAATAGCCAATCTATTGCACATCACCTGCGTATGGACACAAACAGGATGTCCAAAAGCCATGTTTAGTTTTGACTGGATTTCAAATCCTGTGGAAGCTTAGAGGAGTAGTAGCTATCGTCATATAAAGATGTAGGTAGTCACAGGTGTGGGGACTGGAACTTGAATGTCTCACTGAGAGTGTAAGTGACATAACATCTATGATACAAATTCATTTCTCAGAGTCTGGCTCTCTATTTTATTGAATATTTAAGCAGCCAGTAATGAGTGGACTGGAAAACCAGTGGAGATTGATAGCCTTCTGCCTCTCCTCAGACCAGAGTTTATCGCAGTTGTGGGACTTGAGAGAAACATAGGAGTGCCTTCAGTTTGCTGTTGGGTGAAAAGAGACTGCAACCATCTCCTTCAGATAGGATTCTGAAACTGTCCTTTCTGAGTCTTTCCCACTCAGAATTATCCAGTGAAGGAATTCCTGAGTTCATGAGCAATTTTAGGATTATACCCAACTGCATTTCTGGCTAAGAAACTTTTCACCAAAAATGTTCTCAAACACACTATTACACTCTACACAGTTATTATCTCTATCTGACCCTAACATTTTCTTTTGTGTAAGTAAATTTAATTCAGAAGATTTATGATACTGTGTGTCATTCTATTTAGTATTATAAGCAGCTGATACTCACCCTTTACACATAACATTGACTTTATTAGTAATTCTTATTTTATTCTTCTTCAGTAAACAAAGAGCTGAATAGGTAGTTCCCAAGTTAGTGGGCTGTTGGTGGTGGGGTTTTTTTCTTCAATCTATTTAGAAGGTACTTAAGAAGCAACTCAAAACAAAGCTTTGGTAGTCTCATGATCAAGCTACTTGAAAAACTGAGCATGGTTTTAATTCTGCTTAATATATGCCAGATTCCTTAAACACAAAACAATATAGGAAAAAGGTAACTGCTTCTTAATTCCTTTTGTATTCCTGAGCATGGATTTTTTATCCAATCTTCCACAGTGCTTCTATCTTCAAATTTCATTGAAAACAACTTTCATTAGTTTGTATATTTTGCTGCCTCTGTATAAAGCTTTGTCTCTTGGAAAGGTTGTATTCTCTGTATGTGTTAGGACAAGATCATTCCCTCTGCTCCACTGGAGCTTTGCCATTTCATCCCAGTTGGGGATCACCCCTAAGATTTGTAACCTGAATTGAATATGACATGGTATGTGTATCCACAAACTTTTTGATAGTTTCCACTCTAGGAAATTCCCAAGTCCTTTAAAAAAAAAAACAGACAGACCATCTGTAGGAGTCTGGGCCGCGCTGGAGGGAAGTTAGTGCAGGCAGAAGAATGCAAGGACGAAGACAAGGCCAGCAAAATAAGGCTGGCAAAAACACACAAGATTGCAGATAAGTGAGAAACACCTGTGGTCAGCAAAAGCACACAAGTCTGAGCAAAACAGGGTATGAGATAAGAGAGTTTTTGGCAATTTTTTGGCTTTAGGTACTAACTGCAATTAACCAATGGAAATGCTTGTAGAGGCGCATGAACAGCGCATGCAGATAACCTGTAGCCTATTAGAAGAGAGATGAGTGCGTGTACGGAACTTAATAGAATATAAATGTACTCAGGATTGGGAAATAAAGGTGGATGATCTGATCATCATATTGGTGAAGTGTTGTTCCTGTTCCTGCACGGAGAAGTAAGGACCCCGGCTAATGGTGACCCCGACAAATGGTGACCCCGACGACCATCCACTTGGAGTATAGGAGATCCAGATTAGTGTCTCTGTTTTATTTTTGTCAGGACAAAAATAATATTCAACTTTGGTAAAAATTTGATGCATAAGCAATGTTATACATGTGCATAAGCACAAGCATACAGAAACATACATGAACAAATATAGGGAAAGTCACTTCTGAAATATTCATATTCTTCCTGAGAATAAAAAGGCTTCAGGGAACATTAATGCTACTAACATGAATATGGAGCTTAGATATTAAAATTCATGAGGACCTGTCAACTCAACTGATGCAAACTCTATTTGCCAGAAATACATGATGACATTGCAAGCTGGCAAAGATGAAAACAGCTCAAGAAAGCTCTTCTTGATGCTATTTCACCCCTCTGAATGTCAAACAAGCTGTCTTTCACCAATCTGGAGTTACATACAGAACACAATTCTGAACTATTTGGTGAAGGTGTTCTCCTGAACACAGGGGATGTGCCTCTTTCTCTGCTTCCCAGACACCAGACGGCCTAGGATTTGGAATGACAGTAGGCTGCCAACCAAATTCTGTGTTTACTCAAACATACGTGGTCTTCTCTTCCAGATGACTTGTAGTGAAATTTAACAGGCGTTATCCATATGTTCACATTCATATTCCACACAATACTTGCACAGAATATCAGCAGGTCCCTTTCAGAAATCTCTAAATGGCTTCCCTAACAAGGGAGACACTATGCAATATAGAAATTACCTGACAGTCAGGACTTTGTCTCTCAATGTAAGGATTCAATGTAAGGACCTATTCAGACATGGCAGTCATGGTGAGTAATTCAAATTGTAGATCATTTAGAGTCTATACCTTACCAGGGAAGTTTATTCAAAACCAGTTTAAAGTATACAGCTTTGTTACTAAAAATTTTCTTACAAAAATCAATGAATCACTGTTCCCTGGTGCAGCAAATACTGTGCATAACATGATATATTAAGTGCAAACATCTGGTATATCTGAATGCACAGATGGTAAAGATGCTAGACTAGAAAACCTGGTGTATTTTTAATATAAGTTTTATTAAGTTAAAGTATTACTTTTCTCATCTAGAGATTTTGTTGTTTTGTTTTTATTCAGTGAGCCACACTGAAATTACTTTTTCAAAGGCCTCAGGTTATTTAAAAAATTTCTGGGTAATGTTTTTCACTGAATACTAAACAGATGCTTGAGTGAACTATTCTTTGAACGAGTCATTTTGAGGCACAAATAAGAATCATATCCTTTCCCTCTTTCTGTCTCTTCTAAGCATTCAGTTACACTGAGAACTTCAGATAGCTCATCTGATTGATAGTATCAGCAGCCTGGGTTAGTAGTTTTTCTTTTCCCTTGTGGTCAGTGATTGCAGGTAATTTTTATGGCCAGTGGAATAAAGTTCTAGAGAACATGACCATGCTGAGAAAGTCACTGAAAACTTTCATAAAACCTTTTGTGACAGTACAGTGAAGATCCATCTGACTAGAAAGGGGGTGGGGGGGGGGGAATAAAAAGAGAAAAAAAGGAGACCCAGGGAACTACAGGCCAGTCTCACCTCTGTGCCCAGAAAGATCACGGAGCAGATCGTCCTGGAATATATGCTAGGGCACATGGAAAATAAGGTGATTGGTGACAGCCAGCAGGGCTTCACTAAGGGCAAATCATGCTGGACAGACTTGGTGGCCTTCTACGATGGGGTTACTGCGTTGGTGGATAAGGGAAGAGCAACTGACATCATCTACCTGGAATCATGCAAAGGTTTTGACATTGTCCCGCATGACATACTTCTCTCTAAATTAGAGACACGTGGATTTGACAGATGGACTACTTGGTGGATAAGGAATTGGCTGGATGTTCGCACTCAAAGAGTTGCAGTCAACAGCTTGATGTCCAAGTGGAGAACAGTGATAAGTGGCGTTCCTCAGGGGTCAGTGTTGGGACCAGCACTGTTTAATGTCTTTGTTGGTGACATGAGCAGTGGGATTGAGTGCACCCTCAGCAAGTTTGTCAATGACACCAAGCTGTGTGGTGTGGTCAACATGCTGGAGTGAAGGGATGTCTTCCACAGGGACCTTGACAGGCTTGAGAGGTGGACCTGTGCAAACTTCATGAAGTTCAACAAGGCCAAGTGCAAGGTCCTGCACATGGATCAGGGCAATCCCAAGAACAAATACAGCTTGGGTGATGAGTGGATTGAGAGCAGTCCTGCGGAGAAGGACTTGAGGACATTGGTGGATGGAAAACTGAGTATGAGCCAGCAATGTGCATCCGCAGCCTAGAAAGCCAACTGTATCCTGGGCTGCATCAAGAAAAGTGTGGCCAGCAGGTTGAGGGAGGTGATTGTACCCCTCTACTCTGTTCTTGTGAGACCCCACCTGGAGTCCAGCTCTGGGACCCCCAATATAAGAAGGACATGGACCTGCTTGAGTGGGTCCAGAGGAGGCCATGAAGATGATCAGGGGGCTGGAGCACCTCCCTTATGAGGACAGGCTGAGAGAGTTGGGGTTGTTCAGCCTAGAGAAGAGAAGACTCCGGGGAGACCTTATAGTGGCCCTGCAGCACTTAAAGGGGGCTTACAAAAAAGATGTGGAGGGACTCTTTATCAGAGAGTGTAGAGATTGGACAAGGAGTCACAGTTTTACACTGAAAGGTGGTAGATTTGTATGATATAGAAGGAAGAAATTCTTTACTGTGAGGATGGTGAGACACTGGAACAGGTTCCCCAGAGAGGCTGCGGCTGCCCCCTCCCTGGAAGTGTTCAAGGCCAGGTTGGACGGGGCTTTGAGCAACATGATCTAGTGGGAGGTGTCCCTGTCCATGGCAAGGGGTTGGAACTAGGTGATCTTTAAGGTCCCTTCCAACCCAAACATTCTGTGATTCTGTTCTATGTTTCTATGATAAAACTTGATGCCCTCTCAGTGCAGGAGAGAATGAGAGAATTCTGAATATAAAAGGGACTTTTTTTTAAGTGCCAGAATAGTGGAAAAACAAGGAATGAATACCTGATAAGATGAATGGGCATGACTGAAGTCATGGGTCCCCTTCTATGTCACCTCCTGGAACACAGATAATTTTCAATGTTTCCAGCTCCCTTTTGACAGGAATCTACATCTCAGAAAAATAAGTAATTGTCACTGAATTTGTCCATCTTAGATGTGAAAAGTTCAAAATTCCTTTTGAAATAAAATATTTCTGACATATAAAAAGGAATTGTGGAAAATGGGCTTTATTACACAGAGAAATCTCTTATCCAAAATGTCATTTATCATTCACATTGGTAGAATAAGAGGAGACAGATGTTCTCAGTGTATTCTCATTCTTATAAGTTTAAACTTTAATATATATATCTCTGTTCCAGCTCACAACATATAGGCAAACAAAGTCCTTTTCTTGGAGCAAATTTTCACATGACATCAGATGGAAAAATAATATGTCAATGTTAATGACATTCCATAAGACGGGTTGTGCTGTGAATGAGGTAGGCCATATTTGCATACAAAAAGCCAACACAAAGCAGTAAGCAGCTGAACGCATAGATTTGTCCTGTACCTGAAAGGATGTAAATAAACAAATATGGTCAGTATTGCAAAATTCACTTTGGTTTGTGTTCTGTGGCATTTGCAGACATAGGGAGAACTGAGATACCATGGACATAGATGCCGTAGAAAAATAATAGTGGCACTGAAGTGTTTAGAGTTTGTATTGCAGACAACATGAAATTAATATGATCAGCACAGAGCAAAGGGAAGGACAAGCGTGGAAGACAAGAGAAATGGCACCACACAACTCACATGCCGCCTTGTCACCTCCAGATCATTTGTATAGACACAGATAAACACATGTGACACCATTCCCATTAAAATATTTAGTTTGTCTATTTAATCTATTTAGTTCCTATGTTCAAAGCTTTAATTTTCTATCATTATCTATATTTTCTATCTACAAATGCTAAATAACACAACAGCTCACCAAGTGTATCTTTGTTCCCCTATACATATCTTATCTTAGTATAAGACAATTGCAAGCACTTTCTTCTAAAATCTGCTGAAGTTAGCATGTATTCCTCTGTCCAAATCTGGTTCATTGCTTGTTGAGATAGCCATTTTGTGTGAGCTGCTACAGTGCCAAGGCAACTACCAGATACGTATTTGGAGTTTGCAGGCCAATAGGTAGAAAGGAAACCCAGAGATTCGTGATCAGAAGCATGAATACCAGAATCAAGCTCTCAAATTACTTTTTTTTTTTTTCTTTTTTACATGAGAGGAAGGATGGAAGGATGAAAATCCAGGAAGATGCTGAGTTTTCCAACCCAAAAGTTTAGTCTGCTTATTAGATTTCCTCTACAAACAGAGGGGGAAAAGCAACAAACTAACAGAGGCTGCTCTGCAGAGCAAATCAGTGCAGAAAACTAAACTGAAGGTGGTGGCCCCTCCAACAGTTAGATGTCTTAAATTACAGTATGTACATAACCTCTCATTCCCAGAAACAATAATTCGGCTTTTATCCTAGTGCTCTGGATAGGAAAATGATTAATTAACAATAAGAGGAAGAACGTGATATGGCTAATCACAAATTACTGTGCCATATTTTGATATATTAAGGCTGAAATTATATAAACACATATATGTCTGTAAATGCGGACACACAAAAATACATATGTATGCAGGTATGTATTTGATTCAGAGATAACAAGTGATCTATTCTGTGTTTTCAAAATAAATGCAAGAATATGGGTATTCATCTGTCTGGTTCTTTCATAATCTAGTACCCGAGAGTTGCATGCACAACCATGGTACCTTGTGTCCAGCTGTGGGCTTTTATGTATTTGAAAATTAGATTTCACAGTTTCATGTGAAATTTTCACAAATAGGGAAACCTTGTCTAGAGTAGGAGAATTCACAATTAGTATTTTACAGATGAATAAAGAAAGAGCAGAAGGTGTTCTCTTTCAGCTCAATTTCTTGCAAAGAAGTGTTTTGCCCCAGATTTTCTTATAAACTCAATTGACGGGGCATCTTGAAAGTATGATACCTTTGCACTTTTACCTGGGTTATTTACCTGCTTGACTGTTGCACTCTCTAACAGGGTTTTCAGGCAGAGAAAGAGACTATCTGAAAGTTCCAAGTAATATATGTCTGGCTCTTCCTTGTGACCTAGAAAGTCATCTGGGCTTCCTTTCATGATGTAGTCTTTCAATGTCATGTTACTGAAAGTCATCATCCTGCACTGGAGAAAAGTCTTGATTGTCATCTTATGCATGTGTACCCAAGTTTGTCAGCTACTAAATGATTTTTCTATAAAAACTATACAGTTTGGAAGTAGGTTTCAGTACATGTGTTCATGCAGATTTATACAAACTATTACTCTGGCTTTTGCAGGATCAGAGAAAAGCATTACTGTCCTCTTGCACAGCAGAAAGAAAAGTCATATTTTTCTCCAAGGGAAATGACTATTACTCTTAAATGCATCAAACATTAATATTACTATTAAATTTAGTTTCATTAGTATCATGGTATTTTCCATGGATCTGTCCCAAGCTGGCTTGTATTATACTAGGCATCATAGAAATATGTAATTCAAAATTGTCTCAGCACCAAGAGTTTACCATGTAAAATGGATTCTGCATTAATCATTGCTGCCTTTATAACTAAATCTATTAACACAGCTCATATCTGAAAAAAAAAAAATTTGAATTTCTGTAAGAAAATATATGTTCCCCTTGCAGAATTAATCTTAGTATGGGCACTGTAATTCAGCAGGCGACTCTGGGTGCACATGCCGTTACTTGTCTGACTGTGACCCAGTTTCTACCAAATGACCTGGTACTAGTATGACACTGGGCCTCCACTAGTGAATTCTGCAGTGATCAGGACATGCTAGGAGCTTGGAGTGTGCAAGCTTGACTCTGTGGCTTTTGATCAGTTTTGATCAGATCACAGACTGCTCAAGACTGCGTGCTGTCAGACAGACCCCATTTGTAGACATCTTCATTTGGGAAACATGAACTGTGGGTCTTCCTTGTTAACTCCATCTTGCAAAGTCAGTGTGAAGACACATAAATAGAAGCATTTTATACTTTGTGTGTGAGGTAGAGGGTGGGAAGGAATTTAGAATAATAATTTCTGTTTAGAATGATGGGAGCCTTAAACTCTCCTTGTTTTGAATGTTTTTCAACTGCCCATATACAAGAGCTCATGTGCTGGATGATGCAGAACATCCTAGATACTTCACCTCACCCTGAATACCTAAATAGTTTCTGTTCCATGTAAGCAGTCTGTGCAATCTGCTTTATAGCTTCAAGAATTGATAAATTATGTAGATAATAATCTACATATGACTGCCATTAAGTTTCAACATTTGCCAGTCATGGTCTGCTAAATACCATTGTTTGCTTCAATTTTATATGTAAAAAATTACTGTTGAATGGATGTTTGGTAAGCATGTTAACCATTTTGATAATTATTGTATCATATAATTTTTTTATTGCACCCAATAATTTTTGTTATTGCTTGTTATTAAAATGTCAGTATTTCTTCTTTTGTCATGAAAAACTTTCTCTCAGAGTTATCATTTTCCTACATAAATCTGATGTTATAAAAACAATTATTTGTCACATGCTGGTTTAAAAAATGGGCAATAGCAGAGATTATGAAAACGAGAGACACTTTTTTAAAGCAAAAAAAAAAAAAAAAGAGAAGTCATCATCCAGAATTGTTTGAATTTTGGTAGAAATTATCTCCCTGATAATGTAAAATTTAATGTTGTGGATTTGGAACATAAAAGTTGACAGCTTTGCTTATAAGAACCTTCAATTTTTGTGTGATAACACTCAGGAAACAATTCTCTCAAACCGCTATCATAGACATATTCTTAAACTAAATTAAACTAAACTGCTTTACTTTCATGAAAGGCTAATTCATTACTGAGAAGATTTATTCATGTAATTATGACTAATGTTGCTGGGGGGTCATCCCTTTAAATATTCTGCAAAGGAGTGGAAGAAATCCATTATATAGTTTTAATCAGTCTTCAGTCTAACAAAATGTATGTTAAATTTAAATACATTCTCCAACAAATTGTCATTCCTTGGCATTATTTGTGCTGGGCACGGATCCAGTAATCACACTGTGTCCATACAGACACGTAATGTTATAAAACGTATTTGCTGGCTAGATTATCCTTATTGGTGTATACTCACACAAAAATTAATCCAAAATTTTGAACAGAATCCTAGCAATATTTTAATTTTGCTATTAATAAATAGAACAAATGTTTCCCAGACAAAAACATGGCAATCAGAAAAAACATTATTTATTTGCTTAAACACCTGATAACAATTCAGCAACCCTTAGGTAATGTCTCCATCAAGAATTTCCACCTTTGCTTGATTAGGAAATGCTAGGGTCAAAAAGATGCATAGAATGAAGGAATATATAAGAGATTTTGGTATATCAAAGGTATGAATATTTGAAAATTCTGTACTGTCTTCTAGCTGTCTTTCAGTGAGATAGCAATCACAGTTATAGTAATTTTAATGTTTTAAGTAGATTTTAATACATTTTTGGTGAACCCAGAAAATAGCAAGATGTTAGGACAGTAAAAAAGATAGCTTATTTCAGACACTGTAAAACAGATACTAGGTGCAGACAGCGAGCAGACAGAAGGTAATACCAGCAGCAATTCACATTAAGGGGAAAGAGATTCCATGGTATTGAGGACAATGAAAAAGAATTGTGTAGTCAGAAAGGTTATCAGCATGTTAAGTTTGAACAGTGAAGGAGCACCAGTAATGAGGCTAAGAGATGTGCAGTGGTGCTTGTATCAATTTACTCTTCTGAGTCTCTTCTTCTTTATAATACACCTCTTCATTAATAATTAGAAACATAAATTATCACAGAAATTGCAAATAATGGGTCACATATTCTTAGGTATAGTAACAAATAATAAAATTTCCTGCATGAAACCTTAAGAAAACTCCAAGCCAGGACAAGAATGTGAAGGTAAAAAGGTACTAAGAGAAAAGATGTCTACTTGTAGCTGACATGCTGTTCTCCAGAGCTTTATCGTATAACAATAATAATGATAATAACTACATAAAATTAGGCCAGCTATGAGACTAGCTAACAAAACATAATTTTAAACTGCAGTCAAATTTTCCAAAGACTTTTATGTGGGCTCCTAAACAATTTCAAAAATTAGCTATCAAGTTTTGCTGCCTAAAAAGCTGCAAAACCTGGTAAGAAAATGCAGGAGAGGAATTATGTATGGAGAGTATCTTTGCTGAATTCCACTGTATGTTAAATATTCTACTAACATGTACTAACAATGTCTTGACCTTGCATTATTAAAGTTAAGAATCATTTCACCACTGGGTTTGTAAGACTTAGCTCTATGTTCACAGAGCAGTGAAACATAGCAGAACTGGTAATTAAACACAGAGAAACTAATTTAAAATAATCAAATGGGATAAAATTAGAAAGAAGTCAGATGACATTAGAATAAAGCGAGATGCCACACACAAATATTCACTCTGTCAGTTTGTTCTGCAGAGAGAGTAAACTTACAGCTATCGCCTAATGTATAGTAGGACATAAACATGCACAAGAAAATAAAATAGTAAAAGGGAAATTAACCATCTGCTTTTTATTAAGCAGGAAAGAACTGGCTTTCAAACAACATAGAATTACGGATCAGCCTCTAGTTCCCTATTCCTCTTCCTCCTATAAAATTCTTGCATATAAAAACATCACAAAGTGTGAGCTACTTTAATACACAAGTAGTAAGCAGAAAATGTGTATGTCGTAATGAAAATTATGGGCAAAATAAAGAGGAGGAATGTAAATTGAGAATAAATGACTGTTTTATTAAAATTCCTAAAGGGAGTTTTTGTCTCAGACTAGACACCATGTGAGAGCATCATGGCTTAAAGAGATCCAGCCAGGACCAAAACAGTCTGTCCAGTACTTACGATAGGAACGGGGATATCCAGAAAGATAATGAGAGGAATGTGATGTTTCATTTTAGAGCAAAATAACCATCAGCAGGTATGTGAGAATCTTTTCTGTCACCAAAGAAAATCTCCAGCTTGGCAAAGTAGGTAGAAAGTCTTGCTCACACACCCAGTTTTCTATAAATTGAGCTAGAATCAGGATACTTCTGAAGTTGGGAAGTTCAAAAACTTGTGATTACAAAAATTTCTTACTTCTGTTCTGGGAAGAGGAGAATGGCAGATTTTGTAGGGCACTGGCAAAGGTATGGTATTTTATTCCATAAACATATTCTTAGGAACAAGGTAGTTTCAAGCTTAGAAGAACAAATATGGTCTCCTCTTCTCGTGATGAATATGATTCTTACCTCTGAGTATAAGAAATCTTATGGTACAAGTTCGAATAAAATGACAGGCTAGGAGAAGGGAGGGACCAAGCCCTGCAATTGTACTTTTTCCACAGCTACTTCCTATTAATTTCTCAAGATAACATAGGAATCAATTCTTCTGAACTCTTTATCATAGCACAAGTATTTTCTGCTTAGACATATGCACACAGTTTGTGCTTAACCAACCAGAAGTGTCAGGGAGGACAATGGAAGGCCTCCAACGCTGGTTCTCTAAAAGCTTCTCTAGTGCCATCTCAGCAGAGATTATTAGCATGTACATAAAGCCATGGGCAAAATAAGCAATTGTCTAGAGCAACTAACTGTCAGAACAACAAAGATACAGTGGTCCCACTTTTCCAGAGTCAAGAAAAAGCATGTTTTCTGCTCTCTGTGTCAATAGTAACTATCTTATGAGGTTGGGGAAGAAGAAAGAGAAAAGACGGAGAGTGGGAAGAGGATGGCAGTTGATGTTAAAGTGGCAGGAACATCTGCAGAGTACCATAATACACTGTATGGATTTATCAGTTTAGCCAATGGTACCTTGGGGACATGTTTCTCATGCTTCACTGGGTGCTATAGACATCTGTCTTCTCAGCTTCACCACCACACCCAGGAGAAGTTCTGTTGAGCTTACTGAAAGGACTATGTAAGTAATCACTAAATGAAGACCTGCTCTAAAGTCTACATTGGAGACTAGGTTCTGTACCTGTGATAATTTTGCAATTGGCAGAGTTTTAGCAAAGCAATTTCCAAGTATATTTAGATGCTAAGATATCCACTACTGCATTTCTTTGTTGCTAAATAAGTCTGCAGAGATACTATTTTTTGTTAGTTAGAATCCACACTGGTAAAATATACAGGTTCCTCTCTCATGCATGCTATTTTAAGTAGTTTCTGGGTGTGCAATTTCTATATTTCTGGTGATGGTAGATAGAAAGAGCTTGAATTTTAGATCTCAGTGGGATGTTCAGTAGAACTAGCAATTAGGAAAAAGGGAGCAGATCTCCTGTGAAATAACTGAGAGACTGTGAACATGGATCCCCATGGTGTTCTTTTTACTGTCACTTTTCAAACCTGAACTGCAGTTTAATGAGACCAGGTTTAATTTTTAGACATTAAATCTGAATCAGCTAACTGATAAAGGAGTCTATGTCGTATCTTCCTGTGCCCCATTTGGGAAGCCAATCAATCAACTGTTATTACATTGCACACATTACAAAGCCATTGAGATCATTCTTTAGTCTCTTAAACTTACTGCAGCAACATCTAGGAATGCCTCATGTACTAATCAGCATTTTTGCTGATCTGTGTCTTGATCATCTGTATATTTGTCTCAGGCTTCTGTGAAATCTACACATTTTTCATAATTCTCCAAAATGAAAATCAATGAATGTGTATAGAAAAGGGAACTATATTTATATCCATAGCTATGCTTAAAATCTATGATGGTGAGCAAGGTATGCTAGCTAAACAGATGGTCTCTACCTCTGCTCAATGTAAAATTATGATATTTTCTATGACATATCTCTTTTTAAAATTTCCAAACTTTTTGTTAAGATTCACTAAAAGCCCAATGATTTAAGAAATGAAGTGGCTTGCTGAAGTCCTTCGTAATATTTTGTGCTTTAGCTGTTTTTCATATAGTTAAATGTGCCACAAACATGATCCTGATGACTTACAACAATAAGAATAGTTGAATGATCTCCGGTACTTCAGAAGATTTTTAGATTATGTGTCTTTCACAAAGACCATGGAGATTAACTCCTTGCCCTGTAAAGAAAAGGGTCATATTAAAAAAAACCCAAAACTAACTCATTCATCATTCACAATAGGACAGAATTCTCTTTTCTGGACTTCTCTGTCTATAAGCTTCTGTGTGTACATGGGCAAGAATGCTCCTAGGATGAACTGCAGAATGCCTCAGGAGTAGGATAGCTCTGGTACTTCATTGAAACTGTTCCTGTCTCAAAGCCTGTAGAGTTTTTTATACAAATAAACATTTACTTTGCAATACAAAATACTTTCTGTCGTATATGTTACACTAATAACAAAGGATATTCCCATTTATGATTAGACAGGGTTGATAAGGCCTCTTGTGTTTTCTTTAACACATAACAAACAAGCATATGTTTCACATTAAAATAAATATTAAAAAATAATTCTAAAAACTGGATGAGATCTTTCTTTTAAGTTCAAGTATAGAAGATAGATTGCATGTTAAGGATGTGGCTGGGTGCCATAGCAGAGTCAATACTAGCTTTTCCGATAGCTTTAACTACTCATTAATGAGCTGCAATACAGTTGTGTACTGTGATTGCTGCTTGCCGGCAGTTCTTCACAAAGTCAGTCTTTCAGCCTCTAACTTGGACAATGGAAGATCTTCTGCTTAGAAGAGGATCATACTGACGGGCTGAAACCCTGATATGAAAACAGGTAAGGAAATGCATCTTCTGATGTTTTTTCCTCATATTTAAATTTATAAATGTATCTTCAGAGGAAGTCAGGTTACAAGGTGAACAATAAAGGCAGTTTCTTGCACCTTCACAAAGTTACAGAAGAGTGCAAGCCACCCTTGTCTTGAGCCCTTTGACTTGAGACTCTGAACGGCATCTCAACAACTTTGTTTATTAATTCTATTAAATTTTTCAGTATGCCTGGGACTGTTCTCCAGCACAGAGACAAGCTGGCACAGAATGGTCTACATTCATAACATCAAGCTTTCTAATCCTGCAGCAGCTGCTGGCCACACACAAACTACTTATTGATAATGGTCTCTGGCCTGCACCTATTCCCTAATATTGTCCCAGAGTGGCTTGTGGAAGTGCTAGCTGCCAAAGCCAAAAATGTGCCATATATCTCCCTAACAATTTAACTATAAAAGATCATTTCCAGTGGCCAAGAACATGCCCTGGCACTATTTCCTCTTCTAGTACAACATAGCCTCTGTCAAACATCAGGTTTGCCTACAGACCATACTGTTAAATGGATGAGAGTAAGGTTAAAAAATCTGAGTCTCAGAATGAGCTCCACATGCTACACTTACATAGACATTAAATATAGCTCAGAGGCATATGCATGCCAAAGGATTTGTTACTCTGTGACTCCTTGACCTGTTGTTTTCCTTATATTTGGGCCTTGGTAAATATAGATCTAGGACCTTCTTGCAAAGTCAGGGATTTGTCGTTCCTGGTTTTCTTTTAACCTCAAAAAATTATATCATAAATGACTTCTTAGCATTCCTCCCATTCTTCCTACGATAACAGTGTTTTCTCCTCAATGTTAGCTCTTCTTCATGGTTTCAACTATCACAGGCCAAGCCTTTGTTTAGATGTATTTCTCTTTCCTTGCTAGGGAAGTAGCAGCTATGAATTTTAGGAGACATATATGTACACACACACAGACTTATTGGGACCATGCATCTTTTTATCCATACTGTACATTATTCAGGGATGCACAGAAATAATCCTACCTTAAGGATTAATAATTAATTAAAAACTGAAGGAAGAAATTTGTTTCTGGTTATGACATGAGCACCCTAAAATACCTGAACTGAAGACAACATGTAAAGAACCAGGTGTGATACATTAGCAGTAATATATTTGTATTTCACATTTCATGGAAATGTAACAGTACACTTACTTCCATACCAACTGTTTTCTTCATTGTCCACAGAACAGACACGTACAGCAAAAAAGACAACACATTCAGAGTGATTCTAAATTTGAACATTAAAATGTAATGCTGGAATTATCTCACCTGTCCGTAATATCTGTATAGTGAGCAGAGATCCACTTTACCATCTCTACTCTCCTTTCCTCACCAGCTAGATGTTCACCTCATTTTCCTGAGCTTATGAAATGTGAACAATTGAAAAGCAGATGGATTGCTCTCCATCTGAAACCCAGAGAGGGAAAAAATCCTTAAAAGAAACATGGGCCTACTTCCTGAAGAAATTATTTCTGTGGTTCTCCACTCCATTGCACTGTAAAGGCTTTCAGATTATTTTGTATTAGCATTGGTTCAACAACAATGTTCTTTACTCCGAAGGAGCTTGTCCACAGTTTTCCAGACCTCTTATGTGTAAAATAAAGAGTGAAAAATAGCTAACATACAGTAGCCAGTGTCAGTATTAAGTCTTGGCATTGTATTGTTGCTGCTGGAGTCTTCATTAAATCTAATTCATTGACACTGCGTGCAGAAACAATCTTTCCTCAAGAAGTAGGCCTGTAGAAAGCTTTTACAAAATCATTTTGCTGTAGAAACTGAAAACAAAATGGAGATGGAAAAAGCACACTGAAGCTGTCAGAGCAAGATGTTCATGTGAGATCCAAATTGATCATCAGATCTCTGTGGGTTAACAGGCTTGCTAGTTTTTAACTATTCAAATGTCAATAATAAATGAATCTAAAAATTATTGTTAACTCAATGTGCACCAACAAGTCAGCTGGAATGTAACAGAAAACAAAAAATAAGAGAATTTAAATCAGTTAGAAATTAGAAATATCTCCAATATTTGCTATATCTGCCCCCTCCAAGTGAAAAAAATTAATTTACCTCTGCAAAGTACAATTACCAGACATATAACAAAGAAAGTTTTACAGATATTAAGTAGGTGTGCAGTGGGATTTAAGTTGGAATGACAATATCTTATATATTATTTGGGGTCCCTCTTCTCAGGTATGTAGTACACCAAGAATGAATGCCACACAACAGTGATTTTCCAGACTGGGAGCTGTAATTAGTTGTTAGAAGTAATTAAATGTTCTTTATCCCTTCCTCAAAGGGTACATAGTATAGAGACATCAGCACTCTATTGCAGCTGGATCAGTTGATTTGGAAACCAGAAAATTCTTTCGTATGGCAACAAAAAGCTGAATGTTCTCTTTTAGTGATTATTTTTATACCAAGCAATTATTGAATCTCAGATTTACAGAATCCTAAAATCATAGAATCATAGAATGGTTTGGGTTAGAAGGGACCTTAAAGATCATCTAGTTCTAACTTCCCTGACATGGGCAGAGACACCTTCCACTAGATCAGGTTGCTCAAAGCCTCCGCAGATGGATCTCACCAGGTCCCACGGACTTGTGCACCTTCAGGTTCCTTAGATGGTCTAGAAGCTGATCTTCTCCTACAGTGGGCAGTTCTTCATTCTCCAAGTCCCAGCTTTGTCTTCTGCATCTTGGGCGGTGTGACTGGAGCACTCGCCAGTGAGCACTGAGGCAAAAAAGTCGTTGAGTACCTCAACCTCCTCCATATCCTGGGTAACCATGTGCCATTGTTTGAGCTCACAGGGCAACTGAGCCACTCACTCACCCTCTCCCACCCAGGGGCTGGGGGAGAGTGTGGAAATTGGAAGGGTGAAGGGAGACTCAGAGGATGAGATAAAAATGGTTTAATAATTGAAATAAAATAAACCAATAACGATAGTAGAAAGTACAAACGAGTAAGGTAAAATGCGATTGTTTATCACTTGCTGAACAATATGCAGCCCATTCTCGGCTTGTGATCCTGAAATACCAAGCTCCTACAACCTCAATCCTGGAAGCAAGAAAGAACCCCCTCCTTCATGGCTGCCCCTCCTTTATGTACTGAGCATGATGTTACATGATATAGAATATTCTATTTGCTAATTTGAGTCAGGTGCTCTGGCTGAAATCCATCCCAGCTTCTTGTACACCTGCATATGGACAGGACATGGGGAGCTGGAGAGACCTTGATCTCTTAGCAACTGAAAACATCAGTGTATTATGAGCATTCTTCTCATACCAAATCCCATACTGAATCCAAAACACAGCACTCTTCTAGCTACTAAGAAGAAAAATTAAGTCTATCCCAGTGGAAACCAGGACACCAGGTCTCCCGTTTCCTTCTGGAGAGGGCCCACACTTTCCCTAGTCTTCCTTTTATTCCCAAAGTACCTATAGAAACTTTTCTTGTGGTCCTTGACATCCCTGGCCAGGCTTAATTCTGTCAGGTCTTTGGCCTTCCTATCCTGATCCCTGGCTACTCGGACAGTTTCTCTGTATGCCTCCCAGGCTACCTGTCCTTGCTTCCACCCTCTGTAGGCTTCCTTTTTGTGTTGGAGCTTGTCCAGGAGCTCCTTGTTCATCCATGCAGGCCTCCTGGCATTCTTACCTGACTTCCTCTTTGTCGGGATGCATCGCTCCTGAGTTTGGAGGAAGTGATCCTTGAATATTAACCAGCTTTCTTGGGCCCCTCTTCCCTCCAGGGCTTTATCCCATGCCACTCTGCCAAGCAGATCCCTGAAGAGGCCAAAGTCTGCTCTCCTGAAGTTCAGGGTAGCAAGCTTGCTCTGTGCCCTCCTCGTTGCCCTAAGGATCTCGAACTCCACCATTTCATGGTCACTGCAGCCAAGGCTGCCCTTGAGCTTCACACTCCCCACCAGCTCCTCCTTGTTGGTGAGATCAAGTTCCAGCATAGTACCTCTTCCCATTGGCTCCTCTGTCTCTTGGAGAAGGAAGTTATCATCAGTGGATTCCAGGCACCTCCTGGATTGCTTATGCCTTGCTGTGTTGTCCCTCCAACAATGTTAAATTAGTCCTCCCCCTTATAATTTCCTGACTTTTAGCTACTCATTACTTTGCCAAACTTCAACTGATTTGATGTAATTTTCCAAGCTTTGTATTCCAATGTTTCTGTGCTGCTTTTGTGTTTTATTTCCCTTTCTGGATGATCTAGTGTGGGGCTATTGTTACTAAACAATCCAAGTTGGCTTTGACTTTCCTTTATAATTTAAATGTTTCAGCCTTTTAAAAAAATAAAGATAACCTTATTTTACTTTTATAATGTAATAATTTTTTTTCTTCTTATGACCTCCATCATGATTATACTTTGTCTTGGATCCAGCCAGAGCCTTTAGCCACCTCTAAGAAACAACTCTCCCCAAGCTCTGACATTTTAAACTAGATTATGCCTTTCAAAATATTTCACATTGCAGTTGCTTAGTAGAAGTTCTATCCTTCACATTTTCTGGTGGTCATCAAGAGATAACAGTCACAAAATTTGCTCAGCAATATGTAATTGCTAAGCGTTCTGGAAAGTCATAACCCAGATGCTTCAAGAAGGGCATACAAAGTAAGTGGGTACCTTGTTCTGTACCACTTCTGCCTCAGCCCTTGTGTACAATCAATACTGATTGATCTTATTGTGCTGTCATGAAAATACATTCTTTAATGTCTAAGAAAGATCGAGATATTCTCTATTCTGATAAAAGCACAAGTAATCCATTCAGGAATATATTAGTAATTCTATATTTAATGGATTTGAAACAACATGAATAACTTCATGCTACATAAATAAAAATGTATTGCTTTCAATTGTTAATTGATTCACTCTTATTAAAAAAACAGCATCAGTGTAAAACTCTTTTGTAACGTGTATGTACAAGACAGCAAATTACCATTTCAAGAGACAAGTGTAAATTTACCATCTTCTAACTCTTGAGGGCTTAACTTTGCAGGCTTAGCAAACATTGCAATTATTTATATCTAGACAGAGATACACAACAATGACTTCTCCAGATGTCAAACAAAACAGCCTGCATAAAGATGAATGGAGCTATTAGTATTTTATTCAGTAGATAGAGTAAGAGTGGAAAAAAGAAATTTGTTGGACTCTTCTGCAAGAACAAACCAAAAAGTGTCAATGGGATCTAGGAAGAAGAAACTATGCAAAGTGAGTGGAAATGTTTGTTATGTTAAAGAAGGCTCACCAAAAATAAACAAAAAAAACCCCAAGCAAGCAAGTTATATACTATCTCTATATGCTGCAACTAAACTTATATCAAAGGTTTTTCCAGGCTATAGAGCAAGCCAGCATTTCCATTTCATTTGTGAATCATTCAGAATTCCTTCCTACCTTCAGTGATAAGGGAGGAAGAATGTTCCCAGGCTACACACCTCTGAAACAAAAGAAGCAGATCCATCCATGACACCCGTACAGGCCAGCTCTGTATTTTGTGTTCTCTCAGATCTTTTCAGTGCAATGCCAGCAGCATCCTTTTTGTTGTAGTTTAATGGATTTTGACATCTTTGTGCCTGGAAAACAGGAAAACACTCCAGATGCATCCCTAAGAGCTAGGTTCTCATTCTCAAATATTCAATAGACATTTTAAACTTTAAGCTATGATTGAGTAATATTACTGCCTTTTGACATTTTGAGTTAGTTTACCAGTTAAAAAAATAAAATTAAAAAAAAAAAAAAAAGATACATACAAATAAAACCAAACAAGGAAACAAAAAATCCCCCTTTCCTTTCTTTTCTCCCCCAGGGGACATAGACAACCTGAAATTTGTCACCCTAAGTCAGTCTCAGAGAGTTGGCACAGCACCACCAGTACTCAGGAGGCTGCCAGATGCAGATTCCATGGGCAATTGCATTTGTTGTTGCTAATTGTCCTTAGAGTTGGTTATGCATCTATTACATCTTTAAAGGGTTTGCAAGGTGAATTTAACAACTTTGGGTGAGCACTACTGGCCTTGAAATACAAAATCAGTGGAGATGATGATGCATATCCCCTTTCTAAATCAAATTTTAAAACAGCTTTGTGGGATCAAAACTTCAAAAGTTTTTTCAATACACTTTCTTTTAAATTACTGGTTGCTGACAGACTCACACAAAGAGTAATAGACAGGGCATCCAGAAATCACAGCTTCCACTCTGCCTGACTTTCCAGCAGATGATTGCACTAAGCTGCAGTGATTCTTTTTCCTTAAATGTAAGTAACTGAGTGATCTCTTGCCTTGATGTTGCTGATAACCCATGGAGAATTTTTTTTTTTTGGAGTGCTACCAGCTTGTTCCATGGGGGAAGAATCCCATATATCAGTAGCAATAAAATATAAGCAATAAGAGCTTTTCTGGAAACAGTTTATGAAATTAAAAAGAAATGTGTCAAACATTTAAAGCTTTCTCTTTCTCCAACATTTATTTTCTCAAGCAAGGGGGAAAATTTTTCTTGATCAATGAGGTGGCCTGAATAACAATCATGTGAAAATTGTCAGAATAATTGTCAGGTTTTCTAGTGTCAGAACTGTTGATATAGTATCTGAAGTTGACAGCTCAGTACTGATGTCACGTCAGTTGAAGATGAGAAACCACAACAGCTGAGTAAGAATTTTCTTTGCATGTATTCACAGACATATTAATTTACTTTAAATTATCTTGGATTTGGAGACATCTGAAGAAATAGGCATGGTACTAATTTACAGAGAAATGACCAGGAAAAGGCTTACATCTGTGTTATAAAATACAGTATTTTCTTACTGTGTCAAATGTTCATGTCTCAAAAAACAGGATGAAGTGGAACAAAATGCTGGTATATAAAATACTTTTATAAAAATACTTGTATACAATATAAAAATACTTTTATGGCACAAAAGAAAATCTGTAAAATTTTGATATTTCTGTTTGAACAATGATTTTCTATGTCAAAATGGAATTTTCATTTTGAAGTGATATTTGAAATGCAATATTGATTCACACTGTTGATTAAATAACAAAAATCTATTCTATTTCCCCAACTGAAATATTAAACATATTTAAAATTGGTATTGCTTACAGAAATATACAAATTATTTTAACAAAATTGGGCTTTCCTGATCTGAACACTCAGTTTATCTGTTGCTCTAGTAATTCCTAAGGAGAGTTTAGCTTTACTTCTGGTCCTTTCTGAGCAAAGGAGTATCTGCAAAATTTTTAAAACAAAATAAACATTTACAAGAACAGAATGTATTATGGAATTTTGAAACTTACTGTTAAGACATTTAAAAGCTCATGGATTTTCAGAACATAGTCCTGAGGATGGTAATTTTCCTATAAAAGTATAACACTAATTTTTCCAGCTGTCTATAAAGAACTGAAAGGATAAACACACTAGAATATCTCCATGAAAAAAGAAAAAAAAAAAAAAGATATTCATAGAAGCATAGAAACATAGAATCATTCAGGTTGGAAAAGACCCTTCGGGTCACCGAGTCCAACCATCAGCCCTACTCTACAAAGGTCTGCCCTAAACCATATCCTCCAACATCTCATCTAAACGACCCTTAAACACATCCAGGGATGGTGACTCCACCACTTCCCTGGGCAGCCTATTCCACTGTCTAACCACTCTTTCTGTGAAAATTTTTTTCCTAATGTCCAGTCTAAACCTCCACTGTTGGAGTTTAAAGCTGTTCCCCCTTGTTCTGTCACTAATCACCTGTGAGAAGAGACCAGCACCAACCTCTCTACAATGTCCTTTCAGGTAGCTGTAGAGAGTGATGAGGTCTCCCCTCAGCCTTCTCTTCTTCAAACTAAACAGTCCCAGCTCCTTCAATAGCTCCTCATAGGATTTGTTCTCCAGGCCCTTCACCAGCTTCGTTGCCCTCCTCTGCACTCGCTCCAGCACCTCGATATCTCTCTCGTATTGAGGTGCCCAAAACTGGACACAATACTCAAGGTGTGGCCTCACCAGTGCAGAGTACAGGGGGACTATCACCTCCCTACTTCTGCTGGTCACACTATTTCTAATACAAGCCAGGATGCCATTGGCTTTGTTGGCCACCTGGGCACACTGCCGGCTCATGTTCAGCTGTTTGTCAATTAGAACACCCAGATCTTTCTCCTCCACACAGCTCTCCAGCCACACCTCCCCAAGCCTGTAGTGATGCATGGGGTTGTTGTGGCCCAAGTGCAGGACCTGGCACTTGGCCTTGTTGAAGCTCATCCTGTTAACATTGGCCCACCGATCCAATTTATCCAAGTCTCTCTGTAGTGCCTCCCTATCTTCATGCAGATCAACACTCCTGCTTAACTTGGTGTCATCTGCAAACTTACTGATGATACACTCTATGTCCTTATCAAGATCATCAATAAAGGTGTTGAACAGAAATGGTCCCAACACCGAGCCCTGAGGAACACCACTTGTGACTGGCTGCCAGCTGGATTTAGCTCCATTGACCACCACTCTCTGGGACCATCCACCCAGCAGACCGTTCGCTCATCCAGGCCATGGGCAGCCAGTTTTTCTATGAGAATTTGTAGTGGTTTAGCCCCTGCCGGGGTCTGAGACCACACGGCCGCTGCCCCTCCCCCACAAAGGGAGTGAAATACAAAGCCCCAAGACTGAAATAAGGAAAGGTTTAATACAACAGTGCAATAGCAACACAACCAACAACAACAATAACAATAACAGTAATAGTGATAGCAATGAACAGAGCAAAATAGCTACCAAATACAGCAGTGGGAAGCACGATGCAACACGCTCCTGCGCCAGGAAAAAAAAATGTGACCTGCCAGGATGTGACGTCCGCATGGTATCTGAATAACCCGGCTAGAGCTCCCCCCCCACTGCTGGGGAAACTTAACCCTATCCTGGTTAAACCAGGACATAATTCTATGGGGAACTGTGTCGAATGCTTTTTGAAAATCCAGGTAGACAATATCCCCAGCTTTTCCCTCATCCAATAGTCAGGTCTTCTTCTTATAGAAGGAGATCAGGTTTGTCAGGCAGGACCTGCCTTTCATAAACCCATGCTGACTAGGCCTGGTCCCCTGGTTGTCCATTATATGACTTTTAATGGCACTCGAGATGACCTGCTCCATGACCTTCCCTGGCACCGAGGTCAGACTGACAGGTCTATAGTTTCCTGGATCGTTCTTTCTGTCTTTCTTGTAGATGGGTGTCACATTTGCCACCCTCCAGTCCAATGGGACCTCCCCAGTCAGCCATGACTTCAGGTAAATCATGGAAAGTGGCTTGGTGAGCACATCTGTCAACTCTTTCAGCACCCTTGAATGTAATCCATCCGGTCCCACAGACTTTTGTGCACCCAAGTGGTGTAGCAGGTCTCTGACCACTTCCTCTTCAACTGTGCTGACCTCATTCTGCTTCCCCTCCCCACCTCCCAGCTCATGAGGCTGGGTGTGCAGGGAACAGCCAGTTTCACTGCTAAAGACTGAGGCAAAGTAGGCGTTGAGCACCTCAGCCTTTTCCTCATCCTTTGTTACTCTGTTTCCCTCTGCATCCAATAAAGGAGGCAGATTTTCCCTAATCCTCCTTTTGTTGTTAACGAATTTATAGAAACATTTTTAATTATCTTTAACAGCTGTAGCCAGGTTGAGCTCTAGCTGTGCTTTGGCTCTCCTAATGTTCTCCCTGCATAACTTCACCACATTTTTATAGTCTTCATGAGAGACCTGGCCCCTCTTCCAAAGGCAATAGATTCTCCTTTTGTTCTTGAGATCCAGCCAAAGGTCCCTGTTTAGCCAGGCCGGTCTCCTTCCCCGCCTGCTTGTTTTTCGGCACATGGGAACAGCCTGCTCCTGTGCCTTTAAGACTTCGCTCTTGAAGTATGTCCAGCCTTTCTGGACTCCCATATCCTTCAAGGCAGCCTCCCAAGGGATTTTGTTAATCAGTCTTTTGAACAGGTCAAAGTTCGCCCTTCGGAAGTCTAAGGTGGCAGTTTTACTAAGCCCTCTCTTTGTTTCTCCAAGGATCAAAAACTCAATCATCTCATGATCACTGCACCCTAGATGGCCTCCAACCTTTACCCCCACAAGCTCTTAAGATTCTCCCAAGATACAGTTTACTGCTAAGAAGGATGGCCTAAGTGCACATGGCTCATGGCTGCTTATATGCATGTTCTGCGGTAGGTATGTTTGTAATACGTGTATACATATACATGTTCACTTATATATGAGAGGTAATCTCTGGATCCTGTATGACCATGTAACTGAATACTTTTTCTTTTGTTAGCTCACTGCAGCAGGTTCTGAAGGAAGACAGTCAACTATTTATTTCAAAAACAGTAAATGAACTACAAAATAGCTGCAGGATACAGTGTTTAAGATATAGAACAACTAGACAATTTCTAACTCAAACTGACCATACCCCATTGGGAACTTATAGCAAAAGACTACAAATATTCTGCTTATGTTTCCTACCACACCATTTAATAATGCTGACAGAACTTGTTCTGTTTGTGGTGTGGGAAAGAATGGTCCTTGATGAACATGTTATAAGCTTAACATGTAGCTCTTTAAAAACTTTCAAAATGTGCCATGAAGTGAGTGGGAGACTCCTGATTTGGGCTTTTGGGTTTTTAGTGCAAATAATATCACTCTAAATATGAAACAGACATTTTTTTCAAGAACACCAGAAGAGGAAACCTGAATTAAAATATTGTTTACATATTTAAGTACTGGGAAAAATTATGAGAAAGTATCTTTCTAAAAGAAAAATAAACTTTTCAGCAACAAGAGACCACATCTGTCAGGCTCACCTGTAAATAAATTTTCATTCTGAAACACACTGAAACCACCCCTTCTGGACTGCTAACAAGATAACTGTAATTATATTGATTTTTAGTTGGTTTGCTTTTCTTTCTTTCACTTGAAACCTTCATGGACTTAGAACCTCTGTAGAATTAAACTGCTCTTATGATAGAAAACTTCAAATTTATTTGCTTGTGTTTGTGGAGATTTTCTGCTTAAAGAAAGTTTGCTAAACAAACAAGATTCCTCAGCTTATCAGATTTCCACTTAATGAAAGTCTTGCAGAAGAAGCAGCTTATCACCATGTAATTAAAGACGGTATGATAATGCATTTGCACAAAGAAGAGTTTGGATGCAAATTAGGTGCAGACATTTTTAATCTTGATGTTATTTAATTCTTGAGTGCTTATCATTATAAGCTCAAAACCAGCTTTTATGCTTATTTTTTACTGTTGTGTATTACATTTATGCAAGTGATTAGCACAGTAACAGTTTGTGGATCATAGCCCTTGAACGTTAAGTCCGTTGATGACTAACAGCACAGAGGGTGGTAACTGAGTTTATCTGTCCTCCATTTTTCCACTAGGATTTAAGCTGCAATCACTTCAGAAGAGAGAAGTGTTACTGAAGCATTCTTTGCTATTATTAGCAAGGGTAGCTGCCTGGTGTTGCACTTTGTAAGCAAGACACCTCTCACTCCCCAGGAATTACCCTATAGCCAAACAGGCATATTACAGGAAATAAGGAGGAGATGTTACAGAATTATCTAGGGATACAAATGTGTAATATTTTCTTGAACACTATGAGTGAGAAGGTCAATGAAACGGTTATTCATTCCTACATTGGATTGCTGTTTTTTTTCTGTATTAATACAATGATCTTGGTTAATAGGGTGATGCTTATAAAAGCAAACAGTGAAGTAACACAGTGGCCACAATAGCCTCCAAATAAACACTCATGGTAATGAGAGGGTGACAGCAAATCAAAAAGCTATAAACAGGTAAAGAGTGAGTTGGCCCTGAGGAAGATAGTGATCAAGAGTGAGGAGCTTTTAAATGAGATATTCCACAAGAAAGTAGGGAAAAGGAGGTTGTAAATTAAGTGATAGATTGAACCAACTGAGTTCTGTAGAAAGTCTGAACAAAAGTTAGTCTTTTTAGAAAAATTAATAGATATTTGATAAATAACTGTGGGGGCGGGGAGGGGCAGGTAACAAAACCTTTTACCTTTAAATACAGTAAGATTCTGTTTTGGAAATGTCATGCTGAATGGTAATAGCCATCTTGCCCTCTGGAGAAGTACAATACCAAGTGCACAGTAAATGCACAGCTCTCATGACCTGTTTCAAGAGAATGACATAATACTGTGCAGAAAATGCTCATGGCATGAGGCCTAGGTAACAATCACTGAAGTTGCGTGAGTTAGGAAAGAACTGTAGTTGACCCACTAACTTTGACATCAGCATCAGAAAGACCTCCTTTCAGTGTGGGTTGGATTTGACCTGACAAGCTAGAGGTGAATGCTATACATCCCATTACCAATCTCCAGAGACTCAGTACATCTTTTATATCTTTTATTGAAAGTTAATGGCCCTGTAGGATATTGCTAACAGATTTATAAAACCTCCAGGAATTCTTTAAGCAGGTTTCTAAGGTACTCTAGTTTGAACTTCTGGCCTCTTAATTTTAGTTTTGTCACTTTATCTGACTTTCAAAGATGTGTCTTAATATGAAAAGATGCAAGAACATTTCTAGATGAACTTTTAACCCACTCCATAGTTTCTGTAAGAGTAAATTAAACAACTCTTTGAAACACCTAGTAACAGTTGAAAATTTCAAGAAACTTCACTGCCACTACATTTCAGCTCCACCTTTGAATTTCTTTCCCCTGTTGTGATAAGTTTAGTAATGAGCATCAAGTTTAATTTCAGGTCAGAGACTTTATGTATGTTTGTGGTAGATTACTCTTTCTCTCTTTACCTCTTTATTTTAACACCATAGCATTCAGGAAAACAATCTGGGTTGTTAACACATACTAGTGTTTACTCAAGCTGAGATAATATTTGATTCTTTCAGGTGAATATTTCCAAATATCTCTTCACTGGTCTGACCTGAACCCTATTTGCTTTGGTCAATGTAACCATGTGTGGTCTCAGGAGGCCCCTTTATTCAGGCCCACTCTTCTCTCGATATGAAGTAAAATCTGTTAATACGCAGCATAAAGTAGTAGCCTTGCCTTTCATTGTAGTATGAATTGTGTTGAGTTTATATGATTGGTTTCCAAAATGCTTCTGGCTCAACTTGTGATGGTTCTTCACAATAAGAATGGGTTGAAAAGGGAGGAACAGAGCGTGTACTAGAGCTACAAGAACAGAGGAAAGAAAGGGGAATATGGAGTTAGTGTTTCTCCTTACCTGCCAACAGAGAATATGGATCCATTTTTTCTACTGTGGTCAATAAATTACGCTGGCAAAAGCCTTGAGCAAGATCATCTGCCCTGGCCAGTTAGAGATCAAAAAACCTGGAACAGCTGAATAGTGAAAAGTGAATTGTGATAACCACACACTGTAAGCATCTCACTAGACTCCTCTGTCAGTGCCTTCACCTTCTTCTTTGGGAGGATATTTCTCACCTATCACAGCTTTGCGATTTCAGGAATTAGAAAAGGAAGATGACCTTTCTTTCCACTGCATAGCTTTCCTCATGCCTGTTCTGCAAAGAGGATAAAAGTCAGTGTAATGAAAATTCACCCTTCAACACAGGTGATCGCATATTATGATTTGTTGATTCATCTCCTGCTGTTAATCTATGGTAAAGATACTTGCACAGCCCACATCCCTCCTCTGATTTGAGAAAGCTACATCTGTTCCTGCCAGGCAGATAGGCCCTTGCTCACTGAATGTGTCTGGCTTACTCTGTATTTCCAAGGGATTTATTTTTCCATGCTTCCTGATCTTTTACTAGGTATTTTTATTATCAGTAGGAGAAAAGTTTCAATATGCTACTTTTCCTCTTTCACTCTTATCTTTTTCAGAATCTGCTTCAGGAAATTTTATACAGTATTCTAGGCTTCTGCTTCAGATTCTGAACTGTTTCTTGTAAAGACAGCTAGGATTATTCCTCAAAGGTCCTAGATAACCAAAATAAATAGCCACAAAAAATGTAGTATTGCCAAATATGAAAAGTTTATAGTCAGAAATTATAAAATTAAAGAATAATTTAGAGCTAACTATATTAGAAAAATGTAATTAAGTGAAATTAAGATACCAGTTTAGAACTATATGTTTCTTTGACAACAAATCATTGTCATAGCAAATATGTGACTGATTGCAATATTATAATGTGTTTGAGCAATGTAACTTTCATAATATCAGTAGGATTATTCCAGCTCTGCTGTTGTCTCTTCTTTCTGTTATATGCCAAACTATTATCTACTTATCTGCAACATGCACAAATCTAAGCAATCAGTTAAATAAAATGTTAATCACAGATTCTTAGAGACATAGAGTAATTTATGATCTCTGGAGATCAACTGATCCAATTCCCTGCTCAAAACAGGACCTGGTCCAATGAAGTTTTAAGTATATCCAGGGATGAAAATTGCAGATTCTACAGCATCTTTGGACAATCTGTTCTAGCATTTGACCATACTCACAGTGAAAGACATTTCTTTATACCTCATCAGAATTTCCATGTTGTAACTTGTGTTCATTGCATTTAATCTTATCAATGTACATCCAAGTCGAAACTGGGACCATGGACTTCTGTGACCAATTTATTAAAATGCTTCTGAACTATCTTCCCCTCTGTGAATAAAAACAAAAAAAAACCCTCTATGGTGATTGAAGTTAGCAGCTTCAGAAGTATCCTAATGTCATTAGCAGGCATTTCCCCATTTACTGAATGGTCATATTTTCTTAGTTTTGACCACCCTTTCTCACAATAAGAGACAGCTCTCAGAAATGGAACCTGCAAGGAGAACAAAAGAGCAAGGGAAAGTATCCTGACAAGAACCAAAACATAATGAGTAGTTTTAATATTTTTTAGGTCCTAACCCTTACAAAAAATGCCCTTTAGGACTTATTGGGAGATTTATCTACTTGTTTATTTTTCCACAGTGTTTTTGAAGCTCTAGCTCTAAAAAATGTTATTTTACTATTGTTCTGTGTAAGAACAAAGTCCTGTGACCTCATTCATGAAAAGGATCTAAATAAAGAAAAATACTTTGTAAACAGGAACCCAACATATAAATAATGAAATATATATGTGAAGGTACTGTTAAAACATCCTTGGAAAGATTTTCTAGAATTAATTTGGTTTCTGGAATTATCAAGGATCAATTTATTATTATTATTATTATTATTATTATTAATTATTAAAATCTGGGAAAATCCTCTCATATCATACATTGACTTCACTGTAGTATTATCAGTATTAATTCACAATAACGGCACAAAATAAGGTTTTGAATCTTCAAAATAAGCAATAATATCTTCCTAGTTTTCCCACCAGTGTAGATTTCTTAAGATTAAAGTTTTGAATAATAGTTGATATGCCACATTTATTTTCACTACAAATTTACCTTTATATTCAAATCTACTCAAGGTGCTCTTTCCAACACTGTTACTACAATTGTAATACCAATATATCAAATTATTGTTTCCCTTTTTCTGTTAACTGCTCTGCATTCTAGAATACTGCATTCATTTCCATGAAAGTAAAATCTTATGGGTGCATGTTTACAATGTCCAGAATTAAAAGTGTAATGGAAAAGTCAAAAATTAGTATTGAATTTTCAACTGAGAGAAATGTTCCTCAGGAAAAAGCACATGTGAAGTAGGTGGCATATTCCTAAAAGGTTATAAAAGTTTTCATATTTTTAAGGAAAAAAAATGATAATCGTAATGTGTGTGGTCAGGATGTCACTTGGAATTTTTTTTCCAGTATGCCCTATTTTTCCTGACTATTCTGTTTGCAGCTAATAAAAAAGTGAAAATGTGATGTTAATAAATCAGTGGCAACTTTTAAAATCTCTTAGACTTCTTTGGATTACTCCTCTAAAGTGGAGTAAAAAATACAATGACAGTGCCTATAATGAAATTTAATGAAAGCAACATTTTTCTTTCTGATTGGTACCTGAGAGATAATATATGGGTCAAATTGAATAGTAATAGGCGCAAGCTAAATTATTCACAGTATTCACTGAGGAGTGACTAACCTACTATTTATATTCTTTCTGAATACATCATTATGTCTTAGGCTCAATTTGCAATGTTCTATTTAAAGTCAATGGACTCCAGAGTATACATTCTGTTCATCTAAAAAGTCTGATAACTCAAATTATTGGATTATTGCATAGAGTGAAAAATAACCAAAGAAGATTTAACTACTATCAGGATTACATTCATCTCAAGAAAATGTACTAATATGACATTTATAATCAACAGGTATCAGCTAAACATTTGGACATATCTACATTCAACAAGTGGAGAGAGACTGCTTGCATTGATGAATTCACTTTAATAAACATCTAGAAGATGGACAATAAGGGACCAGATTTGATAAACAAGAGATGCTTTACCTATTTAAATATTTTAAATACCATTCCTTGGGAGAAAACAAACAAACAAAGCATAAATTTAATTGTCTCCATTTTTTTTGCCTTTGCAGACATAGAAATAGGATTTGAAAGCTGCTGACACACTGGATTTTGGAAAGTTTTCTGTTTATGACCAGACAAAACCAAATGTTCAGGCAATTCTGCTCTTATTTTGTTTCCAGGGAGAATGTTTCCTGGAATACAAAACACCAATTATACAATTTAAATATTTACTTTGAATATTTTGATATTTGAAAAGTTTTTAGAAATAAAACGTCCTGTAATGATTGTTTTGACCTTGCCAGCAACTGTAGCTGTTTAGCTTTGGAGTAGTATGTACATTCTTGAATGCAACAGGAATATTTCTGTGTAGTGCTGAAGCACAATATGAAGTTTATACCACTTCAGAAATCAGTGTGAAAAATTCAGTATTCAATATGTCATTTATTTCCTAAGGATTCTGCTCTTTGGTTTTCAGTGTGCCTCTTTCTGAACAATTATTAGCTAAAAAGAAGAACAAAATTTTTAATTAAACACATCAAAAGGGCTTAAACTAATTTAAGAAAAACCTAAGTCTCAAAACAGGGATGTATTATACAGCAATTATTTAAAGTTTATTCACTAATACCTGATTCCTCTTTTACTTAATTAATACTTACTCTTAATAGTTATAAGAGAAACACAGGCTCACAACTTCTCCCTTAAGATGTGATTTAGGCTGAGTTAGTTGGAAATCTTCAAACACCTTAAACCAGAGCGAAATCTGTCACTGTCCCCTCTTAAGACCTTGATAACATGATGGGCACCTTCCCCAGCTCCTGGATCAATCACTCCTGTTTCTGCATAACTCACTCCTGCAGTCCTTGAGCTCTGAACACCGAGGGCTGCCAGGGAGGCCGGGAAGCAAGTCAAACATCCAGAGGCACAAACTACAATCAGGTAGTTAATCTTGTCTTTTCACCTTGTATGATATCTCCAGAGCAGAGGGAGAAAAAGAATGTGTTGTTAAAAGTCTTAGGCAGTGTGTATCAGTGTGTATTTCTAAATACACAACCACAGAAAAGTGTTTCATTCAGTACCTACCATCTTCTAGGAAAGTATAATCATAACAGCAGTGTGGGGTATGGTATTAGACAAATACATTGGGTGTCTTTTAGTAAAAGTCACATAAAACACATGCTCTTTTGTACAATCATTTTTACATTTGCTTCATTTGTATCTTAAAAAGAGTTATGTTGTATATGAATGTATTGGGGAAAAAAACATTCTTAGAAGTACAGTAAATAAATAATTCCTTTTTTTATCTGATTACACTTCTAATTTTATTTAAATGCATCAAAAGCTAAATTATGATAAACTAGACATGTTCTACCCTCTGGTACTGCCTTTTTCATCTTAATATGAAACTTCTGAATGCTCTCCATAACCCATTCAAGATCCTATCATGTTTTTCATGAGCTGCTCTTAAAATTACAATTAATTTCTTAAATAACAGCTGGTTTTAATGTTATTGTAAACAAGAACTGGTTTGCAAGGGAGACTATGTAGTCTTCAATCCTTCATTAGCACTGGTGAGGGCTGTGAATGCTATAGCACTACCAAATGTAGTTGAGGCTTCCCAGGGGGTTCATCTCTCCCTAGCCTGCTTTATACATTTTAATTCTCAGTCAAACCTAGACTACCTGTCTACAGCTTCAATAGCTGTCAGTAGCTACCTCATCCTTACAAATATATGGAAGATGTCCTAGTACTGACTTGATATTTAATTCCTGTTTAAGTTTTCCAGCTATTCCATTTAAACTGGTCATAGGTGTTCTGTTCCTTCCAATTTAATCCTACAATCTGTACAATTGGGAATTTTTGTCTGAAAACCTACATTAAATATAAATCTTAGCTGGAAGAGCATGGTCCAAAGTGTCCTGTCACACAACTTTTTTTCAGCAAAATACAGTATATTTGACTCACAAGTTATTTATTCACATTGTAAGATCTTGGAGGTACAGAAAATAATTCTATTCTGATTCTGCAGCGTATGGTACTATATGTTCAGGTATTTGGGTAGATCTATTGTATGCTATTATTGCAGAAGTAATAAATATTAACATCATTTAAGCTGTTATTTAAGTGCTCTAGCATTCTTCCAGAAGACTGTGGGTGAGTGTGTGTGCACACATATACATAGAGAGACAAAAAAGAGAGAGAAAAATAACGCAACTGCCATTAGAAAAAAAAAAAATAAAACATAAGTCTGTCTTCTGGTAAAGTTCATGATTAGAAGGGTGAACGCTGTAGAACCTAATTTGAGTAATGTGGAGAGATATTTTACTGGAAGTTAATTTTCAGTAGTAATGGTTTGCTTCAGCTCCTATTTCAGCTGCAGCATGGAGCTGTGTCCTTTAGCTCTGTTCTCTGTTAAAGTCTACAACTAAATTCTCATAAAGAAGGCAGCTCTTTAAAGGTGCAGTATTCATTTATTTTTACTTATTCTTTTGCCATTTTCCCTTGTTTGCTGCTTTTTATTGAAAAAATAGGCTCAATATAAGAAATACACAAGCAAAGAAACAGAATTGGACAGAATGAAATAGTAGGCAGTTTTACTGTAAAGCACAGAGCAGAAAGTTATCATTTTTTGTGCCTCCTCTGTTCCTTTTTAATGTTTTTCCAAAATGGCTTTCCTGAAGTAATTTTTTCTTTAGAGCTATAACTGAGCATATTCTGTCAGCTTCCCCTTTCTTTTGTACAAGTTTATAGTTTTCTATAAGCAGAATGCTAAAAGCAGGTACAATAAAATGTCAGGGCTGCAGTCATTTCATAACTATGGCAAGCTGCCAGGTTATTTACACACAACTCTGAGTATTCACTCACGTGGAAAAATTAGTCTCTCCATGCCTTTAAAAACATGCATAGTTGCAATACATAGATACAAATGGATGAAAATAATATTATTCAATGATTATGGTTTTTTCTTTAGATTAGACACACTAATGATTTTTCCAGATTATATTTTTTGCAAAATTTCCTATATATGTTCATAATACAATATTTAAATTTCTATAATTCAGTTGTGTTTTCTCTTACAGCTAACAAATGAAAGATTATCCCCTCACATTAAAATACACTGAAACAGAAAAACACTATCTGAATTGATGAAAAGGTTGTTATGGACCTGAACATTACAGAGTATTCCCTGTGAAATCATCGCTTGCCTCAGATGCCAGATGAAAATCACACACCCTTCCCCAGCCAGTATGGGAGCACAGGGCTGTCTTGTTCAGAAGTAAAGACTTCTTAGCTCAGGCTGGTGGCAGCAGTCACACAGTACTGTTATCTCTATGTCATAGCTCAAAAATGCTTACAACTGGCAATTCATATCATGTGGACAATAATTATAGACTCATAGAATGGATTGGGTTGGAAGAAACCGTAAAGAGCATCTAGTTCTAGACAGCATCTGCCTGTCATGGGCAGGGACACCTTCCACTAGATCACATTGCTCAACCTGGTCTCGAACACTTCCAGGGAGGGGGCATCCACAGCTTCTCTGGGCAACCTCTTCCAGTGTCTCACCACCCTCACAGGAAAGAATTTCTTCCTGATATCTAGTCCAAAACTACCTCTATCAGTTTAAAACTGTTACCCTTCACTTTATCACTACATTCCCAGATCAAGAGTCCCTCCGCAGCTTTCCTGTGGGCCCCCTTTAAGTACTGGAAGGCTGCTATAAGGTCTCCCCGGAGTATTCTGTTCTCTAGGCTGAACCACACCAACTCTCTCAGCCTGTCCTCATAAGGGAGGTGCTCCAGCCCCTTGATCATCTTCATGGGCCCTCCACTGCACCCACTAGAGCCGGTCCATGTCCTTTTTTATTGGGGGTCTCGGAGCTGGACTCCAGGCTACGATTTGCTTTCTGGGCTGCGGGTGCACATTGCTGGCTCATACTCAGCTTTCCATCCACCGATATCCTCAAGTCCTTCTCCGCAGGACTGCTCTCAATCCACTCATCACCCAGGCTGTATTTGTTCTTGGGATTGCCCTGATCCATGTGCAGGACCTTGCACTTGGCCTTGTTGAACTTCATGAAGTTTGCACAGGCCCACCTCTCCAGCCTGTCCAGGTCCCTCTGGATGGCATCTTCCTTCCCTCCAGTGTGACAACCATGCCACACAGCTTGGTGTCATTGGCAAACTTGCTGAGGGTGCACTCAATCCCACTGCTCATGTCACCAACAAAGATGTTAAACAGTGCTGGTCCCAACACCAACCCCTGAGGAACGCCACTCATCACTGCTCTTCACTTAGGCATCTAGCCATTGAGTGCAACTCTTTGAGTGCAACCACCCAGCTAATTTCTTATTCACCAAGTGGTCCATCCCTCAAATTCATGTCTCTCCAATTTAGAGAGAAGGATGTTGTGCGGGATAGTGTCATATGCTTTGCATGATTCCAGGTAAACGATGTCAGTTGCTCTCCCCTTATCCACCAACGCTGTAAGCCCATCATAGAAGGCCACCAAATCTGTCAGGCATGATTTGCCCTTAGTGAAGCCCTGTTGGCTGTCAACAATCACCTCCTTATTTTCCGTGGGCCCTAGCATAATTTCCAGGAGGATCTGCTCCATGATCTTGCCAGGCACAGAGGTGAGACTGACTGGCCTGTAGTTCCCTGGTGAAGTGCTAAGGCTTGGACAACATGCCCAAGTCAGAATTGACCTATAGATGAATCCTGCATATTTTGTAACTGATAACCATTGTGCTAGTAGGTATTGTACTAGGTTATAACAAACCACCTGTACTGATGTAAAAAGTGCTAAAGTGTTGAAGTATTGAAGCCTGAATAACAGGCCCTGAGATGAAGCTGCTGACTTAGTATGTAATCATTAACAAAGTATGTATGCTCACTAGTCAAAGATGCAGCTTAGACAGAATATAATCAGTAGGGAGGATGAAATGCTGAGAGAACATATCCAACTTACCTTGCTCAGTCTTGCTAAAGGCTGAGAACCCAAGTATTTGGCCTTGTTAGAAACTCCCTTGGTTCTCCCTCCCAAGCCCTGGCCAGGCTTTGGGTGGAATCTAACAGGAGGATGAAAACAAAGGTGCAAGTTATTCTGGCTTGCTGATTTTTGGTACATAAGGCTGGACCCACTTGCCGTGTCTTTGGGTGACTAACCTACAGATGGATGCATCGTGTAGGACTTCCCACTTGCCGGGAAAGGCTCTCCAAATCCTTGCTGCAACTGGTGCTTCCCAGTGACTGCAGGTATGGTAACATATGCAAGCGGTGATGTATCTTTCTTAATCACTATTCTCCCTCTCATGTAATAATGACTTGGTGCATTACTCTGTATTTTTCCTGTTTGTTTTAAGTGCATTATTCTGCTTTTCTTACTGCATGCTTCCTGTATTGCTCTGTTACATCATTTAGTTATCACCAGTAAAATACGCCTACTCTTTTCACTCTGGTGTCTGAGTTTAGTTGGTATCCTTAATCAGCAAAACACTTGTGTCTTCTTTATTTCTTTTATTAAAAATGGAGGTTATGTTTCCCCTTTTCCCAGTCAGCAGGAACTTTGCTGGAGAGTCACGACTTCTCAAATATGATGGATAGTGGCTTAGCCATTTCATCTGCCATTTCTCTCAAGACCTGCAGATGCATCTCACCAGGTCCCATGGACTTGTACACCTTCAAGTTCCTTAGATGGTCTCAAACCTGATCTTCTCCTACAGGGGGTGGTTCTTCATTCTCCCAGGCCCCACCTTTGCATTCTGTGTCTTGGGCAGTGTGGCTGGAGCACTTGCACCTGAAGACTGAGGCAAAAATGTCATTATGTGCCTCAGCCTTCTTCATATCCCAGGTAACCAAGTCTCCTGTTTCCTTCTGGAGAGGGCCCACACTTTCCCTAGTCTTCCTTTTATTCCCAAAGTACCTATAGAAACTTTTCTTGTGGTCCTTGACATCCCTGGCCAGGCTTAATTCTGTCAGGTCTTTGGCCTTCCTATCCTGATCCCTGGCTACTCGGACAGTTTCTCTGTATGCCTCCCAGGCTACCTGTCCTTGCTTCCACCCTCTGTAGGCTTCCTTTTTGTGTTGGAGCTTGTCCAGGAGCTCCTTGTTCATCCATGCAGGCCTCCTGGCATTCTTACCTGACTTCCTCTTTGTCGGGATGCATCGCTCCTGAGTTTGGAGGAAGTGATCCTTGAATATTAACCAGCTTTCTTGGGCCCCTCTTCCCTCCAGGGCTTTATCCCATGCCACTCTGCCAAGCAGATCCCTGAAGAGGCCAAAGTCTGCTCTCCTGAAGTTCAGGGTAGCAAGCTTGCTCTGTGCCCTCCTCGTTGCCCTAAGGATCTCGAACTCCACCATTTCATGGTCACTGCAGCCAAGGCTGCCCTTGAGCTTCACACTCCCCACCAGCTCCTCCTTGTTGGTGAGATCAAGTTCCAGCATAGTACCTCTTCCCATTGGCTCCTGTATTGCTGGCACTGGCATCAAGCTGGTAGGAGTGGGATGGACTGAGGTTCCCTTCCTCTAACAACTTTACTTTAATGCTCTCTTCACCAGCTTTGTGAAGAGAGAAGAGAGAATTACTTGTACAATATCCTGCTCAGGTCAAAAGGACCAAACATCTTAGAAGTCTGAGTAGATTGAGTTGTAGATCAGCAAAAGTGATTAAGTGAAAGCTCCTTTTAGTAGAACAATAAATTAGTTCTCTTTCAAGCAAGTAACAAATATTCCAAGTTCATCTGATACTATGATAAAAAATGGTTAAATGCTCAAGTGGTTAACAAATTTCTCTCCCTGTCTGAACAGGGAGAAAAGGAATCCAAGAGCCTCTCTCTGAAAATGTCTTGTTCCCAGTACATAAAATTCAATGTGGAGGTTGTAGGCACAAATATCTCAGCAAGCTAAAGTGTGGAATAAACATCTTGGAAATTCTTAAATGAAATCATTAAAATGAAAGCCATTATAAAAATGATGCTATTACAGCAATGTAATTGTACATTACTAATGTCATAGCCACATCTTAAGCTCCAAGATAAGCTGATGCTTCATTGTACAAGCACTGAACAAAATAGTGTTGAGCAGTGATTAGCTCAGTTCTGCCTCAGGACAGGCAGACCTTTGTTTAAGCAATCTTTTTCTCAGCACATTTTCTTCTATTTACACACTCCTAGTAACACCTACCTGACAATGCAATGATTACCTAAATGTTTGAAGAACATTTGAGGAAATATGGTGACATACCAGTGTATACCTGAATATCAGCGTGAAAAAAAAGTATGATTATTCAAGTTCTGGACTGTGTAACTGGAAAGAAAAAGAAAGACAAATGAGTAACATGGATACCCTGTTATTAGAAGTTACTTTATTTGAGCAGCAAACCTCCACTGGAACTTGCACTGCAGTGCTACTGCTTTGGTGAGGAAGAGGCTTGGTCAGACAGGCAGTTGGCAGGAGCAGTAGGTATCTCAGTCCCAGCCCCAGCAAGAAGGTTGCCCAGCAGTCTCCTCTTCAGCTGCGGCATGCCCAGATACGAGTCTCAGCTCTGCACTGCACACCTGCCTCACCACAGCTCATTTTCCCAGTCCTGTTTATTCTGCCTTTGCTCTAAACAGTAGGTGTGGTGCTTGTCCCTCCTCAGCTTGCATGCTCGGTCCCAGTCCTGCAGCTAAGACTCTCCAGTCAGAGCTTTCAAACCCTGAAGCTTAAATTTTAGTTCCCAAGTCATCTTTAGGCTTTTACATGATTAACAAAAGTGCTGAGGCCTGAGACTTGCTGCTATAATCAGGTCAGTCCCTACTTCCTGATGCTGTTAAATCACAATAAACATCCCTTTTGCCAAAATTTCTTTGCTGACAGCAGATGATGGGGAGAAGCAATATGCTTATTAATATTCCACCTTCTCTCCTTATATGTACATAATGCACTTATCCATAAGCAGCACTCCATTATTTCTTTGCTAATCCTTCACTGGGAGTTACACAAGGCCAACCCATAGGCAGTTAGATGCCTCTAGAATGGACAATTTTGCCTTGTGCTTGGATGACATTTTGTTCTTCCTCTTATGTTACATCACCTTTCACCACTGCAGCTATACATGTTTTCAAAGCATAAGATTCTGTGTCAATTGCTTGTCTTTGTTATCCATTCATTCATCAAACTTTTCTCTTAGATAAGACTGTGGCTGCACTGAAACTCCGTAATTGCTTCTTACTTGTTAAAAGATTGCTTCTTGACCAGTAAAGTATATCATTAAATCTACATACACCATTTTCCTGCCAAAACAACCCTGAGTTCTTTTTTCCTCAAAATAGATTCTACTTTCTTGCACAAAAAGTACAATAAAAAGTGTAATTATTATTAAACAAATAAACAGAATCAGAGTGACAGCAACATATTACTTTAAGTAGATCAACTCTCTTTAGAAAAATAATCTTTAGAATGGTTTGTCAGTATGTTAACAATTGTACCTGGGAGATTGTAATGAAAGTATAAAAGCTCATCTAGGAAAAAAATAATCCTTAAATGTTTAGCTTTTCTAAAAATCCATTAGGCAGTCAAATAGTTTCCTCAGCACATGTCAAGAAAGTGAGTATTATATATTGCGAATGTATTTGATATAATGAGAATAAAAATAAAAATGAAAAGAACAAGCATATTGACAACTTCACAATGAATGAGATCCTGTTCTCTTTTTCTTCTGACAATTTGAGAAATTGTAATATTTAATTTAAAGACTCGGAAGAAAATAGTCTCTCACAATTTCAAAGAAATAACAGGATTCCAGCTGTTTCAGTTTTAATGGTGTTTCTTTAATTCTGCACATCTACATAAAATAGATAAGGAAAATTCCTGTCTTTCCTTTTTATATATTAAATTATTAGATCAAGGTATGAACTTACTTACTTTCCTGCACAAGGGGAAAAAAAAAAATTAAGAAGACAAGTCAGTGCTTCAGAAGAACAGATTTTCTGACAGTGTTACTAATCACACCTTACTTGTTTCACTCATGTGTCTAATTCAAACAAGGGGAACGTGATATATCAGTACAGCCCCATTTGGCACCACTGATGCTGTCAAGGTCAAGACACTACCAGAACGTTGTCCTTACCTGATGGAAACAAATATCTATTTTCTTTTTCAAATTGCATTTAGTGCTGCCGAATGAAGCCTACATATCATTCTGGAGATGAAAGTTTTGGTCTAAAGCCTGTGGGGAGTCTTTCCATCAAGCTTGTGGTTTGTTTGGATCAGGCCCCAGGTCATACGTTTACCTCCAGCCAAAGAGAATGTGACACCAGGCAGTCCTATGAATGTACAGAAGGTTTGTCCTCCAGAGATCCCCCCTATGGAGGAGAAGTTGTATTCTACCTTTGAGCTGAGGGTGACAATTGCTATGTCCTTTTCAGAGGCAAAGCACAAACGCATAGGACATTTAATATTCCTTGGGAGCCTCCAGTTCTAAACTTAGTGATACATCTTAATTCAAAGGAGAAGCCCACATGTCCCCTATTCTGAGAAAAGTCTTTTTTTCAAAACAAAGCAAGATTTATTAATTGGATAGCTTGTGGTGGTCTTAAATAGAAACAGGAAAATAAAGTCTACCCCTACGTACATTTTTTACTCTCTTGGTGCATCCCTCACCTCCTAATGTATTACACAGGAACGTTTCTCATCACCCACAACCAAAATGTTTAATGTCAGTTCTTGTCACATTTGTTCTCACTATTGCCCAGTAGTTATAAAAAAATAATATCTTCTTAATATCTGTTGTATCTCCAAGAAAATTCAATTCAGACATTGAAAATGCCTGAGAGACGATTCATATCTGTACCAAACGAGTCATATAATCATTTTCTGTCCCAAGAAAATCATAAATGTTTCATATTCACTGGATTAAAAACACAATTAAGTAAACTGAATATAGTTTCAAACAACCAGCAGAGAAATTTGCAACATACTCTATAGGGACTGATATTCTCTAAATTGAAGGTTTACACCTAAGTTTATAAGTGGGCAGATGAGGGAGGGAAGGGACCCAGGGTAGTGTTATCTACACGTCTGTTTCACTGTACCAGAGACATTAGCACCACAGGCCAGACAATCTAGCAGGCACTTCACCGCTGAGAGTGCAGTACAGCACTAGAAGTCTTGCAGCACTGTTTTTTCCCACCCTGCCTAGTTGATGTGATGCATGAAGGAGAACATGTACCCTGTAGTGACAGCATCAGGTGTTCCACAAGCCTGAAAGATCATCAGATACAGTAGCAACTGGACATGCCGCAGAGAAAGCATCATCTGAGCCGTAACACATACAGATAGAGCTTTGTTAAACAATCTCTTTTTTGGAATGGTGAGCTCTCTGCTAGATACCAACCTCAAAAGATAAAATATTACTACTGAAAATTGAATCAGTAATAGCATATGTCATGTACAATAGAAATTTCAGGATTTGCACTTATATAACCATATATATAAGGAATAAGAAAAATGAAAGATATGTGTATCAGCTGGAATTTTCCATCATTATATTTTACATCTAAAATAGCTCTGAAAATACTATCTGTGGAAATGAAAGCTTTCTTTAACTGATAGTTTGGAGGAATTTAAAATCTGATTATTAAGGCCATAGTATTATTCTATCATGGCCACACTTATGATTATTAATCTTACCAATACAAGTCACTCTGCATGAAACAGGAAATATTCCATGTGCTGACAAAATTTGTTTTAATTTATACATTTGCTGGAAACATTTTACGTCTAAATTAAAAAGGAAAAACATAAATTCAATTCTTAACTAGCACATAACAACAGATACATAGAATGAAAACTAAAATCTTAGCAGCTACGTCCTAACCAAAAAAGTACTGCTAATTCTTTTCACATTGTTTTTTTCCTCAGTATAATTTTATAGAACACATTTGTTATGGATCTCTTCCATTTACAAGAAAATTTTTGTTTTCTGATTTGTTTCTCTTTACCTATTCTAAAAATGAAATCCGGGACAACTTTTGACCAACATCATAATTACCAGTGATGTTCAACCAAAAATTTTTCTGCCAGTGTAGATCACTTTGTACAGCTCACCTGCTTTTCCTGATGTACAGCCAATGTAGTCACCCCATGGAATATTTTGCCAGGCATGTCATGGCTCCTGTTTTGGGAATCTTCCCTGCCATGCATGCTCATTACTGAGAAAAGGACTAAGAAGGGAATAGAAAAAAGTGGCAATGAAAATATGGATTCCTTCTTGTGGGGAATATCTTCTCCATGGACATACCAAGACAACCTTATTTTTCAGCTGTGTGGGGAAATGACGTCAATGGAAGAAGAGCTACAGAAAACCGCTGGGGCATTCAATGAAGTTTGACAAGCAGACCCCACGAAGCTCTCAGCCTTAGTATGTAATCTTATTGCTATTCACTCAGTAGGAGCACTCATAGCAGTCAAGGCACTGTGAACAATGTGATACATTAGAGCTAAATTATGCATCAACACCCTGATTTATGGCTAAGATCTGTACTAAATTAAGTAGAAATTCTAAATTAAGGAGAAAATCGGAAATTAAAAGGCAAGGCTAATTTATTAGGAAACCATTTGCTAACTGCCAGTATTATGGAAATAGTTCTAAAAATAAAGCCCCAATGGAAAAATATATAACTAATGCACAAGATTTTTGAAATGCAAGAACTCTTGGAAAGTTTAAGGACTCCCTAGGGCAGCTGTGCTTCCCCACCCCCAAATAGTAGATAATTAACTTAAACTTTTACAACTAAGATTTTTAAAAAGCTGAAAGAAAAGGTCTTTGGAAGCTAATGTTAATTCATAATAAATCTTGGAATACTGAGGAAATTCCAGAGGAGTTGAAAGAAGCTAATTTTCTTCCAATATTTTAAAAGGCTACATAGCGACTCAAGTAATTATAATCCTGTCATCATAACGTCAGTTATAGGCAGAAGGATGGAACAATTTGTATGAAACTCAATTAATTAAAAAACTAAAGTAGAATAATAATTTAATCAATCAGATCTTGTCAAAATAACATAATATAGGAAATTTTTTTTTTAGATTTTTAAAGTGGCTGATAAAAGAACTAGTTTTAATTTAATATGCCACAGCAACTGTGTAATTTTATTTGCTACCCAGAATATAATATAAAATTAATGGGGCATGAATTAAATGGCAAATGAATTAAAAACAGGACAGCACATCTCTAAAAATAAATATAAAGGAAATAAAGTTTGTAACTTTTAAGGAAAGATTAATTCTCAATTATAATTTTTTTGGCAACCATCTGTGATAAACTATATAATTGCTTGTGGTCAAGTTGGCAAATAATAAGATTTATGGTGATAAATAATAAAACCAGGCCACTGGTATTGAACAACAGAAATTTCTTAATAAATTTCTTAGTAAGCATATGTACCAATATAACAAAATGCTCTGTCATATACATAGGACTAAGATTGCTAACTGTACCTAAAGGTTTCTGAAAATGACTGGGAGATTTCAATGTTTCTCATCAACAGACAAAAAAACTCCAAAAGTAAAATCGGAAAGATTAATGCAACACTTGAACACATAAATAGAATCATAAACCAGAGAAATGAAGTTCTATGACTTCCATTTCTGACATTGTGTCTTGTGTTTTGGTTATCTTCAGATTTAGTGTCCACAGCTAAAGACGTGTGTTCATAAACTGGAGTTTTAGAGAAAAATCACAGAAAATCACAGAATTATTGGAAACTAGTAATGATTATTTCATTTTTCAAATACTAATTTAACAGCTGATTTTATGACTCACTCTATATATATACAGATTGGGAGGCAGAAGATCACTGTCTACTTCTTCTCCTGCTTACCATACCTGCTATATAAATGTTTCACATCCACAAATTGAAACAAGAGAAAACAAAACTGGAAAAAAGAAGCAATTTTTTTTTTTTCTAAAACAATAAGAAATTTATGTGTTGGAAGCGTGGGGTGAAAAGATGAATGTTTTCATGAATTACTATTTTTTGATTCAGACTATATTTTTATTTAATATAAAATACATGAAGTATTTCAGAAAGATTAATTCAAGAAACTTCAGTGATCTGTATGATATTAATGAAACCATAGTCAAGGAATTTAATGGTTTGCCATTAAAACCTATTACTCTATAAAAAAACCTCAGGAAGGTGACTTCATTCATATTGATCTTTCATTGCCTTGCACTTTTAGTAATGCTTATGTGATTTAAGTGGGCTTCTTATGCATAAGCAGTTTTAGGGTATGAAAAAACCTCACTAGACCTAAGATTGTTTCTTATAGTAAACATTTTCTAAGAGCAAGTTCATTTTTCTAGAGAATGAGGATATGATCTAACCATCTGGAAAAAGCACATTGCACTCCTATGATCTACACAGCATTTCTTTTGCTTTCCATGGCTAATTCTAGGGCTATTTAGGTCTCATTTTTATAATGAGAATTCTTAATAAACTCTCCATTTGCAGGCAGCAGTTATATTTTTCCTCTCTAGTTATTCTCATTTAGCTCTCAATTTTTTTTTTGTTGTTTCTGAGGCTTTCTCCTGTATTTAATGTGGTTTAAAACATAGTGAAGACAACAAACCCTCAGAAAGCTGCAATAAACAGAAAACAAGATCATAGCTACTGTATTGTCACATTAATCGTGTTTGCTAGTCTAGATAAAGGTGGCTAATAACAAGTCAAATGCATGATCAAAAACATAATCCATGCATAATATAACATATGTTATAGCATGATCATACAATAACATAATCCATAAACAAAACCGTGATGCAGTTGTGTGTGACCCTGGAAAGACTACTCAGCCAATCAGCCTGTTCAGATGGCTGGATAGTCAGCATAAAAGTAGTGTCACTGAATATGGCCACAGATTTGAGGACTTCTGCACTAACTGCACCACCTAAAGACCATGTTCTTGTTCACTCTCTTTAGAGCAAAACTCTTGGACGGTGTTCAGGACAGGCATATAAGCTAGAAATAGGCTCTTGGGTTGAGCAGGGATCCAGATACCTTGAGAAGGGACACTGTGGTGGAGCAGCTGATCCTTGGGTAGGACGCTCCCAGCAGGGATTTAACACCTGAAGTCTCTGCATACAGATGAATAGCAACATTTTTCTTCTGCAGAGGTATGTCACTGAGGTAGAAAGATGAATAGACTGCATTTGCCAGGCAGTCAGCATCCTAAAAAAAAGATCATTTGGGAACTCTTCCAGGTTGTAAAAAAGATATGTGGAGAAGAAGGGTGATCATGGGGATGAGGAGAAATAAAGTACATGACAAACCATATTGAGGAAGTGAGCTATACAGGCCACCTGCAGTAGCCTGGAGAGAAGTGCAGAGTAGTTTAAGGGCAGAGCTAAAAGAGACATACTTGAACACATTCGTAGAGCCTGATCATGTTTTGTATTGGTATCAAGTCCAGGTACACCAAAGTGACATGTGTAAACTGTGTGTCATTTTCTTTCGTTTCCATTTTATCTGGACTTTCAATTGTCTGGAGTGTATCATTCCCTCACAGTGAAAATTAACCATACTGTCATGTTTATGTCATCTACAAAGTTGGGTTGGGACAAAAAGTGTTCCCTTAGAAGATGACCTTTCTTGACCTAATATGTCAAAGAAGAAAATTGCATACACTAGAAATAGAATAACTAGAAACAGATTTGTCATTTTGATATATTCCTTAGAAATAAGAATCACAAAGTTCATTAGAATGGAGAAAAATTAGTAGCAGGCCAGCAGATTGTTTAATCATATGTATTTGTGTTGGAAACAGGAAAGTTGTTTCTCAACTCACTAAATATGTTCTTTGCAGTTACAGAGAGAAATATAAGTTCAAGTTTTCCGATGGGCTTTTTAACACAGTACAAAAAATGACAAGAAATGAAGCTTAGGTTGGCAGCAGTGCCAGTCAGAGTAAAGGTGATTTGATGGATTATTTTTTAATTTCTGGGAAATAAATACACATTGGTTCACAGATCTGCAAACAGAAACAATTTTCCAAGAACAGATCTCTTCCTTTTTAAAGAATAGAAAGAACAGGTCTACAAAGATACCCTAGGTGCTAGCAAAGCACTTTATACTGCAGTGTCTAAGTCATCAAAGAAGTTATCAGAATGCCTTTAGCATTTTCTAGTAGCAAACAGGAGAACTTATTTGAGCAGTGATTCAGCTTTGAATGAGGGGGTAAACTCAGACACAAGACGTGAAATCAATTCGTAATAAATTTCCTAGAGAAATGGGTAATTTACTAAAGGGCACAAAACACTAACTTGTTAAGAAGAGCATTTGAAAAATCCAAAGAGGAATCAGTTCTGCCCATTCTGTGAGAAATGGCATGTAGTACAATGACACTAGGAAAAAGGAGGAGGCAGCCGATATGTTAAAGTAGTTTGGCTATTCTGAGTATAAGGAAACAGAATCTAAAGCTGGCAAAAGATGGACAAGAATGTACATTTTCCAAGGTGGTTGGCATTGTCATAGTCTGTCTTTGTCCTCCGTGAAGACTGGCTGGCAGTCTGGCCAATAGATAGTCAATTAAATTAGAGGATTGGATGGACTGTATTTAACAGCACTGTTATTACTCTCATGATCCTTCTCCACATTTCATGATGTACAGACCACATAATTCAGTGATATCCATGACCTGTGGTGCTCTATTTGTTATTCATCTAAATATATGATTTTACTATGTGAGAAGTTCCCTTTGGTATGTTTATGAGAGGAACCTTAAAGTACAGGACTTTGTTACTGGCTTGACAGCGGTTTAATTTATGGTGACCAGTCAACTGCCACTCAGAAATGCAATGGAAGTATGAAGCAATGTTGCTATTGAAATATAATGATCGCATAATATCTGCTTACAACCCTTTAAATAACTCCATATTAAATTGAACTTTCCAAGGGAATCAAAATGACAGTTGAGATAAAAATCACTTCCAATGTTTTCAGCTGGTCTGCTTAACATTTTAGTCATCTTGATTATGTATTTTCTTTTTAAGATTAAGTACTGTATAGTCTGACATGTATTTTACCCTTAAATAAGAAACAGAAACAAGAGTGCTTCTCAAATAGACTTTACAAAATTAACTATACATCCCACTGTAAATGTAAACCAACTCAAAGTCAGTATCGCATGTAGAAACATTCTCTATTTGCTCTACAGGAAGATGGGCACGTTTTTGCTGACTTCTTCACAAAAATTTTGCTTTATATGTTGATTAACATTATACTTACTTTTCCTTTACATGTAGGTTATATTTACAGAACAAGCCATAAGCTAACTGCATTGTTTTATTTTAAGTTAGGAGTTTGTCGAATTCTGAGACAGAATACAACATGCTATCCGCTTGTACATCTCTCACCTTAGTCTTCCCACAACACTTTTATTTCAGTGAAAAGGTGTAGAAAATTACATTTCTTTATGATTTGTGTTTCAAGAATTCTAATTATAATTCAAGGACGTCCTTAATATTCTTTCTGAGTAATGAAGAGCATTACTCTTTAATCATTGCTTGATGGATTACAATCAGCATGTCTAGACAAAGTTCATGTTTATCTCCTAGGAAAACTAGTAAGCAACAATTATTCAGCTTGTCTGTTTTTAATAAATATTTATTTATTTATTTAAGAAGGAGTCTTTTGAGAGCTCAAAAGCTCACAAGACAGCATTATCAAATGACAAATAGATCAATAATACTACACGTTAAATTTCTTTGAGGTATTCCAGAGAGGAAAGAAATCAAGCAATGAGGTAATTAGTAGGAATTGGTTTAGTGGCATTTGATTTTCTTATCATATGTACAGAACATTTAACGAATTCCATTCTATGTACAGAGAATAAAAATATTTCCATATTTCTTGTGCTCATGTATTTATTAAATTTATGATGCCCTTATACTTTTTTGTCAAGGCATAGGGCAAGGCCTAGCATAAATTCCAGTTATATTTTATTGATTGCTCTCCACACAACAGCTTTGCACAAAGAAATAGAATGAGTCTAATCTAATAGAAAGTTTATTTCTAAAGTCAAATGGCTTCTTTTACTGGTTATGACAAAGAATCAGAAGCAAAACCTTTAGCAGTTACTCATGCCTCGATATGTTGCTGTCTTATATTGTAAATCTCTGATCATTTACTTCTTATTAAACTTTATGAACATTACAATGTCAAGCAAAAAATCAAAAGCAATTTGCAGATATCTATAGCTAAAAATTTGCACTTGATTTTTTTTTTTTTTTTGAGTAAAATCTGTGGGCATTCTTTTTCATTTTTCACATGTTTTGTGGTGTTTTTTTCTCTCCTAATTTGGGAATACGCAATAGATGAACAGATATAAATGCAAAAAAATAAACTCAAGGAGCAAGATCACATGTTGAGTGTTTAAGTCTGAAGTTTACTCTAAGAGTACTTGAACAAGTTTCTGTGTCCTGAGAAATGTCCTTCCTTCTCTTCCAACAGATACTATAAAGAGAGTAGTGTGAGCAATATCATGTGTATGCCCTTGCTATAGCATTAGAACATGCATAAAACCTATATAATCATCAATTTGCTGATAATTTCCTGTTCCTCATTCAATTAATTAATAAGTGTCTCCATCTCCATGCTCTGGTGGTGCATTGTTTCACAATCTGTATTGACCCTACATTAATCTGCATTCTAAAATACAGTATGTGAATAACTAACATTTGCATTTTCCTTCTGGCTGATATAGAATTATGTGTTTTTCTGAGGTAGATTTCTTTTTATTTTCCCTTTTCTTTTTTTTTAATGCCACTTCCAACTTTTCTTGAGAGGACATCATATCTTTCTGAAAGTCCTTGAAAGGGTGTCAGAGAGGATACTTCAACATTTAAAAAAATACTTGAAATTCACATGTAACTTTAGATTTCTATGGCATTCACAGTCATTGTTAAGAGTAATGAGCTGCAATGTCCAAACACTAGATGTGTGTTCATCCATTGTGTGTCTGCAAGTGGCACAAATGCACTAGTGTTTGTACTTGTTTTTGATTTGCTGATAGATATTTAACCCTATGGTGGGACTATGTGAAGTCACTTTCCTACATAATGGTGTCAATTCCCTGAATGTGGATCCATATACCTGAAAAAGGAAAAACCCAGTTTAACATTTCAGTTTCAGTTAGGATTTGCAGGGCTTCTGCTCAGAAAGAACAGTTGGCCACAAACAGAGACCAGCTAAGGAGCTGGAATGGCAGTGATACTAAAAGTAAGGATAGTCCAGAATAGAAATGCCCTCCAGTGTCCTGAATTATGGAATTGTAAGTGACTGGCTTGGTTTTGACTGCAAACAATATTTCAAAGGACAGAAGTTAATTGTGTGCAATGCCAATTTAATTTTTAAAGAACAATGATGCAAGGACTTCAATTATTCTTTCTGGTTAGGGGAATCCTTTCTGTGGTGGGTTGACCCCAGACAGCAGACAAACACATATTCAGTCCCGGGCTTAATCCTCTCTCCCACAGGATGGGAAGAAAATTGAAGGAAGGCAAGAAGACTTCTGGATAAAGATAATGACCATTTAATAAGGAAAACAAAAGCTGTGCACACAAGCAAAGGAAAAAGAGAAATTCATTTACCGCTTCACATTGGTAGGCAGATGTCAAAACACTTTGTGGGAAGCATGGCCTCAACATGCATAATGGTTACTTGGGAAGACAAACACCATAACCATGAATGTCGCCCTTTCCCCCTTCTTTCCCTTAGCTTTTATGATCACAATGTCAATGTTGATGATCCCAAGGGTCTTTTCCAAGCTGAATGTTTCTGTGATTCTGTGATATGGTATGGAATACCCCTTTGATCAGTTGAGGTCAGCTATCCTGATCATGTCTCCTCCCAGACTCTTGACCATCCCCAGCCTACTTGCTCTGGGGAGCAACAGGTAAGAGAGAATGACTTGATGCCATGCAAGCATTGTTCAGCAGTAGCTAAAACACTGGTGTGTTATTAACACTGTTTCAGCTACAAATCCAAATCACAGCACCATATGGGCTGCTATGAAGGAAGTTAACTTCATTCCAGCCAGACCCAGTACAGGGATAGAGAGGTGGCTCTCATTTTGAATCAATGGCGAAACTGGAGTCTCCAGAACATGGGAGATTTGGGTTTCCAGCAGGAGGACCTGACAGTCCAAGGGAAAAAAAACATCTTCCACTAGAGAAGACAACAAGCAATTGGGAAGTGTAGGTACATCAGTAATCTGAAGAGCAACATGAGTATTTCTTGGCATCTGGCCTGACTATATTTCCACTCAGACAAAAGATGATACTGTGTCCCTGTCAAGCGTTCCCTGCCTTGACTGGCTTTACCTTGATGCTAACACAACATATCTCTGAAGAATTAGAATATAATTGCTGGTGGTGTTCTATTTGCATCACACTAATAGACAGTAACATTTTATAAGGCAAATGAAAGATAACCTTTGATGCTTACAGTCTAAGTATATACTTATAAAGAGTCAGTACAGTGCTTGCTGTGAGAAACAGAGATAACTGATCCAATATCTCAGGTACTGGCCATAATTTCAGAGCAATAGCAGGAATGTTGTAGTCTCGTAAATCCCATCATAACCTGAACGTTTTTCCTGCTCTAAGAAAGCTGGATCCTTATGATGTGTGCAATGAGCACAATTTCTGCTTCCATGGGGTAAAAAACATACCTAAACTTCTTCCCCTCCCAGATTCTGCTTCCATTCTGACAAGTCCCCCAGAAAATTGCCAGACATGCGGAATGGACCTCTGGAGGTCATCTGGTCCAAGACACCTGCTCAGGCAGGTCAGCTAGGCAAGGTTATACAGGACTATGTCCACTCAAGTTTTGAGTATCACCACAGATGGAGACTCCACGACGTCTCTGGGCAACCTGCTCCAGGTGTTTGACTACCCTCATGGTAAAGGATTTCCTTGTGTTCAGATGGAGTTTCCTGGGGTTTTTTTTCATTTGTGCCCATTTCCTCTTTTCCTGTCAATGGGCACTACCAAAAAGTGTCTGGCTCCCTCTTCTTCATTCCCTTCCATCAGGAGTTTATACACTTCCCCCTGCTGAGCCTTCTCCTCTCCAGGCTGAACCGTCCCAGCTATCTCAGTCTCTCCTCATATGAAAGATTCTCCAGTGCTTTAAGAAGGGGCAGGGGAGAAAGATGACATCTCAATATTAGTAGTACAAGAGATGGATGCTGTCTATGTTTATTTGTTTTAAAAGATTGATTAGAAAGTCTTTTTCTTTCCAGTACTATGGATTGAAGAAGCCAAGTGAAGCTCTAACTCGCTGCTTGTGCATGCCCCTTTATGTACTGTATTCTAGCCAACATTTGTCCTCTGCCCATGTTCATGCTCCTAGTAAGTGATTAAATGTTTTCAACAAAATATAAAGAGTGTATTTGTGTGTGTGCATTTTTTTTAGTAGATCTGAATCACTTTAGCTGTATTTTTGGCAAACTTCATTCACTTCGTCTTCTTGGCATTTCATTATATTTTACGATCACAAAGTCAACTCTCCAGCAACAAAACGAAAACTGCTCTTTGAAATAAATGTTGTCATTAACAAGCCATGCCAGGCACAGTGACAGATTTGCAGCTGTAATGAATAACATTTCCCGCAAAGTTCTCCTGTCTGACAGAAAAGCTGTGACATTACTGCAGGCAACAGTGTTGGAAACTAAAAGATTGATTGATGCAAGTAGATAATTGAAACCTCAGTACTGTCACATGAATGTCAACCTAACAACCAAGCTACTACTTTGCAATAACATTTATCATGCAACAGCCTCATCATGAGTAACACACACACACACACAAAGAAAACATGGAATATTTCTTCATGAACATGAGTTACTTGCTGATAATTTATCCAAACTAACTGATAAATTAAGTCTCGGTCTCTAAAACAAAAAATAGTTCAGTTACTTTTGGTATCTTAAGTTCCTGAATTCAATTCACAGTTGTTGACAAAAACCAGGAATACTTGGGAGGTAGACATGAGTAGCAGTGGACCTTTGACATGGTAAGTGATAGCACCGTTGTCATGTCTGAGTGCCTGATGTTAGATGCAATAATCCATATTTATTCCTGCCTAGATAAGTGACTGACTTTCAGAGGTTCTGGGATGTTAAAAGTTATGACTAATTAGTACCTATGCAAAAATGCTTAATGCAAGGCATCTAAATGATTGGATGATGGCTTTATTTCAATGGACTTCAGATCACCCCCAAATTTGGTGTCATAACCAGAATTAACTTAGATTGCAGAATCACATTTGAACCTGTCTGTAAGGATATTTGGAATAGTTTTTAATTATTTTTTCATAATCCTATTAAAGCTTGCACCAGATATTTGCTTGTTTAAAATAATTTTTTCTCTTTCACAACTACTATTACAGACTGCTTTCATTATATGGTTTTCTCTCCAGAAATCTTACAAACCAAATAACCTCTAACATGCATCATTCTTGGAATGATAGGTGTAAAATGAATCCATGTAGATCCATTGACTGCAGTAGAATCACATTGGTTATGTCATTGAACAATAATTTTTATATGTCTACTTAATCTTAACAAATGAATGATAAAAAATACAATGCTGTTTACAAAAAGAACATCAGTGTAGGTGGCATTAGTGAATTATCACATAGCAAAAGATCTAATGTGGAAAAAGTCACTGATAGAAATTCCAGATAAAGAGGACTGAAACCATACATGTAAATCAGAAATAAATTTTAAAAAACAATGTTCCATTTGTTTTTTTCTGATACTTTCTCAGCAAATCTGTTATGTAATACTAAGAAAAGAATTAAAAATACCAACCTGTTTTATTTTCATAACAGAAACTAAACACAGTTCCCTTAATAAAATGTGGCATGAAATAATACTCTAGATCAGTTGCATAGATTTTACCTTGCTACTGATGTTAAATGTAATGGTTTTAAACATTTGTCATGATTTTATCATTTATTTACCACTATTCTACATACAGCTCTGACAGGAACAGCCCATAAAATGGGTTAAATTGTGAGCCTCTGCTTAGAATCTGGCCTGTCTCTTTCTATTTTTGTCTTTTACTGATTCTCTCTCTAGACATATCTTTCTTCAAGTTCCCCTCAGGCTTTTTTCAATCTCCTTAAGTTTTTTTCTTTCCCTTCTCTCCATGAGCTTTGTTTTAACTGTTCTGACAGTGTGTGGACTGTTTCTTGCAGTTCTTAAGCATTCATCATGTTGTCAGAAACAGCTTTGGTTGACTTCACCAGGGGCAGCACAATTTCGCCTGTGGTTATTCACTTTTCCTTACGTCTCTTTTCCATTTCATTTCATTGACTGGAAATTTGATTCAATTTTTTCTGATCTGGTCTGGCTTCTTTCTTTTCTGCCACCTTTATTCTTTGTTGTTTTTCTGTCTCTCTTCTCTCCTACTGGCCAGATAAGAGAAGAGCAGTGAATTAGGAAGCAGTCCTTTGTTTGGGTAGGACCTCTAAGAGACAGAGACAAATACTGCCTGGACTCAGGGAAGAATTAAGAGCCATAGAGAAATTTCTTTCAATGACATTTCTTACTTTCTAACTTTAAAAGCATATCAGCCATTAAAATATTCAATACAATGTTCAGCATACTTGTTTTTTTAAGGATTTTTTAATTTCTTTGCTTGTTTTTGCTCACTATCTTATATTGCAAGCAGGGAGTTACATCTGTATTCACTTTGTTTAGATTTCATTTCATTCATTACATTTTAGTTCATACTCAGCTAAAAATGTCTCTAAATTTAAGTCCTATTTTAATATTAGGAAACTAAATTTAAAGATGAGAACTGAAATTTTAAAAAAAGCTTCCTTCTTTGATCGAATATTCATTTAGATATTTTATACTCTGAATTATTTTTCTGAAGTTTCTGTATGTCAGAAAACTGTCATGTTTGTTTTTATGAACAATCTATTTGAGTTAACTCAGATTAAATCTTATAGCAGGATCAAGGTACTGTTGTAGGGCTTAGACTCAGATGGCTTTGATGCTTCACTGGACACAGCTCACAGCTCCCTGTCTGGTCCTATCCTGCAGTTGCAAATCTCCAGGTGGAGCAGCAGCTGTATGGTTTCAGTCCTCCTCTCCAGGTGGAGCCAGCAGCTCTCAGTCTTCACCATCATGGGAGACTCCATTTCCCAACCAGAGAAGCACAGGCTACCGTCTTCTCCTTCAGTGCAGTTGGGGGCGTTCAGACTTTTGAAGCCGCAGAGTCTCAGAGGAGATCCAGCTGCTCTCTTTCTCATCATCCCATACATCCGTAGCACACTGTGCTAACCTCCTTCCACAGCTGCTTTACTTGGTGGCAGAGATCCTTGACCAGCAGTACTCAGTCACATGAATCTGCAGGGAAAGTAAAATAGATAGCAACAGGTGAGGCAACATGTTACATGTTTTTTTCATTTTAGCAAATGCTACATGTTTTTCTCAGCAGAGGCTAAAAAACTCCTCTTGAACTCTCCTCTACAGAGACTCATTATATGGATGCACAGAATGTGCTCTGGAATACTGTATTTCTGTGAGTGTACTTTAATTCCTTAATTTCTATGCAAATCAGCTTTCAGATGAAAACAATACACGAAACTAAAAGTATATTTGGTAGTTTGTATTTTTAAATAGGAGACTGCAAGTGAAAAAATATAATTCTACACAATTTCTATGAGACAATATGCACACTATATTTATAAATAATATATTTGAACACATAGTGTAATAGTCATTAGAAAAAGTCATTTCATAATGTGTTCCTATCAAAGAGGCAAGCTATGAAAAGGTGAGAGTGCCTTCCTGCAAAGAGGCTGGTTTGACCTCAGTCTTTGTATTCCTCTTACATTTCAAATGATTACCCAGATCTTCCACCATCTGCTCATTGCCAGCCCTCAAACTGGTACAAAGCAGCCAGCTTTCCTAGAACTAAACCATAAAATGCCAAATGCCATAAGAGACATAAAACCCCTTTATGAAAAATGCAATGTTATATACCAAGTAAAGTAACACAATAAATATATAAATAAATAACTCTGCCAGAAATTAACTCTTAATGCCATTGAAGTAATGAGGCATAAGGTCAAAGGAAAGGAAACAGGATTTTAAATTAGTATTTTCACTGCAATGATGGAACCACTGCTGAGACCCCTAATCCGTTCATGCTGACAGACCCATTATCTGCAATTATTCTTTACTCAAGTGTAAACCGCCATTATGCATGGAGCTGTTGTTACTGCAATAAAAATTTTAAAAAGCTATGTACTGCAAGTAGCGGTTGACTTCACCAAGCTGTAGGAGCCTACTGTAAAAATATATCCTTCCTTTTGTCATCATAACTTGGGTCTTATTGTGTCCTTTTCAAAAAATGAAAATAAAACATTTGAAGCCTCTACTTAAATCACAAATTTGCACTAGGGGTTAGAGTCAAAGTTTATTTATCTATATCTATCTATAATCCATGGATGTATATAACATTTCTTCTGTAATGTGTGGCCTCATGTGAAGCTTGTTTTTGAAAAGCAGTAAACAAAGACGGATGTTGAGTTCTGTAGTAGACGTAATGCTTTTGAGTTTTCTGTTGAGAAGACCTGGCCCTGTCTGCTTCCGTCTCTTGCAGAGAGGAGAAACAGTTGCAGGTTGTGATGCAGAATGAAAGCAAGGCTTCTTCAAATTTTCAGTAATTTCATTAATTTCCAGTCCTGACTTTAAAAATATAAAAAATTGTTTGAAATTAAGGGGCATATTCTATGTGAAAGTTATTGACACTTCGATACAAAATGTTTTACAAACTTAGGAGAGACTGAAGAAATTTGCTTTCAAATAAATCATTGGCTCACACATACCTAGAGGAATTGACAAGCATTAGAAAGCGTATGAAAATTTTTTTTAATAAAAAAAAAAAAGGAGAGAGACATCTTATTCCCGTCACACTCTTGATCCCCAAGCTATAAGCAGAGTGAGAAATGCTGCTCTGGGAGCCTTTTCAGTTCTGCTATACACACTAAGAGTGAATCAGTTGCCCATTGCAGGGACAGATGTCATTGTGGAAACAGGATAGAGATTTCACTGTGGCTCACCTGGTAGGATGAGCTGATAGGTGCTGGCAAGGGCTACAAGAAAACTCTGTAGATGGTACTGGAAAAGTAGAATAGAAAATGAAGATAACAAAGCCTGCAATATGAGCCATACCACACAAGCCTGGCATTTCTTCTTTTTTCTCTATAGAGAGTTTGCTGGTTACATGTCGCATGGCATAAGCATGTCCTATGAATGACCTAATGTATGTCACATAGCACAGACATGTTCTATGAAGATATTTCAATACTTATTAAGTGGTCATCCAGGCAGAAACATTTTGTTAAAGAAAGCAGAGTATATTATCAGTATGTTATACTTGCATCTCCATAGTTATATAGGCTAGTTATATAGAGAGAGCTCTGAATAACTCTAATCTACCCAGGTTAACTCAAATCACTTTTTTTATTACAGAAGTGACCTTTCCAGAAGAAAAAAAGGACAAATTCTGCTTTTGGTTGGTCTAAGGCCACAATTACATATGGCTTATATTTCCAGAAGGACCTATAAGCATCCAGAGTGGATATTGCAACTCAAGAATGACAACTTAGATCCAGCACAGGAATTTCTCTAAAAATTCATTCTAGTAATGATCAACAGACTTTATTATGAATTTTGCAGAATACTACTACAAAAAAGTATTTTAAAAAAAATCAGAAAAACCTACATTATGCCATTATGCCATTGTGTATTCTAAATTCTGGTCACACCATCCAAAACTATTAGCTCAGCTGGAAAAGCTAAGCATCTGATGTAAACTTTTTCATTTCTTACTTCATTCCTGTGCAACACAGAAATAAGCACCAGTAGGAAAATAAAGGAAATATAAAAATCATTCCAGTGTAGAATTGTTAGCAAGACTAAACAAATATAGGCATAATTATTGAAAATTAATAAAAGTGATACATGCTTCAAGGTGTAAAATAGACATAGAAAGAGAGAGAAGTGTAAACGATGTCAGAAGAAACTCCTGCATTTAGCTTATATGGCTTCTGATTTCATGATGAGTACTCTGCTCTGTTTTTAATATTTCTCACATCTGTCACAGCAACATTATTGCATTTTTAAATGTGAAACCAAATCCTGTAATAACCTATTAGATATAGACTTCCTCCCTGATAGAAGGGAGGTCCTGCCCAAGCAGAAGTCTAGCTCGTATCATGGCCACTGTGTAAAGACATATTGCACCAAAATTAATACAGGTAAAAGGATTATAAGCTACTCTGGAAAAGTAATAAACTGAAGAAGTAGGAATCCCATTTAGCCTGATCAAAATTCCAGCTTTATGACACAAAGTTTTTAACTTTACAATATAAAGATACAGCCTTTGCCTGATTTTTAACCTTTTTGAGTCTGTGGGAAGGGTGAGGATGCAAAAAGTGAGACCACTTCCTAACCCTCGTTCCTTGTGCCCAGCACAGTGGTAACACCAGTAGCAAGACCCCTTTCAGCCATAGAAAGGCACCGAGGTACCACTGTGAGGAGGAAGGCATTTGTATGCATGCACACAGATATTGTCCCCTGGGTAGATGTGGTGGAAAGATGATGTGGGCTTCACGCAGATGGTGTCTCTAAAGAGTTTGACTTACAAATGTTGAGAAGTCTCACCCGAGCAGCTTAAAACAGTCATATACAGGCATATTTTCACCAGCTCAGCAGAAACCCCATCCAAGAGTCCAAGGCATCCAATTTCCTCTGCCAGATCCAAATACATCGGAGGCACTAAAGATTTTCAATGAAACAAGTAAGAATAATTTAACAAGCAAAGCAACATACTCTTTTCTAATCATACTTTGAAAAAAAACCCTGAGTTTTTGTGGAACTGCTTCCAAAATATCTGTTCTGAACTGACACTAATCATGGAGGATTTCAACCCAGATTTCTATCTAAGTTTAGCAGAATTAAAGTAAGCTAAACATGAGGTTTTACACTGAAAAGCATCAGGCAGCCTGAACAGGCTGAATCTGTGTTTTTTCTGTCAACAACATACTGTCAAGGTAAGAAACCAGAAAGAAAAACCAAAGGGAATTAAGCCTCTTAGTACTTTTATACTTCTTGACCTCCTTTTCTCGAATATATGGCCCTGAGCATGATACAGACATTTGGACTTTAATGTACATCCTACAATTATAAAAGTCACTTATCTAAACTTCTTCATCATACAAGGGTAATGGAGTGGAAATAGGCAGGCTATAGTTATGGCATTCAGTATGCTGGCTTTAAAATATCTACAAACATTATGTTAAACATGATTTCTATTTATTTAGTGCAGATCTGAACCTATCAGACCCACCTGAGCATCTTTGCTGCTGAGCAAATTGCTTGTACTGTCATCTCACTGGAAGAAAGGCTATTGCTGTAGTCGCCACATTGACATGAGATATCGTTTTAAAGGGAAATAGCCTGAACAGCAGGTGCATTTTGAATTGTTCAGTTTCATTTTTCTTACATTTTCAGATGATAAAGGCATTGCTGGGTGTGCTAAATGTAAACCATTCACATAAAGGAATATGAAATTCAATCCTTTTTGGCATAATATGATATGATTTCACAATTCTTTAAGCAATGTCTAAAAGGTCAAGCAAGTGTGAAAATTGTAAAGGTAATTCATCAGAAAGAGGAGTAACAGCAGTAGCCAAATGGAAAAACAGCAAAAAGAGGTAAAAGATGCATTGGGTAATTTATACAGTAAATATAATTTCTGGTAGATTAACTGAATAATTTATACATGCAGCTCTGTGAAAATCCAGAGTAATCTTTCTGTAAACTTTTTTGAAATCATTTCTGAAATACTTTTCTCATAATTTTTCATTCTGTGCCTTGCACTTTTCCCTCTCAGTTATACAGTTAAATTACACTGTATTCTAGCCTTTAGTATTTTTCTGTATTGAAATGGACAATGCAGAAATATATTTTTTTTTATACTGAGGCGTTATAGTGTGGAAATTCAATATAACATTTCAGAATATTTGTTTCTTACACAATTGTTTCTACTTAGAAGTGCTACACCCTGGCAGCTGTGTAACCCATGGTTGAATTTTGAACCCTGGGGGGTGTGGCTTTACCCAAGTTGTGATGGTGATGGAAAGAGATTTAAATGACAGCCTGATGGAGTCATCACAACAGTGTTTGTAACACGAGGAGTGTAGAACAAACAGAACAAAACTAGAACAATGACAGGTTTGATGACAAATAAGTGTGTGGCTTTCATATTTATAAATATTTCTTGGAGTTTTTTCTCTCTCCTATCATCTCGTTCTTCACCATCACCACTTGGCTATTTCCCTATCAATCAAAACTTCTGTATTGGTTTTGTCTTAGCTTCTTTCACTTTTTTCTTGTAGTGTGGTTTGATATTCCATCCTAAGAAATAGTCACGTTAACCCATGTCACTTGTTGTTAGATTTGTCTCAAAAAATATTGTAGAAAAGAAGAAAACACAAACTCGTATTTCAAGGACTTAATATTTCATTAATTCTACTCTCACAGTGTAAACTGGGAATATTAAGATCTTAGGGAGCTGATTGCTCAGTATAGCAGTTTATTATTTGCACATCTATGATTTATAGTGCCTTCTTATATGCACTGCGCTTTTATTGCCAGTCATTCTTGGACAACAGATTTTTCAAAGTGCTCTACAGAACCAGGTTTTCTGAAACACAGTCAGCTGCAGAAACTGAGAGATCAAGCCTGACCAAGGTATTTTCTGAATTAACCAACACTGAAGTAGATGCAATTCCAAGCAAGTTAAAGGCTACTGCAGATCCTAATTATATAAAAAATGGTGTGATTAGTCTGTTATAAGAGGTGGGTGAACTGAGTGAGGTTCTAGATGGTGTTTTGTTACACAGTTAAAAAAATTTAGTACCTGGACTTCCCTGTGCAAGGGCTTCATTGTCTAGAAGCTCTCGGGCTCCAGGTCTGCAGGAACAGCTCTCCCAACAGCCACAGCCACACACCCACATGCTTCAGGGGCTGCCAAACTTCATCTTTGCCTTCAGCTGCTCCTCACCTCATCCATGTACCTTGCCGTAGCCCAAACCTCTGTAAGAACAGCATGCTGTAATCATCCTTTTAAACATCTTCTTGCTCAGCCCATCTACAAGGCTACGTGGAGTTTCCACAGCCTCTGTTGCCATATCAGGGGAGGGGGCCTAGGGTGAACAATTACCCCTCTTTCTTGGGAAAATGACAAAACTGCTGAAATTAAGAAACTTCTTTTCATGCCAATGGCCCAGAATGCCTGACAGCAACAGAAAAGGGTGAAGCAACTGTCTGCCAGTAACCTAACAGAACTGTTCCTGAATAGTGGGAAACCGTTTCTTTTCCAAACATGGAAAAGCAACACAAAAAATGTTTCTTTTCTAAACATTGTACAACAGAAGAAGAAAACCATTTCACATCACTGTTGTATCTCAGGGCACTGCCCTGATATTAACTGTTCTGGCAGCCTTCATACTCTGGGTGTTCATCCAACTTAACCTTAATTATACATTTTAGCCATGCAGCTTAGAGCAAGGTAACTAAAAGCTATAAATCTTGCAGAACAGCACAAAAAAAAGGTATGATTATGTGAGCTAAATACTGCTTGGCAAGTATTTGACTGACTGATATTCATCCTCCATCTGGGATCTGATAGCTTCTTTGAAGAAAGACACAGTCAGTCAATTTGTCTGGCACCCTGTTTTATTCCCTTTCTCCACTTTAGTCTCAGTTGTTTCCACTAGCTGAAGGAATAGAAGTTACAACACAGTTTCTTAATGCCTAGAACAAAAAGGAAAAAAAATCATTTAAACTTTTTCCTCATTCCTTTCTCCCCCAGAAACAACAAGGAAGAAGGGATTTCCTGCAAGTCCTGCAGGTGACTTCTTTTTGAATGAATAGAAGCAGAGATGTAAAATCTTAGTCAGCTCACAGTCTACAGGGAGAAAATTAATCTCTCCTCTTAGAAAGTATGAAATCCTACTACATCTTCTTAAACAGCCCATCCTGGAGTTTTTGAAACTCTTCCAGGGCACTTCATTAACTTGAGTCTCTCTCCCTTCCTGCAATTCATGCATCAATTGCCATCTAATACTGAATAATTTTGCCCCGTTACATGTTTTCTCATTTGGAATTATGTTCTGCCATAATCTGTGTTAGTTTCTGCAAGAAACTACTGTTCTAAATTGCTGCTGTGACACAGTCCCTTTCTTGTTAAATGAAGGTCAAGAATAGACTCATTTGGTTTTTTCTAAATGACTACTTAATTGCTCTTCCTTTCCACACTGATCCTGTGAAGGGCTTCCACTTACATCACCTTATTGTGGGATATAGTGCAGTGGATGGCAAAGCCCAGTTTTGCAGGTATCCTCTGGATTAGTGGGTAATGTAACTAGGACATAGTATAGTTCAGACACATTAGTCCATCTTAATATTAAGAGAAATCACCACTACTGTTCCTTACAAATCATACAACGTTCAGTTCCTTATTTGCCTTTTTTGAAACTATGCTTGGAACAGGGAGAATGGGTGGCAGAGAGGTGAAAATGGTATTTCTTAGATGGCTGTTGAAGACACTGTACTGAATGAGAGCTAAAACCTGGACCAAGGATCTGGTCTCATAATTTTTAGAGTATTTTGTAGAAAACACATTTCAGACTTCATAATTGTATAGGCTTTTCTAATAAATATAAACAAATTGAATTTACAGCAAGCTAGCAAATCAGGGATTGAGATTTTGAGGCATTTTTTTCAATCACCTGTTTGCAAATTCATTTTTTGGATGAAACTAACCAGGAAGATGATTCCCAGGAGTGCAGTTAATAATGGATACTTACTGCAGAGTCTCAGATTAGAGAAAATCTTCTGTAAAGCCCCCAAGTAATGGGGATGTCAGGTTCTCAACAGCAATAGTTATGCCTTCAGATCTTTTTGTACTGCACCACCCAGGCTACTAATGTAGACACAGCCTTTTTTGTGCAGCAGTCTAACAACATGGTTAATATTAACTGTTAAATTTTAAAACACAGGCACTACCTAAACAAAGCTCACTGTACAGTTTCCATAGTGCTTTCAGATTTACACATCAGTATTTGATAAGAAAAATAAGAGAATAAATGTAACTATGTGGAAAGAAAGTAAAAAAGTTTCAGTTGAGTTTCACCTTTATGGTCCGAGCAGTTGTTTTTCCCTGTGAAGAGCTCAGTATGAGTTTTACTTGTAAAATAAAATTAGATCCAAAATGTCTAATAATCTATATAAATGAGGAAGGAATCTTGTCATAAACTTTATAAAGAAAGGAGAACACAGAAGAAAAAGGAGCATCTGAACATGGAACAAAACTGTGTTGTAAGGAGAGAGCAAATAATACATATAGCAAACAGTTTATACCTTTCATGAACTATGCACTCCAAAATCAAAACCCTTACAGTAGCTTTTGGTTTAAAATGCCATGTTCTTTTCTAGATTGGTGTTGTTCATCTCCATTTGAGAAAAACACAGGAAAGGAAAATTGAGAATGCGGATGGTACAGAGCTGGTTTATCAGTTGAAATGTGAATCTAAGCTTCTACAACAATTAACTGTTCAATCAAGTGAAATCTCTTTCATGTGGTAAAATCCTTAATTGCAAATCCTAATTGTAAAATCAGACAGTAGGAGTGACTGTCCAACAAAAGACTTTAAATATAGATTTTAATAAATGCTACATCCAAATCACTAAAACCGTAAGTCATTGTGGTGTCCCCACTGGTCTAGTAAAAAGAAATGGTCAACATCATCAGTATTATAACAGAGATTTATTTTGAAATCTTCACATTGTTGCTCACTTTCTCTCTCCAAGGAATGACAAACAATACAATAAACTATATTAGTGCTGAAAGATTTTTGTGAGTAAATAAAGCAGTAAAGACTAAGGATTCTTACCTGCTCTGAAGTAAAAGTGGAATTTCTTAAGGCTAAAGGATTCATATATAAGCCACAAAGTTGATGTCATACAAAAAGGATTTGAAAAGGAAAGGCTTGCCATTACCACTGCCTTGTACTGAGATCAGGTCTGTGCATGCCTGGTCCAGTCTCTAGTTACTTTTGGTTATTCTGACAACTAACCTATGGACCTGTTTTAGGTGCTATGAATACTATTTGTCTTTCTTATGTATGAGGTCCCAAAGAGCTCTTATGTCTTGGAGGGATTCCCATCAAGCTATAACAAGTATTTCTGTGACAGATTGGCTCAAATACCTAACCTAGAAAATGGCCAAAGGTAAACTGTGAAATTATATGATTGTTATAATATAGAATTAGAATGTATTTTTTAAATTTGTTACATGCATTTTAAAACAAATTTATTAAAATCTATTATTCTATATTTGTTTTTAGACAGCATTTAAGAAGTGCAGCTAGGACTTCATATACAAACATGAAGTAGACACAGTTTCTGGCCTGAAGATCAGGTGGTGTAAATGTCACTTTTAAAATCTAAGAACAGATAAAGGACCAAGGGGAAAGGGTAAGAATGGTCTGGATCAAAAAAACACATGGGTTGTTAGACATCATAGACATGGCTGTGGATAGGGTTTTTAGTAACTAGTGATACTTTAAATAATGTCATCTACTTTATCTCACTCAGGAGATAGTATCTTCCACATTGCAAATCTGATTAGATTTGGATCAAGCCTTGAAATTCACTTATATGCTCTTTCCTAATCAAGTGGCTGCAGATTGCTGGTGGAAGGTTCAGCCAGTAGCAAAGCTGAGCACTTGTCTCTGACACACACACACACAGAGGGCACAGGGACACACACACAGAGGACACTGACATGGCCAGTCACAAAGACTGCCAGACAAGGTGCTGCCTTCAACAGCACCCCCGTACAAGGCTCACATAAAACACAAGCACAGATAGCAAAGTCTCCTCTTCTTCAGCTGACAGAGACTGAAGTTCACTAGCACAGGCACACACACGACATGCACCAGGTTCACAAGCAAATGCACGTTCACTGCTTCCGAGTACCAGCATGACCCCTCTGTCCACCCAGCACCCCTGCCCCGACGCCAGCCCCTCTTACGCACCCCACAGGTCCCCAGTTCACCAGCTGGACCAGCTCAGTGTTCATTGCAAACACGCAGCACTGACACATTCCTCTGACACATTCCTCTCACAGGCACCCATGAATACCTCAAATCCTCATGTTGCTCTCCTTTCCCATTTGCAAAAGGGAAATTTGGAGTTAACGAAGTTCAGGTTGGCCCACTCCAAAGTTGTGTCTGGAGTTTCTTAATGGCCCATCAGCTAGTGTCTGGGGGACTTGATCTTTGTCATTGTCTCTGTTATCCCTTCTCTACCAGGTTTGTGTCACTGTACATTTTTGTTTATCATTTCCCCTTTACTTATTATCCCCTTTACATTTAACTGGTTTTCCTTGACTGGATAACCTTAATGAATCAGATGCTCTCACCTTCCATGTACCCTCACAGTACCCTCAGCTCCTCATCCCCAGGGTGACTCGTTAGTTCTGGGATGGAAAAGAACCCAGCAGAGCTCAGCAGAGCAACCTGTCCCAGGTCTTCTCTTTTTCTTAGGCTGGACACAGCTCTGGTCATGATACAGCCTCCTCTCACAGCTTTTTGGTATTTGACTCTTGAGACTGCTAATGACCACTGCATGAAAAAACATGGGGCATGTTCCCTTAGGCATGCTCACCAACTTTCCTGCTCCCTCTCCCCCTGCTATCATTGTGCATGTAGTTAGAAACCTGGATGTCTGAAACCACAGAGGTTTCAGACATATGCGAGGCTAAGCATACAATACTGAAATCCAGCAAGCTCTCACAGTGGGGCCTGGCCAGGGAAAGGATTTTGAGTTCATCAGCAAAGAAGCCATGAGGATCACCAGTTTAAGAACATCATTATTGTTATAAGTAAAAAAAAAAATCTCACCAATTTTTATTTTGCATTTACATTTTTGAATAATGATACTAGATTTAAAAATTGGCTGTTATGCAACAGAGCCTAAGAAGATTAGCATAGTTATCAAGAGAGGCTTACAGATGCTGTTTTGTTTCAGCTTTTCACCAATGATAAATTTTAACTATTTGCAAGTGGTGGCAATCACTCTTCTTGTGTAGTACAATTTCATTAATAAAGACTAGTATTTCAGATTCAGACTTGTCAGAAATTCTGAAGATAAAGCTCAGCTCTATCATAGCCATTAAAGTTGTGTTGGGCAACCCTCTGAGACAGCTTTTAATAAAATCTTTAGGTGACACTACAGACTTTTAGGATTCCTCCCAAATGCCATTTTTCAAAGTTAAAGGAACTTCATTTTAATGTTAAGGGGGTTTGATAAAGACTTAATTTTTACTCACTGCTTCGTCTTCATTCATCATTCTTCACAGATGTTTCTGTTAATATTTTATGACACTTAGCAAAAGAGGATTGTAGATTCTGGGGTTTTTTTAAGCTTAGTTATTATATTCCTCTGTCACTACATTTCAATACTGATTTTGTAAGGATTTTAAACAAAATCTAGCTTGACCATCACCTTTCCTTTCTGTCGTCTTTTGCTGAACTGTTGTGTGTGTTTGTTTTTTCTGAAACAGACCACATGCTTCAAGCTCTTGCCACAAAAGACAGAGGAAGTGTAAACCATATTCCACTTTGTTAGCACTGTAAGTCAAAACCATTTTAAACTGCTGTTGAGAGTTTCCAAGCTATGCTATTAAGTTTAAAGATACACATACCTTGTGTATTATCTTATTCTGTTTGGGTTTTTTTTATAATTTCTTGCTTCTCAAATTAAACAGCAGTTGGATCAGGAAGCTTGAATATTGCCTTGAGTTCTCAGGTCACTGTCACAAAGGCTTCAAAGTTACTGAGGGTATCTGGAATTGTAAACCTTGGCTGTTCTTGCAGAATGCTTGTAATCTTTCAATTTAACCTTTCAAAGTCATGGTAGGATTATCTTTTAAGCATCCTTCTAAACTCTCATCAAGATGTTTTATAGTTTCATTGAGGAATCCAATGTTATGTCAACAAGAACCACCTATCTGTTATCATAGTGATAGCATTTCTAAGTCTAAAAATCACAAAAACTTTAAAAAGTTCAACACTCTCCAGATTTGTTAAGTTAGAATAGAGGACAAAAACTTTTCTTTTTTTTTTTTTTTGTTAGGGATTCCCAAATCCAGTAGCCTGACAGAGGTGAGGCTGCCACAGCTCCATGTCCCCAGGCCTAGCCAGTAGCAAGGCTGAACATGTATTCCCAACAGGCACTGATGCACGCGTGTACACAGTACCTAAATACACATAGATATAGCCAGGCTCACACAAAACCAGAAACATTCAGCACTTACACAAACACAAACATCACTAATGCTTCATCCTGTTCCCCTCTCTGGTCAAAACCAGTGAAAACCTGTTCGTGGAAAGTATATACATTGCCTCATGCACTGACACATACATGCAAACAGGTCTCTCCAGTAGCTAGCCCAGACTCATGATCTTAACAGCAGCTGACCACCAGGCCCCATGATCTCTCCAGTATCCAGCATGGGCCTCCTGGTCTCTCCAGTAGCTGTCGCATGGACCCTCTGCTTTCTACAGTATCTGGCCCAGATGCATGGCTGCTCCAATATTTGGCTCCCAAACGTCTTACCCCACTCCCTGGCTGGCCAGATATGATGCTTTTCAGCAATCACAGAGTGGCCTAGGCACCCCCACAATGTTCACGTACCTCAGTCTCACTGGGTGCTGCCCCCTGGGTACCCAGGTCCCTGTGATTTGAGTCCACCTAGCACTCACAGGTCACTGTGATTCTACTCCAGTGGCTGCACTCAGACCCTACCACCCTGCCACACACACCCACACGCACACAGAGCCCCTCATCCAGGAAAACAAGTAGAAATGGAGTTTAATGAGAAGCCAGGACCAACTGCAGGCACCAGGCACAGGGCATGGCCAGATAAGTGTATTGATCTGTCAACTGTTTACACCCAACAAACCCCTGTTATATCCTGTTGCCTTTATTTTCCCACATATGTTTCCCCTCAGTCAACCCTGATCCCTCCCTTTACTTGCCTTTGGTTCCTGCCTAAACATACCATAAGTTTTGTGCAATCCCCAAATGTTCTTTTCCCCCAGCCATGACCCCCAGTCTGTAAGTGATCTCAGGACAGCATTTCCCAAGGACTCACAGCAGTGGGTGTCACTCCAGACCCATGGGGTTGATGTCCTCCTGGGATGTCCTGAGGAGACAGGGCAGGAGCTTGTGTCCCTGACTGGGCTATTGGGGTTCCCCTGCTTGGCATTGTGCTGCTCTGCTTCTTCATGTCTGAGAGACTGGAAGAAGGCAAATATCACTCCTGTCTTCAAGAAGAGCAAGAAGGGAAATTATAGGCTACTCAGCCTCACCTCAGTCCCTGGGAATATGATGGAGCAAATAATTCTGGAAACTAGAACACATGAAAAATAAGGTGATCAGTAGTCAACATGGATTTATGAATGGGAAAGCTTGCTTAGCCTATTTGATGGCCTTCTACAATGAGGTGAAGAGCTTGGTGGATTAGGAGAGAGCAGTGGATATTTACCTCTATTTAAGTAAGGCTTTCAACATTATATCCCATAAGATCCTCATAGAGAAACTAATGAAATACTTCTAAATAGTAGATAGTGGGTTGGATTCAAAACTGACTGAACGGCTGGGCTCAGAAGGTGGTGATCAGAGGCAAAAAGTTCAATCTCTAGAGCTATACAGGGATCAGTACTGGGTGTAGTACTATTTATACTCTTCATTATGGTTTGGGTTATGGGGCAGAGCATACTCACAGCAAGTTTGAAGGTGATACAAAACTGGGAGGAGTAGCTGATATGCCAGAGGGTTGTTCTGGCATGCAGAGGGACCTCCACAGGCTGGAAAATTGGGCAGACAGGAACCTCATGAAGTTTAACAAATGGAAATGTAGTGCTCACGTGAGAAGCAATAATCCCAGGCACCAGTACATATGTAGTGCTGACCAGACGGAAAGTAGATCTACAGAGAAGGACCACGGCATCTTAGACACTGAGTTGACCATGAGCCAGCAATGCAGCCTCATATCGAAGAAAGCCAAAATCATTCTGGGCTGCATTAGGAAGAATGTTTTCAGCAGGTCAAGGGGAGCTGCTGAGCACTGGTGAAACCACACCTGGAGTGCTGAGTCCAGTTCTGGACTTCCCCATACTGGAGTCCATAAAGGCCACAAAGATGACTAAGGGGCTGGAACATCTCTTATATAAGGAGAGGCTGAGAGAGCTGGGACTGTTCAACCTGGAAATGTGGAGAGTCTGAGGAGATCTTGTCAATCTGTATAAATACTTGATGGGAGAGAATGAAGAAGAACCAGACTCTTCTCAGTAGTGGCTGCTGACAGCACAAGAGGCAGTAGGCAGAAGTTGAAAACCCAAATACTTCATCTGTACACAAGAAAACATTTCTTTACTGTGAGGGCGGTCAAACACTGGAAATAGTTGCCCGGAGAGGTTGTGGAACCTCTTTCCATGGAGATATTCAAAACCCAACAAGACACAGTCATGGGCAACTTTTCTGGCTGACCCATCTTGAGCAGGGGGTTGAACTAGATCTAAAGAAGTCCCTTTCAATCTAAATAATTCTGTGATTATGTGAGATGAGTCTTTATTCACAAAATCTAACACTTTTAAATAAAAATGTCCAGTTTTTAAAGCAGAAAATTGCTACAGACCTCAGAATTCCATTTTCATAATCCAGGAAACGTATTAGTTATTTTAAATATTGTAATACTTACACGATTCGGGCCCATTCCTTTTACAGTACTGCTGAGACATACAAATCAGTGTATTTTAGACTTTCAGTCAGTAAATATTTCTCTTGGACTCTACATTCTCTGTGTGGATTTGAATTTGTAAGTACATCTTTTAGGAGAAGAATACATGGCTGAAGTGGAGCAAAAAATAAGAAAAGGTGACAGATTACTTTCAAAAATTGTAACTTTATCTGACATCCATCCAGAACCACCAAAGCAGGAAAGAAAAAGCAAGCAGGGACATCAAAGGACTGAAGAAGGGGAAATGCTTATTTAACTGCATCGTCCCAGCAACATCCCAAGAATACTTTAAGTTGCTGGTCTTGAGGCCCCTCTACTTCTTACTTTCCTCACAAAGGTAAAAATTTCCTGTGGGCTGCACTAGTAATAACTTAATATTCATTTTTAATGCATTTACTCATCTTCTCTGAACACTGTGTCCTCTCATTTCCACATATTATTAACCCACGTGTTTACCAGAGTTATGCAGAGGAACCATCTTCCTCTTTTGTATCCCCTTCACGTGTCAGCTATCTCAGTCAAAGCCCAGCTTTCAGTAATCTGAAAATCCTACCAGGTTTGTTTTTAAATTGTGTTGGAACAATTGCAAGCTATCAAGATAGACCAATCTTAAAAACAATTATTCTGTCACCTGGGTATTATTACACCCTCCACTGAAATACAAAAACTGACCTTACACTTACTGTAAACTTAGCATATATACTGCTGAGTGCATTGCAATATGAAGTAAACAAGTTCAGCTAAACCTGCCACTGATAGTGATGTAGTCCATGCAAAAATTTGATAAAAAATCTGGAACTATTATAAATTTCATTATATCATTACCTAATTTCAACTGGCTTGTAAGGAAACTTTTTCTTTTGTAATCAGTCTGATTCAGTATGAACTCTGCACCATATTCTGCTTGGTGGAGTCACGATAAATGCATGACCACAATACATTAGTAGAAATGTTTCAGCCTAATGGATGTATAATCCATGAACCAAATATCTTTGATATATCATGATCCTGGAAAAGTTAGATATTAATGGTACCAAGGGAGCTATTATGATCTAGTTTGCTAAAAAGAGTATTCAGATTAATCAGATTCAGGGCCATTCTACTGTAAAGAGTGACTTGAGCTAATATGACACTGGAACTCCCTTCACATAAAGTTAATTTGGAATATTGTGGAGGTGTATTAAAGGAGACTTTAAGCATATAAGCATAGTGAGGACGGTTGCACACTGTATTTTTTAGTTAAAAATCACATGTGACAGGAGGATGAAATCTGAGAATGAGACATTTACAATTTAATTCAATTACTATTTTGATTGTTATTTTGTTCTTTGTCTTAGTGCTTTAAACCATGGTTTGGGAAGTACTTAACATTTTGTCAGTGAGGCAACACTGTAATCTACCACTGTAGATTAAAGATTCATATAATGCATTTAATAACTGATTTGCAAACAGTCTAAGATATGCTTTGTATAAAACCCCTTACATTACATCAACTGTGCAAGAGGCTGATTTCTGGAAAAGGGTTATAAAACCCCGCAATTATAATCAGGTTATGAATGATGTTCTCACTTAATTACAAATCCTGATTAGGGTCTTCTATGCTAGGTGCTCTTTAATATTAAGATTAAATAATGAGCTCCATAAAAGCTATCCAGTTTGCTTGACCTTTATATAACACTGGGTCAGATATCAGCGTATTGTAAGTGCACGTTTTATGAGTCTGTTAGCTCAATCTATGTGTCAACTATATTCAAATTCCATTAATACATCTGTTGCCAGAACACAGTCTAATAAAATAAGAGATGGGCAGAGACTGTCAAAAAAGTCTATTTTCTCAGTCTTATGACCTAGAAAAGTATCCTAAGGGAAGGCCACTAAGTAAATTAGGGAATTTTCAGACATATGCCTAGGACGTTTAGTCAGAGTCAGACATGCATGAATCTAACTCCAAGTAAGGAGGTAATGCAGGGAAGTATAATTATTCATCTGTAACAATCCTCTTTATAATTAAAGCCTATATTTAATCTTCTTAAACTCGTTGGTTTAATTTTAAGATTCATAAATTTATACATATTACGAAACAAAAAATGTTAATACTGTAATCTGTCTACTGGAAAAAATATCATTGAGTATTTTATGAGCATTCATTGAATAATATAAGAAAATAAAAAAGCATTGGAAAAAGTGTTATTTTTCATAACCATTTCAGTGATAAAGCTTAGCTTGCAAAAATGAATTGCCAGGTCACAGGCAGGTAAATTCTGGCAACAAAGTTTAAAACAGGCTCATGTGAGATGTGCCTGAGAAGTGGTAGTATTTCATAACACAGAAATATTAATAACACTTTTGGGCATAATTCTGCAGAAAATGTAATGCTTTTAGGTCCAAAATAAACTGCAGTAATCCAACCCAAATCTCAAATTGTTCTTTTTAAATGTTATTACTGCCGGATTTTCTGGAGATTGAGATTAAGATTGTTTTTGCTCATTTTTTTAAGATTCTCTGGTTTTGGCTTCTCTCTTCATCAGAAAGAAGCAGTGATTAAGAAGTCTATTATTTGAGAAGTCTGTCCAGCAAAGAGGAAGGGCAACACAAGTCACTGAGCTGTATTTCCCATTAAGTATCCTTCAAATAAGTTCAAAACTGCAACAGTTCTTTTTCATCTGTTTGTTTTCAGCAGAAATTAAAATATTCAATTTAAGTGTGTTCAGTATTCTCAACAAAAGATTAGAACTATACTTTTCCCTGATAGCTGAAATTTTAAAAACAAAGAAGCAAATAAGCTCATTTGGTGAAGAGCTATAAACCAGCCATAACATTAAAACCTTGATGTTAAAAAAATGGAATTCTCAATGTCCTATTGCAGAAAGTGAGATAAACCAAGTAATTCTCTTATCGCACCTAGCAATAGACAGAAAATGGCCCAAAACACAAACCGACAAACAAGGACTTATAAAAAACAACATTTATGATAACAAGACTGGCAGTAGAAATCATAAAGCTGGTTTTGCCATTGATTTAATATTGGTTCAAAATCACTAAAATATGAAAATTTAAAGTGTTTTCATCATTACAACCTGTGCCAGACCTTTTGTTAGGCACAGAATATTCACTGTAACTAAACCTTTTATTTCAAAGCATATCTGTGGTTGTAAAAGTTTGCAGTGCCTATTGCAATATTAGCCTGTAGTTCTCAAGGTTTATTGTCAGATTTTATATCTTAGCAGAGATGTGTGATCCTGCTATAAAATTTAGGAAAAAAAAAAAAAAAAAAGTGTATAAACAGACTCTGTACCTGTCTGAATAGTAATGCTATTAATGAGGTAACTTCTGACATCTTTAATCGCTTTTGAGACAGTCCTATTTCGAACTCTGCCATATTCCCTCAGTAACAATTTTGCTTCATTAAAGAACTGTGATTTTGTCCTGCATAATATTATACCTGGGCATGTATAATCTGGCTTCTGTTGACATTAGTGTGGTTTATTTCAGGTCTTTCAATATGTTTTTCCCACTGAAACCCTCAGGAATAATCAAATCAGTTAAGTAGTTCACTCTAGACATCCATGTCAAGCTGGAGATTCAGAGGGGATTCTGGGACTGGGTGCAATTTTGAAGAATCACCTGTTCTAAATATTAAATTTGAGCTTGGAGAAACCTACCTCTGGAACTTGTTTTGTTCCTCCACAGACTGTAGTCTGAAAAAAAGAGACTGGTTACCTATCTTCTAACATCTACCATTAGGTGAGATGACTTCTGCTTCTAAATGATGAACTGCTTCTCTCCAACCCCTCTTCTCTTGGGCCAGGTAACATGTCTCCTCCATTGAGAGTGCTGACTGCAGTGACTGTCACATAACACTCTCCCCATACCCTTCCCAACTTATTCTCCCTAGGAAACTATGTGCTAACTCAAGACCCATATTCAAGGGTTCTAGCTTCTAAGTCCTCTCTAAGACTAGGTTGTAAGCTAGTTCTCTTATAATCATTTTTTTTTTAAAAACTTGCAAAATCCTGTTTTAGAATTATGTTCTTAAACTTTATAGCAGGTTTTAAGAATCTTTTTTTGACACTACCTGCCTCAGAAAAGCTTAGCCAAGCTTGGAGATGTTCAACAGTTTAAGAAAATCTGCAGGTGGATTTAGTGTTACAATTTCCAGCTTCAGGACTGCTAGTGTCACCTGTGCAACTTATAGAAAAGAGCAATGGCAAAGATGCCACTATACACAAGAGGTCTGCTAATATCACAAAGATCCTTTCTGGCTCTCAGCACTGCTCTGATTCTATATAGAGTTAGTCTTGCACCCTTGTGGCTTGTGATCAGGACAGCAGAAAAGGAAAGTAAAGCTGCATTGTAACTTACCTGGCTCTAGTGTATCTGTGCAGATGACACTCATTTACCAGAAATAAACCTGAAGAAAAACACTACTGCAAAGAAATAATTTATTTGGGATGTTTTTTTCCTCCTTTTTGTACCCCATTTCTTATGGAGTTTTCGCCTCTGTTCCATAAAATTTACCTATCATAGAGTCAGCATGCATACAATGTTGAATTACTTTGCACATATACGTTATTTCCCATCCTTCTCTTACTGCTCATGTGTAGACAATGTAGCACATACTATGTAGGTCAGTCCAGTGACTCAGAGGTATGAACTTCTTCTCAAAAAAGAAGGGAAGCAGGGACAGACATCCCTGTATTCAGGTGACACAGTCTTCAAGCCATCTCTGTTCATATGACAAGTGAAGATGATGATGAATGAGATCTCCTGTGGATGACAATATTATCATAACATCTTACTAGATGACTGAAAATACAAAGAGATCCTTGAAACTCTAAAGGGGTCAATATTCTTTATGTCTGAATTGATGAAGTAGGTGCTTTGCCATGACAAAAACATGGGGTGGGCTTTGAGCACAAACTGAATAAGATATCTAGATAATCTGAGAAAAACTAAATGCTATGATGTTGAAACTCTTATATGTTTTCAAGATTGCAAATAAGATGCAACAGAGTCTTTATAATTAGCAATCACAGTGGCACCAGAATCAAGTACAAAAACAGAAGAATGACTATTTGTTTTAAAACAACCTTGCTTAATCATCTTGTGATCGCTCAAAGAATGATGAGACCTTTTAGAAAATCATTAGCAGTGCTGTCTTGGCCAGCACCTTAATTAGACTTTCTATGAACTTGGGAATTTCGGTAAAGGTGACATTTACATCAAAGGATTTTCCTTTTTGTTTTTCAATGTATGATCATTTAAGAGGATACAGGTCATTTATGCTGGCATTAAGAGCTTTTCATTCTTCTCCAGGTTCCAGGTATCATTCATGCAAATTAATTCATACAGCCATTAAAAAGCCTATTAATCTCTTTAATATCCAAGAGGCTAGTAACTTAATCATTTTTACCTTTTGCTATGTTGTAAGAACTTGTCCGTTTTCTTGCTATTATCCTACCAATTTTATGATTGCATTGAAGTAAAGCCAGTTCTTCCAGTGAGAAAGGCAAGGGTGACATAGATAAGTTAAATAATTTCCTTCTTAAGTTATTGATCTTTAATTTGAGGTCTACTTAAGCTATGACATTCTTTTTTCCTCTTGCTGTAAATGACATTTCTGTCATTGCACTTCTGATGTAGGATCTTCATATAAAATAACAGCTTTATATAAAAGGAGTTTACTTTTAAAAATAAGTTCCAGGCATTAGAATAGAACGGAAACATTTCCTTCATAATATGTTTTGATAGAAATAAATTGTTATTTTCATGAGAATTATCAGGATGAAAAGGAAAAAATATCTGTTAGATTACATCCGGAAAGAAACGCCAGACACAGAAAGTATTAAAAAGAAAATTTTCAAAGACGGTTGTCATCTTAGATTTCTTCTCTGCCCTGTCTTTGCCTAACACTTTAATAAGAATAATGCACCACTCCATGTATATGAACAGCACAGCTCTGATGCGTAGAAGAGGTTATTAATGTCTCTGTAAACAAGGCCTCATTTATTTATGTGCTTAAATACAGATTTAGGAACTTCTTTTTTGGCATAGAATTTCAAAAATATTGGTTCAACTAAAACATTGTTCTGTCATGGAAGGTGACTGGCTACATTCTCTGAGATATTATGGAGGCATTCTGATCATGAGTTCATAATATTGTTGGAGTTTTGTTTGGTATGGAGGAAAGCATTACCTGAAATACATAAAGAAAGATATAATGGGTTATGCATATATCATCTAGTGATATACTGTTTCAATATAGCATTATATGAGATTGAAGTAACTACCTTTATTGTCCCAAGAAGACTCATTTAAAATACCATCCCCTGCCCCTTTCTTAGTAGGTTTTGATAGATGAAGATTGCTTCACAGTGGTGTCTATATAAAAGGTATAGAAAATAAATTTAATATGATGATAAACCTCCTGTCAGTGATCTATATGCAGCATGTTTTTTCTGTCCTTAGGGTTGCTTAACAAGGCTATGGAATCCCTATGATTTCCAGGAGGAGGTTTGTTCAATATATCCAGACATATCAGTTTAACACAGAAATGATGAGTGATTCATAACACTACAGGACATCCCACTCAAATCAAATATCAGAAAGGCAACTGAATGTATCATTGGCATAGGAAGGATAAAGACAAAATTGTTAACATGGTTCACCCTGAAGTCATGAAGTTATAGTATCTAAAACAGACTGAGAATGGATATTATCTTTTTTATATTCCCTTCACCAGTATGGTATTCCCACATGAATGGAGTGGTGGCATTTTATTCAGTTACACTAGCATCATTAACAGTACAAGGTAAACAACAATGGAGCATCAGCCTGCAAAAATAGCAGCCCAGATAATTTCACATAGATTATCTTTTTTTTTCTTCTTTTTTTTTTTTTTTTTCGGGGAGGGAGTCTTGCATAATCCCATTGTTGTCATGTTTGAATGTTTACCCTCAAAACCTTCCTTTTTGCTTCTATTCTCTACCTACCCTGCCCCCTCTCAAGAGAGATAAACACACATCCTCAGTCATGTGGCAGCTTGAAGAATGGAGATACAGAGGCATAGCAATTTGCCAAGGGTCAAATAGGATACCTGTGGTGGAGCAAAGAATCATATCCAGGTCTCCTTGGAGCCAGATTAATGAGATAAACATTGGACTAGACAACCTCTCTACACATTATCCATTTTCCGTAAAGAAGTTTCAAGCAACTTATTTTCAGTGCCAGAATCGTTCCAGTATAAAAATACAAAATCATTCAGCACCAGCAGTCTTACCAGGATGACTAATAATAATACAAGTATAAGAACAAATGGATACATATTCATATTTATATAGTTATACATATATATATACACACACATACACACACACAGAAGAAGATAAAGATGTGGTTACTCCAAGAAAATAGAGTTAAATAGAGAAGTAGCTAATGTTTTTGAGACATTAATCCAAATAAAGGTATACGTCAAATAAGATTTAGCCCCATAACATCAGGTCAGAAAATATGAATAAATTCCATGGATGTTGATTTAAATCTGTATGTAACTTGAATTCAAAAGAATGCTAGGTAGCCTTTTTGTTTTGTTTTTTAATAACTAGTGAATTAATTTATTCATGTAATCAAAATCTCTCAAAATCCAGTAGCATAAAAAAAAAATAAAAAGGAAATAAATTTAATAAATTTTGGATTTTGAGTTCTAGAGTATATCAAGCATTCAATGGGCAATTGCTTTCTCACCTTCCAACTATAAAAAATTTTATGACATATTTGATGTAACAATGTAGCAGAGACAAACATTTTGATTTACAGTAATTCCAGTGCTGTTAACCTGTTCAGCATAATAAAAGAGATTACTCAAAAAAAAAAGCAATAAATCAGAAAATAAAATAAAGGAATAAAGGTAAAATTCTATATATAGTAAAGGCCTCCCATGAAATGTTGCCTAAGCCACTAAAGCAAATGTCATGTCTGATTAAATAAATGGGTAATGGTTTTTAAGGTTTCTTTTCCAAATGATCCTAAGATTGCAGCAAGACCGTTATCTAAGTAAGTCCTTTAGGTTTCTTTAATCATAGCCTAAAAATTGGTTTCATAGTCGCTTGAAACCAATAAAAAGAAGATAACTGATTTCTTTGGGCTATAGATCTAAGTCGGGATCTTAATATTAACAGTGATTCTATTTTGCTGGTGGTGACTGCTTACTATTGGTAATTCCCACATATGTTGACACATATTGTTGAATTTTTCATAATCCATTGAAATATCTGTGCCATGACAGATATATTTCTGAAGAAATTAGGGGTGAATGTTAACTTTTTGGTTGTCAGCATGACACAAACATTAAGCCCTTAAGATACACAAAGAAACAAAAGGGAAGTCAAACTTTCTCATGAGCTTTTTTTCCCTGGAACAATTCAAGAGAGAAAAATGTCACCACAGTTAATAGTGTAAAGTCTCTGAGTGGCCTGAAGCAGAAGCACCTGTCAAAATTGCAATCACAAAAAGGGTCACCAGAAGGACAAACGCTGTATATAGTTGTATAGCAGTTCTTTGAAAATTAAGTTTAAATATGTTGTAATTCCACTATTATACAAATAAATCCAAGGGTTTTTTTTTTAAATATGAAACTAAGAATATCACTATGGATATGAAGTCAGTGGGACTTGAATTGCAAATTATTACACAATAAGCAAGCCACATTACTGAATGCCCTGTTGCAGTACTGAATTTATGATTAAGCTTGAGTTAAACTGAAGAAAAAATGCTCATGGAATTTTAAACTCCCATGGCAAGGAATTAGATTGTTTTCCTACATTTTAATGCCAACCTACCTAACAGATTTACTGTCCTCTATTGTGAAATAGAAAGACCAAGGAGGGAATGTACTTTCAGCAATAAGAGAAGAATGTAGAACAAAAAAACTTCCCCTCCACAAAAATTCCAAATTCCACCTTGACTGCTTATGAATAAAGGTTTTTACTAAATGGAAAATGTTGGTTTATCATAGGACTGGAAGGAAACTGTGTAATTTTTGTTTCCTTCCCTCAGCCAGGACTCAACACTCACACAAACAGCGCCAAACAGCCTCATCCCATTCCTCCCTGACTGATCAGGATTGGTGGAATATATATATATATATATTTCTAGAGAGAGATGTAAAATGTAGATTCTTGCTATAGCTGAGCTCAGACACTCACTCTGCCCAGTAGCTGCCCCTGGATCCCAGTCATCCTGATAGGTGTCACACCTGAGCACCAGGGCTGGGGCTCTCCTAGGACAGCTCTGGGAGAAGACCCAACAGGACATCCTTCTTCTGAGTCCTTAACTTCTCTGGGGCGAAGGGACCAGAAGACAAAAACACCTGGTCTGTGACAAACAGGCTCACCTGAGGCACAGATCCCAGCTCTTCCTCAGACTCTGTACAGCTGTTAGCTGATGAAGAACTGAAAAAAGGAAGCAATTGTGTCAAGTAAGTACTTCTGCTGCTTTGTTTTTCTCTTCCAGGGAAATTTTTGAGATATGTTTGATTGAAGTGGTGGGTCATTTAGAAGCCAACTGCTGTGACAATATCTTTGGAAGATTCTCGGGACCTGACTGGGTAAGGATTAATGTGAACTTTCTACTTTGCTTCTGTTGTTCATAGACATAAACTGAGAAAGTTTCCACAAGCATTTAATCCAAGCATTAATCTACCTTCGAAGTATTTAAATACCAACTTCAGTTATTGATCTAAAATACATTTCTTTTATGGGAAATAATTTTTCACGTAAAATAAATTAACAACTGCACCAGTTCAATACAAGATAAACAAAGTAACAGCCATAAAATAAAAAGTTAGAAAATTGTGTGACAACAAGAATTTACACGTAAAAGCAAAATCTATGGAGAATTTTTCCAGTAAAGATTAAATCTGATTTGCTGTGTGAGGCCATTTAACCCAGAGTCCCAATCACTCCAAGAGGCTGCTGCTCCCCTTCTCCAGGGTCTGGCCACCTGTGTCTGCAGCTAGCTCTGCTGCTGTGTCACTGCAAGGTCCAGCTGCTGGGCTCCCCTGTCACTCAGGGGCTGCAGTTCAGCCCCAGCCCTCACCCCTGGTCCTTGCCTAAACTGCACTGCAGGCACCCTGCTGCCTGTCTTCGTACCCTTGATCTGGACCCTGACCAACTTCCCAGGTTGACCTGAGACCTGCCTTGCACCATGGACTTGTCTCATGATACGGACTCTTGGGTGGCCCCAGTCAGTGTCTGCAGACCTACCCTGCTCCCCCCACTGGGTTACTTACCTCCGTCGACTGTTCCTGCATCGGTGAAGCCCCTGCCCTGCTGGCCTTGTTATCCCACCCTCGCTGTAATGCTGAGCCTTGTGCTCATGATACAAAACCAAATTAGTTGTCAAGAAAATTAAAATGATGGCCTCAGAACTTTCTTTTGCTTAAAGTTTATGTGCAACCTTAACAATAACAGTGTTTTTATGTAATAATATCTGGTTACATTATATTCACAACCTGCAATTTCTCCTTTTCATTACATTCTTTCTTTGCCTAGTTACTGTAGTAAATTATTTTTCCCCTATAATATGAGATAAAATAATTTCATTCTAACATCATACAAACTCTCTGCATAGCATATTTTGTTTGAGACACTCTTGTTACTAGAAAGTCTTAAAAGCTTTCTTTTCCTAATTAATCTTTTTATTTCTTGTCAAACTTCCTTCTTGCATAGACGATGCATGGAATAAATTTATATGCACTAAAGTTGCCAAGCTGGAATAGCTGACTGTTCTCACAGTTCAATGCTTTAATCTGAAATTCCATCTGAGAAGCTATTACTAGATTATTCAATAGAAGGTATAAGAAGGCTCAGGGACTGAAGCATATGCTCAATTTTGGCCTCTAGTAGTACCTAGTTAGAAGTCAATGGGGCTGTTTTCAGTCTCCAAATTTAAAAATATACTGAAATTTTGTGTCAGAATCTAATTCATATTTACTTATATTTAAATTTAAGAATACAGATAAATCTTGTCATGATTATTTGGGTGGTAGTACATAGCTGGCCATCAAAATGGATGGGGGAGATCAAGCTGCATGAAATATAAATTGTTTCCACTGAAATTTTTTCCATCTCTATATTTCAATCATAATATGACAGGTTATTTGTATTACAAGCACTTTATGATATTAAAATTAATATATTTAGTTTCACAATTCATTTATCCTCAGTCATATGATAATAAGCTTCACCACTATCCAGATTAACAGATCAGTGCTAATAAGAACAAAAATGCAAATCCAGCTCACTGGCCTTAAACACAACATCTGCAGAAAGTTAACACATCTGATTTAAGAGGAAAGTACTTTCTAAAAGGGTAACAGGCATAGGTTATATGACATCACTACCAAATACTCGGTAAATTATAGCTGTCCTAATACTATAAAAGAGCAGTTGTGAAGATTAAGTTTCTTTAGAAATAGTCTGATTGTGCATCCCCTAGAGAAGAAATTAGAATAATTTAACAATGAAAATCACAGAGAGCAGTGGTGGGGTCCAAGTGTAAGAGGGAACATGAACCTCTTCTGACCAAAAGTACCAGACACTTTTGGCCATAGTTGTTACCTCCGATGCCAGGAAGCCTGTGATCTAATAATGTCCGATTGTTCATTGTGTCACATTTGGCAATCATATTGCCTAGTTACAGGTGCCAATTCTTATTGTTTTGTCCAGTCTCTGGCATCAAAGCAAGACTAACTCCAGTTTCTCTGTATTGCAGAGAAATTAAATACTTCATTGTAAAATAACATTCTGACACTATCCCAAGAAGACAAAACGATAAGGACACCGCATAACAACCCCAAATCTCCTTTTTAAAGAAATATTTATGCATTTAAAAGTCTATATGCATCTGGCAGAATCCATGAATAACAACAGATTGAAATAAATAAATGCAGACAGTTTATCAATGCCACAAAGAGAAGGCCAATGATTGCTATAGAAACAACGGCTTCTCTCTTCCACGAGTAGATATAAAACCTGAGAGGACAGAGTCCAAAACTATTAAAGATTTCACAAACCATCACAGTCTGACAGTCCTCTATCAATATTTAAGATCAAATTACATGTCATAGTTGAATCTGATATTGGGGGGAAGCTCAGAAGGGAGACTCCTACCTCCCAGTAGTGAGGCAATGACAAACATATCCAGTGTTATTGCCAGTGCATTACAACTTCTCTCCTGCCAGTAGGGGTAGAGAAAATCTTTATCAATTACGGCACACAGGCAGTTCCTATGCTATTGCCTGACAGCATGCCAGACACCTTCTCTCAGAGTTATGGGTCAAGAAGGCAGTTCAATCCCTTTCAGTCCAGAGAAGTGAGAGTCCTGATCTTCAGCACTTCTATTAAAGTTGAATGTCACAGACAAGGTGCACAAGGACTAGATCCCCAGGTGGCGGCTCCCTGGTGCCTGTAAATCCAACTGCACTTCCTAATCTAACTGACCCCTTTTCTCCCTTGCTGCTGTGAACAGTGCCTGATTGAAAGGGACAAAAAAATCAACCACTTCAGAGTAAGGTGCTTTGTAGCATTTTACCTAGAAGTGTGTAGCATCCACAGAAAATCAAGTAAAATATAGGCTATTTGTATATTTTCCTTCTCCTTGCATACTCAATAATTTCCATTCAGCCCACTTACATCCAACTTTTGCCTGAGAGAAGCAGACTGTTTGCTACTTCTTCCAAACACTCCCCTCCAGATGCTCCTGTTAGTTACTCCATTGTGTCTTCCCTTCTGTTGGGAACTTTCTAAAGCAAGGGTTGGTCTTTTCTTCTCTGTACCTTCAGCCTTGACTAAGTAAATGTGTAACTCTGCCCTGCACCTGGAAAATAGCATTTTCCAAGTTGACTGTCTAGCTGCTATAATCTGTCTCCAAATTTTGTATCTTGGTTTCTTAGTTCATCATAATTTCATTTTCTGTTTGCTTTCCCTTGAATAGTGTCCTCTGAATTCATTGCCAGTAGGAAGGATAGTATTAAACATGTAAACTAAGTTGCTTTTAATAGTAATTTAAAAGAAAAAATCCCGATTTTACAATTATTGTCTACATGATTATATCTAGATTGTTTCCCTCTTTGTGTAAGGCAGTGTTTCAATTATATAAGTCTTCCTAAAGCAGATATTTATTATGGAATACAATGGTGAGCTAAAATTAAAACAAATATGATTGCCCCTTCTCTGTTCTCAGGAACTGCTTTATGTCTAGCAGCTCACACTGTCAACAAGTATGATCCCAATTGGGATCAAGACGTTCTTCAGAGGCTGAATCAGTCTTATCTTATGGATTTTTCTTGAATTAATCCTTGTGTTATAGTTTCCAGTTTTGTTTCAGAACTTAAGGGAACATTTTTCCTTGTTCAGTATTCTTTTTCTGATCACAGCCCAGCGGGTTATCAGCAACATACTCTTCTATCAGTTCTGACTTCTCCATTCAACTATTGTCATTACTGAATTTCATGTAGCCTCTAATCTTCAGTCCATGTTGGGCTACTGCATTTCTAAGAGAAGAGGACACAAGTAGGGGCATGGCAGCTCCTGACATCCCTAACTTGGAATGGAAATCTCCAGATTCCTATTTCTCCTTCCTCAGCTCTGCCGTTTTGCCCAGTCAGAGCAGTCACCTCTGGTCTACCATAAAACTCCCACTCATTTCACCCAGTGAACTATATCTCTTTTTTCACATCAGCTCCCCAGATTCCTCACATCTCCAGTGTATTAAACTGTTTACGCATACCTTTAAAACCTTCTAAGTACCCTAAAGCTTATGACTCACAATATTAAAATATGGGGGGTGGGGGGGTGTAATTATATATTTTATTTTTAAAATATGTAAAAAAACCCATATATGTATGTTGAACTTCCTCCTTCTTCCTACTGTTACTTTGTTCAGTTTCGGCTCCCCAGCAGTTCACTTCTAAGCTCCCACTCACCACATTCCCTAGGATCCTGGTGTTTGATGCCAAGCTCCCAGTGACATCTGAAACCAAGCCCACACTCTTCTGTGGCCCTTCTTGCAGAAACCAAATGTTTCTGACAGGAATATCAAGTAGACACTTCTTATGAGGAGCTCACACAGTCAGGACTCCAAGATTTGAGAGATGATGTGTCCAAAAAATCCCACAAACTGATCTATAGTACTTTTAAACTCATGCAAATTTGGAATATCTTAAAGGTCTCCAGATGCAACTGTACCTCATCTTACATTAAAATTCATGGATTATGAACTTTAAAACATATTTCTTTGAAAATGGTCTGTATATTTTTAGCAAAATCTTAGCTTTAGTTGCTGTTTTTTTGAGGTATTTTGTGCCAGTACTAGAAGACACAGCAATACTACTGGATACATCTATGCGGCTATAAATTCCTCTGAGATCTTTGTCAATAACAGCTAACCCAGTTAGGTCTGTAAATTTTTTCCACACCATAAAATAAACCTCTTTCCTTCCTCCTCTGGCATTTTTGATTATAAAACTCAATTTCTGTTTAACAGACACTATTAAGTCAGGAAGACTAGTCCAAAAAGCTACCCTTAAAAAAAAAATACACTGACAAATGTTTTGCCTAAATCTATAGGCTTTTTAAGTGATTATACTCAGAGTGCATTAGTGACTTGTAAATATAGTGACTCAGCTGCCTTTCTTATTTCTCCACCACTCTGCATTATTTCCACACTCCACTGTGACAGGGTCTCATCACGCACATTGGTTTTAGTAAGTGAATCTTGTCAAGTAAGCTTCAGTCATGCCTAAGGCTCAGAAGCTTGTTGCAGTCAGCATTCTTTTGGACTGCTTTGTCAGCAGAAACTGGAAGAAAAGCTCTCACTTATGTTTTGAATCTGGGGCACTGACTACCTTGAAACACCAGCTTGATGCTCAAATGCTGCACACTCAAGAAAGGAAATGTTAGTTTTACTAGTTTGGTTTTTACCTTGCACATTTCACTTTTGCCGTGACACCTATTCTCAGAGACACTTGAAAGAAAGAGAACTATCACCAGGAAATATGTCACTCCCTGAACTGTTGTAAGTAAGTAAGTAAGTAAGAAAGAAAACAAAAGAATAGTACCTATTTCATTGTGCTAAATTATTTGCACATCAAGCTAGAACTGTTTACTGCAGCGTTTGAGTAGACATTTCAATACAGGAATTATGCATTTGTTTTAAAGTGAATGTACAGCTAGTAGTGATTTTGGCAATTAAATATATGCAGGAACTGCTTGAAGAGTTTGAAAAATATTTTTAAATTGGTTAAACATGTAGTATACTACATGGACTAGATTCTCTAATTGGAGTTGTATCCTTTATACCATTCAGTAGCCAGAAGTCCCTTCCAGACCAGGTCCTTTAATTTCTGAAATGACAAAGGCTGCCTTGTACATGTAAGGGAGGAGTCCCAGAACATGAAGAATTTATTCATTTCCTTTCCGCCTGCTCTCCAGTGGTTTATGTGTCTCAAATCAAGCAGCAGAAGAACCTGATCCTAAATAAAAATAACTTCCTGAAAACTTCACTTACATTTCTGTGTGTAGATCTATGACACTGAATAGTCTGTCTCCAGATATTTACTCTTTTGTTTCTTACACTTTTATGTAAACAAACACAATTGCATAAAAATTGGAACTTTTCTTTCTTTATAATTTAAAATTGTCCTACTGCATGTTCCTTGCTAAAATGTTCCTTCTCAAATATGACAACACAAACAGAAGACCATCTGATTGAGAGGTAAGCAAGGATCATCGATAGAAAAGATATTTGGCAATAAGATTCGGTGTTTCATTTTCAACTGCTCTAATCAATGTTTGCACCCTGTTCACTGAATTAGGATCAAATTTCAAGAGGTGGCACAAACACAAGGAGGAACATAGGAGGCAGTTAAACTCTTAAATTCTTTTTAAAGCTTCCAAGTAAGATCTTTGTAAGACAACTTTAATTCTAACTGAATAATGCAGAGCAGTTGCAGAAAGTAAATTATAAATTAATAATCACAAGGTTTCACAGAGAAAACCTGACTCTCTCTGAGTTTCATGTGAACAGAAATAGCAACATGACCTACTTTGTTAGTCAAAACGGTCTGAATAACAAATACTCCCAGTGAACTCTTCACGGATGTCATATATTCTGTGTATAAAAATTTATTACCATTCAGAATCTGAAAAATTAATAATGATTTGCCTTTGTTTAAAGCAAACAAATACAACACATATACACTCACATACAGACACATTACATATATACTTGAATATGTGTGCATTTTCCATATATACTTGAGTTTATTACATATATGCCTGGATATATGTGCATATAAATATATATGAATGTCTTATTGAATTATAATTTAGTAACGGGTAAACCTAGACTTCTTCACTGTAGTTTCTGCTTCTCTGTTTTATGAAATCTGATGTGACATGGATGGGCAGAGAGTGGGTGAAGGCACTGAAGTACAAGATCATTTCATTCACTCCTTACAGACAGTTCCACTGTGCTAGAAAAGTTTGGTCTGATTTAGTTGAAACTGTAGCCAGTTTCCAAATGATCTGGCACAAATTTCATTCCAACCTCACATATACCTACCCATGCTGTCTCTTCTCCTTGGATGTCAAACTATTCACAGGTGCCTTTTCCCTTTGCTGTCTCCTCTGTTGACCCCAGAGTCATGTAGCCCTTGAAGAATTTAGTAGGCAGCTTTCTCTCCTTCATTCTTTCCTTCTTCTGTTAGGTTTGGACCAGGAAAGCCCTGCCCACTCCCTTCAATGACCAAGCCATGGTTTCATGAGTCTTGGTTGCACTCTCAGACTGGAGGCTATAAAGGGGTAGAAATTCCCAGAGTGGCAGAAATTAATTCAGGTTGAAGTTTTGAAAAAACACTAAAAGGCTGACAAATATTTTCCTGGAGAACGTTTTTAGCCACTCAGGAAAATAAGCCTCTGGCAAACAGTTAAAACTATTTTACTAACACATAAAATTATATTAAGCTCTGGTAGTTACACTTACAATTATGTAAGGAATTTTTTTTTTTTTAATAAGTAGTCAAAGTTTTCTCTTTCCAGGAGGTGCATACATTTGAATTTGTATTTGAACACACTGAGAAATCAATTAATGACTACAAGATTTTTTGGTCTAGAAAATGCATATCATTATATTAATGACATGAAATTAATATTCAGATATTTAGGATTGCTTCCTCACAGTTTTCAATATTTGGAATGAATAATATGTGGAAAAAACAAGATATAGATGCTAACGTATTTGCCTATTACTATTACAGTCACTGTCACATTTATGTGTCAGTCTTTTCAATGTGAGACCAGGCTCAACTCCACACAAGGTTATTTATAGCTGTAACAAAAGTGTAACTGTTTTTTTCATAACACTGTGCACAGAATAATTTCTAGTTGTTGTGGTATAGCTGAAATGAGAAAACATACAATATTTCATGCCTTTTGGAAATAGCGCCAACATATGAATATATTGTCATTCACTGACGCTTAAGCCTCATGCCTTAGAGATGACCAAGATAAATAGCCAGCACCATGTTAGTCTTCAAAAAGAACTTGTTCTTCATGTCATGAAAAATTCTTTCTTTCAAGTGATGGAGTTTACCCTGTAAATTAAATCTCTAAAGTAATGGAAGAAATAGCCCATGACACTGGTGGGGGAAATTAAATTAGAGTCACTAATAGCAGGTCAGCACAGTCCGAGCAGGAGGTAATGGAAGTGACCACATGAATGATAAGCAGGCCTTCACTAGGCTGTGACATCTGTCTCCCAGAGACTGTGACAAACATTCATCTGTGTGGCAAGCAATTCACAATTCAAGCACTAGCATGTTTATAGTGCAACCTGACACTGGTGGAGCCAAAGCATGCCAGTCTTTCTCAACAGGATGCCCTAATTCCTTAATGAAGACCATTAAGACAAGTAAAAATCTTTGACCCTGGTCTCTCTGCTAAATCAATCTGCCACTGCTCCAGATAATATTTTCTTTCTTTCTTTCTTTCTTTCTTTCTTTCTTTCCTTTTCTTTCTTCTTTCTTTCTTTCTTTCTTTCTTCTTTCTTTCTTTCTTTCTTTCTTTCTTTCTTTCTTTCTTTCTTTCTTTCTTTCTTCTTTCTTTCTTTCTTCTTTCTCTCTTCTTCTTTCTCTCTTTCTTTCCTCTTCTCATTCTCTCTTCTCTCTTCTTCTTTCTCTCTTTTCTCTCTTTCTCTCTTTCTCTCTTTCTCTCTTTCTTCCTCTCTTCTCTTCTTTCTCTCTTTCTCTCTCCTCTTTCTCCTCTTTCTCTTCTCTCTCTTCTCTCTTTCTCCTCTTTTCTCTCTCTCTTTCTCTCTCTTTCTCTCCTCTTTCTCTCTTTCTCTCTTTCTCTCTTCTCTCTTCTCTCTTTCTCTCTCTTTCTCTCTTTCTCTCTTTCTCTTCTCTCTTTCTCTCTTTCTCTCTTCTCTCTCTTCTCTCCTTCTCTCTTTCTCTTTCTTCTCTCCTCTTCTCTCTTTCTCTCTTTCTCTCTCTTTCTCTCTCTCTTTCCCTCTTTCTCTTTCTCTCTCTTCTCTCTCTTTCTCTCTCTTTTCTCCTCCTTCTCTCTTTCTTCTCTCTCATCTCTTTCTCTCTTTCTCGCTCTTTCTCTCTTTCTTCTTTCTCTCTTTCTCTCTTTCTCTCTCTTTCTCTCTCTCTTCTCTCTTTCTCTTTCTCTCTTCTCTCTCTTCTCTCTCTTCTCCTCTTTCTCTCTCTCTCTTCTCTCTCTCTTCTCTCTCTCTTTCTCTCTCTCTCTCTTTCTCTTCATCTCCTTTCTCTCTTTCTCTCTTCTCTCTCTTCTCTCTTTCTCTCTCTTCTCTCTCTTTCTCTCTTTCTCTCTTTCTCTTCTCTCTTCTTCTCTTCTCTCTTTCTCTCTTTCTCTCTTTCTCTTCTCTCTCTTTCTCTCTCTTCTCTCTCTCTCTCTTTCTCTCTCTTTCTCTCCTTCTCTCTTTCTTTCTCTCTTTCTCTTTCTCTCTTTCTCTCTTTCTCTCTTTCTCTCTAATCTCTTTCTCTTCTCTCTTTCTCTTCTCTCTTTCCTCTCTTTCCTCTTCTGCCTCTCTCTCTTCTCTCTCTTTCTTTCTCTTTCTTTTCTTTCTCTTTTCTTTCTCTTTCTTTCTCTCTTCTTTCTCTTCTTCTCTCTTTCTTCTCCTCTTTCTCTCTTCTCTCTCTTTTCTCTTTCTCTCTCTCTTTCTCCTCTCTTTCCTTTCTTGATTTACTTACTTATTTACTTATTTATATGCATGGAAGATATTTTATGAACTAGTACAATCCCCATTCCTCCCAACTTTATTAAGTTACTGGTAATTCTAATTCACTGCAGTAAAATATGCAGGAAAGAAGGTAGGGAAATATCAAGAACAGATTCTGTTTTGGAATTGTAGAAGATTGAGTGTAGGCTTTCTCTAAAGACTTTAACATCACTGTAATAGCCTTTGGCAAAATAGCAGGGTATGTTAAGGTAAAATGGACTCATGCGTTGTCATACAAAGCTCCACTGAGTTTCAGGGTCTGATGTATTTCCTAATACATGAGCATGATCACTGATCTTTTGATATAAACCTAATAATGTAATAAATAACATATGTCCAGAGAAAATACAGGTTTCTATAAAATACAGGGCTAAAGGGTAAGGTCATATTCTACCACCTTGTTTCTCTGCATTGAAACAACTTAGTAGCACACACCACCATCATTACCAAATATTTTCAGCAGGAATTAAGAATACAGACAGCAAAAGTAAGGGCAGTAGGATAACAAATATCAAAGTGCTTGGCCAAGTAAGTGTGTGAGTGAGTAAATAAATAAATAAACCTTAGAGCATATGAGCCTCTGTTCAGATAATAAAAGAGGCTGAAAGAAATGCTTGTTTACATTATCCACAGGATATATGTGATCTTAACCTTTTAGTCATTACTTTAAAACAAACAGCATATTAAAATGAAATTTCCCCAGAGTTACTGATTTGCAAAGTGAAATAATGAACATCATATCCCTCATTTACTCACACTACTTGTTTCCATTTACATGGTGATTAGGCTTACTCAGTACTAATGATCATTTGGCAGTATTATTACGTGGCTTAAAAATCCAGAGGTACAACTACAAGGATAAATGCTACTAAAAATGCCAGTCAACATTTTCTCGTGTTGCAGTAGACTCTAGTACTCCGAGTTGTGACATTTCCAAATAGCATCCTAGCACAAAAGTACTCTTTGTGCCAAGGCTCAGGCAGTCATCAGAGGCAGAGTGTTGGTCTCTCCAGCTCTGCAACATCCTTTCTCACTGCTGAAAACTTCCTCCTGTGGACACGCTGCATCTCGTTGTGTGCACAGATGTCTGTCCAGAACACGTTATAACTGGCATTGGGTCCAGAGCCCACTGATGACAACAGGATTCCTGAAGAAATGGCTAGATGAATATCCAAAAAAAAAAAAAAAAAAAAAAAAGAAAAGAAGGCATACTGTGGAGGGCAGGTGGTACACACAAAAATGCATTAATTAGTTAATTAATTAAAGCCCTCTCAAAGCCTAACTTTTGCATTTTTCATAGGTCAGATTTCAGAGCTTGTTAACAACAGATTCTCTTGGTTTAATTTTAAAAGGTTTTAGCTATCAGTTCTAGAAGCCATAAACTTAATATGTAATATATATCCTTTTCTCAAATAAATATTTTCACAAAAGTATTAGACTTGTCTTCCAAGACAGCTAATGAGAAGTTGCATCACAGATCTCCACAGTTCCTCAGAACTAACTCTTCAGGACTACAAAACTAATTGAAATAAAGCCCCATTGTACTTCCAGAGCAAAAGTAAACATCTATTTGAAAAAGAAAGTCAGCAAGGCAACTTTCCAAACTCACCTACTACTACAACTAAGAAAAATTTCAGAGATGACCGATGCAGACTGAGGAGCCATAGAGCCAGTTTCTTTTGGAAAAATGTGGACATCAGAACAGAAACAACATCAGTATAAGGGGAAAAACTGAAGACTCCAAACCTCAAATCTTACAGGACGGAATTTTCCAAAGGCAACTTTAACCTAACTCTACTCTGATTGAAATCAATAGTCATTTGCAAAAAACCAAACCCACTAAAATTGAGGCATCATTAAACACTTTGCAAAACATATCCTTACTGTGGAATTTGCACTGCTTCCTGAGCCTCTTAATGAATTTTAAGGCACTTTTAGATGGTCATTATTTCTCCATTAGAAATTACCCTATTTCCACTGTGGTAGTAGTTAGCTGCTAGTAAATTTACTACTTACTCATCCTTTACACAGGGGCAGGTAAAGACCCCAGAAGTGAATACACAGTCATGCCAAATACAATTCATAGTCATGGCAAAAAAGAGCCCAACATGTTCAGGCCCAGAGGGCATTCCTGGGCCTACACATGGCCCAGGACCCCATGACAGCCCTCAGGGCTGTCAGCCTCTGACACAGCGACACAGCGACAGGGCCAGTCTCCAGCTCTCCACAACCCTGCCCAGCCCCACCAGGAGCCCCCCAAGCCAGACCCACCCAGGGATGAAGGCCCTAGCTCAGTCTCAGCCAGGGCTGGCAAGGCCCCTAACAGCCATGTTACCACATTGACCCTGTCCCTTGAGGACTGACTCTATCCCTTAAGGAGCTACCAGCCCTGGTCTTTTCGGACTCTAGTGTTTTGACACCAGGTCAGGGTTTTAACCATAAAAGTTGTTCTTGTTGGACAGCTCTTTCCTAGATCTGAGAAACACTTCTTTGCTGCTGCTCACCAGCGGTTACAAATTTACTTCACGCTTCGTCTCCTTCACCAGAGAAAGAAACTAAGACTGACTCTTCTGTGGGCAAAAAAGATAGGAAAACAGGCAACATCAGCCCTTAATCCTTTCCCCTGGGAAGCCTATATTGGAAGGTAGATAGAACTTGGATGCCAGAGAGATTTCTTTAAGAAAATGGCAGCAGAATTAAATGTTATGAACTTTTTTACTGGATGCAACATTCAGCACTTGAAATTATCTTGGAAAATGACGGCTTAATGTTGAAGCCATTTTACAGTACTCCAGCTCATGGTCCTCACCTGACAAGAGCCTGTGTGACAGCAACCCATCATCAGAACTGACACATGTCAGAAAACCTTGGGTAATGTACCATGGGAGTCCATCAGGAACAGACATGTTGGTGGTCACGGATTAGAGAAAAGGATGAGTACTAGATTGTTTATGCCTATTACCTGTCACAACATGAATTATAGTTATCTAGAAGGACAGGCTATGTACTCAGACTCCCACAGACTTAGCTGGGCCTTTTACTAAGCAGAAATAATCGCAGGAGACAAATATGTAATCTCATTTATATTTACTTTCCAATGTTAGTTTAATACCAAGTAAAGGTATTGTATGGGCACACACTTTGCTGGGTAAAAAACTGGCTGGATGGCTGGGCCCAAAGAGTTGTGGTGAACAGATTTAAATCCAGTTGGCGGCCGGTCACGAGTGGTGTCCCCCAGGGCTCGGTTTTGGGGCCACTCCTGTTTAACATCTTTATTGATGATCTAGACGAGGGGATCGAGTGCACCCTCCGTAAGTTTGCAGATGACACCAAGTTGGGTGGGAGTGTTGATCTGCTCGAGGGTAGGGAGGCTCTACAGAGAGATCTGGACAGGCTGGAGCGATGGGCTAAGGCCAACTGCATGAGTTTCAATAAGGCCAAATGCCGGGTGCTGCACTTGGGCCACAACAACCCCCAGCAGCGCTATAGGCTTGGGGAGGAGTGGCTGGAGAGCTGCCAGTCAGAGAGGGACCTGGGGGTGTTGATTGACAGCCAGCTGAACATGAGCCAGCAGTGTGCCCAGGTGGCCAAGAAGGCCAATGGTATCCTGGCTTGCATCAGAAATAGCGTGGCCAGCAGGGACAGGGAAGTGATCTTGCCCCTGTACTTGGCACTGGTGAGGCCGCACCTCGATGACTGTGTTCAGTTTTGGGCCCCTCACTTCAAAAAGGACATTGAATTACTCGAGCGTGTCCAAAGGAGGGCAGTGAAGCTGGTGAAGGGTCTGGAGGACAGGTCTTATGAGGAGCATCTGAGGGAACTGGGAACTGGGGTTGTTTAGTCTGGAGAAGAGGAGGCTGAGAGGAAACCTCATTGCCCTCTACAACTACCTGAAAGGAGGTTGCAGAGAGATGGGGATGAGTCTCTTTAACCAAGTAATAAATGATAGGACAAGGGGTAATGGCCTCAAGTTGCACCAGGGAAGGTTTAGACTGGATGTTAGGAAGCATTTCTTTATGGAACGGGTTGTTGGGCGTTGGAATGGGCTGCCCAGGGAGGTGGTGGAGTCCCCATCCCTGGGGGTGTTTAAGAGTCAGGTTGACATAGCGCTGAGGGATATGGTGTAGTTGGGAACTGTCAGTGTTAGGTTAATGGTTGGACTAGATGATCTTCAAGGTTTTTTCCAGCCTAGACGATTCTGTGATTCTGTGAAGGTAAGGAGATAAACAAAAGAGGTGCTCTTCTGAGCTCCTGATTCACTTGGGGTATGGAGTCAAAGCAGACTTGGTTCTAATCCGTAGTCAAGTGGAAATTTTCATGAAATCCCTGTGGCTGAGCAAAGTATGTTGTAAGGATTATGTCCATCTTTGACTTGGGTGAGAAGTGTTTGGTGTACAAATGTCAAAATACCCCAAAATTGCAAGTCCTGTTCATTTTTGGAAAATAAAAAATTTGATCACAAATTGACCTTTTGGGAGATGGTAAAGAAAAAATACATTGTATAAATTAAAAACAGTTGAAAATATATTTCTCATGCCTCCTTTTCCCCTTATATTCAAACTTAAACCTAAAAACTGAGCAACAAAGGAAAAGATTTTGACATCCTTTATATCATGTCTAGTTACCTGAGTGTATTTACACTTATACTGGCTTGAGATCAGGCTCATTTTCAGTGGGACTTAGATAATGATTTCACTTAAAAGTCTACCTAATTTAGTTCCCTATTCTTACATTTTGAGCAAGCAGCATGCAAAATGTGAGTTTAAAGGAAAGGAGATAACTGTGATTTAGTTCATTAAGGTGTAAATAATGCAATAAGGGCCCGGGAAAAAAAACAAAACAAGTTGGCTGTGGGAGTACAAACAGGTGTGGGTTCCCACTTCTCCTTTTGGGCTGCCTCTGGACAGCGTAGCTTTGGGATGCATTCAGCACGTTCTCTGGACTAATTTAAAAGATTTTTTTGGCGGTTGTTTTCAGACCAGCAAGGAATCTGAATCACACCATGACAAGCACCATGAAGAGAAGACTCAAGGGTAGAAGCATGTGGCCAGAATCACATGAGGCAGGATTCCCCTTTTCATAAGGACATAGCCTTAGATCAGTATCTGTCAGACCACAAGAGTGCACCCTGAGCAGTGTGCCCTTTGTACAGCTCTGGTGGATTTCTAAAATTTCCTCAAAGATAGATCCTCAGCACAGAGCATAAGTTAATAGTGTTGTTGCTGGCTTACACTAGCCTGGAGTCAGGCCCATAGCCATATGCATGATTGTGTTTAGGTATATGTGTATATATTTCTGTAGATCTTCATAGTATGACACACATGCTTGACTGTGTAAGTTTATAAATATGTGCCTATACATATATATACAGATCAGATACAAGATATACACAGACATTACACACTCTTGAAAGCCTGCTCTCCTGCACAAAGACTATTTCCAATATTAGTTTGATTTGCAACACTTCTCTCACCTTCTAAAGACAATTAAGGAGGAAAAAGTTGCACGTTAAGTGATCCCATTATGAATTCATTTGCTAGGTTTTTTATTAGCATAGAGGATGATGAATTAATTTTGTATTCAAGTAACACTCATTTCTGCCTCCAATAACAGTTCCCTCATAACGCACCATTAGTTAAATGTACCATCACAATAAAAATCCAACAAAAAAAAAAGTCTTTATGTTACTTTAAATAATGATCTAACCAAAAAAAAAAAAAATAATGAGCCCTCAGAGAAACTGAATTAGCACTATAAATTAGAAATGTTGCATTATGGTGAGAATATATTGTTTAGGTAATGTCAGTTCACAAGAACAACAGCCAAGCTCAATCGTTCTGTCTCCCAATTTAATTGTATAAAAAAGAGAAAAAAAAATAAAAAGAAAAATAAGAAGAAAATTCTTCTCTAGGGCCCACATATACTCCCCCATGTACCCAAGAGGGATAAAATGAAAATCATATTCTAACTTCAGTATCAAAAGAATAAATGCCAGCCACCTACCCATGTGTCGCTATTAAATTTCATTAGTACACACCTACTTGTGTGTCAAAGCCTTTAATAGAAATACTATGTAAGATGACATTGAAGGACACTTGTATCCAGACATGAGTTCTCTTTTCAACACAACCAACTGGACATCTCTCCTTCAGCTTGCTTCCTAACTATCTGAAAATCTGTATAAAAATCACCCTCTTACCCTTTTACCTGGTACCTTTCTGTGAAGCAGCTTTAATTCAAAGAGAGTTTTACTACATAAACCTCCTCTAGTATATTAGAAATGTAACCTACAGTTCTTACTGTTTGTGCCAGTGGCATACACAAAATGCTGTAGAAATTCAGATATGTTTATTTTAATCATTAGTCAAACTCTACAGTACTGTGAAGGATTTTTTTCTTGTTCTTCTTGATACTTCCCTGCTTTTCCTAAAATGTAAGCCACCAACACTGAAATTATGCTAAAATTCCAGTCTGCATCAGTCTACAGGTTAGGCAGATAGGAACACTGAATACTTGCCCTTATCCTCAGTGAGTCTGATAGATTTAAAAAAAAAAAAAAAAAAAAAAAATCAAGTTTAGCAAAGAGATTCAATGAGCCTATGAATTTCAAATTTGATGCTCACCTGCTCTCCCACACACCAATGTAAAAATACAATCCAGTAACTAGCATGGCAGCACTAAGCACAGAACAAGACCCAGTCTGTATATACAGGCTATGCTAGGGAATTAAAAACACAAATATGAGTTCCATCCTGTACTTTTCCATACTGTAAAATGCTTAGTGCAGGTTTGGCCTGAGTCAGTCAATGCTCTCCTTAGTAGTGCCCAAGGTATTTGTAGAGTTGAACAGACTGGGAGCCATTGTTAACAAACCTGTGCACTGTGGAAAGGGGCAGGGGAGTTCAGACATGTCAATGTAAACTCTGACATGGCAGGCAGCCTCAGGGCCAGAAAACAATCTCTGGCTCATTTGATTAGCTTTCTGAGTGCAAATGTAACTCCAGAATTGTACCAGTAGTACACATCTCCTAATAAATAGGATTATTTCCAGTGAAATAATTTATTTTTTTCTTTAGAAAGCTCTGGTTCATTAAACTTTTTTGCAGGAATAATTGTATCAGTTTCATCAAAGATAAAAAAGCTAATCAAAATTAGAGACAAGGACAACATTAGGAACCAGAAAGCTCAACAGCTGATAAGATATTTACCTGGCATGTGAGATAATGAAGTTCATGTCCCTGTTTTGAATCAGCTAGAACAAAGATTTGTGTTTTCTTGTTATTCAGCCTGCAAAACTATTTTGATCTAATAGCTACTCTGAGACAAAGTACGGTTATTTTTTCATTCTCTATTTTTTACCTGGTAAAGTTTAGGTTTCAATCCATGGGCAAGGGATTTTTTAACTATTTCCCACAAAGTCCTAACTTCAAATCGTATCTCCATCATTACCCATTCTCTGACATCCACCAAACACCAACTCAACCATCTGTATGTCCTTTTATAAGTACTTGGGGGTTAAGCACACAATTTTGATCTTTTATTTGATCCTGCAATGGGATCTAAGTACAGCTCATAATCAGAAGTGATTGACAAGAATAGCATATAAAAAAGGAAAAAAGCAAACTACCTAAAGAAAATATAAGCTATATCCATTTTCTTAAGGACAAATGCACAAATGTAAGCTATATCCAGTTTCTTAAGGAAAAAAATGCACAAAAAAGGGTATGATTCTGATCACAGGAGTTACACAAGGACTCTATGGGAGGTCACTGGTAAAATCTGTGAGGTATGGACATGGATACTCTGCTCCAAAAAAACAGTGCTTCAGTTGTCTTAGGAGCCAGGGAACACAATGACTTCAGCAGTTCAGACGTAATCACTGAGCAGTCACAAAAACGGATAGCACAATTGAAATGGTGCACATGATTCAGTGAGGTTGTACAATGTTTTGTACTACAGTGTAGCTAACTTCCCTAAATTTATGATATAGCGAACAGTGCTGAAAAACGTAAAATGTACAAGACAGGTTGTATTGTAAAGTGCTATTATTAAAGTTTTAGATTTCTTATTGTATTCTGTACTACCAGAATATATAATCACCTAATTTTTCCTTGATTAGATGTAGGCTTTTATATTTATACTGACTCAAATAAATTGCATTAGCAACAGAGATCCATGCTATAGCCTTGTCCCAAAAACTAATGTCTTCAAACTCATTCTGGACGGATGCCATCTGTTGATAATCACAATACCTCTTAGTCATACCTGTACAATTGTGTCATCCTTCTGGTGTACAGCAGATTTAAGTGGTTTCTTCAAAGTAGGCCATAGTTTCACAACACCTCAACCCCCTCCAGTTTTCCTTGACAAAGTGTCAGAAGGTTCCTGCTCCACTTGCCAGTGTATGAGGCCATGAGACGTGAATGAAGGCAGTCCTCTTTACTCCTTTGCATGTGCATGAGGCTTTCTTTGTGCAGTTTTTTCCTTTCTTATTTTATTTCTTCTTTTTACTTTTTTCTTTTTTTGGCACAAAAGAAGAAGCTTACATCTGTTCTTTTTGTTCTCATGGTTTCATGCTCTCAACAAAAAAAGAAAAAGACTGAATTTAATGCTTCTATACTAGAAGATTTAGCGTGCTTTTCAGCCTGTCACTGAACTGATGAAAGGCAGCACAACTACACACTTTTCCCAACTGAGCTCAGATAGGTTTGTTCACTAGAGTTCAAGTCTCCTGCCAACAACTCACTGCAGTTTCAAATTGTTCTCCTTCCATATTCAATCTCTATGAGTGGATCAGCCCGTGCCCTTCTTCCAGGCTGTAAATTTGCCAGTTTTAAAGATCTAATAGCAGGGTTGCAGCAGTGACAGCTCTATTTGTGGCACACCTCCCTTCCCACAGTTGATAGAGGTCTGGTGCTCAGCCGTAAAGTTCAACTCTCCAACACCTTATCAATCAGCTTCCCTGTGTGACCCACTTCAGGAAAGATTTAAATGAGATAGTGCAGAGTCTTCACAGTGAATATAATAATTGTTAGGGCAGAGCAAGTTTTACGTTGTTCCTTTAGTACATCAACTCTTTCAATGGACTGTTTGGCTTTGATATTAATACACAATTGGTACAAAAGTTGGAATTTGTAGAAAGATGCAAAAAAACTCTTAATGAATATAAAACAAGTTCTTTCTGGAGAATCCTAATGGCTTCTCCCAGCCTTAGAAATGTCCTGTTCATGCCATGAAGCAAACTTCATTCTCTGTCCCTTTTACTTCAAACCAGCCCATTGTAGTTCTCACTGTGAAATTAAAAAAAAAATGGGCTTCTCTCCCAGTCTTTGCTCATTTCTTCTATTCCAGAAAATACAGGTGGGAAGGGATAGGGAAAGGCTACAGACTTTCTGAGAAGTGGATTTCTTTCTCAAGAGCAAAAGAAGTTATCTGGCTTAACCATTTATCTATTTATCATATAGATTTCCTTTCTGTCTGTATTGACACAGACGTGGCAATTTTAAGGTAACTTACTAGGCAGTGCTGTCTGGGATTTGTTCTGAAATAACTTGTTGAATAAATGAAATTCTAGAGTCATAGAGTGCTAAAAGAGAGTACACTGTGTCTCCAAAAATGGAGGCAAGGGACAGGGCAAGCATAAGCTGCAAATTTCTTCTCTCCTATCCTTTCATGATTGTCATGATTTAACACCAGCCAGCAACTAAGCACCACACAGCCGCTCACTCACTTCCCCAACAATGGAATGGGGGACAGAATCAGAAGGGTAAAAGTGAGAAAACTTGTGAGTTGAGATAAAGACAGTTTAATAGCTAAAGCAAAAGCCACGCACACAAGCAAAGCAAAACAAGGAATTCATTCACCACTCCCCATCAATAGGCAGGTGTTCAGCCATCTCCAGGAAAGCAGGGCTCCATCACCATAATGGTTATTTGAGAAAACAAATGCCACAACTCCAAACGTCTTCCCCTTCCTTCTTCTTTTCCCAGTTTTATATGCTGAGCATGGTGTCATACGGTATGGAATATCCCTCTGGTCAGTTGGGGTCAGCTGTCCCAGCTGTGTCCCCTCCAAACTTCTTGTGCACCCCCAGCCTCCTCGCTGGTGGGGTGGTGTGAGAGGCAGAAAAGGCCTTGACTCTGTGTAAGTACCACTCAGCAATAACTAAAACCTCTCTGTGTTATCAACACTGTTTCCAGCACAAATATAAAACATAGCCCCATACCAGCTACTAGGAAGAAAATTAACTCTACCCCAGCCAAAACCAGCACATTCTCCACCCTTTACTCCATATAATTTACATCATGACCAGTCCCAAACACATACATCCTCATTAACGCCCATCACCCTTCCCATCCTTTGATATCATATGCAGATATCATTCCCTTAGTCTATGGACCACCCTTGTAAAATGTCTATAAAATGTCCAGAAATGTCCATAAAATGTCCACTGAGTTAATTTAGTCTGTGACTTTGGGCTCGATCTGTTATGGTGATCACTCAGGACAGGAGAGGTGGTGTGTTGCACAGAGTTATTGGGCACCAAAGCCAGCTCAGGTGAGGTCACTACTGCACTTGCACTGCTTCTTGTAAGGTTTGTTCTCTATTGGTTCATGTGGTTCCTGCTGCAGTAATTTGTACAATATGCAACTCGAATCATGCGTTACAACAATTTAAAGCTATTTACATTACAATCTCCACTCCTGGTCCTTTTAGACCAGACCATAGGGTTTAACATTACAATGAACTGCCCTTGCCCCTGCTCTGACTTGGACTGACCCACAGACTGCAGTCCCTTAGGGGAGTACTTGCTCCAAGTGGAGCCTTATCTATGACCACAGTCTTTTCAGGGACCTGCTGTGGCATAGACTTATCCACAGCCACAGTCACTTTGAGGTGCACCCGTTCCAGCATGGCCTTCTCCATGGGCCACAATACCTTCAGAGATATACCTGCTCCATCATGGTCTTATCCACAGCCACAGTCCCTTCTGAAGTAAACCTGCTCCAACATGGCCTTACCTGTGGCTGCAGTCCCTCCAGGGGTGTTCCTGCACTGTCGTGGGCTTATCCATGGCCACACACTTTGAGGTGCTCCAGCATGACCTTTTGAACAACCACAGATGTTTCGAGGTGTACTTTCTCCAGCATGGACTTATCTTTGGGCCACAATCCCTTCAGAGGTATACCTGCTGTGGCACAGCTACAACCACGGCCACAGATGCTTCAAGATGTACCTGTTCTGGCATGGACTTATTCAGATCCACAGATGTTTCAGGATGTCCTGCTCCCATGTGGACTCATCCAAATCACAGTCCCTTTGACTCAAGTTCACCCTGGATTTCCAGCGTGTCCAGTACAGCAGTACAGAAACAGCAGCGATGCACTGGCCATCTGCCAGACCAGGCACAGTGCCATTGCTGTTATCAAAATTTTCCCAGGCACAGCAGAGTAAGATGATAAACAGTAAAGCAAGCACCAAAAGCAAAATGCAGCCACTAACAAGCAACAGACTCTAATATACAGAGAGGCAAGCAAGCCCCATGGCAAGCACAGAAGCCTGCCAATTAATATCTAAACAGCAATAACAGCTATAAATTCTATCTAGCACATTCCAATCAAATCTGTTGTTATCTCAACCCCCTCAAGCCCCACGAAAGGGACTGTCATGGTTTAACACCAGCCGGCAACTAAGCACCACACAGTTGCTCACTCACTCCCCCCATAGTGGAATGGGAGAGAGAATCAGAAGGGTAAAAGTGAGAAAACTTGTGGGTTGAGATAAAGACAGTTTAATTGGTAAAGCAAAAGCCACAGCCACAAGCAAAGCAAAACAAGGAATTCATTCACCACTCCCCATCAATAGGCAGGTGTTCAGCCATCTCCAGGAAAGCAGGGCTCCATCACGCATAATGGTTACTTGGCAAGACAAATGCCGCAACTCCAAATGTCCTCCCTTTCCTTCTTCTTCCCCCAGCTTTACATGCTAAGCATGATGTCATATGGTATGGAATATCGCTCTGGTCAGTTGGGGTCAGCTGTCCCAGCTGTGTCCCCTCCAAACTTCTTGTGCACCCCCAGCCTCCTTGCTGGTGGGGTGGTGTGAGAGGCAGAAAAGGTCTTGGCTCTGTGTAAGCACTGCTCAGCAATAGCTAAAACATCCCTGTATTATTAAGACCCTTTTCAGCACAAATCCAAAACATGTCCCCATGCTAGCTACTATGAAGGAAATTAGCTATCCCAGCCAAAACCAGCACAATGATAAAGAGAAGACTGTACTGAACTGTTTGGAAAAGGAAGAAAGGTCGCCTTCCACAGTAGCTACTTTCAGATCTACCAACTGCAGATCAGTTACTACTGCTAAAGAATACATCACCATCTATCGTAATAAAGGATATGACAAAACAGTCAGAGTTAGAAAACAACGCTCATAAACCAACCTGTAGCCAGAAGAAACACGCAGAATTTCAATCAAAACCTATCGCCTTACTGACTACCTATTTTTGTGTCTTTCACAATCCTTACTGTGAAAATCCTTATAATCAAGAGTACATCAGTTTTAAGTGTAGTAAAACAATCCATTTTGCATATAAAAGTACTGAGAGGAAGCAGAAAGTCAGAGAAGAAAACCAGAAAATAGAACAAACAGAGAATAAACCAAAATATTCTTACATACCACAGTAAACTCAGCTATTTTACCTCTGTTTCCTGCCCATTTTACATTCCTGCTTAACCTACTCTCTTACAATTACAAGCCTTGTTCAAGTCCCTGTACACTGTCATGCACTCTTCTCCAAATCAGTCCATAGGTTATTTTTTTTCTTTTTTTAGATACAGTTGCTTTAATACTGCTAATCAAACAACACCATTTGGAGAAGTCTAAATTTCTGTTCTTGTGAATAAGTGTCTACTTTGGAAAGTTGGGTCCCAACTGCTTTCAAAGTGTAAAACTTAAAATAACAGAAAAGTAATGAATGTTAAAGCCAAGTCCAGGTACAAGAGTAAGCATGTAATTTCAAAAGAAGGATCTAGAGGATCTAGATGAAGACAAGAAACAGAGAATTTGAGGGCAGATAAGTTATGAATTCACCATTTGTCTGAACAGCCACAATAATTTCAGACCTCACAGATTCAGCCCCTGCTTCAAAACAAGTCACTCACGTCCCATGTATTTGAACCAACTACTGTGCTCCAGTAGTAGGGTTTCTCCAGTTTCCAGTGAGAAATAGAGAACTGATCTTGAATAAATAACTTTAGAATATGAAAGACTAAAGATTCCAGACACAGTGAGACCCCAAGGAGAAATACTTGGCATATCTTGTTCAGTAGACTGGGCATGGTGATGAATCCCTTTTTCTGGGAATATCACCCCAACAAATCTCAGAAATTTGAGCTCACCAGTGGTTAATTTATGTGTATGTTTTCAATTTTTCTTATACAATAAGACAGGTGACTTGTGTAGACATTCCCAGCACCATGGGGCTGTGGTGCAGAAAGATGTATGACCCATTAGTATTGTACTAACATTACTGCATCTTCCTTCCTGATCTGTTCCTTGAGAAGAATTAACACTTCTCCATTTCACTCTGGTTTTCTCAGTTGCAAGTCTATCCCATGCATCTGAAACTTCAGATCTGGATTTTGATTTTATATGTGTGAGAGAAAAACATGTAAATTAATGTGAGAATGATGGAACAGCAATTTTTTATATAATAAGAAACATACTGTGAAGTTTTACATAACACTTAGGGTTAATTCATTAATTTCTACATTAAAATTGTTTATGCTTGTATTTGCTTTATTTTCTGTGGATTTAGTGTTCTTCCCGCTCCCTATCAACAGCCATCCTCCTTACTATTCCCTACCTGCTACTGGCAGAAGAGAGATCTATAAACAGACAGCACAGCTTATTTGCAAATTCATGCTTGGAGCTGACAGAAACACTGCTCAAACCACAACAGACGTTTTGCTTTTTTTTTTAACTCCACCCCAAACAAGACCTCATATCAACAACTCAGGCAAAAGGAAGGCAAACTGTGAGCTCTGGCTGGTGCTGATGCTAAGAACTGGCTCTTTTGAATAGAGGATCACTAAAAGTGAGCAATTAACCAGTGTTCTTATTCTCATGCACTTTGTGTTAATGAACTGTTAAGTCCTACATCAACTCAGAGATACTGATTGTATTAATAATCAATCATTGGAAGTCCCTCATCTCTATTTGTAGTTCTCCTTGAATACACCCTGACACCATCATCTTGTTTCCCTGCCTCCATGAATCAATCCTGGCAGCAATCCTCAGGTCTCACCCAAGTGACACGGCTGCTTGAGGTGCTGAACAGAATGGAAAAGAAATATTCAGAAGAAAGAGGCAAATTGAGAATGAATGCTGAAAGGTCTGGGATTTATTAAAAGGAATGAAAAGCCAAAATATAGCAGAGTTGTTCTAGTTGCTTTCCAGACAGAAGAATTCTGCACAGGAGACCCTGTTCTTCCTGATAGGACGGCAGAGGAGAAACAAGTTTCTGGAAGAAAAATGCGTTCCATGAAGATCAAAGCATCTTTTCATCTTTTCTTTACTTGAACCCAGCAGCAATTGTTCTTCCTAACTACTTATTTATATTTCTTTTACACAGTGACCCTCATTTCTTCTCTTTTATTGTCATACTTAGCTCTATTTCAAATCAATCACGTTGGATGTGTTGATGTTGGAAAACCTCTTTTCATGTATTTCACTTCCCTTCAATTTCTTTGCCTAGCTTTCTTTAGAATAGAAACACACAATTACAACCCTTGAGCAAGAGTCTTTGACTTGGTTTTCAGAGATGCTAAACATTCACACTTCACCATCTCTGAATATCGTGCCTTTTATTACATTTCAGGTCCTGGCACAGTTCTGCAAGATGTTCATTCTCCCATTTCTCTCCACCACAACACATCTATTCCTCTGGGTTTGTTTTTGGGGGGGGATTTTTTATTTTTCTTTTCCTCATTCCTTGCTATTTACTCTGTTTACATATACTCTATCAATTTAACTTAGCCTTTTATTTTGATGTTTTCAGTAAAGAAATACTCATATGTTTCTATCAGTCTTTCAACTTCTCTCACCATAGTCCTTTTTATTACCTTCAGACTAAACACAGCCACTGCTGACCTGCTACAATTCATCCACATGTACTGGGTCTGGCTGAGCTGGAATTGGTTTTCCCCTATATCAGCCCTCATGGTGCTGTGTTTTATGTTGGGAGCTGGCAGGATGTTGATAGCACACTGGTGTTGTGGCTACTGCTGAGTAGTGCTTACACAGCACCAAGGCTCTTTCTGACATTTCCCAACCCCCCTCAGTGGGACGGGGTGGGGAAGATCTTGGGAGGGGACACAACAGGACAGCTGACCCGAACTGACCAAAGGGATATTCCATACCACATGACGTCTGCTCGAGTATAAAGCTGGGAAAAAGAAGGAAGGAGGCGGGGGGGGGGGGGGGGGGGGGTGTCACCCTTGGTCCTCCGAGGCAACCACTACGCGTATCGGAGACCTGCTTCCTGAGAAGGCCTGACATCGCCTGTTAATGGGAAGTCGAGAATAAATCTGTTTTCTTTTTGCTTCTGTGCATGGACCTTGCTTCACTTTGCTTATATTAAAACTGCTTTTGTTTTACCCACAAGGGTTGGATTTTCTCCTATCTTATTTTCTTTCCCCTTTTTGCCCTGTTGAGAAAAAAAGGAAGGGGGGGAAGTGATAGAGCGACTTGGTGGGTACCTGGCATTTAGCCAAGGTCAAACCACCACACCACGTTAGGACGAAGTCACCTGTTGAAAGTATGATGCACTCTGGAGTATGTGCTACAGCTCCAAATTTGCACTGTACTGTGGAGAGTATGACTTTGCTGCCCTTGCTACGAAGCCCTAGTGATTAGTTAACAGCTTGTGTTTTTAGTTCAGGAGGCCATTCTGTAGGCCCAAATGAAAGATAGCACCACACTCCAAAGTAGCCAATGGTCTCTTGCTCAAGGCAAAAATTCAGCAAAGTTATTGACCTGAGTTACAAAGTAAGAGTATCACTATAGCATGTATGGCTCAGTACTCTTCCAAAGAGGTTTATATCTTCTTGTAGTATTCTCTTACTTTTTCCAGAAAATTTCTGTAACATTTTGACTGCATGTTCCATTCTGAACCTGAGGAACTTTTCAAGGAGAATGCCTACAAATAGATAAAATTAATGCAAAATTATATGTCACTATAATTGGCATATTGTTAGAGCTCTGGTTCAGTCCCATGCCATCAGCCAAGGTGGCAACTATCACACGCACGTCTTCACAAGTCCTATAAACAGTAGCAGGCAAAACAGTCTCAACTCAGAGAATTTTTACTTAATTTAATTTATTCCAAATAAACACAAACTTTTAATCACTGATTCAAACATTAAGAAAAAGAAAACATAAAAAAATAAACACTTGGGCAAACACCTTCTCAAGCCAACTACTTCTTGTACCTTCCTAGTCCTGACGACCATTGTTACGGCCACACTTTACAGTCACTCCCTCCCAATTGTTTCAGTGAGGTGACAGGCAGCACAGCAGGTTGGAGTGGAGTCTCTTCAATTTCCTAGTGGATTTCGTCTGCTCCTCCATGCTCCTTACTGGGTTTCCTCCACTCCTCTGTGCTTTTTAGTATCACTCCATAGGCAATAGCCCTTCGGGGATGTACCTGCCCTGGTTTGGGCCCACCAGCAGTCCACCAGTGGGCCAAAGCCCCTTCAGACTGGAATACTTTCTTCCAAGAATGCACCCCTGGCCACATGTTTCCTCAGCAGTTCCCCCCTCTCTGTGTGTCCAGGAGTGTCTCTTCACATTTCTCCCAGTGTATCTCTTCATGTATCTCCTCAAATGCCTTGTCCCCTTGCAGCTGCTGCTTGTTCTTAAGTATGCTTGAGCAGATGTCCCATGTGGTCTCCTGGTTGGCTGAGTTCCTGGCACATGATGGGTTTGGACGTGATTGTTTTATTTCTAAAATAAATAATATCATAGACAAGCTTCACATCCCTCTCCTAAAATTTGCTGAGATAAAAAAATACGGAAAGTCTCCAGTGATATTAAAATTATCCTAAGGGTTATCCATCAGAGTCTGCTCAAAGAATGATACTGAATATATCCTTTTATTTCCAAATTACAGGCCACAACATTAATTTCAGGGATGTCTTAGCTCTCTGTGCACCTATGAAATCTACATTTAGATCACTCCTATGAATCAACTTTTTCTGTAAGGATAACATAATATTTTGGTGTCAATAAGTGTTTCCTTAGTTCTGTGCACATTTAAACTTTCCTTATTTAAACTTATCACATGAAAAAAATATAGAAAAAAAACCTGAAATGTTTTAATTAAAATCAAATAAAATATGCAAGGAAAAAAATTAGGCAAAGATGAATTCTCTGTTCCAAACTCAGTTTCTAATAGTCATTGTCAGCTGTTTCCATAAACACTTCTCAGAATGAAGCACAAATCACATCGCATGGCATTGGCTCTTACAGCAGCAAGTCTGCTATCCATCACTATAGCACCCAGAGTTGTAAACTCAGGAATGGGCATCAGCTTGTCAAATTCTCACAAAATACATCCAGCATCTCTCATCAGTCACAGACTTTGAAGGACAAATGCAACAACAACTGCCTGGTCAAAGTAGTTGAGATGCAGGGGCAATAAAATTAGTTCAAAATTTCCTACTTTTCACCTTCTCAACTAGGAGAGATTTACATGTTTGCAAGATAAGTTCTTTGTATGTTGTATTGACTTTCAGAAGTAAGGCTCAAAGGGGTCTCCATATTCAAATATCCTTTACCCTTTGCTAATAATGTCTTAAAGGGAAAGGGGGGAGGAGGCAAATCAATTCTTTCTCCTAATCTCTCTAAGTAACTAGGAGGAAATTCATACTGAGAAAACCTGTGGACAATTGCTATTTTACATGAGTAAAAATACTACTAATCTGTCATCCTTTATCATACCTGGATGATCATTAGGCCAAGCAGGCAAGCTGTTAATGTCTACAATATCTGATATCCCCCAACCATATACACAGACTAATAGCAGGAAAACTACTCTAATCCTGTCCTACTGACAATGGGGATTAAATTCATTCAAATAAACATGTTTATGAAAAAAAAAGAAAAATTCCTTCCGCAAACAGCTGGTTAAATTTGACTTTTTCTTTTTTATTCATCCAAAAAAGACCAATTAGACTGGTTGCAGTAATTGTTCTTCTCCCCCTGCTGATGCTTTACTAATTGCTAATGTTGGTGTGTGTAAATACCAATTAAATCTGTTCTGATTTAGTCTTTTTAACTGGTGTTTAGATTTTAAGGGGAAAAATGTTTTTTTAAATTTGTATAGACAGTGTGTGTCCTTTGTGATTTTCACTGCGTGTTCCAGTTATCAACAAATGAAGATAAATACCAAGCAAAATCTGTTTGGTGCTTCTATAGAACAAACAGCCCTATTTACAAGGTGTTACCAAATACCTGGTATTTTATTATCCTTTATTTATTTATTTATTGGACATTTAATTCTAATCTTCTAGACCATTTGGTCACTTGCTTGTGATTTCCTATTTATCGACAACAGAATAATGATAATGATGTGGTAAATGTTATCTCACTGTTTTACCTTGGTGTTAATTGCCACTGATTTGTCGGTGAAGGGTGACAGTAATGACAAAGGGGATGACAAAGAGGAATGTAATTCAAGTGAAGCTAAAGAAAGTATGAAAATACCTCCTTGGGTTTTATGTGTTTTATTTGACCTAAGTAAGCATCATTCCTTTAAATCATCATTTCAGATTGCTTTCTTCTGACATTCGGAGGATAATTTAGCAAGCTGGTTTGGTAAGGATGATTGACTACAGATGTAATAGTGCGTAGACCAAACCAGAGGTGAAATGAAAGGAATAAGGAGCAGAAAAAACCACATTATTACATTAAATTCACATAGATTAGATACTAGATTACAGATAAAAACTGTATGTGACACATTTAGGCATAACTACGGTTAAATGGTGAAAGCTGGAAGGAAGATCAAAATGAAGTTTCCCCTCTGGTGATTGTTTTATTAGGTTTAAAGCAGTGAAGCTCCATCACAGAGTCTTTTGTGTTCAGCAGTCCCATCAGTGCACCTCATTCCTGACCTGTGGGGTTCAGCCTACAACAGAGTGTGCCAGAAGCCATGCAAAGGTTGCAGATTCAGCCAGCTCTGAGATAACCTGCTGCTGAGGGCAACACTGAGAATTGGTGGGCAGCAGGAGAGGGGAGTGTTGAAATCAAAGGAACTTGTTTCACGCTGGATCCCTCACAGCTATCTGACTGAAGTCTTTTCTCTTTTTTTGGCATCTTAGGTCAGGGTCTTTTTCAACCTCCAGTTGTTCATCAGGGTTGCAACTGTGCAAGCTGGGTCTGTGCATTAGAGCTGTGCTCACTGCACTTGTTTAAACCAGAACAGAAGATGGAGACAGCAAAAAGATGTGTTAACTTCTGCTAACAGAAGAAAGAAAAGCAGAACGTTCTGGTTTCTGTCAGGGACTAAGATGAAAAAGTCTCAAACATTTAATAACTATACAGCTAGCTATATAGTTGTGACTGGTGTCTGGTAAGCAGAGCATTTGCTCCAACTCTTAGTTTTAGTGTACTTCTAATGCAGCCCTTTTGATTTGCCTTTTTCTAATATTATAATAAATCAAGAATAAGCCCACTGAAGTCCTCATTTTCAGATTGGCTACCCATGTAAAATATTCCTAGTGGAAGCAGAGGTCTTCCATAACATCCTTACAGTTACTGATAGTAGGCTTGCTTTTTTTTGTTACCTTCGGTGAATCCTTTAGAAGGATTTAGAGAATACCTTTTAGAGCAGAACCTGAGATTCCTTCTTCACAGGTTGGAAGACAAAATGAAAAAAGTTGTTAATATACAAACCAGGATCCCCAAATATAACAATACCTCTATAGTACCACTAGTTATGTAGTAATTCCCAATCTAGGTCTAAATGAATGCTGGTTTCTGTGGTGGGAGTTTGTAAGGCTCTTCCTCAGGGGTTGGGCTACATTATACTGCAGCTTTTCCCGGTATTTGGTCAAATCCTAGGTTAGCAGCACAAAAGATACAGCATCTTGACACTGTTCTCATTTACACTCTGGTCTAAACTAGCTAGTAATCAGTACTTGAATAAGGGAACTCTAGTTAGAATAAACTTCCCACACCACCTTTCATGTCATATAAGCAGAGACAAAGTTGTAGCAATGGTAAGGCACAAGGAATGTGCCAAGTGGACAAAGTGGGAACCTTCAGAAGACTTCAGACTGTGAATGTTACTTTCCAACTTCATTGACCTAAAACTGGCTTCAGCTTGGAGAGAGACTGCTCACCAGTGGAAATGAGAGGTAAGAGCATGGTCCAAACTGATATACTGCCCTAGGATATCAAAATACCTTACAGAACATCCTAGACAAATCTCCAAATCAAGGTCTGTATTTTCTTCTTTTCAGGCTTTTCATGTCTCTCCATGTTAACAATGTGTCTCTGTGTTCCATTTCTTTTGGTTTTTAGATACAAAAGGAAAGATCATTTAGCCAGTCCTAAACCAAGGACTTCAATGCTCCCTCAAAATCATATTCATAAATGTATAAATATTGTTAGGTATATTTATCAGATTGTAGCCTTCTTTCTGCCTACATTTGCATTTCTTGCTCTCTCTAACTGGGCTTCCATTTGCAGGATGTGAATGATATATCACAAATCCTCGGGATTAATTTTCCTCCTTCTTTGTGCCTTGTGCCATCACAGACATTTCTGTACTGAATAAAGCTATATATTTTCTACCACTGTGTAACTGCTTCTCCTCCTCACATAATTTTATATCTTTCTTAGTATAATGTTCATTAAGATGTACAGTGTATTTTCAGGATAACCCTATTTCTTAGAGGACTTGACTCTCTTTGTTACAAACTTGTTTTATATTTCACCTTGACAAAATGCAACAGAGGGCATTCTGTGGACACCACAACTCAGAATTGTCTTTGATCAAATGTGATGCGTAGCACACAGCAAAACATGCAAAAACAAATAAATGCATTAGTGATTTACAGGAACAGCATGTGTGTTAATGGGAACTATGTCACCTGTTAACCTTGATCCTTTGTTAATGAATTTAATCCAAATCTATACAAAAGGTTCCATTTATTTCTCAGTCATCCCTCCAGCAAGCCTGCAGCACATGTCTACTAGTTAATAACTTGCAGAAGCTGTATATGAAATAAAATTTTAAATAAGGGAAATCAACATCACATCATATCATATCCCTGTTTTCTTCCTTCCATTTTCACCATCTTCTTCACTCACTGATGAGGAAGGTTAATATTAAACATTATATTAATGGTTGTCAAATCAATCATGGTTTTCACTGAGTTATGTTGGAAAGAAGCAACACACTTTATCAGAAATCAGAGAAGGGCTGAATGAGATAATGTAAAATCACTTATACAGGCACTCTGGAGATGGAACCCCGTTTAATACTTAATGTAGTTATTAACCTGAGAGTAGAAGGAAGAGGGTAATGGATGGCCTATTGCTTTTACCTACAGGACAAGTTTCTGAAGCAAATTGTCTCTCCTGGGGCAAGTATCACACATGCTAAAAATCTATAAAGAGGGTCACAGATGAAAGGGGTTTGAGCAGTCTCAAAATTCCCACAAGAACATCGTGAAAACTGCAGGCAGACCAGGTGGTGAAACTTGCCATACTGTGCATGGCCGTGGGCCATTGCCATCCAAATGCTCAATTAGTTTATTATGGCAACAGACACACTATGCTGGTCAAATAACCAACCCATCTGCAGCAACTACAGAAAATAATCAATTATTGAAGAAAACTATCTACAAGTAACATTACTCTCATCCTTTCTTGTTCTTCTCTTTCTTTTTTTTTTCATTCTGCCTAGATGCCCAGCTGTTAGAGATTACCCCTGAGAGCCAGAAATCCATGAACTAAATTTACCTATGAGAAACATGGGGGGTTGGGTGAGGATGTTTGTTTTGGTTGGTTGGTTGGTTTGGGGTTTGTTTTTTTTTAAGAAAAAAAATCTCAGAAGCACATTAAACATTTCTAGCTAACCTTCTGAATACTGTAAATATTTCCTGTGTGGCAACAGCACAGCATACAGTATATTTTTATGCAGTGTAGCCAAGTTACAAGATAATCATTGCAGCAACAGACAGGACACATGCCCCACTGTCACAAGGACGTTGTGCACAGGTATGAATTTACCTCAAAGGCTCAATGGGTTGTAGTGGAATGGTCTCCTCACCAGTACCACTTAGCATGGTGCCCATCCTCCCAATCATATGGACCACCCTTTGCCTAGTAAGAACTGGTCAGCATCCAGCCTTGAATTACATTTTCCTGCCACTGTGCTAATTAGAGAAATTACCAGGTTTTTCCACCTCCCTTGAACTGCCTGTCTCTAAGCACATTGATGAAGCAGGGAACTGCTGTCATGCTGGTCCATCAATTTTCACATGTACAGAGCGCCATCATTGCATGTTCTCCTACAATAAAAGAGTGTGGAGCCTGACATAGTCCCATACATGAATGATCTTCCTTTGCAAAGGGGATACAGTAGATGTCGTTCTTCACTGCTTCTCTGACTGATAGTTGCGCAGTTGGTATATCTGTAGGTCAGTATAGACAAAACATACATCTGATCTAGAGGAGAGTGTAAAGATTTAAATTTCTTAGCAACAGGATTGACAAATCTTTAAAAAATGCACAAATACAGGTTTGGGTTTTTTTTTTCCTGTCTGATCCCTAACTTATAATACAGCACAGTATAGGGCATACATTGAGCTACAAGGTAAATATCAAGCAATATCAAAACCAGAGAAATTACTAAGTGCTAGCACTGTATTAACCCTTGCCACAATATATTGTGCTAAACTCTGTCTAATAGAGCCAGTTCCTTCTTGAGGAACTTATTGCTGTAGGGAACAAACACACAAAAGTCAAGATCATCCTTGGTTGCATCTTATTCATTATTTTTTGATTAATGGATTAGTTTGGTAAACACTTAAAAGAACAACAGTAATTAATGTTACAAGAGAAAGAGTGGTTTTCTTAAGAATGGTCCCTTCCTAAAGAAGTTTCTCTTCCACAGAATTAAAGACCAAGGTCCTGTATTTTGAAATTTCATTTTTTAAAGTCTAGTTTAAAAAATATATATTTTTTTTAAATTTTATTTCCAGAAATAACCAGAATGTTACTGCATCATTAAGCTTTCAGGACAAGCAATAAATCAATTTCTGATATGTCTGAGAATCTACACAAAGGAAAATGCTAAGGTTGGATCTACCCACACTTTCACATTGGAAATCTAGCTTGTAGGTAAATCTGAGATGTTCCTATGACCTTGCTTCAAAAAAATTCTGCTACAGCTGGTCATCCACAATTCCCATTGGATTCTATGTGAAGAAAGAGAAGAGAAAAATCCCACTAGTAGGAGCACAGTGGTGCAGGATCATAAATAAAGCATCTTTGTCTTGTTGTGAAAGAAGTTGTCTCATCTTATCCTTAGTGTTGCACCATTATTTATCACATGTGTAGTATCATTGCTGGAACACTTTCCAGGTAAATAAAAAGGCAAGGTACTTGCTACAGGGAAATTACAATCTAAATTAGGCCCATGAGTTACAATCAGCTGTGAAGTTCAGAGACAGAAAGAAATAAAAAACAATATTTCTTTCCAGAGACAGTACATTATTAATAATGAGTAAATCAGTACTGCATGTTTAGTCTTAGCTCAATTAACTTATGATTATTAATATAACAACAATACTGTGGATACTGTAGCAAGTTAAGTGACAGAGCACAAAAGCATATAGTCAAGACAAAACATCTGAAATTAGCCACATGATTTCAGCTCTTGATTTTGTTTAGCAAAGGTCCTAGTATGTCTGAAATTCTGTCTTTGCTGGCATGGTGACTCAAATGAGTTGTTATCCTGTGCCTTTAACCGTGAACATTGTTTTTATGGCTGAGCCTTTGTGAAGACGCTGACTGTGTACTGAAGCACCCAACCATTCAAGTGTACAATAATCAGAGACAATTTAAGGCAGGGATCCACCCTGCTTGAGCTGGGGGATTAGACAAGATGACCTCCAGAGGCCCCTTCCAACCTCAACCATTCTGTGATTTTGTCTAGAGCTGTAGCCTTAACACTGGGTGCCTCAGATAATTTGGTCATGCATTTGTGCATGAGTGGAGAGTTCTTTGGAAGATGTGGCTACTAGATTGATTGGCACAGAGAGTATGTTTCTGGTGACTCTATCTGCATTGGACCTAAATGTCTGCAGCAGAGAGACCTGAGGAGTTCAGAACCGATATTCATCCACCTCACTGTTTGAGGACAGACATCTAAGTGAGTTCATCACACAGCTGCTTTGCTCTGCTGACATTATGCTAAGGAGTCACCTATTAGAGCTGAAGATTCTGTCTTTCTAATAATTGACATTTTTCTATCTGATCTTTCAGCTTTTGTGGTTGCCAGACTACACTGTTTACTGTATTGAGTAGTAAGAACAGCACATTGAGCCACAGCAATAGAAAAACTATAAATCAGTTGATAATATTAAGAGATTGTGGTTGAACTTAGACATTTTTATAATGGTTTAGTGAATCTAAAGTGGAAAATAGCTCTATTTCTGTACCTGTACTTTTTGCCCCCATATGAAAAATGCTAAGAGGCAGAGTTCAGAACCAGAGGGAAAGTGGCCTTTACCATGAAAGATTTTTGTATAGTAGTAATTAAAAATATATTTAATCACTAAAAAAAGCTGATGAATCACAACAATAACGAAATCTAGTAAGGTCAACTGTGTTATCCACACTTACGGTAAGCAATGGGAACATTAAGATGAAAAACTAAACTCTTAGTAGCTGAGGAAGGGCTAAGGAGGATATTTTAAAGCATGACAACCAAAGCAGACTGCTTTATATGTCTTTTTTTGAAGTTGCACTCCAATGCTGATAAAGCTGCAGAACTTCATAGTTTACACTGCTCTCACTAGGTTTCTCAATTCATGGTGAACTTTGATGTGTGTGAACATACAGTACAGTGCCAGGAGGCTTTTATGGTTTGGGGATAGAGACAATAACATAGGTGTTTAAAATAAAACTGATGTGGGATGGTTAATTTTACATTTAATTTTAAAAATAAAAGGAGTTGATAGACAGACAGATAGGTAGATAATATTTGTAGCTTCTTTTAAGAACCCTGGATGCTATGCAATGCCATGGGCCCTGATAGAATGCACTCACAAGTGCTGAGGCAGCTGTCTGATGTCACTGTGACACCACTCAATAATCTTTGATTGATCATGGCAATTGGAAGAGGTGACTGAGGACTGGAGGAAAGCAAATGTCACTTCTGTCTGCAAGAAGGTCAAGAAGGAGGACCCAGGGAAGTACAGGCCTGCCAGCCTTACCTCTAGTTGGAGGCCAGTAATAAGCCGTGCACCCCAGGTGTCAATACTGGGTTCAGTACTCTTCAGCATCTTTATTCATGATCTGGATGATAGGCCAGAGTGTAACCTCAACAAATTTGATAATAATACAAAACTGGGAGGAGTGGCTGATATACCAGAGGGTTGTGCTGCCATCCAGAAGGACCTCAACAGTCTGAAGAAATGGGCTGACAGGAACCTCATGCAGTTCACCAAGGAGAAGTACAAAGTCCAAAGCAGCTTGGTGGAAAAGGACCTGGGGATCCTGGCAGACACCAAGCTGACCATGAGCCAGCAAAGATACTTGCTGCAAGTATCCTGGTTTGTATTAGGCAAAGTATTACCAACAAGTCAAGGCAGGTGTTCCTTCCCCACTATTCACAGAATCACAGAATCATTCAGGTTGGAAAAGACCCTTGGGATCATCAAGTCCAACCATCAGCCCTACCCTACAAAGTTCTCCCCTACACTATATCCTCCAACATCTCATCTAAACAACCCTTAAACACATCCAGGGATGGTGACTCCACCACCTCTCTGGGCAGCCTATTCCACTGTCTGACCACTCTTTCTGTGAAAAATTTTTTCCTAATGTCCAGTCTAAACCTCCCCTGTTGGAGTTTAAAGCCATTCCCTCTTGTTCTGTCACTAATCACCTGTGAGAAGAGACCAGCACCAACCTCTCTACAATGTCCTTTCAGGTAGCTGTAGAGAGTGATGAGGTCTCCCCTTAGCCTTCTCTTCTTCAAACTAAACAGTCCCAGCTCCTTCAATCGCTCCTCACAGGATTTGTTCTCCAGGCCCTTCACCAGCTTCGTTGCCCTCCTCTGCACTCGCTCCAGCACCTCGATATCTCTCTCATATTGAGGTGCCCAAAACTGGACACAGTACTCAAGGTGTGGCCTCACCAGTGCAGAGTACAGGGGGACTATCACCTCCCTACTTCTGCTGGTCACACTATTTCTAATACAAGCCAGGATGCCTTTGGCTTTGTTGGCCACCTGGGCACACTGCCGGCTCATGTTCAGCTGCTTGTCAATTAGAACCCCCAGATCCTTCTCTTCCACACAGCTCTCCAGCCACACTTCCCCAAGCCTGTAGCGATGCATGGGGTTGTTGTGGCCCAAGTGCAGGACCTGGCACTTGGCCTTGTTGGAGCTCATCCTGTTAACATTGGCCCACCGATCCAATCTATCCGAGTCTCTCTGTAGTGCCTCCCTATCTTCATGCAGATCGACACTCCCGCTTAACTTGGTGTCATCTGCGAATTTACTGTTAATACACTCTATGTCCTTATCAAGATCATCAATAAAGGTGTTGAACAGAAATGGTCCCAACACCGAGCCCTGAGGAACACCACTTGTGACTGGCTGCCAGCTGGATTTAGCTCCATTGACCACCACTCTCTGGGACCGTCTATCCAGCCAGTGCTTGACCCAGCAGACCGTTCGCTCATCCAGGCCGTGGGCAGCCAGTTTTTCTATGAGAATCCTATGGGGAACTGTGTCGAATGCTTTTCGAAAATCCAGGTAGACAATATCCACAGCTTTTCCCTCATCCAATAAGCGGGTCGCCCTGTCGTAGAAGGAGATCAGGTTTGTCAGGCAGGACCTGCCTTTCATAAACCCATGCTGACTAGGCCTGATCCCCTGGTTGTCTATTATATGACTTTTAATGGCACTCAAGATGACCTGCTCCATGACCTTCCCTGGCACCGAGGTCAGACTGACAGGTCTGTAGTTTCCTGGATTGTCCTTTCTGCGTTTCTTGTAGATGGGTGTCACATTTGCCACCCTCCAGTCCAATGGGACCTCCCCAGTCAGCCATGACTTCAGGTAAATCATAGAAAGCAGCTTGGCGAGCACATCTGCCAACTCCCTCAGCACCCTTGGGTGTAACCTATCCAGTCCCACAGACTTGTGTGCATCCAAGTGGTGTAGCAGGTCTCTGACCACTTCCTCTTCAACTGTGCTGACCTCATTCTGCTTCCCCTCCCCACCTCCCAGCTCATGAGGTTGGGTGTCCAGGGAACAGTCAGTTCCACTGCTAAAGACTGAGGCAAAGTAGGCATTGAGCACCTCAGCCTTTTCCTCATCCTTTGTTACTCTGTTTCCCTCTGTATCCAGTAAAGGAGTCAGATTTTCCTTAACCCTCCTTTTGTTGTTAATGAATTTATAGAAACATTTTTAATTATCTTTAACAGCTGTAGCCAGGTTGAGCTCTAGCTGCACTTTGGCTCTGCTAATGTTCTCCCTGCATAGCTTCACTACATCTTTATAGCCTTCATGAGAGACCCGGCCCCTCTTCCAGAGGTTGTAAATTCTCCTTGTGTTCTTGAGATCCAGCCAAAAGTCCCTGTTTGGCCAGGCTGGTCTCCTTCCTCGCCTGCTTGTCTTTTGACATGCGGGAACAGCCTGCTCTTGTGCCTTTAGGACTTCGCTCTTGAAGCATGTCCATCCTTCCTGGACTCCCATATCCTTCAAGGCATCCTCCCAAGGGATTTTGTTAATCATCTTTTGAACAGGTCAAAGTTTGCCCTTCGGAAGTCTAAGGTGGCAGTTTTACTAACCCCCCTCTTTGTTTCTCCAAATTCAATCATCTCATGATCACTGCACCCTAGATGGCCTGCAACCTTTACTTCCCCCACAAGCTCTTCCTTGCTCATCAGAAGCAGGTCCAGAAGGGCACCTTCCCTAGACGGCTCACTTTTCAGTGCTGGTGAGGCCACACTTGCAGTGCTGGGTACAGTTCTGGCTTCCTTAGTACAAGAGAGATATGGAGCTACTGGAGAGAGTTCAGCAAAGGGTCATGAAGATGATGAAAGGTCTGGAGCATCTCACATTTGAGGAAAGACTGAAAGAGCTGAGACAGAATCACAGAATCATCAAGGTTGGAAAAGACCATGAAGATCATCTAGTCCAACCATTAACCTAACGCTGACAGTTCACAACTACACCATATCCCTCAGCGCTACGTCAACCTGACTCTTAAACACCCCCAGGGATGGGGACTCCACCACCTCCCTGGGCAGCCCATTCCAATGCCTAACAACCCATTCTGTAAAGAAATGCTGCCTAATATCCAGTCTAAACCTTTCCTGGCACAACTTGAGGCCATTACCTCTTGTCCTATCACTTGTTACTTCGTTAAAGAGACTCATCCCCATCTCTCTGCAACCTCCTTTCAGGTAGTTGTAGAGGGCAATGAGGTCTCCCCTCAGCCTCCTCTTCTCCAGACTAAACAACCCCAGTTCCCTCAACTGCTCCTCGTACGACATGTCCTCCAGACCCTTCACCAGCTTTGCTGCCCTTCTTTGGACATGCTTGAGTAATTCAATGTCCTTTTTGTAGTGAGGGGCCCAAAACTGAACACAGTCATCGAGGTGCGACCTCACCAGTGCCGAGTACAGGGGTAAGGTCACTTCCCTGTCCCTGCTGGCCACGCTATTTCTGATGCAAGCCAGGATGCCATTGGCCTTCTTGGCCACCTGGGCACACTGCTGGCTCATGTTCAGCCGGCTGTCAATCAACACCCCCAGGTCCCTCTCCGACTGGCAGCTCTCCAGCCACTCCTCCCCAAGCCTATAGCGCTGCTGGGGGTTGTTGTGGCCAAAGTGCAGAACCCAGCATTTAGCCTTATTGAAACCCATCCAGTTGGCCTTAGCCCATCGCTCCAGCTTGTCCAGATCTCTCTGCAGAGCCTCCCTACCCTCGAGCAGATCAACACTCCCACCCAACTTGCTGTCATCTGCAAACTTACTGATGGTGCACTCAATCCCCTCATCCAGATCATCAATAAAGATGTTAAACAGGAGTGGCCCCAAAACCGAGCCCTGGGGGACACCACTCGTGACTGGCCGCCAACCGGATTTAACTCCGTTCACCACAACCCTTTGGGCCCGGCCATCCAGCCAGTTTTTTACCCTGCAAAGCGTGTGCCCATCCAAGCCACGAGGAGCCAGTTTTGCCAGGAGAATGCTGTGGGAAACTATGTCAAAGGCCTTATTAAATCAAGGTAAACAACATCCACAGCATTTCCTTCATCCAATAAGCAGGTCACCCTGTCGTAGAAGGAGATCAGGTTTGTCAGGCAGGACCTGCCTTTCATAAACCCATGCTGACTGGGCCTGATCATCTGGTTGTCCCACATGTGCTGTATGATGGTACTCAGGATGAGCTGCTCCATCAGCTTCCCGGGCACCGAAGTCAAGCTGACAGGCCTGTAATTTCCCAGATCATCCTTCTGACCCTTCTTATATATGGGCATCACATTGGCCAATTTCCAATCTGTCGGGACCTCCCTGGTCAGCCAGGACTGCTGGTAAATGATGGAAAGCAGCTTGGCGAGCACCCCAGCCAGCTCCTTCAGCACCCTTGGGTGTATCCCATCCGGTCCCATAGACTTGTGTGTGTCTATGTGATGCAGTAGGTCACTGACTATCTCCTCCTGGATTGTGGGGAGACTATTCAGCCTGGAGAAGAGAAGGCTCAGGGAGTACCTTATCAATGTATATAAATACCTGAATGAAGGGTGCAAAGAGGACGGAGCCATGCTCTTTCCAGTGGCAACCACTGACAGGACCAGAGGCAATGGGCACAAACTGAAACATAGGAGGTTACAGAATACACTTTTTTATTATGAGGGTGACTGAGTATTGGTGTAGGTTGCTCATAGAGCTTTCACCCTCCTTGGAAATTTTCAAAATCTGTTGGACCAGACAACCTCCAGAGGTCCCTCCCAACATCAATCATTCTGTGATTCTGTGAACAATCTCTTTTGGCCACTATCAGAAAAGGATGCAGGACTTTTGCTCTGATGTCTCTAAAATCATGCTTATGTTCTTTGAATGGATAACACCTTACCCAGATATGTAAAACATATGCTGGCTTTGGCTCTTTATCACGAATGCAAAGAAGAAAAAGAACTTAGGAGGTGAATATTCTTATACACCTGTGATATTATCAGCAAGGAAAGAAACACCCATGGGGTTGCCCATCTATCAACAATGGAGCCCGGTCACTTCAGGGAGGGGGACTATATGTACAAACGCTGAAAATCATGAGTGCAGTGAGTCATCTGTGTCAGTGGATATGACAGCAGAAGTTGCTTCAGTGGCCAGTCACCAGTGGCTAGGCTGAGAATGTGTTCCACCCAGGCTTGCAGTAGCCTTTATCTTTCTTCCAGTCCAAGGACAGCTGAGTATATCTGCCTTTAAAAAGCCTAAGTATAATCAGTAGCTTATTTGGGGAGGGACTCTTGATCAGGGATTGTAGTGATAGGATGAGTGGTAAGAGTTTTAAACTGACAAAGGGTAAATTTACATTAGTTATAAGGAAGAAATTATTTCCTGTGAGATTGGTGAGGCACTGGAACAGGTTGTCCAGAGAAGTTGTGTCTGCCCCCTCCCTGGAAGTGTTCAAGGCCAGGTTGGACGGAGCTTTGAGCAACCTGGTCTAGTGGAAGGTGTCCCTGCCCTTGACAAGGGGTTAGAACTAGATGATCTTTAAGGTCCCTTCTGACCCAAACCGTTCTATGATTCTATGATACCAAGAAAGAGATATGGTTTTCTTACCATACTTTTTAAGGCTAGCAGTCCTGATGTTTAAAATCCAACACCACAAATGGATTTCTTTTTTTCTTACAATAAAGTTTATTACATGGTACTGATGAAGCTTTCATTATTGGCATTTATTTACAATATTTTCTGAGATGCCCAAGAAATTGGAATGTCTTGGTGTCATGAATTGTAGTTCACATTGCATATTCCAAAGACAAAAGCAATCACAGTAATTAAAAATATCAAGTTTAAGTAAGGATTATGCTAATACTAACTCTTTTCTTTTGTTTATAATTAAGATGATATAATACAACCAATATTTTCTCCAGAAGAAAAAGCAAATCATTTAAATAAAATCAATCTTTATTTTATCATCAACCAAAAAATGAGTAAAAATTGATCATTTTTAATAACAGGACAGGTTCACTTGTATTGGTTTTATCGACAGCAACATATGCCATTATCACTCTTACATACAAGCAAAGAATGAGTCTCATGATCTTATGTTAGGATATGAATATTAACCATTTTAATTGTTTACATTGCTACAACAATGGGTTTTCCACAGGTAATTCAAGTAAATAACAACACATTTTCATTCCCAAATAAAAATTGACTTTTAGATAAAAAATATTTCATCCTTCTTTTGGCCAGTACCAGTACTAAACTAAGATATGATGCATTCAATATAGGAAATGAAAGTATTAGTAGAGAGGAAGTTAAGTGATCATATGTGCAAAAATAAGATTTATGAAAAAAAGCTCATAAGCCTTACACTATTATCTGATCTTTATTTTTCCAAGGGAATAATTTAGCAATATTTTCAATAAATTATATTAACTCTATAATGTAAATATGTACAATATACATAAAAGCATGTCAAATCTAGAGTAAATACTTATTTTTTATTTTTACTAAAGCACCTTTAAACAGGTACTCATGGTCTAAATAAATCGTGATTAAGCACAAGAAAGACAAAAAAATATTCTCACTGATGCTCAAAAAATAAATCTAATGGTGCAATGAAAAGAGATGAGAAGGAAGGATATTAAACACTGAGCTAAGGGTAATCTTAGTAAATTCACTTTTGAACTCACATTTTATATGCGGTAGGAAAGAGCTTAAGGTTCTGATTATACTAAGTGCTTAAGCACCTGTCTAATTCCTTTGAAGCCAATGGGAGTTGAACATGTGCTTCTCTAAGGCTTAACAGGCACACACATGCACTTTGACAAGTTAGAGCCTGTAAAGACACATTCCTGTTGGTATTTTAGAGCAACCCTGAGACAGCAGTGTGATGGAGACTCAGTCTGGAGCAGTTGTCTGCATTCACAATGTAGCTCTAGGATATTCCATGCATACCACCATTATGGGATTTGCATACACAGATGAGAGATTTTTAGGGATAACACTAAATACCCAAGCCCAGGTACATGATAGACATTATCTAACATTTAAGCCCTTCCAATAATTACATACATCTGGGCTCATCTATATCATGCTATACTTTGCAGCATCCTTCACTGTATAAGGAGCCCACTGCACCTCATCGTCCACCCTGACACTGATGTATCTGCAGGCTTAGCCTAGCAATATTAGCAACACATAGGAAAGATATAAGAGTGGGAGAAATAAACAAGAAGCTAGTTCCCACACAACCACATGGCACTGTGCAGATAACCATGTAGTTATCTGATCACTTCATCTCTTAAATGCAAGCACCAGCCTTGTGCCTTGTCCTAGGCACACCAATCTGTATTCCTGCACAATGGCACCATTGTGGGACATCACAACATCTCAGCCTATTGTATCTTGACAACTCCAGACTCACAGCTGCAACAGGCTACAAGTGTCCAGAGACAAAAAGCCACTTTTACTGCTTTCTGAAATGAAGGGGGACTGATTGCAGCACTCCTGTTTCTAGATCTAAACTCAGACCAGAAATGATCAGGCACTAGCTTTTGGAATGCATCTATGCCACATATGAACAGAACCTGTGGAGCAACAGCTGTATCAGCAAGTCCACTGCTGTGGAGTCTACAAAACCATTTGCTGCTTGGTTTACTTCTGTTTGTCATCTGTGACATCGTAAACATCAGCACAGCCCTCAAGCAGGAAAGTCAATTGCACCAGAGTACTGCTACAATATTCTGATCCAGTATCTGCTGGGGAGGTTTGAAAGTATTCTTCAATTGTATTCTGACCCTAAAAAATCACATTACAAGCCTTTTATGCACAGTTAGACCAGTTTTAGAGGCCAAGGGCAAGGGCAGAACACCTTCTGATTTCAGAGTTCTGGTATATCTTTCCCTGTACTACACTTGCATTATGCTGCATGGATACTGATAATGAGAGGAAGACTGCATGCTTCATCTTGTTGACTAGGGGAAAGGATTGCTTGACCCTGGAAGATAATTGCTTTCTCCTGGCACCCACACAGAGAACACTTGTAACCACAACACACAGAGCACTCTAATGCGTCCAAAAGACTTGAGGATCTAACAACAGTACTAAAAAAAAGCATTTTCTCTTTGCTTTCTACCTCCACCTTCCAGCAATTTCTACCTGAGACACAGTTCTGCCTCACCCTGATGGAAGCTGATTCTCTCCATAATGGGAAGAAGAAAGATCTTTCCAAGTTCTTAATAATACTTCTTCTGCCATCTGTTTGTCACTCTGCTACCACCTCATAGCACACAAAATAATTGTGCCATGACAAATGCCTAACTAGAGATCTTCTTATTTCACTTCCCTTCTCACTACACTGCTGAGTTTAGTGTTACTGCCCTATCTTGCATCCTTCTTCCATTCTCTTCCAGCATGTGAACTCTACCATCTATTCCCACAAGAAGCTGCAGCTGGGCTCATCCAGTGGTGCAGCTGGGAGAAGGTAATTTCTGCAGGTTTTCACAGGTATCAATTTCAGTTAATAGAGACATATTATCCACTGTGAAAGAAAAATATTATTTTCATTACTAAGAAAACACTTTCCTGTTGTCAAGAGAAAGCAGAAATGGTGTCCTCGCATTAAAAGGCTTTTAGGAAGGAATAGGCATTGAACTCCTGTTTGCACCCAATTTATTACAAGACTTTTTGTTCTCTTGAGAATAAAAAAGGCCATACTTCCTTCATGCCTCCCAATATTAATTGGAGCCTACATCTGGAGAATACATTCACATAGGCCACCTTATTTAATAGGGCAAACTTAATTTAGCTACAGCCTTTTCAAAGGCATGAGATGGGCCTCCATTTCTGGAACCATCTAAAAGCATACACATGCAGTCTTTCTTGTGGCTTCTCTGGAAGAGGAAGACAAGAAATATAAAAACAGGGATTACCCTCCCTTAACCCTTACAATACCAGAGAGTTGTAATTATATCAGTATTGTAAAGAAGAATCTGCCATCATTATCATCTCTTTTTTATGCTGGGGATGTCGGCAAACCACTTTTTCCATCATCACGTTCAAGGTATGTAATGTCATCTATGTCTTGTTCCTGAAATGTGTTCTTAAATTCAAGTCCCAGGTAAGACAGAGAGGATATTGAGATGGATTTGGGGATGAGGCATGGCCCTAGGAGTGTGTCACATTTCTTCCTCTTCCTCTGCCTCCCCTCATCTAGGCAATGCTCAAGAGTTGTGGTGCATTGTGGACCCTTTCAGGCTTTCCTTCCACCTTCTGCAAAATAGGACAGCCATGCTTCTCAGAAGGTACTGAACAGACTACAGCAATGATATATAGTGTTGTCTTCAAGGTTGAGAAATGGCAAATATTCCTCTGGTTCCAGTCTTCTGGAGATGGTCCTGTGAGCTAATACAGGCTACTTCAGAAAGTATCTCCATGGAAGCTTTCTGGCTCATGAAGGGGACTGGCAGCCTGTAAGGGGCCACCATGAGAGAAGGAAGCCTAGCTGCTATATGACTTGTGGATGGGAATGGAGGCTTACCTGTAGGTGATCGCTATAATATCAGTGCACATAGTGATTGGTGGTCTGGGGTCTCCTTTCTGAACATCCTGGCCAGACTAGCAAACTGTTTATAACTGATATAGAGTCCAGGGAATGGGAGATCTCTAGTGAATGAAAGGTCTACTTATCCACAGAGGTTTGGTTTCACTTTGACATTTACACACTTCCCAAGTGGAAGTTTCTGCCATTGAGTAGCTGAAAGTGTTCTTCAATCTTTTTTACCTCCTTTCAACTTTGCTTCCAGATCCAAAGGAAATCCTGTTGACCTTCCAGTTCAGCCCTATAGATGCAAGGTGTGCTTATGTTAAGAAAAAATAAAAAGGAAAAAAAAAAAAAAAAACGAAGAAGCAAAGCACACAAAAAACCCCAAAACTGTATCCATAGCAATAATTACATGGAACAAAAGCTTTGTGTTCTCCAGTACCAGATTATTTTGCACAGCTGAGGCACAGATACAAGTTCCCTCTTAATCACTGTACTGTGAGAGGTGGGGACAGTGACATCAGGCTAAGGTTATCTATTAGCATGCTGACCCCTAGATTTATCCCATTCAACTTTAGGTAACTTCACATTACAAGCCCAACCTAAATTAGGTGTCCAGGCTGCCTTGGTAATCAGTGTTGAGAGAAATAACACCTTCTTCTGGGTTATTAATCTCTGGCACCTAACTTGGAATAGTCTCTAACTTTTAGGTACCAAAATTTGGAGACAAAGAAAGCCCTCAATGCTCTGTTCAAAATTTTCTGACAAAAGCCTTATTAGCTGAAACATAGATCTGGAGAACTGTACTACTTTAATCCTATACAGAGTACTCTGGAGCATTGGGTTGATGTACCAAAACTAGAATAAAACCTGCAGTCAAGTAAAAGGACAAGGGATCCTTCAAACCCACCTTAATTTGAACTGAACTATTAGCTTTCATTCCTTCTGGGGCCCAATCTGCATTGTTCTAGTTCTTCCACCTACACCAACATCTGCTGGGATCTTATCACTGATTGACAGTGCTGTATCTGCTAAGACATACAGTTTAAGGATACTGCAATTTATGTAGTACTCTCCCTTACATCCTTGCAGAACAGTGATGTGGTAGCAGCCTCAGAGAACCAATTCTAATGTAAATCTCCAGACAAATGTTCCTCAACAGTGTCAAATACAGAATGCAGCTATAGTGTGTGTCAAATAAGCGCACTTTGGACAATAAAAATTCTCCTATTTCAACAATATTTTCGTCATTACACCAGACAGGGTTAATCTGGTTATTAACAGCTTGATAAAAATCCATTCTTTATAATATAATCTTTTGTTAGAGAAGTTAATTAAGGTAAAGAAATGCAAACCAGCAGTTATATTCTTCCCTTCTTAAACAGTATAACAGAATAACTGCTGAACTTATGTAAATCAAAGTCTTTTTAGTAGACACACAAACATACAAAGACTGAAGTTAAGCCCAGTCTGACAAATTCTACATCATGTTGAAGTACAACAAAAATAAGTAGGAAGGAGATGGCAAGCACACCACCAATGCTGTTCAGAATGGATATGCAGACCATGCTATATAGCAAATCAATCTAACATGTTAGAACAGTGGGATAATTAACTACAAATTAATTGCCAGTAAAGAACTAGGCACACAGTAAGCCAACTTCTCAGCTATGCAAATTGGCACAAATGTAGGACCTGGTCTGCTCTATGCCTCATAAATCATTGCAATTATAGACAGTAAGACTAGAAAGCAGCATCCAAAGGTTGTTTCGTTTACCCCCTGCCCAAAGGTGGGATCAGCTGTACCGATGTCATTCTTCACAAAAGCTTGTCCAGTCTGTTTTCAAAAACATCCAGGAATGTGAACTCCTTAACTTCTCAACAGCCTGGTCCTATTCTTAACCATGAGAATTTTTTTTTCTCAATGTCTAATCTAATACTTCCCTGCTGTAGTGAAACCCTCCATGTCCTACAAACATGAGTCAAGGAAGAGATTATTGTCTTTTAATCTCTTGAGTAAATTATTCCAGATATTCCTGTCTTTCTGCATCAGCCATAGTTTGTTTATTTTTTTCTCTGTCCTCCCATCTCTCTCACTAAATTCTTAATCACAGAGTATTACTACAATTACAGAATACACAAAAACCTATGCATACCTAAGTCTCAGCTCCATAAAGGTGTAGGCCTTTGATTTGCTAGATCAAGTTCTTTGACTCAGAAGGTTCTCATACATTTTGATCAGAAATAAGTGGATAAATAAATCTGAGCATCTAGACTTCGACATCTTCTGATAGCAAGTGTCATTGGATCTGATCCGAGTCTGAAGATTGAAATTCATCCAAGAAGGCCAACTCAATCTCACTATAAGTGGGAGTTTAAACAGAGGAATGTGCATAAAAGGACATCATTCTATTTATGCTTCAAATAGGATAGAAGTGCTATTATGCTCATACTATATTCTGATCTGCTTTGATACTCTGCTTCTTGTGAAGAGGTTAGTTTCCTTATTATAGACTTCAAAATTCTTTCAGGTAACACCTCATCGCCTGCTGACCTTGATGATGAATTTCACCAGGGTGAATTTCATTTTGGAAAAACAGACATCAGAATTCTGACCCTTGCTATGTGATAGGAATGTATGATCTCTCATAATCTCAGTCTGTGTAAGAGCAAGGAAAGTAACAGAACTTGTTAATTATACTTACTCAATAGTGCAGTGCTAAACCTTTGCCTTTGCAGTATCACTGCAGTATCACCTCAATCACTCCTCTCCCTCAAAAACTGAATTCATTAATTGATCATCTGAATTCTCATGTTGTTAGACAACTAATTTTTCTGGTTTTGGTTTCGATTTTGCTGTACTTCCAACTGATGAAGTAATTCCCTCCTGCTTTAAACAAAGCGATCAAGAGGACTACCCAGTTCACATCATTGATCTCAGAAATATACCTTGTGTTACGGTCTGATGAAACCACAGTTAATGACTCAACCATCCGGTAAAGAACTTTGGCAAAGGAAATGGTTTCTATGGAAACACTGGGGCTGTGTAGGTAATGGCAGGGAGGCCTGGCAAAAGGAAGCGGTCCTGCAGAGGTGGGACCACACTTCTCAAGAGGCTGAACTTCCCTATCTTGAGTGACTCCGTGAAGAGCCAATAGAGAAGCCATTTTCACGAAAATTCAAACAACGGTCACACCTGCAGGGAGGGGGGGAGTAACTCCCCAATGACCCCAAGCCCACCAAATCTTTTCCAGAGAATCTGAAGGTACAAACTGCGCATGTAGCAAAAGCAAGGAGAATTCTAGAAGCATAAACTGTGCATGATGCCTGATTAGCCTAATGAGTCCAAGTGCCCACCCGGAGGAGGGACAAGGAATTCTAAAAGAACACAAGTCAAAGCCCCGGGTGGCTGTGCCCCACCAGAACTGGGCCCCTAGGCTGGCTGGACCAACGACAGAACCAGAGCTGGTGAAATCTTCCTTTTGTCTTTCTCTCTCTCTCTTCTCCTATTTCCCCTTTTCTCTCCCATTCTTATTCTGTTTGTCCACATATAAGGCAAGGCTTTATCGGGGCATGTTTAAGGCTTATCGGGGTAAGTTATAAGATCTGTCACTAGTCTGTTTAAGTTTAATGTCTGTTGCCGAGCATGCAAAGATTACTGACAAAGTTTCATGCCAATTATCTGTTGTGAGTGAATAAAAATTGAGTTGTGTGAATTGAAGAATCCTTGGTGTCATTCCACCTTAATCCTGACCTGGGAATCACCAAATCTGAGTCATCGTCCTGAGAAATTGGGATGTGACACCTTGATAATAAAGTCCTGCTTTGATAACCAGGCCATTGTGGATTTTTTAGGGGGGGAATGGATTGAGTGGTTTGGCAGTGGCTCCCCTGAAATCTCTTCTTCACAAATGCCATTTATTGGTGAAGTTTGTTATGTCTGATCCTTTTGTTCTAACTTCTTGCTATTGTTCATTTTATTGCTAACTTTTCACCTCAGCTATCATACAGCTGTACATACCTTAAGATACCTTTAATAACTCCCATCAATCTCCCTGTATTGACTCAAATAACTTACAATATCATCCTAACCTCCAGCAATTAAAGCCAGGGTGAATACTTCAAAAGTAACATCTTTCTCCTGGTCCCTCAGCTAGCTCTGACTGTGTTGATCTTACAACAGCACAACAGAGTGCCATGCTCAAAGCATTAGCTCAAACCCTGAAAACCATTAACATTTACTCAGGTTCAGTGCTATGCTTATTCAATTGACAGTTCAGAGTGAGCCTGTGCAGTACCAGTACTGTATGAGGCATCATTAAGAGACACAGATATGCTCTGGTTTATTTCGCTTTAGCCAGAGGATTATCCCCCAGCTCCAGATTCTGTTAATGTACCATTATTCATCCAAACTGTCTTTTTGTAGTTCCCAGGTTCTGATGGAAGAGGGTCCCAACACAAACTGTCCTATGTTCATGCCTCAATTCCCTTGGAAAAGAAAACTGGGAAGGTTTCCAACTGGGAAAGAAAGCGCCCAGGTTGGAAGTCAACCACTACATGCTCATAGGTTTTCCAGGCTGAGCAACGAAGTACTAGGACTGCGGGAGAAATTCTCTCATAAGAATAATTTATTCCTATGTTCTTTTGGACACTTTCCCTTTCTACATGATCCTGAATTAAGAACATCCCTCACTCCAAACACCTCAGCAGTGTCTGTATATGCCAGTGCATTCTGTTGCTATCTTTGCTTGAAACACTCTGTATGTTCTTCTTATCTAGAATAGTTACTGCAGACATACACAGACAAAAACAAACAAACAAACAAAAAACCAAACCAAAACAAAAAACCTCTATTATTTAGGCTCCTAGGCTTCTGCATTTGAATTTTTTTCTCTTTTTCTGCTCTATTCCTTCTTTTCACAGCTTTTGAGGCAGAAGGAACCGTAGCAAAAAGATCATCTGACCTGCTGCCTATATGGGGTTCCACTAGTTGGATATCCTTTGCATCTAATTCATAGCTTTGTTTAAGCTTTAATATTTTGTTCCAAATATATGTTCTTAACTTGAAGATTACAACTGAGAGAGATCCATTATCTTCCTAAATCATTCAAAAGGGTTTTGAACCTTCCAACTCTGAGTGTGTCAGATCACCCACTGTAGGTGAGGACTGCAGGACTGGAATTAATTTATCTTACTGGTTAGAGTAGAATTTGCCCCTGTGATACAATTTGGCTAATGGGGCAATAGAAATAAAAGGAACCAGTTCACTTTCTCTGAAGCATCTTGCACCTATGAAGACATTCTGGGGAAAAAAATTGAAATTTTTTAGTGTGGAAATTCAAAACTGACTCTGAACATAACCAGACAAACCTTGAACACAGGCAGGTATTTCAGGAGCCATTTTTAAGATGCAGTGATATTTAACTTGTCAGATCAAGATTCAAGTTAAAAACTGAATCCTCCTCAGAAGGATCACACAATTCCAAAAAGTTACAGGTGTAAAAAGTATGTTAAGAAAACTTGTTACAATTTCAACCAATCATAAATGCTCTCTTCAAAACGTTGCTGGCTGCAGTGTCCCATCTACTTTCCAAAGCAGTTGCTTGAATTTCCACCACTTTGTGGACTGGAGGTGAAGGAGAAAGGAAGAGTGGAAGTTTTATTTTACTGCTCAACAAAGGGCATTTTTTGTGCAAATATATTTCGAACTTTTTTTTTGGGCATTTAATGGCAAATACAGAATGTTATTATGGATTCACTGCAGTGTAATCTTGAAAGGGAAAGTTATACCCAAGTGTATGAAAAAGAAAGAATTGACGCAGGTAAACACAGCAGTGTTTAACCACTTGTAGTGATTGTGTAAGCCGGTAACTCATCCATAAGCACAAGGGGAGTAGAGGCAAGGGTTAAAGATCTGTTTCAATCCCCAGATGGTTTGCTTCTGCATCTGTCATTCAGGTTGCTGCAGGCATCTGAAGAAGTCCAAGGGCCGAGAAGGAGAGGAGAAAATTTTGTAATTTCTCCAGGACATTCTTGCCACTACAGACTCATAGAGAAACAACCCCAGATTTTGCCTCCTCCCTTGCCAACCCTGAGTTAACCCAGCATCATTAGATATTCAAATTCTCCCCATGAAAACCTCATGAAGAAGGTATTTCAAATCTTCAAAACATATACCTAACAGAAGCCTATACTTTGAGGACATAGACTCAAATCCACCTTCCTTGAAGCTGGGTGTCCACAACGTGAATAATGGAAGAACCAAGGAAGTGCTGGGATCTTGCAAGGCAAGATCTTCTGGCCAAATATCTTCAGAATTCAGTCACCTTCCCTAATGTAGGTATTTCTGCCAAAGAAATGTACTGAAACATGGATAGTCTGATACTCTTCAGGTGTGAGTTGCTTGTGTTTGCTGTGTGAGCTTGTGGAGATTCATACAATGGCAACTGGTGACAAAGCACTTCAACACCTCTGTCCCAGGACACATTTCAGAGAAGCCAGCATGTGTTACCTGCTTTTCACTGCAGATCCTCTGTGGAAAGAAACTAATATTTGTGAACTTGCTGGCTCCATCATGTGTCCTCCAGAGAACACTGCAAGGGGGAGAACACAGATTTTTCACATTTCTAAGCTTAGAAATGAAAACGTGTCTGTTTTAAAACAAACACTTTGAATTACAAAAGACTGTGCAATGCCTCTGATGACTACACCTGCACTGACTGGCTGGGAACAAAAAGGCACACCTGTTCTTTATGATAAGAAAATTAACCAGAGTAAACAGACTACCTTTGGGGTTGTTTTATACTGCCAAAGCTGAACTAGAATATTTTTAACTTGCCAGTACTTTAGAATAATAATGATTGTAGTTAACAGATTGAATCGTGGCTGCTAGATTCAGCATCAAACCTGACCCTGCTTCTTTTTCATTAGCCTGCTATGGTTTTGTGCAAGTCACATAATTTTCTGCCTCGGTTTATCTGTTGTTAGTACTTTGTTACACGAGGATCAAGTTTGAAGGTATATTCATTTAGGTCATGCTAGAGATTTGGAAGCTTTGGAAGGAAATCACTACGTGCCTTGTCACAATGTTCCCCAATAAAACCTCTAAATAATGTCAATAATAAATAGACAGTATTATTAAAATATCATGTGTTCAATGAAATAATAATTAATTAATATTTCTTGCAGATTTTTATGCAAGAGAAGTAAAGTCACTGATTTTTTTTGTGAGACATCCTTCAGCACTGTGTACTTTGATGAAAGAGAAAGTACAGGAGGCAATTATGGTACTTGGGAAATGTTCAGAAGGTATATTAGCTGCCATTTCTGCTTGGTGTAACGTGGTTAGCATAGCATCATACAGGCAGCACATTTAGTAATTAATGTGCAGATGCAATTACTTAAGTGTGGGATTCATGTGAATAATGCGGATATCAACAAATGGAGATGTATATATCCAGGTTAGTCCCCCCAGACTCTCTTTGTAGTCATAGGAGAGCCGTCCATCCTATTCTGAGACAACAAACCAAACTATATCACACAAAGTACAGTCTAAAACTCTCTTCCTATTTCCCTCTAAGAACTACAAAAGGAGCTACAATGACTAGTCAAAGACTAGTAGTTAATAGTAGTAGAGACTGTAGTTATCTAAAGACAGGCAAACTGAAATCTACATTAAAAGTTGGAGTATATACACATAGGAACTTGATTCACAGTTCTACCATAAAAGGATCTTTAATAATTCACTCACTCTATTGTGCTCCCATTTCTTCATTTGCACGAAGGTGAGTGATCATGAGATTTATTCATTATGAAGACCTTTGCAATACTGAAGTGAGGGGAAATAATTCATCTCAAGTAATAATATTATTATTATTGCAGATGACTCACCAAGGGGAGTGCCATTTTCATTTCTCTTCTGAAAATACCTGGTTTGGTTTCAGCCAGGTGTCAAAGACAAAATATTCACTGAATTCACCTCTTATCACGTTAACTTTTCTCACCAAACATTTCCAGTCCAATCATACCAATTAAACTTCCTCTGAAAATATTAAAAATCATTACCCATATAATGTGGTATTAATCATCAAAATTACTTATTTTGTTTGTGCATCACTACATTTCTATACCAGGTAAGTATTGCTTTTTCAATCTCCTTTCAGCATAACACAGGCATAACAAATAAAAGGCTGGATCTGAAAGCAGTCTATAAATGTTTGTGGAGGTGTTGCATCATTTTTATCTCCTTCCAACAAAAACCTCCGAATTATATATTCACCAAGTAACACAATGAAGTACAGCAAGAATGGGTGAAGGAGGAGGTAAAGCCTCTTACCTGGCCTTGAGTCAGGCCTTACGGATATCTTGTGATCTGAGTGTGGAAATCAAAGCATGAGCTTTAGAATAGGAGCACTAAACGATTTGAATGTCAGTAATGAGTTTGTCATTGTTTAACATAAGTACAAGAGAACACTTAAATAGGTATAATAGAATTTTACTTTATAGAGATTTTATACAACTACATTAGAATCCATTGTGATCCCAGTAATACATATTCCTGCTTCTGACAATACATTTTCTATGGCTGGCTCACAGTAAACAGCATTGCTCATCTCAGATGGTGTAAGCTACCACCCAAAATCTTGAACTGGCTGTATCTGAGAGGTGGGACACTCCAGAATATTCTCTGTTTTGGCAACAGGACTGCCTCAGAAGATACATTATACAAGCATTGCACTGAAGAGCAACAGTGTCATTCTTAAGTCAACACAAAGGTTTGGTTGCTAGTAAATTATATAACACTGGAGCAGCCAATTATCGCTCCCAGACTTAAAGAGAAGATTGACTGGTTATCATCTAAACAATGAGTCTGTGGGAGGAACATCAAGGGGAAAAAAAAGTTGCAATGGCTTGAGGAGATGTGTTAGTGTGCAAGGAAGACAAAAATTACACTGAGATGAGAACTGATCCAGATGGAACCTACACTAAGTAGAAAAATCCAGACTGCAGTGGATAGGAAATTTACAATTTTGGGGTTTTTAATTGGAAAATATCTACTTTGGAAATAAAAACTTCTGAAAGAAATATACTACTTTTAATTAATTCTTGATAGGACAGTTTTTTGCATGAAGTAATTCTGGTCAAAACCAGAGGGAAGGAAGGAAGGAAGAAGAGAATTAATATCTACCAGATAGTCACCAGTGAACTAAGGTACTCCTCTTAAATATGGAAGACTCAAGTGTCCTATTCTACTCTTTTTGAAGAAAACTGAATCTTCTTCAGCCCAATTAGATGACCTGCTCACTTGAGTTTTAGTTACTTTTTGGACAGAGGGCAAGGTAGCTGTGAAAAATAGGGAATGTCTCAGTAATCTGTAGAAAAAACATTTCTGACTTGGGTTTCACCAAGCAACAGTAATCCTATTATGATAAGACAGCAGGATCAAGTCCTCACTGAGTCCACTGTGCACACAAACTTTCATTAATAAGTCAAAAACCTCTGCTCTTTCACATGTCAGGACTATTAGCACACTCACTTATTTGGGCTAAAAAATATTAATCCTGATAGATGCTGGGACATGGAGGCATTGCATTGTGGTGGAGAATGTGTATGTGTGTCTCTCTTGGAATCAGATCATCCTATTAGTAGTATTTTCTGTCATAAATTGTTTAGTCCTAGGGTAATTTCCAATCTTTCCCCAGAGGTAAGGAACAGCTAAAGAACTGCAATCTTTTCACAACCTATGGGATCCCCAAACTCACAAGTTCTCAACTTTTATATGGAGGCTTTCACCTTCTCACCTTATAATTAAAATAATTTGGATGGATATTAAATAATTACATTGTGTTGCATATTGATAGAAAATTGTGTTTAAGCCTCTTAATGCAGTTTGATTTTTAACAGACCTCACCGTGATTTATTTCTTGCCTTTGGTAATTGGGTGCAATTCTTTCTCTTTGCATAGAGTTAAAAATATATATTGACCAATTAGTGAAACTTTTTAAGAAAAAAAAAACTGTCTGAGAAGTGTAACAGATGAAAACCATCCTTCCTTCTTTATGTGTCATAATGGACAAATATTTTTGGTGGTGTATCAGCCTGACTTCATTAGAGTAAACAATGAGTCTGTCCCAGGTTTCTTTGTTTCCACAGTTACCTTTTTAAATGTGTTTTGAAGAGTGGCTAAATAATAGGGAGACTTATACAAATCTGTGGTTTATTATTATGATTATTGTTGAATAGATTTTATCTGTGCTTACACTAGAAATAAAATTAGAACTCCCCCACCAAGGGAAAAATACAGAAGAATGAAGCAGGAAAACAGCCGCATTTTATCTAGGCATGCAAACAGTAAACCTCATTGCAGTTTCACAATATGCTCCTCTGAGAGCCCTTCATCATGGCTGTGCTTAGATACACTGGTTTCTATTAGATCTTTCTGGAGATGTGCAACACTTCACATCCATATATAAAAGGCCATTAAAGCATTAAGAGCAATAAGGGGCTAACCAGGCAGTTGCAGAACACAAATATCACAGCTTGTGTATCACAGAACTAAAATGGTGAGCATGGTCTAAGTGTATGAATTGGGAGCTCAGGATTTGTTTTTCTGCCTCTCATGAACTTTGTGACTTTTAAACAATAAGTCAAGGCCAAATTAGTTCACCTGGTAATGAGAGCTGTGCATTGACTACAGAAAAATCTGCAGGAGTTCACATTTCTTCCATAAAGACCAGCTCTGTACTTCATTGTCAAAGATGTATTAAGGGATGAGCCAGTCCCCAAAGAAGGCAATGACATTCTTTCTACAGCTTTTAAGGCAAACTGGACAGTATTCAATATACATAGGCAGCAGAAAGATTGCCATTGAATTCAGCCTGGACAGGCTGGTTCTCTGGAAGAGGAATAGGGCAGATAAGCCTTTTCAGCTCTAACCTCTTTACCACCTTCTTTTGACTACCTTGTCCTTGGTAAGAAAACTTAACTGGCAAAACTATGCACACGCTGTGTGTTCAGGGAGAACCTGAACCCCATGCTTTGGCCTGCTGGATTGCAGCCATCATTAGGCATGCAGCCTATGGGTGGCTCAACTGCCCAGCTGTGGTTTGAAGCTCACGGGAGAGTTCATCTCTGCTCTGGGGTAAACTGATTAGCAATAGCTGGTCAAACCTGAGCTCCTTTATACTGATCCAAAAGGAACCAGGAGATGAGAAAGCCTAGGATAGGTTTGAAACAAGTGAGAAGTTATCTCACATTTAAACCTGGGGTTTAAGTCTGGAGGTGACATGCAATGTAAATGCAGCTATAATGTTGTGTATCATAAGGTTTTGGGTTGTTTAGTGCTAGTCCAGCTGTAGTGGGTTTTGACCACTTTGGAACAAATAGTGATTAGACATATGCAGCTGTAGAAAAATAAACAAAGTACAGAAGCCCTTTCTCAAGCCATTAGAAGGTCTCTAAATCCAAATTCTATCTATCTTTTCTGGGTATATTAGCTGGTATAATAAAAAGCATTGTCTGCATCCACAGATTTTATCCCATTTTGCATATGCACTTGGATCTACATCTAATAATAAAACCCTAAAACAAACTGAAGATGCGTCTTTATATCCTTGTAAAACTACTTGAAAAAGTTCTCACAGTATTTCAAAGCCAAACAGTTAAAGAGGTACCAGATTCACTACTTTGGGTGCATTGTTGCCAAAATATTCACAGGGGCTAGACAAAATAATTTTAGTTTCCAACATGATACCTTGCAAGTATGACTACAAACAACATATAAACAGTGAATTCTCCTTCCAGACTAGATGACTAAGATGCGATTAAGTCCAAGTGATATCTTAGCTTGTTCAGAAGTATTCCTGACTGAAAAGTAAGGAGCAAAATATATATACATGTTCAGCCACATATTTTCTAAATGTGTGCCCATTTCATTTAATTGCTTTATTTTTTAAAAAAAAATAACAAATTATGGTAAAAAGTCAATACATTTCACACTTTCTGTCAAAACTCATATCTTTCCTTTTTCATGTTGCACAATACTTCAACATTGATTTTGGTATTTTTCTTTTACAGTCTTTAAAAGTTGACAAATAAGACATATCTTGTTTTGGGATAAGTGAAACACTCCACTTTCTTTTTTGTTTTACTCAAATGAAAGCTTTAACAGGTTTACAGTGTAAGTTAATGTGGAATTTATCTGATTTTGCTGCTGTATTTTCATGTTAACTATCCGGTTTTGTTAAGCAATTTCTAAATATTTAATTGTAGTTCTACTGACATTACCTTTTAAAAATAAAATTAATTGAAATGTCTTCTTAAATTCCATAAACTCAGAGATTATTCATGGATCTAAAGCAATATAACATTTGGTAGTTCAGGGATTGTCTAGGTTAGAGATAATTCATTTTACCGCATTATCAAATAGTGTTGGAATTCCAATAACAGAAAAATGTGATTTTTAGGTGTCTAAATATTCTCTTCATTGTTCTAGTTTCTTCAGAGATGTTAGAAAATGTCTTAGAGACTGGCTGTGTGAATCAAGTTGTTTAAAGGAAAATGGCATTTTCCTTCTATAGAGATTTTAAGATTTTCCAGTTAGCCTATAATTAAAATGAAAAGCAGAAGTGCTCTCTTTGTTCAGAGCAAATTCCAAAATACTTAGCATAAAAAGAAGTGAAAGATGTTTCTATTTCTAGTGAAAGAAAGTATTTTAACATCTGAAGATAATTTAGAATCAGTATTTCATTATATGTTTAACAAATCATATTGATATTTTAAGACATTATATTTGTATTTGGATGCATATTTTTTAAATTCCTCTGATTAGATTAAAAAAAATTGGAAAAATGTCAGAACTGACATTTTCTGGTGTCTTTTTTCAAGGTAACATATATTTCAAATTTTTGTGTGTGTCAAGAAATTTTGAATAGCTATTACCTAACTATACAGTACAAACAACAACTAGCATCACCTTTTTACACTGGACAAGGACAAGCATTACTTTGCACATGGTGATAGTCTTTTCAGTGGTGATAGCTTTTCTACCTTAACCATTTGGAGCAGAAGAATGTTTAGAATTCCTCTCTACTCAAATGTATCCGTTAAAAAATTGCACAGATCTCTTCTTCAGATTATACAAAAAATGTCTTTGTAGTTTAACACAGGTTAATTAAAATATTTAAAGTCCTATTAGTGTTACAGGTTTGCCAGCCCAGTAGCTGCAACCTGAGGAAGGAAGAAGTCACTTGAGAGATTCTCAACTTGAGAAGTCAAATAAACTCTTTAGGTTTATCTACGACCTACTCAGCAAACGTGTGCCTACTATAGATGAAAAAATGTCATTTATGCTTATTCAAGGGCACCATGAAGGACAGAATACTGCACAGACAGTTGAGGCATTCCAACAACATTAAAGAGCCAAGAAATGAGCAGCAATCATTTCCCTCAGCATGTTTCTTCTCTGTATGCTAAGCACTTCACTTTGAATGCAAAAGAGCTTAGAGGTGGGACTTCTGGATAGATACCAAAGGTTATAAACCTTTTGGTTAGAAGAGGTTTCAATTAAGCACTTCCTTTGACTCCAATATGTGGCCTTTCATATATTTTTATTTTTAAGGGCCATTCTATCTTACGAAATGAAAATTAGTTGCAATGCACATGTTTTTACGGAAGATAACTGTTTTTTTCACAAAAAGGTAACTCATACAAAATGTTACAAAGAATATTAGATACAAAAAGTGAACTTGCATGTATTTGTCTGGGCTGAATGAGTACATACAATTACATATTTAAAACATATTCTAAATTATAGGTAAAAAAAGAAAAAATAATACACAGTAAAATGAGAGTTTGAAACTAAAGACTGAGTTAAAAAGAAGAAATTATTACAGGTTTATAGAAAATTTTAAAAGGAAAATTATATTTCCAGTGCTATGTAGGTATCTATTGAACCTATTGAACAATAAAAGCAATCATTACAGAAAGTGAAATTTCTTTAACACATGGAAAACATTGTGAAAATTGTTATTCTTTCAGCCATTTGTTTGTAGCTTACAAAGTAAATAAATAAATAAATAAATAAACACCCCCATCCAAAAAAACCCAACAACCAACCAAAACAAAACCCCACAAACAAACCAACAAGCCCCACCTTTGGTTAAAATAACCCAAACTGGGAATTATTTTTTTCTTTTAATATTATATGAATGGATAATTTGCTCAGAACTGAAGCAACTGAATAGCTATCATAGTCTGACCTCCTATCCCCAGTGACCTGCCCATGGGGATTTGTCTCTGTGAATAGAGTTAAAAGGGGGTTTTCTCCATTTTTGTACACAGAACTGCAGTAGAAATTCTGTACATAGACCAGTTTCAGAATATTTTAAGCATAAAGGTGCCATGCTGTGGGCAACTCTCCTAGTATTTTTGTCCATATTATGATTTGGAAGCACTTTTTTTCTCAGTGTATTTAGAAAGCAATAGAAACTGAATATTTTTTTCCAAATACTTCGCAACATGCATATTCGCCCAAATATCACCCCTCAGTTGTGATTCTTGGCATGTGATATCACTTTTCATTGTACCATACAGCACAATTTATGTCTATACTTTCTTTTCTCCTGAATTCTCTTGAGAGATTGATGTTTTTTCCTGGACTACAAAAAATGAAGCAAGTTACTAATATTACATCTGCTGCCGATGAAGAAACACTACTTTATACTCATTAATGAATGCTGTTTAAAGAATTTCATGTTTAGATAGCAGCACATCTCCATTTGTCTTACACATTGTTTTGCAATAACCCATTTGGTTCAGAACATTACGGTAAGTCTCGGGCACAGAAGGACACTGGGCTCAAGGAAAGACAAGATAATCTCTGGCTGTAATTTAAACTCTGGCAGCTGGCACCCCCTTACGTGTTAAATTAACGCACTTCACAGTGATCATCAAGCAGATCCAAGGGCAGAATATGGCCCTGAGGAAGCAACAGTGCTGAGAGGTAGAAGATGTCATCTGCAATTGTTTCCTTGTCTTAAAGGCAGAGAGACATTCTGTTTTCCCTTCACTTTCCACAATTTCCCAGCACTTTGTGTTTTTATGAAAGCTATCAGCATTAGATACATCAAACTCCATTCACTCCAAGCACCCCTGGATAACTTGCTTATTTCCCCAGCCTCTAGTCTGACTTGCTGGAGAAAGTCTGCCAGCCCAGCCTGTTCAATAGCCATCTCTGTGAGTCATAACACAGCAGCTCCAGATGGAAGACAGGGCAAACATCTCCCTCCAGAGTTATCACCAATTCAGTTCTCATCAATCAACCAGCAGCTGGGAGTGAAGAATCATTCAGTGCTTTGCCTGGCTTTCTCATGCCAAAGAGTCAGAACATTAGAGCCATGCTTTCTTTTGCATCCAGTCCTTGGGGAAGGAAAAGCCTGAAGCCTCTCACAGATTTCCCACATGGCTACTCAGCCCACCACCGCCAAGCAGCACGCCAAATTTAGTGTACGAAAGGGATTTTGATAGTACTTTGACTTGGTATTGTTAATTGAGAGAATGAAGCTTTCTGGCTTTTCAAGCCAAACATGTGGTTTACAGGTGAGATCTAGTCAGTTTCGCCTCCATCCAAAAGACAGAGGAGCAATACGTGTATTATTCTAATAGCACAGGAGCAAGTGATTGGCAAGCCAAAAACACGTCTGGGTTAACATGTGGGAAGCAAGCACACTGAATAAATGTGATTGCTCATGCCCATTCTGCAGTTGGTAGAAGTAGTAGGAGTTGGCTAGTGAACTGTGATAATGGCGAGAATCTAGTTTCTGCTCTGTTGTAGCAGACGTGGCAGGAGGTGGCCGTTCCTTGAGCCAAGACAAAAATGGAGAGTGAACAGTTGGAGCACTCTGGCAGCAGAGTTTTGGCATGAAGCTGCACAGCAAATGCTACATCGTGCCAGCATGACCTGCTGAGCGGTGCTCTCAGCCGTCACCTGCATGTGTGGATGGCTGCAGAAGCTGATACCTTGGAGGATGCAAAAGAAACAGAACTGTGTGGAAAACAAATACATAGTCTGAATAGTATCTTCGAATCTGTTACAGACACAAGCGGTAAACACCAGAGAATACTTCTCTGCTCAGAATTACATGGGCTGGCAGATATAGCCCTTGGATTCCTTGGAATTAATAACCCTCCGCCCCTGAACAAGGTTGTTCACTTTTACAGGAGATCATGGACCTGCATAAGTGGGAATGGGGACCTGGTCTTCAGGGGAATGCCTGACTGCTCTTCTCAGGAAGGCATCTTCCCTGAATTTGCCCCTCCATACCTGGTCTTCAGGGGAATGCCTGATTGCTCTTCTCAGGAAGGCATCTTCCCTAAATTTGCGCCTCCATACTGTGAGCAGGCCTGGAAGTCAGGTCTCCTTTTTGGGGATTTTTTTAAAACATTAACCTAGGCATTTCTGCCATGCATTCAACAACAAGAGGGAGATGAAACAGATTTACACCACACAGGGTATTTCCGTTTTAGGGGCCTCTGATGAAAACTCAATCAAAGACAGTTCTGATTCTTACCTTTGGCTAACTGGTGCTATTTTCCTGTGCTGCCTAGGCAAAGTGGACAGGATAACTTTGCATCATTTCAAATGTATTCATCTGTTAAAAATTTGACTCAAATATTATTGGCATTGTACATCTGGGGAGAAAGGAACTGTGAACAGATAAAAAGAAAATCATACACTGCAGGACAGAGAGAAGCAAAAAAATCAACCCAAGAGGGAGAAAAACAGTAAAGAAAGAAGTTCAGCTGGGAAATGAAATAACACTATATACAAATTATATATAGAAAGAAAAAGAGAAGAAGGAAATCTACTTCTGTAGGCTAGCCTTTTGTGAGCATCACTTTTATCCCTAGTTTCTATACAGGTAGCAGACCTTGCTTTTGCAGAAAACCATGCATTAAGAAAAGAAAACTTGAATCACCTATGGGGAAAAAGAGAAAGGCCATAGGGCTAAATCACAGGAGTCAAAGATTTGAAACATTGAACTAAAAGGTAAAAAGCCAAAAAATAGTGGCAAATTCATAAATTCTGCATAGTTGCTCCATTCAACATAAGACATTGTTCACTGTCTCTTGTCCTGGGAGATGTTTTATTCACCTGGAAACCTGCCGAAACCTGCCTTCAGTCTGTCCAAAATAGTATTTTAGTTCTAAAATACAGGGATGTCATTAAATAGAGGGCATCTGACATTGCCGTAGGGCTTCCCAACTGACAAAATGCTCTATCAGGTGAGGGAATTGGCATCATTGTATTGTTACTATCTACTGAAGTTAAATAAAAATTTATGCCTTCTTTGCACCTTTTGTACTTTGGAGTCTCCAGGGAAATCAGGGGGATCACAACCGAGTTAGGATTCCAAACTGTCAATCAGAAGAAAAAGGGGTTTTCAACATTTTAAGTAGGGCAAGTAGATCACTCCCCAATTTTAAGCAAAGGAGTGGAATAGCAAAAATACCTAGCTGGAGTCTGACTCTGACCCTCTTTCTGATTTCCCATAGCAGCACTGAACAGATCTTTTGTAACCTATTGACAAGATTTTAATATCCCCTCCTCCACCCCCATCTCCCTTTTCCCCAAACTCATAATCACTGGAAGCCCATGTGCAACTCAGTGATAAAGCAGGCTTGTTTATAGCTTAAAAAAATGTCTCTGTTTCCTTAGAACAGTGTTCTGCTCATTCTTAAGCTTTCTTCCCCAACCCACCCATCACAATTCAAAAATGTCATGTTAATGTTTTATAGGCAGACTCCCCCTGTCTTCTTAGAAACAGCAGCATCCTTGAATAATTTATAACAGTGTGTTTCTGCTCTACTTTTTTCCTGGACTTCCATGAAGGACATGGAGGAGGAATCAAATAAACAAATGCTAGCAAGTATCTGCCTCTAAATCCAGTGTTTCTCCTCCATTGTCCCCTCGTCTCGAAAGACAGGAAAGGAAACTCTTTCAGAAATGTTAAAGGTTGAATTCAAGTTCAAGACAGCTACAGGGATCACAGCAGGTAAAATCAGGTTGAGCAAACAGCTGCTTGTCAATATTGTGCTTAGCATCATAACTGAAAGATGTTTAAGTGAAATATGGGGTAAAGAGGAGACCATGCAGGGGGTGTCCAACCAGGGTTTTACATTGCCTCCCAGGCTGTTCTGTAACTTAAACCATTTACACCTTTGCTGAAGCAAATTTAAAAACACAACAAAACAAAACAAAACAAACCACACACATACAAAAACTATTACCATCACACCCCCCCCAAAAAAAAAAAAAAAAAATATTAAATATAACCTGCAAAGGCTGCAGGACTGCTGGAGTGTCCCTTCCTTAAGCTGAAAAAAAGCAATAGAAAAGGGCAGGGGAGGCCTGGTGGTGGGGGTCAGGCTGGAAATCCCCTGGCAGCAGCTACTGACAGGACAACTGTGTCCTCCTCCAGCTGCCAGCCTTCCCTAGAAAGCCCCTGCCTCCCTTGGCCAGGAGGGAGAGGTGGCTGACACTCATGGGCAGCCCAGAGCTGCCACCTGGCTGCATACCACCGCCAGCCTGCTGCCTGGTGCAAAGAAGTCAGCATCGAGGATGCTCTGCTGGCCAGGACTAGTGTTTGCCCCTGCCTGGTCCCTCAACCCCCAGTGTGCAACCCTCAGTGCAAAGGCCTCAGTTCACAGTAACTGTCTTGCTTCTGCCAGGCATTTCTGCAAGGCTGCCGTTGGTGTGTGCTGAGGACAAGCCATGTGATCTTGCCATTTTTGGTTTTATGACCAACTACTCCAAAGAAACGAGCTTCTGAATCACATCTTCTAAATCAAGGTATGAAACCTTGAACTGTATTAATTTGTATTAATTTTCCTCCTATTTGTTAAAGAGGAAACCAAGTGGTTAATGTAAACTGTCAGGTGCCTAGAGATGTGGGTCTGCCCCCCAACTCTGCCCTGGGCCAAAGAACCTGGTTGTTCAAAATGTGAAGACAGAGGTGGGTGTTTCTAATGCCACACAGTATACTGATATACCTAAGCATTGCTGACCTAATTCACCATGTAAACTTTGAGAAAGCCTTTAGTAAAAGTTTATACCAGTACTACTATCTCCTATGCCACACAAAGAAAGGTAGTCAAACGGCGAAAGAAATTTGTGTCTTTGAAAATGAGCTTGGTGGGTTTCTTTGAATTATTTTTTTCTAGCTGAGATCAACAAATGACATCTAAATCCTGCTGGACTCTCATGATGTCACAAGGAGACCCAACCTTTTGGCCTCATTGTCTTGGAAACATCTAGAGGAGGACTCCAGGTATTTAGCTGTCACACATTCTTGACTGCAGTGCTGGTTTTTAGACCAGAACACTTTACTGCCTTAGGCATTCTCCTTCTTTGCCTGTCTTTTTATCTCACCTTCATCCACTTAAGGTAGATAAATTATTTTCAGTGTTTTACACTGCAAATCAAAAGTCAGTCAAGAGTTTGTACAGGCCATTCCTAATCTATTAACTGAACCCAGTAACTGGGCATCTGCAGTAACACAGGGTAAAAGCTTTCAGCTGAACATCTGCAATGTACTGAACTCTGAGTTACCTATGATGGGTTAGAAACAATGGCATTTTAAAAGCTAGCCCAAAATGCCACTCAGAAGACTATTTATTAAACTTTCGTCTTTCACTTTCGAAACCAAAATACTGAATTTAGATGACTAGGTGATTTAGCCTTCTCCTTATCAATTTCTCAAAAGTACAGAGAATATATATATCTTCATTTCAGTTGAAGTTTATGCTAGCATACCTGATATATCTTTACCAGCTAGTGCAGGGGTTGTTAACAGTGATGCCAAAACATCACAAAACTGCAGACACAAACTCCGTGATACAGTTCTCCAGCTTTCTCTGTGAGACTGGTAATAGATTCTGGTTTTCTACAACTGTTTGGTAGTGGTAGCCAAGATATCTTGTAATGTAAAGTTTTCTCTGTTATATCCACACAGAATGAAGTAATGTCTTTGCCTGAAGTATGGAAATACCCTAAAGAAAATTGCTATTTCCTAATTTCAAAAAGCATATTTGAAGTACTGGAAGGTTTCTTAACTGCCTTCATAGCCACAGAAATTAATGTTGAAAGTATGCAACTGTAAATTTTAATTTTGGAAGGACAGAAGTTTAATTTTGCTCATAAAATGTAAAAGATAATAAAGTAAGGGGTCAGATGTTTTTAGCCTTAAGTAACAGCACCATTATGATTTAGATATCAGTCATAAGTTAACTCCAAATCAATATTTGACACTTGCACTATATTTAAATTATATTGCTGTAGAGTACATTAAGAATTCACTGTTGAGAATACAGTTATTCCATAGCTCAGGCTAAAGAAGTGCCAATGTAACAAACAATATATAACTCTTAGTATGTTTCCCGCAATAAAGTTCCAAAATCCATTCTAAATAAATCTTGTGTAATATCTCATTAGAACTCATAATTTAGTTATATGAAGAATTAAAGAAATAAATCATGGCTATTCTCTGATACTCTGGATGTTTTATCTCTGCCCTTAAGAATCATTTCACATGATAATTGATTGCTGGAGCCATATCTCTTATCTCAAGGGTGAATAAGAAAAACTTCACAAAATTATTTTAGAGCTTTGGGACCTATATCAGGATGTGATATGCACTTATCAGACCTCCAGAAACCACAAGTATAGTGAAATCTCTTATCACTGTATGAGGCAGGGATTAGCAAATACACTTCCTTTATTACCATGACAATTGATTAGAGGAAAATCATAGCTACATTGCATGCTCCTGAAGTGGAGCAGTTAAGCGTTTTCAGGAGTCAGACATGCAGTAAATACAACCATGTACCACTGTGGTGCCAGGATGGGGAGAGTTATCAGATCACCCTGAAGCTATTTTATCCTACCACTGACCCAATTTAGCAATCTCTGGCATTACTAGGCTATACAGGGCTAAAGCTACAAGCACGATGGGAAATGAGCTTGGCATAGGAATGCTTCCAACTTTCAGCTAATTCAGTCAGTTTGATACTAAAAGTTACCCTTGCCAAGCTAAACTAAAATTAGCTAGAATGTTCTAGACATTAGTAATGGCTTTGGTTAGGACTAGGTTTTCTCGTGAGGCCATAAAAGCTTAATAAACTTCAAGGTGGAAGGGGTAAAATGAAACATCCATAGAAACCTAAAGATGCAAATGGATAACTGATCCAAAACCCAATTCATTTATTGTTCTGAATTCTCTGCTTCCTTCCTCATCTCTTTTAGTTATACTATCCTGAGAAATTGCGCTAACTTACTCAAGTCCTTCACCTACTTCTGCTAATGCAGAAAGTCAATGGCACTAGGAATGGGCCTTCTGCCACTGCAACCTGAAGTCTTGTAAACCCTCTCAAAAATCATGGGAAAGGAGCTGAGCAGGGTATAAACACGTGCCAAAACAAAGCCTTTTCCTGCTGTTTCCAACGCAAGAACATCGTTTTGGTTGTGTGAGCTCCAACGCGCACCAGTGGCATTTCAGAAATCAGAGGCGTCATCCATATCAAAAGTCAGAACGATCCCAATTAGGAGCTGCTGTTTTCAAATGACCATAGCCAGATGACAGCGGCTACCCCAGTTGGACAGCCTGAAGCTGGTTGGGGTATTTGTACACACATCCACTTTACAGGATTGTAAGCAACGGCAGAGGTTTTCTTAAAGGCAACTGACAGTAATGAAATTTCTTCTCAGTTTTGGTCTCCGATGTGTGTCATGTAGTCACAGTACAGGTAGAAAAAGAGCATACCAGCCTGCCTTCCAACCCAGCCATGGATGCAGATTTATACTTTTGCTAACACCTTAGACTATAGTCATACCCTGTATCACTGATTTTTCCTCCACTAGAAGTCTAATCCATTTTCTATTTCTAGTCTCACAGGAAAATGACAGATCAATATTAAAACCCCGATAGCAGGAATTTAGGGAACCCTCACAATCTCTTGTGCCCTATCATCAATTAATTTCTCTTCCCACAACCCCTTCCTACAGAAACAGGTCGGTGTTTTCCTTCTAGGGAAGGCTGTTGTGAAGCTTGTGATGTAGCAGCTCTCATACTTCATTTCTTCCAAATTCCAGTACATTATTAGTCTGACCACAGTAATATTATTCACTCATAGCTGTGGGGTCCCAAAGATTTGTATTGAGTCATTTCTCATTAAGTCTAAAGACAGTCTGTCAACTGCAATAGGAGTCTATCTTAGTATCTTAACTCGATGTATGTGTGTGTGGCAGAGCGACAGTTAAATAAATCAAAGACCTGTGGGCTTCTAACTTTTTACTGCATGTCTCTCTTTCCATAACTCATCTGGCATCTGGCAGGAATGAGAGTATGGATGAGAGCCAGCTTGCTAAGGAGACAGGCAATACTGATGGTGGAACAACTGGAAGAGGAAAGACAATTATTGAAGAGTTGGGATAAGAGTGTGGCTTCAGGTGACATTTCTGACTCTGGAGAACTGGTGCCTACATTTAGAAGATGAGGTAAAAGGAACAGTGAAATATACATTTTTGAAACTTTTGATTTTGGTGCAAAATAACCCAGAGCCAAGTAGTTCTAGAAGAACATGCAACTTCAGTTTTCATTCTTCTGGCTTCTGAGAGGAACGCAGAACTGAAAGTCTGGTGATGGCACAGAATGTACAGGTATCTGTTTATAAGACAGTGCCTCATAGGAAAAAAAATACTGAATGCATTGTGTTCTATTTTTGGTTATTTTAAGTATTTGTCAGAGTAATGAAGAACTTTGCAATATGAACAGGTTTTGTTGTTTGCAAATGTAAATAAACTAATCATAGTATAAAAACATCCAAGTAGATTTTTTTAAATATCAAGAACAGAAAAAAGAAGTGGAAGAAAAAAACAATGTTGAAAACCACATATAACCAACAATAAAAACTTTAGTATGTTTAGATATTCTCCTAAGCAGAGATATACAACTATCCAGCTGCAGAGACAGGAAATAAAAGTGTTTTGATATTGTTATATATATTTGAATTCTCTAGTATATTAAAACACAGAAGTCCAGTCAGCATACTGAGATATTTATATCAAGGTAATTAGAGAAAATAATACAGTGCAATATGCTTTGCTTTTCTTTAATAGTGTATATTGCACAATCAGCTTAACCAAAGAGTGTTTTTTACAAATTCAGCAGCAACTGCTTGTTCTGAAATGCTTTATCATTGTCTTCTCTAAAGACATAAACAATTGTCAGAATATGATAAAAACTTCAGACATTTCTTCTTCTTTTTTTTATTTGAAGAGTAGTTTTGTGAATAATCTTCAAGGCTCAACTTTTTTTTTAACTTTAGAAAAAGAACAGAAAAAACTTATCTCTCAGCATATCTTAAGCCTCTTTCACTCTGTGGGAATTTTAACCTTCCTGTAATAATATTGATAAAGAACTTGGGGAGGGGGAAGAAATAAAGAAGTTGTTGTATACCTGCCTTCTCACATATCTGCCTAATAGCAGAGTTTATACTGGTGAAAATAGTAGTGGGAGCCAAGGTACAATTTCTATCACATTTTTCAGTCCTAATGATATTTAGATCCAGGAATTGGCTAAAATTCATTTCTAGGATACAGTATGCTTCAAATGTACATTTTAATTTTCTCTATACCAAAATAAGGAAGGATTGAATTCTTCAGCACAGTGTAGCTGTGAAGATTAAAATGCCAAAGTACTTTTCAGTGATTTCCCCAGCTTGCTTATACATGTCATTGATTTTTTTCTTCTGTATTAGTCATTCCTGAGAAGCCTGAGAATGAAAAAATAAATTACATGGACTTGCTAATAGTAAGCGTGGATAGAATGAACTCTTTTTCACAGACCCTGGTTCAGTATTTTGTTCGAGCATATGCAGAGATTTTCCGAGCAAACTTTTGCAGCAGGTGACTGAGGCAGGCATCTGTCACACACTGGAGAACACATCTGGCCCAGATGTTGATGAAACAGAATGGAAGCCACACAGCTTTCCATAAAAACATACCACACATCTGTATGTCCTTGAGCACAGTGGCACAACTCCGATGTGCAGCATTTTTATCTGCTCCAAGATCCATGCTCTACAAACAGCTGACCAGTGAGTCGCAATGACCATGGGAGCACTGAGTGGGCATGATACTACAGCACTTTTTAAAGGCGTGAAACAGAAGCACATAGGAGAGCATAAGGAGCCATCACCTGAATGAGTCATATGCTCCATTTCTAGGCACTAATAGTTTGTTGAGCCTGAACCACAATAAAATAATGCACTCTGCTGGTTCAGTTCCTTGCATGCTATAAGTTACAAATCTACACAAAGAAAATTGCTGCTCATAGTCAAGTCATTCAGAGAGCAAGTACAAGATATAATGGACCAAAACCAGAAAGCACTACAAGTGATAGAAGGTTCCCTGTTGCCCTATCACGTGTTTAGTATCCCTGCATGTGTTCTTGAATACAGATTGAGCAAAGGTTCTCCAATAGGAGTCAAAAATAAACACTAGGGACTTCCTAACACTTACAGTTCAATTGCATTGCTCCATAACTTCTTGAAGAATGAAGAGTTTAAGAAAAATAGAGGTTATTTCTTTCTGGTTGGACATTTTCAAGTTATCTTTTGTAAGACCACATAAAATGATTTAGTTCTCAAAGAATAACTGAATTACATAAATAAAACATTACATAAAAGACATCTCAGTACAATTTATGTGAAGTGAATTTCACAAGGACTGGTCTATTGTAGAAAACTCAACTTATCTCTTCCTGATCCTTTTATTCTATCTAAACATAGAAATTTATGTCAGTTCAAAAAAATCTATTACTGTTTCTCATAACTGAATCCATTATTTTCCCTCCATGATCCATCAGGTAAAAACAAGTGCAATAGATAGCTCTAGCAGAACCTTGAACATAAAAGGCCTCAAGAATAGAATGAGATAAGTTAAACCCATCTCGCTGTGCACTATAACTGGAAATGATAACCCTGATGTTTAATTTAAAACAAGTCATAGCAAAGACTTCTCAATATAATTGTTATCTGTCATATAAATAAAATTATTATAAAATGGAATTGGACTTGGAAAGGTATAGTTTTGCTTGTTGCATTGCCTGTAAGCAAATTGAACTCTGTGAAGGTTTATCACCCTTTGCTGCCTTCTTCCTCCAATCTTTCTCGGTAATGGATCCATTTGACTGCAAAAATATGGAGAGAAAGAGTTGAGAACAAATGATTAATCTTCCACATTTCTCTCTACTTCCAGAGCTTTGCTGATTCCTTTGTAGTGCTGATTTTTCTCTCTCTTGTTCCCCTGCCAGCCCAGGGAAAAAGAGACCCTAAGTTAGAGCTCAAATGAAAGTGGCAGCATTTCATTGGTATAACAGCAGTTTACGGACAGGCAAAATAAGGGAGTGAGGGCAAGTGCATGGATTTAAGCCAGAAAGAGGAACCACTGGATCTCATAGCAGCATCTATGGTTTCCAAGCTTGGCCTCAGCTGGATTGTTGATGGTGGCAAAGGGCCTCTACCAGGCACCAGACTTTCTCAGAGCAACCCAGTGCAAGATGAATGTCTTGGCCCCATCACCTACCTGCCTTCCTCCCTTTCCTTGCTTTGCACTTCTGCTAAGAAAAGAGGGTGCACTGGCTGCAGGACACATGGCAATGAGGTGGAGATGGTGTTCAGGCATGGAAAACAAAGGCTGACTGAACCTCTTCACCTACAGTACATCGCCTTGGGGAGGCCAAATATGCATATGCTACCTCAAAGATGAAGACAAATAAACTAATTTATTTGATGCAGTGCCTATAATGAGACACACCAAAGTAAATCTACCTCCTGCTTTAGCCAAAGCTGCTGCTTATCTCCCACCCTGGGCCAGCACATACCAGAGACAGCTGGCAGATACAAACTCCATTAACTAGCTGCGGCTGTGCAAGCATTCAAAGAGAAAGCACAAGAGATAAAATGGCAGGATGCAGCAGCAGGGGAACATGCCTGCCGGCAGCAGCCTGGTGTGCCAGGCCACATCACCTGGAGGATATCACATACGGGTGCCTGCTCCTCACAGAGCTCAGCAGGGTACAGCTCACTTGCAGCTTCTGCTCCTATCAGCTAAAGGTGGTTCCTGAGGTCACACTTGGTAGAGGGAGCTTGAAATAACTAATTTCAGTTTGCGCACACCCCTCAACAAAGAGTCTCATCTCTCCTGGATACCTTCACAGCATCAAACAGAAAGAAGCCCATCAGGAGTGCTTCAGAGGAGAAATGCAATTTTGGCACACTGATTCACCATCTCGAGGAGCCTTTCTCTCTCCTTTGACTATAGGAGAAGTTAAGGAGCAAGGTATCCAATTTACTGAACGAACAGATCTTCTATTCCCTATATGTTAGTTTAGGGAGATATTTATTGTATAGGTCTGCTTTCTTCAGAATTACTGGTGTCAATTCAGTGGAGTCCTACAAGATCCTGCTAGCTTCCACCCAAGGGCAGTGGCCAGCACACAGGAGCTTGGACCAGTTGGTATAATGCGGATTCTGAAAATTGTTATTTCCCTGCTGTCATTTTTTTTAATTTTTCCTGGCAACTCATCTCCTGCGAACTGCATGCATCTGTGCTCTTTAAGACTATATTTCTTTTATCAACAATTTTTTTGAGCTGGGCAAACTCAATTTTTATTTGCAACATTCTCAATGTTTTAAGTCTGAAACATCATGTTAGAAATAGTGCTTGAACACCAAGATTGCAAGTTTGACGCAGAGATCTTCCCAGATAACAGCATTCCTATTCTTATTACATAAACCTACTCTGTGGGATTTGCTAACCTCATACTGTAACAGTGTTAAACACAGCTCCCAGCCAGATGGGAGATGCATGGATTGATGGGGGTTTGATAATCATAAATAAAATCTTGTTGGGGCCATGAGCCAGTAGCTAGCATGAGTCTCAAAACAAATATGGATGGAGGACAGTAGGAGACTTTGCCTGGGAGTCTCCCAGTTCCTTCCATGCCAATTCTTATCATGATGTGTTTGGCAAACCCATCTAACATCTTCTTCTTTTAGAGTGGATGACTACTTTCCAAAATTGCATGGATGCTATGACAGCTAATTAATTATTGCTGTGTTGTGCTTTAGAAATGTAATTAGTATAAAGAGGGTTAGTAAGGAGAAACACTGCACAGAAAATGAAGGTGAACAGAGACAGAATGTTAGAAAGACTCTAAGTGTAGTAAGATAGAAAGAGAAGAATATATAAAGAAAGGAGTTTTGAATAGCAAGTACATAAGAGATGTGTATGAAAGAAAAAGGTGTGCTGCCTTCCAAAAGTAGAGGAGGGGAAAAGGAAATTAAAAATTAGAAGCAAGGCACTGAAATGAATGGATTTAAAGTATAAAGAGAAGAAAAGAAAATGAAAAAGATGTAATAAAAGCCACCCAGCCTTTAAAGTAATGAATCTTTTCATTTATTTATACCCTTTTGATATTAGAGGAAAATGGTAGCACACTTACACTGAGCTCACACTATGTTAACACAGTACAGCTCTTAATTCATGGATTATGTTGCTAAATAATTAACTGATGAATCATAAGTAAATAATTAAAACTAGGTTCTCTAAGCCTCACAATTAAGAACATAAAACTGTCACAGTGATATCAGATTTTAGCAGAACTACTATTGTAGTTAATTAGAAAAACTGCAAAAAAAATTGTAAAATCTGTAGCTGTAAAGACTGCTAGCAGAAGCACCTGGGTTCCATTTCCCCATAGAACATAAAATGGATCATCTATTATTTAAATCTCCCATATTAAAGTTACATCTGGAGAAGGTGGAAACATGGATTGTTACCTCCTCTGAAAAATACCTAGACCTGCCCTGGGCCTTGTCCTTTTCGAGTGGATCTGTGATCTGGGCAGCAGGATAGGAAAGGGTGTCACTCTAAAAGACAAAGACATTAGACTAAGACCTGTCAGTCTGACCTCAGTGCCAGGGAAGGTCATGGAGCAGGTCATCTTGAGTGCCATGAAGAGTCATATAATGGACAACCAGGGGATCAGGTCTAGTCAGCATGCGTTTATGAAAGGCAGGTCCTGCCTGACAAACCTGATCTCCTTCTACGACAGGGCGACCCACTTATCGGATGAGGGAAAGGCTGTGGATGTTGTCTACCTTGACTTCAGTAAGGCCTTTGACACCGTTTCCCACAGCATTCTCCTGGACAAACTGGCTGCTCAAGGCTTGGATGGGCACACGCTTTGCAGGGTAAAAAACTGGCTGGATAGCCGGGCCCAAAGAGTTGTGGTGAACGGAGTTAAATCCGGTTGGCAGCCAGTCATGAGTGGTGTCCCCCAGGGCTCGGTTTTGGGGCCACTCCTGTTTAACATCTTTATTGATGATCTAGACGAGGGGATCGAGTGCACCCTCCGTAAGTTTGCAGATGACACCAAGTTGGGTGGGAGTGTTGATCTGCTCGAGGGTAGGGAGGCTCTGCAGAGAGATCTGGACAGGCTGGAGCGATGGGCTAAGGCCAACTGGATGAGTTTCAATAAGGCCAAATGCCGGGTGCTGCACTTTGGCCACAACAACCCCCAGCAGCGCTACAGGCTTGGGGAGGAGTGGCTGGAGAGCTGCCAGTCAGAGAGGGACCTGGGGGTGTTGATTGACAGCCAGCTGAACATGAGCCAGCAGTGTGCCCAGGTGGCCAAGAAGGCCAATGGCATCCTGGCTTGCATCAGAAATAGTGTGGCCAGCAGGGACAGGGAAGTGACCTTACCCCTGTACTCGGCACTGGTGAGGCCACACCTCAATTACTGTGTTCAGTTTTGGGCCCCTCACTACAAAAAGGACATTGAATTACTCGAGCGTGTCCAAAGAAGGGCAACGAAGCTGGTGAAGGGTCTGGAGCACAGGTCTTATGAGGAGCGTCTGAGGGAACTGGGGTTGTTTAGTCTGGAGAAGAGGAGGCTGAGGGGAGACCTCATCGCCCTCTACAGCTACCTGAAAGGAGGTTGCAGAGAGCTGGGGATGAGTCTCTTTAACCAAGTAATGAGTGATAGGACAAGAGGTAATGGCCTCAAGTTGCACCAGGAAAGGTTTAGACTAGATATTAGGCAGCATTTCTTTACAGAATGGGTTGTTAGGCATTGGAATGGGCTGCCCAGGGAGGTGGTGGAGTCCCCATCGCTGGGGGTGTTTAAGAGTCGGGTTGACATAGCACTGAGGGATGTGGTGTAGTTGGGAACTGTCACTGCTAGGTTGATAGTTGGACTGGATGATCTTCAAGGTCTTTTCCAACCTAGACGATTCTGTGATTCTGTGATTATTGAGTTCATGTTAAAATACCTTTTTCTCCAATATCCCTAAGATTAAGAACTATAAAACAAAACCTTACACTTCAACGGACAATAACTCATCAGTTCTGTGGCAGTATTTAACAACATTAAGAACAAACAGCCTCAAAAAACTAGTAATTTGTTTATTCTTGTAGAAAAGGAAGAGTAGACAAACTAAAAAAAGATCACTCTTTACATCCACCAAATAAAATAATTCCTTTTCTCCCATGAACATCTGTTTTATTTTCCGATATAGCAAAAGCACATGTACTTCAAGTCTAAGCAAGGCAATTAATCTCGATTCTGCCATCATCATAGTCACAGTTATTTTTTTTTACAGTAAGAGGAGTCTGGAAGCACAGATCCTGCTGTGCAGAGCCATCACATTCCTTCATGGCATCAACCTGGTAGAAATCAAAAATCTAAGGAAGAGCAGATAATTATTCCAATAAAGAAATTACAAAATGCTACAATGGTTATTGAACAACACTCATTTAATTTGTTCATTCTTGTGATCTGTTCTTTAAAAAATAAATAGAAGACTTTTTATTTTTCAGAAGCATGCAGCCTTCCAGCTTCCTGATGCTTAGTCTTGTGGAAGACTTGCCAGCAGCAAAAATTTTTAGTGTCTTTGAGTATCTGCGTGGGGATGAAAATGTAGCAGAATTTCTCAGCACCCCCTAATAACCTCCACACCTGAGGTTAGGCTGATTTCACAGGCCCCCACCCTTCAGCCATGTTGGCTAGCATCTGCCCCCAGACACAGCCTGGGGGTTCATTTCACCACGGCCTGAGCGTGAGCATAGGAGGAGGAGTCGGTCTCGAAGTAGCACTCCAGCTGTCCGCAGAGGGCCTCAAAGGTGGGCCGCCCGCCCGCCTCCGCGCTCCAGCACTGCAGCATCAGTTGGTAGAGTGGTGCCGGGCAGGTCTCTGGCTGAGGAAGTCTGTACCCCTTGTCCAGCATCTGGATCACCTGGTGTCCTGGCATACCTGCAAGCCGAAAGGAGTTCATCAGGATACTCGGGGTCTACTAAGTGACACTGTGTGTCCCTATCTCTTACCAAGAGGATGTAATGGGATGCTCCCCTGCGAGGTGCAAGTACAGGCTGAGGGCAGAGCTGGCCTCAGCAGGCCCCCTTCGATGGCAACAGCCCACGGGAGTCACCAGAGGACCCCAAACCAGCAGTTACAAACCACATGCAGCATTTCCCAGGCCCCTCACCTCGACTGCACCACATGAGCAGCATAGCAAATGGGTTCATCTGGGTGTGAGGCTTTTCCTCCACCATCTGGGTTTGCCAGAATTTTTCTGACATCTATTTCCCTTAAATTGTTCCTAAATCTCTCTAGTTTCAGCGACTCCAAAATCTCCCAAGAAAATCTGTCCTGCTGCTGAATTTTCCTCACATTTAGAAAGTTTTCCCTAATCTCAGCCCTAAGTTTCCTCTGGTGCAGCTATGTAATGGCATTCTGCCTGCTCTGTCACCAAAAGTCGTGTAGAAGAATCCATTTCCCTACCTTTGCTATACCTTTATATATTAAGACTATTGTTCTGTTCTCTTTCAATTTTCTACTCTTTAAATTAAATCTTGAATTGTGTCATCTTTACTTCTTTTCCCAAATCTCTGAATGGTGTTTCCTCTGCACATTACCCACTGCCACCGTAACCTCTTCTCCTAAGTGATTACCAAGGACAAACTCCTGAAAGTAATACCAAATAAGCAAATACCCATGGCAAAAGGATATTTTCAACTGTAAAGTTACAGATAAGCTATGCCTTTGCAAAGGAATAATGCTGAACATACTTTCAGACAATATCAAGAATCATAGTGTTACATACCATTTATACTTGAATAGCTTATTTATGCACGTGTATGTGCTTATGCACACACCTATAGCTTATATAAGAAAGAGCTGATGATTTTTTGCTTTGGTTTTTTTTATTTTTTTCAGAACAGTTTCACAGGAGGTAAGGGTGGCAATCAAAAAGCAAGATCAATTTTTCCTTTTACAGGAAATACCAGTTTGGGACCCTGTGAAATGTAGTTTATGGTGAATGCAACACCCCTCAGGCCTGTACAGATGCAGCATAACTTTTTTTTGCTTTAGTCCTTCCCTTGTGTTCTCCTCACCAGCACAAAATGAGTCACAGTCAATCATCTCACTGATACCTCGTGTTATTGGAGCCACAGTTCCTTGAGCATTTCTCACAGAGCTAGGAATAATAGCTCCTCTCATACCATTAAATCTGCTTTTGAGGTTGGTGACATTCCTAATTCTTGTGATCTTTCTCTTTATGAAGACTCCACTGCAATAGTCAAATATGAAGGAAGGGGGTAAAAACACCCTGATTCGTTTTTCAAACACCTTCTTCCTGAAGTGCCTGTACAGCACTTGACACATAATAATCTGTTCTTCCATGAGATATCCTCAAAAAGATAAATTTAAAAAAAAAAAAAACAAACAAGGGCAGAACGGGGGACAGAAAAACCTTCCCTTTTTACACATTCCAAAACTTGGCATCTTTGATCTGATGCTGGAGGGAAATAGCCAGTTGGCTTAGGTGTCTGTGCAATGCATGTTGACTCCATTGAAGGGAAGCTTGAATGGCTGCTAATCACAGCCTTTGGAAAGCTTCCATGGAGCCTGGGGCAGCCAGAAGGTCTGACCCATTAAATGGACCTCAACTGAACAGCCTTCTTTCTGTATTTACAGTTTTAACCCTTTAACATGCCTGTAGTACAGGCATTTAACATTTTTGTGTGCCATTCTTAAAGCAAGAAAACATTAGACATCATTCTTTAGGTAAAAGCACTTACCAGCATAAGGCATCTTTCCATAGGTGATTATTTCAAACAGAAGTATTCCAAATGACCAGACATCTGACTTGACGCTGAATTTGTTGTAGCGGATTGCCTCCGGGGCTGTCCATTTCACCGGGAGTTTTGTTTCATGCCTAGCTTCATATACATTTTCATTTTCTACCTGTCATGGGTAAAATGAAGCAAGCCTGATTTCAGATCTGCTTCAGCAAAGCACTTAAGCACCTGACTAAGCTAAGCATGTGCTTAATCTTATCCTCTTTTAGCCAAGCAGTTGCCTTTCATGGTATTAAAGCACGCACTTTCTGAAGTTTATTGTTGAATTGGGCTTCACAGTTGAGAAATGCTACAATTCATCAGAGGCTTTTCTAAAGCATTTATCATTTCAAGAGAGCACACAGCGTTGGAGTGGCTTGTGATTAATTATGACCTGCTACTGTGAATTCTGGACCTGGCATGAAAGATTTCAAAAGTCTGTCAGGAGTGGCAGTGTAAGCATCCTGCTGACACTAGAGACCAAATGGCTCCACGTTTGGTCTTCAGTAAACAGAGAAGGCAAGAGCAAGAGCTAATGAATTTCAGAACCTTTCTTCTGTGATTTATTGCGGTGTTGAAGGGCCATTGACTTTTATAACAATCACTTAAGCAGCTTTCGGGGACCAAAGAACAAACTCTAAGTGATTCCAATTAACATACTAGCTTACAGTGGGTCCAATTAATTCAAGTAAAGTGAAGATGAAAGACTGAAAGACGTGAAGAAAAATTATTTACTTGCAAATTTGTAGAATCACATCCTTGAAGTTTTATAGCACAGACATCTAAATTTTGTGAACATTTATTCTCTCTTTAATTCCTAAATGTAATTTAGTGTACATCATTCACATCCAAGCCTTGGTCAGGTTTTTCACATGCAAATCCAGGCAAAGCTGTACAAGATTTTGTTTGTTTGATTGTTTTTAATACAGAATGTACTTTTCCCAGCTGTAATCCCCTATAGTTTTGAAAAGACTAGTTCTTAGTTTGTATCTACATACTGATACAAGTTGGCATCTTGACCATGTTCATCTCTGAAAACAAGAAATTATTTCATTATGCTAATTAACGCACACAGAAATGCGGATTTCATTTCTCACACCTACTTCTTTGGGATCTTTGCATGTGACCATGTTAGTGCTTTGGCTTAGGAGACAGAATATTCCTAAGAATGTCTGCCAAGATGGCTCTATGACAGAGTGTTTTAGTAAAGTTCAGTTTTAACAAGAAATGTCAACAGCTGTAAATTATTGCCCTCTCTAGTGAGGACAGAGGAGAAATATCCATTGTAAGCATTGTTCATTTAAAAATATATATTTTTCATGTTAAAAAATATGCAATCTGAACTTATGCATAACTAGAAGAATCGAAATTAAGCAAAAAGCACTTTCAAAGTCCCTTGATGCCATTGTCAAGCCATTATTCTATACCTCAGTATGTAATAAATCCAACTCTCTTATGAACTTCAATTTCTGCTGCTTGAATGGAAAAAAAAACAAACAAGAAGCAGAGGGCTTTTTAGTCTGTTTTTCCCTCTCAGTGCAAGAACATAAATCAATAAAAACAATAATAAGACCTCAGAAATTATGGATTACATATTGAAATCCATAAAATATGGCAAATCAAATCCTTCCAACCCTGATCAAATCATTTTCTGAGGTAGAAAATCTCATTTCTAAACCACAGCTCTTTACTTGGGCGATCTTGGTCAGCATCTCTTGGCATTCCATGTCCTCAAGGGCTAGAGAAAAAAAACCAGTGCAATGGCAAAAAACTTGCAACTGCATCCGATTTAAAGCTCTGAGAGCTCACTTTATGAACTCCACTGTTAGTCATGGAGAGACATAAGGACCTTTTAAGATTGCTACCTGCACTCCCAAACATCATGGAGGCAATGGGGAAGTGAACAAGGAGAGAATAGCTGTCAATACATTTTTATATGCCTTCCCTTACAGGCTCAGGAATATAATTTTGCCATCATTCCTGTGATCTCACTCCATGTGGCAGACACTAGTGCTGTGGATAAAGGTTGTGCAGCAAAGGATATTGCTTGCCAGGCTCCTTCCTTGGTGGCTGAGTGGGAAGCAGACACCAGGATGCCATCTTCAGACTGACACCAACACACAGGCCAGCTTCTAACTTTGCATGGGATAACGCAGGTAGGGGTTACAAGTGAACAAGTTAGGGGTCCTTTTCTCCCTGGGCATGCCTTTTGCCATAACCCAGCAATCCAGAGGCTACAGTTCATCCTTTAGTTGACCTCTTCCACCTTGTTCCCCAGAGTTAAAGTAAATGCAATTGACCCTCTCACAACCCACCTTAAAAACTCTTGCAAGTCCAAAGTCTGCCACTTTGTAAACACTGTGTTCACCAACAAGAACATTCCTGGCTGCCAGATCCCGATGAATATAGTTCTGAGATTCAAGGTAAGCCATCCCGGAAGCCACCTGAGCAGCCATGTCTACTTGATGTGGCAGAAAGATTTGGGAGCCTGCATCTTCTGTTTAAAAAGAAGATGACAAGGATAACATAATATTTACAGTATTCAGATATAAATAACATAACAGCTGGATGGTTCAAATAGACAACACAAATCAACAAAACCATGCAATACAGTAATGTAACAGCCCAACCAAATGACAGAGGTTAGTGAATGACACTACTTAAAGTCATTCAGCTAGTTTCACGATAACTGAGTAACAATGCTTGTCCCATCTTCTCTAAAGGAGTATATACTAAATGCAGCACTTGATCTAGGCCTGGAAAGAGCTTCTGACACAGTCCAAAGAAAAAGACATTTATCTACCGATAGTAATGCAGATGTTTGCCTTTCTGACAAGTACATATCCTGTTCCAAACTGTGAGTAAGAGTTAATGTCAGTACTCGCTGGGTGTAGCCAAAGCTGACTAAAGATGGAAAAGCACAAAATCATGCTGGTTCCCTGTTCTCCAATGATTCTTGCTAGGAAATATACCATCTGCTGTCAAGTGTAACTCTCATTTTCACTTTCCAGTCCACTTGACTGCTTCATGCTGTTACCTCTGTTGCTACTACTCAACAGCAGGACTCCTTGAGCTGCTTTCAAGCTGCCTGCTCCTCTTGTAGAACTTTCTGAAGCAATGTGCATGCCGTTCCCACAACTGTAAGATCAGCAAGTCCCAGAAATAGAGATTTGGCAATCAAAGATTGGCTGTTCAAACAAAGTAGTAGAAGAAGTTTGAGCAGAGCAACTTGCCTCCACAAATGAAGCAAAGACCCTTAGGCCATGAAAAACTGCAGCTAAAAATAGTAAGACAGGTACTCAGAAAACAGTCATTGGGCTGTAACACATTAGAATTCAAATTCAGGGTCTTTGTGGCATGTTGGGGACAGTTGACCTCATCATAGCAAAGAATTTGTACCGCAAGGTAATCTGGGTAAGCCAAATCAGTGTTATAGGCAAGCACCACGGTCACCCAAACCCAAATACTGCAACACTGAAGAATGAGTGTCTACCACCGTGGCCTCTAATACTCAAAACGGTTTCTGTTTCAGAAACCTAACAATATCAAAAAGCTGAGTGCTTGCTGCTACATTTATTGGTAGTTCTCCTTTCTCATTGAGGATGGTGACTTTTTCTTACTGCCTCTGAGTTAAGGAAATAAAACATTTTGTAGCTGGCAGTTTTCTGTTCCTTATTTTGAATTGATTCATAATGAAAGTGTGTCTTAGCATTGTTTTGCATAGCCTGCTCCAGTTCTGGCATTTTATCTGACCTAACCTTGCAATCATTCCTTATGAAGAGTGTGAAATTTTAATTTACTAATCTAATTCTAGTTTACTAATCTATTCTGCAATCTCCAGGCCTCGAATTTCCTGCTTATCTGGATGTTCTGAGAGGAATAGGTAAAAGAAATGAATTTTAAATTATTACATTTGCCCTGTATGTGTATTGTCTTACTTCCTTTTTGAAGATAAACTCATTGTTATGATAATCCAGCACTAAGATTATTTACTTCTATTGTTGACTCAGAAAGTCTTTTCCTCTCCCACACATACGTTTAATAGCTGCCTTGACCTTTTAAAGAGAGAGGAAGAAAAATGAGGCTATATGAAAATCTATGGTTTAACCATCAAGAAAACCCATCACCAGGCCACAGACTAATATAACACTCTGAAGTTTTGCAGTTCTGATAACTGGCAGACATCAATATTTATTATTCATCTTACTGGACAAAGATATAAATCCTCATATGACACTTATGTTGTATTTAATCAGAAAATAACTACATATGTACAAGTACTTTGCATGAGTACCTGGGTTTTGGAAACTAGCTTATGTGACTGAGTTTAAAATCCCTCTCTCTGTGTTTCCTCTCACACTGCTCCTTCAGCTGCATAGGCTGCTGAAAGCAGACAAGGACGCAGACAGATTTGAGCACAGGTTTGTCATTGCTCTGCTGATGCTCCAGGCTGGCCTGACATAAGCTTGCTCCAAGAGGCAGAACACAGCAATGTCGCGGCAAAAAAAAAGGATGACTCATAAGCCTCTTGTTTAATGAGATGCCTCAGTACAGAATAGGAGTTAGAGCTGCTAAACCCTTCCTGTCTTATTCCCTGCAGGACACACAGGTGGACTGTGTTAAAGGACAAGGACAAGATCCACCTCTAATGGTGGAGTTGCAGCTGAAGACTATTTCTTCCCCTGGGGCCTGTTTGGGATCCCAGATCAGGCTGATCTGCATTTAGCATGTGGGCTGAGGGAGGGGAAGAGGCCATCATTGCCCTGGCTGCTGCAGTATTTCTTGGAGGGTTTCTCTCTGTGAGCTGGTTCTGCACTGCTGCTCTTATGGAGCTAAAGAAGGGCAAGCTGTAAGGAGGAACCTCAGCTGATCAGGAGCTGCAAACTGTGCACAAAGATGAAGCATGATCTGAAGTGCACAGAAGTGCAAATCATGTATGGTTGTTTCATAAAGATTTCTGACTATATCTCCAAAATCTGTTAGGCCAGTCAAAGCATGCAAGTTCAAGTATGGCACTGTGTTAGTACAATTACAGAGGTTTCCAGGCTAGCTCCTATCTGGCTGGTTGAGAGCAGGTTGGAAGAGTTTCCAGCTGTATTCATATGGGTATACATGTGCTTTAGTGTGTTTTAAAGTGTTTTAAAGAAGGAAAAACTACAACAAAAAAAAAAAAAAGTTAATATAACTTCCACACTCAAAACCTGGCACTACCAGTGAATTTATAAAACCTTCCCATGGGTTATTCTTTATCCTATGAAGAAAATGTAGTGCCTCCATGTCCTTTTTTTACTAATATTTTTTGACAAAACTATCACCCTTATATGAAAAATTTATTAGAGAAAATATTAAAGCAGGCTTAGGGTCTGCACCCTGTTCTAAGCAATCAATTACAACATCTCATATAGGAAAGACAGGAAAATATTCTCATTGACAGATGTCTGACAATAAATAAATAAATAAATAAATAAATAAGCAGCACTTTCCCCAGTTGAGAGCATTGCCTCTGTAATAATTCACTGAACTTCAAGACTACATCCCTGCCAAAACAAACCCCAGGTCTATCAGAATTGATAAAAACACTCATACGTTTATGACAATTTCATTCACATCCAATAACAAAGAAAAGTTTTCAGTTGCATTTTTCTCATACTGGTGGCAGCTCAATAACTCTGCATAGCAGTGTTCATCAAGAAGTGTCCCAATGTACATTCACAGGGTGCACAGGGAATTCACATGCCCATCGTTATTAAGTTGCTGTCATTATGGTGGAATGTGATAGTCATTATGCATTAAATATTAGGGATTTTTAAAGATGGAAAAACATACTATGCATTTCTAGAAAGGGAAATTCAACCAAAGAATGATCTCTGGACTTCCCCTCTGTTCCAGTTTGCCATATTTACCCATAGTGCACACAGAGACAGCAGCCTTTTGGAAATGTTTTCCTGGTTCCTGCAGTGGCTGAGTCTCAAGAATGCTTATCAGGAACTGTGCACTGACCGCCAGTCGATACAGATCACTTCCAGTCACAGAGCTCTACACAAACTTTAAATCACTTTCCTTATTACACTGATGGTAATGACTTTTCTCTGAGCAATACCTTTCAAAACACCTGGATCTCTGCTTCCACCTCCTAGTTCTGTTTATCCCCCTGTACATAGGCCATCAGACATGGGGATATACCACCAGGCTGTGTTTCAACTGGCCATTTTTATGGTTATCTTGACAGGTGCCTGGAAACCAACTGACCTTCCACAGTCTCTCTGATGCAGGACTACAGGAATGAGCACTTAGGCAAAGATCAGGCTGCACACGTGCTGCTCACAGCAAGGGGCAGCTGCTGTGCATATGCTGGCAACTGACTCACACACAGGCTACAGTGCTGATGTGTCCTGGACACGTTGTGCTCCGTGCACAAAAAGGCCAGTTTTCACCTCTGCAATAGCTGTGACTCATCCTGGCTTTCTCAAAGATATTTCTCCTGTGCAATAAACATTTTCATGCACAGCAATCATTTCCTGATCTGCCAGGCTTTAATCAGATAAGCAGCAATCTGCACACAAAGGCACCAAAGATGAGAATTTAAAGGAAATTTGTGCTTTGCTATCTCTGGCCACTAAATGTCTACAAAACTGTAGATGATCTGGCCCAAGATTGTTGCAGCCCCTCTCTGCACAGTTCCTGGTGGGGCTGTCCATCTACCAGAGATTTCTTTAGCTGCGATTGTCCCTGGACTGAGCCTCACTTAAAAAATGGTTCCACAGAGAAGATGGGGGAAGGCATGTGTCATGGTAAATGCTGTCTGTGGTACTTCACAGGGCTTTGCCTTATGGGCTGGAGACAGACAAGGAATTTAGCAAGATGATCACAGTGAACATTTTGTCTTCAAGAGATCATTACAGCTTTAGAGACATTTGGCATCTCAGAGACATCTACTAAACTGAAAATGGGTAACAACACTAGAATCAAGCATTTCTCAATAGCAGGGGTGAACTTAAAGTGCAATCATTATGCTAGTCTGTTCCAGGCTGTACAACTTTATTTTTAATTATTATTTGCCTTCAAAAGAGCACTTTGAAGTGCTGCTGAGATAAAAGCCCTGATGTGATAGGCAAGGGACAAATTCACAGTGAAAGGTTATCCCTGCCTAGTAATAGATTTCAAAGCTGTTAAGTATGTTTTGTGGAAGTGCCTCTATTTCATGTCAAATATGATGACCCATCCTTCTGGATGCTTATATTTTTATTCTGTCGGTGTATCTTCCCATCTACTCATAGAAATGGATGGAAAAATGTGGGTCATTATAAGGCAAGAATCAAACTGTGAATGTGATTCTCTCCTACTTCTCAAATACTTTGGCACGTCAAAAATTCATAAACCTCTTTCTTCCCTCTTTTCTCATCCTCATATGTGACAAATAATGTAGCTTTTATATTAAACCAGAGTGCTGTACTTCTATACTTTATGTTAGTGTATTTACTAAACTGACAGCTGTGGCACCCCTTGAAATGAGTTTATAGTCATTTGCTTACTTTGAAGGTATTCTAGAAGACTTCCATATCTCATCAGCTCAGTAATAATATAAATTGGGTCCTCCAAAGTACAGACAGCATAAAGCTGTATAAGCTTCGGATGTCTCAAGTTCTTCATTATTTGTGCTTCCCTCAGAAAGTCCTTTGGATCCATTGAACCTGAAACAACAGCATATAACAAAACATAAGATGAGGTTATTAAAGGCCTTCCTGCCAGCCTGGCAGTCTTAAGGGAATAACTGAGATTGTTTTCTGTCTTTCAAAGTACATTAGCATCTCAAATCTTCACAGTTCCCACAGAAAACAGACAGTGCAGCTGAAATAAACAGTTAATGAGTGAAACATGCCAGTTGCACAGGGACAGAGAACATATGTGTTCCAGTCACCAGAAATATAAAGGGTAAAATTAACTGCCCCCAGGCCTCCCCCAAACAGAAAAAAGTGAGGCTACAATGTTAAATGATATAATTTAAGCAAACAATTTTGTTACAGCTGGTTAACGAAATGACCAGAAACTGAGGCAAGAGTGCCTAGGTAATGAGCATAAAATTTCTGACAGAAAAATGGTGCTGCAATTTGTTGTACTGTCTTTTCAGCTTCAGCAATCTAAACCTGAAAGCATTGAAATCACTTTAGCATATAAGGAGTAGATGTGTGCATTTTATATACATAAATACAAATAACTATTTATAATGTTCACATAATAGCAACCTTATTAGAAATACCAATGTATGCACAGATGTAGCAGTAATTTTACATTTCCTTAAATGCAGAAGTATCTTAACAGCTAACGATCCCAAATTTTAAGTGTTACATAAAGTCATAATATCTCTAGTTCTGTTCATATACACAGTGAGCCAGTGCATAAACTATGTCAAAGAAACAATACAGAAATGACACACGGAGCTAGAGTCAGTGGCAAATTTAGGATTAGAGCTCATATGTCCTGAAAAGGGGATTTATTAGGAACAACATGCACAAATGCACAAAGTTTCATTAAGAAAAGATTACAATAAAGGTTGGGGGGAAAAAAATCTACCCATCTAGTCTGCTCTATGCCATGTTTAAAAACAAACTCTTTTCTTAGTGTAAGCAGACTGAGTCATTTGAGAAGCCAAGGCTGCACAAGTAAGAATCTTTATTTTATGTTTTCTTAACATTAGGTAAATGACAAGGTTCATTGGGAGTTTGACTCCCTTCCAAACATGGATGTTTAAATGAAGTGAAATGCTGGGAGGATGCTAAGTGGCTCAGCAATAAAACTGCACCAGAAAATCTGTTCTACAGAATGAACTGGCAAATCAGCCTGGGCCACCTTCACCCAACACCTACCTTGAATGTCACCTCCTGAAAAGTGCTCCAGCCTATTTCTCAAAACATAGCAATGATGTGTGATTTCATATCCTTGCATCAATGCGGGAGGAATGACTCAGAAATGCTTCTGACATAGACTTTATGAAAAAAGAGCCACTTGACATTGCAACTTGTGAGAGCAAAGATTATTGCAAGGGACAGTTACCCCTTTCCCCCATGTCTTCATACTTTCCTTGTCAATCCCATGGGGTCCAATTTGACAGTACTTTATAGGATGCCATTAGGAGGGATGGTGAAAGTTAATGGATTTCCATGCCATCAATAAATGGATAGCAGCCAATAATACATCTACTCAACAGGTACAGGCTATACCCATTTCCTTCTGTCACTGTCAGAGGAAAGTGGGGGCCTGCATGAAAAGTAAATGACTCATACTTGGTCTGGATAAAGCAGAGATTATGACAGTCAGGTGGGGGAAAAAAAAAATCTGTAATGCTAACATTATGTCCTTTCCTGTTTAGAGCAACATAATATTTACAAATTTATTTGAACTTTCCACCAATCATAGACTTCAAAAAACAAAGCCTAGGGTTGTCTTTATAGGGTTTAGACTCACTTTGATACTCAGGTCCATTTGCTTACTCTTTTCAAGATAGATACATTTGTTGTTGAAATCATCCTAAAGTCTACAGAGAAGCTGCATGGTGTGAAATATTCTACCTCCAAAGGTAAATGCATAAGCATGACTAGTGATTTAGCATTGCTGCCAAAATCAGACAAGTCGATCCTAAAAATGGTAAATTTGCTAACTTGGGGTCTACCAAATCACCTGTCCTCTGGATCATTATACAGGATTTCTTCACAGAAAATAACAATATCTAATTTGTTCCCATCATCAAAGTTTATCTACAAGGAAACTCGCAGTTTAATCATGCTCTAAACTTCTTCCAACAAACTGAAACCAAGCAAAATGTTTTTCAAATATGACAACTTCCAATAAATTGACCAGGAAGGAAGTATCCTATTAGCTGAATAGCAGCAAATCCTTCTTTACACTGTAAAAGTAATTAATAATAATGATAACAAATCAGTGACAAAGATCAATAAGAATTTCCTGTATATTTTAAAGAGCATATGTAACCTTCAGTTTTACTTAGTTTATATCTTTAAATAGCACAAGTAGCAGATAGTGCTCAAAACCGGCCCAGAGCCCTGTAGCTCTTATACTGTAGTTAGTAAGTGGATTGTATGCTAAATGAAAAAAAATAAAAAGTGTCTTTATCAGTGTTTTGTCTAAGATCAGGTTTGAGCAACTAGATAAACAAAGTAAAAACTGCCTCTAAAAACAATCTTGCTGCAAATTAGTTAGGTAAATCCTGTCACAACAGTGGCAAAAATGTTACAATACATTTCTTCGAGGAAGTTCATATAAATGAAATATATAAAATATATGCCACAGAGTTTCAAATAACTGGGATTTTTTAGTCTGTAGTTGAATTACATGTGTTTTCAATGAAAACTTACATTTTCAGCTGTAAGTGGTAAAAACAGTATGAAGAGCAGATTACTGTAAGTAGAAACGACTTGATCAAAAACCAACTAGTTAACAGAAGCCTTTACTGAAATAAGTGTCCCTTCTGTAAGACACCATTTTGGGAGTAGATTGATCAGTACCTGAAGAAAATACAGTTTTGATAATTTGTTTCTTGAATGAAAAAAGGTTTTGTAAATGTCAAAGTCCTTCTTAAGAATAAAATGTAGTATGTTTCTTTGATGTGTTCTGTGATGTGCTGCTTTGCCAGAAACTACCTCTAATTTAAGCCTACTTAAAGCAGGTATATCAGTTCTGATTACTTTCTGAAAATATTTTGTTCTAGAATTGAGGAAGCTTCACATTGTAAGATAAACACTGATAATTTGAAAATGAGTTATAGAGAAAGGTCAGGTTTTTTCCAGTTTCCACTGGCCTAAGTGTAAGTGGCCCTTAAATATTTGATAAACCCCTCCAGAGACCCTTTGCAACTTTCAATAAACCTTCCCAAAGGGCTTCAAAGTAACCTTGTACTTCAGAGCAACCTTGTCTTCTGAATATGTTTATACAAAATGAACTTATGTACAGAGTACATTGAGCGTATACTGTGATCTTCTGAATAAGTTTATGCATAATAAAGAAGTAATATTAAAAAGACCAAGTTTTTGGTAACACAAGAGACTGAGTGTAAACTATTCACATTAACAGGAGAATGAGATAGGTATCTGACAATTCTCAAGCAGCTTTCTCACCTACAGCAATGAACTTACAAGTTAGTGTAAGGTTATGTACTGAACTAAAAGGAAAAAAATAATTTCTTTGTTCAGGGAAATTGGGAGACTTTCCTGAGTGCAAAGCTTTTTGCACTGCATATGCACTAAAGACCTGACATACTGAAGAACTGAAAATATTGTTAAAACCTCCACTGACAATACCAACCCAGAGATTATTTTAAGAAAGCCTCCTGAAAAAAAATCTTGCTCAGGCAGCTTCCATGCAAATAGAGAAGCTTGGGAGATGCTTTACAATATGATAATGACAAATGCATCTGTCAACTTGAACAGGCATGAGGAACTTTCTCAGATACGATTAATTGGTGATGATAGATGTCTGCTTTACATGCTGACAGTTGGAGAAGCAAGCTAGCCCAGACAATAGGTTCTAGAGAATCCATCACACTCAGCACAGGACAAAGTGCAAATCCCTGCTGCAATGATTTCCACTTAAATAGAAAAAACAATGTCTCAGTGAAGAAATAAAAACAGAAATGTGAAATGACATGTTCAGGGACCTACAGCAAGAGAGTGCTGTCCAGAGTCAAGAATAGCAATTGCTGGCTTCTAGACCATTTTTCTATCTGCTGATCCCTACACCCCTTTGATGACCATGGGTCAACAACTCAAAAGTCAGAGATGTTCCTTAAGGTAAAGATGTTCTTGTGTTTTGTTTTTTCATTCACACATCCGTCACTATGTTTTTGGCTGGTAAAATATCACAGATGTCTCCAAAGCAGAATAAAACACCAGTGAACAAATAAGAGAATTATCTGAATGAAGGCATCACATTACTACTGCTTTTTGTTTATAGTCACAGTGATCAACAAATTGTAGTAAGAATGAGGAGAGGTAATGGGTAAAACATGGACCGAACAATGTTAAAGAATGAAGAACGGAATGATCGTGGGGAATTTTGACTATTGTAACTGTGACAAGGGGTGAATTGTGTGTAAATTGTCCACTTTGGTGTTATGATGATGTTTTTCTGATTTTGGTGTGAGGAATTATTTTTGTTCATGTGACTGAAGTTTGTGTGATGGCTGTGGATTTTAACAATAACTCTTAAAATATGTGATTCACAGAGGTGAGGGGTGGAATGTATTGGGTTCGTGTGGCATGGTTTTGGTAGCGGGGGGGCTACAGGTGAGGCTACAGGCTTATTCTGTGAGAAGCTGCTAGAAGCTATATCCAATGGACCCAATGCCATCGGCTCTAAGAAGGACCTGCCGCTGGCCAAGGATGAGTGGTAGTGGTAGTACTTTCTGGGATAATGTATTGAAGTAGGGGAAAAAGTTGCTGCACAACAGCAACTGCTGCCAGAGAGAGGAGTGAGAATATGTGAGAGAAACAACTCTGCAGACACCAAGGCCAGTGAAGAGGAGGTGGAGAAGGTGGTCCAGGCGCTGGTGCAGAGATTCCCCTGCAGCCCATGGTGCAGACCATGGTGAGGCAGGCTGTGCCCCTGCAGCCCATGGAGGTTAGCAGTGGAGCAGATCCCCACCTGCAGCCTATGGAGGGCCCCATGCTGGAGCAGGTGGATGTGCCTGAAGGAGGCTGTGACCCCGTGGGAAGCCCACGCTGGAGTGGCTCTGGGCAGGAACTGTGTCCCCATGGAGAGAGGAGCCCACACTGGAGCAGGTTTGCTGGCAGGACTTGTGACCCTGTGGGGGACCCACACTGGAGGAGACTGTTCCTGAAGGACTGCACCCCATGGGAGGGACCCACACTGGAGCAGTTCGTGAAGGACTGTCTCCTGTGGGAGGGACCCTACACTGGAGCAGGAGAAGAGTGTGAAGAGTCTTCCCCCTGAGGAGGAAGGAGTGGCAGAGACGATGTGTGATGAACTGACCTCAACCCCCATTCCCGGGAGCAAAGATGAGCCCGGGAAGAAGGGAGGGGTGGGAGGGAGGTGTTTTAAGGCTTAGTTTCTATTTCTCATTACCCTATTCTGATTTGACTGGTAATAAACTGATTTCCCCAAGTCGAGTCTGTTTTGCCTATGACGGTAATTGGTGAGTGATCCCTCCCTGTCCTTATCTCAACCCATGAGCCTTTCGTTATATTTTCTCTTCCCTATTCAGCTGAGGAGGGAAGCGATAGAGTGGCTTTGGTGGGTACCTGGCATCCAGCCAGGGTCAACCCACCACACCAAAGGACTCTAGTTTAATTATGAGTCCCGTGACTCTTCCTGCAAGGTTAATAGAAATATTGTATAAAGATAAAGATCACAGACTAATCCTTCTGACATTTTGAAGGTCTTCATAATCCACCACTGCCTCTGAAAAAAGTCTCCAAAGAGTCAGGGGAAAACATGGTTCTGGATCAATAGATTTAATCTTCTGATATTTTTGATAGTGAAGTATTGAACATTCTGTTAAGAGACGAACAACAAATGCTAGCAGAAACAGGAATTCATTGAGAAAGGATGGTTCATTGAATCTGAAAACATCTCTGGTTGAGTTGTTTATCCTGCAAAATCTGCCATATGGTCCATAAGGGCTGTATGTGGAGCCCTCTTGTCCATAGCCAGTGGACATACACTAGATACTCCATAATCACAAAGGTAGAGGGTAACCCACCATCAGGTTCATCAGAAGGTGGACATTTCGTATGGCCTCCTTAGCAACCCCAATCTTTCTGCAGTTCTTGGTCAGAGGGCTCCCAGGCTGACCAGTTTAAGATCTCATAGGCTCCACCAGTTTAATATTTTCCTTAGTTTTGTAACTGTTCTAAATTCTGTGGAATTACAGAATACTGCAGGTAGCTGAATTCACCTTCTCCAACTGTAGGCAATTATTCAGGCATGTAGATCTAAATTAGTTGTCCAGACTTTACAATCAATGGAAAGAAACATGCTTTAATAGCATGTTATTCTCTCATTGTAATGTACATTTCTAACCTACAGTATGATTTATCTGACATGCAAATTCTTATTTCTTCCCACTAATTATTAAAAAAGCCTGATATATATAAGATGTTAGATGCCTAAAAATAGGAAAAATGTAGCTAGTATGCTACACATCAATGTTTCTGAAAGAAACACTTATGAAATTTTCAGTTTGTGTGCAATATCTGAAAAATTGGCTTTTGCTCCAAATTGGAGTGGAAACAGATTTCTGAATACCCTAATTACTCACAAGTCAGGAATCACACATTTGCATCAAGGGAGAACTGGCTCTAGGAAAAAATCCATCACTGCTATCTCACCAGAATTCTGGGAGTTTTATTCTTCCTACAGGTTGGAAGGTCATCTGCCTAAACACAATGATTTTAAGACTTTTAGCAGCAATAGCTAGAATTAGTGTAAGTTCAGGAAAAGTATTTGAGAAAAGACAAGAGTACCATATAACAAGAAACTATATTTAGCCTTTCTAAAGACAATTGAAAATTGGTTTAACTTGCTCTGTATGTACCTCCAGAATGGAAAGAAAAAATAATGCATACAAGGAGGCTTTTATTTTATTACAGGAAGACATAGCAAGAGTTTAAGAGAAGACATCAGGTAAATCCAGATGAGAAATTAGCCCACATTCTTACAGATATAGTGATATGCCATTAATAGAAACTGTCAAAGATAGCAGAGGCAACTTCTCTCTGTGTCTTCATCTCAGGACTAGAAGACTTCTAGTTATTATCTAGTCAAAAGCAAGCTGTCTTTTGATTAAATATAAATATGCTATCTCAGCAGAGGGGTGAAATCTAATGACATATAACAGCAAAGTATTTAGACTATACATGATCTAGGACAGGTGTACACTGTAAAACAACGCTCAACAGAAAAACTCAAACTAGCAGAAATCCCTTCTGGCCTTCAGGCCTATAAATCTATGACAAACTGATTGCATTACGCTCTTCTATATTGTTTGCTATGTGATTACCTTACTTGATTAACCTGCTCCTGCTTGGTAATGAGAGCATGGTTCCATGTCACAATTTCTCTGGTGGTAAAGCCATTTTAACAGAACCCTCTCTATCTCAATCCCCTGTATTTAGCAGATCACTTCCAGTTTATCACGCTTCTCTACTGTTTTGATGACTTTTCCAGTGGGTCTACACTGTGAAGTATCTTAGCAAAAAGACTTTGATTTAAAATATGCCCCCTCCTCCCCCAGTGTAGACACCTTATTTAGATCTTTGAGACAAGCAAAAATTGTGCTGGGTCCTGCACTTGGGTCACAACAACCCCATGCAACACTACAGGTTTGGGGAAGAGTGGCTGGAAAGCTGTCTGGTGGAAAAGGACCTGGGGGTGTTGGTCAACAGCTGGCTGAATATGAGGCAGCAGTGTGCCCAGGTGGCTATGAAGGCCAAGAGCATCCTGGCTTGTATCAGAAACAGTGTGGTCAGCAGGACTAGGGAAGTGATCATCCCCCTGTACTTGGCACTGGGGAGGCCATACCTCAAACACAGTACTCAGTTTTGGGCTCCTCACTACAAGGATATTGAGGTGCTAGAGCATGTCCAAAGGCCAATGAAGCTGATAAAGGGTCTAAAGTGCAAGTCTTATGAGGAGTGGCTGAGGGAACTGGGATTGTTTAGCCTGGAGAAAAGAAGGTTCAAGGGAGACCTTATCACTTTCTACAGCTACCTGAAAGGTAGTGAGAGAAAGAAAGCAAGATGGGTGTTGGTCTCTTCTTCCAAGTAACAAGCAACAGGACAAGAGGAAATGGCCTCAAGTTGTGCCAGGGGAGGTTTAGATTGGCTATTAGGAAAAAATTCTTCACTGAAAGTGTTGTCAAGCATTGGAACAGGCTGCCCAGGGAAGTGATTGAGTCTCCATCCCTGAAGATATTTAAAAGACGTGTAGATGTGGCACTTAGAGACATGGTTTAGTGGTGGAATTGGCAGTGTTAGGTTAACAGTTGGACACAATGATCTTAAAGGTCTTTTCCAACCTAAATGATTCTATGATTCTAACAGGAGAGGATCGTTTTATAGTGTGTTACACTCAAAGCCTGAAATATTGCCTATGTGAATATTGGAAGCTTCAATCTTGACATGATGTATTTCTTGATTATTCATGAACTACTATGTTTTCCATTCATTTATCTTTATATTATGATGAATGAAGTTACCAGACCTAGCCTTTGTTGTAATTTTATTAGTACCAACCTAAGCATTTATTACTCAGATTAGGGTAAGAGTATTGGGGTTTTTCGTTATTGAAATGTTATTCCTCATGAGTAATGATGAGAACAAGCTATGGAAAACCAGTATGCTAGCTGATTACAGTAAGGCACTCCAAATGGTGAAAAACATTGTGGAGAAGAGGGTAATTCCCTAGAGAAGTATACGACAAGGTTAAATACTTCCATTTGAGACTGTTTTTGTAGATTGAGATAGTTCACAAAGTACAGTGATAAGAGATTCAGTATTACTTATATAATTTATCAAGATGGCTTTGGGAATCAAATTCTTCATTCTGAGTATCACTAAGTGCAATGTATGACTTTCTTATCACAGTATCAGATCACAAACTCTCTGCTATCCAAGCATCGCATCCAGGTTAGGCTTGTGTCTGCCCTAACTCAATATAACCCACTGTGAAATCAATGAAACTACTACTGTTGACCTTAACAGGAATCAGACTAGAGTGAAAAAAACAGAGATAGAAAAATTATTGATTAATAAAGTCTTTTTTCACAGCCAGACTATGATATTACAAAAAGTATCACAATGGAAGGCATTTATTCCACTGTACTGTGCTAGTCTGTATGTAATAACGAGTTTGTAGTGAATATTATGTTTATTCCAGTGTAAAATTTAATTTTTAGCTAACAAACCTATTGAAGAAGTTTATGTGATCACTTTTTATTGTTTTATAGTCTTCTGTATGTGCATTCTTAGGACACCCTATTATTATAGAAACCAAAAAAACCTTCTTTTCCTGCTCACATCACTCTAGAAGTCTTGTGTTCTCTGTGTGCTTTATCAGCAAGATATTAAAAGGATACTGAGTTGAACAAAGAACAGATCTCCATAGATCAGTTTGGCCTTAAACACATAAAAATCTGTTTCAGATATAAAATTAACTAACTTTTCCATTTCTTCAGGTGGAGTATTAGTAGCAGTCATTCAGCTAATCAGCATCAAAAAAGAAAAAAAAAAAAAGAAAAGAGAAAAAAAAAAAAGAAGGCAAATTGAAGCTGGAACTTGCTGCTAGTGTTTCACATATTTCTGGGTAGTCTTGTCATTCTGATTGAATCCATTATTAAAACAGAAGTTTGTTTCACAAAGAACTGATAATATGTACTGTCCCTATTATACAGAAGAAAAGCTGAATTGGAGCTTTGTAATGAGTTATTAAGAGGAGATGAGACATGATTAAGATAGCTTCCCATTTTTGCATATGCCATACCAGATAAATGTCAGCTCCACCTACCCACTAAAGAAAATAAGTAGAAATGTGTGCACTGCAATTTGTTCAAAATCTAATTATTTAGTTTGATGAGAAACAAGTTTTTTCCTAGGGTGCTAATTGCCACATATTTTCTTAAAGAGGAAAGCAAAAGACAATTTCTAAAAGGAAACTTAATATAAAAATTTAAGATAGTTTACTCTTGTTCTTCATTCCAGCTTCATTTATTTCCTTCTTTAAATATCATTTAAGAGATTTCGCACTTTAGTAAGGACCCTTCAGTCTTCTGCAATAAAACATAATTGTCCAGATGTTGCATTAAATCATTAAAGGAAAGTAAACTCAGACGGACAAATGAGGTTCTTGACTTATGGAGAAGAAAGTCAAGTATCATACTGGCCTGTTTAAACAGAGGTCTAGCATGACAGAAATGTGAAGCAAATATATTTCTTTACACATCTAGACTTGTTCTTCCTTTTAGCATCATTCTTGGAAAAAATATGGTTACCACCTCGAAACAGCCCAGTAAAGATCTTCTGAAAACAGTGGAACATCTAAAATATTTGAGCTACACAAAGAATCTGGTTGAGCTGTTTAACCTAAAGAAGAGAAGACCAAAAAGGAACTTGATAATAGTTTTCTAGTATGTACAACACTGCGTAAAGAGGAAGAAAATAATATATCCTCTTTAGTCATGGTGTATAAGACAAGAGGTAATGGACTTGTACTGCAGAATGAAAGATTCAGTTCAGACACAAGGAGAAAAAGACTGATTGCAGACTTGTGGTTTCAGAAGTCAATAAAAATAGGCATAGGGATCCCTGTCACAAAAGCTATAGGCTTAGTGGATACTGTCTTAGGAAAGGGAAATGGACAAAGAGATTTCAAGATGGTTTCTGTGTTTACTGGGTCACAAGGGAGATGTATCAGTTCACTGAAAAAAGTATGCTTTCACATGAATTATAGAAGGCCCTTAGTCTGAACAGTTTTTCTAATTTCAGTTAAGCAGAGAAAAAAAGGTGCTTATTTGCTTTCAATTTGCAAGTCCCAAAACACAGACGATACCCTGATACAAGATAGCCCTAAAACACATGCTTAAATTCCTCCCTGTTCAGGAGACCATTCAAGCAGGACTCAAGCATATTGTTGTTATTCTGAATCAAAGATCTGAATCTGTTCTGCTTCCTGAAACATGATCACTAATGCCCAACACAAGCTTTTTCAATTAACCACAACTCATTATACTGATATTTCTTTTTAAAAAACATGTATATCATCCAGGCTACCTTTCTTATCTACATGGTTCTTGCCATCTGCTGGTGGATACTTTATGTTACTTAACATAATGATACTTAAATGATACTTATGATACTTAAAATGTACAAATTACTTGAAGTTAATGAAAAATAATCAAGAAAAATGTTTAAAGCTGTATTAGTAACAAGCCTATATTATATGCAAATACTGGATGTTAATGTTGTGTATCAAAAACTTTGAGAAATTTTATTCAATCAATATTAAGATTAAAGCACTTCTTAAATACAAGCTTAACATTGTACATATTCTATATTACCAATGAATCATTACAATATAGCATCTAATCACTAGAAGAAATTCTAGAGATGACAAACCAGTATTAAACCGATTACTTCACCTACAGATGAAATGTAGTCATTCAATTCCACACAAGCATTATTGTACAAATAGATGTCCTTGCTGGAGCTGCCTTTTTATGTAATATAGATGTTGAATGAGTTCAGCTCATATGGAAACAGAAGACTGTATAAAATTGTAATTCAAAATACCAAAGAATATCTGGATCTTGAGCTTCATGTTTAAGTGCATGGATTTTAAGAATGATTGCATATATGTGTAGGCTCTCTTTTCATTAGCATTTAAGAAATAAAGGAGCACCCTTGCTAACATTTCACTTTATTAACATTTCAGAGTAATTCACATACCTGGTTTTAATGTTTTGATTGCCACGGGGGTGGTGTTATTCCACAGTCCTTCCCATACCTCACCAAACTGACCAGATCCTAATTTTTTCAATAATTTCAGAGATTGTCGGTCTATCTCCCATTGATCGACAGTTTTATATGACAAATCAAAAGTAGTAGGACTTTGTATCTTGTAAAAGAAAATAAATAATACAGTAATTGAGACTTCTAGTATTTTTTCAACAGCATATACAAGTAATTGTTAACTATGTCAGGTAAAGTTACAACCGATATAAATAATGTTTCCTTAGAGTACACACATGTCATAAAGTGAGATGAGAATGTAAAATACAGCCCACATCCAGAGTATTTTTTTTTTAGAAATAAGAAATACTCTAAGGAAAATATCCTGCCATTAAAACTAAAAATTAGAAATCATCTTTCTAGCAAGCTTTTTGAACAGTGACGTAGTGCTTGCCTGAACCTTGTGGTTTTGTCTCAGTAATTACTTCTGGACAGCTAGAGTTATGAAGTTGGAGATTTCATCTCAATATACATTTATAAAAAGGTATTCATAAATCATGATTTGGCATATTTTCTCCTCCAGCGACACGATGATTTGTTAAAAATGGCACACTATTTAATTATTAACATGTCAGCTTCAAGAATGAAACCGTAGCGCTACCCAGAACTTCCTGAAAATAAACAGATCATCAACATTTTGAAATGGTAGAAGCAGATATGGGGTTTACACCTTCTGACTGATATCTAATGAGTTAGCGTACAAAAAATAGTGCACAGCATAGCATCCACTCTTACCTTTAGGCATGGCTTTCCGAGAACCACACAGAGGCCATCACTGTTCTTACTGTAATAGTCAACAAACTCATTCAGAGTTTTGAAAGTTTTCCTTCTGCTTAGGAAAAATCCTCCTTCATCGAGCTTTCTGATCCTGTAGTGCTTCACAGATACACCATCAAAAACTAAGAAAATTTAAATATATTAAATTTCCATGAATTATAGCAGTGGTACAGTATAGCTTATGACCAATTTTGAGGTTCTTAAATGAGGACCTTAAAAGAAATTATTTTAGATTCAAAGATGACAACTATAAAAAATCTCTTTCAAACTAAAGCCCACTACTTAGATAGCTTAACACATCTAGTCTATCAGTCTTCAAACATTCACATTTGGAGATTCTTGCTTGCACCATAAGAACTGACGTAAAAATACATAAATACATCTTCCGTGAGGTAGCTCATATGTTCCATCTTTTAGAACACCAAAAACAGCCAGGAGCATCTAATTCACAGTAATCATTTAATCAGTTTTTAATATTTCATTTATCAGCATTAACATTCCAAACAGCAGCTGCTGGGCTGCCAGGCATTTTAAAGCAAACAGATATACCCTCCACATGGCCATGACTCTCTGAAAAGCACTCACATCTTCCATGGGTTTCACAGAGTTTTGTGCATGTTTAGAAAATGTAAAATTCAGGCCAATAATGTTCTGTTTCGAGTAGCCGATAACTCCCTTTCCACTAAAATGTGTTTTATTTTAATCTGTTGTTTCCTAATCAACAAGACTTTTCTCTCCTCACCTCCTGTAGGCTATTTACCTTCATGTCATGATACCCAGTGTCCTTCTCTGTGACCATCAGAGCACTCTTTAGAGATGTCAGAAAGAAGGCTGGGGCTAGACCTGGACCAGCAGCAGACCAGAGATGGACAAAAAATGCACTATCACTCACCTAGTGCATTATTTAAGGAATATTAGGCTGTAATTGCCATTTCTCACATCTCCATCATACATGGCTTAGAGCAGTGGTCTCCAAAGCAGAGTGTGCAACTCAGGGAGTGCGCAAGACAATCCATTAGGGTGTGGGAAAAAGTATTTTTTGTACCATTAATAAGTAAAATAAATATTTTAAAAATACTGTTTATTTCATCTTTATGTCATCCATTTTTATTTTTTTTTGTTTATGTTTGTGGTGGTTTAGGCCCTGCCAGGATCCGAGACCACGTTGTCACTGCCCCCCCCCCCTCCTCCAACCGGACGGGGCAGAGTGAAATACAAACCCCCGGGGCTGAGATAAGGAGAGGTTTAATACAGCAGTGCAACAGCAACAAACTGAACAACAACAAGAACAGTAACAATAGCAGTAATAGTAATAACAATAAACAGAACAAAAAATGTACCAATACAGCAGTGAGGAGAGTGACCGTATAACACGCGTGTTCACCGATTCTCCCGCACTTGGGCGTCCGGAGGTGACGTCAGCATGGTATTGAATAACCCGGCTAGAGCTTTCCCCCACTGCTGGGGAAACTTAACCCTATGCTAGCTGAACCAGGACAATGTTCTACAATGTACATAATTTATCAGTACAGTATATATACGTATATAGACTACAAACAAATAAATAAATAAACATATATTGAGGGTGAATGCTCAAAAATCTTTTTACTTGTGGGAGTGCACAATCAAAAAAGTTTGGAGACAACTAGCTTAGAGATATCCTTTATAAAGAAATATCAGTAGTAGCAATGGCAGGCTGAGCATCAGCAGAGAGGGCAGTTCCGAAGAGCTGGAAAGGGATTTAGTCAATTATGTGGGGTGTCATTTAGCATGACACTCCATGACTGAGACAGAATCACAGAATCATCTAGGTTGGAAAAGACCTTGAAGATCATCCAGTCCAACCATTAACCTAGCACTGACAGTTCCCAACTACACCATATCCCTAAGCGCTATGTCAACCCGACTCTTAAACACCTCCAGGGATGGGGACTCCACCACCTCCCTGGGCAGCCCATTCCAACACCTAACAACCTGTTCTGTAAAGAAATACTTCCTAATATCCAGTCTAAACCTTCCCTGGTGCAACTTGAGGCCATTACCTCTTGTCCTATTGCTTATTACTTGGTTAAAGAGACTCATCCCCAGCTCTCTGCAACCTCCTTTCAGGTAGTTGTAGAGGGCGATGAGACATCACTGTCCATTTCCAATGGGCAATGGAGAGTTTGTTACATACTAAAGGGTAACTGATTTAGCTCCTATCAATGCCACAAATGTTAGTTCTAATATTAACAGTGTTCCACAATGAACCTAGCTGGCAATGAGGAACTCTGACCATATAAAGCATAACTTAAGAGGGAAGATGTTTAAGTAGTAGGATCAATTTTCTGCATCTCAGAAGATACATACATCAGTGGAAAAAGGTTTTCTGATAGGAATTTCAGGTGGAAACATGCTCAGAGCTCAAGGAGTGGTACCAAGCTGTAAGGAGATTAAGTGAGGGGCAAGTATTTGAAAGTATAGACGTGTGTTTTCGCCACCTGTTAGAGATAGTGTGGGAGCAAGGTGAAGGGACACAGGCTGACCAGTTAGGGTGGGGGCCAGTGAAATTCAGAATTGAGCCAAAAAGGAGAATGGGAAACATCTAGTGAGTCTGGGGAATGGTCAGAAGGAGAAACACTGGAGCAGTAGTAAATGTGAAGCACCACATTTTGGAAAAAGACAAGTGGCAATAGGTAAAAAAAGGGGAGAAAAATCAGAGGGATATCCCACCCTGCATTTAATGAAGTAACACAGTGCTTTTCCATAACGAGCGGAGAGAGATCTCAAGAGGAGGAGTATGCTCCAGTTGCCATCCTGGTCCTCATCACCCAACATTACATCTTTCCAATAGGCCAGGTGGCTCCTTCCACACCCATCAATTTAGGAAATTACCATTGTCCCCTTCTTAGGATCCTCGTGCAAGACAAAAGCCTGAAAAGCAAAAGGGAGGGATAGGGGAAAGGCCTTCTGCTGTTTACTTCTAGTGTACCTTTTAGTAGTCAAAATTCCAGCAAACATAGTCAATTTGATCACGCTGACTAGTGGGTACTCTTAATTAAATAATTTAATGGAAATATTTTTCAATCCTAGAAGCAGTCTCAGTCTGTTACATTTGAAAATCTAATTATCAAAAAAATTGTTATGGCTCTCCTCTGGAGACATTATAGCTGGTAAATCCTTGATACTGTAACACTGCATGAATTTTGGCAATCACTTTGGTCATAATAACAGAAAAATATGCAGCTACATATTGTATGTAGAAAAAATATAGAAAATTTTTAGTTGCATGCAATTAAAAAATCTGATGTAAAGTATAATTTCTCTCACCATTTAAGTGATTAAGTTAAAACGGAAAATCTCTCCTTTCTAAAGTACTGTCATGCATGATCAAATATTTTTCTACTGTGCTGTGCGATTGTCATCCCAGGCCACCAGAGGGCATATAGGAGCTGTTGAAAGTATTAGGGGATTTTATATCTGCCACAGGCAATATTTTTAGAGAGGTGAGAACTTACAATTCTGCATCAGGATCAGAAATAAGAATATTTGTAAATATAACTCCAGAGTATAAAGATAATAATGTCACACTTTTCAAATGACATTTCTTTTTAATTTAAGAACCATAATTGGTAATTTTAAATTATAAAATGCATGTATATTTTTGTGATGTATCATTTGGAAATGGGGCTGAAGCAAAATGAAGGAAAGAGCAATTCAGTAATAACAGACTGAAAATATAATGACTTCCAGAGTTCAGAGGAAAGTGCATGTGGCCAAATGAATTGCTATTTATGATGCATTGAATAAAAGGCCAGCAGGATGACTGTGTTAATCCAGTCTCAGTTGTATATCACAAGTGATAGTAGTTTGACTACCTGCTTTATCTATTAGCAGTATTATAATTATTACTTGTGAAGCAGCTAATGTTAATGCAAGAGTTGGTTTGAAGGATGTGCTCTAATTTCATAAATGAGCCTTGTATGAAGCCTTATGATTGGCAATATCCAGGTCAGATGGTGATGTGAGTGGAGAAGCTGGAGAAAATTTCTGTGCTGTTACCATTTCTTCTTGTGATAAGCAGCTGAGATTAGTACAGTATTTGATAGGGGGCTGTTTGCTTGTATCCCAGGGCTGAGTCTGGCTGTACAGGTTCCACACCACATACCCACAGTGCTGCAACATGGTGCTGCTCTTCTGTCCAAAACGACACAGAGCATGTGTCACTCAGGGAAGAGCTAGTCATAACCCCCTCAGAGCTTTCAGTCATCCCAGTCTACACCAGCCTGCTAAATAGGACAGGATTGCAACTTCAGCTTCACACAGCTTGACAGCAGCTGGGTTTGAAGACTGCAGTGGTTTTCTCCCCAACTTGCTCTTCACAGAAGAATCACAGCTCCCCATTAGATTTCTTCATGGTTTCAGTTTAACAGAAGCATTCTCCTCTCTCTGTTTCCCATCTTCATAATGCTGGGCCACATAGAAGTAGATTTTGCCACCCCAAGGATGAGAATAAAACAATTTCTGCTCCTTCTCCGGGGCAGCAAAATTTATGGTGGCATCATCAGAGTCAACATCTTCATCAAATGAATCATGGAGACACTAAGGCACCATTAGGGTTGTCAGCAGTCCTCCCCCAACACTGGCAGTGCAGCGCTGTTGGCAGGAGCTGTGCTCAGTCCCCATGCCCAGGATGGATGTGGGAGGAGGGTGGCTTATGGGATTACCCTCACCAGCACAGAACGGGTGCAGGGGCTGATCTAAAATCGTTCTCCTGCTCTGGCCATGATTTTGCCACTCCTATCAGTCTGCTGCCTTAAACAATTACCTATTTTTCCCTATGCTGAAAGCCAATCTGGCCCAGAGGAAACCACACAATCTTTTTTAGGAGCATGGAAAAAAACTTGAAGAAAACACAAACCATTTACATTGTCATTTAATGCAATCAGTCTTTCAGATACCCCTATTCAGTGAGGGGGGAAGTAGAGAGCCTCCTGCTATCATTGGCAATGACACTCAATTAAGCTGAGCACATCTAAATTATGGCTTTTAATTAAAAAGAGGCAATGTCTAAGATGGTACCAACATGTTTAAAATTTAATACATTTCACACCAGATGCTGGAGTCATCAACATAAAAATCTGTCAACAACATGTGCATTTTTGAAATGAGAAAACCTATTTTTAAAATGTCAAACACTTTAAAATGATAGCAACACATCTCAGTGGCCTATTTGGTTTGATGAGCTTTCCATTTAACCATTCACAGATGAGAAAAACCTTTCTGAACATGACTTTTTATTTTTAATTTAAATAGTCATTTTTCTTCTAAATCTTACGAATTGTGAGTTTTCCCATGAAGGCAAGTTAGAAGTGAAAAGTGTCATTTTAATGAAAGGTAGGGTTTATTTTTTTTTTTTTTCTTTTTTTCCTCCTAAGAAGCTCCATTTATCTCCCTCGTTAACATTAAGTCTCTTACACATTGCCCATATGAGTACGAAATCAAGCATGAAAGTCATAAAATCAGTTTATGGGTACTTGGGTAAAAATCTATCTTCCTTTTCTAGTTCTTTTCCTTTTTAGCTTTATTACACTTAAATGTTAGGCTGGATACAGAATTACAATATTTTCTTAAAGATCTTAATTCTGAAAGCCAGGTTGTCACTCTTCCAGCCATTATCATCTACTCTGGAATGAAACCAAAACAGCGATAGAAGGTAGAGCAAACCCAACCACTTCTACAGAGGATGGGAGTTGGGGGGGGGTCTATTCTTTCTGCACTGGAAAAAATTGAAACAGAAATTAGGGACATATTCCAAAATATCAGGTTGTGACTTCTCCCCTGTCAGTGTATCAGCTACCATGGAGATAGAAGCCATCCAAGACCTTTTAAAATAAATAGTTCTGAACCACTATTCCTCAAGAAAATACTGCTCTTCTGCCTCAGCTTTGAGCGTCTTCTGATGGAACAAAGAGGAGAGAGTCAGAAAAACTTCTCCATAGCATCTGGTGGACTAAACAACCTTCCTTCTAATTAATACTCCCTACAGTACAACCCACTTCATCATTTGCTTTAGAATGCACTAGCTCTCCCAAAAGTAGACATAAGTAATGAGATTATGGACATACAACGTCTAGACCATTATGACTACTATTAGGTTGGAAGCAAAAGAGCTTGCATAACACAAATAGACGTGATCCAGTCAAGCCAATTCAGTAAGCAGCAAATAATATTTAGCTCTTCAGGATGAAGTAGCATGTCGAGGCTAAATTACATTCAAGTCTGGGAAGCTGCTAAAAGATCTAACAGCACTGGTAAATCATGTCATTAATACTCACTGTCTACAGAGTGCTTCAGAGTTTACTCTCTTTCTTTGCCTAAAAGAGCACAAATGTTTAATGAATCTGAGATGACACATATACATGCATATATGCTAAGAGGACAACCCATGTTTGTGCATGAAGGAGGGCTGGCTCCTGTAGCTGAAGCCTTGCCTCTGCCTTGTGTATTACGTTCTTCAGCACCACTGTTCCCTTGCTTCATTAAACAAACCAGCATGGAAGAAATCCACACTGATGGTTTCATATCTTGCTGTTATCAACCATCATCAAACCTCCTGTTCCCAAATAAGCTTATACAGAAACCTGAAAAATGTCTACCACAAGCTTTTATAATTAAATCAAATATACTAAATCAGATAGAATATAGTTTCTATCCATGATTTGTAAGGAAAAAATTAAACAGCAGCATCAAAGGATGACCTCATCCTACCACCAATGCTGGTCTAATATTTATTTTCATTCTCTTCGATTTTTCTCTGCAGTACTTCATAGTTTAAATACAGTACTGCTGCCTTCCTGTTAGAGAAATAGTCAGGATGCAGGGTAAGGAATTAAGATTTTTAATCTTTCCTAGAAGGCTACACTTGGAGAATAATAAAAAGAAATTGCATTTCCACCCCTAGGTGCACAAGCACAATCTTTTCCATTGATTTTTAGTAAGGTGTCGTGTATTCAAATGCCAGTATTAAGCAGATAATACAGGCCTAACTATCCTTCCCTGCATTACACCACACTGTTATGGGTCTAGCCCAGTCTTTGGATTAAATCAGTTCACTGATGAAGAACACTTAAAGGAAGCTGAAACCATGTAAGACAGGGCTAAGTTGGCATATAGAGGGAAAGCATTTTGAAAGGTCTGCGGCTATAATACAGTCTTTGAATAAAAGGGTACACACACGGGGGTCATTTCTGTCACAGTCCAGAAGCAGTCTGATTCCTTGCAGTTAGTTTTCTTATCAGTGCTTCTTGGCAAGAGCAAACTTCCTTAAGGGCAAACTGAAGACTATGGAATGAGCTCTCCCAGAACTGTAAATATCATTTATTTCATAAACTTCCCTGTATTTCACTCCACAGGCAACATATATTTCTTTGTCTTGGCAATAAAAAGGAACCCTCCCATTACCACAAGACATTTCAAGTATATATTCTTTCCTCATGATTTGGAAAGAGAAACCAAGAATGTGTCAGAGGTTCATTAAGCTGTTTAATGTGTTTCTGTGTAATGCTTAGAAGGTGACTGACACATAAACATTCAGGCAGAAGAGTATCAAAGAATCTGGTTATGCACAAAGTGCCTCTCATTTCACTGACATAATGCTGCACGTGACAACTTATGGTTTATTCACAAACATCAAGCGTCTTTACTGACATACGGAGTTATACAGGTAGAGCACATTAGGAAGTTTGGGAGTATAGCCCTGTTGTCTCTGGGACAACATTATTCTCATCTCACACTTTGTAACAAGTTTGATAGAAAATGTTCATGGTAAACAACCAATGAACAGTCACATTTACTATCTAACATGGCAAATATCTATGGCATGAAAAGATGACATGTACATATATGTGAGTAAGTAAATTATTATCAAATAATGATCCTTACGTGATAGTCTTTCAGATTCAAATAAAGGACTTTAAGTAAATTTCAAAACCCACCATCATCATAAATCTTTTTACTGATGTTTACAACTAATTTTTCAATGAAATATGACTGATTCTAAAGTACAGTTTTGAAGATCTTCCTATCGTTTTGCCTCTGAAAACAAATAAATATAAACCTAAGGGTCTGCTCTAGCAGAAATCTCATTTTGTTAAACTGCAGGTATCTGCCAACATGATTTAATTTTTATTCTGTGTACTAATCAGAAGAGTAGTGTACAACTGTAATGTATTTTTTGGCATTTTAATCATGAAAATAGTTTTTATTTTAAGGCGGCTGGCACACTGGAAGTACTAAGCATAAGAAAGTTAATTTCTGCACATATTAATAAAAAGTGCCTATAAAATAAATGTTAGTAAAAGCTCAAACCTTGCCAAGTTTTCTTTATACATCTCCTGGGAAAGAAATATTATTATGAACTTAATTTCATTTTCATGCCCACAGTTTATCGTTCTCAAAAATGAAAAAGTCCAGGTCACCTGAGAAATTTTTAAAACATTGCTTAAGATTAAATACTAGAATATACCTGAAAGTGAGTATTCGCCTTTTAGACTTTCACTTTCTCGGATTAGGAAGGCTCCTGCCTGGTTTCCAGGGTATGACAGTTGTCTCTCGGCATCTGCTCGTTTGATTGGGCCAAAAAACCATCTGAACAAATAAAAACCATTAATTTTACCAGTCAGTGAAACATACCAAGAAGACAATTTAGCTTTTATAAACATGCTGCATATTTACTAAAAGATAATCTGTGCTATGTTAATTAAATTCCAATAGCATAAGGAAAAAAAGCCAACAAGAATTACACAACAAATTTATTGCTAGAAAATATTGCTTACACAGTTGAGTGAAATCTGGATTTTACTGCTGATGGAAAGTCCTACTGATTTCAAGGGAACAAGAATTCAGAAGTGACAGACTGGTCCTGTCCCAGGAAAAATTCACCAAGAAATTTTGCCAAGGCTACTGTGGCAGAAACTGATGCCAAGTCCATTGATGCCACTTGAACTACGTGGAGGTGCAGGTACGTGCTAACATCCTGACATTTTAAAAGTCAAAAGATCCCCAAAACTGCAGAAGGGCTCTCAGTAAGATGTAAACCACCCTGCAGCCTTCCGCATTCCACTGCCACATCAATAGCTCACGAGTTACTGGCAATTTTTCAGCTGTGCTGCTGTCAGACAAACAAAACCACTATGTCCCTCAAGTCACTGCAAACCTCTCAACATCCTTGTTCTGTGAAAACCTACTCCTATCTATGCCTTTTAAAACATATTTTCACTCTCTCACTAAACTCTGTAATTTACAAGGACTTGTTCATGCAATAGTTTTAGTTTGCTCCTCTGACAGTACTATTTAGCTCTTTTGCTGCTTTGTGCTTAGTGTAAATTAAATGGAAATAAGACTGAGATGAGTCAGCATTTTCAACTGGGGCAGCATTCAGCTTCCGTCCAACAAACATACAAAGCTCTTTCCAAGATTAGCTCCACCCCTTATTTGAAGCAAATGGTGATAGACACTTATGAGAAATATGCCATATACTTATGGGAGAACTTTTAAACTAATCATAGCTAAACCTATTATGCAAACTTTTAAGATAAATCAGTGTAACGCACCACACGTAAGTTGCCTATTCAGTTAACTACTTGATTTGCCAGTTACTAGTGAAAAGTACAGAAGGAGTCATCAACAAACTACTTTACTATCTGGAAGGCTTGTAATCATCAAGAGGAATGGAGAAAATAAATGAGAACATTGGGTGACACCTTGGCTGAGCAAGCATGAGGAATGAAAAATGGTTTTGTATGAATAAAGAGGAAATAAAAAGAGGCAAATACAGATGGTGATAACCCACACTGAATATGGTTTGTTAGCAAAAGAAAATTAAATCCAGATATTCTGGACTGCATTCCTGTCCTCTGACTTGAAGATGATTTGGATAAAATAGGCCTTGATACATATTTGGCAAGGAAAGGAATCTCATTAGAAAGCCAGAATGTGTTAGTAATCATTTTAATTAGTTAAATGTGTTCATTAATTCAACTAATTAATTAAATTAATTCATTAATTAGATTGTAGAAAACTAAGTAATCGATAAATGTTCAAATCCTTGACTGAGGTTCTTGTCAAAAGAATGAGGATAGAGTATAAGTTCAACTCTATTCAAGTCCCAAACAAAATTTGTCTGCCTTAAAAAATGAATTAGAATCTTTCTGAAATGTCTAAATACACCTGCTCTGGGAATAATATCTGGAAACTAATGAACTATATGATCTGAAAAAAATTTCAACTGGTATTTTTCTCCTTGAGGTATGAGATATCACTTAGTAATGTCCAAAGTGACTGATTCTCATCAGTGTATAAGAGGTGTTTAATTTTGTGTCTCCTTTCTTCATGGCTTAAGAGGGTATGAAGTCTCTCAAAAGGGTTTAATTTTGTACCAGAGCCAAAAGAGCTTCCAACGCATTGTTAGCAAGGTTGAATTTTATGTTAAGGATAGTCAAAAATATAGTCTTTACATGACCCAGTATTTGTACATACACTGCTAGTAATACAAATTGCTACAACTGAAAACATGAGCCGTAATATAATGTATGCAACAAGAGGAAACTGTTGGTTTATTTGGGAAATAAAATTTAAAATAGTATTACACATGTGTATGTAAAATCATGTCTACAATATAGACTACAGTTTTGGAAAAAATACATAAATGCATATTGTATTTAGGCATATGTATCTGTTCCTTTGACTTCAAAATATTTCAAATCATATATTTATTTTTATTAGGTTGGAAAAACTTCATTTAAATCAATATGAATTTAGCATTAAAGGTTATATGGAGGATGTGTAATATGTAGGTTCTGACTCCAGATAAAATTACCAGTTAAAAAGATCCTGACTTGCAAAAGAAGATAATTAGAGCAACAGTATTTGAGAAGGTAAGTGTAAGTGAAGCAATTATTATGGAGAGTGAAAAGTGGACACGTATTGTATATTGCTTTATTTGTCTCACTTTATATGATCCGATTAAAATGTTTCAGAAAAATATAATGAAAATTACTTTTAATAGCACTTGAATATGGGATTCTTAGTTCAAAGTCATCAGGTTTGCAATAATAATCATACAGTACCAAAAGCAATACTGATTGTGAAAAATAACCCCTTAACCTCAAAGCAAATAATTTAATTTGTTATTCACTTTTTTTAGAAAAAGCACATCTGACTTTAAAGTACTATTTTCATTACAAATGGAAGCTTAAAATCCTTTTATAATGCATGAAAGGCTTATTTCAATTTCTAGCGATTGAACTTATGCTTCAAAAGGCTTAATATTTTACTTCATCCAAAAGTGTGTATCTATCTTAGAGGAAAAAGTATTCTAAAGAGTAATAATGAATCAAAGTAATTGCTCACCATGAGATATGGTTCTGCAGCATAGGAAGGTCAGACCAAAACAACACCCAATCCTTAGTAAATCTATTTGTGTCTTATAGCTCAAAGATAGATTAAGGTTTTGAAACAGAATACTTGGAAAAACAGAACTAAACCATCAAGCACTATCCATTGCACAGGTTACTTAACCAGCACTTTCTCTGACTTCAGCGTGCTATATTGGTTCAGGAGAAGGTTGAATTAGCAATTCATACACAGTTTCACTCTGACCTTCAGCTCACAGACAGATCACTTTGGGTTACAGTTGTCAATGCAGGATCAGTAGATTACCAGGTATGGCACAAATGAGCGCATTCAGACTTGGGCATAAGTTTCCATTTCTAGAAGGAGTTGACTAGTTAGCACAGCAATAATGTTCTTCTGTCAGTGAGACCCAGGAACATGCTTCCTTGACCAGAATGAACCCAACACCCCAACTCCCTTTTCAGTGTAGGATGACAGATCTGCATTTTGGGGATTGTTTCTAGCACCTTCCTCAAAATCCCTTGTTTCCACCATCATTCATAGCTCTCAGGAATCCCTTCGTTAAAAATTCCAGGCTACTTCCAGGTCACTTCTGGCCACCATATATATGAGGACTTTGGGGACAGAAAATATGACCTTCATGTAGGTCCATAACAAACACAATCCTTACCTGGTGCAGATGATGCCCAATACTAGAATACCAGTGAGGTTTGTTGTGGTTATTCAGATCATAGTAATCCCATCTCTATTGACCATCAATTCCATTGGCAGATTTTTGATCACAGGATCATCATCATGGATCACAGGAGGCTTTGTCATGGGATGTTCCCTGACTGTTATAGTATCACTGCTGAGACCCATACTCCTATTCTATGAACCTTTTCTTCCATCAAAGGGTAGATCTTATCAAGTTGAATGCTGGTGGTTATATATGAAGGGCAAATGTTTTAAGAAACAGAGATCATGTCACTCCTGCCTCCCCATTCAGTCCAGCTTGAATTAAAATGGAGTCATCAGTTCAGCAGAAGTTGATCGTGTTACCTGGCTCCATCACCACCTTTTCCCAGAAGCCCTCTGTCCTCCAAGGTGCAATGCACTGCTGATCTCTGTCTAAATGTCAAGCCCCATTTACCTGGCTCTGCTTTGTGCCTGTGCTTTACCACACAAAAATCCATTAAAATAAATAGTTACTTCTACTTCTGCACATTTTTTCTTATAGCAGGAAGATATGGCAGGAACTTTTAACCTGGAAAATACAAGACAGGAAGAGTAACATGGGCCAAGGGTTGTCACATGCTGCATAGCCACTGACAGAATCACTAAAGCAAGGAAAGATAGAGAGGCAAAGTTCTGCAATGCTATACCACTGGTAAAGTTTCCAGTGCCTGGCAACATGCTTAGAAGACAAAACCTCGATGTAAAAACAAAAACCACAAATATCCCCATCCAAAAAAAGAGCATGCAAAATGAGTTTTCTTCCCTCTGTTCCCTCCCATTAATGCAATATCCCCTTCTGATTGTGTCAGTGCAGTGCACTCATTTGAGGTAGAGACTGAAGATTTAACAGATCTCAACTAACCTGGGAACTACAGGCCCTTTTTCTCTCCTGAAATTAACTCTATCCAACACTCAAAGTTAAACCCAAACAAAAGGATTCCAAGCCACGGTCCAGATGAAAAAGCTCTCAGGGGAAAGATCTCTTTGGCAGCCTACCATTCCTTGGACAGCCTTTTACAGCTCCCTGCCCCGCCCCCCCCCCCCCCCCCCGCCCCCTTACACTGGTACACTGGAGCTCTATGCTTGGTCTTTCCTAAATCTCTAACACGCTAACTCCTGACTAATGCAAGGTATGTGCTGAGCCTTAGCCAAAGCCCCCCAGCCATGGGCCAGACAAAATACTTCTTGGGAAACAAGTCTTTTCTTGGGCAGAACTGTGCAGCTTTATTCAACCTGGAGCTCTAGGGTTTGTCATCCTCCTAACCCTAAAACTAACCCAAGACCTAACACCTGGTTTGAGCCTTAGCCAAAAACCTGCCTTCTGCAGCTTTGATCTTCCTCAGGCAGTCCCTCAGCAGCCGTAGTCACAGTGGAACTCTAGTATCCATCTCTCTCCTCATCCTTATCCTAGGCATGGGCTGACCTCTGCCAAAGATCTTCAGTCATGCCAAATGAACAAGCAACACAGCATGTGAACCCTTGGCACAGGCCAGAAACAAAAGTCCTAAGGAACCTTTCTCTAGCCCCAACCTTCCTTGCATGGCCACTGTGCCACCCCCCTCCAGCAGGAGCTCTTTTTCTTTCTCTGAACCCAGCCTCTCGCTTTTGCATTGGAGGAACCACAGACAAAGATCCCCAGCCATAGTCCAGGTGAAAAATTTGTTACTGGAGAAACATACCCTTTCCTTGGGCAGCCCCTTTGCAGCCATACTCCAACAGAAACTCTAAACTCATGATTAAGGACTCTGTGTGCATTTTCCTTTGGGATGTGGGTAAGATCTTTATCACCGAGCCAACAACCAACTCTGAATTAACAGCTATGATCTTTGTCTTACTTGGAAATTTCAGCAGATCTCCCACTGTTCTTTTGTTATCCACACTGAAGACCAGCAGAGAAAATGATGTGGAAGTTCTGACTATGTCATACATTTCCATTAGGGCTCACCAGAGCACAGCTTCCCACCTTTATCCTCTACCTTTATTTAGATTTAATATGTAGAGGAGCCATCAGCCAGAATGAGCTCCACATCATATCTGAAGTCACTGAATTTGCTTTAATAACTAGGTGTAGCTGGGATAAGGAGGGATTATTTCAGATTCTCATTCAAGTGGCAGGACACTGGAGGTAAGATAAGGCTAAAGGCAGAGGTCTGAGACATACTCTGAATTCTGTGAATGTCCAACTGAAAGGGAAAATTCTGAGGCCTGAGTCAGCACTAAGGTACAACCACATATAGAATCCATGATCATTACAAAAGGAATGAGGAGGGAGGAGATGGAGGAAAAATTGACGAGAAGGACTACATGGCAAGGTCATTCAAAGAGCATGGAGACATAACAGAAGACATAGCAGGAAATCAGTCACGTGAAATTTATTTTCAAAAATAACTGAAGACATTAAAATGGACAGCATGATCCTATTCTGGATCAACACTTTGTGGCATGAGGGCATCTCACTTCTCATTTTTCGTAAGTGCTTGCAACTGGGATCTACCCTCTCATGTTAGGGTAAATCTCATGAGACCGCAAAATCTCATCAGCTGGGAGGGTTTGTTGAGATTCCTGTGGTTCCCAACCAGAAGTCTCCATTACAGAAGAAATGATGACAAACAGATTAGCTGGCCCTCCAGAAGATTGACTGGAGTGTATTAACTGTGTCTGTAGTACGAGGCTATGAGGATAAGAAAAGATTTCTTAGACTGAGAAGAGCAAAGAATTACTGCAATTAGAGTAAAAGCCTTGGGTGAGGACAATGAAAAATAGATACTATATATATTGAAACCAAATATATCACAGTTTCTTCTGGAATTCAGAAAGCTTATGCAATACTAAAACAAATAAAGAAAAGCTTCACCACTATATAAAGATTTAATTTTAAATGCCTCAAAATCTACAGTCATAGAAAGCTGTAACTGCAAAGTCAGAAACACCAAAGGTAAGAGATGGCAATATTAATATTGCTTTCATGGCATCAATTCAGCCATTTTCAGGAAAATCCAGTATGATACCATCTTTAATTACATGGCCACATCCAGTGCTTCCTACAGTGTTAATATGAATGCTGCTCACTAAATAGCCTTTATTTTGTTTTGTCATTGCGTAGATAGAGTTTATTTACTGTACATTGTTTAGTCTCTGCTCTCAATACAAGTTATAAAATTACATGAATGGCTAATTTCCTAGCAGCCTCTATTATAGTGTTCATGACTCTAATATCTGAATGCTTTACGAACATTCATTAATTTCTTTTTGTGGCACTTCAGCTTGTAAAATATTTTTTACAGTGGAGAAACATCACAGAAAGCGGACTAAAGCAACAAGATGTTATTATAAGCATTTTCTACTAATTTTGGATGACCAATTTGAAATGCCTAGGGCCTACCTTTCAGGGAATTTAGCACTGTGCAGTATGTTGTAGTTTATTTGGAGAGCAATAGCTGCTAACTTCTGTGTCACAGAAGACAAGGAAAGATGCATTGAAAGTTAAAGAGACACAGAAACAGAGTGATCCTCCAGGGTCTTATTCAATTACTTACATCATATGACCATCCTGTGATCACTGTCCTTACTCAGCACATGGAAGCCTGAACAGGCTTGCGTGTGCCACTCTTCACTGCCATCATCCGTGCAGGACAGAGGGCTGCTGAGCCAGCTTTTAATGCATGCCAGGTTTGCAGTCTGGTGTGGGTAAACAGTAGTGCAGAAGCAGGGACAGTTTAGCAAGGATGCCACAAGCATGTCCTCTCTGTGCTGAGAGGAAGGCTCCAAACACTGGCTGGGTTTCCCAAAATAAAAGAAAATATAGAATGGAGCTGTCAAATTCTAATGAATATATTATTCTAATGAAGTTACCACATATAAAGTACAATTTTATTTTCAAAGGTTCTGTTAGTTTGAAGCAAAGTTTTCTTAGATAGCTAAAAAGCACACACTTTTAATATAGCAATCTCTCCTACCAAATAGCAAGCCCTTCCTCCAAAGTACATGCCCAAAGGATTTCTCAAATTGTTCTGAGATACTTTTTTTGCTTTCAGGGAGAGAAAAAGGCAGCCTGTGCCTGGTATCAGCCCTGGAAAATTCACATCCAATCAGGTAAAGCCTGGAAAAATTATAAGCAACTAAACAAAGCTCTTCTGATAGAAAATATTAGGCTGCCTTAATTATAAGACTAATGAAAATATATAATAAAAATATAATTTCTCCAAGAGCTGACGTTTCAAGAAATTAGGAAATATCACTGCAAAGATGAAAGCCTTCCAAATATACCAAATTATGAATGGCATGCAAGAAGGAGAGCGTGGGAGATGAGCACTGGCTGCTTCAATTTTCCGTTTATAGTCTACAGTGAACCTGATGATGGCATTGGGAAAAAAAAAAAGAAAAATCTGTAGTCAGGCTAAACTGTGAAGATGAAAACTTGCAAAAGATTCCTTTCATGAGCATTTTCAAAAACACAAGCCTTCCCAGATCTGGCACAAGAATCTACGGAGTGAAAGGTCCAGGATTACTCAAGGGCTTGCAAACTTTCACTGTGCAGAGGCTGGAAAACCTAAGGTTTAGTTTCAGGCCCTTTGGGAACTTCATTACTTCCTTCTACAGGCTTGACTGGGATTGGTTATAATGCTCTGTGTCTGTCATTGTCATTTATTATCAGATACTGAAGGATGCATGGGACAAGGACAAAATTTAAGCAGAAGGAATTTAAAGCTAATGATAAAGGAATGCATAGGACACTGCAGGAGGGAAGAACAAAACAAGACAGTAAAAATTCAAAGCAGAGAGACAGTAGAATATTACCAAGTAGATGGAGAGAGAAGGGAGAAAGTCAGAGCTAACAGGCAACAATGAAGAGAAAATAAAGACAAGACAAAACTGAGGACTGCATTTATTGCCCAAGGGCTATAACCTGCTGCTGCCTGAGCTGCTGCACCTGCTCAGCAAATGCTGGTTTCCAGCTTATCCTGCTCCCACAGGGCATGTGTCTTTGGCAGCGATTTCTGTCTTACTTGGGGAAATAATTTCACAGACTAACTCTCTCTGTAAGGATTGCTCTCTGCAGATCTTTTCCTCCTCCCTTTTGTAGTTCATCACACCACTCATGTCTGTACTTGCCAAGAGAATACTTTAACATTCATTTTCATCATATATTTATTGTCTAGAGGTCACTGCTAAAGGTACTGGTTTAAACTCTACCCACCAAAGTACCATCAGCAACAAGTCAGTCAGGCAAAGTCTTTAAAAAAACGTTTAGGTAACAACAGCCTTCTGTATCTACATAAGTAAATCAGTTAAAATCTTAACACACTGCAAGTACCTGACTTGGGCAATACATGAAGTAAAATATCAGTTAAAATGTACTTGTATAGTGACACAGCTCAGTTCTGATTACTTATTTACTGTAATCAGAAACTAGCTTCCTCCAAGGGAAACTAGAAATTCAGGTTTTCAGGGATGGTTATGTAGGGCAGCACACTTAACCTTTCGCAACCACAATGAATTTGCTTCATACGTAAAGATCTGAGTCATGTATATTGCTCAGATCCTTGTTGTTGAATAACTTATCACAAACTAAAATGAAGACTATCTGGATGCATTATGTGTGGGACCTGGAGTTTCTGAGTCTTTTCACAATGACAGTGGATGGAATAAATCTGTTTTTCTTTCCATGGGAGAAAACATAGAACATGTGAACAGCTATGAAAAATTAAAGGCTCATTTCTACACTATATAAGTGTCAGAGATCTATCAAAATGACAGAGCAGCACTAGTTTATGTTATGTATGTATGTATGTAATAGTCTGCCTGTATGTTTGAAAGTGAGAGTCTGTAGCAACACACTGTAAATTCCACTGTATTTTCTGTATTTCGAGATCAACAATGTGATTTTTCTTTAAATAACCATTAAAATGCAAAATACAGTTTTGGAAAACCCCATTTTGCTCTTGGATTTTGGATAACATTTTGCTAATGTTCTTGTCAACAGATTATAGGTGACTGGTTAGCATTTTTCTGCAAATACTAAATTTATGTTAGACTTTAGAGAGTTTTATCGGTGAGATGGCAGAATATAAGCAGTGATAACAGAAGAGACAGAGAAGCAAAAAAAAGGGAATTAAAATTAAGTTATCCTTCTCCATATATTTTCTAATCAAAATATTATAGTTTAACTTGTGAAGGTAATCAATTTGAAAAATTTTCAAATTTAAAGGGTTTTTTATTTCTGTTTTCAAATGGAGTTTCCATCAAAATATTAGTATTTCTTCTTTTAATTTTATTCAGAAAGGATTAACTTATCCGAAAACAAGATACAACCAAACAATACCCTTCATTTTGTTTCAGGCCATGTTAAGTATTTTGATTTGATACAAAACTAAATCACTGCTTCTCTCTTCCAGGAGAGGGGAACCATGTTTCCTTTCTCTCTTCCCATACTTATTTGATCATGAACATGAGCACTAGGACACAAGTGATACATTCATCCACAGAACAGGGCATCTTTAGTTAAAATGAGGCAATTTAAACCTATTCTCTAACATACCATATTCACTGTTTTGCTGGAATATACAACATGCACAGGTGCTTACATATAGCATTTGGAGAACGTACCACTGTTAGAATAGAGGTAATCCTTTAGGGACTGAACGTATATTAGCTACCACCAAAACTAGGCAGAACCTTTGCTACCATTTCTTTTTAGCAAGATGGGAAATTGCAGGTTATTGCCAGAAAAAAAGCTTTATACTTCTAGACTCAAAGACCAGATTCACCACACGTACATTGCATAGTGCCTTTAAAAAAAAAAAAAAAAAAAAAAGGTTGTCATTTCATAACTTGTCGAAAACTTGCCTCTAATGTTGAACAGTATCGTACTCCACAAAATCCCAATGACCGCAATGTAACCATAGAAAATATGTGAAACACCTACCTGGTAGACTGACCTGGTGTATGTATACCTGACCCAAAAGGAGCCCCAGGTTGCACTAACAAATCGCTGGGGAAGCCCAGGTGAAGAAACTGCTAGAGATTATAAACTTGTAAGAAGAGGGCAGATGTGTCAAGAAGGACTCTAAGCCTCTAGAGTTGGTGTTTTGGCCTAAGAAATATCTTTGTTTTGTGTTACTCTGTTGTTTTTGTTAGAAATAATAAGTTGTGCCCTAAAGAAATGGCCTGCCAGGGCTTTAGGGACTTTTACAGTAAGTACCTGTGTGGGATTGTTTGGATAAGGTAATCAACAGTGAGTAAGTGTGGTAAAACCCACCACAGAGGTAGGCATTTCCTCTGACAGTCTAGAACAAATTTACTGTCTTATAAACATAAACACAAAGATTACTCAGGCATTAGTCTAAAAAATCCATGACACACTGTGTATAAAACTTTTTAGTAGGCATTTCAGTAGGCCATAACTGTACTGTCATGTGATTCCATTGTAAGGGATTTTGCATAATACTACATTAATTTTTCAATAGTCAATAATAGCAGTTGGCTGAGCTGCAAACATGGAAACTAATTTGCTCTGAGTTTGCTTCAGGATGACAAACCATTGCACCTTTGGCTACTCTTGCACTCTGTAATGACTGGGAAGTAACTATTCCTCCTGTAGGGACAGTATTACAAGGCCAAGTGCATGAGCTCTGTAAATTAGCATAGCTCACCCAATACTAGTTTCACTGCACAATAGGAACAAAAGATAATAAACCAGCAACCAAATGACAATCTGATAGAGTTAATTTGCGGAAATCTCCATAAATAAATCTCATCCTGTGAGCCTCCACTTCACTATTGTGTAATTAATTTCAACATTTGCATTCATTCTCCACAGTATTGGTCATCTGCATGCTGTATTATTTAATCTGCTCTGAAGCTCTTCTGTATGAGAAAATAAGCAGTAGATGAAAGGGATATCATATTACTTCTTCTGTGGTGATTTAGTTACATAAGTCCCTGGTATTTCTCCAATTTAAAGCCAATCATCAAAGTTTGTTCCCAGTACTGGTTTTGTACCTGGATAAGAACATCATGGCATTTAAAACTTTTTCTAAAACTACTTGTCTTTGGAATCAACGAAAGGCTACCATTGGCTTTAATGGGCATTACTTTGGGATGATGGGTGTGAAATATAGCCATATATTCACCTCTTTTTAAAAAAACTTGCAATGTGTTCCTCAGACCCTATTTCTGCTGCATAGTCTTCCAAACAGCGTTGTAAAATCTTCCATCAATGCTAGTAGTACCTGTATGCATTTGTTAATACATACATGAACAAAAATACTGATATACTGCCATAATATACTCTAAAAGTAGCAATAACTCTGCTATTCATAACTACTGAGGAACAAAGTTGAAACCTTGAGGTAGCCTTAATGTTAACATGGTACAGAGAACACTAATAACACCAATTGATTTAACATTAAGGGAAACACAAAAGGACAAGAAAATGTTCAATCATACATTCACTTAAATCATTACAGCTTCCAAAAGCACTCAATTGATTTTCTTGAGAAAATCATTCCTGAGGAATTACTTTCTTTTCTCACAAGGTAACTCACCTCAGTATAGAAGTAATACAGAAACTCTCAGAAACAAAAAGTCCCCCTTGCCTGCACAGGACACTGGTGGCAGAGCAGATCTCTCCATCCATTTTGAGCAGAGCTCTTTTGGACATTCACTTCAGCACATACCTCCTCAGCTTATTGCCAGCAGACTGAGCAGACTTGTGCCCTCACTTTCAGTGGAGAACAACCAGGTCACTCTGTCCCCAGGGGGCTCAGAAAGGACCTGTGCCGTCTGGCACCCCCAGGTGACCTTGAGCCAAAGGACAGAATGGTTCATTCACAGGGGGACCAATTTCTTAACAAAAGGTTTTCCCAGTCTGCAGGGCAACCTTTTCAGGGTGACAGATGGGAAGGGTGACACACTAAAGACACTTTTAACTTCCAGAAGTAAAGCTAGAGCACATCAAACTCTATATCAGTGTGTATATTATCAGCCCAAGACTCACACACGTGGTTTCTTTTGTGAGAGATCACAACACCATGTTAAAAAGGTATGTCAGCATTAAAGGAAGTTTCTAGGTGATTTTTCAAATATTTTAGCTCTGTAATAAGAACAAGATCTTATTTTCTTTTTTCTTTCCTTGCGGGTATTCAGAAAACTAATAATTATCTTTCCAAACTAATCAAGTTGTCATTCTGGAACAGAAAAAAACATCAGGTGACTATCTATGGATAAAAATGATACTGATTCATCTATGTTAGTGGCTGAGAATATATACAGTCTTCTAAACATTCATAAATCTGCAGTAGTTTGGGAAAAGCATACAATAAAAGGAACAGAAAGCCAAGACTCGCTTTTTTGAAGGAGACCACTAAAGGGATTTAGAAGTAGCTGATGGAGCCCAGCCTGAGGACACAGGGTCTCTGCCCACACTGAGGTGATGTGGTTGCTGCTTTCCCATTTCCAGGTTTGACCAGCAGTGAAGCTAGCATGTGTCTCAGAGACACACAGACAGAGAGGACACTGGCATGGCTGGTCACACAGACTGCTACAGACAAGGTGCTGCCTTCAACAGCACCCATGTACAGGACTCACATAAAACACAAGCACAGTCCCCTCCTCCTCCTCCTTCTCTGCTGGCAGAGCCAGAAGGTCACTAGTGATGGCGCACACACACGCACACACTCTCTACATTCACAAGCACAGGGACATTTGCGGATCCCCCCCTTAAATACTGGTACAGCCTGTCTCTCCATTCAGTAACCCTGCCCTGATCCCAGTCCCCCTTACCCACACTCGCCTCATGCACACCAGCCCCCCCCCAGCAGCTGCTTTCAAGACGTACCCCAGTGGCTGGTGGCCAAGACCCCCACCCACTCCAGCACCTGGCATTGAGACACCACTTGCTCCAGCAGTTGAGACTATAGGCCAGCGACACCCACACCCCAGTTCTGACTCCAGCTGCTGGCCCAGTACATAGTCACACCAGTCCAGCTTACACAGAGAGAGAGTCAAGAAAGGATTTAGCAAGATGACAGGACAGAGTGTGGACAGAGTCCAAACGCAGGGCTCAGCCAGACAAGTGTACTGACTGGCCGTGTTTTACACAAGAACAGCACCTTTCACACCCCTTTCTGCCTACACCCTCTTTGTTCCTTCCTGATCCCTTTCCCCTAAACCTTGCTTCATCACCTGACATGGCCCCACAGACCCTCCTCCAACATCCTGGACCCCCATGTTTGCATCCTTATCGGTTGCAAAGTCCGAGTTTATCTGCTGTTTCTTGATAGCCCATCAATTAGTGTGACCAACTGGATTTATTTCTGATTATCGTCTTTGTTAACATTAATCAGTCAGGTAAGGCATCTCTGTGTGGTTGTCTCCCCTCCCTTTCCTTATTGGCAAGGTCCTTTCTCAATAATCTTCCTGAAAAAGAATCATTCCCACACCTCGTATACCCTTATCGGTGAGTGCGACTGAGCAGGCTCGTCCTCATCACCACCTCCCTTCTCACATATCCCTCGGGTTTGTCTCTGTATGTTCTTGTGTATGGCTCCTTTCACCACATACCCTTCGATGAGCAGAGACTCCTTCCATATACCCTTACAGAGACTTCCACTAACTGAAAAGATCAGTAGTTTCAAAAGGAAGACTGAGGTTTGTGAGTTCTCATCATTTCTGAAATTCATGGTATATATTCATTTCCACATGTCAGTCTCAGATTTCTTTTTTCTCTTCTTTTGCAGTGAGGTTTGAAAAGGTGTGCTGCAAAATCTTTTATGCTATGAATACAGAAAAATGTTATTAATTAAACTAGCAATATATCTGCTTTAGTGAGAGAAAGCTAAGGGAAAATGTTTGCCAATGTTACTGCAGATAAATTTATGATGTAAAATATTATAGATTATAGAGTAGTCTGCACAGAAGTAATGAAAATGTCAATTAGTGCAATCCTTTATGGAACCATCACTTATTATTTAATATGCTGCTTTGTTTTTCTGGTTTTCATTGATTAAGATTAGTGTACCAGCACAGAAAAAAATATGTATTTCTCTTTGGTTTAAGTGATAAAGAAAAAGAATGTATTCATGATCAATATTTTGTTTGATCTTCTGAAAAGCTATTTCCAGATGAATTCTAAGCATGTCTGGAGAATTGAAAACTGTAAGATGTAGGTTTCCATTCTAATTTCTTGTAACTCTTAGGGGGTTTTTTTACACAGTTATGAAGTGCAAACCTGAATGTCAATATTTAAGAAAACACTGATGAAGAATAAGCTTCTTAACTAAAGAAGTTTAATGTCTTATATTTAAAGTTCAAACATAAGAAGGGTCTTCAAATATGTCCCATATAGTACTATTTAAAAATCACTGAAAATTGTTTTTTCCTCTTACACGTAGTAGTAAATATGTAATAATATTTTGTCCTTTTTCAAATATCACCTAATAAATTATATTCTTTCTTTGCTATGCACACTTTGCTTGCATAACTTGAAAAGGAATAAAGTATTTTATTACAGAAAAACACCTGAATCTTGATTAATAATATTTTCTCTATTAATCTGTTTTAAAATTAAAGTGCAGGTAGTGGAAAGCTGCATCATTATTATCTAGTCTGCACAAGGCACCTCTGCTGTAGCCTCATGCTAGAAGATAATGTCTGTAAGATAATAACAGGACACATCGTGGGTTTAGTTCTGCATCTTTGGTAGGTAGCACAATGAATTCATGGGTAAATCTGTCAGGGTAAAGTCACTGAGGTCTGCAGTCTGGGCTGACACTGGTGCATTCAGGTAGAAAGGGCAGATAGGTGTGGTATGTAAAGGACCGGTCCCTGAATTTCACAGGGACTTGTGAAGCTCTACCATTTCCTTTTGCGCCTATTTATTTTCAGTGTGGGTGGTTTTGAGTCACTCATGACTAAACAATCACCAATCCAGAAAAAAAAAGCCAAGACTTGTTTAGGAATACAAAACTTTCTGCAGAGATGAGAGGGGTTTTTGTAGGTTTTGGTTTTTGTTTTTTTTCCCAGTAGCTTGGTCTTTGCCCACAGACAGAAATAAAGAATTGTGCAGGGTCAACACTTATACTTTTGCTAAACAGACTTGACAATAGGCCCATAATTAGACATGGCAGTGATGTACCCTCTGACATTGCTTATACAACGGTTCCAGCCTCTGGTGAAGTACAAAGGGAACAGATCAAAGAAAATGGATGGGCCTGTGCACTTTTCATAATATCCTTTCTGAAACAAAATAACGGGGCTAGGGGGGCCATTGGTTTGACCTCGTGGGGTATCTCTTATGTTTCGATGACTTAATCTCTTCAGTACAGATATCATCTTACACAAAAAAAAGCCCCAAAGTCTTCTATAACCAACAGTGCTTTTTACGTGTTACAAAATAATTCTTCACAGAGATACCTGACCTAGTTTGTTTAAAATCAGCCCAGCTTTAGGACTTCTTAGCCTGGTTGAACTGTTGGTTACTATTTTTCAGTTCTAAACCTGCTCAGAGGTCACTCAGCTCTGCACAGCTCTGTATTGTGCTGCACAGAGAGCCATCAAAGACAACTTTTGAGGAAACAGCAACCATTGTACAATACTTGGCAAATGTTTTTGCCACCAACGTTGCTCAAAACCAACTAATCTAGGCTAGCATGCACAATGCTTATTCCTACTGAGTCTGAAGAAAAAACATCAAACAGGACTATTGAGTTATTCTGACCAGTATATGGTTTTTGTTTTAATAAAAGGCACTGTAAAGGCCACCTGGGTTTCACAGTGGAAACTAGTATATAATGTATAACATACACACTAATTTCAAATAAAGAAAAGGCAGGAAGAAATTTCTTCATTTCTCAGAATTTGAACAATGTTGTATATTTATAAAACCAAATTGCCAGAAAATAGGTGACCTAAATTAGACAAGTTTGCATGAACTGCTCATCTACAATGCCATAATTCCTTCCATCTTTCTGAGCAGAAACACATATTTTCTGGACATGGATGCACATGGATGTGTCAGTAAAGCTGTCACTTGACAAAATCTGACATTTCACAGTTCTGTAAACCATCTCCTTTTGTGTTCAGTGTATTTGCATATTTAAGAAATAAGGAGAAATGAAGACAAAATTTGAGATGTGCTTGAAGACAGCACTGGAATGCTCAATCAGAACTACAGAAGTTAAGTGATTAAATTCATGATCTTTCTGCAGCATTGAATCATTTAAATTCAAGAGGGGCACTCCAAAACACACATGGCAGTTCCAAACTTCGGGTATTTCAGATGCTATGAACACAAGGTCAAGAAAACATGAATAGCATGATCTTCTGGCTTTGCAATACACACCTTGTCTACAGGGCTGTTTTGCACGGTCTTAAAAGCATCAGCCTTATAAACTTTCTCTATGTTGTGTGTGTACATGTGCATGCACACACAAAAGCACATACCTAAAGTATATCAATTGAAAGAAAAGATGGAATTTCAAATGAGTTCACATACAGCCATTTCAATCATTTATAACAAATACATATTTTAGTGATAAAGAAACCTTTTATACCAAAAACTATATGAAAATAGCTTTTGTACTTAACGTAACAGGTTCCAAGAATGTGAGAACAATCTAATACTACTTTGTGTAGTTGTGTTAGCAATGAACAGCTTTTACAAGTTCATTTCAGTACAAGGGTTACTGCTGATTCTGGTGGTGTCTTCAGGAGTTTGTTCTGTAATAGAGAGAGGAATGTGAGAGAGAGAGAGAGAGAGAGAGAGAGAGGGAGCACACAGAAACCACAGTGGATTACATTCAGTTTTCTGAGGTGTTCAGCAGAATCTAAGGTTTCACTTTAAAAAGAGACTTTAGACATTTTGGCTCTAAATACTACTTTGAAAAATGACCCACATGAACGAAAGAAACCCCATAAGACTGACTTTGCAGAAAGTCTGAAACAGCTCAGCCCAGGGAACACTTTATTGTTCATGTATAGTAACTCAGATTCAGTCAATGTATGAAATAGTTAAAGCTGAGTCAGGTCACAGAAGGTGAAGGAATTATGGAGATTCACAAAAATAACCTACAAGCCACTTCTGCTTTCAAAGGGCTGTTTAAATAGCTCATTGTGGAATTGACTGGTGAGGTTTCATTGATTAGGTCTGGGGCTCAGTTTCCACCAGCTGGGAAATACCTACATAAGAAATGTCTCTGAAATAAGGAATGTTTCTGAAACTGGCAAAAGTTAAAAGTAATTGCTGTGATCTTCTTTGACCTACTCGACTAGGAATTTGTGTGGATTTACTTCCCTCAGCACAGCAGTCTTGTGTCAATAATGTTGGCATGAACATATGGAATGAAGTTGACTTTCCATAAACAACCAACAGGTCCATCAGGATGGCAGGTGAGAGCCCCCCTCTACGTACACTCTACCTTTCCTCTAGGAAAAAAAATTCATGTCACTCCAACAGTGAGGTGTTCTTTTTTTCATTCTTGCTTCATTAAAATTAACTGTACAGCTGGGCTATATTTGTTGTCCATAACAATTTGCACTATGTCATTTTCTTGTTTAGTTAAAACAACTGGCAGTAATAAAATAAGAGCAGGTGAATGTGTTACTATGGTTCCTGTTTATATCACAGAATAACAGGCACAGAAAGAGCACAGAAACAGGAAGGTCACACTCCTTGCCAAGGAAATTTATATCTTTTAATTCAGATTTTAGTATTAGTCAAATTGCTCTTTCTCATCATCTTTTGCTGGACATGCAAGTTAAATTGTGTGACTGTATCTCAAATTGCATTTTTTGCTTTCCTTTTTCTAAACATAATGTGTCTAAACCCAGAAGGAAGAGCTTTCTGAAGTCATGAGATGCGGCAGATACAACCTCACTCAAGTTCCTTAGAAATGAAAAATCTGTCTGGCTTGTGGTTTTGACTGTTACCTGTTATGCAGAGAGAAGAAAAGCACCAAGTGTTCTTACAGTTGCTAATTTATCATTAATGTAGTCTGTGTCTGCTTTTGGTCAGATATTAAGTAAAATAACATTTTTGTATTAACAGATTTATTTCCTCATGAAGTGAAAGTTCACTGGGTGACTACCGTTTGCTAGACGAATGCTTCCACTCCCCAGCTGCCTTATCCCACCTATCCCAGCTACGGCCAGGAACACACACCTGTCTGCAGAGACACTGGGCACAGTCCCTTCACAGTCCCTCCACCTGACAGGTTGTTGTTAGTATAAGGAGTACTGCAGGTGCTAAAAAAGATCAGCAATAAGAAGATGCTTTACTAGTAAATATAAAAATGAAGGGCCTTGTTTCCTCAGTCTGTCCAAAACAGACTTCATGGTAGCAGGTGTGCATTTTTTGGACATGTTTAATCTTACGCAGCACACATTTGAACTGCAATGCTACCGCAGGCAGAACCCAAGTCATGGATTTATCTTTTTTTTCCCCTTCCCATACTCATACAGATTGTCGCTGATTTCATTCAAGTCATTCACACACAAGCCAAAGGAAGGAAGCAAGAGAAGCCTGTTTTTAACAAGATATCGAGCACAAATAGGAAGTGTTTGGCTTGTTAGTTATTTTATATAATATAAATACATTAGCAAAATATAATATAAACAAAGTCTCCCTTCAATTTTAGCATACAATTTCTACCAGTAAACTCTGGTCTGAAGAAAGCAACACAGTAATCTCATTCTATCTGTTCTGCCTGAACATCCTGATAACGAAGGATACATGAAAATTCCCTTTGTTATAAATAGTATTTAATTTTTGTTTTCCCCAGAGTGGAGATATTGCACATCTCTGCTCTTTCATCCAGTTATTGATCCACCTTATCAGCACTAGCTCAGTCACATTGGATGGAGTCAAAGAGACTTCCAGGAAGAAAAACTGTTATCTAAATGAGGACGAGGAAGAAAAGTTTCTCACCTTCCTTCTTACTTTACTTCATTCTCTTTCTTACTAAGGAAAATTTCAAAAAAGCCTTTCTCCCTGAAAAAAATCACAGACACTTCAGCAGGAGACAAAATGATCTGCTGCAGCACTTGCCAAGAGCAAGCAATTACCTAGAGTTATCTTCTGCCACAATGGACAACACAGATTCAGATGGACTTTCTGATCTCTAACAGTCTCTATAACAAAGACCGTGTGAAAATGTTGATAAAAAAGGCCCAGATATATTTTGTTGCTAATAATCTTGTAGGCTACAGGCAAAACTGAGATGATTAGCAAAAGAAATCTGATTGCTTCGCATGCAGCTTTCAAGCATATATTGACTAAACTTACATAGTGGCCCTGTCATCTCTAAGTCATTCCATGACTTGTAGAGTATTTCATGCCCCTCTATCCCTTTATTTAAGTGAATTTATGGAGTATCCATGCATGCATATGAATGTCATTTTTTTAAGGTTTATATACAAACATGCTGAAATCAGCTGCTAAAGAATATGGTCAGTTTGGTTTTCTTCCCAAGCTTCCTAAGAGTCATACCATGACTCAAGTCTGTTTCCCAGAACAGTTTAGCCAGTTTGCCTTGATCTAGTAAGATGGTGATACAGTCCAGAAATAAGCTAAAATGCACATTGTCTCTGAAGATATACAGAAGCTAGCTGGTGCTAGGAAATGTGCATTCAACTAGCTCAAAGACTCATCTGTGCCTGGCAAATATTGCAAAGCATGAACAGCACACTTGCAAATATGTATATATGCATTTTGGCAGGTGAACATGAGATTGTAAGTCTTCCATTCTTTGTCAGTTCTGTGCTGGGACCATAAAGGACTGGTATAAAAGGTGCAAGGATGCAATAAAAACTTCTCCTGTTTCCACAAATGTCTACATCATGTCCATGAGCAATTGGCCAACACCAAAGGGGAGAGCTAATTAAAATCAAAATGGAAAGATGAATGAAGTTAAATTTAAAGTTTGGGCAGAGCATATGTTTAAAGCATTCAATTTTAATTAAAGAGATATTAGAATAACATTTTTCACCCTCATTCTTCTACTTTAGGAAAAACAAGGGATAATTCTTTAAACCATCATCACTGTTGCTCTTATTGTTTCACTAGCATACCAGGGGTGTGAAATGCAGAGGGTGAGTGAAAGGGAATTCTTGGAGGAAATTGTAGCAAGGAATATTCCAATTCCATACAAGACAAAAAATCCTCACCATGAGGGTGAAAAGCTCAGCTGGAAAGGCTCAACTAAGCAAGTAGGTCTAACTTTACTTTGGCCATGTTTGAGTTGGGATGACTGCTTCAAATGTCCTTCAGAGGTCCTTTCCAACCTGAGTTAGTCTATGGTTATGTGTGTGGCCTGACAGCAGACAGTCTTGTATATATAAGAAGATCACTAAAGCCAACTGATTTAGAAGGAAATCTGAGAAGACAACATTTAACCAGATTAGTTTTGGTACAAAACTAAAAATTCATATTGGAGGAATGACTTCATCTGAGAGGTGTAAAAGCTCTCCATTTTCTCCTCTCCAGTGTTCTAACAGTCTATAAAGAAAAATCTTTTGCCAAAACTTAGTCTTTATTAATAAAGATATATAAAAAGAGTAAAATAAAATAAAATTGATTCTGTAACAAGAAAAAAACAGAGGTTATGCAACAATGCACTTTGGCAAACTTACCTTTGTATTTGATGCTGTAGGTACAAAAAGATAAGAGGGACCTTAAGAGCTGAGATTTTGTTGTATAACTGAGCAAAATTACTTTCAAATTATTAACAGCAAGCAGAAATCTTAGATGACTTGTAATAAAACTAGTTTTGAGAGCAAAGGCCAAGCTGAGTTGAATTAGAGTCTACCACCATTTTTCTTGTGGTGCAGAAAATGCCTTCCCTGCAGATTAATTTCTGCAATTGGAAGAACTCTTTTGAACATGACCACTGAAAGGGTTGACTGCCTGAATACAGAAATAGAAACAGATGGTCAGACTCTGGAAATTAAGGTCTTCAGGTTAGAGAGGAATCTTACAGTTGCCCTAAAATGCCTCTAGCACAAATTCTACAGCTGAGAAAAGACTGGCATAATCATATCTGAGCCAATTTTCCTAGCCCTTGGCAGTACAGTAGGCAGATCAGATTGGAGATGATGTTTCAGGTCCAAATGAGATTTAACTGAAAAGCTGCAACATCATCCCTCTAAAGCCAACATTAATTCTGAGACTAATAATGAATGCCATTTTTGCTGTCTCTTTCCACACTGATAGTTTCTGCCACAACATACCTCTGGAGCTGCAGTCAGACCTGTTTCAGCAAATGCTGCCTCTGACTCCAAACACACATAAGTAACTCTGCATGCCAGGCTGACTCAGACCTTACTTATCCTCACTAAGGAGCCAAGTAACTGATTTTGTGTGATTTCTGCTCTAGTTCAGAATACTAAATAAGATTGGACATGTTTTGAAGGGGTAGAAAAACATGGGCTGCATAATTAAACTCTGTAAAAGTTTAACAAATTCAATTTGTACTCTGTTGCTATATTCTCTCTTTTGCCCTTTGCAGCACTTACTCCAGTTAAGTTTGTCATGAGAGTAGAGATTTGCCTCCAAAGAAGAAAATGGAGAATGTAGAGAAAACCATAAAAAAACTTATCTGTTAGAGACTCACCCATCATTTGTAAGAAGATGTAAAGGTGCAGAAGTAGCTTCCTGAAACTGATTAATTTATAACTTTGCAGCTGGTTAGGCTGAACACTGTTTGGGGCAGAGGTCGTATCTTTTCACTCTCTGGGAAACATCTGACACACACTTACTGGTATACAAATAAAAATAATGAACCATCACAGTGGTAACCAACCTGATATTTCCAGACACTTCTTAAACAGGTGATTAGGCTATATCAGAGAGAGAAATTCTTTAAACCAAACCAAAACCCTCAACACTCTGCCTTTTGTAATTGATTTTCTTGTGACCATGGTGTCTCTTCATTGCACATGCCAACTAGTGCTGTCACTGGTAGGACCACTGGAGGTTGAGTGTGGGCAGGGTACTACTCAGCAAGAGGAAAGGCCGTAACCTCCTGTCCCAAACCCATTTAACCTAACAGAAAAGAAACCGGAGTGCGTTATGTGGGTTACTCACGGCTCAGCTTCGATGCTCTGGTCAGCAGCTATGTAGTTGGCAGGGATGTAGCCCTGGAGCTTGCGGCCAGGACAGACTGACCCTGTTGGCAGGAGGAGCCTAGCATACCACCAGCCCTCGTGGGACGCATCCAGCACTTCAAGCTTATCCCCGGCTCGGAAGCTCAAGTCCTCCTCAGTGCGAGCCTCATAGTCAAAGAGTGCTACAAATCTGCAGATATTCACCATATGCTGGCCAGGCAGTGGAGGTAAAGGTTTCTCTTTTATCGTACTGTCTCCATCTTTCTGTCTTGCTTGGAAGTCATGCCTTACCACAGCAAGGTTGGCGAAGACTTGTCCGGCTTTCTCATCCTGCTCACCATCTCTCCCAGAGAATAAGCACGGGCTGTAAGGCTCCAAACAGGCACAGTGCTTCTGACAAAAGTTTCCCATCCTGTTTCCTTGTGCCTTCCTCTGCTTCTGCTTTTCTTTTACTTTTCCCAGTTGTGATACCCTTAGACCAATTTTTGCGCTATCAACATTTTATCTTGTTGAAGGATTTCTTCTCCCCCTCCTTGTTTGGCACAAAATGAAACAGTTCTTGGCACAGCTGGAAGCTCCTCTCCGAGCCCCACTGAGAGCTCATTACAGGCGGCTCCTGGATCGCAAGTGAAACCTGAGTATTCAAGTGCCGGAGCACATGGGGAGGGAATTTCTCACTTCCTCTTCGGAACAGGAAAGCAACAGAACAGCTGTGCTGTGCTGAGCTCCGGGAACAACAGGGGAATGTGAAGCCTCTTCTCCCACAGCAAAACAATAAAGTCAGAACATCTGAGCAAGGGAAGCTTCTCAATTCTTACTGCTGGAGATGGGTGTTTTCTTATCTCAGATGGGGTCTTGTCATATGATCAGTGGTGAACGTGTCTGTCTTGGTAATGATTAACCAAGCTGACCTGCCTGTTTCCTTAGCAGTCTCCGACGTGGACAGCTTGAATATTTATTTTTGTTTCCTGGTTTGTGCTGGTTTCAGCCTTTGCTCGCCCGAGGCCAGCAGACGCCCTCACCTGGAGGGCACCTGCAGCTTCTGCTCTCGCCCACACCCAAGCGCTTTCCCCTGCCGAGCACCTGCCCTTCAAACCGGTCCTCTGGCTTTTTTTTTACTGAGCTGGGTTTGGCACTTCTTACAAGAAAGAATAAATATGTAGGGCTTAGAGTAAAAGGTTTTAATTCATTCTTCATTCTGCATTTTAAGGAACTAAAGGCACTAGCCAAAAAAATCACTCTAGGTGGTTGGCTAATTATATCAACAATATGTAAAAATAATGGCTGTCTTCCAGCCACCATATAAGCCAGAGAAACCACATTGACCAGTATCTTCCTATTTCTAAAGCACGTATAACCTGTCAGTACAGATCAAGCACGGGTGTCTGGATACTGCTGTAGCAAAGCAGCCTGGAGAGCCAACTGCCACATACCAGCAGTGAAGCCCAAGCTTTCTAACACCTGGAAATCACCACAGCCTGGGGGACGCACAGTGACTGGGGCAGGAGCTGGAAGCACAGGAGAGGTGCCTGTCTGCACCACACAGCGGCATTTTAGTAAGAGGCAAACTCTTACAGATGAGAGGTCACGCATGGACCTATAGCTTCCTGGTGATAAACTGGCTCCCATCTTTTTTTCCTTTCTTTTTTTTTTTTTTTTGGTCAGGAATAACTGCTGTTTCCCTAAACCATTTACATATGTCTCTGAGCTCCATTGAGAGTTCCTGACTTTTGTTGCTTTACTTTACTAGAAAGAAACCCCAACCAAATAACTTAGAAAACCAAAGACACTTGCTTTTATCATTTCTCTCAGTCAGTCATTTGGATGAGGAGACCAGTGGAACAGGCAGAAGCCTACTGATGGACTAGGAACTATGGGATGACTGAAAGAACTCTCCACTGAAAGTTTATCACTATCAGGTGCATCTCCACTGAAGAGGGATGAACTGCTTACTCACTCCTCTTCTGCAATGCTGCAAAAGAAACCGAATAAAGGAGAAAGTACCATGCACATTAAGTGATCACCAAACCTTATAATCTGTAGTGAACCCTTTCGGTCAGACAAAAAATTGGCATACTGATTTTACAGATTATGAAAACCTTATTTAGTTTCTGAAGCACCACTGGAGATGATTTTTCTCCACAGCAATTATTAATCACTACCCAGATCACGACACAGGTATCACTACACAGGTATCCAAGAGTTACTTACTTTTCTTAGGTCTGATGGACCATATCCAAAGCCAGGAAAGGCCTGTGTCGAAAAAGAAACTATCTTCATTAGTCTTGTTTAAAGAATTATTTACATCTACTCAAACCAGAGAATATTAGAAAAGATGTATTAAATAATCTGTGGTTTTTTTGAGTTTGTATATTTGATTGGCTTTTCCTGTAATGTTTTGTGGTTCTGGAAACTCAGGCATTAATCTGCCAAAGATTTGCATACACATTTACTGCACAGAATAGTTTCATCATGATAGTGGAGCCACTTGCATCATAAAGAATCACTCATGCACAGCTCTTTTCAGGATCAAGACCCATTTTTACACTCAGGTACCAATATACATAGGTATTAGAAATCATACTGCATTCACTGAGATCACTCAGATAAACATTTGTGTATATGAATATCTTATCTCAAATAAACCCAGGCATTAAATTCATCTTCTCTCCCAATTTATGCCTCTGCTTGGCTTTACAAGACCAGAAAGACTTTTGCTGGAAGTGATCAATAACTATAAATCAGATTACTTTCCTCCCAACCAACTCTTCAGGATCAGTTCTATTTATGAAACAAATAGATTTCAACAAATAGCTATGAAATTCATTAGTCAGATTTAAAACTCTCTTCAACAAGAGAGAGGAGTGGGGTTGCTGAGAAGTGCTGAGCAGATTCCCAAGCCCATGTGGGGCAGGACCATGGCTGAGCTGTGGTGGCCACACCGCAGCAGCGCCTCTCCAAGGGTGTTCATTCCCATCATGGTGACTTTATTGAGGATTCTCTGCATTTCTGGAAATAGAGCTCTTTATGTTTTAGAGGTTAGATAACTTTATCACAGGCAAGAAAAAAATTAACATGTAATAAAAATATTCTTACAAGTTTTACTGAAAAAAAAATAAAACCTGATAAATCCCATAATCCTAATTTTCATGCTCACAGTTTGGAACAAATGAGGATAATCATGCATATTGAGGGGCTTTTCAATATAAACTATTATCCGAGTCCTCTGCACTGGTATTACATATAATTTAACAGGATAATCTTTGCAGAACCTGTTTCTTCATTTACTTCTTTTGCTTTGTATCCCACTATATTTTCTTTCTGCAAAAGGAGGCCAAACAGATCTGTATTGCTTACTGGCCTTCTGTATCTTCACTTAATTTGTTTTGGAGGCTGAGTGTCAAACCAGAACTTGTCCAAATAAATAAGCCACTGGATGTAAAGTAACTGCGAAAGACTTAATCAGATATATTGATGAATTTTATTAGTAAAAATGCTTTGAGAAGGACACAAGAGTCTCACCTCGTTCTTACAGCCAGCAATAGCTAGCAAGAGTGATGAATTTATTATGACCAGAATGGCACATTTACAGTAGGGATACTGAAATTTAGTATTCTGGTCCCTATATTATTAACAAAAATCATTACTATTGCAAGTAGTTTCTTGAAATATGCAACACCTTAAAACAAAGATGGATCATTTACAAGCTGTATCTGACAGGATCATGTAAACTTAGATTTCCGAAAAGGAAGCAAAGCTATTCAATCAAGTACTACTTTCTCCCTCCAAACTAGGTAATTCCCTATTGCTTTTAAAGTATATTTCCTTGTTCTATAAAGAAAAAAGTCCATACTGATGCTATAAGTTTGAGGATGATAGGTATATGAAGTTACTTTTTATATTCTATATGTTGCTTACAAAGTCCTACATAAGCAAGACTCTTGCAAGGAACTTTACCCCTGCTTAAAGGATGACTTTGCAGTCCTCTAAATCCATTAAATCAAATTCTAATTAACTTAAAGTCAGTATTCTTTAGGCCTTGTTTATTCTACAAACAATCATGTTTAAACATGGTGGTGAGACATATTTCTCATAGTTGCCTGAATGGACAGAAAAATAATGTGTTAATATGATATGTTTTAGTAAGCCTAGTACAAATGTAATCTGCAACACTGATATTAATTGAAGTGCTCTTGGAATGAGGTACTGCTCTGCATAAATTAAGGTATCAGACTGAGTCGTATTAAATAAGTACAGATAAGATTTGAATCCATAATATTTCAAGTCTTGTTTTGATAGAATTTTTATTTGTGTTCCAAATATGAGTTTTTGTATGAGTTTTCATTACAGATATTTCCTATGTTTATTGATTTGTATATGCTCTGTATGGAACTATTGGTATAATTACATAAGTTACCTTAGAGTTTTAGAAAAAATGAACTCTCTTCCACCTCATAAATATGCTGCTTCATATTTCAGAGACAGGGAGTGAACATCACTGAGCATCAGGCTTTGGTACTGATGATACATGATGTTTGAAACAATTCCCCTATGCCATGCAGAGAAAAATTACAGTCAGAACAGTACTCTGCTGGGGAAAAATGAATATTCCAAGGCAATATCCACCAACAGTTTCCTTAAGAAATATCAGTCAGTTCAAACTGGAAATTGAAAAAGAGGGTGTTTTTTCTTAATAATAAGATGAGATCACAACAGAAACAAACATTTCCTCTGAAATTGTTTCGAATTTTGTAACCAGGAAAAAACTCCATGTAGGAAAACGAGCAATTAAGATATAAAATACAAGAATCATAATTAAATAATGTGTGAAACTGCTGCCTGTAGCATCCCTTTCTATATTGTATAATCTTTTAAAGTTTTAAAGTTAGTAGTTATACTGCTGCATTAATATATGCTAATTTAAATATTTGACATAATATACCTTGCTTAGAAAAACTTTTTAATGCATTATGATAAAGCAAGTCAAATGTTCCAGGAAAGTAAAATATTCAAATAATATGATCTTTAAAGAAATTAGGAAAAAAGCAAATGCATACTGCTCTGAATCTGCACTTGAGAAATAATTTAAATGATTAAACATTTCAAAGTTGTGTTGTTTTTTTAAGGTAACAAATTGAAATGAATCACAGTGATTTTTTTATTACAGCTGTCTTTTCAGCTATATTTCTTTCCATTTGCACATTAGAATGGAACACATTATCACCACTTTGTAGCTTTTTTATAATCCTTTTAATCAGCACTTCCATTTTGTTTCTGTAATTTGCAAATTGCCATTCTTTTCAATGAAAATAAATTACGTGTGTAAGTTTACTCTTGACAAAATTGTTTACTTTTATTGATTAATCTTTTTCCTGGTTTTGTATATTATCTTAAACCATAAATCCGCAAAGACATAGAATTATATTTGATTCGGCATTTTTCAACCTTAAATTTTTTGCATTTGTTATGAGAAAACTCTGGCTATTTATTTTCATAACGCTGATCCAGTAATCCATCTCTACTCTAGAAAGCATTAAAAGTACATTTTCAAGTGCTTCGGTGATGAGGGTTGCTTATTTATTAGCTGAATTTGGGCCTAAAAAAGGCTACATCTGACAACAAATGAACACAGAGGAATAATGCTCTGTCAAGGATTGACGGAATAGAGACTTTCTCTATTTGTTCAATCAGATCTCACTCTGCTTAAATTTAATGCGAGTTTTGCCATTATCTGCAATGGGACCAGACCTCAGCCATTATTTTTCATTTTATCGTACATTATTCTAAATGATATACAGCACACACTGTTAAAAATTGTAAGTTAATTCGCTTTCTATGAAGCAGCCTTTCTGAATAAAACCATGCTGTAGCTCTCTAAGGCATGAAAAATACTTCTAATCAAATATATCTCTGTGTGGGAAAAAATATGGTAAGTGGATGACAAAGAATTATCAGCGAACATGACTTTGCCATTCTTTTAAGAAAATGTATTCCAAAACTGACCCTGTTATGCATAGTTTCTAAATTTAGAAAGTGTATATATATTTATGAAGATTTTATGATGGGTCAAGATAATTTCTCACATAACTCTATCAAAATCTGCATGCTATGCCATGGATGACTTATGAACATGATTTACCATCTTTATCTTCAGCAGTTGTAATTGCATCAAGAGAAGCAGAGAAGTCCAAAAAGGGGTGGATGGAAAGGAATAGTGTATCAAACCCCATGAAAGTGGGGTTTCTTTCAAAAAAATAAAATAAACACTCCCTCCTGACCTGTGCATGTGAGAGAGGCAGCATCTTAAAAGGTTTTAAAACTTACAATTAGAACATATTCATATACCATATAAAGGAATGTCTTTTTAATTACTTTAAATTACTGAAATATTACATGTAAAAACAGTAGAAAAACACATTGCTATTAATTTTAGAATAGAAAATGAATAGAAAATGAATAGAATAGAATAGAATAGAATAGAATAGAATAGAATAGAATAGAATAGTTCGGTTGGAAGAGACCTACAATGACCACCTAGTCCAACTGCCTGACCACTTCGGGGCAGACCAAAAGTTAAAGCATGTTGTTAGGGGCATTGTCCAAATGCCTCTTAAACACAGACAGGCTTGGGGCATTGAACACCTCTCTAGGAAGCCTGTTCCAGTGTTTGACTACCCTCTCGGTAAAGAAATGCTTCCTAATGTTCAGTCTAAACCTCCCCTTGCACAGCTTTGAACCATTCCCATATGTCCTATCACCGGATACCAGGGAGAAGAGATCAGCACCTTCCTCTCTACTCCATTTTACTTTTATTCTTCCTGATAGATAAACTGTATTTATATAAATCGCTCCACATTACTGTAAATTGTGCACACACTAGGATTTTATGCAGCTAAAATCTCTCTGTAGGAAAGGGACTGGGTCTATAATCAGTTCCTGTGATTATATGAACACTGTGCACTGTCCATCCACCTTCCAGACTAGGTCTCCATCCCTCCTTGTATATTTTCTATATAGTTTCCTACGTCCTGTTTTCTTTCTGCTGTACCTGTCTTTCATATGTTACCCAACATGCAAGACATGGTCTTTATAAATGTAAGGAAAAGGGATACGAATTAAGAACCTGCAGTAATACACACTTTCAGTGAGCATTTGTGAGACAGATTTCTGGTTTTGCAGACAAAATAATTTACTCTCCTTCTCCGACAAAGTTTTCCCAAATTCATACTCCTCTGTCTTTGTTTCCACAGCTTTAAACCTTATCGGAATTCCCCCTCTCCCTGAGAAGAGCACGAGGCTCAACACAGCAACACAGGTAAATGCGAACATACCATTTTCCTAAAAATAGAAGAGGTGGCTCTGACCTTCTTCACAAACCTACACAGAAACAGAGTACAGATCTTTAAAAAGTTACATCAGCATGATGGAATCTTCTTGAGGCTTAGTATATACTTGGAGTTTTAGAATCACTTCTAGATCACTTCCTTCTTATCAAAATCCAGCATACAATTTATCCTTTCATCAGATCATTACTAGACACCCTCTAGAGGCAGAAGCAGAACAGTAAATATCAAATGCAATTTATATGCAAAATAAGCTCTTATATTTGAGATTTATAAGCATTACTATTAGCATTTTATTATTGCAGCTCCAAGGAACATCACTCTCAGTGTCCAGTATACTCAGCAATGAACACATACAGAAGAAAATATTTCTTAAACAGAAGATCAAGCACTCCTTAAGAAAGATGACATTGTTAAAAGAAGAAAAAAAACTTGATATTTCTACTCATGATAGCGATAGGATAGAATCTGATCTTAAAAATCCTAACATGGTGATGATTGTAATGAATTAACTTGTATGTTAATTTGAAAGCACAGATTCCTGTGTTACAATGCTGTGGGTTCATTACTTCTGTACAGCCCTAGTAAGGCCAAAACTGGAGCAATATGTCCAGTTCTTGATCCTGCATTCCAGAAAAAAAAAAATATATGGACCAATCTGATAATAATCAGTGACGAATGAGTATCATTCAGACAGAATGAAAGCTAAGTGGGCTGAACACCGCTCAGCCTTTAAGGAAGGACATTAAATAACTAAACAAACTGTGGGAAAATACAGAGTAGAAGCCTTCAAATAGATAAAACGCTGGTACACAATGACATTGTTCTCACATCTGCTAGTAATAGGACACAACATAAGAAAAAAAGATGCATTAGAGCAACAGAGGCTTTGTTTTGACATGGAGGGGGGAAGAAAACTCGAGTGTTCTGTGTTTAAGGAGTGTTAAACACAGGAAGAAATTGCCTCAGTGACTTTTTGGTCCTTTTTAAGAAGACATTAAACAACTGACTATTAGGGATGTTTGTAGCTGGATTGATCCTGCCCCAGGGCAAGAAGATGACTGTCTTCAAGTCTTTCTTAGTTCTGTTATCTTCAAGTCCATAGCTTTACAGTTGTGGCATTTCCCACTGGCTGTTCAATAGCTCTGTTCTTTTGTGCAGACTGTGTATTGAAATACATCAGATTTGTCTTTTATGCAATCTTTAGCAAGTATCAGGCTTGAAATGCAAGCCTGTAACCTACTTGAACAACTCAGAATTCCTCAGAATGTCTGAATTAGACATATTCCAATTTTACTCATGAAGAAATCGAAGCCATAAGCAATTAAGTTATCTGCCCATGAATACAACATGAATGAATGGGAAATGAAGACTGAGAATTTAGGATTCCTACTCTGCATTTTATGCTTAAAATTGTAAAAATAAAATAATGGTATGTTAAAATAAAAAACCCATAGAAAAAATAAGGCAGTATCCCATAGATCATAGAAACTGCACAGTTCTCTCACCATAAAATACATACAGGTCTACTCTGGAAGTATAGCTTCCCAGAAAATCCATATTTCCAGTACAATTTCTTTTGACTAAATGTAGCATCCATCCAGCTCAAAAAGAAAAATCTTTCAAAGTACCTTTAGACAACTATTCAGAGTTTTAAAATATATACTCACTAAGGGTCCAGCAATCAGTCTTGGCTATTAATCACTCTGACAAAATAATTGATTTTCATTTCCTTCTTTCATGTAGCGTGGGAACAGCCTGAGTTAGATTACAAGATCTGAGAGAGGTGATAAGGACAATAAGCAGGCTTTTGAGAGATTCTGAGCACCTAGTGGATTACTGTCTGTTTAACCTTTTAATGAACTCTTGGGTTTAGTTTGGGGAATCTTGTCTCTTTAGCAGCATGAGTCTCATTTCTATGCTGGTGAGACAGAGAATGTAACCAATATAGTTCTGAGGTGCCAGATGTAATCAGATGTGCTACTCCCGGCAGGATGCTATAAATTGTATGTACGTGATTCTACTGAAAAAGTTAATGCATCCATATTTTGTGCCATATAAAAAGGCTACTAAACGATCCAATAAACAGTAAAACTTCTGAAATTGCTAGAATTTAATCAAATCTTAAATCCTGATCAATAGTCAGGTATGTTCACTGGGCTTCTCTACCTAGTAACAAGGCACCCTCTGTGTCACAGAGGGATGCCTTGAAGGTTACGTAGTATTTTTCTAAACTTTTAAAGGTCTACTAAAGAAATAGTAAGTGCTAATGACTGTTTTTCAAAGCAAGTATATTCTTGTCAGCTTTCATTCTCTCCCAGAGAACCAGCTTATCCTTGAAATGAATTAGTGTTGTTAGATCTATGTCTCCTAAAGCATCACTCTGTAATGGAAGTCAGAGGTCTGCTTCTGTATATTATTAGCTTATTCCTCTGATGGTTCCTAAACAAGTGTTTCCTTCTAAGTGGCCTAAACTTAAAACCAGAACTAAATCCGGCAATCCTGTTTAAACAGGTGGAGAATCTCATTGAAAATACAATTTCATGCAAAATCCCAGAAATATGTGTTATACTTGTGTGACTACCACCTACTAGCCAGTTTTTCTTTCAAGCTGTGATTGTGGGGTCAGGGATGAAGCTAGCTTTATGATCCCTAGGCCCTGTGAGTTAAATCGATACAGCACTGTCATGCCAAAACAACCGCATTGTATTTGAATCTGATTATTGATCCTTGCATAAGAGAGGAAGCAGAAGGGTAGTGGTGTGTTGTCAGGAACTGTCTGGAGGATGGGAGCTGCGTGGTGGCTTTCAAGTTGAGTTGTTAAGGGTGGTTTTGTGCTGTGACAACACCAAAAGGGCTAATACATGGGTCTACTTAAGATGGGAGTGAATTTAGGGCAACAGTAGTGTTTGTCTGGGGGCTACCCAGACTGTGGGGAGGATCAGGGGAGCTCCCAGGAGACGTGGATGCAGAGCTCCACGAGCTGGGCCAACTGGGTGAGTCTGAGGTGTGGGCTCCGTCCTCCTCTCAGTCTGGGATGGTAGTAACAGTTCTCAGATGCGGAGTTTGCGCTGTGACAAGCAAGGGAGTTATCCCAGCGGAGAAAGCAGGCATCATGCTTCGGGGAGGATGGAGATACTCTGTCAGTGCAGGATGGGGATGCTGGGCTGTGAGGCACTCCCCTGTGCACTGAACAACTTCATGGGTTAAAAGCTAAATCAAGTGCAAACCTCAGGTTCCAGTCCTTACCAGTGTGCTAAAATAAAACATAAAAAAAAAAAAACCAACACTTTTTGGTTTGACTTACCCTACTCCAAAAGTATTTTCATTTGTTTTGAAAACCAAACAGGGAAAAATCTAGAATGTTCTAAGCTTACTTTTGTGTAAGAAGATGTTACTTGTCTAAAATGAAAACGCTTCATGTTTATTCAAATTCTTGTTTTATTTTCATATATCACTATTGCATACTCTTCCGTAGCAATATGAGGGACCCTTTCCTTTTTTTAACTAAACTCATAACCTTTCCCTAAATAGGCAAATGGCTCTAACTGCACAGCTGGGACAAAACAGTGACAAAGTCAACTTATGCAGCCTTAGGAAAATAAAACTGAAGTTTAAGGAAAGTAAAACAGATTAAGGTGACGATGATTCAAAGTTAACTTGGAGGGATGCTCCATTGTATTGTAATGCTGCCCTCTTAAGGACAAAGAAAGTGGGGAGCTGGAGAACCTATCTTGCTCAGAGGCCTACAACTTCTGTGTGACAGCTAAGATTTATTTGAGGTATTTTGACACGGTTCTCATGCCTTTATGTATGTTACCACACGCTGTTACGTTCCTTTCGCCCTCCAGGGCATGTTAGTACACTCCTGCGCTCTCAGACTGCACAGCAGTACGAGCTTCTTCTGTGTGGAAAGCACGCATGAGGCACAATGGAATCCAAAATGCCCCTCTGCATGTCTTTAAAAGGCTTTGACACGTGTATTTCCGTGTGGATTACTAAATGCGAGGGTGCTGAGCGTGGGCAGCACCCACTGCTCTGTCCTGCCTGCTCCAGGGGGGTCTGCGCGCCCGCGGGCAGCCCCACCACCATGCAGTGCCGGCCGGGAGGACTGCGGGCTGGGGGCTGCGGGGGGAAGGATGCTGCAGCTGCAGGAGGTGAGCCACACCACAGGCAAATGTATCTCCTTCAGCATGACCAGTCAGAAATTTCCCCTGCTAGGACAGGATTTATGATTTTGCCCAATGGATTTTTTTACAATATAAAACTACTTACTGTGATGCATAAATTAACCATGGGGAAACCTAAAATATTACCAGTTACGACCCGACAGCCCAAAAGGTCAACCTCAGTTATGTGGACATTTCTCAGTGGCTCATGATGCCATCAAACTTGAAAGAAAGAGCTGAAAAAGTAATCTGAAAGGATGCTGTTAACACATTAAAGTGGTTCAGTTGTTACAGAGGATTTCGATTAAAGGCAGCTCCTTTCTGAGAAAGGCCCTAGAGTGGGATGTCAGTATGTTTAAAGGATTCATCTGAAAGGAAGAAATTGAGAGACAAAGCAACACTTTTAAGACAAAAGAAAAAGAAATAAAATGTGGGTGTTTTGTGCTGAAAGTAAACAGCCAAGACTTTCCTGTTATCCGGTTTGTGCTGTGAACTAAAGATGGTGATATTCTCTCATTTATCTTATTTTCCCAGAACTGAAAACCAATTCTCTTCATCAGCATTTTCTGTATTTCTAGTTGTCATACTTCTAATTTAATCTTCAGCATCATGTACTTGAAATTTAACTTGCTGAATCTCTCCATTCGTATTGTTTCTCACACAAAGTGGTTTAAGATTAAATATGATTAGTACTTTTCTGTTGTAAATTCTAAGATAGCTTGTCATTACTGCCAATATAACTGTGCAGCATTCACAAAATCTGAATGTTCAAGATTACATTCAGTTGTCTGAATAGAGTGACCAGAGAGTTGGACTAGATGATCTTTAAAGGTCCCTTCCAACACAACTATCCTATGATTCTATCAACAAATATCTGATTTTCGATATCTGTCTAGTTGTTTCAATACTACAGCGTGGTGTTTTTGTGGTGAGTTTTTGTACAAAATGTTTCACAGGCATAGCAAGAAAAGTTATAAATTTAAAATGCTGTAACCTAAACACAATTTTGGAATCTGCATGAGTCCTTGTGAGGAAAAACGTCATTCTGGAATAAGAGAGCTCTACTGATATAATCTGCAAGTCAGATATACTTTAAGTTAATGTGAGGACAGTGTGAAACAGCAGCTGTTGGGTAAACTCTTGGACCTACTGAAGTCGATAAAAATTGTAGTCATTGACTTCAGTGGGGCAGGAATTTGCTCCATGTTTCCTGAAGTGAGCAGCTTTAGGAAGGTAAACTGTCTTGTGCTCTGAGATCCCAGGCTGCTGCCTCATCTTGATAGTCATGATCCCTATTGTGTGTGAGATCCTGGATGTATCTTGCAGTATGTTCAGGTTTCACACCTGTTAATTTGGATGTATTTAAGCATATATGCATACATTTATTTATTTAACATACATCTAAAACATATGTATGTATGGTTATGTATATATAATTCATAGTGTGTGTATATATAAAATGTATGGTATATATATAATATACAATGTACATATATGTGGTGCACATACATATACAGAATGACAGAATCATCTAGGTTGGAAAAGACCTTGAAGATCATCTAGTCCAACCATTAACCTAACACTGACAGTTCCCAACTACACCATATCCCCAAACGCTATGTCAACCCGACTCTTAAACACCTCCAGGGATGGGGACTCCACCACCTCCCTGGGCAGCCCATTCCAACGCCTAACTACCCGTTCTGTAAAAAAATGCTTCCTAATATCCAGTCTAAACCTTCCCTGGCACAACTTGAGGCCATTCCCTCTTGTCCTATCACTCACTACTTGGTTAAAGAGACTCATCCCCAGTTCTCTGCAACCTCCTTTCAGGTAGTTGTAGAGGGCGACGAGGTCTCCCCTCAGCCTCCTCTTCTCCAGACTAAACAACCCCAGTTCCCTCAACTGCTCCTCGTACGACCTGTGCTCCAGACCCTGCACCAGCTTCGTTGCCCTTCTTTGGACACGCTCGAGTAATTCAATGTCCTTTTTGTAGTGAGGGGCCCAAAACTGAACACAGTCATCGAGGTGCGGCCTCACCAGTGCCAAGTACAGGGGTAAGATCACTTCCCTGTCCCTGCTGGCCACACTATTTCTGATACAAGCCAGGATACCATTGGCCTTCTTGGCCACCTGGGCACACTGCTGGCTCATGTTCAGCCGGCTGTCAATCAACACCCCCAGGTCCCTCTCTGACTGGCAGCTCTCCAGCCACTCCTCCCCAAGCCTGTAGCGCTGCTGGGGGTTGTTGTGGCCCAAGTGCAGCACCCGGCATTTGGCCTTATTGAAACTCATCCAGTTGGCCTTAGCCCATCGCTCCAGCCTGTCCAGATCTCTCTGCAGAGCCTCCCTACCCTCGAGCAGATCAACACTCCCACCCAACTTGGTGTCGTCTGCAAACTTACTGAGGGTGCACTCGATCCCCTCGTCTAGATCATCAATAAAGATGTTAAACAGGAGAGGCCCCAAAACTGAGCCCTGTGGGACACCACTCGTGACCGGCCTCCAACTGGATTTAACTCCGTTCACCACAACTCTTGGGGCCCGGCCATCCAGCCAGTTTTTTACCCAGCAAAGCGTGCGATCATCCAAGCCTTGAGCAGCCAGTTTTGCCAGGAGAATGCTGTGGGAAACGGTGTCAAAGGCCTTACTGAAGTCAAGGTAAACAACATCCACAGCCTTTCCCTCATCCGATAAGCAGGTTGCCCTGTCGTAGAAGGAGATCAGGTTTGTCAAGCAGGACCTGCCTTTCATAAACCCATGCTGACTGGGCCTGATCATCTGGTTGTCCCGCATGTGTTGTAAGATGGTACTCAGGATGAGCTGCTCCATCAGCTTCCCGGGCACCGAAGTCAAGCTGACAGGCCTGTAATTTCCCAGATCATCCTTCAGACCCTTCTTATAGATGGGCGTCACATTGGCCAATTTCCAATCTGTCGGGATCTCCCCAGTCAGCCAGGACTGCTGGTAAATGATGGAAAGCAGTTTGGCGAGCACCCCAGCCAGCTCCTTCAGCACCCTCGGGTGTATCCCATCCGGTCCCATAGACTTGTGTATGTCTATGTGATGCAGCAGGTCACTGACTGTCTCCTCCTGGATTGCGGGGGGGTTGTTCTCCCAGTCTCTGTCTTCTGGCTGAGGAGGCTGGATTCCCTCAGTACAACTAGTCTTGTTATTAAAGACTGATGCAAAGAAGGCATTAAGCACCTCAGCCTTTTCCTCATCACTTGTTACCATGTTTCCTCCTGCATCTCGCAGGGGGTGGAGGCTCTCCCTGGTCTTTCTTTTGCTGTTGACATACTTATAGAAACATTTCTTGTTGTCCTTGATTGCTGAAGCCAGATTAATTTCTAGCTGGGCTTTAGACCTCCTGATTTCCACCCTGCATAGCCTCACAGCATCTTTGTAATCACTGTGAGTGGGTAGCCCCTTCTTCCAAAGGCTGTAAACTTTCCTGTTCTCCCTGAGTTCCAGCCAAAGCTCCCTGTTCAGCCACGGGGGGGTCTTCTCTGTCGCCAGCTTCTCTTACAGCACCTGGGGACCGCCTGTTCCTGAGCCATTAACACTTCCTTCTTAAAGAGTGTCCAGCATTCCTGGACCCCTATACCCTTCAGGACCATCTCCCAAGGGATCCTGTCAAGCAGGTGCCCAAGCAAGTCAAAGTCAGCTCTTTGGAAGTCCAGGATGGCAGTTCTGCTGCCCCCTCTCCCGGCCTCTCTAAGAATAGAGAACTCTATTATTTCATGATCGCTGTGCCCTAGTCAACCTCCAACCACCACATCATCCACCAGTCCTTCTCTGTTCACAAAGAGGAGGTCCAGCAGGGCACCGCCTCTGGTCGGTTCACTCACCATATATACATACGCAACAGCATTAGAAAATATATCGATGTCTGTGGGAGATACTGAGAACCTTTAAAAGAAGCTGTTATACAATGATCTGAGGTAAAATTATGCAATTCTTTCTTGCTCTGACACCTTAAGTGCCCATCCTGTCCTACTATTAGCATTAGTGTATTTTATGCCTAATTTCCATGTATTTTCCTGTCTAGTCCATCTTCTAATCTGATATTGAACTTCTCTGCAGAATTTTTAAACATATGTGATAGGTCATGATATTTAAATTTCTCTCATCTGTGTCTACCTGAGCACAGCAAACTGAATTTTAATGTAAAAGTACATTGTATCTCATTCAACTCTTTCAATGTATTTCCAAAAGCATTTCACTCTGGAATACCAAATCATCACTGAGCCATCCTGCAAAAATCAAATCATAATTTGATACAATCAAATCATAATTATTGTCATATTATCAAAACTGCTGCTGTGCACTGCTGCTATGGTTATGCACCCCAACTTCCCCACCTGCAAAGCACAACACTTACAGCTGTGCACAGGAAGGCAATGCTAGAAAAAATGACTTCCATTAAATGTTTTGTAACAACTGTTCTCAACTCAAATACTTTTTATATTATTCTGTTTATAGCCGTATAAGAATTTTTTAAAATGAGATTCATTTGCAGAGTAATTCAACTAGACTTTTTCAACTTTTGGGAATCAAAACAAAGTTTTGATGTTGTCATTGATCTACAGAGAGAAAAGAATGGCAGAGAGGAATGAGGAGCACCTGCAAACAAGGCTGTCAAGCCCAAGCATCCTGAATCTGGCCTAAACTAGACACAAGTTCAACCACAGCAAACAGAATTAAGTCAATGCAACTCTCATCCGTTTACTTGTCTCCAAACACAGTATGTCCTTTCAGACAGCACGCTCTTTCTAATCACACTATGGCGATACTTCTTGGGCAGGTACCTATCCAAATACCCATTTCATTATGTTATCTGGAGGCAGACTGTACTGGTCTTAATGTTATTATCTATTTTGATTACCAAAGCTGTGAAGAAATGAAAAGGTAGTTAGCTACCTCTGGTGTTTGGGGTTCTTAGCAGCTGTGTATGTACAGCGTTGCTCGCTTTATAGGGTTGCTTACACCCTGCAGGCACTTCGGTAAGAAAGCAGCGGTAGTGTCACTCTCCCTACCCAAGATCCGTCTCCCCAGCAGGGCCCTGACGGCGCGGCACTGGCTGACCGACCGCCCTCGCCCGGCCCGACTCCTCTCTCGACCTCCCGCCGCCAGCCCCACCACCTCTCGCTCGGCAAAGCACTCTCCGCCCGCCTTCCGTGTGCGGGGGGGCAGCTGCACTTCAGGGGGGCCCCGCAGGAGACACTCCGTTTCCACGCCTCTTCCCGAGCAGACAAAGCTTCGGCGGGAAGCGTCGTTTTTTAAATCCGGCGCTAAAACACGCTCCCGGCCAGCTGCCTTGCGCTCGCCCCCGGTTACTGCCGGGGGTTTTGCCGCCAAGCTCCCCCGCCAGCGACGGCCCCTTGAGCGGGCGGCGGGGTGGGGGGGACACGTGCTCGCTCCGGGCCCGGCCCCTGGGGCGCCCCCAGACCCCGCGCAGGTGAGGGCGGCCCCGCCGGGGCGGGGGATCCGGCCGCTCCGCCCCGCCCCGCGCCGCAGGAAGCGCCGCCCGCCCCCCTTCCTCCTCCTCCTCCTCCTCCTCCTCCTCCCGCCTCCCGGTGGTGGCGGCGGCGCGGCGATGCAGCAGCAGCAGCAGCACTCCTTCTCCCTGGCCGACTGCGACGCGGTGGGCTTCGACCTGGACCACACGCTCTGCCGGTACCAGCTCCCGCAGAGCGCGCGGGTGAGTGCGGGCCGCTGCGGGAGCCGTGGGCCTGGCCCCCCCCGGCCTGCCCTGCCCCGCCCCGCTCGCCGCTGCCCGCCCAAGCGAAAGGCGAAGTGCCGGGGAGCGGGGCGGCGGGTCGCGGGGAGCGGGACCCCCGCTGTGAGGGCGAGGAGCTGACTGGCTCAGGTACCCGTGGAGGAGCCTAAAAAGAGAAACCCAAGCGCGTGTCCCGCCGGCCGCATCCCCGGCAGGCCTCTGCCCGAGCAAAGGGGACTGCCATGTCTTCTTCCGTGAAAATGGTGCTTCTTGACTGCTTTCATAGCTGCAGCGGCGCTGAGAAAAGGTAGAGGCTCCCCCCGCCATATCGGAAGGTCCTGCAGACAGAGTTAGAAGCCCGCAGCATTTTCGGTGGGCGACCTTTGCAAACTTCCTGGTGCTTAAAATAAAACGCCAAGCTTAAAGGCACTCAGCATCTCTTCTTGCTGTTGTCCCTTACGGAGAGGAGCTACTCCCGTGTGCTGTGCCTTCCCGCCCTTGGAGCTTTTTTTTTTTTTCTGACGGGCACACTTTAAACTCCCTGATAATCTTTCATTGGCTCGCCCTTTGCTGTTGATGTCGGGACTTCGCCACGGAGCTGTCTTCTGTCATGGATGCTCATGATGTTCCCCTCGCATTTTATTTGCCTTCATTCACCTACAGTACGTTTTGCAGTGCATGGTTCAGTGTGTCCTGTGTTGAAAAATTGCATTGCTTCCCTTAGCTGTGAGTGACTTTCTGTAGAGAGGCATCTTCCTTACAAAAAGAGGGTTCGGTAGTAGCAAGTTATAAAATGTATGTGCTCTTAAGTTCCTCCTGGAAACTGTACAACTCTAGGCATACCTTTCATGTTCTTTCTGTTATGCCACACACACATTACATCTTACACAGGCACATTCTTACTGATAAGAATTTTGTCCAATGAAGGCAGACATTAGACAATTGATAACTAGAAGAGTTTTTTAAAAAAAAACACCAATGAACAAAATAGAGAAAAAAACCAAAAACACTTATTAAACCTAGTTCACTCTTCATCTTCTCATAGCACACAGAGGCAGACTGACACATGCCCATTGCATGCCTCCTTATCTGTTGGAAATAAAAAATTTAAAAGGCTGACAGGCACAGCTGAAGGTGCAGTTAGTTCTTATTCTTTTAGTGTTGGCCTTCATATTAGTCTTTCTCAGACATTATTCATATTCATTCCAAGAGCAGCTTTTGTAATTAAAAGCAGAGGCCAGGGAGCAGGTTTAATGAAAGAACCATGAGAAAAAGAGAGCAATTACTATTTTTGGATGGTCTTTAAGGACCTGGCAGCATCTACATAGGTCGTCTTGTACAATCTTACCAGCACATTATGTTAATAAGGCGGTGACTGTTGTACCAGGATTTAACAGTGTTCTTTCTGGACTTAGTAACAAAATAGTAACAGTCTACTTAGTAGTTGGCTGTTTCCTTCAAAATATGCTCCTTTGAATACTTTTAAAATGTTCCCTGGTTGTTTATTGGTTTGGAAGCCGCTTGTTAAGTCTTGGTAACTGTGACATTTAAAATTAAAAAACAGAACAAAAAAAGATTGGGGAGATGGAAGTAGTGACTAGTTTTAAGTACTTACCATCTTGGTTTCCCAACAGTCTTGAAGCACAGGGGCCATAGGGTGAACTTGGTTATGCTGGACACATTGCACGAGAACTGTTGTGTGAACATCTTGAGCTGTTACCAGCTGTGACAGAAATATTTCCCTTGGGCACTATTCCCAGCATCAGAGGCCAGTGGGACAGTGCCCCTAGCTCCCTGGTTTGACTTTGGTTAGGAGGCACTAACACTCGCATCTTGCCGCTTTCCAGGGAAGCAATGTCTTTGGTCTCACTTAATACAATTAATGCATATATTTTTTTCATTCATAGCTAATATATGATAGTTTTGCCCAGTATCTGGTAACAGAGAAGGGTTATGACGAAGACCTACTGACTCTAGCTCCAGACAGCTTAGACTTCTGGTGAGTATGTTGAAAATAACAGAAACTTTCTTCATAACTTCTTTTATGCTGTAACTTCTACAAAACTTAGAAAACAGCTTCTGTTATTAGGTGGTTGTAATGATTGTCAAGCCCAATAGATAAATCCAAAATTACAGTTTTAAATACTTGTTTGAAGAAGTATTTGTCATGAGATACTTCTAATGTGGTATTTTGAAGAGACAACTGAGCATCCAAGCTTGCTTCTAGCTGTCTAGACACAAGCCTTTTACTCTGACTTACTCTCTTATTTTATATATCTTCTTTGTCTTCTACCTTCGATTCAACTGGTAAATCCAGTAACCGTCAGAATTTAGTCATTTTTATCTCAATAGATGTGGTTTTGTTTGTGTAAGGCAGAACAATCCCAGCAGCCTTCCGAGGAACCAGGGAAAGGTGACATGCCAGGAGGTAGCCCTTGGGTGGCATGTCGGACACAAAGCTGTGATGCAGAAGACTAAAATGCAAGTTCCTGCTCTGAGCTCAGTGGTCTCTCAGCAGGAGCTTGAACATAAATCTCTGATCTTCCAACTTCAGATTGTTACCTAGACCATGGGGGTGAGGGCTTGAAGGCCAGGTGATCACTGAATTTTTTAGGAGAAAACGGGTTTTTTTAAGTAATGCATGCATTATCGTATAATAGTTTTGATCAGTTATTTTTACAAGTCAGTATTTGACTGGACAGTTTCCAACAAGATCAATCTCAACTTTCATGAGACAAGCAATGTATCTGTATTTCTCATAGTTTGAGGCTTCTGATGCATGAAATCCTTTGTTAAGATCTAGATATATTGGCCTTGGTCCCTTATTGGAGCTGGAGGTTCATTAACATGGACCTGCAGGCCTGCAGTGCTGGTATCAGTGCTACTCGCCCAGGTGTCATTCATGAAAGGCTGGGGTTTGCTCACTCCCTTCATGGCATATCTTCTTTCCTTTGGGTACCTTATAACGGAGGATGAAGGTGCCATTATTTTTTCAGTCTCGTTTATTCATTATTATTCTAGCCACTGGACTCTGAATTAATTTTTCAAACAGCCAAAGTGAATGTAGATTCAATGATCTGGAAGGTACAGATTTACCAGGAGAGTTAGGAACTCCTCTCAAGTCGTACGCTGTCATCTTTTCACCTTCTTAGTGCTGGCTGGTGTGGCAATGCTTCTGCTTCACATGTTCCTTGGATACTATGTTTCCTCATTTAGAACGATATTCTACCCCTCTCTCCCTTAATAATTGGTGTTATCAGTCTAGTAATAATAAGTAGGGCAGTTACCATCAAGAAAAAATATATTTCTTTAATAGAAGTGAGTTAAATATCGCATTTCTTAGTTTATATATTGGGACCTTCAACTTTATCTGTATGAACAGTCACTGAACTTACTGAATAATGGAACTGGATTTATTTAGTAGGAATTTGCTATGTAAGTGAAATCCAGTCCTTACTGTAGTAATATATACTTGCGTATGTAGGGCATTGTTCAAACATGGAAGTATTTGAAGGCTTATGACTTTGTTGGTTTTGTGTAGCATCATAGTATAGTTTCTGTAACTGCATTTCACTGACATTCCTCTGAAATTGTTTGTTTCTTCCTTAAAATAAAATTATTCTTAGTTGCAAAGGATTGGTGTTGGATATTGAAGAAGGAAACTTCCTGAAACTTGCAGAAGATGGAACAGTTTTGAGGTAATACTGACAATAAGTTTATATTATTAAACAAACACCGAAATTTTATCCTCTTTCTGAAAGCCATCTCTCAGTTTTATTGAATAGTTAAAATACTAATTTCAGCATACATTCATTTATTAGATGCAAAAGTTTAACTGCTCTTTGATAATGTGGTGCTCAGTTTCTCTCAATGTTACATATGTAGTCTTTTTGCAATATTTCCATGTTGGCTGCTAGTACAGAATATCTCACTTCTAGTAAACATCTAAGACTCCGAGGGCATACTGATCTTTAAAGTGAGTTTACCTTCTCAGTGGCTACCAATGTACTCTTTGGCCAGTTCTGCTAAGATACAGGGTAAGATTTTTTTCTTTGGATTGTGAGTAAACTGACTCAGAATCAGTGCTAATGACTAATACTAACAACGGGAGTGCTTTTATATTTGTACCATACGCATTCAAAATTCTGCAGGCCTACAACATCTAATTTAAGTAGCCTGAGGTAAGTTAAACACAGAAACTGACACATTTGCTTTCAAAAATCCTGTGTTTTTTTCCTCTTAAAAGCTGTATTTTGCCTTCAGTCATTTCAGTACATCCTTAGTTCCTCTGTCCCTCCTTTTTTTTTTTTTTTTAAACATAGAAGACTGCTATTTTGAATCTGAAAAGTAAATATATCTGAAGTATATCAATCCCCATCCCATTTCCCACTTTTTAAAATTAAACTCTGTGTAATTTAGTATGCAAGATACTTTTTTTTTCTGGTAGCATGTGGGAGAAGGAGCTTGAAGATGCTAGGGAAAATCAGATGCATTGAAAGAAGAGAAGAAATACCTGTGAGTCTCTGCTGTGTATCCTGAAATTCATTTAGTGCCATGAATTTTGGAGTACTAAATGCAGAATTCAAGACTAGTGGGTATACCACATTAAAGGGAGGAGTAGCACAGGATTACTTCTCCTAGCATTGCTTGCATTTGCTTCAAAACTGGAGTGTGCATTCTTTTGGGGCCCAAGCTGATGGTCAAGCTAGTTGATTTTTTTAATTCCTAAAAAGGCTTGTGCATACTTCTGTGTTACACAGCTGCTTGCAAGGCTCAAACTAGCACTTTTCCACAGTTCTGCCCTGCATTCTGTGAATGTTACCAGGCTTCAGAATGATGTATAGGCTTTCTGCACTGTGTTTTATTGTGCAGTGTATATTGATAGTTCACGTATAGCGAGTGTCCTCACACAATTGAGAACATTCGAGCAATACAGAGTGATTGTGTTAGCAGGTGAGGCACAGTAGCCATGCCCCCAGCCAACCAAACTTCTGTGTAGTAAGGCTTTTATCAAGGCCTATAATGTATATGATAAAAGCCTAGGTCCTGGGAAACTTCTTAGTTATAAAGAGAGTTGCTTTTGATCAGCTTGCATGCACCTCAGTATTCAGTTGCAATGCATTACTTTGCATAAGGAGTAGTTTGGCCATTTTCAACTTTTTTCTTTTTCCTAAATAACGCATCAAACAGGGCAAGCCATGGTACAAAGAGCATGACATCTGAAGAGCTTCTGGAGACATTTGGAAGGAGGGAGTGGAAACATTTTAATACAATCAGTGGAATGGTTTCCCGCTCAGGTAGCTATACTGTTTGAAATTATAGCTCTTTGAAATTGCTCTGGCCCCTTCAGTGCCTCATACTGTTAGTTCTTACCACAAATATTTAAAAATACTTGAGCTGAGAATTACTGGAATAAGTAAATGTTTTGGGGGAGAGTTGGGGTTTTTTTTTTTGTATTTTCAACTTCTAATACTAGAGTTCAACTTAAATTTACATCACCAATGATGAGACAAATGAGCTGACATTATAGGTGTGTTCTGGTTATAGGAGATGGGCACATCGTTCCTTGATGAAGTAGACTGAGATTACCAGCCTATCATTTAGGACGTATTTGGCAAATCTTAAATTTTTCTTAATTGTTGACTGTGATGGTTTAGCCCCTGCCGGGGTCTGAGACCACGCGGCCACTGCCCCTCCCCCACAAAGGGAGTGAAATACAAAGCCCCAAGACTGAGATAAGGAAAGGTTTAATACAACAGAGCAACAGCAACACAACAAACAGCAACAATAAGAATAACAGTGATAACAATGAACAGAGCAAAGTATATACCGATACAGCAGCGAGAGGAGCAGATGTATAAAACCACGCGCCCCGCGCTCCCGCGCCAGGATGTGATGCGGGTGCATGGTATCTGAATAACCTGGCTAGAGCTCCCCCACCACTGTTGGGGAAACTTAACCCTATCCTGGTTAAACTAGGACATTGACTTGTTACCATCAGTGCTGTTACTAAAGGCCTAGGTTCAGGTGCAAAGAACAGAGCAGGTCTGGAAACAAAACTCCTTCTCCTGCAATTGAATTTTCTTGGTTTTAAGATGGGAGTCACTTTGAAGGCACCATGGCTAGGTTTGAGTTCTGGCTCTGTGCTTCCTCTCCATTTTACTTTGATCTTGGCAATTGTGAGTAATACACATAAAGCGCTCAGTTAAGTTGCATTGTGCTATGTAATGGAGATATTTTCCTTGAGATTTTGCTGACATAAACTTGTTTGCGATGCTTATTCTAAACTGCAGTAATCTTTTGCAACAGGGTAGAAGAGCAAGATTTCCCTTGGTCATTAGCAAATGTGCCTTTCTTATTCATTGAAAAGTGCACTTGGTCTCTCTGAATATTAATCCCTGTTTTGCTGACCTTTTCTTTAATATACTTAAGAAACAGCACAGACAAGATCATGAATACCAGAAATATCACTGTTTAAATATCACCATTTAAATCATTTCACTCCTAGGAAAGAGTTGTTGAACGTGACCTTAGTCTCGGGGGGACATTTGTACCCACCTTATTTAGTTCTGGTTTGGAGGCTCACATAATAACGTGGGTGTGCTTCCCCTTGGGCTAAGGTGCTGTCTGCAGCATGTGTGTTCAAAGAACAAGGCTATGTGCAAGACCTGTCCAGATGTTTCTGACACAACTTCTCAAACTCTTTGTGTTTCCACTGCTAGGGAAATAGATAATTTGGAGGAGTTGAGTGATGCTGTCCTGACTCTCAGAACTCATGGTTCTCACCCATCTCTTCCACCTTAACTTTTAAAACCTTAAAATGTATTTTTAAAATTTCACTGCCTTGATATAGATGAACAACTTTCAGTTGCCAGTTATGAGAATCAGAAGTGGGAATAAAGGCTAATGAAGATTGGGAAGCAGATAATGCTTATTACCAGTAAAATCCAAATAGGAGCTTCTATTATCATTTAAATGGGTTTTTTTTATTTGTGATTAAAGCAAACAATACAGATTAAAAATGTAGACTTTTTTTTTTTTCCCCCAGCTCAGTACTATTTGTATGATAATTATTTTGACCTGCCAGGAGCTCTCCTGTGTGCAAGGGTTGTGGACAGCTTAGATCAGGTAAGAACTGGATTGTTTGAAACTAAGTATTGCATTTTCTTTCTCTTCCCCCACCACTCCTCTTGCATGCATTATGAAATGAATACAAATAGTACATTGAACAACATCAAGGTCTTCAGCTCTTTTCTTGTTTGGAATTTTTCATGTTGGACTTAAAGTTGTCTCCAGAGATAATTGTGAGCTACATGGCATGTTCAAAATAAATGTACTTCCACCAGAGGGCACAAATAACTAGGATACAAATGCACTGTTTTTCCAAGTTTACTCTGTGATATGCAGAATATAGTTCTTAAAATCTCTTTTAATTATAGTTGATGATACTTGAACTAAATCTAATGTAAGTCTCCTGAATAACATGGTTTGCTAATTTGCAAGGTGTTAATGAGTTAATTCTATCCTTTTTTAAACTTGTTTTTGTCTTAAATATATTGATCTGTGTACACAGATGTAAATACACCTCTAGAATAGTATCCCTTTTTTCTTCTCTGCTAAACAATAGGTTAAATTCTCAAGGCAGAAAATAGAAGTGCTTGGACCTTTTTCAGTGCTTTCTAGATACACAGAATGTCCTAAATCCTACCTTTGAAGTTTGATGCTAATTGATTTCATTATGTTAAAGAAGGCTTGAATGCATTGTGTTAAAGAAGGCTTGAAAACTTGTGTGCAGCTGGGGGTAGAAGCGGGTTCTGCTCATACACTAGGTAGGTTGGTGTCAAAAGAGTATTGATCTAATCCTCTGGCTAAAGGTACCAAAGTGCTTGCAGCACTGAAAATTGCCCATACTAAACTTTGTCTGCAGAGTGAAATTCAGAGCTGTGAGATGGGTATCTGGGTTCCCTTTGGGTATCAGCTGACTTGATGCTTTAGCCTCCCCTCCAAAGTAGCATGCCAAGTAGATTGCTGCCTAAGTCCAAGGGCTGCATGAAGAGCTAGCTAAAGCTAGTTTATCAGGTAGCACTGAGGACAGGTGTGCCATAAAACTCTTAATTTTCTGCCTGATTAACCTCCTTCTTCTAAGCTGTTCATGGTTTAGAACCCTGTCTCAGATGTAACACCTGTATTTCTATTACTTTATTTATATTTAATTTAGACTTGGCACAAATCACCTACTTATTGAGAGAGAAGGCACGTCATAGCATGTGTGTTATAAACTCACATTCAGTTACTAGTTCACAAGCTGGAGCACTGACCCTGGGTCAGTGGCATCTTCAGCCAGAGAGAATTAAGCCCATGTTGTTTCTCCAAAGTGGGTCATGTACCCTCTTTATCAGCTAGCAGTTCTTAAATATTTTACTATGTGTTGGCCCAGTTTCAACAGGAGAACTACAGTAATTCCCTGGAAGGTTAACATCAGCCAGATGAGAAAGATGCAAGGCAGGAGATAGTAGATGTCTCCAGCACTCATGCCTGTTAAATGTTGCATCCTAAGGGTTAGAAACCATCACATTCTCTTCTACGTTTCTAAAAGGAAGTAGAGGCTTCTGTTTCCTGTTCTGGGAGCCTGTTTAGTAAGGGCTGCTTTCTTACTGTTTCCAGACAACATTCTAGGATAAGAAAAGCTTTCTATAGGAAACAGATGGGTGAACTGCTAGGTTTGGCTTCAAAATGGATTTAGGCATGAGTTAGATGCTGGGTGGCTCTACACTGGTAAAAATGAATCTGCTTTTGCTGTGTCCAGAGCCAGAACTCTTATGTATTTTCAAAGCAGAGGAGCTTCTTGGTGTTTTGGATCTTTGCATTGAAGAGCTACACAAAATACTGCTTTGTTTGATAGTTCAGCTAATGAAATCACATTTGATAATCACACCAAAATCATGGTGGACTGCGTGGGCATGCAGAGTTTTCTCTCTGCTTTCTGGGAATTGGTCTGGTTTCTTGTGCATCTCATGCAACGGCTGTAGATTTGCAAGCAATTGGTTTGCAGTTATTTTAGTCTTCTCTGAGGTCAAATGTTTTGCAGGAAGTGTACCTAATTTTAAAGTAGTATACATCTGTCCTCAAAACAGAGCTCTGAGTAACTTAGTTCATTGCACTGATTTATTTTTAAAAGAAACAAACAAAAAAACCAAAACCCTGAACTAAGGAGCAAGTCAGCCATGTGGAGTATGAGGGGAGCGGACAGTTGAATCCATATGTCTTAAGGTTAGTGCTAGTGTCATTGCCACTAGACAGATAGGTGCTCCCCAGCATCTCTGGAACATGGCTTTGAATAATGACCTTGGTTAGCAGCTAACTGAAGTTTAACATATATGAAACATTTTCTTCTAGTTTTTTATGTATTTCTGTGGTAGTTTGCTATAGGAATGGATTAAAAATAAAAGTGAGTCACAGCACTGTATCTTTCCTGCTCTTAACCTGTAGAGCTGGTGGATGATAAGCAGACTGCCATAGTGCTTGTCAGTCGTGCACAAAAGGACCGGTTTGTGTGACTTGCTGGTTGTGAAATTAAGGGCGCACTGTTCCTCTGGAAGCCTCCATAGCAGATTAGTCCTGAAATAGCAGTTTACTTCAGTACATATAAACTACATGTTTTTGACTAGCGATGTTAAGGGGTTTTTTTTTCGGTTTCTGAATGTTTCCCTCTCTAGAAAATGCTTTATGCTTACAAAATGGGTCGTTATTCAGGTATCAGTACAGTGGTCAGGATACAGAGAGCGGCAATGCTGTGAAACCTGTTAACAGTTGCCTTGAAATTTATCCTAATGTAGGTGTGGAAAGCCTGTAAAAACACTACAAAGATACTTTTCATGGTATACAAACTCAGAGGCTATACCACCTGCTTTACTGCTGCTGGGTTACCTTATAACTCTGAGCACCTCTTGCAGACTCCGTAGCTAATCCTCTGCTCTGTAATATTGGCTGGCTGTGTAATTGCATCTATTTAATTCAGCACTCATAAAATTTGTGGCATTTGAGAGTGCTGTGAGTCTCAGCTGGTTGAGAAGCTTTTCCTCTTCCTTGGTGAGATGCTGGAAGGGCGGCTGAGGTCAGCTGGAGCTCTTCTATGCCTGGGCAGCTTTCTAGGAACATCGAGAGGCTGTTCACAAGCACAGATCGCCTTCGCCTGTCCTTCTGCCAGAGCTGGGGTTTGGCAGTCTTCAGACTACAATGCAATGCAGTGCTCAGCCTGTCTTCTGGATGAATGTTTTATACGTTGTTTGGGGTGGAGTTGTTGGCAGAAGGGCATTATCTCTAAATTATAGTGAAGGGTTTTGCCAGCTCTGAGGGTGGAAGGTGATATAAGTGCCAGGCTGTAGATAATGTCGACCTGCTAATTAAGTACAGTATCTGCAGCTCTAGGCACTTTTTTTTCCCAAATGTCAATGGAATGGCTCATTTAGTAAATTGTTATTCTGCCTAATGCCCCCCTTTGCTGTAACATTTTAGAGTTCCTCACAAATATGAATCCTTTCTCCTTTCCCCTTCGTCCCCCCACCCCCACCATAAGCTTCTGAAGTAGGGAGATAACTTGTCTGCAATTACCCAAAGTTAAGCCAGGTACTACTGAGTCCTGATGTCCTGAACCCTACTGTCTAAGACTGTTTTATTCCAAATACTTTTGTTTATTAATGGCTTTTCTGTCACTGTTTCAATATGAAAGCTCAAAATAGCTGATACTTGACATAATGACTAGGTGCCTTTTCACTTTTACAGCATGATGATCAGAAAAAATATGACTTCTGGAAGGATATGGTGGCTGCTATCCAGCATAATTATAAAATATCAGCTTTTAAAGGTAAGTGGGTTCACTGGAAACTGACCTGTAGTAGCTGAAAATATTACATGTGCTTGCCAGAACAAATACATTTGCAAGTATACTGTAGGCTACTCAACACAGCTTTTACTTTTCAAGCCTACAAATAGTTGTATAGTAGACACATGTTTATCCTGGACTAAGATTCCTGTTATATGGAATAGAACATATTTGTCATTACTATTTCTATTTCATTTAGCTAAAGCTGTTTTGCTATCTTTAATAACACTTGTGATGTGCTACTTCACTGAATTTAGAGGAAAAATGGTTTCTTACCATGATTAATATGGTAATGTGGACATCCTGTATCTGTATTTTGGTGCTATTCCGTATGTTCTTGTAATCATAACTAAAATCAGAAATGCATTGGGAAAAAAATTAAAGTACTAACTAATACTTGATAATTTTCTTTACCGCTCTAGTTTTGATGGGAATTCCTCATGTGGTATTGACACAATAGGGAGGAGATTGTTATTTTATTATAAACTTAATAAAAATTGCAGAGGATTTTTTTTAACAATAGCTTTTCTCCACCCAAAGCCGACCTTATAATACTGTAATATAAATCGGAATTGGAAAACATCTTGGATACCCTTCAGCTAGAAATTAATTTTATTCTTTCACGGATTTAACTTCTGAGTTTCTATTAGGCATATAAAATAAGTTGATAATAAAGGCTAACAGTCTTGTGTGTGCACACAGTTAATTGAAATTATTTTTAACTATTTTTTTGGTAAAAAGATTATGTGCAGCTCAGTTCAGAATTCTGTATCATTTTGCTGACAGTATTTTCCAATAAAATTACCTCTGTTAATGCAATATTCATTTGGCATGGATGTAGTTTGGACTCTCTTAAAACTTACCTTTAGCTGTACTACTTTCTGTATTCCTTTCAAATGTAATTGACAAAATTGTCTGAGAGGTTCCAAACAGAAATAGAAGTTGATGTCAGGATGCATATTGTAAAAGACAACAAGATATTCCTGAAATGTTTTGGTTGTTGTTCTTGTGTTTCCACTGGAGCTTGGAGTGTGACTGGTAGTTAAGAATTCCCCTAGGAACTCCTTCATACATTGAGTAAATGTATCCTTTGTTTTCTGCTGACATTAAACGAATCCTAATCAACTATAACTATTTTAACAAAAATACTAAGTCTTTTTTCAGATCATGAAAGCTCTTTGTTTTAAAGGTGTGGATCATGCAGCATTTGGCAAAAAGAATAATTTTTAAAAGTGTTCTTTGGAAATTAATTAGATCAAACAAAAACTAAAGTCTGATCCTTGAACTCATATAAATAATTGCTCGGTTTTATTTATATATGAGTGTCTGCTTGTGCGTACATGTGTACGTTCATGCATATACCTACCTATAGGTATATATTTTTATATGTAAGCATGGAATCTGCATACAAACAGATGTGTGATATGAGTTAATCCTTTCTAACTCTTATCAGAGTTGGTACCTAATTTAATACACCTCATTCTCTGTTGTAAAAGTTATGAGGCACATGCACAACAGCATTGAAATATAAGAAAACGTATTAACTGGTAGGCATGAGTTATATTGGATAAAGCTCTGTAAAATCAGAAGTGAAACAATGCAGATTGTATACACTACTTAAATATTTTAATACACAGAGGTGCTAAACTCTGTCATGCATCACTTTGAAAGGCTTCATAGTGGTCTTATTTCCCTTTTAATAAGATGGTCCAGTCGATAAAGCACTGAACAGGGAGTCAGAAGAACCAGAGATACTATCTTCCTGTATCACTTAACTGTGATATTCCCATGGCTTACCTCTTTTTTCTTCAGATCCCTCTGTGAAATGAGAATAATGGTACTAATCTTCTGTCACAAGTTTGTGCCAAAGAGATTTTTGCCCCCCCCCCCCCCCCCCGCCCCCCCTTGGTTGTAAGCTAATAGACCTTCCTGAGGAAACTCCTAAACCTGGCTTCAGCCCAACATCTACATACCAGGAAGCCCCACCGTCTTTCTTAGCCCAGAGCCTGGCCTGAAAACCACAGCCTCTTGACTTAACTCCATGCCCTCGATGCCTTGTAGAGGGTTTAACCCTTCAGAGAAAAGCAGTGATCATTAACAGTTAGTCAAGGTATAATTTCAAAAGCACACTTATTAAGTGGTCAGTTGAGGAGACGCAAAGTTCCCAAGTTGAAATGCTGTCTTAGTAGTGCCATTGTCAGTGATGGAGCAGAACGACTGACCATTTTATTTTTTGAAATCCATTAAGTGTTTGCAGTTCACTTTGGTTTGTCAGTATGCCCTTGTTTCTCTATGTCCCTTCTCTTTTTCACATGATTTCTTTGATCATAATCAGGTGTCTGGTGGATTTTGCTTTTCATTGTCTTAGCTATGGTAATTGCCTTAGATAATTGCCCTGTGATATTGGTTTTGGATGGCTCTTTCAGGTAGGCATGATTGTTCTGACTCAGCTTAATGAAGGTTATTAACCCACTTGTCTGCTTGTAAGGAAGTGAAGAACTGACTCTTGCAGATGAAAAGTAAGAGGGTTCCAAAATGATGGTCTTGTGTTATTCAGACCTTCCTTTGTAAAGAATAACTCAAAAAAAAAAGGGAGAATCTATTAAACAATACAATCAGAAAAATGTGATGTCAGATAGCAATGAACACAGATAGTCATATTTGCAAAATGGTAATTTCTTACCTGCCAGAATGCCCCCTGCAATTGTTATCTGAGTTGAGCATTAAATTAGTTGAGAATCCTTTCTGCAAATCTTTAACTTATTACTGGACTATTTTGCAACTTGAAGGTGATTAACATTACTTTGTACGTGTTTCATTTAGTGTACGTTCTAAAGACATTAGTAAAGAGCATTTTTAAAGGAAACATCATGTGGCAATGTATTTTACACCATATGAATATGTGGACAGAGGTCCACAAGACATCATGGAAACAAAATTTGGTCTTCAGAGGAGTAATGAGGGCTTGAAGTACTGTATAATTATTTCCATGTGACAAACTTCAGATCTAGTTATTTTTTCGACAGAAAAATCAATCGTTTTTGCAGGACGAAGTTGCCTCATATAACTTCTTAAAGCAGAATTTTTTTAAAATTTCCCTTCTTAAAGGCTAATTTCTCTATCTTGCATGATTGTCTTTCCCTGTAATTTCCCTGAGAGTTCTGAAAACCATAGCATTGGTGGTTATATAGTGCAAATGATATATTTGTAATATTTTCAATCAGTTCATAAAATTATATTTCATTTTGGAAGTAAAAAGATCAAGGCTAATGTGGCAGCAGAGACTTTATAAATTCGAGGAACAAAGATTTTAAAGGACAAAACCTGATATAAAGTGAGTGGATGATAAGGATTAGTGAACTGTGCTTTTAAGAATATTGTCTGGGCCCAGTGCCTTTTGCAGAGACTAGTTAATTGGAATCACAGGACAGTAACGTACTGCTGAGCACCAAGCATCTCCAACAATTTGAAACATGTGCTTTGGCATACATTTCATATGCAAAGCAATTAACCAGAAATTTTACAACTACTGAGCAGTATTTTCCAGTTCCTGTACCCAGTCCCTCTATTTGTTTCTGAAACAAAAGTGCCAGATTGGTTGAATGTATGGGCAGCAGCACATGCTGTGTTTAAATACTGGAAAGTGCTGTTGAACTAATGCAAGTGACTGCACAGGAAAACATTTTCAGTGCAAAAAAGAGATAATTCTTAGGAGATGTGTAATTAATGTTTGGTCTAAAACAGGAAGATAGGAAAGTGGGAATAGACAATTCAGACTCAAGTGTCTTGAGTTTTGTTTTGGCTTGAAAGAAAAGTATCGCAGGATTGCTACTTATAAATTGGTGGTACTGTCACTGTATTATTTCCATACAAACATTTGTGTGCAGTGTTTATAACAGTAGTACCAATTTGCTTGCCTAGGTTTACTTGGCTGCTAAAATAAGCAGATCTCGCGTTACACTCTCTACTTAAGCATTTATTATTTTACCGAAGTATAGCCAAAACCACAGGCTTCCTTATCCAGCAGCACTTAATAAGGAGAGAAAAAACAATTCTGCAAAGTTCTTGATAGCTCTTTACAGTAGTTTCCAAAACATTATATAGTTTTGCTAATGATGGATCAACCTAAAGGTGTCCTCGCTTTTTTTATTAATCCCAAAGTATTACCAAGTACTTAGGAAATTGCTGTTTTCAAATGTATACAACATAATAAACAGATTCTGCTTTCATGAAGAAATGGTAATATCACAAAACTTTTGAACATAGGCCTATGTACTTTTAGTGCAAGTGATTAAAAACTTCTGTTTAAAAAAAAAAGAAGCTGAAAGTAATAATTTAAAGAGTTGATAAGATCTTGATGTGTAAGATACAGTTACCATTCATGTGCTTTAAAAGTAATTGGAAGAAATGTGTGATCAAACTATTATAGTTTCATAATTTATAAGCACCATTAACTTTTCATAGTGCCATAATAGATTAATATAATGTCTAATATTTGTAAGACATGAGTGTATGTAGGTATGGTAAATATGATTATATCTACTGACTAATTACTGTCATCTGATAAATTTACTATGTAAGTAAAATACATTCCTACATTATTTTGTTTTGAGGGAATGAACTGTTCAGAGAAAATCAGTGCCAAAGTTGTCTCCAATTTTGGGTTGGTAAAGCTGTTCTGATTTTGTGAGTATCTGCATGCTTGTGAAGATATGTTGTTAATGTTTGGATTTGGTGATAGTTGTTTTACGGTGCTCTGAACATTGTAGTTTTACATTAGGAGCTTAAAAATTATTGAACTAGTTTGTTGCTGCAAATTACAAAATGTGCATCAAACAAAGCTAAGTGGATTTCTAGGCTTCAAATGTGGTTGCTTTTTCATATTGTGAAAGTCTTAGATCTTCTGTAACAGGTAATAATTTGTAAATCTACCTTTCTCCAAGGTAGTTTTTCATTAATAAGAAAAGTGGAACTAAATTAAAACATTGACATGGTATGCACTGCATTAGAATTATTTTCTTGATGCCTGTTTGATAGTTTAAAGATGAAGCTGGCAGATAGCAGAATGTTCCTGTAGTATATTATCCAGCTGTTGTGATGACTGTGGTTTATCTGAGACTGTTTATTTTGAATAATACCTTCAGTTAATTCAAGTATGGTAAAGTATGATTTAGAGTCCTGAATTGACTACTTTCTGTTATGAGAAGTGATAGAAATTTTTATTTTTTTTTTTAAAAAAGAGGCTGGTGCATTACATTAATTCATAAAATTTTAATGTTGCATTCAGTTGGACAATTGATCATCATTTGAAACATTTCTTATGACAATTCTCTAAAAACATACAATATTATTCTACTAGGTTTGAACTGATCTCTTCTACCTTCTCACTCCCTCCTCCATTTCAGTTGCAAAATTGAAGTTGCATGACCTGCTAATGACAAATGAGATCAGCACCTATTAAATGGGTCTGAAGGAGAGAGCGTCAGGACAGTGTAAGTTGAATGTTGTTAGATATGAGCAAAGAGGAAACCTGAGAAAGAAGAGTGAACGTAGTCAGAGGAATAGAGACCATTAGATTCTGAATTGGGCAGTTGGAGCCATACTTGATCGTTCTCCATGAGATCGATGACAGCACTGCCAGAAGCCTGGTCAAGGTATCCTTTCTTGTATTCATCATAGGTGTACATGAGTGGGGAACCATTTTTGTAGAGTGCAACCCAAACATTTGTTCCTTTTGCATGTACGTGGTAGGAGAAATAGTACAGTCCAGGGATCCTGCAGGTGAAGATTCCTGTTCTGGGGTCATAGTGTTGTTGCCTATTGTACAAGATTTTATCAAATTTGATGGGTACTGTTGCTCCAGGGTAGGCTTTTGAGAGGATGACACTGAAAGCAGACACTGGCATCCCTGTAAGAGCTTGGTTTACTCCTCCTTTTATGAAAGACATTCCTGACAGCTCCCGAGACTCTCCTGCTTTAACATAGCTTTCAGGCATCTGTGGGACTACAGCTTGGCCGGGGGGACCAGGAGGACCTGGGGGGCCTGGCAAACCAGGCTCTCCATTGTTGCCTTTAGGCCCGGGGGGTCCAGGTGGTCCCATGGGTCCACTTAAGCCTTTAGTAGAAATACCTGCTGGGCCTGGCAGCCCTGGTGCTCCTGGCTCACCCTTCGCACCGGGGGCTCCTGGCAGGCCAGGGGGGCCAATGGGGCCTCTGATCCCAGGTATTCCTGACGGCCCTCGGGGGCCTGGCTCGCCATTGATCCCTGGCACTCCCTTAACTCCTTGCGGACCCACTGGACCGGGCAGGCCAGGTAGCCCAGCATGGCCAGTGTCACCTTTTGGACCTGGGAAACCTGGGTGTCCCTTGGGACCAGCAAGACCCTGCTCACCCGGGTATCCTGGTTTTCCCTCTAATCCTGGTAGACCTCGTTCACCCTTGGCCCCTGGGAATCCTGGGAGGCCTGCAGGGCCCATGTCACCTTTGGGCCCAGGTAGGCCATTCTCACCGGGCAAGCCTTTGAGTCCTTGAGGGCCCAAGTTCCCTGGTGGCCCAGCAGGCCCTGGTTCTCCTGGCACACCAGCTGGGCCTTGGTCTCCTTTAGGTCCTGGAAGGCCAGGAGGACCTTCAGGCCCTCTGTGTCCCTTCATCCCTGGCAATCCTGGCTTTCCAAATCCTGGAAGACCCGGGGATCCAGGCAAGCCTGCAGGTCCAGGGTGTCCCTTGGCTCCGGGGATGCCTGCTGCTCCTGGTGGTCCCATTGGCCCAGGCTTGCCAATGCCAGCTTCTCCAGGCTCTCCTGGGGGACCCTGGGGACCTGGGATACCAGCCGCTCCAGGTGCACCTGGTAAACCTCTGTCACCTTTCATCCCTGGCTGACCTGGAAGACCGTTTTCGCCAGGCTTCCCTACCCCAGCAGGACCAGGGAGGCCCCGGGGTCCCTGTGGGCCTGGAAGACCCCTGCTACCTGGGCGGCCTGGAACGCCAAATCCATTTTCTCCTTTTTGTCCATTTATACCAGGGATACCTGGCTCTCCCTTCTCCCCAGGGAGGCCCCTTGGTCCTTGAGCTCCTGGAGGGCCTTGTGGTCCTGGCTTGCCAGGAACGGACAGTCCTGCGGGGCCGGGAGTGCCGGGGGGTCCTTGTGGACCTCTTGCCCCTGGGAGCCCAACAGGTCCGGCTTCTCCTTTCTCACCATTTAGTCCTCTGTCTCCTGGCTTTCCTGGTAGACCTGGCATGCCTGGCTTTCCAACTGCAGAAAATCCAGGTGGTCCTGGGGGACCAGGAGGGCCTTGGGGGCCAGGACTTCCAAACCCTGGCTTTCCTGCAGGACCTGGTTGTCCTCTTGGTCCAATAGGGCCTGGGGGACCAGGGGGTCCTTGTTCACCCCTTATCTGCACACCTGTGAGAGAGAGAAAAACAGGTCAACCAGGGCAGCTGTAACAGATTTGCAGACTTGTAGCATGGTAGTGAAATGTGTGAAGGATTAACTTAACTTGAACCTCATAGAAGTCAAGTTTCTAATACTGTGTTTGGTCACTGAGAACCTGACTTTTAGAGCAAAAGTGTCTCAGAGCTTTTACAAGTAACAAGTGCAAATTTGATGGAGTTCTGTTGTGAGCTATAAGGCCGCTAGAATTTTATTTGGCTTCAATATATTTAGGGTCATCAGAGAGTTTAAAAGATGCTGTGCAAGTAGATGCAAGCTGTTGAGGAAAGGGAAAAAAAAAAAAAACAGCTAAATGAATTAGCAAGTCATCAGACTTGTATCTTGATGAATGAAACTGGAGAAAGCTTCCTGCTTTTCTGAAAATACTTCATGCTACATTTAAGTACTGAGATTTTTGTCTTTTTCTCTCTCACTTTCAAAAGTGGGCTCTTTTTTTGGTAAACATGTGAATGTTATATTTTCAAATACTGTCTTAAAGATTTTTGTTCGTCATAAAAATTTCACATGGTGGCGAGATCACAACTGATAATTCATCTTACTGCAGTCAGAATTCTGTCATTGTTTTGGGTTTTTTTAATAATACTTCATTTTCTTAGTTATAAAAACAGCAGGTGGAGCCACTTAACCAAATGTCACAAATCGAGATATAAACAAACAAGCTTACTGCTTAGTTTTCTGTGCACTTTGAGAGCTTGCAGCTTCATGTTGGAATTAGGATGCTGATTTGTGGGACGTTACAGACAAGATTAACATGGATATTGGGAGACTGCTTCAGTAGTTTGCAGCAACTGGCAGCATTATACGATTCATCATTATATGATGAATATTAATTTAAGAAATCATTTTAAAAATAAAAACAGGGATTTAGAAAGAACCTGGATTTTGTTTCTTGTGATGCCAATGTATTCTGTTTGATGCTTTTTTAGAAATGATTGATAATTGATCAACAACTGGATCAGCCGAAATGCGCATTTCAGTCTCTTACAAAGAGAGCAGTTTGTGTGTGTATATATAGTTTATGCACTGACTCTTCTAGTGTCTCTTCGATAATAAATTGCTTTTTCCAATCTGTGGCTAGTCTTGATGAACCAAAAATGAGATGGAGGAAGAAAACTGTTCTTGTACATATTGTATTTTAAAAAATAGAGGTGTGTATATGAAATACACTTGATTTTGGTTTGATACTGGATCTGCAGGGTAGCTTTCTTCCTATATTGCCAGGGAAATTCTTCTTATCTACCAAGTATAGAGAGTTCACTTCCTTTTTTGCTGATGCATGAAATTAGCACAAATGTATATCTCCTTATTTTGCACACCTTCCTATCTCATCTTCCTTAAGGCAAATGAAAAGTTGTTAAAATCCTACACATAGAAAGCAAGCAATGTCTGTGATTTATTGAAAAACTTAAAATGCAAACACATATCCTTCTCAGCTGCAAAGGAGATTGTGGAATCTGTGAGTACCAGTGACAAGTCTAATATGCTTTGGTTATCTTACTGATATTGTTGGATTTCTTACTACTGAACTCCCAGATTCGGTAGGGTGCAATTGCACGTTGGCTTTCTTGTTATATAGGTGACATAAGATATGGCAAATTTTAAGAACTACATCTGTGAAAAAATAATCTGGAAAAGGCTTAACCCTGTTAGAATTAACATACCCTGCAGTAGAAGTGACATGTAAATGTTCTTTACATATGACACATTTTCTTCACCATAGATAAGAGAGCTGCCATCAGAGAAAACAGCTTACTCAGCTGGAGGGCTTGGAATTTATTACATAGGTTCTATCTATGGATAGACCTTCAAAAACTTCTGCTCACATCAGAGAACACAGGCAGGTCAGATCAAAGCCTTAATACAAATTCCTAAACAGGTGCCTGAGCTAATCCTGTTCCAGTTGTAAAGCATTAGGGGAAAAATACAGATAGGTTTTTACATCAACTGCCTCAAATCCAAACCCAAGTATTTATGTGAGTACTTTGGCAGGAGACAACAGTGACCCCAGCCAGGTCTGCTTTTTCATAATGATAACTCAAGGAACTATGTCCAGGCCTACCAACTGTATATTGTTCTTCAGCAGTCAGAGTGAGTTTAATTTCTGCACAGGGGGCCAACATTCATTTTATTCAGCTGTGTTTAAGTAACATGCAGTTACTTCACTTGATCTGATTTTTTTTTTTTTTTTTTGGTGGCAAATTGCATCAGACTCAAAGTGCTTGTCTTGCTTTTTACAATGTTTTAGATGCAACTTTCTATCAGTCCTAGGTTCACAAGGTGGTGGGTGCTGCCTTTTTCGCATAAGATGCTAAGGGCTTTGTCAGTGTTCATGTTGTTATAGAGATTTTCTGTGAGGACCTACATTGTTTAAAAGTTGTGCTGCTTTTAGATTAAGATGTCTGGTAATTGTGCTGTCTAGAGACAATGGTAATTCCTCTGAGGAAAGGACAGCTGAACACATTAATGAAATAGGATTTTTACCAGGAGAATTGAAGTAGTGGTTGGGTATTCTTTTATGTGTCTTGGAACATATCTTGATGCAAAACTGGGTTTACGTTATCTGAGTGCGGTCAAACCCTATTTATGTATTGAATTAAGTGAAGACTTTAACATAACCTGCAATAATGGCTTATTTAAGCATTGCTGAACAGTCAGACTTAATTCAATGATTATTTGCAACTAGGACTTTTCAAAGATTTCAAGCCAAAGAGCTACTGGTTTAAAAATTATGTCCTGGTAGTTTTAAAAAATGGTAACACTAAAGAAAGTATGTGAAGAACAAGATTTGTAAAACTGTTAAAACAATTTCACCAAATTAAGTGAGGCTGTAATAGGTTTTGCTTGCCAACAGAAATTATATGATGTATACATGTTGTCCTGAGTCACCAGTTTGGGCCTAGACTGAAATTTTAGTTCCAGGCTGCTTTTTGACAAGACTGTACAAAATAAAAAGAGAATGTATTGGTAACTAAATCTCTAGAAGCCAATGTTTGTGACCAAATAGGAACAGTAAGTAATGATGAAAAGCTTGCCATATGCTACTTGCATACGGAAGAACTCACTCGACAATAGTTAGAATTTGGTTCTGTAGTCTCCTGTTTTATTCTTCCATGATTGTCTCAGACTAGAAATTGTTATCTAACAGTCTGCCCTCTTTAAACTCTTCTAAAAACCCTCCATAGGATGCTTGATTTCGAGACTGAGGAATAGCAATGGTTTTCCAGTCCTCCATTTTGGTGATTGTTCCCCAAACGAAGATTTGTCAAGCAGTTTTGAATGACTGGACTCCCACCTCTGTAAAACTGTAGGCTGTTCCTGCTTTTGAGGTCTAGTATATAGTCTTTATTGCCTTTCCTAAACAGACAGCATTTTACACCTCTCACATGTTGATATAATGATTTTCATTCTAAATATGAAGTTTCATGCACGTTAGATTCTGTGCTAGTATATAAAGTGAAAACTTAGTTCAGGACAATTCATTTTCCCCTTTCGCCCCATTTCCTGTCTACCCTGCTCCTTCCTTAATTTGCTGATGGTATTCCCCTTTCCAGATATTTTCTATAGAGGGGAAAAAACAAACACTACAAGAAGAGGAGTGAAGTATGTTAGAGGATAACCAAGTAAATATTGTACTTCACTTTAAAATAATACAAATATGTAAATGAATCTGAATAAAGTCATGGAAAAACACTGTGAAAAGTTAATGAGGGGAGAGGGAGGAAATGCAACTTTTACTCAGTGGGAATGCCAGTTAGTAAATCCTCAGATACATGGTACATAAACAGCTACCCTAAATTCAATCTGAGAGTGCTGGTAGGATTTCTGAAAGTCCTCATGCTGAAGGCAAGGGATGAAACTGTGACAGTGTTTTGGTACAGCCCAGAAGAACATTTTGGGGGGGGGGGTGATTTTTCCAGCCATGCTGCTTTCACTTGGCTCTTACTGCAGAGCGTTCTTGGAGCATGCGGGCTGGAGCTAGTTGGGGTGAGACCAGGGCTGCGTCTTTGGACTTGATGTATGCTGCTCATGAGCATCCAGTCCATAGGATCAGACTAGAGCTATTCTGAAACAAAACCTCCTAAATGAAGGTAATGTGGATGTCATGTCCTAAACAGCTATTCTGCTCTCCAGATCTGCTTCTGTTGTGCTACCTTATTTTCTAATGCAGATTTAGTGTAAAATGTCCTTTTTCTCGTGAAGGGAAGCTTATCTGCAAATGCTCTTTTGAGTCCCTCATTCAGTTTCCTCATTTCTGCCCAAGTATGATTATTATAACTAAAAGTAGATGGGCTACAGCAAACGTGAAAGCTATTCTGAATAGCCTGTTGATCCCTGAAAGAAAAGAATGTTGTTCTGGGGAGGGGGTGGGGGGAGGAGGGGGTAGTGTGGGATGTTTACAACGAAGATTCAGTTCTCCTAATTTTAGTGATGATTCTTTTGAATAGAGACAATCCATGAAATAAATATATCAAGAAAATAAAACCAGTACCTAGGAAGTCAGAAGTTTTGATTTCAAGTTTTTAAAAAAGGCTTTGGCCTAAGCATGGAAAAATAAAACAGAACTCAAATGGTTTCAAACCCTAAGTATAGCCATTCATTTGACTTAGAAGGACAGAGAGGGTACCCAGAAATAAGATGTCACAATATATAATACTGCAATTATATCTTGCCATAAGACTGATTTATGGAGAGGACTTTATAATAAAGCTAGAATTGTTATATTACTGTGAGATTAATCTGAAAAAGTATAAGCTTAAATCACTCATGGAAAAACTAGGTAGAGGTTTATGTCACATTTATGACTATATATCAATTTATTTTGCCTTTCTAGACTTTAAACAGGTCTTCAGTTGGCCATGTGTATCAGGTACCTATTTAAATTCACACCTAAGGTCTGTTTTGAGTAGAGATGACAGAGTATGTAAAACATCTTTCTGAATATTGTAGATGACAGGTCTATTGTTAAATTTGAGGATAATTTGCATGTTGTACATAATTATGTACACAATCATGTTGTATTATTCCCACTACTGAAGATCAGGGCTGTAGCTCTGATTTTGTTTCTGCTCTATATGCCTTTAGTGATTATTGTGTAAAAAAATTTGTCTGTGACAAGTGGGCATCTTTGTCAATAGGAGGCAACTACCTGAGCCACTACCAGTTCTTTCTGCAGTGATGACATTATTTTAATAAACCTAAACTGTTAGTGAAAATTGAATACCAATAGTATAAACAAAGAGCGTATGTTCATGTATTGACCCACTAGGAATAACTGTGTTAGTTTATTATCAAAAAATAGTAAACTTACCTTGACTCTTTACATTGAATGGTAGAAAATGTGGCCCCTTGATGCTGGATTGTTTCTGATATCTCTCAGAAAAATATCCATCGCTACCATGGACAATGTTCAGACAAAACAGCAGCAGTAAGGATATTTGTAAATGCATGTTTCCAAATCTGTTCTGTGTTAGAAAGGGAAGAAAAAGTTTGTATCAAGAAAAGCTGCTCAGTTCTGTTTCTTAAAGTTTCTTAACTTTAGAGTTTTCTTAAAGTATTGGTATTAAAAGTAACATTATTTTGTGCTTACTTCCTCCTGTTTTCACTAGCTGTGAAAAATTTTCTAAGAAAAAGAGAATCAGTTTTGCTGTCTCTTTGAATGATAGAACTCTTGTATAGATAACTTATAGGCAATGGTCTCACTCTTAGGAAAAGAATCCTTTTAAATAGATACCAGCTTGTTTAAAATCACTGTCTTCAGAAACAGTGGTTATTTTCCTAGTTATACTAGGGCTCCAAAAGTAAATTCAGGAATTGCATATATCTAAACTCCTGAAATGAAGTTTACAGTGGAAACACATAGACACTCTACCATGACCTTATTGCCTCTCTCTGATGCTATAGCAAATGAAGCACGAAGTCCTGGCTCCTTCAGCATCAGTGGCAAAAAATCTCACATTGCCTTGCATGAAACCACGCTTTTATCTGAAGCCTTTCAAATAGCCCCAGTGGCAGTAAGGATGCTGTCACAGGCCCTTAAATATCAACCCCCTTCCCTCCCCAGCCAGAAAGCATGTATCCTGTAGAAGTTAAGTTCAAAACTAAATAGAATGAAATGAAATCATAACATACCAAAATGTTGTGAAGCTCCAATGCAGAGTGGTAGAGCAGTGAATCCTCCTCTATTGAGGACTACTTCTGCCACTGGTGAGTGAGCAGAAGCTGATGATTTCAAGTGTCACCCTTGAGTATTTATATGATTTTCCCCCTAGTTGGGTGACTGCTGGGCATAAGCTCCTCCCCAAAAATCAGTAAGCAGTAATTATCTGTGTGTATATGTGTGTTTTTTAGGGGTGGGGGAAGTTATTTTGGGCAGTCATCCTAGATCCTGTTAAGTTTTTTCTTTTTTTTTTTTTTTTTCCCTTGCATTTCTTATTGTTGATGAAATTGTATTGCTCACAGCTTGTATTTTCTAAAATTTTATGACCCCTCTGTTTTTAAAACTGAGAAAGGTAACATTGGAAAAAATCATGAACTTGTAAGTAAGGTTGGTAATTAAGTCCTTCATTTGGATTTCTCTGTAAATGCTTTAAGGAAAGAACTATACATTTTGAACTTTGGTGAGCTGTTACTTTCAGGAGTAACCCCACTAAAGTCTGTAGAGACTACTTATGTGAGTAATTGTTCATTGGGATATGAGTGCAGAACTTAAAATCAATTAAAATGTTAATAAGAGAGTTGTGCAAGAACCTGAAGATTACTTTTAAGTCATTATTTTAGGGGATTGTTATCTTCACATTATATTTCTACACTTCTGGTTTTATGCTGAAGGTACAGTACTACGCATATGATGTATTCTGGAAGTAATGTTTTTGTATTATGAATTCTTGGAATGCAAACTTGCCTTATACAATGAGAACTTTGTGGTGTCTAGTTGTATCAAATGTATTGAAATCCATACTGCTTAAATTTGCAAGTGCTATACAGGTTGAAGTTTGGGGCTGATAGAGCTTTTTTGAGCTTTTTTGCAGTCAGCAATTAACTTCCTTTAACGTTTGTTCAATCAAATGCAGTTATTGCTGTACTTCTGCTAGAGGCATGTTTTTGCTATTAAATGATTTCAGTTTAGTAAATTTAAACTACTGCTGTTTTACTGTTGGTGGACCAAACTTGATTATAGCTTATCTCTTTTTTTTTCTTCAGATTATAAACTGGTTTTAGCAAATGAAGAAAGTTTGTTAAACCAGTCTTGCTTAATAGACTGTATCCACACATTGTAATTTCTTTTTTTTAAAATAAATAATGGAATCTTGCAGTGTTTCAGCATCACTTTGATTAGTATTCAGTATTAAATAGGCAGTAACTTTCAGTCCTTGAATTGTTTGGGACTCTGAAACATTTAAGATCAAAGGGCAAAATAAGAGAGAAGAAACAAACCCTTCTCATTTAGGATGACACTGTAGAACTAAATATATAATGCACTTAACTTTTATCAAACATTTTCAGAAGAAATACCTACATATAAATTATCTGTGTATTGAAACTCCTTTGCCAATTGAAGACTAACTTGGCATTGTTATATGATATTTGGTCTTGTAGGAGTTAGATTTTTTGGATGTCTTTGAAATTCTTTGTTTCCCTTGCACCAAAGATTAGTGGAAAAACAAAAGATAAGTGATATGTGTTGTTACTAAAGGAAGCTGAGCATGTACTACAAATTACTGTCCTGATGAAGTGAGCATGTATTTCTTCTTCAAGTTAATTTATGCCATTTGTGGAAGCTGTCTGGGGAGCCTTTTGGTGAAATACAAGCAGTCTCTATGCAGAAGAACATGTATGCACCCATATCCTAATAACAATTGTTGAAATATTGTAATCAGGCAAGAGTACTGTCATGTTATGTTATAGGAATACTAATAAATACTGTGTGTTACTGTGAGTTCTCATGCATGGTAGGTACAGAAGGGACACCTGTTACCCTTCCGACCAAAAGACTGAGCTGGTGGCCCTGAACTGCACAGCTATCCTGTGGAATGACAGGTTAACGTGGGCTGAATTTTACCTGCTTTGTGTCTTTGTTTGATTCCACACTGTTCAAGTGACAACTTTTTTGGCTTTTATGTATTATGGCAAATATCCTAGAACACAAGTTACTGTACTGAAAGAGACCAATGGACCATCAAGTCTATTCTGCTTACAATTGTGCTAATACCTTTGCTTACTAGAGGGCTGTATTAATGTTGAGAGTTAGACTGCTGCAATAATTTATTTAATGTATTGTTGAATAGTTCTTTTCTTCTATTCTTCTTCCTAGCCATCCTCTAAACAACATCATGTTCCATTTTTGTAAATAAACCCTTTCCGCTGCAGGGGTCTTCAGACTGAAGTCTGCTTTCTCCATTAAGCTTGCATGCCTGATCTGGTCACTGGTTTTCAGAGAATGTTTGCATGTCTGAGATGGCATTTCTACTCCCCATATGTGCATTCAGCTCCTTTTAATCTTTTGGAGAAGGAAGCTTTGTCCTCAAGTTGTTTTTGTAACTTCTTAAGGTGCTTAATTTAAAAATTACTCTCTATAAATTCAAATGAGAATCCAGTCATCCACTTTTGACAGAGGCAGCAAACGTATGGGCATAGAGTTTATTTCCTCCTTGAAGAAATGCAACTCCAGCCCCTTTTTTTGGTTCACATAAATCCAAAAATAGCTTTTGATTTTAAAACATTTAAATATACAGCCCTCAGTGGGAACTGTGGTTGTTGCTAATTTGACAATATTTGGTTAAGAAAGTTAAGAACAGCAGGCAACAGTTTTATGCACACAGTTTCATGCTAATTTGAAGCCTAATTCATAAATACCCCCAAAGCAGGCACACTTATGTTACAAAAGCACTAATAATGTACACTGATATTTGCCCAGCAGCCTCACTTCCTGCCTTGGCTCCTTCTGACAGGAAGGTGACTAATCTCTGTGTGTGTTTCTGTAAAAACAGGGATGATTGTGGGGTCAAAAGGTATATACAGGCAAACCCGTTGTCCTTGTGCTTAACCTGAGCTCCACCCTATTGTGCTATCTTATACTACTTCTTTGGTTTGAGGTTTTGTTTTTTGTGGGTATGGGAAATTGAGGTAGAATTGGAGTTCACTGCCTTTGTATGTTTTTCCTGTTGCTGTGGATATTTCTTATTGGCAGAGCACTGACACGCATTTAGCTCTAAGCATGCTTAAGAAAGGTAGGCTTTGGTATATATTTGCACGTGCCAAAATACAGGCAGTAGACATACTTGTGTATACCTATTTATGGTAACAGCACATTTTAAACAGGAAAGTTTATTTGCATACCTGTTTTCAAATTATAGACATTCAGATGCTTATGCATTTAGAAAGTTGTCTTTGCTTACAAATGAAGGTGTCTTCGCTCCATCCTGCTCTCCCTGTCCCACTAGCATAATGGTCAGGGGTAATTGATGTGTTGCACCACTCCAGAACTTGCTTTTTAGTTATGTATTGCCTGCTTCTTCCCATGTAAAGGTAGCCATGGGAGATGTTATGGAGAAGTAATAGTTGAAGTCCTAAGCTTAACTGCAATAAAAAGACTCAAAATAGAGTTTGTCTGGACCATATGAAGTAGGTACTGGAATCAGAGAGTCTCTAATGCCTTTCACAGCAGTCTTCAATGTTTCATCATATTTGCTGACTGAATGTCCAGTTTGTTGTTGAATGTTGTTGGAAAGCATGCACTTGCACATGCTTTTCAAAACCCCTGCTCCTTCCGTGTCTTACTGCCACAAAGTCAGTGAAAACGCATGCATAAGTAACATGGAAGTGACACCATCATTTGGGAAATGGGAACTGACTTTCATCACAATCCTGCAAATTACTTTTAAAGTGACTTGGAAGAGTCCCACAATAAGCAACTGCTTACAAGGAAGAAGTGTGGAACATCTTATTTAAGCTAAAATTGCAATAGAACAAGCAACCACTCCGTGTCACATACCTCATCCCCATCCTCATCCATTTCCCCCCCGCCCCCCCCCCCCCAAAAAAAAAAAAAGGGAAGAAAAGAAGCAAAATTCGGAGAAAAGTTGGGCTAGGTCCTTGCTGTGGTTTGGAATGGCTAAATATGTTCCTGATGCTGAAGATTTTCAGTGTGAATATGCTTAGACTTACTGTTTTGACTTAGAGTGTGCAATCTTGATTTTTGCACCAAGCACAAACCGCGTGCTCAGTTTCAAAGAACTCAACAGTTCTTTGAAAGTAATAATTCACAGCTTTAACTCAGAATTTGTCTCAATTTTAGTTATTGTTTTTTAGTCTTAATTCTGAATTTTTTGTAGTTTATAATTACTACTTAATGTTAAAATATAGTACGCAAGGAACCTGGAGGGAGTTGTTTACTCCTTTTGTTTGGCTAGGTAATCTCTGCTGTAAAGAAAGAGGCAAGAATGTGTTGGTGGGAGATCTTTCCTGTGGTTTAAAAAGTAGTCTGAAAAATTGGGAGTAACTTTTTATTGATGACATAAAACCTGAACACTGTTAAGAGGACACATTTTGCTGCTTCTGGCTCAGTATTTGTGACTAGTGCTTTCTGATGTTGTCAGTTCCAGCTTTGTTATCTGCTTGAAGTAAACGTTGAAGACTCTACCCTACTCTGTGAAAAGTTTTCCTCTATTAATGTGCTTATACCCAAAACCTGTGGTAGCTACTGTTTTGCAAAGGACTCTGATAGCTTGTAGCACCATCTCTGGTGAAGAAATTCTCTGGTCTCCAATTTTAAGTTCTCAGAGAAAGGCGCTTAGGAACTTCTAAGAGGAGTTTGAAAGCCTGCCATGGAATTAAAGGGGTAATTGGATTTCCTAGTTTGTGGTGCACTTTATGACACTCTAGAAACTCCTAAATCATCTCATACTGCATGGTATAAAACTGTCCTCTTTTTTGTCACACAATGGTGAAGAGTGTCTTCATGTTCCTGTGATAGCAACCAGGTAAGCCTTCAATGGGAGTGCAGAGGAACGAAGTGTTCCACTGTACCTTAACGGGGAAAGCTAATACAGAGGTTTTTTAGCTTCTTACTGCAAATTCACTAGCTGGGGGAAATCTGGGGGGTTTTTTGTTTATTTTTGTTGTTGTTGTTTCCTTCTTTTGTAACTATTGTTACTTTGTATTTCATGGAGGGTATTTTCTGTTCCAACACTAGCCTTGGACTGCATCAAACTAGAAAATGTGTTGGTGAAGAAAGTATTTACCTTGCTAATTGCAAAATAAGTAAGTTTTCTTTTGAGTTTCAGAATGCATGTTGTCTTTTGTAATTAATAGAGGCTTCTTGAGGTAATCTGCAGGGCTGTACAGTCCTATCTATATTCCTATTTCAAGATAACAGTAAAGAATTCTCTCTTTAAACAAACAAAACAAAAGAAACTGTGTTACTTCTACAGTCCCATACTAGTCTTTTTATAGAGTTAAAGTCCTTATACTTTTAACACTTGTAATTGTGGTTGAATAAATGCCCTACTTTCAAGTAGTAATGGAAAGATGGTCTGTATTTATTCTGGCACTGAAAAACTGACTGGTGACCAGTTTGTTCTTTTCAGCTCAGGTAGCTGTTGATCACAAGAGCTCTATTTAGTATAGCAGTGTATTTGAACAGATGACACCCACTTAAATATTTATAATTGTATTCTGACTGAATTAACTTGCAGAGACACTGAATAACCATGCTGAAACCTCAGGAAAAGATGTGTTCCACATAGGCTATAGAGAAAGCTTTGAGACTGACATGAATTTCTGATTATACATTCCTCAGAGTCAGATAGTATTGTTGATGAATGCTTTCTAACAATACTACATTGTCTGTGCCTCCATTTCATTATCCTTGTATGAAGATAAGATAATCTTCATCCATTTTAGATAATTTATGATGTTAGAGTAACAGATAACACCAGTACTTCTGTTTGGTAGGAAAGATGTTTTCCAGTACCTCAGATATGTTCCTGGCCTGATCTTATTCCTCCCTCATTTTTATTCCTCCTGCCCTTGCCTCTGAAAGCAAAACCAATAAATATTTTTCAAACGAATGAATTAATATGAAACTCATATCAGATGTGTGGCTTTAAATGAAAACTGATCGGTTTTCAAGATACTGAAAATGTAAAGCTGTTTTTATCTATTGATACTCATCCTTTCTCCCACAAATGCTTTTCTGTGTAAATGTTTATATATTTAAAGCTTCGGATTTTCACTAGATCAATTTAAAAGTGTAAACATGCAGGTGATGGCAGGACTTGCATCTTCCTGATGGAGGGGAGCAGAAGTATCCAGTTAACTTTGTGCACAATTTAGGAAAAAAAATTTGCAAGGGGCACTGAATAGCCTAAGCAAATATGAAAAATTGACTTTGGATTTTGACAAGTGGGTTCCACAAAACTGTTTGTGGAGCTGTTTAAACATAGCCAGGTAAAAAGGTTTCCAGTTCCTTCTGGCTGGAGATGCTCACTTTCAGCCTTCTGCCTGATGTTGACTGCACTCTCAGTTGTGTCAATACAATGCTTCATGAAGCTTTTCTGCAAGCTGAATTAGTAAGAATTTGATTTGGAATAAAATGCAATCAGACTTTCCTGAGAGTGATGGAAGGAGTGAGGTTTGTTTTCCATAGGTCCAGATCATTTCACAGGATATGTTAAAATTATTTTTAAACACCTGAAATTTATAATTAGTCTTTAAAAATTACTGCAAATGTTCTTTCTTTTTTAGTAAGCTCCTGATGTTCTTGTTTAAAAACCTGATATATCACAGTAAAAAGAGCATTCACATAAAAACATAAAAACACAAAATACTTATATTTTCCTGGGGAGGAATACTTTTATATTTTCTTAATTCATGCTCTATTTTTCTCTGATTTTTATTAGATTATTTAATATCTTGTTCTATCTCTGTGCCTGATGGACTCGAGGTTTCTGTCAGACTCCCCTGGACCACAGTGAATAAAGGAGAAGCCATGGTAAAAGAAGAGTGGAAACTATTCCTACTTTCCCAAAGGTGAAAAAGTTCAAGCAGCTTCCTCAGGTATCCCATAATTAGGGGAATCTTCCAAATAGTTTGTGAAAAATAGGTGTAACTGAGCTGCTTTTTCAAGTGTACCCACTGGAGCAGGTAGTCAGCCTGCTGAATAGTCTTATTCATTGACTTTACTACCTGCTGTGGTTTGGACAATTGGCACAGAGTTGTTTTTAAACTTTCATGTTTAAAAACAGGTGCCAAAGGGGGCGTGAGGGGAAATCCAGACTTCTACAGCCAGAACAAATAAAAGTTGTCTGAGTTCACTTTAAAAATAAGTGATTTGTTTAGGTTTTTAAGTCTGGCATTTTAAATATTGCTGTATTCTTTTAATTTATTTAAATTGAGACTTAGGAAAGTTCTGTTGGTGGGTGCATATAAACTTTCTCTACTCTCTCCCTTATGCAAAATAAGCTTAAGTCCATGGAGCCTAATCATTCCTCATGATTATTAATAGGGCTGGTTTTAGTTTCACTTAGCTGAGATTGGATTTTCACAAGCATTACATTGTCATAAAGGAGAGTCATAATTACCCGCTTGTAATAAAGTGCTAATGAAGTGGCTACTTTTATTATTACAGAAAATTACAGGACTGCAAAGTTTTATAGGTGACACTTGCTGTATTACCTGACTCAAATCCACAGGCTTCAATGTCTCCTGCGTTTCATAGGAGAAGTGTGATAGGATTATTTTTTAAAAGTACTTTAACCAGTAGGCTCTCATGTTCAAAGATTTGAGGATTGAAAGTTATATAAAAGTGGTTCGTATGTGGAGCAGGTAAATGCTTCCCAGACTACTGATACAAAAAATTATTCATACACCAGGGAAGGATAGGGACTCCTAAACTCATGACAGGCAACCTGACCAGACTGCCAGCTTGTTTCCAATGGTGATACTTTCTGACCCTGCTGTTGCTGTGGTAAGTGGTGCAAAACTAGAACCAAAAAGTGACCTCCTGTCGGAGGTGATGTTAGCTGAATTCTGCAACCATTGATGGAGAGAAGTAAACAAGGATCTCCACGGAATTAACGCGTAAGAGCCCAATGTATTTCTGCTGCATACAGAAGTAAAAGTGGGTAACTTTCCAAGCAAAAATTAATTGCTTTGAGATTTTGAGTGTGTTACTCTTGGATTTAGGTGTGCAGGTTCCACTGGAGTCGTTAAACCTTCTGGACATTCACAGTAAATTGACTGTACCTTTGACTTTGTCACAGCTAAAGAATGTAGCTATGAAAAGGTAATGGCTGCTTGGATTGTATGTGCTTAAAGTGCTGTGTTGTGAATATGTTTAAACCTTAATGAATTTACTAAAGATGAGAGGTGGAGAGGCAGGGACCTGAATCCACAAATGCCAGATCCCCATCTGATTCCTTAACAAATGAGCCATTTGCTTCTGTGTGATCTGTAACCAATAGCCAGATTTTGTCCTTGAAACAGTTTCTCTAGCAGTCACTTAGTTAGGGATGTAGATAAAGGTAAAGTTTTGTTAAACATCTCATGGTCCATGAGCAAGGAGGAAACTGCTCTGCTCTCAGCAGCTGCTGTCGATGACGTATGCTACAGCAGAAGGCTGATAGCGGATTTCAAGGAAGATTTTCTGAGATGCTGGTATTGCTACAGGTCTGGAGTGAAAGAAGTCTTCCACCAGTCTGCAATAACCAGGATAAAGAGTTAGGACCTTGAAATGGGGGTAAGAAAAAGAGAGTCTTATAGGAAATGGGATATGGAGGGAAAGAGTTATTTATATGTGTCACATAGTCCAGATTGTGATGTTAAGTCTGAATTTTATGGTTATCCCATGCAACATCTTGACAAATTCTTGTAGAACCTGTGGGTTTCTTCAGTAACAAAAGATAAAAGGAAGGACAACACTGCAACTCTCATCTGTTTTCTGATCAAACTTTCATGAAATGGGAAAGACATGAAATGGGAAAGAGCATTTCACCATACAAGGTGAATGGAAGCCCATGTAATGCACAAATTCTGCAAAATAAATGGTGTTTGGGTACAGCTAAGTTGGAAATTAAACCTCCTTAAATGTAGGTGCCTTAACCTGGGCCTGAACCCAGCCTTTCTGGCTTTATACAGGCTGTTGGACCGTAGTGCTGAAAAGCTGAAGCAGTTTTACTCAATTTAACAGTCTGGCTGCAACCTGTGTTGAGCTGCGACAAAACCAAAGGGAAAGGCAGGGTAAATGCCTTGTGGTTAACTTGCACTGTGCTCCAAGCTGTTGTGGGAATGAGTGATCTCCATCTACGACTAGTTTGAGATTGTGTACTCTTTGTTTGCGTCTTAGGCATGCTTATTTTGCTATATATTATACTGTTGTGACTGAGGTTTGAAACTTACTATAGTTTGAGTATGAAACTGTTTCATTTTATTCTCACTACTGAAAGGATTTAGTAGGTCTTTACAGCACTTAAAAGTCAACTTTAGAAAACTTTTGCCAAAGGAATTTGTTTGACCAAATTTCATCAGTTCTGTGTTTCTGATTAGAGCTTTAAAATGGTATTTTTCTTAAATGTATTTTGCCTGGCTAGGGAAGATATCTAATCGTTGCAGATATAGCATTGAAGTATAAAGGAGTGGGAGTTGATCAAAATCTGCAGTGAACATCTACTCCAAGTATCTTGAAGTTCTTTACAGATTCACCTCAGACAGAAATGAAGAGGGGTGTAACTTAAACAAGTGGCTGTCTTCCCTTTGGGCCACCCACAAGCTGTAGATTCGAGTTTGAGAGCTAGTATAACTACTTGTCCACAGAAGAAAAACATATATGATGATTAGGAGGGCTTTTTAATATGTAGAAAATAAGGGAGGGTGTATGCAAACCCCAAAGGTTCTGAGACGGCTTGCTATGTTATAAATTATTTTTCAACCAGAAAAAAGTGTGGAATCTGTGACACTAGGGCTAAAATGAATGCTCTTACTTGATATGGAATCTAGTTTTTGCTTGATACATTTTATTCATACTAGTTTCATCACATCATTTATCATTAAATCTGGAAGAGGCAGTTCAATCTTGCCTTATTGTCATTGCATGGCTTATTCAATTAGTATCTGGTTTTCCAATTCTCCGCTAGAAACAAAGCAAAATTCTGGTTTTGTATTTGCAATTGCATTCTGTATGCTAGCTAATTTTTTTAAAGGTACTTCACATTTTTTGGATAAGTGAGAAATGGACTTCAGTGTTAGATTTCGGTGCAGGAGAATAAAAAAGGATCCTTATATACAGAAGATCCATCTGCAAATTCAGTAGAAGTTATAGGAATGAATTTTGGAATCTGGTTTTTGGATTGAAAGCCTTTCATTTGCCAGCTTGAAATATTTTTATATAAAGCTGAGCATCTTTAAACGTTCTCCCTTTTTCAGGACCTAAACATAACACTGTTTGTCTGTTGAAACATTAGGTCACTGAGAATTCACATTAGGTCATTCAGAGAGAGCTTATTGTTTCAGAAAATAGACCTCCTGTGTCTATAGACCTACGGTGGGATGTATTTTCTTACCTACATATTAGTAAGTAAAAGTAAAATTAACATTACTAGGATATTTTCCTTCTGGTTCCTTTTTATACCTGTCTAAATCCAGATCTTTTCTGGTATGTCCTGTGTACATAAATTGTATTGGTTTTGAGAGCTGGATTCCACCTTGGGCTGTGCTGATGACCGCAGGATGTTTATGTGAACTATGCTAAGTTTCTGGCAGACTTCTCCCTCTGAGGTCTTCATGCAGTACTCTGTCCCTGAGACACTCATGTCATTTAGGACAGGTTTTTTTGTTTGTTTGTGCACCAATAGTTTGCAGGTACTTTAAGGAAAAATATATTTAGGCTAGTCGTGTAGGGAGTGTCAACACTGCTGGGAAACTGAGAGCTGGCAGGAGCATGAGCAGAATTCCTTTGATATGTGAAATAATCTCCAGACAACCCTAAAAAATCTGTTTAATAATAGTATAGGATAACTTTCATACCTTTTCCAGTTTCTAGGGCTCAAAAAATGCCAAATAAAGATAAGACAAACTTTTGCATTGACAAAGGAAGATCTATTTTACAAACTTAATGAGGGTAATGGACATGGTTTTGTCATGTTCTTTCTAAACCTACTTTGGGGTAAACTTCTACTGGATCACCTTTTAGAAGCAGAGAAAGACCTTGCTGTAAAGATTCATATTCTGTAAGAAAACAATCTGTAGTTTCTAGAGAATTTGATGAGAAGCTGTCACAGTGATATTACCTATAAATCTCACACTTAGGGCTCATGGGAACTCAGGGTCTTGGTCTTTTGAAAATGAAAAGTCAAAAACAATCATTAGAGATAAAGGATCAGAATATCTATTTTGGTTGTGAGTTGACTTCTGCAACTTCAAGAGTAGAGATTAAGTTAACATTTCAGTATTTTTAAACTGTCCTTCTCTTGAAGGATAGCACAGGCCACACTACCATCTGGCTGTTCTGATGGAAAACTGCCTCAGGCTGTTTGTTCAAAGCCCCCCAGAGAAGCCTCTCTCCTGAATTGTTAACATGCTGTCCTTGGAGTCCTCCTTTCCTAGGTTACCTGAAGGACCAGTATGACATCTCGGACACATAGATGCACATGTGTTTTTGTGTCTAATACCTGTGGGCAGTTATTTTGAATACTTACATGTATACAACTGCTAAAAAAGTGATACTTAACAAGACTACATTTTGCGTTTGGAGTTATTTTATGGTCTACATCTAAAATGTCTACTGAAAGGAAACATTTTTTGTCCTCAGTTATATTTATGTTCAGGAAAGGACTGTAGGGCTCTTCAGGTCTCAACAACCAACTTACTACCAAGGACTGATGGCATCTATTAAATTTAAGATGACTGCACAGTGGCCTGTGAGGTAGAATATTCCTTTTTTGACAGTGGGGTCTAGACTGGTTTATGCAAACGTGGATCAGGCCTCTGATGATTTTTAAAGGGTATGTATGGCCCAAATCCATATTAAGTAGAAAATAAATTTATAAACAGAGTCTAAGAACATAGTTCTGAGTTTCTGCAGTCAAGTTTATAGCCCATCAAAACTTTACCAGCTCCTTGTACCCCTACTGCACAACACTTCTGCATTTATGCCATGTGCCTGAAAGGCACATAAGAAGCATCTCAAGCTTGTGTTCTTGTGCTTGGAGGACAAAGCAGCTGCAATTATATTCTGCACAGTCTGTTTCTTTTGGAGAGTGGTCCATTAAGCAGCTAAGTAGGTGTGAGGTCTCGGGCTGAACACATAAATAGGCTCTTTGGAGAATTTAGCTGCCAAACTCTAATAAGTCTTTTTTGTGCAAATGAAATCTGAAATGTATAATAATTATATAGAATTTCATGGCAGTGGCAGAATGGATATTTTGCATGTTACACCAATATGTGACAAATTCCAAACCTATGGAAAGAATGGAGGTCTTGAAGCTGCTTTGCAAGATGGATGTACAGAATGAGGGTAGAGACTTTTTTCTTAGTATTTTTATTAAAGAATGGCCAAAAAGTTTTAAACACATCTTTCTGAAAAAGCAAAAGCCTGGGGTATAAGAAGTTGGAGTTAGAATGGTGAAAATTTGACCATGTCTTAATTGTCTGAAAACCTAATCTTGAGGAAGCATCACACTTCCCACTAGAGATGAAGCAAACCACGTTATAACATCAGGTAATTATTTTAATGGTTAAGCTCTTTTCTCTTATGCTTTTACAATTCAGGGCATCATTTTTTTGTTTTGAGAAAAACTACTTTCACAATCTTTTCATTATTATTACTATTAAAGACATAATATGACTAAAAGCTGTTTAATCTACAAAAACTGGTGTGGAAAGTGCTGTGTATTAAGACTAAATTACTACGAATTAAAATGAAATCTTCACAAGAAAAAAAGCCAAGAATACAAATGTTTCGTATGTGCCCTTTATAATTCTATAATTTAAAGCATGATCACTTGTTATCTCTGCGTTCTCTCTCCTTACTGATATTTGCCTTCCTTTGAGAACCTCTTGCCAAACAGTTCCTAAGAGTAAGAAACTAGTGCTTTGGAAAACTTTAAATTCACAAGTACCAGCTTCAGGCTTAACATCTCTTCCCAATGGAATTTCTTCTCTTTTTCATCCCAATCATTTACAAGGTTTGTGTCTGGAGAACCTTTTAAAGATAAGTATTACAATGTTCCTGGCTCTTTTTAAAGAACTATGTTTTTTACTTTTGAAGTATAAAAAACAACGCCAAAGTTGGTAAAAACTGGGGTTTTTTAATTCTGTTTTCCCAAGGTCTGGCATTTAGTTTCTTCAGTCTAGTACAGAGTGTTTGCTCTGAATTATAGTTGTTGTCCTTCAATATGAGGACTTAGAAATCCTTTCTGTATTCACTATATTTTGGAGCTGATTGGACTATTAATCTGGTATCCTCCTATATATATGTATATCAAAATAATCTATAGAAGACTATAAATATGGTTAGGAATATCAATATATCTTTTGGGGTGCATCGCTTTGGGGGGTGGGATTGTAAGATGCTTTTCTTTTGGAAACTGGTTGGTCATTACAGCATGTAAGTACAGAGAGAGGATTAGAGTTTTAAAGCTCTGCACATATGTGTAGGTGATCACTCTTTAGCTTCACCTCTCAAAGTAATCAGTATATAACTATTAGCCTTTCTTCTGTGGTTATTTGTTGGGGGTTTTTTTGTTTATTTTGGTTTTTTATTTGTTTGGGTGTTGTGTGTTGGTTTTTTTTTTTTCCCTGCCCTTTGTTTCCTCCTGGATACTGTAGTTAGGCAGGTATTAAGGATTTTCGTGATTATACAGACCTTCAGCTTTTCTTAGTGCCCTCGTGCCAGGAATCGTGGATGTCAATGGCGTATATATATATATATCCACTGCTGTTTCAATGGCAGTAGCTAAAATGGTAAATAAAGTACAGAAGATTGTATATCAGTGAGTTTGGTTCATTCTGTAGTCTCTTAATCCATAGATCCAATGCTGTCCAAAGAGGTTTGGCCTTGTTGCCTGTGTGCTGTGCACTGTAAAGTCATGGTGCTCATGTGCAGTAAATACAATGCTTTCAGAAGTTTTGCTTCATAGGTAACCTAAAGTGTAGATCCTCTCTCAGAGGCCTCAGGATTACTGAAGTGCTATGTTCGTCTGGGAAGCCTGAGTTGTCAGCCAGGATCAATAATTCGGAAAATTAGGGATATGTTTTATCTCCCCTTCCAGTCAGGAAGGAGCCATTGTCAGGGGGCCAGGGTACAGCAGAATGGAAGTTGCACCAAGGGCAGGAGTCGTGACTGCTCAGCAATAAATGGTAGAAGCAGAAGAGAAATGAGAGAGAAAATCGACTCCAGTCACATTATGAGAAGGTAAGAAAAGAGGGCATGCTGACAATTTTTAGCTACATGCTCATAAAAATACTCACTGTGTAGGCCTTAATTTCTCTAAGCATTGAAGTTCTTAATTCTGAAAACAAAGTGTGGATTAGTTTCTACAGGAAAACACAACACTGAAAGGGATTTGAGAGGGAGTGACTATTGCAGAGTGCTGCCTCAGATCAGTAGAACTGATCCCTTTCAAAACTGCTGCCTTGTTAGGCACCACATTTTTTTACTTAAGTTTTGTAGGTACTTCAACTACTCAGAAAATTACCTCTGTTTAGGCAGTGAGGAGGCATTGAAGCCCATGCCCCAGATAGACTCAGTCCTAAATGATGGAGGCAGTTTCATGCTCTGAATACCACTTTTATAGAGGCAACTGATTGCTGTCCTTCAGCCTCAGGTGAGGCTGGAGATAAGATTTCATATGCATGCCTTTCTCCAGGTGGCTGACTGAGGCATTCTGGCAGTCAATATACTGACAGTTTTAAATCCATCCTTATAGGTGTCCCTTTGTACATTGTTCAGTGAACTGCAGTACTGAATGCTCTGTAATGCCTGCATCACTCTTTGCATCAACCCTTAGTGCCCACTGATGATTAATGGCAACAGCTCCCTGTAGGCAGAACCACCCAAAAGGGCTAAATCATGGCAGGTGCTGTCCATGTTTCAGTCAAAACTTCCTAAAATGCAGTTGTAAGTAGAGTCATTGATGGAGGAACATGAGATCATACAGCTGACCACATTTGTATTATGGTTCGTATTTAGAACAGTTAGGCAGTGGAAGATGGGGGGGGGGGTAATTTTATTTCTTTGGACTTCAGCGTTATGTTCTTTCCCTGTCCAACCCATCCCTCAGCATCTGCTTATGGCATCTGTTTGAGACAGGATAGTAGAATAGGCAGATGTTATGATTCAACCCATTTTGGTCACTTCTGAATTCTTAGTGTATCTCATTCCCCAGGATGTTTGCCTAGTTCCCATACTATGGATCAGACCAGACTGGAGGCAACTATTCTATTCAGTTTCTGCTGAAGCTGGATCACTGCTGAAAACCATGAAAGATTCAGGGAGCCAGAAAATGTTTGCATAACATCTTGTTTGCACTGCAAACTTTAGTCTTGCTGCAAAGTGTAAGATCTTATTTCAGACGTGTTCTGTTATGCAAAGTAATTTAAATGGCATTTAATAAGTATATAAACTTATGTGCTGTCATATCTGTGATCCATGCTGATTCTTCACCTGTTGGTTTTGAGCGCATAGAGGGACACACTGCAGCAGCAGAACATTCTGATACGGAATCACAGAATCTGATCGAATCATACAACCATAGAACAGACCAGCTCGGAAGGGACCTCAAAAGATTATCTGATCCAAACTTTCGTGGGAAAGGGAGCCTAGATGAGATTACCTAGCACCCTGTCCAGTTGCATCTTGAAAACCTCCAGTGAGGGTGACATTACCATGTCCCTGGGAAGGTTGTTCCAGTGAATGATTGTTCTCACTGTAAGGATTTCTTTCTTAAGTTGATATGAATATACTTTACAGCAGCAGAGGATTTTGATTTGTTTTGCTTTGTAGTTGGTTGGGGTTTTTTTAGTAGAATATAATTAATATTAAAAGAATACATTTTAAGAATAACCCCCCCTTTCCCTTTCCACTACTCTACTGCTAATTTTTTTGTCACCCTGTCAGCTCTTGAAAGTTGCTTTTCAGAGTTTGCAAAAGGCAAAATGGCAAACTGTAAGGAAACAACAAAGGAAACCTGGTTTGCTTTCAGGCTATCCTCTTTCCAACAGCACATCAGAATGTGTTTTCACTCCCATTAGAGCAGCAGGATTTCTTCTCCTGAAGACTGTCTCGGCTGGTGGAAGTGGTGTAAATGGAGAATGCAGTTAGGTTTTAACTAGAAATGTGAACGCTGCACATTTCATGCATAAAACATGCAAGCAATACATTTTAGAAGTGAAGGCTTATGTCTGTCTTTCAGTGATTCTTCCTATGCATTTCTTTCCATCTTCCATACCTTTAGCTTTGCTGTCTGCTTCTCTGCATATTTGATGCTTCCTTGTACTGTTTACTATGTTCTATCTATGCCATTCAGCATGTCATGGATGGAGGAATGTGTTGCTGCTCCCTATATCAGCTCTTGATACTCTTGCATTATCAAGCAGGGTTTCCTTGGAGCCAAGCAGCATGAGTAGGGTCAGAGTCGTTTTTTGAAAAGTGAGGCCCAGACAGAGAAGGAAATACATTTTTGAGGTTGGCTAGAATAGAGGCTTTAGATAGCAAGACACTACTGCATTGTACACTGTATTTTATTCTTGCTGCAGACTGTCTGACCATATTGACATAGAATCACTGCTTTTAAATAGAATTTAACTAGCACATAGTTTAGGTCATATTTTACATCTCTTCAAAAACAGTATATCCAAAACTCAATATTTAATTATCGTTAGACCACCAAAGATGCTGCTCTGACCATTGACTCGCTTTAAAATATGTTTTCATAAAAATGCAACCTGAGATAAAAGCAAACAATCCTGAAACTTCAGAAGGAACCACCATCTACTCTAGGTGAAAGCTTTAGATTTTCTAATTTTTTATTATAATTTCTGTCCTGCTGTCTTAAGAACAGAATTTTCAGCGTGTCTCGTCTTAAATAGCATCTTTCCGGTTAAGCAGAACTGAAGACCATCTGAGTTTGAGTTCTAGCCTGGATGTACCGTATAAAAATTAAGTTTTAAATTTCTCACTCATTTTGCTTGTATGCACACAAAAAGAAAAATCTGCTTCTTGGCTTTTAACTCTGAGAAGGTGCAGAGTGATTCAGGCTTGTGATGAAATGTTTCTACTGTGATGACAGCCCAAGAATGCTGTCTGCTGGATCAGGTCAGCTTTGGAATTCAGGGCGCTTCTCTTTTGTTTATGTCTGTGAACTTGACAGGAGCTCTTTCAACAGGAAACAAACCGGATATTTTTATGATATGCCACTCATTTCAGGTTTCTTCTTGCAGTAGCTCAGTCACTTGTTTTCTTCAATTTTATTTAAACACGGTGAGACTGAAGAGCCTTCTTGCTATCTGAGAAATCACTACCAGGTTTCCCAGTAATTCTCTGGAGTTTTGACATGTGTCTCCAGCTTATTCTTCCTTGAGCAAAACATACTTTTAAATATTTTCAGTGGCTAAAGCCAGACTGGGTCATTACAATAATTCATTCTGACTGTCATAACAGAAGACAAAGAAGCTTGCCGAGTAGCTTCTGTTTCTGCCCAAAGCATATCTTTAAGGACACAGCATCCTAGCCTTTATTTAGCTGTGGGTTACTCTGGTTGCTTCACACACTGCTTCTGATTCTCGGGAGGAGAATTCCTACTTGAGACCACACAGGGGAGCTCCCTTTAGATGATTTGTATCACATCTTTCAAATGTTTGCCAGGAGCTTTTTTTTTTTGCTTGCGAATTCTGCATTACAGTACTGTACAATACCTTTTTATTATGCAAGGAGAACTGAACTTTGTAAAACTATATGGCCTTGTTTTCATTTGGAAGAATTTAAGCATCAGGAACTATCATAGATGGCTACATCATCACACAGAATCTGTCCTGTATCTCCAAGGAACTTGATCTTTATTAGTTTAAGTATTTTAGAATACTTCTCTCTCTCTCTAAAATACTGTTTTAAAAATTAGTTCAGTGGTTCCATTTTCATATCTTTTTCTTTTGATCAGATTTTTATCCTGTCTTCTTCCTGCTTGTTTGGCTATGATGTATATTCTGTCTTTTTGCATACAGCACATGTGTTGCTATTAATATATACCTGTATATATCTGCATATAATGTCTATAAGTATACAAATTGGACAATGAACTTGCACAAATAAACTTTACAAATATGCTTTTTTATAAAAGACATCTTTTGTGTGTATGGATATGAAAAGTTATCTAGCATCACTTAATTTTCAGTATTTGTTTCCAATGCCATTTTCAGGCCATATATAAAAATAATAAATTTAATTTTTATTACAAAATATTTATTAATTTTGGAAAAGTGATGTAAAAAATAATCTAGACAAATTTATGAAATTACATAGAAAATATGTACCCATTTATTTATAATCTGTGAATTCAACTAGTTCTGACTTAAAAATGCAACTTTTATACTAATTGACATCAAAGAGATACCAGGGTTAGGTAAGCTATAGCAAAACTTTGTAAAAATTCTATTTGATATGTTTATCTGCAAATTCAAAAGAGAGAAGGTCATTTTTTCCTTATCAAAGGAGGAACATTCCTTGAACTTTTCTTGAAACTTTACCCTCTTTACCCTTAGGTGCATCAAAATCTTTGCTTTTTTCAAGTATCCTTTCTTTTCTCTTTTCCAAAACAGTTTTAAACAATGTAATCATCTTTTGAGAATTATTAATTAATGCTTTTATGCTCAGTTAAGTCATTCATTATACTTCAGTACAGGGTTGTTCCCAAAAGCAAAATTACGAGTAGTTTCAAAATTATTCAGGCTCTAGACACTAAGACTCATCTCCTTTGTAAATGATGGGGAGCAGAATGACAGACTGTACTGTTCACTTGAGCAAATGTCTAGACTGGCCCCCTGCATCTCTAAGTAGAGTCTGTTAAGTAGAGTCTGTTGTATCCTGACTTTGTCCATATTGACAAAAGTCCTGCCCTTGTCAAAGGTTTTCTATTAGGATAGTCTGCTAAATTAGTCTGAAATGCATCTTTCAAGCTGGAAAATGAGTTTAAACAGGAAAGGCTAAGGTAGAAATAAGGCTGTGGCAGCAAATACAAGTCAACAAAGGAATGCTGTCAAGCCTGGCAGGCCCAAAGCCTACATGAAGCATTTCACAGTGTTTCTATTGACAGATGCATGACTGAACCTGCATCTGGCAAGTTCTGCTGAGAGACACCAAAACAGCTCCTTTTTTTTTGGCCAAAAGAGTGGATATAAAACCCTTTCTGTGACTTGCCAAATGCACACAAATAAATTTGGCATGCCAATTTCTATTTGAGACTGTGGTAGCAGGTTGTACTTTTCCTCTGACTGTCATTATTAACTCTTCATGAGTGCTACATCACATCTTCCATTGCTAATGTCTAGTTGACCCCATTAGATTTATTGTGCTTCCATTTGAGTTACTGGGAGGTTGCCTATTTTCTAGCAGCTGCTGCTTTACAGGAGCATGCTCCGCAGCATATTTCATGCCTCTGGCCAGCTGCACAAAGCAAATTCTGCTTTTTGATATTTGGGCCTCTGAGCACATTGGATGTCTCTATGCAGCTGGCACCAGACTCTTGCACTTATGCAGAAGCTGGCTAGATGTGAATCAGTCCTCGACTGCATCACCTGAGCACCGATACCTGTGTTAGTGAGGGGACATCTGTGCTAATGCAACTGCTTCCAGGCCATGCTTTGTATGCAGCCAGCTCAGGGTGTAAGCAGAGTCTGGTTGCACCTGCCTGTGTAGATACCTCTGTTGTGTCCAACAGAACATGTAGAACTGCCAGTTCTGGTCACCTAAAAATAAATTATCAAATTACAGTATAAAGAAATAGTTGTACGGTTACAAAATACAAGAAGAGTGGAAAAATAATGCTGCTGCAAAGGGAAAAAAACCTTTTTCTTTTACACCAAACTATTTCCATTGAAATGCCAGAGTGTACAAAACTGGGAATTGGCAGGAGACTCCTCCACGCAGCATTTCTCTGTTGGATGCTTGGGGGAAAGTGGCTTTGGAGCTGGATGAGTGGGCAGGCTGGAAATCCTATTGTGTGTGCTTAGGATTTTGAACAGGATTTTCAGAACTTCTTCATTCTGAATTGCAAAATATGATAGTTGGTATGTGCCAAATGGTAAGGTTTGTAACAAATATGCATAACCAATTATGGAGTATGCTATGAAGCAGAAAGAACAGCTTTGGTGCCTGTTATACTGTGTTTCTAGAACTTCACTTGGTGATTGAGCGATTTTAAAGTGAAAGATAAATACTTCCACACCCATTGGAAAAGCAGATATTTTCCTTTTAACAGAGAACATCTGTTGTAGTTAAACTTATATATGAAATACTTTTTTCTGAGAAATCAGAGCTACTGCAGTTTTTACAAACAGTAAAGACTGAAAAGAGGACAAGAGTCCTTATGAATTAAAGGTCCCCTTGTATATAGAAAATAAATAGGGATTTTACAATAACATCCATGATTCTCCTACATTAAAACAAACAAACAAACAAAAAACAAAACAAACCCCAAAAACAGAAGCCAGAAATAAAAAAAAGCACAGCCTCATTCCTAAGACCTCTAGAGCTGTTGTCTCTCCTCATTTTACACAGATGTAGTTTGTTAGTATTCTGGAAATGTAGATATATCAAAAGCCCTGTTTTACACACTAAACAGTGTAAACAGCTAAATATTTGTGTATGTGACATTAGGTAGCATTAGCCATTGTCTCCTAAAAAGGCTAGTCCAGATAATAGTATAAGGGCCACCTTCTTTAGCTCAAAAGTTGACTCATGCATTTAGTTACTGATTCAGCTGAACAAGTTCTGCTTACAGCACATGAACAGGCCCATATAGTTGCACAAATGGCTCACATGATTCAGAGAACAATAATCTTTTGAGTTAGTATGATGGTGCTTTTTTCCCCTCCATAAAGAAGGTTGAGAGTCACAGAAGACAGTTTATCTTTTAAAAATATGTTTGATGCTGCACTGATAGAAGCAATATTTTGGGACTGATTTACAGCAGGAGGAGCCTCTAAACATGTATTAGGAGAAGTAGTATCTACTATTACATCAGCCAGTGCTATTCTAAGAGACAAATTTTGGGACTCAAAAGTGAATTTGATGAGAATTTAAAAAAAAAAAAAAAAAAAATCTAAGATAATCAGTCCTGAACGCTTTTTTACTTTTTCTACCTGTTGCAGTTAGATAAATAGGTATAGTTGTACACCAAAATATGTGGAGGAACAGAAAACACCGTAAATATGCCTTGTTTGAAGACCAGCCACAGTTTTGATACTTTCAGTGTTGGCTACAATGAGTATTTTATACTAGCCTGACTTAATTCAGTAGAATATGGTTTTGCCCAAAGTAGGCATTGATTTTAAAAAAAAAAAGTGTCCAAATTGTTTAGTGCTACTACAATTTAATGCCTAGTTCAATCTATGAATTTCCAGTTCATATATGCATAATTTTCATCCTGTCATGGATTAGTTAAAGCTTCCAAAGTAGCCTAAGGGAAATGTAGAACATTGATTTACAGTGCTACTAATGCAATGCTAGAAATAAGCTGTTATGCCTTGAAAGAGCAGCCGAAGCAGTTATATGTAAGATCTGATCGTTTTTATGTGAATGGAGATAAAAGTGACATGGTTGATGAAGTGAGCTGAAGTGGAAAATGTCATTATATTCCTCAGTAACTAAATTCCCTCTGTCCCACACAAATGGAAAAAAATCTCAATAATATTTTAAAATCTGGGTTTCTTTTTAAAAAGTACTTTTCATTCAAAAAAGCTGTTGTTGGGAAAACTTTGTAATATGTTTTTCCCTGAAACCCTTTTTCTTCTAAATATTATTGTGAGAGGCTGGGAAGTTTGTGGCTCGGTTTCGTTATTTCATATGGTCTTCATTTTCTCTTATTGAAAGCAAATTAAATTTTACATGTATGTGTGTGTGTGTATGTGTATTTATAGTGAGAGAGAGAAAGGAGGTCAACCTTCAACCTGAAAAAGGTGGCAGAAGACTAAGAAATATTTTCCCATCATCAATTTAACCATTCCAACTTAGTTATATATGGTCAACTAGTAAATTTCTCTTTCCAAACTGGCCTTTGCTCATGAAACACAACATGTTTCCTTTGGCTGCAGGAGCTTTAAGTAGACATGGTACAAGAGGTTAACAGTGCCAAGTTAGCTGAAAGGTCTATTAAAACATTTTAAAGTGGGCAAGAAGGAACAGTGCTACTTATTTACTTGAACTCAAAGTATTAAAATATGGAACTGCGGTTCTACTACTACTACTGTGGTAGTAGAAAAAGTGTATTTTTTCCTAGCTGAGAATGTAAGATACCATTGGCAGGTGATTGTTGATTATTTGTAGACTTAAAAGAAATAATTATCATCTGAGTAGTACTATGTGAACTTACTCTCTTATATAGACCTATTTTGTTTACTTAGCAGTTCATGAAAGAAAGAGTAAAATTCATATTAATACTGAGGATGGAGAAAATATTCAAATTATTAACAGTGGTTTGAGTTCAGCCTGGGAGAATACTAGTTTTTCTGAAGCTGGAATGCAGTTTTTCTTTTGTTTGCCTGAGGACTGAAGTCCACAAATTATGGCAGGTCAACTGGTCTGTGAATACTTTTTAATTTGATTTGCTCAATGCATAAATTGGTAGTTTTTCATTGCATTTTGAGCTTCATCTTAGATTTTCAAAAATGATGTGATGAAATATAAAAATACATAATTTCCACAAAACACATCATAAAAAGGAACAAGGTATATATCTGTCTAACAGTTTGCCCCTTCTATTTCTCCTTCCTTTGCACATCTTTGTTACTGTTACGTACATTCCACCTTTTGTTAGTCTCTTTTTCTTTTGGCTTTCCTAATTTTGTTCAGATTTTAATTTATTATTGTCAGCAACATATTATAGCCTTTTTTTTAAATCTACATTTATTTTTTCTCACTTCCTATATATAAAATAATATTTCTGTACGGTATCACATAATTACTTATATAGTTATTGCATTGTCTGTTTGTGTATGCTTAAGGATAAATGGAAACAAGCCATATCTCTTGTAATCCATTTGGCTACATAGAACTAAATGAAAATAGCATCTGGTTGGAATTGTTTGTTGAACGCTTATGTCATTGTTATAAATATGAGAAGTCCGCTGCTATCTTCCATTGTTTTTAATTGTCAAAGGTTTATGTGTAATGGACAGAAGACATTATATTTTGATGAAAGCAGAATTAACCCTTTTCCAGAACTGGAAGAGCAATGTGGTTGTGAGAGTTAATAACCGATACGAAATTTTGCTTTAACCTGGTTCATCATAACAATAAAATTTCTCTGCATGACTTTTTGAGCAACCTTACATCCAGTTGCTTCTTTCAGTAGGACAGAGGAACTGCATAAAGGTATGTAGTGGACTGAGAACGCTATGGTCATAAATAATTTTTTCTTATTGTAGCACACCCCAGCCATCCTATCACAGCAGCTTCAGCACCCTCCAGTAGCATTGGTATATTCATATTCAACTTATTCCTTATGTTCCTTTGCATTATGTTTTCTTGTTACAGTAAGAGAAATGAACAGAGACCTGCTTATACACAGGTCACCACAGGTGACAAACACGTCATGGGTTTATCTTCCTGCATCCACACTAGAAATCTCTCTTAAAGGAAAAAGTGTTTGTAAAGAACAAAAATAATACATACCTGAGAGCTAAAATTATTCTAATGTTTCTGTTTAAATCTAAAGGTGTCTCTGACTAATTCCCACAGATACAACATTATGGTTACCTTTAAAAACTCAGCCTGCAATTTCATATGTGTTTTACTACAAGAGTTTAAGTGTTCAGTCTAGCACAGAAAATGTCATCTGCATGGGACAGGAGAGACTGTATTTAGAAAATTTACCCCTTGACTATTGCAGTACCAGATTCTTACCCTTTTATTTCCCAGTAGTGCCTATTTTTCTGAGTAGTACTAGTTGGATTTAGATGTAAGGATGGCAAAAGGGGGCTCTCAGTTTAAAGTGTTGTATTGTAATCTGTTTCACAAAAAAGATTTTTTTTAATAAGAAAAAAACAGAAGTCAAAGGAAGTAATATCTTCAGCATTTGTGCTGTTACTGTGTTACTTTCCCTGTTTTAAAAGTGTTCCAGCTCTTTTTTTCTTTGTAATTCCTAATTTAACAACTTTCAAGATAATCTTTGGCCTAAGAAATTATTGGAATAAACCTAAGAAAACTGTAACACTAAGAGACATTTTTGCAAAAGTTAACATCTAAAATGCCTAGAGGAGAAGAACTTTATTCCAGATTTGACATCTGTCTCTTATTTTTAACCAATGACTTTAAATAATTTCACGTTATGCATCTTTATCAAGTGCATGTTTTTATACCTCCTAAATTGTATCCCCTACATTTCTTCAACGTGTGTGCTTCTTTCTTACTCAGTAACCTTTTTCTTTATTTCCTCCTCAAATTTGGTGTCATAACTATTGGAATGGTTTATGTGTATTTCCAGGGGTAGGTACTTGGAGGTTCACATTTTATGAGTGATATGTGTTACTGTGGTCTGTTCATTCAAAGTAATTTGGAGGCAGAAGGACAAGCCACCAGCATGTGGATAGAGTTCAAAGCACAATCCTAACTGTCATCCCTCTATTTCTGTGCTTTAACTCTGGGACATGCCACGTAATGAATTACCTTGCATCAAAACAGCAATGTGTGAATATGTGCTTAGCAGCCTGTGGTAAATGTGAAATCATGAGAGTAATTATAGCCTTTATCTTTATGGGCTAAGCCAAGGTTTCACAGCTGAGCCCATCTAGTGGGCTGCTGCCATCAAAAGGTCAGCTTCTGTGCCCTAGCTGTCTTTTTCTCCCCCTCCTGTGCTCTCCTCATTCCTTTACACCATGTGTGGCAATTGTAAGGTTCTTTAGGACCTGCTTTAGCTGAGATAGCTAAAACTAATCAACCTTATTTGCTGGTTTAGTTTTCTCCCATTTGAGAAAATTAAAGAGCATTACAGAAAAGTTTCATCAACATTGGATTGAAGGAGTGAGCAGAGGAAGAACAGGTCCATAAATCACGTAGCATGTTTCATAGCACATATTTTTAATTCAGGTCTTTGGCTCTGGCCATGAGCACAATAAATAGTTACTATGGTTTAGCTGAGTGGTGTGATTTTTATTTTTTTTTAAACCTGCATCTTGCATGTGAAACAGAGCCATTTGTTCCCTTATATGGTTAGAAGTAAAATGAAGTCTTGAAAATGAGCTATGTTGCAATTTATGTTTTATAACTTAAAAGGTCGATTATATCAGTGCACTCTAGATACTTGAAATCCTTTTGGATTACTTAGTAGTTTGGGACATCTTGAGTTAAAAGGTGATGTTCTGCAGCAGATCAAACCAGTCTGGGTTTAGATCTATGATGGTCAGTAATTTCAAACCACTTCATACTGGAAAACAAGACTTGAGAGAAGCGTATGTTGGAGGACGGGGTCCAGTGCTTGGCCGGTTCAGCTCCTCTTCTCCCTGGTACGTCTATGACTACATACAGCCACCACAGCAGCACCTGAACAAATCGGATGGCCAGTCCTCCAGTGCAGACATGCAGGAGCCCAGGCTGTGGCCACCCTCCTGCCCATGCCCACAGGTTGGTCAGGGCTAGTTGCAGGCAGCTGCAGGGGTAACCACACTGGTGGGTTCTGCTGGATGTGGCAGCACAGTGGCCGAGTGCTGAGGCTGGTCTCCCTGTGTGTATGGCTTGTGCCACGGCAGGGGAGTAGGACAAGCTCTGACCCTGCATTAGAGACTGCAGAAGTTTCAAACTTCGTAAATGTTGAAGAGAGCTGTACCTCTTGCTACTATATGATATATTCTGCATGTTTTTTAAGATCTATGTCTTATATGATTCAAATATAAAAGTAGACTCCCTGAAGTTAAATTTATCTGAATCCTTCAACTTTTCAGTATTTTAATTAATTTTTTAGTTTCCTGCCTTTAAGCTCAGGGCATTTGCTTTACTGCAAAATTGTTACCATTTTCCATGCCTGTCCTTGACAAAGATGGACTGTGCTGTTCCAAGGGAAATGGAATGAGGTCACCTTATGGAAATGTTTGTCACATAATAAACATCACAGGATGAGAGTGTAAAAAAGGAGCATAAAATGACAGCAAGAAAATAGTCAGCTATTGGCAGCAGCTGAGAGGAGTAAAAGGAAGCATGTGGCAGCAGGAAAGTGTGCAAGAGGAAAAAGAGAGAGCAATGCAAAAAGAGGTGGAGTCGAAAGCTGGAAATGGGTTCCCATTGTTTGAAAAGGATAGCATGGCAACTTTGCATACCGCAGCAACAGGGGAAGGTCAACATCTGTGTATTCACTGGAACACAGACAGTGTGTTTAAATCTGTATTTGAAACTGAATGTTGGCTGTAGATGATCCTACAAAGAAACTGTCAGAATGCAATGACGTACTTTGTCAAGTAAATGTCCCTGCAGCCCAGTGTGCTGACTTACAATAGTCCTAAAAGAGGAGGAACAGGGCAGTCATCCTAGAAGATGAAAAGGTCAAAAGGCTGTTCAGTTTGGTTTTAATTTCATGTTTCTTGGGATTTCAGTCACAGTTTTTGAATACTTGGAGATAACTATACTTGTGTCTCTAAGTATACCTATTGTGCTGTCTCCTTTTTATTTCCTGATAAAATTTTAGTTTCTTGGTATGTCTTGATTTTGTCAGGAAAATATATTAAAAACAATTTTTAGATAATAAATTTTGTCTCTTCTGAACATTTTTCATGTCTTAGATTTTGAAAATGGGGACACTTTTACTTTTTCTACCAGAAAAAAAGAGGCTGACCAGCTTAACTTCAGCAAAGTATTATGTCTTTTCCTTCGCAGCTTTTTGAAAGGAATCTGATATTTGGGTAACGGTAGTGCTAATGTGCTAATAAGGATTTAATAGTCTTATTTCAGTTACATAGGTTATACTTAGGCAACCTTGACCCAGTGGATTGTTGTTTTTCTCTATTTCATAAAATAGGGTATGATTCTTAGGTACTGCTCATTTTGAGAACAGAGTAAGCTATCGATCGCTGTATTCATCCAGATCCTGATGTAAGAGCACTTGCCAGTTGCTGTGTATCTTACTAACACATACACTGCCATCTGCAGAGTGGCCTAACAGAGGATTATGTTGTTCCTTAATGCCACCCATCTGAGTGGCTGTTATAAAAATAACCAGATAATGCTACTCAAGATAATGCCCCAAGCACATTGACTGCAACCATCACCTACTGCGCTTCTCTATAAACACCAAGCTGTCATCTAAAATGCAGAGGAGTCACATTATGCTCATTTTAGTTCTGTCTGCTTTAGAGTTGATCATGGCATCCAGTTTTGCCCTCCATGGCTTTTTCTGTCACTTAAAGAATCCAACATGTATAGTCTTTTTCCTTTCACCTATTTGCCACATTATTGGGGAAGACAACCTCTATTATTCAAGGATCCATATATTGTTTGGTGCTGGGGTAGGGAGCTGTGAGCAGTGGCACTTGTGAAACATTACCCCCAAAAATTGCTACCTAATTGTATCCCAAGACTTAAACAGATTCTGTCCTAATGGATCACTTGGTACAGGCCCAAAGCTTGTCTTTGCAAAAGGCAGATGTTCTTTGTTAAAGATCTAGATGTTTCCCCCAACATTGTCATTATTCTACTTTTTTCCTTTGTGTAAATTGCTGAGTTTGATTTTTTTTTTTTTGGTACTATTTTATTCTGAGCCACTGAATCATTGGTGGTTTCTATGCTGCATGTAAGTATTAAGTGTTAGAGAAAGATGAATACTGAGCTAAAAGATAGCCTTAATGTGATTTAGCCAAATTCTTGTTCCTCTGTTTCCTGTTCAGGAGTTATTTTCAATAGATTTAATTTTTTATACGAATAGTGTGCTATTTATCTTTTGCCACATTTCACAAAAAATATTTGGTGAGCATATCTTGGAATCGTTGTTAGGGTTGAGTTGTCTCCCAAACACCACTACCACAATCTACATGGCTGATTTTTCCATGAAGGACCTTAAGTGCGATTTCATATTTATTCTTAACCAAACTCTGTTCACTGATTTATTTCTTTCTTTAATGTAAAGTGAAAGTTGATAGCATCACCATTGCTGGGCCATTGTGTGTGTGGTACTCATGGTCATCCTGTCCAGAGACAGGAGTCACCTGTGATGGTGCTTCCTCTCTCTGGTGGGAGAGTGGAGGACCATATCATGGCTAATGTGGGCCAGCCATGCCACCCAGACTGCAGGGGAACAGTTAGTACTGGAAGCTGTAAATGTAAGGTACTGCTGCAGTATTTGCAAGTTGAATTATTTTTACTTTCTGTAAAAATTTTCCAGGCTATGAACAGTTTTTCAGTAGTCACTTCTCATACCCCTACAGTCAAGATATGCAGAAAGTACTCTGGTGAAAGGAATTATTAAAATGACATTTTGTCATTCAAGAGGAGTAGTATTTATAACAGGTTTGTAAGTAACCTTTCCCTGAACTCTGTAGTAAATGAACATGAGAGTGTACTTTTTCAAATGAAAATTAAATGTTTGAGAAGAGTAATTAAACTGTTGCAAGCTATGGGTAGGGTAAAGAAGTGAGTGCTTTCAGAGTATTAAAAGTTGAAGAAAAATCACTGATAAGAGTCAGTGGGGAAAGCAATCATAGAACTATAGAATCATTTAGGTTATTTGAATTGGTTTAGTAAGCAACTAGCGCTTTTCTCATTCCCCCAAATAATTAACAATCAATTCCTTCCTTATTCTAATTTAATTTTGGCAAGGTAAGACAAATTTATCAAATCTTTAATAATCTTGGGGCAGAATTATGAAATACACATAGGCTTTGAACTTGACCCAGAAAATGACTTAATGCAAAAATAAATAGCTCTAATGCTGATTCTTGGAAAGTATTAAAAATGAAAATTCAGCACTTGGAACTACTGATGTGATTGGTAATAAATAATACACTGTCCTGGGATGAATTGTACATGGGGTATTGATAAGTGATTTATAACTGAAAGATCAGGCTGAGTCAACTGGAAAATGGTCATAATGAGGAAAAGGCTGGTGATCTGCAGTCTCCTATATGCTTGCAGAAAGTCACTGAGCTTGAAGAGAAGCTGAAAAGCAATTCTGGCACTGGAGGAGCAACAAGTAAGATTTTTTGCTGTCAGTTACTCAGACTTCTTATATTCTGTTTAAGTTCAGATTGTCCCTGGTGCAAGATTTGCTTACCAGAGCAGAGTATTTACATAAGATATAATGATGGTTTCATTGTTTTCAGTGAAGCAGCTACGTTAGTTTGATCTTGCTAATTCCTTTATGCTATAAGCGATCTGCAAATCTGTTGGCATCCTTCTGAAATGTCATTGATTTGGTAATCTTAGGCTATGCCTTTATTAGTGAATCGAGCTGTGCCAGGGCCCAGGCCCAGGCCCTGGCAGGCAAACTGTCCTTGTCCTCCCTGTGGCCCAAAGCAGCTCCCAGACAATCCTCAGGAACACTTCAGGAGTTAGGGACTTGGCCAGCCTAGCAAATGATCCCGTTAGGCATTTGGATGGAGCCTTTTTTATTATTTTTTTTCAGTATTTTACTTGTGTATGACCAGACTGTGTCAGTTGTGCTCAGGGCCAGAGAGTAGCAGGCAATGGCCCTCTTTGGCCTCCTGGCCTGAGAGGTAGAGAGGGAACTACTAAAACACACCAAAATGTTCTGCAACCCATAAAAAATATGTTGACACCAAATAACAAGTACTTTAATGAAAAATGTTGTCATGTAAAAAAGATGTCCAAAGCCAAACAATATTTGATAGAATTATATTAATTTGGTGATTCCTAAATGCAGCTCCATATAAGTTAAATTTTATGTCAATCCATTCCATAAATATATTAGAAAACATTATTCATTATATCCTCAGATAATAGCTTGAACTAAGTTGAGGTAATAGCTCAAAGTTTTAGTGCATAGCAAATAAGTCCTGAGGTACTAGGACGATAAATGAAAATCTTAAGTTTTAACTGATGCATGCACTCATACACTTTGGAGATCCTTTAGGTTACCAATGGAAGATATACTGAATCTTTAAACATTGCATTCAGTAACTATTATGGGAAAATAAAGCTCAATCAGCAACATCTGTGTTTAGGAGAAACAATATTGTCTGGTACATTTCTCTCTCACTCCATCTTATATTATTAAAGATATTCTCCTTTGATTTATACCACAAAGTAATTTATGCCACAATTATTAAAATGCATACTTTTCTTTCTCCAAGCTGCTTTTAAAAGGCAGAATTATCAATTTTCATGGCAAGCCATGCTAAACTCTTTCACCAGCCACAAAGTCTTAAGTCATTAATTTTAGGAAGGCCACGTGCTATATCACAGAGGAATTTCTGGTATATCCATTTTAAAATAAAGGAAGTGTTCTGCTCTTTCTAACAGGCTGCTTAGGTCTTCTGCACAAATAAAAATGATGTTACATTTAAAAATGTTTGGCTGCTTTATATGCAAAAATGTGTTAAAAAGTAAGTGCTTTTAAAATCCTTAATGCTATTGGGAGACAATGCTAATTTAGACATAAAGGAAGGGCATTTTCTTTGGGGTGCTTTCCAGCTTTCTCTGGTTTTAATACTTCTCCTGTTGGTAAGGTGCATGAGGATGAGCATGGGGGTAGGTCTCATACTCAGTGCTCAGATCAGGTGATGACTACCTGCAGCAGACCTCCCGGATCATCTACCTCACACCTGAGGAGTCCCTCAGAACATGCTGGCATACAGGATGATGTGATCGAACCTCCTTAAAGAGGTGCTGAGCCATTACAGAGCTTGTATTATCAATATAACTGCAAATGCCTGGAATGAAAGACTACTAATTAGTTTTTCTGAAGCACAAATGTTAATATTCAGTCTTGAGCCCTGAATGAGCCCAACTGAGGTTAGGGACGTGCCTATCTTTGGAAGTACTGATCACTATCTAAAAGTGTCCTCAGTGTTTTTATATTGTTATACAGAAGTGGAAATACAAAAAGGATTGGGCATGTTGAGCAATATTGAATAATTCCAGTGTCAGAAGCTACGTGCTAGACTGGGGAAAGGTGGGTTTTGATATGAGCAGATTGCAAGTGCGGTGTGGAGTTGGAAGGAGTGGATCAGGAAAAGAGTAATTTTGGGAGAGTACTTGGATGACACAAGCTTCAGTGGGAGAGAGTTTGACAGTAAAAACTCAGAGGAGATGCAGACTTGACATTAGGAAACATTTCTTTACCAAGAAGGTAGCCAAACACTAGCAAAACTAGAGAGGTGGTCAATGCCCAGGCCTGTCTGTGTTTAAGAGGCATTTGGACAATGCCCTTAATGATATGCTTTAACTTTTGGTCAGCTCTGAAGTGATCAAGCAGTTGGACTAGATGGTCATTGTACGTCCCTTCCAGTTGAACTATTCTATTCTATTCTATTCTATTCTATTCTATTCTATTCTATTCTATTCTATTCTATTCTATTCTATTCCAAAGGGATCGGAAATAATTTGGAAGTAGAGGGGGAAAAGCAAGAGGTTTTGGGGGAGCATTGTGGGGAGAGGAGATGGAGTTTGGTTGGAAATGGCAGTGGGTGACATGGACAGAGTTTAGGAGAGTGAAACTTTGGGAAGCAAAGCATTTGCACTTTGGTGTAGGGAAGATTAGATTTGGGGGGAACTGAGACAAAAGAAGTAAAGCCAGGGGCTTTAGGGGAGAGGAGTTTGGGGGAGGAAAACTGGAGAGATGGGAGGTTCTATGGCAAAATGGACCCTGAGTCAAGATCATATTCAGCTGCCAGAAGCCATTTCCCTCTCCCAGACATATGCATGGTTTTGAAATATCTTTGCCCTGACTTTCTGCCTTCATAAAGCCTTATGTTTCAAATTTCAGGGACCTATTTTCTTAAACACCAAACAGCTTTAAGATTCGGATTTTCCTTGAATTCCAAAGCTAACAAACAAACTCAGCATTCATATTCTGTCCTTGATTCTCTCCTTCTTCATTCCTCCTATATAGAAATGCTGTGGAGTGTAATTGAGAGCTGTAGCTGTGACAGCTTTTAATGCTTTCCTTTTACAGACTTATTCTGGGCCACACTGATTTATGTGTGTCCTGGCGTGTAAGTTCGCACACCAGGCTAAGATACATCTGAGAATCTTTTGAACAAAAGCTCTGGGTCAAATGCGTTGAAGTAAATAAGCTAGAGATATAATGCAGTAAAACCAATAATAATTTAAAATAATGTGATATTAAAAAAATTAATAATCTGCAAGATGATTAGGCGTGAAGTACTCATTAATAGTGAGCAAGATAATGAGTTCTTTTGAGTTATCACCATGCATTATTTAATTTCGGGTATGATGGAAGTGTGTGGGCAAAGATAAGCCCATACTTCCACTTTAAATATGAGCTATAATATAAGGCACAGAAGAAGTTGTATTGGTGGCTTCCTATGCCAAATTTGGACCCTCCTGTATTTATGTATAACACAGTAACTCTCTGATAAGATGATTTTTCACTTTATTGAGATGGTTACTTTGAAAGTATTGCAGCTTAGTCTAACTGTGTCTATAGAGCTGTAACAGTTGGCACAGTGAGGGCCATCTGGAATCTGCATTGAAAGTTAATTTTTGTCCCTTCAAAAGCCAGTTTTCAAATCTTAAACTTTTAAGAAAAATAAGGGCAACACCACAATGGGTTGCTGAGGAGCCTAATGTTCAAAGTAGGATTATGGGGTAAAATTTGTTCATTAAATGTTACTGGGTAGACTGTGAAAAATACCTAAAGCATTCCCCCCCACTTTGGCCTAAAAATAGCCAAATCAGTGTAGAGGAAATCTTGGGAGGTGGCAAGAAAGAAAAAAAAAAAAAAAAAAAAAATGAAACTTGTATGCTAGGTATCTGTTCAAATCTTGTTTAAAGCAAAAAAATTAGACAGTTTTCAATGCAGCCTCAGTTTTATAGCTGTGATAAGCTGCTTCCCAAAAGAAGATGGTTATTTTTGTAACCCTATTTTTACACTTTTTCGTATAGATACATTTCCAGTGTATTTAAGCAACAAGAGCAGACATCAAAACAGATGAAAGTATTTGTTTTCAATCTACTTTTTTCAGCACTTTGTGCAACTCACATTTTTTTGTTAAGCTCAAGCAGTTTTGCCTACTGCTATTGTAAGTGTTACAAGGCTGCTCTGGAATATTTAAAACAGAAATCTTTTAAACACACAGGAAATATTCATTGTTAGTAATTTGTTAAATGATCAGGCTAGTAAAAATCTAACATATGATTAATCTGGGAAACAAGTAGTATTTCTTTCAGCTGGTTTAACAAGTAGGACAAAAACCCCATTCAGAATGCATCCCCTTGGAAATGTGAGTGAATTACAGCCTAAATAGTTTTCTGATTGTGTACATTGTATGAAGGAATATTAAAAGCATTTGAAGGCACAGCTAAATCATTCTGCAATTTGAGCACTGAATTTAACATGAGTGAAATACTTAGTGTTATTTTAACGTATTGTATCATTTCCCAAGACTTGAATGGAATGTCTTTTTCCGACTTGCAATAGTGTTTATTACTCAATTATTCAGTGCTTGCTAGTATAATCATAAAATATAAGAAAAATGGCATATTTTATGAAGCATCTTGTTTTATATAATAAACATTTTTCCTCTTGGAAAACTCTATATTGGATTTTTTTCTTTAAAAGCACTATGGTTGGGGAAGGGTTGTAATTGCTATGTATTTTAATCATCGATCTAGTACCTTTTCAGCGTCCAGCTACAGGAATTCATGTTTGTCCTACCTTTTAGTTGAATGAAAGTGTCCCTCGATAGAGGGAGTGTCTGCTTGCCAGCTGTCACCGAAAGTCCCTGCTTTCTTAACTCAGAGGTCCTCCTCTTGCAGCAGGCATGATTCACGGGAGCGCTCAGCAGGCATTTCAGAAGAGTTAGGAGGAGGCAGCCTTCTCATTCAAAAACCCTTTTTGGTGGCTTTTGGACTTTTTAACTTATTGAAAAGCTGAGCTGAATCATATGCTGGCTACTGACTGACAGGTCTGCCTTCTGATTCGGTTCCAGGAGAGAATAATTTTTCGTTTCCCAGCAGAAATGGCTCTGTATGAGAGGTGGAAGGGGATTGGGGATTCTCACTCATTTAACCCCCGTGTTCTTATTTATCTGTGTTAAAGAGGAGCATGAAATTTATTTGACATGTCTCTCTAATAGGATGGGCTCTTTTGGAGAGTAGAAAACAAATTCCTTTATGTTCTGTAACCAATAAAAATTGCTTCTTATGAGGAAAACTTATAGAATTTTCCCATGTTTGTTACTCTATTCATATTCTTGTAGCAAAACTCAGATTTCAGAAAGGGGAGACAAGCTTCCTAGAAGATCTTACAAATGCCTTCATGTCTTCTGTCCATTTTTCTACTTCTGTGAATGTATGGGTCAGATACACTATCTGTGAATGTTTTCCATATTAAGAAATTATAGGTAAGTCCGAAGTATTAGTGTTTCCTGGAATCTAAGAGAATAATCTCAAATCAAGATCTTTTCTTCCTTTCTGTTACCACTTCTGAATCCATTAATCCAAGTGTTGGATTTGGATGATTTGGAAATTCCCTCTTTGAAACACTGGTTTCATGCCTATGATAGTCCCATACCAGACTTTCAAAGAAGATTATGTTGTACTTTACTGAATCCATACTTTATCTCTTGTTTTCTTGTTTCTATTTTGATGATATATCTTATGCTGACACTTAGATTCAGCATAAACAGTTCTTTGTTAAGAAAACCTTGCTTTTGGGTATATTCAGTCACTGCCATAGCCCTTGGGAGAATGAAAAAAAGATTAGAAAATTAAGTGTAAATCTTGAAGATGACAGTGCAGTGTGTGAGTTATAATCATATCCGTTGATTGAGGCGAACTCGTCTTTTTTGCAGTCACTGTTTCATTTTGATGTTTCTCTGATGTGAGACTTGTAACTACGTTTTAAGAGTACTTCTTAAATTAAACACCATCAGAGTTACATTATTGTGCTATTTGAAAATGCAGTGTCAGAAAAGTTATATACTATTATATAGACAACTCTTAATTGTCATGTTCCCTGCAGCTTAGTTTCAGAGATATTTCAAACCGTTTTTCAAAATTTAGTGCAAAATACTTCAGAATTTAGATATCAAAATTATAATCAGCTCCATGGCCTTGAATTTTATCTGAAGTGATATAGGAAATACTTTTTATTTCTGATTTTTTCTGCATATAGCCAAAGTCTTGTGAGATTAGTTTGTCTGCAGCTTTTGATCGTGCTACATGGAACATATTCTTTAAAAGCTGCTTATCTGCATGATTTATGTCAGTTTAATATGAGTCTGTCCACTCTAAGGATGAGCAAAGCTTCTGAGATAATGTTAACTTCATTCAAATTGCAAGTCAGTTATGGCTCTAAACCTGAAATGAAAAACATTTGGCTGAAAGTTTTAGTTTAGTGCATAGAGAAGACTTAAGTGGGAATGCCAATATTAGGGCACTGCTGCTTTGGAGGCAGCGATCCCATTCATTTCTATGGCATCTTCGTCAATGATTTCCGGAGAGACAAGCTTTTCACTGAACTGCAGAACTTCTCTACATTTAGAAGCACAAGGCTGTCACAAGGTACATCTCCTTCCAGATGATCATTCATTTTTTGCTGTACCTTTCATCATCCTTCAGGGACTGAGGGCTTGACATGCTGAAGGGCATAGTCCAAGTGAATGGGAGTTCTGTTTATAATTTAAAAGAAAGAAAAAATATGTCAAGGAAAGGGACACCCAGAATTAGTGGATATACATGCCACAGAATCTTTCTGCTTCAGGGAACTAGGAATTCTTGTAGGATGGGGATAATAAAATACCAGTATCTCATGGGAACCTCATGAATGTTCATGAACATTTGAAAAACTCTCAGATGCTTTGATGGGTGGTAATGATTACAGTCATAAGAAAACTAATAATAGATTTGTGTGCAAAGTATATGCAAGCATGTAAAAGCCATATACAAATAGGGTAGTGAGCCTGACATATTAAGAGGAAAAAGATGAAACTGCATGATTATAAAATATAAGGAATATAACATTTTTCTGGAACTTGAGTCTCAGCCGTTTGCTTCTCATAATGGATGCATGACTTGATTTTTATAATAGATCTTATGATGAAAGTGACATTTCCTGACCTGTATTTATTGGGCTGGCCCTTTAACATGTATCTGAACTTCCTTAATGCATCCCTTTAAATTCACAGTTTAGGACTGCATTATCTATAGTCCAGAGTGGAAAATGCTGAAGGAGTGTTGAGAAAGACAGGAATTGGCAGCAGGTCGGCTATTGATCTCCATAAGATAGTTTCTTTAAATGTAGGCCTGAATTCAGTCTGTCAGTTCTGAATTTTTTTGAGTTGAATGCACTTGTACGTGGCCTTTCACCCATCACTGCTGTGTAGTTAACATGGCTGGGATGAGGACAGGATAAACCATCATTCCTTTGCAGTAGATCATTACTTCTTCCCTTCTCCCTTCATATTTTCTTAGTCCCACTATGCCATGTCTATTTCTTATAAATTTCCACCCTAGTTCTCTTCAGGGTTTGTCATTTCTTGGGAGACTCTTTTGTTCCTCTCCAGAATACCAAGGTAGCTGAGAACTGAGAAGCTTATTGCTCTCAGCTGTGGCTGGGGGAAGGCGTTGTCAGCAAGGTCCTCTTCGTGCTAAGGAGACTTGGAACAGGGTGCGTTGAGTTTCTAGGCAGGAATAATGAATTATGTAATCCTGCTGGAACAGCAGCACTACATAGGAATAGAAAATGCATAGGAAAGATGGAATCTTTGGACAATTTTACTGCCTAAATCCATAATGCAAATTTCAGAAGTGTGTATTTTAGATTGTTACTGAAATGTAAAAACAGAGCACTTTAACACCAGGAGACAGCCTGTGCGGTTACATAAATTTCAAGGACCTATATTATAAAAAGTAAGAGTTTCTTCTTAATGTGATTTTTAGGTTGTGGTGGTAGTGGTTGTTATTGTTATTATTCTGTGTGAGTAAAGCAGCTTTTTCCTGTTCTTTGCATTCACAGCAGTGGCTAAACCATTTTCCTGAAACTCTACAAATAAAATTTTTTCAGAAGGTAAAGAAATTGATCATGATGCAACCATCTGGTGTGGAAAATCCTGACTGACTGGTAGAAGTTTAGCAGTCACTCAGTTTAGGATTCTGGAATGGAAATGCCAACCCACCCTAGTTGTAGGTATGGTGCTTTATCTATAGATTCATTCTTTTCATGGCTTTATCACAGCAAAGGAAATCCTTGAAGTACAAATATTTTTAATTCTGTTTACAAATCTTGTTCTAAATGTAAACCAGACCTGGGTTCTTGTATTATATTACTTGTCATTGCAATACCTGTAATACTAAGAAAAGACTTCCCAAATCAAATCATTGATACAAACTGACTTCATTGCAGTAAAGCCTACGTACAGCAAAGTGTATTTTAGCAACCATAGCTATGTAACTTTTTAATAGGCTTTTATTTATCTTAAATCAAATCATGTTGTTGTGAACACTGTAGTCGCATATTTCTTTTCTCAGTTCATACTTGACATTTAACTACACATTTTCTTTGCTGTTTTAATTTAATATATCATTAGGCCTTTTGATCAATATGAAATCACTGCCATAAAATGAACACACAGAGTCACTGTTCAATTCTAATTGAACATTGGCTCTTTACTCTGAATACCTAGTTACTAACCCTGTTATAATGAATTTAATGGCTCTTAGTTTTGTTTCCATTAGAGCTGTAGAGAGATCAGACTCTGCTGCTCATTGTAGAATTCTGGGTATTGTGTGAGTTGTGTTTGTCTGCTTTAGAAAATTAATTTTGCATTCAAAATGAAGGTTTTTTTGGTTGACACATTGATACATACTTTTGTACATCTTCAAACTTGATTTCTGTAATTCATTCTTTTAGACAGGAATAATAATACAAATTTCAACATGTAAATTATATATCAGTATAAAATATTCCAATTGACTTTTGAGATGTTTTGTTACTAGGTACATTACTTATTATTCTTTGTTAATGGCATAAAATCACATGTGACTGTATCCCAGTTTTTGATAACATGAATATATTTAGGGTTGCGTTGGGTTTTTTTTCCCCAACTAAGTATGAGTACATAGGAGCCAATTCTGCTGTAGCAGAACAGACAAATAATCATAATCCATTGGATTTTAGTTGCTAAAGAGGAAGAACCTGAGGCCAGATGCTTAACTGAAATTGAGATGTTGTAGAGCTGTAGCTTTCTTTCGCCATCAGGTGTGTAATTCTGGTGGAGACACAGAGGTAATCGCTAAAGATCTTACACTGTTTAAACATAGTCTTTTTTGTTTTATGGTCCCCAGCTCTTAGTTTGTTTTCTGTGAAGCTTTCTGCACTGTTTCTGGATGTAGAAGAAGAGCTGTTAAAACCAGATCATTATGGAAAACAAGCAAATAGTGGCCAAAAACCTGTGAGGCTGGGTAACATTGATCTAAAAGACTTGGTTCAGTTTAAATAGATAAGTATTGCATTTATAAGAAGAGGTTTTTTCACTTTTTCTGAATTAGGGTTTATACATTTTCCTCTCCCTTGATTATAGCCTTCTCAATTTTCTTTTTTTTTTTTTTTTTTTAAATACAGTGGTTAATTATAATGATAAATGCATTTCATCTAAAGTGTTATTTTGGGAGATTTGAATATGTACAAATCCTCTTTCATCATTTAGTTTTCATCTTTCATCAGAGATCACTCTGCTTATCTTAAGATCTGCCTAAGAAAGCTTTGAATATATTTCTGTTTGGAAAGAAGGAACTGGTAGTATTTCAGTTTTTACTTTGCATTTTGTCTAGCCCAGAGTGCCAATAAATATTATGAAAAGTAAGAATAAAAAACCAGGAAATAAAACCAGGAACTGGTGAAGTTCCTCACAGTTTTGGCATCTCAGTGTTTGACCTCTCTCTTTCCGTTAGAAAGACATTTGGTCATTATAATTTGCTTTTACAAATATTTAAATACACATTTCAAAAGATGTAGTATAAGCAGGATTTGTGATTTACTTTTTTAATACCGAAAATTAAAAGATAGCTCAAGCAAAGGATGAAAGTGGTATAACATAATCTGTGACAAACGATGATTTAGGAGACTGGTCATGTACTAACATCTGAGAATTACAATTTCTCATACAAATTCATCTGTCAGGTCATCACTGAAAACAATTATCATCTGACAACAATAACTTTTCATCAATCCATGAGTCTTATTTCAAGTTATTATTGGAAGTCTTGACCATACAATAGTTACAGCCTGGCAGACGAAAGCATTTTCCTTCTGTTACTGTCAAAGCGTCGTAGTGGGGAGTTTCTGGTTTTCAGTGGTTGTATCACTGATGGCACAGAGCTAATGCCAGAAGACAGTGATGTTCCTATTGCTGTGTTGTAAAAGTCACGACCGATAGTCATGCATGTGAAATTCCCTAACTGTATAGGAATACATACGGGTTTTTCATGATAGTCCCCAGACCTGATGACTTCATAAGTGGCTGTAGGCTAGGACAGGCTACCTATAACTAAGTGTTAATGCACATAATAACCTTGTTCACAATAGAAAGGGAAAATATCTTCCAGAAAATTTTGTTCATGCAACAGATTAGCTTTGAAGTGTATGATATAATTTTAACACGTATGTACAGTGCAGTTCAGAATTAGATTCAAAATAGTATCTGTTCTTGCTTTTTTCCCAGAAACTGCTGCAGCTGAATGCTGCACACATCATACATCTTGCTTCATTTGGGGATTGATTTTCAACATCAAATTTGGAATTTCCTGCTTTTGGTTTATATTGGATCCTCTATGTTGCCTAGTCTTAGGTATTTTTCAAGTTTCAGGGTTTTTTTAAAAACAAATTAGACAAAAGATTTGTTGTTTACTGATTTTTATGTTTTTTTAAATCTCATTGAGTTTTAATAGAAGTTGCTGTTACAAAACTTAAGAATCATCTAATGTCTTATAAATCTAGAAAAATGCTGTTTCTTGCAAACAGTAAATCTAAATATATGCCTAAATCATCATCATTTTGAAATCCAAATCATGTTACTGTGCTTGAAACCTATCTAAATCACGCAAGTGGCAAGGTTTGGATTCTAGATAAGTTTTGATCTACATTGGGGGGGAAGGTTTGTTTGGTTGATTGGTTTTAATTTTTGTATGGTGCAAAATCTTGAACTTTCCTAAGGACAATATGTATTTAGAGTTTATAATCTGAAAGTTAGCAACATTACCTTGAGTCTTTAAAAAAGTACAATAAGGGCACATTTTTAATGTTAACTACAGTTTAATGGTTCCATTTCATTAGAGCTAGATTTGTGGAATTTTATGAATGAATTTCCATCCTATGTGACATGTATTGCCATAAGAATTCTTCCTGCAACCAAAGCAAGTGGAATGCCTTTCTGCAATTTATAAATCCACTTTTTAAATAGTTAGTTGCTTTCTCAGTTGATGATTACTGTCTTTTTGATGCTGATTAGCCCGTTGCTTATGGGTTCTCCCTCATATCTCATCTTACAGCCCCGTATTTAATTTGAACTGTTCGTGAGTTTTCTATAATGTCTTTCATTTAGAGTGCCTAAGTGATTCCCAAGGAAACTAGAATGAAGCAAAACTAAGACATTCATAGTCATGTCTTCTGCAAATATCAATTCTTTATTCTTCTCCTTTCTCTGCTACATTACTCTTGCTTAAGAACTCATTTTTTCTTTAATTTTCTCTTTTGTTTCAAGTTTGCTTCATTAATTACACTTGCATTGTGCCTATTTACACCATCATATGATAGATCAGCCAGACTATCTCTAGAAGCTTTTTCACAAATGAATGTTCTTGAGGTATATGGATTTGCCTTTCACCCATGCCATCAGCTGTATTTATTTTAACTTGGTGTGGTACTCTTAGGTAGTATTTACTGATGACCTATTCCTTCATCATAGTTTATTTTCTTTATACTGTTCAGAAAGGCAACAGAAGGCAAGTTGAACCCATATGGGGCACAGATGCCACATAATATCAATTATGTCATGTGGATTTCATGAGTACCTCTTGTATTCCACTGAGCATAAGCAGGGACACTGGTGTTGATCCTGTGGAGTACAGGCCTTGATTAGTAACTTCAAATACTATTAACATATAAACTGCATATTCTTTTCTGTGTACATCTATGTGACTTTGTCTGTGTTGCCTCTGCTAGTACTTACCCATGGATGATTCATATCCTATTGGTTATGAATGCCCTGTTCCAAGTCAGAATGCACCAAGAAAAGCCTTGCACTATAGCAAAAGCCATGTAGATTGGGTTTTATCTTCAGCCTGGCTAATCCTTTTTGTACGTGCCAGATCCTCTAAGCAATTTCCAAACACCTCAGATAATTTGCTGAGGATTCCCACTTCCTTGCTTTCCTTTCCTCAGCTTTCTCTTCACCTAAACAGAACATAAATTTTGTGCCATTGTACCAAATTTTACTAGATTTTCATATATGGTCCATATGGTAGTTCTGTTGAACAACATAACTCGCTATTATCATTTTACTCATTCAATTTCTATTACAATACTGGTATAAATAAAATGTGAGCCAAAAATCTGCTTTTAATCCAAAAAGACTGATAATTTTTCTTTTGGCAAACTAGTTATTGGAATAAAATCTGATGTCCACAATCTTAACTCAATTTTAGGTAATTATTTGAAGTACATAGTATTTCATTCAAATACTTTAATATTTTTCAGTAGACTAACTTCAGTAGAGGTTTGATCTTTCTCAAAAGTTATTTATAAATTCAAGAGTATGTGTCTTCTTTTCTGGATCTCCTTCTAAAAAAAAGAAAAATATTTTGGTTTATATAAAATAATTAAAATAATGATGTCTTTGTACTGTGCTTTATTCAGTAAATCATTTCAGACTTTTGTAGTTAGTCTGAAAAAATAATATTTACGATTGCTTACTTTTTTCTTCTTAAGAACAAAAATTAGTTCTTGAGCTGTTTTGCAGTAACCCTATCCCAGAGTTAACATTTATTTCTAATAGCTCAGAAAGCCATGAAACAAATGCCATATTGATTTCCTCAACTTTTGAATCATGATACATGTATTCTTGGTTTTGTATACCCTGTGTTTCAATGGACAGAGAATATTTTTACACAAAAGTTAAAATGACATCTTAATAAAGAAGAGATTCTTTAATGTTCTGTTCTGTGGAAAAGAGAACCGGGTGTTTCTTAAACAGTGGAAAAACTTGAGGTCTCTTAAAAGCTCTGGCTTCAATTTTGTCCTCAACTTGACTTTCCTATACTTAACTGACACTTCTTTCATCGGTACACTTGAAGACTACAATCCCATTCATCCATCATACATGGTCCTCTCTTCTCTACGTTCCACTTCCTTCCCATACAGCCATCTCTCTTAAAACAAGCACCAAGCTATAAATGCATAATAAATTCTACCTTGAAAAATATTTTAGGTCCTTAGACACTCCTAGATCTTCTTAAAATGATTTAGCATGATCCCAGGCTTTAGCCTGGCCCAAGCAGCTTTTTAAGGCTTTGTGCCATATAAAAATGTGGAAGTAATTCTAAAAAGATAAATGGAGCTGGGGGAGGACAATGTTGTGTTTAGGAATGAAAGAATGTACAACATATATCTGCAACACATATCTGAAATGAGCAAAATAAAAGAAATGCACTCTTAGCTTGGTGTAAAAGCATTACTTTTCAGCATTTTCAGTTGCAAAATTATAGAAATTACATGTAAGAGGGAATGATACCGCAAAATGTTTCCCACTGTCTGCTTTGCTTAAAAAAAAAAAACCTTCCTTCTTGAAAAGTGGGAAACGTTTCACCCATTAAAAAATATCTGCCCAGATCTTGCTGTGCTCTTAATGAGCCAGAGTTTGTTTCATTAACACAGCTGCTGCTGCTGCTCTTGAAAAGGAAAAATAATAAAAGAAAAAGTAAAATCAATATATTTAAAGCTTATTAGGAAAAGCTTTGTAATGAATACTGCTCTGAATGCCAACTGACATATTACCAATGTGAAATGGGGATGTCGTTAATGCTCTGGAGCGGGAAGGCATGCCTGCCATCTGGCCTTCCTTCACATTCTGCAGATCAGTTATCTCAGTTATACCTTAGTCCCATGGGCACGAAATGGCTCCTACTGTACCATACAGAGCACTTAGTTAATGAAAATATTGAGCTGGATCTTGTAAGTATGATAAGCCTTTAACAGAGGAACAGGCAAACGTACAAAAGCTGAAAGAACAAGCTTGTCATCTTGGGAGAAGGGTCTGCGCACCTCTTGATCAGGCTGCTGAGCATCTTCTCACTACAGCAACAAGTACTTTCGGCCTGAGGGTCCCAGTGCCCATTACGAGCCAGATTTCCATAGAGCCCTTGGCATGTTTGGAAAATAAATGCATTAACATTCATGAGAAACCTAGAAATTTCAGTGAGACTCTTCATAGAAATAGACAGATAAGCAGGAGAAAACAAAAGCACTTGGAGCTTGAAACTGAATTTGTCAGTAGTAAAGAGATTTAAAGCTAAGGCTTCTTTCTTCTTCCCCTAATTAAATTACTACGTGATATTAAAGTATTGTAGAACTAATTAGAAAATATAGATATATGGACAGATAGAAGATAGTAATGGCATATATAGTTCAGTCAGTTCCTTATTTTTCTATATATTTCTATTAAAATACGGAAACTATATTTTGTTTTGAATGTATATGAAATACAAAGATATCAGTACTCACAGTGATTTTCTGCTCTTCCAGAGAGTTTATAGCTTTGCTTCAAAAATTAACCGTAAAACCTTATTCACTTAGCATGTTACAACTAGGTTTCAACATACGTCATTAGTTCTGGCACAGTTTCACATGTGCTCTCTTTTAAAATAATTTATCTATGCAAGGTATACTTACTCAGTAGCTAATATATCTAGTTACAAATAGAGACTCAACAGTGAAGACTGATTGTCTATATAGGTTTTTATGTCTGTTTTGGATAAGATTGCCCCTGACATAATATCCTTATGTCTTCAACATGAAAGAATGATGCTGGAGACTCACGTAAAGGCACAGAGCAAGTTCACGCTAAAATCAGTCATTACCTCTTCAGTCATTACCATGTTCACATGATACATTTTTTTATTTATGTATAGCTGGCAAGATAATGTGTAATGTGGAAAGACAGTCAAGTTACTAAACATTAAATTAATGTTTATTGATCTCTGAAAGTGCACTCTTCCTGCACACTGATTTTTCAGGGAACCTCTGCCTGCTATTCTGCCCTGCTTTGCAGTGTTTGCTCTTCTTTATGATCGTATGCATTTGTCACATTTCTATACAATTTTGTCTTTAGGTCACAATTTCACAATTATACTGGTCCTTATCTTGATACCTTTTTAGGTTGGCAAAGCAATCCTGGATGATACTACTTGAGTTCTGTTCTATCTTTTGAATGTTTAGCTTGACTTTCTAAGAAAACACATATGGAGTCTATGTGAACACAGAGGAGTAGCTTGTGTGGGTGTCGCAGGGTAAACTGGAGACCTTTGGTAAATTTCAAAGGAGTTTTAGAAGTCCAAATTTAATTAAATTCATAAAAAGCTTCATTAGAATTGCTAACCAGATGAAAGAAAGACGTTTGGTTTACTACCTTTTATGTAAGCTCATTTGCTTACAAGCTCTAGGAAATCCATGTGAGGGAGAGACCATATGAGCTTCAGCTCAAATTCAGACTCAGCCTATGCAACAGAAACCCATAGATGCCCTTGTTTGATCATGCGAGCAAAATTCCACCATATGTATGGAGCAGGGTGAGGATAAGCGTGTAAGGAATACACAGCCACAATGCTCGTGAGTATGAAGAAAGCTTTCTTGCATGACAGCAATACTTCAGACTGTAGTTAGAGCTAATAGGCAATGTACCTACAGCTGCCATATAGCTCTGACTACATAGCATTAGTGCATCTTGTCACAGTGCAAGCAAGATCCCTGATAAAGACAGAAATTAACAGATTTTTTTTTTTTTATGACCAGATGGAAATAGTTTGTAGAACAGTACAGCTAAAATAATTTAAGATGTACATATCCTTATGAATAATACAATTTATATTCCTGAGTTTGTTGGACTTTTTTTTATTTGTTAAGACACAGCACAGAAAAATCAAGAGATGTCTTTATTTTAGCTGTATTTTTGGTTTTGCAGAAGGCTTATTGTGTGATTTTGGATAACCCACTTAAACTTTTTATTTTTGCATTTCCCTTATAAAATCAAGTTACTGTATGTTTGCTTCAAAGGCCTTTTCAAAGATGCATGAAGTGTAACATATTCTTTGTATCAATTTAATTAGCTACCTCCTTTTTCTTGGGTGAGGAAATGCAATGTAAGGTTGGGAATTGAAGACTAACAATTTTATTTTTTATTATACATTTATATTACAATTCCAATATTTTTGTCATTAAGTGCTTGTTTCAGCATGTGCTACCCAAGATCTATACCACAAGAAATATTTATAAGAGAAATGTAGGTTCAGTCCATAGCTATTTGGTACTGCTACAATTATGTCTGACATATGGCAAAATGACAAAGTGAGATCTGTAGTCCTAGGGGAAGAAATAAAATCTGATTATTCACAGTTGTTGACTCTTTACTTACACTGAGCTGATTTCAACTGTACATGCTACAAAACCATCTGGTGGCTATGTTGCAGGCTTTGTAAATTTAATTTTTTGATGAAACTCTTTGAGCTCTCTTTCAAATTTAGATAAGGACATCAGAAATGAAGTAGATTCATCTCAGAATGAATTCAAAACCTTCTATTTCATATGAAATTGCAAAAAGTTACTGAATCATGTTCACGTTACTTATTTTTATTATGATCTATATTATTTCATTAATGATTTAATCTGTTTAACAATGTGTATATATCAAAAAAACTCAAGAAACAAAAAGGTGAAAAAAAGCTCTATAATAAAAAAGTCATGTGCTTGATCTGTCCAAATGAAAAAAAAGTGAAGAAATAGTACATTTGAACATATTTCAAAGGAAGGCTCATCTCTGTTGTTCAAATCACTCTTTCTTTGTTTCTTTCTTAAAAAAAAAAAAAAAATAAAAACAGAAAACCAACAGCTAAATGTTTGGTATGATTAGATTAATATGCTCCCATAGAGAAAAACATTAGCTTTGGATTCAGACAAAGTTCTGTTACTGTCTTCAGAATTGACAAATCTTGTTATTGCCCTCTGAAAACCTGTATAAATGTACTAAGGTACACTGGAAAAATATTTTAAGAGCTTGGGAGATGGCTTTTGGGTTTTTTTAAAGTTTAAAGATTTTCCAGGGCATTTCAGCCCATTTCCAAGTTACAGTTAGGAATTTAGCTTCTTAAATCTTCTTTCAGGTATACATAAAGCTAGCAAGATCCTCCCAACACACCAAGTACAGCCTCTTCTTTCCAGGCCCTGCATCATACAGTCTCTTTCATGATATGGTTCAGCTCACTTTGAAAAACTCTTCAGGTTTCTAGCCTTCAGTAGCTCTTCTGGAAGCCTGTCCCACAGCCTCACTGTTTTGATTGTTAAGAAAGTTGCCAGCCTAAATCTGTCTGTGGCAAGTTTATAGCCTGTTCCTCTTGTGCTTTTTTAAGATTAAGTTGTCCTTCTCCCTTGCAGGGGAGGTCTAATGACATGATGTATTTAACTGTTCACACAATTATTGCTCTTACAGTGGTTTTTTGCAAGACAGGCTATCTGTGTTTGGAAAGACCTCCTCAGAATATGGACAGCCAGATACTTACTCAAATGAGATCTCACTACTGTTTTGTACATTTGTATTGACTCTTTGCTGTTTCAGTTGAATTTACATTGTGTAGTGTGTCTGAAGAAGTTATTTGTGTTTTACGGAGTCCTGGGTCATACAAAAAATGCATGTTTTCCTCCTGTTCAATTTGTGGCAGATGAGCTACTATACTGAAAATTTGTAAAAGTCCTTGGGGAGATTTTTCTCATTAGATTTACAAGTTTAAAAGTTAGGCACCTAAGTGAATCTTCCAAACATCCTCCTTTATGAATGACTATAGAAAGAGGGAAGAATCTCCAAAGAATCTCCATTCATCCCATTTAGACGTGACCAAACTAGATAGTATAAAATTACCAGCAGACTTGGTCACATCTTTCCAGTGATTATACAAGGAAACTCAACAGCTGTGAAGATACAAAGTTTTTAGATGGATTGGATGAGATTAATCCCATTTTAACTGCAGGATGCTGTACTTTGTACTATCATATTTCATCCCGCATTTACTATTCCAGTCCATTTTTCCCTTCACATGGTGTTCTCCCCCTTCGCGCTGGCAGTGCTTCTCATTTTTTTTGAACTTCTTGCATTCATTCCTATTTTAGGGGTGAAATCACAAAGTAAAATAGTAAACAAAGTGAATGCCAAGGCTAATCCAGGAGGAGCACTACTGGAGTAATCTGTTTTCAGCTCAGAGGTTCTCCTTTCAGCACAGTTCATTATCATTTCCTCTGTAACAGTCACTTTAGTCAGCACCTTCACAGTCTTTTTCTAATCTTTTTTTTCCAGTTTACCTAGTAACGTCCATTGTGACACCTTACCAAATGTTCTGCTGAAATTCAGATAACATCTAATCTCTCTCTGCAGTTCTTTTGTCTGGAAAATCAGGTATCCTATTAAAGGAAAAAATCAGGCTAGTCTGACATGACCTGCCTTTACTAAAACCATGTTACATTTTATTCTATTGTCCATTTACCTTCAAACCATTAATTATTCTTTCAAATTTTATCCTAAGATTAACATAGAGCCTGAAGCATAAAAGGATAAAGAGTTCAGAGACGCTTTTTATTCTCTGTTGTTGGCACAAATCCTGTTACGATTTGAGGATTTTTGCAGCTCTGCCTAAGTAACATCTTCATTAAAAATCCTTTCTATTGGATCTGAAATTATATGGCCATTTTTCAGAGTTCTGAGATGAAAGTGGGCTTGTGAGTAGACTTAAGTGCATTAAGCTGTTTAAGCTTTGCTTGTGCTTTGACTATGATTATGGGCATATACTTATCTCACCACATTGTCTTCACTGAAGACTTCAATTTAATTTGGGCATCACATGTTGATTTCTACTACGGAATTTCTACTTCTTCCCTAGAGCTACTTTATTTTTTCCAGCTAGATAAAGGAATTCTTAGCATTTCCTTGAGCATCTTTTTTTCAAGGAGTAATTAATTTTGCTATTTGCAAGTTCTTTCTTTTCTCAGTCATTTTAGGCTCTCTGCTTTTTCAAATGTCATTATTTGTCCATTTGGATTTGCAGACATTATGTAAAAGGATTTCCATTTCCTTGACATGCAAGTTCCAATTAGTATATGGATATCTGATATAAAGAAATCCAGGTGTCCTTCATCAATGTGTTGGTCTTTTCAGCAATTTTTTGTCTGAGAGGACTAATATTTTCAAATACATCTCAAGGGAGCTCTTGAAAAGGTGCTTTAAAGTATGTCCTCTCTGCTGAGTAGTTTGTTTTGCAGGTAAAATAAATAGGTATGCATGTTTAATAGCAAAATTAAGCTCATATTACTTGAACACTTTTAAGATTTTCTGGTTAATCAAAGCTTCTTTTCAGTGACTGTGTCATTGCTTAAGTAGGAAAAAAAAGGCTTTGATTTTAGTGACCAAACAACTTTTACAAAACATTAAGACTACGATATAAAAACACTAAAAACACAGTCATTAAGAAGTAGTAGACCGAAAGACATTTTGCAAAGGAAATGTAAGAAAATAATGCAGTGGAATTACATCACTCAGTAACAGTTACAGAATTATTGTGCTATAAGTTCACCAGAAGGATGTGAAAAGGCAGAAAGACCAAATGCCTGTAGACATGTGCCCTACAGAGTGACTGTGGCAGCCCAATGACAGTATGGGGCCTTTTGCTGTCTAGATTTAGAAGTGCTTTGAGAGGCCAACATGTTGAGCCATTTGCTTTACAAGAAAGGAGAAATACAATTGAATAATGTCATTTTGGACCACAGCTGCTTTGTTTGCTCCTTCATTTGTTTCTCTGAACTAATTGGACCATGATCCTAGCAACTGGTTCAATAAGCAAGGCAGTACAATTACAAAGAATATCACAACTGAATATTTTCCTATAAAGTCAAAACACCTCACCATCAATGACACTTGGCTGCATATTTTTTTTCTTCTGTATTGGAGAGAAGGAGGATTATTTAGCTCAGAGAAAGAGGATTATTTAGGTAGTTTGTTCAAATATTTAGTCAATGAGGTTTTGGAAAGTTGCTAACTAAGTACAGAGGCCAATATTCTCTCTTACAGATGTGAAAGGAGGCTGTGCCCCACTGGGAATACTCTATGCTATTTGCTGTATGCAAAAGGCTTTGCATGACAATCAGAGGTCACTGGGAGACCTTTTTTCAAAAATTTTCACATTACCAGTTTCTTAATCCAGGTTATGGAATGAAGCAGAAACACCTGTTGTTACCCATTGTAGTATCCTGATGTTTAGGATTGGGATCAGCTAGTTACCCTGGGTTTTTTCATTCAGTTTAGCCTAATCTAAAATGAAATACAGATAATTAATGGCAGAATTTGCCATAACGAGCATAGTTGCAAAGTTTTATGAGAAAAGTGAATGCAAGCAAAAGGAGAAAACCCACATAACTTTGCTTAGCATAAATATTAGTTTAAAGGTTTTCATCTCTATGCCCTCTGACACTGGCTATATTCAAGCTAAGATATCTCATTTTCCCCAAATTATGGGTATTTGCAGAAGACAGTCAAGATTTGGGATATGTCCTTTTTATCTGCATAGTCAACATTCATCTTTCATGAAAGAGGAGGAAGAGGATTGGAAAGGAAGTAATTCATATTCAGACAGTCTTCTGCCTCTAGTCATTTGATATTCGTTAATCCAATTCATTCTTGTCTAACCATTCTTTGCTATCTCCTGTTTTAGAGATGTTCATGTTTAATTGGCCCAGCTGAACAAATCTCATCCTCCAGCCAGACTGGGTTTCATGTGACTGAACACTGGACATCAACAATTAGGCATCTGTTGTCTAGATTCCTTTTTTAAGTAAAGGAAATAAATGGACATTTGTAGCGTGTGACTCACATGATCTATTTTAGACATCTGTGTACACTGGGATGGGAGGAACAGCATGCTAGAGACACCCGTTTGTCTCCACCGACTATAAAAGAAGCCTTGCCATCCTGCACCAGATTTAGGGATTGTCAGCCTTAGGTGGGGTGATTCCCGTCCTTAAGGACTGTTCTCGTACACCAGGCTAGGTTTTACCAAAGTACTGATTCATGAGGAAGTCCTCTACTCTTGCAGAGATGGGAAATTTCCATGTCCCAGAGAGAAACTTCTCCCTCTTTTCTCAACCCACAATTACGGTGTAGCTGTGCATTACGTAGCTGGGGACTCTGTGTGCATCTCAGGGGAGAGCTCTTGTTTAGGACCAGTCCCAGAAGTGACCTGTCAGTTCTGGCATTAACTGCTTTGGGAGCTTCTGACTCATCTTTATGACACTGTGATGAGGGCCATGAATATCTGCCTTGGACGACCTTGGGAGCAGACAAGAGTTCCCAGCACTGCTCCTCTCCGTGATCTCATATAGTTTCAAGACTTTGCCAGCATTCTGCTTGCACCTTCAATTGTTCCTGCAGAAAAGGGAAACAGTCTACATTAATCAATATGGAAACTCAGAGTAAAGCTTTCACAGAAACAGTGTTTGCAGGAAGTAGAAAACATTGTAGGTGTTCTAAAACTAATGTAATTGTGGACAACTGTAAAAGGGCAAATTTAGAAACATCCTTAGTGTCCGAGTATGAGCATCTTCAAACACTTTCTTTTGACTTGAACCTGAATGCATGTGCTCTTAGGTTCAATGATGAACTGAATCTGCCTTAATGTTCCTAATGCCAGATCCAGAACACCACATGGCATAAAGCACTGGTGTAGGGTAAAATCACTTTGCTGGTAAGATTTCTCTCCAGAAATACTATCAAGTTAACTTTGTCTCAGCAGGCTTTCTTTGAGGCCTCCACCACTCCAGCTTTATAAAGGATCAGGTATTTGATCTGCATTGAGCATAAAACCCGCACAAAGTCATAATGTTGGCATAAAGAGCTTATTCTAGTGTGCTTTACAGAATGTGAAAGTTTTGTGATTATGTCCACACCTGACCTGGTGCAAAATTGGGTGACCAGCTAAAGCACAGATCTGATATAAATGTCTGTGGAGCTTAGGTTTTATCCCCCTACACTTCTGTAAACTTAACCTGTCTATTCTAAGGAGAATAGAGTGATAAAAGAGAAACCACCTGGTGAAGGTATTAAGATGACAAAGGTGCTTGTATTGCAACTGCACTAGTATTCCCTTTCCTAGGGAAAAGTGAATATTGTTCTAGTTCCTGGGAGCAATGACAACGAGGGGACATTCTTATGGTAATTTTTTTTAAAAAAAAAAAAGAAAGAAAAAAGCACATTTTAATAAGACAACACTGTTGGTGCTTGATGTATTTATTTTTAGTTCTAGATTTCCTAGTAGAAAAAAAGACAAAAAGAATAAAGAAGTAGAGATACTGAGCCTTTAGTATCCCTTTGTGGTTCAAAGACTATTTCAAATTTTTGCTGGTGTAGATTTCATTAATTAAGAAAACAGTAATATCTTCAATATCATAGCTGTTCCTCTGCATTAAAAAGCACACTAGGGCTTTGATTTTGAAAGCTAAAATATAGCAAGCTGTTAATGGAATTTTATATTTGTTCTCCCAAGAGATTTAAATGAAGTCTTGAGGGTAACCACAATCCCTGGCGAGAATCCTCTTTCCTATTGAAGCTGACCTGGACAGGACTTGCTTTCATGCCACATTTAAATTGTCCAGAGAAAAGAATCTCTGTGGGAGACATCACACATTCTTCTTGCCTCCCTGCCTCTGACCAGCCCGGCAGAGCCACTGCATCTTAGTCATTAGCAGGGGAGAGAAGGAAACCGATACTTCCCGGTTCTGGAAAAGAAAACTCTTCAAGAAAAAAATACTTACTAGATCCCACAAAATAATAATGAAAGGTCTGTTTGATTGCCAACAACTTACTCCTGACCTCATGAACTGGAAAATATTTTCTGTTCTCCTTGGGTAAGTCTTGTCAGTGAATTGTTTCAGGATTTGTTGGGATGGATAAAGTAACTTAAAAGGTGACTTGTTTAGGTTTTTTTAATATTTATTATTTATTTTTTCAGTACATTTCAGTTTGCTAATTATTTAGCCTGAGCAGAAGCAATTAGCTGCCAGTAGAATATTAGCATGTTGATGTTCCCTCTACAGAGTTAACACCTGTATTAAACTCTTGTTCTAAATCACCACCTGGACCTGCCTCAGTCTCTGCGATAATAAATTAAGAAAACTGGTTTAGAGAAGTTGAACATAATAAACAACTCCCCTACGGAAAAAAAAAAATGTTATTTGCATATGTGTTTATATCACATAGATACTTTACGGTACATTTATTTTTCTGTTTACATAGTTTGAAGCTATTGAAACTGCTTTATAAGTCCAAAGCATAGATTTGCTAAATATAAACTTGCTTGGTAAATATGTACCTGGAGTGAATTTTTATGGTCAAAATTATAAAGTTCTTTGAAGTGGGATGTATAGTGTTGTTACTATATTACTTTTTAAAAAGCTTAAAAACAAAAGAAAGAATACTGATGAGATACGGGATCTAACTCTGTACGGGATCTGACTCTGTGCAGTGCCAGCTACTTTATAACTATCAAACTTTAGGAAAAAGACATCAACTTCTTTTTAAAAAGAAAAAAATCCAAAGACTTAGAAAAGGATAGGAGAGGAAAAGGAACTAGAAGTTATGTGTGCAGTTTAAGTAGGCTGAAAAAAAACTTAAAATAATTTCCATTAAAAGCAGATAAGCGTCTGCTAAATACTGACACTGGTGGTAACTGATTTTTGACAAAACTAAAAACAAAAAATTATGCACGATCATGTGCTATTTTTGGAGAATTGTAAGTGACAAAAATCCTTTAGGAAGCCAGATAACTACTTTAACCCCAGTAACTTACATCAATCTTAGAAGGTGACTTGAACTGTCATGCTGGTAAATTTGAAAACAATGTCAAATATGTCCAATCACTGGAGATATGGCATGCATCCACCTTCCAGCATGAAAGTCAGTATGTGGCATTAATGTGTATTTCAGAGGGAAACGTAACTTCCAAAGAGCTGGAGGATACCAGCCAGCTGCCTGCAGGGAGAGCAAGAGAAACCAAAATCCAGAGGGAGCACCCTACTGCTGAAATCCTTTAAGTCTCCTGTGCCTTTGCACCAACTATTTGCCTTATAGAGCTCTGAGCAAGACCAAACAGGAAAGGTCTTAGACCTGTTGCACTGCCAAATATTTCGTGGTCTCTGGGAGCTTGAGAGTTGAGCTACGAGACCTGTGTGATATGTGAGAGGGCTGGAAAGGATTGTTTCAAGTAGGGAGGTAGTGACGGTGCTGCTGGATCTCAGTAGCCTGCATAGGTGCCAGAAGGCCTCTTCCCTGGAGTGATCTGACAGCTAGTAAGTTTATCCAGTAAGGTCAGGTCAAGTACAAACTCCCTAATTACAGTGACCTCTCTACTTAGCACAAGGAGGAAAAAATGCTCTGTGGAGTTGATGAAAGCAGAGCTGTATTTCTTTCATTCAAATATACCCTCCAGTCTTTAAAAGCTCACCGTTCTCCCATAGACCTGGTACACCAATTTTGTGATGGAGTTGTACTACTTGCAAACTATAGTCGCAGTATCATTTCATTGAGAAAAAGATGCATTAGAAAAAGCTGTGTTGCAAGGCTGTCCCACCCAAAGGTTGGCTGTCATGGTATGAATGGCCTTTCTTTGGATGAGGGTTGCCTAACAGTGCTGGCCCGGAGCCCTATCACTGCAAGCTGCTACTGTACCAGATCAATGAGCAAACATAAGAGCTCCGGTTGAACAAGGTAAATATCAATGATCCAAAGAAAAAGAGAACTCAAGTGGCTTCTCATAGAAACTTTAAACTCACGTAACTGCACTGAATCCCTGGGAATGCATGAGCTTGGTACTTCAGCTGGAAAGGTAAATCCAGAATGAAGAGCTGCCGTGCCATTTGTGAGAGCTGAAACATTGCGGTCCCTGGGCTATAAAAGCCATATACTCTTTTTACATGCTGTGAAGTAAATCCCAGCACTTCAATCTAGTTATGAAGGCAAGTCAGTAAGAAGAAGTTCAACACAGTGTTTCACAGCATAGTATTACCTTTACAACACGTCTTCAGGTCACAAAATACCTAGAAGGATGTAGTCTGCGGACAGTGTCCAGGAAGCCATGACTTATGTTCACTTTGAGTTTTTTAAAATCTCATTTCAGGACCTCCCTAGTTTCTAAGCAGCCATGTGGGCATTGTAATGGTGATGTACCCTGGGCAGAGAAATGATGTAGCCATGAGGTGATGAGGGATGAGGTTCTGAAGATCTCTATCAGAGAGGGCAGGCCTGGCAGGGTGGGACCTTTTCCATGTATGTGTCTGTCTCCTGTACTGCCAAAGTCATGAGGCTGTGCTTGCACCCCAGCAACCCTCACATTGCCAGATACCGTGACAGTTTTCCTTTTTTTCAGCCTGTGCTTTGGAAGCAGGAGAATACTTTGGGTCTAGGCATTAGAAATCCTCCTAATGCTGCTTAAAGGTGGCTAGAGGCAATAAGGCATTCTCTGATACTTTTTTGTTTGACAGATTTTTAAATTACTTAAATACAGCTACAGGGCCTGTTGCAAAGTACTGTCTTTCAGCCATTCTTTTTGCTTGCTCATTGCACCCAGATCTTTGCATCTTGCAATAATTACGATGATCAGATCCTGGGATGATTAGTGCCTTTCTCCCATGTGATCATAGTGTTTGGAGTGAATGTAATATGAGCTGTTTTGCTACTACAATACCAATTAGATCAGCTCCAAAAAAACCTGTCATGAATTCTTCTTTCTGCTGCTGTTGCTGCTCCCTGACCAGAAACTCCCCTCACTCAAGAGGCAGGTTTTTTTCCCTTTCTCCCTCCCCTTCCCAGACTTGGCCCTATGACTTCCTCCGCTCCTCCTCCCTCTTTTCTGAAACTCATTGTTCTTGGATTGAAAGCAGACTCCAAAACCACCACAGACTGTTTTCTTCTGTTTGAAACAGCCATTCCTGTGCATACTGAGTATATACAGAGTGACTTGCTAACGGTTTGGATTAGACACCATTCATCAGAGAAAGCAGGATGGAAAAAGGTGATGTGCATGCACATCAATCCCTCTGTCGCACCAGAGTGTTAAAAGCACAAGAGGATATCTTCTTCAAATATTTTTGTTTCACTTAAAAATGACAAACCAGATAAAAGTTTTACTTCTAATTTGGCAAAATTCTGATGGATAATCTTTCTTTAAGAATTTGGACATAACCATGGTCAACAGTGGAATGATTAGTTTAACAAAACTATATTATCTTCCCTTAGAGTCACTAAGCTACTAACTCCATAAGGGTTGGTTTTGACACTTAGCCACTAATACATTGGTCATAGAAAGTTTTATCTGCTGAGCATGAAATATTAGAATTATTTACAGCTTTCTAATTCTTCTTCTATTTATTGGGTCAGGCCAACAGCTAGATGTAAAGCTTCATAATACAAGTATGAGGATTTTAACAAATTTGTGATCATTAAAGATGTTTCAGTCTGCTACACTGTGTGAAATATTTGGTTTCTTATATTATTTAGCTTCTGAATCACATAATTTCAGTACCCCAGACTATTAGATGCTATTTGATTGCTCAACAGTATACATTACTTCAAGCCTGGGGTTTTGTGTGAACTGTGTGGACACTTCTGAAAGATTTTCACTGTATGTCAGGATTTCTAAGTGAAATGCCACTAGAAGACGAGAGGCTATATAAAATATTATCAAGGTTTAATTTTCAGAGAGGTATATGACACAGTCAATTAAGCAGATGAATAATCTTTTCTGTATAGCAATAATTACATCTGCCCACTGTGGATACTAAAAACTCCAGCAAAGAGCTCTTGGCCACCCAGTCCCAGCAAACCAAGACTACTTTCTGCATTACATATAAACCTATTACTCAGTGCCTATAAATTAATTCTGATGGAAATGGAACATATCCTGACATTTCTTTGTAAATATGGATTGGGATTAAATTATTACGGTTTGGCAAAGGTTAGAATCTATAATGTATTTCAGGAAGGAAAGGGAATTAAAATGAAAATACTGTATTTTAATCTAAAATGAAAAGCTGAAAAATTATCTATGAAGAGAAATTGCACTAATGGTAATGAAAAGACTACTTCTGACTTCAGAGGTCGCTCTGGAGTAGGGCACCATCAGCAACAGGACAGCAGTTTTGATGAGAATCCCTTGGGATCTCACCATGTAGTGGGTGACAATGTCTTCTCATCAAATCTGGGCCCAATGTAATGACATAGAAGGATTTTGATCATTGCAAAATTTTAAACCGTATTAACAATGCTGGTGTGCATTGTCACTTGGTCAATCCTGAAGAGCAGCTGAACAGTTTTAGTCAGTTCTCAGGACTCGGCAGCAAAGTCACCTCTGATTCAGGTCTAGGTTTTTCAGATGTGAATCATCAGAGAGACAACTGATTTAGGGTTTTTTTTCTTTTGAGCCTTTCCTAGGTTTAGTCCCTAATGGAGGACAAGAGAATGTTTTTTTTTCAAGTAATTCACTTCATTGCGTAGGTGGATTTGACTTTGATAATTTCTATGGCTTCTTTTTGATCTTCTTTTAGAGGAGGTGTGACTCACAACTGAATCCGTGACTTTGTGCAGTGAAGGTGGAGTGTGAGTCGATTTTTAAAAACCTGTCTGTACCAAAATAATCTTTGTTAGACAAAGACGGCAAGGCTGTTAGTTTTTCATCCTATACTCAGAAGATTTTTAAATGTATAAAAACCTGCAGCTGTTCAAATGAAGCACATCCTCACTTTTTCTGCTGTTTCATGGCTCCTTGTTACATATCTCACCACAAGTTGAAGGGCTTTGCTTCACTGGCATATCCCCAGCTATTCCGTGTAATCTGACTGAATTCTTTTGCATCCTACTACATGATGAAACGGTTAGTGGGGAGAGTCTCAGGAGTCTCAATAAAAGCATTCACTCCTCTGTGAAACTTGCTCCCTCTGGTGTTTCAACAGCGCCAGTGCTTGGTGACATTTGAATCCAGGTTTATAATTTAATTACATCCTAGTAATGAGGAAATCTTTTCTTTACAAGATCTGTAAAATTATTAAAAACACTTATTGTATCTTATTGTAAAATAAGATTTTAGTCAATCAGTGTTTTCACAGAGACACTCAGGTGTCACTGCAGTGAATACAAAGAGCAATACACGTCCTTCCCATATTGCTCTGAATGCTATCTTCCCTATTAGTAATCCTTCCATTTCATTATATTATTTCACTGTATTCCCAAGTTTTATGCTTATGGAATTAAAGAAAAATAATTTGTCAGTCTCATTTTGGAACCTTCGTGTAGAAACATAGCTTGTTGTGGGTTTTGGGTTTTGTTCATAAAATAAAGCTATTTGTATCTGTCAAGCTAGAAGAAAAATGGCATGTAAGCATGCTTCTAATTTAAATTGTTTCCAGACTATTTCTAGAAAACCTATTTTGGGAACATAAATTATCCTTGATACTGAACTGGAATTATATCTTAAGAATACCAAATTGTGGAGAGAAGGCAACTTTCTGTATGCAGCTGATGTGAGGTGTTTCAAGGGTTTAATCCTACTCCCAGGGAAGCTGATATTAAAAATCCCTTTTACTCTTTGAAGGATCAGGACCAGGCCATCATGAGTCAGTAATATCGATAGCAATGGAAGTGATAGAAAGTATTTGAAAAAGCAGGAGGTTGACTGATACCTGGGAAAGGCAGATTAAAGATCGTGACAGAGATATTACAAGCTCCCTCACAGCTATCCAAAATATTTCTCTTGTATCAATTTTATTAGATTATTACATATTTTGATTGCTCTCTCACTGAGATCAGAAAGGTGTTATTACTAAAAGCATTACTGGTGAACAACCAAGTTGAAATTTCTCTTGAATTTTTAGCAGTTTCTGTAAAAAAATGAATTCCTGCTTCAATTTATCAGTAAAAGACATATTATGGTCCTTCAGTTCTCACCTACTACACAAGTACTTGATATTCCATATTATGTCATTATTTGAGGGAAAAAAAATTTCTACCTTAACGTGGCCGAAAACTTTGAATAAGCCAGTTTTCTGGTTTTTTTATTCGGAGTGATGTAGTTCTGCTATGTTAGAATTTGCATACGTGCTTAAAACTCAAATAAGGTTGACTGAGTAACATGAGAGACACATATTGTATGGATAAACTTTGTATGTAGCAATTGAAATGTTTCTTGTATGCCTAAGATTGTAAGTCACTCAGACAGGCTTCTTACTGCCCTGTGGGGAAATACTGTCACCTGTTTGGTTTAGCTCTCTGCATTTAATAAGCCAGAGTGCTTTTCCCAGTCTTGGACTCCTGCAGTCATCTCTATATCCATTGTGTTTGGCTCATATAAAGAACATTTTAAAGAAGCTGGAAAGGAAGAGTTTAAACTTCCCAGATGAACAGTGTGAAAGGTGTTTTTAGATTGGCATTTTACATGGGGCATGTTCCCGGGCTTGCAAATGGTATAAAAAGTTACTGCCTGCCAGGTGAGATGGAGTGACTGATTGTATATGTGCACATTAAACCTGTCCCCACGGTGAAATAAAACATTTGCCTAAATGAGGGAGAAAAGGAAGCAGGTGTGCAGGTACAAGTTCTCAGCTGCCAGATGGCAACTACTTTGATTTGCTTGTTTGATCACTTGCAATCATCTGTAACACAAAAATTAAAATGAGAGCAGGAGTAGGAGCAAAATCAGCTTGTGTCTGTTGAGTGTATTAAATTTTGGTAACATGCTCAGTCTGTCTCTTGTCATATTTAGGAGGATAAAATCCTTGAAGACCTTTATCTCATTGAAGGCAGTGAAAATTTTGTCATGGGAATATGAACAAATCCTTAAGAGGCATGCTTTTATCAATCTATAAAATATCTTTTAGTAGTACACAGACAGCTATGTTCAAGTACCAGCAGATACACACATATCAAAGTGTATTTAGCTAGAAAGAATCAGGTAAAGTTATTTAGACAAACTATGGCATGACACCTTTTGTTTCTGTATAGCATTCCCACTCTTCGGGCAAAAATATTTATGCAAGAATGCATCCATAGATCCAGGATAAATCAAGAAAGACTTTCATTAACACAATGATTGTGGTGAACTAACCGTGAAAGAGCACAGAGTTAAATAAAAATTCCAAGAAAATTTGTATTATAATCTTTCTATACATTTCCATTCATAACAGCATGTGCTGCTGTCCTCATTTTCTGACAATGCACTTCTGTAAATGAATGATTATATGCTATGAATGTAGTCACATTACTGTTTTTATGAACAGCAGCCAGTCTTACTATAATCACACACTGGGCATTCATCTTTGGCATCTGAATAGCCACCACATCAAGGCATCTCACAGTTGACTAATTTTTCCAGTCATATTGCAGCTTACCTAAACATTGACTGTTGTTCCAGTCCTGCCTGTACCAAATCCATCCACAGAAGACTACTCTTGGGTGGATTTCTGTTGTTCTCACTTACAAGGATATATTTCATTATTGTGTATTTTTCCACTTGACTATACTGTAATTGCTATATTGTCTTATACACTCCTCTGTTTTACTTTCTAGTATAGTTTTTATTGTACGCTTAGTCATTCTAGCCAGCAGTAAGATTGTATTACCACAGTTTGAATGTCTGTGAAAGGCAGGTTTAAGTTTTAACAGCTGGATGCAGGCACTGTGTGTCGATCCTTGCTTTGTCACCTTATATTTGATTATGTTAATACAGAAAACATACTGCTGGCAAAACCTCCTACATCTTTGATTTGTTAGAGACCTTATTTCTTGTATGCGATGAGTGAAGGTAATAAACATTAACAGCATTACATTGGATTCCCTGGCTTATCCCGAGATACTGATGTAAACCATAGGCCACAAGTTCTGAATTTTCAGAGAAAACCAGCATCACCTTTTGCTGTCACTGACACTTTGTCTGTCTAACCATGGGAGGAGTATGAAGGCAAAAGAGAAATCCAAAGACAATTTGATACTTTTTTTTATACTTTTTCATTATAAGAGAATGTGCAAGTGTATGTTCCCAAAAAAAGTATTTCTATAAGTAATAATATCAGAGATTACATATTATAAAGTAAATACTGTGATTGCAACTCGTACATGCAGCTTTGCCAATTGGGTAATTTATACTACTGAAGCACCACACAGTTTCATAGAATCACAGAATGGTTTGCACTGGAAGGGACCTTTAGAGGTCATCTAGGTACTCTTTTTGGTTTTCTAATGTATTTATGGCACTCCAAAATGCTTATCTACTGGTCTGACTGTTCATACTAAGCTGTCCATCTCATGGCAGGATGTTCTTGCATGGATTTCATATGTTGTTACACAGGTGTGCTTCCATGCCTTCCATTACATTAGCTCTTTCTTGCCTGCAGAGACTTGGAATTTCCTGCAGCTAAACTCCTATATGAAAATTATCTCTATATACAACTAAAGATATTTTTGTCTCCAAGTTTGTCCTCCATCATTTTTGATGTTATTGTATTCTGTGTTCCTTTTTCCATTAGTGGTAACAATACAATTTTTAGAAATTTTACATGTGGAAAAGCCATAAGTAATCCAAATGTCTAACAATTACATGAACACATAAGAAATCACAGTCCTTCCTCTAAAGATTCTTAAAGTCTTTATGTATACACAGACCTGAAAATTTAAAATTTCTTTAAGTACAGTTCCTGATTTATTCTATCCACTAGCCCATAACTTTGTAATTATAATGGTATAATAGCATTTTCCCTAGAAGTATATTTATCTCTCTGTACAAATACATCTTACATATATAATATGTGCACATACAAATTTTCTTTTATAGCAGCCTTTACCAATAAATACAGATTCCTGAAAGGCAAATTCCTGAAAGATTTGCATATATCTGGTATAGTATTATCAGAGTTAAGTCTTTGATACTGAAATGGGTTTTGATGCCTCACAATTTCCATTTAAAAGGGAAAAAGAAAACCTTATTTCTACTTCTATCTCTTTTTGCTTATCTTGAGTCCTTATGCAGCAGGAAAATTCCTTTAAAAAGCAATTGTGACATAGCTACTATTGCTAATATAATTTAAGATTGGTCCTGATAGGACCGTTTCAATGATAAAAATAGAGATCTCTAGTTTGTGTCCTATATCACTACAAATAGTCTGAGACCAGCATTAAACATAGATACATTTTCCATACTCAGTTCATATCTTCTAGTAGAAAGAAGTTAATAAAAGAAAGCCCATACAACACATGACGTTAACACAAGAATCTGACGTTAATGTTCATATGTCAGTCAAAAAGATAAGTGAACAAAGATTAAAAAGTTAATATCTCTCATTATTGCAGAATGCATAGAACTGCGTGAAAACATGCTGTATATGTCATTGTCTTTGGCATGAATGGAAGTTTAAAGCCTAAAGCTGAAGCGGGACTTCTTATGTGTCTGTTTTCTTGGGACTTAATAACCAGTCCTGCAGTCTGGAAAACAAAAGAGCTGTTTGTGTGGCATCTGGATTCTTCATAAATATTCAGGGAAGAGTTTTGTTGCTCTGTGGAAGCTGCCTCTACAAACATTTTAAATGTACCATACTTATAAGCCCGAATTGTTCATGCAGTCTTTAATTTCATAAATACTCCGTCTTGTTTGGCTTAGCCCCATGTAAGTGGGATTTGAGTGGCAGGGCTTTCTTCCTTGCAGCCTTGTGAGGGTTCGAGCGGAAACCAGGCCCCTGCCTTTTTTCTCACCAAAGAAGTGTTTAGTTGAGGCTGTAGTGGGAGGAGAAGAGAATTGGAGCAGGGCTGTTGGTGGTGGAGTGGAGGTCTGCAGAAATTCTCTTGCTCCACAGCCCACCCACCCAGGAGAACAGCAGGAGCATGCCCAGGAGTGTCCACTGCTGTAGTGAGCTGTGTGGGTTCCCGGCCACCCCCTGCCAGCCTGGCAGCCACTGCGCAGCGTGCAGGGGCTCAGCCACATCCTCTGGCCTCTGCTGTTATCCCTGCAATTGAGGTGCTGTAATATTGACATTATTCCTGGCTTCTGCCCAAGGATGTAAGGCAGAGGCTCCTTCTCATCAGCACAAGGCAAGGCAGAAATGAGCCCTGAGCTTTACAGCGCTGTCACCGTGTAGAGGAGAGTCCTGAGACTAACCAGCTGTTTGCTGATCAGGGGACGTGCATTTCTTAGTAGTTTTATAGCTCTGCAGTAATATAGATATTTTCAAAATATGAACCTCTACATCCTTTGTAATTGGGGTTTTTGGTGTAAGCAGGTTTGGAATGTTGGCTAGCAAGAGAGAATAATGTCCAACACTAAAATGGATGTATTGTATACTGTTGTAGTTGATGAACCACATGCAGATTAGTTACAGACAAATAAAGAAATGTTTTTTCAAATATTCTGCTCAATAAAAAGGTATTATATTACTTCAATAGACCTGAGAGATTGAGCCCTGTAAAGTTTGCATCAACAGAAACAGCAAGAGCATTTCAACAGTGCTGTAAAAGATATTCTGTTGTCATGTAAATATTTATATCAAATATATAAATTGCCTTAAATTTCCAGAATTTCCTGCTACTAGCTGCAGACATCCATACAAAAATGGCCTCAGAAAGCCAAGAGTTCTCACTTGATAGAGCCTATAGATGACCTGAAATGTCCAAGTGGTCTGTCCAAATACACATAATCTATTCAGAACATGTTACCATCTGCTTGCTGCAAGAGGTCTCTTTTAAAGCCAGAGCACACCTGGCCTTGTATCCAAATGTGTCTTCAAAAAAGTTTGGGTTCCACTGTCCTAATTGTAAATGTAGCCATTTAACATGCAAGTTTCTTCAAGCTTGTATGCTAGTTTGCGATCAACTTTAATTGGCCATGCTAGCATCTCTTCATAGAAAGAAAATCTGACAAAAAGTTGAGATAAATCTTACGAGAAAATGGCAGTGGAATGGGCTGTGAGAGTACATGATCTCACATTAACAGTTAATTTCTGATCAGAATGAGAAAAAAGGAGAGATCAAGCATAGCGGGTATCCTTAGTCAGACATTTATGTAGCATGTAAGAGGGCCTGTGTCCCCATCATTCCTTTTCTGTCAGATTTAGGTTATAATTTTGGACTAACTGAGATTTCCAAAGGATAAGTTTGCAATACAGAACCAGAGACTAATTCCAGGTTTGATGATTAGGACACCCACACGCAGAGAGGTATTGTAAAGTTTGAGTCCCTGTTGCCATGTGAAGTGGAGAGGGTCAGATAAATGAGATTAAAGCACAAAAACAAAACCATGTCAGCACCAGGATTCAGCTGACTGGACCCATGTTCCAGTAAGGCAGAGACAGTACTTCTGCCTGGCTTGCAGAATGGACTTGCGTGCAGTAAGCGACTGTCTGTTCATGTGCATCTGTGTTTTTCTCCCTTATTTCTTTTTTCTTTTTTTTTGAGGAATTCTGTTTAATCCTGATGCAGGGCAGGAGAAAATCTGGAATCCCAGAGAAGTTCAGGAGCTAAAAATAATTGTTTCTTGCAGAATTCTTCTTACAGAAACCCTTTTTCCTCCTGATGCTCACTCCTGGAATTAATTGGGCTAGCCACCATTCATTTGGGATCTATTTTACATTAAGTGATATTTACAAGTTTACTTTTCATTTGTTTGCCCTTCTTTGGATAGTGATAAAACAGAAGATTCAAACTAGGTGGTAAAAGAATTCATAACTTTTAAATACAGATTTCCCTGGGCTCTGAACTCCAAAATTCTTGTAGACAGACTGACCATCAAGAACCTTTCCAACAGCACTTTAAGAATAAATTTATATAATTTCTTCTTTTCCATTCTCCCTAAAGGAGTGATGAACTTCACACAGGCTTTGCCCAAAATTAGTTAATTTAGTTTTGCAAATTTTAAAATATTTTTAATGGAGACTGTACATCTTGTTAAATTTCCAGAAAGCACCCTTTTTTTCTTTGTTCTTAAGCTGATAGTGCTATAGTAAGACTATACAGGTCTTCATGCTCAAAAGAACGGCATTAGAAATTGAGTGTTCCTCTCAGCCTTCCTATGGCAAGTTTGCTGGTGCAAATGGGGAGGGATGGTGTGTAATGAAAGTAGAATGAAGGCAACAATCTGTGTCTCTCTTGTTTTGATGAAGTTTTCAGATCAGTTTATACACCAATACAATTTGTGTATTGTTCAGATTGATGAAAGCTGTGTTACTAAGAGCAAGAAGTCAAAAGCTGTGCTGCTGCTCCTTGCTGAATTCATGCCTTTTACTGCTTACACAGAAATTTTGTTTCTGACATGATCATAGGCATCGTTATCCACAGGTGAGGTAGGTAAATATGAACACTAGCACAACTCATTAAAGCAATGGGTGAAGAAGGGAGTGCATATTCATCTGTGATAGGTAATCACTGTACTTTAAGAAACTATAGAAGATATCTTGCATTTAGCCCACCACTACTTAAAGGGTGGATTAGGCATTCACTTCCTAAGGGATCATTTTCTAGCCTCTTTTTAAAGATCTGCAATTACAAGATCATACAACCTTCTAGGCAGCTTTTCCAGTGTGTCAATACCCTTAAAATTAGAAACTTTCTTATCATTTCTAATCTAGATTTACTTGCAGAAGCATAAGCTCACTGCTTCTTGACTCACTGACACTGGTCTCAGGGGACAGATGATTCCTTTTTTCTTTTTTTTTCCCCAACCAGGAGCTTTCTACATGTTTGAAGACTCTTAGATTTATCTTTAAGCTGTCAAATCACCCAGTCTTTTCCATCAAGCCTTCCCCCACACCCACACCCTGACCTCTGATGGTTGCTATTTGCATATCATTGCCATTTGGGGTCATTTCTGTGGAAGTGCTCCCTTTAGTTCTGTTCCGTCTTTTAGAAGTTTTATCTAAAAATTGTAGGGGATTTCCCAAGGCCCTCCTGCCTTCCCGGGGGCCAATAAATAGAGAAAATGAAAAAATTAACAGAAACAATGAGCAGCCCAGGGAACAGCAGGGATTTGTCCTCCCGACACCCATGTTTGGATGGATCTTGACAACAGAGAGGCTGCGGCGCTCCGGCGTGGCGATGCCGCTCCGCACCCCAGGGCACCCTCCTCCACGCCGCCCGCGGGGTGCCGGGGTGTTGGGGTGCCGGGGTGTGGGGGGTGCCGGGGTGTTGGGGTGCCGGGGTGTGGGGGGTGCTGGGGTGTGGGGGTGCCGTGGCCGGCGGGGCCGCGCTGCCGCGGGGTTCCCGGGGAGCGGGGCCGGTCTTCTCCTCGCTAGATGGCACCACCCGCGCGTTGTACCGAAGAACACCGCCCGAAGGGATGAGTTCCCGTCGGGGAAACCGTTTTCCTCTTCCCAGTACCGCACGGCTGAACTATTTATATGGCAAACAAATATGCACACATGGAAGTTTTGTTTCCTCCAACTCTGCTGGCTTCTTAGAGATAAATGAATGCCTCTGTGCTACGTCCCGCCACGGTGTCTAAATTCTTGGCGTCATTTCAGCTCTTTGGGTCTTATCCTGATGGCCCTTCTTGGTACCTCTTCCCATTAAGATTTCTTTAATACGTGGCGACTGAAATACACGCCTGCAGTCTAATCCAGGAACGGGTTTATGGAGCACTATGGGCCAGAACCATGAAAAGTACTTCATATATATGTGAATTGAAAGCTGTATTAACAGGTCAGCTAGTGTGGGATCCCAGGCAAGAAGAGTAAGACTTCCATTATATGTAATAAAATATGATGATACGTAACAGAAGGTGGTACATCGTCTACAGTAGAAGTAGTTATTATTGAACACTCAGTACTGGTAAGTTAGAAAAATCATGAGATCACAGAAAGCACACAAGACTTGTAACTTGAATTTTCTGGATATATAGGTTAATCATAAAGATGAATGGTGAATAGCCTGTTACAAATCTCCCTTATTGCCACGCTCTTCTGTATTGTCTTTTATTTTCTGATATCTTTTTCTGATACAATTTAAAATGCCTCATTTTACACATAATTGTTCCCCCTACCCCATTCTTGTGATGCTTGTTGCTTGCAGTTTCCCATCGTCCATCAGGTTTTTGTTGAAGTAGCAAGCAAAACTGAAGTCTACATACAGCTCTTGGTCCATCTGTACCCATTTGGAAATTTTGCACCTGTAGACCCAGAGGTCAGAATTAACACCATTTGTTATTGTCAGTGCACAGTTCCTTGGGAGACAGAAAAAGATTACTTCTTGGTTTAGGAAAAAATGGGGTTTTTCTTTACAATGTGTATGCATATATAAATACACATGTCTTTGTGTATGTGTGTTAGTATGTACACATGCATATATATGAGGTATATGATGCTACTGTTTGCAATAAAATATTTCTGAGAACTTTAACTTCTTACTGCAACAAGTGGCTCAAAGTAGCTGGTGCATTCAAAGTTTCAAAAAGACTTTCAGTTTCTCTCCAGAGCTATTTTAATTTGATACCTACAGAAAAGGGGATTACCTGTGATGTCTTCTTGATGGAGCAGTACAGCTGAGTAGGACTTTGTTTATCAGCAACCTGTAGTCTGGGTGTCATTATAAAATATCTATGGACTGTATTTTATTTCTTCATTATGCATTCCATTTCAACACCAAACATAACAGCATGTTTCATGCAAGCCAATGGACTCAAGTAAGCCTCATCAGATGTATAAGTAAAAATGTACTCTAATATTTGACTTCCTGCCAAATTAGGTGCCAGCATTTCTTTTAGACTACAGCAGCATCCTGAACAGATCCCATTTCCCGCCTTCTTAGCTGTATTCAGCTGAACAAAACAATTTACTCCTCCTTCTTAAATTGTTTTGCAGATTTTTTTATGATGTGTTTACCAGGGGATGTATTTTAAAGTTGTGTGAATTGACTCCAGGTAGGGTTTAACAGGCATTTAAGTATCTAAGGTTTGTTGGGGAAAGAAGGTGTTGAGTGCAAATAGCTGTAATGTGTATAGAAGAATAATCTCAAATATACTTCTGTAGCAAAGAGCAAGTTTGTATTATAAATTAATGTATAAGGATCAGTCGCTTCAGCAATCTGAGCAGAGATGGAGATCTCCAGAATATTTATGATAATTTCCCACTGATAGGTTGTCTCCCTATAAGTATTAACACCATGGCAATACTTATATAACAAATGATCCATGTAAATCTTTAACAGGAGGACAAAATGTGGATTTTGTTGCTTTGAGGGTTCACTATATCACCTGTCTGTCTTTTACTTCTAAGCATAGGTAGGTGTGTTGCATGAATCCTATGAGAAGACATTCTTGACCATGGAACAAAACAGATTTTTCCACCTGCAGAATATTCACTTTAGATGTTCATACACTGCAGTAGGGATTATGAAGTTCTAGAGAATCAGACTGATTTAACTGAATATGTTTGTCCAGCAAATGGTAGTTACTTCTGCATGACTTTAGTGCTCAGCTTGTGGTTTGCAAGAGTGTCATCATAAATTAATTGATCTGATACAGTTTGATAAATCTGGTTTGTTACACTGCAAATGTAAAGCAAGGAAGTGAATTATTTTGAGAAAGAAATAATTTCCTCTAAAATGTAGCAACAGATCCTGTCCTACCTCCAAAGTACATCCTTCCTGCTTTGTAGCATACTGTGGAAACATTGCTGTATTGATGTAAATATTAACATAAAACCAAAAGGAAAAGAAAAAACAAGGAAAGAAAGAAATGCTGTCTCCAAGTTTCGTGTATACAAAACTATGGAAGGTCATTCAAACTACCCACATCTAGACACCTTTCTAACATGTGTCATGTGTTAGCAGTCCTCATTTAGTCAGGCTGCAAACTTTGCCACGTACCATGTGCTTCTCATTACCTTTTAAAATTTGTGTTGTTACCCGTTACTAAAGGAAGGAATCTGCAAGCATGAGATGAGACAGAGCAAGAATTGCAGACTGGGGCTAACTCTGGCAGTGGGAGCAGTTGTACCAGTAAGGAAGAAGTGGTCAGGGCTGGTCTCAGCCATTTGGGAACACTTAATAAGAACAGATAACATATGAAAATAGCCTGGCTCTCTTTTGCAGTCTCCATGGACCTCAACAAGAAGCAAGAGTAACTCTACATGCAAAAAACCCCATGCAAGCATCTGACTGTGGCATTGCACTCCTAGGAGCCTTGACTGTTCTTCAGCCATGACACTGCTGATGGGATGGGAGATGAGGCAGGACTGGAAGCAAGAGGGTGAAGATTAGGGGCAGACCGAAAGGGGTTGTTCTTTCAGATAGGAGGCAGGGGGGGTGTCAGGAAATGGTAGTTTTAAAGCTTGTTTGAAAGACTTTGGGAAAAAGGAGTTAACCAGTTATGTTTTCAAGAAAAGATAGCTCCTCACGTTGAAGCTGACTTTGGTTAGGGCCAGCCCTGAAACCTGCAGCCTCTTGGTTCTGGGCTGGCCATCATAGGTCTTTGGTCCAGTGTGAAACGCAGATAGTGGTGGGGGTGGATGATGTTCAGCTGAGAGATGGCAGAGCAGCAATAGTCTCTAATTTTGACATTATTACTTCCAATTAAACATAACTAAAGGTCCCATGCTGCTCCTGACAGCCTTTGGCATGGGAATCTCACCTCGGAAACGCGAGCATGGGAGGAAGTGTGGTGGTTCCTGCCTTGTTATATCAGACCAGAAGAAACAACAGCTGCTCTTGGCTTTATTAGAAGAGTTTCTAGTCATTCAGCCTCCTTTTAGTTTGAGACCTATCTTTAGCTACCAAAGCATTTTAATTTTTGCAGTAAGCTTCTTGTAGGCCACAGGAGTAGAAAGTGAGTGGAAGAGGAAGTGACCCATGAAATATTTGCAGAGGTGATGTTTTGTGTGTGTTCTGCTAAAGTGTTTCGTTCAGTATATTAAATATTTATGTAGCCCTCCAGTCTCTATTAATCCAAGTAGTCATGTTTTCCATAGCCCACCACGGATCCTTACCTTATGGTCACCCCCTTGAAATTAATCAAGGTGAACATAGAGTTGTCATCACTGGAAAACAGTTTATTATTTTAGAAAATACAGTCTATTTCTGCCTGACCAGAGCTGGATGTTGCTAAAAATACTGAGAAGGTTAATGTTACATGAGCTGTAAACATTTTCTTTAACAGATACACAGGCAAAAGAGGCAAATAGAGGATCAGTTGATCCTGTATTTCCACTGGTAATATGTGATTTTTTCAAAACTGAAGTGCCACATGCAAAGCATTTACTTTGCAATCAAAAAAATCCTTACTTTTCTGAGAAAAATTTGATTTGACATACTGATACATGTCCCCTTATCTATGGGTATGCAATTATTAATAGAATACAACTTATCCTTAATACTGGTCTGTTTGTCATTTCTTCTCCTCATATTTCCTAGCTCCTCTCTTTTGACTGATTTCTCATTTTTTCCCTTTTCTCTCATGTTCTGTTCCACTTGTACATACAAGAGTAGCTTGAAAGATACTCTGCTTTGTAGGCAGCCACTCATATATCCAGGCACACAAGCTAATTCTTAGCTATGACAAGCAGAGGTTCATCATGCTGCCAGGTTCAGCCTTGTGACGGATAGCGACTCACTGAGGTGTCATTCTGAATTCCTGGTCTCCACTGGCCAACCCATCCATACTCCTTTTTTTCCCTTCACTCCTCCCAGAAACACTGCTGCTCTCCTTTTTTCAGGTGAGAACAGGAATTTGGTACCATAATACTAACATCTTCTTTGTCTCCAAACTCAGTATCCTCTTTTCATGTCTGCTCTTAGTTAACGAAAAGCTGTAAATAGCTAGTATTCTTCCTGCCTGAACTGGACCAGGATCCTTAACCCTTTGGTCTGTTAAGAAACTGCACAGTAAAGAATTGAGACAATTGCAGAAAACATAAAAATAGAGAATATTTGATATGCGTCACACTTCTTTTTTGCTCTTATGACATTTGCCTCTTCCTAACCTCCTGTCTTCCTAGACTCTCATCCTTTTATTCTGTTTTGAAACATCTTTATCTCCTGGGGAAAGGAGAGGGATGATTTATCTCTTCCTTCTGCTCCCTGTTCCTGATATCTGCCTGAACCCAGGCCTCCAGAATGTAACCACATTTTGCCCAGTCATCCCCGCTTCATGCTTCACTCTGCTTTCTTATCTTGCTTTATTTAACATTTACTTTCCTCTGTTTCTCATTTTGCTTCTGCTGCTCCTACTAGAATATACACTTCAGCTTAAATGAAAGTCAACTTGACTAATGTCATTTTAACCCCCCTTCTCCTCTACTTGCTCTCATTAGAGGAAATGTAAATTCTTTGGCGAAATCATCTGCAATTAAGGTATTTTTCTTGTGCTTCTGTTGAACACTCATGTTAGTTGTTGGATATGTTTATTTAGACAAGAAAAGATGGCAACCGCAATGGTCAAAGTGTCTCTGTTCACTCTAAAAAACTGAAGTGCTATAAGACTGCAGTGGAAAGCGATATGCAGTGAATATAGTTGTCTGCATCATTGTTGATAGTAACACTTCAGCTCTACTCTGTTTATCAAATTAATAACTGTTACCTACAAGCCTGCATTCAGACAAAAATTAGGGAAAAGGTATATAAATTCTTACTCACATCAGAGCTGCAGAGAATCTGACTATGGGTATTGATAGCTAAGCTATCAAATTGCCCTTGAATTTAAAAGAGAGAAAAGTCACATTCCCAAATACTACTTACATTGTAAAGAGATGGTTAGTTATTAAAGCCACTGAGTACAAGCTACAAATTGGCAACTGAAATTTTATTTTTCTTGGCTGAATTCTAGGGATTTTTTTAGCCTCATACCTCTCTGCTTAGCTAAAGCGTATAAATAGCGGATAAATTGTTTTTAATTCAATCAAGTAGGTGCCCCTTAGAAGCAGTGACAATACTAAAAAATACACTGTGTTCCTGTGTTTTAGTTCTGGACTGAAACCTTGCCAGAAACATGCCTCTTGAACATTTGCCTTTTTTATAATCCAAATAACAGTTAAGGGATGAAAACTGCCATGCCCTGGCAGTGAGGGTTTACAGACATTGAGTCCAAAGCAGTCCAGAGCCAGTGGGGTGTAAACTGACCCTGCCAAGGAGAAGTGGTGTAATAAAGAGCACAAGAGAAATCCACAGTTATTTTTTCCCCAAATAGAGGTATTATATTAGAACATCAAACTGCATACTTCAATAAAGTATATTATAAAGTGTAGTATTTTGTGACTGTAGTAGAGGAGGGTGGTTGGATTAAAGACTGGATTATGGTCTGTGCTGGAGGACTTCTGCCAGTCATGGCAAGTATCATACAGGCTCTATCTGAGTTTGGTCTGGGGGTTCTGCATTTCCAGCTACACGTAATTCCCATGACACTTGCTATCACAATTGTACTACAAACAATTAAACTGTAAGGCAAGACGATGCAAAGAACATCTTGATCAAATTACAATGTCAGATGAGACTAGAAAAAAAAAAACACCAAACTGGACACTAAGGGAACCTCTGGTAATATACATAGAGGAAATTATATTGCTTTGAAAATACAACAAGGTGTAGATCTGATAAGATCTGGCAGGACTTTGATATGTGGCAGTTTTAGGCAACTCATTTTAATTGCTTGTATTTCCATCTTCTGCTTAAAAAGGAAATATATTTTTCTGAAAGCATACTTAATGGACACAAAGGCAATTATTATTTTTGAAAGTGTATTTAGAAGGTGATTATAAATCCCCTAGCTAGTTGCTAATTTGCTATCCCAAGCTGTATTTCAGAGATTTCAGGCAAACTTCAAGTTGTTTATTAACCAGAATGGAAATTGAAAAACTGCATTTGCTCCATGGCGACATACATGTAATAAATTACAAAGTTGTGCATAAAATGCTGGGATGTTTGCTTTCCTGTTCCACATAATTGAATTAAGTTTTCTCATACAATCACAGGGGGTAAATATGTTGATTGTTATGCTGATTGTCACAGTTGTCTTTTTTCCATTTTTTTTTATGAAATGCTTTCTTGTGTTTTGAGAAAGTGTTCACACTGCCAAAGAGCCAGAACTTACTAGTGCAGGCTTTGGCATGCATGCAGATAACTGAAAACAATAGAGAGACATTGGAGGTGAAAGCTGTTTTGCTTTCACTGTTTTGTGGATGCACATTAATACATGTCAATGTCCATATCGCTGTATGTTAAGTGATACTCGTAAAACAGAGACCTAAAAATGCAGACCTTTCATTTTAGGCAGTGTAGCAAACTGTCAGTTGTGGATCTGGTGGGGACCACAAGTTCCCCATTTTGATAGTGAATTCGTGGATGAACAAAGCTTCTGTAAAGCTTGCTTATAGTTCCATTTTTGAGGGTATTTTGGAACTTGGATGGTCCATAACCATTATCAGGAATGTACTGCAGGCTAGAGACGTTTCTTATTTCTCAAGAGTGGTGTTTGTTTGAAGAATTACTTTTTTGTTTTTCAAGAACAGAGCTGTATGACAGTTGCATAAAATCACTCTTATTACCATTAACTCACTTTCTCCTTTCCTCCGTTGGCTCTGGTATAATTAGTTCTTTTCTGATTTCTCACTGACTCTTTGCTCAATAGAGTTTTATTATTTTTACAGTTTTCCTGCTTTAGAAAAACAAAGTACAGCATACGGCATAGTGGTAATATATATCCTTGGAAAAAATGCTTCATTTCTCACTGTCAAATCATTCCATTTGATTGTGAAGGCTTGACATGATGCTATTTCTCCATCACAAGTTAAAACTTCCACAACAATTTTTGTCTACAAGGTGCCTGTGGCTCTGCTGTCCTCAAAACTGGCTCTTGGCCTGGGATAATGAGCAAGATTTTCAGCTTTTATTTTATTTGGTTTTCAATGGTGGTTAAAATTCTTTACAGGTATGAGTATATATTCAAGCAAACTGTCTTCACCAGACGCAATAGTATGTTAGGAATTAAGATAAACTCTAATTCCTGGGCCATGTTGGCCTAATTACAGTAGAGTATGCTTTAATGAGGGTTCTTCTAAGGTACCTCTGCCTGATCTGGCAAACAGCCCAGAGGCAAACTTCAGATCCTGGTGTCAAGAACTGATTCATTGCTTGTCTGCAATTAACAGTTGGGCTTCAGGGTCTGGATAGAAAACTGGAATAAGACTCTCTTTCACATCATATGTTGAGTCCAGAGTTATTGACCTTTTCCAATGCAGATGTAACTCAAAGGCCAGATATCATAGATTTATCACATAGCAGATACTGCACAGTGTATGGACAAAGAAGACAGTGTTGATTACATTTACTCGAAGTCTTTAAATTAGTTGCACATCAAAGAAGGGTCAATGGAGGGTGGGAGGCATTTGATAAGGAAAGAAAAACAAAGAGTGTCCAACAGTAAAGTTCATGTAAAACAGATCTTTTTATCTTAGGGTAAAAAGAGTGATAGATCACTGTATATATAAATGAACTTTGCCATCTTTCAATTGTTTGAACCTGTGAGAGCTAATGTCAAGACTCCTTTGTTTGTGTCCCCCTTCATTCTCATGTAATGTTGTGTGTTTTCCAAAACAAAAATTGTCATAGCATAGCATATGAAATATAGTTACTAGTGATAATACTAAAAGAAATAATGCAGCTTCTATATCACTCATCCCAAGCAATATTCATGCCCCAGGAAAGAGGGGGGAAAAGCACTGCAGGAAACCATTCATAAATCTGCTTCATTTAATCAAAAAATCATTGGTCTCAGCTAGCTCTCAAGGCAAACATCATGGCATCCCATAATGCTGGCTGCAGGAACAGGCTCATATTCCCCTAGTACAGGCTGTTACGTCAGCCTAACCTAAATACTATGAAGAACTGGAATAGTGACATGGTTATGAGTTGGGAGATTTTGTTTGACTTTCCTCAGATACAGCAGTCCACTCTGTAGCTTTTGGGAGGAAATCTGTCAAGTCACAGTACAGAAGATGACATTTTTGCTTCCTGTCTAGTTGAAGTGGTAACAGCCATTTCAAAACTTCTTTTGGGAAACATTTTTCCCTGCCATCTGTAGATGTTTGAATGTGTAATTTATGAAATAGTGTTATGTTTAGCACCCAGCATCTTTCAGTCTTTCTTTGATACTACTGTTTCAAACGTACATGTTCTCTTTCATTAAATAGCTAAAGTTCAAGTGGTTTAAATCTTACTTTTTTCAAACTAGAGAATAGCATTACTCACATACCAGAAGGCTAAGTAATGTCTGGGATTTATTAAATCATTCAGCAAAGTTGACCACAGACAGTTGCATATAGAACAAATGCTGGAAGAAAAATAATCTTCTATGATGATGTTCATTATACTATAACACACACAGACTGAGAGCCAAATACTTGGTATCATTTCTGTCTCTACAATTATTATATTTCTTTTTAGACCTTTAACGAGCTTGACATTTTTGGTTATAGAGGGTTTGAGCACAGAGGAAATGTGTAGTCTTAGATCATAGGAATGGTAAAAAAAGGTAAGTTTAACGTTAATGTGATGTCTTGGTAAAGCACCTATGGGTTATAACAAGATAAATATTGTGACTTTAATGAATAGGTTACTTTTACTGCCAAGTTAGTGTTATTGCGCACTTTTTAAAATCTTACGTTCCAAGTGTATTTGCAAAATTCTATTGCTGTTATATTCAGCAAAAAGCATTATTGAAGCTGGAGCTGGAATTGGAGGGTTTTTTGCATCTGTTCCTAGTATTCCACATAACTGTGAGTCTTTGCCAGTTTATCAATCTTTTGTAGATAAAGTGCTAATTGTGAAAAATGCAAAAATATTAAAATGGATGTTACTGATCAGACAATGCTAACCTAAAGTATCAGAAGTTACTGAACAGATGTTCAGACCTTTCAGGTCCTTACCATTTTCTAAACGTTAAACTAATTTTAAAATCAGAAACTGAGTATCCAAAAATTGAGCAAAGGTAACAGTAAGTAATTATTTGCTGTGTAAGACTATAATCTGTAATTTATGTATTATTTACTCTTCTGAGCAAAAGAACATCAAACAAAATAACTATGAAAATTCCATAATAAAAGAGAAAAGTCATACAAGCATATTTCTGCCACAATGTATCCTCTTGGATCCTTGGTTTTTTTTGTTTATATTGAGTTACAACCAAGGGAGAATTCTAAACTTTGTTTCGCCTTTTTAAAATTGTATTGTTTGCACATAAAAGGATATTTGCTATGTGGATTAAGTGGTTTGTGAGCAGGATTGGATAATACATAATTATGTTTTAATTTTGTAGAAGACTGTGGGACGTATTTCCCAGAAGTGAAAAATCATCCAGACAAATATTTACAAAGATGTCCCGAGTCTGTAAAAAAGTGGCTGAAACAACTGAAGAGTGCTGGGAAGATTCTGCTATTAATTACTAGTTCTCACAGTGACTATTGCAGGCTCCTGTGTGAACATATTCTTGGGTAAGTGCAATGTCCATTTCAAATTATATCTGCCAGACAGCAACTGGAGATAAGCCTGAGCTATAGGGAAGTTAATTTGAGTTTCTTTATGTGTTGTGAATTATTTGGATCTGAGGTTTCTGGTAGGCATCTCTCTAGTAGAGTGTTACAGGGCACTCGAGGCAAAGTAGTCCATCTATGAGGCTGTGAGATGTATCTGACCCACAGCACACTTATATCCTGCATTTTTTCTGTGCATCATGATGGGATTGAAGATGACAGGAAATACCTTTCAGGCCAACACCCAATACATCATCTGAATCTCAATTTTATTGTAAGTTTTTGCTAGACTGTTTTATTCAAGCCACTTCCTTTCTGTGCTTCTCCAGTGGTGAGTGCAAGTAGTAGTAATATTTCATTTCCTTGCAGTAAACCTGCTTACAAATACTTCTTCCCTATGGTGGTTTCCAAGAGATGGCTGTGTATAAGAAACGTGCATTTACAGATCACATCAGAAAAGATAAAACAGGTAGTTCATTGCACTTGGCAGTTGGTTGAGATCGCAACAGCTGTTTTTAGCTGTAACGTTAAGAACATGACTTGTCAAGTCAAATTCAGTGAAATTCAACAGAACCATCACTTACACCCCTAGAAACAAATTAGTGATGCAAATAGCTAGGTGGGTGACGTGATGAGACTATTTAATAAATGAATCAAAAAACCCAAGTAGTGCAATGCGAGCCAACCTTGGCTATCTGGATATGCAAGGGAACAACAGAGTGAATACAGCAACACACTAAGAAAACCACAGGAAAGGTGAAAAACAGAGCTACCTTCCAAAACCTGTCCTGCCAGTATCACTTCTCTTTTGTACTCTTCTGAGCTAAATGCTAAATGGAGCATCAGCTGTGCCAGTTCTCACTGCCTTGCATGAACATTATACTTGCTCATTTGAGGGGAAAACCTACCTCCTCACAAAAAGCAGTTCTCCTTATGAGTAAGATGCCTGTGAATTAACTCTTTTGTGTAGATCTGTCTAGTTGTCTTCTGAATGAAAATTCAGTATAAAACTAAATTCTTGGCCACATGTAATGATTTTGGCTTTTTTTTCCTTGGTGAATAATGTTTCAGATGTTTAAGGCAGCTGTAGAGATCCTGCTGGAAGACAGTAAACAAGGTAGCAGAGAGGGTCGGTTGCATTTCAAAAGACAGACAAGAGATTTTCTGCTAGAAGGTTACTGGATCACTCTCTCTTTCCACATAAGTGTAGGATGTTCTGCAGTGTTTACTACAATCATATTTCCCAGTGACTCATTCAATGTGGCTTCCAAGATATCTTCTGGAGAACTGAGTACTCCACTGTCCATTAGACATTACTGAGGTATTTTTTTCCTGAAAATAATTCTAAACTTTTTATTGCTTTTGTTTTTTCCATGCCTCTTATACCAGACAATAAGACTCTACACAACCATGCTGCTTTTTGCAGGACTGAAATATAGTCTAGGTTCGCACCCGTTATCTCTGCTTCTAACTTCAATTTGAGCAGGCTAACTGCATTTTATTCTTTGACATCAACCCTTATGAATTACATCTATGTAGTCCTTCAGTTAATCAATATGATACTGAGAAGTTCTGAACTCTATATAGTGTTACATCAGAAAAACCCTTAAGCATAAAGATGAAAAGCGGAGTTGTGTGTGAAGTTCTAGCCTCTTACTCCTAATATCCTTACCTTTAACTGTTAACTTTTTTGCACTTTATTTAAAAAGTTCCTTTTTGGCTAAGAAATTATTGTCCACATAAAATCAGCACTGGAAAATTCATGCTTAAGTGTATCATTTACTATTTCAAGAGTAAACTATCCCAGTTGTGTTCATCTGACCAAGTTGTCCTTAACTGAAAGACATTTTGGTAAGGAGAGAGGAAGTCTAAGAAAAAATCTCATTTTGAAATAAAATGAGAACCATTTCCCAGCCAGACCACACACACATTGCTGGGATCAGTGTATAAGGCATGTAAACCTACAGAAGGAAGTGCCAGTTCATTCACATAAGTAGCAACATCATGGTGTGACTTTTCAGGCTTATCTACCATGAGAATTCACATTGAGTTAACTGAATGTTTAAGTGTTGGCAGGAGCACACCTAAAGACGAGTCAATCATCACATAGTCACTGAAGCTGAATGTCATTCCACATTTTCATGAGTGTTACCCACCTAAAAGCTAGGAATTTTTTGAAGCTGGTCATTTTGATTCCCTCTGCAGTCCGTGCAGAGAAAACACTGGACATCATCCTTGGCAATTCATTCTGTACCATAGAATTATGTCTGAAATAAGTGGGATGAATTGCCTTCTGAGAATATGGATGTTTCTCCACTGGCTCTGTCTGTGGTGTAGATCACCAGCTGTGAATTCAGTGTGCAATTTTTAGATGGCTAAAGTTATGTGAGATACATCCTACCCTTTGTCTTAATCGTTTACAGTAACCACAGGCCACTATACCAAGCACAAGCAGTAACTGGAACAGATTTTATCATGTGAAGTGTTATGTGGTAATGTAACACAAGATACAGGCTCTCGTAAAATCAGTAGCTTTGTATACGAGATTTACTGTTGGTCAAAAAAAGCCATAGATAACACCTCTCTTCACATAAAACATGGTTTTTTCTTCAACAAATCAATAAAAAGTTAGATGAATCTTGTGAAAACTATTCATTCTGTTTCAAATTTTTACATAAAACACTTGCTTGTGCTCCTGAAATGTTGGCTTTATTTTGCAAGTTCAAGCTTAACTTACCCACGGAAGCATTATTTGCACCATATGCTAATTTGAAAGGTTTACCTCTATCAGTACTTTTCACCTAAGGACAGAAGAGCCATGCCTGTTTGCTGAACTTCTGGAATCTTCCACACAGAAGCTAATTTTAAAAACACACCATTGTCATATTTGATACTGGTTCTTTTAAAAAGGTAGAGGTTTACATATGGTCACAAGTGAAGAAGAATAAACAAAGCTAAAATTTCATTAGAGGAAGAAAATTTGAAGATATTCTACTTTAAGGCTGGAGTGTAATTTAGAGCACAAAATAAAAGCTTGAGGATGAGCTCATAGGGAGAGAATTCAGTTTTTTAGTTAAAGTATCTCAGTCTTATGGGAGATTGTAGATTATTTGAAAATGACACATTTAGCTAGTTTGCTTCCAGTAAACTTCCTCTACTGTTGATAGTATTTTAGTGCCTGTACGCCTCCTGGATTTGCCATCTGTGACTTCTTTATTCTATGCAAGAGAATCCATCATTTTTTGGATGTTACATGCAATAAAGTCACCTAAGCAATGAAACATTTCTAATAAAATAAAATACATCACAGATAGGGAGTGTTTACATTTTCCAATAATAAAAAAAAACCCCACTCTTTAAGCAACGTTTGTCTTATTTTATATTTTTGTAACTTCAAAACTTGTAGGTATGCATTATTGTTATTATTTCTTGCTATGGTTCCCAGCTTGATGGCATAATAAGTGAGGTTAGATTCCTCAAAATAAAGACCCTTGCTAGAGCAGGAATAACTGCCACCTCCAGAAATAGCCCATCTCACAGTAGGATAGGTGGCATGAATGTTCCCCAAGGTTGCCTATTTTTCCTATTGGCTTTGTTAATGTTACTGACTTGAATACAGGTCTCTAAAAAATACCTAAATATAGATAATTCCCACTTACATACCATGCTGAAATGTTCAATCACATTTAAATTGATGGGATTTCCACAGTTCAGTTATCAATCTGTATTCTTATGGACCTAATGAACTTTGAAAAATCTGAATTTAGTAGTCATATTCAGCTGGCAGATTAAGACTCAAACTTGGTAGAGGTTTATTTGTGAGCCACATGTCTAACCTCCCTGTAACCAGCAGGGATTTAGTCAGAGCAGACAGTGGAGTCTGAAGAAAGAGTTCAGCTAATAAAATGGCATTTCAGCTATGTGAAACCACCCTTTAGACTTCAATGGCTGTGTTAATTAGATCTCTGTTGACTACTGGTGACATCTTAGACACCCCATAGGCTTGTGCATACATACAGTATGGATACCAACAGTATAAGCACCTGTGTTTAAGTGTTTTCAGTCTTCAGTTACTTCCTACCCCATCACTTGACTTTATATATTCTCCTTTATAAAGAAAGTCCCTCATTTATACTTTTCTATACTTCTCTATGCATATGTTGTCACCTGAGATTAAACTATGTAATCTGTTACATGTTCTCCTGAGATTTAAAAACTCCCTTGGCCAAGGAACATCTTTTTACAAATAATGAGTGATCCTGAAGGTACAGCACTGTGGGTTCTCAGCCAGCTGTCTTCTCACTTTTGACAACCTCAGAAAAGGACAGTAGTGACACTGGACAAGCATTGAAAAAAAAAGTGACAGAAGGCGGCACCTTAAAGAAGTGTTTTACTATTTTCTTAAATCCTAAAGAGTCCTAAAGAGTAAAGTGGCATCTTAACTAATTCATTAGATTAACTTATTCGATTTCCTTTACTTTCTAGGAATGATTTTGAAGAGTATTTTGATATTGTGATCACAAATGCTTTGAAACCTGGTTTCTTCTCCCATACCCCAAACCAAAGACCTTTCCGAACTCTTGGTAAGTTGCAGTCATGACTCCCTTCTCATTTGCTTATCTCTATTAAAAAAAAAAAAAAGATAGAAATAAAAGTAAGAGGACCGGACAACATATTTTGTGAAAATCTAGTGCTGAAGGGAAAAATGGACTCTACACAAGACTCTTCCAGAGATACTAGTAAAAAATTCTCTTAAGACAGAGGAGACTGAGAAATTAAGAATTACAGTACTGAGGACGATGAAAAAGCAGAGCTGTGACAGTAATTAAAAATGACATTGGGGCGCAAATATTGCATTGTTAATGTAAAAGTAAGAATCCTTTTCTTGATTGTGCTGACAAGGCCATACACAGAAAATGAAATTTAGTTCTGGGAAAAAACATAGCAGAAATATTTCAAGAATTTAAAGGAGATTCAAAGAACGGTACAAATAAAATTGTAAGGCTGAAAGAAATGATTTATGATGGAAATCTGACAGTATTAAAAGTGTGTACTTTGGCTAAATAATGACAGAGTAGGTAAAAGGAAGTGCCCCTGTACTCAATTTAATTAAAACAATCTGAAATGTTTGGCAATGTTGTCCATTAGGTAATTAAGGTTGTAACAAAAGAGGTTTATAAGAACGGTGTTCACTGAACTACAAATAACAATAGTAACGTGGCTGAAGACAGTTATTTTTTCCGTATTCTGGTAAATACCTTTATGATTAAGTGTTACCTGAAAATTAATCTTACATCCAAAGTAGCATAAGTCAGCATATATTGAACTGTATTTTAGCATTTTATGACAGGAAAGTCGGCTGTTGCAGCCCAAAAGAAATTTTGCCTGTGGAACTTTTACAGTAAAATTGAGTAGCCGAAATACATATTGAAAATGCATTTTAATGTTTCATATATTTATATAGGAAAATAAGTAAGAAATATCTTAAATGTGATTTTTAAAGGATTAGTTCAAATAGGAAACTGCCAAGTTGACAATTTGAGAAAAAATAAGCTGCAAAGGGAAATTGAAGCTATTTATATGGGGGGGGGCAAAAACATAAAGGGTGAAAAAGGCTCAGTTCTGCAAGCATTTTATTTAGTTTCATACAATGCAAATTGAAAATAAAATGTAATTCACTCTGGATATTTTTTTAAACAATCTGATTAGCCTGACTTCCTAAGGAAATCCTGCTGTGTCCCTCTGTCAGTAATCCAGCCAGCAACTTTTGAACCTGTTGGCCATTTTCAGTAAATTTAATAGACAGCCAAAAAGCTCCAAGATATTTTGACAAGGGTTTTTTGTGCAAAAAAGGGCAGAACACAGGGAGAAGCCTTGAAATTACTATTTCCATAGAGAAATACTGTGTAGTATTATCTTAATCACATTATTAGATTGTAGGTACCAATTTTCATGAAGCTGTTTCTTTCTCATGCATTCAGACAGGAACAGCATTCCCTGGAGTCCTCTTACTGACTTACTGGTTTTCATTCACTTTATATTTTGACATTGCAAAGAGGCTCAAGTGAGGGTTGCTCACTCATTACATGAATACCTGATTAATGGAGAATAAAATGTAGTTTCTGTTCTGGAGATCTCACTATCTTTACTAGATAAGGGACACGAACATAAGTAAAGCAATCATCAGATAAATAATTTGCTGAAACTACTAACCTGTGACTGGATTTTTTTTTAATATATATTTGTATTTGATTGACTCTTTGTGCTTTAAGAAGTAACTGATTTCTTCTGAAACACCAACCAGAACATTCAAAGCAAAGAATTATACATATCAGACAGGTTTTTAGAGACATGTTTTGAAGTAGTGAAGATCTTGTTTAAGAGTACATGAACTTTAAACCATCAAAATAGGAGGAATTATATGAGAAAATGTCTGAAATAATAATATATTTTTATAATGTATCTTTTACTGCCCTCCCTCTGTGTTCCTCACAACCACTGTATAGCTTCAGGGTAGGCACTGATAGTTTTACCCAGTCACTGCAGATACCAAGGAACACAGTTAATTTCTGAAACAGCATACAGCAGAGCTTCTAATACGTTGGGGGGGGCAGCAGTTTTGCAGTTTCCAGAATTTTTTTAAGGCTTTCTTTCATATCAGAACCACTGAAAATTCAAATTTTTTTTCCAGTTTCTATCTTCCTTTTGCCACTATAGATTTCAGGCAGAAGAATTTAGCCACTGTGGTTCAGACCCTCTCTTCTCTGAGAGCACCGGACATAATATATCAGGGAGACAAAATGTCCTTATTTTTGCTTTGAGATAGGGAAAAAACTAGAGGTGGACATCATAGTAAATATTTTCTGAAAGCACAAAGAGTAAACTTCTGTTACTGTAATTTAGGGAAAAAAGCTCCCGTAAGTGAAACAAAGCTTGTTCCATGAAGAAATCTGTTGTGGAAAATGAACTGAAGTAACTGCTTATCAGTCCTATCCAGTTCTCCAGGGCTGCATTTCAGCCGTGTTCTTCCATCCATCAGTGAGTCTGAATTACAGTAAATTCCTAATAATAACGTGTTCCCTTCTATTTCAAGGGAATTGTGTTATAAATGGACTTAAAGCACAAAGTATGGAATGTGTTCTTAATTTCAAACACCCCAAGTGTTGCATTGTGTACTGGAGCTAAATTTTATTTATTAGCAGGATTTTTGCTGCAGATTTACTAAGGGAAAGGTTTTAAAGTTTACTAAAGAGAAGGGTAAATTCTTTTCAGTGAATAATTTCAAAAAGGCAACTGTGTTCAGTAAACATTTGAAGGAGGACGAGAAACAGGACAAGATGACAAAGAAGGCATTGTCTAGAAACATGATATCAGATAACTGCTCTGCAGAAATGGTTTTTCAGTAGACAAGTAATTTTAGAACTAATCCATTTAGAAACCATGAAAAATTATTTTAATTGCACAATTAAAAATGCATCAGTACTTCATTTGAGTTTCAAGATATGCATCATTTAAAGGAACCAAAACACTGTTTGAAATCTTAAAAGATTCATGTGACTGCTTTTTACTGAACTGGGGCATGGAAAAGCACAATAATTAATTACTTAATTTGCATAATTGTCTTTCAAAGTACCATTCTTTTAAATGGAAGAACAGTTTATATGTATCTTTACAGATATTAGAACAGCTACGTTTATTTTTACCTGGCAAAACAGTTTTTATAATTAGGAGTAGCTTATGTAGCAAAGCACATAGTTTATCAGAACAGTGTTATACAAAAAAAAAACAACATACCATAATACGAATACCCCATAATTTATTTGTTATTCACAAGCTTACATTTTCTTTTACACATGGAAATTCTTTACATGGTTCTTGAAAGTACTAATAATATCTTGAGCTATTGGATCTAAGGATCAGGTCAAAAATGTTTGTGTAAATCCTGTGTTAGGAATGTAGGATTTTCTTTGCTTTCAACAGCTACATCCATCTTAAAATATCGTTCCATGAAGGACTTGAAAGAATACAAATAGCAGATACAGTTGTGACTCATCTGATAATCTGCAGTGCACCAAGATTTCTGTAACATTTGACAAGTGCTTTCCCTTTATCACATCACTTGTTAATATATGTCAAATTACTATCCTGACTGCCAGTTCTGATCATTGTCAAATATATATTTTTAGAATGCAAAATTAAAATAGAAATGCTAAAGATAACCCTAAATTCCCTGAAAGCCTTCTGTGAGTCTGTACACACAGGGATACTCACTTGGTCCTAAATAAGATTTTTATATCTTTTATTTCCAGCTCAGAAACAGTTACTGTCTTTTTTGATCTGTTTTTTTTTTTTGATAAACTGAAAATGTGTTGCTGATTGTTCAGTGTCTGAATGTACAGTGCATATTTGAAAATGTATGTGTGTATATATATCTGTACACATATGTATAGGCCAAAAACAATCTATATAAGGCAAGTGGATGCCATATTTCTGTGAGATCATGTACCCTTATCCAATGCCCAGAGAAACAACCGCTCTCCTTCTGCAGAGAGCCTCAAATTTTTCAAAGCCCACTTTCAATTGCACTTCTAGGCTGTCTTCCTTATTCCTGCACTTGAATTTCTGTCCAGCTTATGGTGCCTCTGCTATGTGATTTAGCCCCAAACTCGGGAAACTTTTTGAGTCCTCCAGTTTTTTACAGTTCTCTGGTAACTGCCATTTTAACAACTCACTGCAGAAGCTCCTTCAGCCATTCTTTCCTCCTTCAGTCATTCTTCTCTAGCCTTCAAAAATACAGGAAAATGCTATAAACTGAAAGGACCCATTAGAAAAGAAAATAAGGGGACAGGATATAAAATTACATACTTCTAGACTGAAGACTGTCTTTGATTATTAGGGGCTGCAAGACTTCAGAAGGAAAAGATCCCATGTCTGCTATTTAAGTTTTTTTCTGCCATCTTCTGTGACATCTGGGCTTGACTATTGCCAGAGATGGGATACAGATCTGGGTGGAGAATCAGGGCTGATCCTATATAGCTATTTTTATGCATTTATATTCTAAGACCTTTTAGGCCTGAGGAGTGGGATCAGGAAGGGAGTGCCTTCATTTTCCTGGAAGTTAAATGTGAAAGCCATATAACTTTTTTTTAGGTCATTCTTTTTATTTGAGACTTCTGTCTTTACCACCAGAAAAATACCAAAATACTACCTAGTAAATATTTTAAAGACCTTTAGTAAAACTGTAGAGTATCTATTAAAAATGTGGAAATTTTGAAACCAATTATATTGCACCTTTATAAGGGAATATATCATTTAAGTATTCTTGCATTGTTCACATAGTTGAAGAACATAAATGCCATCTCTATAAAATTCTGGTTAAATTTTCAACCAAAATGCGTTGAATTGAGTCTACAATATAGCTCAGTTGCTATAATTGCTATGTAATAGGTATCTCAGTTGCTCCCTCTACAGTGAAGGCTGCATCAATAAGAAAAAAAAATATTTTTTTTTTCTTTTACATCAGTGTGAGAGGTTAAAACTCAAGAAAGCTTGTCTACTCTTTTTGGCTATTTCACTTGTTCCAATCACCTCTTTAACAATCTTGTCTTGTTTTAGATCACCAGAACTTCATGTTTAAATGTAGATTCAAATTTCAGTTTTAAAGTAGTTTTAGATTTAGCCTTTAAGTCGTCACAGATATGACAGCACAAGTGTTGGTGTTTCCATGCAGAGACTTGGTATTTGGCAGAGAGCTCACTATCCTGATAGGAACTTCGTCTTTTGCTGCACCTGTGAATCCTTACCCAAATATATGGGTTGTGGTCCTCAGTCTGCAAAGACTGTCATGTTTTCCACAGATGTGGTCTATACTGAACTCCTCCAGACACAGGTCGTTGCTGGGATTAAACAGGACTTCTTCTTCCATCAGATGACATGGACTCCTGGTACATCCTTATCACTGAACACTGAAGCTCAGATGTCCCCTGCTCCCCCATCAGCAGCAGAGGGGGAAGGAAAACCTGACCTAAATGCAGAGGCATGTGTGTGAGACAAAGATGAATCAGAGAGGGGCTGGGGGAGCCAGGTGATGGAAAGGGAGAGCAGGTGGAAGCTCCAGGTGAGAGGAGGCAGAGTAAGAGCAGAGCAGCACATGTAAACACACAGGAGAGGGATTTCACTCTGATAGGGTTTTCTGAATTTCAAGTCTTAGCTTTTTGATTTCTATCATTGCCTTATTATGGAAGACTTTTGAAATAAGTCCACTGTGTCAGATATCTTAAACTGATTTACCCACATACTGCACGGATTGGTGCTCTCAGCTTGCCCTTCAGCCACAACAGGGGATGTGGTGCTGCCCTCCCAGAGGCTCTCTGGGCTCAGGAAGCATTCTGGGGGGAGACCACAAAGAGCCTCTCTTCCCACTTCTCAGAAAACACAAGCAGAATAACAGTACCATCAGCAAAGGACACCTGTGTAATCTACTCTTCCAATGACTCGGGGTGTTTCTTTACTTAATGCAGCTGTGCTTGCTGCCTTTCTTCTGGAGATGTACCTCTTCATATCAGCCTGTCTGTAAATATTCTATAATGTGAGGCCACATAATAATGCATATTTGCTGAGAGCTTGTGACAGAGTGTCATGTAAATGTTGCACTGGCTGAGGACTGCATTATTCAGGATTAATAAAATCCATAAATGTTTCCTATATGTCTTCTAAAATGACTGCCTTTATATTGTTATAACATCCCACAATAGCCTGTGAAAGCGCTGTAATTCTTTTCAAGGAAATCTTGTTTAGCAATTCTTTGTAGTGTATTGGCACTGTTTTTCATGTATTTTCTGTCTATTTAGGAAAGAACAAGAAGGGTTATAATAATAAATAATCATATTTTGTGCTCTAGTTTTCAAAACTAGATTTTTTTGTACCTCATGAGATCATAATGTTAAGATCAAGAGTCACCTAACTCTTTAATACCAGAAACAGGTTCTGTAAGTAGCTGACAGTAGGAGGTCCACTGTTTTAAGGGATAAAGTGTCTGGTTCTATACCCAAGCCACCAATGAGAAATAATTCCCTACTGTCAGAGAAAATCCCTACAGCTAGAGATTTTAATTTTATCCATCATTTCTGGAGAAAGAGGAGTTTCTTCTTAAGCAATTGTATGGATGATGATACTGAAGGATCTTCATAGTCAGTAACAGAACTTGACCATTTTTATTTTTTATTATGAAAACCCGTAAGGATTATGGAAGTGCCTTATAAAGATGATTTCTTCAGCTGACACCCTCTTCAGCAGCATGGTCAATGCCTGATTCCGCTTTCTGCAAAGTAGCCTAGGGTAGGCCAGTAGGGCTGACAGTGGAACACACGTACAAACAAATTTAATCTCATGTAGCAGGATTTGTTTTCACACAGATACTCATCATCCGCGGAAGAAGTTCAGAGGGTGTTTCCAAAAATCTGTAATGTCAGGCTCCTTGGCCGACTCTTTCATCTCCCATCCTTTGTTTAAATAATCTTAGTCTAAAACTATTCCACTTCATGTACTGCATTTGCACAGATATCAGCCTCTCAACAGATTTTTTTCTGACAGTGTAAACAGCTGTCTCAGGGGCTTCTGGTTTCCCAGTATCATTTATGTGCTGTAGGTAAACATTTAAAAACTCAGCGTAGGTTACCTTGTCATCAAAGGGGTTTACCAGTTAATCTTTTTAAAGTCTGCTAGATAGTACCTATGTATAGTTTGGAATCAACAGTTTGGGAATCATTTGACAATAGAGGTGATCATTTCCTGTTGTGTCATCAACATTTGTAATTAAGCCATGGGATAGGTAAAGTGGGAGACTATAGTTAAGGACCTCTTTTCTAACAGTTAAATTTTATTTCGTGTTTGATAAACATAGTTGATAATAACAGTCTGGATTTTGTTTTTTACATATTAGTATGGTGGTCTACATGAAAGCATCTAAATCAGATGCAAAAAGCAAAATAAAGTTGGGCCAGCGCATACCCTCATCCTTTAGCAGAGTAGACTGTAAAGTCACAGAGTGACACAATATATTTTTAACAGATTATAGCAAACTGTTGGCATAAAGCTTCATTTTTTCTGATAGTTTTCAAAGTCCTTGGCTACAATATTTGATGGTCATTGCCTCATGAAAGCAAGTGTTTTGAAATTGAGAAAGTACTTTTGTATTACTAATTGGCAGTGTATCATTTATAACCCTTTTGTAAAATGATGCAAAGGAGCCACTCTGCAGTTTGCACTGATGGTACATGTATCCGTTCCTACAGTGACATAATTAAACTGCTGTAATTTCTGTAATTTGCCACTCTGTAGTAGTTAGGCTGTGTGGTAGCCAAAGAACAAGCAAGCCAAACTTTCCTTACAGTACATCCTTTTAGGCAATCTGAGCAGAGAGGCTATTCCTTTCTCCTAGGGAGAGGAATGGAGCATTTTTGGTTTGTTCTGTTTTTCTTGGAATGGGCTTTACTGGTTTTTGCTTCAGAAGTGTTGGGAGGCCGGATTTTCATTGCATTGTTTAAACACACTCTCGACGAGGGCTGGTCTCACTCAAGCACTTTACAGCACATCAGAAGCTAGAGGTTGAGTGACCAAGTTTGGTTTCTGTTTCTACTAGGAGGGCACAGTGCTGGCTTAACCACAGCAATTCACTGTAAACCTGGAGCATGGGCCAAGCGCTGAGATTTCAGCTGGTGGCCCCTCCTAACTGTCATGGGGGGTACCTGGTTATCAGCCAAGCCAGCTGTTGGAAATTGGGTTGGATTGCAGCTTCTTGAGCTCCTTTGGCCAATGCCTTAACCATATTAGCCAAAGGAGCTACCAGGACACAGGATAATTCTTTAACATTTAGTCTGTTTTCCTAAACATTGAGGCTTAAGCAATCACATGGCATGTGTGAGTAGGAACTTCTACCCATTCCCTACTGCAAAACTCTAACAGTAATACAATTTCAGCCACATTTGAGGGTGGCCTAGTATTATCAGAGATATTACAGCCTCTACAGGCTGGAGAGGAGCAAATGGGTCTGTCACTGCCAGCTCAGAGAAAGGCTGCAGTGTAAAATTACCCCTTATTAGATACTGAGTATCCATCCAGGAGATCCTGGCCACAGATGACCCAGCTACTGGAAGATCCATGAGACTTTGCACCCTATTAGACATTCAGTGAATCCAAGTGCAGGACACAACTTCGTAGGAAGATAGGCCCCAGTATTTCCACTGTTGTTCATAAACAACCACTTGTTTATTAAAAAAAAATATATATATATATAGTTTTTGAAGTGTGGCGTCTCTCTGTTTCTGAGTATTGAGATGAATACTGAACTGTGGTTGCATTCTCCAATGCCTATCCTTCTTTAAAAGAAAAAATTAAAGTAAATGTGTCAAGCCAAGTTCTTTATATGTTTGCGTAGTGTTCAAAGTATCTCAAAGGATAAAAGGAATAAGAAGTTATTCATCCAAAAATCAAAACAGTGAAAAACTGCAAAGTGCTTCTGCATAAAGACAGCAGGGGTTGCTTCAGCTGATTACCTTTGATATTAAATAGCATGTTTGGCACAAAGCTGATAAGAATATTACAGAAAGCTAGTTCAAAGAAAGCTAAAGCTGCTACTTTCAAAAGCTGGATATCAACAATATTCCTTTTGTTAAAACTGAAAAACATGTTTAGCATAATTGCCAAGTACTCCAAAACCAGAATTCTCTGTGTATGGAAAGTATATTTTCATTTTCAAAAGGAGTTGCAGTAACCTACACTACTGCAAAATCCTAGTTATTGATCACATTACATTATATCAAAGGCCTGGATAAAACTCAAAACCCCATTCTTCAAGGTATTGTGCAAGCACGTGATAAGAGTCAGTCTCTGTCTCCAAGGAGCCCACAGGCAGAGCAGATAAACAAATGGTAAAATGACAAAAGCACTGGCTTTTCTGTTAGAGACAAGGAACTGAAACACCAAGAGATTGACCAATTTACCCATAATCGTATCTGTGGCAGATCTGTGTATTTAACTAAGATTTCTGATGTCCTAATCCAGCAGCAGTGAAGAACTGTAAACTATGTTTGCATAAGGACTCCATGAAAGTCTTGACTGTGAAATCCTTTTAACTCTTTCCAAAGATTTATCATAATGCGGAAATTAAGATAACGTAATTGCAATTAATTCTGCTGGATTTACTTTTTATGGTTCAGTGATATATCCTTTATAAGTTTAAGGAGATGGACCTCCTAACTTGATGTGTTCTACACTGAAATTATTCAAATTATACAATAATTATTTCAAATTAAAGAAAGCCATAAGCTAGAGTAGTTGTTTGTTTTGGAAGACAGTTCTGTAGCAACGAATTCTTGAAATTGGTTATTGGTTATCAAGTCATGTTTATGTTTCATTTTAATGGAAGGAACTTTCTTCATAGAGAAACATGTCAAATGCTTCTTAATATGGTGAATTATTTTAAGTTTTCCAAGCCTGTGTATCTAGTAGTAGTCTATCAGAGAACCTATTTCTGTGAAATAGGTTGCAAAATCTGCAGGTCATGATGATGCTTTAAATGTGGTTGCCAAAGAGGTGACATCAGGAATTAAAAGTAACATTTGTTTTAACAACAATATTTAGTAACTGTATAAACTGCAGATAAAGAGAGTTAACTGTAATAGCTATATATAATTCCATTTAAACACATAGACCATGTGATAGGGAGGTTGTTAAAAGTTAGGAAATGCTCAATCATAGTTTTGTGACCACCTTCTGGTGTTGCTATTTTCTTTTATTTCAGGAAATTAGCAGAGAATGGAACTGTGATACAGTCTGATCTGGATTGTACCTGCAGTACCAGAGAAAGAAGGCACGAAAGCTCCCACAGTTAGGAAGCCCGATTCATCCAAAAACTGCAGCTTGTTTTTACAGCAGAATGAGCTGCTAAGAGCCTTTCAACCCCATCCTCTCTCTGTAGTGAGTCCCCACAGAACTTGAATTGCCATATCCTAGTCTGTGTTTTCAAAGCCAAAATACCTAAATGACCAGTTTGTGTTCCAGGCAAATCTGTGTTCAGCAAACAGACTTCTCTGGCTTAAGGGAATTCTCTTCCAACACATTAAAAGATTATTAAGAGGAGATGATTTTTTCCTCCATAGTCCCTAAGAAAACACAGCCAAATGCTATGCAAGATTTAGAAGCAAAGCGGTCAGCACTCAACTTAGATCACATTTATAGTTTATACTCTAACAATGTGTGATGCTGAAAAAGACTTGGGATTTAAGCAAGATTTCTCACTGATGTGAAGACCCAATTCTGTGTGGAAGACAAAAGTAAATGCACATCTACACAAGCAAGACTTGCAACATTAATTCTCATTGCAGCATTAGTAGGACCCTTTCTGAAATAATACCTTCAGTTCTCATGTTCCTTCAGTTCTCTTCCATAAAGATGCTGAAAGTTCAAAAGTGTTGGCTAAGCAACTGTGTCTGAGGGACATGTAAGCTCACTTAATTTAATTTATTGAAGAGAACATTAAGATGTAGTCTTAATGTTGAAGTAGTTTGTGGCTCCTTTACGTTGGATGCATGGAAGCTCAGACTAGTATAATATAATACTTGAAGAATGTCTAGCAATTATTTATACAGATAACTCAATATCCAGAATTTTAGACTAGAAGGGGTTTTTAATATTGCTTCTGGTTATATGAAATATTTCTTTTCACCTTCATTCTATTTCCCAGCACACCTAAGAGTGTCCACCCATGACTAGGGGAAAGAGCTAAATTGGAAGTATCAAAAGACTGAAAGGAACACTAGGGAAACAAACTATGCGCAAGTCAGCAGCTGTTTTGACATAAAGAGAATGCATGTTTCCTCTTGATCTGTCTTGTGCATTTTTAATATAAGATGATCAAACAAATACATTTTATTTCATCCACGGAATAAAAAAGGTCTCCCTGGAAAGTTTATTATCTCATGCAGATTATTACCAGGCTCTGCTGCTGTTTACTAGTAGGATGTTACACCCTTGATAGCTTAGTTCAAAACCTGGCTTCTCTTCTTGCCAAACCTGTATCAGAGAGATGGACAGTTTTCAGATGCTATCTTTTGCCATTTAGTTGCAAGCCTCTCCCTTAAGCAAGAATTAACTTACAACTACATTGTAAGGGTGATGCCATATGTCAGAAGTCACAGAGGTCCATCTTGAAATAAATAAATAACTACCAGGAATGGATATAGAAACAACAGGGTATAGAAACTCCTCTGGCTACCTATCATTTGGTATTCCTCAGCCGAGTCCCATTGTAAGCGATGAAGAGCTAGCCAGCACGGTCAGTGGAGGGCTGTACAACTGCCCAAACAGCAGAGCCTACTCTCTGCTCTACAGAATACGTTGGCCCCATTGACCCAGTGCTGCAGCCTGCAGTGGCTGTGCTTCATATCATAGACCCTTTACATTATATTTCTGCATCTGGAGCTGAATCCCAACCATGATGCACTCGCCTATTCATAGGCCTCCAGTGCTAACCAAGAACCCCAGGGAATCCAAACACAGGTCTTACAGAAATGGCACAGGACCTATGGAAGACCCATGCCTTCCCAATTTGGACTAATATGCTGGAGGACCTTAGGGCATCTCAGATGTGTCTAGGCACCAGTATATTAGCAACTGAATAGGCTACCTGCTGGTTAGAAATCTGTGATCTGTGCACGTCTACTCCTGTGCCTACAGCAGCCAAGGTCTGGCTGCCTGCAGGATGGATCAATACAAGTTCATAAACTTTACCACTCCACTATGATTCGGTGCAAACCTGTGTGAATTAGGTTGGTGGACTTTTAGTTTAAATTTCGCATTATAGTTCCTACACAGCTGTCACACAGAATTTCTGGAAGAAAGATTACCTGTGTCACGAGGGGACTTATCAGTATGACTTTGCAGAGAAAAATCATTCTTTGGCATAGATGATGTATGTGTAAGCAATAAGTGATAGCATTTGGGGTTTTTTATTTATCTTTGTTCTCCGTGTAATTGTTTTCTTCTCTAGGATTCAAAAATAAGTAGATCATTAGACAGAGAACCTCATAAGGAGTTACCTTGTGATTTGATTTTTTATTTAATTGGGAAATTGGAATTGAGGTACTTTGTAGTAGAGCAAAAACAAAGGATTGTGTATGGTACATTCCTGGCAGAATGAGGGCTGGCAACCATTGCAGAAAGCTTCCCTTCAGCATAGTTTCCATGAATCTGTATGTGCTGGTTTTCATTAAGAAGCTTTAGAGTTCTCTTGTGTGTTCTTCCAAAATGTCAAGCTTTTATTAAGGTTAGTCTGCAGAATTGTTTTTCACAGAAAGCACATGTTGATTTTTGTACTGCAGGCATCAGATCTGCTATTGGAAGCAAGTAGTGAAAGGAGCTGGTTAGGAAGCCCTAGAAATGAGCTGGGAACATGAGGAGGAACCATGACCAAAGCCTGGGCTGAGGTCTGGTTCACTTTGATATGACACTGAATCTCTGCCTCAGTTTCCCAGTTTCTAAAGACCGAGGCTTACCTAAAGTTTATGAAGCACCCAGGAGAACTGCAAAGCTATTAGTGGCTGAGGAGAGCTGAAACAAATAGCAGGTGTGGATTTATTGCGCATGGGGGAAATCTTAGGTGGCTAGATAATTACCTGGTTCCACAGCAGCTCTGCCTCTCCTACCCAACAAAAGTCAGAGAACACAAAACTGGACATTTCTTGGATGGCAAGCGATCGTGGGACACTGCATTGTTTAGATGAGTAGCAAGTCCTCTGCAGCTGATGTTCAGAAGAGAATTACTTCTTGCAAGCTAAAAGCTCACAAAAAGGTAAAAGTCATGTGCTGCCTTCTTCCTTGCTCTCTTTGTTCTTCAGTTTTTCTTTATTATTCATATAGGACTCCAGATGTCTTAAACTTCAATATGTATGTTGTATGTTTTTCTAGGTAGAGTTAGTGACCCCAGGACTTTTTCTCTTCATTAGTAAACACGTTCATTTTAACCTGATTCTTATCTGCTGTGAAACCACTTTATATATTATTACTGTCCACAGATCCCAGGTGTCTCTGTGATACTGCCAGATTTAGGCTGAGCCTTCCAAGATGATTATTTTTTCTGGAATAATAGTAGTGAGAGATTTTATCTGTGAAATTCCTGCATATGGATATCTGGCACAATGCTTTTGGTTCTGAGAAAAAAGGTAAAGCGCGTTTTCATGTAGACACTAAGTGGTTTTGCAAACCATGCAAAGTCCACCGATAAGGAACTGGAAAACACTATAGGAAGTGTCATGGGGATAATTTCTCTTTTACTTCTTCAAAAAACTCATTACTACAAACCTTTCATGTTTGTCCTCCCATCAAAGAGTAACTAAGCTTACTTTGCCAGAAAGGAATAGTTTCCATTTTTCCTTGCCATCTCCAGGCCGGTTACATTGTTCTGAGATTTACAGTGACTGTTTCACACATAAGAACTTTTCCTCTTTGTTAGAACATTAATTTCCTAACATTTTTTATTTTGTTTGTTAAATCTGAAGTCCTGCTATAGCTCAGCAGATCTAATTCAATAGGGTTTCTTGTTATTTTTCATTGTGGTGTTCCCTGACATGCCTGACCCTGTAGCAGACCTTAAAAAGCATCTGAAATCTCTGCCAGTTGTTCTAACCCCGTCATGTTCTTTGTCCCTTCTTTGAATTCATCCATGACTGTGGTCCACAGGGCCATGAAGTTGTCCCAAGACCTCACAACTGAACTTGCTGTCACCTCTCTGCCTTCTGTCACACACACACGCCTTGTTACTTCCCTTCTGCTCCCCATCTGCCACAGGTTGTAATGCTCAGCAGGGAGCTCGGTGCGTACACCCTACATAGACAGGAACTGCAAAGGGGCAGGAGAGGCACAGAGCAGTGGAAAGAAGGTGAAAAGATTTCTTAGCTTCTGTGGCCCCCAGGAGAAGTTTTCCCGCTGTCCCTTATCTCTGCATTCATGGCCTGAACAACATCATAGAGCAGTTATTTCTTCTTTTATGTAGAGTCTACATAAATGCAGTTCTACCTCTGTCATCTTAATCTCACTTTGCCCCCTAAGCCGCTTAAATGGCTATTGTTGCCACTGTGCAAAAATACTTCAGGAACCATAATATATTTACACTCGTAGGACTTTTGCATTAGAATCAGGGGGAAGGCCAACAGGGCAGATGTTGTAGTAGGAGTCTACTATAGGCCACCCAGCCAGGACAGAGAGGTGGATGAAATATTCTGTAGGCATTTAGGAGAAATCTCACGATCGCTTGCCATTGTTCTTGTGGGAGACTTTAACTTCCCAGACATCTGCTGGAAATACAACACAGCAGAGTGGGACCAGTCCCAGAGATTCCTGGAATGTGTGGGAGATAACTTCCTGATGCAACTGGTGAGTGAACCGACCAGAGAAGGTGCCCTGCTGGATCTCCTCTTTGTGAACAGAGAAGGACTGGTGGATGATGTGGAGGTCAGAGGACGACTAGGGCACAGCAATCATGAAATAATACAGTTCTCTATTCTTAGAGAGGCCAGGAGAGGACTAAGCAGAACTGACATCCTGGACTTCCAAAGGGCTGACTGTCTTGTTTAGGCACCTGCTTGACAGGATCCCTTGGGAGATGGTCTTGAAGGGTATAGGGGTCCAAGAAGGCTGGGCACTCTTTAAGAAGGAAGTGTTAATGGCTCAGGAACAGGCGGTCCCCAGGTGCTGTAAGAGAAGCCGGCGACAGAGAAGACCACCCTGGCTGAACAGGGAGCTTTGGCTGGAACTCAGGGAGAACAGGAAGGTTTACAGCCTTTGGAAGAAGGGGCTAGCCACTCACAGTGATTATAAAGATGCTGTGAGGCTATGCAGGGTGGAAATCAGGAGGTCTAAAGCCCAGCTGGAAATTAATCTGGCTTCAGCAATCAAGGACAACAAGAAATGTTTCTATAAGTATGTCAGTAGCAAAAGAAAGACCAGGGAGAGCCTCCATCCCCTGCTAGATGCAGGAGGAAACATGGTAACAAGTGATGATGAGAAGGCTGAGGTGCTTAATGCCTTCTTTGCCTCAGTCTTTAATAACAAGACTAGTTGTACTGAGGGAATCCAGCCTCCTCAGCCAGAAGACAGAGACTGGGAGAACAACTCCCCCGCAATCCAGGAGGAGACAGTCAGTGACCTGCTGCATCACATAGACACACACAAGTCGATGGGACTGGATGGGATACACCCGAGGGTGCTGAAGGAACTGGCTGGGGTGCTCGCCAAACTGCTTTCCATCATTTACCAGCAGTCCTGGCTGACCGGGGAGGTCCCGACAGATTGGAAGCTGGCCAATGTGACGCCCATATATAAGAAGGGTCGGAAGGATGATCCGGGAAATTACGGGCCTGTCAGCTTCACTTCGGTGCCCGGGAAGCTGATGGAGCAGCTCATCCTGAGTACCATCATACAGCACATGCGGGACAACCAGATGATCAGGCCCAGTCAGCATGGGTTTATGAAAGGCAGGTCCTGCTTGACAAACCTGATCTCCTTCTACGACAGGGCGACCTGCTTATTGGATGAGGGAAAGGCTGTGGATGTTGTTTACCTTGACTTCAGTAAGGCCTTTGACACCGTTTCCCACAGCATTCTCCTGGCAAAACTGGCTGCTCAAGGCTTGGATGATCGCACGCTTTGCTGGGTAAAAAACTGGCTGGATGGCCGGGCCCCAAGAGTTGTGGTGAACGGAGTTAAATCCAGTTGGAGGCCGGTCACGAGTGGTGTCCCCCAGGGCTCGGTTTTGGGGCCACTCCTGTTTAACATCTTTATTGATGATCTAGACGAGGGGATCGAGTGCACCCTCCGTAAGTTTGCAGATGACACCAAGTTGGGTGGGAGTGTTGATCTGCTCGAGGGTAGGGAGGCTCTGCAGAGAGATCTGGACAGGCTGGAGCGATGGGCTAAGGCCACATGTATAAGCTTCAATAAGGCCAAATGCCAGGTGCTGCACTTGGGCCACAACAACCCCCAGCAGCGCTACAGGCTTGGGGAGGAGTGGCTGGAGAGCTGCCAGTCAGAGAGGGACCTGGGGGTGTTGATTGACAGCCGGCTGAACATGAGCCAGCAGTGTGCCCAGGTGGCCAAGAAGGCCAATGGCATCCTGGCTTGCATCAGAAATAGCGTGGCCAGCAGGGACAGGGAAGTGATCTTACCCCTGTACTCGGCACTGGTGAGGCCGCACCTCGATGACTGTGTTCAGTTTTGGGCCCCTCACTACAAAAAGGACATTGAATTACTCGAGCGTGTCCAGAGAAGGGCAATGAAGCTGGTGAAGGGTCTGGAGCACAGGTCGTATGAGGAGCGGCTGAGGGAACTGGGGTTGTTTAGTCTGGAGGAGTCTGAGGGGAGATCTCATCGCCCTCTACAGCTACCTGAAAGGAGGTTGCAGAGAGCTGGGGATGAGTCTCTTTAACCAAGTAGTGAGTGATAGGACAAGAGGTAATGGCCTCAAGTTGCGCCAGGGAAGGTTTAGACTGGTTATTAGGCAGCATTTCTTTACAGAACGGGTTGTTGGAATGGGCTGCCCAGGGCAGTGGTGGAGTCCCCATCCCTGGAGGTGTTTAAGAGTCGGGTTGACATAGCACTGAGGGATATGGTGTAGTTGGGAACTGTCAGTGCTAGGTTAACGGTTGGACTAGATGATCTTCAAGGTCCTTTCCAACCTAGATGATTCTGTGATTCTGTGACTTCTGCTATGTGGGAGCTTTTAATGCTTCTATTTACACGTGAAGCACCTGAGGTCAGGTAGGAAATCTGTGGCAGAACTGATGACTCTCTGTCCCAAAAGCCAGACCAAACCATGGGTGCAGCAGCCTCCCCACATGCAGCTGACCATGATTCCCCAAATACCAGCTGCATTAGGATGCTTTTTCCCTGCTGCGCCCCCAAGAACGAGCATCCTTCCCAAAGACATCCTCAGGCAACAGCTTCCCCACACCTCTTGGCAAGGCGCATGCTCAAGAAGCCAGCTGCATCTTGGCCATCCTGCTCCCCAGCTGGCCCACACTCCAGCACACCCATGGTCTGGGGAGGTTTCCTAGTTTACGTACTCCTTGTTTAGCTGTAACTTGGCGTAATGCCACCTAATTACTCATCAGCACAACTCCAAACAAGTTTCTTTCTCCAGCATTTTCTGGTAAAGGCTTTCTGTGGTGGACCCTAATGTGCACATTGCTTGTGACAAGGGCACTGCACAACCCCAAGTCTTTTAAGTTTTGGGGTTTTTTTAATCTAGAAGGGCTAGTAATTATATCAAATACAGTAGAGAATATAGTAAAGGCATCTAGGGGTCCTCCTTATTGCAATAATATTTCAAAGTCCCCATTGGGATTCTTTGATGATGCATGAACAGGGATATGTCTCCAAGGGGAGATTCCCTGAAGCTAAAATCAGTGTTAGGCCCCCAACTGTCTTTTGGTGCTTCTTGAACATTTTCTTAAGCAAAGGGAAACAAAATACAAGGCAGAATGTATCAGGGAAAAAAAGTCTATTTGCTACTGAACATGACCACCCACTATGATTGTTTTGATATTTTACTCTTTTCTGTTATATTTGATATTCTGTCATATCTATGATTTTAAACCATTAGTAGCAGTTTCTATACTTTCTAATAGAAAATGGTCCTTAACTATTTAATGTCATCATATTCTGATTATAATTAAAGATGTTTTTATGTTATTACTTGAAGTGGTAATAACCTATAAAAATACTCACAATTTAGTACATATATGAAGCAATGCTAAGGTAGTCTCTTCCCTGACATCCATATTCAAATGGTTTTAATATCAGTATGATTTTTATGCATGTAATGTAATGCTTCTCTTCTACCATGTGATAAAAAGAACTTAGGTCAACAGGAGCAAGAACGCCTCTCTCAGTAGTCTCAGTTGTTAGCTTTTATTTTCATGAAAAACTGATTATTGTAAGGCATCCAGTTTTATTCAGAAATATTGGGAATGAGCGTACTTCACAACTTCTAAATAGCAGGATACCTGTCAAGCACTGAGAGAATAAACTATTTTCAAGTTCTCTTTTTTTTTTTCTTTTTTTTACAAATTTCCCCTTTTCAGACAGAAAAAAACATGTCTGGGTTTTTAACCTCCACACAGCAGGGAAATGCCCGGGCTCCAGTGGCCAGGGCCCTGCACCCTCCAGAAGCTCTCACCGCCACTTGCTGACCTTGCCAGGCTCAGCAGCAGCACTGTGCTAAGGAAACTCTTGTGGGTTGGGGTGGGCTGCTTCTTTTTTAATTACTGAGTCAGGGGAACAGTCTGAGAAAGGTTTTAATAACCGCTATCTGCAGCTATGGAATTCTTGTACAGTAATTAACAGAGGGCTGGGTGGATTTTATTTTTTTGATTCCCAAATTTCATCTTTTACCTGTGGAATTTTGAATCTTTAGTCTTTAAAGGTTGATGTGAAACTGCCCCCTTCAGAGGCAGCTGACCAATATTTGGACAGCTGGAACTTCAGACAGAACTAATTAATAAAATTAAAGTAGCGATTTTAGATAGTGTAATAAGTTAGGAAAAAAGAATGAAGCTTTCTTATAAATCATAACTCAACTTGGCTGTATAAATAGCTTTCATATAAAAGTTAATGAAAATGTCTATTGTGTATTCCAGGTGAATGAGTATGTGCAATAATTATGCATGCTCATGTCTACTTTGCAATTATTATGCCCTTTGAAATAACATATTTTAGGGAACTGAAGACATTAAAAACAAAGGCCCTTTGCAGCAGTGTCCATATATTGCTTTGTGGAGATATGTTTGTTCAGAATCAAATGGTCTGTTTTAGTTTATGTAATTTATTTTACACCTGAAGTATTAAGATGTAGGGGGAAAAAATTCTTAGTCTTTCTGTAACTGAGGATTAAAGAACTTTTGTTCTTTTTTTTTTTGTTCTTTTATTTAATGACTGAGGCCAAAGTAAATGAATGGCAGGAAGCTTTTCCCCACCACACTGCAGTGTCAATTTTCAGTGTGAAAGAGTATGGTCCAAGAGCAAATTCCAATGTGCCTTATTTCAGTAGGCATTGCTAGAGAGGCTTAGAGGAGAGGGTTAGAATAAGATGAGAGATTACAGTCTGCACAGTGCAAAGAAGATGTTTTGTGTGTCTCAGTTTCATTTTAATTATGAAAATTAATGGAGACATTTTTCTGAAGTGATAGCTCAGGTCAGAACTGACTGGTGGCCCTCATCTTCTGTGCTTCCCTCCATCTTCTGTTTCCATCCACTCTTCAAATTTTTGTATGGCAGTGAAGCACACCCTAGTAAGAAAAGTTACAAACAGTTGCTTGAACTGAACTGCATATTCCTGAACTGATTATGTTTTGGGTTTTTTTTCTCAATTACCTTACCTCTCCTAGCTTACTTCAATTTGAAATGCTTTCTGGAAAAGCCTGTCTCTCTCCATAATTATATACGGATATGAAGGATGACTATGATATGGATAGGATTATTTGGGGACATTTGTCTGGGTATTGGAAGTTCCTCATTTATGAGACTCTGGAGTCTTCTTACAAAACTAATGAGGTCCACAATAAAATTATTATGGGGAGATAATTTATTTCTTCTTTTGCCATTTTGTACCACTCCAAAGATCCCAATTAAAAAAACAACGCACACTTACAAAGTATGTGCAAGGAAGAAATTAAATTCAGTATTTATGTCCCTCTTACCCTTCCAAAATAGAAGTTCTTTGAGTTATAAATACAATTAAACAAAATTACTGGAAAAGCTTCACTAAATCTGTGTGTATACTACATTTAAAAAAGAACTTGCAGATGAATCATTTTCCAAGAAAAGTGATTTTCCTTTTCTAAGGAAGAGTCCTTCCTTGTACTTCATCATATCAGTGTTTTAAATAGAAACACTTTGTTCATTAGCCAGACTGTTATGGGGAAGGTATAAAGTCAATGCTTTGACAGGTTTGAAAACAAATTACTAAATCTGTAGTGAGCTGTTCTTTTCAGTTCCTGTAACACAGTAATCAAAGCTTCCTAAAGAAACTTACTTTCTGACTTCTCTGAAGGAAATACTGGTTTTCTTACAAACAAGTAAAACTTCGATCTTGTCTCTAGATAGCCTGTTGCTTGGCAAAATTAAGCAGTAAAGCAGATTGTAATAAAAACTGAAAAGGTTTTAGTAAAACTAAAAATGTAAATTTTTTTTTAATTTTGTTTTATTTTATTTCTCTTCTCTAAGGAGTCTGTAGTTCTTATATGCCCAGGGCAATTTGAAAATACACTATCTTCTACGCTTGTCTTATCAGGCCTTATAAACAAGTGAAAGAACAGAAGTCCATTGTGAGAAAATAAATTGTTAGTAATTGGATAAGTAGCACTTATGAATTATTATGAAATAGTTTATTTTTTCACAGGATGGCATCGGTACTTTTCTCTCAGCTTTATCTATGATGTTCTTTTGGAGTATTGCCGGCTTTTAGTAGTACTGTTATTTAGTCCTCCATATGAATGAGCACATAGATGTTGGGACTGCTAAACATAAGAAAGATATATCACTGCCTATCAAAAATTAAAAATCATGTTCCAGTTTTCAAAACTGAATTTTTACTTTGATTAGTTCAGCCTTTGTCTCACCAACCATAAGCCACCCCAAAAAAGTCAGAATGATGCAAGGGCAGGAAGGGGAGCTGATCTTCAGGTTTTTTCTGAAAAAAATCAGAATGGACAGCCAAAAATGGAGACGGCCAAAATCATTAGTCACTTTGGGAAGCCTTAACCTTTCATTTCAGCCCATCATGCTAAGGGAATAATTTGTTCCTTATCACTTCCCTGCAGTCATCCAGTCAGACAGGAGCCTGGCAAGCGCTGGTGCACGTGCCGGGCAGATGGATTTCACAGCTGCTTCCAGGGCACAGAAGTCACTCAGGGATGGCAGAACACACGGTAATATTTGCATGAATCCTGGAAACCACCCAGCAAAGGTGGCTGATCTATAAAAAGGAATTTGTGCTACCCTACAGAAGGGTGCCCATAGGGTATGAAGTTTTACCCCCAGCAAGCTTTTAAGTACTTGCTTTCTTCATGGAGAGTATGCCCACAGGGGAACTCTAGAGCTTATGTCATCCCGTCTCATTACCTTTACAACTGGAAGAAGCCACCAGAAGGATTTTACTTATTCAGGTCCCTTTGTCTCGACTGTAAAATGATGTGCTTTCCTGCCTCAAGTCCCCTTCTAGAAAAGAGTTTGTTTTCTTAAGTGAGCTCAAAATGCCATCTACAATCAGACTGTGTTTGCAGGCTGGGCTGGAACATACCCCGGCTTTTATATTAATGTCCTCAGGGCCTGAAATGACATTATTTCAAATTGCAGAGAGGCATATCAGTATGATAGTAGTGGATCATATAACATATTTGTTTTACAGTAGCCCCTTGAGGCAGTAACCAGGGCTTCGGCGTGCTAAACTCATGGGCCCATCCACACCAAGCACCTGCATGCAGGGAGAGCCTGCAGGAGCTACCCATGGGTCAGAAGAAGCGGGAGCAGGTACAGGCACAAGCAGTGACAGTGTCACCACATGTTTTTATTCTATTGCCCAGTTCAAAGGAACAAAAAATACCAACAATTCTAATAGACAGTCTAACTAGATTTGTATGGAAACGAGTAATAGGCTATCAGGAGAAAGATGGGAAGACAGAAGGGGATGGTGGGGAGCTGTACACATACCTCAGTTACACCTAGCACATCGTCAGCTGTCATGGCCTCCGGGCACTTGGAGTTCCTTTCTTACACCCATCTCTGGTCTCTGCACAGTCAAGTAGGTACAAGATGTCTTCATGGTGAGTCACTGGTGGGTCCTCGCCCCAGCATGTAACCAACACTCACCATAGGGCACCCAACCAGAGGAGCAGTGCAGAGTGGTGGCCTCAGGGGTGGTGAGCTGATGAAAATTAACCTCGGTGTAGGTGTGGCTGAGTATAGGTGAATAAATGTTGAAGCGTAAATTTGCCCTCACCTCTTAGCTTCTCTCTTAACCTTGGGCTTCCCAAATGAGACCCCTTTCCCAAGGGCTGGAGTTTCACAGTGTAAACACCAGCCAGGTTAAAGATAGAGCTCCAGGTTCAGACCCTGGGCTGAACGTGCAGCATGGACACAACCTCAGCACCGCATGTGTTCAGGTTTCCATCTCAGTGGGTATAACTCATAAACAGATAGCAAAGAAGACGGCAGTAAGCAAGCATGTGCAGAGTCTTTCCCAAGGAGCGATTCTGTGCCAAAGTAAATTACCATCAGTTGTCATTTAAATTAATATAAGCTTCACTGATTGCTTTTTGCATATTCATTCAGAATGAAACCAGATGTTCCTCAGCCCACGTTATAAACCTGCAACTCACTTTTAAGGGCAGGCAAGAAAATTCTCACAAGAAAAAGGATATTGAGTCTTGTTAGTGAAATGGTTTAGCTGAAAAAACGTGTCTGCTAGTGGTGATGGGAGTACGGTTCTGAATCAGAAAACATTTCCCAAGGTGTTAGACACAGCAATATGCAAATTACCATTCCAGCGATATTAATATTGCCCCAGCATGAGTCAAGCTTCTGTTGTTTTTAAAAAGGAAGAGTAACTTCCCCTCAGGAAAATTGCTTTGAATTACTGTTAAGGTTTGGGTGAGTGTTTTAGTAGAACAATTTTCTGGGTTTAATTATTTTAACTTTACTTGCTTGCTACCTTTACATTTCTTGTTGTGGCATGTTTTCAGTCTACAGCCAGGAATCCAAGTTGCAGTGATATATTAGACTTCAGAAGGAAGCAAGTTGCTCTATCTAAATCATCTGAGAAATTCTTTTGGGTTTTCCAGGCTGTTTGGAATTGTCAGGACATCTTCTTTTCCTCCCAGCTTGTAAGACCTGAAGCATTAGCATCCCCGCCTATATATATATGTTGCTTCCTGCTGAAGGAATATTTATAGCATTTCTGACCTTTGAATGAACTTTTATGAATCAATAGCAGCAAGTGGAAGGAAGGTCAGTGGCAGTTTTCTTCTTGTTTGAGTGTAGCCAGTGTTACGCTTGGAATATCTAAAATATATTAGGAACTATCATAATCACATTTATGCAGCATTTTTGCAGGAAATTTGCAGATTTCTTCAGTGCTGTCGTGTAGCTGCTATCAGGATACATTACACTGCCAGAGCCAATGGTATCATTAATGAGTTTTTAAGTTGTTGTGTATCAAGTTTTACATGGCAGAACTACTACAAGAGGTCTTAACAGCAAGAGCTGAAGAATAGTTTTCTTGACTGTATTTTATCACACGGAAAGTGTAAGTGGCTTAGAAACCCTTTTTGTTAATGACTTACTGCAGCTGAAACAGCATTAATTTCCTCCCACTTCAGATTACAGAAATAGAATTGACACAGTCACCCCTAATGTGTGAGCACAAGCAACCATATGAGATGGTTCGAGACAAGGTTTGCCAGTTCAGAGTCATTATCCCTATGACCCTACAACTCAAATATTACAAAGGACCTTTCTTAATTCCTCGGATTTCTAAAGGTACTTCCAAAATCAAGGTGTTCCCATAAGTAGACATCTCAAAGCTGTTTGCTGCCTCCAAGCAGAGGAGGAAAACAGGCTTCAAAATTTCCCTTCATTTCACTGTCTAAAAGTGAAGTTCCTAACTTAATTAAATCCTTTCCTTCTCCAGAGCTGGCACCTCTAGAAAGTGCTTCTTGCACTCTCTTTTGCCTACTGAGGGAGCCTGGCCAACTAGTTCAGATTGTAACTGTAAATTAGAAACCTAAAATCCGGATGCATCAAGTTAAGTGAGATGAATCCCACTGCTAGGGGTGACAGTAATAGATCTCACAGAGCGAAAGATCTTCTACCTTGTAATTAGAGTGAATTTTTTCAGTCAGGACTGCCCCTCATGCCTTTCCATAGAGGTAGCAAAGCAGGGTCTTGCTCTTTGCTGGAGCCTTCTGTTGCTGCTCTAATATGTAGGGCTTCTATTCACAAATGCAATGTTATTCTGAAAATATCTCTCATAATAGCTCCATTTTTCTCCAGTATGTTCCTGATTCACTGAATGTAGAGACAATGATAGCTATACAAACCTTCACAAACTTCAAAAAACTTTTGATAGCAGCTGAAAAGAGTTGTTTGTTGTTTTCATAAGTTTCTTTTTCTATGTCCATATTGTTTGAAGATTGTGTCTACTTGTTCAGCCAGCCTTATAAATATGTCTAAGAATACAGGGAAAATGAAACAAATTTGCTGAAGTTTGACAACTTCTGTTTGATCAAAAGTTGTTTGGTCAAAAGTATTTTAAAAGTCAGGAAATTAAGATTTTTTTTTATGGATGCTATCATACTTATTATTATTATAGTTAGGTTTCTGGAGAAGAACAAAGGAAAAGACATTTCCACACAAGTTCTACATGAATTGTTAGTGTCAACTTTGAATTTCCTTGTTTTTTCCTAGTTTATAAAACACCCTTAATATAGAATAGTTTTGTCTGAGAATAAATCCTATTCAAATTCTTAGATTCATAATATTAAAGAATTATTTCCTGCCTCTCTCCACATACCTATTTCCCTCCTTTTGCTTCTTTTTTTATTTCTTTCAAGGACAAATGTACTGTGCCATGTACATCTTCAGTGCTCTTAAACATAAAACTGTCTTGTCATTTCACGCTTCTCCAAAATTTTCATTCCAGCTTTTAGCAGTCTCAAACCAAATTAAGTTTGCTCTGTCTTAGTCTTCTTCCTAACCCATTTTAAGTACTTCAAAAAATTCCATAAAGCAGGAAACTGAAGTCCTGATGTTACATCTAAGTCAGATCAAAGTACTGTGTTGGCTTCTAATCCCTCTGTCTCTAGCATAAAAAGTAAGACATGTTTGACTGAGACTGAATAACAAAATCACCCTTTTGTTTAACCACTTCAATAGACAGAGATATTAATATTTCAGATGAAATTCTAGTTTATCAGTTCACTAAGGCTAGTATTTTGGCTCCAGCAAGGAGCTAAAAGGAGTTTATCTGGCAATAGCACATGGATCTGAATGGACACCAGGACAGATCCAGCTGCTTTGGGATCAGCTAGAAAGGAAGCCTATGGCACAGTTGGGTGATGACTGGGGAGTTTCAGCTTCTACTGATTTTTCCGGTTCACTGAGAGCTGCCAGTGTGGATATATGCCAGTGTGGATTACAGCACAGCAGCAATATTGTCCGCTCATCATTTCTCCAAAAGTGGATGATAACTGGAACTTCTCATTGCTTGTGCTGATCTAAGGCTGGCAAATGCCTGTAAGAGCTACCTCTGTCTGTTTTATTGTATTTATGTCAGTGTTTAAAAGCAGTAGGTAATTTGTGGGGAAAGGTACATGCTGTCTCTTACAGTGTGTGTTATCTCATGGTTTCACCTTAGATCTGTAGCAACTCCTCCATCAGTCTGGTCCACGTGGTTTCCTGTCTTCACTGCGGCAGTGTTTGGGAGGCAAACTCTATGACTTTTTGATTCCTCAGCTCTTCTGTAGCCCTTGCAGATGAGGCTCAGCTGCTTCTTTTCTCACAAATGTCTGCCTACCTCCAGCTACTGAACACCTTGACTGAACCCACAGTCAGTACCAGGACTTCAGCCAGACACTGGAGCTGGTTTAATGTCAAAATAGACCACGATCTCCAGGCTGTGCACAGGCAGCTTCTCACATGTCTCATGAATGCAGGAGCATGGGCTGCTCTCGCTAACAGTGGTTGATTTTGCTTGGTGATTTCAGAGAATGATGAGGAGCAGGAGGCTCTGCTATCACTGGACAAGCCCGGCTGGTATTCCCAAGGTAATGCTATCCAGCTTTATGAACTACTGAAGAAGATGACTGGCAAGTTGGATCCCAAGGTATGTTACAAGTGAGAGTAAATCTTCCTGAAAATACCCTGTTTCAGCCAAAAATTCACCAGACAAGCTTTCATTAAAGTTATTGATGTGATCGATCACAAATTTTTGTTCTGGTTACACTTGCTGTTGTCTAACAGACTGCAGTCCAGAACTGGAAGTAGCATATTAGTCTTCTTATCGGTAGAATATATCAACTTTCTAGATGTTTTATTCTGCGTGCACAGTCGTGCATTTCAGCAGCTTTGGGGAGAATCAGATTGTAATCAGGAGATAAACAATCTCCCTGAAGAAACACATCAGATAGATTAAAAGGTGGCATCAGTGAAAACTATGATCATGTTATTTTAGTTACAGGTCTGGATGGGTGAAAATGCCACTGAAGACGGTGAGACCACATTTTCCCTAGTGGGTAAACTACCCTCTGGGCACAGAAGAGATTCTGAGTCACTGAGAGATGCTCCATGTTCTCCCTTGTTTCCAAAGTTGTCCAAAATCCATTCCCATTGTTTACTGTATTTTCTTGGTAGCCACTGCTTCCTGACAGGCTGTTTCTGTCAGTGAAAAATCTCGGTGGTGTCCTCTGAGCTGGTCCCAGCCAGGCATCCCCATCCAGTGCCCCTGAAAGGTGAGAGCAAGGAGGCTGTCCAGGGCCAGCCTTTTCCTTACGGAGCTGGTTGAAGATAAAACCCCAAACTGTGACATTAATAAGATCTGTGTGTGTCATGACCAACTAAATACAGAATAATTTTTATTAGGTTGTTTTAAAGCTCTTTCTCTCTCTGTGAAATACAGTTTGCTTGTGTTTTCCTCATATACAATGAACTTTTAATTTGCTGCTTCCCTTGTAGGTTGTTTATTTTGGTGACAGCATGCACTCAGATATTTTCCCAGCTCGTCACTATAGCAACTGGGAAACTGTCTTCATCTTAGAGGAGCTTCTAGGGGACAAAGTTACAGTGCCTGCAGAGACTGAATCTGAGCCCTTGGAGAAGAAAGGAAAATATGAGGTAAGGTTTCCTTGCAGATGTTTCCTGGAACAGAAGAAAGTAAGTTACAAAAAAGCCTCGTGCCACCTGCACTGAGAATGAGCCGGCTTATCTTACCAGGCTGCTGGCAGCGTCAGCATCCCTCGCAGACATAACCTCCTTGTCACCATTCTGTCCCAGCTCGGCATTGCATGGGTGACACAGCCTCTACCCAAAGCTAAATCACAGATCTTGGAAAAAGAGCTGTATGCGCTTTACCTTAACAAAAAAGCATAGTCTTCTCAGTAACAAGAACCTGCCCTCCATCCTACAAGGAGAAATTTCATGGCCGCTTATCACAAGTCCAGCACCTGAACTCTGCTGAGTTCATGACGTTTCCCTGCATGTCGTGGGCAACTGTAAACACAGAGGAATTTTTATTAGGCTGTTTTAAAGCTCTCTTTCTCTCTTTGTGAAATACAGTTTGCTTGTGCTTTACGTATATACAAAGAACTTTTAATTTGCTGCTTCCCTCTTAGGTTGTTTATTTTGGTGACAGCTGCGCTCAGATAAGAGAGACTGCTTCAAAATCTGGTCCAATGCGACTACTGATAGTTACCTCAGATAAATAATGTGATTTTCAGATTGATCACAGCGGGGAAGCAGGGCCTTAGCACTATTGCCACTCTTTAATTCTCCCACAGAAGGTGGAAGGTTATTATGGTTTACCCTTTTTCTCCACTGCTGAAGAACAAAGTAGATAGGGAACAGTGCTCAGATAGCTGATGCGGCAGTGTTGTACCTCCAGCGTGTCCTATGTAGGAACTACAGTGCAGCTTCACTCTCCATTTGGAGTGTTTCTTCTTTTCTTATGTTCCTAAATAAATAGGTCATTTTCTTCTAATTGCAGAGAGATAGATATGCTTTTTGCACTTTGCTTTGTAAAGCACTTTTTTTCTCTTTTTAAATAATTAGTCTTTGTGATTAAAAAGTTAACTTACTGATATGAAGATTTTTGTAGCGTGCTTTTATGCTAGAGATGTTCTTAATCTGACTAAGAAGTGTTTTAAAAGCCCCTGGTTTTTATGGAGAAAAGGCTATCTTCAGTGGGACTAAAACAATATAGATGTGACATCTATTTCTCCACTTTTTTTAATAGATGTATCTAATATTTTCCCCCACTATCCCAATTTCTAAACTAAGGTCAGACAAGGACATTTCAGTTACTGAAATAAGGAAATATAATCATTAGTGTTTAGGCTTTTAACTGTGTTGTAGAAAAACTAAAATGAAGACAAACAAACTGAAGTCTCCTATCAAGAAAAATGTGTTTCTCACTAAGAAAGGAGGGTAAAAAAGGAAGGGTGAGTAGTAGTGCTATATAGGTTAATCTAATTTGATTTAATTAATTAATGCTATAAAAATAACTTACTCTCCTCCATAAATTTGTCCACTCTCTGAGTGGGGACTCTGCTGCATTGCTGCATAGAACTTACTTCTCTGTAAGGTTTGGGGTTTTTTTATTCATCCATAGTTTCTTAAGCATGTTCAATATATGCTTTTGAAGCATGCATATGTAAACAGACATGTTTCTTTTCCTGGAAGTACAAAGAAAGAGTTACTGAGTTATGTATTTCTAAGCCCTTGATGATGATTTGGTTTTCTCTTGTTGCAATACCTCTGGTCAGTTGCTCACAAGATCCATCTTCTCTATGGCTGCAGTTACCAAATAGGAAATTGAGACTTTTAGACAGATGTTTGACATTTCACTAATGCTATAGTATTCCTGATAAGAGATTGCAGTATCTCGGGGAGACACCACCCCTGCCACACACAACCCCTGTTCAGTTTACATCCGCTACCAGTGACAGCAAGCAAGCAAGGGAGAAATGAATTGCGTTGATTAAAGGAATCTGAACCAGGGGGGCCGTGGCAGGTCAGTGGTGTTATTTCATTACCACGCTGCTCACTGGAGTCTGAACAACAGGTCACATCCATATCTCTGCAGTTGACTGGACAGCACTAACTTAACAGGACTAGTTCAAAGGGACTCCCTTTACAAGCCTATGAAAATTTTATTTTCATTCCCCTAATCAACTTCTCCCATTAACCCTTTGGTTAAAAGGGGAGAAAAGCCAAATCAAAGGACTGTACAAAGTCTGGTGTTTCTGGAAAATTAGGCACTAACAAATTAGATTTAGCCTTATTCATCAGCCTTCTCATTCATTGACGATAAAAAAATACACTAGTATTGCAGATTTTCCATGCCATGTTGGGTGTGCAGAGAGGGACTGAATATTTAATACAAGATGCAATCCTCCCTTCTATCAGTCTGTACAAAATATTATTAAAGAAATAAAGTATTGCTTCTAATTTGCCATTGCATCTTTCAGAAAGAAAGTACAAAAGACTGTTTTCAGTTGTTTGACTGGTGTTTCATCAGTAACAGGGAGAGGGGAAGAAAACAACCTCCTCGCACACAAACTGGGAGGCTAGTAATCTCCATTTTCATTAGCAGTTTTTGTCTTTTCCCTTCAATTAAATGCATGATATAAGCCAGATACACATAACTGTGAAATTATGATAACATCTGCAGTTCTTTCAAGTCCATGAGTCATAACCAAATGAGCAAGAGAATAGCAAACTAAAAACTATTCATGCAATTACTCAGCTCCTAAGTGAATTGCAGCATGCAGGGGAAAAAAAATACCAAGCATTGTGTTGAAAAGAGATTCCCCCCAGATTTGGGGGTTTGTTTGCTTGGCTGGAGGCTTTGTTTTTGCCTTCTGTTCTTTAAATGTGTGATCAACTCCATCAATGAAAACTCGAAGAAAAGCTGGAATTCGTCCCAGGATTTCGAGGGAAATGATTACAGAGGAGCTAGTCAGTGTGTAAAAATCTTGGGCTATAGGAATGAATGGAGAAGAAATCAAAGGAGTTATTGGCAGATATAGATGATATTTTTTGCAGTTAGAAGGAAAAACTAATTTTTACAGTATTACCTAGTGGCTTGTTGGTTGCGATAGTCAGGGCCCTTACCCCCCTGCATTTCCTAACTCCCTCAGCATGACCTTAGACAAGGACTAATTATTCTGTGCGTTTTGTCTCTGTTTGTCTCTTTACTCCTGTTTAACACAAATCTAACAGTATTTTCAGGAGCAACCTGATGGGCTGCTCACAACATTTAACTGTCAAATTAAAGCCACACCCTTAAAGCAATATCCTGAAGTGAAATTCTTTTTATTTTAAAGGAAGTCTGCTTATAGTGATCCATGTTGAAGTTTAGCTATAATGATCACGGGTGAAATGTTTCATATTTGCACGTGACTTGTGGGGGGCAGGTTCTGTGCAAAAGTTAGACGAGTAGCAGGTTTGCACACCCAGCATGGCTGTGTTATTCAGGGACATCTGGCTGTAACCAGCACAGCTGTGCTGGCAGAAACACCTCAAATACTTGCTGTTATGCTGGCAAAACTGTATTTTGAGCATCGTTTTTTCTGGCACTAAGAGTTCTTGGTGGTGTTACTACCTTGGCACAAAGCATGCAGCCATCAGTACCATCCATTATACTCAATGCAGGATACAGGATACAGTACGCAATAAAATAATCCTAGTGTCCCACGCTTGGTATAAAGATGATGGCATAGAGGGCAAATCCCATCTAAAAATACTAATATACTGCATGTACAATGTTTTTCAGCTTGATTTTTCGCTCCTGTCTCCTTTACGTCCTTCTTTCTTTCATCTCTTTACCCAACATAGAAAAACTTTAGAGCCCAGCTCCCTGCCTATTTCAATTTTAAATAGGTCATTTGTAAGCTGACAAATCAGTGTCACCCAAGGGTCCTAGTAAGAGATTCTGTCTGCTCTGTTAACAGGCTCTATTTGTCTACAGTTAATAAAGCAAAGGTTACAGTAAGTATTCCAGGTGGTTTAACGTAGTTGAAAGCCTTGGGACTTGGAGAACATTCATAACATCATTATTTGTCTGAAGCCTAGATTTAGTCTTTGAGGGTTTGTACCCTTAACTGACACAATCAACATCCAACCTGCTACTGTCTGACCAATATACCTGAGAGCAAAACCATACACTTGGGAGTTTTGCATACAAAAGAAGGATTGCTCAGCACTTTCCAGGACCTCCTGTCCTGCTTCAAGAGCAAACCCCATGTCTGGGGACTACAGGAGAGGCTGGTGCACATTCCAGAGCTCCTCAGCCCCACCGCTGAACATGTGTCTCCAGGCATGTGAGGAGTAGCAATGTCACCAGGGGACTTTTGCCTCATTTCACAGATGCATAGACTTCATGGTATGTGACCTCTCCTTCACTGCAGGCTACATATGCTGCAGGTGAGATACGGACACCATGTAGGCAGCAGTTAGGGATGGCAGAGGGAGTGGTGTCAGATGCTTCCAAAGGATGTGGGCAGTTTTTACAGCTCTTTTCAGACTTGAGATCAAGATTTATTGTCGCTACCAAACCACTCTTGCCATGTGGAAATAAGCCAGTAGCAAAATGAAGAGAGTTCTTTACCAGATGACTTGAAGACAACTCTCATGTCTAACTGGCTTTGATTTTATTAAGGGCTTAGGCTGTAAATCCAAAATGTAACTCCCTCGTCCTTAACAAGGAAAAAATTCTCACTAAGAATCAGACCTCTGAAAAAATCAATTCATTTCCTCAGATTTCAATTTTAATTGCCTATTGAACCAATCATACATGTTAAAAGCAGAAGTCTCAAATTTTTTCTCTCATCAATAGGCCCTGTCTTGTGCAAATGCTTGTGTGGGCCAGTACTGGGGTTACACATTAATCACCTGAACAGCTGGAATGGCCATAAAGAGTTTTCTGCATGTGTCATCCAGCTGACAAATGGATTTTAATTCAGCATAGCATCTACACTTAATTATAACTGATGTAAAGCCCTGGGATTTGCATGGAAAGGTAAGATTTGAGGGAAAAAAAAAAAAAGTAAGGTGCCATCCCTGTGAGGCAAAAAAAAACCAACACAAAAGAGCCCAGCTCTTAAGTGAACTACTGGTTTTGAAACAAAAGATACGGGGTTTTTTCCCAACCTACTAACATCAGAAGACAGAAACCAATATCTATGTTTGTCCAAATCAATACTTCCTCCCCACCCTCAGCTATGCTCAGAGAAAAAAACTGTTATGCAGAATCACAAAAATAATGGTTCTGTGTTTACTGACATGGTCTGTTTGGCTGGATCAACATCTTTCTTGTGATCAAAAACCACGGACCTCTGTCATAAACACAATTTATTCCAGCAGATTCTTAAAACTATTAAGAAAGGGGTTAAATGGAAAATAAAGTACAAAAGTTCACAAATCTGGAGGCACATACTAGGATATCTGTTCTTCTATGCTTTGCTCATCTGAAAAGATACTTCGCACACAAATGACTTTAACAGATTTTCTATAGTGTCGTTCACAGTTTTGTTTTTCACTTTTTCGTCTTTCTGTAGAGGCCTCCTGGAGCTTTTTCTGGCTGCTCATGGCAATATATAGCAGATTTCAAGATGAACTGCTAAAAAAATCAGTTTTCCCAATGCTGCTTTAATACTTTCTTTCAAACATAACGAGTCTACATGTTGTTGTCTGAAAATATACATGAAAAAATGTCAATTTTTCACAATTTGCTAGGCAACTGAATGGCTCTCCATGGATCCTGCGCCTCTGTTCTCACTCATTCCTCAGCTCAGAAACAGATAACACAACACAGGTGGCATGATGCATTCTTCACAGTTACTCCATCCAGCATCGGGACACTCCTTTCTCCTGGGAGGAGGTCCAAGCTGGATTACAGTCTGTGCCACAGCTATCCAGCTTCTCCAGCACAGAAAGGCAGCAGGCTATTCACACTATTGAAAACAGAAAAATGGGGAAAAGAGTAATTTTTAAGGGAAAAATATTTATAGCCAACTTTTTATGTCCTAGGGAATCCATAAGTTGCATTAAGAGAAGCTTGGGGACTTAAAGGAGGAAGATTATTATTGGGTTTCTTTATAATATTTTAAAGTCACATTGCTCCTGAGATACAAAACAGTTTTCCCAAAAAATCAGAGAAACACTAGAGTTCCTTAAACTAATGCTTGTGGTTGGGTAGAGAAAGAAGATTTCTTTTTTTTTTAAGATTATATATTTATTTATTTTTCTTTTAGGGACATCAGCTCAAAGCTCCTTACTTTGTATCTAAACAGTGGGGCTCTTTCTTCGTGGACAGATTGCCAGGCCTGGAAAATGCAGAAGAAACCTTAGTTCGCACATGGTCCTGTAGATGTATTACCACTTACAGCACTATTGCAATCCCTAGTCTTGAAGCAATAGCAGGTAAGGAAGACTGCTTTTTTTTTTTCCTAATGAACATGTAGTATTCGTAGTAACTTTGTCATACTGTAGATCTATTTTTGAGATTACGTGTATCTGAAGTACATTCGAAAATACTCTGTTTATATCATGCAGCAATTAATGCTAGTGGCTATTAATTACTTTGACATTTATGCTTTTAATAGTTGTCTGCTAACACCAGTTCAGTTTTTTTGTTTGTGCCTGCAAATACTAGATGCTTGGTTTATCCTATGTTAGAAATAAGATGCAACATTTAACAGACTGTAGATTAGTACCTGAATTTTGATTCTGGACGTCCCCACAGTACTTTGCTGTGTCTACTTTCAGTGGTGAATAACCTTAGGAAACAAAGGCATCCCAAGCTACTTGGGTTTTTTAGACTTCCAAATATGTTACTCTCTGATCTGGCTTGTTATCCTTCCTCAATCAGCTCACCTGTCTCTATAGTTGAAATGGAGATGAATGAACGCCGGAATGTAATGAAGCCAAGAATGTCTAGGACCATGCTTCTCTCTTTGTTTCTTTTCAAATGTGTGTATTGCTTTTGAAACGGCATCATTATGGACAGAGATGGAGCCTAAAATATTCTCCTTATCTGGAAAACAAGGCGATCACAAGCAATGTCTTGTTCTCCAAAAATTCACCTAATTGAGAAATCAGCTTAGGCTTTCTACCTTCTTACTTCAAGGCTGCATCAAAGGTACAATTATGGCTGATATTCTGATTTTCACTAATGTTTATCCCTGGAGGGATGATACATAATTTTGGATGGTTTGTAGGAATAGCTGTAGCAGTAATACTGCAATAACTTTGCGTCTGCAGTACTTTATTGATGCACCGTATCTAGAGGAATAAACAAATTACTAAATGAATGAGATGCTTAGCTGTGTGAAGAACACAAATATTTAGTTTACTAACACCTCTGTTCAGCATCTGTTGTCTACTTCATGCATAAGACCAAGGAATAAAAAGTTGTCTCAAGAGAGCATTTCAGATTTGCGCAGCAGTTATTTCTGCACCAGAACACGATAGATCTGTTCTTTGCAACCATATTCTACAGATGTATACACATTATAAGGATATCTCAAAACAGAAAACTCATACAATGCCACATTTATGCATCTGATATTTGCCATGTTGCAGTCTGTATTTCAGCCTAAAGGTACAAAGCCCAAATACAACAAGGGAAGTTGCCAAGAGAGAGGTAACTTCTGTAAAACTCCCTTCTAATACCTTTTCTGAAGTCATTCTGTGGCTTTCTTTGGAAGTGTTGACCTAGGAGAAACACGTCAGTCAGCCATGCTCTGTGACGCTCTGCCTCCCAGCCAGCTTCCCCCAACCACACCTCAGTTTGCAGGGCTAGCAAAGGCTTTACACCACAAACATGCCACCAAGTTTACAGCTACAGATGAAAGGGTGAGAACCAGAAAGGCATATCCGTGTAAATTAGTGAGTAGCATAGCTGCCTGTCATCGGCAGTGGAGCCCCTGCAAAGTCTGTTCCTCCATTAGGAGCGATGCTGTCAGCTGTCCCTCGCTGCATCGGACCAGTGCTGGGGCAGAGGCTGGTGTTTGTGAAACCTATACCCCAGCGCTAAAGGACAGGGGAGAAATAACGTTTTTAACTTGCAGCTGTGCACCTGAAAGCAGACTCAAAGCTGAAGGTACGAGAGCATCTCTGGTTTCTTACAGAGAGAGGTATTTCTTGTTTGTTTGTGGAGAAGAGCAGATGTTCATTATTATGGATATTGAGGAATTCCTGACTCCTCTCGAATACCTTGTCTGACTCCTGTCACAGCAAGCTGTGAGAGCCCCTGCTTTGCCAAGCCCTGAAGTTTTTGGCTGCAGTTGTAAGTTAATAGCTTAGCTGCAGCTATTTGGGAATAACTAGCTAGAAGAGATTCAAACAGGTTATGCGAGTTTGATGCACTCCAGCTTCTCCTTTTCTATGCCTCTACTTTAATTACAGGAGAGGACTTTCCGCTGCCAAGCTGCAAAAACACAGGCCTTCCCTCAAGACCCCCAAGCCCAAACACGCAGCCAGGCTGCCGGCGTGCTGGCTGTACTAGTCCAGCTCCCGGCTACCAGCTGGCACGGCCCCGGCAGCACCCGGCTCAGCCTGACCCAGCCAAAGGAGCTGCTGCCTCCTGTGAGCTGTGGGCTCACCAGGGCTTCGTTGTTAGCAATGTCTGACCTGGCCTTTGTACATCTACATGAGCAATAGTAAGTGCCATGCACAAGTAAATATCCCAACAGCTTGCGATCCGCAAAAATATTTGGTGAAAGGCAGACAATTGCTGCTGTGCTAACTTTAAAATAATTCTTGTTGTTTGGATGCAACATATATCAGTGCATAAAGAACAGCTTGGTTTACTTCTCAAAATACATTTTTCACTGAAAAAGATCATTCCAAAAATTATTCACTGTTATTCAATACTAGTGATGTTTTACAAAAATAACTCCGTTTCCATCAAAATTCATATGACAATTCTTTTGAGAGAGCTATCAGAAATTCATTTTGGGTAATAAAACCCTTCAAGCCTGTTTCCATTTTTTTTAAATAGAGGAAATATGTAAAAAAAAATAAAAATAAGCTATAGATCTGGATTGAGAAGTTGGAGTAGAAACAACTTTGACAGTTCTCTTTTCACCAATATGTTGTAAGTTTGGTGCAGCTGCCTTCTGATAATTTGTACATGTAACTGAAGGGAATGATCTGATACTTGCCAAAGAGCATTGTAGGACAAGGATTTCACAGGGAATGCTGCTGTTGCAGTTTTTGGCCATTCAAAGTATGAAATGGCAAAGCATATACACAAAGTGTATGTGTAATTAGTAAAATGACAGCTTGGTGAAAAGAGAATCCAATCCATTCTTCATTAGCTTTCTGTGCTAATCATCAGTATCTAACTCAAAAGGGGTTTGCATTCAAAGATGCATCAGAAATTCTGAACTTTAATCTCACCTCTGGCAAGGAAAGTATTAGTGGGATTTCAAATTACTGTGTCACAGTTTGTCATCTAAACTCCCTGACAGTCCCTGAAGAGAAATTGACATTTTCCTTGTGCATGAAAAAGGACATTTTGTTTATTGTTAAAATTGCCCAAAGGACAGAAGGGATGTTCTATAATACCTTCTGTGTACTTTCCTCAGTTTGGATTGGAAATCAGATAAAGGTCAAATAAGACTCTTCATTTAAGACATTATCACCGTGACATTAAGATGACATCAAAAAGATTTAACTGAAGAGCAGCATTATGGTTATATCTTTGTAATATTAAGAGAAGATGAGTTAAGTTGCAGGTTTTCTAAACATTTCATGTGAGCTAATTCTCCTTACCACTTTCAGTAAGCAGAGAAGTTTTTCTCAAGTATTGGAAAGCTGATGAGCTCGTGATTATATTGACAGTACATGGTTAATAAAATAGTGGAAGCCAATGTCTCTACTCCCATTCTACATGCCTCATTCACAAATCCATCTGTTTCTTCACTTTTCTGCTATTGAATCTCTCCTTATTTACAGCTCCCTTACAGATTTTGACTGTTTTCAAGCACAATGATATCATAAGCCAAATTTTCCAAACCAGGATCCATTACTATGGGAATGTTACATTCAAGCTCACACATGGAAATGAAAAGGTGTAGGGGTCTGAAAAATGGCTTTTTGCATAAACCACAGTTTATCATACATCCTCCTCCACTTCAGAAAGTTTGGTATGTGCCAAGTAGAGGCAGGTACTCTATCATACCTGATATAATCTGTCATACCTGAATACTCTGAACTTTTCCTTCGAGGAGCATGCAACTGCTACTCTGGCCATTTGATCAAATTTCCAGATACCCATGTAAATAATTGTATGTCCTACATCACATAGGTATTCCAACAATAATTACAGAAGATGTCTCTGATTTACAAAGAAGATCAAATACAAATAATATCATATTTACTAAGAAAGTTTTTGTGTGAAAAAGTCACTAAAATAAATAGCCAGTGCTACCATTTTAGATGGATATTTGATTAACAATTCTTTGATCCCAAAGATTATATGTATATTTCAAGATAATGCTTTTCCTTTGAATCTTATTATGGTTGGTATTGGTTTAAAAGACCCACTTCAAAAATTCCGTGATGAGTAACTGTGGAGTTTTAGAGCTTACAGGGGAATTTCGGTAAGTTTGTTTTGTTCTTCATTGCAAAAAAGAGCTTAAGAATGTGGGCTTTAAATCCTAGGAAGGAAAACCCAAAAAACCCTTTTTTTAAATTTCATGATTGCTAACCTAATCTTCTGAACTTGTCTCATAACCTCTGAATGGTGAGGCTTGTCATAGGATTAAAAATTACTGCAAGCAAGAACAGGAGATTGAGCTATGTTGCAGCTCAAGAGAGTTGCATTTCAGAGAAGAATTAGTGCAAATGTAAATGTTTTATGGAGATGGAGTTCATTTCACACTTTGGAGATTTGATAACCAAGCTTGTGTCATGCATGAGGATAAAGCATTTTTTTAAATCTTGCATGCTATATGAAATCTTACCATGTTTTGCCCATATGGGTGAATAAGTTTTTCTTTATGCCTTACTGTTACTTCAATTAGCTAGTACAAGAGAAAAATCTCCATTATAATTTACCGAGACTGTCTCTTTAAAGACGCCTACAGATCTGTACCCTGCCACTTTCTGCAGGAGTGTAAGTCATCAGCCTGCTTGCTGTAGAAATATAATGATAAAATTGCCAGTGAACCATGGCAAAGCAGTTCATGTTTCTGCTTAGAGTTGCAAATTATCTGCACAATGGAAAGCCCAAGGCAGCTGTGGCTGGGGCATCCAAACTGGCAACACATGGGTTGCAGATACACGGGTCTGCCCATCACAGATCAACTACAAATTGCAAACCTCACACTCTTTCTTCGACATGTATTTTAAAGGTGAATGCCCTTGAAGAATCAACTATTACCACAGAAGTCAGGAATTTCACTAAGCATGTAGCCATATACTCACTTCTATATCCTGAACAGTATCATTCATAATTATTGCTGAAGTGAAACAAAAAATCCCCCATATTTTAATACATCAGTTGTATGGGGTTTTTTGACATTACATCATTTAAAGCCAAATCCAGCTCCTATTAAAATTAAATTAGTTGTTCCTGTAACTAGAGTGATAATTACATGCTCTTACATATTCAAATAATGCAATAATAGCATATAATTTCCTTAAACATATAGATCCATATTATAATTACTTGTTAATTAGCAGTAATCTTTTATATTTAATGCCTTACCTTAGAACCATGCTTTTACTTAACAGCTTCAGTGTAAAAATGTATCTATACAATATCATCTAAAGACTAAGTTTTATCAAAAAGCTTTGAGGATTTAAGCTGCTTTGGGGCTTAGCTGCTATGAATAGTAGTTGCTACTAAAAGGCCAAAGAGGTCATTTTTGTAATGAAATGTTTAATGCAAGAAATGTATTTTTATGTTTGGTGTAAATACATACACAGCAACAACATTTCTGAGGTTTTCTGGTTCTGAGGTTTTGATACAAGTAAAAAACCAGGTAGTAAAGGTAATTGACTAGAGAGAAGATACATGTTCTGAAGGTATTAACAGCATCTTGCTCTATGTGTGAATTGAAAAGTGTCAAGTAATGTAAATCTGATTCATCTGTTCCAGGAAACTAGTTTCAGTGTTCTGCATTTAAGAGAAAGAAAAACATGCTCAACAGACAAATAAATGCAGTTATTTTTTCAGCTGCAAAATACAGCTGAAATCAACAATAAACTGCATTTCAACCATAACAATTTATTGTTCAATAAATAAGAACTAGCTTATAAAAAGTCTTCAGGAGCCAGTTATTTCCCAAAGGGTCTGAGACCCCAATGTTCCCAAAGGATTTGACTACTTGGTAGTAATTTTCAACATAGAAAGGACAGCTTGCAATGTATTACAATTTGTTCAGCCTTTCCTTCCTCCTCCAGAAAGGTGTATTGACTTGTGCCCCTGAAGGCCGTGTCAAATCATGCAGAACCCAGAAGATTACTTCCTAGCCAATAACTGACAGAAATGTTCCTGCCATCGTTATTTTGCTCTGTGTGATGTCAAAGTACAGCCACCTCTAAAAGATTAAAGGGAGAAGTCATGAGCAACTCATTAAGAAAGGGGGAACCACTCAGTCATTTCTGCTTTAAAGTTATCCTTCAACCCAGGCAGCATAATTTCATTTGCAGGCTGTAATTAAAGCTATAATTGGCTTTTGACTAGATCGCAGATTTACAGGGTGAGATTAGATTGCTTCTTTAAAAACACTGGTGGTAATACAAAGTGTTGATAATTTTTGAGTGTGATAAACAGTGAAAATAGGTAAGTCACCAAGTACTGGAAATATTTCTTTGACCAGGTTGGAATTCTACATAACCTGCCTCACACATACAAGCAAAAGTTGCTGGAAGCATTTATGTGCTCTGGATTGGTGCCTAACATATTCCCTCTGGATTGAGATGGTAACACACACACAAAAAACAATGTAGGCTTTGTCTTCACTGCTTAAAAAGCTTAATGTGTGTCTGCATGTGGCTTTTTACCTTAAGGTAAGCAATATTAGTCACCCATCCAGAAGAAAAAGTAGGGAAAGGGAGAGAAAACATTTGTTTTACAAGAGAGGGGAACATGACAATGGAAACATGACATTAACCCAAGAGTTTGAAGAGTAAGGTTGATCTTGGTGAGTTTACCTCAAAATGAAAGTAAAGGGGCGTATCATCACTGCACTTATCTTAATATAGCTCCTTCACAGTCTCAAAATGCAACTTATTTCTTTTTCTTAATCAATCAGAAATGCCTGTCATCTCAGACAATTGCTTTTTTTCAGGCTAATTCCTTCAATTTACCACAGAAGCCCTTCCCACCACCCTTAGAGCCAGGATGAGTCATTCAGACAGAAATTAACAGATCCCTGAAAGACTAACACCTGCTAGTAGGATCTTGGAATTCTCTTAGGATGTTTTTTAGATTAAGTCTTCATGTAAATATTTAAAAATATTATACTCCAATATTTTATTTTGATCGGTTCCAGATCAAGCAAATAACCACACAGAGCTATCTTCTCAAAGGATCTCCAAAAATCGCCATTTAAACTAAAACAAAAATGAGAGAAATTTCCCTCACATACAAATAATGAGTTTTCTCATATAAACACGAAACAGCAAAGGAATTTCTAAGGCTTTTCTTCCCTGCAGACTCTGTCAGGCTCAGATGCGAGTGTAGTGCACACGTTGTGCACAGCCGTTTTGTTCAAGCTGGGGTCAGCAGTCCCTTGGCCGTAGGGTAGACCCAAAGTAATATGAATTGTTAGTCCCAAGGTAATTGCGGTGAAACTGCATGCCACAGGCAATTGCAACAGCCATGATGGGATGATCTTTCTATCCCTCAGGCACTCATCCCTCTGTAAAACTCTGACAGCAAGGTTGCTGCTCCACATCTCCCCACAGTTTGTCGCTTGGGTTTTCTCCAGTGTCACCCTCTTCCATGTTAGATACAGCAGAAGAGTAGCCAGTGATAAACCCCAGTGGCAGTGAAGCTCTTCCTTGGGCTAAGCTCATGCTACAGATGTCTACTGGCAGAGCCACAGGCATGGTCTCCAGCCAATACACCTGTGTTGGCAAAAGCTCTTAAGTAGGTGCAATTAAAGCAGCAAACCTGCACTTTCAGGGAGGCTAGTTTTAGTCTTTATTCCTGGGTGTCCAGGAATAAACAGCACTCGCTCATATAGCATGTTGCAAGTGCCAGCTACATCCAAACTCAGAAGTTTTACTAACCTCCTTCTATAGAGCGTACCTGTAGTGAAGAGCCTCCCCTTTCCCATATGACACCGCACAGATGCCTTCCCTCCTCCTCTAACTTTTGAATCACAGAGTATGTAGACAGCAGCAGTGACTCTCATGTAACAGAGAAGGAACGCTTTGCTCATGCTGACCTCAGTTATTTCGGCAGCTTTGTTTTAGTACAGCAAACATCTGACCTCCCTCTTTAGGAAAATCAGCCTTGGAAGTTTTGCTAAAAATAACTGCTGTCAGATAAATCTGCTTCTGACCTTGGGTTTTTTTTCTTTTTGCATTAGTATGATCCCTCACACTCCGAGGTCTTGCTGCAAGAGCTGCTTCAACTGTTATAAAATAGAAATGGGTCAGGAGATAAAAAACATTTAGTATTTTAAAAAAAACAACACTTGTTATAGTTTACCTGTAAAGATTACCTGCAAGTCAGGTAGTAGATCACTCGACAGCACAGCCAAACTGGTGAGCTCTCCGGCAGCAGTTGTGCTTACTTCACTATTAAGAAATTATTATTAGAAATCATTACCATTAAGAAATCAATATTTTCCTCTTTCTTCAACAGCAACTTTGAAATATAAGCAAAGTTTCTAAGCCAGTGTAAATTACTGGAATTCCTGTAAAAGCAAAAGAATTAATACTGCCTGACAGTTTGCCCCTATAGTTATACCACCTGGATGCTAAGCTGTACAATAGAGCTCTGTCTGTATTTTCTGAGATTTGCCACAATTAAGCAGTTTAAGAATTTTTCAAGTTAAAATTTGGATATCACTAATGAAGGTTTTCCTCCCTGCGCCTTTTCCTTGGTGGCAATCAGGAGGACATATTTGCATTCACTTAAGAACACAACCCTGCTGTTTACTCAGAGGTTTCTGCAGCGTCTGGCTCCAGCCGTGCTGACTGGAGGGAGCAGACCTCAGGGAGGGGATGGGAGTTGTGCTTTCTGTAGGGTTTCTTACTCGTCACAAGGATGCTGCTGTGGTGTCATGATTAAAAAATGTTGGCTTTGCTTTTGTTGGTCAATACTGCAAAATGATTCCTGACATTTCTGCTGTGTATTTTGGGAGAAATCTGTTTCAGTCTTGGACTGTGCTTTTAACTGAAAAACATGCCTTCCATCTAGAGAGCTTAGTTATGATTATATTTGCTTAATGTATTGGTTTGTTCAAGGAAATCTCAAAAAGCAATTAGACGTGAGTATTGAGTTTATCAAGCAGGCCTGTGTCTGGATTAGATTATAATTGTCTTCCATTCAGTTACTCAAATATTTTCCTGATCACTCATCAAGAATATTACGTTTTCCCTTCTTCTTGTGGTTTCTTTTTCCTTCCTCGTGGCTGGAACTCTTATTTTTTCTTCTGATAAAAGCTTGTGGCTTTCATTTAGTTAGCTTACACTAACTGAACAGCACACAGACATTGAGATGTTGTCAGCTTAATAACTATGAAATAAATCCATCCGTAAGACCTAAATACATGCATGGATACGTGTGGCAACTGAGGCACGGACTCTCCATTGAAGTGCAAATGGAAAATCCTTTATTATTAAAATAGCACATACTTATGCTCTCACTACCTTAGCTCTTACTTCATAATAAGCAAATCAGCAGCTAGAGAGTCATCAACACTCTTATCCCACAAACAGTTCCATCCACCTTGCAGTCTCTTATCTCTCTTTCCTCAAAGCCTTGCTGCTTCTCCGAGCCTGTGCAGAGCAGAGCTGACACTTCTCCAAGCCAGCGCAGGACAGAGCTCCTGCCTGTCTCGCCAAGCAGAGTTCTCTCGAGCAGAGCTCTCCACCTTTGCCGAGCTTCCCAAACTGAGCTCTCTGGCTGAGCTCTGAAGTATTGAATCTCCCACAGCTGTGCAGGGCTGACAGGCCAATGCCAACTTGCCTCTTAATCATTTACCAGTAACACATGATTTGACTCTTAACATATTGAATCTCCCACAGCTGCGCAGAACTGACACTCCCACAGATATGGGTATACATAAGCATCAGAACACAATGTTGTAATTAATGGCACATGATACCTGGATCTGGATAACTGGAACACAGCAGCTGGAACACAGTAACTGATAGTGGTTACTGTTCAAACATCATTATTGCCGTTTTATTCACACCAGGGCTGCTGGAGTCCTGCAGGTGAGGTAGGGCAGGGCAGGAGTCCTGCTTCTGAGCTCAGGCTAAGGCGTATAATCCATGAGGCTGCCCAAGCCACTGGGAAACACTAGTAACTCTGGTCGCTGCAAAGGGAACTGGTTTTCATCACTCACTCGCGCTCAGGCTCTGGTGTGGGAGCAAAGAAAGGAGTGGGGACAGAAATTCAGGGTGATACATCTAATAACTGACATTTCTGTAGATCTAGAAAGGGACATAAACCTCTGTGTCTGACTTCTAGGAGTCTTTGGGTTTAAAAGTGAATATCCTATTTGTCTTGGGAACAAAATGAGTCTGGGTGGAATTACCTAAGTATGATAGAAAAATTCTGGGATTGTGGTCCTCAACCAATTGGGTAGAGCCAGCTAGTTCATTCTTCCAGCCTCAAGCTGTTTAGTTTGTTCAGGGTTTGGTGTTTTTTTGGGGAGAGTGGCAATACTGAATGAGTTTTGTGTTTAATTCATCATCGGTGTAGTTTAGGACTGATTAGAGCCTCGCTGTCAAATTATATCTCAGAGAGGACTGGGTATCTGCCCCCTGCCTAATTTATGACTCCCCATCAGGATTAGATGAGAAGTGTGGTGTCAAGATGCAAAGGTCAAGAGAAGAAGGGTGTCAAGATGCAAAGGTCTTCCACAAGAGCAGCAGTTGTGAGCATGCACAGTAGAAGAACCTGGAGAAATTTACTGGCAAAAACACTAGGAAAGCAATCAACTCCAAAATAAGCAACTGTTTTTTTCCTGAGACTGGCTTCATTATCAAATACTGTCTTATTTTGTGCATGCTTTTGCTGTGGCCTGTGCAAGCATTTCAGTTTAGCGAATGTCATCAGTGATAATATGGAACAAGACCAGAAATGAACTGCTGCTGTGTCCAAGAGGCAGGCTCCAGACCTGTATCACTGTTCTTCGTTGATGAGCCAGTCAGTATTGCTGGACCTAGTGACACCATTGCCAATTACATCAAAAGAAGTTGGTCTGAGCTTTGGTGTACAATTCACATGATACTTTTGCAATCCAGGGCAACTGCAATTTATTTTAAGTTGCAAAGTTTTCAATGACCTCGTTTTAAATGAACTTACAGCAGTCTTCATCTATGACATTTTATGGATTTTCATTTTTTCATAAATTTTGCATTATCCCAGTAAAAAAATCTTCGTTTTCTTTCCCTGTATACTAGCCCTTCGTCCTCACTGTGTGTTTATTTATAGCCACTAAGATGCCTTTCTGAATCAGTCCAGAACTTTCTCATAAATCACACAAATATAGCAATAATATAAAATGTTGCATATTCCAGTCAAAGCAGATGCTGCAAATGCAATCATTGATTAAAAAAAAAAAACACAAAACAAACTAACCTGGAAATACAGGAAGATTTTTCCTCTGTGATACTTAAAAGCTGTTTCATGAGTGAAGAATAGTAACTGCTTCATGCAACTTTCAGTGATGCCTTGGCCAACATTTTTAAATACAAATACCTTATAGTCATCTTCCAAAGTCAGATTGCTCAGACAAAAGCAATATTTAAATGGATAGATTGGGGTTTGTAAAAAAGTGATTGCTCTCTTTTGGAGTCTTAGGCATTGTATGTAGGGTTTGGTGTTTAAGCTGATTGTGTAAAGCTACTTTACCAGGAAATAGCAACAAAATTACCATTTTGATCCAACTGGTTCTTTTCTTCAGCATAAGCAACTCTGCAGCAAGTCTGCCCAATTTGTGCTGCTCTTTGGTTAACTACTCTTGGGAGACTCCAGACTGCTAGACTAAAAAGCTAGTGAAAGCTTTTATATAAAAGTAACTATATGGCATTTGATTTTTATAGCTCATAAAGATATTTAGAAATATTTGCTTTCTTTTTTCTTATTATTTGTTACTTTGGAAACCTTTGTTTTAAACAGGCTTTCATAAATAGACTCGGCAGCCAGTAAATCCATTGGGCCCTCTGCAGACTAGAAAAACATCTGCCTGTTCTGCTGTGCTTCGAACGGGCTCCAGAGATTCCCCTGACTCAGACAAAATGAGAAAATGTACTTCTTTGACAAGCTGAAGTAACCCACTTCATAAAGCGTAATTCAGTTCCAATCAAGTCTCCTCCCATTCCTACTTTATTCCAGCCTCTATCTGGTTTTTCAGCTGGCTCTAAATACTAATTTGCTTGCTTTAGTTATGTTTAATATGGTTTTAAAGCTGAGGACCTGGATGCCGTCCTGATGCCTACGTATGAATCTCTTCTGAGACAGACCTGAACTTCCCGTTGTTTGTGCCAAAACTGCTAAGATTCTGTTTTTCTGTTTCGCAAAAGCTGCTAGCGAAAAAAAAAATTGTAGCATATAGTGACAGGATACCATCACCCGAAACTGACTCTAAATTTAAAAAAAAAAAAAAAAAAGTTGTCGTTAATAACTTACTGTTCAGATGAGCTGAGTGATAGTTTTTATGTTTTGCTTTGGTTCTAAACAGACAACTTGGGAAGGAGCTAACCCTTTTTTTGTTGGGTTTTCTTTTTCATTTATTGGAAGGATAATTGTTTCTTGAATAAAGTTCTATTTGTATGGTTTTTTAATTTGGTTTCTTGAACTTTAAATAAGAGGTGAGCATGGGAAGTATCAGTTTTCTGGCTGTGAGGGTGGGCGGGTCACTGCTGGCAGTAAAGACTTTTTTAAAAAGTTACAGAAAATAAAGCTTTGACTGTTCAGAACTATTTTAAAGCATTCAGTGTTTGTTACAGACTGGAAGTGATGACTATGCCAAGTTACAAGTGCAGATTTCTAAGAATGATTGGTACAAAATGATGTTGTTAACACTGCAAGGAAGTCTAAGAGCTGGTACCTTTGGGGAATCTTGCTATAGTAGCCACAAAAAAAAAAAAAAAAACAACAACAAAAAAAAACGGACTTCTTTGTTTTAAACGTAGCCCTTTTATGAGTAGATTGCTGAGATAAAAGAGGAAGGTGACAAATTGAAGAATGAACTTGAAAGTCTTCTAGTGGAAAAATTCCATCTAGGCTCAATGTAGATTTTTTTTTAATTTTTAAGCATTAGTTTAACATTTTTCTATGACTAGCATTGTTTTAGCAATCAAGGAACTGAATGTCCTTTACTGCAGTTGAGTAAACTCTGGAAGTCAATCCCTTGGTCAACTGACGATGTCAAATAAATATGTAATCACGCAATCTGATTGAGTTCTAATGCTGGTAAGCAAACAGCTCAAGGGCTTAAGAAGCACTACTATTCACCACAGGCTTATTTTTTATGTGATATGGGCTGTGTTGCTAATCAGATGTGGTATGTTTCTGTCTTTCAGATTTGCCACTGGATTATAGATTTGCACGATTTTCCTCAAATAGCTCACCAACTGCTGGGTATTACCCAAGCCCTCCAAGAGCACTGCTGTCAAATGAGGAGTCAGTGACTATGAAATAGGTTGTCAGCTTTTTCCTTAAAAAATCCTGTCACCCTTACTTAAACTGCTATCAAATGCTGATTGGTGAAAATGCTGTGTGATGCTTCATAAAATAGAATGATGGGTTAACGCAGACTCCTGTGTAGACTTGTGTTTCACTTGTTTGCTCTAGTCCAGCCGGAACGGGTGAGCACTGCTTCCTCCTCTAAATCTTCTGACCACCACTACCTTTCACAAAGTGCTATTGGCTTTTTCCATGCACTGTCCAAAGCCTTCAAGAGAAATGTAATAGTAATAACTCATCCCAAGTTACACTCTACATTTTCAAGGATATTTTCAGTACTATCCCTATGTAAGGTAATGCTGTTGCTACTCTGTAAGCCCCAGGAAAGATGAACCAGACTCTCAGCCATATTTCACTAAGAGTTACCGTGGACAGACCAGGTTATCACCATAGATCAGTGTTTTGCAGGCTCTGAGGAATTTATTCTCTCACTGTAACAGTTCTTGAAGATACAGAAAGACTGAGGCCCAAAGAGAAAGATGCATCACACCCAAAAAGAGACTTGAATGGGATTTAGGCAACTAAATGCAGACTGATAGTCCTGAAAGCCTTTGTCAAATGTTTTGTATTCCTGTAAGTGCCTAACCACTTCCATTCAACGGAAAGGTTCCCTACATGCCTCTTCCTCCTTTAGTCTTCAATACCTCAAGAGTCAGAGCTCTTCTGTGGAAGGAGGGAAACCTGTGTACAGTTCCCTTCTTAGCTTGAGTGGATTCAAACCCACATTCTCCACCTCCCTGGGAAATCCTTCCAGGAGTAGGAAGGATATAGCACCCAGCTATATAGAGCCATCTATGCTAAGTACAGCCTCAGCCCAGAAGAGAAGCAAGACTGAAGATATAAACTGAATATGTGCTTTCTTATCGTCAATTTAAGCAAACAGGCCTCCTGTTCTCTGCAGATTCAGTTCCAAAGACCCGTTCTCCAGCGCTTTGGACAGAGAGCATTCAGTAACTAACAGAGGGTAGCAGATGCAAAAACATGTCAAAGATATTTGTTTAGTCAGCAGTTTTGTCACACTGGGATGGCAGAATTTTGGATAAATTCTCCTCAAGTTTAAAGAACAATAAACGGAAACTTTATTTTCTTATTTTCAAGAAAAATCATTTACCTTCTTAGGCCTAGACTACCAGAATGGGTTTAACTTGTGTTAACACTTGTGTCACACAGCTCACTCCATATTTCTGCAGCTTCACCAGTTAAAATATTTGGTGTCAGAATCAGATGCAAACACCATTTCACCCTACTTCAGAGATAATCAGCTTTTGTTTCCATATGTTTTTCCTACCTTTACATAGGATGTTATTTTTACATTCTTGTGGTCTAGTATACTTACAAGTAATATACAACATTTCCAATTTAACACTAAGCATTGGTTTTTTTAAAGGGAAACATAAAACACATGAGGAAAAAATTAAGAAAAGCTTTCCTTAAAACAAGGTGGGTGAGGAAGGAAAATGAAAGTGATATTCTCCTCCTTATAACCTATAGGCTGAAAAATATTTGACTTAACAATAACTAATACTTGAGTTTATTCTGAAAATTTTAAATTATCATCAATGTCTTGGGCAGCAAATCTGGCTCATGATAAGGGTATGGTTTGTATTAAGCCCTGATTATGGGATCATTTGAAATTCTAACCTGAATCAAGTAATGCTCTGCAAATAATTTCTAACTAGGTTATGGTCCAAACCAATACTGTGTACCCTCACACTTCCGGTGTTCTGAATGTGGAACTGATTTTTGTAGGTTGGGGATTTTTTTCTTGGTTTTTTTAAAGAAAATTAATGAAAAATGAATTGTTAATGAAAATTAGGCTTAAAATCATCTAAGTCAGTCCTTGGTTCCTGGCATCTCAGTGGAGAAGCAGTATTTTTTTAATGGAAAAGTGACAGATTCTAAGGACAGCATGAACACAAAGCTCACCAGAAGAAGTACATATATGGACTTGCTCAACTGGGAGGTGACAGTACCCATTTCTGATGAAGGCTGTCATCAGCCATTTGCACTTTCTGCTGGAAGGACCACACAGTAGCAGAGAAAGAAGTGGACAACAGAAGGCTACTGTAAGCATGACTCCATGTGCCACCAGTCTGTGGCTGCAGGAAGACTTAGGAAAAATAGAAGCATTTGCCCAAAAACCAGAGTTCCTGTGAAATCACACTTAACATCTCTTACTCAAGACTCTTCTTTTTCAAGAATCCCTGCAAATTATACAGGTCTTCTTACAAAGCAGAGCTTGGCAATGGAGGAAATTTAGGAGGGCAATCAGTCCTGTGCCGATAGGAGAGCTCTTGGAAGTGAAGGTAGCATGGAGACCAGGGAGAAGAACATGGCACATGGCAGAGAACTGGTAGACAGCTGGCCATATTTAACATGACACAGTAAAGACACCATCTTTGCTTCTGCCTTCTTTCTCTTTTTGTTTTTTTAACCCCTGGAAATCTCTGAAATTTTTTGGATTCTGTCATTGAGAGGCCACTGACAGAAAGATCGTTGAAGTGCCTGCAAAACTATCTTGAGTATCGGCAGGGAGACATAAAGTTGTAAAGATTCATTAAAATCACTGTGTCTGGTTATATAGCACCACAGTTTTCCTTAAAACCAGAGATGAATATCAAGTCTCTTTTGGTGTCTGTTTTGGTTTAAAGCACATGTGTCTGAATTTTAAAATAAAGAGAATTTATTTCAGAAAAAAATACATTTCTCTGAATTTACTTCATAGCTGAGTAGCAAAAAGAAAAAAGGGACACAAGGTCATCACGAAGCAGTGCAAGGAGAGGTTCATGCTGTAGCCTTGAACAAAGCAAAACTTGACCCACTCAGAAGATATATAAATCAACCAAAAACTAGTATAAATTCATACCTTTAATAAATTAATACTTTTAATACCTATAGGGAAGTCAGCTTTGATGCAAAGCAGAGCTCGCTCCAAGTGTTTCCTGAATAGGGCCTGTTCCTGGAAACTAAAGGCTTCTTAATTCCTAGTGAGTAAATGTTAAATAAACAAATGCAGATAGCTTATCTGTGGTAGATACGGGGCACTACTGGATACAGGCCTTTTTGAGGCTGGTGCTTTTCCGGCTCATCTGAGTCCCAGGTGTGTGATAGTGCAGCAGTGCTGGAGCAATTCGTAAAGGAATTCCCAGGAAAAATTGTCAGATGATAGGCACCAGGAACCAAGCACTCCCCAAACTGGTTTAAATCTGTGTAAGTAGCAAGCAGCCATTGTCCAGCCTGGTGTGACAGCCTACTGAGGGAAAAAACATCTCTAAAACAGGGATGCAGTATCACGAAAAGGTAGGTTCATACACAGATGTGCAATAGGCAGATCTTTTGGGATGCAGAGGGGCTCCAGGCAGGGTGGCTGGACTGGCCCTCCGGTGTCTTAGGGCTTGAGACACTGTGTAACCACTGATCTCACCCATCCCCTGCAATGACCTGTAATGCTCCAAACATTATCTGCATTCAAATAAAAAACCTTCAGCCATGCCCATGTTGCCTAGCATGATGTTTTATAGCAGCAGTTGGCTATGACAATGGAAAACAATATGACTGTTTCACAATGACAAGTGAAAATAATGCATGCCATGTCCTCCTAGGTCACATTCTGTCAGCAGCGGTACAGGCTTTAGGCTTTTTAACAATCTTTTTGACAGATACTTTAGAAATTGAAGAAATGTAACATACCTCACTGGCAAGTTGGAGATTACTTATTGCTGTATTGTAAAATAGGATACAGAAAATCATGTGCCACACACAATACACAACACTGATCTTTGAGGGAAAATAAATATAAACTCTGGCCCAGCTCCAAGTCATTGGCCCTAGCACACACTCTGGATCAGATCTGTCTACAACCAGGTTGCAAACCATATAACCCTCGGTAAAGGCTGGTTTATCATGAGATGTCTCTAATTCAAAACTGTTCACTTGTGTTTTCCTGAGAAACAGTCATTGTCCTGTACAAACCTCAATTTTTTTCTTTCCAGGATTCCTAATCCAACCTGAGAGAGAAGTGGGGTATGGCCAACACCTATTGCCCTAGCAAAATGAATGGTTTCCAACCTGGCCTTGGAGTGCTTCTCTTTCCTATAGATGCATAGTCATATCTTCTAGCTATGTAGAACAATATACAATTTTTAATCATCTTTCTTACCATCAGTAGAGATGTGATTTTACATTTCTCACTTTGGCCTTGTCTGAAGTGTTTGGCCATGACTTGTCCAATCACATACCAGATAAATATTGTAGTTTTACCTTTAAGTCTTTCATCCTGGGGCCAAATATGCATTAAATCATCATACCAAGGCAAATGACAGCAGAGTGTAAGAATATATAAATTACCAGAGATGCCAACAGTGTGAAGGCAGTGTCTGAGCTTTCATGTCAACCTTCTTTTGCCACCACAAGGAACAAAAATGCAGTAAATGTAGAACACGCTTTTGTACGCAACATTGACATTTTACTGTACAGTCTCTCAAAAAGTCAGGTTTAGAAATAGAGTCATTTCTGTCCAAAAAGGTCAAAGTCTCACACACTACACCATACAGTGAGGGATTTGATAGGAAGATGTTGCTTCTGACTTCCCTGGCAAGGGGGCATAGCATGCAGCAGCCTGCTGCTCCTCAGCATCATGGAAGGAGCAAGACAAGCTTTCTGGTACATTTAAGCAACTGACATTTAAAACAAAATATGCCTCTTTCTGTACACGTGCTTGGAGGCAGACAGTATTTCAGCTGAAGCATAGCATCAGATTTAGGAGGGAAAGCACGCAGCTAAGCTACAGGAACCTTATCTCTGCAGAGAGTGCCAGCTATAATGGTATAATGGCTATAATGGTGTAGCCACAGACATCTATTGTTAACAACTGCCCACAAACCAGCCCTTCCAGCAGGCATGTAGCTGATCCAGAACCCCACAGGGGAAAGGCTCAATCCCATGATAAATCCAGTTGCCTGTAATTTTGGTTTCTGCAGTTCTGAATAAGTGGAATATCAAACCCCGTTGGTGAGTCACAGGAGAGAGAAAAAAAGAAAAAAAAAAAAAAAAGATTTTCTTCTGAATGCTTTCGGTGCAAGAAACATCCTGCTTTTCTGTAAGCATTATAAACAGAAGTGCTTAACTGGAAAACAGCCTGGATTGGGGCCAAAGTAAGATGGAATCCAGGAAGTTAAAGAGACTTGGAGATTTCCATATCAAAAAGCTTGCCAGCATCTTTACAAGTCAAACTGGGGATTCCTATCTACAGGTCAATGGACTAGTACTGTGGCCAGCATGACTGATCATTTTCTTGAATATAGGGCAAAGGTGTAAGGGAAATCTTTTCAGTATGAGGTGGGTACCCACGGCATTTCTCTGGCAAGCATGGCAAGACCGCAGAGGTTTTACAGCTGACCAGATGTCACAGTTCACAGAAGGGCAAACATCTGAAGCACTGCGTCTAACTTCTGCCCCCGCTGCAGCTAAACTGATTTAATCAGAACTGTGCTAAAAATCCCTTGTGCTTCCCACTCACGCTGCCGGAGCACATACGTAGTTCTCTCACACATGGTCATAATGACTTTTAAATACTTGCACGGGTGTGAGAGACCATCACAGCCACTTCAAAACGATCTTATGGCTTCCAGCCCCTTTTGCAAATTGCAGGGTGCAAGACACAAAATGGCAGCAGCACAAATGGAATAGCAGCCTGCACAGCACCCACCATAGCTCTGATGGCTGCCAAGCAAAGCAGATTCTGACAGCCAGAAAGGTATTTCTATTTTCCATTGACTACTAAATGTTGAGTACAAGCACTTGAACATTCATTTTGATTTTCTCTTACAAAGTTGAAGAATTTACGTTCTTTTTAAGAGTGAAGAAAATAGTAAAATATCTTACACTGTAAACAGGAGGAAAAAAATAGATGTTCTTGTCCAAAATTTATGAGAGTAGTATTTTCAGGGTATATTTTAGGAAAACAAGTCCATTAACTTTCAATAGACCTTGTTCTGTCACAACACTAAAGCAACTCTGAAAATTGTGACTCCATGTGCCCAATGAATTTGCATTTAAAAGATTAATTTTTAAAGCCTCTACCATCTCTGAGTACAGGCAAATATAGCAAATATAGCAACTCTTTTCTTGACTTATCTCAAAATAATACCTGAGAATTGTAGTTTTCTTGCTACACCTTCCCCCAGGACCTCAGCCCACACTGAGAATTTACATGGGTACTCCCAGGTGCTGAGCAGCCTGCAAATTATATTAATCCAGAGAAAGAAGAAGCCATTGTAAATTTTGCAAAAGGAATCATGATGTTACGGAATGGAGAGATAAAGAATTCTTTATTTTATACTGACAGAAGGCCTCAAAAATATCTACTGGAGGGCTGATGTTGAAACAGCTGCAGTGGTGTTGGAGACAGAAGCAGTGAACTTCTATCCCTGTTTTCTCCCTCAAAGCTGCCCAGAAAATAGGGCATGAGTACTCATATATATATATACACATGAACAGGCAGCAATTAAGGGCTAGGATCCCATGACATGGGAACCCAGAGACTGTGGGAATGAGGGAATTACCTGCATTTCATAGGAGCTGTGGGTCAATTGAATAAACTATGCACTCTTAGGCAGTAAGCACAGCAATCTCTAGATCAGTAGTGGACAGGTGATGGAAAATGGAGTATAGACGAAACTCGGGATAAAGTGGGTGGTCAGCATGGGCTGACATACATTAATAGGTCGACAGGGCAATAGATGGCTAGAGGGTATCAGGGAATGGAGTTTACAGGTATTACAGTAAATAATAATTACCAAAATATGTACATTGTGTGGGGTTTTTCTCTTTCCTCTAACCTTTCTCCTGTTATTACTCAGGACTTGGAGATACATGGTACATTACTGATATTAATCCATACACAAAATTAGAAAAAAAAATTGTAACCTGAAGACAATTATTTACATTTAAGAAAATAAATTTAATAACCATTAATATGACCATTGTTAGATAGTAGTTATTAAAAGTAACTGTAAAAGTATTTGTATGCATGTATACATATATGTGTACACATTTAGAAACCATTGCTGTGTAGAGTGCACTGCCAGTGACTCACGAATATGGATGTGTGTATGACTGAGCAATCATGAGGCAGTTACAGGGGCCCCTGAAGTACTCAACAGCAGTGCCCCAAAACAATAAACACAGTAACCAATTACTGATGCAGACTAGTGCAACAACCTCATGAAGCCCCTAAAACTAAGAGCAGAGACGGACCTGTCTTTAGGGAATATATATGACTACAACAAGAGCAACCAGTTGGTGAGCACCATTGCTTCACAATCAAGTCTGCAGAACTGATTGCTATGGTATCCTCTAGTGCTGCGTAGGTAAGTATTATTTTTAAGTGGAAATTAATTTTTAATACATGTGTTTGTGTTCGATCTAATATCCCACCTTTGAGTCTTGCCTGCAACTAGGATGCAGCAAATCAGAGTGAGATGGTCACAAAGAGAAATGGAGAGTCAGCAACAAGTTCAAATACAATCTCTAAGACATACCTTTTTCATTTACACATCGCTAGTGTAAGGAGGAAACACAAGAACTGGGGTGGGGATAAGGAAGCAACTTGTAAATATTTTCATGAATTCCAGCAGTTCTTTAGTTGTCTGCTTGGCTTTCCACTTATCAAGTGACTCCACAAAATAGGTGGATTCTAGGCTTAAAAAAGCCATTCACTGAAAACAGTGTGTTACAAATGGAAAATATTATTGCAACATATCTGGCATCCAGAGAGAGAGATTGTGGCAATCAGCTCTAAGGGAGCACTGACAAAGTCGGTCTTTAGAAGTTTTCTCTCAGTATGAACATTAATGGTTTGTGCTCCCAGGGGATACTGCTCAGTTTATAACATTGCAGAAATTTGGAAGGAAAGAAGTTGACATGTTGAGAAAGGTCACACATTTGAGAACACCAAGTAACAACCAATGCAGCTGAATGAAAAGCCACATGCTGCTGGGTGCCCCCTCACTCCAACCTGTTCAGTTGCCATCAGAGAAAAGAAAGGGTAACTGCTAAAGAAGGAGCCGGCCAGTTAGGCAACGTAGCAGCTGCTCAGAGATACACATAAACCCAGCTGATGTCTACAGTAACATAACAGCAATAAAAATTATACTGTCCTACTGCTGTCATAATGGATTCTGCTGTTGAAAGGCACAGACCAGATGATATACATAATTTTTTATTGGATCCAGGTATTCTCTGGTGTTTCACAGTAAGTGCATATGTATCTGTGTGGTGGGTTGACCCTGGCTGGACACCAGATGCCCACCAAAGCCGCTTTATCACTCTCTTCCTCAGCTGGACAGGGAAGAGAAAATATAAAGAAAGACTCGTGGGTCGAGATAAGGACAAGGAGAGATCACTCACCAAGTACCGTCACAGGCAAAACAGACTCGACGTGGGGAAATTAGTTTAATTTTTTATGAATCGAATCAGAGTAGGGTAATGAGAAGTAAAAAATAAATCTTAAAAACACCTTCCCCCATCCCTCCCTTCTTCCCAGGCTCATCTTTGCTCCCAATTTCTCTACCTCCTCTTCCCGAGCAGCGCAGAGGGACAGGGAATGGGGGTTGCCGTCAGTTTGTCACACATTGTCTCTGCCCCTCCTTCCTCCTCAGGGGGAGGACTCCTCACACTCTTCCTCTGCTACAAAGCGGGGTGTCTCCCACAGGAGACAGTCCCCCACAAACTTCTCCAACATGGGTCCTTCCCATGGACTGCAGTTCTTCATGAACTGCTCCAGCGTGGGTCCCTCCCATGGGGTGCAGTCCTTCAGGAACAGTCTCCTCCAGCGTGGGTCCCCCACAGGGTCACAAGTCCTGCCAGCAAACCTGCTCCAGTGTGGGCTCCTCTCTCCATGGGTCCACAGGTCTTGTCAGGAGCCTGCTCCAGCGTGGGCTTCCCACAGGGTCACAGCCTCCTTCGGGCACATCCACCTGCTCCAGCGTGGGGCCCTCCACGAGCTGCAGGTGGAGATCTGCTCCACTGCTAACCTCCATGGGCTGCAGGGGCACAGCCTGCCTCACCATGGTCTGCACCACGGGCTGCAGGGGAATCTCTGCTTTGGTGCCTGGAGCACCTCTTCCCTCTCCTTCACTGACCTTGGTGGCTGCAGAATTGTTTCTCTCTCATATTCTCACTCCTCTCTCCCGGATACAGTTGCTCTTGCCCAGGGTTTTATTTTTCCCCCTTCTTCAAGATGCTATCACAGAGGTGCTACCACCGTCACCAATGGGCTCAGCCTTGGCCAGCAGTAGGTCTGTCTTGGAGCCAGCTGGCATTGGGTCTATTGGACATAGAGGAAGCTTCCAGCAGCTTCTCACAGAAGCCACCCCTGTAGCACGTGCACACACACACCCCCCCCACACACACATACACACCCCCACACACCCTGCTACCAAAACCTTGCCACACAAACCCAGTACAACCTCATTTATGGTTGCTGTCTTCCTGACATGACTATGGACCATGAATCTGTCTCCACTCACCACTGTTCTACCTCTCCTTGCTGAGGTTACTGATGCTGCAACATCCCATTCACTAAGAAATCTGCAGGAATTTTTTCTCATCTGTCTGCTAGCCTCAGGCTAAACCAGGCTGAACACATGGCAGGAGCAAGAAAGAGGGAAAGAAAGGAAATGTAAAGCAGAGAAAGATATTCCATTTACATACAAAGAAGAGCTGTTTAGGAAACACGCCTAGTGCTTTCTCCTTCCAGCTACCCTACTGGTACGATACTTCAGCTACTAAAACGCTGCATCTGTGGGGAAGAGAGAAGCATTTCCAGTCTGTAGATGCAGAAGCATTTGTTGCACTAACGCATCCTTCCAGTCCCACAAATGTACCTTGCACCTGACAGACCCATAGGAAACAACTGGCTAGATCTTTCTTTGAGAGAAATTGCTTTGCACCACACTAAATGTGCCCCAGGCAGAGAGGTATCCTAACGAGCTTAGACAAGATTTCCAGATTTCCAACTGTTTCTGATTCTCGGGACTGATTTCAGGCCACTCCTTTTCATTTCCTCGTTTTGGACCTGTGACTATTTCTGCCCATTGCCTGCACAGTGAGCCAAAGCCCCAAATCCCCAAGTAGTAAATGGTATGAATCATGCAACACTCTCATAAACTTGAAGGACAGAGTAGCAATAACAGCGAAGTTAGGACACTGTCTGGTCCACACCCTGGCTGGAAAAAAGGACATAGCTAACATTCCCCCATATGAGGCTGGAATTGGGATAAATTTTGAAAATTAGAGCTGCCTTCATGTGGTACTAATAAAGTCCAGGGGGAAGAGTTGGGCAGAGCAGCCCAGATCGAGGAGGGCAGGGTGAGCATTATTCAAGCATTCAGATTTGTAATTCTGCAGTTCAACTACAAGAAGAGACTGGCCTCACCTCTTGTCCTAAAGATTTCAGCTCACAGTGCTAAGATCAGAAATCATCACAGCTGGACGCAAAAGACAAAGGGAACACAAGGGTTACAGTCATAAGAAAATTGACTGGTTTGGAGAATTAGTGAAAGAATCTGGAGAATTTTGCATTTTTCTCTCTTTTCATTTGAAGAGTTTTGTGACTTAATGACAAAAGTAGAAGTGCCTCTTACATGAAAATTAGAGACCAAACAGATCACACAGAGAATAGGACTTCAGTGATAGGAAGGTACTTAAAAAAAAACCCAAAAAACAAAACACCAACCAAAACACACAGAGCAAAGATAAAAGGAGATGAAAATGCTGTTGCATAGGCTGGGCGGGAAGAAAGAACAGAATGGCCAAGGCTCTGTATGTGGAACAGACTGAATAACATACAGCTTCCCTCTTTAGACTAACATCTTCAGTCACAAAGAAAGAAAAAGGAAACATCCCCCCATTTTCATGACTAAGTGAGAACCAAAGGCTTTAAAATGTATGAAGCATCAGCAGACACTTGGTGTCTCCTCCAGAAAGGGTGAGCCCTACATCACTGGCTTCATGCAGCCCCCCTGCCTTCTTTTCTCACTGCCCTAGAACAGCAACAGAGGCTTGCTCCCTTTTCACATCCTCATGACCCAGCTTGTCAATATAGCAGGAAAATAAAGTGCATTTCCCTTCCCTACAAGCCAGATAACCGCAGGGCCTTCTTGGAAGATTTCACTTCTCAAACATCATTTACTATAAGGGGGAAAATAAGATGGATGTTATCAAGACCTCGTAACCAAGAGCTGGCTGCTCACAGTGTCTCTGATGTGGCGGACATTTTCAAGATGTTCACTGTATACTTTGGTGTCTAGGACAGTGGCTTCTATGTGTGTGACCTAAACAAACTGTCACTGCTGGAAAAGGGCAACATTTCCCACATACATTTGGCTTGGTCACACAGACACCAGACATTTCATGTTCCTGGTAATGTTGCTTGCCATAAAAGCCAAGGAAAAATAAAGAACATGTGATATATGAGTAGAACAGTGTCTGACTTGAACAGTTTTCAAACAATTTCCATGGAACATGCTCTGCACAACCTGGCCAAGTCAATGGTCTTTTGCTCCAAAAGGTAAATTTAGCTCCTCTCCTCAATCCATTCTGGATCAATGCCACCTGAAAGGTCAGTTTGCTGTACATTTCAGTGTCATATGATGTAATTTAAGGGAATGACAACTACAAAAATTATTAATCTCAGTTGAACCCTCCCAGTAAAAAAGAAGAAAGGAACGAATGAACTGGGGTTCTGATACTTGGGAACAGTGAGGGAGTGAGAGATTTCAGGGACAGAAGCACCAAGGGAGTGGAAATTGTATGATGGTATGTTACTGAGTCAGTCATTTAAACCAACTTTATGGTTGGTGGCAAGAATAGGTAGCTTGGGGACATGATTCATCACATCCTAAAGAAGATGTCTAAAACAGGTCAGATGAATTCTGTGATGAAAATATTTATTTTTCTCTGTGGTTATAAAGAGAGTCTAACGTGACTAGATCAGAGGCAGTTATCAGCCAAGTATAGAACAGAAGTGCATGACATTCGGATGGATCCTACCAAGAATTTTTGCTTCAGCTTGACATTATTTTATTGTTTAATTTTGTTCTTCTAGCTGTCATTAGCAACAAATGCACTGGCATGAAGCAAGGCTAGCAAATCACCGAGAGAATCTCAACTTTAGCAAGGGAGGTTCCACCTATTACTAAAGTGGTGAAGGGCACAGGAAGATCAAAGAGGAGGCATAATTTTGCCCGTGCAAGTAGCATGGTAAACATAATCATACAAAACAAGACTGGAAAGGACCTTGACGGGTCATCTGGTTCACCCTTTGCTCTAAGGCAAGATCCATCTGACTTTTTAGACCCGAACTGTTCTTGCCAAATATATGTCCAACTTGTACTTAAAAAGCCTCCAGGGAGAGTCCTTCACTCCTGCTTTATTTACCCTTACAGAGAGGTTTTTTTTCTGTTTAGCCTAAATTTCTCTTACTGCAACTTACATGCAACTTACATGCTGTTCTCAGAGGATGTGGATAAGAGATTATTATCTTCTTCTCAGCAGCTTTTACGTAGTTGAAGGCTGATATCACATCTTCCTCCAATATTCTCATCTCATTTTTTTCAGTCTTTCCATATACATGATGCATGCTAAACCTGGGGTCATTCTCATTTCAAAATTATTAGTGGCAATGCTGAAATTAATCTGGAATGGACAACTCTTGCTTCTCTTAGACATCGCTGAATCGTCCTATAAATGTTATTTTATTTATTGAGCCTGACAAGCACCCTGTGACTTACTGAGAAGTAAAATGAGCCTCACTTTACACAAGAGGACATAAGGCAGAGAGGATTTGTGGCTCTCCTCCCTGTGCGTGTATCTCCACCACAGTCAAACTGCACACCAGAGCAAGATCCAAGCACATCCAAGCTCATCCACCCTTTATGAGGCTGAAATCCAAGTGCACGAGCTACAGGGGAGCCACAGTGTGCTTTGTCCAGGTATTCTGACATGGCAAGGCAGCACAGTGCTGTTTCTTTACAATATAGATAGATACAAGCACAGTCTAAGATCAGGATTTCAAAAGCCCTTTGGGCATTATGCTGTTCAGAATTGTAAGGGCAAATTCCATTTCAATTAGAGTCAGATACTTAATATATTTAAAAACCTAAGGATGCAGACACATGACTAGTACTTAGACACCTCCCTCCTCATCACTTTAGGCATCCTGATGATTTTAGAAATTCCAGCCGAATTGTCCTGTTAGCCACATCTGGTCTGACTGGGGGAGTCTGCAGCTCTTCTCGTGCCTATTTGTGTCACAACATTAATATTTTACAACTCTACTATGAATGCAGTATAGCATAATACCATTCAAATAGGTGTTTAGAAGCATACCTTCTAATGATTAATCTAAGTGTTTGCATGACTGAAACTGAAGCACTTAGTGCTTTTAGGCATGTCATTACTGGTAAAAAAGCAAGGCTTCATTCCAGGCTCTGGTGTTGCTCTCGGAGTTTGCAGCAGCAGCAGCATGTGGATCCCTGTTCATTACACTGAGACCGCCAATAGATATTGCCGGGAAATGCAACAGGAGTGAAGGGGTGAAGGGAAATGTATAGTTTCTAGTTTTGTCTGGTTTCCCCAAGTTTATTAACCTTGATAGAACAGCAGGAAATCACGGTGTAAACCATCCTCAGAAAACACAGCTTTTACATTTTAAAGCCAGTGACCTGAGCACTGAGAGCCTGCTAATTGATTCAGTAACATCAGTGAACACATGATTAAAATGAAGACTGAGCTTTGTGAAATGTAAACTTCAGGTAGTTGGACACCCTCCTGATCTATCGCATGCAAATATTTTTATTTGCATTTCATCAGAGTAGTCTGAAGATGATAAAACATGCTCAGCTTTCGGAACCCAACAAACATTTGGAATTCTTCATATTTTTTCTGGGTTACAGTGACTGAGAAAGCAAAGAGAACTGTTCCAAAGGATCATTTATTTTATCCTCTTTTACATTACTTTCCTAAGTACCTTCAACTGAGTGGCTGCAAGAAATGTCAGGATGATTGGCTTGAATGGTCCTGGTGTTTCAACGTTTTTGTTTTACATGGGAAACATTTACGGGAGTAGTCACGCCATACTTAGCAGATTGACAAATTGGCTTTTTGTTTCTTTGCTGGCTTGAGGGAATTTCGGATGGGAGGTCCTATTACTCTCCTGAGGTATGGTGCCAGCACTAGAGATGGATAATGCATATGAACGGGTCACCTTGGATGCTTTAACCTCCACAGCCCCCTTTGCCCGAACCGTGGTACCGCGGCCACACGCCCCAGGTGCAGAAAACCAAACTGCCGACGCTCGGGTGTTGGGGCCAAGCGCGTTCCCTGCAGAGAAACGCGTCCTCCCGCTAAAAGGGAGAATTCGGGTATTTCCGTGAACTACGGGCCGGGGAGGAGCGCGGGCGGGGGGGGAGAAAAAGCCGTGCGTACGCCAGGAACCAGTAAATCCGTGAGCACACGGAGAGCTAAAGGAGCGCGGCGGGCCGGGCCGGGAGGCTGCGCAGCCCGGGTGAGCGGCTGCCGGCCGCGGGGCCCTGAGGGCCGGCCGGGCTCCCCCGCCCCTCCGCGCCCGACCGTGCGGGCCCCCAGCGGGGGGAGCGGGGCCGTGGCGCTGCCCGCCGCCGCCATGGCGTGAGGGGCCGGGGTGGTGGAGGAGGAGGACCGGGGAGAGGTAAGGAAGGAGGGCGGGGAGGCGGGAGGTGGAGCGGGAGGGGGGAGTCACTTTCTTCCTGAGTTGAAAAACGCGGCCCCCCCCAACCCGCTCCGTCCCCCGGGGCTGCGGAGGAGAAACTTTTTGGCTGCCGAGCGGCGGGTCCGCGCCGCGCCAGGCAGGGGCCGCCGGCGGTGAGTGCCCCGCGGGGCGGGGCAGCGCTCCCCCCCGCTCCCCTCCTTCCATCCCGCTCCGCTCCGCCGGGCGGCCGGGCCCCGGGGCGGCTGGCGGTGGGGCGGGCCCCGGGAGCGCCGGTTACCGGCGGATTTGGGCAGGGGGAGATCGCACCCAGCGCTCCCCCCACCCCCGCCACGCGTGTCCCCATCCCCAAGGCGCGGGTGGCGGCCGGCGGCGTTAAGCGGGCAGCAGGTACCGGCGGGGGCCGGGGCGCGGGGCGGCCGGGGTGGGGTGAGGTGGGGGCCGGGGGCGCCCCGCGGGGCGCAGCCTCCACACACGGGCTTTTCCGGGCCGTCCGCGGCGCGGCGTGGGGGTGCTGTCAGGGTGCCGCCGCGGGGACACCCGCAGCCTCCCGGAGGTGCTGGGCCGCCCGCAGCATGGGCCCCGCGTGTCCGAGGGAGAACCAGCGTCTTGTGTTCAGAGCTTTGCCTGCGGGCGCCGTGGGTGACAACAGCTTTCTGCTCTGCCGTAGCACCGTTACCGCAGGAGCCTCCGAGCCTTTTGCTGACGAGTTAAACGCCTCCCAAACATGCGGGTGTGAAAGGTAAGCGGTAGCATCCTCGTCCCGTACCTAGGGAAGCCGCGGAGAGGCAGGAAAAGAGCGATTTGCCCGATGCAACTTTCTGCCACTTTTCGGTTTTTGTTGTTGTTGCTGGAAAAGTCCCGAGTGACCTGGGACCGCAGTTGTTAACTCCCGGAGCTCCGTCTCCCCAGCCCAGGACGGCAAGTTGCGGTTCCTTTGGCTAGCAGTGCATGAAAGCCATGCAGCGTCACTTCGGTGCGTCTCATGCCAACTCTTAAAATTCAGTTTGGTATGAATGAAAGCAGCCATTCTCTCTGCTTTTCTGTCATTCCCTCTTGAAACAGTATAAAGCTGTGATGTTTTCCTGCATTGTCAAGCTGGAGTGGCTTCTGGCCATAAGCAATGGCAATATAAGAAATAGATACAATTGGGAATGAAGTACAGGAAGTATTGCTCAACTAGTTGGAGATTTTTGGTCATCCTAAGAAGATCAATTGCAATTTAAATAACACTAAAGTTTTAATATAATCTAAACAAAGACAAAGAAAATCTCAGCTAAATATTGCCACATTATGTTTATCATGCCAACAATTATTATAACTCATTTCAGCCTTTTAAAAAAGGAACAATTCAGCTGAAGGGCAGCAGTGGGAATCAATAATTCAGATGCTGTTTATTACTCTGAAAGACTCTTGCTGGGTAGCCTCGAGCAAGTCACTCCACCTCTCCATGGCTCTGTTTCCTTCCTCATAAAACAGATAAATGTGCTTACTTGCTTCACAGGGGTGTTGAGAAGTTTAATGAATTAATTTGTTTCATAACTACTTGGAGATCCTTGGGTGCATTTTTCTACAGAAGCGCTAAATATAATTTCAACTACAAGTTCTTTTACTGTGTGTCATTGCTCATATGTGTTTCTTCAGTGATCTAAATTAGCTAAATTTTTAGAAGTCGATAAAGTAGCAGTTCTGGATTGGGATTTTCTTGACTATCTGTAAACATCACTAGGATGCAGAACCAACACACACTAATCACAGCGTATTTTACTGGGACAGAACTACTGGTACTTTAAGAAGTTGCAATTTTCTTGTTATTCAAAACAAGAGCTTGATTTTGTTGATTTGTTTGAAGCATTGTGATACTCTGCATAATTTTGAATTGCCATGAAAAAAACCAAGTGCTGTTATTTAATAGAAGAACAAGAGATGAGAATAGTTTATAAACATATCTGTATCCTCTACAGTGGAGACTGATCTCAGAAGACACTTGGTGCTGATTTTTCACTGCATACTCATATACAATCTCTTTTAAAATCTGTTCTTCGGCCATAGAGAATATGGGTTGCAAAGGAAGAAATAAATTAACTAAAGAAATTGATTGCCTATGGTAGTAGTTGATAGATCTTGGTTGCCTAAGTGAGCTTGATTTTTATTACAGTGTATATTAGTTATTCTAACTAGATATTTAGTAAATGTCTGCACCACAAGGAGAGGAAAATGTTTTAATTACCTGGATAAATGTGAGATGTGATTTTCATAGGTTGCATACAGTTACAAGTAAAAAGGAGTAGCTGAAAGCTAGTTTTAGGGTGACATCTCGGGTTTGGTACTTTCTAAAGGCTCATGACTTTACAAACACTGCGCTCATGAGGTCTGTGTGTACCATTGCTTTTCCTCAAGTACAATGACTGCAAGCACATAAACTTTCTCAAAACAGAATTCAAATAAAGCCTATATCAGTGGTGGTAGAAAGTAATTGCCATCACTGGGCAGCTGTTGGTTTGTGAATGAACATAGTGAGTTTATATGTTGGTGGAGAAATGGTCGCATCCATCAGTACCCAGCAGTCTAAGCAGTGAGAGCTGGGCTTAAATGAGGCTGTAAACAAGTCTGTGAAACTGAAGTGTCCCTTCTCTCAGAAGTGATTGCATTTAGCTAAAACTGAGTCACATTCTTAGGCTTGTGTGAGGAAACTTGCACATCTGGCACCCACAACATACTCTAGCAACGAGCAAGAAAGAAATCTAGTTACTACTGCTATTGTCCCTGGACGTTTTGCAAGAAATAAAGCCTGTTTTCCCTGTTGTGTTTTTTTTTTTTTTCTGAAGGGATTAAAAAAATAAAGAAGGAAACAACTTTCCGTACCCATTGTTTCCTTGTTTAGACTTGGTAATCCAAGCTTCTGGTTAGTGAAAGAGAATATGACTTTTGATTAGCAAGTTGTATTTAACTGGTAAATATGATATCTCAGCAGCAAGTTTGTCCTGGATGTTGACACCTTCTTTGCTGTCTCCATTCAGCTGAGGTAGATAAAAGAGCTTAGTTACAGTAGTGTAGTCCCCTAAAGCTGTTAAACCATGGTGCCAGTTTGCGTTCAAGACTGTAGCCGTGTATTTATTATAAATAGACTCAATATTTGGGAGAAAGCCCTTCTTTTGAGCTGCTTTTCTGTTTAGATGGGTGAGCTTGTTCTGATGTCTGTTAGCCCAGCTAAGCCCAGGTGGGGTATGGTGAGGTGTGAGAGAGCTGCATTAGCAAAAATCCCAAACTCTTGTGCGCTGCACTTTGGCTGGACGCGGTTATCTGCTCAGGATGGGAACAGAGCAGAGGAGGGGATTAAAGCCTGCTAGGAAAAAAGGAAATTTAGCTGATGTCACCTGGGACCTTTCTCATGAGTGCTTTGTCAGTAGAAGTTTAGCAGAAGTGAAGTGTTGGACATGCAGAGCTGACTGGAGGAGTCTGGCCATTTTGGGAGTCACATGAAGGACAGAGCGCTGAAAATAGTTTCTCTCATCAGGTGCTGACATCACACTTTCATCCGCTCTTGGGACGTGGTCAGGTGTGAAATCCCAGGCACAATGCGGCCATTATGTACGTGGTCTGAAATTACCTTTGTTTGGTCTTTGTTTCTGTTTTTGCCCTTGCTTAGACTCAGAATATGCAGTAGGAATCGGCAATAACGTTGTTTAGAGCAGGCGATGTGTTGTAGGGACCCACTCACTTGATTCCAGCGGGTATTGTGTCTCAGTACCAGGTAAATGTAATTTTAACATAAGAGGTCTTTCACCACAGTTGTCCTGGTTTATGTTCTCACTTTGGTTTTGTTTTTATCAGAAATAATAAAAATGAATATTTTATATAAACCTGGTATGCCCTCTTAAGTCTTTTAATCAAATGGCTGCTTTGAGATAAAGTATTTTCAAAAGTTGTTTGAAAGTATTTCTGTGGATATCATGTAATTTTAAAGCATTTTAACCAGATCCTTGCAACCATGGTGCATCACACTTTTTGCCAAAATTATCTGTCAGGTTTCAGTTCTGCTGCAAAAGCCATGTTTGCACAACTCAAAGTCAGAAATGAGATTTTATGATTCTAATATTCAAAATTAACCTGTAATTTAATGGTTGTGTTGACACCTACTCACACAAATTGCTCATGCCAACTGTGAGTAGCTAAATTTTGCAGGAATAATGTAGCCTCTTAACTCCATCTGCAGTTGAGGCTTCTGTCCATGAAAATGTAATTGTCGCTTTTTATCAAGGGTATTCTGCTTTTATCAAGGGAATTCTATGAAGCAGCGAGGACAGTAATAACCCCAAAGGAACCACAGGACTATACATTTTACTGTCTCTTCAAGTCTGTACCTTGAAAAAATCAGCTGCAGCTGGGTACATATGTATTATCTATGGGGAGAGAGAGATATCTATATATGTATATATAAACTGTAGATAATGAGATAACAGATGAAAGCAGCAGAGGTAACAACAGAGTTGTACCAATAATAATGAACATCATATTGATCTGCAGGGAGATGTAACTACCAGGTAGGGTGGTGCAGTTTAGGTCTACAAATACAGAGGCATTTATTCTGTAGCAAACAAAAGAGTAATTCTTCTATGGGAATACACATTTGGGGCCTGCGTACACACATCATAAGATTGTATGTAGATAATATAAAATCAAGTGTTGATTTAAATTGCTTAGATTGCAGTCTTTTTAGGTTTGTAAATTGACCAGCATAGGTGCCTTTGGACTTTGCTGGTGCTCCTACATGCTGTCATAATACTTTAACATAAATAATAAATAAAATTTTATGGATGCAAGACCGAGTCATAAACAGGATATGGAAACGTAGTTAAAATGAGTTTTGATTCCCATAGCAACTGAAGGATGTGATGCATTTTAAAATTCCTGTCTGTTAATACGATGTCCTGTGGAAATGCTTTACAAATAAAAATACTTATTTGATGTCTTCAGCTACTGAAGTCTGTAGATAGATACAGATATACAGAGAGTGAGAACTGGTTTTGTAAAACTTCAGTGGAACCACTTCATTTGTTTCCAACGTCTTGGACGCAGTTGAATGAAGGACAACTAAAACAATAAGCAGGAAAGATTAGAACTGTTAATTATACATAGTAGAGGAGAACAGAAAGCCAGGGGACTTAAAACATTTACAAGTATTTGGAAGAGTAAAGGTCAAGGCTAACAAAGAAGTATTAGCTAGAAAAGAGGACAGAAGTTAAGGTCAGAAATGGAAGCACTAGTCTTGGTATCAGGAGTTTCTGGTGCTGTAATCGGACTCCTAAAAAATGAGGGAAGCTCCATGGCATGCAGCAGTCTGAGCGGACTGGATTAGGCACAAGGAGGAACACTATTTTGACAGCAGTAAAATTGGCTTTCCCCTTTTGCATGTATGATTATTTTTTTCTGTCCTTTGTTTGCATCTCCTGGGCATTGCAGTCACCCTCTGAAGGTTTTCCAGCTCTTCCTGTGCACTGTGGTTGTACCACTCAATCCACACAGAGACCACGCTCTTGGTTACCTCAGATAATCTCTTCCTTTGCTAGCTTCCTCTTGGGAGGCACAGTTGTGCTTCTGGGTTGTAGGCTGCTGTCAGAGGAAACCCTCAGCATGGTTTCTGATACCCCACACCGAAGAGTTCGCTGCCTTACAGACCCCCTGCATGGGCCTACATGCGTGGGCCGGGAAGATGCATTACTTCTTAGCAGCTGCCAAACAAATACTGTTTCAGCCCAAATTCACAGAATGGTTTGGGTTGGAAGGGACCTTAAAGATCATCTAGTTCCAACCCCCACTTGTGACAGGCGCTTTTGTTCTGTGTTTCTGCAGTGCCTATTACTATCATAGCCCTAGGCCCCAAAAGTGCCCTGCATGCTGTAACAGTATAATAGATGGATGAGATTGACTTCTGGGACATTAATGGAGTGGACAGACGTAGTTAATATATCTTTTTGGCCCATATGAAAATTCTTAAACAAATTCTTCCATTAGTGTTAGCATCTGTGTAAACATTTCTGAAAAAAATAACTATATTTTTAATGATCAAAATGGCCTTTTAAAAGTACTTCAGCTCAGGATAAAATGCTGGTGCTGTAAAGGAAGTCTTTCTATGGTGGCTTATAGTTTTATGCCTTTGATGGTAAAAGTGACTGAGCTTTCATTCACTGAATGTGGATGCCTTAACAGGCATGTCTGTACTAGTTGGGAATGATCGCCTTCAGGATTCTGGATATCAGAATAACTTTCTTACTCATTTTATACAGTGAAGTACAGAACAAAAGATCACGGTAAGGGTTAGGAATAGTAATGTTAGTGCAACCCAAAAATTGAGAAAGTGTTTATACAGTAGGGTAAATTATAAAATAGAAGAAAATTTCAAATTCCCAGATTATGGTTTGGGCATGCAGACAATTTAACTCTTTGTTTTCGCTTGAGGCAGAGAGAAGGTTTTGCATTGAGTGTGCGTGTGTGTATGCCCTGTTAATTTATTTATACAGTGGTAAAATAGACAAATAAGCGTTCTTCCAGAATGATGGTCTCACACGGCTGTGTACTGCTCTAAATAGATGTATTGAATTTTGTGCATAGATCAAAGGACAGGCACAAGTTTAAATCTTGACTGCTGACATGATCTCATGTACTGATAATTCCTATAGGAACTGGTTGTTTCTGGTTGCCTTTATGATTTTCATAGCACAGCTGTTATTCAGACTTATGAGTTGTTACAAAGCTTCTTTCAAGGTATTTCACATCACTTCAGAACAAGTGCAATACTAACACCTGGGTATCTGAGCTATATTTATTGTAGATTTGATTCTGAATTATGTTTGGGATCTCAGTATTTAAGCTTTTAAATACCTTTGACATTGCATAATTGTGATGTAGCGTATTTCTCATAGTGAAAAAATCAGAGGGAGAAATGATGTCCCCTGGTGGTTAAGGTCGTAATAGGTATTTTTCAAGTCGTAAGCAGTGTTTTTTACACCTTTCTAGCATTTTTATTGGAGAGACAGAGGGTCACTGGTTTTATCTCACTGACCAAACGGTGTGTGGAAGAAGGACTCCTGACTGCTCTTATCTTGGTACACGGGAGTTTCCTGCACTGGTGTCCAGCCTCACAGCTTTGAGAGGGATTCAGTAGTACTGCTTGCTGATGTGGGAGCTATGTAGCTTGGGACTTTGATCAGTAGATTTATTGTGATTGTTACAGTACAAAGATATGTTTATAGTTTTCTTGGTCTCACTCCATCTGCCACCTAATCTTGCTATATCAGATATGTTTCTGTGAGTCAGTAGGAACCAAACAGCAATATATATGGGAATTAGTCTCTATTGACCCTTTCACCTCTCTGTTTTCGTGGACTTACCCTGCATTTTTTAGTACTTAAATGTCATTGGATTATTAGAGGACTTCATTGCTCTCCTATTTTTAAATATGTTTCCAAAATACTGGGATCAGTGGTAAAACTGACGTTGTTGGACAAAATAGCTCTCCAGTTGATTGATGGTCATGATTTTAAAACACTACCATTTCCAACTGGTTAATTCAGTTTTATAGATACTGCTCCTCTTATCAGCAGCAAAGTCAATTGCAGTGTGTACAATTTAGACTGGACATTAGGAAAAAATTTTTCACAGAAAGAGTGGTCAGACAGTGGAATAGGCTGTCCAGGGAGGTGGTGGAGTCACCATCCCTGGATGTGTTTAAGGGTTGTTTAGAAGAGATGTTGGGGGATATGGTGTAGGGCAGAACTTTGTAGAGTAGGGCTGATGGTTGGACTCAATGATCCCAAGGGTCTTTTCCAACCTGAAGGATTCTGTGATTCTGTGTGAAAAGGTTTGCTAATTATTTGAGGTATTTGGACAAAGTGCCGAAAAAGAGTTCCTACAGAAGTTTGCTTTTTTCCACTGTGATCTAATGTAGCACTGCTTGTGGCAAGCAGTTATGTTTTGGCAGCTGTCAGCATCGGTACAAAAATACATGCCCATCTCCATTTAATGAGGCAAGATACCATGCACATCTCATTGCAATGTTACCTATTAGTTTCACGGTATTGGTATAGCAGCAGCTGTGCTGGTGGCTGACCATTTCTTGTTAAAATGTCTGTGACTCTCTTACCTGTTTTAGCATTGGGTGCTAAAATTGCTTATTTTCTAGGACTAGTACTTTTGAGTGGCTTAAAAAAGTGATCTTATCATGTAACTGAAGTTGTGACAAAAGTATAGTGACAATGTTGTTCAACATGAAATTAGCATTACAATTACAAGCATTACAAAAAAAATGAGTAGAAAAAGTTTGCTTTCACTTTCAATAATTTACCAGGAAGTAATGCCAAAAAAATGTGAAAATTAAGTCTTTGATGATTCAGAGGTCATTGTCTAAGGTTGAAGTTTGCAGGCTGAACCTGAAGATTTGCTTTTCATCAGTATGGTGGAACACTTTTTTCCATTAAATATTTGAACACAGTTCTTATCCAAACACTTGTGGAGGTAATTCAGGTAGCAATAATGAGAACTGTAGCCTTTGTGGAAAATAGGAGCTGCCCAAAAGAAGACGAAAAGTTGTAAAAACTATGGAGAAAAGTCTTTAAATGGTAATTTTGAGTTTTAAACTAGTTAAAATATTTTCTTTTTTCTTACAGGCAAAGAGATTGGATACTTGAGCAGAGTGACAGGGCTTCTTTTACCTTCTCTGGAGGCAGCTAGGCAGTTTGCAAGGGGTTTCAAAGGAAAGCCAGCATATCTGCAGCAGAGATGCCAGGAGTTTGCCTGGAGTATCTCCTGAGCAAACTAGAAGGAGAAGACAGCATGAGAGTTGGAAACCCAGCTCTCACTGAGGGTGAAACTGCATCCACCTTCTTCTGGCTGGAGACTCCTGTTCCTGTTTCAGCATTAGCCTTCTTCAGGTTACGCAGTGAGGTAGAGGAAGGGCTATGACTTCAGTGGGTTGTGCAGTGAAGGAGGGCCCATGACCTCGATGGGTCACACAGTGAGGTAGAGGAGGGCCCATGACCTCAGTGTGAGTAGGCAAGAGTTGTGCGCTGTGACAGTCACTCCTGGTGTGACTGAGTGGGCAGGTCTGACTTGTTCACGTCCCAGCCCTGAGCTCTGGGAAACTTTCATTCAGAAACCTGAGTAATCTGTGGTGTTGCGATGCCTCCAGTTCGTGGAAGTTTTAGTCACCAGAAATCCCACCTTTTCTGTTCCTGGCTGTAAATGTTGATGAGATACCCATGTCGAAGGTGAGTCATGGACTAGTGTTGGAGATGCTAGCAGAGACACCTGTGACTTCTGCATTTTAAGAAGTGATACAAGTGTTGCCCCAGCAAAAAGCATCCACAAAGCATAGTGGCTCTTCAGAACTGCTATTGCAGAAAGCCACAATTCTTTACATGTTTTTATTTTGTAATGTTCTACAAGAAGGTCAGATTGCTTTAAGGATAGCCATGCCAGCTGATGGTCCTTTCCTCGCCCCCACTTCTGCTGCCCATCTCCCACTCCTCTGCTCTCACTGCACTGTGCGCAAGTGGCAGGAGTAAACAGGACGTCTCCTTTCCTTTAAACAGTGTATCAAACGAAGTTTATTTGGTGAACTTACTTGTATAAACCGATGTCCAGTTCAGTTACTAGCATCAGTTCAGTTACTAGCATCAGTTCTACAATCCTTTTTTTTTTTTTTTTTTGTTTTCCTGCAGTTGAACATTGATGTAGATGGGGAGGACTTAAATAGTTAAGATTTAGTCTGCTTTTTTTTCTAGAATAATCGATGTTCTTTACTGTTTGTTTCTGCTGGCAGTGGAGTGGAAGTCATGGCAAATGCTCTTTCAGTCTAGGACTAAGTGACAACCTTTCCAAAGCACATTGTATATTAGCCTTTTCTTCCATGGGCAAGCATCCTTCACTGTCCTTTTAATCTTTAATACTTTATCAGGTCATGGTTTCCAAACTGAAGAAAACCCCGTCATTTTCAGAAAAGGTTGAGTTGCTTAGTAAAGTTTTTCTTGGAAGATGTGGCTGGTAATGATGTAGTGTAATATGAGAGTAAGAAATTCTTTTCACTCTAAAAAATGGTATTGTGAGTGCAATTTAAGTGATCAGAAGGCCCAAGCTCCTATTCTTTTGAGCCCTGTGTATCAAACAAACTTGTAGCAGGATCACTCACAACAGGTAAATTGGAGCTTATGTGGCCAGTTATCTTTACGTGTCTGGCTTCACCTAAGCTATGCAGATAATCAGGGTTCATATGTGTGTCTTTGAACAGTGCTATGTGTTTCTTTAGTTTTCAGTATGCAAGTAAGTTAACTAAGGAAACCTCAAAGTATAGAGTTCAACACAGTTGAATGTGCATTCTGCTTCAGTGTTTTTGGCTTGGTGTTTTCACCCCCGCCCGTTTCCATTACCATTGTAATGAATTCTAAATAATCCCTAAATGTTACTGGGTTTGGTCACATTCTTCTGCTGAAGGTTCTTTGGTTCTTTTGCAACCACCTGATGATTTTTGAAGTGATTTTTATATATATATTATCAATCAGTGTAGTTTCTAAACAGCAACTGAACTGAGGAATGGTGGTCATGCCCATTAGCTCTACGGAGTTACCTGGGCGAGTCAGTAAGGCAATGAAGTGTGTGGTCAGGTCTGGTCCTAGTCAGCAAAGTGCTTGGCGGTGTGTGTAGTTGAAGGCAGTTCTGCTATTTGAAATCCCTGCGGGGGTGGTTTGTCATGGCTGTATCCAGAACCGTCCAGTTTGTATTTCCTCACTATCTGGGTGATAGTCTTTATTGCAAATCCACATGTTTATTCTATTTGGAGCTTTGTGATTGTTTTCATTATTACTTTTGCTGGTCCTACTTTTAAGGACATCACAGATGACAAAACGTGGAACATCTGTGTCTCTCCTCTCTCTCTGTAGCACAGTTTGAGCCGTAGTCATGCCATCCTGGGGCCTCTCCACATGGTTGTGGCTGGTGCCTCCACAGAGGTTTGCATGGGAAGGAAGGTGGACTCCTTTCTAGCTGCCTCCTCCCATCCACCAGTCACACCAGGCTGAGCCCTGCAAAGTTATGGGGCAGGTCTCATTGGCCTTATTAATCGTGACTGCCATGGGTTATTGTCTTCATATCGTAAGATGGGCGTCAGTGTGATTTAACCAAGAATAAATAAGAATGACTTTGTAGTCCTGCTTTTGTCTCTGCTAATTGACTTTCTTCCAGATCTTGACTCTGAATATGCTGCCTGTGAATATACCATAGATTGGTTTTCCAGTTATGCTGTTAGTCTAAACAATGTGCTATGGTGGTTGCTTCTCATGTACAAGGTAAAATTAGGGTTTACCTTCTCTATTAAATGCACACATGCATGAGGGGAGAAAATGAGGGGAGTTATTGAATTCTTAAAATACAGACTATGAGTTTTAGACAACACTGGAGGTGTTTGATGATGGTGAAATGCTGGGAAATGTGTGTCCAGATTTACAAAGAAGGAGTTCTGGGAAACCTTACTGTATATTCCCTAATCTCTGGTCAGAAAGACTCTAATTTAAGGAACTCTTAAAACCATCCCTAAACTTATGTGTGTGCTTAATTCACTGATGTACAGAACTACTTAGAGAAATCAAACGAGAGAAAAGAATGCATGAAGTCCTTAGTGCTAGCTGGCATTTTTTTCTGATTGTGTAAGCCAAGAAACTTCTTTCAGTGTATGATCATCACAGAAAAAGTTACAGGCATTTTGGGGGGATTTTTTTAGGTTTTTTTTTTTTTTTTAGTTTTTTTTTCCTCTGTCCCCAGGTCTAAAGGATCATAGAGGCTTTAAAAAAAAAATGGGTTTGTTGGGGTTTTTTTAATTATGAAAAAGCAGCTCTTCTCAACCGTTAAAAAAATGACATCGTGTTTCAAACGTAATGTACTGGTTTGGCTGGTTTTTACCTTCTTCCTTTCTAAATATACTGTTGTATGGTTTCCTTATTTATAGATGAGAATATGAGTAGACTTGAGTATGTTTGGATAAACAAGGGTGCATGTTTCTTTGTATGTGTATATGTGGTGAGAGACTATGTAGATATAGTAAAAGTATTACCAAATAAACCACCCTGTGATCTGCGTAATGTGTCCTGTAATGATTGGTTTACATCCTAAAAAGGGCAAAGCTTACTTGCAAAATGCATTAAAATACTATGAAAATGTCATCTTCCATTACGCTCTGTTAAAGCAATTATGCTATGGACTGTAATATATAAATGTAGGCAGTTATAGGGTGCAATATTATTTTTACCCTAGGCAGGAATGCACAAGAAAAGAAGTACTTCTTGGCCAAAGATGCTTGCTCCCAAATTAATTTTAGGAGCTGAACACAAGCATCTAGAGGGCCTGTGTACCCAGTAGTCATGGAGGGACCCAGTCTGTCAAGGTTGTCTCATTGTCTGTGCACATATTAATGACATTGTTAAATCAGGATGTGGGTCTGTAAGGTTTTAGCAGCCTAAGTTTCTGTTAGAAAATTTTGGCATCCGTAGGTAGGGAGCTGTGGGGAGAAATAAAAAGGTTGCTTTGTATCTCAGCTTCTTATGAGTTTTATGACTGAATCCTGTGAAACAGGTTTTCCATGGAAAAAAGCTTTTCATATTTGTTTTTAGGTTTTCTTTCCTTCTGTCTATTTCTCCTTTTAATAATTGAAAACTACTGTTCATTATTTACATAAAACTGTCTCTCTTGGGTCTGCTTTCTGTAACCTTTCCCCTCGGAAGAATTCTAGGAATTTGCTGGCTTTCCTCAGGGGGATCCTGGCCTTGTTTTATCTGAGACTTCAGGCTAGATAGTTGGTAATTTTTACAAAGTAATTTACTATGTTTAAATACTTGCATTTAACCTCTGCATAGATTTGCCATTTGAGCACATTTTGAGAAGTCATGTACATAGGAAAATATGCGCTTTAATTCAGTGTTCAGTCTTCTTAGTAGTTGACAATAAATCTCCACATGCGAAATGGAAAGCCCCTTAGAAAAATAATAATAATAGTAATGATGATGATGCAAAAACCCTAAACGCCGTGAAGACAAGGTATTTCAGCTGTTTTTCTAAGGCTCTGCCACTTTCTCTTTTTTCTTTCTGACTTGTTCTTTTTAAAAAAAAAAAAAAAAAACACAAAAAAAAATAAAAAAACCCGAGGACGTGTCAGAACCAGAGGCCTCAGGCACAGTATAAAATGACCCCAGCACAAACCTTCAGCATTCCTCATCCTTCCCTCTCCAGCTGCTAACATCAGCCAAGGCAGCACGCAGGCTTGGCTGCCGGCAGCACAAGCTCCCTGGCTCTCCCGCTTCCTCCCCTCCTCCCGCCCTTCTCCGCTTGCCAGTACAGTCAGCACTGCTTCATATTAGGCATGCTGCAATTATTTGAAATCTCAAGTACAAGAGCTGTCAGTGTGTTCCTTCAGCTCGTATCAGCTACTAGAGGGAAAGATGTGGGAAGGAGGGGTTTTCTTCAAAGTGTACAGGTTCTTCTTTGGGATGAATTGCTCAGTAGGTATTTTGTCTGAAGTATTCATATAAAAATGATTTGAAAGCCACCTGGACAATACGTGGGGTTCTTTAAGTCTAGATGGAATCGTATTTCCTAGACAGCATCCTGAATTGTAGCGTCTCACGGATTAATTTTCTAACTCTCTCTTTCATGTCCGTCTGCCTCAGGATATTTCAAAGATGGTTTGGCTGCCATTGAGACTTGGAGATCTGATGCCACAATGAGGACTCACACACGGGGAGCCCCAAGTGTGTTTTTCATACATGTGGTTTGCTTCGCCTTTGCCTACGGTGCCAGGGAGGACCCAGACGCAATGGTTCCTTTTGTCAATGCCAACTATGACAGCTACCCCATGCTCTACTTCTCCAAAGGGGACGTGGAGGCTCTGCGTCTTCAGGCTGCCACCACGCACCAGCACATTGCGGCTCGTCTGATTGAGGCAGTGCAAACGATGCTGTCGAATCCGCTGGACTACCTTCCTCCCTGGGACCCAAAGGAGTTCAGTGGTCGGTGGAATGAAATTTATGGCAACAACCTCGGTGCCCTGGCGATGTTCTGTGTGCTCTACCCTGACAACATCGAGGCCATCAACATGGCCAAGGATTACATGGAGAGGATGGCGGCTCAGCCTAGTTGGTAGATTTTTGTCTTTTTTTTTTAAGTTGTTCTTATTGTATGAACTGCTTGCAGTAGGAGGAGTGAGTGGATGAGTGAACTGCTTAAATTATTTCAGATGTTCTAACATTCGCTTTAACAGTGACTAACTTGCCGAATGCATTTACCCACATCTGGGCCAGCAGTGACACACAGCTTTTCACCTTCACTGGACTTACCCTGTGGCAAATTAATGATGAAATAAGGAGCAGGGTTCCAAATCTGATTTGTGGTGAGAAGTGCTAAAAGTGTTATTTTTTAATGTCTTTTTTTTCCAGACTCCTACATATCTTTCAGGTAGTTCTTCCTTAGGAAGAATTCAGGAAAGGGGTACCTTTGAAAAAGGTATAATTAGGTGTAGATAAAAGCGACACTCTTGAGTTTCTGCAGTCTGCTGTAACATCTGTCTGAGCTTCAGTTCAGACTTGCAGTTTCACTTGACTGTATGGTTTGTGGGCCTCTCCTTAAGACATACTAGGACATGATAAAGATAGTTATCCATCTGATTACTTTACTAGAACTTCCTGAGTAACTGGCATTTTGATGACGACCTCCTGGATTAACTTCACCTGGATGTGAGTTGTCATCCACGAGTTATTCTGTTCTCACTGTGCAGCACTCTTTCTCTGTGGACAGAAGTTAATGTTCTCTCTTTACCAGTAGGTCTAGTAGTTGGGACCCTCTCCTTCTCCTCATCTTCCTTTTTGATAGACACCAGCAATTTATCTCCCTTTTTTTTCAGGCAGACACATTTCCCCTACCCCGCTGCAGCAGTTGCCACTCGGTGCACCTTGCAGACTGTGGCCCGAGGTTGCTACCACTGTGAGGAGGTCAAAGGATGAAAACATGGGCTTTGCCATGACAGTGGCTTCTGTCCAGGCCAGTGAGCTGGAGCTCCGATGATGCACTGCTCCCCTCTGTCACAGCTGCTGTCCTACACTTCATGGTGGCAGCAGCTCAGCAAAAGTCTGAGTCAGGTTTCGAGTCAGCACAGTAAGAAGCATTAGCTGTTCAGGATGTATTCATTGCTCGAACTACTATTCCTCACCTTCTTTGGGTTAAGACCAACTAGTAGTGTCCTATAAATGGCATCCATCCATGGACTGTCATTGGAATTATGCTGGATTTGAGCTAGCATAACTTGGGATCCATATCCTCCTGATGGGCATGATTTAAAAGGCATTGAAGTGTTGGGGTTCCACTGTAACAAATATTAAAATGGTGAATGTCACAGAAATACAGGAACTAGAACAAAAGAAGTGGTGGGAGACAGAAGGAACACGCTGGGCTTAAGTTGCGTGCATGTCACCGAAGAGAGAACACATGAGGGTTGGGAAGAAAAGTATTGGCACAACGGGATGGTGGTAATTTCCAAAATCTTGCACTGAAGCATAGCAATACAAAGCTTCAGTCTTACCTCCAGAGGCAGTCTGTGTGTTCTCCTGGCACACTGGCAGAGGGATAGAGCCATACAGAGGTGAATCCAAGAACGTGTAACCATCTCCAACAGGACCTATGGACTGCTCCAAAGTCAACATCCTCCTCCTTAGTTTCATTGTTTGCACTCTTTCTTAACTTGCTTTGGTTAGTGTAAACACATAGTTACATGGCCATCTGTTTTAATGCAGTAACAAAGAGGAATAAGTAATATTTTGATCAGTGGAATTTATTTATGTCTGTCTCCAGTTTCCTATGTCTCACTCACTGTCTCAATAACCTCATTTCAGTTCCATGTGTCCTGTGATTCCTGCCATGGATTAATTGTGGTTCCTCTGCCCCTTGCCATAATGCTCTCCTTTGTCCCAGCTGACCAGATACCAATCAGAACTGAGCAGATATCTTATTTCCACTTGGCTTTGATGATATTTACCTTCTCCAAACTACTGTTTTTCTCAAGCAAGTATCTTGCATTACCTTGGTGAAAGAGAAGCCATGCTTTCCCATCTTTCCCTTCTGATGTAGACATGTCATTCAGCAAACAATCAAGGTTTAATCAACATTGTCTGCTTTGCAAAAGAAGTGGGTGCAATGTGCTTAGTAGGGGAAGTATAGAAGGAGGAAATCAGAAACATAGGCAACAGGGCTGGGGTAAGCTGCCCTTTGTATAACCTCCAACTGGCCACTTTTTCAAATGCTGTGACAGAAACAAGGATCTGGTTTCCATTTTTGTTTTTCCCCTGAGAGATTATGGCTGAATGCTGTCAACATGGAGTTGATGCTATAGGCCCCTCAGTGATGGCAGTAATATAGATCCCTCTGCCTTGTCCAACAGTGGTTTTCAGGAAACTGTAGGAATGTAACATCTGAGGCATGTACTGCTCTGCCTGGCTTTGCCCAAATAGGTCAGCAGGTTCAGAAGCTGAAGGAGTGGAGAGACAGATTAGGTAAATCTGTTTTTCCTAAGAAACTCAACTAAAAATTACCAGAAAACGTGTTCCTGCACACACTTCTCCATGCAGGAAGAGGCTAGGAGAACAAACATGGCAAATAGAGTTGTGGCCTGAGCATTACTAGCACGTGTTTAGATGTTACAGCATCTAAAGCAGTGCATAAGACTGTACATGAACTGTTCTGGCAATGTCACAGTAATGGAATTAAAAAAAAAAAAAAGTTGTCCAGTCTATTTAGGCATGTTTAGTTTCCCTCGGACTTTGGGGAAAATACCATTCTCAGTGATATATTACAAATGTTATCCTTACTGAATAATTTGAGGGCATGCATGTTCTGATCAGTAGGGTGGAAAGGAGTGGTTTTGATGTTGCCGAAGTTTGGAGTCTTGAATGTTCAGAGACTCATCTGCCAAAACTCCTTATGTCATCAATAAAGAGGACTTGTCCAGAGAGGTATCAGTAAGATAAGTAAATTGTTCTCTCCCTAGACTTCTGCTATAATGTAGGTGCCTAGACTGCCATGTAAATTGCCCAAAAATGTCTTTTTATCACTGACAGATTCATCAATGTTTGTTGGAAAGTTAAATCTGGAAGTCATATAGATTCCTTGTTGGCAGCTTGATTGTTTAAACAGTATAATCTGGATTTCTTTTGACTTCTGCTGACATTGCATTGACTCTAAAATAACTCTAGAATTTAAAAAAAAAAAAAAATCCAGTTGGTTGAGTTTCTTCTAATTTTTGTGTCAATATTAAACCAAATTTAAGCCTTACCAGAAAACAAAAGTGTATTTTGGTAGTTTGTGCAGTAGTTGGATAAAATAAATATAGTTTAAAATGTCACTGATTATTTGTCCCAGAATTCCAGGAGATTAAGGAGACTGACATTTTAGATTTCATCTTTACATTAGCTAGAATCCTCAATAATCCAGATATGGTTCAATATCTCAGGTTACAATTATGAGAAAGTCTTCTGGTAATTGATACATGTATGGAAGGGGCATGTAATTAAGCACTTTTGTCTTTTCTCATCTATTGCAATAGTTATATCACATAATAAAGTACACTCTTAATTGAGTTCCCATTCATGTAGGCTAACAGCTTGAGCCGTTTGTCATAACAAGCGATGTTGATAGGCGTGCTGCTCATAACAGAGCATCCGTAATTGCTACATCCTGGAGTAGGTTTACATTTTAAAATAAACAAAGGGGCAATGGCTAATGGCTAACTATAACAATCACCCAAAATAATATGGGAACGGACAATGTTTTGGAGACTAGCAAGAGCAGGAAAACGTAGTGCATTAATGCTTCTGTAAAAATAGATGAACTTTAATGGTTCTCCCTGTAAAAATTAAAAGCTGGTGTTAAATAACTCGCTTAGTTTTCCTGGGATTTGATATCTAGATGCTGCCTAAAATCTTAGGGAAAGTTTGTCCTTATATTAATGCTGTATTATCTTATTTTACAGAGAACAGAGGATATAAATGCGTTTTCTGGCGTTTTATCTCTGACTGGCCCCTAGAGCACTCCCCACCAGAAGTGTGTTTTTGGCCAAGGCGATCTGTACTCGTGATTCTTTCCATATGCTGCCTCAGCCCGTTCCTGTACTGAGCAGAGTGATGTAATCGGAGTCACACATCGTGCAGAAATAAGAGTCCAGTCAAATCCTGTGCTTTGGACAAAGCAGTGAAAAACTCTCTTCTTTACTAAGCTCACCTTATAAGCAAATGCCTTAGAAGTTCACAAATTCTTCACTCTTCTTACAGCAGGAGAGATATTCCCATTTGTAATTGCCAGACAAGAGATTTCTGTACTTTTTTTTTTTTTGCACATAGTTGACACACCGTTTTTAAAGTCAAGTATGTTACCAATGTGCAGTAAGGTGTGGGATTTGACAGTAAGCCTGGCTTTGTGGGCTTCATAGGGCAGATAATTGCTGTCAAGCACGTGCAAACATTCCAAGGAAATAGCAGCCAGTAAGGAGAAGCTAACAGGAGTCTTCAGCATAACAAATCTGTGACCTTTCTGCTATTTCTTATTAACCAGCAATCCTTATAGCCTTCTGTTAGTCCCTGTTTATTAAAAGTATTGGAGCATGCTATGAGACCATTGCTGTTAGTATCCAGATAGTGATCAGTGTTGAACAACATGCGTTACAAAGTAAAAATACATAAATATAAATAATTAAATGTGTAGATAAATGTATAACTAAAATAAATTCACATGAGCCAAGCTGAAATCAAGCGAGTCTCTGTGCTGACACCACAAATTTAGAACATCTGTTTGACTCCCAATAATCAACCAGTCACATTCAGAGAAAACTTAGGAGGGTTTTATAAGACTGTGGCATAGAAGTTAGTATCAAAGAAGCTTGGGGGATGCTGAGATAGTCTCCTATAAGGAGGAAGAAAAAGAAAAGACAGGGTAGGAGGATGAATTTGCTATCTGGAATATATAAGTATTATTAAGTTAGTAAGTGAAATATCAAACCTTCATACTGTTTTTATCTTTCTCATATGTAGCATTTAAAAATAGAAATTGTGCATGACTGAAATTAAATGACTAGCTGGATTTTGAGGAGTTTCTTTTATACCTTTTTTAAATGATAGGATCTCTAGGAGATAAATTGGCACTGAAGTTCTGTGGTAGCTACAGGGAGTTCACTTTGTGGCATGCCTGGTATAAAAATTTGCTGCAACAAGAGCTGTAGGTAATCTGTTGAAATAATAACGAAATTTCTGTGTCTGCTTAATATGGCACTGAGAACTACTAAACCAGACTCAGTTCTTGTTTATTAATGTGTCAACACAGAAGGATCATGATTGATGCTGAGAGTGAGCCCAGTGTGAAAAGGACTTCTTGTGATCAAAGCCAAAAATGAGAGAAGAGGATCTGAAAGAAGCTTTAGAAGTGGCAGAATGATGTTTATAGACCTATGGGGGAACAGAGAAAGAGGATAGAAAGTAGATGAAGGTTCCAAAGGATTAAAGTTTTAGTTGCCTCCTCAACACCTAAGCAGTACAATTCTACTTTTATAGTAAGCTCTTAAAACTTCTGAAAATGTTGTCTATATGTTACCTCTTTTTTCCATATTGATATGAATGTAGCCGTTTACGTTTAACCGCTCCTTTGCCTGTCTTCCTGTGAACTGAGCTGCAGTGAACACAAGCATGTCAGAGTGGCTGCTGCCGAAACATGGCTGGTAAAGAGATAGAGGCATACTTGCCATGTTTTATCTTAGACACTGGAAATATAAATCATCAGTTTTTCAAGGACATTTTTTATTCTTATCATTTTTGTTGTTGCAAATGACCGAGCACTTAGATTGTGCAGATAATGGGGTTTTTGTTTTGGCAGACAACCAGAAAAATGTGGAAAGGGTGAAAGCTGAGAGGTTGTTTTGGATGAAACAGATTTTTTCAAGGATTCTTCTTCTTTCTTTCCAAAACAAAAATTGGAAGATATTGTTCCATTAGTGAAGAAAAAGTCCCATTTGAGCACAAGTAAAATTTTTGGTTTGGAGGCTTTGTAAGAAAAATACTGAAAATTGAGTCTAGTTTATAAAACAAATGTTGGTGGTCTCATTCCCCTTGGTAGGTGTGTATACTCCCTCTGGCCATGGAAGAATAGTTCTCTCCTTTGCCTGACAGGAGGTTTAAAGCCGTATCTCCTTCCCCCAGAAGTGGGTCAGAACAATAGCAAGGGTCTGTGGAGTGCCAGAGCATTGGCATTCGGAAGTCTGTACAATTACACAATCGATTTCAGGATCAAGAGGTCAGTTGGCGCCATTACATGACACATTTGCATCCACACTTGACATTTAATGTGCGTTAAACTCAACCATGCTGTTAGCTATGTACCAGCTCTAAGACAGATTGCAACAAAATGTACTAGAGGGCTGTCCTCGAACTGATTTTCACCTGTAAGCCTTTAAAAAAGAGCCCTGACTCATTTCCTTTGCATCCACCTAGTGAGAGTGAACGGTTCAGTACTAAGGAGGGAGTACTGGCATGCTTCCTTCAATCATTAGCTTAATTTGCCCTCAACCTCCAGGAGTTACTCTGCAGTAAGTAATTTGTCATGGGAAAGTTTGGAGCATTAAACTTTAGGATGTGGATTACTTGTGTAATATATGTGTCAGGATGTGCTTAATGCTTCATTTTGCATGCAGTGATGCCATATTACATATTGACATAAAGGTTAGAAATCAGATCTCACATTGCCTGGAAGTGTATTCTATTTCTCAAGTTAGAGAGTGTTACTTTTCCTATTTACTTCGATCTGTTTTTAAGAACTGGAGACAAAGTGAAGGGAAGGCGATTCTAAACATCCCACAGGCCATGATCAGGGAACTCACTTAAGCAGGAGAATTTGATTTAAATCCTGCCTTGAACTGGGCAGATAGTGTTTTTTCCCTCTTGGCTTACATTTCTTAGAGAAGTGCTAGTACTTATGGTTTCAGTAAGGAAGTAGTTATTAGTAGGGAGAAATGAGGGAAAAATACAGAAAACTATTTCTACTGAGAGAAAAGACATTAGTAGCATTAGAAGTGTTGTCAGGAAATGGAGAGGTTGTGGTAATCTTACCACAGTTTTTCTTGTTGGTTTTGTTGTTGTTGATACTGCTTTTTACTTCCCATCCAAAATTTTATACAATTGTTATACTTATTTAGAGCATGGAATCACATTTAGTGAAGGTGGTATGTACACTCTTAGTCTTGGACAATGCAGTGCATGAGTGATGGTTCTTGATATCATAAATTGATGACTGAAGAACTGAGTGTTACCGCCCCCCTCCCCCTTCAGATTCCTTGTTCATTGTAGAATAACAAAGGTGACAAATGTAAGAGAACCATGTTGCACCATGCTGAAATTCTCAACACATGTAGAAAAACCATACTACTTATCCATAATACCAACCTTATCCATGATGTCTTTACTTCTCCAGTTTCTTCGTGGAGGATTTATATCAAACTCTAAATGTTTAAAATAAAGTAACAAAAATATTTTATATGACACAGATGAAGAGAACTTAAAAGAACACCCCAGGCATGTAATTTTCCTGTGCCATTCACAGAATTTGTCCAGACAGCAGTTTTCTGTGTGGAACGATGCATATGGCTTTGGATGTTTTTGGAGTTCAATCATTAGGCAGCAAACCCATTCAGCACTTTTTGCTCCTTTATAAACCTTCTCAAATTTCCAGATAGACAGCTCTTCCAAATACAAGTATAGGTATATAAGCATGTAAAAAAATTTCTTTTTTTTTGTACTATCTGTAGGGATGCATTTATGGTTTAGCTGTTATTTTAAAATGTGTTTTTAGAATTTTTAGAACAGTTGCCTTTGCTGAAAGTGTTTGTTTGCAACTACGTAGCTGCTCTGCACTAAAGAATCCATTATAGATATTTTTATTTACTTTGGATTCTTCTTTTTAGTATCTGATGCCTTTAAAAGACCAAAGAGGCTAATGCAGCATTGAGGTAAAGGTTACTTGCTGTCTTCAGACACAGTTAATTGCTAAGCTGAGGTTCATACTATGTGATGCCAAGTTTCACTCCTGAGACACTTAGGAAATAGCTGGTTTTCAGTGCAAAGTTTTTACTTATCTTTATTTGTATAAATACACACAACTTTTCTCTAATATTTCAGAGCACGGTAGTTAATATCCCTGAAAACTCTTTTTCAACATGTTTGGTGCAGGCCTACGGTACCATGCTTTCCCACTGTTTATCAGCCAGGCTGTTTACCAAATCTGACACTGGAGATCTGTTTGAAAAATGAGAGCGTAATTTAGATACAAAAAGCATTTAATGCTTGCTACTTGACCATTTTTCTTGTGAATCATGTTCCACATTGTTTGGTGTACATTGCTTGGTTCCACTGAAATTCAGTTAATGGAGGTGCACTGATTTATGTCAGCTAAAGAGTTAGTACTTCAAGAGAGCTTAATTTTAGGAACAGATGTGGACTGTGGTTTTGTATGTTTAGAAATTAGGATCTTTAAATCATCATCTTTAATTTTCTTTATTACTTGTGTTATCACTGTTAAATTCTATGCAAGACTTAATACACAGAATTGCAATTCAAGGGAAGTTATGACAAAATTACTTTGTCTAACCTGAGCTGGGTAACCATGCCAGTATGTAGGCTTAGGATGCCCAACATAAGGTTTTTTACACTGAAGCGTTGGGGGTTTTTTTCTGAAGAAATCAACAAGCTAAATGCAGTCATAACTGATGGATTTAGCACTTACCATGTAGAAGAGTGCTTTCTGTTTTATCAGAAGTGGTGCGACAAGGACTAATATACGCTCTTATAGTATAGAATTTGATGCAGTATTGCATTCAAAACCAAACATAAAGTTAACATAGATCTTAACAATGAAAGTTACAATAAATCAGTTCCACTGACAAATCCCATTTAAGATGAAGTCAGGTAAAGATCATTAAATATCTTTAAGCACATTCTAATTAGCAATTTGTGTGTTGTCATAAGGATACAGAACTTTGAATTAAATGTTTTAAATTAACTCAAATTCTTTCATTGTTCTTTTCTTCCCCCCTAATGTATGGCTTAGCTTCAATCACTTTGTAACTGTTCCAGGCAGAGGCCTTTAAAGTGGTATTTCCTGTACCCATTTGAACTCTGATTTCTGAATGTGCAAAGGTTTAGTGAAAAGCAAAACTAAAAATACTTTGGAAATTAGAATTTGTGATATAGCTGGTCAAACGTATGTTCATGTGTCAGAGATTTTTGACAGTAATCACGGTGTCAGGGTGTTGCGTATAACAGGTGTAGAATGCAACTTAACTTTTATGTATAGGACTAACAATATTTTAAGAGCTTTTTCAATGATAAGGAAAGATGAAAAGGCAGAAATAGAGATGCAGAGAATTAACAGAGATTGACAAATAATCAGTTAACTCAAATTTCAATTTTTGTGCCTCAGTGACCAGTATAAATAAATCTGGAGAGTCGGAAGAGTTTCTTGCCCATTTCAGCTACGTTTTCTTCCAGTATATCTGGAGGTATGGAAAGAACGAGCATCTAGGAAAAGCATGCAAATGTTTTGGCTTACAGGTCTGTGATTTTTGTGCACAACAATTAAGTGATAACATAAGTAAGAAATTTTACTATACCTGGCTGGAAGTCTTCACTGATAAGTTTAGAGTTTGAACCAGGAAAAATATGACAGAGAAATGTTCCCAGTATTGATCATAGAGAGCAGCATGCGGATGTGAAGATGATGAATAGTAAATTTCTAGGACTTTTATTTCTGATGCTTTGACGGTTACTTGTTATCACACTGTCTTAGTATTGTTCACAACCATTTTCTGTCAATGACTGTCTGCTAACCAAGAAGCAAAATTGTGCAAACAAAATGATAAAAACCCTGGTTCAAAAAAAAAAGTCAAAACCTGCTGCTCAATGCTGAATGCATTCATGTATTTAATTTAAAACCTGTGAGATAAAGATTTAACTTTAAAGAAAAGAAAAATGAATTTATAACTTCACCCAGCAGAAGTTGGGATTGAAGCTGAGAGAAGGTGAACACTTATAACTGTTGGAAATTCAGCTAATCAGAAAGCCTACAGAGGCTTTCATTGCATACAGGTATAAATGTGCCAAGTTCAATGATTCTTCCGGTGTTGTTAGATACACTGAAATAAAAATTACAAGTAGTTTTTCTCACTTGTACGTGTTGCATTTTACCATAGTTGCAGTGCCCTAGGCTGATGGTCATAACTTCTATGCGGTTTGTTCATGCATTTTTGAATGCAAATAAATTCTCCTATAGCAGAATGAGGATTTTTTAAAAATCTTGCTCTTTTGGTATTTTTTATCATCTGGTTGTTCACACTACTGCTTACATGAATTAAGTTGAAATCATATTTATAGAATCATAGAATAGTTGAAGCTGTAAGGTGCACATCTTAAGGAGCATGGCACAGTTTCCACTGATTGCAGTAGGACACTCTCTCATCTCAACAATTTAAAATTCATTTCCGAAATAAAAAATATATTGCAAAGAAAGTGAAAGAAGAGAACAACCATGAAAACAACTGATGATTTTTCAGTTTATCAAAGATTTTTTTTCACTGTGTATTGCTTCACATTTCCCTTTCTGTAGAACCGTGGCCTGAAAGTACTTGATACACAGCATATGCTTGATTTAAGAGAAATACTTGTTCTACACTACCTCTACCTCCATTATGAATTTTCTTGGTACAAATTTGTTATTTGTTATTTTTTGTTCAATGTAATTATTGGATACAAGCCGGTAGTTCCTAGATAATTTGAGTAGTGGCATCATTTTACCTCTGTTTTATGTTAAACACTGTTTTTTTTAATGCTATTAATTTCATTTGAACTGTAATCATGAAAGCAAATTTCACCATCTCTGCTTCTATTCTTGAATGCATGTGGGAAATGAAGGAACAGCATGGTGAGTTATTTTATTATACTTGCTTTAAAGACAACTTTAGTCCCATAGCCACCGTTCAGGAATTTATCAACATTTGGCTCCTTTGGAAAAGAAAAAGTTTGTTACAGATTTTTGAAGGAGTATAAACTATGGGATATTGCTTTCTCACAAAAATTATGTGAATCTTGCTTCAGATAAATAGATTCTGTTTCTGTACAAACAATATTCTGCATATCTGTTTCTCCTAGCAAAACCCAGAATATTGCAAGCACTGTTTTAATGTTTAACAGCTTAATCCTTCTAATAATGAGCTTTGAAGGTTAACATTGTTCATACTTAGGAAAGAAAAGAATGGTCTCAGAGACTTGGTAAGTAGCTTACTACTGTGTTAAAATTCAACATGAATTGTCTAGCTTCAGAGACATTAAGTCATACACACCTCACGGTTCGGTAATGGACAAAAAATAAGTCGGTGAAACTCAATTAATTGGCATCTTTCTTTATTGACAGGCTAGTGAAGGATGCCCCGTGGGATGAGGTCCCTCTCGCTCACTCCTTAGTTGGTTTTGCCACTGCGTATGACTTCTTGTACAGCTATCTTAGCAAGACTCAACAGGAGAGATTTCTTGAGGTAATTGCCAATGCCTCGGGATATATGTACGAAACATCATACAGACGTGGATGGGGCTTCCAGTACCTTCACAACCACCAGCCTACCAACTGTGTGGCCCTGTTGGCTGGAAGCCTGGTTCTGATGAATCAAGGTATGTGCTAAACCATAGGAACATTTTCCTGAACTGTTTCAACTCAATCAGCCATTTATGCAGCAAAGTTCAGGAACTGATAGAAATGCTTCTGAGAGTACAGCAGTACTAGGTTTGCCCTTTTGCTGCCTAGAAAAAATTAATTTACTGAATAGAACAAAAGTCTGTGGGCAGATATACAAGGTATAATATATATGCATATGTACCTGTGTATATAAATTTAGTTATCTAACTGATTCTGAAATTCTTACCTCGCTGTTTGTAAGAATTAAAAATCCCCTCGTGTATAGTCTATCCAGTCCAGATTTACAGACAGTGTCTTTCAGGGTTGGTTATCAGTAAAGAGCAATGCACCTGGTCTTCTTACACAATGCATTGAGAAGGTCAGCCGTCAGAAACACCCCGTGCTCTGAGCTGCGAGATATACAACAGGGTAACCTGAAATTTCCTGTCCTGTCTCCCTGAGAGCTGCTGAGGTGTAACTTTATCCACCCAAAGGCCACAGCTCAGGACCGTTCTTTCCAGCATCCTTTTCTATGGAGATGAGCATGGCTTTACCTTTTTACCTCTGAACTATGCCCTTGCACCCCACAGCCTTCATCCAAGAGGTGTCTGTGCCAGGTATTGTCGTCGTCTTTGCTTCGGGGACTTAAATCTGCTCTTCCCAGTTCCTAGCTGAATAACCTCACCAGTTCCTTTTGGCTGCTCTGCCTGTGGGCTATCCCTCTCCTCCTGTCTGAGTGATACACAGTGTAAACAAAAGTGCAAGTCACAGAGTCAGAGGGAGAGAGCAGATAAGAAATCCTGACTTGAAACCCCAGTGGTACTTCAGCTGAAAGGTAGAAGTCATGGAGTCAGCTTCTGCTTTTATAAGAATGTGTCAGTATTTTATCAAGTGATTATTTAATATATGCTAGAATTATTTTGAAAGCATGGTGCCCAGTGGAACTACTTACTTGCTGCAAGTCAAGGAAAATCGAGTTTCTAGATGCTGATGGCATTGCCAAGCAGTTCCGCCCTGCCAAGTAAAGGCACATCTGTGCAGTGTTGGAGCTTTCAGATGCCCAAAGAAGTGTGACAAAAAAGTGTGCCATCTACTGTGATTGGGAGATCATCTTTTTGTTAAGTGTTTGTCAAAACAAGCGTATTCACTGATGTGCCTATGCTGAAAAGCAGCAGGAGTATGTGTGGAAGTTATTGCCTTTCCTCCTATCTTGCCTTCCACAAATTGAAGACTCAGACCATGTTTATTCAGTGGTTTTTGCTAAATTACTCATAATTCCATCCTTCTCTGAGCCTCCGTTGGTGCAGAAAGCTGGCAGCTTGCAAGATGACTCTGCTTTTCGTTAAAGTATAGGCCATAAGCATGCTTTGTGCCAAAAAATGGTAACATCACAAAAAAAGTTGGGCAATATTTCTTTCATCAAAGGTTGGTGGGGGTTTTTTGGAGGAGAAAAAACCCAAGCAAATTCAGCAACACTTGAGCAATTTGAAAATAGTGGTGATACTTCAAATGAAAATAGGTCAAAACAGACTGTATATTTCTAAATAAAAATTAAGTTTTCAATATAGAGCAGCTTTATTTTTTTAAAAATGGAAATTTAAATGTAGTTTTTCTGTTGGTCTAAAATTTAAAAAAAAGTTTTTTTTAAAAATTCTCATTCCAAGATTAAAGATTTTGTGTGAAGGAGAAAAAAGAAGGGAGAGAGAAAGGGAGTGAACACATTATTCTTCCTGTATCAGATGCTTAGCAATTACAAATAATGTATCCCCATGTAGACCTTTCTCCCAAAAGGTTTAAATTCCAACTAATAATTTTAAATACAATTCAGCTATTGAGGCATGCAGAGACTAACTAGCCAGCTTAAAAACATGTAAACATTGTCATTGGACTGAAAAATGGAACTAATTGAAAGGAATTCTAGGCACACACATACATTGAAGTCTTTGTAGTTAAAGTAAACATTCAGATATTCAAAAAAGAAACTTGAGTAAGACCTAACTTGATATAGATACTGCTAATTTTGGGTGAGATTTTTTCTGGTTTGTTGTGTAGCCTGACAGTGTGTTGAGTCTCTTTTTTTCATTCTAATGTATCATTATTCTTTTATCGTACTACAAGTATAGGCTTATAGCATAGATATACACTAAGTAAACAGAACATATATGCATATATGTGCATATATATGTGTGTACAGATAAAAATACAATGTTAGATTCAGGTTGTCTGTTTAACTTAGACATTGCAATTTTTTCTGTCTCACATAACTGAGCAGGATTTGACAGCCTTGACTAGTAGGATGTCTGAATTGCTCATCACTCTTCTGAGCATAAATACAGTAATTGCGGCAATGAAATGAAACAGTCTTAGTAGTGGGTTTGAATGTAGCTCGTACTCCCTTGCCCCTGGCATGTGCACTTCATTCAGCAGGCACCGCTTCACCACGTAATGGGGTGTAATGTATGCCAGCTGAGCTCTGCTATATGGTAGAAATAAGTCTGGTTAAATCTGTGTCCAGACACTTGAGTTGGGTAGACGCTAAGTTGCCATATAGAAGTCCAAGGCAGTTTGTCTGTTTAGTCCTACCTCTCTTGCCAGTGATTCCAAAAGAAAATAAGAGAAAGCGCATAGCCTTTCCTCTGCTGGGATCCACATGCTGACTTCTGCAATATATAAATGCAGTGCTGAGGCTCTCTTGGTCCTTAGTGGAGGCAGACAAACCCTGAGAAAGTCTTCTCACAACCTCTTCCCAGCTCTCGATTTGTGTAGAGCAGACCAAAACAGTAAGATCTCTGAAAGTCTTTTCTTTAGATGAAATACAGCTGTTTAGGTCTTGTATATGTGGAGACTGAAAGTTAACCTAGTTAGAAGATTAATTTTATTCTGGAGTTGAGGAATCTGCATTTTGAATTAACCATGCAAAACTTTTCCAAAGTAACTTCTATTTGGATAACCTTTTAGGTTGCACAGGAAACTGAAAATGTAAGTAGAACAGAGCATGATTAAAATAGAGGATGAATTAGTAGAATATCAGTTAACTGCAGCTCAAACGTGAACTTCTTTGTATTTTCAAGCTCTGAGGATCTCCTTGCCATGCTGGTGATCATGCCAGTGAAAAATGACTGATTAGAATATTTGCATTATTGGAGCCCTCTAGTGGGGACCGTAAGATTGTTTTCATATGGTTTTAATTTGACATACAATAAATAGCTTTGGCGTGGCTCTTCCCTTTTTGCATGTCCTGAACGCATTAAGGAAATTTTCCTTTTAAGATGGAAAGTAAGTCCCACATTATTAGCAAAAGGTGTTTCATAGTTTTTTCTTGCTCATGTGACCTTGCTTTGCTGTGTTTAAATACAGTGGCTTATTTTTCACCCTAGAACTACAGAGACGCTGCAGCATTAGGTCATATTATAGAGCTCTGGATTGCAGATTCCTTACTGTAAAGGATCCTGCTGTAGGAGTACAGATGATATAATCTATGATCTATGGTGTTGTATTTAGATCTGCCAACATCTTTTTCTTTCAGGCTACCTTCAGGAAGCTTACTTGTGGACTAAGCAAGTGTTGGCAATCATGGAGAAGTCAGTAGTCCTGCTGCAGGAGGTCACAGATGGCTCCCTCTATGAAGGGGTGGCCTACGGCAGCTACACGACCAGATCGCTGTTTCAGTACATGTTTCTTGTCCAAAGGCACTTTGATATCAATCACTTCAGCCACCCCTGGCTCAAGCAGCACTTTGCATTTATGTACAGGACTGTTCTGCCAGGTAGGTCCTTTGGGTAAATGAAGGTGAATCTTCCAATTCTTGCAGCAGCAGTAAATTTCATACTTGAAGTAGGCCATTTTTAAATAACTTGGATTTTTTAAAATAACCTTTTCCTTGGATTTTACCTTCATCATCTGTCGAAACAGTGACATCCTTGTTTATCACTGCTTATTAAAGATCATTGTTTATTAAACTCTGGCTTTTAAAACCAGTCACAAGATAGGAAAATCATTTGGGAGAAAAAGCAATGGTTCAGAATTTGATTTCTGGTTTTCAGAGTTTGAAACAGACCTGTTTCTGGGGTTTTTCATTTGAAAAATAATATTCTTTGAGATTCTTACTGACTTTTGCCTTGCCAGAAATCATCACACTAAAATACTAGGTGAAAGAAATAGAAAATTATGAAGCTAGGGTAGAAGTATCAACAAAGTATAGACAAGTTTTAGATGATCACCAGTTTTCCAAAAAACATTGAAATAGAGTTTTATACCATTTTTATTAAAATATTTTTCATATGGAAAATGTAATTGACTCAAATAATAGGTTTCTCTGTGGGGGGGTATATGAGCCATTTTCTTTTTTCAATGTGAGAATTAAACAGAAATAGCCGATGTCACTAATGGGTCAATTTTGCAGACTCTTTAATATTTCTGTTCTTTTGCTGGTCTTTCACAGTGTGTTTTAGCATCTCTGATTTCCAGTCCTGGTTGTAACTGAAAGATGGAGGTATACAAATATAAAAACCATTATAAGTTAATAAATATTGCTGACCCCTTCTAGCTTTCAGAAGAGATCTAGTTTCAGGCAGCCTTGCAAGTTTTCAGTTACGGTTTTCTGTTGCTTATTTGCAGGACAATTCATTAGGAACTTATATTGTTCAACTTCTGTTGAAAAGACAGTGATGACTTTATTGGCTATAAGAACCCCAGATCTAGTCATGTATGTAAGGGGGGCTGAGCGCAGCTTTGACGTGCCAGCATAGGCATGTAGGGAATTGTGGTGACCCCATGTGAAACCTTGGGCATCTAATGGGGAGAGGTTCCTAAGAGCAAAGTGAACTCATGCTAGCTGTTTCAGGGTGAAGCTGATTTTTTTATTTTTGTTTTCCTTGGGGGAACCTCTGTTTTCTTGCTTTAGAGAGTTTGGATGGATGTAGGAAAAGTGAAAGCTGTAAAGAGAAAGTTATCTCTGACAAATTTGAGTGAGGAGAGGAAGCGAATGCGACATTGTTGCTTACATCTTTTGTAGTACTTTGACTGTCTGTAGCCCACAGCTGAAGAATAAAGGTGAGTATTCAAGTTAGCTACAGTAGAAGGAAACAGCTCCTGTGTAACCTCTTTATGGCTCATTTACAAGTAGGTCTATAAACATCTGAAAAGACTGTTTCTATTTGTGTCTGTTTGTACTGCTTGGCTTCACCATCATGCTCTACAAATACATCTTTGTATGTTTATTTGTTCTTTCTTACATTCCTTTTCACTTTTTCCCAAGGGTTTCAGAGAACTGTGGCCATCGCGGATTCCAACTATAACTGGTTCTACGGGCCGGAGAGCCAACTAGTGTTTCTTGATAAATTTGTCATGCGCAACGGCAGCGGGAACTGGTTGGCAGAGCAGATCAGAAGGAACCGAGTGGCAGAGGGCCCAGGGACACCATCCAAGGGGCAGAGGTGGTGCACTCTCCACACTGAATTTCTCTGGTATGAAAGGGAATGAGTGGGCTCAAAAGAAACCTGACAGCTGTTTGCTGTTAGTGATAATTTGTTATCTTTAGATTTGTACTGCAGAAGCAGAGATCAGGCTGGCCAGGTGCAACCCAGAGAGTCGTTAGGCTCAGAAGAACTTCTTTGCTTGGCATAGATGTGCAGTATGTGTTGCCACAGTGAACACCTTGGTCTTGTTCTACATCTGCTTTCGTGTTTTCCCTCCATTGTCTACTGCTTTTATAGAATACAAGCAGTTCCAAAAGGACTCAAAATTTACCTGCATATGTTCTTTGGTTTATTTGGTCTATTCTAATGGTTTTTAATCCTGTTGTGTTCTTTAATGATTAATTAGGTGAATATTTAAACCATGGTTTTATTCTAAAAGCTATAAGTAATAATATAAGCTTTCTTTTAAAAGCTAAAGTAATGTAGGCAGGAAGGCTACTGTTAATTGGTTTTACATACTAACTTGCAAGTTATGCTTAGAAAAAATGCCATGATAGATGACTAGATCCATATTTTTCATGTAATTTACAACTCTGATAAATTGTATGTCAATCTTCTAAAGGTAAGAAATGAAAAGACCCAAGAGACTTTAGATACATATAAAGTCCCTCTGTGTGTGGAGACAAGTACATTTTCGAGGAGTCAGTCAGCTCTATTTTTCTCTCTTACAAGAAAAATGTTATTGAATATATACTGTTTTGCATTTATGATATGCAACTTTAGAATGCATGTTTATTAGGCTTCAAGCACCCTTCATCTTGTTACTTGCAAAATACAGAATCTCTCCTCTACAACCCCATTCCGTCATTGTTTCTCCTGTGTCTCCATGGAAATCTTGGGAATTTATACTTAGAAAATTCTTTTTGATGTCAGAGGGAAAGAAAATTTTTTAATAGCACCTGAGTTAAAAAAAAAAAAAAAAAGAAAAAATTTATCTAAATATTCCAACAATTGCCTTTTCCTACTGCTGCAGTGTTGCTCTTGTGATGAGCATGTCCACTTGCATTAGAGTCTTAGGAGAGAGGTCTGCTTTTAGGGGAATCTCCATCAAGGACCACTAGATATAGAGCAGGCTCCTGGTGTTGGTTGGAATTACCTGAAGCCATACGCAGGACGTGAGATGTGATTGTCTAGGCCATGACGGAGGCCCCTGGTTAGCTGTAGAGAAAAAAATCTGATGAGGAACTGTCTAACAGAAATATTACTGGGCTTGATGATGCTTTGGTTTATTTTGGTTGCTTAAAAACAGTGCCAGAAGGTTAGGCTTTGTTTGCCATAGTTATGGGGTTTTTTTAATTTGTTTTAAATTCTGTAGATCAAATAAAAAAATATAAGCATTGTAACCTTTTCTGGAATTAAGACCTCATTTTAAACCTTATTTCTTACAATTTATCCAAGAAAGCCATGCAAATTTTTCTTCAATCTAGTTGGAGACGGCAAGTAACATACACTAAGTGACATAAATCATAAAAATTTATCCTTTGAAATGCCTTTTCATTAATTTTTAGGTTATTGCTGATTCTGTTTGGAGACTACAGACCTCTATAATCATCAGTTTGGGGAAACAGATATTCTGCTTCTCTTGGTTAAGTAGTCAGAAAATAGGTGCAAATGTTGATGTCTAGTGCAAAACAGACAGTGTCTACAACCTGGTCCTAATGTGCCTTTTTTAAAGATTTGAGTTGCAGTCGGTAACTTTATATCATCAGACAAAACACGACTAGTTTGAAATTAGTGGTACTCTTATTTTTGGACTGCAGAAGGATTGCTTGCTTTAAATCTGGAGTAGATGCTTTCAGCTATTATTCTGTAAAAAGCACACAACAAATTTGTACAGGGATTAGTATGATAAATATTACAACTGTAATTAGTTCGTTCAGGAAGCATATGCATGGGCTTTATATTGTTAGTTTGCTTCTTGATGTAAATACTGAATCAGTTTTTCAGTTTTGTACAGGTGCTGATAATGGAATCAGTCAAGTGATTTTTAAACCCATTTTCCTCATCTTTTTGGCAGGTATGATGCAAGTTTGCACTCCGTACCTCCGCCAGACTATGGGGTTCCTAAGCTGCATTATTTTGAGGACTGGGGAGTGGTAACCTATGGAAGTGCTTTGCCAGCTGAAATCAACAGGCCTTTCCTTTCCTTCAAGTCAGGAAAGCTGGGAGGACGTGCAATATATGATATTGTTCATAAGAACAAGTACAAAGAGTGGATCAAGGGGTGGAAGAACTTTAATGCTGGCCATGAACACCCAGACCAGAACTCCTTTACTTTTGCTCCCAACGGTGTACCTTTCATAACAGAAGCTCTGTATGGGCCAAAATATACCTTTTTTAATAATGTGTTAATGTTTTCCCCTGCCGTATCCAAGAGCTGCTTCTCCCCATGGGAAGGGCAGATTACAGAAGACTGTTCCTCAAAGTGGCTTAAATATAAACATGACTTGGCTGGTGACTGTCAGGGACGGGTGGTTGCCGCCATGGAGAGAAGCGGGGTGGTTTTTATCAGGGGAGAAGGAGTGGGTGCATACAATCCTAAACTGAAGCTGAGAAAATTGCAAAGAAACCTCATACTTCTCCATCCCCAGCTTCTTTTGCTAGTGGACCAAATCCATCTAGAAGATGACAGCCCCCTGGAGGCAGCAACCAGTTTCTTCCACAATGTGGATGTGCCTTTTGAAGAAACAGTTGTTGATGATGTCCATGGGGCCTTTATTAGGCACCGTGATGGGATATATAAGATGTACTGGATGGATGACACTGGCCACAGTGAGAAAGCTACCATTGCCTCAAGGATGTATCCCCGGGGCTACCCGTACAATGGAACAAACTATGTGAATGTAACGACTTTCTTGCGGCACCCTGTCACGAGGGCCATTTACCTTTTCATTGGGCCCTCCATCGACGTGCAGAGCTTCACCACCCGTGGAGATTCTCCACAGCTGGATGTTTTTGTTACCACCAGTGAGCATGCCTACACGGTGTACCTGTGGCCCGTTGAGGATGGGTCCCGCTCTACCTTTGCACAGGTTATTGCAGACCGCCAGAAAATTGTCTTTGATCGAGCCTCTGCCATTAGGAGCTCCGCAGTGCCAGAAGTGAAGGACTATGTAGGGATCGTGGAGAGGAACCTGCAGCATTTTAAGCCTGTTTTCCAGCAGCTTGAGAAGCAGATTTTGTCTCGTGTACGCAACACGGCTAGCTTTAGGAAGACTGCTGAGCGCCTGCTGAGGTTTTCAGATAAGAGGCAGACGGAGGAGGCCATTGACAGGATATTTGCAATCTCACAGAGGCAGCAGCAGCAGCACGGCAAAGCAAAGAAAAACAGAAAAGTAGCCAAAGGCTACAAATTTGTTGATGCTGTTCCTGACATTTTTGCACAAATTGAAGTAAATGAAAGAAAAGTGCGGCAAAAGGCACAGACTCAAGCACAAAAAGAGTTGCCTGTAGATGAAGACGAGGAAATGAAAGATCTTCTGGATTTTGCAGATATCACTTATGTGAAGCACAAAACTGGGGTTTCAATCAAAGGCCGATCAGGGCTGGCACAGATGGTGACGACTGCTCGAAGTAGTGCCCCATCAATATCAGCTTCTTATACCCGCCTCTTTCTAATTCTCAACATTGCTATTTTTTTTGTCATGTTAGCAATGCAGCTCACATATTTTCAGAAGGCCAAGAGACTGCATGGCCAAAGATGTCTGTATGCAATACTTTTAGTAGACAGCTGTATATTATTGTGGCTGTATTCTTCCTGTTCTCAGTCACAATGTTAGCAGAAGACCTCTACTAGTCGACCAGTTTATGGTCATATACATCTATGCAAAAGCATTAACCCTAATAGGGCCAAAGTTTATCTTCTTTTTTCTGAAACATTCCAAAAACAGCTGGGGAAAGATTGGTTTCAGACCAGAAGGGATAGAAGAATAGGGCAAGCAATGAATATCTCAGAAAACTAAGTACTTAATAAGTACTCTTCCTTTGTGTTTTGAGTTGGGCCTCACATCTGAGGGAATGTTACGCTTTGTTATCAGAGTTCAGTAATGTAAAGTTGTAATTAATTTTTTGGTGAGGAGAGCCCTCTTCATAGATTTGTTTCTAAGGGCTTTCTTTTTTATACAGAATTGGGTTTGCATTTAGTGGATTTTCATTTCAGGCTGCTATGGATGTCTCTGGACATTCTCGTAAGAACAGGACATTCAAACACAAGTATGCAAGGCAGATCTTTGCAATAGACTTCATTTCTCTCTGCCAAACCAAAGAATGCTTCAATATGGGACGCTTCTGTATAATTATTGCAGACCCTTTCATCATGTCATCTCTTCCATGCTTTACAACCTGACACGGTGGGAAATGGCAATCATGTCAGTACTTGCCAAGTGAGAGGCACAATGCTTAGTAGGCAGAAGCAGAAGGTAAATACAGGGCTAACTCAAAGTATAAAGGAACACAATTCTCAGGAAAAAAACTCCTTATCTTTCAGTCAAGTGTAGACTGTAGAAGGATGAATGCCATAGGGTCTGCTTTCAGTTTTACAAGGCAGGGTTTCACAAAAGTTTTCCATAGTTTGAAGCATGTCTTAGTAGGGAAATAATGTCCTAGATCACTGCCCTTCCATATGGAATTGTAAAAAATACAAACAAAAAACCAAAGCAATCCTATGGTAACCTCAGCAATTGCCAGTATGGAAAAATAGGTATTAAGGATGTATTTAATGTCTTTTTTCTGTTCACATGGCTAGAATCACAGGACAGTTAAAATTGTGTGAACAGTGTTCTCTATAAAGCACCAGAAGGGATTCTGCAAGCTCTTGGTGGCCTCGGGTCAATTATTTGGGGATTAGTGGTAAATGGAATCATGTGGTTTATGACAAAAATAAGTTTGACGTCTCCACATATATTCCCTTCTGTTAATTAAACTGATTTCAAAAAATCATAACTATTTGAGAGAATGGAAGCTCTATGGAATTGGGGTGTATCTGTCTGTCTTTACAGAAAAACAATTCTTCCAGTACATTTGCTAAATAAAAACATATAATTGTTGCTGTGGAACAGTTGTTTTTCTTTGATTAAAATATTTTTCATGATAATTACAATAATTATGTTCATCAGCACTTTGTTCAAACCACAAACCTTTGTTTTCTCTTCCTTACACCCGTTTGGGTGTTGGTTATCTACATTGCTGCTGTTAAGCCTTCTTTGAGTCTGTGTGTTGAAATTTGATGAGCTTTCCTTATCTAAACATATTTTCACTAGGTTCCAGCTACTGAGCCAGTCCTGAGCACTGTATTCACATACAAAAGCCCTACTACGGTCTCCAATGCCAGGATTTATCCAAAGAAATTTGGAACATTTAGTCTGAGTGAAGATTTAGTCAGTGGAGAGAGAGCCTTCAGATCAGTCCACTTGGTTCATCTGAGACCTTGAAACACCTTCAAGACATACCTTTTCCTTTTCCCTAACTGCAAAAGGCATGTAGGGTGGTTAATAACCTATTTGAAATCACCTACTTAATTGCTTAAGGTGAAGGGAGCTGAGCCTGGGAAGTGTTGCCCAGTATAGCTCCATGTCTGTAGTGGTGTCTGTTGAAAGTACAACTAGATTGTGACAGGCTGCATATCACTGGAAGTGTCCTTATTTCTCTCTTTGCACTGTGATGATATGAAGACATGCAGCAATAGCTGTTCAGTTATGTTTAGCTTCAAAGACACTGTTGGTTAGTTTTTCAATATTAGATGATACTATTATTGACCACAAAACACTGAAAACTCAAGATGCAGTTTAGTTGAACAGCCTGTCACATCCCTCCACTGGGAGCCGGTGCCATAAAATTACCCTAGGATAATTCAGGGAGTCATTATGTCATAAGCAAATAGGCTGTGCTTGTGTCTTCATGTCCTCTTTGCAGACATATGAACCTCCAGGAAAATAAAGAGCTGTGGTAGCTTTTAGCCTTTATCAGGCTAATGTCAACATGGAGTTCATACAAATATTTCACTTTCTTTCATGTCTATGTACATTTACCCTGTGTGAATTTGCTATTGCTTTCAAAAATCAACTATAGAAAGCCAACCTATAGTCTAGAAGGCTTTTGAGAAATAGCTGCATTTCTTGGTCTGCTTTGTAGTGTGGCATCTGAATTCTAGCGTGGGATTTGTGTAGCTGTCAAACTGCAGAATTACAGAGATTAGAAATTAAGGTATGGGTGTGCACATTAGCTCTCATTTACACTACACTTCTCTGCACCATTCTACAAATGCAAAGGGAAAGATGTGGTTGCAAGAGCTGCCCATGCTCACAGCCAGGTCTTAAAGCAGCTTTTAAAGCAGACCAGCATTCAAATGAATAGTGATCATGTGATGATGGATTGAAAGGAAATGAAATGTACCAGTCTGTCCTCCTGACCAGACCCACTTCAGCATAAAGTGGGAATCCAAGGGTTTTCTAGCCTGTGCTTGGTTTGCATCTGATACCGTTCTGTTAAAGATTTATGAGTTACTTGAATGTGACTGTCGTTACTGGCCACTCTGAACTCCACTTACACAGATGTAACTTTGATTCAGATAGGGCAACTAAAGTTTGCTTCAACTAGTGATGAAGCCATAACTGTGCCAAGTATATTTTGGATATGAAAGGAATCTTGTGTACTTTCTTACTTACTATTTTCTAGGCCAGAGCCTTTAAAAAGTCCCTCTCCAATGGTTGTGTAAGTTTTGTTTCCATTCTTTTCTTCCATTCTTCTTGTCCTTCTCATTCCTTATCAAAGATCATAATTTTTTCATGGAGTTCAAGCCCTCAGATGGCAGCATACACTGAAAAATCTGAGCAGCCCTTGCTTTACTAGGAAGTATGGTGAGGAAGAGCAGGTGAATGGGATCAGTCCAGATAGCCTTACTGGCTGGTTGGGAGGGCTGGAGAAGGTTGGTGTTCCTCAACACTTTGCTGGCACAAGTGAGGATGCTGTCCTCACCTTTGTGTCCTTTGAAATGCAAGAGAGAAGCAGTCTCAGTGAGCTCTATGTCCACGGCAGAGGCATTTAGCACCAGTTTTATCTGGATTGGGTATACTGAACAACTTTTGAAATGTCACTGTATGGTACCCAGGAGTGAAGTTGTTTTTCACTCCCTATTGCAAATGGAGTCACAACACAAGTGTTTCTGGCACATGCCTCTGCTCGCATTCTTATTCTCCTTCTTTTTGATTTTTAAAAGTATTAATTTTCTGCATCTCTGGCCACAGGAGAAGATGGCTATCCTACAGCTGGGTGTATGTGGGTGGGTCTGTCACGGATGAAAGTATTAACACAGTAATGATTTAACAGGAATTTTAGATTTATTAATAAATAATGGCAATTGATCATTTACAAAATAATTTAGAAAATGTTATAAAAATAGTGACTTATTTACAGATTCTAGGATGACAAGATTCACACTAACTTACTTCATGGTATCTTAATTTATACATACGTATATGCGCATACACAAACACAAAACGTACAAACACACACAGAGAAACAAAAGTATTTGGATTCAGTAGAATAAGTACAAAATGTACAAACACACACAGAGACAAAAGTATTTGCATCCAGTAGAATGAAGTATGTACCCACACACACCAGTAAGCAGAGAAAGAGTGGGTGAAAGAGAAGCTAGCTCAAAGAAAAATTTCCCTCTTCTCAAGTTTAGAGTAAATACTCAAAATGCCTTGGCATTCCTCAACAGGTGATAATTGAGACTCGAGTGGGTTGACTTCGTCCTGGTCTTCCATCAGCTCTGGCAGCAGACGACACCTTAAGGATTTTGATACCTGAGAGGCGTCCCAGCTCAGGGGAGATGCTGGTCACAGGCCCGCTGCGATCCAGGAGAGCTCAAAGGGTCTTCCTTGTGGTTGCAATTTATAGGGTCCAGGATAATTGACTTTTGTCAGATACCTTTTGCTCCCGCCCAACTCGAAAAACGAAGTATTCTGGTGCCTTCCAGCAGTTGCACAAGAACTTGATGAATGTGCAACTCTGTTATTGTTCCCATTTGACCACATCCCAGGCACAGGTGTGCCAGGCCCTTAGGAGATGATGGGCTGTTATAACCGTTTCAGAGCAATCGGGAGGGGCAGGAGCCAGGCTCGTCCCCTTAACATTAGCAGTTCCTATCTCCACAGATTGGTGTATAGCTCGGGGGAGGTGGGTGGAATCACACCTAGCACCAAGCAGCCCAACAAGGAGGGGCGGGGAGGGGTAAGAATTGCACCACCACAGGGTCCCTGTATTCATCTGAGACCCCACTGATTTCACTCAATTTCTCTTCAATAGCCAATGTTCAGTCATGCATGCTTCACTTCAGGGCTGCAGTCTAAATTAGTTTAAAGTTCATTTGGTGTATTCTGAACAAATTGAATGGGAATTCAGCCCACAGGTACTGGTGTGTATGTTTGAAGATGGAATGTGGTTCTTAGATTTTTTTAATGATTTCTTGAGTACAGCTAAAATTTGGCCATGTATGTTATATACATCATTGTGACTAAAGGAAGCAAAGGGAACGGAGCACATTACCTCATTTCTTAGAACTTGTAAGATCAAAGGTTGTTCTGAAGAATTATATGCCTGAAATACATCACATTCTTCTGATGGCCTATGTATTTTCCACTGATGAGAAAGTTTTTTTCTTAGTGTTTGAAAGCATATAGCATTTGGAAATTAGCTGTATTTCTGCACCGGGACATTACATTCACATTTATTTGGTCTGCAAAAGTCTTAGTTGGGACCAAACATACTTTTGTCTAACTTTAATCCCTTTGCTCTGGCTACTCTGTTAAAATTCTGTAGAGTAACTTCAGGCTCTTAAATCAGACTCAGCTAACGAAGCCAAGATGTTATTTTCTGTCCTTTCTTGGCAATTGACTCCAGGAGCACTCTGCAGCAGGAGGCCTGTGTGATCCAGTGATGGATATGTCCATACTGTCATCAGTACACAGACTGTTTTCTTGAAACAAGTAATGTCAAAGCACTTCAAAGTGCTTTGACAGGATCCTTTCAAGGAAGGAACATAGCTGTTGTCTGCTTGAGGCAGGCAGGAGAACTGGACCCAACTACACAATATATAAGTGCATTCAAAAAAATACTCTGAAAAACAGGTTTATCATTGGGTCTTCCTCAAACCTGGCATCAGTTTTTCTCCTGATAATAACTAATACAGATGGGTGACTAATTTAAATTTATGCTTGCCTTGGTTGCTACTCTACACTGTGTAGTGGCTGCAACAGGAAATCTAGTAATTTAATGAGAATTTAGATTTTTTCTTCAGTTTTCAGTGAAACTGAACATGACTGCAGTGGCCATGAGATACTAAGGAGCACATGAATCCATATATACAAGGCCATATCCTCTCTGCTTTAATTCATATTAATAGCAAGAGAACAATGTAAATCATGCGCTGTGATAGTGATGTTCTTGTGGTAATGGAATTATGCAGTTAAATTCCACAGATTTGTTCTCAGTCAAATTCCAAAAGGCAGAAAAAAGCAGGAGGAGAGATGTTGTTGGCATGTCTTTATATTTCCATGCTCTCCACAAGAATGCCTGCAACACTATCAGAGTTACTGTGGGAATCCTCATTATACTGAAAGACAAACGGTGGAATCCTAATAGTCCCCCTTGGCCTCGGTGATGCTGTGAAACCTGTGTTCTTCCCATCTGTTCTCAGGTAAGCTTTAACCTTTGGGGGCAAGGTGAGCTGGGGCTTTAGAGCTTTTCAGCTCAGCATCTAACTCAGGGCTGCCCAACATACAGCCCCAGCCATCTGGGCTGCACATATTCACCAGTCACAGAAAGGAAAAGCACTGTGGGGTCCCCTAGGAAAGATAGTCATGAGGAATGGGCTGTGACCACCATTTGGCTGGCTGGTAGCCTGCTCTGTGTATGAGAGACCCTTGGGGAAGACATCAGTCCGGACAGGATCTCCGTGACTTGTCATGATGGTGACAGCCCACTCCCAGCGTCCCTCTTTTCTAAGGACCTCTGACGTGGGCAGGCAGCAGCATACTGATGTTCATGTGCACAGCATACACACAGAAATGTGTCAAGCCTACTACACCTGAGTTGTATCACATTCATTCATTTGACAGGACAGGGTCCAGTACGTATGTCCTCCATGACATATGTAGTGTATCCCACTGCAACAGTAAAGTTGAGCATTGCCACCTAAGCAAGGGGCACTTGCTTTTTCCTCATACATAAGTCTGCTGTAGGCAATGAGCTGTGGCACTGGCATATGTCTCTGTGAGGAAGGAAGCTCCTAACCTTGTTACCTTGTTTGCCATTTTATCCCAGAGTATCTAGCCATTCCTTCAGCTAAATGCACAGGTAGCATTTCCCCCAGTGCTATCTTTCCTGCCAAGTTCCTCAGGCTGATAAAAGAAAATGGCGTTCATAGCATTTGTGATGAGTTTCCAGAAGTTTAGGGACTCAGAGAAAAATTGCTTAGCATTTAAAATGCTTTGTTTTGTAAGATATTTAGCGTGATATTGCAGCCTTTTTCCCCTTTGACTTGTGCCCAAAACCACCAGTGATTTTACTGGTTTCACTCCTGACTGAGCCTGGGACAATCAAGAGGAAAACTGTCTCCCTCCAACCCCCAGGGTTGGGCTACCATGAGCAATAATCCATAGCAAAATGATACATGAATTTGTGACTTTCCCCAAAACATTAACACACATTTTTTCACCAGTACGCACATCTACTTCAAACATTACACACAGTCTAGCTATGTACCTACTACCACTTGGAAGGCAATCTTCAAGGAGGTGGAATAATTCTAAAAACATGAGTATAAAATCCCTGTTTTCCGCTTTGTCTTCATAAAGGTTGTAACACAGGAAGTTAGGAGTGCCAGGAAAGATGGGCCTGTTGGATCTGCCCACACGAAATGCCAAAGAAAAAACTTGAGGAGGATGGAGCACAGAAACTTCCCTACATTGCCACACTGCTGTGAGAGTAAACTAGATTAATTCAGCCTGTTGCAAGAGAGAGTAGGTGATCAGCATATGCATTTCTTTTTCTTCCTAAAGAACAGGACTATCCTTCTGAGGAACTGAAATCTTCAGGACATGCTAAGTAAGGCCAAGTTGCTTCATGACCTAGTAAAGATGCTGATAATTGTAGTCTAGAACTATATTCACTTCTCATACTTGTCTTTTTTTATATCTCATAACCCTTATTTTGATCAAGTAAAGTTACTGTATCTTTCATTTATTAAGTTTGTCAGGTAATGAAGGTAACTGTGATTGACCCATTGGCACTGATGAGATCACATTTCCCCAGTGAGTGGCAAACAGTATGCAATGGATTAGCCTTAAAATGTCATCTATCTTACCCTGCCTCAGGGGGCCCAAGGCTTCATAGGATGTTCCTCCAATAAGCTGGGTGGAGGATCTGGCTCTGACAGTTGAAGTGGTAAACTCTGGTAAAACACAATCTTGTAAGTCTCATGAAGTTTCCTCTAGTGGACCCAACAGCAGATTGCTAGCAATGGGAAAATGGGCAGAGGACCAGAGGTCCCTGGGAGGACACTTAAATAACTCCACCTTTATGTAAGGCAGAGGAATATAGAATAATAATTCTATTCAATAATGTTATAAAATACTTACAGCTGTAAGTGCCTTGCAAATAAAATTACAATGATGATGGAGTTTTTGAGCATTGCAGAATAAATGAGAGCAGACCCTGAGACTTGGAAAGTTATGGCTAACATGAAATATAGGCAAATGGGAATGCTTTCTCCTTATGTCCTATCATTCTTCCCTTTCAAATCATATCTTCCTATCAATTATCAAAAAAAAAAAAAAATTTCTCTGCCAGTTACAATGTCATAGTTTCTCCCAAATGGCAGGACAGGCTGACAGCAGGACTAGCTACATATAAAAGGCAAGTACTGAAAGTGCACACTCAAGTGTTCTTGAGTCTAATAGAGTTCAGCCTTTAATACAAGCCAGACATAGGGACCATAGAGTCTGACAGCTCGTATGTTTGTGTTAAGCTGAAACAGTTTGGGTATTCTGCAGGTAAGGAATGAGATTGATTAGAAAAGTTACATGAGCAAGTGAGGTTCAAGACCAGAAGCCAGAAACTTTTCAATTCTGTAAGAATAAAACTCAGTTACAGGAGACTGAGACCATTTCTAGACCTCCCTTGTGGTCATCATTGCTGAATGAAGAGCGGGATGAATGTTCATTCTGCAGAGAGAGATGTATGCTAAATTTTAATTATATACTATATCTAGTATATCATGTAGGTTGTTTGGTGAAAGAGGGGTTGAAAAATATGCGGTGAAGTCTAGTCACCCATCATTTCCTTTGAGAAAGTAATGCTTCCTGGTGAAGTTATTTTCCTCCGGGGTACATTAGAAGTAGTAGCTGTTGCTATAAATTTCTTCTCACAAGTAAAATTGTATTCATATTTTTGAGCAGTTTCTTCCATATGGGTGATTGGTTTGCCTGTCTTCTAAACTTACTAAGAAGAAATTACTATCATCCCTCACAGGAAGATTCATTAGGTTTGTTTTTTCCATTCTTAACTTGCTCACCTGATTTTTCCCCAGAGAAGGCTGTGAACTTATTGGCATAACTAAGATAGCTGCACGTGGACAGCTTTGAAAGGGATAAGGGTCTCAGCTCTTGCACTGCCTTACTGTTAGAAAAATATTCTTTAGGTAACAAAATTTGGGCAGCAAAGGAGCCCAGGATGGGAAACTGGAGATTGGGGAAAGGGGCATACTACCATGAACTGAAGAACTAGTTAATTAGTTAAAGTTTAAAAAGAGGAAGAAGGATTAATTGAATGAAAAAGTACAGAGCATATTTTGTAGCATATGATCAGACATCATTAGGCCAGACACACAAACACACACACTCGAAGCGTGGAACAGAATCAAATCTCAGCTATTTGGCAATTCGAAGACAGCAAGATGTGATGGCATAACCTGAAGAAAGCAGGGACACATGGAATACAAAGCATTTATAATAAGAGTGTAGAAATATTTTGGGTTTAATGTGCTTAAATTTGCAAAGTAATTTTATGGCATTTAATTTTCCATAATAAATGAAAAAGACTGAGATTTTTTTTCTCAGAACTGACTAGTTGACTACCCAGGGTGATTTACCTGATTACAAATAAGTTAACTCTATAATCTGTCTCACTAAGGCTCCTTAACTTCATCACAAAATCTGACAACTTCTACCTTTCTAATCCTATGAAAATATCATATATTTTCTTATAGACTCAGCAAATATTTTTCACTTAATCCACAGGCAACACTTAAAGAATCACGCAGACTTATTTATGGCACATATAGATTGTAGATTTGTGTAGATCGAACAGTAAAGCCACCACACTGCTGGTTGCTTCAGGACACTTGGACTGGGTCACAGGACCCTCCCTATGCAGAAATGAGACCCATAGTGGACCTGTAGTGTTAAAAGAGCAGCAGTAAATAATAGCAAGAGAAAATTAGAGCAATGGTTTGTGTGACTCTGTATTAGAGCTCACCCACCAGAGCCTCCTTCAGAGCTACGCTTGGTTTTGCAGACCTGGTTCCTTCCTACCCACTAAAATTTGTTTTCAGCCAAAAACTGCTAATAAATGTAATGCCTTAAAATAGCAGTATAATGTACACAAATGCTTGTAAGCTGTACACGCCCAGTCACAGTGCTACTTCTCAGGCTGCTGCTCTGCTAAATATTAGTACTTTTAATGATTTATGTGGTGTCACTGAGCTGTGTGACACTTCACAAACATGTAAGAAGACTGGTTCAACCGTAAAGTCAGAATAACTTCCTCGGTTTCATGAACTGAGGTAATGGGCCTCCAGGGGAGGTCAGTCCACCTGGAGAGTAGGTGCAGACCTGCTTGCGGACAAGACCCCCACTAGTTAAGCATTAATTTCAACAAAAGGCATTACAAGAATTTTCCTAGAATAAAGAGAGTTTTCCATATGTCTTTCTGAACTGGGTACTGAGAAATGCAGCTTACAACTCTTTCACTTGAAGAAGCAAGTCCGGTTGTTATAAAAAGAAAACCAGTGCTGAGTTGGTCTTTTGCATTGCATCTGTGAATGTACAAGATTATAGATTAATAATGTGAAGAGGAAATTAAGCTTGATAAGGCTAATGACATGAATTGGGGGCAAAAAAATAAATAACCTATTGCAAATACTTACTAACATGACTAAAGCAAGATCTACTCAGTATGTACTGGCAAAGCCCCCCAGCATGCGTGCAGGCGCATGAACGCACACACGTGTGCTGCATTTTAGACCAGCATTATGCATTTGATACAAGCACAGAACGAGTTAGACTACAGCTTTTTCCACCTAGAAAATGTTTGCAATTCATTCAGCTGCAAATGAAAGGATAGAAATTGAAATGTCAAGGAGAAACTTGATAAAATATTAAACAAGTCAATTTGTTTTCAGCTGACCCCTTCATTTTAGTAAAGTATATTTCACAATGAAAGGATGTTGCAAATAACAAAAAGAATAATTTTGTTCTAAAAATGGCCATCTTTTTCATTCTGGCATTGTTTTCATTCTCTTTGGAAGGCATGAAATTTAATGCAAATCAATGCAAAAACAACTATTAAATTGGAACTCTGGGTTCTTTAACAGCAAACTATTTTTCTGAACACTTTCCACTTAATGCTTTACAGCTGTTGCGGCCAGACAAGTGTTAATTTAGAGGGCAAGCCAGAGCTGCTCTGGGAGAGCAATGTTTGGAAGTGAACTGGCAGCCAAAATAGGGTTTAGCACCCCCCTGCCCCTCTGGCTCCCCCCACCCAGGACCCTCTCCAACCCCCCTGCTCTCACGGCTGCCCACAGTCAGGGCTCACCCAGGGCTGTCGCTGCGCCCAGCTTGGCTCCTAGCACGGCTTTACAACCAGGGTGGTCTCTCCTCCCTCTCCCACCTCTTTCTTCAAGTATTTACTGGAAACATGTTTGCTTGGAGGGGAGGGCTGATCCTTTTTCACACAGAGCTCCCCTCCCTTTTCCCAGGAAGTGTGTTCCTGAAATCATATTTTATTACAGATAAATAAAACACTGCTAAAATTAGGCTCAGAAAGTGAAGTAGCAGGGTTTCTTGGCTGTACTCTTTCCCCTGTGTGGTCGTTATCTGCTCCAGAGAGCTGCCACTGGTCGTTAGGATCCCTTGTTAAACCAGTGGTGCTCAGAGGCAGCCTGTGTCCCTGTTTCTGTAATGAGGTGCCTTTGCAGCGATTTCACCTTGCTTCTGTTATTTCTGCCATCCCAACATTTTTCAGACACAGTTCAATCTGGTTTCAAGGTATGCTAACCATAGCCTCCAGCTGCCTCTAGGTAAAAATCAAGGCAACAATATTTGCCAGTAATACAAAGTTATTCTGGATAGTTAAAAACAAACTCTACTTTAAAGAACTACAGATATACTTTACTCTACTGCCTGACCAGAAAGCAAAATAGCAGGTCACATTCAGTGTAGAGGGAGTGGTGTTCAAAGGGAAACCAAATCCTACCTTCATATATACACTGACAGACTCTGAACTGGCTGAGGTTACCCCTCAGGACTGAGATTTTTTATTATAATACATAGACCAGTAAAATACCAACTCAGTGCTTCACAGATGATAAAAAAGCAGTTAAAATTCTAGAAATTATTACAAGGAATTAGAAAACAAAATCATGTCAGTATGACGGTGTAGCAAACTGTGATTCAGCTGCACCTTCAACGCACTGCAAATCTGGTCTAGCCCCCATCTGCCCTCATGGTAAAAATGGTACCTGAATCCTAGAGAATGCTTCAGGTACAACATGGATTTAAAAGAAAAAAAAAAAAGTATACAAAGGTATACCTCAGACAAGGGATGACTGAATATATTAGGGACTCCTTAGCCTGGAAAAGAGGGGGCTATGATGAAGGTGTACAAGACCAAGAGTGGTTGGAGAAACCAGGTGGGGATCCACTGTTTGAGAAAAAACCTGGGGGCATCGAATGGGGTGGTGTCAGGTTTGAATGAAGGTTAAGCACACTTACTGTACAATGTCTTGGATGTTAAAAACTCTGCCTGGGTTAAAACTGAAACCAGACAAATTTACAGAATAAATACATCAACAGGTGTTAGATGCAAAGGAAATCCCTGAAATCAAATTGCTGGGGTGTGAGTGCATTCCTGAGCTTGCTTTCCCTGTCCCTCTGCTCCTCCCCAGCTTTCCGCTGTAACCGAGAGGTGATGAGACTAACTCAACCTTCAGGCTGATTTACTCTTGCTGGTTTTAAGTCCTTTTTGGTTTTATGTCTTTATATTATACTGCTGCATAGTAACAAAGCAAAGTCACCTCCAGACCGACACAAGCATTTCAGTGAGTTTCCCCTGCAGTAGCAGTATCAGCAGCAGCAGCAGCAGCAGCAGCAACAGCAGCAGCAGCAGCCTGGTGCTGAGCACAGAATGTCTCGTGTGAGCCCGGCAGCCGCCCGCACCAGCACTGCCTGCTCTGGTGCCTCTGCACCCTCTACTCAGTGCTCAAAGAGCTGCAAGAGCCCTTTGGAAGGTTTAATTACATCCAAAATTCATTGAAAGTAATTTAGGCTCTCACAGCATTTTCACAAGCCATTGTGTTTCCACCTGCTTGGTTTCTGCAGCCTAGGGTACGGCATGGAGTGATGCAGGCAGCTTGCCAGTACCAAAATCAGGCTGGCCCAGCTGGAGGCTGTGTTTTCCTGAGCCTCGGGTGAGGCTCTGGCTCTGTGCTTAACCTCTGTGCCATGATAATGCCCAGGAAGAATGACTGCAGTGTAAATTGCAGCATTTGAAGTCCGATCAGGATTAATTCATATTGCTGATGCACCCAGTGAGGCCAGAGAGCTCCCAGTTCATGCAAGAGGCAGGTGATTTTGACTCTAAAATCCTGGATAAGTGGTTGTGGCAGAGAAGATACCAGTGACCACCAGCTCCCAAGCTGGCTGCACATCTGGGTGTCACGAAGCATGTGACGACAGTCAGTACTGCACTGCCTAGGTTGCCTCAGAGAGCTTCAGCTACATGGCTACAAGCAAGCAACAAAGTTTCATCTTCCTTAATTCTGAGTGCCAGTTCACCTCATCTAGACTTAGACCAGACAAACCTTAGGTAGGAGCCCAGTCAAGCTCCCTCAGGGCATGAATGAAGCCTATGAACTCTGGGAGCAAATGTTTTCATAGGCAACTCAGTCTTTCAAGCCCAGCAATCCCTTCCAGATATTTTTCTTCTCTATGCAAGCCTTTTCCATCATTTTTCCACTTCATGCCATCTGCTTAGTTTCTGCTGGTTTAGGGGTGGGTTTTTTCTGGGCTACAGAGCTACCTCTACCTGCTATGGAGGAGGGATTCCAAAGTCTGGAATGGTACCCTGGTAGCTGGAGCTTCAGGGGAAACTACTTGCTGGGTCATTGCTATGTGTGCACTGGCTGATTTGCTCTAACTACTTAAAAATATTGACCAATTAGCTTATAAAATTAACATGATTAGAGTTGCATTTTCTTCCATAAGAGAACAAGTCATATTGTATTGCTAATAATAAGGCAGGCTAAAAATCTGTACACAATTCTGGGTGGTTTTCTCACATTTTATTCACACTTTGAATCTGTTGCCTCACTGAAAAGATGATGAGATTTAAGCCATTGCTAGTTACAATGCATGTGTGGACAAATACTATTTTTATAGAAACAAGATCTTCGTTGTTTTGATGTTGTTTACTGGGGTGTTTCCACTGTGGTCTCCACTTAACCTTGATACTGTGCAGTGAGCCTGTACTCTTCTGTTTCCTCTGAGCAGAGCTGCTTCTATGCCTTACTGCATCACAGCCACCAACAGAAAGTGAAAGCTTTGCGAGCTTCTCTAAGCCATAAGAGCTTCAGGACATTTATCTTTCTCTTTTGCTTTTCTAACTGAGATTTCACTCTCCTCAAAGTAAGTGGAGGGAGAAAATGTATAACTTACACAAGGCGCTGGATTTCTGCATCCGCCACCAGACCATTCTGGGTTACAGCATTGTGTCCCTGCTGACGGCTGCCAGCGAGCACATCTTCTCATCTGTGGTGTTCAAGTGTCCCTGCAATTCTAAGAACATGCTGTACGGCTCCGTCTTCCTCATAGTGCCTGCCTTCATCCTCTTTCTGCTTGGCTACATGGTGAACGCCAGGACGTGGCGCCTGCTGACAGGCAGCTGCCCCCCGGAGAAGCGCTGCAGCTGCAGCCCCTGGGGAGTCTGCGCCCGCTACTGCCTCATCCTGATGCCAGTGACAGCCAAAGCCTCGGTGGCCCCCCTCACCTGGATCGCTGTGGCCCTGCTCAGAGCCAGCTTCTATGAGTGCGCAGCCAGCGGGAGCAGCCTGATAAAGGACCTTGTGTGTAAAGATAAAGGACAAGAGTGCCACAAGCTGATGGTCAAGTTACCCTGCGATGAGAAGTTATCGGAGAAGATATCGAGTGAATTCCTCGCCCTTCAGGCACAGTCCCAGGTAAAGCCTCACCACTCTTCACCCCATGGGCTTCAACCCTGGCTGCTCAATGAATGGTTGTGCCTGCTGGGGACTGTAAACAGTCCTCTCTCATGCTATATAATTTACAAAAGTACATGATTAGCAAAAATTCATTAGCAAAAAGACACTAACAGAAAGGTAGTAAGTGCATATTTATGCTTTTTACTGGGTTTGCATGTTTGCATGGCAATTGTTTGGCACTGTTATTTACAAAACCTCTTTCAAATCTGGGCAGGGAATCAGACTAGAGACTAGGACTTTCCACAGCAAGTTTTCTTCTCTTTTAACTTAGTCATGGTGCGAGTTCTCTTTTTCTACTTTTACCCCTCTAAATAACTCAGACTTTTGTAAATAGACATTAGCTGAGGGGAAGCTGAGGTCACGAATAAAGAAGAAGCTGATGTCTCCTTGCAACAGAGGCCTGGCAAGTGAAACAAATAAGGACAGCTTGTTTGACTACAAATCTCAGTGCTTGAACCTATTAATAATTTCACACTTGTATTCTCAAAGAATGGTTAATATAGGTATCTGGCTTGTTAAAGTTTTCTTGAGCTGAAGGAAAACTGCATAATCAAAACAATAGCACTTGTGGGTGGATTTTTTTTTTTGTTTGGGGTGAAATGAAACCCCAAAATTTTGGCAGCACTCCAGTTTTGTTTCCAGGTTTGTTTGGTTGTCATCTTAACTCCAGTAGAAAAATCAGGCTTTATCACTTTTTCTCAGGAAAACATAGTTAATGGACTTAAGTTTATAAGAGTATATAATATAAGTTTATAATTACTTGGACTTTTATAAGTCCTTGTTTAGTACAAATTTGTTAAATATTTAGCATGCTGCTTCTCCAAGAAAAAAGCTGTAAAGGGGCAAATTCTATACCATTGAATTCAGGTAGGGTAAGAAAGGAGCAAAATCAAGGCAGACTGACTGTTACTGATACTGCAATGGCATCTAAAGAAAACCCAACAGTCAAACAAAACCAGAAAAAGTGTGAGAGCATTTTTATTATTGTCCATTATTTTTAATATGTGATCTACTTTCAACAAAATTAAGAACCAAAAAGAACGCAAACTCATTTCTCTTTAGCACTCAATGTTTTTCACTTAAAAAAAAAATCAGCCTGAGGTGAAAGGGGATGCTGTGAGATCTCTGCCTGGAGCTTCCAGCTAAGTACCACTGGGTACTGGAGGGACCAGCATCTACTAGAACACCCGCTTTAGGTGGGGCCTCAGACCTATCTAGGGATGTTAAAATCATGTATAAAACAAGAATGAATTTCCATATTCCATAGTCAAATCCATGTCCTGCCTACCAAACATATAGGACACAACTTTTCGTGTGTGCTGTGGCAACTGGCTATTTTTTGCAGGCTCAGACATCAGGGAGAGGAGGTACTTTCCAAGAGCAGATAAAACACAGTCAGTAGGTCTAATTCGCAGCACCAGAGGTGGACAGGGTGATTCTGCACCCTCTGCACCATAAATCTGACCATAACTGTAGAATCTGCTGGTCAGTATATCTTTGGTCTTAACTTCAAAGTTAAGAAAGCTGGATATAACTGAGGAAAGAACTTCACCTTGTCTTTCTTTTGGTATTCATCCTCAATCCAACAAGATCAGCCCAGGGGTGCAGAAGCTCTGTAAGTCTGGCTGAATTGTGTGCATGGGATCCTCTCTTTCCACAGCAAGAAGATTGTTACAGGCACTCCAGGGTGTCTTTTCTTACAGTTTTTTGTGGTTGTGCTTACAGTTTTTGCTTCAATGTTAAGTTCTATACTCCCACATATGGCCATGCAAAACCACCATTAACCCATCTATCTCTTTTCCAAGCTGATAGGATGGTTCCTGATAGCCAGCATCATGACTGTGGCACTGATTTCAACATGTATCAGCCGCTGTTGCTCCCCGGTTAGCTATCTTCAGCTCAAGTTCTGGAAAATTTACTTGAAAAAAGAACAGGAGCTCTTTGAGATCAAGGCTAAAGAGCATGCAACCAGGCTGGCAGAAATAAACACGAATTGCTTTTTTGAAGCCACTGACCCAGCACCATTTCAGACTCCCAGCAATGAAGACTGGCGGAAGGTTTCATTCTTGTATACCTTCAATTCGCAAGAGCAGTATTACAGCATGATACACAAGTACGTTAATACAAACAGAGGCAACAGCGTCAGATTCGGGGAAGGACATCAGAATCCCCCAGGTTTAGGATTTGTGGATGAAGAAAATGCAAGCGAATCAGGGTTTTAATGAAACAAATCCTTTGCAACACTGGCAGTATTTTAACCCTGCTGATATAGGAAAAGGCTTATTCTGTGCTCTTACTGAAGTCTGTCTGAATTGTATGTAAAATCTGATAGTTGTAACCCTCAGCAGATTTGTTTTTAAATACACTTTATTACTTTTGCTTAAGTATATTTCAATAAATACATCTGTCACGATCGGAGCTTTCATATCTTGTTGTTCATTAAGAAGAGTCCAACGTGTAAAATAATCAACATCCACAGAGATGTCGGCATGTACTATGTCAAATTATTACCAAACATCTTAAGGGCATTTGGCAACTGGAGTGACAATACCAAACCATTGTACCCGGCAGTATCAAAGACACAAGAAGGAATGGAAGTTTTGATCAGAAATTCAGCTTACTTTATAAGCTCTCACTTGACAATATATCTTTTGGTGGAGCAAGCTGTAGACTAAAATATTTACTTTCAGTCAATTAGTTTCTCAAGGCAAGGGCCATATCTTTTAAAATCTGGGAAGCAATTAGCATTTTGGAACTACCTGTGTGTAACAAAGGAGTCCATTGGAATGACTTCAGCTGCTTATCAGTCTGACTAGATGAGCAAAGAGATTCCAGCCATTTTACCCCTACCTGCTCAGCAGCTTTAGGTAATAACAGTGAAACTAAAAACTTCCATGGTGGTGAATTTTCTCTACCACTGCCTGATCTTGATCACCTTTTGAAGCAGGCCTACTGCTCATTTGCTGTAATTGTAAGGCTCTTTAATGGAAAAAAGTAGGTAATTGAATGCTTCAGGAAAACACACCAACACTAAACTTCATGGGTTTATTCCATTTATATATTTTTCTCTTTTTTTCCAGAAAAATACATAATTATTATGGGTTTTTTAAAATATATATTACATATAGGATTTTGGCCCTGTCATCAGTACCTAAGCTATACCTGGATGTCCCTGCCAAATACAGTATTTAACTTGATCCAGAATGGAGTCTAAGTGCAAATTAGAATGTCTTGAGAGGTTAGGCTTATGCATAACTTGGCAGTATAGGCGAAGCTTATATCAACAAACATTTATAACACAGCTACATACTTAAGGACATTATAAATCTGCAATCCATATTAGCAAATAATAATGTTCTTATCAAAGAACATCTAATTATAAGAAACAAAGATACCAGTTTTGAGTGAAGAGTGATAAAGTTCAGTTTTTCTCTGAAAAGCCTTTTTTACAGAGCATTTTAAACAGATGAGTCAGATCGTTTGGTCCAGGCTGTCCTTTCATTCTTCACAGAAATCTTCTCTTTCTAGACAGTAAACTCTAACTTGGAAACTATTCAGACAGACAGAGAGGAATCCCATGAAGTTGTTTGTTACATTTTCCAAGGAAGAAGGAAGGGAAGAGCCTATTTTAACTAGCTGAATATAACTAGCTTGGAAGCTTCATTCTTCTTATAAACTGAAAATAAAGAATATAAAAGGAAAAAAAATAATTCTGTATATAGAAAAGAATTTTAAAAAGCATTCATTTTGTCACAGAGTCACTGACTTCCTGAGTGCTCTTTTCCTTTCAGAAACTTGATGATATTAGAGTAACAAGTGTCCAATTTGTTACTTGTGCCTCCAGGAAGCATGGTTCAGTTAAAAACGTTCTATTTTACCTCTCATATTGAAGAGTGCATTTGTTCATTGACGTCTGGAGAAAGATAAATCTACTCTGGAATGTCGTAAATGGAAGGGAAACAATGTCCTGGCCCCATTGCAATCAGTGCCAAAACATTCCTTGACGCAGTGGGGCCAGGCTTTACCTTAGAGATATAATAAAATACTTCAGGATAGACCGAAAGCCTCCAGGAACAAGCCATGCCTTATTTCATTTCCTGATGAGAAGCTGCGGTGAAAACATCCTCAGAATATGTGTTAATCCCTTCAGCTGCCTCTGGGTGGGCTTTTGCCACTTCCCACTCACGGTCACAACTGCCAGGGTCATTACCAAAGCTGTCTCAGCTCTCCAGGGAAGACACAGAGACAGCACTTCTAATTAAAATCAAGGAGCAAAGGCTTCAAATGGGACTGCAAGACATATCTTCAAGTTTGCTGGCAGTGATGGCAGTCTATTTTTCACAGCTAATATGACTTTTGGGGGAAGGAAAAAAATTATATCTATGTATAAGGGTAGAAACAGATGTTTATATACTGGTTTTGTATGCCGTCATATTTGAATTTTGATTTTTCCTCACCTTTATGTAACACTCATATCTTCTGTATGTAATTACATTTATAAGGAAGGGAATTTCAAAGAGAAGCTTCATCACACTTGTGAGTGCTTCATTAGACACATTCAAAAGAAGGGCCTACACTAAAGTAAGACACTGAGGAACACTGTGAATATGCTACCAAGCGAGACAAGCAAAAAAACTGTATGTGCATAAGGTAGCTAATGTCAGCAACTAATGGTAGTGTGGGTCACTGTTTTTTCTATTGTTTATTACCATTTTTCTACCTAACATTTACTTACTTCACCTTTAGAACACAATGGACAAGGTGATCCAGCGTAAGAAGAAAATACAAAAAACACTAACAGCAAAGTATGTGTGCATTGAGCATGTCTGCCCAGCACTGAGCTGAGCCAAGAGGAATGATTGCTGCATGACCAGATGCACAAGCGGCATATGACATGAGTATGAACTAGCACCCAGCCTAGTCTGGCAGTCTCATGTCGCCTCTTGGCTTGATCTTAAATCTGTGCTGCCTTGAGTCGCTCAGGCATTTCCGCTATGTATTCATTTTCATGGTGGAAATTTACACTTCAAAACTTACCGTGTCCAAGTAGAAGTAAAGATTTCCTTGGGCTGTTTATTCTGAAATGCTGAAACCTAAAGAAACAGCTCTGATGTCTTACATGGTCCATCACTGCAATGTTTGACACTGAAGGAAGGGGAGGAAGCCTTGGCCACACCAAAGCCAGTGTGGCAAGACTGCAAAGGCCCCAGGACGACACTAATGGTCCTTGCCTTAAAAATGTAATATCCATCCCTGACTTTGCTGGCTAATGCCTGCAGGCAGAAAATCTTTTAACAGGCGTGAATACACAGAAGTCAGCCTACGTGTCACTGCAATGCGGTGACTGACAGTTTTTAACTGGCACAGACCTCGACAGAAAATGTTACCATAGGTGTGTGCATGAACACACACACCTGCGTCCAAATCTAATGCAAGAGAGGTTTAAGTAAGAATCATAGAATCATAGAATCATACAGGTTGGAAAAGACCCTTGGGATCACCAAGTCCAACCATCAGCCCTACTCTACAAAGTTCTACCCTACACCATATCCCCCAACATCTCATCTAAACGACCCTTAAACACATCCAGGGATGGTGACTCCACCACCTCTCTGGGCAGCCTATTCCACTGTCTGACCACTCTTTCTGTGAAAAATTTTTTCCTAATGTCCAGTCAGAACCTCCCCTGTTGGAGTTTAAAGCCGTTCCCCCTTGTTCTGTAACTAATCACCTGTGAGAAGAGACCAGCACCAACCTCTCTACAATGTCCTTCCAGGTAGGTGTAGAGAGTGATGAGGTCTCCCCTCAGCCTTCTCTTCCTCAAACTAAACAGTCCCAGCTCCTTCAATCTCTCCTCATAGGATCTGTTCTCCAGGCCCTTCACCAGCTTCCTTGCCCTCCTCTGCACTCGCTCCAGCACCTCGATATCTCTCTTGTATTGAGGTGCCCAAAACTGGACACAATACTCAAGGTGTGGCCTCACCAGTGCAGAGTACAGGGGGACTATCACCTCCCTACTTCTGCTGGTAAGAGAATTGTATCTTACAAAACAAGGACAGTATAGGCTATTCACTTTCAGGAGAATTATAAAAAGAATATTTGGTTGGTAGGATGTGGCTGGAAAAAGGAAAAATGGCCACTGCCTTGTAAAGAGCCTTTTTGTGGTCAGCCAAAGGTGCCACATGCCCATCTCAGCCAGCTGAGCATAACCAGCAAAAACTGCACTGAGGGTTCCTGCACAGGCAGTGAAATCAGGCAAATTCCACAAGACCTTTCAGCCCTGATCAAAAAGAAATATTAAAAACAAACAGGGAGACTTGTTACTGGTTGTAACACATTGTTACATGTTGTAACTAGTTATTGGTAGCAAATAACAGCAGTTGGGCTGAGCCCAAGGCTGGGTAATGAATAGCTTAGCTTTTGTTCTGTACAAAATTGTTCTCTTAAAGTTCCATTACACTGTGCCAGCACTGTATGACACTGCTAAAACAAATGAAGGGAGAAGGATTATCATGAGGATTGTACAGATCTGGTGGGAATGAACCCTGCTGCCCCCAAGGTAAGAGGTGCCCCTCACTTAGCAGGATTAAGAGGTAAACAGACTGAGGGAAAAATAGGAGATGAGGGGTACAAATCACAACAATAAAATCAGAGTTAACTCTGGACTTCACTGAACTGAGGGTTTGTATTTCAGTTTAAAACAAGCGCTTTGGTTAGAAGAAGGTGAGCTGGCTTCGTGGATAGGGTACTGTGCCAGGATTTGGGTTTTTGTCCAACCTTTACCCAGGTATCTTGCATTATACCAGACAATATTAAACCCTTCCTATAACTCAGGTCTCTGAGAGGCTGCTATTTCTCTACTTTCCAGTCATGTTGTGGTAACAAGTCCACTGCCAAGGGGAAGATGTTCAACAGCCAGTGATGAAGGCCAGGTAAGAACAGACACAACGACCAGCAAACCAGTTGTGTGGCAATCTCTGAACTTTTATTCGAGTTTCCTTAGATGAGTACAGATCCACAGTGACTATACATAAAATACACCATGCTTTGTTCAGTTTAGTCATAAAATCAGTGTTCTTGAAGAGAAGAGTGACTTGAAAAGGCCCATAGGTTGAAGCAACACAAGCATTGCTGCAGTTGTCAGAGTGCTGCAGCCTGATGTATGCGCAGGGCGGAACAAGCAGGCCAGCAAAACCACATGTGGGGCCAGACAGAGCCATAATGAACCAAACCGGCTCCTGGCACCAGTGAAGCTGCGTCCCTCTCTGGTTTCAAACGGAGCAAGATGTCTGGTGTGGAGGACAATGAATGGCAAATGATTATGCATCAAAATAGGCACCTGACAGCAAGACACTGCATACAGGAGTCACAGCAGATGAATTCATTACTCCTAACTACAAACAGCCAGGGAAATAAAGCACCTGTTAGCAACTATGCTTTGAAACCTTACCGACACACAAAATGGGAAAAGGTGGTCATGTTTAGTCGAAAACAGTTGGTATCTGAATAAATATTTTGCATCCAGCATGCACTAAATACTGAGATAAAACTTTCATTGAGCTCAAGAGCATGGTTATGTGAGAAGGAAGGGCAGGCCATTTTGATCTTTATACTGATACCTGTGTCATTATAACTAACATTGTTCTCCCCCTGCTCTGCCCCCCGTTTGCTGCCCGGCTCTCTGCACCTCTCAAACATGTGACTGGTGCAGTTGGCTCAGCAAAGCCATTTTTACCCTGCATGTCTTCTTCAGAAACAAAAAGCGCATGATATCCCTCAGCAAGCGTTTCTCCCAGTATTTTTTTCATTTATTTCTTCTGTGCTTTCTGTCTTCAGCCTTCCTTAAAAATGTAATTCCTATTTCTGTCACAGCATCTCCCTTCAGCCTGTCCTGGAGGAAGGTAACTTCTGCTGGTAAGTGAACCTAGAAAGAATCAGATCTGATCAGTTAAGCAAAGAAATGCCCAGTTTTTCCCCTCCTCCAGTATAAAGAACTTTTCCTCTCTCTCTTACCACAAGGGGACTCCCTTTCTCAGCTTTCATAAGAAATGGATTTCTAGATTGTTTTAAAGTATCTTTCCCAAATGAGTTAATAAAAAGGAAGTTTATATACACTGGAATTTGTATAATACATTACCCTTCATTTGAGTGCTTTGCCTTCTTCCAAGAACTTAAATTGTGTACTTGATGATTTTGTGATCACAAAATTTCCCAGTCATGTACTAATACTTATAATATTTTTGTTAATTCCTCCTATATCAGATACTATAATTCTGAGACTGATGCACATATATAATACTTGTACATCTTTTGCTTTCTTGAAACGTAAGCTCCACAACTTAGTGACTTTCAAATGATGCCCTTTGTTTACTTTTGTAAAAGTCTTAAATTTAAGAACAAAATTTGTAACGCCATCTGATACACTTCTGATGCTTTTAACTTTATACTCATCCACACTTTGTTCTCCCTTTCAGCAGGCACTGCAGTAACCTGAGAATATTATTTATCTTCACATATTTGTAAAGAATCATGGATGGCTATTACCGATTACACCTATGCAGGAAAAAGAGATGGGCTCAAGGAGCAGCGAAGTCGTCCAGCATGCCCCCCTGGCTTTCCACATTACGTGTTAGCTGGCTGCCCAATCCCACCTGGATTTTGCACCCGAGTTGGCCACGGAAGAGCCAAGCAGGGACAGTGTGGAGGTGAGCCAACCTGTGTGCTTCTCTACCTCTGGATCCAGGATCTGTCTGGCCCTCTTTTATTTAGATATAGACATTTAGTCTGAGAGAGGTTAAACACTACTAAATTTCCTTCATTTATCTGAGCAAGTGGTTTTGCTTTCCTGTGCCTCTGCATATTAACAAAGAATGGAGAACACTGATATGCACTTCCTTACCATTTCCAAGGCACCTCGAATCACCCCACAGAGGAGGTTACAGTAGCAAAGCGATGCTCGTTCTGCTGGCAGCTCCTCCACAAAGTCCACTAGTGGGTTTTTGTCCAGGATTAAGGAGAATTCATTTCCTGCGGCACTACTGCAGCTCACAGTAGGGGTGACCCCGAGGTACATCTTGAAAGCAACCTGCAAAAGGATGAAACTCTGCTGCTTGAATCTGTTGTGTGCAAACAGAGGTGAAACTTTAGGATGCAGGATTCTCATTCTGTAGACCAGCTTTACCCCAAGAAAATAGGGGGAAGGGCCAGATAGGCTGGAAATCAAACTAGATGTCTCTTCTGTGATCAGAGTCAGAGATGTAAATCTGGAGCTATGGGATACTCCAGGGAAGTATGGCAGAAGGCTGCTTATTCTGTCTTTGATGTTCCTACATTTACAACCCCAGAGTGGTTTCACTGTTATCACTGGTCTGCTTTCAGTCATGTCACACTCCCCTGGGACCACTAGCATCTATGTTAAGTCCTTCACTACATTGCCGGCAACTTTGATAATCACAGCTCAAGAACTCCTGCAACTGATGAGTGTGTGTTTTTACTCTGATCTCCATCTGCAGTCACAAAAAGAAACAACCACCCGCCAAGAGTAAGACTGCCAAGACTGCAAACTTGATGATATAGAGCATTGCTTGCTTTCCTTCCACCACCAATGACGTTACTGCAAATGTGCAACATCTGCTCTGCTAGTGGAAGGGTCCCCTGTGAGCACGTTTCTCCAGACAGTGACATCACGGTGTTATCTAGACAGGGCGTATGCAGGCAGGCTAGCAGCAGGCTGCTCTTCCTCTGGAGAGCTCTCTCTCCCCTGCTACACCACTACAGACTGCTACAAACAAAGATAAAGTGTCTTTTTACCTCTTTAGTGAGTGTCAAACATGGATGGTTTCCAAGCAATGATGGCATTCTTTATGAACCGGAAAACTGCTGTAGGTTACAGTTTTATGGTGCTGCTGACAATGGGAGGTGAACGTCTGTTTTCTCTTATTGCTTTCAGATGCCCCTGCAGCAATGAAAACTTCAGGTACGGTTTGGCATTTCTCTTCTTCCCAGCTTTTGTTTTGCTAATTATTGGATATTTCATGAATCGCAAGACCTGGAAACTTTTTACAGGCTGCTGGGTGAATCCCAGAAAAGTATTCCCCAGAGGGAATATCTGCCATTTCTTTTACATCTTTGGACAAATCACTTTAAATGCTCTGGTAGCGCCAGTGATGTGGCTTTCTGTGGCTTTGCTCAATGGGACTTTTTATGAATGTGCCATGAGTGGTGTGAAAAATCCTGCCTACCTAAGTGCAGTTTGCCACAGCAAATCTACAAAGTGCTTTGAAGAGCTACACAAGGTAGCCTGTGACAGAGGCTCCATGGTCTTTCCAGAAAGTGATGAACTGAAACGAACTCTTCAAGCACAGTCCCAGGTAAGAAAAATAAATAAAGAGCGTTATGCAGTTTGTACTGTCTCTGTGATTTATCTGTGAAAGATTCCGATGTCAGGTGCTAAGATAAAACTATTGGTTTCAAATAAGCAAAGTTTTGTCATGATGAAGCCTTGCAAAACACAATCAATACACCTGTTAGTTCAGTTTGAGCTGTGCCATACTTCCTGTGGGTCCCCACTGACAGCAGGATCAGTAAGACCAGATAACTTAAATCTTTCTTCCTGAATGAAGATTGCTCTAAGGAGAAAAACACTGGATTGTTTAGGAGGCTGAATTAACAGATGTCACCCCATTAAAGGGGTCTGTCCTATTAAAAAATCCATATCACACTCTCCTATTTTATACCATCATGACAACTGTAATGAAAACTTAGGTCACTAACAGCAGAAAAATACTGGAAAATAAGATTTCTGACAGATTTGTGACTGCTTACATAACATATTTCTGTTTGTGTTCCTCATGTTAATGATGCCAGATGACAGCATGTTTTTGTCCTACTTGGAGGAAGGAAGAAACGCTAAAATAAAACAAGCAGAACATGCAAAGCTTAGATCGTATTACATTTTACTATATTCGTGTGATACAGTTTTTCTCAGTGCCTTGTAAGGTAAATAAACTCAGAGACAAATAAATCAAAACAAAGGAAAAAAAAAAAAGAAAAAAACAGGCTACAGAAAATGATGGAAAGATGATTGTTAGCAGGAAGGAAAAACACTCTGTGGAGCCAGCAAGTTTTTGTCAAGACAATTTTTTCCATCTGGAACCATTTCCTCCCCAAGAGCTGGTTTTATTTTCAAGTCCTCATGCAAATAGGACTGGAATGCAGATAAAGCCTGCACAGCAGACAAATAATTTTATTTGAGAGTTTTAGAAGGAAATAACAAATACTGCTTAAGACTTTAAGTTGTATGTATAGGAAATACTGAAAGACCAGTGTCTCAGTTTATAGCATGAGAATACAGAGGTTCATTGTCCAAGCTGTAAGAAAGTGAAAAGCTGCTAAAAAGAGCAGTTTCTCAAATACCCACAGAAATCATCAGCCAGTTCAAAGTGACTAGACAAATAATAGAAAGTGAAGCTATTCTTCCATACCAGTCCATAAGAATAATTGTTTGTCAAGCTTCACTGTTTCACATATTTCCCTGAGGAAACTTTCTATATTCTCTCATCTTAATACAGATTTTTACTGGCAGTTATTTTTTTAACATCAGTGCAAGAGTTCACATGAGAAAGGTTACAGCTCTCCATATCATCACCACTAAAGCATGGCAAATCCAGTTTCTATGGGTCTTGAAACCTAGTAGATTCGTTCCACACTGGAATTTGTTCCACTGTTTGAAAACAAGTAATTTTTTTGCAAATGTTTCACATTGCAGTACAGTAGGTGGCTAAAACTATTGGCTAGGCCAGTGGCACCAGGCATGAAAAAATTGTGTTCACACCTCTGCTCTCCTTAGAGGAGAACATCCCACAATAACAATTTCAAAGCATATTTTTTCACCCTCAGACCTTGCTCTAATCCTGGAAGTAGCTCTTTCTTTTAAAATGTTCTTAACAGAATTTTGTCAAAGTCTGAATTTGCTACAAAAAAAGTTGAGTGATGCTGGAGAAGCATATTTCAGCAAAAACAAAGTTCTCTGAAAACACAACAATGATTTTTAATCAGTGTGTAGATGAATTGAGCTCTATTCCAGTGCCAACACAGACCTGCCAATGCTCACACTATTTCTTCTTTCTCATGCACTCTCCTCCCAGCATTCTCACAGGATTAGGCAAGAAGGTAATTTTAGAGCAGTTTTGACATAAAAAAATATTTTCCACTACAAAGGGCTGATTCATTAAAGACAAAAAAGTTCACAAGAATAGCATAGATTTCACTGAATCTCCTGATAAAAGAATTGGGGATTACTTTTTAAATTTCAGACCATCTTTTATATTTCTGTTACCTAATTAATGCAGTTGTTGGTTTGTTTGGGGTTTTTTTCATTAAAAAGAAGTCTGAAAACAACACATCTAAAAATGGTCACAGTTTAAAATGTTGATTGAGCTGGGACAAAAGTTACTTACCTTTTTTGGTTTTGTAGTTCATCACAATTCAGAATTGTGTCTTAATCCTGATTTTTCCTTGTGCAATTTTATTTAACGCTTTCAGGAGATAGAAAACCATTTACCATCTAGTGATTGTGATATTTTATTCTCCCTAGGCACTTTTCCCTTTGTGTGACAGAATCCAGTGAGCCAGTCCAAGACACTACATGCCAGATGGTTATAGTTTTTCAATAAACTCTCATCAATATCCTAAGTTACCCAGATGCTACTCCTGATCTCAGGTCCACTGTGTTTTCTGAATAGCTCTATTCAGCCATAACATTATTTGATTGATCACTTAGACCTCTCTTAGAACTTTTCTTCATACATAGTCTTGTAGTTGAGGTCTGACTCAAGATCATCTGTCCCTGAACCTGCCATTGCCGTTGCACTGGACATGTCTGTTCAGCTGTTGTTATCTGTGTTCCCTTTGTTGTAAAATAGGATGGGGAGGCAGCCAGACTCTAGTAAAAGCCAACTTTTCTTGAGCGTTTTATCTTCCACTGTAAAAATCAACCAGCTTTTGCCTTCCTGAAAAGAAGACTCCAAAATGAGTGCTACTGAGAAGCCTCAATCCTGACATCTTCTGCTTCCCTTTGGTCCCCATATGGTCACTCCATTAACACCAATGCCAGGCACTGAATGCAAACTGGGATGAGACGCCCGCAGTGGGGTCCCAAGAGGAGCAGCAGGCCCACTGTACAAAGTGTGGTCACTCTGTCAGACACTCTTGATTTAAGTAGCATTTTCACTTGGGCCTTTTTAACCTGAAACTCCTTTCTTTTGTTTTCCCAGATTTTAGGCTGGTGTGTGATAGCTACCACAGCTCTTCTGTCCCTGCTAACCACTTGCTGTGCCAGCTGCCAGTCGAAAGTCAGCCACCTCCAGCTGCTGTTCTGGAGGGTGTATGCAGAGAAGGAGAAGGAGCAACTGGATCAGATTTTCCAGCTGTATGCCACCAAACTGAGCGAGCGAAACCTGCAGTGCTTTTTTGAGAACAAGGAGCCAGAAGAGTTTCCCCTGCCAGATTTTCAGGAATGGGAAGCTGCTTCCCAGCTCTACTCTTTCAGCAGTAGCAAACAGCATTACAGCACAATTCACAGGCTAGTTGAAGAAGGCCCGAAAGAAATCAAAGTGGAAAGACAGACAGTTCTAGACTTCGTAGACAGAAGGGAAATAAAATAGATCAAATACATTTTCAGCTTTTTAGTATCTTGATAATATAACATACTTCTGGCTGGTTTCATGTCTATGTTTTTTCACAATGGTCTCTTTCTTCTTCATGACATTCTCTCCCAGTTACAAACTTGCTCCAAAAGGATGGAATGAAATTACTTCCCTACATCAGTGAAAAGGCTGCAGTCCTCCATGGCACCCAGGGTTCATGCTCTACTAATGTCACTGGCTCTGGATCAAGAGCTGACAGCAAGAGATGAATATTGACTTCTACAAGAGGGTTTTACCTATACCCTATGTAAAAGGAGCTATAGTATGCTCATCTTACGTAAATCACAGAATCATCTACGTTGGAAAAGACCTTGAAGATAATCCAGTCCAACCATCAACCTGATATTAACAGTTCCCAACTACACCATATCCCTAAGCGCTATGTCACCCCTACTCTTAAACACCTCCAGGGATGGGGACTCCACCACCTCCCTGGGCAGCCCATTCCAATGCCTAACAACCCGTTCTGTAAAGAAATGCTGCCTAATATCCAGTCTAAACCTTCCCTGGTGCAACTTGGGGCCATTCCCTCTTGTCCTATCGCTTGTTACTTGGTTAAAGAGACTCATCCCCAGCTCTCTGCAACCTCCTTTCAGGTAGCTGTAGAGGGCGACGAGGTCTCCCCTCAGCCTCCTCTTCTCCAGACTAAACAACCCCAGTTCCCTCAGACGCTCCTCGTACGACATGTGCTCCAGACCCTTCACCAGCTTCGTTGCCCTTCTTTGGACACGCTCGAGTAATTCAATGTCCTTTTTGTAGTGAGGGGCCCAAAACTGAACACACTAATCAAGGTGCAGCCTCACCAGTGCCGAGTACAGGGGTAAGATCACTTCCCTGTCCCTGCTGGCCACGCTATTTCTGATACAAGCCAGGATGCCATTGGCCTTCCTGGCCACCTGGGCACACTGCTGGCTCATGTTCAGCCGGCTGTCAATCAACACCCCCAGGTCCCTCTCTGACTGGCAGCTCTCCAGCCACTCCTCCCCAAGCCTGTAGCGCTGCTGGGGGTTGTTGTGGCCGATTTCCAAGCCATTTGCAGGTACGGTATTGTTTTGAGGCACCAGTGGTCACTCAAGGCACCTCAGTGTCTGCACCCAGAACATCACGGATGGTCACAGTGATCAGCCCTGGTCTTCTAGTCCCTGAGACATCTGCCTGGGACATGGGGCAGTGACCTCCATTGACAGTGAGGTGCCAGGTAATTTTTTAGACAAATCTTACAGCCAAAGTGTAGGGTACCAAGAGCTTGAAACTTTTGTGGTTATGTTAAAAAATAACATGCTATTTTGAAACATAATCAGTAGTTGTTAGTGCTTTGCTACAATAATGAAAATGCATCAGTGATATTTTGCCTCCATAGAGTACTTGGTATTATCTTCTCCAGCTGAGAATTTCTCTTTGTACAGGTGTAAAGCTCCTGTTCTGAGTGGATTTCGGGCACTGGGTGCATCCTGTAGAGCTATGTAACACTGTTTGTACTGGGCCTGCAGCCATTGTATGACAGAGGGCCTGGAAGGAAATTCCACATTTTAAGGCAAGAAAATATTTTTGCAGCAGGCTGATTTTCATTTTTCTGAATATATTAGGAAATTTGTCTGGAGCAAGAGGAACTGTCAGAGAATACAGGTGAGGTGACTGCATGATCAGTGCTTCTGCGCTTCACCCCAGAACCCTATGCTTTACCTCACCCACTTGGAATTCATCACGTGGCTCTCACACAGGGCGTCCAGAGTCTCTGCTGTCTAAAAGGAGAACAAAATTTCTGCCAAGTTTCTTTCCCTGGGGTGAATGGGCAGGCTCTTATGCAGCATTTTACTGCCAGTCTCCCTGAGACTGCAAAAAATCCTATTTCTCCTCTGCTTGAATCAGGCTCTTAACAACAAACCAGGGTACTCTGCCCAGCTGTTCTCATACTCACTGCACTTCCTCAGCAGAAAAAAATATCTATCTGCATTTACAGACCATTACTCTTTTTAAAAATAAATATCAAGAGCTAATTCCACTGTCTGCTTAGAATTTTCTCTGTGTGTTTTGAAGAATTTGTTGTCTTTGAGCAAACGTTTTAAAGTTTTTTATTCCAGCTGACCCACCCTGCAGCAGACTTAGACATGTTATACGCCTAAATGTACCTGCTGCAGCGGAAAGCAGAGAGGCAACACTGACAAAATGAAAGCCACAACAACAGGTATGTCTGACACCATGTCTGGCATATATGAATTTTTCTCCCCAGGCTCCTCTGCTGGTATAGCAACTATCTAATTCAAGGGTACATGTCCGTTCCCATTTGTCTGCTTTTCTCTCTCTTTATCAGAGATGTCCCAACACCTACTGCTCAGCCCCAACTTGCCTTCTCTCTACATGCAAGGGGAGAGGAGATACCAGCTAACAGGATGTCCCCCTGCCTGGGCCAAACTTCCCTTCCCAAAGTCATCTTTCCACCTCCTTCCTCACTAGTACGACAGAAAACCAAAGCAAGTTGGGATGCAAAGGGGAGGATGCTAAGTAGGTCAATGAGCTGATCAAGGAATATGGGAAACAAGTGGGTTGATGGAAGGATGAGATCTCAACCGTGATATAAGAGCTGGGACACAGATGCAAAAGCATAGCTGGCAGAGGTGGGAAGACAGAGAGTTGCCACTTTGGGTGTTTAGCACCCTCTTTTTCCTCAGGAGAAAGTTCAAAGCTCTGCACCTGAGTATTCAGGACCACCTGAAAAAGGAGTGTTTCCCAACCTGGCCTCCTCCTTCACTGTGGAGGGGCAAAACCAAGGTGCATTCTCTTCTCCTCATCTTCACCGTGCAGGTAACTCATGTTGAGAGTGTCTCCACCTCCAAGAGCAGCTGCTGAATACTTAGGGCTGCAACATGTACGTGGCAGGAGCCAAAGTCTCACTCTGACCCTCATTCCCCGGGCTGTGTTACTCTAACTGTGTTGCCTTACCAAAATATTTGTGACTTAATGCAATTGCACGTGGATGCTGGTATGCTACAATAAAAAATAAAAGCCAGTTTGACCCTATGTTTTCAACTGGAGTCTGGTTTTGGCAAATTTAACCCTGCCCTTCAAGCTATCGCAAAAGCTGTTTTATATCAACATTGTCCCTGAAATTTCAGCAGCTACCATGGCAGCTCAGAAAGAGGCGAAGACTACTGTCAACACTATCGAAAACAAACTGGGGAAAAAAAACCCAAACAGCAGAATCAACATCTTCTCTTGGAAAATTTAGATTTTGCATTAACTCTGATGTACATCAAAATACGAGTGCACAAATAAACAGGAAAAATCTGCTCAATTCTCTGTGTTTTGTCCCTCAGTTTACTATTTCTTCTCTGTGAGAACCCAGTTTTCTCATTTAGATTCTCTTAACTCTTTTTCCGCTACACATCTGCTGCTCCATCAAACTTTAAGTCTTTCTTACAAGAACAAAAACTGGTTAACTGTTCTAGGCCCTCATATGCTTTCAACTTAGTTTCAGCTGTACTTTGCATTATGGTATGACAAATCTGCCCAAATTCTATTGTTAAAATTTCCTTTGTAAAAGAGAACTTGCATGGAAACTATGCAAAACCAGTAGCTGGTTTGCAATGAAGCACCAAATTAAGGCAAAACTGCAAAGCTATAAAGTGAAAATTGTAAAAATGTCTCAGCAGAAAAAATAATTTAAGTACATAAATAAGTAATTCCATTAATAGGTATGAACATTGTTTTCGAAACCAGGCTATGACTGGACAGAAATTCCTTTAAAACTACCATACACAACTTCTCAGAGAGTAAAAACAATCTTTCTTTGTGACTCCAAAAGACAGGGAAGTAAAATGAATGAGCGGTTTTGAAAGTTGCATCCATAAATCTGTCTCTTTTCTACCTATATGAAATGGAAGAAAAAAAGAATATCTGTTCTTTTTGAGTACATAGGCTCAGCATCAAAATGACACCCATATAAAGCAAAATCTCTTGAAAATGTTACTTGCAACTCTATGGGATTATATATTGCTTAATGTCAAACAAGAAATCTATGCAGTCAGAATTAAAAATGTACCACTGCCCTTTTTCAAAGTCTTAACCATCTCTTTCAAGCAGCAAGAATAAAATTCATTAACATTTTGATGGTGCTTAAATACAATCTAGAATTACTGAAATAATTAGGAGGCTGCTAACTTATCCCTTTATATACTACTGGAGACTTTTCACTACAAAACATTGTATGCGTAAGTAATGTTGCAAAGCAAGAGATAATAGAGACTGTTAAAGAAAATGAAACCATGTTTCAGATAACATAATAACAAGATTAATAAAGGACTAGAATTAATCTGCATAGAAGGGGAAAGGCAGCCAAAATAAAATTTTTGCTAGCATACTTTTCATTCTTAGTACTTTTCCACAGTCAGTGTTTGGGAAGAGCAAGATGCTTTAAAGGTCTTGCCATCTGTTGCTGATTCCATGTGCTCACAAACTTTTCTTTACTGTTTACTGTGCAGCACTTCATATTTCAGTTTACTGTCTACCACTTAGCACAGCAACCTGCTGTATGCATTTCCCTCTCACTGTTGAGATTTCAAAAGCAACAGTTACCAGCTTCGTAAATTCTGCCAGCTTCTGTCAGACTTTCAAACTGCCCGTATGTCAATATATAGGGACCTTGTGTGGCAGGACCTCCCAAGGGAAGGAGAATCACATCTCTTGTCCCACAGCTCTGGGTCTGGGGGTGACATGGTTGGATTACCCCAGTGCTGGTGGTCCCCAAGGGCCTCTCTAGAAGCAGCTGCAGAGATATAAATTTGCTGCATTCATGGGATACTGAGCTTCCACCATAAAGCCCATCTCTCCAGCTACTGCTTTTCAGGGATATATCCTTAGGCACAGCACTGTATTAACACAGCTATGGAGCTTGTGAGCTCACTGTGGACCAGAGGTCATGGCCCAGTGGCTCCCACCTGTAGCACACACAGACACCTCCTGGGGCATGGTGACTTTGAGCTATAGAAGGTAACATTGTTCTAGCATTAGATCTAAATCCAGAAACTATTTTTTTTTTGCACCTTTTTTGATCAGATCAATGATGCTAGAGGTCTTGTGAGAAGGAATTGAAGTAAGAATTAGATTTTGTAGGATTATAGAGCAAAATTATCACCCTCACTTCAAAAGCAATCCTCAGTTATACTTAGATCCAACTTCTGAATCCAGCCTTGGACATTACTTCTTCAGCTGAGCTTTGTTTCCTCAGCTGGTTTCCATTTTCTTATCCCAATTTGCCAGTGAGCAGAAAGACTACTTTTACATGGCCTGCTTTATCTTTTGTTATTCTACCCTGACTGTAACCATGCAAAGTCACAGCACCAACATGAGAAGTCAATGAGCACCATGGGAACTCAGTGTAGAAGGACTCACTTTGACCTATCATCAAAGCTTGTTGGCCCTTCTCCAGTCCAGTATAAACTAGCAGTAAATTCCAGGCTTTGCAGTCTCAACACATAGTTGAAGTTTTAAGCCCTCAGTCACTGCCTTAGGTGCATCTTTCCTTCAGTATTTATTTCTTAATATGGCAAACTGGCTCTGTACTCCTCATTTTATGTTTTTTCATTTGCTTAACCTCTTTCCATTTCCACAGGGAATACCCAGAGCCTAATCTTACAGACTTCTCCTTTGCTTTCCAAAGGACTGCATGATAACAGCTATGTTTACAGGAAGTTTGGCTCTAACTACTTGAACTGCTGAACTGCCTTAATTACTTTAACTTTGAACTGGTTTTACTCTATATGCCCACCCTCAAACAGATTTCTACCTCAGAAGCGTTAGTGCAGTTAAATATTTAAGTACCTTCTCCTGGCTGAGAACACTACTGCTGAAGAGTTAAAGAGATCATGTAAACAGCTGTGTAATTCTGAACTGATAACTTTAATAGTGTATTTGCAGTTACTTGCTGGGTCATTTTACATATGCTTTGTTGATATGTGCCTCAGACAAATGTGCTTGGAGACTATTTAAAAAATGTTTTGCCAAAGAAATGTGAAAATGCTTTCCATATCACATTTTGCCTCAGAAAGGTTACACTCCTACTACAGAACTCCTTTTTTAGTTTGCTAAAAATAGTCTTTTCAAGAGACTGTGTGCTTTAAAGTTTGTTCTAATCTTTCCAAGTGATTTTATTTCTCTCGGCAAGTCTCTTTTGAACTAAAACCTGCAGACAAATAGTGTCTTCTTCTTTACTTTGATGGTTAATTTCACACTGTATTTTGTTGAGTCCCCTGTACTTAAGAATGATGGTTCATCTGCACTAAAGCATTTGTAAATAAGGGAACCATGAGCAATAAGACCCAGAAAACCAGATATCTGGCATATATGTGAAAATCCAGACAAAATATACAAATACCACCCAAAGAATAACATAAAAGTGAACAAAACCATGATTTTGCAGCCTGGTATCATTCTTTTAAAGAGACAGTGTATTTTAATACGGTGATTGAAATGCTGCTTGTCTCATGGTTTTCATTCAGCTGCTCTCACTGTCTCCAGTGGATGTCCTGCCTGGTTCAGCTCCTCCAAAGGAGGAGCTTTGTTACACATCATCCTGATCTGAGACTCCAAAATACACTTTACTTCAGGAAGAAATTTAGTTTCCACTCTTCTATGAGCTAATGGGATCTGGCTGGTTTTTAGCAATGTCACCTGCTTCTGCTTTAAACTTTGTCAGATCACGGTGTATGTGTGTGTTGTGCCTATGTGCACTTTATGGCCCTACCAGCAACAGCAAGTGCAGAGGTCCTTTCTGTATTTCTGTAACATCCATCAGTTCCTCTATGACAAGCATTTTGGAGTGATAACTTCTGTCCCTCCATTTCAGTCAGATGTAACGTAGGTATTTCTGACATGGTTAATGTGAGCAGGATCACACATCATCTGATAACATCATATGGTTATGTGCGGAAGAATGGCAAGGAGATAGGCAATGGAGGTCAATACAGCTGTTTCCCAGATTCTTTATAATAAATCCCTTTATGCTCTGTTAAGGCAACAGAGATTTCTATTTCACATTGTAGCATATTGTTGCTTATGTTGTCCTTGGCTGGGTTTCTCCATATGTGTCCACCTGCAAGGCTATCCACTAGCCATTTTGTCACCTAGATTTACTGTGCATGCACATTCTTACATAAAAACTTCATGAGCCCACACCATTGCTCCGCAGTGCCTTGGACCTCCCCACTTGCTGTTTACCTCACTTGGGTAACTGTTGGGGAACCCCTGCTGGGACGCCGAGGTAATAAAAGCCTTTTGATCATCTTTGCGTGTATTGTTTGTGTATCCGACCCTGCTTGGGTCCCGTAAGGTGTCACTGCTGGCAGAGGCCAGTCCAGTGTCGCTGCCTGGATCAAACATCCATGTACACTTTGAACCAAGATACTCCTGTATAACCAGCACATACTGGTGCACTGTATAGAAAGCCTGCTCTTTCCCAGTTCTTCAGCCAGCAGTTAATAATGTTCACATTTAGTTGATGCTGCTGGTAATTCTCAAGCAATCAAAAAGTCTGTCAGGCATATTTTTGTCTCCTCAAATGAGCCAATGGAAATAAGTCTCAGTTCAATTAACTGATGCCCTGATCTCTCCTCTTAAAACAAATGACTACCTAGCAAACAGTTCTTTGTTATAAAGTGTGGTTAATTTTTGCCATTGGGAAAGCCCAGGCATATCTTCACTGGTAACACTTCATAGCTGAAAATCATACAGGATAAAAGGGATCATTCGCCATTACCTGAGCAGGTATTAGTCTGAGCTAACTCAATTTTTACAGTGACTCAGCAGTCTAAAGGGGCTGGATGTCCTATGGATTTCTCTTTAAGCTTCCCCAGGAAATCTGACTTGCCCATGAGGGCAAAAGTACATCTTTAGAAACCTGTGTATTGCCACTTAATTTTCTCCTAGGTCTTTCTTGTCTGACAGTAGTGTGAAAGACTAATCAATAAAAGGGAAATTTCCATCAAAGAAGGCAAAAGTAACCACTCTGATTCTATCTTTTTGATTTTATTATTAGAATTGTGGGTAGTGAGGAAAATGTTCCTCTCATTTTCCTTTCTTACAGTTCTCTGCCGACTCTTCCTTTTGCAGAAAATTCTGCAGTTTATTCCTAATATTATCAATTTAAGGTTAAAAAACATCTAAAATAATTATGGAGATGCTGAGGAGATTCAGATGGAAGGAGTAAGAATATCAAATTTTAAGATCCATATGAGATGGTTAAGGCTTATGTTCCTAGAAAAAGGAAAAAAGTGAGGGAATATATGATTTGAAGTTTGTTAAAACTGGATCATTTTTTGTTGTTTGCTGCATTCTCTGGCAAGAGTAGAAGAAATCAGCTTAAGCTGCAACAAACAAAAAGAAACTTTTTAATTCTTCTAATGGCAAAACACCTCATAGGCTACTAGAAATTGAAGAATTTTAATTTCAGCTTAGCAACTGACTTTAAGGTCAGTTTAGGTCGCGGGTTGGCAGCCTTTCACAGGTGATATCCCATTTTCTGTCCTCAACTCAGATATAACACTATACCCATGTGAACCAATTCTGTGGTTCTGACAACCCTTTGTGGTAAACTTACCACTGTGGGTTTGTCAAGACCATCCGCAAAAGTCTTATCTCACTAAACATCACATTTTTTTGTTCTGTTGAATGTTGTTTTTTTTCCCAGCCTGACGTAGCACTATGTGTCCTGGTTCAGCTAGGATAGGGTTAAGTTTCCCCAGCAGTGGGGGGAAGCTCTAGCCGGGTTATTCAATACCATGCTGACGTCACCTCCTGGCGCCCAAGCGCGGGAGAGTCGGTGAACGCGTGTGTTATGCCATCTCTCTGTTCTCACTGCTGTATTGGTAGATATCTTGCTCTGTTCATTGTTATCACTGTTATTCTTATTGTTGTTGTTTGTTGTGTCGCTGTTGCACTGCTGTATTAAACCTCTCCTTATCTCAGCCCCGGGGCTTTGTATTTCACTCCCTTTGTGGGGGAGGGGCAGCGGCCACATGGTCTCGGACCCCGGCAGGTACTAAACCACCACACTATGCTACAGAGGTAGAAACTGGTGTCTCCTCTCAAGGCCAATCTCTGTGAGCTACTAGTTGATATGAAGTTGTAGATAAGGAAAATGCTGTACTTCACCCAATGGAAGCATGGGTGTGATTGTGGAGATGAGTGGTTTTTGATAAGACAATTATGATATAGCAGAAAATGTAGGTAACTGTTCTGGAGCAAACTGATAGAGGAGGAGGGAAAAGCTAAGACCATTGAAGCTGATGAAGCTCTAGAGAATGTAAATCTTATTTACCTGTGCAATCATGTCTGCAGTTTCAGAATAACTGCGGCACTTTTTCACGGCTGAACGAGCTAAAAAATCATCAATCAGCCTTACACCAATGCCATATCCCCTGAGGAGAAAACAAAGAACATTAACATTCAAAATAGGGAACTTCTTTCCACTTACCATCTCCCTAACCTGTCTCTTGTGCTTTCTCAGCAAAACAGCTGCATGTTCCTACATGAATGGCTTTGAGGACAACAGATTTTGCTGGTCTAGATTCCTCTTCCTACCACATTTTGCAGCACAGTGGGATTGCTGTTCATGTAGTCATTTAAGGAATCATACTCCTTTAAGCACAATACTCCTCGCAAGGACAATATGAATGTTGTTTATATACACACTGTCTAGATATACATTTATATTTACACATATAAATAAATATTAGATGTTAGATATATGAGTACAATGTATGAATAATATACAAATAATACACCTGATTAATATTGCTTTGTCACTAAAAATAGGACAGGGTGACAGAGCACAGGATTTTCTCCATTCCTCTCTGATTCCCAGAGTTCACCTCACACTGTCTCTGTCAAGGAGAACAAAGCAACTGCCCCTTCAGGTCGCAGCATTCACCTCTGGGCTGGTAGGGAGTTCAGCAAATCCTGGGCAACCTCATCGCAGCGTTCAGGTGCCAGGAAAACCCACAGGAAATGGACTCACACCTGATCTCTTTCACTTTATCCTCTTATCTCTTCACCTCATTTTTCATTCTTCCTCCACAATTGCCTCTTTGTCTTTTTTCTAACCTGTTCTCTCCATCTACTAGTTGCAGAAACAATCCAAATTTGCTAGTTAATATACAGTTTCAGTATAACACCATCTTCATTTTGTATTTAAAACACTACGGTTTCAGAGAAATTAAATAAAAAAGGATGGAAGTTAATGGAATTCTTTTATAAAACAAATATTCATGCCTAGCTCTCACATATTAACAAAGGTCAGTAACTACAGTGTGCAAAATAACTATGCCTTCAAGCATTTTTTGAAACAGGGAAAGAGATTGACACAAATGTTATCAAAGAATGTGAATTCAACTCAGAAATGTTTCTAGGGAATTTTTCATTTCCATTTATGTGGATGTTGGCAGTCTCTGCCTGTTTGTCAGAGGCACCCTCAGTGAAGCAGCCTGAACTCGATGGATTTTCTTACTGATTTTGTACCATGTATTTGAAAAGAAGCCAAAAACTGATCTGATGTCTAATGTAATGACAGGATCAAAAAGTGGTTTTGGCATCATGAAGTTTAAAATTGCAGTATGTCATGCATCAGAAAACAGTGAAATATTTATTTATGGCCTAAGTATCAATATCAGTAATGTTGGTAAATATGTCATCAGCAGTTATCAAGTCATTTATTGGTGATGTACATGACTACTTAGATCCTTTTCAACTTTTATGCCTTAGATTTGCAAAGTCAAATGAATAATAAATCAACAAGTGGCTATTTGGCAACTGTACAATGAAAAACATCATTCTCACTATGGATTATATATGTACTAATATATAGACAGAGATCTAAGAATACTGTTCCCAGTTGTCACAGGTCTGCTGAGCTCTAAGGTTCCTTCCTCGAGCTGAGCTGTTTTCATCTTCACGGAAGTAAAGATGGCCATACTGTTTTAATTAAACCTGTCATTATTTTATCAATTCTTTATCAAGAGAAAAACAAAAAGATTTTATAAAACCAGCTACAATAATGAAAACACAAGAAGCAAAATATGTCTCCACATCTCCCAAAATTACCCTTTAGTAACTTCTATCATAGCATCAGAAATAAGTCTAAACTTCTTAAATGTATGATTTTCATCAGAGCTGAATGAGGGATTAATATCAAAAAAATACCCAAGGGATGTTGCCCCTTGTTAGTCAGTGAATAAATTATTTTTCCTTTTCCCAATCAATGATATTTTTTCTCATTTCCATTGCTAGCTATTGGACTATAGCTTGTTTGCAAGCTTTCAGATTAATAGTAAAGTGGTTAGGTATTCTGTCCACTGTGATTGTTGTAAATCCATTTTGCATGTCTGTTTTGCCTGAAAACACAGGCCTTATTCTTCTGCTGAAGGTATTAGTATATCTTCTTGTTAACCAGCTCAAAAGTTGTTTCTTGCTTATTTTCTCTGATATTATTATTTTTATGGTGATAACGCCTAGGAATCTCAGTCAGGATGGCAGGCTCCTATAAACATAGGAGCTTCATTTTCCAAAGAGGTTATCCATGTAAAAATCAGTTCCTCATTAACCACCTGTGCCATCTCACTCATGGCTCTATGGGCTTTTAAAGGCGAGAGCCCTGTCTGTCCCTAACCCAGGGAGTGGGGAAGACAGACAGGCCTCAGGGGACAATTCAGAGCTCCCAAATCAGACACCTGAATTACACCCCTGGGGAAGGTGACTGACTACAAAAAGATTCTGCCTATTGACTGAGTCACCTAAGCCAAGTCCCTACAACCTGGAGTTGTGACTACTTCTTAGCTGTCCAAGTCACAAAACCACAGTGTTGCTAGATGAGGGGGAAGCACAAGAAGGCCACAGAAAGGCATGTTAACTAGAAAACACCTGTAAAAAAGAAAAAGCTTGTCTAGTTTGAAATAACATGGGTATGAAGAAATAGGAGAGTTAACATGGAAGTTGAAAATGAATACATGGAAATAGGAGACAAAAATTAGAATTTTATATTATTAGTTAGCTTAACAAAGGACCAATAAGAAACAAGTGTAAGCTGTCAAAACAACCCTCACACTTTTCTTCTGAGAATGCAAAAGCTGATTGTTGATCTTCATTCACGATTACTGTTATTTCTGTTAACAGAATATTGAACCTTATCCCCATAATCTCTGCAATTCTAGACAGTGCTGGAACTCCTATGATAACAGACATAAAGCTGAAAGGTAACAGACAGGTGGAAAAATAGCATTATCGATAAAGTTGATCATTTAAAGCAGTACTTACATTCTATCTAAACAGGTGTTGACATCTTCATCTTTTTCATAGTCCTTGCACAGCTGGGCTACCAAGGCCCCATATGTCAGTACAAAAAGTTCTCCGCTCTGCCAGAAAAGGTGGAAAGGGAAAATGAAGCAAACTAGAATCAAACATTTTCACACTTTTAGGCTTCTACTGTATTAAAAGCAAGCAAAAATAACATTTCCATTGTCCATGGATGTGTAATCACTGAAATCCACAATTCAAGTGTGACAGTCTGACTTGATCATCACCTGAGTCTCTGTGCAGGGATTTTGCTTGTCAGAAATACCGTTTCTTGGGATACAGCTACTTTCATCAGGTACATTCTTGCATCCAAGATTAATGATAAGTTTTTAGTTGCAGGAGAATAATTGAGGCAATGAGCTATTAGTCCTTTTACAACAGGAACAACAGTATATACACTGCAATTCCAGTTCTTTCACAAATGTGTGGTTGATCTGATTCAGTTCATCAGTGTCTTTGCCCCCACCAAAAAAAAAAAAAAATAAAAAAAACATTGACTCAGAATAATGAAAAAATACTGTAATTCAACACAAGTGTAAAGAATAACAAGCAAAGTAGAAAAGAATCAGCCCCATTGAGATTTCCCCTTCTTTATCAGACTTTACAAGTCTGAATCACTATCAATACTAGTTCTCCAAATGCCTGTGGACAATCTCACTGTGACATTATTTCTGTATCTTAATACAGAAGACATGGTTGGTATGGCTCCACCACATGAGCAAGGTGAAGGGGACGGATGAGGATTACAGCCACCTGCCCAAGGAGCATGGAGAGCAACTGAAGAGGTCAAAGGCATATACCTGCACAGATCCTGTCACAAGTACTAGTCTGGGTTCTTCAGCTGTGCACCAACCTAGAGGAAAGTCTTCCTCCCTCCCTCCCCTTCCAGATCACTCTGTGGCACTGCAGAATTGACTATATTTAGCAGGAGTAGCAGCTGGCCTTTAGGGGAGAAACTCGGTTGACTCTCACTAAACTTCTTGGACAGGAATTAATTAAAGAAAGTACTATAGGCCTGTGTCATGTAGGCAGACTAGTGGTGCTTTTTGTTTATAGCCTGTGGAAAAATAATAGTGAATGCCAATAAAAACAATAAAACAAATCACACAAGGAAAGGAAGAATGGCTTCCTTTTCCTGCTTCCGTTGCATCAAAAGCTCAGAGTTTAATCAATGATCCCATTTTAACAAGTCACTGTTCAAAATCTTAAGGAGCATGGAACCATTTCCTAAACTTGCCTTGGTGATAACTCCTGATTACAATAATATTGCACATTGACAAATTCCCATTAACAAGTTTTTAATGGAGTAAATGGATATCATACAGGTTCTGTATTGTTCTAGTCTCAGCAAAAAGTCTGTGCTGTAGTAAGACAAATACTGTAGAGAAACTTAAGCATGCTATATCAACACAATTATATTTATCAGTCACTTTTGCAATCAGTTGGAGTATTTTTCCCATAAACATATGTATATTAACTTTATATTATAGTCTCTTTTTTTCAGTGCAGATCTCTGTCATCTTTTCAGAAATTGGCACAACCTGCAGTGCTCCAACTCCTAGCAAAAATCACCATTAACCATCCAGACAGCCCTAAGGCTCCAAGTTCCTGAAGAAAGACTTGAGTGAAATTGAACCATCCAACAAAGAACAGAGATCGCTTTCTCTCTGTGTTTCATTTAATGACTATCTAACCACAGAGGCACATAAACTTACCTGGCATTTTTATCTTTTACCATAACTCTCTCTAAGCACTTAGACCTCTGCTTCTGAACAGACCCCAGTCTCAGGAACTTTATCCTCATCTTTCCTAAATCTGTTCAGAATCTCAGCACTAGGGATAAAGTAAAAAAATGCAGTTAAGTGCCCAGTGAGCGAGACAGTCACTTTGGTTTTGTTACCAGTCTTTTACAGTCGTGTATGTTCTCTCTTCCTTACTAGCAACTTCCTCTCTCTTCAGTTTGTTATACATATGTATACATATATACGTGTGTCATAACTATACTTTTAGATGCAAACATATTCTCTTCAAGACACAATACTAGTGGTGGATTTTCAAACCACTGTGGCCTTATTTCTGCATTATGGAACTTTGGTTTTTTGGACTTGTCATAAAATATTCCTAAACAGTTAGAAATTTTTAACCACAGATAGAGATTCTGAGGAAACTTTCTATCTAAATTTTTTGTATTTAGACACACCACTGCCAGAGAACAAGAAGGAGAATAACAGGTATCTTTAATGGCACGAAATACTGCTTTTTCATGACCATGAAGTTTAAGAAGGCCTCTTAGGAAAATCTCACATGCAGCATATTTAAAATAACTGCTGGAGCTTTAGGAGAATGTGCATGAAGTGCAGAAAAAGAAGGAAGTTTTGGTCAATGTAACTTCTACTTGATAGAATTCTGTGCTATGTGATCAATGCTCAAAGCCAACATTCAAAGACAATGGTTACAGTTTTACCAGTTTCCCCAAGAATCAGATTTTGGCCTTAAAGCCAGATGTTGAGATCCTGTGATGGTGCACTCCCTGTGCATAGAAAAAATGCAACATTAGGAGGATGAAGAAGGATCCCTGCTCATGCAACATAACCCCCAAAAGAAGACATGGTCTGCTACGCAGGAGGCACACAGTGGGTACCAGATATACTGCAGCCCCAGATGCACCATCTGTTCCCGTGACTGTTCATGAGCTAGAGATGTGGCCAGTGCAGCTTTTTTTCTCCAAAACAAGAACAGTGTTGGCCTCAAGGATCCATGTTGAGGGCAGGACCGCCTGAAAATCATTTCATGTCACAGGCAAGGTAGCGAGATAGACATGAAGGCTCCTAGAGCAAATCTCAGTATTACTGCTGAGTCAAACAGACTCCAAGTTCTGTGGAGAGGCTTTTTTATGTCAATGCTTAATAGATGTCAGCTTGTGGGCAGCTTACAAGGGGGTCCCACAGTAGCCATAAATGCTGTCAGCGCTTCTGTTCTCATGCTGGCAGACTCATCCCCATCCTTTCAGTACTTTGAGGGTATTCAGAAACATGACTGTATAAAACACATCAATACAATAACAGCTTATTCTTACTCCATGCACAATTTTAATCACACATTACAAAAATGTCTTACTATTTTGTGGTTCTCCTGCTTTCTTCCCGGTGGGCGAGACATGTTGCTTGTGTAACACCTGACGTACTTGATTGTCAGTTTATGTCTTGTCTTCCTCAAGCAGCACAGTTTTCTCTCAATCACTGTATTTCCTCTTTCCCTTCTCTAAAGTTTTCTCCTCTCTGCTCTTCTGCCTTTTGCATGAGACGTGTTTGCTGCAATCTGTAAAGCTGCTAATGCTCCTCCTATTGTGTACCAAGCCCTTTGGGAGGAATTTGACCGGCAACAGATCTGTCCCTGTATACAACATAAATAAGCACTCCATCCGTAAGAATGATTTGTAATCAAATACACAGCAAACACCCATGAGAAGTCAAACAGGGCAGCCCCAAGAGATTCACAGGTTTTACGTTTTTAGGGACAGCAAATTAATTCTGTTGTTTGTCTCAGATTTTGGTGTTTGGAGGGTTAAAAAAAGCTCCCTCTCTGAGGAAAAAAACCCACAGTTGCAAGATACTGCTGCATAAGGTAATAAAAAATTGATCATTTTCAATTCGAAGGAGTGAGTCTTTTGTCAGCTCTGACTGCTTTAGTCTGGTGAGTTCATGTCTGCCAAGGCAGCAGCAGTATGGGTTACAAAGCACCACTACCACCATGTTTCTGCAAAGCTATCAGGACACATCTAGAGCACCCAGATTCCCAGAGGAATAAACTGTGGACCTGCTACAGCTGCCAGCTTGTGCAAGTGGCGCTCTCCTTAATGGTGTTTCTAGGGGATCTTACGTCATTCTTAACCTGTGATAACCCCTATTTGTAAACATCCCTGCTATGAACATCCAGGAAGGTTCATCTTATTTTTTTGTTTTCCCCTGAGGTAAATTTGGCCTATTCTCTTAGTTTACATTTGCAGTAAATTTAGGCAACGGTCACTAGTGAATTTAGAAATTAATCAGATAGCTGTCTTTCCTTTTAGGACTTATCTCTGCATATATTCCCACTGAGTCTTCTCAGGAAAGGAAGTAAAAATACATGGCCTCATCTGAATGCTATGCTGTTATAAAATTGCAATTAATTGATTCAGTGCTAGAATAAAATCACAGGTACTTACTACTCCAGATACACAGAAAGCAGCAGATGTGATTCATTGGGGATAAGAAGGATTCATTTACTTTAAAATATGGTAGTTTAAAGTTATGACACAATTCAACAACAAAAAATAGGACAGATAAAAGGATTTTCAGCTTTGTGAGGATGAGAATCTTTAACCAAGTAATAAGTGATAGGACAAGAGGGAATGGCCTCAAGTTGCACCAGGGAAGGTTTAGACTAGATATTAGGAAGCATTTCTTTACAGAACGGGTTGTTAGGTGTTGGAATGGGCTGCCCAGGGAGGTGGTGGAGTCCCCATCCCTGGAGGTGTTTAAGAGTCGGGTTGACATAGTGCTGAGGGATACGGTGTAGTTGGGAACTGTCAGTGTCAGGGTAATGGTTGGACTAGATGATCTTCAAGGTCTTTTCCAACCTAGATGATTCTATGATTCTATCTGTGGAAAACATAGTCATCCTAACAGCTTTCATTTTACACAGAATGATGAGCCGGTGTTGACAACTTTACAATATAATAAGACTCTTCCACTTTTTTCTGGGCACTTTTCCGGCCCTGTAAAATCCAACTCCATTTTATAAGTGAAACTGTTGTAGGTATTTCCCATATCTAAATTGAAATAAATTATAAAAGCCCGACATTACAATTCTCTTGATAGTTACTTGCATTTCTAAATTGAGTCTGAGATGGGTTTGTTTCTCAGATTGTCTCTAACTGGCGACAAGCACCAAATAGGTCTCTCATTGCAAGAGATATCACATATTCCATAAGTAAGTGTACTGCATTGCATTTTAAAAAGCAGCTCTAAAAGATTGTCATTAGCATAATTTAACTGAAGTGAAACCATCATAAAGCACTTAAGACTACCCATAAATAGGCACCTTTTTTTTATCAAGTTCTGAATACAAAGATGAATTACTTCAGCCTGCATTATTAATATTACAATCATGAAGGAACATTGTGGACCAGACAGTGCAATGAATGGTAACCACACATCAGCATTGTGTGGCAAATACATATGTGCACACGTGTATACATGTAAATTCACACATATAATACGATGTATCAGGTAGAACATACTACATTCTGAAAGGTTTGCACATGACTGAGAAAGTGAAGCTGAAATGGTGTATCCAAATAAACTGGGGATTCAATGGCTCCAGGGAGGGAAACAAGTCAATGGTGGACTGCATCCACATCTTCAGGAACAGAACAAATCCACCTTGGTAATACCCAGGAAGGTTGGTCTTGCACACTGCTTGTGCACTAGACTCCACCAGTTCTCTTCATTCATATTAAACTGAAAAAAAACTACACAAAATATCTCCTGAAGTTCAAAAGCATGCATAAAAGTGTACACCAGCACCCTGTCTCTTATAGTGGCCTGGTTATTAGGCAAAAGCTGAAACCTGTAGATCTCTTTAGTAGTCCAGTATCTAAGGATTTTCCCAAACATGAATATCCCAGAGCAGAGAGCAATATAAAGGTCAATAATGAATTAGGTGTCAAATGCCTAAAAAAATACCTAAAAAAGTTCTTTGAGCCAAAACAAGAACACACTTGCAACAGAAGATGGGTGTCCAAGTTAGTACAATACAGGATCAGGCTTTTGTTTGCTCTCCTCTCCAGGGGAGAGGAACTTCTCCCTTAACCAGGCCAAAGAGACCGTGAAAATGACTTGGCAGCCTGAAGCCAACCTGCAACCAGGCAGAACACAGGACGTGGGCAGTGCTCCCCTACACTCCCACAGGAAATCTGTCATGCAGGTACTGTCATAGGATGCTTTCTAAGATGCACAGGCAGGCTTGATATTCATGCAAAATATAACTCAAAATGCAGCTAGAGGAGGCACAGAACGTCAGCCTTTTGACTGCTCAGTGATGAAAACACTTGCGCAGGACTGGAGAGACCAGGGTTCAGTCTCCTCCTACAAACTTTCAGGAAGCAACTTTCAGATGGAAAATAGAAGAACACTTCCCTCTTTCTCTCTACCTTTTCCTGGCCATTAGATAACAAAATCCTAATTTTCTTCTGATCCAGTAAATATCTGAATCCTCTCTGTGGGGCAGCTAAGTACAACTGGTAGAGCTATGGCAGGAAAGCTGGAGAATACAGCTTCTTCCCACCACAGTCACACCACATCACTAATAATAACTGAGCTCTTGGAAGAAAGAGATGAGTGAGTGAGTTTTGACAAGATCGGGTGGAGAAGGGAACTGAAACCAATCTCTCCATTTTTCCATGGCTGCTTTATTTCAATAAAAAGCAAACAAGAGAACAAAACCTGCTTGCTTGTGTATGGGAGGATAGGAAGGTGTAATATGTTTTCCAATAACCATGGTTTAAAAGAAAATGACAAACCATTCTCAGTTCTTCAAAAAAAATCATTGACTCTCATAAGTGAGGTTCCTGGCAGTGAATTCAAGCTGACAGAGCGCTGCAAAACGACAAGCAAAACTGTGGCTAAGGTTTGCCTATGTATCCTGTTTGCCTCAGACATGAGCTATAAGCATCTCTTTGCCTCAGAGGCAAGCCAGCTGTCACCTCAGGTAGTGGTATGTTGGATTGCATTCAGTTGTTACTCTTCCTAGGCATTGGATAAAGAGCCTAAATGTCTGCCTCAAGACTCTGGGTTCCTCTGCAAAGGCAAGTACTTAAAGGTCTGACATGCTGCCCAAGCTCTTAATGGAATCCAAGCCTGTAATTTGTTCTACAATAGGATGATCCAGCAGGATTATTTACAGCACGACATGAAAGCAAATGCCAAAGAAGTGACAATGCAGCACTACAAAGTTGTTGTATTGATTGTATAAATTGCCTCATTCAACAGCCTCAGGATGACTGTGAATATTTCAGTGTTGCACATCTCTTCAGTTTCACATCTAATCTGTTTCTTGAGTAAACAAGTGATGCTTGGGAAAGCCTTCCTCCCTTATAAACAAAATAAGACATGGGTTCCCAAAGAAAGCTCAGCAGCAATCAATCAGAGATTTTAAAATTAACTGAGGCATAAAACATATCTTCGAAATAATTCTGTAATAGCCTGTTGGGTTAATTTCACTGAATTTAAAGCAGGTATTTTTTTTCAAAATATAATGCCACTAGTACAAAAAAAAAAAAGTTATTGAAGATCCTCTGACAGTGAAAGAAAATGAAGATTCAAAATGGCAGTGTTCAGACAGCACTGGGATTTTGTTGTGCTACTACTCTGCGCAAACAACCAAGAACTTAACAACAGGTTCCAGAAAAGCTGTAAGAAAGTGCTGCTGGATGTTTCAGCATATTTCTCTATCACCTTTGTGTAATAGTGTCACATAGTTTTGAGAGCCAATTACCAGCAATGACCTTGTTTGTAGATTGTGACTGAGGGTGAGACAAGCAGGTGTCCACCTTAACAGCGCACTGGAGGAACAAGGTCTTGCCTAGTATATAGGCAAGGCGTGTGTAACACGCCATCCATGTGTATAACAGCTGTGAGAGTGTCTCTGCCATCCAAGCAGATACCAGGCACTAAAAGTACTTTTTGAGATGAAAGCTATTATTAGCAACCTTCTCTGCAAACGGAGAGAAGAGGCTGTACAGTTAGACACTATTATATCATGCCACCAAGTCCACACATGATGGAGATAGCCATCTGTAATGGGAAGACAATTTTCCTCATAGACTTTCTGGCTAATTTTTTTTTTCTGTTCTTGGTAAAAATGTTTATATTACAGGCAGTTAGACCTCTCAGAACTTAAACACAAGTATTTGCATATTCAGATCAGCCTGGGGTATGTAATGTACAGCACTACTGGATAACATGACCGTAGACAAAGTGTGACCCAGAGAATATCATCAGGAGTGAAACGTTTTAAATTAAGCTCTGTTTAAGGCTTGATTTGTAAGAGATGCTGAAAGCTCAGATCATACATCCCAACATTCAGAAACCAGCTCCAGAAATGTTTAACTGAAAAATTTCTATCTACCTCTGTCCACAGAATGAAATTGATACATACAGAAAATCTCAAAACTCTGGATCACAAGCATACTATATAAATATCAGTTATTATCATGGGCACATCTTAAACTGGCTTGACACCGTGTGAATAGCAGATTACACATTACCCCAAAAAAAACTTTACAAAGGAAACATTCAGCACTGTCTGGAAAAGAGAGATGCTAGGTTTCTTGCCACCTACAGGTGAAACACTAAAATCCTCATGGTCCAGCAGCTAACTACACCTTGGACTCCAGAGTCTGGAGAGCAAATTGCCCCAGAACCAGAACTGACATTAAAACATGAACAGAATTGGGATTCCAAACTCTGTGCAACTTACAAATCTTTTCTGGTTTTATTTTAATGTTGAAGCATTTTAAATTTTAAATGCTTCATTTTTTACAATCAGTCCACTTGGCAAAGCTTTGTTTGGTTGTTTTTTAATGAAGAACAGTTGAAAGCTCTCTTTTTTCTTTTTTTTTTTTTTTTCCCCTTCGTCCCACACCATGCTTCTTCTAATTGCCATTGATTAAGAAACAGCTTGCCAATTAACCCTGATAGCGTAGTCATCAGTTTGATAGCATTGCCTGTCATCCAAAAGGTAGGGAGAAATTACTGTCAGTTTCAGACAATTAGCAAGGGGCTGGCAGAGCTCACAATTGCCTAAAAGCTAAATGTTCCAGAACCACTGAGATAAATTATTGAATCAGTTAAAACACATGATGGGATCTTTTAAGTATATTTAAAGCTAGCAAGCAAGCTTTCAGCTGTTATAGAGTAGAATCAAAAATTAGTAAGAGGAAAAAGAATAGTAGGGCTCTTTGGGGTTGTTTGGGGTTTTTTTTAAGCTATTGGAGTTTGTTCTCTTTTAGTCTGCTATTAACATTAGTTAAATATAATTAAAAGCTAGTATTAACTTAAAGGAAAAACATCTGGTAAAGATTAAGACTGAAAATGACTTTCCTTCCACAGTGGTTAACTTTTTTAAAAGGCAAAGAGGTTGTTATTGCTAATGCTATAATTGCAATATTGACAATTGGTGGGCAGCAACTTTTCTCTTTTTTTACATTCAGCTGTCCCTGTCATGTTGGGCAGAACCTTATCTATGGGCTAGCTTTCCTAGGAGTTCCTGCACTGATCCTTCTTGTTGTTGGTTATGCCCTGAATAACCAGACTTGGAGGCTGGTTACAGGCAAAAGTTCTCCTTTTCAGGATGAGACTACACCAAACCGGTTACTGCAATGCAAACTGATCTGCTTTGTCTTGTGCAGCATCACTGGGAGAGCCCTGGTTGCTCCAGTAACATGGCTAGCAGTCACCCTAATAAATGGCTCATACTATGTCTGTGCCATGAGTGAGTATGTCTCTGTGCATTATTATGGAGCTAATCCTAATGTGACTGATAGCGAACGCCAAAGGATACTGGCTGAATTTCCATGCAGTCAGTTAGTTCCTCCGGAGCTGACCCGGGCAAGAGATGAAGTGATTCTCCTACTTCGATACCAGTCACAAGTGAGTACCTCATGTTGCTTCTGTTGCCTGCAGACCTGATGATGAGAACTGGAGTTAATTCAGCAGGCAAGGTGTTAGGATAAAATAGGATCAGTATCTTCGGCCTTGAGTGCCAAATCTCTGTGTGTTTTGAAGCCTGCTTTGATCCTGTAAGTGGAACCGAACTTTAGGTATATAAATTTATATATATATATATAAAATACTATGTCTGGCTGTCCCATTTGTTATCTGCTACTGGAGGATATATTCTTCCTTGTGTAGTATCTTGAAAAATACTATCAAGTAAGACAGATGGAAGTTCAAGAGCCAGGGAGGGTATGAAGCTTCTGCATTCAAGTGTAAGAAACATCTGACTAAGGGGCCCAGGCTGCAAGAGCTCCATGTGAACCAAATTAAAATCCTGTTTTAATTCTCAATTCTCTCTCAATTCTAAAAGCTTACATATTGGGTAAATAATAGGGGGAACATTAAGTTGTCACTTCAGAGAAAATAGGTTTTAAACAGGCTAGAAGCTAATATAGGCTAGGAATTAGATGGCTTCTCTTCTCACAACAATAGCTGCGGAGGCAAAATCCTTAACAAATTGTACAACAAAACTTCCTTAAACTTGACAGAAACAAGTGACTTTACTACATGGCTACCTCCAGTAGGCAGGAACTGGCTTTGATGGCAACAGACCCTTACCAGGCCTATACCTTAACCTTGTTATTCAGGAAAAGCAAGTAAAGATCATCTTATGGAGTTTCTGATGCTCAGAATTTACCACTGTGAGTATTTTCAGCTATAACAGTTTTTTCTTTTCTTTTTCTTTGCAAGGTGGCTGGCTGGCTTCTCATTGCTGTGGTAGTCATCACTGTGTTCCTGTCTTACTGCCTGGCAAGCTGTTTCTCCCCACTCAGCTTCCTACATTTCAGATACTGGAGCAGCTATGTCCATAATGAGCAGGAGCTCTTTGATGAAGCGACAGACCAGCACTCTAGGCTCTATGCCATGCAGCACGTAAGGAAGTTCTTTGGCTTTGTCCCAGGAAGTGAAAATGTAAAGGAAATCCGTATTCCATCTCTCCGAGAGTGGCAAGCCATTTCTGGACTGGCCTTTCTAAAACGAGTGGATGAGGAGCACTATGACTACAGCCTCCTCCATGACTGGGCGCTCAAGGAGACTGTAAATGGAAAATACCTGAAGACAGATGAAGACCCTGTGATCAGAACACAGCCCTGAGGGTCCAAGCCCCCGCTGACACCTTGCAGAAAAGCAGGAACACATCCAGCTCCACATCAGGCCTGAGCTCTCTAGAACTTCCTAATGCCTTATTACATTGATATATAAAGTGTGTGAGCAAGTACATTTTGTTCTTGTAGTCCTTTAGCACATGCTTGCAGACGCCTTTCGTAATGGTGTCTGACTTCTGTGGGATGGGATGGTCTACATCTAGATTAGGGTGAGCTCTTTCAAGCTGCAGCTTTCTGCTTCCTAATAGTTGTGTTAAAAGGTTGAGTATGTACTGGGAGGAAAAGCTATTCCCAAATGCTTTTTCCTTCCTCCCATTAAAAAAATCTTTAAAAATTAATATCTAGACTTTGATTGGATCCTATGAGTCAGCCCATTCTGTACAGAGCAAAAGCTGATATCTAGCTTTATCTTAGTGACCCCTAGCAGAAGTGCCTTATTTCTCCTCTTCCACATCTTTATTGTATTATGTGGATAAAATATACTGAGCTAACTACGAGCTAAGTCTGTGGCTACAGCAGCACAGAAGAAACATAAGGGGAAACTTCAGCAACAAAGGCTGAGTCTAGATACAGTGATGAGAAAACTTTCAATTCTGGTAGTGAGATAAAATGCCCACTGAGAGGCACAGGATGGAGGGGGGCAACAGGTAGCAGCTGTATGAACAAACACTTTACACATGAAAAACTGAGTTCAAATGTATTCTGGCTGAAAGCACTAGCAAGGTTGGTCCTCCTATTCCTTCTAGATATACCTCAAAATCTCTCGGGTGTTTGTGTGCTTGCCTGCTGTACAAATAGCAAATCAGGATAGGAAATAAATCTCACTGTGCAGTAAGGTTTGATTTGCGTGTGGAAAACTTACAACTTGTTTATGGGCACAGTTGTACAACTATTGCTGTGATTAAAACTACAGAATTTAGTGAAAGAAGGCTTAATGATGTTTTTGTGTTAATTCAGTGTGGCATGATGTGATGTTACTGCACCTCATCTCCTTTCTAACTCCCTGTGCAGATGTTTCTAACGGGGGAAAAAATGCATACCATAGTTTCTCCTAATGCTTCCTGTACTGCCTTGCTGTGTACACAAGGACAGACAGGTGTGTGCTACAAAGCCATATGCTGTATTATATGATGCTATCTGCTGTTAATAAATGACCCCAGAGTGTTGAAGTGAAAGAATATAATTTAGTACATTTTACTAGAAAATGAAGGAGCCAGAAGTAAGTTAAATTGCAGATCTTGGTAAAAGTGTTTGGTTGTGAAGATTTAAACTTCTGAACAAAAGCAAGCACTTCAGCAAATGCAAACAATGTATGTGCTGAATAACTGGAGAATGATGCATATTTTACATAAGTGAACAAATTCTTACAAATTCCCACATATGTATTTAATCTGAATCCTAAACTTTCACGTATGTGGTAGGTTGACCCTGGCTGGATGCCAGGCGCCCACCAAAGCTGTTCTATCTTCCCTTGTTTTATAGTACCAGTATAAAATGATGCAATATTTGCAGCTAAGAGTGAGCTGTCAAGTTCTTTTAACTTCTTGCTAAACTAACTTATAAATTAAACTTCATGTTTTGCTATTTTGTACCAGTTACTATTTGCACTGTACATTCTTTTATAGCTTATAATTTAAAATACTGAGTGGAAGTACTAGCTCTATCTGTCATTGTGAAGTCAGCCTGACAATATACAAATAGACTATCACCCTGTTAGTGTCTATTAATTAATAGTACTAAATACAGCTGTAGTACTGTAGGTGATTTGGTGTATTTTCCTTCACTCCTCTGTTCCCTGAAACATATCATGGATTGGTAGTGGAGGCACAGCTTTCAAAAGAATTCATGATTACAGAAAAATCAATGGGTTGTTACTGAATAGTCTAACTGTGCCTGCTAAAACCTGAGTCATCTTACCCTAAATCAATTTAAAATGGCAGTTTGCTCACTTGAAGTGAAGATTATTCTGTCCATGGAAAAAGTTTTCTGGAAACTCTGAGCTTGTAAAATGCACCTGAGGGAAAAAGTGCTGGCTATACCCCCAGGAAACTGATGCACCTTAAAATTACTCTGTGTACCAAGTACCTATCAGGGTTTGCTGTTGTTTAACCCTCAAGAGTCTTAAATTCATCTTTGCAGGTAACCCCCAAGTATGGGAGCTCCCAATGTTGCTAGCCTTGACCACTCCTGTACTTAAATAATGCTATCACTTATGCGGTGGAACTTCTGAAACCACCGTGAACATTTCCTGGAAAGTTTGCAGGTGCTTTTTAACTCCAGACTGTTACCACCAACTCATTTTTCCAGCTGCTTCAAACGAACTTCCAGTCTCAGGCTGAGACAGCGTTCAGCTGCCTTCATGGCACCCTTCTGCTATTCCTAGAGCAATAGTTTTGAAGCCCCTTCGGTTTGCTGCCGTCTGTAAATTTTCAATTAAAGAATCACGAATAGCTAATACCTGCCTAACCATCAGCGCACTTTTTACAGTCACTCCGAAGGCTGCCTCTTTAGGTGGGAGCCCAGGCACCTTCAGAAGTCAAAGTAATGGAGCCTGACTACCTCACGCATTCAGAACACTGCTGCTCCCCGCGCGGGGAGGGGGCAGCCAGGGCAGGTGTGGCGCAGATGATGAAGACGGGGCTTCTTCCAACGCGCCAGCTACAGCTGGGGCAGCACAGCCCGCTCGTTCTGCCCCCAGAGCTGAGCGCCAAGCACCAGGTACTGGAATGGACGACCAGAGGGCGCCGCACTCGATCACTCTTTGTGAAGGCAACCGAAGTTAACCTCTCCCTGCCCTCAAAACCGCTTTTCTGCCGTTCAGCTCGAGCGCGCCCTCCCGCCCCACCCGAGGGCGGCGCTGGCCGCCACCCGCCCGCCTGCCTCCCCGCCTTCCTCCCCTTCAGCCCAAAGGCATCCACCGCCGATCGAGGCCGGGCGCGCGCGGGGTGGGGGACGGCGCTAGGCATGCCTAGCCGATGCCGGAGGAGGAGCGCGCACGCGCGGGCCGGCGGTGAGTGGCGGGGGTCGGGTCGCGTCGCGGGGGGCCCATGGCCGTTGGTGGCGGCGGCGGGCGACGATGACCGACTACAGCGAGGAGCAGCGCAACGAGCTGGAGGCCTTGGAGTCCATCTACCCGGACTCGTTCACGGGTGAGCCGCGGCGGGGCCCGCGCCTCGCTCCGCCGCGCGGCCGCGGCGAGCCGGTCTGAGGGAGGAGCGGGAGGCCCCGCCGGGCGGCAGCCGCCCCCTGCGCCGCGCCGCGCGCCTGCGGCCGCCTCCGCGCTGTTAGCTGCACGGGTTCAATATTTGTTGTTGGTTTTTTGGGGGTTTTTTGTTCTTCCCTAGGCGGGAAACTCAAATCGCTTGACGGCGCTTCACGGCGGGTAGGCGTCGGTGTGTGCTGGCGGCGTGGGCGATGCCCGCCTCAGCAGCCGTTCACGCCGTGGTGCAGCGGCCCGGGGTGCACACCCGGCCCGGCGTCTGAGTTGTGGCTGGTGGAAGGATGCTCTTTGGGGAAACCTTTCAGAGGACGCGGCCCTAGGTGGAAATTGGGGAATGGGCTTGCGTGCCGACCGGTTTTTCTCTCTGGGAACAGCTTCTCGCCACCATGAGGCACGGGATGTTTTGGGGTACTTAAGGATGCTGGTTCCTCTGTAAGTGCATTGCCAGAATCTGGCTTATTCCGTTGCAGATCTATGGTGGAACAAAGGCAAGCTTTAATTTCCAGGCGCAGTATGTGATATTGCTAAAACTTTAATATGATGGATACATTGGTTCGTCAGAGTTTAGGACTTCTTAGTTACCATCAAACAATTAAGAGTATCAACCATGCTAGCTAATCCAGCGTGATTTGTGGTGCTCAGCAGCCAAAGAATTTTAACAGTGGAAAAAAAAGTGCATTTTCAGTTTCCTTCCTGCACAGTATCTACTCTGCCCGAGGTCCTGCAGCATCTTACTTGGCAGTAACTTCACCACACCAACATTTGCCAGTACATTTGCCCGTTGCTTTAATCTGAAAATCTTTTAGGTTCTTCAGTTTTGTGTTAAAGGTATATTAATTTGTCTCTGGTAGTTGGGGATGCTGAATCACTGATACTCCTAGAAGTAATATACCTTCATATAGTCTCTACTCTGATGCTTACTCTGAGTTACTGTTCATTCGTGTGATGCTCTTATGCCCAAAAGAAGAGGAAGGAGAAAAGGTGGTGGTAGTAGTAGTACATTAGCAATTAGGCAAAATTCAATTAATACAGTGAGAGCATATATACTAGATTGGGCATAGTTTATAACAGTGATACAGAGCAGTCCTTATCTGAGGATATGGTCTGCAGCCCACAGTTGTGCGATGAGGTTTCTAGTCAGTAAAATTTTAGATCACAGGGCTTACATTTTGTGCATCTCTGTAGACCCACTCATTGCCTGTCTTCTATCTGCCTCATTTGTGCAATTTTGTTCTAGTACATTACTTGGGTAGTACATTCTTGAAGGAAATCACCATTTATTCCTTTTTAGTTTTAAGAAGCCTTTGTTACATTAAGCTGTCCTAAATATAGAAATAGGTGCACACATACTGTAAAAAGAGTCCAGGGTCAAGAGTGCACCGAACATTCATCATACATGTCCAGTGCAATAAAGCAAATCAGCTTTGGGAGCTTTCTGCACACATTCAGTGCATGAACATAAGTCATCTGATGGTAGGTAGATTTGTACTTTTTTGAAAAGTGAAACTTCCGAAAGATAAACTTCTTGGTGTTGTTGGATGTTAGTGCTCTCATTCAAAGAGCACTCTGAACATCACATCATATGGAAAGTGGCTGTTAATTGAAAAGGGGTAAAATTAATAGGCTAGAAAGGCCTTTAACACTGTATCAAGAGCTTCCTTGCTTAATTAGTCCTTGAGAAGTTCAGTTTTAATGATGTGAAGAAATAGTTGTCTGATTTAATGGATCTTTCTCTGTCCCTTTTTTTTTTTTCCTTTGAACAGTATTGTCAGAAAAGCCAACGACTTTCACAATCACTGTGACATCTGAAGCAGGAGAAAATGATGAAAGTAAGTTGATCGTATCTTAAACATATATAGGATGAGTTTCTGTGCAAGCCTAGTTCTGTCACCAACGACTAGATACACCTCCACTTAAGTCCTCTTAGGGGCCTGATCCAGCAGACATTCCTCAGAAAATGTAGTTCAAGGATTCTGGTGATCTGTGTTTAGTTGACGGAAATGTTGAGCGCTCTCACTAGGACTACTTTCTGACATGCTGCATCTCAAATGTTTTGTAGCAGAGCTTAAAAAAGTATGGGTTATCATCATCCCCGTAGGAGCTTACAGCTGTGTTGAGGTGGGTTTTTTTTTTAGCAACTGTACGTATACCAGCCACATGGGAGAGTTGAGTGTGGATTGTGAGTATGCAGCCCTTAAGGAGCAGTTCCAGAGCAACAAGCTGTGGGTCCCAAGTCCCTGTGTATTTCTTGGGTATCAGTGGTTGCATGGGCTTGTTGTAAGCAAGCCTTGCTCCAACTAAGTTTGAGAGCTGCTCTTCTGGGTTAAGGTATCAGAAGAAAGAAACTGGTACTGTCTCCTTCAGCTTTAAAGGCGTGAGTCCTGCTCAGAGCACGTGTCTGTGTTGAAGAGTCTGCTGGGCTGCCAGGACTGAGAGTCTGGAACTCAAGGAAGACTTCTACCTGGCACTCTGGCGGGATGCATGAAAGGAACCAGATTCTCTTTTGCCTTGTTTCCATATTATCCTAGCTCTGGGTGCCTTCAGGTTGAATGCGTTCTCCTTAGGCAGTTCTCTGCTTAGTAACTTCTACTGGACATTGTGTCCTTGTCATATGATTTATGTGGAGCCTGGTACCCAACACAGAGGTTGATACTCCAGCCAGACACACAGAATTTAAAGCATTGATATACTGAGGTTCTCTCTAGATCTGTTGTTAGGACTCTTCCTCATTTTCTCCAGCTTTAAGTGGTATGTGAGGGGGGAAAAAAGATTACTGCTGTAGTACCCACCGTACCACAGAAAGTTTTCCAGTCTTTGTAAAGACCTTTCAGACATTAATAGCCTGTGACAGTTTATGTAAGGTTAAACTTCGTCTTAATTTCTCAGAACTCTTGCACTTAAATCTGTTCATATAGTTTTAACATCTGTGTAAGGTGACTGTTCCTTTAAAGTAATAATAGTTTATATTTTAAAATCTTTAGGCTGCTGATGCATTATATAGAGTTATCACCATAAGAATATGTGTTTTTATCTTGTAGCTGTCCAAACAACCCTTAAATTTACCTATAGAGAAAAATATCCTGATGAAACTCCACTTTATGAAATTGTCTCACAGGAGAATCTTGACGATAATGATGTCACAGACATAATAAAACTACTAGAACAACAGGTAAGGAAAATAGAATATCTCAATTCTGCTTGATACCACTCCACACTTTAGCCAGAATTTCTCTTCCACATCAGTTGTTTTCTGACATATGTGCTACTGATTTGAAACCTATTCCATACTGTAGGGACTGACTTTGAGATTTGAGTTGGGTGAATATTGTGGAGGTAAATTATGTTAATGAGGTAAAATACAGGGCTAATTCAATGTGCACAGGTGTGATAATGAAATGGCAGTCCATTAGGGCTTCCCCTCTCTTGCAGTTCTAGCTTACGGTGAATTTGTTTTAACCGTATATATATAGTATTTGTGGAAATAAATCACTTTAATTTTATTTGGAAAGATTAAAAAATGCTACATTGATTTGTGATTCTTTTAAATAACGTAACTATGTGGGGAGGGATCTCTTCAACTTTTGGGATCAGTGAGAGTGCATTGTTAAGGAATGAGAGGGAAACACTTCCTTGGTTTCTGGAATTCTTGACAAGAACTCCCTGCCTTAAAATTGCCATAATACCTTCAGTAGTAATTCTTTCTTTTCAAGAATAAGCCATTTCGGAGAGATGTCCTGAGTGACTGTTGTCTCTTATGATTTATGATACTCAAATTCTGGAGTTGTATTCATACTGTAGGTTTTGTTTTATTCATGAAAAAGCTTTCCAGGTGTCTGGAAGACAGACATCTGGAAAGCTTTTTCATTCCTCATCTTCCAGATGTTGATAGCCTGAACACAGGTGTTCAACATTGGTGTTTTGCTGCACACCCATTTGGGGAGGGGTAACTTAACTGGATTAACTGGCCAATTGACTTGAATTTTACAGTGAGCTCTTGAGACTGGTGCAGAGTTCTTTATCTGCATTTCTACAGCCTACTGCTTTCTAAACATACTTAAGCATTCAGTTGCTAAAGCTTGGAGGTTCTCCTGTTTGAAGTTGCCTTCTTTGTGTTGTAGGCAGAAGAAAATTTAGGAATGGTAATGATCTTCACTCTAGTCTCAGCAGTACAGGAAAAATTAAATGAAATAGTGGATCAAATAAAAACACGAAGAGAAGAGGAAAAGAAACAGAAAGAAAGAGAAGCAGAAGAAGAAGAGAAAGTACGTAAAATAATGTTTTCAACTAAAAATTCCTTGCTTTTTTTAACTGTTTAACTGGGTTTGATGCAGGAGCAATTCTCAGTTACAGTGGGAGAGGAACATCTATCCCAAAGTTGATACAATTAAAACTTAAGGACTAGAAGATTCTGTAGTGCACTTAAGCGATTTTTTTTTTTCCCTATTTTCTAAAGCAGTCTTTTCAGAGACATGTTGCATGTTCACAATCCCTTCTAGCATTACTTCCTAATGCAGAGGCAGGGATTTTTCCCCAATGAAATCAAAGTTGCTGTAGCCAGTTTTTTTCTTGAAGAGGCAAGAGGGGATGGGGAGCAAAAATGGGTAGAATATGGCATGCTGCACACAGGCTGCATGGTCTGAGGAAGTATCTCTTCTTTGGTAGACTGAGTGGGTAGGGTGGAAGCAGTGGGACCAGTCTTCAAAACAGGTTTGTCCTCCCTGCACATGTCCTTTCTACCAGCCACTATGAAATAGTTTTTCCATTCATGGAGTGTGCTGTGGTTAAGTCCAACTACTGCGTCTTCACTTTCTTCCTCAGAAATAGCTAGAGGACGATGGGACTTGGAAGGTTCAGTATGTCTGAAAATGGCAGAAAAATAGCTGGAAGAAAATAATTCTTTTTTCTGTCTCAACAAGATAGAAGGGTTAATGCATTTTAATGGAAAACATTTCAGTGTAGATTGCACTTAAGAGTTGATAAGAAGTGCTCCTACTTATGGATAAGTGGTGTGTTGCTAACTATTGCAGTGTAGGTCCAAAAGTAGTACACAGGGTTTTTCCATAAGAATTTCTACCTCAGTACAGCACTCTGAAGGGAGAGTCCCATGACAAAAACCAGTAAGAACGTGTTCTTTGTATATTCAGGGTTAGAATTAATTTCTCAGAATACTTCACAGCAAGCAGTGCTTCTGTGATGTTGTAATTTAAATAACTAAGAGAACACTCACCTTCACTGCTAGCTTTGCAAGTTGTGTTTGCAGCCTTGTTTTCTGTTCTTTCAGCAACGTTTTCATGGCACTCCTGTTACCATTGAGAATTTCTTAAATTGGAAAGCAAAGTTTGATGCAGAACTCCTAGAAATAAAAAGGAAAAAGATGAAAGAAGAAGAACAAGCAGGCAAAAATAAATTAAGCGGTATGATTTAAAACTGGTCCTGAAGTTTTTGCAATGTTACCTGACTATAACAGCAAGCCTAAAAGTAATTTTTACACTGAAAGATGATGGTAATAAATAAACTCTTAATGCAGTGTTTGATTATTGTCCTCCATGTCACATGAAGTCTTTCTGAGTGCTGATTTTGGGCTAAATACAAAGCTAATAGATTCAGGATTTCTGTTGAAGTCACTAAGGTTCCCAAACTGTGTGTTTAAGCTGCTTCGGTTTTGTGCCAGACAGTATACAAATGGGACCTCTACTGACAAGCATTGTTCTGGCAGAAATACTTGGGGTTTGTTAAGCAACAGAAAATCTACATGGGACAGTTTATCAATTTGGCCTTTATTGCACTGGATCATACAGTGACTTCAGATTATTCCAGCGTATGTGGGAGTTTGGGATGCTGTTGTTAGACTGAAGCAACACAGGCTGGCTGCTGCATATGGCAAGCTTACAATAACTAGTGAGAATGGCTCTCATGTTTTGGGGAAGAGCTTGTCATAGCAGTGGTTCTGGGCCCTGTATTTTGCAGATCACTTTGTCCAGCAGAAAGCAAACTCTGTATCCAGTGGGCAAAATGTGGAGGAATTACTTTTCTTATGAGAACCTGTAGGTAAGAATTAGATCTTGGGCATCCTCCTTCACACTCCCCATGGCTTAACTTTGGACTGGTTCTCCTGAGATGTTGGATCTACTTTTTAACCTGATTACCTGAGAAAACGATCATGCTGTATCACTGTTATCTTTTCTCCTCCCTTCTGAAGGCTTTTGAAACTTTTGGCTAGTTTTGATGAAATCTGACGGAGAGATGGAAATTTTAATGGTAATAAGTTTCTTGAAAAGCTGTACAGGGCAGGGAACATGCTTGATTCCCCTCTGAAGGGAATGCATTTGGGAATCTGCAAAGATGAGGTAGTAGAAATCAGGCTTCTTCTAGTTTTCCTGTTCTTAAAGTTATTGTTAGCATAGTGTGTCTGTCTTCCTCTAGACAATGTAGTCTAGTTTATAAACTAAAATTAGGCTTATTCTCAGATGTCATGAGTGTAACCCCAGTAGAAGAAAAAGGCATCTTAAATGTTTTAGTATGAACACCAACCAGTCTTGTCAGCAGAAGCTTGCATAAGCAACGCAAGTATAGATGGAAGATGGGTAGTTTATGTGGAAAGAGTCCTGAGCTTTTCCCCTACCTCCCAATTAGAAAGGCTTCACTTTGCCTTGTGTGATGTTTCCTTCACAGATGTGTGTGTGTAGGAGCTGGGGATTTATGTGTAGATCCAAGTTGCTTTTTGAATGGGGAGGATATATGGAAAAATATGGAGGAGGCAGCTAATTTCCCTTCCAGTTCCCACAGAGAATTTCTTGTGAAATGCAAGATGAGGACTAAAGCAATAAGAACTGAGCAAAGCCTGTGGGGCAGTATGGTGTAGATTTTCCCACCCCCCACTACTGAATCCTTAGTAACATTGAAGTGACTGTAAGAAACAGCAACCCATTTCACATGTAAGAGGAGGAAGCCTGTTGGTGTGGAAGAATCCTGAATCAATAGTCAAAAAATCAGAATGCGGAACTTACAGAAATGAGCAGCTTAAAAAAAAAAAAAAGACTGCTCAAAAAGCCTAAAATACACATGCTAACTATTGTTGCCTTAGGTTGATAATTACTTCAGAAATCTACCTGCTTATATGTTGTTTTTTATTTCTAGGTAAACAGCTGTTTGAAATGGATCACAACCTCGACACCTCTGACATCCAGTTCTTGGAAGAAGGTAAATTTCCTTTTTGTTTCCACAACTGAAAGACAGTGGCTTAAAATAGGTCAAAATTCCGAAGCAAAATCTGTATTATATTTCTGACTTAACATCTTACCTCAGCATCACTTACACATGAGAAGAACTTTCTAAGAATTACTGTTTTGTAGATTGAACAGAAGTGATTTTAAACAAACAAAACATTTTCAGGATGCTAAAGCATATTTATTTGCAGTTTTGACCTCGAGTTGATCTTATTTTTGTTGCTTCTAATCAAGTATTTGGACTGGAAGCAAAATCAAAGCCAAGCAAAACAAAAAAACCCACAACCAAACTCTGCTTTTTCTCTTTTTCTAATAGCAGCCTTCTTAACTCTGACTTCAGGCACAGATCTTGAAGTTCTGTTTCCTTCTCTCTGAACCTCAACACCAATGGTAAACATCTTGCAGGTCAAATTAAATGCTGTTTGCCTCTGTGCAACCCAGTTCTTTGTGGTTTTGTCCAGATTTGTCTATTATCTTGCCAAAAATACCTGACCTGGTGCCAGCTGAAAATTTTGTAAGCCTGTGGAGGCTTCTCTCTGTTGGAGAGAAATCAAGTAAATCTACTTACAGTCACATATCTGTTTAATTTTCTGTACTGCTTTTTAGTATCCTAGTTTAAAAAAATTGTTTAAGTTAAGGCAATTCTTTAATGTAGCTGCATTATCTACTGATATTGCAAAACACATGCAGAAGAGAGTCAAGAATTTTCTCTGCAAGTAATAGTTTAAAAATAAAAAAGTTCTTTATGAATATTAGTGAGCATGAACTTGAGATGGCAGTAATGGATGAGTTGAGTTTCGTTTAGTTAGAGGCATAATTTAACCTTACTCCAAAATGCCTAAAGTGAAGATGGGTTGTTGACAGAACATTTGGCTGTCTCGAGGGAGGAACAGACCTCTGTATTTGGGCTCTGTGCCCAGATGATTTGGGATTAATGTATTAATTTTTAATCCTGTTGCTATCAGTGATTAAAAACTCCTGTTCTTATTGCTGTTTGCATTCTATCATAAATGCAGCAGGTTACTAACTGCAGTTTAATATTACAATACTGTGTAATAAGTAATACTAATTTTCACAGCTTAAACAGGGTAATGGCATTATCGTTTAGATGGAAGCAGTTCTAAAGAAAGGCTCTTAAAAAATCCGGTGAAAGAATAGAACCTTATTCAGTGGCCAGGAGATGTCACTGCTGATACACACAAATAAAATAGTAGTCCTCAAGTTTCATCCTTAGGTCAGCAGCATCTCTTTCAGAAGAAAATGTGAAAGCATGCAGAGCTTCATCTTGCTTTTAAAATTTAAATCTGAAAGCAAATGTATGTATGTAGGCATATAAGTGGTGTGTAAGGGATTTTTTTTAAATAAAACATGTGTGTTTCTGTGGCTATGATAGTTGTAACTATTCCAGCTGTGAGGTCCTGAGCTCCTACTTTGACACCTGGGAGAAAGTATCTCTTCTGGAAACTATAAATGTTAATTTCATTCTCCCAATGGGTTCTGAAGTCCTGTGTGACGTTTTTGTTGACTCGGTTTTGGTATGAGGAAAAAAAGCTTCATTTTAGTTGTAAAAAGATAAAATGTGACATTTCCTTTTCCATATCTATTTGATATATAAAAAGCCAAGTAAGTTCACAGCTACCTACCTACATTGAAGAATGAATATGAAAAAGTGTTGTGTATTTTGTTGTTCAGATGTTTTTCTGCTTGGATGAAAATAAATAATTTTTCTGTTCTTTGCAGCTGGTAACAGCGTGGAGGTTGATGAATCTTTATTCCAAGAAATGGATGATTTAGAGTTGGAGGATGAAGAGGATGACCCTGACTACAACCCTGTTAATTTAGATAGTGATTAGACTTTTTTTGAACTGGCTCTGTCATCAGTATGGACATATGTAAGGAGAGAGGGGCAGGCAGGAAAGCCACAGCATCTGTGGTTTTAGTAATGTGTATTTTTTCTTTTTTCTTTTTTTCCAAAGAAAAAAACCAAAATATTTTAAATCCAGGAGAATGGTCTTCTGATGACTTTCATCGTAAATAAATTTACTTTAATATTACAAATTAAAAATTTGATGAATAGTTATCTGTCTGAAAATGCTATTCTATTTTCTCTTATTTTTTTCCTTCCCACTTCTGTAATATACCTTGAAGAGATGTGACAACGAGCAAAATGGAAAGATGTTACAGCAAGTGCTAAACGCATTGCATCCGAAGGCTGAGCAGCTGTTCTGCTATCTTCCACCTGGGATATTATACAGGGGCAGCTTTGGTGAATAGAAGGGATCACGTACTATGCAGGGCGGGGTTTCTTGTTTTGTTTTTTCTTCTGTGGAATTTTATAACACTTCGAGTCAATTCTGGTGCCCCAGCCTATCAGCTGTAGATAGGCAGCACTAGTCACCTTTTAAGAAGGCATAGACTTGTTAAAGTTTAATGGAAAACATTTCCATACTACTAGAGTAAAATCTTTTGCTGTAGTTGAGGATCATAGTTTCAAAATGACTAGTTCAAGTTTGTAGGGAAAAAATCAGAATGAGATGAAGTCCTCTTAAAAAGTTTGGTTGATTTGTTCAGAGAGGGTTGTGGGGGGTTTTTTTTGAACTTGTGCATCAATGAACTTCCATGGGGGGAAAAGAAACCCACCACCCTAGGAAAATTAATTTGCTTTTGGCAACAGACTGTGTCAAAAGACGTATCAGTGAAGTGCAGATTACAGTACCAGGATTTACAGAGTGCTTATAGGTTTGAATGTAATGGATGTTGTTTTAGAAGCACCTGTTGGCAGCCTATAAAGGTTAGCACAACATACAGTAAAGCTACACATCAACTCGGGGATGTTGACCAGCCTGCAGAGTTGCTTATGGAGGTTACAGCTTGATGTTAGACAACTCCTCACTTCCCACCTCCAAAAAAACCCAAAACACTGCGAGAACTGTGGTGTTTAGACATGCTGTGTTTGAGGCTGCTTCAGCTAGAAGGATGACGGTATGGATGAAGGTTTCAAAAGACAGCTCTGGAGAACCACCAGGCACCTCAATGATTAAACACTGTGTGCTGAATTTTGAAATACTGTTAGTAGACTGCCTTAACTGTGCCAGCTTCAGCCTTTGAAGAGGGTTGCACTAAAGTGTCACAGTGCTTAGAGAAATAATAAATCTATGAACTTTAATATTTGGAAATTCCATGTTCAAAATGAGAAATTTAATTCCGGAAATAATTTAATGGTGTATAAGATTCTCTGCTCATATCACTCGAGAACATCTGCTTGGGATGATTTCCTTTAATGTGTTTCAGTAGTCTTTTTGTATTAAAAATGAATGAGTTTCTAGTAGATAGAAATAAATGTTCAAGTACCCTGTAAATACTTTTATAAATTAACCATGTGCCTTTGTTCCTACTGTCCTCTATTTGATCTTTTTAATTTTGGCTACTGTGAACTCTAGACAAGCATCTAGGTTTCAATGATGACGTTGTATGTTTCAAAGCAATAAGCAGGATCTGTGTTCCAGCAGAGTTACCAAATATATTAAAAAATTGTGAGCTAATGTGATACTAAATCTGACTTTTCCAAAGATACGGTTGGACTAAAAGCTTCGTAGTGACTACATTCAGCTTCCTGTGTAATTGCTAGGATGCTTTAATTTGCTCTTCAGCACTGAACTTAATTTGCTTCTGGTTATGTCTCAATTCAGCTGCATAAAAAACATTTACTCCTAAGGCTGCTTTCTCTTTTCAGCTATGTATCTTTAAAACTGGTGTTTTTTTCTTAGGAGGAGTGAATTAGTTCTCTTTAAATCTGGACTGAATCCAAGAATGCTATGTAGTCGGCAAAATTTGGTAATCTGAGAAAATTTTCCAAGTGGGTCACTAACAAGAATCATCGATGTATGAAAAAAAGTTTCTTGATAATGGTATTTCTAGATTAATGAGATTTTCTAGTCTGTTTTCACACTAATATATTTATTGGTTTTCATGCAGAGGCTGTATAGCTTAAAAATGTTAAAACAATGTCAAACAAGTTAAAATGTGAAAATGTGTTTTCACTGCTACATGTTATATTTCAAAGCAGAGGAAATAATAAGGGTTGAAGTGACAAAAAATTGCGTAAAGTCCATTCCTCCAAGTCCTTGCAACAAGTTTCAGTGACTCAATCTGAACTTCAGATTTGTTTAGCTTTGTTAGCAATTAACATCTGTGAAATAAAAGGGAATTTGAGAGTTAAGCTTGGCTATGTTTGTGTGTTTTAGTTTGCTGAAATGGGCTGAGATAAGGGGTTTTTGTTGGAAGGAGTTTAGGTATTTAAAGTTTATTTACGCACTTTGGATTAGATTGAAGTCTAATTCATATTAATGTAATGAGATTCCATCAATAAACTTTGATGGAATTTTAGTAATTCAAAATCATGCTGCTGACAACCTTGCTTGTATCTTACTTTTAACTCTCTAAGTCCAAAGCGTACACTTGTAATGCATGTAGGGAGATTGTTATGAGTTGCAAACTGTACTGCGACCAGAGCCAATTTAGTTTGATTATGCTGAGCTGTTTGAATAGTTGGTGCCTGACCTCAATTAAAATTCAGAGGATGGTGCCCACCACATCAAGATGCTGTAGGAGTGCAATCTCAGGCGTGCTGCAAAGCCTAGGATTTTGCATCCAAGTTATGATTGCATTATGGTCTGCCTTAAAGCAGACAAAACCCAAGGGTTGTAAATGGGGGGGGGGGGTGTGGGGGGGTGTGGGGGGTGTTTGGTTGGGGTTTTTTTTGCCTCCCTTCATATTTTGGCCAAAAATGGAGAGCTTGAAGTACATTTCCTGGGAGGAGAACCAACTTCAGTCTTTCTACTAGGAGATTTATAAACATCAGGCTACCTCCAGTTTTTAAACTGTGTGGTTGCCAAAATAAATTCAAAGCTTGTTGGACCAGACAGGTAGGCTGTGCCTGGACCCAAGATGCTGATACCTAAGGAGCTGTCATGTGAGTGCTCTCTATTGTGTGGCAGAATCTGACAGGGCCTGAAATACATTCTTTTAATTAGCCCTTCAGCACCTTGCTAGTTGCTTGGAGTAGGAGGGAGAGGGAAGAGCTTTCAGGTTCATTTCTTTGACAATTGCTTTTATTGCCATGAACTTGATTTTACTTTGCGCTGCATGTTCATGAAATCTACAATGATAGAGTGAGCTGATACCAGTGGGCTGTGGTGTACTGTGCAGCGTGAGGTTTATGTGGCTTTTATTACTATGCTGGGACTTCCTGTCATTGCAAAGAGTAAAGATCAAGGTTCTACTTGTAATCAGGAGTTCTGTTTGTACTTAGGGCAAGCTTGGCAAAAGGCCTGTGTTAGGCTTCTGACTCTGAACTAGTTTTACCTTTTCTGTGGCCAGGGTAAATATGTACAGGTGAAAAGATCAGTGGTCCCCCTGTTCAAACTCAGATGTCAGGGAATGGTTACATAAGTCACATAAGGGTGTTTGTTTTTTTTTTTTTTGTAACTTACTTTCTTTGTATCAGGGATGCAAAGTTCCAGATGGAAAGGTGATCTGACTGTACAGTTGAAGGACGTGGAAACCTTCTTCTTGTAGACTAATTATATGAGGTCACCTTTGTCTAATAGAAGCAGCTAACTGTGTAGTGCATGAAGTAACTCTGTCCAGAAAAAAGCAGGTAAAATGTATCAGAAGGTGGGTTAGATGGATTGAAAATTAGAAGATCGAGCAGGTCCCTTAGGACCAGTGAAAGAAGCAAAGCAACAAAAAAGGCATTATGTGAACTGGAAGGATATTTTATATTTTTGAAACAGTGTTATGGGAAACCCAAGGTTAGATGCTCTTTGTCAAATCAAAATGATTATTTGGAATGTTTTTTAAATTAGAAGTTACATCCTGCTGTGGCTGGTTCTTAGAACATTGATTCAATACCACCCAAAAGTGGTCACTGTAGTTTGTTGATGTAGACACTATAGCAGGAAGCAGGGATGAGGGTCCAAAACTTGCCTTCCCCACCAGGGAAGTTCAGTTGGTGCCTGAAAAAAAGTGGGAACAGTTTCCTCCCTCAGATCATATGCTTTGCCCTCCTGACTGAGGCTGTGCTGAAAGAGATTATTGGAGGGGAAAATGCTAGAGATGTATCAGAGACTTAACCATGTGTACATGGGGAGGAGAGGAACTACAGTGCTGGTCTGTGAGTAGTTTCAATGGATAGAGTTGAGAAATATGCAGGAGTTGGACCTCCCTTTGTAAGCAACATAAAAGGCATTAATGTCTACAAAGGTAAATATATCGTAGATGCATGTCAGGAGTGGAGCTGTTGAACTTGCAAATGTTTTTGAGTTGTTGATAGTTAAAAATCTTGAGATGTGTCACTGTACTTACCTTCTCAGAGGAAGCCCTTGGGCAAGCTGCTGCATGGAGTTGAATGATGGATGGGTTACCTGTGATAGTGAGTCAATGAATGTATGAGGAAGGAGATAGTCATAGATAGCTGGTAGCTTTTTACATCAGTAGCTCTAGCACATCATCAGGTATGATAGAGTGGATGTTCACTTAAAAACTGCTGTGACTATGGCTTGTGGTTTTTCTCAATATTTCAAGTAGCAAATTGTCAGACATGACCTTGATAACCCAAACAAACAATGCAATGTAGTGTTTCAGTCAATGAGCAACACCAGAGAATGCAACATAAAGGTCACTTTAATAGCAAATGGTTGAGTATTGGTGTTTACCAAGGAAACAGAAACTCAAACATATCAAAGCATAACCATACCCAAGCTGATCAATCTTACAGTCTGGACATTGAAGGTTCTACCAAAAGAAGCCTCACAAAATGCTTAAGTGAAACGTTTTTCAGAAAGCTTTTAACAACACCAATCTATCCTCACCTGATTGTCTACAAATAAAGCCAATGAAAGAAAAATCACACATGAAGGAAGGGAATAAGTTTATTAAGAAACTTAATTAAAATACCTTGTAAATTTACAAACAGGAAACTGGTGGAATTGAATAGCTTCCTCAGATAACTCACATTTTGTGACTGAGTTGTCATCATTATTATTTCTATAACAGAGCTGAAAATGGATGTATTTTCTTAGCCAGAACTTCAGATATGTCCATTCAGTGTAAACATCAAAGGATGATGAAGCTCAAAACCAGCCTATATTTCATCGTTAATATCCCAGATGAATTTGATGGGCAGGGTCTTCATTTTCTCACTAAGAACTTTGTCAAACCTTTCATTCTGTGCCACTGTCATGATGTTTTTCCAGTCTCCAACAGTGCCTGAGGAAAGAGGCAGTAAAGGGAGGTGAGAAGCAGAATGTGCATCTCTCCAAAGCCCACTGCAGAGTGCTAGTCTTGGGAAGCAATTCCTAGCTTCCTCAGCATTTCTCTGTTGCTGGCCTGCTAAGTGAGGCTCCCTGTGCTCTTTTGAGAACGTGCTTCCAAATCTAGGTGCTGTGAATAAAACACAGCATAGACCTATAATCCTGACTCCTCATAAAGTTATTAAACTTACTTGTTCTGTTGTTTTACTGATTCTTTTGAGCTCAAAGAGGAAATTATTAAAAGCAACACCTCTTGTTTTTCTCTCAGTGCACCACTCTAATCCCTCGAGGTTTCCTCCTACACTGAATGTTAGGACACCTTAGCAATGCCTGGGAGCCCAGGGATGCCATGTATGGGCTTGGAAGGTAGGTGGTCAAGAAGGTCTATGCTCACACAATCAAGGTGATGCTTGCCTTGAAAAGTAAGAAACAATAAAAAAAAAAAAAAAGAAAAAAAAAAAGAGTTATCTTACTCCTGGTTGGGTAAAACCCTTAAATCCTTTCCTGTATCTGACAGGCCTGTACAATCACATTAGAATGAGTAAAACACTAACTTTTTATTATCCTTAGGAAAATAAGGTCAAATCACTGATGCCACAACAATAAAACTGCTCTTCTAGACCACTAACCTGAAGTCTCCCTCTGAAAATGGGGCATTCCAGCTGAGACCAGAAACCCTAGGTTCATCTCACACCAAGAAGTGTGGGATTAAATAGTTGTAGCATTGCACTGCTTCCATCTTACCTTTTCGTAGAAAACTACCCTTGTTTTTTAGTGCGATATCATCTGGCAGGTTCTCATAGTTTGCCCTGGGATCTTTTCGCATGTTCTCAAATGTAGCTTGTCTCACAACACTGTCCACTTCCTCTTCACTCAGCTTCTTGCCTAGGAAGTTGCAGATCTTCAGCACAGCACTTCTGAGATCCTGCAATAATGTTACTTTGAAGAGTCTTGATGATGCAAAGAGCTAGATGCATACAGTAGTTGGAATACAGGATAATAAGGGACATATATTTGGGTGCAGAACTGACCACAATTTTTGTGGGAGAATAGTCTCGCTTGCACCAGTTGAATACTGGAGAGCAGTGATGCTGTAGCTCACTGCAGCAGCGTGCCCTTAGAGATGGGGAATTCTGTGTTCTGCTCCCCATGTTGCAAACTCTGCATCTCTTATTAGATGCCCTGGCAGTGTCACCCCTGGAATTGCACCTGTCACTGCGAAGGCACTCAACCCGTGGGGGCTTTGTCAGTCTTGTTGTCCTAGCAAGGGTCTCGACCTGAGCAACCTGAGGCTCCAAAGTGTGAGAGACCAGTGCAGTGGCATGTGACATGGGCTGCGCTGCTGTGGCTGGGGCGCTCTGGGGCTTGCCCGTGAGGAGAAGGGCATCCACCTTGGAGAAACGAGAAGTTGCACAACGGCATGAGCAGCCACCAAGCAGGAAACATCTAGTCGCAATTTGAGAGCTCCTCAAGCACTTTAAAGCCTGCCTCTTAAGCACTTCTTTCCTTTAGTGGAACTGTTCCTATGAGCACAACATTCCTGTTGAAGATAATTGTAAAAGTCTTGTTCTTGACTATGTCAGAAAGGTTTTTTTGGGGTGACAGTGAAGATAACTTCTGTCATATTGGAAAGTGTTTTACCTAATAAGTGTCTAGTAATTGATAAGACCTTGAACCAGTGAGAGAAATTACTTCATCCTCTCAGAAGTCTCAATCTGAATCTACTCCAAAATGGATTAAGCACTTTCTGATATAAAGTGTAATTATTAAAGAGCTGTCTGAAAATGCACTCAATATAAGAAGAGAATATCTTTAATATAGTGATACTAATTGACCTCACCTTTTTCATTTCTTCATAGGTAACAAAGAGTATATTGAAATCTTCTGCATGACTGTACCAGCCTGCCACATGATCCAGCCACGAACTGGCAAGTACTTAGGAAGGGAAATTATTAAAACAAAAAAATAAAGAGAAATACTATTAACAACTAGCAGTAAAACAGTAAAATTATCGGTCTTTTGGGTCTTTGAAAGGGTTTTTTAAAATAATTTTTTTTGATCATTTGGGGGATGCTTCTCACAGTCTTTGTGACAATTCTCCAAGCTGACATGACAAATGCCCTTTGAGTTACTAGGAACACTAGTAGTCTGAACTAATACCTGCGGAAGCAAAAAAACTACTTCTCTATCTTTGCTATACAGTGTCTGTCTTATGGGTTCAGCTCCACTAACCGAGTGCAGAAAGTGTTAAGAGACTTTCAGTCATAATGGTTGTATTCTGAATCAGCATCCAGTTCAGATAAAATAAGCAGCTTGCATGTTGTTGTGGAGCAGCAAAGCCATGCCTATGCTACTCCCTTTGGACCAGCTTTCATCAGAAAATGATGCCAAGCTCAGACAGCCTCTGCAGCTTTGAATTCAGGTTACTGCATAGCTGAGGATTCCGGTAATTGATATTTAGTGATATAATTAATCTCCATTCAATCTGAGGTCATAGAGTACGATTTAGGCTCCTTAGTAAAAAAGACATCCTACCTTTACCAGCTAAAAATCTCTCCATAAAAAGGTTAAAATCTGGTATTTCCTCTAATGTGGACATGTATTTGGAGAAGTGGTAGTAAGAAACCATAACATCCTTAGGGTTCCTGGTAACATAAATAATCTGCAAAACAATAAGAAGACTAGTCTCAGAGATATTAAAGGACTCCATTACCCCGACCATCAGTGCATTTTTCTGTACAGGTCCCACTTAAAATGCGTGAAAACCATTTGAAGGTGACAATCACATTAGGTCAATTCTGGATAATGTAGTGCTGTCAATTTGTTTTATCGGCGGTATTTCTGTAGTTGCAGTCATTCAGTGGCAGCAGCTAAATCTCTTCCAAACTTCACTGGTACTGTGAAGAAAATGGTGAGCATATTGCAGTTTCCCGTTACACCTGTATCTGTGAAGAAGGTAACAGCAGCACTAAGAGCTTGCCTCCATAGCCCCTGTGGGCAGAGCTCTGCCACAGCTCCTGCTCACTCAACCATGGGAAGCCTGACATCAGAAATAAGGATGGAAGGGGCAGAAGTCATCGGGACCACTATAAGAAAGACTAGCAGAAGTTTGAGATTCTTCACCAGGCAGCAAAGTAACAATTTGCTGTAAGGAAGCTAAGGCAATTCTCAGTGTGCTGTTAGAAGTATATATCCCATATGTATCTTCAGACTTGCCCATATGTCCATGTTCTGTCAGTGAACCTTAGTGTAGTATCTTGGTTATACCTGTCTCTAAGGAGGCATTTTCCATGGGTGACAGGGCCTGAGCTATGGCACAGTTCACGATGGAGAGTCCTATTTAGAAACTCACAGTCCTAGGAAGCAAGAAAATGCAGTTCTCACATTCCCTCCTACCTACTATAGGCCCGTCCTACTCATATTTTCAGTGTGGGAGACTTTTTTTCAGACTTATAACTTCACTGGAATAGGACCTTTTCGCAAGGGGAAAATCAGTGCAAGTCTTTGACCCTGGCAGATCCTCCTAAAATGCATCACCGCTCTCTCTAACAGTGTTGGAGCTGAAAGGAAACAGAAGAAATGGGCTTTAGAATGTCCCTGACCTCCCCACATATACAAAGCAGGTGATATTTATTCCAAGACATGGAGAACTGAAAGAGGAAAAAGGTAGGATTTGGACCAATTCAGTGAGGCAAACTGGCATGATTGGTTTTAAGGAAATTGTAAAAACAACATCACTTACACGTCCTCTTTTGTTTCTCAGGTCTCTTGGAAGTAAGTAGTAAGGCAGGTGGGTGGCAAAAACACGAGGCGAAGGAAGAACTGTATAATCCCTATTTTTTGTCCTGTATTCCAGCCATGGGATTCTTTCCATGGTCTCCACATTTTCTGTTCCATTACGGTGGCCTTCATGAATTATTAAGCTCAAAATGTTCTGAGTCCACACAGTTCCTGAGAAGGAAACCTTTTTATTTGAACCTTGCTTGATTTTTTTTTTTAAATTAAAGATAGTATATTGTCATAAACAGAGCCTCTGCACTGCTATAATGAGGTTTAGTTTTTGAATACAAATACAACTTCACATACTGAAGACAGCAAACATTGTCATGGTGATTGTTGGCTGCAGAATGGAAGCATATTTTTGTTTTGTCCCTTCAGAAAAGCCAAGGACAGTAACTAAACCTTCAGTTCCTTCACCCAGTATACTCAGCTTCCACACAAATTATGTCTGTCCTCATCCTCTTGTGGGACTATGAATTGCTGCATCTCTGTTGTCCACACACCTAAAAATACCTCATACTGAGTGGATTTGGAAAAGACCTTTGCTTCTAGAACTCCTGCAAAGTGTTGTGAGATGTCATGAAACAAACAGCAGATAACACCATGTTTGTAAAGCACGGATGAGCCCCACAAAGCAAATGTTTGTGGCAAGAGGGTCTCTAAAGTTCCTTGGGGAAGATCTGACTCCTGAGTCACAGCTGCTGGCAAGGATGATCTAAAAAGGCAGGATCCTGCAGGTGGCTGACTGCTGTGCCAGTATGTGTTCATGTGCCAGCTGGTAATGGTGGGAGACAAATCCTGAGTGATTAGCCCACTTGGGCAATGAGCAGAACTGTTTAACTCCAAGTCCTCTGGCCTTCTCAGCCCTATACTAGTACTGGTTCCTTTCCCCTTTTATACCATAGGCCTGTAAAGATGACACTTGAGAGCATTCAAACCAATGTGGAAGAGCACTAAATTACTGCTGTAGGTTACCCTGAACAAGTACAGAGAAAGGAAGGCATCTGAAACTGAAGCCTTCCCCTTCCTGGGAAGGAAGCTCTTCATTCTGGAGATTAGACTGTAGGCATGTTGTAGATATAAAGTCACTGGGCAAGAAAAAGAAATATCCCTAGGATTCACAGGAACAATACCTAGTGATTTCACAGCTGTGTTGACTGTCTTGCTCTGCTTGGCATAATCAAGCTGGACAATTTTTCTGTGCAGTGGTAGAGATTCAACAGAAGGATTAGAGGGTACCTTAGATTGATAACTGGTGAGGAAGAAACAGGATGGTGGGGCATGATAGAGGGAAAGGTGTGAATGAGAGAGAGATGACATTCTGTGCAATTCATAACTCAAAATCATGTTCCAACTCCTTCCTGTCCCAGGGTAACCCATCAGTTTGCAACATGAAACTCCTACTTCCACAGATGTGCTCATCTCAGTGCCATAACATCTTTACCCCTTAAACACTGCCTTCTTGTCCTCCCTCTCTGCCTTACTCAGACAGCTCACCCCAGTGCTGCCTGACGATGAGCTAGCATTTCCTGGGCTCCCAGTCCCCTCTCTTTGTTGTCCACAACCCCTTCACAGGCTTCTCGTATCACATCTACCTTCACTACGACCACACCTGGTGCTCCCTGCCACTCCTTCTGGGCTTCGCTTAAGAATGCCTTTCTGCCTCAGGTACTTTACTGAATACCCGAGGGAATAGTGAATTCCAGCAAGGTGTTCAGTGACCCTAGGAAAAGGACATATGCTAACAAAACACCAGTTATGTTGTGCAAAGGCTGCATCTTGAAGGCTGCTGAAGAACACCAAAGGGTAATGGCAGAGGTTTCCAAGAGCACAAACAGCAGAGGCCTTGAAAGTACAACCATGGATTGGTACCAGAGATGTCAAGACTTTAGTAATAAATCACTGCTTAATGCATGATCAAGTCATTAGTTACTAGTAACTTATGAAATGCAGTGTTGAAAAATGGATAGACCAGTTTTAAAGCATCAAGTGAACCTGTATGGAAACATGTCGAGGCTTTAGATCTCCTGTAAGATGACAGTGAAGCCAGCTGGTTGCTCAGTTGCATTTGCTGCAGAAATAGGAATGCAAAATTCATCACACTAGTGTATGTATGACTATGTGGGTAAATAGTACTTCTTTGTCCTTGAAGGGCTTATAGCATTGACTCACGTTTGCTCTGATCTCCTGCTTGGTTGCAATTTGGATGCAGCAACCCCCAAACCACCTTCCATGTGAGCTCACAAATCATTCCAGATATCCCACAATTGTCTCCAACACTCATGCACCCAGCCCTACCAAAACTATATATGTGTTTTGTGAGGTACAGGAGGTCAGTTTTGTTTGTGTGTAGCTTGCTCTGAGTACACCTACAAGATGTACTTGAAGATAATTGTAAAAGTCTTGTTCTTGACTATGTCAGAAAGGTTTTTTTGGGGTGACAGTGAAGATAACTTCTGTCATATTGGAAAGTGAGAATGAGGTAGACCAATACGGTTGGACACAAGGAGGAACCTTGTGTCTGGCTGTTCAGGCCATGGCTATGCAGGGTTTATACTTAATGCTACACTGCATATACTCAGAGATGATTCACGTCTAAAAGAAAAACTAACAACCCTAGGTACTTCTGAAGTTAGATGGCTGAATAAAGGCAGATTTTTCCCCCCTTTAGAAACAATTCCATTCTTACCTGATTTTGGGTAAGTAGCTATAAATATGTCACTGTCTTTGATTTCAAAATCCTCCAGGGAAGCTATGTACTCAGGTGAAGTTTCTACACTAAAATAAAACTCTTTGTATTTGAATAGATATTTTTTTGGTGTTTCCATTGTTAATCTGTTGTTAGAGGTGAATAACCTGCAATGAGAAAATTCAAAGTTATGTCTTTTTCAAGATATAACTTTATATCTTGTTATATCTTGTTCAACAAACAAAGAACAATTCAAACAAAGATCCACTGCTGGAAAATTTTAGCAAAATGCATTTCAGCAAAATTCTGGAAACAATACACTGAAATTTAGCTTTCAAATTTTTCACAATAATATTACTTGGGATACATTTCTAATGAAAAAAAAAAAAAAGAAAGGTGTAGAGCATTACCCTTTATTCATATACAGATGTATGCTACCTGCATGTAAAAACTAATGTAACTGAAGGCAACCTATGTAAAAATCATTTGTCAAGATTTCTGTAGGATCTGAATGACTATGAAGTTTTCTTTGGGATGTCAATAGCTCTTGAACAGAGCTAGCTTAACTACCAAGCTCTCATTCTGGATTTTGTGACTGAAACTGTGTTCAAAATGTCTTATTACAATTTCTGCCTCCTTCTACTTATTCTCTGTCTCATTACTAATGTTTCTCCCATAGTAAATATGGAATATTTCTCCCTGCAAACTAGGATGGGTAATCATGAACATGTGTTTATTTCTTGAACATGTCTACTGGTTTCATGAGATTGTGTCTCATTAGCACCATTGCCATATATTTGCCAGAAAAAGACATTAACTGTCATTGTTGTGGTGACGAGGGAAGAACAAATGCTTGGGGAGATACAGGCAGAGTAAAAGAGAGACTGAAGAGAGAGACTGACTCTTGTAGCTGAGCCAGAGCCAAATGGAGCATCTAGGTTTGAAGGTTTTGGTCTGTGTCTCTTCTGCAGTCTTTGAGCTGAATGATACATCCATGGATTTCAGTGAGCTTAACATCCCAGTCTGTCCCTCCCTGATCTGTAGATGAACTATTTATTAATACCATTAGACAATGTACAAGCCTTGGCAGAAATGACATAAGCAAGCTCACTTCCAGACTTGGATATCACAAGCATTGTCTTATGTGGGTTAAAATATGTTTGGAAAGAGAGACTTTTCTATCTGGAATTTCATCTAGGTTTCTGTCCCCTGATTTCCCTTTGCAATGTGACCATTCCCATCTCTCTTGGACTGCTGTGTTTACATTGCTCCAACATTGGGACATCACCCTTGCCCAGATTTGTCAAATCAGCCAATTGTGCAAGACATACCGGCCAAGTGATCTGAATTCACCACAACAGGCAGACCTTGGAAACGAGGCTGCCGATCCCACCTGTAATCATTAGCTCCTCTCCAGTTCGTGTTCAGCTTCCCCTTTGCCTCCTTGGCATGTGAACCCCCTTGGTCAGGTGTGTGCCCCCCACCTGGCCCTGCACCGCCCCACTGCGTCGCCCCAGTGGTGCTGCCTTTGGCGGGAGCGCTGCCCTTGGGCCCGCGCAGCTGAGGACATGCCCTCCTGCTCGGACACCTCAGAAAGCACCCAGACAGCGCTGCTGGTGTGGCTGCTTGGGCTGGTTGACAGGGCAGGGGAAGGAACACAGTGGCCACTGCCATGACCGGGGACACCCACTGCCCACCCTGCCCCAGGCAGAGGGGGCTGAGTTACCTCCAGCAGCCACAGAAGGACACATGGATGTCCCTCAGATGCGGCAAAGGCTGTGGCAGGCCCTGATCTAAACAACTCCTTGGGCATGCAATACTAGCAAGTTTTAAGACAAACATATGTCTTTGTTTTATTAGATTAATCAAACTTAGTTTCTCCTATTAACATCCACACTTGGTATTGTTAGCCAACAAAAAAATCCTTTGCTTTGGGAGATGCACGAGCTCAGTTCTACTGTCAAAGATTCACGACCAAAGAAATGTGGCTGGATGTCTCCTTCCTGGGAGCACTGGCCCCTGTGCTTGTGCTGCCTTCCCTCCACCAGTGCTGGTGGCATGGGCCATGGCCAGGGCAGCGTGGGGAGCAAGGGCAGGGAGGGCAGGGAGGGCAGCAAGGGGAGCCACCGCTGTGTGTGGTGAGGGGCTGCCTGCCTCATCTCATGGCGACAGGCACCACCTGCATCAAAGCCTGTGAGGTGCTTCAGCTTCACGGCAAAGCCTGTGCTTCACCGAGTGAAACAGCCCCCAATGAATCAGTGCTCTAAATGGAGAAAAACCCATGTTTAGAAACAAAGGGATTAGTACAGTTTTAAATTCAAGTTGTGATACCAAAGCTGGGGAAGTCCTAAGAGCACAAAGATATGGAGAAGGAGTGAAAAATGTTACTGATACAGGAGGAAGAGCAAGGAATTTGTGGAAAACAAAAAGTGGACACATTCAATGCACAGTATACAGAAACCTTCTTGTTCTTGTTCTTTCAAAAACATGAGTTTTTACATTACTTTGGAACAAAGGTTATTGCACTGCTTGTTTCTTACAGATGTGTGAATATACCATGAAAAAATATACCATGGAAAAAAAGCTTTGCCCTGTTTCCTGGAAAGCCTATTCGTAATCTGCTGTATACGATGGGAGAAAAATTAAACATTCAGGTATGCTCATACCAGTCAGCTATGCATCTCAAAAATGTATCTCAAAAATCTATCTCCAACAAAGGTGTCTGCCAGTTCATCTCCTAAATCCACAGTGTCTATGCACTTTTACTCTGCTTAGTTAATTATCTCACAGCTACAACTCCAATTTCTTTGTGAATGATACAGAAAAGCCCATGTGAGACTCCAATTCCCACACCAGCAGTGAGATAACTCTGCTCTGGACAGCCGTCTTCCTCTCAAGCACGGACCAGCTCTAGCTCCTAGCTCTCTGCAACTCTTACTGGCAGTACATGCCAAAATGGTCTACAAAAGAGTTCTATGTACAATTATTATTTTACTGAGAGGGTAATAGAGCATCATTTAACTCAGAGATCTACTGTTCTAATAATTTCAGGCATACTTACCTCCCCTGTTCTCTGTTCGGTGCCCACGGAGACGTGTGCTACTACTTCCCAGCTCGATGAATACAAGTAACTCTAGAGATGAATACGAGTAACTCTAGGGATGCCTGAGCCGTCACGTTTCCCTTTTAACTGAGTTGTGAACCCACAGACACTATGCTGGTTGGCTTGTTTTCAATATTGGCTTATCTTTAACGCAGACAGAGATTAGAAAACTAATATAACTTGCAAAAAACTGAAAACAGTCCAGAAAGATTTTTGAAATTATTTAAATGCTCATTCTGATTTCTGTTCCTCCTTTTTTTTATCAACAGCATTATTGAGGAAAATTGGAGACGGGCAGAAGTGAATAAAATCTTTTGGTTTTTGCTACGTTTTGGGTTTTTTTTCTCACCTTTCACTTCTGCTCAAATTGGTTTTTATCTTCAAGCAAAGTGTGACAGTAGTCCCAAAGAATAGCCTGAATCCACTACTCCACTGAAGTAGTTGATCAGACCATTTCAAACTGATCTCAGCCATGAGCCTGGAATAAGCTGCTTGGGTTAGTCACGTGTATGGTTGTGTTCATGTTAAGTTTTTCTGTGAGGTATTTTATAACTGAAATTAAACAATGCCTAAGACATTTCTCACTGAAACCTGAACTTCAGCAACATGACAAAGAACATTTTGTTCCCCAGTTCTGCATTGTGTTTTGTAGAGGATTACTTTTTAACCTGAATCAAATCCTCAGATAGTCCCCGAACTTGCACAACCGATCAGTCAGGTTGATCAGCATATGAATGAGCCAGAAAGAGGAGTAGGGTTGTGGTTTTTTTCATCACAGAGCAAACCCTTACGGTGAAAGATTAAGCCTGTTCTGCTTTGCTTTCTGCATGCCAACCAGGCATGCCTCTAATATTCTGTAACTGCAATTTCTATTCTAAGTGTTTAATAATAATGACAGACAACATCTATTGATCCCAAAACTAGACAGGGAGGTGCTCCACCAAATGTTCCAGCCCTGGCACACTGCTCTGAAGAATCCAAAGAGTAACAGCTATGGTCCCACATCAGCTTTGTGAACTAGCTGGAGAGCTTGTTGACAAGGTGTGAGTTAGGGCAAAAATCAATATTTTCCAGTGAAAAGAAACAGTGTGTAAAGCCATTTGGCCTCTGGACAGATAGTGAGTAGGGAAAGCATATGAATCCTAAGGATATTGTAAAATGACAGCATCCCAAAGTTAGGATTTGTCCCTGCTTGTCAGTAACCCTGAACTACAGTCTATCTGCAGTTAACTGAACATAGGTTTCATGTGTATTATCTTTTTTGGGATAAATAGTCCATCTGCTGCAATATTAATAATTAACTTTGGGATCCAAATACCCAGCATATATTATATTGCAGGTGAAGTTGCACACTGTTCAGTGGGGGACTGGAAAAGGAGATGTATGGTTTATTGTATAATTTAAACAAAACCAATGTTCTTGGTGCTATTAAACTCTTATGTCCTTCTCTGGTTGTTTCCTCTGGTACTTTGCACCAATACATTTCTGTTCATACTAATCATAGTTCTTTCACAAGCCTCTACAGTGACAGCAAACTGGTGTAGCTCTGAAGTTCCCTATACAGACAATAGACAGGTCTCCTGCCTACCTATACTGTAAAATTAAAATGTAAAGTAAATGCCTAAATAAAGCACATGGAATTCCACAATAAGTTTCATATAAGTTTTTGCAAAACACATTCAAAATGTCATAGCAAAAAAAGGGCAACTAAATTAGACCACTTCAACACTCATTTTAGGAATCTGCGTAGGAACAGACTGTTGCCCACCAACTGAGGAGAAAAGAGAAAAGGTTTGTAAGGCATTCCTTTATTTTAGACATGCCTCAGATACTATTATGTATCAGTAACATCTACTATTGACTCTTACTGCATAAAATCCATGCTGAAGATACATGGTACCTGAATTACTAGAGAAGCTTCTCAAAAGTTAGCATTACCTGAGGGCCACAGTCAGTGTGGAAAGCTAAATGTGAATACTGTGTCTGCTCCTTCCTACAGGATTTCTGTCACTGGCACACTTTGCCTCCCTCTTTCTTTCATTCCTGTAATTCACAACTGAATGTGTTTTACCTGTGTATCTTGTATCCCAGCTCCCAAGTTCAGCAAAGTGGCAGGGGGATTTTAGGTTGCCACAACAATTCTTAAACACCATGAAATGGATTTGTCTTGGGAAGATGAGGTGTTTGGACAGTTTTGTTTGTGTATCCCCACTAATGCACCAGAGCAAGATTCCAGCAGAGTTGCTTAAACAAGTGCTGTTAATCTGAGGGTACATTTTTTCTTTCTCTGAGAGACAGTTTTCTCTCTGATAGCCATAGTTTGTGTTTTGTACCCAAAATTTTCTAGCTAGAAAGAGGGAAGAGTTTGGTGCATTTTACATTGCAGAAAAATGCAGAAAAAAACAGTGAAACTGAGGCCTGAGAAGCTTTTGAAAGAGTTACAGGGATGGTGTCAAAGCCAAACAACCCCAAATGTACATGCTGCATAGTGGAAATCACACACTTTCACATACCAAGAGTGGCACGTGAAAAGATGTTGCCAGGGCAAAGTGTATAGGCAGTGACAAAGAAGATTGGGTTAATTTTCCTCAGCAAAGGGTAGAGAATGGTGAACTAAAGAGCTTTATTAGTTGTTGAAATAAATTCTGAATTTTCTACTATTATGTGCATTATTTGCATGTTTTAATTTGCAGCTATGTGTTACTTTTCTTCTGGGAAAACAAAGTAATGAACATAAATTTCAGTGACTTAACTGTGGGCAAGCTGTGAGTACTTGCTCCAGGACTCATGTGCTCCAGGGGGTATGTCAGTAAATATGAATTTCCATGCTGATGCAAATGGATCAAAAAAAACCCTAGAAAACAAACTAGCCCAGCTAAAAAAATGTGCTTGATCACCCTAATATTTTTCAGTCTTTAGATACAAAGTCATTTTACAAAGTTAAGCTCACAGGAAATGGGATGAATCTTGAGTAACACCTTGGTAAGGGGAGTGGGAGAAAAAGGACAGGAGGTAGTCTAGAAAATATAATTTTTGTTATATTTTTTGCTAATTTTTTACTAGATTCTGACCCCCTGCTTCAGTACATTACTAGTCAATGAAGGTCAGGGTTCTCAAAATATATAAAATGAAGAATAGTATCAGCTATTTAAACAAAGCAGGCTAACAGTCTGAGCACAGGATTCCTCTCTTCTAGTTTCAAAGATAGTGTCTTCCTTTTGACTATGAGGATTTGACTAGTGCTGCATTATAACCCATTTTTCATAGGTTCTGATTTTACTGGGACACCAAAGTCATAACCAAACTCAAAGATTAATTATTTACAAGAGTGTGTTAAATTCTGAATGGAGAATCTGAGAACATCATGCCCATGAAAGCAACCCTCAACTGGAAAACAGCTTTTTAAAAACTTTAATGACTTTTTTCCAATAATTTAATATATTAAAATCACTAGGGTAAGAAGAAACTGAGAGGAATGTTAGAAATTATAAGCAAAAAATTTTGTAAAATATGTCTGGCCTAAGACGTGACAAAACCAATGACATGACAATAAAATCGCCTTTGAATTAGACCTAAAACTCTCTCTTTTAACAAAGTCTAGCCACTTATTTTGGCTAAAACTGAGCATTGAACTCTCCATTTCATACAACACTATGGAGTTATGTCCTTGCATTTCCTGCCTTACAGTAAAATATGCTTGTGGTCACAGTTATCTAATTCACATTTGTGTGTGCGCACATGTTTTAACAGAAATTAAAAACCAAAAAAAACTTGAAAAGCCCAGGGATTGAAGACCATGATGTTCTCTTCCTTAAGTTGGAATCTCAAATCCTTCCAATTGCTTTGCATGACCAGTAGCTGAAAAGCATTACACCATCTACACAGTTTTTCTGTATGCATAGCAAAAATTATCAACTAGATACCTTATTACTTCTGTGTTGGCTATTCCCCTCTAAAATTTCTGTATCTCCTCCACAAGTCTCCACCTTCTCAAGAACCATTTAAAGTGTTGCTGGCTTACACTGTTGTAATAGTGTTTGCTTAACCCTGTTACACTATCTCATATTCAAGGCATTTACGGCTGTCTTTTACAGCTCTGCTTTTCTCCTTTTAGCCTGATTCAATTTCTGCTATATCAGCCTAACACTCTTGTTTGCCATTTGAATAAAAACCTTTGTCCTTCAATCTGTTTGAGAAGACCTCGTAGTTTGCCTTGGGATCATTTTTCGTATCTTTGAATGTAACCTGTTCCCACCACAGTCTCTGGTTCATCTTTTGTTCAGATTTTTTTCTTTAGAGCTGTAGATTTTCAACACAGCATCACTCAGATGCTGCAAAGGAAGGAGTAGATGGGAACTGGAGGAGTATACCATTAAACATCCCATTATACTCCATTCAAGACCAGGTTTATCAAGGCACTTTGACATTTTACCTCTCAGTGCCACTTTGAACAATGTTAAGTGCCAAAAGCTGTATTTTGTAAAGAGGAACTCTTGATATCTCTAGATTAGAACCAATTCATAGAAAAATCTTTGTACGCTAAGTCTGTCTACTTTGAGACTATTCTTCTCCAAATGACTGCTGGGCTAATGCTGAATTTGTTCTTTAAAATCTTCAATTTTTTTTCCTCAAAATTCTACAAACTCTCCAGTTTGTTAAACCACTGCAAAGGACACAGGCTTTTTTCTGTGGAATTTAAGCTAGGATGTCACAAACCCACAAAAATCAGAGCTGTAATCTTGTGGCCACTAGCTGTCCATAGAGGAATGAAAAATATTACCCCACCGTAAACTGCTGAACATCTAGGAATGAGGACAAGACTCTGCAAGTTTTTCACTGATAAGCCTTGCACACTGTGATCCCACTTAGAATATGATTTGTCCTATGTTATCATGTAGCCAACAGTCCAGTAAAAGTTGCAGCTCATTGCCTACATTGCACTGTAAGTTTGAGGTGAAAGGTAAATGAGAAAAAACTGTAGTGAAAACATGATACGAAATTTATCCCTGTGAGGAAACATACTGCCTGAAAAGTGCACACAAAAGAAAATTTCTAACTGCAGATAATAGAATTCACTCCATAGCCCTGCTTCTGAGGATAGCAAGGGAAGAGACTGGAAAGGTGACAAAAATCCTTATTTGTTTATTATGTCACTATCATGCAATTATTTTTATCAATTATAGCTTATTTAATTATTCTTCTGTTACAGATGATTCACATCTTTTAACAAATATATTCTTTTGTCACCACTGCCTAGTTCATGGATGGATCATATAATGGATCTGAGACTGATACAGCCATAGATATGACTTCAAGTATCCTCTTCCTTACCCTCAAGGGAATTAAGAAGGGGAAGACAATGAATATCACTTTACTTAACATATTTTATCTAGTTTTAATTTGCTCACAAAACATAATGTACGAGAGACTGAAATATATTAAATGCTCAAGTAAGTAAGAGCTATTGATCTGAATTACATAAAGTTTTTGGGAAAAAAGAATGGTAAGTAACAGTATCAAATTAAGAACCAGGTAGTGACATTTACAGAAAAATTTTATTTGGGGTTTAGACATGGACTCCTCCTTGCACTCTAACACTTCCACAAGAAGAAGGAGGATGTGAGATCATTCCTCACCACGTCTGTCACCCCACAATCTTCCTTGCTTGTCGGTGCAAAACTGTAGGCATGATGCACCCAAGATGTAGGTGGCTTTGTACGTTTACATAGCTATATGAGCTGCAAATGTGAACCCCCTGGGATTTATAGTATATAGATACACAAGTAAACCCCCTGGCAAAAACAGTTTCTTTATCAGATGACAGCCAAAAGAACAGTGCCTCGAGCTGAAACTTTTTTTTGTCCATTTTGTTTTGTTTTTTGTTTTCTTTTTTCTGTTGTCAGGCTCTGGAGGTGGAGAAGGCAAGGCTTCAAAAGCTCCTAAATCCACCATTCACATGGAGGAGGAGTTTATGCTGGGAACATGTGTTAAGGACGAGGGCTGATAATGCATTATCTCTAAACAAGTTGCAGAAATAACATTCTCTCCTACCTCTCCACTCTTTCCTTTCCTGAAGCTAAATGGTAAAGCAAGTGCATAGCTAATAAATGAGGTGATGGTCCACGTTATTTAAAATAAATCCCTACCATAGATTCTTAGCCTTCTTACCCTTAGCCTTTCTATGCCTTCTCTTCTTCGGAAAATATTAAACTCAAAATATTCTGAGCCCACATAGTCTCTTGAAAGAAAATAAAGGCCTCTGAAGGCTATTTTACAATCATATTATTTATTTAAGTGCAATAATACTTCGTAAGCACATCTTTTAACAGCTACCTTTGGTTTCAGATTATGTAAGTCAAAGTACACGTTTAAAGGTAAAGAAGTGATAAACACTTGGAATTAATTTGTGCCCCTGGAAAGCATTGTCTTTTGGTAAACTATGACAGTACTGCAGGTCAGTCATGGCCTCACCTATCATCTGACAAGCATTATATTGCCAGCCTCCACAACAGGGCAAGAGTGAGTGACAAAGAACAGTTTTCTCCCCGATTTCTCTGTATGCTGAAGTATCTCTGTACATAGTGCATGGAATGGGTCACCGATACATACGATATCTTCTGTTTTAAAACATTTGAAAATCATGTTTGATTTAAAGGAGCTTGAAAAATATTGTGGACTGCCATGGACCAGCTGGTGTGATTATACAGTCAGAGCTCAGCATAGACCTTGAGACAGCCAAGGCAGATGAAGGATTGTATCTAGAGGATACTACTATTACACTATATTCCTCCCAGTGCTGACCCAAAGGTTGAGCACTTGTAAAAGATTGAAAAACATACTAGGAATAAGTTGAATTCAAAACTCAATAGAGGACATAATTTATTTTTCTATAACTCCTCTGACTTCTTCCTAGCAGAAACTGATGTCCTGGTAAGAGAACATGTGAAAATGGAACAACATTGTTTATAAATCCTCATGGAAGAAGAGGGAAAATAAAACAATCTTTGCTTTTCATGGAAAGCTCTGGTCCCCCTTGTTGTGGCCTTGTGAGAGGAGTCTGTGTGCTTTGGGGTGGCAGCTGCTGTGAATGTCCCTGCCCACCTCTCTTCCATCTCCTGGGAAGATGCCATCACATGTCAGAGGCCAGGCTCTTGCAACATGAGTCACTTTATAGCACCAAGATGGCTGGAGGGCAAAGGCACAGGCACTAGGAGCCTTTGCTAGCAAGACAGACACTGGGAGTAAGGCACAACAAATAGATGCTCTGTTTTCTGGTTACTTCTTGTAAAAGAAACTCCAAAACTGTTTGCTAGTCATCTGAAACTGTGACATTCCAATTTTTGTTCTTATAAGTAACAGTCACCGCTAAAAAAGACCAGGGAGGAACAAATTCCAGAGTCCATCAATGTAGAGGCCATCAATTAATGTATGTATCAGTTGATATAAATGTCTTCTATGGGTCTAAAAGAACATGATCAACGTATTTGACTTCTTCTCCCTTAAACTGGTGAAGCAAATATCCTTTGCCTGTTCAAGTCCCACTTTTTCAGCAGAAGGAAGAAGTAAGTTTGCCTGCACTTTCAAGAATTGGGCACTTTATTTCCTCCTACCACTTTTCTCTCATTCAGCATTAAGGACCTTTAATGCTCAGGTGACCTTTGTGTCATCTTCTGTCACCCTCTTATCATATTCTTCATCATGCCTAAGACAAGTTCCTTCTAAATACCTACAAAACAAGATCATTTTTCTTCTTTAAATTCCTTCTTCAGATGATCCTATGCTATGATACCTGTAAACCATTTGCCAGCAGATGGACAGTCATTGCTGTGATCATTGTATATCACACTGACTAATTTTGTGTCCTTATTTCCTTCTTCTCTGGGACATGGTTATGTCCATCTATTGTTCATTGGCTTGTTTTTAGATTGTAAATGCATTAATCTTCTGTGTGTGCACTTGTTAGCATTCTGGACTTTGCCTAGGCTTTTAGGCATTCCTTCAGTATAAATTCATAATGTTTTTTATAATGACTTGATAAATGAAATGTCAGTAGTAAATGTTAATAAAATGCAAACTTTGGACATTCTTCCTCCTATCATACCACTGACAAAACAAATGCATACACCCAACTACACTGGCCACAGTTGAAAGCAACAACATACAAGACACTGTTGTGATCTCAAGAGAGAGGAATGAGCATTCAGATGGAGATGTAAAATGGAGAAAATGCCATGGAGTCAGTCACCCTACTCCTGTGATCAGAAGAAAAGCAGGCAAAGAAATAAATCAAAAGAATGCTGATGCATAAACATACAGAGAGAGTTTTTTTAACAGAACCGACAGCAAGTTGTCAAAATGACCAGTCTTTATTTTTTTTTTTCTTGTAATTTCCAGGCAGTATCTGAAATTTGCATAAAGAAAAAAAGGGACCAGAGTCAAAACAAGCAGGATCAGTATTCCTAGGTTTTACTGAAACCTATGTGTAGATTACAACTTCTGTTGTTCTGGCAATAGCTTTCATTGTACCACTATCAACACTTTATTAAGTGCATCTCAGCTGCTTATGTGCTTTTGGCACATCCGGTTGTAAAAGTAGCTTAATGCTACTTATTGCTCAATACTTTCTTCATTAAAAAAAAAAAAAAAAAGAGTAATCCCCGTGCATACACTAACCTTTACGCTGATCTAACAACGAGATTGCCATAACAAGGAGAGGAGGAAAAGGAAATAATCTAATGTATGAACTAATGTGAACTTGTGCTATGTAAGTTTCATAAACCAGGTAGATCAGTAACAGGGAACTGCTGCCATAAACCACAGCCATATAGCATTGGGTTTTTTTAAGATGATAGGGAGAGGGAAAGAAAAAGTCAGAGGGAAAAGAAGAGTTCTGGAGATAAAGATTAGAGAGAAGGAATTGCAAAATAGTTAATGTTAGAGGAGGTTTTCATTTATTTTTTTTACTTTTGGGTTTTTTACCGAGGTATATAGAGAGGTTATTTATTCAATTTAAAAAAAATATATATTTTCATAAGTAAAAGATCCCATTCCTGGGATTCATTGTCAGTAATGGATGTGCTGCATGAGAAGCAGGAAACTTAAGGGAGCAGTTGCATACCAATATTTTTGTCCTTCCTCAAGCAAGGGCTTTACAGTATTTCCTCTCCTTTTTATTTAGGAGAAACTTACTGTTTTACACAACAATAACTGCTTTGCTTAAGTGACAGTGGATAAACCCTTCTCTTTTCTCTCTTCAGGAAATCCTCTGGATTTGATTTCTCTAACCTGATTATGCTTTTGAAGGAATGAATAAAGAAGACTAACTGATGCTTAAATTTTGTATAGACACAGATAGTCTGCAAGAAAACTGTTTTGGTTTTTAAACTCAGGGAAGATATATTACCCCAAAACATTAATTAGATGTAATTTAGAAACAGACACAAATTCTCCATGAGGATGAATTTATCATCCAAGATGCTAGAATAGGCAGAGATGAATGCTGACTTTGTGCTGACACTACAGAATAATGAAACACTGATGTACAACACCTGACAGCTTTTAGGAAATAAATGCTTCCCAACTGGAACATAAGCCCTCTCAGCGCTTGCTGCTTAGCAATACATATGGCAAGAAGAATGGTTTTATAATTAGGGCTCAAATGGCAGTGGTTCCTCATAGTAGCACCCTTGTCTAAAGTCTTCATCTCTAGAATGTGACTGACATTAAAAAAAAAGCCCTTTATTTGCTGTGCTTGCATGGAAAACACAGTGTAATCCATGCAGTGTTGTCCGAACATTCTCTGCATATGAAAACTGTTATGAAATAACCATGAGATAGAATTAGAACTTATCACTTCTATCCAGTCTACAGATGCTTCCTGCATGACTCCTTGGGATGTCGCCATGTCACCTGTAGAAAGGAGAGGAAGAGTACTGAAGTAAAATCATAGAAGACATCCTGTTCAGGTGAGGTCTTGTCTGCGCAGAGGAAATCACCGCCTTCAGGGCTGGAGGGTGCAATGAAATTCACTGCTACATAGTCCAAAAGAATAACTATGATGTGTTAGAATTGTTTCTGTGACAAAAACCTAGGGGCCACCAAAATCCACATTTTTCACTGGAACCTTCAATTAGGAACACTTAATCTGAAAATGCCTATCTATAAAGCAGTGTGAATTAGAATTACATACTAGAATTACTAGAATATTACTAACATACTAGAATTAGATGACCTGATTTTCAAAATAATGTTCACATTAAAGTCTCTGTAAGTTCTTAATATTATAGTATATAAATAGTATTTGGACAAGTCATATATAAGATAAATTGAATATAAATAGACAAAAATGAAACGTTTTGCCCCCAACATGTTTAATTTACAGAAAGTTTGACATTGTTCTCAAGGAGAAATTAACATGTTTTCAAAATCATGGTAAAACAGTTACAGCTTCTGAAAAACCCAAGTGGCAATTATCACAATAATCACCTGAAGCTTTTCTTGAGAGTTAGTTTACTCCATGTAAAAAATAAACCGCTTCAGTACTCTATAGTAGATTCAGGAGGCCTTTCAGCAATGTTTGTGTTGTCTTGCACAGGTTTGCAGACACTCCTTCACTGGTTTTTTTGGAAAATAGCTTAACACCAGCAGTTAGGACCCCCAGCAATGACAAGTCTCTGTGATTTACTTCTGATTACAAAAGTGCACTACTACTCCTGTTGCCCTGCTGCCTGGGAAAAGCAGATCAAAGACCTTGGAATTTTGGGAACACACCATCAGTTTCTTCACCCAAGCAGTTAACCAAACATTCAATGTCTTGCAAATAGATAGAGTCAGGAACCTGTTGTTTCTCTGAGGCAATTACTTGCAAAGATTAAAAGTTCCGCTTCTGTGAACCCAGGAGAGTCTGACAATAAGAGGCAACAGCCCTTAAGCAGTTATTTTAGTTAGCATTAAGCCCAAATGCACTCATTCTCTCTCAGGGCAAACTTTTGCTAGTTATTCAGTCTAAGTCAGTCCTGGGTCTCATTAGGGTTATTTTAATGTTTTGTTACCCCACTGCTTTCTTTCCAGTGATGCGCAGCCAATGTTTGAAAGTTATCCCATTACCCTGCCCCAGCTGCAATTCCCTGAAAAGGCTGTTGTTTGTCATACCATGATTACCTTGGTTGGTCAGACCTTTACATGGCATTCCTGGGGTCAAGCTGAAACAAGTGAGACACCAGGAACTTGACCTTAATAAATCTGTCATTAGGCTTGTGTTGCTTTGACACTCACAGAGTGCTTGTTAAAAAAAAAAAAAAAAACCAAAAAAAACCAACCCAAAAAACAAACACGCCCAACAAATCAAAACAAAACCAAACACAACAAAGTTTATCGGGATCTTGGCATAAGGTCATGCTTACACAAGGAGTCAAGTATTTCAAATGGTTGGTTGCTGTTTGGGTGGTGCCAGGAATCATCATTGCAAGGGTCCTTGCAGAGGCATCTTCAGCTGGATCAAGTAAGACTCCCACTCTTCTGCTCTTATAATCTAGCTGCCCTATGGTGATTACATAAGAATCAAACAGCACATACAAGCCAGTACAAAAAGATATTTTAAATTTGGCACATTACAGCATTTCACTGAAACATGGGCTTAGTCCCAATGGCAGTTTGAACACGTAAGCAAAGAGCTGGGGCTGAGCTGCAATTCCTCCTTCTTGGGCTTACGCATCCAGGCATGGTGTCACACGGGTGAAGAACATGCTCAGTCTGGAATTAGCAGAGCCTTAGCCAGGAACAGACGCAGTTAATCACAGCAGAGGTGAGGAGACAGTGCAGAAGAGGTTGAACTGTATCTGTGAGAGGTTAATGGTCACATGGCTGCAAAACTTCACATGGCATAAGAACATGTGTCACAAAGACCAGGGCTAACTGGGAGCTGATGGTACCCCAGTTCCCAGGAACTCTGTCCCTAGTCTCAGACCCTCCAGTGTCCTAAATATAGATAAACTTTCATAGGTTATAGGCCACTTCTACATTCCTACTGAAAGAATTTTCATAATTAAAATTTATTTTCATGCCCATTTCAGAAAAAATAATTGATTTAGGGGTTGTAGTATGTTGAAACATGGTCACGTTTCACTACTCCCAAAAATAACTAGTTCTTATTGCCAGAGCATATCAAACATGAGGGAAATAGGTTAATGGTAAGACTCCTACACCTACATCTAAATGTAAACATCTAAGAGTCTAAATGAAAGGGAAGTATCTAAGCTCTAGTTACAGTAAATGGATGCTATGGCATGATTCAGTTGCTCAAGCAAGGGCATCTAGTGCTATCTGCAACACGCTCAACAACCTCTCCCAGCCTCTACCTGCCCTGCTGGAGAGGCATGACTCTTGCACTCAGCCAGAGCAGTGTGTCTTAGAGTGCCTCAAACACCCAAAGATACTTGTTTCAGCAGACAGCTCCAGTCTCTTATACGGCATTAACCCTGCACAATAGAGGCCCTAGACAACAGTCAGTTCAAACGTCCTTTTAAGATGCCTCCAAGACCTAGGGGATATAGGTAATATAGGGATATAAAACATACACAAAAAGAGAAATTAAGGGTGAAATAAAGATGAAATAAAAACTTTTAAAAATATATTTTATTTATTCATGGTACAAAAGACATATTTTCTCCCTATACCCCAATGGATTGCCTTGGGTAACCCCTAAAGCACACGTGTCCCACTCTGGACATCCCACTTCCACCACTATGTTAGACAGCACAGCCAATGCTAACACTGATCCACCTCATAAGCACACATGTTTGTGTTTACAAGTGATACATCTAGAGAAGCCAGCTAACTGAAAAGAAGTTCAGTGGTAAACTAATCCCTGATGGAACAGACTGTACTGTGAAATCACTGAACTGTCTGTACTTAGCAAATAGTTGAGGGAGAATTTGCTGAGGCATAATAGATATTTGTTGATCAAATTTGATGAGAAATAGAGCATTGGCCTCAGAGGCAGCATAAATATATTTACAGAAGTAAACCACGACCAGGCACTCCAATAAAGTAGTTCCATAGTATCTTTATCCACTGCTTATTGACAGGTAACTATGGTGCACAGTTTGCTATGGGATGGTGGGTGTTACTTAGTAATTTAAGCAACTAAGAAAATACCAAATTACAAGGACTGTAATACTTCAGAGTTACAGATTCATCAGGATGACAGTTTTGACTGAACATCAAAACTAAATGTTTACTCCAGTGTTGTGCTGCTCCAGAGACCCCAAGCATTTTCGGAGACATGGTTTAGGTCTAGAAATTGTTGAGTTAGGGTCACAGTCCAGAAGTTTAATATTTTTCATTCAGCAAATTCCAGACAGAAGTGATAAAGGCATCCTTTAAGGAATCTTCTCTGATGTCAAGACCTGAGAAGCATGGCAGCGAGCCTAAAAAAAGTGGGGAGAAAGAATAGCTTAATGAACGAAAATCCCACTTTAAAGATCATTTTCCAAATTAGTAGTTTAGTAAGCTTAACAAGTATAAGGGGTCATAGTTCATCTTAACGGGAGCTTTCAAGACAAAATTCTAAATAACTAATATTTTTAGATATAAATCAAATCTTTGAAAAGAGGAAAAAAATGCCCAAACCAAACAACCCCCCCACCACAAATCCCACACAACACTCTTCTTTTTACTGTGTCCTGAATTTTAAAGCTTTTGCAGTAGGAGGAAGATATGATGGCTGTGTTTCACTGATATTTAACATGTTCAAGGCCAGAAAACACTTAAGACAATACCTTATTTCAATATACAGACATTAAATAAAGTTGAGCAGGTGATTCAGTCACCCATTATTTCATAGTTTAAATAAAATTCTGTCCTGAAGCTTGAACATGCTGAACAGTGCTGATAAGACATCACAGAATCAGAACATGGGTCCTCAGAATCAATTTGTTAGTGTAGGAAAGAGAGAGCCTAAGAAACAAAACTTACATCTGACATTCAGCTGAAAACTTCTAAGGTCTTAGAAAGTTACAATGTCCAAAGTGAAACACGTGGATAGGATTTATAAAAATGCCAACAGCTCAAGCATGTAAGTTGCTCAGAGCTCTGTTTTAAATATATGAAGTTCTAACTACTTTCAGAAAGCAGAATGCACTAGTTCTAGTGTCAAAGCTGAGGAAACACTGGATGGTTAGGCCTCAGTATCTGTACGTGTTGTTCTTCAACTATCAAAGGCCGATAGACACCATGTAGCTTTACAAAGTTGCAATAAAACCCCCTGAACATAATTTTGAACTGTGGATGCTTTGTAAGTACCTTATATGCCCTCAATAAATTATTTAGGAAAAAATATTGTAAGAAAATGAAAAGGAAAAAACCACATAATTTACACGTGCAAACAGCTGCAAGCTTCATAAAAGATTTAGAAGTTGTCAGTTATATCAAGATGGCATGCATTTACATGCAAAACTTCTTTAGCCTTGATATCCTGGGATGACTCAATTCACAGAGAGTAAGCAGAAAGTAACAGAGAAGGAGGAGAGCAAAGACATGAAAAAAAAAAATAACCATGCAACCAAGAAGAGATCCTCTTAAACTTTTCATAGACATAAACTATTTTCTTCAATACTTACAGCTTTCTCTTCCAATGAGAGCACACCATCTACAGCCACTATCTGGTATTGCTTTTCTTTTAAGCTACCCACAAATCTCCGCAGTAGTTTGAGACTAGTACCATCGCTGTTTTGTTTTAGCAGTTTTTGCATTTCTTGGGAAGGACATCCTGGGTCAAACAGTAGCAAACATAAGGTTTTATTCTTCTTCTCTTCTATTCCAACAACAGTACGACTATGACCTAATTTCAAAATAGAGTTTCTGTATTTTAAAAACACATAAATCCCATTCCTTGTGGCACACTAATTTTCAGATCAAGGAAGATATTACTTGAAATTTGAATAAGGGAGTTATAAGCAAAGAGCAGATGTCAAAAAGTTGAGATTCAAGTCACATCGAGGTCTTCCACACAATAAAAATACAAACTTTAATGCTACTCTTACTAACTAAAAAAATAACAGGAAATAAAGCCATGCCTTCAATTAAATGAAGAAGGAATGTAAAATGCTGCTCTGAATTGCAGCTCTGAATATGCAGCTCTGTACGTAAATTAAGAAGGAATGTAAAATGCTGCTCTGAATATGCAGCACATACAAAGAAAGAGAATAGAAACAAGCATATTGTGACACTGACCTTGATGTTGCAAGTAGATAGGTGGTTTGGAAGTACACAATACCTTTGCACCACCTTCATTATCTGTAGAATAGTAATGCAAAACCCACTCAAATAATCGAGGGTGTGTACCCATAGGGCCAGTTGGCTTGTGAAAGTCAATGATTTGACACCTACAGAACATTTAGAATGAAAACAACAAGATTTCAAGCTGGTTGGTTGTTAAAACAACTTTTTCCACCTCTCAGTCCTTTCCTCCTGCACCAAGAATGCTTTGTAAACAGCAGTTACAGCCATCAAGTGGTCACTACCACCTTTTTTTTTTTTTAATACAGGAGAAGGGGACACAAAGCATGCAATATATAGTGTTCAAAACTGGAAGATTTCTTCTTTAACAAACACTCTACTCTGTTCAGTCTAACAAGAACTTGTGAAGCTTTCGATATACTAGAAAATCCAGTTAACAGCTTTCAGAATTATGCAAGTGGGTAGCTGAAATTCAGATTCTTCTTGAGAAGAAGCTTCTAGAGCAATTAAGTTTTTAATCAATGTTTGATTTTATGCATATGTGGCATAATTCTTCACCAAGTCTCAATGATCTACGTAGTTATTCAATTTGGGTACCTGCATAAGTAGTTACACAGCTTTATGCTATGCTAAATCAGATCTGTTTATAGGTTGGTTAACTTTAAAGCCCCTAAGGTGGCTTTGTCATTGCACTGTTGGCAATTCTGACATTTAAAGGTACAACACTTAAACCAGCACTTAAAAATAACAACAACAAAAAGCAGTATTTACTTTATCCTGAGATTGGTTAACAGTGAATAAATTTCACACGCTCCTATCCATGCTTTGGAACCATGTAATCTGTTGTTGAAGTGAGATGCCCCATGAGGATCAAAGCCTTCTTTCCAGGCATCTTCAATCATGGACTGAATCTTTGGTATACTAGGAATTAGTGTAGTATCTGGAACAGAAAAGCTTTTGAATTGTGGTTACAGTTACTGAAATAGTCTATTAATTAAAAATATTCAGCTTCCTTTGTTGATGATACAAAGATGCACCAAAAGACCTAAAGGTAAAACTTCAGCCACATCATGCCTTGACAGCATTCACCCCTCTGATTCTTTCCACAGTAAAGATGCAGTGGTATAACAAGCATTTAATAGGTATCATTGACCTAGTAAGCCTTGCTGCGTAAATGAAAAGGTAAAAAAACATCAGTCAGTAGGTTGTCATCCAATGTATATAAAAAAAAAAAAAAGGCAGCGTTTTAATACCTCTCAAGCAGTCATTATACAAGCTGTTTTGCAACAGTGAGGAAAGGAGCATTTGGAAATTCCTGTAACCGCAACCCCAGCCTCTGTCGCCTAAAGATGAGTGGAAGTGATCTACTCCTGTTGAAAGCCATACACGCCTCACATCTTTGTTTTCGTTCTGATAGTACTTGCACAATGCTTCAATGATTCCTAAAAGAAGACCAAATATAAAGATTATAATCTGTAAAATTAACTACAAAATTTGCCAGAAAAAGATTCTTTCCCCAGCTTGGAACACATACAGATTAAGACAATTTATTTTAAAACTTCTAAGTGATCCTACGTTGCATGTAGGACCCAAAACCAGTGGACACTGCACCTATTTCATTTCAATGGTCTTTGATGAATTTATGTACTACGAAGCTTTCAGAATTCAAGCTGCTACACAATATTTTAAATTAAACAGCTTGGACTACATTATAAAGTGTGATATGCGCAGGAACTATTACAATGAAAAAGTAATGTCACCAACAAAGCATTTCTATGTCCCTGCTACCTCCAGTACAACATCCCCTTAAAAACATGGAAATACTTATGCATGCTACATAATCCTTTAATTCCCCCAAAATTAATGAAAATGAAGGAACATGCTTGGGAATGCTCTCTCCAATTTGTATATATAAATTCTCAAAGGCTCTTTATTGCCATGCTATTGTGAAGACAATCTTTCCATAGCCATCAGAGATTATTTTCTGAATTTCTCTCTGATGTCTAAATCATTACCAAGAATGAAAACTTTAAATCATAGAATGCTTTGGGTTGGAAGGAACCTTAAAGGTCACCTAGTTCCAACCCCCTCCCATGGGCAGGGACACCTTCCACTAGACCAGGTTGCTCAAAGCCCCGTCCAACCTGGCCTTGAACACTTACAGGGAGGGGGCAGCCACAGCTTCTCTGGGCAACCTGTTCCAGTGTCTCACCACCCTCACAGCAAAGAATTTCTTCCTTATATCTAATCTAAATCTACTCTCTTTCTGTTTAAAACCATTACTGCTCGTCCTATCCCTACACTCCCGGATAGAGTCCCTCCCCACCTTTCCTGTGGGCCCCCTTTAAGTACTGGAAGGCTGCTATAAGGTCTCCCTGGATCCTTCTCTTCTCCAGGCTGAACAGCCCCAACTCTCTCAGCCTGTCCTCATAAGGGAGGTGCTCCAGCCCCCCGATCATCTTCGTGGCCTCCTCTGGACCTGCTCGAGCAGGTCCATGTCCTTCTTATGTTGGGGGCCCCAGAGCTGGACACAGGACTCCAGATGGGTTCTTATGAGAGTGGAGTAGAGGGGGAGAATCACTTCCCTCAACTGCTGGCCACACTTCTCTTGATGCAGCCCAGGATACAGTTGGCTGCAAGTGCATGTATTATTTTCACTCAATACATTTTATAGAATAAATTGTATTTTACTTGTCAAGAACCAAATGGATATTTTGTAAGCTAGAACTACTAGCAGTAAGCTAAAAGACCTTTGAACTGTGGTCTTGGCAAGTAAAGACAAGGAAGGCTTTTAAAAGGGACACAGAAATGCATTGGCACTGTATTGTTGTACCAATTATAAAACATTTCAAAGAAAATGTATCAAGTAGATGCCTACTCCTCCCTGTTCTCTCATGAACTTTGCAATCAGATGAACACTGTGCTTACCTTGGACCAGCTTACATAGTACTACAACTAACTGAAACACAAGATAAAAAGCTACTGTAAATTTTAACAGTTACACTAGGTTATGAATGAATGAGTACTAAGTAGTGAACGACCATATGCTCAAGGACAACCAACTTGTAATAAGACATTTGCATCTTTTGATAGATACTGTATTTGGGCCTTTAACCAGACAACTTGGTTCCAAGGTTCCATAGAAAAAAAGAAGAAAAAAGACAAAAAAAAGTCTTCTGGTTAGAATGAAGTCTAGAAACATACCAAGCTTTAATTTCCTTACTAGTTTAGGACTAAAATGGTATAGATTGATCTAGAAAATACAGATTAGAATTAAGATGCAACTAATATAAAACATACAATTATATACTTTGTTAAATACAGGTTTTGTCACTACAACCTAGGTCTAAAAAGTACAGTCTTAGTTGTATATAATTTCAACATTTTTACCTGAGGTCTTTGTTTTCCCATCATCTATGCCAAAAGCCAAACATTCCATCATGTCTGCTTTTCTCTTGTGATATTCAAAAGGCTGCATCCTTCCTCTATCAACCTCCCTTTCCATATTCTTTAGGAATTGCTGCTTGTAGCCTCCAGAATTATCCAAGCCATATTGTCTCTGTTAGGGATGGAATGTGCATTACTTAAATCATATTTTTTTAAAATCCACATTTAGTGATTTCGAGAAGCTGCATGCACAATCAGTAACTTTGAAAAATAGTGAATTGTGAGACATAAAAACTTCAGCTTTATGACACTTTACAGACAAAGGCCAAGCTTCACTCCTCAATAGGAACATGGGACTAGGAAAGCCATACCTGGAAGAGCAGGCACATCCCTCTGCTCCCTCTCGGGTAGAGAGCCATTGGCAGAGAGGCAGTCAATGGCCAGGAGGTTGTGAGAGTGGGAAATGAACTCTCAGGCTGTCAGGTGGGAGGGAGAGGGAAGCAGGCCCTAGCAGGGGAGTGGTCACTGGAGCAGGTGATGGTAACCAGGAAGAGGATAGCCAGGATGCTCAGGGCCTCAGGTACTCTGCCAGGGAATACGCTCCAGGCTGCACTGCAAGGCAGAGCACCAGAGCTGGGTGGAGCACAGTACAAGGCAGCAGGCATGCCGGGCCCCCGGTTAGAGCAGCAGGGCGTGTGCAGGGAGCCCCTCGCCTCAGCCTGAGCCAGCACCACTCAAAGCAGTAAAGCCAAGTAGCTCAAGGCAGGCATGCCCCGCACCCGTGCAAGGATGGGGGCTGCTGAGAGCTTGCATTTGCCTGCAACCCACTCCTGCACCACTACCTCAACGCAGCCTGTCTGACTGCACAGGTCTGACCAGGTACAGCTGTTCCAGGCCATTACAGTTCCAAGATACCCAGCTTCTAATGGCAAAACTGTTCAAAATTTTACCATTTATAAATAATACTGTACCTGCAGCTTTTTAAATTCTTCCCTTTCTCTCTTCTCCTCCTCTGATCTCTGCCGTTTATCTTCTTCAGTTTGGAGCCGTTGAGCCAGTTCTAGATCTCTTATGTTTCCACCTACCCAGGGATAACATTCCAAAGAGAGAAGACTTGATCAGGAAGTTAACAATGCTTTGATGGATCATTTATTTAATTTTTAAAGAGTCTTTTCTAAGCAGACATACACAAACACAACTGGGAATTACTTTTAGGAGCTATTTTGAGCTATTAGCAACAAACACTAAACAGGACTGACTGCATTCAGTCTACCAAGACTCAGACTCTTGACTTGGACAAAGTTTGTGCAGTTACAGAAGCAATTACTTGGCAAATAATGCATGTACCTCTACTACTAAGACAACAGCTTTTGTTTCCTATGTTTCACTTAATTGTTAGTGAGAAGTCCCAGTTTCTTGAATACCACACACTTATTAGCTTCTAGGATCATTGCCAGCAGTCTCATAACAAAGTGACAAAAACAAATTTAGGATCAGACAACTGGATAGGGAAAAAAGAAGTTTTCATAAGCTATAGATTTTCAGCTCACCACACTGGAATGCATGACTCAAATTCCATGTATGTAAACCTCATATAGAGCTAGAAAACAAAGTATAATATGGCTGTCTTTTAAACATTTTTCACTCCAAGTGTTAGTTTTGGCTAACATACAGTGCATTTACTTAACAAGCATGCACAAAGATTTCTTTTAGCATATTTAATTAAGTAGAGCACTTGGGCAAGTGACAGGACTTGCTATTAGCTATGTTATCTTCATTATGTATGTGTCCAGTTCTCTTTTTAAATAAGTAATCATTTAGTTTAAATTTTGTCTGAGATTCTATACTGCAATGTGCAAATAATTGGAAATGCTTTCAAGTATTATCAAGCCTGTATCCTTTCATGTACCTTCTGAAAAGCTATGTTCCTCTAAGTGCAAATCCACGTGTTCTTCAAGAATCTGAATGTTTGTACATGTAAGACTGCACATTGGACATTCATATAGCTGTTCACTATTTTCTGTGTCTGAAAAAGAAATGCAATTTCTTGATTAATGCAATTCCTTGTTTTTGTGAGAATGACCCCCCTAAACTGATATCCAGTCTACAATAAACACTCAGTAATGAATTTTGTGTTGCCACTGAAACTCCCCAGTGAAAGGCAGCAAATTCTAAACAGGTGTTACTCTCTTAACCACTTAAGAATTTGTATCTAAATATCTGACAAGACATATTTTCCTTCAATTAATCAAGTTTTGCCCCATATAGATCACAATTTGCTATGATAATACTTGTATTAAGAAATGTGTAGTCTGAAATATCAAACTGTTAATCAAAAGATCCGTCCTGCTAACAAAAGAACACTTGCTTAAAAAATTTAATATTAATGCAGTAACACAGCAGTTGATGGGCAGAAAGGACGAAGTAAAACGTGCTGTCATTCTTACTTTGTTGGTCTTTCTGCATCTCCTCAAATAAATATTCTTTCTGCAGTTTTAGTATTATTATTGAAGAGTACCAAATAAAATAGGTAAGGTCCAAGAGGACTTCTGGAGATCATCTAGTCCCTAAAAGCAGGGTCAAATCAAACAGGTTAAGTTACAAAGGGCTTTTTCCAGTCAGTTTTCAACTAACTCCAAGGATAGACACTCTACAAGTTCCCTAGATAACTTATGTGACCACTCTCACAGTAAAAAAAAAAGCGTTCTTGTGTTTAAATGGCATTTTCTGTATTTCAATTTGTGTCCACTTCCTGTTGTCCTGCCACTAGGAACCACAGAGAAGAGCTTGACTCCATCTTCATTGCCCTTCTTTTGCGTCCCTGGATTTTACTTGCACCTTCCCCGGTTCACAAAATACAGGAATTAATATGCTGTGTTAGCTGTTTCTGGAAAGCATTTGCCCAAGCTAAAAGTTCATGACTGGCTGGAGGGAAACTTGATAGTATAATAACCTAAATTCACCAGCAACATTTTGCCTAACACTGCAAACATATAGTTTCCTGAAATACACTATGTACATTAAAAAAACCAAAACACCCTTAATCCAACTGTTTTTAAAATAGGAAATTGGCATGCAGGCAAGTATGTTATTTATTCAAGCTCTGCATTATTTATACCCACAGAAGTAAGATATTATTCAATGCTAAGATCTGTTTTATGGTTTGTTGGTTTTTTTTCTTAAGAAAAACATATTTTTAATCACAGACTATGCAATGTGGTTGATTATACTGCCACATTCTGCATCTTCATCCTCCCTAGTTTTTCTTGTCAGTATACAAAAGCTTGTGACACCAAGAGTGTTAGTCTTCTAAGAGAATTACCCACTAGCAAGAGATGCCATTACTAAGTTTCTGAAATAGCTACCAGCAACTTTGGACAGTTCGTCAGAATAAAATTCTGACCACACTTAAAATAAAACAAAGTTGTCGAATAAATAACTGTTTTCCTTACTCCAACTTTATTCCCCCAAACATATCCTTGTGATCTCCAAACCAACCTTTAGTACTTCAGGATACTTTGGTGCTGGATCTTTCCTAAATCTCTATTTCAAACTGAAAACTGCCTTTCCCTAATGCATACTGCAACCGCTCAACATGATCCTATCAAAGATGAGCCTTCAAGAGGCAGTCAAGCCTTTGCGACCACACGAGCGTCCAACAGGTAAAAACCACCTCCTTGTCACACAAAAGCTTTACAATTTACTTTCATTGATACGGATGGTGTATGCTGGGCGTGCAAAACACTGCAGGTTCGCCTGCTCATCTGCATTAGCGTTCTAGTGCTGCTCGGGAGCAGGTTTTCCAAGTGGCACCCCCACCGCCTTCACCCACTGTCCCTTTCTAAGCGACTTCTTCCTACCGCCTTCAGGCGCTGCCCCTTGCCGGCACCCACGGCCGGTCTCGGAGCTCTCCCGCTGCACCCGCCGGGATGAGGACACAGGCGAAGGGCCGCGCAGGCAGCGCCCCCGACGTGGTGTCGTCGCCGCCGGGCGGTCGGTCCCCGGCACACCGGCAAAGCGCCGCAGGGGGGCTCTCCGCTCCCCGCCCGGGCAACCACGGCCAGTCCCAACCCCCGCGGGGCCCGGGCGCGACGCCCCCCGCCGCTGCCTCTCACCTGTGCCCGGGGCGCCCAACAGGTGCCCGTGCCGCGCCCTGACGTGCGCCTCCAGCTCCCGTCCCGCCGCCTCTCCACAGAACGGGCACTCGGGCAGCCCCTCGGCGAGCTCGGGGCGGCGAGCGCCCGGCGGCCCCGGCTCCGGGTGGGCCGCCTCGATGTGCCGGCGGAGCTCCTCACAGTCCGGGGCGGCGGCGGCGCCGCAGAGCGGGCAGCGGGGCTGGCGGCCCAGGTGCGTGCGCCGCAGGTGCCGCCGCACCGCCGTCTCCGAAGACAGCGCCTGCCCGCAGACATCGCACACCAGCATCGCGCCGACCACGGCCACGGCCCGCCCCAGGAAACGGAACGATCGCCCGGCGCCCTCAGCCGCGCCGCACTCCCCGCCCCACCCACGGCCTGCTGGGAAGGGTCGTTTCCTTGCCCGGGCAGGGTGCCTGTGCGCGCAGGGCCTGCTGGGAACGGAGGGGCCCGCCCCCCGGCCAGTGCGGCGCGCGGCGGGGCGGCGTCCGCCATCTTGAATTGCGATCGGCTGCCGGTGCCGCGCTCCGGGGCGGAGCGGGGTGTTCTCGCTCGGAGGGCGGCTGGGCGCCGTGCGATCTCCGCTTCGATGGGTAAGAGCGAAAGAGCGCTGAGAGCCGGCGGTAAGGGCAGGAGCAGGACGGGTCGCGTCCCCCTCCGGCGCGGGGTGCGGTGCGGTGCCCCTTACCGTGAGGCTCCCTGGCGCAGGCCGGTCTCCTGCCTGCTCGGGGGTGGCTGGCAGCAGCGGGGCGTTGCCGCGCGCGGCAGCTCGGTCCCCGCCAGGAGGGGCGATCGGTGCTGGGACGGGGTCTTCCCGCGCTGTTCCCCACCGTTTCCTCAGAGGGCTACCGTCCTCCCGCTCCCCTGCCCTACCGCTGGTGGAGGGGACCCTCCTCAGGGCGTGTGTGTGAAGAGCTTCGCCAGTCTCCCTTTGTGGCCGGGGTGGGTGTCCTCTGGGCCGAGCAGCCAGCAAGGGGACTTGCCATCTGACCGGGCCCTGCACCAGGCTCTTGGCCGGTGCGAAGCCAGCGGGCGGCGTCCGGCCTCCCCCGGCGCTGCCGGTCGGGAGGGGGCGGCGGTGCTGCAGGGCGCGGTATTTAGGGAGCCTTATGTAGGCAGGGAGAAAAAACCACTATTGGTACGATAGGCCTTAGTCTAGGCACAACAAGTGGGCGAGGTGCAGGATGTGGTGGGTGGAGGGATTTAGTGTTAAAACGAGTGTAGTTTTGCAGAGCAGAAGGACAGGCTTCCTTGGATTTAGATGCAGAAGTCATGAAGCCTGAATAGATCGAGGACTGCCAGTCTTCTTGGCCTTATGATGTGTATACCAAAATCCTTGTGAGGGGAATGAAGCTATATATTCATAAACTTTTCTTTTTGAAAACAGTTTGGATGAGACCTTCCTCCCAGTTGAGCATCTTTTGTAGAGCTGGTGACCTAAACTGGGTGACTTTGGATGCATGCTTCTCTTACTTGGTTCGTTGCTTGGCCTGACAGTTTTATTGGTGCAATTAAATTAGCAAGGCATGAATGATTAAGGAAGTGAGGATGCTCTAGGACTCGTTAAGCCAGTTGAAAGATTATCTTCTTAAATTGTACCTCAAAAGTTACATGACCATTACTAGAAGATTGCTTTAAATTGTGGCACACTCAGCATCGTGGTCCAGAGGTGGCAGTAGTTTACTAAGGTTCTTGTGGAGCAAATGTGTTTGGGTGAAATAGGCTGCTGAGTCCTTGTAAGTGTCTTGTTGATGTCAGCCTAAGTCTTCAGACTGTTTTCCTCTCATAGCTTGTGTTTATTTCTCAGCAGTCCTTGGTACTGCCGATAAAAGAAAAAAAATAGTCCCAGCATGGCAGTTGATAGAGAATTGTGCACAGCTCAAGAGCTGTAGTTCAGATGTTTTACTGTTGTAGAAGAATTCCAGACAAGTGAAGAGTTAGTGTAGAGTCTTAAATCATATTTTTGACAGTTACTTCTCAGATGAAGGCTACAGTTTTAACTTCCAAAACAAGCACCATGCTATTAACAATCTCTTTCAGTCAGTTTGATCATTTCAGTGACAGAATCATGTTCTATTACTTTTATCTTTACACAATTGATATGCCTGCAATGACAGTCAGGTTCTAATCCTCTAATCCATCAAAAGAGGTGTTAATTAGAATTAGTCAATCATTTTATTAGTTTAAAATGGAAAAGAGTATGCCTGTCTGGGTGCTGCTGACCCTTAATTTGTTTTTCTGCGTACAGTTTTAGAAGGAAATGCAGCATAACCTTTAGATCCTGTGTTATGTTTGTGATCCTGTGTTATGTATCTTAAAAAAAAAATCAAGAAACAATGTAGTAAGATATTAAATGAAGCAGCAATTACTGCAGGTTCTCTTCTTGGATTTTTCCTTATTTTTGAATACATTTAATGTCTTCATGAGAGGAGGAAACAAATTCCTTTACTTGTTGACAATCAAAATTTAGCAATGTAATGTTTTTGTTTATTGTTTCTCAGTTCAGTTTCATAAGGCCCATAATTTCTTTTTGCAGTATCTTATGCCCTTTAATGAAGTATCTCATCCCTGAGATGATCTGTAGTTTAATCCGCGGTTTGGAAATGCCTATCTAGGCAAAGATTTTTCTCTGATTTCTACCTTAGAGACTTTTGTTGATGGACTGGGTATTGCAAGCAGCTGCAGGAATATATAGCTGCTGCTGTAGGTACTTCTGCAGTACAAGAGATGGCAGGTTTGCCTTGCGAGGTTTGGCCGTTTGGAGTAATTTTTCTTTTTTTAATAGACAACATGGCAAGCCCGGGTAAAGATAACTTCAGAATGAAAAGTTACAAGAATAATGCACTTAATCCCCAAGAAATGCGCAGACGAAGAGAAGAGGAAGGAATCCAGCTTCGGAAACAGAAAAGGGAAGAACAGGTAAGTATCTTGGTGAGCTGTTAACTGTTAAGTGCTTGTGAAGCTAAATTCAGATATATGACAGGACTTGAGCAGACTCCTCCTGTGGAGCCAAATCCAGAGCGCTGGGTTGAATGTCTGTTTTCTGTGTAGTCTTGGGGAGCATTAGGCACCTCTCAATAGGATCGTAAAACAAAAAAGTGAACAGAAGCCCTCTTAAGTCACTAGGGCATGCAGAGGAGAGACCTGTGTCTTAAGTTTCATCCTTAGTCTAGGTTTAAACATGTAAGACTGGGCTGAAAGGATGCTCTTATTTGCAGTAAGGATTAGAAACCTTGTATTCTCTTCCAGAGTTTGGGCCAAAGTTGTACTCTTAGAAGGGAGAGCATTATTTTCATCTTTGAAGCCATACTTCAAATTTTCCAAGAGCTTTTCTACAACAACTTAGCAAAGTGGCTACCAATTAGTGATCCCTGAACTATTATATATAACATTTACAGTTGTCCTCATTGAATTTTAGTGATCAGGGTACATGGAACATTGTATAATTTAATGATTTGTGGTAGGTCTTTTTACCAAAATGTTTAGTAGTTTCTTGCCAGGAAAGTAAGGAATGTAGTTTGTTTTTCTGCTTGGTCTAAAGTGGCTGAATTTGTCTCCCACAACCTAGAGAGTGTCCCAGGCACTGATCTACAGTCTTCTCTGAGGTGGGAATGCTTACCCTTCTCCTGGGAAAGTGGTGCTACTGCATGGAAAAAGAATTTAAATTAGTTGGGCCGGAGAGGTAAGAGTAAGAAGTAGTATGATACTGGAGCATTTACCTGTGAATGGGTAACTGCACTGCAGTTCCTGCTGAAAATTTTGTTTGTGTATTTTGCAGTAAATACTCCCTAGATATATTATGAAAGTAATAGGTATTTCCTCTCCCATGCTGACTGTTGTAACAATGAGAATACTGTTATGTTCTCCTTGATCTTAATTTGTTGGACTGTTTTTTTTCAGCTCTTCTTGAACTGGGGAGAACAAGTTTATGCAGGGAGATGAGACAGCTTTTGCTCCAGAAGAAATTGTAACTGGTAGATAGACCATGATCCTAAACAAAAACAGTTTATACGTTTCAACCAAGAGCTTCCGTGTCCTTGTTGAGTGCTAGAAAGAATGGCTGGTCTTCCAAAAGAGGAATGTTGTTTCTTCTTCCTTTGTGGGTTTAAATGCAATTAAACCTTGTTTACGTCCAGGATTGTGGTCAATCCAGAAGTGTGTTGAACAAGGGAGAGAATGGCTTGTTTTAGGTTCCTCTTTGAAATATGGGTAGATGTAAACATGGAGTTGCTTTTGCAGTTTTGGACATGTACAGTAGCAAAAATCTAGGTGTCTGTAGACACATAGAGGACAAACCCATAAGGATTTAGTAGGACATTTCATTGTTATGCTTAAAGGCAAAATCTTAGTCAATGGACTGAGATTCTAACATTTATTTTTAAGGATACCAACATAATATTCTTAGAATTGTTAGTTACAGTAGTTGTAAGTGTAGTACTGGATTAAAGATAAAAATTTAGGTTTGGTTTCTAGAAGAAAACCGGCTAATGTGAATGTTTTGCTTGTATGCCAGAAAATGGAAGAGACACTCATTAAACATAGCATATTAAATACTACAGTGCAGGTATGTATTTTGAGCACAGGCAGTGTATGCAGCCAATTATAAAGTGATTTTTGGACATAGAGAATGTTCAATGTTACATAATTTAAAAGTTCACCTTGAAGCTGCACTATTTTTTCTCCAGCTATATTAAAATAATGTTCCCATTTCAATCTTTCTGCAACTGCATATGAAATACAGGTACTGTTTGGTGGTCATGCAAAGCAGGTACCTACTATTTAGACCTTCTGTTGAAGGGAGGAATGCAGTGTGTTGAAACACAAACATTGTCTCTGTGTTGATGATTTTAGACTATAAACTAAAAAAGGAGAAAGTAGCTTGTTGAATACTGTTTCCTGTGTAAAAATAAATGCTAATTGTGAGGGATAAAGACTACAAGTAAAAAGATCTATGTTCTTTTTCTTACATATTGAAAAATGTATGGATCTTTGCTAATTAAAAGGAACATCCGTTTTTAAGTGTCTCTCTGAAGTGTTGCAGTGCAGTTTATCAGGATACAGATATAGCAGTGTTTTTCTCCTATATGTTCTTTAAACTTTCATATAGAATTCCATTTGCATGGGTGAGTAGAAAGGTGAGTAGTTGAAATACTCTGACTGTTTTGCTGAAAGCATTTCTTGAAGTGTATGTCATCAGTACCCACTCTATGGTAAGTTCTAATGTCTCCCAAAAATGCATTCTTTGTTTAGCTGTTTAAACGCCGAAACGTTTCTCTCCCGGGAAATGAAGAATCTATGGTAGAAAGTCCAATTCAGGATCCTGATGTCAGCTCTACTGTACCTATTCCAGAGGTAATTACTTTAGAGTGTGTTTACAATGTTATCTGTTAATGTGCATGGTACTAGATGTAAGAAATCTGCCTTTCATTTTTAGGAAGAAGTTATTACAGTAGATATGGTGCAGATGATTTTCTCAGATGATCCTGATCAGCAGCTCACAGCAACTCAGAAATTCAGAAAATTGCTATCTAAAGGTAGATAAATATTGCCTGACTTTTTTTTTTTTTCATTCCTTCTGTGTTGTTACTACGAATTTTAGTCTTAGAGTCAGTTAGTTTTGTTTTACTTGAAAATAGAGCTTGCTGAAACTTCTAGTTCTGTTTATAGAGAAACTGTGCCAAGTCTCTTCCGACCTAATGGCTAAATACAGAAAGCTTCATTATTCTAATGTTAAGTCTTTCAGACAAAGTAACAAAAGCAAGGATATTTTGAATGAAGTGTCCAGGGCAGTAATCAACTGCACACTAACATTACTTACAGTACTTGTTGCAGTGATGCAGTTTCTGATTCTTGTTCTGTAATTGAGGGGAGAAAAATTATATGGCTGCCAAAGAACAGTTGTAACTTGTTTTTGTTGAGACTGTAAGATATGCAGTCTTAAATTAATGCCAGTATTGGTATAGCATATTAGGTAAAAGTATGCTTGGTCATTTAAAATAGTATCTAATCATAATTGCTTTTCCACTGACCTCAGCTAGTGATTGAGGGAACAGTGTTTTGTAATGTGTTACTAACATGCCAGTGGATAATAGTATATGTTACTATTATCATACATAATAGTGTGTTTACTAAATTGTAGCATTTTATGGAGATGATCCTGCAGTCTTCTAAAGTCAAAAGTTTAGCTCTTTCATTTGAGATTAAAATGATTGAATGCTAAAAATTATGATAGGAACTGAGAATCATATTCATGTTTTGTGTCATACTGAAAAAGTAATTTATTTGGTCTTTTTTCTTAGACTTACACAAATATGTTTGTTTTTATTCCCTAGAGCCTAATCCACCTATAGATGAAGTCATACAGAAACCAGGAGTAGTACAGAGATTTGTGAAATTTCTAGAGAGGAATGAGAATTATACTCTGCAAGTGAGTTTGGCTGGTACTGATTGGGGGTTTGGAATGGGATCAGAAATATCCAAAAGAGCTTTGGAAACCATGTGCCTAAAAAGAAATAATTTTTAATAACCAAATTATTTTTAACCACTGAAGCTGTAAATTTTAGTTGTGTAAACTGTCAGTTGCTGCCACTGAAATTGTGACTTGACTCTTGTGACTTTCATAGTACTCTTTGGGGTTATATATTCAGCTGGTCATATACTTGGGTGTTGAAAGCAGAATGTGTTCAGGAGGGTTTCCAGAGTGGTGTATTAGGATCATCAACACTGATGTGTGAGCAGAATCTGTTTTATTTGTGTTGAGTATATTGTAGTACTTTTCAGGTGAAATCTTAGAAAAGAAGGAAAAAAAAATACAGGAAACTGGAAGACTTGTATGAAAACCTCTTAGAAAATCTATGAAAAATATGTAATTAACGATAGGAGAATCTAGTTCTGTCTACTTGTGGTAGCCCATGCGATAGCACTTAGGCCTTGTGTAAGTTCATACTAGAAGAATTAAACTCGATATAGAGTAAACAGAAGGGATTTCTACTGGTTAATAGCGATTTGAAATCTTCCTTAAAGTTAGTGCTGCAAGCCAAGCCTAAAAATAATTTAGATACTGAAGGTTCTTATTAAATAGAGATTTTGTCAATGCCAATTATTGTATAGAAAGTACAATAATAATAACCATTTTAGTAGAAAGGAAAAAAAGTTGGAAAATTAACCTCTGCAACTTTCATGACAAACTGTTTTTCACGAATTGTGAATTGGTTTTCATGAATTGTGAGTGGTTTAACATGGTTGTCTTTGTGCTCCTCAACAGTTTGAAGCAGCTTGGGCTTTGACAAACATAGCATCTGGAACTTTTCTACACACCAAAGTTGTAATTGAAACTGGAGCTGTTCCAATTTTTATTAAGTTGCTTAGTTCAGAACATGAAGATGTACAGGAGCAGGTAAATGTTTTCTTGGGGTGTTTTATAACTACTTAAAATTCATTTATGAAAATATTTTTTGGGATATGTGTGGTTACAAAGGTTTTGAGCCCCGTTTGCCCATTGATCTGGCTCCAGGAAGATAAAAAATTTACCTTCAGTATATTTTTTCCCTCATGTTTTTTTTCCCTCTGATTCTTTCAAGTTTCTCTGAACGTGCTTTTTATTTCATGTTATTGCGTAATTTGAAGAAAGCACCTAATTTCTATCGTGGCATATCGTGGTGGACAGGATCTAAAACACCATAATAGAAATAATACAGTAGAAAACAATGTGAATTTTTTTTCCTAAGCTATCTTGCAGCTTTATCATTCTGCTCTTCCATCTTACTATGTTACAATCTTCATTAACATTTTCCTGAACTTAATTTTCTTTTGGTTTGGTTTTGGGGGTGTTTTTTTATGTTTGAGAGGCTGTAATTGACTGGCTTTTATTTAGCATGTTTGAAAGTTTGTATAGTGAAAGTTCATGATTTAACTTTTTTATTCCTCATACACTGTTTGCAACTTTGAGCCAGTTTTAGTGAATCTATTACACATAGTGAGCGAGCATAACTATTGAAAAGAGTGCGTGTATCCTTTTTATTGAAAAGCACAGGAAGCAACATATTTTCATAACAGAAGACTTTCTTTCCTTGAAGGCATGACTTCCAAGTGTAGGTAATTGACTTTGTGTGACTTCACAAAAAATGCAATATAGAAATCAGTAGTCTTCCGAAATTTCATATTTGTAATGATACTGCTTTTATTTATTCTATAATATTTGCTATAAAAAATGTATAGATCTGTAAAAGTTGATTTGCGAGCACGTATAAATTCATGTGGGTGCTTTGCTTTTTAAGGCAGTGTGGGCTCTTGGTAACATTGCTGGTGATAATGCAGAATGCAGAGACTTTGTTTTAAACTGCGGAATATTACCACCCCTCTTGGAGTAAGTATTGTAAATTAATACTATAATTATAGTGTAAAGATATAGATAACTGTAAACTTCAACTCAAAATTTATTTGAAAAGAATATAGGCTCTTTGCTAAATTGAGAATGTTTCTTTCTTTTATGTTATATTGCTATGAATCTAATGTTTTGGATTACCTGAGCTTCATGCGTATCTTTAATTAGTCTATGACTGGAAGCTTTCCAATGTTTGCAAAGGGAGAGAAGTGTTACTTCGTAGGTATGAAATTTCTGTATTGTGCAGAACTCTGTGTTGCCAGAGTTCTGGATATATAGGGTGGGAGAGATGATTTAATTTACACTTGCATTAGTGTGATTCCAACTGGCTGGGCAATAGACTGGTTTCCCCACCTTTGTCCAGTAGCTCCAAGCTCCAGTCTTGCTACCTATCCATTTGCTTGTTGAGATAAACTGGCAGAGTAGTTGTTACATGAACTGTGTTACACCAGATTTCTATTCACTAGGAATAGCATTCCAGTATTTACTATACGCTTACAATAGGATGTAAGGTAGCATCATCACAGGGAAAAAATTTACACAACACAAATTTTGTTCAATTTATTATTGCTTCAAATAATAAAATGCTTTAAGATATTTGTAAAATAGCTTAGAATAATAGAGGAGACTGTGATTACCTGCCTCGAGGATTTAAATGATAAACATTTTTTTTAGACATTTTGGTACGTATTTGAAAATTAAACTGATTTTTCAGGTGTCGAATCTTTTGCATTCCATCAGCAAAGCAGTAAAGCGTTAATTTTTTTAGAAGATCCTTTAAGTTTCTAACTTTTTATGGAACTATTTTTATTAATTGCATTCTCTGAATGAAAACGTCAAAGTTAATTCAAGGGAGTGTTGCATCTTAAGAGGGTCTGAGGCCCCTTCTGAAGACCCTCAGAAAAGATTAGTTGAATGATTTTTTTCATATGAGCAATGGTTTACTTTTATATGCATATACTTGATTTGGGAATGAGATGTCCATGCAAAATAATCTATTCAGATTCAGGTATTCTAAGAAAATATTTGCAGTGTGTAAGCTATGAAGAGAAATAAATTGAAACTAGTGCCCAATAATAGGATTTCTTTTCCTGATTTGAGGTGCTTTTGGTAATAATAGAAATAAAAAGACATACCTTTTCAATAAGAAATTGTTATTTTTATTATTGTTGTCTCTCTTTGGCAGACTGTTAACAAATTCAAATCGTCTTACAACAACTAGGAATGCAGTCTGGGCCCTCTCGAATCTTTGTAGAGGAAAGAACCCACCTCCAGACTTCAGTAAGGTATAACAAAGCATTTGTTTTAAGAAATCAGAAAGCTCAGGAAGACTTTTGCTTGTAGTATGTTATACCACACAGAATCTGGAGATAGAGTCAATTTTATCTTTTTAATGTAATCACACTGTTGTCCATCTGTTGTATCTGCAAAAAGTCATATGCTTTGACACCTATCAGCAATGAAATTAAATGACTTAAAAACTTGAGATTGTATTTAGTCATTCACTGGTATGAAATGATGGACAAATAATACATTCAGCATTAAACCCCTTGGGGCTGTATTTTCTCCAGATCTGTTTCAGAGGATGTGAGTTAGGATTGAAGCTTTTTAAACATTTTTTTTGTTTGTTTTATGATTGTGAGTGCATGCTGCAGGATTAAAATTTTGAGTTTTCTGTTCTGTCAGATACAGTTAAATCAGATTATGATGACAGAGTTGATTTGCTTGCATGCTCTCCCCTTCACTTCCTGCTCTCTCCAGTATGTGGTTATAAAGACATGAAAGACTGTAGATGCTAGTAGGAGTATTAGCTTCTTATTTTCAGTATGAAATTAATTCCTGGTAAGGTCAATGACATTAAAAGATTAAAAGAACTGAACATTGGATATTCTGGTAGAAGAGACTGAGGTTAAATGATCGTTGAAGAGAATCTGGAGAGAATTTACATGTCTTGAAATTTACCTCATGAGATAGTAATTACTGTCATTACTACTTAATTCTTGGAGACATATTAAGAGGGAATTTCTGATGTCAGTTAATGGATCATATCACAATTGCTCTGCCTAGGTTATATCCTTCAGTAGTGTTTTGTTCTGGTAGTAAAAAACCAACAAGATTACTTGCTGCTTAAACACGACTTCAGTGGAAAAGGATGCCCTGTAGGCAGCTGCTAATAAGAATAACTCCTTTGCTTTTTGCCATTTGCAATAACATCAGTTGGACACGTAAAGGGGGCTGAATTGCATAACTGATGTAAGATAAAGAATTAAGTTCTACAAAGAATGTGAAATTCCCAAGCTGTACAGCTGAAACCTGTCAGGTTCCAAGTGGAGTAAAGATGGTCTAGTTCATTTGGCTCTGTCTGAGTGGACCTTGTAGGAGATTAAGGCCAGAGACTACACAGAATCACAGAATCATCTAGGCTGGAAAGGACCTTGAAGATCATCTAGTCCAACCGTTAACCTAGCATTGGCAATTTCCAACTACACCATATCCCTCAGCGCCATGTCGACCCTACTCTTAAACACCTCCAGGGATGGGGACTCCACCACCTCCCTGGGCAGCCCATTCCAACGCCTAACAACCTGTTCTGTAAAGAAATGCTTCCTAATATCCAGTCTAAACCTTCCCTGGCGCAACTTGAGGCCATTCCCTCTTGTCTTATCACTCATTACTTGGTTAAAGAGACTCATCCCCAGCTCTCTGCAACCTCCTTTCAGGTAGTTGTAGAGGGCGATGAGGTCTCCCCTCAGCCTCCTCTTCTCCAGACTAAACAAACCCAGTTCCCTCAACTGCTCCTCGTACGACCTGTGCTCCAGACCCTTCACCAGCTTCGTTGCCCTTCTCTGGACACGCTCGAGTAATTCAATGTCCTTTTTGTAGTGAGGGGCCCAAAACTGAACACAGTAATCAAGGTGTGGCCTCACCAGTGCCGAGTACAGGGGCAAGATCACTTCCCTGTCCCTGCTGGCTACGCTATTTCTGATACAAGCCAGGATACCATTGGCCTTCTTGGCCACCTGGGCACACTGCTGACTCATGTTCAGCCGGCTGTCAATCAACACCCCAAGGTCCCTCTCTGACTGACAGCTCTGACAGTTGCAGTGAGAACTGAGGTCAGCTGTTCTTTGATTTGGTTCAGTGAATGTTGAGTCCTCTGTGAATACCTCTTGAGTTTCTTTGTGGTAAAGCAGTTATAAATTGGTTATTATGAATAACCTCCAGTACTCCTACAAAGTCAGCAATACCAAAAAATGTTATTACTGTGAAATTCTCTTCCCTGAGTGATTCAAGAAAGCATCAGTAATTCCTGATCATCTGGTTACCTGTAAAAGTAGATGTTTTTTTATTCAAGATGAACAATTATATACCTAATATAGTATCTCTAAATAAACAGGCTGTGAATCAGAATTTATCCAATTTGCCAGTTTGAATTGGACATTAGTTTAATCAAGAAGTGTTCCACGTAGGTCCTGATTCATTAATTAGCTCATGTGCTTTGGCAGTAAATAGTTTTATACCTTTATGCCTTTGCAGAACGTTCTCTGAAACTTGAAAAATACAAGCCACCTGATTTTATGCAATATTTTTCTTTAACCTAGGTTGCTCCTTGCCTAAATGTTCTATCAAGACTGTTGTTTAGCAGTGACCCGGATGTATTAGCAGATGCTTGCTGGGCCCTCTCTTACCTTTCAGATGGTCCCAATGATAAAATTCAAGCTGTTATTGATTCTGGAGTGTGTCGAAGATTGGTAGAGCTGCTTATGTAAGTCTTCACCAAATAAATGTTTTGCAGTGCTGTTAATATTAATGAATTCAAATTGAGTTGTTTTTTCTCACCTCAAGCCTGAATTTATTTTGTGAGAAGTGATGAACATTAATTCAGTCTGAAACCTTTTAAGTTTCTTGCTAGGTTGCTTGGCTCCTGGGATTTTTCCTGAGATTGACAGTGAAAAAAAGTTTTCTCCAAAGTATGTCTTACATTCTTTAAAATTTAATGAAGGAACTTATTTATGTGGAGGAATAGAAAGGTGAAGATTGAAGACCAAGCTTGAATTGTAAATTAATTTCTCAGCTTAGTTTTAATTTCACAGTGTATTTTGGTTTTTTGCCTTTCTAGATGTAGTTGCAATATAGTTCTGGGACTCACAAAGTCCAGAGGTGGGCTTGTGCCACTTTTGAACTGTTCCAGTATATTTGGTTTATGGTTCATTATTTTCCTAGAAAGGGAGATGAAATCCCTGTGTTCACACAGGGACTGCAGAGTAGGTCAGGGATAGTAGTTCCCAGCACTGACAGCTCAGCACAGTTCCCTGTGAAAAGCTCGTTTATATAGCTGTCGGGAGAGGGTGAGGTTGCTTTCTCTTCTGTAGAAGCTTTAGGTCAACTGAGTAGATTTCCTTCCCCCCACACCTCAGTTGAATCTGGGAATATGGGCTTGTACTGGCTTCTAGGGTTATTGATTTACAAAAGGGGGAAGTTCACTTACACCGGGAAGCGGCTAAGTTTTAGTGTGCAGCTAATAATGTCCCTTTTGTTTTTGTGGCAGTTGTATGATGCAGGTTCCAGTATTGTATTCAATAATACTTGAGCTGGGTGAAATGAATCTGCTGGACAGATAGATTGCTCTGAGTTGTGTTGTTTCATAGAGATGCCCTTTCCTTGAATCAGCAATTCAGTTGCAGCTGTCAAATTTGGCTAAACAGGGGGCAAGTGTAAGCAGTAATGCAGTGTTTTCTGTAACTAAAAATTTAGCACCTGAAGTAAACCACTGTTCACTAAAAATGCAAAATTAACACTTGGTAATATCAAGCGATTTAATATTTGTTTCCAGGCATAATGATTACAAGGTGGTATCCCCTGCATTAAGAGCAGTTGGAAATATTGTTACTGGGGATGATATCCAAACACAGGTAAGACTAGATGATTTAAGAAAAAGTAATTGACAGGACAGAATTTTGGAAAAATTGTGACAAAATACATGTCCAGTACAGGTATCTGCATATGTCAGTGAAAGAGGCTCTGTACAAATCTGTATTGTTAATTTGACAGTTTAGGCTGCTATTTTAAACATCAAATTACTGCACGAGCTTTTTTTTTTTAACGGCACCGTGTGTAGTGGATTGCATCATTCCTGTATGGTATTTTGACTATTGCTGCTTTTTTTTTTTTTTTTTTTTCCTCCTTAGTGGGGGGTTCAGTTTTTTATTATCATTCCCTTTTTTAAGTCTTCAAATACAGTCACATTTTTCACTTGTAAGCAACCATCATACTTGATTTGTCCAGTAATTTGTATGTGATAGAACAAATTGCATAAGTGCATCAGTAAGACTAAATATTTATTTTTTAATTTTAGGCAGTTGAATTGAGTTTGAAGCAATGCAGGAAATACTAAGACAGGTCCTGCTTTAAAGAAAATTGTGTCTAAAAGGCTGACAGAACTAGTGTAAAGAGAAAATAAGGAATTAAGTTAATAAGTTGTGAGCTCTATAGGAGAGGATTTTGCTAAGGAATTAAGGAGAAAACATTTGTCTCTTAAAAAACAAATGAACAAATACCTATACAATTTAAATTTATGCTTTTCGGTTATTCTAGCCTTAAGCAGCCTTATTTAGTCTTGCTGTTGTCAGTCTTCTGATCTCAACTTAATTGAGGGCAGATTCTTTCAAATTGCAGGATTGTCTATACGCATACTAGAGCCATTGAACACTTTTAATTTTGCAGGATGTTACCTATGATACTTTGTGTAATATGAATGTCTTGCAAAATCTTCTTTTGAAGAAATCTGTAAAGTGCTTTTATATATACATGTATATTGCACAAGCCTATATATATGTATATAGTACAACCCAATTTTTAATCCTCAAATTATTTTAGGTGATTCTAAACTGCTCTGCGTTACCCTGTCTCTTGCACTTGCTTAGTAGTCCCAAGGAATCTATTCGAAAAGAAGCGTGCTGGACTGTTTCTAATATTACTGCAGGAAACAGAGCTCAGATTCAGGTAAAGCCTGTGTATTTGTTAACTTGGTTGGTTTTGTTTTTGTTTTACTAGTTCACTTGGTTTTCCTTCACAAGGAGAAATAAGTAGATACTACATTGACTCTGCGTTATTAGTTTTAGTCCTAACTGTCTATAATTTGACCTAACTTAAATGTTTTCTTCTGTTTTGAAAGATTATTATAAATAACTTCATAAAATAATACTTCAAAAATAGCTGTCATGATTTGTACTAGAAAAACTGATTAGTTTCTCTCAAAGGGATTTGGTTGATGCTTATAAAACAAATGAAAGGATGCTTCTCTTAGATCTGATATCAACAGTTGTTTTTTTTCCCTGTGGGAGCATCATTTATTGGTATGTTCTCTTAATCTTGTTCTGCGTTGTAAGAGATGTGTTAAAGTAATAAGCAATTTTTATTTATTGAAAAATTGAAACAAAAAATCTTGCACAGATTAGTCCAGTGAAAAGTGGACAATTCTAGTGATTTTGAAGTGTTGAAAATTTTGCTTGAATAAAAAATCTGCATGATGTCATCAGTACTGAGTTGTATTTCCTTGGAAACTACTAAATCCTGACTAGTGCTCCAGGTGTCTGGAGTTACCTGAAAAAAAGTTCTGGTTGGTAAAAATGAGAATTCTGAATCAGAGTACATGTTTCAATATGTTGTTTTTTTTTTTTCCCCCCCTCTACGTCAATCAGAGATGAAAATTTACTTCTTGATGTCATTTAAAATACATAATATAGTTCCAATTATAGATATTGTCTTTGTATGGAGACTGCAAATGCAAACAAAATGGACAAAGTGAAATTTTGTTCTGAGGCTTGATCCGAAGTTCAAAAACTCAGGTTTATGTCATACAGTTTTTAAACAGGCCTATCCAGTAAGCAGTATTCTGTCCCCCAGAGACATCAAAAAATAAGATATTCTGATGGCTGCTGCAGTACAATGTTGGAATAATTCTGAATTTCAGTTTAGCGTTTCTAGTTTGCGTGGTGCTGTCTAACAAAACATTGTTTGTTTTGATATCAACAGGCATCACTGACTCTTGTAGTGAAGGGTACTAATGTTCTTTGCGTATACTAAATCTTTATTAATTATCATAAAATACTACAATTTCATCTCGTAGGCCGTTATAGATGCAAATATTTTTCCAATATTGATCGAAATTCTTCAAAAAGCTGAATTTCGCACCAGAAAAGAAGCGGCATGGGCCATAACTAATGCAACATCAGGAGGAACGCCTGAACAGATTAGGTAAGTTTGTATATGTGACTATTTTCTCTGCCTTAGTATCTTCTCTAAGGCATTCTTATGTCTGCATTTGAATCTTGACAAACATAGTAACAAAAACCTAAACACAACTGTAATTCCTTGAAACTCTGAACAGGGACTAAACATGTAGAAATTCAGAAAAATGAGTGAAATGTATAAATAGATTTAATAAATTGACTGATACTTCTTTGTTTCAGCAGTATTATACCTAAAGCTTTCACAGGGTTATCTTCCAGAGTTGATATTATATTGTCAAACACAGTTGGAAGTTAATGAACAGTTTCAGTGTTTGAAAATGGAAAACTTAGGGAGAGTTGTTTAGAAAACTTGTGTAATAGGACTGTGTATTTGGGAATATACAGACTTGAGGAATTTTAGTGGTTTCTTCACGTATTTTAAACTCACTATTAGTATTATTTTAAAGCAAGTATCTAAACTCCTTTTTCAAAATTGATTAACATTTTACTGTCGGCAGCTATTTATGTGGTGCAGAGATTAGACTTCTTGAATGACCAGAATAAAATACTCTCTGCTTTCTCTGAATACCATCAGCATAGTGATCAGTTTGAATCCGTAGTTGATAAATGGATTTATAAATGACAGTGTATTATTTGGAAGCCAGAACTGAAAGCTATGTGATAACTCTTCAGTGAATTTGGGATATCTGTCGCAACAAGCGCATGCTTATTTAAAATATAAACAGTCCTGGTTTTCTTATAACCACTAAGTATTATCAGAGGTAAGGAAAGTTTGTTGGTGTTTTTTTGCTATTATTTTGATTGCTTCCATGATGTAACATCTTAAAATTTAGCATATTTTAAATAAATTTTAATTAAAGATCTTCAAATAGTAAATGTGCATATAATACCATAAAAGTAGCTTCTCTTCAGAAAATACAGATAGATTATCTGTGTCGTGAAGTTTTAGCCCTCTTATATCCTCAAGGTACTACTGTCTAACTGCAGGAGAATTTAAAACCACTAAATAAACTATATTTAAGCAACCTTTTATACAGGGAAACATTACTGTCTTCATTTTACTTACACACTAGAAACAAGGACGCAGGTTCTCACTTCCATAAGTTCATACACAATTTTGTGCAAAATTGGAAAAAGGAACAGGATACGCAGAATCCAAATATATTTTTTATATTTACAATTATGTCCTTCCCTTTAGATGAGGTAATGCTAATACCTTAATGGACTACTGGTATGTGGACTACATTAACACAGAGCAGTGTCCAGTGTTCTTAGCTGTCTGTAACGTGTTCACCCAATATTTTTGCCACTACAAAATTTCAAATGATTGAGAAAAGAACTTACTACTAAAACTAACTTTTTCTCTTATATTCAGTTAAGCCCATCTGAAGATCATAAGTGAGGAGGAGTGGAAGAAACTACAAATTCCACAGTCCACATTAAATTTTCTCATTAGGATAAATCAGAATATTTTTCAATTTCAGACTAAGCTTATCTTTGTGTTGTTGCATGTTTTAGATTTTTTTTTTGTTGTTGTTGTTTCAGACACTTCTTAAGCAAAATTAAGGACCAATAGTGATAGGCTGCCATATCAGAATAAATGTGCTGGATTATCAGTCCTTCTTTTTCCCCCCACCCCCCTCTGTTTTTCTGCTGTTATAAAGGTATTTGGTAGCACTAGGTTGTACCAAGCCTCTTTGTGACCTCCTGACTGTGATGGATTCAAAAATAGTACAGGTGGCTTTAAACGGACTTGAAAATATTCTGCGTCTTGGAGAACAAGAGTCTAAGCAAAATGGAATGGGCATTAATCCTTATTGTGCCCTTATAGAGGAAGCATATGGTAAGAAATTACTTCTTGTAAAATTAGATACCTGAACTTCCTTATTTCAGGATGTAAAAACAAAACCATTGTGAACCATTTTGAAATTTGTAGGTAAGTTTAATGTAAGAATTACTTCAAGCATAAGTGGACATTAAAGTACATAAATTAAGTAATGTAACTTGAGAAGAGTGCTTAAATGCAGAAAACCTCTGGATGTTTTTCTGTGGTCAGTTTATGAAATGTCTCTCTAGAGAAACATTCTCAGAAATATTTAACACACAGGTGTCCTTGTCTATTGGAGCCATGGTTTGCATTAGTTTATCAGCCAATCCTATAAATATAGTTTTCTACTCTAATATATAGTCCTGTCTGGTACAGTTTCATTACCAACAGGGACGGAAGATCAGAGTTTGTTTTAGTTACTCCCAAAGTCTGATCACTTTTTAGCATAGTAAGTATCAGTAATAGCAAAATCCACTTCAGATCATAAAATTAAATAAGCTTGTACTTAATTTGTGAAAGTATATTCTGTTTCTTTTAAGAGTTGTTGAATTAAACCACAGTTTAAAGGCAGAGTAGCAAAACTAAAATTGCTATTTGTGGAATTTCATGACTAGACACTTTTTACTTAACAAATGTTGAAACTAGCTTATAATGAATCTGGCATTTTTTATAGAGGATTATCTTTTTGTAGCTCTGACAAAACAAAAATTGGCATTTGTGTTTCAGAAACTGCTAATAACAATTCTAGTTGACCTCTTTATAGCTGATTAGATAGTACTAACTTTTCTGTAAAACAGCCTTTAAATCTGAATTCCCTGTTACAGAGTTTCAATTCTAAAATCAAATGCATACTTGGAGAACTTACTTTGCAATCTAACATGTAAAAGGAATAAGTACTGAATACTTTAATGGAATTTATTCTGTTCCAGATCGTGAGTCTGTTCATAATTCCAACTATTGAATGTCTAGGTTCTTCTTTTCCTTTACCAGTTAAGCGTAGAGTGCTGAAGCTGTAGCGTATAAGTTCAAGTAGGGGAAGTAGCTAATTATATCACCCTCATTGCTTTGGCCTCTGTGGTCACCACAAGGGTTTGTACGAGCTCTTCCTAATCCAACTTAAGTGAAAACTGAATTATCTTGAATAGCTAAAAAGGAGTTTTGAATCAACCTGACTGACTGCCAAGCACTTAATTCTGCCAGCAGAGCAGAGGTTATGTTCTTTAGCTTGCAAATGATAAGCCTTATCCTTAAATTAAATTTGCAAGAAAACACCAGACTCTGCCCAGTGATGACTCCATAATAGGGGATAGAATTTTAGAATTGGGAAGACTGAAAGAGTAAAAAAATAAAAGAAATGGAGATATTGGAAATTGCTATAGAAAACAGTTTTATGCTATGCTAATTCCAGACAGATTGTTTCTTTGTGGGCATGGCGTATTTCTTTGTAGATACTAAAGCTGCCTCCTCCTCCTTAGTTTAATTGATATTCTTTTAGCATAGTTTTAAAATTAGTTTGGACAGCAGAAAATGCTGCAGAAAATGAAGACCAGAAATACATAGGATAGGAAATTAAGAATCGACGATATCAAATAAATTGAGATACTTGGGATTGCATTTTTGTATCTAAGAAGTACCAGTATACTATAAACTATACTATAAGCTGTTTCCCTGTGAATTCATCATTCATTTAAGCAACTAGATTTTGAAAATGTTTTGTTTTGAATTTAGGACTTGATAAAATTGAGTTTCTTCAGAGGCACGAAAACCAAGAGATCTACCAAAAGGCTTTTGAACTCATAGAACATTACTTTGGTGTCGAGGAAGAGGACTCCAGTATTGCACCTCAGGTGGATGAAAGTCAGCAGCAGTTTGTGTTTCAACAGCAGGAGGCTCCAATGGAGGGGTTTCAGCTGTAAACTACTGAAGTGAAGACGAGCATAAAACACTTGTTAGGGGTTTGGGTTGTTTTTTTCCCCAGAGGTCTTTTCTTTATGGCCAAAGTTAGACGAAAAGTTTAATATGTTTTGCAGAATTAGATGAAGAAGCAGCTCATGCACTTTTATATATTGTGTTAAGATAACAACTGTTCTTTGTTTTGTATTTGTGTTTTTCATTATCTCTTATGTACAGAAAACAACTGTGAGTAATCCTGTCTAAATTAAAGCATTAAATGTGATTTAACAAGAACTGTTAAGCTACGACTTGGTAGGATTTTAGGTAGTGGTTCTGAATTTTTTCATGTAGTCTCAAACTGCATATCAGCAATACAGTTACTGACAGTTGCATTTTTGGCAGTAGGCTTGACTTGCCCAGTCTCTATCAAATCTACCTCTTGTATTGAAGCAAAAACATTGCTTCAGAACTAAGGCATGAAATAAAGATGAGCTTGTAAGAAGCTGAATTGGAATGTGAAAAATATTTATTTAAATTGTGAAACTTTTATGCATTACTCACTTTACAACACACTGTTGGAATTTATTTGTAAAATGTATTTAAAGACATAATAGTTATACATATATAATGCTAATTACCTAATACTGAATATATGAAGAAGCTTTTTCTTAATTATGTAGAAGAGAACTATTTCAGAGGTTTTCAAATTGGAATCAGCAGAGGGCTTGCTGGTCATTTGATGTTGGCTCTGTAATTAAAGCTGCTAAATGGCATTAAAGGTCAGCCACAAATACAGTACTTTGCAGTGGAAGCAGTTGCTGTAGTTACCACAAGAATGCTGCAATTATGAATGACAGAGATGGTGATTTGCACAGATTACCAAGCAGATGGTCTACAGCTGCCTCCTGTCAAAATGTGGTAACACCACTTTAGTTTGAGAAGCAGTGCAGTGTTTGCCTTTCTAGTACAGTAGCTTCTTAAAAGTTTTAGACAGTAGGTGTTATTCTTTTTGACCAAATACGCTACCGCCACTTGAATTGTTCTTTAAGTTAACTAACTCAGTTTTTTGCTAAGACAATAGAAATACTGCAGTGAAGAATGAATAGTGAATCACTGCTTTTCAGTTGAAGGAAAAGTTTGTTGTACTGTAAATAGCATTGAGTATGTGGACACCAAAACTAACTAGAGTTTATTGTCATCTAAATATTTAGGCTCTACAATATACAGTGTTTGCTGTTAAACACTAAAAGAAATAGAATTCTAATATTTACATTAACAATTTTGAATACAGAAAAATGTATGCTCTGCTTTGCCTTGCATATGAGTAGTGTTTCTGGTGTATTAGTATATCTCATTTGGAGAAATTAATACTTTGAGTTAATTTTCAAGTATGATTATTTTTTATTACCTGTAATTAATGTATTAACATCAAACACCTGGGTTAAGTGAAATCCTTGACGTATGGGAGCATTTCATGCTTCATAAAAAGCTGCAATTTAAACTTTAAATTACTTACCCCATGGCACTGTGCTTGTCACTAAACAATGTTTTAATGCACTGAAAAATACAGGTTAAAGGTGGTATCATTTACAGTACCATTTTATATTTAGAATTTTTTTTACATGCAAGTTAAGATTCTAAGATGTTTCACTTTGATGTTACAGCAATATATACTATATTGTAATTGAATGTGGGACTTGAAGTGGATTTTCTAAGATTAAATGGTCAGTTTTGACTAAGGTGTAACTGGGAGGGAAGAAACCTCTTTTTGAAGTCTTTTTAGTGGAAAATAGAAGTGTAAGATGTGTATATATAGGAGTGCTGTTACTTTATGAACTCTGAATAATGAGATATTTTAGCAAATGACACTTTAAACCTAGATTTGTACAGCATACAACAGTTTTGAATAGTGTGATAATAGTGAGTACAGCTGCCAAATTTTCACATACTGTTAGATGACTGTATTTGTGCCCTTTTTACATAGTTTTAGGTTTTCATATACTGACCTTCCTTACACCCCCCACCCCACCCCCCATCTGTTTAAAGTACAGGGTAACAATCATGGAAAACTACCAGGATTACTAGTAAATGCTGAATTTCAACGTTCTTCTAGTATAAGGAAATTATTCAGGTAACAGGGTATTCCATGGTTTCTGACAACCTTGTTTTGATAACATAACCAGCTGTGCCTGCTTTTTATTTGGAGAACCCTGTAAAAACTGCATTTATAAGCCTCTCTAAACCGAATCTGAACTATAAAAATCTTGATTAAAAGACTTGAAAATGAAGAAAAGAGGGGACATTTAAAGTATTATATGTGTTTTGAAAGAATGTCTTCATTTTTGTTAATATATTATTCTCTATGTGTGAATGGTCAGTGACTGCACTTTACACATTTAGATGAACTATGATTCATGCCTCATACATACAAAAGTAATGGTTTAAAAGGGAACTAAAATTGGTGTACTTTGGCTAATGAAAATCATTATTTAAACTCAACATTTGGTTTACCCTAAAATTGTTAAAAAATAGTAATGAAAATTCTTCTTTAAAGGATAAACGTACAGGATGGCCTCCTCTTTTATCACTGGGTTTATATCACAATTCATTAAAAGCACATAAATGAACAATATAAAACCAGAGAGGATGAGTTAAGGTCAGCTCTGGTATAGTCATTTGCAGGTAGGGGTGTGAATATGGTGATGTTGCTTATGTCGATGAAACCAGTGTGGAGAAAAAAATAACTGAGAAGAAAATCTTTTTAAGTTTGGTATTTTACATGGAATCTGAAGTGCCCCATCAGTTACAAAGTCTTTAAAAATACAGGCTTCTGGGTTTTGTGGTTTTGGTTTTAATTAAAAGGGTACCATTTGTTCTGCTTAAATGTGAATACTAACTAGTTAATCTATGCAACTATGCAACGCATAAGATTTTTTTTTTTTAGTTCTCTACTCTTGATACACTGAATCATCTAATTTTTTCATTGTTGCACTTTTGTCTGAGGACTGGTTCATACAGCTTTTTAATTTTCTAGTATTTGCTTTAAACACTGTTGCTAGCAGCAATCAGAAAATAGTAATAATGTTGGCACAGAAATAAGCTCTAGAACAAGTTTGCAACTGGAAAATATTTATTGTCGGGTCTGTCTTTAAAAAAAAATAAAAAAGCTAAAAGATGCACTATTGTCTTTCCTCCACAGTTCTCAGTTGATTTAAATTTATTAAATTGTACAACTGAGGATTTTTGTAATAGGTTTGCCAATTGATATGTGATGTTTAACTGTGACCTCAAGAGTTCACTGAAATCTGGAATGAGAAATTTCAGTTACTTATGGCACAATATCTGCATATAATGTGTGGAAACAAATACCTATACTAACTTCAGATAGTAATAGTGCATCTTTAAATCTAGGCCAAAGGCCCATTACTGTAACAGAACACATGAGTAGTATGCAATATTATGGAATGTTAAATCTCCAACTACCATACAGAAAACAATAAAACCTATTTTACAGACGTTTATTGTATTTATTTAGTGGTTCAGTAAGTGTGGCTTCTTAAACTAGAAAACACAAATGCCATTTTGAATACAGCCTTGAGGCAAAAATGCATTCAAATGGCTGATTTGTGCACTGTAAAACTATGCACTGTCTCCAGACAGAAACCTTTTTGGTTTTAAATAGGTTTTGTAAACACCTAACCAAACATACTTGACATTCTTAGGAAACTACCTCCTCTCCTGTGAAATGGATTACTGCTTTTAATTGTATGCAAAAAATCCTAACTAACTGTAATTATAGGCGTTAATTAATTGTAAGTATCTCTCTATTAAGAGACCCTCTGTTTCTTTTTGTGATACTGTAACTATCCATGTTGGCTCCAGCGTGTGCAATACTACCCTTGTGCATTTATTGATGAAACTCACTAATCGCTCTCAGCAACAGTTAATTTTGCTCCTACGAGGACATTTAGGCATTTTCTGTGAAGTCACTTTGTCTTCGACTCCGCTGCTAGTGCGGCCTCCTGTCGCCACTTGGCCTTCTTTGCCAAGTTCCAGCTCGTTAAGGACTCATGACGTGCAGCAGCCTGCAGAAGTAAAACGTCTACTAAGAGCAGTGTAGAAGGAGTAACAACCCACCTTGGGGAAAGCTACCCTATCTTGGGAACAGCCAGCAACTCCTTCCGTGTCAGGGGTGACAGGAACATGGGTTAGCTGCAACTAGGGTAGGTGTGAGCTGCTGCTGTTTGTTTAGGTTTGTCTACTTTTCACAGAATTCCATCATTTTTAAGTATACTATGGGATAACTAGCTAGCACTGGTACTCACCTTTTTAGCTGAGGCAATCACTGCAAAACATGCAACAATTGAGAGTCCAATCATGATGTAACAAGTTTTAACTCGAGCCTTGTTTCTCGCCCTGTCTAGCATTTCTGGCCTGCAATTAAAGTTGTTGAATCATTACAAACCTGTGAAGTATCTCTCCAAAGCATTGCAGACATAACATCACAGTTGAAAAATCAAAATAGTATTAGCTTGCAAAACAAGCAGCTCCAGCTTGCTGTGACTGGTTACGTACCACCCAAGAACTTTGCATTTTCTGATCCTAATCCATTTCCAATGGCAAAGCAATATTTAACAGATTTAAGCTGATTTTTTTTAAGCTAAAAAAAAAAAAAAAGCTCATGCAATAAATATTTGCATTTAAATACTTGAGGTAAATACACCAGAAATACCTTAAGCTCTATTTAAACATAGTAAAAACTAAGGAGTTTTATATATTTTAAACAGATGGAGAAGTATATGTGGTGTCACCCAGATGTGGTGAGAGAGAGTTCCTTTTATTCAAAATTATGTTCATAATTACTGTCATATCTAACCTGTTTAGGTGGTGTTTTGTATGCTGTAGGCTAGGGACTTTATCTACTTGCAGAGGTAATTAAAACAGAGTTTGTAATACTGAGTTAGAGTTTTTAGCTCTAGAAAAGCAGCAGCTTTAAAGGGGCAGCTGATGTCAGCCTTCTCACTATTATGGGAACACACACCTAAACAAGAACAATCTACGTGATAATTTTTGCTGGTCATCAAAGGCAAAAGTAATGAAAACTCCTGCCCTGCGTCTGGCAGCCATTGCTGCCAGAGAGGCATTGTACAGCCCAGCAAGTTGCGCTGGTACAGCTCCTGTTTCCACCCTCCGTGCTGAGCCACCTGTGTACCCCTAAGAACCAGCAGCACCGGCAACCTCTGCATCACTACTGTGGTCTCAAAACTTCCAGCTAAGTCTTTCTCTGAGTCAGGCACTATACTTGGGAGTATAGTTTTTAAGATGTTCATTATATATATAATGCTAGTTGTGCACTATTTTCCTTTCATAAATCACATGGGAACGCTTTATAAAGATACATATTCATAAGATATAGAATATAAATATACATAGTTATGGTTTTATACATATATGTATGTAAAAAGGATAGTTGCATAAAGAATTGATTTTATTTTGCAAGTAAAGATCTTGTAATGATCTCATTCCCCAAAATGCCTGTAGCTTTACTTTAAGGAGGATGAGTGGTGGGATGAGGCAGAGCTGGAGTTTTTGGAGTGGAAGCTGTGTGCATGGCAGCCTGTACCAAGGCTGAGGGCTGCAGTGCGTCTCTCTAAGGCTTATTGCAATGGCAGAGGGCAAGTCTTACGGCTGGCTATGCCACACTACCCCCATCCCTGCCAACGCGCACACAAGTGCATGTTGTGCATGCCACGTTTCTTGCAGATGACTGACAGTTCTAAGTAACTGCTTTTCTTTTGTACAGCGGTAAACATATCTTTAAAACGAACCGCACATCAGACTAGCACATAAAATCATTAATCCACTCATCCATTTGTACCAACAAAAGCAAAACCATAAATGTTATTAGTCTGGCTTATTAGCCTAATCATCTTTCACAATGCACTAATTGATACTCTTCTGAACCAGATTTTCACCTTCTCCCTGCTTTCTGCCTCTGCTTTAAGGAAAACAGACCTGATTATGTTCTTCCCTAATTGCACATTAGGGCCTTTGCTACTCAATCCTTAATCAAGACTCTGGGTAAACCTCTGCTGAAGTCAATAACAGCTGTTTAAAAAAAACCCCAACCACAACAACCTTGAATAAGCACTGCACATTTCACCCTTAGTACAAACTACCTTCAGCAGCTAGCTTATGTTTACAGGTAATAGTATCTTGCATTTTTTTTTTTAATAGTTAAAGCAGTGACACAGTTCAGCTTCAATGTTTCACAATTAACTTCTAGTGTATTTTTATTATCTTACCACTGTAAAACGACTTTGTTCATCCAGAAAGCACAAAGTGGTGGCACTCACTTGCCAGGCCAGCTACCGCACAGAAATGTGTGATTTGTGTGCATGTATGTGTATGGACTGGCAAATGCATGTGTCTTTATAAACACCTCCCGACGACTTGAACAGCTTTTAGAGCTTCTGAGACCTGCCTGAACCTTTCTCTAGGGGAAGATGGTGAGACTAACACAGTGCAAGAGAGGTTGGACTGTTTAGAAAGCCACTGTCCAGCTCAGCAAACACCAGTGAAACTGTCAGGAAGCAACAGCAACAGGCAGAGGATGTACCTGTTGCTTGACACAGATCTGTATGCTGCTTACACTAAAGGTACCACCCAAGACAGGAACATACTGTGATGATAAAAAGCAGTGTCCTGAAGAGAGACATCTAACACATCATCTAGCATCCTAATAAAAAGGCAGCAATTGGCATTACAGGGGTTTCATGTGTTCCGTGACTGATCCCCTTGGGGGATATTAACTTCCAGCGAGTCAGAGAACCACAGAATCAGCGAGGTTTGGGTGGGAAGGGACCTTCAAAGATCATCTAGTCCAGTGGGTCAACAAGAATTGGAGGCTAAGACTATGTCAAGTGCTCGACTTTCCCGGTGGGGGATGTTTCTCTCATGACCTCCTTCTCTATTTTTCCTCAAATTCTTTAATAAATTATAATTTGTTGGATGTAATCATTCAGTGACAGTCAGCTCCCTTAGAACTGTTTATGGGAGCTATAAACAGAAAATATTGTTTACCAATAACATCCTTCTCTGATTGCACATTAGGAATAAGCAAAATAAACAAGCCAGTAAATAAATGTGACCAAGGCTCTCTATTCAGATGGATCTAGTTCTTAATCCCAGGCTCTGGGGACCCCAGTAAGGAACATTTTTCCATCTTAACCTCTAACCAGGACAGGAAATTCTTTTGCCCTCTAATTTGTTTCCAAGTTTTCAGTGTTGAAAAACTGACTGGTTCAAACTCTGTGGAAAAGCTTTAGATCAGGATTACACCACCTCTTTCCCTTCAGCTCCACGTTCCCCTTGGCCAAGGGCAGTGCAACTTACGGGATCCTCGAGGGAATCTCTTCTTCTGTCTTGAAACGTCCAGTCCAGAGGAGGATTTTTTTGTCAAACTTCGAAGGTTTGTAACTTGCAACCACCTTGTGAGCCTGCTCAGCTTAAAGATCAGGAAAAAAACACTTGGTCAAACCACGCGCTGAGGGTGAGTGATGGGGTGTAGTAGCGGTGGAAGGGGAAAACACCTGGAAGAGTAACTCGGCCGTTAGACGCCCAGGTGCCCGCTACGCAGAGCTGTCTCCACGCAGCCTCCTGAATACCCCCGCACGCAGGGGGCGTCTCTGCGGGTCCGGTTTGACACCCCACACACACTCCGCGGCGGGTGTGGGTAACCCGAGCCAGCAGAACGCCCGGGCCACCCGCGCTGCCGGCCCACCCGGCGGGTAGCCCCGGCCCCAGCCCCAGCCCCGCTCCGCCGCGACCCCCCGCCCGCCCGCCCGCCCCGGCGCCGCGGAGCCAACACCCCCCGTCCCCCCGGTACCCCGGGCGGCGGCCCTTACCGCGGGCGGTGCCCGGGCTGCGGGCGGGTCCCCCGCCGGCGGCGGCTCCCCGCGGTGAGGGCAGGCGGAGCGGCGCGGCCGTCAGCAGCCGCCCGGGGCGGAGGCGCGCCGGCAGCATGGCGAGGGCGGCGAGCGGGGCGAGGAGCGGCGCGGCGGGACCCTCTGCCCGGCGGGACCCTCTGCCTCGCCAGCCCCGGCCCCGCGGACCCCCTCCAGCCGCGCCCCGAGGCGGGGAGGGGCGGGACGGCCGCCGGCAAGGGGGGGCCGGTCCTCCCGGGAAGCCGCCCCCCTCACCTAACGGCCTCACGAACTGCGGCTTCAGGACAGAAACTTCGGCGTTCGAGTCAAAAGTCGGTTAAAGAAACAGCCGCGGGCGTTCACGTTTTAGTGGGAGGGGGGCTCAAGTCCCGTAACACGGACCTGCCCACACCGCTGCTTCTGTCATTTTACCGCTTTCAGAAGGTTCGAACGTACCGATTGATTGTCATCGCACACTCTTCTGTTTATTTCAATTGAAAAACTTATTTTTTTGCGTTTCATGTCATGGACAGAGTAAACTTTTATTAAAAAAACCCAAATCAGTACAAACATATCCTTGAAAAAAAAATATTCAGAAAAGTCAGCATGATAACAGTGACAGTGTCACACAGTGTCTCAGCAGAAGTCTCCCTGATGCAGAATCACAGAATCCCAGAATCATCTAGGTTGGAAAGGACCTTGAAGATCATCTAGTCCAACCGTTAACCTAGCACTGACAGTTCCCAACTACACCATATCTCTCAGTGCTATGTCAACCCGACTCTTAAATACCTCCAGGGATGGGGACTCCACCACCTCCCTGGGCAGCCCATTCCAACGCCTAACTACCCGTTCTGTAAAGAAATGCTGCCTAATATCCAGTCTAAACCTTCCCTGGCACAACTTGAGGCCATTCCCTCTTGTCCTATCACTTGTTACTTGGTTAAAGAGACTCATCCCCAGCTCTCTGCAACCTCCTTTCAGGTAGTTGTAGAGGGCAATGAGGTCTCCCCTCAGCCTCCTCTTCTCCAGACTAAACAACCCCAGTTCCCTCAGACGCTCTTCATACGACCTGTGCTCCAGACCCTTCACCAGCTTCGTTGCCCTTCTTTGGACACGCTCGAGTAATTCAATGTCCTTTTTGTAGTGAGGGGCCCAAAACTGAACACAGTCATTGAGGTGCGGCCTCACCAGTGCCGAGTACAGGGGTAAGATCACTTCCCTGTCCCTGCTGGCCACGCTATTTCTGATGCAAGCCAGGATGCCATTGGCCTTCTTGGCCACCTGGGCACACTGCTGGCTCCTGTTCAGATGCCCTGGACAGTGGAAGATTTTACATCCCTCCACCAATGCCAGAGCGCCTGCGGATGGATGGAGAAAGCGCCGCTCCCCAGGGGTGGGTCACGGCCCGGCGCCAGCTAAGGCGCTGTGCTTGGAGTGACGGCGCGGATGAGGAGTCTTCAACCGTTTGTAGCGAAAACCTCCAGTTATCTGTTTTCAGAAGCAGAGCCAGGGGTAAGCAGCTTTTTCTGAAAGCAAAGTATTGAGTAGAGGAAGTCAGAAATTTGCACCAAAGTGAGTTCCAATGTCCTTGATATTAAAACTCTTTTTAAAATGCTGGTTAGACAACATTTCATTCTGGAAAGATACTCAAAAAAGCACTTCCTTTTCAGTAAGTAGTCCCACATCAATGTTTTCTTACTCACACATGTATAGTTTCCATTCCAAAATTATTAAAGTAACAAAATGTCCTTATTATTGGTAAAACTTCAAACCCATTCCAATCCATTTAACTCATACCAACTTGAAACGTTTTTTTCAAAAAATCAGTCTTCCCACATTCTATTTCAGAACAAAATTTCTGTTTGCATATGAGCCATTCTCTGAACATAAGAACCCAGCTCCCTGAATCAAAGCTCCACAGCAGCTTTCTCATGTCCCTCTAAAAAAAAAAACCTCTAAAAAAAGAGTATGCACCTCTTTGCACACACCCCCGCCCTGAGCAGCTCTGCCCTATTTCAGAATGTTGTTGAGGAGATGAAGACACATCAATAGAAGTGACCTAGAGGCTGATACCGGGGTTATAGTCCGCCCATAGTTCCCTTGCTTTCTTCCTGCTCAAAGAGAGCAGCGTAGTGTCAAGCAGCGCTCCTTGTCTCTGGAGACACAGCTGGGAAGGGTAGGAAGCGTCAGCACATCTGGGCTGGGCTGCTCAGCAGCATACTTTACGTGCAGCATCCCAAACAATGCTATTAGTTGCTAGTAATGTAGATAACCCACATGTTTATAGTCGTTGTAGTTCCAAAGGCCATTGGCAGAGCTGCAGGGAGGAAGCCTGGAGCTCGCATAAATGGTTCCCAGTGCTCACCAAAGAACTGCTGAGTAGAGAACTGCTCTAAATATTATGGGCAGCTGAAAGGCATCTGCAGAGCTAGAGCTACTGAAATCTTGATGGAAGTATGCCCTGGAGAAGAGAACTTGAAAAACTTTGTGGCCTTCACAGTCTTCATTCTCTCTAGAGATATTGTATACTCTGTGATATCAGAATGCATCATTTATCATTATTAACAAAGAATGACATAAAACCCCAAAAGGTTAAATAGTGGTTACATCCAGAGCAGCCTCCTACTGACCTCAACAAATGGCTTTTCCACACTTGACTTCTCTGTGGACAGCACTGTATTTGTGGACCATGTGTCCTCCCTATTGCTATTGGAGATGGAAAGCTTGCAGGTGGGCATATACATATGTTAGTTTTCTGAAAAGTGGTGTTGAGATCTTTCCAAAGTGAGGGAGCAGAGAGTGCTCTGAGCCAGAGAGAAGAGCTGACCCCTTCAGCCCCACATGGTCTGACCTACCAGGTCATGGCTCGGGGGGGTGGGGGCATGGCTCAGGGCGGGTCATGACGAGATTTGGCTCTGACTCAGGAAGATGATTCCTGTTCTGTGCTCTGGGGAGGAAAGTCTGTTTCAGGCCCATTTAATGTCCCTGTGCCTGCTAACAGGAATGGCCAGACTGCTGGAATGCTTATGGTTCTGGGCAGGGGGATGCACACAAATGCTCCCTTTAGTATTGTGAACCCCTATTTTCAGCTTTTTTTATCCTCTGCATAAGACAGCACAACCACCTTGTGTTCTACCTACATATGATCACTTGCTTCTTGCAGACAAGGCATTTAAAGACATATGTAATACAGCTTGGTACAGCATCTCTTTTTTCTGCAGTCTAGCTAGCAAATCTGTTACATCCTCTGAGCTCCACTGTTGACTCTGTTTTACGCAGAAGACCCGAGTAGCTGGAAGGGCAGACGTAGCATGCAGCGCTCCTTTGAAATTCTTCAATATGTGATGCCTTACCTTAAAAATACCTCCGAAGAGACCTTCATATTGCTGTCCCCACTCCCTATTCCTCAAGACACTTTCCTCATTGTCCTGTAGGGGGGATTGCCCTACCATACTTAGCTTTCAACCTAAAGGATGTTTTCAAGAAGCAGACTGATATCTACTGGGTGGAAACACTGCACAGGTGCATGTATTTCTGCTCAAGGCCAAACCAAAGTTCATGGGGAAAGGTAAGGAAATTAAGTAAGCAAACTCAGTTTTAAATATCAATATGTCTTTAATCATCCCCCTTCCTTATACCTTCAAGACATGACATGCTCAACACTTTTGAAAACAATAAACAGAGGTACAACGTTTGAGCCAATTAACTTTTCTAACCAGCTTAGTGCTGACAGTCATTGTGCAATGCAAGCTTTGCTTCTCTCTTTTGGGGCAAGACATTTTGCCTCATTAGCAGCCAAATTGCAGGAATTTTAACCTTGTTGTACATAATTTCATATTCAGAACAGTACTTGTAACAACTGATGTACAAACAACATTCATCAAACAAATATATGTGCATAAACCTTCATTCTTCCAATCAGCTACAGAACTTACATTGTTACTCAACTATGTATGTGAATTGCACCCTTGCCATCCAAATGACTTTAAAAATGTCTTCACAGATACGTAGTATATATATAGTCTACATGTCCCAGTAGTTTCATTGCCTGTGCCCATTGTTGAAATGTGATTTATAGCTTTTTTTAACAAAATATGAGTAAAAAAATCATATGGATAAGGGTTACAACATAGAAATTATAGAAAAATAGATATATTGTACATAGCAATAATACAATGTGCTGGTATAACACCAAATCTACTGAACTGTATTTTGGCCTGCCACAATATCCAGTTATTCCAGACCTAAACAGAAGCATGGACAAAATGCAAAGGATTTAGCATTATTTCACAGTAACATGGTACAGAATTTAAAATAGTAAAGTTTCTAGGGCTTTATGAACATGGAAAAGTATTTTTCATGGTCCTGCATTGGCAACATAGCATATTGTCCCAACAGAAAAATTTCTCCTTCTCTGAACATGCCTTTTGCCTCTCATGCAGAAGGCACAGCATAGCTGTACTGATGGAGCTACAGAGCAGAGACTCATCCAGTACAGCTCATATCAATTAATTCTTGTGCTATTTCTACGTATCAGAATGGTGCATTGTCATTTTCTTATTGAAAATCAGATTTTTTAAATATGTATCAAAAAAGGTAACATTCCCAGGATCCACTCATGCTGATCCTGGTTATTACATTATTTATGCTAATGAGAGGAATCAACTAGTGTTTATAAGTTTTGACGTTATACACTGACATCTAAGTTGTCCTCAACTAAGAGGACACCTGGGGACAAACATAGTGGGTCCTCTCTCCTCGTCCATCAGAGGAGGTGCATGAGGTGAATCAGTGTATTTCCTCTGAGTATGGGAGAAAAAAAGTAGGTGAATATACATATAACTACAGAGCTCCAGAGGAATTATTTAATTTTTAGATAGACCTGTCTCTAGTTCATTATCATCTTGGTAAATACAAGGAACTTTAGAAGGTACTGCAGCACTCATCTGGGATAAGGTGTGTAATTTTGGGGAGGAAAAAAAAGGATTCACTGATACCAGGTGAAAAAGGTTACTTTTGGGTGCTCAGGAGAATGGAAAGCCTATCTTAAAAGTGGAGACTAAAGGACTGGACTTGCTTATCCTAGCAAACAAAGGCTGGGAGAGGGTTCTGTTTGATCTGTAAAACAGTGCCAGGTGAGAAGAAGAGCTCCTTAAACAACTGGGCATCAGATGAAAAAAAAAGTGGGGTAAACCCATATGTTCCTTCCTACATGTCTGTGAGAAATAATAATTTCCTGATGCTTCTGCCTCACTCAGGGAAGTGAGATTGCAGAATAGGTTCCCACAGGTCTACATGAGCGGGCTGGGAAAGGAAAGGAGCTGCTGAAGGGGACTGCACCTCATGGTGCCTGCGGGAGCAGGGGCTGGACTCTGCGAGCCAGAAAAGCCTTGCAAATCTGGTAATGGATAACTGCTTAAGTCCCGGAGGAGAAGGCATTTCATGTGGCCTGCTCTCCTTGGAGATGCCAAAAGGAAAGAGACTTGAAAGAGAAATGGCTCCCTAAGATGGCTTTTCATCTTCTAGTACTTTAACACTAGCCAGTCATATGCTGGAGAGTCTTTTCCTGGCCATAGTCCTTGCAGTATTTTTAGCAAGAACTTTCCCTTTTATTAGTGTCTGCCCAGGTGCTTGGGAATGACAATTTCCATTCACAGATATTTTCTCAGATTTACACGAGTCTGAGATAGTAGCTCGAGAGCTGGAAGACTTTGAATCCAAAGAAATCTGACTAACAGCAACACTGCCTGCACTCTTGGAGGAATATGTGTAAAGCATTTTGAGAAAGGCAGATTTTGTGTTTGTTTCTTGCTTGTAAATGATGATATAGCACTTTGGAAGAAAAGTGCAGCAGAGAATTCCATAATTGGATATTAAAACAACGATGATCTCCACTGCTGGCAGGTATTTGCCAAATGTAGTTGCATAGACAGGGATAAATACAATCCATGCTATAAAGTAAATTAACATGCCAAAGGTGATGAACTTAGCTTCGTTGTAGTTCTCTGGCAACTTCCTACCTTTAAAGGCAAATATGAAGCAAATGAAAGCTAGGGCAGCAATATAGCCCAGCATAATCCCAAAAGCCACCATGGAGCCCTCATGACACTCCAGAATTATTGCTCTTGGGATTGAGAAATTTTGCTTTACAAAAGGTGTCCTAAATATTAGCCAGAAGGTGCAAATGATAACTTGAATTCCAGTGCAGGTGACTACAGTGGGAATAGGTTTATACACGCATTTCAGGAAATTCTGTAGCTTCGGATCAAAGCTGAAGGCTAGTAAAATTTTTAGTGACTTTATTAAAATACATGAAATGCAGAGTGCAAAACTTATACCAAAGAGGGCTTGCCTAGTTTTACACTTGAATTCTGTGGGTTCATCTATGAAGAAGACGGTGCTTAAAAAAATTAAGAAGTGGCTGAAGAGAATAATATAGCAGACAGTTAGACCTCCAGATGCCTTTACAACCGGTGTGTTCAAGTTTTTAGTAAATATTACACTAATTGACAAAATCAACACAACCCCAAAAGTGGAGAGGAGGAGGAGGAAAATGGCAAACCAGTCAGTCCAGGAGAGGAAATGGATTGTCTTTCTGTAGCATGTAGTACTGTTGACGGGAGCCCAGTAGGTTTTGTTGTTACATCGGTAGCAGTAATCCATATCTGAAAGCAGAAAAAAAGGAAGATAACTCAGAAACCCGAAGTAAATAAACTGCGAAGTGGATTATCGAGGCTTGAGATACGGGAGCAATGTGGGAAGGGATGCCGAGGGGAATAGACAGGGCTGATTGCTCCCGGCTATTGCTGTCGCCGTCCAGGCGGAGGAGCTGCAGGGCAGCGGTGGCAGCGGTGGCAGAAGTGGCAGAAGTGGCAGCGGTGGCTGCGGTGGCAGTGTTGGCAGTAGTGGCAGAGGTGGCAGTGGTGGCTGCGGTGGCAGAGGTGGCAGTGATGGCTGTGGTGGCTGTGGTGGCAGTAGTGGCAGTGGTGGCTACAGTGGTGGCTGCAGTGGCAGTGGTGACTGCAGTGGCAGTAGTGGCAAAGGTGGCAGAGGTGGCTGTGGCAGAAGGAGCAAAGGACAAAAGCCTGCCTGCTGGGAGCAGGGGCTGCCTCTAACCAGGGTCAGGGAGGTGACAGGGAGAACGAGCAGCATCCTAAAACTGCATTGGTCATTGCTGACCAATGATATGTGACCTGGCCAGAGCTCTGGACAGGCAAACTTTAACTGAAACCTGAACAATGACTTGAGAGTAGATCAATTATGTTACAGAAGTTGGAACTATATTTCTTTTGTTTACCTGTTTCAACAAGAAAAAACCCCAACTTTCTCTTTACAGATGTCTTTTGAAATGCAACAGCAAGAATAAACATTGCTTTAGATTGTTCTTTGAAAGGTTACTTTTGCTTTAAAATTCCTATCCTGTGATATGGAGAAATTTCACAATTATTAGAATTAAAAATACAAAATTTAATTCCCTTCTGCACTCTGGAGATTAAAAGTACATTGTACTGCATTTTTTTAAAATTCCATCTCTCTCCTCCATATTTAATTTTCCCCTATAAAAAATTTTGATCAAACCTATAAATGCACCAGTGGTAAATTATACATCAGATTTGATACTAGAAAATATTATTATACAGTTATATCAAATTTTGCAGTACTCTGTGTTAGGACAAAAAATATGCTGGTAAGCAAAATACATAAACCTTGAACTTCATAGACTCATAGGATGGTTTGGGTTGGAAAGGACCTTCAAAGATCACCTAGTTCCATCCCCCCTGCCATGGGACACCTTCCACAAGACCAGGTTGCTCAAAGCCCCGTCCAACCTGGCCTTGAACACTTCCAGGGAGGGGGCAGCCACAGCTTCTCTGGGCAACCTGTTCCAGTGTCTCACTGATCTCACAGGAAAGAATTTCTTCCTTATTGGAGTTGGTGTACTGCGGAAAGACAGGGAAGCAAGGCTATTTTTTGATGAGAGTCGGTCTCACTGATAAATAAGCCAGACTTTCCATTCTAACAAAGGATAATGCTAGTCAGCTGGAAAATCTAATTGTTTTAAGTTTTGTCTTGTAAAAAAGCATGTAAACCAAGTTTTATAGGCTGAACACTTGTATTTGGGAAACTGAGCATAAACAAATATTTTAATCCCATTTCAAAGTTATACCCAAGGTTGTCAAGGCACATTATACCCAAACAAAACAATTGTATTGATGTCTAAATAAATCTTTATTTGGGTCACAATTCCTTACCCGTTTGATTGCTGTAATGGTTTTCTGGGCAGTAAACACATTCATAGCAGCATGTGTGTGGACTTTCTGTAACCTTTTTCATCTGTCCTGGTCTGCAGTGCTGGGAGCATGTTGACTGAACCTTCTGCAGTGTGAAGAGAACAAAAAAAAATAAATCAGCTCAGGCACAACAAATTACTAAGAAATGTTAAAATAAACCTCCAGTAATTCTGCAAGTTGCACTTTCTTTTTGCACCTAACATATTTTAGGGGAATCTGAAAATGATGCTAAAAAAAGGCATTGTAGACTTCATGCTTCTTGTATTTTGTCCACACAGTCAACAAATGACAGGATGGGATGTTATCTACCTGATTTTATTTTATGCCCCTGAATCATCTCTACCTTTAAAATTCAGAGCAAAGTGCCTCATCCAGCTTTGAACCTCGAATTTAGACTGCTGAGGATCAGCTCCAAAGAAAGCACAGAAGCATCTAATGGGGGATTCAAGTGGACTGCTTCACAAGTGACATCCTGAAACCCTGTTTGGCTGCTCTCAGCCCAGGGGAGACATCTCAGCTTGGGAGAGACACCTTGGCTCAGAGGAGACACCTCAATGGGTGCTCTGCACTGCAACTCTGATGTTTCTGACCCTCGGCAGCTCATCCCTGAGTCATGAAGCACCACTCTGGGGTGTGATCAGGACTTTCTCTTCAGGTCTGAGTTCAGGTCATCCTTCCAAAGACAATTTTTTGTAAAATGGAGAAGCAGTCCTGAGGGACACTGCTATTTCTTATTCCTCCAAGATGCTGCTTACAAGGAGGTGAAGACATTTCCTTCCCATCCTGGGCAGCGCCACAAAGAGGGACAAGATTTGAGGTTTTCTTCTGTCCTTAGCCTTTTCTATCTGCTGAGTCCACATGCTGAGACTTGATTTCAACCCACCTAGTAAGCAGCCTCTCCCTGTCCCTTTAGTGGTGAACACTTTGCAACACAGAGCTGCACAATGAACTAAGACCTCCACCCATGCACAGATGACAGATTATTGAACTGGAACTGGCCAGGGCCACACACTAGTCCAGCCTACACCAGTTCCAGGGCTTCAGGTGGTACCACCTACCTCAGACTTCTGTAGTCATGCTGACCCCAGCTCTAACTGGAGCAAATAATCCACAAAACTGTTTTTTTAACCAGTGAAGTCAACAGATATGAGCCTTTCTGTACAAAATAAATGGTGGTGGTACATAAGAGAGCGGACTTTTACACATGGTCATTTTTAATCTTGAACCCCCTTTTCAAGATTCTGGAGTAGCATCCTTAGGATAGACATAAGTTCTCATCTTAGGAAACCTCCTAGGAGCATTATGGAGAAATAACTCCATTTCAAATCACTGAGCCTGCTTACAGGCTAACATGCTTCTCAGGGTGCATGAAAGTGGTCAAATATACCCAGAGAGGGTCCTTTGCTCTAAAAGGAGAACATGAAATCACAAGTATAGCTGACACATACTTCAGTTGCAAATACTGGAGGGAGAAGAGAACATGAAACAAATTTCACATGTTATGTCAAGAAATTGAAAGCTACCTTTAAATCCATAAATTCTTTTTTTTTCTCTTCATCCCCAAAGATGAAGTCACCTTTCTCTGTGTCATATTCTGCCATAGTGGTGATTTCCATGTGGCCATCAATTTCTTTCCAAAGAAGTACATCATAACTGGTGCTCATATCTCCATTGGAGTCAAACTTGATTTCTTTATCATCATCAAGGATTGTAACCTTTTTGAGTTCTTCAAGGAGCTGAACATAGGTATAAGGAACGATAACATACATCAGTATCATGTCAGTGTGATAAAATCAATAGTTTAACATCTGTTTGATAATATCAAGTTAAAAAGAAATGTTGCTTTCTAGCAGTAAAAAAAAATCTTAAAATTAAAAGTCATCTTTAAAACTGTTTAATTTGATGTCCAACATGGTATTACATTATTCAGACAATCCTGTGGACCTTAAAAATCTATTAATAAATAAATAATCATTTTTTAACCCTGTACAATGTGTACAAATACTCATGTTAGTATTTCTTTCCAGCCTTGAAAATTTTGATATGCTGATGGGAAAGAAAAGATTTTTGCTTGCAAGAATGAATGGCCTTTTGGAACTCCCCTTCTTTAAAGGACGACCATGAGTGATGCTCCTGTTGTTACTTTACTGTCACCAGAGTCAATCTGGGCAACATTTGCTTTCAGAGTAACCTCCCCCAGCGTGTCTGGAAATATCTAACATTGTTTTCAGCTGCGACTCTGACTGATATTGTGAATTGCAAGATGAGACTCAGAACTGTTAAATGAACAAAACATGCCAGTTTGCTGAGATGAAGTGATCAGTGACACAGTGGCAATGAACAACTAGGCCATATTTGATAGATGATAGGACACATCAGAACAAGCATGCTTTGATAAGGCGTCTGTCCAGGTTCATACTGCGACCTGTTCTGTTCAACAGGGGAAAATTTAGGTCTCCCTCATCACAAAAAGACAGATCAAAAAGTTCTGTGTGAATTTAGAAAAGGACAGGTTAAGGCACATATAACCCACTCCCAATTCATGTGGAGACCATAGAAGGACTTTCATTACCTACTGTGCTTCTTAACTGAAGCAAAGGCTTTATCCTTTTGCAGGCCTAATGATTTTTGGCAACAGGGATTAATGAACAAGAAAAAAATCCAAGGTTTTAGTGAAAGGCTGAATTTAACTGCCCTTTGAAAAGCACAGTCTTACGTGGATCCATTTGTGATATTTGTAGCATTTAACAACCATACTGTCAGTGTATTACTTCAATAGGCTTTGGCAAATGTATATATAACACATCTGGTGTATGTAACAATTTTTTTCATGTATAACATGTAATTTTTTTGAGAGTTCATATGCTCTTGCTGCATCTCTACCAATTATGAAGAACCAAAGTGTGCTTCTAACCAATATTGCATTTGAGTTGAATGTGTGGGACTGAATAGGAATTTTTTTATTGTACATACTCAGGCTAGCCATTTAACCTGTCTCTTCTCCACTTTTCCAATTTCTCTAACAATATAGGAACAACTCAAGCTTCAGACAGAAGGGGCTAGTAAGTAGCAACATTTTGATGTAACTGGTGGTTATTTTTCCAAAGTCTGTAACACCAATGACTGTCATTTCTCTGTATGTGGAGATGTGTGATATGGATCAGTTGCATCCTAAGCTTTATATACATATATATCCATTTCTAGAGGGTTTAAATTTAGTGTAAAGGAAATGTATTATGAAAACAGCACAGGGGGAATAACTAGCTCTTTTAGTTTTCTTCATGAGTTCTTAGCCTCTTAAGAGGTGGTCTGGGATTTCATTCAGCAATGGTGTAAATGCAGCTCCATACAGTTGCATCCCCTGTAGAGCAGTCCTGAATTTGTCCTATTTACATTTACAAATTCATGTAGGAGTCTGATTGTTACTGCTTGGTTTGTTGTTTTTTTTTTCAAATCCCCTATCTTGGTTTGACCTGACCTGACCTAGGATAAGAGGTCAGAGCAAGTCAGAGTGCTTCAGTGGTTGTTTGACTTTTAAATGAACTTTTGTTTAATCATCTGAGTAAAAGTGTGTAAAAGTGAATACTCCTGGGCAGGTTCTTAGGTAAAAGGTCGGGTCAGGTTTACTTGTCTGATTTTTCCTCTTCTTTTCCCACCCGGTAGAGTTTGATAACAAGTTTGATAACACCCATCTTAAAGATTGTGTCTTATTTTCCTACTAGTCATTTCAGTATAAATCAAGGTCAAACAGAGGAATAGTCTGTTGCATTTTCACTTTCAAGTAAAGATTCATTATGGAAGAAAATACCTGAATTCAGACAAAACAGAGATAATGGTGAGAGAGCGAGAGAGGAAAATTGAAACTCTTTGGTGAATGCTCCTATCCTGCAATATCCCCATCTCTCAAGAGTGCTCATTGCTTTGTATTATGGTAGCTTGCAGCAACAGGACCAACCACTAGTAGCTGAATAGCTGATAAGTCAATTGTAGATTGACTATACATTTTATTCTGTCCCAAATGAGTAGCTAGCAAGACATTCCAGCAAGAAGCCTACAGACTGGAGCCTTTATCCAACCTGGTGCCTACTCTGTGTGCTCTTTGGAGGTATGGGGGAAGTTTTAGGGTAGCTAATGAAGCTCAGCAGCTAAAGATTTGTTCTGCACCTGTGGAGTCATGTGTTTACAGCCATTTCTATTGTACCCATGAAGGAAGAGATGGTGGGTATGCAGCTACTCACCATCAGTTAGCTATCTATATGTGAAATTCAATAATCTTTCTCTATCTACAGCAGAACACAGCCATGGCTTAGCACCAGGAGCGTCTACATCTACATGGGCCCAAAAAATGAAGACAAATCTGAAGTCTAGTTCTCATCACTGCAGCAGTTAGATACTGCTGCTCTAACATACAGTCTGTGATTTCAGTTGGTGAAAAAAAGCAGGAACAGGAATAAAAAGTCATTTAGTAAAAGGATCAAGCTAGTAAATCCAGGAATGTGAGAGCAAAAATGAGATGAAAGTTATGCAGAGAGAATGAGACACAGAAGAATTAACTCATACCTCCCAGGGAGCGAAGGCAGAAGGATCCTTGCAGTTTCTGTCTTTGCATTGCCCTTTAATGGCATGAGCAATGGCATAGACTGCAAGTATAGTACTATGGATAAATCCTGGTTCAATGTTAGCATTCAAAAAATCATCTCTCCAGATCTGATGTTTATTCTCAACATTTTGCAATAGATCATCCTGGGACTGGTTAGAAATGCATGTTTGAAAATCATGATATTCCAGGTGTGCACAGACTGACAAAAGCATAATATATTCACGCAAAAACTTGTTGTTGTCAGTGGACTTTTCATGAAGGTTTCTCAGAAAGTCTTGGAATGTGGACATGTCTCCACTTTTAAATCCAAATCCCACAATGGTTCCCAGCTGTCTGATATTGGGAATTGTACTGATTTTGACTGCAGCCGACCAGTTATCACTTGCAATCCAGATTTTATTTACGTTCCTCTCAATTGCCTTCTTAAATAGTTTGAGCACATGGAACTGTCTCATAAAGACAACAATAACATTTACTCTGGTTTCCTTGACAATCTTCTCAATTGCGTGATCAACTTTGGTGTGAAAGGTGTTGTCAGAGAGATAGGCAGGCAACATTTCTTTAAAAGCTATGCAAACGTTGTTTGCCATGGCCTGGACCCCAAAACTCTCCAGAGCAAACCGCCCGTTGTCATCATCAGTGGCTATTACTCCAATCCAATTCCACCCAGACTCACAGATCAAGTGGGCCATTGCTCTTGTCTGATGAAAATCACTAGGGATTGTCCTGAAGAAAGAAGGAAACCGGATTTTGTCACTGAGGATTTCAGCTGATGATGCAGGACTGACCTAGGAAGAGTGAACAGTTCAGTTATGGAGGCTGTCTCCTCCAAAGGACACCAAGAGATCCAAAACTGCCACGATTGCTCTTTCATCCAGCCTGACCCAGGCTCCCTCCTCCTGTGAGAGAACATCAACAAGGTGCAGCCAAATGAGGCAGGTTCCCTCACCCTGTTCTTAGTATGCAGACTCATGCCCAGTACAAGTTCCATTATTGTCATCTTCATCCACATAATTACTTCAGTAAAGGCAGAGAATAAAACCTTTCAAAATGGATATGACAATTATGCTGGTATGAGGATTTCATTTTACCCTGTTCAGATACCACCAACATGCTATTCAGAACAAAATTTAAACACTGGAAGCATTAACTATTGTTTGAGTTATTATTCAAATTGCTAATACCTTATATTTTGCAGTATTTTTCTGTCACTGAGTATATTAGTATGGTTCACCCACATATATATTTTCTCTCCAAGTTTTAATTATTATCTTTTAAAGGGATCGTTAAGTGTGTTAGAAGACTGTCCCAGAAATACAGAATGCTATAATTCTTTCCTATAAAAGTTTTATTACCTTTTTCTTGTGAATGTAGCTAGAAAAATGTAAATGGAACATTGTTATTTAAATCTCTCTAGTTTTAATACTTTTCTATTTGTTTGTAGGAGCTTTTTCCTCCACACTTAATATTTCCTACATTGCTTGACAGTTCTTAAAAAAATAAATCTAAGCTTTCCAAAATGAGAGTCACCTGTCTGGAGGGGAAACCAAATCTTGCTGGTGTCAAAAGATTGCAGATACTATTGATGAGAAAAATCTGCTGGATCACCTTTTCCATCTCTACATCCTAATGCAGATTTGTTTCATCACTTGCCTTTTGATTATGTTAAAGTGTGGCATTTTAATTTTCATACTTACTACAGCTCCTGTGGTGGAGCTGGAGATCATAATTACTTCACACCATTGGAGAAGAAAAGATACAGTTAGAACTTATGTGTAACTCAGATTTTATGTCCTTTCCAGGTGTTTGGTTACTATGTTGCTACTTTGCAGTGAGGTAATTTATGTCAAATTGCCAAACCCAAGGTGCAACATAAGATGTTGTGGAAGTGGATCTCCTTTTTCCTTGTTTGTCCTAGCCTTGACCCCAACTCTTTTACAATGGTGAAAGTAGAAATGTAAGCACTGGTCTAAGTGAAAGTGTGGGACTATACTAGTCCTAGAGAGGTCAGAAATAGAGAAGAATGTTTTGGGAAGGACCAGTGTGCATCTAGAGTTGTATTCTTTCTCTTCTACAACTGCTTGAAGAGTAACAAGAGTAAAACTGTGGTTTAGACCAATATTCCTCACTTCCCTGTCCAAAGTTATAACAGATTCTAACATCTAATCTCTCTCAGCCAAGAGAGAATTTCTAGATTTCTGGCCAAATTTGATTTGGTCTTTTATTTTTTTTCGGTTTGAGATTGGGTATTGTCATATTCACCACCAGCCAGACTAGACACAATGGGTGTAACTTTGTTGCCTGATCAAAGTCCTTGAGTGTCATCCAAGGTACACTGGAGTAACTGGCAGAGCCATGCAGGACTGACTAATGGTGCTAGCAGCCTGACAACAGCCCAGCATCATCCTGAAATAGGACTCAGAGGCCTGTGCCCTGGGCATATCAAATAGCCCTTACTGCCTTTTTTAAGGCAAGTGAATCAAGCCCTCCATTTGGAGCTGCATCCCACTCCTCCTGATTTCCTTAGGTTAAGGCAAATCCTGCCCTGTAGCACACAGTGGCTTTTGCAGTCCCTATGACCTGTCCAAAATGAAAAAATTCCCTCAAATCTACCTGTGGGATTAGTTGCAAAGCCAACAGCCTTGAAACTGCCATCGACACTTCGGAGTAGCTGGCTCCAGTGACTGCCTTAATTCTTGGGACGTAGTCTGAGTAGTTACACTTGAACTCTACAACATCCTCGGAAGAATTGAGTTTAGACAGAAACCTCAGAGCAGATGCCATAGCTTTTGTCACTTCTGCACATGTGTCATAGATTTCGTAGCCCAGAGTAACTCCAGATAACAGCGTTGAATTGTTGATCATTTCAATAGCATGTATCATTGCAAGTGTCTGAAGAAAAATTTGAATTTCAAAGCTGTCAGGAAACACAAAAGTTTTATTTTAGTAAAATATTGCTGGGAACAGGCCAAAGAAAAGTCTGTTTTAGACATATCCCTTAGAATTTGACAACTACTGATAAGAAATGATGGATAGTATGCTTTGTGTCATTTTCTTGGGTTTTAGTGTACAAAACATTAGAAATCATACATTTTTGTCTCACCAAAGTGGTAGATTAAGCAAAATAAACACAACATTTAAAATACACCTGAATAAAAATGATTTTCTGGAAAAACAGGTACTAAACCCCAAATTTTCATGGTACATGAAAAATTGCAAGTGGTATCTTCATGAAACAACTGTCAAAGTAAGTGGAGCTGTTCCAATTTACTCCATCTGCCTGATAAACTTTTTAAAAATGTATTTACTTTCACCAAAAGCATGAAACAGAGAAAAAAAAGGACTAAATATTTCAGAACAGGAGAAAATATTTCAGAGGCTGAGGTCTTCTAGCAGTTGCATCGACATTCCTAAAATCCTCTCTAAACCTGATGAAGTCAGTACAGCTATTCCCTTATCTCCAGTGGATATTATAACAGACACTTAATCAGAACTGTGCTAGCACAAAATGTCTGCAATACAACCAATCCTCCTCTCAGTCAAGCTTCTCGAAAGTTTACAGATCTTGCAAACTAAATTAGATTTCAAATGGACCTAAGACAATTTATGACTCTGTAGAAAAATAATGGAAGACTGACACAATTATCAACTTTATCATCATTTTGAAATAAATCCAGATGGATACCTGCATGTCCAGCTGATTATTAGAGTCAGATGTGGAATTAAGTTTTGTGTAAAATTCAAATAAAATTTGAGTATTTGCACCTGTGTTAAAATTAAAGAAAATGCATATCTGGAATTCCTGGTCTTAGGAAATCATTAGTATATAGTTAAAAGAAAGTTCTTCACCAGGTTTCTTTTGCATTCTTTCCAGAAGAAATTGATGTTTTGAGTACAGTAGGATTTGGATCCAACAAAATAAATATTCTGATGCACAGTCTGAACTTGAATGCATACATTACATGTTGTCTATACAGTCCATCCTATAACATAATGCCACAATTACAATACAAAGTGTAATAACCACAGTAATTGTAGTAATAATTACAAAGTAGTTAGCAAGGTACTACCATACATTACAACTGATCTGCCTGTGCGTTGGGGGACATGCTTTAATACATGCTAAAGTAAAATGGAACAGTCTGCCTGTGTTCAAATCACATATGTACATAACAAATAATGAACAACTGCACAGCAGAGCGCTTCAGACATATAGCAACTAATTAGCACTTACGTGGAAATTAAATGATTGTTCAGCACAAACCTGCAGGGCTATTTGATTATATATGCAGATTGAAATAGGATCAAATGCTTATTCCCTTCCTCAGGCAGCCACACTATTTTTGCTGTAACTTTGCCATACTTTGTCATCTTGTACTAATTTACTCACAATTTATGTGATGTCCAAGGTCTTTTTAAAGACTAAGAAATGCAAGAGAACCAGATTTTGTTTATCCTAATATAAGAGGTATAGTCCTGATGTCAGTGATCTCTTCTTTGCTATATATGTAATTTCCAGTATTACTCACCCAGCACAATTCTGAATTACTGGCTTGATGGGAAGTTCTTCTGGATGCAGCATTTCGCTATGAACTGCAAACAAGCCTCCAATAACAATGTCCCCCGGAGAACTGGCATCCACAAAGTCGTCAGTATTCTGGCAAGAGAAAACGATGTCAGTGCCGATCACAAAGCAGAGGATCAAAAAGCTAATGAATGCCATGTTTCTGTTTCACTTGCTCACTACCAGCTTTAAGTCAATTAAGTGAACTGCAGGGCCAGCAAGGGCTCCTATGTCATCTATAAACAGCAGCAAAGGAAAAAGGCTGCACTAAAAAATTAGTCACACCTCATAAGGTGCTTGTATTTGCTTCACTGGCTGAGGCTATTTTATTGAAGATACTAAAGCAACGCTGTCACGTAAAACGTGGGCTGAGGGGGTGTGAGAGTGAAGAGGGTGAGAGAAGCATAGATGAGTTTGAAAGGAAATGTTGAACATAAAATCTGTCCTGCTCTATACAAAGTTTTTTATACCTTATCTGAAACACATGGCAAATATTTTGGTATAAATTTGGGCTTGTCTTGAATGCCTTCCAAGTGAGTGCAGGGTGAGAACAAACAATCATGTAATATGGTAATGATATTGCTGTGACCATATTTTAAGAGTCTGGTCCAAAGACTACTGAAAAAAGACCTCCCTGCCACAGTATGCTTTAGATCAGACTCTGGCCTAAAAGAAAACAACCCAAAACTATCAAAAGACTGCTTTTCTCTCAACCTTTTTCTTATAAGTTTTAAAATCTTTATATATAAATGGTTTGGATAAGCTAATATTCGTGGTTCTAATGCACACACAGCTCCTAGGGACTTCAATAGGCTTTGGGTCAGAGCCCACCTGGAGTACTCTGTTCATCTCCTGGGGCCCCCGACATAAGAAGGACATGGAACTGCTCGAGCAGGTCCAGAGGAGGGCCACAAAGATGATCAGGGGACTAGAGCTCTTCTCCTATGAGGACAGGCTGAGAGACTCGAGGTTGTTCAGCCTAAAGAAGAGAAGGCTTGGGGGAGACCTTATAGCGACCTTCCAGTGCTTAAAGGGGGCCCACAGGAAAGATGGGGAGGGACTCTTGATCAGGGCGTGCAGTGGTAGAACTAGTGGTAACAGCGTTAAAATGAAAGAGGGTAGATTTAGACTAGAAATTCTTTGCTGTGAGAGTGGTGAGGCACTGGAACAGGTTGCCCAGAGAATTTGTGGCTGTCCCTTCCCTGGAAGTGTTCAAGGCCAGGTTGGACGGGGCTTTGAACAACTGGTCTAGTGGAAGGTGTCCCTGCCCATGGCAGGGGGGTTGGAACTAGATGAGCTTTAAGGTACTTTCAACACAAACCATTCTATGATTCTATGATCAGGTTTTGTATTTACAAGCCAGGCCATATCTGCTGCTGGTGAATCCGATAAGAACAGAGCAGTGTGAAAATATAGTATTAGTCCTAGTTTTCTGACAAGAGGGAAGCACGTTCTCTGATGGAGGACACCAACACATGAGCAGCAACTCCAGTGCTGTGGGAGGACTGGAAAGTAGCTGTTCTTGGCGTCACCATTCCCCTCAAATTCACAGGAATTGGATGCTGTGCCAGAAGGGAACTGAGGAAAAGAGAAGCAGAGGGCAGACTCTCAGCTTTCATAAACTCCAACCATAAACACCAAAGTAAACCTCTTTAGGACAGAAACATGACTGATGCTACTAAAACATACCAATTTACGTAGAAGACACAGATTTGACAATAATTCCTTTCTGTTCTTGACATTGGCTTATTTCTCTATTTTCTCATAATGGCTTCTTCAGATTTTGTTTCTTTTGGTAGCATCCCAAAGCACTCTCAAAAGAATGGGATCAGTCATGATGCTTATTTTCCATGATTGTATTATAAAAAATCTATATTTACATAGAAAATTTGAATCAGTGATTTTTTTCTGGCAAGCAAAAAAGAGAAATGAGATGTCTGTTACATATTCTTTCTGATAAGCATAATGCATACTATATAAATTATTTGAATTATTATATTTTGCTTTTTTTTTCCTCACTAGTCTCTTTGTAGTTAGAATATCTGTTTACAACAAGAAATATTTCTTGCAAGAAATATTTCCCTAGTTAAGTTACCATTCAGCCTCTTCTTTGTTATAATATAACAGCTTGTGTTTCTTTCATCTGCCTTCTTTCTTTCCACATGGCATTCTCACTGCTGGGTCAGGGCATATAGTAAACATCTGCCTGCATTTTCTTTAATGTATCTGATCACATACATTTATGGACAGTTGATGATACCAGTTTATTCTGCTTCTGCACTGACTTGCAAAAATTCCAGTTATTCCAAAAGTTTTCCTCTTGATTTATAGTAGCATAACTGTAGTCAGACTCTGGCCCTGAGTTATGAGACATTCATTTGCAAATATTCATGTACTCATTCCTTACCATCCATGTAATGCACCCTAAAGCCTGGTTCCACATACTCTGGTGTTTCCTTTACCCTGACTTTGCATATAACTTCGAGTATAAAACTTCTGTATAACTTAGATGTAGTTAAAGCATAAGATTGAAGCTAGTCATTTCCTTAAGCAAGCACAAGAAATATTCAGCCATATGCCTTTAGTATAAAATGTAATTTTTAAGGACCTAACACTAACTATTGCATTAACAATTCAATGGAAATACAGTACTGATAATTTGAAACATCAAATTTGTTATAATTTCCGATTAGAAGCAGAAAAGAAACTTTACTCTGGCCAGTCACTAAAGTTATTAATTTCTATAGAAGAGGATTTTACCTATAAACAAAAGTCCTTACTTGGTCACTTTAGAAAGTGGAAGTTGACAAAATAAACATCACATATAATTGGTGCATAATTTCATGTTATTTATAAAAGCACCACAAAATGAGGTGTGCTTCAAATTCAACTACATTGAGTTTACGTCACAGTGTAGAGTATTTTCACAGGGAAGGGCTTTTATTGTTATTATTTGTTTTCAAGATCTATCTCTTATAATTACTGCTAGTGATGAGAAGTACTTAGAAGTGTTACTGAGATAGCTTGGCCTAACCTAGTACTGCAGAATTAACTGGAAGTTTTTGCAAATACCCTTCTTCATTGACACTTAAATACCCATAGAAATAAGTGTATAGTACAAAATGTTCTTTGCTTAAAATTTAGTGACATATTATTGTAATATCGCTAGACTTTCACAGTTGTCTGCATAAGAGTATGCTTTGGGAGGCAGAATCAAGCATAAGATTCAGTGGAATTCTTGAAGTACCATCATCTCTAGAAAGCAACCCTTAATGGACTGTGCAAAGGCAGAAAAGAGGACCTATCAAACCCGGAGATACTCTGAGAGCCACAGATGAATTCTAAGAGTCTTTGGACTATCTGGTGGGAGAAAAAGATACTCTGTTAGTATCTCTGTATGCCCCAAAGTTACCTGCTGCCCTGCCAAAATGGCTACTTCTTCCACATGGGCTTCAGTCTCCCTTTGAGAAGTTCCAGAATAAGTGGGTTTTGGAAGATGGTGACTTCTTGCAAATTCACAGTTAATAAATTTTTGGCAACAGTGCCATGCCTATTGAAAGTATCCACAATCCAAAAAGTGCAAGAGAAGCCACAGGGACTTGAGTATGAGACCAAGTGAGTGCACCCTCAGAGCAGTGAAAAACTGTAAATAGACCACCTGCCTCTCCTGTCTTTGCAGCCTCTAGATCTGGACAGGTTATGGCTTTTGTGCAGAAGGAAGTTTTGCAAGTGTCAGTAGCTTGGTCAAGCAAAGAGAGACTATACTGTGCAGGAAACAAACACCAAGGTTTTGGCTGAACTTCTTTGTCCTAGCTGTGGTTTTTCATGGAGAAGTTAATGGGTTAGATTCCAAAAGGAATACTTTTTCTCTGAAGTCCATCCAGTGGGATACTCTTAAAGGAGAAAGACATTTTTCATCACTTTCTATTTTAAACTGCTTTTAATTGTGCCGTTTCCAAGCCAACATACAGCAGAGAGTGAAATCCTCTGCTGGGCATATGCAAAAGTTAAGGAAAGAAAGAAGAAATTTGGATAGCCTCACTGTTATTCAAAAGAGTGGGATAACCCCTCCTCACTCAGACAGAACCTACGCTGGCACAAGGGAGATTACACTGTTTGGAGAACCCAGCGGCATTCAAATAAAACCCCGTCATTTGCAGGGAAGCTGGTGCTTGTGTAAGTTAAGAGTGACCATCCCTTCTTGGATTGTTCCTGGAGAAGACATGAGGCACAAAGAAAGGAAGACGAGGCAGAATTTTGAACTGAGTGGTTTGTTCCCACTTCTACCACAGATTTCTTGTGCCTGATCTGCAGACTTCTGCCATGACTTCTGAAGCCTAGTCAGGCATTCACAGCCAGGTTTTTGAAAGTCTCTATCTCTCAAATTAACAAGTGTCAAAATGCCTCCAAACTCTAGACTTAACCTTTTTCTGATTCATATCATATCTGTGAAACAGAGAACATTATTGTGTTTCCATTCAGATCATAAACTCTTTAGAATAACTACTGTCCTTCCCTTATGGTGATTCCCCCAGATTATATAGGGTGTTTTGATACAAGTAATAAATAACATAACCAGGCAAGAGAAAACAGGCTAAACTAAGACAAGTCCAAGTATAAATCAGTGCTGCAATAAAGGAATGTACCTTGTATGAGATGTCTATTAAAAAAAGTATTACTTTTCACATAACTCTAATTGAGCCTGGCAATACTGTAAAAGCTGTGGTTGCAGAAGACTTAACCCACCAGGGAGATGTTCAGTAGAAATGCCTGTGTCTGCTGACATCTCCCTTCTACTCAAGAGCCAATATAGTATCCCATTGCTTTGGCCAGCAGGCCATCTCTTGGTTTGCCTTTGTTTTGGAGCAGTAAGCAGTGTGCTTGGAAGACTCCCAGGTATCCCAGCTGCTCCTCATGGTCTTACTGAAGTCCGTGGAAGCTGCGGTGCCTCACAACCAAGGCTGAAAGGCTAATTGAAAGATAATCAACTGAAAAGAAAACCAGAGAGTCAAAGCGTGAAGCTCAGTATATATTGACTATGAACAGAATTTGGGAACACTCCAAAAACCAGAAATACCAAGGAAAACGTGTGGAACTGGTCTTTAAAATCACCACTAAAAAACCCTGTGCAATTGGAAGCAACCATTGCTTCCAACAGGGAAGCCATTGCAAATGAGTATGCTAGCACCTTCCAGGCCAGGAAGAAGGAATTGTCCCTTGTGAAATCATTGTAATTTCCATGCAATCAGTTTATGGAGCCATTTCCTTTCAAAATGATGGACTACATCTATACTAATAAAGACAGTAGATAGTGCTGAGGTCAAAACTTTAAGAAGAGCAAATATTGGTTAGGATTGCAGCTTTCTAGACCAATAGAACCATTGTATTTAACCCAACGATTTTGGATTACTGAGTTTCTTTTAAGGAAGTTTAAACGGAGAGAAAAAGAAGCCAGGTATTGCATTACTTAATTATCTTTTAAAAATTCTTCTATTTACTGGGACCTATTAAACATTAAAATTAAAGAATGGGAAGGAGAATACCCATTATTTTGATTTGTGGTCTGTTATTAAAAAAACTTAAAAATTAAAAACATATCAACAGAGAAATGGAATTTGGATGGAAGCCAAGCAGTCACATTAATTCCTGAGAAACAAAATAACTCAATTTTCAAGTTCATTGGGTTTGTCCTCTAGAGCGTGTCAGCTGAGCTACATGATGGGGAGGACAAGTCCTGTTTTTCTTTATCAGGTCACAATATTATAATGTGCCTCCTGATGTTCTCTGTAAGTTGAATTTTCCTCGATGCAAACGGCCTTGTTGGAGTACTTCTTGTGGAAAACTGAGATGCTGGAACATCTGCCTAGAGGAGGGCTGTGACAGCGCCTTCAGCCTTCTGCCTGGACTCTCAGGGCAGCCCTGAGCAGCCCCACAGTAATTTGTTTTTCAGAAAGTGTTTTAGTCAATAGTCAGTGTTGTGCATTCAGTGCACCTCTGCTGTTCATGCTACAGTAAATCTACCAGAAATCAAAGCAGAGTTGTGAAGGGGGGGAATACAACTAATTTCTACATTTTTTTGAGTTCAGAGCAGAGATGTTTGTTTCACTTAACTTCTTTCTCTGATATTTTAATATACTTATAAATTTCAAGTCAGATGCAATTTTGACGTGAAAAATCAAGTGGATGTGAATTTTCTGATGTTGAGGACGAATATTTTTAGGCATTCCAAAATTGAATTTCTCTGTAAATTAACTGGTTTTTTTTCAAAATAATCCAGCAAGGCTACTCCCATCCCACCCAGCCAAGAGGATAGTCAGCTGCATAGGATGGATGTAGGACAATTTTTCATAAAAGCCAGCATGGTAGGATGACCCAGTTGGTTGAGATGCTATTTTCAGAATTATTCATCAGGTTTTACTTCTCTCCTTTGTTCCATCTCCTCCTCTCTTAATTGGAAAACAAGAAAGCAAAAATGTCATTCATCTATTGACAGTGCAAACATTTGGGCCCAACCTGTAGTGAAAGGGCCACCCAGAGGGAAAGAAAACCTCTAGTTTAGATATTTGGACTTTCTTCTGAGAGGCTGGAGGCTGAGGGTCCAGCCCTTCTGGCCATTGTTGCTCACGATCCTATAGTGAGACCTTCGCTACATAAAGGAGGGGGACTCCAGTCTTTCTGCTCCTAGTGCCCTCTACTCACTGGAATGTCATTGAGGATTTTTTTGAGAAAGCCCTTCTAGCCTGAGTATTAGGAACCCTCCCCAGAGAGTCAGTATATTCAGAAATTCCTGGAGGTGTATTTCCTAGTATATTTGGCATGTTCTGGAAATACCTATCTGCAAGAAAGCCAGACTGGAGATCATCTCACATGAAAATACTGATGGCAAGAAGATATGATGTCAAACCTCTCAGCATTTTTAATACTGAACACACCTTAAAATAGAATTAGGTTTATAAGAATTTAAAAATATAAGGGGTTACAGTTTTTAGACATCTCCAAATGAATTGACCAGGGGGGTTCTGAGGGTGTTAGTTTTGGATATAGGCTGTTAAAGGGACAGATAGCTACCTTAATCCAAATAGTCGTCTTAGTGACCTTGTGCTTATGCTCATTAAATCACTTTTGCAAATAGTATTTAGTGATATTTTTAACTCTTACAGTTCTTGTCCCACATAAATTCCTTTAAAAATATGAGCACTTCAGTCATTTTGGAGCTGAAACAAAACTGGTAATATTAAGCAGTAATTAGAATAAGAGAAATGAAAAAAAGGTTCGGTTTTGGGAGCAGGGACTGAAAGTCAGGTGGACCCTACTTTTAAGGGAATGCTTTCATCACTAAAAGATATCATGGAAGTATTCGCTTTGTCTCTGACCCAAGCCTTCAATTACTCTATGCAAATATCAGCATAGGAAAGAATGACAATTCATTTGCTTCCCACCCTCAGTGCACTTTATCAAGAACACTTTTGGAAAACACGGGTTTAAATCTCTTCAGACAAAAGAGAATATTGAGCCTTTGTCTCCCAAATGTACTGGCTGACAGGATCTAGAGCAGCACACCAGGGAAGGGGCTGGTTTTCACTTGCCCTGATTTCATACGAGTCCCCGTCTTGTCACTGTCTTGAAATCACATATCTGAGCAGATACATATCTGTTTACCTTCTTCCTGAACGCTGAGTTATTGGACACAGAGAAAGGTAATTTGGGATTGGAGTAGATGATCTCCAGAGGTCCCTTCCAACCTTAACAATTGTGTGATTCAGTGACAATGTTACTTTCAGTGGTGTTTTCAGGGGAAGGGCTGGTATCCATAGGTGCCAAATTGTAGAAGAGCCAAGTGGTATTTGAAGCTCCCCTCAGTACAGACTACTGTAGGCAGTCCTGAGCTCATCCAGCTGGTCTTGGGGGACTCTTTTTGAGAACCTAAATCTCCTTTTGTTCATACAGGAGGTAAGTTGTTAGGAGCTCCTTACTCAGCTGTAAGGAGCTCTGCAGGCAAGGGTCAAGATTCCCAAAGGTAAATAGATTTTATGCCTTAGTTAGTTCAGGTTCGATGCTTAAATACATTTCAAATTGACTCTAAAACTTTTTGGACCATAGGACTTCATCTCTCAACTTATTTTGTCGGGTTTTGGTTGGTTTTTTTTTTTTTTTTTTTTTTTCAGAATTGATTCAGTGTTGTCATTGTCACCCTTATTCTGGGCTTTTTTATTTATTTTGATCTTCTTTTGAGTTCTTAAAAGATCTCAGATCACCTTACAAGGTTTAACTGATTGTGTTATAAAAGTAAACATACATCTGCAAAGAGAGTACAGGCAGAACAGGTGACACTCATAAAAATTCCTTTCAGATAAGGGAAAGAACCCCAAACACCAAATCTGCAGGAGTCACTCTGGAGACTGACTTCAATCTTCAGAGTTAAAGACTGTGAAAAGAAGTTTCACAAATTAAAGCCATTGGGAATGTTTCCTGCTAAAAAGTTAATTCTTAAAATCTCTTAGAATAACATATCACTCTACATACTTCCTGCAGAATATTGTGCACTGTTGGTTAAAGAGAGCTCACATACATAAAAATACTGAATTACTAATTTTGGCTAATGAGAAAATAGGAAACAAGACCTTGCTTTAAGTTATTTCTGCTCCCTGACAAATTTGAAGACATACCACAAGAACAGATAAAATCATTAATCTGCAGTTACTTCCCCAAGCATTCTCCTTATCCACATCTTTTAGAAATATAATAAAAAGTAGTTAACAGTACATAAAACCATGACTGATCTTAAGTCTGGTATTAAATCTCTTTGCAATAATCCAGTCTTTAAAGCTGAGAGTGGTAGAACAACTATCATTACCTTCATTAATTGGAAGAAGAAAACAATTATGTCAGCAGCTATTCAAGAGACATTTAGAATTGACTAGTCAACCATGGATAGAAAGAAAAAGGCATTAACTATGTGGATTTTTCAGCTTTTTATTTTACATCTCTCCATAGTAGATTTTCAGGCATCCAATTTCCTACAATTTTCAGGTATTTCCATTGTGAGTATGTTGATGAAATGGTTATTGCCACACTGCAAGAAAGAAATTGTGTGATTTCATAGAAAAGTAAGGACATTTTACTTAAAAAAGGAAAAAGAAAGCATTTTCTTAGAGGTATATTTAAATATCTCTATTTTTAAAAGGTTACTTCCTTTACCAGTGTTTTCTCTTAGATGGACCCGCTTTAAAATCTGAAAGGATAAGCATAAAACCTTGTACTACAAATTGCTCTAGAGATTTCCCTTCCTTCAACAGTAAAAGGGTATATCAGCTTTATAATCCAAGAGGGGCAGAGAGAACAAAGAACTTCAGGAGTTTGAGGTCAGTCCATGTAGTGTTTTCCCATCTGTTTTGTTTTTTTTTAAATCAGTATGGTTTCCTTCTTTTCACACATCAACTTGTTTACATAATTTCCATCACTCACTGGGGAAGTTCTTTTCACTTGATTCCTAGTGATAAGAAAAATCATATTTGTGAGGCACCTCAGAAAACCAAAACATAAACTTGAAAAAAGTCCCAATTTTAAGGAAACTACAGCTGTGATTTCATAACCAATGGCCTCCAAAGTTGTACTATGAACTAATAATAACTTTAATATCCAGACTTCTTAAAATCCTTCATCTACCTCAAATACATTGAAATGCAGATACTACTTTCTGTAATACCATAGAATAAATGTTCTTGTTTACGTGGATGCCGAATTCTTTAACGTATGTTTGTCTAAGAAGTTGTATGTGGGCAGCAGATTCTTAGACTTACAAAACGGTTTGGGCTGGAAGGGACCTTTAAAGATCACTTAGTCCAGTCCCCCTGCCATGGGCAGGGACATCTTTCACTACACCAGGTTGCTCAAAGCCCTGTCCAACCTGGCCTTGAACTTCCAGTGATGGGGCATTCACCACTTCTCTGGGCAACCTGTTCCAGTGTCTCACCAACCTCATTGTAAAAAATGTTTTCCCTATATACAATCTAAGTCTGCCCTCTTTCAATTTAAGACCATTGCCCCTTGTCCTGTCACTATGGGCCTTGGTAAATGTCTCCTTTATATACTGAAAGGCTGAAAAAATGTTCTCATTGTTCTTGAGACAATGATTTGCTTTTAAAAGGTAATGTCCTTATTTCCACATACAAGCATTCATAAATCATCAACCAGGCACAGTAAAAACATGATGATGATGATAATGATGATGATGATGATGATGGTAGGTAGCATTTCTATTAGTTCCCATTAGAGTCTGTGAATATATCAATAGGTTAATGAAAGGTGATTTATAATTACATGATTCCAAGAAGTGAGGCAGTAAGAAAGGTCTCTGTACAGGTACCACATCTAGTCCTATCTCATTAGTGAGAAATTAGGAAACAGAAACTAAATTATTGTCTGAATTACACTAGAGTATTTCACAGCTTAATTCTGAAGATGTGTTTTGGCTACACTAGACTGATCTGTACCCTCCAGGACTGAACCATGACAGATCTCCAGATTAAATGTGAGACTGTCATGTTTAGAAATGCACCAACGTACCTTCAAATTCAAAGCACAATGCAATCTGTTAATCACTAAGGTCTTTGAAGACAGCATTTTTAATATATGGCAACGTAACATATGCATTGCATTATTAAGATATAAATGTTAATGGAAAAACAAAAGAGATAAGTCATCTGCAAGAAATACTAGCTTTGTATATGTATCCAAGTAGCAAACAAAAGCAAGCAGCTAGAACAAGGAAAACAAGTACAAAATTATTTTGTCATGAGTATGACTGTCTATTACATTATAGTATTTCTGACACATCATACATTATATGTACATCAAATAGTACCTTACTCCTCCCATCCTGTCCTTGCACAGATCATGCATTTTGATCACAAATATTCAATGCTTGCTGGTGGACTGATTTAAAAATGAAGAGCAGTAGACAGTGAGATGTCAAGTTTGAATGCCATTGAAAGACTATCTTGTTGTATTTAAATATCCCAAGACTACAATGGCACCATTATTGTTTCTCATGCACAAAAAAACCAAACCCCCCAAAACAAACAAAAAAATTCAACTATAATCACAGGTGAATCTTCTTAGTAGTAACTATTATACCGCCTTTAGGTATCAAAATACCTAAATGACTAGTCCACTGTTAAACGACAGGCAAAAGCAATCCCCTCCCTGCCAGTACTGACAAGTGCTTTAAGAATTAAATGGACTTGTGACAGAACTCATTTAAGCAGTGCAGTCTTTGAAGGGATGCAGAATGAAGAGATAGATGAATGTGTGAACTTGATCTAATTTTTCCTAGTTGCCCAACATGACACTAGATATCACTGGGCCAGACAATGATTGTTGTATCACCTACCTTACCATTTATCAACAACAGAGAAACTGCTTTATAACAGGATAAGAAAAAGCAGTGCTCATCCTGGACCTGTTCACTTCTGGACGGTGATGTACACTATGAAGACTGAAATTCTCTATAGCAGTTTTATGAAGACTGAAATTCTTTACAGCAGTTTTGCACAGAAAATCCCAAACTCTGGCTCCTGGAGATTGTCTATAGTTATGCTTCTCTAGGCTTAGAGTCATCCTGCATTTTCAGTAATCAGAAAATACATATTGAAGAGACATTTAAAATTTAAGAAGAGAGGATCTATTCAAGCAAATATTCACTTTAAAAATAATTTCATTCTGTGAGATAAGTAAAGAGGATAAAAGGAAAACATCTCTTGTTCGTGTTCACTAATTGGAAAATTATGTTTCAGAGGATTTAGCACATGCACCGTCACTAGAATCTCTCTCCTAACCTCTTTTGCACAGAAGTACACAGCTTCCTCTATGCTCACATTACAGATAATATCCTTGTTTGAAGACTAATTTAGGCACAGAAATTTTAAAAGTACTTCTTCAAACTGCCTTTCCAGGACTACATTAATACAGGATTTGAGGAAGTTGCTGCTATTTCAGTAGCCAGTAATGTGCCTGTTGAGAAATATATAAAATACGAGAGAAAAAAAAAAAATTCTTAAATGCATATGTAGCTGTTCAACAAGTTTCATATGTGAATTTTAGGGTCAGAATTGTTTAATCCCATCAATCCAACACAAAATATTTTAAAGAAACATGATCTCCAGAATTTCTCGTCATTAATTTCATTCCCATGTGAGCTCTACTGTTCTCACCAGGTCTAGTCCTTATTCAGTCTGTTTTATTTATGTTATTTCCCATTTGTAAACAGTGCATGTCCAAGTGCCTTGTTTTTAATGAAGTGTAGCAGTAGCATTTGATTGGAATTTAGATAAACGAGCATATAAATCCATTTCTGCTTTCTGCAAGTTTATATGCATATATATGAAAAGTTAAAAATGTAGCTAGAGAAATACCAAAAGCTGGTCTTTGTTACCATGTATTATAATTTTTCACCCCGAAATAGAAAGTATTATGGAATCAATGGTTATTTATGGGACACCCCTTACTGTTGAAATAAAAGTATTATGCGATAATCTTTTGTGGAGTCCTTATAAAGAATACTAGGAGGGTTGCATGGAAAAGTCAGAAAAAACTATGCCTATGAAAAAATTTGTTCTGTACAAGATAACTGTAATGGCCCTTTCATAAATATCAGCATATACTATTGTTTGTAATATTTCAGTAGTTTGAGACTATAAGCATACATATCATACTAGGCACTATGCATAATAAGAAACAGTTCTTCCCCCAAAAGATTTACAAGCTAACTGAACCCAAGGAACCATTTAACTTTATTTTACAGATAGGCCAGGTGACTTTTCCAAGGGCGAATCAGACATGCTGGAAGCAAGCAATAAGACCTGTCTCATAGCACCCTTTACCAAGTACCATCATAATAACCCACCCATCACTTCAGTACACCATTAACTCAAGCACACATTAGTTCAGATTGCAGTGGGATATACTGCTAAATCCTGCACAAATGTTCTGTTTGCTTATTCTGTTGATAAAAGACACAGCAAAGACCTTTCTGATGTTTTCAAAACACGTAGCAGGTTGAACAGGTGGTGTTGAAGGTGTTCTGGGTGAAGAAAAGGACTAGCTGAGGCTGGCTGGGGCTGAGGAGATACTCAACCTCCTTTCACTTGGTGTGTTGAACAGAGTAGGAAATAAGCAAGCTTGCTTATTTAATGCCAGTTGTTTGGAAAGCACCTTGTCCACTAGGAACCTGAACATTACAGAACATATCTAGTATCCCTTTGCCAAGCAACCCATATCAGCGCGAATCTCTCAGTCCTCTGCATCCTGCTTCACATTGCACCCTCTCCAGGGCATGGCTGGGTTTCTGTCCGCTATCCCAGGTATCCCAAGGATCTTGTCTTTGGCCAGTATTTACACTCAGCTGCTCTGAAAGCAATGTGACCACCTGATGGTTGGAGATAAGAGATCTTTGACAATAAACAACATCACTTCTCTGACAAGGGTATCAGAGCCCATTTTCGTCCTGAGCAGATTCCAGAATCTGTTACTGGCAAAAACCTGTGATTTCACTTAGAGCACAATACTGTGTACACGCGACAAACTGAACTTTTATCTATTGTTTACTTAGCAAATAAAGACCTAATCAACAGCCCATTAAGGGCAGTGGGCAGAATACTATTGCCTTTGGATCAGGCATTGAATTGCTCTGACATTGTCTGTCATTAAGCTTAATATATATATAAAACATGCTTTTAAAAATATTGTCCAAATATACTATGCAGAAAAACACCATAATTTTTTCTTTTGTCCCAGAGTTTAAAAATAACTGGCTATAGAATATCAATTTCTGGCAAGCACCATTGTGGCAGTGACAATCAGGCACAGATGACTACAAACTCTTGGTTCCTAAGCTTAGAAAACTTGCTGGAATTGTTATAACTCAGAGATTAGTGAGTGCATTAATCTCTCTCTGTCAGGAAACAGATATTCAAAGCCTGACTCCTGCATCTCAATACAGACAATACACTACAAATGGGCATATGCAAAAGGCAAGCAATAGTTTTGTTTCTGGATTAATCGAGGGCCTGAGCAACTTCCAGGTGAAGGTACTGTCTGTCCCCGAGGCTTTCTGTAGACTGTGGCTAACCAATCTCAAGAAAAAAAGATTTTCTGGAGTGAAAAAAACAGAAATATCCAAAGGAAGAGAACACCAGGCTCAGATACACCCAGTCACAGAATCACAGAATTGTCTACGTTGGAAAAGACCTTGAAGATCATCCAGTTCAACCATCAACCCAACATTAACAGTTCCCAACTACACCATATCCCTCAGCGCAATGTCGACCCTACTCTTAAACACCTCCAGGGATGGGGACTCCACCACCTCCCTGGGCAGCCCATTCCAACGCCTAACTACCCGTTCTGTAAAAAAATGCTTCCTAATATCCAGTCTAAACCTTCCCTGGCACAACTTGAGGACATTACCTCTTGTCCTATCACTTGTTACTTCGTTAAAGAGACTCATCCCCAGCTCTCTGCAACCTCCTTTCAGGTAGCTGTAGAGGGCGATGAGGTCTCCCCTCAGCCTCCTCTTCTCCAGACTAAACAACCCCAGTTCCCTCAGCCGCTCCTTGTACGACCTGTGCTCCAGACCCTTCACCAGCTTCGTTGCCCTTCTCTGGACACGCTCGAGTAATTCAATGTCCTTTTTGTAGTGAGGGGCCCAAAACTGAACACACTAATCAAGGTGCGGCCTCACCAGTGCTGAGTACAGGGGTAAGATCACTTCCCTGTCCCTGCTGGCTACGCTATTTCTGATGCAAGCCAGGATGCCATTGGCCTTCTTGGCCACCTGGGCACACTGCTGGCTCATGTTCAGCCGGCTGTCAATCAACACCCCCATGTCCCTCTCTGACTGGCAGCTCTCCAGCCACTCCTCCCCAAGCCTGTAGCGCTGCTGGGGGTTGTTGTGGCCCAAGTGCAGCACCCGGCATTTGGCCTTATTGAAACTCATCCAGTTGGCCTTAGCCCATCGCTCCAGCCTGTCCAGGTCTCTCTGCAGAGCCTCCCTACCCTCGAGCAGATCAACACTCCCACCCAACTTGGTGTCATCTGCAAACTTACTGAGGGTTCACTTGATCCCCTTGTCTAGATCATCAATAAAGATGTTAAACAGGAGTGGCCCCAAAACCGAGCCCTGGGGGACACCACTTGTGACCGGCCGCCAACTGGATTTAACTCCATTCACCACAACTCTTTGGGCCCGGCCATCCAGCCAGTTTTTTACCCAGCAAAACGTGCGATCATCCAAGCCACGAGCAGCCAGTTTCGCCAGGACAATGCTGTGGGAAACGGTGTCAAAGACCTTACTAAAGTCAAAGCAGACAACATCCACAGCCTTTCCCTCATCCGATAAGCGGGTCGCCCTGTTGTAGAAGGAGATCAGGTTTGTCAAGCAGGACCTGCCTTTCATAAACCCATGCTGACTGGGCCTGATCATCTGGTTGTCCCGCATGTGTTGTAAGATGGTACTCAGGATGAGCTGCTCCATCAGCTTCCTGGGCACTGAAGTCAAGCTGACAGGCCTGTAATTTCCCGGATCATCCTTCAGACCCTTCTTATATATGGGCATCACACTGGCCAATTTCCAATCTGTCGGGACCTCCCCGGTCAGCCAGGACTGCTGGTAAATGATGGAAAGCAGCTTGGCGAGCACCCCAGCCAGCTCCTTCAGCACCCTCGGGTGTATCCCATCCGGTCCCATAGACTTGTGTGTGTCCACGTGATGCAGTAGGTCACTGACTATCTCCTCCTGGATTGTGGGGGGGGTCGTTCTCCCAGTCTCTGTCTTCTGGCTGAGGAGGCTGGATTCCCCCACTACAACTAGTCTTGTTATTAAAGACTGAGGCAAAGAAGGCATTAACACCTCAGCCTTCTCCTCATCACTTGTTACCATGTTTCCTCCTGCATCTCGCAGGGGATGGAGGCTCTCCCTGGTCTTTCTTTTGCTGTTGACATACTTATAGAAATATTTCTTGTGGTCCTTGATTGCTGAAGCCAGATTAATTTCCAGATGGGCTTTAGACCTCCTGATTTCCGCCCTGCACAGTCATAGCACTTCATAGATTCCTTGTGCATTGCACTTCTGTTCACACTTAGCAGGAAGAACATTGACAATATTCTATAAAAGATGGAAAGCCAAGCCTGGGATTAAAAGAAAAAAAAGGAAAAAGGAAGAGGTTGGTTATACATTACTGAACTGTAATGTTGCACAGTATCTGGGTGAGATCATTTGTTTAATGAAGGCTGTATAAATCTAATAGGCATCTTTTGCCAGATGCATATCACCCATGACAACTATGAATACATCTGAGGTGCCACAGGCAGTTCACCAGATCTGAGATCTTATTGCTGCAGGACTGAGGAGATCTTGCTCCCCTCCATGCTCACATATCCTCTCCCTTCTCTGTCCTACCCCATCCTCCTTCCTTTCCCTCAGTCCCAGCTGTACTGTCCCCCCCATATTCTGGCTCTTGTCACACTCCCTGACTGTTTTAACTTATTGAAATGTCAGAAAGCTCTTCATTGGTTTTTCCTGGTCTTGTTTTCTGTTATTTCAGTGAATTAAACTGACACAGAAGTGTCTGACAAGTGCTGAAGCTGGCACACGGTTAGCAGTGGGAGTGTGTGGCCAGGAGTAGGGTGGACAGAGACACAGAAGGGAAAAACAACCTGTTTTCAGCAGTGGTGAGCTGTCTGTGAATGCAGCACTTTAGGGAGCTGTACCAAACTGGTGATAGAGCCTTTAGGTTTTTGCTTTACATAAAGAGAATAGTCCCTTGACTTTAGTGGTTTGCTTCTGTTAACACCTATTTAGTAGTTATTTGCAGATAGGCTAGGTATACAAGAACAAGTGTTGCTAACAGAGCTGCTTGGAGTATCTGCAGAAACTCTCAAAACCACTTCTTCAAGAGTGAATATATTCTCTAACCTCAGCTCTATTCTTGGATCATTCACAGGGAAACTGGAGATGTTTGTATAGCTGTATAGCAGTGAAAAACTCAGCTGGCCTCCTTACTTTTCTTTTCCTGGATGCTGCCCACCAAAGCACAGTGCAAATACATGAATAGTGAAGTGGCTGTTCAGTCTGCAAGCTTGTAGGAGCATGTACTTATATGAATACAAATATTTTCTCCCAATTTGGCAAAGGAAAAAGAATACATACTGGAAAATGGCATTTTAAAATCAAGATAAGCAACCTGAGATAATGTCTAACATCAGCTTGAGAGAGAGGTAAGCATGGGAAATTTTTACTTCCATGTAGCTACATAAGGTCAGACTACGAAGTCCGCACCTGCAGTCCCCACCTCAGCCTCCTACAGACTGTAGAATCTCCCTGTGTCTGTAGAGGATGGAGACGTGAACGGTGAAGAGGTTAGTGTAATACAAATAATTAATGTTAGTTTATTTATTTTGAAGTTTGCTCTTAGGGGAGAAAAATAGAAGTGTCCACTTCTATACAAAACAGAACTGGTTTGCATTTAAAGATTGTAAGAACAGGAAATAAGTAAAATACCAAATATAAAGAGACAGACAGACATGTCTGGCTTTATCAGCTGGAGACAGAGCAGGAAATACATTATTAAACATCACCATCTACTGGATGCCAGCATTTGTTCCTTACAAAGGGAACCTTAAGCTTCTATGCTGAATTAACTTGTCAGACAAGCCTTTTCTTTTGCAGATCTGACACTGCTCATATAGTTATTGGCAGGTCAAAGTTTGTGGACCTTCTCAGCACCAGGATGGGAAAATACTTTCAACGTTATGAAAACAAACTCAAAAAGTTCAGGATGATATAATACAGGCTGTGAAATTGTTAATAAGCCATAATAGAAACTTAAAAAGACAAGGTAAGGGTAGTTAGGCATGGGGGCAATAGCATTGTTTGGGTAATCTGTTTGTTTTCTTGTGGTATGTTTGTGCAGACACACACACACACACACACATGTGCACAGCACGGAGCTGCAGGCTGTCCCCTGCGTAGCTTGTGCTCACTGCAGTTCCATAGTTTTGAATATTATCTGCTCACTCTCTTGACTGCACAGATAAGGTTCAACCATTTTTGTGTGATTTTACAGCCTCAGGACTAGCAGCAGGGCTCACAGAGCTTGCTGAGGGCAAAAGGCACCAGTGCAGGTTGCACTCCCCTGCTGCAGCTGTGAAGGATGCTCCTTCCCTTCCCCACTGACAGCAGAAGCCCCTGGCCCCACAGTTAAGGATGGCCCTTTCCTTGCCTGATGCCCCCCACCCTGCTTTGCATCTCTCCCCACCTCCTTTTTTTTCAGGCTTCAGAGAAGTCACAGCATTGTGTGGAAGCAATGAATGATGCGAATATGCTCCTCTGCAATAGAAAAGAAATCTAATGGAGAAGTGCTAAAACTTCGAGGGCCCCCCTCTTTCTTTCCCTTTGCTTTCCCTAAGGATTCATTTGGTTGCATTCACACAACTGGCGACTCAAGCCACCAGAACTAAACAAATTCTTTAGAGAAATTAATTATAAAAATTTGCTGAGGCATAAGCACCTTGGGAAGGGCTCAAAAAAACATGTAATAAACATGCAAAGGCAAAGAATTTTTCCTTATAGTGAGTGATGATCTAAAGCCATCATTATAATTAGTTTATCAGAAGGAATGGATAACTATTAGAAACAATAAACCTAAGATTATGGAGGATGCTTCAATGCTTTGACCATTTAATTCACAGGTAGATATTTCTCTGAAGAAATTTGTATGATTAAAAACTTAGTCCTGGTTATATGCTTTCAAAAGGCATTGGCAGTGACAGGGTGAAATGCACAGGGTCTTTTAGCTTAGCACACTGAATTTTTTTTTGTTAAGAGCAAAATACTCTCAAAAAGTAAACACTGAGATGTGGCAAGGACTGAAAAAGAAAGGGAAAGCAGTCTTGTTTGGATTGTTGGTAGTTAAAACTGTTCCTTGTAATGAGTCAGAGGAAACCAGAAATGTAGCTTTGGAAAGAGCTAGATTCATGTTACGTCAAGTCAGAAAAAATTACAAATGCTGATGATATGAGAAATTACTTTATTATTTCCTTGTGGAATACTGGTGTGTGCCATACCATACTGTTGCTGTACTGTCAGCATATTTGGAAAGAAATAGGTGTTAAGAGTCTACCAAACAGCCCTGACATCAACATTGTATCAGAGCTTCTGTGTAGTTCATTTGTCTGGGGAGGATATGAGGTGAAACAGTTTCTAACACTTAAGTAAACATTGTGAAGTTACACAGGAATGGATCAGTAACAAATTGTATTTCTATTGCTGCATTTATCTTCCAAATCTTTTTCAGTTCAACACATAGAATCCCTCAAGTAGGTTGTTGTTACTGGCAAGTCACACCAATATAAAACTGAACACATTTTGTTTCAATGTGTTGTGTTGGCAACAAGAAAAAGGAACACTGCAATGCCTGAGTGCCAGTATAAAAGATATTTCACATGTAAATTATTGAAAAATAATTCTACTGTGCTACAGAGCACATGCATCTGAGCATTTACTCCAGGCTGTATAACAGAATCTGTTGAATTTTGGTGGGATCGCACTATTACAAAATTCACCTAATGCTAAGCAAGACTTCTTAGGCTCTCCGTACAGCCAAGGAAGAGACACAGATTTGCAAGAGGGTGATTTGTTTTAGTGGGTAATGTGCCTGGTATGAATCATCCCTGGGAAACACTTTTTTTTTCTCCACTGACTATAAAATGAGACTGAGGTGACCAGATTAGACTCAGAAAACTAACTCTGAGACAAAGCTATACAAGAGGTATCCCATGCTTCAGGGACAAATCATAGAATCATAGAATAGTTTGGGTTGGAAGGGACCTTTAAAGCTCATCTAGTCCAACCCCCCTACAATGAGCAGGGCCATCCATGATGGTCGCCTTGGAAGGGAGTACAAGGATAAGAACGCTAAGCAATAATGAACACAGTATGTTTTGTTTATATGGAATAGGACCTTTCCATCAGGATGAATGCTTCTGAGATTATATCAAACAACAGAAAACTAGGAATTAGCTCCTTGAGGTAAAAGAGTAGCACACAGTGTGCTAGTTATTTTGTAAGAGACCTTTTCAGTTGCCTCAAATCAACACCTTCAATAGGCAGGTGTGACAACTTCTCACATTTAAGGTCCAGTAAACAGAAGATGGACTTGTGATGATTTACTTCTGCTGGTTAGGTACTTCAGAACACATTAGTGAGGCAAAGGCTCTAGGGAAGTCAGGCAAATAAAAATAATAGCAAAGGTGTCACTGAAGGCAGAGTTGAAGCTCAACAGACTGGTAAATGGACTTGAAAATGGAAGCAACATGGTACAAATGATGAAAGCAGGAATGGTCTGAAAGAAGGTAATGAGGGATGAAATAAGTAAAATAGAAGATGAGGACCAAAGCTAGGGCAACTGTTTTAGTTCAAAGAGTGTGAAGGTGTCATGATTTTTAAGGACATCATAAAGAAAATTGCGAAGCAGTAAAGAAAATTACTTGAGACTGCAAACATGTGGACAGCTCCCTGGGCATTTTGGCTGGGTTTGGCAGTCCATGTTGGGAGTTCCACAGTGCCAGTAAAATATCACAGATGTACCATTCATGTACCAGAAATATGACAATTAAAACTACTCCGAGAACTCCCCGGCAGCAAACCACGACATGGTGACTGATGAGTAGGTATACTCTGAGGAATGGAAAAGAAATCTACCTTGGTGATACAAAAAGGCAAAGATAAGTTCAAGCAAAGAGAAAAAATAAGTCGAAAGGAGTTTGGAGGCAGGAGCAACACTGTAAGACACAAGGAGATGCAAGAAACTGGTACAGTCAGTTTAATCATACTGGTTTGGTTTTGGTAATGAAAGGACAATCAGAGAGGAGACATGATAACAGTCCTCATGAAATACCAAAAAAGCAATGGAAATTGAAGATGAGCAATCATGTTCTTAGAGAGACAGAAAAAAGATGCAATGGACACAAGCTGAAGGGAGATTCTTTGACACTAACGAACATTTTTCATTGACAGATGGCCTGGGTATGATGTGACCCTCCATCACCAGAGATCTTTAAGAACAAGTAAGACAAACAGTTTTGGGAATCATGTAGGTATAACAATACCTGTCTGTAATCCTGCCTTGTGCACTGGAAGAGATGGGATGGACAAGATGATCTCTATCATTCCATTAAGTCTTTCAGCACTGTAGACCATGACTGTGAAAATAAAACTGAATGAAGGAATATGCAAAAATTTCAAGAACATCAGCAGGACTAAGTGGCAGAGGATAAGATACTGAACTTGAAGACTGTATGTCCCCATTGCCAAGCACACCTACAGCACTAGTATCAATAGGAGGGACAGGCCCATAACGACAAGAGTCATAGGCTGGCTTGGCGGAGCAGCACTCCCTGTGACTTTGTAAACAGACACAGCACCAACTTCCAACTACAGAAAAATATTTTCTAGAAAGCCAAAGGATTTGGCTGTTTTATTGCTGCATGAGTGAACAGTTCAAACACCACGCTTTCCCTTTCCTTGCCAGGATTAATCCTTCTGTCCTATAAATTACTTTAATTGCCAATGATTTCATACAGAACCTTTTTTAAACCAATCTGAGTTTATTAAAGAGCACCGTCTGTCTCCTATCAGAAGAAAATATTTTATATTTAATTTAGTATATGTTACTTATTTTAAAAAATCCCCTAAAAATTTCTATTAATTATAGAGTAGATATGTTTGCTCACATATTGGCACTGGATGATGTACCTGTTCTCATGCATGCTTTAAACATCATGTGTTTACTTAGGAGCACTGGCCTATCCACTTTTCTTTCTTTACTACTGCAAACATAAACTTAATTTTCTATAAAGCTGGTAACACCACACAACAATCTTTCACTGGCTTTGAAAGAACTAGTCGGGGATGGTTTGTATGAGCCAGAGAAGGTTACTAGGTCCAAGGAGAACTTCCGTTTACTGCAAAGCTCTTAAAATTATCATCAATTTTAGGTAAAGCTAATTAAATCAGTGCCTGGCCTTCACAAGGGAGAGGAAGGGACTACAAATGGTTGTTGCCCCAGGGTGGAAACTAGCTGGTCCCTGGACTGGACCCCTCACTCAGTTAATCCCTGTGTTGATGATGGCTAGAATTCATTAATGTCACTAAGGATACTTGAACATCACAGCAAAAGAGAATCCTGCTCTGACGCAACAAATAACTACATTGACCTCCATATTACCAAAAAGACAATGGCACATTGGATTTTGCTCACAAAAGATTCAACACAACCATTAGTAGCTGGGAGGTTTTATTATACTGTAGAAATACTGAACCTCGTGGGCCAAATTCTGAAGTACTCGGGTCAGCCAGAAGTCACAGAGAAGTCAGAGGGTCAAATGTGATTTTTAAACAAAGCCATCAAAACCAGAAGCTGAACTGTCTCAGTGAGTTGTGCTAAGAACTGATACACTGACAAAGTCATGTATGGACATAGGCATATGGACAAAGTCATGTATAGCATTGCACATGAAGTAAGAAGGGGACACAGAAACAGTGAAGAAATGTTTGAATAGAGTAACCAGTAAGGAAATAAATGTATTTTACACAGTTAAGGGAAGTGGTGTAAATAGAAGCAGCAGAAAGTTCAGGCTAAATGCCATTTTTGATTCTGGGACTCCCTCAAGGGTCTTCCTCATTTCTGAAGTCTGTCATTCATGCTTACGATGTGGTTTTGGGCCTTTTGGCAAATATGGGCACACCTGCGGCTTTGTTAAATACAGATGCGATAGCTGATAGCGGGTCTGCTAATGCATCTGTGCAGGAGTGGAAGTGGTAATATTCTGCTGCTCTGTACTGCCGGTGGGATCAATGACTTGAGGTGCAACAGAAGACTGGAAGAGAGTAGAAGGAAGAACACCTCTTCACAGGCTTTGTGTCTGTGACAGCCCAACGCTACTTGATGGCTAGAAGAATGCCTCTAACATTCATCTAATACAGCATTTCTGGGCTGCTTGCCACCACAAGTCATCCTTCAATCTCCCAGCCCTCATCTGGGAGCACAGTGCCCAAGATTTTGCTTTTAACGAGGACGTATTAAAACAGTGGTTGTTGCAGTGATCAGGCTAATTTTCCATCCTACTGACAACTTTGCTCTCTGGAAAAAGCAGGGACCATCTTTCTGTGATTCTCCCCTGCCATCTCTCTCAGTCGGCGTGCTGAAATCAGAGAATCACTCAGGTTGGAAAAGACTCTTGGGATCATAGAGTCCAACCATCAGCCCTACTCTACAAAGTTCTGCCCTACACCATATCATATGGAGCAAAGCAAAGACACGTTTGCCAGATCAGTGTGATTTATCGGTGCAAAATCAAGATGTTTTGTTCCAACACCCACAAAATTACACTAGGAAACAGGGAAATGCTGAAAGTAGCGGACGGTGCCCAGGAGGCACCAGGAGGTACGCGGTTCCCGCTCTTGGCCTTGCGGCTGTCAGGAGGCCGCTGCGAGGGGCCGAGGGCCCGTCGGCCGCCGCTCGCCCTCCCCGGGGGCGCTGAGGGGAGCCCCCACGGCCGCGCCCTTCCCTTCGCCGCGGCGGGCCGAGCGCTGCTCCCTCACACAAGCCAGAGCCGCCGCCGGCGGGAGTTAATGATTAAGTCGCCAGCAGATCCGCTCCGGGACGGCTCCCCCGAACCTCCCGGGCCTTCAGCCATGGCCCGTCCCCTCCCGGCCAGGCGAGACCAGCCTGACTGAGCACCGCGGCGAGCGGGAGGCGGGCGGCAGAGACGGGGCGGGAGAGCTCCCCGCCGCCGCCAGACAGCGACCGCCGGGACGCCACCCAAGGCGGCGCGCCCTCCGCGGGCGCGGGGGAGCTGCGGTGAGGAGGGGGTGGCGCCCGCGGGCCCGGCCGCCCCTGCCCGCCCGGGAGCCGTGCAGCCCCGCGGGAAGGCGCGCCGGGGCACACCCGTCCCCCGCCGCCACCGCGTCGCCTCTCCTCCCCTCACGCTGCCGGCGGCGGCGCTTGGCCGAGGTGCCCGAGCCCCGCACAAACGGCCGGCGCGGCCCATGCCTCAGCCGGCGCCCCCCGCCCCCTGAGGCCGCCGCTGCCGCCCCGTCCCGTCCCCCCCGCCGTCCATGGGCGCCGCTTGCGCTGCAGCGGGGCAGAGCAGGCGCCGGTGAGGAGCATGGCCAAGGGGCCCGAGCAAGAGGACGCCTTCCTGCACCTGCCGGCCGCGCAGGCAGTACCGGCCGCCGCGCGGGAGGACTGCTGCGCGGGCTTGCTAGGGCGAGGCGCGCTGCCCTACGCCCGGGAGGGGCTCTGCGCCGCGGCGGGCGCCGAGAGGCGGCTCCCGGAGCCGGCGCTGCCCGCCGGCATCAAGTCCGGTAAGAGGCGGAGTGCCGGCGGCGTCCCCTTTGCGGGCGGGGGGGGCAGGGACGGCCGCGCCCGAACCGTCGCTGCCGCTCGGGGACCGGCGGGGACGCGAGGTAAGGCGGGGACGGCTGCGCGGGCGCGGGGCGGCCGGGCCCGTCCCCTCGGGCAGCGGCCGGCGGGCGGGCGGTTAAACGGGTGCCCGCGGGGCCGCCGGGGCGCCGGGAGGAGGCGACATGCTGCCAGACCGTAACGAAGCCGCGGGGTTTCTCTTCTTGTTCCCCCGGCGCTCAGAAACACGCTTTCACAGCGAAGCGCTCTCCTCGGAAGAAGAGGATGCGGATAGTCGGGACGGCGCGCTGAAAGCCGCGGAGCAGAGCCCGTCTGCGAAGAAGAGCATCACGCAGATCATGAAGGACAAGAAGAAGCAGACGCAGCTCACCCTGCAATGGTAGGGCTCCGGCAGCCAGACCCCGCTTCCCGCCCCGGGGCCGCCGGCCCGGCCGCTCGGCGCGGGCACCCCGCGTCTTCCCCGGGCCGGCAGCCGCGGCAGGACCCAGCCGGTGTGTCCCCCAGGCCCGGAGGGACGCTTCTCTAAAAGCTGAGCCGGCAAGGAGGGTTACGTCTCCACGGGTCTTTCAGAAATATATGTCATTTGTGGGGTTGTGGGGTGTTTGGTTAGTTGGGTTTTTGTCGGATGAGCCTCGTCCACAAATAAGGACATCCACCCCCAAGCTTCTGTTTTTTTAAATTAGCGGAGGTTTATCCGTTAACAGAAATCTCTGTCGGATTCTCACAGTGTGTGGCCATTGATGAAGTGTATCGAAAAAATGTAGAAATGAAACATTACTTAAGAACTACATATATGAGGGGATGTTTTAGTTATCCTTTAAGTCTATGACTGTTAGATTTTCACTGTCTTATAATGCATTTTTTTACCTTATATTCTACCATCCATGGAAGCCCTAACTTTACTTCATTTTTTTCTGGGCAAAAATTAACCAATAAGAGGTCAAATTCTGCAGACATTAATTGATAAATGTTTCTGTTAAAGCACACTTGAAATTAGGGAGGAGTGCTGTTAATTAAATGGAAACTTAGTTACCAAATGCAGACTGTGAATCTAGATGTTTTTCCTTCTCACTGAAAAATGAGAGTAATCCTAATCACCCAGTTTCTTAGTCTAGTTTATGTCTGACTTCTGAGTGTAAATTGTAAGGATTTAAGTCTGGTGAGTCAGTGCAAAATTACTCAGTGTGCAGCATTTACTACACAGTATTTTCTTACAGATTTGTGTAATTTGAGAAATAAATTTATTACACATCATCCCAGGAGCAGCAAATAATGTAAACTGATAAAGAAAAGAAACAGGACAACAGTGAAATACCCAGCTGTTACCAAGAGTTCAGTTCAAGTGAAGACAGCCAATTTTTTTACTTCAGTTTTAAAAATTTTACTTTAATGACCATCACCAGGCACTTGTATTCTGTGTAAACTGATCGGGAAGCTACATAAAAATACACCCCCTTCAGAAAAAGTTCGTTGCTTTTCAGTATGATTTGGTCAAGAAACAGTTTCAGGTCCAGCGTGGAAATTAAAAATCAAAAGTAGGAAGAAAAGAAACATTAGTCCAGGTGTTAGAGATACAGTGGAACAGAAGATCTAAGTTCAAGTCCCTGATCTAGACAAAGGACAGACTTAAACCCAAGTCTTTCATAGTCTAGTTAGTGCTCTTATTTTCAGAGCAAGGCTGCTCTTAGGTGATGATCATTTAAATATTTATGTAAAGCAAAAAAGTCCAGACATTGAAAAAGACTCATTAAGAAAAGGGACATGGCCCCAGGTTTTCCATATTCTGCAACTAACCAAAGCACCAAGTGTGGAGTCAGTCTGTAGAGTCTGACTTGTTCAGGAGAAACTCATCTGTGTGATCTCATCTAATTCTTCAGTAAAATTAAAAAAAAAAAAAAAAGAGGACAGTACCAAAAACCAGAAAGAAAATAAAATTGGGAGACTTGGCATGTTGCTTCTTACTCTTGCAGTTTCTTTCTCTATACAGGCTGGAAGAAAACTACATTGTCTGTGAAGGAGTTTGTTTACCAAGATGCATCCTTTATGCACATTATTTAGACTTTTGCAGAAAAGAGAAGTTGGAACCTGCTTGCGCTGCAACTTTTGGGAAGGTAAAGAGTAAATGCCTTCATAATTTGTTAGATTACTTCTTTTGAAGAATCACAATTTAGTACACCTGTGTCAAAATTCCTCTCAAATTCACATGTTTTCTACTGCTAATGTACATGGAGTCAAACTAACTACACTGTTCCATATGAAGGGATTTCATGACATCAACTTTAGGAGAATAAAACTGAAATGCTCTTTGACTTATTGTTATTTCATACAGAAAAAGGCATTCTGTTCAAGACCTTTTTTTGTTGTTTTTTTTTGTCAAAAAGATGATGACATCAATAAGGTTCTTTCCACAATACCAGATCTGACATGGAAGACACTTTTAATTATACTAAAGGCAGTGTAAGGTGAGATGTGACACAAGAAGCAATACAAGAGGGGGAATAAAAATTAATAACACAAAGAGCTTCTGAATGAAAAATTGTTGATTCATCCTCTTTTCCACCCTCCCCTACAATTAATCCTGAAATCATTTAATGAAAGGGAGATGTAAACTCACCAGATTAAATCCTGAGTAGTTAGTGAAACAGGAAACCAAAAATGCTTCAAGGATCATCTTTTTTTAAACACTACTGATCTAGTCATTGTTCATACATAGCAAAATGCATTAATTTAATTAAATAATAATAATGGATTTAAAATCCAGTTCATAAAATGTTCACTTACTAATTTTTTCCTCTTGAATGAGATATACTGAGAAAGTGTACGTCTAATTTTCATTACACAGTTTCAGTATAAATGAGGAAGACAACAGCTTTCCATTTAAACATTGTTCTGACTGTAATCTATCTATTAGATGTATCTACTAGATCTACCTCTATTACTGAATTACTTTTTTACTTAATAAATCTTTTGTGTTAAGCATCTTTCTTTACAGGAAGAGTAGGATGTTTTTAGGGCACTAATCTCAATCTCAGGAGTCCAGTGACAGAATGTTTTGCTTGACTTGGATTAAATCACATAACCTGAGTTCTTTATGTGCAGCATAGAGCTAACAGAAACTTCCACAGGGTTTTGGTGAGCATAAATAAGTTTAAGACTGTCCAGCGCTTTGACAGTGTAGACACAGAAGTACCTGTGAGGAAACTATTTGCTTGCTTTAACCTTCAGATCACATTTTTCATGTCAAAAATTGATTTACTTTTAGTAGTTTGACTTTGAAAACAGAATAGCTAGAGGGCAGATCTTTCCTTGGTTCGGTTTAGATCTCTGAAGCAAAAGATGCAGCTGTACTTTAGGGACCTGAGTGAAACAGGATCCTGGTGAAGAAAACTAGATTTTAAATCACAAAAGTGAAAACAGAAAGGAAGAACAGGTGGGAAAGGTGGGAAGGAGTTTGTGGGTGGGAAGACAGGAGATATGCAGCAAGATGGACAAGGATAGAAGGACCCCTGCAGTGTAAAACATGTTTAATTGTTTATGTTGTGACATAAGCATCACAAATATTTACTCATGGACTACATTAGACCATATATTTACACTATGATTTTTCTAGAAGCATATTGCTAAGAAAGTATATCCGTGTTAGAAATTAATACAGTTATTTTCTCTTTAGACCATTCGCCAGAAATTCCCTCTCCTTACCACAAGGCGGCTTGGAACAAGGGGCCATTCAAAGTAAGGCTCAGTTATGTGTTTATCCTTTTAGAGAATACATTCGAGGAATGACATGTATTTTCCATGTCTCCATAATATATACTATTTGGCAGGGGGATTTATTCAGATGACAAGCTGCAAGTGATAACTTTCATGTACATGACGAAATTGATACAGAGTTTGAGTCTGAAAACATTACTTCAGGCATAATTTCTAAAGTTAAACTGATTAAGCTTCTAAAACTTGTCATTATATTTATAGAGCCATGCATTTGTTTCAAATATATCTCAAAATGTTATATATGAAAAAGGTTATATAATACATATATCTTTGTTACAGCTGCTCATCTTCCTATAAATAATGTGCAGTTTAACTGATTTTGTTTGCCTTTTGCAAACCTAACAAATTTCAATGTGTTCTAACCATAACAGTATGGAATCATTTAAAGACACTAGAAAAAAGCTTTGTCTTAAATTGAGAAGAAAGTGCAAGTCTGCTCTTTGTTGTGGGTAATTTATAAAAACTCTGAAAAGGACACAACCTATAGTGCAGTCATTTCATAAATAATGTATCTAATGTATTCAATTTGTATATTTGTATATTTGATCTGTGGAATATTAGGCTGTAGGAATAGATAACGGATAATTATATATCCCTGTGGTGAAATTTTTATTAGTTCTGTTTCTGGCATTATGCTTTTTGCCATGGTAAAGTTAGTGTAAAACTGTCGTGAGCAGTGGTAACAACATATTCCCTTACATCCACCCTCCCTCCCACGTCCCGATATCAAGACTGCTGAGGAAGGACTGATGAATTGTCCCCAGTCTGATTTTGCTTTTTAGTAGGGGAATGCTACCTCTTAAGGAAGTGGAAAAACATGTGGTGTATTGATATAAGGAATGTAGAGAAGTTGAAATAATGCTCTAGGGCATTGCTAGTGTCAAGCTATGAGCTAGGTAACTCTAGGAAACTTCCATCCCTATTTGGGGACTCACAAATACAGTAGTTCTCTGTATTGCCTGAAACCAAGACTGGCTCTGAGCTTTTCCGAGTGTTTTGCTTTAAACTGTTCTTTCAGCATTTATCAATACCTGGTTAAAAAAATATTTAAACCTAAATAGTGTGCCCATGCCATTCAACATAAAATAGGGCTAGTTAAATAATTTTGTTCTTTTAAAGTAACTCCAAAAACTTAATGGTTTTCAATCCCAAATCAAATTTAGGCCAGATCAATATATTTCTATTGATTTCAGAATAGGTTTTCCTAAAAATAAGACATTGCTACGAGGAGCAAATTAAGATAGATATTGTGTCCAGCTTTCTGTGTACACACAAAAATTAAACATTTATATTAATGCCTATATTTTAGTAGATGCATGCCCATAAATACGTGAGTAGCCCTAGGATTTTTCTCATGCTTAAAATTACAAATGTGTTTAGGTACTTACTGAATAAGATTCATGAAACTATCCTTGACTTACAGAAGACAGCGCAGAGTTGACGGTTTACTGAAAAAAAACCAAACCCCAGAATATTAGCAAAGAAACATTTTGCTGATGAATAAGAAACCCAGAATACTGGTAGTAACAGAAGAAACTCAAACATTCTGTTTGTTTGGAAAAACGCTTTATTTTGAACAACTTAGCCTTGAAAGACAAAGTTACTCTTGTCTTTCAGTAATTTATAAGCAAAGCTCTAAACAAAAGGAGACTGAAAGGAAAAAAATTGCAAGACTGGTTTTCCTAAGTGCTTTGCAAAATAGTAGGAATGTCTGAAAGATGCATTGTTTACTTTTATAATTTTGAGGGGTTGTTTCATGTTGCTATGCTTGGTTTTATTCCTGCCTTAGTAATATAAGAAATAGCCAGTTGATTCCACCTTAGTTTTGCTGAAGAATGCACTGGAGATGCATTTTAGGTTTTGTTGCATTATAAACGAATGTGGGGAAGAATTTAAATTCCAAATTTTTACATACATCCTATTTCTTGAGTATGCTCAAGTATTTATTTTAAATAATCATTAGTAAAAATAAAATCCAAAGAAAATAAAGCCTAAATAGAATATTTTTCCTTTTTTAACACAGGAAAACATAGTTTCTGTCACAGTCTTACAAATTTATAGTTCATTGACTTTTTTCAGGAGAGAGTACACAGTCTGCATTGAATAGAGGAAAACTGGAACTGAAGTTCATCTGGTTTTTTTTGTAGATGACCTATAGATGCCCAATAGAGGGTTTTTGAAGATAGTTACTATTAGAAAGGTTATTTATAGAATAGAGAGATTTCACGTACTGTCTGCTGTGGTGAAGTTCAGCTGTGGTTACAGGCATAATCTGATGTAGATTTAGCTTTGCAGATGGACATTTGCTGCTGGCGTTGTGTTTAAGATTTTAGGAGATCTGGCATTCACAATCTGTGCAGGAATATTTGACAACCTACTAATTCATCAATGCCTTGGTTAAGTCTTAGGTTCATAACTCAACATATTTGGAGAACCACTTTCAAATTGTAATGAATGAGATAATACAAGGGGAAAAGTCTCCCAAATGCTCATTATATTTTTGTTCTGACATATCCAACGAATTGATAAACAAGATCCAATCAGGATCCAAACTTCCAAAACATATCACGTGTCTGCATAATTTAAAGCACAGTAAGTCAACCTCTATTAAGTAAAGGAGTATGTTTCAAATCTAGTTTTTGACATGGGAATCTAGCTACAAAATTAATTGTGTTGGGACATGTGTCACTATTTTCCCCCTTTTTCTAAAGCATTTAACAGTATTATCACAGAAATACCTCATGGCCAGCATTTCTTTGACAGATCCCATATTCATATTGACCTTGGTGGCATTATGTGCCATATTTTCATACGGATTAACTGTTCTTGGACAATCTCGTCAAAGGGATGAGGCATTAGCAGGTTTTGTTTGAACATCTGGCATTTGTTTCTCCTTATTTTTTTTCCATCAGAGTTTTCTTCAGAGACTTTTCCTCTGCAATTCTCATTTCCAAAGATGCATTTACATTGTTCTTGCTGTGCAAAAAAGGACCTTACAAAAGGCGCAAGTTACAGTATTTCCAGTTCAGAGACTGAATACAGCAGCAAGTAGTCATAGAGAAGTGGCAGTATAAATAATGATCTCTGACTGTCTATTTATCTATCTCTGATGTTGTGGACCATATTCCCCTCAGAACCACAGACTCACCAAGAAACAAATTTATTTTGGCTTTCACCAGGTGGCAGTTAGTCACACAAATACAATTTACAGAAGTATTTCTATTAAATTAATAAGCAAATTAAGGGGCTGTTCATCAGTTTCAGTAAATGCCTAGTTACCCTCTGCTTTTATGTCAGCACGGACTCTAAATGTTGTAAACTGTTTCTGTGCTAAAACAAAGCTGGATTACTGGGACTGGTAAGAAACACTTCTTACTAGCAATTAAATCGTGTTTTATTAAGCATGGTAGTGTAGTGACATTGTTTTGTTTCTGTTGTTGCTATCATTATTTCAATATAATGTTAGTAGGAGCAGTAATAGTGCTAACTATTCCTGGTAGTGATATTTCATATAGCAGCATTGCCTAGGAGCTCTGATCATTGTCCAGGTCTCTACTGAGCCAGATGCTGCAAAAACATGAAAGGGAAAACACATTTCCTCTCCAGTGGAGTAATTTTTCTTATATTGCAAAGAAAAGCTAACTCCCCAGGAATAAAGCATCTTACTGGACACTGCATGCATCCATGGTAACCTGTTGATAGAGCCTGGCTGTGGCCAGAAGAAAGCAAAGAAAATCAGTTTGGTTTTCCATCATCTTCAAGGTGACAGAAATTGGTTTTCTCCCACACCAAAACAAGGCCAAGCTCTTTCTAGAATTCTCATGAGCATGAATTGGATTTAAAAAAGAACTCCTGCTCTAAGGTGTGGGATACAGGTGCCGTTCTAAGGTGTGAGATACACAACTGTGAGTTCCTTCTCTGATTCCAAGCAGCATTTGTCATCTCCAGTTCTGGGCAAAGGAGAATTAAAAATGGATCTAATAAGTCCTAGAACTTCAAGTCAGAGTCTCTCTCTCTCTGTGTTTACATTCAACAATCCATTTGTACAAAAGTGTCAATACTAAAACACTCATTTAAACATTTGACCAAGAAGGTACAACACATTGGACACAATTTTGTTAACAAAGTTCATTCATCTCTCATGCCCGTGATAATCACTCTAGACTGCTGAATGTAGGGGAAGTTTTCTCTATTCCTGCTAAGCAGAAGACCCAGCACAATGAATACTGCAAACTGCTCTCTTAGATGAGTATTTCGTAGGCAACAGTTGTCTGTGCAGCAGGTTCTGAATCCACCTTTTTGCATAGGCAATGTTGAACATACTGTGGTCACTGCTAGAATTCAGTTATAAACTTCACGATACATGAATTACCTGGAGCAGCTATTCAGGAGAACGTACATACTACTGAGACCATACACACAGAAGACTGTTTGAGCTCAAGTTACAATTTAATTTCTTTGTAGACTTTGATCAATGATGAATCTTAGCTTTTATCCATCATGTCTGAAAACTATTATCTTATTTATTAGGAGTGATTTAGTGGGTTAATAAAACTGATATGGCAGCTGGCCCTGTGATAACAAGTTATTGCAAGTCCCTGAACAGCTTAAGCCTATCATTTCCTTATCAGCTATCATTTGTGTCAGTGTATGCTAAAATCAGGGCTACTAGTTGCATAGGAACATATGTTACAACAAGCCACTGAAATTAAAAGAGGAAAGCAGTGCAGCTTGTTTTTTAAAAAGTTTGTTACAAAAACTGAGAATAAGTTCCTTATGATGACAGGTTTCATTTTATTAATTATACAATAGAAATAGTAAAATACATATATACTGTATATACACATAGAAATATGCACATAAAGAGGCAGAAAGAAGGTACTTGAAGTTGTAGGTTAAAGATGCTATCAGTGTGTCTGGGATGGGTATACTACTCTCAACAGGGAGCCTAAAATAAGCTATTCAGTTAATGACTTTGGCCTGTAAGAGAATAAAAATCTTCATACCTTATTACTCTGTGAAGTATGCCAGACAGAGCTTGGAAAATACAGATTATAGTTTTTTAATTGCTTCTGTGTCATGACTGGAAAGCTGTATTTTTTAGTACTAAAAATTCAACTACATAAATTGTTGAAGGAAATCAGAATGATAACTGCTATGCCTTTAATACACACAGAATAGGTACAGAAAATATCTATTCTCCACATAACAATATGTCACAATGGTAAATTCTGATATCTCAGGGCATTCCAGAGCAGGAACAAGTATGTTGCCTACCACTGGAAGCCTGAGAATACAAATCATGCAGCAGTTCCTGGTTCTAGCCCAAATATGTTAATATTGAATTAGATATCGAATAATCTAGATATTGAATCCTAAATTCATAAAGAAGTAATGCTTTTCCTTGCCTCTGGCCCACTCCAACTTTAGCAGGGGGGAATTCCAAATTTGTGGTGGAAATATAAAATTTTATTTTTAGAATTGAAAAAATGGCATGTGATTGAAACTGGGAGATTTAGGGTGTTGGAATGAGATGTAGGCAACTGCTTGCTTACATGGCCAATGACAAATGTGCAGATAACATTGTTAAAGAAGCAATCACAGCTCTATTTTGTTTTTCATCCTGTTCAATGCACAAACTTCGCAATGTCAAGACTAAGTAAATGCTGTTATTTCGAAGAATCCATACATGTATATTTTCAATACCTCTTGTGTCACATCTAAAATTACTTTATTTTCATGAAAGAAGAAAAAATGTTCATGCCTTTAGCATTTGTGTAAGAACTCTGTCAAATATTAGGAATTTCCAGATCTAGGTCTTTGGCCCAAGTCTGTCTCTTTAATAGTCCTAAACCAAAAGTAGCGATTGAAAACCTTCAGGACTTTAACTCACAACACAGGTGACACATAGGTTCACTGTATGTGGACCGGAGGACAGCAGTCTGGCATTATGACATTGAATGAAAGGTCCCATTGGTATCCTAAACCACCTTGAGGTCTCACTTTGCTTTGATCAGCCAACCCTGACTTTAACAGATAAAAGGGGAACTGTTATGAGCAGATTGTCTGATGCCTGAACTTCTGAGTATTAGCAGGTATTTAAAAATGGTCAGTTCACCACATCACCATCCTTCAGAAAAATGCACTTAGGGGGCAAGAAAACTAACAGTAAAGAAATAGGGGAGAAACTTTTGTCCTTCCTATGGATTGTCAGGTGCCACTGTGATCTAGTGGTAGTATGTAGACTCATCAGTTTCAGGCAAACAGTAAAAGCTGTGATGTTTAACAGCAGCCACTTTCTGTCATGTCACTTGGCTGTAAAATCCTGAATGCACACAACAGACTGTCCAGAAAGAGAATGACTATTTCAGCTGAGATTTTCAAAGCTACCTAGGCTAAGCAAATATATCACCCTAATGAACATCTTCTTAAATATCATTTGTATCTAATGCCTTTAGTCAGCTTTGTAAATATAAAGCATTTTAAGGTTTTGTTCTTATCTGTGACTGTCCCATACAAGAACAAACAGTAAGATTGTGATTTTTTTTTAATGGGCATCACCAGGAACAGCAGAGATGAGCAGAAAACTTGTTTATGTGTTCTATGAACTATTTACTGGGAGCTTTGTGTCTTGAGAGTGCATTTCTTCAAGCTTTTGAGAAGTTTCGGTGACATTAATGCAATGCGTTGCAAAGTGTTACCTCTGTGTTAGGCTTGGTTTACACACAATGTACTTGAACTACAAGTGTTACTTCGAAGCAGTTCAGTTAAAGCAGCTGTCACATGGTGTTTTCAAGCTAATTTTAGTAAAAACCAAATGAACCTGAGTATACTGCCCATAACATTCTTAGACAAATTCAGTTTGACACAATCAGTTTTTAAATCTATTGAGTGGAATTTATAAGACAGGTCCTATCACCTTGGTCCTATCAAGCAAACTTTGCTATGATTGGTAAAGAAAGAGCTGTCCCCAGCTTGCTCTCCTGCCCTTCTCCTGAAGGTCACTTCTGTAGCAAAATCAGTGGGAAGCAGTAAGTAACCACTGCATAACCAGTTTTCTTATCACCAACCCACCCTCTTTAGTGTCTTCGGTTAAGATGTTGGGTTCAGCAGTGCAGAGCCTGAGCAATAGGCACATGTCTCCTTCTTCCAGCTCTATTTGGGAGCAGTAATCTCCAGGGGAGCAGCAAGGGAGACAAATGTGGATGAGAACTGCTTAAGTGGCTGAATAATTCAAAGTTGGTCAGTCTACAACCTCAGAGAAGAATGAATGGATGAGCATTTTCAGTCATAGGAGGCTGAACACTAGTTTATAGGGTACACTGGGGAGTTATTTTCAACTGAGAAGTGCTCTGTGGGACTGTCTAAATATAACAGTGGTAAGACTGATAAAATAATCCTGGTAGATCAAACCCAGCACACTTTCAAAGAATGAAGTAAAATGAAAGAGAATACACATTAGGGAAAAGAGATGTAATGTTTCTAGGAGATCTGCTGTTCCAGCTACATTGTTGTAAGAGAGAAAGTGTTTTAAATTTAAAGAATATCCTATCCTTGAATTTTGGATCAAATCATGACAATACTGTTTTCTCTGAGACCAGATTTTGTTTGATGTCAGTGAAAGAAATTGGTAGACACTGTTAAGAAAAATTTTCAGAAAGCATTGAAAATCCGTTTGACAGTTTGCTTCTCTTGACACATCACTCATAAACACTCCTCTTTTTTTCCCACAGGTATCACTATTATGGAATTGGCATTAAAGAAAGCAGTGCATACTACCACTCTGTGTATTCTGGAAAAGGCTTAACCAGGTACAATAACATAACTTCTGAGACTTAGTCAGTGAAGGTCTAACCTGAACCTTCCCTTAGGACACTAATTTTTGTTGATACCAGAACTAGTATTGCTGCATATGTCTGGTATTCCTAGATTTAAGTAGCGGTTTGCTTCCTAAAGACATTGATTTTGTTTTAAGAGGTTGATCTAGATCTTTTGCTGGTGTCTTCCATCATGGCCCCACTGCAGTCAGCGCAGGGCTGCATCAACCTCTAACAGCAGAGGATTTGTTCAAGTTCTTGTGAGGCAGCAAAACGCCATTTCCAGAATACTTGTCTCATTCTGTTTGCTTGCGTGTCACTCTCTGAGTTTTTTCCCCAGGACAGCTTCCCATTATGAAACGTCTGGAGAATGGTGTGAAGCTGGCACCTGTGGGCAGGAGGGAGGGGTCAGCATAGATTAATATTTACAGGTCCTTTGACTGGCTAATATCAGTTTAAACCTAACCCAGGAAGCTCTAATTATATTTATTTAAGGGACAGCTAGCAGGATCAATACGTTACGATAGCTGCCTGTTGGTTTGCCAAAGATTAATAGTTCGTAAAACAAATGTCTCTGTTCACATATGGCTTGAATGACGGCTTTCATTGTCTACAGCAGTATACCTTTATAAGTAGGGACTCTGAGAAAGGAAAGGAATAAATCAATTCATCATCACACATAGAAAATTCAGTTGCTGGCAGATTTAGGTAATAACCAAAGAGACTTTTTCCAAACAATAGGACAAGTGTAAAAATTGATGGTAATGTTGCCAATGATGCTTAAAAGGAGGGATCTCTCCACTGCAGGGCTTACTTATGGTATAACAGACTGGAATAGACCATTTCCTTGTCCAGTATTTATCCAGAGCTGTGGAAATGTTGCTAGTACACAGCGAGATGAGGTTCTTTCATAATACAGAATTGTCTTGAACATATTGCTCATTTATTTAATTAACTAAAAGACAGTTATTTAAGGGAATATAATCAATCTTAGTCCTCAGCTTTATGTCAGCCAGTGCCCTTTTCATGTAAAGCTCTGTCCTTGGACAGTCTAGCAGCAATGATTGCAAAGAAAGTGGAGGTTCTGCAAAATTCCCCCCAGCTGGATTTCTGACAATAATCACTCATATAAAGATGGCATAGATACTCTCCAAGTTTTTCAGGAGTGCTCACTAGATTCACTAGTTAGGAACCTTTTCTTTGTGTTAGGACTTGTGCTCTCATGTACGAGATGTTGAATTTTCAGGGTCCAGCAGTCAAATTGCCTCCCTAGCTGATTTAGAATAGAAGCTTAAATGCTCATTTTGCACAGTCTGGGCCATCACTGTGGTTGGATTTGTCTGTGTGAAGAGACTGATGCAGTAGCTTGGAGTTGACAACAAACTTCTGGGTAAGGAAAGAGTCAGGCAGTGTAGGGATTCAAAATTGAGAGTGAATCTATCAGTTGCTGGCTGCTGCATATAATGATCCATCATAAAATCTGTCATTTGTCTGTTTTCTGTTCTGGTAGGTGAGCTATAAAAATGGTTCCTGAATCAAGCTTGGGAAATAGGCAGGGAAAATATATGTGTTGATAATGGGATCAGATCACACCATGTCCATGCACAAATATAGGCATATGGAGGCCTTTAGCACAAGGCATGTTAGATGGCAGCTTGTCAAAAGATTAGAAGGGGCAATGGGCCTCAGTTTAGTTGCCTAAATACAACATGCCATTTCAAACTTAATTTGTTTCGTGTATTAATATTTACATAATTGAGCTAAGTACAGTAGTCCTTAAATGCAGGGTTGCAGATGCCCAAATCCTTAAATTTCACTGTTAATTTGACCTCCTGGTTCCGTTAAATATCAAGTCTTGGACTGTAAAAGGAGCATACCTAACATCAGAAATTGTTACTTTCAACAGCACTGTGTGAAGGGTAGCTTTAGCTAGCAATTAAGGCACTGGAGGAGCAATGCTAGCAGATGCTGCCTCATGTTTTTGCTGTACATTCTGTGTTCATTTTGCTGCACAATCTGTGTTCATTTTGCTGCGCATGTGGAAATCCGCAGTCCATAGCAAATACATCCAGCTATGAAGCTAATTGGCTCCACGTTGTAATCAACTGCCTTCTTTCATACCCATTTATGAACAACCAAGGGAACTCTGTAGGTAACATACGCTGGATCATCCGCTCAGCCTCTGGTTTTCTCTTCTGCCAGCAGAGCATCTCAACAGCATGAAACCACAATATTGCTGCTAATAATTGTAAGACTTCATGTTGCCCACAGTATCTTATCAGTTGGCAGCTAGCAGAACAGGAAATAACAATAATCAATCAACATTTATCATTATACTGATCCATTAGAATCTCTATCGTTACACATTCTCTAGTTTAGTAGTTATAATTTAAAACACATGCTTTCTAATTTCTGCACTGAAGAGTTGCCTGAGAGTCCAGCGACTTCACTGGGAATCTCTCAGTTGGACTCTTTAATAGGACATTCACTATACTGCAACACATTTTTGCCAGTTAATGAATCTTTGATCTCAGAAATGCATTTCACCTGCATCAGAATAACACTGTGGTGAAAAAGAATGGAAAATCACTATGATTTCTTCATTTTCTTGAGAAGTGTAAATTCTAAATATATTTTTTCTACTCTGAATTTACTCAGCTGTATCAAAAACTTTATGTATTTCCTGGTAAATAGCCTATGGACTTGCACCTATGCTGCCCTTTTGCTATTTGTGAAGTTGCAAAGATCCAAAGAAAAAACTGAAACTGGGTTTTATACTTTACTGTTTGGTCAGTGATCTGAATCTTCATGTTTTAGAAGACATCAGTAGGTTTCCTGATATCCTCAGGTACTTGCAAACCAATGGAAGAAGTTAAGAAAAACGCATGATTTTTATTATAATTACATTTGGGGAAATGTGATACTTTTTCTAAATGATTTATTTTTTATATGTGTATATATATACAAACTCTAAAAATGTTCTGCTTATAAAAAAATAATAAAATGTGTTTATTTTCAAAGGTTCTCTGGAAGCAAGTTAAAGAATGAGGTAAGTGCTGTTTCCTTTCACTTCTGTTATTCAAATATTATGTGACCTGTGGTTTTATTTACATTCACTTCCTTGAAAATTGCAACAATATTTTTCATTAAAGATTAGACTGCATAACCTTTTTTCAGGAAGCTGAGTATTTGCTCCTCTAAATATTCAAAGGAAAATAAGACTGGAAGACAGCTTCTGGGGTTCCTGTTCCAATCCAGTTCCCCATAACCACAGAGGTTCATAATAGACCCTCTTAAGCAAAGGATCAAGCTCTAGCTTAATTTTTTGCATCCATTACTTTTGCAGGAGGGCTTTTTGAAAATCTCATTTGTCTGATGGAAGCCAAAAGATTTTTTTTTTAATAAACTGAATTTTATACCTCCTGGTCAGGATTGTCTTTCTCCATTTTTTGCTCCTCATGACATTTTCCTGTGATATGTCTTTTTGCTGCTTTTGCTTGCTAGATGGAACAAGCAGCAGCTTTTATTCACTTCTGATCAGCCTTATAGCCTTTCACTGTACTTGTTCAGATTTGAATATCTTTATAGAAAAAAAATCATACAGCCTTGTAAATGGCATGTCTCCAATGTCTGTTGGAAATATCCCTTATGATGAACCCTAGAGCTGTGTTTACTTTTTTGTTGGTGGTGGTTTTTTCCCACAAGTAGCCTACATTTTCACTACTGTATACTATGGCTATAGTCAGTGTCATTCTGGTCATATTTATACTAGAAGATTATGGATTATTGTATATTAAGGGTTAAGGATTGCTCCCAGAATTTTTCTTTGACACTGAGTTCAACTGGCATGGAATAGCCTGCATCCATATTATTAAACTCCTGAACCTACAAAACAACATACGCTCATCTCAGCCACATTGCCACAGAGAAGAGTCCCTAGCATGCAGTAACTGTTGAAGCACGGCTGGGAATTTTTTGGGAGACTACTAATTGGCATGGGAGAAAAGAATGCCAGGGGCCATTCTGTTCTAGTATTGCCTGGGAATGTTTCCTGACACCACTTAATTTACTAGGCTAAATATACCCTCTGTGATCAACCGATACACAGCAAGTCTCTCCTTTTTCATTTCTAGATAAGCAACTCCTAGCTGATAGCAGAAATTCTTATTGGTTCTTGAGAGTGTAGCTTTGCTCTATTGATTTTCATCCCCTCTATTGCCATTATCTCAAAGCCATCCAGATCTTTCTACGTGACCTCTTGGTCTTCCTCTTTACTGATGATTTCATTAGCTTATGTCAGCCAATTTCATCTATTAAATGTTCAATGAGATCAGCCCCAAGTCTGATCTTTGAGAATCTTCACTTCAATCCCTTTTCAACCCAGTAGTTTCCCTGTCAACACAACCTGTTAGCATTTCAGCTCGAGTCAGTTTCTTAAACATTTTACATTCCTGTACTAATCCTATTGTCACTAGCATAACTAATAATTTCCTATGGTGACACCATGTTAAGTATTATAGTGAGGTTCAGATAGATTAGATCTGCTGCATGTTAGATAATCAGCTATCTTATCAAAAAAAGGTAGTGCGAAGCCATGGCATATCCCAAACATATTCATCAGCACTACTACAGCATTCATTCTTTCAGAGTTTTGGGATGAAAAATGGCATAAATGAATACACATTTACTTCCATCTCTGTTGTGGCATTCCCAGTCTGTTTGGGAATTGACAGTCCCATAAACCTTGTCTTGTTTCTGCCTCAAAGTTCAATACCTTTGTCCTCCCAGAAAAAGAATCACAGAGAAGTCAGTGGAAATAAGTGAGGGAGTATGAGTTTTGGATTGTCTAGCTTTGTGTTGTCTGAAATTATTCAGGCAACTCTTAAAAACATGTCTTTTATGGTCAAAACTGAATTTTAACAACTTCAGTGTGTTGAAAATTGGGCATCATACTTTCCATTAAAGTGAACAGGTGATATATCCTTATTCATTTGCTCAAAAGTACATGCAATTAGGTATTCCAGAAAGATTTACAATGATTGCATAAGGTGTAATTCTCAGAAGGAACATAAAGACATTGAAAAGATGTTAAAGCACTGATTGTCTAAATATACTGAGTAAATGGCATTTGAATGAACACTTATTGAGTGCCAGGGACACTGTTTACTTCTGGTATGTTTTATCACATTTTCTAGTATTCTCTCTGTAGGGGAGATATCAGCAAATTCTTTTATCTAAACCAGTTAGTGCTCCATTACAGTCTGTATGGTTAATTAGGCAGATAATATTACTGTCATTATCTTAATGTTAAATGGCCATTAGAAACAGATGGCATTAAATTGAAAGGGCAAGTGGCAGTGGGTTAAAATATTAAGCCTAGAACTGAAGCACAGTCATATAAGTCCATTAGCAAGGTAAAAACCATTGCAGATTATCTTCTCTTAAAACCTCCCACCACCATCACTGCCTTCTTTTAAATGAACTAATCCCTTTTAATCAGAGCTTTTAATATATTTTGTGGGTAATTGCATAATAAAATCATTAGGATTACTCTTGTTATTAAAAAAAGCAAACCTCCTGGTACTGATAGGCAATTATAACACTGCAAAAGTATTGACATGAATTAGTACTAATGTTTCTAATTTTCTACAATTTCTTTGACTTAGAGCTTTATATGTATTTGAATAGTAGGTAGCACAGGCAAAGTGTGTTTACAGAATGTATGCTTTCATTCCTTGCTGTCTGTTTCAGCAGACATATCACCCTATAAAAATAGAGCTATATATATGGTGGATGTCAGCTATAGTTTTCTGAATTCAGTATTTAAGAGAATTTCACTTGAAACTGGCCTCCAATCCATGAATCAATATTTATGGGAAAGTATTCCCCTTTGCACACTTCTACACTAAATGTTACACTATATACCCACTATTCCCACTTCAGTGAAATCTGACTGTATGCAAAGGAGTAGGAAAAGGCCACTTCAAGTACCGTTCAAAAGCCTCGTGCATGGTCATAAATTCCATCCATTAGTACAAAGGGAATCTGCACAGAAGTAAATGGGTTTACTGCAGGAATATGCAGAAGGCCTGCTCAAGGCTCTGTAGACTGCCTTGATGTAAGGACTGGGTGGGCTATAATGGAACAAAGGGTTTCAGCCAAATAGTCTTCTCTAGGTTTGAAATCAATCCTATAAGAGTAAGTACAATTCAGTCAGTAAGGACAGAATCATAGTACAGATTTTATTGCTTCTCTTGAGGATGAGGGTTTCATCTTAATTATATAATTTGAGAGCTTAATAAGCGTAATGTGGTGAGCATTATAAATATCAGCATAGTAACACTATATCACTACAGAATGTTACTGTTCAACTTTACTGAGAAGTAGACTAAATCACATTTTGTGAGAGTATTAGGTTAGGAATCTAAACAAGGGTTGATTTACCATATATTGCTTCACGGTCATTATCCACACATACAAGACTGCTTGTTGTTTCATCCTTCAATCCCATCTCTCTAAAGGCTATCATCTAATAATTATTCAATTATCTTTTCTCACTCTGTAACTAGTACAAGATGTGTCTACGATATTTTAGATGTCACAAGCTAAAGATGCTCAAGAAGTGAACTCTTTAAGAACTGAAAGAAACTCTCAGATCAGCAGAATGTAGCATAGTTCAGGAGAAATTGATCTTGTCTCCAGGTCAGCATTGACTGTGCCTCAGAAAAGTAAATGGAGAACAATAAACATCTGGGAATATCATTCTTACTGAGATACAAAACTGGGACTTCCTGTGAAGTCTGCCACAATCAGAGAGAGCTATATAACATATACTTAGTTCAGAAGTGTCCATAGACCCTACATACCATTGCATCCGTAACACCGTAAAATATTATCAAACTTTATGATAAACTAAAATAATGGTTACCATAGTAAACCAGCAGAAATCACTATTGCTGTGCTCTCAGGGCAGGAAGAGAGCAGGGGAGAACAATATCTCCAGATCCTTGCACTAGAAAGCTACATAATAAATTAAATTTAGGGTCTCCCTGAGGATATCACAGTCCATACTGTAGAGGAGAGTAGTATTCCACTTTAGTTTTTAAACATAGATTAAATCCAAAGCTTGTAGAATTCCATGAAGTAATGTGGCTCAAAGGCTGCATCACTGAAAAATGTATTTGGTGAAGTTTAGATCTATGCATATATTTAATTACCTTCTTGAGCTGGAATCCAGATCTGGATAAGCATCAATATTTTGGAAGGATTATCAGAATGTAAATATTCTGGAACTTTAAGAGACTCAAATATACTTGTATGTGAGAGATAATATACAAGTTTGGCACAAATTGTTTGTTTGAGTTGAATCTATATTAACTATTTCAATGTTCCTGATTTTTCTCTTCTGTTTCAGGGTGGTTTCACTCGTAAATATTCTCTGAGTTCTAAAACTGGAACTCTCCTCCCAGAGTTTCCAAGTGCTCAACACCTTTTGCTTCAAGGGTGCATTTCTAAAGACAAGGTAATATGTGAGCTACTTCTCTTCTGACTTACAGATCAAAAATTGCCACAGAATGTTTCTTCATATCTTAGCCTTTGAGGTATTGACATGAAAGAGCCAGAAATGTCCATAATCAAACAGAGGTGACTGATTTATAGAGGGGGCAAACCTTTACTAACACCGATTAACTGGCTTTCCACTGGAAAGGTGGTTGAATTATTTACCTATTAACTGACCTAGTATTTTACAAACTGATGGTATGTAAGACGGGGAGAGCAAAACAAACAAATAACTAAGAGTTGTATTCATTCCAAATGCCTTTGGATTTAAGGTAAATTTTGTTCTGATTAGATCAGAACAAATAATTCACAACAAATAATTAGATGAACTTTACTCTTTTTCATTAACTGTTTGAAAAGAGACTGTGAAAATTTGAGGTGTTTTTTTTTTTAAATTAGTAAAATCATATTCCTCAAATCAATATTCAGTATTACTCATCCTAAATGTAACTGTTCAGTTAGAAGTATTGCTGGTTTTGTGTCTTTGACTCCTTGCCTGTGTGTTACATGTATGTTGTTTCTGGTCATGTTACAGGCTTACTTCCCTGAATTGTGCTAGAAATATTTTGATACACATTGTGAACTCTCCAATTTAACCTCCAGTACAGGTCATGATGGAGGCTGTCTTGAGATATGTTGCTTTAAAGCTTTTTGTTTTATGAGCCTTCCCTCTTACGTTTGTTCTATGAAAGTAGTGAAGCCTATGATTCCTGTTGTGAGAAGCTAAACAAAAGGAGTCATCTATAGTACAGAGATCTTAGCTGAAAATCTTACAGTTCCTAAAGAAAGCCCAAGAACTGGTGTACTCAGCAGTGTGCATCACCTGCTGCTATAGTCTCTGTCAGTTAATTGACATCTCTCATGTATACAGCATTCTCATAACATTTAAATCTGAAGAGCTTTTGAGGTTCCCTGCAGAGCCAACACAGCAGTGTAAGCAAAACTCAATTTTACCACTCTGACAATGAAGAAAAAGATGCAACTCATTTTCTCTTCATTTTTGGTTCAGCAGCATGTAATTGCTCTGATGTTGGAACAAGCAGGGCTTTGTGGGTGACTGTCTAGGGACAGACTCATGGAGTTATGAGGAGACTGTGGGAAGAGAGATAAATTTCCATGTGTCTTCCACTCTCTCTCTCCTTGCTGCTCTTACCGCATTCCTTGTTCTCTTATTTCTTTCCTTACTGTCTTTCTCCTCCTTCAGCTTATTTGACTAAGGGTTATTGAATGTAAGATATTTAGGTACTGTGTTGAACAGAGCCCATAGATGAAGTTTGACTTCTGCATTAAACTCCTAAGAAATTGCATGCAACTGAGATCTCTGCAGAGTCCATAAATGTAGCAGTCTGCACTAAAATGGATTGATAATTTCTGCATTTTAGGCTTCTGAAGAGAACTTACCCAAACTTTAAACTTCCATCAACCCCTACAAAAAAAAATTCTTTAAAATGTTCTTGAATCTCACACTTTGCCATTGTTTTTCAAAGATATGTAGTTACAGAAGCAGCTCTGGAAGTCAGCAAGGTCCATTTTTAAAGAAATCTATATGCTAAACCTATTGAAATAAGGTGGTACTAGGTTCATTTGAAACATGATATTGGTTTGCCAGAGAAGTTCACAAGCTGTGACAAACGTTCTGTGATTCTGGACCATAAGGATGGTTTTGCTAGCATTTTTCTTTCCTTAAAATACTTTACAAATTTCTTGGTTTATAATTTGCTACAATTTTAAAAATTTACTACCATTTTTACAAAGTCTTGTAATACCTCTGCACAGTTATTAGCCTGGTGAGATGAAAGGGAGTTCTGCTTTTTAAAGTTCAGTTCGTGTAAGGCAGTGATTAAACTTTGACCAAATGACTGGCAGCTATTTTCTCATTTGTCCAACTAGATGATGTTTCAGAACACTCATAGACGCCTATAGTAGCCTAATGATTAACTTGCACTACTCTTTGGGATTAATCTTCGCTTCAGAAAGGTGAATTTACTTTACCATCTGACTGGCTAATCTAGCTACTGCCTTACTTTGATTTCCACATGTATACAGATTCAGATGCTACATTTCTGACAACAGCATTGAGACTTAAAGGTGTCAAAAAAAACTGGAGATGAGTGATCTTCTCAACACTTCTGGATATATAGACTGCCTATTTGTAAATATGCATTGTAATACAGTTTCTATTTTATATTTAAATACTAGCTACAGAAAGCAGAAACCTAGATCACTATAGCAGTAAATGAGAGAGCTAAGAAATTCTGTTTAATCTTTCTTTCTTCCAAAATAGGTAGATACTCTTATCATGATGTACAAAACACACTGTCAGTGTGTCCTTGACAATGCAATTAATGGGAACTTTGAAGAGGTAAGGTTGTTTGAACACACATTCTTGGTATATATGCACAGGGAGCCAAGAAAGCATTATTTATGTCCATGAATCTGGTTTCTGCTCCTTTAGATTCAGCATTTCTTATTACATTTTTGGCAAGGAATGCCTGACCATCTTCTTCCTCTGCTTGAAAATCCCATCATCGTTGACATCTTCTGTGTTTGTGACTCAATACTGTATAAGGTAAATTAAGCATTTAGCTACATGAATAATCTCAACCATGTTACACCTTTTGCTTGTGTAAAAACAGCATTGAAGTTAGAATAGCAGTATGCCATGACTACTTTCTGCGTCTTACCCGTGTAAATTAGCAGGGATTCACTGTCACATGTAAGAGCTGAACTCCACTCTCAGCTCTGCTGCACAACTGATGTGTGACTACAAGCAGCACACTAATAGTGAAATACTGACCTACTTGCTTGAATGTAGCTAAAAGAAATGCTTGTGTGCTTCACTGACAAGACTGACTAAGTTAAGCCTGGATGAAAGCTGAAGCCTTGTTTTTACTTAAAAGATTATTGCAATTTCTACCAGCAAAGAGAGTCTGTGGCAGATCGGTGAGGTGATTCCACATGTGAATCTGCTACTCACAGGTTATGTCAGGCCATGGTTTCAAGTTACAAAGCTGGAACAATACTGGGTTGATATTCCTGCCTCTTCTGTCTGCTACACTTCATTTCTGTTCCTATGCTGCTAGATGTACCAGCAGAACTGCTGTACTCTGAACTGGTTTGAGTTTAAAAAGAAATCTAAGGAACATTTGTTTTGCAGAGTTTTTGTGCCATATGAGTTCTTTGATCTAGTTCACAGCATGACAACACAAGTTGAAACTAGGTGACACTAAGGAGTATTGCAAGGTCAGGATTAAGCAATAGAGCACTGGGGAAAAAATAAAGAAAACAGTGGTGCCAAAGTTTCATGAGTTTTTAATTTGGAAAATCAGATCATTAATTAATAGCTGCAAAGTACTTCAAGTTTCTCTGATAGGACATGCCATATAAATAGAGAAAGACTGTCATCCTCTCTCTAACACATTTCATAACCACATATTGATGGAAAGAAACAACTATTGGTATAACAGTAAACACTAAGCAGTGAAAGCAAGAGGCTTGAGGCTGTTTAGCAGTGAGTGCCTTATTGTAATCTATTTGTCATTCTTTACTGGACAAAAATATGGGAAAAAAATCCAGAAAAGGTGAAAATACATATTTCTTAGGAGCATATCAAGCTGTAAAGTAAGGAGAGGTGTTTTATTTAGCATCCAAGATCATAATTACTACCCTGGAGATGCACCATTAAGCTTCATTTACTTGTAGATGTTACAGTGTGCCTTGAGTTTATGAGTTTTTTTCTGCTCTAAATGTGCTATCCCAACATTAACTTTATTTGTAATAAATATTTAATGTGACAGAAGAAGAAATACTACAGGAGCACTGAATTATAAATTGAATAAGACAGAATTTCTCAAAAGTTCATAAATTTACAATTGTGCTTCTTCTCTGTCTCTCACTGTTTCTCACTTACAATCATGTTAGGTATTCTTGACAGCAGTGCTTCCAGAAAGAAGCAGGAATTTTATTGTGTTGTTATCAAACCATTTACATTAGTAATGGAAACAGATTTTTGGGGTGTAGGCTAACAACTTTGCCCTCCATAATAACATTCCCTCCCCAGAAGGCATGCCAGATGGCAGTTTTCTTCCAAAACAGCCCCACACCACACTTAGCTATAAGGGATTTGTCCTAAACTCTGAACACCTTCATCCAGTATAGCAGAAAGAAGAGTCAAGTGGCAAGCACTCGAGGACTTTGGAGATGCTTGAGTATCTGCTTTACTGAGACTCAATGATGCTGAAGAGAGTGTTTATGCTTCTACTTATCACTTCTACAGATTTCCCTACTTCAGGACAGGAGTGACAGCACTTTCTTGTTGGCATGCTGGCATACATTAAAAATGGAAGCTATCTAGGTATATAAATATCTCATACATTCCTATCTAATAGTGATGGGAGAAATCTAGGTATATAAATATCTGGACAATAGGTTGAATGGCTTTATTCTGTCCTTATCACTTTGCAATCTAAGTAGATAAGACAGACATGAATGAATAAATGGCCAGTGGAAGCTTGATATCATTTTCTGTTAACTTTTTGAAGGTCCTTACAGATGTACTCATCCCTGCAACAATGCAAGAAATGCCAGAAAGGTAGGTATTTGACAATAATAATGATACATTCTGTTTGTTAGGCACATTCCAGGTAAATAGCAGAAATTTTATATCCTAGAGATATTTTCTCACAATATTTATGCTCATTTTTAGAACAGTAGAGTATGTATGGCAAAATACTGTCAGCTCTGAGGACAGCTATAGAAGAGCCTTAAAATACTACATGGTATTTTAATGTCCCATTTTATTGGCTTGTAACATATTTTGAAAAGGGTTTCTTCTACACTAAAGCCCTAGAAGATCAAAAAACAAACAAATGTACTTGTGTTGTTTAAGGAAAAATAATTACCTTTTTTTCAGAATACTTCTCAGGTTTGTATCCTATGCATCACCATAATATCTAAGCATTTTCTCAACAAGACATTAAGGGGATTACTATAAGTTCTGAATTTTCTCATCTTTCCTTTCCCTCGAAGGGCATCTTGTTTGGGGTTTTATGTCTGACTAAGGCCTTTAGCTACAGATGTCTCTATTCTTGGATTTCTTATGGTTTATTCTTAAAGCTAGTGTTTTTCAACCTATTTCAATCAGCAGATGGCGTACAATTTTTCTCAGACGAGGTATAGATCAATATATAGGCAATTTAGCCTTTTGATGTTTGGTCATTTCCTCTTCCCTTTTGGTGACACCTGAGGAGTAATTCACAGATACGTCCAGGAGTCTGGTAATCATAGACTGAAGCCCAATTATTTAAACTAATGCAGGACAATTTTTATTGATGTTTCTCTAAAACACATTTTTTTCCTGTAGTTTACTGGCAGATATAAGAAATTTTGCAAAAAACTGGGAGCAGTGGGTTGTTTCCTCTTTGGAAAATCTACCAGAAAACCTGACAGATAAGAAACTGCCTATTGCACGAAGATTTGTTTCCTCCTTGAAACGACAGACGTCATTCCTCCACCTAGCACAGGTAAACAGAATAAGACTATACATCCAAAAAATTGTCAATTACATTCAGCACACCTTGCTGGCTATGAGATACAGTGTATTATTTTTTCAAGGTTCAACTTCAGCCATGGAAGACTTACGTCTTGTAGTTCTAACCATGCAAGAAGGAAGGGACCATAAATAGATCTGACCAAAACTTCAGACTTTCGTAGTAGAAAAGAGAGAAAAGACCATGGTTGTAATGAACTACTATCATGGGAAGTTTTGGCAGTCAAATGATGAGGTGGAATATATGGGTATTTAGTTTAATTCCAAATTGGAAAATATCAGATGATCTTTCTTGCTTAGCAAAGGTTCGCTGTGTTGTCCATGATGTCCTTTAGTGAGCTTATTTCTTTTTGAGTTTTGACTGAAAGAAGAACATGAGTGACATGTAGCTGAGGGTTCCAAGGCTATGTTGGCAGGATACAGGTATCTGCAATTAGGAGGCACCTCCCTGTGATGGTTTGGTAGATTATACAAAAGGATACAACGCCTTTCAGGGAACTTAAGTGCTAACAGCTCGGGCTTTGAGGTGGTAATCCTCATGAATAACTGTACCATATATTCATCTTGACTTAGTTTTCTCTTTCATAAATATTAAGACAGAAGTAGCACATGGGTTACATTGTGAAAATGATACGATAGGAAGGCACATTAGAAGAGCATTAGAAGTCTAATGGAACTGAAACATTATCTCATCCGATTTATGGAAAACCCAGCCATGATAAGAATATTAAACAGAATATGATTCTTCTCTGAGGAGTTATTCAGGTGATCCCCATGTGTGGGTCTGTACTGGTTTTGTCTGGGATAGAGTTAATTTTCTTCATAGTAGCTGGTATGGGGCTATGTTTTGGATTTGTGCTGGAAACAGTGTTGGTAACACAGGGATGTTTTCATTATTGCTGAGCAGTGCTTACACAGAGTCAAGGCCTTTTCTGCCTCTCACCCCACCCACGAGCGAGTAGGTTGAAGGTGCACATAAAGTTGTTGGGGGACACAGTTGGGACAGCTAAAGCCAACTGACCAAAGGGATATTCCATACCATATGATGTGATGCTCAGCAATAAAGCTAGGGATAAGGTTGGCGGGGACACCACTGCTTGGGGATTGACTGGGCATTGGTTGGTTGGTGGTGAGTGATTGTTCTCATTTGCATCACTTGTCTTTCTTGGGTTGTTTTTTTCTCTCCTTTTTTTTTTTTTTCCTTTCCTTTTTTATCTCAACCCACAAATTATCTTACTTTTACACTTCCAATTCTCTTTCCCATCCCAGGTTGGGGAGTGAGTGAGCAGCTGTGTGGTGCTTAGTTGCCAGCTGGAGTTAAACCATGCCAAGGTCTCAGCATTTTATCTTGCCTTTACAGATTGCTCGGCCAGCCCTTTTTGATCAGCACGTGGTGAATTCCATGGTGTCGGATATTGAAAAAGTTGATTTGAATAGTATTGGCTCTCAGGCACTCCTTGCAGTCTCAGGGAGCACAGACTCTGATGGAGAGGTCTACAGTGAATGTAAGTCCATGGTGCTATATTTGCATTATTAAAAGTAATTCACTCTTTCATTCCATGCCACACTAGTCTACTTGGAGATGATCTGAGAAAAGGCACACATAGTCACTACATTCTCTAATCTAGCTCAGTGTTGATGTCTCAAAAATTTCATATCATTATGGTTTAATTTAATGGATCTAGTTTAATTTAATGGAGCTAGTTTAATTTTTTTTTGGTGATGAATAGCTTTTTTTTCTGAAGTTGATCTTTAAAAAACCCCATAATTTTCTATAAAGTGTAACAACTACTTCCATACACAGAATAAAGTACAAATTTTGAGGGTGTTAATTTTCATATACACACCTGTTGTTGAAAAAAGGATATAGCCATTTTCTCTATTAAAAAGATAACTTTTGTCATAGGACTCATGCTGAACAGAGTTTGGAGAGCTGAAAGGAATAGCAATGTGTTGTACTCCAAATATTGTTACTTTGGTCATGAAAGTTTGTTCTCTTCAATGGTTCACAATCCTATTCACATTTTCATTTGAGTTGCCCATTTCCTACTTCTTGTGTAATTGTTTTCTATTTTGTTCTTTGTATTCTTTCACAGTGGTTAAAAAAAGGAGAAGAGAGATAACTGGCCATTCAGGCACTTTTTTGAAAATGGGAATTGAGGAAGTTAGCTTTACATTAGATTGTGAGAAACTTGTAAAATATAAGGGAAACCTAAGACAGTATACCAATCTATCACATTACAGATATAGCTTTGCTACTAAACTTAGTAATAGAGTAGTTTTCAAAGCTGAATCTTAAAAGGAATGAAAAATATCAGAATTTTTTTTGCTTTTATTTTCTTGTAAAACTTCATTGTCTTACAACCTGTAACATTATAATGCTTAAGTGATTAAAATATATGTGTGACATATATGTGTCTGCTTTGCTGCAGAATTGCTTATTTCTTCACTGCTCTAATTCTTTGCTTTTCCTTTCCATGCTACAATATTGTCATATGGCTGGTGAGTGGCTTTTTCTCACATTCAGAATAGCGTGCAATGATATGTTCTCCTTTTTACATGGTAGATGACTCTATTACAGTGTTCCAAGAACTGAAGGACCTTCTAAAGAAGAATGCCACTGTGGAATCATTTATTGAATGGTTGGATACTGTGGTTGAGCAAAGGGTTATCAAGGTACCTTTCAAATGTTCTGCCTGACTCAAGACCAAATCCTACTCCCCTTAATCTGTCCCTTATTTATGCAGTCCCATTGGTTTCCCACATGGGATTCTTATCTCTGCTCCCATCTCCTTATTATAACAGGGGAGTTCTTCATTTGGTGTGAAAGATTCCAGTGCTGTTTGTTCTAATTAATCATGTTAAGTGCTGTTGAATAGTCTTATGTGTGTGACAAACTGAGGAGTATCTTAACTAAAACATTAAAGTCAGATCTGTCATAAACTGTACATGAAAGAAACCCATCCACCTTATCTGTGCATGCAGAATCACAGGGGTATTGCTCAGTAAGGTGAGCAAAAGTTGTTCCTTAGAAACGCAATTCTTTCTTTCATGGTATTCAGATGGTGCTGTATGTGGTATAAGTTAATGTAGCAGATGGATTCAGAAGTAGCTAAACTGTAGAAGGATTTCTAGAGACCAGGATGAAGATACAGTTTTGTAGCTTTATAAGAAGCTTAACACAGTAATTGATGGTTTTGATTGGATATTTCCCCCCCTGATTTACAAGGTGTTTTAGAATCACAAGAATTTTATATGCATGTAGTTATACAGGAATGATTACACTAAAGCTCAGAACAAAATAATTGGGTTCTGAGTTATAACTTAAGTAAGAGATATTTACCCAATTGGTGACTCTAATGAATGTAAACTAGCAGAATAAAATGTTACACATTGCTTGTTAGTAGCTGAACACTGGTCTTCTCATCAAGTCTTGTTCTATCTGGAAATGCAATATCTTATCCATCATTTTAGGAGCATCTTGATATGAATGGATGTAAGAGGAGGAGACAGTGCAGTTAGCTTTGACTGGCTTGCAGAATAGTGACTCTGCCACTTACAGAATAACCATGGACATATCATTTTTCCTTTCCTCACCTGTTTTCCCAAATTTTAATGGAGACAGTGATAATTCCTTTCTTTTTAAAGCACTCTGAGTTTCCTAACATGCTGTCATATGTGAGCAGCGCAGTGAGGAGCTTTGGATGATTAAGGGCAGCAGAGCCAAAGCAAGTCTCCATAGACACTTACATAGACACAAAACTCCCACTGAAGCTGAGCAATCACAGCTTATTTTAGAACTGAATTATTATGGTCTAAAATTGATTCCACAATTTCAGAAGACAATTCCTGATAAACAAGCCAGGCAGAAAAGGTGAAGTAGTCTCCCATTCAGCAGCTACTATGTGGTACTGTATTACTAAAGTTAACAAGTATGGTTCCTAACATTGTTTTCCTGTAGTTAAGGGTAAGAAACACCAACAAGTCCTGATACTAGGTCAGCTAAGCAGAAGCTAATAATTTACAGAACACGTAATCCTTCTATTGCTGTCTGCCTTCTGTTCATGCTAAAGTGTGGTTACTGTCAAACTCACACTATAGCTTCTCTGCTTGCTGTTTGAGAAAGCAACAGGTTGTACATTACCACACGAACAAATCACTGCCAGAGCAAAGTGACAGTATGAAATAGGCAGCATTAAAAGCATCAGTGTTATGATAGTAAACATACCATTTTTTAAGAGAAAGTCTGGCCAGTATTATACAGATTCATTAAAGTACAAAGACTAATTTCTGTTCCCTGTTTATGTGGAATAACATAGCACCAGAGGATGTTTTTTTTTCCTTTCTTTCTGCCCTGTACACCTGTATATTTGCAAACCAATTTGGCACCTTTAATACTAGAGTATGAGGTAATTTATATAGCTTTAGGGCACAGCAGAGCCCAAGCAATAAGCAGTTTGCTTCATCTAACATTGTCAGAGCTCTGCTCTGGTTGCACTGAATGGAAAGAGTGAATGCTGCTCTTCTTTATCACTTTAGGACACACATTATGAAGATAATTTGAATCAGGCAGCTTCATCCACCCTGCCACATCAGCCTGAGTCAAGGACTCCTTGAACTCTCAAGCATATTCAGTTCTTTCTTCTCTCCTGTGTGCAGAAGGCAAGTCAGCATACTTACCAGTATTTTACTATTCTCTTTCAGGCAAGCAAGCAAAATGGGAGGTCATTAAAGAAGAGAGCTCAAGACTTCCTTCTCAAATGGAGTTTTTTTGGTGCTCGAGTGATGCATAATCTAACTCTAAACAACGCGTCAAGTTTTGGTACCTGAGCTTTGTGAAAACACTCATATTTTGTACATGCATGCTAGCACTTACCATCTTTCCACCATTTCCTGAGCAGAGGAACCTGTCCTAGTCTAAAGATTCTTTGATCAAAGATACAAATGCTGTATAACATGTTTTTCAAACTAACATTTCGCAGTAAATGCTAGCAATATTTTTTTGGTGACTTGTGTCACATGTTCATTTTTAACAGGTATTTTTCTTTTGAATTGCAGTTTGATACTGCTTTGCAATTTAAGAGCTAGAAGGTCTATTTGTTTTGATATGGCAATGGAAGTGTAACTGCATATCTTGGTATAGGGAACAGAAGATTTAAATTATTAATTTTATATGTGTATCAGTTTGATAAAAAATTACTGCTGTATAGAAGTTCTTGTGCATAGTATGTTTTCATAAAATCAAAAGGAATATGGCAGATCACCACTCATTTAATTCTGGGATCAGCATACAGCCAATTCAACAGTGTTTGTGGCTTTTAAAAATTAAGGTTCACATGCCCATCTTTAGAAATGTTTACATTTTTGGGGACTCTCAGAAAGAACCTTTTATAAAATAGAAGATGGTAGAGCAAGTAAAACTCACTTTAAATCTAATACATGATTCCCTAAGTTTAGTTGTAGGTATTTTGTTATCTAGAATTCAGAGGGTATTTGAAATGGCTGTAAGGAGAAACATGTTTTTAATGTGATATATCCTTGAAATAAGGTCAAAGACTTCACCAGTTATTGTCTGGTTATTTAGCACAAGGCAAACAGAAATAGAGCAGAGGCATTCTAGCAGACTTCAGCCTTATCTATCTCCACTGTGTGCCCTCTTCAAGTATAAAGCATGTCTCACTTTCATCAGTATTTTTCTTTGATGTAATTAGTGGTCAAATAGCCTACAGGACAGTAAACAATTGAGCTAGGTGGGCCAGTGCAAAGAGAGATTAGAGCTAGAAGTTAGGCACTATTCCTTGTTGGTCTTGCCGGGTCATTTAAAGTCCACAATTATTTGTTTGTTTCCCTCACTTCTCCTAGAATGGTGAGAGATGGTCACAAAGATAACTCAGCTACTCTCTCTCTTTCTCCTCCAAAAGGTTCTTTTCATTTGATCCGCATGCTACTAGATGAGTACATCCTGCTCGCCATGGAGACACAGTTCAATAATGACAAAGAACAAGAACTCCAGAATCTACTGGACAAATACATGAAGAATTTAGGTAACTAGAGCTTGGTTCTTTTGAATGTACTCCTGTATTTTTAGAAATTGGCGTATTTGTTTAACTTTAAACAGGAGCAGGCTTACTGTCTTCTCCTGAAGGTGTAGTTATACGCAACATTGTCAAATTCATCTGAAAAGCTTGTGACCATTCAATCAGCAATTCATTCCCGCCTTCTCACCATAATTCACTTAATAACATTTTGTGGGAATGTGAATACACTGTATCACCGAAATGGCCTTAGATGCGACAAACTCTTGTAGGTACATCTGAAGGGCCACATGCTGAAGTGTGAAAAGAGGTATAAATAGCAGAAAGGGCAGGAATGCCTAATCCAGTTTTTCTGCCAAAACTTAAATATGTAATTACACCTTGAACTAGGAATGTATTAAATGTTACCAAAATGCAAATATCCCTTCAAGGTTGGAACACAAGTTTGGAGCCCTATTGAACATCTGGCTGAAGTATTACTATGTGGAAGAGTGGAAGAGAAACAAAATGTATTTAATACAGTGTCCTTAACATTTTCCATCTACCAGGCTTCTTCAAGGTTAGACAGTTTGAAGTCATATACTCCAGGTCTTTTGTTATAAAATTAATTAAGATTGATTTGTATCAAATTCTGGTCCAGGTTATCCCTAAAAATCCAGTGAAACTCGACTGGGTTCTGCTGAATTATTTTTTTATTAACATTAGCACCAGTAATCAATCTTTAACTTTCTGGTCATTGTTACTCTAAATCTGCACTTTGCTGCAAGAAACTTGCATGGAGTTTGTCTGACAGTAGATGCTGCACTTTTTCTTTCAATTCAGCCTTCAGGAAAAAAAATTATCCCGTGTAGCAGTTTCCTCATGCTTGGATACTTAGGTCACATACTTGAAACCATAAGGTAAAGTCATAGTTTCCACTGAAGAATAGTAGAACTTCCACTGAGTTTATCATTAGTCTGCAGAAAACTGAAGAACTGAGTGTAACAAATGCTTTTCTCTAGATCCCAGTATGGAAATAGAGTTCAAGCATTCTGAAATTCCCATTGTTAATTCTTTAGTATGAAGTGTCATGAGCCTGATTCACTCTTAATGCAATTTACTTGACTTCATTGCTGATATTTACTTCAGGGGAATAAATCTGATTCATACCTTTGCTGTAATGGCTTCAGTAAGGAGCTGATACTCTGTGATGTAGATCTGTGATCGGGGAGTATGACACAAACAGTTCCACTGGGAAGATCAAGACTAGAGCAATATTTGTATTCATTGGCTACATGCAAAATATGGAGGCTTCACTGGGTTTTGAAGTAAGCAACCAAAGATACAAACAAGTAAGGCAGCTCATATGCTGTCTATATACTATTGGTGAATTTATGTGCAATAAGCATACACATAACAGCCATCAAGAGTTTTCACTTACTCTTCCAGATGCAAGCAAAGCCACCTTTACTGCGTCACCAAGCTCTTGCTTCCTAGCAAATCGTAACAAAGCTACGCCTCTGCCCAGTGACACTTCAGTCAAAAATGAATGTCTAGCAGAGCAAACCTATGTGTCCTTGTCAGCTAGCCAGCCTAGCAGTGCACCTTCTGGTCTGAACCCCTTCACCACAGGAGACAGTGAGAATATGCAGCAGCTGCATACAGGTATGTATCAGTTCTTCTAGTTTCTCCTTCTCTTATTTGCTTGTTAGTCTTTCAATCCACAGTAACATGTTGCTGTAGGAGCAATGACCATATGCATTTATAAAGACCTCTAGTAAATAACGTTTCATGAGCTTACCCTCTGTCCCCATTTACAGAAGGTGGCAATTGTAGAGCCCTGCCAGTAATAGATCCTCTTAGAACAATGATAAACCTATCTATACCTCTTGGCTTGGTGAGGTTCTTGTGAGGAAAGAATGAACAGTAACACCTGGAACACTTGAGGCTTGTAACTGTTGTGATTTCCCACAGAATGTGGCAGCCTCCAAGCTGGAGAATGAAAGTGGCAAGTTTTATAGCCTGAAGCCATGGATTAAAGAACTTGTGTTGTATAGGTGGGAGCCAATGCATATCCTTTCTAAAGGTTTCAAATGGTAATGTACACTTCACTAGAGGGTTAGTTTCTTAACAGATCCGATCTACTCAGCAGTACTGCAGTATGAATGCTAATCACTACTAATGCTTATTTATTCCAGGTCAGATGGAGCTGCCTCAAAGCACTGGTCACCTGATGACTCCACCCATTTCACCAGCCATGGTCAGCCGAGGAAGTGTTATCAACCAGGGGCCAATGGCTGTGAGACCTCCAAGTGTAGGTCCAGTGTTATCCACACATTCACAGTGCTCTTCCTACTCAGAACCGCTTTATCAGACTTTGTCACAAACTAATCAGAATTACTATGGAAACAATTCCAATTACCAGGCTATGTTCAGAACTCAGGCCCATTCCACTTCAGGAGTTTACCACCACAGAGCAGAGCACAGTCGATTCAATGCCTTGAGCGAACAGCAGTTCTCCAGAGACTACTTCAGCAACAGTTGTGCTGTGTCTCCATACAATGCCAGATCCCCTTCCAGCTATGGTCCCTCATCCATGTCTCAGGACACACACAATATGCAGTTTCTGAATACTGGGAGTTTCAGTTTCTTGAGCAACTCAGTGTCTACGTGCCCAGGAGCAGCATATCCTGCTAACACTTCCAATGGTATTAATATATATTTTCTTTTTCCCTTCTGTTTGTCTTTCCTTGCTGGAGGAAAACACCTTTTCTCTGTTTTTTTCTATGAATGATGTTTTTCAGCTCTTATTTGTACCTTCCTGTTTTCCACTTCTCTAATGACACACACAGAGATTGTAAAGCAGCTTAACAAGCTACTTAAGGATTTATTTTCCTCTGGTGAATCCTCAGATGACCTCAAATGCATCTACTGCACCTATGCTAATCTTTCTTTGGCACCATCGCCATGTCTTGCACAAAAGAAGGAAAAGCAGGATGACCTTGTGATTTAACAATCTCTTGAAAAGCCCCCAAAACATCTACTGTGAAATAGAGCAGGCATAAGATAGTTTACCTCTGGGAGCAGCATAATGGACCATTCTCGTCACAGGGTGAGGATGGTGAAACGAAGTATAAAAACGTGTATTAGTTTGAGACTTTGGCCCTAATATTTCTCATACTTAAAATGTAAAGTTATTGCCACAATCTGCTTCAGAGATACAGTTAGCAAAAACACCTCCCTCTTCTGGAAGAAAGACACACTAGAAATGTTGGTTTTATATGAATTTGTATATGCAGTAAGTATGTACTACCATGCAGATTTTCTTTCCACGTTTGCTTTCCTTGATTGTGAGTTTCAGAAGGGAGCACTGAACTGTGGATAGGAGTCCTCATGGTGTCTCTTATGGCAACTGATTGTAGGCTACTGTTTGATTCTGAAATTAGAATGGGAGTGCAATTCTGTACTGAAGGGATGACTGAACTCCTAGGATTTTTTTGCTCACTTGTTAGCACTCCTTTTTTGGGTCAGTCACTGCATATGTTACTAATGTTACAAGGCTGTATGTGTACATAAATAATCTTATTCTCAAGGGACTCAGCCAGTAACAATTACCTTCTGTCCCAGGTTATCACAGTGTCCTACCCTCCTCTTCAACAGTAATTTCACTCTGCTTTTTTCCAATCTCCTGTCAATAGGGTATTATGGAAACAATATAAATTATCCAGAATCTCACAGGCTTGGAACAATGGTGGATCAACATGTTTCTGTAATCAGCAGCGTAAGCAGCATTCGATCATTGCCATCATACAATGATATACATGATCCACTGAATATCTTGGATGACAGCGGAAGAAAACAAACAGAATCATACTACACAGAGTCCTCACCTTCAATTGTCTGTCGGACTCCTATGCGTAAGTATAGTCAACAACTGAGGAAGAGCTATCAACTTTTTAGCATCCTAACAAATGCTGAGTATTAAACTATATCTCACATATATAGTAAATGAGATGTAATATAGAGATAAAATAGCTCAATACCTAGGATGCATTGTAAGATGTGTTTTCCTTAAAATTCCAGGACAGTGGGTTTAATAATTCTACATTCCCGTAAGAAGGACTGTGATCCATTGTCCATGAGTAGTGGATTGACTGGCCTGAATTGCAGAAAAGTCCACACTGGGAAACACTTTCTAACTATTAAGTGAGCTAATAACAGACTGGGCTCTTCTAAGGGCTCTTAAGGATCCTCACTGCCAAACAGATCAAATGAACCCTGGGTCAGGGATGTCTAGATACATACTTCCTGTGGTATAGTCCCTTCCTGTCCTGTGCTTCAACAACTGTGTGTATTAGGCAAAGCTCCCATTGATGGTGAATTTTAGGTAAAATTACCTAACCCCAAAGGGTTTGTTTTGATATATGCATTAAACAAATGACAGCTGAGTTTGGTCTCACATTTCAAAAAGGGTTGCATGGAAGATATAAACTAGGGCACTGTTTGTTTCTCCACAAGATTACATCTTCCCAGTACTTACCTGTTAACCTTGCACAGAAGATCAGATGTTACTTGCCCTATTAAGTCTCTGCAAGAATTCAGTGCTCAGTTCTTTCAAGGATGCTAAAGAGGGGAAAAAAAACCCAGCACCACCATGCAGGGACTGTGCCCATCAAGTGCCTTCTATATTCTAAGTTGATATGTGCCAGGTGGTGGCAGTGGTACCACTAGTGAAGATGAACCTGAATGGTGCAAGATATGGAAAGATGAGTATAACGCACATAAATAGCTTTGCACAGTTTTCATAGAAGATGGCTTATATGCAAGCCATAAACTTCAGGCCCTTACCTGGATTTTTAGCAGAGTTCACTTATACATGGGTTTTGACCTATTCCTTGATGGTGTGAGGAGCCACTGAAGAAAAGTTCTAGAAGTAGAGGTAAATTGAGTGAAGTACAGAGGTGTTGACATTTCCATCCCTCACAAGGTGTGCCTGATAGATAAGGGTTTTCATCAGATGAAATTGGATTGTGTTTTTTGTTAAATTCAACAGATAGAAAACTTGCAATGATGGTAACCTTTTTTTCCCACAGCTTCAAACATGCAAACTACATCTTCTTCCCAGTGTATGTATGGAACATCTGGTCAGTTCCCTTCTCAGGAAAATCTGGAGTCCCATGGCCCACCAAGCAGAGATATGGTGTCATCTTTACCACCAATCAACACAGTCTTCATGGGAGCAGCTGCTGGAGGAACCTAACTGGAAGAGACATGTCAGTGCATTAAGCTTACTTTCCAAATCCTGACATTAAGGCTATGATGACAATCCCCTTCAGTTGGTGGAATAGAAAAGTATTACATATAGGTGTTAAAGGAGCCATTTTAAGATATTAGCAGCCCTCCACAAAAGAAAAGTAGCTATATTCAGATTGGGTCCTGTCTGTGAATCACTCAGGATTGTTCTCACTATTACAGCTTTTCAGTCAGAAATTCAGGGTGAGCCAAAAGAGCCACTGATTCTTGCAAACAAGAATAAATTGTAAAGAAATGATTACATCTATTCCTAATTTATTAAAAATGCTATTCTAGTCTTTCACTTATATCTTTTTGTATAAAAATGTTTATTTAATGCCTGTGTTGCTCATTATTTATTAGGACCACAGAGTAACTGTTTACTTTCTCTTATTTGACACATTGTCAAATGTATGTATCCTACCTCCTATGGAAATGTTTACAAGGTCAATTTTTACTGTTTCAAATGAAACTAAGCCAAATTCTTAAGTTTTTTACTGCTGTGCTCTGGAAAGTCAATTTCAAATGTTTAGTGCCTACTTGTGCAAGTGAAACTCCTCAGGAAATAAATAACATATGTTGTGGGGATTTTTTTCTTTTAAAATAAACTACTTTCTCTTAAAATAAAACCATCAAAACATACAAATATCATAAGCCAACTAATTGCAGTAGCCTGCTACTGTAGCTGGATAACTGAAACAAATTAAACTATGCCACAAAATACCATGGGATTTCAAAATTACTTGTGGTCTGAACCCAAAATTTCTACTGGTGCAAATCCACAAAAGGACGTTCATCAGCCTTTATGGGTTAAGGACAACTGTGTATACTGAGACCAAAAGTAGTAAAGATGATTAAAAAATATTGCAATGCTCCAGATCAGCTATTTTAATAAAAAAATATTTTACAAGTGCCATAATATTCTGTATACAAACATGCATTTATGTATGTTTCTGGAGAAGCCAAGTGAAGAATATTCACTAAAGAGGGCAGAGAAGAGAACAAGCTTGCAAAACAAGCTTCTTGCTACACATTCATGAAATGACAGGTGTTATTTTATAATCAGATTGTCCCAACATCAGATTCAGATTTGGATTTAAATTCAGTCTTCTGAGGTTATTTGTTGTCCATATTTCCATTTAGTCCATCAGATATATGCTGGATATTGAGGAATTAGATAGCAGGGTATTTTTGGTGGAAGAAAATGGGTTATACCATGATGAAGTTTTTATTTCTAATCCTGTATAACTTCCTTTAGAGTTTTCTATCATGAGAAATCTGACTGCAGCAGAAAAGTAATAAGGAGCATTGACTGGGCTAGCTCATGAATAATTTCTGATATGAAGTACTTTATGCAGAAATGAGACACCATAGTTCAGTAACTGAGATGTAGAATACTTCAGCTCAATTGCTTCCTAATTCAGGGTGAAGTCTCATGCTGTGACCAAAAATGCCATAATGATGCAAGTTTTGGTTCCAATTAAAATTCCCAAGGACATGTAGTGGTAATACAGGCTGTTAAATATTTGTTGGGCAGGGTTTTACAGCAAGTGAAGTACATACTGCAAAAGAGTTCTTTCTTCATGATTATTCAGAACAGGATATATTTTCTCCTAAAATTAGTCCTATAAAAGTCAGGTTCCCTATCTAAGCAGGTCACCTGTATAGTCAATGAAGAGAGAGAGATCCCTCCCGTTCCAAGTGAGATAAGATGGGGAAGGGAGGTATGAAAGTAAGGGATATGTCACTATCCTGAAATGCTTGGCTGCCTCTGCTGATAAATGGCACAACATAAATAATTACGTTGGAAACTTCCAGACTGTTGAATTTACATGAGAGCAATATGTAGAATTTAGAGGAAGTAGGCAGCCACTAGCAGACAGGGTCTTGGTCCATCAGGTCCTACATAAAAAGCACAGTTTGTCATACATAGTGACTCATACGTCATTTATATGCATCTTTTCCAGTCATTTTGTTTTTTTCACGTGAACGACTTTGTATTGTGTTTTGGTTTGGGGTTTTTTCTTGGCGTAAATTACTTTGTCTGTACTTTATCTGAGATAAGAAACAATATATCATTAAATGCGCAGATTCTTGTGATGGCTGCAAAACACGGAGTAGCATAAAGTACCACACTGTTGTAAACTGCAGTTCATTATCAACAGCAAAGAGCAGTAAAAAAAAAAGTCTGACATTCAAACAGCCAGTTAAAAGAAATGTCTCATAGTGTTGCAAGACAAAACAAACCCATAATAATTGTAACTAGCAAAATCAAATGAGAAATTTCCATATCATGATACATTAGTTCAGTCAAATATTTAATTTGATGAATTCAGTAAGTTTTGTCTGTGGGAAATGAAATTATCCATAGCTTTTGTGAATACCCCACAGGAAGATTTTTATGTTTGGTGGTATAGCAGCATTACAGTAAATAATATGAAGAATCAGTGGAATCACTTGGTGGTCTTGTATTAGTCCAGTTGCATTTTGTGGATGCATTAACATGTCGATTTTAATATATACATATCAGAAATTCTGTAATAAAAAAATTGTACATATTGAGTACAATCAGTGTTAAGTGAATATTGCCTAAAGGAAAAAAAAAAAAAAAAGCAAGCTGCTTTTTTTTTTCTGAGAAGGAAAGAGGGAAAGCTAAATCCTTTTGATCTATCTGCCAATATCAGTGAATTTGAACTGGTGCTATAAAAGGCAAAGAGATGGATGAACAGGTCAAATCTGCTTCCACTTCAAAAGAAAAACTGATTCTAATACAAATAGTATCAACCAAGATGAAGCAATACTGGAGAAGAACTGACTGTCTTGTGTGCCGTGAGCCCATGCCTAGCAGCGCAGAATTCATGCTGGAAAGGAAATGCAGTTCTTCAACTCTGAAGGCAATTAGGGCCATGGAAATTTTACTCCAGACTCAAAATTAGCAAAAGGAACTTTGCCTTTACCTTTACATCTGTAGAGAAAACACAGTGAAATTACTTGTAAAGACTAAACCTGTGTATCATACTGTCATCCCACATGCCAAATGCATCTTACTGGTCAGATCAGCATCCTGCCAGCTATCTCAATCTAGTACATGAGTGATCAGTGGTCACGGAGGGGAAGGGAGCCTGCAGTGCAGCGGGTGGAGATGAGCCATTTAACAGAACTTTATATTTAAGGCAGACTTTAGAATATCACAGATATGCTGGAATAGGAACAGGTGTTTTATATGATGCAGCACAGTGCTGTTTCCCTTAATGTGGGATCAGGACTGAATGGACTTTAGGCTTATGGAGCAAGCACTGCCGAGAAGAAACAATGACAAAAAAACCCTGCTCTTAGAGCACTTAAAAAAAAAACCCTGTTGTGATGTTATCACTCTTGGAAAAGCAGATATTTGACACTAAAGAAACTAAATATGTTAGGAACAGAACCAAAGATCAGACAGAGAAATGCCAGAATCTGTAGAAGCAAGAGAGTAACAATACAGGTCATTAATGACATACCTCTGGACAAAGGTGTACTGCTACAGGCCGGGAATCCCACAGCAGCCAATACTACTGTGCTAAAATATAAAAGGGGCCATCAAACTTAAGTTGAGGCTACCTGCTAGTGATTAGATCTAGGTAACACAGGAGGCCTTACCTGGTTTTGATAACTGGGAAGAGATGGATTAGAGTTAGTTTTAGGGCTGATATGTCTGTAAGAGCCTTTTGTATGAATAGTTTTGGGCTACAGTTTAATTGGAATCACTAATCTAGCTTTAGGGATTGGATTAAATTTGATATTAGCCTTGGGGATGGAGTCTGGACAAGGGTGGGCTGGTTAGTATGGGCCTTATGACTGTTGCAAATAAGGGCCTGTAAAGCTATGCTAAATTGCCTGTCTGAAACAGGTCACAGATCTAGTTTTTATAATGAACTCTGTAGGATTTGGGAATAATTATAACTGGGTTTATGGGCTTGGATTCAGGCTACTATGTTGGATGAGCCTGCATAATAACTTACCATACATAATTAACCTGCATAATTAACATAGTTAATTCAGGAAAGCTTGCTTCCTTCTTAGTGATGTACTCAGGGTAGAGCTTAAATTAGAGTTAGCTTTGGCATTAGGATTAACTTCAGGGGTTCAGGTGGTCTAGTTATGATTCCTTCAAAGTCTAGTCTTAAGAGTAGCCTTAAAGTTGATTTGAAATTTACATTTGGAAATGAAAGAGGATGAGCCCTTTAGGTTAAAGCCAGGTCTAGAAGAAACAAATGAGACTAATTTGAGGTTTTAGGTGATGGACACCACATTGACAATCATATTTCTGAGGCTTTGGAGAATTTAAGGTAATGGTTGGGGTTCAGGCCAACATGAAGCAATGAATCTGAACTGATTATGGATTTAAGACCTGCAAGGACATGTGCTCATTACTGAAATTAGTAAGAGTCACCGACATAGTCATTAGCTTCAGCTAAGAGTTGGAATAAAGGGCTAGGACTAAGTTGGAATAAAAGGCTAGGACTAGGTCAGTAATTGTGTAAGCCAGGATCAATGCACGTCTAAGTAGTCATTAGCTGAATCCTCTTTGATAGAACAAAGATGCATCTTTCACAGCCTAAGACAAGACTGATATCCTTAATGGAAGGACTGTAAGATCTGCAACCTCTAGAGAGATGCTGCATCAGTGCTAATGATTAGACCTCAAGTAACCAACATTACTGGGATGGTGAAAGATCAGGAAAGCAGGAGATCCTACCGCCAACTATGCTGCTTCCATGGTCACCAGACATTTGCAGCAATTACAAGGCTCGGCAGAATCAGGTCTCACCAGGACCTGAGCCTGCCAATGGAGGCATGAACGGGCAAAATGGGAGAAAAACAGGGCTGGGATCTGAAATGGAGGGAGGCAAAATACTGTATCCATTGCATAATTAGTGACACTAAATAACATTTCTCTACATTTTGAATTCTTTCTTATTTGCACAGTTTTTCCCCATTTAGCAATGGCTGCATGTTACACTGCTGCATGGAGCAATGGTTACACAACTGGAAACACGTAAAAGATTATATTAGCAGCTGAACTAGGAAAATCTACTTCCCTTCCTTTTGGCTTAGTTGATTATTATCCTTGATCAAATAAAGGGCCACATGTTCATACTGCCCTTGTGCCCTGGTTGCTACAGTAAAGAGAGACATACAGTGAAATTGTACATTTAGAGTTTGATACTAGATGCTTTTTAAATTCTTGTCATATTTAATTTTCTCATATCATTCAGTTTTGTTCAGAAGCTGACTTTATTGATTAGTCACCAGTTTTGCATCAAGATACGTAGGGATAACTCAAAGTTTAGTTAAAATGGCATGTTTTAGAAAATCTCCACTACAATAAAAATACCAACTATATGTAATACAGAGGTGGACAATAAACAGCCCTTCCTTTCTCTCTAATATGGTCTTTACCAAACTTCATCTTCAAAGTATGATCAGCCTTCAAAAACTAGCCCAGACACACAGTGTCCTCTAACAGCACCTTTACTTTGATTCTACATGTTTTTTCCCACGTAGGTGTGCCATCCACTGGCTGATATACTGGATCTGTTCTCCTCCATACCCAATCCACAGCAGCTGTTAAGTTTCTGACAGCCCCAGCTTTCAGTTCTTGGTAAGTACTTTAATTTTAGAGATCATGTGGACAATCTCCAGGCACGCTTAAGGTAGCAGTTATCCAGCTTCTGCTCCTGATGAATGACCTTCAGTGCCCCAGATGTAACAGTTCTTTTTCAGTTCCATTTCTGAAACTACCAAAACACTTGTCATTGTATAGTTGATAGTATGGGTAATTTTTAAAGAATTTTAAAAAAGGATAGAAAAAGTTATGTACACTATTAAGTTACTCTAAAATTAAAGGTATATTTCATTCTAAATGAAGGGTATGTGGAAAATTCTAGGGAAATTAATTTTTAAAAGAATAAAATATTGAAGATGAGACTGAAATGGACTCAGTCCATTGTACTGGGGATATAACACTTTGTTTAAATAAATAAATATGAACCGAGACACAGATTAAGTTTGATATTGAGCTATTCCAGCTGATTATGGTGTTTGCTCATTTGGAATAAAATCAGATCTCTGAACCTGCTCCAAAGTTTACAGGAAGTGGAACAGTGCCATCAGAAGAAACTGAAGACATCTATATAGTCACCTTGGTTTGTTCCTTTGCTTTGCAGAGTGGCCTTTATCTCCTGATAGATTATACAGTCCATCCTATGTAACTGCTGGAGTACACCCTGGCCTCACCCTTGGGCCAAGCAGTTCCCTCTGCAGGAAAATAGTAAAAATCAAAGTCCACTCCAGGGTCCACATCTACTCTACATCATTGATGTGAACCAGATTTTCCTCCCCAGCCTTTCACATTCTTCCAAGAGTAGCCTCATCAAGGAGCTGGGAATGAGGTTCACACTACTTCTGCCAGCAGTCAAGGCATGATCTATCACTGATAAGTGATGTGCCCCTGAGTCCCAGACAACTCAGACACAAGCAAAGCTGAACTATTTAGGCCTGGAACTGTGTCCCTCTCTTGTCTACCTCCAGGCAAAATAGAGTTTGGCAGGTGGCTGTCCCTGGGGGATACTTTTGCTCAGCAAATCCCTTTGCTTAGCACTTGTTGCTTGCACAGATTCTTAGAGTTGTGACTCACATGATTTCCATGAGAAACATGAGCCTCTCCATGCATCCTATGGGGACCCTAGATGCCTCAGTTGAGGTTGAGAAGTCTGTTTGGCAACAGGACATGTGGTAGTTACACAGTAGAGTACATGACAAGTTTTAAGTCCCTTCATGACTGTTGGCTCTGGAAAGTCTCAGTGCAGTCTGTGAGGTCAGGGTGAGATGTTTGCCCACCTGCTTGGGCTTACTCTGTAAGCCCCAGCCCCAGGCTGGCTGCGGCCCTGCAACAATGCCATCAGTGAGAGTTAACACCAACCTCCAAGTAATACTGGTCACTTAGCAAGGCAGGTTGAACTGGGCATTACACAGCCTCTCAGCTGAAATTGGATGATGTCCAGATAGTGTGCAGTGGAGAAGGTGTGTTTAATCAGCTTCTGGCTATGTGTTACATGTCCTGAGGGCTAAGCTGAGAGGTGACCAAGGAGATAAGCTAACAAGGGCCCAAGCATTTTTGAAAATGGAGTTTGGAGTTTAGCTTTATTAATGTAATTATACAAAAATTAATTATACAAAAGCAGAGAGCTTTTGATACATAATGAAGATTTAATCCTTAATGCTGTAATAGAAGACACCTCCAAAAAATATCCAGGCACCTAATTTACAGAAAACTTACTTCTATAGCAATACTTACCTATCAATCTTTAAAGAAAGCAATCTTCACCCTTGCAACACATGAAAACATGTAAAAAACCCATGTAACTCTGGGTCCAGCTCCTGAAAATGCTAGCCTCTGTTCTTTCAGCTTTTTGACCATCAGAAAGGTAAGGTAAGGCTTCCACATCTGCATTTAGTTTCTCAAGTAAGCAAACAGTTCTTCTAAAGTGTTGTGCACTCAGCAGTTCCTGCTGACTGGCGTTAATGAAATGGCTTTGCCAGGCAAGTGCATGCTGAAGAGCCACAGAGATACAAATGAAATTCACAGAGTGGGGGTGGTCTTGTTTCATGTCACCGGCCGACAGTAGCACCAGGTGACATGCTACACTTTTTCACAACAACTACAGCATAGTACAAGGGTCCTTGTTTAGGAAAGGAAATACACGGAAATATGCCATTTCTTTACAAGGGAAATAGAAATTAGCGAAACCCAGTATCACTGATAACAGCATTTCCTGCTGTCAGATGGGACTGAATTAAATGGAATTTCTCACCCACCTACAATCACGCTGCATTGACCAATTTTCTTTCAGCCTCCCAGGAATTTTGAAGAAATCATCATTTTCCTGAGACAGGTTCATGAAGCGAGTCAGTGGGACAGGCCATGTAAGACCCACCAAATGGTGGCCAGCCCTCTATCTACACACACAAATGCAGCCTCAGGAGTCCTGGTGTGCTTGTTCTGCTTAACAGCAAAAATCTGCCTCTCTCGAGCACTTCTTTATCTGCTGTCCCCCAAAAGAGCTTCAGAAGCTATAATGCCAAACAAACTTGGGCTGAGATCAAAGCGTTGGTCTACACAACGTGTGTGATGGCATGATATGTGGGAGAACAATTGGATCTGATATTTAGGTACATAGAACTTTTGCCATCTGATTCAGCATTTTCATCTGTCCTGAAAGAAAATTCTTCTTTGGCAAACTAGAACAAGAGAAAATCAGTGAACTCTGCACAATACAGCTGGGAAGATTCCCTGCCACTTGTCTCTCTCTCTTTTTTTTTCAGTACCTTAGGTTTATGTGACTAGATGTGAAAAAAAAAAGCTCTGTTGAGCTGACTGCTGGTAAGAAAATGTAGATGAACACACAAACTGAGGCAAGATAAAGCAAAATTAGAAGATATTTTAACTAAGGGGTGCACAAAGATGTCTGACATAGTGATTTAAATTCAGAGCAGCAAACCAAGAATCAAGAATCCAGACTTCTGATTAACTTTATACATGTACAATAGGAAAACCCCTACTTTATCAGCATGCATTTGGATCTGCTGAAACTGCAGACCAAACCAACATGGTAAAACAAAACAAAATGAAAGAATCCCACACAAACGGGAGAAAGGAAAGGATGCTGATAATTTGTTTTACCAATGCAGAGAAAGCCCAGGTTTTAACACCTATCAGTATTACTATCATAACTCTTTCAGCTAAGATCATCTTTTTTGCACTGACCTAGTTACACTGGTGAAAGTTCAGAATTTGGTGTTGCCAAGTGCTAATGCTCATTTCGCTAGGAATTCCGGATTGCTATACCCCTGGAACAGTTTGTTATGGCTTTCTTCATACTGACTTAGTGCAACTTGTAGGAGTAGGCAAATCCTCAGGGATTTGTCCAAGATTATACAGGCATCAGTGCTACTGTTTGAGCAGCATCGAGAACTTCAGATACAAGGTGTTGGATGTCCTGGTTAGCAAGGGAGATAAACAGGTAGGTCAACAGACACAAATAGCTTCACAAAATCTGCTGCTCTGTCTTCTGCCTTAACCCTTTCATCTGTTTTCTTTCCCTAAGCACAAAGAGCTCAGTGGTTCCCCACATGAGCAACCCCACTTGCCAGGTTCTACCCTGATAGAGCTCAGGCTCCTTACTTCTCCAGCTGGAAGTCCCTGATGAAGCCCGAGTCAGGAAAGGGAGGTGCCCCACTGAGAAGCCCTCTACTTTGCCCCTGGGACAGGAGAAGCCAGGAGTGCAAGTTCTACGTGCATCTCCTCTCGCAAGGAGTGAAAGCTCCGTGAGCTTTTGCATGTTGTCTTAGAAAAAAGAAATTATCCTCATTTTCCCTTTCTACCCCCATTGTAAGAGGGGCTTTGCAGTTAAAAACATGATGGCGTTTTGTTCCCGGAGAGGAGGGGTGGAGAGGGGGGTGGGAAAATCGCCCATGTACCATAACAGATGGTTTAAGTACGGTGATTACAAAATCCTGAAGTTAAAATAGTTTAATTACAAAGTCAATACTGCCTCCAACCTCTGCTAAGCCTTTAGTGTAAAAACAACAGACGGTATAGTGCAAACGGTAAGACAATATTTAACCAGAACTTTGCATTAGCTACTGCAGTACAGCTCTCCATCAGGCCTTCAGCAAACGGAAGATCAACTGATTTTCCCAGCTTGTATTTGTTAACCATCTCTGCTTCAGTATCAATGGGCGTCTGTGAGAGAGCCACAAACAACCCTGAGGAAACAAACTGCAATACTATACTGCAACCTGAAGCTCAGCAAGGACTGAGACAATTATTAGCACCTTACTAGGAATGAATACAGAGGTAAAAAAGATGAGCAGGTAAAGTTATTTATATATAGAATGAAAATAAAGTTCATTGAAATAAGCAATGTTTTATTTTGGACTGGATTCTATAGAAAAAAAAAAAAAAAAAAACAGGACCTGGAAAGGCACAGGGTAAGGAAAATCTGGGGATAATTTCAAATGGCACAAATTTTCTTTCACATGCAGGGAAAGCAGCAACTCTATACAGCATGTTGTAGGAGTGTCTCACTAAGCTCTGCTCTTGCAGCTGAGAGCCTTGGTCTTGGTCTTTACTGAGCGTGTACAGATTCTACATATGCTTTAATAGTGACAAACCCTCCCTCTGTTGGCTTATGTCCCTTATAAACATCAACTCAAACATGGAGCTGAAAGAATCAGAAGAAGTCTGACTCTGCTTTGTTAGTAGTATGCTAAAATCTGGTCCCAACTGCTTCTGCCATGACACAGCACCAGATACCCACCACCCACCCTAGGTACGAAGCACTGTGAGGCACTGCTCTCCTACTGAGCTAGATGGGTAAAAGCAGGGTCTGGAAAGCTGGTGACAAGAGATACAGATTCATGAAATTAACAGCAAAAATAGTCAAATGGGAGATCATCTGCAACACCTCTTCTCACCACTGACCCTCACTGACCCCTAAGCAAAATCAGAACCTCAAGCAAGAGGGAAAACACTCTCCAATAGAGACACTACGACACAGAGGAATTCTCACAATTTTGTTACCCCTTTATAATTTTTTTTTAGAGAGTTTGAGAGATGAAGAGTAACTTTGGGTGTCTGAGATCATATTTACTAAGCAAAATAAGATTTTCTAGTAGCTGAACTGTTTCTCTGGAGTTCTTAATAAATAACAGAATTCAGGACAGAGAGCTGCACTGGCTAAAATGGGGGGGAAGGGACACCCTAGTGAATCTAAAGGAAAATCCTCTTTAATCAATAAGAGGAAAGAGAAAACATTCCTAGGACCTGCTCCTGCAGATTGCTGCATATTCCAGTCCTGCTTTTGTTAAATTAACTTTACATATATGAGTAGATTCATTGACTTTCAATTAAGGCTAAGTGCAGGCTGAAGTGCTTCATTTCACTAGCATGGAACTGATCCTCTGTAATAGAAAAAAACATAAACTAACATTCTGTCGGAAATCATTTCATGTAGCACTTACAACACAAAAGGAATTTGAATTATTACTTTATATGAATAGAAGATTTTTTTTTCCTAGAATATGATAATAAATGGTTTTGTTACCATCTATAATAACAAATAGCCCTTTAGAGCATATTGTAGAGGCCTTCTGAATTTCTAGTAATTTCTTTTATTCTCATGCTTGCTTCCCTTTTTTACCCTAAGCATGTACTTGTAACTAGGAAATCAATCCAAAGAAATAAGGCATGGTCACAGCATTTTAAAAAATCTTAGCCCAGGGCAGAACCCACAAGTTTGTACCAGATCTCAGCCTTTCCCTGTCGTGCATGTAGGACACAACTGCCATGTCTGCTCTTGGGATAATTCTGTATTTAAGCCAGTAACTGTTCAATGACTGGTCTCACCCAGAACCCCTGGCCCTGACGCTCCGCACCCAGTTCTGGGAGTGGGAATCTTCTCCACCAGGAGAGGAAGTTGACCATGGGCCTTGAGGGAGAAGCTGTGAAGTGAAAGCACCACCTTCTGCTCCTTCTGAATCCCAACAGGAGCTAAGGACTGAGGTTGCTTTCTGCAAGGAGCCAATTCCTACAGGTGTACATTAGGTAGATCACATACATAGTGATACATAGGAGTTTGGGTACCTAAAGTCCAGCTGGGGTTTGGTACCTAAGCGCTCCTCACCTCTCCTGCACTGTCACTTTACAACTGACTCTGTTTTTTTGCCCCAGTATCACCTCAAGTGTCTACTTTTTGGAAAGAGCCTTATATCCTGAGCAGGGTATGAGAAAATAGGTTGATTCAAGTGATTTCAGCTTAGAGTAGATACTGCTAATCAGAGGGATGCTATGAATACTACAGCTCAGCTGGGAGTTTTGGCTGTCATCCTTGCTAGACAAGCACATCACCAGGAAAAACATGTTAACATAGCAGTTACAATATTTTTTAAGAAACACAACTCTTTGGAAGAAAGCGCTCCTGGTGATGAAGTGTAATACTGTTGTTAAACCAGGCTGCCTGACAGTAGCTGTTTCACACGATGCACATTCAGGATAACATCTACAGGCTAGCTAGAAACCATGGCATCCAAATTTTGCGTTCCTCTGCCACAGTAAATGTTGATTTCAGAAGGGATTTCATGAATAGATCAGGCAGAATTTGACCCTAATAACTGGAGTCTTGTCTTCACACACTCACAGGAGACTATTCCTGCAGCAATAACTCTTTGTGGGAGCCCTGCATTCTGAAGACGGCTGACTTCACTCCAAAGTCATTGGCAAGGCTTTGGCTACCTACTGCTGGCACAAGGGCTGTCGGTGCCGTCATCACTGTTATCGGTGCTCTTGAAGCACTTGGTGACGCTGCCAGGGATTACGGCCCTGCTGTGCTGGCGGCATCTCAGGTGCAGGGAGGAGAATGAAGGCAGGTTGTCACCACCTAAAATTCACCCTCTGAAAGTTTGGAGGTGAAACGGCAGCACAGGCTTGTTCAAGGCCTCACCAAAAAGCAGGAGATCTGAATTCAGCATGAAATATACCCATGCATTAGAAAACAAAATACATTTTTAATAGAGGAAGATGTGTTTAAAAAAGCTAAGCGGTGGAAAATCTGTTGTTGTAGACCTGACCTTTTTTTCTCCCAACAAACATTTACCCAGGGTTGTCTCATGACTAGTCAACTTCTGTAATCCATTAGAAAGTGATGCAGTTGCATGACGTGATCAAACACCAAATGCAGCAGAAAGGCCACAACTATATCTAAAAAGCCTTTGCTTTGTTAAAGCCTTTCACTAATGTTGGCAACAAAATTATTGAGGTCTATAATGAGCTGATCTCTTGTCAAATAAGCCTTCTTATGAGCAGTGTTAAACTTTATACCTGCTTTTAAATTAAACACTTTGGGTTTATTAATGTTTCCTTTCCTCTCCAAATTTCTTTGTTGAGAAGAGGTGCCAAAGGAAATGTACTAGCAACAGTAGGATGTGAAGTATAGTTTAGAATACATTAAACATATGTTGATGGGGCCATTAGCAGAGTTTATAGATACCACCACCTGTCTCTTATTCCCCTTGCCATTACTTTAGTGACACAAATCATACTGTAAGAGGGATGGTATGCTACTATTAAATCTTTACTCCCATATTAGAAGGAACATAGTAGCAAATTTATGCCTTATTGCTAAAAAGATTTTCCAATATTGGCTCACTTATTGGGATAAATAAACCTGAATAAATAAAGAGAATAAGGGCTAAAGAATAAATATCACTCTGGTTTTGGGTGCAAAAGAGACACTGAGTATCTGAGAGGGAAATAAAGGTACAGTGGGGCCATTCACGTTGTACTTGTTCCTTTCGAGCTAGCAAGCATATCCCTGAAATCACTATTGCAAAATGCACCCTCGGACCTCCCAAATGTAGGTAGGGTTTTTTTTTGCCTTCAGGCAAAACAATTAAAATATAAAATAAAATAAAATAAAATAAAATAAAATAAAATAAAATAAAATAAAATAAAATAAAATTAAATTAAATTAAATTAAATTAAATTAAATTAAATTAAAATAAGTAAAATAAAATGAAATGGTAAATAAGCGCTGTCATGGCAGGCCGTCAAGGCAGCCGATGCCGCCTCGGCCCTGGGGCGCCCCCTGGCGGGCGCGGCGCCCCGCGGAGCTGCCGACCCCCGGGGGGCGCGGCGGGGGCGCGGTGGGGGCGCGGTGCGAGATGCGATGCGGGGCGCGGTGCGGACGCGGTGCGGACGCGGGGCGGACGCGGTGCCGGGCGCGGTGTGGACGTGTGGCGGGTGTGGTGCAGGGTGGGGCGGGCTGGGAGCGGGCGTCGGGCGGGGCGCGGTGGAGGCGCCGCGTGAGTGTGGGGCGGGGCGCAGTGTGGGGGGCGGATTCCGGACGGGGCGCGGGGCGGGCACGGAGCGGAGCGCGCGCGGTGCGGTGCGGTGCGCGGTGGAGTGCGGTGCGCGGTGGAGTGCGGTGCGCGCAGGACCGTGCGGTCGGCGACGCGGAGGAGCCGGCGCAGAGGCGTTGCGCGCGGTTTTTCTAACTCCGCGCGGAGCCCCGAGCCCCGCCGGCCGGGCAGCGCTTATTGCCCCCGGGCGCGGGTGCTGCCGCCCCCCGGCGCGGCTTCCCAGTGTCACTGCTGCGGGGGAACCCCAAAAGCGCCTCTGGCGTCATGGGAAAAGGCAGGCAGCGACACGGTGGCTCCACTCAAGGGACGGGAGGAGCAGAAGTGGCAGGAGGCGGCTGGGGCGGCATCGTGCAGCCGCAGGGAGGGGAGATCGGGCAAAGACCCGCCGGCCTCAGAGTTGTACCGTGGAAGTGGGCAAATAGTGAGTGTATCAAAAAAGGTGGGCTTGGACATGTCAAAAAAAGCCTTCCTGAAAATCTAGGTTGAATTTCCTGAAAACCTAAATTAAGAAAATGTTCCTCATCGTCCCAGAATGGGCAGAGCCTTTGCCCAGCCTCCCCTGTGCCTGCCGGGGCAAAGAGGGGCGCCCCGAACACCTCCCAGCAGCTCTGCTCCTCCTCCGCGTCCAGCCGCGGGACACGCAGCCCACGCGTGGCCCCTGCACACGCGTTCACGCCAGCCAGAGCAGGGGGAGGAGAGGGACGCGGTGCGTCGCAGAGCGGGTACCGGCATAGCTAGAGGTCAAAGGCCATTTACTGTCCTTTCTGGAACGAGAAGGAAAAAGGTCGCTAGCCTTCGGCCCGGCCGGCTGTCAGCAGGGGAAGCCTCAGCTTTGATCAGGAGATGGCAGCACAGTCCTGGAAAGCTCGAAAAACTCCCCCAGCCCTGTTAGCAAGACCCCAGGAGGCTCAGGGAAGCAAAGCACCCTTGTGCCCAGTGGAAGAAGAATTTGAAAGGGAAAAACACGCGCGTGTCCAGTAAATATTTGAACTGAATTGCAAAGGACCCAGTTAAAGATCAGAACTGAAATTGCTGCAGAGCGTCACAGGAGTCCTTAAGTATGATGATGGCAGCACACCCTTCTCCAAAATGTTGCAACTTGCCATGAAAGAAAAAAAATATCCCTCAAGAGAAGGGCCAGAGATACCACTGGAGACTTCATTGCTGCTACGGTTTATATGGAAGTATGCACGTATCACCAACAGAACCATAAAACTTCATAATAGATAAAACTGTGAAATTTCTCTCTCCTGTTTTCCAGTATTTGCTTAAAATGGGTGAAAAAAATGATTTAAAAATCTATCAATGTGATAAGCAGGGCTTTACGTCAGACTCGCAAACATACTGCTGCTTGATGCACATGGAACTGATGCAGTTTTGCTATAATCTTTGCTTATTTCATTCCAAAGGAAAAACAAACAAACCTGTAGAAAACATAAAGTACCTGTAGTGAACCTGTTAAGTCAAACAAACCTGAGCAAAACTAAAGTCACTACAAGTAGGCTGCTTCTGACTTACTCCTTGATGAGCTTTCAGTTGGAAGCTGCAGGCAGACACATTATTTTCAAGTGATGTATTTTGCTTCTCTCTTGCCCCAGACTCTAGGCTTGCTCAATCTGTGATTGAGGAATTCCCACAGACCTGCAGGTGTTGCCAGGAAAAAACCTTGCCATTCATTAGGTGGTGCTGAAAGATTTTGCTGGAAGCACCATCGTCTTGACCCTGTCAGCATTTTCTAGAGCTGGTCCACCTGAGACCTCAACGAGGGGAGATGCTATTGGAAAAGCTGTTTGGAGTTAGTTTGGCACCAACTCTGGCACCCTAGCCAGATTCAAGACCTTTTGGTATTCACTGAATATATAAATCAGTGCATGTAAGCCCTTTTTTTGCTCTCCAACATATTCATAGATCCATCTCATTTTTTGACACTTTGTTTAGTATTGGAAACATTCAAAGAGCTAACAAATGGAAATTTAGGGTTTAGCCAGATTGTATCAGTTGTTGGTATTGGAACATCAATGGAGCTCAAACAAGTTTCACTTGGCAGGACAGTTTCACAAAAGCATTTGATGTTGAATCACAAGCTATTTTCAAGGTTCATACACACAAAAGGGTTCAAATATAAGCAAATTAAAGCCCCAGTATTAATGAAATATGTTCTTGTTTCCTTTCCACTTGCCAAATATTTAACCTGGTCAGGAGACAAATTCACTTGGGATTAATTCTATGGAGCCAACCTCAGATTCCTCCTGGGTTTCCTTGAAATGAGGTATCCTTCACTTCCTATCCTGCACGGTTTTGTAATGCAGCTGCACATTGTTGAAAAATTGCCACAATTCATGGCAGGGTGGCTGCACTTCAGCAATGAGAGAAGTTATTTGGAATACATATATCTATATTTGCATGCTTGTGAAGCTTATGTGTCTGGCTTGTTAAGCTCTAGGAAGCTCCTTGATGGACAACACCATGATACACAGTGGATGGCAATTAAGCCATGAACCTGAGTGAAGAGAGACTGATCCTCAGCACCGTGAACTCCAAAGGAGCTTCAGAATATTTTTGTAATTCGAAAGAGTAAAGGCTCCTCTAGAGCAGAACAACATGTAGAAGATGAAGAAGAGGTGAAAAATCCTCTCCACTGCCAGTGACCCCTGTGCGCCGTGGGGTGTGGGGATCACTGCTCAGGGTCAGGTGGCCTCGGAGGTCTCCTCTCTTTGCACAACGTACCAGGCAGAGACAGGACTGTGAGGAGCCGACGGGAGACACCTGCTGCCACCACTCCTGCTCCGTGACTGTGGGTCTGCCCAGGCCAGGCCTGGCACTGGTGGGCACAGCGGAGAGCATGCTGAACTACTGTTACAGACATTCTACCAAGGTTTTAGGCTTGCTTGTCTCCTTCTTTCTTCTGACAGGTGATAGAGAGGAAGCATTTGGCCTGGCAGTATAAACACCTTCTGTTTTGGAGCAGGATGAGAAAAGGGAAGGAGAAGCAGGGATTTTGGCTGTGATCTCAGTGCTCCAGTCTTTCCTGGGAATCCGCACAGGTACAACAGGAGGAAGGTACTTGGTGACTGCAAAGGGCTCAACAGAGCCTGAATGACATTTTCTCCTGGAGATAAAGGTGTGATGACTGGGAGAGGGAAGATCTGGGGCTCATTCAGATCCAGAGTGAATTAACTAAACATCTGCAAGCCAAACTCACAACCTGTGTAGGCTACAATCCAGGAACATGAGCAACAGATTTGCTCAGTAGCCAGCTAATTGGGAACTGAAAAAAAAAATCTCCTTGCAACACAAAGTGGCTGGCACAGTAACATGTACTCATCTGTACTTGTTTGGTCCTTAAAGAAATGTCTTGTTGTCTTCCAGATGCGCCCATTCTGTAAGCACTTTTGGTGCCCTTATGCCTACGCAGGTCCTGAGAAAATCATGGAGCAGAAGCCCACGCTTTTTCCATCTTCTTATTTAAACCCAAATGGTGTGTCCAGGAGTGTTTTTAAGCTGACGTGATGAAGGCCTCCTCCAAAAGGCCAGAGGGAGGTGTGCACAAAAGGTCTGACAACACTCCTGACCGTACACCCTCCCCACAGCGCTGGGTTGGTCTCTGGGCCAGCGAAGCGGCTGCATAGCCCCACTAGCCATCGGCACGGAAGCTGGGAATGGAAAACAGTTTTGACATTGGCAGCCTGGAGTCCTGCCCTTTGCAAACACATTTGATGTTCATACATGGTCTCTTGGCTGCTGCTGCTGGGGACCATCTGTTGGGATGGCTTCGTGCCTGATCAAATGGTGGTATGCCATTTTCACTGGGACATGAAATAGATGCCAAACAAAACGTGTCTGGTTTTACTTCTATTACTCTGAATTCAAAGCACATGCTAATACTAATCCCCCTTTTAACACTGTTGTGGTGCCAGTTAAACCTTCATTTTTTCCCACTATCTGCCAGATTTCTACCACGTACTTAGGCGCTTAACGAAATCCAGAGGAAATTGGCGCCGTTGATTTCACACAAACAGGGCACTGTTTGCTGGGGTTTGGTGAGAGGTGTTAGCACTAACGACAGAGGTGAATGTGTGAGAGTTTCCTATACACGTAACACAGGATCCTTGAAGGAGTTGGACGAGGACATTTCTTTAAAAATTGCTCCTGAAACCACATCCAACTATCATAAAATTTTCTGATAGATGGAAATGTGACTTATCAATTTTAAAATGCTATGGTAAACTAGGCATAGTTTTTTTTTTAAAAAAAGCCTCTACCAAATGCGCAAAGGCTTTGAGCATTATGTGAGTACTAATCTGAGATGCTCTGAAGACATTTTCTTTTCAATGCACTATGAGTTCACCATAACTCCAACCCTGATCTGTAGTAAAATCTTCCATGCTGTGGCTGGCTTTGCCGTCTGGGTTTATATGACTAACTCCCTGTGAATGTTCCACATTCAGAGAAGTGTGTTCTTGACCTCAGCCAAGATGAATATTATTGTCAAAACTGACATCGTTACAGCTACTGTGTATTTTCAGATTCCTCTAGTGTTTGTGGGGAAAAATCCATCTGCTACAGATGTTCCCTTGGGTGATGGATTTTCTCCTCTAGTCCCATAGTGGGTCAGGAAAGCCTAAGGAAGCATCCCCTGATGGGCTTCCCTTTGCTCTTCATTCTTCTGCTGGGCAATACTAAGAGGTTGGATGGACACCTCCTGCCACCTCCTCTTCCTCCTCCCTCTGACTCCAGTGGGGGACATAGCAAAGCCTTGGTGCTGACTTCCCCTGGCCAGATGCCCACTGTGTGCAGGAGGGGGCAGGATCCAGATGTGCCAACTGAGGTTCCCAGTTTTAGGAAGGGCTGGGACTTGACTACTTGGTCAAGTGTTTAATTCCTCAGCTCCTGGATTCATAATGATTTAAAACATTTAATTTTGTTAAAGATGCAACAGATTCCTGTGTTATTATCATTTAACAACTTTAATTAACTATTTAACCACCTTGCTTACATTGCCTTCTTGTTTATTCCTAACGTAAAAAGTTGCTATGCAAATCTGAAAAAAATTGCCATTAACAGTTAAGGAAGGTTGGAGAATGTGGAAGTTAGTTACTGTTTGGTTTAGCATTGTACTACAAAAAAAAAAAAAAAAAAAGAATTATTTGAATCTCCCAAGTAAATATGGCAGGGCCAGGAGCATAGGCCAACCAGTGGCATGTGGACCGGCCATAAAATTAAAAATAAACTTAAGAGTAAATGTGCAGCTAAATGCAGACTGTGAGGATAGGATGTGAACTTCAGCTATTTCCTGGAGCTAGTGTGGTTCCAAAGTTTAACAGCTTTAGCCTTTGGAGACCCGGAGGCGTGCATAGTTGTTTTCAGTTTCTCCTCCTTTCATCTCCCCCCACTCGGAGCCCTACCACCTCCCAGCTGCCCTGCTCTCTCCATCTCTCTCTGCAGAAGGACACTCCTCTCACCCTCTAACAAATGGCCCATACGGCTCATGGTGTGGGGGATCACTGCGCAGCAGCGGTGCCTCCCTTACTGCCCTTGTGTCCTCCAGCCCACTCCAGCAGGATGGGGGCCCCAATTCCCATTTTTTCCTCAAGACTCACTGGTCTGCAGAGGATTGACTGCTACCTGCCAAGTGCCATCCAGGGAGATGAGCAACTGCCAGCTGCTCCCTGGGCATGATGGCTCATGCCTAACAATTCAGCTTTCTATGATGACTTTCAGTCTTGAACTTTCTTTTTATTTTACGAGCTTTTTTTGGTTAAAACAACCATGGAGATAATGGGGAAGGGTTAATGGAATAGCTAACACATCCTTATCTCACAGGGGCTGTATGATAATAAAGAGATATTTTCAGGCATAAATTTGTTATTAGGGGATGTACTACAAAGCTCAAAAGTATCTCACTAAGCCTAGCTTGAGCTTTGTGTTCTTTTTGCTTGTGTCCCTTGTGCTTGCATAGACTCAAGGCCAAATTCAATTTAGGAATATGTTTCTAAAACATATCTTGACATCTCTCTCATTTATAGTAAAACTTTTTTTTCATGCTCATTTCTCCTAATACCATATGATAGTTTTTTTTGTTAAAATAGAAATGCATGTAAAAACAAATTCCAGTGTAACTCCTTGAATGCCTTGAAATATCATAATGAATTATTTTTCATCATTCAAATTACATTGTTCCAGTAGTGCCAAACTCATAACCCAAATCTCCAAGATATGTACATCCCCCACTTCTCCCTGGTTGGCAGTGGCACTCAGCAAGGTCCCTTCCATTAAAACCTTTTCTCCCCTTGTCACCTGCTGAAATAATCTAATTTTACAGTAACAGACAAAATAATAGATTAGATAAATAGCAGAAGAAATCTAGGAGACATTGTGATGAACTTTCAATAAATTTGTTTACACTTTTGAAATGTATAGGAGGAGGACGAGAAGAGTTGAGTACACATAAACCTTATTCATTCTAGTTCTTGATTTTGCCTAGAAGAAAATGTGTTGAATAGAGTCAAAGAATGGAAGAACAATGTAAACTGCAAACATGACAGTGGAGGCTTTCTTAGAGAAAGCAGAGAGGAAAAAGAACACAGTTGGAGATAACAGAATTAAAGACTTCAGATTTCTACATGTAAATACCTGTGCTTTGATTATCTCTGCTACAACCACAAGTGTCATGAGATGCACATTATTTTTACTGTCTTTCAAGGTAAATTCAACACACACTTTCACCTAGCAGCACCCCTAATTGACAATACAGTTAAATTTATGGCAATGCAAAATCCATAATAACATATGTTCTTTCCCTAGTCCCTCGTACCACTCCTTCTTCCTCACCAAAAAGAAACTTATTATCAAGAAAGGAATGATAAAAGGAAATAAACATTTAACCATAATCCCTCTTCAAAAAATGTTCATAGCATTCCCACCTCCTTAACATCTTTCCTCAAGTGAATCATAAAAAAGTCCATTATGCATCCCTGCATGAACCAAAATTAAGAATTAGGTGTGCATCATACAGCAGCTAATAAACTGTAGGTTAGAGTTCCCATGGCATAGCAGGGTGAGTTAAAGACACTATGGCAACTTTAGAATACAACATTTTCTATTAGAGTATTTATCATTAACTCCTTATTAATTTACAGATGAACAAACTTATAATATGTGTATGTATATGTGTATGTGTATGTATATGTATATGTATATTCACATCACTCACGTGTGGTGTTTGTGCATTCTTCTTACACACAGAAATTACTAGCAAAGTGCTGTTTTACCTAAAACGTGTTTCTCTGTGCCAAAACTTTGGTGCTACATAATTGTAATATATTTAAAGTATATTGGGCATTGCAAAAGGCTCAATTCTGGGTAGTAACAAGCAACATCTTCCAGAGCTGAAACCTCAGTGCACATATTTCTTACTTTTTCCATGAAAAAAGAGGCAGAAGAAAACTTAATGTGCTCTCATAACACTATTTACTTAACCATAGAGTCTTAAAGTCCCATTAAGATTTGGGAAGATATATGAAAAAAATGTGTCTGCTTGATGTGGCTTGCAATCCACCTTTATATTGCTTTTCCATACACTATCTTCCGGTACTATTTTGTTACAAATATGGTAAATAACATATTGTCACAGTAGATACCAGAAAATCACCAAGATTAATAGGCATATATGGTATTTGAAAGTTTCTAAGAATTTTACTTAAATGAAGGGTTTTCTGGTTCCCCCAAAATAATTTCCTCTTTGTACCGTCATAGAAAACAGAGAAGTCAGAGGCTTGCACAAGGAACTTGGGGAAGGAAAGCACCAGATTTTGGTTTCTCCTTTTCTTTTTCTCTGGCAATGAAGACTTAATTACAGACAGATTTTTCCATATGATGCCTTTATGTTTGCATACCTTCAGCATGCAGCTACGCTACCACTGACCCCTTCAGGTCCATCACTGCTTTGAGCTTACAAAACTATCAATCCTTCAAATGATCTACCAAACTGACGCCTGTGAGGGGAAAATCCCTCAGTGTGCTTAAACCCATGTGGCAGTAAGTGAAGCATTTCTCAAAACAAAGGGGCTAGAAGTAATCCTATATTTGGACTACTGATCGGAGTTTCATCACATGAAGTAACCCTTCATCAGTACAATTAGTCTTCAAAATGTTTCAACAGCTGGGGCTAGTTGTCACTTCCAGAAGAACATTATCACCTGTTAAGGAAATAGGACATTTGGGGACATGCTTCACTAGCAATTTAGGGAGAGCTTTCTTCCCAGAACTGAAGGAGGAAAAAAAAGCAGAGTGAGATTTTTTGAACTATATCATCCAATGTGCAAAATGTATTTTGTAAGTGAATTGTCTGAGGAAGCATTCCTTTGAATCAGCCTTTTCTGTTACAGTGCTTTTATGAGCAGTCTGTGAAAATAGCCGCTTTGCCAAGTGTGTTAATAACACCGTTTTGTACACTGCAAACTGTTTCATGGGTCACCAGTGAAGATGGAGTTCATTAAAAGATAATTTAAGTTCTTCTGCAGTCCGAGTTATACTGGGGGAAATCCAATGTAAACCAATGACTTCATGTTATCAATTAAAACATAAAATTGCCTGAACAATCTTAACTCTGCTTCATTGAGCACAGTCTGGCACAGCCTTGAAGTATGTCACTGTGTGCTGCTTCACCCTCATCCCAACCTGCGTTTCAGCTGATTCTGATGGGATGATGAAGGGACATTCAAAATACTCAATTTTGAATGTAGCCTTCAATGCATGACCTTTTTCATAGTATAGTGCAAACTACAGTTCCCCATCACAGGATTCATCTCATTAACTTTAAAAGTCAGAAACCTTAATTATTTAGCCTCTGTAGGCATCCTGCACTCCTTCCTCCAGAGGGCGATTCATCTGACCTATTTTAGACGACCACTCAGGGTGCGATGTGTCTCTTGATTTAGAGTGGGCATTTCATGTGGAATGATTGAGTCAGTACCCTCAGCTTCAGATCAAACACTAATGTGGTCTAGGATGATCAAATAATTTATTTTTTTTTTCTGCAAGGTCTTCCAAATTCCTTGTCTAAAAAACCAAATTCTCCTGAACATTATTTGTGAGAGTTTATGGCTATCTATAAAGTTATTAGGTTCAGTGAAGAAGGTACGTGGGTGTAAATAAGATATTGGACTTTAACAAGAGATTAATTTTAATAAGATGATATGATCCAGTGAGGTCTTCTGAACACTAGTACTTGCTGTCATTTCTCAAACTTGAATCACTTGCCATAGCTTACATCCTCATTAAAAATGGTGCTGGGTTCTTTGGGCCAATGTTAAAATTCCTGACCAAAACAACTGTAAATGCAGGATGGGATCAGCACTCACCCCCATATCTAGGTCCAAATGCACTATGTAAGGCTTCGCACACTAAAAATAAACTGAATCAACCCCTCTCCAAAAAGACTGCAAATTTCTGAATTCCTTCAACTGAAGTGGCTCCAGAGTTTGTTCACTTTAACTAAGTTAAAACAAAGATTGACTTTTTTTTTTTTTTTTTCCTCCTTAATTGTCTAACCATTGAACTGTGGTAATACAACTGTATGATGGGTTTTGTTTAATCACACACATTTTCAGGCACTATTCAGGGAAAGAGGAAGAATGTCTTTTGTTACGGTACATGAATTTTGGGTGTGTAACATCTACTCCTTGCTCTGCCAGAGGCTTCCCAGGGAGATTGTCTGAAGTCCCTCAGAGTCATCTGTACTGAACTGGGGTCTCCAGATGGGACTTTGTCTCCTCTGTGCTTCCTTGGTCCCAGGAAAGGGACAGGCACATCCCCAAGGATGACTCCAGCCTACAGCAGGCTGACTCTCCCTTGGAGGATGCCACTCTCTCAATCTCTGCATGACTCAGCTTCCCATGTGTAAATATCCTCCCCTTCAGTTATCCTGGAAGTTCACAGTTGCAAGGGCTGTCTTTTACTGCCAGCCTTATTTTTTGCATATATAACAGGTCTCTGTTCTTGGTATGCTGTGTTATAGTACTCACTACTTTTGTATTACACAGAGTTAACAACATTGTCCATTAGCACTTGCGTTAAAATGTTTGTGCAATGTTTCTCCTTTCCACTCATTTATCCTTTACACCCAGAGGTAAATAGCATCGCTTTGTTTCACATATTCATCCTTCACCTAATCTCTTTATTATTGTCTGATATGAGCTAGAAAATGTAGAGAAGTACCATGCGATTCATCAGTGAGAGTATATTCTGATTTCTACGGTGGCTGACGGATCATAAACCCATTTGCCTCCAGCACATGCCTCCCAACCTGAGCGGAGCTGCAGGCACTGGAGCGGTGCACACCAACTCCACTGTGAGGCATTACAGGCATTTCTCTCATTGGTGGTAAATATCTGGGAAATCTCTCTTCATTTTTGGCACTGCAATTCTTATGCTCAGCTATAACTTAGAGATAAATTATGGTTCATTCAGCTGCCATTAGCTTCAAATTAGCAGTGTCATGCAACTTTTTTTTTGTATAAATATTATTAAAGCTACAGATTCCAAAAGTTAGGATGTATATTAACAGAGTGTGCTCACTAATCCCAGGAAGATCATGCCTCCTGTTTCATGGGATTTGGGCTTGTCTCTGATTCAAACAGATTTGTGGTGTGAAATGTTAAACAGTGCTGCTGCTGAATAGTTGTTCACAAAGGCCAATGCTGATACCTCATTTTTCTTGTCCTCACACACTCTTGATTGCACTGGAAACTGCTCCTTTGAAAACAAAGCAACAAGTGAAAAAAGCCACAATGTTTTCTTCCATGGTTAGTTGCCTGTAGTTGGCAAAATAAAAGCCTGGACTGAGAAATGAAGGCTTTTTCTGTTCTTATCCCTTGTCATACCAAAGGGGACTCATGACTTGCAGTACGCACGGGTGGATTCAGATGTAATCCAGCTATTTGTGCCCTTCACCCTGAGCTGCTTGCTGCAGCCTGTGAGGTGGGACTAGAGCAGAGCCAAGTGACAGGATGCTGACGGTGCTTTCTGGTGGCCACTGTCAAAAAACATTTAATTTATATGCTTTGCCATACACATACATCAAGTTCCCTTGGCCCCCATCAAGTCTCTGAAAGGAAGAGCCAAGTCATGTCCCTTGGCTTGGCTCATCCTTGGCAGAGGTTCAAGCTTTCAGCTTGCCTTGGAGTAGATGACATTCAATTACAGCTATCCTCAGTAAATGTTCAGCTTCAGAAGCTAGTTAGTGGTCTCTGTTACTTTATATTGGCCCTGTCTGAAGCTGCTGGGTTTGAGGCCTGAGCACTTTCCATCCTTACAGAGAGTATCATGTGGTAAGTGGGGATGTTTGCAGGTTCTGCGGCACATCAGATTGAATGGAAACATTTTTCTCATAATAAAGACTTCTCTAAATTACTTTTTTATTTTCTTAAGAATGAGAGAGACAACCTAATGCTTTAGAAGAGGATTAATAATGTTGACTTGCACTGGATAAAATCCTCCTTCAAGTTGTAAATGATCAGACGTTGACAGTCATTCATCTCAGGTACCAAGCCAGCCAGATATAAGTCAGCAATATATCCCTGTTAGTGCTAAACTGAGACGGAGGAAACAGATGCTAGCTCTCAGCAGGGCTTATTAGACCATGCTCAACAGCATGTTGACATAGTTACACGGTATCCCAACTTCTTCTGGCCTGCAACTGCTTAGCGCATCACAAAGGCAAAGGAGCAGGCAACTGCGCAAAACCTGACAGGCGTGCCTTCACTCTAAGACACTGGGTTTGTGGAAGACTTTTAAAAGCATCAGGGGGAGCTGAAATTTCTGTTGTCCTTTGCACTTTTGAAAAGTCTCCCTCTTGATTAACACACCCATCCCTACGCTGTGGCTCTCAAGCCACCTGCGTAGCAAACCATTTATTTGACTGTAGGCAGGCTGTTGTGGTTGCACGTGTGCACTGACTAAGGGACCAAGTATGTGCACTGGACATCAGGAGATCTCTTATGTAGAGAGGTAGTCATACCATTCCCCTAGAAAAGAATACCTATCAGAAGTAAATGGAATGAAAGCTGCACTTTTATCCACCTTCTCCCTTCCTGCTCCCCCTGTTAGTACCCCAGGCTTGTTGCGTGCCTCTTTATGTTGGTGCTTACACTAATAGTGCTTTTCATATGTAGGCAGCATATAGTGTCTTGTGGGTACCTGCTGTGACTTTCAATGCACAAATGATAAATTATTATTTCAATTTTTAATTCAAAATTATTTTAAAATTTTATTATTTTAACCAAGCCTCATCTTGCAGCAGTGACTGCTCAAAGAGCTGTCTTGCATCAAACTGTTCAATGACATTATCACACACATAATCTGAAACTAAAATAAGGACGTTGTGTATGTCTTACCTGGTAATGATCGATAGTTTTAATGAATGTCTTCAGCATTTTATGGAAGGGCACTTTAAGTAATTCAGAATACAAAGAAGGTAGTTCCAGTACTCTTTTGGAGACTTGATGATATTCAGCAATTTGTACATTTCATTTTTTAAAACAGTCTAGGTTTTATGCTTTCAGAACAAATCTGCTAAACACATATCTGCGTTGCTTTGTTTAAAATTACAGCTAGCAAGCCAAAAATGCACGTTCCAACTGACCAGTCTCATGGGAAACTAACTTGACATCCAAGTGCTAGCAATGCAGTGGAGACTGTCATTGCAACTGCCTCAGGTGACACCGTCCTGTAAACAGGGCTAGGCAAGATGAAAAAAAAAATCTCTTAAAATTATCTATCTTCTTCCAACCATTTCTGGACTGTTCTTGACCAGTGACTGATTCTGTCACTGTGAATTCTGATTTCCCTGTGCCAGTGGGCATCAAGGCAATCAATGCTTAGCTGTAGTTAGCTACCAAGTCAAGCTTTTGGACAGAAATGACCACTCATGTCTACCAGTGGTTGTGTCTACAGGGACAACAAGTGGCCAAGAAAGACTTGGACTGCCTCATCATGACTTGTTTGCCTGAACACCAGTCCCAGAAACCAACTTATTCTTATGTCCGACTCATTCTTTCAAAGTTTGTTTCTTTCCTGGGTGTATGTAATTTCAAAATACTTTGGGGATTTTTTGAGTGTTTGAACTTTTACAGGACTAATAAAATCATACAAGGAAAGGCAGGAAAAGTGGTTTCTTTATATACTACAGTATCACAAACCACCTGAATGAACTTGATGCACAACAAGATGTTAGGTTGGCTGTGCTTACTCCTACAGGTCAGGTGCAATCATTTAAAGGCACCTCCTCATAGACCCCATCTTTGATTTTAGCCCATCCACCAAATCCCATCTGTTTGATATACTTTTATGACACATGTGATGACTTCCAAAATGAGCAGTCAGGGCAAAAGTCTAACTGTTGAGATGGTTAATATGCCATTCCTCAAGTTATGAAAATGCAGTGTCTAAAGGCAGATGAAATGACAGTGACCTGAAATAACAGGAAGCTGGCCTCAGTTATATATCTGGCAGGGCCTGAGGGTGAGGGAAGCTTGTGATTGTATCCAAAACTATGAAGTATAGCCCTGCCCCCAAATGCACTGGAAGGCATATTTCAGCCTACAGCAAGTCAAAGTTCAGGCACCATGGCCTTTGGGACTTCTGTTCCGTCCTCGTTCAGATCCAAATACAGAAGCTTTGGAGTGATCTTTTGACTCTACTGCTGAATTTCACTGTCACCTAAGTCTTCCCATCTATTCAGCTGTTGGCTTTCCCCAGCTCATTCACCAGCATTCATATTTCTCATGTGACAAATGAGAACGAGAGAGAAAAGTAAACTCTTGCATTAACTCAAAGTCTCTCCTGGGAGTCTGGAATGGAATGCTGGAGAATCCAAACTTTTGCAACCCTTTTTGTTTGCCTTGGAATATGCAATGTTTTGTGAAATCTGTTCTGCAAAATGGTTAGCAAGAGGTGAATGGAAATCTCTAGGAAAAAAAGAAAGGTGCAAAGTACAAACAGAGCCAGATAAGAAAAAATTCGCTTGAATCTAGGAATCTGAATTATCCCATCAGCGCGCTAAAAAGACAGTTAATGCTCTGTAGGGAAAAATTGCATGTCCTGATGCTTTACGGGTCACGAACATTGCCAAGATTCACAGGGTATACCTGCACATCTCTGCAATCAGTTCAGATGCAGTGGTAGCAATAATGGGGCTTAGTCTCCCTCTGCCCAACACCTGCTCCCAGTTTCCTTAGTGGGGAATGACGACTTTCCAGAAGGATCATTCAGGGAGAAAATATGCAATAAAAGTCTGCTCATTTTGATAAGCAATATAATTTCCATATTAAAAACTGTGCCTAAGGAAGCTTGATGGAAAAAATGCTAATAGGCAAATACAGTCTGACAGGCACATTGAGTCAAAAGGTCTCTGCCCAAAACTAACCGCAGTTATTCTAGTTGAACACTTGTGTAAACTTCTGGCTGGGCCTCTCTGCATTCAGACATATCACATACACCACAAACACATGGATTCATGATGTGCTGAGGCCAATCTAGATGCAGTCTCTCCCCTAGAAGGACAGTTTCGTTGTCCCTGATCCCCTGTCTCTGTATCCCACCCCTTCCTGTGTATCGGTTCAGCAAGCCACATCACTTCATCCATCAACTGCTTTGCTCTTCACTGCCAACTTCCAGCCAGAGAAGCCAGCAGAGGTGGCTCGGCCGAGCCATGCAGCAGCTGGGTACCAGCAACAGGGGAGAGGACATGTAACCTGGATCAGAGTGGAGGAGAGCTGACCTCTTGCTCCATCAGCGGCTCATAGCGTAAATTGATAGTGAAATTGCACCCCACAGCTACCCATTAAAACATTATATGGGGAACTGATCATTTTGTGCTTGGAAATAGAAGACTGAAATGGGACTGAGCTGTTGCTGCTCACATGATTTATGATTTAGAGGATTGCTAGTGCTAGCTATCTTTATTAAAATCTTCTTTGCTTTGGTGAGCCAGCATGGGATCCCCAATCTTTTGAGGATGGTCCAAAGCAATTTTAGAGTCTGTGCTCAAAAAGTTTCATTGTGCCCTGATTGTTCATTGTGGAGGTACAGTGGCACTGGCAAAGGGAGGAGGTTTCACAGACCTTTCCACCTCACGGCTTAAGTCCTTTGGGTTTTTGTGGTGATACACAACTTTTGGGTAGGAAATAGGCTATGGAACACCACAGAACAAAGAACCAGAAATGACACAGGTATTTCTAGTCTTGCCTCCTATAGGTCTGCTTAGAGAGAAGGACAGGGATTTTTTCACTGGCAGTTATGAAGATTTCTGTCATGGCCATTGGCAGGGAGACGACACAGTGTCCCAAGATCACTGCTGCCAAACCTGACAGGTTTGTTGGCTCTCTCAGTTTATGGGCAATGTCCCTAATTCTTTCATTGTATGACTACAAGACAGAAGGAGAAATTTGCTTTTCCAGGGACTGGAGGCCTCAGCCCCACACACAACCACGCTAGAAACTGCTTCCTTCCAGCAGCTGCTTGCTTTTGGCTAGGATCTGCTGGCAGTGCAGCTGGAGATGGGATGAACACCCAAGAGGTCGGGGTGAGACACCAAGATGACTCTGACTGTACCTTCTGGAAAGCATTCTCAGCAGGACTGCTGTATTTCTACATTTGCATTTGAGAGATCTTGTGCTTGCTCACATTTTAAGCGTAACCAGAGTCGGTGCATTAAGGTGTGAGAGATTTACAGACCACATCAAAATTTTAGTCTTTCCATTTTTTAAAAATTTTTTAAAATGGAAAGCGGTTGTTGCATAAGCACATACTACAAATGTTGCATAACCATATACTACAAAAAGATCTTTCTGATGTCTGAAATAGCCCAAGTATAGTTTGGCTAGGTTTTGTGCTTTAAGAAAGCACAAAAGGTCTTTCAAGTCTTCCATTATTTAAAGATGATTCCAATTTATGAAAGTGGAGCTGTGTTGTTAATTACACATATTTTGTGTGTGTGCAGATATGGAATTATAGGCAGTTTTTGTCTGACTCTGTTTTGATATATGACACACAGATTGAACTTTCAGCCTTCAACTTGCAATCTTTCCTAACAGTCATCTGAAAAATATAAAAGCATTGAACCTGTCCACCTTTGAACCACCAATGTTATTATGGTGATTCAGGTTTTCCTTTGAAAATGCTGAAAGAAGATCATACTCCAGCATGAGAAAGATAAGATTCAGTATTTTTCCTGTCGGTCTTCACAGCACTCACATATTTGTTTCTGTATTGGTAGTGATTCATATCACAAATGCCTTTGTCCATTTCTCTCTTTCTGCCACAATAGCCCAAGTAATTAACTAAGTGAAGAGGCTGTCAATTAAACACTGATACTAATCTTGGCATAAAAGCTCCCTTAAGAAACACTGAGTTGGAACATATTTTACAGCGTCACCACTGCCTTCATTCAGCTCACTTCTCGGACAATTAAGTGCTCCAAATGTTTGTGTGTCATCCGGGCAACATTAGTAGCATGAACGACCCCTGCTATAGATACAGTCCCTGCAAGGAATGTCTGGGGAATACAATGCCTATTGTGCCAGCAAGGCTGATTTTATCAGGCAAAGGACATTATATAGTTAATTAATGCCAAGATCTTTAATGATAAGATTGTCAAGGACAATTAAGAAGATGATTATAAGTGTCCTTGGTAACAAGAATGCAATACTGATTTTAGCTTACTTTCACTAAGTGTGGCTTAAAGGTCAGTTTCTCTGAAGTGTGAATACTTAAGCATTCTTTGGATAGATGTCATTATACATTAATCTCAGGAGGAAAACATTTTTCTAATCTATCTGTGCAGCAAATGAAAATTAATGTGAAACTCTTGCTAAGAAATTAAGGTAATATATTTCAACAAGAAACATCTAGCCAGTGTCGCATCCTCAGCAACAGCTCTGGATCCACGCTCTGAGATGGAAAGACTCACTCCAACTTCAGCCCATCTGGTTAAGGGCCATGACCGTGCAGTCAGTAGATGAACAGGCCCTCCTCAGCCATTCCATGCATGCTCAGTAAGCTTCTCCTCTTTCTTGCCTGCCTAATATTGCATCCAGCTTTACTGTGTCTTGCTCAGGCACCAAAACCAAGCTGAAATAGCACTTGACGTAAAATCCCTCTGTGAACCAGATAAGCTTACAGAAGAAAAGTGATGGACACTGGTAGTACAGATTGCATCTTGAATGTTGAAATTAAGAGATGAATTAATTTGTCCATTAGAACTGGAGAAGGGCATGCTGCAAGAGGACATTTCAGCTTTCCTCAAAGACATCATCATTGCAGGGTACTTCATGATTTAAAGTTCTAAGTAACTACATTATAGATGGATCTAGTGCTGCATGTATGTTTAGGGATGAACAAATTCTACTGTATCCGTCCATAATCCCCCCAACTTCTAGTGGACATTTTATGATGATAGTAACGAAGCTCTTATAGCTTTTGTAAAAGGAATAAGCAAGAGACTTTTCTTACCACACTATCCCTTACGGGTTAATTCAGTATTTGGCTTCTCTCTGATGAACAAAGTATTAATCACTGACTTAGAAATAAAATATAGAGAAAACACATTTGCCAAGGTGAGAATATTGTGATCTAATGTTCTTTTATGTGGTGGGAGCAGAGTAGAGAACAAATTAGCATACCTGAAACTTGAATATTTCAAAAGTTTTTAGCAGTTGCTAGCACACTTGAAAATCAGTTTTAAGTAGGAATTGTTTGAAGAATGGATGACCAACAGATATAATTCCACAGATATGAAAAAAAAAATTGCTTAGAAAAATCTGTGATAGTTAAAAATAGACATGAACATTTGATATTTTTTTAAATGACAACAGTTGTAAGGAGGGAAGAAAAGGAAAGCTTTCAGCTATAAAATGTAATACACAATTCCATTTAGAGTAAATAAAGGAATATCTAAAATATCAGTGACCATTTAATTAAAACTGAAGATAAGACATTAAAAAAACATATATAATAGATAAATCCACACCAGGCATCAGGTTAATATAGAAACAGATGGCATAATTAAAAATGGGGTACAGAAAAAATAAAGAGATTTAAGAGAGGCTGCAGTGCCACCTTTAGAACAAATAAGTCTATATGGAGCTATAAATGGAAGATGAATCTTATTGTTTGGGAAGAAAAGAACATGAGGTAGACATTTGTTAAAATTACTTATTTGCAAAACCAACAGGTTCAAACTTGCATCCAAAATCCTGAAGGATAAGCTAAGGAGCTCTTCAGATCAGAATTTGGTTCTAAGCACTCAGTAATAAACTAAGAAGATAAAAAAGGATAGAAAATTGACTTTTTTTTTTTTTTTAAAGAAAGGGAAAACAACTGAAGAAGTTGACCTAGGGAAACTTGTGCCAGTTACCTGATGTCAATCCTGAGCAAAATAATGAAAGTTTGTTCAAGACTACCAAGAAAGAAGTATGTTCAAGCCTACCAATAAGAAACTAAACGCTACAAAAATATGGTTAAAGGTAATCAGCACGTTTCGTGGAAAGTCAGTCGTCTTAAACATAAAAAACACTAAGATTACCCATTTTGTCAAGAAATGCAGCTGTTTTCTGGTAGTATAACTTGGATTTATCCCAGGTACCTGATATGGTACCAAAAGCCATACTGATTTTAAAACCCCAGTTCACTCTGAACCAGGGACATATTCTGTTTGCCAGTGCTTGGTTTAATGGGTTGGGAAGCCCAGGCACCACTGTAACACAAAACAGGATATAACATTTAAAGGCATGTGGCCTTGAAAGCTGCTTACATGTAACCTTGCTTAGTCACCCCAGAGGAAGTTCAGTCTTTTTTTTAAAGGGTTTTCCAGAGGAATCAAGATCTGGCCCTTCCTTTTAGCACAAAAATACATTTTAAACAGTGTAGAAGACTGCAGTTCTGCAATGTCATCAGATCATGGAAAATATATTTTCTTTTCACTTATTTCATAGTTATTATCTCCACTTCATCTGAGACAATTGCCTTCCAGATATTAGCCCCCACAACATAAATGCATTCACTGGACCATGCCTGTCAGTCAAAGCTGCTACGTGCTGTGATGTTGTTTCTGTACCTATTTTTATTTTGGAGAGGTAATGACTGGTCAGGCACTCAAAGCATCATGTAAGCCAAGAGCTCACCCCATTCTCCCCAGGCATTTACCAAATGTGGCTGCACACAACCCCACAGTTGCATCCCACCATCAGAAAATGACCGCTTTGTATAAGGATGTGAAAAGCTGGAAACCACCAACGGGACCTGTACACGAGCATGCCACATCCCCTTTTGACAGCCGCCTTCTCCCATTTTTTCCTTTCGTTCTCTCATATGTCAGATTCACTTCAGCTCTCTCCGTCGGGCCCTAAGCTGGTAGGCAGGAAGACCTGATATAAAAATGTGGTTTAGGTGAACCGAGGCTCCATACTTGAGAGCAGGAAAGGAGCTAGGAAGTGTTGAAATTCAAAACCAGGGGTATAATTTTGATAAATATCCATTACAGTTGCCTCTACTTTTTCTTCTCTCCCATGCCGTCCCCAGTCATTATATCCATTTGTTTCTGATCTTTCCTCTTCTAAGGTTCACACTGAATGCTCTGAAGACTACTTAGGCCTTTCTGTGAAAAAGTTGATTCATAATCTTCTGTCACTACAAAGTTTGTGTCACTACGTGTACCACCACAGCTGTCAGAAAGCAGCCTCTGCAGCCATACCGCAACATGCACCACCGAGAATAGACTTAAAGAGAGAAAATAAATAATATTGCAGGTCACCGACCAGTGGCCAAATTCTCTGCTGGTTTACTTCCATGCTTGAGCATGTTTCTGAGTAGAGATGGGACTTAGCAAAAGTCTGAGCCTGGAAGCATAGCCACTTACCCCTTCCCACCCGAAGCTGTGTGTATACTAACAGCTTCATAACCCACCCTTCAATTTACTCTGCACACTTGGAAAATTGAGAGATTTTTTTGCGTGTGACAAATATACAACAATTATGAAGCATCAGCAGTGGAAAAAAAATACACTGATGTTTTTTGCTACACAGAAATAAAGCTGTTTGCAGAAAGGTGGAAGAAGAGTAGTGAATAAAATCAAGTGTTAGGTTTTTGCACAACACTTCATGTTTGGCATCAAAGATATTTTGCCATCAAGGATATACTGATATAAGCAGCAGCTGCTGCTCAGCAAGTCTGTTTTTTTAAGTACCTTTTAATTTCTTTATTATTAATCAATCGCACTGCAGCTAAATTGAAAAGAAATTGCAGTTCTCATTGTCCATTGACACATGACAGTATTATTCAGAGGGCTGCCTTCCTGGCAAACCAGTGGATTGCTTTTGCTGGCTCAGAGACTTGAACATGCAGCCTTTCTGATGCTGACAGATTCCATCTGCTCCCCTTTAATTAACATCTAATATGTAAACTATCTAATACATGTAACACTGCATAACAAGGGATTAAGAAATAGAAGGTAACCCTTCATCATAAAGCAGTGTCATCTCTTAGGATCTCATTACGAATGGTAAACGGTACCAAAACGAAATGGGAACCACACACTAGCAGAAACAGCAACATGTAGGTACTCTCACCGTGACAAGTATAAACATATATGAACACAGAAACCAAATAATATCAGCTTTCATAAATGGATTCACATAGGTACCACTCCAGCTCAGACATCAGCTGATTTAATGCAATTATAAGGAAGTATGGGATCTACTAATTTGCATTCCCTGTTATTGCTAGCGACACGAGAAGCATTGTTTCTATAAGACTCTGGTGCAATTCATTAAACCCATTAAATGTGCTAATTAGCTCATGTTCTACAAATGAAAGTGTCTAGGCTGCACTCTGCTGTCTAATATCTGCCAGCAGCCAAAAGCTGGGGAGGAAAATATACAAAGAACACCTTCTAGGAAAGCCCTGTAACCAAATTAAGATGTCAAAAGTAAGGGAGATAAAATGCCTTTCTGAATCACAGCAGCTGATGAACAGGCATGAAATTTATGTGGCTGGGGGACATGGCTTGCTAAGTTATGTGAAAGGTCAAGGCTGATATGTTTTCATGATAACATCTAACCAGAACACAAGCATTTGGAGAGTCTCATCCACACATCTATCTAGTGAGTTAGATTAAACTCATGCAGAACAGCTGCAACAAGGCTTGCAATGCTCAACAAAGGGCAGGAAGATTAGACACCTCGATAATAAGACATGAAAGACCCTAATGGCAAGAGGAGAAGGGGAACTGCACTCACTAACCCGCAGCAATGACAAAATCATTATTTGAAGCCTCTTAGAAATGACTGAAACAGAGGGGGAGGAGGAACAGGGGGGACAGTGTGAGATCAACACCTCCTGCAGGGTTGGCCTTTGGTTTTCTGCAGAATGTGAGCTACGATCTTGTGGTACAAGCCCTTGAGCTAATAATATTGTTTTAAGTTGTACCAGTTGTTCTCCATTTGCTCAAAGTGGATCTGGGAGTCCAGTCCCTGAAAGCATGCTCACGTGAAACTGCTCTATGCTGAGGGCTTAGCAGGTCTCTGAGAGGAGAGAGGAAAGAACTGCTCACATGTCATTAAGGCATATACATATTTATTTGCATTTCCCTCTTCCCTGCTTCCCGTTTCAGGAGGTGTATATGCAAATGCCTTGCTCCAACCCTACGCAAGACAGCACAGGAGCCCATCTTTCACAATATCTTCAGTGGGGTCTGGTCAAAAGCTTCAGGTGAGGAACAAGGTTCGCAGTGGGATCCATCCCATCTGGGACTGATTTTTCAGTCAGTGACTGTAGTTATCAAAATGGAAGAAAAAGGGATTGCATTGGAGTCAGTGCAAATCTACATGAGTATACTTTGGCATGTGCCCTACATCTCTGTTTCTAAGAGCTTGGGTGCCTCATAATATGCATATTTAAGAAGCGATGAAAATAAATAAAGTTCACAAAGACCACAGACAGATGGCAATGAAGTCCCTCACAAGAAATGTGTCAATGCTACCAACTACCCCAAAGTGCAAAGATCCAAACTTACTGCTAACAAATGACACCGGAGTTTTAGCATGTCAGAGGTGCTTCACAAATAGTTCCCAAAAGTCATCTTTGCTTTGTTTTCTGTCCACTTTTCTCAACTTTTCTGTTTACACCACTAATGTTTTTGAATGCTGGAAAGGTGTATTTTGGTCAGATGATGCCAGATGAACTGTTTGTTCATGGCATACTTATCCTGTCCTCTTCACTCCAGTTAATAGTCATGTTTACACTGTCGCAAAGGCAGTGTCTGAGCGCTCCTTAATAAAACACTCATATCAATATTGTGACAAGGCACAAGTCTCACTTGCCTGAACTATGTACTGTTTAGGCATTACATACTCTGTGCTATCTGTAATTTAGCACTGTCTTGAGAAAAGACCTAAAGGAGAAGAAAAAAAGACCCTAAATCCTCATCTTTATTCAGTTCTTCCTAAAATGGGTGTTTTTTCCATTTATTATGTTAATTTGCTAAACATACAGATTAATTGCTTTCCGAACCTATTATTTTCTCTGAATTTTTGGGGGGAGAACAAACCTTCTACTCAGTTATTTATGTGCCGAGATTTGCTTCACAGTAGTTTTAAGATCAGTCCTGGATTTCCTAACCCTTTCTTTCTTTTTTTTCCTGCCACAGGCTAAATGCATTAGATGGATACATGACCATTCAGAAGCCATTAAATCTTCCTTTTGAGAAGAGACTCTCTATCTAGAGTTTCACTCTTATCTCTGTTTCCGATCAGAGGAGGAAGTCCTGCTACAGAGATCCTGCCTTGAAGCCTTCCACCAGCATCCTGCTCTGCAGGAGAAGGCTCGTCCTCTTCTCCGCACCCCTGTGGCGTCCAAAGACCCCGCTAAAGCAAGCATGGATTTTCTGTCTGATCTCTGTGTTTGCTCTCTTAGGAGTGGTCACCCTGCAACAAGCAAGCTGAAATGCAGATTTACTGTCATAGGGCCTTGCTCCAGACAACGTCTCACACAGCACAGGGTGATTTCTGGGTTTGAAGCCATCCTCTTTAGGAGAGGAACTTGCACTGGCTAATAGAGGATGCACTTCAGTGAGATTGGGGAATAGAAGTTAAAGGAGGGCTTTCATACTCATGAAACAAGTTAATCAGAATGATACTGTAAACTAGGTAGTCACAACAGACATGTTTGTGAGAATCAGTCTGCAGGTTATTGAGCCCTTGCTCACTCTCCGACCAGCTGCTACATTCATAACTGCTGCAGCCAGAGCAGGTCCTCCATGTGGGTCCCAGGGGCTGGGGGGAAAAGGAAGGGAAAGAGTCTGTTAGAAAGTAACACCTGCAGTGGGAGTAGAGTCTGACAGAGATGACCAGCTCAACCCCACCAGCAGGAGCAGATGAGGAACAGAAATTTAAGCAGATAAGCCTATGAGCAGCAGAAGTCACGCAGAGAGGTTTTCTATGGCTGCCTTGCATGGATTTTCTGCTCCCTAGTAATCTGGTTGAGCTCAAATTACAACATTTCCCTTTGGGAAAGTACTAATCTTGGTGTGTTTCCTACACATATCTGATAGCTATCTCTAGATTTAGGAGTTCATAGAGCTTTCTCAAGACAGGAGTTCAATATCATGGAGGTCTCTGTTCTTCATGTCCTTGAAATGGACAACTGCGTGCAAACAACCACACAGGCAGACTAGGCAGAGTTTACTTACAGAAATCCCATGTTTTAGCAAAATAGGCTAAAAGTGGTTTGACAGCATTCACTTGAAATCTAGCAAGCTCCCTGAAAGGCTGGAGTACAGCTTTGGGCAAAGATCTCGCTCAACCCTAAATTTTTACTAATTTTCATATTGATTGAGCCATCTCTTTTTTTCATGCCAGTAGAACTTAGAAGTTTTAACATGACAATTAATGGCTCTCCACAAATAGACAGAGAGTGCCAAACACCAAAAGGAGCCAAAGTCAAGCTTATATCTCCAAGCAATTGAACTCAGTCAAAGCATATGCTTTGTACACCTTAGTAATATCATGCCAATGGAAAGGGAAAAGCTGTGGTCATATGTCAGTGAAGTTTTAAAAATTGATAAACAAAACTGAAGAGCTATTTTCCAGGCTAAGTATTTCTTAAGAAAAAAAAAACTTTTGCATTTGAGCAAAGAGTGCAAGCAAGTTGAACTTGTACAGAACAAGTAGCAGAGTTGTCAGCTACTGTGTTCCAGGCAGGATTGCTAGAGGATTTCAGGCATTTCTGTCTTACTTAATCACCGTTAACTGCAGCCTGGAATGCTGACACAATGTGTAGTGAAAGCAGAGAGTGTAAATTGGGCATGATAGAGGCTTCTTGGTGCAGGAAGGAAGTAACATAACACTGAACGCAGCTCAAGTTGCACTGTGAGAACAGAACGAATGAGCAAACCAGGTCTCTGTCACAAGACAGCAGAGAACAAAACAATATATAATTAAAAAGAGGTTTAGAAGAAAAAGACTAATGAAATGTTTCAATTTCACTTTACTTCCTAAACTGATCTTTTGAAATACAGGAAGAATTGGTATAGCTTTCAAAGCATGTTATGCTTTAGTTAAAATATTAATTTAAACAATTACACATGTTGATTTTAGTGAGAAAAATCTTACGCTTAAGTGCCAAAATATTTTTTCCAGAAGTTTTCAGGAACCCAACTCTTGTCAGCTCTCACGGACACTTGCATTCAGAACTTAAGAGAGGGATCTTCAAACGTGTCTACCATTTTGCTGAGAGCCCAACACACCCTTGTGAGTAAGAGTTCAGGATGTAAGCCCTGATGAGAAATCAGATGCCTAAACCCTACTGGCTTAAAGTTCCTGCAGTGTATTTTAATATGGGAAAAGCTTTTTGAAGCTCTGTCCTTACATTTATGATATTATCGGTTGCTGGGATTTGAGCAAAACTCTTGGAAGTGTACTTCTCAAAAAAACCCCATGTATCGTTGTCTACCTTGCATCTCCCTGGCATCCCCCATACAGAGAGGTAACAAGCAACTTTGTGTGGGCCCTAGTAATCATCAGCTGCTGTTCCTCTGTGTCCCAGCAGACTGGCCCTTCTTCCAGCCCAGCTTGCCTTAGGAAGTTTTACCCCACCCTTATGTCCTTATTCTCAGATGTTGTCTTTCACTCTGGTAGCGCAGTGGGTCTAACATGCTTATTGGGAGTCTCATGAGAGGCCACAGCCCTGGGCTTGCCCAGAGCTAGTGGTTGTCAGTGGTCACTGCCCATCACCTACATGGCCTTCACCCTCTGGATCTCACTGGGGCCTTTCACCCTTGTGCCAGCTGTAGGCAGTGGACACTGATGCCTACAGGCAAGATCAACAGTGGTGCAGTTAAACAATGGAAGAGACCAGAGGCACATTGGCAGGCATCCAACTCTGCTGTGAGGTAGAGGTCCAGGATCCTGAACCCAATAACTTCATGCCTGGAAGCATTGGGGAGACCATCCAGCACCCCTGGGGCTGATGCCTGCCATGGACCTTGCAGAGATAATGATGGGGGCTGGTGGGAACAGTCTCCTGTGCTGCCTTTAGTTAAACCAGCACATGTAAGTGCCACCCCATGAAGTGAGGACAACCATTACAGATCAAAAATGTCAAACATGTTGAATACCCAATATCAAACCCTACTGGTTACAGGTTGTCCAGAGACATTGTGGATCCTCCATCCTTGGAGATATTCAAAACCTGGCTGGGCGCAGTCCTGGACAATCAGCTCGAGGTCACCTAGAGCAAGGAGGGTGGATTGGATGATCACCAGAGGGGCCTTACTACCTCAGCTGTTCTGTGATTCTGTGACACCCAGTTAGGTTACTGCAGAGCAGAACTTGCAGCCTTGCCCCTGGTGACACCCAACACATCTTCCCCAGCAGCAAGAGCAGCATGTGGGCAACCTGCACAGACACCAGCATGTGACATGAAAAGCCTGGTGACACATCCATCCTACCACACAGGGGCTGTGTGAGGGACAGATGGTCCCATGGATGCAGGTCATTAGTGCAGTGAGCCTTGGGGTCCAGCACACCCTGAAATCTCTGTGGAGCTCAGGAGAAGCCCCATAGTGGCACTTTAAGGTTCTGTTAGAAGAACGGACGCAGGGAGACTCAGACACCAGGGGAGAGGGGGCAACAAGAAGCAACATCGTGTTTCCCCCAGCTCCCTGTGATTGTGCTTCTATCCCTAAACCCACTGAAGCTTCTCCTCAGAAAAAGTCTTTGGAATCTTACTGTCCGGCAGTGATTTTGTAGTTAACCCTGTTTTAACAGTTAAGCTCACCTTCACTGGAACCAAGGGACTTATAGAAAAGTATTGGGTTTATTGTACACAGCTAAGCTCTTGCTGCCCTAGCAAATAATTTTTCTCTGAAGCCAGTGAAAAAATCCCCAGGTGGAGCAAGACCAGCTCCTTTGCAAGCAGCCAACTCAGAATTATTCTAAAATCATGAAGAGGTACCGACCAAATTTACAAATCATTCTTTAGTCTCATCCCCTCTTTTCAGAACAGAACAGAAAATACTGTTTAGCTGCTCTGAGATTGACAGCCTTGCTCAGATATTCAGCACCATATGAAGAATACTCCAGAGAAAACTGCCATCAAAGTCTGTAGTGTATTTCTTAGAGCTGTTATATTATAGATTCCACATTGTTTGTTGTATCTAGCTACACGACACTACAAAAAACCCTCTCCTTTTTGTTACATGCCACCTCATTTTACCTTCATAAAGAAATGTTTAGGTTTCTATCCTTTTGGATGTGGATTGAATAATGTCACTTTTTTTTTAATGAACATATATTTTGAGTTTCAACGATAGAACACAAGGACAGACCCAATGAACAGCTCTATTATACTTAAGAAATTGAGTTTCTATTCATAAAGAGCTGAGTAGCTGCTGTTAGATGGTTTCCCACACAAAAAACACTGAATACCTCCAAATGAGGCTGACTGTATGAAAACACTAAAACATGAATAGGATTTCTTCTCAAAGGAAAGACTGAATCAAAGTACAACTATACTGATATATCTTCTAATACAGCTATTTACAACCTAAGAAGTACCTTTACCTTGGCTTAGAATCACTTTGATTTCAGCTACAATGTTTTTGTCATAAATATGCACCTTATTATACAGAGGAAGGGCTTCTGTGAGCAGCGTAAAGGACACATTTATACACTAATTCTCCTGAACAACATGTGATGTTTGCCGTGAAATAAAATACTTGCCAATTTTTAGCTGTAGAACATCTTAACTTTCTGTTAATATTTTTAATTGTCTGCTACTACTTTTAAAAAGTATGTACATGAACAAAAGTGACTGTGATATTCTTTGATAATAATTTTTCAAGAGTTATCCAGGAAAAGAGGACTTAATTCCCTGGTTCAATGACAAAAACAGTCTCTCAAGTGGCAAGTCTTAACCAAAGCAATGGAAAATAAAAGGGAGAAAATATTTCACTTTGTATAGAAGCCACACACAACCTTATAAAATTGTGCATCAGGTAACAAAATACAGTCTTAGTAGAAATTTTCAGAGATAGAAAGTTTTCAAGGATGCAAGCACATATTCCAGAAAATACATATGATTGTCTGTTTTCCTGAAGAGAATTTTATCATTTACAAGGGATATGAAAATTATTACTATTGATCTGTTAGTGCTTAATATCCTTTTTGTTTAGTCTGAAGCATAAGACAGTGTGCAGACTCATGCAAAGACTGGCTCAACAGCTGTAGCAAACCTTTGCTGAGGGTGAAGAAGGTGAAGCAGAGACATTCCTAATTCAGCTCTGTGCTGCCCAAGAGTCTCCCTATGCCCAAAAAGCAGAAAACAACAGCCAGGGCTGGCAGGAACATAGGTAGTGGCTATTCTGCTGGATTTTCAAAAAACGAGGCCATAATAACCCTTTCACTTACTAATAACTGATAGAGCACGTATCAGTGAACGAGTTCCCTACTTCAATTTTAAGTCCAAATTAAGAATGGATACTTCATTGCAAAGTGAGTATAAGCCCAGAGAAAGGAACAGAAGTGTTTTTCATCCCCAGCCTAAAATTTAAAAGGCAAAGCTCCGTCATTTGGGGATGCCACAAACTTTTTTTTGAAAGTTTCTGTCTAAAATGTTTAAGTTCAAGAAGATTTTTGGCTTAAAAGGGGCTGTTGTTGTTGTTGTTGCTTTAAAAGATGTAAAACTCTTAAGCCCGGTGTCCATGTGTTTCAACAGCAAAGCCACTTAGAAACAGCAGTATTTCTGCTAATGGAAACACTGTTCAAAGGGAGAACACTACTCCTTAGTTTTCCTCCATAGCCAGCATTTGCTAGAAGGGAAGAGACATTGACCTCTGCCTTGTGGTGGGTAAATGTTAGATTACATTTAGCAAGTGAAAGTCAAAAGTGCTTTCTTTGTTGCTTTTTAGTTAACAGCATCTGCTCTGTTTTGAGAAAGGCTGTTTGCTGTTCCTTCTACTCTAAAATTTTGGTCACAAAACTGATTCGGCTATGTTATTCACAGTGGGAGCACCCCACAGTGAATATCTGTGTCCATTTGTTTCACTTAATTTCTGGACATTAGTGAGAGTTACCCTTATTTATGAAAATTACATAGAATAATTTATTTGTGATGAAGGTTTATGAGCCACAGAGTGGCTGTGATCAGTTAGACAGTTAGGAGGGGTGTTATTACCTGCTGTTGATAAGTTTGCCAGTGACCACTAAACCCTTGCTACGTCCTGTAGAGATTTTGCTCAGTGCTGCATGTAGATTACCAATTACCTTGTAGTGCAAATTTTTTCCTGTGTTTCCCCTCCTTGGATGCAAAGGCAGAGTAGGACTGGAAAACTAGCTTTTGACTGTAGGAGACGTTATTTTAGGCCTTTTATGTGCCACAGATTTCCTGTGCATTCTCACAGAAGTTGCATGAGGTCAGCCCTACAACAGGGTCCCGTCCCTTGGGGTCTGGAAGTACATTTCATGTGCCCCGTGAGACCCAGGAAGTTTGATGCCAGAGAACAAGAACAAGCTGCACTAATGAGCAAATCTGCCTCTGACTTTCAGCTGTCTTACGCAGCTTAAGTCCTTCACGCAGCCTAGAGCTTCATAGCCCTATATCTTGTCCCAAAAGGTGCATCTTTTTGGATGGGACCTGGCAATTGCTTTCCTAAATAACAGTGCAGAGCATTGAGTCAGGGAGTGGGAGGCCCTTGAGAAGGTTCAGACCCTCAATGTCTAGCCTCCAAGCTCTGCAGGCATACATCTAACCTTCAATCTCCCTGAGGGGCTCAGCCAGAAACTCAGAGGGTCAGCAAGACCAAGATCATGTAAGCAGGAGCATGACTCCATAACCAGGTAAGTGCATTCACTTGAGATCAAAGTAGGAGAGGAGAGAAATCTACTCTGACCTCTGATTTCTACTGACAACACTCTTGCTGAAAAAATAGATATGCACTTCAAGGCAAAGGGCCAGAGCACAGGCCTTTCTCTCTCTGTGGAAGGACTGCCTCATGAGGCTGCAAAGCAAGAGTTTATTTTCTCTCTGACTGACCCCATTAACCTGATAGTCCTTGCTGAATGGTTGCAGAGCCTCAGTGCAGGTATGAAGAGTACTTCTGACCCTTTGGTCTCAACGAGGTGAGGTTTAATGGCTTACTCTTTCTTCTTTCCAGGTGCTTTTGTGTACCTGGGCTTGAATGTTCTTGTGCCTCAGCTCTCCCTCTCATGTTACAAAAATAAGCATGTTAGCATTTAAGAGCTGCTCCATGGGAATCACAAAAATAGCAGGTTAGCTACATATCCCCTCAGCACAGAAAGCAGCTGTCAGTGCGCTTCAGCTGGACACATAAGAATCAGGTCAAAATACTTTTTAAAAGGAAAATAGCTGGCTCCAACAAGAATCTTGCAAAATTATTGCAACACAAACCAAAATTTTCACAGAAAGGCAGATTTGCAGTATCAAAATCTTTAACAAGCTCAAGTTTCACAAAGTACAATAAAACAGAACCACCAGAATGCATTATTTGTTTTAGCACCTTCTAATTTTTCAATTCATAGTGATATTATCAGTGTTGATTATTTTTTATTTGAAGAATGTTTCATCCAAACCTCACTTTGAATAAAAAATTTAATCCCATTTCAGATCAAGCCAAGATGAGTATAAAGATGGTGGTTAGTTGTCTGAACCAGAGTCAAATAACTTTAAACTCTGGGTTTATGGGTTGATTGTCCGTTGTGTGAGGTAGACAATTCCATTTAGCCTTAACGTGTTGTCCTAATACTAGGCTATGCTGAAACATCCGGATAATTGAAGGCTTAAGATGCATTTTTCATGAAGTAAACACTGCTTATTACACACTACCCAATGTGAAGTAGCGTTTTCATACACGGATTTTTACAGTCCCAGGTGCAGCCATCACTATGACTGGTGGATCTGGGTTCTTCTCAGAATTCCCTAAGCCAGCATCAGCAAGCCATTCCAAAGGTGGTTTCACTTGTAATTAGACTGAGGGCATGATTGCTTCAGAGGAGTGCCTAGCAAATCTGTAATTCACCCACCTAAAAGTGAAGGTGAGTTCCAAGAGTTCAATAAAATAGTGATAATTTGCATTTCAGTCTCTTCTTAGTAAACCCACAGTTTATTTAATAAACTCTGAAGAAACTACTTGCCAACAGAAGTTCCCTGACAGGTAATGTAATATAGGTTAGGTAAAAAACATCTACTTCGTCACCCCCTGCTTCTCTACTTCTGTGGCCCAGGTGAAACCCAAGCTAGTGCCACGCTTGCTCTCTTGTTCCTCAGCTGGTTCCAATGTCACATAAACCATCCTGAGCCATAAACAACATTTGTCCCACATCACTATTTGTAACTGTTTCAAAGCAGACATACTCCTGTTAGCTATCCCATAGAGATCTCAACATTTTTTAAAAAGTCCATTTTAGAGGATCACAAAGAGCCACTAACTCACTACAGACAAGAAGTGGTGGGATTCTGGAGTTTTCTACAAGGCTACATCCATCCTGGTACTACACATTCTACTATGTCAGAGACGCTGTTTAGTTCAGTCTGCTGAAATTCAGTAGCATGCTGATTATAAGTGAATTGAGAACATTTATTTGAACAATTCAGAAAGATAAAACCATTATGGACAGCTTAGTGCCACAGGACTACTCAGCTAAATTAACTTTAAAGGAAAAGAAGAGGAGCTGCTAGAGGCATGCTCCTGAATGTGTGTTGAATTCAACTCTGCTCCATACTAATTTTAAATGAAATATTTCAGAATTTTGGCATATAAACTAATGATGGCAGACTGACAGTAACCAGGTCCTGATTATTTCTGTGTTCAGCTATGTGGTTAATTCACAAAAGTGTTAAATATAAGCTCTCTGCCACTCAGGGAGAAGATGTGCATACTCACTCCTGATGTATATTGGTTAAAGGGACTTGAGAGGAGGTGGTCATTAGTTTTTTCCTTTCTCTACCACCATCTCATCATCCGGCAAAGAACCTGGTATTCCAAGTTCTGCATCCACACCCCCCTTTCCCCTCTGGGAAGGGGTTTCCCTCTTCCCACTTGCTCCCAGGCACAGAGATCCAAGTCGTTTTCTTACCACTGAGCAATCCTGTAAATAGGGATTTTGGCATTAGCCTGTTTACTTCTTTCTTACTCAACACAGCGTTGGAAGGATCAGTGTGTACTTAAATCACAAGTGCAAAGTGACAAAATGGGTCTCCAGCTTCCAGGTTCATAGCTCAGGCTCAGCACACACAATGCAGTCCCTTGGGTTTGTTTTTGTTTTCTTTTTCTTTTTTTTCCCCCCCTCATTTACAGACAGCACAAGAATTTTAAGAGTATGTAGGATGTCAAAATTGGCACCTCTAATCCTTCCCATACAAGGGAAATTGTGTTTCTGCAGCTTCCCTTCCTCCTCCACCTGGATTAGCCACAGACCAACAAAAGCTGTAGATTTTATTTAAGGTCAGGTGCCTAAAACAGGGCTGGGTGACACACAAGACAGGTCAGGTGAGTTTAATGTTTTGTCTATTGGTGCCTTGCCAGTGATACCACCACATCTTCAAAGGCACCATGTCACTCAGCTGTCCCTCAGAGGGCTCAGTGCTCTGAAGCTGTAAAAGTAGTTTCAAGTTAAAATAAGTTCATATTGACAAAGACACCACACACCTCACAACGGCCTCATGCACCCCCCTCCTCCTATACAAGGGTGTGTGAGAATTTCTCACTCACATAACCCTTTTCAAGGAAGTGCCAAACTCAAGCAGGATCCTTGGGAGCTTTACTGTGTCAAAGCTCTAGTCACCTTTCTCTGCAGAAACCCATAATCACAGTTAGAAACCATTTTTCCCTCTGTATCTTGTGCTTAGATGGGAATTGGACAACATCAGATGATACAGCAGTAAATGCCACTTACAGCCACAGTGACCAACAAGAACCCGTCATAAATCACGTTACATGGAGCTGACCGCCTCTTGCATTCCCATATAAATAACACGGGACATTTTGGTATTACCAAATATTTTTATTAGCAAGCACCCTTGTGCAATTAACCCCCACCTTGCAGGTATTCAGCAGCTGCTTCATAGACAGGACAGAGCACAAGGTTTGAATCAACAAGGGGAATGTATGTGCCATTATTTCCAGGGGCTCAGAGTAGCTGCAGCCTGAGAGTGATAACCATTAAAGATGATCTGTAGTCAGAGAAATTAAACTAACTGTCTCATAACTAAGAGACATGCCAACTCATTGGCATGTCTGCAAGTTAGTGTCAAAACACAAAAGTATTTTTCATGCCAGTGATATACTCTGGATGAGTTCAGAATCAGAGAGCATTGCTGATAAATAGTTTTGAGGAACTCAAGTAACTGGAAGTATCAGACTAGCAGAGTGCTTACTGTATGCCTTCTACTGGGACAGTGGTATGCAGCCTCCTGGTGACACTAAACAGAAAAGCTCCAAGCTTGGTTATTATAAAACAAAATCCCAGAACTACTGCTGCATGAAGATATCACAGAACTGAAATTAGCAGGGCACTTAAGAAATTAATTGTACTTAATAAAACATTTTAATCTTTTTTCTTTTTTTTTTTTTTAATAAGTCTGTAACAGGTTTCAGTGGTTCCATTCATTTTGCACGCAACAACCAGTTTTAAGACAATTACACCAAAGTTTAACTTAGCCAGACACATCTCATTTGGATATATGGTTCCTTTACATTGGCTATTGTGACCAAAAAAGAAATAGACTTTTAAAAAGATCTTTAATAAGAACATAATTTTTCCAGTGGAAAACAACGATAAAATGTAAAATCAGTTGCTCAGTAAAATTATTTTTCATTAGAATAGAGTCAAGAAAAGAAAAAGTAATCTCTTACATAAAGGATTAAATACATAGAAAAGCTACATGCATATATATATATATTTGTTTGTGTATTTGCACAAGTTAAACACTTTAAAAATAGCAATTACTTAAAAAGCAAAAACAGAATGATAAAAAATCTGCACAAAAAATTATACTTTCTCCATTTTCTAGCTAAAGCTCGTAACTATATCCCTATTAAAAATCAGTAATTAATAAGCACATTAACAGGTAAATAATAGGGTGCACTGTCTATAATCTGAATGAAAAAACAAGAGTTTTTTCCTTATTCCTCAAAGACTTTATATAAAGATGCTGAAACAGTGTCTGATGTTAAGCTTTTGTCATTTTACTAGCTGTATGTGTATGAAGTATTACAATAAGAAGTAGAACTAAACTGCAGTTGTCCAGCTGCATCAACGTAGGACATTTTGGGATGTGGTATTCTTGTTTTCTAATTGTCATAACTGACCAGAAGCCAGAGTTTTACAGGTTTTTAGGCACTAGTTCCCTGGAAGTCATGGAGTTTAGGAACGTATGTCAGTAAAATATGGCAATGAGAAAGAGGGCACACAAACATACCTTTTGAAATCTGGAACTAATTGATTTCTAAGATTTCTCCACACAGTGTCTTCTAAATGCAAAGAACATCTGCACCGTCAGCACATCAGGGTCTACACTCAGCAACCTGCCTGGGCAATGGGTCAGTCCCTTTGAAATAACATGAGAAGGTGCTGGAAAGATGCAAGTCTTGCGTTTATCATACCAGTTTCTGAACAAGCTTCACAAGCTGTCTTCCATCTGGGCATAAAAAGAGGGTTCCTGATGACTGTGGACCAAGCCTACCTTTGCATTTAGACACATATGCTCAAGCCATAGTCACTTAGTTCAGCTTATTTACACAAACACAGGGTCAGTGCATACAGATTAAGTAAGGCATTGGAAATGCTATCAAGAAGGCTGGAGGGCATATGAACTTGTAGTTAAACCTCTGAGCTGTCACATAGAATGTCTGATTTTACTTCTTACCATAAATTGAGCTGTTTGATGCTGGATGAGTAACTTCATTTTGCTATGCTTCTACCTATAAAGCAGATGTAACAACCACAGTCCTTAATCTCATCAACTTTAGATATGATCTTTGCAGAGGCAGGAACAACCTTATGCTGAGTATTTGAATATACGCTTGACTTTTTCAAATGGAAAGGGCAGATTTAACAGACAAGGTTGGGGGGGGTAGGGGGAGCAGGGAGGGAAGTCACCTCTGTTTATGTGACGTAAAATAAATGACCCAAGACACACCTCACACAGCAGGGGAACCATTTATCTTCACTTAACTGACATTTTCATACCTATGTCTACCCCTAATCTTTAGGCTCTGCTATATATAAAAAGTAAATCAGTGATAATATGAACCAGTAAGATTTATGCCTTCACTGGCAGAAGTCAATGGCAGTTTGTGAAACAGCTTTCCAACAAGCTATCTCTTGCAGTTCATCCTCTAGAGTGTATGTTTGAGGCATATTTGTTTTGAGGGATCTTAAGCTGTAAAGATATATGAACACTAGCCATCCGCTTAATCTCAGCTGTCAGAGACAGGTTACCAGGCAAGATGGATCTTGGTCTCTGACCCGCTAGGGCTGGACATACTTCCAGATATATTGACAAGAACTGAGACATGAAACAACTCCTGTAAGTCACATGACACAGTGCATTTGAGTCAAAACAGAAAAAACAGGAAGAAAGAAAATGTATCTGATGATTCTGTTTGAGGGAGCAGGTAGCAAAGGAAAGAGCCACAGCACAGGAAAGGGGCAAGTGAAAAGCCATTGCTTCCTTCAGGATGCACAGCAATATTCGCTGTGGGGGCAGGAACCAAATTCTTCTTTTTATAATCAGCATAATCCACCAGAAATAATATATAATTCCTTGTAACTGAACGGCTGTCTCACAGATGGATGGTGTAATGTGTCCCCTGCTTCCCTTGCTCCCCCCCTTCCTTTCTTTCCCTCACTGGAAGTTCCTGTAATTGTCACTTTGTAATGTATATTCCAGCACATGGACATGCAGAATGAACGCTGCGTGCTCATTTTGCCCTGTAAATGATGTGTACTGCCTTGTGTCACAAACAGTAAATCCTTTATACCAAAAGCCTGCTCATTTTCACACCATTCACTTGTTCAGTAACAGTTGTCCAGATTTTTTAATTCAGCTCCTTACACTAATCCAGCAACTGCTGGTTTTAGACAGGTGCAGGGATCAAACAGGCTCAATAAACTGAAACATCTGGCCTGGAAATGATAATAGGCCCTTTTACTCTCCAAAGCAGAGGAGGAATGCAAAGTTTTCAAATGTTAAATCATGCAATTAACCCCTGTAATATTCATTTTTTAAAAAAATTAAACAATAGTGTTTTCTATTCAGAGTTTCAATCATTGCTTAGGTCCCTGCTCGCCTCTGTGGTGCAGGACATGACAGACCAAAGAGGTCAAAACATCATCTACCAAAAAAAAAAAAAAAAAAAAAAGACCTGCCCCCCCTGCCCCCCCTCCTTCACAATAATAGAGCTCACTCATGTCAAGAGGCCCAGCCATTCATTAAGCCAAAAACTAATTCTGGAGAAAAGTCTGGGAGGGTCTATGCTCCAAAGAATGGAAAAATCCCCGTACAAGACCAGTTTCATGAAGGTGAGTGGTCTCCAGCCATGTGAAGGCTGGTAGCAGGACAGAGCTAGTTGCAGACCATCAGCCTATTGTCTGGATGACACCAGGAGACAGTAGTTCTCACACTCCCTCCAGTGCAGAGACTGCTGTCAGAGCTAGACAAAACATTTCAAACTCTGAAAGTGCTTTCAGAAGTATTTCTGGTCAAGGTTGTACGGATTTGGAGCAGCTCTCACCACACTTGTGCCTGAGTTTGGTTAGACTGAGCCCAGGGTTGGTAGGCTCATCATGCTCTCCTCCAGGCATTGCTCCCAGCTACCATCCCTTACATTGGCTTGTATGTGGATGTCACAGTGTCCCTCAGACCAAAATCTAGTTCTTCTCCAGAAAAGGAAATCTGTCAGAAGCTTTTATGCCTGTGACTAAAGAATGTTGTCTTCTGGCAGTCCAAGTATGTGGCCAAGTAGGGGAGACAGGTATGTTCCTATGTCTGTATTAGAAAATAAGTTTCCATCTCTTGTTCAAAAAGTTCTCCATCTTCTTGATGAAAATGCTTTGGCTTGACTAAATAAAATCCTTTAAAAAAAGTTTCAGACAGGCCTCACCTTGACTACTGGCAGTCATTAAATCTCATGCAAAGAGTTGGTATTTTTATGTGGTGCCAAACTAGTCTTGGTAACTCTGCACTGACCAGGTTTGCCTTTACACTTGGAGCTGAACATGGCATGCTTCTCTTGAGTAAACAGGAATGTTCTTCTCGGGCCAGAGAAACCTGGAAACAAGTCCTGGGTTCCACTCCAAACTTTGCCTCAAGTTTCCTGTGAGGTCTGAATGCTGGACTTTCAGAAGTGTTGCGAGCCTGGTTACACTTTGCTTAGCACATCTGGGGCCAGGCTTCCAAAGGTATGTCCAGTTCTTCTTACTGACAATTCAGCCCTAGAAACCTCTTTTGACAGCCTGACTTCAGATACTGTCTTTAGGATCTCATGGTTTTTGCTTTGAGAAAAACTGGAATTGTAATAGTAACACAGCATATAGGCTTTAGATCACCTACAATGCCAGTATTTTATATAAGGCATCAACATATAAAGGACCAATGTCATGACAATAAAAAAGCTTTCCTCCTTACTTGTGCAGGAACAGATGTTGCAGTGTTTCTGCACTGCTGGATGTGGAGGTGCAGCCTTTGGGCCAGAGACTGAATGCATCACACAGGTCCAGGCCATGGTCTGCATTTCACTGCATGGCTTCTCTCAAAGGTCATGAGCCTTCAGCTGAAAACACCCTGCACTACTGTAGTGCTGATGAGCATATAGGTTTCCCTCAAAGACTGTTTGTTGACAGTCTCCAGCAGCTGTAGCAGACTGGGCTTCTCATGCTGGAGTTGATAAATGGGACTCATGAGCCTGGCAAGAAAGGACTCAGGGAAACTCCTTAGTTTTCCTGAGTTCTTACAGAAGGATTTCTTTAAGGGCACAAAACTATGACAACAGGGATCTTTAAACACATGCTAAGTCATTATTCATGTGTGTTAATGGCATCTGCGTGATGTAAATGGGAGAGAGAAACTAACAAACGTAGAGTTAAGTCAGTACCAGTCTTGAGAAGCAGTGTCCCTAGATCAGTCAAGCTTAAAGTAGACACAGCAAGAGACTTTAGCTCAGGCCAGGGCTCTTAAATGCTGAGTTCTCCTTGCATGGTGGACTTTGGACTAGACAATGGGGTTCACTGGGCAGAGAGAGGTTCCATGCAAATCACAGAGGCTCTGTGTGCTCTCACAGGTATCATCCTCACCTTGCTGCAACGGCTGGGTCAGACCCAGAACCAACTACTGCATTCAGCAGCTGAGGGAGCTTGGCTTGAACCCTAAAGGGCAAGATTGCCACAGGCATGTCTCCATCCAGACCATCAGTAGAAGAGGACATGCAGATATCAATCAGCTTAACCTTGTACTCCTTCATTTAGGAATCAAAGGATGTTGGATCAGAAGCTTGTGATCTTAGAAAAGATGTTGGAAAGAGATTTCATTGCACAGGGCAGATGGTACATCCTTGTGCTATCTTTGCTATGCCTGAAAGCCAAGAAAATCCTTATAATCTTTGAAAGAATGATGCAATTAAGAGCGAAATTCTGTATTGGTACATATACAGCCGATCTCTAGAAATATTATAACTATATATTTGCTGATTAGAATTTTAAAAGTTTCTCAAGTTGTGTTCACAGTTACGCTTGTAATGATTTGTTTCAGAAACAAATTTCTTTTCAGTCATAGGTGACAAAGTAAATGCTCAGCTTTTCTATCTGGTTACATGGAAGTTGCAGGGTTAATAAAATTTATCAAAGCTGTAACAAAGTGTGTTCAAACATTCTGAAGAAGTAGTCTCTGGAAAAATATCCTTTCCTATGAGAAAACAGATACCAGGCCTTGATTCATTAAGGCATGGCTCCTAGTGGCACCTACAAGCACTAGATCATAATTGTGTAATTTGCCACGTGAACACAGCCTATACACTGAGGAATTACTTGATTTCAGTTGACTTGTTCGTGGGTGCAAAAAAACCACCATAAATTGCAAGATCAAGGCAAATTGACTACTAAGTTTAGGTGTAAAATGAAATCAAGCCAGAGATGCTTTTTGTTAGTATAGAAAAAAGCAGCTAATTTTATGTACATTTCATGAATTCAGTATCCCTTTTGACACATTAGATACTCTGGTTTGTTGAGCCCTATCACCATGTCCTTACAAGTCTTCAGTACAAATGCTTACTTCTAGTACACTAAATCCATCCTATATATCTGTTATAAATAGGGTACTGCACATACAGCAAGTGCAGTCTCCACAACACACCCTTGTATGATCACTTCAAATAGCACACATATTCTCACGCTATATTTAGTGCTACATCCACAGTAACATATCATCACATCATTATATACAAAATGGCTTCATAAAAACAAACATTGGAGCAGAGAAATGGGTTTCTTCAGTCTGCATTGAAGCTTGACTGTGCCAAGCCACAAAGTTCTCCTGAAAGTTTTATTTTATTTAGTTTAATTCCATTTACAGTCAATTTTAAAGTCCTAGTTTGTGAAACTCCCAAGAAAATTCAAATGACAGTAATTCTTTACCTTAGCAGATATGTCCTACTACATATTTTTAAGCACTCAGCTTACCAGTTTGTACCCAGGTTTTCAAAACATTCCCGATTCCTTTAGGAACACATGCATAAATGGACAAATATTAAAAAGCATTTGGAAAATCAGGCTGTAAGCCATGGGAAAACCGTGGAAACATTTTCAAAGTCCTGGCTCCAGTGGCAGATATGGGTCACTTGGAGGTATGCTCTTGAGTTCTTATTGAAAATCTGTCTCTTTGGGCACCTTCACCATGGAACAATGAAGCTCCTGACCTCATCTTACCCTTTTTTAAAAAAAAAAAAAAATTTCTTTGCATTTATTTCCAGTCTTTCTATCATAGCTTGTACTATTCAGTTTGTGAGAAAGAACTTTGTAAAAAAGATGACATTGATGACATTTCTCCAGATAGTGCTTCCACATTTGAATCTAACATGAATGAGCTGTTCAGAAAATTTTTACCAATGCATATTTTCTTCTGTTTTGAACTTTGGACTGTATGAATCAGCATACTGGCAACTTTCACACCTAGTAAAGTTGAAGTAGTCAATAAAAATGGAGTAGTAACCTCCTTCCACCCCCCAAGTGAGAAATCTGGACCAGGATGCTGCTCTGTTAGATATTGCATCAACATAAAATAAGTACAGAAAAAGATATGAGCATGAGAAGAGGTACAATAACACAATGTTGACTGACACAGCAGTCTACAGACTGAGCACACCAGCTATTTGTCATCTTTTTTTTGTTTTCCTGTTGTATGTATCACGGACTAAAGCAGTCTTAAGAATGAGTCTCGGAAAAGATAATAACATGGATATGTGGAAGCTTCTCTAACATGAATAACTGCATGGGCAAAAGCATCTTGAAACTGAGCATATGATGGCAGTAGGGAGCAACTGGAGAAGAAAGCTGGTGTTTTGAGAGTGATTAAGAACTGTTGAGTCAGGCTAAAAAAGCCCAGGAAGGGCCCTGAGTTTGAAGTGTTTAATGCAGAGAAAAATGGGGAATTGGTGGAGGCTGCATAGGGAAGGGTTGTCCAGGGAACGTGACGGGATGAGAAAATGGTCTTTGCAGCAACAGTAATGAGACAGGATGGTGTTTCATCAAGACCAGGGAAGATAATTTTGCAGTAACAAAAACTGTATGATGAACAGGAAAGGCTATATTTTGGATAAATTATACAGAAAAATGTCATCAGTTAAGGTACCCTTCTGTAGCACCTTAACCCAGCTGAAGTCCAGACTGTTTTCTCTCCAGGTATTGACACTCCAGTCCATGAAACCTCACAGGGAGGATATTCAGGGAACCAACCCAGCCTGAAGATGAAATCTTCCAAAAACTTCAAGTTTGTCTTGAAGCAGCACAACTCACTGACATGCTTGCACCAAAGAACAAGCAACGTAAGGGAGGGAGGAAGAACATGGGACTGGAGTCAGGGTGGGCACGGTAGCCCCCAGAAGGCTTGGGGTAAGATGTCTTGCCGTAAGATGGCTCCTCTGCCAAAATCTGGGAGAAATGTAAGGCTGAGAACAGTCCTGCCCACAGGATGATATGTTGGTACAATGTTGAGACAAGGTGTAGAAAGAGAAAATAGAGTCATGTTTTAGCTAGATAAATCCTGAAATGGTGACTAAACATCCATTAAGTGTTATAGGAAAGAGAAAAGACAAGATTTGAACTTGGGCAGGAGGACACAGGTTAGGAATTAAAAGGTAGATCTGTAAGTTATTGATGTTTTAAATCCTATTTAAAATAACTCATCTCCAAATGCTGCTGTTTGAGAGGCCACTGTCCTGAAAGCAACAGTTAGAAAGATGGATTTCTTTGCTCCTACCTACAGTCCTTTGTCTTTATAGCCATGATATCAGCTTACCTGTTGTCCCATTACTAATGTTTTCTTAAAAGCCTGTTGTGGAGGACCAGTTGAAAGCCCCAAATTTCCTGCTGTTATTGCTGTAATTTCTTGTCTTTGGTTATTACAAGAAGATTGTTTTTAAAATGTTTTCAACTGCTCCAAAAACAACTTAAACTGGGCTTAAACTCATTCCTTCTGGTAGTTAATTCCACTCAGAGGCTTCATCTAGTCATGTTTTTTCCTTAGCTACAAGGAGTTTTATTAGGCACCATTAGCTTTGTTGGCTTAAAAGAAACTCTGCTCCAGCTGAGACGTTTTCTCAAATACTCAAAAGATTTTTCATGGAGACTGAGATGAGAGCTTTAAATTGGCCTCAGAAACAAGGGAGCAAGTAGTTCTGTGGAACATGCACATACCACGGTCCCACTAAGATGCCCAGCTGCTGACTGCTGTGCAGATTATTACTTTGAAAAAAAATCTCAAGTAACTCTCAAAGTAACCCCTCCAAGCCTAAAAGCAGGTAAAGAAGAAATTAGATAATACAGGCAGGAAAAACTGTAGTGAGAAAACATGAAGAACGCTGTCTCATATATTGCACGATTTAATCATAATAAATAACTTTCATAAACTATCTTAAATTAAAATAAATGCAATTGCATGGGCCTCAAGATGTTCTTTTCCCATTATGACTGAAGAAGTTTTCACAATCCTAAATTAAAAGCAAGCAAAGAAAACAAGAACTTTGTAAGTAGACTACTGGAATTCTTGTAACCTTTTGTTTTAGAAGAGACATCCACTACAAACTAGCGCTGCACTGTCAAACTACTTCTCAGCCTATTATCCATCCACAACATAGCCCACAAGCTCAGAGCTAGGCACCAGACAACTGCAGGGGACAGCAGAGCAGTCCAGATAAAACCAGTATCAACCCACTCTGAGGTAGAAATCTCCTCTCACATCCATGTCCTGACCTAGAGCTGGCAGCTGCATCACTGACTTCAGCCTAGGAGGTGAGTTCAGCTGAGAGGGTCTGGACCACAAAGCTGGTCTAGTGCATTGGGAGAAGACAAAGGAGGGAAGATCAACTGCTGGTCCCTGTATCAGTCTATACATAGAACAAATCGTACTGGCTAAGGTCTTACTTCAAAGCTTAGAGTAGACACAGCTGCACCAGGCTAAGATGTTATTGCACCCTTGATAATTTGCTGCCACATCCACTGCTAAGAACGTCTTGTGAAAAATCTCTTTTCTGCTTCAGACTGAATTCAGGATGTTTGGTTAGGATGTAATTAGCTCTCACTAGTGTCCTTCTTCACAGGCATAAGCTTGGGATACATGCAGTTTGCATACAATTTGGAAAGGGCTGTGATTTAAATAAAAAATAAAAAATCGTGTCTAATAGGAGAAGTACTGTGAGAATACTGAGATTTTCACAGCATTTTCAGATGTATCTGAGTGCATTTTACAGACAAGTATCTGCTGAACTATATCTGTTTCTTCTGTAAGTGTATGTTGTCAGACATCAGTATCCTGGTTCATTGGTTACCCTTGATACTAAAAGAGTCTCATTCATAACATGTTTGTAGAACACAGGAACAGATTTATTTATCAAAAGCTGTCATTCAAAACCTCGATCAGTCTATTTTTATAACAGGGGAAATGCACTATAACCAACCCATAGCATACTGTGGGGCGAATTCTGAGATTGTTTCTTGTGCCCTCTGGCAAGTCTTATGTATATGATTGGAAACCAAAAGTAAGAGCTGAGCAGACTTCAGTAGCTAAAATCATCTTAAGAAGCTGGTCCCTTCACTTTAATATCTGTAATCAATTTGCCTGGACAAAATGTAGCATGGGCATCAAAGATGTAAACTTGTACTCAAATGTCACATTTTAAAACCAGGACTATCTGGCCACCAGTTCTCATGTATTGCTAGGGCATAATGTGACTTCTCTCTGTTTCAGGATCCCAGTGGACTGGATTATGAACCAGCTGTGCCTGGCAACCAAGGATCCAGAGCGAGAAGAGTGGCCTCAGCATTACCCTGCAGCCCCGGAAAGCACACATAAGAGCATGTGCAGAGAGATGCTTCTGAAAGACCATGTTCAGCTGTAGCAATTCATCACAGCTCTCCTACATGTGTGTGTGCGGACCTTATTCCCGGATAGCAAAAAGCCTTTGCAGTCTGACAATATTAACTCTCCTAGCTAGCAGCACTGGGAGTGAAAGGGCAGGTTTCCGTTGCCTAGATATAGGTGGTATGTGAGTCTGGCATGTCCTAGGGGTGTCCAAGACTGCTACATGGGGCTAGCAGATTAAACACAGGATCGAGGCTGGGGGCCTCCTAAATGCCTAAATGACTTGATGCTCTTGTTCAGGCCTCTGACCATACAGGATTCTGACCCAAAACCTCATCATAAGTAACACCTGATAAAAATATTTTATCTGGTTGAAAATTCAAATTCAAATTTTTAGGCCTCTAGATCAACACCTGGATTCCTTCCTAGGGCTTTTCTTGGCATGGACACATGAACTTTTGCTCATTGACCATGGTACAGGTCACAGAGTACAGAGGGATGCTTCATGCTCTATGACTTTGGGACCAAAGGGATGCATTCAGACTGCCTGCTATGGCACTTGGGTTCAAAAGGACTATTTCAGCTGCCAACTGTCTAGGCTGCCAGATGGTGGATGAACAAAGAAGTAGACATTATACATAACTTACTCATACAGATATATGCACTTCAGATACAGCCTCTCTTTTCACAGGAAGCTGCTGTAGGTAGCCAGCAGTGCTGGGTAGCGAGGGTTGTCTGCATGTATGGTTATCTCTTCTTGAACAAAGGCACACCTCTGGCCATGGCAATCTCTGCGTTAGGACGTCTGTGGATAGCTACAGAAATTCTGGTAAAGTCACTCCACCTCTCTATATCTCAGTTGCCACATAACTCACACCAAATCTACTTGGAGCTGAAAATGTGAGACATGATTAATTAAATACAAAAAGTATTATAGATCTGACAGAAGGAGCTGAGGGAGTCCAACAGGACCATTATTATTACCACAGAGTCAACATCTCATATTCAGTGATGAAAGCCTCTCGGAGGAGTAATGCAAACCTATTGCTGGAATTAACACTCCCGCTCAAATTTGATAGTGCCCTTTATACAGGATTTTCATTTGTATTCACAGAAAAACATAAATAAGTGTTCAGGCTGGCCAATCTATTCCTCTGTAACTGGCATCATTCACAGTCACTTTATTGTATGAAATAATGTCTTGTTTTTTCCTCCCTTTATCTTGCTTGTGCCTGACCTTCCATTAAAAGTTGCTTGGAAACTGCTTAGAGAATAGTCAGTAGGGCTTCTTATTGATATCTTCCTTTTGTGATTTCTTTGCTATTCTATCTTTTTTTTTTTTATTCCTTTCCACAAGCTTTTTAAGCTAGAAGAAGATGAAAAGAAACCAGAGAATCAAAGCCTAATTTTTTTCTTTTTAAAAGGGACAGGAAAACCATCCTCCCTATATACATTGACATGTTGAAGAAGAAAGAAATGCTCTTCTAATAAATGCTCCAGCAGGTCTTTAACGTGCATGTTATTATCAAGTGCTTTACACATTCTCTTTAGTACCTTGGTAATTAAAACCAGGATATGTAAAGTAAGTTGTGTCCCTAAATACACCTTGCTACTGCCATTGTATAGAAATGGTGGAAAATGGGCACCACTATGACATCCATTTTACCAGAACAGCTTTGTAAGGGTGTTTTGAGATGTCTCCTAAAAGCTGAAGAACTGGCTCAGAGGATTAGCCACTGGACAGCAGGAATCATGGTGGATAGTGAGTATTTAAGCAGACAGCTGAGGGAAGGGAATATTCCCTTCTCCTCTGCTCTTATGAGGCCACATCTGGAGTTGTCAGGGGATACCCCCCTCCAGGGGATTCAGGCTTCCCAGGGACCAGGAGCAAGGGGGCCTCTCCAACGGTGACAGAACAGGACCTGGGAGCCAGATATGTCCCACAACCCCAGCTAGGAGCAGGGCAGCCTTGGGAGACAGCCAGGAGCAGCCCCAGTCCTGGGTATTGGGTACCTCCCTGGGGACAGATCAGGATGTCATCCCTGGCCATGGTGTCCCCACAGCACTGTCTGACAGCCTCTACCCACAGTCTCCAGGAGGATGCTGGTCCTGAGCCCCAGCAGCCCAACTTCCAAGAGGGGGGATACTCTCAGGCCTCTAGCACCTGTGTCCAGTTTTGCACTTGTCTGCCAATATAAAAGCAGTATGGTCAGTCTGGAGCAAGTCCAGAAAAGGGCTAGCAGAATGGTTAGGCGTGTGGAGTATCCAATATAAAAGGAAAAACTGAGGGAGATGGGTTTTTCTGGCCTGGAGAAGACAAAGCAAGAAGGTAAATCTAATACCAGTCTTCTACCAGTGTATCTACAGGGGATTGCAGAGATGATAGAGCCAGAGATATAAATGAAAGGACAAGAGACAACACTCCCAAGCTGCAGCAATAGAAGTGCTGACTGAACACAAGGAAAACATCTTTTATAGCAAGCACTGAAACACCTATCCAAAAAAGCAGATGCATCTCCATCCTGGAAAATCTGTCTTGATAAAGCCCTGAGCAACCTGTTCTAACTTTGAAGTCACCTCAAGCAGGTGACTAGACTGGATAACCTTTAGCCAACCTAAATTTATTCTATGAAGCTATGATTCTACAGTCGCAGAGAAATATATTTACTGTGATAAATTAAATTCAGCCACACTTGTGAATGGATGGTCTCTGGTGGGAAGGCTATCCAGATGTATGTTCAGAGTGACAAATCTGGAGAGTCATTTTAGAGGAAGTGATTTTATTCCATAGCAATGGATCTCACTGTGCTTTGTATGAGCTTTCAGCCTTCAGCTTTTGGCCATATGCTTGCCCAACACTTCTGTACTGGAACACTAAAATGTCTCCATACAGACATGAAGGTCTAAATAGCCTTTCTCCCACATTTTGTCTTTATTCACACTGAGCTACATCATTACTCTAACGCAAGTTGTTGTTAGGACTTGTGACTGTCACAGGCAGTAGCATGGTAGTGGAAAGAAGACATAGTAAAGCCTGTGTCTGGCTTTATTAGAATCCATGGCAAAACTCCATTTTTTGGCTTAACAAGATTTCTGCCCCTATTCCCAATCTTTCCTGCATAAATAATATAGGTTGACTACAAAGGAAAAGCCCAGTGAAAATATCTAAGCTTTATAAATAAAGAGGAAGCACGTATTCTTGAAGTTCTGTTACAGTTTTCTCGATGAGAAGTAATGGTAACATAACTATGGTGAATACAATTTCAGGCTGTATTCTTCAAAACCATGGTATCTTAAAATGTTATTTATCAGGTCCCTATTTCCTCATTTCAGGTTTTAATCCATAAATTAAGTCATTTGCAAAGAGAAAGTGCATAGTATGGCATATTTGTAGACAAGACTCCTTTTTTCACATATTTGTACTTCCTGGAACCACAGATGTTTCTTTCTTGAAGGTTCGTGAACAGTATACACTTTTTAATGTGATTTAGCATATAGAAATAAGACAATAAATTTGACCAGGAAGCAGTCCTTCTATGAGAGAGTCTGCAAATACCACTTTGATCTATGTAGAACTGAAGTCCTTAGATTTTGCTTCTTTTTCTCAAATTTAACTAGTTAGGCCCTTTATTAAGCGCTTCTGAGCATGGTTCTTTGCTGGTCGCAGTCCTATCAGCTTGCAATAAAAAGGTCACATCAATTCACAGATGTCAACATGACAGCTCTTATCTGTTTCAATCCAGAAATTCCAGGAAATTATCACATGGAGTTCTCTGTGTGTTCTTCCAGAGCGCTATCTTTCAGGCTAATCTTTAAGATAGTGGTTGGGGTCAGATCTACACATATTAAAGTGTTTATTTCCCAGGAGAGAAATACCCCAGCCCCTTGACCCTGAGAAAATTGTGGTTTATTTTCTAAGTTACTCTAGTTTTGCTCTCTTCTGTTTTCCTCAGGTTTCCCTATAGCTGTCTGGGTTACCTCATAATTATTTTAATAAATGAGCACATTAATGACAAAATTTCTTCTCAAAAACATGGTCCAGCCCTGCCTTGTACCTGAAGACAGATTTCTACACACAAAGAATTGCAGTGATATTGTTCTGAAAAAACAGGCAGTAGTGCTTGTATTGATGTGTTTGCAGAATATCCTTTCACCTTTATAATACCTTCAAGTATTATACTTCATGTATACATCCTTTTAAGGAGGAATATACAAATCCTAGATCTACTCCTCTGTACACAACTGGCAGCATATTTTGTAATCAGCTTTTTTTTTAGTGAAAACAAAGCAAAATTCTACTGTAAGCTAAGGGCACTGACTGTTATGAGACCTACAGACTTTCAGATTTTTCTTATTTTGGAAATTAATTTTGTCTTATTTTTACTGCCTTATATACTCATTTTAAGTACTTTCTAAGTACATCTCCCATGGTTCACCACAGTGGCTACAGTTGAGTCACCACAGAGATGCAGAGATGCCCTGCCAGAGACCCTGGCAGGACAAGCAACAGACATGGAGGCATAGGACCTGTGTCAGTAGAAACCGTTGACCATCTCCCTTCTGGGGTAAAGAAGAAAACACAGGAAAAAATTTCCATGTCTGGGCAGGTCTTGTAGACACCTCTTCCCAGTCCCCCTTTCTTCAGATTACAGCTATGCCACCTCTCTTCCCTGCTCCTTCTCACCCAGGTGCCTTTGCCATGTCAGCCTCAGCTCTGGATATCCATCAGGGCAGCCACTGGCTGCACTGCTGTGGACCACATGGCAGGTTTTGTGCAGCAGCTACATGGTTTGTTTCCTCCTAGCCCTGGGTGTCAACCCCTACAGCGTTTCCCCTGCCCTTTCCACATCTCTTTAGATTTCACCGGGACCGTCCCACTGTCCTCATCATAAGCACACTTCAGAGCCTTTCCATAGACATGGCCCTGGGTGTGTGCGCAGTGGTGGCCACAGCTAAGCCTCCTTGCCATTTAGGTGTTTCCTTGACTTGCTTGTACACTAGCACACGTGCCCCAAGGAGAGCAGGGGGAGTGTTCGGCTTGGGTTGTCACCTGGCATTTTGATGGCTTCTTTGATGTCAGAGCATGAGAGATGAAGGAGCAGTCAGTAGTGGTCTCAATCCACCCTCAATTTAAGGACCCTCTGTTTGCTATACACTGAAACTATTGCCGAATTAACATATTACTCTTGGGACCCTTATTCTACAATGAACTGAATCTCTGGTTTGCAGAATCATATACCTGTGGGAACTGGAGAGGCGTTTCAGGCCAGGTCCAGCTCAGATACAGGCTGGTTCCTGCTGACTAAATCCACAAAGGCCTCATCAACCCAGGGAACAAGCTCTGTCCTCCAGGCCTTTCTTTCTTGGCTTGTACAACGTTCTTTGAACTCCAAATGTAGGTATTCCTCCTAATTAATGATCATTTCACGCTGTCTTCAAAAGCCATTGGATTTTGATTAGCCAGCAAATAAAGATGGCTTCATTTTCTCCTCTGGGCACATATTTTCTCTGTCTCCTTAGCAGTTAATTGAGTAGGCGAATAATAGTCCGTGCACTTTAACAGTCTGCGTCGGAAAAGCAATACCAACCTGATCACCAAGAGAACTTCACTGACATTAAGCACTTAGCAAATTTGATCCCCCAAAGGGAGAGAGAGGCTGCATCGATGCACCCTATTACATGGAGCCCTGATGGCTCCAGTACAGTTGGTGCCTTGAAAGCACGGCACTCAGTCTTTCTTTGCTGTGGATACTTCAGCTCACTCCTCCACCCAGACCTCATTGTGGAAGCTGTTGTAAGAGGGAAACAGACAACATATTATTGATTCTGCTCAACTAAATGTGGAAATATTCACCTTTGGAGATATCTAGGTGTTTAGGTCAACTTCATTGAAGTTAATAAGGTGCCTCTAGCATAACTCAAAGACAGATATCTGCGAATCAATGAGATGTCCCTCCATTTATTTGTTATTACCCCTAAGATGTGCATTTCAACAGCACTCCAGAGCAAAACAAGGGCAGAAAAAGTCCCCCAAATGTTTTGTTATTCTCAGCACAGTGGTTAGGCAACAGATATGTGGAAACAGGGAATGAACATGCCAACCTCCCTACTGCACAAACCAGGTATGTGAAATCAAATAGGCATTAAATTTGTCCTGTAATGAAGACATCAAGAAAAGGGAGTGCTGGGTATCCTCCGGATCATCTCGATACATGTTAGTTGCCCTTATTAAAATATTGCTAGGGTAGAAAACTTACTGTCATGCTTTCTGATGAGGTGCTAAATTCAGAAGAACAAACTGAAGGAAGGAAAGCTTTCAGCAAGTGCCGCTTTTGAATTCTCTTGGCCTTGGAGTGTATTAAACCATTGTATGTATTAAGTGTAAACAGATCCACCTACATATAACTAAATTGACATCAAGAGGTGCTGAACTTGCTTCCACAGCACTTAAAGCAGCCTTTCAGCTTTTATAGGGATGAAAGGTGTTTTTATCTCTAGCTTCAGGCAAGACCTGAACACCAAATTCTTTGAACACAGCAAAACCTGTGTAGTGATTCAAGAAGAAAAAATATTTTTAAACACATTCTTTTTATTGTTCAATCATGTTTGTTGGATTGCAATAGAAAATGCCTAGAGTTTTCATGGGAGGTCAATGACTGGGAGATACTTTGTTGCCAGTGACAGTTGTGCATCTCTTCAAATATATTAGAATACCAGAAACAAAATGCTGTAACACATCTCTTTGGGAAGCTTAATGATCTTGTATCATTTCCATGAACAGGTCCCACATTACTACTAGCCTGCTTTCTTGCCCAAGAACATGAGTGAATGTCTGACATCATTCTTTTCGATTGCCAGTGGGAGGACTGTTGACAGACAGGAGAAGCCATGAATCTACCTCTTCTCACCACAAAATGATGTACTGAATCTGATAACAGTGACTCTAAGGAGGAAATTACAGAAGAAATTACCAAAACCGATTATTTAAGTTAAAATATTTGAATACAAAAACATTTACAAAATAGAATTTGCATATGGGTATCCAGTTGGAACAAGGTGTTAGGGTCTGCTTTGTGACTGCTAGGGAAGTCAGAATAGTGCTAGAAGAGATCTTGAAAGGTGATGTAGACCCAGGGTAGAGAACAAAGTCAATGACATTTACTTTCATACAAACAGGAGAATTGACTTTTTTTTGTAGAACACACACTTAGCTTTTCCCACATGCAAATATATAAATTACTAGACTATATTTATAGACATTCTTAGTCCATTCCCTCACCTTTTGCCTTATGCAGACACACTCACTTTTCCCACAGAACAATGCATCGGTACAGAATCATAGATAAAGCAATGGTGAGGCAGCATTTTGTAATAGCTGTAAAAGCCCCACAAATGGGATTAAGAACCTCAAGCTACAGAAATTTTATTCTGTCTCATGACAGCCACAGAACCTCTTCCTCTCCTTGCAACATGTGTTCATCTTCAATAGCCACCAGAAGACATGGTTATTTGGCACCCGCCAACACATCATGGGCACAACCACAAACATCTCCCATTCTCACAGGCTCCTGTCTGTACATATGTGGTCACAGAAACCAACTCATGTTTTTCTCTCTTCTGAGCAGGGATTCCTACAACATAAACTATTTTTCTGCTCTGGAGCAGTGTAAAACAAGTTAGTAACTGTGGCCTTTCAAGGTGCTGACATTTAAATTATAAAACTGATCTGGTGTCATTGATGTGCTATCTCCTCCATTTTTTCTCATAAAAACCTGACTGTATAATGAAATTGGAAGGTGACTCTTTAGCCTTCTTTAGCAAATTTTAGTTCAGAAGTTTTCCCATGATGGACACAATCAAGAAAATATGTAAGACCCTAATTAAATAAAATGTTTTTCCTCCTAGTATTACTGTCTTACTTGAATTCTTAAATGTTTTGTGGGCTAACTATGGAAATGTTGAAAGCTAATCACAAGCTGAAGTGAGGTCATAATTCTGTTGTTCTATGGCCCAGATCCTCCCAAGACTTTGGTTCTCAAGCTACTTTAGGCACACAACTTGTCCCACAGAAATCAAGTCAAGTAACCCTAAAACTGATGGGGAGAGGAATGAGTAAAAAGTTAAAAAGATCCTGAATGATAGAAACTTTTGTCAAGACATTTCTTGACACAGTAGTTACAGTTGAAAAGTAGTTTTATACACAAGTAAGCATCTTCTGCTCATCTTCATGAAATTAAACATGTTCATAAGTGTAATCCAGGTTTAGGACCTTGGATTATCAACCCTTCAGGAGAAACACATGCTTTGTTTTGTTTTGTATTCTGCACTAACTACATTACCAAGAGAAATTAAACATAATTGCACTCTGCACTCAATGAAGAATATCTAGGAAATGTTTCAGCAGACAAACCACATTTTTGTGCAGTAAACTCACCATGATTCCCACAGCTGCCACTTTTTTAGTGTATAATTAATTCAGCACCACAAATTGCACAGTAACAAATGGCCCTGTGTTTTCACATGACATTGCTTTTGTTTACATCCCCATAACACTGGAGGGTTGAGAAGCTAAGACTGAGATAGAGGCCTCATACCCAGTCACTGATGGTCGAAGTTGATGAGAAGAGGAAATGCAGGGAAGGGAAGTGGAGGCTGCAGAATATTAAATGACTTCTTCAAGGAGAATCATGTCTCTGGAGGCACAGGTGTGTTGCAGAGCAAGAATAAAATTAACAGTCACCTGATGCCTTGTCATGCTCTAAATCTGTGAAGCACTACCACCTTTCTGAGACAAGCTTAATCCTAGAGCATCAGGATTTTGATAGTTTTGAATAACTTAAAGGTCCCATTTTCCACTGATTTCAGAACATGCTGGCTCATGCCAAAAGTTCTGTTTAAAGACAAAAAGCATGATTATTAGCTCTTTGAGCCCCATGTTTTGTCTGAATTGTTCGATCTCACCTGCAGAAATACCATAATCTCTGCTTTCTTCAACAACTAGCATAAATTTTTTCCCCGGAAAAATTACTTCAGTGGATCATTCCTTATTTCTGTATTACTGCTGATCTGATGAAGACAGCTGTATGTGCTATTAGATCAGTGTGGCAAACACCATCTTATTTTCCCCAAGGCAATCTCAGCCTGACCTTTAGCTGACATACCCAACACGTTACTCCACCAAAGGCCAGGTGCTCCTGTCGCTGGGGTGACCCCCTGCTTTGATTTAAAATATTTGCTGCTGTTGCTCGTGGATGGCAAATAGATGATAACCTTGGCAATGGCATCATTGCCTTAAGGTTTGAAAAGGTGTGAGGTGATACTTTTCCAAAGTTTATTAACAAGTGAGTGCTTTCCATTAGGGGAAGAAAAGAAGAAAGCAAAACCATGACATGGCAAGAAGTACCTTCTGTGGTGAAGATTTACCTTTACTTCTTCTTATTACTAATGGGCACAGAGCTCTTTCCCACTTTTTTTTCCCCAGTCTCATCATGCCTTAGCCCCTGCTGAGCTCTCCTGCAGCCCCACCATTTCCCCTCCCCACTGTGGGGCCATGCTCCAGCACCCGGCAGGCTGCTCCATCCCAGTACCCCGCCTGCCCCAGGAGCCAGGAGCAGCTGTTGGGCCAGCAGATGCCTCTCAGCCCTCTGAAAGCCTTGTCCCAGGCCACAGCCACCCTGGCCTGGGACCAGGAGCTGCTGTCACCACCAGGCCCAGAGGAGAGTAGGCACACACCCCACTTAGTGTGCCTTCCAGAGCTGCGCCAGGTGGGACGAGTGGGAGGAGGACGCCACAGAGGCAGGAACTGGCCCCCCACTCTGCCAGCGGTGGAGCAGCCTTCCCCAGAGATGGTCCTCCCACTTCATTTCTATTCTTAATCCTTTTGCGGACATGGGTCACTTCAAGAACCCTGAAACTACAACTGCTTCCATTTTGTTTGTTTTATGGCAAATAATAGACAGAAAATTATTCTTTTCTTGAAAGGCACAGCTGGACATAGACTTTTGCATCCCTGAATGCTAGATAAGATAAATAGTCTAAAGTTCAACATAAAATTCTGAGATCTGACCTTTCAAATATATATATAGCCAACTTGTGTGCATACATAGTCCTTTAATTGTCATACCTTACTAGGGATCTTCTCCCTTGCCATCCCTAGAGTTAATTCATGGAATTCCCTCACATCCAAAGAAAATTCAGACTAGAGAGGTGACAAACCCCACCTAGCCTTTCCCTGAAACAGTAAGAAAGAATTATTAGGAGAAGAGAGATGGAACTGGACAGAACAAATTAGATGTTTGGCCTTTAGGCTGAGCTTCAACTTCTCATACTTTTCTTTTTCCCTACCAAAAGAGGACTGTGCATCCTATGTTATCATCAGGTTCAAATTTCAAATCCTCATTACAGGAACAAATTAATTTTCCCCTGTTTTCAACAGGAAATCACTTGGATGTATTTTCTTCCCAATTCAGGTATCTTCCTGCACCTGTTGGTACTACCACCTAAAGAAAGCCTTTTCAGGGTTTGTGTGTGTGTGTGTGTGTGTATGTCCTGTATCATGGAAACTGAGCATTATGAAACTACAGTTTTGTCTGGATTGTCCCATCTACTTATAAAATGTCACCAGATGCAGAGATGGGGTGATAGATGTTTCTAAGGCAGAAGATCTCAAATCATGTATGCCCATACTCTTATCACTGTTGCTGCTGCTAGCTGGAAAAAGGCACTTAAAGTCCTCAATGCTGTCAGTTGCTAACAGGGCTGGGAGAGGAAGAAGAGAAGGATTTGCAGAATAGCTGAAAGGACCTCAAGGTTTGACAAAGTACACAGTACAGCACTACCAGTAGCACTCCAACTCCAATAGATGCCTATGCATTTAATTTGAGATACGATATGGGAAGTACTGAATGGGACTTGGACTTTATCACTAAAGTGTTCAGTCTGTATTGCAGAAACACTGGGTGCTGACTGCTCCAAGGCACTCCCTCTTGTCATTCTGATTAATAGCTCCTTCACTGTGGCATGTTTTTATGTCGAGACATTTTTTTCATTACTGTGGTGGCAGTGTGCTCATGAACTGCAGAAAACAAAATTGGATTGGGAAATCCCTACAAGGTTTACTCTGAGTTGGCTGGAGGTCACAGATGTTTTCTCTGAGAAGATACCACCCTCTGGAAGAAAAATTATCCATACCAGGTCCAAAGTGATAACGACACACCATGCAATGTGCTTTGGAAGATGAATCACATGCAGGAATTGGAGCAGCCGATGTTAAAAACTTCAAGAAAATTATCTTTGGAGTCTCACTCATCCACCTTCAATCAGCCAATTTGAGACCTAATCTGTAGCCCCCCCCCCAAAAAGAGATGTAACCTCATTATTTCACAAAGCAAATAAATTTGTTTTGCAGCCTACTCATCAGTCCCAGCTCAGTATTTCAGAAGCACAGCTGTAAGGAAGTGCAATTTATCTTCATACGAATCTAAAATCAAAAGAAAGCAAGGTGGTGCATACTTACAGGCAGCTCTGATCAGCACCCCTATGCAGCCTTCTCTTCCTGATGAATGGGAAAGACCATCAACCATACACACTATCCAGTCACCCAGAGGAACATAAAAGATGCCCATTAGCTAGAAGAGAGAAAACAGTCTCTGCTGAAATACACCTCATGGATCATTTGAAAAAAAACAGGGTTCCACTTTGCTGCAGTTTAGTCATACAGATGAGGATTCCATGTTGACAGGGATGGAGTTTGCTTGTGCCTTTGGGCATACAGGTGGGTTGAATAGGATGCCTGAGCAGCCTCTGTTCTGTTCAGTGCTTGTATTGCTTTTCCATGCCGGGAGCTCACGTGCCAGGACCTCACAGCGTACCAGTCCATCAGGGATCACATTAGCAATTGTGTCTGGTATCTTCAGTTGTGGAGCTGAGAGAGGACTACGGCACAATGATAGAGCAGGTGCTGCTCCCCAGACATTGGGCACTACCAGGCATGGATCCTGTGACAGAAGGGAGACAACACACATCTGGGGAAGCAGTGGGCAGCTGAGGGCAGTGGGGTGTTGCAGCTTGTCTCACTTGCCTTACAGTTTCCCTGCAGATGGATGTAACCTGCACGATGGGGTGGCGAGAGCAGAGTAGACCAAGCAGCTAGGTTTGAGGGGAAGGGGAGCGCCTAAGTGTTTTGCTGAATTCAAGCTTTAGGACTGTGTCAGGCTGTGGAACACGTGTATGCTGGCTGAGTGTCTGAAGTGCACACTGGAAGGAGGAAAAGACATCACGGTGTTGGTGCTCTGGTAAAATATACGCCAGAGCTGTAACTGAGGAGCTGGGACGTGGCAAACAGTAGTGACAACTGTGCACAGGATTGTCCATTCAGTATGGAGAGCCCCATGCCCCGCTCCCTGCTCCCTGTCCTGTTCCTGTCAGTTCGGTTCATCCCGGGCACGCGAGGGCAGAGGTGTTCACAAAACGCACAGCAACCCCTTGTTAGTCATTTGGTCTCTTCACCCTTCCCCGTGGGGGAAGACCCCTACCTGGGGGCCAGCCCTGGCTCTCACCGGGCACAGCCACATGCCTGCTGGCACCGGCACACGCAGAGTTTCCACCACGCCAGTCTGGGTGCTGCCAGGGGGCTGCGGCATGGCCGGCCCCCCGCTGCTGTGGCTCGCTGCCTGCTGCTCAGCTGTCCCATCCAGCAGCCCCGGGGCTTGGGTTACAGGGCAGTTTCTAACTTTGTGCCTGTCCCAAGGCATCAGGGCAGAGGCACATGATTTGTAATTTATGAGGACACCCATAGAGCTGTCACTTTCAAGGCAGGTGTTGAGAAACTGGCAAGCAGCCCGAGCAAAGAAAAAGACTGACCTCACCCCGAAATAATGGTGGTCGACATGGTCACAGGACAGAGAGCATTGACATAAGCGGGCTTTAAAAATAACTAGGTCATCCTGCTAGACTAGCTCACTGTCTTATACAAAGAAGCCATGAGGTACCAATTTATAGTAAAAGTAGGAGTGTAAACAGCTATTCAAGGGGTTGACAAACATGTAGGTTTTGAGTCATCATTTTATTTAGCTTTTTTAATTCTCCTACCCAAATCAAATTTTAAGTCACACCACTAGACATAGCATCAGAATAAGAGGCAAGTTTTCAATGTCCGTGCACAGCGGTGGCACCAGACACTAGGCAGCCATGACTGTAGAGTGGTTACTACTCTGCATTGTGGCTGCAGCCACCTCACTTCAAATCCGAGTCATGGCAAAAACCTAAAATGGCTGTTGGACTAGATGATTGTTGTAGGTCTCTTCCAGCTGAATTATTCCAGTCTGAAAGTTAAGCAAAGGCCACAAACATATAAACATTTTGTTGCAGAGGAAAGTTGCTGAATATGTGTTAATAGAACTTGGCCTTAGGAAAAAAGGAGAGGAAATCCAGAGAGGAAATGAGTATTTCTCTACCTAAACCAAACTTTGGAAAAAATCTTAAAGCAAACTGTTCTCCATTCAGATCTGAGACAGGGCTGAGTGCTTTCAAACAAATGCTGTTTTGCAAAACAGGCTTCACACCTCCGAAGATCAGGACATTTTGCTACAACTCGTAAGAGGAGAGAAACAGGATTTGGCTTAGCCAGAAACCTCAAAGAGTTTCAACATTATGAGAGTTACTAGAGGCCAATAGTGACTTAGATTTTGACATCCAAATCCATACCACACCTATCCCTGGATTTATGGCACCCATTTAATTCCCCACACAGCTGAAGAGCACTTACGGCTGCTCCTGCCCTCTCCAGCTTGGTCTGACATTGGAGACAGAGAAAGGGTGATTTCCCTATAGAAATCTCTTTGAAAATAACTTTCATACCACCTGAAAGGTGCAAAGGGAAAGGCCAAGAACAGGGACTAGATACTGGCTACTGCAGCTCTGTGAGAATACAAAAGCTGCATGCCCAGGAACACGAGAATTAAATTCATGTACTGGTTAGCACTATTGGTTCTGTCAACAGTGTAAATTCACAGCAATTCTTCTTGGTTTTTGCTTCCTAAAGGAAAACTGCCCCTCAGCAAGAGCATACAGCACCGTTACATTTAGCTGAACTGTTTTTCTCAGCCAGGAAAACAGAAACAAATAATACAAACATGGAAAAAAATGGCTTTTGCTTTGACCAAGCATGCCTTTGAGTCAGCTGTTAATGTTTTGTCACATGGTGGCCGTTCCTCATCTGAGTAACTAGTGAACTACCATAAAAAGTCCAGTATTGCTGGCACTAAATTTTTTGTCAAGCTTGTAAAGCAGTTGCCTAAATCAAGACATCAAGTTACCAAAGGTCAATAGATTGCTATTTCACGCTTGCTTATTTCCATGCTCCCTCTAAAAAGTGCTTGCTAATTTTCAGTTTCTCAGCTAACCCTTAATGATGTAAAAAATATCTGTTCCAGTAAGGCACCTATTCTGCTGCTTCTCTCATTCAGTTTTAGCATTCTCAGCTCATCACCCCAGGAAAGAGCAATGTTCCATGCACCATGCTCAATTTACATCTAATTTTTCCATTGCATCTTGCATCATGAGCAGAACCTGCCTTTGCAGTTATGGAAGACTTCAACAGCTCAGTCCTGAAGCTGTCAAAGTGAATAGCAAAAACAGTTAAACAAATCAGGAGAATAACAACCACTACGCATTTTAATGATTTTTTTTTGGTCAAAAAAAAGAAAAGAAAACCCTGTTTCTGGGACCCATTTTGTAAGACAGACTGAAAACAGGATGCAAGCAGTTTGCAGCATTTCATGGCAAATTGTAATTGACAGGCCAATTAAAGAAGAGATACCCTCAACAAAGCAGATTCTGTGAGCCCAAACATCTTATCAAAATGACAGGCCACCTAATTAGCTTCAAATGGAATTAGGAGCTTGCTCCCTGTTTCTTTTCCAGTAATATGCCCATCCTAATTATCCATATCCTATTTCATTCATTTTGACTGTAAACACCTTTCCAATACAATAGATCCCTTCTTAATCAGTGTACTACAGACTAGGTTTGAGAAAGCCACAATGCCTGTGCAGTTGTTCTAAGTTGGTGCAACCCTCTTTGGTGTTTTCTCTGCTACAACATAACTGAGAATTACATTGATGAGCCAAATGACTGTCATTTCTGGATAGGTAACTAGGAAAAAAATGACCCTGGAAAAATGGCATTTCCAGGCATGTCAAAGAGGTATTCTAGGCTGCCACAGAGCAACAGTAGAGTCTACAAGGTAAACTCTGAGATACCTGTAATTTGCCAATTTAACCCAGTCAATAGATACTTTGCATAGTACCTGCACCAGAAAGACTTTTTTTTTTTTTTTTAAATAATCTTTGCTCACCATTTTAGTTGCTTCCTCTGTGTGTGTTACGTTCAGAAAAAGGAAACCATGTTGGGCTTTGATAGCTTAGCTGAAACAACTCCTGGTAAGTGTTTTTGACCCTGCAGCAAGAAACAGAATTAAACAAGACATACAGAGAATCTCAAAGGACAAAGTCTCAGCTCTCTCTCCAAGTTCCTGACACATTTGGTGGTAATGACAGTCTAGGCACAGGAAGATCAAATCTTGTACATAACACCTACCAGTCGAAGGCTCCATGACAATCTTTACCAAGCATAAATGACTTCCCCAGATAATATCCATCTCCCTGTTAATTATATCATCTAGTCTGGTATTACCCATCCAAATATAGGATAAAAGCAATATGAATGGTTATTAAATTGTAATATTTGTCTTACAACTGGATGTGTAGTTTTTCCCTACATATGCACCTAATAGACCCTTTATCCTTAAGTAAAGTGGAATGACACGTTTCCTTGACTTTCTCTAGACTTGTGCTGCTAAATTACTTAACAAAACTAGTTAGAATTTTGTAAATAAGGAAAATTTGACAAGATCATATTAGTGGACACGTACAAGGGAGGTGTCAGTTAACTAGTTCTCACAATACTGATCCATAGCCAGGAAAACCACCCACAGATATCTCTTGGGACAGTCGGCACACAGAGTCTCTCCAGGCACAGTTCCAAAATATACCTGTTGCATTGTTAAGTAGAGCAGGACTGAACTTAGTGCTTCCAGTACTCAGTGAGCCCTTCTAATTCTCATGTTCAGGGAGAGGGTTGTCAGGGGTGTGAAATTTGGTTTGAACTGCTTTCTTAAGCAGCCAAAAATAAGTTCTGGCCAAATTCACTAAAAAAGGCACACAAGTAATCATTCATTTTTGCTAAAGCTGATCACAGTTATGAATTATCAGTAAACCATCCAGGCAGGTGAGAGCATCACATTTTGGAGCTGTGTACCAGACTAGCTAAACATAAATAATCTCCAAACAATAGCCAGAGTTGCTGGGAAGCTACTTGAAGCTTTACAGTTATCCTCATTATGTTACAGGTTAAGTAGGTTACATGTTTGAAGGTAACCTACCAGCAGACATCTTGATTAGATATTTCCAGGCTGACATCACCCACACATTTCACTTCTCGATAATTAATTCTATGCAGCACATGTATTGTTGCAGTCACATAAAAGCTTTCATTATGGTGCTGCCACCCTCGTTAAGATTGCACTAAATTTTGCATGAAGGGAGGTATTCCACCTCTTTGTACTTTTAGCAATAATATACATTCACTACTCAAAGAGCAGGAGCTTTAGTTTTGGAAGGGCACAATATTTTCAAGCAAAGATGCTCATAGAAGATCTTGTTTGGTGGAAACACTAGTGTCATTTAAAATTTATGTCAGGCAGAAAAGCGTCTGAATTATTTTACAGTTATATGCCATTTTCTGACTATATGTTGATATACTGTGGGTATGTTGATTGAAGCTAGTTGTACGAAAGTGAAAACATATAGTAGTCCATGCTTATTCTCTTCCATGTCTAATTGGCTGAGCATGTTAGTGGAGAGATGAGAATAGGATTACTTCTCATTTAAAAGGAATTTCTCTTCTTGTTCTTAAACATCTTTCCTTGCTATAAATGCAGTCAATGAAAGTAACACCGGTTTTGATCCCAGTGCAGGTTGCAAGTGTCCTCCTTGGCATCACAGCTATAAATGCCTCCAGCTTCTCTAGCACATCCAGTGTCCTCAGTTTGTGCTTAAGACTTCCAAGTATACCCAGTTCCCTGCTTGCTCTTGTAGTCTCTGAAGCAGTTAAGCCACTAAAGAATTTTAAGTAGGTACTTTTCATCGTGAAAATTCCTTTGCTGGCCTACCATATTTTTTCCCTATTCTTTCTTTTTTTCCCTAATCCTTGCAATCAGGGATATTTCCAGCTCAGATATTATTAGATGAAGGATACAACATAAATATCAAAGGTGCTGTACACCAAACTAAGTCCAGAAGACTTTCTCACTACCATGCCAGCCATCTTCCAGCCAGCTGGGTGGCCAAGAAAATAATAAATCTGATCCATGCAAAACATTTGGCCTGGAATGCCTCATTGCCCAGAGGCGAGCACAGGATCCAATTGACTAAATCCTCATGGCATCCCAGAAGACTGCACTTCTCCTTAGTCTTCACTCAGCAATGTCTGCAGTTCTTCATGGTTACATCAATGGAACGTCTTTTTTTCCCCACTCCTTCTCTTTTTCCTTCAGCCACTCTGAAGTCAAAAGATTTTCTTTTTGCCAGCCAGAGTAATTCCTTTGTCCTTTTTACTTTCTGAGCCTACTTTATCCCTTTCAGCATATTCAGGGTCCTCTGTGACCAGAGCCACAGGGTACTCAGTAACCTGAATTAGGCTGGCACTGTTACAGTGGGTGTTCATACTGAGCTTGACACAAAGTTACTCTGGTACCAGCAAAGTACTAAAGTATATTTCCGATTATTAAAGGTGGTTGATTACATCGGACTCAAAATTTGAATTCTGACCAGGAAGAACATGCAGAAGTGTCTCTACTTAATTTCCCCAATACATAAAGTGTTCAGATGTTCATAGTTCAGATGTTCATAGATGTTCAGATGTTAAAAGTGTTCACATGGTGCAGTGTCCAGTGTCCAACACATAAGCAATTCAGAATTAGACTCAGAAACCTGCAGGATATGTTCATCTTTGTTAAAATATCCCCTCTTTCATGAGCTACAGTAATCTGCTGTCCTTCCACAGAAAGGTCTGCTCAAGATGCTGTTACTCTGTTAACACTTGCTATATCCCTAAGGATTGTGTAAGGGTAAACTGTTACCAATTCTAATGCAACAAACTTCTATTATTAAAGCTCGTTTCATTAAGGAACCACAAAAAAAATGTTTAGTTTTCTGTGGGAATCAAATCACAGTCAGAGACCCATTCACTGCATTGGGTAGAAAAAAGAAGCAACATGCTACCTCAGAAAGCCAACCTCCTAAAGCGCTGCTAGAAACACACTCTCTATTTGGAAAGAAGATTTTTTGGATTTCAAGAAATACCTTTAGAAAGAAATCACTGTGGTACTGCTCTTATTCATAAATATCTGAACTGATTTAAAGAAAAGAACCCAACATCTCTGGGAAGTAAGGCCTGGGAGGACGAAGTGGAATGGATATCTCTCAGTGGAGATCTTATGGGCTCACATTTCACAACCCTGTCTGTCCCCATTAGTTCCAGTTGCTAGAGGGTTTGAATGGACTTCTCATTAAATGTTCCATTTAGCTCCCTCCCCCACACCTTTTATGCAACCCTGCTCCTCAGAGGACAACTTGGTCTGAAGCAAATATGACTTGCATACAAGACTGTGTTTTGATATAGCCACATAAAAGATTTTTTGCATGCTAAAATGAGAAGTAGAAAAGATCTCATAAACTAAGATCATTTATAAGCTAAACAGACAAAGATGTCAACAGAACTTCATTTGGGGGATTAATATGAGAGCTTTTTGGAAATGGGAACGTGCCATAGGTGTGAGATAATATAGATTAGAATTACTTATTTCTTTAAAGTATAAGTGGCCTTCTTATTTGGTGAAATACATTTTAAACATTCAGGACACAAAGTTGCAGTTCCCTGTCTCTGTGTACTAAAATCTTCAGTACTAGAAGCATTTAACTAAGTGTTTAGGTCCCTACCTATTCAAGAAAGCCCTTCCTTAAGCACTGATGAATATAGGGGTACATAAGTATGTGGTTAGGTCCTTTTCTCAATTACAATTCAGCTTTTTAAGTCTAAAAAAGCTGTTCTCTAAAGTTCATTTTATGAAGAAGCAATTAGCTGTCACCACTTCTTGTGACCTAATGAGTAGAAAAGGTAGGATATACTTTAGTTAACACAAGAGAGTAGGCCAAAGCTGTTGACGACAGCCGGGTTAGTCTGGTCTGGCAGGGAGTGAACCATTCTGGTCTCAGCATTTCATTGCAAGCCTTTCACCTGTAAATCCTGCTTGTGAGCAAGGCCAGCCTCAGCAGCAGTCAGCAGTTGCTGCCTCTCATGGCTGCAGCCCAGCAGAGAAAATGAGTTGGTGGTCTCAAACCAGGTGGTTGTGCATGGCAAAAATCCCCAGCACTAATCGATACCCTTGATGGCAGAAGTCACAGCTGAAAGAACCAGCACCAAAGTAAGCAGGGAAATACATCAGCCAGCACAGGACTCCGCTTTTCTCTAAACAGGAGGGGGAGGCGTGAAGAGAAAAGTGTCTGGAGCAAGTCATACAAACAAGTCAGTGTGGTAGGAATCAGTGACAGTGTCCAGTGCCCAAAGAAAATCCAAGACACTTTTCTAGACAAAGTAAGATTTTGCACAAAGAAAGGAACAGAACACAGCACACCATACAGGCAGTCTGGAGATATCAAACAATCCATAACTAATTCTGAGATACAGCTGAAAAAAAACCTGGTCCTGTATTCCTGTGGGACAAATGGGGAACTAGCAATTTGATAACTTGCCCCTACATCACCTAGAAAATCTTCCTCTCAAATTAAAGCAAAGTTCAGACTACTAACTCTAACCCTCACCAAAGTCTTGTCACTGAAACCACAAGCACAGTCAAAGTCTAATTCACAGTCAGTTTTTCTTTAATTCACCAGATGTCAAAGATATGGAAGGAAGAAGCAGCAGCAAATTTCCCTTCCCCACCATTAGGAAAAACTGGTCAAAGGAACAAAATATTTATGGCTGATTGTGCAGGGACAGTCAAAAAATGGAAAACATCAGCTATTAGACAACCCTCCAGCTCCTCTCATCTAGCTGAAGAGCATTACCACATTGTCTCATGCACATTCCTAGCCACCGCTAATTCATTACTTGCAGACCTGTCCCCTTTCCCTAAAAATGACAGATGCTGGTGCTCTAACATGGGTCTGCCCAGATGCATCCCCCCACCGTCCCAGCCTCTGCCTGGTCAGCCCTGCGGGAGGCTGGCCGGCATGGTGAGTTAAGCCTAAGATTCTCAGGATTCCCCACAACATAACAGCAATGCTTCAGAGAGTTTCTGCAGCTTGTTATGGGGGATGCCGTGCATGGTTACTAGAGGGTATATTTTCATTTAGTCTGAATGCTTGGCACCCTCGGACCGTAAACAGAAGCCTAGGTAGAAATAGATGGAATTATTTACTTACACTCCCAGTGATGAAAATGATTAGTCAATTAACTTTACTAATATACAGTATCTTGTGAGAAGATAAGATGTCAACAAGTGAAGCTAGCCTCCAGATCGTGTCAAAAAGAACAAGCCCGCTGGCATTTAGGCTGATTTATGGTGAACTATGACAAGTATGCAAATTATGAGAGATCCCTTTTATGTTTACATTTGTGCATTTTTCTTTGGCTATTTCTGATGATAGGCAGATTAGTGCAGCTACTTATAATTTGATCTCATTGACAGGAGAGCATTCAGCCTGGAGAGACATCCTGCAGCCCTAACTTCCTGTACTACAAAGGCTGTGGGCACGGTGTTGGTAAATATCTTCAAGGGGAAAATGGCAGCTAAAATTAGCCACGATGACATTACAGGGATCACTGAAAAAAAGCCCAGATGAAAAAAGTTTATAACATGAGACAGGTTCAATTAGTTATTCAGTTCATTTAAGTAGTCCAGCTGGACAATTATAGACAGCTACCAATTCCATTACATAACCATGAAGCAATGTCCTCATGAACTTCTATTTGTGCATCACTGTATCCGCCCAGGATCTCTAAATCTTGTTTCAGTTCACTTGTCAAATCCAGTCCTCCCCTTGTACAGGATAGCTCCTGGGTTATAAACCGGCATGTGTTATCCACAGTACATAATATAATTTCTTGGTGTCTCCAGCCTCATAGGTGATTCAAGGTTTCTCCAACTGAATGGCCAGCTCAGGTACCGAATACGGTATGATCATGGATGGCCTGGACCAGAGGTTCCCATTCATTTTATGCAAATGTGACTTCATACTCTGTGCACTTCCACCCTCCTGGGTGGTTTTACTCTCCCTCTGCTAATCTGCTGCTCTCATTCTTTGGAAGGAAGTGTAGCCCTACAGATTACAGTCAAGCAACAGGGTTCCCTCAAACACATCTAGCTGAGTGAAACTGGTCAAGGAATTAATTTTACAAACATTCTTTGGGTCAAAACTGCCTCAAACTCTTAGTTTGATAAAAGTCACGTGAGAAGTCCTGCCACAGGAACTCTGTGAACTCTCCATGTCTTTGATTTCAGTGGGCACTTTGATGAAGGGTAAAGCCAAGATTATGCTCTTCAGAGAGCACACTTTGGAGATTTCCTGTGAACATTCGTTTTCCATCTTTGACAAGAGTCACTCAAAACAATTTGGACTCTTTAGGATATTGAGAATCCTTTCAGATAACCAAGATGCCTCACTCAATTGATGGCCAACACGTAGTCCAGAATATGAGGAACAACATGCCTACACTTGTGCATATGACCATATAAACCGCAAACTGCCTGCATCTTCCTGGCCATTTCTGTGCATATGGATATCTCGCTTGGACTAGCACTGGCAGATGTGGTCTGGCATCAGCAGCAAGCAGAAATTTCTGACAATGAGTAACCCTGATTTTGATGCATTTGCTTGTAAGGACCTTTCATTGCATATGTGTCAGGACAGTTTGAGGCAACATTCAGGCCATAAAAAGTACAGAATATTAAAGAATATCTAATATTGAAATGAGGTTTAGTATCTGTGTAATCAAGTTTCTCCGTGTGGACCCACCACACAGTGAATAGAAAGATGTTAAAGCAGCTCTTCAGCTTCAGCTGTGGGGACTTATATTTTAAATTCATCATGTCCCCTGTAATGGTTTAGCCCCTGCCAGGGTCTGAGACCACGTGGCCGCTGCCCCTCCCCCACAAAGGGAGTGAAATACAAAGCCCCAAGACTGAAATAAGGAAAGGTTTAATACAACAGTGCAATAGCAACACAACAAACAACAACAATAACAATAACAGTAATAGTGATAGCAATGAACGGAGCAAAATACCTACCAATACTGCAGTGAGAGGAGCAGATGTACAAAACCATGAGCCCCGCGCTCCCGCGCCAGGATGTGAAGCGCCAGGGTGTGACATCCGCATGGTATCTGAATAACCTGGCTAGAGCTCCCCCCCACTGCTGGGGAAACTTAACCCTATCCTGGTTAAACCAGGACATCCCCCAATTCAAGCCCAAGCTATACATCAAAATGGTCCTCACACAATAAGGTAAATGGTGGTAACAAAGTAGACCCACTTTTAGATCTTGTCAGGTTGTCTTAACTGAATGCTTCGTGTAACTACCAATTTTCTCATTTCTGGAATTTGTCTCCAATGTGCTGTCATGTAAGATATTTCAGAGCTTTCAATACTATCAGCTACAATTTCATATTTTTTCATGTAAGTTGGTAATCCTCTCCCCACCCTGATTTAAAAAAAAAATAATTACAGTTTGCATGTATGTTACTTTAATGTAGGTATGTGTAAAATAGACATTGATTTGAAAAGTCATTGCATCAGAGGGAAAAATGAAATTTTCCATTTCAAGGATGTATGAATTACCTGGAAGACCCTCTCTCCTGAAATCAAATAATGATGAGTCTTACAGCACTAACCACTGCTGCTACATTCCCAAAAAGCTGAAAGGTGGTTCAAAGGGCAGCCTACCTTAGCACAGGCAAAAAAGTAAACTCCAGTTTAATTTTTTCCAGCAAACATAATGCTCCAAGGTGGCCTACAAAGCTGTGTGTTCACCAGTGTTCCCAGCCACCAGCAAGGGCTCATGGGGTGAGCAGACCCTGTGCAGTCACAAGTGAGGTCCCCAGTGCAGGTCTTCTATTCCCAGTCTGTCTCCATTCCTGGGGAGATGACACAGGCTTCTCCTTTGGCCCTGACTGACCGCTGGACACAAAAGCTACCGGCAGCCCCAGAGCATCCTACCCTGTGACACAGTTTCCACCCAGGGGAAGTTTCCAGCCCCTGTAGCCCCACACTGCCGAGAGGGAGCTGGGCTATGGGATTTTTCCAGGCAGTAAACCAGAGGGAGGAAAGATGGGATATCCCCATCCATATTTGACTTACTGAAAGTGGATTTCAACCCAAGGATGAGGTCAGGAGTCCCCAGGGACACAGATGGCTGTCACACATTCTCTTCTTTAAGAGAACAGACTGTCTCAAAGCACAGGGCACAGCCCAAGACTTTGTGGCCACATATGGTCAGTGGTCACAGGTCACCCCATGACAGCAGAGCCCTTGCTGGTGGCTCCAGACCCTTCATCTTAGTCACTCATTCAAGGGCAGAGTGTTTGTATATGTTCTTCCTGGTCATGGGTTCTTCCTCTTTAACAGACAGATAATGCTAATGTTAATGCTAATGCTAATACTAATAAGATAAATGGAGGAAGACAAAAACACCCCACATGTCAGTAACCAAGCAATGACTACAATGTCATATTCAACAACTCTTGGTCAGAGCATGTCCTGAGTAGCCCAGATTACTTGGATCTGATTCCAGGCTGGAGCTTCCTCACATATATGTAAAAAAGTTACCAGGGGGTTCAAAGGACAGGCTGCCTTAGTATAGGCAGAACAGTCAACTGCAGTTTAACTCTCTTCATTGTCCACTACCTACAAAGCTACCTAGTCACTAGCGTCCCCAGCCGTCATCTGTGAACAAAACTGCACATCTCAACACTCTCAAGGCTTGAATTCAGATAAATACTGATAAATACATGGGAGGTACAGCACTTTTGTTGGGCCCCTGCAGGCTGCTTAATGGTCTGAGGGTCTGGGAGAAAACCTGGAAACTTCAGAATATTAATCTGTTTTCTTCATCATTTTTTTCTGTGGTTGGCTGTGCAAAAAATTATAAAGCTTTGGAAAAATTAAAAGGAAACATTTTCCACACAGAAGAGATATTTTCTCTTGGAAGCAACAGTGAGAGAACCTCTAGAGTATTTTCTTAAAGGACATAGCTGCTGAACAGCAAGCAATCAGTTTTCCCTCTATAAAAATTAAGCCTTTCATGTGATGTTACTTCACTGGAAAACTTGAAGCTTTGCGTTATCAAAATTCCTCTATTCCTTAGGTCAAATTACTTAACATTGTGTACTGTTAACAACACAAAAATATCTCCACATACATACATGTTCATGGAGTGAAACGGAGTATTCACTATTAGCTCTATTTTTATTATTTGAACCCAAAGAACACATATACAAACACAAAAGAAAGACATTACTTTTCTTGCAAAGTTTCCATCTCTTGTATTCTTAAACCATCCAGGATTGAACACTAGTATTTCTACTATTTCCTCTAGAAAGATACACCTGTTTTTCTAACTAAACAGTATAATTCACACTCTTAAATTTAAGAAATTTTGATTACAAATAAGTAGGCCACATTGATGTTTCAAACTTCAGTTATTAAAAAATAAAAAACTACAAGAAAACCTGAAAATCCTTGGGGAGGAATGTTGCTTCCTGGGGCTTCAAAACTTCCAGAAACTTTGTACCTCTAGCTCTAACTAGAAGCAAGGAGAAATTGCCCAGAGCATCAAAAATATATGAAATAAACTTCTGAGCAAATAAGCTGTTTTGAGCATTTGATTTAACCATGTCATGTTTCAGCTGGTCACATAATGTTAGAACATACTTGATACAAGAGAGATACAACCAACTTTATTAAGCAGAGGCTATCTCTGAAGTTGAAATGAAAGAGGAATCAGAGATTGTTCCTACTCTGGAAGCAAAACGGGCATTGTCAAGGATAATACAATGTACATATCTCCCTCCTTTTCTTAATAGAAAGGAAGAAAACAAGGTTAAAGTCAATGATTCTGAGAAGTACTAGGCCTTATCTGCTGTCATGAATGTCTACACAAGCCACTTGGAGGCATGTCCCTGCAGGTCCTTATGTTCCTGACAAGTCACACCTCCAGTGTAACAGAAATAATGTGAAATAAAAATGTGAGCTCACCACATGAGCTCGTTTATCCTACTGGGTCCTGAGAACATGGAATGGGAGCAAAGGCTGGGGAAGTACTCATCATTGGGTACAGCCACAGTCTTATTAAGCACCCAGTTTTCACCCTTTCCATGGATAAATCACACACAATGAGGCATGCAATCAAAATCTTCAAGAGTCAGTAAGGCATTTCTGTCTTAAAATCAGTTTGGAGGAAGCCTATTGGTAGAGGCTGCAAGACTCGGTCTTTGGATACAGTAAGAGTTTCAGCAATAACAGGAGTGAGATCTTTCACAGGAGCCAGCCTGTGCAACCTCCCTCAGTAACAACCAACCAACACTGAATGAAATAGTCTCTGCTCCAAGTGCACAGCTCATTTCATACACACTTGGCCATGCAACAGTGTGTACATGTGGGTGTGTGCATGCACATTACTTTTAAGATATCAAAACAAAAACCTGCCACTGCACATATCCTTCTGGGGGAAAAGGGGAGAGAATAAATATGGGATATGTGTTAATTGCATTGCTTGAAGCAATACTGTAAGATACTTGGACAGTCTAATGATGAACATGGTAACTGAATATATGGGGAGTAGAACTGAATTTTAGCATAATATCTCTGAACCGGAATTTGTGTAATCAAACACTGTAAAACATGTCTAGACTTGTCTGCTGCTAAGAATAGCACCAATCTGAACATAAAGCAAACTATATTAGTTTCTGGGTATACTTTAGTTGAGATCATGTTGATGGTTGTTCATTTTAAAAGGCAAAGTATGTCATGCAATCTTACCTGTTATAGATCCAGCTCAGCAAAATACCTTAACTTTAAACACGGGGCTTCGGCCCTGAGGAATGGTTTACTGAATGAAGGCCTGGCATGATTTGTGCAAGAACTGAGAGTGTTTCAAAAGCGTAAGATACACGCTCCTATAAAACTGTAACTTTGCAGGACAGCAACAGGCACCTCTCCTCTTACACAGGCAGCTGCTCCAGAAATACTCACTTGTTTACTGTCGGCAGCGCGTGCACAGGGAGAGCACGCCTCCGCTCCTGCACCGCAATTCAAAGGCGCATGTAACGAGGGGGTGCGTGCCTGCTGAATCCTCCTGTCAGCAGATCTTCTCGGTTTTCACTTCTTCTACGCTACTTTGCAAACTCTCAGCTATTTTTTTCCCAAGCTGTAACACAGGGGCTCTTAGAGATTATTGCCATTCTCCCCCTGCCTGTCACACACCTTGTTTCCAAGTATGGTCACTATGAGGGGACTGTCGCTTGGAGCCTTTGTGGAAAATTAATGGCAGACAGGAAAGGGCAAAAAAGACAGGACAGATGGCTCTGTCACCACCACCAGCCCGATGCCATGAGAGAGCTTCGGTGCCTTTGCAAATGCCACTCTGTTCCACAGACTCACTCTGAAGTTGATCCGATCACACCCTTGGCAGCTGTCTTTCTTCTTTTTTATAAAATTTTTCCTTGCCCTTTGACTTACCAGGCTCATCCATGTGGCAAATGCAAAAGGTCAGTTTTTTAAATTAATGACTGGGTGCTGAGCATCTGAAATACTGTTTAACTATAAACGTATTGGCATCTTGCTAGAAGTGGTGTTGAATAGTGTCGTTAATAGGGCTTGTTTACTTGCTGGTCAAAATCCAAATCAGGTCAGCTGAGACCTGAAGAGGCAATGAGCAAACTTCTAATTTAGTAGGCGAACAGAGTGATGTCACCTCACTTTATTCTTTAAACGGCATTCTGTCTAGTTTCACTTTCACAGTGAAACAGACACCCGTAGTATATTGGGTGCACATTGGAAGCATGAAGAGATGAGTCTCCTTATGTGAGCAGTGCCAGCCAAACTGTGGTTTGGTTTATGCTCATACTTGTGTAAAGATATGATTAGGATTTTATGCGTTTAAAACACGATGAGCTTCAATAGGGTGAATAAATTGTGATGTGACATTGGGCTGTGCATTCAGAGTCTGCAGAGAGAAAGCTAATACCCTGTCCTCTGGAGAAGTGGGGCTATAATATCTAGTTATGTAGTTTCAGCCTGTACGATTGTAATTGTAGGAAAAGTTCTACCTTGCCCACATCCCAAGACAGTTAGCTGTTAATAAAGGACAATTCATGTCAGGCATATTTGCTTGCAAAGACTTGTGTGTTTGTAATATTTTGTTAATTAGATGCAAGATTAAAGGTTTTTCATTTCCACCACTTTTGATACTGCAGGAGAACATTTCCAGGGTTGGGCAAAAGTAAAAACCTGGAGTGTTAGACTGTTGACCAGAAGAAATAGTGCTTCGATGTGATTTGGAGGGGATCCATTTGCCTACATGTGAAAATGTGTCCCTGTCCCAAATCTACAGGCAGTATTCAATGGTGGCCACTTAATGTGAAGAAATATTTGAGATCTTGCACATTCCTGGGGACATTAATGGGAATTCTGAGACAGAAGTAAACAGACCATAGATCATCGGGGATTCTTGCCATTACTCTATCTCACTCTGAAGGAGAGGTACAGACTGTTTCCCTACTGCCAAGTCTAGCCTCTGCTTGATGTCAGCTTTTCCCATGATATTTTCACACCAACACTACTGAGTACCGTTGAGCTACAGATTGCTTGCAGGAAGACAGCTGACACCCCACCTTCTGGAGTGGAAAGAGCTTTTTCTATTGCTGTGAAGCAGGGGTATTTTGCCATCATAGCACTGTGTCACCAAGTCAGTGATGTCATTCCTTATGGAGAAGCCTGCTATCCCACATGCTCAAACATGTTAATTTTGTTTACCTAACCAAACTCATCTTCAGGCCTGATTCAATGAAAGTTACAATGTTAAGGTTTTAAGATAAAATGAAGCTCCAAAAGCATTAAAAGATTTTACATGATCTACCTGGAAAATGGACCTGAAATAACTGAGCTTGCTATGTTGTAGTACTGAGGTTACCAGCACTCAGCTTTGTGACATTAATCCACATATCAGAGAAGACCACTTCATGATAATCTGCAACAGGGGTAAACTCTGGATTGAGTTGAATGAAATTATGAAAACAAAATTATATGAAATAATGAAAACAAAAGCTGTGCAATGTACATAGCAGCAGGATTTCAAGAATATCCAGGATGAGGCACTCTTCTTATCATAAAGCAGTCGTTGATAAATTTTCTAGATTTAACTGAATCATTCTGTATTCCTTCTGTTTCTTTGAGCAAGAAGAAGTTGTAGCTCAGTTACAGAGCCATTCACTTCCACGCCTGGAAACCTCTGTTTGTGTATTCTGTACCCTGTCCTAACTTTAATCAGAGGCTGAAAGCAAAAAGATTACTGAGAAGGATGTAAAAACATAACTGCAGTCCAATATTCACTCTTGGTAGTGGACATGCTGAGTATGGGAGGTGCCATGCTGCAGTTCCTCATGTAGGAACTTTGAATTAACTCATAGCTGCAATTTCGTGTCTTATATTAATTACACAGGCAGCTTCCACACTCCCGAAATTCACTGAGGGTCATCTTAGTCTTTTCCAGGATGAACCAGGAATATCTACCTTCCTTTCTGGATATAGTTGCCTCATGATCTCCATTCCTCTCCCTTGTCATTTGTCTTGAAACTTTCCCTAACACATTACCCCTACTCCCCCTCTTTAGCTGGTCAAGTATCCTGTCCTTTGCCCATCTGGAAGACTTGGTTTTCTCAACCCTGGCCTAGATGTGACATTTCTACTTGTTGTCCTTGCAGAATATAAATAATAAAGTGTTAATAGAAGACAAACATGGAACTTCTGGTTTTGCAGATGGAAGATTTTGTTCACGTTTCCACCTGCTTGATATCACTTAGACATATCAAAATGCATCAGATAATTTCCTACTATTACATTTCCTTGTCAACAGATGCTATAATCCCCACAGAAAAGTTATGTCATGATGAATGGGAGGAAAGAGTCCCCTGTAATCTCCATAGGAGGACAGGTACTGTGCCATTTCTTAGCTTCTCTTTCACATCCCAGAGGCATGGCCACCATGGCCATATTCAATTCTTGTCCTGTGTTCCCTCTTTCTATGGCAATAAGTATATGTCACCATCATGAGATCTCACTAGAATGGTTGCAGAGGGAGTTTAGGAATATCAGGTTCTTAGGCAATCCACAAAGCTTAACATGAGGTTACTTTTTCCAGGCTGCAAGCCTGAGTCAGGTGCTTGATGGAGGACAACTAAATAACATCTGCCAGCTTAGAGTGTATGTTTGAAAAACAAAGGTGTTGTTAGAGGAAGCCTGGAGTTATGTGTGCAAACTTGGACTGCAGTTCCTCTCCTTGGCAGTAAGCCTTGGTGCTGTGAAGAGCCTACATGAGGCCTAATGAAAGAGCAGGGTAAATTAAAAAATACTTGTGATTTTAATTATTTCATTTACCAGATAGATGAGGAAAGAACATTTTTCCAGAAAGGGTCTCAAATTTGAATATGAGGCTATATCCCAGGACTGAATATATGAATTTAGACTGGATATTAGGAAGTATTTCTTTACAGAACGGGTTGTTGGGCGTTGGAATGGGCTGCCCAGGGACATGGTGGAGTCCCCATCCTTGGAGGTGTTTAAGAGTAGGGTCGACATAGCGCTTAGGGATATGGTGTAGTTGGGAACTGTCAGTGCTAGGTTAACGGTTGGACTAGATGATCTTCAAGGTCCTTTCCAACTTAGATGATTCTGTGATTCTGTAATTCTGTGAATGGTGGTGGTAACTCCTCAATGGCAATGTGTGGAAGATAAGCACCGGATCAAGACTGTCTGTTTTAGGGACAGACAAACCCATTGCAAATGGCGAGATGGAGCCCCCCTCTTTCACAGGTTCAGGTGGGAAGAAAGGATGTGCTCCCTGGGCTGCAGGCTAGAAAGGAGAGTGCCACATGGAGGTATAGCCACAGTGGACCAAGAAGAGCTCCAGAAACAGCCATGGGAAGACACTTTGCCTTTCCCCATCGGCTATATCTCCTGTTTTCTCCTAATTCCTGCCCACTCAACCTTCTGGAAGAGCAACCCAAATGCTGCCAATGTTGTGGCAAGAGAAAAGGAAACAAGAGATTAACAAGTGGATAAAGTCTCTCCATCTTTACTACTTCAAAATTTACAAGTACTACTGATGAGTTACTGCTTGCTGCAGCTTATTAGGAGAGAAAAAGAGATCACACCATCCCTTTTTTCTGCTAACAAAAAGTCTGTTGATAAGCAGAGACCAAGGCTCTGCCTTTCATCAAATGCGGTCCTGTGAATGAGATGTGATGTGGAAGCAAGGACAGTCATGTCACAACGACAGTGGACCCATTTCAGTGCCTACCTGGCACACATCTGTCTTGTACTCATTGTAGTCAGGGGAATGCAGAAAGACAAGGACTACTCAAATTACTGTCTCCCAAACATCTCACCAGATACACTGTGTTGCAGCAAAGGACATGAGAAGGTCATGATGTGCAGTGACTCAGAAGTCATGTTCAGGGTAAGCAAGTAGTAGAGAGGAGGGGGGAAGAATGGGGTTGCTGCATGAGGCTGGCAGAGAAAATGTTAGAAGTCAGGACTATATGAACGTGATATTCACGTGGTCTTAGTAATAGAGGATGCTTAGAATAGACAGGATGCCTAGGAGGACACAAGCAAGGTGTTGGATAACAAGTTATTAAATGTCAAGTGGATGAAAGTGTGTTCTACACCAGGTCAGGTGAGAGCTAATTAATTATGTCTGTCTCGGCAAAATGGGTAAGCACTTACAGTTGCTCTTGAAAAGCAGTTACATGAGGTTGAACAAGATGCCTCTATCATCTGGACATTTAGGACAAGAGACGTGTTCTGCATGATGCGATGGTTACAATGCCTTTGTGAGACACATTTAGTCCTTATGAGCAACAAAAAAGGAAAACCATGGAGACTATTACTGAAATTTTAGAATAGGAAATTAATGCAGTCAGAATATTGATTGGATGGCTTCTGTAACAGAGGAAAATGAATCAAAAAGCAAAACTTATGTAAAATGTAGCATATGTAGGTATATAGGCACGTGTGTGTAGCCTAAGGGAAAAGGGGTGAAGGAATAAATTCTCCCCTAAGACAAAACATAGTCAAGGACCTGATTACCTCCAGATTACCTCCTCTCTGCTCACTGAAATTTGGAATGTATCATTTCTTCATTCATGCTTATCTGCTCTCTAGTAGCAAAGATGCATTGCTCTAATATTCCTTAAAAAAGCCTGCATTACCCTGGTAACCTCATGAATAACCCACACTTCTCACCCTACAGAGTGGTGGTGTTTTTTTCCAAAAGGAATATTTAGAAGGGGAAGGCTGCTGACCCCATTTTCTTCATCAGTTTGGAAATATTTTTTAGCTTTCTAACTGTGAAGTTGTTTTTGGAAGAGCTCAAGAACCAGAAAAGTGACATTAACATTTCAGGGTGGCAGAGTGGAAGAAGAACCAGAAAGGTTCACCAACAGTTCTGACCATGGAGAGGAAGCTCCTCTGGTTAGCCTGAACTGGCCACCTCTTGGGAACAGTTCCTCATGAAGTGGGCAAGGTCAAGGATGGATTAAGTAACTCCAGGCTTTTTAGGCAGGAATTGAACTGTGATAATAATTCACAGAAGTCTGCAAAGTGCCATGTTAAACCTCTTGCATTTCTTTCTTTCTTTCGTTCCACCAGCTCCTTTTGTTAGGAAGGAAGCAAGGAAGGTTCTTTTCAGGGAAGGTGCTGTTAATGGCATATTTACAGGAACAAATGTAGAGGAGAACATTTTGGAATATTGTCTCTGTGGTAAGTCTAATACACTGTTCTATCAAACCAAGGGAAATAATTCTTCCATATTTCCAGGGGCCCTGGGAGTTCTGAGTGTCACTTAGTCACCATCAGCTTTTATTATTTGATCTGACTCTTAAAACGTTGGCAGTTGCAATTAGTCAATACATGTATCCAGAAAAACAAGCATCAATAATGTCAGCCAAAAGAGATATGTGAGTAGCTTCTGTATATAGATGACATTTGTTACTACTGTGGAGACTGAGATGAATAGCTGTGTGTAACCAGGCTCAGACCACAGGCTCTCCATGTCTGCATAAGAGCTCCTTAATGACAATTTGACCATCTACGCTGATACACATTTTTAAACTTTTTCAGAAATCCACAATCAGCATGCTGCTTAATTCACTGACAGCAAAGTCAGTCTCCATTAAACTCTTGCTATAGAAAGCGCACTGTCAAAAGGAAGCAGTAAGCAACTCGGAGGTGGCTGGAAATCACAGCTGGGCCAACACTGCTTGTGTCAACTGGCAATAGCAAGCGAGGAAGATGAGACCCAGGAGCAACAAGAATGGATTAAAAAAAAATTGAACAGAAAGCTCTCCTTATGTATTTGAAATTATTTTGCAGCCCAACTCAAACAAGTAGCGTAGATGATTGAGTATTTAAGGGAGAATCAATCCTCTGGCCTCCTCCAGACATTTATGATCTCTCTGTGTCCTTGCTCTTCTATAGTCTTAAGCCAAATGAACATTATGTCTCCTTCATCATGTTCACAGAAGAGAACATACAAACCATTTCTTGAACACTACCTTTTCTCTTTGATTGAGTAGAATGACAGCAGTGACAAAATTAAGTGGGAAGCTTGCTTTTGTATAAAAAAAGAACTAGGGAAATCTATTTTGAGAAAGTTGTTGAAGTGATGATTTAATGAACAATTCAAAATCCTAAGGTACTTTTCCAGGAGAGAGGAATCTGTAGCATCTCTTGTAATAGCTTATCATTCCAAACAACCAGAAGCCGTTGAGTGATGCCTGGAAGGTCAGCATTTAAATTTATGTTAATGAGCATATACATCACTTTTCTGAGGGATTCAAATGTTCAGAGTTGAGAGAACAGAAGTAATAATGTGTGTTTTAATGGACTCAAAGAAGAGTACATTAAAAGATGCAGACCCTACATCTTTTAAATAAAGGATGTTAAAGATGGATTTTTACACAGTTTTTGAAACTCTAGATTCTGTTATTAAAACATTTCCTACAACTTGACTGAAAGATATCAAGCAAAAGATTTAAAGCTTAAGAGTTAACATCTCACTAATGAGGATGTATGTATAATCATGAACCAGGTCTAACTCTGGTAGCTCCTCTAACCCTACTCCCCTTGGTGACAGCCCCTTTGCCAGTTGGACAGGTCAGCTCTGCCTTGCCTGGAATTTTCCTGATCTTCTCTCTTGAGTGGCAGCTGCTGGCACCCTGTGAGCACGGGGAATTCGCTGGCATATTGTGGATCAGGCACAGCGGACGCCTGAGCACAGAAGAAAAGCCAGCTGAGACCCTGTTTGCTGAAGGCAAAGAGCACTGAAAAGAGAAATAAAAGGAAGGAGGTTGTTGCACTAGACCTGAAGGTCTAATGGTTTTTTAATTAGTTTCTGTCCAAACAGTAACCAACCCCATGTGCCATTTTCTTCCTGGACCATATTGATTAACCTGACTGCAGTGGCAGTGTGTTAAAACACTCACACATAACCAGTGATGGCTAAACTCAGGTGCCAACAGGCACAGCCAGCTCTCCATGGTGCCAGGTAGAAGGCAGGAATATCCCAGATAATCAAAGTCTAAATTACCACCTTGGGCTTGGGGCTAGTGCTTCAGTCCCCAGGTCCCCCCATGTGGCTCTGCGTGGGCTTAGGTAGCACGAGCACTACATTGCGTGCAGACCTGGAGCCAGCTGCACTTCACTGTGCCCTGAGCCCAAGGTAGGGCGAAGAACACTGTACTGAGGTGTCTGATGTGGATCTGCCTCAGCATACTCCTATCCACAAGGTAGCACACATTGTCATCCCTGAGTTTGCTTCTGAAGTTCTCTGCCTCTGCAGCATCGCTCATACCCACAAAGACTAATCAGCCTCGGAGTATCAGATGTATTTCCTTTGGCTTCAAAGCTTTCATTAGACTGGAAGCATTTAAAGTACCAGACTCTTAATAGCAGCAGACATTTGCAAAAGCACAGCAGGCACATTTCTTACTGCTCTGTTGTTTAGTAAGTGTATTTCTTATTAACTTCAAGTATCTTGCTTTGTGCTATAACTGAAGACCTCTTGGAAATTTCTGTAGAGCAACATATCTCAGGCTGTGTCCTTAGTAGTTTTGTACAATGAATATGTTACACCAGCCTGCATTACCTACTATGTTTTTCTTTATTCTCGTTTTTAACTTACACATTTTTAAGCAGTTTGGGGATTAGTTCCCTTAGAAGTTAGATATTTCTCTATGCAGTCAGCAGAGACCTGATGGGGCATTTCCTGTCCCTATGTGCCCAGTATCCCAGAGAGCTCTCTGAGCTTCTTTGCTGTGTGAGGGTGTGTGTGTCCCTGCAGAGGGGTATTTCATACCAGCCCAGGCTGTTATGCCCAGTGTCCATATCCAGGAAGGCAGTGCTCTCCTCACCAGCACAACTGGCAGATAACACTATGCAGCTCTCAGGTCATCAGGAGGATAAGACCTAAATTTTACACATTCTTGTAGTTTTATCCTTAGGGACAATGCTTCAGCAGAGCCACAGAGATGATTCTGTAAATATTGGGATTTTGTTTGGATAATGAATCTCAGTTCTACTTCCCATTCAGTCTTTCTGGTGTTGCAGAGGCCAGGGCTTTTCAGGAGCCTGGAGGAAGGCAGCAGTAAGGATGACTGCCTTGCGAGGTGTAGGGCATGTATTTTAATACATCCCCTTCACAGTCAATATTGTGCAAACATTCATTAAGAAAAAGGAAAATAAAAGAAAGTAAAAGGATAAATGATAAAGGAGGGGAGGGGAGGGGAGGGGAGGGGAGGGGAGGGGAGGGGAGGGGAGGGGAGGGGAGGGGAGGGGAGGGGAGGAGAGGAGAGGAGAGGAGAGGAGAGGAGAGGAGAGGAGAGGAGAGGAGAGGAGAGGAGAGGAGAGGAGAGGAGAGGAGAGGAGAGGAGAGGAGAGGAGAGGAGAGGAGAGGAGAGGAGAGGAGAGGAGAGGAGAGGAGAGGAGAGGAGAGGAGAGGAGAGGAGAGGAGAGGAGAGGAGAGGAGAGGAGAGGAGAGGAGAGGAGAGGAGAGGAGAGGAGAGGAGAGGAAAGATGTACTAAATTCACCTGTTAAAGGGTTTAAAAGGTTGACTTGAGTGGGTAGTTGTGCAATGCAAGGACTCATTACACAACAGAAAGGATTGGTTTGCAACACATCACCATCAGGCTCCTCAGTTCGGAGTCATCAGTGAACAACACAGATGCCGGTGATGATTAAGTAGGATACAGTGCCTATGTGGAAATTCATGTTCACTTCTTCAGCTCTCTATAATTAAAACATCAGCCACTACAATAGCCTGCTCACCCAACCTAACATTCTCTAGCTGGTTTCTTGGATATATCTCAACATGCAGAAAAGGCTTAGGAAGGGATTTCAAGGACAGATAATGGTATTTCATGAATTGATTCAAGGAGGGCATCTCAGGCTATGGGGAAGTATGATAAAGCCCAGAGAGCTGTGTGGGACGTTGACAGATAGACTGCCATGGCCAGTGTCACTGCCCAGGCAGGCAGAGGTAGGTGTAATAGGAGCAGAAACAAGTGTAATGGCTATCAGAGTGCTGCATCCAGGGAAGTCATCCATACATGCACAAACATTTTGACTGACTTGGTTTTGGCAAATGGAAACTTCTGATTACTGAGCAACCCAAATGCCTACTTTTTCACCAGCTAGTCTGCTGCTGTTTCAATTGGAAATAAACTTTCCCAATTAAAGGACAGTCCTGTGGAAACCAGATGTCCTGGTTTGTCATTCTCAGGTCAGGAGAAGACGTCCATCATACAACTAGATCATGACAGGGTGAGAAGCCATGGCTATGGATTTCTACCATGAAAATACTAATGACATAATCTTATCTTTAGAGATCATTATAGGAAGTCTTTGGTCAGAAGGAAGCCAGAAAATCCTGCTAAGTCCTGTCCATGAAGTAGATCAGCTGCTATTGGAATTATAGGAGCCCAAACTGATGAATTACACATGGCGCTGACATTAAATCTTGGTGCGTCTAGATCCTTTTTGGTTTTTAAATATGTCTACCCTCTGTTGGAGAGTCAGCATGTGTTGTCACAGCTCGACTGCCTAATTTTAACCACTAATGGGGCTCACTTATCCCCGGGATCCAGATTCGGGCCAGAAATAGGAAGCCAAGTGATGGTCATGTGTTTGACAAGGAGCTGGGCAGTGGGCCAAAACACATTTGAGCTGGATGGAATTTCTTGCCCCTGTGAAAATGCGGCGCTAAATCTTCCTCCCCCACTCGCCTCTTTACACACAAGTGGATCCCTCTAGTACAGTGAACTGTCACCCGAAACTAACAAGGAGGATGTGTCTCCCGGCAATCCGAGCTTCGGTCAAAAGTTCACCACTTGCCAGCCCCCCTATGCCAACTTGGACCAAGATTTCTGGAATGGTTAGAAAAATATTTTAATGTAATTCACCTTGCTATGCTATTTCATTAATAACCTCTAAAAATGCAAAGAGTGCGGCCTTAAAATTCCTTGACATCCTCAGCATATGACTAATAATAATGAAACTTTCTCGCTGTCGGTGGAGCCACTCTGTGAACGCTCTGTTTTCCCTGGAGTTTCATGGAGCCTTTAGCAAATGCAGTACATTTGCCATGTCCATTTTTTACAGCCTAGTAACTGCTGTTCAGCCAGGCTTGCCTGAGCTAGCTCTTTGTCCACCTCATCAAACTGCACTTTCCTTTCTTCCTGCACTGTGCTATTTTTCTCACAAGAATATTTTGTCTGGGCATAATTTGGACGTGCGTGAAATACTCTTTTACACATTACGTCTTTCTCATTTTCTCTATATTTGTTTTGAATCCAGTCTTTCTATGTCTTCCAAAATATGTTGTCCATGCTAAGCATGGAGTTGTTACCAGCCCAGAACTGTGTGTGCTCCATACCACACTGAGTGGAAAGGGCTCAGCCCTCGAATGGGGGCAGAGCGTGTCTGACATGCCATTATATAACATGAAACCAATGTATACAAGACTGTCTTTAAAAGTACATTTTACAGAGATCCCTATTTCTATATCTTGCTTCAAGCATTTATTTCTAAAATAGCCTTTTGAGAGTCAGACAAGACTGATCACTGGGGGAAGTCCAAGGCTACAGGATTGCTTTCCACCCCATGTCTTTATTCAGGCTGCTAGGACCAGGAGTTTATAAACCACTGGATGGTATCTCAAATTAAATTAATTCTAGATTAATTTTTAGCTCTTTGCTCTAGATTTTGCCCCAATGGCAAAAGCAGAGCAAAGAGTCAGAAGTGTTTCATTCTCAGCACCTCCCAAACTAGTAATAAACAGAAATCCCCTCGTAGTAATTTTTTTTAAAGCATATAACAAGGCCTGATTATGGTCCATGCAGTGTACTACCTATCCATCCTTGATAAGTCTGTCTCCACTGCACACCCAAATCTAATGGAATCATGTTCCATGGCTCCCAGTTGACACGTGAGCATTTGGAGATGCTGTGTTAGGTGATCAGAACAGATACTTCACCCAACCAAACCCTCCTTTGGACTGGGGTGGTTTGCAAAAATATAGTTATTCTTTAGAGCTGGTGATTTTCCTACCATGAGAAGCACTTCAGATCAAATCAAGAGTGCTACCAAAAACCGTGAGAGGCTGTAACCCAACCATAGTCTCTCCATCAAGTTTAGCCAGAGGAACAGATCACAGATCCCTGAGGGCCACTCCGTACTGTGCCAAACTGCCCAGCTGCCCTATTTTGTGTCGGGAAGTCTGTTCATACCACACTCAAACAGAGGCAAACAGACAGATCCAGAACATTGTGGAAAGGGAAAGTGGCTAAAAAATATTTTTATAGCCTGATGACCTTCCACTGCATTAATTCTAAATTATCTCTTTCCTTAATGAATCCCAGTTTTTCCTAACCCAGCCTGTGTCTGCCTCAATTAATAGTTCATTTTTAGATTAAGGTTGTGCCATATGCAATGAGAATTTATTTCCAAGAACTTTGCTCACTAACAGATGTAATCTTCTAGTACAGGTGAGGCTGGCCAGTGAAAGAGTTTTCCAGAGGTGAAATGGAGATGGAATATTTTTCCAAAATATTTCCATATTTGCTCAGTATTTTCCTATTTGTTCAAAAGCTGGGCCCAGGAAAAACCTGGAGCATTCCAACCTGTTCTAGAGGTAAGCAAAAACTGGGGAAAAAGAAACAAAAATTTATCAGGACAGTTTAATGACATTTTAAAGTCCAGAATATTCATGGACAGCTGTAAATATTCGCAGCCCCAGTTGCCTTGGATTTTGAAATAACACAGACAACCAACAGTGGGTCTGGGATTGCACTTTTTGTGGCATGGACATTTGGTTTGTCCTGTAGAAAACAGACAGAGATTAGCTTTCCTCCAAAGTATGGCCCATTGTTACACTTCCACCAAACACTGCCACATGAACATGAACAGTGATTTGGGGTTTTTTCCCATAGGTTTGGCCAATGTTTCCAATCACCGTTTATAACCCAGTGGTACATGATGCAGTAGCAGCTGAAGTCTGAGAGGGGAAATGTTCCTTTGTAGGAGCTCTCTGGGAACAGCCACTTTCCATGACCTCCAGGTGAGAAAGAAGGACCTGCTTCTGGCATCTTCTGATTTCAGAGAAGCATCATCTACTGGCCTGACCACGTGCTTTATGTTGAGGCAGTTCTTCAACTGAATACTAGGTTTTACCATTTTTTAAAAGAAAAACATCCTTTTCCCAGTTTTTAGTGAACAATTGGTTGATTGCTGACAAGTTTCATCTCCAGACTTTCATTATGGCTGCCAGAGAATGAAAAAGAATGTGTGTGTCTATCTATCTATATAAACTTTACATATACACATATGTGTGGGCATGTATATTTGTATACACGTGCATGCATACACTTTTTAAGCACTTTTACTGTCGTCTTCTCAATAAACTGTCTATTTGTGACAGCGTGTCAGAATATGTTTATCTGGTAGTACATCCCAAGTGGCTGGTATACCAGTGGCATACCATTCTGAGCAGTCACAAACCCCATTTACCCAGAAAAGCCAAATGTACATGTATTGTATGTAAGTTGATTGGTGGCAAGCAGTCAATACATATAAACTAATCAATAAAGCAGTTTTTTTAAGGAACTGTGTGTATAGCAAGTGTTTCTGCAGGCTCATTCTTACTGCACTTGCTGTCAGCCCACAGTGCCAGCCCTCATTCAGCATGCTTCTGAAAACTTCTGGTCTTTTGAAAACCTCCATTCTTTTTCTTCTCCCTTTCCTGCCTACAGCAAATCATTTTCTTGATTTCCCAATTGTTGCTCACTGTTGGTCAGCAAATCTGTGAAGCTGGAAATCTCAGTGCAGGTGGGAGCAGGCTGTTAGAAGCATTTTTCACGCATCAACAAGACCTGTCCTGAGTAGGTTTACATATCATGGTGTCAGAGAAGGTTGCCAACTGGCCATCCACGCGGGGAATGCTGCTTATACTGGCAAGGCTTATACTTACAGGGCTGAGATGAGGGTGCAAGTTCATAGGAAAATGTCCCAATCCAAACCAGGCGTGCAGAAGTGAGGGGCACGTGCTGAAGGCACACATGCAGTGAGCTCTCACCATGAAAACTGAAGGAACCACACTAGGGTCTCCACGGGCTGAGACTTTAGCTGACTCCAGCAAAAACGGTGGAAAGGATGACTCTGGCAGAGGAGTGGGGCATCAGATGAAAGCTCCCCCCCATGACAGAGGGATCAGCACTAGAAAGCAACAGCATCAGGGAAAGACCTGTCAAAACTACCAACTACAACAGAACTAAATGGTGATCAGCTGTAGTGCTTATTGTATAGCTGAATGTTTGTTAATATGTGCTAGGGTTTTAATGTTCCCATTACAGATAGATTTCCAGTCCTCCTTGAACATAATTTTTTTAAAAAAAAAAAGTGGAAGAAAAATATTAACTCAGTAGAGCTGTGGGAAATTAACAGTTTAGGTTTGGACCAAGTGTTTCCACAAAAGACAACAGCAAACTGGAAAAGTTACGGATCCCTAAAAAACACTGTAGGTGAATCTTGTCCATGAATCTGCTGCATATTAACTTTCAGGCTGACCAACCTCGGAAAGCCAAAGTGCTCTTCCCAGTCCTCGGTTTAGAAGTTGCCCCATCATATCTTTTAGATCTGAAGCTTGGTTTCTATATATTAGATGCTCAGCCTTTCCTTTCCATAAAATCCCTTTCAGATGGTCTCTGCTTAGCTATCTGATAAATGTGAGGAATTTGTATAATAGGCTAGTAGGTAAGTAGGTAGGTAGGTAGGTAGGTAGGTAGGTAGGTAGGTAGGTAGATAGATAGATAGATAGATAGATAGATAGATAGATAGATAGATAGATAGATAGATAGAAAGTGGCTAGTCTTGGTAGGAACAGTCTAGCAGACATGTAAAGTACAATTTCCAAAGCATTTGGGGATCTTCAGTGTGAAAGACACTGTATATATTTTGTGCATGCTTTCATACATATTTTAAATATTTTTTATTCTTTCTGAAAAGCAAAAGGATTTACTTTTTGTATTGATAAACATGTAACTGACATTTTAGGACAAATGGTGAGTACAGAGGAACGTAGCTGAAGAAAAAAATGTGTTGACTTAGAGATAGTTGCCTTTTTACTAAATCAATGAAGACAGTAGAGTATTTTCTTCTGCTTAGTGTTTCTTGGATGTGTGGAATCACTACTTTAGCATGCGCTTTCCCAGATGCAGAAGAAAACTTCTGACTAAAGCACGTATATTACTTGGATGAAAACATGCAGTCTCAGGATGCTCTGAATACCCTTTGGAAAGTTTATTTTACCCTTGTGCCAGCTTTCTCTCATCTACCTAAAAGCTGTGAGGCAGCATCACTGATTTAGGAGATTAACACTGATACAATTCATGGAGCGGGAGTCATCCTGCTTTTCTCAAATAACAGAAGTGTACAGAAGGGCAGACGCTTTTAGGATGCTGTTGGGACTGAAAGAAGGATGTGTATTTTCCAGTGATCTGCAGGAGGGATCCCTGGGCTGGGCAAACTGGAGAACACTGAACTGATGAACACTACCCTATTTTTATGGGGTGACTGACTTTGGACACTGTGCCAGGGTAATGCACAAAAGTAACATGAAAAAGAATCGTTGGCCAACCTCTGAAGCTCCAGTGAAGAGCAGAGCACACACCCCAAACTGGCTGCAAGCAGAAGAGAAGCATCATACCCATAATTCTGCATATGCAGACTACAGGGCAAGAGAAAGCATAGGGGCAAAGACCTTATATAACATCTTCTCCAACACTGGTTCAAACAATGTAACAGCACCTGCAGGTCAGTGGAGCATGGCACCTGGGTGTGTTTTGCTGAATAATGAAAGTTCCCCTTCCCCATGAGAAGATGCTTACCTGGAAAAGATCACAACACTCATTAATCTGCGTGTGGTTTCCTCTGGATCATGGCTGCAAGCTGTGTGCCATGCAGGAAGGGGCAGGAGCGGGGTGTCCCGTGCTGCGGGAATGTGAGGACTGTGGAGTTTGCTTGGTGCTGGAAGGCGAGAGACTGAAATATGGCTTGGCACGCACCGGCTGGAAAGATACGGCATAGTGAAAGACATGCTTCTGTCCTCGGGTGTGCAGGAGGCTGGGACACAGCATGGGGCCGGTGGGAGAGGAAGGAGCTGTAAGGAATTCCCGAGACTCCTGCTCTTCCTCTGGAGTGTGGAGTTGATGGCAGGCTTTACCCAACAGCTTTTTCTTGCCTGTTTCTCATTTCTCTGGCAATCACCTTTAGCCCCTGCTTCAGCTGCCTTGCAGGCAACTAACAGCCTGCCCCAGGAAGGTGCTGGAGGGCTCTCAGAGGCAGCAGTAAACCAGTAAAGCCAGGTCCCAGTCTATTCCCAGGTCAGGAGTAGAGGAGCAGATCAGGACAAGTGTTGCACAGATTGGACAAATTGTCCCTGTGACCAGCAATAGGCAGTATAACAAAAACTAATGCCTTAATGGTGGACAAGCCAGTTTATTTAATGCAGCAGTTGTATTATTTCAACAGCCAGGACACAGAAATATCTCTGAGCTGCCTTCCCATTCCACCCTGTGTTTGGCCAGCTCTTCAGCTTTCATACTCTCCTCTACAATAAACCATCCCCCCATCTGGGCAGTGAACTGTCTGTGAGTTAAAAATCAATTTCTGAAAACTGTTATTCAAAAAGTTATGCCAAATTCTGAGCCTAAATGAAATCCTGCCTATTCATTTCTTGTGAAGCAGCAACTCCAAATATTTGCCACCCCATGTGTTTGGCTCTTACCAGCTAAGACAGAACCTTAACAGAAACTTAAAGGTAATTTTTAAAGTTTTCCTCAACTGGGATATATTTCTGAATTGAAAATTGCAGTCTCTTACCTTGATATATAAACCGGACTTGCATTTCAAAAACTTAATTTGTTAGGATAGTATCTCCACCTATTTAACTCAATAGACCAGAAGTTCCTTAATGCACACAAGCCTTCTTTAAGGAAGAAAATGTAATCATGGGAGAAGTATGAAATGGCTTATTGTCTCTAAATTGATGGCTCTTACCTTCTCTGCCAGCTCACTAACTGGTTTACATGTATAGGTAGAAGACTGCAATTCAGGAGAGTGCCTACCTCTGCATGCAAAAAGATCCTTCTTTAAAATGTACAGCTGTCTTTTGTGAGGATCCCAACACATGATCCCTAGTATGCACTTTATGGTTGCCCTTTGAGGTGTGTTTATTGCATGGGACTTCATAATTTCATTCCTATTCTAGTATTTTTGTCTACAAGCAGGGACATGGGGCACAGGTTATATGTGCCCTCAATAGAGTGTGAAGCATTGTTATTTATTACCAATAATTCATATGCATACTATTTTCTTATCCTTCCATATTAAATGAGATAAATCTACACAGATACTAAGATGAAATTAAGTCAGAGTTTCCAGCTGGGCTACAATATGGCTATGTATACACTGGTTTCCAGTGGACTGAGCTACAATAAAGAGATATTATTAAGAAAATCAAACGATACTTTCTTTTGTCCCCTTCTATACCTGCAGTGGCAGCACCTTCCTTTATTCCTTTCTATTCCTCTCTCTTTCTTGTTCGTTTTTCAAACTTGATTTCTAAAGACGGCGTTGGCTTTTGCAAACATCCGGAGTAAGTTCTCTGTTAAGTATGCTCATAAAAAAATTTAAATGTGGGTTCTGTTCAGTTTCAGAAAGTAGGATATTTTCCAGTCCCTGAAATCACACTTATTTACACTCAACCCAGGAGCTACATTATTTGGGGCGATTCCAGGCAATGAGAACACAATTCCCTGTACCATGGCTCCACCTCCAGTATTTTGCTATGAATTTTCTTTTTACTTTATTTTGCACTTATTTTGCCTAAAATATACTCTGTTAACATTTTCTAGTGAGATTTTCTCGAGGCTTAGGCAAATATACATTGAATAAAACAGAAGTGAACCAGTGAATGCCTCCAGTATGATATAATCTTGCCCACTCTGAGCAATAAGTTTCCACGCGAGGAAGATTTAATCAACAAAGTAAATGAGAGTCTTTCTTTACCTCACCCCAGCTTCACATTGTCAGTATTATATGAAAGTCTGTGCAGACAAAAAAGCATATACCTTACCTGGTTGTGCTCTATTGAAAACCTGATCATCTTGTTTCCTTGTATCGAGCCACTTACTCTCTCAAGATGCAGTCTTTCTCTGCCACCTACCTCCTTCTGTCTGAAATATTATCTACAAAAGTGGAAAGAAAGACACTTCTAAAATAAAAATATTTACTGGAACCAAGGCCGTCACATAAAACCACTTTAATTTCCAAAACAAAGCACACAAATGTATGACCCTGTGCCATGAAAATCACTGAGACTGAATATTGCAGAGGACTTATATATCACAATTATATCAAGAGTTTAGTACCTATATTAATAGGGCTGCTTCTTAAGAAACTTCAGCAGAGCTCAGACAGAGCCTGGTTCTTTTTTTACATCATGGCAATTTAAAAAAAAGTACAATAAAACAGAAAAAAGCTATTTTGTGCTTGGGGGTGATTGTTAGGCAACATTTTGTCTGAAATTGCCTCTCTGTCCTGAGCACAGAGGAAATATGTATTATATATCTTATACACAAACACAAAGATGTCTGTAGAGTGTCTTGGTGAACGAATCTCAGAACAAGCCAGATTCACCTTTTGGTGGTTCAGTGCCGAGGGGGGAAAAGGGGTGCGTAGTGATTCAGCTCAGATCTGAATGTGCCACAACACACACATTGGAAAAAACTGCTGTCTCTACCTCTGAGAGCAAAACTGACCCTATTCCTATGCCGATTCATGAAAAAACTTCCATGGGCATTCATACTGCAAAATCTAGCCCTAAATTCAATGTGTTCAGTGTGTTCTCACACATGTTAATATATTCCCTCATGACAGCTCTAGATTTCCCTTCCAGCCCTGCATAATGATCTCTTCATCTGCCACGATCAGTAGAGGAGAGACAGGTGATGCCTTCAGCCCGTATGGGTCGGGTAGGACGGGTGAGTGACACACGCCAGATGCTGCGCCCTGAGACGGGCTGCAGCTCCCCTGTAAATACATCATGGAGTAAAAATCGTGGCATACATTCCAGCTGCTGCAGAGCGTGTCACTGGAGGAGACGTGTTGTCACATATACAAATGCACACCAAATAGTAGCTGTATGTGTGATTAATTAGCAGCTAACAGTTAATTCTTTGAGCCACAAGGAAAAAAAGGAAAAGAAATAAAAAAATCACACCCTCAAAGGAAGATTAAAATTAACTCTACAAGGTCTCTGACATTGAAAATTAAAACCAAAATAAAACTGGATTCCTCAGGACAGTGAAGGAGACAAGGAAGTCAGTGATACATGTTTTTGTGCTATTTTATCATACTGATTTTTATCTTTAATTTCAGTTAATTCTATGTCCGTGAAAACTACCAAGCCAGCAGTTCTTGGGTCTAAAGTCTTCTGCATCAATACAGACCCAGAGGCTGCACCTCAAAAACATCCCTGGGAACACCATGGTAACAGTTGCCAAGCCCTAAAAAAAGGAAAAAGCTTTTAGGGAGATGGGGCACAAAGACTGACAAGATAAGAAAGAACAGCAGTATTGATCTTAATTCATTTCAGCCAAATCTGACCCATGTAAACCCACAAGTAGTGCATTCAACTGAAAGTTAAGTATGTGCTGACTTCTACAGACGGATTGAGGCATTAGAAAATAAAATAGAGAGCAGAAGTAGGAAGCCTAGTGTAAAAGAAGTTATCATCTCATAAAGGAGGCACTGCACAATATAAAAGGTGCGCACAGCAAATGAACAAAACTTGCAAGAAACTGGAGTCAACAGAAAAATCTTTAGTATTTAGGAGTATGAATACTGCTATATAGGAGTATAGTACACAAACACTATATAGAAGTATTCAAATTAGCTAGTCTGTGATTTGCGCAGGGTGTTCATTGGTAACTTGAAAGTTGATATAAAATCACACTGATAAATTTTGCAGGTAATATAGTGACAAGAAGACTGGTGAGTAAGGTGGGAAGTGGGACATTTGGAAAGACATGGATCTGTTACTAAGTCTCTTGGCACTTTTAAGAACAAACAGCACATGAATGGAGCTGTTTGCAGCATTGCACCTCTAGGGTGGAGGAAGGCAGGTGATGCAAAGGATCCTGGAACGGATGACTCTGCAAGATGTCATAGGCTCGCATGGGATCACCAAAGCTTTCAGCCTGGTTGCTTGCAATCTCAGTCAGCTATGTAAGAGCTCAGAAGAAATGCCAGTGACATCCCTGTACTAACAGGTCCACACCACGAAGCAGTCCATGTTTTTTACAAACTCGCAGTACTTATCCTGAAAATAATGTGGTGATCACAGTGGGAAAGCACATCAACATGACATGTCTTTAAAATTGTTCTGTGGCAAAAAAAACCCACCAACCAACGAACAGCTGTAAGCATCAGTTGTTAAGAAGGTATTTTACTTTGTGCATACCTTCAGCAAGAGAGATGTTAGTATAATAGCAAGTTCTTATGTCATTATTTTTAAAACAATGTTGAAAAATTGCACAGAGTACAGAGTAAAAAGGTACAAAAATTTTATGAGGACTGGAGAAATTCCTGTAGAAAAATAAGGAGCTGCATCTATTTTGGCAGGGGAAAAAAAAAAAAAGGGATTATTATGTGGAATAAAGTAAGTTTCGTAAGAGAAAATATTACATATGAAAGGACTGTTTAGCTAAGTGAAGTAAGGCATTACATGAACCAACAGCTGGAAGCTGAAGCCAGCCCAACTCAAGCTGGAAGTGAGAAGCACTGAAGGCAGCTAAGCACAGCAGCAAACGGCTGCAGCCAGGGCTGGATTCTCCATCCACCTCGTGGTATCTTCCAGTCAGGAAAGCGTGCCTTTCTGGAAACAGCAAAAGTCTCCCTGAGCTTCTAAAGAAGTCTGTTATCAACAGCATAAAGTATATATGTGGTCAGATTGAAAAAATAAACAGAAATAAGTACTGGCTAATAAATACTTAATTCTTTTGTTGAACATGATGTTCACTGCTCAGACTTCTGCACACTAGATGCTGGCAGGATGACACTGGATGTAGGATTTCCAGGGAGCAACAAATATGGCCAGAGCTACCACGTTTCTGTGACTTTTTTGTCTCAGTCTTTCTGAATGTTGATGTTCTGTTTGATGATCCATTTGCCTGCTCAGTCCACTGTTCACAGTAATACTCAATTCTTCTTTTGTGAAAGGTTCCAGCTTAGTTAGAAGGTAACATTGACTTGCTTTATAGAAATGTTTTCTGAGGCAAGTTGTAACTTTCTGCATCATATCAGAACCCATCATTCATTATTCCTAACAACAAGATTTTCTTTTTGCATTACTGCTATGAAACATTACCAGTGTATGACCGTAGGAGTAGGCCCATGCCAGTGTTTTAATGGTACACAGCCAATTCTTAACCCATGCCCTTCCTAAAACTGTGCTTTCCTTCATTGCTGTCATAATTTTCTCTCTGAGATATCTCAGCTGTTTTTTTCCAAGCCTTTGTAGTTCCTTGTGTGACTCAACCCACCTAAAATTCTTTAGTTAGGACCGAGAAAAACTATTTATATATAATTGTAAATACACAGTGAGATCATTAGTGAATATAGTTTCTGACCCTTGGTTTCCAGGATAATTTCCTATACCAGGGCTGATTTCACAAAGTGCACCGAGAAGACAAAACAATGCCAGCACTTTTGCATTAATGTTTGTATGGCTCTGTATTAAGGCACTAAAGTTTGCTTGTGTCTTACATTGGACAGTTTTACAATCAAGTAGATGTTTATAAAAGAAACTGAGTTCATACCAAGCCACATCAGACCTGATTCCCCTGACATATACTGGAGTGTGAGGTAAAACCCCTAAATTCAGCCCTCAAGGGGAGATTGTCCTGGGGTCACAATCTAGACCATCTGTTGCACCTCAGCACCCAGTTGGATGTGTTGCTATTACAATTCAGGTTTTTCTTCATATGAAGCAAATGCTCAGCCTTGCAAATGTCAGGTCCTACCTCTGCTATTGCACGAAGTCGTTGGTGAAGAGCTCGTATGAACAGCAGGCGAGTGTGCTGTGTCTTTGGAGTATGTGTTTAAATCAGACTCACCTTCTGAGAAAAGGGCTATTTCTGTATGTCGCCTTTGAAATAGGCACAGATCTCTGCGTGATGGAAAAGCTCCGTACCTCTCAGGAGCAGGGACACACAGGAGAAGGGGGATCCCATCGCCCCAAGTGAGGTCCCTCAGCCTCCCGCTGCCAGGAGTGGAGGGGCGTTCCTTAGCTGACTGCCTTCTTTTGGATGCCAGCCACAGAGTGAGCCCTTCCCCGTAACGTGGCTATTTGCTTGCTACTCAGGAGAAATAAAATGAGAGAGTATGAGACACATTTCTTTTTTTAAGGCCTAATACCCACAGTTCTTCTCCTCGTTTGCTTCTTAACCACCGGCACAAAATTTGCTCTGATGGGGAGTGGTGCTGGGCCTGAACCCCACAGCCACAGCATTCCAGGCTGCGTTGCAGTATGAAAAACAAATTTGCCAAACTAGAAGAGAGAGAAAAAAATGGTTTAAATATGAATTTTAAACCTTGTGCCTGGTACAGAAAATTGAAACTTATGCTCATTAGGCACTGAAATATGATTTTGGGGAAACATAGGCATTCAGAACTATTCCTAGAATTCGAAATAGAAAAATTATGTTTTGGGGAAAACAAAACAAATATTAATTCTTATTTATAAGGATTTTCTGCTAAAATTCAAGTAAAGATTTCCAGGTCTTCAGAGTTCAAAGTGCTCATTCTTTTTAGATTTTTTTCCCCATAGTTTTGTAAATAATCATCACTTGAAAACCAAGTAATGTTTTTTCTCTCATATTTTCTGTAATTTTTGGCTTCATTGCAAATGCTTAAAACATAACTTAAAACGGGTCTCTTTTCACAGTAGTTGTGACCCATACCATGAAGCTGAATATTGCAAAGGGTTGATGTGGAAATGAGAACTTACATCTCTCTGTTAGAAACTAATCTCCCTCCTATACATCGCCGCCAAAATTAGCGGTTAAGACACATCCACCCTTTTAGCCTGTGTGTGTCGTACTCAGCAGAAAGCTAGGGAGTAAGTCCAGTTTACTTCCACGATAATTTGTTCTTTTCACGTGCCTTTGCCCTCGACGTTGTTTTAGTTTCTATTAAATGCAAAAGCATCGCCACTTCTGGCATCTGTAATGATTCAAAATTTCTGGGGAGATTCTTCCTCGGGAACAACCGATTTTTCCTCCTTTCCTTCATCGGACCTTTCAGTTCCCGTAACTTTGGTGGCGGCATTTGCAGGCGGACGCGATCCGTGGGGTTTGGGGGGGTTATCCAGACCCCTGCCTTTCTTTCCCGGAGCCCCACTCGGCCCCCGTCGGCAGCGGGACCGGCCGAGGCGGGGGGCGGTGGGGGCGTCTGACCGGGGCGGGGTGCGCGGAGGGACCCGGCACCGGCGGCGGGGCAGCGCCTCCGGGGCACCGTAAGCACATGACATAAAATAAATGAAAATAAATGAAACGCAGGCAGAGAGGGGCTGCCTCCCACCCCCCCCGCCGCCGCTCGCCCCCCCCCCCCCCCCCCCCCGAACCCCGCGGCTGCCGGCGGGTCCCCGCGCTGCCGGGCCGGGTGCCGGGTGCCGGGTGCGGAGCTCCCCCCGCGCCTCCCGCCCCGCTGCTCGCGGGCAGCCCCGGCTGCAGAAGGGGGCTCTCCCCAGCCCCCCCACCCTTGCTCCCGCCAGCCCCGCGGCTGAAACTCCCGCGGCGGCCGCGGAGCCCCTCCGGCCCCGGCGCGTTTGCTGGAGGGAGCCGCGCTATAGGAAGGGGGGGAGGCAGGGAAGGAGGGCACTGAGGGGGTGTCATCTCAGCCCAGCGCGGTCTCATCCCCCCTCACTCCTCCCACCAATGAGTGGTGCCTCTTAACCCCCGGGAACCTCCCTCCCGCGAAGCACAGCTCCACTTCGCGGAACACGAGTTGATGAGGAAAAAAATAATTCTCGGCCGCGGCCAGCCATGAGCTGTTTGGATGTTATGTACCAAGTCTACGGTCCTCCCCAGCCCTACTTCGCCGCAGCCTACAGCCCCTATCACCAGGTACGTGCGGGGGGCAGGGGGGAAGAGGCAGGGGGTGGGAGGGGTGTCGTCCGGAGGATGGCCGTCTGGGGCCTTACCAAAAGGAAAAAGGGAAAAGGAGAAGGGGAGGGGAAAGGGGGGGGTGGGGGGGAGATCCGGGAGCCTGCGATGGTGAGCGGAGCAGAACCGCATCCCACCCTGGCGCGGGGCTCGGCAGGGTACGTACCCCGGCGGCGACCGGCGGGCTGCGGGGTGCCTTGGGGGCGAGAGCGCGGTTTTAACCTTGCGATGGCTTTTTAGAGATTTTTTTTTTTTTATTTCCACCCCCCACACACACCTTTGGCGGGACGGGCTCCATCCGAGCGCCCGCGGTTCGCCGGGGGCCCGCCGGGAGCGGCGAGGACGGGCTGCCCGGGGCATCGCTTTGCCCGCTCCTGTGCGCCGGCATCCCGGGAGCCGCTTCGGGCAGGTATTTTAGCAGCCGCCTTGGAGGGGGGTGCCCCGGGGTTACCCTCTGGGAGGGGGGGAGGCGAGGGTGCCGGGAGGCTGCGGGGTTTCCCCGGTTTGGCGCAGGGGGAGGAAGCCCCCCGGCCCCGAGGAGGGGGCAAGGCTGGGGTGCGGCATGGCCGCGGGGATGCTCCCCGCTCCCGGGGTCCGCTCGGCGGCGGGACCCCGGCCCGTCCCCTGGTCCCACCGGGCCCCCGGCGGCGGCGGTCGCCTGTGGGACCCGCGGGTGCGTCGTGGCCGGGAGCCACGTCTCGCCGCCGCGCTGCCTGCAGCTCCGCCCGGGCTGTCGCGGGCATCGATTAATCCCTGGATTTCGATAAAAGGCTCCCGCCGGCCGCGGGGACGTCTGGCGGCACGCACAGACGCGCACTGTCCCGCGTGGGTCAGAGCTCGTTTCCCCGGGCTGCACCTACAGCACACCGCTTTCTCTTTCACCCTCTGGGTTCCTCTTTTTTTTTTTTTTCTTCTTTTTTTTCGCTCCCCCTTGTTCCTCCCAGAAATGAATTCCTTCCTCCTCCAACAAAACGAAGAAGGGGATGGATAGAGACCGCAGCACCCGGGGACCGGGGCGGGCGGCAGCCGCCGCCACGCAGGGCCGGTGCCGGGGCGAGTGGCCCCGCTCCGCGCACTCCCCGCGGCTCCGCGCAGCCCCCGGCGGGGTGACCTGTGTGACACCTCCAGCGCCTGGCAGCGGGGCCAGAATACCTGTTACAAATAGCAGATGATGTCTTCCCCCACCTTGCCTTATCCCCCCCCCCCAACCCCCCCTCCTCACCCCCCACCCCATCCCCCCGCACACGGCTCTGTGACATTATTTAGGGGGATGATCATTACCTCAATGGCCGAGCCGGGAGCCAAGTGGAAAGGCGGCCGTCATGAAGGAGTGACATTATTAAATATCTCGCGTGTCTTGGCCTAAGGCTCTGCCCCGTCCCCTCGGTGCTTCCCCCGCCGACCGCCCCACGGCTCTGCCCGCAGCGGCCAAGCCCGGGCTCCGCGTCCCCTCGCTTATTTCTAAGAAACTCCCAGCAGCTGCGGACACGCTAACGCGGATAAAGGGAAGATGGGAAACATCCAGCAAACTTCTCAACGCCCGCTGTTTTCCCACCCAGCGGAATCCAGTAAAAACAGAACAATCTTGTAGGAAATACCTGAAGGTTCTTGCTGGCTAGGGAAACGCTCTTTTTGCCCTGAAATGCGTTTGAGGCTGCCAGCTTTTTTTTTTTTTTTTTCTCTTTTTCTTTTTTCCCTTCCTCCTCCTCGCCGCTGTGGGTTACGGGACACTCTTTGGGGCAGATTTTGCGAGCCGGGGACCGAGCGGCGCCCGCTTTGCCCCCGCTGCCGGCGCTGCGCCCCCCCCGTCTCGCCCCCCCCCCCCCCCCCTCCCTCCGCATTTCAGCCCCTTGGCGGCTGCCTTCCCCCCCCAAGACCCGGCCTGCAAAGTGCCTTCGTGTGCGGGACTTCGGCGGCCGGCTTGCTCCATCCCGGCCGGCATCTCTGAGTTTCAGGGGGTCCCCAGCCCTATTTGCAGCCCCTCCGCTGCCTCTCCGGGGTGGGGCAGAAATGCAGGTGAGGGGTGGGGGGTGCTGCTGGGGGGCGGCGGGCAGCCGAGGACCAGACTCGTGCATCCTCTCGGAAAGGCCGCGGGAGCAGGCCCGGCGCTGCATCCCGGCTGGCACGGGGAGGGCCAGCGCTCCTTGCTGCGCTGCGTGACCCGCTCTATTTTCTTTTATTTCTTTTTTCCCTCCAGAAACTCGCCTTTTACTCCAAAATGCAAGAAGCCCCGGAGAGCGGCAGCAGCCCCAGCGCCAGCAGCTCCTTCTCCAGCCACCCCGCGGCCAGCATCAAGGAGGAGGACTGCAGCCCCGAGAAGGAGCGGCCCCCCGAGGCCGAGTACATCAACTCGCGCTGCGTCCTCTTCACCTACTTCCAGGGGGACATCAGCGCCGTGGTGGACGAGCACTTCAGCCGGGCCCTCAGCCAGCCCAGCAGCTTCTCCCTCGGCAGTGCCAAGGCGGCGCGGAGCGCCAGCTCCTGGCGGGGTGAGCGCGCAGCGCTGCGCGGGGGAGCGCGGCGGGGGCGCGCAGGGCGGCGGATCCCTCCCCCGCCCCGGGGCACCCTCCTCCCCTCCGCCGGCCGCGGGTCCCCGGCGGGCAGCCCCTGAGAGCCGGCAGCCCCGGGCCGGGAGCCGCCAGCAGGATGACCCTTTTAAGGGGGTAAAAGGCAAAAAATAAAACCCTTCCGTTCACGCCGGGCTGCGGGGATCCCGGGGGAAGCAGCCTGGGAGGCGGCCCGGGGAGCTGAATCGCATTTACACTGCAGGATATTTAGCTGGTGGGGGCTGCAACCAAAAAGGTGGCAGAGGAACCCCCTCACTGTGGCTGTGGCAAGCACCTCCCTTGCTGACCCCACCGGGGCAGCTTTAAGTTTGGCGCAGTCATCATCGATGATGGGGACAGAGCAAAAACCAAGTGTGGGAACCGTCTCACCAGCTTCCCACCACTAAAAAACAGATAGTGTGTGTCCCTGTGTCTTGCCCTACATGTACCACCACCATGGTTGCTGCTGGAGCAGAGACAAGGACCCTAATTTTCTGAAAATGAGGGCTTTCAGGCCTGCCCACGGCAGTGGCCCTGCACCGGGAAGGCCAAGGCACAGCTGATGCGCAGCTCTCCATAGCCATGCCCGATTCACTCAGGACGAGCCCTTGGGGGTACCCAGGGCAGAGGGGAATCACCTTCCCCACCCTCTGCCCACCAGGGAGTTAGGGCAGGCACTTCTTTTGGGGCAGTTTTGGGGACCCTCCTTCACAGAGCCGCCCGCCCAGCTGAGAGCCAGTTTCCCAGCCCCCCCATGAATTGCTGTCGGCAGTTTCTAAGAATGAAATAGTAGTTTAAATATTTCACGGGTGAAAGATATTCAGCGCTGGAATTGATGGCAGGAGAGGAGAGTTCTTTGCTTGTCATGAACCGCTTCCCTTTCTCCTGAGTAATGCCAGGGTGCAGAGCTGACGTACCTCCTTGGCAAATGCGTATCAGGAGCACATTTTTATTTGTCTCGGGAACACTGTGCATTCCCAATTAATAATGTGTAATGTCTATCTGTGCTATTAATAATAACTAGTCCACCTTGCATGTTGCTCACCAGGCAAAGAACAATGTAGGGTCCTTGTCCTGTGCCCTGCCAGTCTCCAAAGATCTACAGAGCACTTCCCAAATATGTTAGCAATATACCCAAGAAACAGGTGTTAAGTCCTCTGTAATAAATGGGGAATTGCCCTCAGATGTTTAGAAAATTCAGGCTGGTCCATAGTCACATCTCGTGCTGTTCCTACCCATTTGAAACCGCACTGAGGCAGCAGCCGCTTTCCTGGCAGGGTCGTGCATCCTCCGAGGTGTTGGGTGTAAGTGCTTAAACTGGGAGATTACCACAAAAGCAAACAAGAAAAATCCAACCCTGGAAATCACTGTGGTGCATAATAGCTCTGACTCCTCAGTTACCACTACTGAGGAAAAGAGATGTTTCCCACACCTTAGACAACAGCCTTTTCCCTAAATATGTACTAAAAGAAACCTGGAACAAATAGTTTCAGCATCATGGGTAAGCCCTGGGCTAGGGCTGTTGGATGTTTAGCTGGAAACACATCTGTACTTGTTGGGAGAAATTTCTTGTGTTTGGCAGTTGTTCGGGCGATAAAGGGAATTGCAGGGATGGTCTGGGGGGATTTGGGGAGGGGCAGAGCCATAGGGAAAGGAGATCAGGGCTCGCTGGGTGTGCTCACTGCTGCCTTTCCTTTCTCTCCCACTCCCTTCACCCAGATGGCTCCTTCCCGATGAGCCAGCGCAGCTTCCCACCGTCCTTCTGGAACAGCACATACCAACCTTCCTCGGTCCCAGCCACCCTGAGCAGCCCCCTGGCAGCTGCCGCCCACAGCGAGCTGCCCTTCGCCGCCGCCGCTGCCGACCCCTACGCGCCGGCCTCTCTGCATGGCCACCTGCACCAGGGTGGTCCCGAGCCCTGGCACCATGCCCACCACCACCACCACCACCACCACCACCCCTACATCGGGACACAGAGCACTGCCTACGCCCGTCCCGCCGCCATGCACGAGGTCTACGGGCCCCACTTCGACCCCCGCTACGGCTCACTCCTGGTGCCCACCGCCTCTGTCCGCCCCCACCGCCTCACCCCCGCCTCCGTGCCCACACCGGTCAGCCCCCCCTGCGAACTGGGCAAGAGTGAGGCGGGCACTGCCGCGGCCTGGACGGCGCCGGGACCTTTCCCCAATGCGGCGGGGGACATGGCACAGAGCCTCGGCCTCAATGTGGACGCAGGTAAAGAGTTGCCTTTGGTCCTTCCAGATCCCCTGGCTCAGCTGCACCCCTGACTCCCTCACACTACCACACTATCCATAGTAGTAGGGAAGAACCCCTACGGTGGGGCTGCTGGGGTGCTGCTGTGGGGGAACAAATTGGGGATGGAAGGTCCATGAGAGACACCTGAGCTCTGCCCTGGGTACCCTTCTTGGGGCTCTCAGGCCAGGCTAGTGAGGAAAGGAAGAGGGAGAATGGGACAGGGCAACATAGCACACACATACACCCCTCCTGGCAACATCCTTTGAATTTCTGGCACCCGCAAACATGCCCTGAGGGTACAGGTTGCTTTGAGGTACTCTTGTCCTGGCCCTGCCGCTCTTGCCTTGAGCAGCCAGAGCTGGGAGCAGGACAGAGCTGCCCCAAAGGTGACTGCCTGTCTCCCTCCACAGGCTGCCCTGAGGGCAGGAGTGTGGGCAGCCACAGCAGAGAAGGTCATTTCTCGACCCCACACACATTCATGAACTACCTCTTCTCCTTATTTATTTTTATCTCTCAGTTTTTGAGAGGAAAGCACAATTGCATTTGCTGAGCAAAAAAGGATAATGGTTTTCCTCTGGTAGTGCTACCCTATGCCTGATGGGGTGCCTGGAGGTAAGGCTGTGTGGCTGTAGTAGTGACAAAAAGGTGACACAGGCATAGCCAGCAGTGGTGGTTCCTGAGTCAGTGGCTGTGGGGGCAAGGAAAGCCTGATCTGGTGACAGTTCTCTGTGCTGAAATTGGGTTATTGCAGCCACAAAGTCTCCTTATGGTGGCCTCACTTTAGGCAGGAGGGATGTGTGTCTCTCTCCAGTCTAGCTTGGGCTCTTCTTGCTTCACAGTCTCCTGGGGCTCCGGGGAGCCCATGCTTTAGACTGATTCTCTGATCTCAGCTGGCAGATATGCAGTTTGTCTTTCTCTGTCCTTAAACACCTGTACCTATTTTTCTTCTTTCCTTTTTTTCTTCTCTCCGTTTTCAGGTTTGCAGCCTCAGGATAAAAGCAAGGATCTATACTGGTTTTAGAGCTGTCCTTCACTCTTCTTCCCCTGGCTCTCCCCTGTAGATCTCTGCCTGTTAGACAAGGTGGCATTCAGAGCTGAAATCGGGTCAGTTTGTAACAGCTTCTGATCTTGGTTTGCAGCTCGCCGTTACTCCTTCTGTGGCGGATCCCTTCTGAGCTGATGTGCTGACTCAAAGACTCTCAGATCCCCCCTTGCTCTTTTCCAAGCCCACAATGGCCCTGCAGCTCGGGGAAAGACAACAGGACTTAAAAGGACCTGGCATTGCAAGGACGGTACTTTAGACTTATTTCGGAGAGGAAAATCCTTCCATTGCAAGAGGAGAGCCAAAGACGTTGAACTTCTATTTAAGCAGACCCCACACCCAGAACTGCAGTCAGCCTACTCTAAAAGAGTCAAATGACGTCATGGATGGTGATGCAAAACCACTGGCCTTCGTACAGGGGGCAGAGGAAATCGTGGGGGTTTTTTTTAGTGGTGTGAATATTTTTTTATGACAGTGAAAATTATTTCTCGAATGCAAACATGGGAAAGCTACTTAGCAGTTTTGAACTGGATTTTTACTTTATAGAAAAGTAAAAGGAGAAGAAACTGGAACTCATGAACATTTTTGGACTATTAAGGAACTGGTCAGATTTTTCAGCTTTGTGGTTGTGAGTGGCAAGTGTGTGGCTGGGGCCACCTGCCCTGGGCTTGCAGAGATGCAGCTGTTCCACGCACAACTGCTCAAACCCCAGAAAGACGAAAACCAAGGTGGCACTTCTCAGAATTTGGCACAACATTTGTATTGGATATATGATGGTTGTTTGGTTGTGGTTTTTTTTTTTTTTTTTTCTACAAGATACATTTTCTGGTGAAAGTAAAACCCTCTTAAAGCAGGGGGAGGAAGGAAACCCGTGAAGAACAGCGTGCCCTCAACCCAACAGCCTCTAAGGGGAACACCAGGAGGAAAGGCACATGATGGACAATAGGTCTGAGTTGCCTCTAACATTTCTCTTTGTCTACTTGTTGCTGTCATTTTGTCACTTTAATAGTTTTTTCATTTGTTTGTTTTTTTGAAATGGGGAATAAGATATCTATTTAACAGTAGGAAAGCTGCATTAAAGGTATCTCCTTCTTTCACCCTGTGTGCTTTTATGAAGAATTAAAGCTAAATAAGAGAAATGAGGCAAACTGGAGACTTCAGGATGAAATAAGAAAAATACCCGTCATGTGGATTAAGTGAGTTATTTTATTACTTTGCAGTAAAGATAAATAGAAATCCTAGCAGTTGAAAATATTTTCTTAGTGAGTAAAAACTACGGTGATAAATACAAAAGTTAAGAAAATGCAAGATTGTTGCAGTGAATTTTAGTGTATGGTGTCTGTAAGATGGGTTAAAGTAAGGGTGCTGCTCCATAATAACAGATGGTTCTTCATGAAGCTAATAGAAGAGGGAACTGTAGCATTTAGCATTGCTATTGCACTGTTAGTACAATATTAAAATGCTATTACAGGGTGATGAATAATTAATGAAACAGTGCAGAAATGGCAATTTCCCCCTAGAATTAAAGCTAACTTTTTTACAGGCAAAACATCGGATCCCAACACAACCGTGGCTTTTTTTTTTTTCTGTTTTTTCTTAATGTAATGTCTTCAAAGCCTAACAAAGTTTAATGCATGTAAGAATAGAGTCCTAACATTACCCCTTTCATACTAGGAGAAGCAGCAGAAAATGGACTTCTGTTCTGTGGTGAGAGTTTTTACCTTCTGACACTCTCACGTAATCTGGCATAATGTTCACCATGTGTCAGAAATGGAGTTATGAATAACCCAAACTCACTTCTCCTAGGTTTCAGCTCAGCAATAACTCCATTTCTGGGAAAGAATAGGAATCCTAATAGTAAGAGTATGATAAAGCAGTGTGAGTAAATACTGTGAGAAGCTGGCAAGGAGCAATGTGTGCAGAGCATCCCCGGCCAGAGCTCGGCAAATGGCAGGAGGTGACTTGCCGTGATTCCTTCAGCCAGACGTACCCTGGAGCATTTTGCCCTCAGCCTCCAATTAGCCAGAGCCCAGGCAAGCTGTAAAGGGCAAGGGAAGGGGTCCAGAATTTATATTACTGGTTAAACCAAAAATGTTCTGAGGTGTCTATCAAGAAAGAAGGCAGCAGCACTTTGCAGGGGAAAAGTAACTAAAAATGGCATTTAACTTTATTGCTGCAGAGGCTTGGAGATAACAGGATCATTCTGTGAGCATTTGCCTGTGGGTTTTCTTAGGCTGTTTTTAAAGTTTCTTTTTTTTTAAAAAAAGATTAATCCGGCTCTATCATTGGTTGTGCTTCACTACAATTGTTTCTTTTTTCTTTCTTTTTTCCCCATTGCCTCTGCAATCCATAATGAGGAGGGCTGGGCAATACAGCCCAAATATGTTTGGAAATATTCATGTAAGCACAAACCAGTGATTTACTTCATTGGCATTTACAATTCATTTTGACTGTGAATGTTTTCAAACACAAGAATTTATGCAATGAATACATGAATATTGGTTTCAATATTTGTCCTCTAGGTACTCTTTTTTATTGTTGTATTGTGAAAGCATCCAAACACCAAAGTCAAGATTGTTGTTTAAGGTGTTAAGTGTGCAAACAACTTTTAAAAAATGCTCCTACTCCAGATGGACTGCAGTCTGAAAGCACACCTGCCCTATTTTGGCTAATCCTTGCAGAGTTTTGCTCACTCTATTCTGACTCCAGCAGGACTGCTCACAGCACCTACCTTTAAGGCTTGGGCATGAGTCTTTGCAGGACTGGAGCCACAGCTCCTAATGCAGTAAGTGCAAATAACCTTGCTGCCATTTCTCAAGTCTGTTTTATTCCTCTTTGCATCGTAGGGTATTTCTTGCTTAATCATGAATGCTTGCAGGAAATCTGGAAATACAAAAGAAACCCTTCTTATATGTTCCATATGCCTTACCTGTCACCTGTTTGTCACACACCGAAAGAGTAGGGCTGTGAGTTGCTGCTCCTGCAGCCTGAAGAGCAGATCCTCCTGCCGCCCCTTTCCGAGTGTCACGCAGAGGTTAGCACTGCCCTGTGCTCTCTAGCTACCCACCTGACAAACAGACTAGCCCGTCTGGGACAGATGAACAAACACAGCTCCCAACCCGTTCGTGCAGAGTGTAGGGAAGGAGGCAGAGGGACGATCTGCTTGCAGAGCACGGCAGTAGTGGGCATAGCGAGAGTATCCACTGCTGCCGAGCCAGAGCAGTTTGTAGGAGTTCGCAAAGTGAGCCCTGGGCTTACTCACTGCAGACATTTATTTCCCGTTCTGAAAAGAACTGAAAATAAGCAAAGCCTGAAGGAATACTGTTTTAATGAACTCTGAGGTTAATGGTGATCTGTCAAGGGAAGGGTGCACATGGGATGGGACATAATATTTGTGGTCACAGTCTCCACTTCATTTTAGTGAGGGTTTTTCTTGCAGTTGCAAGAATGCAGCACAGAGCTCTTAGACACATATATATGTGCCCCTGCACTTACAGTCTAATGTTGGAGAGCTTTAGGGTGACATTGCTTACTTCCCACCTCCTTTTCCAGTCAGTTTTTCATCGGAGCAGAGGAGGAGGAGGAGGGAAGGAGAGAGAGGGTGAAAGAGAGTCTGAGTAATCCCCTGTGCCTTCCCTGTGCCTCCCCTGGACTGTGTGCTGCCCGTCTCTGGGGAAATGTATCTGCCCTGTCTCCTCCTTGGGTCAGGAGGGACTGCAGTCCCTTCTCGCCTTCCCTTTGAAGTCCTATTTAGGTTCATGACAAGCTCTAGTGTGTGCTTAAAGGCTGGTCCCTTCCTGGAAGAGAGGAAAATGCTGCTGGTAGCTTTGGATGCACCAGGGTTATCTGACTGGCAGTTCTTGTGCATCTTTTTCTGGGCAAGGGTTGTAATTAATGTGCCCTTTTGATTACAGAAGGGTGAGCCAGATCCTCTGGGGGATTGTGGTGTCCTGGCTGGCTTCCCTGGCCTGCCACCCAGAGGAGCAGTTGCAGCAGGGGAAGAAGAGAGACTTGCGTTGTGATTACTTGGAGCAGTGGGGTATCAATTTTGTAGGCTAGGGAATTTTGCATGGGGAAATGCAAGTAGGGGTTCAGTAAAAGAAAAAACAAAAATGGAAAAAAACAAGGAAAAGAAAAAAGAAAAAAGGAAAAGGAAAAGGAAAGGAAAAAGAAAAAGAAAAAGAAAAAGAAAAAGAAAAAGAAAAAGAAAAAGAAAAAGAAAAAGAAAAAGAAAAAGAAAAAGAAAAAGAAAAAGAAAAAGAAAAAGAAAAAGAAAAAGAAAAAGAAAAAGAAAAAGAAAAGAGAAAAAAGTAAAAAGCTTTACTTCAGTTAGCTGCCAAGCTTTGGGGGTACCGTCTTGGGAACTGTATTATTAATTTAGTTCCCAGCACAGTAAGGCTGTTCTCTAAACAGAGCTCAGGCTAGCAGGGGTCCCCCTGTTCATGTTCATCTCTAATCATACAGGAGTTACCTTTGCAGTGCACTTTCTACTGCCTTAGTCAGGCATAACCCATGAATAACATGCACCAAACTTGTGAGTACAGACTGCAACAGAGAGGCACCAGGGTGCCATGTTGCCCTCCTCCTGCCCCTGCCCTCTCTGCATCAGGTCCTGCAGGAGAAGGGGAAGAAGGTGCTGGAGGAGCCTGTGCAGGGTGCAGCGGTTCAGGATGCAGAGGTGCAGGGTGCAGGGGTGCACATCCCTGGGCCCCACTCTCATGCGTGAGCACTTCCCTTTGCCTGCAGCCCACAAAAACACATGTTGACAGAGGACTGGAGTGTTTCATTAGGGATGTGTCGGTTGCTTATTCACATTCATGCTAAAGGTAGGATAAACACCAAACAGGAGAGCTGTCACATTAGGAGATGTAATACCACGCTGGATGTTACTGAGGGTGCCTCATCTCCCCACTGCCCACCTGGCCTGGGTATGGCTGTAAGGAGCCCTCCTCATTCATCACACCCCCCCAACTTCTTCACATGTCCTCGACTTCTGATCCCAGCCCTGACTCTCCATCTCACCATCCTGCCTCTGTGCTCCTGCCTCACCCAGTCTCCTCTCTCCTACATTTACTACTCTGGCCCAATGTTGCAGCAATGAGGAGCAAAGGAACAGCATTAGGAAGGATGCAAACTTTCCTATGAGTGCTGTTTGCATGGAGTTGAAGCATCAGTATTTCTGTGATAAACAGAATTGCACAAACACACACCCTCTCTGGAAGAGCCAACACGTTGGCCTCATTCCTGCACCATACTCCTGTGGTAGGAACCAAGCCCTAATCCCCAATCCAGTTGAACAACTCTTTTTTTCCACAAGCTGAGTCCTAAAGAGCTGTGACAGCCCCAGTTGCACAGACACAAATGATTATTCTCTCTTGACAGACCTGCACAGCTCCCTCCTTGTATTTAACTGCTGTCCCAGTGAGCTGGATCAGGAAAGAGACACTTGATAGCTGCTGTTTCCGTGGTTGAAATATTTGTGAAGTTAGCGCATAATCTGAAAGCAGAAGCTAATAAATTATAGGGTGCTAATTGGGGCCGGAGTGGAGCCGTCAATCATATTATCCTAAACTCACAGAGACCCTCATAACCTAAAAAGGCAAGAGAGCCTCCAGGAACAGCTCCCAGTTGTCACTAGCCATGACCTCCACTTCAGTTAGAGCACAGAGAGTCAAGGCAGAGAGTTTATTCTGCTAAGAAAATGCAAATCCTGTGTTTAAGAGGGCACTTGTATTTGGTTTTGTTTACTCTCTTTGGGAGTGTATTTCCCAGGGCACTTTATTATTTTGCTTTGCCACTTAACTTGCCACTCTTGCAATTTAAAAAAAAACCATGTAAATCAGATAAGAATATGCACATTTTATATTTGCATAGTCTTTAGAGTAACAGTCACAAGTTTTTCGTCACAGTCCAACCTCTTTGCATATAGGCCTGTCTTCTAAAAGACATCTTCTTGCTCACATTTCTTTTTTTGCTTCTCATGCCCCAGAAACATATACACTACATTGAACTTGCAGGAGTCTATGATCTGAGCCAAAACATACCTGTGCAAACACAGTAGCAAAAGGGTACTTGCAGGTCTAGTCACTTTGTCACTACCTTTTCTTATATTGCTTCCATTAAGATTAAGTACTTTACTCATCATATAATATAAAATTGAATTAAAGAGTGCTGAAGAGGTTTTTAGTAACACTTTTCCCCAGAAATAAATTTCTATATGGAAATGGGTAGGCATTTCAGAAAGCATTCCCTGCAGAAAAGTTCTGAAAAAAATTGGGAGCAACCCAAAAGTGAGGAGTGGGAAAGCTTGATTTTGGTGGCAATACGACTACTGCGTGAAGGCCTGGCAACTGAATTGCAGTAAGTCCAAACTCTTTTCCTGGTGACACGTCACCCAGCCCTTAGGGACCACCTAAACTTAACTGCTGCAAGACGACATGATTAAGTGTACAAAGATTTTTAAATGTTCTAATTTTCCCTCATTTTTGATACCTGTATTAATGAAGGGAACCAATAGTCCCTTCTCAGCTTGCTTTTGTGATATGTCAGTGTCTAACCTGGTGATGCTGACAGTAAGTCCAAGAGTCATCTCTGAGTGGGGTAAGTAAGAGGATGTGTTTGACAACTGACTGTGGTTTATCATGGCCACTAACTTTGTTTTAGTAGACTCAGGTAGGGATAATTCTTCATGCTTTAAGCAGCAGACTCCAAAATTATGGAGTGATACCTCTGTTAAGATAACAAAGCCTACGTCAGCAGACAAACCAAGGAAAACACAAAGCTGGCAAGGTCTTACTTGAAGAACACAAGGCTGCACTGTATGAGTAGGTTTCCATCCCTGGGTATGTGGTGATGTCAGACTGAAGAAATATGAAGATGTGAGAGAAGATATTCTCATAAAAGGTTAATTCTGTGACTCCTAGAGTTCTGCCTTTCCTGTTTCTCCGTAAGAGAAAGCTAAATACATTTGTGACTGGAAATTACTGAGAACAGGTCAACTGTCCTGGAAAGGTGTGAAAATTGGATACATGTAGAGAAATACACCAGGATATTAATCAGTGTCGTGAGATTTTGGTGATACAAAACAATGTTGATACTCCACAGAGTTTCCTATAGGACAGATGAAGAGGCAACTGTAGTTGCTTACTGTACTGCATAGGACAATACAGTGGCCTCGTCTCCAATGAGCACTAAGTGACTTGAACAGCCAGGGAAAACAGGAGAGAAAAAAAAAGCAGGAAAATGAAGATCCAGCTATGTCAACAGCATTGCAAAAGGGATTGGTATCCAACAGAGAGTGCCTGTTTTACAGGTCCATTCTTACCGTAAAAGATAGAAGGCAGTGATGAACGTCCTCCAAATGGAAGACGTCATCTGAAGAAGTTAACACATTATAAAAAAGGTTATTTTATACGGCAGTATCAGTCATGTCACTGGCAATAATGACAATATTTTGGCACCATCACTTGGCTTTGATGCACTGGGTTTCTGGTTATTTATTAGAGTTAAAACATAATGTCAGTTAGAGGTGCCAAGTGTCATTATAAATAGACCCATGATCGTTTGAAAAATCCACCTGATATGCAAGCTCCTGCAACTCACTCCAATGTGTGTGTAAGAAAAGCTTTCAAGAATCAGTTAAAAGAAATGAAGGTAAATTAGAACTTTTTAATCATTAACAGACCTGTCAGGGCTATTTTACAGACATTCTTTTCTGTAATGACTATTTTCACATCTGTTACAGCTGAATTAAGATCAGCTTTGTGTAGAAAGAGGTAAATTTGAATCTAGAAGAAAGCTTGCCTTCACAGTTATTATTAAAATATATAGTCCTAAACTTGAATCACAGAGGATCAGTTTCACCCGGTTATGCTCAGTAAAGCCACACTTGAGGACTCAAAACATCATAGGCAGCATGCCGCAGATGTCAAAGAAAAAAAAAAAAAAAAAGAGAAAAACTGGAGACATTAGTCAAATCAAATATATGGTAAAACTTCCTCTGCTGAAAACAGCTGTCTGAAGCAGTGTCCCTGCTGTAAGATCCTTGTGCCTTCCGTACAAGTGGTGAGGGAACCAAATTTTGAGGGACCTTGTGAGCTGGAGGACATTACTAGTCTCTGTTATCTAGGGTACCAGGAAACCTGAGGAATAACAATTTTAGTCTCAGCCCTGGGCCCTGGGTCAAGCTTCTCAAATAAGCAAGGCTGTGGTGAACTCAGCTTTTGCCTTTCTTGGCCCCTTTCTTGTTTTTGCAGGTAAGAAAGACTAGTAGAAAATACTTGTGTTAGCAATGTAGCTGCACAACCTTTTGCCTTTCTGGTGGTCATTTTTAAGTTCCCCAAATCTTGGAATGATGCCATTGAATGACTGACAATAAAATCTCCCAGAGAAGGTGAGACATAACTGTTAAATATAAAAAAGGCAAAGAAATCATCTTGACACCCCACGTTTTTCAGTCTTATGTGATACAAGCAAACATGTCTTTTGCCTTTCATATCTCAAAAAATTCTCTTTTCAAGTTGTGTAAGTTTTCCCTCCAGACCTCTTGACAGCCACGTTCCCATAGCTTATGTCAAACTGCTGAGCACTCCCTCTGTGGCACATGGGGATAAGAGTGATCCCAGTGAAGCCTGGCATATCTCTCAGCAGCAGCAAACTTTCCATAACTTTATCTTTGACCCAGTAAGGACTCAATATTTTTGTCATAAAACATTGGCTTTTCCTTTGTAGAATCTTTATCATAGTCCCAAATGGAAAGCGTGAGGTACACAGGTTTTGAGAAGATCTGGTTATCAGTATGTGCCAGCTCAAAAGCCCTTGCAAGCAACCCTGAAAAACAGAAATGCACTGACATTTGGGTGTTACCACCTGCTGTAGACCAAGGGGACTGAAGATAGCAGACCTAGAATTGATGCCACCAAAAATGCTTCCTTAGTAAATAAGTAACATCTACCCTGGCCCTTCACATTTACAAAACAATTTACAAACTTTAATTAATCACCACAGCATTTGTGTTATGTTGTAGTAAATACTTTTCATAGGTAGCAATAAATATTTTTCTATTCATATGGATGTCAGGTCTGCAGCTGAGAGATTAAATAAGCCAACTAAAGCCACATAGTATGTCCATGTCTGTCCAAGCACGGCTCAGAGTTCAGTCATTGCCATTTGAGAGCCCAGCACTAGTGGGTTGTGTGTGGTATCACATCCAGAAGCATGCTCACCGTCGTTGCTCAGTGATCTCGCCAAGTGTCTGTGCTGGCATCAAGGAACAAGAAAGAGCCTGAGAGTAACTGCTGTGACCCAGAGACCCAACCAGGGCATCCCCTGATCAGCGCTGGGGCGCACACATCTCCTTTTCTTGGGCAGGTAAGAGACTGTACTGGGTTGGAGTTTTTCTTCATAGCAGCTTGTCTTGTGCTACGTTTTATATTTGTGAGCAAAACAATACTGGTAACACACTAATGTTTTAGCTATTGCTGAAAAGTGCTTGCACAGGATCAAAGCCTTCTCTGCTTCTCACTCTGTCCTGCCACTGAATAGACCGGGAGTGCACAAGAGGTGGGGAGGGGACACAACCAGGCAGATGACTCAAACTAACCAAAGAGATATTCCATGCCATATAATGTCATGCTCAGCAATAAAATGGAGAGGACGAGGCTTGGGGATATTAGCCATCTTTTGCTCAGGAACTGACTGGGCATAGGTCTATCTGTCTTAGGCCAAATCTTGAGAAGCTAAAGACTTGGAGGCAGTTTCTCCACCTCTGTATATCAGCGTAGCTTAACATATTTAACCTGATTTACAGCAGGTGAAGATTGGATCCATCTGCTTTGTATTAGCCTAAGAATGATGCTTTTGTTAAACTTATTGGATTGCTGACAAGAACCCACATGCATTTATGATTCAGACTTCAGACATAAGTTTCTGGTTCCTTCAGCTCTTGCAGAGGGAATCTTCCCAGGACAGGTTTCTCCTCTTATCTAGGTGGCTTTCTCTGGCTTACAAGAGAATCCAGACAGAATTCCTCTTACTACATAGATATCACACCGTAGACTCAGTCTCACTGTGCACCTTAAACAAAGAAGGTAAAAATACACATTATTGCTTCTACACTTGAGGATGAGTCTCTCAGCAGTACGCCACACAAGTGTGGTCACAACAACTGCTTCACTTGTACCCTTACCTCACATTTAACCTTTCTGATATGTCAGGATTCTTTTCTCCCTTAAACACATATTTCCTTTAAATGACATTATCACCCTTAAACCCATTTACATTTATTTAAAAACCTGTAGCCTTGAAAGTCAAGACACTAGAACTCAAGGCTTTCTTGACTCTTTCCCTTGATCTGCCGCAGGAGGAGTTACCAACTATCAGACACAAATACAGGCCCAAGAAAGAATGTTCTAAAAAGGTCTTTCATTCTTGTCACCTCTTATATGTGACAGATTACATGTGCAGATTACCGTCTCCAAAAGTAGCTATGGAAACTGTCATGAGAGGCTGGCTGCTTGAAGGCAAGAGGTGTCCTTCTGATAGTGAATAAGAACGAATGAGTAAAACATGAATCATCATGAAGAGTTTAAAGGAAGGGAGAAAGCATCACTTCAGTGAGAGAGAAGGTGAAATGATGAAGATGTATAAAGAGGAGGGTGATACAGAAATGTGAGGGATTAAGAAACTCTGCGAGTAGTGTCATGGGTGGATGCAAGAGAGGTAAGTTTGCACACGTCAGATTCAGCTTTACTCAGTGGAATAGCTGCATTTGCATACTTACTCCTCTAAGGCAGGAAAATGAGAGAGGGAGAATGGGTGGGGCCATGCTCAGAGCTGACAATGTATCACTGAGCATGCCTTAGATCACTGCACTTAGGGGGAATGTTAGGTATTGTGTCTTCCACTGAATTCAGCAAATTATAGATCAGGATCCTTAGATTAGAATCAAGAGATTTGCATTTTATCCAGTCCAATACATTTTTCATACTATTAGGTGCAAAAGGCGTAGATCACTGGTCAATATCCTGAGCTTTCATTTATTTGCAGTGCATTAAACTTGACATTTTCTTCCTCATCACACTGTGATAAATCCTCCATTAAAACTAGTCTTGTCTTGCAACACTTATAAAATGTGGACAACACTTAACCTCCCCTCTGTTCTTTCTGTGCCGTTTTGGGTATTTGTGACTACTTCAAGACCTCAGGGGTGCTACTTCTGACTGCTGTCTGTCACTGACGTTCACCTTGCCCAGTAACCCAGTTTACCCATGTTGGATAGGCTCTTGCATGATTCTTTTCCAACTCAGACCTACACCATACTGAATTGACTTGGGTTATCACATCACAGATGTGGTCATGAGGCCTGTGAAAGGTGTTGCCTAGAAAAAATTTTGGCAGGATTGAAGGCGTCTCCTGCTAAAGAAAAAGATATACGAAGTCCTGTTTGATTTCAAAACCTTTGTTTGTGGCTTGCTGACTGAGCAATCCTCTTCGGTTAAGTGGAATTGCACATGCGCATGAAGTCATCCAGGTGGGGTGTCTACAGAACTGGGATCTTCCTGGTTTCTGGCTACCACATGCTACTGGTTAGTAAATGTTGCTTATGTTTAAGTTATTGAAATGGAAGGAACAGCTCTATAATCAATCAAGCAGCACTTGAAGAGGAAGGAAACATTATACAGCATTTATTTATTTATCCATCACTCATGGTCTGGTGAGCATAGCAAAGTGCTGCAATTGTTATTAGGAAATCTGGCTTTTGCACTAATTTGTAGATGAGCAAAAAATATGTATATAATTAGAGACTGCTTCAATGGGCTTTGTCAGGGAAAAGAAGAATCCTAATACAAAAGGTCTCAATTTCTATTCCATTTGAGTAAAATGGTCAAAAACCAAATTTCTTGTTCATCTGTGTTGGATCTCCATTTAAGAACCTTTTGAAGCTTGATTTCAGTGGAGTTGCATCTTAAAAATTTATGCATTCTGACATCAGATAGTGCCTTTACTACTCTTCAGTGTCCCCCTTTATCCAATATTTGCATAAAATCAGAGCATGTTTCTAGCTTCCTGGCATATGTTAGTGAATAGTTCTGTATAATTTGCAAACTACTGTTCATGATGAAATGTTCCAAAAAGCTTATTGCTGCCTTTTATTCAGTAATGATTTATATATCATTTTATTATATACTTTGACTTGATCTCCAAACATACCAAGGAAAAGTATCTCCCTTCACCCAGTCTGATAAAAAATAGTAAGGATGATAAACATTAGAAAGGAAAGGAAAAGAAATGTAAGAAAACAGGACTGTCTAGATTCACAGATCAATCACTGTGCAACTTAACATTCAAGATGATTGCAAGCATTTGTTTAAATTACATAGTGAAATAGACCATCCCCAGCAGTGAACAACCCAGTCACCCTTTTTCAATTGCTTTCTGATCTGGAGATCATAAAAATACAGTAAGAATTTATGTTAGTTTTTCGACTTGTAAAATCTTGTTTGTGTACTATGAAGCCAGATTTCAGCTGCTTTTTCTTTTCATGAGCAAATTGGTTCCTTCTTTGTAACAGCATACCAATACTCCCTTTCTGGAAGGACTACTGTGTCTAAGGCATATGTGATTGTGTAAATTTAATCAACACCACAATGAAGTCACTCACTGTCTGATTGCGTTTTATTCCCTTAAACTATCTCCTGTGAAACACCCAAACCATAACATGTAGAAAATCAAAAGATAAGTAATTGTTGTCTTATTCTGCTACACATCATTCAGTACCTTATGATATTTTCTGGTAGTTTTAGTGTTTTAGAGAGTTGCTGTTTTTTTAAGACATCTCTGAAAGTATGACGATGTGCAGAATATTTTTCTTGGCTTATGTCTTCTTTGGTAGAGCTTTTTTTCTTCTTTCCCTCTTTCCTTCAAACACAGGGAACCAGACTTAACTAAGTTCAGCAGAATTGTTGCTTCCTTGATCTTGGTTGCCTTCTTTGACTAATACCAAATAATTTAAGCCCTCTTGATTCCTTGTTTCCATTAGCATGGCTGAAAGAATACTGTCCGAATCTGCACATGGAACATCACTATCTACATTTAAAAAACAAGAAAAGACAACAGCAGAGTGATATACATGTAGCATTAGAAAGCAAACAAAATCAGACCGCTGTTGGAGAAAGTTGGTCTAGTGACTGCATAAAGACTGGTGATTCAAATGTGTTTTCTGCTATTGCCTGTGTGGATTATAGCTTTAAGCAGATCACTTAGGGAAGGCTGGTCATCACCATTCATACCCCCACAGGCAGCATTACAGTTATGAATACACGACTCGCTTCTTCTGGTAGTAAAGATAACCTGCATAAAGCCAAAGTGATTTTAATCTGTACCTTCATGTAACCCTGCTAATAATACTGCTAGAGTCCTGTATGATAGGCAGTTTTCTATCTACTAAATCATTATATACTGTCTCTCTAGAGGACTTGTAATATTCTGTCTTTCTAGAAACTTAAACTTGGCAATCCAATGGGTTCTTCCCATTTCTAAAAACTTGGTATTTTTTTCCCTAATTTGATGCTGTTCACATATACAGAGTTGCCTGAAATCTATTGCAGGGGATATATCTTTAAAAATGTAAAAAATTATTACCTAAAGGCTCAAGTTATAATTGTTGCTATTTTTTGCATTTACTTTTGTAACGTGCCTTCTTTTATTACACTGCTTCCTTATTTTACTTCACAACTGGAAAATTAAGCATGTGACATTCAAGGTTATATGTTCAAAAGAATCGCAAGCGTTGTGCTGTTGCACCAGGCAACATACAATTTACTATGTCACTATAATCACACACACCCCCCAAGCTATGAAGTCAGAAGTCTGTTCCACATGCTAGAGTCCACTAGGAAAGATTAGCAGGAAAACTCTGCAGAATAATTTTGATTTTAGAAACCTGTCAGCAAGGTGGGAATTGGGACATAGAGCAAACTGTGGTCACATTCCACGGTGACTGACAGCTACGAAAAATCATTTGATACTCACTTTGTCAGTTCTGGACTATTATGGCAATATTTAGTAATTCAATCCCAACCAAGCCTTTACCAACCAGTACAGCTCTTCTTTGTATTTGGTTTTTGTTTAATAAAGCTTTTAATGGGAACCCTCAGGCACACTGGAAAATGCTGAGGGCATGTTTGCAGCAAACTATTAGGAGAGAAACCTTAAAATAAGGACCCAAGTAAAACTGGGTATTTACAGACCAGACATATGCCGGCTGACCTGCCTAAGTATAGAACACTAGAGGAGCATTCAGATTTGTTTCCTGTATAAGTATCTGGAACTGATGAGGTGATGTTTACACAAATGTGAGTATGAGGTCACTGAGATATTTTTACCAGATATATAGATACATTACTAATTCTTTCCCCAACAGGTCTGAAGAACTACAGAATATATAAAATATTATAATCCTTTTTCAGCCTATGTGCCCCTGTGTTTCTAATTATAGAGAAAAAGAGCTAAAAAATCAAATACTTTGCCTTGGTTTTACTTTTTGAGCTTTGGGAACAAAATAAGCAAGAAACACTATTTTTGCAGAATATTTTTATCCTATCCAAAGATAAAGGAAGAATATAATGTTGATGACCTTTCTCCTGTGACATGGCACATATAAGCTACATGGCCACTTTCACAATGAGATTTTTGACTACAAGTGGTCTTTCCTTCACTGTTGCGTCATGTCTTTGTGCAGTGTTCGGTGCCTATGAAAGCTTAGCACCATTGTGCTGTACAAGCCAAAAAATCTATGCAAAGATGTCAAGTTATGCAGTACAATGCTCGCCTCTCATGAAATTCAGCAAAGCAGGCAAATAATTTTTGCTCACTTAGTTATATGATGGATAGAGACAGAAGATACTGAAAATGTGCTATTGAGGAAAAAAATCATTATATGTTCTGAAATTCCCAAAAAAATGTGAGGGCTAGAAGCACCACCAACACCCTAGGATGCCATAAGCCAATGCAGAGAATTCTGAATAATCTTTGGAAGCCCCTTCAAAAAATGCCAAGAATTTGAAGGAAGATAGAGAGAAGCTGGATTGGGGAGGCAGGTCAGTATATTCATGAGATATCATTCTTTTCTTTTCAGTTTTAACATTGCTAAAATTAGTTGATTGATGTATAGTCAAGCTGGGTTATACGTGAGTAAATGCAGGATAAACCATGTGATGTGATCCCCTCAGATTTCACAAGCAAAGCCTGGCTGAAGCCAAAACACCCCGAGAGGAGGTGTCCAAGGAACACCTTCATGGAATCTGAAGTTGTGCTGGGAAGTCAACTCCAAACGCTTAAATCCTGAAGGGTTGTCTACGCTGTGGGCTGCTGCATAGTGGGTAACTGCATAGTGTAGAGTTACCCACATTTGCTTTAAATGACCTACCTCAGGGCATGAGGCAAGCTAGCTCTGGCAGTCCAGCGCTATGTACAGGCTGAGAAGTACTCTGCCAAGAAGCAGGTTCCCACTGAGCTCTGTGCTCTCTCAGGTAGACTGTTTCCAATAACTAAAATGGCAACTTCAAAACTCAGCACTGTAGTTGCATAGATACCTGTCTCAGGTCCTCAATGCATGCAGCTTTGACCTTGCTGGACACTTTTCCTAGTAGTGGTGTGCTTAAATCACAACATCTGAGCCAGACTGCAGGTAAATCAATTACAATGCATCTCTCCATGGGTAGGCAGAAGCTTACTCTAGAGAGCCCCACATTAACTGACACAAGAAACTATGATCGTCTGACTCATACTAACGAGGGATGGAGTTTGCTTGCTTAGCCTCCTCTGAGGAGACAGATCCCAACCTGATAAAATCGATGCTTCCCCCTTCCCGATCTCAGCATCTCAGTCGACCGCTTCCTGCCGCAGGGCAGCTGCATATCCTGCTCTTCGATCGCAGAGAGTCTTTCCTTGCCTGCTCGGTAGGCTGTGTGGGCTCATAACATGTTTTGAAGTCCTGACTGGAAGGGTGCAAATTTTTGTGATGTCTTGATAAGCAGATGGGTTTTGGGGTGTTTAAGTTCAGAAGGTGACAACATTTAAGAGGAAAAAAATGTCAGTAGAAAAGCTGATTGGTAGAGACTGAACAAACTGAGCTAGAGATTCTGATCTTCTATTACAGCTAGTTGAAGGCCAGATCCTCAGCTAGCGCAAATTAACAAAGCTCCATAGAAACCAGTGGGATGCCACTGATTTACACCAGCTAAGTAGCCAGCCTGAGATGTTACTAATCTTGGGTAACATAATCCCATACAATGCTTAGCACCTTCAATATGGTAAGGTATTTAGAAGTGCAGCCACATTTCCTTTTTCCCATTAATATCCTCTTATTTTTCTCATAAAATACTCTGCCTTTTGTCTCTGCCACACAAAGTACGTGGTAGCAAACAAGGGACCGCCTGACTTACTGGCATGGCTGAAAGATGTACCCCACAGTGAACACAGTCAAAAGATGCACTTGATGACATATCTTTGTTAGGGGTGAAAAGGTGGCTATTGAACCCTGACTCCTCCACCTCACATATGTTGGTTAGCTCAAGGAGATAGTTCCTGTGTAGGGAGTATTTTCCTGATACCTGCTGGCCACCTGGAGCTGGAGGTGCTATGTTTCAGTTTCTGCACATTGCCAGTAGGAATATAAATAGAACAAATATATATCCGTTTTAATACTCCACTCTGTATTATATATCAGTGGAGATATATCTGTGTTTCCTGTCTAATGAAGCACATGATCTTGCATGATTTGAGGGTGACTCACTGAGCTTTGCTATTCTGTCAGACAGTAAAGGTGCTAAAAGTGAGAATTTTGTTCATCCCACGTTTCCACTGCACTAAACTGCTTGAAGCATTGACTGCCTGTCTTTCTTTTTATTTTAATAGATTTTTCAGAGATCTGTGGACTAAAACCTCTGTGTACAAAAAGCTGGGTTGGGAAATACAGCTATAACCCCGTTTATTATCTTATTTATTATCATTGATGATATAAGAGCACCAAAAAAGGCCAGTTCCACATTTACTGCAATACAATAAGGCTATATAAATAGGAAAGCACCCCCCTTCTCCAAGTCACAAAGCAGGATTCATTTTACAAAGTTTTAATTACCCAGATCTTACGTGTCCAGTTTAAGCTCCTTGCCTAGGCTGCCTTTACACTCAATGCAGAGAGAAAGGAGAAATGAGCCGCTTTGTGGAGATGCTTATTTCACATCCTTACCTTTACATAATAACATCCTCTGAACATGTCTACAACTCACTGGTAACTGTCAAACAGCCTAGAGAGCTACTGTAAGCAAGTGCCTAAGTTTTAATTGCTTATATCTATACACCCATACTACACAAATGTCAGCTCTTACAATATCATATCATCCGATATTTTTTTTCCTCAGTCCAAGGCAAAGTATTAGCATGACTTTCCTTGCAGTATCATATGGCTCATGTGTGCTCTCTGGAATCAAACAGCATTTGTCTAGGGGACAAATAAGAAATAATCACTCCACCAAGTACCCCTCTTCCTGCAGTGTTGTAACCACTCACTGTTTTGGAAGAAGCCTTTTCTCTGACCTTCGCTGGCTTTGGGTCAGCCACTCACTAAGCTAAGTGGGGAAGAGGATTACTGAATTTCAGAAAAATACAAAGGAGACTAGATACAAGGTTTTTAAAATGTCTCTTATCAACACATCTGCTTTAGAGAAGCTTCCGTTTGTCCAAGTGATTACTTTAAGTTCAGAGAGGTGTGCAGAATAGTTTTTAAAAGGCAGCTGGTTTTAGGAAAATAAACTGATGACTCTCACACAGGGAACAGCAAACCAGTACTACTCAGCCAGCAGAGAGGGCAGACATCTAATTAATGTTGAAATCACTGATTCCAGATTTTAATATCAAATCTCCTCAATGCAAAGTTTTGCACAGAGGATTTAAAAAAAACAAGTGACATTTTTAGCAAGTAACTTAATTGCTGAAAAAACTAAATACACTGAGTGACTGGATTTGGAAAGAAAAGTGAAAAAAGAAAACATTACAAAATTCTAACTGTTTTATCTTCCCACATTTTTCAAGCAGCATCTCCATCTTAGGGATTTAAAAATGATGTCTTTGAGGCCAAATGTATTTCCTTTCAGTCTTTTACCCTGGATTTCCTCAGGCTCCCTTCAACTGCCCTGCGTGTCCTCTTGCCAGAGGAGCCACTTCCAGCAGTAAGAACGTGGTGTTCCGACACAGCTTCTGAGCAATTAGACATTTTTTCCTTATAGGTCCAAAAGAGGTTGTGGGAAGCAGCCCTGATAAGAATAGTCCTCCTGGGTCATAAAGGCAAGGAGCCGCTCCAGCTGCTTAATGCCCAGTTGTCTGATGTCGGCAAAGACGTTTGCCAAAATAAACAGGTGTTTCCATCCGTAAAGGGGCACGCTTGGGACCTGAAAAAATATAGTGCTGTCTTGTATGTGTAAATGTAAAAAGTTATGTCTGAAAATAGATGGACTGGATATTTTTACAGCAATGCAGGGCCATCCTGTTAGCAAGCTGATTCATGACATTTCATTTGCACTTCTTGAAACTGGAGGAAGAAGAGCCTATCTTTCAGCAATGAATGGGGACTCTGGTGACAGGGCCTCTGCTCAGTCAATTCCCGTTGGATTCAAAACCCACTGGTGTCTCACTCTTCCAGCTGGATAGTGCTTCCCTGACTCAAAAAAATGTTGTTAGTGCTACTTAATGCCCATGATCAATGTCCTGGGAAAGTCTGTAAGAACAAGAAGGAAAAACTCTGAAGAGTTTTTCTCTGATAGACCCATTCCTGACCCTGAGTTTGTTTCCCTCCTTTCCAAAGCAGCAGTGCCAGGAGCTGCTGGTATTGCTCAGGCATATTTATTGCTACTTGATGTCTCCTTTAGAAGGGTAGCTCTTGCAATAACGAAGCCAGCGTCCCCTTTGCCATCCCCACATTATGCTGTTAGCATGCTGTCCAGACCACTAACATACTGTCTGTATTAGTTTATCCACAGTTGCAATCTGTGTGTCATACTGCACCGACATTAATGTTGTTGAGAAAAACTAACATTTTCCAGCTCTCCCACCTATGAAATAGCACCAACAGCATGTATGGACCTGCTAAAGATGTGGCTACTGACAAGTAGGTAAGGCTCAACAGAATTTGGAAGATGTATGATTCCACGCAGGGCTAAGACTCATAGTTATTTTGAGGCCTGTCATTTCACTTTGCTTGACATTTGGCTCTTTCTTTTGGAACCAATTCTCCTGGTGAGAGCAAGCATTTCTTGGCGGGAGGCTCATGACAGGAGTTTCATTACACACAAAGGCCAATGACCGCATAACATTTTGGGAAAATGTTGTCCAGGACAATTCATCATGGAACAGTCTTTTGGATTATTTGTTTCGGCTGTATTCTTTCTACTACTACTACAAACACAAGAAGTACTTCACTTAGTCCCAGCTAAAAATGAATACAAATTTATAAAATAGCTTACTTATTATACAGTGTTTTATAAATCACAGAGTGAAATGTATTCCATGCCCCGAACTGTTTATGACACGCTCATAATGGAACACGCATTTTAGTCTGGAAGCTTGAGTAGAACACAAATTGCTGGTTCTTGCTTAGATCAATTGCGCTTCTGGAGCCCACGTTCCACTGAACTCCACTGCACAAGATTTACTTTGCAGGCAGAAAAACTGTTGAATTAATTTAAGGCTGGAGAGCTACAGAAAAACTGACATGTATGTATCCCTGATCAGATAATTCAGCAACATTAAGACATCACCAGGACTCCAGGCCTTCAGTCGAGTACGTAGCGTAACATTTTAATGGGCTTATAAAAACCGTCCTTGGGGAAAGAGGGACATAAGAGGTGAACTATGAATATATGGGGAAATAAGTATGTGCATTATAGAGGCATGTAAAGAGCTTATCAATAGTTTAGTGTCTTAAAATACATTTAAATGAAAGGATGATATGTAGATGAATAAAATTCAAGCTACACTGTTTCCTGATGGGCATTCCCTGTTTGAAAATCACCGAGTGACCCTGAGGAGAAGTTAAGGCATAGTTTCGAGCACTGAAACATGAAAACATTGAATAGAACCATGAAAACAGCTGTTTTGTCTTCCCATCCCAATGCAGATCTAGTAGTGGGTCTGTGGCAACAACAGCTGAGCAGACATTTCCCTATGGAAAGGGAAGAATGGCAGAAAGCCACAAGAGGGAACAGGGCAGCTGGTGGGGAAAAGGGTAAGGCTCAGGGAGAGAGTGAGCTGAGCAAAACAGGCTGGCTCTGAGAGCTATTGCCAAAGCTCGGCCTGCATTGAATTGCCCTGTTTACCATAGTGAGCTAGATTTTACCAACTAGGTTATTATGAACAGGCTTAATGGACTCTGATTTAAAAAGTGACCACTGCCAACAGATTTCCTAAATATAACATATATTATGGTGTACCCCTATTATTAAGACTACCCTAAAAGTCCATCATACAACAACATTTTCTGTGTTAAAGTATTTTTTCAAATTTTAACCATTCAAAGTGAAACTTTTCATGGAAGCTTCAATCCATATTTTCCATTTCTACAACTTGGCCATTTCTAAGAATGCTACTCTTGTCCCACACAAACAAAGTAATGGCTTTTTCTCTATGATCTCTGCTGTGTGACAGAACCTGAAATTTTGGCAATATAATGTTTTTTACATTAAGAATATATATTTGTCATCCCAGTGAAAGTAATGATTTGCCTAGATTGAACAAGTTAACAGTAGGGGAAAACCCATACTTAGCTGGCACATGTTAAGCTCTGAAACTGAAGTCCTTGTATGTTATATCTGTGCCAGGCCTGCTCCACCAAAAGGATGATACCTATATTCCAGCATCTTTCCCCAACTCCAAACACCAGAAGGGCATGCTTATATTTAAAAGTCTCAGTTCTGCTAAAGATTTTAACAGGTATTGATGTAATGCCACAAGAATTTCTTAACTGCCTTAGTTTTTATGTCTCTCTTGCCCATGGAGTTAGGGAACAGAGAACAAAGATGTCTGAGCTAAGAAACCACACTAGTTCAAGAGTAGATGCAAGCAGTTGAATCAGTACAGCCCTCTGTCCAGTGGATGTTGTGTTCCTGTAGCCATCTGAAAATTAAACATCTAGTCCAAGATGCTGTATCCAAGTCAACTATGGCAAGTCACCTAGATTCCAGCCATCATCAGTGGAGAGAAAGGCAAAAGGTGAGCCCTTTTGTGCTATGATACACACCTAAAACATCAGAGTTGTCACTCTCTGGACATATCTGTTTCTGCTTCTGACTACAGAGATAGCTAGAAGAGTATCTTAGATGAGACTCCTAGCTTCTAGACAGCTGCATGTAGGTGAGATAAAGTCCATCCAAAACGTAATGCCTATTAGCTTGGGCATAGTGACTAATTAGTTGGCTGTACTCCTTTCCTGAGCTAATGCCAGGCTTAGATTTGTGCCAGATTAAGTATCTCTTTCCTGAACTCCACTATTCAGAGCAAAGATGCCCTTAAAGAAACTAGGAAATGACACTACATGCAAATACACGAAGCTTTTCATTATAGCATAAGGGTGCAAAATCAGCTATTAAAAAAGCATGAAATGAGAGGTTATCAGTGCTGGCTTACTTTGGATCCATCATGTCTTGATAAAGTCTTTAGTCTTGTCATGACATATAAACATGTCATGCCCAGACTGGATCTGACAGAAAGAAATCACGATGGGGATAAACTGATATTTGTAAAGCTACACCAAATTATAAAGATTAACAAAGTATCAAATAGATTCTCATTAACTGAGCATTGGACAATGCCAGTGATTTGAATACAGGTAGAGTCCTGCAGAAAAATGACTGTGTAGTTGAGTTCTGCATCATTCCTGGAATGGATCATTAAGTTTTTAGGAAATCACAAGATATGGATGTATCAAAACTGTTTATGAAGCAGTGTGAGTTCCTAGTTCAATAATATTTCATGAAGGAAAAAAAACCACAAAACAAAACAAAGCCTTTAGACGTTTTAGAAACAACTAGGTTTTGCTTTTTTAGAATGGAAAATAATTCTTTTAACAGGAAACACTTTTCAGTAGAAAACCACAGAATGCAAACAGGTTAAACTAAAAAAACCAAAACCAAACCTGTGAAATAAAAGTGAAATATTTCAAATGATAAAAACTTTCTTTTTACAGATTTTCAAATCATGTTGTTTAATAAGACTTCACTTTTTCCCAAGGTTTAGCCAGCCAGGAATTACTACAGGATGTGAAAAGCTTCTTGTTCTGGCCCAGTCAGGATGTTCATTTCCATGTTTAGATGATTTGAATCACAGTTACACAAACAACTTCAAATTTAGCATTGGCTATTTTTTTAAATTCTTGTCTTCACAACCTTAATAATGTTCTTATATAATTGGACTTTGTTGTGTCCCATGTCTTAAGTATCACTTAATATCACCTAGCTTTATTCATTCACAGTGTGCAGAGCACAGGCATGATGTGACTCCTGGCTGGAGCTATCACAGTTCAGGCTAGGATAAAGGCTGCCTTACTTAGGCATCTAATTTATGCCTCACTTTCAGGCAACTACTGAATCAGTACTCCTAAAGTAAGTGCCTAACTGTCATGTTTAGCTGATAGAGAGGGAGTAGATGCCTTTGAAATTGGAACAGATTTCTACCCAGAAGCCTTCTAAAGCTCTCCTGGCTGTACAAGGAACTTAAGCATTTACTTTAGCAGAACAGGGTCATGAAGTATCAAAAATTTAGAGGCAAGCTGGATGCCTCTGTGAGGCAGGCTCAGTTGCAACCTCATAGGCTTGTTAATTTTATATGTGCTTTACCAAATGCATCATACTTAATGCATATTTACAAGTTCATTATGAGAGGTAAATCTGCCGTTTCCATTTTATAGGCAGATAATTTGAGGCAGGGACAAATGCAATGAAAATAACTGCTGAATCCCACTTTGTTCATGGGGAAGAGGCTATGGGGACAGCAGGTGCTGGCCCAGACTCACCTTCAAAAGCTTGGTTGATGACTCCAGTTGCTGCCTCTTTGACTGCAAGATGGTGGATGAAGGACAGTGGAGAGTGTCTTATCTCTTGCAGTTTGTCCTGGATATAAGAGAAAGTAGGTCTGTTGTGAGGTTCTTGGTTCCAGCATCTTGTCATTAAATCACATCTGGAAAAAAAATTGTTAAAATGCAAACATTAAAGATAATAGAATCCTTTGTCTCAACACTTACCATTAAATCATCTGAGAAACAAGTTTGGCTTAGATTTTCAGCTTCCAAAAGCTTTGTATGTGGTACAAAGTTTATCATCAGCTACTGAGGGAAGGAAAAGAAGAATAAAGATCAGTTGTCAGGAATAATCACTATGAATGCTTTTAATTTTTCAAAAATGGATATTTTTGAGATTGGGAGTGGCTAAAACTTTTTTTAAAAAAAAGACACATTTGCCATTAATATCTGCTCTCACCAAAGAAGTCACCACTACTTTCTAAGAAAGCAGACAAAGAGGTAATTCTCTCACAGGAAAAAAAAAAAAAAAAAAGTATGTCTAAAACCAGAAATGAACCTGAAGCTATCAGCTTATTTAATCCTTCTTCAGCTCACACTACCTCACTACCTCAAATTTAGGGGAAGTTCAAGGCAAACTCTCCAGCACAGAGAGTGTTAATTTAGACTTTGCCTCCAGACCAAAACAAATAGGAGTAAGTTTTCCCATCAAAGGCAAAAATGGTATGAGTTTCCTCTGAGTGCAGGGGTCCTAGCCCACCTTGCACAACACTGTCTGTACCAATCAGTGGAAGAGTGCCCCTCCCGTTTGTCTAAAGGACAGGGCCAATTTATATTGCTTATTCAAGGTGAGCCCAGGCTACACAAAACCAAATCCTACAAAAGCCAGGGGGAGCCAGGCTGTAAAACAAAACACAGTCAGCACCTGGACATGTTAAGTGTTGGGAGTGGAGAGGTCTTAGAGTCTCAAAACCAGAGAGCAGCATTTGAGCAGCCCATGAAAGGCTGGTTCAGGAAGCTGTTACTGGAATGTGGAGTATTCACCTCTAAGCCCTAAGTTCAAATCCTCCCCTGACAAACAGCCTCCCAGACCTGCTGCTATGTGATACCAGGCATTACTGAGTTATGTGAAATGAATTGGCTTGCTCAGATCCTTGCTTATCCATCTTAAAAAGGAGACTGCTGTCCTTCATCACAATTGGGTATTTTACAAAACCCTTGGTGACAGGTGGGAGAAATTTCTTGACTTCTGATTTCTCAATGACATTTTTCATTAAAATATTGACATTGGATGAGAAACGTGAGTAGAAAAACTCTTTCAGAACCACTTTTCATCAATTTGTATCATGTGGTTGTGGAGATGGACAGAGTGATCCAATTTTTTTCAAAAGGATCCAGTGAAATCCTGAAAATCCATTTTAAGAGTCTAAAAAGTGGTAGCAACTTCCTAACGCTCCGAATCACTTCATCTGCTTACTTTCAGATGTACTGGTTATTGATAACACTGGAAATATAGATGGAAAAGTACTGAACAGGGCTCAAAATGAGGTGAAATAACTAGTTTTCCTTCTGCTGCCAGCAAAGTGTCTGTCTCATTGAATTCAAAAGCCAGTCTTGGATGCTGGAAGCCAAACAATCTGCTTTCTGCAAGCTGGTTGGTAGAATATCCAAGAAAAAAAGCATAAGTTGAGATGCTGTGCTCCACCAGGTTAGCACATGGGCTCTCATGAGCAGAGCTTTGTGCAAGATGTAACAAAAGAGTTGACTGGGTACACTGTTCTTCTAACAGAAAGGAAGAAGCAGACAGCCATAGGCCAACAGAGAGAGAAAGAAACAGGAGATGATACATAAATCATAGACCCATAGAATGATTTGGGATGGAAAGAACTTTCAAAGATCATCTAGTCCAATCCTCCTGCCATGGGCAGGGATATCTTTCACTAGATCAGGTTGCTCAAAGCCCCATCCGGCCTGGCCTTCCAGGGATGGGGCATCCACAACCTCTCTGGGCAACTTGTTCCAGTGTCTCACCATCCTCATTGTAAAAAATTTCTTCCTCTTTTCATTTATGAAACAAGAACATGACAAATATGGCTTCTGAATATTTTTATATTCCTAAAAACAATCTCTGTCTGTCTAAATAACTAATTTTTTATTGGACAATCTGCTTTATAAAGCTGTTCAGTTTTGTTATTGAGTGGGGATATCATTACTGCCAAAACATTCAGAACTGGAATGTTCTCCTTTTAACTATATTCTATATTCTTATTTCCTAAATCAAATTACTTGTTGGTTGGCTTAAAATATTAATACCAGAAGAATTGATATTGTTCACAAAGTATTTAATTCGGATAGGTTTTACGTTTCTAATGACAAAAACTTTCATGCTGTCTCAGAATGTATCTGCAAATTTTGCATGGACAGCTATCTGTGACATGATATTTAGCTTTCAAGGCATGTTGTGACATCTAAACTTTTAAGTCACATGGCATAAACTTTCACTAGCCCAGAAATGCATTAGCATGAGACCAGTCAAGAGGGTGAAAGCCAGGTTAATATGCCAAGATGTACATGAATGACAGCTTGAGCACATTCCTATATTTTGGGGGGAGCCAAACATGGGCTATCAAATAGTGCATCACTTCAGTACAAGGAAGAGACTCAGAGGATTCCCCTAGTTTATGGGGAAAGCCTTTCAAGAAGAAATGAAAAATAACTGATCCAAACACAACATCAGCTAAAGGTTTATGTTAGATTTAAGAACTAGACTGTACACCTAGATGTACACCTACAGACCTATGCTTCAAAACTATGTCTTATCTGTGTGGGACAACTGACAACCATATGTCCAATAGAGCTGCATACACGGGGCAAATAAGAATTCTAGAGTCTGGAAAACCAAATAACTAATATTTAGTATCTAACATAGGAGGCTGAAAGTGAACAATTCCTGAAATGCACTTTATGCACAGAAGCTACAGGACATTACTAATTTTCTCTCACATGAGATGGAAAATATAATTGATGTGGGGATTTTCTTAGAAAAGGATAAAATTTGCTGGGATGAAGAAGAGCCCCTGCTTTCATCTGATGCATTCTGAGCAAGCCCTTCTTTTCTTCCACACTCCAAATCCCTTCAGGGGGCATTCCCAGAGCCAAATAGCAAAAGCTCTTAGTTACGAAACTAAAGTTTCTTCATCAAACTGTTGTATAACTTTGCGTGGGAGTGAGCATTTGGTGAAACTGCAGCTTCAAGTCAGCAAGTGTCAAGTGGCACCGCACTTGTACAAATTCTCCTGACTAATCCACAGCCTTTGAGGATCTATGTTAAATTAGCTAACTTCAGTCTAAACCTTGGCATGCTCTTGCATGCAAGCATCACATTCAGGTGGATGTGCCAGATGTGGATTTCTGACTGCAAAAGTAGTGCCATTCATACATCTAATTCATATTTCAATAAATGTGGCTCATTTATAGATCTCCAAGCCTCTTTTCCAATTCATTACCAAGTTTAACTTATCCACACTTCTTTGGGGGAAAACAGATTATTACTCCCTGGAGTAATACCTTGTGGAGGCAAGGGGGAGAATTTCTCACCCCTGATGAAAAAGAACCCAACCCCACTTCCTTAGTGCTTTTACACCCCAAGGTTTCTGTATCAGCCCTACTTGTCCTTGCAGTGTAAGCCTACCACAAATTCCTAAACACTTCTCAGCTGAAGTAGTTTGCCCTTTGAACTCTCTTCCTATCAGTGATGGTTTGTTTTGTCAAATGACAATGAGCAAGCCAAAGCACTGAGGAGACAATTACTGACTGCTGATGTCCTGATGCAGGTTCAAAACCACGAGGAAGGAAGCAGGAATGTCAAGAATTCCAGCATGCCATTAATGATATAGCAAAGTAGCAAAAAGCTATTTATGCTACTGACAGAAGCTGCATGCAGGTGCTGAGTGTTCACCAAATGAGATAAAAGATGGTACAAGACTCTAAGAGCTTATTCAGTCCCTTGGCTTTCAAAAGCTGTGTTACTGCTATTAGGCCCTGATCCTACAGGTTACAACAGGCAGACCAATGTTTAAGCCCTACCTGCTATGCTAAATATAAGATCTGGGACCTTAAAAATTACTTCAAGCAAAGTTTTCTTCATTCTTCTGAAGATCTGGTCACTTGTTTTAAAGGCAATTTATGAGCCTTTGTTTGATCTTGAGTATCAAATTAGCACATGGATATACATTACCTCCTATGCTTTTTTATTCACAAGACAGCTGTCAGGAATTTTTTGAGGAAACCTTTTTCAGCAGAAAATATTGAAAATGAAATTGCTTTGGGTTTTCATTTGTTCTGTGACTTCCAGTTTTCACTCTATTCTTAAAACAAAATCCTAATCCCTTCAGTTTTTCAGTTCCTCCAAGTGCTAAAGCTTACCATTTTTTTATTGCTAATATGGTGTTTCAGCTATACCTACATAATGATAAATAATCACCCTCTCTGAATCTCAGAGTATGGTAACTGATGTGAGACCTATCACAGAGATCTGGTCTTGCCAATCACAGAATTATTCTCAAGACATTTCCTCAGCCTCAGGAGTAAGAATTGTGCACTGTAAGTAGCCTGTCCTTCCATTTGCAGGGCCGGCTCTCAAGTGCATTGCTATGACTGCTTATGCAGAGCGGGTGATATAGGAATTGAGACATGAAATTAGGCAACTCTGAGTGATCATTGGGCTCAAGTTCAACTTCCTCCTTTATATATCTCTGCCCAGTATGGGTTTGATCCACTACTACATGTATTCTTTTTATTCTTTCAATTGCAAGAAATTTGCAATTAAATCTGAAATTTGTGCTCAAGAGACAAATGGAAATTGAAAGCTTTGTTTATCCAGCTCAGCTAAAGACTAACCAGAAGTGCAGACCCCTTTTGCTGAACTGCTTCAGCTTTTCTTATTGGCTTTTGTAAGAGTTATATCTGCAAAGAGGGCACGGTTTATTTTCCACACATGTTATAACATTAGCCTAGTTCCTGCAGCTACCATTGAGAAAGTCAGTTATATCTGCTATCACAGGCATATGGTGTACAGGGACTGCTAAATTCTTTTTTAAAGCCATCTTAACTTTTAACCAATACCACCATCAGGCACTCTCAGCCTGTTATCACGTTACTACCAGATTCATGCCCAAGACTGACTCTATATAGTCTCTGAAATCCTGTTTAACAGACCAATACCCACCATTCAGCTTCAATACTCAAGTTCTTACTCACAGGCCACACTACTGGATGAATTAGTAGTGCGCTGGCAGCTAAAAGTGCTACCTGTTTTATCTGAAAAAAAAAATGGAGGATGTTGAACTCTGCATGGGCATAGTAACATTCAAAATTATGGCCACCTGGCAATAAGCCTCTTGCTTCTCATAAATATTGTCAACAACATTTAAAGAACATTAACTTACAGGTCATCAGGACAATTGTTTGGAGATTCCAGCCTTCCTCCTGATCGTACATGGTGTAAAACTTCTGTATTGGAGAAACCTGGGTATGGTTGTTGACCCAAAGTTAATGTTTCCCACACTATGACTCCAAAAGCCCTAAGAAACAACAACAAAAAATTTTAATTACCATAGTCATCATGAACAATCTCCCTATCAACAGCTAAAATGTCTCTAACCTAAGAATAAGACTCAGAAAAACTAGGAGTAAAAAGTTTTAATTTTTTATGAAACAATTCATATGTCCTTAAACCAGCCTCTGGAATAGTTAAAAGAAATGTGTAGAAAAGACACACTTTTGCAGACTCACTGAGATACAGTTTAGAAGACACTGAGTGCCACAGCTTCCCTGGGCAACACTCTCTGATTGAGCATGTCCTCACTTAAACAAGTGTTTAGAAATCTCTAGAGGTGTTGTTGGAAATGGAGAGAGACAAGTTCTCCTAAGCACCACTCAGAAAGCAATCAGCACCTCATTTGGTTTGGCACTGAGCACTAAATTACTTGCTTAGATAAATGTAAGAGTGGCAGTCAAATGGATGGACTGTGGGCTGAGGATTTGGACAAGATTGGTGAGCTATAGCCCACCATGAATACCTATGGCTACAGAAATCTAAACTTGTGTGAATCTCAGGTTTAATGGATCTGGTCTGGTTTGGTTTTTTCCATGTCTCCTGACATGGGCCTCTGTTGCTTCACCGTAAACTCAAACCCACCCAAAGACACACTTTAAGCAAACCTCCATAGCAAAGTACTGTGACCTTCCACTGATGATGCAGATAAATTTGGGCTTCAAAATAAAGAAGTCACCAGAAGAGGGTGATATGGTAAAGGGAAAGTATTTGGTTTTAGGAATTAAATGCCGATTAACTTAATGGAAAACAAAATGGAATAGTATGCAAGCAGTCAATTCACTTACCAGTCAAGCAAAAACCACATTGTGGGCCTAGTACAAAATTATTTGATTGAGTGACACTAGTTCTTTCCAGACAGAATCCAAAGCTAGAGCTCAAAGCATTAAGAAATATATCCATGCAGGTACTGTCATGGTGCCAAACTGTTCATTAGCTCATTAAAATATCGCTTAGGAGGAAATCAGTCTTAGCCTAAAAATTATTATAGATGGCAGATGCAACTTTATCATTCCCCCTGTAAACCAATATTTTCTTGCTGTGGGATTTAGTATGATCATTCCCACAGCTGTGTGGCTGCTATAACTCACCAGACATCAGAACGATTTGTAAAGACGCCATCAATGAGGCTTTCAGGAGCCATCCATCTGACAGGGAGTAGGCCTTCTCCTCTTTTCCTGTAATAATCATTTTTATAGATATCTCTGGCAAGTCCAAAATCACCAATCTTTACTACCCGGGAGGAGCTCTCATATTCCTTCTCAGACACAAGGCAGTTGCGAGCAGCCAGGTCCCTGATTTGTAAGGCAAAAACAAGAGGATGGCATCAGCATTGCAGAATAACTCAGGTCAGAAGGGGCCTCTGGAGGTCATCTGGTTCAGCCCTCTCTTTAGAGCAGTGCCAACCTCGAGGTTGGATTAAGTGGCTTAGGGCCTCATTCAGTTAAGTTTTGCATATCTTCAAGACTGGATATAACACAGCCTCCCCGGACAACCTGTTCCAGTGATTGATCCTGCACAATGTGAATAATATTCTCTAATTTCCCTTGTTGTAACTTGTGCCTGTTGCTTCTCATTTTTTCCCTGTACAGTTCTGAGAAGAGTCTGGCTCTATGTCCTCTATAGCTACCCATTAGGTAGATGAAGACAGTAAATGGATCTCCTTACCTGCCCCCTTCTCTTTGTTGCACAGGATATGATTCTTGCCTAGGGTGCAACGAGTCCTGGATTCAGGTCTTAGAGCAGACAGACCACCATTTTGTGAGAGAATTGTAGGTGATTTCAGCAGAAAAACATAACATTAAATTTTACTCCAGTGCTCTCAACTTCCCTGTTACATTGTGACATCTTTCTAGGCATTTTTTCCCTGGTAAGATAATCAGTCCCAATATTGTGGGTAAACCTTGGAAGAATAAGGAAATAAGTTCTGTACCTGTGTATAAAATGCATTTTCTCTAAATAGACACAGCCTTTGCAAATATCCATACATATATCCAAGAGGTCAGTCATTGTCAGTAAGGGACTCTGGAGCTACAAGAAACAAAGACAGAAGTTAGACACGTCTTCCAGCTTTACAGACTCAGAATGACAACCTCCCTATGTAAAGATGTTATTGCTTCCTCATTTGAAATGCGTAGGATTTTTCCAAAACATGCAAAGCATGGGTGCAAAACCTCTGTATGTCAATAGAGCAAATGCTAATTACCAGCAGGGTAAACTGCCAAATCACTGCACTGCAAGGCAGGTGAACATATCCTGTTCTTTGATTTGGGGCTAAGAATATCTTGGGACTTTCAGAGTTGTTTCTTCACTATAGTGGAAGAAATGGGACCCTGAGAATTTCCTCCCACTATCAGATCAGGTTTGCTTGCTGCTCTGTTAATCAGTTTAATATATTATTCTAGTAGAATACTTGTATATACATTTCAACAGAACTCAATACTGAGTGTGGATTTGATCTGATCATGTAAATGAACTAGACAATTGCTATAATGCTATAAAATTTCAGTGTTAAGCGCTTTTGTCCTACAATCCTACCATCCATATTCTTAATCTGCATGCTAACTATGGTGTGGCAGGTGCACCTGCCCAATGTAAACAGGGCTTCTTGGCTGCTGAAGTGTAGCAGCTCCTGATGGCCTTTGCTCTCCGGGCTTCACGGTAGTTGGGGCCTTTGGCCAATGGGAGACGCCATTGACTACAGGTCAGATTCAGCCTGGGTATCAATGGAGTCCCCTGGGGGAGCCATTTTGGGCTCATCCCCTGGAGCAGCACGCTGGGGTCGAGGACTCTCCCCTTGGGTCAGGACGCTGCCCAAGGAAACTCCTCGAGGTGCCTTGGGTCGGGACGCTGCCCTGAGCAGGTCCTCGAGGTTGAGAGTCCTCACTTGTCAGGTGAGCGATAGAGTGTTTTGGGTTGTGTTAAACACTAGGGAGTGGGGCTTTGTTCTGCATTTTGTCATTAAATCCTACTGAGTTCTTTGTTCTGCATTTCGGGTTGTCATTAAACCCTAGGAAGTTCTGTTCTCCTCTCACAGACATTCAAACCTGTAGTTTGCAAACAACTAGTTAATTGTGTTAATTATAAATTTTTAAATTTTGGTGGTTGCTTGTTTATTTGAGAGCCTCTGTAACATATGGAAAAAATTACTTAAAGACAATTATTCTTTATTCTTTTCTCCTCTTTCCTTCTAAAGAATATGAGGATACAGGCACAGGGACAGTATCTTCTTATATGCCTGGACTATGCCTAGCACACTAAGGATACTGCTGCTATTCAAAGACAAAAAAAGTCCTTTGAGGCCTAATAGACCAGATACATGACCACCATTTTTTGTGATCACTTTTCAAAGGACTGTTCACTGTATTCACAGAGAGAAACTCAGCAGACATCTCATGACTAAAAACACAATTTTGGTCAGTGATTTAATGATATTCAAACTTCTTCATAGCAACTCTAAATGCAAGGTCAGCACTCAACACTGAGGTCCCAGGGCATTAAGGAAAAGCCAGGTCAGACCTTGCAGATACAGAAACAGATGAACATCAGCATGGTCTTTGAGAAAGGGAAAAATAGAGAAACTATGGGCAGTTACAGGTTAAAAATATAAGCTTCATGGTCTTTACGTTACCTTTTGCTTTCTGGCTCCTCGTAAGTAGCTAAGCAGGTCTCCTCCTTCCATCAGCTCCAGTATAAGGTACTGAGGTTCATTTAACAGACACACGCCAAGTAACTTCAGAATGTGGGGGTGATCAAATTTACTAAAGAGAAGGAAACGACTGTAAGATTACATATGACAAATCCAGCTAGTTGACAGTTGATAAAGTACATATACCTGCAAGCAATGAATGAACAGTTTGGCCTTTACAATCCTGCCTCTACCAACAACGTGATTTAGTAACTCACAGTGCCTGGATTTGCTCAGTCATGGGGACAGTTCAGGGACATCCTTTCAAAACACAGGCTTACACTGCACTTTGATGGGCCCTCTGATGCCTGCATGTGTATTAAAAGCACACTTCATCATATTTCCAGGAAGCAAAGAAAATTAGCCAAATGGCAATCCCATCTAGGAATAACAAGAATTGCCACCTGTACATTAAAGCTATCTATAGTATTTTAATAGAGTGCTTTTACTAATATACTCACAGTAGAACTGCTGATTCAGAGAAATGCACAGGAAAAGGTAAAAGCACAAGGTGCAAAATATTATTTTCACAATTCAGAGGAGAACTGTTACTCACAGTATATTTTCAAAAGAAACAAAACATGCATGAGGAATACTTGCAGATACACTAGTAATTGCCTGTGTCTGTCCAAAAGGACTGGGAGTAAAAAAGAGCAATCAGCACTCTCAGATCTAGCACTTTTCAAAGAATGAAGAATATTTGTTGCCTCTGTCAATGCCTGTGTTTTTACAATCACATTTCTTGTATTAGAAAATGGTTTTCCCTCGGCACTGCTGTGTGAAAGGACTTGCACCAGCAGTCAGAGAAACTTGACTCTATTGGGCGAACCGGTAGTGTCCAAAATGCTGTCAAATGCACCAGTGTAAACAAACAAATAAAACAGAGGGACATTTTCCTTCCAACCTCTTTCAATTCACATAATCTTAGGTGTGGGCAAAGACTCTAGCAAAAAGTGTGATTTTGAATTTGACAGTTCCCCCCCTCTGGCCCTAGCACATACCTCTCATTCAGACAGACTTTAGCACTCTCAAGAACAAAAAGAGGGGAAGGAGCACCTGGCACTTCCTTACAGCTCACGCAGCCCTTTCTCCACCGAACTGTCATTCCTTACTTCCCAAGTGATGGGATACACCCAAGAATTTGCTCCACATATATATATATACACAAATGACTCACCAATAACCAATATCAAATGACTTTTTGAATTACAGACAATTCCATTTCCCCATTGCTGCATAGCAATAATAGAAGAAACAAATAGTCCTCGCTTAACTGGGACAGTACACATAACAGTATGATCCAAATTTTAATGAACATCCAAAAAGGCAAGCAAAACAAAAGTTGCATTTAAATATCTAACATTAAAGTTTGTAAATAATCAGGTCCACTTACTTTACCTTTCTGCCCTTGGTTTCATTTATGAGACCTTACAGGTGAACATCAAGAAAAATCATTAAGCCCTCCACGAGGGAAATAAATCATTCTTTTTTCACATTAAAAAAAAGAAAGATTTAAAGCATATAAAACATACTAATTTTTTTATTATTGTTTAATGACTACTAGGAGTATATAATATTTAATCTTTTCTGTTATCTTCATTTCTATGTCTCATTGTATTGGTGTACATATGGGCCCACATCAGTGTTTATATTTAATGTAAAAATTTACAATTATATACTTTTCCAGGATTTCTGGTTTTGGATTTTTAGCTGCAATAAGAAAGCAGAATTGAGGAAAGTTCAGAGACTTTAATTATGGATACATATAATTTCCATACTACACAGAAAAGAGACCTTAACGGGGTTTATGACTGCTAGGTAGACTGAAGCTAAAATGTAGGAAGTTTACACACAACACTTGCTCTTCATCATAAATTTAATTAATTTAATTAAATTGATTAATTTAATTAATTAAACTTTGTCAACACTTTAATGACATGGTTCCATTTTGGTTTTCACAAGCCTCTTACCTCATTCAATGTACAGTATGTAGAAAAAGTTAGGCAAAAAATGTAAGATATTTTCTTAAAAATATGTAAACACAAAAATAATGCTGTGAAAAGCAATTTTAAATTTAATAACACTAGGTTTTCTGTACAGGATATAAAATCCTTCATTTTCCAAAAGATTCTTCTGATTCTGCACTCATGAAATACAAGTCAGAGAAGTGCAGAAGTGCATCTGAAAATTAACCACACTCTCAGTCTTATATTACCAGCTTAAAACTTCAGCTGAACTTCTATTTGTTTCTGTGGAGGCTCTGGAAAACCAGATTTCTAGCTGACACACAGACCTTTCCTGGTGAAATTCTCATACTGGTGACACATGTATTATTTTTCTAAGTCTGCCTCAATAGTAGAGGTATGTGGCAGCCTCTAGTGGTAAGTATGCACAATTTTAAAAACCAATTTCCACAGTAAGCTGAAACTTCAAGGCATCAGCTGGTTTTGATATGATTATTTTGGTAAAATGGGAATATTGCCCAGTTGCCTTTAGCAACCAACTTAGTTTTAAGGGAGCAAAGATACATCAGTCTAAACCCCAATAAATCCATGATATGAGCATACTGAACTTGCAGTCTGTATCTTAAATTTTGCTGATCAGTTTTATAACTTTATTTTCATAAGATTCATCCGTAATATTTTAATTTTTTAGCAGAAACAGGAGAACACCCCAAAAATGCCACAGTAATTCGTTTAGAGGAAAGCGTTGCTTTCATTCCTCTTGAAGGCCACCACTCTCACATGATATTGGCTTCTGAAGGCTACTCAGTGGCAAAATTCTCCCTACCTCATTAAGTGTGCCTCCTTCAAGAATTCACTCTTCTCATGGTCTGTTGCACCCTTCTTCAAAGTCTACTCAACAGAAAGCAAAAGTATAATAACACTTAGGTCACCACTACCGTTATCACATAGCGCTTAAGTAAAGCAATCAGACATAGACATGGCCATAGATGCACATTATTTTCCAGCAATCATTACAAGGATATGGGCTCAGCTTTAAGTTACTTGCAAGAAATACTACAAGAAAATACCCAAATCTGTCAACACCTGTTTCTGTAGTATAACCTCTGAGCCAAATCTCTCTGCCCATCCCATTCTGTTGCCAGAGAAATACACAGCTGTGATTACCTTGACTGCTACTTTGGATTCTCCACTTCCATCTGCCAGGATATCTGCTGCAGTCCCTTCATACACCTCTCCAAATGCTCCACTTCCTAACAATTTATGTAAGTTCAGTTTGTCCCGAGGGAAAGCTGGCAATGATTCGATCTCTGCTTGAGAAGGAAGAGCACTACAAAACAGCAATACTAGTCACTTCTTCACACCTAAGAATGTTTGAAATGTTATTAAAATTCTTCCTCAAATGAATCTGGCACGATTTGTCTCATCAGGTACATTTAAGGGTAGCTCAGGTGAAGCCTGGATGTCTTGAAAGCTAATGGAAAACACCAGGTCTTCTTTCCTCGTGCACTTGGTTTCTTACCAATGTGAGCGTGCAGGGTGGGCTAGGAGCAATCCAGGACAGGGTGCATGCCAGATAGCCAACATGGCAGGGCATACTACAGAGCAGACCTGCCCTGCAGTGCAGATGCAGCCCTTAACTCCACCTTGAGGTATCAGTGATGAGTGCGGTGGTGACAATCAGTCCAGGGAAGCCCTCTTTTAGAGGTTTTTGTCCTGAAAATACATTTTCTCCAAGGACATACCTTACAGCGTAACAGGCGTTGGCTAGTCCCACTGTCTCAACCATCCCCCTGAGTTGAGCTAATTCTTTATCTTCCTTGATAAACACTACCTGTCCAGGCAAGGCCTTATTTCTGGATTTCCATCTTTGGTGCCATACTGGAACAGAAAAACAGTCCATCAGATATTTCACTCTGAGAGTGTCCCAGCATGTGAGCAGGCTGAAAGGCTACAGGTTTTTTTGTTATTCTGTTCAATATGGCCCCCCAGCAGCTCACATAAGCAAGATATTTCCATCTGGCCACCATCTTTTTCCCACAAAACACAGACAATTGCTCCTTGAACTGAGAAATCAGTCAAGCATCCACTTCTGTATGTGGCAAGACCCAAGCCCAAATGGCTGCTGCTGTATCCCAGGGACAGGATGAGGTGTGAGAGGGCAGGACCATCACATGTGGACATCTACATCTCAGGGTAACCTCTACATCCTTTCTTCAGGGACAAAGCTTAAGAGAAAAAAAATGGGACCCTTTGGTGCACAAATGCAGTACCCAACTTGAGACTTATAAGGTACAAGTATTTATAAAGATACACAGGAACATCAGAGTTCCTTCAGCATTCCTGTGCTCTCCCTGCAGGGAATCAACAGCAAGAAATGCCTGAGAATGGAGTGAATTGATATCCTGTTCTTGATACTGAAAGCATAACCAGCCATTCTGAGGGCCTCAAAGGATGAGAATATAAATTCCTGCCTGGGGATTGCTCAATATTTCCCTAAACCCGAAGGCCAATCATCTCCTACCATCTGAACTAACTTTTACCGAGGCCTGGCAAAGCAAGGATATGCAAAATCTCAGACACATACCAAAACCAAATAGCATGACCACAGTCAAGCCCAGAACAACAGTTCCAATCACAGCAGCAATGGCAATGATGGTGTCTGGAGAGATCATAGTATCTGTTAAATAAAGGGGGAATATTGGTTAATGACTGTGTATACTAATGATATCAATCCTATGGAGCTGAGCAAACCTGAGAGAACCCTTGAGCTGCCTACTGTGTAAATGTCTTCCTCTGCACAAAGCTCTCTTGTAGGCTGTATGTAGATGTCTACATTTGGTCAGACTAATCCTCCTCCCCCAGCTCTGGGTCATTGCTCTGGTGATGACCTACTGCATACATGGGAAGAGAAAATGCTGAATGGTTTGACCGCTCAAGGTGGGATTTCCAAAATAACCCACAGAGTGTAGGTCTAACATTCTGGATGAAGGCAAGAAGTAATCCTCACATCCTTACCCATTTTAGGAGCTTGCCTTTATTTCAAGAATCATGCATGATGGAGAGTGCAGGGTCACAGAGACAAACTGGTATAAATCAGCAGAAACAAATTTCAGGCCCATTGTTCCGTGCAAAAGAGTCTGGATGAGCACTAGCAGCTGGGGTTACCATATCAATGTCACCATTCATTACCTCTTAGACACATTACTTTACCTGTGCAGCAACATCATTATTAAAATAGCAGGTCTCTCTTCATAGATTGGTATGATTATTCTGAATAAAAAAATTGATTAACAGAGTAAGAAAGTCCAGGACATACCTTCGTCCAAAATTATATCCTTGCTTGTGTCACTGTATTCACCAAGTCCCAGCACATTTGCAGCTGCTACTCTGAACTGGAAAGTTCCTTCTAAGTTCTTAGCCTTCCATATGCAAATACTGGCACAGGAGCCATTGTAAACCACCTCCCACAAGGACTTCACTTTGCTGGTGTTGTCAGACCGCTTCCTGCAATGGGCACAGCAAAATAACAGTTATGTCATTAATGCAGTGAGAGCAGTTTACTGCTTTGCCCCCAGTTCTTCGCTTCAGTTCCATGGCCTTCACAACATCTCTCTGCCTGTATGAAAGCTCAGTCTGGTCATGGGGTTTTGGCTACGGAGCACAAAATTGTACCGTGCCATTTCAGCAGTGCTAGGAATCACACATCTTTAGCTTGGCATTGGAAATGAAATGCTAGAATGTTTTAGACATAAAAAGCCCCAGCACTCTTTCACCTGTTTCAGTGTACATCTCACAGCCAAGATTTCAAAACCTTCTCATTTAGCTTTCAGAAAAAAATAAACATTTATTTTTGTGTCTTGTTAGAGGTTTTCGCTTTCCTGAGCCCAGAGTAATTCAGTGGCTCTTGTGCATCAGGTTTCACAAGCTAAACAGGAAGCAAGTCATTGGCAGTGAAGACTCAATTCTTTAGCTAGCCAGTTTCCCATAGTATCTGCTGACTGCTGGGTATATTTGTTCCTTTCCCCATTGGACGGAGATTGATTGCTCACAATAAATTCAGAGCTGATTATTCACTAACCAAAAGAAGACCATGTATTTAAACTTGAAAGGCCATATATGAAATATCATTTCATGTCACACAAGACTAATATTTCATGTGAAATGACCTTCATGAGCACGTCAATCATTCTCCCAACATGCTTTAATCAGAAAAAAGGTCAAACACTTCTAAACCAGAAAGACTGGGCAAAACTCTATGTTCAAGTCCTTGGTGTGTACATGTCCCTACCAGAGTTGTATGAAAACCAGGGGTTGTTTCAAAAGGCTACGCAAATATTTCCTAGAATGTTATGCAACTGACCTAACATTTTTCTATCATCTGGTGCAGAAGGATCATGAGGCTCAAAGTGAAATTCAGTCAAAAACATCAGCATGTGCAGATTCAAACTGCAGGAGAAAAGCTTATTTCATTTAAAACCAAAACCAAACCAAACCACACCAACAAAAAAAATCCCCAAAAACCTTAGAGATGTATTATGATTCCAGAGATGAATAAGAAGCTGGAGCCTGGAGAACACAGCAGCTAACACACAGCCCTGACACAGGCCAAGGGACTGTCCTTTCTTTACCCATCCACAGCAAGCCAGGTACAAACTGGCTGTTGGCATATCAAAATTATTGTGGTCTCATAGCATGCAGGTCAGTGCTGCTGTACACTCACAGACCTCTATGGAGGAAGCTTACAGCACCAGGAAAATATGTCTGGGTGAAAACTTATACAGGTGAAGTATGCCCAGCTCCACAGCGCTGTCAGTCCTTAGCTTTCCTAAGCACAGAGTTAACTGAGCAAAAAGAAATAATAGCTGAGTTTAAAAAATTGCTTTCCTCCATCAGTTCTGGTTTCAAACAATGTCATAGAAATAAGTCAGAAGATGGACTGTCCTCATTTTTAGAAAAGGCATTAATCAAACCTTGCACTGACTGCCTTGAACAGATTCCTCCAGAGTCATGGTTTTCAAAGTCACTACAAACAGCAGTATATTCTAACCTGTCCATTTAGCCCTTCCAATGCCAGTGCAGGAATAGGTGTGAATTGGCACTCTATAGATGCCTAATGAGTGTGACACGTATAGTCCAGGCAATCTGTATTTGATGACAGAGCACTTTAAAAATTATCTAGTCATCCCATGTCAGTGGGAATACCTTATGATTTTTTTCTGGCAACTTTGTAACGTCTTTTCATGAGTCCTTGAACACCAAGACATTTCTATAAATATTTTAGCCAAAAATACATACTACACGCTTGAAATTTGTGATTTGAAAATATCTCCAAATCTTCTTCTAATTCACCAACACATATCCAAATATATCCCTGTATTTCAGGGTTGATCTGGAAGTGTTTTTAGTATATATTTCCTTCTAAGTTTTCTAGGAATTTCTGGAAATTATGGCTATTAGTTTACCCAAGAAAGACATCCCATGAGAAGGACATTTGCATCATAGATATTTCACTCTTCCCATCAGAGCAAAACTAAAAGCCCCTGCACATCCAGATTTGTTCTGGGCTGCTCTCTATGGGAAGAGTGCCTGCACGCATAGCTTACCTGCTTTCTAAGATGTAGTAGGTCAGGTTGCTTCCATTGTCATCGGCCTTTTCCCACCATACAGAGTTTTTAGTGTCCTCTGCTCTTTTTGGAACTCCTGGCTTACTGGGAACACCAGCTTAGGCCAAATGGGGGAAGAAACAGAACTCTTAAAATGTATTTTTAGCAAAACAAAGAGCTAATGGGCACAGAGAAAAATTTAGATGTGCACATGGGTGTTTAGACATACAAAAGAATGGAGGATCTACATCAGTAATTCCCATGGAGAATGAATCTTTGGCCTTCTCTTTGCAATGGACAAATTTCAAAATTTTCATTCCCATGCAGCCTTTTACGAGTAGTTATGAGTCCACATGCATATATAGGCATTTCATTTCAGTTTCCTCACTCTTTTCCTCTGCTCCACTTGGAAGTGAACTTCATTTCTTTCTCCCTACTACTTTTGCAGATATGATATTGTGTTACTTATTTTTCAAACACACACAACTATTGGCTCTTAGTATAAGAAAATTGCCTGTTAAATTTTACAAAATACTGTGTTTGAATATTCATGTCCTGAAAAGAGTCTTAAAATCTTGTTAACCTACATTAAGTGCTTACCTGTAGTTTTAAAGCTTGTTGAAGAAGAAGTGCTTTTCACTCCTGTAACATAAACTACTGTTACTCTTACAAAGTAGCTGGTTGAAGGAAGAGTTCCTGTGAGATTGCATGTGTAAACGAGATCTGCTGTGCACGTAGTACTTGCAGGAGAAAACCAGTCACTTTTTGTTTGCCACTAGAAAAGAAAAATATCATTGTAGTCAACTTTCTTGCTTTGCTGAAAGTGTGTCACAGTTCTACTCCTGGGTAGATTAACTACTTTGCCATCTTTGATATCATAGGGGAGAGATTACACACATGCTGCTTCAATTACAGGACTTTGTCCTCTCAGAGACCAAGGACTCAAAACTTAGCTTTTTTTCTTTGTTTTCAGGAGGCCTACAAGTCTTGGCAGCCACAAAGGACAACAGATTAAGTGACCCCTTTGCATAGCCAAAAGGAGCCTTCCCCTTGCTTATCTCTGTGCAGCTTGTATCTCTGGATCACCATAACGTGCCCGTGAGTTCAGCTTGGATCATGTAATTGAAAGGAGACGATTTAGTGGAATTGTGCTATGACATTTGTTTTAGAGCAGAGAAATGTTTGATGTAGGCCTGATGAATCTGATTATCTATATTAAGGAATCTACATGATCCAGTTTAGCACATGACATTTTCTGTGTCTAGTGGTCCAGACATTAAAGTCTGAAGCTTCCATCCATGCTGCTGTCACTGCAGCATTTACTTCTGCAGTCTGCACTACTGGACCTGTTTTTCTCTCCATCATTTTCTCCTAACCTCTATCACAAGAAAATAAAATTCAGATACTAGGTTGTAGCTGATATTTAGTGATGAAAACCCTTTTCTTCTCTTCCTTGTGGAGAGCAGACATAAGATTTGTAGCTACAAGCCAGGTTGGGGGAGGACAGTGAGGAAAAAGGGAGGGGACTCTACTGAAACAGGAGAGCAGGGAGGAATTCTGGTGGGGTCATCCAGGATGTCCTTTGGCACTATGGAGTACTAAATGCTACAGCTGCACTCCTCCTTGTTCCTGGCAAACACTGCCTCTATCCTGCCTCTTCTGAGCCACTAAGACTGACGTCACCATGCCCAAATTATCCACTGAGACTCTTTATATACATCCTGCCACCCTGTCCTGCTCACCAGGAAAGCGTGGGTTAAATTTGCTCTGATCTGGAAAAAAACTTAAGGGGCATTTTTACCTTACACAGCTCAAACCAGAAGCTGGTTTCATTGATGTGCTGAGGAGCTCTCCATTCTAGCTGGAAGCTGGTATTTCTGGGAACTATGTTGACAGGTGCATGTGGAGTCTCAAAAGTTTTTGCAATAACAGGGACACTTTCAGAAAACCAGTTCTCATTGGGATGAAAAGCAAGAACCTAGTAAGGAAACAGATAAACTGTACAGTACCAGACCAGTTGGAAAGGTGGCTTTAGCAGCTCCAAGTGTTTGGAAGACTAGCTGTTTTATAGATATAAGTGTAGGAAGATTTTGAGCCTCACAGCTGCAGCGTTACACATCTTCAGGCTGAAAGTTCATGGCCTAGAGTCCCCTTCCTCAGAGACTCTTCTTAGTTTCTCATTTCATCTTTCTACCAAGATTCTTCTCTTTCTAGACCTTTCTTAAATACCACACACTCTTACACAGGCATGCAGGTGTCACATCACATGCTAGGCAGTGTTTTAGAACCACAAAAAAACAAGGTGAGGAGGTGCCTTAGCCCACTGCCTTCCACTAAGCCACAATCAAGTATGACCTCTGTTTGGGTATGCATACTTACATACATTCATACAGGTATATGGGTATGTGGGTATATATGTATTCCCCATTATACCATCCTAATCATTAACAAAAGCACAAAATCAAATTAAGACCAGAACAGATCCCCTCCAGTCATCAGCTGAATGTTGTCCCAGCCCATGCATGAACTGTGAAAGCACCCAGTATTTGTGATGTACCCAGCACACATTCTGCAGACAGCATGTTTACTTAGTTGCTTTTGAAAATCTCACTCTGGTGATAGTCCTGCTGTTCAGATACATCAGTTATTGTTTTCCTTTTAAAAGGAATTTCCTTATTGTTTTCCATCTGTAAATGGAGAAGCAGTGTGTTTTACTCTTACAAATCCACATTGGACATTTTTATTCCTCTGTTATCCTCTCAATGCTTGTATACTAACTGTTTACCATTTTGTCCTAATATAGTTCTAATAATACCTATATATGTTCTAATATAGTCCTAGTAAGACTGTATATGTCCTTAAAATAACTCCAGGTACTGAAGTTACACTAGTTGGTTTATAATTCCCTTTTTGAAGCTAAGTGTGACCTTTTTTTTTGCTAGTTCTATAGGACTTGCTCTCTTCCAAAGTTACAGAAGATAGTTGTGAACATCCACAGACTGTTTTTAACCATCTCCTTATGTAGTTTAAGGCCATTGTATGCTGCTGACTTAAATACATATAACTTACATAAGTAGTCTTTAACCTGATCTTTCCTTCTCCTGATCTGTTGTGTTACCATCAGCTTCATGCAGTTGTGTTAAATATCTAGTCACAGGTCTCCCGTTTCTAAAAACTGAACAAAAAAGCACTAGATACTGAAACCTAACCTTCTTTTTGTCATCTTCTTCAGCATACTAACAGACCCTTCCTAACTGCCTTTTTAGTCCTTGCTACTTTGAACTCCTTTGGTTCCTCCACCTTCTTGATTTTGTCTTCGTGTTAAGTTACTCTTTTCTGCTCGTTCTTACAGGCAGGTAATACTGACATTACTTTAGGATGGTACTCCCACTGGCCCTGGCTGTTCAAAAATCCTTGCTGCCTGAGTCGGACAACAGGGGTGGCAGTTGGGCTGATGTGTCTTCCCCTCAATTTTCACCATTCATAGCCCAGAATAACTACGCAAGCCACCAAAGCTGTCGTGCGATGTTGACATTGGAGTCCATATGAACTGTAGCAGCTGGTGGATGGATATCTCATTCTGCTGCTTCTGCTAGCTATCCTGAGGCTGGCCTGTTATTATATTTCTTATTTCTATAAATTTCCTGTTTCAATATGGTAGTTGAAAAATCTAGATCTTCCTCTGCCCATGACTTCCCTGGGTAGTGGAAGAAACTACTTCTTCTATTGCACTGACAGCACTGTATTTCAACAAAATCCAAAATCAGAGGGTTTGCAACCACCCTTCAATATACTTGTCTACAGAAATTTTCTTCAAAGACCACTAAACAGCCAAGCCCCTACTTGCATTTTTAAGTCCTCTGCATCTGTTAAAGGGTCAACATTGATGTATTGTTCTTGTTGTGACCTTTGCATGCATATTTTATAATATACTTTTATTTAAAATGTGACTGTTGCAAGACAGAATCAGTCAACTATTAATTCAGTCATCACCTATATTTCTATGGATATACTAGACACCTTTTCGTTTATTGGACTAAGAAATTAATTTTTTTTTTGCTAAATGAAAAGTTAGTTATTAAAGGAAAAGCGGCAATTGGCAAAATGGCTGAGTCTGGTCTTGATATAATATACAGAGGTTTCCCCTTTATGAAAGTTTCAGATATGTTGCTTTCCTGAGAAAAGCCTTTATCTTTTGGCCATGACCCATTTTCACTCACATAGCCCTATTGATTGCACTTCAACTAGTCCTTCACAAGCAGGTCAAAGTTCCAGGCATCCTTCTTTGAGAATAGAGGATAATCATAATTTGACCCTGTCTTAACATGTTACATCAAGTATCAGGGAATAACAGCAGGATTGCAGCAGAAACTCTTCTTTACTCTTGAGATCTGTGATGTGCTCCCCAAATAGAAAAGATCTCAGCTCTAAGGATTTAATATGAACAACCATGAACAACTGTGATGTTTAATTTTCTTTAAGACTAAAGGACTGAGAGAAGTCTGCCAAGTTTTGAACTCATATTTTCAAAACACACGTATAGCTTTACAAAATAGCAGTCTAAAGATTTGCAGGCTAGCGAACAAACAGGTAAAACTGCTTGTAATTATACCTTGAATAAATATTTTGTTCCAGATTGGAGCCCACTAACAGACCAGGCAAGTGTCCCATTTGGAAATTCACTTTTTTGCAATGGTGTCGCTGGGACAGGAGGTAATAAACTGACAGAGATTTGATAGCGGATGGATTCTAGAGGTCCATTTGGCTTCAGAGGTTCACTCCAAGTTATGTTGATGGTGGTGTCAGACAAAACCACTGTCTTAATGGAATCAACTGCCTCTGGTACTGAAACAGAAAAATTAATCTTCTTTTAGGTACAGATCTCACTAGAGGTTTGTTTGTTTTATTTTTAGAGAAGTCAAGAAATGTCACTGAGGAAAGAAAAAAGTTTGTAAGCATATGAATATTTACAGGACTGACACTCTACACATGTAAAATTCATATTCTTGTATAGTCAGGCAGATGCAGACAAGTTCAAAATATTTTAGGGACTTTTTTAGTATCTCCTTGGCTATCCTACCATGCAAGTAGACAGAAAACCCCCAGCCACTGTCCTATACCTCTACTTTAATAATCATATCACTGAATTCCTGATCTCTCTTAGTTTCCTAATCAAGATCTCAGATGTGAGTTTAATATGGTGCTTACTTGGATATGCACTAAAAACAGTAACCATGAACTATTCCAATTGGAAAGTCTTTTCTTGAACAGAAAAGTCTGAAGGAAAAAATCCAAAACTAAGCATTGCTTGCCATCATTTATAATTTTGCTCAGAAATATATGGTCTGGCTGAGTTGTGTAAGCAAGAAACTGGGTTGCTGGTCTGATGTCCATGCCAGTTGGTTACTCACTAATTGTTCTGGAAAAATCAGTTCTTCCTTTGAAGTTTTGAGATCACAGACTTTGAAATGGTATATGGCATGCCCCAACTCTGCATCAGCTCTTTTTTCCTACTGAACTGTCCAGCTAGGCATAAAGTTAGCAAGTCATTACACTATGTTCCAAACATACCATAATGATGGGTACATATGCTGTAATTTATGCCCTAGTAACAAATCTGCAGATTATTTAAATGAAATGTGCAGAAAGTAGACTAGTAAAGAAGACAAATATCTCATTTCACTAGCTAAACATATGTGGAGTAAGAGTGACACTCTGTGGCAAGAGCAATGCATTAATTTTTCCAAGTTGTCTTCCTTTTTTTTTCCTCTATCTTGCTATTTGTTGGAAAGTACAGATTAATCCAAGGTTCTTTCATTTTGTTACAGAATTGAGATAAAGACAGAGGGAATTTACACAGCTTCAGAGGTGTGAAATAGTGTACACACTTCAAGAGGCTCTAGCAGCATCTGATTACAATTTAAACTAGCAGTTACATTCATGAAATTGAGAACGTAAGTGCCAGGACACATATACATTCTGTTTACAACTGGTTGGAAATTTTTCAACAAATTGTGAAAAGCTCTGAATGTTGATACAAATTCATATTAAAAATGCTCAGCGTTTGAGGGCTGGTTTGGTTTTCTGGGTTTTTTGTCTAGGACTTTATTTTGATCCCAACGTTTTGTTTTGCATCAACTAGAGAAGCCCCTTCTGAGTTTCATGTTTCATTTTAACTTGAGACTGAAAAATTCCATTTCAGTGGAGCAACCCAGTCTCCCATTTCATATGCTACCTTTATATTTCACCACTGAAAGTGTACATTGCTGCAGGATGGCTCAGTTTATCATACAAAGAAGCAATGGTGTGAATTCTTGCCACATACCAATAGCATTCAATCTTATTGAATCACCATCATACAAATTTTATAATATGGATGTGGATTCACATGCAAAGAATTGAAGTCTACTGATCGTAAACCAGCTTTTCTTATTTTTGCCATAGACTCCTTAGGAATATGCTCATAACATTCAGAGATCCACACAGAATGAGACCCTATTTACTTGATGTTGCAGATGCTAAGAGATCTGACTGTTAAGAGGAAACAGCACAGTTGGAAGAGAACTTCCAAAGTATAGCTTGTCTGGATCCCAAAAGAAGAGTGCAGCGTGTTTGCACCTCTTGTTCCACTTTCATTTGAAAGATGAAAAGAGGTTCATCTTAAACAGACATTTTCTTAAGGGGAATAATGTGACTGCTCCCAAAACAAAAAACAAATGATCTGTGCATAAGAGGAGCCACTGGCAGCTCACAGGTGATGCTGTCCTGTGAACAATGGTGGCAAAAAGAGGGGTTATTTGTTCTGTGAATGAGACTTTAAAGAAATCACAGAGTGCATCCCCAAGAGAAGAAGAAAAGAAATCAGGACCCCTGGCACATACTTGTTGCCAGCTATTCTGGATAAAATATTTCCTTGGGCACAACTGATCAGTAAGGGAAAGAGACATTCAGACAAGTAAGAAAAACACAGTGGTGGCTGTGCTTATTCAATTCCAGTTGCTTCAGCACCTTCTGAAGCAGTCAAAAGCCAAGCAGAGGTAAAGAGAGAGAAGGGGAAACCTTAGGACTCCTGCTATGGTGCCCTAGCTGTATGTCACAGTAGTATCTGCATAGCTGCACAGACTGCACAGCTGTATACCAGCTACAGCCAGCCCTGCTGTATCTGGGTTAAGTGACCGAATGCCCAAGGACCAGGTGCCTCTCAGTTTCATTCCCTCACCCTCTCTCAGAGAAGAACTGCTCCAACTCTGCAGGACAAAAGCCAGGCAGGAAAACTAGTGAAGGTATGGGCTATAGCATTCCCACATCACTGCGAGTTCAACAGCAAGCATCCCTAGGTACCAGCAACCTGGTCTTTCCTGCAAAACACAAACAGGCTTCCATGTAGGCTTGGCTATAATTCTGTCTTGATGACTTGGGTATTATCACAGGTGCCTGATGGCTTTGCAAGTGATAAGTTTATGTGGATCAAGCTGACACTGGCTGGTGACACCAGGCACAATAAATGGAGTACAGATGCAGAGCAAATCTGACACAATAGAAGAGCAAACGGGTGCTATGTGTGCTACAGGGAATAGCCAGCTCTCATTATAGTTTTCCATGTTTTCATCAAGTGAGTCCACCAATGTCATTCCAAGGATGAGAAAATTATATGAAGAACAGTGCAAAGGCAACTCCTCATGAAGACTGATGCAAGTGTGCATGTGAACACATACACATGCAAAACAAAAAAAAAGTGCTGAGCAAGATATTTCTATTGGGTTGGGTTGCAAGCCAAGACAACACATGCAAAAGCATAGCATGCATCTTTGGATGATCCTTTTCTTCAGGGAAACTGGGACTGTAGCTGCCCTGCAGCTGTAAACAGGCAGAGCGAAGCAGGAAATGAGCAGAAGCATCTTCCTGCCCTAATGAAGGTATTTCCAAGCACAGGGGGCATCTAGCTCAGACTAGAGGTATTCTCAAAGAATAAGGACATCTTGAACTCGGGCTGTCTGTGAATCTCAATTGCCCTTGTGGCATTTGAGGAAAGTTTCTGGGCCATGTTGGCTTAAAGGACAGATGGGGACATGCTGGCACTCACAGTGCCAGCACCTGGGTCTGCATTAAAGTGCAGCAGAGAGTTGAGTTTCCTTACTATGACATGCTCCAAGTTTCATCAAGTATAACAAGATGAGCAGTCAGTAGTTTTGGACTCAGAGGTCTGAACCCACAAACAAAACCTGCATTGATGGTTTCAATTTAGTTAGGGAACTAAGACAGCATCAGATCTGTGTTCTGCAGTGGAAACTCCAGAACAGGGTGGAGAGGATAACTATGAGGGTAAAGGGTGGAGGATGTATGCAAGAGCAGAAGACACAGTAAGAAATATACCAGTGATCGGGCAAACCATAACTTGTTATGGTCAGCTGGATAATCTGTGTGCTGAGTATAGATCCCTCATAGTGTAACACAGGCTACACATCAACAGCAGAACTGTTACAGAAGTCCCCCATCTCTTGTTCTGGAAAATATGCCCTAAATCAACAAGTGTGTTTAACATGACTGAGTTCTCTAAGAGAGCACTGAAGAGACGGACAGCCCTTTGGAGCATAACAACAGAAAGGAAAATTTCTAAAATCATGTACCCAAAGCAGGAAGTGGAGGAAGTGTTTTCTTGAGCTACATCATCAGGTAATATAGTACACATGTATTATGTGAGGTGAAAACTGGCTTTATAAACTAGACATGATACAGAAGTACAGGCCCAGCTCCCAAATAATAAAGAACCAGCTTGAATAACAAGCTATGTAGAATTTAGATGCTCTTGATCTTGCTTTCTTTTCTCTTTTTTTTAATTTCTCACTCTTTTTTTTCAAAAGCAACTTCTTACTCAAGAGAAAACCTTTAAATTAAAATACAGCTTTTACTTGTGCTGCATCTTGTCTCTTACAGACAGCACTATGTGTAGGTTTACCCCCAATGTAGCCTTGGCTTGTCATTTTGTGAATGCTTCCCGTTTTTCCAGAAAGTGAGCTGTGCTCCTGTTATCCTTTTCTAGGCTGAAGCTACCTGCTCTCTTATACCCTGCTACAAGCTCCTGTCCCTGTTCTCTTCCATTGTAACAACAGGTCACACCTCATCACAGAGTACAGAGGTAGCTCCGTTTAAACACAATTACATTTGGCTGTCTTGCTGCACTGGGTTTGTGTGGCAAGGTTTTGGTAGGGGTGGGGCTACAGGGATGGCTTCTGTGAAAAGCTGTTGGAAACTTCCCCTATGTCTGATAGAGCCAATGCCAGCTGGCTCCAAGATGGACCTGCTGCTGGCCAAGGCCAAGCCCACCAGTGACAGTAGTAGCACCTCTGTGATAACGTATTGAAGAAGGGGGGAAAAAAAACTGTACAACTGCAGCCAGGAGAGAGAAGTGAGAATATGTGAGAGAAACAACTTTGCAGCCACCAGGGTCAGTGAAGAAGGAGGGAGAGAAGGTGCTCCAGGAGCCAAAGCAGAGGTTCCCCTGCAGCCTGTGTTGCAGACCATGGTGAGGCAGGCTGTGCCCCTGCAGCCCATGGAGGCTAGCAGTGGAGCAGATCTCCACCTGCAGCCCGGGGAGGACCCCACGCTGGAGCAGGTGGATGTGCCCGAAGGAGGCTGTGACCCTGTGGGAAGCCCACGCTGGAGCAGGCTCCTGACAGGACCTGTGGACCCGTGGAGAGAGGACCCCACGCTGGAGAAGGTTTGCTGGCAGGACTCGTGACCCTGTGGGGGACCCACGCTGGAGGAGACTGTTCCTGAAGGACTGCACCCCATGGGAGGGACCCACGCTGGAGCAGTTCGTGAAGAACTGCAGCCTGTGAGAAGGACTCATGTTGGAGAAGTTCATGCAGACTGTCGCCTGTGGGAGGGACCCTACGCTGGAGCAGGGGAAGAGTGTGAGGAGTCCTCCCCCTGAGGAGGAAGGAGCAGCAGAGACGATGTGTGATGAACTGACCGCAACCCCCATTCGCCATCCCCTGCACCACTCAGGGGGAGGAAGTAGAGAAATCGGGAGTAAAGTTGAGCCCGGAAAGAAGATAGGGGTGGCGGGAAGATGTTTTTAAGATTTATTTTTTACTTCTTATTATCTCATTCTGATTTGATTGGTAATAAATTAAACTAATTTTTCCCCAAGTTGAGTCTGTTTTACCTGTGACAGTAATTGGTGAATGTTCTCCCTGTCCTTAACTCGACCCATGAGCCTTTCATTATATTTTCTCTCCCCTGTCCAGCTGAGGAAGCGAGTGGTAGAACAGCTTTGGTGGGCACCTGGCATCCAGCCAGGGTCAACCCACCACACTTGCCATCATACCTTGGCCTCTTGCCTTCACTCATACCTCTCTCACCCATTCACTCCCACTGAAGTTTCTTAGCTTCCTTCTGCCCTAGTTACATAAGTTTACTGATGTATTTATTTATTTTTAGGTAATCCCTAACCAGTCCACTCTCTGCCCTAAATGACACAGTGAACATTCAAGTTCAAAGCACTACTCCTAGTTTTCATCTTCTAGTGTGAAAGGGACTAAGAAGGGCATATCAAAATGCTTGAAACCAACTGAAAATGTGCTATCTGCATTCAGGCCAAAAGAAGTAAAAACAGAGTGTTGTCTTTTCAGCCTGGTTTACAATAAATCAAGTTTGCATTACCCTAAAAAACAGTAATTATGAGAATAATGTCAAGCTAAGGGGAAAAATCTTAATGCTGAATGAATATATAACACACATATTTAAACATATGTAACCACATATACATTCAAATACAACTTATTAAAAATGTGACCCAAGGCAGAAACTGTAACTGTTTAGCCATTTTTAACCATAGTTTATCTTTTCTCAGGAAGCAAGTGAGCAAAAGTATTAAAGAATATATACAAGTCTTATGAATATATACAAGTCTTACAGATTCATCAAGTCTGGTTGCCAAAACCTTGTGAAGATCTACACAAGTTACATTTTAAGCAGAAAATTTCTCTGCTTTCTGATTTGCCCAAACTTACATACACTTTCCTTTAACTGAGATGAGAATTCTGTTCAAAATCAGAATAAAATGTGAAACAAACCTCCATACAGAGTTGTGCCTATTGTCTCTTTTCTCATAGGCATCACTTCCTTATCTGAATAGTAGTTTTTCACCGCAATTTTTATGGCATAACTTGAAAATGGCTGTAGGTTGTCTATGATGGCTATAGAACCCTGAAATTCCTGTAAATCAAAATCAGATAATAAACATGTATTCTTAGAAAAGAGAGTCATATGTCACAACAATCATCTGTCAATGAAATGAGTGTTAAAAAGTAATACAGTAGTGCTTTTGTATTCTAATACACTTTAGTGTTTCAGAAAGAATGTTAAAATGATAGTTTGGTAATAGGTCACTACAGAAAACACATATCAAAAAACAAGCTGAGGTGTAATTAGCATGGCTACAATACCACATTGTTCAGTGGATGATACTTAAATAGGAAATGGCAAAGTCAAAAAAAGGTAACAGAAGAAAAAATTACGAAGGCAAGTACAACTGCCTCGAAACACATCAAGGCAAGCCATATGGTTGCTGGACAGACTCAGGAGTTATTTAAACAGATTAATATCAACCACAACTGTTCTTTTTACAAGTAGAAAGTGAAGACACATTTCAAAAGGATTTTAGCAAAGACATATTAAAAAGTTGAGGAGTACTTGTACAAAGGAAACCTAAGGAATTTACCACTTAATAAATACCAAACAGAAAGGGGAATTACTGTTGAGGATGTAGAAGTGGAAAAACTCCCTGATAGAAAGTTACAGAATGGTTTATAAAATAACTAGAAGTGATATCACATTCTCTGTTTATATATGATATCATGTGCATTTTTGTTCAAAAATAGCCATACCAATGTTTTTTGTTGTAGATCAGACAAACAGTAGCTTGAGTTCCTGTGGTTGTTAGTCATTTGTCTGAGAAATACCAGATATGTTGGCGTAGGCTGCAATATGCTGGGGCATAGCTGCTGTGGTGTGACAGATGGCAAGCTTAACGTAAAACTGGTATTCGTCGTATCAAGGATAGTAGGTTTCTCGCTGTCTGGCAATAGAATCAGGCATCTTTTATCTAGGAAAGACATCAAAAAATTTAAACAAATGAATTACTGCTGACCAATTCAAACTTGCAAGGGATTCTACCACCATTCCTATGAGAAAGCATAACCACAAGGTATATTCTCTGTTTTCACAAACAGAAATAGAAAAAATTTCCACCTGAATGTACTTTATTTGATTACTTTCATGGACACAAAAATAATGGTCATCAAAGTAAAGTCTCATTTATCTTCGATAAGATACAGGTTTACTAAAGGTACAGATTTACTAAAGAATTTAGGCTCTTCTTTAAGGTATTTAGTACCTAAATACCTCGGAAATCCAAATCTTGGTGGCTGTGTTATCATGCAGTACACACTGATGAGTCCAAACTTGCTTGTCACAGGAAAGACAGATGTGCAGAATAGAGAGTAGCTTTCTATAGGGAGTCTATAGGGAAAAAACAGTAGAAAACTACTCTCTGACAGTAAACAAAGAGTAACAAAAGGAAAGTCCTCATCACTTGATGTACTTTTAAAAAGAAATTAAAAATACATTAAATGGACTTGCTGCCAAGAAGGAAAAGATTAAGGCACATGCATGGGGAATATTGTACAAGGACAAATGTTTGGCTTTGGTCCAGAACAACTGACCTCATTGTTGAGATCCTTTCTCCCTAAATGAGCAACTTTGTCACTCCTACCAAAGTCATATTCATGCATATAAGGGAAGGAGAATAAAAAAGTCTGTTCAACAGAAATAAACATAAGGTTGAATCTTTGTCAATTTTATAGCTACCTAGAGTAGTAAAACTCCTATGGGAAAAGTCCCAGATGGAATAAAAATTGAGTCCTTTTCAGAGTTAAAGTTTCTGTCAGGCAGTTCCATAGAAACGTGTTTACTCTGACAAGAAAATCCTTCACTACATATTCAGTCCCCTTCCTCCTAACCCTGAAGAGAAATCATTCTCTCACAGAATCTGTGACAGGACAGTAATTTTCACTGAGTACTTCTGATGTGTGAAATGATCAACTGACATCACATCTCTGGATGGCAATTAAATAGGTTAGAAAGAAAGGAAACTCTAGCAGTACTCCTTGCTCACATCACTAAAGCAATAAAAAGCATGTCAGTCAACCCAACTGGTCTTTGCAAACATCAGTTTTTCACATAGACACCATTTCCTTTCAGTACTGAGGAGAATAAAATATTTTTTTCTTATTTTAGAATGTTCATTTACTTTTACCTTAAACTTGTGTGCATAATCCTGTGCATCACCCTTCCCCCCTGTGCATCACCCTTCCCCCCACAAATGCCAAGGGTGTGTATTCCTCCAAATATATTTGCAGCAGTCAGTGAAAATAAGAAGAGCTCCATGGGGATCTCTGAGTGGAAATAATCTCTTTGGACTGAAATTTGGTTCTTCCTTTTCTGCACCAGCTAAGCCTGGGTCTTGTGCAGGAAACCCTATCCCTGCGGATAGGGATTGGTACATTCTGTATCAGGACCAAACCAGGCTCCTGCACCAATGCCAAGCCCACACAGATCTCATGGGAACAAACTTGCCCAAAGTGCTGGTAAGAATAGCCTGGGCACTGGTCAGAGCAGCTGCAGGCAGGAGTAACTCTACTGGCTGCCCAAAAGAATGTGAAATTCTTTTATTACAAAGAAGTCCATCCTGTTAAAATATTCTCTTGTATATTTGTCAGGTTTTTATGCAAAACTGAAGTTAAAGAATTATTTTGAATATATTCATCATGCTAATAGCTGTTCTAAACATCCCCATTTACAGAGATAATCCCTATAGGTACAATGAATCTCAACTTTCTATTAAAACTAATTTTTATTTCTTTCATTATCATTCAACAATGGTTTGTTTAAAATATTAGGAGTTCTAAGTGAAGCCTGGGCCTACTATAAAGTAAGCTGTAATTGCCTCTCAGGTAATTCTTTATAAATTATTTTAATAAGCAAAGTTCTTATCTCTTTGTCTTTGGAAGGGCAGACTTTTTTTTTCAGCTTTGCATACTTGTCAACAAAACCATAAATCTGTATCATAATAGGGATCATTATCAACCTCTTGCTATAACACATTGTGGACATGTTTGATATTTTTGTGTGCTTTAGGCATGGTTTGGTGTTAACATCCTGAGCCTTTGAAACATGAGCAATATTTATCATCATGACCTTCCATGTGATCCAACACAAGGCCAGTCCTTATATTCATCCTTTAAAAAATGTGTATAGTGAATTTTTTCCCTCTAGAAGATACCTGGATCCATAAAGCATACTTTATATTAATACACGTAGCATGATGTGCAACTCAAATACATGCTTTGGAATAAATTTGTAACATTTACAAAACAACAAAAATTCCCTCTACCTGGATACAATTGCGCTGCTGAGCTGTAGGCAAAGATTTTCAACTCATGATTTGCTCTCTTCTGAAGAAAGTGTCTTGTGCTTTCTTTATTTGCTAGCCAAATCTCAGTGTATTCCTTTGTTTCAGTGCTCCAGTATATAAATTTCTTATCTACAGTCAAGCTACCAATTTTCTTACCTGTAGAAAAACATTGTATAGTTAAGCTTCAGAATAAACCCTGAGCAGACAATTTTACAAAAGCAGATGTGTGCTTGTATTCACAGTGAATCAATATGGGTGAGTGTCTTGGTCATACCATATCTTCAAAGACCTCCCCTTGAAAAGAGATTTGTGATATTTTCCAATAGGTGTCATGAACCTGAGACACTTCGTTATTTCGGTTTATAAGTGTAGATTTGAAGGCTTTTTAATATCCATAATTATGAGAACTGCAATTCAATTAACAAACACCAGAAATAAAACACAAGAGCAAGAGTTGTCTGTAGAAACTCATCATTTTTACAAGATGAAAACCACAGTACTCTGCCATCTCCCAGGAACAATTAAGACACCTCCTCCAGTAACAGAACAGCTTTACCAGCACTCCTCCAGAACCAAGCTGAAAACTGAGCAATGAAGACTGTTGTCGTTAAAAGAAGTGCAACATAGATAAGTTGTCATACAAGACTCTACCTGCACAAAGTACCCTCTCCACATATTGAAGTCTGTAGTGTCACTTTCAGGCATAACTTAAGATGGTATTTTAACTTTTCATTGAGATAAATTGTAATAGGTGTATCTAATACAAAACTCTAGCAAAATAATATGTTAATACTATAAGTGAAATCTATTGACAAGTAGCATTTGAGGCTGTAGCATCTCCATTTGATTTACATCTTACTAGAATACATACTGTGCATCAGTAAATATCCTCACACTGCTTTTTTTCTTAGTTTGTATCAACAGGGTACACAGAACACAAGCATTTTGTCCATCTTGCATATAGATGAATCAATTTTATAAAGAAAGTGCTTTATGAACGCTATTTTGCTGAAATGAACATTGTTTGATGTAAGAGACAGCAAGAATCACAAACTACCTAGAAACATAACAGAGCATTCAGACCTTGAAAACTTGGTATTTTGGTAATTCTCCAGCAGTGGCAACCATCCACATCTGAGGCCCATATTTCGTCTCTTCCCCTGATAAAAAGCAGCTGGGGATTATTGGAGTCAGATGCATCTATACTCATAGGTCTTCCTAGCTCTGCTTCTGCCACATTACAGGTGCAGTAGTTCCTCATCTGTTCTTCCACTGATATATATCCCAAAATGTGGTGCATGGTGTTATTCAGAATATCATAATAAAATATGCAGCTGCCATAATCAAGCTCTTCCATCCAGTACAAGCGGCTATGAAATAAAATGCATTGCTTACAGTAGAAAAACTTCAATCTGAGCAATCTGCCCTAAATGCAGTCCTAAGTGACAACCTGTAAATCACAAACCTCCCAAATATTTAAAACAAAGTAACTACAGCAGCATACTTGTATAGTGATTCCAGGTGTTTAAAGGACATTTTTGAATAGAAGGTCACAATAACTGACTATTCTGGTTAGAACAGTTACTGTAAAAAATTGTTTTCTGGTGCTGACTTTCATTTGCATCACTTAAATAGAACCTGTCAATATTTAAGTATCATTTAAAACCTTTACTCAAACACAGACATGTTTTTGAAATGAGAAATGTCCAAGATCAACTAGCAGTATAAAAGTAGAACTACATACAGAAATTTCTGAGATTTACACAACACAAGAAACTTATATACTATAAAAAGTCCTTTTCGGTCCTTAGCAGTTGATGATTTCCTGAAAATCGTGTTTAAAATCCACTTTAAACAGTTATTAGTAATATATGCCTTACCTTAAGAAAGGATATGACAACAGAGATGATACAGTTGAATTACCTTTACCCAACTGTATATTCAAAGCTTTTAGAGATTTTATCTTGAGCTCAAGATCAATAACAAATATTTGAGTTTCATTCCATGGTGTTTTCAGAGCAACAAAGAGATGTCTTGCAATCCAGTCAACTGTGATGGCTGTGGCATTGTGAAGATATACATCTTTGAAAAACTTTAGAAAAAAATAAAACATTACTAAAACTGCTTGAAAGCAGAATTTTTCCACCTGATGCTAGGACATTATGAAATTATGTTTCCAAACTAATTTATACTTGGCAAGTACAAGTCAAAATATAAAGAGATGTCATGGAACAAAGATTCCAATTTTTTTATACAAATGAAAACTATTGTCTCACAAATATCAATTGTTGCTTCCATGTTGCTTCCATATGCTTGAAATCAAATTAAATTGCATTTGATACAAAAAATAAATTTCTTGTATTTAATAGTAAAAATTTTAAATTAAATATCTGTTGAAATATCTTATCAACAAAGCAGATGTCAGTAAAATCGTACATGTTTAATAGGACAACTTTACCAATGGCATACTCTGGTCTATTCTAATAGCTATTGATGACAAAAAGTTGAAGTCCAAATTTTATTATATTATACATATTTTTATTGTACTGCTAGAGAGGAAAATTATCCAGCCAAGCTCTTTCATATTACATCTCATACGAACTGACAGTCATTAAGAAAATTGTGTCTTTCCAGTTCTGTTTTTCCCACTGTATTTTGCCATTAAATGTGCTTTGTTCATCATGCTGCTTTTTTGCAGTTTCAAATGTGCATGTTTGACTTCTTCAGTAACATAATTAGCCCCAAAATAATTACAATAATGGCCACATATTCTCCTAGATTCTCTCAAGCAAGGGAATGAACAAAGGAATACCTGAAACTTTGAAGTAGTCTGTATATTCAGAAGAAAAAGAGAATCTTCTACCACATAGTACACTTTGCCATCATTAGCAGTATAACAGATGTCCTTTACATTTGTCTTTGCTGAAAGTTCCCATATGGTATGATTATTGTCTATGTCAGTAAGAAACAACTTGTTGGCAGAAACAGTTATAAGAGTTGGGACAGGGAAAAGATCTGGAAGGAAAAGAGCACAGCAGAATTTACAAAAAAACATTCTAGACAATAGCAGTCATTCAGAAGTAAAGCAAGTACAAGATAAAAGTAAACTATGGCCCTGCACAAATTATATTGGGTCCTGTGTCACAGCAAATAAATAAAATAATGAGGTGCCTTCTTGACATCACGTGCAAACTTCTAAGATTTTTTTTCAATGGCATTGTGGATGTTTACCTAACAAATTTAAGCCTAGTAAAAACAGATTTGCTCACTTAATTACCTTTAACAGCCCAACTAGAAATAGCCTATGATCCCTGGTTACCCTCACAGCCCAATTAGAAATATTCTATGATCTCTAGCAGTATGCAGATTACAGATCAAAACCTGCTGTTCCAGACTATCCTGGGGTTGCTTAGAAAAGATAATTTAACATAGTTTTAAGGAAAATCTTGAAATTCCTGAAATTGAATCTGATTATAAGAAATGTGTAAATCATTTCATGTTAGAAGCTGTAACTATTTCCTCTGTTGTTTCTACTGTAGGGTGAAACAAATTTCACACAAAGAGTCAAAGGCTATTTATCAGGTTACCAAATTCCTGTACTGTCGATTTCACCAGCTATTACACATAAACCATGAGATGGCATCTAATACCTGATGAATTCCTCTCTGCTATATCAGACAAAGGTCCTGGACCCACAGAGGTGAAGGCTTGCACCTGTGGGACAGGAGATTGTTATATATGTTAAGTAGCAGCATAAATGATTGCATTCACGAGCCTGTAGAGTCATAGTTAATGACAAAACCAGAACCAGATCCGCTGGCCGCTCAGCTAGGAATATATGCATGTGGTCTGTTTGACCTGAGGCTGTGCTGGTCAGTTCAAAGGCTATATTCAGGGTTGGACCATGGCTTTGAAGAGAATTTTAAGCAGTGGCCCAGAGAGTGGCAATTCATGCTGCATCTATTAATTAGAGTTCAAAGGACACCAGACAGTCTTATCTCCTTTCCCAGGCTGGAGCAATTCCTACTGTTGGTTGATGTTACAACCAAGATGGTGTTCTCCTCCATCAGTACCTGGTCTATTACATGCTCTCGTGCTTTTAACTTGTCTTTCAAGCACACGTTCTCTGTGTCCCAAACCTTGTATTGCAATGAAAACATGACCTCCTGACAAGTTTTAATATGGAAGTTTCTTTTTATGGAAGCCATGTGAATCCTTTCATTTCTCCAGCAGTGGAACTTCTCTTGGTCTGTGGCTCTGTTTTAATAGCCTGTCACCCCTCCACCAGCTCAGTCAAATCTGTGTTTAACTTGCAGCTTTTAGCAGTGGCTTTAGGAGATCTTTAGAGGTTTCTGTATAATATTGCAGCGTTATTTCCACCTTATTTAGTGAACAACACAATAAGTAGAAAGGTTAAGCCAGGTATCCAAGGGTGAGTCAGTGAAACAGCAGTTCCACTAGCAGAAACCACAAGTTCTTGCCCCAGGCTCAATACCGTCTCCTAGCAAACACATCAGGCTGCAGTGATAACATCTACCATCTAGCATGAGATAAGCTCAGTAATTTTTCATACCTGAAACCTTACTGTGAGGCTGGGAAGCACATCGCTGAGAGAAAAGAGCATCAGAGTGGGTTTAACATTGTTCACATTCCACTCCATGAAAGTGTCAGCAGTGCCACTCTGACTCAATAGTTGATAGTAAATCTTGAAGTGTGTTAATACTCCATTGCTCCTTTCAGGTCTGCCCCACCTGAACTCCACAAGGACTTTCTCATCACTTGCATGTAGTTTATTTTGTAACACATATATTCTAGGGTTTGTGGGGGCTGAAGGAACTGTATTAAAAAAAGATAAAAAACACAGAGCAAAGTACTCCTATTAAAACACAAACTCTACCTTGTAATTAACTTTTTTAGTTTTGAGCCTAAACTTTACAACCTCAGTGCTGACAGAAACAGATAGCAATTGGTGAGGTGTCAATTACAGAAGAATATCTAAAACTTCATGGTAATTTCTTTCTGTTTGTCATTGGTGTGCAGGTATCTGATTTTAACTTGCTTAGCAAAAAAAAGATATGTATAAACAGAGACAAATGCACTCCTGCACTCAGATTGGGACATGTCTATTTAGCCAAATCCTGCAGGTAACAATGGAGCTGCAAGAATTTTCACAACTAGAGTGTACTCTATCCTGTCTCCTATCCACTTCAAAATCTACCACAGCTCTTAAACTTTCTCAGAGCTCCAGTCACTCAACACTACATTTTAGCTGACTTAACTCTGACCTGCATGACAGCAAAAATAAACACTGAAGTAAAAGTTCATAATGTTTATTAAAAATTTAATAAGTGGTTAAGATATTACATGCAGCCTTTGATAGTCATTGTAATGGATCTCAGTTTCTCTTTCTTGCTCATAGTTTTAGGCACATGGTGGATATATTGTCGTGCACTTTCTGTTCCAAAATCTATTACTGCAATTTTGTGTATTTACGTGTGCAATAGATAATTGCCAGAGATACTCAGGAACATGTCCTTGCAACTCTGCCTACAGCTGACTAGCCCTGAAAGTTGATCATTCCTCTCCAGGGTTTCACTTGCTGAGATAGACCAGGTTCCAGTACCCATTATGGGTGAGGAATGGGATTTAAAATTCTAGTACCTCCTTCAGGAGCTCGAAGGGATACAGATGTTGTTGGTCCCTTGCCCCAGTATGTGTATGGAGTGACAGTAAAATCAAAGAATGCAAATGGTTCTAGCCAATCAACTCTGTAGGATGGCACTGTCAGGTTATGGGGATGGAGACACCGTTCACTCTCCAAAGACTGTAAATGAAATAAAACAGAATAAAATAAAACAAAACATTTTGTTTCCCTCTTAGAAAGACCTTCAATTTTCCAAAATTTCTCTCACCAAGCTGGTCAACTAAATCAAGACAGAGCTTCTCTTCCTGTGAGTGGTCGTTGTTTCACCAGCTCCTGTGGCACTGTAGCGATGCCCTTTGACTTTAAAGGAAAGCTTGCCAAATGTGCTAAAATTAAGTGTGGATGAAGGCTAGATTTCACATTCAGGCAAAGGCTGTCCCACTGACAGCTCCGAGGACACTTCCATCTCAGCATTACTGTGAAAGGCTTTCTCACACATCTTTGAGCACTGGGAGCTCCTCGCCTGGCACTTCACACCCCAGCAGTTAGCCCAGAGCTACTGCTAAGCCCTTGTTCATCCTGTGCTGGCCTCAGTGATGGTGAAACATGACAGCTTGCTTTATATTTACAGTTTAGTTTGGTTACTTGACCGATTTGTACATGCTGGAGAAGAAACTGTATTTCTGTTTAAAAATAGATACATCAGCAAGTAGATGCAGTAATACATATAGATAATAAGGAGGAATTGCATGAGTATCCTCACTTGTAGAGCTTTTGATCCCACGCAGTAAAAGACAGTTCCCCATTCCACATTTGTGGAGGGACTCCAAGTGATGTGAAAACTTGAAGAATTTCCTTTAATCCTGATGGAAGACTCTGGTACTGAATCTGGAATCACTTTTGGTGTAAAAGAAAAATTTCCTGCCCATAAAGAGAGGAAGAAATAATAATTATTTAAAGAATATGAGCAATAGGTAGACTTTTCAAACCTGACTTAAAACATTACAGTACTATGGAAAATCCTGTAAGATGTTTTTAGATAGAAACAATGAATAACACTACCATGTATTCTTTTTTAGCCATACCCATCAGTTTTTATAATTTTACATTATTCAGCTATATCCTGATATATTTATTAATAAGTTGTTGTTTTTATCTTTTGTCAAATGACTAAAGAATTTAGAAAATGAAGAATTAGAGGCTGACAGTGAATACCTTTATTGAGGGGTTTAGATAAAAAAAACAATGTACCTGGCAAAGGTTTAAGTGATGTGTGAACAAGGGTAAAGGCTGCAAACTCTGCTGGTTGTGAGAAGGGAATGCTAAGGCTCTGATTGACTTCCTGAGTTGTAATGAACTGAAGACTATTAATCCAGAACAAACGACCACTGTAGTATTCCAGTGCACCCTGAGATATCTCTGAAGTACTCCATGCTGTAAATTTTTTGACCATGGCATTACCACAACTGTGAAAACACATATGAAATTAGCAAACTGAAAACGCATGTGTAGAGAGAAAAAGGTTTATTCAATATTTGACACATCAATAAGTTTCTCATAATTCAAATTCTTAATAATCACATAGGAGGCAGGAAAATAATTCAAAAAATTTTCTTTAAGTTCTCTAAAGCGGAACACTTTTCAGTGTTGCAGGAGCACCTGAAAAAAAAAGCCTTCGTTCCCTTGATTTCAATTAGAAAACAGTTACAAAATGTCTTAATATTCTGATGCATCGATGTACAAAATTGAGTATTTTGAAAAATCAGCCAACCTTCTCTCAGCAATTCCACTGAAACAGTGGAGTCTCCTTCACAGCATGAGATTCATTCTACTTCATTAGAGCAGGTCCCTAGATGAATTTGACTCCTCTAGTTTTCACGATAACCTTCCATTATTTATTAAACTCTATTAATATTTTCCTCCACCAGGATCACTGGTGATTTAATCTGGTTTGTTACTTCGATGTCAAAACTTACAGGCCTTTTTTGGTCCCAATTTATCTTCTGGGTAAGATATTAAATATGTTGTAAAAGGCATCATTTTGTCATCTCAGAAATGTCTTTCAGCTTAGACACATGCTATCCAAAACAAATTTGGAAAAGCTCTGACACACCATCAGGTCCATTAGGATGGATTGCTTCTAATATCTCTATTCTGGCATGCCAGGGACAATGATTTATGGGGGCCAATTGGTTCACAATGGAGCTGCATGTTCTAGCTAAAACTAATCAACATATTTTAATTCTTTAAATATTTACCATTAATCATAGCAAGTCTAAAATCAGACAGAAAATTCAGCTGATTCCACTCAAAGCCAGCCTACAACATTAGGAGCACATGTAAATACAGATACTGTTCAATTAAATTCAAGAAGTTTAATCTGATGCTTGGGGGGAAAAAAAAAAAAAAAAAAGCACTTTCCATATGAAAAGGAGCAAAACCATAGTTTCATGAGCTACCACTTATCATACACTTGGCACTTACAGAACAAATTAGCATTTTTCTCAATGTCTTAGTATATATTCAAGCTGACCCATCAATATGGTTTGGTTTTGTTTTGTTTTTTTAAACTTTGTCTTTCAGGAATAATGCAGCTGTTTCATGCCCAGGATGATCAAGAGGAAAGCCTGCTGAGTACTGATTGCTCAGGTGAGAAGGTGGTGTCAGTTCAAGTCCTAAGCTCCATGCAAGATGAACAAGTTACAGCTCTAGGCACTTGAAAACTGTCAGGTGTTGTAAATGCCAAGATAAAATAGACAATAAATTATGATTATTTCCCAAAGCTAAGTCTAAAAATTGATGAGCATGACCTCAGTTCAGTTAGGCTTCCATACTGTGTTTCTCCCACTGTAAAACCATGTTAACAACCATTTCAACATGTGGTTTGCCATTAGCTAGCTGTGATCATTAGTTCTTCTTTTTGTTTATTGTTAAATTAGTAATTAATGTGCCCAGCACTGAACAAAATTTGCTTTTAAAGTATCACAAAAACTAAAAAATACAGACTCTTTTACCTCAGCTACACAGTTACTTACCCTTCTTTGAAAAGAGAAACTCTGTATAGATTTAGGCATAGACTATCTTGCACAAGCCAGTATAGAAAACCATACGTGAGATCCAAAGTTAAACCAACCACCTAAGGAAAAAAAAGGTCCAAATGACAATTTGAACACACCTTCACTTCTGAGGTAAAAGCCCTCAGGCATAACTGTTGTCTAGGCAGCATCATGAGTAGCTCCTTATTGGCAAAAATAACATTACTACCATGAATGTTTATTCTAACACAAAAAGAAGTAGCACTAGAAAATAATCAGGTCCTAGGTGGCCACCTATTTATAGCAGCTGATGATTTTCTAGATAGCATTTTATGAACACCTGTCACAGTGTTCATCCCTGGAGTATCTGAGTACTTCACATATGATGGCAAGAGTGTATCAAGTGTTTAGCAGAATTACCTATCAAAATTTCCAGAACACCTCTGGTATTTTAACATACTTTGTCTGAAACAGGTGGTTGCTATCCAGTCTGAAAGTCAGAATCACCTTTTGAAAGAATATTTCAGATCTTTTGTCTTTGTTTTCTAGCTTTGATTTTATGTATACAATGTTTAATGTATTGCATTATTTATGGAAAATGCATACAAAATTTTTATTTACATATTTGGTTAAATGGGAAATTCAAATATTTATATTTTGGTAAATCATTTCTTATGAAATAAAGAATTGGGGTGGAAATGAAACAATCTTTCTGTTCATTACTTCAATATTTCATCTTCATTTAAGCTAGGTGCAAGATTTTCTGTTTATTTTTAATAGGATCTAATATTCAAAATAGAGCTTTCTTGTTTTTGCAGTAAACAACAGATTCAATGCCATATGCAACAATAATAGAAATCAGACATCTAATAATCTGTTCTGTGAATAACAAAGAATTTGCTTCCACAAATTAGTCTGCTAAATGTTATCAAGTGCAGTCTATGTCATGTCATTAGCACAGCTTACAAGTTGTTAGGAGCCTCTCTGAACATGTTTTCCAGCAGCTCTCAAACTTCTCATCCAAACACTAGTTGTAACTATTCTTTTATAAGCTTAAATTTCCATTATGGATGTAAGTGGAGCAGCCTTCTTTTTTTTTTAAACTCTTCATTAATAAACTGCAGAAGATGATGACAGGAAAGCAAATGCCATATCGCTTAGTTGTCTGTTGGTCCTTATGTAATCACATTCTTGACATATTTCTGTTGACACTGTATGTCAGAAAATCAAGGTTTGAATGATTGCTCCTGTAGGTTTTCCTGTTAAAAATATCTCACACTATATATGTGCCTGAGTGCATATTTAGTCAACCATGTGATATTTTATCCCATTTACCTATTCTCCCTCCCATGTTCAACATCAAATTACATCTTCCTGAATCTACCTTGCTTTTTTAAATGTTTAGGTCTTCTTTCCTTGCCCTACTTTTTTTCTGCAGCTATTACCATAGATGTGCTCATCTTCTTTCTCCTGATCCCTGTATTCCCATTAATAAAAGGCAAAGAAATATTTGTACTATTCATCTTCAGGAGTTAGGCAGTAATTTAACACCTCCCTTCTGTTATGCTTCAAAAATAGACAAACTTTTTCCATTACCTAAGAGGTATTAGTCTCTGGATACAATATGTAGTTGTGATCATGCAATGTAACTCAACATCAAATTTATCTACTTGAAATACCCCTTGACTAAAAATATTAAGAGATCACACCTAGACTGTCCTGCCCCCTCCTGCATATAACGCACTTTTCTGCTCTCTATAAATTACTTTTGTCTGCAGCATATTGTGCAGAGTAAATGACTTACTAAGTGCTTTGGAAATTCTGTGCAAGATCCTAAACTGGAATAAATCAGAGTAGCACTGCCAAAATCAATCAAGCTATGCCAATATGCACCAGCTAAGCTAAACAACTGATTGGAAAATAAAATAATTGTCATAAAAGGATCTAATTCCTGCCAAACGAATTAGACTTTCAAAGCTCTGCCTTCATATTTATTTAGGAAAACTGCCGTCTCCATAGTAGTCTCTTCTATTCCTATCACTCAGATTTCAAGCTAAAAGGAGATACAGCTATATATTGCTGAAGATCCTGTACTGACCAGCTGAACAGCAATTCTTTATTAGAAAAATAGCTAGAAAATACCAGTAAGAACCAGTTATGTAGAGAACATGCTCTAACTGTTGGATAACAGCAATTAACTATTACATCTGTGTTTTAATATTGAGGTAAGAGGTACTCTTTTCAGGATAAACGACTCCACTGTGCAAGGAAGATACATATTAGTACTTATGCAAACATATATTTGCATCTTTATATGGGACAATAATGACTAGCTCGATAATGCCACCATTAAAAAATGTTGTACTGTCCTTTTTTTTCTGATGGGTTTATTTTGGGTTTTATTTTAATAAACAAACACCTGTCAGCTAGAACAGGTCACTTCTCAATCTAGACAATTTTACTTGGCTTTTTTCCTGTATGCATCATGGCAGGAGGCTGCATTCAGGAAGTCAGTGCATAGATTAGGGGCAGCATAGAATCAGGAGAGATGTTTGTTTGTAGGAGGTGTGAATAAGTGGATGGTTGAAGGCTGGTATCACTGACATAGAGAAAGGTGCAGAAAAATAAATGACAGGAGCAGACAAGCAGTCTTATTGCTGCCAAGGTTCTTGAAAACAAGAACAAGAAATCCGAGGTTAGCATGAGGCGATTCAGAGAAACAGGTAGTGAATCAAAAGAGAAGAGCAATGAAGGTGACGTTCGACGCTTAGAATAAACTGCAAATTGTCAGTCCTTTGCAACAGATCACACAGAAGATATGTGATAAGTGTAAGTGCCATTGAGCTTGGACAGCGTGTATCTTCCCATGAAGCCAGTCCACACCAGCCAGCTTTCAGAGAGGTGTGAGGCTAGTACTGGAAGATACAGTGACCCTTTGCAGTACAGACATTCCTCTCTACACAACAAAGGTTTTTCGGTTCTTCTGTATTTAGGTTCACAAGTGTAGCAGGTGACACACCAGAACCAGCTTTCCCTCTCCTTCCCAAACCCTCACGAGTGTAACAAGACACCTGTGAGATCAGCTGGCCTTTCTAAATGTTAATTGCCTTTCAGAGACTAAACCAGGCCTGTTTTTTTTTCATAATCAGAGAAACACCAGCCTCTTTTCCTTTGGGAAAGGAGATTGAAATGTTCTGGTGAATGATACAAAGCTAACCAAGAGACATAGATCTCTAAAGTTTAGAAAGGGTCTTTAATAGAGAACCTGGCTGCAGGTAAAATGGGAGCACAAATTGTACAACAGATGGAATAAAAACAAGAGTTCCTTCACTGCATAAGCAACACTGAATCCCACCTAACAAGAATGAGGACAAGTCCCTGGCATGGCAAATCCCACATGGTAGCAGAGGCAAGATAGGTTTGGGGCAGGCAACAATGATCTATGAGGAGCCAGCACAGTGAACCAAGGCCTTAAGAAACTTGATAGGACATCATAGAGGCATGAATGGAGAGGAAAGCCATGGGAGAGATCAGCAGAGATACAGAGGCTGTCTGTGAGGACCTCAGAGCACATCAGAAAGTCTCCAAGTAGGGAAGGGGAGTTAATGGGCTCCCACATATTGCAGGGGCTTTGGTGAGCTATAGGTGGGAATGTATTTCCCCTCTACCAGCCTACTGCTGCATGGGAACCATTATACACCCTAATACAGCTAAAACACCCCCCCCCCCCCCCATCCCTTTTTTCTCCCTATACTGTCCACTATCTTTACTCACTCTTGCAAGAAGCCCCCTTCCCTTCTCCCTGAGGAGCTGCTCAGCTCTGCAGCAACCTCTTCTCAGCCTTCTGGAGCTCCCCAGCAGCCTGGAGCAAAGGAAGAGGGGCCAAGCTAGGGCCAGGCCTGTGTATGACTCAGGCAAGGGAGAAAGAGAAGATGGGGAAGGGAAGGGGCGAGTTGGGGATGGAGAGCCTCAAAGATCCCCGAAGCACAGGACTCACTGTTCCTGCTACCACACGAGGGACAGGATCAGGCAGGATGGGGACTGTCAGTGGCAGACCTGACACCCTCACCAGCTCTGCAGCAGTAGCAACAGCAGCAGCAACAAGTTGTGCCAGGCTGTGCAGCAGGGGCCAGCTCTGCTGACTGCAAGTACAGCACCAGCTGCTGGCCCCCTCTCCCATCAGCACAGGCAAAGCCTGTCTCTGCAGCAGCACCTCCGCAGCCTGAAGTGCAACTCCAGTGACCCTGGCAAGCGTCTGGCCCCAAAACTGGCCCTGTCAGGACCTGCAAGCTGGGGAACATTGTAAAGGAGGCAGGATGCTATGGAGCTCTGCCTCCATGTTTTGATGGGAAAGCCAGAAATTATTATTAGGCTTAAATCGTTCAGGAAAAGCAAGTACCTTCAACATATGGGAAGGAACAGCATTATAACTTTAAGAACATCTTTAATGTAATATTTTGTTGCAAGGGTCTGACTTTAGGATTATGGGACAAAGATTTGGTGCAGCTATTATGTGATTTACCATGTTCTCAGAATGATGGAACAATATTGCAAGAAAGGTGTGTTATTCTTCTGGTCACAACATGTTGATTTTGGCACCTATGTAAACTGCTATATTCAAGGGATCAGACCTCTAAAACATTCCCTTCCCCCCCCCCCCCCCAAAAAAAAAACAATCGTTCACCTGTTTACCAGAAAACTGTAGTTGTTCTTGTAACATAAGATACTCCTCTCCATTCAGTCTTGCACTCTCCACTGAATACATTGTAGCCCAGTACAAATAGCCATTTACTGAATCCACTACTAGATCCTTCACTAGGAACACAACATGAGCCACAACATCCATATGGCCTCCCAGCAGTGATTTTCTGTAGATCTAGGGACAAAATAATTGCTTTTATCATCACACCTAAATCATCAGCCATGATCAATTGAGTATACCTAAGTGACTTTTCTACAGCCATTTATCAGATGATTATGCAAGCCTTACACTTTTAAAGCCTAAACCTTTTGCGTTCAGAGTATAAGGATGAAGAATAAGGCAAAATTATTAGTTAAGGTTTTCTAGAAAGTAACAAAAGAAAAAGATGAAATATCTCTTCCCCTTGGCTTTCCCAGTTTTGGCAGCCTTCTGTCTGACAGAGTTTCTCACCCATTTTATATTCACTATTCACAAGTGTAAATGAGGGTGCAAGGCAGTGTGAAATCTGGCCTCCTAGCTCCAGTTTTTAAAACAGCTTCTGACTTTGCACTTACAAGAAATGAAAGGCATAATTTGACAGCACTGCATAAATTAGCACTGCAATTTTGAAGTCAGATACCTTTTAAATAATTCACATGTCAATGTTCCTGATATGAGAGTATACAAAGTGCAGTGGTAATTATTTTTTTATCTGCAGTCATCTGCAAAATATCACAGTACAGAGGCCAATCTTGAAAATCACTGTGTAAACAAATCGTGTCAAATTTGATTAAAATAAAGTCCATTTACTTTGTAGCTGAGATCAACTTGGCAGCCTCCATTTTCACTATCTTCACTTATTTTTACAATGTTGAATCCAACAAAACTGTTGATAGCATGTTTGATTTGCCTGTTTTGCACCTGGAATTCAGTATCCTGCATTAGTCAATATTAGCGAATATTCTACTCCAAACTTTTGTATAACTCTGGAAAATCACACAAGGAAAGAAAGGCCTCCTTGTTCTACACTATAAAAGCAAAGGTCCAAATGCATCTCAAGTTGCAAGAATTAAGGATTATCTTCTCAAATACTGTTTTACAGTCTTTCTTGTTGACTTCAGGATTTTTTTCCTTTTAAGAAGTGCAACTATACCTACCGTATTTGCTTTTCCAGCCCAGTACAAGCATTGACCCAACCAATCAAAGGCCAACATCCTTGCATTTCTGATGTCAGATACATAAGTATTCTCAGGGATACCCTCTCTTTTGTTCAATGACCAGGTCTGAACTTTGCCCATGGAATTAATCCAGTAAAGAGTGTCATTATACCAGTCGAGATCTTGGAAGAAAAAAGGGAAGCTATTAAGCATTTCACAAACATGTAAATAAAAAGTAGCCAGAAACTTCAGTTTTTTTAAAAAACAATACAAATGAGCAGTTAGGCTCAGTTATCATGATACTTCCTTATAGGAACACAATGTACATATATAGTACATATATAGCCCTGATGATTATAAATATATGGAATGTATTGGGATGCTGGAGGCAGTACTATTTAGTTCAGAGAGTTGATTTTAGCTCTGCAGTAACTGTGGTGATGTCAGTAGGGTTTCACTAAGGATTAATTTGATCCATAAGGTAGAAGAAAGTGGATGGACACAAAGGCTTGGCTCAGTGAAGCTGCTTCACTGCACTGCATTCAAGTCTACACTGCTGCAACGAAAACTCTCGTCTTTCAGTTCTGTTGATGAAATTTATGGAGAGCTAATAAATGCCAAAAAGTCTGTAGAAGCAGCGTGCGGTTTGTTTAGTATTTACCTGAAATATTTCTTATATGAGGATAGAGCAGTTCTCCTGGCCCATAGCTATCCAACTTCTGCTTCCAGAGCCCTTCAGCCCCCACTGCCAACATATATGGTTCTTCTTCAGCTGATAAAGAAATAAAACTGCAGTTGTGCACACCAATAAGACATTGATGTATAATATTTGTATTGTAATAGCAGGGGTTCCTGTTTCTGGAAAGTTACAGAAGCACAGATAAAACTGCCCCTACCCTGAGGAATACTGGACAAAGAAGAAAGGCATGACATTACCATAATTTGAGAAACTCAGAGATTCAGAGCTGCTTAAAAAACACTGTGGGTTTGGACCTGGCCTTCCCGAAGTCAGGTAAAAGTCACCCCTAATCTCAAGAGCCACTCCAGTGCCTTAAGTTGAAAGCTATTTTCCCCTCAGACATAGGTTACTATGGATGAACTAGGTTTCAAAAAACATTCCAAAGATCTACAAATCTCAGACATTGTGCACACATCCATTTCCCCCATTAACTATGCTCAAACCAAGGATTTTCAGCTTTTAGTTAGCCTGCACTTTCCCATAAACTGTCATTAACTCCCAAGGCATTGCTCAGACCACTTCATCATAGAAAGTGCTTTACAGAGCACAGGAAAGGAATAACACCTCTCATACCTGTTCATTTGATAGTGTATCAAATAATGTGTTTGATAATGTATTTGCATTAGAAAAATGTATATAAGTAATAATAATAAATGCATAACATATAATACCATTATTGTAATTTGAGAATCTTACTAATTTAACTAAAACCAAATTTACTTATCATGTATTCTTTATTGTTTCCAAGACAATCCTTTTTGTGCCACTCATTTTACAGTCTTTGCCCAAAGCCTGGGCCTCACCAGGTGGAAAGCTCTATGCATAACTCGTTCTTCATTTCTCCTGGGTGACAAAGCAATTCTCACCTTCTTCTAAAGTTGTGCCTCTAAATGTCTCTGACCATGGCCCTTCACCAGCAGGAGACACAGCTCTGACTGACACTTCATATGCCGTGAAACTTGCCAGCTCCTTCATTGTAAACCTAGTGTCACTAATGTTTGAGACAACCCATTCCTCCTCAGATGGATGCTGAGATGACACTTTCACATCATAGGTCCAGTTCTGCCAAGCAGATAGACCTGTGAGATGCAAACAATCATATTATTACAGAGTAGATGGCTGTAACAGATAATATGCATTCTTTGAGAAAACTGTATGTTGGATACTCATTTCAAAAATGCCAGTATCAGGAGAATTATGAAAGGGATAAATTAAAAATTTATACTCCCCGGCTATAGGACCAACCAAGACTAGTAGTTCAATCCCCCATGAAGAAAGAAGTTGGAAGAACCAAAATTTTCCCCAACCAGGTAATTTTTTGCTGTTCAAAGACACATGCACAGAGGATAGAGACCATGGCACAGTCACTGATCAAAAGTCATTATGTCTCTGGTATGCTTTTGCTGTATGATATCATCAACCAACATTACTGCTACTTTATACCATACTTAGGATGCAGCCTTGTTTAAAATCCCTTGCAGATGACAAATGAGTTACCAAGGTAACTTGAACTAATTTAGCCAGACAATTTAGCTATTTTACTGGCAAATCTTGGGTTAAATTTTTCAAACTGAGGTAATTTCACATCTTCCAGCAGGTTTGGCTATTGAAGTCACCAAAGGCCAGCATCAGGAAAAGGGAAAGCAGGAAGTTATTCCTCTAGAAAGAAAATGAGTGAACTTTCAGGAAGAAACAACTGAACTTACTGCTTCCAATAGTGCGTTCAGGTGGTCTCCAGCTGATCACAGCTTGGTCCAATCCAAATAGTGCCGTGACAAGCCAAGGAGGAGTTGGTAAAGGAAAAGGCTGAGTTGATGCCCCATAGAAAAGCAAGTTGCCAAAGCCAAAGTACTCTGGATACTCCAAATTACAATCCACAACATACTCATTGAAGCTAGAACTTCCCACTGGAGAGACCTCCTCATGGAAAACTGCCCAGCCATCTGTGACTGTAAATGTGTTATCCTCATAAACAAAGCTCTCCACGTCATTAAGTGGCACGTGTGATCGCAGCGTGTGAAATTCTGAACCATCAAGAAAACCTGACACAAAGGCCCGTTCTGTTTTGTTGAAGAAAATAAGTCTCTTAGATTGGAAGTTGATCATGAAGTCCCTCAGAGCACTGTATTTCACTACTGGTGAAGCTGTGGAGGCAGTGCCACGGAAGAGTGGAAGGTTTGCTCTGTATATGCCATCCTCCAGGAGACAGAAGATATAGCTGGCCGTGGAGCAAAATAGACCCAAATAACTACAGTGCAAGAACTCTGTAGATGAGTCACAAATATTTTAACAGCTCAGAGATGTGCCTGTCTTTATGCAGACAGTAGGAAAATGCTTTTGGCGCTATTAATATATATCCTGGGAGAATTAAGCAATCACTTTTTACCTTCTGGGGATTTGGCTGGCAGATTATTGGATATATTCTTCCATAATACCTCAGATGTTAAGCACGGACATTTAAAATGCACAGAGCTTCATATTCATAAAAGCACTGAATGTCTGAAACACAAATTTCTGCATTGGAAATACTTTATTTCCTCTGTTAGCACCCTAGGGAAGAAAATGCAGGAAACAACACTGCATAGTTTCACCCTTGTCCCAATTGTTTTGTAGTTTGTTATTTGTTGCCAATTGCACTTTTGTTTTGGTAAGGCAAGAGTTTGAAACAGGAACCTAGATGATTAATGAAGTGAAGAAAATTAGAGAGGAGCTTTATAGCACCTTTGACACCCAAGTGCTCAAAGGAGGACACTTACCCATTATAGGGATCAGCTATAACCTTCCTAGGGGATGTCACATAAAGGGGAGTGATGTCATCAGCTGCCGTGCAGTTCTCTAAATGGCAGACATGTATCTGGGGAATGAGAAGAACAACTGGTGATGCATTCATAGGGTGTTTGCTAATGAGCAAACAAGCTGACCCAAGCTTTCTTCAGGGGAACCAGACACTGAAACACCTCTTTCACAATCCTAAGTCCTTCTGGGCTCCTGAGTTGTCAGTCACCTGAGTATAACACCACCTGTACACAAGTACAAATGCATCCATGACAGCTTACCCTGAAAGGGCTGTCTGTCAGCCATCCTCCTCTTAACTTCCTACCTCTAAGCTGGAGGGAAAAGCCCAGTTTGGGGGGTATAGTTTACTTTGAAAACAATATCTGGCAGGGAAGAGAAAAGAGGGAAGGCAGTGCTTTTCTCATCCTGGGAGCATATCTTTGGACTTCTCTAACCTGCAATGGATTCACAAATCCCTGCTATCCATCTGTTTGTCTACAGCTCATTTGTATCTTTTTATCACTACTGCTTTTCTTGCTCCCTGTTCCCTGAGCAGCAAGTAAAAATCAGACATGGCAAGAGGATTACACATCAAAAAAAATCCCCCATTAACTATTTAGGGCAACTTTCTACTCCTTTGTGCATTACAGGACTACAAAGGTACATGTAAAGTCTGACCATTAGAGTAATTGATGATTTATGAGTAGGGAATCAAGTGCAGGGTTGCCTTCTACATTTTTACTTCAAGTTGAAACAGTTGTAATCTGAGCTGTCATCACTGGTGTGAAACACTTTCCCTCTTGAACATCTTTTGCCAGTTATGAAGGGCATTATAATCACTAACCAGGAAGGTTATCTGACTACTTTCCTGAGGCAGAATAGGAGCTGAACAGGCTAGATGGAGAACCAAGTAACAGAAACAAAGTCGCTTATATTGGGTATGAGGTGAATGTGAAGACAGTCTCAAAAACAAAGCAGTTAAAACTAAAGTTTTTTATGTCCTACAGAGAAAAATAAGACAAGGAGCCAGAGTTCCATATAGCCTGTTTGCTTTAAAGATGACCTGATATTCAAGCCTTTCTTCTTTTTTAAAACACTGAAATATGTGAATATTATTAAAGTAAAAATTCTATTTCTATAATAATTATATTTTGTGCATGCATATCTATATATAAATCAGATTTTCTCATGTAAAATAAATCACAGTAATGGTTCAAATGAAATAAGAAATTAATTAAGCCCTAGAGCACTACCTTTTCATTCATGACAAAGTATATCCTCTGGTAAAGCCAGTCTACTGAGATGGACATAATATTCCCCCAGCCAGCATAAAAGAGCATTAGGTCAGACACATCAGACATATTTGCAGCTCCTTTCACCCAGATGGAATTTCCCTCAGAAAAATAGACAACTTGCTGATAAACATTCACAGAAATTCCTAAAAATAGAAAGATATGTGCACACAGATAATATAAGAAATAAGTTTCAGTTTTTCAGTTACTTTTTCTACTTGCCTTAAAAAGAAGTATTTGTCAACCTTCAAGCCAACATCATTGAGAAGATTTAACTGGTTTTCCTCCTCCACTTCTAGTCTTTCAGATAATAAGCAAACTTTCCCATTTGCTATGTAAGTGACATTATTATAGACAATTGCCCTTCAGAAAAGTAATCAGACAAAAAGAAGATATGCAATATGCAAACCATCTGACACTGATTGCCCCTCTCCTGGACAAACAGATGCAATTGGCATCTCCTCACAAAGCACATTCACTCTAGAATTCAAGCTAAACATTATCTGTGCCACCTCTGTACTATCAAAAGGTATTTAGTCAGGGGCAACATTCGTTCCTGGCGTCTTTGTGGCTCTGTGAACTTTGGTAGATAAACTCAGATTTCCACACTGTCTCCAAGGACCAAATGCAGCACTGGTGTAGATAAGAAATATTGAAGTGGTAAGTAATTTGAGATAACATGGTTATCTGGTGACTTAGGCTACTAAATGCCTCATTATAGAGCTCTGTGCCTCAGACTAGCTAACACACTAGCATAATCTTCAGCCAGTATCTTTTGACATTTCGCATTATTTCATTCTTAAGTTTGAACCACTTCCTCATATTCATGTTGAGAAAATACAGTCACTAATCATAGGGAAACATCTGCTTTGTCTTCATCTTACCTCAATTGAGCTATCTACAGTGTAAAAGTCCAGCTCTGAAGTATCTGCCTAGATTCAGTGAAGAAAAGGTTGCATTGGGGAGAACAATTCATTTCTTCTCAGTGCCTGTCATTTCATGTCCTGAAAGTTCCTATTTCTCCCCACTGACTATAAGGGGAGGCTAGATACTGTCTTAGGCTAGGTGAGGTGCATTCTGTCCTTGATGAACACAGAGATCTAAGTCGTACTTGAGAGAAAAGGAGAGAGCACGATCTGATTTTACCTGTAATGTTGCCATGTATAATACCATTTTTCAGGCACTGGGCAGCTTCGAGGAAATGCTGTGTGTATCTCTTCCTTAAAGACTTGTTTCTGGATAGGAAGAGCCATGTTGCTTGTTCCTTAACTAACAGAGACATTCAGAATTAAGATAGATGACTGCAGCACAAAGAAAAATGTTGCTAACTCAGATACATCATTAATAGACATACATATATACATGCACACACATATGTACGTGTACAAATATATTCTTACACTAGCAATGACAGACTAAAATTCTTTGAGTGTTGAAAGTGGACGGAGTTATTCACCATTACAGTGCCTTCTGGCTCCTCACCCAGGGTGAGAATGTACCACATGCATTTCACACCATCATTTCCTGTATCAGTAGTGAGTCCCTAGTGAGGGAAAGTAAGCTGGAGCAAACGAGGCCCTACGGACTCCTGAGGAAATGAAGGCACTAAGACATCCACATGACTCCAAAATCCAGCAGAAGAGGGATATTTAACCCCCCCGGGCCTCTTTGAAAAGCCCAGTCAAACTAGAGTATTATCCCACAGAGCTGGGAATGAGCAAGGCAACTATGTTTATTTCATGCATTTCATCATGCTGACCAGTGATTCTTTCAAGGAAGAAGTAGTTTTCACAGATAAAGGTGATAATGGGATAATATGATCTGCTTCAAAGATGATAAATGTAACTTTTTCTTTTTAATGAAGTAACAGATTTTAAAGTCAGAAGGAGAGCTTGGTTCACATAAGCTGACTTTATGCTTATTCAGGCCCAGATAACTAACATCAAAACCTCTGCAGCAAATCCACCCCTTCTGTCTGGGTTATGCATAGCTCTGGGAAAGATAGCTAGTCTTGCTTCCGAATCTCAGATCCCTTAAAATCTAGTACATCCCCTGTTAAACTGATTCACAAGATAGTTACCTTCACTTTAAAAAGTGGTGCATTATTTTGAGACTGAATTTGGCTAATTTCAGTTTCCAAACAATCCTTCTTTTTTTTTTTTTTTTCCCCCCACTCTAGTTTAAACAGCTGCCTGCTATCAGATATCATTTCCTCATATGGGTATGTCCTGGTTTAGCCAGGATAGGGTTAAGTTTCCCCAGCAGTGGGGGGGAAGCTCTAGCCAGGTTATTCAGATACCATGCTGACCTCACGTCCTGGCGCCGAAGCGAGTCGGTTGGTTAACATGTGTGTTATGCCATCGCGCTTCTCACTGTTGTATTGGTAGATATTTTGCTCTGTTCATCATTATTATTGTTACTGTTATTGTTATTGTTGTTGTTTGTTGTGTTGCTGTTGCACTGTTGTATTAAACCTTTCCTTATCTCAGCCCCAGGGCTTTGCATTTCACTCCCTTTGTGGGGGAGGGGCAGCAGCCACGTGGTCTCAGACCCCGGCAGGGATTAAACCACCACAGGGTATCATGAGACTGTGATCGAATGCCATCTTAATTTATTCCCGGATAATCTGCATTGATTCATTGATTGAGCTGCATGTATTTCTCACATGATGCACACACCACGAGTCATTTCTGTAATGAGCAGAGTACAAGAGGCCAACATCAATCCCATATCTGTTTTCCAGGGACATTTCTTGCAATCTAGCCTGGAGATCAGATTCTTTCACTGACTCTTCTCAGGGCTCAGATCTACACAGCTCAGTACCTGATGCAGTATCACCATTTCTGAATGTGATATATGAGGAAGGGTTGATCCAGTTCCTGTTAGCACAGGGAGAAAGTGCGTGCCAGTGCCATTCAGGGGCAATCAACTGAAGTTTACAGCTAGTGAGGGGAGGTGGGATGGTTCCCCACCCCCAGAAGGCTTTTGAGGGGCAATAGGATTGTTTGGTTTTTTTCTACCTTAAATTAATTGGTTGGTAATTGGCTTGACTTAATGAACAGAGCCAGATGTACCAGTCTGGACATTTCACAAATGGCACAAATGTTTGTGGCTCTGGGTCAGCCAACTATAGAGCAAACCTCTGCAGAGTCTTCAGATAAGGACATATCAGTGTGTCTGAGCTATTACAAAAAAAAAAAAAAAAAAAAAAAAGGCATATTTTAAAAAGCACTATGGAAGCTTTAAGTTCAATTTCTCTAACCATAGCAGAAGACTGGAGATTCAGAGACAGATTTAAAGTGTTTCATAAAGAGTTTTCAGGTGGTTGACAACTGGATTTCTTCAGGAGAAGGGAAGCATCTTTTGTTTTCTTTTCTAAAGATACGTTTTGGTAACAATGATTTCATTCTCAATTGTGCTCTATCTCAACATGTACCTTTTTCTGGCAATTAATTAATATTTCTGCAATTCTTTGAGTGATACCTATAGTGTCTCATTGCTCTCTTTATTAATTAGTTAATATAGTAAAATAAATGCCACTATGAAAGAGCAACAAAAATTGGTATGATATCACATATTTGGCATAACTGAGGATGTTTTGACAAAAGAGTTTCATGTTAAATATTTAATATTATTAGAAGAAATACATTTGCTTGTTAGCTGCTAAAATCTCACCTAGAAAATGGAAGCATGTCCTCTGAGTTGCTACCTGAGACCGCTGAGGTGTTTTTCAACTGCAATACAACTCAGGCCAAATTTGTTTGAGCCTACCAGCATCTCAAGTTACCATACTGTGTAGCCCAATAATGTCTACAGCTAATGAACAGGACTCTGATATGCTATTGACTCCTCAGTGTACAACTCCTTGTCATGCACTGTTTACAGTCTAAATATTATTCTCTCCTGCCAGATACACAGCAGCCCAGTGAATGTGAACTTTGTCACAGGAACAGAGAGCGATAAGGACTCTGCTACTCTTGTACCTTTGGATTCTGGGGTTGTGATATTGGCTTCAGCAGCGGGTCCAGCACCAACCTCATTAACTGCCACAATACTGAACCTACGGTAAGCCAAAAAGACAGGTTTTAGTTTGCAAGTTCCTTTTGAAATGTGCCTGAGAAATGTTTTATCAAGTAGGGCAGCTGCTACAGAAGTGCTTGACTTTCAGAAAACACCCATTTAAATATAATGCTGTGGGAAATTTATAATAAAAATGAAATCAACCAGAATCTGAATTCCCCAAAGCTGGTACAACAACAGAATCTTCTAAATTAAATTTCAAAATGGAGTTTCAGACTCAGAAGAGCAACTCAATTTCATTTCAAAGGAAGGTCAGTATTTACCAGTGCAAGCAGAATGCAGGCCTTCATGTTTAATAAAAATGAAGGGATCTTTCCAGATGCTTGAAGGACTAGAGGATTGGTCTATCATTCCCTGATTATACTGAAAACATGCCACACAAGCTTCAAAAATGAAAAACAACAGCTAAGAAAATGCAACCTTCTGGCCCTATATCAAATTGCTTTTCCTTCCTCCCCATTTGACTTCCACATAAGCAGTCAACTCATCTGGAATAACTCTGTTATCTCAAGTAAGGTACCCTTGTTTTTGTCAAGAACATAAGTAAACAGCATAATTGTGCAGAAGTAGTATTTAGGCATATCCTGTACTATCTGGGCAAGAAGTGCTACGGCACACTTGGCCATGTTGGTTATTTTTGATTTTCATACCTGTAAGTGTTGTTTGGGAAGGTGGAGTAAAACTGAAAACTATGCCCTCTTGAGGCTCTCAGCAGTTCATGGTTCTCACTGGTCAGGAGCAAGTTATATCCAACAATCAATCCATTTGGAAAAAGTGGTGGAGACCAACTAACTTCAACAGTGTTTGGACTTGAACTCTGAATATCTTTAATGACAGGAGCTGTGGCAGGAGCTGCAAGAGACAGAAATAACTGACTCTGAGATGGCATTTAAGACATTAATGGTTTTTCTTTTTTTAGGCACATTTTAAGGTTTCACATTTGTTAATTAATTTATACTAATAAATATGATTAGGTACAGCATGAAATTTCAGCAATGGTTAACTTTTTAGTGTCCAGGAAAATGTGTATGTATTTCAGTCAAAAAATTAACATGAAGAAAAGTATCCAATGTGCCCTCACAATTTTGACCATGTACATTTTTGTGCACGTTTTTAAAACTAAAAGTGGGAAGCAGCCCTAAATCTAGTTCAAACAAAGAGAGATGGTAGTATTTCAGTTTGGTGTCCTGCAGCTACCCAACAGACAACATGCACATCATTCTGAAGATCAATGTTTTCCATGAAAGAAACAACAAGGAAACCTAAATGTTTCTGACACAGTCCTGAAAGATGCAGTTAATAGTACAATTCATTACCTCCAAAAGCATGTGTCCGGTAACTGGGACTAGATGGAGAATGGAGCTGCAGCTGAGATGTAATGATCCAAACTACTCGAAACACGTATTCTGAGAAGGCTTGAAGGTCTTTGACCATATATGAAGTTTCAGATACTACCTAGATTAATGCACAGACACAATCAGGCTTTTTCTTCCTCCATGTGCAGCTACTGTGCAGGGTGTTATCAGGGCAAAAGAGGTCTCATACAACAACATACATATTTCAGGATACAAAAGTGTAGCATCCTAATGTTAAATAAGAGGAGATTCTGGTAGTTATTTCATCATAGACTTTGATTTTCCATCCTTTTAGAACTTTTCTCTTTTCTTCAGAACACACTACGAAATCTAAACAATGAGTGGATAGATGGAAGGATGGATGCAATATAATAGTAAATTTGAAGAATAAGATAAAAAAGCTAAAATAATAACATATTATGGACAATGTATTTTAAACTGTTGATACATATACTACAGGTTTAAGATCCAAAGGTTCCTAGTTACCCTAAAATATTTATGGTCTGAAGTAATTGTTCCCCATTATTTCACCAATGATTAATTCAGAAGAACTTCCTGCTTAGCAAGTTATCTTTACCTTTGATTCGTGGCACCAGCTTGCCATTTTCTGTAAATTGGTCCAATAGAGATGATGGCAAGATAACAAGTATATAGCTGACGCAAAAGAACATAATATGAGAATAACCTTACTGAGTCAGAACAAATGTCTGTCTAGCCAAGTATTGTGTCTTTGACAAGAACCAAAAAAATTGCTCTAGGGAAAGGTATAAAAAAAAAGCCTACAGTGATATTTCTCCTGAATACTCTTAGTCTTGGCATTTTATAAGCATGACTCAACATAAAACAATGGCAATGTTTGCATTTAGTAGAACTCAGTTATTTCTTCCATTAATTTCTCTGGTTACTCTTCAAGCCCCAAGTAATTTTACTATTTAGGAGTTTAAATTTAGTAATTTAATATCTACATGTGCCAGGAAGCAGCTGAACATTTTAACTACACTTTCTGTGAGGAAATACCTTCATTTGTTAGTTTTGAACCTGCTACCTGCCTGTTTCCATCAAGGTCCCTAGTTCCTGTGTTGGAGGAAACAGGGAATAATTGTTCACTTCTCAGCTTCTCTATGCTACTCATGATTTTGCAAATCTTTTTCATGTGCCTAACATATTATCCAATATTTTTCTAAAATAAAAAGAAGAGCAGAGAAGAAGCTACTTCCTTGCAAAGTAAAAGGAAGTGTCCCCTTTACCTCTGTGTACCTCCAGTCTCCAGGGAGCTGATTGAATTTCCACTGGATAATATATTTCACCCCAGAGATGTTAGCTGGCTTCCACCCTAATGTGACATTGTGGCTTCCAATGGTAGATGCAAATGGTGCGCTAGGCTTGTCCAAGTAGTCTGAGGGGAAAATACAATACAACAGCAAGAAAAACCTTTCATGGCAATCTCTGAGTCTTAAGGGTAAATGCCTATTACCTTACACACCTGAAAGCTGTGAAGCCAATAAAAACACACAAAAGAATATATTGAAAATGTTGCTGTATAAAACATTTAAAGACACTTTAAAGACAGTTTGATAAGTAAGCCTGAACTGGGCCAAGCTCAATGTGAGCAAATGTGACTACAACTCTGTGTTTGTGTAAATGCAGTTGTAGTTACAGGTACTTAGTAAAATTTTACTGAATAGAGACCAAGAGAAGGTATGGGAGATTTCTGAAGAGATTTTCAAGGGGCCTATTACAATAGCACTGTATTGGCCCAATTGTTCCCATGTAAATTGCAGGAGTTTTTGGCAATGATTTCAAGACAGCAGACAGGTCAAGGGTGGCTGTTCAACAAAGTATCATCTTAAATAGTTGAGACTGGATTCAAAAAGTCTCATGCCCATGAAAAGGAGGGGGGAAAAAAGTTTTACTATCAGATAGAGTTTACTTATTGTATTTGTTAAAACAAAAAAGAGTGCTAATTTTCTGATGAATCAAAATACTCAAGAAATTCCACTTTTTTCAAAGAAATCTAGATAATAGAACAAGACTATAATCTTAAAACTGAATTTATCAGACTGTGAACTGGAGACAGGACTCCATTCAGACTTACTCTGTGCTTCAACTCCATATGCATCCTCTGCACAGCTACAGCCAAACTTACAGGAAACTGTCTGTATAGGGTACAGAACTCACTGGTTAGTTTTGTGTAAAAGCAAATTTCCTCCTAGAATTATGCAGACACATTTTAAATACATACAAATCCTGTGGACATTTTGTATACATCAAACCTCGTGGAAATCATTACATTCATTCTAAAAAATAGCAGTACCACAAAATCACTCCACAGAGCTTCCCAAGAGCCTTTCCATCAATTCACTGGGCACTGAACTAGGGTTTTCCTCCTTACACACGGTCACTTTGTGGAAAGCACAAATACGGGGCTACATTAAAGTTGGAAATAGACTTCAGTGACAACCACGGAGTTAGGAAGTAATGGTTTTGAACTTCTTAATGATATGTTCCACGTGTTGGATTTCACCCTTTCAGGCTTCATGTATTTCCTGTGAATGAGGCACATTCTTACAGATGTACTTTCAGTGAATTTTCAAAATAGTTGAAATTAGTAAGCTGTAAGAGCAGCCATGCCTGATTCACACTTCCTTGTTAGTAGTTACTCCTTCTGGTACGGTTGTGTCTACAAGCTGCAAACATAATACCCCAGGGCAGTGAGTTCTCCACACTCACATCCAAAGAACAGAAAATTCCTAAGAGTTTTCAGTTGAGGTAGGAAACATAGATACAGTGTTACCCTGCTTTATAGGTAGAGAATTTAAGGAGAGGTAGTAACATTTTCCAGGTGGATCTCACTAGCTTCAAAATTACATGCAAGACTGAGTCTTCTGGAAAGCCAAAACTTTTAAGAAGTGATGATTTGATCTTTTCTAGATAGGCAATTTATTTGGGCTCATTTTATTCTGAAAGTTCATTCAGCCTATAAAATCTTGATGTTTGCTTCATACAGCAGCCACCTTTCAAGTGATAACTCACCTTTAGATCATCCAGAAGCAATTCATTATGTTAAGTGAGCAAATTTTTTTAATTGCTCTTCCTATGATTCTAGGATATATACACTTCCGGCACCATACGGAAACTGATAAGGCATGTTAATTCAGACAACACAGTTGCAGCTGAGACAGATTTAAAAACTTGCTTAGCAGTATATTCCTATATACATTATCTCACATCTAGGCATTCAGTGCCAAATGCAAGCACTTAGAAAGTTTTTTCCAATTTTTTTGTATTCAGAGAAATAAAATACTTTCGAGTGAATTATCATGACTGTTAGCAGGCAAACATCCAGGTATTAGCATACATCGGTTATCAACTGGACACTGGAGCTTTCATTTACAACAAAGATTTGTTTAGTTTGTAGGGGATAGTGTCCCCAGATTACATGCTGATTCATGGTGTCTTCTGCTTCATTTAACATAGGCATTTCTGACCATTTGGTTTTTGTCATGTTTTAGTTTCTTCTTATTATCTTTGTCTGAACCAGAAATTCAACTTTTGCTTGAGGTAAGAGGATTACTAAAGCTCCTTAGAAATTTTGGGGGAAATTTGCCATCTGCTCTGCCTGAAAACAAAAAATCCTCATATAGTCTCAATCAATCAGAACTGCCCCTGTATGAGCCAGATTCTGCTGCCCTTTCCTGTGAATATTCCCAGCAAATTCAGTGGCACTCCCCTGTTCCTAGGTGCAAAGTAATATCTAACAGGAGCAATGCTACCAGATTTCAGTCCCAAGGTGTAATTACACGACAGAGCTGAGCCAATGTCAAAGAAGAAGTCCCACTCCTCACCCCTGAAGACTGCAAGGACCTGCAAATGGACCTGCAATGGTCCTCTGCACGCACTGACCTGGTGCTCTCCTGACCATGTGGGGAGTCAAGTCAGCCAGCTGATCCAGTGGAAGCATAATCCCACAGAAACCCTTGCAGAGTTAGTGAATTTAACCCCAAAAAGCAACAACAGCAAAAAACCACCCACATTAATTCTGTGTTTCTACAAAAGTTGGTTACTTTTTGGACTGTTCCTACACTCCAAAACCACCATTTAGCATATTTGTAAACCTTTGTCATGGTCACAATTTCACAGATTAAAAAGTATTTTAAAAATCAATCCTTTCAATCAAATTTCCAGCTTGACAATGGGTTTGGGTGCTACTCGGGATTCCCTCCAACTCCTCTGTTGCCTGCTTGAAGTGTGTTGCCCTCATCTGGGTACAGTCTTCATACCGAGGACTCAACAGTCCCAAACACAATCCTGCAATTGGCTCATTCCCATTCCATCCTACACTCCATGTTCACGTTAGAAAGGGCCCAGAAAGGCACGGTCTCTGTAGCAGCACTTTGTTGTCTCATACTTATCACTGTAAACACCAGTCTATCTGCAGCACAGATCAAGCACTCCCCATTTGAGATCTCTTTCTAAAGAGCAACACATTGTTCCTTACTAAATTGCATTTTATTTCATTCAAACTCTCTACCCAGTCAAGAGTGTGTTTTGTCTTCTAGCTCCCACTCCTTGTTTCCACTTCTTGCCAAGCTGGTACCATACCAGCCTTAATAAGCATTCTCTCTGGATCATCTTTGATGGCACTAATGAAAAACTGGATAGAACAAGACTCCTCTGAGAGCCTAGAACATAGTTTAAATAGGTCTGTATTGCATTCCATACTGGTGTGACTAGTTTGCTTTTTTAAAAGGAATATCCTTTGCTACACAGCAGTTTTTAATGCAAACATGTCCTTAGCCACGATGCTGGAAAGAAAGGATTCAGGTACTTAACTCATTCTTCAGCTTTAGGGAGCACAAAATAATTAGATTGTATTTCTTAGCACTATGTGGACATAGTAATCACAGAGATCATAATTTTTTTAATTGATTTGATAGCATTTAGCTTACCTCACATGCTCTGGTGTATGTCTTGTTCTGCAAATTAATAAAATGCAGGATTAGCATAAATATAATCACAGAGTGTTTCAAACAGATAGTATCAATTAATTAGAAGTTTCTTACAGTGAAAGTACACTACAAAACCTTATCACTGTCAGATAATGAAAGAAGGTGTCCTGGTTTAACCAGGATAGGGTTAAGTTTCCCCAGCAGTGGGGGGGAGCTCTAGCCGGGTTATTCAGATACCATGTCGACGTCACATCCTGGCAGGTCACATTTTCCTGGCGCGGGAGCGCGGTGCACTCGTGGTTTTGTACATCGTGCTTCCCACTGCTGTATTTGGTAGCTATTTTGCTCTGTTCATTGCTATCACTATTACTGTTATTGTTATTGTTGTTGTTTGTTGTGTTGCTATTGCACTGTTGTATTAAACCTTTCCTTATTTCAGTCTTGGGGCTTGGTATTTCACTCCCTTTGTGGGGGAGGGGCAGCGGCCGCGTGGTCTCAGACCCCAGCAGGGGCTAAACCACCACAGAAGGAAAACCCACACTTGAAAAAACAGAAAGTCAACATTAAAATGATGCCAAGGATGAAAGAGCTTCAGGTGTTTGAGAGGTCCAGGAAAAAGAGCAATTTAAAAACTGTCTTGGCAGTTGTCCCAGACCAATGTTAATTCTCATTCATCTGGTTTAGTAAAAGCAAGAAATCAATCTAGTAAAGACCATGTGCTTCATTTACATCTGCATGCAACTCTGAGACAGGCCCCAGTAGAGTAAAATATTGAAAAGAACTAGTTATTTCTCGCTGCCTGAAAATCTGGGTGAATAGTTGAGCTTAATGAACTGTAAAATGTCCCCACATTTTGACAAACACAGTGAAAACTTTTGATATTACAGATAACTCCCACAGCAAGAATTATTAACTTCCCAAAAGAGAATTTATAAATGTACTAAAAGAAAATATGGACATTATGTCTTTTCATAAAAATACTGCTCTGGTTAGGTTTTCCATATGATGGACTGGAGACAAGTGCTATAGAGCCAAGGCTAAAGCAATACTCACACATTTCAGCGGGCAATTGATTTGCACCGTTGCATTCCAGAAATTACATCCTCGTGCACACTGCAAAGACAGACAGTGGCTTTACAAAATACTTTGAAAGCACATTTTTAAAGAGAGGGGATACTCCAGTGCTAACAGTGAGGTCAGTAGTTCAATTTCCAGCTACTGTAAAACATTCTGCATGACCAAATCACTTAGCTCCTTTGTATTCTACTTCCTTAGCAATAAAATAGGCAGTTACAGCACTTAAACTCTGAAACAAAAATATTAAATATACCAAAGATTATAGGTACTCGGATACTACAGTAATGGAGTTGTTGTATAGTGCCCTTCTCAACGTAAAATCAAATATAGAGCAGAACTAAAAATAAATCATTCTTAGAGATTGGTTTGTGCAAAACAGTAGATGTTCGACTACCTGTTCAGCTCTGGTAAAGACCTTGACATCCTCGCATGTACTGAGAGCACTAAAAGGACTGCAGGACACCTGAGCAGACTGTGATTGTCCCCTGGGGAGAGTGCTCAGCTTTACACAGGCCTTGGGAAAGGGCTGATGCACAGCTCCAGGGGCAGAAGAAGCCCTGGCTAAGACAGACCACATTCAACTTTGCTCTGGGAATGAGTCACCCAGACAGCCATGATGTGTGTGGCCAGTGCTCCCTCTCTCCCAGCTTTATTTTACCACTTGTTCTCTGTGGGTAAGTAACAGATATGCGGTATGCAGCACAGCCAAGCACCATGGAAAGCCGTTCAACACAAGCTCCCCAGTCTCCAACAGGCAAAGCCTCAGCTTTAAATCCATGAGTTTTCAAAGGTCTAATAAATATGTGGTTTGGATTTGATGTTGGACCTTGTTTATTCTGTCCCATCCACTTCTTAAAGGTCATGTACATTTTTCTTTTTAAAGGGAACAACTTTGGAAGCAGGAGACTCTGATATCAAGCATTGCAAAGCCTCATGAAAAAAAATAGTAAGACTTGATAACACTAAGCAAAGATACACAGTAACCCAAATAGGCGAGTCAACCTTGCTATGTATTGTCATGACAACACAGCCTTTTACAGTCCCAGCACCATAAATGACCCAGCCTCACTACATACCAGGCGCTGAAAAGCTGCTTCCCACTAGTCTCTGTGGAAAATATTGATGACTGAATTCTCCACTGCTCTTCAAAGAATATATATAACCGCCAGCTTGAATTGCATTTGAAACCCAACTAGCAGAACATCAGTTAAAGACCTCACAACAATGCTGCTATGGAAAGCTCATGTTAAGCTAAAGAGCCCCCCAAGGTAGACACAACCATTTGAAGTCCTACAGAACTCTAAATTTTCAACAACTCTTATTTTAAGTTTTCTCCCTCAAATCACCGAGAAAAAATAAGCTACTTAAATGTTTGAAGGTAGCTCAGTAAAACAGTCTTAATGATTTGCATTTTGGAGGGAACACTAGTTTTGACTCATTTTCTCAAAAATGAATGATTATGAACTTTGTAGATCACAAATGTGAACGTGACTCACAGCAGAGATCCACACCCTTGACACATTACCTTTAAACAAAAAAGGTACTTGTGTCTTTAATAATTTGGGCCAAATCTAAGCACACAATCTACTGACTTATGCCAGACAGGCAACTGTGCACATTTCCATGAAGTTTTGACAATATGGTCATTGTACCTATTTTATTCAAAGAGTAGTAACATAAAATGCCAGTAATTAACAAAGTAAACTCTTACTCACTGCTCCAATGATGTCACTAACATTGCAAAGGTTAGTAATTCCAAGTTCTCCTTCCTATAAGAGAAATACATACCTTTTACAAAAAGTCAAAATGCTTCCCCAAAATTCTTTGATTGAAATATATAAAAGCATTGGTTTCTTGTAAAACAAATTTTCTTTGACTAATGTTTCCTCGCTTGAAGAAATTTATTGTTGACACACGAGTAGCTTCTCACTTGAGACAAATTTCAGAGTACCATCAAACAAAGACATTGGCAGAATCAGTTGGTGTTGATTAAATTATCTGAGGTAGGAATTTGGCTCTCATCTGATTCTGGTTCACTGAATCAATAACAAATGCTTCATAAATATGTTGGGCATAAATAACAAAGCCAAGTGCCTTTGACCTCTTGGGAGCAGGAAGAATTCCTTCAAGATAAATGCCTTTTGTCTGGCCTCCTTTTGAAGGGATTTTATGCAGCCATATGGTGACCGCCCTTCCTCTCCTGCCAAAAGTGCTCTCGAGCTAAGGTGCCTGCTTTTCCACATCATTCAAAGTGTGCAAAACCAGTCACCACCTGTGAAGTGCAAATGATTTGAGGATGTATCTAACAACCTTGGAGAAGCTGAATGTTAGATCTTACGTTTGTCCTGCAAACAGGTAAGAGCACCCTTAATAAAACAACTCTCAGGAAGAAATTTTCAGCAAACTGGGCACACCATGACAATAGTGAGAATCAAAGGTGTCACAAAGCAAATGTGAATACAATAAGTAGACTGAAGGTGAAAAATAGGATTTACAGCTCACAGACTCCAAGATTGTATTTTTCTCATCTGAATCCCTTACACAACATGTTCACTGAACATGAATGCGATTTTCCTGTCTTTCAAAGCTGAGAGGAAGAACAACTTATTTCTTATTCTGAATTAATTTAAGCTTAAATCAAAGGATCCCCATTAAAGTTATCATTGCATGATAGGCTTCCATCAGGGAAGGCAATTAACTCTTTCACTGGTGCAAGAGTTAGAAATAGTTTTAAAGAAACCATTAGACAAATGTATGAAATAAAATGGAGCAGGTGATAGTCCTCTGCAATAGGTTTCCACAGTTAGCCTCAAGGCACAAAATGTCCTTTATACAGAGCAAAGGTACATGGTCTTCTAAACAACATTAGCATTTCAGGCAAATAGAAACAAGGAGGTGACTCCTGAAAGCCTGATGCAGAATCATTGTTTGGATTTGAGAGGTTTTGCTTATCTTTGTTGTGCATCAGTAGAAGGAAAAATAATAAATTCCACTTGACTACTCAAAGGAACACTAAGAAAGCATAAGGTTAAGGATCCAACCACTTACTTTAATACTTAAAGAAATATCCACAATTTAAAGCATACATGACTCAAAAAAGAAGCTGAAACTAGTTCCGGATAATTGTGCAAGTCACAGATTTCCAGACAATTTCTTGTGAATTTAGTTTTCCTAGGTTTACATAAGAAAAGTCATAGACGAGACAGAAACTGATAATTGAATAAACTGAAAGAACAAAGGTTTTTCTCCTCCACCCTCCAGGGTCTTTAGCATTTATAGTAATTTCAGGAGCTGTTGGAACATAAGTATATAAAGAAAGTATAAAATGAAAACCCATGCAATCTGGTTAATGAGATTTCTTCCTTACCAGGTTTCACAAATTCAAATGTTAAACATTAGTTCTCAAACTCTGCTTTTACTCAGATAACATTCTTCAAAATAATTTTGAAAAAGCTCATCTGTAACAGAAAACTCTTACAGTGCTAACAACCTTCTATGTTTCAAAAGATTAAGTACAGTTTTTCAAAACTTACCAGATTACTTGTACATAAGTTTTGACAATTTTTTGAGAAAGTACAGTACACTGCAGAAATCCATACACAGTAAAAAGCAGCTAGTCTGTTTAGCGGAAGATCCCACAGGCAAGTGTTCCTCATAACTTAGACAATTTCATCTGTCAGTCTGGTTCTTTCCTTGACTTGGCCATACAAACTCCTTTTAGTTTAGATGACGGAGATGTGACTGTGAAACTTCTGCATTTCAGTTGATTCAATATTTTTTTAAATCCTTGTTTACACTCCAACAACTTTTCAGCTTCCTGGAGTACTTGTCTTGAAATTGCACAACATCTATTTCATAGTTTCTTATTAAACCACTGAAACAAAAGAGCTGACCAATGAAAGTCAGCGTATCTCCTTACATAAATATCATTAACGTAAAGAGGAAACTAAATGCAATGCTTCTAATCAGGTGCTCCAAGCAACACAGAAACAGGGAAAGAGGAGAGAAAACTGGCCTAATCTTCATTTCTACTATTTCTAAATATTTTCAAGTAGATACAACTAAGAAAATTTGTTTGTGATGATGAATAACCTTGTTAGAACACTACAGTTCATATCAGTCAGTACAAAAATGTTAATTAATTCTCTATTTTAATGACTGTTTCCAAATGTTCCATTTCCACACCAAAATACCACTCAAAACAGACCCTTGTCTGCCTTCTGATGCAACATAGACACAGCTAACCAGAGCCAATCTGCTAGGGGGTCTCTACATAAGTGGGCACAATTGTACTGTTAAGTTTGCACCCGTATCATGAAAGAAAAATGGAGCTGACAGATAAATTGTGTATCTGGTTTAAAGAGACGTGAAGAGTCCTACATAAAGTTGGAGACACATTAAAGAGGTTAGTGGGAATTCAAGCTTAAGATACATCCAGCTCCCAGTCTGTGGCTTATCTCTATTGTACTGGCAGAGCTATCCAGAGAGTCATTTTGTGAACTGCAGTAGGAAATAGATCTAGCTTACATATATATATGTATATATAAACAAATGCTATGTCATTTTGGGGCATATGTATTATGCATTATAAAGAAAATGTGTTATTTTGTAAATAACATAGCATTTTGATCATCAGTTTAAGCTGACACATCCTGTCATTGCTGCTCAAAGAAGGGACCCACTTTTCCATCACACCTTCCCAAGCCCCACTCACTTGTCCAGCAAACATTCCTGCAGTCATGGGATAAATCAGGCTGACAATCTGGTTAACTCTAACCCAGCAACAACTGAAGTGAATTGGTTAACATTAACCTGATGCTGTTGTCTCTGATTCAGGCTGCAGCACAGTCCCATGTGCTGTTGTGCCCATGCACACTAGGTGAAAGTAGTTAAAAGCACCAAGACAGGAGGAAGGGATAAGCCAGGCTGGAGACAGCCGATGGGGTATTGCCAAGCACATGGCTGAAAGGTGGTTAGAGAAAGGAAGGGCTTTGTGGAGCAGGCTCCTTCTTTTTCTTCCACTTGTCCTGGGAAGTATTTTGGGGTTTCAGCCTCTCAGCCTCCTCACCACTACTCAAGGGAACTCTGAGAGAAGCCTAAGACTCATCTAAGGTGAGCTTAGCTTTCAGCTAAGGGCTTTCAGCTGCACAGGTGAGGGGGAATTACCACCCCATTGGCTTGTCACTTCTCCACTCCAGAAGGATGCTGCCCCTGCTCCAGCCCACAAGCAAAGCTGCTCAAGAGGGAACTCCTTAGCTCCAGCCAAAATAAGCCAGTTTAGTCTGACTGCTTAAATAGTAGCTCTTTGCTAATCCATCTCATCTTGGCTAAAGAAACTTCATCAGAGCTCACATGAGCAGCAAAACTGAAGACAAAGCTGGTGACAGGCTGTAATTTCTTCCTGAGGTAGAACACTTTGTGCTTTGAATAGATCTTTAGGAGATTTAGGACCCTCAGGGTTTGGTCTTGAGGACTAGTAGGTCTATACCACCCATACCCTAGCAGGTGCATGGAATAACCCACATCTACACTTTAAAAAAAATCACTCATACTCCAAGAGAGGATAGTTACGACTGAAATACCTGTGGGGAATGGCTCCTAGCATTTACTATATTTCAAATTGTTCCTGGATGTTATTTGGGCTAGTACTGATGTGGACCAAAACCAGCCAGGGACAACTCTAGCAGTTTAACAGTTGATCTATGTGGTCACTCAGGATTAAGAATGCTAACTGGCATGGATTTAAATTACTAGCTTAGATGTAGTCCAGGTAAACAAATATGTCTAAGTTCAAGCTTTTAAAAAGATTATTTTAATTGCATTTAATTATTCAACACTTTTTTGTTTTGGTTTGGGTTTTTTTTAGGAACTAACTGATTGTTAGGATGTCTTGGGTCTTGGTTAGGGGATGTATCGGGAGAAGCAGTAGGAGGGGAGAAGGAGGGATCAAGTTAAGAATCTGGTGAGGAATGTAATCAAGGTGCATCTGAAAGGCTGAAGAAGAAGTTGGAAGCCATATAAAAATGTTGGCATTTGGCTCTTAGGGCAAGGAAATTTGGTTAACATCAAATACATGTAACCAACCTTTTTTTAATAACTGGAAATATTTGCTATTACTGGTGCTGATAATTCTTCAAAGTGAGCATTTGCACACTCATATATGTGTAGTACATGCATACCTTGTACAAACGGGCTCTAACCATTAGTGCAATGTAGAGAGTTAATAATAACATGTTCAAACGAACAACTCATTTTATGATCCAGAAATTTTTCTTAGACTTACTTCCAACACTGTATTCCACCAGGTGTCACTGTAACATCCCATAAACCAGGACCTTCAACGAAAAAAAAAAACCAACACTGAAATCTCCTTTCGTATTTATGTTCCTTCTAAACACATTGGCCGAACAAACACTAGCAGTCATCTGAGTCTCTGGATTTTTCACCTGAACTTCAGGAATTCTTCAGGAAGAGAATATTTTGTGGAGTTTAGAAACCAAGCTTTAAAGGGAGGGTTTGTAAAATCTGTAAATGATGGAGAATCGAGTATTATTTTTAAGTGCATCTCTTCCATAAAACTGTATCCTGTCACAGAACAAGGGATCCGAATTCTGTGAGATATCATTAATAAACCTTGTCCTTTACGTTATAGTTCTACTAGCAGAACATCATTTCCTTCATCCCAAAGACCAACACAGAGAGAGGATCTGCAAGGGAAAAGACTGTGAATGAGTAGAAAAATAGCAGTGTAGTGAGTAACAGAGAAAAACAAACTCTATTATATTTTCCTACCTGAACAGCAGTATATTTCAGAGCACCTCACAAACTATGGATTCATCTTGCAAACTCCTTTGAGAGCAATAGAAATATATACAGACAAATGATCAGCCCTGATAGTAATGCATATGGGCTATCATATCCTGAGGAGAAAAAATGCACATTATTACTGCCAGCAAAGCAAGCAACTAATATTCTCTTTATACTTGAAATTATCATGATCTGTAAAGACAAATCTTTCCTGTATGTGAACATGCATATGATTGTGCATAGGTACAGATGAATGGTATAATATGAGAAGACTAATGATCTAAGTAAGACTCAGAGCTTTAGGGCTCCACTGCACTTACAGCAGAAGACTGAAATTGTCGGCTCAAGGCAGGTTGGCAGCCTCCTCTACCATACACCCCAGTGCACAGACAGAAGGTGCTACCCCTACAGCCAGAGAGATAGGCTGGGAAGCATCTCCTGGGCTGCCAAAGGTTGCAGCTCAACACATTAACATAAACTGATGCCAACTTCAAGTTATTTTAATACTCCAGAGCAAAAGCTCTCAAATTTCAGGGCAGCTCCCAGCTGACCCAGTCCAGGAGCCATGCCATCATCCCTGCCCCAGTGGCAGCAACCTCCATCAAAAAGGTAGGCCAAGCAGTTCAAGGCAATACCCACTCCAGCAATTTTATTTTAATCTGCTCCCGCGTGCGAGTCAGGGACATAAAATCTCATCAAATGAAACATTTGACCATGTGCCGCCATTTAAACACATCTGCATGCAGTTTCACAAAACCACAGCACACAGCAGCAACTGTAAGGACTGCAAAAACAGAAAAGGGGATGGCTGAGGGGGACATCTAGAGCCCCCAGATATCTGTGTCTAATCTGGACCGCTTGGGTCCAGTTACATAGCACTAAAAATTCCTTGAAGTTAGATCACATTCATGAGTCCTATCTTGATGGGAGGGGAAGTTGGGAGAGGTGAGAGAGACTGTCAATCCTACAACCAGACTACAGGGCAGAGCAATGAAAAGGAAAATCTCAGCTTTTACTTATCAGTTTCTAACCCCTTTGTCTTGTGCGGGTAGCTTTGAAAAGATATGCTGATGTGAAGCACTCACTAGTGGTGATGAATTTTCACTCTTTTCCAAAGATCACAGATTATTCTCATTTTCCCTCCAACCAATGGGCCCTCATTATCTTTTGAATTTCTCAGTAAAGCAAGTGAACAAGGACCCTAAGGGCAAAAAGCTTCCCTCCACTGCCCATGCCCCCCTCCCTTTTTATTTACTAGTGCAACTGCTAGGACAGCTGTTTGTCTGGCAATAGCAGCCAGTCAGTCAGGGAGCGCTTTGCACAAACAGAGTGAAGATCATACAAGAGAAACCCCCTGGAGTCTGGCTCAAGATTTATATCTATCTCTGAAGATTAGAGAAGTGGGGTTAGGGAGGGGGGAGAAGCAGACTGTTAAACTGGATCAAATTGGAAAGACAGTCATGCATGAGGTACTTAGCTAAACCAGTCAGGAGACAGGGATTTGTGTCTATTGATCTGCAGTAATGATGACTGAAGAAATGTCTCATTAAATGATGTACAATGATGGATTTCAGACTAGGCAAATTTGAGCTTGTGGAGATTAACAATAGCAAGAGATGTGAAAGCTAGGCCAGGATAGAAAATATAAGGAATGATAAAGGGTAACATGGATCTATAAATATGCTGCTAAAAAATTCAAATCTAAAAAAAAAAAAAAAAGTATCAGGGCTTACTAAACTATGTTTGCGTAATCTTCCTATATGACGTCAGGGGAGAAAGAAAGCTAGCACAAAGTGACAATAAAAACCTTGCTGTTTAGCAGATAAAGCTTGCACTGCTTTTTGTATTGCTTTAATACAAATCGCTTCCAGTACTTAAAGGGGATCTACAGGAAAGACAGGGAAGAAACCTTGATCAGGGAGTGTAAGGATAGGATGAGGGGTAACGGTCTTAAACTGAAAGAGAGTGGATTTAGATCAGATATAAGGAGGAAATTCTTTACTGTGAGGGTGGTGAGACACTGGAACAGATTGCTCATAGAAGTTGTGGCTGTCCCCTCCCTGAAAGTGTTCAAGGCCAGGTTGGACGGGGCTTTGAGCAGCCTGGTCTAGTGGAAGGTGTCCCTGCCCATGGCAGGGGGGTTGGAACTAGGTGATCTTTAAGGTCCCTTTCAACCCAAACCGTTCTATGATTCTATGATTAAAGAGGATATGTTGGCAAGGTATTTGCAAAGTTCTTTAGTGATCTGTTCAACTGTATTATCTATTAGGTGTCTTCTGATTGTTACTAACAAAATGTGCCATCTGAAATTTGAAGAAAACTAGATTTTGAATACAAAAGTAGCAGACAGGGCAACAGTGTAGGTGTAAAATGGCCTGATGCAGCATATCTGAAGAGGACTGCATGGAAAAGATGTGCAAAGGTTTTTAGAGAGGAACAGAAGGAAAGAAGATTGCATACTGCAGAGGGAGTGACTTGTTGCTCTGAGCATGTACATCAGTGTATAAGAAGATATAAAGCCAAGCTTAGGAGAAAAAGACAAAAGGAGCAGAAGCAGTATTGTAGATTACATGATCTTTGTAGAGATCTTCAGAACAGTCAGATGCTCAGCCTGCATAAACATCTCCCATAAAAGGCTTTACCTCTAACACCTCCTGGTTTCCATGGTACTCCAAAATACCTGAACATTTCATGTCCCAGTAGTTTCATAAAAATAAATTGCTCATCCAGAAATCCAGAAGAGAGCCCATCTGCATGGAGTTTCTGACAGTCAGAGAAGCAACAGTGCCCACTATGCAGACAGGAAATAGCAGGGGCTGGATTTGACCATTTCAACCACTGTGAAAGTGTGTTGCTGGAGTGCTGTTTGGATGCACGGCTCACTAACCTTTTGGTAAATATCTAGTTTCAGCCCCTATCCCCAAAAGTTCCCATCCTCTTCTACTTGACTGAGCAGGGCCCCTGGGTACAGGCACTGTCACTGGTCCACAGGAACAAGTAGTTCCCTTTCTCCACACAAGCAAGAGCAAAGCTGCTCATAGTAGAAAAAAAAATTTAAACAAGTTGTCTAAAACGTTTTTGAGCCTCCAACAGACAAACACGGGCTTGTTGCAAACAGCTGGAGATACATCTGATCCCTTCTTGTTTGAGGGACAGGGAAACATCCCTTGGGAAGACCATGGTTAGCTGGGAGTACCGACATGAGAAATCCTAGGGATGGTAACCCACCACATCATTTCCACCTGTGTTAACAGGTGAAAAGATAAATGCTGTGGGAATGACAACATTTCATCTCAACTCACTAATGTGTGCCACAAGCAGCCCAGTCGACTCTTCAGATTTTATCCTCTAAGGATTTCAAACCCCCCTAGAATACCAACAGCTGGCATGATTTAACATGTGGCCTTTCCTCACCCAGCTGGGCAGAGGGGAAGGACTGAGCATGCCTCCACTGTCCCCAAATTTGGATCAACCCTGATGAGAGGTGACCAGTGCTGAGCCCCGCAACCATACACCTGCTCCCCAGCTCTGGGGAACATGGGGCTTGGTCCTGTTGCCTTAACACAGGTCACTGGTGACACCTGCGCTGTTTTAGGGTATTCCAGAGCTTCACCCAGGGCTGGCAGTGTCTGGGCACCATGGCCGGGGTCTCCCCGGGCAGGGCCCGGCAGGCAGGGCCTGTCCCACCCCCAGACAGGAGCAGGGCAGCCAGGGGCACCATCAGGCACCTCCCTGGGGACAGGGATAGGCTGAGGCCAGGCTGGGATGAGGGAGCTGGAGACCAGCCCTGCTGTAGCATTGCTGGGGCAGAGGCTGATGGTCCCAGGGGACTGACATGGGGTCCTGGACCATGGGCAGGTGGGGGAGCCCTGGGGGGCCAGGCAGGGACAGCCAGGCCAAGGGTGCCCTCAGGGCCCAGCCCGGCAGGTGTCACCCCAGAGCAATGAGACCTCTGCCCTTCTGGACCAGCAGCTGAGAGCCAGAGGGATCATCCAAGCATCTCAAAAGGCAGGAGGTGCCTCTGTTTAGGCCATTGAACTGAGCCTGACATCTCCATTAACTGCAATAGCAGTCACTTGAATGTAGATGTATTGATTTTAAATTAATTATAATGCTTTAAAACAGTCTGAGTATTATTTGCCCCCAGCCATGTGCGCTGCCCCTCATGCTGGCACTGACGTGCTGTCAGACCCACAGAAAAGCATTTGTTTGGGTGCTGAACAAGCTTTTTCTTGTCTTTTGCTGAGGAAATTTCCTTCCAGCTGAGGGAAATTTCCTTCCTGAGGAAGTTTCCTTCACTGAGAAGTCAGGCAGATGCCTGAGCAAGGAGGGGGTGGCACACAGAACACTAACATACACCTGAACACTAACAGTGAACGTACACATCAAGTCTGAGAGAATTTATCATTCTGTGATTCAGCAGCTCTGACGTTCTCCCCCACTTTCTACACTCTCTATGTTTTGAGACCTGAGTTTCCCCTGCTCTGCCCTAGCAGTGTAGTCATTCCCCCTTGCACCAGCTCTGGTGTTTTTTTGATTCTTTACTGAGCTAATTCAGGTCACTGACACAGCAGAAAGCCGTTCACCTTGTTGTCAAGAAAATATTCTGCTAGCTCAGCAAGTTGAATTGGCTCAACACATCAGGTGAGCAGCAGGAAGAGGGGAAGTAAGGCCTAGAAAGAGACCCTTTGACCCAGCTGGTTTGAACCTTCACTCTAACAGCTGCTATTGTTAACTAAATTTAGGTCTGAGGATACATCATTGTCCCTTAATAGAGCGAAGCCTGGGGAGTAGGGTCTGCTGCTCATGATGTGTTTGAATGTGATGTTGCACAACAGAGCAGTGACCTCTCTCTCTGCATTATGATAATACAAATAATAAGAGTTGGCCTTTAATTGTGAGCACATCTGGAGTCCCAGAAGATTTGCAAAACAATGACATGCTTAAACTGTAATGACACACACTACCTCAAGGTAAAGCAGGCTAAGACTGCTAAGGAGAAATGTTAAACAAGGGATGTCATACTGGTTCATATGTTTATGTTCCCAAGATTAAACGTATAAATTGGTTTATGAAAAGTATATTATTTCTCCAGTATTACTTATGTGCACAGACACAAGCACACACATGCCTCTTCTAATGCTGAAAGGGCTCAGTGGAGCTGAAAGTAGAAAAGAATGCACTAGAAAGAGAAAATCTCTAGATCAGAACATATAACAGAATTACTTATTTTAAAACAATAACTGCAATAACCATTTCAGAAAAGGTCCTTCTGTATTTTTTTTGTCTTTTCCAGCAATGTTCGGGATATGGGCTAAATTACAAACCAGAGAAAGACTATCTGTGAAAAAGGCTAATGTGCCCTTTTGCCCTAATCCACAGCAGAGACGGTAAAAGAGACCATATCCTTCAACCTCTCCAGGCATTCGTGTTCACAGCCCAGTGTACTGGCGGATACCCATCCTAACAGCACCCAACAGCTGAGGTGCAGGCACACACTTTCTTTCATTGCTCCACAAGCTGAAGAAGTTGAACAGAGTGGAGAGCTGTGGGTACAGCAATATCTTGAAACATTACAGCATCAGAATCTGGAAGGTACCGGCCCAAAGGGAGCACTTGGTGCTGCTGTCAACACAGGCTGCCCCAGTAACTTCAAGGTGCTTTAGATTAGGCCAAGAACTAAGCTGAAGGCAGAGACTCTGCCCAAGCAGGACTTCCTTTGGTAGTGTCTCCAGGTCCGAAAGAGTGCCCAGGCACATACACTTCAATGTCTGCATGTCAATCAAAACAGTTTACTGCTTTTTCACACATTTTTCAGATAAAGATAATGCATATGAGAAATTGTCTATATGTGTATTTCTATAAGACCAGTAAAACAAAATAGTTGTAACTATTTCTTTAGTGTAGTAAAAAGTTAGCCTTCACTTCGTAGAACAGCTGTCTGCAAATGTTATCACTATTTTTTGATTGCGGTATCTCTGTCATGCTGGTTTTGTTTCTTTTGCTATTTTTTTGCATTAATGCAATTCCACAGATCAAAACAACAACAAAAATTCCCCAGGACACTAACTCAGAACAAGGAACACCAAGAAAAAATACTGGGTTTAAGATGTGAGGAAGTAAGTGAAGGTTCATGGTCCACCAAAGCCAGTAGTCTCTGCAACCAGCGGAAACCAATGTGGGATGACGTACATGTGCTCCAGCAGTGGTTTGTAACTGAGAGAAGGCTGAAGAGCAGCTGGGTTTCCTACTCCTGCTTGTTTAGAGGATACGTTTTACCTCTCTGTGGTAATCCCTGAAAAGGGGACGAGTCCTCATAATGCCCAAATGAGCCGGGTGCTGTGTGAGAAAGACAGAAGCTGCACTGACTCAGATCCTCTCTAGAGAAAAGAGGCATATGTTTCCACCACAGGACTATGCCAGGTAATTATTAGCAGAGTTAGTTTTCCCCTGGTTTGAGCAGCTACCAGCACAGCCTTAGCTGTGGCTGACTGCACCAGCGCCATGCTCGCCATTTGGGATTCTGGGTGTGCATCCTGCATCCTCCTGTGCCGCACTAAGCTGAGCTGCCCCACAGCGTCTCCTCTGTGAAGTTGCCTGTTTCTCTGGGCACATGAGGAACTGTGGCTGGATAGTGGGGACTGTTGCAGGGACTTTGGCCACACACAAGTATTCTCTGCCACGGTTGGTCACGGCAGCAGAAGGTTTTCTTGTTCCTAGATGCTCGGCGTTGTTTATCCACTGGAGGAATGTCTTCAGATAAAGCCATGAAGGGTTCACTCAAAACTTTTATGCTGCTGTGGACAAACATGTACAAAATAGGTAAGAAAACACATCTACTACAGAGCCTTTAGAGTGGGAACTCAGCATGCCCAGGCAGCAAGAAGAGCTAGAAATGAAGATTAGGCAGCAGAACTGCTCACCCAGTGAAAACCTGGCCCTGGCCCTAACGTCTGCCATCGGCGCAGGCGAGCAGCCCGCAGGAGGTGAATTCCTGGGCTGAATCCACACAGGCAGTGAGCCCAACCCCACCACCCTGCACCAAAACCACAATCAAGCTCAAAGGAAGGAGGGCAAATCACACCCGATTTTGGTGGACAAATGCCATACTGGATATAGAGCAAACAATTAAAATACTGGCTAAATTTAAGTCTAGGAGGCAGACTTAACCAGGTCTCAGCTACCTATATCACATTTCAAAAAAGGTCTTTAGGACCACTTGTGAATTCTGAGGCCAAGAACAACCACCAGGCTAGCATAACTAAGATACAGTATATTTAATGAAGAGAAATAGACAGAAGGATGCCAAAAGTTCTTACTTTGGGAAGGAATATTTGGGAAATTATATTGTACACATAAACCTAACTTTAAGTGATAAAAATTCTCAATTATTGATCATTTATTATGTTATGAGGAATGAATGTTTAAAACTGATTTGAGTATTCACCAACCTGCTACATTTACTTTCTGCTATCCAGTTATCTTTGACAAGGAACCTAAGATAGAATCTAAATTTTTTAATTTCATAAACAGGCACAGTAATGCATGAATATTGTAATTAAAATATGAAAAATATTCAAACTCAAACCCATATTTTTAAAAAATTATTTTTAAAAAGGTGCAAAGGTCTTTAGAAAGACAGATTACATTGGATCAGTTTTTTACATTTAATAAATAGCCTGGCCTTAAAAGCAATTGACAGAGAACCTTTAACCTATATATATACAGTTGTAATCCACAGCTGTGACAGTTATGAATTACAGGAATTTGACCTTGTAATTCATTGGTGTAGTGTCCCAATGCTATGTGGAAAAGTTGCACAAGAAGCTTTTTCTCTGTACATAATGATTATTGCAGATTTATGAGCCATGATTCCACTATGCATAACTGGTTTACTTCTGTGAAGCTCCTGAGGAGTGCAGATTTCCACAGGGCCTGAAGTGAGCATGGGGCGGGAGGAGGGAGCACAGTCCCACACATCACTAGTAACTAAATTAATAAGCATGATTCCCGTTCCTCTCTCTTCAAAGAAATCAACTGAAGAGAAAGGCGGCCATCTCTGGACTTACTTTTCAACCCCTGAGGCTTCCTGCCTGAGTTCATATCGCACCCTGCAAGAAAACTGCAACATGGCATGAACACATGAAATTAGGAAGAAGAGCTAGATCTGGTGTAAACTGGATGATTTCTGTTAAATCAGGCAGTCACTCAGCTCACACCTGCATTTGCTTTCAGCTCTCTAAGCTTACTCATATAGCCAGGGGTATAGTGATCAATAAAACAGTACGTAAACTGCCCTTCCTCATATACATGAGAGTAAGTGCCACACTCACTATTTTAGAAATGGGTAAACTCTGCTTACTTGCATTCACCTTCCATTACTCCACATTTTTTTTGGAAGAACATAACTAGACCGACTGCTGTCTTTATTAAAAAGGCATGTGATTCAAACATAATTTGTTGTTCCTGGAAGTGACTGCGGGATTGCTTCATATTTTGCACAAGTAATTTCTTAGCTCCTACTTGGATGCAGCCTCATAAACATGAGTAAATGATTAAGACTACTTGTTTCTCATGGAAAAAAATGTGGACTATGCATATTCAGCTGTGAACTCCCCCTCAAAAAAACCCCAACCATGCTAGAGTTAAAGATTACATACTACCTATGTATTATGGGGAAAAGGTTATTATTTTTTAAATGTATGAGGGCTGACACCTTACAGAAACAGAAAAACTCTTTAAAACACCTATAAAAAACAATGAGAGTTTTGTCACTGACAAATTGATCAAGGATGCTGCCAACTAGTAAGTTTAAAAATCGTAGGCTCTGTTTTGACAAAGAGTGTCATGAATCTCTAGATCACAATATTTTTCAAGGCAACCCTAAAACAATATGTTTAAATGAAAAGGAACATTCTGCCCCATATTTCTTAACAGAATTCAAGACGGCAGCATGGCACGTCTGGTTGATTGTCTTCAAAATCCGGATGATTAGCAACTTTATTTCATTTCACTTGAAAGTAAGAAAAATTATGACCTAAGACTACCAAGCAGCTGCGAGAAGCTGCAAAATATGTGGCAGTGGGACAAATGATTAGTCTTCAGCTTGATCTCATAATTACATCATAATAGGTGACATGATTGGATAGGTTACAGTAATTAAAGTGATGAAAAGTGCACATTCATCCCCTATATGGCTCTCATTAGAGTTACACCCAACTGCTGCTGTTGTAGTGAATGAGGCTGCCTATCCTCTTAGCATCCAATTATCCCCTAGGCATCCCCTGCCAGTGCTGGTAAGGGCCCTGTTACCACTCCCACCCAGGCAAGACCTATCCTTCTCTGCTGCTGAAAAAAAAAAGACAAAAGTCTTGAAGCCTGCTGAAGTTCGGTTTTCTCTCCCAGAGATTATTACCTGAATTTATTGCCCACAATTTCTTCTTCCATGTTCTTAAGGTCTAAGAATATTTATGGTCTCTCCCCGCTGGGGACTTTTGCTACCAATGTAACTGCTTAATGCCAGTATTATGGTTCCAGCTCATCCGTATGGGTGTGGGCAGCAACCTGTGCCAGTGCAGGTTAAACTGCGGGTTTCTTCTACCTGAAGTTTTTTTCTGTCTGATTTTTGCCTCATGTTTCCCTTGAAGTAATGAAGCACTCAGTCATGATATCCTCTTAGGAACTTGTCAAGAACTACTTGAAAAGTGGAAACGTTATTTTACTAACTCCTTCACTCCCGTGCATGTTCACACCTGGAGAGGGATGCTTACAGTAAGCAAGGATGGAGATTGCTAATGTGAGCGTCACCAGAACCAAGGCTGTCTCTGACAAGGAGAGCCCAGTCCCGCAGTCTGCTACAAACAGAGAAGACCTTTTTGCAGCAGTAGTTAGGTGAATGCCCAGAGGAGTCCTGGAGGTCAGTCCATCTCCAGCTGGTTTAATGGTATGCAGACCCTAATAGAGGGTGGTGTTATACAGGCTGAAATGTCTTTGCTGCTCCATGGGCATGGCTTTAGCCTTCCAACAATACAAACACAGCACAGTATACTGTGTCCATTAAATACTCTACATATACACAATAATTCAGGTGTGTCTCAAGGAACTTGCTAAACATTCTAAGCCATGTCACAGCCTTGCAGCACTGACTTTGCGGTAGCCTAAACATTTTTAACAAGGAGAGTTCCTCACATATCATATACAAGTATTGAATCTAGACACATCTCAGGCTTCTACTTTATGTGTTTTGTTTTCTGTTTTTCTATACAACCACCACATACACTTCTGGCAGAACACAGTACCTGAATACACAGAGATCAGCAATCAGAGCATCATTTTGTTCTCAGTTTTATCCTGTAAATGCATTACATTATTTGATGAAAATGCAAAAACTGGCCCATGTATAAAGACCGTTAAAAGGCCTCTCAATCTGCAAGCTATCCCTCTGCTAAAGGATGAGATTAACATGCCTCTCAATGTCTAGAATTGTTCTTACGCTTCATAATTTGTGACTTTGAATGCTCTCCACCTCATCATGCCTCATCCATCTCAATTCCTCCCTCTTCTCCCACAGAGTTAGCAAAGAACATGCTTACAACCTCTGAAGAACAGGAACTTTCTGTTAGCCACAGAAAACAAGGCTGCTCCAATAAAATGAAACTTAAACCTCTTTGTATAAATTAGGTTTTTGGCTGCTTTTTTTTTTTTTTTTCCTAGAACATGTATGAAACAAGATGCTTTTGAAAGAAAGTATGTATACAGTGTCAAGCTTGAAAGATAAGCTTAGGTAAATTCTTCAATGTGTTTTTCCTTACTTCTCTGACCCTTGCCCCTGACAAACTACCAGCTTAACATCACACAAGGCACGCAAGGACTCATTAGATGCTTTAGGTCTGCTTAGGAGAAGCTCCTTCAGTGTGTGTTATATACAAGTATAGCAGTATTACTTGTAACAGTATAACTGTTAAACAAGTGTAACAGTAGGTTCAAGTCTATATGAGAAACCTGGGTTTGTCCCCACCATACTGACCAACCTCCTTCTAAAGTGTTTTGAGCTGATTTTGTTCTGAAGTCCTGTCTTGCTGTTCATCCTGAGGCTAGACATCCTTGAAGCAAAACCATAATTTCTCATTTGCAGGTGGCTACACAGTAAAGGTATCCATATAATGAATACTAGATGAGATGATACATTATCCAGTAGTAGATGACTCAGTTAATACCATTTGCACTAAACACACAAAATACTCCTAACACTTACGCTTGGAAAACTAACTGTAAAGGAAGGGCACATGTTCATGCTAAAAAGTAGCTTGTCTACATCACTGGGTGAATCCTGTCTCTTCCAAACTAAGTCAGTGACCAAAATCAGCTGCATTCAGCTGTCAGAAGTGGTCTGCCAGGGCGTTTTCATGCTGTGTCTCGTATCCCATTGTGTGACATCCCCACAAGTATGACATCCCCACAAGTTATTAGTCAAGCTCAATGTATGCCTTCTTTCTGAACTAATCTTTTGCCTTGACTCAAAGCCCTTGCCTTTAAAACTGTATTTATTTAAAAGCTAGTTTTAATTCTCCTCCTTACAAAGGGAAATTTGGAAAAGTACACACAAACCAATGTAGCAATGTGACAGGGGTTACACAAGTCCTTGAATAACAGCTTTGAGAGCTATAGACTACTTCATTCATCTTAATGATTATTTAATCTTGGAAGCTGACAGTAAGTTCCTTGCCTACAGCATATTGAAAACTGACAGAGAGAGGGCATGATAAAGTAATGTGAATTTAATAGCAAAATAAATAATACAGAAGCTACTGCACTGATTGCATTGTTCATTATCCTACTGAAGTCAATAGGAAAGCCGTGTTTCCAACACCTTCTGGAAGAAGTGCAGTTTCCACCTGAGCATTATACATGTTTGCAATGGGAAACACATGGCCTTGGACAAGCAACCAACTCCTGCTGAGCCCAGGGTGGTGAGAAGATTGAAAAGGCAGCTTGCCTGCCCTTCCTTCCACCAGTGCTCTCCTGTACAGTAAACTCCTTCAACAATCATGAAAGGAATACAAATACCACTCCCATATTTTTTACAGCCCCAGCCTCAAGGGCATGACTTATCAGTTTACTACAAATCGTTGGGTTAAAAATAACTGGGAAGGGAATTATTCTCTAGCTACCTGTCCCAGAGGGCAGGGCCAAGCCTTCAGTGCCCAGGAGAAGGAGAAAGCTTCCTTCCCCGGTGTCTGCCAAGCCACTTCCTCCTCCTTATGAGCCTCCTAAAGGTTTATGACAGGCAAAAGCTGTTTTGGCCTTCCAAGGCTGCTCACTTGCCTGTACCAATTGCCAGCCAACTACCCAGGTTCTGCTGAGAGCTGCTCAGCACTCACAACATTATTGTGCTCAGCACAAACACCATGGCAGAGGTTTTTGCATATTAAATTGCCCAGGATCACCAGACCCCGTTTATTGCAGCACTGCCTCTGTAAGGTTATTTGGGATTGCCTTGCAGGCCTTTTTGGCGAATATTTATGATGACCCTTAACAAATAGAACTAAACCTGGCACTATTATTAAAGAATATATTCTAAATCTCAATTGATGGAATGCAAAGCAGTACAATTCCCAGTACCAACCCATGTATGACTGACTGGTTTTGATCGCCCACTGAGACTGATACAAAAAAATGCATGCTCTCATGTTGTTATATTGTTTTTCAATAACTGCAGTTCTTTCAAAGATGACATACGTTTTGCAAAAATCTATATTGTCCTATTTATTCCTCCCCCTCAAGTTTTCATTTATGCTGGGTCTCATTTGTAGGTTTTGAACCAGTATTTGGCATTGAAGAAGCTATTTTCTATGAGCACAGTATTTTCACCAATTCTGTGTTCTTTTTAAATCTAGTCTTGAGGCTGTCTCAGAGTTTGACTTTCTCAGCCCTTCCCCTCCATAGTCACCCTCATTTGTATGCATTTGTTTCTGACAAACTGCAAGACAAAGACTGGAACAGGCCACTTTTATTCACATGGATATACTTCTCTTTAAAAGTCTCTCAGCCTTCAGTGTCTTGAAGTGAGAGACCCACCACAACCTCCTTCAGCCAGAAGGACACTGGCATTTGCTGACAAGGTCCAGCGAGGATTAGTCTGACTGCTAAACTGCTGCAGTAATGAATGCTTTGCCTTACACCATGTCTAACGTTTTAGTCTAGATTTCAAACTCTCCTTTGCAAAGAAGGGGCAAGTCTCAAATACTAAAAACCTGTGTTAAAGACATATACCAAGAATGCAATGTACCCGGTACATGGTAAAAAATACGCCTGATCACATATGGTGTCTGAAAAGTTAAAAAAACAGACATTAACACTTACAAAACAAGAGCTCGATTAGAATAAAGGTTTACTAAACTTGACTTGTTCTAAAATACTATAAAATCTAACAATTATCAGTTGTCTCTAGGACATGCAAGTTGGTTACGTACTTTAGCATAGCAGCGCAGTATTTCTGACCTGCCAGCAGTGTGAACCTACCCGCCTCAGCGCAGCCCATCCCTGAAAAGGCTTGTAGAGAGTCAGCCAGCCTACTCGGAATTCTCCGGCATACTTTTAAAAGGCCAACGGCCGGGGCCTGTTGGATGTGCGAGCTGCGCTCTGCAGCCCCTTCCTCACCCCGCACCTGCAGCCCCCCTGTGCCACAGGTCTTCTCCAGAGCCCGGCTGCTGAGCCAGTCCCACCCGCACAGAGAGCTGCCCACAGCATCCTTTAAAAACAAATCCGTCGTTAATTCAGCCCAGAGTCTTAACGCACAAAAGCTCGCACACTTGAAAGGCGCATTTTGCACCCCTGCGTGGCGATGCCGCCCCGGGGGCGGGTTACGGGAGCGGGAAGCCCCAACACGACCCCAGCCTCGCTGCAGGGGCCCAACGCTCCCGTTTGTCCCGTCCCGCTGCGTGCCCGCCGGCCCCACTCGTGTCCGCCCCCCCCGCGGGCACCCCGCGACCCCCACCGCGCCCCTCCTCGCCGGGGCAGCCGCCTGGTAATTAGCCTGCAAACGGCAAAATAGCCCTGTTCGCTTAAAAATATATATGCATCTATATAGAGAAAGATATACGTGCCATATATATATATACGGCCTGCCAACTTGGGGGGTATGCAGGCGATGCTGGGGGCTACGCGGGTTTGGGGGGAGCCCCCCAATCGCGGGAACCTCTCCCCCCGACCCCGTCGCCCCGATGCAGCCGCCCCGGAGCAGCTGTGGATGGGAGAGGCAGCACCGGGGAGGGGAGGGGAGGGGAGGGGAGGGGAGGGGGGAGGGGAGGAGGGAGGGGGCGGCGGGGCCGAGCCGGCCCCTCGGTCCACGGCAGGAGGAGGAGGTACCCCGCGCTGCAGCCCAATGGGAATAGTGGCGCTTCCCTTTCTCCCGCTTCCTTTCTCCACCCCCAGCCCCGGGCTGGGGAGGCGGGAGGCGGCAGCGCTGCAGCCCGGCCACCGGCGGGGCGCGGGGCCGGAGGCAGCCCCGCACGGCCCCTTCTCCGCCCAAACACCTGCGGGGGGGAGGGATGCCGGGGGGCGGCCGCCCCCCGCCGCGGGAGAGCGGGCTGGCCCCGGAGCCGCCCCGGCGAGAAGGAGGAGGAGGAGGAGGAAGAGGAGAGGAAGAGAAAGGAGCAGGAGGGAAGTGGGGAAGTTGTGCCTCGCCCGCCCCGCCGAGCGCCGGAGCCATGGGCCCCGCCGGGGGGGCGCGGGCCGCCCCCTCGCTGCTGCTCTCGCTGCTGCTCGGAGCCTCGGCCCCGCTCTGGCTGCGGGCGGAGACGCTGGGTGAGTGGGGGGGAATGCTCGGCCCCCCGGGGCGTCCAGCCTGCGCTGGGGGCAGCGGTGGGGCGCTGGGGGGGGGCGGGGAGGGTGCCCGCCGTCCTCGCCTTGTTGCTCCGCGGGAGCGTAGCCTGAGCTGCTCTCAGGGCTGTATATAGTTGACCTGGTTAATCCTCGCCGGGTTTATCCCCGTGTCTGAGTAGCTGCGAGATTAAAGTGGTAACCGGCCTTACGGTAAATGTATACTACGGCTTTCTTGATCTTTCGGTAATTAGGACTTTTTCTCCACTTATTTGCCTTACAAAAAAAAAAAAAGAAAAAAAAAAAAAAAAGAAAAACAGTCTCCTTCAAGTTGGCAGGAGGCCGGGAGCGGCTCCGGCGGTTCCCGCTGCCAGCTGGGCGCCCGGCTCCGGCCGCCCCTCGCCAGCCCCGGCGGGAGCCCCGGGCGCGGCGCTGGGGCTCCTGGCACACCGGCTCTGCTCCCGCGGGGGCTCGGGCGGGCCGGGGCCGGCAGCCCCTGCCCCACAGCTGGGTGCAGGCAGCTCTGCTCGCCTGCTGCCTCGCTGAGAAGGAGAAATGCCCTTACTCCTGCTGGGACACGGTTCTGTAGCAATCTGAAGGGGACCTTGCGAGCCCTTTGTGGTAGTGCTGTTTGCTAAAATTAGGGTCCAGGTACTATTCCCTTTACTCTGTGTTTTTATGCGGCTCACGTTAAGCTTCCTGTGTAAACTACTAGTACAGCTGACTTCTACCGACGAGTTGCAACCTTTTGGCTGTGGCATTGCATGGGCTGATGCATCCATCTTAGAAGAGTTTGCTGACAGCAACTGGTAAAATAGTTAGCACTGGAAATTAAGCATCATGATGAGCTTGACAGCGCATTCAGATAAATTAATAGTCGCCGTATTAATGTTCCGATTTGGCTGCAAATTCCAGAACCCAGTGCTGTGCATTAGCATTTCATCCAGGCAGTGGTACGAAGTTCTTTATTTGGCTGATTTATACCAGTTTTTCCTATAACTTGCTATTAATGGAGATTTCTGATCCAGATCTTCACAGAAGGGAGAATTTGGTATGGGTTGTGTCACCTTTCCACTTGCCAGCTTCATGCCAGCTTTGCTATTCTGTCCTCAATATGTTTCCCCATCTTGAAACTCCAACTTGATATGTTCCAGGAAACACATATGTAGCAAAGAAAAAATATTCCCTCAATCCCTCTTTTCATCAGTATTCTCGTGTGGTTTTTTGTTTGTTTCCTTCTTCACCAATGTTTATTTCGCACGTGATGACATCAAAGAGAAAGTAATTTGAAGAATCAGAAGTAATAAGTTCACTGGAATTTCAGGGGGTTTTAGTGCATACAGTGGCACTAAGTAGTAAGTATGAATCCTACTCCTTGTCTGTATTCCCAAATCAATTATGTTGTATTCATGTTAAAAATGTTTCTACTATCAAACCAACAGCATGGAAACACAAGTAATATTTTGCCTGTTTCTCTTTGGACCGAACTCAAACTTACAATATAATAGTCCAGTGTCTAGAAAGCAGAAGAGATTTTGATGCGTCTTTCCTTTCTCCTCAGGGGGCAGCTATTCTATTTGTTTGTTTATTGATATTGCCCTATAAATTAGGGGCTAAGTGTTCTAAAGACACCAGTGGAGAAAGGAGATAAGTGGATACAAACTTCCTGTTACACAAGCTTCATGACTTGATTTAAAAGTTGCAATGGAGCAAGAGAATTGCCAGAGTGAATCAGGCTTGAGTTTCAGCTAATTCTGTATCTTGTCACCACTGGTGTCTCCCACCAGCTGGTTCAAAGAAAGATGCGCTTGTTTAAATATATTGATTTAAAAATACTCATTTTTAAAAATAAAGTAGTACATTTTTCTGGCTTCTCATGAGCTGGCTGCATAACCTGCTTTTTTCATGACCATCTCGCCTTCCTCTTCAGTTTTTCCTGAGGGTTGCTACAGAACAAGGATAAAGCTGCTGTTACAGCTTCTGTTCTCTTAAGTTTTAAATAAAGGAAAGGCCCCTTTTTTCACTGTGGCTTGGTTACTTTATATCATGGCTCGTATCGGAGTGTGACTGTGCAGAGCCCAGGTGTCAGCTCTTTTTCTGCTCTTGAAAATATGTTAAATGTGTGTGTTGTCCAAGAACATCTATGAAATGTGGAATTTTGTTGTTCGTAGAATGATGATGGGAAAGGCTGAGCGTTTAGGGAACTGATTTTAATTAAAACATATTTATAAGCTTAGTAGGTCTCACCTGGGGACAAATATCACATCTATGACTGTGCATGAGTAATAAATAGCTTTGGGATTTATAATAAAAGGTGGTTCTTTTTCCCTTTTTATTCTGCTGTACGCTAATCTTAACTTCTCTTGTGGTTTCTGTTGCCAGTTCTTTGCTGACAGCTACAAAATATACCTTGTTCCCTGCCTGCCAACCTCACACAACTGTGCCTGACCTGGTATCTCTTTTCAAAATCTCCTTCCAGTGGTTCGAACCCAATGCAGAAGGGAGGCAAACCTGAACACAGTATCTTTGCCTTTCACTGTTTTCTGGTTTGTCTTCTGGTCTCATTGAGCAGGACCTTGAACCATGTAATTGTGGGCAGCAGATATCTAAATTGGAGTTGAATCTGAGCCTGTCTTCTGTTACATTTCTTGGCCAGTAGGTCTTAAAACTGGCCCAATGGTTGGTTGGTTGTAGGAAGGTGTAAGAGAAAGGGGGATTTTACTCTATTAAGAACAAGATTTAAGCCACTGCTCTTGCTGTAACTCACTTAGTTTCACTTCAAATAAAGCACAGCAATGAACCTAGTTCCATGTGGGATTTGCAGATCAGCATCTGAACGTGAACTTCGCTTGCGGTATTCCTGGGTCTGTTGACAGTTGAGCCCAATGCCCAGTGGGAAGAACTGATGGCCAGTAGACTTTTAGACATTTGGAGGCAAGGCTGTTATTTAATGTGACAACAGCATATGCAGTAATTATGAGAGATTATGCCTGTTCTCAGGGGCTTGTACAAAACCCGTACTGAAGAATATTGGTGTGAGCATGCTAATCCAATTTGAATGCCCATTTCCAGCAGTTTGAAATGCAGATAGAGATGAATCTTTCTTGTACCTAACCCCACCCCCCACTCCGGTTTCTGCATATAAGTGATTAGTAAATTTTCAGTTTGTTTGCGTTTTGTCCTTATGTCTGCTTCCTTCCTTGGCTCCCTCTATCTTGCCTTGTGAATGCTGACTGGAATCGCTAAAGAGGGAGGCAACAGTTTTCCGGTTGCAGTTCATAAGCAGTGCGTGTACCCACCACATGAAAACTGCAATGTTTTCAGTCGCACAGACTTTGCTATAAATAGCTCTAAGCCCTTTATATGTACTTCTCTTTAGGTTATCAGGGGACGTTTCAAACAAAATCAGAGACAGGGAGGCTACTGGGAGTCTCACTGACAAAGGAGGGAGAAAAAGATACCTTGGGAAAGTTATTACCTGCATGCGCACGTAACAGGCATGGTTCTTGAATCATATTTCATGCAAATTGTTGATTTGCATATGCAAAACTACCTTCATTTATATTTATTGAAACTGTGCTACCTTTAGTCCACTGGAGCTACATGAGTAGCACAGTAAAACTAGTTTGAAAAACACCAACTTTGAGGTTGCTTACGCTACGTATAGAGATGCCTCAAAGCCATTTCAGATAGCAGAAGTAGTGTAGTTTTGAAAGCCCATCTGAGCTAACATACCATGCCCAGCAGTGTGGTCCTGAGTAGTGGTGGTCACTGAAGTCCTCAGCAGACATACCACTGTAGTTTGGGGCCAGCTGTATCGTATCTGATGCTCTCCTGTGGCATGTACTTATCAACACATGAGTTTGCGCCATCTGCTAAGAATAAAACAAGCCAGACAAAATCAAAATAAAATCCTTCTGACTGGATTCAGTGGAATGGTGTTGGATCCTAACTATCTGCAATAAAAAAATGTTAATAGCAATGCATAAGAATGAGCACACAACTTCCCCAAAAGGTTTAATTAGCATTACAGCTGGGAGTAGGAAACTCAAAGTGGGACAATCTAATAGTGATATTTAAATAAAAAAGCATAGTGGTTTGGCCAGTTTTAAGAGTATATAGATATCTTCATTTTTGCTTTCAGAATAAATGATGAACTAATTAAACTGATTTTTGTCTGTGAAAATTGTGTGAGTGCTAAAGCCACATTTTTGAGGTTGGCTGGATGCTTGCACATAGAGAGGCTGCCAGTAGTTATGGTTAGAATTGTTGATCCTGTATAATTAAGCCTGGGAGCTGAGAGTGTTATGAGGAGGAAACATTTTGGTCTTTCAATTCCCTCCCTCCCTGTCTCTTCTTTTGACAGAGCCAGCACTTGCCTCTGAGGAGTTTCCTTCTAAGATGTGAAGGCTTAGTTTGGTGGTGGTGGGACTTTCTCATCCTCCCTGAGCAGGATTTCCAGTCCCAGTGCAATCCTACTCATTATTTCCATTTCCCTGATGGGACGGGGCTGCTGTCTGGTGGCGGCAGCTGCCTGTGCAGCAGCTCCGTGCTGCTCCTCCACGTAGGCAGAGGGAAGGATGAGCGTGCCCAGGCCATGCTGTCTTTGCCCATCTCCAGAAGGCTTCAGTAAAGGTGTTTTCATGCACCATGAAGAGGGACAAGGAGAACAAATGGGGAAAGCAGATCAGGGCAAGGCTAGAAACCCAGACCCAAGGCCTCCTACAAAACTGGGTTCTTCATTTTGATATTTAATGACACGTTTAGGCTCAAGCTGTTACTGTAATTACAGTAATGTTCATCAGTCATTTAGTAAAGCTTTAAAACGTTGTTTCTTCCCACAGCTGCTGCAGAAACCTTGTTTCCATCACGGTTTTAATCTGTGATGTTCAACTTTCTGGCACCTCCACCACAAATTGTTCAACAATATTGGATTTCAGTCTAACGCTTTGACATTATAGTTGAAGTCATGTTGATGTCATCTTCCAGATGTTCATGTCTACGGAATAAAAATTGTGTTTATTTGTTTTATTTCAAATTACAAAAACACATGGGGAATTCTGGATGCGATCCCTCATGCTATACAAAGGCCTGTGTGTCCTGTCAGAAATCAAACAAAACTTTTCTTCATGGTGTAGTAGGAGAGACTTCAAAACACTGGGAACATAGGTGGATTTCTTCACCCATCCGAACAAAATGGCTTTGTTACATGCCTGAGCCTTGTTGTTGCAGCTGCGGTAACTGCGCAGACGGGAGACATGCAGCTTCTGCCCGAAACTACTTGTATTTTGCTCTGGTGCCACACCAGTTCTGCGTTGGTGGGTTGCTTTGACTTAAGTCAGCTGTGCTTCATTTGTAACACAAGCTCGTAACAAAAAAAGTTTATTTTGTCTGAAGGTGTGGAAAAAAAAATTTTTTACCTGTAAACTAAATTCAAGCATCCTGTGGGTCGTCCTCCTCTGGGAGGCTTTGGCAGCAAGGTCCATGGCTGACACTGGAGCTGTTGCCCTCCCTGTTGCCTCAGCTTGCTCCCAAAGCCAGGGGTTTCTATTATCCCATGTTTCTTGTGTCAGCATGGTACAGGGGAATTGATGTTGAGATGACTGGGAGCCACAGAGCTGAAGGCTTTAAAACAGAATTTTAATAGATAAGCTGTAATATGAAGTATCATGCCACATGTGAGGAGTACTTGGGTGGTTGTAAGTGTTAACATTTTCAAACCCAAGAAAGAGTCAGCACTTGCTGATCTATTAGTATTTTGTCACAGACAGAAGAGGCATAGTTAAACTCGTGGCCCTTAAAACAGGTATCTGAGAATATACTGATTTTCAACAAGTGCTAGTGCTTGTGTTTTGAAAACGAATCTGCTATTTTTTTTAGATTAAATTCAGTCCCTGTGACCTCTGTGTGGAAAGCAGAATAATACTGTATCAAAATAAATTGAGCAGTTACACTGAGGTATTCACTCTTGAGATGAGTGAACGACTGTTCAGACCTTTCTGCTGTACCCTGTTTCAAAACTTGAGAACGTGATTGTTTGATAAAACTGCTAATCAAAAAATGCAGTCAAATAAAATGAAATTATGGAGTTTCAGTATGTGGTGTACATAGGGTGGCATAAAACATTCTGTTCTGTGCTATTTTTCACACCCATTTGCAAATACCTTTTATACAGTCTCATATTGTCACAGAAGAGACAGAAATGACACTGTGGATCATACAGCACCACAACCAACACTATAGTACTTAAGTAATGGTGTAGCTGCTTTCCTTTCTATTTTTTTAAGTTCTGATATATTTCACAGCAACTATATGTAACCACAATGAAACAGAGATCACAACATTTCCTGGTTTACAGAGTCTCTGAGCAAACCGTTCTGGTTAATAACTTGATGACAAGTATCAGGCAGGCTGGTTGCATGAAAATACTGAAAAAAGGCGTTTTTTGCTTTGAATGCTCTGGGTCAGAAACTTATTGTAGCTCTTTGGCTGTATCTTCATCTTAGTTCAGTTAATTTTTGCTTCCATTTCTACTGGAGTTGTAAGGAACCACTTGTGTTAGATTGCAGTAACCATGGAGGACATAGCTAGTTTCCTAGAAGTTGGGTTGACTGAGTCAAAAGGCAAACCAGAAAATTGCGTCTCGCAATTATTGTTTCCATCACAAACCAATTAATTTTCTCTTGAGATATTTGTTAATTTATACTTTGTGGATAATGGGGGGTTTGCATAATTTGCTCTGAGAAAAGTGGTGTGCTTTCTGTCGTCCTCTTCTATTAACAAATCACATATTTCACCTAGGCATACAGACAAAAAAGGTGAATGTGTGATTTTTCAAGTAAGCCGGGACAGGTTTGATTTCAAGAAAAAAAGACTACCCTTAATCACTGATAACTGTCAATCTTGCCTGACTTGTATCACACTAACAAGGGAATTACATATTAAAAAAAGGATGGTAGTGGTTTAATTCTATCATGTTCAGCCACTTCCTCTTACCCATATTAAAGCTGTTTTGAAATCTTGCCTTCCCACCTGCTACTGTAACTGGAACAGCTCCGCTTCAGCCTCTCCTTACCCTGGTGTCTCTGCATTCCCTGTCCCTGTGGGTTTGTCAGTCCTTAGCACTGCTGTGAATATTCCTATTCCTGTGCAACCCAATATTCGAGTCTGGCCCTGAGTTTGCAACATATGTTTCCCACACAGTCCAAATTTGGTGCTATATACTGTAAGTTAATCTCCAGTATAGCATAGCAAAGATAAAAACCTGGGAAAAAAACAGATGGAGAAAGTAGAGCAAACAATTTGCATATATATGATATGTCTCTCAGTTAAGATTAGCATTTCCTACTTTGCCTGAAAAGCCCTTAATTGAAATCCAACTGCATGTTTGCCCAGATCAGCAGAATCAAGAGGAGATGCCCTAATAGCACAATGTCCCCCCAACCCAGAGGGACTTCAGCATGGGGTGGGGGGTGGGCTCCATCTCCTGCTGTGGCCCCATGTCCCTGCCACATTGCTGGGATGCTGTGGGCAGAAGGACAGGGAAGAAGCCCCTCTCCGTGGGATATTTGTTCCCTATAGCCTTTATAGCACTGGAGCTTCACCGGGGTCCTGAGTGGTATGACTCTTCATGGGTGGCTGGTGGAGGAGCACGACTGTCTTCCCATTTATTTAGTCCTTCAAGGTTCCTTCTGAGCATGCAGTTACAACAAGTGCTTGGGCAATGAACTCAGTGCCTTCTCAGCATCTCTGCACTTGAGGGGCATCATGTGGATGTGTATCTTAAAGTACGCAGGTGTTTGTTAGAAAACAAAAAATCAACTTTCCCTTTGCAAAAAGGAGACCCTGTGCTTAAGATTGCTCTGAAATTTCCGTAAACATGTAGCTCCATTCTCTTTTCTGTTTCCAAAAACACACAGGCTAATAAAATGTTGAAGCGGTCAATTGCAGCAATACGCCACAACCATAAAAGAAAAGCATTCACAAATATTAAATGCAGCTATGCAGGGAATAAATAAATAAATTAGACACTACAAATCTCTTTTGTTGCAGCAGTTAAAAAGGCACAGAAGTTTTCTCACACCCACAGGCTTGAGAGTGCTGTATTTAGAGTGCTGAAAAGCAAATTCCAGTGCTGAAACTCGCTTCTCTGGAGGGCTACATTTGGGTATACTGCCTAAGTCCTGGAAGCAGTGACTAAAACATACTTATTTTTGACATGTACTCTGGTACTGTCTGTCTTTCACAGATTGTGATGGAACCAGATAGTGATCCTGAAAAGCAAAGGCAAACCTAGTTTTCTACTACTTCTGGGTATTTAATAGAAGCAAAGCAAGAAAACTCTATGATGCTATTTACATTTTTGAGTAAACCTTGTCCTTTACGTGTTGCAGGATCTTGTTCTTTACAGAATGCAGCAATTTCTTAATCCTGTGTCCTCATAAATAATTTGTAGAAAGGGACTACCAGGCTGTAACTGCCATTCTCTCCTTTGGGCACTGTGATTTCTACATTAATCCAAATCATCTTGTCACGGAGGTCTAATGTGTAAATGTAGTCAAGTAGTGTTAGGTTTCATCCTAACACAAGTCTCTAAGATGTATGTGCAGATGAGATGGTTGCTCTCCAGAAAGTTATTTGATTAAGCAGCAAAATTAATCAAGCCTTTATGGATACAGTGAAATGGGAAGAGTTTAATTATGTGAGGTTCTGGTTCACATCTGTGTTAGTTTAAGTAAGACTTACTCTACTATTTGTTAAGGTTGCAAACCTGTATGCTGAGTGTCAAGGTCCCTCTTTGGGGGAGTATGGCTTCCTGGTGATTGAAGAAATTGCTCGTGAGGAAATTTCTGCTTTTGTTTGACATTTTAGCAGCTAAATAAATAAAATCTCAGGTCTCGCCAGGTCTTTGCGAGCTTCTTCAAAGATGAGATGTTTTCGGGTAGTAAAGGCTGCCCAGGCTGTTTGTGGCAATCCAGCAAAGTCATTGCCATGTAGGTTAGCACAGCTGGAAAGATCTCCCCAGCTACTGGCATATGTCTGTGCCTGCAATTGCTAAAAAACTTTGAAAAATGGCAGTATGGTCGTAAGCTACTTCGCTAGATAAGGCACTTAGAATGGTTGTCAGGGATTTTTTTCTATACTTGATGATGGTGATCCAACTGGTTACTAAAATAACTTCTTATGCATTTGAGGCAGAGCATCTCCTGAGGCTGGCTGCCAGGAACACCCTGAGGAAGGCCAGCCCCCAGCCACAGGCTGGACATCTTGGGGGAGGTCACTGCTGGGCGCATGGTGGGAATTTGTGGTTTATGGAGCCAGTGTGGAACCAATTGGAGGTCATTTGCTGCTTTCTCATTCCTACTTTAAGAGGGACATTACAGTAAATAATGTCTGTGAAGAAGAGGGAAAAACACACTGTGGTTTGTTTGACCTGCTTCTCCTTTTGTATCCCTTTGAAGTTGGTAAGTAAATAATTTGGGCAACGAAATCAGCGCTCCACAATGTTCCTTTGTTTCTTCTGCTGCTCTACCTTCCCTTCCTGCTCTTGGCCCTCCTCCCAGCCACTGCTTGGTTAGCCTGGGCAGCAAAACGGGTGTCCTGAGGAACTGCTGCAGCACAGGGCTTAAAATGTTTCCTGGGAACCTAATGGAGTCAAACAAATTAAAATGAAATGCAAAGAAAAAGTTTACACACTATTTATTTGTCATTTCTCAGTAGGGCATACTGCAAAGTGGAAGACTTCCTCCCTCGAAAAGATATTAATACTAATTTAAAGGCTATGGAAGATTGCAGTCACTGTTTTTTCAGATGATTATAGACTTGTCTTAATTTTCAGTAGTTTCTTTCATTATTTGAAAATAGTTTTTGCTGTATCCACAAAATATTGTGGAGAATGTAAAGCTGGACTTCTGAAAAAACTGCTGTGGATTTATATACCTCTTTAGACACAGGGCTCAGCCAGCTGCTCAACTGGTGTAAATGGCATCTGCCCTGAAATTGGTGGTTGGTGAAATCCCCAAATGTGTGGTCACCCCACCACCCGCCCCCCATAATGCTCTGGGGTCCCAGTGCCAGCAGGAAGGAAGACTGGAGGTACTCGCCTGCCCAGCAATGCCTCAGGCCCATGATGTTGCCCTTTGTTTTTGTTACCTGCTTGCACCCACTGCCAGGAAAAGCACAGGGGTCTGATATCTTTCATCATTCTCTGGAGAAGTGATGGGTTTAGGAACTGGTTGCATGGTGGTCTCTCTTTTGTTACAATGACGCAGTAAAGAGCTGATGCTCTTGACCCAGGTTTGCAGCGGAGAGGTTAGAGATGAAGCACTTAACTCTGGATTTTGCTCCATCATCTCAAAAAGCAGTGAAGGTACAAACGCGTTTGTTTGTAGGGCGCACAATTCTGTTAGTGATGGAGGTCAGAGTAGCTGTATGAAAACCTAAAATGTTGATAGACCACACCAGTGGATTTGGATGGCATCTGGCAAAAACCTTGTATTTTCCCTGATCATTTCTCTTATCCCACGTGACCAGGGAGGGCCCAGGTTTGACTGGAAAGAGTTGATTTCTTTTTTAGGTACTTACCTGTTCTTATGCATTACTCAAATCTTCTTTCAAACACAGGCACAGAACTCCTTCTTGACTGAGTTATTATTGTATCTTTTAGTAAGCTGTAGCTATTACTTCAGGGAAAGCAATGTGGAAGACGAGACGAATCTCATTTCTCCTCATGAGGCTTCTTGTCAGAGCTCGCAAAGCCACAGCCTCAACTCAGTGGCATTTTGTTCACTTCGGCTGTGTCCATTTGCAGCTGTGGCTCTTCAAAAAATGCTGATTTTTGGCTGAATCCAAAATACAGGTATACAAACTCAGTTTTCTGCTCTCTCCTCTCAAGGGAAGGAGGAGTGGGAAGGAAGGACAGGCTGGCAGCTCCCCACCAGCTCTGCGTCCTGGCCTCCACACAGGGTCAGGGGAGCACACCTTGTCCCAGGCACCATCATGAAGGTGGGAGTGCAAAAGGATGTCAAACTGGGAGAGATGAGGCAGAGGGAACTAAGGTTGCTTCAGGGGTCTTTGTCCCAGTGGGAAGAGATTGGCAGCCAAGGGGCAGCAGGTAGTGGGAGTCTGTAGCCAGAGAGGCCGAGAGAGAAATGCTGGTGCCGGTTGGGGCTCACGCGGCAGGGTGAAAGAGGGCAGGTAGCCGCTGGCTGTGTGCATGAGGTATAACATGTATTTAGCACTGGAGTGAGTCCAAGTCCATTATTAATTGCTTAGTGAGGATGAATCAGAAGGATGAAAAAGGCAGCTGTTTGCTGCCAGGATATTGTAGCAATGCTTTTGAAAACGCACTTTGATACCCTGCTATGTACCCATTTTGTAGTTGGCGGTATAAACATGTTTGGTGGAAGGTGCAGCACATGGAAACTTTTTATAGCAGTTATTTGAAAAACTGTAGCCTCTTCCCTAACTCAGAGGGCGATGTGCTGACTGCTTGGATGAAGGTGCTGTGCGCACATTGTGCGTGTGAGCAAGAGGTGGAAAAGCCTGGGGAGCAGAGGAGCGAGAGGCCAGGGCTCAGCTTGTGTACTGGGCTTGGGAACAGATGGGAGGAGGGAGTAAGCCTAGCCAGGTGGTTTTGGGTGACAGTAGGGTACTTGAAGGAACTAGCATCATTTTCAGAGATTTCTGATTCTGGAACCATCACCATTTTGCTAAAGCCACAGTTATCTGTCAGGGGCTGTGTCCAGGGCAGCTCACAGCATGAGGCTGGAGCTTGTTCATGGGCATGGATTTCATCACCTATGTCCTTTCTGGGCAGGTTAGATCCTGGAGGGGTCCAGCAGCTGTGGTCAGACCCAGCCCAGACACAGCTGCTTGGAGATACTCCTTCACCTCGTCCCACACACATCCATCACGTACATGTCTGAGGATGGGAAATGGTACTACCTGCCAGCCACCTGGTACCTCCTCTCACCCTCTCTGCAGGGACATGCACTGGTGTCTTCTGGTGAGGTCTCAGGTTTGGTTTTACATGCATGCACTGCTCTCAGTGAGCACTGTGTGAGAGAGGGCAAGGTGCAAGTGGTGTGCCCGCTGCTGTGGCAGAAGGTGCCAGTCATGGTTCTCGCTTCTTGGGGAGCTATTTCCATCATCTGCCATAGGAGACTATTTTTATCTGTGGTAAACAGTCTTAATTCCAGCACTCTGTGATCTTTGGTACAACCTGTGCATAGGCCAACAGGCAGGCGCCCGCAATCCAGAGACCACGATCTTGATCTTGATTCAAATGCCTGTGGGAACTCAGTTTACAAAGCGTGTTTGATGTGCTTTTAGTAAGTCCTGGTGCTGAGGGGAGATTTTATTAAAACTAAGCGTGTTTAGACTTTTAGACTTTCTGGCTGCTGAGTACCATGTGCTCAAAGAGTTTGCTTTGTTCCCGTCCAGCGAGAAGTGATGAAACCTGGATGTCTGAGACAAGGCTGCCAGCTTCTTGCCAAATGGGGTGATAGAAAGCAGTTCTCAGAAGTAACGCTAAGTGAAAATTTAGTGTTAGCAAGAAATACTGAGTTGAACTGACCGATTGAATACACGTATTTCCATCCAGAAGAGCTGTGCCTATAGAAGAGAGTGCAACATCAGGTATTTAAACCATAGTTTTCATACAGACAAACAGTTGTGTTTTAAACTAAATCTATTTGAGGCTTGGCCAGTAAGTTTCTACTGCAAATCAAAATTTCATGTGGAAAATAATCACAGAATCACAGAATCATTCAGGTTGGAAAAGACCCTTGGGATCATCGAGTCCAACCATCAGCCCTACTCTACAAGGTTCTCCCCTACACCGTATCCCCCAACATCTCATCCAAACGACCCTAATGGTAGTATTGTTCACATTTTCAAGTGAATATATATGTTTTGAACTCCTTACAATTTGCCTCCTTTTCTGAGCCCTTGGTATATTAGTGGGGTTATAAGTTTTTTACTACATTCAGTCATTAAATCTCTCTTTGAATGAATTATCAGATGCTGAGTTTTATTCTACCTTCCCTCTATACCTTCAGACTCCTTCCCTAGGGTGCATTTTGCAGCAAATTTCAGTGTAAGATTTTTCTTTGCTCTGGTAATCTTGCTGAGAAAGTCAAAATTTAGAGCTGCAGTCAGACTTCTCTGTAAGAAGCAATAGTTACTAAGACTTGGTTTGACTTTTTGGACATTGCTTCAGTTCTTGTGGCAAACAAGCTTTTGTCGTGATCTTTTCCTTTGAGGCAGGCAAGGGACGTTACAGGTGCAGGACAATGCCACGATTGCCTCTCAATCAGTTGGAGTGTTTGAATGCTTATGCTCCACCAGTGAAAAGTTGGAAAATAGCATTTATGCTTTCTTAGCACAAAAGATGTTCTGGTGCTAATATGTTTCAACACTGACTCAAAGGCAGATTTTAAAAAAAGGAGTTTCCCTGGGAACAAGACCTCGTATAACCTCAACAGAGAAGGATGGCAGGCTGAGGTCTCTGGTGCACAGTTTTGCCTGTACGCTTTCTGCAAAAATGTGACCTGAACAGTTGTCAGGGTCTTACTATGATAGCGATGTCTTTTCAGCTTTTTGAGGAGAGTTTTGTACCACAGAGGATACTTGGGATTGTACCGAGGTGACACAAGCCAGAACATAGCCCAACGAGCTAAAGACTGTGTGCACACTAGACTTTTCATTTTAAGGAGTTCATCCCTGTGACATTTTGTTGTGGTTGTATAACTTTTCCCTTTGTTTTCCCATTTCTTTCCCAATAAGGATAAGTTGCAAACCAACCTCCAGATTGTAGTTACTTTATTTTCATCAGCCTAGCTAAAGTAAATGCTTACAGTTAGATATATGCAGTTTAAATTAAAGGCCACAGGCAGTTCTTTTTTAACTGCACAGCAGTTGGCTACACAGGCAGCAAGGTTGTCCCGTGTCCTGCTGGAAGTGATCTGGTTTTACACTGCCTGGACCTATGTGGACCCCTCTCTGGGTTCAGAAATTGATAGCTCATGTACTGTATTGCTCCTTATATTTTTATTCCTGCTGCAGAAAATTTCCATTAAAAGATGATTTGCTCAAGAGGCCAGTTTGCCTTTCATCTTGGGTATTATGCATTCTGAAATCAATAGCGTTTGGATAAAAAACTGGAAAAACTGATGTTTTTTAAAGCATGTGAACAAGCAGATCTGAAAAAACATATTTAATATGTTTTATGGTGATATGATTTTGGATTTTTGTCTACTATTCACCTCTATTCCAAGCATGAACCTGCAACAAAATTAAATAGCAGGCAACAAAGCTAGTAATAATAATAAGGCTTCAAAGTAAATGCTGTTGCTTGTGAAAAAGCAGTTGAGTTTGATGAAATGGCAGTGTAATTATATAGTAGGAAGTTAAAGTTTGATAGCTTGGACCTTATCTTTGCACAGTGTGCCACCTTCCCCCCAACCCCCGGTATGGCACGTTTCTTTATCAACACTTCATTTCTAGTTCATTTTTAAATAATCTTATCAAACCTTAAGTTTGTTTCTCCTAGTGATTGTGGAAGGAAATTCAGATAGTAATTAAAACGCACAGACCAAAACAGTTAAACCAAAATATCCCCAAAAGTAAAATTTTGGGTAGTTAAAGTGAACGTTGTGAATTCCCAGCTTTGCAGAATTCTTTGTTTTATTAACACTTCTAGGACTAGCTTCAGTTTTGCAGTGATAAAGGGTAACAGTATACAAGATTCCTATGTGAAGAGTGCCTATGCCCTAACTGACCTAAAACTGAGGACTGCCTGTTGTATGCATGTACGTATGGCAGTAGTTCCACTGTTGCATTATTTGGAAGATTCAGCAGAATGTCATAGCTTAAGCTTTAACATATAAATTTTAAATTACTAGTACACTTTTAAATAGTTCAGTAAAAATTGCTTCCTTTAGTAGTCAAGGTCTCTTATCTGATACCTGCTTCCTTCCCCTTTGTGGATGCTTCCTGTTTTCTATGTCAGTCCCCACATCCCCCCGTGTATTTCCATGCGCCTTTTCCTGTTGTCATACGTTCTGCTGCAGCTGCTCCTCAGACGCCTCTCCACCAAGGAAAGGCTCCAAAGCCAAGCTGGCTGCTACACAGTGCCACAGAAACACACTTTGCAGGTGCCTACCCTCACCTCTTGAGCAAGGAGGCAGCAGCGCTTACATCTGCGGGCATGCTACCATGAAGTAGCCTGTGTACCATCAACGATGCACATCCCACTTTTGAAGTGCCTCTTGTGTCTTTGCCTTGTCCCCTGTGCTTTCTGTATCGTGTAAGAAAACCAACAGGAAAGTAAGATGAGTCAGGTCCGTGATAGTACGTAGTTAAATGATGTCTGTGCTTTCATGTATGATTCAGTTACCCTCTGATGGCTCTCTCTATGGAAATAAAATGTGGAATGATAATTGGGAGAAAACTATTTAGGAAGGATCCTACCTATTACATGTGGAATTGCATCTTCAGGGTTTCAGCAGGGTTTGGCTGTAAAACAGAAAGTCAGAGAGACTCCGTTTGTACAGGACTGACAAGCACATCTCAGTTTATAAGTGTTTCCAACCCTCCTTTCTACTTCTTTAGAAGAGAAGTATGACTGTATTTATTTTAGTTACCTATGTTCGAACAACAGCGTAACTGAGGTGGAGTATTATAAAATACTTTTTTAAAAGGTAGAAGCGCACGTGAGACATGGTTATGCGGCCAGTATTTTCTTACACATTTTTTATTGAGGAGTATGTTCTGTTTCTCTTCCTTGTTTTTTTCTCCTACTGCAGGGGATGGATGTGGGCACATGGTGATGTATCAAGACAGTGGGACCCTGGCATCCAAGAACTATCCTGGGACATACCCAAACTACACCCTTTGCGAAAAGAAAATCCAAGTGCCTCCGGGAAAACGCCTGATCTTAAAAATTGGAGACCTGGATATTGAATCACAGAAATGCGAATCCAGCTACCTTACCATCCAAAGCTCTTCAACACTGCATGGTATGTAAAAGATAAGGCAGTGGTCAACGCATGAACTGGTAAAAGCATGAGTAAAAGCTCAACAAAATGCATGAAGTGTCAGCCTTTGTCCTTTCCTCTTCCTTTTTATATTCAAGTGTGTCGTGGTGAGCACCTGAGGCCATTGCTCCTCACAACCTCCTGCCAAGGCTGGGGGTGTTGCCGTGCTGTGCCACAGAGGGGCTGCTGGGGCCACAGGGTCTTGTGCCCGTCTCTGGCACACCCACTGCTGTACTGTCGCAGCTTTGATACAGCAAGGACGTGGGTCTGTATCAGCCCTGTCCCCCTTCTTGGGTAGGGGAAGAGCTAGCTCATGAACTAGACAGAGACAAGATGAGAATTGGAGTCAGTGATCCTGCGTGTCTCTATTTCCTAGGCAGTTCAGGGCTCAGAGAGGAGGTAACCTTTATTATTGCTAGCTATTAGTCACTGATAACCTTTGCTAATGTACAGCCTTTAATACTTGCAGATATTGAATGCATGCAGCCAGTCTGTAAGAGATACACACAGGAAGATAAGTGAGTTATCTGCTATAGCTGTGCACTTAAAACAATCATAACGACAACAGGATCCTCCCCAGGGAGAACCAGAGGCCTTCCTCAAATTCGTTTTCCCAACCCATTGTCACTGAAACATTTGATCTGCTCTTTCTAGAAGAGTCAAACTGATTTTCAAGTCAGTGCACCCTTTTTCAGAAGTCTTAAAAGTCTTAAATTTCAGAACTTAAATTCAGGGCTTCAAGGAGTTCCACAGTGCAGGAATAAGCTCATGAATTGACAATTCATAAAATTTTGCCTGCTGGGAGTGGGCTGTAGCCCTTCAGTCAGCTGAGGCTGAATATGCTGTACTGGACTTAACAAGCAGAATGGATTCAATGGGAAAAGGCGATGAAGAGATGAGCTATGCAGAGCCTCTGCAGGTTTCCAGATGACCCAGCTCATTGCTTGGCTTAGTAAAGTATGTGGTTCTCCTAAGATGAGGACTTATAAGATATCTTAGTAGTACAGAGGGATGATTGTCTTTCATTCATAAGCCATGATAGGCCTACCACTCATCTAGTAAGATAAGATCAAGTGAGGTATTAAATCCTTGCTTGCATACGAAGGTAAAGGTAATTATTGTTCTCGTGGGGGAGGTATTACATTTGAAACAGCCTTCACTAAGCATGGGCAGTGACATGTTGATATCTAAGCATTGCATAGAGCTTGATTTGAGGCATAAGGAACATCTCTGTTTGTGTGTGCTGGGATTTTTTTATGTTGTTTACTTCATTTCAGAACTGTAAGTAATGAGTTGTGTTCACCTGAAGCAGTCTGTCTGTACTTGGCAGTAAGAGATAGGTGTTTAGTATTGCATTATCATATCTTTGAATAATTTTTATTAATGCTATCCTGACATTTCTAATCAAAGGCTTTTCTAGGAAGCAAGGGTAAATCAATATATTGTTTTCTGAAGTGAAAATTTAAGCTTGAATATTGATTGAAATTCTGGATCCTTACACATCAGCCTGAAGACATCTTCACATAGTTCAGTCCTGCAGTTATTCAGCCTCTAAACACAGAATACCTGTGTATTATGCAATCAAATCCATATAATGAATTCCTTTAAAGTATTCCCACACCCATTTTCAGAACTGATTGGTAATGTCTGATGCATGTGGACTATAATTTGCATTCTCGGTAACGAACTGCACAATTAGCAGATTTTGCTCATATCTGATTAAACAAGTTTTATAGCTTAGGCAGACATACCATCTGTAATGGTTTTTGTGGTCTGCAGCTCGCTGTAGACTTTCCCACTAGCATGCCTACAGAGTTTCTGCTCTGCATTCAGGTAAATCTGTGCAGAATAACAGTGTGGAAATAGTTGCTATATTCATAAATTCATAATATCACTTGTGTTTTAAAAGACACAGGAAAATCATAGATGAGATTAGAGCTTCTCTAAGTCAGTCGTCTCAATAGTTTTGCTATAGCTCTGGGTTTTAATATGCATTTATGTAAGCAAAAGAAGCTCTGAGAGTAAGCACTGCTAAATCCATTCAGTCTGTAAAGTGTCCTTTCAGGTAGCTGTTTCTGAGCCCAGATCTGCTCTTCGCAACCCTCCCCTCTTCATGAACGTCTGCAGGCAGGTCAACATCTTCCCTTTAGCCAATAAGATACCGACCTTTGCCACTGAAATTCTTTCATAGGATGATGGAGAGTTGAAAAGATTTTGCAGGCATTGAAAACGTCTGAGCAATTACAAACTAATCTTTGCATGTTTTCTGTATTTGACCTGAGTTTAAAAAGGAAAACCTAAAAAGCTAAGTATGAAAGCTGGCAGTGTGAATATTACTGATGTTTCAAATTAGCTGAGCAGCCTTTACACTTTATTTAAGAGGTTTGCAATTATAAGACAATAAGGTCCAAAGAGAAATACGTTTTAAATACCATGCTGATCTCTTCAACTCTACAGAAAACAACAGAGTGAATGTTGGTATGTATACAAATGTCTATTGAGGAGTGTATCTGAAGCTTAGAAAATTGGTCAGAGACAAAACACTAGGTTATGTGTGTAAATATAAGCTTAGTGTAAACAAGTCTTCAAATGACAAAGTATTGTTTTCCTTTCAGATTTGTCCCACCTGCTGTCTTTACCTTTAACTGTAATTCATTCATCGTTATAACCTGCTGGGATTCATGCAATACAGCAGGGAGTAACTCAATTCATTTTTGGGATATTTCTGAGCCATGCAGTAAGGGGAGGCTGTTATATACAAATGAATGGATTAATTGATTTATGTTAGCCATAACATTGATTTCTTCACTTTTGTGAGTTGGAGACTACAGGTTAGACCACTTACATGCAAGTTTTATTTAAGTTTGGGGCATTCCTCAAATTTTGTAGACTGATAGAATCTGATTCCTTCTTAGAAAAGCATGTAACGTTGTTGTGTATGCCGATCTACTGAAGCCTCCCTGCTCAACTTGAGACACAAACGTGACACTATGGTTCTTCTCACCTTTGACATTTCTCAGCTTTGATGGACCTGTGAAGGCAGCCATTCCATTTAGATTTCTCCAATATTGCAATCAAAAGATGGTCTTTAAATAATCTTAATGAAGCTCTAAAACTGGAGTCACAGAGTGGCTGAACGCTATCTCTGGCTTATTGTTCTGTAGACTATTTTTTTCAGTGTTCACTGGAGGAAAAAACCTGTAGCAAGCCTCTTCTTTCAAACTGTTAGATTTGTATCCAGATTTAGATGTGAAAATATTAATCGTCAGTCAGCAAAGGTAGTCTAACACCAGTTTTGGTGAAACTGAGTCACCTTTGTCTGACAAACCTTTAAATATCAGCACAGCTTTGCACATGTTGCTTCTAGGAGAAATAGATTATCATGTTCTGTTAGGTTTGCACTGCATGAAAATATGGGGGGGGAGTTGTCCCACAAAAGGAATCTAGAATAAAAATTAGTATGAAGCATGATCTCATGGTGTAGACAAGGTGCAACCTTTACTGAAATGCTTTTCTTCTTGAGTTAATTGCATTATCTGAGCATATTAAAAATACTGAGCTCTGATAAGAGCTTCTGATTTTTTAATTAGTTAAAGGGATATGGGGAAGCAAGATTAACCATGTGGGTCCTCTAGTTCTCAAGAACAAAACTTGCACTACTTATGAAGGTGTAACATAAATGTTTTAAAAGTTTGACAGGAACTGCTTTCAGTCAGCTTCTTTTCATGTCTTAATCAGATTTCTGTACCTCTTTTGACCCTTTTTTTTCTTGCTTTTCTCCCTCTCTTTCCCCAACTAATGGCTTAGTATTTTTTCCCTTAATTTTGTGAGATGATCATCAGTCTTGACTGGAGAGATAGATTAAAGAAGAGATAAGTGCCTACTTACTTCTTCATTCACTTGCAGTCAGTAGGAGGTTGATGTGTTCCTCTGGGGTGGATGTCAGATCTGCTGAGTGACTAGTAATAATTTGGAGAGTTAGTGCAGTTAACTTGTTCTTGCATAATTTACAGCCAGTAACTAGTGTGAAATAGAGAAATTACTGAAAATGCTTTCTCCTCCCCGCACCCAGTCAGTAACGGTTGTTAGACAAATTGAGCATTTACTGATGTATGAGTGTCTGATGGCTGCTGAGAGAGTGTGTGCACGTGTGTGTATGCACACGTGTGTGTGTATGCACATGTGTGTGTGGTGGGGGGAGGGGGTGCAGGAGAACTGAGGGACTTCGGATCCCTCCTACCTGTCATCATGACTTGAGGGGATTCATCGAACCAGTCTTTCCTTGTTATGTAGTGTAATAAATGTCTTGGTTGAATAAAGGGTGTGTCCAGGTTTCTTTTTTGCCCCTCAAAGGAAACTTGTTATTACAGTATTGTTTCTGGTATTTCAGGAAATCCAGGGGAATGCCCAGACAAGTTCTTGCTGAAGATCAAGTCAAGCAGTTTCTTAACAGTCAAAACTCTTCTAACAGTTGGGTTTCACCTGAGTGGTTGCAGTATCCTGAGGTTTCAGCTTTGGAAAGATTTATGCAACAAAGAATGTTTGCGTTTGTTTCATCAAATGAACTCTTTTTTTCCTTTTAGCTGCATAAAGTGTATTGTGTATTTTTCTGTGGTTTTTGTTAAACAGCTACAGTTCTTACTAACAATTCCTAACTGTTGCTGTGCTTCTGTCTTTGGGTTTGGCTAAAACCACAGCCATATTAGAAGTGGGGGATCTCACCTGAGGTCAAGCAGGCAGACCTACAGCCTGTGCAGGTGGCCCAGACCCTCCCTTTTTAAACTGTAATTACTTCTCCAGCCTGACTCTACTTGGATGCCTTTTTTTTCCTTTATCACAGACTTTGGCAACCCTTTGGAAATGCGAACTGAAAGTTACATTTGTTTTTCCTAAAATGAGAAATTCTTACCACTCAGCCTGAGGTCAGACTGTGTTACACAGAGTTAAATGTTGAATAACCGGGCTGTCTCATCCTGACTACTCTGTCAACTCACATGTACTGAGTATTAAGCACCACCTGCCCCATATCCTGCAAAGAAGGACATAGAGCAGAACTTTTCATTTCCTGGCACATCCTTGCAGGGTGACACTGATTATGCCTGTGCATGTTCATGGCAAGGTTGGAGCGAAGACGACCTCTCTCTCCTCTCTTCTCTGTCTCTCCTCTCTCCTCAGAGAGGAAGAGTTACTGCTTATGAAAGTGAAGCATTTGTGTGAATGTGGGATGGAGATGAATTTCAAGAATGCACATGTTTTCATACAACAAATCCTTGCTGTTTTTCTGAACTGTTTGTGAGTGACTTGCACTCTGGCTGAGTTTTTAGCTCTGAAATGAAGCAAGCATGATCCATGTTCATCACATGCCCTGTCTTTCCCCAGCTACTGAGTTACTTGCAAATTTTGAGAAAAGTCTACTGAATATAAGGGTCACAATTTAAAACATTGTTTTCCCCAAACAAATGCATTAGGAAATTATAATCCTGGAGAGGCAGAACCATGGGATTTTTGCTACGCATTGCTCGCCAGACATGGCTTACTCTGCAAGTAAAGAGAAAAAAGGGAGAAGATTCCCTGTTGAACAGAGGATGGCATGAGTTGATATCTAAACCAGGTTTCTTAAAGACCTCTGCAAATGTCAAACTGCAGATTTCAAATGCCATTGAGGAATTTGAAAGCAGAATGAGCGTAGTGAACCGGACATGCAACAGCTAAAGAGGGAAATAATTACTTTTGAAAGGAAGCAAAATCCTTACAGAAGAGACAGAAAGTGTTAAGAACTACAGAAACAAACGGCATGTAGGCATTGCCAGCTGGTGTGAGAGAAGAGAGTCCTCTAGGCACAGCACTTCTTAAGGGAAGTAGAAAAAATAAAGGAACATAATTCAACAAAGCAATCTCAGGAAATATGCCAGAGCCTGGTTGACAGTAGAAGTAAACTAGACCTCATAAAACCAGACAATGCTGTAAAGATCATCTGACTTGCAAGACAACACTATTATGAAAAAGACAAAAGCAGTAGACTATTGCTAACATTTAAAAAATAAACAACACGTAAAATAGTCTTTTCAGTCTCCAGAGGAGCTAGCCAAAGGATATCCATGAGACAATTTACTGTGTATCTTGCAGGATGTTAATACTGCTTTGAAACAGTGATTCTAAAATAAAAGTATTATTTCATTTAAGCCACCTAAACCATACCGACAGATCAGAAGTTCTGGATGAAAGGCATTAAATGTTAGTTCAATTATAGAGAATATTAAATTAGGTACATCTGAAATCCCTAGGCCCCTAATAGCTCTCCTGCAAAATTTTAAAAATATATATATATTAAAGAATCTGGAGCGAACAGACGGAACCACAGTTGGGTCAACTTGTTAATGAGACACAGAAAAAAGAAAAGGCCCTGGCATCTAGATGTAGTAATACTGAAATATGGAGAACACCTACTCAGTTTCATGACATGTAACACATCTGTTTATTAAATCAAACTCTTTGTTCTTAGTAAACAAACAAAATAATCCTGCCTACTTACCCCAGCAGAGCTCTAGCCAAATCACTTTAACAGGAAATGGAGAGAGATGGAGAGATCAGCATTCATGACTCGTTTTTCAAGCCGAATATGCAAAACAACCCACCTCACAACTAACATTAGAAGATGAAAAACTGATAACGTGATCTGGCAGTTCTCAAAAGGGATCTTAAAAAACTTTTGGCTTAGTCCCAGGTTTAGGAATTAAAAATTTATCCAGAGTCAAGTCCAAATGCTGCAGTAAAAGTTAAGAGGGCCCTATAAACACGGTTCTCGTTTCATACTAGTTACAAACCAAAGCTTTCTCCATCATCCCTCCTTTCCACTATAGTTGTACAGTATTCATATAGAGAGCCTGGAGAAATCAATAAATCCTAGGTGGAATGGACAGAGAATATGGGGAGCACATACGAGTTTTAAAAGTAAATGTTAAAGTTGTGTTTTTGTCACCTGAATTGCAAGTGGAAAATACTGACTAATAAATACAGTTTTCAGATTAAGTCTACAGATGCTGATTGGTTTTAATCTTCTCATGTCTATAAAATCTCACAATCTAGGTATTCAAGGTAATAAGTGTGTCAATGGAAGGTAAATCTAATAGATGTTACTGTGTATATAGAAAGTGCATCTAATTCAGGCACACCATAAGCTGAAATCAGGGAGGCTGGAAGACTATCCTTTCTCTGGGTTTACAACATTAAAGGAAATGTATGGAAGTGCATAGGAAAAACACTATTTTTCTAAAGAAAATTAGAAAACAGAAGAAAGCATAAAATTCTCTCATCAGTCAAAACTGAACCCAAAGAATTGTCTTGACCCTGAATCAGTTCTATTTTCTAAGCATTACTAGTTGTCCCCCTGGGGAATTTCTTGGAAGACAGTCAATGTAAAATAAATTGGGAGGAAAATGAGAATTCGAGGTTAAAAAGGTCACTCTGTAAAATGGAGAGAGGTTCTGCTAAACCTAAACCAGTATTATTGGATAAATCAAATTGGAAAGGTGCTTACACTGGTCATTTTAAACAAAAAAGCACCGAAAAGAGTGCGTGTTTCTAGTTCTTTCAGGGAGTAAAGAACCTCTAAGCCAAACCGGTATCTGAACAGTTCCTCTAAGAACAGCAATAGAGAGGTGAGATAATACTTAACATTTTTTTCTAAACTCTACCTCTTAGCGCTCATTTCTGTATATGATAGCATGGAAATAAACTCTGCTAGATCTGCAAGTCTGAAAGAAGTCAGAAGTCCAGCAGTGTAGTGCTGGTATGGCATCACCTGAATTATTGAGAGGAAAAGCGTTGAAATATTTTGCAAGGCTTCCTCAGTTTGCAACAAAAGAACAAATGAATGTTTTGTAGTATTAATAAATGCCTCCTTTTTTTTTTTTTTTTCCAAATCTATGCAGAAAACTAATAAACTTTTGGAAAACATTCCTTCTTTCATTGTATACTTTTTCTTGCTTCTATATCCTTTAAGGAATTAATTTCCCTAGTTTTGAGCTACCCATGGGACTCTTTCAGTACACCAGAACTGCTCTTGGCAGAAGACAACCATAGCCTGGTAACCCTTCTTGGATTTATTACTTAACAGTAGAAACTTGTCTTTAGGCATTGTATGCTGATTTCTTAAGCTGATTGTTTCTGAATTTTTGGCTTTCATTTGGATTATACATCTCTATGTGTCTAGACTTTTTTATTTTATTTTATTGTTTTAGCTTATGACATGTGTGATTTGTTTGTATAATTATCTGGAACGTATGTAGACTTGCTACTGGAGGAGACACATAGTCCTGATCCAGCCAGTGTGTGGTTGAGTGAATCAGCCATCTAAATTATACCTACAGAGTAGATAGGTCACTGCCAATTGCTGCGAGGGAGAAAGCCAAAGAGCACTTGTGAGAAAATATGTAGAGACAGTCCTTGAGAGAAGAAAAGGACTAAATCTTTCTCAGGCATTTTATTTTGAAGAAATGCAATGCCTCCCTGTCTTCTTCCCCTTTCTCTCTCTTGAAAAAAAAAATATCTAAAAGTTAGCACTTTACTTCTCCCACTGCAATCTGACACAAAAGACCTTCTCAAATAAATCACTCGTGCAGTTGTCTGGTATGACACAGTGTCAGATGCTGTCTTTTTGATAAGTTCATTTCCTAAGCAAGTTGTTTAACCCTTTTTATAGACATTGTTTTCTCTAAGTTGTGAGTCATTTTCAACACACGAGTACTCCAGGGAAATGTCACATTCAACTCTCATTTCTCTGTCTGCCTGGCTTTGCTGTATGATTTTTGTAAGCAAAAAGACAGAATTCCTCCTTTGGTTTGTCCCATTCTGCTAAGAATTGGATGTCATTGGCTCTGATCTGGCTACTCTATAGGCTGATCTTATAGTTGTTACAAGGCCAATGAAGTATTTGGGAAAGCCCCCCCCAAAAAGTATCAAGCAAAATGAAGATGCTTTTAGAAGACCGTTAGGAAGGGTACCACTCATCAAATTTGTGTCATGCTGTGACTGTAATTTCTGGTATCCATCTCTGAAGTCAGTTCCAAGTTGCCCTGAAGTATATAACACCAATAAAATGAGGTTGTCTAGGAAAAATCAAAGTGATCATTTTTCATCCCAAGGACTCGCTTTAGGACACAAAAGCTGTCATTCACCTCAACAGAACAGATGGGTTGAGGGCTTGTAAAGGGTCTTGTTTGGTTTTTCTGTTGGGAAGAAAAAGCTGTTTGCCATTTTACAAAAACCTCTTCTTAGCAGTTTATATTGTAAGCATCCTCATGAATTCAAAAAAGTGTACCCAAACTGCTTTGGATTTTTTGTGTCATCTGTGCCTGAGGGCAGCCAGGGACAAGTATTTGCACCCAGGTGTGGTGACAGAAGGCAAGGGCAAAGACTGTGGCAATCTCAAAAGAAAGCTTCCCTCAGGAACTGACTTCTGAAGAAGCAAATGTAATTATTAAGAATCTTGGGCATGCCTGCTGTCACAAGAAAGGAGTGTCCCAAAGACTGTTCCAAGATACCGCAGTTGGTAGCTATAAAACCCTTATCTAATTCAATGTAAGCGCAAAGGCTCTTGTCTCCCTGTCCCACACCTTTCATCTTCCCCTTTCTCTCTTTTTCATTTAAAACTCTAGAGAACTGTATGCTTCAATGGTCTGATGATGTTTTTAAAAGGAAAATAAATTGAGAAATTTTCTGAGTAAAGTGGTTCTGCCTTGTAGTACAATTTGGCTCATGGCACACAGGTCCTTGAAAACCAGGTACCCTGTTTGTGATCTTAATCTTTCCTGAATGGCTGCTGTGCTACAGCAGCATGAGCTGTATAGGCCTGGGGAGTTTTATCTGGGGGACCCTGTGTAAGATCCCTTGGATTGCCTTTGAATGTTAGGTTCTTTCCTCTAATGAGTTACTGATGTTGTAAGTATGCTGTACTTCAAAGGCCAAAGGGCATTAATCATTCTCTTAAGGCTTATGTGATGAGAGAAGTGGATGCTGGAATTGCTACCATGGAGAAACAATTGGATCCTGGCTGCTCCTTGTCACGGTAACTTTGGAGCTCATAACCATAAAGGACTGAAGCCAAAACCCTTTTGTCAACATTTGGATTGGTACTGAAGGAGAATGAGCATGTTATGAAACTCTTTGCTAATCATGAGAATATTCCAGCCTAATTATGTCATCTAAACTTTTGAAATCTTCTTTGTTCTGTCTGTAGGGCCATACTGTGGTAATGTGATGCCCGTCCCCAGAGAAATCATTCTGGATAGCAATGAAGCGACTATTCACTTTGAGAGTGGATCCCACGTGTCAGGACGAGGCTTTCTGTTGTCCTATGCCAGTAGTGATCATCCAGGTAAAGTGAGATCAAAAGTACTAAAGGATTAGTGGCATAGTCGCCCCTATCTTCTCTATACACATAGACTTTAGCCCAAATGTTTGGTCCCAAATATTTCCAGATTAGCATGAACCATGGTATTTTTAATAGCATGTGTGCAAGAAGCAGTTGTAACCTTAACCAGATATAATAGCTGCTGAAATCTTACCTAGACAATTTGCAATCCAGGCTCAGTGAAAGAGAAAATTAGTACCTTCTCCTGTATAGAAGCTCCACTATATTCTTCTACACAGTGATAGGGTGAAGGGATAGGGGAGATTAAGATTTGATTCCTGCAGTCAATATTCTGGTGGTGTGTGCACCATCGTTGAAGGTGTAAAACAAGAAGAGTAAAAGAAGGGGATTAAAAGAATGAGAGAAAACCATAGCTGTTGCTTTCTAGCTAATAAAATTGTTTAAGTATTTATACAGTCAGGTGTTTAAGTGTAATTAATGTTCAGCCAAATATCTGTCTGTATTTCTACATCCTGCAATGGGGATTGACATTTGTGAACTTTTCACAGATCTAATCACATGTTTGGAACGAGCAAACCACTACACAAAGGCTGAATACAGGTAAAGAGGGTTTGCAGCTCTCTACGCTCTGGCTTGCTTTGCTGTATCTGTCATCTGGTCCAATTGTTAGAAAATGTCATATAAGCAGGTACAGTCTTGGTTTTCTGGAGAATTGATGGGGTTTTTTTGAGCTCTGATGCTGTAATAGTCCAAGGCCTGGTTGTGAGGAGCAGCAGTGCAGAATGGAAGCCTGGGACGCAGAAAAATGAGGGAATGGAGTTACAGAGCTCTCAGCAGTTCTCATTAGGTCATACATATACATAGCATTCGTAAAAAGAGTTTCCACTTTGAAATTCAAGTAGCCTCAAATTCCAGTGCTTCTGAGAGCAGATCACGTCCTAGCTGATACAGGATTATCTGAGGACAAGCTATAATATCTTGGTTCCTTGAACTTTGTGATAGGATTTGAAATGGTAATAAACTGTGCTCTTCTGGCTGCTGTCTGGATGTGCCTATAGGCTTCTTATCTGAGCTGTGCTGAAAACTCGTGTGGTAGCATTTCTAGAACAAGAGAATTAAACAGACATGCCCTTGCAAAACTGCTTTTCTGGTTCTTTGTGTGCTGCTGTGTACAGTCCACTCAGGAACTCAAGGGCCCATTTATTTACCTCCTAGACTCACTAACAGACCGTCAGCCAGAACTTACTTCTAAAATATTTATTGGTTTGAGAGCATTTCTTTTGTATGAGTTTGTTTCTGTGTATTGTCACTACAGTTCATATTTTAAACAAGTCTCTCTTCTCACTACAGCAGATACTGTCCTGCTGGCTGCAGAGACATAGCAGGTGACATTTCTGGGAATATTGGAGAAGGATACAGAGATGTAAGTACACAGGACAATGAGGGGAAATTTATAAAGACAGAAGAGAGAAGCATAGCACAACTTGGTTTCAACTTTTGCTATTTGACTTTTGTCAGTAATTCTTTCCAGCTGTGTTAAATATACCTTTTATTATCAGTATATGAGTATGTTATCAGTGTATAAGCACACAGAGACACTTTTCAAACAGATCAATCAATTGTGTGAGAATAAATTCCACTGATTGTCAAATACACTTACTGACTTGTAACTTCTGGCTTTCTTAGAAAAACCCTGCATAGGGTTTGTCCCTCTTGAGGCAGTGCTCATTGATGTACTAAATATTCCTGTGACTTCAGCTTTTACTTGTTTGGAGTCCATGGGCGTTTCTTTTCTAAAGTTATCTCTTGTAGGAAAAAAATACATTTTGTTAACATACAGGTTTTGTTTAATATTACGCCTGCAGTATCCCAGCAATCTGCTCTGAGATGAGATAAACATTATACACTGCCTAATCACATCCTACCAATAACTATGAACCTCTTAGGTTGGTGTAACAGCTTGTTCTTTAAAGTGAAGAAGCTGCCTGAGTGGTTGCATTTATCCACAGTTCATATTGCACAGTGCACTGCTCTCTCTGTGCCCCTCACCCAGGACTCTCCTCCCGTCATGCCTGTGAAATCTTTACACCTTTCACGGTGGAGTAAGTTTAATCATACCCCTGAAGTAAAATCCCACCCTATCAGCAGCTGCTGAGTTTCCAAAAAGTCAGTGTTCATGTTTAACCTGTTCATCCAGTTATTCGAGCATGCTACTCCAGCCTGGAAAGTGGCAGAGCTGAAGAAACAAAGAAATGCCACATTACATTCTCATTAGCTGGAGTTATTCCTGCCCTTCGTTCGGGTGATTAGGGAAGAAAAGCTGCACATGGCATGACCTCATGCAGATCTTATCTGTGCTGAGGAATTTTTGAAAGAAATTTTCCTCCACCGTTAAGGGGGATTCAGCTTTTCTGATGGGAAGAACCTGCAGGGCTCCCCTGGAGACCTGCTGCCTTTGTGTCCCCACCCCTCCCAGCCCTCCCTGGAGGGGACAGCCAGGCACCCCAGCTTATCAAGTAGTGTAGCCCAAGCTGGACCTGTGTGAATGAGACCAGTCTCTGCCAGCAGCCCCTGGGATTGTCTCCTTTGCACATTTCCAGTGGCCCTTCTCTGCTCTGCCCTAGCCCAGTGGTACGTTGTTACCACCTAGTTGGCACACAAGTTGTCCTGCCTGTATTTTTCAGCGTTATCCACCTGAGATACTGGCAAATGGGCTATGCTTAAAACCCAGCAGCAACTAGTCAACACATAGCCCAATCTCCTCATGCATGCCATGACTCAAATCCTACAGTGCCATAATAGATAGGTCTGCCTTCAGGCAAGTCCATCAAGTAATTATCCTTTTCTTTTTGCAAAGAAGAGTTGCCTTGCCTTTGACTTTGTTTTCCCCAGGAGTGACACAATACTTATTAGGTTAAAGTCTTACAGCACCTTCTCAGAAGCAGATTATTTGCTTCTTCAATTGAAAAAAAAAAAAAAAAGGTGACTTTTGGAATCTTTTTTTCAAAGATTACTGTTCTTTCTCCTTCCCTGCCTCTTATTCCTCTTGAGCCTTTGCTGGATTTTATGAGCTGTAACACCTGTACACTAGTGACTTGGAAGTGAAAGCATTAGCAGTTTGTCAGATTGATCCTCTGAGCTTTGGCTTCTGCCGGCTTCTGCCTTTCAGACCTCACTGCTGTGCAAGTCCGCGATACATGCAGGCATCATCGCAGACGAGCTGGGCGGTCAGATCAGCGTCACCCAACAGAAGGGCATCAGCCGCTATGAAGGCGTCGTCGCCAACGGGGTCCCCTCACACGAGTGAGTACCGCTGGCCTGGCCGGGCTGGCTCAGGTCAGCAGAAGATTTTCTGGGGAGGAAAAGATGTTAGGTGTGGGTCTAGGGGCTTTTGGGCTTTATTTCAATGGCTTTATTAAAATGGTGTTGGCATTGGAAATATGAAAATGTTCCAAGTTTTTAGTGGCTCTATACCGTATAGGGTGGTATTTTTTTTTTCCTGTTCCTTCTGAAACATATTTGCAAATTACTTTGTGAGCAGATAAATGAAAGTACAATGTTCTGCAACACACACCTTTAATCGATGTGCTAATAAATCATGATAAATTCATGTTAAAGTTTAAAAAAAGCTAGGAAGAATGAATAAATAAAAAGTGGCATTGAGCCATAGGGGATTTAATGAACAACTTCTTAAACATTGTGCTTTTGACATGTTCAGAGTTTTTCCCTTTTAGACTATTTATAGCAAGGGTGTTATATTTACCACTTATCTTCTGACTTTTAATTGTACTGTTGTTGAAGTAGAAATAAATCCTCTAATCTCTATCCAGCACAGTAAGCCCTTCCAGCAACTGCCTCTGTCATTCCTGTTGGTTTATATTTTTTAATTTTTAAATGTTACCTGGAATTTACATGAAGCCTTTTTTTTTGTAGGAAGGGAAATCTCAGTCCCATAGCCTATGAGAGCTAAGGGAATATGTCCTTTTTATACTTTTTTCCTGTTTTCCTCATGATTCCTCCACACCCTCCTGACAATTTTACAATCATGGTTTCATTCATTAAAAAAAAAAAAGCATTCATTTGGTCTGTTGCTGTGCTTAAACTTCAGCACAGATTGAAATGCTTTATATATAGTTGCACTGGAGTATACAAAGCTGGGTAGCATGTAGACCACTAGCCAAAAGCCTGTAAAGCCTAAGTATTTTCTATTTTTCTTGCAAGTTAATTGCCAAAGAAAATTAATATAAACTTGTCTCAAGCAAAGCAGGACGGTGAGCTCGGCTGAGGCACCAAGTCCCTCCATAAAACAAATAATACAAATTCTTTCCATCGCACATGCCAGCTTAGTGAAACCCTAAATTAAATATTTTGTACCTTATCTAAAGATGTTACAGAACCGTTTTCATACATTCATATGTTCATGATCCTTGAGAATTCCAGAAAGAGTAACTCAGACAGTAGCGCATAAAATGGTCTAATGAAAGGCAGCTGGGATTCCCATTTGTATTTTTCTCACAGTACAAGAGCTAGTGAGCAATGAATGAAGCAACAAATAAGATAGTAAATGTACACGTGCTGGGGGAGAACATGTTTGCATAATTAACCCATCACCTTAACTGCCAAGCATCCTTTTAATGTTGCTTTTCACAAAATACCCTATACATTTCACATGAGTAATAGAAGTACCCACAGAGATGCAAAACTTGTCTCTACTACATCAAGTGGGAAAACTACCATTTACTTGAAGGAGAGCTGAACCGTGCGCTTCCAGGCTGAAGCCAGCCTCCAGAGCTTGGGTTTAGCTCCTTTAATGTGAGGCCCGTGGGAGAGCACCCAAACAAGAGTGCAGCCCCCTTAGCTCCCCTGTGTACCAGGGCAGACAGAGGCACTCAAGCATGAGGCACATCTGGAAGGGACTGAATTTCCCTGAGGAGACAACCATCACTTTCTACAGATTAAACAGGAAGCCATAGGTAAATGGGCTCATACTGGGTTGGATGCCTGCAAACTAGATGGCACAGATTTTGAGAAAAATGGGAGTGTTAGCACAGCGCTTCCCAGGCTGCTTCTGCTGCTTCAGGCAGCTCGGACAGTCCTGGAAGCCGATGAACTGCTGATGTGAGCCCATTATCCCAGGAGAGGGAAATTGGAGGATGCAGGGAAATCCTTTTATTTCAAAACATGAAAAAGCATTCCTAGAAACAGTGGGCCTGTTTACTAAGAAAATAAACCAATGCATTTCATGCTTTAAAAAGGCTTTTATAAGAGGTATTTCCAAAGCTGCATGGTTTCCCTGTCCTCAGGGTACCTACACGCTGCAAGAAATTCCTGCGGAGCAGCCAGTGCTGGCGAGAAAAAATTGGTGCTTGGACAGCAGCGCTTTAAGAGCTTTTTAGACACCCTTAAGTAAAAGCATACTCAAGTTTTTAAAATCTCATTTATAGTGGATTTCAGTAGTAAAGATTTAAATTATTTAGTGACTTGAGCCGAAATTGACCTCATCAAAAGCTGCTGCTGGAGTGCATCGAGCTGTTAAATATCTGTGTTTTAATGTGATGGTGGAATTACGGCTCACTCGCTCACCAGCCCGCAAGAGCTGACCTTGGCCTCCCTGACGCCATTTTTCAGTGCATTTGTTATGCTCCAGCATCTGTGAGGTTTTCAGTTCTCAAGAACCATGCATGGACCTGCACCCGCAAATGCTATAATGAAGATCAAGTGGCTGGATTTATTGGGCAGTTCTGATATCCCAGTACAAATATATGGGGGTTTAACTTTGTAATGTGACCTGGCCTATGACTGTACATCTGCACATGTGAAATTTGTCTTTGAAAATGCAAGAGACCGCATGCTCGTGAATTGTGAAAGATGAGATTCAGGGTCAACCTGCACTGCTTATAAAAAGCTTGCTTGAGACGGACTCTGGGAAGAAAAAAAAAAGTATTTGATGCTAACAGAAATTTACTAGGGGAAGCAGCATCCTTTTTTTGCAGACCTACCAGCACAGGTCTCCTGTACAGTCCTGCCACTAGTACTGTTGGCTAGGCAGGATCCTGAAGGTTGTCAGGAAAATGAGGAGCATGGGGCGATACCATCCCTTAAAGGACAAAGTGAAATGTGTGTGACAAATGCCACCTGTCACATTAGGAAACTGATGAATTACCACTTACTGAATGAGTTTGTCCTCTTCAGTGACTTGCAGAAATGTTTCAGCTTGATTTCCTAGCTTTACAGACCTTAGAAATGCTAACCTACTCCCTTTCTGTGCTAAAATTGTAGCCCTCTATTTGAAAGGGATCTGGGTGACTTATTCATTACAAAGTGTTATCTCATAAATAAGTATTCGAGGAGTGCTCTGATTTCTGGTTTGGGTAGGTTTTACTGATCACCATGGGGTATTATTTTCTTCTTTTCTCTTGAAATGGGTTGCTTTGTGTTCACTAAGAAAGCAAAAATTGTTTTGGTGGTAATGTTGAACTGGTTTGAAGTGAGCAGAGCACATCTGATCGCCCTTGAGGATTGCCTGGGGGGAAGATGTGGGAGGGAGGGCGGGCTTGAGTTTCTCCTGACTACTCTACCGCCTACATGCCCAAATAAATCAGCTCCCTCCCAGTGCTCTCCGTCATCTCTGAAGGGCTTCATTTGCCTGTAGTCATTAGTTTTCCCTCAGTGGCAAAAAGAAGCAGTGTTTTTATTGACCTTGACATGGGACCACTTTCCTATCCCCCATTTGCAGTGCTCTCAAAACATACAGCCTTGCACACCGCTGTTAGCCCACAAACAGTACCTCGGGGGAAATTTTCCTGGCCAACAACAAAGAGCAGCCTGAAAGGGAGCTGTCTCGATGCTTAAGTGCAGAAGATGTTTTACTGCTCAGTCATGCTGGCCAAGGCTTTCCAAAAGGGGCAAGTGATGCGTGCAGCTAATCGAAGTGACATTGAAGGGGTCAGATTTTCAAGAAATCTAAACTAATTTCACATTAAAACTGGGACTTTTCTTTTTATTAGGCAGCCAGTCAGAGTCATCACTTCTGGAATGAAACCTTGGGGGCATTTCACTGGGAATCAAAGTGGCTCCATGGGAGGCCAAGGAAAGCTCAGCTTTCCCTTGTACTGGTGATTTTATCTTGTCTTGCATCGTGCAGGGTTGTATGGAGTGGCCCAAGAAATGGCTTTTCTCCTGAAGCAAAGCAGTCCGTATCAGAAGGAGGAAGAAAAAAGGAGCTGTAGATGTGGTCCTGTTAATGGAACAAAAAGAGCCATTCCTGATGGGAGCTGTTGGTCATGATTATAACAGAACTGGTTCCCACGCAGATTAAAACAAGGAGTAGTTTTCATTCAGTCTGGCTATGATACACCTGTAGCCCAAGTAGGAACGGCCAGACCTGGGATGATTTAGTCACCATCAAGCGTACCTCTTTCATGATGCTTAAAAATGGATTTTCTTCAAACTAGATGCGGACTTAGACTACTAGGAAGTCATTGGTTTCAGTTAAGTTGCTCTAATTTAAGCTACAGTAGGTGAGAAGACACCTGGGCCCTGTGCTGGAGCTGTGTACCACTGGTAGCTCCGGGCCCTGTTAGCTTTCTCAATCCTGGCTCTTTTGAATGCTCTTTTGTTGCTGATTTGAGGAGCAGAAGGGAAAAGCTTTCCCACAGTGGTACAGGGGCTGTGCAGATGAGAAAAGCAGAAGTGTGCAGCAAGAGTAACAGGCTGATGGGATGGAGAGTCCCTTTAAAGCATAACAAATGCTCAGAACCATTAAAAAACTGATGTGAATTCAGCCACGGGGAGAGATGGCACAAGAGTGCTCTTACTGGGGTTAGTAACCAGCCAGCAAAGTAAGCAGCTATCTGGTCAGAGATATTTTGCTAGATAAACCATGATTCTGAAACTGTACCTTGGCATTCCTGTGACCACATCTTGAAAGGCTGAATTACCTTTTTCTTTTCTTACAGTGGTTCGCTGTCAGATAAGCGGTTTATATTTACTTCAAATGGTAAGAATAATGGCTTTATTTTTAGCTATTCAATTTTTACCTTTTTATTTAAGCATTTTCTGTAAAAGTTTTGAAAAGTAATCAGGAGAATGTCAGGCTGTGTCTAGGAAGGATGTTTTAGGACAGCAATTTTTTTAAATTGGCAAGTGAATAAAAAAATTGAAAGGATGTGAATTGAGCTAGAAAAAACCACAATAGGAATAGGTCATACTCACATAGACAAGAAAAAGAAATAGTATTCTGCTGTTACATTTCTGGTGCCAGCATATGAAAAATGGCCATCAGATAATCCCATTTTTATGTACTTTAGGAGGCAGAAAATGAAAGCAGTTTTTCTACAGACATTTATAAATTCCATCTTCATTATACAAGAAGAGAACAAAAACATAGGAGGAATGAAAATATATTTACATTGCACTGATAGAGAACAAGTTTTTGTTTATGACTTTCCAAGATGCAAAAGCGTCTTTAATCTGTCAAACTGTTCATTTGCATAAAACATAGCAAAGATGGGGGAAAAGTTCACACTCGTTCATTTGAATTATATTTCAGTCATCTGAGATAAAATCATTTACTATTCCACTGAAAACTGTAGAGCATGTATAGGCCTTTGAAACTGCCAGGGAATTATTTTTAACTTCATTGAAACCTTATTCCACTGGCCCGTTTTCTCTGAAGAACCTTGATGTGCAAAAATTTTGCGGGTTCTTTGGTGGAGTTTGTAATACTTACCTGCAGCTATTATCTTCATGATAGCAGCTCCTGGCAGCAGTATCAAGGAGCTTCTCTAATGAGTAACTTTCCTAGCCTTAATTGCAGGTGAGAATCATGAAATATTTACAGTAGAGTGTTCCTTTCAGTACAGTGCCTTCATCTGAGAAATGTTTTGTACAGCAAAATTAGTTAATGCCAATCTTGAAACATAAATATTATGTTTCAGAAGGAAAATTTAAAAATATATGAAGTCTTCACAGGAATGAGACAAAACTGCAGAGATTAAAAAACAAAATGGCAAAAATAGCAGATGTAGTCAGAAGGTGTCATGTATGTAGGAGTTAAATTGGTAAAGGAGAGGGACCGCAGCAGTCTGGTACTGGATCATCCACTACAAATTGACTGGCAAACACTACAGCTAATGGATAGCATCAGCCTAGCACTAGATTAGGCAACATCTGACTTTGCTGTTGTGGGTGGTCTTCATATGTTGCTAGCCTAATGTAAAAATATACTGTGAAAACACAAAATAACTCCTTCTGCCTGTCTGTGTGGGGACTCCTAGGCTGCAATAAATCTCTCAGTCTGGAAGAGGGATTCCTCTCCAAGAGCCAGGTTACTGCATCTTCTTACTGGGAGGAGACCAACGAATTTGGGCAACTATTCCAGTGGTCTCCTGACAAGGCTTGGCTTCAAGTCCCAGGATTGTCTTGGGCCTCTAACCACAGCAGCAATCGTGAATGGCTGGAAATAGACCTGGGAGAGAAGAAGAGAATAACAGGTATGTCACTGTCTGGGGTTTCATATGGAGAAGCAACTGAATGCAGCTGAAGAGCTAATAATGCACTAATGCAGTGTTTTTTTCATTAAATGTAATGAAATGGTCTGCATTGAGGAATATTATTTTCATATTTAAGAAATCATGGCTATTTGTAAGATTGGTCTTCCTATAGGGATATAGGATTGGACTCAACTGTCATGCATGCCTGATCTGTAAACATGCTGTAGGCTCAGAACAAAATATTTACACAAGGACCAGTAGAGTCTGGATGAATGATAAATGATTGCTTAGGACCTATTAATGATGCAGTTCTGGAATCAGTAAGAAACATTAAAGTCATAGCCTTTGAAATAATGGCCCAGATGAAAGAGATTCCCATTTCCAACTCCTGGTTCACTTGTAGAAATGTAAATTACAGTTGCTGCTAAACATATAAAGACTGCTGATACGGAACGTAACATCAAAAAGCAATTACCATTTTTGGAATCATTAATTTGAGCTCTGTTAAAAATTTCACCGCTCTAAATTCACAATTTAGAACTGATTTCTGTTCTTCACTCAACTTTTAAAGTCAGTAACCACCCCTGAATTCCAAAGAGTTTGAAGGCAAAGTTCTATGAATCATTTTGACTTCTGTGTTTGCATTTAAAAATATTCCTTTAAAAAAGACACCTAACAAATGAAAATGTATTTTTCATTTTTTTAAAAGGGATTAAGACCACTGGTTCTGGATCTACTATGCTGAATTTCAACTTTTACGTAAAGACATTTACAATGAACTACAAAAATAACAACTCAAAATGGAGAACTTACAAAGGGATACTGAGCAATGAAGAAAAGGTAAGGGAAAGTGGGAGGGGTAGGAAAGCACAGAGCAATAATGTGTACGCTGCCTTGACACTGAAGGGCAGGTTTTCACTGTCAAGAAAGATTAGGAGCTTCAGACTTGTATAGACTTGGGTTGTCTTCACCAGTGTAATTTATGGCCATAGAGTAGAGAGCGAGCTTGTTGAAACAAGGAAGTTATCTAAGGCTTGCTGAAGTTGTGAGACACACACAGGAAGGCATGTGTATGTGTGTATCCTTCTTTTAAAAAAATAAAGCTGTGCCACAGACTCATTGGGAAAGTCTTCAGCTCAGCTCAGCACTTGTCCTTGCTAGTGTAATGGTTTAGCCCCTGCCGGGGTCTGAGACCACGAGGCCGCTGCCCCTCCCCCACAAAGGGAGTGAAATACAAAGCCCCGATCTGAGATAAGGACAGGTTTAATACGGCAGTGCAACAGCAACACAACAAACAACAACAATAACAATAAGAATAATAGTAATAACAATGAACAGGGCAAAATATCTACCAAATACAGCAGTGAGAGAAAACCCGGCAGCGCGAACCCCACGCGATCACCGATTCTTCCCGGGCTCTGGTGCCTGGACTTGACGTCAGCATGGCATATGAATAACCCGGCTAGAGCTTCCTCCCCCACTGCTGGGGAAACTTAACCCTATCCTGGTTAAACCAGGACAGCTAGGAATGCTGTACCAGCGCAGAAGCATTGGTTGGTACAGCACCAGCAAAGCTGAAGGTCAGCTTCAGATGAACTGGGATGGTCAACCCACCCCTCCAACAAGCAAAACAACCAACTCGGGTAAAAGTACAGTGTTGCTGATGGAGCTGCCCCTGCCGACCAAGCTTCTGCTCGGGCTGTGTTCAGGTCACCAGAGACTGCCCTGCTTCCCACCCCTCGCTGGTGGGACTCTTCTGACACAAGTCTCTGGGCACAACCTACGTCTATTAGGAGTTGATATAACTGAACGTAAAATAAATGCTCTTACACCAAAATACCTGTCCACACAACAGCTTTCACAGACTCTGGGTGACTTTAACAATGAACAGATGAAAGCACTGCAACTGGTTCCTGCAGATAAAGGATGTGCTGCACAGGTTTGTCTGATAACATTTCCCTCTGAAAACCGCATGTTTTCTTTCAAAAAAAAAACCCCAAACCAAAAGCCCCACTCCCTGCCCCCACAGCGTTCAAAGTCAGACTTTCACTCATCATTTCAGAGGGAACTCAGCTTGACTCAGGTCCTCGGGTCTACCTGGTCCTCAGTCCTGATTCCAGTTTTTAAAAGCTTGGTAAAGGTGTAGAGAGTTTTCCTACTAGCTCTGATTTTCTTAGCTTGTATGGCAAGGAGTTTCACTGCACAACATTAACTGGTTTAATATTTTTTAAATGTTAAACTGAGGGGGTGTCGGCCCAGAAAGTGACAAATCAACCTAGTAGTGGCTGTGAAGGCTAGCTGTTTAAAATCTGCAGGTTTCAGTTTTTCAAAATGACTTGTTATACACAAATTATCTTACGAAATTGTTATATATGATCTTAATCTCAGCTAAGGTGCATGACAAAACCCATCCCATCAGAACCCCATGTGGCCTGGCATTTTATCAAAGATATGTTGAGCTCACTTCCCTATCTCATCAGGCTTTTAAGTTTTCCTAGAGCATGCTGAAGCATCTCCAAGAACCAATTTTTGCAAGGACTACTGTTCTGCACATGGGCTGAGCTGATTCTGGGAAATGCTGTATAAGTGCAGGGAAAAGAAGACACAACTGCATAGTTAATAGTCACTCTTCAAGCCTTATACAGAAAACTGACCATTTTACTAAAATGTCTAGAAATATTTCACTTCAGTTTTTTCTTTTTACATTTTTATACCCTGTTGCCCAAGTAAGGGTGCTGCAGCGCTATTAAATCAAAAATGATAGCATTATACCAGCATACATTAACTAGAAATTACACAGAATTGAAAGAGAGTGATAATCTTTTTTCTCTGAGCTAACAGAAAAATGTGATCATCTGTCAGAAGTAAAGATTATTTCTTTCCAGAACTCTCAATTCCAAAAATCTTGTGGCTGCATTCCAGATTATCATTATATTAGTTTTAGGATAATGAAAATCTTTGAAGTTGCACGTCAGGAGCACTTTGAAGAAAGAGTCTTTTAAAACAGAGCAAACAACGTGCTTACGTTTTATTGCAGGTATTCCAAGGCAACTCCAACTCTGGTGACATAGTGCGCAATAACTTCATCCCTCCGATAGTGGCCCGTTATGTGCGAATTATCCCTCAAACTTGGAACCAAAGAATAGCATTGAAGCTTGAGCTGATGGGTTGTCGAATAATGCAAGGTATGGGGTAAGCAGTGCTCCCCAGGCACAGTGCCTCCAAAGCCCCCTGTGCCACCACAGTGTCACTGATGCCCCCTTCTCTTTTGCAGCTAATAGTTCATTTACGCATTCAATGTGGCAGAAACCAAGTCAGAGCACAGAAACCTCCCTTGGAAAAGAAGACAGGACTGTTACCGAGCCCATCCCGTCAGAAGAAACTAACCTGGGTAACACTACCTAGCACTGCATTTTCTCTAGGGTGCATCATTTCTTCAGCCCAGCCTGAGTGAACTTTAAACTTTCTCACAAATCAAAACTTTTATTTTCCCTTCAGACCTTATTGAAGGTTAAGGACAGATAGAAGAGAGAGGACCCTAGGTTCTTTTTGTCTTAAGGCACAGAAAGAGATTGAAAGCCTTAATCTTCCTTGATGTGTGAAACGTCAGACTTTGGTTTCCCTGTTATATTGGTTTATTTGCCATGCTTGGTAGCTGGCTCAAGGACTATACTGAGCACTCATCAGCATTTTTTGGATGAGCTCTTCCTCACTCTCTTCCTATATTTTATAATTTTTGTAATATGTGAGGCAGTGGTCTCACAAAAATGTTACCTTCTCTCTCTGTAACCATGACTCCTCCCAGAGCAGGTCCCCAGCTCTAAGCAGCATACAGTAGCGCACGACTGCATAATTAAACACTCTTCCATAATGCCTGTGTTCATGGGGGTTCAGACAACCTTAATTCACATACTTCTCCCTGAATTTGCAGTCTTCATCTTTTGATGTTGTATCTTAGATCTTAAAAAGCAAACAAACAAAATTTGTTGCTTATACTGATTGTTTGGTGGACCCATAGCCGGGCAGGAATTACCAGACCCACTACACCAAACACTGCTACCCATTAGATAGCTGATAGTTGTAGGAATGTCTCTGTAAAAGACCTGGTTGTTAGAAGTAATCACTGTAAGAAAAAAAAGCTCTTCTGAAACTGCATTGCTCTTGCCAAGAGCAAGCTCAGTTCATCTGTGCAGCAGTATGGGTAAATTGTATCCATGCTCACTGAAAATGAAATCTACTGAGATTTCATCTGCTAAATTGTAAATACCCTGTGGATACTTGTACTACCTCACTCTCACACCTGGTAAGAGTCTGTAGGAATAGCAAATGGCAGGCTCCTGACACAAGACCCACCCCACTGCTAATTTTCAAATCCCTGCTCTAAAGCATGTTGTGTTAGATTTTTAACAGGGGCTAAACAGGTTTTTCCCTAGCTCCACTCCTGGAAATCTTTGAACTATTTTGACTGAAATGTTTCAGCCAGTTCAGCATGAGCCAGCTACTCAGCATGTAAAATTACAGCCTTGTTTGGCACTTTTATAAGCAACTGAAAACAGAGTGTAAGTGGCTTTTTAAAAGTTACCTAGTGTGTAATAAGAAAGAACTGCTCTTTGTAAGGATGCATATAGATGTTAAGTCGAGTGTCAGCCTTGAGAAAGTATATTTAACTCTTTTGTCTCAATGCTGTTCCCCATAGGTACATGGCAACCAAGTATGGCTGAGGAATGGTCTTGCAGTTTTATAGTTTTACATTTTCATGCTCTCTTGCGTGAAGCGTTCCTGCAAGATTATCCGCCTTTTGCTGTATTCTGTGTAGTAAAAATTACCAGCTTCAGAGTAATTTCCCTTTTAAACTTTTATCCTTTTTCTTTTTTTTGTCATGCAGGCTTAAAGCTTACAGCTATAATTGTCCCTGTCCTCATCGTGCTGTGTCTGTTCCTGTTCTCTGGAATTTGTATCTGTGCAGCCCTACGCAAGTAAGATACTGGCTTTTGTTATAGGAGGCATGTGTGGCTACCTAGCTATCACGTCCAACTACACGCCCTCTTTCCAGAGCCTCTTTACCAGGGAGTTGGAAATTGATCCTGTTTGGAAGTCTTCCTTTTAAGCAGAACTCATGTCGTGTCTCTCTAAATTGTATTTCTTATTACACATCTTCCCTAGTCAGACAAAAACAAAGATAAAGCAGGTCAGAACTGCACACCCTGATTTACAGTCCAATGTAATTGGCAGTTCTCTTCAGCTTACATATACCCACAAATACTAAGGCATAAAGCAATCGAAGACAGAGTAGTTTCCACATGAAAGCCAAGTAAAAATTCAGTGAAGGGAGGATTTGAGCTATCTATCTGGATCATTTTTTGTTATTTCCCTCCTATTGTGTTTCTGCTTCTGAATCCCTTAAGTCAGAGCATTTAACGTAGTGGGCTGAAAGCAGAGCCCACCTGTAAGGAGTTGCACACATACACTGGTAAGCAGCTAAAACTAAGCCACTTCATTTCACAAGTCAGAGGACTGGAAGAAGCACTGCTAACTGTGATTCCTGCTAGATGTTCATTCACATGAACCTGCACTTGCATGTAGAGCTGGAAAATGCTTCTGTCAGCAGATAGGGATTTGGAAGTATAAGCAATGCTCTGGTGATGTTGCTTCATCACTAGCCGTACCCAGCTCTGCCCTGGATCCCCAGTAAACCTATAAACTAGCCAAAGAATTCAGAAGAACAGATCGAAAACATAACCTGGAGTGACACATACAGACATGGACACATCAAATCGACGAGTGCCAGACACAAGAAATTTGAACACTGGCACTCAAAACTTGCAATGGGATATCAAAACACTGGTTTGCATGCCTTGCATTCTAGTAAAGACCAGCTTCCAAGAACTCAAAGTGAAGCATCGTCCTCAGCTGCTAAACACAAAGGCTCTCTCTGCTGGAGCTAAGGCATAAAGTTAAAATGCTGTGAATGCAAATGTTTATAAATACTTTCCTCTCCTCGCAGGCGAGAAGCCAAAGGACTTTCTTATGGATTATCCAGTGCTCAGAAATCAGGTTAGTGGAGAATCGTGTACTTTGTCCTGTCCTGGCCATTGGGCCAGCGGGAAGGGGTTTATGCAACTAAGTATGAAATGTTTATGAAATAGCATCCCTGTTTCCTCATTCAAATTCACATCTCCATACAAGGGAAATGGCAAACTATAGTCCCACTTGTGTCATCCTAGCACAGTGCCCCAAGAAACAATATAATTTAGTTTCTATGACAGAAAGGCAATTAGCAAAAGATCTATTATACAGAGTGCATAAATTAGCATGTAAGACTGTTCCCAGGAGCCCTCCCTTTCCTTCCCTCCTCCAAAATACCTATTTTGCAGAAAATTGCTGCTTTCCTTTTCTTTTCCCTAGCAGAGGGGATTGCCTTTCTCTAAGAGAGCAAGGGCTAATAATTTTTTATGGGTTTAATATTTCCATCTCACTGCCCTCCCTGGTTGGAACTGTATTTATAAAGCCTAACAATACTGAATTGCACTTCATGTGTAAAACCTGAATAGGGGACTGGCTTGAGGACTCTGCTTTAGGAGATGCCTGCAAAACCTCAAAGTATATTCTTTGTCTTGCTCAGTAATGCCTTCTAGAGTGGGCTCTCCCATCAGCTTGGAAGTTAGGGTTTAGCTGTTGTTCCTGGCCAGCCAACTCTATAGAAGAATATCCTTCTGAATCTCAGCGTTCCATAAAAAAAGAAACCACTAAGCAATTCACATTTGTCTTGACAAGTGCCTTGCAATAGCTCAGCTCCAGAATTTCATCCCTCAGCAGTTGCTGACGTCAGTGAAAGGAATGTTGTTACCCACTGCAGCTCGCCCTCATTAGAAAATTAATTTGTACTTAACATCATATTTGCTAATATGATTTTTCGAGGTCACATCATAATCCTTTCTCACTTGGTAATGAGGACAAATCCCAAGAAACTGGAGAGAGCGTCTTATCCAGTCAGTTCATTTGTTGTGCGTATGCTTCACAAATCAAGCTCCTAAGCCCTTGTGAACCAGGCTTGGGACTTAGAAAGCTGGGAGCTGAACGCAACCCTCCACAGACCTCCTGTTGCAGGCTCCAGGCAAGTGCCTGACACTGTGGATTTTTTCTTTTCTGTCTCCCAAGGATGTTGTGAGAACAAATTAACTGATGAGTGCAGGTGCTCAGATATCAAAGAAGCCATGCTAGTCTACTGAAAAAAGAAATTTTAAGCATACTTTTTGCCACATAAGCAATGGCAAAACATGTAGCTGATTTAAAGCTGGTATTTTACTGATGTACTCTGTTAAGGCATCAGTGCAGGCACCTACAGAGTTTGAGTCCTTCTTGCCAAGAAAATCCTCTATAAAGTTTTGTTTTCACTTGGAAATCCCGGTTGATGATTCACTTTTTCCCTTTCACCCTCCAAATTTAGGGGACTTTTTTTTACAAACAGCCCATTTTAGTCTTGCTCTTTAACTACTTTAATATATTTACAGCAATGAGTACACCAAAAATTAAACTTTCTGACAAGTCTCCTGATTGTAAGCATTTAACTTGCTGATAAGCCTTCTATTTTTATTTCTTTATCATAGGTTGTTGGAAGCAAATCAAGCAGCCCTTCACCAGACATCAGTCAACTGAATTTACCATCAGCTATAATAATGAGAAGGAGACACCACAAAAACTAGATCTGGTCACCAGTGACATGGCAGGTAACAATTGCTCCCCCTGCGATGCATTCATTTTGCTCTGCCTGCAGAGCAGGTAACAGGGAGAGGGACAGGCCAGCTCTCATGCAAGTGGAGGCCCAGGAACAGATTTATCTATGTTCATCCCAGATGTATAGTGAAGCAGCTAAATATGTTAGGAGGAAAAAGATCACTATTTTGGAAATTTTTTCTTGCAGTTGTTGGGAAAGATTTCTTGATTCTGAAATAGTTACAGCTTAAGATAACCGTGGAAGGCACTCAGGCATGGATAGAGTGCAAGAATGTGCCTAGGATAGGATAGTTTGCCTTTGCTGTCTAATTTTTGTGTTTTGATTTAAACACAAATGTCTCTGGAAATGGAACAAAATATAATGCCCTTTGCTGCTGAGCAAATAGAGTAATTACTTAGTTGGTTCATGTTGCGATTTCATGCCCAGCTGGAAGTTGTGCTGAGATCCCTGTGCAGCTTTCCTGGTGCCTGAACTATTTTGAAGACAAGGCCCGCTGAAGTCAGAGCAGGTAGGGGAGAGAGAAGATAAAAATCAACTGCTACCTTACAGGTCACTGTTTGGATAGAGCAAATCTCTGCATCAGTACTATTTACATCCCAAAGGGATGACTTTTTAATTCATTCTCCCTGCCTAGTTTAGTCTCTGTGGAAAGACTAGTAAGACCAGCCATTTCATGGGATCGGTGATCAGCAATCTTCCAGAAAGATTAATTTGCTGTTTCCAGCCTCCAGACCTTAGAAATTCCTTAGAATTTCTCCAATGCATTTGGCAGAGAAATGCATTTAAAAAACAAATGGATGGTTACTGTAATTCCATATGGTGCTACCCTGGATATCTTTCAAAGGTGGTTTAAATCCTTTACAGAAACTTTCAATATACATATGCAGAGACCGATAAAGCAGTTTTATTTCATGAAGGAAAGGGAGTGAATAAAGGTTGGTCACAAATCATGGTTATCTGGCTCCCCTGGCCATGGCTGGGGAGCCTCTGCTCTCTCCATCCTCCCCTCCTGCCACGTTTGTGGGAAGTCTTAACTCTCAGCCTGGCCAGGCAGCTCCCCAGCCGCAGCATTTCACCTACAGTCTCCTTAAAAATAAGAACCATGACATAAAAATGCGAACACAGCCCAGAAATGTGACGTTTAGTAATTTAATCACAGAGAGCATGCAACTTGCATATAGGTTAACATGCTACATGGAATTCCCTCCCTTTGAATCGCCGGCTGCCTGCCGGTTCCCAAAGGCAGCTGGGAGTAAGTCGAGATGCTTCGTCCTGAGCAAGGGAGATTGCTGAGGATGGCAGCAGCAATGCTGGGGAGAGCTGCACCGCTTACTTAGTGAAATATCATAACACCTTCACCCTACATGCTGAAGTTTGGGACATAGCCAGGAACTGCCAAAAAGATTCACAGGACATATGGGATCGAATTCGACGCTCATGTCAGATGAACCACGATGCCAGAACAGAAACTGAGCTAACTTCTTCACGCCTGCGTCAAAACATGATACTTTAGCAGTGTCATTTACTAGAGCTGTTCAGGCCACCGTATGTATCTGTAAGAGATTGTCACTAGCACCAAAGCGAGAAAGTTAGAACGTTGAATTTTCTCATAATAGTTTTACTGGATTTCTTGAAAACCCTTTTAGTCCAGATCTCCTTCTTAGACGGCAGCCTGGCATCTGCCTCAACTAGAGGTGCAAACACACGCTTCTTAAGGCCGCATTTCCTCCATCTTGCTTCTTGCTCCTGCTTGGGCTGTTTGCCCATCCCCAGCTCTAGCCCTGCCGTTCCCCTTGACCGGGGTGACCGCTCAGTTCCTCCAGCAGCACTGGTCCCGCTTCTCCTCCCCCGACTCGTCCCCCCTCATGCGCCCGCAGCAGTGCTGAGCTGGCTTAGCGCGTTTCACACTTCCCTTGACTCTCTTGGCTGCCGTTCCGCCTAACTTCATCCTTCTTGTCAGTAAGCTACTGCAAGATGCCTTTTAAATAAAGGCAGCACTTGGTCAGGCTTGTTAAGAATCCTCTGGGCATTTTAATTATTCCAAAAGTGGAACACTTGTTCTGGAGAACTTCTTGCTTGTGGATCTTCATGCAATGTCTTTTGTCCAGTTTGTTGCTAATATTTTGTTGACTTCTCTCTTTTTTTAGGGTTTTGAGCATACTCCAGAAATTATGTTAGTTTATTTGGGTAGGTAGGTGGGGAAAGGGAGGGGGGGAGTAGCAAAAGGGGTGGCAGATTGGAGTTCCTCCATGGAAGAGCTTCTGCCATGTTCTGCAACACTTGCTCACTGAAGGTTACCGGACCAGTGCTGGGGAAAGGTTTCTTTGTATCCCTGATAACTACGTGTTTGATACAATAACTGAGTAATTTTTCAACATAAAATACCTACGTATACATAAGTATTATATACATAAAATAACCAATCTATGCCTTATTGAGCAGTTCATGCTTCCTTTTAGATTATCAGCAGCCTCTCATGATCGGGACTGGGACAGTAACACGGAAGGGATCTACTTTTCGACCCATGGACACCAAAGACGAGGGAAGAAGGGGGAGTTCAGAGTTTGAAAATCACTATCACTGTCCACACAGAGCTAACCGGCATGAATATGCTCTGCCGCTGACCAGCCAAGAGCCCGAATACGCCACCCCCATAATAGAGCGGCACACAACAAGAGAAAATAATTTCCCCTCTGAAAACGGCTACAACGTACCTGTCGTCTCATCTCAGAAACACTCCCTTTCTGCTGGCAGCTTCTCCAGTTCATGCAAGACCGATACCAGGAATGGAGACTATCAGACACCCCAGAGTGTCATAAACTACGACAAACCCAAAGTTAATGGTGTTCTGACCTCCGTGAGCTACAGCACGGACTACCAGAAACCTCAGCCCAATGCCCTTGGGAGCGAGGGTTACTCAACGCCCAGAGACTGCCTAAAACCAATAAGCCAGACAGCAATGACAGCTCTCTTGTGATCTGTCGAGCAGGAGAGACACGGTGTGCAGGAACGTTGCTGCACAGCTTTCTGAAGCGAAAACAGAGTTTGGAGGGACTCTGCTGCGGGAGGCAGAAGGCAAACAAGCCCTGTGTACATAATATTGCAGTCTTGCTGGGTTCTGACATCTGAAGAAAGCATATGCTGTTTATCACTGTTTATAGCAAGAGAGATGTTATCAGTGAAGACTGTACATCTTATTTTCTGTAACTGATCTCAGTGCTCCATTTGCAATGTGTGCAATTTGTACATAGCTTTTATTTAAGGAGAATTTCTTAAGTTTCCTTTTCACCTGGGGGATTGAAAGGATTGCAGAAAAGACTATTTAAGAAAAACAGGCCTCCTCCGTCTTTATTTTACCTGCTGTTGTACTGGCAGCTGTAAATGGTGTATCTTACGGTTGTGGTGGTTCATCTCCTTTCCTGTGATAACTGAAGATAGGGCATCACTGTAGATGATAGAAGAAGTAAAACTACTTGAAGCATAATGTGCACAAGAGAAGGCAGCTGAGCATTTAAATACTGTGCTCAAACCCACTTTCCTGGCTGCTTTTTTAGCAGCAATTCTTATATGCTTGAATTTGATCTAGCGTATGAGCTGAGCCTGTCTAACTTGCTATTCACGTTAGAAACAGGTAGAAAGGCTGAAACATTTTGGGTTCAAGCCATGGTGATCACTCTGCAATAGAAAAAAAAAAAAAACCAACATACCCAACACCTGTCAATCTGGTTTTTTGGTTTTGTTTTGGTTTGTTTTTTTTTTCAGGAAGTGTGTGTAGAACCAAAATGTGAGAATTAGCTGAGAATTAAATCCCATTCAGGCCCTAACTGATGCTTTTGCTGCTAAACTATAAGGAAATTTGTTCCTTGACACAAAGCAGCAACCTTCCTGAACTCTTCATTGCTCCACTAGGTATTTTTCTGTCTTACAGATTTAGGGGAGCATTTCTATTTGAAATATTTTGACTAAGTAAAACACAGTGTGTGTGTATGGCATACTGTTGCAGTTAAATTTGCAAGACAGTAGATCAGCACAGTTGCTTTCAAATAGTTTTTCTTTTGCAGCTAACGTTACCCTTAATTCTGTTTTTGGACAAACTTGAAAAAGCGTGGGGATGGGTGCAATGTATCGCACAGTAGCTGGCTCCTCTTCCAGCAGAGGCGTTGTTGAAGTGAAACAGCTTCTGGTAGCAACTGGGACCGTCCACTGCCCTTCTACCTGCAGTGCTTGGAGTGTCATTTTGAATCTGAAAGCTTGTCCTAAAACGTCAAGAAGCAATATACTTCTGGGAAGGAAGAATGGTGCTATATTTAAAGCACAAGGTTGGGAAACAAGACCAGTAAAACCTGAGCTCTGGGAAAGTCGCTGTCTGAAGGTCCTCCGTTTCCCTGTGTGTAAACTGGGGATAATTTGCAAAGGATGCAACAAAGATTTGTGGTCTGTTCGTAAAGTGCTTTCAGATCCTTGGGTAGAAAGTGCTGTCAGAGTACAGACTAGTTGCAGTGATACTACTCACAAATATTGCTAACTCCAGCCACGTCCAACCTTAAGGCAAGCTCATAATGGGTTCTTTGCATACACTTGTTTTGTGGCCTCAAGTGGTGCCATTCCCTCACGCTGCCGCACCGTGCATGCGATTCCTGTGCAAAGAAGCAAGAGTCAAGGTAACCTCATAGCCTTCCTGTGTTTGCTGTCAATACTGTTTCTGTGAAATGTCTAAAACACCTCAGGTCCTGAAGTGAAACAGCAGCAGCCTGTTTGTTAGACCGAGCTGGGCGGTGTTGTTTACCTTCTGTTGTTTACATGTCTGTGTAAATAAAGAACACTGGTATTTGTAAATCAGTCACACAGGCCTGCTACTTAACTCGGTGACTTGATCATCACTGCACGCCCACTCTCACCACATATCCCACAGGGTGAGAAGGAAGTGTTCCTTACGCCCTGCAAAAGTGCCAGTTGCGCTGCTGCAATTCACAGTCCCAGTGACAGGCTAAAAAAAGTCTCTCAGTGCCCCATTTAGCTCAGCTTTTCTGTCCATAAGCTCTAGAGAAGAAGCACCCACGAACAAACGTCTGCACCCAACCCTGCTGCTGGATGCATGTAATTGAGGAAAGGATGAGGATGCCCCGCCCCCCCAGGAGCCTGAAACCAACACTCCACCCACACAGCTAATTAGCCTGACTTGTCACTTTACGAATAAGCAGGGTTCAGTAATCAGGGCTACTCCCCACCTAACGAGGCACTTAGATAATGCAGCACTGCAACGGGACGGGGCAGCACTGCTTCATAATAAACTTTTGGCATGCCTCCGCCACACGCTTTGCACATCTGCAAGCATACTACAAGTGTCAAAGGGTTCTTGGTAGCATGTGCCTATTTCTGCTGCTGCTCAAACCTGTCTTAACACAGCTGGTTTAGCCTAATGAAAAGTTGGGTCTCAATTTGCACCTTGCCTTCATCCCCACCCTCCTCAAAAAATCCCCCTGCAAAACTGCAAAAAGACAGCTTAAAATAAATCCCCAAACATCTTCATCCTCCCTGTGTCACAGTGGCTTGGTGCTGATGGGGATGGAGGCAGTGCAGCAGCTCTGTAGTCACTCACAGCTCCTGGTTGCTGCCGTGGTGCTTCATGGTACACATCTGAGGGACTGCTGAGGACAGTTAACATAAAAAGTCTTGGCCTTCTCCATCTCAGCCCAGGAAATAGGAAGTTTTTAGTGACCCTATCAGCAGATACGCAAGGGAACTTCCTACCTGTGTAGTCTATCCTGATGGTGGTGGAGATACTAAATCCTGGTGTAGGAAGGAAAGACAACTGCCTGAGTCTTCCCACTGGTAGTGGCTCATCCTCATGCTTCTCCCCTGAACGGCTTCTCACATACTCGTACATCAAACTCCATTTGTCTACATCAGCCTGTTCTCACCATCAAAACCAGTTGCAGGTATAACTCAGGCAGCCTTACCAAACATCACACATTTAAAAATCTTCCTTCCACAGAGAATGTTTGAGTATGCACCATTTTGAGACATCTACACACTTGGAAGGGCCGCATTAGCTCTGGGTCTCTCCAGTGTCTCTAGAGATTGTGTGAGAGCAGAGTCTGACCCTCTGGTCAATGGGAGACTTTCAGTAGTGTTTCCGTACCAAACTTCTTTCCTGAGAAGTCACTCCCAGTAGGCTGGAATGATAAAACCAAGCCAGAGTTCACAAGAAGGTTAAATATTAACTGATCATAGCACTAAGGGCCTGCCTGTCCCAGCTGCAGCTGGCAGCAAGCTTCTGACTTTGCCAGGAGCAGGGTTATGTGCTATGTCTCTGACCAAGGGAATTGAAGAGGTGGCTCTTGAGGTAAGAAAGTGTAAAAGATGATGTAAGCTACCTACAACTGAAAACCAAAAATGACAGCTTAGCATGTGTTCCCAGCTGGTGCCTCATATTTAAAAAACAGACACCCCCCCCCTCCTCAAAAACCAACTAGAACAAAAGTTCCCAAAACACCACAGTAAAAATACAAACATTCTTTGCTCTCACCTCCCTAGACTAGGAAATAGACTGCAAATTCTTATTTCTTCTGTCAGGTACCTTTCCAACACTCAATACAAAGCTTTTTTTTTCCCCCTATCAAGTGTAATTCTAAATAGTATTTCCCTATTTCTTTCAGTTTCTAGAGTTTTAACAACAGATATTAAACCCTCCCTTAACACCTACCAGAATCTTTACATCCAACAGGCAATAGATTAAAATTGGTCCTTGCAGACTGGAACTAGGATTTCCCCAGCTCAGTGGATATCCTACTCACTTATAGCATCACCTGCTCTCGTCTTTGGATCAAGCAGTTGACCTCACCTCACTCTCCAGACACCATCCACAGGATGAGTTCAACCGACTTAGTAGCCCACTGGCTACAGCAGTCCCTTCATAAGTAGGGGAAGGCAGGAAAAGCACCGAGGCCAAACTGCATCCCCTGCATCTGATAAGTATTGTAAGCACTGAACTAACATGGCAGCGGTCACAGCAGTGCCTCTAGCACCTGTATGTTTTAAAATGAGGAATCCATGTTTCATTCTTTAATAACAAAAAAACCCATAAAGTTGGATTCCAGCCATTAGAAGCAGGTTGTGGATCCTGTGGGTTGTCTGCATTACTGGCGTGGCTAAACCCCAGGAAGGCTGAGTTTTTACTGCAGACTTTCTTCAGATTTTTCCCATCGACTGTCATTTGGCAGTTCTCCACTCCATGGGCAGATCTTAGTGGAGGCACAAGATATTTCCTGCACAGGATGGGAATGTCAGGCTGTAGGCCCCGTTACAGGAGCAGACACCTAACGGTGATTAACTGTTTGATGGATCACTATCACTGAAGCACACACGATTTGTTTTTCCATGGTGCTGGAGACTGCTAACCCATAGCAGACTCATGGCAAGGATTGCTGCACCCTCCCCAGCACTGGTCCATCACTGCCAAACTCCCTGGACACATTACCAGAAGCTGAGCTGCTCCAGGACCTGTCTCCATTGCACTGAAGGAAAATGGTCTTGTGGCCATGCAGAAAATTGCAGAAGGCAACAGAGACCTTTCAGGGCTCAGGTAATCTAACCTGCATCTGCAACACAGAGCAAACCAGGTGACCAGTATCAGTAACTGGTAGAGCCCGTGCCTCTGACCTACATCCACTGTTGAACGGGAGAAGTGTTAAGTCAGCTCCATTGCAACATCCCCAGTTAGCCCCAGTTTTGTATCCATATAATACAGGTGGCAATCATCTGACATGAGGACTCACTTGCTGTTTCTGAGGGATCTAAAAACCACAGCAAGGAAGCACTATTGCCATAACAAATTACACTGTTTACACTAAGTTACACTAACAACCTCTGACCTTAAAACAGTAGTGTTGCATTTCAGCAACACCTTCAAAAATGTGCATATAAATTCACCACTGAGGTAGTTAATAAAAACTAAATGAAGTGCAATTATTTGTCTGTGTCCTGGCTCTTGCCAAAGGGAAGTCAAGCCGGTAATTTTCTCCAGGGTGTTCTAATTCAGTTCAGGAGGGCAAGTAACAAAAAGCAGAAAAATGAACAGTTTTGTCACATCTAAGAAAGGAGTCAGTGGTGTCACAGCAGTCCTGTGGGATCAAGCACCCACTGAAAAGTAACCTTGTAGAAACCCATCAGTGTTCTTTTGTTCACCCTCTCTTCAAAACCAGGTTTGGTTTGCTCAGCGAGCGGGTGTCTTACAGGCTCCCCTAGCCTGTAATCAGTTCAGATCCAAGAAATGACAAGGTTATGTTGTTGCATTCCTTTTTTCCTTTAATTATTTTCCATATTAAAAATTCTATACTGCCCTTTTCTTTCCAGTGTCAGCTATGATGCAAGCTTGTACTGACCTCCAACCTCAGCTGTGATAGTACAGCATGGGGTAAATGAAAGCAGAATTTATCGTTGCATTTGAAACTCATCAGTGTTGTTGATACCTATATTGAAAATTACCCTGCCACAGCTGTGTGGGGTTAACAAGACTAACAATGTTATGAAGAAACAGCAGCAATGCCTATGAATTACTGAAGACAGAATAAGTTTCAAGGAACATGCTTAAAGAGAAGGTGCCATTTCTGCACAATCACTTTCAAACTTAAAATAGAAACCTCTCCCGAGGGCTTCTTTTTTCGAAGTCCCCCAGTACAGTTCTGCCATCCATAAAGGACACACGAGAATGGGTCAGATAAAGTATTTCTAAACCAGATAAAGACAAGAGGGAAGATATCCTTAGTTGGGGAAAACTCATGTTATCCACGATAAGGAGGACGCCTAGCATCTGACTTTCTGTGCTATCTCATTGTATAGTCTGGACATGAAAATTTAGAGACTTTTTCATCCAAACTTCACTGTATTTGTTTAGGCTTGGCCTCACATAATGCGTCTGTAAATCCTGAAAAACATTACAGATACTGAGCTGTCATGTGACATCCAAGAGATTATCAGCCCGTTTATTTTTATACAGTCACAGGTATTAAAAAGAGAAATCCAGGAAGGGGACAACTTGATTAAGTTAAAGCACAACATCATTTTTCAGCATAGCAAAAACTATAAGCCAACATATATGACATAGTACCGTTACTAAGGCCTTTGTGTCCTGATTAACCACCCTGAACTGACCTCAGGAATCTGTAATTTTGACTAGACACAAAATTTTTAACAGACCTTACTGGAAAAGCTCCCTTAATGATCTGCATTATCTGCTGACCTGAAGACGAACAGTATCCCTTTATACCCAGCATTTCCTCCTATGAGCCTGAGCTACTAAAAGAGTGAGAAAACTTACAACATAACAAATTATTCAAAACATTCTTTCAGCCAGATCACATCACAACAGACAATAATAGACTTTAAAAACATATGTATGTTGCCTACCAGAAGGTAGGCAAAGAAGTAATGCCAAAATTCTAGGCTTAAAAGAAACACCAAGAACAATTTAATACAAACAATACAGGAACATACAGCAATGGCTGAAGCCTGACCCATGACAGGGAGCTTATCAGAAGTCCTCCTCCACAAGAAGAGGCAGATAGCAGAGAATATGGTGATGCCTGCCATAAAAGAAGGGGAGAAAAGACGTAGAAAGACAGTAAGTTACATTAGCCATCACCCAGACTCTGCTCTGAACGATTTAATGCCTTGAGCATGTACTAGAAACTTCAGCCTTTACAAATGTATTTTACACGTCTTAATTTCTATGGCCCAGGCAACCATTTCACAGATGGGCAAACTGAGACAGACAGATATGCTGCCCCTTGTCCAGAGCTGGAGCAAAAAATCAATGTAAAGGCCTCTGAAAACACCAATTGCAAACCTGTGAAAAGTCCTCTGTGTGCAGGGAGAGAAGACAGGGGTGATAAAGACTAAGATGAGCTAGCAGACCTCACTTGAAGAGGCAGCTTTTCTTGACATCTATGGCTAAGCTTTTTATCCTTAAGTGACACCATCTGTTCTGACAGACAGTTTTATAAAATTTGAGTAAGGTGACCTGGATAAAGCATGCCTGTTATATGGAAATGTCAGAGTCATACATGGACATGGAAGGTTGTGGACAGCTGGACAGCTCATGCAACTTCTCTTCCACAGATATCCAAGTGCTTTCAGCATCTCATCATAAAAGGCAGCACAAGTTTTTTTTGACACCCCACGACACAAAGTAAGCCACGCTTTTGGTAACAATGCTGCAATAACTTTTCTACTATCTTACAAATGCCTGGCAGATGGCATTCATAAAAGATACCTCTTTAGGGTAAGTATTTCATTTATATAGGTAACTTTTTGACAGATGAAGTCACACTCCATCCCCCCCATTTATAGTACAATTGTAGCACTGTACAAGGACCAGGATCAAGGACATAAATATTTTATGCCACAGAACATTTTGCTAACAAATTAACCGATCACCTGGTTAATGACAACAAACAAGGTCTGGGGACTGCACTATCATTTGGTGGTCACTGGAAATCAACAACAGTAGTGAAATGGTGGGTCAGTGCAAACTGACCTTCCTCTTTCCGCCAACCAAAAGGCTTCTGTTTGAAACTAGACTAGAGCAAAATGTAATCATCATCTCCTTTTTTTTTCATTTCTCCTCGCCACAGTTTGACATCATCACGGGCAGCCTCTGTTCCAGCAAAGATCCCAGAAATGTGACAAGGCTGGTTGTATATCATGATTGAAGAGCACTGGCAAAGTGCAGGCCGTAGCATTTACAAATGTACCTGATATCTCATTTCATGTTTTACAGGTGCTTTTGGTCCCTTCTTTTGGAAAGACTTAACCTACCCACAAAGATAAAAAATTTCACTGCTTGGGTGTGAGCTTGTAAGAGAGAAGAGCACTCATTTTTAAACTAATTGATGGGGATATTTAAGTATTTTTTAACAAGTCATGAATCCAGAGCTATATGAAATTATAAGTGTGTGTGTGCATGTTTACGTGTGCTTATACATATGCTACACTGATATAGAGGACAATTTTTAGCACAAGAGGTGTCACCTGCAAAGTACTTGCTAGAGGATGTGAACTAGACTAGATCACAGAATCATCAAGGTTGGAAAAGACCTTGAAGATCACCTAGTCCAACCATTAACCTAACACTGACAGTTCCCAACTACACCATATCCCTCAGCGCTATGTCGACCCGACTCTTAAACACCTCCAGGGATGGGGACTCCACCACCTCCCTGGGCAGCTCATCCCAATGCCCAACAACCTGTTCTGTAAAGTAATGCTTCCTAATATCTAGTCTAAACCTTCCCTGGTGCAACTTGAGGCCATTCCCTCTTGTCTTATCGCTTGTTACTTGGTTAAAGAGACTCATCCCCAGCTCTCTGCAACCTCCTTTCAGGTAGTTGTAGAGGGCGATGAGGTCTCGCCTCAGCCTCCTCTTCTCCAGACTAAACAACTCCAGTTCCCTCAGACGCTCCTCATACGACATGTGCTCCAGACCCTTCACCAGCTTTGTTGCCCTTCTCTGGACACGCTCGAGTAATTCAATGTCCTTTTTGTAGTGAGGGGCCCAAAACTGAACACAGTAATCGCGGTGCGGCCTCACCAGTGCCAAGTACAGGGGTAAGATCACTTCCCTGTCCCTGCTGGCCACGCTATTTCTGATACAAGCCAGGATACCATTGGCCTTCTTGGCCACCTGGGCACACTGCTGGCTCATGTTCAGCTGGCTGTCAATCAACACCCCCAGGTCCCTCTCTGACTGGCAGCTCTCCAGCCACTCCTCCCCAAGCCTTTAGCACTGCTGGGGGTTGTTGTGGCCCAAGTGCAGCACCCGGCATTTGGCCTTATTGAAGCTCATACAGTTGGCCTTAGCCCATCGCTCCAGCCTGTCCAGATCTCTCTGCAGAGCCTCCCTACCCTCGAGCAGATCAACACTCCCACCCAACTTGGTGTCATCTGCAAACTTACTGAGGGTGCACTCAATCCCCTCGTCTAGAGCATCAATAGAGATGTTAAACAGGAGTGGCCCCAAAACCGAGCCCTGGGGGACACCACTCGTGACCAGCCGCCAACCAGATTGATGTTAGTTATGTTAAGAGTACATGTTACTAGAAATAGTTCTCACGAATAAATTTTTTTCTATTTTTTTAAAATAGAAAAAACCCCAACAACCAATCCACAAAACAATAGGTTCTGTTTCTCAAAGTCTCATTAATGCTGAAGATTTGAAGGAAGCTGCTGCCCCCTTTTGGCACTAAATACAAATGCAAATACTTAGCACTAAAAACTTTAGGATCCTGATCACAAATTGCAAATAAATAATAGATAAGTTTTGGTGTTGAAAACAGCGTAAAACTGAGATAGTCGAAGTACACTTGCCTATTGAACCAGATTACTCAAGACAAACACATTAACTTGCTAAGACGGAGCGGTCTTAATACATGGAAGGCCGTGTCTTTAATTTTAAAATAAAATCAGACCTGGATTTAAAATAACCACTTTAGGAGCACAACAGATCTGAAAAATTTCTCCTAGCTCCCTGAATTGGCTTATGATACCCCATGTCTGTTGTAAATTAGCAGAACACCTGAACTGTCACACTGGACAAAAAGGAAAATCAAATAAATAGGAAACTGCAGTAACACTCACTTGACAGCTATACAAAAATCCCCATTTATCATACAAAAAGTCCATTGCTCAGTTCCAAGCCCAAAGCTGCCAATGCTCAGCAGCTGAGGTATGTACCCATTGCAGGGTTTAAGTCATAGCATCCATTGGGAATCCCTTCCCACAGAACCATAAATAACCATGTAAAATATAAATTAAACCAAGAGGAATGGGTGCCTTTGTGGACATAAACCAAAGGTTCTGATCCAAGAGAAACAGCATGGGCAACCCACAGCAGCCTTCTCCTACCTTTAACTGAGGAAGGGTCAACAGTGGCAAACTCACCACAGGTTGTTCCAACAGGGAGTGAACAGGGACACCCAATTCCTTGTCAGAATGAAAAGTGTTCAGGGCAAGGATGTTTCCAGCAGTGTAAGCCCAGTGGATGGAATACATAGCTATTCCAGTTCAGCAGCATGACTGTTAATGCTTCCATTCCCCTAAAGAAATTGATAACAAACATAAACACTTAGACAACAGCAAATAAAATATTAGAAAAAACAACATTTTTCATGCCAATCTGGTTTATTCCATTTTACAGAAGTAATATTTGTGCAAATATTTAGACAGTTAATAGGAAAATTAAGATTTAATAAACAGGACTTAAAGAGATTTACTCATGTATTTGTTAACAATTTGAACAATTTAACAGAAAAGTTAACAGATGTCTCCAAAGCACCCCTGACCTCTAGCACTACGGGCAATTAAAACATGTCTGTGAACGCCTGTACTTTCACTTCGCTTGTTTTTACACTTTCTTAACCTCCTGCTTGAGACCCAGCCATTGAAAACCAGGCAGCAGAGAGCCAACAGCCCTACTGCTGATGGAGGGGAAGCTGGGGAGACAACTGAGGCTGCAGTTCAGAGGAGTAGTGCTTTTGCATTTTGAAATCTGAAGAAATAGAGAGTGCCAAAAACTTAACGAGGGAAATGTGATTGTTATCTCCAGTAGAAAGTTACAAAGAAAAAACAGCACAATTTTAACCAATTTTCCTGGATTCTTTTTTAGGGATCAATGCACTTCTAACATACCTCTCACGGGGGACTGGAAGAGCAACCTCCTGCTGAAGCTTCAAAACACTGGTAGCTCTGATGCTTCTCCTTGGTACAGCAGGGAGAAACAAGTCTCGATACGCTAAGCAGAAAGCTGACAAAGAGACAACAAATAATTTTGACAGCTGATTGAATTAAACACTTGTAAAGTGTGTAGAAAATTTACCCAAGTGACTTCTATTTTCTCCTAAAAAGGGAAAACCCTTGAAAGATATCGCTTGGCCTTATACAGCCATTTGGCTTAGAAGCCCTGTTTGTGTCCTGGCAGTATGCGTGTGGGCATCAGGAGCAGATACCAAAGTAGGTCTGTGGCAGGAGTACACCAGGCAAACAACAGATAAGGCAAGGCTATGCTGAAGCATAAGTGGCAACAACTAACTGCCTTGTTGAGAAAAGAAAAAACGAAGTTGAGTATTTTTCTTTCAAAGTCAGCATTTTTGCCACTTCTCAACTCCTGGGTTCCCTTCCAGCTGTGAAACTTCTAGTTTCTAAAGAATTGGAAATCACGCTGTATTGAAAAATATACACTCTGGACAAAAGGCAATCTTGAAATATTTCAGGGAATTTTCAGGTCATTGAGCTGAGGAAAAAGAGACTCCTTACACATACCCTGAGTCACAAGAAGTTTCTCTTCTGTCTTGTGTAGATATCTGGAAAAAAAATGCAGAGGACTATTGAGTAACCACAGCCGTTGGGAGCAGCCCCAGCAGTCCTTCAGTTGGGCACTGGGACACAAAGAAATTTTGAATGATCTTCCTTGACCCCAGCTATTTTTTTCCTCCTCTTCCCATTCATTTTCATCTTCATTCACAGCTGCCTCTAATCTTCTGCTTGTCTTATGACAGCTCAAATAAGTGTAAGTTTTCTCTCCTCTTCCATCTGCTGAAGTCACCCATATCTAAACCCTTCTAAATATTTTATAGGGCTAAAAAATAAGTACTTGCAGTTCTAGCCCTCACAAATTGTGTATTCTATATCTTTTCATCCAACATGACTCAGCCTTGTCTATAGACAGTTCCTACCATCAGTGTCTTCTACTCTCTACTTACACATACTCAATAAATCCTTAAGTATTACCATAACTACACTACTACTACAGTTACCATACCATTACCCTTCATTTGAACTCTCTGCTCATCCAGATGATCTTGATGCTTTAGGGTAAGAGGAACACTCAAGTATAGGTGAGAGATTATTTTTTTAAAACTGTAATTTAAAACACAAAACAGACACTTAATCTGAACAAAAAGACTTTAATATCAGAACTAAAAATTATAACTTAAAGATAAGTGGTTTGTAACTTCAGTGGAAAACTCAGAATATACTTATTATTCCCAATGCATGGAAAACAAAGACAGACAGAAAAAAGACAGAAAGGCAGTTTCGACAATTTTACCCAAATGACTTAATCCTTTGATAGGTCTGGGTCTTTATAGCTTTTCTTAGCCAAAGGCTTCAGAATATTTATGGCATTATACAGCCAGACACTGCAAATATTTCCTTTTTTCTTTTACTGAAAAACATTCAGCAGAAAATGCATCTCAATGAAATTTGAGACAAGTCCCTATCTTTTTAAAAATGTAATTTGCTATTAACCATTGCTGGCCAAGACTGGATTAGTATCTAACTTCATGTTATGTAGCTTTGGTTTTCCTCATATTAGCTTTTTGGCCAGGTATGGACTACATATTTAACAGAAAAAGATCACATGTAGGGCTAGGTGTCTGTATGTTATATATAAAAACAGATGAAAATTATATACCATCTTAATTAGGTGCAGAAATCTCTGCAGTGCAGAAGACTATTTATAGGCTAATAAAAATATATTATATTCAGCTTAACTAGATGTATATATTCATTGCAAAATGTTCTGCTACAGAAATGAGAGTAATCCATGACACAATAGTGTTTGGACAGATATAATAAATACCTGAATTTTGTTTGATAAAACTGTGGATTAACATATATTGAGATGGATACAAACCCTCTTCACTGCCAAGCATACACTTCTACAAAGGAAATACTACATATAGTCTTTGATCAGAGTTAAATTTATTGCCATAAAGCACTTTCCTTAACTTACATGCTTTTAATTAACATTGGTCCCAGACGCCAACACACACTGTCCACCTTTAGCTTAAAATACAATTGTCTCACTGAAGATTTTTTTTAATAGGCAAGGAATTATCTACTGAAAAAAAATTGCAAAATTCTCTTTAGAATATTATTTTATTTTTTTAAGTAAAAATATATATACACACACAAGTAAACCGTTTTACACTTTAAAAAATAAAAATGAAGTCTGAATACTGACTTTCCTCAGAAATTCTTCCAAGTCTAATTCATTCAATCTCTGGGAATCAGCAGGACTGAGTCTTCCAGTTACTGACAAAGGGGAACACACATTTGTCTACTGAATCTGGAAATCCCAACTTGCAAAACTTTTCTCAGTTTAAGTATTAATCTCTAAGCATCTCAGTATGACTACAATAAACCAGTATGTTAAATCAGCTGGTAGGAAGTATGGAGTACATGGAGACAGACTGTAGTGTCTGAGCAAAATCCTCCCATTCAGGGCTTTCTAAACAAAGATTATAAAAACTGCAGGGAAGGAAATCCGGTGATAATTTACTGCTACCTGATTTGTCTACTCCTAGTCATTTTCCTCAGCAATTGTTCCTTCTGTTGATCTCATATATAGGTTAAAAATAGACAAGGTAAGAGCTGAGAAAAGGTCCAGCAACTTCCAGAACATGAAGAAAAGAGCACAGCATCATAAGAAACTGGTGGACAAGGAATGTTAGGAAAATAACTCCAGAAACATTCTCCTGCTTCAGGCTAAAACTGATCAAAAGCATTAAGCATAAAATAAGGTGTGCCAAGAAGTAAGGAAGAATGAATAAATTAAAAAATTCACGTTTCCCTCAAATAAAGGAAAACTGTACAGGCAAATTTAATGTCTTTTTTAAAAGTTACTAGACTAGTTGGACAAGTCTTATTTCTTACAACTGCAGCAAGATTTCATACAGCGGTGATTTTTCAAAAGACAAGAAGATCACTGCTTGGCTTTGAACTATCCTTTCTGACAGAGAGGACACTGAGTGTTCCAGGCCACAGACAGTTTCAGAGTGCACTCTGCTTGAGAAACTGCGGGAAAAACACAAATCTGGATGCAAAGTTATGGCAGTGGATTCATCTGCTAACATGCAGCTGATGGGTCCTCAAGTTTCTGAAGCTTCAGAAAAAGAAACATGCCTGGGGACTTGTTTCTTCTTCACACAGCTTTATTTTTAAATACTAGATTCTGTTTGGCGAAAACTGTACAGCTTTGACTATTTTTAAAAAACCTTCAACAGTATGCTGTATGACAAAGACTATTATAAAAAATGAACCAGATAACGTTATTCCACTGAGTAAGTGGAACTCATGCGCGCACGCACACACACACAAAACGATCGTGTAAATAGCGAAGTTAAGGGATTTATAAATAGCAAAATCTTTGAATAAAGTATATACATTTTTAGGCTTTTTCTATAAACAAATATATATAGTGCTCCTAGGAGAGACAAGTAACTGTGTTCTACATCACAATTTAGAACATAAGATTAGTTGATGTTACTCTAAAGGCCTTTGAGGTTTTTTCTTACGTATGTACATCCTACACAGTAAAACTTGCAAAGATGCCTTTTCACATTAGTTCCTCTCTCAATGTACAAAATCTTATCTTTTCACATTATCGTTCACCAGCCTGCAGAGCAGTGAACAGGAAAGCTGGCATTGCATGCTGAAATAATAAATGTGATTACAATGTAGAGCTTGCATGTGGAGAGTGCTGCACTTCACCAAAAGATCTACAAATGGACTATGAGAAACTGGCCAAGAAACCATCCTCAACATTTCCATTTGCAGCCATGCCATGGGCCTTTAGATGTACACCAATTAAAAGCTATTTTAGGATACACCGCTCTTACAAAAGGAGTAACATTTTGTTTCAACAGTAAGACAATTATAGGTTAATACGACTGCCATAACATAACACAGACAGGGCCAGACACTGTATGATTCTGAGCACCTCCTGTAAAGTACTGTGCACTCAACTTTCACTTCTTTAAAGATTATTTTAATGTGAAATGAAAACGTTCCGTGCTCATCAAAAGCACTCAGCATTTCATAAGGTCAAGCTAATGATGACCAACTCAAACCACTCCGCATTAGCGGTAACCATATTCATTCAAGAATGAACAATAAATTGATGATGCTCAGAAAAAAAATACCAAAGGGCCCACATAATTGTGAGTATTTTTTAAACTAATTTTGCTTTTAAAACCCCATAATACTTTGTTTAAATACTTTTGGAGCAAGTTTCAAATGGAACAATTGGCAGTGAATGCACTAAAAAAACAATGCCAAAAATCTCACTCATAAAATGACCTTTGGCTGAAGGATCATGATTAGCAAGTACTCCACTGTCCCATGTGGATTTTGATAGTCTTTGCTCAAACAAAAGCTCTGTTTTTTACTATTCTGAGAATAAAAAAAACCAACACGCTTTCTTTTAAAAGTTACAGTTCAAAAATCCTAAGTACCAAAACTCATGGATGCAATGGTACAATTACCCCCCCTCATCCTTCTAGAGTTAAAGCTTATTTTACACCAAACTGAACACCAGTTGTCCCTTTAAAATATCAAAGGGTCAAAAGTAAGGTGGCCACATCTTATTTTACTTCCCTGGGCACATCAATGAGATTAAAAGTTGAATGTACTGAGGTTATCCTTTTTAGAAATCCCATGCTTTGGTGCTTATTATTAAAAGAAAATTCATTTCACATGCCATGTGTTAGATAACTACTGTGTGTCACGCAAAAGACAGTTTTCCACATTTAGAATTGCTCACAATGAAGCCCTGAGGTAACCGCCTTTTTTCCAGGCAACAGTAATACAGTTCCCTTTGACGTTTAATCATCCTTTTACAACCTACACTAGTATATGCAATTTGTAGCAGTCAATATTGATTATCAATTGTTCCCAAAGATAGGATCTGTCCAGTTGATGTTTTTGTTTGTTTTTAGGATAAAGACTCAGCAGAACGAGCTAATTTGGGTGCAGTGTCTTCTAATGGAGCTTCAACTGAATTCCCCAGGTCTCCGTTTTCATGTCCATCAATACTTGGCTTCTTATCAAACACTGTAATTTAAAAAGAAATTTTATTTAAGGAAGAGAAGCAATCTTGGGAAGGACAGATCAGTGAGACTTATTTCAGAAACTGGAAAGTGTGCTGAAATGACTACTAGAATAAGACCTAATAGGTTTTTAGCAGAACATTGTATGACAGGAGAAGAAGGAACTATTTCCATACCTCTCTGATCTAAAAAATGTATTTGAAAAAGCCAGCAACACAAAGCATTAAGGGGAATTAACTACTCTTAGACCAGAGTCAGGAAAAGATAAGAATAAATTTTAATTTCAACCTTTGGGAAAAGGCAATCACACACACCCCCCCCCCAGATTAATTCAGTTAATTCGATTGTATTTAAGTAAACCAGGCCAATGAGTGTGGGACCAACCAAAAGAGCTGACAGCCTACTAGTAGGTTAATTGAATTAACAGTAGATTAATTTTACAATTAATATAAAACCAATGTTTTCTAGAAACTGGTTTGCATATTGAGACTTCAGGATTAAACTGCATTTAACACATTTTAGAAGGTTTACCTTGTGAGGCTTTAACATTCACATTTGCATCTTTCCTATTAGAACTTGAATTTGCACCTTCTTCCAGTTCATCAAGATATAAACGGTAACGGTGTCCACTCTCATCCTCATATTCTACATTTTCGTCATCCGAATCAACTTCTGGAGCAACATACACTACTTCAAATTCAATCTCACCTCTCTAAAATGCAACAAAAGTTAGATTTACTTATTACTACACAGCCTCATAACATGATGACCAAGATGAGCTAGGTTACTATAACAAATACATTTTACTGTTGTAAACACATCTACAGTTGTGTTGAACATTTTGGATACGTATCTGAATTAAGTTTTTACTGACTCAAGAAGTACGGCTCTACAACTAAGATTTACCAAAGTTACCTGAATTACCTAGTTATGTACCAACACATTTCAGTGACTTCTGATAAGTAAGTTTTCTGATAAATTAAGTCCACCTGTTAACTGTCTGAAGATGGGAAGCAAAGCAGGAGGAGATTCTACCACAAAGCATATAAGAAACACTGTTTGGTTGGAGCTGTTCAACCATAAAAGAATAAAATATATGTCACTAAAGAATTATTTCTGTGGGGCAACATAAGAAGCTGATTTCCATGAGCCACACTGAAGAATCATTATACAATACATGCGTTTAATTGAACCAGTACTGACCCAGCATTTTTCTCCTTAAATTACAAGACGTAAGTGTAAGGTGATACAGCCTCAGGGATCACTGTAGCTTAGCATAACACTATGCTTAACAGAAAACATTAAAATTCAAGGTAATTCAATAGGCAGAACACAGAAAGCACCTAAATGTGCCTATGGATAACAGGTCCCAACTGACCTGTTGGGAAAGAATAGTTACAGCTTCTTTATGCTTGGCATCTCTTAGATTAACTCCATTTACTGCCAGAATAGCATCACCAACATGCAGCCCTCCACATCGATCAGCAGGTTGTCCAGGATGGATTTCAGAGATCAGTATTGGAACACCATGCTCCTTCCCACCCTATTAAGAAAAAAGGAATTTTAATTAACTAAGATGTCCATTAGCATAATATCCACATTCTGGTAGTTGCTCTTAAAGTGCTTATTTCAACTTTTATTACAGAAAACTAGAAAGCATGCTTCACACAAAAAGAACGCTTAAGAAGAACTCATGAGATGCTTCCCTTAATTCTTCTCCCCACAAAAGAATGGACAAATTTCAAATACATACTCATAGAGTCAAAGGAGATAATTCTGAATAATAATAGAAATATAAACTCATATCCAAGCTGATGAAACCTCATTAAAAAAGCCCATCAGACACCATATTGACTTGCAAGAAACAATATTCATATTTAGAATAAAAGTATAATAGTCAGAATTTTCAAAATTTATTGTAAAAAGTTAATACAGCTTTTGTTAGGTGTGAGATGCCAATACCGATACTTTAAAAAAAAAAGTTACAAGCACAACTGCTAAACTTTGGAAGTTAGGTCTCAGATTGTTTCTGCTCTTCTGCAGACTTACCACACCTGAAATTCACCACTGGTGAACCTGCTAAAGTGTCTATACCCTAAACCTAAGTTGAGATCATAAGTTTTACGTAAATTAGCAGTTATTTATTTCCTAATCTATCAAAATGAGTCTTCAAGTTCTATGACCATAGCTATGGACTTGCGTGTGCTTTTTTGTGTATCTTCTAACAATACATTCAGTGACCCACATATTTTACAGACGTAAAAATACATATTTAAATTGCTTCTTCTGTGTCATGGAAAATAAATGCAAGTATTTACTGTGATTGAAATTCCTAGTCCTTCATGGTCTTCTTTAACTAGCAGAACTTTTCTGATTGGACCAACACCTTGACTCTTCTTTAAGGCATCAGGATCCTAGTTTGATAAAAAACAAACATAACATAAATGTAGATGTGTGAGCCAAAAAGTGATGCATTTCTGCATTTTGAGGTTTTTTTAATTAAATACAGGCAGTATATCAGCAACAGTTTTAGATAGCTCCAGGCAGGACAAACTTACAGTGCCCATTTACACACAGGGTATGAAACCAAAAAAGATTCCTCACTATGCATTCCTGATGAGAATAATTATTTCAATTATTTCAGTGCACAACACAGAACTTAACTTCAGTAGAAGGAAATCAGCCACATATTAAAAATACAAAGGGACAACACGAAGGAATGCTGATCACTGCTGAAAAGTTACATGATGTAAACTGCAATTTAAAACCAATCAAATGATACAAGTTGATGTAATACAGTCCCAAGGAAGAGGTTCCTTGCTCAAGTTTATTTTTATTATAATAAAACCAAACCATACCAAAAGCCACTCAACTCAAAACTAAGAGAGACTAAATAAATCAAGGTATTTATTTTGCTTTTGTTAAGCTGCTGTTTCCATTACGCATACCCTTAAAATCACACATACACATATTTGTCCACCAATATTTTATATGCAATTAGCAACATAAGCAGTAGGATCCATCTAACCAACTAAGGTATTTAGATCAAAGTAAAGTACTTTCCTGAAAATGTTTGGTTTTATGCACTGAACACTGGGGTGATTAACAGGTCATGTGCCAAGTTGGGTGAGTTCTACCAAGGTTGCCCACAGTGAAATGCCTTTTAAAGATTTTATTTTAAAACATACCTTTTGGAGGGGAAGAAAAAAAATTATTTTACAGACTGTCAATTTATCTGGCCTTTAAAAATTTTTTAAAAAATTAACTTCAGTTCAATCTAATCCTAAAAATGTTATTCTTCTTAGGTTTTGTAAATAAGTTAGTTTCACATTTGGAAACCTAGGTAACAAAATTATGCTGTTAAATTCATATTTATACACAGACAGAGCAGTGGGTCAGTTTTCAAAAGGACTGAGTGTTCCTAGGTAAGTCAAAGAAATTGTATCATCTTTCATGGTCATTTATGGGGACAGGCTATTCAGCATGGAACTGTCCTTCAGCATACAAAAGAATTATACATTTAGAAGTGACATTTGAAAGAACACAATATTGAAGTGAAAACAATCACAAAAAATGAAGAAATAACTCATATCTGTTTTCCACAAATGCTGGAAATTATGGAGGAATGGCTCATCTTTTCAACTTACATGTCCTGGTGGTGCTTGCATTGGTCGTTTTAGATCATTCCGACCTCGACAAGCTCTAATAACAGTTTTGTGACGGTGAAGGTGTATTTCTGCTTCAAGCTGATTCCAGAGCTTGTCATGAGCAGGTCCTTTCATATCTCGGCCCAGTAACTGAATCTGCTGGACTCTACATAATGACAAAGAGAGTAAAACAACACACTATATATAACTCATACCCTTCACCTGGCTACAGCACGCAGTCACGCAGTAACTAGTGCAAGAACTGTGGGGATTTTCGTTTCTTCCTTTTGTTCAGTTAACTCCAAATGTGAGACTCTTCCTACTTAGTCTTAACTTTGGACTCTGGGAATGTAAAGGAAGAAAACAACAACAAAAAACATCTCATGCTAAGGGACATGGATTAACTTCACATACCTTCCAGCTAGTTCCTTATCTAAATACTTGGCTGCCAATCTTGCTCCATAAACCTCAGCCTGAAGCACAGCTATGTGTCTACGAAGTGCTTCATTTTCCTTCCTCAGCAACTTCACCTCAGCTTCCAGCTGAGCTTCTTTCACTTTTTCCTTCTTGTTAGCTTCAAGTTCTCTCTCCTTTACAAAAAAAAAAAAAAAAGAAAAAAATAATTGAAAAGCTTTTATCAAAGTTAATAATGAAAGAGCACTTAACTGTTTCTGCATACACAATCTGAAATTACTCTCCTGCGTACGACACGCATGCAGGGAAAAAAAATGAAAGCAGGGACTGTCACTGCAGCTAGTGGTTTGCACACTCCCCTCTAGGGAGAGGAAGCCTTGCATTCAACTTTGTGCTCCTGACATGATTTTTATCCAGCTTACAACTCCTTAGCACAAAATGCATATACTGGTTCAAAGTCCATGGAAGAAAATTAGCAACAGTGCTTCTCCCTGTGACATAAGGGTGGCAAAATCTAAGTAACCTGAGTATCATCTTTACTTTTTTCTGTGTTCAAACAGGAGAGTCATACAAAGAAAGAAAAGACTATCTTTAAAATAAAAAGGTATCTATAAAACCACTAAATATTTCAAATTGACAATATTCCTTAACTATTTTAATATGATTTTTAATATGATGTCAAGGAAATGTTCTGTAAGTTCGTATGTCCTTAAAATGACAATTATTTTCATGCAAACAACCAAAAATGTCCAGCCAGGGACATTTCCAAATTAGAGACTGAAGATCACAAAAATAAAGCCAGAGATTCTACACATGAAGATGCCCACCCTGAGAAACTTGAAAGATAAATTAGTACAAAATAGCTTTGTTAAAACAAAAAACACACACTAAAACCACACTTAAAGCAAGCTATCTTCCCTCTTTCCCCACTCCCCCTCAATGAAAAAGGAATTATGGAAATATAAATTACTCCCACAGTGCTCCATCTCAAATGTACAGAAAATGCATAGTCTACCTTTTCTAATACGCAGAGCACTGAAGTGACAAGAACTTCAGTATGCTCAGATTACTATTCTACAAAATCTACTTAAAGAGCAGCATGTTTGACTACGTTTTATATCCTTTCTGCAAAATGGGGGAAAAACCCCACTGCAAACCAGGAAAGAGACACAAGATCTATTACTGTTTCCTTTCAAAAATATCTGTCAACTGAAATAGCAATAAAAACTAAGTTCACCATAATGCATTTTGGAAGACACTTACAGTACTTAGAAAACGCTGTTCTCTGTACTTGTACCAATTACATCGTTAAAACAGATAAAACCAGAAAGTGTTACTAAAGAAGCAATAGGACAGAAACAAAATTTTACAGAACTGGCAAGACAAATCCGTTATCAAATTGTGAATATGCTTTTGACTATTCCAAGCCTGGATATAAAACCAGGAATATGGTCAATATTAACACATTTGAGAAATTCTCTCCAAAGAGAAGTATTGTCACAATAAGCGTATATAAGCATTTATAGCTTATTTGCCAGAAAGTCAACTTTGAATTTGATGGACTCCACTATCCCCCTCATCTATTAAATACTTCTATCAGGTTAGATGAATAGAGTACATCACACACATGCACATGTTGGCCACGAGCTGTCCAGCATACTGCTCAGGAGTAGCAGCACAAAGATTGCTTGAAAAGCGCTGGCATTTCGCTTCCTGTAATTCCTATACTGACCCAGTTTCATATTAGGTTTGACTCCATACACGTTAGAAAACACATCACACAAAGCCACTTCTGGTCTCTGGCCTTTGGGTTAGGGGTTATCCTGTGAGATGACTCTTCAACAAATCTCTTTTTGAACTGCAGGATCACTCCTAAATCAAGAATTTTGACTAATCTACATGTCAAGAATAGGAGTTTCTAAAACTATACCAATTCTCTCTATTATGATGATGGCCTTGGGCTATTATAATTCACATCTACTGCCAGTAGCCAAAGGGCAATTACAAGAATTCAGGAGTGCCAACATGCAGCACTGCATCTGCCACAAACTTTAGCTGTAAGAAGGGTCACAGTTCAGACAAAACACACATTTTACAGTAGCTGGAGAGTCCATATACAGGTACAGTGCTCCTGTAACACTTATGTTAGCTATGTACATATTGCCAATATTGCATCAAGGTGCTCAATGTAGTACAGACCCCTCATTTGTGAACGTACTCACTTTTAGAACATCTTTTATTTGATAAATATAAAAAGACAAAGACTAGAATTTACAACAGACATGTGAAGGTACATTATTCACACCCAAACCTCCATTTTCTTCCTCACTGGATATTTTTATGCTCTATTTACTGAATAAAAGGTCATAAACTAAAAGTTCATAATATCTCTGCCAATAATTTGTTAGAATGCACCAGTCCTGTTTTCTGTTCAGAAAAAAGCTTTAGAGATGCACGAGTTCCTTGATGTATCTGAAATATAAGTTGGAGGAGAATTCCAACCTCCCCCGGAAAAGTGAATTACTGAAGTGATCCAAGATATTTGATTACACTAGCAAACTTCATATAGCACACTTTAGTGTATTTATATGAAGTACCCAGCTGAAAAACTGTCATCAAGACCGAAATTTTCCATTAATTTTCTCTGAATTTGGTTTGTCATTTATTTAAACAGAAACTCAAATGTTACATTTCTAAGTAGAATCACTTTTAGTCATGCATTTTAAATGTTATGCCTAAAATACAAGGAACAATGTAATTCCATAGAATTGTTTTCTTCCCATTTTCTCCATTACTATGACTATTGTTCTGTGACTGAGGTGGAACATTACACCCAGAAGCTATTCTTCTCTGGACTGTCTCCAACTGATCACCACATGAATTAAAAAAAATTAAAAGGTCTGTGATACAGAATCTCTGAAGATGTACTGAAAGAACATGTCTTGTTTTGAACCACTGTTGAGAGATGTGACAAAAGTCTCAAAAATGTTTAAAAAATTGAGGAAGTTACAGAATAGTTTCATGCTTTCTAGTGTTCACATTGCATAGGTTCTGTAAAACAGAAAAAAATATATATTTTCTGTTGGTAATATAAAAAAAAAAAAAGAACCAAAAATGCAACTGCAATGTTGAAGATCAAAGCTTACAGTTACCAGCTATCCCGTGGCTTTTCAAAGAGCAAACACCGAGTAATGCTAATGAGGTATATAACAGAATAATAATGGAAAAGCTGTTTAAAAACCTTTCAAGTTTATCATTGTGAAAGACCGAAAGATGAAAGTTAACTTTGCTTTACTTTTTCTTCTTATCTATGTATTATTGTTTTTATAATGCTTCAGGCTGTTACATAAGCCAGTAAATCATATTAAATCATGCTCATAAAAAGAACTGAGAAAAGGGAAAACAAAGAAAAGTTGACAGGATTTTTTTTAAATACAGCACACAGAATATTTTATATTACATTGATAGATGTGTACAGTGTTTATGCTTTAGAAATTGTGTAACACCTTAGTATTTTTTGAGATACTGCCAGAACAATCTTTCAGAACGTCAAGTTGCCAGGTATCATCCCAAATTAGCTGTAACAGTAATAAATAAAAACACATACAGACTTAGGAAAGAGGGCACCTAAACTAGAAAAGAAAAACTAAAATGCAAAGAAAATCTTTTACACAGCATCTTGACAACTGACAGGAAGAAGGAACAAGCCAGATCTGTTTTGCCAGTTTCTGAGGTCAACATATATATAAGTTGTTGCACAAAACAAAAGCACTGCTTAAACATAAAAAAAAGGCAATCAGCATACTTACCATTTCATCCACAGAAAGGACAGACTTAAGGCAGAAGAAAAGAGTTCCATAATTAGAGAAACAAGCAATAGGAACTTCAAGAAAATGCAACAACATAAATGACTTACTCCAAAAGAAATTTACCAGCAGATTGTTTATTTTATTAGAAGGCATAAAGAACAAGCACATTGCTATAATTGCACTTAGCAGCAATTTTTGTATTTTGCAATGAAAGTTTAATTACAAATCTTATTAAAAAATTTAACCTTATTGTAGTATTGAAAACAATACTTTCTCCTAAAATACCAAGAATCTTTATGGAGAATAGCAAGATAATGTGAAATGCATGAAAGTAGTTTTGAAAGTATCATAGAAAATACACTCTGTAATATAACATCTGTTATACAAGTAATACATTTTTCCCTTTCAGAAAGAATAACAAAATATGTATCAACAAAGGGGATATCACAAAAGAAGTGGCAAAAAAGATAAATCAACTACCTAAGTCAAAAAAAAAAAATTCAACTAGGCAACTTCATACTCTCACAAAGAAAGAGTTATTGTGCGTGGACTAAGCAGATATACCACTCCTAAAAAGGGATTTGGCCTGAACTACATGATGTTATCAACTGCTTAGTAATCTCAAACATTTAAAAATCTCTTAGTTCGCCACTATGTACAATTTTACAGTTTGTGGGTATACATTTATGCTAAGTGTCTACATACAAAAGAGCAGCAGTTGTCGTTAACAAAGAAAGCAGGAAGTTAACTAGTACAGAACTTTATTTCCCCATCCCATATTCTGTTGACACAGTCCTTCTTTGCCCTCAGAGGCTTTCTGACTGCCAGGTCAGCATGACAGTTTTTATTTACCTAAAACTCAGACTTCCCATTTTACTGTCATATAAGCAGCCTCAGTTTTGCTTGTTTAAGCTTCCCAGACCTTTATCGCTTTCTGTATCTAAAACAGTTTAAAGCTGAGCTTCTCTCCATTAAAACTATGAAATCCCTAAGGGCAAAGTAAAGCAAACTCAAAAGATTAGCCCTGATGTTTATAAAAAAAGAGGAACTAAATGGAATTAAGGAGAGAATATCAGTCTAGGATGTCAATATAATTCAATTTCAACACAGATAAAATCTAAAACAATGCAAATAAAAAGTATTTCTTGTCACCTGTGGGAAAAAGACTGCTGTCAATAGCATGGAGATTTAATATATCTTTAGAATTTGTTTATAACAAGGTAAGGAGAAACAAAATGGTTAAAAGTATTACTCTCTGTCACTCAGAAGTTACGCCTCACAAATAAAATTTAGGGATCAAAATCACTCACAGTGATGTATGTGTTGGCTTAAAAGATTTGCTACATGTAAACCTGCAGCCTAACACTTACAAAACGCTGGTGATATTTAACTAATGATTATTTACAGAGCCATAAAAATTATTAACAGCTCTAAATAAATTTCATCATGCTTAAGCTATAATTCAATACAGAACAAATTATGTGCGCACAATCCAGAAAATGTTACCCTTATACTGAATATGCAAGTATTTAGACCTAGGAAAATATCTCTAATTCAGTTACAGCTTTTGGATTGGAAACAGGAAGAATTTGGGTTACTCCTGTTACTCAGTGATTCGCTTAGATAGCCTTTAAGCCTTACAATCTATTACTGTGCTTTATTACACATTGATTAACAGGACAAAATAGAGAAGACTAATCTCATGTCCCACGTATGTTGGGACTAGGTATTTGTAACCAACCTGTGAAGCAATTATAAAAACAGCCAGAGAGATAGACTTTGATTTATGCCAACAGTTAGAAACCACAGTCTATACAAGATTACTTTATTTTGCAATTTACAAAGTTTTAGTATTAGAACCTGAATCTGTGTTGTGGCTATTAACAAGGCAGACTACAATCTGGTTATCAGTTAATGCCAACTAATTGCACAGATCAGTTATTTGGTGGGCTTTGTAAAGGTCTAAGCTTCTAAAAAACATATCATACAAAATTATCGGTGGTTTATTGAGTTCTTTTATGACAGTCTGCTGCATGTAGCAATGGCTAGCACAATAGACGCATCTGCAGCATTCTTAAAGAGAAAGAATGACAATTGAGAGAGGACTGTGATGCCATCTACCCTCTCTCTGGCAAAACAATCCCACTCTTACTTTTATCAGAATGTAACTACAATAAAACCAATACTTACCTCACTTTAGGCTTATTTAAGATACATAAAGATTTGATTGCATTTATATATTGGAAACTATTATCTTTTCAACTTCTGTCTCCAGAAAAACTTTAAAAAACACCAAAATATTTTATTTTACTTTCAGAAACCACTAAAAAACACTTTATGTAAGAACAACTTCTTAAATTCTTATTCATTATTCTGATGTTATTTATGATATTTTTAATGGTTGCTAACAACCAACCATAAATGCTATTTAAAAAGTTAACCCTCTCTAACATTTTTTTATGTGAAAATTTGTAATGATCTTATTTGTGCCTTCCAAGGAAGAACTTCACCCAGGAGATGAAAAAGTATAATATAATCCTCCATTCAAACTACCATACTTACCAGTTTTGCCTTAATAGCCCCAGAATCAACACTCTGACCAGTTTTGGCATGTAGCTGAAGTTGAACAGCATGGAGTTGTAAAAGCTGATCATGCACTTCCTTTTCCAATACTGCTTTCTCTGCCTGCGTTTCTGTCAGTTCAGACTTCAGATCAACTAACTGTGCCTGTGTAGATATAAACCATCACAGCAATTAGAGCAATGATTAAATAGGGTCATCAGAACTTGTTACTACGTATCTGCTGTACATGGTGTAATCCAGATGAGTACATGCTGTCACATATTCCTCTGTAGCCTAACTTAAGCACTGGATCATTTGCAGGCTTTTATCCGCAAAATGCCACAAAATTCATTCACCCACAGACCCAGCATCAAACAACCATACTGCCAAAACTAATTAATAGCTGAGTTTCTCCTCATGCAAACAATGGCATGTGACGCTAAATCTTACTGAAAAAATACTAATCAAACTAAAATGACAATTATTAATGCAATGCTAAAATCAAATAACCCAATTTACAATTGGTCTATTATCAACAGCTTAACTGAAATAGTAAATGAGGTAGGCAAACCAGAAGCTGTGAATTAACATGCCCCTAAAATGAATTTTAGAAAACCATGAAGAGTTACTAACTCCTTAAAAAGTGATTTTGAAACATTTTAAATACAGTTTACATGTTTATATCTGGAATAAAAGAACAAGTTCTAACATGATTAACAAGTTACTTGTTAACCTTAAGTTCAAGTAGCATTTTATAAAATAAACTACATTTACATAAGCTTTAAAGCTACTATTTGCCAAAAACCCCACAGATTATGATCTCCAGGGATTTCCAGGTGAATTCCCAGAGTATATTTTTCTTCCAAAATTTGGAACTAAAGAGCAAAATGGAAAATCCACTAATTGTTAAAAAAAACCTCTCACATTACAGCAGGGTATTTTAGATATTTTAACAACATTATACCAAAGTTCAAATTCACAATGAATATCAAGTTGCAAGCCAACACTCACCCCATTCAACTACGTAAACCACTGCTTTAGAATGTCTGTATTAGTTTCAAAAAAAAAAAAAAAAGGAGGAAGGATTTCACTATCAGTGGGGAGTACTTACTGAGTCTAACTTTAGGTACATAATTTAGATGGACAGCCTCCTTAAACTTCCAGCATAATTCAGACATAAGTAGGCTCTTCCAGAAGTGAATCAGAGCTCCTAAATTAGAGCGCAATTTGATGAGATGGGTCAAGCCAATCACCAGCTTGCTCTGGTTCTGCCCTCTCGCCCCACATCTCCAGGACTGGAGGGTGGGAGATGCCCTGCCCATGAGCTCTGCTACTTTCAGACTGGACTCCCCAGAATTGCGCAGAATCACCTCTCCCCGTCCACTTAGATGGAGCCTCAACAGATCAGGTTAACATCTACTTTTTGGCAAGGAGTGGGGCTGCATGCATTTCCACCCGCCACCTGCCAGAATGACAAAAAACTTGAATAATTTGTAAACCCTTGCAGAACTCTAAAGAAGAAACTGCCTTCTACAGTAAGATGACATTTAAAATACTACAAAGCCATATAACTTTAGCTAAATGAGATACAAAACTCCACTGTTCTCCCCAATGACCAGCCACTGCTAAAGTCTCTGCTATGGATGACCTACCCTCAAACAAAAGCAAGACACACACCTGAATTAAAGTAGCAAAAGAAAATATCACCAGCGTAAGAGGTGATGATATAGTATAGAGCAGATAACTAAGACCTTAACAATGAAGGCACAGTTTGACCCAGTCACAATTTCACATAATGTAAAATATTACTTCTACTTTATTATTATTTATTGTTATTATTATTACATAATGTATAACTACATTACTTCCACTTTAAAAAAAGACCACTAATACCTTCCTCTTTTAAACAAGTACTAACAGCTGACATGCTGACTTTTATTGCTTTTTTTATACACACACGCAAACATTCATCCATTCTAATTCAAAAAATGCCTGGAGAAGCAGAAAGTGGCAGAACAGATAAATTACACTGGTTTAATATTGTCCAGCCTCACCTAGTAGAGAATGGCATATAAGGGACAGAACAGAGTTCTGGGGGGAAAAAGAAGAAGTTATTTCCCTGTGCAAATTACAAAGCAGCGAGAATGATGGCTACCAGTTTTGTGACATGAACGATACTCCAAAGGGATCACAAAGAGACTGTTAAACTCATAATAAAAAAATAGCACTCTGCATATGACCTAGGATTTAAATTCATATCCTGCTGTTTTAATAAAGAGCGCAAAACCAGAAACGGTATGAACACACATACTGGAAGTAATCTCTTTACACATTATGAGAAGTCATATATCTATCCCAAGGAACAGATGCAGATAGATTAGTCACACCAAAAAGCAAACACAGTAAGCTGGTTTCAAATCTTGTGATCTAATTCTATGAAGGCTGACAAATCTTTATATTATTTCATAGAATCATAGAATGGTTTGGGTTGAAACGGACCTTAAAGATCATCTAGATCCAACCCCATGAGCAGGGACACATTCCACTAGACCAGGTTTCTCAAAGCTCTGTCCAACCTGGTCTTGGAACACTTCCAGGAAGGGGGCAGCCACAACCTCTCTGGGCAACCTGTTCCAGTGTCTCACCACCCTCATAATAAAGAATGTCTTCCTTATATATAATCTAAATATACCCTCTTTCAGTTAAAAACCTCGTCCTGTCACTACAGTCCCTGATCAAGAGTGTCCTCCCCGCTTTCCTGTGGGCCCCCTTTACGTACTGGAAGGCTGCTATAAGGTCTCCACAGAGGCTTCTCTTCTCCAGGCTGAACCACCCCAACTCTCTCAGCCTGTCCTCACAGTGGAGATGCTCCAGCCCCCATCTTCGCGGCCTCCTCTGGACGCACTTGAGCAGGTCACAGAATCACAGAATCACCAAGGTTGGAAAAGACCTTGAAGATCATCTAGTCCAGCCATTAACCTAACACTGACAGTTCCCAACTACACCATATCCCTCAGCGCTATATCAATCCCACTCTTAAACACCTCCAGGGATGGGGACTCCACCACCTCTCTGGGCAGCCCATTCCAACGCCTAACAACCCGTTCTGTAGAGAAATGCTTCCTAATATCCAGTCTAAACCTTCCCTGGTGCAACTTGAGGCCATTCCCTCTTGTCTTACCGCTTGTTACTTGGTTAAAGAGACTCATCCCCAGCTCTCTGCAACCTCCTTTCAGGTAGTTGTAGAGCGCGATGAGGTCTCGCCTCAGCCTCCTCTTCTCCAGACTGAACAACCCCAGTTCCCTCAGACGCTCCTCGTACGACCTGTGCTCCAGACCCTGCACCAGCTTCGTTGCCCTTCTCTGGACACGCTCGAGTAATTCAATGTCCTTTTTGTAGTGAGGGGCCCAAAACTGAACACAGTCATCGAGGTGCGACCTCACCAGTGCCGAGTACAGGGGCAAGATCACTTCCCTGTCCCTGCTGGCCACGCTATTTCTGATACAAGCCAGGATACCATTGGCCTTCTTGGCCACCTGGGCACACTGCTGGCTCATGTTCAGCTGGCTGTCAATCAACACCCCCAGGTCCCTCTCTGACTGGCAGCTCTCCAGCCACTCCTCCCCAAGCCTGTAGCGCTGCTGGGGGTTGTTGTGGCCAAAGTGCAGCACCCGGCATTTGGCCTTATTGAAGCTCATACAGTTGGCCTTAGCCCATCGCTCCAGCCTGTCCAGATCTCTCTGCAGAGCCTCCCTACCCTCGAGCAGATCAACATTCCCACCCAACTTGGTGTCATCTGCAAACTTACTGATGCTGCACTCGATCCCCTCGTCTAGATCATCAATAAAGATGTTAAACAGGAGTGGCCCCAAAACCGAGCCCTGGGGGACACCACTCGTGACCGGCCACCAACCGGATTTAACTCCGTTCACCACCACTCTTTGGGCCCAGACATCCAGCCAAACTATGAAGCTCAGTGGTCTCCCATGTTTGAGTGTTCGTTACTTCTGCCCCAACTGGCTTCTCCACAAATTGTAGAACAGTCGCAGGTGACCTTCAAAATACGTGCCCTCTGTCGTTCGACAGTCTTGTTGGAAAGTACATCCAAAAAGCTACCAGTTAAAGGATTGGTACAGTTGCTTGTGCAACATTAATTTAACCTTGTTGTGCGTATGCAAATTGAAACATTATAATTAAAATATCTGGCATTATCTTCTTCTGTAGAACCCCTGCCTCGTACAGTGAATGGTGCTTTTGGAAGGAATGGCAACACCTGGGGGTGTTGATTGACAGCCAGCTGAACATGAGCCAGCAGTGTGCTCAGGTGGCCAAGAAGGCCAATGGTATGCTGGCTTGTATCAGAAATAGCGTGGCCAGCAGGGACAGGGAAGTGATCTTACCCCTGTACTCGGCACTGGTGAGGTCGCACCTCGATGACTGTGTTCAGTTTTGGGCCCCTCACTACAAAAAGGACATTGAATTACTCGAGCGTGTCCAGAGAAGGGCAACAAAGCTGGTGAAGGGTCTGGAGCACATGTCGTACGAGGAGCATCTGAGGGAACTGGGGTTGTTTAGTCTGGAGAAGAGGAGGCTGAGGCGAGACCTCATCGCCCTCTACAACTACCTGAAAGGAGGTTGCAGAGAGCTGGGGATGAGCCTCTTTAACCAAGTAACAAGCGATAAGACAAGAGGGAATGGCCTCAAGTTGCACCAGGGAAGGTTTAGACTGGATATTAGGAAGCATTTCTTTACAGAACGGGTTGTTAGGCGTTGGAATGGGCTGCCCAGAGAGGTGGTGGAGTCCCCATCCCTGGAGGTGTTTAAGAGTGGGATTGATATAGCGCTGAGGGATATGGTGTAGTTGGGAACTGTCAGTGTTAGGTTAATGGTTGGACTAGATGATCTTCAAGGTCCTTTCCAACCTAGATGATTCTGTGATAGTTAGGAGAGAGAGCTACCAAACAACAAATACAGAACAGAAACTTTAACTGGGGAACAATAGGGGCAGAGGTTGAAGAGAAGGTAGTAGGTTTACTTTCATAACATCTTTAACAATAACTTGCTGATTCAGTCAAAAGAGGAACTCTTCTGTATTTAGGGCAGTATACCACTGTGCAGATCAGAAATTATCACACATTAGCAAGTATCATACTGCAAGGTACACACATTAGCAAGTATCATACTGCAAGGTAACACCTTACTTTCTCTCCAACTCATTTGTGAGTCTATGCCCCAGGCAACACAGAGTATCAGGACTGAACTATGGCTCCTGGAAGTACAATTTAATCATGAAAACATACATCTAGTCCTACTTGAATCAAGCAGGACACAAGAAAGACGGAATTTGCACAGCTCTTCTTTCCTTTTACTCTGACACATGTTGGCAAGGTCAATGCCTTTTGAGATATGCTCATTTGTCTCTGACTCACTGAAGTCTTGGATACTTTTCTCTGACCAAGATCTGTAACTGGAATTCAGTGCCCATGGCAATGGGAAGTGCCTGGTATGGGCCTTACAACGGAAGCCAAAGCTTACTGAAAACAACCAGAAAATAACCAAGTTTCTTCTTTATTAAAGGAAGTCAGGCCTCTTGTTTCAATGATCCACTTTTCCCAACATGGACCACAATTACTAACTTTTCCTGAAGTGTTCTGAGAAATGCTTCAGCTCAACACTGGCTGCTGACTGAGAACTCAAGAGAGGTTTCGTAAAGGAGTCAGCATGGAGAAGACTAAGAAAAAAAGAACAGCATTACTGACAGAATCACTTATTTTTCTAAATACGTCATTCAAGCTTGTTCCCCAATTTATCAGTAATTACTAGACACATTACTGTTAATTTCTTTGCATTTACTGTCTCCATTAGAACCCATACACTGTCAACTATAGAAGACAGACTCCTTGGTTTCTTACCTTTTTTCTCTTCATGGTTCTGAATAAAAAACTAAACCAATCTTTAAGACTGATCTAATCTGCCTGGGCTGGGGGGAGAAAAAGTAATTCTGTAAGTCTGTTTTTTCTTTTCTTCCACAGAGTACCAGTAAACACATGCTATTTCAGAAAGAGCTACTGCTTCATATTATCATGACACTGGTCTGTAATCAAGCTCTCTGAACTCTAAATAAAAGTCTACAATTCAAGTAAATTACAGAGCTTAGTCCAATTAATCAAATAGTAAAACTCAGTATTTATCTGCCAAACAGTCTAACACACAGATGATACCTGAAGAATAGTTTTGAAGAACTAAATATTTACTCAATTTTTGGTCAGATTTTGCCATTTACCAGGTATTTTGTATTTCAGAGATTACACCTATGAAAATTAAAACCAAAATTCAACTGAAATAACCCAAGAATTTACAAATTACTTTTTTTTTTTTCCCCATGGGAGATAAAAGTAAATAAATCATGGCATTAAGCAACAGACAAATACTTATTCCACAGACCATTGAAAATTATTGCAAAAATTAAAAAAAAAAAAAATCTCTAGGCAAAACAGTCCAGACACAATGTCCTTCTATTTTTAATCAACAGTTCTTATTTCCTGTTCAAGTAGTTATGAGTTACCAAAAAGCTCTGTTTGTTATAAACAATCTTATGCTAAATATGTATTTTAAGATGGCAATATAATAAATGTCAGCTTAAATGCTGGGATTGACTGCATTTACAGTCATGGAGTTCTTAAAGTCTTAACTAGTGTTTTTCATTAGGAGCCTTAGAACAAAATATCAGAGGTCTCCTCCAATTATTTTATATCCTATCATATAATTTTTTTCATACAATGATCTGAACTCTCAGAAAAAAAAAAAATTCATTCATCGACCCATACATTTTTCATACAAAAGTGATCAATAGACTAACTAACCAAAAATAATTTATTTCTATAAGATCTCAGAGCCATACTCAAAGATCCTATGCTAAGTTTGTACATAGTAAAAGAATAAAAATGTGGACTTTGCCCTGAACAACTTACAATGTAAATATGTGAAGGAAACGATGAATAAATGTAACATGACAAAGAAGTACAGACATATTTGTGTATAGAACCACACAACAGGAAGTAGACAGATGGCATGCTAAAACCACAAGTTACCATTTCTCATAACCATCACTGCTTGATTGAGGCATTAGAAGATGGCAGTATCACGACCTCCAAGTTTCAAAGCATCAGAGGGAGCACACAGAGACTAAGAAAACTTCAGTAAGTGGGACCATGGTGAGTAACATACCATGTTAACAGGAAACAATCTACCTCTCACTACTGAAAGAGAAACCAGTTGCAGGGGGGTGGGGGGCAGAGAGATGGCATTGTCAGATAAAATAATGACAATGCTTTTAGCTTTGGGAAAAGCTTTTTCGTTTTCTGAGCCATCATTCCAATAATTTCTGCAGTACAGACAAGATTTTTATTTGAGCTAACAGCTATGAAAATATATTTAATACTTATCCATTGCCCAGACATGAGGACTCAAGATGGAGTCAAACTGAATTGGAAAGCTAGGTCATAAGTCTGAGTAATCCTTGGACAAGGCAGTGCCATTATTCACCACACCAAATAAAAATGAGAAGACGACCTGAATTCCCTCAATGTCAAAGTGTAATGAATGCTTTTCAAGGCTTGTAATGAGGCACTTTTCAGTGTATCAATTTCTAGCTCAAAAAAAGACTAAGCATAATGGACATATTAGAAAACACACAGATTTTTCAGCAAATGAAAGCTAAATACATACAAAAATACCCATCATCTTACCAGCCTCCAGTGACTAGAAGTCATAAGCCAAGCACTCATCAAATGCCTTCCTTAAAGATTTTTTTCATTTTCCTTTCATTTCAGGCCTTTAGGGTACACCTAATTCATTCTCACGCTGAGACTTCTAAACTTATAAAGGTCTGAAAACTGTCTTTTTTAAATGAAACATGATTTTTTTCCACCATATTATCTCTAGATGCCAGCAGCTAGGACTTCAAGAAACATCCAACACAAAGAGACTAGCAATAACAAAAACCCACAAAAACTGGTACCATTTCATTATTTCTATCTTAGTTTCATAAACAAGGCAGTCTAGTACTATTTTATCTGTATGTGTACATTTCTCCCTATTTCACCTTCCCTCCCTGATGATTTGAATTGAATCCATTTTTGAGATTCAAACAAATCCATTAGAGGGGTAAAGGTGTGTAGGATTAAAGTTCCTACAACAGACAAGTTTTGTGCAAAACAGCTGCTCAGTAGGAGAGAGTGATGGATTAGTGCCCTCACGGAGGGAAAAGTGGGAAGAGTGAGACTTTAGCTAGTTTGTTTAATCCACCCAGAGACACGGCTAGACACCACATGCACAGCGTGGAGCTAGGGACTGGGCTGCTGCCTCTTGTCCAGCCAACCAACCAAAACCATAGGTAAGTGAAAAAGCCAAGGACACTGTGGCGTGGAAACTCACTGATCATGGGAGAGAACTGCGGGTTCCTGAACTGGAAGGTCTTAGTGACTTGAGAAAGTGCTTGACATTTGCATTAGGACAAATCATTCCCCACAAATCAGTAGGAAGTGAGATTTCACAAGCTCCATTGCTTCTGTTCCAAATAACACACCTACGGTATGTATATATTTATATATATATTTTATATATAATATACATATATATTAAAAAAATAGATATTTTTTTAATTTTACAAGAGAGGTCCCTATGAATCTTGCCATAGCATCAAGCCAAAATTCATAGACAAATGAAGTATATGAGGTGTTTTTACTTCTTCAGCAGTATGTCCTTGTGTAATTCATGCTAGATTCCAGAAATTTTACCAACATATGTGTTTAGGTACTTAACATTTACTCCTGATAGGGACTATTAACATTCTGATTTAAAGGCTGAAGGATCTAGGATCATGAAACACACCAGAGCATACTACAATGGTGCAATTACTCTGTGGCTTCTGCCCCAGTATATGCAAAAAAAGCAACATCAATATTAAGATACAACACTAGCATATTTGTTTAACATTACATTTTGGGGGCATTTTTTTAAAGCCAGAAATATCACTTAAAGGCAAAAGTAGGTTAAAAAAAACCCTAATTATGCTTTACAAACAATGAAATCATTATTCCTAAGTGTTCCCATAACATTACACAACTACAGGATAGAAAACAATTCTTCAGGATGTGACAGCTGTGGCTCCTACAGCCTGAGGCCTAAACATACTCACAGACACCAGATACAAGAGTGGTGTTGCTTCAACAACAAAAAAGCCTGTGGTGCACAGTTATGAACTGGGCAGTCCACATACTACTAAGTTTTCACGGGGACCCCTACCTTTGGCATCAGCCCCTAGATGTGAAGTATGCAAAACTCTTAAGTATATGTTTCTCTAATTGCTGGAAGAAAGGATCGTCTCCATTATCTCACCAGTGTCACTTCACTGCTTGGACTACAGCTCTCCAAAAGACAAGAACACTCTAACTTTCCTCAGTCTTGACTATTTGATTCTTCCTGCCCATTAAGCAGCATCTGCTGCAATTTTGCAGACAACCCTATTAAGTTTAATGGACTGGTTTGAATGAGAAACCATGAAACAGATCAGAGCCCTATTAATCTCACTGCGCTCCTTGCAAAACTAAACAATGTGACAGCACTGTACAAAATGCGAGTTTCTGAATAAACGATACACTTGGGAACCATAATTTTTGTTGATAAAAAAACCTGGATTTCAACACAACTGAAGAATGCTTACCACTTGTCAATGAAGAAAATGACTAGCCTGTTTCAAGAAACTATTTGAGGACTGTACTTACAAATTTTTAAATGAAATTAAAACCCTTTATTTCATTATTATTGTGACCTCAAAAAGGACCTATGTGATGTCAGTTTTTAGTTAAAGCTTTAAATTTAGCAAAATGGTCTTTATCATGTGGCTAATAAGATGAATGACAAAATTTATGACTACTGACTCCCTAAATAAACCCTACAATAGTGTAGCTATGTAGGTGGTCTTAGTAAAAATGCAGTGTATGAAACTGAACACACAAATGACTCATAAACTAATGTAGTCCACCTTTAATATGTTCCATACAGAATACAAAGTACATGAGACATCTACAAATGAATTGCTCCATTTCTCAGATTCCATTCTAGTCCTGACAAACCATTCAGGAGACTGGTCAGCAAATTAAAAAGATGCAAAACATTCATACTTTTATATCTTCTCTGCTGAAGACCATTCTGGATATGTAATTATTTGCACACTTTTCCTCCCAACAATTAAAAGATAGCATAATAATAATATATGTAAAGCATCTTAAAAATTTTGTTTTCATTCACATAAATGTATATACATCAATCAACATTTATATGCCAGTCACGGATCTTTTTCAACTCTATCATCGAAATACCTGTTACTGCAGCAACCTATTATTGTTTCCACTTTGCTTTACATACTGTTTCTTGCCACTGTTTTATTTTGTATTTGACTGTACAGTTCTGTTTGGACGTACAGAAGCACAAACTATGTATTTTTTTTAAAATCACTGCTTATACACTTTTCTGCCAGTGCCAAATTTCTGTCTGCGTCACAAAGACTTTTTTTTTCAGGTTGCCCATGCTTTTAGTTGTTTATTAAGATGACACAAATCCATTTTTAGAAGTCATAACGGTAGTTTTATTATTGCCATTATTTTGAAAGTCATATTAGCTGCTAAATAATTCAGTAAATAAAACTAAGAAATATAAACTAAAATACTGGTTCCCTATCACTTACTCTTTGGCAACTCCCAACAAATGAGGCAGAGAAAAGGAAAACACTGTACTACATACCGACTGAAACTAAAGTAAGCTAGTTGAACTCGTATAGAATTTCAGAACTTCTGATACAGGAAAATATGAAATAAGTATAGGTGACCCCTTTAAAAAGGGTGTAATTACTTTGAGAGAAGTCATATGTATCAAGCTAATGACAATTTAGTCTATAAGCCAACTGGAAAATTTATGCAAACTTGTACTTCTACTCCCCAAATATCTGAAAACTGCTCACATTTTAGGATATAAAATTAGCTGCATCAAATCTTATTCAATTGATTTTCCAAAAGGCCACGTTCTATCTATTACCAATAGATTTCTATTCCAAAAGAGAAAAAGTATTCAGTTAAAAGTGCAATTAATAAAATAGTATCTCAGTAAATTCTGGAAAATTTTACGACATTTGAAAAAATTAAACAATTTACTTTTCTTATGAAGTTATTGCAACTATGCTCCCAGTTTTATAGACACATCTGCCACAAGGCAAAAAAATATCTTGGTCTTCAACAGGTGCATTTCTCACTACAAGACAAAGGAGAGAGGGGAAAAAAATCCAAACAGACTCTCATAGGAAGGTGTATGGTCCTACACTGGTTTAAAAAGTACTGCCAAACAAAGCAGGACTCCAATTCTACAGTGTGCTCCCTAAGACGGACTTGCACGCTGTATGAGAAGTCACCATGCACAGAAAGCCACCTACATTTAGGTTTTCTGGCTTTCAGTTTGCTGGGGTTCTTTTATAGGGATCTTCAGATTACCTACATAATACTACATATGCTTTAGCTGATGCACTAACAAGTTACTTACAGAAGAATTCAGCCTATAGGAACGTGTTCCTCTAAACCTGCTGACTGATTCCAAGTTCATGAAGACATAAAACTACATAAGCGATTAACTTCTTAGACATATACTTAAACGTTTCACTTAACTTTAGCATGTACATTGGCTTAACACAGCCGCCAAGATACAGGGTGTGTGCTCTACCCGACATTCCTTTCTAGCTTGTTCATTTAAAATTACAGAATCAGATTGGCAGTCAAAGTGCCAAGAGTTGAAGTCTTCACTGGCACATTGACCTACTTCTTTTACTTCTACAAAATTGCACTATACAGAACTTTTATTTTTTGAAACAGACATTTAGACATCGGCATCATGTAATTTTTTTCACCTCAAGTGACAGTCAAACAGGAAAAACAAGTCCTATGAACTTCCTCTCAATTAAAAATCTACTGAAATCTTACACACTGACTGCCAGCCCACATCTGATGATTTATAATGTTTTCTGAGAGACAGAGCATCACAAAAAAAATCTCCTTTAAAATGTCTGTCGTCTCCTTTTGTTCTAACAGCCTTAGGCCCTTACTGTCTCCATCAAGATATACTTCTTCATTTGTTCATACTGAAGTGAAGCTGATCTCAGAGAAGATGGTGGCTTCTATCACGAAACACTTTTTACTCTTTGACAAGCTACTTAATTCAACTCTGTCCTACTGTGACCAGCAGGAAAAATATGAAAACAATTCCTCCCCCCCTTTTGTTTAATTAGTTTAATTTAGGACTGCAAATGTTATTAGCACAGCAGTATATTCATAACCTTTCACTACCCTTAAAGCACAAGTAAATTTACCTGCATACATCCACTGTGCATCTGCATACCTTCAGGTTCCTTCTAAAAATAACTTACTCCTGAACTGCCAACATATAACTCCCTCTTTGGAAGCTACCATCTTCCTGGAATACTTCTTTCACTGTTCAGAAACATCCCTCATACAATATTTTACCTAGACTCATCTCTCTAACAGTAGGTATACACCAAAAATGCCAAAACATTTTTTGCCTCCTATAGTAGGTGCTTCCATCCACCAAACCAGCTACGCTGTGTCTCTTAAAAGCAATTGTATCAATCAGAGAATGCTGATAAAGTTGATGAAACAAAGTCTGACCCACATTTCTTTATTCTTGTCTGTAATATTATAATAAGACCCGACAATTCTGGTCAAGAAAATGGAACCCACAAACAACAGAATGATATTCATAATTTTTTTATTATTAATTTGATTTTCCTTTAGGAAATAATATCCCTCATTTAGTAAGGCAACAGCAGGCAAATGCAGCTGCAGAAGTAAAGTCTTTTAACAGTCACTGACACATTCAGTCAAAGTATTATTTTAAGCCAAATAAAGGCATATTTCTGAAGATGGATTTAACTTACCAGCTTGAATAAGTGTTTGTACCTAAGTAAACTATGACTAATGACTTTTATGAGTGTGATGAAAGCTTTGTATTAAAATCTACAAACACTATAAAGTTACAACTGTAAGCTATTAAGAAATGACTGCAATTTTAAAAATTATATGGAATACAGTAACTTGCATTATAAAAAAAGAGTAAATCCACTGATCGCATCCTAAACTCCAGTATTAATGTCAGTGACTTCTTTCAAAATATGTAACTGTATTCTACATTTTGGAAAGAGGCTTTTGATTAGACATTTGTGCACATAAAAAGACAAAACACTCGTTCTCAACAGAGCAGCTCCATCTTTTGGAGACTTTAAATGGCAGTTTTCATTTCAAGTTTATGACTGATAATCATGAGGCCCTATAATTAACAACCTTCAAGACAATACTATAACCTTCTAACGGTCTGTTTGAAAGATAAAAACTCCTTTATAGGTATGAGGTCTAACACTAGTATCAGTAATAAAAATATTTCACAAAATAAAAGACTTTTTATTCACTTCTAAAGCAAGCACTCTGGATTCTCAGTATCATTTTATCAAACAATTACTTCATGCTCTTAGACATATACAATAATTATGCCATTACAACTACTAGCTGTGCTCCTTTGCTCTTCAACTCATTTGAGACTGAGGCACAGATCTTCAGTTAATCAAGTGCCCCCAATGACTTTAATTAGATACCAAAATACCTTTCAGGATCTGAGTTTTATCACTTCCTTTCAAAATATTTAAGCTTGAAACAACTTTTCAAAGAAATATTTACCAAGCATCAACTCATTCTCTTAAAATAACCTGAAAACTCATCTGTTTTACAAGTCTGTACACAACACCCACCACCCCTGTGTAATATGCAATAAATACTGATTGTCTACTATAAACTCATAAATCTTACTTTACTACACCTATACAATTAGTATAGATACATATCCAATACTAAAATGTATATAACAGCATAGCAATATAAACACAAAGAATACCATAAGCATCGCTACAGTAAGTATTCTGGTGCAATAAAGACTGCAACGAAAAAAGCTCCTTGTTTAATGAGGTCTTTGTTCTACTCTGAAATATCCTGTTCCTCTGCTAAACTCTATGGATTATTTTGCATAACAATGTCTTCATACCAGGAAGAAGCCTGATTAAAACCAAAGCCAATTTACTTTGCTTCTTACTACAAGGCAGACCTTCAGAAGAGCAGGTTACTGTTTGAAGGCTCTTAAATTCCTTTATTATACTAAGTATAACACAAAGGACTGAAAGAACTGAATTCTGCGGTTTGTCTACTGAAGCTCTTACAAAGCATGTACCTTCATGGTTTTGAAGAAGTTTTTCCCCTTACTCCCATAGATTTAAAAGTTAGTAAAACAAGTAATACAACCCTAAAAAGCATGGCCTACAAGAGGTACTGAAGAAATTGGAGGGGTTTAGCCCAAGGAAAAGCTAACTGAGGGAAGACACATCATGACTGTAACATTCCCCAGAATCTCCTGCCAGAGGACTTTAGTTCTTGCACAAATCACAGGACCTGCAGCCCTGCCTCTCAAGCAACATCAGCACCAGCCAGCCTGGCTCCAGCTGATGCTTCTTTCCTCCCACCCTGACTAAAATTCTGGATTAGGCATGAAGAAAACTTTCCAACAGTAAGGACAGTTATTATTCTCCTCATAGAATGTGCAATCTCTGACATTAATTTTCTGACACTAAGCTTGGCATTTGATCTGCCTTGGAGTATGACAGGACAAGAGGACCTGTCAAAGCCCTCCCCCAATCCATTTTTCTTTTTCATTTACTTATAAGCAGGAGTAACGCCCTCATTTTGACTACTGACTATAAGCTTTAAGCATCTCGATCATACGTCTTTGCCCGGTTTTCAGAAGGCTTCTGAATTCACTAGGGACTTAACACAAACAGAAGACCAGTCAGCGGCATCCGTTGCTCAAGACTGCTGCTTTCAACATCAAAGAGGACCTTTTTTGGCAGGCACCGCTTCATGCCCACGCTGTAATAACCAAAACCAGAGGACCGGCACGGCCAGGCCCGAATCCCGCGGGGCTGCACACCGCCCCCCAAAACGCGGGGCCGGGTTAACCCTCCCCAGCCGCGTCCAGCACGGCGCCCAGCAGCCGCGGGGCGCAGGAGGGGCTCTCGCTGCCGCCGCCACGGGCCGGGCACGGTCCCCGCCCGCCACCTCCCCGCGGGGCGCGGCGCCACCAGCCCAGCACGACCCCGGCGGCAGAAGCCCACCGCCCCCCACCTCGGAGCAGCGGCCCCCGGGGGCCTTCTCAGCGCCCCCCTGCCCTCACCTCCAGCTTGTGGTTGATCTGGGACACGGTCTGCGCCTTGTGGCAGAGCTGGGCGAAGCAGGAGCTGAGGCTGGTCATCTTCTGCCGCCCCTCGTAGGTGATGTCGGCCTGGTCGGGGTCGATCTCTCCCAGCAGCAGGTCCACGTCCACGAAGGCCTTATCAAACTCTTTCTCCAGCACCTCCAGCCAGCGGAACATGGACACCCCGCCGCCCGCCGCCGAGGCCGAGCCGGCCGCGCCCCCGCCGCAGGCCGCGGCGCCCGGCCCGCAGGAACCGCCGCCCGCCACCGACATGCTGCTGCTGCTGCTGCCGCTGCCGCCGCCGCCGCCCCCTCCCCTCGAACGCCCCGGCCCCCTGGGCAGGGCAGGGCAGGGCCCGCGCCCCCCGCCTCAGCCTCCGCCCCGCCTCAGCCGCCCCCCGCGGCCCGCTCCCACCCCGCGGGACAAGGCAGCGGCGGCAGCAGCAGCGGGCCCGGCCCGGCTCCACCGGGGCAGCCACGCAGAGACGCGAGAGGAATGTGCCCGGCGCGCATGCGCGGCGGCGCTGACAGGCGGCCTCGGAGGCGGCGCACCGTCGCCCGGCGGCCAGCAGCGCGCGGCTCGTGCTGCCTGCCACAACTCCAGGCGCCGCCAGGCAGCAACGGCCGAGCCCCGAACCCCCGATGGCGGCCGCCGCGCTCCCCAGTCTGCGCCGCCAGGGGGCGCTGTAGCCCGGCTCGGGCCGTGAGGGGGGTGGAGAGGCCGCCCCGCCGGGGGGCTCCTCTCCGTCCCCCCGTCCCTGTTCTCCGTCCCCGTGCCAGTCGCCCCGTTTCCCGGGAGCGCCCTCACCCGCCGGTGAGGCAGGCACGAGGCCTTCCACCCGCGTCTCCCCCCCCCCGTCCCGGCTGCGAGCAACGTCTCCTGCCGCCCCGCCCTTTTCAAGCCGCTCAGAAATGCCCCTGGCGTCTGGCGCGACCCAAACAAAGATTTTCACTACGGGAAATGTTATTTTTACGTTGCATTTAGCATTTCTCAAGTTTAATCGCCGTGTTGGGGCGCGTGGCCTGCCGCTGGGAAGCTGGCTTCTCGCTCCGGGGGGGTCCCCACCTGGGAACATGCCTGAGGCGGTGGGGGCCGCGGGCCCCGAGGGGTCCCTGGGGCTTGGGCATTCACCCCGCAACAGAACCCTCACAGGCCCTTCCCGGGGTCGTTGGTATCTTCCAGAAAGTTCTTTTTTTTCGGGTGGAGGAGACTGTAGTGTCAACAGCTGGAATACCAACGAAATTACTAAAATGTACACAGTTCCCCTTTCATGTGGGAGTGGGAGAGGGAAGCCTTTGCTCCTGTATTCACAAATGCGATGAGCAGGTGCAAACCACACAGCTGCGTTTGCACTTCCACATTCGTTGCTCGTGCTCAGCAACGATGCAAACTTGCAGGTATTGTATAAAAAGGCCCTTTGCCTCTCCAGAAGCACTGACTGCAGTTATACCCATATGAAAGATACTTGCGGTTTTTTAGCTCATCCTGGTTCTGAAAATTAAACACATTTCAGGGAATAAGCTATCTCCACATGGGTGCTTTTATCCAAGGCCCTCACCTTGGTTACAGCTCGTCTCCTTTGAAATACTGTGATGGAGCCTGATACTGATTTCAGTGGGAGCTTTATTAGCAGGTCTCGTAGAGATCTCATGCAGCTTGACTTCATTGCATCAAAGATGTAATTCCACCTCAAAAGAGAAAAAGGATCATTCTAACCCAGATCAGGATCCCAGTCCCGCCTACAACGTTGGCCCCCCAGACTACCCTGCCAGTACAACAGAGGGGAAGCACAGAGGCCCTCCAGTCAGCAGAAGCAGAGCCCATACCAAGAAATTGTAAGGGTGCCAGGACCCCAGCATGCCCTGCCCTTGGGCCATAGGGCATCCTGGGGTGAGTTTCTTTCCTTCCTACACTTTGCATAAATAATTGATTGGGACACAAAGAGACAGACAGATACCCCTTTACAGCTCAATGGTTAGATCGCTCACCTGGAATGTGAAACGGTAAGTCAAAGCAGGGAAGATCTGTACTTTCATCAATCTGTGCTTTCAGAAGAGCTGTACAAAAGCAAACTTCACCACTAACAGTAGATATCACATTTCCTCTGGGATCTGCTGACCTAGTCTTGACAAGAAGCCTACAGATTGTTATTACAAACCTCCTCATTTACCCTTTACCATTCAAATTGTCTGCACTGTAACTGAAGGTAGGTAGTAACAAACCGGGCACCTAACGGGTTCTCTTACTGTTAAGTCCATCCATGATGGAAACAAAAACCTTTATATATATCCACAGAAAAAAATCTGATGCAGTAAATTGGTGTATTCAGAATAATAGCTGAGCAAAGGGTTTGAGTGTCTGAAGTCCCCCAAGTGCTTCTTAGTGAGCCCAGTCTAAGGGAACATTTGCTTGACCTTCGTTCTAACATTCATTCTCCATAGCCATATCAGCTGTATTTTTTCACAACAGGGTCTGACAGAAAATCAAAGTATTTGCCATATCAAAAGCTAAACTGTTATTATTGTTTAAATTAGTTCAGCCACACAATAAAATTAATTGCTTCAGGACTATCAGTTTTTATGTTAGCTTTGGCTTTGATTCTGGTAGATATCACACTGGAGAAGTACCTATAGAACTACATTACATTCTTTGCCTTTTTTTAAAATGGAACAGTAATCTATCACTTGGCCAAACAGAATTTTCTGCTAATATATCTCTATCATGCATTTGAACAGTATCTGCTTATCTTGAGACGGAAGTTTCCCATAGTTACTACATAACGTATCTACAGCAAATACTGCCTTTAAAAGCTTATACTTAATGTAATTTATGTATGACTGCTGCTTTTTAAAGAATCACATATTCTCAGGTTTTTAGTGTCCTTTTCCCTTAGCTTAGGGGTTGGTCCAGCTCTATCTTATATTTTCTTTATCTACAGTGGTATCAGAGTTTTGTGGTCATTAATTTTAATTCTTTCATCCCTTATCAGTGCTACCTTTGTTTTGCATGTCCTTACATTTCACAAGTCAAACAAGGTTTTGTCTCTGCTTATTCCACTCAAAGATTAGTTTCTCAAATACAATTCTTTTAGAAGCCTACCTGCAGTGTAAAATCTGTCTAATACTCGCTGGACTATGGAGAAATGAGAAGGAATGCTATATATTATCAAGAAAATCTTTGATTGTGACTCTAAATCTTAGTAAATGTAGTTATCATTAGGTACTAAGTATATTCCTCACCAGAAATACTGGGTAAAAAGGGGGTTGAAATTAAAAGCAGATATCGCTGATGACACACATGAATAATTTATTATCTCAAAACTATACTTGTAGGTCCCCTAGAAAATTCTGATCAGTTCCAGTTACCCTTGAAATCCCTGCCAAAAGCCCTCAGACAATCATAACTCTGTTCTGTAAGCAAGCTGTGCAGTAATTATGGAATTGAGCCTAAGAAAGGTAGTTCTGGCCTTCAGTTCGATTAAATTGATTTAAAGTAAACTGTAGTATACTCTACCTTGATAACATCAACAAAATAATTAAAGAACATTTAAAGAACAGCGGTAGTTTGAATCAACTGATCTAGCAGTAAGAATCCTTTCTATACCCAAGTGACATTTCTAACAGTCAAATAGTTTCAGCGAGTTGTACATCAAGAAGAATTTAAATTCTCTGAATACCTTTAATGTCAAAAGGACTTCACTGAAAGTTTCCTCATCTGAACTTAAATTTATTACGTGGTAGAGCTAGTGAAGTTAATCACCAGCTAATTTCTGCACATAATTTATGCACATAATTTCAATTATTTTAGACAAGGTATAGAAAATGTGAGGTGTCTGTGTTACACCGCTATTAAGTACATTTGAGTGCAAACATAAATTTAAACCTACATACTCTGATTACTAGAGTACCTGATAAATTATCTGAAAACTTAGTTTGCTCTTAAAGAGTAAATGACCTTAAACCTGAGGAGGACACATTTTCATACAAAACAAAGCAAAGTAATACTCAAATCAAAAGAAAAAAATAATACTTTGATCGACATCTCCACTGCTGTGTATTTGGTATCTAGTGTCCATGCCAAGACTGGGAAAGTGTTGTGTAAGATATTCTACAAACCTTTGGTTAGACCTAGCCTCTGCACAAAGAATTTCCAATATAAACACATGTGTTTGCACATGAGGGTCGGTTCACCCGGAAACTTCTGTAATTGCAGCTGCCCAGCTGTGCATGCCAGGCTGCAGTGCGTACACGTGTCAAGGCCATCGTCTGTGTGGTTAGCGCTGAAGCATCTTGAGTGGTTTTATTGCAAGGGTGGTTGTACAGTCACAAGCTGGGACACCAAAGGGGAACAGAGAGAAAACAAAGACTATCTCGCAGTATCAAGGTATGGGAGAAAATTGAGACGATAAAGCAAGACTTTCATCCTCTAGAAAAGGAGTTAGACTAGATGATTAGAACGTGCCTTTCTGAAGCAGGTTAGAGAGGAGGAAGTTATCCATCCGCACTGATACTTAAAGGGACATACATTTTCTGTTGTCATTACAGAAAATTTCTAACAAAACCTAGACATTTTAGTTTTTTACATTTTAGGTGATTCCTGCTTTGGAGACCTAGAGAGGTCACAGTTGGCTGCATTTTACAGTCCACGCAGTGAGTCCATGCGTGCAATAATTCACTCACTACTCTTTTGAGGGAACATGAACAAGAATGAACCCCCTTTTTGTGCACACAGTGGGTATAATTCAGAAAACTACTGTTTCAGAGTTCTCACCTTGTTGAAACTGTGCCTTGCAGTTTGAACAGTAGACAATTTTTACAGTTTAAGCTCCATTCTGGTTCTGCTGGATGTTCAGTCACTAACAGGCTGCTCTTAAAGGCTAAAGAGTCCCACAGGAAATGGAAGGGCCTTGCTTCATACAGGACTCTGAAAAGCCCCTGCAGGTCACAATTGTTAACTACTGACTTGAGCCACTTCTGTGTGTGCAAAACCCTAGAAACAGAATTGTCATGGTTCCAGTATCGATTGAATGATGCATCTCTGCCACATTTTTAGGTGGTAGTGAACGAGGCACAGTCTCACATAGGTTAATTACAAACCTCACATAAACGCTCATATACAAAAGACCTGTGTGTTTAAATTCTAGGTTAAGAAATGATGGCTGAATCCAATCTGCCCTCTTTATTTCCCCTTCTTCATTCCTTTTGGGGCTAACTTGGAATATCATTACTAGAAAACTGTTACTATACCATACCATCATCGGTGGTTTCATGGGCACTCCTCTCTGTAGTACAGTTATTAATGAATAACAGTTCTCCATCAAGTGGCTGCCATTAGCAATAATACTTTGAAGGACAATTACAGCACCACTAGTGGCATATGTGTATGAAATTATTTAAACTGACCTCCTCCACATGGGTGCTCCTTATTTGTTGTTTGTGGGGTGCCTACCCCAGAGGCATCTGATCTTGGCTAGCATCCCTCAGCACTATCATAAAATTGGCAATGACTAAAACTCCTCAATATGTGAATTTTTGTTAAACAAAGTGTCATTCCTTTCAACAGGTTTCACTGCACTAGTTCCTCTGGAATGCAAACATGCCACAGACAGGTGAAACTTGAGACATTCCTAAAGGATTATCACTTTCATCTCCTCTATGTAGCCAGCATGGAGGAAGCAAAGGAAACCTACCTTACTGTGTGGAGGAAAAATCTGCTTTGAGTCATCCAGCAGCTGTTTCCAGTGTATGAAGATGACCTTGCCTGGAGTTAGAAGGTGCATTCTCCACATACAATGAAAGTGGATAAAAAAATATTTCCACAAAATTCTTGGCTTACGAAGAAGATTGAGACATCATTTTCAGACCCACCTCTGATTGTTTTTGTGAAACTGTACTTGCAGTTTTATTTTGTAGGAATAAAACACAAAATCACTTTTGATAAATTTATGATCTTTATATTAATTAGGTATCATTAATTTGCCATGAATGCATCTATGTTGACATTCTTGATTCAGTATAACCTTCTGAGGCTCTTTGTTTAAGAAACATTTCTGTAAAGCAGTTCAGATTATTTCAACAGATTATTAAGGGAAGCATAAAGTTTTTAAAAACAATGTTATAATTGTTTCCCTTAGCAGCCCAATCCGCTCTGGAGAGAAGTGCTTGATTGGAGGTAATCTTTGCAGCAGACAAATGCCATTTGTTGTCCCTGTGAAAAACTGGTCCAAATCCAAGTTAAAAACCTCCAGAAAAAGCATAATTATAAATTCACACGTACGCAGTGGCAGGCACTTGATAGCATATGGCAGCTAAATATGCCAAGGATTCTTTGGAGCATACGCCATCACTTAGCAGCTCCTAGTTGCCAAACTGCTTATACTTGTGACATCCCTCAGGGACCAAACTCCTACCCATGCCCTCTGCAGGCCCCAGGCCGGTCTTTTCCTTCAATTTCTCCCTTCCATATAGACAAGGGACACCCCAACTGTAAGAGCTCTTCTTCTCCATGTCTTTTGTGATAAGACCGCATCTTCCCTCGTGTGGTCTGTGCCATCATATACATTACAAGGGATCCACCTTCAGGTTTTATGGACTGTCTTAACTCAGGCATTTCTAAACACTCCGTAACTAGAGTTTTGCAGATTCATTCTTCTAATTTTAATGTTATCTTATTTCTATGTGATTTTCTAAATGTAATCTTCCATTAAAAAATTATGTTTGGACATACATGTGTGCTTTTGTCAAGCCTCTGACTTTGGTGAAGAAAGAAAAGGCCCAAACACCAGTATTGTAGATGCTGAAATCTTGCATGAGGCAAGGCTTGTAGAAAAAGAGTATTTTTATTAGACTAACTGATAAATTTGGAAAAAAACCCTCAAACTTTGCAGTCCTTTATGAGCCCTTCTGAAATAAAAGCAGCAATCCTGAAAGATCTTCTAACTTACATCAACTCAAGCTTATGTTTTATCCAAATTTGTCCAATATATTTTACTACTTTGCCATGAACTATATAATCAATGTCCATATTAAATGCCAACACCACAAAAGATTCTGACACGGATTTTGGGTTTAGCAGGTTTTTATCTGAAGTGTTTAGCTTTGGTTAAAGCACACACCATGTAGAGTGTCCCTGGGACTTCTCATGTGGACAGGTTACAGGTGCTATCGTTGATTTTTTCTGACAGAGAAATGACAGAGGGGAATATCATGCCATTAGTCCTGCACAGAAATCCCCATTGAAAGGTGTGGAGAGCTTGCATAAAAACTGCTGGCAGGAAATGGCCACCAGTGATTGACTCTCTTAACATCCCCCTGCAACTCATGGGCCAGCAGTGCTGCTTCCGCAACACAGATCCTGGAATGTTTATTCACCTTTTTTTTGCATAGCTCACATCTTCCCACTAGGCTTATGCGCATACAGTCCCGTGACTCTTCATCAGTTTTGTTGCCATCAGGTCTCCTAGAATCAATAAAAAACGCACAGGTCATAGTTTTGTGCAAAAGCAAAGGCATCAGCTCTGGTGGACACGTGTCAGAATTTGTACAGAACAGATTTAATAGGATCATCTTTCATAGCTATCACTTTAAAATACCTAGCTGCTGAAAGCAGATATATATCAGGAACTGATGGATACATAATATCATTCTTGATTAAACCATTGTGTTAATATCATGTGAATGAACTATTAAACCAATAAAGTTTCTTTCATTAGTTTGAAAAGACCAAGGATACAGATACTAAAAATGCAAAGAGCCAAGAATATTACACCTTACTGTGGTGTTACCTTGTAACTACAGCTGTGAATTCTAGCATAGACTGAGCGATTTACAATTTACAAAACAGGGAAGAATGCAATGTATGGTTCTTACTTAAAGGGATTCTCAGACTGACTCTGTAATACTCTAGAGCTCTAAACTGCAAACTGTAGGGTTTGATCTGCATTTCTTTTGACTCTCCTTGAGCAAAAAGCAGTTGCTTTTTGATGACATTTTTGAGGAACTCAAATTCCTACATAAGATCCTGGGCATTATTGTCTTGGTGACCTCAGCATTTAAACGCAAGTCAGTGGAAAGATGAGATCAAAGACTGTTCCAGGGCATGCTGAAATATACCACGAGTAGCTGTCAGTATGCAGAAAGGTTTTACACTTTTGTCTGGGTACTTTGACTCTTTTAGAAAAAAAAAAAAAAAAAAAGGCAAAACTACAAACCAGGTACCAAACCCTAGATCAAGATATTAAAATATTTGTTTTAAAGCACCATTGCTAATCCTTCTCACCCACTCATTTTTGCTCAGTTGATTACTATGGCATAAGTCAGGCAGGATTTTTTCTGCATAGTTTGTTAAACACGCCAATTTGACAGGCTGCTTTAGGAAAAGGTTTCTGCTCTTGCTGTTTGGTTTAGCAGATGCTGCGTTGCAGTTCTGTACTCGCAGTGGAAGGGACTAAGGACACAGAAGGATCTCCAGGAGGGAATATGGCAATTGTCCAGTATAAACCCAGCTGCATCCAATAAGCATTCCCATCGAGGACTGTCCCCACTTCAGTTACCCATTTGTCAAATCAACTTGACATCATCTTCTGCTTGGAGAAATAACTGGCCTAGTTCTTCATTCAAGGAATAGGATTAGCTACTACTGAAGATATGATGGAGATGATGGAACAAAGCAGGTAACAGTGCAAAGCAGATCATGTATGATGAGATACAAAGTTTCCCGGAGTAGACTCCTTTGTATGTTGTAAATTACTGAGTACAAAGGAAAAAACAATGCACAGAAAGTTCCTAAAATAATCAGAAGCCAACCTGTAAGCCTTTCACAACTGTACATCCCTAGCTGGCACAGCTAGTAGATATGTGAGAGAAGCACTAATAAGTAGAGAAAAAACTCTGAGGGGAACCTTAATGTTTGCCATCTGTCATGGGGTAAATAGATCTTATTGATCATCTACCACTTGATTTATACTAAATGCTTTCAAGCATTTTACATTTCTAATTTTCAAATATGAGAATAATTAAACTTTGATTTATGGGAATTACACAAACACAGGTAACTTACATTTTTGTCTCATCTTTAAAAAATGTGTACCAACCACCGGCACTCAGCTGTATCACAAATATTCAGAAAGTGAATAGAATGTTTTGGCTTTAAAATAATAGCTGCCTGAGTTTGTGAGGGGGGGGTGGTGGTGGTGGTGCTCGAGTCTGAATAAGTGAAGAGTGAAAAAGCTTCGGTGTTGGCTGTAGTTGTGTTTTTACTGTTTCTAATACTGGGTCACAGAAGATACAGAGGTTTTACAGCCCCACTATAAAACAGCTCTTTATCTTTTCTCCACTAATTCTGTGGTGGCACATTTAACAAAACTAGGAAACTGGAGATAATATGGATGTTTGCAGATTAGATGTCAGGTAATAAATAACACTAATTTCACATACCTACAAATGTAAAGGCACCTTATCACTGTTTAAGTTTCTCACTCTTTGTAATGCCTGCCAACATTTTAACCCAGGCAAATTAAGGTATTGTTTTTGCTGTTTTTTCACTGGGATAAAATACACAGTCATAATATCCTTTTATCAGATTTCATGGTATAAAAGGACTTTGGTGCTTAATTCACACTGTATGTTGCCAAGACAATTTCAGAGCTCCTGTTTTGGAAGATGTATTTATCTTACCTTTTAGTCATCTTCTTTTCTTTTCACAGTGGTCTAAGTACCACTTGCCCAAGAAGATGCAGCTGTGACCCTGCCCAGTCAGTGCAATGCTATCGAACTACAGAGATCCCCAGAGAGATTCCTTTTACCACCAGGAGACTCTACATCAGTCACAGCAAAATTAAACAACTCCAGGTAGGAGGAAGAATCTTATTCCATGTTCTAAAAATGGATGAAATGCTGCCAGATCTGGTTTTATTTTTACTACTTTTTAAGGATATGTAAATATATTCTTATAGTGTTTCATTATCCTGCAGTCTCTGAGCACCAGTTCATGCTGCCACAATGATATTTTGTGTGCAACTCAAAAAATAGTAATTTACAACCAGGAACCAAATGTTGACTTGGTTTTTTGTATGGTCAAATAACCGTTGAATTCCAGAGTAATTTTTTAACTTGTTAAAAGCTTTTGCTACTTTTGATACAATATAATATTTTTTCACAGTAAATAGAAAAGTTTTATGTAGCAGGAATCATTTCCCTAATGAATGAAACTGAAGTTCTTTTCTCTCTCTGGAGTTGCAAGTCTCAAATACAACTGCTATTAGAAATGGGAGAGGGAGTAAGTAAGTTAGAGTCTAAGGCAGAGTGTGAGCTGTTTCTAAAAGCAATGCTAGGCTTATCTAATAATTCATATAAACAAGAGCAGCTTCTAACTGAAGATGCCAGCAGTTTGTGTTATTGAAAGAGTTTATTCTGGGTTTCTTGAGGCATCACTGGGTCACATTATTAAAGGCATGATAAGTTCATGCTCATTTTGCACTGCACTCTGGAACTGTTCTCTGAAATATATTTATTTAATAAATTCAACTTCTATAGATAGACACAAGGGAAGTACAACTGCCTGTATTATACATGCCTGCCATGTATCAATACTACAAATAATATGAAATGTTTGATTCAAAAGAGATGTGTTTTCTCTTAAGTATGCTTGTCCTGTTACAAAGAATATAACTAACTGCTCTGAAATGCATCTTTGATTTTGCTCTCAGAATTGAATGAAATAGGTTAGAAGGCAGCTTAGAGCAGTATCTGGGATACCTGTTGCCCACTGAGAAATAGTCAGTAATTTTACAATTTAACTCTGAGAAAGAATTTACTTCTTTTTTAGCTGCTACTAATACCTCTGGTTTTCTTGTTTTAGCTCCCATACCTACAAGAGTCAAAGTTCATTGGTGGGATTTACCTACATTGATGTGCTCTAGTTAAACAGAAGATCTGTCAAATGAACTCTTTATTAGAAAATACATTTTCTTTGCAAAAAAACCCCTGATTATTTTATTTCCAAGATAAGGAAGATGAGCCATTTTTCCTTTCTTAGGCTAGCTGCCCATACCTGTCAGCTACTCCTCAGTTACTAGTAAAGTGGCCTTAGGTTCTAACTAGAGCAAAAGATAGGTGTTATAAAGCATTTAAATGTTGGATGTGAGTAGTGGAATAAATGTTTTATGGCTGTTCAGAACAAATGGTGCGTGAAACCATCTAAGGAGAGAGTTTTTCACTTTATACACACTGACTCTGAACTGAAAGGAAATAAGTCCTTTCACGCTATCTGCCTGTAATTATGTAGATTCTTTCCTTAAGATTAGACTGGGTCTGTGAATATATTTTTTCACTTTTCTTTCCATGCAACAAATTATGGTTCTGAGGTCTTGACATCATAAATACATATGCTTAATTTTACACAGCTGAGCAATTCCACTGGCATATATCATGGTGCTCATAGAAACAGGGTTTGATTTCTGCTTGTAAAGTACATGTCTGGAAGCACTAAAACAACTCTATAGGGGTTATTTGGGTTTGTTTTTTTGTTTTTTTTAATGCCTTCATTTTCCTAATCTTAGAGAAAATAACATATTTTCAAAAAGAAGTTGAATGGAAGCCTAACCTTCCCACAGCTGACCTCCAAGAGACTTTTATATGTAAGCATTCACATATACTATGTTTTGGCAATTAACCACCTCAGAAGAATAAACAAATATTGTTTCAAACTGAGCACCAATTACTTTTGGACATTACTTTGCATTGGCTATCATTAAAATTGTACAGAAATGAAAAAGAAGATATGTTTGTATGCTAAATACAGTATGTTTTGAAGAAAAACAAGAAAAAAAAGTAGATTTTTTTTGCCCAGATCAACTTTCTGTTTGTTCTGACAGGGTCAATCATCATTGAAAACTCTGGCTGGGATTTTGCTTTTGGTATTTTTACAAACTGGCATTTGTATAAAAAGACTTCATAATAACAAAACTAGATTAATTTTAGCATCTTTTTTCAATAATTTCTGCCTTCCCCTTGATTTGAAGACCAACTATAACCTGTTTATTCTCACTTTAAGATTTAGTTTATTTCTAACTATATTAATATATGGGGGTTTAGCTGTTAAAAGGAAATTGTTTGTCTGGCTCCCACAATAGCAGACTGGTTTAAGAAACTGCTTATAACAAATCCCAGTTCACAAAAATTCTAAAGGAAAAAAAAGGTCATTAAAAAAAAGACAAAATTATTTAAATGTTTTAATTAAAATAACAGTGTCTTAGATCCATCTTCAGGAGATTTACTTTTTAAAATGTAAAACTATATTAGTACCACTTTACAGACAGTCCAGTTAGAGAATAAAACATCACTTTGTAGCAAAAAGAGAGTTGATAGGCTTTCAAATATGTCTTGATTCATATTTGAAAGACTGGGAGGTTTGTAACAGCATGGATAAATGTTTAAGTCTCAAAACAGCATGGTCACAGAGCTTAGCAAAGCATATCAAATAGGTGGAAAATAGAAATTATAATAATCCACATTAAGAAGCCTAACATCATCAGAGAATGAATGTCTGTACATTGACCTTCACGTAGCTCTCTGTCACTTAATAAGATGAAAATTAAGCCTCTTAGAGACATACAGCAATCAACTGAGGGAAAGCAGGAAATACTGCTTTTGAACTTATAGGAGAAAACGTGTTGAACTTGCGAAGTTCATTTCATTTCACAATTGCTTAAACTTCCTTAAGACTGTTTTATCACTTACAGATGACTATGCTTTTCTGCTCTTGAGTAATGCAGTCCATTCCTATGGGGCTTCTCATGATAAAGCTTTGCAAGATTAGCCTCCTAATCATGACCAAAACTGGACATGCAATTCAGTAATTGCTATATAGCAATGTATATATATAACAAAACTGCACTTACAGAAAAAATAGAAAATGGACAACTTTGTTATTTACTGTTGATAATATAAGTTTTTTTATGGAGGTACATTCCCACACTGAACTTAAATGTAATTGATGGAGAAACCTGCATCAATAGAGGTTCCATATCTATACTTTCTCACTAACTGCATCAAATCTTGCACTGCTCGGAAAAGACTTTACAAGGCAGAATAGATGTAATCAGAAGGTAGTGACAGCTAAGGATACCAAAGCAAAATGATATCTGACTCCTGTCCTGTGTGGTCTCTAATTTTAACAGAAGTTAAAATGCAGAGTCTGTAGCCAGGGTGAAGAGTTACAACCCAAAAACATGCAAGAGTTGTATAAATGAAGCTGGAAGGAATCTTTTAACAGCCACCTTCATAAACTGATTTCACATACACAAATATGATTGCTAATTGTATTCAATCAGGACCATAGAATAAAATTACTACCCAGTACCTGCACTGCAAAGGACTTTTACTGCCTTCCATGTAGATTCCTGACTGGGATGAGGGATTATGCTGTAGAACACACTTTATAGCTTCTCTCAATTACAGTAAAACGTGGTGGTAGCTACTAAGCCCTGGGGGAAATAGCATGAAGACTACAGTGTTAGTTTAACATCTCTCACTGATGTGGTACTCCTGAGACCTGCAGTGAAATGTTTACTGGACATGGGAAGGGAAAATGGGTAAGGACACTCCTTCCCACCTCTCCCATGCAGAACACCTGCTCATCTTTCTCTGAGCTTTCTGTGATTCCTATATAAATGAGTTTCTGAAAATCATGCACCGAGGTCAATGGGCAGCATCTCTGATAATTTCAGAAAACTACTGTTTAAGCAACTGCTGTGCTTGGAGAACTCCCAGGTTCAGCTTCATTGCATGTTTCCTCACATTTTGGCTTGGAGGAAACTGCCAGATTCACTTAAGTTTGCTTCTTAACTTGAGACATGAAATGGCAAGCTTTGTAAACAAGCAGGTTGCAACAGAGCAGAAAAATAATGAAACAATTAGTATGCCTCTGTGTATTATAGTCACAGTCAACATCTAAGTTCCATTTACCACTGCAAAGCATCTCTTTATTACCAACTAACGAAAACTAAGTTCCTGTAAAAGCAATCTGTTCCACAGAGGGGACTTTCAGACCAAGATGATCTGACACTTTTGGTTTGGTTGTCTTAATATGTGAGGTTTTTACTTGAAAGAAAAGGAGAGATAGTGGGGGAACAGAAGAAATGCGCGCGTCGGATTTTAATTTCCTGCCAAAACTTTATAGTAGGGAGAGGTGATGATATCCATGTGTATTTCCTGTGGGGAATACACACTGCAGTGACAATACTGCTGATATATGGAAATGGATGTATGATGAACTCAAAACTGCTTCAGCAAGCTCCATTGAGTGCAGTGAACATTAACAACCATCTACTCTCTGCAAAGATTTCTGTCACTGGTGATATTAGCTCTCCATTTTATATAGGCTATGCACTAGGCAGAAATAAAAGGAATATTCCTTCTTCAAACATGTATGTTGGCTCAAAACCAGACACAATATGGACTTAAACAATTCTAGAAATGTAAGTAAATACTGGCAAACCGCAGGTACCCATAGTAACACTTCTATCGTTACCATTTCCCTTAGTTTCTCATTCTAAATATACAGTTTCTCAATATATACTAGCAATTGTCAAAGCATCCAGAAGAAGTAACCAGTGAGGAGATCCATAAATAGATGGTATACTATCATATGAATTATTTTTTTCTTTTTAAGATTACTGACTTCAGGAGAATGTCAGCCCTTGAAGAGCTGGTCTTGTCATGCAGTGGCACAGAATCAATAGAAAACAACACTTTCAAAGCTCTGAGCACCTTGAAGTCCCTGGAACTCTACAAAAATCAGCTAAAGCAAATACCCACCCTCCTCCCATCTGGCCTTGAAATTTTAAAACTTGCTGATAACTCCATCAACACCCTGCATGTGTCTGATTTTGAAGGTTTGATGAAACTAAGGGTGCTCGATATTCGGAACAACATGATTGCGAGTCTGCCTCCGAGTGCATTTTCTTCCCTTTGCAATTTACAAAGTCTGATTCTGGATGGCAACAACATGGAATCTGTGTCTGCACCACTTAAGCTTCCTAGGCTGAAGTATCTGAGCATGGCTGATAATAAACTGAACTCATTCCCAACCAACTTCTTTGCATCTTTCCAAAATCTACAGTTTCTTAGTTTAAGTGGCAACTTTCTGACAAAAGTGCCTCTTGACCTACCTAAATCCCTGCTGTCACTAAAATTAGAGAAAAACCAACTTAAAACAGTAAGACTTCGAGACATGAAACACCTAGAAAACCTGTCTGAGTTCTTCCTGTCAGAAAATCAGCTAACATCAGTAGATGGTGCCCAGCTTCTTCCAAACTTAACAACACTGGAGCTCTCTAAGAACCAGCTCCACACTATGCCACTCAGGCTCCCCGGCAGACTGCAGAAACTTGACTGCAGCAATAACCTGATTCAAAGGGTGACAGCGCAGGACTTCCAAGGACTACAAGACCTCAAGCACTTGTTTCTTGACAACAATGCTGTTAGCATGTTTGAGGCAGGAGCTCTTCAGCAGTGTGCGCAGCTTTCCAATCTGGCGCTGGAACAGAATCTCCTCATTTCTATTCCGCTGAGGCAAGTGAATCTGAGGACAGCTGGTTCCCAGGTGTCATCTCTCCTTCCTTACATTGTGAGAATGAGGGCCAAACTGGAAAAAAATTTTTATGCAGACTCAGTCATGGTAGAAGTCTATCTGTACCATAAACCCATTGCCGTAACGGGCACTAATTAGCACTCTTGTTAGCAGTCTCAGCATAGGAGTAGAGCTGTTTTCATTACATCTGTGGCCCCACAGTGAATCTACTCATTTCACATCTCTCCCTGCCAGTGAGACTACTTTGTTTAATTAGCACACAAATAAGAGGAAACTGCTAGGAGAATATAACAGAATTATTACAGAGAAGTTGTACTGCCGCTTAGATTTATCTTCCCCCATAACACAAAATTAATAGAGCATTCAATAAAAAGGAAAGACAGCAATTTTAAAGCTGATGTTTCTACCAACCCACACTGAGTTTATTATTGTTAAGATATTAAGATTTCAGGAGCTGAGTCTGGTCAAAAAGAATGTGCTTTTTCAGAGGATATTAGCATTCTTGACTTCATTAGATTCACACATTACAAAGTATTTGGAATGTGTATAAGCTCTCTGGCTTCAGGCTATAAGCAAAATTCCAAAGGAGCACAGAAGAAACATCCCTTGGGCATGCTGTGTTCGTTAATGCCCTGCTTACAGCTTCTCTCACATTCATCTGAGTGTTGGTCCTGGCCATTATCAGAGATGGCATATTAAGCCAAATGGAGGCTAGTCTGATATAAAGTGGTAATTTTATTATTTCAAAAAGCTGTGCAATAAGATGGCATAAAAATAGCGAAGTAATTCCATTAACATCACTTCTTTAACACAACTGCACTATTAAATTTTATTTTTATGGCTTGTGGACAGGTTTAACTAGCCCAAATAAATAATGCAGTAAAATTTCAATTCATTTAGCATCAGGTCCTTTAGCATTTGAATCTATTTGGCAGCAGCTTTATAATCAGAAAGTGATTTAGTGGTGTATAAATATTTGATTTCAGTCTAGCTTGACAGCAATGTTTAATGCTATCTAGTTACTTTAGTATTGTCTAATCCATCTTATTTTACAACCTTCGTAGTCAAGAAAATTAACAGGAAGAAGCTCTCTATTAGCCTTTAAACAGCACAGCTTTTAAGGAGATATTGAGGACTTTTATTTTCAACTCAGTAACGAATACAGATTTCAAGGGGAGGCTGTAAACATAGAAAAGGGAAAAACTGACAAGATGTAAAATGTATGTACTTAATTGTCTGATGATCAGCAGGTACGCATGGATATACAGAAATAAAAGTATTACTTCTGACATCTGAGAACTCAGTCACTAGTGTCAAAGGTTAAAAAATATAGTTTATGTGCCACAGTTTATGGGTCTTAGCAGTTATTCAGCAGGAATAAGGAGAAAGAAAGCTTCTTTTTTTCTGAGAAGAAAGTCATCCACAAGTCCAAGCATTTTCAGAACTTGTGGAGAAGAACCTATACTCCTTAAAATCTTGCAGGGAGTGGAGAGAATGCAGGGAAGAGTCTGATGACACTCCCTGGAGTGGCAGCACCACAGTATAGCTGTCATGGTCAGCTCCCGAGTGTGCACGGCTTCTCTGCCAGCACCAGGATCACTCATCATGTAGCCCAGTGCCATTATCTTCTCAAGATCAACACAGCCTGAAGTCAAACAATACAGCCATAAAGCCTAAGTCTAACATTAGTACAGTAAGACTCTTCACAGGTTTAAGGGCTTGCAGGTCAGGCTTTGGACTGTAATCAGTCTGGATAAACATCTCTGGTGATACCTACTGCCTTTGACATCAGTGGCACTAGGGTTTTACCCCAGAGTGCCCTTCTGACATTACAGTGTCATATTGGGCCATCATCGCCTGTGGTTAGATTTTCAAAACAGATTTATTGCACTCACAAGCATTTGGTAAGATCAAATTTTGTGGAGTGGCTCACCATATTGACATATGAAATCCTCATCTCCCCCAGGAAATACAGCACAATACAGAACTGCCCTACTTTTGAAATAGTCACACTGAATTTGCAAGATTTAGACAAATATGGCAACCACCTTTCAGCCTAAGAGGTCAAACTGAGCTTCACAAAAAACAGCTGGTGGGGGTCACAATGTACCCTCTTTGTAATTTTCAAAGGTATCTCATATCATTACATCGATATAAATGATGACATTAACCTTTACCGGTTGTGGTATACTGCTGTTCTATTCTAAATAGCTCTTAGTAGTATTTTTTGTAATTTCCCTGAGAGTTTCAGTGAATAAGTTTCCTTAAAATCTCTAACCATGACTCTTAATTTCATCACCTCACATACTACCATAGTAAAGTTATTTTTAAGGTACTTTCAAATTACCTTTATTAAAAATATTCCATGCCAATCACCTGGCTTTTCTGTTAAGCACTTGTCACTAACTACAGCAGGAGGAAATTAGAGGATCATAAATGAGCAAGACTTTTGAAATAAAACAGTCTTATACAAATATGTAAGATGTATGAAAATAAGAATGATACTGACCAGTCTAGTATCATATCCAGAGACTATCAGGTTTGTTTGGGGTTTTTTTAAATTTAAATCTAATTCTCTGAAGTGCTATTTAAAAAGACCATCAAAAAGCACTTCTGTTTTCCCTGTTGCTGATTTCTTAAACAGGATATCGTCAGATGGACTACTTCTGTGATGATTAATGTTTGAATCTGATGGGAGCAGGGCAAAATGGAAGAAAAATCCAGTTCTTTATCAGCTAAAAAAACTTTTTAAACAAATCATGTACAGAAGTACTTGAAGGAGCAGTGTTGCCATGCTTCCCTAAACTTTTGATCTTTCATGGTGCTATAATTTGGTCATTGGCATATTTATGGCACTGAAGAGTACAAAATGCATTTTTTAGCTTGACACTTAATTGAACATATAACTTTCTTCCTAGTACAGTATAGAAGGACTGCTGTTTAGTTCAGTTGCACAAACACAGTACAGGTCAGAACTGCAATAATTTGGGAAAACAGTTCATGTGTGCATAGACAGTATTCCAATAACTTAAAAAAAAAAAGACATGAACACTTCAGGACCACATCTTTTTTTTTCAGAAGACTGCATTTTTTGTTAGTGATAGTTTTATTTTAATACGTCTGATGTGCCTGGGCAAATACCCACCACCAAATACCTTTTACACAAACAGAATCAATATGATGATGAACATAACACCTTTGTGTTGTTTTATTTTTATCCAGACTTCCAGACACCCTTGCTAGATTGGATCTAAAGGGAAATGACATAGAGGATGTTGGAGAACAAGAGCTGAAGGACTTGAAACAGCTTCAGGTTTTAAATTTACGGAATAACAAGATATCTGCCTTGGATCGCAAAGTCTTAGAGTATTTACCTCGTCTTCGTCATCTGTATTTAGATGGAAACCCTTGGAACTGCACCTGTGACCTTCTCAGAACCAGAAGAGCGCTGGTGGCCAAAGGAACGGATGTCAGGGGAGGGCAGTGTGCGGCGCCAGCAGAAAGCCGAGGAGAAAGTTGGATGTCTTCCAAAAAGATTCTTCAGCAGTGTGAAGATAATCTGTCTTCCATGGAAAGAGGCAAAGAGGACAGAAAGAAAATGAAACCCAGTGAGGCCTCCAGCATTGGAGTAAACACAGATGATGATTACTATGATTATGAGTTAGATTAACCCCATGGTTAATCTATGGTGAACCTTAAAGTTGTCTAGAGCTGCCCACTACCACCAGTGTCTCTACTGACAATCAGCCTCCTGGTCTGCCATTAACTTTTCCTCTTTAATTTGTACTGTAAGAGGCAATAGCTGGTGACAGAAGGGCTGTAGTAAGGATGCCATTGTAAACTGGAAATCGTAAAAAAAATAAATTGTTTTTCTATGCCATTAGTACTATGTAGTTTGAGGGAAGTAAGAATACAATTACTATCTCTTAGAAGAACAGACTGTAACTCTGTATGGACCTTTTTATAGTAGAACATTCTTATAGTTGCATAAAAAAAAACATAAATAAAATCCTGCAATACCGCAAGATACTATTACTATGAGTCTGGCATTTAACATATTTAAACTCGCAGGTCTGCAGTTCGAGATGGAGAGTTACACTGAAGTGGGCAATTTCTCAGGATTGTTCAAGATTCTTGGTTTTGAGAAATGAATTTCAGTTTTCCTGAAATATTTGCCTCATTGATTTTAGACTGTTTTAAATTACATTAAACTAAATTAGCTGAGCTCCAGCAGAAACACAGAAGGTTCATCTTCATCACAGCAGAAGGTTCATCTTCATCACAGCAAATGCAACAAACAGAAGAATCGGTGTCCTGGTTAATGAGATTTAATAGTAGTTCCAAAGTTAATTAATAGTAAGGAATGAAAACACTGAGGTCAACTTGACCCGATTCTGTTGTAAGCAGAAGAAGGGAGATTCTTAGGAAATAGATCTCTACCTCTGCCAAATATTAGGATAAGATCAAGTGAGACAAAGTTTTTGGAAGAGTTTATTTTGGTAGCTGAATAGCTAATTGACTACAATATAGCTCAAGATGCTGTGTGTATACTTTTGAGTTAGGTGTACTTCACGTGGGAGTATACACTGCAAGTGGCCCCCTTCACTGGCAGGAACATTCCAGATTTTTGCACACCAAGAAAAGGACTTAACGGTATATGCATCAGTTCTGATGTATGTACAAATTTTATCAAGCAGTTCGCGAAGTGCTTGAAAACTAAACAAAATTGGATTGCTGAGACCACTAAAACCAGTGACTTACAAACAGTAATCTAAGGGGTTTCCTGACAGTTCATAAATCTCAGCTGATAACTGAGGAGTAATAACACCAGCAAATTACTTTTCCAAGCAAACAGCTTCTATTGTTCTTTATCTTCTGTTGGCATTCAGTAACTGAGTAATCACTCACATTCACAGAGGCTGTTTTGTCAGGTGCCAGAGTGCAGCTATTTGGTTTTGTTGCCTATGCAAAAGCAATCGACACTTGGGGTTCTTAGGCACCCAACACATTAAGCTATACAATTGAAAGGACTGAAGTTCATTTTTCTTTACATTTTAACCTTTTAACGTATCATCAGCCATCCAAAGTTTTGGTAGCTAAGGATTTAGATATTTATGGAACAGCACAAGTCTTCCTTGTGGTTTGACTGTGTTATTTTTGCTGGCTAATGTTGGTCTGTATTAGAAGTCTGGGAAGTAGTTATTTTCTGAGCAAGAAAAATATTTTCATGATACAGAATTTTTCATTCAATTTTATATTGGCGGATTCTTTTAATAGAGCACTTTAAATATCTCCCTGTGTCACTTCAGCCCACCCATCTGTCTTGACGGCACAGGGCTAGCTTGTCAGCTCTTGCTCTATCTTTTGCCTGCGGTGGGATTTGCATCTTCGGATCTGTGGGATGTTACAAGCCAAGGCTGCAAAAACCTGGGAACTGCAGGTTTTGTGGGAGACTGAGAAAAGGGGTGTGCACTCCTGAGGCCTCGCACTCTGGGCCACCACAGGGGCACGCTCAACGGGTTTCCAGGGGCTGCGCTACTCCCATTTCCCACGCCCACTCCGCAGAATCGCCTAGCGAGTATTTGCAGTGTGCTTTGCGGGTGAAACGTGTTGTTTCATAAACACACCTGCGAGGCTCGGCTGCCTCTGAGGTGCTCAGATTTCCCCCTGTTTTGAACGCCATCGTGAACGAGGCGCTACGGGCGCCAAGAAGGCCACGTCGCGGGGCTGGACACGGGGAAGGGGTTCAGATTAGCTCCTGAAACAGCTGAGGAAGAGCCAGGAGGCTCGAAGCTAAACTGAGACTACCGAGGCTCTTCCCAAACGCCCCGACCCCGCGTCCGCCGCCACCCCCCGCTTCCCTCCCCCAGCCGCAGACGCAGGTCGCCGCCAGCAGCGGCCGCCAGGGGGCGCGGCCCCGCCCCGAGATCTCGCCCACCCCCGAGGGGCGGGACAGAGCCCCGCCCCCCCCCCCGCCCCGGGCCGTTCCAACCTCCCCTCGCCCCGCCCCGTCCCCTCCCTCAGGGCCACGTCATTCGCTCCCCGCGGCCGGAAGTGACGCTACCTTCCTGGCGGCCAACGGGCGCCTTGCATGTGGCGGGGTGAGAGGTGAAAGATCAGGCGGGGCGGTAAGAAGATGGCCGCGCTGGCGGCGGTTGCCGGGCGGCAGACGCGGACTCAGTGAGGGGATGGCGGCGGCGCGGCGGGCGGCGCGCTGCGGCTGAGGCACCCCCCGCCTCGTCCCCCCGCCCCGCGGGTCTCGCGCCGCTGCCTCGCGCCCTCCTGTCGGTTGGCGGCGGTGCCGCCGCCCCGCGCCGCGCGCCCCCCATGAGCGGGGCGGGCGGGCTGGCGTGGCGCGCGCTGCACGCCCTGCTGCGCGCCCTGCTCTGCCTGCAGCGCGCGCTGCTCGCTTGCCTCCGCGGCCGCGCCGCCGCCGGGCCCCGCGCCTGGCTCTGGCGCCGCGCCGCCTCCGCCGCCGCCTCCTGCGCCCTCCTGGCGCCCGCCGCCGGGGCTTTCGCCTTCCGCAAGGCGGGCGCGGCGCGGCGGCGGCCCGGGGGCGCGGCGCAGGGCCGGCAGCGGTGGCGCGCGGACGGGCGGGCCCTGCAGAAGCTGCCGGTGCACATGGGGCTGGTGGTGACCGAGGAGGAGCCGAGCTACGCGGACATGGCCAGCCTGGTGGTGTGGTGCATGGCGGTGGGCATCTCTTATGTCAGCGTCTACGACCATAATGGTGAGCGGCGCCAGCGGGGCCGGGGACGGCAGGGGAGGGGGGAGGTGGTGCCGCGGCGGTGCCCCGAGTCCCGGCCCGGGCGGTGGCAGCCCTGGGGAGCGCTTCCGGGCGGGCCGGCGCCGCCCGGGCCCTCTGTGCCCCCGGCGTCGAGCCAGGGCCCTCCCTGTCCCGGGGTGTTCCCGAGCCGGGTGCCAGCCTCGCTGTGGGCAGCTCCTTTCCCATCCCCTGGAGTTGTTTGGCTTCTGTAGAGCTCCTGGCCCCGGTGAGCCTGGGCAGTGCCCCCAGTGCCCTCCTGCCCCAGCTCCTGTGTCGGGGCGGCCCGGGCCTGCTAGATCCCTGGAGGGGGCAGGTGGTGGTGCCTTGAGCCTTGTCCCCAGCCCTGGGCTGACAAGAACGACGGGCATCCTAGAGCCATGACCATGTAGGGTATGGGCTGTTAGTAGTGAAGAGCTTTAAGCTACCTGCTCTTCCGAGCTCTGTTTATGAGCTGTGTCTGAGCTTCCAGAAGTGGATGAATGAGAGTAGCCATCTATTTTCATATGTGAAGAGAGATGAAAGGGTAGTTAAACATAAACATGTCCTGTGTGCTGCTTGTATTGTAAAACAAAACTACATTTGGTATAAGGATTGGTGCTATTTGACATCTGAGTTAACTCTGAGCCAGTGCTTGTGAAAACTGGTGGTTTTTCGTATCTGCTATGTGATTTTATTCACTATTGTGTCTCAGTTGTAAGACAGTTGAACTCTTGCTTTTGCGGATATATTGATTCCACGTCACTGAGTATCTTGAAGATAAGCTCAGAGTTCAGATTTAGCATTCTGTGGAGTAATCGTGGAACAAATCTGTCTTCCTCATACCTATGCTTTCCTACTGAGGAGATGAAACCAGCCATATCAAGATATTATTAGATGAAGCTTTCTACCCGGCTGTTGAGAGATGATCTCAGTTTGTCTAATTGCAGTTAATCAACTCAGAAGGGCTAATAATACATGAGATGACTGTGTCCTGTTTCTGTCCTCTCCAGAGGAAAAAGCTTTATGCTAAAGTTCCCTGTGTTCTTGCTGTCAATGGTGAGACTGTAGGAAGATCAGTGTTTAACTGTTGTGTGAGCTACTTGGGACCTGATGAGATGCATCAATGGGTTCTGAGGGAAGTGGTGGATGAAGTGGCGCAGCCACTATCCATCATATTTGAGAAGTCCTGGTGGTCCGGTGAAGTTCCTGCTGACTGGAAAAGGGGAAACATAGCCCCCTCTTTTAAAAAGGGAAAAAAGGAAGACCCAGGGAATTACATGACAGTCAGTCTCACCTCTGTGCCCAGAAAGATCACGGAGTGGATCTTCCTGGAAACTATGCTAAGGCACATGGAAAATAAGGAGGTGATTGGTGACAGCCAGCAGGGCTTCACGAAGGGCAAATTGTGCCTGAGAAATTTGGTGGCTTTCTATGACAGAGTTACAGCGTTGGTGGGTGAGGGAAGAGCAACTGATGTCATCTACCTGGACTTGTGCAAAGCATTTGACACTGCCCCACATGACATCCTTGTCTCTAAATTGGAGAGATGGATTTGCTGGATGGGCCCCTCGGTGGGTAAGGAATGGGCTGGATGGTCGCACTCCAAGAGTTGTGGTCAACGGCTCAATGTCCAAGTGGAGAGCTTGGTGTTCCTCAGGAGTCAGTGTTGGGACCAGTGCTGTTTAACATCTTTGTTGGCGACACAGACAGTGGGATTGAGTGCACCCTCAGCAAGTTTCCCGATGACACCAAGCTGTGTGGTGTGGTTGACATGCTGGAGGGAGGGGAGATGCCATCCAGAGGAACCTGGACAGGCTGGAGAGGTGGGCCCGTGCTAACCTCATGAGATTCTACAAGGCCAAGTGCAGGGTCCTGCACATGAGTCGAGGCAATCCCAAGCACAAATACAGGCTGGGCAATGAGTGAATTGAGAGCAGCCCTGGGGAGAAGGACTTGGGGGTATTAGTGGATGGAAAACTGACTATGAGCCAGCAATGTGCGCTCGCAGCCCAGAAAGCCAACTGTATCCTGGGCTGCATCAAGAGAAGTGTGGCCAGCAGGATGAGGGAGGGGATTCTCCCCCTCTACTCTGCTCTTGTGAGACCCCACCTGCAGTGCTGTGTTCAGCTCTAGGGCCCCCAACATAAGAAGGACGTGGACCTGCTCGAGTGGGTCCAGAGGAGGCCACGAAGATGATCAGGGCCTGGAGCATGTCCCTTATGAGGACAGGCTGAGAGAGTTGGGGTTGTTCAGCCTGGAGAAGAGAAGGATCCGGGGAGACCTTAGAGTGGCTTTCTAGTAGCTAAAGGGGACCTACAGATGGGGAGGGACTCGTGATTGGGAGTGTAGGGATAGGACAAAGATTAATGGTTTTAAACTGACAGAGGGTAGATTTAGATTATATATGAGGAAGACATTCTTTACTGTAAGGGTGGTGAGACACTGGAACAGGTTGCCCAGAGAGGTTGTGGCTGCCCCCTCCCTGGAAGTGTTCAAGGCCAGGTTGGACGGGGCTTTGAGCCCCTGTCAGGGGGGTTGGAACTAGATGAGCTTTAAGGACCCTTCCAACACAAACCATTCTGTGATACTTCTGATTGGCTGTCTGGAGATGTCACCCAAATTAGATTAACTCTGTAGATTTATGCCAGGTTAGAGATACAGTCTGTAATAGTTGTCTTCCAGTGTGCTCTCAGGAAAAACTCAACAGTGTGTCCCGTGTAAGTAGGTGGAATCTATTGTCAAGTGCGCAAAAGCATCTGAGGTATGCAGGCCTTTCCCTGAGCATAGGCATTTGTGATTATTTTTTTTTTAAAAAAACCTGCCATTAAAAGTTCTGCTTCATGTCTTGTCCTTCGTATGTGATACAAGACTTGAATGACTTGACTTTCACTAAGTTCTCTAAGATCTTTTTAAGAAACTGGGCTTAATACCAGTCACTTGGCAGTTTAAATTGGCCATCTGTGCAGGGCTCTTGTGGAACTTGGTTATGTTGTGTTTCAGTGGGAGAATACTTCCTCATTTGGAAATCAAAGAATGGTATAAAATATTTGCGTAACACCTCAAGGACACAGAAAAGTCAGCACCTTCTGAAAAGCCATTTATGTGTTGATGTTTTTTGCTCTCAACTTGGAAATCATTCAGTCAGGTTAAATGCTACAGAGCAAATGTTAATACCAAACAAGGGTGAGTTTCCCTCATAGCCTGAAGAGAAACATTTTATTGTATTGTATCTAATTTCTGTCAAACCTCAAATAAGCTATCTGCAGTGTTGCCTAATATATGTGTATGCTTGGTTCCTTTTTAGATCCCTACATTGTACTGCACAAATTATATGTATGAGGACTGAACTGAGGAACAGATCCAGCTGAGAGTTATGTGTCTCGGTGGTCTTGGTTTTCAGCTTGCTCTCTGTGAAACCATTCAACACTGAGGAGGGAGAAGGTACCAGCCAGTGCTTAGGTAGCTGCTGTCACAGAGGGCCTCTCTGACAGGGAAGAACTAGTGCTGTTGTAGTGTCTGATGCCTTCGTTGTGGAGAAGATATTTCTGCTTCTCCAGCACATGTGTCGAGATTGAGTCAGATCTAAGACTAACTTATTACAAGACTGTAAATATGATGACCAGAGATGACAAGGTTATGTCCTCTGAAGGGCAGCGTAGCTGAAGTAACTTTGCAAAACAATTGTCTTTGTTAGCAGTTCAGAAAAAAAGATTATTTGCTGCTGTTTCCATGTGTTGTTACATTCACGCTAAAGTTGCATGTTAAGAGATTTTGTTAACAGCTTTCAAATCTGAAAATATTGCTATGATCTCATGACTTTAGTATCAAGACATAATGCTTTTCAGTAGTTCATTCTTCTGTTGGCCCTTTGATACCAGGATATGCTGGTTTAATTGCCATCTTAAATTACAGGTTGTTGGAACGTAGCTGAAGAAGGCAAGGCAATGCAGAGCAGTAAAACATTTTAAATCAGTGGCTTTTGCCAAATTTTTAGAGTCAATGAGAATAGCCTGCTATTACACATGTATGTTCTTCACGGGTGTTCAATAGGTTTTCTGGGATAGCAGCCACAACTGCTTTTTGCACAGTGTCTTGTCAGCTGAGCCTTTTAAACTGGTTTCAGAGAGTCAGCAAGTAGTCATTCATGTGGATTGAGTATATACTTACTTCTGGTGACAGCAGTTATGTTGACTTTCTTTTGGTGCTAAGCTCCTTATGGTGCCTGGATTGAGCATGCAGCATTTCCAGGTAGTCATTAAGTAGGGTGCTGCAGTTGTTGCTAAATCGGGTGTCTGAGCCCTCAGCAGTAACACTAGTATATAGTGAAGGTGGGTAAAGTTAGGTACAGCTTGCTCTTATCAGTAGCAGAGGGTGAACCTTAATTATGCTGTGCACTTGTTTTCATCTTCTCAGGTGGTGAGATTTACTTTTGGTCTGCTCAGCTGCTTCAGTGAGGTTCTGTGTGCATACAATTGTACCAACTATTGCTTTATCAAAGATACGTTGTTCCCACTGATGCTGGCTGTGGTGAAGAAGGAAACACAATGACAAGTGCTCTGAATCTGTGTTAGACGTAGTGGGTTATACTTAAGTTTGTTTCCTTTTCCATCATTGCATATTTGTAGTACTAAGATTCTTCTCATTGCAACAGGAAACTTTGATTATGAGTGGTCTTCCATGGTTGCATTTTCTGGAAGAAATACTGTGTCAGTTTCCTGTACAAGGCTTAAATTAACAACGTGTCCTTAATTGCCCCCTCTATAGGAAGAGAGGGAAGCATGAAGTTCTTTAAAGAAGTGCCGGATAAGCTATTCATTTGTTTATAGTTGTAAATTTCTGTACTTTTAACAAAATTACTAAATAGAAGGTTATGTCTGTATTCTTTGGTGTCAGAATAAGTAGCTGCATCCCAGCTGACACTAGTATGTTACAGCAGCTGCACCAGCAACTGTAAGGGCAACTTGGCCGGAGTTGTGCTGATTCTCCTGGGCAATTACAGAACCCAGAATGTTACAAATATATTGGATAATACTTGTGCAATGTGATCAGGTACTTGGCTGTCTTCTCTGAATCCATAAAGATCAGTATGCTGGAAGACTGGAGTGAAAAGGTCTTTGCAGAATGCAAGAGGACCATAACGTAAGTAACTGTCATGTACTGTAATAAATATATGATGCTATGAGTTGCGGTGCTCAAAATTGAGGTTTGCCCCCGCTGCCCCAGCAGGCTTGGAGGCCTAAGGTGGCATGCTTTTACATGCTTTTACTGCCTCTGGTGTTTCGAGGACCTTTTCATTCTCCCAATTTTCATTGATATGCAGTAGAATAAAACCATAATAAACTTAATGCTACTGGGCGCACCTCAGTTATTAAATCCAGATTGACTAAATCTTTATTTTTTTGATCAAGGATTTATTTCTGTGGACTTCTGTGTTGCCAATCCTATTGTTGGTACAATTCCAGCCATGTTGGTCAAGACTTTATCTCTGAGGAAATAATGCAGGCTTCTCACAGTCAGAAGGCAGTGATTATGCAATTCTATAGACATAGTTAAAATATCATCTGGGGAACAGAAGCCTTTGACCAGTTATATACTTGAACTTCTGTTACTTTGCCACTTGAATGTGTCAAAGTACTTGAGTGTTAACTTCTGTCCATCAGTGAAGCTTTCCTGAATTAGTTTGGGACAAGTGTAGAGTGCTTTTTGGGAGCTTGCTGAGTCTTGGCATTTGAATACTTTGGGCTCCTGAACAGATGCTTCAAGTTGAAGGTTTCTTAAAGCCCATAGTACAACCGTATTGGGAACTTGGGCTTCTTCATCCTGCTTTTAGCTTTCCACTGAACTGCTTTACTTCTGACCAATTTTCTCTTAGAAATTCTTTGAAAGGATAGAGTACTGCAGTAAGCAAAAGAAATTATTTCATTAGCCTCAAACGTAGACTTGTAGTCACTCCCAAATTATTTGGTTGTTTAGCTGATCTGATCAATCCATCAAACTTTCTGGATATTCAGTGTGTTCACTTCACTTCACTGGGGGAGATAAATATGTTGTGGTTTTGTGTCACTGGAACACTTGTGATATACCAGTATCACGTGACATCTGCTGTGGGTCTTCACCCATGTGAACCTTCGCATTCAACAATTGCGTTTTGGTGTTGAGTTGGGAGGAGTCCTCGGACCACACTTATTAAAAGGGCTAGCGCTAATCTGTAGAAGGTAATCTCCTTATCAGCATGGATAATATGAAAGTAGGTTCTCTTCTCTCGATTGCTGATGAGCTCTTGTTCTGGTACAGAATGTCCCTCCAAGAAGAAATGTGGGACAAACAGTCACAAGGTTATAAGTTCTAACTTGAGTTTTTCCTATTTGGTTGTTCTAACTTGAGTTTTTCCTATTTGGTTGTTCTAACTTGAGTTTTTCCTATTTGGTTGTTCTAACTTGAGTTTTTCCTATTTGGTTGTTCTAACTTGAGTTTTTCCTATTTGGTTAGCACTAATTTAAGTGTCTTTAATGTAGGTGAAACTTAAGTGACTTAAGCCGCTTTCAAACCTGGATTATTTTTTTTCTAGGCTCTTGGAGTAGACAAGCTTAAAACATTTTTCTAGCTCTCTGTATCCTGTGAGGTCCAGTGTAATGACCCAAACCCTGCTTTCCTCTGTTATCAACCAGCATGATCCAACAAGGATGTACACAGAAGTTGTTCATGTATTAAAGCAGTTTATTGCATGTACATTATTTGACTTGGGTTATGATTTGATGTCCTAGTTTAGCCAGGATAGGGTTAAGTTTCCCCAGCAGTGGGGGGGAAGCTCTAGCCAGGTTATTCATATATCATGCTGAGGTCACATCCTGGCGCAAGCGCGGGAAGAATCGGTGATCACGTGGGTTGGCGCAGCCGGTTCTCTCACTGCTGTATTGGTATATACTTTGCTCTGTTCGTTGTTATCACTGTTGTTGTTGTTGTTTGTTGTGTTGCTGTTGCACTGTTGTATTAAACCTTTCCTTATCTCAGCCCCGGGGCTTTGTATTTCACTCCCTTTGTGGGGGAGGGGCAGCGGCCATGTGATCTCAGACCCCGGCAGGGATTAAACCACCACATTTGACATTTCTCAAACTGTTAATACTTTGATGCTTTAAACAGACTTGTTACCTTACAACTCTTCCCTTGTTGACACTGGAAAGGAGTTGAGAAAAAGCAAATAACTGAAATGCTGTGAAAATGTATTCTTTCCTAGGCTTAACTTTGGTTAAGGTGTTCCCTTGTAAGGAAGAGCTGATTCTTGTTCTGTGTTTTACCAGATTCTGCTGCTTTAAAAAGCAGGGCAAGCAGGAATGTTGAACTTTGAGATGCTACCAAGGCATTAACAGGTGGTGGCTGTGATAGTCTAGCTGGACAACCAAATGGTTGACACCACCTGGTGTTTCTCTGTTCCCAGTTGTTCCCTTCCAGCTCACAGTTCCTGTCATGCTTGAGCCTTGCTTCTGCTGAACTTGCAGCCTCTTAATTACAAACTGCATTTGTCAGTCTCTAACCCTAAAATGCTGCACCGCCACAGTTGACTGCGAAGGGGTGTGGCTTGTAACTATTGTAAAACTGAGCAAAAGGCACATGCCCTAAAAAAGACCTCTGTCATGGAGCACTACTGCAGGAAGCTAAAACAGTTCTTTCCCTCAACTCTAATAGGAACTAATGATCAACAGCGGCTTTGCAGCTTGTGTTGTAAAAACAAGAATTATCCCTGAAAACAGCTCACAAGTTCTCAGTAGTTTAAAAAACAAAACAAAACAAACCCACAAACAAACAACCCCAAAAATACAAACAACAACAACAAAAAAAACCCCACACCAAAACATGGAAAAGAACCAAACCAAAAGCCCACCTGATGTTTTATTTTGCTTTGGGAATTATAGTGCTTAAATATGCATAATTCTTAACACTTCATTTGCTGGAATATACACATTTGCAGAGACTACAGAGTTCTGACTGAACAAAACTGTTTCTGCTTTTCAGAAACAAAAATTGTTTCTAATGAGAAATAATAGTGACAATTTCATGTTTGTGTTCCATATTAGAAACAGTAAAGTAGTAGGGCTGAAATTTTCCCCACTTAACATCCAACAGCTCTTGTATTGCTAAAATTTAGTGGACCTCTTGTCAAACATTAACTCTCTATAATGTTAAAACTGTATTATGGACACATTTTCAACTTATGTGGAAGACTGAACAAAATTGGAAGGTAGCATTAAACCAGGATTTAAGTCTTGCTGCCTAGGAACACTTGAATTCTGTTAGTGAGTTGGTGTACTCATGCACTCTTGTTTACTATATTTATCATGTATAAATTAGCAACAGCATCTTCTAGAACTAACTTGGATGGATTTTCAAAGTTTTAAAAAATGAAACTTGTAGACAAATGGATTTTTGAGATACTGTAAGAGAAGGGAATTTATGTCTTGAGTCACAACCATGTGAAACTTTTAAAGTGAATTTGGCCCATGTACATTGCCTCTGGCAGGACTGTGTTTGCCATCATATGCATTTACAAGTGAAAACCTCTTGTGCACTGAGAGACAAAACACTGAAGGGGTAAAGTTCCCAAATACTACTGGTTTTAAATGAAGATTGTGGTTAGTTTTACTACCTTCTTGATGTGCTTCAGAATCTTCTCTTCAGGAAGACTGCAGGTGTGTCAAGGTTGGTAGATCAGTTGGAATTTAGGTGTGGAGGTCTTTCCAAGAAGGACATACTATAACTACGGCAGCTTCTAGTTTGTGTTAATCTGCTATTCCATGAGCAACACAGAACCCAGGTTTGAAAAACTAAGGAGGTGGGTGAGGTAAATGAGGAGAGTGGAAGGGAAATGCTGGTGGTATTCAGATAAATTTCATGTCTTCAGTATCCAATGTGTGTGTTAAGGACCTTCACCTCAGCGCTGAACCGAGTCCTTCATCTGATGTTCCTTTTTACTGAGCAGTAAGCACCTTAGTCTGTTCTCTTACCCTGTTATTGTCAGTGCCTTCATTTACTTTAGAGCTGGAGTGTGGGTTCTGAAATCTGTTCTTCTAGTCTTTGACAGGAATAGGCAACAACTTCACATGAGAGAAGAATTGATCTTAGTGTTGGGTGGTGCAGGGGAAGAAGAGAGCAGCTATTTCCCAGATTGGGAGCCTTTCCTAGTTATGCCAACTCTTCTGAATATTGAACATAGGGGTTTTTTTTCCCATCTTGAAAAGTGGATGAAAGTCAAGTGACTCTTAGAGGTGAGGCACATGCAACCTTGTACAGTTCTTACTTGAAGATGTTGTGGGATTAGCAATTGCAGTAGCTGCATTGCTGTTGACCTTAAGTGTAAGGAAGACAATCAGTGCTAGCTCTAGCACAAAACACTTACCCAAGCAGAGTTGTATCAAATGCTATTATTCAAAGCAGCATTCTCAACTTCTAATATGTGTAAATATACACTAGGAAGCAGGAGCACAAAGTGTAACAATTTAGATTTAGTGGAAATATTCTAACACTTTTGTTCTGTCAAGGTTGCTGCCTTACTGAGATTTGCTTGTCTTTCAACATGTGAAATCAGTTATAAGCATCACTAACACTTGTGTAATAAAGTAAATTATTTTTTTGCGGGAAGGATCCTGGCTGAGAGGAAAACCAGATAATTTACCACCAATTGAAACCTCTAATGAAGCCTGTGTAAAAATACTAACGCACTAGCCCTAAAGGCTAGCATATTAAATAAATGTGTTGTATTTCTTCATGTTGCAAACTAACTCCTAATGTATTATGGTCTTAACCTAATACTTATATACACTGTTTGACTACTACTGATGTGGAGACTGCTGTTTGTAGCAGTTTAATTCCAGAATCAGGTTGAGGTGTTGAATCATAAGCCTGATCATAAAATTGTGTACAAGTTCAGTGTTTCTTGTAAGATTATTGTGTGGGCATTTTTTAGACTGGTCAACAGAAGTGCTTGAAATACAAGATTTCTGAATGAAACTTAAGCTCTTAGTAACAGCCCGGATAGAATGTGATAAAAGTGCTATCAGTTCCTAAGTAAATATGCCTAGCCACACTTTTGCATTGTAAATATTTAAGTTGTAACACTTAATTTTTACTGTGGTTTTTAATTAGAAATAGTTGTGTGTCTCAAGAGCTAGAATTTATTTTAGAACAGGAACCCAAGTGTGTTTGATTAAGCAAGTTATTGTAATCTCCTGCACTCAAAATGTGTTTGCCATAAACATATATGTATAAAAAGGCCTTGGGGACTGCATTAACTCCTTGAAATATACAGCTTGTGAAATCTTCTTGTTAGGAAATCTGTGGCGTTGGCCATGGTGTAACAGTGGACAGTTACTGTGGCCTGATGCGCTGATTTATTTCTCTGGCTCTTGCTTTGTGGTGACTTGCTTTGTTAGCCTGCAGCCTTAGTGGTGTGGCAGTAAGTGGTAGCAGACTTAAGCTGCAAATCTACAGCAGCATGGGCATTCTGATTTGGTAGTCCTGTGCTGGTAGGGTATTGCTATCTCAAACTATTGCTAGCATAGTAAGGACAATGGAGTAAGTCTTAAACTTTCTCTTACGCAATTGCAGCTTGCTACTTAAACCAGGCTGAGTGAAAGAGGAACAAAAGCATGTGAGTTGTCTTTCCAAGGTCACTGAAATTAGTCATTTGCAGTAGCATTTGCTTTGGATTCTTATCGTACTTGTGAACTCCAGTTTGAAACCAGTACTGACCACCTGATTCTTTTTTCTTCCTGCTTAGTGTCAGGTTTATTATGTAGCAGTCTTTATAGGAGTTGGCTGACATGCAACCTTTTTTTAAAGGTATTTTCAAGAGGAATAATTCAAGATTGATGGATGAAATTTTAAAACAGCAGCAAGAACTCTTAGGACTAGATTGCTCCAAGTACACCGTGGAATTTGCAAATCAAGACAAAGCTGATCAAGGTAAGATGAATTGCAAGGGGGATTGGTATGACTCTAAATAGCTATATATAAATCCTAACTCTGCTTTTACTTAAACACATTCCTGTGTACAGTGACCTTTTCCTTCAGTAAGCACTGATTATCAGAACACATGCAACCTTCCTGAGCTAGTATTAAACTTTCATTGTGCTTATTTGTTCTTAACTAATAGTGACAGTATGGCTCTCCCTTTCCCATAGTGGTCATTATTGCGTAGTCTTATCATCCCTTTAGCCCAGCTGTTGTGCCATGACCCCTTTAATGCATCAGTGTAGCTCAACTCCCCACGGTTTCAGTGAGATTAATTCTTTTGCTGAGTGAGTTGAAAAAGCACTGGGATAAGTGTGAGGGAACTGATGTCAAGTTAACAATGCGTGCACTTCCATCTTTCCAAACTTATAACTCTGAGTCAGGAGGAAGAGAAAGAGCAAAACTGCTAGTTGTCATGGCAGTGTATAATGACACCAGGAAAATAAAGAGCATAAGGTAAAAAAAAATTCTCTGATAGCAGCTTTTGCATGTAGTGGAAGTGAAAAACAGGAATACGTTTCAAGGTTAATGTTCCTTATCAGTATTATCTGCTGTAAGTATTCTTTTAGGCGTGCAAACATAAACGCTAGAAGTCTGTTCAAAATGTAGTAAATCACAAGCAGTCCTTTGCCTTAGAGGGATAGGCTGATACTTACAGCTTTCCTAGCTGCAACACATAACACTTAAATAGGTCTCATAATAAACCCCAACCCTTATGTTCTAAGACAATAATATCACATAGCTCAAGACTTAAGAAAAGACTATACCTATCATAGAATGGTTTGGTTTGGAACATTTAGCTGCTGGCTGAGTTTTGCTTCCCCTACAAGAGCTGATAGGATGGTGAGATCCTTTGTGTCAGTTTTCCCATATAAAGTCCAATGTTGTAGCATAAACTTGCCTTACAAGTAACTTAGGCTAAGGTGCTAGCATTTACATGGGAACATCCAAGTTTCATGTTATTTCTTTTTATTCCTGTGGATGTTGAAATAACCATCAAAAAATGGGGTAGACAGGCTGTTAATGTCTCAAACTCCAGCATACTACTTAGCTGCCCTTCCCTAAATCAAGATATTTACATCCAGACCAAATGAACTACTGAAAGACTGCTTAGACTTGCTGACTGAAAGGATATATTTAAGTCTCAGGAACCTTTTGTGCTGGAAACTATGAAAAGCAGAGGTGCTTTCTGTTCTCTTCAGAATTTTCATTCTTACTTAGAAGGCTCCATAGTCAATCAGATGCCTTCATACTTTGAACTGAACAAGCTGACATCTGTCCAGTTCATAATATTAAACTGCAATTTCTCACTTCTGAGAAGCAAAATGACATCTTACACTTATGAATACTGTTGGAGAATTCTTCTCTAACATAGGACATATGACAAATTGAACAATTGTTTTCATTGTGGTGGCTTTGGATAGACTGAGGGGGTTTTTTTAGGAGTTCTTATGAGTCTTCTGACTCTGTTCTCTGGTCCTTTGCAGTCGGGTTCTGCAGTTTCAAGAAATGTTATTTTTAAGTATCTGGTTATAACTATCATAAGTTCTGTATAAGTCTAATGTGTCCACACACTATTTAACCCAGTGTACAAAACCTAGCTTGAAGTAACTATCTGTAGCCTTCAGCTTCCTTGTAAGTTTACCTCTGAGGTACCTTATCAGGACTGACAATGATGCAAGTCACGTAGTGAAAGAAGACTCTTACCTCACAGTAGTGTAGACAATGAGATTCTTGTGAAATATCCTCTTAAGTCACAGACATAATTACAGATTAGTGGGTGAATTCTGGTACTACTATCTGGTTCCTAGAATCTCTGCAGCAATATTATAACTCTTGCATCAATTTTGAAGTGCTGCTGAAAGATCCTGTGATCATATTCAGGGAGGGCCCCAGCCTAATCATTGTGTCACATGAATGTCCACAAGAGCTGTTAAAACACCTTTTTCTTCTAAGCTAGTAATTAGATTCTCTTTTCTTTCCCTGAACTGCAAGTCTTTCTACATTGTTTACCTTCCTCTCACTGCTTTGCCTGACAGTGTAAGAACCAGTGTAAATTCACTGGAATACTCTACACTTCAAGACTGATGTTAATTAAACTACTATTCACAAGACTCCTCAAAGTAGTTGCCTTCAACTTGCATTTTAGTAATACAGCAAATCCAGAAGAATCTTACCCACTTCTGTAAGAGTTGGATGAGGTATATCTATGACTAGTTGTATAATATATGAAGTAAACTATAAGTTACTTTCAATCTTATCCTCTGAATATCTAAAGCACATTCAAAACAACTATATTTCTGTTGCTTTTAAACTGTGTTTTGTACTTTCAGTTTTAAATTGCCAATCTACATTGAAGGTGCTGTCTCCAGAAGATGGAAAAGCAGACATAGTAAAAGCTGCTCAGAACTTTTGTCAGTTGGTAGCACAGCAGCAAAGAACATACACAGACCTGGATGTGAATGTGTTAGACAACTTATTAAGTAGTAAGTATGACATGGTCTGTGGGGAGGAGGGGAAAGAGTACTCATTTCACAACAGATTTGGTTTCTAGTATATTTATTGCTCAGAACGTGTGCATCTTGATGCTTAGTCTATCAGAGTAAGTTATGATTATTGCTTTCAGGCTTCTGCTAAAAATTTCTTACTAGTTTATTCCCTTTTGAGCTTTTTCTTTAGAGCAGAAAAAGGAAACCTTAAGCTAAATTGGAGAGTGTCAGCTTTTCAGAGTTTATAACCTCTGTGGGATGTTCTGAGATGAAAAACTAGTGCTGGGGTCACCTGAAACTAGGCTATTATAAATTAGGTTAACTTCTTGCAAGTTGGCATGCTGCAAACCTGGGTATGGGCAGAGTGAATCTTCCAGATCTAGTTACAGCAATTAAAGCTGTTACTGCTGCCTAACTACCACCCTGAGTGCAAATGATAGAACACTTGCTGATCTTTTGCTGCTGTATAACCCACACTAGCTTAGTTACCTTCATTACTAATTCATGCAGATTACTGACTCTGCAGTGAGGTGCATGACTACATGCAATAGCTATTGGAAGGGCAGGGCTGCCCTAATCTTCCATCTGGGAGACCTTGCTTAGAACAGGCCTCCACTTCCCCAGTGGTGCTATGGAGCTGTAATAGTTGCTCAGCTTTCCTAGGTGATCCATGCATGTTAATTGCAGCTGTAATTAGCTTGGCAGAGTTCAGGTTTCAGATTGCACACTTCAGCTTGGATGTCTGCAGGCATGTTATTGTGGCTCCCATTAATTGGACTTTAGAGAGTGATTTTTTTTTTTTTTTCTAAATGGGTGGTCAGCTGAATTGCTCTCCAGACTGACTACCATGGCAGTTTGGACACTTTAATCTTAATTTCAAACTGAATTCAATCCCTATTGTCAGCATGCTGCATGATAGCTTCTTACTGTAATGGAATTAATAAATGTATTTAATAAGGCACCTGAAGAAGTAACTTAGACATCTATCTTGTTATACCCCAAAGGCAATTCAATGAAATGAGTAATTGCTTCTTTAAAACAGTCATTCATTTTGTGAGGAATTGGTGACAGTTGATGCCAATGTATGTATTTTGTCCAGTGATGTTTAACTGGAGTTTCTCAAACCCTTGCTCTTCTGTCTGTGCTTTTAAGTGTCTGGATATGTTAAAAGTATTAGGTCTAGTCTTAAATTGATCAGATTTATTGTCCAAGTAATGTGTGGTAGCTGAGCACAGAAAGAGAAATCTCCTAGACTTTTAATCTTTCAAAACTACAGACTTTGAAAATGGACTACTTAATCTATGTGGCTAATAACTAAGGATAGTATTTATAACTAGTCCTGCTTGTTAATTTGCTTGGTTTAAATGTTTAGGGCAGTTGGAGGTAAAGAACTGTTCTTTCGTGACTTAATTAGCAGCAATTTATGGAACTACTCATTTTAGTTGTAGGCAAATTTAGTTTCTGTGCATCGTTAATGGAAAGATGTTGAATGTAAACATCTGTGAGTTACTGATCTAAGTTGAGAGTGAGTTCTGAAAAGCAGTACTTGAGTGGCTCTATTTTTAGGGTTTGTGTTCATGGTGACTTCTATAAGTTTGTTTTCTCACATTTTGATTTTTAAATACATGGTAATGTAATTTTTTAACTTTCTGTTCATATTTAGGATGCAGTTATTGAAGTCTAGTCCTAAAATGGTATGGTTCTGGCTTGTCATCTGTCTTTTCTAGTTCTTAATCCAGTCATGCTCTAATACAGCTTGAGTTTTCTTCAGTCTGAGTACTTCTGAGCAATGCCTCAGCTAACCTGCTTGTTTTCAGAAAAGTAGCTACCAGCTGCATTATAATATTGTCTCTACTTGCCATCTGCCTTCCCAGTAAAGAACATGACTATTAATTAAGGGTGTTCAAGTTGCCCTATAAAAATCTATGTGGAGAAGAGTAGTGCTGTCAGTTCTACAAATTCCTTCATGTTCCCCTCAGAACTCCTGACCTAGGAGGGATGTTGCCAGAGTCCTGTCCCTTGAGTGTCCAAGCCTTTTGGCCTCTTGCTTTTTAGAGTCTGTTCACAAATCCTTCTATCCTGTGTGTGCTAAACTTACTTGAGTGCTGTAACCCTAGCAGCTCTGAGGGAGCTTCCACGTGTAAAGTATCTGTACTGTTGATAATGTTTAAGCAGAGAAATGGATGCAGAGTGGAAAGCACAGTACTGTGTTTTGAATAGGCTGTTCTGACAGTAATTCTACAGTGTACATTTTCATTTTCCTTCAGATAGGAACCAAAAGGAAATGTTAGCATTAACTGGGCTCTCTGAAGGTCTTTTCCTGTTTGAAAAGCCATTGTAGTGTTGAAGATCCTGCTGCTGAACTGGCCAGCTGAGGAGTACTCAGCTACTGAATCAGCTGATGAGTAAAGCTGTCCACTTCCTCCAGAGGCCCCACTTCTAAGTATTCACTGCCTCCCTGCAAAGCTCTTTCATACTAACATGCTAGCTTCTGAACATATAAGTGGCTTTTGCTTTATAATTTCTCTTAAAGATCTGGACTGTGGCACAAGGCACTTCTGTCTAAATACTTAATCCTTCCTTAGAAATGCACATGCTTGGGAAAATAGCTTCTTTACCTCTGGTAAGAGAATTAGTATTGTGATGATTCAGTGGGGAGGGAAAATGTGAACTCTTGAAATTGAAGCTGGAGATTTTAAAAACCTGGGGAGAGCGAAATCTGACAGGACCTTAGTTTGCTGTTCTGTTATTCCCAAAGTTAAATTCCTCCACAACTAAATTAAACTTGTAAAAGGCTCTTACCTGGTTAGGGTTTTGTTGGGTTTTTTCAAACAAGTGAGAAAATAGTTGAGAAATACCATCTGAACTTCAGAGCAAATAGGCAGTATTAAACTCTGTCTGCTAAAGGTAGCCATTATGCAATGTAAGCTCTCTTGCAGTTAACTTGTAGAATTAGTGGGTAATTTCTGGTCACGAGTGGTGTCCCCCAGGGCTCGGTTTTGGGGCCACTCCTGTTTAACATCTTTATTGATTATCTAGACAAGGGGATTGAATGCACCCTCAGTAAGTTTGCAGACGACACCAAGCTGGGTGGGAGTGTTGATCTGCTCGAGGGTAGGGAGGCTCTGCGGAGAGATCTGGACAGGCTGGAGCGATGGGCTAAGGCCAACTGCATGAGTTTCAATAAGGCCAAATGCCGGGTGCTGCACTTTGGCCACAACAACCCCCAGCAGCGCTACAGGCTTGGGGAGGAGTGGCTGGAGAGCTGCCAGTCAGAGAGGGACCTGGGGGTGTTGATTGACAGCCAGCTGAACATGAGCCAGCAGTGTGCCCAGGTGGCCAAGAAGGCCAATGGCATCCTGGCTTGCATCAGAAATAGTGTGGCCAGCAGGGACAGGGAAGTGATCTTACCCCTGTACTTGGCACTGGTGAGGCCGCACCTCGATTCCTGTGTTCAGTTTTGGGCCCCTCACTACAAAAAGGACATTGAATTACTCGAGCGTGTCCAAAGAAGGGCAACGAAGCTGGTGAAGGGTCTGGAGCACAGGTCGTATGAAGAGCGTCTGAGGGAACTGGGGTTGTTTAGTCTGGAGAAGAGGAGGCTGAGGGGAGACCTCATCACCCTCTACAGCTACCTGAAAGGAGGTTGCAGAGAGCTGGGGATGAGTCTCTTTAACCAAGTAACAAGTGATAGGACAAGAGGGAATAGCCTCAAGTTGCACCAGGGAAGTTTTAGACTAGATGTCAGGAAGTATTTCTTTACAGAACGGGTTGTTAGGCATTGGAATGGGCTGCCCAGGGAGGTGGTGGAGTCCCCATCCCTGGAGGTGTTTAAGAGTAGGGTCGATATAGCACTGAGAGATATGGTGTAGATGAGAACTGGCAGTGCTAGGTTAATGGTTGGACTAGATGATCTTCAAGGTCCTTTCCAACCTAGTTGATTCTGTGATTCTATGGAATGGGTGACAAGAAATAGCATTCAATAATCATGACTATTTGCAGCATTATAGCAAAGTAGGGTTATGACTGCTGGAATGCTTTTCAGATGAGCTAGGCAGGCGCATGAAGAACAGCTTACCTTCTTGGGTTACTTGAGGGTACTATCCTGGTTTTCACATGTTGCCCTAATCAACTTGGTAGAATTAGCAGGGAAAGATGGACTTCTAAGCTTATTGACTAGCAGTTTTAGCCTGGAGTAGCTCAGGCATGGCAGAAGTGTATGAAAGGGAGACAGTGTCATTTGGCCACTGATTGTCTTCAACCTCAGAAGATGAGTAGCATGTTCTCACTAGTGACTGGGATTTCAAGGTATGGGTAGTAAGAGTGTGGCCAACTAGTGAAGTGTTACCTAGCCCTGCCCTGTGATGGGTCATGCTGTCTACTTAGTAACAGGAAAAAAAAAAAATACTGCCCTGTTTTTCTTCACTCTTGTAAGCAGAAGGATGTCACCTGCAACAGTTTGTCTGAAATGTCATAGTAAAAGTCGTTTTTAAAATTGTCTAAGCTCCATGCTGAGAAAGAGACATTTAATCTGACAGGGTATTTTTTTACAACTTTTCTTGATGGTCTGTGATATCAAATTGTTCTTCTTCAGTGGAACACCCTTAAGGTTTTTTGTGTTAATAGTCCTTTTACTCGACTGCAACTCCACATAGTTGAGTTAGGACTTAAGTATGGGAGTAGGTATGGGTGAGGGTACAGCATGTTCTATGCTACTAAAATCAAGTTTGCCAAGACAAAACTAGAACTAGTCAGTTTAAACAGCAGTGTTAAGGTTTGTTCTTATTCAAAACAATGTAACTGTTTGTATCACTTCCTTACCAAGTCTTTGAAAACTATGTGATACAAAAATAACAGTCTAGCTGGGCCTGCAGTGGCTGCCTTAAGCTTTTGCTCAGCTGGTCGTGTTCAGGTGGTGCAAGACCAGTCTGTCCTCTTGGGCTTTTAATTGTTAACTTGTCCTCAGGAGCTTCACTTCATGTTAAAAAAAAAATGTATTTAATGCAAAAGCAGATGCCTTAGGATTTAGATTTAAAACCAATCTTCTGGTGAATTTAATACAGCTGAATTTAACTTGTTCTTACAGGTACAAATGGATTTCCTGATCCTGATTTAGTCTTGAAGTTTGGTCCTGTGGACAGCACATTAGGATTCCTTCCGTGGCACATCAGACTGACAGAGATCATGTGAGTTACCTATGAATACTGTGAAACAGGTTGGAATAATGTCTTAACTAAGCAAGTCTTTATGTGACTTGCCTTATGGAAATAGCCGTAAGAGGAGATCTGTCTAAACAGAGGTGTCTGGAGATTGATTTGAGGATATTTAAAAAATGTTAAATGAAACCTGTCAAACATTCATTGTTGTTCCTTCAGCCACAATTAGGCAACAGCAAGCTTTACTCTTCAGGTTAAGGAAAAACTTTGGTTGCCATCTAGTCTCAGGGGTCCGGTCCCAGTCCTGTCGGTGTTTCTTACGTGGATTTTGAGTGGCTTACAGGTTTCTAACAGGGAAACTAAGGATATAAGGGAAAAAGGATGATGTAGGATGATCATTCCTCCGGATTACTTTCCAGTGTTGGCAATAACTGAGCTTACTAGACTTGCTGTATTTCTTAAATCTGAGAGCATTTATAGGGCACTGAAATGTCTGGGCAGACCTGTGCTTCTCCAACTTTTTCACTAGTTTGAAGTGCCCTATGTGCTCTAATGATTGTTAGGCTTTGATTTAGGGGCTGACAGGATACTAACAGCTAGTTAAGTTACTAGAGGTGAGTGACAATAACAGTGTTGAGAACAGCTTCACAAGGTTACTCAGACAGTACCTTGCTTTAAGTAGTGATATTCCTGACTGACCACATGAATGGTGCGGTGTTTATAAAAGCTTAACTTTTCTAACTTGCTTTCTCAGTTCTTTGCCTTCCCACCTGAACATCAGCTATGAAGACTTTTTCTCTGCCCTCCATCACTATGCAGCCTGTGAGCAACGCTGGGGAAAGTGACTTCTGGCTGAGCACATGGAGTCGGGCTTTCTGTGGGAAGGAATTTATGTCTGTTTACAAGCACCTGTGACCCATAAGTCTGGTTCATAGTCCTTTCTTAATTTATCAACAAATTCAATAAAGTGTCTTACCTTTCTAGAGAGTCTGTGTGAATGTGTGAGAATCTATGGGGAGGGGGAAATTCACAGATTTCCTTTATGAAAAAGACATGTATTGCAAGCAAAGCTGTTCAAAGCTGAATTACCTGCATTTTCATGTCGAAGTGACCAAAAGAACATGCAAGAATTAAATCTTGTGAAATCTCCAGGACAACATAAATCGGAGTTCCGTACCCACAAGGTCCTTAAATCCAAGGAAGGACTCCCATGTCAGCTTGTTTCTTTTTTAATTCTTCATGGTCAGGCATTTTGGAGCTAATCACCAGGTTTATCTTCAGATATATTTACTATATAATATGTGAATTCCAGAGGGGTCAGTTCTGTTAACTGAGAATAGAGATTGCTACTTGTCTGTGATGACTGAGCCAGCAGTAAGTATTGAGTTCTAGAAATACTGAGAAGATTCCATAAAAAGGAATGGAATCTTCTGTGGTAAGTGGATTAGGCAGTCTGTGTAGCACTATCTATCCTTTTTTAAGAGGTAAAATGAAAGCATTCCTACAGCCCTGAGTGAAACTTCTCCTAGCATCAGGTCAGTTTTCCATAGGGGGGAAAAAACCATAAACAGTACTATGTATTGTTTGTATACCTGTTTTCCCCATAAAATTCTCACTTAAGCTGACAAACTGGCTACGGCTCTGGCACCATTTGCTGAAAAATCTGAAAATGAACTAGGTCCACTTCCACACCTACTGTGACTGGCTTGTTGTGCTTGTGTACCCAGCAGGGGAGTCTCCTTAAACCTTTTGTTAGGTTTGCTCTGAACTGTGTGTTAGAAGTTTGAATTGGGAGTCTGCAGCAGACAAGGAAAAATGAAGTGAAGCTGTGCTACAGTATCTCAAAACTGAGATATCTAGATATGTTATTTAAATGGCCTTCATCATGGAATGCCCTATTCAAGTTAAACTCCTATTGTTGGAAGCAATGTGAAATTGAAAGTCTTTATAGCAGCATTTGGACAAAGCAATATCTTTAGAGCTGTATTACTGGAGACAGACATAATGTTGCAGCCTTCTGCCCCGCAGGCTGTAGAACTGTTGGACACTTCATTCTGGAAGTGTTTCCTTCCTCCCTGACCCCCTTCAGAATGAGTCTGGCTTTATCTCCTTCAGGACAGGCATGACACTAGAAGGAAAAATTACTGCTTTTAAAAGGGAATTGCCAGATTTTAAATGAATGTCTGCTGCTTTGTAAAACAGTGTATTTTAACTGTTGTAGCTTGATGCAATGTTATAAAGCAGATTGCATAAACTCTGAGCGGCAGTTTTTCATGGTACCAAGATTGGATTGCAGTTACGGGAGAGAACTGTGGTGTACTTTATTTCATGAAAGAGAAAGGGATGTTTAATGAATTAACCAATGGTTTTGACATCAAATAACATTTCGTATGAGCTGGAATGCTCAGTATAGTTGGCTGCCTTTTGCAGACTGGTCTCTGATGTTTGCCAGTTACCGTATTACAGAGAAGATGAACAGTTGTGCAGTGTTTCCTGAGTTCTGTCATTGCCGTAGGAAAGTTTTCGCACTGAATCTTAAGAATGTAACTTCTTTGTGGGGAGCAGATAGCCTGTTGGAAGGTATCTTTTGAAGTTTATCTGTAATATGAATTTTGTTTCATTAAAATGTAAGGCTGTATTTAAGTTACCATATATAAGTGTTACTGTGTCACTGAAGCAGTTCTGGTGCTGGCAGTAAAAATATAAAATGGGAAAAGCTTAGCTTAGTCCTCAAAAGTAATCTATTTTTTATATTTGTACCAAACTGCCAAAGAATACTTCTAATACCTGAGCTCCCCTCAGTCCTCAGACTTTTGCATATCTCAACTAAAAAGACTTGTTTTATACTGGAAACAGATCTCAAGGTCTAGGATTTGTCTATAGAGGGATGCTTAATGAAACTAAAATGATTAGTTCAGCTGCATTTGATTCAACTTAATCAAATCTCTTCTGATGGCTACTTTAATTGTGAATTAAGTGTTCCTCCTGGAATTAATGTAGTTGAATTAATCCACATTATCACTTAGTTGGGATTATTTTACTGTCCCTGTGTGGGCAATCTTCAGTGAGCTGTGCCAAATGCACTGTGCGTATCCACAACTTGATTCTCTGAATGTATGTCATCGCAGTTAGCGCCTCTCCCCGGCTTGTTCTCTGTGAAGGTCTGTGGTATAGCTGTGACATGCTGTATGGCTGTAGTCTCTGGGTACCTGTACATAATGTGTAAAACAAGTTTTTATGATTAGGGAATCAATTTATTGAACTTTATTATTGAAAGTTAAATCTGAATCTGTAAAACAAGAAATCAATAAAAGATTATAATCTTTCTACAGGCTATGGTGATACATGAATGCTTTTGCAGGTTTGACTGAGGAGATGCAGCCTTATTCATTTTGCTGCATTGCTCTGGGAAAGTAGAGAACTTCAAAGGGCATGCTCTTTTGAACTTTTATTAAATTGCTTTCTGTATTGTAAGAACTGGACAAATTTTTTTTATCTACCACTTCCAACTTCTTAGAAGCTCTTATGAAAGCTTTCATAGTAAAGTATTTACTGTAAAAATACCTCTTTGATAGTCCTGGGAACTTGTTAAACTTGTTCCTGGCTACTAAAAAGCTTGCTTCCTCTGGCTGCTGCTGAGTCAGTCCTGAACCATGAGCTGGGCTGGGCCTTCTGCCAGTGCTCCGGTTTGGCACTGGGTCAAGTGAGGGTGTGGCATGGAAGAAACCTCCAGTCTGAGTGATGCCTGGGTGTGGAGCATGACCTCTTTTGAAAGGGGAAGATAGAGTTCAGTCAAGTTTTGAAGAAGCATTGGTGGGTGATGGTGGGTACCAAGCTGACCATGAGCCAGCCTACAGTTGAAGGCCAGCATCTCCCAGGTTGTGTTAGGGAGTGTCACTAGCAGTTCAAGGGAGGTGATCCCTTCTGCTCACATCTGGTGAGATATCTCAAGTGCTGGGTCCAGTTCTGAGCTTCCCTGGTACAGGAGAGACACAGACTTACTGGAAAAGGCCATGATGATGATGCTTAAGGAGTGAAGCATCTGTTGTACAAGAAGAGTCTGAGAGAGCTGGGACTGCTCAGCCTGCAGAAGGCTCAGGAGGGATCTTACCAATGTTTTTAAGTACATGGTGGAGGGGGAGTAAAAACAGCCAGACTTCTCGGTGGTACTTAGTGGCAGGCTGAGAGGCAATGGCCACAAATTGAAATACAGAAGAATCCATTTAAACATCAGAAAAAACTTCTTCTGTGAGGGTGGTCAGAGAGTGGAGCAGGTTGTCCAGAGAGGTTGTGGAGTCTCCTTCAAAACCTGACCAGGTGCATGGGGGTGTGTAGGATGGGTGTTGGACTAGATCATCTCCAGAGGTGCCTTCCAACCTCAGCTGTGCTGTGAGATGGAAAACTTGATAGGCAGACAAGTTATTTTACAGAGAAGGAGATTTACATCAAATAGTCTGCTGTGGCCAGAGTTCAGCATATGGCACTTCCATGCTCACTTCAACTGCATACACTTTAATCTAGAGGAAAGCGAAACGTGGTGGAGCACTATTCCCACTGCTTGGCATGCTCCACTCACAACAGTGAAAGAGCCTGCTGGGCACAGACAGTGGTGAGTTTTCAGTAAGCTTGCAAATTAATACGGGTCTCAAAATCCCAACTGTTGACAGAAAAACTGTATTCTTTGCTCAGTTATTTTGTGATAGAAATCCTTCTGTATTGTCTGTTATCCCATCCTTCAGGTTTTTCTCCTTCCCTCCTTCTCTCCTTCCTTCCCTTCTTTCTCTCCCCCCTTCCCTTCCTTCTCCCTTCCCTTCTTTCTCTCCCCCCTTCCCTTCCTTCTCTTCCCCCCCCCCCATACTGCTGGCACTCTGTTTCCTTAGATAGGCAAGGTCCTGGTAAGGAAATGGTCATGTTATCAAAGGTATCTCTTTGGTATACCCTAAATGATACCAAAAATGTGTTACCATGCAACTCAGTGGACAGTGAATGCAGAGTAACTTATATAGCTTTTCACCAAATTGGCTTACACCTAGCTTCATGCTTGCCAGCATTAAGCTGGCTCTCGCAAAGCTGTTTGGGTGCCTCTGGTGCATTTTGAGTTACTGCTTGCAGAGATACAACCTTCCTATAAAGATTAATAGTAGTTTCCAAACTGGAGCTGGCTCTAGAGTAGTGTTAGGTACGGTGCTGCTGAGCTCTCCTACCTCAGATGGTTTTTAATAGGGTCAGTGACAGTAATTTGTAACTTTAATACCAAAGAATATTAGAGCTGTATGTATGGTAGAAAATTAATCTTCACTTGCCCCAATGTGAGAGACCCCATTCATGGTAGCTACTATTCTCTTAACAAATGATTCAAGTTTCTACATCTTTCCTCTTCTTTTTTCCTTTCCAGTGATGCACAGTAGTTTATGTCTAAAGGAGCTAGATGAGATTCTGAAATAGTTAGTTTACAGTAAGAAATCTGGGGACATGGTCAATAATACAGCTGTTACAGGAGATAGGCCTACAAAGCATTTCTTGAAATTACAGTGATTTTCAGGACTTCTTGTTATGAGCATGCATTGAGCAACTACAGCAATAGCATGCTGCATTAAGAGAAGACTGGTAAGCAAGTAGAATATAAAGTAAAGACCATTCTTTTTAGAAGAAAGTATATTCTTACACACTTAGATCTGTACATGCTTTCTAAAGTACTTTACAAAAACAAGAAGAAAAAATAATCTTGTTGGATTTCCTCTATATTTCATGAATTCAGCTTGTGTGTGCAATCATAACTGCCCTGAATAGTCTCAAGTGCTTAAAAAAAATTAAGGACATTTTAAAGCATAGATTAAACATTACAGTTGAATTTTAAAGTTGCGCTATTAACTGTTTATTCATTGGCACTGAAGGTAGGTATACCAATAAAAACCAAAGGGTACATGCAGCTAGTTTTAGCACCTGTCTGCTGATCCCTCTGTACCAGGTAGGCTTTGCCCCACGCTGCCAGCTGGGGCTGTGCTGCCCAGCCAGCACCTTTGTCAGGAGGAGCGCTGGGGACATGGGCACAGGCGCTCTGCTTCGGCATGTGGGCTTCCACACTGCCCTCCTCTCTGGGGCTGCAGCCCCACTGGACCTCTGCTCACTGGGCACTTGCTTGGAAAGAGGTTCTCATTGCTGCTCCTGAGCACTTACTGCCACAGCAGCAGCTTCGGCTCAGGAGCGAGGAAGGAACTGGAGAGTAAGGCTGAATTGTAGCCCATCCTGTGCAAAACTTTCCAACTAGTCTTGCTGTGAAGGTTACCATTTGTCTAATTTTCACCATAGCATGAATGACTGTAAACTACTTTTAGCTGTCTTCTAGGAACTAAGTTACTTTGATAAGCTTGAAATGCTAAAGCAAATTAATTGAAGGCCATGCTTTAAACCCCTACACACCTTTTTTTCCTCAGATCTGCCAGATTAAAAGGGAGAGAGGGACTCGCAAGCCCTTCCTCTGCTTATGTTTGCCTGTGTTAAATGATGCAAGACCTCCCTGAATTCCATTGAATCACTGCTGAGAGCCATAGGATTATTCCTTAATTGCATCCAAAGCAACTTTTTTAGATGATGAATAATATTATGTATTATACAGAAGCATGCCTCAACCTTAACTTTGAAGTGCTTCACAAATTAATATTTAATGAAACCATTTGCCTTGAGGTTTTTGCTGTACTATCTAACTGGCTGAATATGAACACAAGCCAGGGCTCTTTCATCTCCCTGACAAGCCTTGCTGCTTTAATACAGTGTATTTTCTCTGACCATGTGCAGCCAGTCAATTTTCAGTACTGTTGTTTTCTACACATACCTCCCTGGCCCGCAAAAATACTGCCTCCCCCCCAGAAAAACCCCAACAGCAGAAGACCCTAATGGATTGATCAGATAGAAAACATATTTTTAGAGGAATGTTTTGAACTAAACATGACTAGTACAACAGTTCTGTAATATAGTTCACATCATAAACATTAGGAGCCCAGTAGCTGATAAACTGAAGCAAAACGTTTGTCTTGCTCCTTGGCTGCAGGTGGTTGTAATTTTAATGGAAAATTTCTCTCCAAATCAGCTATCAAAAGCTTCCCATTAGACTTAGTTTTATATAATTGTGCACAATTTGCCATTTTGTTGGCAGGGTGCCTCCTATTTTTTTATGAGCACAAAGGTGTCTGAAAATGTCATTTCAAAGGAGTCCTCTCTAAATCTGGCAGTGCAAGGATATTTTTGTTAAACTGATGTCATGAGTCGTTCTACAATTTACAATATTTAAATTTGAAATCCAAATAAAATTTCCTCTTTCTATCATGATGGAGCAGTCACACTGTTGGAATCAGGATCCTAGGAGGACATATTGGCATTATGGAAATAACAATATCTTACACACAATTAAGTACTGTGCTGGCTCTGATTCTTGGTAGTGTGGTGGTGTTGAAAGAAAACAGAGTGAGACAGTGATAAGAATTACAGAATTGCAGGCAACTGTTGCTCAGGAAGAGGAGGCTGGCTGGAGATCACCTAGTCCAACCTAGGGTTCAGGTTTTGTTCGTCCTTTTCCAGAGCTCTGTCCCTGCAAAGTCTCACTTGCAGAGCTGCGCTGCTGTAATTCAGCACCTTCAACCCGCAGCTTTCAGGTGTGAAAGAAAATTCAGGAAGGTTTCAGAGACAGGGCTGAGTGTTTTGCCATGGACGCTGTCAGATCAAGACTGTCACACACTTCTGGGCTTGGAGAGGAAGCATTGAGGTCTGGGGAACTGCCCTGGAGAAGGCCCTGGCAGAAATGCTTCCCATTTGGACAGAAGCAGCTGCTGGCTCCCAGTATCTTTTAGAGCAGAAGCTTGGATTTTCACAGACTCAACTTGCAAATTTCATGAGTAGCTTACATATTTTAAAGTAGTTTTAACTGGTGAAAACATCTGTAATTTCCCTCGTGTATCAACCGACAACCCATGCAGCTCGTCTCAGGAGCTCGCTGATGAATGAGGTGTGTGCTGCGCATCAGCGGCGGGGTGGGCTCAGCTCATTGCCCAGCCCATTGCTTCAGCATCAGGGAGGGTGGCGCAGGGCTGGCAGGACTTTCCCCCACACTGCCTAGCAATGCCAAGACCATTTCCTACCCCTCTCCCCAGCACCACCCATGGCCTTGTCCGCACCTCTGCAAAACCCCACTTCTGTGTGGGCAGGAAGCCTCCACCCAGCCCTGCACGTCCTTTCTGCTCCTGCATGACCAAACCCACTTGCCAGGAGCACATGCTAAGGACCAGCTTCTTTCTTCCGGGGCCCCCTCATCCTGCAGGGTGTCCCTGTGCAGGCACAGACACGGTGCGGTGCTCATCTCATGCAGCATGCTCCAGCAGCTGTCTGTCTGTGGTAGCCTTGCTGGCAAGGCTTTCAAGTTCTGGATCTCCAAATCAAGAAGTCTATTCTCATTAAAGATCTTTTTTTTTTTTTTTTTTTTTTTATCTCAGAAATAAATTAAGGGGTTGGCTTACTTTGAAAGCAAGTGTGTGGTTTTATTCATAGTGAATCTTTAAAATATGTGGAATGCGTGGGAGGTGACAGCAATGCTGGAAGATGAGATTTGGTGGCGGGGTCTTGTCAATGGAAAGAGGAAAGCAAATTAAATTTCTATTTATGCATCATCTCTGGTATGAATTTAAAAGTGCATAGGAATGGGAGTAAAAGGATAAAACTTCTTATACTGACACCAGCTCAGCTGCATTGCACACACTGTATATATGCAGTGATCTGATTAATACCACAATGGTTGTGCAATATAATCAGTTTAGTAGTGCTGAGATTTACTGCGTCCTGCTCTCCCACATTTTACTGGAGGTGGCATTTTAATCCTAATACACTGTGATTGTGTTTACGCAGTTTATCCTATGTTTTTATTGTGACCAGGTCAAATTAATCAATCTTTCTTACAGCAGAAGCAAGACCTGTGATTGTTGCTGCAGGTGAGACTGTGTTACAGGGTCTTTTGCCTTCACCAACAGAGAGATGGGAAGAACTATTGCAACTGTTTGCATTGTATACAAGCCTGCACAGCTTTTGGAAAAGGCTGTGGAGACCTGCAGATACAAGAGACAGCAGCTTTCTGGACACGTTTGGCATGTACATTCTGAGATCCTAACCACACTTATGCCGACATTGTTCTAGCAACCGCAAACCTGAAACAAGGTTGCTCTTAGTTTCTGCTCTTTTTAGCGTCTGTGAAAGAGCTGGTTTTCTAAAGAGACCAGGGAGGTGGACATCACTTTGCACACCAAGCTCATCACAGTTGAAAGATTGTCCCATGTATGGCCTTAGAAGTAAATTGTCTAGATAATCAGTGAAAAGTCTTGCTAAAAGTAATTGTAAGTATCTGAGGCAGTGGACAGCAAAATTGCAATCCCAGTTATAATCCAAAAGCACTGCTTTCAGCTCTTAAGGGGCTCTATCCCACTTCCCAGTACTTGCTGTTTGCCTTGCTGTGCTGTAAACCGGGAGGGCAGGGGTAACCTGTGAGGATGGAGAGATATATATGAGGATATCTTCTCAAGAAAGGGACTATTAATTAGCTCTGAAAAATAAATACAAGCTTTTAGAAAGCTCCTTGTATGTGACGTTTGCAGCCCCCTGCAAGCCACCAATGCATTGCAGTAACAGCTGTGTTAAACTACTGAAAGTTAACAGATCAGGAAAAAGAGAGCATCCGAGTCTGAGGATCACTTACATTTTATTCATAATGTTAATCCTTTCTCATAGAGTATGAAGGAGGCAAAAGAGAAATGGGGGGCCCATGGGAGAGCTTCAGGACAGAGTTGTACACTGTGTCTCAGATGCCAGCAGTGAGAGGTGATGCTAAGCACAGCATGGAAGGACACAACGCTGTAGCTGAGGGCAGAGCAGAGCTCAGCCCCACTGCACTCATCACCCGGCTGCCTTCCTCAGCCCTCTTGGCAGCCCAGGCCCGGCAGCAGCAATGGGAGCACCCAGCCCTGCACCTGTGACCCCTCCTCGCCAGCTCCTTGCTGCGGCTCATCTGCAGCATCACCAGAGCACATCCGTGGAGCTGTGCTCTCTGGCTGCCCTCTGGAAATGTGTGGCAGGTCCGGTTTTGGACCCCCAGCTCAAAAAGCCAAGCCTCTGCTAACAGAGGGCATGAAGCAGGCTGAGCACAGATCCTCCCCAAACACACGAGGCCAACAGCCAGTTCTGAGGGTGTGCCATGCTTCAAAATGTACAGAGCTCCCAAAAACCAGACAGGCTGTTTTTCTAGATGGATTGATTACAGGCCTTTCTTTACATGATGTCATGAGTTGATTTTGTATAGCATCTTAAAAAGCCCTGGAAATGTAGTACAACTTCATGTTTTAGCTATGCCAGATCTTTTTTTTTCCCCTGCATTATGCAGCTAGAACAGTTCATAGGAAGGCGTTAAATGCTATTTAGGCAAAGCTCACCCACTTCAAACACTGCCAAAATCTGTCTGAGCCATCACAACCCCTACTGCTCACTGTGTTGTTTCTGGTGGGAGGGCCAGGTTTATCCGTCTTCTCCAGTTTTTAGGAACTTGCCAATGTAGCTGTGCCCATTCTAGTCACAATTTTGGATCACCTTGGTGTTGGTTCCTATTGCTTTCAACAACAGCCTCTTGCATCTTTAGGCACCTAAAGCTGTGCACATCTGATCCCAAACCTTGGTACAATAATAGAAATGAGTCTGCTTGTAACAAAACTTGTCACGTTAGTTTGTTTGCATTTTTCACCATCTTAAGAACAGTCTCCTCCGGTATCAATACCCGTAAGCGTACTAGATATCTTTGTAGGAGAAATATAAAAAAGAGTTGTCATGCATTTACAGCTGGAGTCCCATTTCCTCACACTGCATCCACAGTACTAACAGAGCAGCATAAGCTGTTTGATGGCCTCGAACTGCCATCTTCCTACCTGGCATCTCTCAGAGCACACCATCTGCCTGGGGGAGAAACCAGACCCGTGTTCCCAGAAAGTACTGGAACTACTGCCTGTGCTCCATGAGCATGGTTTCTGCAGGGACCAGAACTGCAACCCTGGCTGCAAGCCCAAGGCTTAATGCAACCTGTAGACACAGGCACAGTAAATCTTTTGTGATGTTTCATGGAAGCATCACACCCATTTCTATTGCCTAGGGACAGCACCTGGTTTGAACTACTGTGCAGTAGCTCTAGGGAGGAGGTCACTGGTCCAGAAAAATCAGACAGATGGTGGAGGTGCCCAATTTCTGCTTGGGCAAAATATCCAGAAGAAAAAAGAGGACCTATTTGGAAAACTTGCATGGGTAGCCTCACGGTTACCCTGTCATGAAAGATCAGCTCTTGCTTTGACCTGAGAAGAACGTCTCCTCTTCAAGTCTTTAGCATTTTGCTGACTAGTGTGGAAGAATCAATTCCACCTTCGATTACTGTTTTGCAAACAACAAGCAACTAGAAAATATAGGTCACCAGGTCTTTTACAGTAAGACATCCACCACCAGATAACATCAGCTTTGACATTTAGTCAGTGAATGGGAGACATAACCTACTCTTACTCATTTTTATTACGGTAGAAACAAAGATGGCTTGGGTAACTCAAATCTCCATGGCCAGAACATACCATCTGACAAGAGGCCCCCAAGCCACCTATCATAACATTATTCTGACCTTAAATCATTCACAATCTTATTACTCAGGGCATCCTGTCATCTTATCTTGATCATTACACCTCTTGAATTGTGAATCTGTTAAGTGTTGTTTGATCTCTCTAATCTGTAGTACAGAGTTTATGCAGGAAATGAAAACTGCAGCATGATTGTATCGTCCTGCACCTTCAATTTCTGCTGTATACAAACACTGAATAAATACTGCTGCTTTGACATGTTTAGAACAATACTTTCAAAAAATATATGTTTATTTTCAGTGGCCTAGCCTAGTTCTTCAGATGAAGAAAAGGCTGAAGCTTTATTGGTGCAGAATTACAATCTTTCTGAAGAGTGTAGTAACATTTTATTCATTAATAAGTTAGATTATCGGTCTAAGATGATTATGTCTAAGGAGTAAATTGTTGTGTAAGAGGTTTTGGATTCTTTTTTTTGTTTTGAAAGTTGCTTTGGTATGTTAGAGTAGATCACGTGCTAAGCTAAACCCCAGCTTTCTAAGAAAGCACATTTGTGAAAGAAGAAGTGCTAATGTTGAAGGAGTTAATGTGAACACAGAGAGCACCAGCACCCCTCTAAAAAGAGGAAATTCTAGGAAGGCTGTTTCAAACAAATTTAGCCATAGTATGCTGAGGAAAAAGGAACATTCAAAATTAAAATCTCCAGTATAAATCTGTACAATTTTTTTAATGCACAAGATTCTGCAGATTCCACGTTCAGCCAGAAAAAGCATAAACCAGAAGATTCAAATGTTTAGATTGAGACTTTTGTTATCTGACCTTAGGGAAGATGCAAACGCTGCAGAGCATCCACTGCTGCTCCAGAGAGAGCAGGATCTCTGCAGAGGTGACTCCGAAGGTTACAGTATTGTCAGGCTGCAAGCGGCAAAGTGGAAAGCAAGAAAAGGAAATAATATCATATTGATTCCAGATCATGTTTGGAGGTTTTTTTATATATCTTTTTAGTAACAGATCGGTGCTGAAAGTCCACCCGGGGCTGTCCTGTGGGAACAAGACATTACACGTGTGAGCTTAATTCAGTCATCTCTAGGCTTTTGCAGTCAAACTCCACTGTTCTAGGGGATAGTGTCCAGTCCCCAGACTATTAGAAAGTGAATCTGGCTTCCTCTTCCTTTTATCTTTAAAGCCTCTTCTGTTGTTTGCAGGCTGATAGAAGAAAGTCGCTTGCAAAGGGATGGAACAGGTTTTTTAACATCAGAAACAAGGACAACAGGAGGACATCCTATTCTGCAGAATCTGCAAGCATGCAAAAAATAAAAGTTAGTGATATTAAAAAGAGAAAAAAAAGGGAGCAGGTTCAAAACAAATTGCTCAGTAACATTTTTTTTATCAACAAACAATTGTGAGTGGGGATGGGTATAGCAAGGTGCTAATTTGGAGATAAGTCAGGAATTTAAATAACAAAAGAATGAAAATGTTCTGGCTACACAGAAGCTGCAGGTCTAGTACACCCCCACCCATTCCACCCTCCATAAATAAGTAAAGGGGGAAAAAAAACCCTAAAAGGCCATTTTTTCCATGACCAGTGCATAATACTATTTTTTTACATTCATCACAATGCTGAGCTGGCATCCAAAAACCCCTCACTTGCAAAAACGAACTGCCAAGACCTACTCATGCTCCCCCAGACCTAGCCTGACATAAACACAATTTTTTAAAAAAGCGCCAAGCATCTTCTTCCAGAAACTCAGGCCTTTTGGGACAGACAACATTACTGATCACTTTTCAAAATTTTGTGTAGAGCCTTGGCTGTCCTTAGCTTGGTACCTTTACACTGCTCAGACTGACAGCAAACCTGAAACCACAAACATCAGGGTGCTTTGGGCAACTTTGCTTCTCCAAGAAGCTGCCAGCTTTGGATACTGCCACTACAGCTCCTACAGTTTAGTACTCAGCCAAGTGCACCTGAGCAGGGAATCCGCAGATTCTCTCTTTCGGTCAACGAAGGTTCACTGTAGTAAAATATAGGGGAAAAATGAAAGATTCCAAATTTGTAGCAGATTTCAAAGCTATGGAGAATATGCTGGGTCTACAAGGAATCTTGGGAAATATATGATATTCCTGGTTTTAACACTAGAATTTCTAACATTATAAATCAACACTATGATAAAAGCTGAGGGGTGCTGTGGGTATAAAGGAAGATGAAGACTGTTACTTTGGTGTATCCTTAATGTAAATGCAGAGTCAGAAATTCTGGGCTACTCTTCCTACAGAAAAAGGAAGCTGCAGAAACTGGCCATGTGCTCCCACTCCATGTTGGAAAAACTCCTCCTATCCCAAAGTGGCTTTTGGCTTTCAAAAGTTTGCTGTTGGGGAAAAAACCTATTGGCACTCAGATGCCAATAGAAGATACCCTTTGCTTTTACAGCCATGCCTTGTCCCCTAGCTGGGCATGTGTACTGTCGTTAGAGTACAACAATTTCCTACTCCAGTTTTGCCTCTGAATCATAGAGAGAGGCAATTGTGTTGACCTTGCTGTGCCTCAGCTTGGCCGTTCATGGACTTGGTCTTCCTAACCCAGCCTAAGGTCACTGTGAAATTTAAAACATGCCTTCAGCTTCTGAACAAAAATACAAGTTATTCCTACAATGCCTTTTCTAGTGCATCTGGTTGGTGGTAATTTTGCAACACCAATCTGCCGTATCAATTCTCAGAATTGTCCTGCAAGTGACTTTGGAAGCTGGTCCCACAGGAATAGGCTGTTTTGTCTCTGTACCCTCTCAGAAATACCCATACTGGCCCAGGTGGCACAGGCTGTGCCTTACAAACCTGTCACTAGAGCGGTGATAAAGACAAATAAAATATACTTGTAACAGAATGGGCTTCACTCTAGGTTTGCCTTTATTATCACATACACAACTTGGAGTTGGGCCACCACCTCAGTGAATGGCAACTTACATCAGTCCCTGCTCCTTCTTATATAGATATTCTAAACCATTACATCATACAAAGTCCACCTCAGTTTCCCTTGATGTTTCAATTCTCTATTCTTTCAGTGATCAAAAATGTCCATAAATTTCCATCAGTCAGCAAGTCCTTTCCGCTCTTGTCTTTGGTTCTGCTCCTGATCACATTGTCTATTGGTCCGTTTCAGGGTCATCAAGTCATCCATCTTCAAAGAGTCCTCTTTTTTCATCTGTCTTCCACAACCTTTTCTCAATGTTCCATTTAACATTTCTAATTTCTGAGAAGTTAACCTTATAACCTTTAAGAACGTTAAAACTAAACACTTTGATTATCACCCATTTCTTATCTCATGTCTATGTCAGTTAAAATACTATAATCATCTTAAAAATGTCTAAACTAAAGGTTTCAATTCATCTGTCTTTATCCACTGATTAACTAGGCTGGGTTTTTGGCCAACCATGGTGAGGGCTATACATGGGACGAATGAGCAGTACAGCGTGGTTTCATGGCTTCAGACTATTTGAACACCTACATCCTTACAATAGTTTACTAATTTCTAGCCTCATGTTCAGAATCACAATGACCATTGATTTCTTATTTCTATGATCTCATTTATTTATAAGTAATCATTAAAATGGAGAGAGTTTCATCTGTTTCTTAACAAGTGGGTATGGCAGAGAGAGAACCGACAATGCCAAATGTCTGTAGGAGTTCGAAGAAGGAAAATTACAGAAGAAAAATCCATTGAGATCTGTTAAATGCAAAGAAAACATCTCTAACTTAGGGGCTGAACATAAACAGAGGCTGGGAGAGTACCATATACTGTCACCCAGGTCTTACACTCTTCCCTAGTCACCAGCTGCAGGCCACTGCCAGAGATCCAGGTGGATGATCTTGGGTCTGATCCAGTAGGGCCATTGTCAGGTTCTTATTATAGAAAACCTAGAAATCTCCTTAAGCCTATTAAACATTTGTCTTGAAAGACCTGGCATATGGTGCTGACATACTCTGCCCCTCAAGGGCCAGAAAAGCATCTCAAGCTGTAGCTTGCAGAGTTGGTGATATCCTGAAGACCTTTTGAGTATTTTATTCAATTAGGGCAATCCTATCCTCAGTGACTAAACATTTGGTTAATGCCTTCTTTTCCAAGATGTTTGTTCAGAGCACATTGCATTTCCAACATGGGATGAAAGCTCGTTAACCATTTGTTATTTTGACCATAGGGACTGAAGTTAAAGTTTGCACAAGAGAGGGATGTCAACTGGGTAACAGCTGGATCATGTGGGATGGAGTGAATACAGACTGGTTCCTTCAACAACTGTTTCCCAGGTGCACACACGCCTTCTCAAATTTTGGTAAGATGTGAAATTTTTCATATAAAAAGTAATATTGGTTTTGGCTGTTTTCTGGGCTCCACTGGACCAAAAAAAGTATTTTATCTCTGTTTGAAATTATCAGTGTCTCTTTCCACTTGGACCTCTTGAATTGAGGCAACAGAGGAAGGAAACTTAAAAAAACACAGGAACCCTTGAGCATTATTCAGGAAAGAGCATGAGACAAAATTAATATCCATGTACCTTAGACACGTCATTAGATTGTATTTCTTATACTGTATAATTTTGCCTCTAAGCTCCCTTCCTCACCTTTCCTTCCATCTGCATTAAGCAAAGACTTAACATAAATGTTTCTAGGAAGTACAGCTCTGACAGATGTTCAAGTGATAAATATTTGCAGTCAGCGTGACTTGTAAAATCAGTGTCATTTTGTTGATATAGGATCTTTCTGTATTTTGTATTTTTGTGCAAGCCTGTAACTCTGGGAAGTAAATTTGTCCTAATCAAAGAAAAAGTAATTAAAAGGACTGTAGCTGAAACGGCTGGGGCTGCTTCTGAATGTCACAAAAATGGGATTTCAAGCAAGGCATGCTGCTTTTCAGATATACTTAGGATATGTAAAATTGATTGAAAATTTCTGTGTTTGAAATGATGTATTTAATGGAAAGCATGCATACTACTTCAGTTTACAGCAAAAACTAGCAAAGCAGAAAGGAGAATAATTCTCTTCTGTAGCTAAAGCAAACAAAGACAGATGTTGAAAGCTCTAAAGCCAGGAAGGCTTAACAACTTGCACAATGAAGGAAACACACACATGTATTAGGGGATGGGATCACAGCTGCGGTGCACTTCCCAGGGCACTTCCAGGCTGGCCAAGCTGCAAATGATGCAAAAAGGAGGTTGCTTTTTACACTGCAATTTTTTCACTTTTTTCTTAAATTTATTCTCAGAAAAATGAGGTGTGGGGAGAGAGAGCAATATATGGAATCATAGAATCATAGAACAGTTTGGGTTGAAATCCACTTGAGCAGATCTATGTCCATCTTATGTTGGGGGCCCCAAAAACTGGACACAGGACTCCAGGCGGGGTCTCACAAGAACATGTTTCTGGTCTTCCTGTAAGAAATAATTAATCCCTGCCTAGATGTTTTATTTGCGTTGTTCCTGACCCTTCAGACTTCTGGCTCTAGATTAATCAGGAGTGGTTTACAGCAGCTAAGAACTGGGTGAAGAAATGTTACCTAAGCCACCAGCTGAAACCTCCTGTGGACCTTACTCATCACTGTTGGGGAATATTTCTGTGCACTGGAACTGAAAAGGCAAGGAGTTTTCCTTTCCAACTTAAGTTTTAAAAATCTCTCTTCCTTTGGGTCTATTTGCTTCTGGAAAAGCAATCACTGGTGGGTTCATGCTGTGGGAGAAGAAAATGTGTTCTTCACCTTTTCCTTGCCAAAGCGCTTGCATTTAGAAGTGTGCAAGGCCACACAGGCAGAAAACCTCCATGTCCACAAGGGAAGCAATCCTGCCTCTGCTGTGGGAAGGCTTCCCAGGTAATGAAAATTAATTAAAACCACCTCAAAGCTATAGAAAAATCTGCATTACTGGCTGCTTTACTGCAGCAAACAGCACATTTCCTGCCCGACATATCTGAAACGCCTCACGAAGTGTGGTGAGGAGAGAAGCACTGGGTGACAATGACTGAACCCTCAGCAGGCACCATGTTTTTAGCAGGAGAGAGGAAACTGCCATGGGAAGGATGATGCCAGCAGCATTCTTGTCTTTGGCTTTCATCTTGGCTTCTGTGCAGGGAGAGCAGTCAGGGCCCGAATGACTTTGCAGACTATGGATGGCAGGGGAGATACAACAAGGAGCGGTGAGAGCTCCTCCAGTTTTCATTACAGGATCCCAGAGTTACTGTAAGAGAAAGGTGGTGCCTTGAGGAGGTGTGAGCAGGCCCTCTCCAGCCCTCCCTCCATCTGAGGATGTCCTGCTGCAGGTGGGGAACACCGGGAGCCATGGTTCCCTCAGGGCAGGCCGCACAAGACAATGTCCCTCTTCCCAGGTTTGCAAGCTCCTTCCCCCATGGCTCTGACCAGGGCTCGTAGGCTTCTGGGACCATCCTGCCTCACCCTGGGCAGCAGTGCTTCTCTTTGCCTCCCTTTCACCCACCACCAGCTGCCCTCCTCAGCGCTACTCCCAGACACCTCTAACCCATCAGCATTCCCCAAGCTCTCGAGCAACAGTGTGCCCTTGAGAAGGAAAAAGAAAACTATTTTGTTTGGGAGATTGCTGTTATTTTAATAAAGGAGTCTAATCTTCCTGTACAGTTGCATGTAGGGCTGAGGACTGCACCCTCTGGTGGGTAGTGTACAGAAAGAGGAAGAGCACTCACATCCCTTCCTTTAAGCAATGTTTTCTCCAGGCCTTCGCTTATCCTGTAGTCCTGAGGGTTCTGGGAAAATAAGAACATTTTATTAATAACATCTATGGCACGGCTGTGCTTACAGGTCATACCCTATACTGGGGCTACACACGTATACTTAGCCAACACTGAGAGTCCAAAAGATGAAACAGAGAAAACCAGGACATGAGACCCATCGTTCTAGCAGGTCTAGAAAGCACAGTGTTTCTTGTCCAGCGCCAGGACGTGCTCCCCTGCCTGCGCATGTTGCGCTCGCAGTTTGTCCTGTGGGAAGCAGAGCATTAGAGGAATACCTTGGGAGACCAAGAGGAGTTTGTGTGAATCTTGATCAGCTTAGCTGCTCCTAATTTGTGGGAAAGTTGTCAAAAATTGGGAGGAAGGAAAATCTACTCCTTGTATTTTGTTAATGAAAAAGAGAGAATATGTTTGTGTCTCAGTTGTGTGAACTTGATTTTTCCTGTCTTGTTAGGGCCAAAAGCTTTCAGTAGCTTCCTGGCAATAACCTCACAGTATGACGTTATTTGTAAAGACCTGCTTCCCATTTTTCTTTTCCTTCCTTTCTTTGAGAGGAAAATCTTGTGATGCTTGCAATGCAGATACTATTTGTCCAAATGGCTTAAATCTTTTGCAGGCATCTAGCACTTGTTCAGTACAGGATTTTTGCATGCATGCAATCAATGAAGTCTTTCCAAAATAGCATCCCTTCATTTTAGCCTTCAGACATAACTCCAGATATTTAACTTCTATCTCTGCAACTATTTGCCGTAAGACAACATGATCACATTAAATCAGAGTAACATCCCCAATATAAATACGGTGGGCACCTATTCTAAATTAAATGCATTCTAACCAGGGGGTCCCACTGGCACCCTGATTTCTCCTGCAAATCATGTGTGTTCATGAAGGGTTCAAGTCATCACAATGCAAGAGTCTTTTCTAGTCCCAGATCAAGTGTCAGCACTCTGTATCAGAAGAGTTTTAGTCCCCCAGGTGTGTGAGTGAAAGTGGAGATATTTTCAAAACAATATTGTAGTGGCGTTGTTGAGAGTGAAAGCACTGAATTAATCTGAGGCTGATGGTAAGCTTAAATTTTGTTGTTGATATTCAGGCAATGAAAGCACTGCTTTGTTTCTTATTTATTTTTCCTTTTTTTTTTTTTTTCAGAATTAGACAAAGAAAACAAAACATTTCAAGTTGACGGTGCAGTTATCCGAGCTACTACAACTTCTCCACTCCTTTCCTCTGAATGAGAGTGTTTTTTGAAATTAAATAACAAATTAATAGCAGGCCATGGAGAAGACAGAGACAGACTTCTCAGAGATGTACAGTGACAGGACCAGAGATAACAGTCACAAGCTACAGCAAGAGACTTTCCACCTACAGATGGAAAAAAATGGGAAAACAGATGTTTCAGTGAGAGGGTCACATGCTGGAACTGGGGCCCAGGCAGGATGCAGCCTCTGCAACACTGGAGATTTGCAACACTTCACTGGACAAGGTCCCAGGCAAACTTGGGACCCCTATATAGCTTTGAAGTTGGCTCTGATTTGAACAGGAGATTGGATTACATGACCTCCAGAATAACCTAAATTTTTCTTGGATTCAGTAGAATTTTGGATCCATATTTCTTTTAATGGCATTTAATTCTCCTCCTGCTCTCACCCAGCCCCTGTGAAGGTCAAATATTTAAAATAAGAATTTGTCTTTTCTTAAATGGCCTCAAGCAACACTGCTTAGCCTAGTAAGGATGTAACATCTCTTCACTTATGGATGCCCATATTATATCCAGCGTTCCCCCTATACTAAGATATTAAACTTTTCTGGGCAGTAACTATCTCTTTCTGATGTGCCTGTTTCAGGTTTTGGTGCTTCTGGGAGCTACTATGGTCATGAAAATGCATTTCTCCAAGCATGTCCCAAAGGGAGGACTGAGTGTATTGCTGCCTGCACCACAAGAAGTTTTTGACAAACCTGCTTCTTCTCACTCCCTGTCAGGCCCAGCACTGCCCGCACTGCAGTGGGCTCCCATGCAGTACTTCAGCTGTGGCCCCATGGAGTGCACATGGGCAAGGGACCCCTAAATACACAGTGCCGTGGACCCAAAATGCGCAAATGCCTGAGAATCCCTGGGGGCTGACTCTACCTCTGGCCCTTGCGTACATGAGGAGGAAAGACATGCTTCAATGTCCTTCTCTGGGATACAATCAGCAAAGCCATTTTTAGGATCGAGCTGGCATCAAAGCACCTTCAGGATTCCCTGGAGACCATCTTCCCCCTCCTGCCCTCTGGCTCAGGGTTGCTAGCACTGTGGTTCTTGAGGGAGCAGGCTGTGGCAACCAGGACTTCTGGTGGTGGAGCCTGGCAAAACCAGCATTTCAGCCTGCATTGCTCTGCTGGGGTGGAGGGAAACTTCATTTGCTCTGGCCTGGGTGAAGTGGTACAGAAGAGACAAAGGGAAGCTCTAAAAATTTATGGTGCGGTTTTGAAAGCAGCACAGAAAGTCGGATTGCTGAGTAAGGGAGATCAAGGTAAGAGTATAACCTGAAGTGTTGTTTCAGCCTCTCCTGTAACAAAGAGAAACAGCCTGTCAGCGCTGGCCAGACATACTTAAATCACCTACTCATCAATGAAGCCAAAGCACAGAAAACATCCAACAGGCTGAAAACCAGAATTAAAGATATTTATCTGTGCTCACATCTGTCTTGGCGAAACCTGCTCCTGCCTATGTACAAACTCAGAGCGATGGGTCTGCAAGGCCATTTCCACCCACCCGTGACGCCACTGTCGGTATCAAAACAATCACAAGGGCTTTTCGCCCAAGCGGTCTGTTGGGTGGTACCTGCCTTGGAGCTGTACCTGTATTGTCCAAATGTCTTGCAGAAGCTTTGGTTCTACTTCGACAACGTGAGAAAAGGGGGTACAAGGGGCGGTGGGGGGATTGCCTTGGGTGGCAGACCGGGCACATCTGCCCTGCGGTGCTCTGCCAGGTTATGCTGGCCTCTGCCCCAAACCTGCCGAGCTTCCCCGGGCACCAGCTCGGAAAAGTGAGTTTGTCCCAGTTTTTCCAGAAGATGGAGCTCAAGAGTCTCCCACGTGAAAGAGTAAAAAGATTATGCCTACGGGAGAATCTGCATTCCTCCTGGGGAGATACCCCAATCATAATTTTGTAGCAAAAGGCTTAAAATATCTTATAGGGAGAAAAGGAAGCACTTCCCCCCCAAAATATGTCTAGGAATGATGCAGAAACAGTGAATTTTACTCTTCAGTAATATGGAGAGATGACTCAAATATAAATGAAAAAGAGTAGAGTTTGAGAGAGAAACAGAATAAGGTGCAAACCAAGAAGATAACAACTGCTGAAGTAGGAACTATAACATTTCCTGAAGTATTTTGGTGTCGCCATCCCCCCCCCCCCCCCCCCCCCCATTTTTCTCACTGTCCAGAAAACTGTCTTCCCTGGGAAAAACACAGGGAAACAAGGAAGAGATTCTTATTTTCTTAGGACTGAGCCCACCACCAAAAGTCTATTTCCAGAAGGCTTAAAACATCTTCCAATTGCTGCAAGAGAAATGACAGAGGAGTCAGATTGAACCAACTCTCAAGGAAAGAACCATGCATGTACAAGAGGTCAGTGGGAATTTGCAGAGATTAACAACTAAAGCCATCTGCACTCTGAAAAAAATCAAACCCATACCATATATTGTGTGGGAAATCCATGCAGTAACACCAAAATCCCTGGGGGTCCTATTAGTCAGACCACAAGATAGCCATGAGAAAACACTTGAAACAAAAATTATTAGCAGCTTGATCTCAATAGGAGTCATGTTCAGGTCCACCACAGAGTCCTTTAGGATAGTTTTTGAAAGAAAAATATGAGGTAATTCTCTGTTAAGCTCTTTTGGCACTGATAGTAACTTCCTCTGAACCCAGTCAGATTTTTATATCACATCTCAGCTGCCCAGTTCCGTACTTAAACATATACATCCCAACCTAATTGAGACGATGCTGATGTAAAGCAGTAAATATTTATTTCTGAGGTACTGTTATGGCATCCATATATTATGTATATTATTAAAGAGAAATTTCCTTAGTTTAACTTTTAAATAGATCAGAGTAAAGATGAGCTAATAAAAGTTGGAGTGAATTCCGCTGCTAGAGAATATCTGAAGGCCAGATACTAAGACATTTGAAATCCCCCAGTGTTCATTTTGCAGCTGTGCAAAATACTATCTATCTATCTAAGCCATAATGTTGAATTGGCTGCTAATGCCTGGTGTTAGGAAATTCCCAGACTTACTTCATTCCTGTTTCCTTCCCACTGCCAGACTGTGAGAACACAGAAATCTCTGACAAGTCTGCCCTCAAGGATTTCTTTCCTCCAACTCCTTCCTCCTTTAGGCTTTCCTGTTATAAAAGAGCTGTGCACCTGCCTGTTTTCCTCTTTGGAGCTTTCTCAGACAATACTTTGGTGTACATAAGGAGACAGGCTAATGACAAGGACATCAGAAAGGTCTACCGCTGTGAATGGGCATGGTGGGGAGCGTCTGCTTACCAGTTCTTGCTAGAGAACCTCTGGGTGGTGGTCTGGGTTCATGACAGTAGAGGGCTTCTTTCTCACTTTTACTAGGACACTTCAAAGTTAGATGCCTAGAACTGAAGTCCAAGGTGAGCCAAGCCATGCATATATTTAAGGAATTAGATGAAGAAGAGGCTGCTTTAATGAATGGAGCAAGAGAGATGATTCTGATCATTTAGCACTGTTTGTGTAGAAAACACTCAAAATTTCACTTTATGCTGGAGACCTTTTTAATTCCTCCTTCCCTCTCTTACTGTAGGCATGTACATAACTGTTAAATGCATTTGAATATATACAAAATCTAAACATTTATGTATATATGCTCGTATTTTGAGGACTCACCATCTCCTCCATTCAGAAGCTTAATTAAATGAAAGCAGGCCTCATAATAATTTTGACAACTGAAACCTGAAGCCCTTCTCTTGAAGGCCCTTTTTTGCAAAGAAGTGCTGCATGCATTACACTAAGTCAAGTCCAAATCTTGCTGTGAAGGAAAAACCCCAAAATGCACAAAAAACTAGGTATGTTTTATTTGTTTGGAACATGCCACCTCAAGAGACCTTAGTTAGATTGAATTTAGCTTTTTATCCACCCACTGTCAAACAAAATAATTAAAAAAAAAATCCAGCAATTAATTTTTCTGTATCAAACGAAGTGGCTGTCTGCAAGTATGAAGGGATAACAAAGACCATGACTCAGGCATGCCACGCTCTCACTGTGTGACAGGCCTCTCTTTTCAGTAATATTACCTCTATAAAATTTTTTACTGGAAATTCCTGCCAGGTCAGCTTTGCAAGAATACCTTTGGGCTCTTAATATATATCTTTACACAGAAGTAGCTAATGGGGTGAATGAAACAAATGTCAGTTATTTCATTGCAAAGAGGTGTGCAGACACTGCTGCTACAGAACAAAAAGAAGTCTGAGACTAGGACAGTGAATAGCCCTCTGGAAGCACTCCTTGCTCAAGGCTGCATACAAAGAAAGCCCAAACTATCGACTGAGACAACCAGCCTTTCGATATCTGCTGCTGGTGAGCAGTAGCCCTTCTTTTCAATGTTTCTAGAATATTTTTATGGTGCACATTTATTATTGGACATTTTATAGACATCCATTTGATGCAAAGTCAACTAAAAATAAATCAGTTTACTTACTTTTGTAACAAATGGCTCTTAGTTGACTTTGCCATGACCTTTTTATTCCAAAACTAGTGTTCAGATGCAAGACTTTCACCCAACTTGTTAAATTGGCTGTTGGAGGCTAATTACTGTGAGTTTATGCAGAGATCAGTCTGCAGAAGCAGACTATTCCTGAGATACTGAATAAGCAGTGCACTTTCAGGAACACTGGGTAAAGATAAACAAGGCTGAGAGCAAGGAAAAGTCTGAGTAGGTTTTTCCCTGATGAAAAGCAACTGCTTTAGAGAGTCTGGAAGGGAAAAAAAGCAGAACAAAAGCATAGTAAAATGGGATTTTGTGAATTCCTCTTTTGTAATTTAATGATAAAGTGGATAAGACATATAAATCAATTATCACGGAAAAAATAAAACATCAGACTAAAATGAATCAGACACTGACAATTTGGAAAACCAGTTAAATGAAGGAACCTTTGCCTTTGTCTGTCTGGAAAAGGATTTGTGTCAAATACTTATTAAAGCACAGGCTCAGCATCCTGCCCTAGTTGTGTGGAACTGAGCCTCCCCCCACACCCTACACCTGCAGAGACAAATATATCGCTGAGGAGACTTGTAGAGAAAGGTAAAACCAAATTCTGCCAGTGACTTGGCCATCTTCACCTAGTGGTAATGGAGATGTACATGTTGAACATACTTTTCCCTGTAATCCACAGGTTTTGGTTGTAGTCCAGCCACTGAAGTGTTGTCTGTCTGAAAAACTGGCTAATTGGACCTATTGGGGCAACGGTGTTTAACTAGGTAAAGATAAAACATGATTCATTGCTCTGTAGTAGATTGTACCTGCAGGAGCTTACAGTTAGCCATGCCTTTCACATAGCTAACGATAGTAACTTCTGTTCTTTAAACACCTTTCTTTCATTTCTTCCCCGCCCCCCATCTTTTTTTTTCAGTAAAACTCATGTGGTTGGGTTAATGGCATCCAGATCAATGTTCTGTGATACAGACAGATAGATAGATAGATTCCTAACACAAAACATGACAAGCCTTGGGATGGACACATAGTAACCCTCCCTGCACAGTGGACATGACAAGCTGTTCATTCACATACTGTGCTTGGGGACACGGGGGTCAGAAGAACAATATCTTGGACTAACTGCCTCTGAAACTACTTCAAATTTTCTGTTAGTGTGTTCAACATGATAGATAGTTTCTCTCCTTCTCAAAATGATGACCTATTTTTCTACTGTCACTGCAGAATACATTATCATAAACCATAGTTTTCACATTTATTGCTCTGGACTGTGGAATCATTATTTATAAGAATTATAAGGTTGTCTACATGTTTTATTTTCAGCATTAAACATGACTGAAGTTTAGAATGAGCTATTTTCCATTCTTACCTTATTTTGTAGGCTAGAAGAGATGTGTGTGGGTGTCAAAATACAAGAGGATTCACAGTATTCAAAATTATAACATTTCCCAAACTATTTCCAACATTAAGCTTTGGAATAAGGGGAAATACCACTTCACATTTATTTACTTTTTTCCTTAAAAAATATAAAATTAAAATAATATCTGCTTGCAGGATGAAATAACTTCAGGCTAGGTCTGTAGGTTGGAAAAGACCTGAATACTACAGCAAAATAGTTATTCTGTACTTCATAAAAAGTGTTTTGAAAACACTCTTTGAAAGAAGCATGGCATTTAAACTATGCATCTTCATATTCTTGAAGTATCCAAACAACCTTACCTCTGTCTCTTTTGCAAGGCCAAGCTCTTTTTTCTCTCCTTCAGATATGTTTGCCTGTCATTTGGATTCATGTTCTTCCCTTGAAGGGAAAAGAGCTCTCCCACTGAATGACCTCTAGACTAGCGAAAACTTGGCTTGGAATTTGTCTTTATTTGCTGACAACTAATACTAAAAGAAAACCTGAAGGATAAGTCTTATTCTTTTCTTGGGAGGAAGTTGAGAAGGAAATATTTAACTTATCCTGGGTAGAACTGTAAAAATACAGACTGTACAAGTACAGATCTTAACACTGCTAAAGGAATAAGATCTCTCCATCAGGGGTGCAAAAGGGGAATTGTGGTCTAGGTAGGGTCAGTAGCCTTATCTTTTGCTAAGCTTATCTGACATATCCAGTTAAGTAAAGGTAAAACTCTGAAGACAAACTTCTCACAGACAATCTCTAACTGTTAACTTGAGACCCTGGCGCTTGACTGGAGAACTGCTGAGAATTCATGACTGCCAACATAACAGAGATGAACTGTGCTCTGGAAACACAGGAAAGTGGTACTTATCACCAAAAGCTCTGAGAAGTCACCTTTTAGACCTCTCAGACTGAGCACCCCAATTAATGTCTCTGTGCATCAGTCTCCCAATAGTAAAATCTGACTATCCAGCTCTTTTTCCTTGAACCTCAAAAGTGCTCTGGAAAGATAACTTGCAAAATCATTGAGATTAACTACAGTGAATAAACTAGTAATTCAGGCCTCATATGAATAAAGATTTGTGTTTACTAAATAAAGCTGAGAGTTTCAACTGTTGTTCATGTGAATACTACCCATCCTGTGTCCTGGGTCCTACATAAAGCAAGGGGATCTATGGAAGAGAGGGTGCCCTGAAAGGTCACCTCAGAGGCTGCTGTGGTGGGCCGGGTGAGGTTCATGTGTAGCCTTCACCCCAGCCACTCTTCCTTCACCCCAGCCACTCTTCTTTTACCCCAGCCACTTTTCCTTTCTGCATGCTTCCCCTCGCACCCTTAGTGCTCTTCTAAGGTCACTTCTGTGCTGTCTTTCTGGTAGGTAAGTGAGGCTTGCCTGCAGAGGGATGAGGAATAAGTGTTTTTTCCCTCTAAATGCTATGCCTGTGAGTGAATGAGTGACAGAAACATTTCAAGTTAATTCCCTGGAGGCAAAATGGGGACAAGTTCAAACCATCTGCTTCATGGTCTCTGACAGGTACTTTTGTTCTTGGTAGCTGATCAGCTCAATATTATGACCAGATGAGAAAGGTAACATGTCACCAGCAGGCTTGGGCTATCGTTCACTTTGCTTTCACTGAGCATTCCCATGGCTCTCTTTTCTGTACGTTTCACCAGAAATCCGGAAAAGTCCCAGACTTACTGTGGTTTTGTGAACCACGTCACTCTTAACTGGCTACATATTTACACAGAGGCCACAAAGGTTTTTCATATGACATTTAACAAATTTCTTCTCTGAGTATTTGTAAAGTTTAAAGAGGTGTTCCCAAATATGGTTGAATAAACCAAACAGTCCTTCAAATGAATCCTGTGCATTGCAGTGTGATAATTGTATCTCCATTGTTCAGAAACTCCTGTTCATAGTCATGTCTTGCTGTGGAAAATACCACTTCTAATTGTTCTTGTGTGTGCCATACTTTGACAGCATGTTTTTCTGATAGCAGACTTCTTCAGCTAAAGTTAACAGTCGAAGAGTAGTAAAATATCTGGAGCTCACAGACACGCTGTATTTGTATAATTTTAGAAACATTTCACATTTGCCTCCATTGTACAAATGCTTGAGTATATGCAATGTGGCGATGCTAAGAAGAGCTCATATACTCCAAAACACAATCTGACATTTACTCTCATTTATTTTGAAATGCAAATGTGTCTAGTTTATTCAGGATTCTTTTGCAGCTTACTGTCTTATTAGTGATCATGCTGATAACTTGAATTTCTGAAATGTTGTTGCTAAGCAATGCAACTTCAGGCATGTAATGAGGCTTTCCAGTGGCTACTTGAAGATGAAGAAAATTATCTCAGCTTCACAGGTTGTTTGATCATCAACCACATTATAATGGTTGGGTGATAAATAAGTTTTCAGCTTGCCCTCATTCTCCTGCAGATAATTTATTTTTGTATAGTAACTGAAGATCATACAGTATCAGGAAGAAAGTTGTGTATTTTGGGATGCAAAGGCAGAACCAAAGAACTTGTGTAGCTTCTTTGTGTAACTTTCTATAAAAAGAATATTCCTTCTTATAGCTCAGGAAGGAGTACAGGAGAACTGGGATCTGAGGCTGTCCCAGCAGGACCTCTCCCCACACAAAGCAGTGCTGCCCCTTCACCCCTTGCAGTGCGGATCTCCTGTTGGTTGGACCTGACCGAGGAGACCCTCCAGCTGTGACAGGAACAGGCAGCTGTGCTAGATTGTGGTGGGGCAAGTATTCTCACATAGGCTTTGTTCTTGGGAAGCAAAAACCATGCACCGCACTGGGACAGGTTAAATTCCTCTGATGTGCCCCAGCCTGGTGCTCCCCAGTGCATAATGTCAGCTGACACCCGGCAGAGCTTTTGTTGCAGGCTCACCATAGTGCAGCAGTACCAGCTGCAGTCTGGCTATTCTTGAATCATCTTTTGAGTAGTTTGTCACTGCAAAGTCTAGTCACTTAAGCCTACTGTCAGGAATTTGATGTTCCCCTTTTTCTGTGGGATCATCCTGGAGCTCTTTTTTTTTCTTTTCCCTGCCACTGTAGATATGATCATACCCATAGCTGAAGTAGATGGGAGCAAGGTCCTGAACAGCTAACCTACTCTTGTGTGTGCTGTTCAAGGGAAAGTAGGTCCAGCTGCCTCAGTCAGGCACACATCACCCTGACCTTGATCTCTCAATACCTCAGTCACCAAAGGAGGCAGTATCTACAAGGCAGTGGAAATAAACCAGTGTCTCAAGCAGTCAGAAGTAATAATGATGGAGGATGAAGAAAAGGCCAGGGGAAAATAGACACATCTTTATTCGGAGCTGGTTTGAAAAGTCTACAATAGACAATGCCTAGGGCTACAAACTGGAGAATAAAGGAAATAAAATAAAATATTGACCATCTGCTCAACAAGTGCCTTACCTTCTCTCATGCACTTCATAGTGCAGGGGAGCAAGGGAAAAAGGTTGTGTAAGACTGGCCGTAACACAGTTATGCGAGTGGACTGAATTAAAGTTGTCCAAACGACTGCCATGTTGTCTCTTGTCTGCCTGTTTTTTGCAGCCTAATATTTCTGAAGTAGGTGGGGGGTTTGTGTATGTCCGTGGTATTGGTGTACAGGGCCTTCCTTGAGGATCAGGACTTTTTATGCCCCACAGCCTGATAGAATAAAGATGGCTCCTACTTTGGAGAGCTGCTTTTACAAAATTACAGAGCAGTCTTGCATTGAGAAATGAAAGTGTAATGTAAGATGATGCAGTTCTTGCCCTGAAGGACTTATTTTTATATACTTTTTTTCCTGAGCAGGTCAATGTTCACAGTGAGACAGCAGTTTCAGAGGAGTCACCCACCCAGCTAAAATACATTTTTCTGTGGGTGAAGGAGCAATATTTTTCTGTCCTCATTGAGACAAAGCTTTGCCTGTTTAACAGTTAACAACTTAAGGATTTAGTCCTGGAAAAGAGAAAAGATTTTAAAGGTTGTGGTTTTGAGCATCTTTGATTTCATTTCTGGCCCAAAAGCCACTAAATCTGTACTTATAGTGTGTAGACACGAACCTAATCTAAACATCAGATTAATTTCCTTCTCTGTGGGCAAGCAAGCCTTAAAACACATGTAGCCAAACGTTTATGTAATATTCACAGTGCACTGTTCTCCTAAGTGCTAAGTGTTTGTGTTCCAGGAGAGATTTCTGTCCATTTTGCTGCTGCATGTTCTCCAGACACTGCTGTCAGTCAGTAGATGCATCATGTGTTGCATCTTGTTATACTCACAGCCAGCTATGTGTTGAATGATACAAGGAAAGGGAAAGCATGTGGGGAAAGGTGGGGTGGTGGGTGCTTTTTTACTTTTGAGGAAGGAGGAGAAATTGGAAATTAAAAAAATAAAATGCTTCATTCTGAGCTGTTGTGAATCTGATACATTTGGTCCCTCAGCATGTGTCTGTCTGGGACTCTGAAGCACAAAGTCCACATCATGTCCATCCTGGCAGCAGCCTCTGAGAATCCAAACCAGATCTTTAAACTCTCGGTAAAAACCAGTGCCTGTTTTCTTGATGCAGCAGCACGGGCTATTCTCACTCACAGAAACCTAGCATGAAATCACATATCCCTGCTTTCCTGTGCTGAGAAAGTCAGCTGAAGGCACAGGGTCTGAACATCTCTGGAGAAAGTCACCCCCAGGTAGGCAGCACACCTCATATTTCAGCCCTGCAGCATCAGTGCTGGCCAAGGAGCTCAGCAGCTTTGATCCTTATAATGACTTTTGTCTTATCGTTGTCGTTTGCTGGTACAGGAGCAATCAGTTGTTATTGGTTCGTGCAGTTCCCTTCCTCAGTAGCACACGTAGTTTGTGGCTCTTGGGGAATGGGATTTATTTTCTTTATCTGTGATAAAATGTTTTCAGTTAAGTCATTAATCTTTTAGACTGACATTTAACCCTATACTGGCCCAGGATTTCAGCAGCTGGAATCCTCTGCATGAAAAGGTTAGCTAATTAAAATCCTCCATTTCCAATCAATTAGGAGAAATACCTTTTCTAACACAGAAATAGCACTGTAAAAAAAAAGATACAACAACTAATATTCAATGAGAATAAACTGATAATGTAATCAAAGATTCTCTCTAGCGTGGCAGTTAAAATTAAACATTGTGAACAGTGCATAATGTTTTCATCTCTTAACAAGTTCATAAATACCTTAACTCTTAGCAGTCTGGCTAATTCCAGGATGTTGAGCTTATTTGACATGGTCTGGTCACACACACACACGTGTGCATTTTTTTTGAAATAAAAATTTCCTTTCTGTACTGTTTAACACTTTCTGTTTGTTTTTTACTCCCACTACCAGCACCTCCGTGAGCTGCTCTGCTCAGGCAGCCTGATCATGGGGACCTCTGGCATTTGGCAGTAAAGGAGATGGGGCAGAGAAGGTACTGGGTGGTACGATGCTCTTGGTTGGAGGCTGGAGGCTATCCCGGGGACAACTATGTGCTTAATAGGGAGTGGAATATGCAGGGAAATGTAGGAGAGGACCCTGAGGAAAGAAAAGGATCCATAGCAGCCTGAGCACTGAGCTTAGCAATCTGTGCCCTGATACTCCTGGGCCACACAAATGCTTCCTCTGTGCCATATGGGAGGGAGAGACTTAAGTGGTTCAGGCAGGTCTTGCTGAGGGCTCCTCATTCATGAAGAAGCTGATCAAAGGAGTCAGGCTAACGCCTTCTAAACTTGGGGTGAACGGGAGGATTTGTATTGCCTGTGCCACCTTCAAGGTCACTGATTTCATTACAAGGTCAAGCTCATGACAATGATAAGTCCTCACTGTGTGGATGACAAAGGCTGGGTGGAAGAAAGTTTAGCTTCTGGTCTGCTTGTGAATGGACAGAAATGCTTTTTAGCCATTGTAATTCAAGAATCCACAGTCAAGAAGGAGACGGTGCCTCTGGAAATAAGATTAACAGCTAGTGTGCTTCACAAGAGGGCTTGAGGATTGATTAATACACTGCGACTGCTCAGTAGCAGAGAAGTGCTACATATCAACTTACCCAGGGAATCGCCAATGTTGCATGAGATTAGAGCATGAGTCCATGAACCTCAGATATACAATCTTGCTTGAAGTGTAACATGCTAGACCTTGTATCAGAGTGAATGCAGACAAAGATGTGTGTAGGGCCAGTGACCCAGGTGAGGAGGGTATACCCCCAACATTTAAACACAGCAAACCTTCAGCTAAGGAATAGTACTGTGTGCATATGTGTGTATTTCCTTTTGCATTAGTAATTGATAGCTCATTAACAGCCCATTAGAGTGAAAGCTCCTGGGATGAAGAGCATGCTCTCTGTTTTTATTTGAAAACCCCAAACAAATAGAGGAAAACCCCCCAATATTAGAATCTGCCATAGTTGACTGCTCTGTAGCAGGATCTTTTTCCAGCTTCCAACTACTATGATCAGCTGCCCTCAGGGAGATAGAGGAGTTTCTATCCCGATCATAGGAGCTCCAGCTCTACTAGGCCCATCATTTTTTTGCAGTAGGCTTTTCTACTGTTTTGCAGTATAATGTCCTTCTTGCACCCCCCTGGTCCCAGGATCTGCTCTTCACATTGGCATAAAATGGTCAAATTATTTTCTTCTGGCTGAAAACCTAAGAGATGGTAGAAGGCAAATTCTTTACTCTCAGCCTGTGAAATTCAATGTTTTCAAGCACAGACATGAAGGGGAAGGGCAAGCCCTGTGCTCCCTGTTGTGCAGGGGTTGAAGAGGGTTAGGGACTAAGGAAACAGCAGCCTGAAGAGGGAACACCTAGTGATAATACTGTCAGCAGGAGGATGCTCAAGGCTGACAGAGAGAAAATGCTGACCACAAGGCTGTATCCAAAATCCTACATCTCTCTTACATGTGCCTCTATCCACAGGTCAGCGCTGTGTAGCGTATAGACGCTTTACTGACATAATCCAAAGGGCTGAGCAAGGTCCATGTCTTTCAATAGCATGGCTACTCCCCTCTTGCCAAGGGTTTGGCAATAGTCACCAAGGAAATGGAAGATTTAGGTCCAAGTTGTACCATGCCTTTACATGCACTAACCATTTTATCCAGTAACTACAACATAAGCTCTGAAACAACACAGGGTGAAGGAACCAAATTCAGCTTCCCCCTCTCCACCCTGCCACAGTCCAAATGAGGGACTGTCACTATCCCTGCTCTTCTCTCACTCCAGCTCCAGGTGTCTTGTCCCCAAGTGCAGAAAATGTGAGTGCCTTCACAATACAGCTCTCAGAACATATTGGAATAAATAGAATACATTTTCCAAAAAGGATTCATTCTATTCAATTATACCAGCCAAGGTATCTCATTTGAAAAACATTTGATAAATAAACTAGAAAATAATGCTGATCTAAGGTCAAAAGCACTTTGCTCCTATGTTTATTTCACAGCACACCAGGGAAATAGGGGAAGACTGATGAAATAAAAATACATACCTTGAAATATGTCAGACAGAAGCTTTGTTTTTAACATGTCTTGCAATAAAAAAGATCACCATGTCTTCCACTTTTCCAGCATGTAAATCTTTTTCAAGACTTAGCATAAATAAATTTTGCATAAACAGATTTTTTTATTTGGCACTGAATATGTAAGACAAACAAGACATTTAACAATTGTGGTAAAATTATTCATTTCCTCTGACAATTTCTAAAATCAAAGGCATGTATTTTGGAATAATACATACTAACTAGGAAAGCAATTTAAAAAAAGACTTTCACAAATGCAACCAAATTAAATATAACCTTCAATGTTGTTTCTGAAATGTATATTTTCTTATCAGAGGCTCCTTGTGTTCAATTTATTCTGTTGTGTTCCTTCTACATCATAGCAATGACAAAGAAATAGTCAATGACTGGAAAACACACATTTATGCAGGAGAAGTAGGTGCATCGTCACTTTCTTCCTAGTGTTTAAATGTTCTTTATCATTGTATTTAGCAGACAAAAGCAACTTCTCATTCATCTCAGGAAACTTAACAAAAGGCAAGCAGATATCATTGCTGTTTGATCCCGTAAAATATTCACATGGAAACAGTGAGTTGCAAACAAAATCAAGAAAATAATCTTCATCTTACAAAGAAAGAGAATGTTATTTTTGACAACTGGACCAAAACCAGTAAACCATGTGTTTTGAGAGGAAATGTGACAGGACAGAATGGAAGAGGTCGGTGTGGGCCACAGATTGCCTGGGATCATTAAATCAGTAGCATTGTCCGAGGAAGCCTTTGTTGAGTGATGCATGACAGGTATATCGAAGCCTGAAGCAAAGCCATAGAGACAAGCCAAGAGTGGGCAGCCTCTGGCTCTCGAGCCTGGCCAAGGCTTACAGGCACATGAGGAGTTCAAGCTGCACTGTCCTCCAGCTGTGTTACAGGAAAAAGGGCAAGAAGTCCTTTTCCTCTCCACAAACGGACTTTTTTTTTTTTGAAACTGTGAAACATAAATACAGAATTATTAATGATAAAGCCTTCAGACTGCAGGAAAGTGCAAGGGCATATACCCTGGAAGGCTAAATAGCCCTGGAGACTTCTAGTGAAACAGATGTGGCTGCTTTGCAGCTGTGTACTAGTACCCAAGAGACAAGCAACACAGGTTTTGCATATCACCCCCTTCCAGCCTAAGAGCTTTTTTCCTGAAGCTCTCCTTCTGTTATATTGAGCACTCTCCTCAGTTATAAGTTTCAGTACAGATTTTGTATTAAGCTTCATCTAAGATCATCACCAGCAAAAGCATCTGCTGAGTGCCTGGAATGAGGGAGAAATTTCCCTTTCATCATAAGTGATTCCACATACATCCATTATTCAACTATTTCTCCGATAAGTTTTGACCCCAGAGAGAAACCAAACGAAACAGGTCACCACTCTGATCAAGCATGGCAATTTTGACGGTCTTCCTAGCGATGTTAATACTCTACAAATCACATATACTTTTTTTTTTTTTAAGGTATTTAGGCACCTAACTTGCACTGCAATAAATTTAAAGGTCTCTGAATAAATTCTTATGCAAGAAACTCATATGAGAGAAAGAATGATTGTCTTTCTCACTTAAAATGAAATAAAAGATCTAAAGTCTGCTGATGAGCAGTGATGTTCTTGAGTGCCAATTTAAATGGAAAAGATTGCTTTCATTATGCAGATTTTGATGCTGGCCGTGTCATGACACTGCTTCCTCCAGAAGATTAATTTAAGTCCAGTAAAGCAGAAAAGAATTCCCTTGAAAGTGATGAGGTGAACAAGAAGCAAAATTGATTTATGCAAAGTAAGAAAGTCCTGAAAGTGTTGTAGATTATGCAAATGATTGTGAAAAAAACCAAGACCAAAGTAATTTGTAATTTTGAGGGAAAAAAATCGAATTACATTATACAAGAAATAGTTACTCTTTAATTAAAAGACTTATTATTTGATTTTGAAAATGGAATAAGTTAATAAAAAGCTTAAAAGAAATTAGGAATGCATTGCATATTAAAACAGGCCCCAGTCTTGCCTGGGACCAGACATTTACCAACTCCTGTGACAGAAATATTGAATAAGAACACCCATGTGCGGTTATTTTTAAATAGCATCACTGCCAGCTGGCAGACCGAATTGCAGTGCTTTAGAGAGTACAAAAAGAGGAATCTGATTAGTATCTAGTACAAGGTGCAAGTTCGGGCTCATTAGCCAGTGGTGACGAAAGCATTAACACACTTCAAGGAAAGCATTTACTCTGAACACATTTGCTCATTAGGAGGATGAAGGTCTCTTTCCTCACAGTGCATCTAAGCTCTGAGAGTCTAAGGAAACTCTTTGCTTTATCAGGAGCTTCATCTCCTCATGTTGAAAACTGAAGGGAGGTTTCAGGGCACTGTCACCGGGTGTGGAACTGACTTCTGGCAGTATTTCCCACAGGGCAGGTGCCCCCACCTAAGGTGCCAACCAGGTTTCCACGGTGGTGCATAGAAGGAAACTGGCACTTCCAGGGTGGGAGTTTTTAGTGGCAAACTCTGTAGAAATGTGCGCTTTAGAAAGAGAAGATTTGTTGCCATGGGCCAAAGAGGGGTTTAGATGACCAGTTTGCAGAGAATTGTCCACATTACATTCAGCCAGATGAGGTGCAGTCCTTTGCCTGGCACAGAGCCATTGCCACTTTAGTATGGCCATTGGTGCAGCGGGAATTATTTTCCCATGGATCATGCTGACATTTAAAGCCAATATGAATGGCTTAATGGCAACCTCCTACTCCATCCAGCCACAGAGGTAGAAGGAATGATAAAAGTAATCTGAAAGCAGAGTCATCAAATGTTATTAGAGGCAGTCATGAGTTTCTTGAGAAAATGGCCTGATCTGTTGCAACAGAAATGCTACCGGTGATTGCACACATTTGAAAGAAACTTTTTCCCAGAGATGTTTGCCACCTTTGAAGTAAGATCAAGCTGGACAGCAAAACAGGCAATTAATTGCTCATGGGACATGGCCTTATTCCTGTCCTCCCCCTCCTTCCAATATGGGGCTCTGCTTCCAGACCCGGCTTTGGCTGACTACTCTTTTCCTTCTTGTCTTCCAGAAAAAAAATTAAAAAGTTAGCAAAAGAGCGGCTATAGAAATGTCTCTTTCTTAAACCTCAGTCTCACCAAAATTAGCCAGAACTGCTGTGTTTGTTTCCTGCCATCACGCGATGGAGTAGTTACACACATGGAAGAGATACAAAACAAGAGAATTGTTCCACGTTCTTTAAAGCTACTTAAAATCTCTTCCCCCTCTACAGCCCATCATTGTTCAGGGAAATGTGACATACTGACATCCCCTGAGAGCAGCATGAATACTTATGCTCGGCTTTGTTAGCCTGCGTACAAGTATTTCTACAAAAACTGTAACTTGTGAAGAGGGTCAAGATGTAGATACATTTGCTCAGTGGAAGATTAGAGAAAAACAGAGAAGATTGCAGTTCATGTTCCAAGAAGGAAGTGCTCTTTTTTTCTTAACCTTCTCTTTCACGGGCTTTCAAATGTCTTTGATTTCGAAAATCTTCACTTCAGACATGATGAACTGCCAGCCATTGTGTTAATGTTGGGAAGGACTCTGTCTTCATCGGCTATGTCAGTGTTTCTCATTGTGAGTTCCATTAGACATGGCAGAAGAACACATTGTGCAGGGAAGATGCATATTTGTGCAACATAAAATCCCTCTAGTGTACCACACCAAAAAACAGGAATTCTGATAACCAAGAAAACGTTCCTGTTTCCCTTTGTGCCTTTCATCCTTCTGATCTTCTATTAACTATGCATGGAATATATTAAGGCTTTTATTATTTTGGGGAATATTAGTTTAATATAAAGTTACGTATTAATTCATTGTCACCAGCTGTATATCTACAGAGATGGTCACTTCATAGGAATTGCATTTTACATCACAAGTGGTTACTCCAATAAGAAATTTCTAATGAAAAGGAATTATACTGATTATTAATGAGTTCCAAATGAATTCAAGTCCCATGGTAATGATAAGCTTAAAATAACACACAGGCCAAAAATACTAGCTATGGAAAATGGCTGATCTGATCAGAGATGTATTGAAATGTAGCTTCAAAAAATTAGTCAGCCAGAATTGAGCCAATTCGACTTGAGAAAGTAATTACTTTGCTTATGTCATATTCACCTCTCAACACTGTTCAAAAAAGGACCTCATGCTTCACAAATTCATTGATTTTTCTAACTTCTCAAGGGGAAAATGCGAAAAAAAAAAAAAAAAAAAAGAAGAAAGAGGGTTGCACATTCTGAAGTGAAGAAAAAAGAGTGAAAGAGGAGTAACAGACACTCCAGGGACACTGATCATTCCAAAACCACGTTAAAAGAAAAGAAAGAAAGCACAGTATGTAGGAGGAGGCTGGACATCCCCTGAAGCACCCCAGTGAAGCCTGAAGATAAATGCAATGTATTGTCAGCACAATGCTCTGTTATAAGAAAACTGGTGCCTTTGTTTACCATCATGTGTTGTAGGCACTCAGAGAAGGCAAAGGCAATGGAAACAAAACTATTAAAAGAGGTCACATAGTGTTTTGAGCAGAAGAAATACTAGTTTTCTATTTTGGGACGCAACTTCTGACACTGGAAGATTTGCATCGCTGGCAGCCCCAGGCACTACTATTACTATGAATCCTATGGTGTGTAAGTGAGTAGACAAAACTACAGAAACAACTTCGGCCAAAGTAAAGCTGAAGTTCCTGGTACCCAGAATTTCTTCTTCAGTGTAAAATGAATTTCTGCTGTCTCTGTTTCTGTGCTAATATGAAGGGTGTGCTGCCTTCACTGTCGAGCCCTCCCCTATGCAGGATGAACAGTCACACTTCAAGTACCAGTCTCCCTTGCAAACAGCTGCCAAGCAAACTTTAATGACTTGCAAGCCAAGTGAGATAGAAGGAAGGAAAAGGAAGTTTGCTGGAGTGTAAACAGGGCAAAACAGGGCAAAAGCAGTTTCCGTAACATCGTTTCACCTTTGACCATGCTCCATTAGGCTTCACTGAGGTGGGTGAGGAGCGAGGTGCATTGCTGCTCACAGGTCTTGTCCTCGCAGACACCTGCTTCTATGTATGTCCTTTTTGCAGTGGCAGTGCCCCTTAAAGCATCTCATGTCCCTTCCCAAGACTCCCTCCCTGTCCCTTGCCCTGCCCCAGCTCAGCCCTTGCAGGTGGGTCAGCAGCAGGATGGGGGCTGGAGCTGCTTCTGGGCAGAGATTTATTTCTTTTAATGGGGATTAAAAAGTGGATCCTGGTATAGGGACAAATGAAGCCTCTGGATTATGTTTGTTATTCCTTTCTGTGGTACTTGCAGAGGGAGTGGGTCGTGTTGTTTCTCTGATAGTGGATGCTCTAGTCCTCTCTATGGAAAAAGCCAGCGTGAGAAAACAACAACCAAAACCGAGGGTGGTGAACTTGGTAGGGGAAGAGTCATCTGCTGGCTTAATTAGGCTCCACACACCACCTGGACTTCAACTGAGTAAAGACACACTGGGGACAGGACAGATTACTGTGAGGTTTAGCATCATGGATAAATTAATTCTTGAACAGATCCCTTGAAAATTCACTTTCTCCTCTTTTTTTCTTTCCACTCCTGAGTTACTCATCCAGCAAGCAGCCACATGAGGTGGGCACATCTTTGGACACACAACTGCTGGGCGGATTAAAGCAAAAAACAGCATCCAGTAAGTTAGGTTGTTAAAGATGGCATTAATCTCTGTTGGTGACATAAGTATTCCTGGGTAAGAGTGCTGTGTCAGTAAACTTAATCTGTAATTAACAGACTGCACATCCTTTGCTTCTGATAGCATTCATAATTTGGACTCTAATGGCTTATGAAATATAGGTATGGCCTTTCCTTTTGTAGGAAAGGATATTTCCAGTTCATCGTTCCTATTCAGTTTCTTTGAAGTTGTGGGGTTTCAAAATGAAGCAGATGAGCATCCTGAAAGAAAGACCCACCTTCCCTTGGTTTCTTAATAAGTGCTAACATATTCTTTCATTTGGTTGTGGTAGCTCATCCCCTCTGTATTCCATGAAATGCAAAGGAGGAATACTTGTGACTGCTGAATAGTACTGCAAATCCAGCTGTCCCATGGGGTATCAGACAGTTTTAACTGTTAAGAATGCAGGAAATGTCTAGAATCTGAGCTTTCTGAAGAACACATGACATATGCCAGGACACGTATCTAACCAATAATGATGGGTGAATACAATAAACCCTCCAGAGAGTACTGTTGTACTAAAACACATTTCCATTTGCAACCAGAAGCAGCATCTTTTCTCACCCCTTAGCAGATAAACAAGACATCAGGGTTGCATTTCCTTGTCATGTTGACCTGCTTCTCTGGGATTTTGTGTAGTGCTTAACAAGCTGGCATGGCTCACACTACCACAGGAACAGTGTGACCTTCCTCTTCTTCACAGGGGCACTGGGCTGAAGCTGCGATATGTTCTTGGCTGTATGCAGTCTCTGGGACTACCTTTCACTACGCTTATCTAATCCATAATGCATCCATCTCCTTTTGCACTTCATGGCACTATTGAAATAATTTGCTGATGTGGAAAGTAAGCTGAAAGACACAAGCCTGCAAGCTTCTTGGTCTTTACTGGTCCTTTGACATGGGGAGTTCTGTGGTGACTGCCGCTGACATTTTTGCAATATCAAGACTAAGGGAGCAATTCAAGTGCCCGAACAGAAGGAACTCGCGTTGTTTCAGGTACATAAAACATCAGCACAAGGCTGAAAGCCATGGCACAAAACTTGCCACACAGCTTGGACCAGCAGCTGGAGGCTGGTGTGACATTCTACAGCACCTCGGCCAGCCCTACATGGCTATGGTTAAGTCACGTGAATCACACCCTTGGAGCAGAACTTGGAAAAGACAAGATTTTGCAAAGAGAAAACTGAAAATCTAATAATTCACTCATAGTTGTGCTCTCCATATGTTTTTCCACATTTTACCTCATAATTTGAATTTGTTCCTCTAGGTATTCCCTGACTCAGTATCAGTGGGGAAAACTGAGTAATCAAAGACAAATTGAATATCTGCTTTGTGCTTGTTAAATTCTTTTTGAAGAAAAAAATTAATTCAGATAAAGGAAGAAATAGACTGAGAATCTGATGCTCCAGATGTCTGTTTCCCAGTTAGAGTTAGTAGATATTTTGCAGTTACCTGTTCTTATATATATATATGCTTATATATTTTTTTTTCACTAAGTTTTTTTTAAACCATACTTCTATTAATAACTTTTTAGAAGTTAACTTCTTTTTTTTGGGGGGGGGGGAAGCTTTTTCATAGCTGTTTCAGAAGCTTAAATTAACCAGGAGAAGGACCCATGATTTTGAGAAATAAAAGAAAGAGGCAGAAGGAAATGACAATGATGAAAGGAAGTGAGTAAGTAAGAAATAGAAAGGAGGATGAAGGAAAGGAGAGAAAATTAGGGGTGCAGTTTAGGCAATATTTGTAAAAATCTGTGTTCTGTCACAGTCTTGCTTCTACCAAATGTTATCCTGACAAACAATAAAATGTAAGAAGGGTATGGAGGTCTGGCTTCAGCTCTCCTGTTCATAAGGTATGCAACTATTTTTTAAAGAAAAGATAGACATGTCAGCATTTCTATACCTGAGAAAAACAAGAATTAACAAGGTGACTTGTCACGAGATCAGTCATCATGATGAACATCTTGTTTGTATTCTGCAAGCTGTTTCTGAGCTTTGTGTCCATTTTGTGATCAGCTCACACAGAGATAGATACAAACAATTTACTTCATTTGCAGGTAATGCCAACCTTCACAGGCTTGTCCCTGTCCCCGTCCCCCCAGCATCCACCAAATGATGCCTTGTGCGGGAGCTACATCATGTCTCATGACATACCTGCTCCACAGGTGGGCTTTGCTATTATTTTTAAGCATCCTCAGGAAAGATGGGATCAGCTGGAGAGAGTTAAGAGGAGAGGGGGTGAATGTGCAGAGAAAACATGAACGTCTCAGTGAGCCTGGCTGACCTGGGCTTGTTTGGCAGCTGGGCTGCTCTAGCCAGAGGACAACCACAGGCCAAGGGGAGCAGTTTCTCCCCATGGCTGGGCACTTGCACAGCTGGAGCACTAACTTTGTCCCCCAGTACAAGAGAGAGATTGGCAAACTGGGGAGGATCTCCTGGGGTGGTCAGGGGGATGGAGCACTTGCCAAATGAAGAAATGCTTGAGAAAACTGGGTTTGTTAGCCTTTTATTTGCTGTAAGACCCAGGCATTATCACAAGACAGATAATTAGTAAGCTATATAACTAAAATTACAGAGAGTGAAATGAGTGTTTTAAAGACTTTTAGATCGCTCTATAACAGGAAGACCTTGGAGTTTGAGTTCCATCCCATCCCTCTTGCTCTTGTGCAAAACCACTACCAAAGTACATGACTCAGGCTGTCGGAGATGTTTTCTGATCATTTAGCACAGAGCCAGTAATGGTGCTTACTGCCTGCACACAGAAATGCTACAAGCTGAAGATGGTTCGTTGCCATTATTTTTCCACACTTGTATTGTCAGAGTGGGTTCCCACTGCTTCTCGGTGAGGGACAGCTGTTCCCAAAGGAGGTTGAGCTGGGACATGCGGGTGACCCCAGCACAGGCCATGCCCTCCCAGGTGGGTGCCGTCCCACAGGATCTAACCACAGTGGGCAGAGACAATGGCTATAACAAGGTGTATCAACAGCCCCTGAGATGAAAAGCGATGAACCAGGGCCAGGGACCATCCAGGGGCTCCTGTCAGGAGCTAAAGGAGAGGGAGCTGAAGGCAGGACCAGAAACACATACAACTGAGGAGTCCCAACATACAGACAGCACTGCTGTGGCATCACTGGTTCAGGGACTGACGGCCCCAGGCTGGGCTGAAATAGGGCTCCTGGCCCCAGCAGAGGCTGGGCAGGAGCAGTGAGGCCTGTGGCTGCCCTCAGGGCCCTGACATCTATGTAGCTGACTCCTTGCGAAGCAGGAGAAAGTATGAAAGCTGCTCAGTAGTTGCTCAGAGTGCTGCATGGCTTCAGGCACAACTGGCAGAAAAAAAAAGAAAAGTAGGTCTTTTCTCTCTTGCAAAGTTTTCTGGTGGATGAAATATGCAGGAACCTATTTTTGGAGGCGATCAGATAATGAGAGTGGGGAACTCACGTAGTCTGTTGTGCTCACTGCATGGGGAACTAGAAGAGTAAAAAACACCCTCAGCTCACCAGATAGATAGCTAACCAAGGACATCCATATGTGCTCATCATTTTGTTCATATTTCGCCTCAAAATACTGGAGTATCAAATGTGTTTTACAGACGCACTCCTAATGGCTGGGATTTTTTTTTTGTGAAATTAAAAAAAAGTTCACGCCCTTATGTTCTGGTTTGCTACATGTGGCTGAGGTGCTGGGCGGGTTCAGAGACGCCCACCACAGACCAGAGCAAAGGAAAACACACACCCTCTAATTGCACCCTACTACAAAAGTCCCCTGTGGCTGTTCAGCACCTAGAGAGCCACACCACAGCCTGTGTACACTCGTAGCTAGCAGCTGACATCAAACACTGTGAGTCAGGCCACGGTCTGGCCTCGGACGCAGAAGTTGTCTCCCGTGGGGTGACACATGAAGCCCTTTCCAGGGCAAGGCATGACTCCGCTTCATGGCACAGCCTGTGCTCCCATCACCCCTGGGTCACAGCCCCGTATTACTCTGCCATGGAAAGGCAGCAGTCCTACCTGAGCTGGGCTCTACAAGACAGTCTTCCCTGGACAGTGTGCCTGTTTCCAGTGGTTCAATAAAGTTACTCCAAACCATGGTTGCTTTTAACCTGAAGCACTCTTGCACACAGAAAAGGAAGGTGAGAAGGCACTAAAAATGTATAGTTGGGTCTCCCTGAACCTCATCCTTCCCCTTCAGATTTTAGTTAGGCTGCACTCAGCACCATCTTTGTGTCGGTGGATGAACAGCAGCAGTGGATGTTCTTCACAGCTGCCAAAACCTCACCTCGAGAAGCTGCTGCCCTCTCTTCCCTCTCTTCCCTCCCTTGCTTGGCCCCTTCCAGCAGCGTAGTGTGTCTGGTTGTGAGATCTGCCTCTGGAAAAATAAACCTGCTGGCTTGGCCAGTAGGTAAGTAGGTACTGCCCAATGAATTATGAATCCCCTGCCCTTCCCTGGGACAGGAGCCATGTCCCAACTGTGTCCACAGCCCTGGGCACAGTTTGGGGGCCGGTGGGGGCTGCCTGGCACCAGGGCTCAGCCCAGCCTTGCCGAATCAGCAGGAAGGGGGTGGTGTGGCCAAGCCTGGTCTCCTCCCGCCTTTCTGCTTCACTGCGTGCCAGCCAGAAATTAGCCCTTTGTTAATTAAAATAAACAGAAATCCAGCAGTGACAGGTTGTTTGTTATAGGCTCTAGGCAAGAATCTCTGTTTTCAGGATCATGTGGTAGCCTATGATAACAAAGTGGGGCAAACCGGGAAAATGCCTGCCTGACCCTTGATTAATGCCATATAGCTTCTCCTGCCCCCTCCCCATTTTTCCTATTGCTGCTCACCTGAATTTGTAGAGTTAATTGAAAGTAAGCAATAAAGGACTTGTTACAGATCTGAGCAAGGAAAAGTAAAATAATGACCCGGTTAAGCCTGGCTCAGGTACGCAGCTTCAAAGGAGTGAGGATAACAATGTCTGGCTCTACCCAGCCAGGCTGGGAGACTCCTCCAGTAGCTGAGCCTGCTTTCAAAGGAACCCTGAACACCTCCGAGATTCCAGGAAAGGACAGGGGATTATGTGATTCAGGAAAAGCTGACAAGCTAAAGATTTGTTAAAAAAACTATAAATTAATCAGGGGAACCAGGCTGCAAGCATGATAGATAGCTTCCAGTTCTCCATATTGAGGAAAAATGCCAGGTCTGATTAAGCTTCAGCAAGGAAAGGTAAGTCTGAGTACAAGAATAATGTGTAAGGCACCTCTCTTAAATCCATTCTACTAAGAGTCGTGCAGCTTTTTGGCAAAATAAATCGTATTTTTATTTCAGTTAAGCTGCTGTTGCAGGCTGCCAGAATGAGACCGTTATGTGTTCCAGTGCTGGTAGCCCCACATCCCAAATTCTGGGGTGAGAATTGCAGAATTTCATCCAGGAGGCATCTCCTGGCATCTTGGGGACAAAAGAAGGGAGAGGGGCTGCTTAGAGAGGCACAGAGCAGGGACAGTAAGTAGCACAGATAACCCAAAAGCACTGTTGCAAAGGATTTCAGGCATACTGGACTGACATTGTCTAGGTCCTTCCTGGTCAGTGCAAGCACTGTCCTTATAATCCTACACCAAGTGATCCTTTTTTCCTTATAAACCAGCCTGTAATTCCTCATAAATCCATCTTGCTGTGTCACAGAGATTGCATTGAGTTTTCATTCTTCACTCCCTGTGGCAGCCTATGGTCAAAGAAAACACTGTGGTGTGCTGGTCATGCTTCAATAGCTCTCTCACAAATGGGCTTGTCAATAATTAAATTAATATATTTCCAGACAATGAAGAAAATATTTTCAGCAGAGCTGTGAGCTAGCAGTGCTCTGCTTTCAGCATATTTTGAGACCACAAAAGGCCACTGCAGAATCTGAACCTAGCGCAGAAAAAAAGAAACAAAAGCAACTGAATTTCCACAGTCTTCATTAATTTAATTTAGCCTGAATAATTCATGCAGTGCCTCTGTGTAGTATATTTTATCTGGAGACACCAAGGCTCTTTAGAAAGTTGGGCAGTGTAATTATCTTTTTACAGGTGAGGAAGCAGCGATAATCTCCGTACTCGAACGTCAGGCAGCAGGCAGTGTTTTCCTGAAGCAGGCACAAAGCCTCTTTCTGCTGGGTGTCATTGTACAAGAAGGCAAATCTGGACCTGTGTGTTAGGAAAGTAACTCCAGAAATTTGGCTTCTAACCCTGAATGTGACACCAGTAGGAGCTACACTTCTGCAGATGAGGTCACTTAATTGACCTTAATAGTCAAGTATTTAATTTAGTGCTGCTCTGTATTAACCGAATGAGTAGAAACTGAAAACTACAAGTGATGGGGGATCACAGCTCTCCCTGTGCCTTTGGAGTCTGATGGCACCCAGCCCTTTGGCAGTCCTTTCCTCAGCCATGGTTTCATGACATGAAGTCTCCAACAGCAGCACTATCAGCTGTGCTAAGGGGATGCTTCCTCACTCACTGCTGCTTGTCCAGCTCCCCTCGTGCACTAGACCTTCATGCAAACCCAGTGTGGAACTGGCCAGCTTAAAAATGACCTACTAAAAACACCCCTAGAGAAGCTCTGTTGATTCCTTCATAAGATTCACAGTGTTGTGGGAACAACTGTGCCTGTACACCTCAGGTGGCAATTTGTTTGAGTGGAGCAGTAGGAAGAGACAGGGCGGTGGGGAAAAGGAGGGGAGGCCATCAACACCTTGGGCTGGTACTTCCACCAAAGACCTTGTCTCATAAAGCATCAGTATCAGGGTCCAGCTTTTAACATTCCTCTCTTGAAAACAAAATTTTCAATGAAATAGAGCTTACCAGTGCAGGATACTCAGATTTGGGGTTGAATTTACTAGTCCAAACTTTTAGATCCAAGCTGGACTGATCCGCGCTCCAGCTGTATTTTCTTAGCCATTGTCAAAAGCCCTAATATTTAAGCCTGTGCCATAGCTATCCAGAGTGGTGCAAAGGATGGTGCTCTCTAAATTCAAACTCAATATTTCTTATGTCCTGCGGGTGTGAAGGAACGGATTCAAGACTCAGTAACCTCCTTGTTATAAGAGGTGATGCCCACCAGTGTAGCTTGCTGTTAGTCTTCTGTCAGCTCAAAAACCCTAACTTTTTGATGGACTGCTGCAGCTGGGCAACAAATTACTATAAGAGAACTCTAAATAAGTTTGAAGATTATTTCTTGGTAATGGAAAACACTCAGTGGGAACCTTTTCGTTTGTACCAGTCAAGGCAAAAACTTGGTAAAACTTTAAATGCATACCACATAAAACTCAAGCTGGCAGCAGTTATGTGTGACTTTGCTGTGATAGACAAAACCATTTTATCCTAAACTGCACATTGTCAAGAAGGATAAGAGAAGCAAATAGGACACAACAAAAAAGCTTGCTAGAAGAGAATGAAGAAAAGTAGCACACTACTGTTGTAATAGTAGTGGCCAGCAATTCAGGAGCCTAACACTAACAAAATGTACTTATTTGTGGGGTACAAGATAGTGGGCAATCTTGAGGAAGCACTGTGATGATCAGTTCTGCAATTAGGAGAAAGAATTACTAAACATGGTAGGAGGGATGTGATACAGGTGCAACACTGATGATTTCCTTGTCCTGTCTTTTTCCTTTTATGACTGTTTTACCAAACATTTCACATTACTGTTGCTCAAACTCCATCTTGTTTTTTTTGCTGTTTCTCATAGCATCAGTGTAGCAACTAGCTAGACAAGGCAGGAACTATTTGCCATGATTTGCTCCTTAGACATCAGGCAGACTTTGGAGAAAAAATCACAGTCAGAAACCAGACAGGAATAAGTGCATCAAATAAAATCAGCCCCACCTGAGTTTCAGAGATCAGAAAAACAGAAGTAGTTGTAGGAGAACATTTGTGTGCTGAAGTGAAATCTTACATGATCTCAGACAGAAAAAACTGATATTTTTTTTTAGGGCTTATTATTATTGAGTTTAGAATATTTTGTTTTTCTGGGAATCAGAGCCTGGTGAAAGCTAATTAAGTCTCACCCAGAATAAGAAACTGCGTGTACATCATCTTCAACAGCTTTTTTAAAAAGAAACATCAGCACTTAAAATCCCCACATGGTTTTGGGGCAGGGAAGGAAGGGAAGACAAGCAACAGAAAGCCACATCTATGTAACATATTCCATCCTGGTCATACAGATTATCTGTGCTCTGAAAGTGGACTCTGCACTGGAGAAGAATGAGATGTTCTTTTGGGAGTTGGGGAATAATAGAGGAAATATGTTTGCATCATTATGTGGTCTGTACATAAAACCCCTGACCTTTCTACAGGGGAAAATTCTAAGTTAGTAACATCACCTCAGTGTCTGATGTGGTCACAGTGCAGGCATATGGACTGCCAGCAATAATGACATGACAATATGTTACCCTCACTGTAATGGAGGGGCTTGAAAATTATGTTTCCTGGGAGGTCATCTGTGGAATGGAAAGAGAGGATGATGAAGAGTTCTAATGTAAATTTGCTCTTCGATTTATTGTAACCGATGATCTCTACAAAACTGAGTTTTGGTAAAAATTACATTGGTCCCAGCCATAAGAAAAATGTTCTCCTTGGGAAGGGCTTCAGAGCCTACCATTTTCTTCTATGAGCATTTCATCCAGAGATCTCTGGTGGACATTTTGGAGTGTCCCAAAATATCTCACGACACAGAAATTTGTAAATGACAGTCTACTTGGAAGTATTGCAGATAGGCAGTGAAGTCTAGGCTGGTCTGGAGAGTTTAGAAGACTCTAACTACAACTTAGGAAATTCCCACTAATCATCTGAGCTGAGCTAACTGTCCAGGTACCCAAACTGATACAACTTTTTAAGTAAAACTCATATGCTGTATTAGTCCACCTTTCCCAGAGGCAAGACTTATCCTAAAAAACGAGTGGTTTAAAGGGCAAAGGGATTTAAAACAACAAGTTTTACTTTGTAAAAGTAGCCAGCTAAAAGTATGCAATGATCACTTATGTTGTCTCTGATGTCAGGCAAGGCTTTTTTGCTTTCCTCAGAGGTGACCGTCCACGAGAGGCAAGTGTTATGAGAGGTATCAGCAATGCACAGGGTTTACAATTCAGAGTAGTCATGCTTACTACGCACCGCTGCACCGTAAGTGAGATTTTTTCATTCTGATTAATTTTTTCTTTTAAGACCACATCCAGCTATCTTCATATGGCTCCTTCTCCATGATGCTATCAGACACTCATCATCTTGAACTTGAAAGTCACCAGCCACCCTTTTTTTCTATTTTAATCCAGTCAATGGATTAAATTTGGCACACTGCAAAGCCTTGTCTCTACCAGAAAAGTGAGTCAGTTTAATTAAATTGATTTAAACTTACGTAAATTACTATGATAGATGTACTGAAGCTGGTTTAACCCATGTTTGTATCGATTTATCTTGCATCAGTTCTTCTCCTGCCATGAATGCCAGTCATGATTATTTTTTAACCAGCGGACTCATCTAATACTGGCAAAGTCACAAGGCAAGGGAAGAATGTCAAAGCTTAGGTTTTCTTCCTTTACTGGAGCAAAATGGAGCTTGTTGATACCATGTTATGTGCTGCAAAGAGCACATGAAATGGTGGAACAAGGGGAAGAAGGTGGCACAGAGGTAGTAGAAACAGGCAAAACGCACAGTCAGGCAGGGTTTGGGGAGTAGGAAAATTTGAGACCAGCGATGATAGTCGTAATCCTGTATTTTCCATCTCATAAGCACTGCCCATTTAGCTGTTATTTCTCATCATTAATTTTTACTGTACACAGACAATTCCCTGTGCTGGAGAAACCTTTTCATCTGCTGCAGAAGGATCCGAAAACACCACAAGAGACTCCTGAAGAGCTCCCTCTGTCAGAAATGTCTGTGGTGATGACCTTCAGGCACATGGTAGGGCTTGTAAAAAAAATATGGCTGGGCTTCCTGAGTAAGCTCAGGGGGTCTCCAGGTTTCATGCTGAAAGCCTACGAAATTGTCACACTGACATTTTCTGGGTATGTTTTGTTGCTGTAATGTAGCTCTTAAACCCTCCAGACCTTTCAGAAAGCTGCTGCAGCTGCTTACACTGAAGTGTGACATAACCTTACAGCTGGTAAGGGGCCTGCCAAGATTTCTACCTTGTTCTGTGCCCAGACTATTGCTGCATTACCATCGAACACAGCTCCAGAGCTCATGCCCAGCTACTTGGTGTAAACATTTCCTCTAAGTACTGCAGCCTCAAAGTAGTCTACAAAGCAAAAGACAGTGTCTTGCCCTGTCTGAAATCCAGGCCCTTGGGAAGGAGTGGCACATAGCTTTTATGTTACTTGCATAATATTTTTAGTTTCAGTAAAATGACTGGAGTATATAATCTCTTGTGCTCATCCCCTTATACAGGGATGAATGTCACACATGGGGACTCCTAGTCCAGCAGTTGGTCCAGCAGGTGGAAATACCATAATCAATTATGATAGTATTCCTCGAATTGCTTTCAGTACAGCTTTTGTACATTGTTTGACATGAACTCAATGTGAATGCACAAGTTGCTGTCTCATCATGAGGCATGGCCTGGATATTCAGCTTTCTGAGACCCAGAAGATTCTCATCCGGAATATTCCATGCTCAGCTATTGCATTGACCGTTTACAGTATTTTGGAGAACAGAAGAATCAGCTCTCTTTTTGCCTGCATAGCACTATACAGCTGACACTCACTGACTGACAGATGCCATACTGCAGGGGACTCGTGGTTTCTTTGCTCCTAGACCACAGTACTGAGGCTGCTTCTTGCATCAACCGCTCTACTCTTCCTCATAATTACAAAAGCTTACAAACAATGGTCTCAAGCACAGGGTGGGCCCTGTTTTTGTATCACAGATCTTCAGTCTTTACTAAGAGTCTTTGATGTAAAATTTGAAACGTCTTTGCGCTTTTCATAGACTTTGAAAGGACAATTGCCCTGCAGTAACATTAGCTTTGCTGCCCATTTTACTTTCTGATAAATTCTTTGGATAGGTTGAGGTGGAGAGAGTTGAATCTGAGTCTGCAAATGCAGTCTGTGCTTGTCCAAGGAAAGGGAAAACTCAGCAAGCAGAAGTACGGGCAGTATCTGTCAGGCTTTTCATATGACAGTAGGCAGTAGTTTACAGGATTAGCTGTCAGGCAATACATCTTAATAGTACGAGTCAGCCTTCAAGCACAGCTGTGAAATGTTTTGCAAGTCAGGCACCCTTCTGGTACTTTGTCTCCAGTACTCCTCTGCTGGGTTACTGAGTCAGTGAAAGGTGAAAAGCAGTCCCAGTCATCTCAGCTGGATTTAAAGTGTTACCCAGGCCCTGTTGCCTTGAGAAGGATTTCATAATATGTACAAGAGCACATTATGGTGGGATTTACTTGCTTTGACTTCAACACAGGCATTATATCTGTCTGCAAAGTAGTTCTTACCACTGAGGATAGCCCTTGCTTCAGTTGGCATGGCAGTTAGATAATCTCCAGAATATGACAGGCATGTTCATTAAGCCCAGTGTAGTAAGGAGCAAATCCTGGTTGCCTGTACATCAGGACAAGCACATTCTTCATCCTGTTCCTCTGCTCTTCGTCCTAAGAGCAGAGCAGGGCAGGGCTCCAGCTGTGCAGTTAGGCACAAATGTGTATAGAAATAAGAAGAAAATCTGTGTTGGCCATAGAAGTTTATGCACCTGAAGCAAAACTCTGGAACCAGGTAAAAATTCTGCCTAAGTCCTCCATCTGCTGTTTAGCCTGGGAACTAGTTGAACATTCTCTGAGAACAAGTTAAAAGCAACAAGTCAAAAGGAGCTAGCATCCCAGTCAGCTGAATTTGGTCCAGTGCTTTTGCCTACAGACTCTGGTTTCCATTATCTCTTTTCAAAATTCAGTGTTCACTCAGAGAATTCTTTATTAACCATTAGCATATTTAGACTGTAAAACTTACTGTAGAGGGTACTGTGGGACATGACGTCTCTGATCATCAAATCTAATCTCTGGAATCAAGCAGGATTAACCACTGAAATAATTTCACTTTCAATGTATCCATCTTTATCTCGAACACCACTAATGATGCTGACATAATGACCTCATTAGGTGATTAGGTTCCTAAGCATGAGTTCGTCCTGTTAATCATGTCTGCTGCTGCTATTTCAGTAATTCAGAACTAAAATAATAAATAGCATTTGAATAAAGCCTTGAACATGGTGATAACTTCCATTAATCACCAAAAAAGCTGACCTATTTGCAAAGTGTGACTAGCAGGTGTCATCTTCTTGCCCCCCAAAACTATGTATTTTGTCTTTAATTTCTTCAGAACACTAGCCTTTGGATTTGGCTCAACAACAATCCCTCCTCTCACTCACTTGCAAAATTACAGTTATGTCTTGCCAACGATGCCTGCAAAACAGAGTGACATGTGAAAAAAGATAACATAGAAAGGCACTTTACACTTTGACAAGGAGAACTTGTCAGTATCTGGAGATCTTTTTAAAAAGATTCTTGCAAAAATGTATCAGACATAAAGAATCCCCAGAAAACAATAATAAATATCCCCAAATAGTGTTACTTCTGAAGGAACTATTCTGATTTTTCTCTATTTTTTTTAGCTGTTACCTCTATTGATAGATACCCTAAATGGCCAGTTGGTCATATACATTTTGATTCTTGACAGAGGCAATAAACCCAAGAGGTGCTTGTCTCTCCAGTCCAGCAGGGAATATGGCAAGTAAGCTGAATCTCTACTATTTCTATCAAGAAATTTGAGTAATTAAGAACTTGTGTTGGCCAAGCACTTTGTTGTTGATTTATTTACATTCATCTAATTTTCACTCTTCTATAATGCCATGTGGGAATAAGTCACTTTATAGATCCTTGTCCTTTTGTGTTTTTCTGTAACTTTGTCCAAAGGCAAAAAATAGTGAAAAACTTACTCTTCCCAGCTATTTCTACTTCTGTAGTTTTCTGACCCCACAGTTACACATGCACATACTGTAGGAACATAACTCAGCACAACTAAAACCATAATTTGTAGGACTGTAGGATAACTCTCCCCAGAAGGGAGTTCAGGAAGTCTCTGGTCCAACCTCCTACTCATGGGAGGGTAAGCCGTGAGGTGAGACCAGGTCCCTCAGGGCTTTTTCTTGGGTCTTGAAAACCTCCAAGGATGGAAACTTTCCATCCTGAGCAGTCTATGCCACTGCTTGACGGAATCAATAAAGCACCTGGCAGTTCTTGTTGTAGCCTGTACCCTAGAGATTCTGTGATTTGGTGTCTTTAGAGCATCATCATACTAGAAAAAGAGTGGTTTTGTTCCTGTATATCCCAGACTCCGGGGCAGCCTCAAGGTGTAACCAAGATCCTGACAGTCCCAAGCAGCCTCAGGAAGTCAGAAATGGTAGAAAGCCATTTCTGCTTCCCACAGCCTATTCTGCCTTCAATATAGGTGATCCAAATGCTGCGCCAAAAAAGGTAGAAGGAAAGGCAGTACAAAGGTCAGTCATCTTCCTCTCCCTACAGAATTAATTAAAATGTTGCTGTGCTGTCACAGATGTATGGATCAGCTCTGAGAAGGCAGCTTTGTGCAGAAGGAGCTAAGGCAGGTGGGACTAGATGTACACAAGGCCAGAGTGCAGACATGAGAAGTTTGCATTGAGCATGAAGGGCAGGCCGTGCCAGTGAAGACACAGATGTGGTCACAGCAGTACCGTTTCAGATTGCCGGACCGTGCAGATGAAATGAAGACGGAAAAGCTAAACCTGCCAGCACCATCATGAATACTGCCTGAAAGCATGACCCTTCTGCTCATGCCTCCTGCAGCCTGTCCACAGCTGGACACCCATGGCCCTGGGCAGGGGGGAGGACCATGCTGCTCTTGCTCTTGGTGAGGCTGAGGTTGCAGTTCCTGGGGTCTTGCTCACATCTCCAGCAGGTTTGATTTAGGTTTCAGCCCTGCCATTCTGTTTCCTCTGGGAACTATGACAGAAGTAATTAGAAACCCAGAGGCCTCTGAAAGCAAAGTGTTATTAACTAGGACAAAAGTCTGTCAATGAAATGTATATAATAACACTAAGGTATACAATGTGTATGGTTGTTTTTCTAGAGGTTAGCACAGTTGCTGTTTGGGAAGTCCCTTTAACTCCTCCACAGTCTGTGTAATGGCTTTCCTCCCTGACAGAATGCACTCTCGTTCTTCTCCTGAGGTGAATTTCTTGAGATGTTGAAATCCTTTTTCCAAATGTAATTCTTGTCCTGCAAAACTGCTGTGCCACTTTGCCCTGGAGTCTGGCAGTATGTCTCTGTCCTATCACCTCTAGTGTTTCCTTGGACACCACTTACTCAGAGAGTGCATGACCAGCAGGACCTCAAGATCACCTTATATGACCTCTTATACATCACAGGCCTCTACATTTCACTGAGTTATCTCCGTATGGAAATTGTGTGATGAAACTGGAGCAGTGAAATGGCTCTTAGTCCAAGGGTAACTTTACTCTTGTAAACCCAGTCCTCTCCTTGTCAGACTGTTGATTACCTGGCTTGCAAATAGACTAATAAACAACCTCTGCTGTGAAGTGTGTCTCCCTTCCCGTTTTACAGAGTCAGTCTCTCGTTATCCTTGGACTAGCACTCCTAATTCACAATAAGGGGCCTAGACATGTGGATAGCTCTGCATGCAGGAGTGACATGGGCAAGGTTCATTCCTAAGGCAAGGAAACAGATGCTCCTAGACAAATAGAATGGCTACATCTGCTGTGTTCCAAAAATGTTTCCCAAGTCGTGGGTTAAAGCGTGCCTCCGACTTGTTCCCTGAGACCCCCAGGCAGAGAAGTGCCCTTCTTTGCAGCCTGGCCTTTCCAAGGTGCCAGCCAGAGGAGGAGTGTCCCTTTCACACGGCAGGCAAAGTGTTTCCCAAGTGCAGGCATGAGAGCTAGGGATGATGCATGAGTGAACAAAGGCTGCAAGACTGAGGTTTTTTGTAAGAAGTATAGATATGTAAAGAAATAAAGCAATATTAGATTGTCATATTCCTCCTGAAAAGGACTTGTTTCTTCAATCTCAAAAGGAATTGGTTTGACTTTTCACACCTGTGTATCATGTTTTCTGATTGCTGAACAGTAACAGGTTGAAAAGGGTTATTGTTGTTTCATAGAAGAACAAGATTAAAAAACTTGTTATTTCTGGACAAGTAGAGACACTAAAATCAGGGTGTACTGTAGACTGACATTCAATTATGTAATGAGGAAGGAGAGGAAGCATGCAATAAAACAAATAAAAGTAATTGTAATGTGGTTTATTGAAAAGATCAAGTAGATTGAAAATGCTATTGGGCTGAGCAAAAATAGCATCACGCGACTATTATAAGTTCATTTCTCTTTTGCTAGCAGATTAGGGACTTCTTCCCGCTTGCTTTTTCAGTACTGAGTATCAACGAGGGAAATAACAGTCTGCCTCCCTGAAGCTTTCTGAGCTGATGAGCTGTTGTTGCTTTCTTTTGAGATTCAGCTTTCTGAGGTTTTGAGTCTGTGAGTGACCTATGCTACAAGCAAAGCAGGAAAGTTAATACACTTCTTAATTAACTTCTGCTGGATTCACTTATTTTTATGCAAATCAGGAAAAGGCCACATAGGCAAATGTCTGCAACTGTCTAAAAGCTACCAGTGACTGAATGGCTACTATAAACTCTGCTGAAATGATAGCTGCAGCAGTGAAGCAAGTGAAATCTTGAAGAAGAGGCAATCATATGTGAGACCGGAGCTCTCCCCATCCTCCTCCAGAGATACGGAGCTATCCCAGATGTTCCATTTCTGAACTGCTTGTGAACCTTGTACTATCATAAGCTAAGGCATTCACTGATTATTTATTGTACTTTTTATTGTGCCTTTGTTGCTTACCCAAGGTGATGGAAACAAATAAATTCTATTTAATTTTACCTTTTCTGTATTGTATAATCTATCTTTTTTATATGGACTCAGCTGCTTGGTCTCAGGCTCCAATGGTATTGCAATGTAATTCTCCCTGTCTCTGTGTGTGTGTGTAAATATTCCCCTACAAGAGCGAAAATTATTACAGCCAGTTGGTATATTCCCTCCCGCAACTAATGAGAAATAGAAAATATTGTTATGGTGGATGTGAAAAATAGGCATTGTTACCCACAACCTTCCTCACCCTGTGTGTGACACAGGTGGGGTGTCTCGCCTTGCTTATGCCACAAAGGAGTGAGGTGCCAGCAGGAGAAGCAGCTCTGTCTGTGTGCTTCCATGCTCTCCTCCTCTTGCTTTGTTAGATAGAGTTGCTGTCTAGGAACTAACTGTATGTGGGCTTTGTGCTGAGATTCCCCACAGCTATGCTGCCTTTCCATAACTGTTCATCCACTAGTGTGTATGAATAAACATGCTACGCTCAGATTCAGAACTGCTGGCTTCTCATCTCCTAAGAAGTTGACTTGTCATTATTTGTAACAACCTGGTGGATGGCAACCATGGTGCTCAAATGGGACACTGTGCAAGGAGGCTGAGGAATAACATGAAGGTTGTGCCACTGTGCTCTACCCTTGCTTCTTTTTCTCATAGTCAGCCTCACGTGTTGGAAACCTGTCCCTTCTCTGAGTCTTTCTCAGGTGTTGGGAGGTGGGTGGAGTAGTTGGGGTCTCATAATAAAAACTTTCCTGAGAAGATGCTCGGAAGGATTTTGAGTAAAGGGCTTTTGTGCAAAGCAATGCCTTGCCTCTGTGGCTGCTCCTTGTCCCCCAAAAGCACCGTAACAAAGGCTGTCACCACTGCCCTATGCAGCATCATGTCTGAAGATACCTGGGCTAGTTTTACATAAGCTAGACAGAAGCACTACAGTTTCAGGATGGCACTCAACCCAAACTCACCAGATGTATGAATACCTCCTCTCCAGAATGCCATGCAGGAACAAGTGGGATGAATCTCAGCTCTAAGCTAATGTTGACCCATGTGGTGTTGCAGCAGAGTGTGCTAACAAAAGGTCTTCTCATTTCCTCCAGCTGCAACTATTTCATTCTGGGTATAAAACCAAATACAAATGTAATATTTGATTTATTAGTAATAATCAAGCAATGTTTATATAAAATGAAAAAGGTTTAATATAAACAAATTGTTATATCAAATATTAAAATTTAAACATTAATAAATTAAAGTATAATTTTGGTATAAATCAAACAGCAAGTATAGTCAATCAGACAAATGAAAAAGAGATCATGACTCTTCCTCTTGGTAGCTCTGGTGCTTGCTTGAGAAATGACGGGCTGTGTCCAGTCTTGGCCAGAGTTGTTTCAGTACCTCAGTTTTCTCACCCCTGAAGAAATGTGGTGGAAGAGGCTGACTGCCTGCCTGAATCCCCAGGAAAAGTCAAACAGCCTTGGGAGTACAAGTTACGTTAGATATTAGGCCAGAGCTGCAACCACTGGAATTTGGGTTTCTTTTATTGGAGCTGGGAACCAAGGGATGCCGAAGTACTGCAGTACTGCAGAAGAGCAGTTTCAGCAATTCCAAGAGACTCAGCTGGAACAGGAAAAACTAAGTTTTAACTCTCTAAAATCTGGCTAAACTGGAGTGAGAGTCCAAGTCCCCACATCCAGGGAGAGTGTTCAACCTACTTGGAGATGGATGTGCCCATCTTTATAAAAATTTCTCATTTGTTGACACTACTACCCTGCGTATAAGTTTTACTGGTGCCATGTTGTCCCTCTAGCCACTGGTTAGCCTCTGGTCCTGCTGCAAGTCCTGTCAGGTCTCGAGTGGGGTTGGAGCACAGCTACAAGGTCAGACCCCCAGGAGATGACTTCCCCACTTAGCTTAAGGGTTGTGCTTCGGGCACTAGGATTTAGGTTGAGGCTAGGCCCCTGGGCAGTGCGTTAGCCAGTTGGTGTGGCTGTTGTTGCAAGAGCTTTGTTTATCGACCGAAACTCAGAAGTAAAAAAGGACTTGGTCCCCTGTGAAATCAGGTGGCCATGGAGAGGTGTTTTGATTTTATTTATGGAGGATGTTGGTGATCAAAAAGACTGACTCAGTTCAGCACCTTTGAGAACCTGTGTTTAAACTCATGTGACAATTTTGGAAAACTAGACTTAGAACCAGACTTAGTGCTAGAAGGCAAAACACTTCTTCAGCATAAACCACAAAAAGGTGTCATCGGACTAACCTCTAGCATGTTCAGCTGTTAATCAGGGGGATGAAATGCTTAACAAAAAATACATTTTCACAATTATACAAATTCTATTCTTATCTTTTGGTAAAATTAATCCAGTTGAGTGTTACATTAATGAAGATGCCAGATGTGCCATAGCTGAATGTCAGCATGCAGGGAAACGGCTACAATGGGAGCTGAACATGCTTAGCACTGTGTTTGAAATCAGGCCAAGAGTGCTCAGACTGCGAGGGATACTGAGCCACATGAACGGCATCTTGAGTAATTATTAAAACATTAAAAAACACTGTTCTCAATCAGTCACTACTGACTGTATGATGCAGTCAGCTGCTGATATTACTAAACAGAATATATCTAATATTGTTCCTCCCAGTAATTTTGTCTAATCATGGAAAAAAACCCGGCATGGCTACGCTGCAACATTAAATGCAGAAAGCCATGAGATGGCGTAACGCTACATGTGCAGTATGATAGTGAGACAAAGTGAAAGTAATTGGAAACAATTTTATTGGACACAGCAAAAGTTTGGCATCATATTTATGATAGACCCCTGTGTGCAAGAAATCCGTTCATCATGATGGCAGCAGGGCTGTCTGCATGGACCTACAGTTTCCCTCTGCACTGGTCAAAAGGGGGCTGCCAAATAAAGGGGCTGTCCTGAGGACAGGAGCTTCCGACAGCCCCCCTGTTTGTGGGCAGATCCCAAACTGGACTTGAGGTATGCATTCATTTGGTTTAATCAGTAGGAATAACGTTACACAAACACTCTTGTTCTGATCCACTCGGCTGTTGGATTAGTCTGAAATGGCCACTGAGCACCCAGTAGCAAACACATCTAAACGCTATCGTACCGGCACAGGGAGTATTTCCAGAATGTTGGCAGTTGCCATCCAGCCACAGTTTGGAGAAACAGCGCGTTTAACGAAGGGTGTTACCAAACAGGTGCTAGGGGTACACGGGACAGAGGTGAGCGTGTGAGTTGGGGGTGCTACGGCTGGACCCACACGGTGACGGCATGTGGTGGCGACGGTTGCACCGGGCGGCCAGCCCTGCAGCCAACCTTGTACCGCCCTGGCTGCAGACACGGAGGCTTTGGAGGCTCTGTGCCTTCCACTTCCAAGAGCTGCCAGGGAGAATGAACCTCATCTCCTTTCCACTTATGGAAACATGTGGTTGCCATGGGGGGAATAGGAGAGAGGAGAATCTCTTAGTAGCATAATCCGACTCAAGTGAGGTTCAGCTCGTGCTGAAAACAGCTGGCTTTTTGCCCAGAATGGAGAATGAACTTTAGAGGATTTTGAGTGAGCGAGCCCCATCTTCAAAAGCATTCCTCTGGTAGAGCAACACGCTCTGCTGGATCTTGTCTGAAGACCTGTTAGGCTGAGACTGCTGAGGTACTCGGAGTAAACCGACATATTAAAAATTAATATTGGCAAAAGGAATAGTTCCTATAAACAGACATTACCGACCTGAAATCTAGTCATTAAAAACAAAAAAAGCAAAAGTAATTTCGAGTATTACATCTATCTGATTTCCCTGGGGGACACTCTCCAGCTTTATAACCACATTTCCCTGCTTTTTATGAATGTTCCTCTCACCTTCACAGCTTTGGGTAAGGTTCACACAAACAGGAATATAGGGAAAGAATCTTTGCCAGAATAAGTAGGGGGAACGATAGAACGGAAAAGGTGAAATTTGAAATTTATTTGACTTCCAGAACTTCGCAAAATTATCATGTAATATGTTTCAGAGAGACATGATCGATTTAAAAGATATATATATACACCTTTATATGTATGTATAGGTTTTACGTCCTCTGAGCCTAATTAAATTTTTAAAGAGAAATTACTCTTTAGAATAAAGAAATATTAAACCCACGTTCATTCCATTTCTTTACAGAGATATTCCCCATACTTGAGAGAGACTTAACACTATGGTTTCTAACAAGCCTCGCCCAGGCATGAACTCGAAGTGCACCGCCCCGATGAAAAATGTACGGAGCTCTGAACTTTACAGCAACTGCCATCCCTCCCGCAGACCCTTACGTGCCTCTCTGGCAGCGTAAGAGCAAGGGTGTTGTTTAGAGGCATTTTTTATTTACACATTTTCCGAGTGACTGAGGAGGAGACGGGCCACGCCACGGTTCAGGGGACAGACGTACGGCAGTTCCGCGGTGTTCACGCCGCACCGGCCGGTGGAGGAGGTGTCGCGTTGCTTGGCTGTAGGCAAGAGTCAATTGACTAGCAAATACACCGCCCCCAAAAGACAACTAAACACCACAAAAGAAAACCGGTATTTAATGGGGGGAAGTTTGGGGCTAAGGAGGCGCTCAGCCGGGCAGCCCGCTGGCCCGGCTCCCCCCTCGCCCCTCCCCAGCGTGGAGCTCAGCGGGCGGGACGGTGGCACCAGCTTGCAGGGACGGACCCCCACCCCGGGGGAACACTCACCCTGGGGAGGGGACACCCCCCGGGGAGGGGACCCACGCCCCCCCCCCGGCCCCCGCCCGACCCCCGGCAGCGGGGAGGGGGGAGCGGGGGCGCTGCCGCCGGCGCTGGCGCCCCCTGGCGGCCTCCGGCGGGCGCGGCCGGCGGCCCCGCGGCGCGCAGGGGCGGTCGCCTCCACACACGGCTCCGAGGGGGCTCCGCCGCCGCCGCCGCCGTGACGGGCCGTGACGGGCCGGGCCGGGCCGGCCCGCGGCGGCAGCCGTGCGCTGGGGCTGTGGCGAGCGGGGAACAAAGGGGATCGAGGCGGCGCAGCGGCGGCGGCTCCGCCGGGGGGAGGCACCGGCTGGGCGCGGGGAGGAGGAGGAGGAGGGAGGAGGAGGGAGGAGGAGGAGGAGGAGGGTCGCCCAACTGCTGCCACTTCGTCGACCGTGAGCGGCACTCGCTGGCGGCGGCGGCGGCAGCCCGCCCCTCGCTGCATGGCAGCCCAGTGAGGGAGGAGCGGGCGAGGGTCTGGTGCTGCCCGGAAGCCGAGGGAGCCAGCGCCGGCGGCGGCAGCAGCGCCCGCCGCCCTCCCGCCGGGATGCGCCCCGCTCTCCGCCCCGCTCTCCGCTGAGGCGCAGCCCCGCCGCGATGCTCTCCCCCGAGCGCCACCGCCACCACCGCCACCCCCCGCCGCCGCAGCCGCCGCCGCCGCCGCACCACCCGCCGCAGCCCAGCCATGTCGTGGCCACCATCGAGAACCTGCCGGCGGAGGGCGGCAGCGGCGGCGGCAGGAGCGGTATCTCCGCGCCCTCCTCCAGCGTGCGCCAGAGGATCAGGAAAGTGCTGAACAGGTGAGGCCGAGGGATGGACCAGGGCTCCGGCGGCGCGGCGCGGCTCCCCGCCTCGCCGCCGCCCGCCCTGGGGCGCGCAGGTCCCGAGGGCGGCCGTCGGGGGAGCCCCGGGCCGGCCCCCCTCGGCGGGGTGGAGCGGTGGGGCAGCGAAGGCTCCGGCGGGGCGGCTGGCTCCTGGCAGCGCCTTTCCCCGTGGAAGCCGCGGTCAGGGCGCGGTGTCGCGGAGCCTCCCCCGGCCCGTTGTCGCCTCTGAGGTGGCGGCGTGCGGCGCGGCCCCGGCCCGCACCCTCCCCGCCGGGGGCTGGGACCGCGACCGGCGCCGGTCGCACCTGCCCTGCCCGCGGGCACACCCCCACAGCCGGGCCCCCGCGCCTCCCGCCTGCTGCGGCTTCCCTGGCCCGTCGCGGACACGCGGGGGGCGGCGGGGAGGAGGGAGCCGGCGTCCCCGCAGCCGCAGCCCGGCCGGTGGCGGAGGCGCCACCGGGGAAGTTGGAGCGCGGGCCCCGGGCGAGGGGGGCGGCGGGGAAGGGGCAGCCCCCCCCGTCCCGGCGGGGGCCCGCCAGCAGCAGCCCGGCGGGGCCCGATGCTCCAGGGTGCCGGGGGGCCCCGGGTGGGATTTTTGCCCGATGTCCGCCCAGCTGGCGTGGTCGGGGCGAAGCATCCTCCGGCTCCCCGACCGGGTGCTGCCGGGGCGCCGGCTGGCCGGGTCGGCTGTGCGTGTGGCTCGGAATTGTCAGTGCAACAGTGCAACAGAGGAAAACTGCAGGGTAGTCGGGGTAAATTATTTCCCCGAAGGCACAAGGAAACACTGGAACCATCGTACTTAAATCCTTCATGCTCGCCTCTTTGCCACTTGTTTCTTCTGCGCTGCATTTGATAAGGGCTGAGGTTTTTACTACAGACCAGAGCCTATCCGGAGCCAAACTGGTTGCACTTCTCCAGAAGGAGTCTCTGAGCTCCTGGCTGAAAAGCCAGCTGAAGCCATCACTTCTGTCTAATGACTTTACGTGCTAAATAGAGTAGTTGCGCCGTTATGAGCAGCAATGGAATGGTGCGTACCAGTGTCAGCCCCATTGTCCCCGCTTTAGTTTTGGATACGTGTAATATGGATGAGCTACTAAGAAAAACAGCACTTCTGTCTGGATATACTAGTTCTGAAGATGAAGGTGTTGACTCTTTCAAGCTTTTAAACATTAGGAAATTATCATCGTTACTATCTTTCTTACAAATACCTGAAGGTATTTGACTGCTCACAGATCATTGCTGTTTACATGCAATTAATTAGCTGTTTCCATTCAAGGAGGAGCTTGAAAAACATCAGTAAGGGAGGAAATATTTATCGTTCGTTATTTGAGCATGAGAAGGATTGAAAAGAAGTTGAAACAAGTAAGAGCTGCTTCAGCTCAAACTCAATTACACGTTTTCTTGCACATTTGCATTTGCAACTCTCAGTATAGTAAAATTCACTCAGTTCCTCAAGCCAATGGTCTGTGTCATCTTAGGTGTCCTGTGCTTGTAAAATCCTGCTCTCCTGCAGCTTGGTCAACCTGAGGTATGTGTCTGTCCTGAAATAAGACACTAGAGAAAAGAAATTTTCTCAGGGGCAGAGAGAGATGTATGAAGATGTGGTGAGGGGATCAGATACAGAAGCAAAAGATACTCAAGGGTGGTAATAGCGACATTTGGGAAGCCATCAAATTTACCACAGTCTTCATGGCTGGGAGGTTTTGGATTAATTCATATAGTTCAAGCAGTTACCATGCTTAGGCATATAGATGACTCAGCCATAGATAAAGAGTCAAATCAATATTTACAGTTATATATACACATGATTGAAATAAGACTATCTAGATATTTTTTTGAAGGGGGGAAAGGGTAGAAACTGGCTGTGGTGACCAAAGTTCAAATCTCTCTTCTTATTCACAGACTTGAATCTAGGAATGAGATCTCCCATTGCCCAGAGAAGCACCCTAACAAATAGGAGCCCAGTCACTTTCACGTGAACATGTTCTTTTCTCCTTCTCAAACATGAAATGAGAGTCAAATTTTTGCAAATTTATGTGATTTATGGAGAGGGAGGAGGCTTGTTACTGTGGTGTTTTAAGGCAGCCTTTTCTTTGTGTAAGAGAATCCTTAGCCCATCCCACAGCCTGTATCAAAGGAAATTTTGCTGGAGTTAGGTTTCCTTCAACTTTACATGGGAACTTATGACTCAGCGCATGTATCGTCATGGCTTTCATGCAGTATTTCTGTTGATACAGTGAAGTGAATCCTGACACAATGTTTATGTTTTCATCTTCTATGGAAACATTAGCATGCAAATGTGTAAGGGAAAGGAAGAAATATGTATGCCATATCACTGAAGAAGGAGTCCAGAACAAACCAAGCATTGGCTTCTTCAATTAATGTTTTTCTACTGGAGAAGGGTAACAGTTTCCCTGTGCTGTCTATGCTTTGTGTGGACCATTTGCTTGAGACCCATTTGTGAAAGGTTCCCCATTGAGTCACTGAGTTGAGCTCATGTGTGCTTCTGTTTTCTGCTAGACAAAGTGAGGGCTCCTCAGGCAGACAAACAAAATAAAAAGGTTGACAAAAGCTGGGATTGCTGGAAATCTGCTTGTAGCTGGTAGAATCACAGAATCAGAGAATGATTTGGGTCACAAGGGACCTTTAAAGGTCATCTAGTCCACCACCGTGCAATGAACAGGGACATCTTCAACTAGATTGGGTTGCTCAGAGCCCCATCCAACCTGACCTTGAATGCTTCTAGGGATGGGGCATCTACAACCTCTCTGGGCAACCTGTTCTGATGTTTCACCACCCTCATTGTAAAAAATTTCTGCCTTATATCTAGTCTGGATCTACCCTTTTCTAATTTAAAACCATTACTCCTTGTCCTATCGCAACAGGCCCTACTAAAAAGTCTGTCCCCAGGGAGGGGACAGACTGGTATGGTCAGGGAGGAAACAAGACAGCAGGAGAGTGGGGCTAGACACTGGCAGAAACTGAGGATTATTTCTCTCTCAATTTATATGTAGTAGTTTGGTCACCCAGGCACTTGGTGATTCCTGAAGTGCCTTCGAAGGCTCCTCTTAAAATTTCTTTACAAGCTATGGAAACTTATTTTAACTTCACCTTCCAACTTCTCCTCCTTGTTCACTCAGTAGATCCCAAGATAATAGCGAAACACTGGAACAACCTCCCCAGGGTGTTTGAGAGAGAACGTACTGAAAGCAGAGCTGGTTGACTGTAAAAATCTATTTCAGTGATCACAGCAAACACTGCACTCTGGTTTTCTGTTATGGCCAACTTTTTCACAAAGTAAAACACAAAACTGAAGGGTCAGAATCATGGAGGACTGGAGGTGCTCAATGAAATTGTGGGATTTACTGGAATAGTTTGGATATAAATTCTGAGCTGCCAGTGATGGTGAACGGGACCTGCTGCAACAGGAACAAGCTTCCTGTTATCCTTTTGAAGTCTGGAAAGGATGGCTTTGAATTGCCGTGGCATTAAGGAGAAATGTCATGGTGATTACATGCTGCAAATACGTTCCTGGACCTGTGACTCACACCCGTGGTCCATGAATCCCAGCTGCAGCGCCCTGCCTGGTACCTTCCTTGTAACATTTGCTGAGCAGGTGTCCCTGGCTGACCCTGCCCTGCTATATTGCAGGGGAGAGAAAGAGTAATGTTGGCTGCTTGATTGCTTGCTTGCTTCCCTACAGCCTCTGCGAAGCCAAAATTGGACTCCACCAACTCTGTCTGCTTGTAGAGGACCACTTAATAAGCAGTGACTCACCTGCTCCGCATTACCTCCCACCTGTAGTGGGAAGCAAGAAAAAAAGGAGAAAATCATGCGGTTTGGAGTTCTGCGGTTCTCCATGCCTCCACCCGACACCTGTGTACTTCAGAGATACCTGTTGGTGGGTCTGAACTCGCTCTGTCTGGCTGTACTCCAGCACAGACGGGTGGCTTGTCTCCCTTCCTTGCACTCCCTGGGTGACCTGAAGGGTCAAGAGCAGAACATGGCCTGTGGCCCCTGAAGCCTTTTGAACTAATTTACAGTCGATCTCCTCTTGGGAAGGCTGTTTATCACCTCTTTAGAGGAACACTGCCTAAACACAGGGGTAGGAGGTTGCCAAACAATCTCTTTGGGGGATTCTTGCAAATTATCTAAATGAGAGCCAACAAATGAGGTACCGGCTTATACATGGACATTATCTCTGTAGTCCTAGGCACCAGGACAAGGAGGGAAAATGAAGTTTCTGCAAGGAAAATGAGTTAATATCTTTAGATACTGTGGCAAAGTTATTTTACCTGAGTAAATGAGATTATTCCAGGAAACAAAAACCACACTAGCTGCATCGGTAAACTCAGGTCTCCAAAGGAACATCTAAGGCCCTGCTGTTGTATTGCCTTCCTTGATGAGGACTTTTTAGAAAGCTGGATGGCACACATATTGTTCTGAGTTTATTGACTTCTATCTTTTAGTACTTTCTTAGGGAATACCTGCTATAAAATCTAGCTGTGCCTTATCTTGCTGTTTCAAGGACGTCTTCATGTGCCTTTTCTTGCTCTCTGTTGTTAAATGGCATTTCGTATTTTTCAGAAATTTCCTAAAAATCATATCAGACTATTAGAGACATATTCAACTTGATATCAGAAAATGGAATAAGAGTAACTGAGGCACTCAGTCTCATGCCATCTTTTAAATAGCTTTGTAGTTATGTTCTCTGCACTAGCAAGTTGTGAAAGCTTTCTCTGGAGCAGTGTGAGTCTCTCTCCACTTCTTTGCTCACTTACTTTATCAGATAAATTTTAACCTTGTGCATATAGCCAGTGTATGGTCTTAATTATCACTACCTTTCTTAGGAAAAGGAAGAAAAAATATTGTTGCTAATAAGTATAATTCATTAAGCTAGGCAGTGATTTATTGAAAAAATTATATGAAGAAAAGCAATTTTGATTTGTCTTGTCGGAAGACCTGGCTGTTTGGGTGGTCTGAGTAGAACTGTTGCCTTTTTAGTATGTTACAGGGCCAATTCATCCCTTGTAATGGAGTTGAGGAAGAATCTGGCCTACTAGCTGGCTAACTTTGAACTTGCAGTCATGTGTCAAGGCTACTCACTCTTTAGAGATGAGAGCTGTTTAAATGACACTGCAAGTATCAAAAGCTATAACCCAATGATTTTTTTTTTTTTCTAATAATGCATATCCACATAGTAAATCAGACAGAGGGAGTTTATGTACTAAAAAGAACCTGAAACTGAATAATAATAATGAGATTGAGGCAATGTATTTCATTGCCCCAAAGCAATAACGTCTTCCAGTTGACTGGTCCAAACCAAACAATTTATGGCATTTTTCCTTAATGAAAAACAAGTCAAGGATCAAACATATCATTTTTGGAATCCAAAAAAAGAGTGGGTATTCATAACCTCCAGTTGCTTTTCTTTTTCTTCAAAACAAAAGGATTGGCCTCCTTTGGAATTTTTATTCTTAAAAAGCACAAATAGCTTCTCAAAGTCCACTCAGAATAACAGTGACTGTAAAAGAATGAGCCTGAGCACAATTCAGATAGCTATAGCTCTTCTTTTACGTAAAAATATTGATACCATTCAGAAGTAAGTCAAAGAAAATTAGTTCAGAGCGTAGATAAAGCAACTAGGTTGCTTTACTGTTGGTATTATTCTTTTTGGTTGGGGAAGTGGGAAGGTCGTATCTGCCTGTAGGAAAACATCCTGGGAGAGGACATAGAAATCAGCTGATGAAAAATTGTCCACTGTTTCCTTTTCTCATTATTTCCTTGTAATCACCATTTTGAAAGCAAGTGACCTCTGCGAATTAGCTACGCTCCCAATGATTTGGGTGCATAAGGGAAATACCTGTAAAATGGGAGGAAAACATGCTCTTCCTTTTCCCCTCCAGACAGCTTATTTCAGTGAGTGCACACTTACTGGCATGCCATAGTACACTTAAAATGCTTTGAATTTGGGGTAAAGAAGAGCTAAAGTACATAAAGCTTCCATGTTGCTGCTATAGCAGGTTCTAGAAGTCTAAGTATGGTTTAAAAGTGTCTGAGCATGATTTCCTTAACAGGTTTTAGAGTCAGTGTCAGAAAGCTTTGTCCCCTTTGCCTCGCTTTTGCTCCTGAGAATTTGCACCTTAGGAGATACAAGCCTTGCCAGTCCTATTCTGAAATAGGAATTGTTTGGAGTGATTTGATACAGTTAAGTGCACTGTAAACTAAACCCGACAGCCCACATACTGATTGGGAAAAGGCTTTTCCTAGGAGGGGCACTTTGGCAAGGCAAAATATGTGGGTGTCTTCTGTCTACCTATGACATTCAGAAGGTCAGTACTTACTGGGTGCCTGTCTGTAAGTGGGAATTTTTGACACTGGCTGTGCCGTGGGCTTTGGGAAGGGGTTACTGCCTCTTGAACTAGGGGGGTTTCAAAGGAGCAGCACTATAAATGGCTCCATAGAGAAAGCTGGAGGAATGGACAGAGTGGCTCTTATGGGATGGACAGAGCAGCTTTAATGTGCTAATGAGGGGAAGGCCAGATGCCAGCAGCGATCAGAAGGGCTCTTTGTGGCTCTGTCTCTTTGGAGATGGCTGGAGTCTCTGTCCTTATCGGGGTTGTTTCTGCAGGGAGAGGGAAACACTGGGGCTATTAGTGAGGTGTTCCCTTCCTTTAAGTCAGCAGATAGTTTACAGATCAGCACGTGAATACTGATTAGGGCTAATTACCAGGCAAGCTTAGGAGAAAGAACTTGCTGAAGAAGCTTGACTTTAAAAAGCTGCAAAAAATCGCCCCCCCCAAACTCACCAACAACAGAAGACTCAAAGGCTTGTGAGCTGAGCTCAAACTCAGCTGAAATCACCTGTTGCAAGAACAGCTGTATGGGGACTCATAAATTGCTATGACTGTAAAGTGTGTAAGTATTGGTGGTTGTGAAATTCATGTTGTGAACCACGTAATCTACCTGTCTCTGCTTATTTATGTCTGTCATCTGTCTCTCTGGGACTTTTACTGAAAACACGCCAGTCTTGAAGCCTGTCTTTCAGCTTTCTCTGACTTGGTTTCTCTCGTGATTTAAGAAAGCATTTCTTCGATGCATATTCACTCTCTGTCATTTTTCTCAGAAACACCAAATGATTGAGGTAGCGGGTTTGACTCCCATGCATCACATTCTTCTCAGTACAGCTGGAACTGAAGAGCAAATGTCAGAGGAGGGAGTGTCCCCACAGCCTAGCTGTGCTCGGTGAGAGCACCTGTGTGGCAGTACTGTGCTGTGCTTCTGCAGGGAGCGCGCCTGCTTTTTGGCATGTGCCACAGTACATGGTGCTAGCCAAATAATTTCCTAGATGGAGTGGATGACCCTTGATCTGACCAGAAGGGTCTGCCCAGAAATGACGCCATGTAGGTACCACTGCAAAATATAGTGACACTTCTTAAGCCAGCCTTCTGTTTGTAGCCGATGCACTCATTTCGGCTCTTAATTTCAGTTTCCCCTTGGTGTGGTGGTCAGTTGCTTCCTTAGGCTGCCTTTTTCCATAATGATGCGGGAGGTCATGCTCTACCTTTGGATAGGTCTGACCTGTGGTGACATGTAGGAATTTAGGAGCCGGATAGCGAATTTTCTCTTTGCTGTAACTTTTTTCCTGTCAGAAAATGTAGGAGTCAAAACCTTGGCAAGAAGGATTGGATTTTCTCCGGACTGCATGTTCAGCAGGGTTTCTTATGTCCAGACTAGATTTTTTGTGGATGGAGAGTGAGTAAGACATCATGGTAATCTGGTGATGGGAGTAATGTTATAGGAGACCTGATTTAATTCTTCTTTGATGCATCCCTGAGGGCTGTTGTGAACACATGGACTGTGAGGTTCTCTTGGGATGGAGAACCTCAAAAGGTCATGGTTTTGTCCTAATGCAGAATGGGAGAAGTTTTGAAAATTAAAAGTTTGGAACTAGAAGGTGCTTTTTTGCCCAGCTCATCTCCCAAGGCATTTCAGGCTTCAAGGTGTTAATTTACGAAAGCACACTATGCTTGAAACAGATTGCTGCATCTCTAATACAGATAAATGAGGTAATTTATGTCCGGTAGCAAGACCATAATTATTACCTCCCAAGCCCTAGTGTTAATTGCAACCTGTAAGCCAGTATTAGCTGATGATGGAATGGAAACAAAATTTGAAACATTTATAGTGATGGCCATTAGTTTACTTAGCCCTCTCTGGTGTTCATTTGTCAAAGACACTGTTGCGTGCATGTCCAGAAGCCTGCTTCACTGTCTTTTGTTGGGCTGCATTGATTTTAAAATGGTGCTGTCTCTTGTATGACATTCATTCTCATTACTTTTCTCATCTGGCAAGTGTTTTGATGTCACCTGACTTTTTCGGGTTTCCATTTGGTAGAAATGGAAAATGAGTTAAGAGGGGACGAAATGTTTCCCCCCCATTTGGTGGGAAAGAGACACCAGAGTCTGTGCTCATTGACGTGGAAGAGAGCTCCACAGCTCCACTCCTGGATCTCTCCAGACTAATAACTAAAATCCCGATCCTTCATGTAGCCTTGGGGCTGTTAGCTCAGACCCTTTCAGCAAAAGGGAGAGTTTGAGGGCGACGGGCTGTGTGAGAAGTTGTGGCTACAGGGTAGAAGTAGGGGGACTTCTCTCTGCCTTTTTTTGAAGAGAGGAGGTAGATTGTCTAACTCTTCAAGAGGAGGCCTGAGGCGAGTCACTGACAGGTAGGGGCCTAATGCTCCAAGGGGAGTAAGGCATAAGCTGTACCCTATCCTATGCTTTCTGTTTTTTACCAAGATTTGGATCTTTGTGTATCCAGGTGCCTCTGTGGCTATCCCAGGGTGCAATATTCTTCTGCATGGATCTTTGCTTTTTTTTCCCCCATGATGATGAGACAAATGCTGGAAAATACTTAATAAAATTAAATTAATTACCTTGTGATTATTCTAAGCCCAGATATTTTATGGAGTTTATGTGTTTTCAGTGGCTTCTGCAGCCTGATTTGGGCCATTTACCTTCTGAACTCTCTTCTTGCTAGAAGCTGAGCACCATAATGAAACTGAGCAAGTGTTTCTTTCGTGTTGCTCCTTTCCTTTTCTCTCTCTGCTGCTGATACAGACAGGAAATGCTTTTGATTGTGGCTTTTTAACTCCCTGCTGCCAGTATTTTGAGGTCTGTAGGGACTGTCCTGGGTAGACTGAAAGTAAGGAAGGACAGCAAGTAGCAAGTAGGTTGGGAAGAGTTGAGCAGGCAGCTGGAAAATATTTTAATGGGTATGGGATTTGATACTTGAAGGAAATAAAACTTTAATATTGTAGATATAATTTTCATCAGGCTGGGTATGAGGATTAAGTACCGTCAGGCAGAAGTTTCCAAGTTTCATCAAACGTGGTGGGGAAAAAGCCAGCACCCAAATATATGTAATGATCAGACTAAAGTGACTCATTTTCCTGTGTGACCTACCTGATATGCAGAAGTAACTTTCAGTCAGATTTTGGATATCTGAACCCCGCTGTTGGGTGCCTGGTGTGCTGAGGGGATGCTTTGTAGAAGAATGACTGTTTTTCTGGAATTTAGAGTGCGGTCCGACTCATCCCAGAGAAGACAAAACCTGTGTGTAGCCTTGGAGACCTTGCTCTGTTGCTTCCTCTTCAAGTTCTTCTACCAAAGCTGCTTTGCTTTGATTTAGTGCTCACCAGCATTTTTTGGACAGTGTACTTCAGTGTTTTTTCAGGTCCAGTTTGTAGTGGGGGTGGGGGAAATCATGTCTTTGAAGAGAGAGTCAGCAGAGTCCAGGACATTTGGAGGACTTAATGTAGAAGCACAGGTGCAAGGTGATGTGACGGATGTCATACATGTATGAAGGCACCATTTACTGGCATTGAAAAGGAATATTCCAGGTTTTCTCTCATTTAAACAAATAGGTGACATCTTACCAGAACATCTCAAGGAGTCAGGTAGAGTGGTCAGGGTGAGATGGAGTGCCATGTGGTGTTTGGAGGATTGCCAGAAGCGCAAGAGTTATGTTGCATCTATACTAACCAAGGGAAATCTCTGGAATTCAGAGTTTCTGCTGCTCTAAAGAGGTTACTTGAGTTTAAGACACCAAATAATTCCCTAATAATTCAGTTGAAGAAAGGACTCTATGTGTGTAAGTGTGTGAGATCTTTTAGGATGAACTACAAGTTACCCGAGTTTAACATCCCATTATAAATAAATAAATTATAGCACATTCTAACTTGTAGAAGAATTTCTGTTAAAGTTGATGTCTGAAATTGCTCATACTTATCGATTTGGTAGGTATTACTGTGTTAATGGAACCTATTATTACTCAGCTAGATTAATTTATTAGATTTATTCCTATAATTTTACAACCTATACATGTATTGAGACATGAGCCCACAGAATCAATATCAATTTCTTTTCTTATTTATGAATGGTCTTACTAACATCCAAAATGCTGTTACACTTGAGAGTATTTAGCTGCAATTTATTTTGAAGCATACGCTCCAACAATTTTAAATTTGTCTTTCTTCTTTGTCCTTTAATGATTATTTTTTTCCATGTATGTGGAAAATTCCAAGCATCAAACGAGTCATGACCATACTCTAGTCACTGGGACTAGTCGGCAACTTGAGTGTTTGCAAGATTAGGGCTCTGAGACCAGACCTAATCTTTGAGACACGTTTTGGCTGCCGTTCTGCGCGGCAGCCCCAAAGCAGGAGGGGGAACAAAGGTACAAATGTAACTTACAACTAAGTTGCCTGCCAAATGTAGTATATTTGCATGTTTTTCTTTAAGCAGCGGCCATGCGTGCGTTTATCTTTCAGAAGCGGTGGTGTTTGACTGAGGAGCAGTAGCAAAGACCAACTGAAATGAGTAACTGATGTGGGGCTTCTTTGCTTGCTTCCAGGACATGAGCATCAGACAGGACCTGCTGAAGCCTCACAGTGGGAAGTGAGGGAGGCGGGGGCCAGAGCAAATATGGAGGAAGAAAGAGGTGGTTGCCTCTGCCCACGCTGCCAGTTCAAGACTGGTAGACAGCACTGATGGTAGGGAGAGATAGTCTTCAGGCAGTCCTAACACCAGCATTTCTGTTCCCATCACAGCACCAGTGGTGCTTGGAGATACCTTCCTTCCTTCCTTTGGATGGACCAGAAGTGTTCTGTAACTCTTGGGAAGAGAATTGTGGGGACCAGTTGACCTCAGCCCGGCCTTTAAATCCAATCCAGAGCAGCTCACCAAATGCTTCTGTGGAGAAATCTCCAGCAGCTGCAAGCATACAAAGATAATATTTCACCCAGTGGTCTGTCAGGTGAAACTCCTTAAAACTAACTCTTCTCCAGCCAGCCTTTCTTTGTTGTTTTCCAGTAAAAGTTGCTGAATCCACTCCATATACTGCTCTTCTCACTCCTTTTTGGTCCGTACTCAGCTGTTCCTACTGTAGCTGCCACTTGTGCACCTCTGCAGTTGCTGGGTATTAAAAGCTCAAGCCTGATTAAAAAACCCAGCATACACAGAAAGACCAGTCAGGTGAAAAAGGGAAACAGAGGGGAAAAAAAAACACCCCCAAAACCATCATATATAAGTATGATGCAGAAGTAGGCATCAGAGTTAGAAAGATGGGGAGATGCCCTGTGAATGCTGCCTGCCTGATTCAGTTGTGGGGTTCGAGGCCAAAGCCAGAGTGTGATGATTTGTGTCATCTTGACTGTGCTTGACTAAATGTTACAGGAGAACTGGTGGACAAAGAGCAGCTCAACCAACCCGTTTCAGTGAAGGAGAGGGAGGGGTGGGCTTTTGCCTGTTTTGTTTTCAGGAGAAGCTTGTGTTGCAGCAGCAGATGAGGGGAAGTACTGTGTTTTGAAGGACTTGGGAAGAAGCTACATACAGTAGCTCCTGATTTATAGGACAGCAGTTGTTTTTTTGGCCTTGGGCAAATCTCTCAACCTCCCTGGGTCTGGTTCAGCACCTGTAAAATGGGGATAATTAAACTTAACTACCTGGAAGAGTTGTTGATTAGTTAATGCTTGTAAAATGCTATACAGTGCTATAAAATTCAGCGTAGTACTCAGAAGCATCTGGTCTGCAGTTACTGTAGTGCTTCTCTGAAACTTTATGGGCAAACATTTGCCAAGAAACAAAATGACTAATGTGCGCAGTACATGTAGGCTTTGGGAGACAAGGGGGTGGCATCTTTTCAAAGGCATCTAACTTTACTGTCAGAATACAAGGGGAGGTTTCCTGAGAGCACCTGCAGTGGTCTGGCACTGAAACTAATGTCAGATGAGGCTGGCACTGCAGAGGGGGGCTCTGGCAGGTGGCAGAATTGCTCCTTGCTCCAATCCCAGCTGCTCATTCTTATTCTTGTCCCTGTCCCCAGCCTCTTCCCCCTTTTGTTGTGCTGGTAGAGCTATTTGCATGGTGGCATGGAGGACCAGGTTGGTGGCTTGATCCAGGTGGGAAAAAAACCGAAAAAAAGTTTCTGTTATTGTTGGTTTGTATTTTCAGATGGATCTTCTCTTCAGTGTAGTTTATCATGTGGCTACAAACATATGGACTAGCCTGGTGAAGAGGCTGGTACAGGGGTGAGAACAAGCATCTGGAGAGAAAGTGGGGCTGGGGCTGCTGAGGCTCTCCTGAAGCTGGAGATGATGCCACAAACCATGTTACTCAACCACAGAAGATGTTGCCATCACAGGGGTTTGAAGGTGTGTTAGTGAGCTAACCTTCTTCCTGCTTCCTCAGATGCATTAGGCTGAGTTAATTAGAGACGGGTGAATGGCAGTGTAAGAGAGATCGTTTGGTGAAGAGCTGATTCTGGGTGAAGCTCACCATGCTGTGTGTGAAACTGCTAACAAGGGGGAAGGAGTTAAAGATGAGCTAGATAATTTCTGACATTTGTGTCTTGACACTTTTATTTTGGATACTTACAACATGAATATATGTCACTATGTAAACAATGCACATGCACACACATGTATTGATTTGGCTTAAGAGGAGACTAAAAAACAAAACGTGGTGATGGTGGGAGGAAACCATTTCCTAATCAACTACTCTTGAATTAACACCTAGAAGTTGTTAGAAGAGGGTAGTGATTACCAGATGCAAAGATTCACCCTCTTGGCCATTTCACAGAACTGGGTAAGATAAACGTGAGCTAAGGCTGAGGAATGAATTTGTTCTTAAGTCACAGTTTCATGAACTGCCAAAAGGAGGTCTCACTTCTGTGACTCCCTGCCCCTGGCCAAATTGCTCCTTCTGCTTTTGCTAAGCCAGATCTGGTTCCTGTCACATCCTGTCAGCTGACTAAAGTAGCAGAGAATTAACCTGGCTGAAAAAGGTTGTGTTGTTGCTGGGTCTTTAGCTGACTTTTGATTAGACTAGTCCCTGGACTGATGAGTCTGTGAGCAGGGAACAGGGAGTAGCAGGGGTAGAGATCGAAAAAACAGGGATTGGAGGTAAAAGAAACTGGAAAGGAGGGAGGGAAAGTATCTCTTTCTATGGTTGCAAGCTTTTTATTTGGCTCATCTGTATTGTAATACCGTGCCTAAGCTTACTGCTTGTTTCCAAGATCCTTAGCTTCCTGCCACACGTGCTGTCCTACCTTTGCCCTTGTTACAAACCCTAGTGCTGATTTTCCTGAAAAGAGTAATGATGACCCCAGGTGGGACCTGGTGGGACAGCTGGTAAACAGTCAGCTGTAGCCAATTCCTCAATCACATCATTTCCCCCTATTTGAGTGTACCTGGAGGGGAGAAAGAAGGCAGCCTAACATCTGGTAGCGTGAGTTGGGGTGGAGCTGGTGGAAAAATATGCGCTGTTAGGCCTGTAAGTACTTGCAGTGTGTGTTGTGCTGTTGGAGGTGATGGTGGAGGTGTGATGCAGCCCTATATAGACAACAGTCCCCTTTGTTATACCTTCTATTTATTTTTTCTTAGACAGGGCTGAGTTCAGTGAGGATGGGCATTTGTGCAAAACCTTAATACAAGCATGTTATGGGTTTCCCTGTTGCTAGAAGATGGAATGGGAGCCTTACCCCTGATACTGTTTTTTCACAGTAACTAAAAGAGATGCATGTTCAGCAGGTCTAAAATCATTATATCTAGTGTGTGGTAGTGCCCCTGCAGGCTTTATGATTCACTTCTGCCTCTCTGGCCAGGTGTGCAGTAACTTCTCTGCTGCTGACGGTTAGAAAAATAGCAATTGATCAGTGGCTACTGAACTGGTTCGTCCCATTTTCTGTGATGCCATGCATTGTATTATAGCCTTCTCCTATATGGTGCACTGTGAATAGCTGTTTTTATTTTGCTGATGTGACCTTGGAGGCCTGTTGCCACTCTCTGGCCTCTCTTTTTCTCTGTAGAGTCGGCAGCCATGCGCTTGCTTTCCCAAAAGTCGTGTCTTTGAGGGAGAGCTCTGATCGTGGCTTCAGTTACTGAAATAATTTTTTAAGAGCCCAATATCCACCAATTTGATCACCTCGGGCGTGGTCATACCAGGGCTCCTGGGTAGACAGATTATACTGACATCAAAAGACAGCTTTCTGGGAGCATTTCTTTGTTAGTCCTGCTTTCCAAATCAATCCTGTATCTTCCTAGCGTGATGTTACATTCTCTCTTGCCAGTACTGTTGTGGAGAGGTGCTGCGCAGTTCTGATGTATCACTTCATAACACCCTCTCTCCTACAGCAGGTAAAGCTGTTGTATTTAGAGCGCCAAAAGCACAGGCACACAGAGGTAAGGAGGAAAATGGGTATTGTAGATGACAATAAGCATAAAATAGTATGGCTGTATACCGTGATTGGAGAGAAATAAGGGATTAACAAATCCAGACACAGAACACCTCCTGCTTTCAGTTCTTCATCATGATCCTATTGAAAAAAACCAGAAGTGATAAGAGAAATTTCAGATCAGGACCTAAAGCTTCCTTAGGTTGTGACTTTCTCTTAAAAAAAAAAAAAATAAAAAAATGGGGGCATTGGAGTTTATTTAGCTTTTAGCAAGTATGAGGTTGTGCTTGAGTTTCCTGGCAAGTTATTTCTATGAGTGGTGGTAGATGACCGCTTTCTGATCCCTGAAGTGGAATTTTAGAGGGTTTCACTTTTGTGACTCAGGTGAGAGGGTTGTGTCTCTGTCCATATGAGGAACTGAATGTGTCATTGTTTACAGGTCTGGGTGTTAACATCAGTATTTTTTTGTGACAGTACTGAAAGCAGGTTTAGCCATGGGATAGCTGTGATATTTTCCTTTCGGGTTATGCTTTTATGCAGGAATTTCTCTGATTCTTGGTTCCCCTTTATTCCCTGAATTATTGTCCAACACCGACTCAGATTCTTTGCTGGGGCTGGTCTTGTTTTGGGGAAGCCTAAACCATTAGTATTGTCACATTCCTGCTCTCAGTTAATGCTTGAACAGTTTGTAAATAAATACAATACTGGCTGGTATCTAATTGATGGGGTGGGAAAAAAACCCACCAATAATCCCACAGAGCCCATGGGCTGAGCGAGTGATCATGTTTGGACTGGGAAGGTCTCTATTAGTAGGCAGTACAGACTCTGTTGATTTTTAAAGAAAAAAACAAAACCCAACAAAACCCCAAACAGTGCTACAGGGCAATGTACAGCAGTTCATGGTTTGATATCAAAAGGAGTGAGTAGGAAGCCAGGGAAGAAGCTTCTGGGTAATTTATGCCAGTGATTGAATCCCAGTTGTTGGGAGTGGAGAGATGCAACACAACAATAATCTCCATCTCATTCTGTCTCTCTGTGTCCAACTATGCTTCTGTGGTGTGGAAATAAATTGTCATGGAGGGAGGACAGACCTGTTTCTTTGCCTTTTGGGTGTTCCTAATGATTATGGCTCTGCTCAGATTTCAGGTAGGCAGAGATTGTCATGTGGCTTGCAATGAACTAGCTTGCATGTGTGGATACAGTATAAACACATTGACTGTTTTTATAAATGCAGTGGTAGTGATGTACTGAAAGTGGGACATCTCTTTTGTATGAAAGACCAATGGTATGAGTGAAGAAAACATGATAGCAGTGGAGGAAAAAGTGATGTATCAATTCTTAAGATGAACCTACCTGGATCCCAAAATACATGGTACCCTCAGTTATGTTTTCTTTGCATGTCTGACATTTCCCCTTTCAACCTTCTCCCCCTACGTGCAGCCTCCCTCCAAAGCCACAGCAACACCATAGTTGCAAGATTTCCTGTAAAGGAAGGAGGGGTATGGGCAGAGTCCCCCATCCTCAGTGAAGAGGGTCTATTATAAAGGATTAATTACGCCCAAACAATGCAGCCCCTCGAGGAGCCCGTTACCCTTTTGAGATGCGTGTGTGGGTAAGAGGGCACACTGCAGTCCCTGTATCCCAGCCCAAGTGCGTGTGGTGTGATGCCCTGGTTGCCATAGCAATTAATCGCCGCTTTTAAGGGCTGGTGTTGACTACAAATCCCTGTAAATTGCCCAGAACACTAGTTAAAGCTGCTCCTTAGGCACCTTTCTGTTCGATTTTACCCCAGAAGATGGAATGGAGAGGTTTTTTTCCTCTTGGTGAAAAAAGCAAGAATAACTTTGTATATGCTGTTGGACTGGCTTTCACCTTCCTGAGCTTGCTGAGACACAGGGAACTTCTGTGAAGAACAACTGTAAAATAGACGGGGATATGGTGGCTTCCAGCTCTGTGCATGTAGTCTTCATGTGACCAGCAGATCATGCATGCCTGGGAAATGTAACAAGCACAATCTTTGAGAGGTGCGCATGTTTTTCGTGTGTGGTTTTTTTTTTTTTTTTTTTAATTCTTGTAAGGTACCAATTAATGTGTATGTCGTTGGCTTTTCTTTGTGCCTTAAAAAGAACAACTGGGAATTACTGTGCTGTTGGTATCAATTTATGTAACCATGATGGAAATGAAAACCAGCTACAGCAAGACTGTACTCTATATTTGTCTGTTTGCATAGGTAACAGGAGAGAAAGAGATGTTTACTATGTCATTATTCCAGAAACCTGAACAGTGGTGAACACAGTTCTTGAAAATCTTCCTCTAGGTTAAAGCCCCTTTCATTTGAAAGGCAGTCTTAATTTCCTCAGTACATTATTAGAATGGTTGGAAAATCTGTCTAGAAATTTCAGAAGTTTTTTCTTCCTTGGAGGCATGAAAGTCGCTGTTACCTTTAATGTTGCTTCTTGGGGGGGAAAAAAAACCCCAACAAACCCACACCAAAAACAAACCCCATGAAGGGAAACAAGTTTAAAGGGTAAGTTATCAAATGCACAATATTCTCCCTTAGCCTTAAACAAAGGGATAGGTACGATTCAGCAAGGTCTCTTTTTTTTTTTTTTTTTTTTTTTTAAATGTCTCCTTGATACATACACATTTGTATACACAACATAAGTGTGTGAAAACTTGCAATTACTTTTACTGGAGATAGTGAGTAAGATGTTGGCATTCTTTGGTATGCCAGATCAGAGTCAAACGTTGTGATAAAATAGACTAGGTAACTTGGATTATCAGTAAGATTAATAGCTGTGCATGCTCAGTTCGTGCTATATAGCCTGATCTGGATGATTAGTTTAGTCCCACTAGACAGAGACACAGGAATATACAACTTACAGGACTGTAGGAACATAATATTGGCTTGTTCTATTTTTGATATTTCAGTACTTGAGGAGCATCAGGTACTACTGTTGATAATTAAACTGTGTTTGAAGTCCTGTTTCATCTTACATATGGCAAATACAATCTTTCGGGCTTGGTGAGGCTGGAGCAGCTAAAGGAGAATCAATCAAAATGGACCCAACCCACAGTGTATGGCTTTGCAGCCATCATCTCTTCCCCTTATCAAACAGTTTTAAACTGAAAGTGTGCAAGATTGCTGTTCGAGGACTGTAGGCTATGGTCTTGTTTATTCAGTTTGTATCCCCCCGGATCAGCTTTCCTGTGTGGAAGAACCAGTTAAAGAGCATTCTCCTCTCTTCCTTCCTTCCTGTTCATGGAGCCTATGGAAATCCCTTTCCCAGGTTTGCATTGTTCCTAGTCAGCAGAGACTCATGAAAGGCCCTGAGGCAGATGGTGTTTTCAGGGTAGTACTTTTTCTCCTTGTTATATAGTCCTGGAGGTGGTAGTCAGAGGAGGTAACATCCTCTGGCCTTGTCTTGCCTTTGACAGTCAGAGCCCCCTCTCAGCATCCGGATCGAGAGGGCTTGCAGGGGATGGGAGATAGTGTGGATTTCAGTTCCTGACACACTTGTAGCAGCTTTTCATCCAGGATGATTCTAATGATCAAGCAGAACAAGGATTTGAACTTTGTATGCCCATATCCATGCTGCTGCCAGAAATACCAGACTGTAGCCTCTTGCCCTGTTCTTGCCAAGAAACTTTGTTGAAGCCAGTATTTTTTTTTCCAGTACAAGGTTTTCTTTCTTTTTTTTTTTTTTTCTTCTTTGATGCAGTATAATACTATGATGGTATTTTTGCTTCACTGGAAATATTCCAGGCAGCCCTGCGTACCTGAGCAGTGCTTATCTTGAATATGTCAGTGTGATTATGCAGGTTCTGGTGTTGTGCGGTGCATTGTATTCAGCAGTCATCCTGTATTCTTGCAGAAGTCCTGAAAACTTCCTTTCATCCTTCTCCATCTGTTGTGGTGCCAGGACTCCCCTCTGTGAAAATGGCGGACCAGGTTCTTGGGGCTCTTCTTGGGTGAAACTCCCCCAGGTCCCAGTGGGACTGTACAGAGGGGCTGGTGGACGCCAGGAGGAGGTATCCTAACGTGATAGTAGGAGGCTGAGACTGCTGTCTTCAGTTTCAATATCTTGAAGCCCAGCAGAATGACGTATAACAGCTTCTTGCACTGCCAGCAGAGGCAAAGAAGAAACTTGCTGTTGTTTGAGAGCAGCGGATACCATCCTGTCCTCTCCAGCCTGGTAACTCCCAGCAGCTTGTGTTAGTGCATGGGCTCCTCCAAACCAATACATCTGGGGAGGAAGACCTCTCTCACATCTCTTGTCCCAGCCGCTTTGTGAGGGGCTTGCTTGTTTGATGTGGTAGAACTGAGAGATCCCTGTCCTATTTTTAGAAAGATGTGTGCTAGAGAGGGGAAAATCAACTGGTATTGTAAGATAAAGCAATACTCCGGTATGGTGTCACTGAGCTGTCATCCGCTTGCACCCGCAGTCTCCCAGCTGCCGAAGCTGAGCTGTGCCAGGGATGACGGAGAACAGTGCAGAGCGGGTGGGAAGAGAGACCTCAGCCTCAAGTTGAGTGGTCCATACCTGAGGTTTCCTTGCTAAAAGCCCTGGGTCCTCACCACCTCTGGACCACCAGATGGCTGGCGGGAGCCACTGTGGTGTGTGGCAGGAGCTGCTGCCCCTGCTGCCTGTGTCACTGCTGCTGGCCACAGCCCTGCACTGCTCACATGAGACGGCTTTTGCACTAAGCCCTGCAGCGTTGTGCCTGCTCTGCCTGCCCTGGAGCCAGTGCTGAGAAACAATTTTATTTTATTTTTGTCTTCTAGTGCTTTGTTTTTGTGAAGCAGTAGTTGGTTGCCCCTTTTCCTCTGTTCCCTGTGTGGCTGCTGTTCCCTTCACCCCCTCACCTGCAGCTTCCCCTTCTTTCTTCTCCCCAGCTTGGCTGCCTCTTCTTATTGCCCTTCCCACAGAAGAAGATATTCTTGGGCAAGGGTCAGATGCTCAGGTCTCGTGGGGGAAGTAGTTCAGGGTTTTGAGACTGAAATAGCACAGCAGCTTTTTGGTGCCTGCTGGGAGGAGTCGCTAGGCTGTATCCTCTACCCCCACTTCTCTGGGCTCTTGTGGAGGTATTTGTCTCAACTTAAACATGTGCAGGCTTGAAGGGGCTTTGAGGAGAAGTGAGCTGGGTCTCTTTTCCCATGGTTTTAATCTGTTTAGCATGTCTCACTAAAGCAACATCTCTGATTTAGAAATAAATACAAACTTTCATTAAGATTTGATATCTGTGGTTGAGATTGTTCAGTGTGACAATAACCATTGGAAATTATGTCTTCGTGGCATCAGATTCACTGTCACCACATGCTGGGTTTTGAGTTGCTGTTCTGGTGTCATGCTCTTGGGGCTATGAATCTTCCATCCACAGAGAAAATCATGTGAGGCACAGCATCCCCTCTAGTGGAAGAGCAGTTTTAACTGATTTAATATATATCCTTGTTATGTTATTTTTAGCTGCCAAGATTAATGCTGTAGTGGGATAATTACAATGTAGTGGTATGAACATAGAACAAAGCCTCTTTATTTTTAACCAACGTTCTGACATGCAGTCCCTGCCTCTCGAGCAAGGCATTTCCCTGGTTTGCTTCTGGTTTTCCCCCTTGGATGCAAGCACCAGCCCTACATCTGGAGACTTGGACTGTTTAATGAAAAAACAGGAAATATAAATGTTACTAGTTTGTATTGTAAATACAGGCTGGCAAGGGAGAGGAGCAGCCATGGTGAAGGAGAGTAAGAGGCTATAAAGGCCATGGAACAGGTACGGAGGAGTCTCTTTGATCTTTCACTCTAGCTCAAGAAAACATAAAAGGGCAATGTAACTAGGATGCTGTTGAATTATATATTATATTGGCACTGAGTTCTCTATTAGTTTCATTTTGGTAACACTTTCTTTCTTGCCAACAGGATAGTCTCTGTAAGTAAGCTGCCTCCTCATTTACTTGCATGGCCTGATTATATACAATTATCCCTTGACTATTATGACTTTTAAAATTAATATTGAGCTCATCCAGGTAGTCATTCTATGATTGCATCTGAAATACTTCACTGCTTTAACTGACCACATAAATGCACATGCTTCAACCCCCAAAATGGGAAAAAACATTCTGACAGCTTCATTGCATTTCTTCAGCTTTCTTACCATTGGAATCGCTTGTCACAATAAGAATGGTCTCCAACATCATTTTAAATAGATGGTACCTTCTTAACAGAGGTAAAACTGAGAGTTAGTAAAGTACATTCTAGAGCTCTTATGTCTTAAAGTTGACCTGGAAATAGTAGTAACAAACCTGGGCAGAAGGTTTTGTCCAGCCTCAGATCCAAACGTGTCTGCAAGTACACCTCTTTGCCTGCTTTGCAGCTTGCATCCTTTGCAGCACGTCCACATCCTCCTTAACTTGTGGAAACTTCTGTTCCATGTCTCAGTTCTGTGTTTCCGATGCAGCGGTATCTTTACTGCTTAAGCGATGGAACACAGATTTCTCTACTGTCAGAGGCAGAATAGCCATCTACAAATGCAGTGGTCTGGCTGTGATATGATAACCTTCATAAGCACAGACAAGCAAAAAAGATTGAGATTCAGATAGTAGCTTAAAAAAATACTAGCTCCCTAGTTTTTCATTGAATTTTCATCAAATTTTCTCCTTGCTGTCTTTGCTAGAAGTTTTTGTGATACCGTCTTTTTCTGTTAAGTCCTAGCTCTGTGTTGTCTTGCAATGTGCTCTTAGAAAAGATGTTATATTCATTTTGGGGTAGGAAGGCTGAATGATGTGAAAGAACATGTGCTAGCTAACCTGTATGTGCTACTCATTTTAGGGGGCAAAATCTGAAATTCTTACGTATTTTTTGTGCTGTAGCAGAAGGTATTTGGGACATCTCAGAAAAGACATAATTAGGACTAATGGGATAGATACACAAGTTGGATAATAGAAAACAGGACTCGATAGAGAAAGCTATTTGAATTGGACTAATCTTTCACAGAAAAAGAGAGATCATCCAAACTAAATCACAGGAAGCCCCTCCAAACCCACATGGAGGAAATTGTTCTCTGCTGATGGGAGGAAGAGGGAGGCACAGATAATCTAAACCATCCTTTGTATCTTTGATTTCTGGATTTTTTTTTTTTCTTGAGCTCTCTGACAAAGCTGCAGTTTCAGAGTTATTAAAGAAAGGATTTACATTAAGACCTGAGGATTGTTATATCACTATGGTGTGCTGTTTTCTAATTGTTTCCCTCAGTGCAGGGTTAGTTTGTCATGGGCATCCTTCCTGTGCACGGGCAGGTATGAGACCCTGAGCAGTGGTCTCTGGTTGTCCCACCGCAGAGCCCCCCATGCCCTTCCCCTCCGAGCAGTGATGGGGATCAGAGTGGCATCCCAGACTGTGGCTGGTCTCGCCCTACAGGGGTTTCCCATGACAGGGAGGAGAGCAGCATCATCCTTCTTGGCGGCTGCTGCCGCGTGGGAGAGTGTACATGAGAGCAGGCATGACTGTAGCCCCACTTCTTTGATGTGCTGCTGGGCTGCTTTGTGTGATGCAGTCTTCTGGTCCCCTCCTTTGTGGCACCTAAACTGTGATTAAAGCCTCAATGAGTGTCCCTCCGCTAGGCAACGGGGAAACAGCGACTGGAATCTGCTTAGTTCATTGATAAAACCCAAGACTGAAAGAATGATGATGCCTTTGTGCGAGTGCATCCAGGCCTCTGCAACAGGCTGGCTGCCACCAAATGCTGCTGCCTGAGCCTGCTATCGCTTAATCTGAGCCGCTGGGAAGTTGCCTCGAGACCCACTCTGAGGTTTTAAATCTCTTGTGTTAAAATAACGCATCGCCCCAAAATGTTGCATGAACTCGGGGGCCCAGGCAGCTTTTCCATAGAACTGTGAGCAGCTGGAAGCAGAAATGTAGCTGAGATCTGCTGAATGATGAGATGAAACAGCACTTTGTAGGCTGCTTTGAAATAAAAAAACCAACCAAACAAAAATAGTGGTGGGTGGTGATTTCCCCCCCCCCCCCCCCAACCACAAATGTGAAACAATGGCTATCTCCTGGTAGCCAAATAATAAATAAGCTGAGTGTGAGGTACATATTTCTCTGCCTACTGGCCTGAGAGCAAATATCACATCTAGAATACATGGGTGAAATTCCATGAAGCTACTGGAGTTGCACTGACTTGAGGTAGTGATCTCCTCGCTCTAATTATTATTTCTTATGGAAGCCCCAGTCGCGCTCTGAGGCTGTGAATGGGTGGAATTTTTCTTCTAAAGCAGATAATCCAGCTGCTTGGCTATGAATGGGGGATGGCATGTCTTTCAAATTACCACACAAACTCTGAGCACATAATGATTTTCTGAGATTTACAAGTGGAACTGTTAAATTAGTTTGTGATTTAAAATGAATTTTAAAGTTTGCTCCTTTGAGAATTCTCTGGCTGCTTCTTTTTCATGGGCTAAGCAGAAAAATAATGCAGAGCTTGCGCCTTCTTTTTTTCTTCCCTTTTGTTGTTTTTTTTTTTTCTTTTTTTTTTTTTTTCTGTGCTGTAGTGCCTGAAAGCATGATGCTTTGTTTGACCTTCAGTCTCCTGATGCTGATGGAAGAGGCTTAAGAAGTTTTCCTTGTAGCCATTTTTTAATCGTTGTAGATACAGAGCTGCTGCTTAGAGTAGACATCTTCATGCTGGAAGAGAGGAGGAAAACTATGGTTCCTCAAAGGTTAACTAAACTGAAAAAAGGTGGAGAAGGAAAAAGAGGAGAGGAAACTTAAGCTCACTTTTTGGTTATGTCAAAATGCCAGCCATGATGCAGCCATCAGCTAGCCGCCTTTTCTTCATGGTGCAAATGTTGTGTTTTTCACCTAAGCAGGCTCTGCTACCTGAAGCAGGCTTGTCACAACCAGGAGCCTGAGTTATTTCTGCAAGCTGGAAAGTGCTAAAAAGTGAACAATTTTCACCGATAACTTTCCAGTGTGATTTTTTTTTTTTTTTTTTTTTTAATTTAGTCTTTTAAGCTCTGAGTTTTGTTACATGTTTAATAAATATATGTGTGTTTAAATTTAGGAAACTAAATCTCGCCTGTGGGGAAGTCACAGATCCTACTTTTGCACCCTTCTGTATTATCTGTATGAGAGTTTAAGCAATGCTACACCTTTTGCAAAATGGGGTTTAGACTTCTAAATGATTTATGCTACTTCTGCAATTTTGGCTCCTAGACTTCAATGATCATCAAGTGTTTCCAAGTTTCCTGGACATAGGGTTAAATTTGATAGTGAACCCATGTATAAAGAATAGTTGATTAATACTAATGTAGATTGAGGTTTGTTTTCCCTGATGTTGGCCATCTCTAGACTGGGCCTTTGGTAATACACGTTCCCTCTGTGCTCAGTGGAGTAAGAAGGGCTCTCCCAGATTATATCTTGTCCTGTCTTAAAATGGGTCCTTGTTCTCTGATTGTGCCTGTCTCTCTTCTTCATGGAAGAGTGAGAAGAAGTGACCTGGCAGGTAGTTTCTGATGGCTTAAATTACAGGAGAGAGATTCCACTCCTAAATGAATATTGATTGCTCTCTTTGTCTTTTTGAGGGAATCAAAAAGTCTGTGACAAACACTACCTGATCGAGACTGAGTCTACCTCCTCTCCAACACATATATAACAAGGTAAACTGATGTTATGCAAGAGAACACTGAAGTTAAATGAAAGCACATACACCTATCCAGGAACATTTGGGTGGTGCTAAGAACAAGGTTTCTCATGTCATGTTGTAATGGCTAGAATATGGTCTCTTCTGTGCTATTTGAATTGGGGGAAAAACACCTTATTCGCTTTAGTAGGAGTATGAAAGGGTGGAATGATGCTGGCGAGAGCATCAGAAACGAGAGAGAAGATGGGTGTTTTTAGAAAACCTTTTAATTGATTTTAATGTGTTGCTTTTAATGGCAGCATTTAAAAGCCTTTTAGTAAATAATCTCCTCAGTACAGACATTTATTTGGAGAAGAAACATCTCCATGAGAGATTTTTTTAAATGACAGATGACAGTGCTTTGTGCTATAGGTAAATCAAGTAAATGGTGTTTTAAATACCCATTGATTTCCTTCTCCCAGCCCCTGTACTTCTGCTATATTTCATGCTGCCATGCTGTGTGATAATACTGGGCTGTTGTACAGCTAATATTACCACTCCAAATAGGTGCAAAAATAATCCCATATTTTGCCTCGCTTTTGGAGACAACATTGGAAAGATTCTCAGCTGGATAACACCAGGGCAGTTCTGCAGTGTTCACACTGAGGAGTGAATAGTTGTGGGAAGCTGTTAAACCTAATCCTTGTTGTTAATGTGTAATGTGTTCTTTCAGCTTTAATTTTTATCAGTTTGAGGTAATTTTACGTGACTGTCTGTGTTATGTAGAAGCAGCAGTGAGTACTAGACTTACGTCATTTAATAGTTCTTGTAACTTTAATGAAGGTTTCGTATCATCAGATCCCTTTAGAGTTTTCAGTGTATAAAAACTTGCTCTAATTTTGCAGAGTGTTAAGGCTTCTAAAAAAAGCACAAATCACATACAGATGTCCTATAATACAGCTTGTGTTTGGCAAGGTGCCAGACTTCAGGTGTTCCTCTAATAAGACACAGATATATCTCTTTCTTCAATAATGTCACTCTGCCATGGAGCCACCCAACAGAGTACAAGGAAAGTGTTGTTTTCCTCCTGCTTTTGCTTTCTACTGTTAATTGTTGACATTAGGAAGAAGCAGTACTGAGCATGGATAGCTTTTTGTAATCTGTAGATACCATACTTCAAGTTGTCTTCATCGTCAATATGATATTAATGTATCGTCACCATTTGATACCATCATCTTGATATTAATATGTTGTTTGATAGGTTCCTGGCATATAACCATTGAGATGCAGTCTTCTTCTAGGAAGTGTTTCACATTCTCAAATCCCATTTAGTTGAGGCACGGTTAAGAATCAAGCCTTTAAAATAACGTGTTTTGTGAGCATCATCTAGAACTCTCAGAAATCTGTCTTCTACCAAGAGTTTCAGAGTTCTGTAAATATGCTCCTGTCTTCAGGAATAAGACCTGAGTTTGGGAGATCTAACCTGGAATTGTGGTACCGTAAATGTCAGCATCAGTTATAAAAGGAAAATACATTCTGATTTCCCATGGACAAGTAAAAGGTGGGGCTTTTTAACAGCAAAGAAGATAAAATTTTCCATAGTCTGACGGTAGCATCCTCTAGCCTGCTAATGTAGTCTAGTGTTTTGCAAATAAGCAGCAAAGTTGCATAAAGAAGGTGGTTGCAGTACAAAATGACTAGATAAAATTAATTCAGCTTCTGTAAAAATAAAGTCACAGATCTTTACCTCAGTGATGTTGCAGTAATTACCCTCAGCTACTGCCTGCTAAATCTTGGTTTAATCTGAAGTGACATGCTCAATTATAAAACTATAAATTTGGGAAAGGAAGAACCTGCCTTGTCTTTAGCTGTAATAACATACCTAATTCTAATCAGAGTTTTTTATCTCACTAAATACATTTAGCAAAAGACTTTCTAATAGTTTGATATCCCTACAAGAAAAAAGAACATGCACAATCTCTGAAGAATATAAAACATGCAATCAATAAGGGAAGTTGATGAAATTATTTGTCGGTCAATAGAGGGGAGGTGGAGTCTTCTGCTCTGTGACACTGTAGTGGCTGCAAATGTTGATAGCTAAAGAAGAAACACTGAGACTGACTGTGCAAAACCTGAGATGTGTTTCAGGTCTGGGAATAATCCTCTCTTTAGATCTAGAGAAATCTTGAGTTTTGTGGACTCTCTTTACGTCCCAATACAAGTTTTCCAGTTTTACAAATGGGATTTCCTTTAATCCTTCACTTACAGGTGCACACACACCCCCCCCATAAAAACCCCACAAAACCAACAACTGCTAAAAAATGCAAACATTACATTTAATGAACAAGTTTAAAGTCTCATTGAAAATTCTGCACAGTGGTCCTGTAAAATACAGTTGTTATCATAACCACCATAGTATTTAAAGCAGCAGCTTCTATCTTCTTCAATATTGAATACTATTTAGCCTCCAAAGAGGCTTGCTGATACCAACAGCTTTGGAACATTCCCTTGCTTTGGCTGCTCCTCTTATGTGGGATCCTTGCTGCATGTTTTGAGGAAAGCAACATAACAGATCAGGCCATTTCTACCATGTCTTAAGTATCCTAAGTAGAAGGTTGTGATTTTTCAAGGAGGACTGTAACACGGGCCACTTGTGGCCTTTTGTCCACTGAATACAGATCATAAGATATAAAGTTTACTGAAAAGAAAGTTTTATATTAGACTTTTCTCTGAAGAGAGTAACTAGTGAACTATAGATACCTGGATATACTTGGTAAATGACTAAAACATATCTCTGTGTGCCTGCATACAAGTTTTGGGTACTATAAAGATCACAAAGCAAGCCTAAATAATCCAGTGTATCATTCTGGGTATCAGCATTCCCCCAAGGAGGTTTTACAAGATTAAACTGGCTGTTGCTTCCATCTGCGCTCCATGTGCACGTGTTCTGAAGTGCCTTGTCAAGGCTCATCTGTCCAAGTGGCAACCAGGTGCAGTTTTGAGCTTCCCCCCTCCCCTGCTCTTCATGTCTTCTATTTTTGGTGCTTATGAATAAACAGGTGGGTCAAAGTTAGGGAGTCATGTGCTGCCAGGCTTCAGTGCTGGTGTATGAGGTCCAATTCCTGCAAACAAAATACCATCTTCAGTGCTATTTAGGAGGGTTGTCGGTGCCTGGTACCTATAGTGGGAGCTGGAGTTTGATGCTGGGATGTGAGCAGGTGTGCACTGGTACAGATAGAGCAAACCAGTGGGTGAGCACCTGCAGAACTGTTGTGGGCAGCATCTCTAGTGAAAAGCAGTAAAATAACTGAGTGCCCAGAGCCTCTGATGTTAGACACAGATGGGCTATGGGTTATATTGGATTCTGAATCTGATTTATACTTGCAATTTAAAATAACTTGGCTACAGCTGCTTTTTTTTTTTTTTTTTTTTTTTTTTTTATCTCGAAGGGCTACATAGGAGAACAGAGATTCTTTTTACTGAAGTTGGCATCACCCTTTTTTTACTGCTTATTACGTGATTTTCCACAACAACCATAGTGGTAGTTTCCAGCTGACTTTCACGTGAACTGGACAGAAGCAGGAAGAAATTCTGTCTCTGGCATTTATAGCTGATTTTTTGGCATGGGAAAATGAGAGACCGTGCAGACCATGAACACAGGCAGTATTTCTTGAGATGAGTTTGAACAGCAGCAGCGTCTGATGAAGTGGAAAAATGAGCTTTTCTGTTCTAAAGGTTTCATATTTTCTAGGGCAAGGCAGGAAGTGTTCTCTTTCAGAGGGAAAGGAAATCACAGGGAAGCTGATGAAGTGATATGCGTGCTGACAGAGGAATAAAAAGCAAATAATACTTCTAAGAAATTTTATACACCCAAAAGTATATCTCTGGAATTTTTAGTGGTAGAAGTGATTTGCTATGTTTTTGATGCTATTGAAATGTAATGGAAGACCATGTCAAAACCAGTTGTAATTTGAAAGGACAATTGTGTCTTCCCCTTGTTGTTTCCTCCTATGTTTAATTTTGTGTTTTGTACCAGAGAAGATAGACTTCGAGCTTTTTAAGCAAGGACCGTGTGTGAAGGAAGCATTTGCCATATTGCAGTAGCTCTCAGTAATAAATACAGTATTGCTAGAAACCCTTATGAACTGAATGTTTCTTTGCCTATCTGGTATCCTCCCATTATTCCTTTGTCCTGTGAGTTCTCCAAAGCTGTGCTTTGCTGTGGCCGAAATAAAGCTGAGTGCTGTTACTGGGCACTGAGGTGGCTTGGTCTATAGCTAATGCAGGTCTTCAAGCTGCTACAAATCTTGGGGCATCAGGATAATCAGCCTACACAAATGGGGAATGGTGATTTATTCTAGTTAATACCTTTTCTGAATAGTTGGCCTTTTCATAAAAAATCTGTTTGCCTAGATATACAGCAACATTGACTCCTTGGGTTAGTAGCTAATTATAAAAGTCCCTGCAGTTCTCTTTCAAAGCAAGATGGATTTAAAAGGGCTTTTATATGTCTTTTTTTTGTGCAAGTTAAGACATTAAAGCTCTCTCTTCAGGAGTACCTGAAGAGACTTGCAGAGGCAACACAGCCAGTGCTGTGGGGCAGGCAGCCAGGAAGGGGAGCAGGTCCCATTGCCTGCATAGGAGCCCTTACAAATTAGTATCTTGTTTTTCTGGTGCTTTTCAGATTTTGTTTATCATGATCATAGCACCACAGGGATCAGCAGCAGTCTTTTCCTTGGCTTCAGTGGGGTTTGGATCAGGCGCAGTGTGATCTGCTCTTCCAGCAGTGACTTCAGTGTAGGAAGAAGTGACTGCACCCAGGGTCCAACCGGGACAAGTTGCAACTGTTGGATGCCCTTTTGTCAGGGTGCTAATAAATAAGGCTGGATCAGTTACTTAGGTTCTTAATTTGTCAGAGAGAAACCCACTTGCTGACAGAGAAGCTTGTCTAGCGGACAGTGAGGAGGACCTTCCCTGGGAGGCAGCAATAGCATGGAGGCAATGTGGGGCATCGTGTTCAGTCTCTGATTTTCTTTCAGATGTTGTACCTTTTGGCTGCCTTGTGAACTCCCAGTCTTGATCTGCTTTCCGTGTGCTTTTTTCCTACCTTTGTGCCTGGCTTTCTACCTCTCCCTCAGTTCTCTGGTCCTTTCTAGCATGCTTCTTGACTACCTTGCATCTTCATGCTTGCTTTCACACTTCTCTCCTTTCGATTAATGGATTTCTTATAATCTTGTTACTCTCATACTCCTACGCGTTTATCTTTGCTTTACCAAAACCAAGCTGTTTTAAGAAGAATAACAATTTGTGAACAAAAAACAATGAACAGTTAAGTCTTTCTTTTGCATCTTCCATGATGCAAATTTCCCTTAACTGCAGTGGGTTTAAAATGCACACAGAGGTATTCTAAACTACATGTTCTGTGTTTGAAGCATGTATCTTATATCACTGCAGGTGAGAAAAATTATTTATTTTTTCACTTATTGGGATGATGAATATAATCCCTGTCCATCTGGGAGCATTCAGAGGCCACCAGCAGCAGCTAGCGCTGTCACCCAGCCTATGCTCCTCTGTCATATTAAGGAAGACTGATTGTACTTTTAGTCATTGATATGAAGTGGGGTTACTCAAGATTTTATTGTTTGTAATTTATGGATTTGATGGAAAGGTTTCTGGAGGAGGGTCTCTCCATATACATGTAGAGCTTCAGCGAAGTTCTTTTTTGAGAGTGCTCACACACGCAAAATTTACACCATTTTCTCTGTAGCCGTAGGGAGGAAAATGAAAAGAAGTTAATATTGCTGAATGCAGCTTAAGGGCAACAGGATGCATCTCAGAGTAATTACTGAAGCTGGATTTTGGCCAGGACTCCAAGCCAATACACTACTGAAGCCCAAAATGATATGGTTTCTTTATTGGTCCTATGTAATCAGGAGATTTTGTACTTGCGTTTTATCTTAGAGGCAAGTGTTAGAAATAGGTGTAGCCAGCTGTCGCACAATCCAGCTTAGAAGAATGCTTGCATTTCCAGCCAGCAAGGCATCCTTACACCTAGAGGTTTTTCCTGTACATTTAAGACAAACCCACAAAAAAACCCGCAAAAACCCAACACCTGTCAATAGCATATGAAAAGACTTCCATGTCTTTAATCTTAGAACTGTGCTTTAGGGAATATCTGGTAAAAATAGTTGTGTTTTTTTCCCCCTAAATAAACACTAAAGGGTTGCACAAACCACAGTGCAAAGCTGATTTACATTGATACAAGTTTGTGTGAACCTCTCACATTATTTTAACCCAGAGGTGAAAACGGTGTATTAAGTATGTGTTCCCACAGTGTTTCCTTTGGTTTGACCTTTTCTTTTACTACTAAAATGTTTCATTGATGCATAGTCAAAATGCATGTCAACTTCCTGTCAAAGGCTGTGGTGAGAAGGAAAAGCAGATTTTGCAGGAGTATAGATTTATACATTTTACATCTTGCAGTTATAGGAATTTATTGTATATCCTATATTTTACTTCTTGTATTTTATAGTCTTATTTGGATGAAAAAAGCTAGAAAAATGCAGTTCATGTGTCTCTCTCCATATATATATATATATATATATATATAAAAGTCAGTATTCAATTGAGATCTGATTTTAGCTCCTTTCTCTGTAGTGGAGTCATCTTTTTACAGACCAATCTTTGCACTGCCTTGGCTTTAAAAACATTAAGAACATTAGATCAAGCCTCAAGTTTTCAAATAAACTTTTTCAAGTCATCAATATCTTTCTGTCTTTTTTTCCTCTTTGTATTAAGAAGGCAAAGTTTACTCTTCAGAAAGCAGCTAGTTCTCAAACACTTGTCTTAGCAGCAATACCTTATGAAAGAAAAGCAGACTTGCAGTTGCAGAGCGCTGATGTATTTGTAATTTTATTTTCATCTGCAAGGTAAAATTTTTCCATAACATAACATGTAACTGCAAATTAACTTCTCTGTGACATAAATTTGCCTTGTTATGTGGTTATCTCTTTGCAAATTTTAGGCCTGGCTATGACTGAACTAAATTGATACAGCAAAAGCCTTGATTTGGTGGGGAATGGGATGCTTCCCAGCTTCTTCATGTAACCTGAGAAATGACATTATTAACTATTTCAAGAGTAAGTACTACAACAGCATATATGTATTTTGGTTTTGCCTATATTTCATTTTATTGCTTGTTTTTAATATGCTGTAATACCAATGGCTAATTCTATAACTACTGAAAAGAAAAACAACGAAGGGGTGAATTTGCTATTCTATAGGAAAGCAAAATCCTACACCTCTGGGTTTCAGGAGTATGTAGCAACCCCGTCATAATAAGGGACTATCCATTTACTTCTAGAAATGCAGATAAATCTTTAATGTTGTCACCACATTTGCATAAGAATCCCAGGCCTTAAGGCTGTCCTTCAGCTCCCCACCAGCTCTTCCAGTGAATGCCCATACTCTGAACTCCTTCACCTCAAGCTGCGTTAGCTGTAGCTAGTGCAGAGTATGGAGAGTTAAAAATGGGAAGATAAAGGCTATTTTTGGCAGGCAGAGCTTCCACCAAGCTGGGGCTGTGTGATGGGAAGAGGCTGCCCCCCCCCCCCCCCCTTTTTTTTTTTTTTTGTTTTGTTTAAAACCAGTTTTACCTTCAGAGTTTGAATACAAAACTGAACGGCAAGGGAAAAGGTGCAGCGTGTGCAGTCTGTCAATCTCTCACACCTAGGAATTTGGTGTAATTATGTGGTGTTGAGAAATTGCAGTTAACATATTCTCATCAGAGTCCTTTTGGGTTATGTTTATACTGGATGTGCTCCGGTTGTAGGCTGACCAGGAGTAACCCAGTGGTTACAGCCCTGGCTTACGTGGGCTGTCTTAGGGCTAGATTTATGCAGCTGAATGGAGGACAAAGGACCAGTCTTCCTTCTGCAGTCTCCATTAGGACTCACTGTGGGCTTATGCTGTGTAGAGAGAGAGGTTTCCCAATTCAGATGTAGAGAGGATGTGATCTAGAAGACCAGAAGAAACTGTTTTTTTGGGGGGATGAGGGCAAGACTGAAACAGACTATGCTGCTCAGGGGTGATAATTTGTTGGGGAGATTGTATGAAAATGAGATATGGGGGGAAGTGGGAAAGAGTAGAGATCCAACAGCAGGTAGGAGGAGATAGGGACAGGTCACAGGGCAAAACTAAGAGTATAGGCGGAGTTATGCTTGCTGGGTGTGTACAGAAGGATACATTGCCATGGCAGTACTGCCATCCAGTTCTGGAAGAGGACATGGTTTTCCAGGGTCTCACCGTTGCTGAGCTTCCAAGTAACTTGAAATCTCATGGCAGAGAGGGCTTTTTTTCTTGCAGGGCTGGTCCACCATGAGAATGACAATGGATGACTAATTTCAGTTACTTCATTAGCCCAAATGGCAGATCAGTAAGTTCCCACTGTGCCAGTGAACCTTAGCAGCATAGCAGGATGCCCAATGAGGACATTTCTAGGTTTGCAATTTGTTACTGCAAATCTAAATGATTAAATACGAACATTCATGTAGGGAGAGCACTGTTAGGGTTGCGTGTGAAGCTTATCTTGGTTGCCAGAATGAGTGACCTGTAAACATTGAGTTTGCTTCCCCATTTTACTACAGTAAAGCTTCTGATCATACAATCATGTGCTGCAAATTCCCTGCCCCATCAGTAAGCAGAAGGACTTGCTCAGGACTGTATCACGGTACTGTACTACAGCTTTGCTCCTGCCTCTCTGACCTGGGCCCAGTATCAGAAGGTGGAAAATGTGCAGCGAATGAGGGAGTTGCAGGATGGCAGAAGAGTGTTTCTGCAGTTTGGGGTGTCAGAGACTGCCTTGAAGGATGAGTTGTACAGCATTCAGGGACAAGCATTCAAGTGCTTATGGATTTAGTGTTTTAGCTAGTAATGCTAAATACAGAGTCGGGGTGGACATCTGTTAGGGTATTAAAACTTGCTGCTTACAGGCTAAGCTGCTGCTTAAAAATCTGACTGGAGCAAACGTTAAAAAAAAAAAAAAGGAAAAAATGCCTTCAAGCGATGGAAAGTTAGCTTAGGCAATCAATAATGAAGCATCTTTGAAGTTTCTAAAACCACGGAGGTTAATTCCCAAACAGAAGGGAATTTCTGTGCTGTTCGTGACATTATCTGGTATTGAAAGAGAGCGACAAAACTTTTTATCCTTTGATCAAATTTTAATAATACTGTGAGTAGGCATGTAGGCCTGCTATACTGTCAGGTCCAAAAACTCTCTGGGCAACCTATTCCAGTGTTTGATCACTCTTGCAGTAAAAAAAGTTGTTTCATGTTGTTTCATGTGTTTCAGTAGGTGCCCACTGCCTCTTGTCCTGCCACTGGGCACTGGTGAGAAGAGTTGGTACCACCAGTTGGACTGTAGCTACTTTCTGGTGGGGTTGTGCTACCCACACTGTAGGTTTCAGCATGCTGAATTAAATAATGTTGTTTTCTCTTTTAGTGGTGATTAAAATTCAGTCTTGTCATTTTTAACCCCCCTCCATCTTGTGCATTGCTCACACAATTTTGGAAGATTTCCATATCGTCAAATGTGTTGGAAGATTTCATGGGCAGGTATGGAATTTTTGGACTCTGTGAAGAAGCACCTGTCTGATACTAATTTAATCTTTTTTACTTAAAAGTTGCTTAATTCCTTTGGAAAAAAGTATAGTAATGCTAACTTTCAGAATGGTTATTTGAAACAAGTCCTGTCTCACAGCATTGTATTTTTCTGTTGAAATGGTGTCTTTTTGAGTTGCTTTTTAACTCAGAGCTGAAGATTGATGGTAGATGAAGCTAAAACACTTTTGTACTGACACAGAGTAACACAACACCCTGTGTAAACAGTCCCTTGTTTTGTGGGGGAATCTCCTTAGTTTTAAGCCAACTTACTACCCCACTTAAAAAAATAAAAATTTGCAAGCAAAATGATGTATCATGCAGTGTATCAGGATCATGACACGGAGGTTGGTGGGCTCTGGCCTGTGAAGTGCTGGCATTTTGGTCTCCCCTCAGCAGAGTGCTTTATTTTGTGCCAGTCTGGCTGTGCTTAGTAAGTAGCACATACTGCCATGCTTTGCTAGAGAGGGGCTGGTGTGCTCAGCACCCTGCTGTATCAAGCCCAAAGAAAGTGTAGAGGGGAAAAAAAACTATATTGTACTCTAAAAATACTACCTTTTTGCAGGTCATACTTCTTCCCTCTATTCCCTTTCAGGTCTCTCTAGTACCTGATATTATTCAGCAGTAGTAGAGAGGTTTGCTGGACAAGTGCAGTGCTTTTATAGAAAGAGGCATTCTGTGATTTCAGATTGCTCAAAGCTTTTTCCCTTCGCAGTGCTTCTTGGGGGGAGGGGGGGGGGGGGAATCTAAATGTACGAGGGCAGAAATAATTTCCCTTTTCTTTAACAATTGCACCCATGATGTCAGCTGCCGCCAGTAATGTAGAGTGATAAATTGACATTGAACTTGAACAGAATTCACGGCGTGCTGGAGACAATAAGAACCTCTGAGGAAATAATTATTTTGCTGCCAGGAGCTCATGCATCTCAAATTGGTTGGTGCAGGGACTTTAGAGTATCCTGCCTGCCTATTGACTGGAGTTGAGAGCTGGCGCTGCTGGCTCTGTGTTAGTGCAAGAACTTGGGCATTGTGGTTTGCTCATAGCATGTCAGAAGAAAGAAAAGCGAGTGACAAAGGTCTGATGTTGACCACTTTTGCTTGCTTGCTTTCAGGGAGAGACAGCGAGTATTTGATTTTCAGTTCAGTAATATGTTTTTTCCTGTGAATATAGGGCTTTGGTACTCTCACAGTGGTGCTTACTGCAGACACTTGGGTGTAGCGTGGTTTCTAGCGAGTGTGAGGTTGCTTGCACAGTGCAGCAGATAGAATTTAATTTACTGTTCATGCGCTCAATTGGTTTGGGGAGGACAGAGTTCCTCTGATCAGGTGACCATTGTTACTGATTGGGGTCACAATAATTAATTTTCCCATGAAAGTAATTAGTTTGCATTGTACACAACACTTCCTCTATTTACTTCTTATTTTGGGGATGGCAGTTATAACTGATCAGGCCGTTTTCCTTCTGCACTCATTGAAGTCAATTTGAAGGTTGAGGGTGCTCCATGAATGACCCATAATTAAGCTCTTCCTTTTCATTAGAATAAAACATAAATGACAGTCTGGCACTCAGTTCATGTTGACTTTCACTGACAGTCAGGCACCTTGATGCCTCTTCTGCTTATGGAAATTTCACTCTGTATTCAAAGGTCATGTTGCAGAGAAACAATCTTTTGGCATGTATTTCTCCTTTACTAAAAATATTAGTACCTGCAAGGGAAAAGAAGTAAAGATAACCTCCCAAAGTTTGTAGCTTTCTCAGGTCTCAGAGATTTCTCAGCTGAGTTTTGACATCTTAAGTCAGAATATGTTCATTTGTGTGGGTCATAAAATTTTGGAAGGTTGTAAATTACTGTATTTAATCCCTATCTAAATAGCAAAACTAACTGTATGTAAGTTTGCATTTTCATAGCATGGTTTGTGTTGGAATGGACCTTTAAAGGTCATCTAGTCCAAGCCCCCTGCAATGAGCAGGGGCATCTTCAACTAGATCACTTTATGCTGAGCTGCTTTTACTTTGCATCACAGAGCATGGATCCTTGGATTCATCTTTCTTTCTCTCTCTATAGATGTGGCTCTCAGACCCTGATTTGGGCTTGGCTGCATCTAACAAAACTCAAAAATGTGGGACATGCAAAAGAAAATTTTCGTACATGAAAATCAACATATTGTGGCATCATGCCTTCAGTAATAATAACTTTTAATAACAGTAGTTTTAAATTTCTGTAATTTTCATGTGTATAATTTTCAACAATGAAATTGTCAGACATGAAGTGTAGTGTGGAACAGCAGCTTGGACAATAGTTGATTTTTGTCTACTGAAATGAGGTTGAAAGCTATGTCTGAACCACCAAAGGAAGGTTTGTCTCCTCTGATGATATCTATTACTTCAGTGTTTATGGTTTTTCAGTGATGCATCTCTGGCTATATATGGTTTATTTGATCTCGTCAGTTATGTTGTTACACTGTTGAGGACTAATTTTTTTGGGTCTTATTTAAGCGTGTAGCAGTATAAAATGAAGTGTAATCAGTGTGTTTTGTGGTGATGCTCTTGTTGTGACAGTTGAGGGGAGTCTCTGGAACACTGATGACAAAGAGGAGCCTCCCGGTAAGACTTGCACCAGGATAGTGCCATATAATTCACCTCTGACCTCTCTGAGGAGTTCCTTGCTTTGGTGCTTTCAGAGAAGAGTCCTGTGTTCAGTATCCTTCTTGCCTTCCTGCATGGCACTGAGGTCTTTAAATACGGAGGAGGTGTTTCAAAGTTTACTATTTACTATGGTATAGGTAAATTAAATAGTAAAGTGTAAAAAACAAAACCAAAACAAAACCACCACCCCCCAAAACCCAGAAAAACCCAACAAAAAAAAAACCCAAACCAAATTAACAGTACCTCATGTGCAGTGAATTGTTTTGGCTAGCTGCTACTGAGGCAATGTGAGCTGGCTTGTCTTGCCTGATGTAGTGTAGAATCTGATGTTGAGACTTTGAGGCATGAATGAAAAGGTTATAAAGTCTAAAATACCTTCACCCAACAGAAGTGGCCCTCCGTGCTCATTTTTAGAAAAGTTTTGGCCAGTCACTAGGGAAGAAGGTTTTGGTGCCGCTTGTGCAGCAGGGCAGCACTTTTGTGGCTAGAAAGTTTCAGTACCCAGTTTGTTCTAGCTGTTATTTAAGCTGAAGCTATAGTTCACTTAAAAACTTGAATTGCTGAAAAACTAAATGTTGAGTGCAAAAAAAAAAAAAAAAAATCTTTCCTGGGGAGCTCCAGTCATTGTTGTAGCAAAGGGGTTTGTCTTCAATCAGATGTTTAATGAAATAGTTATTCCAGGGTAAATACTCTGATATAATTATTCCAGGAAAAAAAACCCCATTCTTAGAGTCTTTACTCTGTAATGAAAGCACAGTTAAGAGTTTTGGATATTAATTAATAACAAGGGGATTGATTTCAGAAAAATGACAGTATTCCAAAATAATTATTGCAGATCAGATATTCTACTAAATTTGTCAAGTACTAAAGCTTTCTACTGCTGTTACAAATAAAGCAATCCCTTAGTATTTCTTGAAAGTCTGTGCAATATGTAGTGGCTTGATTCTTCTGCGTAAAGCTCCGTGCAAACACCCTGGTGTCAATTCAGAATAGGAGAGTTTTGGTCACAACAGGATAATAAGCAGCGAGGAAATAAGGGCTTCAGTATTATGTATGTAACTTGGGTTGTTGAAGTAAGCAGTAGTTATAACCACTTGTCTTTTCCTTTTAGCAGTATCCCATGTAATGCCAAAGCCATAAAATGGGCCATAAAATGGAAAGGTGAAGGGGTTCCTTGTCCTATATAATTACTAGACCTTAGCTCCTGTTCACTTACTCCCATTGTAGGAATGCTTCGTCTCTGGTTCTCTGCACGTACTCTTTAATGAATTGCTGGCATTTATATTGAAAACAAAAAAGGAGAACACTACCCTTTAAAACTTTTCTTCTGTTTTCATTTAACCAGTGCTATTTACAGAAGTAAAAATCCAAATCTGTTAGTTTTTCCTTTCCTGCCTTGTAATAAATGTCTGGGATGCAAGGCACTAACCATACTGATGCTGATAGGAAATTGTTTGTTAGTTGACTGTCTCTGGTTCTCTGTTCTTTAAATTGCCCGACATTAAATTTCTGTGGAGTCTCACTGGTGACAGCAACATAAAGAGTTTTTGCACACTCCATTGTACTGACTGATAATTGCGTGCTGTGGCTGCTGGGTGTCTGAGGGAGCGGGCGCGGGCAGCACTGAGTGTAGGATTCTTCTCATTTCTGTAGGGAAGGGAGAGCATGTGCTAATATTCAGTACCTTTTTTCTGTATCAATAAACAACTATCAGTGACACACATACTCAAATAAAAAAATTAAAATCTGTCCGTAGCTAGTCCATGAGATAGGGATGTGAGATGGAAATCTTGACTGGTTTTGTGTTGTGAGTGAATTCCAGTTGGTGAGAAATAACTTTTTGCAACAAGAATCCAAGTGCTGTGAACATTCTGCAGGTCACCCAGTTATCTGAGATGCCGCTTTTTGACTTCTTCAAATCTCTATAAGCAGTCTGTTCTTACCTGCAGCAACGTGACCTCGCCACTTTCCTGACTGGAGTCAGCTGGATCTGTTCCCTGCTTTTGCTCTTGTTTTACTAGGGGCAGTTTTTCATCAGCTACTTGCAGAAAGAGTTTGTTGAAATCACCTTCTGCTTTGGGAGACTGCTCATGAGCAGCAGTTCTCCGTCTCTGCTTTGGGGTTTAATTTCTTTAGGCCTGTGATGTAACTTAGGTGTATTTTGGCAATACAGCATGCATTGATGGTGCCACTACATGAAGCTACCTCTTTTGCTTGTGCTGTGTAATGCTGTATTTGAATCTCTGTGGTGTTGGGCATCATTTAGCATAATAGGCTTGGATTCAGCCCCTGAGTTGTCCTGACAACAAACAGAATCAGTTGAACAACTTTAAAATGGAGAGTCTAAAATTTTAACAGATTAATTTTTACCTTGTTTTGAGTTCACAATGTTTGTTTTGCAAAGATTTGTTCCTTTATGATTCAGAAAAGCCATCTCCACCATAATGTCATTTGAGTGTTTTTTAATTGAGGTGAAGTTTAACACTAAGGTTGTTCCCACTTCCCAGCTAGGGATTTTGAAGTCCCCTTCGTTCTTTTCATCTCTTCTGGGCAGAAGTTTCAGTTTGAGTTACCAGTGGAGGTTGCTAACCATCTGGGAAAGAGATGTCTGGAGACAAACCAAATGTTACAGAGCTGAAGGTTTGATGTCAACTCTTGATGTCACAGCCTTCAGTGTCAAGACCTTCATAAAATCCAGGAAAAATAGCAACAGAAGGTAAGAGGAAGAAAAAAAGGTGGCCACTAAAGTAAGATGCATGGTAAAGGGCAGGATTAGCGCTAGGCAGGAACTAGTTCAGAATGTTGAATAATGAGAACTTAATCATTATAACAAACCCAGAAGTCAGTGTATTGTTTTGATCTTAGAAGATAAATCGCCTAGTCAGCTGTGTATCGTAAACAGGTAATGTGGGCCATTTTTACTCCTGGAGCTGTGGGTCTCCAATTTATAATGATTGACAAGCATTAATATTTACAGTATTTTGCACAGGCTTTGTATCCCTGAACTGATTCCTGCCAACAAAATTTTGCCCCAGTTGCCGCTTTAAGGAGTGAGAGTGCTACATTTAGGTCTCATTAGGGGGAGAGTGTTATTATAGCTGAAATCTGCTGTGGTTTTGGACAAGATGGAGTGACCTGAAGGCTTCTTGAGTAGTTAGTTGACTGTGATTTACGACACGGAAAGGGCAAGTGGCTTGTGCTGCCAATTCAGAAGGTGCTACAAGTGGGTTTTGGTAGCAGGAGCCTGATACTGTGTTTTCATGTAATTTATGTGGGTAATAGTAGTATAAACTCATGATTAACTTTATATATATTGGTATAGGGAGTTTTTATTCTTATCTTCCCTTAAGTATAATGCAACTCCACTCTAAGGGAATGTTAAGCGATCAGACAGCATAGATGAATATTATCTCTGGGTCACTGTTCAGGAGATAATGACAGTTTTACCTATATTTAAGATGGAGCACATCAGCAGGTGGTATATCCATATCTGCTGCTTCATTGCCATGTCAGCGGTTAACAGCTGCTCTTGGTGGCTCAGACAGCATGTCATCTGTAGAATATTAAGTGTTGTAGTTAATGCTGACAGTCAGGGCTACAGTAGACAGATGTCTATGTTATTAAGTTGTCCACTGATTAAAACCACTTATAACAATATACATTAATGTAAGGGAGTAGGGTACCTAATTCCTATTGAGATGTATGTAAATGATCCCCTGAATCCCTTATGCTGTTTTGAATGTCCTGTGATGTTCATTTTGGCTGACATGCAGGGAATGCATTTTTTGATTTTGTATAGGAGGGTAATCAATGTGCATATATAGGCGGTGTGTCACGTGCGGGCAGTTTATGTCTCCAACTTCACTACAACCAACATTTCCTCTCAGGCCAGTATGTATGTTGAGCACAGCACAGTTTTCTCATGTTGTCATTTTGTTGAGCAAAGTTTGTCTCTAGTGATATTAGTAACAATATTTATTGGTGAGTTTTTCCTGGTCTGAGGATTTATTTACTTGGCGTTAAAATAATATTCTGTGTTTTCATTTCATTTCCCCAGCTTCAACCTCTTCACTGCCTCTTCAGTCAAGCCTAAGATTGTATTTTTACTTAACTTTCTCTTGTTGTATAGACGTATTTTTAGTAGAGACCTGCTAATTGAATTTGGGTATCACACTAGCACTTGCACGCATATACACTCATGCACAGAGTTTTTGTTAACATATGTTCCTGTAGACAGTGACATTTATTTAATTAGTCATCACAACCTGCGAAAATCTGGTTAGATTATGTTATGGCTATGTGCCATTTAAAAATGAGTGTGTCTTCACAATTTTCTGTCTTTTGGGTCATTGTAGTTTAGTTAGAAATTCACTTGAGAATATACACCTATGTAAAACACCAATGTTAAAGAAACAGGATGATTGAAAACTCAGCAGTGTCCTCAGGATTTGAGAAATCTTGACCTGGAAGTTTTCTCTTTCTCCTACGTTGTTTTATGTAGCCTGTAAAGGCAAACTGTGGTTTTTCCGGTTGTTGAAATTATCACTTTGAATTTAAAGGGTTTTTTAGCAAAGCAGAATGTTGTAGACTGACACTTGTCAGGGCAGGCCCAAAACAAGAGACAAAATCCTAGGATCTGAGGGCTGTAGCAGGCAGTAGCTCTAACAAGCTGAGCTCTGCCCGCTAGCCAGTTTTACTAGCTCTCTTGATAACACAAGGGCAGCTGAAGACTTTATGAAACATCACCTCCTTTGAACCGATACCTGTTTAATCCCCACAGCACTAACTTTAAAGTTCACCGACTTGTTGAGGAGAGATGAACAAAGGTCTGAAACCTATTGTAATTGAACAAGCAGTTTTAAGTGCCAACCTAGTTAAATTACAGAAATTTGCTCTAATTAATGCAGCTGTAATTAATACAGCTGCACTAGTGCTGTAATTGGTATCTTTTTCAGCTATGACTTGTGCTATGGTAACAAAATACTGTGTAGTAGAATTTTGTTTACGTTAGATGCTTTGATTTAGCATTGTTTGAGGGGGTTTTTTTTTAGCTGATAATAGGAAGCTGTAATAGGAAGGAATCCAAAAGACCTTTAAGCACCTTCTTAATTTTAAACAGTGTTACCGGATCTATTGCCTTCAACAGAACCACTGTTTTGGTGCTTTCCTAGGTTGAGCACTGGTTAGCTGGAGTATTTGGGTAGATAGGCAGTGTACCTGTTGCATGCAATTGGGAGGTAATCACTAGAGTGAACATCTACTGCAGATCTTTTACAATGCCAGGGTGACCAGAAAGTAGGTAGGGCTAACTTGCCATCTTCATAGATTTGGTGATAAATTTGCTGGTTCTTTGCCCTGTGCTGTAGTTGAAGGATATCCACTTAACAGCTGTCCTTATCCCATTCTGCACTATCACCTGCTTTTTGGTACTCTAGAGAGTCCTACAGGGAATCCCATGCCAAAATAAGCAAACAGATAGAATTGCAAACTAAACCACCCTACTTCAAATCCGGAGAGTTTCAGGTTTGAACATCTATAATGGGGTATTTTTCTATTTATGTTCTTTGTCTTTTTCTGAGGAACCTAAGCATCAGATGGAGGATGTATGCAACATGTTAACCCTGTACCGGTTGTGATAACATTGCATTATACTCTTACTAATGTTAAAAAAGTAAAATCATTTTTACTTTGTATATGCTTTTGACTGGAGTTCTCAGTTTTGCCAGGTTCAGTCTGTTAGCAGAAAAAGCATTTCTTACCCACTCTTACTTAGAAATGGTTTATTTCATCAGGTTTAGTATCATAGACTAATCAAGGAAAGTTTAGAGTAGTAGCCTTGCCTTGGAGTGGGTCCCCACTTTCCCAGGCTGCCACTGTGCCCTGAAAGTAGGGAGAAAGTGCTGCTGCTGTCCGTGATGTATGTCCTTCCTAACAAAAAGCTTACTGATTAACCAGCCTTCTAGGGAGTAAATAATTTTCTTCATCAGCTACCTTGCCCTAGCACCCATTTTGCAGTGTTTGAGGTATTTTTGGCCCCAAATAATGATTTTCTATTTAGACCATGTCTGTGGTCGAAGAAACTGGAAAACTTACAGTTGTGGTCGAAGAAACTGGAAAACTTACAGTTGTGTCTGATTCCTTGCTAGTACATGGGGATGCTTCTGAGTTACTGTTTTTTCTGACTTATATGGATATCAGTAGTATTTGAAAGAGGATTTTTGTACTCTGTTGCCATAAGATTTGAGAATAAGGAACTCTTTGTCGTACAACTTGACAAAAGTATTGAGATACAATTGAAAATTATCTTTTTTTTTTTTTTTCTGTAGTTGCCAGTGTAAGTACTCACATGAGTCACTTTTTTAATCCAAAGCATAAATGGAATCAGAAAATTGCCACGGATGCTCAGCTTCCTTGCTTGCTATAATGAAATGGTTTGTGCTCATTTTTTTTTCTTCGTCTTGGAGAGGATCTATCAGAGTAGAGTTTAAAATGATTTTATGGATGTTGTAGTAAAATTGCTGAAGCAGATTAAAGGATATTATAGAGACAGCAGTGTAATGAAAAATTCAGTTTCTTATTTTCTGATGAATTGTTATTCATCACAGGAGTCATCTAGCATCTCCAGGAATATTCTTGCTCATTTTGCATGTATTGTTTAGATTCACCTAAGGTTCTAACTCAAAAACACAGGAATTGTATTTTTATTTTTTTCAGATGGCATTAGTCCATGCTTCATTTCTGGTCAAATAACACAATAATGATGTGATTTGTTCTTCTGTAAAAACTTGTAGAAGTGCACTGAACATCTGCACATAATGAATCCATTCATGCAAAGAAAGCTAAGTGACTTATTTATCACAGTGGATTTGCAAGAATTTCTTCTTTTCTACAGGCAGCTTCAGAAGTTTGCTGCCACTGAGGGCAAAACCCCACATCCTGTGTTTCTAATGAGCAAGGTACAGGATAGATAGAAAATATCCATCCTGATTTTTAGATTCACAGGTAGATGTTTGCAAAGTGAAAAGAAAGAAGGGCAAATGTTCTTTGCTATTATTACTTGCTGAATTCCTGTGACGGCCACAAAGCACTAAGCCCCACCAGTGCATCCTGGAGGACACATCAGGTATGACTCAGGTTGAGGTGAAGACACCTGCATTGAGTGTTACAGTGTGTACTGGGTGCCTGAGCTTCCAGTCAGTATGGCCAATAAAGCCTAGAGAGCAGTGGTTCAGCTGCTTACTGGTATGGGCTCAATTCAGTTGCCTAAGCGTAGATGTATATTGGTATTTGAGACAGGCTGGAGAATCTGTGCCATCCTCATGGGAGGTAGGTGCCATACAGACTTGTAGGAGACCTTCTCCATGCCCTTTTGGACAGGCAGCTGGGAGCTAGGGTGGGTATTCTAGTGAATATGACACTAGACAGCTATGTCTAGTGACTTGTCTCTGTCCCGTGTTTATGATACCCTAGATGTTGACTTAAACATGAGTTGAATCACTCTCTAGGCTCCACTGATTGTCTTGGCTAGATCTGCATTGATTATAATAGTAGTGTAGACAGCTAGTACCTCTCTGGACACCTGTGAGTAGACACCTAAAATGAAAGAGTCTTACTCCCTGTGTGATTTCTGTTCTACAGTGCAATGTACAGAGTGGGAAGGGTGAAGATGGGTGCATCTACATTGTGTGTAATATTCTAATTTATACATGGTAGAAGAGGGTCTTAATAATGGATTTGAAGTTGAGAAGAGAGAGTAGTCCTCATTGAAATTAGTGAAAGAAGGACTTGATGGATAGAAATCAACCTTCCAGAGAGAAATAAGGCAGTGTTTGGATACAGCCTCAATGTGGTGGACCCAAGAGAGTGAGAACATGGAGAAGGTTTTCTGCATACTGACTGAAGGATGTTAAGTGATCAGGGTGCAGTTGACACAGTGACTTCTGGATAGGAACAGATTAAAATAGAAGGACAAGAAAAAAATCCTGCTCACTCTGTCCTTGCAGGGTCAGTCTTTTTCATTTTGGTGACTTCCTGGTTTGAATAGCTCCCACAGAGTTCTTCTAGCGAAAACCTCTGTCTTGACGTGACCTCTGATGCTCACCTGGCTTCCTCCTTCCTTCCTGTGTGTCTTACTTCTGCCTGTCCTGTGGTCTGGAAAGTTTCCCCCATGTTAGCAGGGCCCGTTGCTTTTGGGGAAGGAGCAGTGATTTCCACCACCCTGCAGCATGCCGCAGCTGGGAGCGGGCAGGCAGAGACCCTCCCTTTCTGCATCCCACTCGCACAGAACAGAACGGCCTTATAATGTACTCCCGCAGGAAACGAAATAAATAAAACAGATACCATTCATCCCAGACTTAATGGGGGTAAAGAAGGAAACGGAGGAAGCAACGGAGAAGTCATGGTGCTTTATATAGAAGTGTTGCAAGAATCATTAGACAAGACCCTGGCACTGAAGTAGCAGGAGGAGAGTAGATGGTGTGAATCAGGATGCTCTGTTGAATGTGAACTGTTGAAAGTCATAAATGGGCCAAGGGGGATGGAGATTTAAGTCAAAGCCTTGAATTTGAAGGAATTGCTGGAGACTTCAATGAGAGCAAAACCAGTAAAAGGGACAGCCGTGAAATTGCTGGGAACAGCGGATGAAATGGGAGGAGTGAAACGTAGCTTTTCACTGTTGAATTTACCTTACAAATTATGGGAAGAAGGAATATGAGAAGCAGTGAAGGAGGTAGATTAGGATCAAAGGTGGGGTTTTGGAGAAGGTAGGAGGTCCCAGCAGACTGTTACTTTAAATGTAGCTCCTGGCTATATTGAATCAGTGTGCTAATGCCTTCACTTAGTTGGCAGCAAAGTTACTAGATTTAGGATTGTATTTCTCCACCACTTATTAACAAAAGCCCATTCCTGCCGAGTACCAATAGCTCTTATTGAAGCCAGTGTCTCAGGGGACTAGGCTCAGAAAGGACAAGGGAAAGGCATATTTCTGCTCTGACAGAGCTGCCCTCGAGGCAGGGATGAATAGTACAACCCTCTGCGCTGTGATAAGAGCTAAAGAAGGTGGAAATTATTTTCTTCTTGCTATGTTGTTTGTTTTATCCTTAATTGCACTAGGCTGTTAAATCTGGTATGGAAGGGGGTCATTTCTTTATCATAAAGGGTTTTGTTATTGTAGGATTTTGAGCACATTTGTTTAATTTACGTTTGTATGTTGTACTGCAAGTGGCTGTAACCTTTTTCAAACTCCATGGATAGATTTTGAGCAAACCAGCAACGAGTGGTGGTATTACGAGAGCAAGGTTTCGGTCAAAGGAAGCAGTGCGAGTCACTTTTTGGCCATAGTGGTCCCATTAGCTGCACTGCACTGCTGTAGTACAGTGCACAAATGTAAAATGGAGTGCAATGAGACAGGAATGAAATCAAGATAAGTTTCAGTTTGGTACGCTGAGGAGCATTTGGCATGCAAGTGTGCCAAGAAGCTAAGCTGGCTATGGCCTAGGATTTCAGAAAAGAGCAGTGATTGCAGATGCATCAGTTTTTATGATTCATTAAAGTCTGTCTCTTTTCTCGTTATCTCAAGACAGGCACCCAGAGCCACCAGTCACTTGGCACAGTCACATTTAGGCACTATCCCTTTATTCTGAGTCCAGGGTCACAAAGGTTGTCTGCAGTCTGGTAATTCACAACAGAAATAGGAAAACTGGGTCAAAAAAATGCTTAAGGGATTACTGTTTTGAGACTGAGGCATTGGTGTGGTCAAATGATTTATGATTTGAAGCTTTTCTTTGTTTTCCTTCTGTGTGGCAGATGATCTCTAGAAAGAGCAATCAATTGCAAGTTCAGACAGCATGGGAATAAGTATCAATAAATATGGAAAACTGTAGTCTTCTACGCCAGCATACTGTGAAATCAGCCAAAATTTTTCTGTGTTCCAGCCATCCTTGGAAGATTTTGTTTCATCACCTTTGTGAGCTGAGAAGCATTTATATTAGAAAAATCTGGGAGAAGTAACACATGGTTTAAGACTAGCAGAAGTGTTGGGGACTCGTGAGCATGGAGGTAGACACCTACATCTGAGCTCTTGTCTGGACTATTCCATATGGTGCAGAGAAGACACCTGTGGGATTGATGTGTTTCATGCAAAAATGTGGAAGAAAAAAAAAAGGATTTAATGAATTGTTACTTAAAAGCACTTCTCTATTGCCACTGAATTTAAAAGGTGTCTTGAAATAGCTCATGTGTAGTTGTCTGTTCCTTGTCTGACATTTAACAAGAAAACATCCCAGGACTTGGGAGCCCAAAAGAGCAGCCAAATACAGTGTCTGGCTGTTGATTTTTGGCTACTTAAAAAACAAGGGGTGAAGCTTGAACTGCTCAGCTCCATTGACCTATTCTATGTTAAAAAGCATATGCACATACAAGTTCTGTATCTTGATTGCAGGAAAAGAGCACAAAAAGGTGAGATCATTTACAACTCTGAACAGACTTAGTACAAATTGGAAATCTTGAAGACTTCCAGAATCGTTGCTGGAAACTCTTGGCTTCAGTGTGACCAGGGTGGGACATTTGGAATGTTATTGAACTTCTGTGTTACAGTAGCACCTAGAGGGTCCAGAAAAATCAGGGCTTCATAGCACAAACACAGACAAAACAGACCTATCTCAAAGTATTTACAGTATATGTACATTTCTCAGAATTAATATAGGCTTTAGATAATAGTGTGCCACAGAAAACTGCAGGAGAGATTAGGGATATTACCAGTTAACTAGAGCACTGCAATAAAAAGTAATTGGATTAAAAGTCTCATTTTTAAGAATGGATTACTCCTTTTATTATAAAGACAGACAAAAAGAAAACAAAATAAAGGGTCCTACTCAGCCTATCCTGGAGGATGCTTTGTGTCACCAAGTTTGAGTGGTCACAGATAAGATACAACACTAACAATTGAGAGATTTCTCAGTATCTTTAAAAACACTGGTGTAATTTATCTAACATCACTGATGAGCCATGACTCACATTTATAAACCCTGGTTTTGGATCTAGCTTTAGAGAACGACTTTTTGTTGTTTCAGTTTGTTGTGTTTCAAGTATTTCATAAAACACAATTTGAGAACAACACAAGAGTAATCATGCTCAGTTGAAGTAATTACTCATGTATAATGGATTTAAGGGCACTTACAATCTTTGTGCAATTTCTGTGTTATTTAAGGGTCGAAGCTAGGGAAAAGTATGTCAGAAGTCACATGTAACTTGGGAATTATTTTCAGGAGACTAGGCAGTATATAGTGATGATAGTGTTGAACGTCCCTGTGCTTGGTATAATTGCTCAAGGCAGTTATCAGTAAATCCACACATACAGAGTCTCTTTTGTGACAAATTATATGTAATTCAATATTGATAGAGATGTATATTTACTTATGTTATCTCGCTATCTTTGAGTTAAATATGCTATACTCTTCTCAAACAGTAAAGCTCAAAGAAAGAAATTCTGTTGCATATTCATGAAGTTCTGTGGGTTAAAACCAAAATTTAATGCTTCTGATTCTCATATGTTATAAGGTCGTTTTTATACCACCCCCTGCTGCAATGAAAGAAGATTTTAAATGTAAATGAAGGTGTCGGCAAATAAATAAGTACTTGATTAGTTAACTGTTTTAACATTGGCTGCTTCATCCACAGTGACAAGCTCAAATTGGAGAATGTATCAAAAAATACAACTTGATTTTGAAAGACCTTATAGGATCATTGCAATATTGTGTTGAAAGGAATCTCTGACAGCCTCTATTCCAAATCTCCTGCTCAAAGTCAGACTAACTTTAAAGCTGTGGCAGGTGGCTTATGGCCTTAGGGAGTTCAGATCAAAAAATCTGCAAGAGTGAAAAATCCACAGCCTCTTTGGACAACCTGTAGAATCACTTCTCTTGTTTGAGCACATCTGTCATGTAGCAGAGAGTCTTGTCTGTTGTGCTTCTGTGTTACGTTTAGCCCAGTCAGTGGCTAGAAGCGCAGAGGCCTCTTTTCCCTCAAGTTAAACTTGCAAACTTTCTAGTAATCTCTGAGTTTTTACATATGTATGTTCTCAGAAGAGACAGTGGCTTTTCATATAGATGACTCAGCTGGATTCCCACCTAGTACTGTTTAAATGCAATCCACAGCGATGAGAGATTGAATATGATTTCTTAGGGATTGTATCACATAACTGTGCTGTCATGAAGAAGGCAACTTGGATAGTTGTTTCATGTAAAACAAAGGTCTCGGGGCCTGAATGAGTTCAAGTGAGATTTTAAATTCATTCATGGGCTTCCATGATCTTCCTGACCTTTTAGTCCTGCCACCCCTGATACCAAATAGTGTGAAAAGGTAGATTCTCAATAAAAATGAGATTTTTGTCTGATTTAAGCCTTCCTTAGTGAAACAGACACAGCACTGAAGACACTGTCTCATGAAAAGGAAATGTTTTACATTAGTATGGACTTCTTTTATCACTCTCTACAGCCTTCGTAGAGCTGGGCATGTGGACAACATGTGTTTTCAGATATTTGCCCTTCCATTTTCTCCAAATCTAACATGCTGTGAGAATAGCTTCAAAGTCAAGAGGATTCAGAGCTAAAACACAGAATCAATATGAAAGTATTTGTGGATGTGTACACAAACATTTATTTTGTTGTTCAATACAGAATAAGAGCAACTAATTCCTGGAGTTACATTTTCTTTATCTAACCCAGCCTGTTCTCTTGGGAGCGTCCATCTTTTTCCAAACTTTTGCAGTGTGATTATGTCCTTTTAGAAACCATTTGTTCATTAGTGCAGCAGTAATCATGGAAATAGGTCACAGCCTCTTTGGAGTTAAGCTGTTACGTCCCCACAGAGAACAGCACTTAAATATCAATAGCGTAACCGGGAAAACTCGGCAGTTATTTCCCTGTTTTCTGCAATTCAATGAGGAGTTGTTCGATGCAGACCCCATTGCACTCCAGATGAATGGTGGTGATTGTGAGAAAATGATCTCCTATTAATGCAAGATGTCACACTGAGAACAAAGGCTAGTTCTTACCATGATGGGATGAGCTCACTCTAATCCCCAATTTGGGCGACTTTGATGCTTGTCCAGGTGCCAGTTTTTCAATATATGCCATACCAGAAAAAACTTTTAAAAAATGTTGAACAGGGCAGTGTTAAACTGATTCATAGCTTCTGAATCTCAAGGTCATATTGGGTAAGGTGTCATATAATTACCCTTTTGTGTGCTATTTCCCAGGGAACCACCTCCCCTATCAATAGTTTGAGCTTTCGGGGTGCAAAGGAAATAATTCATATTAAATTTACCATCTCAAGTAAAGAAGTGCAGACCTGTTTTTGAAATCCCCAAGCTGTTTCAGTTTATGCTTGCATAAATGTCTAAAATATGTCCATTTAATTCAAAGTAGCATTGCCTCCAGGTTTTCTGCACTTCAGAACTTTACATCCCCGTCCTGGGATTTTGGTGTGAGGTCAGTGAAATCCTGGGAGAACTCGCTTGCCTTCCTGATCCCCATTGTCCCTCTGTTTGCAGTGCCCACTCATCTATTAGAATGGGAAGGACCAGAACATGATGGCTACTCTATTTGATGAGCTATTATGAATGCTGTGATGACTGGAGATTTTGGATCATTTATTTGGTTAATTTACAGTTTAATTTATTTTTAAAAATTCCAAACAAAACCCAAACCACGATCACTGTAGCCTGGAGATTTAGAAATAGTGAGATATCTGGTAGGATTTCGAAACCCAGTAATCTGGTACACATACTCTTCTCCTCTGGTTCTGTAGTATTTCATGTTGCCTTCCCTAGGCTATTAAGATGCCCATTCTCTTGGTCCATTATCTCTTTGGCACATAACTGCCTTTTGTCCAAGATCCTTAAGAAGTCATTTGGAAAGTCAGGCAGCAAAGTCTAGTAAAAAAAGACATATACTGCTCATTGCTGTAACAACCTATCACCCCAAACCTTTTTCCCCATGATCTGATGGTAGATAGCAAACAGAGGAAGGTCTGACGGGTGCTACCCCTAGTGTCTTGCACAAGATTGTCCTCCCTTTTTACGATGTAGAATCCTTTCTTTGGGGAAAGCAGAGGGAGTGCAGAAACATTTCTTATGCTGTGTATCCCACCAGAAGAAAATGTGAACATTGCATGAGTAATAGGATCAAAGGTTGTTAAAAACCTAAAAGAAACAGCATAAAATTAGAAGGGTATTGGGAAGATTTTTTTTCTGGGGGTTGTGTAAGGTCTCAAGAGAACAGAAAATGAACTCCCCGAAGAAAAAAGAAATAAAATATTCAAAATAGTGCTGGAATTGTCAGACTCATATTCTTCAGGGAATAGAGGTTTTTATTCTGTATGCAGCTTTGTAAGGACTAAAACCTCCAAAATTTCTGATTTCAGTCATGAGTTTATTTTAGTGTATGTATGCTATGATGTAAATTAGAAGCAGATCAATTAGTAAAGTAAGAGAACTAGGCTGACGTGCTAGAAAAATGTAACCATTAAGATAAAAATCAAAGTAACATTCCTTATAGCAAAGAGAGGCCTGTAAAATTCTAGTCTAGATTTGAAAAAAATCAAAGCAGAGTCACTGGAGGTTCAGAAGCACTGTGTTGGAAAGATGGGGCACCTTTTGAATACGACAACATAGATTCAGAAGCAGAGAAATCACAGCAAAGACATAAAAGAAACCTAGTACTTTCTTCAATTTTAATGGCAACTTTGACTTACGATTTGTGTTTGCGTTAGCAAAGGTGCATGGTTAATGAAATGGTATCATGAGTCTGGCTACATCACTAATTCTGGAGTATGCTTTTACTTACCCCAGAGACTATTCTTTTTTTTTTTTTCTACCCTTCATTACCTCTGGATGCAGAATCTTTGTGGGTTATCATCAGGCTTTATCTTAGGAACTTTTCTGAAGATTTTGTATTTATTACCTTTAATTACTACTGTTGGAAAGATTGTCAACAATGCTGACTATCAGCATCATAACAAGGAAACCATGAACTTATGTGGTATTGTTGGTCTTCATCGCTCTTCCAGAGATGCACTCCTGTTCTCAGGTGACATGGAAGGAATTTGACACCTGCTGCGGTATCTGCCCATACTTGTGATGCCTGGCAATGTAGCAATACCTATTCAACAGCCATGTAAAATATGAGCAAAAATTGCAACACTCCTCTTTCAGAGCCCCCCCTGCTTCCCAGCATGCTACAAAGCTTCAAGTCATGAACATAGCTTGCTGGCTGACAGATCTCTGCTGGGCAGCAGTAGGACCTGGTGTGTTATCAACTAATGAAATCCCCGTGATTTCATATGATGCCTGTGAAGTCTTCTGGGGCACTCCTTCTTTGGTTACTACCAGTTCTCAGATTCAGAGCATGTCAAAAGCCTAACTGCAAGTATAGAGGGCTCTTTTAAATAATAGCGACTTAAGCAATGCTGTGAACTCATACTAATTACATTTCTATCATTCATCAACAGTAGGCTTTTGTGTTAGTCCTAATGTGAAAGTGGTGTTATTTTAGCCCAGTGGTGTTATTTTAGTGCTCTTCTGTAAAAGGTACTCATTGACTGAAGTGCTTGAAATCAACTCTTTTTATGTTGTTTTGCTGAAGCTGTTGTAGTCTAAGAAGAAATGAGACACATGTGAGCAAGGAACAAGTGGCTACTTGCACTGCGAAATTGAAGGCCAATCACAATTTAAATGCAGAAGTAGGTAAGTTACTGTGCTACATTTGGAGCTGATGGATGAAGTGGCATGTTACATGTAGCTAAGTGGATGTAAGTGGATCTGACTGAATCTGAAGGAGCAGAAACGATATCCTGAAAAAGAGGTCCTAATTACGGTAGTGTAAGTGATGCTAGGACAGTTTTAAGCACCAATCAGAGAGAAGATTAGCTTGGACAACAATATGTAGAAGTTACATAGAGTTGCTGGGAGAGAGCTACTTAATGGACACAGTTATCTTAGTTGCTTTTATTGCTGAAACCTTCCCACCTGTTTTTCTTTGGAGTGCTGCATCCTTGGTCTAATGCTGCATATGTGGTGTATAGAAGATGCCAAGTTCTGCGCATTCTCTGTGGTTCATCAACCTTGTCTGATGGCTAACTTTCCTCTCCACGCATGCAGGATGTGCTTAATGAACGAGGAGGACTGCTGCTCTGCTTTCAGGCGTTCTCTGGGCAGAAGAAGAACATGATGTGTCACTTCTCTCATGCATTTTCCTTTGGTGAAAGCAACAGAGTTAGGCATGGTAGAGCAGAGCAGCAAAAATACTGCATTAGATATGAAAAAAAGTTATTATGCATACCATGTATTTTATGGTGAGAGATTATTCCAACAGCGGAGTTTCTAGGCACTTTTGTAAAATGCTGAATTCCAGGAAGTTCCACCCATGTGAAATGGGCGACGTATGAGGTATGTGAGTTGCTAGTATCTGGTTAGCTCTCAACTTGGCCTGCTGAGCCTTGCATTTCTGTGTTGTGCACTAATGTTGCAGAACATCTCAGCGTGTTCTGTACTTTATGATAAAAACCAAGGCAATGAGTAAGATAGTAGACTAGGATTTTTTTAAATGCAGCAAAGTATTTTTGCATACATAATCTTAAGTATGAAAGACCTAGTGATGGAAAAGTTAACTTAGACTGTGGCATCACTCAATAAGAGCCCAAAGAGCATAAAACTGCCAAGACTATGCTGTCAATACTTTTGTATTGATCGTGTGACCTTAATAGAAGTTTTCAAGGCTTTGTACACACAAAGGCCTTTTGAGGCGCTGGTTTTCTGCCTCACATGATTTTTTGATTGCTTTTCTCTACTTTTGTAATGCAATAATAATAGCATACGTGGATCAGTAAAGTAGTTCTCTTCTTTGTTTAAATATGCCAGGTCAGACATCAACATTGTTGTTTCTGCCCCAGTGCCCTTTCGGTTCTAGTTTGTGCAGGGCTACTTGAAACTCATGTGTACATTAGTTGTTAATACAACTAATTTTCTCCACTTCATTGCTTGACTAAGTTCTGCTGCCTCATGACACCAGCACTTGATTAAAATTAGATTTGTTCATACTGGGGCAAGGAGCACTGAAGAGGTGATTCTGTCCCAGAGAAACACATGCTTATCCATGGATCACTGATGCATTTCATTCATTTGGCAGGATTTGTTTTGGGTGGGTTTGGGGGATGGAGAGAGTGCTTCAGCTGCTCTTCAGTTCTGACAGCAAAGACAACAATAACCTTGGCAACTAAGGATGCTGAAATACCACTTAATCTGTACTCATAAGTCAATAGGGTTTTGCCTAAGTAATGAATTATCAAACCTCTCAGCATGTGAGTGAAGAAACTATGAAACAAATAGGGTGCTGCAGTTCAGATAAAGTATTTATGCACCAATTAACTGTGTGGCTGCACAATTGAAATAAATTTGGTCGGGAATTTTCCAGCAAGAATTTCTCCCAGCAGAAAATGCTGATTCACAGAAACTGAAACTGTGGGAGAAGACTTGTTCTGAAATTCCCATTTCAAAACAAAACAAGTAATTGACATTTTCTTTAAAAAAGTTAAATGCTTAACAGAAAAATCTTTTATTAAGTAAAAGACTGTAAATCTAGCGATTGTGTATTACGGAGTGTTTTGGAGCAAGCAACTGCCTGAGAGAAAACCCCTACTTTCTTTCTTGGTGTGTAGGGCTCAGACAGATGAGCCGGTGGGTCTGTGTTGTTTCATGGCTGTGTGAGTGCCAGGTCCAGGGTGATGGAGGAGGATGAGAGGAAGGAGTGGAGTCGCCCATTTTGGCTGCAGCCTCCGCTTGGGCTGGATGGAGTAGAAGGTGAAATCACACCTTGAGTTAAGGTTTTGCTCTGAATCACCTCTGGAAGACCTTCTCCCTCTCTCTATTTATTAAAAGGAACCTTGGAAAATCAGGTTTAGGAGGCTAAAGTCAAAATTTCTGAATATCCTTCCACGTTTGTTACAAAGATTGTAGTCACTGTGAAGCAATTATTGTGAATGATCAGTCTGTGGATTTTAAGGGAGTTGTAATGAACTAAGCCCTGTTTGTTTGACTTAATGTATATCTATGTGGAGCTCATGCAGACTGCTAGTTTTTGGTACAAAACATATAATGTTGAAGTAAATACAAATGTGTTAAAAGTCTAGAGAGAAGACACATTTTTTTTAAGGCTGAGAGAACGAGGTACTCTTTCTTCTACTTTGTTTTCTATTTTTCCTTTCCCCATATTGCTGCCGCATTTAGTTATTCCTTAGTTTCCCAATTTTTTTGTTTTGTTTTTAGGCTGCTTTCCTGCAGAGTGTTTGAAAATGTTTTCAGGTCATCTATAGAGCCCTATTCCTTTGGCATTTCCTGTGTGTGTATATATACAGCTATATAAAAGAAAAGTTACCATTACAGTTCCTGTCATGTCATCCTGTATTTTCAAGGCTAGAGAACAACTCGTTTCATCTTTGTCACTGTTGTACACTACTCTTGGCTTGTGAAGCTAATCCATCTGCTGACTCCTCTTAGCGTGTTGGTATATGTCCTCAATTTATTCCATTTAGTTTTTCTCTTTTTAATACCTGTCTAATAGGAATGCAGCTCAGCCAAGCAGGGCATATTTAACCTTGCAATGCTTTGCTGTATTAGTTTGGCAAGCTCAGTGGGGATATAAGCAGTCCAATATTCATATGAAAGATTTGCCTCCTGCAGGAGAATCTATAAAAACTTAACCAAATGTTCTCAGAACCTAGGGAAATAAAGCTGGGATCTTAGAGTGGCTAATTGGATCTTGTGCTATCCCTGTGGTTTTCCAACAACTGAAGAAAATAATCAGGAGTGGTTTTGTATGTTTTGGGATTCCCTGTTGTTCCCTTTCAGATCCCTTTCTTGGTGTGGGTTTTTTCTTAAGAAACAAGACCAGATGCTTTAGGAAAGAGTAATAGCTACTACGTAAGTCTGACTCTGTCTCTTCCATTTATTGTGTGTTGAAGGCCTGTCAAGAAGAGATTTATCATTTTAAAAGGCTATGCAAATAGAGATGAAGGAATCATTCCACTTTTGTAGATAATAAGTGTTAAAAATAATTTGTGGAGATCATAAAGCAAAAGATTCTCAAGGATGATTTAGTGTTGTCATGACAGATTTAAAAAAAAAAAAAAAAAAGAAAAAAAAGAAAAAAAAGGCTGGAGATGTTCACCGAAATGGAAATCTTCAAAACCTTTTAGGTGAACCTTTCCAGTTGTGCTATCTATATTCTGCATGCCCTTCGCTCTCACTTCTAAGATGGGTTAGTGGTGGAGGGGAGAACTGGGAGTGGTCCCTCACCCTCTGCCCAGGCAGGGGCTTCTCGCTCTCGGGCTGGTTTGGCTGGTGCCCACGCTGCTGCCTGCACGTTGCTGGATGCCTGGAGGCTGCTGCTTATGTTTTTAGGAGAGCCAGCCAAGGTCGCAGTGCTGCTCCCCAAATCCCTTGAAGTTTCAGGGGGCAGAAAGGTTTAGTGTGCTTTGCTGGCTCAACACCAGATTGGTATTGCTCTGTGTGCAGTTACTTGGGCTTCATACTAGTGTAACTGTCAGGTTTGCAGCTGTGCGAATCCTGCCCTTGCCATCCAAGGGGGTCCTTTCCTCCTCCCCAGTGTGTGTTCAATGCCTTGTTACACTCGTGTTTGCATGGAAGGCTCCAAAACTGTGAGCCTTTTAGATCCCTGCTGAACTGAATTCTGTTCTGTTTAATCCTTACATGAGCCGTAATGTTACTTCATGCAATTGGGACTAGTTTAACCAAGTCTCTGAATCTTTAGGGTTGTCTACAGCAGTACTGCAAGCATGATGCTGTAGCAAAGGGCACCTAGGACTCTATAGCATCCCTCATCCAAATGTACATTGGATATATTTGCACTTGCAGCAGGAACTGTAGCTTGAAAAGAGAAGTTTGCAGAAAGGCAACTAATAAGAAGGCAGAGATGGGCAAGGCACTATTCTGGGGATGTAGTTAATAAAGGCAGTTTTGTACTTACCCGATGTCTAAGGCTGCCCTTAAGACTGAGTCAGATTTGGTAGGCTTTCACGCAAGCAACAATGCTGATCTGGAGCGTGGTGGTTCACGATTGTGCTCCTTTGAATGTGCAAGCAGCACTGGTTGTCATTCCCCCTTTTCCAACAGGGTTACATAGTGGAAAGGGACACTTCATAATACGCTGAAGCACCCCTGATAAATACCCCGGAGGAAGAAGGAAGCTCACTAGGCCTTTGGCATTCAGCTGTGCATGCTTAAATAGCAGTACTTGTCCTCCTTTGCCTGTAGTGATATGTCAGTCTAGTGCCTATGATTGCTGTGGCAGTTTGGTTCACTGCAGATTTTTGATCTTATGATGCAGATCTAAAACATTTTTCTCAAATTTTACTTTTCTCATATGGAGTTTGCTTTTTTGTTTGTAATTTTTCTGCCATTAAAATCACCTAATTTTATTGCAGTATACTAAGCAACGGGATTTGCAGTTTTGTCATTGTTAACAAAGATTTATTTTGTTTTATTCCATTTCCTGCAGAAAAATGCCTATTTTGTCACTAATCAAGGGCTGAAATAAAAATGAACACTGGTGACTTCCACAACGCATAAATCAAAATTACAGTTTCCTTGATGATCGCTTGGACTTCCAATTAATAGACCATTTAAAACGAGCACTGATGCTCATGAATAATAGAGTAAAACATGTTAGAATTAGGCAGAAGAAGAATTTGTAGAATTTTAATGAGTTTTGAAGCAGCTTGTGGGTGTATGAAATTTCTGCCTAATCGCTTTCTTTAAATGAAAAGTGATGGGTAGGTATTGTGTCACATAGCAGTGTCACTCTGCTCCTAACAGTCCCTCACTAGGCAGCAATCCTACGTTAGGCAAAACCAGCTATCCAGGATACAGCCTTATTTTCCTGCAGCTATTAGAAGGGCTTGTTGGCTTCCTTCAGCCAGGTTGGATGCGATGTGGAATTGCAGCTGAGGCAATTCAGACTTGACTGCCATGGATTCAGGTGTTCAGGTAATAAGATGAAGGTCCAGAAGCCTCAGAGGGAGAAACTCCTGTGTGATTTTCAGCCTGAGAGAACCTGGATCTATTCTACTGGAGTGTAGCCCATAGCCCCTTACTAGAGCAGGGCCACCCAGCAGCCTGTAGAAGAGGCTGCTTCTGTAACTTAATGGTTAGGGATGTTTGCTGGGATGAAGAAGCCAAGATCCAGCTTCTGTTCTTGGTTCTATCATTTAGCAAATGTTTCCTGCTTTAACTTACACCTATACATGATCATGCTACGCATGCTGATCCTAAAATACTTTATATAAAGTTAGTACTTTATAAACTACGAGTTAAACTTGATTCTCTAAATAGATGTGTCTACTAGGATGCAATGAAAATTAAATATTTTTATTAGAATCTTCCCATTCCACATAAAGACTGAAGTGTCCTGTTTATTTATGATGAAATTGAAGAAAAGAGGAATTATTGAAACGGATACTATCTCTTCTGCCTTCTGAGTATAACTCTAAAATTTTGGAGGTAATGCAGGAACCTGAATAAAACTGAACATCAATGAAATTTGGAAGGTCACTTCATAGCTGAACTCAAAAATTTTGTGGAGACCCTTGTGTCTTTTTGCTTCCAAAACAAAATATAGACATTGGTGGCAAATCAATCTTTTAAGATATCCTCTTTCTATTTAGTTTTCATTGTTTAGTTCTGGAAATTGATGTAAGAAAATGTAAAATCTTTTTTCTCCTTTCTGTCAGTTTTGGAAGTATTTTTGCCGCATGTGAGCTTTGCAGTTCACACAGCCAGGTTTCTCCCACACACCACATAATGCATAAGGGTGGGAAGGTGACCCCATACCTTGCAAGAAGTCGATGTGTTAGACTCACACAGAAGACTGGCTAGACTCACACAGAAGACTGGCTAGACTCACTCATGCTCTGTGAATGCAGTGCCACCTAGCTCAGCCGTCCTTCCTTTCCCGTTGCAACCCTGAGTTTCAAAGCTATCATTTGGTCTCTCACTTGGGCTGAAGGAGTTCAGTAAACACAGCTACTCAAGGTTTTTCTTCAGATTGATTTTGGTATGCATTTATAAACATTGCTCATGAAGTGGTGAAAATGAGAAAACTGGGAAGTGAGCGCCAGCATACAGAGCTAGCAAGTGAAGGTGAACTAAATGCTGCTTTGGGGAGGCGTGATGTTAAGGATTTGGCTTTTCAGTTTTACAACCTAGACTGTTTAAAGCTAATTTATACTCTTCGACCTAGTGATGTCTGTCTTCTGTCCATTTATTGGAAAGATGATCACAGTTTATGGAGATGTTTTCATACGGTTACTATGTTGGCAAAAAGGGGATAGCATCTTTCTCCCCCTAAAATCCCTTGGCTCACCATCACTTTCCACACTTCAATAAGGATACATTACATGGTTTCTCTATTTTCTGTATATTGGGGTATCTCACATGCAAGATTCCTAGAATCCATCAGAAGGCCCTCAATACTATTATTGATACAGATACTGTAAAGTGGTGGGCAAAGGAAAAAGAAAATAACTTTTTTCTTTGTTTTGTTCTAAAGTTTAGGCCTTTAGACATTTTTTTCTACCATTCCTCAAGTTTTCTTAAAGTATCGGTAACGTTAATGCTGTTCTTTATTAGTTTTTATGGAAGGTTGTTTGAGTTCTACTTTCACTGAAGGAACAAATCGTCTTTTTAATAAAGGTGTTCTTCCTCCAACTATTCCCAGTACAGAAGGCAAACAACATTGCATCGACAATTATGGGGAGCGGGGAGGTACAGGGGATGGACACCAAAGTTGAAAAAATTAAAGCAACAGTTGATCGTATTGTGGTTTTGTCAGAACCAAAAAAAGAGGACAAGTCTACTAAACTAAAAAAAACCAAACAACCCAAACCAAAAAAACCCCCACAAAAATCTTCCACTTTGCTTTCAAGCATTTTACTGTGCTACTGGTAAAATCGTTCCAATTAATGCCATTGAAATGTATGATACAATACCATTTCTGAGCAGTCTTTCAAAATTACTAAGAGCTTATAGTGTCAAGTACTTTTCAAATACTAGAAAGAATGAAAAGAGAACACAAGATTATGAAGATTTTGAAAATAAAATAAATTTGTTTCCAGTAATGGGACTTAAAGCAACATGCAGATTTCCAGAAGCTTTATTACTGAGTACTTTTATTGGCATAGTGAAGAAGGATGCATAGGTGAAGAGTAATCTTACAAGTAGTTACCTGCCCTTATGTGAGGAGGATAATTGAGTCTCTCACAACGCTGTGTGATACAATACTGTGTATCTCTTCGAGTTTCGTTGACGTTGATAATATCTTAGCAAGCTTTCAATGATTTACAACATATGGCTCTGCGAATTGTAATTTAGAAGCAGATACCAATTTAAATCACAGTAGTTTGATTCCAGCCACCGCCCCTGCTGATAGCCCTGAACACTGATGAAAGCAGCACTTTGTGGGGCTGGTCGCTTGTTAGGGAGTGTTGTGGTGTGGCTGGTGGCAAGCCTGTCAATCTGAACCACTTCATGTGAAATGAAAAAAAAAAGTCCCTGTTTTAAACACAGTGACTTGAGTCTATCCCCCATTCATGGGGATGGGTTATCTGCTTGGGGCCATAGGAAACTTTCCATGTTAAAAGAGAAAAGATTCAGTCACAAGTGAAGAGTAGTTGCACTTTTTATAGCTATCCACAAGTTGTATTGAAGTTTAGAGTTGGTTTTCATTAACCTCTACTCAGTGGTGGATGGTTTCTAGCCAGTGAAAATATTAAATACAGTTCCAGAAAAATCTAATTTTCTCTAGTAAATTACCTGGAGCTGCTGCACGTAAAGTTGATTGGCTTGGCACAAAATTCTCTAAGAAGTTTTGCTGGTGGGTATTATGGCCAAGACTGGTTTCCCCTGAAGGAGGCTCTCCTTCTTGCAAAAAATAAGCAATTCAAATCTACTGGAAGATAGCCCAGATTGTTTATTCTTAGGCTCAAAATGATGACCTTTCATAAAAATCTGTGGACGCTCAATCTGCAAATTCAACTAAAATTCACAGTACAAGTGAGCAAATGCAAGTCCATATGCTTGTTGTAAACCCTCGAGGAATGACAAGAGGGATTTTGGTTTTATTCTTCTGCTAGCAGCAATGGCTTTCCCAGGAGTGACTCCTTTATACAGGGCTTTTTTCCATGAAGAGTTTGCTGCCCTTGTGACAGTGGCGAGGCTCCTTCCTGCCAGACAGCCCATGTCAAAGACTGAGCACTTTTCATGAACTTCTACATCTTTTTGGTCTTACTATCACTCTCCTCATTTCATTCTCAGGATATGGACTGCTCTTCTAGGATCTAATTATTGGACAGGATCTCTATGGACAGGATCTAATAGATACTGAGGAGGACTTTTTACACTCTCTAATGGGCAGCATTGCCAATTGTAAGGTTTTTTGCAGACTCTTCAACTTCTATGATGTTTCTCTTGTTCTTTACATTTTGGTGGCTGTTTCTTCTTATCCCCCCTCCAAAATGCGAGCCATGCTACTTCCAAAATTGCTTTCAGGTATCAGAAAATCAAACATCTCATTATAAAGCTTATAACTATATATTTGGGTGTATAACTGTACTAGAGAGAATGCCAAACCAAGCTACGTAACAAACCTTTCCTACCTTTACATTTAGCATCTGGTGTTTCAGGGATCTTGAATCAAAATCTGTAAAGGCTGACATCATCTGCAGTCAACTTTGGATCAGGCACAGTCATTGCTGTTAGCAGATCAGTATTTTGCAAAAAGTAGTAACATGGCATCCATAGAACTTGTGAAACCAAGCGCAGCTGTCCATAAACCAGTGCAGCCTACCTGCCGTAGTTTTAACAGGCTGGGAATGTTTTGTGCCTGTTCCATGTGCTTCTGCAATAACTCAGGCTTTGAAATAAAATGACACATCTCTAGTAGGCTGGGCACTAGATGACAATAAAAATTGAATCCACTGTCTGAAATATGCTTGATTTTGTTTTTTCGTTATCGGCTTACATGCAGTAAATAGATTTGCTTTCTCTTTTTCTTATGCGATCCCAGAAAAATAATTTTCAGTAAAAATCATTTGCATATCATGCTGTCCTAACACTACTGTATTCTCCTTTACTTCATTCTTATTGTTCTTTTAAAATTGATGCATCTGCTTCATGTAGCCTTCACTTAATGCCTGACATACTCTTTGATTGCAAGCTATTGCTGTGGCATGTTTGCAAAGGATTAGTTTTTAACTGGATTCTTAAATCAATTTCATAAGTATACTGGAAATAAAAAGCAAATCATAGTTCATAGATAAATTGCTTCCCACATGACTTTGTTTAAAGATTTTGATGAAAACATTGCTTACTTTGTTGTTCACTGGAAAAAAATCTTAAAAATGATTAATGCTGGTGTCATCTCTTGATTTTCCTCAAAACTGAGGTTACCTTCCCTTGGTCTTGATCTCATATATGCTTGCCTATATGAGAATAGTGCCAGTGCAAGAAGACATACAGTTAAATTTAGGTGTGTAAATCTTGTGATCCAGGCCGAAGCCCTATTCTGCTGGTGGCTGAGCATTCACTCTAAAGACACAGGAATGCCCAGCATTGGTCAATGGTCACACATGGGGCTGTTTCTACAAGAAACAGCTACTGAAGCTGAACCTGCTCAGCCTCAAAGCAGTAGTGATATTAATCAGTTAATGTAACACTGCGGGAAAAAGGCAGATCACCAAACATCAGAAAGTAAAAGTTCCGGCAAAAGTATTAACATTGTCTCAGTGTATGTACTGTATATTTTACAGTATTTGTTAAATGTTATAAAAAGTAGTACAATATTAAGCTGTATAATTGAGAAAAGCAAGATGAAAAACATTAAATATACATAAGGCTGAATTAATATTGCTGGTAGAGCTGTTATTTAGAAGTTTATTGACACCTCTGACTCTTAATGAGTTTGTTAGCACTTCTTTTTCTATTTAACTCCTAATTAGTAAAAAAACCTCAAGTGTTGTCAATACTGTATTTGATGAGTAGAATATCGGAAAAAGAAATAACATACACCTCACTCCTTTTGAACGAACTTACATGTTTATCCCTGATATAACTTCTAAAACTACCACTGAATGATCCAAACATTTGAAGGATGTGCTTACTGTGATTTAGCTCTTTACATCATCCTGAATAGTTAGGACAGTAATTAGATCATTTCAGAGGGTTTGACTGTTTGAACTAATATGTGGAGTTGCTGATCTTGCAGTCATTTCTCTTTTTCCACGGTGGGTCCAGAGGATGGATCCATGACACTATGTTGTAGAGCAGTGCTGGCAGCAGTGTTTAGAGGCCATGCAAGACTCAGGGTGCAGTGACGGGGAATATGTCTGGACACTTCCTATGTCTCATTCAGTCACACAAGCCTGTGGCAAGATTAACAGGTTTGGCTTTGAGGAGAAAGCCTCAGTATGCCAAGCTTCAGAAGTCAGAAGATTTACAGCTTGAAAATACAGTTCTAGTTTGTTTAGAAAAAACTCCCACCTCCTAACTGTACAGTTTCTCTCAAAATTTGCAAATAAAGAATACAAGTCTGAGCAGAAACCAACCATGGAAATTTTAAATCTGAAACAGATTTCTCTTTGAAATTACCAATACATGAGTAGGAGCACCTAATGGAAATTGCTTTGTAAATGTCATGCCTACTGAAAGTAATAGAGAAAGTCCGACTTGCATTTTATTCCAGTTGTTCTCGTGAAATTGAAAGAGACAAAGATTAGCAATAAACCCACTGGAACAGAAAACTTCTATTCTCAGGGTACATCAGAAGTGATAATTTTGAATTCACACTTTTGTCTGGGTGGACAGAGGTGGTGGGACTGTTATCTGTTAAGTTATAGGACACTTGAATCCCTCAAACTTTAAATTGGTAAACATTCAGAAATTGCTTTACATAAAAATGTGTATAAATGCAGTTTCTGTCACATGCCTGACAAAATCAGCCAAGCTGCTGGAATGTGCAAGGAAAGCCATGATGGAAATAGAGATTATCTGCTAAAACTGATGGATGGACTCCAATGACAACTTGAAAGTGTGCTTCTGACTATTTGCATATAAATTATTCTTTTTGTCTATAAAATAGGGAAAGTGGTATAGTGATTTAAAGAAAATAAGAGTAGAAATCAAGGTTCTGATTCTGCTAAGACTTTCTGAAACACCTATTTTTATGTAGTGTGTATATTTCTGTTACTATCTTAAAGGAATTTTAAAAAGCCCAATGAAGATCTTTCCTATATCAAGAAAATGTCAAGTTTCCATGGTGAAGCACTCTGGATCCATCAGCATCCACTGTTAAGGTTGCATAGGGTTGGTATCCAACTCAGTGTTGCTCCTTCCTAAGTTTTGAGGGTTTTTTATCATCTTCATAACAGGGTTTCCTGTAGACTGAGCTAGAAATAGATAGGCATGGAAAAGACTTGAATAATGTATTTGCAAAGTATTCTTTCTATTAGTGAACCTGATGCAGAATTATTTTTCAGGTTAAGAACACTACAGTGCTAAAGCAAATGATGCCGCTCATCCTTGTCGTGAGATTTGTCATTCTCACTCTAAGCAGCAAAACAGTTCCAGTTTTGGCCTCCTCCAGGCAACAAATTTCTCCCTCTGCCTTCTCATTCTTGGGGCCCATACATTACCAAGTCATTTTTTCATATATTTCATTCTAAGGCAGTACCAATTTTTCTTTGCTTAAAAGCATATACTCTGCTGGTGGCAGATACTGCATGGCCTTATTAACTCCTGACTCCCACTGGTAAGGCACTTAAAATAACTTTTTTGAAGGCCACAAGTACAACTTACCTGAATTTTTTTTTTCCTGATTACTGTATTGAGACTCCTTACCTATTTATCAAATTTTTTGGACTGATTATTTTCACAGAAGCATCCATAAAATGCCAAGTGTGATGGAAGTTGGCAAAGACAACTGGTGCTGTGTTGGAGCCCGTGCTGAGCTGTTCAGTGTGAGGTGTCACGCCAATGGATTAATGCAGCTCGTTTGTTGGGGGGGGGTCAAGCCAAACAGGTGTGTGATGGATGGATGGCTCCTCAGGAATCAAATTACTGATACATACAGAGCCTTGCTACTGTTCTCACCACCCATGTTGTCAACTGGAGGAAAAAATATTTCATTGTAGTGCTTTGATGGAAAGCCTACACAAGGATCGCTGTTCAGATTGCTACTTAGCAAGGTAGTTAAAAGTCAGGACAAATCTTCATGGAAGTAATACATGGGCGTTGAAGCAAGAATTTTCACGTGATGTGGGGATACTTGAAGACATGTTCTCTATAAGGTTTAAAATATTAATTTGTTTTTTGCCTGCCTTCCTTCTTGGGTCACTTTCTGCCAGTCTTCCTTGAATTTGAAATTGGTGAAGCTGTGTTTTATGTTTCTGTGAAAATTGTGGATTCATGTCTCCACTGGAGTCTGCCAGCAGACTCTTCAGTTGTCTGCAGACTGCAAAACTGTATTAGATCCCAAGATCTCAATGTAGCTGACTCCTGTGACTAAATGAAAATTCAGGTGCTTTTCAAATTAAATTTCAGAGACCATAGGCAAAGTTTATTAGTAAACTAATTTTCTCAGGAGTGGGAAAAATATGGACTTGTCTGCACAGCTCTTCTACCCCAGCTGGTTGTTCACATCTTGCAAGACTCAAACCAACGACACCTTACTGACCTAAGACTTCAAACTTGCTTGGGGTGATAGGAAAGAAGATGGAAAATGGCATTAGAGAGTCTCATGGGTGGAGGTACTTCCCTGGACATAGGATGATGGGTTTTCATTATATTCTATTAAAAGGATGCACAAGAGAGTCAACAGATGCTGGTTAGTTTGCTGATAAACTAGATCTTTTTGCCTACCAAATTTTCACTACTGGCATATGTTTCCCATTCTTCTGTGCCATAAATTTCTGTCCGCTATGCAAGACAATGCCTTCTACTGCTTTATGATACTTTAGACTACTTTTTCCTGAGTTCCTGAAGCTCTCATGTTAAAATCTCAAGGTGACTCATTAGCAAGTGACCAGGTAGCCTAACTGAAAGCCTGACAATTCTGATATTTTTGAAGATATAAATAAAAAGCTTTCAAATGCTTCTAAAATTTCTAAATATTCAGAACATTCTCAAGAGTGTTGATTTGTATCCGAGTTAGTGTCCTGTCTGACATTAACAAATTCACCACAGTGTCACCCTGTTGACCCAGACTTTGTGTGCCTTTATTGAGCTACAGCAGTGGCTCATGTTCAGGTCAAAAGCAGATTTCTGGGTCCCCCTTGGAAGAGCAATTGTACTGAATAAGTTGAGCACTTTCACTTCATTATGACCTTGAAAGCTTCTGTATTCAGTGGCGCAGAAATACCAAAATTGCAGTTTTGGAGGTGTTTATGCTGCACTTGGTTTCTCTAGGCTGTAGTAGACTAATTCTGTCTATCTTGTGTTTAGAGGGTGGGACTGTAAAAGATTACCTAAGTTCTTGAATGATTTATTTTTCTTTCTTACTTTTTTTGTATTTAGTGCTTTCATTTTAAAGTGTCTGGAGGCTGTTGCCCTCTGTCTTAGCTCTGTGAAGCTCAGTTCTGAAGCCAGCCTTCTACACTGAAGAAATGTGGGAGAAGCTGTGTGGTGGAGGTCTGTGGAAGCAGAGCCTCCTCATGCACCGCATCTGCAGAAGAGCCAGACTCTCGTTTGTGTGTTGTTTTCTGCCTTCTCTTTCCCTTTTCTATTCCTACTAGAAGGTACTATTAAGCAACTGCTTTGCTAAAGATTTGAATTACTGGTGATGAAGAGTTGCACTTAAGTAGGTGTGATAATGTTTGTTGATCTGTAGCAATAAAATGTTTTCCCCATAGCTTCTCTGATGTAGGTAATTGCTTTTAAACTGGATATTCTTTACTAAATTTACCCTTTACTATTCGCTGCATGGGCAGGACAGGGTCTGCACTGCTTGTTCCTGACAGGGATGCAGTAATTACAGACAGCAGAGGATGAAAAGGGCTCTTTATTGGATAACCTGGCTGCCCTAAAAACTGTGCACCAGCAGCATTTTATTGGTGGGATTAAATGTCAGGTACCCGGCTTTAGAACTGACTCCTGCTGTGTTGTGATGAATACTTGTACTTTCCCAGCATACAATAAAAGAGTGCCTGGAGTACACCAGTGCTTTAAAAACCAATACTTGAAACAGCCTGCAGTATCATGAGACTTTTGTCATCTTTTCCATATAGCCCACCTCACCTGAAAGCATTCCTGCCTTAGAGCCGATTCTTAACATATGTGAGAAATTAGCTGGAGCTCTAAAAAAATGAGCCATGTGTTCTCTGCACAGAACAAGGACATTTGCAGTAAAAACAAGTTATGAGAATAAACAGCTTCACCTGTCTCTTCAACACAATGATGTTGTAGTAATTTTCATATGAGCAGTAGCAAGGAAAGTTTTCAAAGTGCAGTCTTCTGAGATGTGAGCGTAAGCCATAGAGGACAAATCCAAGGTGTAGGATTGAGATTTTGATTCTTTTTCTTCCCCTCTCTCTTTCTCTCCACTCTGCCCCCCCCCCCTTTTTTTTTTTTCTCTCTCTCTCTTTTTAAAAAAAGATGTTCCAGATACTACTACTCAAATAAAGTGGATCCATCAGGAAATTTCTTTCTCCCCTTCCAGTAGGAGAAGGGCTCTGATGGTTAGTGTGCACTCCCACCCCAAAGATCCCTTGCTTTAGCCCCTTCTGCCCTCTGACATGTATTTCTCCAATGTAGAAGAGTAATGATGTGCTTGTATAATTTCTAGTACTGAGATGAGAACATAAATCACAAGGTTCACTTTAGTTTCATGCTTGATGTTGTAAACTTTTGTCAGTCTGCAGTGCAGATACTGTAATTGCAAAGACATAAAATTACATGAGTTTTCCAAGCGCCGCCTTGGAAAAAATGTGCATCCCGAACTTGTTTGTACTGTATTTCTATTAGATTGGTTAGAAGAGCCACAGGGAGAGTGTATAATGCCCCAGTGACCTTTTCACTCTTCTCACTAGCACCTCTTTTGGAGAATTGGTATCAGTGACTGATCTTGCATCGCTCTGTGCCTTACTTTGTTGTGGATGAATGGTGAGATTTTGGGTCTCTTACAGATGGACAATAGAGGAAGGATGGTTTTCCAAGGCAGGTAGGCACATAAACAGGCTTATAGCCATAACCTGTAACCTTGTTACTGATACAGACACTTGATGTGTAAATTGTAGACTCAAATCAGTGCAGCTGAGCATTTTGCCACCAGGTTCTTTTCAGGTATGTATAGCTGCTGTTGTACCAGTTTATACTTGCATCTTACTAGTGGGCCCAAGTGGTGGGAGAAAAAGATGTCTACAAGAGAGATTTCAAAATGAGACTTCTCAATTGTCTTAACAGGTTGGTGAGGAAGATATTTGGTACATTTTTCAAATGGTATAAATATCACTTCATTGCTTGAATTAAATAAAGTTGTAGCCAAATACATACTCTTAGGCATACAAAGATTCAGGTTTGGGGTTTTTGGTTTGATAGGTGTTAAAGGAGTTTGAATGCATTCACTGAAAATGCTATGAAGCAGCTAATTATTTTACAGACTGTTACCTAATGAATTAGCATGCCTAATTTTTCCTGTGATTGTGTCATTAATGACTGCATACTATTAGCAAATTATGGAGTCCACCCAGTTAACAAATCCATTTACGTATTAGACACCTGACCATGTAAATTTGCTTTTTTTCATCATTTGATTTTATTGAGCTGTTGCGTATCTAGATGTACACATCACATGGCTAAAATCAGTCAGGCATTACACGCATTTAATGAAGAAGAGTGTTAACAACCCTGCTGTGACAGATCTCTCAGAAGGTCAGCATCGTCCTCTGGAGTCTTATAAAAGAACAAGCGAAGGAAGGATAAATTTGACCATCTTTAAAAGTTATGAATAGAAAACAAATGAGAAGTTAACCATAGAATTTGTTCATTCTTCTTTGCGTAGCCTGTATAGCTTCCATCTATGAATGTGCCCTGAGAGAATAATGTCTGTCTGTTGGTTTAGGTTATTTGGGATTTTTGGAATAAAAGAATAATTAACCTGATAACTTTAAGAACAGCTGCTCAGTATGTGCTGTTATCACCTTCAGAAATATTTTTGTCATGCCCTTCTAATAATTTATGGATGATTGTCTAGTATGCCAGTCTCTGATGGCTGCAGAAATACTGTGTGACAGTTTGTCAGCTGATAGAAATCTTTCAGTTGCTCTGTGCGTTGGGGCAGATTGCGGGCTTATGTAATTCAGTACCGCTCCACTGAAACCATTGCTATCATACGAGATTTTGGGTTTTTTTTCCACATACCATGGTTCACGACAATTGTAATTGATATTACCTAATGGTTTTAATTTTAAGATCTTATTCTAAGCTGGTTTTAACTACTAGGCTGTAGCTTTTGACCAGGTGGGCTGAAGTGTTCCCATCTGACCACCTGGGACCTAATTTTGGGGGTAAGAGGGAGTTCTTGGGAGAGGAATACCTGCTTGCTTTACTTGGATTTAGAAAAAAAAAATTACAGTTATTAAAAATTCTTGTAATTCTAGGATCTGGACTAGAGACTTGAAACTTGGCAAGGATATTACACAAATTTTTTTTAAGTAATACTCTATGAATAGTTTATTTTTTTGTGAGTTAGCTTACCCAACTGGGAAAAAAAAAATTCAAGTCAGCTACAGAATAATATTTTATTTTCTCACCAAACTGAAAGAGAAAATGGCTTTGGATAAATGTTTAGTTTAACCTGCCATTCTTTACTGTAATTTTTTTTAATGTTGAAAATAATAGTAAGATTTTTTTTTACAGATGCCTTTAGCTTTCTTGACAAGCCCTTACAAACTTAGCAAGTATTCATTGCTCAGACACGTTCACCGTGTTGCCTTTTGCAGGTAGTGCTGAGCAGACACCATGGTGTGGTATCTGGCGGGCTCACTTGTGAGTAACAGGCAGGCTCTTCTTTCTGTACATCTCCAACTCAGCAGCACACATGGCTTATTTTTAGAAGCTTCTAAAAATGACAAGCAGTATAGGACTTTTCTTCCTATGTTTTTATGAGATGCTAATGTTTCCATGGTCCAGGTGGCAGCACCACTGTCCAAAGACTCCTGCATCATTATGTGTGGCTTGTATTCCTGGCTCAGTTTTAAAGGAAAGTGCACTATGAAACACGATAGCAACAACTTCTTTAACACTCCAGACCACGCAGAGCAGCATCACAAAGTGGTACCCTGGTTAATGCCCGCAGGCTTGTGTACAGTACAGTGCAGGCAGCTGCAGGCAGGTGATGGGCAGCTCAGGAGCATTGGCAGTGCTGCCCACTCAAGACAGAATTGTGCTCTGCTGCCAAGGCTCCTGCCTCTCTTTTGGGTGCTGTGTCGGGTCCAGCCTCGGTTTCTCTGTGCTGTGTTTCTGCACTGTAGCAATAGCTGTTGATTTACCTTTTGCTGTGGACACATGGAACAGCGGCAGCCTCTCCTCTGCACCAGATTTGTCAAATACAGCTTGGGAGTATTCCTGCTGACTAGTAAAATTGTGTCATTTCTGATTAAAACAACATGTTGGAGCACTGGCAAAGAGCACACCGGTGTTTGTATTCTTTATAGGCTTTGAAGGTTATCCCAGGGAATTGCAAGCCAGTATGCCCTATCTCAGTACCTGGCAAACTGATTACACTGAAAAAGAAAAAAATAAAATAGTGCTATCAAGCAGCTGGAAAATCATGATAAGATGAGGTCAAAATAGCATGACTTCTTCAAAGGCAGTCTGTGCTTCACTAGTTAATCTTCTTGAATTGTTTTAATGTAGCAATAGAGGAGCAAATAAAGGGAAATGGTTGGTACAGTTTATGAAAATAAGGGAGGGTCAATGAAGCATAGAGCTATTATAGTGGAGAGCAGAACAAAAAGGAGTGAAGGCAATTATACCAGCAGTGATAAGACTGTAATGTCTTTGATGCAGAACAGCAACTGCCTCGCCCAAAATCTGTTTAAGACTTTCAGTTTCTTCCTTAGAAATTATTACAATTATTCATAGTGGTTGTAGTATAAAAAACCACTCTGAAAACCAGAAGAGGAAGGCTATTTAAAGAAAGACTCAGAACAATTTTGAATAAAAGTATACAGATGTTGAGTGAAATTTGCTTTAGTATTTTTAAAAAGTTGCAAGGGAATGTTTTCCATATTATGACTAGCTCTGATAATATATACACATGAAAATAAAAAGATACAGAACACATATGCCTGTATTTTAGATAAATTTTGAATCTGTGACTTTATCCAAGAGTGGGATTTAGATACTCTTGGTCTGGTTGTTATAAGGATTTTGTGTCATTAAGTGTTGTCCTTTCTATTTTGACCCTAAAAGACGATGTAGCAAAGACTTACCACAGCCACTGAAAAGTGGTGTTTTCATTTGAAAAGCCTTTGAAAAGTTACAGAGCTGCTGTTGGGTTTCTCATCGCCTGATGAATTAATTTAACTGGATCTCAGCTGCTTTAGGCTTTTGCTGATGGGAAATGTGAGGCTGAAGGAGGGCACTCTGCTGCCAGTGTCAGCGCTGGTGGTATGCAGGGATGCGCTCCTGTGGTGTCTGCTTCTCAGATAAAGAGGTGCTCAGCCCAGAAGGGCTCTAGCATGTAAACTCATCCAATAACAAACTATTAGACTTTGCTGGGTTTTCTCTTTGTGATAACCCAAATTTGATTTGGAGTCAGGCGTACCTTCCAGAAGGATGCCGAGCTTTGGCTTGAAGACAGCACAGATGGAAAATGTACTGCTTTTCTCAGCTGTTTGTCCCAGCAGCTAGGTTTTGCACCTTCTTTCCAGTCTAGCTTTCTCTGCCCTTTCTTAACTTAATTAAAGAATATTTTTGCCAGGCAATAGTCTCTCTTTATAAAGGTATTTATAGACTGTGATCAGATTTTTTAAACTAAACCAATTTACACTTTCACAATGAGGCACTTTCCAAGATCTGCAGCCTTTCTACTGGCTTTTTTTTTATACTGCCTCTTCCATGTTTTCTGTGTCTTTGGAGAAAGTATGTAGTGGAAGGACGCTCAGCCTTCCAGCACTGGTCACGGTAGCGCCTCTCACAGAAACAAATTACCTTTCCCCTACTGTGCTTAACACTGGTTTCTCTCTTCTTGTCTCCCGTTTAGATTTTTGTTTAGCACTTGAGCAACTTGGGTACCTACTGTCTCTGCATTTATACCTGCTACCCAATTTTTTTTTAATCCCAGAGAATCCATTAATTAAAAGATTACGATTGCATGGTTGTAATTCTGGATTAGATTTGGAAGGGAAAGGATACGTGGAAGAGCACTCGGTTACAAAGTATCTTTAATAAGATACTTAGAATATACCTTTTATAAAGGTTATTAATTCAGCTTTTTACATGCTGAATATTATTGCAATATAGCAAAAATACTTAGGCCAATAAGGCTTTGCCAACAGCTCTAACGCGGGCCTTTAAATACTGTGAGATTTTGTATATGCTGTGAGGTCTTACGCAGGTCCTCTGCTTGAAGGAATTTAAGGTTTGATGGATATATCATATCCTTTCTGCAGCTCAACTAAATTATGAATTACAAAGCTAAACTGAAATCCAAAGTCATATTTTGGTTTGCAGAAGGGAAGGGAATATTGTCCAGTGCAACTTTGCCTCTATGCGGTGTGTACTAAATGACGTGTTATCCATCTAACTGTTACTGTTGGAAATTTGAAGGTTTTGTACACCTACAGAGAAAGATCTCTGAATATTCTGGGGTTCCCCTTCCCCTCATCCTTGCTGCTAACTTGCGTTATTGTCAAATGTTTTGCATTTGGTAAATCTCCTTAGATCTTACTGATTTGAATTAAATCCTAGTACTGAGCCAATGTTTCCCCCAAGTAACTTCAGCTGCAGCACTGTGGTGCAAATAATGTTGCAGGGTTGCTGCTGTGCAAAGGCAGCCTAGTGTGCTGTTTGATCCCTTCAGGATGAAGCAGATACCCCCAGCTCCCTGGGACTGATGAGTGGAGTTGATTCACTTTTCATCTGAAGCCAAGACTCTTTCCCCCCTTTCTCACTTGCTACAACTGGCAGCTGTGGAAATGAAGTTTTGGCTTTTACTCAGAAATGGTGTTGTACAAATGTGAGATACAGGTGTGTTATGCTCTGTTTTCCCTTTTGGTTTGCCTGACTGCCACCACTTGAGAATTTGTGTGCGCTCCTTACAGGCATAACATGATGATGGAAGAGTACTCCCTGGTGAACAAAGCCCCTCTGGTAAGATTTCTCTCTAAAGAAGATCTTAAAATGTGACAAATTCACTTTGATGTCTCGGCATCTGGGATTGTTATTCTTTCAGAAGCATGATCTTGCTGTACAAGCATAGACATATTTCTATTCCTGCTACAGTCAAGTTTTACAATTTTAATGTTACAAATTTGAAAGTGAACTTACTCAGATGCTCTCAGTTAAAACCCCATTTCTGATATAAAGCTAGTGTTCTGTTTGAGGACTGTATCTGATCACAATAATATTTGGTTCATTATTCTCTAATCTGCAGTTTGTAAACTGGTTGTCTTCCAATGACAGTGATGTACGGTCCATGGCATGTAGCCGTAGTTAACATTTATATTAAGCTTAGTGATTTTAATAAAGTTAATCTCTTTATTAATGCTTAGTAGTCATGTTTTCATTGCTAGTTGACAGAGAAAGAACATCTGGTTAATTATGCGGTGAAAGCAAGAATGTGTCTTTTTACCCTAATTACAACTATTTGCAACAATGACTATTGTTTTTTATAGTTCATAACAACAAGAAATGATGGAGGAAAAAAGCTATATACAGCATTTTAAACAGTTAGCATATATCTCAACATTACCTTAATGCATGAAACTCTTCTGCAGCTTCATGGAATAATATCACTGAGAAAGAAGCCAAGGGACCTTACTCTGTTCTGGCCAATATCTCTGCATGAGAATGAAATAGCACCAGATCTTCAAGTCTTTACTGAGTCCTCAACCAATCGTGAGGACCTTGGGATTTCTCCTTGGCCTTTTCAGTGCAGACTGTGCATTCAAAGTCTGCCTGGCATGACTGTTTCTGTTTGAAGCAGGTCTTTCCCCCGTGTTAAGAAGTGGTGTGGAGCATTTTGGCAAAACTGCTGACTCAATTAAGAAATGCTGTCAGTCTTGCCTTTCTTTTTGAAGAGACAAATTGGTACTTATAAAACTGGGAGCAAAACCAATATAACATGTTACTGAATGTTAAATTTTCTGTCTGAAGATTTATTAAGCGTTCAGAAGCATTTTGCTTTGGTTCTGAATATTAAAGGGATAATTGTATTTCCAGAGTTATCTGCATTTGAGCTACAAATCACCGAGTGTTTTAATTCAGGCCAGGTAATTGTGTCACTTTGATTGATTGCATTTTTAAGGCAAAAGAGCAGTTTTTAATCCAGGCTGAATGTTTTAGTCAGTTTGCTCTTGATTAAAAGTGCCTGGTCGTGACATATTGTCAGAAAGAGTTTTTTTCACAATCTTCTTGGCTAGTAAGATATCACAAAGTAATAACACTCCAATGTTTTGTCTGCTTCTCTCCAGGGGAAATGTATCGTGAAAATTGCATGCACTCCTAAAATGGCCCAAAGGGAAAGCTAGAGATGTGTATATATACGTTCCTTTTAGGAGGAGTATGTTTGCATATACTTTGAATAGAAACATCCCTGCCAGCCCATCACTTGCAGGCTACAGCACAGCCCCGCTGCCACACAGTGACTGGTGAGAGTCCCAGGCTGTGCCGATGGAGGGTGTTGTTACCGCCAAATTCACTGAGTCTTGCTTTCAGCACAAGTTCTCCCCTTCTTGAAGCAATTAATTGTCCTTTTGTCTCTTGATTTAATCTAGATGCGTGCACTCTCTTTCCTGGCTGCTGTGTGTAACGTATGATTGTAATTAGATGCTGGCTTTGGCTGGGGAAGTTGTGTCATTAGGAGAAAGGAGTGGGAGGTTTCTAAGTTGCTTTCTTAAACTGATGGAGTCAGAGCATCACAAATCCTGCTGTTAGCACGGGAAGGCCTGAGTGCTAATCTTGTCGTTTGCAGATCATGAGGCCTAGGTGTTTCACATTGTGGGCAGTTGTTTAACAGATGTGCAGATATAGTGAGTATATGAGATTATAGGGCAGGTGAGAGTTATTGCAGACAAACTGAATGAAAAAGGAACTGTGAGACCAGCTGAAGCCAGGCTCAGCAGTGGGTAGGAGAAGCTGAGAGGAGAACTGAATGAACAACCATAATGTGAAAAATGGTCCATTCAGGAAAAAGGAGAGGTGTGAACAAATGCTGATGTTAAAAATAAATGATTAGAGCATGCAGTCTCAGGGGGACACTGATGACCCCAGCAAAATCAGTGGGACTGAACCTGCCCCATGTGAATACTACGTTGTGCTGTTGTAACTGGTGCAGCCAATGTGCCAGGCTGCAGTGGGAAGGAGTTTTCTTTAGCAGGCTGTTGCCAGGGATGGAAATTGAGTGACAAATCTCAGTGGCCAGTTACCTAATGTTTTCAAGTTATGCTTTTTGGCCGATGATCTGTGCCGGACTCCTACTCCTGACTTCAACAGAGTCATCATGCAGAAGCATTTTCATACCAATATAAATACAGAGTGATAGTAGTGCTTCAACTGCACTGTTGTAGTTCAGATAACAAGTCTGCTAGTATAGAAGAGATGAAAGCAACCGATGGGTGCAGCTGGCCAGTGATACAGAGGTTGGCCTTCATGCCTTGAACATACTGATGATCAGCAGAAAGATAGCAGTGTTATGTGGGAGAAGGGTGAAAGAAGAAGAGGGCCCAAGATCTCATGAGTTGCAGTCTAGAGCCTGATAGCCTTTCTGTCAATAGCTAGGAAGAAAAAATTTCATGTCTCTGCCTCAGTTTCTCCAGACATAGAGTGGAGATGTGAAAAATATTTTGTGTGATGAGGCAGAGTGTGAGAAGTCTTCTTGCTGAGAGGAGTTTCTGTGCCAGTGTTTGTTCTTGGCATGGACCTTTTGAAATTTCGAGATGGCGACAGCAAATGTTTGACTGGATACTTCTCTGGGATGTGAAGATAAGTGGTAGACTTTTAATAAGTATTATAAATATTAGTTTGGTCATAAACACGCTCCTTTTGTGCTGTGAGCCTTACCAAGCAAGAGTTGAGGGTGTTCAGAGGAGATTAAATAGCAGTTCTTGACATTATTCAAGAAGTTGGATGTTTCATGTCTTCCTCTTGCTGGAGTTCATTTTATTTCATACATATGGATTTAGCAATAATGTGGTAATTGCATTTTCTGGTGATTAACATTGCCCTGGTGTAAAATACAAGAGCCACAGCCTCCAAGAGCACTGTCTTCCAAAGTCATCCTATCACATGGCCCATTGGCAGAGGCAAATGAAGTTAAGTAATTTAATTAGCTACGATTAGCATTTAAAGCTGTCTACCCAGAAACCAATAAAGAGGTTCACAATTCATCCTGTATTATTTCACATAAGGCTTTAACAATATTAGGTGAACGCAGTCTAGTTCAGGGAAGTAGTAATTCAATCTGTCCTTCTCCTCTGAATTCTTGGTTTAAACTAGTAATGAGCAAAGGTGGTTGTTATTAGGCAGCTGTTAAACGTTTGGTGACAACTGAGTAGGTGACAGCAGCCCAGCTGTTCTGGGACAGCTGTATAAATGACAAAAAGTGTTGTCACGGCTGGCACTGAGCTGCCACCTGGGTTGGCAGGAGCAGTGTTCGCCCTGGCCAGCACAGTGTCTCTAGCTGGCATCGAATGGTGCCGGGAGAAGGTGTGGGAAAGGCTGTTTTCCTCCAGCTCCCCTTGTCTGGTCTGCGGTTAAACACAAGTCTGGTTCTCAGAATTGCAAATTTGGCTTCTTCAGAACTGCTTAATTCACTTAGGAAAGCAAACACCCCCATCCCACCCCCTGTCGCAACTTTAAAGGATGTGCCAGTTGGGCACGCAGCAAAAGCCATTTACAGTTGAAATAAAGCAGGACCTGGGTTGGCAGTGCCAGGCCCAGCTCCTTTTGAAACCCCGGGAAAGGCTGCCGCAGCGTGGGTGCCTGTCTGTACCCTTTTGTGCATTAACATACGTGCCAACTGGGTGAGTGTGGGCAAAGGCAGAGTCTAGCTTAATGGCACACAAAGCAAATGTCAGCTAAATAGGTTTTCTTTATCTTAATAAGTGATGCAATGTTGGCTACAGTACAACTGTGCTGGATTGTGGTGCAGTGGTTTCCAGCTCCGCTCTCTGCCCATACATCTCCGCCGGGTGCCGAGCATTGCTGCCTGGGTGCCTGCCTGGGTGTCCCCCTTTCCCCAGGGGCAGATCAGTGGTGCCAACTGCACACCCTGTCAGAAACACTCAGCAAAATTGCTTCCTGAAAGCCTGTTTTCACAATTTTCAACCAGGCCTATTACCTGACCTAAATGGCACCTTGATTTTTTGGGTTTAAGTGCACCAGCAACCAGAAAAAAACAAGGTCAAACCATACTTTGTCACCCAAAGAAAATACCATGAGCGGAGTTGCCATTCAGGGTGTTAATGAACTTTCTTAAAGCATTAGTGGAAAATCCTGTACTCTTTTTAACACATTTTTTAACTCTTGCAGCCCTTCAGAAAGCAGGGAAATAAACCGAGCTGCTTCTGCTTCTTACTTTTTGCCCCGAGAGAAGTTTCCAGCTCTCTGGACCAGCTCTGGCTTTCATTCACCTCCCACCCAGTATGGGGGGACTGGGGATGGTGCGCGTGTAGCACAGATAGAGGCTCAGCATATGGGTCATGCCAGTGAGAATTAAGAGGGCGAGTGAAGCGTGAAGACATGATGCCCCTGACACCTTGGTGAGAGCTGCTGTTGGGGCTGTTTCTCTCTCTGCCCTGATGGATTGGCACCAGTGCACGGTACAAAGCCTTTCTCTAATTTCCCTTGCCTAGAGGAGAAGGGTTTTCTCCCTTTAACAGCCCCAGTGCCTTTTTGTAATCCCATACACCTGCCCCAAAACACCTTTTTGGAAGCTTGGTGCATTATTTTTATGACATCTGTAAGTATCTGATGTGCAAAATGTGCCATTTGTCTTTGTAATAATGCTTTCCTTTTTAATCATGTTCCTTCTTTGCTATTTTTCTGCCAGCCCTTGGCAATGTTTCATTTTAGCTCAAAGTGAAAGAACAGCCTCTTAAAATAGACTGTAATCCTCAGCTATCGTTTGATCAGTTTTAATTTAATTTCACTGCTATGAAAATATAATGGGAGGCTGAACTCCAGAAAGTGCAATTCAAGGAAAGTCACTGTCAACATTACCAAAATAGCAATGGGGGTCTGAGCCCAGCAGCTCTTTACAGTGTGGTCCACAGCTCTACAGTTACCTGCTTAAGAGTGAGGTATAATTTTCAAAAGTAATCTCTGAATTTTGAGTTAGATGCCTTTTGGGATGCTTATATGAAATGCCTTGGGTCTGCCTCTCTGATGGGCTGATTGCCTTTCATTTTCATTTAACAGCGGCGCTCTTTATCCTCAAGTCTGTTTATCAGCAGGCTTTGAGGACTTCATCAAAAAGTTAGCACTTGTCTGGGGTGCTTTGGATGCAGGTATAACTCAGAGATCTCTGATTATCAAGATTCCTTTGCTTTCTTCTCTTTTTTAGCTCTGCGTAGGAGAGAAAAAAAAAAAAACCTCAATCTCCCCCAGACTGCAGATATTCTACTTTGTCTAGGTCCTCCGATTTTCAATAGCATAGCATTGTCGTGACTGCTCTGTCTCTGATCCACTTGTCCTCCATCCAGCTCCAGCCTGTCTGTTACTCTGTCGGGATTCAAACACAATTTCTCACTCCTCACAGGAATTATTTTTGGAACTTTTAAAATACTCCATCCATAACGTGGTGTTCCTGTGCAGCTGCAGCGAGCTGCCTGCATCGGGAGGATGACTTGGAGGAGGAAAGAGAGGCTACAACCTCCCCAACAAAGCTGATACAATGCCGCCTTTGTATCTGGCCCCTATTCATGCATGACTGCGGCATAAGAAAAGAGCAGCAGCCCCAAACTAGTTCTGCTTTTGGGACTGTTCAAAGACCTGCCTGGAGGTGAGAGGGGGGTGCCCAGGGGGAAGGGTTCTTCACCAGTAACATGTACTCTGCCCCCATTTTACAAGCAGTTAAAAGCTTTTTTCAAAAGATGCAGAGGTTAATGTTTGGAGCTGATGATGCTTATTAGTTAAGCCTGATACTGGTCCCTGACTAAGATGAATGGTGGCAGGGCACATGCTATTTCCATCTTTCTTTGTTTTCTTTGTTCGTTTTTTGTATAGCTTCAGCGAGAGAAGCAAAGATTAGGTCAGATGCTCAAGAAAACTATTTGTTCTTGTGAACCCACCAGCGGTCAGAATGCCAGCCTGGGAAAGCACCACTGTTCCCGCTGACCTGAAAACCCTACCACACTTGGAAACTCTGGAGTCGTTTCTGCTGACTCCGATCAGCATAACAGCAGGACGTATCTTGGCTGTCACCGGGTAGACCTAGAAACACCCCTCCATCTTTTTCAGCTGGCCACAGCAGCAGGCCAGGTTCAAGGACTGCTTGTGCTGTTTCCTTGCTTCTTAACATACTGAGTTTCTTTGTTAAGCAGCCAGTTGTCTTGATTCCACAAATAGAAATTAATCAGCTCTCTGTGCAAAAGGCAGATACAAGAATAGCGTTGATCCATTTGAGTGGTATCTTTCAGTTCTCATATGATTTTCTTTTGGGTTACATATATGTGTGTGTATATATGTATACACATACATACACATATGTAGGTCTTGCAGGATACTGTTCTTCTGAGCAACATCATTGTTTCTGAGATGTTAAGAGGTTGGAGTGAGAGAGAATGGAAACCAGCTTTCTAAAACACAGGCCAGAAGTGAGACATGCTGTTGGTGACATAGTAGTGATCAAAAACTAGTGTGGAAAAAGGTAGATTGCAGAAAAAATGATCACAGGTGTTCATGATTGCCTGGAAGGAGGGCTGGTACCACACAAGCTGTTGCAGTGTATGGATTCAGTCGACATTTCTCTCGGGAGTGGGGCACCCACAGATATTTTGACAGCAGAAGTTCCCAGTTCAGAGGGGCTGATAGATGGGTCTTAGAGCCCCATCTGTAAAACTGTGATAATTCAGGGAGTGCAAGTCAAAGTGGGCTACGTGTGCAACCAAACTGCAGTAACACTGTAATTTTCATTAATTTATAGAAGAACCTGGAAGTAAAATTTACTGTGGGATGAGATTACTTCCATGAGTTATGCTTGACTCCTGCCAAAGAGTACACATGACAAAAGGACGCTTATCAGCCTGTGGGAAATGTCATAATGCTGGAGGAGTATAGGATCATACAGTTAAAGATTATGGCCCCAATTGCACTCCCTTGTCTAGTAAGGCTGCATAAGTATTCACTTAACTTTAAGCTTGCACTTATATTCTTTTCACTTCAGAGGGATTTAAGCACATGCTGAAATAATTTCCTGAACTAATACTCTCCAGATGCACAAAGGAGCAGAATCAAAATTTTAAGACAAGCAGTTCTTCACTAGTGCTAGTTGGTTCTTGATAAATATTTTTAACATAAGATCATTAATACTATTTCAAAGGTAAATTTATTGTCTCTACATGCAGTGTGTGTAGTCTACAAACCTGCCCCATACTTACAAAATCAGAGAGAATTGCTCTCTCATCTACTTACCCAATCAATTTGTGAACTGTCAACCAGCAGCTATTAAAACATCTCCAGTTGCTCCATTGGCCTCTTAAAATTCAAAGAACACATACAATTTATATTTATTTGCCACCAGTATGGAGTTGGCCTAGCTTGTACAGGGGAAAGAGGGGGAGTGGGGGGAGAAGGCTGATGTTATCAAGTGTAAGTAGGTGCCTGAAATCGGCCTCTGCTCCAGACTGGCTGGAGGCTCCATCATCTATGCGTCAACTGGAATTGCTAATGCGTAGCAATTAGATTTAATGAAGGGAAGCTGCTGATAGCTTAGACATGCTGACAGCCCTTCTGTTTATTTTTTTTAGGGGAATGGATTGTGCAGCCTGTTGGTACATTTTGGTTAAATCTCTGTTTTGTTTTCACGAACTGCTTTTTTAAGATGGGTTTAGTTCTTTTGAACCAAGAGCTCATGTGCACTCAAAATTTGTTACTGGTTTGCTCAAGTTATTTTGTGTTGAGTTTCCTCTTTCTGTGTCCACAAACATGGGGCCTCTTTTGGGAAGCAGGAGTTGCTCATCCACAGCAACTCTTCATGCATCCCATTCCTGACAAAGCTGTTGTGTATCTGCTGGCTCCTCCATGCCTTCCCAGTTGCGTGGCTCATCCATCCTTCTCACTTGCTATTTGTCCTCCGCTTTGGTGACTTATTCTGGTTGCATGTCACATCCTTGCTTGTGTGCTGACTGCTGGGCTGACACCCACCACCGGGAATCAGTGGGAGAGCCTATCCTGAGATGACCTATGGGCTGGGGGTCCTGCCAGCGGGTATGGGCTCGTTCTGGGGGAAGAGCACTTGGGGGTTGCACAAAACTTACTGTGGGATGTTTGGGAAAAGTGCCAAAGGTGAGGAAGGGGAGAGGCTAAGGGAAGAACTGGCATGGAAAACTAGAGGAAAAGGATATAAAAGGGGCTGATCACATGTAAACAAGTGACTGGTTAGTGCTTGTGTCTGATCAGGCTGTAAAGCTGTTTATCTTTGTATTTGTGATCTGAGTTGATGTCTGTGACTGGACACATGTATGTCTATATGATGAGTGGATTTGTGCACCTGTGCCCTACTGGGAATGCGTGCTCAGCCAGGCTTCTGCCTGGATGTTGGGACGGGGATCTTCGGCAGCCTCCCCTCTATCAGGCTCCAGATTCAGCAAGCCTTAACACCTTGGAGAGGCTAGGAGTTGGGGCTGGGTTATGGGAGCAGTATTCATGGCTGTCTAGTTACACCAAGATCACATAGGGCCAACCTAGGATTTGTGCATTTCTGCCTTGCAGAGGTTCCCTCTGCTTCAGGGAGAACATCAGGCTTTACTTGTACAGGGGTCAGAGGCAATTAATGTTTTTCAGTTACAGAAACAAGTTAGTACTTCTGTGTTTTTTCTTCAACCTGGTTCCTGTCATTGCTTAACTTGGTATAGTTAGAAAGAACTGCTTCTTAAATGTGCCTTTTATATCTCATTTGTTTCATGGAGGCATTTAAGAAGCCTTTCCCCATCCTATTGTTTATTGCATTTGGATGCTCAGTTCTGATAGGCTGCACAAATTGCTCACATCAGTGTTAAGCTGTGCCAGTTAACCTTGTGCTTCATCACCAAGAAAAAGATAATTATATCGGACATCTCCAGATGTTCTCACTTAAAAAAAATGACACGTCTATATTTTCTTAACAACTTGTGACTGAGACTGCTGTGGCCTTTCCAGACACTGGAGTAGCTTGAAGCAAACTTCTCTGCCATACGTTCTGCTGACTTTCCTTTCTGTAGAGCCAAAAAGCTTTGTTCATGTTAACAGTGCAAGGAGTGGTCACAGGACCCCCATGTGTACTTTCAGGCTCCACAGCTCCTATGGTAGGTGTGACTATGTGTTGGTAGAAGGTCCTGCCACTGCTGTCATTATCATCTATGGTGCCAACAGGGAAGAACTTAATTATGAATTCCTGGATCTTGTCAACCTGTCAAAGAACGTGAGGGTGTTATCCTGAGAACACCAGAGACTGTCACAGCGTAGTCTTCATAAAAGCCACAGCCCCAAATTGCATAGCCTAAATCTTTCGGTATGTATTGTAGGATTAAAAAAACCCTGTGCAGCAGGTGTTAAACACCTTAGTCTGCCTGTTTCTTCCTACCATCCATCTCTGAGGTTCTCTCTGTGGGTCTCATAAAGGTCATATGCAATACAGCAAGCAGTTATTTTGTCATAAGAGGTGGATATTTATCATCAGCCTTGGCATCCTATTTCTCCATCTATCTTTCAGTGTGTTTAAAAGCACATTCCACCAGCATTCTTCAGCTGCTGGGGCTGTAACTCACCATCTTCTTGTCTAAGAAATAAGAAGCAAGCAGAGGCAAGAAAACGCAACTGTCAATACCACAATGGAAATTTTCCATGGAAAAAAATAGTCCAGCCATTATAAAAAATTTGGCTTTACGGTTGTTTTCAGACTATACCACACTAATATTAGTGAACCTTCCACACTGATCACCAGAGCCTTGCAGTTTGTCAAAATAACACTTTCTGTGCTGAACTCCAGGATATGTGTGTGTGTGGATGAGGAGTGAAGAGCAGGTACATGGGTCTACTTGTCTAGACCCTCTCTCTGTCCTCTGCTTTCTGATATAAAAGGACAGCCACTATGGGATAGTGATGCACAGTCTGTGCACCAGAAACCCTACAGCGTGGCTGTTGAATTCTGCACCAGAGGATGTCTGTCCAGGTGCTTAGTGCTTATTTCCAAAGGTTACAATGCTGTGGGGTTGGATAGGTGGAAGTCAAGAGGAGCAGTATCACAGAACTGATGATGGGCTGGCACACTGGTCACACAGATTTTGCCGTAAATCACTTATTGTGGAGCAGATCTACAACATGTTTCAGCTATAGGTGTTCCCTTGTATTTGTTTACTGGCTCAGTAAATAAAGAAATAATTTTTAACTGCTGACTTATTTAATTCCTGATCGTAACAGAAGTTATACCAATAATCCTAAACATCTGCAAACAGATGGTTTTTACAAAAGCAAATAGACCATAGGGTTCTCCTCCTTGTTTGTGTTCCTGTATTATCTTTTCAAGAAATATTTATTTAGGAAATTTAAAATACTGACATGGCAGTTGCTTGTAATTATTAGAAACAAAACTAACCATTACAAACAGAAGCTTGGCTTTGTTTTTTATTGTATGAATGGACTATTTTTATCTAAGTCCCTGAAATTAGCAGTATAATAGCATGTTACAGGCATGTCTTTTTTTTTACCTATACATCAGTTTTATTTGGAGATTCTGTTAAATTGAATGTGATGGTATGTATTTATCAGTGCAGTTATGTCTGTCAAACAGACACTTTCGCTAGGTTTCCCTGGTCACGATGAAAACATGTATTTCAGATATCCCACCAGATGTTATTCAAACATATCTCAAGGTGGGAGATTTGCCAATATTGACAAAATCTTTATGATAAATTATGGAAGGCATACTTCTCAAAGCTATGCTAAATGTGAACAATGATAAAACTCCAGGACTAGAAAATTTTTCATCTGAATTTTGCTACCTGTTTAAGGGAGGTATTAGTAGGTTCCTTGGAAGGAATGTTGATGTTGTTTAGTTACAGCGGGAACTTCCATGGGCTGTAGCAGAAGCTACCAGTAATGTTTTCCTTGCAGTTGGAAACAGCTTTACCTTTGCCCATATTATGACAGAATTGTGATATAAAGCTTTTTGTAAGCAATTAGTGAGATGATTGCAGACTCTGCTCTCACCTTATACACTGAGATACACCTAGATTCCCTTACAGGGCTTTGCTACTGTCTGAAGCAAAGAAAGGTTTAGGCAAAAGAAGAGATTTGCAGGAACACATGAGAAAACAGTTTCATGTGTCTATTCTTTTTTATGGAACTCCAAGACTTTGCTAACATTTGTATCTAAAGAAAGCCTGGTTTGTCAGAAAGTGAGAAATTCGGGTATGAGTTATGTCAATCTGATGGGCTTGCAGGAAAATATTCCAGTCTCTGAAAAGTCTTAAGACATTATTGGCTAAAATGGGCAACGCATTTAAGCTACATACAAATGTAAATCTTGAACAGCCCTGAAGAGCTACATGATTTGATTGTCAGATGACTACAGTAAATGAAATATGGAGCAGAGGAAGTACAATCTCTTGTTGGGAAGAGTTATTGGGCTTAAAATGGATGTTTTACCAATAGTTTGTATGTTTCAAACATATCCGGTGATCATTCCAGATAAAAGCATATCAGTAATAGCATAAAGCTAGAATTCATAGGAAATTTTAAAAAACCTCAACCATCTGGGAATGTAGATGCTTAGATTGTACCCACTAAGCAGGTTGGTCTAATCATTTCAAGTATTATGTGTTTCTATCACTCCACCAGCTCAAAGCAACAGTAGATCAACCCAAACACTGAATTAAATATAGCTATAATTTGGCAAGCTTTAGTGTAAAGCTTGAAATTTGTTTATTTCTACTTTGCCATCATTGCAAGTAACCCTCATTTAATAAAATCAGACATCAGAGTCTTGCGATTCAGGGAAATCATTATATGCAAAGCTGAGTAAATACCTCTTCTCTGAAAATCCTTTTCTGCTTGGTTTGTGATACGTATCTATAGAGAGAGAAAGCACTTAAATGGCAATGTTAAACTAGTTACTGAAGTTTTAAATTACTACATTTAGATGATATAAGGATAAGATGGATCCCACTCACTTAAAGAAATCAAAGTTAACTAGCCATTTTTCTGTCCAGTTACTGTGTTCAAGAAGGTGATTATGCTTCTCAACTTGAAAAAGATACTTTATACATTAGCTATAGTTGAAGAGGTAGACTTCTGATTGATTAAAAAAGAAAACAAAAAAAATGGTATGAACCCTTTTAAATTACTTTCTTGACAAAAGTGTCTGTTCATGTCAGGATAGAGAGTTTCTTGCAGTTCGAGTCCGTGACATGATAAAAGATAATTGCTGTAATGTACATGATGCCTCTCTCCTATCAAGTAAATAAACATATGTGCAGTCTGAATGAGTATAAATGCTAATGAAATTCTAGTGAAAGAGGAGATTGCATATGTTCCTGCTTTGACATTATTAAATTGTAGAGAGTATTGGTATAGGGGTTCAAAATCAGTTCCTACAAATTGCATGTAATCAAATAATACAAATTACAAAATACTTCTGTGGTTGTTTATATACATGATATATTCTCTTTTATTGATACACCTAAAAATAATCCCTTTATCTTGCACTATTCAGGTGCCCGATATTATTTTTTTATTGTAGTAATGTAAGATCCTCAGAATTATCTTTGGGTAGGTATGCGATTTATTATCATTAAATTCCATCACTCTTTAAATGGAAAAGTTATTTAGAGAAATCTGTATAGGCATAGGCCCAAGAGCTAGAACTCTGGAAGTTGTTACTGGTGTTTTTACAAAAAAACACAGTATAAAAAGCCAAAGGGCAACCCAACTTGATGCTGAGCTTCTCCAGAAAGAGGAAACCCCTTTGTCAACCATGTATTAGTGCAGTGTTAAAATGCATACTACAAACATTTCTAGTTTACTTTAGGGATCCGATTAAGCTAGACTACAAATATTTGTAGCCCATCACAAATGTTTGGGGAGGGTTCTGACTTGCTTTTTCAAAGACACTAAATAGCTTCAGTTAATTGGCAGTCAATTAACTTGAGATTTAAAAAAAAAATCCCCAAAGAGTGAACAGGAGTATCTCTACAGAAAAAAGACTTCAGTATGAGGACATGCACAAATGAAATCCCCAAAAGATACTATTTGCAGAAAAGGAGAACTTCTGAGAAACTTCCCCAGGATTGTTAACTCATATTTGGTACCCAGTAGGTGCTCTAGTATTGCATCAGGATTTCCTTTGGTTTTATGAAAAGACGTAAGAAAGGGACCTTTAGAGAGAAGGAAGAAAACTGTCTTGGAATATTTCTCTTTTTGGTGTTTTGGGAGGAGCGTTCAAACTAGTGCTGAATCCCCTAACCCTGTCTGTGCATGGAGGAAGGGAGGGACTTGCTCAGTCCCTGTATCCCCATCTCAGATTCATGTTTGTGTCACATTTTGAATTTCTGTGATGCTAGGGACAAACTGGAAACAGTACAGTCAGTAAGAAGTGTGTATGTGTATAAGATGTGCATAAATGGTTACTAAGGCATACGTTTTGTACGGTGATGGCATTAACTATAACTCATTTGTGCAAGAATGGCTTTGAGTGGAGCTGATTACAGCTTCCAGAGGAGCCTCAAGTGACATATTTACATTGCATGGGAAAGACAGATGTTGGGTGAAACCAAGGCTTACAGGCAGGAAAGCAAGTTGAAAAGGAATCATTTGCATCCAAAAGCGTTTCTAAGTGGGTTTTTTTGGTCAAGTCAGACATGTTTCCCTGGAATTTTTTCTAGCAGAGGATGACAGTATACGCTTATATTGATGAGTTGAATAGGAGCAAGAGAAAAGTCAGAGACCCAGATATGCTTGGAAGGTTCTTCAGACTGAGCACTCACTCCAGAAAGTAGGATGTAACTGATAAATGGAGGTCACGGAAAGGAGTCCCAAGTTTAGGTTTGGAAAGATGGAGTGTGTGCTGAGATTAGTTCCCTAGAGAGGCAAGCCCCAAGAAGGAAATCTGCACAGCCACCACGTTGCATCTGAGTTTCAGGTTGATCTCCATTATGACTTTTGCTGGTTTTCCTTTTTTGCAGCTGTTCCCCATTTTGTAGCAAATACCTAAGCTGTTATTCAGCTACATTTGGGATGCTCTGTCTTAAATGTCATCTCATGATAACTTCTCTCTAGGCAGGAGCCACTCAGGTAGCGGTGAATCTATTTAGAGGTACGCCAGGTGCTCTTAAAGCACCTCTCCCAGAGTGTGACAGAGTTTAAAGGTTTTCCTCTTGCTTCCTCTTCCGTCAAGCTTTTCATATGCTTTACAAATGGAAGGTCAAAGCCTGTGTTCCCACAGGCCGTAGCTGTGCAACCAGCGTGGTCTGACTGTGGAGCTGCAGAGGAGAGGTGCTGGGAGCAATGGCCTGTGCTGGCCCCCTGCATGTGGGGGGATGCAGTGCAGAGCAGGAGGTGGCTGTTCCTGAGGAGTTAGCCAACTGGCCTTGAGTGGAAATAAGTCAGAGTGCAGCAGACTTTACCCTGGCTTTATTTGGCTGTTAGAAACAGGAAGCCTAAGGATTAATTTTCTTCTGGGACGCTCCTCTGCAGCTCATTTTTTCCTCGGCTTTGAGGTGTAGGGGATTAGCCACATCCAGAAACAGTGCTCACCCAGGTCTTCCCTTTCCCATCTTTCTAATAACTAGGGGAGCGAAGTTACTGTAGACAATAATTTTGTTTGGAGGTATTTTTTTCAAGCTAATAATCCAGTTCTTTTCCATATAGTTAATTGCATTGAGAGGTTTTGTCTAACCACATAAGTGGTTCTGGTTTAAAAAAAAGGTTGCAATTTATTCCTTTGCATTGTGATTACAAAATTAAGTTAATGACAGTTATATATAGTATGGATATGATTAGATTTTTTGGTTGCCTTATGTGATTCATCTATACCACTACAAAAATGTTTTATATGCTTTAGCATACAAAAAAGGGGATAACCTGTATTGGTGTAATTGTATCCACAGTAGAGAAATTTTACAAATTGAACCCAGCACAAGGAATATATATAGACCACATTCCACTTGACCTTGAAATTTGAAGACATATTCTCATGTTATAAGACATTAAGCTAGAGAAAAAAGTCTAAATGTCAGTGGGCAAAAGGACTTTAACAAATGAAACCATACATAAAATTTGTTGCTGTGTTATTTCGTGGTTGGGACATTGCTCTTTCTTCCTGCCTTGCTGTCAGCTGGCCTGATATACTTTTGTTCTGATTAATAGTGGTACCTTCTCTGATCAGACAGTTGTTGCTGGTGGAGGCTTGCTAGGATGCATGGCAAAGAAAATTTGCAGTTGCTGTCTGAACTTTTAGGAGCAGAGATTGTGTGGTATAAGATGGAGAAAAAGTCATCTCACCAGGGCTGCTGATGACTGATTTGGCAGAAAGTATTTTTCAGTCTGTCAGGTGACATGGTTGTGCTGGCTTCCTGTTGCACTGCTCTGAGGACTGGATGGGAAATGTCTACATGTAGTGATGTGAAATGTAGGAGATGTTTTGAATTGTCTCCAATATCCTGAACATATGTGGAACTCTTGACTGAAAGTTGGGGTTTTGGGGAGGATTATTTTTTTTTTAAACTCAGAGCTGTTCCAATCTTTTTCATACTGTCTAGTAGAGTCTTCCTTTAGGATCTTCTGGTTACTTACCACTGAAGACAGTCTTGCCATGGACAGAGTGACATGACTGGGGGCTTGCTTTGCTTTAACACGAAAGAAGAGGTGTCATCTTTGTTTTCCATTTGGTTTTGGCTTTCTCATTTTGTTTGATTTAAGGTCCATAGCTAGGCTGTTTCCAGCATGCATGTGCACAAATCGGTCAGAAATCCAGGAACTTTTTTATTCTGCTTTACCTAAGTCCTTACTCCCTCGGTAACAAAGTAGCATTATGGTAGGTAGCGTGGGAGCATCAGTCAGTGCAGAGTTTGTTCTTTCTCTCATCCTCTCTCTCAGTGGGAGAACTGCATTGTGGTCCTAAACCATTCCCAAAAGCCTGACCCTTAGGTCAGAGCTCAGACCAGGCTGGTGGTGTGTATATCTGGTTTACAGAGGAAATTCTCATCCTTATTCCTTATAGATATTGTAACTGTCATCTTACAGTTGCTGTTTGTCCCATGGACCCTGTAAAGTTTGCAGGCAGTCTTGCATGGCTTGCCAGGTTTCCAAGTACTCTGATGGGACATAAAAGCCTTTGATTTTATTGTAGGAATGTGTGCTTATGGTGAGTGGCTGAGGGACATTTGGGGAGTGAATTACAACGATATCTACACCAGTAACTAAGCTGCCAGACAATTATCACTTGTTTTCTGCAATGATTTGTATTTCCTATGGCTCTGTCACAGAGCAAGGGCTGACTTAGGGTTTAGTCAAGAAGAATTAAAGGGGGTCTGGGCTTCATGCTCCATGCTGTGAAGAAGAATCCTACACAAAGCAAATGATCGAGTAGACAAAGGAGAGTAGCTCAGGGGACCTTTTACAGCCTGACTGAAGCATCCTGAATTGGTCACAAGGATCTTTTTCTTTGTATAACTTAATTAAAAAAATGAACAATGGCTAATTTTTTCAGTGCCTTGAGGATTCACTTAAATTCTGATGTAAAAATACTAATTGTTAAAAGTGAAAAATATGCAGCAAGACTACAAACCCATCTGTTGAATGGGGCTGTACACTCAGTAAAACGTCACTGCCTGTTTTCCTCCTCAGGTTTCTAACTGTGCATGTCAGGCATGATAGACACCTTACTTTTTCCACTTTTCTCCAACCTCTGGGTAGATGTACTGTCCAGCCCAGTACAGTCAAGTCAGTGGAAAGAGTCCAATTTAAATTGGAGGGAAAAGACTTTTTTGCTTCTTAAGCCAGCATACCCAGAACATGGTGATGGTGTTTGTCTCTTGTGCCAGTTTAAGGGCACTGGCATTAACTCTGGCACTTTGATCAAAAATCAGCACATTTTATTCGATAAAAACTTTCTATTTTGTTGTTAATGACACAAGTATATAAACTCTTCCATGAATGTGTAACGGCCTTTGACACCGTTTCCCACAGCATTCTCCTGGCAAAACTGGCTGCTCGAGGCTTGGATGATCGCACGCTTTGCTGGGTAAAAAACTGGCTGGATGGCCGGGCCCAAAGAGTTGTGGTGAATGGAGTTAAATCCAGTTGGTGGCTGGTCACGAGTGGTGTCCCACAGGGCTCGGTTTTGGGGCCACTCCTGTTTAACATCTTTATTGATGATCTAGATGAGGGGATTGAGTGCACCCTCCGTAAGTTCACAGACGACACCAAGTTGGGTGGGAGTGTTGATCTGCTCGAGGGTAGGGAGGCTCTGCAGAGAGACCTGGACAGGCTGGAGCGATGGGCTAAGGCCAACTGGATGAGTTTCAATAAGGCCAAATGCCGGGTGCTGCACTTGGGCCACAACAACCCCCAGCAGCGCTACAGGCTTGGGGAGGAGTGCTGGAGAGCTGCCAGTCAGAGAGGGACCTGGGGGTGTTGACTGACAGCCAGCTGAACATGAGCCAGCAGTGTGCCCAGGTGGCCAAGAAGGCCAATGGCATCCTGGCTTGTATCAGAAATAGCGTGGCCAGCAGGGACAGGGAAGTGATCTTACCCCTGTACTCAGCACTGGTGAGGCCGCACCTCGATGACTGTGTTCAGTTTTGGGCCCCTCACTACAAAAAGGACATTGAATTACTCGAGCGTGTCCAAAGAAGGGCAACGAAGCTGGTGAAGGGTCTGGAGCACATGTCGTACGGAGCGTCTGAGGGAACTGGAGTTGTTTAGTCTGGAGAAGAGGAGGCTGAGGCGAGACCTCATCGCGCTCTACAACTACCTGAAAGGAGGTTGCAGAGAGGGGGGATGAGTCTCTTTAACCAAGTAATAAGCGATAGGGCAATAGGTAATGGCCTCAAGTTGCGCCAAGGAAGGTTTAGACTAGATGTCAGGAAGTATTTCTTTACAGAACGGGTAGTTAGGCATTGGAATGAGCTGCCCAGGGAGGTGGTGGAGTCCCTATCCCTGGAGGTGTTTAAGAGTCGCGTTGACATAGCGCTGAGGGATATGGTGTAGTTGGGAACTGTCAGTGTTAGGTTAACGGTTGGACTAGATGATATTCAAGGTCCTTTCCAACCTAGATGATTCTGTGAAATATTAATGGGTAAAGCTCTGCCCATTTGAAAAAGAATGAGCAATATGGGTAAAGGCTTTCTGTGTTCTTGCAAGTCTGGATCCCAGACAATGTTAGGTTGGGCCAAACTGTTAAAATAAATTATTGTGATTAAGTCAGTAATGGGAAAATTGTAAATATCAATGTGGGAAGATGGGATGCATTAAAACGAGTCATATAAAAGCAAATATTTAACAAAAAGAGTGGGAGGTGTCACTGTTCAGAAGCATCTTTAAGTCATCAAACACAGAATGCAAATTTGTCATGTTGTCATGAAAAACATTTGGGCTGTTTACAAATAAAAGTGGGGAATCACAGGCTTTGTGTGTGGTATACTAGGTGGTAAATCTTTGCAAATTCATGTGTAGGAATAGCTTTTTCCTGCATTTTTTCCTTCTACTAGGCCTTTGTAAATGTGTGTACAAGCCAAGATACCATTTCCCATAGTCTCTCTATCCAGTTTTTTTGCCTTTATGTTGTGGCTGATGGATTGTCATCCATTTACTGCCCTGAGCCAATATTTTAGCTTATCAGAAGCAGTATCAGGTTAGTTTTCCACAGCCTTCTAAGTTTAATTTGTGACTAATTATATTTTAACAAGTATAAATTTAGGTTTAAATGACATTAACTGAAATATTGTCAGTAAAGAAGTGATATCCCAGCTTAGATTTGTGCTGTGCTGTGGTCGTGGCCTGCTGGGTTGGATTGCTGCATTCAGTTTAGAAGAGGAAGGCATCAAATCAAAATTAGTTCAGCCTTAGAATTTTGGTGAGCTTCAGCAGCTATAGTTATTTGAAACCAGCTGGTTCCACTAGTTCTGCTTTACAACACTAGCCTTGTGGGCAAACACCAGTATTATACAATATCAGAAATTACATGGAAAACTAAGCTAATGGCTTAGGTGGCAGTTCCCTGTTCTGATTTTTGTTTGGGATCCAGCCAGTTTGAGAAACTCCCATTGCCTGGCTTTCCCTTTTCCCTGAGGAGGAGTGCCTGCTCCTCTGCAACCCTGGCTGCAGGTGTCTGCCCCTTAGGTATGGTGGTTGCATCATTTCTTACCCGGGTCCTCAACCAGAACACTAAACCAAACCCAAACCCTGTTTGATGTGCACTGTGGATCAACCAAGGAGGTAAGGCAGTGGAGGAAGAGATACGGATAGTGAAGTGTTTGTGCTAGAAACTATTACCCTAGTTACTGAAAGGAAACTTTTTCTTTCTGAAGGGGGTGTGTGTGTAAGTGAGAAGCTAGAGCAGGATGATTGATCTCCTGGTCATCTAGGCTTTGCAGTCATTAGGGGGGGTGGAGGTTGAGCAATTCTAGGAGAAAACAGATGGTGGCTTAAATCAACTTGTGCAGCACCAGAAACACTGCAGCGGGGGAGATGTGCAGAACAGAGGTATAAGACAGCATCCCTCTCCGTCTGGCAGGAAGCAAAAAAAACCTTGGTGGAAAAAAGAGCGTTCAGAAGATATATTTAATATTTTAGGGAGAGTGTTTTAAGATAAGGAATGTGAGTGGTGAAGAAAGAAGAGGTAATGTGAGCAAAGCAAAAAGCAAGTAAAATGTCTATGGAGAAAATCTATTTTTATGAATAACATAGGCAAAATGTGGGAATTAGAAAGGCCATAAGGTCATAGAAATCACATTTGGAAAGAAAAAGGGCTAAATAGGAACAGATGTTATGTGAGCAGTGGGGGGAAAAAAGGGTAGATTTTATACATTATAGGAATGAGCAGTAAAAATAAGACATAGGCAGGGATGTGTGGAGTAACTGGAACTGAAGTGGGTAAGGAGGCTGGAACCTGCTTTCATAATAAAGGATGAGGAGGTAAAAACGAGGTCTGTGCATCCGTCCAGAGCAGAAGCACCCTGGTGTGACTGTGTGGGGAAGCTCATCCACATGCTTTCCAAGCTATGCCTCCTCTTGGGAGATGCAAGACTTGTTTCCTTCAGGCTGTTGAGCCAGCTCTTCTTATACTGTATGGAAGGGAACGGGAGGGAGGAGAAAGAAAAGAAGAAAAAAATGTCCTCCCTTTACATGGCAAATACTCACTGTTGGATTATGCATGATAGAACACAGGCAGTGTGGATATCTGAAATACCTTCATATTCATCAGGTTAAACACAGGAGAAATGTAAAACATTTGTCACGTGCATTTCAGAAGAAGTGAAAACATTGGTTTCTTGCTTGGATCCTTCTGGCTTTTCTGTACTGTGCTGGGAACAGATTGCTCTGCCCTTTAGTAGGAAGGAGTACTGCAGCAAAGCTGGCCGTGGTTCACCACAGCACACTGCCCCTGACTGCTTGTGCAGTTGCACCAGGGTAAATGCGCTGGGTTTTTGACACCAGGTATGTCAGCAAAGCCCAGTGCCAGTTAGAAAGCTTCCACTTTGTAGTGAGTTGAAATTACAGAGCCTGAAAATACTCCCTTTAACACAGAAAAGTAACTGAAGTCTTATTTCTTTTCTTTCAAACACCACCAGAAGAGATTTCCTTTCACTGGCTGAAATACAATCAGTCAGATTAGGACTGGCACAGCATTCAGAAGATATTTACTCTCTAAGAATATTTATCATTAGCGCCAATAGTAATTTGGATTCTCTGTCGGATCATACAATGGGCCACTGAACATTAGTTTAGCAATATAATAATACTAGAGAAATAACTGCTTAAACCCCCATTAAGTGGAAATGCAATGCTCCCTTCATGAAAAATTTAGTCATTAATTTTATGTTGGTATCTTTTTAACATTATTAAACTGTACACTGGAGACAGTGGTCCCATAAACAACATTTTTCCTGTAGGAGCTGTATGACTTAGATGACTGGAGTCCAGTATGCATTAGAAAGAGTAGTGAAAATGTTAAGATGATTAATGCCATAATCAAGTGTGCAAATAGCACCAACTGGAAAATACCAACTAATAGAGTATGTATGTTTGTGTGTGTATGTATGTACATTTATAATATATATTAATTTGTATATTTGGTTGGTTGCATGAAGCCTCTGAAGTCTAATTAGGAGATTTTCTAATGTAATATTATAATCTAGGTCTATACTTGAATGTTGGTGAACTGGGGCCCATATACAGACAGACATCTCTTTACAGAACAGCATACTTATCCAGAAGAAAATAAAATAGCTGCATTGCATTTCACACAGCAGATGTGAAAATAACTTTGTTCTACAATCTATATGGTTTTTGATGGAATTTAATTAATTTATTTTTGTCTGATTGTATGTACTCCTATATGAGTCTTGATAGATCATTAAAAAAGGTGGCTTCTAGTTCAGTTTTTGACCCATGCAAGTAAAACAGGCAGAGATATATGTTTGCATTGACCTGAGTTCAGAAAAGCACTGACAGATGACATCTGGGAATTTCAAAGCACTCAATTGGATTTCACTGATGTCATCAGGTGTCAGGTTTTTTATTTGGTAGGGTTGTTTTTTAGGTTGTCAGTCTTTCTCTTTCCCTTCTTTTAACTGAAATGGTTATGCAAAAACCCTCTTCAAGGTCAACAGCCTAGAAGGCTTGTCCTTCAGGTATGTTCACTTAAACAGCGACAGTAAAAAACCAAGAGACATCTCTAAGGATACAAAAAAAGAAGACCATAGTACAGCCAGTCCTTAGAGAAGTAAGTCAGCTCTAAATGGATCGATGAGTGAATAAAATTACAGCAACTGCTAGAATTGTCAAGGCTGTTGTTGCAGTAGCTTGGAAGTCTTGTTGAAACTTCAGGCATTGAAGGTTGTAGCTTGGAAAATTGGTCTCAGAAATGTTTTTGCAAAGAAGAAATACGTTGCCCTATTACCTGGCTACCATAGATGTCTCACCTGAGAGAACCATGCTTTGCTTCTGAGTCTCGCTCATGGTGGGGTGGTATTTACATTGTAGAATCTAAATGCAAATATTAGAAGGTGATTCCAAACCTGCATATCCCTATGCATCATGCACAGTAATCTCCATGCTTCTGCTGGACTACAAAACGTAAGGAAGCCAAAGTACAAGAAACCAGATACCCACTGGAGGGAGCTATCAAAGTCCATGCTGCTATTTATTCTGATTGACTGATAATGGCTTTTCTGGTCCTGATTGAGCTGTTAGAAGCTGAGCCAGGTTTGAAATACCATGAAAGTGCTTGCTCTGTGGTTGAAATGGTGATTGAGAAGAAGGTGGGTGGCTCTTCAGTTTTGCCTGGGCTCCTAATAATTTCCATGCTTAAAGTGCATTACAGCCTGTAACCAAAGGTTTATACAAAGTCTACCTCTCGGTCTTTCCAGCATTTTTTTCAAATGGGGTTGATCTGCTGTTGCAAGCACTTGTGGTTAAGATACATTGACTAAAAGCATTGCCATGCAGTAAAACAGTAAAACTTTTGTAAGAGCTTGTTACATTACAAAAGGCACTCTGAATCATGTCTGGAATATTCAGAGCAGCACTGATATACTGCTACGCTACTGGATATTTTGGATTAAATCAATTTCGAGCTGTGGGAATAAAAAATTAAAGGGTTTTTTTGTTTGGTAGTGCTTGTTTTCAAGCAGGCTGTTACAGAATTTCTTAAAACCTTGGCTCGTGTACATTTGTCTGGGGACACTCTATTATGGTCAGGAAACTTCGGGTTTGTATTTGCTGGCATTGTGATGCTCCTGGGCCGTGTGAGCCAGCCTGTATCTGCAACTGCCTGCAAAGCAGCTCACAGAGGGATTTACCAGCAGAAAATCCTTATTCAAGCATACATGTTTTGTAGAAATATGTCAATAGTATTTAGGTTTGTGGATATAAATTACTTGAATCGTTCCTTGAGATCCAGTCAGCACATGTAAGCTGTAATGTTAAGATAAATTTTATTACAGGGTTTTTTAATAAAATAAATACTGAAACACATCCATATGAAACACTTCTGTGGGTTCAGAACTGAATATTTAGCAATTATTTGCTGTATGAAAATTCTCAGATTTCAACATTTCTTCCAAAATTTCTAAATCTTGCCATTTTCTGGAGAATAAGTATGCTTCATGTTGACCAACTGCAGTTTCTCACTATGTTAGTGAAGCCTTGAAACAGGAGAGGCAGTAGAGAAGCTGGACTTTCATGATCATAAAGAGCATCCCATCTCCACCTTCAATATTTTTTCTATAGTATATACATACTTTAATGATTTAACAGCTATATTGGGTATGCATGGACTACTCTCTTAAAGTGTGCTGAGCATTAGCACACTCATTATACATGAGTAAACTATTACACATACCTCTGCTACATCTGTAAGCTGTTCATCTAATTAGCAAAAATTTTATAACTTAGCAACAACTTTTGTGCTAATTGGTTGTTCTGAAGGATCCTCAGTTGGTAGCTCTTTCCTGCTCAGCAGAACACTTAAATACGGACTTAACCTTAGTCATTCACTTGAACTTAATAACAGTAAATACTGACTGATATTAAAGAGAACGTTCTTGAGAATCTGTGATTATACCATAGACCCAGCATGGATTGGTGACTTGATAGACAACAGTTCTTGTTCTATTATCAACTAAAGAATGTTTTCTTTTTCTTGATAATTTGTAATAATAGTCTCTCTGTTATTTAAAGAAGTAGTAATTTTGCCCACACATGGTATGAATACCTGAACATTTGGTGTAGAATAAAAAGTAAATTCTGGTTTAGTTCAGATTTTGTAAAGAAAACTTACTTTCTTTTTAAAAAAAAGAGGATAGAGACAGAGAAAAGTGAACAGCATGTATTAGTGGGACATCTGCTGTGACAGACAGTACCAAGTCTTTTGCATCTCTCCAACCTCCACCAGGATTTGTCTGAATTATTGGCAGATGTTAGTTACATATTTTTGGAGCATCCTAAATCAGATGAGTTAGTATGCTACTGCTTGCCTCGTGTCCTGAGTCAATGTAATAAATTTACTTATTTTAGAGACTTGCTGTAACAGATAGCTTTTCAATTTGTCCAACAGCATGAAAATAGAAAGTTTAATACCAGACAGGAAAGCAATCACTCCATACCCGTACATGTAAGTAGAACATGTTCTGCAGTTTATAATTCTCCGTATTTTGAGAGAGGTATTTATGGTAATCTTTTTGTAGAGAGGTGAGTTATGCTCCCTACATATTATTACTTTCATTTTTTCCTTGGTATAGTCAGCCATTTCTTCCTTCGTGTAGCTTTTTTTTACAAGGTTGAAGAAATTGTAACACCACCACCACCACCCCCACCACCCCCCCCCCAAATGAGCAGAGGACAAAAAGACCAATGTAGTATCTGAAATCACATTTCACTCATTCTTTGCAATCGAGTCAGTCTCTAATTGATCATGCCCTTTAATTTGGTGTGTCAAGGAAACAAAGGTAATTGCTGAGCTCTCACAGAGTAAAGTAAGAGAGAAAATACCATTATATTGTCAAACTGATGCCTTTTTTGAAACTACCAGTGGAATACATACATTCTTCTTTTTTTTAACAAACATCCTAAGACTGTCTTATGGAAGAAAATCCTCCTAGCTGTGAATCCTTAAGATTTTAGTCCCTCTTTTTTGGGTTAGTCTGCAGACTTACAAACTCAGACAGGCTTAGTTGATGTTCTGTTTAGACCCAGCAGCGTTGCGTAGCGTGCTCCAGAGCTGGCAGGTAAATTCATTCACTGCCTGCAGCTCCTGGAAGTTCATCCAGATAAGCACCATCATGATTACATTTCTGTCTGCCCTCCACCCTCCTTTTTTCTTTTCAAGCAACTGCCTGGCAAATGGCAATGAAGGTCACTTAAGCTTTGTATGGCCTTACTGTGAAGAACCTGAGGCCTGATGATAATGAACAGCCGGCTCTGCTGGAAAAAAGAAAAAGGGAAAAACCTTGTAGGTCCATGGTCTGCTAATGCTTCTTATTTTATTTATAGGTTTGTTAATGTTTATTGGGTAGGTTGTTTGGGGGTTTTTTAAGCCTTAGCTCCTGGAATACTAGGATTTGAAGGAGATCTTAGCTTTCATTTTAAAAAATGAAGATGTCTGCATCCATATTTTCAAAAAAAGCTTGGAAAACTGACTATGAACGTGAGAGTTTTTGCTTTTATTTTAAAAAATTATATATAATATTCTGAGGTCTGGACTCATCCTTTTTTGTGTGGTTGGAGTTAAAGATTTTTCAGGAGGGCTCAAAGCAATGACCCACTAGACTCGTTACCCTGGTTTTGGGTGTTATAAGTCATAATTTGGACTCTTGGTGTTAGAACTGTAAATAAGAAAAGCTGTATTGTTCTAGTAGCTACTCCCTCTCTCACACTCTGTTTTATTTAAGAATATTTGCCTACAGGCATTCCCAGTTGCCTTTGCCCTCTTTCTTCAAAGGCTGCTGTGTCTTTTTCCACAATCCCTGTTCAGCAGCAAGGGCTGTTTATGGCCTGAATGGCAGATGGGTGTGCACACACGGTTTACCTACTGAGCAAGAGATAGCTTTCATGGAGTGACACTTGTAGATTTACTTATATGGGAGAGTTTATACAAATCCCATTTACAGATTTATTCAGCTGGCAGCAAGTGATAGCTGATAAACCTGCAACAGAAATACTTGACACCAGCTACACAAAGTATGCTAATCCATAGAATGAACAAATAACACTCAGGTAAAAGGTTTAATAATCATCCAGAAAAAACATTCCCAATTACATGGTAGTTAGTCCAGAGTGCAAACCCTGTGGTAACCATGTGGAGGCTTTGGGTATGTACCACTAATGGAAGTTGTTGCCCAGCTGTTTCGACCCGGACTGGGAGCCCAGGGAGTCGTAAAGGTTTCGTGATCCCCTCAGGTTAAATTAAGGTGAAACGACACCAAACAACCAGTTAAAATATTTCACTTGTGGTAGAAACAACTTAAACTTGGAAAGGGATCATAAGCAATGTGGTCTCTTACTGGTAAATCTATAAGAAAGAAAAGAAAGGAAAGAAAAGAAAAGGAAGGGAGAGAAAGAGAGTTAAAGAATCTGGATCACCACCCCAGGTTCCAGCATTATCTCAGGTCCAGTAATCTTGGGTGGTGGGTGCCCACCTAGCAAAGTTTCCTGTTGCCTTTTTAAGTTTGTCTTATTGGCTGATTTGCATACTAGATGAGGAGAGTCAGGTTTTCCATGAACTCATTAGCATGAGAGACAAGGAATGGTGGAGCATGGGCTCTGCTCATGCATTGAGGGGGTATAGGGTGCATTAACCCTTTTGTCCAATTGAGTCAGTGGTCATCATCTCCACCTACCACCTTTACCTTTTCCTCAGTTTTTGTTTCTTGGGCAATTATCCAGCCATTAGCTTCATCTGGTGTCAGGTGTTTTCTCTCTTATCCATCTTTTAGCTCTTCTTCAAGGTTTTAGTTGTAAATTAAAGTGTAGGCATTAACTGGAACATATGGTTTTAGTCAGTCTATGTCTCTCTGCTTCAAGGTTTATCTAGGGAATTTGGCTATACAACTGCAAGGGAGCAGAGCCCTGCACCCTTTGATACACTCTGTGCTTCCCTAGGCAGATAATTAATTTCTTAGACTAACCACCAAGTCCACAATTTGTCCTGAGACTTTCCCTGTCGATGAATGTTTGAGGCATTAACTCCTTCAGTTCCTCACACCAGCCCCAGTCCAGCGTGGGCTGGAGGTGATGATCCGGTGCTGCCTATGGCTGTGCTGGCCCCGTCTCTCCTCGCTGCTGCACAGCCCTGAGTCCTGTGGCTGCCTGGGTCCACACTAACATGGACAGCTGTGTGATGCTGTGCCATCAGCCTTGGCAACCTCTGGGACCAGCCTTCTTTCCACTATGGAGACCTACCCAGTGGCTGCCCAAGCGAGGGTAAACTTTAAAGTTCATGCAACAAAAAAAATCAAGACTTTTCAGCTGGCAAGAAGAAATCAAAAAAACAGAACTGAAAATTACCACGGCCACAAAAGTACCTTTTAAAAACTCACTGTTTGGGAAAGAAAGGGCTGACACAAGTATTTATCGTAGCTGAATCTCTTGTAACATAGCTTGTGGTTAATTGATTTAGACCTCAAGGAAGACCTCAATTTAGACTCTGTGGTTGTTTCCTATTTCATACAGCTTAGCCTAGGGATGAAACCTGCTTCTGTCAGAGAGTCCTTAATTTTATTTGCCTAGCTCCTGAAAGCCGGTAAAATCTGCTGTAGAAACAGAATTCGCGAATGAGCTCACTTGGCAGAGTGAGCATAAAAAACCCGCTCAGGTGTGCAGATGCTTGCAGTTAATATTGGGATGCTACTGTATTTCTTGGCACTGAGCTAACGCATAGCTGTGTTTTCTGGCCTGTCCCCAAGCCAAAAGCTTAAATTGTGCTGGGAGGTGGAAAGTAAAGGGCAGGGCTTATCATTTTTAAAGCTGCCCTGTTCAGCCAGGGCTCATGCACTCTTGCTGCAGCAGATAGAAGGAATGGTACTGGCCCTCAGAGCACTAGTGGCACTGTGTCACTCACAGCTGTAAACAGCTGTTTCCAGTGAGCTATACCGCAGATTATAAATCAGATGTCACATAACCTTCAGCTAGTGGTGAACATGCTCCACCACCGACTGTGTCAAGCATAGGACAAGGAGATGCACAAGGCTTAGCAGGTCTTTGAGGAGTAGGTTCATGCGAAAGAGTCCAACAGGGGCAGAACCAGAGGGGAGGGGGTGCTGGAAAGTGCCTGGGATTGCTGAATTCAGCTGTGAGAAGTTGCCGTGTCCAGTCAAGAGATCTGTGTTGAGGAGGAGGAACTGACGTTCCTCCACGATTTGTATATCCATTACTAGAATCAAAGGAAAGGAAGGCTGGAAGAGGTCATGTATTGCAGAGGTTCCCAATGCCTCATCTGCCTTGTGGAGTCACTAGCGGCAGTAATAGCTCCTCCTTATCCCAGGCCATACAGCTGCTTTGAAAGGGGGCGAGTGTCGCAATCTGCTGCTGCTGCTTTTAACCTACTCTTAAAAAACTTGAGTAAGGAAGATTCTCCAGCTTCCCTAGGAAATACCTCCTGCAGCCTTTTCTTCATCAGAAAGTTTTGCTGTTGAAGGAATGTGGAGATGTGCCCAGAGGGAAGATGGTGCCTGGCTGTGAGACCCGCAGAGGTGGTTCCTGATGAGAAGATGCTCAGGAGCCTGAGCCTGGCAATAGGAGGTTGAGAAACTGAGGTTGGCTATGGGAATCTCAGGGCAATATTGAATTTATTTGTGATTAGCTGGTCACATTGCTCTTGTTGCCACTACTGCCACTATTCCCTGTCCTCTCTGCTCTGCCACCAGGTTGATCTCCTATCCCTTTTTGGCTTCAACAGTGGTAGGAGGAGAAAGTCAGTAAGTCTGCTTATTGGGATTTTAGTCTGGTGGTGAATGCAGGTGATCACTGTTGAAGTCCATGCTCTGTCAGACTTGCCATGCTCAACCCATGGCAAAATCATGTCGTCGTCTCTATAGCGCAGTTTCCCATCTGTAAAACCATGATAGTCCTGTCCTAACTGATGGGAGCTTTGCTAGGCTAAGCGTGTTGAACTTCCAAGCCAGTGGTAACGAGGGACCTCTAATAGGTAGAGCGGGCTGCCTGAGAAAAGGCAGTGGCTCTTTGGCTGCTAAAAACAGTCTGTGCAGTGGCATCTAGTGCACGGTGGGAAGAATTACAGATGTCCAGCGACCCTCTAGCTGAGCTGGGTGTCACCGAGGAAGGATTGCAAGCAGCCTTTTGGGTAAGCTCTGGGGCTAGAAGCCTGTTCCTTCCTGTCCTTCACTGCTCTCCAGAGTGGAGCAGGGGACCACAGGTTTTAGGGCAGCTCAGAGCACCACAAGCTGCTGCTGTACTTTTGTTTGTGAGCACTCAGTCATCCAAATGCAGGGTTCTGGCATTAAAAAAAGATAATCTATTTCACGCATTTATAGAAGAGCAGGGATATTGTTAGTGTTCCTGGTGGCAGAAGCTGCTGATGGGCCAGAGAAGTTGTAGATGTTTTGCCTGACAGGGGGTAAGTGTCCAGGCACCCAGAATCTCAGTCACAGCAGCAGCATATTCTTATCTCTGTTACTTCTTGAACTGAAATGCACTGGGTGCCAAACAGACACGTCATGGTGTCTGGCCTGTCTCTGGACTCAAAGTCCAGCACAGTGCCACACTCTGCTCTTTTTCTCACATACGAGGAACAAAATCAGCACGTAAAATGGCAAAGGAGAGGAAGTTGAGCAATCCTGGATCAGCATTTCTGACCTAGGGATGACCAAAAAGGATGGTGATGCAAATAAGAAATTTGAGGAATCGCTATTAGGTACAAATGAAAGTCTGTTTCCATTTGATGTTTTGGTTCTTGCATGATGAAGTAATCCTGATGGGTATCATGGTGTGCTTATTTGTGTAGGGAGGGACCTTTTATGCTCATTTTCAGCAGCAAAAAAATGTGAAATATACATGCATACATGCCCACACACATATATGTATACACAAGTGTGTATGCTATGTTGCGGTATTTTCATAGCAAACCAAGTACAGGCTATATCTTATTGATATCAAGAACTTATGGGGATTTTTTTTGTTGGAAGATTTTTCATATATAAAAATATTTATCCGTATGTTCTAGATAAACATAGAAATTTGGAAAAGTTTACCATAGAATAAATATATTTATATCAACAGAAGACTTAATTCTACGCTTACTGAAGTTGATGATAATCCTTCCATTGTAGTGGTCTGAGCAGCATTGACCCTAGAAAGCTTCAGTTTCCAAACGATCTCTCATTAATAACAATGGGTCAAGCAAATCCTCTTATGGAAATACTGGAAACTCTTGGATTTTGCTCTAAAGAAGTAGGAGTCAAAAGTTCCCTCCTAGCAGCATGGATAATCAACCACATCCTTATTCCTTTTCATTTCCTGTGTATTAGCACACATGCACAGCTTGTAGGTATTGGATGAAGGCTTCAAATCCCATTGATTCTGGCTCTGGAGACCTGAGATCCTTAAGCATGCAAATCAGAGCTGCCTGACACTGAAGAGGAAGGGAATAATAAGTTTGTCAAAAATTCAGTTTCAGTTGTCACAAAATGGTTCATTAATTCTGTTGGAATAATCTGCTAGATAGTTTTATTTTAGAAATTAAATTCACTGAAGTTTAGGTTGAGTAAACTGCCAGAGATGGTGTCTCCCTTCTGTCCTTTTTTGGTGGGCAGGAAATGGCTGGTGAAGTATTCAGACTTCAGTCTTTACTGTCCGTGATGAGACTTGACCAAATGTCTCTTAGCTTTCAAAATACCACTTTATCTACCAAGCTGCTAAACATCTCTGGCCCTTTCACACTGTTCCTACAAACCCATTTTCTGACCACCCTGATGTACATGGCCTGCCTTCCTTTCTGACAGGAGTTAAAGAATGGAGCCTAAACTGAATATTGCTTTAAAACAGTTATTTCCTTGGGCTGCAATATCTAGTTAAGAATCTATTGTCTCAAGACAGAGAATACTCTAAAGAAGATTACCCACATCTGTTTCTCCTCTCTGTACACTTCTTATTTGTCTGATCTGGATGATCCATAGGAGAGTTTCTTCTAGATGAAAAGGGGACGTGGTGCTTTGGGGAAGTGTCTCTTCATAGAAGCTGGGTAAGATGTGCTCGAAGGCATGCTTTGCTTCTGGAAGCAGAGGGGAAGATCAGACCCAGTTTATTCTGTTTCTTTGTCTTTGTATTAAATGGTTATTAGAAAAAAAGACTTTATGTTAAACAATGGATTTCTTTTGAGGTCTTTATAATCCCTTTGGCTATCATCAGGTTGGGTTTTACAATAGCAACGTTGTAAGTATTTATAAAATGGAAAGTTAGTTGATGATACTAGCTGCATGGTTAAAATGAGTATCTGGTAGAAACAAATTTTAAGACACTATGTTTGTGAGTTAAAGCTTGGGGTTTTTTTTAAAGCTCTGCTTGAGATCACAAGTAAAATCCTTTAATTTCTCAGGCAGAAAAATAGCCACAGCTCTGCAAGAACTCACAGTTATCAGTTAGCTTTTGGACACATTGTTTTCAGAGCTGCACAACTCCACTTCATAGATACCGCTATCATTTGGAGCCTGCACTTGGAGCATCTGCAGCTGCCCATGCATTAGTTTTGACTGCAGTTAGCTAGGATGAGAAAAATTAAGTGGTGCTGAATGCTAAATTCATTATGTGCAAGACTCTTCCTCCTGCCTCTGGATGTAAGCACTGATTACTTCACACATTCAGCACCTCCTTTCCAGTTCTTGCGTCCACCACAGGCATGTCCTCTATTACAAAGTAAAATTAAGTAAGTTTTCGTCATTAAAAATGTAATGCGCTGTTCTTAAATAATAACCCATTCATCATTTCAACAAGGAAGTGGTCGGTCCAATTGTGGTCATTTTTTATTCCGTCCATCTCAGTGGTTAGCAAATCTGAGAAGGATAGATGTAAGATATGGCTACAGAGTGCACGGCACCAGCAGGGTGCACGGCCCAGGCAGAGCACAAGTGGGAGGTGCTTGCCAAGCTGTGGAAATGGTCCCTAACAGGAGAGGCCATGTGGCAGGGAAGTCTGAGACCCCCCACCTTGGGTAGTAAAAATGTAAATATCTTACACTGTCTTCCCAAATGTGCATGGCCTAATGACTTCTAGGTTTGCTTTGTAATGTCTTCTTACTTGGCTATTTTAATCTCTTTTCCTAGTCGTCCTCTTCCTTTTGTAAAGGCATTGTGGATATTAGGGTAGATGAAATAGCTGTTTGAATAGCTCCTGAAAAAAGAGAAAGTGTGAGACAGAAGTGCTTGGAAAGTTTCTCTGACTTCTGTGAAATTAACCTTCTGTGTCTGGAAAATTAGGATTTGAACTGTAAGGAGATTGCAGATTACAGTGCTGTCCATTTATACAATGCAAAGAGAGTCCAACTCAAAGCCTACTGAAATCTGGCCAGATGCTTGATTACAGTTATGAGATGACTTCATATGGAGAACCAAATTCTCTGTTTGCATAATCTGATGCTTCTCCACTGTTGTTGGATGAGTAATGCCATTTATACTTCACATAATTTTGTCCATAACTGATATGATTGTCCCCTGACTTTTGTTTGTGAAAACTTGGAGGAAATTTCAGCATCAATGAAGTTACACCCATGTGAAAACAATATAAAGGAGTGGAGGGCCAGTGGTTTTGAACAGACTGTGTTGACACTGGTGGGGGCAGAGGCCAAGAGCTGGCAGAGTAGCACTGGGCGGAGAGCTCATCTGTCCCTAGGGAGTGCTCCAACTGGGATGTGCAGCTGAGGTGGTTCCTGGTTGCCATCAGAGCAACACAAAGGCACCAGAAATGAAGTAAAGAGTCTAGTCACAAATTTGCTGCAGGTGTTGTGTGGATTGGATTGAATTAAGAACAAGAGGTATCACCAGCATGAACTTAGCTGACCCATGAAACATTGCTGTGAGAGCAAACAGCACAGCAGTTTGACTTGCCATTGTTTGGGTAGGATGATAGGGCAAGGTGGAAGCATGGTTCATGCTGTTCTCCTGTTCATTATGCCAGCAATGCGTATTGTTCTCTGTATGGTCTCAAAAGCAAGGTTCAGCTGGTGTATCACAGTGAGGAAACCACATAGTCCTAACATGCAGTGGCATAAGAAGAGTTCTGCTAGGGATGTGCCAGTGCCCATCGTAACCCCCCGAGAGCTGTGCTATTGTCTGTGGTATCTTTGTCTTTGTTGTTGTTTACTTGACTGATGACATCTGCCAAGGGCAATACATCTACAAATATCATGGCTTTTAGTGTGTCCTTTGACAGTCTGCTGTGATTCTCAGGACCAATGTGTCCAGTCAGGACTCATACTCTTTCAAAAGTCCAGGGTGTTATATTCCTAGTTCATCTTTACTTCTTTGTCCTCTTGCTAGACATTGTATCCCTCCTGTTTTCTGTCAGTCAGTGACTACTGGATTTTCTACACTGTTAATGATATCCTCTCTACTGTTGAGTACTAGTATAGTGTAATCAATTAAATTAGGGTCAGTAGCTCAGTAGCTCATAGGGTAGGTCTGTTGTCCATCAGTGAGGCTGTGCTACTGCTGCAAGCAGAACTGTTTGCATCCTTGTTAAAATAGTGGGAGGGCACCACACCTTTGTAAGGCTTTTTCCTATTGTTACTTTCCCCCAATTTTCCCTTTTTTTTTCTCTCCTGGTAACCCTATTGAGGATGTTGGATGATTAGAAATAATCAGGGATGCCTTTTTTCCTTCTTCTTTCTTCTTTCTTTTCCTTTTTCAGCTCTTTATGTGCTGTGAGAAGGCCAAATTACCAAAAAAAAAATATCATGCATTGAATGTATTTTGGCATGTCATATGTAATATGGAAGGATGGGAATTGTTTTTTTGGGATTCAACTGAAACAAACGTTAGTTTGCCTACTGCTGCTGAGGGTTTCCTCCAGTGTGTAGCTATTTGATTAGACTGATTTTAGTCTGTGAGCTGCAGATGACCAGTTTGGTGGTCCATATTGAAGTATATTTGTCCAACTCCTATTGTGTTTGAAAAAATGAGTTTTGCTTTCTATGTTCTAATGTACATATAATGTTTTTCCCATACTATGAAAATTATGCTACTAATAATGTTAAGTGGTATTTGTTATTTATTTACTTCATTTCATTAGAAGTCAGGGCCCTCCCCCATGCCTGCCTACCTGCCAACTCACCAAAGCAGGCATTTCTGCAATGTTGACCTGCTGTAGCTTGCTTTGGCTGTGAGATCCTGAAAAGATATGTCTCTTGGGTATTTGGTTTTTTCCTTTTCTTTTCTTCTGGCTAGCCTGAATGCCTGAGTACAATCTGGCTCATCATCAGGATATTTTATCTTGGTGTTGACAAGTGCCATCTTCTGTTCTATTGCAAGATTTTTCTTTGGGGGAATGCAGTGAGAAAATCCAGCCATCTCAGTGAGTAGATGAGGCAGTCAAGTTGCAAGTGCCAAAGCTGCTGTAGATGCGGTAGGAGACCGCCAGGTGGGGGAAGAAAGTGGGTCCCTTTTCATTGCACACCTGTATAACACAACCACGGAAATAAATACAGCGGGCTTTTTTTAAAAGCTCTTTCTGAATAGTGGCAATGTGTATTGGCCATGAATCTCAGGACCTCAGAGAATCTGAGCTTTAGAAATTTAACAATAGGTGTGTTTAAAAGGCTATAAACCCCGATGTAATGCTAAACTGGAAGTAGGGAGGGATTTCTGAAAAATAGCTCTTTCATGAGAAACCGAAGCAGTGGAGAGTAGCCAAGGTTTTGTATGAGAACAAACGTGATAAAATTTTGATCTGAGAAGACTTAGTGACTGTGCTTTCCTGTTGTTGCTGGTTTTTCAGTTAGTCAGAAAATAAAGTGCCTGCTCTCTGTGGTTACTAGTGCAGTGGCATGTTTTAGGGTTGCTCAATGGTTGTGCTCTGAAAATGAGAGCAGCTTATGGACTTGAGACTGGTATCTGCTCTCTCACAATTAACAGAGGTCAGGACATGCACCCCAGGCCTTAAGCAAAACCACTCAAGGCTCGCTGTCACTGTGAGTTGCCCAAAATGAAGTTTTCTCACCCAATTCCCTTTTCCTAAAGTTGTGTTATTGCCCAGAGACCCACCACAGGCAGGAATGCTCCTGTTCCTCCTCACACAAGCCTGCCTGCCCTCTGCCTGCCTACCTGCAGAGACTCCCGGTGCCCCAGGGCTGCAGCCAGACCCCCTCTCTCCCAGGGCAGCACTGCCACATAGCAATAACCCACAGAAATGCATCCCTGGCAGTACACAGCTGCATGTGGAGCTCCTGTTTGGCACTGACATGCCTCCCACCATCTTTAGTTTGCCTTTGCCCAAAGTGGATTCAGCCCAGCTACCCTTCTTTACACAGTTGAAAATCATTCAGGGATGAATAAACTGGTCTGTTGGCTGCGAGCTGGGATGCTGTGCCCATAGCATCCATAGCCTTGCTTAGTGCTGAAACTGCAACAGCACTGCTACGGGCAGCGTGGGAAGATGGGTGAAACTCTAGGGAAAGATTAACCAAAGCACTGTCTCCTGTGAGCTGTTTGCTTCCCATCATAATGCTTTAGCGGAAATATTTGGTCAGGGTTTAAAACTTGATTACTGACAGTTGTGGATGCCTCCAGTCTCATTTGCCCAATTTCAGACGGTAGGCTTCTCACAGAAGGTCCAAGCAGAGGATTTCTGCAGCAGTTTCAGAAAGGCTAAGCTGGGCACAACTGAAAAGCAGGCTGCCCATCACCTCTTCTGAAACTGTTGACCCTCTATCCATTGCGAAGGTATACGATGCAAACCTTCCAGTCTTCCTAATCTTTTCAATGGCTGGTAGATTCCTCTTCTTAATAATAGCACAGGAAATTCAAACAATATCTCTGGACAACTGCAGCATTTCTTGGATGGTTAAAATTTAATATCTTATTCTGCCATTTGTGGTATTATACTGATACCCATGGGTATACTTCTGCCATGTCTTATTGCTTAATTATATCAGTTATGAATCAGCCAAAAGCAGCAGCAGCAGAATGGACAAAGAATTAATTCTTGATTTAGATAGATAAAGGGCTAGAGAAAAGAGTAAGGTTGGTGCTCAGCTTCTAAAGCAAGCTGGCCGCTCACAGACAAAATAAAGGGCAGAGACTTCAAAATGACAATTAAAAAGTGAGTTAAATGAGGCTACTATGCACAGCTGTCAGAATACTGGATTTCAAAAGTTAAATCTTACTTCTTGCCTGTCAAGTATATTTCAAACTGCAGATTTTTTTGCATAGCTAAGTGTAGTGGTCAGGATGTACAAATAGGATTTATCATGTAATATACCAACTGTACAAGATGAAATTTAAGATCTCTTGCTACTCAATTCTTCTGGTATGTTATTCTTCCATATCATCGCTCAAGTCTTCATTTCCAAGTTCATTAACAGGAGAAAGGAGAAAACACATTGTTTTGGAGGCTGGATAATAAAAAGGCAGTTCCATTTCCTGGAATGTGTGTCAGGTTGAGATATGTATTTAAAAAGAAGGAGAAAAAAAAAATTATTTTTGCTAAGAACAGTGCAATACATCCAATGCCACCTGCAGAGAGGAAGGGTTATAATGATCACATTGAAAGGAATCTCAAATATGGCTTAGAATCCCACAACCCCACATATGACTGAAATTTTAATGTACCCAAAGGAATACCCTGACCTCCTATCACTCTGTAAACTCTCTTTCTTGTAGCTTTCCCTATGTGTGCCTTTAATTGCTGCATCATGCCACAGTCTCAACATGGCATAGTAGAAGCCCATGTGCAGGAAAGAAGGTGCAGCAAAACTGATGAGGGATCATATTCCAGTCTGTCATATCATAGATGGATGCTCTAACCTTTAACTTTTCAAATTGCAGGTGGGCAACTAGTAAATTAGGGATTACCTAAATGCAGAACTCAGGTTGCCAAAAGTGCTTTGAAGACAAACAAGGAGGTGAGTGGCCAACTTCACGTGAGCTGAGTGGGAAGTGGGCTAGGACCTGAGTGATTTGAATAAGAACATTCAGTTTTGACTCATCTTGCTTATTAGACATGCAAATATCATTCCTTAGACCTGATCTGGAGGCCCTACAGTGTCCTTACTTCATACACTATCACCTTAAACTTTCTGACCCAAAGGATTTCTCCCAAGACCCTCAGCTACCCTGATTGCCCTGCTAAGGGAATACTCCTGCTTTGTAAGTGCCCAGAACAGAGCTAATGAGCAACATCTGCCACACTGAGACAGCAGAGCCTCCGCAGATTAATGCAGAGTTTCAACTCTTGCTAATAGGACAGGTCACCAGGGAAGTTGTGTTCCCTTCTTACAGAAGAAAAAAATCTCTAATTTTGTTCAAGCTTTTCCATTTTAAACAGGAGTAGATGACACCAGAGACCCAAAGATTGTCCTTTTTAACAAATAGAGAATTTGACATGGACTTTTATTTCTTTCAAATAAAATGGCTACTGCAGGAAATGTGTACTTGTTGAGGTCCAGAGCCACCTGTGAGTCCTTCAGACCACACACACATTTGCAGTGTGTGAAAGAAGTATCATTACATTCATCTTTTCTGTGCTCAGGGTGTAAATGATGCCTCTCAAGGCCAATTACTACGTCAACAAATTAAAAAAGTGTAATTTTCAAGTTGGTTGAAGTTGAGATAATGTACCTGATGGAGTGGATCACTTACACATGAAGCCTAACAACCTGGCCTACAGTGTTATGGTTCGTAAATTGTGAAAAAAAAACCCAGCTCTTTAGGAGCAGTGCTAGCTGCCAACATGAGCGCACCCTTGCTGTCCATTGAAATCTATCCCTGAACTGCCCTAAGGGTGCCCTAGAGAAGAGCAACATTTCTTCACTGTGTGAACTGCACATAACACATATCAGAATCATTTTCCCCAGAGTATGAAATAGCATTTTTTTTCTACAAATAGTTCTAATTTTTAAACTGAAATTTTCAAACTATAGTTTGGTCTATTGGAATATTTCAGCTAAGAGTTATTTTTTCTTCTATATTTAGTTGTTAGTTTATTTTCTTGTCTCATTGTGAATAGAGATTCATGTTGGTCTTTTTAATAATGAGATTTGAACTGCAAAACATGGGAAAATAAATTGGATTTATACATTATATTGTATTTGATATCAAGCAGAGAGACATGACCGAACAAATTTGGAGATTGTAAAAGATTGGGAAAACCCCCCACAACAACATTAGCAGAGAGCTTACATTAGCATAAGGGAGAGAACTTGATAAATAATAGTCAAAAAAAGCAGAATGGAATTTTATTGATAGCACATACAAATATTTGTTCATGTCTCCAGGGCTTTGAGTACAAAAGTTCAAAGCAGTCAAGCTGACAGTAATAGTGGAGAAGGCAGGTAAGCTGAGGGGTAAAAAGGTGGAAACCCAGGGATGTTTATGTGATCTTCTCAAAACAGTGTCTTTGTGCAACACATAGGGGATGGTTGTAGGAAGATGGGAACATTGACAGCCAACTTTACGAATAAATTCTTTTGTGATCTCTCATCAAGTATGTGTGGGTTTTGGAAACTATTTCAAAGTGTGCAGTCTGATACTAGTAAATTATCAAAGGAGACTCGCTGTATGCAGTAAGACTCAAAAGCAAATCTTCGTCCTGCAGACTTCATTCATCCTCTGGGGCAGAGCATACAACAGGAGAAGCCTTTTAGGGACTGTATGAATCTGTCTCTAGGGATGGTTTAACATGTTTCTTTCATCCTAAACCGCTGAACAAATGAAACTGCGTGTAGGAAAACCAACCTCCTAGATAAAGGCAATGAACCATGAAGAGAAACCCTATTCCTTCAAATTTATTGAAGATCAAATGTAGATATCTTTCTTTATGTCAGATAATGCCTTCCCGTTCTCTCTGAGCAGTCATGATAGAATAAATGTTTCCAAATGGAAGTCACCGTGGCAAGCATGGCCACACTGTCAGTAACCTGATGGAATCTGGCTCTTATACATTTAAATATAACATGGTTTTGGAAGCACATACTTGATTTAAAATACAAAAATTTCGATTGAGATAAATGGTGAGGTTAAACTAACCATCAATTATAGAAAAGATTCCACAGATTTTTGCATTTCCCTCCTTTTTGCATTTCCCATTATTCACTGTTTTCCAAATTTCTTTTTCAAGTGTGTGCATACAAATGTACAATGAATTGCTGTGTATTGTTTTGCTGTATGTGTATTTTAAGAACTTAAAATATAGACATGCTACTGTGCCCTGCTGCATTTTCTGAGCTGCTTCTAACACTTCTGGGAATTCATCTTGCACTTCTGTAAAAGAGATTTACTGTTCCCACCAGGACCTCTGAGGAAAAGAGCGATCCCACAGTGAATAAAGCCCCAAGGAATTGCAGAGCCAATAAAAGGATCTCCTACTTCCCCTTTGCAATGCCAGACAGTGATATTTTATTTGGTGTCACATCCAAGGCAAAATTATGCTGCAACAGTGTATTATAATAAAATAATTGGGTTTGTCAAATTTGTTTTGTAAGTGCAGTTTTCCCTGGGTCTCCTCGTTTGTTTTTCTCTCCTGTACATAGAAATGGAAGTACGACAATATTAGAACATTGAACTGTTATTGTTTGGTGGGTATCAAGAAAACTCACATGCAGCAAAGATTAAAGTAGCCTGACAGCTTTGCTCCTGCTTTCTGGTTACGCTATACATACTGGTATTAAAGATTCAATAAAGGGAGAACAGCCATTAAAGATTCATTGGTACACATAAGTAGGGGTGCCCTGGAGCCACCTTTTGGGGAGTTACACCAACTGCTCCTCTATCAGTGAAGAAGAGATGGGGGCTGAGGCAGGCAGGAACGCCCTGTCCCGTGTTGCAGCTTCGCTAGCTGAATTCCCCTACAGTTCCTGTTGTCAGTAGCTGGACATTTTATCTCCTATCCAGTTTTGTAGTGCTCCCCAGTGCTGTTCAATAGGTGTGAGGTTTCACATTAGAGATGGTTAATGTGGATGAATTTTAATACGGTGAAGTGATTATTACCTGTGTATGTTTCTGTTTGCTGTTGCTGAAAGTATTTTGTGTTCCAGTGGATTAACAAATGTTATACTTGCAAACTGGGAAGTTAGGTGGGCCTTAGTAATAGGGTGATGTGGCAGTAAAAAAGGGAGAAGAGGTGTGCATGCAGGTTAAATGCCATGGGGGATGGGGAGACCTGGAGCTTTCCAGGGCACGTGGGGATGTCAGTGAAACAAGGATTTCAGAAAAGCCAGAACGGCAGGCCAAGCTGTGGGTGCCAGAGCCACATCCACCTGCTGGAAGCTGGGCCACAGCACAGCCAGGCTTTAGTTATGGTGAAGGTGATGCAGAAAAGATCCAAAAGAAGACTGGAAAATATTAAAGGGAAAGATTTGATGAGTTCAGTACATTCAGTTTAATTTTTGCCTAGACTCAATAACTGCAGAAATTCATAGTCTAAATGTAGGAGATGTTACTAAAATTCTGTGGAAGCTTGCAATAGCATTCAAAGGGGAAAAAAAGGAAGAAGATTTTTTTCTTAATTCACTGTTGTACCAGATATATGCTGGAAGGGGGAAGCCATAGAGAGGAAAAGATGATAACCGACACAGGGGCGATCTGTAAGTAGAGACCTAGACAGCAGGAAATAAATGGTGGGGAAATCTTTGGTCTAGCAAGGGTGGACAAGATCCAAGAGCAGATGAATCAAGGCAAATGCAAACTAGATTTTGGACACATCTTTTGAACAGTGAAAACAATCAGATACTGATACAGTTTATGGTGGTTGTAGATCACTGGAAATTTAGAAGTCAAGATTGGATTTTTTCCCTTCAAAATGGAAACCTTTATGTATGTAATATTTTATTTTTACACAGTATTATTTGCTTGGTACAGATACATCTATTTAGCTCTTGCTGAAACCTTTGTATTTCTTTTTAGGAATCTTGTATACTTCAAAAATGAGTCACTTTTTCTAATTACTTGTAATTAATACTTTTGGTAAATGAATGGCATGTCTGATTATTTTTTGTTTCTTTGCTTGCTTCTTTTTCCAGAAATGTTTAGGAGACATGTAATGCATTCATTAGCAGGAAGTTAACATTCATTTAACGTAATTACCATCCTTTTTTCTAAGTGGAAAGATTCCCTTTTCAGACCAGAAAGCCGTGCTTTGATGAGCAGATCACAACATGGGAAAACTGACTTTGGTAAGGCAAGAGAAGGATGCTGAGAATTGCCTGAGGAGGGGGATGCCAGAGCTTAGCATCAGCCAGAGAGAAAATGGGGGAGAACACTTTATGCAAATACTTCTTTCTCTTAAACATTAAAATGTCAAAGGCTTATTCATCCAGTAAAATCATTACCTTTCACCAAGAGCAAAAGAAAAATTCATAGTTTTGCTCACTGAACTATTGCTGCATTCCACACAAAGAGCTATTGTTGCTCCCCAAAAGGAGAGGGCTTTATGGCTGCATAGGATTTACATTGTGCAGGGAGCATTTTGTTTTCATTTGTTAATTCTTGCAAGTTGCCAACTGTCAATTTCCTCAAAAGTCTGCTCACTTTTTCTAAGGTAGACTAGAGCATCAATTTGAAAATGTAAATAAAGTGAGAGAGACTAGGCACCATTCAAATCACACTTAAAAAGTCCAACTGGGTTATAGACTTTGTACATGCAGGTGGGTTTCAGTCACTACTGCTGATAATTCATCCAGGACATGGTTAATCAATTGTCTTTTCCACTATGTCTGGTAAGTCACTTCATGTTTTCTTTTAGAGATAGAGCCAATGTCGAGGATAAAGAAAGGCAGGAATGCGTTGCTTGTCTTTAGAAAATGTGGGTCATGGCCCCTTTCACAATGATGCTCATGAAGTGAAGGATAAAGTTCCTGAATTGAAAAAGGGGTTGGAACCGATAACCCAACAGGACAGGTGTATGCTCACTCGGGCTTCATCCTCCCCTACTGCTGGAGATTTTTACTGAAAGTGATGAGACACGGATAACTGAGTTGAGTCCCCATTTCATCACCTCTATTTTAATACCCTTTTATAATGTTTGTTGCCTTCATTTTCAACACCCTTTCCTGAGATAAATAAAGATTTAATGTTTGTTAAAGTTGCCCTGCAAGTGTATCTCTTTTTGTTATCTTTGTTCAGATCAGGGCCAACTGAAGAAGCATTCTTATTACAAATGGAGGACAAAATACAGCAGGAAGTAATGGCTGAAGAAGGCCTATCAACCCAGGCTGCAGTGATAAATTCTTTGTATGTATATGTAGCCTTTCAAAAAGCTGAGAGTATTAAGACCGGAAATTTGCTTCCTGGGACTGCTGAAATTGGGAATAGAAGTAATTCCAATTACAATCTAAATGATAGCATTATAAGACTTGCATGGATGCCCTTTGGTTCATTTCCTTGCTATTTTTTTCAGCATTTACTGCTAGCCTTGTATATACTTGTAGCAGGCACAGTTCTTAAAAAAAAAAAAAAAGTGGGAATAAAGGAGCTTTTTTTCTTTTCTCGTTCCATCAGCTAAACTTCCCATAGAAGCTGAACAACATCCTCTTTATCAAGATTATGGGTTTCCCCATCTTGACATACTATTTCTTTCATTAAGTGCATGCCAGCAAGCTGAACTAAGAACGATGAAAGTAGAGAATAAAGCATGTATAGGGCCATACTTAGTCACATACATCAAGAGCATTTATTTGCATGAGTAAGACAAGTGGGATATAAGTTGCATTTTGAACTATGAATGCATACCTGTGTTTCAAAAGATGGCACATCTGTAACATTCTGCCTTGCACTTGAAGAAATTTATATTATTCGTGGAAATCTGAATGAAAGAAAACAGCTGTCAGTCTTTTGAGCCATTTTAAAACAAACATGGAGCCCAGCCCTGCATGTTACCCATAGTGCAGCCTTGGCTTGCATTGACTGGGGAATATAGTGCTTAGATCTAGCTGTTCTGGAAATATGGACTGATAGGCCTTTGCATTTTTCATGCTAAATACATACTACTGAATCATGAAAGCCTTTTATGGAAAAAGACACTGAGAACTCAAGCACTTTCTGCTAACATAAGTGTTTTTTCATTTCTGTTGACTTACAGAGGAGTGTATGGCAAGCAGCGTCCCGTGACATCAGGCACTGTATTTGGTTCTAGTACATTGAATCACTCAGGCTTCAACATGAAAAACAGCAGCAGGACAAGTTGTGGCTTTGACAGGTTTGGACTGGATGTTAGGGAACACTTCTTTGCCAGGAGGGTACGGTAGTACAGGAGCAGGTTATCCGGAGAAGTTATTGGGATCTCCATCCATGGAGGTTTTTAAGTTTAAGATAAGCAAAGCCGAGGCTGATCTGATCTGCTGGGGGTGATAGACATCTTGTGAGCAGGAGGTTGGGCTAGATGACCTTCAGAGATCCCTTTGAATCAACATTTCTATGATTCTGTGGCTTTCCCAGTAAAGTTATGTAACTATGCTCTCGTTTTCACTACACACTCTTTCTCAAAGATCAAAGTATAAGCCATTATTTTTACAGGAAGAGTAAACTAGAATTAACACACATTTTTATTTGATAAAGTGCCAGTCTTTTTAACAGTGAAGTTAAGGTGTATTCCTTTGGACCACTAAAGAACAATACAACTGTTATTTCAGTGAAGCAATAGGGAGAATGATTTTAATTTGAATCCAACTGTTGTTACAATGAAATTCAAAAGGCAGTGTGAGCCATAATAAGGAGCTAAAAACCTGTGGTTCAATAGTAAGTATTGATTTCTCTCATCGATTTCAGGGAAACCAAGATTTCATTCTATGGCATGAAGAGCCTCACAAGGACTTAAGAGCAATTAATTTCCTTTTAAGTCTTCCTCTGATGGCTGAAACAATATTTTAAAATTAATTATGTTGGTTCTTTGTGCAAAGATTATTTTTTTCATTTGTAATAGATTTAAAGAAGTATAGACTTTTTGTACGTTCAGGTGCAAAACCTCTGGTTTGCCAAAATATAAAATGAGTCTTTTATTGCTGGGACAGATCAGTTAGACTTATGTAACTCTAATAAGCTTTCTCACAGTTATACTTTACCTGCTGTGGGGAATTATTAAAAAAGTGTTATTCTTCCCTATCTTGAAAAACTTGTAAATCTGAGCTATAGAAGCACAGTCCCCACTGATTAGCATAGCAAAGTATTCATCCCTATGCTAATTGTGTTTTGGAAAGCAAAATTCAGTCCACATAGTGAAAGATCGGACAGATGGATAACAGTGAAACTAAATTTGATTTGAACTCCAGTGAAGTTTTCTAGGGGTTGAAAGTTTCCTGATATCTAATGGAGCTGAGAAGTGCCATCAGTCTCAGCATTACTTGCGTTTGAATGGATTTCTCTGATTGAGTGCAAACATTCTCGCATTTCTCTGATCTTCTTTGGGTACCTCTTTTTAGTTTTTCTGAAAAGTGTTTCATAGCATATCTTAAAAGAGCACCCAAAATATTCTACCTTCCAGTCAGTTGTGCTTTCATGACTACATTAAAAAATCAACAAAAAGACTTAAAATGCATAACCAATGAAAGAAAAGGAAAGCAGATGGGAATTTATGTGCAGCAAAAGCTGAGGACTGTAGAAAGCATGTGAGGGGAGGAGAGGCAGAAAGCAGGAGGAGAAGTGATTTTGTTTTGCTTGGGGGTTGTTGGTGGTGGTGGTGTCCTGCAGGGAAGGGGGGAGTTGTTTGTTCATTTTGTTTCAAGAGAGAAATCAGCAAAGTAAAAGGATTCTGAGAAAAATCCAGGTGGTGTATTGTATGGCAACAATGAAATACTTTCTGCTCCAGCAGTAATTAAGGATGATATGAAACCGAAGCTGGGTACTTGTAAATGAACAAGCTAATGCAATCTGTATCCAGAGGAGCGCTCTGTGCTGCTAATGCTGGTTTGCTGTGAGGAGGTTCCAGAGAAGAGCAAATAAGCTGTTGTTGTACTGGTTTATTAAAGGCCAAACAGGTGATCCAAGTTTTCATTGTCCTGTCACCTTGCCATTGATCTAAAATTACAGCAGATCTGGGATCTGATTAATCAAATATTAAGGGAAGGTTAAAATAATTAGTTCTAATCAATGTGGGTTTGTGGTGAATACCTTTTGACAAAATAGTGCCTTTTTTGAGGCAGTTGCTAGTTTAGGGACAGTCTTGAAGTTATGTATTTCAGCTCTTCTCAGTCTTTTCAACTTGGTATTACTTAACTTTTTGATTAAGAAAGTAGGATTCAACATGGACATCATACACACATTAAATGTTTTTAAAACTGGCTTAGTGGAAGTTTCTAAACCTAGATATATTTCTTGAATAAACAGGATCATGAATTGCGTGGTATTTTACATTATTATCAATGGATGTGGAAGAAATGAGAAAATCATTTCACATACAATTTGCAGTTGACACAAAATTAAAGGGGGTGATAATAGTTAACAGAACAAGTTGCTGTACAGAGTGGTCTACCCTGATTGCTGTGGACAAAAAGCAAGAAAGCAGTAGGAGTTTGTATGAGGCCAAGTAAAAGGACTATATATAGGAATAAATACTCAGGCCATGCTGATGGGATCATTGACTGTATCCTAGGAAGCAGTACCAGAAAGAGTTGAGACATTGTGTGTGGAATTAGCAGGGTATGACCTCCTACTATGAGTGTGTAGTGCAAAAGGGACAAGAGATTTTTTCATATGTGAACAAGGGAATACTGAGGAGGGAGACTACATTATGGTGTGACTGGTTTTGGGACACTGTGTCCCATTTTATTGTTTGAGATTGAAGAATAGTGATAAAGTAGAGAAGTTTAAGAGAAGAGCCATGAGAGTGCTAAAAGGAAGAATGCTTTATAGTGAAAGGCTGAAGAAACTTGCCCTGTTTATTTAAACAAAAATAAGACTAGAAGGTGACTTGGTAGAGTTTTTTATTTGTTAATCAAAAATTGGTAATAGAGCATTAGGAAGCCGTGGTAGAGTGAAAGTTGATGCTAGACAAATTCCTCCTAGAAATAATAGACACAGATTTTTAATAGTTAGGTAATTAATCTCTGGAGCAACTTGTCAAGTCTCTCCATTTCTGGACATTTTTAGGACAATATTGGATGCCTTTATAAAATATGTCCTTTGATTCAAACAGGAATTAATTCAGAGTTTTCATGACCTGTGTTATGCTGAAGGTCAAACTAAATAGGCATGTGGATCCCTGCTGACTTTTTAGCTTGTTATATCTATCTGCTTTTGTTGGAACTTAACAGACAGCTCAAACTAGTCGAATGCAAAAAAAAAAAAAAAAAAAGAAAAAAAAGAAAAAGTTAGAACAAGTACCTGCAGTAATTGTATTCATTCTGGGTTTTGTTTCATACATGTTAGCTGCAACTGTAACAGACAGCTTCACAGGAAAAACCTTTGCAAAAAAGCGTTCTGCAATAGCTTCCTGACCAAAGCCAGTTTAGCCGGGATGCCAGGTTGTGCCGAGCACAATTGGTTACATGGTCAGCCAGCCGCTGGTCCCTCATAATGGTCTTCTAAGAACTGATTTTCCTTCAACATATTTTGAGCTATAGTTCTGATTTTTCAGCTAAACTTGAAGTTTATAGCTAGATTTTTTCTTTTTACTGTTTTAACTTCTTTTCATATGGCTGACCATTTGGCTGACAAAAACCATAATATGACCTGGTGGTAAAAAGTTGAAACTACAAAAATTCACACTAGAAATAAGTTTCAAATAAGCATTTCTTCAAACAGGTTAAGAAGGAATTTGATGGGTTCCCATGCCCTGAAGTCAAACAAAACTGGATGTCATTCTGAAAGAGGCTTTTGCGCAAGAAGTGCTGATTTTGATCCTGAAGTTGCTCTGTAGAGTGTTTTGGTGTGTGTTATACCCAGGGTTAGATTGCATGAATGGATTGTTTCCATTTTAATTTCAATATCATGCCATAAAAATTATCAAGCTGTGTGGTTTTCTAAATATCCTGCACTGCTCGGGTTAGCTGTTTGATGTGAAGCTGCCTGAATGCTAGAATTGGGATCAAAATAATTTTGTTGGAAAAAATTAAGGAATTCAAACAGGCAAATACTAGACTTCTTAAGGAAATGACAGATAGGTATTAAGAAAAAATAATTCAGGAATAATTTGGAGGTTGCATTCTGTCTTGTCTACATCTCTTCTGTGATGGTTTACTCTTCTCAAAAGTGATATTAGAATTAAATATTACACTGAACGTTGAAAGTTCTGAGATAGTAAGTGCAGGAGGAGAATTTGAGAGGACTCACTAGCAGGTAGTCAGTGAAAACCTACTGAGATACAAAAGTACGGAAATGTTACTTCTTGGTACTAGATATGGAGTTAGCTGATGTATGAAGAAGTTTCTTCTCTGAGAGTTTCCTCTCAAATGGTGAGCCTTGTGTACTTTGGGTGCGAAATTACACCTGATATTTGTTTGCTTGATAATGAAACAAAAAAGCACTTACCCTGGCAATCCGCATTGCCATTTTCTCCAGGGAATTCTCAATGACAAGAAAAATGTTTGACTGCTGAGGGTTTCAAGCCTGACTCAGATTTCACTTTGAAGAATCTGTTTTTCTCTGTGTCCTTTTTCAATTGATTGAAGTAAGAAATAGAGACATAGAACCAGGTTCACCTCTATTGAGACTGGACATGCCATCATTGAATTTTGTCAGTGTAAATTTATCCTGCAAGTTACATTCTGACCTCAGTATCTGTATATTTGTAAGAAAAAAAATTACCTATCAAACCCCATGTGTATAGATCACAATTGTAACTGTAGAATAGAATCATAGAATAGTTTGGGTAGGAAGGGACCTTTAAAGGTCATCTAGTTCAGTGAACAGGGACATCTTCAAATAGATCACAGGTGCTCAGAGTCCTGTTCAACCTGACCTTGAATTTTTCCAGGGATGGGGCATCTACAACCTCTCTGGGCAACCTGTTCTAGTGTTTCACCACCCTCATCATAAAAAATTCTAGTTTTAGTTTAAAACCATTACCCCTTGTCCTATCGCAACAAGCCGATTGTTTGCAGAACAAGTTCACCAATGTAGAGGTTTGCTTTTAAAACACACATTCTGAATTGCATTTAATTCCTGTCCTGAAACACCAGGAGGAAAATGGAAGAGATTAAAAGAATGGACAAAATAGGATACTTGAGCTGAATGGGCATCATTTTTAAATGCCTGATGAGTTTCATCCGGTTTCTTCAGAACTGTTTCTTCAGTCAGGAGCAGAGGCAAGTGGGATTGTGAGACTCAGCCTAAGCTGTGTCAGCGAAACCTTAGAAGAAGGAAAGCACAAAGCTTCAGGAAACTGAAAATCAATATAACCGGGCAATGAAAGCATTTTTATTACAAAGAACCAAAAGCTGTCATACAACAAAAGGTTCACTGAAAATGGAAACAAGGAAAGTTTAAGGCTTTAGGTTTTCCAAGAAAATTGTGAAAAAATAAACCACAGTTACAAAGAGACAATATAATATGCTTTTCTTTGAGGGATGAGAAGGTCTTGCCCACAAGGGGAGTTAGGAGAGGTGGAACCACAAACACTGGTGGGCACCTTCCACTGAGTTTTCCTGTGGAAACTATTTTTGTGTTGCCTCTCAGTTCCTGTTCTGCTTCCTAGATAAAGGAAGATTTTCTGGTAGGTGCTGGTTTACTGTATGAGATAATCCTTTCTCTGAGATTTTATGACCTGAACAGACACAACAGTCATTACTGGAGAGTAAATTGAAGTAGGAAGAGCTGAAGATATCCATGGTAGGTCTGTGGTAGAACCGGGAAGAGAACTTGGTAAAAAAATCCCACAGTTAATGATCTCTGCCTGCTTTTCCTGATCCCCACTGCAGAGATAAGACCTTTGGACCAAGAACCATAATTTCCATCCTACAAGCTAGGCTGGACTACTGGAGTGCTTCTGTCTGGCCTTGCAAAAATAATCAGACACAATAGAAAGCCTAACAGATGCTTGCTAGAGGGTCAGAAGATGCAGGGTTACTTCTTTTTTTAACTGTTTGACACTGCCTTGACACAAGCTCAGCAGGCAACATGGCCTCAGCCTGGTGGCTGCTACACCTTCCAAGTTCCTGGTGATGGGCACAGGCAGAGGGAGGGCAGAAGTGTATCAAAGTGAGACTTTTTTGCTCCTCTGTTGTTCACACAACACAGTGTGCTTGCTAGTGTTCCCCCACATCCATCTGCAACAAGATCTCCTCCACCACTGTGGTGGGTTGACCTTGGATGGCTGCCAGGTGCCCACCAAGATGCTCTCTCACTCCCCCTCTTCAGCAGGACAGGGGGAAAAAGCATTCGTGGGTCAAGATAAAGGTAGTTTACCCTAGCCAGACCCAGTATGACGCCAAGGACCTTGTAGATAGGTTGTTCTCATTTTAGCAATTTCTTCCCCTTCTCACAACAGTGCCAGTTCCCAGCCATTCTCACTTCCAGACACTCCTGAAATACAGCAGTGCACCCTCCCAACTGAGTAGTGCAGGAGTGCCCTAAACATTCATTAGACTAACCCAAAGATTAAGCAAGCAATTTAGCGAAGATTAAACAAGCAATTACTTTGATGTTTCTCATTGATTTGATCTCTCCCTGTGCTCAGTCAGCAGCCCCATAGCACCCCAAGCAGTCCCATCTCCATGTTTGGGCATGAATTGCTTTGAGCAGGTTGTGCAGACAAATTTGTGGGTTTATTATTATGTAAATCTCATGATCTTCATTTGTTCAGAATATCATATGTACAGAGCTGTAAAAACATTGACCTTTAGGTAAGGTTTTTGTTGAAAAGAATATTACTGTTGTTATTATTTCTTCCTTCTCAACGTCTTGTATGAGGAAAGAAATGAAGTTTTGACTCCCATAAGTAGTTTGTTCCACAGTGTAAATCAGATTTTTAATTCTGATCTCTGGCTATGAGAAAATATTGTCCATTCTGCCACAAATGCTCTTTCTTGAGCTGAAATACTCTTCTTGAAGGAGTTTCTGAAGCCACAGCTCTTGGACTGGAAGAGTATAAATTGATAATATAATGAGTCTTCCTAATCTCTAATTTCCATAGTTTGATGAATTTCAGTATAGCATGTTTCATTAATATTATATAAGAAAATAATTTGCAGGCAAATTAAGTGGTTGACACAGGTACTAAATAATAAAAGCATATAAATTAAATTCAAGCACACAATTAATTACAAGATTAATCTCTCTTATCTTGTCCCATGATATCTCTCAAGTATGCCTGCATATACATAATCGTATTAGTTGAGCATGAAAATATTGTATGTACATCTTAATATGATACTGATGATATTCTGTACCTCACATAATTGTACAGTACACACAGGTGAAGTGTGATACTTCCCAACAGCATAAACTGAAAACTAGCAAAAAATAGAATCTGGTTCTCAGATTGATGTTTGAAGGGCCATATACCACCTACCTTCACATAGTGAGGTGCATGCAGTAACGAAGCTGTAACGGCAATGTGACCTGATTTGATGGCCATTGCTACAAAAACTTTCTCATCAGATTTAGGGAGCCGTAGGAAAATAGTCACAATGAAAAAAAAAATCCTCCTTATTAATTTCGTGTAAAGCTGAACATTTGAAAGGCCATTGTCATGCCAAATTTGGGTTTTGTGGATAAAGATGTTTTTGCAGCTGCAAACAGTCTTCTATGATGTTCTTTCCATCTGTCTTCCCAAGAAAATAAATCTTCTTTATGAAGAACAGAATCTGAAAAAGCAGAATGACATCCTGTTGGGTAAATCATACTTGTTATATTTCACAAGTCTCAACAACAGCTCAGTCCCTGCTCCTGCTTGGGCAGGCCACTGGGATGTTTTGACCCACAGCCAAATTTCTGTGTGAGGAACTGAGGGGTGAGTGCAGTGGCCTTAGGAAAGTGTGCTCCCAAGTCACGATGAGCCCCGTTTTGGCCTTGGGTCGCCGGTGGTGGGAGCTTTCAGATCAGCTGCACCTGCTTAACTCAGATATAAACATGGATCTGTGTGTTCAAACTGGGCTTTATAAACAGAAGGATTCAATTTATACAGAGTAGTTTAATTACAATTGAGTTAAATTTTAGTTTAATCCATAGGTAAACTAAGGAAGGAAATTAAAAGCTAATTTTTTTTTTTACATCTGCAACATATTTAAGTGCTTTACAGCCCCATATGGGCCTTATCAGGTAATCCCTTCCACACATAAATTAACCAGTGCATGCTGCTCAACAGCAACGTGTAAGGTACCTACAATCGTGTTGCAGTATGGCCTGCATGAATATAATCCCTTAACCCAGGGTGTTCTGTATATGATGGGTATGTCATTTAATTCACTCATGTGGCTTACGAGAGAATTTTTGCCTTTTCTCCGTTTCTCTTGATTTCTTACTAGAAAAAAAAAACCATCAATGGAAAATGAAATGCATATTGTTACAGCAAAATCCTATTTAATGGCTATCTTTAATTCCGAAAGGCAAGGAAACAGAGTTAAGGCTGGGATTTCATCCTTTGGTTATAACTACAGCCTAAGATACCTTTCATAAGGATGATTTCTGGAGAGCAAATGCTATTGAATAATACAGAAATTCTTCCTCTTCTTTTTAATGCTAATGGTGGGTTTATGCATGTGTTTTTGTAGCTGTGTAAAGCTTTAGAACAGGGTGTCTCAAATATCATGCATGCACAGAAAATGATTTAATCCCTGATTTTTCTTAACACTTTTTATTTCAACTGTCAGACTGACCCCCTGCTCTCTTCACTCTTAAGCACAGATCTAAACTGTGCTGGGAGGGGAAATAAACTTGCCAGCTGAAGGTTGTGACCACACTTGTATATGGCTGGGAGGCAAAAGATCCTCTGCTGAAGAAAAGCAGTTTGGTCTTGTGGGGAAAATTCCCTGTGCACCATTCGACTTTTTATTCCATTTTTGAGAAGCCATCATTTTGGAGAGATGTCTCAGCTGGAATGTCATCCTCAGTGTCTGTCTTCACAGATGACGGGCTCTCTCAGAGGGCAATTTCAGGTTGTGCAGGCTGCTCTTTGCTCCATGCGCATGAGGGTGAACCAGTATGAGTGCTGACGGCGAAGCACTACGTGCAGAGCAACTCAGGGGATAATACAGGAGTGCCATTTTCCAGTGCTGGCGGTGGGGAGGTTGGCACACCGGAAGAATAAGGGGAAGAACACAGCTATGCCTCCTCTGTACCCACCACCATCAGGAGAGTAGTGTGGTGCTGATTAACTTCCCAACATAAACTGGGAAAGCCTCATGAGGCCGATCTCATTTAGTGCAGCTGGATGCCAATTCTGATCCATGTTCTCCTGGTTCAGGAGTGCATTTTGGCCTGCCATTGCCCTGTGTATGGGCAGCAGATGGCATATCAGCCACGCATACTGGGGAGACCCTCGGTGGCCTGGTTACAACCCCGCTTGTTGCTGATTCAGTAATGGGAAGCCAAAATATACCCAAATCCCACGAAGAATATCTATTGTACATGATTGAGTTGTCTTTTCTTTTCTTGCATATCTGAAATATAGATGCTAATATTGTGAAGAAATTGCAGTAAAGCAACCTGGAAGGCAGGGAGCATAGGCAGATCAATGCTCTGTCAAAATGCCAGACCCGGTTTATCTCCTGCAAGAGAACCTTACAGCTCCCCTTCCTTCACAGGTTTCATTTTACTTTAAGTGAGTTATCATTCTCATCAGTGGTTTTGGTCGTACATTTGGCACCACAGCAGGATCCTATAGGCTAGGAATTTCTTAGTCCTGACACTCTAAAAATCTGCAGCTGACACCTTTCCAGATCATTCACATTAGCTTTTATTTCAAACACCTTGCAATTTTAAACTCTGCTAAAACCAGCAAAAAAGAGATCAGTGCCCTTATGTTTTTTCAACTGAGCCTGTTTCATCATTGTGTGTCAGGTCTGTAGTAAATTTACAGTGTTGACAGAGGCAGTCATGCTGTTTCACCAAATTGAAAGGAAGAGAGGAAGGGAGAAATTTATCTTGGAGCCTAAGGGTAGGGCAGTAAGCCAGAACCATTGCATTCATACCTAAAAATGAAGAATGTTGTGTTGCAGATAGCTGGACTTCTCATGTAGCAGGAGGTGAATTCTTGCCAGTTGTAATTTCCACTCAAAATATGTTTTTTTCTTTTTGAATTACATGGAATAGAAATTTAAATGCAGATGCAAAAGTTTGGACCTCCCTTGTAGTTTTAGCTAGATAACGGCCATTGCTGCTGTGTAATGAACAAATAGCAAAAGCAAAAGGAGGGAGAGGGAGAAGTACCTGCATTCCACGTCCCTTTGAGGAGGCTGGCTTTGCAGTGGCCCCTTTCTTGCAGACTTGTGGTGTTGCTAAAGTAGAAGGGCAGAGAGGACCTGTGAAAGCAACTATGGGTTATCACTGTGTCAGTTCTGGGCACCCAACTTGAAATGCCTCAGAGGGACCTTGTTTTTAGAAAGGACTAGTAGCAGACATAGAAGAAAACTCAACACTTTTCCAGTCCTGTAAGCAGGGCACTCAGAATTGGTCCAGCTGGACCAGGAAAGGTGTAGCCTACTGAAATCCCTCATTTTTGTAGCCCTGGGGTAGTTACCTAGCTAAACCAGGAATTCACTCTCCAGCTGTACCTCTTGAGTTCCTGTGGAGCTGGAGCACAAACTTCTCTTCCAGAACATGGTACCCAGCTCTGTGAAACAGCCAAACCCTTAAATTGTTTGCCTAAGTGGCTTCAGTGGTCTCATTCTGAGGACTCGAACTCACATATTCTACCTCCAGTGCTGTATTAATCACCAGATTAGTGGTAGATCTGATGGGGCTGTTTTCTGTTCCTCTTTAGTGAAGTTGTGCCACCATGAAACTAAGTATGCAGGCTTCACAGGCAAGAAGAGGGTAGAGAAAGTCACTCACCCAAAAAGGGAAGATCCCAGCCTTCATGCATTAAAGAACTGTTGGGAAAAAAAATGCATAAAATTTTGATGTCCTTGCATTTGTCCATGAGCAAGCAACTTTGAGCATTACTCCTGCCTGAGGGGCTGCAGAAGGAGGCAGCAGCAATACTAACCCACACGTGGGAAACAGTGAAAGAAGGTCAGGGCCTTAAAGAGTTGAAGTCAGAATGAGCCACAGGCACAGAGAATCTCTTCTTTGAAGTAGCTGGAGATTTGGGAAAGTGTGCAGCCGGCTTAGTGCCATACTCAGTGAAATGCTAATATGGGTATCCTTTGTCTTTCTGTACCAGGGGTGCAATTAACGGGCCAATACACTGGGGACAATTTAAGGACATTTTTCTTAAGGTTTCTTTTACCTGTTTTAACTATGTAGATGATAGTTGGAACTTACTGTAAAGAAGATTCAAATTTATGGGAATTGCACATGCCTATTTGGGAAGAAAACAGCCCACTGAAGCAGGGATTTTTCAGTTCTTCTGTATTTCAATGTTATTGAAACCATCATTGATAATTTCCAGAATAGTTGCAAGAAAAAAAGTAATAGTTGTGTTCTGAAGCATTATTTATAGTTTGTTTTAGCCAAGCAAAAGATTTTGCAAAATCCAGGCAGATCAATTTGATTTTTAAATTAAACTTTTGCATTAGATATTAAATGCTCTCTAGAATGAGCAGCCATTGTTATTTAGTATCTGCATTTTACAGATGTGCTGATATAAAAAAAAGAAAAAAATTCTACATCTTGTAATAATTGAACTAGCAGTTTTAGTTCTCCAAAAGCCAGCCATGATCTTCATAGATGCATCTTTGCATTTTCAATATTCATACCTGTCATACTTTTAACCTCTAATTTTATTGGAGGAACAAAGAAACTATGATTGTTTTAGGTGCCTAATTGTAGGTGCAGAGCCAGTACTTAGAAGTACATATGCATTTTACAGGGACAGAAATTCAGGAACAACTTTTGCAATTTTCGGGAGCATCGGGAAAAATCTGAAATCATCCATCATACAGTCATACTCACTCACATACATACTGTTTTCTAGGAACTCTACGAAATTTTCCAAGCCCATACTTCTTGTTTCTGGCAACACTGAATTAAGTTACAGTAGCATCTATCAGTTGAGGAATCTTGAGTAATTTAAACTTGTTTTCCATCAGAGCATTCAATCAAGATGGGCTTATCAGTGGCAGAGGCATAGCAGGAGCTGTAATGCTTTTCACCTCCTCCTTTATCAACTTTCCCTCAATAGCTGTAAGACTTAGTCCATAAACCCCCATCAGTTTAAACTGTATTAGCACTGTACAGTAATGGCAAGAGAGCAATAAGAAGCAATGTTGTACTTCTTAGGGCACTAGTGAGCTATTTTTCTTGATGCTGGGAATCATTCAGGTCTATTACTGTAGTCTCTCAGCTCCTCTGAGAAAATTGGGAGCTAATCATGATCTTAACTGAACTGAAACTTTTAAAACCACTTCTCATATTATCTAAAGATATTCGTCGTTGTATTTATAACGTCCTGAGCCTCAGGCATAAAACCACTGCAAGTGAGATGAACTAATGAAATTTGACAGAGAACTTAGTTTTCTCCAAGAGACAGACAGCCTTCAGTCTTTCCACATCCCAGTTTCTGCCAACAGCTGAAAGCTCAGGCTGGTGCATTTGGAACAGAGTAAGAACAAATATCTATCTCATAAAAAGACATCTATTTGTGTGCTTTATTCTTGAATTATAAAAATAATGATGATCAGCAGCCCAGTGACTGCCTAGCTTTCATAGGCTAAAATGTAACATTTTCAGTAGTTGTCATATTTCGTATGGACTTCTAGCCTGAGAAATTACAGCTCACTCTTGAGTCCCTTATTTTATTTCTAAGACTGGAAATCTCACTTTTTGAATTAATTTCTGGAAAGTTATGGAAGAAGAGTTACTTGTTTAAAAGTACCATATTCCTCAATTAGCGTTTGTAACTAGTTTTGTAAGCTCTTCCCTGGAGAGTTGTGTCATTTATTATTCCAATCTAGATCAAATCTTTAGATCTAGGAGTCTTAATTTCTCTAGTCACACCTGGCTAGACAATGACAATTTATAAAAATGTACAGGCTGCAGCTAGCTTCAGTCAGTTTATTTGGCCAAAATAACCTCAAATACAATTTTTTTATCGCATGGTGATCTATAATTATATTTTTGATTCCATCAGAAAGATTGGAATATTTTCAGTCTATCCAGTGCTCCCTAGACTGGGAAGTTGACAAGATTTGTATATGGAGAGACCTTCATTCTTAAAGACAAAAAGCCTGTGGTGCTCCAAGTCCTGTGATTTGTAGCTGAAAAAGCACTAGGAAATTGCTGATTGGAAGGCAGCTCGCTGTTTCAAAACTTAGGCATGTTTTTAGGATAAACCTGCTTTTTTTTCTTTGTTGGCTTACTGATAGGATGAAGCTGACTACTAACAAGTTGCACCAGCACCGCCCCCCATACCTCTAATTTGCCTGTAATGATTCATCACTGGACTCCATCAAGATAATAGCATGGAAATTTTGTCACCACACTTTTATTTGCTATTTGTTAATGTATTTCTTATTAAAAAATAATTAAAAAATAAGTGTCGCCTTTGCACTTATAGTCTGTGCAGCAGATTGTCTCATCAGTATATTGCTAAATATTAGCACATGTCGTATGAGGAGCAGCTGAGGGAACTGGGGTTGTTTAGTTTGGAGAAGAGGAGGCTGAGGGGAGAACTCATTGCCCTCTACAACTACCTGAAAGGAGGTTGCAGAGAGATGGGGATGAGTCTCTTTAACCAAGTAATGAGTGATAAGACAAGAGGGAATGGCCTCAAATTGCGCCAGGGAAGGTTTAGACTGGATATTAGAAAGTATTTCTTTACAGAACGGGTTGTTAGGCATTGGAATGGGCTGCCCAGGGCAGTGGTGGAGTCCCCGTCCCTGGAGGTGTTTAAGAGTCGGGTCGACATGGCGCTGAGGGATATGGTGTAGTTGGAAACTGCCAATGCTAGGTTAACGGTTGGACCAGATGATCTTCAAGGTCCTTTCCAACCTAGATGATTCTGTGATTCTGTGATTAAGTTCTGGGGTAAGTTTTATCTGTGTAAGAATAGTCTTAAAAAAATTCCAGTTCCCTTGTTATTAAAGAACTGTAGAACACATGTATTTGTGAGTGTGTGTGTGAAGTTGGGGTAAAAGATTACCATAAATGACCATTTTCAAGAACTGCTGTAATTGGTAATATACAAGAGTTGGGAAATTTATTAGGTAAGATCTCATCTTAAGAAACTGCTCCAGAGACTCCCAAGACTTGCTTAGTATGATTCTGCTTTGTTTTCATCCAAAGCCAGCAATCTGTGCTGGTCCCTCAAGCTGTCACTTAAAAGCAGCAGAGCCTGAGTCAGCCACAGCTTTGAGGCAGATGTACCTAGACCTTGAATTTTAGTGAGCTCCCCAGAAGGCTCTTAAATTCAAGCCCAGTTGTATTTAAATAGAAATTAGAACCTTTACACTTTAAATAGAAAAACCTCAAAGCACCTAGGCAATTCAAAAGTTGAAGGATAAGAAACGTGGGCAGCTCTCCACTTGTGTCCCCAGTGTGTCCTACCAGTCGAGGTGGTCACTGCTGGGGCTTCTCCAGCCCTTGGGAAGCACCAGCTGCATGGTCAGGTCTGGCTGTCCCTTCCCTGCTCCTCATGGCCATCCCTGGGATGCTGTGTGAGCTGCAACCCTCGGCTTCGTGCAGTGACTTTCCTCTGCCTGCCTGGGCCTTGCTGTCCCCACAGCCTTCTCCCTGGGGTCACCAACAGAAAAAACAGCCCCACTTCCCTCCTTTGGGGCCCATCCAAGTTAGAGACTTGTTACAGAAACATCGTGGGTAACTGGGAACATGCAGATACAGACAATACCATGCAATACGGAGCTTTGCTGAGTGAGTAAGGAGGCAGTGAGGAGCTGGGGAGGTGGCAAGAGAAGGTGATGAGAGCCACAAGGCACCCAGCTCACCTCCTCTCCCCAGCTTAAGGCATAAAGATTTCTAACTGCAGTGAGAAGGAATTAATTTTGTACATGTATCCCACCTGGAAGGGCTCAAAGCTTTGGGTTAAAAAAAGAAAAAAGTCTTTTTTAGCTTGGGATACAGAGCAGAAAACAGATGAGGAACTCATGGGTAGCATTTTACTTATCTACTGGCTTTCCTTCAAAAATTAGGCCTAGGGTTTCAAGGCCTGGAGCTTTTCAGACCAGCCTGACGATTTGAGATGCATGCAGTCCACAGTGCTGTCCTCTCATAAAGAGATTAAAGTGTTCACATTTGGAAAATAAAGAGCTAATCTTCTCAAGATACTGCAGAGAATCTGCATTTCTTTTGCATGTCAGTGGGAACTTGAGGTACTTTGCAACTCACTGTGTAGAAAATTCACCCTTTGTGCTGAGATCCAGCACAAAGTCTATACATCATTTATATGTAACTGAAGATTTCAGAATAATGATTCAGCAGGAATTAAGTGATGGATAGGCTTGGTGTTGCACAGGTTTCACTCTCTGATTTGTAGGTTAATATTAGAGTTACTCATATTTTAATGGAGTATATGGGTTTAGCTGGGATTCAGGCTTTGGTATTTCACTGTTCAGCAATGGCTTGATGCCTATGTTCTGAAGATATTTTAGGTTGTTTTGTTCTTCCTTGCCAGAAATAGTAAAAAAATCTTTTGTTTAGCCCTTCAATACCATTCTGTTTTCTTGAGACATCTTTTAGAATGATTGTGGAGAATGGACGCTGTTGGAATAGTTGACTAATAGAATAAATGTGGTACATGTGCCAATGGTGTTAGTATATATGTGGGGGAACTTGGTTGTTCTTTAGTGCTATGAACATTTTATTATAGAATATTGTGACTACTTCTGTAAATGGCTCTAAAGCGGTGCAGCAGCTTTGATGAATTAATTGAAGATACTTGGTGCAATCCTTACCTTATTGAGAGAGGCAGAGGGAGGGAAGGGTTGCATGTGCCAACTTGTAGAATTTCTCCCCTGTGTAACAGATATGTTGGAATAATGGGAAAATAAGAAAAGATAAGTTTCTGTGAGTGTAGAATCTTGTTCTCTATATACAATCGATTTCAGAGCAATGCAGGACTAATAGGAGGCTTCATATGCTTAAAACCTGACAGAAAATCTGCAGCTTTAGCTTTCAATGAGAGCTCAGTTGATTGTCCTGAAAGTTTTACCAAATCTTGTTAATTTATTCTTTCACAAGCTGCCTATGTGTGCGTTAAGTGCGAACGGCAAAATATGGAAATAATGTCCATGTCCTCATTAAGCAGCTATTCAAATGCTGGGTGGTATGGGAACTTAGGAACTTGGCCACAGTGGAAGCAGCCACACATGGGGCTTTAGTATTTGAGGGTTTGACATGTGTGCCCTTCCTGTTTTTTCTATGGTAATATGTGTCAACATTTCTATCGATAGGTGTTTAAGATAGATTCCACATCCAGCTTTAAACATTTAAGTAAATTTGACTGGTTTCTTATAGGGACATAACTTCAGCTCACTTTGAATCAAAGTAAAATTTTTAAGACCTTATTTTATTTTTCCTTGAGCTTTTGTAGAAACACACTAAAATGCACTCAAGTGAAGAAGCTTGGCAAAATCACAGCACTGTGACAGACATCATCGACTTTGCTATGGCATAGCAGTAATCAGTCTCTAAATTAAGTGTATCTGCTTTTTCTTTTTTTAAATACACACTTAGAACATTTGGAGCAATAACTTTGTATAGCAGTCATTACCATCACAGAGAAAGCGTGGTCCTGCCTGCAGGCCCACTCTAACAGTGCTATGGAGCAGCCTTTACAGATGTGTTCCTCTAGTGAAATCTCAGCTCAGGAAACAGACTGCTAATTTCTCATCTGCTGGAGCCTGTGGCATGCTGAAGGATTAACACACCTCATACTAGAGATTAAAAGTAGCGGTAGCCTCTGTTCTTCACCCTCTGAAGTACTCTTTAACTGATGCAGTGGGGACCTATCAGTGGAAAGAGACCAAATAAAGTACAAAAGAGAGTAGGAAAAGCAATTAAGTTAAAAGAAAACTGTCATGGAGAGTGCTTTAAAACAGGATTTAGTGTCAGAATAAAACAGGCCCAAATGTTTAAATCACGTGGCCACCCTTTGCATGTCACTGATTCTCCAGCATACAACAGCTGTGATTGTGTGGCCCCTTCTGAATGTTGCACTGCATTGATTTTGTGCTGTGAATGGTGTTTTAATGTTCTGGGGAGGACGTGGAAATGAACTAACAGTCAAAGCTAAATGTTTTAACTTTATGAAAAACAATTACAGAAGAACCTGAGGATGGTTGTTTAGTACTTTATATCATGCCAGTGTGTATGTGCTAGGAACCAAGCACTAGCTTCAAAGTTTTTTGATGTGAGAATGTCTGCCTGCAGAAGTCAAGTGACAGACATTTCCACATGCCTGGAGGAGCAAGTAAAAATGATGCACAGCAGCTACCAGCCCAGACATTTGAACATAATTAAATGGCTCCCAATGCAAAGATGAGGCTTTGTCTTCTGGCTCCATTTCTAGAGATGATAAAGAAATATTGTTTAATTTCTATTAGGATATCATGAAAAACCCATCATAGATGCCTAGCAGTGTGATCTGGAGGTTCAGGAGTAATTCTGATTTACTTCTTACTCCAAAATACCCATCTGACTTAGTAGGAAGTGTCGGACAGATTAACTAGCAGGCATGGCTACAGTGAAATTAATTTGATTGGTTCCAATGCGGGATTTTAATTCAAGCAAAAATATTGGAAGAACAGACCTTAAATTGGTGGTTTACAGGAGAAAAATGCCTTCTATTTGCTCTGTATTAGTGAATGACTATCAATAGGACAAGAGGAAATAGCCTGGTATCGTGCCAGGGGAGGTTTAGGTTGGATATTAGGAAAAATTTCTTCACCCAAAGGGTTGTCAAGCATTGGAACAGGCTGTGCAGGGAAGTGGTGGAGTTACCATCCCTGGAGGTATTTAAAAGATGTGTAGATGTGGTGTATGCAGACATGGTTTGGTGGTGGACTTGGCAGTGTTAGGTTTATGGTTGGACTCAATCTTAAAGGTCTTTTCCAGCCTAAATGATTCTGATTCTATGCATTCAGGATATGAAAGTTTAGAGACAGGCTGAAGGTTCCCGTGGTTTAACTTGGCTTGAGAAGATGCTGTTGATCTTAGTGAGGGAAAATGGGATTTTTGAAGAATTGCTTTACTTTGATTTAAATAGAGTACAAGTAGAGATATAGAATAACACTCAACTAAAGAGAAATTGGACCCTGAAAGGCAGAAAACCTCACTTTTATAAAGCTTTTTGTAGTGAGACTCTTTTTGGTGTTCTGTTTGAAGGCCCTCAAACCATAGAGCTTTTCTTCAAGATGTGAATGAATGTGCTACTGAAGCCAGCATGATAGACAAAGGCTTAGGGACAAAATCATCCTTTGTGCCAGTCTTTGAGTGGTGGAGCATATGAAAACCAAAAGGGAAAGTGTTGCAGATAGGAGCCATGTTGCATATTTCAACAGTATTATGATATTTAGGAAAGATACTAATGAGTGCTGGAGATAACAGCAGTTAGTTGCTTTTTGCTCTATCTAAAGAAAGTAGTAGGTTTTCCACAGCTATTGAAAGCTTCTTTTCAATGTTGCTTGCTTCTTTTTCTTAAAAAAAGGATGGGTATGTTATTATTCTTATCCAGGTATTAAAGGCTCAGGAGCTAAGACTCTTGTATTATTAGATCATTGTTGGCAGGAAAAATGAAATATAGATAATGCAATCAAGTATTTTCTGTATCATTCAGGCATCTTACACTGGTTATTAGGGTTATCCAAACATTGTATTGTTCTTTGTTGCTGCCGACTGTCACTAATTAAAACAAATAATTTAAGATTTGTTTCTACTTTTCTGCTTGAAGAGAGATGAGTTGTTCTCTTCCATTCTACAAGGCAAAAATCAGCATTTTATTGATCTTGTGCTTTCATTTCTCTTATTTATTCATTCCACTTGTTTTCCATGGTAGTGGTTACTGTCAGTTGCAGCCTACACTGATGAGAAGGGGAACATACCAAATCTTCTATGCTGCTACGTATTATTCCTGTCTGTAGTGGACATATCTTTAGGTATAGCAGGAGAGTTAATGTGGGCATGAACAGTCTTAGGAATAACTATACTGTATAAAATGGATCGTCTTTGCTTGAAGTCTGAGCACTTTATGGACGTTTGAATTAGCTCTGCTTGAACATCCAAGTTACGCTACTCTTTGCCCTGACAAGATAAGAATAAAATAAGACATGTATTTTTCTGTCATATATCATCTGTGAAATGTTTAAGTTCTGACTGGAGGAGGAGCACAAGAGCTTGATTTCAGAATGAGTTTTCTTACATAATTAAAAATACCAAATATGTGCAAAAATCAGTGATAAGAAGTACGTATTCAATATCATTTATGCAGTCAGTATTTTGAAAGCTGGTGGCATTGACAGTGCTACTTGCACTGGTCTTCCATAAAGTAGTTTTCTGCATTTTTTACATTCTGTTATCCAAAGACAATTTTTACTTAAAGGCTATTTCAAGCTACAGAGATTATACTCTGATCCACATCCAGCCGTTATCTACCAGCTTGGAGGTGTTCAGGTTCATAACCTTAGTTCTTGTCCCATGTCTGTTTTTACTGAACTCCTAATTACCCTTTGTCTTCATTGATGACTTCAGTAATACGATAGTGAATTTAATTTTTGACATATTTTGTAATTGACAGAATGTATAGAAAGGTATTCTAAATTACTTAGGAAGAAGACCATGAAATTTGAATTACCTTCTTGTTTGTATGTTTATGAAATGTAAAATATAGAAGCTGAGGACAAGCTATATATATATACATATATAAGGCTGTAGAGAGCTGCTTGAACTCTTTAGGAAAACTGGCACTTGCAGACATGGTTGAATGACTTGCCAAAGAATCAGCTATGAAAAAAAAAGTCTGTTTTATAAATTGCAAAATGTACTCTGGAGAGGGCTATAGTTACCATATACAGCCTTGAAAATTTACCTGGTGTTTTTCATTTGTTGTTGGTTGGATTTTTAATGCAAAGGTCAGTACTGCCTGGTTAGGCCTGGTGACACACCGGAATATAGAGAGTTGAGATAAAAAAGTTATGCCTTTGATAAGACCTCATAAAACCTCCCACCAGTCTGAGAAAATGTAATGATTAGTGATGTCCAACAGCTAACTGCCATATAGAGCAAGGAATATATTATTGGGAAAATCCTTTCATGAGTGAGGATATATTTAGCTTTCTGTAAATCTAAGAAGGATCCAAGATGCTTCTTTCCAGAACAGATGCAGTCGCACAATGGATGTAATACAACATTCGCTCATGGGCATAGCTGAGATACAGAGAACAGCTAATAACCACCTGCATCCCATGTAAAGCAGGCAACACATTTAGAGATACAGATTTTCAAACATCTAATTTACTAATGAAATAAACCTACAAAAACTGCAGTAGGCAAGAGGACAGCCCTGTGTGAAACTTCATTGCCAGAGAAGGGCGTAGGAAACACTGCCCAACTAAATGAAGAACTGTAAACAAGTTTACAAGATTAATATGTGGATTTCAATTGCAGTCGCTATTCAAATTTCTTATTCCACATCAACAGCATAGCAGGTAATGTCAGGAACTGAGTACCCATAGTTTTGGCAGTGTTCACATTGTAGTCTCACATGTCATCTCTGTGGAGTATGTTTCCCATGGTTATGTTTCACAATAGAGTGAGTAATGTGAAAGTGGAGGCAGCAGTTGTGGAGTCTTACTTGCTACTTACCCAGTAGTCTCCCATCAAAACACGGGATTTAGCACAATAAAGTTTGTTCTCTTACTATCTGTCTCAGGCTGTTTGTCAGCAAGGTATGTTAGCTGAATGTAACTACCCAGCCTCCTGTGCTTTCCAGTGTCTGTTTGGTTGAATCATGCCATGACTGACACAGAGACACATTAGTAGGAGGATTGTTTATGAGAAGAAGGGAAACAAATTTGACACTTGAATGTACCAGGAAAGCTGTTGCAGGAGCACAGATGCTCATTGCTGCCGAATACACACGGCTGAGGTCAGGGAAATCTGTCAGGGAAAGCAAAGCAACCTTGAAGCAATTATTTTTTAACCGTCTGGCAGAGGAGAACACCCATGAAATATTGTTACAGCTGAGCAGAGTGCTGCCCTCCTTTCTCTACTCCCTTAGGATTGCCTAATCCCCTTTCCTTGTACCAGGCTCTAATGAGACACTGCAGAGCGTGCTCCTCTTCAGCCTTCCCCTCTCCTTTGTGGGTTCCCCCAGAGACGTAGAGTCCCACTTTTCTGGGGGCTGGTGACAGTAACAGCAGCAGCTGGCAGGGCTTGGACTAGATGTCCCCTTTGGATGTCCTTTCACTCTCCCTTGCAGTTGTTGTGCTTGCTCCTCTTTCAAGCAAACACTTTTCCATTTCATACTTCTGCATGAGAAGGTGTAGCTGTGGAGCAGGCCTAGTCAGCATGAAAGTACTGACAATGGGGGACCTGGGAAACCTCTTTAGGGTCGTTTAAAAATACACATATTCCTGTGCTGTGGGTATAGGAGATCCTGTGACACAAATTGGAAAAGGAGGATTGTGTGGACTGAATTGGGCTGTGCGGTTAGATAATAAATTCTGTAAGAAGAGTGAAAGAGATAAAGATAGTTGGAAGGGAAAAGGGCTTTCAGATACAGCAGATTCTTGAGTAAAGAGGAAAAAACTATAGGAAGATAGAGAACATGCACAAAAGGGGAATGCAGAGGAGACTGGAGACTGAAGTCAAGAAAAACAGATTAAAGCAAGAAGCCAAACCAGAAATTACATCTTTAAGAACCAGAAAGAGACAGAAAGAGAAAAAGTGGAACCTCTTGCTTCTGCCAAACAGAAGAGGAAGTAAGCAGTGACAAAGATGAAAAAAAAGATACATATATTTGCATGGTAGATGGAAAGAATAGTTTATATGATGAAATGGAAATGAAATGAGGGGAAGGAAGTTATACAGTAAATTCACGTTGATGGTGAAACACAATAAAATCCTTTCTCTGCTTTTTCTCTGTGGCTACTAAGTCCTGAAAGAGCTGTGTTTCCCGCTCTGTCTGAATGATACTCCTGGGTCTTTCTGTTAGAGAGGTGCTCAAAGGAAGCAGTGCTGTATTTTGGTTGATTTAAACTATCATTTATCCTTTGTGAAATGTGAAATGCAAAATTAAATGGTAGAGATGTACCATCTGCTGTTGTTTAATATGTGACTAAAAGCTAGTGTGTTTGGGCAATGTTTAAGCCAGTGGTAAGAACAGAAATAATGGGAATGTTATATCGGCTACACGCAGCAGACCCCTCATTGACTGAAGCATCATGTTTCTTCCCATGTCTTAGCACTGTTGAATGTGATTCCTGGAGGAGGATAAGCATTTCCCCCTTGGTGAGAAGGCTGAGTGTTTTATGTCTGTGTTTTTCTCATTCCTTTCAGGGATCTCTTGCTGTCTGTGGCACTTGGCCAGGTACTCTCCCTCCTTATCTGTGGCATTGGTCTCACGAGCAAGTATTTGTCAGAAGATTTCCATGCCAACACACCTGTTTTTCAGAGCTTCCTCAATTATATCCTTCTATTCTTGGTCTACACAACAACACTAGCTGTCAGACAAGGTAAGTGCCTCTCGGAAAGTGTTTTGTAGAAAACAGCGAGGATAAAGGCTTTTGCAGAACAATAAGAAGCAATGTGATTTAGACACATATCCAATTAACATTTGTTACATATTTACATTACCTAGTAATACATATTGGATGAACTGGAAAAAACCCAACAAATCTTCATTAGCAAAGAATGAATCAGTTGATGTCGAGGATAGCAGTGCTACCTAAAAGCGAAAAGAAACATCAGTACTTTTGACTTCCTAACTGTTCTTATGGGAATGCTTCTCTTACACCTGCTTCTCTGGCACCACAACCACGCACTCAGGGTTCATTTTGGATTTGACTGCATGCCTTGCTGGGAAATATTAATGTGCTTTACATCTTACGTAGGCTAAGGAGAGCTCAGATGGAAGCAAAGAAGAGCTTGCTAGTTCTACTTGCTGATCACGATAATTCAATAGTTCACCTATTATTGGAAAAAAATAGCAGCCAATTTTTAGCCATTGGGAAGTAGGAGATGAAGGGAGCGAATTCAGGATGTTGTCTTCCTGGTGTGCTGTGTGGGCAGAGCAGCTCTACAGCCCTGCCACTGCTTTGCGATAGGGCCTATGTAACCAACTGACCTCCCAAGTGAGAAATACATTATGTATGCTTTGGTACTGTGTATCAAATGATCCCACGTTTGACAGTCTATATATGATATAGGGAGATTTTTGCTTTTTCTGCCCATCCTTCCCTTCTCTGAGATTCCATGTCTAGATGAGGTGTGGGAGGTGAATGCGTTTAAGTACATTTCTCACCCACTCTTTTTTTGTAATCTTTTTATTTATTCACCTTCACAGAAAACGTGGGTTAGAAGCAAAATAAAAGAGCAAAAATATGTGCTTTCCTGACTCGGCTCTCCTGACATAAGGAGGGAAGGGTTTTATGGAGGAAAAGAACTACAAATTTTATTAGGCTGTGGTACATTTATCAGCATACCGAGAGGATCACGTTTGCTTACAGGAACAAATATTTTTGGATCATTCTTTGATGTTACATCTTTTAATGATTTGGGAACAACCCTGAAGCTTAAGTTCTTCATAGTACGGTCTTGTGATACAATACTATAAAGTGTTCCAAAACAGCAAGGACTTAATTTCCATGCAGAATTGAACAGTCAAAAATATACCGCTGTGCTCCAGCACAAAGCACTTAAATGTATTACAATGTAAGTTTTATAAACCTTGGTCTCCACTGACATTTTTCAGAAGCAATGAAGGCCAATCTGTGGAGGAAATGTCAGCTCTTATATAAGGAGAGATTGCTCAGGCAGTGATTCTCTGTCTTGGTATTTCAGTTTGTATAGGGGGAAACATCACCACATGCTTTGCTCTGCAAAAAGTTTAAAACATGTATTAGTAGAATCTTGCTGGAGAACTGTGTTTAAAAATAATTCTTCTGAGTGTAGGATTGACTAGATGTTCACAAGTTCTGTCCCAGAAATGTCCTTCTCAGGACTGATTTAGATACTGTGGAAGCCAAGTCCCTATAACTTTTGAACAGATTTTACTTTTTTGAAAATGCTAGCTTGTGAGAGGATATATGGGCCAGCATGCTGCTCTGCATTACGGGGGGTTTTTTTTAAATAATGTTTGACACCTGGTATATATAGACATTTCAAAAATGCTATCAAGCACTCTGTTTCACACATATAAAAATATGTATTAAAACTGTACTTTATAAATAATTTTCTGACTCTGTTTAAAAATGTAATGGTGGACTAAAGAGAGTTTGTCAGACCTATCTGTTGTGCCAGTAAGATAGATTTGGGAAGTGAATAGGGAAAGTGCTAGGGATACGTGGAAAATATTTTCTGGACAAGTGAGGAGGATTGAGGAAGCTGTTTGAACAGGCCTGCAGTTGAATATGGACCATAGGAACAACCAAAGCACAATGTAAAGGAACCAATGGACTAGTCTGGAAAAGGAGCTGTCAAAAAAAGAAAGATGGTTTGGTCCAAAAAAATCCAGAACAAAATTGGCTACAGAAGCAATGAAAGCAGTTGTCCAGGCACTCAGCATAATATTCCTGCTGGACAGTATAGCACTATGCAGCCAACTCATTCGGCATTTAATTTTGCCAAGTGATTGAGCCTGACATTGGCTTTTTGCTTGTGTATTTATTCAAATTTATTATCTTTGTTTGTTCCACTAAGGCTGTTTTTCTAGCAGCTCTAATCGTTTGGCTTCATTAACGGATGGAAATCACATAATAATGATATTAATTTTATATGGGATGATTCTGTTCTGAGTGCTGGAAACATCAGAAGGCTTTTTTTTCAAGTGTGCTTCTCCTACTCTGTATGCAAGATTTAAGATTCTTTAAATTATCCTCTTTCTCCTTCAGAAATCAAACCATCACAAGTTGACTGGTAGTCAAAAAGAACTGCTTCCTTTTGTCTTTGCTTGCTTTCTCTGGGGCTTTTGCAGAAATGTACTGGCTAAGGAGGTGTCACTTGAGGTGGCCAAAATTACCCCTTAATTCACTGTAGGACTGAAAACTATAATTTCCTGAGACATAAGGAACTCCTCTTTCTTTAGAGGCTTCTTCCAAATTTTGATTTACTGTGGATGCCCCTTGATTTAGCTTTCCCTCACTGTTCATCCTCTCACCCCATATAAACTCCCTGAGTGATACTGAAAAGGTTGAATTTGTACTGGTCTCTGAAAATCATCATTAGCATGATTAAAGCTCCTGATTCCTGAGATCTTCTGACTAAAGCCTTCTGCAGTGAATGCCCAGCTTCCAGCAGCTAGAGGTTAGTCCATGGGCATCAGCAGCTTCCACTACATTTTTATATTGTGGATGAAGATTTTTTTTTCCAAAATAATTTTATTACAGCCCTTTAGTGAGTGCAAAAATTAGGGCTGCCACCTTACTATGAATCCACATGTGATCAGACAGATAGGAGATACACAAGTCCTACAGGTGCCAGAATCTCTGAGTGTTTTTAAGCTTCGTTCCCATGTTTTAAAAAAAAAAAAAAGTTTTAAGCAGTTAGGTCCATATGAGTAAGCCTTTTCATCATTACTACAATTTTGTTCTCATGACCAGAAATAAGCAGTGATGGAAGTGTTAAAGGAGATCTGTTCTTGTGAGATTTTCATATGAGCCTTAAAACGTGGATACTACTCAGGTCATGAAAAGGGAAGGAATTTGGCCAACCATCTTTTCTATCAGTTGAACTCTAAAGTTTTTGTTAAATGATGAATCTGGTATCTAGAAAACTCTTTTATTTTGGATATTTTAATGCCAATTTAAAAAATTTTTTTTGTTACGTGTAAATTTAAGTTAAATCTATTATTTCCCTGAAGAGGTGAGTGCAGAGGTTCTCCACAGTTTAGGAATGCACACATTCAGGCATGCATAGATGCCAGAAACCACTTACCCACAAATCCGTATCCACTAGAGCGTCCAGTCCAATGCTTATTAATGCACCACTGCTGAGATCTGAAATATAATTCTTCTTTCTTTGTATGAGAACAGTGCTATAAAATGAATGTCACTAATATAGCATTATAAGGAAATGAATGTCATTGTTTTATCTGGCTGATATGCCGAAAGTTTTAATAGGTAGTAAGGACCTCCTCAGTTCTTTCTCTTGAGGTAACTTCTTCTCATGCCTGTTGTTTTCACAGCCAGAACCTATATTCCTCTATGGTAACACCTCTGAGTTGAGAAGAAGGTTTTTAACACATACTGTCTCAGCTCAGTCCCCTCATCAGCAGAAGATTCTGCTTAACAAAATCTTGTCAGGACACTTCCAGATACTCCTTTGGGTTTAACTGAGGAAATGAAAAGCCTTGGCTATCAGGAAGAAAAGCCTCCTATCAGTGAAATGGAGCTATAGGACATAGAGCTGGTGGAGATTAGTTTTAACACCTCAAAAAGCAGTAAGTGGGAAATTGTCCATAGTGGACCAGAAGGTGTTAATTACTAACAGTCAACATGGGTGCAAGCATCAGCAGCTTGCCACCAAAAATAAATTACTTCTAAAAGCCATCTCACATATGCTACAAATGAAAACAACGCATCTACTAGACATCATTAAAAAAAAGAAAAAATATGAAACTGCTATATTTTTTGTTATTCTGGAAGACAAGAAATGAGGGAGCAGTAGAGATGTCTTTTGAACAGAAGGGAACCATAAAGCCTTAAGGGCCAGATTCTGGACGAGTATGGCTCCACATCGCAAGCTGTTCCTTTAATTTTAGTGCAACAAGTTACCCAGTATTTTCAGCCCACCATTACTGAGAGCTGGCACTTTTCTAGCTCAGAAAAGGTTTTATGAATCTGTGTATGTCTGGATAAATTCTGCTTCTAGGCTAAGTGATGAGGTTATAGCATATGTCAATGTCAATATGATTTTCCCTGGAGTAACTGTAATGTCTTAGATTTGACATATAATCAGATGTGATCTGTGCCCCTGAGTCAGCTAGAGAGTCTGTGAGACTATTAAGGATCACAGTCCTGTTACTGGAATATCATTTTTTATGCATTTCTATCTAGGATTGGTTTATGATATTAGTATCTCAGTCATATGTAAATTCCTGATTTATCTACTATTCAAATATGTATCTCCATTCAGATACATGAACACACCCCCCCAATATCCTTCCTACTTCCCCAAAATTGACTGAAACAGGCTGCTTGAAGGAAAGCAGAGCACTGTATAGGAGTTGCTCTGTTTTACTGCAGTGCTTGTCAGCTATTTATTGAATGATAGAAAGGGTAAATGTATCTTTTTTAACTCGATTTCATTCCACTAGCAAGGTTATATTAACACAAAGCTAGTATTATGCACTTAACTTAGTAGACATAGCAGAATTTCTTCAATATTAACACCTTTTTTTGTCAACTGCCATAAGAACATGCCTGGGATACAAAGAGAGTACATGATTTAAGCTGATCAAACCATATTAGATATAATATACAAAAAATGTCTTCTGGAACGGCATCGATCACATCAGCATTTTCAACGAGAAGCCATCAAAAATATAGGACTTTCTGTTCCCTGAGGATGACAGGGAGTGATTTTGATTAGAAAAGATGCATTTCATCATCGTTTGGTTTCCTAAGTATGCTCATGCCTCTGCTGTCAAACAAAGAGCTCAGTTATCCTTCCAGTGTCGAACAAAACCTGCACAAGCTGCAGGAAAGCAGCTTTATGGTCCTCTCTGCCTGTGACAGAAGTGGTCCTTGGTCCCTCATGGCAACGCCCCAGCCCACACACTGGCCTGCAAATGCACGGCAGGCCTCGCAAAGAGCAGCAGCGTTCCCCTTGAAGCACGGCGGAAGGCACGTCAAGCTGGCCCAGCAACTCCTGGCCCTCCCAGTGCAAGGGGCCAGTCTAACCCTGGGTTGTAAAAATGAAACACGGCAGCGAGCGTGGCTTGGGACCAGTGAAAAATAATGACCTTCAAGTCTTTGGTCTTCTCATAGCAGCACTGCAGAGTCTCCCTGCTGTGCTGCGCTTTGCAGTCTGCAGTGCACTTTCTCCTAATTACTCTGGGCTTCTAATTAGGGATGCCAAACTGTGTGGGATATGTTTATTATGAAAATGGTCAGTGAAACAGTCCTTTTGTCTGGGCTTTGAAGAGCCCTTTTCATATTCAGAGGGAATTCTGTACTTTAGGAGAAATGAAACTAGAATGCTGGATTTACAGGCACTTCAGATTGCAGGGATCTGTGCAATTTTCTGGTTTGGATGACATGCTCACAAGAGCAAGAATTATGACGTGTTACATGTTTGGGATTTGCCTGTCACATCATGGACACCACAGCAAGCTAGCTAGAAAAAAACAGTAGGACTAGAGCCAGATTCCTGTTCAGTTCCATTTACATACTAATTGTGCTTGTGTTTGAATTTTCCCTCTACTTTCAACTGAGTTTTAAAAATTTCCTGCTGTAAAATGCTGAATGCTGCTGCTTGTCTCTACTGCATGAACCTCTACTACTTTACTCCGTAGGTGGTTACAGTTCAGTGAAGTGTTAAACTTTTCCTCATAGTTTCCATACAGGACCCTGGGATCCTCTTCTTTATGATAGTTTCCCAAAACCACAGCATTTCACTTCCCAGTCCAATGAAGTCTTCTCTCATTCTTAGCCATAATACAGAAACAGATGCAATTTCAACAGTATGATTTATTCCATATAGCTGGTGAGAAGGCAGGGTTAAAACCAGTAGACTTGACATTTCTGTCTTTTGTTTTGTTTTGTTTTGCTATTCCTAGTGGAGAGGTTGGGTGGTTTTTTTCAGTCCTTGGGGTTTTTCATTTTCAGCTGTCCTTGTTACACTAGCCAGCAGACAGATGCTTTTGCTTTGGCCCTGCTGCTCCTTTCCACCCACACAAGGGACCAGGCATCTCAGGGCATCTCAGGGCTTAGTCAATTTTCATTTTCATCAGATGCGTTTTGCTTTGCCAGCTGTTTAGCAAGGTACAAATAAACACTTACAGAGAGGAATCCTGGCCCCAAACATAGTGAAATTGTGTTGGCAGGAAAAGGTACAAAAGAAACCTCAGCCCTTTCTTTCTGGTGTTTTTATTCTCAGTTCTGTGCTCCTGATTGTTAGGTTAGGCACCTGCTGTCTGAACCCACAGCACGTGTCCCCTGTTACAAAATGTGTGTCCTTCTGCTAATCCTGGCCAAAGCAGCACAGTCTATCCTCTTGCCTCATATCATTGGAATAAATCCTGTACACCCCACAGCACATACAAATTGAAAATCGGAACGTACTGTTCCTTTAGGGTGCAGGTGGTAGCAGTTAAGCATGAACACTGTGTGTCATAGTTTAATGATGCAAACATTAATACACTCATGATGACCCCAAAGCAGTAAAGGCCAGGCCTAATCAAGCATCCGTGCTGTAGAATTCTCTGTAGTAGTATCTCATAACCCCTGATGCAGCTTATTTAGTCCAGAGATACCTCTGATTTTATTAGGTCGCTTTCAAACTAGCTTTGCTGCTCAATGAAGTATCCTTTGTGCCATCAAAGACAAAAGAAGCTGCAAGAGGGCATTGAGTGAAAGGGCAAGAGCACGTCATTTTTCCTGTGCCTGCTGGTGCAGACTAGAGGACAAAAAAAAGAGGGGGATCTCCTACCATCCTCTTGACTTAAATGAGGAAATCGGAGGTCTTGTCCACACAGAGAAGTGAATTTGTATTAAGGTTGCATGTGAGCTAAGGGTACCTCTTCTTGCAACAAAATCCGTGGAGTATTCAAATCGGGCAGTTCAATGCACACATGCTCAGGTCTCTCACTTGAGGAAGTTCAGGCCTGGTCATGTTTCCGGCTTCCAGGTTTATGCCCTCAACCACTTTCTTCTAGAAACATCATTCGGATTTGCACCATGGTTCAAAGACTGGTGCATATTTTATGAGAGCAAACCTTACAGGCAGTAAGTGCAGTGAGCATAAAAGGAATGCCACGCTTTAGGCTGGCTCACGTCCTGGGTGATGGACCATGTTTGCATCAAGACGCTGCAGCATCGCTGTGAGGCAGTGTCTATACTGAATATACTACTTGACAATAAGGCAGTTTTACCCTGCAGGTAAATGTACGTACAGGTTAGGAACAGCCAGGTGTGGCCATTCCATGCCAGTAAGTCCATAAATAGAAGCCACAGATGCAATGAAATGGGAGGTGATGCGGTTACTCAGCTCACAGCTGCAGCATCGCAGGTAGCTCTTGGAATTTAGCAGAAACAAAAAATGATCACAGTTTTATACTGTGATGCTTTTGTTAGTGATTCCAGCACCTAAATCTGAGACTTGAGGCAAATCTGCAACATATTTGCATTTATGTTTGGATCGGGATTTAGATTTTGTTGCTGAGTCTGTGAATCTCCCTCCTTGCACATTTTTCCAGGAGCCATGCCAGCCTTTCAAACACGGTGCTAGTCTGAGCACAAGTCTGTGAGTACCTGTTTGAGAAGATAAACCTTGTCACTAGAAGGATAAGTGGGCAGGCTCAAGGAAGCCCTGAGGAAGTGCAGTTTGAACACTCGTGCATCTTGCTGCTTGATTTGCATCCCCATCTCTGCAGCTGCGGTTACATGTATTTGTACCACAGATTCAGATAGGGGCACAGATGTTGTAGGTAAAAGAATCGAGGCTTTTGAGCACGTGGAAGGCCAGCCATTGCATGGTACAGTCCTGGAAGTGCTGAGATACCATGGCAATGAGCACAAACCGAGCTTTGAAATTTGGTTCACAGTATCAGAGTATTGTACAGGGGTGAATGTGGTTCTTGGTAATTTTATTTGAGGGTAAAGCAGCTCCCTATCTAGCCCAGATTGCCTTACATTATGTCAAATAATAAATTGTCTCTTAAGGGTGTGAGCTGAATCACAAACAGTTGATTTTCTGTCGAATTAAGGGATAACTGTCCTTTGTAGTGTTAGTATATGGGTCTGACTCTTCTTTTTAATACCTAAACATCTCAAGTGCTGTTTACAAAACCAACCATCCCTTCCCACCACAATGAGGAAAGTTAATGGTTCTGATAAAATAGTGTACCCTTGATCCTACAGCTGTAAGCAGAATGCAAGGGTTGTCTCTGCCACTTTATGCGGTATCAGTATTTGCCTGTGATTTATTGAATATTTAAACATTCATCAATTCAAGCAGCTAGCCAGGGTAGCAGGATCCACATTCAGCACACGTAGCTCCAGCGTTCATACGGGAGATTTGAAGTGTGGTTACAAGATGATAACTGTATTGCCTGAAGGAGATAAGTCCCGCTCTGCCAGAATGGTGCTTTGTATGTAATTAGTGTAAAAATTCAGAGGAATAGAGTTTATCCTTGCGATCGTCTTTCTCATTAAAAAAGAATCATAATGAAAGAACAAAGCGGTCCCTGCAGTGAATTGGATTGCCTTCCTAAGTTTTCATTAAATCAAAGACTCAGCAGCATCCCATTTTGCAGAGACCAGTTGTAAACTGTACACAAGACTTGCAGCAAAGTCCCTATGAAGATCGCATCCCTTCTGAAGGTTTGGAAGTGCAGTATGTTTCTCTTACATTGGAAACAGCCCACCTCTCCATTTTCTTTCTCTGATTTCATTAGCTTCAGTTAACAAGATGGTACTGGGACACAGGAAAGAGCAAAGAGCATATGTGATGCTTCAGGTAACTCACAGCCGCAACTATAAAACTTAATCTAAGTAAAATGTCTGTTCTAAAATAAGGACGATGAGACAACATGAATCAAGGGAATGAAAAGTTATGCTAGTGGGAAAAAGCTCTATTTTTATCTTACTCTTCACAAGCAGTAATTTCCTCTGCCCTTATCTCCATTATTACCAGGGTGATCCATATAATTATTGTTACAACTAAATACATCTTTCAGGCAAAAATATAGAAATACCCTATAGGTTTTCCCACCATTTTGTAAGCATGTTTTTTCCTTTATATTTGGCTAAGCTGTTAGCCACTGGCATATGGTTACTTTGAACTCCTGTTGCATTTCTGGATGATAGTGCTATAATAATATTTGCAGCTTCATCTGAAAAATTGTTTACAAATTCAGCATTCAATATAAAAGCTTCAGTTGTGCTGCTCTCCCTTCTGCTCATAAGCTGCAGAGCAGAGCACAGGTGGGAGCACTGAGTCACTTCTGGAAGATGCTCAGAACCCACAGACCTGGAGACTCACCTGCTGGCTTAGGTCTCCCTTTGGCTGCAGCATCGCTTCACAAACCCTGAGAATGCTTTAGACCCAGGTCACCACTGAATAGAGCAGCTCAGGGTCATTAGCAACTGGCTCTGTTAAAACCTCTCCCTACATTATCTTTCCTGATTTAGCATTAAAGAGAAAAAGAGAAGCATAATATATGCTGTCTAGTGGCCTTCTCCATTTCTTGCACACATTTCCCTGATGGGAGGAGGAATCTTTGAGGGAAGGTGGGAGCTTTGCTGACAGAAGTAGTGAGCGCTCTGAATACACAGGGGAGGGAGAGACCATGTGCGTGTCTCAGAGGAACAGTTATCCTTTAGTTTTCAGTTATATGACAGCGACAGTCAATTCACAGGGATATTTTTGTAACTGTTACAGAAATATAGTAAATGAGGTTTCAAAGGAAAATTATGCATCTGTACCTTTTCTGAGTTAAATATTCATGAACTTGCTTCTGTGCATCTACTAGAATATTTACACAATATCATTTGTCCATGCTTCTCTGATTATCTGTCTGAAATCTGATACTTGGTTTTGTTTTGTTTAATTCTAAAGGAGATTTTAATACCCCAGGGTAGAGGTGGACTGTCACTACTTTAATAAAATGGATCTGCACTGATTTGCACCATTGATGATATAAGTGACCACAAATTATGATATATGTTGTTTGTTTTCATTGCTATTTGAAATCTTCTGTTTGAACGTGTTCTTGAGTGTCCTATTAAGATTTCAGCCACCTGGTATACAAGAGGAACAACTAGTTAGTGCCCTTATTTCCTGTGTTTGGCATGTAAGAGGTTTGGCTCCATTTTAAAGGACCTGTAGTGGTTGCCCTCATGGAGTGATCCTAAGAGTTTCCATGCACACATATATATACACATATCCAAAAAACCCTATGTATTATCAGTAGAATTTATTTTTAGTATTATTTTATACTGTTTATCATCTCAAGATCCCAGTGGAATTCAAGTGTTCCTGATCCTAGGCTTCATGCTTATTCGGACAGGCATATGATTAAGAAACAGGCCATGGTGTAACTAGGAACATCTGGTGTCCACTCACAGCTTTTACAACATTTCAAAGAGATGAAATGCCATGAAGCCAGAAGCTCGCCAATAACCATGCTTTGCATGTGAACCAAGTTGCCAGTGAGCTCTTCCCCAGCATGCTCCAAGGTGAATTCCTGAATGCATGGGCACCGATGAAGGATCCTATGGAGTCTTTTGCAACAGCATGCTTAAACCATGGGTTAAATTTTGTGTTAAGACAAAAGATGTTTTGTGTTAAGACTTGTGTTAAGACTGTATTCTGTAGCTGAAGAGAGCTGCAAAAATATTTGAAGAACTCCATGAATTTCTCATGCCCTCATCACTGAGCCAAACCTGATGTTGTAGATATGGTTGTTGGGAACTGGTCCCTGCTAAAGCTGGAGATAAGAGGTCTGAATGGACTTGGCCATTGAGTGAGGCAGCTGGCTAGGTTGAGTGCTTTCTAAGAAAACCAGCTAGCTGAGGGGGTGGGAGGCTGGCAGGAGTTGAAGTTACAGAGGCAGTTTCACAGTCTGAAGTCTGAGTGAGAAACAGCTTTTTAGCAGAGGCTGGAAACAGTCCTGCTCCAGTGCACACCCAAACACTGGTACGTGAGGAACCACAGCATGTCAGGTGGGTAAGGTGGAGAAATCATGTCAAGGGACAAGCTCATTGTACCAGCAAGTGTATTCCATGTATTTTAGTTCCTGTTTAGATGATAATGTGGTTAGTATATATCACTGTCACGTCCCAAGTGACATGTTCCTCTTTCAACTGGTGTTTCCCCTTCCTATGGCAGAATACCTCTCTCTGTGGGAAAAGTGCCCTATTGAGGATGTATAGGGAATGTAATAGTCACTGGAAGTTATTGAGCAGAAGAAAGACTCTAAAACTTTTCTCAACTTTTCTCCCCATACTGCAGTGGGGAGACTAAACACTGCAATTGCATGAATAACACTACTTGAGAATGCTTGTGGATCTACAGTGTGTGATAGTCTGAGATGTGCATACTCAAAACCACCTGCTTTTTCTCTGGTGAATGGGGTATTAGAAACGTGGGAATCCAGTCACCTTTAATTCAGTGAGGATTTTGAATGTGTTTGTTTCTTCTATTGTTACTTGCTTAGAAAATATAAAATAGTCTGTCTTTATCAGAAGAATATTTCTCTGAAGTACAGAGCAAAATAAAACTGATAAAAAAGAAAGTAGGTTTCTTTTTTCTTTAAAGGATATGGCACACTGCAGAATAGAAATGTGTTGTTCCAAGGTGAGGGAATTCAAGTCATCTCAGAACAACCTGCCTTTAAGAAGTCAAATGACTGGATATTAGGCAGCATTTCTTTACAGAACGGGTTGTTAGGCGTTGGAATGGGCTGCCCAGGGCAGTGGTGGTGTCCCCATCCCTGGAGGTGTTTAAGAGTAGAGTCGACATAGCGCTGAGGGATACGGTGTAGTTGGGAACTGTCAGTGTTAGGTTAATGGTTGGACTAGATGATCTTCAAGGTCTTTTCCAACCTAGATGATTCTGTGTGATTGTGTGTGACGAGAGGGAATGGCCTCAAGTTGCACCAGGGAAGGTTTAGACTGGATATTAGGAAGTATTTCTTTACAGAACGGGTTGTTAGGCGTTGGAATGGGCTGCCCAGGGAGGTGGTGGAGTCCCCATCCCTGGAGGTGTTTAAGAGTTGGGCTGACATAGCGCTGAGGGATATGGTGTAGTTGAGAACAGTCAGTGTTGGGTTACTGGTTGGACTAGGTGATCTTCAAGGTCTTTTCCAACCTTGATGATTCTGTGATTCTGTGACTGTGGTATTTATGATAGTATTTTTTCTAATAATATAATGACTGCTGAATAGGATTCTTTTTCAAATAGAGATGACACTCACCAAAAGCTTTTCATAATGCAGCCCACTGAGATAAACGTAAGATACAAAGCAACACAGGAAGTTTGGACAGTTATACAACTACTTCTTGCTCTATATGTTTGCATTTCCATTAACACAGATGCATGATTACAAGAAAGAGCTCCCAGAGTCTGTGACAGAATGGCACCATCACTATACCTTGATGATAGAAACATTTCTAGCAGGGCTGACTCATTTCATACATAGGTTGTATTTCAGTGTCTCTGTCTATAAGGATTGTATCCATGCCTAAAGCTGTGTAAAGACGTGTCATCTTTACAGCTGATTATTTTTTCTTTAAAACCATCTAGATGTAAAACCAATCTTGATCTAAAAGCAAGGTGCTTGTTTCATTTGTCAAGCAGTAAAGACAGTGATAGCCCTCTCCATGGAAAGGGGAGGGGAGATCTAAAGTGTAGAGGTGCTGTGTCATCAAACTTGTATAGAAAGCACAGACAGCTTTGTATCAATAGTTATTTCTAAGCAAATGTACATAACTAGCTTTTAAATAGACATTTATACATATGTGCACCTGAAATTCCAAGTTAAGCCAACTGACACAAGAAAGAAAATGACATCTTTCAAATTTAAACAGGATGTTTCTTCCTAAAAGTTTCATAATTGCCTTCAATTTCTGTTACATACCCCACCTGATAGTACAGCAGCAACTCATTCCTAATTGGAAACTGCTTAGTGCAAATTGACAGGTTCTATCAACTTCCCTTCTCAATTTTCACAAAAGACTCAGTTTTTTAGTCCTTGTTAATATATTTCATACTTTGTCAGTAATGTGACGAAATGTCATCTCCTTATTTCTTAATCTTTTGAACAGTGGAATAAAAATGGAAATTCATTGTGAGCTGTCTCTGTCATATTCATTACAGAGGCATTTCTTCTCATGCGTTTGATGAGGCTTGTGTTTATTTCCATAATTTCCACTAATCCTACATTGGTGAGGGAACAGTCTATCTTCTGTTAATGACAATGTTGAGAGATAATCTGCTTGAGTATATTTCTTCAAAATAAATTTATCATAGTATTAACATTTCCCACTGTTGCTTTTATTTTGTACTTTCTTGAGCTCTGTTTAATGTGTTATGGATTTATTCTGTTGTGTACTGAACAGTATTTAATAGATTTACCAGATTATTGGTTATAGATGTAAGCAACACTGAAAAGAAGCAGAATTTTTAATGAAAAGCTGGGTATGGAAAGAGAGATTATTGGCAGGTCAAAAAAGCTATAGAATTAATAAGTAGCAGGTGACAAGATCACTTGCACTGATGTTTGTCATTGCCTTTTGCAGTCTCACAGACAAAACTTCATATTTGTTAGGTTGGAACTAATTAGTAGTAGAAGCCAAAATTTACCTTTAGTGAAGAGTTTTGAGCAAATTATTGATAGTGATTTTCAACTGAAAATCATATCCCATATCAACAGTTTAGCTGCAAAGTGACATTCAGGAATAAACCGTTCCCCTTCAAGGAATTTAGTAAACCAGTTTCTCCATTACAAATGATTTTCATTACCTATTAACGTTGCTAACTTCAAAGCAAGGACAATAAGTGTTTTAATAGATACACCAATAAGTATTTCTGAGCTTTAAATGATTGTGAGAAAGGTTTTTTTTTCACTTTCTTCCAAAATTATATCATCTAGTGATAATTATATAATCTTAAAAAGTAAAAAGACCTCCTAAATTAAACTTGCAGAGAACATTGTGTGACCCAGTTGAACCACTGCATCAACAATCACCAACTAGTTTTAAGAATTAGTATTAGAAAAATATCTTCTAGAGATAATATATAGATACAAGAAATCATCTTGCAAGGGGTTCAATTACATTATTTATATTTCTGTAAATCTTTGGCCAGGCACAAACAGTGCTTCCTCTCAAAGGAGGGTACCATCTAGTACATAAGGAAAATATGAACATAAGAAACAGAGTTTGGTGAGGCTTCAGGGAGACATGATCACAGAAGGAGTTCTTAGAAAATTTGTCAAACATCAGCAACATGGGAAAATGCAAGAAATGCAAATATTTGCTCTGGAAACTGCTCTTGTACCACAGAAGTGTCCTTAACAAGAGGATTATTTTTGTTGTTTGGGCCATTCGCTATGCCCTAAGCACCAGGCTGATAGGTGTGTGGCAGGCATCTGTGTCTGAGTTGTACAGTCGCAAAACAGGCATCCCAGAGACTGTGGTCAGCATTTTCTTCTGAGTAAAGAAAACACAGGAGTGTTTCCACCAGTATTGCCCAAATCTGTGCCTGAGAGCTGCTTAGGTCATTCTTCCCCTCTAGAGGTCAAGTGTTCCCAGCATGGGAAAGTGATACACAGTTAGCTATAAGTCACTGCGAAAAGGATGTGAAATATCACTGCTGGAACTCTGGTTTTGCTGGTTTGGTTGACAAAAGGACTCTGTGAGGGAACTTCTGCGGAAGGGGATTGCACACAGGAGCATTTAAGTGGAATAGTTCTTCAAGGACATTCCCTGAAGAACCGATCTCAGTTTTCCCGACTCAGAATGGCACCAGAGTCATGAAGTGACATTGCTCAGTGATCATCTCTTGTAAATGCTGAGAACTGCCAATGTTTCCAGTGTTGAAATGGCCAAAAGGAACAGAAAGGATTTTGGTTCCAGTTTGTGGAAGTAGAAATCTGATTCCATGACGTGTCTGTGATTTACCTCTGTCAGACTCAACAACCAGGCACAGGCAGTGATACCTTATGCTCTGGATGTCTGAATTTACTGATGGCACAGTCTCCAGATGGTTACATGGTGGCTGGCTGTTTGGACAGTCAGGTTTGATTTTTATACCATTACAAAGCAGACCACTCATATTCAAATTGTAAATTTGTGGGGGGGTTTTGGGAGTTGCTCAGTTTAAGGACAAGAGTTGATGGCACCCCTTTCTAACTCCTTGACTCCCTCAGGAAACAATTGTGCAGAGAAAAATTGTCTTTTGACCTTGTGCAGTTCCAGCTGAAAAGGCAAAATGAAATTAAGACTGAAATAGAGATGGCCATGAGTTTGAACATGGAATTTAGGTTTAGGATTTGGATGGACTGGGCAAAAAGCGAAGTGCATCAGAAAGTGATTTATTATTTTAAGTTCAGAACATAAATACAATATGATCTTCCTGTAGCCTTCTGGGCAATTTAGGAGATTGCATACAAAGAAATCTGTGAAGGGTTTGCCTGAACAGACAGACAGACGTGCAAATCATAGAATCATAGAATAGTTTGGGTTGGAAGGAAACAGAAAGATCATCTAGTTCCCATCCCCCTGCCATGGGCAGGGACACTTTCCACTAGACGAGGCTGCTCAAAGCCCCATTCAACCTGGCCTTGAACACTTACAAGCAGGAGACATCCCCAACTTCTCTGGGCAACCTGTTCCAGCGCCTCACCACCCTCACAGTAAAGAATGTCTTCCTTGTATCTAAACTAAATCTACCCTCTGTCAGTTCAAAACTGTTACCCCTCATCCTATCACTGAACTCCCTGATCAAGAGTCCCTCCCCATCTTTTCCGTAGGCCCCCTTTAAGTACTGGAAGGCTGCTACAAGGTCTTTCTGGAGCCTTTTCTTCTCTAGGCTGAACAATCCCATATGTCCTCATAGGGGAGGTGCTCCAGCCCCCCAGTCCTCCTCTGGACCCATTCGAGCAGGTCCATGTCCTTCTCATGTTGGGGGCTCCAAAAGCTGGACACAGGACTCCAGGTGGGGTCCCATGAGAGCAGAGTAGAGGGGGAGAATCACTGGACCTGCCGGCCACACTTCTCTTGATGCAGCCCAGGATACAGTTGGCTTTCTGGGCTGCGAGCGCACATTGCTGGCTCATAGTCAGTTTCTCATTCACTAATACCCCCAAGTCCGCTGCTCTCAATCCACTCATCACCCAGCCTGTATTTGTGCTTGCAATTGTCTTGACCCATGTGCAGGACCTTTTACTTGGTCTTATTGAACTTCATGAGGTTTGCACAGGCCCACCTCTCCAGCCTGTCCAGGTCCCTCTAGATGGCATCTCCCTTCTCTCCAGCATGTTGACTGCACCACACAGCTGTAATGAGAAGTGGGAGCTGAAACCAAACACTGATGTAGGCTTGAAGAAAGCTGAGTGAGTCAGCATGCCTGGAGAACAGCAGTTCTCATCCTCTGCTTAATTTGAGAGCCTTGTGTTGCATCTGTGATCAGAGGAATTCCCTGCTGATTCCATTTTTCCCCATCATACAAAAATTATTTTTATGCTGCTTGTCCCTACTATCAGTGCCATTCAAAGCTTTGTTTCACTTCTTGTTTCTGATGTTCTGATTTCCTTTTTTACTGAGTCCTTTTGGTAGTGTTAGGCTCCAATCCCTGCTTCCCTGCCTTATCCTTTAAGCATTTTTGTAATTTATTCTAAATATTGCCTATAGATGGAAAATACTTCTCAAATGATCACATCTTTGAAGCTATCCTCAAATGATGCATTTGATTCTGAGTCAGGCGTTAGCTTCTGTTCCACCTACTCCATGTTAACATGTCGGGAACAATTTTTATTCTAATACAGTTTCATATGGATGCAACTTGTTTAGTGTTTTTAGGAGGAGAAATTAAATGAACATCGGAGCAGCAACAGCGGGTTGTACAAGGCACACTGTTATCAAAATAAATGATACAGTAAGACCAAATTCTGAGGTCATTTCTCAGAGCCTTTGTCTGAAAGAACCATAGTATAGAAGAGAGGTATGCACTATAGAGCAAAAGGAAAAGAACCTGCATTTTAGAACGAGATGTTTTCTGTGTTAGAGCTGCATTTTCACCATATCAGTAATGGATTACATCCATAATCTAAGATACAGACAGAAGTTGAATGAAATTTCACAAGGATTTGATTTATGTTTAAGCTGTAATGAGAGTTTTTCATATAGATGAATTTTGAGAAAACACAGACTATTTTAAGTCATGCATTTTATTAATGCAGAAGATTCTGATCAGCTTTTGAGCTATGTGCTCTAGTAACAGACAAATCTGCATCTCTATCTTTTTGAATTTTAGTAAATATAAATAGTAGCTTATAGAGATTTGATGATTAAACATTTCATCACAAATTAAAGTGGTGCAGTTAGTCTGAGCAGGATAACCTTTTCATAGCTGCTGCCATGGAAATAAAACCAATGAAGTTAGGTTTGAAAGGTATGCCCCTTGTGGTTAGAGTTCAGTCAAGCACGAAGTCTTAGGGAATTTGTAGTTTCAGTACTGTAGAGCACAGGTTTCAGGAAGGCAGTAAATCACATCAAAAGCACACAGATTATCTATCTGTCCATCCATCCATTACTGTGGTAGCTGAGTGCCTTTAAAAGCTATTTTATTTTAGACCCCATATGTTCAAATATATTACACAACACATTTAAAGTGTCAAAATTCTATTTCTAGCTTTGATTCAGTGTGTAACACTGAACAAGTTGTTTAAAGTATAATCTTATTTTTGTTTCTCTGCTGCGGACACGAAAGAAAATCAGCAGAGGCAGTGAAGCAAACTGCTGGAGATTGTACTTTGTACAGAATAGTGCTGCCAACTTTTATAGAACACTTGTCATTTAAAGAGATTCATGTTAATATATGTCTGTTTTTTTCTTTAAAACCCTCATTTAGTTTTGTCAACTGAGAATATCTCTGAGTTTTATAAGAAGCATGTTTCTTAGATGGTTGCAAAGAAGTGTTCAAACATGGAATCTCAGATTTTTATTTTTAATCTCAAGTTTAGTATGTTTGGCATAACGTGGTTCGCAAAGCTCTCTCTCAAATTTTGAATGAGATCTCTCATTCAGAGAAACTTTTGAATGTTTGTGGTTGGCTGTACTGAGAACAGTACATGCCTGATCGATAGGTTCAGAAGTTTGCTGCTCTTAAGAAGAGGCTGTGTTTGCCTGTGCTTTTCTCGGCCAGAGCAAGAAAAAGTAGTGACAAAACAGAGAAAAGATTATAATGAACAGTGCTGCTAGTATTATGCCCAATGCATAGCGGTTTGCCCACTGATCCCGGCTATTAAAAGTATAACCGACTGCACAGCCTTCACCGAGTGCAGAGTCCTATGCCACCAAAAGCACACAGCCTCCTTTTATACTGTTATGGTGGCTATCCACTCCCTCCACTTGTTAAAGGAAGAAAGCCTACTGGCCTTAAATACAGAATATGAAAGAGAAAAAGATGCTATTTGCTGCTTTTGATGGGTATCTTGTAGAACAAACTCTTAGGAACATACTGTAGTAGTCATGTTTTCAGCACTCCAGCTGGAATCCAGTATCAGAAGTCCCTACAGGTCTTGCAGCCTTAGCCTTGCACAGGGTAATGTGGATGCAGCTAATGCACTGGATGCCATGCACTTCCAGTCCAGTTTAAAAGATCCCTTTCAGTCTTCAGTGGCCCAACACCTCAGCAATGGCCCCAGTTGTTCATTTCTAAAACCAGCTGTACTGACTTTACTATCTCACCCTCCCACTCAGCAACAGTATGTGGTGATGTGTTCCTTCCAGTAACAGATGAATCCTCATTTCCTGATTCTGGATGATCACCATCAATATTTTTCTGTCTGGCCTTGGCAGACTGCCTTTTGTCTTCTGGCTCCAGTAAGTGAGCAGCCCCTCCTTCCCTGCTGTTCCCAGTTGCCTTGTTAAATCCATCATATTAGAAAACTCAGTGATCGCCGTAACATGGAAGAAAAGCCACCTGATCAAGAGGCACTCCTGTGTTTCCACTTTACCCTTTCTGCTTGGTTCAAATGCCCCACTGGCAACCATAGCTAGCTTGTTGGACGATTGCTTCCCCTACTGAATGAAAGAGCAACTATCCATTTTTTACAGCTCTATTCTGATATGGGAAGTGGTAGAACAATGTTGAACAAATTCAGATCTTCTTTCTTACACCATATATAAATTTTGAGGTTCACTTCCATAATATTTTGCCTTCTCCTGCCTTCTTTGCAAAGAACTAAAAGAATCTTGATTTGCTAAAACCAAATAGCATCATTCTGTCATTTCTGACTTTATCTGTAATATGACCTAGAACCTGTGAAGTGTTCCGCAAAGCAATATCATTAAGCTGGTGTGTATCCTGCCTAAATGGATCTTCTGCCATTTCCGAGTCTAGATAATAGTAGGGTCATGTCTCTTTATTAATAAGAACAAATTTGCAAAGTAGAAGATTAGAGAGTTTTTAATTTTCTAGTTGAATATCTCAGATTGCTCTTGATGTCTGACAAGGTTGGGCACAGCTGAAGGAACATTGCTGGAATTTTAAATTACCGTAGAAATGAGAAAAAAACCCTTTTGGTCTTTTCCATCTTCGAACAGGAATCCGGACTGATAATGTTTTCCTACTGTAGCTGCAGGATTAGACATGACTTAAGTTGGCCCTACAGCCAGGTGGGAATGCTCCTATATCCTATTGTCTTGACTAATTGTTTATGAATTAGAGCAGAAATAGAGCACATGGAGATTGGCTTTGTAACACTTTCCTTTAGACAAAGCCAGTGTCATGGCATGGTAGTAATAATATTGAAATTTATACCACCCATAAACCTTTTATAGCAGTGTAATTAGTTGGGCTATTAATACTACCCAAGCTTAGCCTTATTTTAATGCTGTGATCACAGCTTGTAATCACATAAATGATAATAAGTAATAATGCTTAAGGGCACTGCATAAACCCAAGCATTTTAGTCTCTCTAGTGAGTGCTCTTTGTGAACAAAAGTAGGGGACCCTATAGCTTTCCTCTCCTGTGGGTACTTACTTCCATGCTCTCCTTAGAGGGTTCTCTAATGGAAAACAAGGTCATAAAACTCCTGTTCTTCTCTCACTTTCTCTAATCTGACTCTGCTGACTTGTGTGCTAATACAGGTGTAAATTAGGCAATAAACAGCAAGAAAAAACTGAATTCAAAGAGTTTGGGGACTATTTCTGCAAATCAAAGGTGTGCTGCTTCTTCACAGTGTTATGGATTATTCAAACCAGGCTCGTTATTGCCTTGTGTTTCATGCTGTTTTATAGATACTAGTCTATGATCAAGACAGTATTTCAGGGAAGATGCAACTTGTTTGTCATTTACAGTACTTTGGTGAGTAGAAAGGAGAAGTGTCCCACAGTTACTAGGTTGCTTCTGTGCCCTGTGGAGAGGAGCATGGATGGCTGCTCCCATTGTGCATCACTCCACATCTAGCATCCTGCCCAGTTGGCCTGCACCAGCATCTCCTGATGTTTCCTTCTGTTTCTGAACCTCTAGTGCAAGTCAGCTGGTCCAACATCAATTCTGTTGTTTAAGTCCAGTGAGAATAGGGTGTTCACAAAAAGAAAATGGGGTATTTCCTTGTAGTGTTAATAGTCAAAAGAAGATTCACTGTGCTAGTGAGCAGGCATTTGAAAGGAGTGAAATAGGCCAGGAGCTAACTGCAAGCAAATTAGTCAATACTCATCATCCAACCAGAATAAAATTAAATTTAATTAAGCAGCCTGGAATGACTGTGTATCAGTCTTGGGCATTCTTCCCACATTAATAATCTAAATACTTTAGGGAGAAAAAAGAAGTCACTACTGATGACTTAATTTGAAAGGAAATTAAAGGCATGTTTTAAAGCAAAAGGTGAGATGGAAAATGACCCAATCTGTTACACCAACCCTGATAGCATCCCCAGCTGCAGTTCATATGATAGCTGCCCCCCCTTTTTGTACGAGCCCCACAAGGTCAGGACCGAGCCGCAGTTTCAGAGGCTGCTCTCTGCATCCCTACCTCAGGGACAAGAGCTGCCTTGCCCCAGGAGGGGCCAGGGGAAGGAGGCTCCCCTACTCCCTGGCTGCTTGCCCTGTCTACAGGCTGGTCCACCCTGAGGTTGCTTTTAGCTGAGGGGTGGAAATAAAACAGCCAAAGTAAGGTCCCATGGAGCATCCCAAAGCAGCTAGGGTCTTTTCTGCTCTTCTCCACAGCTCAGGGTAGGATGGCTTTAAGCATGTTTAGGCAGTAAATTTAATTTACCCACACTGAGGACACCATCTCAAAATCAGGGCAATTTCTAATATTTTTCTTTGTTTAATCTTTTGAGCTAAAGCCATATTTGCTACTAAGACCCCAATTCTTCTAACTAGTTCACTGGAAATTTCAACAATGAGAACTTCCTTAAAACTTTTATTCAAGGAAAGTGAGGAAGCAGGGACTGCCTGAAGAAACAAGCAGTTGACTTTCATCTTTGGCTATTTATTTAGCAGTTTCCAACATAGCCCCCTTAGGACTGCTTCTAAATCTCCCAGAAAAAACAGAGATCTGTGTGAGAATTCAATTTCTGTTATATTTAATAGCACCATCCTTACAGTATTTTGCACAAGGTTCTTTGATAAATATTAATATCAAAGAACATGGTTACTATCTTTTAGTTTTCTGACTTTCAAAGTTATTACTTAGTTGTGTAAATGCTTTCATAACCTTCTGCCTGATATCTTCTATTCTTGAGGGCCTTTCAGCACTTCCCAATCTTGTTTAATTTTGATTGGGTATTTGAAACTACTGATACATGTTTCTTAAAAACATCATCTCTTCAGTTATGATTTGCTACTTGCATCAAAAAAAATAGAAAGCCAAATTCAAAACATAAATATATTTGTCCATGATGCTACTCATCTTCTGAACACATCATAATCAGTATTATCACAGCTGAATTTGTAAGGGAAGGTTGAACTTTTGACTTCAATGCATTTGCTGGATGCTTACAGTTAGTACCATTTCTTCCTCTGCCATGTCGTCTACTGTTCAAGTGCTTTCAGTGCTTGTGGATTTAATGAGATTTTGTTTGACAGCCTGTCTAAAGATCAAGTTTTGGCCTTCATCTCTATTACCTAGAGTTTCCTAGCTTTCATGGAGTATTGGTTCTGCGCTGAATGAAGGGTTAAGTCCCCCGCTGTTTTCAAGCTTAATATAGTCCTGCTTTTTGGCTTTTACATGGGATTGTTTAATTTTAAAGCAAATTTTAGTGTTTCTCAAGAAACAAGCCTATTCTTAAGTCATACAGTACTCTGCTGCTTGGAAGATATGATAGAAATTTTCTCATTTTGAAGCATCCACCAAAAGCTTAAATATTTTTAAATTGTTTATTTTTCTCTGCCATTCTGGTTCATTACAACTTAAGCATCCATAAATTGATCTCATGCTAAGATATCTTGTGACTCCTCAGAGCCTCCCGATATAGCCAATACCCTAATTGTTTTTAGGCACTTCTGGAGGAGTTTCCTTGTGTGCTCCAATACAAAAGTCAACAAATTGTGGTTGAGAGAGAGACAGTGAACTCTCTGCATGAGCTTGTTGTGTCAATTACTCTAAGCTGAGAGATAAAAAGTAGTGGAGGAGAGGAGATGAAATGAAGAGCAAAATTGAGCACCCCATTTCAGTTTTCCAAGACAAAGCACTTGATAAAACCAGCTCTGTTTCTCAGACAGGTGTTCTATGAAAGCAATTGCTGCAATTGAACCAGATGCGATATAGTTACAAACAGGAAGGGGCAGACTCCAAAGGACAGTCACTATTGACTTATAGTTCATGCTTATTTGCATTGCAAAGAATATTCTGAAACTTTCCTTTAGGATTATTAATGGTTTGCAGTTTGGCAGGTTCTTTTTGGAGTTCAGTTGTAGAATAGCTGCTTAATATACTATGAATTTTTATGAGCACAGAGAAAAAAGCATTTTTTGTTCGTCTGTGTAGTGGATTGTTGGACATCCTTAGCTCAACTAGGCGTAAGGTTCTGTGGATGGGTTTCCATTTACAGCTGTCCCATCAGTTAAAGCTCTGTGAGAGTAAAGCAATAAAATTTGCTATCCCCATTTAAAATTTAGATCATAGGCATCTAAGAAATGTTGCTTATCTAACAGATAAATATTAAAATTCTAAAAAGTGCATTTGGTTTTACAATGTCAAAAATGCTTATTTGACCAAGCAACTGGAAATACCCTATTCAAAAATAGATTAACATGTCATAATCTAACAGACAGGGAATGCAAGTATGTCTGAAATACAAAGAAGCAGCCTATTCAAATAATGGTGTGAAACACTTTGACTTCTGTGTTACTGCAGTGCAAATTTATATAATGTAATTATATAATAAGGAAATCATGTACAATATAGTTCTTCACATCCTGAGTTATAAAGCGCGCAACACTACACAGCAAAATAGTGTCCAGTAAGGGGGCTTTAAGGAGTACAGGTTTGAATCCAGAAGCTTTCACATTAAAGAGTTTCCCAGAACTTTGTAGCTACATCTGCTGCTTCCCTGCATAGGAGGACAGGAAGATGCCTTCCTTGCAGGATAAGCTGTCCCATGTCAAATTCATTATTGCTCTATCTTTCCTGTTGCTTGCACTTTTCTTCCCACATTAAGTCTGGGATCAGCTAAGGTTATTCTTATCAGGAGAAAGCTTCATCTTCTATTTGATACACGTGTGAGTGGGATCCTGCAGTGTAGAAGCAGGAAAGGGAGTCCCAAGGCTGTGACGAGGCCTGGTTTCACATACCCTTTACCAAAATGCAGCCTTCATCTTCTAGTCCATTAATCACCTGCTCAGCAGAGAAAAACTGTCCCTTTTAGGTAAGAAAAAAAAGGCCTTAAATTTGTTTGGGTTTTAGCATTCTTACTAAAAGCTATGTTGATCATTTACTGATACTAGTTTTCTTTAGCTGCTCTGTCCACATAGATTACTCAGAGTTTTGGCTTAGTCATTGTAGAAGTGATCACAGTTATCCTGTAAGGATTCTTTTTAGATTGGGCAACAAATAGGCTTGACTCTTGATTTAAAAATCACCTTCAGCCAACCCTTTTTTTTGCAGTTAACACTAATTACGAGAACAGTTTGCACATCTGATTTTTGGAGGCTGAGTTACTTCTGTTCACCTGTTTAATTTACTTCTGTGTGCATGAATACAATCACCTGTGACTAGAAACAATTCAAATGAAAAATTGCACTTGAAGATATAAGCAGGTGTTGCCTTAAATAACAGCTCCTTCATCTCCTTCTGGTGAAAACCAAAATTGCTTTTGCAGCTGTATAGGAGAAATGTTTTATAGATCTGGTTGATTTGTATTGTTTGTTAGATTACATTTCAAATTTTATTTATATACATACAATTTGTTTTTCATTTCTATATTTCACTGAGTTCTTTAATCAAAATATGAATTGAAGAACAAACTCTGGACTTTGTCTCAGTTCAAAGCAATTTGGGTTTGAATAGAATTTATTTCCCCTGAAAAATTTCTTACTATACAGAAAGATTATTGATACAATAGTGATAATTCCTAGTACTCCCAAAGGTTATGATTTCTAGGAAGGCAGTGCTTATTTCTGTTTCTCTTACAAACTTCAGGGTATAATTCGTTTATGCAGTAACTCTTATTTATAGCCTGGGGAAACAGGATTTATATTTCTGTTGTGTTGATGGTACCAGATTTGTCAGCCTTAACTTCTCAAATACCATGCAACTGACCTTAAAAAAAAATGAGACAAACAAGCAGGAAAACTGTGAATTCTAATAATAATACATTTTGGATGCCCTTTGGCTGATGTAGGTTTTAACTTTTAGAATACGTGTAAGCCATATTTTCAAGTTTTGCTGTATGAAGTGAGTGGTTGAGTTCAGGTTTTAATGGAGGTTCCAAAAGAAGCAAAATGAATTGATGCCAGAAACTGTATGTTGAGGGAATTATCAAATACTGTAAGTAGAACTAAGGGTTGGCTTTGTGCATGCAGTGCTTTACAAAGAAAATACTGGTCAGCAGCAGTGAAATGTTTTAGGAGCTTGTCATTTTTCTCAAATGTTTCATACTGTAATTCTTTAGAAGTCTGAGAATACCCTTTCAACATTTTTCAAAATGAAACTCCTCTTTCTTAAATGTGAAAGACTTTAATTTTTCAAAATAGTTTAATTGTATTTTAAAATGCTTGATCAAATTAACAATCAAAACACTTTAAATAACATTTCTTCAGTCCCAAATACCCCTAAAAATTTTTCCTGAAATTTGAAATTTTGTCTTCAATGCAAAATCTTTTTTTGCTCTTGTCTAAGGTTGCACATTTTTTTTAAAAAAAATCTGTTCATTATCTTATTTAAATCATGAGATACATCGAAATAGTAAAAATTAGACATACTTTAGAGTGCAGTGTCAAAGCAAAATAATTTTTTTCTAAACTTTTTGTGTTGTAAATTTCACATAAATATAAATTGCAAGCAAGTTCTTTCAAGTCACATGCTGTGCAGCCCTGAATTATATGACATTGCATACCCTTGGGTTACATACTTAACAGTGGACTAAAGCATGAATTATTTAATTTCTTATCACTTCTCAAGGATTATTTACAGAACTCGGCACTCATACACTTTTTTTCTTTGTTTGCCACAAAACAGAAGTGCTTCGACTGCCGTGCCACACATTTCTAAGGCAGTGTAACAGTTACAGTAGAATACATACTGAATTCTCTATTAAAGTTTTAAATTACTTTTAGCATTGGTAATGAACACTCCAATCTGTGAAGATTTTGTCTGTTACTTTTAATTTGGTTTTATTACAGGTTTGCTTTTTTCTTTTTTCCAAACTCCCAAGTCTCTCAGAAGTGTTGGTTAACACTTCAGGCATCTAATCTGGACCTGGCAATGCTGACTCTGAGAGGACGAGTGTCTCTTGGGGTCACAGTTGCAGAACCAGATCCTTGCTTCTTTATGGAGAACACAGCTGTGCCAGCAACTCTTCTTTTACTGAACTGTTAATAGAACAAGAAAGTTGGGGGTTTCTTGCTTGGGTTTTTTCCCTTATCTAACTAATTGTGGGATAGTGGCAGGTTTGCTAAAAGCTCATGAAAAATCTCAGTGCTCAACAGTTCATTATATCTGTTTCCTGACACAAGCCCTTACAAATATTCTTTTTTCCTTTTTCCCCCTCTTTTCCTCCCTCTCTCCATCTGCCTGCTTCATTCGCTTTCTCTTACGGGGCAGCCAACTATTTTCATTTCTTTAGGACATGGGTCTGTTACTAGCAGTAATACTGGGCAGAGATGATTTCTGATCCTTCATCCCTGCTGTGGGATGTGATATTCTTGTGTTTGATTCTGTTAAACTACCGTCTTATTACAAAAGCTCCAAGGTTTTGATTCAACAGTAATGACAAACAAGCTATAATGGAAACTTAGATTTTTTTTAAGCTTCTGCAGAGGAAAATTTTGTTGTTATTTGTTACTGTTATTATTAGAGGAGGATTTGTGTTTAGAACTTCAGGACAGGTATGAATTAGGACTTCAGGACAGGTATGAATTAACTAGTATAAATCAACACCCTAATTCAGCTACAGTGGTTTGTATCAGCTGAGAATTGGGTGTTTGGTGATGTTTACAGGAGACCTGTTGCAAGCAGTCAGCGTCACAGGCCCAAGAAGAGTGAAGTTGTTGCAGCTCTGTTTGTTGGTGACACTGGTGATTACAGTCATCTGGAAGCATTATTTCAGCTAGAACAGTCAAGGGGTGAGTCAGTGGCCAACAGACAGTGTGAGCTTAGTAGTAGCAATACAAGGACAAACAAAACGAATATAAGAAATGTAGGAATTTATCCGATAAAAGGGAAAGGAGGGCAATATAAGGATTAATTAAGAATTATTTTAACTCTATAAGGAACGCAGAACATGAATCATGAATGTACAGACATTCCCAAATACTTCACTGACTTACTGATTTCTTAAAATTTTGTCTGTGGTCAACTGAAATCTTATTTCTGTGTTATAAGGTCCTTGAAGCAAATCCCATGTAAATGCACTCATCAGACATTGGCACTGTCCATTTTCTTTGTTTTCCTCCCAGCAATCTCTAGCAGAAGAGCAAACAAGCCTCAGCAGACTTAACTCCATATTCCACAGTACTGGTATCTTATTCACTTTCATGTTTATTTTGAAAACTCTGGTCATAAAGTCTAAATAATATGCCAGTCAATTTCTGTTAAACTAAAAAGTTTAACTTTTAATGGTTGACTTTTCATGGTTAACTGTTCATGGGTAAAGAAAATGCTTTAAGATAAGATTATAAGTGCTAAAAAGCAGAAAAAAACTAAAGAGCATTGTGCTCAATAATTATGAGCAAAAGTTAATTATGTTTACGTTTATCATTGCAAGGAGCTCCCATTGTGATTTTAAAGGAATGGAGATGGTGAATCCCCCTTTTTCATGTATATAACCTAGAGAAGCTCAGCAGTGTTGTATGTACATAGCTCCAGTGGGAATAAAGCCTGTTCTTTAATCTGTGTTTACATCTAGTGTACTTCAGTCATGCAAACTCTACCAAGTGCTAGAGAGTTAAATTCTAAAAAATCATTTGGTAACATTAATCTTCTCTTCCCTTAAATTGCCTCTACTCCATGCTCAGCACATTGACGTATCTCCCAACTGTTGTAAGAAAATAAAAGCAGGTGCACGTTATTTGAACATCAATGTCTCATCAGTTTTAACTATATGCTTTCTAAATTACTTGTGAGACTAAATATGAGGTCTGGATGCCAGACTCAGAAGTTGACCATCTGTGGACTAACAGTTGCAAACTAGTGTATTCTTTCATAAGCAAAATGCTGGCCAACCTATTGCTTCCGTCAGCCATGGCAGCAGAGCAAAAAAACGACGATCCTTAGCATTTATGCATATTCAGAGGAGGTCATCGTGTTCACTGCGTGTCAGCTGCACATGTGCTCTGGATGAGGCACAGAGAGGGGGAACGGGGGAAGTGGATGATATTACTGAGAGGGATACTTTTATTCTCTGCCAGAGTCAGTCGAAAGTGCTGTCAATAACAAGCACCATAGGAGAGTAATGACTGCAGAAGACCTCTCTCCCACAGTGAGATGCTGCAAAGTCTGAATGCCAATCAGACCCCTCCTTTTCTGGCTGTGCAGCAAAAAAATTCCCTTTGTTTCATGCGTGTGTGGATGATTGAAGCTATTGTTGTTTAGCCTGGCTCCTTTCTCTTTGTGGCTCACTCGGGGAAAAACAAGAGTTGAATTGGGGCTTTTTCTTCTACAAGAACAGCTATGAAGGAAATCAGTCCCATTCCCAATTAAAGACTTCAGTCCCACAGAAGACTGTCTTGGCTTTTCATAGCCATTCCAGGTTGGGAATAACAAAGAGATGGTGGAGGGAAAAAGTGCACAATATTTTCTGGATCTCACCACTAATGTTTAAGGCAGGGTATTTATAATGTTTCTCTAATTTCAGAAATTTAGCAGACTTTGGGTAACAGGACTGATGATATGCTGACATTATTGGCTGGAGAACTGATTAAATGCTCTCACAGGTTATAGCGATGCTCTCCTAGGGAAAGTTTGATCTGGGTAGCACTGAGCTGGCAGACACCATTAAGAGAAGTCAGTCTGTTGAACAATTTAATACAGGTTAAGGAATCATAGCACTGAACATAACAACAGAACCTGTGGATAAATGACAGTCCTTAGCTGCAAAGCCGGTCTCTGGTTCTGTGGTTTGTCTTGATAGAGAGCAGCAAATCTCTGAGTCAGGCTTGCTCCTGGACTTCAAATACAGTGGCTCATGGTGTCACTGTTCGCAGGTGAGCAGATAGAAAGTTGTCATTTTCTATAGAGAAAGGAGGATTTTATCAGGTTGGAATAACCCTTTAGGTCTTAAAGGGTTGGCTGAAAGACTGGACCAGCATTTGTAAATTCATCTAATTAGTTACAGCTACAGGTAGGACCAAGACAAACTGAAAAACATAAATACAGTAAATGGTGGAAGTAAGACTGGTGCTGAATTCATCTTCACTGATACCTCCACTGTAATCCCGTTGACTTCAATAAAATCTCTTTAAGATGGTGCTTTCCCAGCACAGTGCTCCAGGGCCTCACCAACAGGCAGCAAATCCAGGCAGCAGCTCTGGGATTAGCCGAACTGGCAGTCGAACAAGTACAGATGGAGCAACTGCTGGGAGGTCCAGTCACAAAACCAGAGCTGAAGCAGGCTGGCTGCTAGCTGATGTCCTGATGTGAAGGTGTTTCAGCTGGTGCTCGCTGCTCTCTTCCTAGCCAATACCTCTCAAAAGAAAACAGATGTGTGTCTTCTTTGCCTTGCTGCTGCCGTGTACCAGAAGTGGTGAAAGTCTTGCCTCAGCCCCTGAGTGACAGCAGGGGTAGAGAGCATTGCAAGTGGCCTGGTTTGGGCAGCAGCAGGTTAAGGTGCTATTTGCTGAAGGGCGATGTATTCTTATGGCACAGCCTTTGCACTGGGGGTCATCCTCTTACAAACACAGTGTCACAAGTGTTTTCCTGGTTAGTGGTCCCCACCATGTGTTGGAATACCAGACCTATAGCTTCACATCAGTGTAGGCATACCACAGCCCTTCTCATTCCTGCTGTCTTTCCCTGAGGTGAGGGATCAGTCCTGCATCTCCCATGTGTCCTTTATAGAGGCCCCCCAAAGAAGGGAAGTTCATTCTCCCTCAGAGGGGGACTAGGAACAGTCTGACCCTGTCTTCTGTGGAATCATTTAATCACTGAGACTTTCCAGTTGAAGCTGAAGTTCAGATCCTGCACTTGGGCCTTTTATTTCAACTACTTGTATTGGTGGCCAAAAATTTCTTTCATTGACCTGCAAGTATTTATGCTCTGATTTTTGAGTGCTTTAGCACCCCACATCAATAGCTCTTTCTGAGAGCTTTGTTCTTACCCATCCTGGCCTGCAGATGAGATGTAGTAACATGTACAAAGCCTGCCATATGTGTTTGTGAGAGTGTTGGCTGAAAGAAATAATATAAATTCTGTGTGATGCCTATGGCAAACATGTTAGAAAATAATTAGCCACTGAAATGATCATGTTAGGAGAGACATAGTGAAAACTAATCTTTTTTTTATGATTTAGATCTCTTGCATATGGATTTATGAAGTCCCAGTGGATGCCATGCTGGCAATTAATTGTATTACAGACATCAGCTTGCTTGTTTCTGTTCAGCATCAAGTCTATTTTAATGCACAGGGCTGCCCATAGCAAAGTAACAGTAACCCATCAACAGTGTCCCTTTTCTCATGTTTTCTTTCTCTACAATTCTTAATAATTTATGTCTAAGCATGCACTGTAAAATCACAAAATCCTGGAAAGGATAGGCTCCTTTCCCAGAGAACCATAATTATCACTATCAACAGGCATTATTGTGGTGTTACTGCTATCCATCACTGTGATGGTTTAGCCCCTGCCGGGGGTCTGAGACCACACGGCCGCTGCCCCTCCCCCACAAAGGGAGTGAAATACAAAGCCCTGAGACTGAGATAAGGAAAGGTTTAATACAACAGTGCAACAGGAACACAACAAACAATAACAACAAGAATAACAGTGATAACAATGAACAGAGCAAAGTATATACCGATACAGCAGTGAGAGAACCGGCTGCGCCAACCCACGAGATCACCGATTCTTCCCGCACTCGCGCCAGGATGTGACCTCAGCATGATATATGAATAACCTGGCTAGAGCTTCCCCCCCACTGCTGGGGAAACTTAACCCTATCCTGGCTAAACCAGGACATAATCCACCCCTTTATTCTATACCATGTGCATCACATCCAGCTGCCATTTAGCAATTAGCATTGACAAAGAAAAATTAACAAAAGCACAGTATAACTCACGGTGTGTTTTCACCCACAATCAAGTCCCCTTGTGGTACGCATCGGACCTCTCCATCTTTCTGCATCACCCACCAGGTGCACCCAGGTCCTTAAGCAAAAACAATCCCATGGATGGGTTTGCCTTTGCCCGGCGCAGGACTAACCCAGACCATTTTTCCCAACACGTCCCTCATGCCACCACAGGGACTTTATCCCTGTCTACAACACGTGGAAGTTTTGACTGAGCCGGGCCAGCTCGATTGGCAGATCCTCTTGTGTTCACTAACCAAGTGGCCGTTGTCAGATGTGTGTCCCAGTGTTTGAAGGTTCCACCCCCCATTGCAGCGCTCGATCTTCCCAGAGGCTGGTGCATGGTAGGGGATGTGGTAGACCCACTCGATGCCGTGTTCTTCTGCCCAGGCATTTATGAGGTTATTTCGGAAGTGAGTCCCATTGTCTGACTCAATCCTCTCTGGGGTGCCGTGTCGCCACAGGACTCGCTCTTCAAGGCCCATGATGGTATTTCGGGCGGTGGCGTGGGGCACTGGATAAGTTTTGAGCCACCCAGTGGTTGCTTCCACCATTGTGAGCACGTGGTGCTTGCCTCGGCGGGTCTGTGGCAGTGTGATGTAGTCGATCTGCCAGGCCTCTCCATATTTATATTTCATCCATCAATCTTCATTCCCCTGGGGCTTCACCTGTTTGGCTTGTTTGATTGCAGCACACGTCTCACATCCATGGATGATCTCTGCGATGGTGTCAATGGTGAGGTCCACCCCTCGATCTTGAGCCCACCTGTATCTCTGCCTTGGTGGCCCGAGGTCTCATGGGCCCACCGGGCTATGAACAGTTCACCTTTACGCTGCCAGTCCAAGTCCACCTGAGCCACTTCGATCTTAGCAGCTGGCTCCGCCTGCTGGTTATGTCGATGTTCATCAGTGGCCCGACTCTTGGGTATATGGGCGTCCACATGGCGCACCTTCACAACGAGGTTCTCCACCCGGGCTGCAATGTCCTGCCATACTTCAGCGGCCCAGATGGGTCTGCCCTTGCGTTGCCAGTTGTTCTGTTTCCATTGCTGCAACCCCAACAGGGCACTTGCCATCACCCACGAGTCAGTGTAGAGATAGAGCCTCGGCCACTTCTCTCGCTCAGCAATCTCCAAAGCCAATTGGATGGCTTTCACCTCTGCAAACTGGCTCGATTCACCTTGTCCCTCAACAGCTTCAGTGGTTTCTCATGTGGGATGCCACACTGCAGCCTTCCATCGTCGATGTTTTCCCACAATGCGACAAGACCCATCAGTGAACAGGGCATATCGTTTCTACTCCTCTGGCAGCTCGTTATATGGTGGGGCCTCCTCAGCACGTTTCACCTCTTGTTCTGGTGACATCCCAGCATCTTTGCTCTCTGGCCAGTTCATGATCATTTCTACTAATCCTGGGGGGTCGAGATTCCCTATTCGAGCCCGTTGTGTTATCAACGCAACCCATTTACTCCGCATGGCATCTGTTGCATGATGTGTGGAGGGAGCCTTTCCTTTGAACATCCATCCCAGCACCGGCAGTCGGGGTGCCAGGAGGAGCTGTGTCTCAGTGCCAACCACTTCTGAGGCAGCTCGAATTCCTTCGTACGCTGCCAGTATCTCCTTCTCAGTCAGGGTATAGTTAGCTTCAGAGCCTTTGTATCCCCGGCTCCAAAAGCCTAGAGGTCGGCCTCGGGATTCCCCATCTGCTCTCTGTCAAAGGCTCCAGGAAGGGCCATTCTCCCCGGCTGCGGTGTAGAGCACGTTCTTAATCTCCTGCCCTGTCCGGACTGGCCCGAGGGCCACTGCCTGGGTAATCTCCTGCTTAATTTGTTCAAAGGCTTGTTGTTGCTCTGGGCCCCATTTAAAATCATTCTTCTTGCGGGTTACGTGGTAGAGAGGGCTCACAATCAGGCTGTAGTTTGGGATGTGCATCCTCCAGAACCCCACAGCACCCAGGAAAGATTGAGTCTCTTTTTTGGTGGTTGGTGGGGCCATGGCTGTTATCTTGTTTATCACCTCCATTGGGATGTGGCGACGCCCATCTTGCCATTTTATTCCTAGGAACTGAATCTCCCTTCCAGGCCCCTTAACTTTCTGTCGCTTGATGGCAAAACCGGCCTTCAGGAGGATTTCAATTATCTTCTTTCCTTTCTCAAAGACTTCCTCAGCTGTGTCCCCCCATATAATGATATCATCAATGAACTGCAGGTGTTCTGGAGCCCCACCTTTCTCCAGGGCAGTATGGACCAGTCTATGGCAAATGGTGGAGCTGTGTTTCCACCCCTGGGGCAATCGATTCCAGGTGTACTGGATACCCCTCCAAGTGAACGCAAACTGTGGCCTGCACTCAGGTGATATTGGAATGGAGAAAAACGCGTTAGTGATGTCAATCATGGCGTACCACTTGGCTGCCTTTGACTCCAGCTCATACTGGAGCTCTAGCATGTCCAGCACTGCAGCACTCATCGCTGGCGTAACTTCATTCAGGCCACGGTAGTCCACAGTCAGTCTCCATTCACCATTAGGTTTTCTCACTGGCCATATAGGGCTGTTGAAAGGTGAGTGAGTCTTGCTGATCACCTTCTGGCTTTCTAGTCGACAGATCAGCTGATGGATGGGGACCAGGGAATCTCGGTTGGTGCGGTACTGCTGCCGGTGCACCGTCTTGGTGGCAGTTGGCACTTGCTGCTCATCAACCTTAAGCAACCCCACCACCAAGGGGTCCTCTGAGAGGCTGGGTAAGGTGGGCAATTGCTCAATCTCCTCCAGGGCAGCTATACCAAAGGCTCACCGGTACTCTTTTGGGTCTTTAAAGTACCCTCTCCTGAGGTAGTCTATATCTAGGATGCACGGGGCATCTGGGCCAGTCACAATGGGGTGCTTATGCCAGTCCTTCCCAGTTAAGCTCACTTCAGCTTCTAATAGGGTCAGCTGTTGGGACCCCCCTGTCACTCCAGAGATGCAGATGGATTCGACCCCACTGTGGCTTGATGGCATCAAGGTGCACTGTGCGCCAGTGTCTACCAAGGCCTTATATTCTTGTGGTTCTGATGTGCCAGGCCATCGGATCCACACCTTCCAGTAAATCTGATTATCCCTTTCGTCCACCTAGCTGAAGGCAGGGCCTCTCTAATCCTGCTCACCATCACTCACTTGATCTAAGAGTGACTCCTGCAAGAATGACTTCCTGGTCCCCTCAAGAGTGTCAAGCATACTGTTGGCCATTCTATTCTGTCTGGGGGATTTCCGACTAGACACTGGAGCTGCATCTCTCTTGGCAGACTCCCCTTTCATGGTGGTCTTCCCTTTCAGTTGCTGTACTCATGCAGCTAGGGCGGAAGTGGGCTGTCCATGTCACCTTCTCATGTTTTCCCCATGGTCGCGGAGGAAGAACCACAGGGTGCTCTGTGGTGTGTGTCTTCCACTGCCCTTCTCTTGGGTGGGGAAGCGCCTGCTTCTAATAGCTGAGACATCGGCCCGTGCAGGTGGAACATAGGACATGTCCTGTTCCACTTTCTGGAGCCTCTGAGACAGTTCCTCTACAGCTGAAACCAAAGCATGTTGGGAGGAAGGGAGACTTCCCTCATATTGCCGGAGCTGGATAATCACTTCATTCACTGTCTGAGTCTGGGTGTCTCGCCACCAGGACGCTACTGCTAATGCTTTGGAATGTCCCTCTGGTCCACTTTGCAGGAACTTCCGCCACATCAGCTGTGTGCAAGGGGCCTGATCTGGATCCATTGGTGACTGCTCATCATTCAGATCACCATAGATCATGTCAAACACAGCCATTTCCCTGAGGTTTTGAATGCCTTTCTCCGTGTCGGTCCACTTGCCTAACCGACACAGAGCATCATCCTTGTAGGGGTACCTCTCCCTTACACCGAGCAGGAGTCGCCTCCAAAGGCTGAGGGTTTGAGCCTGTTTCCCTATTGCCTTGTCAATACCAGCCTGCTTGGCTAAAGGTCCCAGCTGCTTGGCCTCTCTCCCCTCCAGTTCCAAACCAACAGCTCCACTATCCCAGCATCGGAGCAGCCAGGTGCAAATTTGCTCGCCTGGACTGTGGCTAAAATCCTTCCGCATATCTCGCAACTCACGGAGGGATAGAGATCGGATGATTACCTCCGACTCTTCCTCCTGCTCTCGTGATGGGCCTGGTTCATTGTCACCCTGTACATTGCGAGGGGATTTTTTGGTATATTTGGTTTTCTGTATCGGGGCGACTGATATTGGTACTGCTTGTCCCTCTGGCTCAGCTGCTGTGCTGGTGGAGGCGACTGGTACTGGCACTGCCTGTCCCCCTGGCCCAGCTGCTGCACCAGTAAGTTCACTTTCAGACCCTGCAGCTCTTTCGCCCCCTTGAGGGCAGTGATCAGTGTTAAGGGTGATGCGGTAAGCATGGACAAGCCCCCAGCACATCGCAGCGAGTTGCATCTCCCGGGGTTTGTCAGATTGGCAGCACACCTTTTCCTAACACTGCACCAGTTTATCAGGACTCTGCACTTGTTCGGGAGTAAAATCCCAGAACGTTGGGGGTGACCACTGACTCAGGTACTTGCCCATCTTCTCCCACATACCTAGCCATTTATAACTATCTGCCCTCAGGGCAGGTTTCCGGGTGGTGCTATTGTTGGAGAAGTACCGCATGGCTCAAAACAAGATCTGGCAGCCATTTAGAAAGCATTGTGCCGCGAACACAGTGGCCTGGATGCTCCAGGGATAGCTGAAACTCTCAAAAACCAAGAGAATCTCTTCCCCTGGCTCACCCATAGAGGGGGTGAGACCCCAAACAAAAGACCAGGTAGCAAACAGGTAGTGGTTCACCTCCACAAGCAGCGATACGAGCCCATTATAAGCAGACAGTAACCAGTACAGCAAAACAAGACCCTTGGCACATTTTCCACCGAGAACAAACACCAGCACTGGGAACGCACAGGGGATATAAGGATTAATCCAGCTCCACCACGCAAGCAAATTAGCCAGCATTGCAAACGTTTCTTATCAAACAAATGCAAATAAAAACAGAAAAATTACACCTAACAGATGGCTCTAACACACCTTCTCCTTTTGTCTTTATCTCAGTCTTCTCCAGCCCCACGTTGGAGCGCCAAAGTTGTGATGGTTTAGCCCCTGCCGGGGGTCTGAGACCACACGGCCACTGCCCCTCCCCCACAAAGGGAGTGAAATACAAAGCCCCGAGACTGAGATAAGGAAAGGTTTAATACAACAGTGCAACAGCAACACAACAAACAATAACAACAAGAATAACAGTGATAACAATGAACAGAGCAAAGTATATACCAATACAGCAGTGAGAGAACCGGCTGCGCCAACCCACGTGATCACCGATTCTTCCCGCGCTCGCGCCAGGATGTGACCTCAGCATGATATATGAATAACCCGGCTAGAGCTTCCCCCCCACTGCTGGGGAAACTTAACCCTATCCTGGCTAAACCAGGACAATCACTATCCAAGCTTGACTCTGCTTGGGCAGTTTCCCCACCATGGGGTAAGTTGGTGTAAGCGTACAACTTCTGCAGAAAGCTAATCTCCCTACTGTGTCATGATCTGTGTCAATCACTAGCCTCTTAAAAAAATTTATTAAACTATTACTCAAGTAAAATACAGTGTAACAAAGAGCATAAACCACCAAGAAGCTAGCCTTAAAAGGGAAATGAAGATCACATAGAAAAATGCAAAATGGCAGTATGTCCAGAGAAACAAAAGAAATTAGATGGAAGACTTTTATCTGATGTTGAGTTTAAAGGGAAGTTGATTTTTTGTGTAGCAATAAGAGACTTTGCTCCCCACCCAGTAACTTGTCAGCCTGATTGCCCCATACACAGTACCTTCTATTTTGCGTTTGGAAGTTGTAATAATGCTAAAATCTGGCTTAATGTTTGACTTCAAGTATATGTGAGAGACTTCAATCAGTTGTGAAACTCAACAGCCTCATTCAGTATTAGCAATCTCCTCTTATTACTTAGATCTGTTACTATTTACTTGCTACACGGTAAGCCCTTTAGAGACACACAAGAAAATCCACGTCTGCCCTCCAAGCAAACTGGACTGAGCACCAATACTGTGGTACTGCTGAGCTGTCAAACAGCTCAGGACAGGACACCATGCTGCCATCACTGCTGAGCACTACCTCACCTGGTGGCCTTCTGCTGAGCCAGTGTCACTTCACCTGGCTTACTATCCATCCGGGAAGAGTGATTTGAATTACTGGCACCTGAAAGACTGATATACAGGGGCTTTTCACTGAGTGAAAGGGAGTGGTCTTGGAGACTGAGTGTGGTCCTGCTTTTTATTTTTCTATTAACACAGAATTGTACTTAGGAAGACTTGGTATAGGAATCTGTCAAGAGCATAAAGAACATGATTTCTGTATGACTGCCTAGACTTAAAGTTTCCCTGTCCTTCAGTTATTAGATTCTGGGATAGCATTTCATCAGCTCACCTCAATTCAGCAAGCCATTTAAGTATGTGCTTAACTTCAGTCAGGAGTTCAGGCTTCAGTAGTATTCTGGAGTGCTTAAAGTACAGTTGGCAGAAATAGGGTGCATATGCTTTAATTCCACTTGTCATCTGTGTTCTTTCATACATATCTGTCCCCAGGTCAGAATATCACTCAAGCGCAAGTTGAGCTGCAACCTCAGTTGAGGCCTGCGCTCTTTCCTGTTAATTATTCCTGAGGTTTCTCCTGTCCTCATTTTTTTCTTATGCTTGTTTTTAACAAGAAATAGTTACCTCTTTTTTTTCCTTTCTTAGGCCTTTTCAAGCCCCCTTATGTTCACGTGGAGGAAATTTTTCCATGTGCTTTCGCTAATTTTGACCCACTATTATTTCAGTTTGACTTCTCAACAAGTCAGACTGTCTGATGGAGCTCAGCAGCATTAACTGTTCTTCATGCAGGTGTTCAGGGTAGATGTGCAAGTCCCTTTTGATGTCTTGAATTACCTGTCAGTTCTCAACCATTTGGTTCATTTAACTCTTAATCAGAATGACTATATTCTGACAAAGGCTGGGTAATGCAGTCAGAATTATAATTATAGGGTCTATACTTGTGTCTGTTGAGTTTCATTATCTAATGGCCCGATATTGCTTCAAGGTGCTCTGATTCAACTACTGCGAGTAGTTTTACTGGATTGTGCACCTAGAGTAGGCCTGCATTCTTCAAATATACAAGAAGCCAGGAAACACAAAGTGAGCGAAGCTGGGTAGGCTGCACTGGGTGAGAGTGTAGTGCGGGCTGTAGCACCTTCCCCCCTTGCTTCTCTGGCCCCGTTCCTGCAGCAGTGCCAAAAGCAGGTGCTCGAAGAGGCCCGAGGTGGGACAGTGACACTGCTAGGAGCATTGCTGAGATCTTGTGACACCTGGTGCCTCTCCCTTGCCCGTAACACTTCTTTCCCTGCAATAGAAATAAGCTTGGTCCTACACTGGTTTTGACAAAACTGTCACTGTCACGCATCTTTAGATTGCATTCCCTCAGCTCCATGAATCCTCAAAGAGAACTGGTAATAATCTGGTGGCTGTCTCAACAGCTCGTTTCAGCAACCGAGGACAATGCTTTTCAGGGTCAGATAATTTTAAGACAAAAAACTTATCTAAAGCACTCCAATCTATCCTTTCACTCTTCTAGCCCAAGCTGTTCCCGCTTCGCAACCAGCAAGAGCTGGTGAGATGCTAGGGCTTCAGTGCAAGCTGTGTGACCTTTCCATGATATGTCTCTTCATCTCTAATTTTACAGTAGCCTCTAGAGGTGCCAGCCTCCGGGAGGTTATACTTATGTAACGTGAGAGGTGGCCAGGGAGCCTGCCTAGAGAGACAAGCTTGCAAAAGGTAGACACTTGGAAATACTATTATCTATTTTACAGACGGGAATTTGAGAGGAACTGAAATGGAGTGATTTGCATATGATTACACCGGCGTCTCTGGCAGACCCAGAAGAACCCTCTGGTTTTTATATCTTAGTTTAATATTTAATAATGTAACTAACAATATTGATTTAATATAACTAACAGTCCTGGCTACCATTTGCAGTGCTGGTGATTTTCCAGGATAAGCATTACTTCTCCTACAGACTGATACTCCCTTCAGCTAGCCATTCTGCCTTGGCTGCTGCAAATGAGGTGGCTATGAGCTGTTCTTGTCTTTGCTCACCTAGGCTGTTGGTGGACTCTTGTCACTGATGAGAGTGTGATAGTCAATTACCGAATTACTAGAGTTGGGCACTCTAGTTCCTTCAGCCTTTCAACTTTGATTAACAGGAGTAATTAATCGTACACTGATGAGGCTTGTGGTGACTAAGCCTACTGCAGTTAGGGGAGTAGCATGTAGATGCTGGGGAGCCAACTGTGAAGAAAGAAAGAGAACAGGAGAAAGAAGCTGTGTGGACTTTTGTTCCTTTGAAGTGACCTTTCAGTGCAGGTTCTTTACTTTTTCATTTCCTTTATTTTGTTCTTTTCCCTATTTGTTCTGAAAAGACTCAAGCATTCCTTGCAAAGCAATTCATATGTAAAAAGTTTTCACATTGGGATTCATCTGGTAAGGTCTGCAGAGGGGACTTATTTGCACTGACATGTTGGCAGCCAGACAACCTCTCCATTTTCTAAATGAAAGGAGAGTAGCAGCAGGACATCTTCTACCGTCTGCCTTTCAACGCTGGAAGAGAACCAAAATCTGGCCAACAGCAGTTTGAGGGAGCCAGCTATTTAGAAGCTGCAGAAATGCATGGACACTGGGAATGTAGCATACGGTTTGCCTTCTGTGAGAACCAACACAGACAAGTGACATTTGGGTTGGGGATTTTCTGGGATGGGGGGTGGGAAGCTTGACCTCGCAGATGCCATTCACTTGTCTTTTTTTTTTTTAGCATGACAGTTCCAAATGTGAAATAATCTAAATGTATTTTTAATTCTTGGTTGTAAAAGAAAAGGCAATCATACAGACTAAATAGTTTTCTCCTCCATTCAGTTCTATATTCTAGCATGTAACCAATGTGGGATCACTTTCCCATTTCCTTCCAACATACCTGCAGAGAAAGAGGATAAACGTGCCTCGAAAGCCTACTTTCCCCTCCCCCATCTCTGTGATACAAGTGTCAGGTTAAGAACACTAAGGTGAAGGACCCTCAATCCTATGTTAGGGGTATGATGGCTCCCTCCATATTTATCCATGTACCACAACATAGATGTGCTATGCATTTCAATCCAGCACAGATATACAGCCATATTAGAGCAACAAAAAAAGGTAATCTCTTGATTTCTGCCTTTGCCCTGAGTTAGTCTGCCAGGCACCAGTAAAATTACTTTGTAAGCTACTACCCAGTTGCAGCACAGCATACATCAGAGCATCTCGGGGAAAGGGGAGCAAGGTTTTTGTGAATGCGGTAATAAATAAATGGTAAATTATCACAACTTGCTGTTAATCCATATTCACACAGTCCTGCACATAGCTTACTGAAAAAGAGCGTGCACCTTTACTGTCACAGGCAACATCCTCCATGTTGAATGCTTCAGTATATGGAAGCCTCTGAAGAAAGGTCCACTTCTGCCTGGATGAGTTTTAAGTGTGTGTTTTTAGCTGCCATTAATCTTGGTATTCCTCTTAATGATGTTAAGGGCATTGCGAAGTTACTCAGTTAAGAAATCCTTAGTTGCATTGCAAAATGTGCTTTAAGTGGAAAAAGTTGTAGTGCAGAGATAATAACTGTCATGAAATAATGGAGTTCTCTATTCTTAGAGAGGCCAGGAGAGGGGATAGCAAAACTGACATCCTGGACTTCCAAAGGGCTGACTTTGTCTTGTTTAGGCACCTGCTTGACAGAATCCCTTGGGAGACGATCCTGAAGGGTATAGGGATCCAGGAAGGCTGGGCACTCTTTAAGAAGGAAGTGTTAATGGCTCAGGAGCAGGCGGTCCCCAGGTGCTGTAAGAGAAGCAGGCAGCAGAGAAGATCACCCTGGCTAAACAGGGAGCTTTGGCTGCAACTCAGGGAGAAAAGGAGAGTTTATGGCCTTTGGAAGAAGGGGCTAGCAACTCACAATGATTACAAAGACACTGTGAGGCTATGCAGGGTGGAAATCAGAAGGTCTAAAGCCCAGCTGGAAATTATTCTGGCTACAGCAATCAAGGACAACAAGAAATGTTTCTATAAGTATGTCAACAGCAAAACAAAGACCAGGGAGAGCCTCCATCCCCTGTGAGATGCAGGAGTAAACATGGTAACAAGTGATGAGGAAAAGGCTGAGGTGCTTAATGCCTTCTTTGCCTCAGTCTTTAATAACAAGACTAGTTGTATTGAGGGAATCCAGCCTCCTCAGCCAGAAGACAGAGACTGGGAGAACGACCCCCACACAATCCAGGAGGAGATAGTCAGTGACCTACTGCATCACATAAAACACACAAGTCTATGGGACCAGATGGGATACACCCGAGGGTGCTGAAGGAGCTGGCTGGGGTGCTCGCCAAGCCACTTTCCATCATTTACCAGCAGTCCTGGCTGACTGGGGAGGTCCCGACAGATTGGAAATTGGCCAATGTGATGCCCATATATAAGAAGGGTCAGAAGGATGATCCAGGAAATTACAGGCCTGTCAGCTTGACTTCGGTGCTCGGGAAGCTGATGGAGCAGCTCATCCTGAGTACCATCATACAGCACATGTGGGACAACCAGATGATCAGGCCCAGTCAGCATGGGTTTATGAAAGGCAGGTCCTGCTTGACAAACCTGATCTCCTTCTACGACAGGGCGACCTGCTTATTGGATGAGGGAAAGGCTGTGGATATTGTCTACCTTGACTTTAATAAGGCCTTTGACACCATTTCCCGCAGCATTGTCCTGGCGAAACTGGCTGCTTGCGGCTTGGATGGGCACACGCTTTGCAGGGTAAAAAACTGGCTGGATGGCCGGGCCCCAAGAGTTGTGGTGAATGGAGTTAAATCCAGTTGGCGGCCGGTCACGAGTGGTGTCCCCCAGGGCTCGGTTTTGGGGCCACTCCTGTTTAACATCTTTATGGATGATCTAGACGAGGGGATCGAGTGCACCCTCAGTAAGTTTGCAGATGACACCAAGTTGGGTGGGAGTGTTGATCTGCTTGAGGGTAGGGAGGCTCTACAGAGAGAGATCTGTTAACAGAGGTTATTTATCTTGAGAGGAGAAGTGAATGTCAGCCATATGCCTAAAACAATGTTGTCCTTTTCTACTAAATTAGTTACGAAGCCTTTAGTACCCATGAACACTGGTGATGCCTGCAGCATGAGCCCACCTGCCTAATGCAGGCAGCTGGTAAACAACAAACAGATCACAAATGTTTCTAAGGGTTCAGATGAACATTTTTCAGAAGGGACCCATGTGTCATGGTGAGTTCATGCTGCTACAGTGGACCATACATGGATGTGAAATCCAGTGGGAAAACATGACCTGGTATCTTTTCCAGTCCAACTGCCAGTTGTCTGTCTTTGTTAGGTGATAACAAACTGAACACTAGAAATATGATTGATGTCTGTGATCCAGTAAACGATGCCTATGTACAATAGCTTTCACACCACCTCTGAAGGAAACAGAAGGTCCTTTCATTATTGAAGAGGGAGTTTTTGGTCAAGGCAACTGGAGCAGGAAATCTAATAACTTAAAGATCAATGTTTCCATAACTGTTTTACATTCAAAAATCAGTGCTGCTGCAAACTACAAGAAAAAAGGCACTTAGTGGCAAAAAAAAAAAAAAAAAGAAAAAGAAAAAAAAGATAATATCTTTAAAGAATAAGTCCTATAGTAAATTTATCAGATCAAAAAGTGAAGTATTGCTGGATAAGCCCTTATTACCCAGTGTCAAGCTCAGTAGCATGTAAATGAATGTAACAGAGATGATGAACTGCTCAGACTTTGGCTAATGTTCATAGGAGTGATAGAGTTGATGAGAATTTGAAGTACAAAAGGTTTTTTAGAGCAATATCACTGTGGTTTTTGAAAGATGTTATTAAGGGAAGCTAAAACACTCATCACAATCTTTTCCTTCCTTAAATATGACTCTTGTGGTTAGAGCTGACTGTGTCCCTCTAAAGAGCAGCTAAGCTATAGGGGCAGCTTGTATATAAATGACAACAGTTGATTTAAATTGCACGTTGATGCTCAGGCTGATGGTCAAGGAAGTACATTAAAGGTAAAACTATAAAGCAGGCATAGCAGTATTTGGGAAGGCACTTGTTCCCTTTCTCAATCTCTGCCTGAAGTTGCAGTGATAGGCATGGAGGTGGACAAGAAACAAGAGCTTGGGAATGCCAGCATGAGCGCTTGTGAACTGCCTCACTTATCTGAGGAGGAGGAATTAAACATGCATATGAGAAAAGGACATTTTTTGAGGTTTCATTAATAAAATCAGGGAAAGGGTGGATGGGGGAGTCGACAGGAGAGGTGTCTCACAGGGCAGGGAGCCAGGCAGCTCCAGCAGATGGGCAGCAGTGAGACCTGTGGGGAGGAAGAGCAGGAGACTTGCCCAGCAAACCCTTGTTACAGTACTCACTAGACTGACAACCTGGTATCAGAAGCTCCACCTATTCCAGGGATTAGCAGAAAAGCTTTTCAAGCCCTGAGTGAGTGAAAGGCTTCGGGTTGGTGACCTTTTCAGGCAGCCACTGGAAAGCCAGGAAAGACAGATTTCCACAGGGGCAGCTGTTGCATGAGGAGACAGCAATCCATGGCAAAGGGAAAATTGGAATATGTTTTTTCAAATATTTATAAAACAGATGACTTAAGAAATTTACCTGGCAGGAGGGTTCATTACATTTGTTTTCCCAGTCAGGATTTCTCAGACCTATATAACAAGCAATTTTTACTTCCTAGACTGTACGACTGGGAATGTGGGCTTCCCACTGCTTGTTTTCCTCATGTCCAGATTGGCCTCGAGAAAAGCATGATTGCAAAACAGTAATAGATACAATAGCTTGCATTTACCTAATCTGATGAAGTTGTAGCGTGGTTCAGCTGAAGGTAGTGGTATTAACATGGTGCAGTGTTTAAAATGTAGTTCATTTGTTCTCTCTCTGTAATTACCACTCCAATCACCTTTCAGATCACAGGCACTATCCTTTGCCTCCTTTCATGCCCATCTAAATAAAGTTTGTGTGAGAAACCCCAGGTTTACAGGTTTTCATGCTACAACATGAAACAGCAATTAAGGAAAAAGGAAAACCCGCTATCTTGTACTGAAGTAGAAATGTAAATAAAAAAAAATACTGAAGGCATGCTGGGTTAGCATTTGGGTATTCCCGTGGTTATTGCAGGAGCTTTCTCCCACCTTGATGCTCATGGCTCCAGTCCTAGCTGCAATTCCTTAGTCTTGCAGTTTCTTTTTCAGCTTAGATTTTCTCTTCTACAGACAAGGGAGAGGCAGACTTACAATGGAACAGATATTGTTCAGTCCTGTATCTTGCTCTTTAAGCACCTACTGGTATTTTGCAGTGGGGTCAGTGTAAACACATGTATCTGTAAAGCAGCTCTTAAAATGACATACTAAAATCCTAATTTTTATGTTGAGTTTATTGCTTGGGCTGAGTGTATCTTTCTCTGGCTTTCAAGAGCAGCAGCTTTGGTGAGGAAGATAGGGGCAACAGAGTTAGCCAGAGCATTGTGGTGCTCCAGAATAAGGATATTGTGAGTCATTTCACCCCTGCTGGCTGGAAAACTTTATTTTTTTAACTGATTTTTTGAAAGGGCCCTGGATTGTTGTCAAGTGTATGGCAGTGAGGGGAGGAAAGAGGGATATAGGAGGGAGTGGCAGCTGGAAGAGCCCTGGTAAAGAGTATGGAGTATGGTCTGTCACTGCACTCCTCTGCTTCTTCTGGGCTGTACTGACACATGTTATAGGAATGAGTGTTGTTGCAAGAGGACAGAAAAGGACCAAATGTGAAGACACCCTCAGCATTATGTGTGTGAAGAGCTCCTTCACCAGAAGTATGCTTGTGCTAATCCATACATGCATGCACACAGAGGTACCTACACACTTGCTTCTCCCTGTCTCCCAACTGCAACGACTCAGACAAGCACCAGCCAAGGGAAGAGACAACTCTGTTACAGCTAGTCTTGAGAGGAAGAGACAAAAGCATAAACTGAATGATCCAAATCTAATAGCTGAGAGTTAGAATTGCAGAAATACTGAAATTGAAGGAGGTTGTGCTTGTTTTCTTTGGGTGAGTTAACTGTGCCCATATTGCTCTTGTTTGTGTGTGTACATGTATAGCGTGTAGAGGATTAAATGAGTAATCACGTCCTGTGGGGCATAATCCGTAGTTCGTGATAATACCAACTAAGGCTAATCATAACTCCTGCTGTATTCTGTTGGAGGACAAAGCAATCTGATCTGAAATTATTTTAGAGGGGACTAGGAAGAAAAGAAATACTTGCATGAAAAGGGGTGCATATACAGTGGTCACCAGGCCAGGAGGTATTCATTGCATTTAGTCCCTTGAATTAGAAGCTCAGTGGCTGCCTTCCCCTTTCAAAAGCGAGGGGAGATTCTGCTTTTCTTGTAGAAGCTGGACGCAGCTGACCCTGCTCTTTTCTGTTGAAGTCAGGTAAATCTGCTGGTTTTGTGAGTGTGGCCATAAAGCCATGTGCCAGCTCCTGACACAGAAGGTTATTGAGGCTGGTGCCACTTGCCGAAATGGCAGCACGGTGGAAGGTTCTAACCTGAATTGCTTCAGGCTGACCACAGGGCAGGTGTGTGAATATAGGATACATTTGTATTTGAATCTAGCAAAATAGGTTGGAAAAGCAAAGGTAAAGCTGCAATGGGCATGTAGGGAAAAAAGTACAAAGGGGGAGAGTAGTATGTGAGGTGAACAGGAAAAAGAGGGAGAGAGCATAATTATTTTGGGGAATATTTTGCATCTGAATGCTGGAATTTTCCAGAATGCAAATCAAACTGACACTTGGAAACATCTGCACGTGTGTTTCCAGCTCACAAAATACTCTGATTGCAAGAGGCCTGTTGGTATCAAACACTCTTTCAAAAGATGGTCCTTTCCAATATATAGTCTTAATTCTTTACCTAACATTATACTGCAATAGATAAAGATATGTATGATATCACAGACTAAGATGATAAAAAATAATGTTGTGGATGATATTCATCCTGCCTGCATGAAGCCATCTGCCTTAGCCCTTTCCTCTGAGACAGGACTGCATGCTGTAAAGCAGAAAGTTTGAAGCAAGAGCTGAGAACATAATACCACATCTCAGAATATACTCCGTACATCATGACTAATGATTAGTTGCAATATTATTTTATTTCATTTTAGTTTATTTTGATACCTCTTAAGGGAAGCTTATCTTCTTTTTGATATCAAAGTGTCTCTATTTATTCTAGGATTTATTAAAAAAAAAGATCATGTGATAAAAATACTACGTATTTCAACTATTGTATTGCTAGGTTATATATCACAAGTGTCAGACTATGAATCCATCAGTTGATTCTCTTGACCATCTATGAAATGATTAAAAAGTATGTAAATAATAAAACCATGAAAAATTAACTAAAAATCAAAATGAAATCTTAAACTTGTAAAACAAATATATGAGAATTCTAATGCAAACATTTTTACATTTTCTCCTCACTGGAGATACTATTCGGTTTTCATAAAAACTGTTCCATTTTGTCTAAGCAAATTTTAATGCTTTTTGACTGGTGAAATTGATGCAGAATCTGAATCCCAGGAACATTTTTTCAGCCTTCCCTATTTGCAAATTATGTAAACTGGTAAACAATTATAAATGCAATCATTTATTTTGAAGAAGGAATTTTTTAGAGGTGATGTGTAAGACAGATCACAGCAGACTTGAACAGTCATTATGGATCTTACACATATAGGAAACTCAGAATTTGGCAGTAGATGAGCCTACGTAGTTCAATATCTTGACTAAACTAGTGTACAAGAAAATCTGCATATGGTATCATTTGTGTGGCATGTAAGTTACAGGGCATAAATCCAAGTGGGTATGGTTGTGATAAACATGTTTATGTACAGCTTGCTCACCTGTTAGGGTTTACTTTCCTGGACCAAAATATTGGAAGATTTTGTTTGTGTTTGTTTGTTTAAAGCTATTTTTGCAGGACTATATCTGTAATGGATACAAATGTAAAGATGAGATATGTAATCATATAATACCATGGCCCTAATGTAGATGAACTCTACTGACCCATTCTAGCCAAAGTAACATCATGTCCTAAAGGAGGATTTTTGTATTTTTATGCCCAAATGTTATCATGCCTATTCAGCAACATTAAATAGAGCAAGGCGTAAGAAGAGACTGAAAAATAGAGTGGTTGTCAGAAGAGCTCTGTAGTCTGCTGTCACAACACAAGACAGCACTGACGTTTCCATTTTTTGAACTAAAAATGGTTTGTTACTTATTCCTATCTAGAAAACGAAGCTAAATCTATATGCCTAAAACCAAACAAAATTGTTCTTAACCCCATAGACAGGCCTAAATCATCCCATTGGAGTTGTCTTGTAGCTCACTTAGAAGTAGCAAAGATCTTTTATGCAAATACTGAATATTACCAGGCTGAAATTACTGAAGATATGTGTGTATAATTGCATATGCATAGAAGATGGTAAGGAGCATAATGATAAAGTGATCCATTCCATAAGACCATGGGAAGTCTGTCTCTGGTTTTCCATGAAAATCTTGGGAGTTAAAGAGAGAAATGGAAAGCAGGAAAAAATGAAAAGAAGGGCTTTTTGAACTCCTGCTAGTGCATTTGTAGCTATAGTCACCTACAATACTTTCCTGGGGATTAAGAGAGATCTCATGATCAGCCTATAAATCACAGTGGCTCACAGATCTTCATAGGGTGTTTCTACTTCTTGCAGAAGCCTAATGTCACTACTAGCAAAGTAGACAAGCACCCCTTCCTATGTGAGTAATGTATGTATGGTTTTAACAGGTGAATGCATACGTCGAAGCAGCATAGTTATGTCCAAGTGCTACCTTCATTCTCTTCCTCTTCCTTTGCCATATGTGCTGAATTTTATGTCATCAAGTATTAATTGCTTCTTGGGAGTTTCTCACTAGAAGATCTCAGCCTGGTGCTTGCAACTAGAAACCCACAACTGTGTGAACATCCCAGAGGATCTAATTCACCTGGGCTGCCCTGTATAAATTTTGCCTGAAACCGGTGCTCACATTACATAGCTTGTCTTACTGCTTTACTGTCAGTAAAGTTGGCTGAAAGGGCTGAGCCTTAGCAGCAGGCATATGTTTCACAGTTTATAGATCTGCTCTAGAGGATGTAAGCTGGAGACACCCAGTGCTGTTTCAACATCAGAGAGTGCTCTGGCTCTATGCTGCTTGCACTTTGTGGAGCCATTACTACACTGGACAAAGCAGGTGTAACTCACCCTCACCCAGGTTGCAGTCATTTGGCACAAGGCTGCAGAAAATCAAGGTCATAATTTTAAAAAATTATGAATGTGTATTTAAGTGTCAAAGAATGGGAACAGTTATGGGATGTTCAGTGGTGCCTTCATTCTTGTTTGACGGGCTTACAGGACCCTTGGCTTTTCTTTCTATAGTTCAGGGATAAGCAGCAGCTACTACATCCTTTTCCCATCAAGTTCACATGCAGGTTCATCACCAGTGAATTGTCTTCCATAAAAACGTTCCATCCAGTTATTCTTTACAACAAGAAGGTTTTCTTGATGCTAGATGGCACCCTGTGTTTTATGGGAATTATTATATTAACTGCATTTCCTGAAAGCTTATTATTCTACTTCTCTCACAGTCTGGGGCTGTTTTACTGTTGCTGGCAAACAAGATTTCATATTTATCCATCATGACCTTTATGATGAAGTTTGAGTCTTCCACACTGAAACTGAGGTAACATCTCTTCTCTGAGAGGGTCAGACAGCCTGCTCAGGCTTTCTGACTGCCTGATATTGTGTGATATACCTTCATTCTGCCTGTGCTGATGGGTTTGCTGAGAGATGGAATTGGTAAGGTGACCCCTACTTTTGGGATGGTTTCCCCTGCTTGAAGCATTGTGCTGATGCGTTGCTCAGCATTGGATGCATCAGTACAACACTCTTGCATATAAAATACCAAAAATGCTCTCTCTCTGTGCTTTGCAGCCCTCAGTGCTCTGTCGCTTGTATAAGCTGCTTGTGTTAGGAAGGTACATTGACTCCTTTCTTTCATGTGCTGAACAGTTGTTGCATGACTGAACTGCCCTTGGGCTTCAACTGTCAAATGCGGAAGGGAGAAAAAGGTCTCTTTCACAACTGGATTGATGAAATTGTCAAAGAATATCAGTAGTGTCTGAGTCAGATATGCATGCTTGTAAGCATAGGAAGATGTGTTCCTGAACAAAATGACAGATGGCAAGATGGTAAAGGTTTTGTTGGTGTAACTAAACAACTGGATGTGTAAGGGGACATCCTGTAGTTGTGTTACGTGGCTGTAATTCATGCATTAATGGTTGGATACCTCATCAGTTGATGGAATTTCTGCTTGGATGTTAATTGCACAGGACGCAAGTTCCTCTTACTCTAACCCTGCAGTTTCACATTATAGAACTTCATGTTGCAGTTATCAGCCAGAGTTACTTCCTAACACATTAGTATTTCCTCGACTAAAAAGGAACTCGAGCATATTTCTAATTAGATGTTATTTCTCAATGTTGCAGAAAGGCTACTGTGTCAATGACTGTGCTTACGGGCAACATGGTAAGATAAATGCCAGTGAGGTATTCAGCAATTTGCTTATAAATCAGGATTCATGTAAAGGAAACGCTTTTCTATAATAATGTTGCTCATTGCAAGTATCACTGCTTTTGTATCGCTGGAGATTTTTTTGAGCGTTGTGGCAATCAGCTGGGATCAAGAGAGGAGCAGTCACTCCTCACAGCTGCTGTGTCAAGTTTGCGTACCTCTCAGCAGTGTTTTCAGATACACGTTCTCATGAATTCTTGGTGGGGAAGATGTTTAACTTTAGTGTGCCCTGCTGAGCATCATATGATACAGTACCACATGTTACAAGAGAGTTTACAGAAAGTGACTGAGAGTTTCAGAGATGACAAGCACTGAGTGCTGATTATTTCAGGAGGAATCTTAATACATCATTACAATCATCATTGAATAAGAAGGACATAGACCTGCTCAAGTGGGTCCAGAGGAAGCCACAAAGATGATCAGGGGGCTGGAGCATCTCTTTTATGAGGACAGGCTGAGAGAGTTGGGGTTGTTCAGCCTGGAGAAGAGAAGGCTCCAGGGAGACCTTATAGCGGCCTTCCAGTACTTAAAGGGGGCCCACAGGAAAGGTGGGGAGGGACTCTTGATCAGGGAGTGTAGGGAGAGAACGAGGGGTAACGGTTTTAAACTGACGGAACATAGATTTACATTAGATATAAGGAAGAAATTCTTTCCTGTGAGGGTGGTGAGACACTGGAGCAGGTTGTCCAGAGAGGTTGTGGATGCCCCCTCCCTGGAAGCGTTCAAGGACAGGTTGGACGGGGCTTTGAGCAACCTGGTCATGGCAGGAGGTTGGAACTAGATGATCTTTAAGGTCTTGTCCAACCCAAATCATTCTATGATTCTGTGATTGATCCTCTTGCATTAATCCTGAAGGCAAAATGGGAGCATTGGCTGCTTTCAGCAACTGCCTCCCCAGCTGATCTCTTCTTGCCCTCCCAGGACTCCATCTCTCCTGGGACTGGAACCCCAGTGAACACCAAATTCTGGGAAACACCTGCTTATGTGCTGGCTCCAGATTCTGCCCCTAGCACCAACTCTTCCTAAAACCACACTTGGCTTATCCAGGATGCACAGTTCAGTTTTATACTGGATGAATTACTGGAGTTTCTCTTACTGTTGTAGTATAGCAAGTAGCAAGTGTAATACTAGTATTCATTGATTAAGCAGCAGCACAGTGGCATTAGCTCTCCTGCTACATGGTATCTGAGGATCTAAGCCACAGCACTTGAATTTCTTGGATTTTTCTATCATACTTTTATTGGTTATCACCTTCTATCATGGAAAGATAATTCATGTTATCTTCAGTTAATTACTTTTTCAATACCTTAAGGATGTGCACAATCTCCAGTCATCAGTAGCATGAGATGCATAATTCGGGTTATAGTAGCACTGGCTGAATATCTCTGTTTGTACATCCCACTGCAGATAATTTTTGCCAGACTTTTGGAGGACTGTAGACCTCTAGTTTACCAGTCCCACTCTCAATCTCCTCATTATTTCAGTTGCACAGATATAATAATTAGATTCTATATTTTTCAAACTTCATAGACTAGGCAGGGACACAAAAATTCCTTTGTAGATCTTTGTTACCACTTTGTATGCCAGTCATTATTTTGCTCAAAACCAAGACCAGGTGAGGTTCGGTCCCTGCTACAAACCTGCTTTGACCAATTTACTGAAGCTAAGCTGGTACACACTGAGCATTTAATTAACATTTAATGTTCTATCTAGAAAAATGTTCTATCTAGCAAAACAATGTCTGAATTGTATTGCATCAGCTTGCACAGGTCTCCACCTTTCTGGGTATGACTGCACTTATGTGCTAGTCCTGACAATTGTGCTTGTGAAGGCTGGCAAAAAATACATGAAAATGTACTGCTCTGACTATACACGTGCTAGAGGTGCTTTATGAAGTTGTCTTGTTACAGAGTTTGAATCACGGAAAATTTGTATTTTTCTTGTGAGAAATGCTACAGACCTGACTCCATTGCAGAGTTTTTCTAGCCCAGTTCTGCCAGCTCAGGAGGAAAGAAGTGCATGCCCAGTGACTGCCCAGGACGGAGGGCTGCTCTCCATCACTCCTGTTTGTCTCCCAGATTGCTTGCTCCTCTATGTAGATATATGGGTATAATGCTGATTTGTTTATCTGATACTAATATTACTAAATTTCTAAAGGCCACATTGAGACCCCATTGTTTTGGGTACACAACAGGTATGCAACAAAATATCCCCTGCTCCAAACAACTCATCATGAAAAAAAAAAAATCTGGCCCGATTTCTAATCTTAATGGTCATTCTGGGTAACTCATTCAGGATTATATGATAATAAACAGCCAGTTTCTTGAGCAGAATTGCCTATAAATGTCTAGTTGACACAGTAGCTATGTGATGCATATGCTAATTAATTAGCATGGTTCAGTGATGTTTTATGCTTTTAGTAACATACATCAGTAGTCGTGCTGCAAAGGATATAAACAGGGGGGTTTTTAAGTACTTTTGATCATTAAAGATGCAACATTGAGATTTCTGGTGTGTATGACTCCTGAAAGTATCATGAAATAGGCAAATTATTGAATGTGCCAGCTCTGGGTGTTATTCGAAGCCATTGTGTTTCACATATTTCTGTGTGCTCATGCCTGCATTTTCTCTATTCTTAACCGGGTTTACTCATGCCTTTTGGAATTACTGCCATGCATAAAACAAGGTGCTCATGCTGTGGCCAACAATGAAGGAGCCACAGTGGTTTGGTGTGTCTTGCATGCTTCTCTTGAGCCTCTGCTGCTGGTCACCTTGGAGACAAGAAGTGTCCTGGACTGTCCCCACAATTGCTTTAACCGAGTGGCAGCTCCTACATTTTCTGATTCATGTGTAATTACTGGCATTTCTTGAATAATCTGTGGCTGTTCTGATGTGAGGCTTTTACTATAACCCATGATGGTGACACATTCCCAAAGCTTCTGTATTCCTCCAGGGATAATATTTACTCTTTAATTTGGAAGTTTAGCAAACCTTATTCCAGTTCATCAACAGTGGTGTGAGGAAAGTCCCAGAAGGGATATAACTCTGCTAGCTTTTCCTACAGCTGATACCACAAATAGATACTCCAAGAGGACTGAGTGCATGTTTACAGCCTTTTAACACAAAAGAATACTGAAATACCTCTAGAGATCATGGAGCATCTGTAAAACCATATTTATCTTGAGCCAGCCAGCCCTAATGTATTCCGCGTTCTTCAGCTCTCCCCTTGGCCCTGGGCAATGACCTGAAATAGTTCTGGGTATTAGCATTTTATATATTTTTGGTTAATGCTATTGACTCCAGATGAAGTTTTAATTCTGCCAGCAGTGCTTCTTTAGCATCAGCTCCCCATCTTATTCTACTTCAAAATGTCCTTTTAAACGTTAGTTTAGTTGTTGATAAACTAACAAGAATTGTCATAGTATTGGAGTGCGTATGTGCCCTTAGTGTTCATACCACATACCACGCTCCCATTACTCAGCAATACTTTGGTTACTCACCAATAGCCTTTTTCCTCTTAATAGTACTATGTACTCTTAGTAGTCATCAGCAGACAATTTCTTTCTTAAATAGGTATCTTTAGGTTTCATAGCCTATAAAAAGCAGGTTCTTCTTCACGCTTACCACATGTTGTATACAGTCCTTGCTCATATTTCATGCCAGCACCTGCTACTGGTGCTACTAGTTCAGTGAGCCCCAGAACTGGCATCACCTGATCTCTTAGGGGTTTATGTCTCATGTTGAATGAGCTGGTGCCTAAGAAGATGCAGCGTCCAGACTCTGGTGTCTAATAAATATTGAGTTTACCTCCAAGCCTATACTTAGTGGCAGCGATGTTAGGTTTTCTCTCTTCTGCTCAGTTACCTGTTCACAGTAAACTTGTAGGAACTAATACCTTTGCACTCTATCTCTGTCAGAATAGATTTAAATTGGATCAGTGTGTTCAAACATTACTGATGGGGAACAGACAAAGATACATACTCCTTGACTTCCTTATTCTCTTACTGTCTTCTAAAGACAAGGCTAGAAATTCAACTTCAGGTGGATCTGCTTGATCTATGGGCAGTTAATAGTAATGAAATAGTAATGAAAATTTGCATTGTGTCTTTTTTTTTTTTACTGTCTCAGGCAAATCTCATGCTTTGGGGAATAAACTTTATAGGAATCACAGATAATAAGTAGATAATTCATTATTCATATCTGTCTGCTGGGGGAAAAAATGTCACAGAGTGGATAGGTGACTGGACCAACTTTTTGTAATGAGTTGATGAAAGGGACAAAAAAGAAAAGCTCACACATGCTAACTGATTCCTCTGCCTTAAACAATGAACATTTATTTCCTTTAAGATTATTTGACTTTAAATAAGTCTTGTGAATATGATTAACATGCCCAAGATTATCCCGGAGGATAAATTATTCATGCAAATTACACATTTATAAATGATATACAGAGATATATACAGATTTCTTTAATTTCTCTAACACTCTGGTAAATTTGAAAATGAGATTTTTTTTTTCTTCTGAAAACCTTTCTTTGCAGTGCTGTTAAGTAGCTTCATACTAGATAAAAAAGGATAAACAATGAAAAAAGGGCCTGACTGCAGAGCTTACAGAGTGAAGGAATCGGATAGAATAGAATAGAATAGAATAGAATAGAATAGAATAGAATAGAATAGAATAGAATAGAATAGAATAGAAATATTTCAGTTGGAAGGGACCTACAATGATCGACTAGTCCAACTGTTGGTTTTGAAGTAGTTCTGTGTGAGAGTGAGCCACATTTAACCCCAAAAGCTGGCAGGATACAGTGTTAGCTCAGATGTAACTTAAATCTAAGAGTACTGTAGATCAGAAATGAATTTTGAAAATTTCATGCATGAAGACATAAGGACATAATCAAATCTCAGGTTTGAGGGAAGACTCCAGCTTCTTGGTGTGTTCACGTCCTTCTGCGTTACAGAGGTGCGAGTGCTTCTCCCAGGACACAGTCTACCATTTCAGGAAAGGTGCTTACCTAAGTTTAGGCTGGAAGATAAAACAACTTAAATGAAAAATTTGTGTGCTAGAAGCATCACAGTGATTTTTATCTTGAGATTTTAAAGGGCTGGGAGTTCAGAGAACTGTTTTTTGAAACAGTTCACTGTTCAGAGCTTTATTCAGGTCTTACATGGTTCTTGATGTGGTCTTTCTTGCAGTAACCCATGGCAGTAACATACAGCATTGTGTCTGCCACCAAGGGAAAAACAGTATGTAATCTAGTGGGCGGGCAGGTGGAGAGAAACCGGGGCATCAGCAAAAACACCAACTACTTTATTGTTGCAGTTTTAGTTGTAATTTACTCTTACAAGTAAATTGTATGACCAGTAATCTCATGAAATAAGAAGACATCTGAAGATGATCACATCTAACCACAGAGCTTGGGCTGGATAAAAATCAAGGCACCAGAAATTAATCCTTTCATGTTTTATGAAAATGCATGGTCAGATTCTTAGATCTGACTTCAGGTATTATGGTTTACATCCAGTGTTGAACCAGAATGATCTGCAAAATCTCTAAAAGGAAATAACAAGTCTAAATACTTCAGATGAGCTTGTAATTTAGTAACTGGAAAGCTATGTTATGTCATGTTAATAGGCTAAGCATATTACAGTAAAGAGGAGGCTCAAAATTACAAAAGTAGTAGACAGAATGGGTACAAACCTTACCTTCAGTTTGTGTTACTCCTATAATGATCTGGAGGTCAAAGGTTATATAAAGTACCTTTTTCCAAAGTGCCAACCACATAAATGTTAGCATGATAGGTAGACATTCAAACACTATGGACTTGAAATATACAACGAAAATAAATAGAACTGCTTCAAAACTCAAAAATCCTGTTGCTTGTGACTGACAAATAAGATTGACTTCCTAAGAAGGTGAAAACACATCGTCATGATGCTGCTCACCCCTGGTGAGGCACATACACCAGCTTGTGTCCCGTGAGTGCATTCCACCTCAGCAGCACCACCCATACCAACACACACGGCAGGAAGACCTGCAGCTTCGTATGGGGCGTATCTGCAGCAAGGGTGGTGGTGATGGCTGCTGCGTTTCTTCAGTGACTGCTGTCGCCCTGTGAGGAACAGTACGCAGGCATGATTCAGCATGTGTCAGAGAAGGGGATAGTTGTTCCTTGTCTGGGTCCGCTGCTACTTGCAAGTTATGTGTTAAGCCTTTGAACACAGAAGTGGCTTGAACTTGGACACCTGGTCCAGGGATCATCAGGTAGATGCCTAAGTGTTCTGACATTAAATGGAGACAATTACAGGCTTTTAGAAGACACAAAATAGGTAAGCATACGTAGTTATGCAACTCGAAGGAGGATTTTTAGAAATCACTTTGTTACAGATACATATTTAAATTTTAGTTGAGCAGAAATTCTACTCGAGTGAAATTTAGACTCTGAAGTATCTCAGTAAGTCTAGAATTTAGTATCAGATGATTGGTTTCTATTTTACAGTACTTCTATTGATTTTAAAATAATATTTAACCCAAGCAGCATTCATTTGCTCTATTGAGACAAGAATTTCCTATTCATTTGGAGTTATTGCTGATGTTCTTACAGAGATTATTTGTTTGTCACCTCTCACAGGACCAACATTAATTTGGTCACAGACTGCTCAGGGGACAAACTGAAAATTGATCTGAAACCCCAGAATCTTTGTTTCCAGGCAGTTCTTTGCCCTGGCTCACCGTGCAGCACCCCAAGCACCAGTGCTGGCACAGGGCAGGCGGCAGGAACATGTGGCCAGCAGCTGGAGAGCATGGGAACCACTTGCAGCAGCGACTTGGGTCTGTTACACCAGCAGCATGTCTGTGGGTTACACAGTTTTCCCACTGCGGGAGAGGAGGCAGAAGGGAGCTCTGGATAAGATCAGGTTGGAAAAGATCAGATGTTCTGAGGAGGCAAAAGGAACTGAGCTTATCTAGTCTCCCAAAAGGATTACTGAAAACACGGTATAGGATAAAAGCAGTGCAGCCTATAAGCAGTCATTCATAAGGTGAACAGAGTATATTCAGGTGTTTTGTGAAGCCAGGCTGGAGGAGCATTCCTGCAAGAGAATATTTTCTCTATTGCGTAAATAATTAAGCAGTGGTGGTGTTTTGCATTTAGGCAACAGTATTGCTATGAAGTAGTCATCAGTAATACAAACAGATAAGAGGAAATAAGAAACCAATTTGGGCCAGAGTATTTAAAGTCACACAGAAGAGGGACAGTTCTTTTGAGATTTGTGGAGAGCTGAAAGCTTTCTACAACAGGCTTTAAGTCCCCTGAACCAGCAACTTGGCTGAGCAGGAGACAAGCAAAGTTTTATTGTTCAGGCATGGGAGCCTCTTTGCATAGTAATACTGACAAGATCTGTGTTACCCCTACCCAGAATTAGTAACTCCATTTGACTGCCTCCTTCCCCTGGTCCTGCAGCAGGACTGGGTGACTACAAAGTCTGTAGAAAAGCAACATTGGTACTGGTGAAGTTCTGTTTCTGCAAGACTTGCTATAATGGGTGAAAATGGAAAAGAAACAATTACCCTGTAATAGCGCTTTGTAACAGATTCTTTTTCAAAGAAAGTGATAGTAAGTAAATTCTAGTATAACCTTCATCTTCTGTGAGACTTTTGCTTCTTTACCCTGTAGCACTTGACTCGCACTCCTGTTAGAGGCAGGGGAGGACCAGTGTGCCCGGCAGCCCTCCCACTCCACGCTGCCTTCCATCTTGCAGGTCTCCTGCACACATTTAGATCTCTTCTGCTGAGCTCTGTAAAGCAGAAGGAGAGCACAGCTCCTTTGATGATCTTGATCTAAATAGCAAGTTGTCATCTGAATTAAAAGAGAGAGGCTGCAGCGGATGAAAGAGAAGCAATATGCTTTTTTTCTGGTCTAGCAGTGCTGTTATTCTACCCCTGTCCCAAGCCCATACACAAATAATTGGGAATTTGCTGTCTTAATGGCTGTTGGGTTTCTTTATTGTACCTCTGTGGCTGCGTGGGTGAATGTGAAAAGGGTTTTGCACATGTATGTACGTATTTTTGGTAGACACTGCACAGCTAAAGCCTCTTTTAATTTTCTCTCTAATTTATTTTTAATTTTGTACCCCCCAGGGGTAAATCCTTATTATATGATGTAAAATCATCTCTTCTACAAAGCAGCTTATTTGTTGATTTTTAATTTGAGCTAGCAGAGGCAAAGCTGTAGCTTTTTTCCAAACACTGAGAGCTCCTCTGTATATATAACTGTCAAATGTGTGTCTCACTGCAAAATTAGTAAAAAATATGAAACCTAAATCTATCCTCCTAGAAAGGACAAAGAGAGGGGGTTTGTATTTCTCCGTGTTAACAGTATGTTAGACTTCTGAATCTTAAAACATTCTTAATATGTGATTTGCTTTTAAATCTACATTACATTTGGATTAACCTGAGCATGAAGGCTTACATTTTCTAGCGCTGACAGAAGTTAAGGGTTTGTTTTTTGAAAGGGGATCTCCATCAAAAGATGGCAGTGTCTGAAGATGACATTACTCTGTGCACTCACATGAATTTATGTTCACTGACATCAATATGTGCTTTGGCTTGCTGGAAATGCTGCCTTTAAGCTAACCTGCACACTTTATGGTTTAATATTTGTTTATATGACTGGCTGGAAGCCTTAGTCACAGTCCTATTGAGATAATAACAAAAATACACTGTCTGACATAATCTCTCTTCCCTTTACATTCAGTGGGAGAGTCATTTGTTTTCAGAACACTGGTTATCTCATCATAAACAATTAATCTGGAATATGTTAGGTGAAAAAAGGTTTAAAAATGCTAGTTCAGGTGTAGGCATCTACATTCAGTCTTTCTGGCCTACAATGCGTACAACTCATAAGACCTGAATAATTAGTTTGCTTTGAGTTGTCATCAAGGGAAATAAAAAAACCCAGATTGTCTCTTTTTGTTTTGTTTTTAATTAAGCATGTTATTTTTTCCCCCACTTTGTTTTTATGCAAAGGTGGTGTTTATTTCTACTCAGGATGTAGACTTTTGAATGAAACTCTTGAGTCCCTCTGCTTCTTATTTTAGAGTTAAGTCAAGTTTTCCCACTTATCTCCCTAACTACCCTTTCCCTTCTCCTTGTCGTCTGAATTCACTGAGAATGCTATCTGTGACTGCTGTCCAGAGGTCCTGTCCTGCTGGCAGCCCACGCCTTCTCCATGCTGTCTTCCCCTGTTGCCTTCTACCGGGTCCCTCTTGCAAAAGCGTGACATTTGAATATGGTGGCTTTATTTCAGCCCCATGTCAAAACTGGGACTCCACCTGCCTCTTCCTTGATTTGTCCACAGCATTGGACTGACATTCAGCGCAGATGATCATCTTCTTTCTCCTGCCCTTGTCCTCAGAAAGTCTTCCACTTTTAGGAGCTATTCATTCCCTTCTATGAATTGTGATGACAATGCCAAAGAAATAGAGAGCAGTAAACAAATAACAGTCCCCAGATTAACGATGTTAAACATGCATTGCTTTTTGCTCAGATATACCCTCAAATGGGATCTGTCAGTTTTGCTCATGTTCATGCTTAACTGATATGTTAATGATAAATGATAATAATAACGTGAACAGAGGGACCCCGGTCAGAAGCCAGACTTTCTTGCACACTAAGTAACAGGAGATGCAGCAAGTGAGTGAAAGCAAAAACTAAATATGTTCCATAGAGAAAGATGCAGCTCCTGCACAAGATTTTTTTTGCAGAAACAAATTCTTGATTTTATCTGTCACACTGAATGCCATACATCTCTAAGCTTTCCACTGGGCAAGACAAAGACACATGCTGTGAAGCTAAACCAGTGTTCATCAGAGCTGTGCAGTGCATGCATAAATTCATTTCAGCATTTCTTTTTGCTCTGCCCAGCCTTGTCAGCTGAAACTGATCTTTTGCAGTTTGGAATATCTCAGAGCTGTATATCAAAGATAAAATACCACTTGCCGATTATTTTTCTTACTTCTGTCATTAACAAAGAAAGGATTGAGAAAGCAAAAGAGAGAACCATGTATGTCAGTTAAAATTGTAGAAGATTGAATTTCCACTTGTGAAAACTCTGATTTTACCCATTATCGAGAAGCCATGGACGCGCATTCGTTTTTAAAGCTACCTTATTTGGCCACATGTGAGCAGTACAGTGATCTGTGGCTGGAAATGGAAGCTGGAGAAAGCAAGCACTGGCAAACCAAAGACACCAAAAGAGTCCTTGAGGTGTGTCCGTAGTCCTTGCTCAGGCAACCTAATGCCAGTGCAGTTCTTGAGCCTGCTGCTTCCTTCTGCTTTGTAAGTACCACCAAGTTCCTACTGTAGCAAAACCAGATTCAGGTGGGATTTTCACTGTTGGAATAGAGACTGTAGTTTGGTGTCTTTGATTTTTAAACTTTCTCTTTACAATTAAAACAAAGAATCACTCTGAAATGTTAACTATGCCATTCCATTGCCTTTATGATTTCCAGCTGGTGTTTTAAAGGTATATCTGGGCTGCATAAAAATTAGAGATACAGTTTCAGTACTTGGCAAGGATCTATCTGTGTGTTTTACACTGATTCTAGTAGGATTTAGGATGTCTAATCTCAAATGCTTTTTTGAAAATACCTCCCTAAATATATTAAAAGATAAGATCTAAAATATTCCTCTTTCTGCATGCTCAGATCTTCATAACAAATGTCTGAAGGGTGGGATTTTATTTTTCATGAGTTCTGCTGTAAGTTGTTGGTACCAGGAAAGTGTGGTATGGTTGAATGTACCGACTCGTTATTTAGGGTCTTAAATAATTAGCCTACTCACCACCTTGTTTCTGCTACTTCTCTGTGGCTTACTGAGAGAAAGGAGAGGAGAGAGGAGAGAGGAGAGAGGAGAGAGGAGAGAGGAGAGGAGAGGAGAGGAGAGGAGAGGAGAGGAGAGGAGAGGAGAGGAGAGGAGAGGAGAGGAGAGGAGAGGAGAGGAGAGGAGAGGAGAGGAGAGGAGAGGAGAGGAGAGGAGAGGAGAGGAGAGGAGAGGAGAGGAGAGGAGAGGAGAGGAGAGGAGAGGAGAGGAGAGGAGAGGAGAGGAGAGGAGAGGAGAGGAGAGGAGGGGAGAGGAGAGGAGGGGAGAGGAGAGGAGGGGAGGGGAGGAAAGGAAGGAAAGCTTTTTAGCATTTACAGTTTTGCACTCAGTGTCATTACCACTGTAACAAATAATTAGGTTGTTGTATAATAATATCCCATTGGAAGTGTGTATGTGTGAGCATCTGTTAACGAACAATCGTCAAATGATTCAGATGCTTTGTTCAGGTAAATACCCATTTGAGTCACTCAGTGGGGCCAAGATTTAACATCTAAGATGTCTGAATCAACTTCTGAAGTAATTATCCATTTATCTGTGATTGCATCTTATAAGATTTGAGATACTCCTGTGCTGTAGAGAGCCTGCCATTTCTGATGGTATGGCAGCCCATAAATCGCTGAGTCTGTTTGAACCAGAGAGCAAACATGCTTGTGGTGAATGAAAATTACAAGGAAGAATTGGGAAGCCTGAGCAAGTTTTGGTGGCAATTGACAATAATGCCTCTTCTCTTCTGTAGTTTCCACCACTCATTTTGATGATCCCAGGCACTTAGAAAGTCTGCAGCAACAGGAATTAATCTGAGAATAATGGGGGGGGGTTGTGTGTGTGAAACTTTCAAGACAGTTCAAATTCCGTTTATGGTGCTTTGGCAGTACAGGTCAACCCTACTTAGATCCCTGTTTAGGCTACAGACTCTTGAAGACCTCCAGTAGTACTGTGTTCAGTCACAGTCAGTATGTCCAGCCTCTTTCACAGTGGGGTCCCATCATCTCTGGAGTTTACTGTAGTGCAAATAAGTAACAGGTTTGCCTACCCTCACTAATGAGTTATTTTCTTTTGAACAGAAAACAATAATAATCCCTAGCCTAGCATGAGGCATGCTTTGACCTTTTGAAAGTTGTGAGTTTGATCTGCAGGCCATATTGTACTCAGTCTTCACGTGGTGGAAATTAAGTACTGGGTGATTGACAGGGCTCCCGTAGAAGGCAGCAAACCTACCTACTTCAGAAATCGATCCTGGGAGCAGAGCAACCTGTCACACAAAATCTGTGCAGTCTTTCTCTAAACAAGCATGATATTTTGAACCTCTAGGATCATAATAACCATCCTTGGAACAGGATCTGTAATCTGCCCAAAGGTGATGCTGTTACTCTTCTGCTCTAATATTCCATCATATTTGCAAATATTGGTAATCTCCCACTCTGGCAAAACCCTCTTGCATCATGTGTGGTACAACATTTATCAGTATTTAGGGAAAGTATAATGTATGTAATAAACTGCTCTTTTCTTTAGCATTTTATGTGTATATATAAAAGTGAAACTAAGAACACATTTAGAGTCTGCCCAAACTTCACTTGTTTTTCCTGGCATTGTTTACATCTTAAGTGAAGTGACAACCTGACCCTCACATATTACTTCGCCAAGCTGGCTGTCCTAATATCTGCAAGACAAATAAGGTGTATTAGTTTTTACCTCTTTGCAGTACCTATTATATATGGTGCTTTTCAACTGCATATTATAAATGCAAGAGATCTTCTAGATAATTTCTCTTGACAGTCATGTATTTTGTGCATGTAAACCTAACTGTTTGACATAATTCTTCTTGTTGTTTGTTACCACAGGAGAAGAAAATTTGCTGGCAATTTTGAAGAGGAGATGGTGGAAGTATATGATCCTGGGGATAATAGATATAGAAGCCAATTACCTGGTAGTCAAAGCTTATCAATACACCACTCTTACTAGTGTACAGGTAAGAACTCAAAGCATTGTCCCTTTTGAGGTAAGGTACTAGGCTCGATGTGGTCCGTGGTGCAGCCTCCATTGGCTTCAATGCACTGATGGCTATTTCCTGCCTGTGTCTTCTGTGTACTTTCTAATACCATCTTGTAAGACACATTTTTTCATATTGGACTATTTTTATTACTCAGTATTTTCCAAACTGTACAAAAATATACTGGCTTTCTGTTTATTTTCCTGTGCTAAACCATTCACAATCACGTTTTTTACATAATTATTTAATTTGGTCCTTTAAGGAAATATTTTCAAATGGGCTGAAATGTTTTTTCTCACTTGATATTGTACTTGGAAAAAATATGAGCACTTCTTTTAGAATTCTGTAATTAGATCTGAGTGCAAAAGTTGTCATTAAGTAAGATGAATGTAGTTATGATGAAGTCATACTCTAATGCAAACAGTTAGATGCCTTATGTTATATAACAGCTTAACTGCAACTATCAAAAAGTGTGCTCTCCATTAAAAAATTATACGTGCATTGAACAAAAGCTAGGGTAGCAATTTCTCCAAAGATCTAACCTGTATATTTTAAATAAAAACACAAAGGAATCAGACTCCTTCCCATTTCAGTGGAGAAGTGAATAACAGAAACTTTTTTAAGAGATTGGAAATAGTCTGTCTTGGGAAATCATTGCATACTTCATTGCTACTTGTTCTAAAACAAACCTACTCCCTTTTTATGTTATCTCTAAATAACTGGGCAACACTAGATAGTGTTCAGTGTATTTTACACCTTATTTGCCTGAAGTTTGCATTAGAGCCAGTAAAATGGAGGAGCACCAGTTAATGTTCTGCAGAACCAAAGCGAATTAGGAATATATCTCTTCCATAGTTGAAAAGTGATATTGGAAAATACTGAGCTTGTTTAGCTGAATAAGAAGCAAAGCTAGAAGTATGAATTCAAGGAATCTGAATGTGCGGTTTATACTAAATATTCACAAATGCCTCTGCCGTCAGAATCTGGGTTTGACAATTCTTTGAAACATGCCCAGACGATGTGATATTGCTTTTAACACTTTTTGAAATCACATTACTCTGCATAAAGCATAAATCCATGTAAACCTCATACTGTCTGATTTTATAGCTACTAAAAGACTCAAAGAGAAAAACAGAAGCTGAATTGCTTATTTTGCATGTTCAAGAGTGTTGGTCCAAGAGTTCTTAATTCCCACACAAGAGTGTGTTGGGTTTGTGTGTGGTGGGTTTTTTTGGGAGCAGGGAAGGGGACTACAGAGGTGGCTCCTGTGAGAAGCTTCTCAAAGCTCCCCCGGCTCCAGGTCAAATCCACCTGTGTGTCAAGGTCAAGCCAATTAGTGATGGTGGCTGTGCCTCTGTGATAACATATTTAAGAAGGGGAACCTGAGAGGAGGAGTCGCTGTGAAGGAAATACCTATGCTAACATGAGGTCAGTTGAAGAAAGGAGGAGGAGGCAGGGAGGTGTGCCAGAGCAGAGATCCCCCTGCAGCCCATGGTGAGAGGGCAGGCTGTGCCCCTGCAGCCCATGGACGTCACTGGTGGAGCAGATGTCCACCTGCAGCCCATGGAGGATCCCACACCGGCGCAGGTGGCTGCAGCCAAAGAAGGCTGGGACTCTGAGGGAAGCCTGCATTGGAGCAGTTCGGGAAGAGCTGCAGCCTATGGGAAGGACCCACGTTTGAAGGTCGTGGAGGACTGTCTCTTGTGAGAGGGACCCCATGCTGGAGCAGGGGAGGAGTGTGAAGACTCCTTTCCCTGAGGAGGAAGGAGTGGCAGAAGCAACGGGTGATGAACTGACAGCAACCCCCATCCCCTGCACTGCTTGGTGAGAGGAGGTAGAGAAATCAGGAGCAAAGCTCAGCCCAGGAAGAAGGGAGGGGAAGGGGGAAATTGTTTTTAAGATATAGTTGTATTTCTCACTGTCCTACTCTGTTTGATTGGTAAATTAAGTGGTGGTGGTGGTGTTCAAATTAAATTGATGTTCTTTTTCTTCCTCAATTGAGTCTGTCTTTTTCCTGTGACCATAATTGGTGAGTCATCCCTCCCTGTCCTTTTCTTGATTCCCAAGCCTTTTATTTTTTCTCCTACCCATCCCTGAGGGGGAAGGAGTGAGCAAGCTACTTTGTGGTGCTCAGTTGCCCTCTGGGCTTAAACCACCTCAAAGAGAAAAGCAAAAGCTGAATTGCTTGTTTGGTGTGTTCATTCATAGCAAGTAGGAATAGCAGACTGAGCAACATGATCCAGGTCATTAAATCCCATCTTCCACAGCCACCAATAAGCACATATCAGAGGTTTGTCTGACCAGACCCATGAAACACCAATTCCAGAAGATGCAAACCATCCTGCTTTTCTGCAATGAACATGGTCTTTAGTGTAAGAGATCAAAAACTATAGTGTGAGGAGGAAGCAGGCACAAGAGTTCGTGGGCACTGCCTGTGCCTCAGCAGGGAATTTGTTAGCTGAAATGAGCTGTGGTCTCTTTTTAGACTGAGAGAGAAAGGAAAGGTGTAACAGGAGAACTGTCATTGGCACAGACAGCATCATGTCCATTTTAGACCTCTTCCACATAAAGATTACAATAGAGTTCAGGTCTCTTTCCCATGTAGCTTGAAAGAAGGAAGAGGTAGAAGCTCAAATTCTTTTGAGCTTTTTTCCAGGAGTGGAATGAATGCAGTGTCTCTTTCTCCCATAGTTGTTCTAGACTGCTCAGATACACATGGAGTGATGGTGAGTACCTGTTGCATTTTAAATTCACTTCATGCCTTAATTTGAATGAGCTTCTAGGTTTAGACAAGCCCAAAGATAAGGTGAGAATGGGACAAGTATGAGATAATGCATCAAGATGTTGAATCAAATGACACATTTTGTGAAATGTAGCCAAACAACACCCTATTTCATTTAAAGATGAAACAGAAGAAACTCAGAGGATTATTCAGCCTGAAACAGCATTGGTCGAAGTGCATAATGGTATGAAATGAAGACTGAAGAAGTGGAAATTAAAAGATTTTAAAAAGCAAGTTTTTCCTAGAGTCTGGTTTCTGAAGAAGCAGACAGGATCACTCTCTCAAGAGCATCTTCCAAAAGGTCTGATCATGCAAGAACACTACCTGTGAGGCCATAAATGCTCTCTGGCATGTAGCAAGAAGTGTTTAAATCCGTTCAGAACTGAGACCTGAGAAACCATTGCTACTACCACAATTCAGTACATCTTTGACTGAAGGCTGTGGGAGCTGTGCTGATGTATACATTGACTGAGAATTAAGCCCCTCATGTCAATTCAGGGGGATTTTATTCTCAACAGACTTTACACCAAGGCTTTTTTGATGGGGAGAATATAAGAGTTTTGAAATTGTCACTTCAATCAATGAGAAATCTTACAGTATTTTTATAGTGGTGGTACATGGACCATTTCAGTAGGAAATCAGTTTTACAGCATATACTTTTTGTCCACATGATATCTCTGTTCCATCATGCAAATTTAACATGTGAGTGTACTAAGCTTGTGGTGCCTTTAGGCAAAAAAAGTTGATCCCAGCAAAAAGCCAAAGTTTAACTGTAAAAACATACCTTTATTGCAATTGACTTGCAGTTCTGCTTTCACAAAAAAACTCCAAGCATCAACAGCTTTGTTTGCCAAGTAGCTTAGGACTGTCAAAGTTTCTAGTTTAATCTCCATCTTTGATTTGTAATTGATATTATCTCCTCATGGTTCCAGGAAAAAACTGAAAATGGTGCCCTACTTTTCCCCACTTTTTCACACCCAAGTCTTTCCTATACTTTCCTTTAAAATTCTCTTTTGGTTTTGGTCTGGGGAAACAGAATTTGCTAATAAACCTTCCTATATGTCTTTCATCAGATGTCTTCAGAACCACAGTGAATGGGGACACACAGGCATAAATTAGAGATGAATATGGTACCTAACCTTTACTTTTGGATGTGCTTCTGATTATCTAAAATCCTCATATACTCTGTAATTACTGTCTGAGAATGTGCACTCAGCTCCATCATAAGATGAAAACAAAGTCTTGTGAAGACTAGAAACACATAATTTTCCCTTTTTTTTAAAAAAAAAAAAAAAAAAAGAACACAACAAACTAAAAGATCTCACTTATAAACTAGGTGACATTAAAAAATTACATTGAAAACCAATGCACAAAATCCAGGGTACTCTTTAGGTACCTGCAGTGCAATCCAGGGGCAACTAGATTTAATAGAACAATCCAAGAAACCCACACCTCATTGTCTACATATCTAAAATGTCATAGACAACTAACATCCCCTGGTCTATGTGTACTAACCTGCTGCTGAGAGCGCAGACTTGGGACACGAAAATGTGTGTTTGAATATCTCAGGTTGCTCCTTCTTTGGTAGCTTTAAGTTCTGGTTCTTTGCATGCCCAGAGTCCTTCTGTATTGATGGAGACAGATGCCTAAATACCTGCCTCCATTTTAAAATTCAAAAGCTAAGTATTCCTACATCAGAGTACCCTGAGGAACTCAATTTGTTTGATATGATCTTAGCATGCCTCAAGTGCTTACAGAAAGCCTGGAGTGCTTTCCAAATTGCAAGAGTAGGGCCACCTTTTACATAAAGGCATAGCTGTTAAAACAGTGGCCCACAGAAGGGGCTTAAATTACCTCCATCTTAGCTGGGGAGATTCAAACTCAAGCTTCCCACAGCCATGAAAATGCTCAGGCTAGCAAGTGAAGACTGTTCTCTTGAGGGTACATTTAAAAATTGAGTATACACCAGGTAAAAGGCACAGTAGTTTGTTGATGAATCCATTTGATATCCAAAAACACGTATTTCAAGAAGTGCCAGAAGTGCCAAAGACCAGTCACACTTAATGCTCTCAGATGCATGTGTCCTGATTCCCAGATGGCCAAAAACTTGCAAAATGATCTTTAGTTTCTCTTTGGTACATTAATCTAACTTGCACTAGATTTTGCAGCCTTTTTGCATGTCAGCTGTAGCAGGTGCAGAAAGTGCATTAAATACTCCTGTGTACACTAGCACCTGATCCCATGGACTTTTTTTAAAAACTGTACACTTAACTTTCAGGACTGCCTGTGGTAATGCTTTCCATGTTTATCCTAATGGTTTTTAAAACAACCCTGGTGTAGGCCTGTGGAAGGTTTAATAACTATTCAAGAAGGTTGTTTTAACTACTGTTAGAGACACCTTTGATACAGCAAAAATTAGTTCCCCCCAGAGGGAATTAAAAGATTCTGAAGTTCTTGCAGTTATTTAGATCTAGATATTTAATTTATTTGGAACTACATTTTGACTTCAACTTCCCTGTACTGCATTTACACACACACATATATCCTAACAAGTCCATAAGGTCTTCCACTAAGCCTGTTATTATACTAACATTTGTAACCTTTGCTGCCAAGTAAGTGCTTTCTCATCATACCAGACTGCATTGTGAGGCAGACTGTCCTCTCCCTTCTCCCCCATAGTCCCCCCATTAATTAGCTCTCCTTTCAGTAATACACTGTTCTATCCACCTGCACATTACACTGTTGTGTTGCACTCTCTAGAGGTAATGTTATCCTTTTTCTGTGTTATGACATCACATAGAAATCTGGACTATTTCTGCAAGACCTTGCATAGTGGTACTGTAGAATATGCATACGATGTCACAAGAAATAAGGCACTGTCAAAGAGAGAGCTATGTTTCCAAATAGTGATTTATCTGGTAATTTATTCCTTGGGCAATCAAGCCTTTGATTGGCATGATGAAAACAAAGGTAGTAAATGCTGGGATTTATAGACACCAGGAGACAGACAATAAAACTACAATGCTGATGTTCTCAGCTACTCTTAGATCACTGTGAGGCTCAGCAGTACATCATACTTCCAATTACCTCTGGCAGTTTTCATACCTCAACAACTGCCACCAGAAAAGGGAAGGAGTCAGCAGGAGTGCTGGATGGCAATAGGCTTTACTTTGTTCTTGGTCCCTGTGGACTCAATGTACGTTGAGGCGGAAGGTTTGAGATAATCTGGGAAGTGAGGAGCAGGGGATGTGCAATATTGAAGTTGTTGATCCACCTTGTCCAGTGCCCACTAACGTGAAATATCTCAAAAACAGAGATAAATTCCACTCCTTCCCTTCCTCCCCCCATCCTATGCATGTAAGATTGACCATACTTTCCTGTTTTGCTTCAGGGCAGTAAGGGAATACTGCAATGTTAATAAGGTTTGCAAATCAGCATTGTGCAGAAGTGTTGCATACCATACATTTCTACTGTAGGGTGTATCTTGCATCTGATTTATTATCGCACTTCAAGTCACTGTTCTGTCTTTTAACTGTGTTACATACCTGTGGTTCGCAAACCATCCCCTACAGCATCCTCAGTCTCTGTACATGGTTTTGGAGTCAACTGAGCTCTCAGTATTCAGAGCTCCTGCCTCTAATCCTGAGCCAAAGTTTTTACTAGCATAAATAAGCAAAATTTCATTAAAGTCAGTGAAACTGTGCCCATTACAACAGTAGAGATTTTGGCATTCTGTGCCCATTTTCTATATTCTTGCAGGTGAAATGCAAAAGCAGAGATTTTTCTGCAGGAGACATCTGTGATTTTTCCTAGTCCAGGGTCTAATTCCCTGCATAGTTTACAGCAGCTGGTGACATGAAGTTTCTAGTAAGTAACCTTGAGAAAATGGTCTTCAAAGCCAATGTTCAGTTATCTTAGAGAGAAGCAAAACAGAAAATAGTTGTTTTCTGCAGAAACACGTGACTGCTGGCAGAGCTGTCTGCTGTCTTAAAATGATCTTTTTCTGACAGTGGTATATAAAATCAGAGGAGGAAGGCAATTAAAGGAAAGGACATTTCAGTGATCAGTTTGTTGGTAACTCTTCCTGATATTGTGAGCAGATCTTGTATGAGCAGAGCTGGAGTGCATGTATGTAATGAGAGGAGAGGATGAAGAGGTGTGTCCCAAGGGTGTTTTTTTTTTAAAAAAGTTGAGATGTGATTACTGGTGTTGGTAGTAAAGCAGGTCCATGTGTAGAGAGTTGAGATCAGAGGAACTGTGGGTTGGATGTGACCACCACCTTTCATTTAACATAACTTCAAGATGTCGCTGAATTCCTTCCATATACACAGAAAGCTGGAGCTGTGGTAATCCTCATCTTGGGTGTTGGTGCATGCAAGTCAGATATAGATGAAGGTCTTTCACTAGTGAAAGTTTTGAGGGAGTTTGTGTGTCCACAGGGAAAAAGAGAAAATCCTGAGAACAGATTAAGGGAACTGATGGGAACAGTTATAGAAGTGTCAGTCATGTGGCCCCAAGAAAAAAATTAGAGATCTTGTGGACAAAATACTGATTTAAAGAGGCTTCAGACTGGGAGCAGTCTTCTGACTTTTGTTTCTTCCATGTCACAGAAATTAAACATTTTTACATTTTTTTTGAACAAATGACATCACTGACTGATTCTTTCACCAATCTCCCTGCTTGGAGTACTCCACATTTTGGCTGAATGAAAAAATTAATAGTTTTTAAATTAATTTCATGATTGTATAAAAACCAGGCAAGAAAGTGATTAAGTTGTGGTGAGATAGCAAATAGAAACAAGAAAGGTAAAAACAATGCTCCTTTTTTATTTGAATTGCTTGAAATAACCCTGTCAGAAATACTGCCAGCATCCACCACACCTTCCCTGCAGAAAGTTTCAGTCGCAGGGTAGCGTAATTGCCATGCCGTTCCCCTGGCAGCCAGCAGCCAGCTCTGTGAAGGTTCACATCTGGGCTGCTTTTGTACAGATGAATCAAGTGTGTGTGGTACTGTGAAAGTAGTGTGAAAACAGGCATAGAAAGAGCCCTCAAATGGGCACCAAACCCTTTCTTCCTTTGAAAAAACAAATCAAATGTCAGAAGGTGTGTCTCGTACTGGATATAACACTTGCTGATGTATTAAGGTTACCAGGTCGCATGCTGAAATTCAGTAGCCATCACATGTACTTGACCATACAACGTTGGATGGATATGACACTGATTTTACTGATCCCTCTGCTCTGGAGAGCAGACAGAGTATAGGGTGCAGCTGATTCTCCGCATGATTTGCCGGAGGGCAGCGCTAATGAGAAACCCCTAACGTGAAAAAAAGGGCTTATAACTGGGGGCGAAAAAATCCAATGAATGTTTAAAAAGGGAGATTCAGCCCAGCTGTTTCCATAGGGAGTTTGCTGACCATCCTTTTTCTTTTTGATATCGCTGCAGATTAGCAGTTCACCCTCTGTGTTACAGACCTTTCTTCTAAAGCTTGCCAGCTCTTCTTTCCAGTGACTAACAGTACATTCTTTCTATAGGTGTGCAAACTCATGCTGAATTTGTGAGACCAGAGACCAGATATTTACTGTTAGCAAGAGAATATTTGTCTATGATTCACAAGTATAGTAAAGTAAATGTAATTTAACAAACAAGTAATCAGAGGAAATACATTTCAACATTGTGTATTATCAATAGATTTAGATGCAGTGTGGTATCTTTTAGAGTCAAATAATAATCTTCAATCTCTACAACACAACATTTTTATAATAGAAAGGAGTTTCTGTAGGACAGTATATCAATAGATTATATATTTTTGTATCCTGCCTTCTAAAGCAGCCCAATTCAGAGCTGTCACTGATGAAAACCACAGACAAACATGGCAACTTCAAAGAACGTGGTCTGCACCACATACTCCTATCAGTTTTATTATCTTCCCATGGCAAAATAGGAAATATGTTTTCTTTTAGTTTAGTGAGGTCTGATAACTTCTGTGATTAACAGGAACATTGATTAAAATCGGGTCACTCATTAATTTAACATAATGACAGGATATGGGCAGTACCTTTTGAATAAGCAACTAAAAAGAAGGAAAATATCAGAGATGATTCTTAGGGAAATACTGGTAAACAACTGACCTTGATGTACTATAAATGAAATTCAAGCTAAGCGTAATTTATCTTTGTTACTGTAAAAACTTTATAGTCAGAAAAATGACAATTAGGTATAATTTTTTTTAATAGCTGAAATAACTAATAACAAACAAAAGAAAGAAAAAAGGGAAAAAATAAACAAAAAACCCCTATTGCAGATCAGGTAATCCGCAGTCTCACATCTCTTGTTTGTAGAATATATGTGCATTTTTTCTTCTACTAGACGGGTTTATCTGAGGAAAAAAGAAAGGCAGAATGAATTTAGTCCTGTAGAAATGAAATGTAAAGCAATACCTGAAAAATAGTTAAGCAATATACACCAGGTTTGTCTTATTGCTTATATTGTAGTAACCTAATTTATATCTGTCTATCCCATTGTTTAATTATATGTATAAGCTAAGCACAATTCAAGAACTGTATAATGCCAATAAACATTACCTACATTTTATGTTTATATCTGTTGATGCTGCAGTATTCCAAATTGCTATTTGTGGATTAGACCTTGGACTACCAACCCCAACAAGGTGTTTTCCAGCTGCTGTCAGCATTGTTTGTTTGTGACAGATTCTGTTCATGCATCCCTTCATGTTAGTGCTTAAAAGACACATCTTCACATACTTGAAAGCATAGGTATGTTTAAATATTTATGGAATGAGAGGAATTTTTAAAATCTTCCTCTAAAAGACTGTTAGTGGGAATTTACATGCTGCAGGTACAAACGATTTTTTAAACAGACTATTGAAATCACACTAACACCCTAATATATCTCATATTCACAAGAAAATGTTCTTTTTGTGCACTTAGCCTGGAGTAGGTAAAGCAACCCTCATCAGAGCTTCTGTCCCACAATGAACATGCAGTGTCATGTCCTGTGTGTAAAGGTCGGCAAGGCATTCCAGATGTTACGGATTAAAAATATCCACTGAGTCATTCTGTGTCTCTTGAGAGACAATAGTTAGTGGCTGAAAGGTGACATCTTAAATATTCTTAAATAAATAAATAATTTAAAAGTAAAAATTATATTCTTAAATCTATTCTTAAATGCTGTTTGCATGAGTGACTGGAACTCCTGATTTTGCAAAATCAAATAGTTGATCCAATGATGGTTGAGGTTCACTTACTCACCTTTGCACAGAAAATTGGAAAGATGCTTGCAGACACTTACTGTCTTACTTAATAAGTGGTTTCTTAAAACACCTCTGTGCCTAACTGTTGCATCAGGCTTTTAGCTCTGGCTTCAGCAGTCATCTCTGAGGTGGTATGTGTATGTATGGGGAAGAGAGTGCTCAAATCCTAGGTGTTCATCTGAGGAAGGTGATGGCAGACTGTGCAGTATCTCTGGCTGGTCCTATTTTACTCATGTCCAGCTCTAAGTTACATGTAAGGATGCCTCTTCTCTTCTCCAGTGCAAAGTTTATTGAGTTGGTATAACCTACTGGTTACTGGTGACTTCAGGACAGTGTGGAAGGAAACCATGTGCACTGAGTCAGGTAAAGGTGCCTCTTACTGGTGACAGATTTTGGTTGCTTTCTCCAAGGTGATACAGGTGCCTGCCCATGTGAACTTCTCCTCCATCTTGTTTTGATGCCAGCAACCAGTTAAGTTAGACTCATAGAACAGCCCAGCTTGGAAGGGACCTCCAAAGAGCATCTGGTCCAACCTTTTGTGGGAAAGGGAGCCTAGATGAGATTATTTAGCATGCTGTCCAATTGCATCTTGAAAACCTCCAGTGATGAGGACTTTACAACATCCCTGGGGAGGTTGTTCTAGTGATTGATTGTTCCCAGCGTAAAAAATTTCTTTCTTATATTGAGATGAAACCTCTCCCAGTGCAACTTGTATCCATTGGCCCTTGTCTTCTCCATGTGGCTCCTGATGAAGAGAGAGCCTCCATCTTCTTTGTAGCCACACTTTTTAAGTAGTGGAAAATTGTGATGAGGTCAGAAAACTGTGCGTTAAGCTCACCTGTTCAATGCTGCACTGGGAGAGAATGGGATAGAGTCATTCACACCTTCAGGGGTAGCTGTGAGCAGTGTAAGGAGTAACTGTCTCCCTGCTGTTTGGTACCACCTTCCTTCCATCTTCAGCAGAGATGATGTGTGCACTGTGTGCCAGCGCAGCTAATGAAGAACACACATCCAGCATGTAGAGGCATGATGATATGAGCTGTGGATTGAGAGGGGAGGTGTTGAGCTATGTCCACATCCCATAGGTTACGCTGAAGACTGAGCTTCCCTCGGATATGCCACCTATTGCTGGTATGTGCTAGGGCTGTGTTAGTGAGGTGCAGAGATTCACAGGATATGAGGAGTGCACAGTGGATGTTATCCATGCAGCAGTGACCATCTGTGCTGTCTAGGTGGGCCCCGTCCCTCCTTCCAGTGACAGAAGAAGGCCATGTGCCGCCTCACCCACACCACGTGCCAGGATTTAATGCGTACGCCTGGTAGTCCTGCCACCACCCCTCCCTGCCCCAGGAGCTGACTGCTCCCAGCAGTGCAACTTCTGAAGTTGTTCTTTTGTATGTGGTGTCTTGTATATGCATGTTTTTGCAAAGACTAGTTTCTGAGACTTAGCTGTGTTATATGCTGTACACCTTACAGGCTTTTCAGAGGCAGAGCATATGCCCTGTGCAGACAAAGGAGCTTGTTGCAGTTCTTTCACACCTTGTCCCTTTTTGTGTTCGGTCTGTGAAGGACGGTGTTTTGACGACTGCTGGAGGAAGTTTTCACTGTAAAGAGGCCTGACTATGCCTTTTAGATGATTAGCTCTCATTTTAAATGCAGAACCTGCTTTTAGCACGGACCTTTCCCATTTGTAATTTCCCTCATCTGTTCTGCAGTTCTTTGAACTGCTTAAGCCTCCCAAGAGCGGTGTCATCCTGCTGCTGAACTGGTTCTCTTCTGAAGGCTTTTGCCACTCACTGCCTGGAGAATCTTTGAAATGGATGTGTTTCCACTGCACACTCTTGTTTTTCAAACAAAGTTTCAGGGAAATTATCCTTAGTCCAAAAATTGGCTTTTATATGTTTGCTGATCCCCCAAATTCAATATTTATTACATCGGTATCTTATGTGTAAAGAATAATTTTCTAAGCACTGAAATTCTTGAAATCATCCAAAAGACTTTTTCTCTTCAGCTAACACATGGACAGACAAAAAAGTTAAAAGGGATGTGACCATTATTTGATAATACTTAGTGTGCTTAGTGGTGAGTCACACTGAGAGAGCAAGTAGCAGGTAATAGGCCTAAAAGGAAGAAAAACCAAACTGCATCATCTAAAATCAACGTAACAACATCTGGAGTAGTTTTCCAGAACTATGGACACAGTCTCCTCCTTTGGTTGTTCCAGACATTTTCATTAGGAAGAAGATGCAGTCATATAGCTCTGGTTCCTGCTATATCAGTTGGCATTGAACAGTAGCATACCCTGCACAGTTTGTTAAATGCCATTGTTAGTCCACAGAATCACGACTCTAAATTATCTGTATCTTTCTAGGAAGTGGGATTAAAGTCAAGTTTCTTTGCGTGTTTCTTACCCAGGATTTTTGTTTCTTGGTGACATACTGGTAGTTTCTAAAATGTATTTTAATTTGAAAATCTCAAGCTCCTCTCAAATATTTGGTGCGTTTCTTTTTTTATCATGGGTTCTCTGGGTTTATTGCTGAGGGTCTCTGAAAATAAAAATTAAAGATTGTGTTTCATAACACTTCTTTGAGAAAGCTCTTACCCAGGGTCTATTGGCAAGAAGATTGAGTTTCTTGCACTGCAGGCAAGGTGGTTTTGTTTTGTGGGTTTTTTTTTTTTCCTTCAGAGGCATATGGGATTGTATTTTCAAGGAGTTAACAGTCCCCGCAGGGGGCAGATTTTTCATAAGTATTCTGCATACAGAAACCCCTTAATTTATATGGCCAGCTTTAATAAATCTGGTCAACTTGTGCATTATGAACATTCCTGCTAATTGGATCTGAAATGACTGAATTAAAGCATATGTCTAGACTGCAGGAAAACTGCTTTCAGTCTTTGTTCGTTAATCACCAGAGGTGAGGACCAGATGGAGTGGTGTGGCTCTCTTCTGGCCTAGGTTTTCTTCCCATGGATTTGAAAAATGCATCTGAATCCAAGAGCAAGACAGTGCTTTTGGGTGTTACCATAGAGCAACAGCTCTCCTGAATTCATGGAATAGTCATGAACAGAATAGTCTTATCCTCTGTCTGATGGATGACATAACCACTCGAATAGACTTTCTGTCTGGTAGAAAGTGCTATTACTGACTAAATAACACTGCTCCCCTCTGCTGGAATCTATCCTTAACATTTTAGGGCAAAATGTTAACTGGTTGATTTGTTGATTTTTCCTCTTTTTCTTGACAGCTCCTAGACTGTTTTGTCATCCCGGTGGTGATACTGCTCTCCTGGTTCTTCTTACTGGTACGATACAAGGCAGTACACTTCATTGGGATCGTGGTCTGCATTCTGGGCATGGGCTGCATGGCAGGAGCAGATGTCCTCGTTGGGAGACAGCAAGGAGCGGGTGAGTAAGAATGGGTGGGTTGTATGACCAAGTTCTGTTCAGAGAAACCATTGACCAGAACATGTTAGGTCGGAACAAAAAAAAAGGGAGAATTGGCAAGAAACCCTGTGCCTTCATGGATCCAAAGCACTGCACCATTCAAAGTTGCTTCTTTGTCAGAAGGGACAGAGAGTAAATCGGGCCGACGCTTAGAAGTCAGCACTGCTACAGACTTCATGGGCCCTGGGTCTGCAACGCAGGTCACCCTCTCTGCAAGCTGGGGGGACAAGCTAAATACTTGTAGTTTCATTTTGTCTTGGCTTAGTTGTTTCACTGCAAACCTCAGGTGCTTCCTTTCCAAACTGGCTACATCTTTGAGTCATAAGCACCTCTCGTGTCCACTGTGTACTCTTACTTCTCCTTGACTTTGCTCCTTTTTGGTACAGAGGTGGCATTGCTGGGTAGATGCTAAAAAGCATTGAACCTACATACTAACTGTACCAATTGGGTTTTGCACACAGTCTTAGAGGTTTCGGATTTGCCTGCGTCACTGTTGAAAAGAACCTTCTTGTGTGTAAAATGTTCTTTTTTATGTGTGGCATCATATGAATAATGTGTGTGTAGCTATTAATGCAGATTAGTCAGAGTTAGATTTAATCGATCAACTTCCTCTGTCACATTGATTTCTCCAGTGCCATCCCAAATGATGTGGGAAGGCTGGAAATTCTTTTCAAAGATTGTCAATTAGGCACAGTTTTCATTCTTAATTAAAAGCACTGAATTGTGAGCTGAGCATAATACACTGGGATTTAAAATTCTTGACTCAGCTTTCTGAATACAAATGCAAGTGCTGTAAGAACTTCATTTGCTAGGATGCTACTAAATAAAACAAGGGAGTTTGTGACAGTACTAACCATATCTCCCTGCCCCCTTTTATCCCTGTCCTTTATCCTAACAGGAGACTTTTAGTTCATTGGTCTCCTCCAGAAATAGCCCTGCCCCAGCTAAAAAGGAAAGAATTACTCTTGTAGCCAGCCAAAGCTACATTGGGAATGACTGATTTCAGAGGGATTGGGATTTCAACCCTGCGTTCCAGAGGAAATATCCTGTGTCCCAGTAATCTGAAGAATAACATGCTAGGGCACGTGAGTTGTGGATATCAGCAGTAGCATGTGGGGCAATGAACCTTAGTGGACAAGGAACAGATTGAAGAATGCTGACACTTTGCCATCCAACTGCAATAAGTATTATTTGTCATATTCATTACTAAAGCACGGGTATAGCTGTTAGGTAAATTTGTCCAGAAAAATCTGTTAACGTGCGTTATTGCCTCTTAACTCAGACTACACATGAAAAACTGTGTCCATGCTTGTTGCTATGCAGAGAGACTGCAGCTTTTTTTTTTTTTAAGTGACAAAATGATGTTATTAATGATGTTATCTTTAACAGAGTAAAATAGGTAAGCTGGTTTAATTTATCTGAAGGGGTAAAACTATACATTAAAAATCTACAAATAAAAAGAAGTATTGTCAGCAAAAGGAAAAAAATCTTGAAACTCTTCATTAAGGGGTTCTACACCATTTATAGGATATTTCCTAGGACTGGTTGAACAAAAAGGAATACACCAAAAGCAGTGATTCAGTAAACTTTGTTTGATTCCTCAGTAAACTCTGTTTATCCTATATTTTAGGGAACAAGATCTGTTGACACCTCTTGACTGTATTATTCACTGTATTAGAAGTGCCATAAGGCTCTGCTAGGCACCTACTGCATGTAGCAATCTAGCCTGCCAACTCTTACAGTAAGGGAACATGAATTTAAAATGCATCACTGAGAGATTAACAGGCATTTTTCAATCTGCAGGAATTAGGTATAATGTGCAGGCAAGCACTCAACTTTCAATAAATATATGGTAGTTACCTCTCGTTGTTGTATTCTGACTCATGTTTTGCACATTACTCAATGGGAAAAGCAATTACTATCAAGTACTTTGTGCTCTATCACCTTACATGCCAACTGTACCTTAAAATAACACTTCCCTGAACTAACACCCCTGAGGTACCTTGGTACTCATGCTCCTGTAATACACAGGGGTCCAAGACGCAGAGGTCTAAGTGTTTCATCCGGATTTTCCAAAGCACTTCACAGCTTTAGCTTACCACAGTCTCTAAAAATCGGTCACTTCAGTCCTGGTAATAAGTGTATGAGAGTATGTTTAGTCTAAGATGGCACACATTGAGACTGATTTTTAGATACTATGATCATCAGTAATTACAACCAAAAGCAAAGAGAAACACCTCTTAATGCTGGGTGTTAAGGTAAAAAAGCAGCAAAGTGGCCTAGTGAGAGTGTAAAAAGCAATCATGTCAGAACATAGTTCATATTTAAATGATTTCTGTTACCCTATAGTGTTATAACCAGTCCCCAAAACATTAGCTCTTCTCTGGACTATATGACTTCTGCTTCCAGAGAACATTAAATATGCTAACTATGATTAATATAAAGCATGTTTTGCCAAGCTATGCCTTGTGTTTCTTCAGAAGAATGACCCACGCCATTAAACTGGTCAAGTACAACTGTATTAACCTGGAAGTCTTTAGAATGCCTCTAGTCAGTTGATACATATTTCCTCAGTAATTAAACTGGTAGATGCATGTGAATTTTACATCCATGAAAATATATCCATAAAGATATGTCAGTCTTGGGGGAAAGTTCCAAAGTCAGCCTCTTGAGGAAGCAAAGAAAAGGTATTTGACAACCAGGATGCTAGGAATTTTTAGGAAAGAAATTAAAAATATAGTATTAAACATTTTTATGCCAGTATATAAAGTTTTGATGCACTAACTTCTTGAGTATCATGTAGTACTGTAGTCACTGCATCTCAAAAAGAAACGACCAGAAAATAAGCCTATAGAAGCAATGGAGAAAGGTGAGAACGTGTTCAAGGGCATAAAATGGCTTCAGGATGAAGAGACTGTAGGGAGACTGGGATTTTTCATCTCTCAGAAAATGCAAGAAAGAGACAGAATATGATAAAGGTACATGAAGTCTTCAGTGGTATGGAGAGGGTCAATATAGAGTGACTCTTAAATATTTCTTATAATCAGAAAATTATGGGATGCCCAATATAATTTTGAGGTATCAGGCTTAAAAGCTAAAAGCATGAAGTACTTTTTAATAGTAGCCTGAAAATACACAAACTTTACACAAATTAATGACAAATCCCTCAAGATCTATTAAGTTTGATGGTCTAATGCAACTTCCATCTCAGAAAATCCCTAATCTACTGAGAACTGGCTGATAAAAAACCTCTGTGCTTCCCTATTTCTTCATGCTTTCCTCAGCCAGCCTGTGCTGCCCAATGCCAGAGGAGGGTCCTGGGTTGGGCAGACCCATGCTCTGACCAGATTTTGGCTTCCTATTCTGGGAAAGCCCCGAAGGGTGAGGCTCACCCTCTCTGAACATGAGCACACTTCGGGGACAACCATTGTGGTGTGGTGCTTGAGGCCATCCCATCTTTATGAAAACACTCAGCTTCTGAGCTGTCTTTGTCTCACAGATGCAAAAGGATGATATTTTTGTCTCAGCAGTTAAGCACAGCCGAGCTCTAAGGTCAAAAGTTTTTTCAGCAGTACTTCTCCGAAGTGTCAGTGAGTAGCTGTAATAAATACCAAATGAGTGAGCTCAGTGAGGGATGATTGGAGCCACTGTAGAACATCAAATGCATCAGGGGTATGAAGAGGTTTTGTAAAGTGCTGATGCTTATTTTAAATTAAGGGCATCTTCTGTGGCTGATTGCAAAAGAAGGCTAAAAGGAAAATAACTACCAAATCTTAAAAAGATAAATGGTCAAATATAAACATGCTGTCAGTCAAGGCACATGCAAAACAGAAATTCAGTGAGAGACTGGATGAGTATGTGAAAGAGAAATCTAGTAATGTTTTCTAAATACACAGAAGCCACATCTCCTGTGAGCTGAAAAATGTTGCAGACTAAGGGAGTATTACTGGGAGTATTTTAAACATTTACCTCATTCCTGTTTGTCCCTAACAACTTATACTTTTCTGGTGCTTATAGCCAGCATTGGAGACAGGACACTGGATAAATGAACCTTTGGTCTGTCCTCTTATGACAGTTTTTATTTTCATAGATTTAATCTCATTTGGAAATTTCAGCGCTGTGGTTTGGAATGAAAACTCCAGGCTTAAAAGAACTCCATAAAGAAAAATGTTGGAAAGATCATTTTGAACCAATCAGAATGCTTGGCTTCCATTTTTATTTATGGCAGTGTGTATTTTACAAATCAATAACAATAAAACTTAAAAAGGCAGGAACTAAAAAAATAAATCAAGAGATATTTTAAAAGAAAACTATGTTTCTTCCAAAAAAGCCCAAAACAGTCTAGTACTTAAGCATTTCTACTGAACCTTTTCAAAGGAAATTCCATTCTATCCAGACTTTCAGAATATTCTGCAGCAATGTCTGACAGCTTTGTGAAGCTGCAGTTCTTGTAGAAATCATTTAACAAGCCATATGTGCAGAGGGAATCACATGCATCAGTTTGCAAAGCCAGAGCTTCAGTTTTCAAGCTGGAACCTGATCTTGATCAAATCTCCCTTCAGGCCTCCCCATCCCCCCAGTAATAAAAGCCTCCAAGACTTAAAAAGATTTCAAACAGTCTTTGATAATACAATGCTTTAGCAATTATATATACCTGGAGGTACTAAAAATATATCTTGGTGTTCATTGCATGCATTAGGTGATGCTGTGTTAATTGAACCTCTTTTAAAAATCTGTCATTATTATCACCCTGTCTACACCCCATCCTTTCTCCTCTCTTTCTTGTCAGACAGCTTCATGTGAGAATGAGGTCAATATTGGGGTTGTAATGATTTCTTCACTCTTTTCACAGGTACATGGAATTTTTCAGTTGGTTTCACATCTAAATACTGGACATGTTTTAGACTTGTTAGATTTCAAGATGATATGCAAACCGCTCTATATATCTGAGTCATGTTCTATCTGCAAAAAAAGTAGTAATAATAAAATTTAAAGGATTAGTCACTGAAGAGTGCTACTTGGTTTCTCTGTTTTTTTAGATTTTTGAGATTCATTCAGATTCTCTTATCCACAGCAAGAATAATGCTTTCCCTTTGCCTCTGCTGGATTTTGCTGGATTATTGAATGAAAACTGTTAAAATCACAGAACATTTGTGTTCAGCTTATTAACCCAGATACGGGCTGTTTAGTAACTGAGGATTGAAATCTGTAGGGAAGAACTTGCAATGGTTCTAGACAAAATATGGTTGTTTTGAGACATTCTGATTTTTCCCATTTATTCCTAGGTGAAAATAAACTGATAGGGGATCTCTTAGTACTGGGCGGAGCAACGCTATACGGCATATCGAACGTTTGTGAGGAGTATATTGTCCGAAATCTGAGTCGAGTGGAATTCCTGGGCATGATCGGACTCTTTGGCTCCTTCTTCAGTGGAATTCAGCTGTAAGTGATCATGTTTGAACCCCAAGGTCATTCAAATAAGATCAGCTGTGGCCTCCTTTGAGGTACTCTAGCCCTCTCTTTGAAGGTAGCCATTTCCTATGGAGAGTCGGTGTCCTCTAATTCTGGAATTTGCATTGGTTTTCGTATTTTAGATCGGTGGGGTTGAATAATAACACAAATTTGTACCTAAGTACTCTAATTCAAGGACTGGTGTCCCTGAGTAGTCATGGGCGGGGGCAGGAGTAGAAGTCACATCCTACCATCTTGTTGCTTGAAGACAAGTGGATGCTTCACATGTTGTTCTGATCTATGAATAACAAAATCTACAACCTCTGATCTATGAATAACAAAATCTACAATGTCTCCGGTTCTTTTTCATACTTTTAAAAAGTCACTTAGATATCTAAACAGGTAGAAAACACGTCCAGTCAGAAGTTATTTTACTGATTGGCTCATTCTGTGTAACTACATTATGGTGGTGGAAATAATGAAAAAGCCTTTAAGAAACTGGCCTTTTCACTTCAAAATATTTAGTACGCAGGTGATTGTTGCATGGATTTTGGTAACTATTTAGTTTTGTCTATATCCACGTGTACCTAATGAGCATCTCACCTGCAAGCCTGAGAGTTGGAAGATAGCTTCCAGTGTTGTAATACTGTGACTGATGAAAGTGTAATAAAAGTCACCATGCAGGATTGCCACATTTTATGCAGATCCGTCACTGGTGCTTGTTACACAGAATAACTTTTGATTATTAGTCAAAACCAAATTGCTTCCCTGCACATAGGAGTTACTCGGCTTCTAAGGACAGAGACTGATCGAAACAATGACCCGTCAATTCCCACTTAATTGGTTCTATTTCTTTAACCAGAATGCTTATTACATTTATGTGGGATCTGAACACGTGACTTAAAATTATTTATATTAACTGGCTGCCACACAAGCAGTTCCTTTTTTAAAAATATAGAATTCAAGAGTACATGAATGAGCCTAGTATCTTTGGCTAAAGCATTTTTGTTACCTACAGTGTTCAGGGTAGGTAGGTACTAAGTGACTCTGTGTCGGAGTCACCATTTGTCAGAGTCACCATTAGCCGGGGTCCTTATTTCTCCGTGTGGGAACAGAAATGACGCAACACCAATGTGATGATCAGGTCGTCCATCTTTTTATTATATATTATTGTTCTAGTTTTTTTTCTATTCCTTTTCTGGTTACATTTATACTCTACTAAGTTCCGTACATGCACTCATCTATCTTCTAATAGGCTACGGGTCATCTACACGCGCTGTTCACGCGCCTCTACAAGCATTTGCATTGGTTAATTGCAATTAGCACGTAAAGCCCAAAACTTGCCAAAACTCCCTTATCTCATACCCTGTTTTGCTCAGACTTGTGTGCTTTTGCTGACCACAGGTGTTTCTCACTTATCTGCTGTCTTGTGTGTTTTTGCCAGCCTTATTTTGCTGGCCTTGTCTTCATCCTTGCATTCTTCTGTCTGCACTAACTTTCTCCCAGCGCGGCCCAGACTCCTACATCTCTGAGAGCATCAGAATGATGCCCTTATCTTACTCTCTGTGTGTAAACTGACATGTATATGTCTCATATTCCTGAATTTAATTATAGTGCCATTACCCCCTCTTGACCCAAGCAGTTAGTCACAATTCAGGGTCTGTGGGTTGTTTTGCTGAGGAGGAGAAGCTGGTACTGGAACAGGGCTTCTTTGTATACACAGGACACAACTGGAAGGAAACCACTAAGAAACCATTTCTTTGCTGAAAGCCCTAAGGTTTTTCTAGCCAACCTTTGGCCCAAAAGTTCTCGCCAGCAGGTTTTTCTCCACTGGCCACCACAGCTTTTTGCTGCTGATGCTTTTGTGGCCCTTTGTGGAGCCCTGACCACACTTAGCTCATATATGTACTCTTTTAACAAGGTGGCAAAAGCTTGCATATCGTGAGAGGCCAATAATGTTCCTGCTACTTGGTTCCGTGAAGCCATTCAGCATTTTCTTACCTTTACCTGTAATGAAGAGCAGACATCACATAGTTATGTGTTCCCAGGTTTAATCTAACTAAGTATACCAAGTGTTTCAAAGAGAAGCCAGATCCCCACGTTACTCTTTCTTTGAAACACTACTGGCCAATTTGGTGCAATATAGGACCTTTAGGTACTATAAACTGAAGCAGTCTGAGGAAAGAATGTCTCAAAAATAGGGCCATTTCCCAGCATGCTAGACACAGCACTGGTCAAGGTTTGGTTGTCATCCACAAAGCGATTGAGGATGGGGAACATGTGCGCCAATACCACTGGATGTGTAAATCTCACGTTCATAGGATTGACAGGGAGCAGTACAATTCTGAAGAAGGGAAAATACTGAAAAGTGTGTAGGACTATGCTGAATGTAGGAAAGACAAAACAGTACCCACAAGTGAATGTCCCCTTTATTGACATGCACTGATCTCAAAATAAAAAGCTGTAGTGTTTGTCTTTTATTCCATGTGTATTTACAAATATCACCTTAAGTGTGGGTGACTCATGACAGTTCATGCTTCAGCTCTAGTACAGGGCTGTGTCTCCCAGAGGACTTTCAAGAAGTAGGCTGTAGTTTTCTAGAACAGTTTAGCAAAAGTGCTTAATATTAGACTGTAATGTAAAATAAACCCAGATAATGCCTTTTGGACAGCAAATGAAGAGCTAAGGTGTCAGGAAAACAGTGAAGTAAAGGAAAGAGTTGGCTAACTACTTGGACATGGTAGAAAGAGAAGTTTAGTGGGTTGAATGTTGTCCTGGTTTAGCCAGGATAGGGTTAAGTTTCCCCAGCAGTGGGGGGGAAGCTCTAGCCGGGTTATTCATATATCATGCTGACGTCACATCCTGGCACGATCGCGGGAAGAATCGGTGATCGTGTGGGTTGGCGCAGCCGGTTCTCTCTTTGCTGTATTGGTATATACTTTGCTCTGTTCATTGTTATCACTGTTATTGTTTGTTGTGTTGCTGTTGCTCTGTTGTATTAAACCTTTCCTTATCTCAGTCTCGGGGCTTTGTATTTCACTCCCTTTGTGGGGGAGGGGCAGCGGCCGCGTGGTCTCAGACCCCGGCAGGGGCTAAACCTTCACAAATGTGATTAAAGCAGGGAAGAACTGTATATCAAAACAAGATTAGTTAACAAGAATTGGGGATATAGCAACTACCCAGTAAATGGAGATAATGCTGTCTGATGGAATCACGTAATCACAGAATAACCTACTTTGTAATGGATCTCTGAAGGTCACCCGGTTCAAGCTCCTACTCAAACCAACTCAAAGCTAACTTCAAAGGTACATCAGGTTGCTCAGGAACTCGTACAGCTGACTTCTTAATATCTTCAAGAATTGAAAGACCAGTCCTGCTGAGCAAGCTGTTCCAGTGTTTGACCAATATTTTTTTTTTCTTATATCTAATTAGAGTTTCCCACATTGCAACTTGTGTCCATTGTCATTCATCCTTTTGTTGCCCACCTCCAAGAAAAGTCTGACTCTTATCTTTTTTGTAACTACCCATTAGGTAGTTAAGGCAGCAAATTTATTGTCCCGTCCTCCTTCCCTTCAGCTTAGCCTTCTCTTCTTCACACTGAACAAACCCTGCTGTTTCAGCATCTCCTCTTACATCATGTGCTCCAGTTGCCTGACCATTGTGATGGAGCTGCACTGTACTCCCTCCAATTTGTCAATGTCCGTCTTATTCTAGGCAGCCCAAAATTGGATACAGTACTCCAGCCGCTGTCTCATAAATCATGTCCTTCAACTTGCTGGTCAGACTCTTACTAATACAGCGCAGGATGCTGTTGGCCTTCTCTGCTCTAAGGACATGCTGACTCATGTTCAGGTTGATGTCCATCAGGACTCCAAGGTTTCTTTCTAAAAAGCAGCTTTCTATCCAGTCAGTTCCCAGCCTGTACTGTTGTGTAGGACTATTCCACCCCAGGTGCATGAGTTCATATTTGCTTTTCTTGAAATCCACGAGGTTTCTCTTGGCCTTTTTCTTCAGACTACCTTGTGGGTAGTTCACCCATCCAGTCCATAACTCTTCAGTCTCTAAGGGTCTTTCAGGAAATCATGTTGGAAGCTTTGCTAAAGTCAAGGTAGGTTATACCTCATCCTCTCATCCATTCCCTTTCCTTTATTTACTGAGTCAGTCAACTCATCATAGAAGGCAGTCAGTTTGGTGAGGTATGGTTTGCTATTGAGAAGCCTGTGCTGGCTGTTTCCAGTCATGCATTCTTCATTTCCTGCAAATGGCTTCTGGGAAGATTTGCTCCATAATCTTCCCAAAGGTTAGTGTAAGGTTGGCCAGGCTATAGTTTTGCTCTTTTTGAAACTGGATGTTGCACTTGTCTCTTTTCAGTCATCAGGGACCTCCTCCAATCACCACAACCTTTCGAAAGATCATTGTGGTTCCAATTCGTCAGTGAATCTGGCATCACTAAATGGCAACTTCTGGCAAAGTTGCTCTTATCCCTCTTTGTTTCACAGATCATAATGGATCACAGGTCATAGCATGTTGTTTTATACTTCTTTTGTATCAGATAAGCAATAGTATGAAAGTAATGTTCCTACATTTAAGTTATATCAAAATTTGTTTGCCAGAACAAGAGACATTGCAGGTGTTTTTCATTATATTCTTCAGGAACTGCTGATAAGAGGGACATATGCCTTATGCATGCAAAGACACTTATAATTTAGTTATTTTGCAGACAAAATAATCTTATTATTCTGTACACAGTATTAGATTTGCCACACATCAGCAGCAAGCAAATTAGAATTTCCAGGATGCAACTCTCTAGACCAGATTAATCTGGAAGGCACTGAGTTCCTGCAGTTTTACTATTAGATTTCATCTTCCACGTGCCACCTTTTGTACTAGGTACTTTGTTTTTTCCATCTGTGTAATTCCATGTTTTATACTTGTTTACAGTAGTGTCCAGACTAGCATGCAGAGTTCTGCACAGCAGGAGTTATCTGGAAATCACTGATCAGAGAAAGTGGTTAGCTGAGTGAAGACCTACCTTGTGTCTAGGTATATTTCTTTATACCTAATGTCCAAGGGTCTATTTGCCTGGATTGGGAAGAGCTGACTTGTTGACACCTTAGAATTTTCTGGATCTGGGATTTTGATGTTAGTGTGCAATGCAAGACTTACAAGATGTTGAAAGTGGACTTTTGTGGCTTGACCCATCTTTTGCTTTGTTTCCTGACTTTCATTTCTGTGACTATTTGATCTCTCTCAGTGTGTAACAAATCACAGTATTCTCTCCAAAGCTAGCCTGTGATACCTATTTATTTGACACTGCAGAGCTGCTCTGAAGGGTGAATAACTCAGACAGACACATTACTAATCATTAAAGTTCAAAAGCTTTCAGAATATTAAGTCAGAAGAGTACAAGAGGATTGAACAAATAGGGGGATGGTCACTTTGGGCAGGTATATAGAAAGCTGGAAATAAACAAGTAGAAATTGTATGCTATCACATCTGATTACTGCCCCGAAGGTCGTTCAGATACACAGGCACAGGGATAATGCCAGAGTGGATTAGCAAAGTCTGATTGCATATGGTTCCTAGAGAGCTCTTTTGTTATAAGGTTATTTATGTTGTTTTGTCCAGCATTTGAATTGAATGAGTGGAAGTAATTTAACTTCTGTTCTCTTCCATCAAATTTTGCCTCTCTTCTCTTATAGTGCAATCATGGAACACAAAGAGCTGTTGAAAGTTCCCTGGGATTGGCAAATAGGTAAGAAAACACTTTACCTCATTGAAGATAGTTGCTGAAGGAGGCGTGGAGACAACCCATGTTTGGGGAGGCAGGCACAAAGTTTCACAGGAGCCAACGTTTGTGACTTTTCCGCCAGTTACTGCCAAAGGTTGCACTAAATGCCTCATAACCTTTCTTAAATGATCTGTCCTCCCATTGCCATATTATACCTTCCTTGCACCATTAGGTTAAGCATATGAATACCATAAGATAATTATTCAGACAGCCATGAAGTAAAACAATAATGGGGATCCAGTTCTAAGATTCAGTGCAACACTGGGACAAATAAATGAGGTAGTCATTAAGAGCCAAACCTTTTCAATGAATGTCAAAGAGAGAAAATGGAACCTAACAAAAAACTAAAGAAGTACTTGCAGTGCATATTATAGCCTCATAAACTCATTTCCAAGGGGAGCATTTCTGTATGCAAATGGTTAATTGCTTTTCAAGTAGTCTTGGCGGAATATAGCAGATGTGTCTTTTAGACAAGTTTAGGTAGCATTGTGCACAATGAAGCTCTTAATGGTGTTCTGCTATGCAGTGGATAACATTTTCCCATTTCAGTTCGGAAGCTGGGTTTATTATCTAAGACTGCTTTCTCATTAGTCCAACAAATTATTTGCTTTAAAAGCAAATCAACATTTAGGAGAGTCCTTATAATCACTTTTTTACTATTTATGACAATAGAAGAAATAAAAGACTACTAATAGTATAGAGCCGATACACTTAGCAGGGGATTCAAGCTTTGGCAGTCCTTTGACATTAGATTGTTACCTAGTTTCAGAATGAACATCAAAATGACAGCTCAGAAGTGTGCAAAGGCAGCTGATTATGTGAGGAATCCCTGAGGACAGGGGATACAAGTTATGGAATACACTGCTGTTCGCTTTAAACTTAGTTCACAATTTCTTATCATCGTAAACCTTAATAAAAACAGTGCATCTTTCACAAAACACTGCACCTAGAAGTCTTGGAGATTTGATGGCTGAGCTATAAAACTAAATGACAAATCAATTTAAAGTATCCATGGAGAAACACACTCAACTGCATGCTACAAGTGTATTGGCCTTCCTCAATCCAAGACAATTAGCATAATTGCATCAGTGTTTGTTTATATTTCATGATAAGGAGCTCAGGGACATAATTAATCTGGTACTGATGGAACTAGCAATGGTCATAGCGAATTACTCTTCTATCCTTGTAAATGTCATATATACTTCCATGGGATTTCTGTTATAACTCAATATCAATGAAATGCGCTATTAAAATACAGTCTTACTTGGTCTGTGATGCCACTAAAATGTCATTTAAAGTTAGTCGCTAATTCTGAAGAGTCCCTACGCTTCATAAGGAGATCATCTTAGCAAGAGCATCATAGATATGTACTCATTTTGTTAGAGCAGTAATTGGAAATGTGCTGTAGTTGAACACGGTTTAAATGGTGACAATTATGTGTAGTTCTGTGTTCTTTTCTGCCTTCCACTGCACTCGGTGTGCTTTCCATTGCATTGGCAGCAATACAAAGTTGTCAAGTAGTGATTGACAAATCTATGTCAGGGTGGTCACAGCCTTGTCCTGAATAGTTATCCACTGAGACAGACTCAAACCTGCAGTCCATCAGCCTTCTGAATGGTAGTGATAAAGTCGCAGCAGGCAACCTAATAAGTAACTCAAGGTGGCCTGTTGCTGTCTACCATAATTGTGCTATTAAGAATGGATGAGCTACCTTTCAACTGATGTAAAATGCAAATGATTTTTGAATATAAAGATATAAAGCCAATCTGTTATGTCTATCATGTTTAAAACAGGCTGTGGACCTCCTGGTTTTAATTTTGGAAATTCCCCTGATACATAGCATCATCTTCACACCTAGTATAAATCAGTGTAGCTCTGTTTGAATCCTTGAAGGTTTAAGTATTAATACTTGCTGACAACCTGAGTAAAAGGAGAATGATTAAACTGTTCTGACTGAGTGGTTTAATATGAGACCATGACACATTTGTGGAGTGATAGATGAAATAATAACAAATAAACTAACATCAGTTTTCTTTAAGAGAAAAGCCAGTTTGAATCTCCAAGGAAGTGTCCTTTGTTAAGGGGTTTGAATATTTCTGAATGGTCTTTATTCCATTTATTATTATTATATATTCCAATTATTATTTTATGAAAAATCATAACTGACTCCATTTCATCCCAATGAAACAGTAGCTTTTGGAGTAAAAATGCTAAAGCATGTAACATCCAGCCAGCCTGCTCAGGAACTAAAACAGAAGTTCCCGAGGCATTGTTAGTCTTGGTGGTACTTGGGCTACTTCAGAGCAGTCCCTGGGGGCAGATCCTCCCCATCTGTGTGAAGATGCCTAGTCTTAAGAGAAGTCGGAAATACTGAGGGATTGGGGCTTCTTCAGCCTGCAGAAGAGAAGGCTTTGAGGAGTTACCTACAAGGAGGTTATCAAAAGGACAGAGCCAAGGTCTTCACAGCAGTGCATGGCAGGAGGATGAGAGACAACAGGCAGAAGCTGAAATGAGAGAATCAGACTGGATAAAAGGAGAATCTTCTTCACACTGAGGACAGGCAGGCAGTGGAGCAGGTTGCCCAAAGAAGTTGTGTAGTCTTCATCCTCAGAGGTTTCAAGACCAGGCTGGGCAAAGTCCTGAGCAACTTGCTTTGATCTCACAGCTGAGCCTTGTTTGAGTGGGGTTTGAACTAGAGACCTCTGAGCTCCCATCCAGCCTGAATCACCCCATGATCTTCTGATCCCAAGTGCCCCATTCAGACACTTATGAGGAATTCACACCCCACTGGGCAGAACTGGTGACCTTACCCATCAGGGTAAACACTGATGGACAAGGTGGGATGCTTTCCACCATCTTTAGATACCTGGGATGTGGACATCTGATTTAGATAAACCGATTCCCACAAATCATACTATCATACACATCATACTGTGCTAAAGCTGGTGTCTAAAAGAGGTCGGACAATCTGCACCCTAGAATTTCTAATCTCTGCATTGACCACCAACCCTCAGTTTGTGTCCAGTTAGGTGTAATGAATCCCACCCACAGCTGCCTTCATGCACATTAAGCCTTCAGTTCAGGCCAATGCCAGCACATCTGAAAGCAGACAGTTACAAATGGTGAGCTTCTCAGGGTTTAACACAGACCAGCTGATCAGCAGATCATTACAAAAGCACCTTCTAACATACCAGGTTGCTTCCTTTTAGTGCCTGCAACAGGCAGTTAGTGCTGGTGACTCAGTGCCTGGTTGGACACAGGTCCCAGCATCTAGGACTGCTGCACTTGTGGCGATTCCCAAGGCTGCCATTTGCACTGCAGGGCTGCCCAAGGAAGCTGAGGCTCCCAACCTTTGACTTAAAACATATTTTTTAGTCTGAAAACTGGCCCTCTAAGAAGCAATATCTGAAAATCGTATGTTATTTCCAGTTTGCTTATGGTCACCACTAAATGCCATCCAGCTGGTGGGTATTACCTGGCTTTTTAAGATGTGAATGAAATGCCACTTTATATTCACCTCTGATAGGACAGCTACAGTTTAAGCAATTTTCCACTGCAACTGAAGTGCCCTTTGGAAAAGCAACCTTTGAAGTGCATGTAGTTACTGCTAAAGAATATGAACACCAAGGCAGTACCATAAAATTACACTGCTAGTTGAGAGCATAACCCAGCAAAGCACCTGAATATGTGTGTTAAATCCAGACTGACTAGCAGGGGCTTGGTGGACCAACTGGTGATTTGCAGACTGTACTTTGAGAATGCTGACTTCGGGTCCAGAATGGCATTTGCACATGACCTGTTCTTGATGTAAGTCTGAAAGAAAAGTTGACATAATGCTCATGTATGTGAACAATTTCTTATTGATCAAAACTATGCTCCATTTGATGTAATCATTTGCCTTCTACAGAAGAGTTGCAGAGTTTGCATAAAACAACTCTTCTAAGCACTGCTTAAGACTGATTCTGTTGTTACACGTATACAATGCACACCTTAAATATTTGTTACCTGTTAGTAAAAGCAGTTCTTACCATGATTATTCATATTCTGAATATAAATTCAAATTCATTATCATGCCATAACAATTGATACATGAACACTGACATTTTATGACTGCTGTATTTTTTTCAGATGAATGTGCGCTTCAGTTCAGAAGCTTCTAAGGGACTCAAACTATCACGACTGATTTTGTCCTTTAGATAGATTTTCTAAAGTGTTTTTAACTAAGTGGATCCACAAGCAGATACAAATCATATGGGCTTTTTTTTCCCCTTCTAATCCCTTTCAGGACTTTGGCAATCAGATTATCTGCAGCTTTTAGTCAATAACAACATGCTCTGAAGAGCTGGCGTGAGTCTAAATTTAGGCTTTTGCACATATCAGCTGGGAATTCTGCAGCATACGGCAGCCTAAGAAATAGCATTTGCATGAGAGCAGATGAGTGAAGTGTTTGCTGTTTTTTTAACTTCATATTGATTAATTTGCCTTGGGATTTATCAAGTAATAACTGAAGCAATGAATTCTTTCCCAGTAAGTTATTTAGGTTTTTAAATGAAATTAGGCTTTTACTGTAATGTCTTTTTATTATATTAGTATCTAACAATCTAATTTGTGTGAGGCACTCTGTAAACACATAGCAAGAAAGAGTCTCAGCTCGGAAAACTTTATTAAGGAAGGCAGACAAAAATGGGTAGAGGAACAGAGACACAAAACTGTGAAGTGATTTGTCAGATTTGCTGGCAAAATAGGACTAGGACCTCCGTCACTTGAGTGCTGTCTTCATGCATTCATCTCTGCAAATACTTTTGCATTCATTTTTGCGTGAATTCCCATAAAATATTGTATGCTCCATCCAACTCAGCTGAACTCAGTTGGTGTTGGGGACATTCAACTCCTTAAGAGACTAGATTTGATGTGTCCAAATGCATCATTTCATCCAGATTTATGCTGAACATGAGGTATTCACTAGTAGTATACACCAATTTAAAACAGCAGTGCTATTATGGAGACCACAGAGAAAGGACATCATGTCCACTACTGATCTGGTTTTCACTCATTTTCTTATATGTTTAGAATTATGTTCTTAGTCTCTCTCTCTATATGTCTATCTTAATAACTTGAATCCATGTATCTTTAAAAAAGCATTTTTTATTCTTTTCTAAAAACACAGCCTTCTTCCTCAACAACATGAGTCATTTCTGCAGGCTATGAAAGATCACTTTGTTTCGTGTTTCTCTTCTGCAGGCTTGTTGTATGTTGGCTTTAGCGCCTGTATGTTTGGCCTCTACAGCTTTATGCCAGTGGTCATAAAGAAAACCAGTGCTACAGCCGTCAACCTCTCCCTACTCACAGCTGACCTGTACAGCCTCTTCTGTGGATTATTCCTCTTCCACTATAAGGTATGTGGAAATGAGAGATGTATTTGGGTAATAGCAGTATGCCTGAAGAAACATCAATGCAGAACAGTGAAACAAAAGAATCCTCCAAGCTTTGTTAGATCTACACAGTAAAAGTGCAGATTTTTTTTTTATACTTCAGGCTTCCCAAAACCAGTTTTATTTTATGATTTCCAGTTTTTAAAGAGAGTTCATTTGGTCTTGTTGTTAAAAGTTTTAAGATTTAAGTACTTGTTCTTCAGCAACTGTACCACTAATTTAATTTTACTTATCAGAGGTAACTTTCAACTGCTGTGACCAGACCCAGGGTGGCAGCATGAAGTGAAGGACTCTGCCAAAAATCACATAGATTTTTTTGAATGAATGTTTCATTCGTGCTGATTCTGAATTTATAACTCGTAATTGTCCATGAATTGCACCTTTCTTATCAGCCAAACCAATGGCTTGCCTGTTAGTGTAAATGCCAAAATGTGCATCAGATTTGTGTTGAAGTTAAACTTTTACCTCTCAGGTCCTCTAATATTTTAAACATTGTGTTGTACAGACACACATTTGGTCTCCAATTACAAGGAATGGCAATTCATTATTGACAGGTATCCCCCCCAGTGTCCATCATATGAAAGTAGCATCAGGGTGCTGGAAGCAATTGCTTTGTACCATCATTTATTCGTAAGAGGGAGGTTACTTGATAGCTAAAATGGTGGTCCAGAGAAGTGTTAGGTAAATGAAAGCCTTAAAATTCTGAGTAGCTAACCAACTCAAATCAGATTTTGTGATACTAATGGTATCTGAATGAATCTGAATGAGACAGTGAAAGTTCAGAACTTCAGAGTCTAACACAAAATTATTATAATTATTGCCTTTTATTTGGTTTTATGGCTTTAGAATTTTGCAGACAGAAGAAAAGCAAGTATAGAAACAAAAATTGGACTGAGAACACAATGTAGAGATTGTCTGCTGCTTCACAGGTCTGTCTCATGGTGATTTGATTCCTCGTTCTTTCTGCCCCACAGAGGGGAAGATGAGGAAGTAGAACTGTGAAATGTGTGACTTCCACTCAACAGTGAAGTCTAATATGTTAACATTAAATGATCTAAATTAATTCCCCTCCTAAGACTGTGTACACTTGCTTGTTTTCTAGCTCCTAAAAAGCTGTTTTGTTCCCAGCCCAGCTGTACGTCTCCCTCAGATATGCAGCTCCTTCTGCTTATTGCGGTACTGGCCAATGGGCACAGCCCCACTTCACTGGGAAGCAAATGGTTTTATGCTGAATTAGGATCAACTGAGTGGTTTAGTGCCCCTTGCAGAATATAATTTTATGAGGCTTTCAAGAAACAGTTATGATTTTTTCCCTGTGCTGCTACTTTTATCATCAGACAGGTTTATTGCACCTATAGCAGTAAATCTATGAAAATCCATGGAAAATGCAGGAAATTAGTTTAACTGGGCTTTAGAGCCTCTGAAACGAAACTGAGAAGATTACGTTTGAAGTGTTTTGATTCGTTAGCATTTAATGTTTTTATAAAACAGACTTGCAGCATCATGACATGCAGGACAATGAGTTTATAAACAGCTGCATTTGTAATCTTACCCCATATGCAGATATCTCTGTAGCACACTGAACAGTTCCCAGGCCCGTGGAAGCTAGAAATACAGCATGTTGACTTGACACAACTCTGGTGATATACTTGTAATTCAAGATGTTAATTGCTCAAGGTGTTATGGTATTAAAATGTAATGATTTATGACTTTCAATTTAAGATAGATGACTAGATTGTAGTGCATCATTCTTAAAATTATCTGCATCCCCCAAATAAAAGCTCTCTTTTTAGTTCTTCTGTAATCAATAATTGATTCCAAATATTCCAGTGGATGGGGAAACGCATCTGGCCTCTTTGGTGGCTGAATATTGGCCACTGCCGTAGCATTTCAGTATACAACTCCATATCTTCAATCCTTTTTTTAAATTTTCACCATATTGATGTATTCTATACAATTTTGCTATTCAAAACTTTCCTAGTTATCTGTTCTCATTTCATCTTCTTCTTAAGCACAAATTATCTCCTGCTTTGAAAAACAAAGGCTCAGAGTCCTAAAACTTAACAGATGATGATCATGATGATAATGAAGATGATGATGATTATTATTGTTATTACATCCTGCACTATCACATTCATCTTCATCTCTTGTCTTTCAAACTTATCTTTTGGTTTGAGCTTTGCCTTGATTTCTGGTTTCTATGAACATCAGTGTTCCCAAGAGTACTGAAGCCAGTCTGCATAAGGCTCTTTCCCACCCACACAGGCAGGAGGCATCCACAGTGCCCCCCCTCCGCAGTGTGGGGAACGAGCCAAGAGAGTGCTTTACTGGTTGGGTTTCACCCATGCTTTCTGTATATAGACCTGATGGTAAACAGCTTTGGAAACAGACAGAAGGATGCAACACAAATGTGAGATATGCTGTGTAGAGGGATGTCTAGGTATAGCGTGGAGGAAATTTAGTATTCTGAGTAACAGGACTGTCCTTGCCCTGTCAGAGACTGTGATAGTCAGTCGTTCTTTGTCATGGGTACACTGACACCAGTGGTTCTGGGAAATTCAGGGCCAGTTCTCCATGTGTACAGGGTTGGAACTTTTGTGTAACTTACGTTGTTTTTTGTTTAGGAGGTGTTCTTTTTTACATTTTAGTCTCAGCCTTAGCTTTATTTTTATGTGAATTTTTAAAGTTCATACTTTTCATTTGCAAGCTGTATGTTGTGCTTTAGTCATTCTAAGCAAATTGGGTTCTCACTAAATAATCTAAGCAGTTTATTTTATGTTTTCCACCGGCTAGAGCATGCATGCTGATTGTGTTCTGCACCAGCAGGTCGAGTCACACTATATTATATCATTACCTAGCAAGCCAAGCACAATCAATTATATTCTCCCTTGGCAAATTCATTCATTATTTTATTGAAGATGCAGCTGTAAAAATTTAGAATTTCTGGATATACTAGCAATTTCCAAATGAAGAAAATGCATATATTTCATAATAAATCAAGGATGTCATATATCTTGATTTAGAATCGTGGAGAGTATCTGTGACAAAGGGCTTGGTTACACAGATAAACATGATACTCAAAACCTTTCAGCACCAGAAATCTGAAATGATGCTAGCTGAAACCTCACTTGCTGATCCTTACTGATGCTTCTAAAAATAACTTTTCAATGCTAATTCTAACAGCAGAGTCCATCCAATGGCAGGGAGAAGATGACAGCCTTCCCATTACACCAAGAAACAAGCTGTGATGGAGACTGGGTTTTAACCCAATGGAGGAGAGAGGGTACAAGTTGGAGGCAATAGGTTCCAATTTCATTTTTGCCAGCACAGATCCTAAGCAATACACATGACTTGGGGATTTACCTAGGCTTCACTGAGATGAAACTTTGGCCCTTAGTGGAAACAAAGGAAAATAATTAGGAACCTCCATTAAAAGCATGTAGTTTACCTTCCTGATCCAAATTACTGAAGCCAGTATGAGCTTTTCTGCTGGCTTCAGTGGGCTTCAGTTCATTTTCCTAAATTAGGAAAGTCTGCCACTCAAGGAATAATCTTTAAAAAAATTCACAGTTTCATGACTGTGGAGATAAAAACCATGCCTTATGGTGAATCTATATGCTTCAGACAGTCCTGTTTTTTGTTAATGAAGGATAGACATGATGTCTGGGGTTTTGGAGTAGGAAGTAGAATTGGTTTGGTTAGGGGGAGGTTTGTTTGTTTATTAGTTTGATTTTTGCTTGGCAGCTATCCATAAACACCTGAGAGACTTTTCCCAATCATCAAACCAAGCTGAGAAAATACTTCAAATTATGTTCACACTTTTTTTTTTTTTTTAAACTTATCTGCAAGTATAAGCTGAAGTCAGTAAGATCCTTTTCTTTGCTTGCACTTGCTAAGGGACTGACAGCTACATATTCTAAACTTTGACAGTGGTGTTGTCAGTGGTGCATCATTATTTCTAGTAGAGCAGGCAGTGCAGGCTAAACAACTATTTTTTACATTATTGCTTCCTCAGTCATATACTTTAGGATATTTTCCTGATGAAATTGGATATGCAAGCTGCTTGGTGCATAAACTATGTTTGAATGGAATTTAATCTCACAGGGCCTTTATCCTGGTGAAGGCTTCTAAGTCTTTGATAATAATGAGGATAAGTCATATTACTAGTTAATTCTTTATGCCACTGGAAATGTGCAGAAACCTACGTGCATGTTTACCTTTCTTTTCCAGAATACTAAATTTCTTACAGTGAGACTCCCTCTTGACGACTCTGTTCCCGTGAAGCTGTACTGTCTGCATGCCTTTCACCTAAGTGGCATTTTAAAAGCATCTTTTTCACATTTCTTTAAATTTGTTTGTTTGTTTGTTTGTTTGAATTTTCTCCTCCAAATTATAATCAATTAGAAAATAGTTAGGCGTCTATGTTTGAAGAGCTACCTTGAGGTGGAAAGGAGTTACGTGTGTCTTTGGTCACACTTGAATGTAGATTCCTTGACAGAAAGGGCCACGTCCACTCACCTTTTGTCTGAGGGTGCAGAATGCCATACAATAAAAAAGCTATGAAGTAAAATGACAAGAAAGAGTAGAAGATGGAAAATTAAATGACTCCCACCAAGATGTTCCACAGTCTGACAATAGATTTTTAACACCACAGCACAGATGTGGCAGCTTTCTGAAAATACTGCGTTGTTAAAAGGATATCTCTTTCTTTCACAGTGTTATCTTGCAACAGATTCATTAGTTGCAAAGCATGAATAGTGAAACATAGATAGATACTCACTGTTTTGGAGCCGTCAAAAAGAGTGTAAAGGATGTGGCATTCGTATTACAGAAGTTACGATGAAAGCTTCAACTTCAATTATATTTTTTCAGACACTAGCTCATCGTAAATGTCAAGTTTTATAGGTTGTTTTCAGGGCTTTTATCTTGGGATTTTTTTTTTTTTTTTTTTATCTCATGTTAAAAGACTGCTGACAACAGAACTGGTTAGGAGTTTTCTAGAAAAATACATTTTTGTTGGAAATGCCTAATTATCAAAACAAATGCTAAGTGAAAACATCCTGTCTTCAGTATGCTCTCAAGGAAACACAGGCTAGTATTTCTCAGACCCTGACTGTTGTTTTGCCCACTCACCTAAGAGGTTGCAGTGGCGCACATTTTCCAACATTTTCAGCCAAATATTCTAGGACTCGAAGATCTCGGGCATGAGAAAACACGAGTTATGCAGCTCATGGATTCTGGAAGCCAGATGACAAATCTCAGTTCTGCATTAGGCAGCCCAGAACCCCAAGAAGGAGCTTTTCAGGCTTCCAGGCATCTGCAATGGTGATAATCTTGGCAGCTCCAGTCAGCAGTTGTCAGAGTTTCCAGCAAGCATAGTTTGTTTTAGTAATGAGAGCTTTAGGTCTTTCATGAGGGAAGCAAATGCAGGATTTCTGTTCTTGAAAGAGCTTCAGTTTCTATTTTACATGTCCGTTTAGGAATTTTTTTCTTTAATTACAGAACAACAGTTTCATTTCCTAGCCAGGAACTAGTTCGTAATTACAGCAAGAGAACAGCAAGGAGTTGATCTACCTACCTATGCATGGGTTTATATTCGCTTACTTATGTAATTCAGATTTCTTGATATTCTTAGAGAATGCCTGGTTAACAGGGTTTACTGACAACAGCACTATTCTGTGCCTTGCTACTCCACACCTGGCTGTGAACTCATAGTAAGGTTTTTGGGCTTTTGTATCAATATGGTCATAATATTTCTTTTCTTTCTCAATTTCTTCCCCCTTTTTATTGTGTGTAACTTCTGAATCAAATCTTTTTATGTCTCAGCATCACATCTTTCTGCATAGCTTAAGTGTTAAAGATTTGCTTGCAATTTCAAACGAGCTTTTCAATTTTACACGTTTATACTCTTTTTAAATATATGCATGAGGTAGGTGTGCAAGTAAATTTTCATTTGTATAAAAGGTGTTTGAGGCCACTTGAAACTCAAGTAATCACTAAGTAGAACCAGCTTCAGACTGAAGTAAGAAGTAGTTTATACTGACAATCCAACCAGTCAGGGGGAAAAAACCCACCACTATGTGACTGAGTTCTGCCTTTGGTCATATTGGATAGCAAATTGCCTAATGGGTATTGACTACTCAAAAGAATACATGAAATGAAAAAAGAATGTAAACGTTAACTGTAGTAAACAAATGTGTAAAATCAGCCCATTCACAGACAGTCCCTAGAGAAAGGAAAGAGACAGTATATCTGCCTGTGTAACCTACTTAAATTGATGGTCAGACTTGTTTGCAATGAACCACTTAAGTGCTCTGACCTACAAGACACTGGGAAAGTGGTTTACTTACCTTATAGTGAGAAGTTGTTATTTTTCAAACAAAATCATGAACAAAGGTTTTAAATCCTAGCATAGAACCTATTCGTTTCCTCTAATTTTTTATTCAAAATTAAGAGGAACCATGGGACTGTAAATTTCCAGAATTGATATTTCTCTTACGCTGAGGGTTGGTACGGCTTTCAGTTATTATAAAATGCTCTTTCTTAAGTGTCTTGAACAAAGAATTAGCTTTGGAGAATGAGTTGAACATGGATAAATAATCGGGAATATACTTTGACTACTTGAAGAAGGTAATTCACCTCACTGTCATGGGACCTTGCAGAATGCTGCATCCGTCATCCCCAAGTCTTCACTTCTTTCTTAACAGGGGTAGGTGAGGGGGAGCCATACTTAGGGAACTAGTGAGAAATGGTTAGGGAACTAGTGAGAAATGGTTAGGGAACTGGGGGCGTGTGTGTCCTGGTTTAACCAGGATAGGGTTAAGTTTCCCCAGCAGTGGGGGAGGAAGCTCTAGCCGGGTTATTCATATGCCATGCTGACATCACGTCCAGGGCCAGAGCGCGGGAAGAATCGGTGATCGCGTGGGGTTCGCGCCGCCGGGTTTTCTCTCACTGCTGTATTGGTAGATATTTTGCCCTGTTCATTGTTATTACTATTATTCTTATTGTTGTTGTTGTTGTTTGTTGTGTTGCTGTTGCACCGCTGTATTAAACCTGTCCTTATCTCAGATCGGGGCTTTGTATTTCACTCCCTTTGTGGGGGAGGGGCAGCGGCCGCGTGGTCTCAGACCCCGACAGGGGCTAAACCATTACAATGTGTAATTCAGAATGCTGTTTCATTTTATTTATAATTTGAAGTCACTGCTATCTGCATTCAGAAGAGACGATCCCACTAGTCTCTTCTGTCCCCACCTCTGCCGCAGGCTCAACAACGCTCCAGATACATAAGCACTATAGCAGCCAAAGGGAGGCAACAGCATTGTACTGGCAGAACGTGGAACGGTATCCTTACATTTAGCATAAGGCATCCATCCATCAATCATTTTCATATGGAGTTAATAATTGGATATTATTAACCTAAAGAAATGAAAAAAGCCAAATATCATAACAGTGGGCTTTGAGCACTTGGAAACAAATAACAGTCATCTCGCATTACCTTGTTTGAATTAATTTTGTGTTTCAATGTAAGGAAAAAGTTGTTCAGAAATCTCTTAAATATACCACGGAGTACATTATGAAGTTTAATTCTTACACTCTGAAGGAAATAAATAGTGTTTTGGAAGAAGTAGTGGTGTCATGTGGAAGGTAAAGGTGAAGTGCTTATAATTCCTACCCAATATGAAAGTGCAGACATAGAAGCGGAAATCTTCCTGCTATTAGAAGTAATTAACTCTTGAATGATAAATCTTCAACAAAACCATGTGGGTTTTAAAGGTGCTGTTAGGCATGGATTGGAAAAGGAAATTTGGGGCAACGGAGCAATACAAATGCATAACAACAGAGAGCAAAAAAATAGTTTGAATAAACCGCAGAAAGCAAGTAATATTGTAACAAATACTGCCTTTTTCTTTATTACAAGAAAAAGCACAGACAGAAAATCATAACGAAGACATCCTATTAAAAGAGCTGGATCCTACTGACAACATACTTTTTCTAAATGATACTCAATGAATATGAAAACAAACAGCAAGAAGCTTAGTTTCATAATTACTTGTGGGGAAAAAAAATAGAATCTCAGCATTTCCCAAGTCAAGCATACTTTTGAAGACAACGGAGTACAATGAATGTGTTGAGATACATACCTCAGCAATAATTTGCAACCCAGAGGAGACAGCCAAAAAAAAAAAGTCATGAATTAACAAAGCAGCAGCTGCATTCAAAACCTTAGATAAGGTTCAGTTACTGAAAATCTACAAAGGTTTTCAAATTATGATTCTTCAACTTGAGTGCTATTTCCACCTTAGCATATAGAAACAAAGGCTAGAAGTTCCCCAGAGATATAGACAGAATCATCTTTGAAAGCAAATAGTAAGGGTTAAATGCAATAGGTGTGTTATAAATTTGGAGATTTCTTACAGAATTGAGTAAGTCCTTGTTTCCAGAAGTGACCAGAAAAGAAGGTGGAATATTTAGGAAGTGTGTTAAGAATTATACCTGGCCATCCACATATGTAACATTGGAAATTAATTAATTTATCTGTTTTGATTAACTAACTGGATTGAAGTGCCTACAACAGTTGTGCCTCCTACCAGCCAAATCAATGACTGCTACAGATATACAGGATTATAACATCCAAATTACCTTCTAATTCCTACCAAAATGAAGGAATGGGTGAACAGGCAGACATGACATCAGTCAGAAGACATCTCTTCTACATGCTTTTAATGTAAGCTGTAGGGTAGTTTATTAACTGCTAGAAAATCTTCAAAATGCATCTTCTTTTTGTCTAAACTCCCCCTTCTCACTAAACTGGAAGCTTTCAAACCCATGATATGGGATAGATGCTTGTCATCAGCACTGCTGGTAAGCAACTTATATTAATTAACTGGAGTAAACTTCTGGAGTTATTCCTGCCACCTGCATATGTTAAGTTCAGCAAGCAAAAGTATCTGCTCTTTCAGGTGTTTAAAAGGCTCATAACTGGTCTGAAGGAGATTTGAAATAGCTTTGACTTAAAGTAATCTGGATTTTGTATCTTAAGTACAAAAGGAGAACTTGTAGGGGAGAGCTCCAGATGCAACTGGACAAACCATCCTTTTAAAAAAATTGTTAGAAATAAATAGAGAGAAAACAAGGAATATAGAATAATCACAAAAGAAAACTGATACTGTGCAGGTCAAAAAGAAAAGGAATAAAGTCTAATTGCTGTAAAAGATAAACCAAGCTTGGCAATGAAGAAGAAAGTGAAACGAACAGCAAAAAGGTCTTCTTGTATATGAAGAGAATAAACGGTTTTGCTATGCAAAGACAGCAGAAGCCAAAATTAAACAACCTTTAGTTTGGCACCAAAACGAAATTGGGACCTTCTGTCACATTCAGTAAGGATGAGAGTTAAATATGAAGACAATGCACAATATTAATAGAAATGGAAATAACTATGTCAGAAACAGAACACAATAGTCCGAATACTTTCAAGCTTGGGAATATAGACAGTTGGAAGAATTGTATATGAAGTAGGCAATAAACTAAAATCAGAAGTAGCCACCAGGGAGGAGTAATTCGGGACATGGAGATAAATGGAAAATTGGATAAAATGCAACTTTCACAGAAGGTATATCATCCAATCTAAATCTGTCTGATAATTTAACAGATTTCCATAGACAAAAGTCAAATGTTAGATCTAATCTGTAAGGCTTTGATACGGTGCAGTGTAGAAAATTATCAATTAAGCTGAGGAACAGGATTAGCACTGTAAGGATTGGAAGCTAAGTAAGAAACTGGCTAATGAGGATAAAGGACAAGGCAATGTGCTGAGAGAGAAACAGCTTGCTAGAAGGAGCTTATTGATGGAGGTCCCAAAGAGTTGGTCCGAAGACCAGTCTTGCATAGTGACTGTAGTAATAGCTTTGGCACCCTCAGTAGGAAGAAGGATTAAAATAATCAGGCAACAAGAACTGGATGACATTGAGAAATGCTGTGAAGCACAAAGTGTGAGGTAATGTCTGTGGTGACAGATGGGAGGAATTTGAGCACAGTTGTGGCAAAGCTGTTTCCAAATGGGTCAGTCTAGGTATTCCTAATATTGATGGAGAAGTGTTAATGCCATAGGACAGGACAATTTACCATCTCAGGACAGCACTTTGCTAGCTGTAGCTACAGAGTTTTTTGGTCAGTTCAAGATGGCCAAACAGAGCTTTTTCTCTTATCTGCTCCAAAGCCTTGACAGAGTAAGCATGTGTCTGCTAACAAGGTACTGAATGTGCAAATCCTAAAAAATGTTTGTCATATGCAGCACAGCTTTGATTTCTGATGGACTGGGAGGGACAATGGTACCTCAACATATATAAATTAATCTATAAATTCACAGAGAGGAAAGGAGAATTATTTGAGATAAACACATAAGAACATATGGGTGGAAACTGAGAATGCATAAACTTGGAATAGAAATCAGGGGGATTTTTTGGCTATTGTAGCAGGGAGTTTCCAGAACAGATTTCAAATACATTAGTGGGGAGTGGACAAAAACCCTAATAATGCTTGCAGGAGGACAGGGCGTATTTGCCAGACGGAATATGTGATCTGACTGTATGCAGTAATGGGGGGTTGGATTCGACGGCTTAGGATGTGCTCACCATTCTGATTCCCTCGTGCACCTGTCTTGTGAGTTGACTCAGCTGAGAGCTCTTGGAGCTCCTGAAGTTTGGCCTCACATTGCCTGCACCAAATGTGCCAGACCACAGAGAGCCCCGATGCACAACAACTGTATCACACTCCCCCCAGACAGCTTACATAGTCACTCATGGTAAGGGTAACTGCAGCTGTGCATATTCCTTGTTTCTCAGGGTAGGAGTGCTCCTTGTTTGTATGGCTGAGAGAAAAAAATGCCATTCTGGGAGAGCATTGCTGCAGGAATACATTGTTCGATTCGGCAGAAAATTATAAACAAAGGATCCAAGATGAATCAATTATTGTAACCTTGGTTTTGAACACACTGAACACAATCAGCCTCATATACAGTAATAGAGAATCAAGTACAACAGACAGCTGCTACTATATTAAACACTTACACACAAAACCAGAAGGACACATGGCAGCTGACAGCTGAGAGAGCAAACCAGCAAAGAATATTGAAAGGTAGAAGTAGGGAGGGGAAATCGGTTTTATTTTTATAAGCATTTCTGTTGTGTTCCTCCTTTTTGTATTAAAACATTTAGAAGAATAACTGCTTTACCACTGTCTTGCCAAGTGATTGATATAAAATACCCAGAAATGAAGCCCCCTTATCCCACAGTAAGGATGCTCACAGAAAATTAGAGCAGTGTAAGTGTTTTAACTTCACATAAAAATCTCTTTCCTATGTAGATGAGATTAAAACAGATTGCAGAACTCATTCTACCTTGCACTTTTTAATTAGACAGACTGGGTACCGCAGGGGTACTGAACACAGGCTCATTTTTTCTCCACATCTGATGGCAGAAGCAGCAAAGAGAAACAGAAGAGAAAGCAGCGTTCCCATCTCTCCCGGCACCCAGGAAAGGAAGATAAGCCATTTCACACAAACATTTTGCCCTAACAGGCACATATTTAGAAAGGATAGCCTATTATGAAATTTCTAATGATGCCATTTGAGAAGCATGAAATCATGCAGATTTGTACAAAACCAGTATTTGCCTTACAGCTGCCTACATCAACCTTGGAGATTTTTCTCCAAATGCTATCAGTTTTCTGATATTCTTAAATTTGTTTTATTCCACCAATGAACTCCAGGAAAACTATGAAGTTTCCCAAATTTTAACAGAATTTGTGGTGACAGTTTTTCAGTATCCCCCTCCTCATTTTCCTCCTGTATATAAAACCTCAGCATTTAAGAGCTTAGGACTTTCCCGCTCACCACTGTCTTACCAGTTAAACAATGCTGACCAGCAAATACCATGCAAGGACTGAAAAAGAGGGCATTGCTATATGATAGAAGGCATGGACCACTATGTTTTACCTACAGCAAAACATGCAAGCACTAGAACAGGATCTTTGAGAATTAACTGGAAAATACAGAAAATGTGTCATATGATTACTTCACGTCACAATTGTGGTGCCACATTTGCGATTCAGTATAAGCCACGGTAGCAGGCAGCATTTCATCTGAGTTAGAGCACATTGAGGATGCAACAGGCAGCAGGAGCTGAGGAGTATGGCCTTTCTCTCATGTGTGAAATTGCAGAGGCAAAACTTCCTTTGGCTTCTTTGTTTTCACCAAACAGCAATGAGGCTGATGTCAAATTTTCACTGTCATTGAAGCAAGCCAGATGTTCCTTGCTTTGGGTTCTGGCTGACATGAGCAACAATGATGTGTTGAGACATGCTCTGCAACTCAAGCCTCCTTCATCCAGTGAAAAACTTTTTATGCCAATGGACAGGAAAGAAAAGAAAAAAGATGTAGAAGAACTAGCTGCAAATTTCACTTTGCATCCCAGCTAAGTTCAGAGGACAAGATAGGAGCTTAAGTCATCACCTAAGACTATAACCTCAGTTTGCCTTGGAAATAGCTGGAGGTCATTAAAGTGTGAAGATCATGCAATCCTGCTGGTAGCGGACAGACTCGCTGCCCAGAAGTTGTCGTCATTACTGAAGCTGTCCAGCACCCCTTGGTCCTTTACTCAGCAAGAGAGCCAACACTTCTCCTCAACCATTCAAGCTTCTGCAGTTAGAGAGCTGCGAAGGCATGCTAAACCGTACCTCAGTGGTTTGGGATGCTTTAGGGGTCTCTAGATTAAAGATCTGAGAGATCTGGCAGGACATATAAAGATTCAGATGAATGAGTTTTATCTGTTCAAATGCAGTCTGGAAAAGTCAGAGCATCCCTTCTGGTGTTTGGTGACATTAGGGTTTTGCAAAATACTGTGTTTCACTGTTGGTAGCCACCCCAATTTCTGTTGATGACAAAGATGTATCATCACCTGCCTAGAGCTTAGTTCTGCAGTCCATTTGGAAAGATGTCTGTGTATTCCTAGGAAATATTCTGCCCCTAACTCCCACCTGGGATCAGTGATCAGTCAAGGGTCGGGTCTTTATCTCTCACCCCTGAAGGTAGACTGCAGTAATGAAGGCTGAACCAGCAGATCATTCTCCTGATAAAGAGCAGAGCAGACCCTGAATCCCAAAGGGACATCTTCATCATAGGCTGGCATAAAAATAGTCAGCACTAGTTTGAGTAAGTCACAGTCCTGACCCAAGACGAATTTGGCCAGGTCCTTGTGGGTCCGAACTGAGGGAGTCACCAAAGAGCGCTGTGGGCTATGACTAGGATGCTGGCTCCCGTTCCAATTAATAAAGTAATATGTCTGTAATACCCAGCTACACAAGTGAAAGCACTGTGTGAATTCATAGCTCTCAGAGCCTTCACCCTTCCTGGTGCTGCTGCTGGCTGAAGAGCATGTGCATCCCACAGCGCAACTTCTGCGCTTGGTCACGGTGAACTTCATTTGCTATATTGAAGGCCAAAATAGAAAAGTGTGAAGAGAAGCTCAGTCTCTCAATCAATTCATCAAACCGAGTGGAAATGTCTGTTTGCTATATAATAGATTATGAGAGAAATTTGGTTTTAACTCCCTTTGCTCAACCTGCTCAGGTACTCATGTGTGAAATTACCCAGGGAGAAAAGCCATAAGTTGGTGCAGGAACCCCTCTTGGCCTTAGCTGTGATGGGCTGTGCAGCATATGCTACAAACACAATTAGTTCGGAAAACAGAGAGGTTCCTCAGACTGCACAGACCCACTGATTGGAGTAAGATGACGGTGGGAACTGCCTGTCTGGAGAGCATGGAGGGTGTCAACAGAAATGTGGCACTAAATGAATTCCACCTGATATGTACATTTTTTGTCTCTCTTCATCAGTGCGATTCTGAGGAGATCACTTCTCTCTAAGGTTTAAAATTTGAATTAATAGACCTGATTTCTTTATTCATTTTTGTCAAAATGTGGAGAATTTCCATTTCATACTTTATCACTGAATATGTGAAACATGACAAGTCTAAATTTTCAGTTAGTCCTATAACAAAAAATTCCTTTTAAAGACTTAAAAAACACAGTTGGGTTGCCATAGGCTAGGAGCTGGGCTTCATATTACCTACCAAGAGATTCAGTCTACAGCTGCTGTTGTGAAATACAAATGGAACTGGAGCACCACAACTCCAGTAGTCTGTTCCTGCAGACTATTTCCAGTTCAATGGACTGAATAAAAGAGAATTTGCATTTTCATAACCATTGTAATAATGGTTGTGATCATTATCATGATAGCTGGGTGAAAAACCAAAATTAGCAAGTCATTGAGTTTCTTTGTGTGGGGGGGCTTTTCTGCAGACTCAGATCTGTCTCGTTTTTGTCACTTTGGATATTGCTTTGCCCTAGTGTCAGTGGTAACGTGGATGTGGACATCTGTGACAGTCAGAACTACTTGTCTGCAAATTCCCTCTGCAGCAGTCAGCCAGTCAGTGCAGCGTTTCCGAGTTGTGATACAGCGATTCTTCTATGCCCTTTCTTCCTGCTTTCCTTTTTAAAGTCATGATCTGTGTACTGAAGAACGACTCCTCTCTCCGGACCCAGACATGAATTTATTGCCTTCTGAACAGCTTTTCTTTATTTATTCTTCTGCTGTTACTGTCTTATCACTATTCAAGACGATGAAATTAGATGCAGTGTTTGCTCCCTATCAAGAAGTTTCTTTTGCACCTACCTTTTCAAGTGAATTACTTTAAAGCGTAAGAATCTCAAGTGGAAATAGTAGAAATGTTTTAGCCGTAATGGTTTAAGGATACATGAAAGACAAGTTTTGCACAGAGTAGTAGTAATAATAAGTAGAGGATAAGAACTAGTGGAGAATAAATTTTGAAAGGTTTAGTAGTTCTTTCCGGGTTTTTTAAAACCTTAAGTTTTCAGATGCCTTTATGTTCATCTTCTTTATCTTAGAAATCTTGTGATGCTTGACTTACTCCCAAAATGCATAATTTTGATTCACTTGGAACAAAAATAATGTATATAAACTAAATTTCAAGTGTGTTTTGTAAACTTCATCCACATTTGTATGCAGCACTGTTGTAAAGTATTTTATTTTATAAAAACCCCAAACACTGAAGATATGTTTGGGTTCTGTTCTTTTTTAATGTAAAAGACTTTGTGCGTGGATAACAGAAAGTCAGACTGATTTACTATATATTTTCTGTGGTCAGCTAGACCTTACTGCTGCAGTGTTTTCTGGCAGGGTTCTGCAGTAGCACATGCCAGAGCAAGGAGCAAGACCCCTGCTCCTGCAGCTAAGCCATCAGATGCCGTTAGCTCTTCTGCTAAGCCTGGCTGGCAGAATGCATTTAAGTACTGGGTCCCCAAGGAACATCTCTTAGATAAATACCAGAAACGTCCACTCACCCAGAATCAGTGCGGGTTTTGATAGACTGAGCAAATCTTGTTATACATGTTATCTTGTTACATTTGTCTGGGTTTTGCTTTGTGTGTTTATCTTCAAATTGACAGTCACCTAAAATGTGGTTTTTTATACATTGAAAATTAATGGTAGTTTAGGGTAAGCTATTTTCACCACAGGTACTAAATAATGTCTAGAGAAGACATGTTTTTTACATTTTCCTAATTTTTTCATGTTTGTAAATATCATTGTGTGTTCCCTGTTGAATACTTTTGATTGTGAGAGCATTTATAGACACCCAGGTGTCTGAGAGGAGCAACCATGGTGAGATCTGATTTAACTATTTGGTTTGACTACTCAGTAAGTTTTGGAGGGTGCCTTTCATGTCAGTGATGAAATGTTACTGTAACTAAGACATTTAGTTTTTCTCTACAAAGGAGGTTTCTGCCTTCTCCTCAGAGGATGATATCCCTATTTCCCATTTTTATTGTATAAACCCATCTTTATTCAGTAATGAAGTGTACTGTCTCTTTTAAAAGGGTCAGAAACTGAGGGTCATCTAAAATTATTTTGATTCACAGAAGAAATTCATAGGCTGAAAATCAATCCCAGGAATTGAGAGTATTAGGTCATGGATTTAATCGCAAAGTCATCTGGTCTCTCAATAAACTACATGATAAGCAAGCTTATATACATATGTACCTATAGGTGTAGATACAAAATCTAGAATTTTTTAATGATATAGAAACATGAGTTATTTTGGGGGTTACTTACTCTAGGGTGTGTGACACCCAGTAGCTAATCTGAGCTAAACAATTTCTGACCGTGTTACTCTTTGAGCATGTTACGGTAACCCTGTTTAGCATGGAGGGAAGTGGGATTTGGAGATCTAGATATTTTAAAAATACTTTTTTCTTAGAGGAAATATGTTTCTGTAGAAAATGAGAGGTAAGTCAGAAAAACTAAGAACAGTATCATTCTCAAGTAGCTTTTTAGTCAAAGAGAGGAATTACACACTTCCTGAGAGCCTGCAGTTTGGTACTGCGGTTGTGTAAAGGGTAGCAATGAAAAATAATCTTCCCTCACTTCATTTCTTAGGAGTAGCTCTTTCTGCTGGTTTTGGATGTGTCTCTTTTGCTGTCTATTAATAGTGAATCTCAGCAGATGAGGTTTGCAGGTCAAGATAAAAAAACCTCTTAAAACCTACATGTAGACATAGCAGTAGAGTGTGCCTGGAAATCCTATCTTCAATAAAATACAAAGATTTCAGCTACAGTCGGAGGAACACAGTACAGTGAGCAACAAATTTTGTATTTGATGAACTAAGTCTTCATCCTCCCATCACACTGCTGGATTCACTGCCGTTTTAATAGGAGGAAAATACACATTGATTTCAAGGGGCTTTGGGACAATCTGACAGAGTATTGACAAAAACCAGAGATTTTTCATACACCTACAGTATATATTCTTATATTAACCTTATTAACAACCCTTCTACTTCAGTGCTGCAGAGAGCTGCTGCAGAAAATAATTCAGCCTGAACCTTAACTTGTTTCTGAGGAAGGTAAAGATGCAATTGTTATAGGACTGTCAGGATCCAGGTCTCTGTACAGTAGCTGTGCATAGATACCAAAGACAAATGATTCACAGGCCTTTGTTTAGATTTCTCCCAGCTTCGTCCAAACCCTTTCTCCCAGGCTGGAGAGCTGCCACGATGGGGGACACTGCTATGGAGGGAATATTATTGAGTGAAAAAGCCCACTGGCAGGAAACCCCAGAGAGAGGAATAAGAGGTATGGCCAGGAGGAAGGGGATATGGTAGAGCTGGAGCCATGAACTAATCCTAAAGTGAATTGGTTTTGGCTGGGCAGCTCCTAGAGCAAGAAGAAGGGCACATTTAGCTGCTGGAAACCCCACAGATTCCTCACAGCAGGACACAAGGCAATTACAAATCTGGCTGGTGCTTTGGTTATACAGTGGAGCAAGCCAGGTTGCTGTCTGGGGTAAGAAATTCAGGCATAAGGTGGGAAGGAAGGGACAGTGGGAAACTAGGGAACCAGTTCCCAGTTTGGGAAACTAGATGCATTTGGGTCCTGAGTTTTGCTTTAGCTTAGTTGAGCCCACTGCTGCCAAGTGGGACTCCAAGTTCACATGCAAAGAGGAAATGATGGGGAAAGTGCTGAGAGAAAAATTGAACTGAAAATGGGGAAAAAAATCAATGGGAAAATGCTTTGAAATAATTGACTTGGGTTTGATTGCCACATGGGGGAGATCTAAGCCTAAACAGTCCTTTCAGAGCTGTGTCACATGGGAGGAATCCTTCAGCAGAAGCAGGTTGAGGCTCGACACTAACTTTGTGGCTGGTGGGACAGCTGGATGGTTAGGTCAAATCATACTGCCAGATGACACTTGAAGACCCGGTGACATTCCTGGAAAAAAGCATTTAACACTTGATGAAAAGTAGAACTCTTCCTACCCTGTAATCCTTCTAGCACAGTTTAAACTTTCCCTTTTGTGGTCCTTTCCTTCTGAAATGTGCATACTAGCTGTGGGAAACAAAAACACATACAGATATATCACCATGGGTTATATGTCCAAAGCTTTCAAAGATACTGTGGATTTTGTAAAAAAGCCAAATGATTGCTCAGGCAGAAAGTTGGATGCAGGTTTTATAGGTTTATTAAATGGCAACTAATTAACATCACCACAAAGTTAGCTTAAATAAAATTTGCTTTCTCCACAATGATTATTTCTTTAAATATAAAAGACAAAATTGCTTAAAAGCTTCCAAGATAATGTAGTCCAGTCTATCCATTTTGTGTTGTGCTAAAGTGATCCAGAGGAAACAAACTGGGCATCCATCAAAGCATAGTAAGTTAGGATTAAAAACCAGACTTACAGACAGCTTTGTGTAAAATAGTAAAGTAGCTCATGAAGTAGCTAATAACAGGTTGCAGCTAGTTGTTGATGTTCAAATACAGATCCCTGACAGTTGCAGAATACAGGCACTTTTTAAAGTCCCGCTGAATACAAATCAGTTCTATATCCTCACTAACAAGCTGGCTATGCAATTTGTCCTTCATGGCTTCTCACACACAGCATGCCAGAAGAAATAACTTGCAGTCTAGGATTAGGAGACAGGTCATATGGGCTTAAAGCCATTTTTGTGTCCCCTATAGCAGGAACCCAGTATCTAAAGCTAATATCCAATGATCTGTGCTTTTGAAACCCTGCCTTTGCCTTTACCTTTATTTGCAAGGACTAACATATTGCCAAAAAGGTTATTTGTGTTGTATTTTTAGTCCAGGAACACTGAGTCTGGATATGTCAGAAAATTCAGGCTGACTTCTGACCTAGTGGAGCTGTGTGCCAAAATATATATACTTGAGCTTTCAGTTAACTACCCTCCATACGTACTTTCAAACCTCTCGAGGTCAACCCAGAACATGTTTCACAGCTGAAGTTCATCCTGTTCAGATTCACATGAAATCTTCTAGCATCTGCTTTCTGTTTACAAGCAAGAGGTGGCTTTTTAAATGTCTTTATTGAAATATATTTTTTAAACATATATATGTTTTAAATGCTCATTTGAATGTTTATTTAATGATATTTTTATATTACCAACAACACTTTATACTTCACAGATGTATGATTTAGTAGTAATTAACTTCAGATTTGTCCTCTACCTGTCAGACAACTGTAGATGATATTACCCCACACTGGAGCTAGAGAAACTTGGACTCAGAGAAGTAGTTGGTTTGTCTAAAAGCATGACAAAATCATCTTTGGATCTGTGACCAGAACCCAGCCTTCCCAAGTCCCACCTGATCAATACTTACTATGCCTGGGCCATGGGAAGGCACTGGTTAGCTGTTGGTTATGGAAGACAGGGGAGTTGATGGGAGCAAATCCACTTTCAAAGAGACATTTCCATCAAAAATAGACATCCAGTGATAGAGGGGTTTGTTCTATGCAGAGCATGCCAAAACAAGGATCTGTGCCCACCCATGTATGTGGGTCTTCATGAGCTCAGGGTAACTGGTGCTGTATCTAATGACTCTTATTTCTGCTTAGTTTTCAGGACTTTACTTGTTATCGTTCTTCACTATCCTTGTTGGGCTGGTGCTCTACTCCTCCACGTCCACCTACGTAGCCCAGGATCCTCGGGTGTACAAGCAGTTTCGAAACCCTTCAGGACCTGTTGTCGACCTGCCAGCCACTGGCCAGCTGGAGCCTTCGGTAACATACACCAGCCTGGGGCAGGAGACAGAAGAGGAGCCTCATGTTAGAGTTGCTTAAACCCAGGGCTGTTGATCACCTACTGATGATTCAGTGGAGCTCGTATATCCATTATCTCTGTATTGTGCATAGAGAAAGGTATTTACCAGGTGCAGTTACACCGGTGAGCTGCAAGGTAGCAAATAAGGAAAGCTTATAAAAATACAAATTAATTGTTCTGGGGTGTTCATTGCAAGGAGATGACAGTCCCTCGTTTACGATATGAGCAGCATGTTTGCAATACAAACTGCTGGATATGAATCAGTTAATGTCAAACTACCCATGAAAGATACTCAATATATAAGCTGAAATGACAAAAAGAGATTCACAGAAGGGTGTTTTTGCACCCACTGAGCGATATTATGCCTAAACCACACCAGTTGTGGAAAAGCCGCCTTTTTACAGCAAATACACTTGTGCAGTCACTGTTAATTTCTCTCTAAGATTTGTTTGTTTGCACAAAATAGATGGGTTACTCATGGTAGCAACAGCCTGACACATTTTTGCTAGCACCTTGGATTTGGTGAGGGAAAGACAATGAATTCATCTGTGCTGTCTAGTTGCCCTTTCTAGGTAATCTGTTCCATGAATCCAGAGAAGGGACAACTTACAATATCCATCTCTATTCTAGGAATAGGTATAAGGCGAGCATTTTAGCCTTTCTATATTTGCAGAAGTGAAGTACTCAAGCATTGACCTCTCTATGATCCATGGCAGATTTCCTAGTGGCTGAGGTTCTGCATCAGGTGACAGGGAGTTTGTTTCTCTGTAGTCGTGATTTAACACAGATTTCTTACTTTTTAAATTTTAATCTGTAAAAAGAAAAAAGCATTTTCTAGTTTCCTATGTATTGTACCTCTCCATGGTAAGATGACATATCGTGTGGATCAGGGCACTTACTTTAGATACTCAGTGCATCGAGGGCGCCTTCTGCTGTTCCAGTTTGCTTAGTCTCCTGTGGTTCATTAATCTAACAATAGCTATTTAGAAATGTGTCAGTTTTTCACCAAAACCCACAAATTTTAAAAATCAGGAAGATTAAGTGAGAAATTCATGAGCAGAAAGACTGGACCATCTGCTGGTGTTGCTGTGTAGCGCAAAGATGTTCATACCGGCAGGGTGCAGCCAATTATTTTTCATTATCTACAAAACTAGCAGAAGAATTCAGCAGTTTTCTTACTTTCCTGGGGACATGTGAAAATAGTAAGGGTGCACTCCACAACTGAACTTCTGCTCCAGAAGCCTTATCAGAATGGGGGAAATCTTAGTCACCACCATGAAAAATCCATCTCTGCTTGTATGTTTGCTCTTCTGAGAGCCCAATAAAAGGATATAGTTATTTCAACATCCATCATTTATTTTTAATTTAAAATTAAGGAAGGAGACTTGATCTTACATCTAACAGATAGGAGAGGGATCCAGGAGAGCTTCATTTTATTCACAGATCTGCCACATATCTGCATGATCCTTGGGCATGACTTACCTTCTGTGTGGCTGAAATTTCCCAATATGCATATATGGGAATAATGATATTTTACCTACACCCTCACAGGGGTGCTATGGGACCAAGTTACTTTAAAATGCTTCAGGATCTGCAGAAGGAAGGAGTTGAAGAAGTACACAACAGTGCTGTAGAAGTGTGTATACATTCATTGTATTTGAAAATGGAGTTTATGCAGGGTTGATTTGCTTGTGGGCACAGAAGGTGAATTTGATTTGAATGTTATTCTGCTGAAGAAGCCTGTCTCAAGCGAAAATGTAGGGCTTCATATTTGAAAAATACAACTTACCTATTTCTATTTAAAAAAGGAAAAAAAAAAATCAATCTGTACTCTGGAGATTAGAAGGGCCACACAGTTCAACCAAGCAGGATGAATTTCTGCTGAGGTAACATTCATCTTTTATAGTCCTGTTCTGCTTTAATATAGAAGGGACTTCTCTGAAGCAGACTGGGAGAGGTATGTATGCATAATACACATTAAGTGGCAAATGCCAAAATGATATTGAACAGGAGAAGTATGTTGTATCTTATTCTTGCTGTGGAGGAGGAGAAGAGGCGATTTCTGTCCCACTGTGTTTAGGCTGTCTGCCATGAACCTGCTGCAGCTGAGGGAAGGGTCTGCAGTATTGCTAAGCCATGCCCAAAACCAGCCCAAAAGCTTTGGTTAATATGACTTGCTTTTAAACTCATAACAAATGTGTGATTTTTTTTTTTCCCTGCCTTCTGTTTATTTAATCTTTTTAGCACTCATATTTCCAAGCTTTTTCTCTTAACTGTTGAGAATTTAAAAAAAAAAAAAAAAAAATCCCACAGAGAAACAGAGGCTGTATTCTGAGGATATTAAGGAAAGTCTAAATCCTACAGGATTCAAAGAAAAAATTTTAAAAACACACAAGAAGGATTACCTAATACTTCAGGGTAAGGTCTGTGGGGTGGAAGTCCAGATAGGAAACGCATGGTTGGGTGAAGTCCTCATGCACAGGGGCCAGCAAGCATCCTTGGGTCAAGCCCTGGGAGAGCTTCGACTTGAGGTGGGTTTCACACATTCCCCAGGAGCAGGGGCTCTGGTTACAACCACCACGGCTCCCTCAGGTACCCAGAGACACACTGGCAGGCATATGTCATCTCAGTCTTTTTTGCTACCTTTTATACCAATTAAATACCTTTCTCTGAACGTTAGTCCCCGTGTTGGTCTGAGAACCTTGAGGATTGCGTGCGTGTGTGTTTGTTTCATGTTTACAATTCCTTCCTTTTGCATAATTGTTTTGATTGATTTCATTATTAGTATTTATTTTTAAGCCAAATGTTTGTAGTCGTTCTGCCTCCCCCTCCTCATTTTTCTGACACTAACTTGTAGATGTTTGTTAAGAGTCTTCTCAGAAACAGTTGGGCAGGAGGCATCTCCCGGCCAAGTCACTGGTCTGGGAGTTTCCGCGTATAAGGGTTTTGCAATCCACAGGTGGCTGAGAGGTGCCATCTGAAGCAGTTTTTATAGGCTATTTTAAAAGGCTCTGTGGTGCGGAAATAAGTTATGAATGTTTTGGTGTGCACCCTGCACCCAGCCACCATCCCCTGTGTTACTTGCACAGGAGGAGATTGATGTGCAACGCGGGACTGCTTCACTATCTGTGTCTCCCGTTAAACAGGGTGAATACTTGGACTAGCACCAGTGCTAGTGCTGGATGGACCTCAAAGAAAAACAGTAGTATAGCTTTACAAGTAACTGTCTTGACTGAAAAACTGAGTTCTAGTAAAGGAAAACATTACTACTACCTGCTTGTTTTCTGCAGTTTGAGACCTCAGTATGCACCAGCAAAGGTTCAGCTATCTAACCGGCAGCTACTCTCTGTGTTGCGTAGGACGTCTCTAGCTCTGTATAGCTCCTTGCCTGAACAAACTGAAACTCTGTTATACTGCTGGCCCTGAGCAGCCCTTAGCAAGACTGATATAATTTTCTGCTACTGGATTAAAACCTTCACTGGGAGACAGACTTTGTCTTCGTTCCAGCTATAAAGTTTCAAAACACACAACGATAGACCAAGCAATTGAAAATTTTGCACCACTGTGTCATAAGAAGAAGTTTCAATGTATAGTGTAGAGATTGCTAACTTGTGCTATTAACATTTTGACAAGCGTGTAGTATCGTTTCCTTTCCTTTGTTTTTTTTTTTAAACCATTTAGTATTCCTGAGCTAGCTACAAATATAAATTTTACCCCATGGGTAGGATTTTATTGTTAAATGCCATAATAAAGCACACTAATCTTGACACCGCAGATGGAAATATGAACCAAAACCAAAATCAAGCAAGCAAAATCCCAACCCCAAATCCTGCATCGAAAAGCTGAACAAACCTTTCTCCATTTTGATATTTGCATGCACCTATATGGACTGGCTGTGGCAATGTAATGCCTGTACAATGTTTTCAAATAAAAAAATTAAATGCTTTATGAAAGCAGGGTTATTAGTTTCCTTGCCTCTTTCCTTTCTGCTTTCTTAGCCTAAAATTATTTTTCTGAGGTATAAATCTTGACTTCAGGACATAATTTTTTGCTGAGCTAAGGACTTCTTTCCCTTGTGAGGTGGTTAACCTACAACTTCTTCCAAGGTATATAAGCATAGGTGCCATAGGCACCCTCAGGTATCTTGCCTGGCCCCCAGGTGCAACTCCAGAAGGCTAAGGGATCTCCTTGTGCACCCTCTGTATTAATCTGCCATTCCCCTACGGCTAGCTCCTGATATTGGTTGCCCTCATTTGGGCACAAGAACACTCCCCCACGCCTTCCAGAAATGATTAATCAGTCTAGAATTAATCTGGGGCAACGCACTTGTATGATGTTGAAGGGCTTATCTGGCAGAGGTTACTGAGTGTCTGCAGCTGCCTTGCCCAGCCCTCCCTCCCGGCTGCTCTGCCCTGCATTGCCAGAGTCCTGAAACAGGAAAAGAAAGGATGGAGACAAAAATTAGACATCAGGGGGGAAAGGAGTTTCAGGAGGAGCAGAATTGGGGAAAGAAAGAAGTGAGACTTTGGATCGTTTCAAGTCCACATAGAGAGAAAGGCAGGGAAGATTCTGAGTGGGTGAGAGCAAGGGATTTTGTGAACATGTATTCACCTCTAAGAGTGCCCGTATATGCATTTGTCCATCTCTCTTTGCCTGATGTTTCCGCAGGAAACCGCTTAAGTATTTCTCACGTACTTCACTGATGAGAGTAGAAAAGGGAATGGAGACTGGTGATCTCATTTCCAGCCTCTCCCCAGCACCGTAACTGCATGGAGCCCCAGACATGACAAAGCCAGCATGCTGCACCAATGTGCTGGTTTATGTCTGATTTTCCAGTGTGAATGTTTCCTAAGTTATCAAGAGCTTCAGAAACTGAGTGTGCATGGCTTTATCATGCTAACAGTTGATTTGTACTTTCCTCCAAATCTGCTCAAGAGTCTCTCTAGCATTGCAAAAATCTCCTTTTGTTGCCTGGCTAGAATTCAGCCTGGGTGCTTGAGTCATATGAATGGTAATTGCTTGGAATTACACTAAAAATAGATCATAAATAGGCATTAATGGATCTTTCTGTGCCTAAATCAGACATGTTTCAACACTGAAGGACACTCAATCAGCTTAAATCTACCAGTCTCCCTTTGTTTTTGTTTATTTAGAACTAGTTCTCAAAAATATTACAAATCCAAAGCTGAACGATTAACAGCAATATGCTGTCATCAAAATAAGGAAGCAATGCTTTTTACAGTTCTAAAAGTTGTTTTGTTAAGTCCGCTCCACAGTTTAAGACAAAAACCTTTGTGAAAAAGAACACCTCTGCTTGTGCAGCCATAGACCGGTTCCCATAGCAATTGCGAAGCGGGTACCAAACGCCAATACCACCACAGTGATGATGACATCAGAGTAAGAGCATTGGCCATGTCATCTTCCTCCAATTTGAAGTGCAGGGTCATGCACTGTGGTACTTATTAATGAAAATTCCTGCTATATGGAGGATATTAATTCCATAGGGCTGGGATCACTCATCAGTGATTAGTCACAGACTGGCTGTGAGCTACCAACAGGAGAAAAAAACCCACAAATTGACCACAAAAAGCCAGTTGTAACCCTCAGACATTGTAACCGGTAACCCTCAGATGTTGTAACTTGCATTGCAGTTTCAGTAAAAGGCCCACAGTGTTTCTTCAGGCCACATTGCTGACTGGCTGGCATGGAGCAGCCTCCACAGCCTTGGAAAACACCACAGGTGCCCTGTGGTCCCATGAGGTCACTCCGTGGGGTGCAGGGAGGAACCGCTGTGCCTCTTACCGGCATTTCCCTTGGCAAGAAGGAGCCCCTTGCTACCACTGCTACTGTACAGCAACCAGGAAGAGGAAAAAACTTGGCTCAAAGTAAATCTTGAGGCTCAAAATGAAAAGTCAGCACTCTCTGCAGTCCTTTCTGTTGTAAAAGCATACATTTGCTATCATTTGGGGGCATTTTTTTCCTTATCCTAGAAGTTCCATTTTTTAATTGAAAACAATGCACAGAGTTCCATGAGGTCAGAATTTACCCCTTTATGGATAGTCTGATGTTGCAGAATCTCTTTAGGAATACAGATATTGTCAGTACTATATACTATACAAATATTTGTAAACCGAAACAGTGGAGCTGATTTTATCAGATTTATAAATTTTATTCTACTTAGATTTTGATTTATAACCTTGAGCTATAGTTGACTTTTTTGTGACTCCTTGTTATGTTCAATGCCCTCAGGCAATTGCCGAGTGCTACCCTGATCTTACTAGTGCATTATTAATTCCTTACTGCCAAATACAGTATACTATTATAACTAATATTATTATATTAACTATAATATTCTACTATTGCATTTTATTTTATTTTGCACATCTTGATAGCAGTGGACTCATCCAATTTTAACATAAGAGCAAAATTGTCAGTAGGAAATCTTCCCCTCCTTCCCATGTGAAACATCTACATGCTTGTCAGGAGCAAAATACTGGATTTACCATGGATAAATAAAGGACCTTTTTTTTATTTGAGACCTTATCAAAGCAGAGATAGATAATGAACATGTGCTGAGTTTACATGATCATTGAGCATCGCTAAGTGATTAGACTACCAACACTAGAGACACTTTGCATACAGAATAGTGACTGATAGTTGGTAGGCTTGAATTTTTACAGGTGCAGAATGCCTGCAAGACCGTGGATCAACATTATGTGAGGTCATGCATCTTTAATTTCACACTGCTTAGAGTAGCCAGCATTACAGAAGCCTGGCATTTTGCCAGATCCATAGCAAACAAGCAATCAACATTTGCATATTCTTAAAATGACTACTTGCCTAAATTAACTTCTTAAGTGAGAAGGGGGATGGGAATGGATTAATCATGGCAATAATCTGAACAGTGTCATTATGTGATTCCCTGTGAGCTTTGACTTGAATTATCTAATGTAGTTCTTGGCCTTAAACAGATTTGCAGATGCTAAATAGGTCACACATGTATGCAACCATGGGAGTGGATTTCCTATGTCTTTATGTTCCCATACTTCATCTGTGAGCCTACACTTTAATTAATGAGAAAAGAGAGTATCAAGAAAACAGGATGACAACTTTATTAATTTAAAATTTCCAGTTCAGATCTTCCACGCTTCAGCCTCCATTCAGTACAATTCATTTAATAACCAAGTAGACAAGGAACGTTCGTGCTGCCAGGACCTATTTTTGACTTTGCATCCTCAGAGCCCACCACCTTCTGTGGCAGGGTGTACTGCTACAGTGCAAGTGGGCCACACTGGCCAGCAAAGTGTTGGAAAATCTCAAAATTCTAGACTTTATTTTAGTCTTGAGCTTTAATACAACATACAACAAAAGGAAACAGGGTTTTAAAGTGAAACAGGTATATATTGAGAGAGAAGAAGAAGATAGCACCCTGGTACCTGTGCTCTGTTACCCAGTTTGTCTGACAATCTTTTTTCTCGAGTCACCATCCACCAGTGTCCATGTGGCCAAGACAACTGCTAAGCTCATCTTCTCCGCCCTTTTGCTCTAAGTGAGTCACACTACCTTCTGGATCCCTGACCTAAATGAATTCATTCACACCTTCAAGACTCTTAGCTGTCCTGCCTTTCCTTCCCAGTCTGCCCCCATAGTGTGGGTCCTCTGCCTGCCCACTCACCTCTCAGACAACTTGCTGCTTTGTTGCTTGCGTAGTCCAGCCAAGTGGGCATCTGGCCTCAACATGGGAGCAACTGATCACAGAATATTTGAACAAGAGCTTCTTTCAGTATCTGCATGCATGTCAGATTCTAGCCCTGCTCCATTGCAACTGGTGATATTAAAAATTATTTTTTTTAAATTTAAGAAAATTTAAAATACTGCCCCCACCCCACCACCCCCCCATCCTACTATAAAATATTCAGCCAATGGTATACCAATACGGTATGCAACCAGTCATAAGAGATCCAAAAAAATAATGTGCCTTTGCCTGCCATTTGACTTACAGTGAAGGTGAAAACTTGCTTGCTAAAACTGTCTCTGACTTTGAAATTAAGAGGGGGGACTGGTGGAGAACGAGCTACAGCTATCCTTGAAGTCATTGGTTCTAACAAGTGAGTAACAAAAGAAGTCATATTATTTCAGGCTGTGAAGTGACATTGGACTGAGAGTGACAGTAACCCACATCATCCCTTCCTGATGGAAAAGACAAACATAAAAATTGTAATTACTTAAATTATTTACAGAGATGGCATTAACAATCCATTCACATACATAGAGACTGACTTTGCCTTCTCAAGTCTTCTCTCCTGCAGCTCGTGTTTTCCTCTGCAGCTGGTCACACCAAGGAAGGGCTTAATTCCATTTAAAAAAATAAGAAAAGAGAGAAAAACAAAGGAAAAAGGGCAGGTTTTATCGAAGGTGTAACTGTGACAGCTCACAGCTTCTCTTTATCCTTGTACAAATGATTCCTTTGAGCTACGTTTGGGTCAAACATGAACTGTGGCTGAGCTGGCATTTGTCATCACAGGCTGGGAGCAGGACTGTGAATACTCAGTCCCCAAACCTAAATCTTCACTTCTATCACAGACCTCAATTCATGAGAGAGGATGGAGAGAGAGACCTAGCTGAGCTCCTTTTATTTCCTCTGGGTGTGGGAGGGAAGGATGTATGCTCAAGACAGCATGAGAAAGCTTGTGCTGCTACAGTTACTTGAGGTCAAATTTTGTGGCTAGATATAGGGCCGTTGTCAGCAGAGTCAGCAGTCTGGCACCTTCCACGGATTTGCTTTAACTGGAATTGTTGTAAGCTACTGAGCTAAAGAAAGTGATTGTAGCAGCTACACTAGCAATGTCTTGTCTCCACTACTGTGGAAGGGGAAACATCACTGCCAGCTACAGCACAGGTATTTTATTATGACAAGGGAATACTGATGGACTTTGCTCTGAATGTGCATCATGAAATATCAGGGAGAGGTTTCATGTTCATTAAAAAAATACCATAGCACTCCCATTTTAACTTGTGCATTTTCCTCATGAGCTTGACATGGTTTTTGCCCACACGTGGCACCAAGAGACCTTTTCCACATGACTGTTTGAGACTTAGAGCAAAATGCAGATGCAAAAAGGCCAGAAAAAAGGCTTTGGCAGCCCAAGACACTTTGAGTCAGATGAAATTCAGTCCTGCACCTCGCTCACACAGTAAGCATTCCAGAAGCATTCCAGGCAAGAACATGTCTGCAGCCCCCTGTGATGGCAAGGGAGAAGGCTCACAGTAAAGGTAAAGACATGGCAGTGGGGAAGAGAGGAAAGTGGTTGTTATGGGCAGAGGCGGGGGGGGTGTCTCTTGGGATGAAAAATGTTTGGAGAAGGAACATGAATTGTGACGGAAAGAAAGGCTGGAGGCAAAGGGGCCATGGCCTGTGGGGATATTTAGGAGGTTGGAGAGGGGTAGGAGAGGGGTTCATCAGTTCATCAGTTTTGTCCCTCAAACACAAATCCAAGGCTCTAGCTCTCCCCTCGATCAGCAGTGGGTGTGAGGCAGATGTGCTCTGCCCTCACCCCTGCCAGAAGAGCATCTGCCCTTTCTGCAGGCAGCCATCTGTGGCTTCTCTTGATTTATAAAGCGACAGGTCTCTTCCACACTGCAGGGTTGTATCTATTGACTGCTACTAGTACTAGAAAGTAGGGACTTCTACTCTTAGCTTTTCCCACTGACTTTTAATGGCACTCTGGTGTTGTCTGCCTTCCCATGCGGCAGCGCTTTGTCTGGGGGCTCCCATTTCCATACCTCCCTCTGAAATCATGGTGAAAATAGAAAGGAGCTGCTTTTGTAGGTGGCTCCTCCTTAGAAGCTGTAGCTTGCGGTGCTTGTGTTTAATGTGTGTATATCTAAAACAAAACACTGCCAAAGCCGACGAACAACCCTTCCCAGATATTCAAGATAGAAGAAAAATTCCTCAAACAAGAACGATAAGTGTGGAAAGAAACTTTATTTTTGTTGTTGGACAAGGTATTCTTGTTGCCTTGCATTTTGTTTTTTTTCCCTACCAATGGACTCCACCCCAAACTGACTTTTAAAAACATATATCAATGTACGAGGGAACATTGCTGCTGTGTTGGATGTTTGTATTCTGGGGAGATGTCATCTCTGTGAACATGAGAAATGGTCAGTATGTTTGAGAAGAGGGAAAATAACCCACCCTAGTTTGTTTTTCTTTATTTCACGGTGTTGATACTGGCTGTCTTCTGACTGTTCTTTGCACAAGCTGAATAGCAATTGTTAAGTGTATTTGAGGCACTGTAAGAGGAGCACCTGGAGTTTGCCACTGACACTTTAATCTAATGAGAAGTGCGAGGCACTTTCTGTTGCTTTTTTCAAAATATTTTGTTTGGGAGAATTTTAAGATTTATAAAATAAGTCAATCTTGTTATATCAACATTTCTGGACAAAAGCAACTCTCAGATCTTATGTTCAGTGTTTCCTTTCCTGCTTGCCTCATACTTGGCTTGCAACAGAGCTAAGAAATAAGGGCATCACTTCTTTCACTGCTCTTTCTGCAAGAAGTAGAGAAGATGAGAGGAGAGAAATAAAGGGAGAAAAACTGTTGGGGCTCTGTGGGCCTCTCATGTGACAGTTTTGCTTCTGTATATGTGGATTCATAAAGCAGTAAAGCCACAACTGTTCTGGGCTCTTCCTCTCCCTAGGCCTAGTGATGTGCTGGAGTCTTTAATAGCAGAGCCTAAGGGGTCCATTTTGATACACAGATTTGATAAAGAGAATAAAAGGAGTGAAGCGACACATATGAGAACACACTGAACAGAAGCTTGTAACCACTAACCAAGAAATGTTTCAATTTGTAATTGTCACTAATGCATTTTGAAAAAATAACACAGCTAAAATGCTTGGTCATTCTGATTTCCATGAAGTGAAAGGTGTGGTGCGCAGAAAATGAACGAGATGGTCACACCATCCATTGAAGAGTGCAGGAGTAATCCTCAAATGGACAATGTCTACACAGAACTTTCACAGACTGCAATAGCACCTGCTGGGGATGAAAGCACATCTTTCATGGGAGCTGCTATACTTCAGAGGCAATGGTATTGATCCACAGCCCCATAGAACAAACCTTTCTGCAGGGGCCTTTCACTTACTGGTGTCCTGAACACAATTGGTTACCTGGTCTTTGTATATGCAAAGGGGATTTTCACTTTAGCGACTTAACATACAACTTTTTGTATTTATATTACCTAGATACAAGTAAAAATATTTTTCAGCCTACTGAGGATGTAGCAGGTGATGCTTATTTGCATACTGTAGATATCTGTGCTATCCAGTAGCGCTTCAAAAGAAAGACTGTCGTCTTTGTTTCTCATAAAGGGTAGGACTTTGACTTGTCACATGGAGAAACATGGTACTTATAACTGAATCTGAATGTTTCTATTATGCTTGCAGAGTTATATATAAGAGCTTGTATACAGAAGAGCTGTATATACAGTGTTGCTCCATGTATCTTGTGAGTGACATCAGTACCATGTCTAATTGGCCTTCATACTTTTTTCTTACTGAGGCAAGTGATCAGTGCTAATTCTGAGTGATGCCAGAGCCAAGTCTTGGCTTTGGGTCTTGCCACTGTGATGATTTAATAATTTAACCTGCCATGATTTAATATCCATTTTTTTCTGTATATTTACATCTCTGGAATATACTCAGTATATAAAAGTCCTACTCTTTTGAAAGCACTTAAAGGACACAACTGAAAATAATAAAGGGAGTGTTTGAAATACAGTTGTCCTTTTCCCAATTATATATGGCATAGCTCTTAAAATTTAAACTTGCTGTTGTATTTAAAACTAATGCCCTAAGTGCTGAATTCCTCTTACTGAGGTTTCCACATTTATACTTGATTCTCCAAGGAATGTGTGGTGTTTATGTATTGTATTTAAAAACAAGAGCAACATAATAGATTTTGCATTTAAGCAGAAAAAAGCACTGCTGCAAATATGCACAGACAGATTATTCTTGAAATGTATTCCTTGAGCTGTCAACTGATAGTTCTCTTTAAATGGGCTTTCTTGTTTTGGATGCCACCCTCCCACCTCCATCCCCTGACAATGCTTTCAGGCATCCGTACACATGGAACAACTTCTACAGAAAACCGTTTGATAACAGACAGCTGCAAATTTTGACCTTTTCTGGAGGTGCATTGTGCAAATGCTGGCTGGGCAGTAGCTAATCCCCTTGCCTTCTGCCCAGCTTCCAAATGTTGCTGAAGCTTAAGGATTGTTCCTGTCCAGCCCTTGGGAAGATCTTTCTGAACACATCGCTGATCCTGCACTTTCTCTCCCCCCCCATTTAACGGGCAATCACCTTAACATCATCCAGCAAGTCTCTGGCAGTTGCATGCTCCCCTGAGATCTAGAAAATGGTCATTCTTCTGGTTTGTCTCAGCTTTACAATGTATCATGTGAATGCTCTTAACTGTGCCCCCTTCAGCTCTCCTCTAAGTCTTGGACAATTTAATTCCTTGATGCTTTCTCTCTTTCTTCTGCATCTTATCCATGGGTAAACTTTTTCATATACCATCTGCCAGGTGAATGCTAATGACTCCCAAATCTTCCTCTGAAGTTCAGATCAGCCTTCTTTGTCCAGACTAAACTGTCCGCTGGTGTCTCTGACATCATTTTGTAGGTGACAGAGTGGCTCAAGCCTTGCTCAGTCTCTTCCCACGTAGCTGCTCATGTCTGTTCTTAATCACTGGGAACTCTGCAGTCCCAAAGCCACTGCTCCTTTTGATGGGTGTGCAGTTTTGTCCTGAAGAAATGCTGCTGCTCATCTTGGTTTAATTAAAGTAGTTTCTCCTTAAAGGTTGTTGTTTGGGCACAGCACTTAAAAGATCAATTCCACTTCTTTTTCGCAGATAAAGAGGGGGAGAAGTAATTAGCACAAGCGTCTCCAGCAGCAGAGACTCCTCACTGTTTGTTACTGAAATGGCATGTATTCAGCTGGCATCAGGCAAGTGGATGTTGTTTTGGGGTTCTTTTTAAAGATTTTCTTAGTATAAGGGAGCTAGTCACTTCTTTCATTTTAAATAGAACAATCCTCTAGTACCTGAAATCTTGCAGTAAATTAATGTAAGAGAAGTCTGTGTAAGACCTTACAGAAAGGAAAGGAGATACCTTAAACAACAACTGCCACCAGTCACGCTCACTGTCTCATGAATTACACTCATTCACACCCAGGTACTCACAAGCCATCCAATATCAGTAGTGAACAGCACCAAGATCTAGAATTTCGACTGCCAAGTCCTCAACACATGTCTCAGGAGAGAAAACTAATTTCTGTACAGACTTAATGTGCCTCTGAAGACTCAGCAGTTACCTTGCGATGAGCTTTTGCCTCTGAACCTTGCTTATCTTGTCTTCTGTTAATGTTAGGCATCATTGCTGTCCGTTGCCTTTATTTCCTTGTTTTGGTTGTCTTTCTGGCTGTAATTTGACTTCTGGCTAGGTGACAGAAATGGGAATGGCACATGTGATGTAGCCTTGTTGCTATCATCTTTTTTACACCTAGATGAGAAGACCTGCATCCTGATGGCAACACATTCCTCTGTGTTTACAAGTCTGATTGCTCTCCCCCCATGTACTCAGTTATCTACTGCTATATATGCTATTGTTTTAACACTTTATTTTCCTCTGGTGCCCTCACACACAGGCAGACACATTCATCTTGGTATTTCTGCCTCAAATATTTCTGTACCTACAGTCTGAATGACGAAGTAGAGCCAAATTTTGCAATTATGATGGTTTATTTTGGCCATTTGGCCTTTTGCTGGTATATGAATATTTAATATCACAGGACATAAACCAGATGTACAGGCATTCAGATCTGTTTTGATTTTTTACCTGACTGGCTTAAACTTCCCCTGTTGCAAGGGCCTGTAAAAAAATTTAAAGATGGCAGCATGAACATGAAACAAATCACCATGGCCAAGAAACTTAAAATGCTGGAAGTTGTTTCTTGAGCATAAATAATTCTAGCTTCTGTTTTATAGTTTTCCAATGTAACTACTTATTTAACAGAGAGACACTTGTGTTTTTATGCAGATAGCTAATTTGGAAAATGAAGTGATTAGTATCCCTTGGCAGCAGGACAGCCACAGTTGTGTGTAGGAAGCAGTTGCTCAAGACTGATCAAGTTCCCAGGAGTCTGCCTGGGCAAGATGACCACAGTCTTAGTGCTGAGCAGAGGGTGGATTCCCTGGGAGCAGCCTTTCTGGCTCTTTCAAAGCTGATACTGTTTCAAATAGCTGAAGTAACTGCCATCAAAGAGAGATACGTATACCATAGACATTCATGTGTGAAGGAAGAGGGAAGATGTTCATTATCCAGTGTCCTGTCCTGTGTAGCATTACTTCCCCTTTCCCTCCAATGAAATAGGTCTGTTTCTGTCCTTATTTTCCAAAATAATCAAATAATTTGAACACTGCTTTTGGTAGAAAAAGATGTATACTGGGTCTCTCTCCAAACCAAACCAACCTTCTTAAGCTGTCCCTTTGCAAGGTGACAGTCTTTCCCCCAACCCCAATACTTTTTTTATTGTTCTGCAGATACGAAGAGCAGTGATTAAAAGACCATTTAAAGCCCTCATTCCTGTGTGTTTTAGTTCTAAACCTTCCAAGATCTGTAGGAATTTTGTTTATGTGAGTTTTAAGGCCTGATTTCTTTCTCTTTATCTTGTACTAAAATGCAAACCTGAAGTTCCAGCTATTAACACAAGCCCAAAAATTCAGTGAAACATTAAAGGCATAAGCAGTTAATGTCTCTCATCACAAATCCTTTCCACCTTTGCTTCACCCCCTTCTCTGTTCCTATATCTACTAGACTGTCTTTTTGCCTTACAAATGAAAAAAAATCTTACAATTATCTTCACCATTTTTGGAGCCCTTGTATGTAAGAATTGGACTCTGATCCCAACAACAATAAAACGTCTTTATTTTAGACTCCAGTACTTTAAACCAAAAGTCATTAATCCAGGTAACCTCTCCATGTTTACCTCTCTCCCCAGAACTCACTATTTCTGCGTGGTCTATCTGCTTGGGGGAAAAAAAAAAGGAGAGATATTGCCATGATATGTTCAGTTATTGTTTGTCTATTTTCTACAACAGCATTTGCAATTATAAATTTCTTGCAGTTACTCCATCCAAAACACTTTTCCTGCTCCTGCTAGAAAAAGGAATTGGCAACAGCTTTCAGTTCCCTTACTTTAATATCTATTCATCTTCTTACCTCACACTGGGAAAACATGTAGTCTGAGGACACTGTTGTGGGTTAATGAAAGCATTATGTAAACTTCTGTCCATCAGATGTTCAGCCTGAGACATTTTCAAATTACCTGTGGATTAAAGGCAGGCAAGTGAGGGTTAAATCTGAGTTTGTCTGTGTTTAATTCTTGACTACCACACAACAGCTGTGATGGGACCATTCTTCACTATGGGATCAAATGGTGGCTATTCATCTGGTTTGTTTTTGTTGTTGTTGGATATTTTTGTTTTGATGTCAAAATTATATGTCTTGAAAACACTATTCATTCTGTCAAAATAGTTAACATACAGTTACAATGGGGGATTACAAATTCCAACAAGATGTGCTTAATTGTAACTTGTGCTGAATCTGAAGTTTCCTTTCTCCATGGAGATTACATTGCTATGTAGATTTTCAGTTTTTCTAATGTTTAGGTTATTAGAACATTGTGGCCTGCAGTGAAAACTCAGACTGCAATTGAATTTCAGGATTTAACTTCACATTTACAGTTATTCAAACAGAGGATTTATTCCTTAAGAAGGTCATGAATGAGTGCCTTAGTGCCCTACAGATATGACTGATTTTAATATAAATGCAGTAGAAAACTGAAATACTTAGATGCAGAATCTTTTCTTAGTGAAATAAGCAGCTAGAGCCTTTCTGACAATTGATATTTAGATATAACTGAGCCAACAAAAATGTTTTTTCTAACTGATTTTAAATGTTAAATAGGTAAGAAAACCTCAGACATACACAACAGCTCTTGAAAATATGATGTCTTGCATTTATATGCAATGCAACACCTAGCATCTGACTTTTATCTTGGTTTTCATGGGATAAGGCAAGGACTATATTCTTTACACAAGAGGGTGCGTGTATATATATCTCCCCTCTTTCTCTTCAGTCATGCAAGGATGTGCAGTAGCCCACTACATGGACACATGCTCAACACGTACACTTTAAACACCACATAACTGTATATGAAGGGGCAGAGACAACAACATGAGGAGAGAAGCAAGAATAAAAATGCATGCTATAAAAAAGAGATGGAAGGGAAGAAGATGTGGAAAGTGGAAGGGGGGCTACATCTGACCTGGGAGTCAGAACTGCTTTGGTTGCAGAGATGCCTTACCCATACACCAGCTCCACACTGATGTAAGTCTGGGATGCACCAGTCATCTCTGGCTGTGGTTTCCACGTACTGTATTCCAACAGATCCCCAGTCAGGAGGAACAGGGTCCCCAAGACACAGCACAATGAGCCCTTGCAAGCAAGAGAGCGAGCTGAACATATCATACAAGGCAGTAGTTGTAGCTACATGCATACCACTGTTGACAAGAGGGCTCTGATGTGTGCACTGAGAAATGTGGAAATAGCTAGGACATCACATTACCTGAACTGTTCAAAGTAATTCTTGCTAAATGGAGGTGTACTTTTTATTTTAATTAATGATGCTTGTGACTTGCTAAAAAGCTCAATGACTGATGCATAGGAACAAGGTGTTACTGGAGATGTCTGTTGACTTTATTAAATAAAGATTAATTTCTCCTATGTGTATAGAGTACATTGCAGGGTTATGTAAGGCTCAGGTCCTGAGTTAGAGTTTTTGACAGTCTCCTTAGATCACAATTTGTCATAGGCCTTAGCATCACTTTTCTACAGTGCATATTCAGGACAATTGATCAACAGTCTTTTGCTGATGCTCTCACAGGACCTCTTAAATTGAGGGTTGAACTGCTACCTGCAATCTTATATTACATGTATAATGAAGCAAAATGAACCATTGGAAACCTTTTGTACATTCCTCATGTTTCTTTTAGCTTCTTTACCAATACACACCTTTCAGTTCTGAAGTTTATTTAATTTCACTCCACAGTAGCAACTACATCCTTCAGAGAGTAAAAATTTGCTGTTCATTTTCAGGTTGGAAGAAAAACTAGAGAGGGGAAAAAAAAGGTTTTTCTCTGTGAGAATTCACCTTGATAAAAAAAAAATCTCTGAAAGATTTTTAGCTTCCTCAGATGTGTGCTGCTTTGTGTGATTAAGCAGAGCTCAGCCAGGGCTAGTTTATGCACAGCTGCACCAGGACTAGGCTCTGATCTCTGACTTCCAAAGAATTGGCTCTGGCAAATTTGAGTAATTGCAGGAGGTGTAGGAAGTCCTGAGGGACTGCCAGAAATGTCTGGAATGTAGAAAGGTTGGTTTGGGGAAAAAGAAAAAAGGCTTTATACAGGTAGGTAAAATAACACTATCTGTCCATCGTTATGAGTTTTCCTGAGTGTCTGAAAGGCTTGACTCTCAAAGGGGGAGATATTCTGAAATCAATGACAATAGACTAATTAAAAAAAAATTTAGCCTGCAGGTAAATTTGTAGTTATTACCTATCAAATTAGAATGGTTTCCTAAAACATGATGAAGAAGCCGCATTACCTAGAGTGTTTAAAACCACATAAGAAAAAACATCAAAAATAATAATTGAAGGAAAAGAAAGGACAAGAAAAATCTCTTTATTTAGACCACACTGTCAATAACTTACCAAGTGCTTGTTGTCTCTGATTTCCAAGTGTGGTGTTTGGCAATAATAACATATTTGTTACTCAGGAATCAGTTCTTCCTATGCTAACTAATGCAGTATAAAAAAATCAGAGGCTTTGGAAAATTCTTTGCTATTCTGCTAACCCTTTATAATTTACAGTTAAATTGATATGAGGTGTTTATATTTGCTTTATTGCAAGTGGCATTTCTTAGAGCTCAGCTGAGCCAGTCTCAAGAGCCTCGGATGGTTTCCACAGTGGAGATGGGTACTCTCTGTTCAACTTTATCTCCAGGGCTGACTGGCTGAAAATTTCATAGTTACTCATTTTCTGGTTTAGATTTGAGTTAGGGTTATTGAATCCACATCAAATGAAAATTATAGCTGCTAATCACATTATGTTCAGTGTTGTTTATCCCAAGATTACAGCTGTTGAAATATATATTACAATATTAGATTTTGAAGAAGCTGTCTCTAACAGTTGTGATATGTATTAGTAAATGATAAACAGTTCAGATCTTAATTCCCTTGTTGGGGAAGCCTGTTCTGGCACAGTTGCAAAACCTCATTAGAAGTCAGCTCCGAGCTGTGATTTTCAGATTATGTGCATGATGTTCACCATATTTTATATCCTAATACAATATTTGCCTTCCTATATTAGTAATTACTCTTGTCTGGGTTTTACCAAGTTGGAAAACTCATGCAGTTGATTGAGGTTAATTATTGCCAAAATGAAAAAGACTTAGACCTTAGAGGGCATCTTTTCAATGTGTAGAGCTGCTTTTGGAGCTGTACACCTGAGTCCCTTCATTCTGGACTCTTTGGGCCATCTCTCTTTAGAAAAAAGACAATGGCTCATCTAATGGGACTAAAAACCTAAATATTCTACTCATACTGCCAAGACGTCTTTTGGGGTAAAGTATTTTTCAGTACAAGCAAACCAAATTGATCATTAGTACATAAAGATAAAGTACTTCCTTTGCTTTCTCAACTGTACAGTCAATGTTCAAATGAGAGTGTGCAATTTACAATCTTAACCAATATGTACCTCAGTTTCTTGGAAACAGCTTTGAGATGAAATAGCTCACTATGTCTGTTTACAGTTGGTAATTGTTAGCAGTGTGGTCTTGTTCTATCATAGTCTTTCAAAGGCTGCATAAGGAAGATTTGGGAGAAGGAAGGCTAAAAAACCAAAAGTAAACGAAACAAAACACTGTAGATAACCCTATATGAATCAGCATAGCTTATGAGCTATGACCTCTATCACTGTTGAGAAAGTGCAACTTCTCTACCTCCCTTTCAACAGTTGTAGACTTAGTCTTTCACCTGATATGTATTATTTTGGAAGATTTCCATAAAATCTACCTTGACAAAATGTCGAAACGATGAAAAGTGACCAGTGAGAAAACACATCTCAAGTGACTCACCTGCACTGATTGCATTCAGCTTCCCATGTTGTGTGGATGTCAGAAAAGTTAATGAGTAAACCAACCAGGAAGAAATTACTGTCGCTCATCCTAGAGATGGCAGAGTTGTTTGCTTTTTTGCTTTTTGATCTATGAATGGATAGATTTTTTTTGTTTGAGACAATGCTATTCACCTTTTAGGGACCAGGCCAGGATGTGAGAAAGGTGTTGGCTTTACTTAAGATTACTAGAAATTTAGAAATCAAAGAATCCTTTTAAATTTAGGGAATGATATCATCAAGCAATAATTTTTAGTGGGGTGTCGCTATTTTCAAAAACTTCTAATTTATTTAGTATTTTAGTATTTAGTAATTGCTGGAGAATTTTTAAGTAGGGAAGAGAAGTAGTGCCAAGTACATTATTTTTTGCAAATATTGCAGGGGAAAAAAGTATCCCCCTTATTTCCTGAACCACTGTGAGGCATCAGCAGAAAGCTACTGTAATGTGTAAAATCTATTGAGGCTGTGCAGCATTCAAAATTCAAACTGGTGTTGTGCTCTCTTCAATAATAAAGCTGTGATTGTATGCGTCATCAGCACTGGCATTTGGGATTCCTAAAGCTGTTCCCATACTGTTTCTTTAATCTTTCATAATCACATACTGGGATCTGCAGACAATTTACCCTTGATAAATAATAATCAGCAAGCAGAGGGTTTTCTGCAAAGAAACTAAAATGTAATGTTCGGTATTTGTAACTGAAATAACAAGTGAAGTCAATTGCTAAAAGAGACCAAAACAAAAAGGATTGGGAGCTTATCAAGAGAGATTACATGTGGGACATGATGGCCAGTTTGTGGCCAGTTACAGAGCAGAGGGCTTTGTGTTTTATGACCTGTGTATGCTGTCTCTGGATGCTGGCATCTCTGTTTTTTTCTTCTGTGGAACAAGTGCCTAGACTGTGAAAGATGTTGCATAGACTGCCTTCTGTGAGTGGGAACAGTAGATGATTTCAGGTTCAGATAGAGTAAAAGATGAAAAGCTGAAACCAGAGCAGCAAGTAAAGCAGATGTTTCAACACTGAGAAATGTTCACCCCTGTCCTGGGGAGTCAGTGCAAACTGTCTCCATTTAGAAATATAACTTCGAAAGGCTGACAAACAAGGAGGTAAGAGTCCCTCTAGATGCTGCAATCTCTTGCCAGCACTCACCCTGCCTTGTAGCTGGACCTGAAGAGAAAAGCACTACTGAAAACAAGAAACTTCTGATAACCTAATGGTAACCATAGTGTTGTCATATAGTATTGGCCTGAGAGACTTCCCCTTGCAGGACACAAGTAGGAGTGCCACAGACAAGACTCGGAGACTTGTCTTTATGGCACACTTCCTCTTTCAGCCAAGGCAAATGTTGGTTTAGAGGTTTTAGTCTCTAATCTGCCCTCTCAGAAACATGTCATTGTGTCCTTTTCTTCTCTCAGTGATTTGCCTGCAAACAGAACAAGCCTTGGCACTGTCCAGGTCTCAGGACTTTTCTAGCACAGGAGCTATTCTGCACAGAGTGCCTATCATGGGGTTTTGCCAGGGACAGGTGGCTTCTGGGGCCTTTTTGGTTTACCATAGAGGACTTTGTAATTATCAGCCGTGTGAGCTTATATAAACCACTTGGATTAAAAACAAATGCAAACCACCTGCTGTTCTGCAGCCTGAAGTGTGAAGATCGCTCTGGCTTCTGTCATCCAGTGTTCAAAGTGAGAGAGGGTGTCACTGCGACTTTTGAAGGACTCGCAGCCAGACGTGGTGACAGTGGCACCCTCTGAGTCATTCCTCTATTTGAAAGAAGCAGTGTTGCGGCTTATTTTGGGAAGATGTGGAGTTGTTTGTCCTCAGAGAGTGTGATTCAGGCCTGTCAGATAGAAAAGTTCTCCATGTGTAAATTTATCTAATATTGAGTCTCCTCTGCTTATCACCTCTATTTTCTTAGAGCATAATTTCTAAAGGCTGTAGTCCAGCAGCTGAATATCTGTTAACAAGCAGCGTGGGGTCAGATCTTTATTTTTGCCTGAGGTTGAGTAAGTTGAATAAGAGATCTTTAATTACTGACTACTGGTTCAAATACAGTCTCTCACTGTTGCTTGCTGATAAAAGCCAGATGCAGATTCATCTGGAGCTCTTCTATATTACCAGCTCTCATGTGAGGGAATCTCTACTCAGCTGAAGAGTCCTAAAGAGCTTCCTTTTCTGCATGGTCACAGGTGGGCTGATGCCTACATTTTAGAGTTGACTACCCCATGAGCAACAGAGCTGTAGTATAAAGATCACAGTCTGTAGATGGTGACATCCATAGGCAGCTTATCTCTCAAACTGTGCATGTCAAAGCAGTTGTTATTTGGTGAGAAAAGTCATGTTTTGCTTTTATCTATTAGTCTCTCAAGAAAGCTATCTGATAACAGAGCTAAATTCAGAGGAGTCCATGGCTGTGCTGTTCTTAACATTCCCTTTTCACAGATCACCAATAGAAAATAAGGAAGGAAAAAAAAAAAAAGACAGAAGAGACAAGCAAACACTCTTCCCAAAGCCTGTGAATTAATCAGTAAAAAGATGATTTTGTTCCAAGCATTGATAAGTTGTCATTATAATTCTAAGAGCATTTCAACAGCCTTTCGCCAGTTATATCTCTGAGAGTCTTGTGACTTGTTCATTGGAAAAACTGTACCACGTGTGCAGCTGTTCTGCTTTTATAAGATAACAAGGCATCAAAAGATGCCAGGCATCATGCCAGATAACGGAGCCATTAGAGCAAGACTACCACAGCATTTCTGCCTAAACACCTCTGCTTGTTCCAAAATCATCAAATGGTCACAGTGGTGAGCAGATTTGCCTCCTCTGAGGGATACCTCTGGCGAAAGCATGATCTTGAACTATGCTGATATGTGTGAGCCTGGAGTTAGAGGGAGCCATTAACTAGCTCTTGTGGTGAAAGAAGGACATTAAAGAATTTCAGGTCAGGCTCAAGTGGTCTAATATGGGTGAAAAAATAGGCATTCGTATTTTTAATTATATGAATACAAGCAGAAGGATATAAGAGGGTATTTTCTACTACTTCAGTGGTATGTTAGAACTTGCTTATTCACATTTTGCTAGCTTTTAGAATAAATGCAGATACCTCAGCCTGCTGCCAGCAGAGCATTAACTGCTGGCTTCTGCAGTCAGCTCTCTTTATTCTGAAAATGGTGTTCTTTTCTTTATTCTCTTCCCCTCCAATTCCAAGTAAATATTTGGTGAGTGAATTTATATGCCATAATTCACTACTGGAAATAATCAATTACATCTATTAACTCAGAGGATAATGTAGTTCATCTGTATTTTTTCCCGGTTTTGGAATCTGCAAAGGGTATTCCAAGTCCATCTTGTTTTGGGGCATTTTAAAGGCCAGGTAAACCTAAACTTTTGTGACATGGGAGAAGGAGAATTGGGGATGCAAATACCAGCTTGCTTGCATGGGTGACAGGAGAATGAGAAATAAAGCCTGTAGTCAACCCCTTTGAGACAACGATGGTGAAAACCCTCGAAGCAATCCCTCACTGAGACAATAAACCTCGCAGGAAAGAAATGGGACTCCCTTTCCAGAGCAAGAATCTGTAACAGATCTTAAAGATCTCCATGTCTTTACTTTCTTCCTGCTTTGCATTACTTTGCTTCAGTCCTGCTCTGTGTTACACAGCTGCACAGAAGTACTGATCATCTATAAAAAATGAATTTATTAAGTCAGTGGTTTCATCTTACTTATCTCTGAAAAATGTGTGTACAGCTGTCCCTGTACACAGTGATATATTCATAGAGTACAAGAATAAAGTTACACTTGAGAGAAAAAATTGATTTCAAGTTCAGTAGCTGGTGCTGGCACCTGGCCTCCTGCCTGAGAGGGTTTGTTGCTGTGCTTGCAGGGCATTAGTGTAGGTGATATTACTGACACAGAGCTGGGCTACTCAGATTATCTCAGTGTGAAAATTTTAAATTGGTATAACTGAGAAACATAATGCAGTAGATGATGGCTTTTGCATTTATTTTAAAGCTTTAATTTTAGGTTTATGATCTCTTCACAGAGTTGAGCGGTTTTTTAAGATCAATTTTATGGGTCTGCAGTTTTAAACTCTGCTTTAAATTCCACTTCTGAGTGAAAAGAATTGCATGGTCCCTGCTTAGCCCAAACAGACCAAACTTTTTGGGCCACTTAATGAGTGGGTAGATGTTGCCCTGAGTGCAGATGATAGGATCCAGCATCCCACTGCAGGCATCATCACTTCTATTTAAAGAGAGAACGTGTTGTGGCCACCGCCATTCCTTAACTTTCACAAGATGTGGTTTATAGGACATGTAATTCTTTGTGCATCTTTTTGGGTGGTGGGGAGGAAGAACAGCCTTGCCCAGAGCTACCAGCCACCCTTAGAGGAGTGCAGAGCAAGGGGACCCCGGGAAGCCTTGCAGCCCCAGGCACTCTCCTCCCAGCCTCAGGCTGGGCAGGTTTGTCTTCTACCTTCCTCAGCCAGCCAAGGGTTTGCTCTCGCCCCCATCCCGGTGGCGTGAGGGGCTACAAAGACCTTGCCCCATGGTGGTCTCTTTGCCCCAGCATTCCCTTCAGGAATAAAAAAAGAAACTTGCATGCCACAGTTGCTCATTCGCAGAGCACATGTTTGCCTGTCTCTCATAGTCTGTGAAGATTACACAGGCAGCAATACAGATCAAAGAAATCAGAATTACAGCTTGTGATGATCACTCACCAACAACTCTGACACCAATGGCAGCAGTATGCAAGCTGAAAGAGAACACTATAAACCTTTTCAGCTTCTGCCTCCCTAGAAAGTAATGTTCACTATGCTCAAATGCATGTTGATTGCACTTCTTTAGGGGCCAATGTGCTCCAGAGAGGACTGCAAGGATGTCAGTGGAAAGCCAACAGCCTAAATAATTGCAGTAGGTCCATTGTTTTTAGTGTGTGTATTTCAAATGGCTTTCAAATGTGAGATAGCTGAAGACTTGAGTTGATTGACATATTTCGTGCATATGCTAATGCTGGTTTATGTGTTAGGTTTTCCATTTGCAAAAATGCTCCTCCTGGGAAGACTGCACTCACCCTGGAATGCTTCAGAAGCAGGTAGCCAGCTCACATTCCTGAGTGATGCATCTCCCTTTCCAGTTCAGAGAGGTTCAGCTGGAACAAGATCACAATAACTTGCTAACTTTCAGCTCTATTCAAAGTTCAAGTCAACCCCCACCTCCCGCCAAACATCCCAACAAGTGGAGATCAGACTGGTGCTAAGGAGGGACTGGCAATAAAGAGGGTAACCATTAAAGACTTGGTGTTCTTTTAAAGGATAATAACGCATCTGACCAGCCTTTTTATAATAGATTGTCCTAAAATTTGAGTTTGTATATGTGTATGTGTTTCAAAATACAGCTACATTAAAAATAAATGTAGAAGAGTGTAAATACTACACAAACTCTAAATAAGAGCCAGAACCAGAGTAGCAGAATGAGACACCACCACTACCTATTGACAGTGACTCTTCCCTGAAATACCGAGTCAAAAAAAACAACCCAAGCTTGTTTTCATGCAGCTGCATTGTATATGAAAAAGAATAAAATGGCAACCATGTGTTTTGGTGTTGAGCAAGTCTACAATAGTTTTTTCTTATTTAATTTGTCTTTCCTGGGAAGCAGAGGATACATACCACTGATAAAGCAATGAACTTTGGGTGAGGTGGGAATATGGCACAGCAATAGCTGTAGCTATTCCCAAGGCATGGCAGGATCCAATTCAGTTTAAATTGAGGCATGAGAGGACCAAGGAGTGGGCTGTGCACAGGCACCTGTGGCTAACCTCTTGCACTGGGAGATGTGGATGCCAGGCTCAGAGCATAACTACGTCATCAGAGGCAGGATGAGGGAGCAGCTCTGTGAATAGTTGGTGCTGGGGAGAGGGGGAGCTTAACTGCGTGGCTCATGTAGGTAGAGGTGATTTCTAATTGTGAAATTCCCATGAAAATCATGTTCTTGTATTGCTGAGCAGTGTCTCATAACATCATGTGTGCACAGGGAAGCTAACGTACAAAGGAAGGACATGTATTCAGTATCGCAGCTTGATTGTTTTTAAAATATTACTTAAATGCCAGTACTTGCTGTGCTTTCTAAATGTTGATCCAATTTATTGGAGCTTTAAAGAAAGTGTGTGGGTGGCTGATCAGCATGATTTTTTTTTTTTGTTTTATATGAAATGATGCTATCGTTCACCAAATAAAAAGGAATGATCCTGCATATTTCTACTTCATTGTTTTTTTCAAACAAAAGACAGACATGTAAGTTGAGATGGCCAGGCATATAGGTTGTCTAGTACATTCCTATTTACTGTGATTTATTTAAAGCCATCCTACATTTATGCTAATGGAAAATTATTAAAATCTAAGTTTCTTCATTGACTTGCTCATAAAATAAACTAAAGGCTCAGACTACTTTTTAGTAGACAGGATTCTGTACCACAAAAGATTGTAAATACAAGGATGCTCCAAGTATCTCAGTGGCTGATGATACAGGTTTTCATGCAGTCATGTACTTAACTATATACTTCAGGTTAATCCTGTGAGTTATCCAGCCTCTTAATTAGCAAGTCCTTAAGTATCTGAATGGTCACAGAAACTCAGTTAACCTTCTTTTCCATTTTCCCTAATAGCAACCTCTAATTAGTTCCGGTGCTCTTCAGAATTCTTTTCCCTCTCTTAACTTGGAGGGAAGATACCTACCTGCCCCTGAGGAACTCCAGATTTAAGGACAAAAAGGTGGAGCTAGTAGTACTGCTCTTGAGGTGGCGACTGCCAGAGCAACATCTCATCACAGATGTGGTCAATGTTCTTCACCGGCAAATACTGATTCTTCTCATATTACCCTTAAGTCTACTATTTCTAATCACTAATAGAGAGTCTCAGCTAAGGGAGCAAATTGCACAGCCAGGAGCAGGAGGGGAAACTCACCCAGCCTTGTTCTCACTGTATTTTGGGTAGGAACCCTCTCTGCATCCTCCAAAACCTCCAACAGAGCAACACAGATAAAGGACATGTGTTTGAAAAATGAACATTGAGAAACCAGGCAGACAGAGAAAAAGACCACAGCCTTTACTGTGTCTGCCAGATTGAAAAGTGTTACAGAAAAGTGATGACAAACCTTTCTGATGTTTGATGCCAAATTAATTTAGAAGACTTTGCGACTTAGTGTCAGCTCGAATCTCTGTCCTTGGCACCAGTGCCGAATTTGGCAGTGAATCACCATTACCAAGATAGTGTAGCTTCTGGACTAAAACTTCTGTTTTGCTGCCTGCAGTGAAACATTCAGACCAAAAACCGAGAGGTCAACTTTAATGTAACCTCCTCAAGAAGGAGGGCTCTGAATTAAATTGAAAACGCACTTATTTTATTACATTTTCCATCCCATTTTTAGGTAATCAGTACTGTTGGGTACACCAGCTACAGAAACACCATGACTGTAGCTCCTGAGAATATAAGAAATCTGAATGAGCGAGTACTGTATGACTGAATGTGATAAAAGAGCATTATATAATGTCATATTCTCTACCACTATAGACAACAGCACAGAATAAAAGATAAAAGTAGATTTAAAGAACTAGTAATTTCCTCATAACTATGCCTTCTTTTTAATTGCATTGTATACGACAACCTGTGAATATTGCTAAGCATGGGTTGAAAATATAGAAGACTAAATGATCAGCATGTGAAGTAAAATGTGACTTTTCAATTGCACGTAGTTGACAGTAGCTCAAGTTACTGTTGCATTTGGAAACATTTTTTCCCAAAAAAATGTGCGTTAGGATGGTAAATGTTCTTCTTGGGATCTACCAGCAAGCCCAACTGTGATGTCTACACAAAGTAAGATCTGGATCTACTTGCAGAATAACAAAAGAGGGAAAAGCGGATTTCAGTATCTCCTGACTTGTTTTCATTTCTCTGTAAGTATCTTTGCTCATAGAAGTATACACAGAAACCTTACTGAACTTGAAAATTGCAAAGATCTCATCGGTTACCCAGTTGATAACTATGCTGGTTCTGGTTAGTCCCAATATATTACTTCCCAACCATACTGGTTGTCCAGGTCTGTGTGAAACCAGGAAGGTTTTGCACGAACAGCAGCAAATTAATGAGAATTGTGAGTGTTTATTATCAAGCGCCCTCTTTTAGACTATGACAAAGAGAGCAAGAAATGATTTTATGGAATGGAGGAGGATTTCTGTCACCAAAAAAAAAAAAAAAAAAAAAAAAAGACTGTGCATTTCCAATTATTTATTGCCTGGTAGATCTGCAAACAGAGCTTGCCAGAGCCTGAAATTCTGATTTTTTTCTACCCAGTAAGGCCGGATGCCTGTTTACATTGCCTGATCTCCCAAATTATGTCTAATCAGGCATTAGATTTTGATGTACACCTACACTTATACAAAGCTATATGGTCTTCTTAACGTGTGACAAAGAGAAGAATCTTTGCAGTAACTCGACCTGATGTCCAGTTGTAGATTACACTAAAACAACAACCTGCCCCACTCCTTCCCCACTCATAAAAATAGAAAGTAAACCCCTATTATGGAGAGAGGCAAATCAGAACAACTTTCTGAAAAGGACTCGCTGAACCAGGCAGGTCCTTGCCACAAGCACGGGAGAATTACATTTATAGCACAGATGACTTCTGCAGGGATTGCTTTTAACTTTCTGACCCTCTCTCCTTGTTGAGTTTCTTCCCTGTGGAGGAGCTTGGGACTATGTGGTATCTAAGATACTGATTTCATCTGTTAGTCATGACTTGGGATCCAACATGCTAGTAAAGTAGAATAGCATTTTTATCGCTACTTTAAGCATGTGTGTGCAGCTGAACCTTTTTTTCTGTTGCTGTGTTTTTTAACTTTCAGAAATTGCTAAGGAGACTGCTTCTCTTTATCTGAAACAAAACAGTGCTTTGATTGTTTAGACACAAGCAACGAGACTAGATTCCATGCATTGATTTTTTTAAGGACTCTGTCTGCAATTTGAATTTCTTCAGCCAAGAAGCATGTTATTCATTTTTTGAAACCCAAATAAATACTGCTTTTAAAGGAGTTCTCATTTCACCTCATTACTGGCTAAATTGTTTTTTATGAGTTTTTAGAAATGGAAAAGCTTTTTTCTTTAGTAGGTGTTAGATGTCCAGACTTTGAAGTAATAATAATTTTTACAGAAGGCTTGCTTATTGCATTGGATAGATTGAAAATCTAGTTATGGAAATGGACTGTTCCTAATAGTGTTTGTGTATATATATATAAATATATTTTAAAAAATATGGAAGTATATAATAAAATCTAGTCTAGACTTCAGGACACTGGAACTTCATGCTGAAATACTTTCAGATTTCAAGGTAATAGAAACTTTTTTTCTTTTTAGTGTAGACCTGGCCTCATTCCATTGTTTTTATTAATACACAGTCAGAAAGGACACGCTTTCCATCAGCCTAAGGTTCCTAGAGATTAGGCTAAACCTGTTAATTGACATAAGAACGTATTATGCAACTATTATGTGCAATCTCTTAAGAGCACATCTTACAAAACCTTTTCCCATAACAGTACAAATACCACTGGAGAAAATTTTTTTTTAACTTCATGCTTGACATGGTATAAGTTGTTTGGGCAGTCACATGTACAGATCTGAATAAAGGGCTACTGAATTTAAAAGCTCTGTGATGTATTGCTCCTACAACACCTTCATCAGCGAGGTCTGTGGAAAGTAAAATTCAGATGGTGATACACCCTAATAGGTCCTAAAACATCTGTGGATTTTACAACTACCAGGTAGATAAACCTGATTGCATGGGACTTATCTCCCAGTGCCAGAGAGCGTCAAGAGAACCCTTAAACCCAAAGGTCGAGACTCACAACAATTCCTGCTGGCTGGTGTCCTGTGTGCTTTATGTTGAACTTGTTCCTGCAATAGCATCTCTTCTGAGACACAGTGTGTTAGTCAACATAAGCCATGCTGGTTTATACCTGTGCTCAGCTGTCACAAAGAAGTGAAATTATATTACCTGTCAGATATTGGCTGCTGATTGCTGATCTGCCTGAGGTTGCAGCAGCAACAGCATTTCTGCCATGCTGGACCAAACTCTCAGAAACACTGCGAGACTTTACTCCAGGCACTGATTTGACCTTAACTAACCACTTGGTTTTCGTTGTGACTTGTGTTCAGCTATCACACAACAGCTACCACTAGAGTAGCTCTGAGTTTGTGTGCACTAATGTTTTTAGCTGCTACACTTGATGCATTTTGTTTTCCTTCAAGTTATGAATCCCTTTGTTCTTTATTTGCTCAATTTTTATTTGCAGTCAAAGATGATCTTCAGTGCTTTAAAACTCACAGTGCAAGTGCAAAAGGAAAAGACTTGGTGAACATGATCTTCTGAAGCATGAAGCTGATCTCTATAATGCAGCAGTTAGGTATTGATTCAATATGCATGTGGATATACTCCCTAGCAATAGAGAGACACAAGCTGAGATAAGAGCAGATTGTTAACATGCAAGTCCCCGGTGGAAGGTATTGATAAGAGGGAAGCAGAGAAGACAAATAGCAAAGGGATTCAGTGAGGGTGGAAAAACAGAGCAATCAGGTTTCTGGTTGCTATGCCTGTGCTTTGTTAATTTAAGGATAGAATTTTGACAAGAATTCAGTCTCTGCTCAAAACCATGTAATGATATTTTGGCTTGCTGTTTGTACATAATTTCATCTATATACTGACCTTGTTGTGATGATATGAGGGTTTAATCTTCTCCCTGAAAAAAAGTAATTTTTACTTTGAGCTGTTCTTTCAACATCCTTCTTGATTTTTCAGTGGTTCTTATACAAGTCCACCCTTCTTGATTTTTCAGTGGTTCTTATACAAGTCTGAAGTCCTTCCATTTGTGTTCCTTTTTCTAGGAACTCTGAGCACTACTTGTGTTTTGGTGACATCTTCTGGATATGGTTGCATTTGGAAGGAGTAATTAATACACCTCATCTTCTAGCCTTCTTTGTGCTTGTTTCTGATCCATTTTGGAAAAAAAAGTGCACATGTATCTGGTTCCAGTGATTAGCATCCTATCTGAAATTTAGTAATGTGTTTCATACATGGATGCAATGAGATCTTTTGTTTTGCAGTTGGATAAAATATTTCTTTAATTGCACATACGTATTTCTCTATTTTTCTTCTTAGGATAGGGCTGTACTGTGTTTCCTGTTGGCTAGAGTAATCAGAGAAAAAGAAAGACTACTCTTGGCCAGAGCAAAGACACCCATAGCCAAGTTTTCTGCCTTCAGCAACAGATGCCTAGGGGAGATGATAAGGACAAGATAACCCAGGAGCAATAATTACCAGAACACATTTTTAGCCACAAGCAGAAATGTCATGGGGGAACTTTGAGCCAGAGGTTGTGACTTTATGTAATAGGTTGTGATGGATTTTTCTTCAATCAAATTTTCCAGGTGCTCTTTTGAGCCCAAAGAAGCTTTTAGTGTCCATAATGTCATTCAACAAGGAGTTTATCGTCTTCTCTCCATGCTGTGTGGTGATCAACCTATTCACTTTGTTCTGGTTTTGAACTTGACACTTGCTAGAGTCACTTGATGTTCCATTTACTTGTATTGGAAAGGATGGGAAATATCCCTGCTTCTTTCTTCTACAACACTTGCAGTTTTATAGACAATGCAGTTTTGTAGGGTTTGGGGGTATTTTTTTTTGTTAACTGAAGAAGCTTAGTGACTTTAGTTATTTCTCACCTGAAAGATGCTCCATACATCTGACTGTCCTTCTAAGAAACTTATCCATTTTTCCTTTACCATCTTTGAGATAGGGGAACTTCCTACAGCACTCAGGGTACAGAGGTACCCAGGGTCCCAGCTAGCTTTGTATCTTGTTCCAAATGACTCTTCCTCCTTCTCCTTCTCCTTCTCCTTCTCCTTCTCCTTCTCCTTCTCCTTCTCCTTCTCCTTCTCCTTCTCCTTCTCCTTCTCCTTCTCCTTCTCCTTCTCCTTCTCCTTCTCCTTCTCCTTCTCCTTCTCCTTCTCCTTCTCCTTCTCCTTCTCCTTCTCCTTCTCCTCCTTCTTCTTTCTTCTTTCTTCTTTCTTTTATTTTTTTTTTTTGTCATGACTATTGAGCTGACATTTTAGTGGGAAGTTGCACTTTATCTTCTATTTCATAATACAGTTGTTCAGTATCACGAAGTCCTCTATAGTTCTTCTCTTGTCTGACCCCCTTTAATATCTTGATTAATTAGTACTGGAACAAAACCTTTCAAACTTTTTTTCCCCAGGTCATGTGTGGATATGTTGCATAGCATCACTTGAGCACAGACAGACTCATATGAGATCTCACTCTACTCTGTAAATGATCTGTTCGGTTCTGCCCTCTGTTTCCAATACTCTAACAAGCTATCTATCCGATCCGTGTTAGGCAATTTCCATTCACCACTGAGGCACCAGAGTCTCTTAAGAAGCTCTGGAGACTCTTTGAAAACCAGGGAGCTGGCACAGAACACGGACAAGGAGGTCTGGGCCATTACTCTCTTGAAAGAGTGCCAATAGATGAGCATAGCTTCCCTTTACAAAATCCAGGCCAAGTCTTCTCCAAGCTGCTGCAGTGACCCACGCGCTCAGCGGTGCCCTTCTTTACAGCACTGTCAGTTGGGAATCCCTGGTCTGCCATGGCCTGACTTCCCTGGCACCTCTTAGGAATATTGTCATCACTTTTCCACCTTCCCCTTCCATCTGACACCAGGTGAGAGGGTTGCACACCACAGGCAGCAGTTCAGCTATTTTATCTCAGAGTTTCTTGAGAACTCGAGAGTGAATGTAATTAGATCCTGGCTGTTGACTACCACTTGTTCTGTCCATTTGCCACTTGTTCACCTCCCCTTCACTTTGTCCATTAGTCTATAGCCCTTCTGCCAGTTTTGCATCTGGAGAGAGATCCTCTGTGTCTTCTACTAAAAAAAGCAGAGGTGAACAAGAGGAAGCAGGTCTAGCACTGGAACTTCCTCAAGCTACTTAATGGTAATTGCAGACATGAAGAGATTCACTGAGGTGTTTGACCATGGTTTTTTTTCTCTAGAAAATTCTATCATGTAGATCATCTGTATGTTCTTTAGATACTAACCTTAATAACTTCAGAAAAGGTTTGGGTTATTTTTTAGTACACTTTACAAGTTGCTCCTTGCACATTTATGGCCTGTGTACTGCCAGAGTTTGCAGTCCTTGTTAGAATGACACCATGCTTCTTTTGTTTATTTGTAAGGATATTTTCTTGCTTTTAGTAATATCTTTTACCTCGGCACATAGCCATGCTGATTTCCTTTTGATGTTCCTGATTTACTAGTATTATTTTGTGATTTTTTTGTTTGCTCTGTGCTCCCAAAGAGGCAAATTAAATTGCCTCAATGTGCCTCTAAAGATTTAACTCTTGCAGTTACCCCTTCTACCTTGTTTTTTTACCAAGATTTCCTCTTTGGGTGAGTGTCTGTATTCTAACCCTTTAAATTAAGCAAAATAAGATAGATAGAATTGTATTGCCTTTTTCTGTGGTTTTGATTTTAACTCTTCCACTGATCTCCTTGCCACCTTGGAAAGTTGCGTATTTCTCCAGATATAAATTCATCCCTGCTTTTAAGTCCTTTTGCAACTCTCTTTGAGAGAGTGCGGTAATACTACTTCAGTGTGTCAGCCATCAGTGCTGGGCTGTTTCAAGAGGAACTAAACACTGACCTCAAACTTCTCTCCTATCATGGTTCATGGGAAAGCTCTCATTTTTATGAGGGCCAACACTGGACCAACTTTGAAGCACTTTTTGAAAACCTCTAATCCAAATATTGATCCTTTCACTTGTCAGTCCCTAAATATGTTTTGAAAACTTATTTGCCCAAACTTTGTTGGAGCAGTGTCTCCTCTTCTACTGCCCTCCCCCCAGCATTCCCATCTGCCACTTGCGTACTCTTTCCCAGATGACCCATTTTGCAATGGGAGCCTTCTGGGGCAGTTGTGCCTCCAAAACATTTCATTACCGGCAACCCAGCAGTTGGAGGGGAAGCACCCAAGCTGCTGATGATCAGCATTCAGCAAGGTTAAAATAGCATTCAGGAAAGAAAAACATCTTTTTTTGCTCACAAGCAAGTTGTGAATAAGCTTAGATCTGAATCCACAGTACATTAAGCTGCTCTGCAATACGTGCTTCAGCTTCATGGAAAAGGCAAGGTGGATCACTTGCCTATTTTGCACTACAAGTGAGACCAGGCACTTGTAATGAAATATGGAGCATAGTACAAATCCACAATGCCATCACCTGGGAGAAATGTGTTCACCCCAAAGCGCCTCTAATCTTCAGTGAGAGGAAAACATAACTGTCAGCTGACACAAGTAAGGCAATTAATTTTGATTTTGGGAAAGGAGTTGCTGAATCCAAGTTTCCAATGCTGCCTGTCAGAAAAGCTTAGGGTGGGCAGTGGTTTAATAGGGCTGTAAAGGTAGGAGCTTTATCAAATTTTAAAAGATTTATCATTGGTTTCATTTGCTGTTAAAGTAGAACATGTTTGCAGCAAGGTTGGGGGTACAGAGAGACAGCCATTAGGTCTTAGTATTTTCCTCACCCCAATAATGACTCATTTACAATGACAAGAAGATTGTTCTGGTTCAGATCATGCTGAATAAGTGTCTAAATAAAGTCAAAACTGTATTTCCTTCCCACCTGTGCCACTGATGAACACCACTGAAGCTGTGAGAGCCACCTGGCTGAGACTGGACAAAGGTTGACATGAGGGCAGAAGATCTTCAAGCCATAAGAACCTCTGCACATTTTATGCCATCTGGAGTGTTGCTGAACAGCTGTCTGCCAACATCTGGAGCCGTGTGACAAATTTGTCAGCCAGCTGCACCACTGAAGAGAAACACTATGGCACTCCTTCGAGCAGCAGTTGTTACAGGTATTGTACAGATGCTACAGTTCGTCGGACACAAGCTTCAACCATCTTATCCCTGCAGTAATGAAATTTGTCAACTTTTGCCACTCTCAGGGAGAAAAAGTACAAGACCTAGAAGGTTGCTCTGTTAAAAAGCCTGTAACTTGATAAGCTTCTGGTCGAAGAATTTAATGATTTTCTTTCAGGAAGATGGATGGCTGCTCTTGAGGTGGCTCAGCACCACTTCCTTCCACAGACCGTATGCGCCTGGCAGAGCTCTCACTTTTCTGAAGCCTGATAGTGACATTTTAAGTTTAATCATCATTTAAAATCCCAGTAGGAACCAATTCCATATCTAATCTAAATCAAGAAAAATAAATAGCCTTACACCACAGGTGAATTTGCCCTCATCTATTTCCTGCCTTTCAAACATCAAAAAAAGTCTCAGAAGTTTTGAAGTGGAACTTGAAGAATACACCATACTTCTGCTGTGAGATGTGAACCTCTCATTAGTGAGAGATTGACAGCTGTCCTGTTTCTCTTCAAACATATGTGGTGTTAGCTGGGAAGTCTACGGCAACATTTCCGTTGGTCATGTTCAGTATTTCTTTAGCACTGTAACAGTTATACCCACAAGATCTCTGTGGCTGTGGCAGGTTGTTTCCTGGAGGTCAGGATTGCTTTTACCTGTTTGCTCCATCCCTGTCTTCACAAAATGTGACTGTGGAGCATTAGGTCAAGTCGACAACCCACTTGTAGGATACATTTGCAGTGTTTTCTAACACTTTAACAGCTTATTGAAAATTGATAGCCTATTATTGAACAAGGTAGTTCCTAGCAATTTTCAGTTGAGGCATTCTGCCTAACTTAACAGTTGGTTTTTCTTCTTCTGATTCCATCCTCAGTGTCAAAGTCCTTTTCATGGGCACCAGGCAACATTCTAAATCTCAGCACGGGTCGTGCCTTTTCACCTACATCTCTAACACTGCATAACAGCAAGTTAATTCACATTTGGCAGTACTCTTCACAAAATGCCCTGAATGTTGGTCAGTGCAAGTACTCTTTTCAGCCAGGCAGGGGAGATGGTTTCACTGTAGTTAACACAGTAGGTGTGCACTAAGCACAGCTCAGGAATTCCGCCTCTGTCTTTCCTGTATATGGTGAATACTCGTATCATCATCCTGTTTGTTTACTATCTTGTCTCTGGTTTAGTAGCTCTTCACCTTGGGGGCTGCCTTGGCTAGGTTTGTACAGTAACTTCCAAGGGAAACTGCAGTCTTATCTGGGGCCTCCAAGGCCTACAGTGATATAAACCATACTGGGTTAGAGACTTTGTTGTCAGTTTTTCTATCAGTGTGGTTCAGTCCTATATAAGATAAGGTGCAAAGACCCTGCATTAAAGCAACTTGAGAGCATTTTAGGTGCTGGCCTTAAAACAAGAAAAAGGTGATTAGATTTAGCCATACAGATATAATAGAATGATCCAACATCCAAATGGTCTATGGCTTTCATACAGACACTCAAGCATCCTTATGTTTTTTACCAAGAAACTCTGAATCTTGTCACAGGTTGTTGGTTTGTTGGGTTTTTTTTAATTAAACTTTATTGTGCATGCATAATTACCACTATATATGTCTACATATGCATGTATTTACATTACATATTTATACATAATATATTACACTTGTAAATGTATTACATATGCAAAATTTTTTTATTATTTGCAGCGAACCCTTTGAAATTCTGAGGGATTCAGATGCTTCAATTTTTTGGTGTCATGAGTTAAAAAACAAAATAATTTGCTGTTTCGGTTTCAACTGGAAAGTTTGTTTAAAATTGCTCCATCTCACCAAGTCATTGGTGTCCCAAACATTGTTTCAGTTCTGATGTGTTTTTCTGAGGCTCTTGCAAATGTTTAAGGTCTTAAAGGTGTTGCTACAATTGCGCCCCATGTAAAAGTCTATTAAATGAGGAATTCATGTTATTCTGAAAGATGTACAATTTGAGTTCATCAGACAAGTCTTGCTGTTAGTATCAATTAATTTCTCATGTTTTGATGTGGCAATTTTATCATTCATAAGCTTAAGTGATGGTAGATTTTGAGGTCTCCAGAGCCCATGTGCTTTGTGTCAAATTGTTCTGTAAGAATGGCTTTGTTGCATGATTGAAAGAGAAACTCATTAGTTTAGCCAAAATGTTTTGCTGAAATTTGCATTTCAATTACACTGAGCAACCAGATTTAAAATTAATGGGGTTTAGATGGCTTTTTTGATGACAGGTGTGGTGCCCAGGGGGATTGGGTTTAGATCTGTCAAGATACACTTACCAGTTCAAAGCTCCTCTCTCCACTGATTTACAAATGTGGATGCTGTCCAGGTAATGTGTGTAAACTATGGAGAAATTTAAGAGTTCCTGGAAGCTATGAGGAGTGATGGAGAGCCTCTCGGTAGGGGCATAATTCTCTCCAGTGGCCATAGATGGAGTGAATGCCATAACTGACTTAATCTGAAGTTGTGATTTCTCAGATGCCGTCTGCTAACTTTGTCCTAGACATGGAAATAGATCCAACCAGTTGCCTGATTGAAGGCCTCACAATGGGCACCTCTATGAATCTCAAACTTTCTTCAAAGTAACTTCATAGCAAGGAGGCAAGGGCTTGGCTTTATGCATTTTCTCTGTTTCCTCCTCCCGTGTAACAACCTACAAGGATGTGCCAGAGCACTTGCCTGGGACTCAGAAAACTTGGGTTCTGGCTTCTCTGGAGCCAAAGTGGGTTTGATGCTGGTTCCTCGGGTGAGTTTGTGAATCTAAATCCCTGACTAGATTGCCAGGTCTTGAAGGGGAGCCACCATCAGGGTGGCTGCCTCTCTGCACTCTGCTGCTGCAGCTGGGCAACCACAAACCCCATCCCCACCTCCAGGACTATTCAAGTGGTAGCTGAAAACAGAAATGTCCATCATGGATGTGAAGAATTAATAGATCATGTTTTGTCAGTAATGTACAGGGTGAAGGCTTAGGTACTTAAGGTGAAGTCATTTGTACTCACTTGATAATACTTTTTTTTTTTTCAGTTTTAGCATCTTCTGCCCTGGCAAGAAAAAAAACTATCATGAAATAATATATAAATGTCAATGCTATCATAATAACTTCTGCAGTTATGTAGGAATTGCTCTTTGTAGTGACAGCCATCATTAGTATGTGAAATATTTTATGAATACCTTGAATGAAATGGGCTGAGTGTCTGTCAGGATATAGACACCTCCATTGCTCTGAATTTAAATGATATGTCAGGGAAAAGAAAAAGATTGTATATTTTAAAAGAGAAATTTGGGTCATCCTGCACAGACATTGATTTTTTTTTTTTTTCTGAGAGAGCAGAACACTGTTCTCACCCCCATGGGAGGAACACCTTTCTGCCCTTCACCATCCTTCTTTATCTCCCACCTCATCAGAGGGCTCAAAAATTCAGCAAGGGAGAAGCAGTGTTTGCTACAAACGTATATGTGCTATGCATACTCCTGACAAGCTGCTTCTGTTCCCTGACAAGCTGCTTCTGTTCCCTTCTCCCCACTCCCTCTTGAGAGAGAAAAAAAAAAAATGGTGTGTTCCCAGAGCCAGGTATGGTGTCTCCCGCAGAGCAGTGGTGGTGTGGTCAGGAGTGATGGGGACGTGGGCTCTGCCCTTCAGCCCAGGGATGGGCAGGACGGCCAGAACAGGGCAGTGGGGAACAGGGCAGCATGAAAAGAAGCTGTACAAACCCTAGGTGGGGTGCCCAGCTCCTGCCCTTCCCAAGGCCCCCCAGGCCTGTGTGGCTTTCTTTCCAAATCTTTGTCTTCAGAAGTTTAATGAAAGAGAGATCAAAACCTCCCAGGCACAAGCAGTGACCCCTTTCATTTGCTTCCCTGCACATCTGGCTTTGGAAGAGTGGGTTTATAAATAGGCTACTGCAATTAAATGTGGATTTTTTCAGTACTGTTAAATAATAGGGATCACTGAACATCCCTGCAAAAAGGGTTGTGGACCAGGGGGTGGGATGGATGGTGGTTGGTGCCAAACACCTCTAGAAGCTACTGCACTTTCTTATGGAGAACTGAAATGTGACCATTCTCCTCTATAGGACAACCTAAGTTTTGGTAAAATGTGTAAACATCTCATGTCTCCTGTCTCCAGCCAAGAGAAATTCCCAGCAAGAACAGGGCAGTTTTCCTTAAGCACTGATTTGGTGTCATCATGAAGAAGCTTTATTTGTGTGTTTCCCCGCTCTGCCGGCCGGTGCCAGACACCAGCAGGAGTCTGGGAGCAGCACAGGGCAGATCATCCTGGCCAGCTGCACCCGTGTTTGCTGTCAGGATAAACAAGTTTGCAACTGTTGTTATGGAGATAAATTAGGACCAAAGCCTGGTTTAAATGCTTTTTTTCTTGTCTTTGCAAGAGAAACAGAACAGCTAATGGAGGAACTGAATTCCTTACCACATTAATAATGTAGCTGATGTGCTCATTGCTAGGGTAAATGTTGTTCTTGATTAAATAGTGACTGGTGATAAATCACTAATAAAGATAAATGTTCGTCAAGACAAATGGTGATCCAAGCCCTCATTTTCTTACTGTAGAATCCAGGCATCCAAACAGTTTTGCTGAGTAGTCAGGGAAAATTGCAGACAGAAATGAATCTTGAAGGCTGCAAAAAGAATCTTTTTTATTACTATTCCCAAAGATGTGTCTACAGCCGTGTCTGTGCTGCCGACTAGAAGGAGACCAGAAATCCATCTCTGCTCCCAAGGGCTGTGTTGTGAGCACGCCTGCTGCTGGTATGAAGTAGAGCTTGGGAGTAAAGCCGGCAGCTGAGCCAAAAGGCTGAGTCTTGTCCCTCTTTTACATAGCAGTACACTTACTGCTACCAGCCATTAGACTAATTGCTGAGAGCCACAGCGGGTAATTGGAGACAGGGAACAGAGCACAGAAATAGAGAATTTTCTTTAAGGAAAGCAAAAGCACCTGAAGACCCTCTCTGTGGGTTAAGGAGAGCAGCCCTTGCCTGCAACTGACTTGGAGCCAGCAAAGAGGGGCTGAGGGCTCCTCATAGCCCCCCAGGCCTCCCAAACAGCTTTCTACCACAGGAAATAGTGCTGTGGGGAATGCACTGGTCTAGGTTTCTCATGTTGTATATGGACTAGTTTGGCAACCATCCTGAGCATTTCCATTTTCCTGCATGGGGCCTTGCCCTGATGAGGATGGGAAACACGTGAGAGGGCGAGAGCTCGGACAGACAACAGAGATCCACACCAAGAGCAAGAGAGAGATGGAAAACTGCAGGCCAAGGCAGCTCTTTGTTGCATCACTGCTTCTTTCAAACATGTCCCAGTGTGAAAGTCCCTTTTAAGAAGACTTCTTGCCATTCACTTTGGTGCTTCCTGTAGCTATCGTCTATAGGAGGCACCACAAGAAGCAGAGAAAGGTCGTCTTAGAAAGGGACTTTCACATTTGGGCAAATTTGAAAGAGCCAGCATGATGGCTGATGGTCACAGTGAGAGTTACCACATCCCAGCTATGAGAGCTGTGGTCTTTCCCTGGGTGATGGTGCCCCAGGTTCACTGTGCTCCTGCTCTGAAGTTCATCTTTCATTACGCTTCACTGAGCAATGGAATAGGGTCCTACTCCAAAGACTTGTGGCTGCCTCCAGCCAGCCCAATATTCAAAGATTTTTTTTTCTGCCTAGTGAGAGGAGGGCTCTGTGTTCAAGAAGACACTGGTTGTGGGAATCCCTGAATTCACACATTCAGCCTTTGTCTGGGGTTTTCAAAACACCAGACTCATAACGTCCATGATCCGGCTTTTTTGATTTCAAGGTTTTTCTTGGAGTTGGGTGTTTTGTGGTTTTGGGGGTTTTTTTCCTTTGCTTTATCTCCCTTCCTCTCCCACAACGTGCTCATTTACAGGTGATGACTTCCTGAATGACAGGTGGCATCTCAGGAAGGTCCCTTATGCTTTGAAGCTCTCTCTGAGCCATAGTGAGGCGCCCAGGCATGAGCAATCCTGACATGTACTGAATAGGTTATCTCTGTGTTAGTGATGCTTTTGATGAAATCTCTCTAGCTTTTTCCCTTTCTCAATTTGGAGAAGGAAGAGGATCTGCTTGTTAGAAAGACTTTGATGGCATATACTGCCTGCAGTTTGAATGAGGGAGCTGTATTACACAGGATTTTCTTGGCAAAAATGGATAGTCTTTATTCCTTAGGTGAATTCACTTTATTTCCACATGAATTCAATACAGTATTTCATTAGTGTGCTGTTGGACTGTCTTCTCCAATCTAATTTTTTTTTTGTTTTGCTTTAAAGAAACTGTTTGCCATACTGATCCAAAGGGAGGTACCAACAGTTTCCCATTTCTTTCTCCCCTTCATAATGATCTTTGGTAGTTACAGATGCCTACGTACTAACAAATTACAAAAAGTCTTAAAGACTTTATAGTCCTTTCTCCAGTTTATCTTTTGCAATAAGTTGCTATTTCACTTGCAGAATAAGTTTTCTTCTTTCTGGTCAGTATTCATATGCTCTACTATTTTAACAAGCAATGATGCAAAAGTAGTCTGCGGTGAGGACAGATTCCTCGCTGGGCAGCCCAGTGATGAATGTCATCACTGAATGCTGAACCAAAACTGTTCAAAAATAAAAATCTCCATTCTGAAGATGCAGTCCATCACTAGATTAGCCAATAAGCCTTTCTGTAGTTGTGCTCCTCAAGGCTGCCCCTCTGTAAATGATAACCCATTACCTGAACGGAGCCTATGACGCCCTCAGCCAGAAGCACTTGGATGTTTCTAAAATGGACTGTGACAGTGTCATCTTTCGCCTCTGCATACTGTAGTTGGAAAGGGGTGTGCTGTTGATTCTGCCTTAGGAGAAGGCCAGACACATTGTTCATTAGCTAGCAAAATGTCAAGTGGGTGGAAGAGAGATTGATGGGACAAGAAGAAGGTAAGTGAGAGCAGGATGTACAGGGATTTAAGTCAGGATTGGCTTCAACCCTTGCTTTAAATTTGTCTGTGCCAGGTAGGGACAACCAGAGCTCGCCCATCTCCCTTCCACTCTTTGGCTCAAGCCAAATAGAGTCAAGTATCCCTTCACCTCCCGCCTTAGCTCCTGCTGCACAGGAGAGGCAATGAATATGCTGACGTGCACACCGAGTGCCTGGTGTGCAGGCACGATGTGTAACCAAGGAGGATCCACCGGAGGTGAGACACTGCGTGTACACTCAGGCTTTGCTGTGCTCCCTTGTATTGCAACGGTGATGAATGAGAGGGTTGTTAACAGTTAGGAAAAGCATTACTAAGTGATAATGAAAATCTTTGAGTCGTGACTGAAGAATATTTTTACTGCGGCTGTTGGACTGAGATAAACAGTGCCATCTGCCCGTACCTGGGGACAAAGCCCAGCACAGCATGCTGCTTCTGCCCAGCGAGCGCTTGCCGGCACGTGGGAGCATTTGCTGCTTCAGGTGCATCAGCAGCCATTTCCATGGGGAGTGTAGGAAATGTAGCTTATAGCAGGGAGAGAATTCTTCATCTGTCACAGCCTAAGACAGAATAAGATATGCAGGTAAAAGGACCTCCTGATAGGTCTTCTGCTCCCGGGGGAGTGGGGCTAAGATCCCACAGAGCGGGACTAAGATTCCACACTGCTGGTGCTCATATGTGAAGCAAGGGAACAAAGTCAACTGCTTTTTTTCTTTTTTTAACTGTGACAGAAACTAAGAGCACTGTAAATACACCAGTTGTGATTGTCACGATTCTGAGATCTATCCACTTAAACTAATCCTGTACATTTTGTTCTGTATTTTTTGTCCTCATCAGTGATGCAAATCTCTGTTTGCTTGGCTGGGATTTTTCCTTTTATTTCTGTAATCCTGATGTTCCTTCTCCTGGCTGGAAACAAGAGAGTGTAATCTGTCCACTATTTGTCAAAGGATCAAACAGCTGTGCCTGAGCATTTAAAGTTTTTCATTATATTTTCTAGTTCATTTTCCATTTAATATTGCACATACACAGCCTGAAGCACTGACAGAGCAGTGAACATGTGAGCGGGGGCCTTTCAGTTAGGAAAATTAAATCACACAGTAACACCAGCATGCAACAGCAGACACTGCCACAGTGGTGCTCACTGCCTGTGTCCATGCCTTAGCAGCAAGTGGCACCAGGTGGTGTTGGGGGAGCTACCAGCGCTGCACGATGGAGAGGAAAAGCACTGGGGTCCAGCTGGGAAGGGGCACTGGAGCTGCTGCCCTGTAAATTTAGGGACAGATGGACGGAAAGGAAGAGCAGCGAAGGCAGCATCAGCTGCCTGAGGTGGGCGGGAGGCAAACCTCTTCTCCATGCAGCCCCACGATGTTGAATTGTGCTCTCCCATGGCACTTGCTTCCCGAAGGACTGCTTCCCAAAAAAGCCAGATGCCTGAGCAGTGCGCTAGCTTTTTCTGCTCTCTTGGTCATTCCTCTGCAAGCACATGAGGCAGCAACACTCTGCCACAATGCATAAGCACAGGGTGACAATCTCCAAACCATGGCTGAGAGGACCCCAACACAGGGAATCCAGCCAACCCAGGGAATTCAGTGACTAACAGGTTGGTCTGGTACTTGATGAAAGAAAATTTATGTTCTGTGCTAGGTCTACAGAAGGAGAGAAAAATAGTCCAGGTCTTCCTGCAGTAGAACCTGTGAATCCAGGGAAATCGTGCTGTATATAAATGAAATTATAACTTTTTGGCTGAATTTGGCCCTTTGGGCACCAGTTAGGAAATGCGTTAAAGGTTGGTTTTTTTGTCGCCCATTGTGTGAGGAATAGGTTTAGTTTTGTATAGCTCAACTAATCTCAATTCTGGGAGTAGGACAGTTTTCCTGGTTTACTGATTGCCATGGGGTGTTGGGGATTCAAGACAGGAGATGTAGTATCCCAGTTTTTGTGGGTAGATTGAAAACCACTAATTTTTTTAGCATTTAATTTCAGATAGTCTTATGTGCAAATACTGATTAGTGGGGATGTTGTTCGGTTCTTGTGCAAATTTTTATCCAGACGTGTCAAGATGTTTTCCAAAGGAGCCTGTGCAATCTCCACTTGATATACACATATGCCGAGGCACTGAGACAAAGGGACTTCCCAGAGCTCTCCAGCACACCCCAAACAGAACAGGCAGCACCACATTTGGGCATTTTGTGCCTATTTTCCAGGACATGGTGCTTCTGAAACAAGTTTCAGGCAGCCACAGATGCAAGATTGACTTCTTCTTGGTTAGTTGTATCAAGAAGAAACAAATTCTTCACTCTGTACACTGAAACAATTCTAAGCATCCAAAAGTCAGATTTAGTATGTGTAAGTGCAGGGCTAATTAATTTCTTTTTATTAGATGGTCAGTTTATGTAATAATTTTTTTTCCTTTAATTAAAGAGGAACCATGTTGTGTTCTGTATTATACAGGACCATGGTGCTGTGGTATTTTTAGAAATACTTTCTGGACATCTGTGTGAAGCTCTAAACCTAAGACACAGAAAATGTCACTACTGCTGCTTCAGACTTTGCTCCACAAACGGTTTGTCTCCAGCTGTCCAAGGCAGAGCTAAACTTTGACTCCTTGCCATGCTCCTCTGGTGCAACCCATCTATCACTGGTTGAAAGCCTCTCCTCATTCCTTTTCTCCCACCATGGACCTCGCCAGCTCCTCTGTGCTCCCCTGTCTCTGTGTTTCAGTGTCCATCCAGACTTCCTGTTCTTGCCACACAGTGTGAGGGACTCAGACTACCATAGATGACCATGGAGAAATGTTAGGCAAAGCACTAACAAAATGCAAACAATGCAACACCTGTAGAGAACCAAGCTGCGAAGTAGGTGGAGTGTGTGTGTGTGTGTGATTTTTAACCATCATGTGATGTTTCAAAAGGACCTATGCAACAAGGTCATGACAAGCAGTCACAATGTGTCTGAAATCTGGGAGGGTAAATTTCAAGAAAACACAGGCTTTGTTAGCTACTGCATCTGGTCCATTGTAAATTTGGCCTGCTTGCTTACATGTTAATAAACCGCAGTTGAGTCATAACGGTGAGAATTACAGATGTAAAGGACTTCCTCTATGAGTGGAAGAAAACCCTGATGATGACTTCTGTAATGCAGCTCTTTATCAAGAGCCCACAAGCGCTTAGTGGTCAGATGGTGTGGCAGTGAACACTGATTTACTGCTTCCTTAATCACTCCACCCCAGGCTGGGGGAGAGAAACAACAATTCACCTTTTTCCCGTACATTCAGCCTAGCAGGCTGGGCTGTGTGCTGTGAGCATCCCGCAGTGCCAGCTCACAGTGTGAACGAGGTTGAATTGGTGCTTACCAATGGAAGATGACGCTAGGGTTTGTTTTTCTTGTTAAGTTGCCTCATATATGCTAAGCACAACTCCTGTCGCTTAAAAGAAGGAAAAAATGTTCTTTGGAGAAATGTAATTGCTGCAAATCAGGCTCCACAACATGGTGTATCTCCTGCAAAGGTACAGAAAGGCTTTGTTCTGGCATCGAGCAGCTCACAGAAGAGCTAACAGACAGCTGGCAAAATGAGGAGGGAAAGCCCTATAAGTGCAGAGCTGACACATCCAGCCTCCACAGCTCTTTGAATTCAGTGGATTTTTTATTTGACACATGCTTAAGTTCTGAATAACAGTGAACTTTCAGAGTGTTTTACTTCACTTTTTGGGGTACAATTGTTTGAAAGATGAAAAAAATCATGTTAGCATTATCACCTGGAAAATACATAGAAGTTTTAACTTACTTAAATGAGTGAGCTAAATTATTGAATCAATGTCTGCTACCCTCAGAGCTTGGGGAAAGACTTACTTGTGAGTGAATGGAATGTGTACACAAACATGTGAGCAGCAGCACTAAATGCAGTTGTAGCTGGCAGAGATTAGATCATCTTCCAGGTTTTGGAATATGGAGCAATGTAATATGGAGCAATGAAGATTTTCCCACCATGGAGGAGGCTCAGGTTCGGCAATTAAACAATCCAGGCATGCACAAATCCTTGGGCCCTATGGGATGTACCCATGAGTGTTGAGGGAGCTGCCTGATGTCATTGCGAGGCCACTTTCGATAATCTTTCAGCAGTTGTGGCAGAGGGTCCTGAGGACTGGAAAAAAGCAAATGTCATTGGCATCTTCAAGAAGAAGGAATGGAGGGAACTACAGGCAGTTTCAGTCTCACCTTGATCCCTGGGAAAGTGATGGAGCAAGTTATGCTGGAAACTGTTTCTGAGCACATTAAAGACAAGAAAGTGACTGGGAGTTGTCAGTGTGGATTTATGAAGGGGAGATCTTGCATGACCAACCTGAGAGACTTCTACAACAAAATGATTTGCTTAATGGACAAGGGGAGAGCAATGGGTGATATCACCTTGACTTTAGGAAGACTTTCAGCACTGTGTCCTACAACATCTTCATGAACAAACTGATGAATTATGGGTCCTATTGCAGCTGTCAGTTAATTTGTCTGTAAGCCTGTAATAGTGTAGTTCTCTGCTTATTCAGAAAAAAGACCCGAATTTCTTTCCTGAACTAGGTGTTCTTACTTTACATGATTTTGCTTTGTAAAGCCACCACTTGCAATCTATGTTACGATCTCAGATTGTTTGGTTTGTGGAAATAGTAGAGGGTTTTGTTACCAATTCTATGTTGTACAAACAAATGTACTGGGGCTTTAGAAAACTGTACATAAAATGCAACACTCAATCAAGCCGTTAATTCTCAATCCCAGACAGTTTTGACGCTTCCATTACCCAGCAAGTGGTCTCGGTCACAAAGGTATGTCCACACTGAGTGTAGCAATGCCTAAGTGCCTTGCTTTGGGCATGGGAATTTGCAAACCCCTTCTGGATGCCCACCAGAAGGGTTTGTGCCTCCTGCTGTATGGAGCAAAAAGATGCCAAAGCTGAACCACAGGAAACGCTGAGACGGCTGGGTGCCTCCTGCCTCTGTTCCACACCAACCTGCTCCTGGAGAGCCTCTTGGGTCACAGGAGGATTTGCAGCAGAAGTATCATCCTGCACTCCCACAAACATCCCTTTAGACACAGCCAGCTTTCTTGCTCAAATTCCTCCAAAATTTCTGAAGGTCCTAGGCGGGATGCCTCCTCTGAAATTCATTCTTCTTCGGTAGCTGCATGGTGGCCTCTGACTTTCAGCAAGATACTTTCCCCCATTTTACCATGGTCTATAATCTCATCATTAAGGTGCTCTCCTGGGAAGTAGCTGCTATGGATCTGTACTCACTCAGCCCCAGGAGAACTGAACCCAGGTCCCCCAGTTGTAAGGGCAGGGCTTATTTCCCAGGCAGGAGGTTCACAATGCTCCCCCAGGCTGCCCCTCACTCGCCTCAAACCAGCACAACACAGTGACCCCCATGTAGCAGGGACCAGGAGCAGCACAGTCGTGGGATGAGCAGGGGGTTTAGTGCTTTCCTCTTGCAGCCTGAAAGGTAGAGATGGAACCACCTTACCGTTGAATATTTACCCCTCAGCATCAGAGCTGCTTAAGACGAGGGTCCCTACCAGCTTCAAACATCCTGAAGCAGAAAATTAAATCTGATGGGGTAGATAATCTCAAATGCCCTTGTGCTGTAGCCCAAATGCCAGCCTGTGGGTCTGTAAATGGCAGCAAGGGCACAAGGCAGCTTTCAGCAGGACAGCAATTGTTTCCTTCCTTTGAACCCGTACCAGGAGCTGCTTTCCAGCCCTGCTGATGGACGCACTATGCTGTGTGCACTTCCCAGGGGAAAGTAACAGTAGCATCCCTTTTTTTTTTTTTGACAATTAAGAAAAGCCCTCAGTCAAAATTGCTGATTTCTCTTTGGCAGAGGAAGCATTTCTGCTTTGGACTCCAGAGCTGCTGGGAAGAGTTTAAATCCCAAATGAGGTATTTTAAGGCCAAAGTCTCCTTTTGTTTATGCAGGCTGGGATCAGTGATGAGCCTTGAGAAGGTCAAGGCAAAGTTTAGCCAATGACTTGGGGTTAATTTTTTTTAAAAAAGGATCAGTTTTATATTTATTCTTACATTCTCAATATATTTTTGAGTCAGGCTGCACATACTTAGTTTTAAGCTGCCTGGGATCCCCATGCCGTTGGCTGCTCTCTCAGTCATTCGGGGTAGTTTGTGTGCTGACCTTCACAACCACTGCAGCCGCACTGTGTGGAGCATTTGGGACTTTTTGAAAATGCCAGCACTTTGAGGAAACAATTTTCCTTTTAAATTGGTGAAAAATCTAGGTGTTTTCAGCTCCTCTCACCTCCAAGACACAAATGGATGTCTGAGATACCAGGGCCTAAGCAAACCAACGCTTTTGCTTAAATGCCTCGCAGCACACCCCATGCGGGGCCATACCCAGGACCAGGAAAGTTGTTAACCTGCCCTGCATGACTAGTTTCGCCTGTGCACACAATTTGGGCTGTCTCCTTACGCGTAGGCACCCAGGCAGCAACAACCCCAGGCCTTTCTTGAAGCTGATACCGGCCAGGAGCAGGGTATACTCACTCACTGTCTCTTCATGGTGGTAATTTTTATGAATGAGGGTGAGGGAAAGGGTGTTAGAAACAGATTGATTATAATCGGCTTTTAATTAAAATGTTTGAACCATAATTTAAACTAAAAATATCCTATTACTTATCTTCACTATTTCATGGGCACTAAGGCAGCAGGCGATAACGTAACTAATGATCCGATTGTCACCAGCTTGTATAATGAAGCATGTCTGGGGGCTGATGAGATTATGCCATCAATCAAACCCTTTTGCAGTGCTCCTTCCTTCAGCAGAGCTGCCTGCAGGGTGGTGTATGCCTGCACCAGCTCCCTCCCAGCTGGAACCTTGATTTCCTCTCCCCAGAATGATGAGCTCCCATGAGGGGGGCAGAAGTTAGGCTGCGAAGGGCTGGAGCTTGATGATCCTCTGGCCATTGTTATAATACTTCAGGGATGACTTTTGAGAGGCGGCTGTTCCGTGGCTTTAACCTGCTAGTAAATCATATTTATTGTGAGTGTTACTGACCAAAGAAAGGTCTAGAAACTGGGTCCTGCCACCCCAGCTCTGACATAAAGAGGACAACAAGGTGTTGTACAGGAGGGTGAGGGCCATCAACATGCCATGATGTAGCTGAGCATGCAGAGGAGAAAGCTCAGTTTGAAAATCCCATGGGAGCTTTCGGGTGGCTGCACTGAATGAAGACTTGGGTGGTTGTGCTCAAGGCACGAGGGCCACCGGGTTCCTGAGTGGGGCTTTCAAGGACTGGAGTGGGGTGCAAGTGTCAGACTGAAGAGCTTGTTTCACAGCCAGGATTTGTTTGCAGTGGGACAGAGGAGCTTCACCAGCCCATTGTGCCCCACTGCATGGCCACCCCAGAGCTCCAGACTTGCTTTTGTGCCACCTTAAAACAACCGGGCTCAAATGCACCAACACAAGAGCAGCTGCTCAAACAGTTCAAGCATCTGTGCACTGAGGGAAGATGGACCATCTGAAAGTTTGTGTCGTCACTCTGATCAGAGCTTCCTCCATACCTGTTGTTGGATTCCCCCCAGAGTTAACTGACAATAAATCAATCTGACATCGTCTGATTTAACTATTATGAGATCAAAAATAGCAGAAGGTTATAAAATGTATCAGTCCATTAAGTCCTGTCATCCAAAGTGCCTTTAGAAAGGCACACCATCTTGCTCCTGTGAACAGCCACATCTACACAGACAGCTAGGTGTTTCCTACCCATCCTCCCCCAGCCCCAAGCCCAGATGCAACGCATCTGCTTCCTACGGTTAGAAATACAAAACAAAACTTGGAAAAAAGTCTGAAAATGATTGCAGAGTCCTGCAAAATGATTTGGTAACTTAATGAAAGTGGATATGATTATAGAGAGTGTAATGAGTCCTTGCTCCAATTACTGCATTAACTTCAAGATCTCAGCCAAATTGGTTTCTGTAATACGCCTGCTCCACAACACAGGTGTCATAAATACCAGCCATGAAAAAAAGAATGGCAATCAATTTGTCATCAGAGAATCAATAGCAAAAAAAAAAAAGGTTTAACCCATTCAAATATAGTGATTAGAGGGTCTTTTTCCCTAATAGCAAATCATTACACAATAAGTATAAGGAACTGTCTTAGAGAAAGCAGTCAGTTGCAGATGCAGATATTTTGAACTACTTTTCTCTGTTACCTCAGTACGACAGTCCTGGGAAGAGGTAAAAGACTAATTTGGCTTCACACTCTGACTCTTGCTCTGTGTGCTAACGTAGGAGGGATAAGGTTTATGTTTTCTGTGACTGAAGCAACAGGCTGCAGTGCCTGTGCCACAGCTAGCTGAGATCCTTAATGAGCTGGATTTTCCTGGTGCTGGAAAGGGCACGTCAGCTTCTTGAGAAACCAGGAAAATCTGTCTTCTGGTCCAGCCCACGCTGGAGCACCGTGACCAGTTCTGTGGCCACGAGGCCAACAGCCAGCTCCTGACCCCTGCAAGGCAGAGCTCAGCCCTGGGAGCCGGGGCAGTGGGGAACCGGCCCTGCACTGGGCCAGGGTATGGCTGGGCCCTCGCCCTGGCACAGGCTGACAGCAGTGGGGCTTCGAAATGCCCTCTGGTTCGGCACCTGGGCCACCCCAAAGCTCAATACAACATGTCTGCTCGGGTAGGGGTGTTTGGCATCTCCCTGGCAGTCAGGGACTACCTGTATTCTTATTTTTTCATGCAGGGAAGATGAGCTTTTTTGATACTAAATTCTATTTGGTTCCCCTTTGAGGAGAAGTTTTCAGTCAGAAACCTCTTACCACAACCTTCAGTATTACAATTCACTCTCTCAGCAACAGATACCATTTTTCTCAAACAGCACTTGACAACGGTTTCCTTTTGCCTTCCTCCAGGCAAATGCTTTCACAGGCACACAGACCAGTAAATCAGTTTTCTGGTCTATTAATACCCATGGGTTGCATTCCTCGGGGGAGCTGCCAAACCACTCATGAAAGAGCTCCAAAGCATTAGCTGAACCTATCAGGTTCCCCACAAACCGAGCAGGCTCCAACTCCATGACTTGAAGCATGCCTTTACCTCTATGAAATTCAGACCTGCGACAAGAAAAGGAGAAAAGCAGCAACCACCCCCAAAGGGGGAGTAACTCACACAAAGGAGGAAGAGAAATATGCACATACTAAAACGTAATTAAATATTGTCGTTCATAGTATAGCTTTCCCTTGCCACTTGGAAATCCTTCAAGTATATCGAACCCATTCATTTACAAAACAAATGACCCAGCGTCAGTTAGCACATCCTGCAGAATTGCTTAATTTACATAATGTAGGCGATCTACTGCAGATTTAGCTGTTGCAAGTTGTCCTCATTCAAGATGCTGCAGTGTTATGTGCAGTGTTATTGTTTAAAGTTTCGTTTTTATCCGCATTTGGAGTCGTATTTTGTTTGTGGCATAAAGGCAACAGAACATTTTCTACTACTACTATTGTTAGCAGTGCTTTAATCATGATACTTTGAAACCTAAACCTGACTTCGAGTAGTTCACAAAAGGTCACCCTCAGAAATCTTACGGAAAGTTGGCACCTGTGCAGCCCTTTACATACATTTATACAGGGCACAGATGTTTTTAATCGAGTTAGCACACCATTCAATGTTCAGTCACAAGGCTGGAGAAAAGCAAGTGATCTCTACCTTACAGAATGCATTAGCTACTTAAAGTGAATGTCCCAGTGTCTTTGAGAACAGGTAGTGTCAACTTTTGTGGCCTGCACAACGCAGTATATACTGGGGAAGAGGGGAACACCACTCTACATGCAAAGCTCATTCAGCACTCGATGCTCCGAAAGGTCTCTAAGATTTCTCACAGGGAGCTGTCAGAAAAGAAACCTTTTTGGGTGACCCCACTTCCCTCAGCACTTGTGAAGACTCCCAATACATTGGTTGAAATCCTTAACCTTTCAATTTTCCTCAGACTGCACAAACTTGACATGGACGGGAAGTCAATGCTGCTTGGTTGTGTTGGACAATACTGACCTGCAGTGTTTCACGCAGCAGGGATTTCCAGCTGCCTTAACTACTGCTCAGTCTGACCAGCCATCCATTTGTGCTTTCTAACTGGAAAATAATAATTAAAAACAGATGTCCTTTCTGATCATCAGTTTTCTCTGTGATACCAGACCCACTTGCTGCTTTTGTTTCACCATCCAATTTTCTTTTTGGCCCTGTGTGACCAGCTTTGGGGCAACCACATGTTCCAAAGCTGATCAATCTTTGAAACTAGTTATCAAGCAACTTCAAAACTAGTTATAACAATTTTGCCTACTATTTTGTGCCAACTTAGTCTTGTTAAGAGTCTGACCTGTGATCTCTCCAATCAGCATCTGAGGTGGAAAACAACAGGGACTTTACAAGGAACTAAAACACTTTCTAAACCTGCTCTAAAATACTTTCATTACACTGATACAGTATTTTTGCTTCCAAGGCCTTGTTTTTGTTTTCAAAAAAAATTAATGCCAGGGAGAGAGCTCAGTCAGCTGGTATTCAAGCAGAACTATAGACCACTGAAGGGAAGCTGGGGTGGGTGTTGGGAAGATCTTTCATGATTGCTTCCTTGTCTCCTGCCCTTGGTCCAGCTTAGGTCACTTCTGTCACATGCCAGATATTGGACAAATGAGAAGCATGAAGAAATCACTTTTGTAACAAAATTTATTTTTGCTCTGTGAATACAAATCCCAAACATCAACAAACAAATTCCAGTGGAAAAATACCAGTCATTAACAATGAAAACTTTTATTATTATTTAATAAATAGAACTTTGGCATTCAAAATTCTAGCTGTAAACCCTACTTTAAAAAAAACTTACAAAAAGAGGCAAGAACAACAAGCCTAAAGCTGAGCCAGCCAGTGGCTCCTTTACTTTTTACAATGAACACATTGTGATTAAGTCATGACAACTCTATTTACATATGAGGTATTCTGAGAGGTTCAAAAATTGAACCCAATTTACAAAACTACCAGTCTTCAGGGACTGATCCAGTACATGTGTCAGCTGTGCTTTTAAAAGATAGCTCCAGACACTCCTCCCTACTGAACTAATGATATACTGTAATTAATATACACAAAATAAACACATTATGATTTGAGTTTCCTGCTCACGCCTCATTTTCAAAAAAGCTGCATACTACGACCGGCCCAACATTCGAAGTGTACACCTAGTACCTAGTTTAAGTACTTCTGTTTCTAGACATTATGCGAGAGTTCTTACTACAAAAGCTTATAAACAAACTATCGGCAGGTAAAAGGAAAACAAGGTGCAGTCATCAGCATCCTAACTTATCTAAAGTTCAAGGGGAATATACACTTACTTCAGGCAAAAAAGGCACAAAGGTATGCAGCTGTGGAATTAATATTGCTAATGAGCTGTTGGAATAGATTATCCCTTTAGATAATAACCACTGATTTGTTTGCAGTCTAAGAATGCAGATTAGTTCAGAAGATCTTTTCCCCACTCATGACAGAACTCATCACACAATGAGAAGAGCCCAATCACACCTCCAACTCCACCTGCGTAACATCGTTGTTAAGGATAAGGAAAACTGGAGCAAACTGCACCCACATGGAGAGACTGCAGCGTGCCATTGCTGGCTGTGCTAGGGCAGCAGGTTGTAGAGGAAGGGGTTTGCTTGCTTGCTTGCTTTCTTTGTGCTCTTACCCTGCAAGAAAAACGTCCAAAAAACTGTTTGAAACAAAAGGCAGGCAGTGAGGGCAAAGGAAGGAATGAAACCTTTTGGAGTGAAAAGGACAAAATTTCAGCTCTCATAATGACTTCACGGCCACCAGCAGTTTTGAATGCCAGAGCCCAAGTGGGTGGTTACAGCAACCTCCACAATTTCACACAACTATAACACTACAAAGCTGCACAGCTGAGGCTAGCAACCTAAATCACGTTTACACAACTGAGCTGCGTTATGTCTATATAGTAAATACATAGCATCATCTATAGCTTGTCCAAAGACAGTTACTTTCCAAGTCTTTTTCAAAATACATTCTCGAATACAGTAGTTACTGTAAATATCTTCTAAAGGATTGTATAAATTCAATCTGAAATGATACAAAATTTACTGTACAAATTTGCTGACAGCCAGAACGGTACAATATCCATTCATTAGCAGTTGTTTTTCAGCCCTTGAGATTGTCTAATAGCTACAGCAAAAAGTTGTCATGACTAAATCTAAGCAATTCCAATGTTAACATTCATTAATCAACTCTGTATTAAATATGCCGAATGAGACCACACACACTACATTTTAACCAATTAAACAATCATGCATATCGTAGACAAAGCTTATTCCATTTAGAGGCATCCGTAAACTGATGCATATATAGTAACTGCTACTACTACAACAGGCCAAATTTAAAGAAATCAAAGCAAAATACTGTATCACTACAGTCAATTGGTAGTCTGCATCTTTGGCTCATACATCTATCAATTAGCTCCCTACTTTAATTTGACTGAGGCAGATAAACTCAGGGGTTTTTAAAATCAAGTGCTTTAAAGTCAACATAAATATTACATGTTCTGTAATAAAAATATTACAATGCAAGATTACAGCATTTGCAATCAAAGTATTACAAATAAAATGGGACCTCCTTCCTGAGGGACTTTCAACTAATACTTGAAGAGCATAAAAGCTCCTGAAGTGCTTTGCAAATATAAATTACTGATCTCAACTCTGCAGTACAGTTATCACTATTTAACAGGAGGGATGGGGGAGGCATGCCAGCCAAGTGACAGCTTATATATTCAAAGTGACTCAAAAAGTCTCCTGCTCCTCTCTAATTTCTCTGTTAAACTCCTTGTTATTGCCACCAAATTTAGAAAAATGCTGTTTGGTGATTTTTTTTTTATAGGTACAATGTTTCCATGTAAGGAAATAATGTAACATGCAACTTAGGTGTTTCCACTCTCCTCCTGAAATGGTATTGTTGAATTCTGATAGAAGACAGATGCCATAAATTGGAGACTATTACCTCACTGCAGGGCCACAACCAGCAAACTACACCAAAGGAACAAGCTGAGGCCCTAGTCACAAAAGCCAATACTGTTAGAGGCATAGGAAACTGTGCAAGCCCATTTCTGCAGAGATCCTTGCTTTCAGTTTTGCACTAGTACAAAAGCATACCTTCAGACCTACAGAAAGAGCATAGAAATTTAAAACAGCCTCCTTTTTTACCTTGAAGCAGAGACACTAGGCAATTTCACTTGAGATTTCATCTAGACACTGTTTTAGTGCTCACAGGAGCTGAACCAGTCAGATTAATCTATCTGAAAACACCATGTAGCAATAATATAAATAGCAACACAATTTTTCACAAATTAGTCCATGTGTAGGTTCAGGATAGAGAAAACTGTCAAATAAATAAGTCCATATAACTAAAAAAAATTAAATCACTAAATTATAAAAACAACATTAACGGTAACTAACAATGAACAGAAAGCAAAACATCACCAAGTTAAAACAGGTAACCATTGCTATAGCATTTTTTTCCATTCACATAATCAGAAAACTGAAGATACTAGCACTTTTGCCATAAAAATATTACCCTAGAATTTACTTGGTTCTAACCGTTAAGCTTTCTAAGAGATTTCTGCTGTTATCCACACTATAGGTCAGTTGACTGACTTGCACCTTAATAATCTGAAACTTTCTTTTAATACCATATATGTAACTGATGCTTATATATTTTCTTAACAGTGTAATTTGAGAGTGGTTTTGCTCTTTGCAAGTTTTTGTTTCCTTCAGTTAAATACTATTTTATGCCATGCATAACTGTGCAGCTAACTTGCAGTAATGTTCCAGGAAATGAGAAGTATTAATATGTCATCTGTCCCACAGGAGTGAAACAGCACTGCCAAGTGACACTCACTGAATAAACTATGGAACATGATCTTATTTTTTTAATGTAATTGCTTCCTAGAAAAATAGAGAAATCAAGAATTCCCAAACAATGTGGAAAATTTTGCAGTTCTCAGATAACCGAGTACTTAATACTGCTAAGTGGAAACATTCTGTTCTGAGCCCTGATTTTGCCAAGTGCCAAACACCCGTTTTGTAGCTGTGGTAAAAAATGGTTGAGGTGGTTCACAACCACATCAGAGGACTTCAGGGATGGGACACAGACCAGGCACATTTAAAAATGGAGATGACCTAAGGTAAAAATAAGTATGGTACAAACACTAAAATACAGTCCTTTTTTTTTTTTTCTTTTTTTTCTTTTTCTTTTCTTCTGACAGCCACATACTATGCTGCAAGTTCCATGCCTTCCAGCTTCTCTAGGTTTGTCACAGACTTTGTATTACTGAAACTTCTTACAGCAATGTGAGAGTGCTTAAAACAATTTGATAGTGCTATATTTTATGGACTTCATTTGCATAAAGGAGTTTTTCTTCTGCTACTGGGCAAACAAGCTAGATATCCACTACTAAAAACATCTTTCCTAGAGTTTTAGGCAACTTGAAGAGCAACTACTTTTTGTAGTCCTCCCAGATTGTTCTAATTGCAATTTCTAGAGTGAAGTGCAGTTGCAGAAGTCTCTGGCTCCACCACATACAGCTATAGGTCCTTCAACCCTCTGCTCTAATTTCAGAACACAGATAATGACATACAAACCCTTGATGAAGAAAAGGGCTGAGAGTAGTAGCAACACAGCTGTTTTGATGCTCTGATTCCAGAAACTAGCTGAAGTAATAAAATGAGCCCTAATGAAAGAAACAGAGTATCCAACTGAATCATTCTTCACAGCTTGTTCCTACATTCAGTAGTTCGGAGAAAAGATTTCTTGTAGTCTGTACCACTCTGTTCAAACAATGACTCTTCCCTTCCCACCAGACTCCAGAGATTAAACACACGCAATCCTCAGAGACGCATATGCGGCGCTGTTTGCAGTCTTCCAATATGGCTCCTTAATAGAAATGCAAAGACCTGTGACACAGCAGCATTTAGTAAGTCATTTGCTACTAGGTGAAATGTTGTCATTGAGTAATGCAATTGTCCCCCATGTCCTGAGCATAACGGTCCGACATTATAGTCCTTAATTCATCGATATCCTTTCGTAACTGACAAACATCCAAGAGCTTCTTCGAAAGGGTTTCTGTGCTGTGGTAATTTTCATTCTCTTCAGCTGAACAGCTCAGCGCTACAGAAAAACAACACCCAAGGTTAAAGCTCTAGCAACTGTGCTCTGTGAATACTTCAACTAGTCAGTCCCCTTTGAAATAAGGGGTAGGTCACTTTAATTACATCAAGACAAATCATGCTTTAGTATAATAAAAAGCCAACAAAATGTGATACTGTGTTAACTTAAAAGTCAATTCAGAGCCCATCACTGCTTCTCTGAAAGACATGATTTTCTGTTTGCACCAAGATCTAGACTTGCCAAAGTCTGATGGATCTCAACAGCAGTGAAAAAAATTGATAGAATTGGCATTTCGTAGAGATTTTGGAGGTTTCTATAGCCACTCAGAAAAAGAGGGATAGGAGGGCTTGGGAAACGAGGCCATGTAAGATGATGAGACAGTACTACAGACATCCTGTCAGCTGATGGTCTTGTGGACTTCGAGACCGTCATATGCTGCACTCCCCAGTACTTCAGGAGGTTATGGTGCAGGTGAGTCTGTGTAGTGTGTAGTAGCCCTTGCTGCACAGGACACTATATTTCTACCTTTCTACTTTGCTGATGGTCCAGTTCAGCAACCAGTCTATCTGATTAATTTTAATTAACATTCAGAAAACAATGGAATATGATACAAAAAAATGTAATTGTTTATTAAGCTTGTTAAAAGAAGAGACCTAACACAAGCTCACTACGCTGAAACTTTGTCTGACTGGCTTTAGGGCATGCTTCTGTTTTCCTGGTTAAGTTTAATACCTTAATAAGTGGTGAAGACTAGATGTGCCATTAACAGTACCAGAGATGAAGTTGCCTGGCACTAGACTTATCTAATACACACAGATCCACCCACCCCCCAACCAGACATATACATGTTCAAACAGTAGATGTATATTCCTACCACTTGACCTCAAGGGCTTTAAAACAAAAACATGTGACATAGCCACACCAGGCCTGCTTATGCCTCACCTCCCTCATTATGAGTTTATAGGGCAGAATATGTTGGGCAGAAAAGCATCCGTTAACCCTCAGGGTGACTTAGGAGGGATGGACATGTGGCTACACACCTTTCTTTTCTAGTTGGGTGAACATATCCATGATTGGGTCCATATGAAGAGCCAGCTACCTGCTCTCCTGACTTGGGAAGGACCTGTGTCCTTATGTATGTTTTTAGTGGCCCAGGTGCACTAAAAGCCCAGCTTTTCAAGAGAGCTCCAGGAGTACAGTTCACCCACGACTGCTCCAGTTGCAAAGTAAGGGGGACACTGGCCTGTCCAGCTGGCAAGTGCAAGCACCACTTTGCTAAACTGTTATTCCTCTGTGTCAAAACACTATTAGCATCGGAATGACAACATCACTTACATCTGATTCCCAGCAGTAAGGAAAGGTTAGGCTCCTTGCCCTGAGCTCTCTGGGTAAGAATACTGCACAGTGCTTTCAAGTCAAACAAGCAATGGGACATTTCCTTGAACAACTGGTCTGCTATAGGCATCTTCTCAGATACTGGCTGCCTGGACTGCTCCACCTGCTGCATCTGCTCCTTCAGGCAGGCATTCTCTTCCATCAGTCTTTGGTTCTTTGTGAGAAGTAAATGGGAAGAAGGGGAAAGTTAGTCTGCAGCATGCACTGTAGCAGAAAGTTTCCTGTTTCAAACCACAAACAATATAACTAAAAATAATTAATTTCCACACATGTAATCAGTATTTTTGTACCCCTCCAAAGAGTGGCAGAGAGACAGCTTTTATGTTACATTGATTAGCTGCCTTCACCCTTGAAGTTCTCACTTCTTGAGGTAGGGTTGGTATCTATTATATGCCTGCACGGCAGCCAGATGTCAAATATGTAATTAAGCTCATACGGTCCTACCATGGGATCTCATAATCATTCTATAAGGCTCTTCCCAGCGAGTGTGGGAAGGGGTTGGGTTACTGGAGTTTTTACTTACTTCAGAGAGAGTTTTATTTAACTGCTCTATATTCTTTTCTTTTTCTTCAAGCTCATTTGTCATCTTCTGAACTATCAGCTTTTCTTGCAAAAGCTTCTCTTGCATAGACTAAAGCGAATGAAAACACAGGTAATGATTTTAAATTTTCGTACTTTATATTAGCACTGACAAACAATGCATCCCCAGTAAATTTCTAAGTTTCAGTTACTCATTGCTTTTGTATTAATTCTTCACTTTTTATTTTCTACCATGTTCCACCTGGTAATATTCAGGTGGATCCCAACAGCTCTCTGTACAGTAACACAGGTATTCCAAGTATCAGTTCAGCCCTTTAAATAAGCAATATCTGTTTAGAAACAAAAAGACTGTATGTGTGCAAAACCTTACTCCAATATGGAATGCATGAAGTCTAAAATAACCATGCAAAGTCATTTATTCTAAACAATTTCACTTGAAATAAGCAGCAGAATGACAACTAAGCTTAATTTGTGCAATTCCGTGTTGTAACTGAAGTTTTTTTTTTGGCCTCTACTTTCCACAAAGACTATGGCAGGACTTCCTACAACCTTCTGTAACACAGAATTCACCTCACTTTCCATGCAGCTGAGAAGACAGCCTTTGTTGATACACAGCAGCAACCTTTTTAAAACCATTCACACACAAGATGGAACAGAATAGTCTACACAACTCTACTGTGCTAAGAAAACAACAACTGCAGGCAAAAAAGTAACTTATTTGCAGTTTATAGTGTCATTTTTAACAGATACCATAATTACTATTTTCAGCAATGTAAACAGTAAATTTCTAGGATGTTGTTGTATTGGAGCTTTCCATGACTGACTTCCAGATCAGTCACAAGCAGCAACAAACAAACAACTGCTGCAACATGGAATCAGCTGCTGTCAAGTCCCCAGTTTCCCCTCAGAAATCATGAGATATTTCCAAAGTGGATTTTTTGGGGTGAATTCAGCATAACCACAGGTGTCTTTGTTGTTAAAAGCACTCATATTTATTCCACTAGTTTGCTTTTAGACCTCTAGATACGTCTTTTGAGGTCATCTGGCAAAATTCAGAACTAGAAATATTCAAACCATCTTATCTGAATACTAGTAACAATGAATAGTGACTATATAAACTCCTGATGCTTTAAAACACAGATCTTTTCAGCTTTTGTGAAGAAAAAAAATCCTCTTTTGTCATTAATGGTATTACTCACAAATCTAATACTGTGCTAGCACAGTGCATATAAAGTGTCTCTCCATCCATAGCTCACCACTTTGGTATGTAAAACCTGCTGCCCAATTTCAATTATAAGATGCAAATCTGATCCCAGCATGCTCAAAATACAGCTGGAGCACTGGTAACAACGGTGCATGCCTTGGCACAGATTTGATTGCAACCTTCAACAGAGTGGAACCAGAGACCATGATGAGGGGAGAAGGAGCATTTCACAAACCAATGGCTCTCAATTTATGGAATGACACTGTCCCAGAAGAATGTTTTTTCTTGAATCTCTGTAGGAACAATCCTAAATATTATTCTTCTAAAGCAGATAACTCTCATGGGGAATTCTATAAGGTAGTTTAAATAAAATGCTATAGAAAGATCAAAGTCACTCTTTAGTAAAAGATATGTTTAAATTGCTGCACTATGACTCTGCAACCTTATTCAAAGACAGAAAAAACCCCAAGCTCCCCAGTTACCTTGACACAATTTGCTGTGGGTTCTGTTATGTTGGTTTTGCGGTCCTAGGAAAACAATTTAGCTTTGGAAAAGAAGCCAAATTTACTCTTGTGAGAGTGTCTCCGAAGATGTATGAAGAATAGAACTTTCAGGGTACCAGTACCAGAGAGTGTAGCACATAGGAGACTGTGCCTATATACAGGCCTGTCCTTTACCATGTACATGGCCTACAGAGTGGATGAGAAGCCATTTAATTGACTTGCCAGCTATAAGAATTACTAGTGCTGATGACAAGGCAGGGACTAATGAGAGGCCAGGCAGGGCTGGCACTCAGTGGAGTTTTCAATGGCCTGGCCACTCAGAGGAGGTGCACAGCCTTGACAGAATTTCCCAACACATTCAGCTCAACACCGCACAAGTGGTGAGGGAAAGCCAGTACTTGTGTCATACGCTTTGCAAAACTGGAAAACAATGGCGCTAAAATTTACACACTTAATATGGACTAAAAAACCCCACACTATTTTCCTGTAAGTAAAAAGAATCAGCAGGCAGAACCCAGAAATGACTACTTGTTTTTAAAACCATTTTCACACACTTGATGTGCTTCTCAGTTCACCCACGCTGTGCCCCTCAAAAGGAAGTGCTGAAGTAACATGCATCCGAAAGATAAGCTGTGTGAGAAACCACAGCTTCACACTCCAGAGAGAGGAAGGGGAGGAGGGAAGAGGACCCTGCCCCACGTCAAAGGAAGCACCCTGGGCCAGGAGAGGGCAGGAAATAGCTCTGCTTCAGGCATTTCCTTTGTCGTGCTTGCAGATGAGCAAAACCTGCAGTGGTGTTCAATCGTCTTCTTTAGTCTTTTAAACACATTATCTACTGAGAAAAATGGCCATATTGGGTCAGACCGAAGGTGCCTCTTGCTCTGTCTGTGGCAGCAGCCAAACAGAAGATACTTAGGAAAGATGAGGAGAACAGGGCAGTACAGGTGCCCCAAACCCCCTCCCAGCTTCCAAGTATCTTCAGAGTTTAATAGTCTGATGATAAGCAAGTTCAGGGACACCCAGAGCCGCAGTTGTGACACATGCATTAGTACTACCACTTACATATTTCATGTTTGTGTCAATGCCAGACATTAAACCTTTGACTGTGCAGCCTTCCTGAGGATGGGGATAGGTGGTGGGGAAGACAGGTTCAGAGATATTACCTTCCCTAGTGTATTTTTAGAACTACATCTGCCATTAAATTTACATAACTCTGCAAACTACTCCAAAAACAACTTCTAGAATATTTCAAATAATGTGCACATGTTCAGCTCATGAATTGCACCATTTAACACAAACTACTAGAAGTGGAAATCAGTGTTTATTTCTAAAAGATACACCTAACATCTGCTACCCTTATCTTAAAGCTCAGAAAAAGTACATGTGCTTACCAGCTTGGCTAAACCCACAGTGCTGTGATTTCCCAGTTGCTCATAGTGCTATGAGTCCTCCATACTTCACCCTTAATTTTTCCATATGTTCTCCAAAGTTACAATTTGGTGGCGTTACTCCCAGCCTAGCACAGTTTGGGTTTATTGTGACTGACAGGACTGACAGATATACTTTGGGTGACACATGCATTGTACAATCTGACTTACTTCTACTGTCTTTTTTTGGTACCAAAAAATGTTAGTTGTGATATCTAAATTAATAATGTAAATACAGATTTTTTTATTTTTTTTTTTTTTAAACACACACCACTCATCTATAATTTTTCTGAAGATCTACTATATATGCAGCATGATATCTTGTCAAGATCAACCAGAATTTTACTCCCTTACACTCAGGAGAACAAATCAATCAAGCAAAACCATACAAGGAAGATCAAAATCATTCTACCACGATTATGAGCAAATAGAAACTAGTATGGCTTAGTACACTGCTGTTTGAAATAAAATGTCTTTGTTTTCAGCTTTCAAGTTAAAAGCAATGAACTGAAATACATTCTCAAGTATAAATTTACAATGTGGCAGAAGACAGGGAATAAAATGAGATCTTCTGAGCTGAAGATAAATTGTATCTCTGTGCTGATCAGAGATTTCAGTTTCTAATGAACTACTGTTCAATGCTTCCCAAGGAACAAATGTGGAGGGCCACGGAGATCAAGAATACAAAGAAGCTGCTGTAGTCTACAAGTAATTTGAGGGGTAACACCATTTTCAAATCTTATTTTCTGTCCTTATATAAAATACCTCAAAAGGGGAAAAGGGAAAGTCCTGGAGAACAGAACACTACTCTGTTCACAGACTGTCACAACTACTCAGTATTTCCCAGTCTCAGCTCCCTAAAGTCACTTCAGACTAAGCACACAAACAGCCATCTGTATAAACACACACAAAGATCACTAGTCTCAAGATAAAGGTGATGGAGAGAGAAAGAACCAAAAGTTTAGGAAACATTAAAAGATTTAGGTTGGTGAAAATACATTTTGGCAAGTTGTGCATATTTCTTATAAGGACAACATATACATATACATATATGTAAATAATTTAACTAAACTACAAAGAGAGACAAAGAACCTCTGAAAGGTTACGGAGTTCAATCTGAACCTTTTTTAAATTATGAAATACCTGAAACAACATTTGCCTGTGTCACAATTTTTGCATATAACTGGCTGCTCCATGAAAACATCTCAATTTGATAAATTTTGTCTTATTCAAACCTAGAGAAGCTTAGTTTTGCTTTTCAGTTCACAGACATATGTTATATTGCAACTTAAAATCCCCTACTGTTTCTCTACAGATGTATTTAATAAGCTGTGATTTAATCAAGCAAAAATATGGTTGCCAACAGGAATCAGGCTTGCTATTTACCTGCATGGAAGAGAAAGGAAGCAATTTAATGGTGAAAGACAACATACTTTCAACAGCTATGAAGAAGTAAACTTGGCTCCAGTTGCAAAGTGGAAATAAGAAAGCACGTTCTCTTAGCAAGTGTTATGCGAGCAGTTGTGTGTCTCCATTATTTGGATTCGAGCTCCACAGAGTACTCCCCTCCACTTTGAAGGGAGCAGGCATTCAGCTGATTGCTTACTACCATTCAGCTGTTCTTCCAAACCTAATGTACATAGAGCCAAAGTAGAGCAACTTCTTCATTCTCAAGGGACAACCCTGTAACTTCAGTCTCTCTGGAGGGCAAGGAAGCAAAAAATGTGGAGACAAATGCCAATTTAAGAGAAGAATGGAGAAACTAGAATTTATTGAATTTGGCTTCAGTACGTGCTGAAAACAGGTTTGTTTGTTTTTATAAATGCTTTTTCTAGAGTAAGTCATGCCTTCTTCCCTATAACTTGTATAATGTTTCCTTTTCTCCACAACAAACACTGGTCACTAAGTAACTTCCAAGTCTCAGGAGCCCAATTGTGTTAATCCAATCCACAGAGCTGCAACTGACTCCTAGTTGACAGCCTCTGCTGTCTTGAAAAATCCTTGGCTCCAAGTTAGGTGCCCAAAATCCACCAAGAGAGTTATCTAAGTGAGTGACGTGTCAGAAACCACTTGAAGAGGGACCTGCTTAAACAACGTGAAATGTGAAGTGGTATGGTTTAGAAAGGCACCTGTCTCTACTAAGGATCTCAGCAGTGAAGCTCCTAATCAGTATCACTGTTTGTACTTTGGATGATCACCTGAACCCCGAAGTTGGATGAGAGGCTTCGCTGTTACTTACACAGGCAGTCCTCACCCTTGAAATAAGCAGTTTGGATATGACATCCACTAGATCAGCAGCGCAAGGATGCTACGTGCAACAGTATTTCACTTTATGATGAGTACCAGCAAAGTGCTTAAACCATACAAATATCAGTAATGAATACATTATGAGCCTGCAAGAGAACACAAGTCAACTACAGGCCATAAGATTAAGTTCTTGGCATTTCTAACCTTGCCTCCTATTTGGGAAGATAAAAGGATGAAATTCAACTTTACTAATGTATCTTTATGGACTAAAAATGTAAAGAGTAAACAGAATATACACTCTTCCTTACCTGCATGTCTAAAATCAGTCCAGCTATCTGATTTTGTTGATTGTCTATGACCTAGAATATAAAATTGAGTCATTTAAAAGCCTTGAACCTTTTCAGATCCTTTAAAAAAATCAGCTTACAGGTGTGTAGCCATAGAATTTAAATAGAATCTTTGAAAATGTAAATGACAAGACAGAGTTTAACTCTGATAGAACAGGCAAGTCACACAAAAGTACTGAACAGAAACAGGTACTGAAAAGCCATTTGAATTAGCAACAATTGTGTAATTCTTTAGTGAGATATTTATTTCTAAATTAAAAAAAAAAAAAAGAAAAGAAATGCAGGACTCAACGTTAAAGATTCCATCAACAGATCATCTGCAGACTAACCTTACTGGCTTTCTCATTCTTTTCTTTGAGACATTCATTCTCACTCTGAAGCTGTTTTGTGTCCAACATGGGAAGGCGAATACCATCTTCCAGGCATTTTTCTACTTTCTGTTGTAAACTGCCATTCAACATGAAAGAAAAATTAAGTGCACTGACAGAAATCAGAAGAGTTGTGTGTTCCAGTGAAAAATTAGAAATCTGCACCACCAGAACCATAAAACCATTCCTAGAAGAATCCAGCCTTACAAACGAGCAAACCAACAGTGGATGAATGATGCAAAAATCCTAAACTACTGAAGTTACCATGACACTAACAAGAACAGATCCATGCAGGAATGGTTTTATGGGCCAGATTCTGTGCTGCATCTCCCAAAAGGCACAGCTCCAGCAGTACAGCATAGGGAGAGAGGGCAGAGAGGAGCAAAGAAAAGCTTTGTGGTGTTCACAGCTGCTCTGTGCTACTGTGGGAGGCAAAACCAGCACCTGCATAGATCAGAGGAGTCTTCAGACCTCTCAAAGTTACATGAGCTTTAAAATCAGGCTCACTGGGGCATGTACAACTCAAAGCAAAGTCCAGAATTGGAGGCTGCACTGAGTACTGGTGGTCTATTGTCCTGGTTTTGGCTAGGATAGATTTAATTTTCTTCCTAGTAGCTGGTATGGTGCTGTGTTTTGGATTTAGTGTGAGAATAATGTTGATAACACTATTGTTTTAGTTGTTGCTAAGTAGTGCTTATTCTAAATTAAGGATTTTTCAGCTTCCCATGCTCTGCCAGTAAGCATGTACAAGAGGCTGGGAGGGAGCACAGCCAGGACAGCTGACCCAAACTAGCCAAAAGGATATCCCGTACCATAGAACGTCACGCTCGGTATATAAACTGGGGGGGAGTTGGCCAGAACGTGTGGATCGCTGCTCAGGCATCAGTCAGCAGCGGGTAGGCAACTGCATTGTGCGTCACTTATATTTTCTTGGGTTTTATTCCTCTCTGTTACATTCCTTTTCATTACAATTATTATTACTATATTTTATTATGATTGTTATTATTCTATTTTATTTTACTTTGGTTATTAAACTGTTCTTATCTCAACCCATGAGTTTTTTTTCCAATTCTCCTCCCCATCCCACTGGGAAGGGGAAGGAGTGAGCAAGTGGCTGCATGGTGCTTAGTTGCTGGCTGGAGTTAAACCAGACACCTATCCTTCATGCCCTCTGTGACTTGTAAGGGGGAGCATAAAGCCACTCCTGCCAGCTACACCCACGAGGGCATGACCTTCAGACCCTCTCAACTCAACTCAAGCTCCTAGGTGTAGTTAGAGCCTTTGCCTGCTCATCTTCTCTCAGAAAGGAAATACATTTTATTAGTGTTAATCTTGCTGTCTAATTTAGAAACCAGGAGCCACCTCAAATATTTGTAGGCTTTCAGAAAAGACAAAATGATCCCCCTTTAAATTATGAGGGCATGAAGAAAAAAGGCCTTTCATTGGTAAGATGGAAACAATGCGTCAACAATTTGGCTGCCACGGTGTCCTAACCAGCTTGCCTTTCATCATGGAAACACTTTCAGACTCCTGTGGCATGCACCTTTACCCAATGGAGGGACAGTGAACTGTAGTAACATCCACATAAATTATTAGAAGTGATTCCCCCTGCTTTCCCCCTCCCCCCTTTTTTTTAAAAAATAAGCGTTTAAGCGCCTCCCCTCATCTAAAATATACCATAGTAACAACGTCTCCATGTCCCATCTGGAATCTTCAAATGGCTCTCTGTCCCATTTCATTTCTCATAGTTATGCAAGTTAAATGACAGTAGATTAGCTACAGCTAAGTCTCCCTGAAAACACCCCCACCCTCTGTGAAAAGGTAAGATTTAAATAAATCTTTGACCCTTCCCTGATATACCCCTCAGCCAATATCCAGGGAGCTTTTCCACAGCTCGTGACAGGATTAGTTATCAAATATGAGTGCTGACAGCTTCTGTACAATTCCCCTTTGCTGCACATGTTTATTCTATCCTCTATACAGCAGCAGCAGGCTATGATGCCATTGTAGTGGTGTCCCACATCTTTAAAGACAGACAGTGAAGAGTGTTCTAGGCAGACTCTTCTCTGTGGTATTACTGGCAACTTGACACAAATAAAAATCTTGTTGGATTTTCTATTGCATTACACCATCATTCCACACAGTAATATATTTATGCCATGAAAAATCATTATCATTGTAATAGATTAAGAGAGCAAATAACATTAGGTCTCAACATCAGGTGGTAAAGTACACCCGGTTTCAGGGCACAGCCCAACCAGCTGTTCATACCTCTGTACTGTGGTGACCAGCTCTTTTTCTTTTTTCTTCTGACACACCAGTTGCAATTCTCTCTCTCTGCACTGTGATCGGGCCTCTCCGAGCTTCTTTTCTAACTCAGTCATAGCTTCTTGAAGTTGCTTGTTCTTCTCTTCTAGAATTTGAAGCTAACACAGGTTACATTAGTCAGACATGATGCCACATTAGCAGAAGGCCTGGCAGCAGGCCACAGCCTTACAGTTACCTTCTGTATAATCTTAGACCCATTTCACTTATCTGAGACTCCCTAATAGCAACAGTGCTTTCTAAAACATTGAAATACTTCTCTTCCTAAACAAATAGGGAAAAAATAGATGTTGAAACTGTAAAAGATTTGACAACAGATATTAGGGAGATTACTTGTATTTTTAAAATGTAAAACAAACTTCCTTCACCTTACCTGTTTAGTCTGCCCTTCTATATCATCCAACGTTGGTAGGTCAGCCAAATATTTTTCTAATGTTTCAATTCGTCTTTGTTTTTCTTTGTTTTGCTCAGACTCTTTCTGGCATTTCTTTTTCAGGCTATTAATATATCGGTCTCTAGTTTTAAGCTAGAAGAAAGTAAGGGTACAACGTTTTATGATTACAGTGAAAAATAAACCTGCTTTGGAAGAAGAGGCTGGTCTCTCTGCAAGAACTGTACTCTAAATTGCTTGAAAGGGTTTGTTACTGCAGAAAACAAAACCGAAGAATAATTAATCCCAGCAGCTCCAAGTCATAGACCCACACATGACCTCAAACCACAGTTGCTTCACCTCTGCCCAGAACACTTCATATGCCTTGCAAACTGAAAACATGAACAGTTCAACAAAAGTTAAAATATTCTTAATTTTTTCACCAATGGAGATGCTCATATGCAATAAATGATCAGGAAATATTTTAGTCCAACCTCTTCCTCTGGTCTAGGAAAACAACTTAAAACACAGGGACCAAGAACTTAACCCAACAAGAACTGGAGCTAAAAACCTGACTTTGATGTAGTCTGAAAATTACATCAGAGGACATCAAAACAGAATAGTGGCTTTCCTAAACACCTTTTCTAAAGGCATCTTAATTGCCCATCAGCCTGAAAAAGGTTTTTGATATTGTGTTATCTTTGCTTGCATTCCTGACACATACTTTGCTTTATTACCCAGGTCAAAAAAAGCAGGAAGGCAGCAAGAAGAGTATTTTCCAGTCATAGGCCAATTTAATGAAAAACAGTATCTCTATTGCTTGAACTAAGGTGTAGTAATTCACAGATATCAAATACTTGTCACTAGAGTAAATGCTAAACGTACTTTTATTTCAGTGCTACAGACATCCATCTCACTGAGAAATAAATGTGTGACACTGCCAATGTCAGAGCTCAGTAACAGAGCCTCCTGAAAAGTTTAAGTCAATGATATCTTGGAAGTTTTTATTTTCTATATGGGCCACAAAACTCTGGATTGCCACAAGGTCAGAAATCTTTATATCTTTTATTTTATCAAGACCTCAAAACCGGACAAAGCTTTCAGGCTGCTTTAAAATCTTTCTGATTAGACAAAGCCCAAGTAAACCCCACATGCAGTAAGGCAAAGTTGCAACTCAGCCATGATCTTTTGCCACAGTATGTGATTCAGAACCACATACTGCTCCCCCCACCCCCCGCCAACCCAAGCCTTAAAGGCAGTGATATAAATATGCACATGTAAGCCAGTGTTGCACAGTAAGAACTGCCAGGAGTCTGAAGGTTAGCTAAGTGAGTCCCTTCCCCTGTTTCTCAATTACAAGTTGACCAGTCAGAATACTCCAGTACTTGTGCGACAAAGATTACATGGTTTCCAAATCTTCTTATCCTGTGTGTACACCATAGGGAATTTCCCCTCCTGCAACCTCTCTCTTTCTAATAGCTACTGTGTTTGCCTTGGGATTTCTCCCACCCTCTCTAAGTCCCCAGCATCACCCTGAGGACTCTTTCTACTTTCTGTCGCCGAGATGAAAAAAATGTGGGTTTTTTTTCATACACTCTTGCTGACTCTGCTGAGGGGAAACAAGTTTTGAATTTTGGTTGGGTTTGGGCTTTTTTTTTCATTTCCTCCTTCATACACACACTGCTGATGACTTTGTTGGGACAGGAAAAAAAGGAAAGCTCTCACCTCTTGGCAATTAAATATTAAAAGCAAAGCCACAAAAATCATAGGGGACACCACTGCTACAAGCTATCAGCAGTATCTTACAGGAGTCCTTCACAGTTACCCATAGCAGAGGGAGAAGGAGCAGCCAGCAGGGTACAGGTGTCTGAATCAAAGCATTTCCAGCCCAGCAGCCCGATTTCCAGATGAAATGCCTCAGAACTAAAGTAAGGGCTGCAACATTTGCAGATGTCAAGAGGCACATTCATGCCTGGCATAAGGAAAAGGAAGAACGTAGGCATTCATGACATGGACACTGATGGAGAGTACTGCAGTATCTACCTTAGCAGGCTCTCTCAAATAGGAAGCTGTGAGAAGCTACCATGACTACCAGCCAGCCACAACAGGGAAGCTTCTTCAGCCCTCTGAAGTTTCAGTGCCAGATAAAGAGCTCCCAATCACCTTAGTCTTCACCTCAGTCCTATACTGACTACACATGGAGCCTAGGGGAAAAAAACCCTTCTCTTCAGGCACCAGGAATATTCACAAGGTGGTACAAATACTCCCTTGCTTGGTATGTCTGCATGGGGCAAAGACAGGTATGATGCCAGCAGCAAACAAAGAGCACCTCTGTTCTCTGCTGGCCCTGCAGTTTCTTAAAAGGAAAGCATCACGTACATTCACCCTAATGCCAGAAGGCACAAAGCACTTCAGAACAAGAGGACTTCTACTCCAACATATCATCTCCCACACCAGCCATAAGCAAACGTCTACAGTAGGGAAAAAACAAGGAAAGCACATTTTTCCAGCCTCCAGCTGCTTTCATCTTAGGGGCTCTCCTGAGGCAGTTATTTCTGTGCATTTATAACAAGGCAGCACTTCCGTCAGCTCACCCATTTTCCCTTGAGTCCACCTATATACTCTTAGCATCCACAACAGCTTTCAGAGAAACAATCTACAGGCTTGCTATAGAGAACTGGCATGAGGAATCAGCTCCTTTTGCTGATCATGTACTTGGCTCCTAGAGCTCTTCTAGATGTTCCCTTGCTCCTGCAGCAGGAGCTGCAGTGAGGAGCTGACTGTCCTCTGTCCCTTCCAGGCTGCTTGTGGCTCTGCAGATTCCATCACACTCCCCTTCAGTCACTTCGTTTCCAGTGCAAAGATTTAACCATTCCTCCCGTGATTTTCTGATGGACATCTGCTTTGTTGCAGACAGAAGTATAAATGTATGCCAGCAACCTTAATCAAAACTTCTACATGTTCTTTTAGCATAGACTTACAAGCAAAGCTCACCTGAACGTTAAGAGCATTTTTCCCACTCCCTCACCAAATCCGGCTTTGGGCTGAAAAAACACCCACTCTAAAGAGGCAGGAATTTGCTCAGAAATAACCCTGGCACACCTATGGCAACAATCCCTCCTATCAGTACAGAAATTGTATTTTTGTCCCCTAACATCAGTCACTGACCCAGGACACCAAGCCTTTGGGCTCTGGGCTGATCTCCCTGTGAGCAGAGCAGAGAAACTGCAGAGATGGCTGTCCCCAGGCTCACCACCCAGGCTACTGCTCAGGTTCCCAGACTGTCGTATCCCTGCAGGAACACAGCACAGCTCCTTCCTCCCTCCACAGTCTTCCCTCAAATGGAAGGGCACTAATTTTATTACAGAAACACACGCTCTGCCTCCCTGTCCTTTCTCTCCTTGAGAGCCTTTTGTTCAGCACACAGAATGGATGGGTGTTAAGGGATGAATCAGGCTCCTAGTTACAGACCATCCTGCTGACACAAGCACTGCTGCACAGGTCCTCACCACTGTCACAACCTACAGCAGCAGTTCCTACACAGTGAGTAACACAAGCAGTAAAAACTGAGACAGGAGGAAGCAGCAGCAGCTGATTTCTGCCCTTCCTGAACATTACCCTTAGTGAAAAGCATACTGCACGGTTCATATGAAATGGTATGGCAGAATCTGAGATGAATTATGCTTTCTTCTTCATCTTCTCACCTGACACTTCAGTGTATCATACTGCTCCTAATCCTTGAACCTGCATTAATATAAATCTAAGCCCAGTAGTAAGGCCCAGTGATCAAAGAAGAGAAGGTAACAGTAACAATGTATCCCTAAAGCATTAATTAGGAACCACTTGGTCAATGGCACTTTCCTGCTCGCAATAAAGGAAGGCTGTCAAGACATTCAAACTACCACAGGGTACTGCTTCAGCCTCCAAAAAAATCCCTGTCAAGACAGTTCCAAGAACACAGTCATCTAAGCCCCTTCCTTGTCTCAGAATAAAGTCTACTCTGCATATCCTAGCAAAGCTACAAGAGAATCACTCCTGCTGAATAGGCACATACAGGCTGGTAAGTCCATCTCAAAGCATGAGGCCTGCATTTATGAGCCATGCTAGAAATAGGGATTTCATTTTCACACTTTATGTTTTTAAATGACACTTTATTTACTGTAATAAACACTTCAAGCTACATAAATTCTTAGAGCTGGGCAGCTTTCCTTCAAAGCAAGTTTAACTGATACCTGATTAAAACCATCATCTTGTTTGCTATTTCACCTAGTATTACTTTTTAGGATGCATTCACTACAAGTTCAGATTTATCCATTGCCAACACCTATAATCACTAACTACCCATTTTTCTATCACAGACAGTTTAGCCACCTTTTGAAAAAGGCTTTGCAATTCACATACTAAGTTGCTTTCTTGCAAACAAAACATACGTTGCTACAACAATGTCAAAAGGAAACTTGGAACATGAAAGACACTTACTTTCTCCTCCATCTTCTTCTTCTCCTCGCTAGATTTGTTTGAAATTTGTTTTACAAATTCACTGAGTTGTAATTCTTTATTCTCAGCTGCTGCAATCTTTCGCTCAAGCTCCTCAAGGTGGGATGCTGATCTTTCTGAAACGTGAGGTTGGAGTGGTGTGCTCTCATACTGTGGTTGCTTACAAAAAGAAATAAAATAATCATACAAATGAATGGACACATACCACTGTATACTTGAGCAGAACAGCAGAAAGCAGTCCTGCATTTTTTTCCACTGTCAGGAAGGGTGGGGTTTGATTTTTCAAACATTGAAGTATGTGGTAACAGCTTGCATTTTGGGAATCTGGAGGAAAAAGATGAAGATGCTGGACAGCTTTACATTCACAACACATGCAAATGAACATTGTGGGGCCACTTTCCCCTTCAGATTTATGGAAGGGGTGTGACTTTTCTTCCAAAGAAACTCCAGAAAATCCAAACAAAAAGTGTTTTCAAAACGAATCACTGTCACTGCATTAACATACCATCACCTAGGAAGAAAAACACTCTATAAGATGGCTACAAATATACTGAAGTAAGAGATGCTCCAATTTCAAGATCCTTCTAAAACAGAACATTAGTACTAGTCAGAGCTTAGAGCTATACACCTGAGGTGCCAAATGGTGCAGGGACAAGCCTGAGACTGCAGCTACAATCAGAAGGCAGGCCTCCTACATTCTGTCCTGTATACCAAAACCCTCCTCCCTTCCCATTTCATGCAGTTCAATATTCCTCTTCTACCTCCACTGTCCACAGACAGGCAAGCACAAAATGGAAATCAACTGCATGTGGGATGAAAAAGGAGATGCATCTCATCAGGCTTTCAGTTTCAAGATTCTTTTAATAACATAAACTGGTAACTTTAAAGAAATTATACAGACAGTATTTTTAACTAGTAAAATTCCTTCAGCAAAGCATTAAAAGAGATTAAAACCTCCACTAAAGGAGATTTGCATTTGTAAGTTAATCTTATAGAAGGCACACAAATCATGCAGAAATCCTAATACATTATAAACTTTTTTAACTCTTTAAATTTTGAAAGATGAATGCATCTGCTGCTTTATTTGAACTGCATTATGGTACACTAAGATACATACACTAAAATTTCAGTTTCTGCAGTAATTTTTTTTCCCCAAAAAATCTTAATCTAGACAGAATTTTAAAGTACTTTATAAAAGAACTCCTGAAAGCATCAAAAGCCACATTCCTAGGTGTCTGAAAAAGTTTCTGAATATCTAACTTCACACCAAGACTCCACGTGAATTTCTCTCCTGTCTCACACAAACCAGGTTCTCACCTGATGCACAGCTGTGTTATTCCAAGGACATAATTAATGTCATGCTGAGGTACACTAGCTGAGATCCTGGTGCAGTGTTTGTGACAGGAAACGATAAGGTAATAAAAGGGGGACAGAACAGCTATTTCTCTGCATATCTGCCTTTAACATTCTCTTTCTGCATTGCCTTTTAGATATGCTGCTCTGGAGAAGGAATTTGACTGCTACCCTGTTGCAGCACACACAGTCCTCAAACTGATCTGCATTTTGTGGTCACCCTATGCTCTCTCATCCTCACACTTCCAAATATTTGTGCTAGTTAGATAAAAATTAGGACAAGTATGCCCAAAATACCACCACACATTCCTTTTTAGACTAAGTGTTTCCTGGGAGTACTAATCCATAACCTTTTCAGGTATCCTGGGCAAAGGTATTCCACCAGTCTGTTTGTCTTCTCACATGTCTTCCATCTAACTCTATCGATACAATCTAACCACTCCTTTGGGCAGTACCTCCTTCTCTTCTTCAGAAAACCTTCCATCAGTTGTTTTCAGGTACTCTCTTATCAAATCATTTATGTCTTAATATCTCCCTGTATAACTGTGCTATGTGCATGCTGTTAAACCCTTATTCTTACAGCGTCCCAATCTCTCGTTTTTACCCCATTTTTATCACATTTCAAAACAAGTATGTACAAAACGTTAATGTAACTTAGATTTCTGCAAATGTAAGGTAAACTATGACACTTACAGGGTATTCTCCTCTATACAATTTATGGCTATACAATTCCACAACCATTAATAATCACAAAAGCTCTACATTTTGGCCTGCAGTAAATTGTGAACATGTTTTCATGTGTCAGTTACTGAGCATTGGAAAGCTTTGCTGAAAGAAAAATACCCATCCTACCTGCAAATTAGTCATGTAAGGTTCTTCACAGTTCACAAGATGGCTCAGTCTTGCATGTTGAGCTCGTAATTCATTCTCCCTTATCTTCTGATGTAAATTGTTAATTTGCTGCTTTTGTCTGCAATACACAGATTTTATTTGAAAAGCAAAGGAATGAAACAGAGATTAAAAAAACATAGATCTTAGGACTTGTACTGAAGAATACTATAACAATGCTATTCAACTACCCTGGATCTACATTAGCTGTGGGCTTTTTCCCCACGGCAGCCAGACTGCAACTACCTAGTTTACCACTAGAACTGGAATCTCATCAGGATATAAGCTATAAAAACAACAGTTGCCATGTAACTTTCACTTAAGCATACCCCAAAGGGTTTGTGCTCAACCGGCAATAATAAGCAAATCTTGTAGAAATATGATTTGAAAGATCTATCAATTTTGTGGGGGTTGAGGAGCGAATGACAACAGAAGCCTCCCTAGGGCCAGAAGTATAAGCAGGAAAAAGTATACAGAAAGCAGAGTGAAAACAAATAAAACTCACACCTTCATTTGACTTGGACTTCTGCTCCACCCCTTTCTCTTTGCCAGAGCTGACTTTTGACACAGGCTGAAGAGATTTACAAATCACAGGGAGCAGAAAGAACTTAGGAAGAAAACATCATTATATAAGATAGTCAACAGAGCTTTCTTGCAAGGTCTTTCTTTTTGCTTTGCTGAATACTTTCTCAGACAACTGCTTTACATAAGATGTACACTACTGTAGGGTAAAGGACTACAATGTGTACTAAACCAGAATTAACCTCAATCACTTGGCCAGCATACAGCAGAAACAGTATCATTATTAGATCACTATTTAATTACATCACAAATTATATCACTGTTTAAATCATGACTGCATTTGAACTAGCAGGACTTCAGGGCAAATACAAGCCAGGTCTCAGCCCCAGCCCACATTACAGCCCTGTGAGGTGTGCTGCAATCTCTAGGAGCCATGGGCACCTCAATAACTGACTCCAGAATGGAGTTGTCAGCACCCATCAGAAACACACATAGCAACCTTCCCAAACTTAAAACCAATTTTGTGCACTCCTTTAATTTTCCTTTTTCCTTCTTTTTTATGCAAGGACATATTTGCATGCAAGCATGAAAATTTTTCTCAAAGCTTCACCTCTAAGCATGCAGTATGATTGGCTTTTCTGGAAATGATGATGCTGAACTGAGATGACTAAACCCAATCTTAACAGGAGATAAACAGCAAATACAGGCTAACTTCAAGAGAGAAGGCCTGCCTGTGCACACAAATGGAAAAGAAAATCCTCTGAAAGTCCAGAAAAAGATAAAAGTTGGTTTGCTTTTTTTAAATTTCGGAAGGGCTGTGTTTAGGAAGAGCATCTCTGAAACATTATCATGAGTACACACAATATGTATTATACTATCATAGAATCAAAGAATGGTTTGGGTTGGAAGGCACCTTAAAGGTCACCTAGTTCCAACCCCCTGCCATGGGCAGGGACACCTTCCACTAGACCAGGTTGCTCAAAGCCCCGTCCAACCTGGCCTTGAACACTTCCATGTAGGGGACAGCCACAACTTCTCTGGGCAACCTGTTCCAGTGTCTCACCACCCTCACAGGAAAGTATTTCTTCCTTATACCTAATTTAAATCTACCCTCTGTCAGTTTAAAACTGTTACCCCCTTGACCTATCACTACACTCCCTGATAGAGTTCCTCCCCACCTTTCCCTTTAAGTACTGGAAGGTCACTACGAGGTCTCGTCTCCTCGGAGCCTTCTCTTCTCCAGAATGAACAGCCCCAACTCTCTCAGCCTGTCCTCCCTCATAAGGGAGGTGCTCCAGCCCCCTGATCATCTTCATGGCCTCCTCTGGACCCACTCGAGCAGGTCCATGCCCTTCTTACACTGGGGGCCCCAGAGCTGGACACAGGACTCCAGGTGGGGTCTCACAAGAGCAGAGTAGAGGGGGAGAATCCCCTCCCTCGACCTGCTGGCCACACTTCTCTTGATGCAGCCCAGGATACAGTTGGCTTTCTGGGCTGCAAGCGCACATTGCTGGCTCATAGTCAGTTTTCCATCCACCAATACCCCAAGTCCTTCTCCCCAGGGCTGCTCTCAACCCACTCATCGCCCAGCCTGTATCTGTGCTTGGGATTGCCTTGACTCATGTGCAGGACCCTGCACTTGGCCTTATTGAACTTCATGAGGTTTGCACAGGCCCAACTCTCCAGCCTGTCCAGGTCCCTCTGGATGGCATCTCCCTTTCCTCCAGTGTGTTGACTGCACCACACAGCTTGGTGTCATCGGCAAACTTGCTGAGGGTGCACTCAATCCACTGTCCATGTCACCAACAAAGATGTCAAACAGCGCCTGTCCCAACACCAACCCCTGAGGAACGCCACTCGTCACGGCTCTCCACCTGGACATCGAGCCATTGACTGCAAGTCTTTGAGTGCGACCATCCAGCCAATTCTTCATCCACTGAGTGGTCCATTCATCCATCCAATCTATGTCTCTCCAATTTAAAGACAAGGATGTCATGTGTGGGACAGAAGATGTATTAGTGGAAAAGATGCCAACTGCAATTTTTAAGAGGAAAAATAAGGGGCAAAAACCCTATTAAAGGGAATATTTTAGCCACATACATTCTCCTATCTAGCCATCAGCCAACCGTATCCCAGTTACTTGGTTTACAAGAGGAATGTAGTATTTCAAAAATAGTGAATATATTGGAAGTTAAATTTTTAAGCTATACATGTTGCAGGAGACATGATGCATGCCTACAGAACCTATTTTTACAGGTTTATATCTATAAAGAACAGCAATGAATGAAAAAACAGTATAAACAAGTTGCAATTTGGTAGTACCTTAGAACAATTCATTCAATACAAGTTCATCAAAACAGAGCAACTGAATGTATTTATGTGACTCCATAGCAAGTCTTAAAATATTCTGTATCACCACAGGTGATTTTGAGGCTTCCCTCTTCCATTGCACTATCTAGATGTAACAAGCCTTTACAAATATAAAGAGTGTATGTAACACTGAAAGACTTCATATAGTTCTGGTTGGCACCTGTATGATGACATTACTAACAAAAAGCTTCAAACTTATTTTGAGAGAAGCAGATTTGAAGATCAGGTAAAAGAACATGCTCTTAACTTGTAAGAGACCTTATATGAGCCCAAGAGCTTGTATAATCATATGACAAAATATAAAGCCTGGATGGCTTCTGTGAATGCTTGGTCACAGATACTGGAATTATTTAGTATGTGTTGTCTTAATCTATGAACAGAAGTAATTTTTCATTATCACCTTATTACTTACTAGACAGATCTATTAAAATATCTTTGCCCCACGTGTTTTAAAATTATTTATCAGTTTGTCACTTATCCCTTGAAGGCACTACATGATTTTCTATTTGTGGCTGATTGGATCTTAGCAGTACCCTCCTCCACACACAGGATTTCAATAGCCTATACTAAACACTACAGCCTGGAGTAAATGTTTTAAAATATTTTTGAACTTCCAATGTAGTTTGAACTACATTACCATATTTCCTTTCATAATCCTTTCCCTACCCTACCAAATCCCTGTAGGAAAAAAGGTGAGACAAATTAATCCATGATGAAATAGAGCCACGCTAGCACAGAGTGTAACAAGCTTGCTTCTTTTCACTCTGCAAAGCATGAAATTCTCCACCGTTACAAAACCTTGCCAACAAAACACACCGTAGAGATGTTTTAAGGCTGTGTACATCCCGCACAACTTCTTTGCATACCCACCTCTCTGAAAATATCATTAACCTCATGGCACCCAGAAACAAAAATTCTGAAAACAGCCCAGCAGTCACAAGTAGAATACAAGATAAACACCATAGGAACATATTTACTATTTACAATCCTGTAAGTCTTTGGAGACTTCATACCAAATGCATTTTATCACTGATGTTCTCATACGCTAAGACAGTTTTAATCCTCTGTTAGCCCACAGCTGTTACTATTAATCTGCTGCATAACCACAGGCTGTGAGCTTTATTTAAAGGGAGTGTAGAAAGTTCAAATGCTCTCACAAACACAGCTCACGTATTACGGCAGGAACACTGTCCCCAGAAGCTTCCCTACTACTGATCAATCATCCCAGCAATTTTTTAAAAAAAGAAGCCCACCAACCTTCAGCAGTTAAGTGCTTTCAAGTTTCTGCTCAGATACATGGCAACTGACACTCTGGGTAGGCCAAAACCAGATATAAATAATCCTGAAACCGAGGGATTTTGCCTTCTAAGCAGCAATGCTACGCTCAGCTTGTATGTTTATACATATAATGTTTATAACCTCGTGCACATCATCTGTGTTCGCAGAGGGCCAGACTAGAGCAGACTGAAATTCTCTGTTGTGACCAATGCTGGCAAACTCTCATCCACTCTTCCCTTTCTCTGAGGAGCTACTAGCACCATCAAGTCTCCCAGGGGTTCAAGATGTTTAAAAAAAATTAACTTTTTTTTTTTTGCCATAGACACTGGAGTTACACAGCTGCACTGTATCACTCTGACCTACTCCTTTTCCTGTAACTTTCAACACAGGAATTTCCTATCCCTCAGTCTTACACAGGACTGAAGTCTCCAGTCATTGAGCTTCTCAACCTTTTGTGATTCCAGAAGCCATCTGCATAGGAGTGGGTGCAGGCTGTGGCCTGAGCTCAAGGCATGGGGGAATCTGACAGGAGCCTACCTTTCAGACTCGCCTTTACAGAAGTCAGACCACAGCTCACACAACCAGATTCAGTGAAAATACTGTACCTAGGTACCATGGAAACTGCTCTCCTTCACAAATTCCCTATTTTTTTTCCATGAGTGAGTGTTACAATTCTATGTTGATGGCAAAGTAAGAGTTACTGGCAGATTACGTGAATGTCACAGCACTTCTCATATGGTTTCATTCAGCGCCTTTGTTCAAAGAGAAAATACTCTATTCCATTTCAAGTGTCTGTCCTGACACATCCCTTCCTCTTACACTCAGATTTAAGGAGAAGAGAAAAGGAGGCGATACCCTGCTCTAAAGTCATCAACTAACCGAAGGGACTCAGAGGGGAGAAAACCTTGCATTTTTTGTTTTTGTTTTGTTTTGTTTTTTAAAAAAAGCCACAAAAGGCAGGAAAGAAAAACATCCTTTTGGGAGGGACATTTAGAAGTGTTCCTTATTTAAACTGATGTTTTTAAAAGATTTATAAACTTTACCTCTTCTATCCAATCAATTAATATAAACATAACACTAATAACATTGTTTTCATAAACACTTCTGGCACAAATCTTTCCAGCTGTCCCTCAAGGTGTAATATTGTCCCCAGGAATGGGGGGTGGTGGTGCAGAAGCAAACAGACAAAAAGAATTGAAACACCTTTTGAACTAGCAGAAGATTGTACACAGAAGACCACTGCGGTTACTCACAGAAGAGTTCTGCACTGAAGACATTGTCTTGTATTTTTCTTCACACACAATGAATTTAAGGCTGTTTTTCTCAGAAGCAACCTGCTTGTTATATTTTCCTTATTATCATAAATATTTTTCTTCTAAAAATTTTACTGATACCCTGGACTATGCCTTTTCACCCCATTTTCTGAACATGCAGCCATAATTTATAAATATCCTGAGATCAAATCCTCCCTGTGCTGCTCCCAGGTACATTCTTTCTGAGGGCACACAGCTGAAGTGACAGGTTAGCCAACATAAATGACTCAAGTTGTAGTTATGTGCTCTACAGTCCCCTATAACCAGCTCTTTTGTCCTAGTTCCCAAATGTTAGTTATTTATATGCTAGCTAGATTATTTACAGAAAATCCTAATATTTTCAACAAAGTAATGACTTTGGCTTACTTCCAGGTCTTGTAAAATGCATACATCCTTTGTTCCCTTTGTTCTTGAGCATTCTTTATTTTTGTAAACAAAATTTCAAGGCTTCATTCGTGGTTTCACTACTGCAGATCAATGACACTTTGTAAGGAAGGAAAAGTTTAAAAACTCATGGCAGGTCATGCCATTCTTTCACCTTTCCCAGAATTACCAACTATTATCCCTACACAAACCACTGGCACTAGAGACTGACTGGCTACTGAAGATGTTGATTCTGTGTAATTATTTTTACGGCATTTAAGGAGAGTAGTTACCCTAATCTTACTTCCTGCCTGCCACAGATACTTCCATTCCCACACAGTAACCTCTGTGTTAAGTCCAACAATCTAAATCAAACTGAAGTATGTCAATCATCAGGAAGTTAAGAGCCCACACTCAAAGGACTGAAACCAATGAAGTGACATATGCCAGCATGGTTCTGACAGGTCTCTGCCAATGTCCTTTGCTGCAGAAGCAAGCAAAAGCCCTTGATCCTCAATGCCACTATGCTTGGGGAGAAAGTAAATTCTGAGCATCAGGTTTACAAGAAGGGCAGTTCACTAAATCCAGCTCAAATGTCTATCTTTCTGCTGCTAAGGGGATGGGAGACAAAAGTAAATTGCAGAATACTTTCAACCAACTACACACCTAAGGAAAAAACCACTCTTTTTTAAGCCCTTGCAAACAGCTAAACAGCACACCAGCTATGCTTTTCTCTTGTAATGACCATCAGTATGCCCTAACATCAAGTAACTGTTTCTAGCTTGCCTAAAGCCAGGTCTGTAAATAAGCAGCTCACTTTCAGTTGGTACATGCAGATGACAAGAAGAAAATGCACTAACACTGTGCTGCCCTGTCTGTTTGAGGAGAAGCTACCAGCATCTCTCCTGTGTCCTGGACATCAGCTCTCAGAACCTCACTGGATCGTGACCCCTGCCCACTCCCTCAATGCTCCCCTGGAACCCCTGGCTCTCATGGGGTTGCAAGGGAGAGAGCAGAGTGAGAGGTTACGGGGGTTGAAGGAGCTGTGGGGTAAAAAACAGGGACAGTCTTATGGTAATATGAACAATGCTGGCCCTGAGCAAGACTGTGGGGCCAGTCCCTGGAGCTAGGGCCCTGGGATGATGCTGAAGGCGATGGACTGAGTAGGGACAGCTGGTGACGAGGAGAGGCAAGAGCCCAGGCGGCACTGCTGCAGCTCCCCTTCCCCTCCACACACACCGTGGGTACTTGTCCAGCCAAGCTGCCGCAGCTGAAAGAGGGACCTCTGCTGTGTCCCACCCCAGCATTGCTGTGCCATCAAGAGTTAGTGCTCTTCTGCACATCAGTGAAGGGAGAAAGGTAGGCCAAATACTGGCCTCAGTGGTAAGAGCATCACCTCAGTAGGACATTTGTATTTAAAGGTCAGACTAAGAAAACACATGAAGGTGGGCTAGGGAATTACCAAAAAAAAAGGTTATCAGTTATGTGTCTGCTAAATTTGCAGTCTCTCTGCCCACGGACAGTAAGAGGCTGCTTCTGGTGGTGCATATTCCCTGTGCCACTATTCTCTGCAGATAGACATGGGGAAGACAACATGCTATGTCCCATGGAATGGCAGTCAACCTCCCCCCATCCTGGATGACTGTGACTCTAGTTACGAAGCTGGCTAGAATCCAGAGGAAAACTACTGGTGCTACTTGACACTAACTGGATCCATTTAAATGAGCAAAAAGAAAGTTATAGCCATAAGAGTGAAATATCAGCTGTGGGGAGGCAGATGTCAATTATGATTCATTTGTAGTTCTGTCCTTTAGCTCAAACAATACCCTTTGAAAGTTCAAGTCAGCACAAAGGACATGGATAGCAGAGAACAGCACTCAGCTCAACATGCACAAACCTGGACTGTCTTCAGAGACCAGTATTAATAGTAAATAAACCGCTTAACATATGAATTGCTGCTCCATATGTCTCACACACTAATATGACATAACTGACATTCACATCATTTTCTCATATTCACACAGGACAAGCGAACTGAGGACACATGCTTACACAGACATTCATATATGCATTCATCTGGAAATCACATTTTCTTCAACCTGGGACCAACTCATCTGTTCTCCATAAATCCATCTTACCCCTCATTTACTCTAACATGAAAGAGCCTTTAGAAACTCACGTCTGCCAGAGGAGTACTTTCTCTCCTCAACTTTTAAGAGATTTAAATTAGCATAAATCTAAGTCCCACACTACAAGTCAAGATATAGGTCTTCAAACATTTCAGGAGTGCCACCACTACAGCTTGTCCTCCATAGGGCCCAGTAGATAGGTTACACAGGTCCTTTCTAGCCCTACATCCTCTCATTACTGCCAAGATTTAGTTTATTACGTAAAAACTAATGTTAACAAATCCCATTTCATCGATATTCCTAGTATTCACCTCTGAAAACGTGAACTTTTTAAAACTGCTGGAATAATTATTCTGTAACAAAATCTCCCTGAAAGTTTACCAGCCCAAGATATAAAAGCCTCAACCACAGGTTACCTGGGTGATTAGTGATATCAGAAAAAGGTAAATGCATATTTTTCAAGCTATTATTGCAAGCAAAGGATATTTTACACAGCGAGACACTCTGAGGAGGTTCCCCACAGCCCTATTCCCTGCACAGGACTCCCAGTTATATACGCATGTGTTCAGACCCTGGGTGGCATAAAGATTCAAAGTTTCCTCAAAAATAACATCAAAATATCACTCAAGTGAATATGCTAATGCTGCAGATCTTAACAGACCATCACAAATTAAGAGAACTACAGCTTTATACTAGCAGTAACACAAGCACTATCAGAACACCTACAGTTTGATGTCAACTATTGAAGTCTGGACAATTTGACACAAGGCAAACAAAATCTAATTCTCTTGTCCCAGTGAAAACATCTAAGCATAATTCAACTATGGATGGAAAACTAATGATTTAGCAACTATTTTAAGAATGTAAGTGTTATTATGCCCTGAGGAATGACAGCTATTCACTGAAAGTATACTTCTATATCCACCTTTCCTTCTTTCCTTTAAAAGCTGTTCAAATGCCCTTAAGCTGTCTGGAAAAGAACACTGCATTCACAGTGTTATTGTCAGCAGCTTACGTCATATGTTCAGATATTTGGCATTTATTCACATACCCCCTATATGCAGTCCCTCCCAAACAAACAGTGCCAGAACCACAGTAGAGACTTCTACAGTGGCTGGCCAGTCTCAAGAGACATTCGTAATTGTACCAAACACTGTAATTTCAGTGTTGTGAGTGTACTGAACAGAGGAGCAACACAAAGAATTGGTATGTAATGCTGTAATTTTCTAAACCAATACAAACACAGTTGGCTCCCTCTGGTGCTAAATATAATGTAGTGTTACATACTAAACCACCAGAGAAGTAAGGCAATGATATAATCCAATTATTTTGTACAGTAGGTGACAGACATTCTAGTAATAAGTGTTACAGCAGCAGATTTCCTCTTACGGACAAAATCCTTAAGTCCTTATTCACAGCCTGTACCAACAGCTCTTATGTGGAGAAAATAATGACACACACCTTTAGGAAGTGCCATTGTGATTCTGTGTGCACATAGACACACCAGGCTCCCTTCCCCATGCCACGTTTTCTCTTCCTAAAAGTATGGTCTTCATCTCATTTCTTAAGAGCAGACTTAAAAACCATTTTCAGGCTTTAAGTCATTAAATTGGCAGTGATTACTAGAGTAGTTTTAAAACCAAACCAAAACCACTTCTAAACCCACCCATTTACGCTGCAGTATACATTTATACTTAAAAATATGTATTTGTTATGCCAAACAGACTACATAAATCAATTTTAATTAACCTATTACTAAATCTGCTGTTCAAGACAGTGAACAGAATAGAAATCAAACTACTTGTTCTATTCAGATACAAGTGGTTTTTTTGGTTTTTAAAAATTCTATTCACAGCTTTGAATTTCCAGTGACACAAAGTATCCAAGTATGATGATTTACATTGCAAGAATTATTCCTTGAATCATTTTTAATAACTATTTGAAACTTGCTTGAAGCTATTCCAAACTGTTAGATTTCCGATGCAAAACAAGGAAGTTTAATAATCTAATCCAGAAGGGCTGGATTTTTGCTGCCTTTTTATCATTGTGAGGAAAGAAGGGAAGCAGGCAGCAGGTTTCTGTTTCCTTCTGCTCCTCCTCCCTTTTTTTAACAAGATAAAGGTAGAACACCTTAAGGACGGTGCCCTGTACAGAGCCTCCATTTCCTATTTATCAACAGATTTAAGCACCACTATGCAGAACAAGGTGTGTGGTGCAAGTGATGTTAATCTCCTCCACCTCCTGGATTAGTGGGGCCCCAGTGCAATTCTCAACAGAAGAGGGTTTAATCTTAAAAAAACTGGGTAATGACCCTGTGGTTGAAAGGGAGGCTGGTGACAGGGCAAGAGAAGGGTGTTCCTGGTGTGCTGCTTTTCATCCAGCTGTTCCTTGTACCTGTCAGCAGCAAACAGCTGAGTCTGAAGCACCACATCAGCTGCTATCCCTCTCCTCCTATCCCACTCCTCTGGCTTCCAGACAGCAGGAGGTTAACTCATTTCTCACAAGCTTCTGTCCCCCCTGAATTAAACTAAATCTTGCTAGCATCCTCCAGTTACCAGTTTGTAAATTCAGCATGAGACATGACTTAAGGAGACTACACCTTTTAAAACTCTGAGAACCACAGGTACGAAGGGCCTTCTCAGCAAAAACCTACTACCAAACCTCAGTCAACAAAAGAATTCCTCCTCCACTTCCTGAAAGCATAAATGCTGTAATTTAACTACCACCATCTTGAAACCTAATTAACCACACTTTAGCAAACTTTGTATTTTTATTTTAGGTCACTATTCCCAAATAAATTAAAATTCTGAAAAGAAGTTTAAAGTAAACTCAGGAAGACCAGGAGCTGGAAGACTTAGGTTTACTCTCAAAACATCACCTTGACTCAGTGCAAGGCCTTGTGTCCCCATGTGTTAAATATGGATAATATCAAATTTTTCCTTAGTGCCTTGAAGAAAGGTATTATTCAAACTTAAGTCTTATTAATGCCCCATCTAATAAGAAATATAACACTATTGCTTTATAATGGAGCTCTATTTCTAGGATTTTGAACAGCAGCTATGTACCATTTTCTCCATGGGTGAAACCAAAACTATTTTTGTCATAGAAAACACTTACCTCTTCCGAAACAAGGAGAAAAACTCTGTTGTAAAATCTTTCTAAATATGCAACATCACTTTGTATTAGTTTTAAATACACAAACTATTTATCTTAAATAATTTTATTTCATTTAAAAATAATTTTAATGCAAATATTTTGTCCAAATGGAGATTCAATATTGAAAAAAAAGCCTTTTCTTTGATGTATTATTACACTACATTATTATAATTTACAACATGCTTAACCGTAACACGAAGTGTCTACTTAAAGGAAATGACTGTAACATCACTAAATGGTCCTTGTTTCGCGTCAATAGCTTCCAGAGTGTATTTTGCCTTTTCAGCTGAAAAGAAATCATCTCAACCGACTTCTGGTCAGAAATCCAGCAAGAACTGTAGTCACTATGGTTAAGTCACATGAAAGTATAACTCGTACAAAAAAAAAGAACCAGCACACTGCCACTGGGTATCAAGAAACAGCTTTTCTTCCTCAACACGGACTGTATCAAGTAACATTAGCAGGCAACTGTTACAAACTGTCACTTCAGAAACATCACCCTTGACTGTAAACACATTTCCAGTGTGAGAAGAATAACATGAACTGCCTTTTTACTTGCCATTGCGTAACAAGCCTTCATGCAGAGTGCAGAGGATGCTGTGCTCAGGCAGAGGAGAGGTACCAAAGTACCCCCAGCCGTCATGGGCAATGTACTTAGAAATGCTGCTGACAGCTTGGGCCCTGACAGGCAGGCTGCAGGTTATACAGCATTACAGCAAGCCTGAAAAAAACCACTGTAATTTAGACAGCCTTTAAGCAACTGGTCAAAAGGCTCTGACAGAGGAGATCTAAGCAACAATTAAGGATGTTTCCATTGTAACTGCTTCTCCCTTGGGAGATCACCACCTCTGCAGGAGAGCTAGCAGAGCAGGATGGTGTGCCTGTGCCTCAGCACCTGCACTTCATAACTTCGTCTACCATCTTCAGCTGCAGAGGCATGTAAACACACACTAACATGCCACATCAAACTGGGGAAGCTGATGCCACCCTTCATCATTACAATGCCAGCAGAGGTACTGGCCAGATTGCTAGGGGACAGAAACACCTTAAACTACAGCAACTCCTTGCTCTATTGCAATAGAGGAAGGAACAGATCTTGCACAAGCATAATTCTCCTGGTCCCAAAGTAAATTATGCCCAAGTTGTCTATCTCCACCCATTAAAAGAGAGGAACTGTTAGATGAAATACAAAAACATTTATAATGGATGCCTGACATTCCTGTGATCAACACACACCTGCTTCACACAGTTCTCCTCAGGCTGTGGAGCAACCTATCACTAAGAGGGCACAACTATTTCAAGATCAGAACAACCGCTCCTCTTTCAGCCACAAGCCAAGAGTTTATTATTAAAACACAGACTAAGTCAAATGATAATTATGTCAAATATAAAAATGCCCTTCTTAAATGTCCTACATCCAAACTGCAGCTCCTGATGACATCTGCTAATTTAGTGTAAGCTTCATTAAGCTGAAGCCCTTTATTAAAAGCACATTTTCCTCATTAAGGCTTCATATTATCCAAACATCAAGAACTCCAGAAATTACCTCAGACAGATTAGAAACATAACAGCAGTGAGCTGCTGCCAATGTCCATTTCAGATTGATAGCGATTTTAATAAGAAGTGATGTATTTACTGACATATAGATCCTGGATTTAATATTTTATCATCAGAATAATTTGTATGAGCATTTGAATAAGATTTTACCACTGAATGTTACTGCAAAGGCCAATTTCTCAAAGCTTTATCAACTGGCTTCAAATACATTTCACTTCTGTACTTGTCATGGAAACAAAAATCAGTGCAATACAGTTTACCAATTTTCATCTTGCAAGTCACTTCTAAAGACCTGTACAAGCAGATACAAACCCCCAGACTGGTAAGAAGCTAAGATGGGGAAGCTGACAGCAGAACTGGTTGTTGGTCTCGCTTTTCCTTTCACATTGCAGGGGCATTAAACTCGTAAGTAAATTTCCAACTCTGTAAAAGACTTTCAGCCAGCAGCCAGTCTTCTCTCCTATTAAGGATTATCTCCCACATATTTGTGTATAAATACTTGCTGGACTGGAACCTAACAACTTTACTGAGTAAGCAGCTCTCCTGAAAGTCAGTTTCTACATCATAGCTTTTACATCATCTGATCTAATCGATGCAGCAGGAGCAGGTTACTCACCGATCGATCACAATCTCTTTCTGTCTTAGCAGCCCCTCTTTAATTTTCATTAGAGATTCCCAGTTGCTGAAGTCCTGATAGCTGGTAGCTGGATAACTTTGACGAGATGTTCCAGTTGGAACCTGCATAAAACAATGTAGAGTTAGCTTCCAAAACAGTAAATAATATAACAGATATTAGGGCATTTACAAAGCAGTTTGTTGTTTCAGAAATCTAACAGTTGTTTTTCAGTTTAATTCAGATTTGCTTTATATAAAACAATTGGATTTATAAACAAGTTTCTTGAAATAAACTTCAGCCCAGTGTCACTGCTTTAAAACGTATTTTATCATTTCTCTACTAAAGAATTCATAGCTCCAAAAGCAGTTTGAGATGAAAAGCTCATTTAGAATTTAAATACATAATTGAGACAACACCACAAAATGTTCATATCCTGCTGCAATTCTTGTAGCACTACAAATGAGATAGCTTGATAGCTTTAGACCTTTAGACGGTGCTCCTTGTCAGTATTATATCTTTACTGAAAAGGCCATATTAACTGGATAAACAGTGCTTTTTGAGGAGAAGTAAAATGTGAAATAATATTAAAATCAAATTTTCTCTTGAAACGGTTCACTGATTTATGACTATGGTTAATATTTCTTATCCTGTATCTTACTTTATTCTGTATCTTATCATGCTCATTCATGATTACATCTCACATGCAATAAAAAACACAGAAAACATTTAAAAATTCTCTCAATTGTTGGCACCTAAAAGAAGGGCCTCATACAACTGCTTACTGAAGCATATTCTACGTTTGAAAGTTTTGTGGGAATAAAATTTGTCACATCTGCAATTTCTATTAAGTCAGTCCATTAAACCTATGCTCATTAAGTTAAAGATTTCATTGCACTCTACTGGGAGGGAAGAAATGGCAACACTAAGTGCTGCTTGGATTAAGATCTACCATCCATTTGTTAACATTTGCGATCAATTTAACAGTTGTCTTGCTTCATTTTTCATGCACAATGATCAATATTAGCATTAAAAAATACTAAATTGATGATATCACCTTGGCTTTTTTTTTGGTTTGGGCAGCAGTTTAATAAAACTTAGAAAAGATATCAAGTCATGACTCTTCCTGTAAGTAATACGTGTGCAGAGTCTTTAAGGATCAATGAATCTAAAATTAATTTTGCCTGGGTCGCTCAATCCAGACCAGATAACTTCAAAGTCATCTTTGGTGCTTACAGAATACTTTAGGATTGTCACATATTGTTCTGCATTACAGTTATCCACATGACTGGCTGAATTAACAGGCACCAGCACAAAACTATTTCAGTGAAAGTCTCTCTTAGTCACACATGCCATGTCATGCAGTATAAAGTGACAACATCAGGAACTATCACTGTACTTTGTGTCATGAAATTTTTTCCTTTGCTTCTCCCACTATAGTGCTGAAGAATGCTTTTCTATATCCACCTCAATACCATTATGTTACAGGCAAAAAAAAGAGAAAGAAGCGGTCCTTAATGCAGCTGGGATTAGGTCCTTACTTTTCAGAGCCAGAAATGCCATCTCTACCCAAAAGAAACAACCCACAAGGGTTTGACATGATAAACAGGAAATATATGGCTTTATAAAGCCAAATCAACCCATTTATTGAGCAAGGTGAATTTTGTCTTTAAGACTGAACTATAAAAATGAAGAGATTGAAAACAACTATTTAAATATGAACCCATCTTATCTGAAAACATTTTGGAAGCCACCAGTGGTGAAAGATAGCAAAATTCTTCAAAGCAAGTTCCTTACTTCAATCTAGCACCTTTGTAAACTTAATAGTTTGCACTTAAATTAGAAAGAAACCCTTCAACTTTGGTACAATAAGTGATTACACAAGACGTCAATTAAATATTATTGCCTTGCTTTTCAGCAGCCTTAAACTTTGTAAAGTTAAGAACAGAGTAATATTTTGTCAATTAGATGCTAATGATAGCATGGTTTTTTTTAAAAAAAAAATCTAATACATAAGGCCTCTTCAGCTGAGTGACCGAAATGCTTTTGGCTTTGGAATATATCTAATCTTATGGAGTGTATATATATATACATAAAAACAAATAAAATATTTTGTATCATAACTGTGTGCTTCAATGCTTCAATTTGGCACTCTGAACAGATAAAAATAACAAAAAAATATTTTTGTTTCTGATATCATGTTTCAGCCAATTTAAAAAAAAAAAAAAAAAGAATATGCTAAAAATACTTCTTAGCCCTTCCCAGAATAACAAGACACTTCACTCATTTATGAGCACATGGTGTTGACTACTCCAAACAGCTTTCTAAGTGCTTTGAATGGTGTGGTAACACACAGGTGGTCCACTTAGATTCGAGTATTTTGTCTCCTAAGAACATCAAACCAAATAGTGAGAGCAAGATACGCTTTTAGGACTCATATACAGAAAGCCATCCACAACTCCAAGTCCTCAACTTGAATTCTCCCCAACTACAAAATAAAATATCAGCTTGAAACACACAACATTCTTTTCCATCTGCCCTAGAAAATACAACTATTTTTGTTGCCTGGCACCTCTTCCGAGAGTATCAGCTTTGGACTGAGAACATCTGTTCAGTTAAAACAGTATCCTTCGCACAGTGGCATCCAAAGGTCCTGAATAGCTTGTTTTTTGACAAGGGCTTGGCCTTGACTTTCATGACCTGGCAAGCCTTCAAGACACTGCTGAGGCACAGCTAGCTTCTGGGAAAAAAAAAATAAAATCTTTGCTGTACTAGCCTATATGCAAATATTTATTGCTGGAACACACATTGCTGACTGATTTCATCATGTTTCTTAACAGTGGGAAAATAATTTTCCTCTGGACTAGTGGGTAACAACATTTGGATAACTTAGGCCAATAATGGTTGGGTTTTTTAATTGTGATAATTAAAATTATCTTCTCCAAACATGGTCACAGTTTCTGCCTGAAGCAGTTCAGTGTCTCAGCACAGAGTAGCACAGCATTCTATGTAACATGCTGTATTGCAAAATAAAGGTGAAGTCCAAAAATGTCAAAATGATAGCTAATCTTAAAAAAAGCAATGGATTTTAAAGGGCTTTTTTTTCTGGAAGTTGCAGTTTAAATAATTTAGCACTGTCTATACTACAACTGTAAAGTTTTCACAGCCCATTACTAACAGCATAACTTTTGGCACTCTGCTAGCCAAGTGAATGATCCCTTCTGGCCAACTGCTTGCACTGCCTGCGCTATCATAAACCCCCCTCTGTAGATATCACTCTTCTCTAGCTGCATTTTGCAGGCATTCATTATGCAGGAGAAAGAGAATTCCTTGCATCCACAGCTAATCCGAGGCAAAGAATCAGCGCAACCAATGTCAGCAGGAGCACAAACAGTTCCTTTTGTTCGACTGACAGTGGAGGAAACAAATACGATTGTCCCCACGGGCTGTGCCTCAGCGACACGCACTTGCCCTGCCACCTCTCTGAGCAATTGGGAAGAAAGAAGAGGCGGATGTCGCAGCAGCAACCCCAAATGCACTATTATCATAGAGGCGACTCTTGCTCTTTGCTCCCCTGTGATGGGAAAAGGATTAGATCTGTAAAGGCAGAGCAATGGTCACTGATGAGCTCTGCAACGGCTCCCCACCCTGGGTAAGGAAAGGAGGATTTACCCATCCCTTTCTCTGCACCCAGATTTCTTCCTAACATCAGGCTGAGTGTTTCAGCTCACAACGACTCCCTTAATTCAGACAATCTCGGAGGATCATCCATCTTCTTGCCAGCAAAACACAAGGCTGGTGGCTCTCACGAAGGAAAAGAGAGAAAAGGCTGCAACCATGGAATCAGACCCTAATTTTATATCACTTCAAAAGCAAGGCAAGGAATCATTTCTATAGAAAGAGGCTGTGCCTTGCTGAAATGTACTAGAAAGAACATCCACAAAAGCAGCACTGCTCCCAGATAGGTAAAAACAAGGCTATGGACTATTCAAGAAATCCTGGCTTGTAGTGTCTGTATTTCACTACCACCCACTTACCGCTCCACTCTTCTCCATCTTTGCCATTTAGGGAAGACAGTGTTTCTGCTCAGCAGGATATAATCACTACAATTCTTGGCAGCAACACCTAGGCTGTATCACATTTTGCTATACTTTCACAGATCTCCAGCAGTCATGGGGAAGAGAACACCTAATTATGCCCTTGCACCCTTATTCCAGCCATGGTACACATGGTGTTCTTTGGGGAATTTTTAATGAGGAGGAGGACATAACTAAAGTCAAAATTGAAACATCATCAAATTGTGAGGTACTGAGAAATACATATGTATCGTAGAGAGGTTAGCATTACCAACAGCAAGTGGTGAAACCCAGCATGGAAAAAAAAGGTAACAAAAAAAAATCAATACAGCTTGGAAAAAATTCCCAAACACATACTTTATACAGACATGCAACCTGCAAAGTAATTAATATAAGAGGGACCACAACTAACAGGGAGAATAAACTTGACAGAAGTTCACAATTTAACCTGCCTGAAAACCAGCTTAATGCAAGTGTGGATTGCTTATATATGACATGTCAAGTCATAAAGAAGGGGGTGAGGGAAGGAATAAGACAGTGACTTTAAATAGCTCTGGCATAAACCCAGCTGGAAGAACATGTTTGGTTCTGGGCACCATACTACCAGAAAGTCACTGAAACAGTAGAACATGTTCAGAGAAGAGTAACTCTGATGATTAAAAATCTTAGAAAGAGTGATTTATGAGTAAAGAGCTAAATACCACAAAGGCTGAAGAGACATGAAATCAGACACCAAATACTTTGTTTCCTAGGCTGAGAGTCCATACAAACCAAGGCTGATGGAACGAAAACTGAGATATGATAATTTGGTATAAGAGTATCAGGAGAAAAAAACCCAAAACTACAAAACCAACAACCAAAACCAAACCCAAACAAACTAAAAAGAAGGAGAAAAGTAGCAAAAGCATCTCACAAAGAATTGAAAGATTCAGATTTTAAGATTGACACTGAAAAAAGTTTAGGAACTAAAGGGCAAGCCAGTCCTTGATGACATATCAGGACTTCTCGGTGTTAGGGTTAAATTATGCTGGGATCAAGTACGTGTGACTAAGAACAGAAGTGACTATCCTATGCCAAGAGGAGAATCACACTTAGGCTCCAACCTCAGAGACTGAAAAACAAGATCAGAACTCATTTAAGAAAAGGCTCACCTTAAAAATATATAGCCACAGTTGAACTACATGGATGGTACACAAAGGATTTCTCCAGAATAGGCAGCCAGCATCACAGATGCACTAATTGTTATCCCAGGTTGCAGTAGTCTAAATTAGTGCTTGTAATTAGGAGTCTCAAAATTGGCTAAACAATACAACAAAAAAAGGACAATTCCCACCCCACATCCCCACCATTCTCCATTTTCATGTGTTTTTTTTGCCATTGTAGGACCAGACCCATTCAGTTTGGCGTTGCAGTATCATACAGGGCTTTACAAAGGAAGCAGATGAAGTCCTTTGCAAGTGCACTAACCTGCTCCTTCTCCTCTTTGCAGCAAGTATTTAAAATTGCAACGAGTTGTTCTGTTCTGCAAGGGGGGGTGCCACCATGACTCTCCTCGGTTAGATGGAGCTGTGTTATTGCATCTGTTGTATGACTTTTTAAAGCTTTTCCAATAAAAAATTAAAATGCTAATGCTGACTATCTACAGACAACATCACTATCATTGTCTTTTAGAAAGTGGAAAGCTTTCAAAAAGGGAAAGAATAAACAGTAACAGCATTAAAATACCTCCTAAAAGCAGCACTCCCTCTAACCATTACACTTCTTACAAGACTGTCGAAGCCCCCTTCACAAATGAAATCCCCATTGCACACAAGGCATTACATGCTTTATTAGAGACCTCACGGACTTGACCCAAATAAGCCAGGGAGGAATTTGACTGTCCTACAAGTTACTGTTATTTGTACATTTACTTCTTCCCCAGCATTGTTTATACTGCAGCTGAGGCTTCTGAACTTTATCAAGGTCAGGTCTGAGAACCACAAGCAAGAGAGGAAGACATGATCCCTTACCACAGTAGCTTACAAATTAATTAAGAGCAAGGCACAGCAAGTACACGGTTGCTGGGATACTAAGAGAGATGGGAGAAAACAAATGCTAAGGTCAGGTGTGCTATTCACCATGAAAGAAAAAAATAAAAAAAAGCAGAGATTTGCTACTGATGGCAGTGTTACAGGGTTTTGATAGCAACTGCGTGGTCACTTAAACCTGGCATAAATTTGCACTGCCATCAAAGGGAAGGGGGAGCTGTTCTCTTGCTCCTTCTCACCACTTCAAACATTCATACCTTTCAGCTCTCTCCTGACAGCCCTAGTCCTATGCTCTCTCTCCATCCCATACACATGAAGGTTATTTGTATCTGGGTCAGGCTCCTATCAGATTCACTGTACAAGGCCATGTGAAACCTAGCGCTGGTACACACTGTTAAGTGGAAAAGCAGCATTCGAGGCAACACATTTTGCAGTGGCACAGCTTTGTGCTGGATTAGTATGAACACACAACCACAAGCTGAATTATCTTAACTCCAGACAGTGCCAAACCCTCCAAAAGTACCAGTTTGTGGATTGAGTATTTTCTAAGCTTCTGAAAAACATACAACTGTGCAGTTGCTGTGACACTGTCAAGTTACTGGCCAAGACCTGATGTTCATATATGCAATCAGTTCAAGAAAAGGAACCTCCACATGAAGGTGGCATAGGAGGATAAAAACAAAAGCCTCCTGCACTTTCTTATCTTTTGAAATAGTCCTGCCTGTGCTAGTTATCTGAATTATGAGAGCACACACAGGACCAGCAGCACAGTCCAAGTCTACAGTCAGAGACTGTATGTGTAAAAGATCTGTATGTGCTCACAATCTGCACCCAGCAAGGCTTCCTGAATAAAACAGGAATATAACAGGGGATTAGTAAGGGAAGTGAACTGGAATGCTGGCCACTGCTTAACTGGCAAGGTTTCCTTTCCTCTAGCATCCTTGATGGTATTGTGCAAAAGCCTCAAAACAACAAACTAAGAAGTCAGTATATTAACTCTGAAAAGCCTCTGCAAGATCCCTGGAGATGCATGTTATTACTGTACGAGTCAAGGACAGTCTCATTCCAAGAGGCTGCAGCCACTCAGCAGTCTGCTGTGACTTTCTCATCTCTGCCACCTCAAGCTACTATGTTCTTAAAGGGTGAAACTGGCACTCCCAGAGCTGCACGCTAGATTATACACCCTCTTCTGCTTATCTTCCTATGAACAATTACACTTCTCTTGCTTTTATGTGTTATGATACTCCTTTATACTCCATGTAACACCAATATTATTTTTGTCAGAAATCCTTTCCATTTATATTCTGGCAAATGTTATGAACACAAAACACTTCTACATGCCACTTAATATGACGTTAAAAGCAACAGTGCCTGGAATTTTCCACTGATAACAATTGGGTCTTTCCTAAGTATAGAAGCACTTGTTTTATTAAGTGTTCATTTTATCTTCCCATTACATTTAAATTCAAATGTTCTTTACTAAAAAAAAAAAAAATAAAAAAAATCTGGAGATGAAAGGGAGCTTCCACAAGGAAGACAAATTTAACTTTTTCTTTTTTTTTCTTTTTAAAGATTTTAGTGAAACCTTCAGTTAAACTGATTTTTTTCGTTTCCTGTTCTGGCCTCAAAAGCACCATGACCAAAATGTGACTGCAGTTATCCAAAGGCCACAGAAAGACCATTGTTTTAAGCGTTGCACAAGTGTTCTACATACATTATTCACTACAAAATATTATGAAATATACAAGACAGAAATAGATTAGAAAAAAGGAATAGTTGGGAAGACACAAATCAATGATGAATGGCAGCACCCCTAAAAGTAAAATACCTCAGCCACTTGCATTCAGGCATCCTCAATCAAATTCTGATTGTTTATAAAAACCTTTATGTTAAATGTATCTTGCCAATATCCACAAATACCAGTTTACTAAGGGTCAGTGTTGACTGCTCATTCATTGCTTAATAGTCCTGCTCACGGCCAAAAAATAGTGGAAGGAAAAAGTCACCTAGAAAGCAAGCAAAAAGGAGTCTATTTTTTGCCAGCCTGCAGGAACTCTGCAAGGATGAGCAGAACTGGCCATCAGTCTTGCACAGAAACTGACAGGAACTCTTGTGTAACAAGAGGATAATGAAAAGAGAGTGCAACTTGGGTGAGTATTAGAAAGGGGGGAAAAAAAGAGTACTTGCTGTGCACTAACTGGAAAAGAAAATTTAAAAGAACTTAATAAACAGAGCATCAGATTCTCTTAACAAAACATGCAAACATATTGCAAGGGAGTTAAGTCACTCTGAATTTAATGTGAAGCAGGAGTATACATTTGGAGAAAACTGATGCTCTGCAATTTCTTTATCAAGGGTCCCGATTTTTCAAATGGCTAGTCTTTAGATTCTGTGAAGGGTCTTTGTCCCTAAACTAGAAAACTGAGTCTCTCTTCTTCTGCATTCTGTTTGTTTGAGCTTTTCATGACTTTAAAAGAAACATGAGCCATGAGTGTAATATTCACCACATTTAACTGAAGTTAAAAAGAAACAAAACACTCCCACAAAAATAAAGCAGAAGTGTTCTAAATATTTATATGACAACAAACCTAAGTATTCACACAAACTCACAAAAGCTCACTTTATTTAAAAATGGCAATCCAGAATTGGCCTCTGTGTACTTGCAGAAAGAATGGAGTCTAGCCAAATTACTGGCACCTGCACATGTCAAGTTTTGCAGGTGCAACTTCTGCACATGTTATAACTGATAGTACATGGCAAAATAATCCTTAGGTAATATACTGTTTTCCACTCCCTTTTAGGCTGATAAACCAAAATAGTAAACAGAAACAAAGAAACACACACCCCAATCCCCCCCATCTTTGTTCTTCTCCAGCTCTTATTACCATGAACACAGATTAAAAAAAGACAAGTTAAAAACCCAAGGATATTCTATAACCAGCAGCAAGCAGAGAATTTATTAAATCCACCTTACTGGGGATTTGAAGACAAAAACAAGTTCTCAACAAAACCAGTCTCATGCAGAGTTAATAACGTCTATGGATGTCAGAGCTCTGCACAACATGAGTACAGTACTCACATTTGCTGGTGACTACCTTGAAAAACTTCAGCAGAGGGAAAAATCAGAGGCATACTCATGTTTTCTGCCCCCACTGCAGGAATTCTCCCTTGGAGGAACTAGGTGTGTTTCGGCCAGCAAACCAATCAGGACAGCACAGGGACCTACTGTGAAAAAATTTCCATTGCTTTGGGCAGGGATTCTACCACCATCCCCTGTACAGCATCACATACATCACATATCATCATGTAAACAACAATTATTCAGTCACTTGCTCCAGCATTTTGGAAAAAAAAAAAAATATTTTAAACTCACATGGAAACACCATATGCCTGCGTGACTTTCTCAATTTCAGAGGAAGTACTGAGGCTTTGTATTTCTTACAAATCAGGTCCTGGAATCTCAAAAGTCAGACATTTGAAAATCCTGGCCTGAAACTTCTGTGTCACTGACAAACTGAAGAAATGCAGCTGGTTTAACACTGGACTGTGTGAAACTAGGAACCACACAAGCATGGAAGGTAGTCACACAATTTGTGTGTGGAGTAAGTGACAGATATTTAAACTGTTTGGCTTCAATCCAGATTATGAACCTTTCCCACTTGAGTTTATGAGGGGTACTTGAAACGTACTTGTCTCTAACAAAAGTAGCAGTATGATGTAAGGCTGCATTTGAACATCCGTGTCAGTGTGTGAAGATGTTTTCCTTCCTTAGAAGATAAACTGGGGGGGGAGCCCTAGCACCTTCTTGATATGAGCAGAAAGAGTAGAAAGAGTTCACACTAAAAAATAAGTATCACTTCCATCAACAGCAATTAGTACTTGTCACTTGTAGGTCTCCAAGTATCTTAAAAAGAAACTAGCCTTAGAATTCTCATTCTACAGAAAGGAAACTGAGACAAGAGCAAGGACAATTTGTCCAGGAACACCAAAGAACACCAACACACAGCAGATTCTCTAGTGTGGAAAGAACTTTGTAAGCAAAATACTGGTTTTAACATACAAATGAGACTGTCCCTGCCTAAAGAAAAAAAAAAAAAAAACCAAAAAAAAAAACAAAAAAAACAACCATGTTGAAGGAAGGTTTTGATACAATTAAAAACAAGGTCTTATCCATCCGGAACATCCTTGGAGCTGAAATGGGAGATGAAGCTGCATGTTCTGTTCGATCTGAACTGTGTTTTTCATCATGCTAGAAAATGTCACACACAGAGGCAGGTCTCCCAATGCTCCAGCTGGAGACTCCCTTCTGTGTCCAGTACTCAGAGAATGAGAGGGGAAAATGATTCCCCGTGTAGTGATAAGCCACACTACTTGAAGTGTGGCATCTGCAGCAAAACCTTCCTAGTATACCGTCTAATAGTGCATCAGTAATACCAAACACTTGGAAAAAAACTAAACGCTGGTTCAACAACAACTAGTTCAAAACTGTATGTACACCTCTTTACCTAGTTTCTCTTTCTTACAGTCTTTGAAAAAAATCAAAAGGAACATGCATGAATCTGGTAACATGGTTGAGATTCAAAATTGTAATTTTCCAAATTCCAGTCCACTGCTACTTCTATTAAGCTACACTCTATCTACTATCAAATTCAAAAGCCTTGCTAATTCTCAAGTCACCTTTCTTCACGGTCATTAATAAGGTATTTTAGATGAATGGAAATCTGCAAAATCCTCCATAGGTGGAAAGAAGCACCAGGAAGCTCAGGTCTGTAGGGAATTTAGCAGATCGTCCATAATTTTGCCTTTGCAGTCCTACACACTGAAAAAGTCACACTGAATATTCAAGCAGGTGTATTTTTCAGCTACATAACCCTATAAGCATATTTGAAGACCCTTTTTACTCTGAAATCTCCCCTTTTTTCCTTCCCTTTCCTCTCATCAAGTATACTCATACTCTGTTCACAGTGGTAGCTAATACATTAAACTAATCAAGTAAAACAGTATGCTCTTAATCTGTACACTTCTTAATCTACACAGGAGTTACTGCAGTCTGAAGAGTTTTAATGTAAATGCTGCAGTTTATTGCAAGAAAAAACCCAAACTATAAATATACATTTAGTCTATTCTTCTAAAACTAGTGCTAGAGTAATCCAATTCGTGTTATATGAATTAGGCAACTGTATTTTAACACAAAAGGAGGCTCATCTAGAAGGTGGAAAAGTTAATGTTTCAGAATGAACCGCCTTTGTTTTCATTTTCTAATTCACAGGGATGTCAATACTATTTTTATACCAAATACTCAGATAACCAACTGATGCAAAGGATTGTATTTGAAAACTACAGGACCAATTCATTTTCAATAGAGGTCACAAAAAGAGTAAAGCAAATCATTTCTTTGTAAGAATAAAGTAATAAAAAGAGGAAGAAAAGCTCTCCTCCACATCACCTTGGTGGCAAGGCAGCTACAGCCAAAAGGACCTGTGAGACTATATATGACAAAGTTTCCATGCTCCAGTGAGTGACAACAGAACTTCCATGAGGAAGCAGCTGCCTGTAAAAAAAATACCTAGTCAGAAAATATTTGCAAGACCAGAAAATCTGTTCTTGCTACTCAAAGATGGTCTGAAACACAGGAATAGAGCAACATTTTTATTTTGGCACATTCTACAGCAGAATAAAGAAAAATAAGTTTTGTATCTCAAATTCTCAAGTAATACTTTTGTGGTCTTAATTTTCTGGGGTGCTAGGAGCAAAACAAATTTTATTTTTAAAATAAAGCATTTTTTTCCTGCATATGTAATTGTGAAATAGCACTTCATTTCTGAAGAAGAAAAAGACATTCTGCTATTGATTTTTGATGAAGTAAAAAAAATACCTTAGTGTTTTAGCTCTGAATTGCATGAAGCAAAGAAAGGAAGTGCTAGATAGCTGACATTCACCATGGGAATCATGTTAGTCTTATTTATAGCCACTCCATAGAAAAAAAAAAAGGGGGGGGGGGAGGGGCGGGGAAGGCACGGCAATGGGCAGAAGAAATAAGTGAAGAAAAGAAAGATGCCATTCTGTAACACCAAGAGAAAGAAAGGTGTTTCTGGTTCACATTTCCAATATGCACATCTCAAAGTAGGACCAACTAAAAATTAGCCTGAAAACCCTTTAAACATCTGATCTATGTGATCTCCATGTTGATCTGCATGAAGATCCGAGTCAGGCAAGATGTAGACCAGTGGCCTCAACAAGCTCCCCGTCCACACTACACGAAGGTGGTCACTGCAATACTCGAGTAAATCCTTCATTTTCTAAATGCTGCTAATGCGTTCATCATTTGGGCAATGTTTGTGCATTTCTGTTAGGACAACCTTCAGCTGAAGATAGGTAGCAGCTAAATCTAACCCCCAATCATTTCTCCTCCATTCTGCAGTTACTGTTTAAGTGGAGATAATCCAGCACCACCACTTGGCAACTGGAACATGGTCTTCCAACTTTATCTCTCTTTCATATGTCTTTGTCCCGCCATTCATCCATCACTCATAACATGTCAAATAACACAACTAATCTCTGTGCTTCCTAGAACAGTTTATCTCAAAGACACTCAACACAGTTTCTTAGGTATAAGGATCTCAGCGCACCACCTAAAGCACACTGTTCCACTTAACCAATTAAGGACACCAGTAAACACCAAAATACTGTTCTCCCAGGCATTTCATAGAAATAAAAAAAACCTTCCACTGTAATGAAGATCACTGAACTTCATATTCTCTATCATGTGCTATTTTGAAGACACTTTTGCACCACTGCAATTAACTGCTACTGTTCAATTATTTGACCTTCATTGATCTAGTAAAAAAGCACTTCATTGATATGAAAGCAACCAGGTATTTGAAAGAGCACGGCTTTTTGTGCTGTCAATATTTTGTTGTAAAATAGAAAAGCTACATGGGTCAAATCTGCTGTGTTGCCTCCAAATGAAATAAGTGCTCCCTATGGGGGTATGGGAAGAGGAAGGACACTGGATTTTTCAGAGCAAGAGCCAGGCAAAATTTCTTGTGCCCCGTACTTCTCTCCTAAGACAATAAACAGGCGTTACACGCTTCTGAGCCCTGTGATCTGCTTTAATGGTTAAAAGTTCATGCCAGTAACAGAAGCTGAAATGAAAACATTCAAGCTGACCTTTCTGAAAATGTCTTTGGTTAGTAACAAATCAGATGATTAGTCCTGCCAGAGCCTTCAGCATTCCCAAAACGAGAAATATTTCAGCACAAGTTGTATAGTTTTCTATTAATTTATTTTGTACAGTTTTTTTAATCACTTTGCAATGGTACACTTCACAAGCTGCAGCTTCAAAGAGCGAGTTCACCTTGTTTATAATGAAGAACAAAATGTGAAGATCAAACTAATTTAATGACTGTCCAATGCTTAGGAAAAGTAAATACTCCTTGTCCCAGAGGAGAATAACATGATGCAAAGCCTAGATTTCTCAGCAGAGCTGTTTCCTATAATGCTAACAGAGACTGTAAGTCTCACTATGCAAGCTGGAAAATCTGCAGCCTCAGAAAAGCAACTCTGTCCACATACATCCAAAAAACATTGAGATTCCAGATGTAAGTGAGAATCACTGAAGTCAGATAAGCATTACATGAGGCATCAGGTAAAACATACAAATATATAGGTCATCAATCTATCAAATTCAACCAAAAAATGTCAAAGGCATAAAAAAAGTTACTATCTCTGAATTGATTAGGCCATCTCCTTACCTGGTGTAAATCTGGAATGCTGTTCACACGAGCTGAAAATACTGCTTTTCCTGTATTTTTAGAAGGAAGAAAAACCTCCCATCTCCCTTTAGGTTTTATTAGGCCTGTAGCACAAATATAACCGAAGGATACACGAGCTTGGTCCTTTTCCTTAGCAGAGACTAGCAAAAAGTGTCTTGTAAGCCACATTTGCCGATACCTGGATGACTACAAGCAATTACACATGCTGCAGGAAGCATCTCAGAATCAGGCCAGAAAAACACTGGTTACAAAAAGGAAAGATCTCATTCTAGTGTTCAGCTTCAATACCGAAATCTGCTATTCCGTCCCACCTACACATACAAACCAGTGCCCATCTGTAGGAGCATCTGCTTCGCCCTTCTCTTTGTTTTTAGTTACTTTTAGACCAAACACGCACAACACAGGAACCTTAGCAGTGTGATATAGTAGAGCTACATTTGCAGTATGAGAGAAAACTGCAGCAGCACTGTGAAATAATGCACTAACCTGAGTACTCAGACTTACTGGTGAATTTCTTTACTTGTGTATTATAAATAAGTGGGCTTGGGTTATAGTTCGTTTCTATGCAGAGTCGTGGATTATCAACAGACCAGATACTGACATCTCAAACTCTTTACACAGATTATACAGGTGGCCAGTATCTACAGCTGGAATTAAAAAAACTAGCACATGAAAGGCAAAAATAGTCCAGGAAATTAACGCCAATGTGAATAAAAGTCTTATTATTTAAATAGAGGAGCTGGTATGCTAAAGTATAACACGTCTCTTTGGACATTATTCCAAACATCAACCAGATCTCTAAATAAATTTATGAGAAGAAACATGCTCTGGTGGCAGATTTCTAATCCCACTGGAGAAAGCCCAGATCATCTCCATTTAAGGTCAAGCAAGCAACAGCTGCACATTTTTGTTCCCCGTAACAAAATAAAGCAGACCAGAACCTCCAACACAGATTCCTGTTTTAAAGCTTTTCCCTTCTGATATCCATGGGTGTCTGGACCCGTTCACCCAGAGGTGAATCAAACAATACAATGATGTGCTCATATATCCTGTCTGTACCTGTCAGACTGACATGTCTCGTAAGCAGCACTTTGGCATCTGCCTCAGAACCCCACCAAAATCCCCCAAGTTACACAAGGGAGTGAAACTAAACTGAACTAGAAAAATTCATATCCAAGTCAGACATTTACAGAACGTATGTATCATATTTCTGATGAGATGCTAATATTTTTATTAATGCCTTACCTTTCACATTTAAGTACCATTCTTTAAAAAGACCAAGATATGACTGTGTCAGCAGCTCACAAACAAAACCAGCGTTCTTTTAAGGTATCTCATTTCTGAAAAGCTCCAAAATTGTGATTGTGTCTAATTCACTAACAAAAAAATATGAGAATTTGGGGTAGAGTAACTAAATAACATGATCATTTTACAGTGACAGGGTAAAAGGGAGGAACTGGCATTGCAGCTACTGCAGTGCTGGGTGTTGGACTTTAATAACAAAGTACAGAGGTGAATTTCAATAGTATAAGGTTCACATTACATCTTACAAAAGCAAACAATGCAATCCTAGTAGTACTTCTGCTGGATGACAGCATGCAATAAAAACATGAAACTTCCCTCATAAAAAGGCCAAATACAGTTTGGTTGACTATGAGAAATTTATAATGTTAATAATGCCATTATACATAAATGATGAAACCCTTTGCACTAGTGAAGAACTATCACTGCTCACTGTGGAGATATTCAATTAACTTTCAACTGAAACAGGTGACCCTAAATTTCCTGGGTTTGATATTAAAGGATAACAGAAAGCAGGAAGATTTATTATATTAAAATTGAGTCGCTAACTTCACTATGTTATAACCAATTTTGCAGAAAAGCTAAACCTTATTTACAAAAATGAAAATAGAGCTCAATTTGAAACAAGGTGGTACATCACCTCCAAGGTCTTTTTGTTGCTGGTGTGCAGCATGTACCGCAGCAGGGCTTATAGGGAATGAAAAAAACTAACTAAACAAAAAAACCCCACCATGTTTGGTTTCCTGCTCAAAGGCAAGCACTAATCTATGCTAAACAATTGTTGTCAAAAGTGGATCTGTAAGTGTGCAGTTAAACTGAGCTTCTGTATTTTTGCCTGCAATTTCCGAATCAGGAAACGGCACACGCTGTCAGTTGCATCCACACACGAGGCCTGATGCTGGATGCTCGCACGCTCAACAGTTCCGCCCTTTCGCATCCACTGAATCCTCCACTTCCCGGATGCATGATATCTACTCCGTGTATGCACTGTGGTCTCATTTGTCATTTCGCAATGCAGAATAATATACATAATATAACCTGCAAAGTAACATCCAGCTGCTACTCCTATCCAAACAGCTCAAAAATCACTTGGATAGCTTCCAACCACAAAAAGAGGGAGGGAGAGAAAAAGGGTGGGTGGGTGTTTTAAAGGAAAGGTAAATTACTTCGAATTAGAAATGATAAATTTTTTGAGATAAACTTATATACGCTGTATTTGGAGAAAAAAAATTCTCTAACCCACAAATTAACATAAAGATCGGAAGAGACTTGAAATACAGAAAAATTACTTCAGTTCAAGCATTGTGAGAAGAAAGATATTGGAAAATACACATCATGCACTGTAAACTGAATACCAGCTGTGTAAGAGAATTATCAAAACTATATATACTGAAAGTGTAGTTTAAGAAACCCCTTGTACTAAAGAAAATCATTCCAAGTCAACAACCTGTATGAAATGTGATCACCCACACTAGAGATTTAGGTCTTTCATGATGAAGAAACACTGCTGTAGCAAAAGTAACACATCCCAAACGGCTCCCTGAACAAATTCCCATTTAAGTTATTGTTTAAGAAAAGGCAGGGTCTAAGCAAGCAACTCCCTTCGCTACCCCACGGACGCATGCCATTTCCCAGATTCCTTCGTCCTGTGGCTGCACAGGTGGTCTCCCTGGCACACAGTTCCCTTCAGGAGGGGAAAGATGTTGCCCATGTTTAATGTATTACTGCTGTGAGCAAGTTTAGAGGAGAGCCTGCCTGTGTCAGAAGGCAGAAATGGGACCAATCACAACTTGTGGGCTGCTGAATGACGCCGGCAGTCCTGCCTCTGAAACTTTTGAGGGGAAAAAATAACAACCTCCTTCAATTGTTCCCACAACTTGGTCACAGACTCGGACAAGTTGCCAGAGATCTACAGACACTTCCCACAGCCCGGAGCAGGCTCCTCTGTGCTTCACTACCAGTCACACCAGAGGTAAGGAACCTCTCTTCTTTTGTGCTTTTAATTCTTACAGCAAGGCACTGCAGCTGTCGCTTTCTAGAAAAACTTCCCTACTCAAATCAACAGATAGTTATAATTGTTTATCAAAGATACGGAGATGTAGTCATTACAGTTCTGAGTCAAAAATATAATGCTGTGAGCGACATACTTTAGCTACAATAAAGGCAACTGAGTTTTTTTTTTTTTTTTACATGCTTGTGGGACACTAGCTGTCCTTGGGTAGGTGATTTATACATGTATTACACCAGAAGGTGAGAAGCTTTCATCATTTTCCTCAGACCTTTGTCTCTCCTTTTAAATCTAACATGTTTCGGTTTTTAAATACAAACTCCACAAAGAGAGTAATTCACTCCATATTTTGTAGAGACACTTTTGTTTCCCCAAAGCTGCCTATCCACAGCCCAGCAAAGGTAAAGCTCTTTCACCATTTAACTTAAGAAAAGCATTTTTCTGATCTAACACGGTGAGAGAGTAAACCTTTTTTTGCTGTATGATGAAAAAGTACCCTTAATTTAAAAATTTCAGCCATTAATAGCAGTACTAGAACTGAAATTATATCTTGTTACTCAAACTGCAGTTCAAGCTACAGAATTCATACAGCATCTTTGCTGTGAATTCCTTTAAAGGTTTATTTTCTCTTGCTGGTCGTTATCACTGCCAAACTTGTCCTAGAATGCTTCTATTAACAGATGAATAATTTAGCTAGGATTTGTAACATCATGAACTGAACTTCAAATGCAGAAAGTAATCCATTTATTTCCAACTAAGGAAAGCACGTACACACTGTACAACAAAATACAACCCCAGCTTTAAAATCATTGCAAACTGCATCTCAAAGAGAAATATGTCACATAAAGGACATTTTAATATTTAGATATACAAATATTTTTAAAAGGAATATGATTCATGAATACATAGGTCTCTAAGGAATTTCTCCTCCTTACAATCATGTTGCCCCCTTTCATCAGTTCACACCTTACTACTTATGTCTACTTAAGGTTCTGGTTTTAGAAAAGACAGACTTAATATAGACCTTAATTTTGTGAGGCGTGTTTTCCCTGTTACCAAACAGACACACCTAACTCCTTTTCCTATTACTGACTGGTAGGCATCAGGCAAAAATACACGCAGGTGCTCGGTTTTGTGCTCAGCAGCCTTGTGCCAGTTTTGAATAGACAAGTACTGGAGGTATCTGGACATCCTGTTACTCCTAAGGCAAACAATCTGTTCTGAAGTTCTCTAGAAGCTGCTTCCAGTAGGCAGAAGCAGCACTTCAGACCTCTCAGTGTCTTCAAATCAATGCATACGACGAACAAGAAAATTCTGAGAGACAGATCTTTTTCCAAGACTAAACTTACATAAAATGTATTTTCAAGTGAAGAGAGGAGTTTGGGTTTATTCTGCCATGCAGAGAATCTTTCTCTAACACAAGCACTGCATACATATGCCTTGAAAAATACAGAGTTTATGCAAATGCGCACAGATTGAACACATAGAACCTTAACTACTGTAGGCAGCTCTCTACTGGAATGCATCCACAGCTACAGCAGGTTAGATGACCGTTCATCTGAGTTCTATCCTGTCACAGTTAGGTAATTTAAACTAGATGACACTGTGGCTCAGCTGTGAAGTTAAATCTAAAAGTTTCACACCGATAACATCCCATGTCACAGACATCTAAACCCTAAATAACAGCAGCCAGCAGTCATGACAGAAGCCATGTGCTATGTAGCAGGTGATCAATGTTACAAATCAGATGTGAAATACTGCATTTAATTTACAGCAAATAACAATTTTCTGCTTTTTTTGCCACTCATTTGTCAAGACAACTATGTTATTCGTATTTAGAGATACTCAGATTTATGTATATGACATTTCTATTTTTAAAAGTTGGGTTTATTTCTTATCCTCTGAAGAGGTTAGGAATACAGTGTCTTCATTATACAATATGAAACTCACTAAAATCAGTTTGTAACTGGATAGCATAAAGGTGATTTTTCACATCTTTTCAGACCATCAGTGAACAAAAATGTATGGGATACACCTACACATTTACAAGAGCAGCTTTTTATTTGCTTTAAGAATACTTTGATTTAGGAATAGAAAAGTACCCCAACTGGATAAACAAAAAAATCCCACAGGAAAGTAATGTTATGTTCCCTAAACTACAAGACACTTTAGAACTAGAATATTGCTTTTGGTTTCTAGAAATTGATACATGGCTTCAGAGGACTTTCCTGGCATCATATTACTTCTCAGAAGTTGAATTTACCTACTATATTCTTCTTTCAATTAATGTCATGTCGTTGTCCCCTGAGCTGCTAAAAACATTAAAAATACAACTTGCAACATTCCCTTCCACTTCTACCTTTTATACATGCTAGAAGTATTTCAATTTTTACTTCAGTTCAAATTGCACTTACACCATTTCTTATTAATAAGTAGTGACATATGAACCACCAGAAGCTAAAACCCAACTTGAAACAAGGTGTTAGGTACTCAGTGCATGCAGTGGAGAAAAAAAAAAAGGATCTAAAGTGTGAGCCTTCCCCCATCCTCTCCCAAACACATGAAAAATATTGACACTTCAGTGCAAAATAGACTTTAAAACAAAAAGTAAAAAGATAAAATGAGTTCACTTTTCCTGTTACCAGCACTTCCTAAACTCTATGAGCTGAATTGTTGCTTCTGTCCCCATTCCAAGGAAATGTTTTCTGCACGTGATTGAAAAAATGGCATTATATGCCACAAGTGAGTACCTAGCTCTCTTCAGTGACTTAACATACTTCAGATGCAGTCTTCTCTTTCCCCTTGTGCAATTCTTTGCTTTTTCACCACACTCCCAATCTCTTTCTCTGCTTTTTTCTGCTTTCCTCCCTCAATCTGTCCTCTCCTGCACTATTGTCTGCATTCTTGCCTTCACCCATCCCAGTCTTTGCTTTTGAACCCCAGCCCTTTCTTTCCCCTTTCATGCTTTCTTCTTAAAAAAAAAAAATTTAAAAAAATTCAACTTTGCTTTTTCTGCAGCCAAGCTGTTAAATTGGCTAACATCCTTAACACCCTTCTTCACTGACAACTGCCCAGTGCAACTCTCAGCCTAAAATCAGAGTAAGCACAGAATTCTGCACCCCTAGCATAGGTAAATACAAAGCCCAGCTGCTAGGGTAAATCCTAGAAGTCACCTTCATACTATTTCTTTTTTTGTAAAAAGAAAAAAAAATTAAAATTATGGCATAGCTTTATACATCACTTCTGTATGTGAAAACCCGCAAGCAACTTCTCTTTTATGGTTGGAAAGTTCTATTTACTGAACGAAATTGATAGTAGTGAGACCCTCTAGATATCTCCAGAATTAATTCAGATGCTTGCTTCCTTCTCCACTCCCTTCTCACCCCTCATCTTCCTCACACGGAAAAGATTTTTCAGACTTGGAGGTCTCAACTGCAGTGACGCCACACTGCCAATGAGGAGGTATTTTACAGCAGGGTTCAAAACAGAGCAATGAAACTAACTTGATAGAAAATATACGCATTAACAGAGGACAGCCAGCAAAGATGAACTGCAGCTGCTGCGCGCAGGCAGGGCCTTAAACTCTGCAATGTCTTCTCTAGGGGCCACACAATCCACAGACAATACTGAGAAAGGGCTCCAGGTTCAATTCAACTTACAGCATTTAATCCTGCATGCAGAATTCTTCTTTGCTTTGGCACTATACACACAAATCTTTAAACTTACCTCCTCTGAGCATGTAGAGGATACCTCTTCCTGCCTAGGAGTAACATACTGCTCACACAACAGCTACAGGAATTTCTTAGGCCAGGTAATTTTTGGTAACAGTTCTAAACACAAACTAGACCAAGGATCACTGAACGTGATGGTACTTTTTGCATTACTATGTTTATGGTTATTAAGTCATTTATTTTCAGTGGATGAAACTGAGTTACTGGATTTTGGGGACATCTTGTCGTAAAAATCTATGCAATAGACATTACGCAATATTACTTTTTAACAATACCCTTTCAGGGCTTCACTTGGTCAAATGGGACAGCAACAAATCAAATATGTCAAACCTCTTCTATTCCACTGATATCACTGCTGCATTTAGTAAACATATGACAGGAAACAGGCTGTGTCTAAAATTGCTGTGGCATTTCCAAAGGAGCCAAATTTATCCCGTGTGACTTCAATGAAGTCAATGCAGTTGTACCAGGAACGAGCATGGCCCACAGTTTTCACTTTGCTCACATACCTCCTCTCATTGTGAAGGACACCCAGGAACAAAGATAAAAATAACCTAATACAAATCAGTGAAACAGTCACATGTCAGAGAAGAAGGAAGCAATAATCGTGATCAGTGACTCATCCTAGGGCACCAGGTGTAGGGGATCCCCTACATAGCAAGATACAGGGTCAGCCACACGACCTCTTCCTGCAGGTTCCCCCTGTGCATAGACAAGCCTTTTACATCCATTAACAACACTGGATTAAACACACAACTGCATAGCAATACAGCCAACAGTCTCTCTTGTGCAATACTTGATCTTGTCACACGAGTAACACTTTTCGACTTTAAAAAAATGTCAAATAGAGTTTGCCCTTTTGCTGCACTTTCCTTCCAAGAAGTGGTGTGTGCATGCATAATACTTCTTAATATTGACCTAAAACACAGTCAAGGGACTACGCAGTAGAGAACAGCTACTATTTGTGGCAACAATCAGCCTTCGTTATTTTTCACACTGTCCATTTTGACCTTGATAGCCACCCATATGCAGCTGTGTTACTGAACCTGTTTCTCTTTATGCACGCTTTAGGTGGGTGACAGCGCCATGGAGGATTAACAAGCAAGGTATGTGTTTATTAGTTGAAGTCATGCACTTATAGAGACAAACTTGCTGAAATACAGACACAGAATTCTTCCTTTGCTTACAAGAAAACTTCTCCCACGGACAGGGTTAGTAGATAAAACACAGAGGTGTTTCAAAAGCTTCCAAAACTGTATGAGCTTTTAAAACTAGAAAACCAAGTTACTCTGTTTTGAACTTTCCTCATGCCTTCTCTACACCATTTTCTAGCTGTAAAAGGTATACATTTTAAATTACATGACCAGACAGGTGATACAAAAGGATCTTAAAAAAAAAGAAGGTAGTGTATGTCCAAATAGCTAATGCAGACTCAGCCTTCTGAGCTATTGTCTACTCCCTCAGCAACATCCCTCACCCATTCCAAAGGGAAGAATATTTTTTTCCCTCCCAAAGAGATCTCACTGTCTCTCCTCACCCATGTTGGCCTTGCATTTGCGCCCAATCAGCTAATATTGCTTTTTAAGGAAACACTTCAAGGCCCCAGGCCCTTGCCCCTTGAGTCATGCAAGTAAAACACACGCAGCAGCACAGCAGTGCAGCTGCTCGCATGTGTGCGGCTAAACCTAACGCAGTACACAGAAATGGACTTATTGTGCAGGTTAAAACTCCTGCTGTTCCAATCCTTCTGAGAGCCCCAAGAAAAAGAGCAGCCAAGAAGAAGACAGATATGTTGCTGCAGCAGGTCACACACAGACCACAGGTTGCACACACCCTGCATAAAAAAAATGACATAAGTTGTGATGAAGTCATCTGCAGGAAATGCAGTTCGCTGTGCAGTGTCTGTCACATGAACTGGTTACACAAACTTTTCTGTACTAGTGTAAATCCATTAGTGGTTCACCTACCATCCTTGTCTAGAAGAGGATAAACAGCCTAACGCACCCCAGCCTGTACTGGGCTGGGAGAATGAATGTGCCTTCAGCCAAGTCACTTGAGAATTCCTGTGCATGTCTTGCTTTTACTGCACTTGGGGCAGACAGTGACCATCAAAGAACTAAGCAGAATATACTTGGCAAGCACTTTAACTGCTTAAATAAACAAAAATAGGTACAGCATAAAGTCAAACAAAGCTGAAAAATTATAGTCGCTATGAAAGTTAAGTTCCTGGTGTGTGTTTTGTTAGCAATAGAGTTAATATCAACTACAGCTCAAAATATCATATCAAATTCTGAAGTTCAAATTTAGGAGGAGATGTCATCACATGGAATCCACTAAAGGTGTATTAAAATAGCCGTGTGTAATCTGGTTTCTTTCAAAAGTCTCTTTTTAAATACCAACACTGCCACTGGCACTGGAAGCACACATGTTCTGCTCATACAGTACCATTTGACTCTATAGCCCAACATGAAGGGACTAAAAAAAGAAGAGTCTGAAAGACACTTCTGTTTCATTTTAAGGTTTTTTCATTTTAGCCACATCTAAAGACAAATTTGTGGATAACAAAGTAACTCTGATTCAGTCAGGATCATGTAATTTGGACAGCAGATACCTAAGCAATGGTTTTCCTTTATGTGACATGTACGAGTAGATAGGATTTTCATTTATGGCCCACCTACCACAAAAAAGATACGACAAGGAGAGGCCTTCTGTGAAAGATATGATCATGAGATAAATTCATTTAATGAATCTAAAAGCATTTAGAGGCAAGTGCAGCTTTAGGAGCAAAGTTTGAGAGATGCATATATCATTCATCATCTTGAAAACCAAGTTTTCATGTTGTGATAGCACCTACAGAATCTACCTCACTATGGGCTACACAAGCAGGTATCAAAGCCAGCCTCTTGCCATGGAAGGTTCATACAGGAGGGTTTTACACCGCAACTACTTATTGGGAGTTTTAAGACAACTGACACACTGTGCTTCCATCTACCATTAAAAAGGGGGAAATATACTTGAAATAAGACACTCACTTAAGAGACAAAGTTATACACATGCTTTGAGTCTTATAGCAGTCCTCTGCCTTTGCACCTGCATTTTGTAACACAGTGTCCTACATGTATTTTAAAAAAGTTTTAATCCTTACTCTGTTTTGTCTGTTGAGAAATACACTAGTAAAATTCCCTATAGCAATGATACATTAGCTTTTAATTATGCACCATAAAGAATTTTTACTTGGAATGGAAATGCTTCAACAAGATTTCTTTTCCTCCCTTCCAGAATAAGGTACTGGTAAGCCTGATTATCTGCCCGGGTCAGTAACAGCCAGCAGTAATACCCAGATCTCCTGGCTGAAAGGTCTGTGACTCTAGCCATATCATCAGGTGTTCACATGTGCTTGAACAAATAAAGCATGGTGGGGTGGGAGGGAAATCAGCCATGGCCTTTCCACAGAATGAAAAGGGTAGAGAGATTAGGATCTAAAGCAATGATCTGGGTAAAACCCACAAATCCACAATTTCCATTTTACAATTCCTCAGCACTGCTAAGAAGCAAGTGCTCGGTAGCCTTCAAGAGGAGACGCACAATACAGCACAAACCTAAACTCGAAAACCAAATTTTTAAAAATCCTGTTTTAAAGTAAAAACACTGTAAAGGCAATCTATTTACTTCAGGCTTTTTAGAACTTTAAAACAATCCCCGTTTGCACTCATCAAAACACTTCTGCATTTCTAACTCTTCACTTTCCTGCTTTCCCAGCTCCACAAAGGCTGTCTAAAACAAAAAGAGAAGATAATAGGCACTTTGCACTGTTCCTGACAACTTCTCTTCTTTCCTGCACTCCTAAAACCTCTGATTTGTGCCCTCTGCTTTCTTGTTGCCATGGAGAAGGTCCAATACATAACCCGCTCTGCTCTGAGGAGAGCCTCAACTATTGAGGTCAACCCACAAGCTCGCCAAAGGCTCCAAGAGCTCTTTGTGAATTTCTGCCTGATTTTAATTTGCCTCTTGCTGATCTGTATCATTGTGATGCTCCTCTGAAGTTCCAGCACTTCTCTGCACTGTCCTCTAGGAAAGTCACCCCAGAGGGAAGAGAGACCTACACCCGCAACTCCCAATGCAAGGATCCTCTTGTGAGAGGGGGTAGCACTTGGACTAGAGCTGTATGCCAACCATCGCACTATTCTCTTACTACCTACCACATGTATTAAAAACACACCTCTGTGCAGAACAGTGTTCAGAGCCTGTTGTTACAAAGCTGTACGTGACCTAGTTTGTCTGTCTCAATCAAGAGATGTCTTTTCTGAAGGGGTAAAGTACTGGCTCTTCATGGAGTTGGTAAGTTCCTCAATGTTTTAGCTAGATCACACAAAGAGTAAATTCACTTTTGGGGGGCCTGACTGTTCTTAGGTTTCTCTGAAAATCCTTAAGCCCTTGGAGGGGTTCCAAATTTGGCCCTCATCTGCCCCAGGACAAGCTAGCTACAGGCACACAGCCCTCAACGCATCCTAGGAAAACTTCTGCTCTGCTTACCTCAAGGTGATGCATCTCTGCATTATCGAATGAAGGTATTCAAATTGTTTTAGGTTTTTTTTAGGGAATGTGAGAATAAACCAAAAGTCTCTCCTAACCCAGAAATAAAAACTTTCATATGTTTTTCTCCCTATTTAAGGGATCTTTTTTACATAAACATACCCATGTATGTGTGTATATATACACTCACACAACTTGGATCTGAAAAAAAAGAAAAAACCAACTTCATTTACAGAGTTTTTCACCAGATACACCCTTACATCCTTACATCCCTAAGTGACATCTGGAAAGTTTTTTCACTATGTTTTGCAGAAAAAAAATGACACTACCACACTGGTATCAAAGATTTAATTTTCTATAGTCATTTAACTGACATGACAATAGGCACAACTCAGAAATAATTCTCAGAGTTCTTAATATTTGGCTTCAGACAACTTTATTATGGCCTGCTGTAATTTATGTAATAAATTCCTTAGTTTAAAACTATAGAAAACTTGGTACTTGCCAATGTCACACAAGGTGGCTTATATCTGATGTGGTAAAGAGAAAGGTGTAGGTCACCCTTACTGCCATGATTGAAGTGTATCATACAAGTAATACCACCACCTTCAACTGCAAATGCCTGTTAGAGAACAAGCAAGTATTTTCCTACTATAAATGACAGATTCAAAAATAAGTTATAAACAATTACGCACAGGAGGGAAAGCATTGCAGAAATATATTTTTAACCAGTAAACCACAGTCTATGCACGTAAAAGTTTCTACTCCAGAAGTTGTCAGTAACAAGATGGAGCAGTAGCCTTCCTACGTGTTGGTATTAAGCTGAATTCCTAGAAACTTTATACAGTTTTCAAATTTAAAGAAAGCTCAAGAATCTACAGACAGAGGTCAAACAGACATCCTTTTTTAAACAGGCATCTTTCTATACCACTCTATGTAAGCAATCCTATTGATGAATACAGAAAGTCAAAACAAGTTTATCTTAATCTTGTATTCTGCCTTTAAAACTTAGTATTCCATGAGTAGAGGTTGACAGTGAGCAGGAAGGAAAGACATCTTTGAAAAAAACCTCTGTATTTGATGGAATGCAAGCAAGTCCAGCAGTGATGTATTTCCTACCTGACAAATAGATATGCTGAGACCAGACCTCTGAAATAAGGTTAATCACTAGAGGAAATTAGTTAGCTACTGTATGAGGATTAGGGTAAGCACTGATGAGATCGGCAACACACGCCCCCACTTGCAAGTTAGTATATTAATATTACTGATTTGAACTGTCAACGTAAATCTCAATTTCCATTTCATGCATTCTGACCACTCTCACAAATGCATGAGATTTTAGTAAGCGCACTCTCCCTATTAATCCTTCTTCTTAAGAAAAGCCCAAACCACAGTGCATCTCAGGGGGGAGGGGGGCGGGGGGGATAGAAAAATCTAAAGTTACTTTTTTCTCTTTTCAAATCTATATTTTTGTAATGGATAGGGTTTCCAGTTTTAGTTTGCTTTGGAGGTGATTCAAGCGGCTTCAATTGAAAACAGACAACGGTTTTACAGTACTGAAAACTTCCTGAAGAAAAAAGGTGTTAAGAGTAAAATATCAGTGCATACATGCTGAGGACATGTTGGGATCACAGGTTTCACAAGCCAGTAATATACAGAAGACAAAGTAAAGCATTGCTAAAAAAAATAAAAACCCCACCCCCTCTCATAAAAACAAACTCATCACTTTCCTCTTATGTATCTGAAAAGCCATTATTTATTTAAAAACAATAAATAAACAAGAACAAAACCAAAGTGTAAATAAACTGGAAGCCCTACTGTTAATTTACAGCAATGCAGATAAATTGCATGTACTATATGGTTCATTTGTCTCTTAGGATTCTGCTGATCAGAAAATCTGCTACCATCCTCTATATCACTAAATGTCAACCAAAACTCAAGGTTAAAAAAATAAAAACCTTTTGTACATAGTACAATCTTCTTTGTATACTTATATGGGCTTTAAAACTAACATCTACTGTATTTTTATTTATTAAAATGACTGCTTGAAAATATATTAATGATAAGATACAATTCAGTTTAGAAAGAAGAATCCATTTTATCATCTACTTAAAGTTATGTGAAAAAGAGCTAGTCATCACACAGCTAATTCTTTATACCTCTATGTATTCTGTTTTGGTTTTCAACCGTAATCTTGCCTATTTTGCGATGTCCAGATCACTTACACATACTTAATTTACACTCACTAACTACGGCACATAAGCGATCCTAATGAATTTTATGAAAGTGTAATCAAAAACTTTATGAGCTGTAATAAAAATTCCAAACACAGCATGTAGCTTGGACTAAGTTTTCAATTCTCTATTCCTCTCCACCCAAGGCTACATATTTTTAAGTTCATTTTACACACTGATAATGAATAAAGACAGCTAAACAGACAACAATCTGATATTATTCTTTTTCAGAAAAAACCCCTAAACAAATTACAAACTTCTGTGGCAATTTTACACAGGGAAAGAGCTGAATCAGGAACAAGAATACACTGATTTTAAGGATGTGTCTTCTCAGCCAGCTTTTCAGCAAAAATTGATGTATCTACCCATTTTTCTCTAGGTGAAGACGTGACCCATTTCAGAATTTAAATTTTGCTCTGATCAAGACTAGTCAATAAGGTACTTTAGAGGGCAGCAGGTACTTGCGTTTCTTTATTAACTTTTCTGCATCAGTTTAGCAACAACTGCCCTTCCTAGAAGAACTGAACCACCCAGTGAAAAGACAAGTGTAAAACAGGCTTAAAGAAAAATTTTTCACAAAACATGCACAAAATGTTTGCCCCCCTCAGGCACAAAGAACTTATATAAAAGTTCTCCTACAACTACACACAGAACAATGATCATGTCAGACATACACACTCATGCTGATATATACTTTACCTATATCCGCTCTGCAAAAATTAGAGTGGAGTAATGAACACATCCACTTAGAGAATATTCTTGTTCATATCTGGAAGCATACTAATACACTATAGTGTATTACAGACCAGGTACCTGTATTTGTATGGCTATTAATAAATGGTGTCTGTCAGAATACAGTTAGAAATTGTTTGTGAAGTCCTACAAGATCCATAGATATCTTTTATTTAACAACCAATGTAGTCCTTTTAGCTTTGACCTAGATGTTAAAAACTGGGGGAAAAAAACAAGCAGTTTTGGTTATGGAAGGAGATGAATGAACATCTCTTGTTCATTGCAAAGATTAAAACCAGATCAACGTATTTACAAGGATTCCTTTAAAAACTGATGCTTATCTCAGTAAGAACTCCAGTAATTTAAATTATTTAAAACAGACCCTAGATTTATTGCAATCTCTGACAATTAGTTTAGTCAAAATGATTGCTTTATAAGCCCCCCCCCCTTTTTTTTTTTAAATAAAAGAATGCCAAAAGTTCTGGTTTTGTATAAAATATAAAATTATAAAACACTGCCCTCTTGTGATCTTCCCTAAAAATTTAACTGGTTATTAAAAGGAAGCTTTGGCAACATTTCATTGTTAGGGCTGAGTGGTACTCTTTGGTATTTTTGTTTATATATATTTCTATACGTAAACCACAATTGCTAAGTTATTAACAGTATCTTAAAATAAGCTATTGCGTGTGTGCTATTAAAAGCACTAAGGATACCTCGTCTGCCAGCCCAATCCAGATTCTTAATAAGGCATTTGCAAAGCTGCAGTGAATCCTACACAGCACACTGCTGGCAAAACGCTACCTATAGTGCTGCACGATGCCAAGCCCTAGAAGGGTAGGAAATAGTCCTATTAACAGAGGTACATTTTGCCTAGATGAGAAACTTTTTTTTTTTTTGCACCTACAGAGATCTTTTAAAAGTAAACAGAGTAAGTCTTGAGAATAGCCATTCTTTTGAAATCCAAATCAGTCTGAGAAGTACCATACACATTAAAAAATAAAAAAAATAAAGAGCCAAACTGTATACAAATTCAAGTCTTTTCTCCATTAATTAGTTCCTCAGAAGTTCTTCGGTAGTGAAATGAAAGTTATCATTAACTTTTTTTTTTTTTTTACTTTTAAGGTATTTGGAAAAAAAGGCTTGTAGGAGGATCCAGAGTCCTTTTTGGGGAAAAAAAAATAAAATCTAGTTATTGTAAACAAACATTTTTTTCTTAAGTGGCAGAAACTAAAACCAGGTAAACAGCTGAGGAAACAATGAAATTAATGTGAATCTACATTGCTTACTACTGAAGGAGCAACCTAAAGCTACAATCAAGAGTCTGCTGCAAGCACAAGCTGGCAGACTGATGCACATTATGGATCTTGCTAACAACAGAGGTCTCAACCTGCTACTCAATTTTCTGCTTATTGTCCTGGTTCTGGTGCTCGCATTTATCCTTGTGAAGCTGATGTGAATCTCTGTGAGGCTCTGCTTCCATCTCAAAACCTGTTTTGAGGGTTTTGCAATAATGTAGACACTCCAAACTATTTGAATATAAATATGCAAAGACTGCAGAGACTGACATAGCTGACAAAGTGTTCACATACCAATTTTATCAAAAAGCAATCCTAAAAGCTGTGCACAATTATCTACCTGCCACTGAGTAAAGAAAGCATCTAGAGCCTTGCTGAGTACATGAAGAAACTGAAGTATGCATCAGCAGTTACTGTAGTTTACTCACTGCTACAGTATTTAAAGACCTACAAAAGACCTGCAGCCTTCAACAAACATCATTTCTGCAAGAGGGGACAAGAGAAATAAAGTTTTTAAAATGGGATTTCCATAGAACATGTACTGCATGGGAAATGATACAGATACAGCAGGAAGGCAGAACAAAACACCTACATTGCGTTGACAGCACGCATCAAATTACCTGTGGAGAGCAAAAGCACAGATGCTGTAGACGGAAACAAGGATATCCATGAAAAGCAGCTGGCAGCAGCTCAGATGAGGGTATGTTAAGTTTAAATCTGAAAACTTAGTTATACCTTTTTGGACCACCTACAGTTCACAGCAACACCTTAAAAGCCAGAAGCCATTAGTGTTATCCAGCAGTATCAAAAGAAGCTGTCAAAGCAGCTAGAAAAACAAACGACCATTAACAAGGGTTATCATAACTCTGCCTTAGGAAGCCCTTAACACCAACACGTACAGAAGCAGTAGGTGCATCTGCACAAATGCAAGGAGTGTGCTACAGCCTCAGTAAGCCGGATTTACCACTTACGCACAGGTCAAGTGTACAGCGTGGGAGCCCTCAACCACACCACTTGTACCTGCCAGTGCAATCATCCAGTCCATAGCTTGTCCTCACTTTAAGCATGCAGCATAAGCTTCTTACAGGACCTTCTTCTACGGCCCTTTACAGGATGATGTACTTTCCCCACAGGTCCCCGGGAAGGACAGTGACCAAGAAAAGATGGCTTCTGCTGGAATTATTTGCCCAGAAGGTAGCCCTACAAACCTGAGATATGCTGGGAAAGAAGGTGGCCAGAAGTAGATTTCATACATTAAAATGGGGCCAAACAGCTTACTCTTAGCATCTCTCTTCCACAAGTTCAACGTAGGAACAAAGTGCACCAACACATACACACTGCACAGTAAACTTACTGCCTTACATACATGTAATAACAGTCTTTTGCACACATGCAAGAGGCACAGATGTTGCTCATGGGGTGGGGGAAGCCCCAGCTTCCAACTTCCTTATTGCCAACAGCACATCCCTGATTTAGCACACATACTGTTGATCCAGCACTTCTCACAAGCACTGAGTGTACTACAGAGCTGATCTACTCATGTTCACACTCAGGATTTCCAGATTAGTGTTGGTTTGGGGTGGTTCACTTATCTGGAAAAGACCCATCTAACTTGGATCCACAAAAAGACTTCACAGGAAAAGGCAGCGTGCCTACCAAAACAGAAAGTTTATACGAGTCGTACTGTTAACAGGCATCCACGTTCCACTCTATCCTACCTGCTCCAAAGCTTTGGCAGCATTAGGTACAGCAGCACGAATAGTTAAAGTGAAAGCTTTTCTCTCATATGCTCTGAAATATGTGCAATAAACATTTAAAATTGCTTCTATAAACTACATATCTAGAGCTTTCTTATGTTGATATAGTAATGTCAATTCCTGTCTCTTTGCATTTAAAGCAGAAAACTTTGCACAGCTATATCACTGTAAGCACTTTATCACTTTGATAATCTTGAAAAATTTTGCTTTTTAAAAAAAAAAATCTGTAAATTTATATACAAGGGATATGTGTCGTAACAGTTACACAGTTATGTATTATTTAGGAGGATTTCTGCTGATGCTTGACACAGATGGCTTGAAGCATACCAAAACCACAGAAATGGCTATGAAGCCCACTCTAGTCTAAAGAATACAAAAAATGGTTTTCCCAACAAAACGGCTATTCATTGATACGCTGCTCGGGACTGTCCAAAGCCTTCAGCCAGAGCTTACAGACTGTCTGTATGCTCTTCTGTATGTTCAAAAGTTTCAAAAGTTTCCCTATCTTAGGAAAACCACTGGGACAGTTTAATAGCTAAAGTCAGATAAATGAGTTAGCCCTGACAATGATTAAAATCACATATTCCTTTTTATTAAAAGGAGAAAGATGAATCTACTGCCACCAACAATCACATATTTCGAGATCCAAAATTACATACAAAGGAAGCCTAGAAGAAACTCTGCCAGTAGCATATAGAAACAACCCCAAGAAACAACCCCAGCAGCCTCCACTCAGCCACCAATGAAAACACCTTCAACAAATGTTGTAATAGGCTGCTGAAACTGAAACATTCATTTTCCTGAGATGACATATAAAATTGGCAAAGTTTTTAGTTAACCAATGCCAAGTCTCTTTTTCCAATCAAGTATGGTCCAAGTTTCGTTTCCCATCGTCTGCTAGTGCCTACTCCAGACTGAGCCCACATATGCACAAAAGGAATCCCAGCTGATGGACTACCAACTTCACAGCAAAAGGAACAGAACAAAAAAAGCTTAATTGTGGCTCACAGTGAAGGTATTCACTCTGCTAAAGGTGGTAATTCTTCATGCTAGAAAGTTTTATCTTGATGAAAAGTATGGTTTCATCAAAACGTGACACAGGAAAAAATGTTGATATTAATCATTTTTAGTTTTCTGATTTGCCAGGATCATAAGAAAAACTAGTTTTGAGTTGACATTTAAGAATAAAGTTTTCTGTGGCAAGAATATTATTTGAAGAATGTTGTAACTTTTTCTTTCAGTTAAAGTTTTACAACTTTTGTTTACTAATGTTTAGGTATCCATGCAGTTTACTTTCTTCCTCTCTGTTTTGAAATTAACATTGTTGCAGTATCTCTAAATTTCTCAACACATTAAAATTTAATTCCCAATAACTTTTATATACATGGTATTAACAAGGCAGTGTTTTCCTCTTAAGAAAAAACAGTAAACCTGATACATTATAGGAAAAAACTGCACTTAAGCAATTTCCATCTATTATCTCTGCTGTATTCTAGATGCATTCAGATAATAGGACAGATAATGGGATCAGGCTTTAAGAAATGCTTTTACATGAAAACATACAGCCTTTTTATCCAGATTTGTATGGCCTCCCAGTTCAGTAAATGGGAACCACTGTCATGTATTATAAGCATTTTTTTCCCTTAACACAGGCCTAATCACATACTTCTTTACTTCAGGGGTTTAAAAAAAAAGGTATTACAATGGTCATATCTGCTGAAAGATCAGCTGTACATTGAAAATAACTGTATGATGAAATATAAATTCTGCATGGAAATTACTTTCATTGAAGCACTGTTAAAATCTGTTCCTTGGAAATGCGTAGGAGAATGTTTATCTTCAAAAAGCATACATTAAATAGTACACATTAGCTAGAGAAGAGTTTTCACATACAACTCCATGGTGTTACACAATAACCATAGATCAGATCCTCCTTGGAGATTTCCGAAACACACAAACATCACACCCACAGCTAAACAATGCACCTTCTCTGAAGAGGCATTCTGCAGAACCTTTTCTGCAGTTGCAAACCTGACCATGTCCTGAAAGAGAATCTCAAAGTAGCTGCAGATCTTCTATCCAACACTCTGAGCCTCCCTTATAAGCACAGTAAATATTTTATTTTAAAAATCAGAGTTTACAATTGGAATGGAAAAGCCATTTATATGCTTTTTAATTTGAGGAGCAAAGTGTAACAAAAACCCAACAGGTAGATGCTGAGTTCAGTCAAATTCAGACTACTAGGAAACACAGAATCTTAATTTTGAGAGTAATTAACCTTGGAACAGCTTTTAAGGGCTGTAATGCATTATTCTTTACAGTAAGCATAAATTCAAAGCTTGTCTCATTTTATAAAAATAAACTCTAATTGAGAGTTTTGCGGGGTAAACTGTCTATATTAGTCTGTGAGGGCATAAAAATTTATTTGTAGACTGCACTATTAAGTCCAACAGCTGTTCCTGAACTATCAGTCCTCAAACTCAACTCAGAAAACTGCTGCAGTCTTTTCTTACTTCATTAGTGATAGCTGCCCTCTATAGTCTCTCCTTCTACCAGACTGCCTTAACGATGCACAAAACTGGTGTGGATCGTTAGTTAAAAGCAAAGTTCATTTTGTTTTCTGTTCATGGCAATGATAGGTTTAAAGTAAAATGATGATAAACTCTAATTTTTTCAGTCCTGTAAAAACCACAGCTTTTCTATCAGCACACATACTTATTAAAAGCAAAACAGCAAAAAAAAATCCCCACTAAGAGAAAAAGAAAAAGTTTCTATAGAGCTGCAGCTTTTTCCCCTTTTATAAAGCATCAGCTTCCTCTAGCAAAATCTTATGTTTTCTGCTATCTCTCTCCTTCCTAGGTATACACTCCACTTAGGATCATAGTTTTCTTGGTTTCTCAGAAATAACAGCATATCAGTTCCCAAACCCTATAGCTCAATTAAGCTGAGGTTTCTTTTAAAAACAGGTGTCAAGACAGGAAGAACCATTCTACTTTCTTCAGCTCTTCTGGCATCCCTCCTCCTTACAGCTGTAACCTCTGGGCAGAAGGCCAGGGCAGGCAGGGAGGGCCTGTAAAAGCCCAATGGCTCACGGCTCTTGCACACGCTTTAACTTTCCTTTTCTCCGGGTCCTATTTCACAACCACTTCTCACTTGAGGAAGTGTAACCGATCACAATTCAAGACCCATAAACACAACTCCAAATCATACCAATGAAATTGCTTGCTAAGGCCACCAGGAACCTCCTCCACACCCCTTGTGCCCTTAATTACTGTCAGACTCCCTGTCTCCCCCCTTGCAACCAAGCAGGCAGTCAGGGTTAGCAGAGCAAAGGCCACAGCTTCAAGGACTTCCCCTGTTTTCCAGGACTGACCTGACAGCCGATAGGATCATTGCTTCCTAAGCCAGGGGCTAGATGGATCATGTGACATATGCATCAATACTGATACAGATATAAAAAGAACAGGAGCAAGACAAAAACAGTTTTAGGCAAAACTTCATCCTATAATCTTACAATCTCAAAAACCTGAAAAGGTGCAGCCCCATTTTATGAATTCAGCCAAAAAGATAAATAAAGCTTCTGCTCCCCCTGTTGGCTCTGTCCTCAAAACACAGCTCAGGATCAATGCCTGCACGAACCATTTCTATTTTCTGAATAACCGTAGTAATACAGACAGGGCTTGTATTTAATCAAAATCAGAGTGAGAAAGCACTTCAGAGATGAAAAACAAAGGCTGGGAGTTGTTTTAACCTAAACATAAGAGTTTCTAAAACACCCATCCTAAACAAAGTGTTGTGAAAGGTACATAAATGAAGAAGTAAATAAAGCTTACTCTGAAGATGTATTTAAAACCAAAAGGAGAACCACCAGGCACAGTAATCTGCACGCAAACATCACAGAGACCACTGCTGACAGCTGCAGCCAGCTACGTCTCACATCTCTCCATGTGTTTGGAAAGTACTGAACGAATGGACGGACAAAGCTCCTCCACGGTACCCTGCTGTCACTTCCCAAACCCCTCATATGCTCCTTGATGCCACCGGTAGCTGCCTGCTGCCAAGAGCCCGGCTGGCAATGCCCCCAACCTAGCCACAGGAGTGAGCCGGTTTCTGTCACTTTGGTTCCAAGAGGACCCCATCAGCCTTTGCTCTCTACCTGGGTTATTTATCAACATTGAAATCTTCAGAAAGCTTAGAGAAAGATGAGTGTTTCTGCAATAATTAGGGTAATGCGAATGGTGACTACCTGAAACACTGTCAGGTTTTTAGAGAGACCCTCAAGGATTACTATTAGTTTGGCTTATTAATTGGCTTCAATTTTTTTAATTTGGGGAAAAAAAAAAAGTCCAGATCACCATCAAAAGCAAAATTGGATCTTGAGAACCTCTAAGCTTGTCAGTCTTTCCTTCAATACGCAATGGAAGAAACAACAAAATTTGAGCACAACTCTTTGTAAATTGCTTAATATATCTTCAGGCTAGAGAAGACAGGTAATTTGCACATACAGCTAGATTATCTCTGCTCAGATAATATCCTAGCCTACCCTTAAGATGCCTTTCAGGAAAATTTACATATTGTAATCTGCTTGAGATTTTTTTGGCAAGCCAAGGTTACCTACATAGGTAAACCTGAACATTTAGATTTTAAATACTGCCTTCCTCCACAAGCTATCTTTTCCCATTAGGGGAAGAGCTGGAAACAGACTGTGAATTGTCATGTTAGAAAGGGTTATCTGTCTCTTAAAACCACTTGCCTGATGTTTTCTATATGAAAATACTTCAAGCATGACACATAAAAACCATGTATTATTTTATTCAAATAAACCAGACTTGTTGACTACTATTAGTCGATTCTAATCAGTTAAAAAATAAGCAGTAATATCACACTGAATTCAGCTTTTAAGTGCTAGGCATAGTGATACTGAATATTCATCTCTGCAGTACACAGGAGTCATTCTTACTTTGCTGAATACATAAATGCAGCCTCTTTGTAAACCCATTCAGATCAAAATACATTCACATTTTCCCCACTACACTGTGACCAAAGACTCTCTTAAAACTACTGAAAATGTTATTTGATGAAGCTCTTACTGTGTGCAGCTTCAGAAAACGAGTTGCTAGTGTCATGCAGACAGGCACAATGAATCAGAGTAAACTGTACGCAGCTGCCAGAAAAAAACCCTGTTGGCACTCAGGTAATATTGAGAAACAAGCAGCAGCATCCCCAATCAAAGTTTAAAAATATGATCTCCCGGTTAAGAGGACCTGTTCCCTTTCCTATTTTACTAACTGCCTGATGTTATTCCTCAGGTATAACACATGATGGCAGCAAACACCAAGCTATAGCCTTACCTGCACAGGAGGCTGTTCGCCTCCTGTTCTAAAACCTTCATGCTGCACATGCCATGCAGCTACACCGTAGGGTTCCTCAGCGGTCCTGCAGTCCAGGGGATTTGCACGTAACTGTTCTTTAAGCCACATTTGAGTCCTCACCGCCGGCTGTATGGGAGCTCCACTCACAGCCTGTTGTCCCAGAGTTGCGTATCTCTGTCCAAAAGCTTCACAACCGGCTGCCATAGGTTTGCTTTCCGGTAAGGCACTGTAGGTCAAGTCTAAGGCATGTCTCCTACTTGAGGAATCTGAAACAAAGTCGTCCTTGCTGCATGTTTCAAATTTGTATTTGCAGTCTAGCAGAGAAGATCGCTTTTTCCCCACTTCTTTGTCCTCGATTTTGAGCAACTCCATGCTATCATGCAAACAACTTGGCCCATTTGTCCTTAGTTGTGGTGACACAGCTTTGTCTGCACTAGCCCTGGAGTCCACTGAATGACTACTACCATCTTGGCTGAAGGTATTTGGTGAGCTGAGTTTAGACAAGGAGGACCATTTTCTTACAGGTCTTGTATCTTTCATGTCAAGAGAATTGTCCAGGGCACCCTGATTTCTGCCTCCTCCTGACCGTACAAAGCTTGTACTCCACTTTGAGCCATCAGACTTGAAAGCTTCCCTGTGTTTGGAAAGTGAAGAACTGGCATTAGACGGCATCACATGTGCAGTGGGAATAGAAACCAGTGATCGGCTGGGCTTAAACGAGGATGTACCACTTGAAGTTGAATGATCTGGGAAGAGAGATTTATCATGTAAATAAGTACAATACAGAACTCATTAACATCAGTGCCCAGAAGACAAAACATTAAATTCAAGGTGAAATTCAAAAATAGAAAGAAACAAATTCCTTGACAAAATAGGGTCTTCTCAACCATTCAAGATTTTAAGAATGGAAACGTATTAAAGTGGGAGATCTTCAAATTTATTTTGCTCAAGTGTTATCATTACAAAAGAGGAACTGTATTAAGAGGTGGCAATAACAGCTCCAGATAAAATTCTCAGGCTGTGAGCAGAAGGCAATATTCATTCCCCAGCTTTAAGGTGGCAGGCTGGATTTCTCCCCTACCCCACATAATATTAAGGAGCTTCTATATCACAAATGGTAGTGGTATCACAATTCAGGAGCCCCAGGACTCGTTCCTCTTCCGTCACCCCTCCTCTCACTTTTTAAAGGCAAACCAATTCACTAAATGCACTTTGTAAAATAGCAGTGCTGGAGACGAGCCAGTTTAATGATGGCCTCTTGGACAGAACTATTCATCCCTTTTGGATCTCACTGATTTCAAACTATGCTTCCTGTGCTGGTTTTGGCTGGGGTAGAGTTAATTTTCTTCAGAGTAGCTGGTATGGGGCTATGTTTTGGATTTGTGCTGGAAAGTGTTGATAATTCAGGGATGTTTTTTAGTTATTGTTGAGCAGTGCTTCCACAGAGTCAAGGCCTTTTCTGCGTCTCACACCACCCTGCCAGTGAGGAGGTTGGGGGTGCACAAGAAGTTGCCAGGGGACACAGCTGGGACAGCTGACCCCAACTGACCAAAGGGCTATTCCATACCATATGGCATCATGCTCAGCAATAAAAGTAGGGGGAAGGTTGGTGGGAAGACTGCTGCTTGGGGACTGGCTGGGCATAGCTCAGTTAGTGGTGAGCAATTGGTCTCATTTACATCACCTGTCTTTCTTGGATTTTATTTCTCTCTGTTACTTTCCTTACAATTGGGGTTTTGTTTTTGTTTTGTTTTTTTTCAATTATTAAACTGATTTTATGTCATCCCACAGGTTTTTTCCCTTTTACACTTCCAGTTCTCTCCCCCATCCCACCAGGGGTGGGGGGAGAGAAGTGAGTGTGTGGTGCTTAGCTGCCGGCTGGGGTTGAACCACAACACTTCCCCAGGCAATTTGCTGAAAAACAAGCTTCTGAAAAATTTCATGTTCCATTTAGATTTTGTGTTTACAGACCCAAATACAATACCACACAGAAGCTGTGTGTAGATCAAGAACAGAGAAATCAGTGAGATGATATTCAGGAGGGGACAGAAGAGCAAATATGAGGAGAGGTAAAGGAGAGGTTACTGGGGACTGGCTGGGAGCTCTCACACCCAGCAACATGTGCTTAACATCACAGGCTGTGGACAACCAGAAATAAACACCTAATCCTCTCATTAGAGGATCAGCTCCCACCAAGTCACATGGCTGCACCTTAGCAAGCTCATATTGCTCATTAGGTTCATGGCAAATAGACAGAATGAAATTGCTCTAATTAAAAGATTCTTCTGGTGACCTTTTTGCCAAGAGCAAGACAGATAAGCCCTTCTTGTTTCTCTCATCCTAACCTAGAGAGAATTTATTTCTTTGGGATTTGTCAGATGGTACAAGAGTTCATAGTGGGACAATTAAAAAGAAAAAAGCCACATTCCTCTAGAAGTACAACTTATCCAGTTTGATGGCTACACTAGGTTAATGTGATTTGGTGAAGCCAGAACGCATAACTAATTGGACACACTTTCAAAGGATATATTTGACTCAATATACCATACCACAGATAGGAAAAAGAAGAGAGCTTACAATGGTGCAACAACTTTTAAAAATGGCAGCACTTCTTTTTCTACGTATCCAAATAAAGATATCCTTACCCTCCACTTGAATACTCCTCCCTGTTTGGGACCGGACTTCCTCACTCCTTGCACTTGCAGCACAACACAAAATAATATATACCTACAGCCACACTCCTCATGAGAAAAATGCATCATAGCCCACTAAATAATAAACAGTTCCTTGATTGATACTGTTTATTACATATTTGTCTTCGGGCTCCTCAAGGAGCCAGGGCTCCTAAGAAGGTTGAAATTCTTGCTGAAGCCTTCCTGCCTCCTACAGAGTCACTGCCCCACCACACATCCTCCCCGTTTCAAAGCATAAACTCACACCACACTGTCTCTTGCCTCTAACCAGCGACCTACTTTCACAGTAGTTACAGAACACAGATATCTTTAAGACTTGACAAAACTGTCAGGGCTGGTTGAAATGGACCAACAGTTTAAAAGTTAATCAGAGGGTGCTGATGATGGCCATAAAATACACACAGGATGCTCACATTAGAGAAAGTAAAATGGAGAGTAGAATACTACCAGCTTGTTACCTGATGGATTATGTTCCTAATCAATGTGAGGTACCATTTTTTACATGCAAGATGAAAGACCTTACCTCCTCCCTGCACTTCTTCCTTAAAAATTCTATGCTGCAGACAGAAATTATTTCATTGGCCATTTTCTCTGCCTCAATATTGCTCAAGAGGTAGAACATCTTAAAGAAGATAACAGAAAGCCACACAACCCATTTCAGTGGGAAGGAATCACAGTTTTCTGACCAAACATGTTTGTGCTCACAGGTATTGCAGCAGTGGAGACAGTGATATGCAACACTACAAGTTCTCAAAATTGTGATATGCCCACCACATGTAAGCAATCTGCCCGTGCCAGATGCAGTATCAGCTTCTCTCAGCTCCGCTTTCCCGTCTTCTCTCAGAGCACAGTAGATGCTTGCACAGATAGCCACTACAAATCTGGCCCATCTTGCTACTCTGTGTAGCAGGGGCTGCCAGCTTCCAACCCTGCTCTGCAATAGAAATAAAGGTACTTGCTCATGTCTGGCTGAAATGTCAAAGCAGTGACAAGAAGGTAAAAGAGGTGTGTGACATGGTGGAGCTGGAGTCTCAAACACATACATTATGAGATGTAAAGCACAGGGTTAGAGCCCTTCTTTCTGGGAGCATACAGCAGAAGAGAAGGGAGAGACTCCCGCTCTCCTCCTACTCTCCTAAGGAGGATAGGAAAGAAAACACACAGTAGAAAGTAATGCACTACTTCTTGTACAAGTACTCCTTAGCCAGAGGCCTTTGTAACACTCAAACAAACTACCTGTTGTACTGTACCTTACCCAGAAGCTGAGTCTGACACAGCACAAAGTCAGTCCTGTGAAGGAAGCAGGCACAGACTTTTTTATATCCAAAGAGAGTAAATTAGGATTCAAAAAGAACTGACTGTGGGGACCTATGTTTTAGGATATGCAGATTTCTGTGAGTAGAAATGTCACATCTGCAAGAGAAAGATAAGAGAAGAAACCTTATCTGTATGCATGTATCTGTAAAGTTAAATACAGTTCCATACAAAAAAAAAAAGGTAGTATTTAATATAGCAGTTTCAGTCTGAAATACTGACTTAATGTCACCTACATGCAGTCTTCAAACTAGAATTAAAACCAATAATTTTAAGTATATGATCTCCTTCATCTGTTTTTATGAGAGTACAGGGTTATTTATACGTGGTAGATTTTTATTTTTCCTTGTTCTACTCTAAATTTAAGCCCCAAATTAGATCTAAACTTCTTTTCCTCACTTCTGATTCTAAACTGTTTGAGCAGATTTAAACTTGGAATGCCATGTACATCCAACTACAGCTGATAGATGTCTCTGATAATTTGTCTCAAAGTGAAACACAGCAATTTTGGCTTCAAGTTGCCCTAATTAGTCTTCCCATTAACGCTCACTGAAACATATGAGAAAATTCACACTTCTTCTTTGAGCATATTGCTTCAGTCTGCCTTGACTGCAGGCTCAGCTGGAGAGACAGCCTGCATTCTGAAACATCTCCTCACAACAGAAAAAGCATGCAATTCAGAAATTTCATTAAAAATAACCGAGTATCCAGAAAGCACCATGGAACTTAAAAGACATTACTTCTTCTGTAGTCACAGAAATAAGCTCCATCTGGCCAAATCCTGCCAGAGACTACTTTATCCAAGCAGCCGGTTTTCCCTCCCATACAGTCGGGGGTAAGCAAATGCCCAGTTGAGAACCAGAAGTGCCCTCTCCTTAGCATTATTCACGTTTTCACTTCACTAAATTAGAATTTATTTGAATATTACAAACTCTTAAACATGGCCTGTATGTCTCCAGAGTCTTTCAATGCTTAAGACTGCTCTCATTAATGAAAACTTAGAGACAGGAAAAAAAAAAAATACAGCTAGTTGCTACCAGTTTTCCTTTGAACAGCATCAAGATCATGTCAAATTTTGCTTTTCAATTATCCTAATGACTATTTTTTGTGCCCACCACAAAGTTCCTAAGACAACTTATCTAAGAGACATAATATTTTAATACCTGATCCAATACTTCCCAAACTACATAAACAAGAGAATTGAGAAAATTATATTTTAAAAGCACACTACAAGATTTCTACCACATAATAGCAGCAGATGGAATAGCATTCTCCTGGTGAAACTGGCTGCTCGTGTCTTGGATGGGCACACGTTTCATTGGGTAAAAAACTGGCTGGATGACCAGGCCCAAAGAGTTGTGGTGAACGGAGTTAAATCCAGTTGGCGGCTGGTCACGAGTGGTGAAGGGTCTGGAGGACAGGTTGTATGAGGAGCATCTGAGGGAACTGGGGTTGTTTAGTCTGGAGAAGAGGAGGCTGAGGGGAGACCTCACCTCCTCTACAACTACCTGAAAAGAGGCTGCAGAGAGATGGGAATGAGTCTTTTTAACAACGTAACAAGTGATAAGACAAGAGGGAATGGCCTCAAGTTGTGCCAGGGAAGGTTTAGACTGGATAGTAGGAAGTATTTCTTTACAGAACAGGTTGTTGGGCATTGGAATGGGCTGCCCAGGGCAGCGGTGGAGTCCCCATCCCTGGAGGTGTTTAAGAGTCGGGTTGACAGAGCACTGAGGGATATGGTGTAGTTGGGAACTGTCAGTGTTAGGGTAATGGTTGGACTAGATGATCTTCAAGATCTTTTCCAACCTAGATGATTCTGTGATTCTGTGAAAATGAAGAGCATTTCATATGGCTTTCTTACTATCTTGTGTTATGCTTCTGAACTATTTCATTACTGCATATCTGGCACATAAAATAATATAACAAAAGCATTTTGGTCTTACTAAAAACCTAATCACAGAAATTTTGCTTAAATGGGAGACAGCACAGCAGAGACTTTCTTCTGAAGGGGGAGAAAAAAGAAACCTTCCAAGATAAAGTTAATGAATGCCTCCTACTCATTTACATTTTCCTTGCTATGTTTTTTAAATCATTAGTGCCAACTACATTTACCATAACTAGAAGAAAATCTCTGAAGCCATTTTTCAGGCCAGATACACAACACAATCATTCAGCTACTTAAAATCCTTATACGTTGTCCAACAGTCAGTCATAATGCACAAGAGACACACAAGGTTTGCTGTAACCCTGAACTTCTTTAGCTGCAAAGCGAAACTAATGCTTTAAGAACACACATCTACAAAGTAAACTTCTGTATGTGACAATTTCTTCACTGCTCCCAATAGATTTATCAAACAGCAGAGCAATCAGCTAATGCAGTTACCCAGTACTAATCAAAACCAAAATGCATATAATGCATATGTTTATGGGGTGGATGCATACCTAATGCCACTGAAAACAGAGAACATTCCTTGTGTGAAGGACTTTGAAATCTGATATTTTACACAGGCTATAATTAGAAAGCCCTGACCATAGAGTACACCAGTATTAAAAACAGCTGACCTTCTCTTTCTGCCCTCCCCTCCCACCCCCCAAAACACTGACATGGATTACCCCGATCCAGGAAAATAAATGGAATTATTCTCATTAACTGAGCAGAAGATAAACGGGGCAAGACAAGCAAGCCTCTATTATACAAATTGAAGGTCTTGAATCTGGCTGTGGTTTAGTGTACAAAGGTTCTTACATTTGTTATAGGATGTTGGTTCTTCTGAATGCTTCTCTGAACTGTTCTGTAACTCTTAATTGCACAGACCCCAGCAATGAGCCACAAGCAATTCCAGTGTCCAACATATGATTTACTGAAAAGGCCATGAGTCCTCATTCGACCATGCAAGTGTGTGGCTGCCTCCCAAGAAACCTCCAAAACAGCTGCTTTCAACAATAGAAGTGTCTACCTCTCCTGGGAGTTGGTTGAAAAACAAAGACCATGGGATGATGTGCCATGACAGCAGTATGCTACACGTGTGTTCCCCCTTACCCACCTACTTACAAATGGGACTACCCTTAATGCAGCATAGATAATCAGATGAGTCAGCTGAGAAATTTCAAAATGGACAGGCAGGAGGCCAGCCCTAGCAAAAAGCCCTGAAGAGACTGACTCATCAACCTCTGGAAGCAAAAGCATGTCTTTTCAGGGTGCAGTAACAGTCAGAGGAATGGTTTGGGTTTGGTTAGTTTGTTGTGGCTGGGGTTTTTTTTACTGTTAAGAAATCTTCACCATTCTCTTTACAAGCCCTGTTGGTATTATTTTAAGTTTACTATGTCAAAATATGAGAGGTGTTTAACTGGAGGAAATAGCTGCAAATAAAACTCATCCAAATAATAAATACAAGCATGCATCATCAAAAGCTGTATCAGAAATGGAAGTGCTGCAGACACAGGAGAGAACTGTTCAGACATTTAACAAGGTCTGTATGAGAACATGGGCCCTAAATCCTCATACAATTCCTAAACATTATTTGTTTATATAAAGTGCTGTGTTTGTACAGCAAGAAACTAAAACTAAAGAATAACAAAAAACTTAAAGGCAAAATATAATTTAATACTGATTAATTAATTAATCCTAATTTAAAATAAGACAATGTTAAATACTAAAATACTTACTGCCAGTAAACTCAGTCACCTGTGTCACATCTATGCCTTCAAAGAAAAGCCAGTCATGTGGTGTTCAAGTTCACTGGCTTCCAGCATCACCAGTTACCATACTGGCAGTGTCGGTCAGAACTGGTTTACATTAAGAAGCAGATAGCGAACTCCAAATCAGTTCACTTTATTTCATACTAATTCCTGTAATCTACTGTGTTGCATACCAAAAGAATCCAAGTCGTACCCACAAACTTGCTAGTTTTAGAAGCTGAAGTAATTTATAACCTACAAAGAGTACAAACAGTGCAACCCTGAATAATACAAATACAGGCTTAAGAGTTGCAGCTGATACAGAATTTTCAAAAACTGAAGCAATTGTGTTGCTTTTATTACTTCCCTTCAAGCAGCATCATACGGGAGTAAGACATGTAATGAAATACTGGTAAAAGCTACTACCCCTCAGCAATGTTATTGTAGAGAGATGGAAGAAGGAATAAATGGTAGCTCAGCCTCATAGGCCTCCTACAACCTACAGAAATAAAAAAATACAAAGAGTTTAAAGGATTTTTAGTAAACAAAAGCAGAAAACAGTGTTGACATGAGTAAAAGCTGTACACAGAAGTACCAGGGTAGTATACACACTTATCCAAGGAAAGAAACGCAGAGGTAACACTGAGTTTCAGCAAATGGTAAACAGCTTCTCAGACATCCTTACCAACAACAGGAATACTATGTGCGTATGAAAATACTTTAACAGAAGCTCGCCTAATATATTCCATCTAATTTACCATGAACCGGCCATTTGGTATCATCTTCATTATCCTCCTCTACAGTTAATGACTTTCATTCTTTCCATTTGCAACACCTCACTCACTTCCGCAACCCTTTTGGCAAACTCACCTTCTGCTTTGTTTGCCAGAGAGGTGATAAGGTAGCAATCCTACCTAGTGTAAGAAGCAAGGATAACACTCTCAACTTTCAAATAATATGAAAAAAGGGGCAGCAGGAAACAAGTATGTTCTAAAGTTCAGTTAACAAAGCTTAACACAGAAACTGATTGTCACAGAACAAGAGGAAATTACACCTTTTAATTGCACAAAAGTATTTACTCATAATGAAAACTACTCATATTTCCTTATTTTCATCCTATTTAAGTCCTGTTTTCAGCTTACCACATAAAAGGTTGCCTTGCTTCACTCAGCTTTACCTATACCCCCAGAACACAGTATTGACAAGGAACATGCCCTGTGAAAGCTACTGCTTTGACTGTATTCAGTTATAGTAGTTAGGGTACTGAAATACTCTTTCAGAAGTCTACTCTTTGACCAACTCTCATTAGGGCACAGCCAACACCCTCCAGCTTTGCTTTATTTAAGAAGTGCTGTCCCATACTTGGGAAGTCATCACTGCACACCAACATCAGGCTTCCACCGCACCTTCCAAGATAGCAGACTTGGCAAAAACCTCATTAGTGAAGCTGTTAGATTCCAGCAACAAGGACAAGCAATTAAATGATGCAGTAGACCACACAGGAGGACAGCATCTTTATATGATCTCACCTTAGCACTATAAATCAATCTCAGCATTCTAGTGGCCATTTCAAGAGCCAAAATTCCTAATTCCATCACTTAAATTAGATGACAAGAGGCAATCTGAGTATCTTCCCACAGAATTACACATGGGTGATCAAACCAGAATCAGTGCCAAAATGAAGCACACAATAGAGATTATAGATTTGCTTTTTTGAAGATCATACATTATCAGTTTAAAAACCACTATGCAGGAAAGAGATAACCTCAATAGAAAGTGTTAGCTTTCTCCTGTGTTCCACTGCAGCCAGGTTTGAGGCTAAAGTTCACAATACTAATGAAGTTAAAAGACATTTGGTAGAACGACTTGTCATCTAAACCACCCCTCATTAAAAATTAATACACATTCCCCTGAAATACATAGCCATTTTTTTTGTGCAAGATGATATCAGGTAAAATGATCCACATTCTGCTTAAAAAAATGTTCCTTTAAACTAGCTGTTTGGTGGTATCAATTATCACAAGTCTCAAATATTAAAAACTTTACACTGTATTTCAACAAATAAAGCTTAACAAAAACTTGCAACACCATTTTGTGCTTTGCAACAGTTCACTGCAGGGAGACTGTACCAAGCCAGTACAACAGTTTTTGACAGGGGAAAACAAATTCAAACTCCACAAACAGAGGCAAACACATGAGTGGTACAGCAAGACTCCTGGGATTTGCTGTGACAAAACTGAGGTTTTTAACAGGCACTAGGTATTTACATGCAGAGAGAAAAAAAAAGAAGAGAAGAAAGCTCCTAAGCCCCAACATATCACATACACACCAAGTACAGCCATCCTGCTTAGGGGATCTTATTGTAACTGATTAAGATTTAATCAAAAATAGTATTGCCTGCTAATATTTCTGTGAAGTGACAATGTGCCTAGCAATATCTAGGCTAATAATACTCAGATGGGGAATCCACAAGTCCAGAAGAGAAACATCTTCAAACAAATTTAGTAACACCCTACTCTTGAGCCAAATCCATGTCAAATTAGCTTGCTCACATGAAGCCCATATTCTGAAGATGATTTAACAGGGGACTAAAGAAGAGCAGCATGGTATAGAGGTGGGATGCTGCCACTCCATAATGAAGTCAAGTATCAGTCCTGTGCAACAATGACAGCTTTAACAAAGTTGCACACAGTTCAAAGAGCAGCAGGTGCAACATGGTTTACAGCAAAAGATTATTCAGCAGAGAAACGTTACAGCAGAATCAACTACTGCAAGATACTACAAAACAGAATAGTCTGTTTTACTTACTGTACTCAATTATTCCAGATACCAATGTTAGACAGTGTGAAAGTACAGATTCATTAAAAACACATGAGGCAAATACAATACTAGGGGGTATTTAATTGAAGCAGAGAAGATTTCACAGACTGTATCTGATCAGAGAGTCTGAAGTAACCAGCGGGTAAGCCCAAGAGCAAATTTTTACTCTGTATCCATCACTGGAAACAAGTTCTTTATAATTGCTATTGGTCCAAGCTTGCAATGGCCATCTGCTAAATTAATCTACAAAGGCTAACTTCCATAAAATCTCTTCACACGAGAAAACTGAGCATGTTAAAGATAGAAGTATGTCTTAAAAGAATGAACTTGTTTTAGCAGAATACAATAACCCTTTTGATTTATGAATTTCGCCTCCTTGTCTCAAGGATATCACACACTCACAGTCAAATATAATTGTGATTGCTAGAAACACAACATAATAAATGATGCTCTGAATAATAATTTTCAAGTTAAACTTTCACAGCAGTAACTGCTACACACACAAAGAGATACTCCATCCTCAATGCTTTCTCTTTGTGTACGTCTCTGCCTACCAGCTCTTCAGCATTCAGCTTTGGTGGTATCATTACTGCCGTACACATACAGTATCTGATAGAGATCTGTGCCACAGGATGTTCATAAATTGCTGTAAGAGTACATGTGAGTAACATGGAACTGGCCACCACAAAACAGTAAAAAATATTATGTATAAAATGTGGATGCTCTATGTAAAAGAGCAGAAACTGAACAAAAGAGAAATTTTGTACCCTGTAGTATCTATCTTTCCCTTCCAGCAATCTGGAGCTATTTTTAAGAAATAGTTATATAACTAAGTAGAACAATTTTTAGATTAACAGGTTCTATTTTACTCCCCCCAGATAAGAGGATAAAGCAGTATTCCAGAACAGCAGTCACGTAATCAGGCAACTTCATTGTGATGAAATAAAAGGTAGAAGTGAAAACTAACACTGCCACAGGGATTTTTTCCTTTGTGGTTGGTTGTTCCTTTTTTTAAAAAGTCTAGATTTTAACTTGCCTTTGCCTTTTTATGAAGGACATACACTGCTTCCAATTCCATTTTCCAACAACAAGCACTTAACAGTGAAGACATGCAGAAATCAAGTATCCCCCTAGGGCCTTCATCAATGGCTAAAGGAAAAAAATACTATGGATGTCACAATATACCTGTCCTTCTTCCTTTCTGAACCTGCAAGAAACCCATGCCACAAATACCACTTACTTCAACAGCCACCAGATACTCCCTCTTGCTGGCATTACTTCTTCATCACCAGCTAGGGATGACTAAAAAAATTGGAGTAACTTGGCCCAAGAGAACAAAAATCCACCCCTGCACTCCAGAGGGGGAAAATCCTAGGTATTTTTGTTCTATGTAAGAGAACATCCAGTAGCAGGAACATACCTACCCCTCCACTTTCCTATACCAAGACAGACAGAAGCTGTACTTTCTCAGGCTCCAAAGGAAACTGATTGGTATTATCCGAACTCTCTAGCTTACTCCAGGCACCACCTCCAACCACAGCATTCCCAGATTAGCTAGGCTGATGCCTTTCAGCAGCAAAACCACCTCACCTAAGACATGAGGGGAGGAGAAGGTGCATGTGAGGAAAGACTCACACAAGGGAAGTTAAAAGGACAGACTCCCTCTAACCCAAGGGACCAGCGCAAAACCTGAGGGTTCCCACAGAGCACTATCATTCCATGCAGTTAAAGCTTTGGTGTTGACCAAGGTGTATATCAATCCCTTACATTTTATTCGTAAGTACAGGCAGAAACAGAGCCTACAATTTCATGTCAAATAACTTTAGAAGGTTAAATCCCACTTACAACTTCCAAGGAGACTGGAGCTCCTGGCCACATTTTTGAGATCATTATGAAAGTTTAATCCCTGCTCCCATTAAGATGGTCTTTAGCTTAAAAATATAGTATTTAGTTTCATCTGGTACTCGTTCTGCTCACCGCTAAGTGGTGGATCTCTTATCTTGGTTCACAGCTCACCAAGAATAGCTCTGTCTAACATTAGCAGCAGCTTTCAGCTTTATGCCAGGCTACCTTCATCTTCATTTTCCCTCCCAACCTCATACTCTAACAGAATTTCCTCTACTGATTTCCCCAAGCCTTATACATAGTAGCTATCCTCCTAGCTTACCCCTGCATTCTCACTTTGGGAGACCCAGCCCAAACTCATAATCATAGAATAGAATCATTTAGGTTGGAAAAGACCATTTAAGATCATGGAGTCCAACCGTTAACCTAGCACTGCCAAAGCACCACATCTACATGTCTTTTAAATACCTCCAGGGACGGTGACTCCACCACTTCCCTGGGCAGCCTGTTCCAATGCTTGACAATCCTTTAATGTGTGACCTTTCCAAGTATCACACAGGTTTCTGTACAATAAGAGCACATGCATATGAGCTTTTACCCAGATGGAAAAAGAAATCCTTTCACAGGCAGAAGCAGGTGCTGTAAGCAGCCACTGCAGCGAGGCTGCCACGGGTCCAGCGAGGCGAGGATACTGCTTGATGGCTTTCACACTGCTTCACAGCAAGACAATCTCTGTCTGTCTCCTTCCTCCTGCTGCAGACAAAGGTCAGGCCAGGTCATGAAACACAGCCAGCTTGCCGCAGCACAGCCACTGCTATGCACCACTTGAAGTGGTTAATGTACCACAAGCAATTTACTTCGTACACTTTGGCAACACCTGCATCAAGCAGTAATCCCTTCCGGGGCCAGAAATCATCCCCAGGAATCCTAAAAATTCAACTTTAGCTCACTGGGGAAGTCTCTTCCCTTCAGATGCTGATCACCAAACAGTAGCAGAATAATATGTTGACAGTAGCTTATATGTTGACAGTAGCTTATATTCAACTGGAATAGGTCTGCTGAGAACCTATCAGTCTTGGTCTACGTAATTACTTACCAAGACTTGGGAAAATGCAAGACATTTAAAAAAAAAAAAAAAAAAAAAAAAACAAAACAACCAACAAAAACACCACATTTGGAAAACCCATAAAATAAATACACAAAAGAACAAAATACAATATTGCAGATATAAATCTAGTTCTCTATTTTCAAACTTTTAAACTCTTAGCTTTGTTACTCTACCCTTCATTTACCATACACATCTCTCTCCTTCTATTAAAGTTTCTTTGACACTTTAGGTCTTTGATAACAAATCAACAGCCTGCTCCACATGTAGGTCACCATACAGAACCCAGCTCAGGTCACAGAGGATTAACCATAAATTGGATTTGAGCATAGCTCTATATCCTACAGAAGAAGTCACTTTTTATACTTCAAAAAAATTAAGCATCATTATCCTTATTTCCCAAATGAAGAACAGGAGGAGAAGTGTTACAACAACCAGCCTGATGTCACTTCATAAAACTCATCTGCTTTCACCTGCTGCTCTCTACACTGAGCAATACTGGCTACCTTGGGATAATGTATGTATTTTAAGTTCCGCAAACTCAAGCAGGACAAAAAGAAGGAATAAACTAGGGGGAAGGGGTGGGAAGACCCACCTGGAATTCTCAGCATTGTCCTATAGCAACCAGAAACTTGATACTTGCCAAAGGAATTTGACATTTCTATTACTAACAGAAATGTTTCTGAAAGCAACAGCGGCAAGAAGAAGATATGGAAAAGCTACTGAATTCCACCCTACAAAACTGATTACAATATAATAAACACATGTGAAAAAAAACCTCAGTTTTCCTGCATCTTTTTTCCTGCACCATTTGGCTTTCACCATTTTGACTCTAGCTTCTAATTATTTTCTTTTTTCAGACACATCTGCAAACCATGATACTACGACTGACAATAACTCAGTGTTGTTCCATTTCTAATACACAATTTCTCTACAGCATAAAACAGACAGATTCACATTTCTGTAACACCCATAAACAATTCTCCGTCCAAGATCCCCACCTTCCCCACACACGCTCTGAGGACTTAATTTTGCTTTTTCTGGAGGACAGTTGATAGTTTGAGCAAATGTCAATAATACACTGGTAAAATTAGCAGTGTTAATTCAGAGGCTGTATTTAGAACTAAATCTCCCACTCTTAGAAGGACTTCTGTACTGTAAAAAACAAGCCTCCCATCCAGAAGGGAACTATACTTCCTTATATGTCCACCATCAAAGAAGTCACAAAAGACAATTTTGTAGGCTGGAGGAAAAAAAAAAACCTCACGTTTTTGCCATCTGAATAATAATACTCCAAAGTTTTCCTGGAATATATGTGCAGATCTTAATGCTTACCACCCTTTTTTCACTTGCTAGTAGTCCGTCTGTAAAGTAATGGTAGTTATATACTATTCACCTGAGCCTGTATGTCACTTTTTTGAGAAATACTCTGAAAATTAAAGGCCATTTGTGTCCTTTGAAAAAGGTTGGCTGAAAGATCTGGTTTTAGCTATAACCCACGCTTAAATAAACAGATACCAAATTAGAAGAGAAATGCATAACACCCAGTATCCAAGCTTTTCCTAACAAAAATATTTGGCATTGCAAATAATTTCTAAAAAAACCACATTAACAGCAATTTATTACTTCTCCAGCCTTTCACTAGCAATTCATTTCTAAAACAGTTATTGTTTCTCCCCCCACTGCCTATGCCAGAGAGAAGATAGAGCTTAGTGCCCTGAGATGACTATGATTTATAAAATTTTATGAATAAGCACGCTAATTAAATGAAAGTGACAAATCCAACTAAATCATAAGAGCAAGAAAATGTAAGTCATGATAAAGGTTTTAAAAGAATGTTTCTCATCCTGAAGGACCAAAAGTTCCTTTGACAACTCACATATATGTCAGGCACCATTTGGCCACCAAATCAATCCTCCCTGGTATGAAACACAACACTTGCTACAAATGATATAAACAGTCTCAGATTAAAAGATTTGATCCTCTGTAGAGAACAGACCTGTAACCAAACTCCAACTTGTGTATTTGAGATAATTTCTGCAGTCATTCAAGACAAAACATGCTAAAGCATTCAAAACAAAAAGAGGACAACACACACTCACAAAATCCCTCCTTGGTAAAGTTTTGGGGTTTGATCACCATAATTCTAAAAATCAGTTTGGCATCTCAATTCCCAACAGAGTGGTTTTCCTAGCACCTAAATGGGATGCTGGTTCAATGCCGACACACCTCCCCACATACCCACTGAATCTCCAGAATGACTGAGCACAGCCTTCATGTTTAAACAAAGCATATCATATGACATAAGAACTGCAAAGTTATTTTAAGTGCTGCTACCTGCAATGCTACCCAGTCTTCCAAGCACTAACTCCTAGACAATATTAAAACAGAAGAGGGGTTCACTGTTCACAAACAACTTGAACATGAAAAATCAGAATTACACTTTTCTTCAAAGAGTCTGATGATCTGCACCCCGTGAAAATTATTAGACAGAGGGTTTGTATGTCCATTTTGTTTTCTGATGTGCACAGTTACGAGTACAGAGGTGGGAGAGCAGAGAATGTTTCAATTGTTGCCTTTGTTAATGGAAAGAATTTAGTGTTTATAAATTTATTTCCAGTTGTTGGGTCATATATTTGGATATTTATAGTACTCATCACTATGGTATCCAAGCACATTAGCAGTGCTTTGACCCACACAGAACAATACAAAACTGTTTCTTCGCCACTCTCCAACCTATTAAGAAACACCTCAGTTGTGGTATTACTAGCACATTATGTTCCAGAAATTAAAAATAGAACTCTCAAAAAGCTACACTCAATTTCAAACCTTACTTTATGATCAAAACAAGCAGGAAACAAAGTATATCATAAAAGCTGGTGTGGGAGAAAACGCCTTACCAAGGACCTGCTCTCTGGCTCTGAAATAAAGTCAGTTCCATAACCCCTAGCACAGAGTCTGAATTGTCTATTTACAGGTATTTAAAACATAAAAAAATAAAAAAATTGTCTAATGATGTTAATAATTGAAGTCATCTTTCACCCCAGAGAAGCACAAGAGAGCCATTTTGCGCAATGCAGTATCTAATGTGTTCTCCAGTGTTACCTAATAGTACCAGTAAATCCCTAACATAGCAAATCGTAATGGCATTCAGCCCACATCCAAGCTACCAGGATGAAATCTGAAACTCTGCAAAGGGTAGCAATTTTAGAAGCTACATACAGATCTTCACATCACTACTCAAGTGGCAGAACGCTATTAATGCACTTCAGCTTTAGAAGGGTTGACACAAATGATTTTTTGATAAATAAGAACTACCATGCTTCACATTCTATAAAATATTTTTATGATCAACCACTGCTGAATTTCCTTTTGCATCTTGGGCTAGCATTTGTAGGCATATTACATACAATTACAATATTGAAACGACGGAGCAGAGGAAACAGAACTGTATCAATAACGCATTTATAAGCACTAAATGCAAGAACAGCTTTCTCAACAGAAACCCCAAATATTTGTTATCTGTCTTTCTGTACTGCACTTTATTTTTAGAATTTATTTGATATTCTCACTTATTACATATCAAAAATATCAATGATATTAGAAAAAACAAGCATGGTAACACATACAAACTCTCATATAATGCATATTAATGAAACTATCTATATAAGCAAACATAGAAGATAAATTGAGTGATTTAAGCAGCCTCACAAATCAGTAAGTTTCAGAGAAAGAAAAAAAAAAATCTCCATACTTCTCTAACTGTGATACAGGACTTCTGAAACACAGAACTCCACGACAGGTCACTCTCCAACACCTCCCAGCAGCTGGAATAATACGCACTCATGTAAGCAACAGTCTAATTAATGTTCTTCAACTTCTACAGTAAATTAAGGGTATACTACTCCCATAGGAGTATCGTACTCCCAGAGTCATATAAACAAGAATTCCTGGCAGTAAGTCACATATACGTTATTAATTCTAGTAGACTCTGCTACCTGCCAGAACTAACTAAATATTCATATATATTCATAATATTCCTACCTACTCTCAAATTCCCATTTCATTCCAGAACTTCAGAAATACTTAAGAGCTGCTGAGTTTTTCATACTCTTCATCTCCTTCCAAAATATTCCATCCCAATTTATGTTAAAAATTAAATGAAAATTAATTTCCATTAAAAAATAAACACATGGGTAAACACACAACCTGCAATTTTTGCTGTTCACTCATTGTTGTCTACATACATACCATATCTTCATATCCTGCAAGAGTTTGATGGTATCACTTACTGGTATTAGTCTTAACATTTAGAACAACAATGCAACTCTCCCAGACCTCATTTTACAAAGGAAAACAAGAAAAAAAAAAAAATCAACAAGAAAAGAAGGGAAAAGTGTTACAGCACCATCTCATAATGATACTCTAAAAGCAGAAATCTCACCAGTATAAATCAAGGTCTCTTTCTTCTCTTACTTATATATTATTCTTTTTAAGCCAAAAGATGATTCTCAAGACCACAGTTTTACAAGAATTGAGCCATTAGTAACATCAGAAGTTACAACAAAGACTATAAAATAGGAAGTCTGGCCAGAACCAACCTTTCACTGCTCTCCTTTTTTTAAGGAACTGACATTGAAAAGTAACAAACTGCAACAGTTGCGTCTATTATGGACTCCATGTAAAATTAACCAGCTGAGCATCCTGCACAGAAGTCCTCTACCATAGTGCCCTCAGCATCAAGGAGTAAGTCTTTTAAATACCTGGTGGAGGTGAGAGAGGTTTCATGGAAAGGTCTAAATGTGGAAGTCTGACCACTATCCTGCAGACCACTTCAAGTCAGATTTGTTTTCCCCCCGTCTTCTCCCTCAACCTCATTAGGAGAGAGAAGATGGGGCAGTAATGAGACCTGACCAGGAATACTGAAGCTCGGGACACTGATGGGAGTTGAAAGGAGAAAGAAAGTAACATAAAATAAAGTTCAGTTTATGTCTCACAGGGACAGCATGTTTTCAGTTCTACAGAAGCCCTGAATCATTTCACTCAGAAGTTTTTGGAAGCTGTATTATACAACAGATAGCCAAGTTTTTATCCAAAAGTGCTGTTGTATTCTTCACCAGGGATTTTTCTTCTGAGTACTTTTTCTCCTAGTCTAGACAGGGCAAAAGAGTTCTTCCTCCACAAGCAGTATCACCCAACAGAACAAACTTCTCCAGTGTAACTTACAAACTTACAGAAGAGCCATGATTTCCAAGACTCCACATCCATCAAACCTGCAAACAGCCTGGCCTTCCATTCAGTTCCAATCCAAAATGATCCTTCATGGATCTATGACATCAGATGAAAATAACCACATTTTGGAGGTGCATCTTTGTACTCCGAAGATTTTTTTTTTTTAGTTCTCCTCCCAGTTGGAAAATAGCTACACTTCATACCAACAGGACTTGTTTATACATTAAAGTAGAAAGTTATATAGAGTTTAAACATTCTAACTCACAGCTTACTAGTATGCATTACACACACATTTGGCACAGTAATAAATAAAGGTTGATTTTTAAATTATTGTTTTTAAGAATCCCATTAAAACACAAAGTTAAATAAAAAAAGGATCATTAAACTATACTAGACAATCTTTTACCTGCATGCTCCCTTTACTAAGTATCTGCACCATGAACTTGACAGTTCTTATTTTACTACTGCCAAAGGAAAAAAAAAAAAAGAAAAAAGAAAAACCCAGTACATCTCATTTGAATTCTCAATACTCTAAATTTTTTTCAGCTGGGCTTCTTTAGGCTATTAAAATTTCTCTAACACATGAGGAGAACCACAGCTGGTGATTATGGGTGCCCCAATGAATCCAACTCCCTTTCTATGCACTCTTGATGTGTTTTAATTCACTTTTCAAGATGAGCTACTCAGAACTAAAACCTTGCCATCATTGCCAACAGCAAAGTATAAGTGCATACAGACAGCTAATTCAGTGAGAAAGGAGTACTTCTAACCATATCACTTCTCAAATGAAAAACTTACTCCAAAAACATCTCTCATCCAGTTAAAAATTAAGTGTCTGTTCTTTAGAATTCATATCGAATATAGAACAATAAGCTATAATCCTGTCCAGAATCTCTAGGTGCTCCTATGGTAAAACTTATAAATGGGAAAACTGAAAGCTTCCTGCTACTTCATACAAAAAAATGCCATTGTTTACATCAGCCTAGAAAGATTGTTCTATTTTTTGGAAATACAAGATATTTTTAGCCTTTGACAGTGATAGACTAACCCCTGATGGAAAAGGATGTGCCACAAAGAGTTTATCATAGTTCATACAATTTAAGAAACACGCACAGGATGTTCAGTCTTCTGATTCACTGACCAACATCAAGAATAAAATCATCCTGTATACTTAAGAAGAGCAGCCCAAGCACAGTGAGGTGTGCACTGTTCTTCAAAGCAAGATACATCAAAAATATATGTATATATTTAAACTCTGTTTTATAATATCTAGACTTGCCAAAAACTACAGAAATTAATGCTGACCCAGTACAGTCCTGACCAGGAAAAAAAGCATAACCCACAACCCACCCACCTCACCTCCCCAAAACCATAAATACATAAATGGCAGATAGTTAAATTATTGGTCATGTTTGTCTTGGTAGTAGCAGACAAAATACGGGCCAACAACCAAAAACCGTGGCTTGGTAGGTTCAGGCTGGACATCAGGGAAAAATTCTTCACAAGCACTGGAACAGACTACCCAAATAGACTGAGGAACCTGTCAAGGTTTTCAAGAATCAGCCGAAGTCATGGCTGACCTGGTTTGTGTCAGTGATAGTCCTGCTCTGAGCACAGGGCTGGAAATGGTGACCTCCAGCAGTCTTTTCCAAACCACTTTTCTATGATTCTACAGCACAAAAATTTTCAGTGTAAATTCTTTTACAAGGAGACTAAAATCCTTATTTATTTTGCATTTTAAAAAGAAGTCTGCATTAAACTCTTTGCTTCCTATTCTGAGATCAGCTAGACTGTGGCATATAAATTATTAAGCATCATCTGAATTGCAAGAAGCCAACCTACACTCAGGTAGAATTTGTCACAGGCATTCCGTGCCAGGTGTGTCATACATTTAGGAGGTGATCATCACGTCACAGCTACATTATTATCCGGCAAGATGAGAGCAAATTTTTTCCCACTTCCATCCCTTTTCCAGAGCCACACTCTCAAGCAGACTATGTTGTGATCTCAAGCCAGGAATGTGGTTTCTTTCAAGACAGTATGTTCATGGGGAAAGAAAAGGCCTTCTGCAAACCACTGAATTTGTTAGCAACATCCTTACAAATTTTCTGTTCAATGCCACAAGAGCAAAAAAGTAAAATAAATATCCATCCAGGCATCTTGAGAAACAAGAAATATATTGTAATGTAAAGACAATTAAGAGGGAGGGAGATGCTAATTTATGTTTATGTAATCCACAAAGGCAAACAATTACTAAAACCTGTCAAGTATTGTTACCACTTTTTTCTATTCCAAGGATTAAGTGGAGAACAGTGTACAGAAGAGGATGCAGTTCCTGAACACCACAGGAATACCAGACATACATTAAACAAGAAGAAATTGACATAAAATTAGAATAGTTACTCCTGTGTTTTTTACAAGAACCCTCGGATTCCTACTAATTTGACAGAATCAGACCACTAACACAGTCTTTGGTCTAGTCCTCCACCACCATAACACTGTCATCCTGGTTTACAAAATCAAATTAATTTCTCTTCGAATCAATTCTGTTGAGATTTAAAAAACAAAAGCAAAACACAAAACAAAAACACAAACCAAATCTACAATTCTCTTTATCAAGCCACGTACTAAAATATCATCTCTATGAAAAACATCATTCTGGTTTTCATCGTTATTAGAAGAAACTTTGAAAAAGCTGCAGAGAAAGTTTCTGCACTAGAGGGAATAAAACACATTGCATTTTTTCTTGACAATCATCTTTCTCCCTCTAAGAACATACATCATTTTATTCTTACATATACACATAAGTTGCCTTTAATTTTTTTTTCTGATCTTGCTAGTTAATAGACATTTCTAAAACACACACACACACACACAGAAGACACTCTTTAGATCTATGCAACTAACATTTCTGACCAGGGTTGCCTCAAAGCATTTTTCTGCAGAAAAAGCTTGAACATTCCCTAAAAAGCTATTCATTACGTAAACTGTATTTGTTTTCATAAGCAGCATGAGGCATAAACTTTTCAACCAATTACACAGAATAACTACAATACAAGAACATAAAATTGCAGCGGAAAAGTCATCTTTAATGAAGCTTTCTCCCTCCAACAATTTCCAAGTAGTCAAGAGACAAGAACATACTTTTAAGAGGTTTATTATCAATAGAGGGTACTAAAATAAACCAGCAAACCTTCACAAAGCCTCCCTGTGGTCCCTTCATGAGAGGATTTACTATCATTGTGGGGTGGGAAACATTGGAGGATTTTACAGTAAAGAGAAAAGCTGTGGGGTTTGCTTGGGGGTTGTATAAAAAAAAAAAAAACCAAACCAAAACAAACCAAAAAAAACCAACCAACCACACCACAAAGAACAGGGTTAAAAAAACCTAAGCCAAATCAAGACACAAGTTTCCTCTCACAGCGGCCAATATTCTGCCATCCACAGGATGAGGCTCAACTTTTAAAACCCACTCTTTCAAAGCTTAAACATGCTTTTTTCAGTACTTTTTTCAAGTCATCATGACACAAAACAAAAAAAGGTATTTTTTTAAATTGAGACATATCCTAAGGTTTTCTTAGGAACTGGCTTAAAAATGCAGCATATTCAGATGTCCTATCTGTAGCATGATACTTTGGCTTCTTTATTGTTAAATTACAGAGATTAAAAGAGTTTCTCTCAAACGAAACAAGGAGAAACGGACAAGGGTCCCAACTCTCACCCTGCAATCAAAAGGCTATTTACTGCTCCATTTCAATGACCATCCTGTAGCCACAAGGGAACACAGGGCCTCCAGTTTTTAGGCTTTTTTTTTTTTCCTGGCAGTACCAACACTACTGATATTGTCTAGGTCTTAACAACAGAGCCACAAGAAAACAGATCTTAAGCAACAAGTTAATTTCAGACCAGTTCTGAACACAGTGCGGCTCTCAACTCACATATCAACTGCTGCTCCTCACAACAGGTCAGCTAGTGCTACCTGGCACATCCAAATGAATGCAAAAACTGGACAAGAAAGACTTGTCTCTGTGTTCTGTATAACCAAGACTTTCTTCAAACTGTGTACAGACTTCTTCCAGCTTATTTTAAAACAGCATCTACAGTATTATCTTTTGTACAAGGCTATAAAGCTGAATTTCAAATGGAGGAACATCTACTCAGGAGACGTTCTCACCTCCACTCTAATAAATTTCATACCAATTCCTGTTAAACACAAGTAGATTTTGAATTAAAAACTTTCTTTTTTCACCACATCCCTAAAACCTCACTACTAGTAAGAACAAAGAACAGCAAAATTATGAGCTATGAAAGAAATTAATTTGTTTATACACTTCTGCATTGGGAAGTCTTTTTTTTTCTTCCATTAAGACCCAACGTTAATGATGGATTCAATTTAGCATCCAGTCATTGCTCAATTTTCTTCAAACACTTTTATTTACAATTAATTAATGACATGCTACTTTTACATTTGCATTTTTATCTGAAAATATAAAAAAAAAGTAAACCTGGGTAAATGGGTTATTCCAGGTAACTAAGTGTACCTGAAGAAAGACACAAACCCTCAAGTCTCCAAAACTTCAGTACAATTACACTGTAGCACTCAGTATGAGGCTGTGAAAAAGGGTCACAGATTCTAGGTACCATGGAGAGAAACAAAAAGCAATTTCTACAAGCAACATGAGAACACAATGTGATGGTGTGAGAGTATGACCATTAGCTCCAGGAGCTTTGAAAGTGTCCAAGGACAACAAAAACATAGCAGAGAAAGTATTTAATGCCACAGCACATAGGTGACTCGGGTTTCATCTGCAATTTCCTCTTCAACACAGCAGGAAGATGAGATTATGGTTACTGAACACTTTCTAAGGACTACAATACTCACAAAAACTAACATCAACATGTACAGAAATAAATATTTAGGAGAACTTCTAATTACTGTAATATTGCCTAAAACTGGAATAATTTATTACAAAGAATAATCCAAGATTATCTTTATAGATTATCAAATCCTTTTAAACTAGACAGCCCTTGTTTTTCTAGGTTTATTTCAACCTCTGCTTATCTCAAACTACATGTTCTAGTTACCTCTTCAATCTGAACGAATGAAAAATGCATGTGTGTAACTTTTTAATGCAATTCCTAAAAAAATGAAAATAAATCAAAGGACCAGTAAGGAGGCAAAAAAAAAAAATCTATAATTAACTGAAAGACTGCTGATAGCTGTTGATAGCTCAGTGTAACATAAAAAATATGGATCAACTCCATCATCATCTCAATTCATAGTTTTCATACATTGTAATTTGCCAAGCACACATTTGAAATACACTTTCTAGAATAAAGGATTATTCCTTTTCAGTGGCAAAGCAGTGACCTCTGTGTAGCAGACTATACTTCTACAACACAGACTTCCATGACAGCTGACACAAATGAAACCACTGTCATAGAAATATCTTATCTGTCAGCCCTTTAAAAGGAAGAAAAGAAAAAACACGAAAGATTTTTTACCATGCTTGCATTGGGAAAAACCCACACCAATTTTCCTTCTAAATTTGACTGCGTAAGAAGCATACAAGATAAACATAAGAAAAAAATAAGCATATAAGAAAAAAGCACAGTGACAATAATTAATTGCTTTAGAAACAAAACAGTCACAGTTCTCTGAGGATTTTAACATATCAAAAGAAACAAACCTGCACCTATTCTGCCTGAAAATTAACAGGCCAGCTGTTACCCACCCCCACTCAGGTGAAGTTACTGCAACAAAACCCCCTATGAGCAGACAGGCAAGTATTCTTGGAGGCTTTTTTCCCCCCTTACCAGTCCCCACAATTCAAACTGTTTCATTCCACCCAAAACCTGGACCAGCTAGTAAGACTTGTCACTTCATAGAATCATAGAATGGTTTGGGTTGGAAGGGACCTTAAAGATCACCTAGTTCCAATCCCCCTGCCATGGGCCACTAGACCAGGTTGCTCAAAGCCCCGTCCAACCTGGCCTTGAACACTTCCAGGGAGGGGGCAGCCACAGCTTCTCTGGCAAACCTGTTCCAGTGTCTCACCACCCTCACAGGAAAGAATTTCTTCCTTATATCTAACCTAAATCTACTCTCTGTCACTTTAAAACCATTGCCCCCATCCTACCACTACACTCCCTGATCAAGGGCACACCCCCCCCCCCCCCACCCTTCCCTGTGGGCCACCTTTAAGTACTGGAAGGCCACTATAAGGTCTCCCTGGAGCCTTCTCTTCTCCAGGCTGAACAACCCCAACTCTCTCAGCCTGTCCTCATAAGGGAGGTGCTCCAGCCACCTGATCATCTTCGTGGCCTCCTCTGGACCCACTCGAGCAGGTCCATGCCCTTCTTACACTGGGGGCCCCAGAGCTGGACACAGGACTCCAGGTGGGGTCTCACAAGAGCAGAGTAGAGGGGGAGAATCCCCTCCCTCGACCTGCCGGCCACACTTCTCTTGATGCAGCCCAGGATACAGTTGGCTTTCTGGGCTGCGAGTGCCCATTGCTGGCTCATAGTCAGTTTTCCATCCACTAATACCCCCAAGTCCTTCTCCCCAGGGCTGCTCTCAATCCACTCATCGCCCAGCCTGTATCTGTGCTTGGGATTGCCTCGACTCATGTGCAGGACCCTGCACTTGGCCTTGTTGAACTTCATGAGGTTTGCACAGGCCCACCTCTCCAGCCTGTCCAGGTCCCTCTGGATGGCATCTCCCTTTCCTCCAGCGTGTTGACCGCACCACACAGCTTGGTGTCATTGGCAAGCTTGCTGAGGGTGCACTCAGTCCACTGTCCATGTCACCAACAAAGATGTTAAACAGCGCCTGTCCCAACACTGACCCCTGAGAAACGCCACTCGTCACCACTCTTCACTTGGACATTGAGCCGTTGACCACAACTCTTGGAGTGTGACCATCCAGCCCATTCCTTACCCACCAAGGGGTCCATTCATCAAATCCATGTCTCTCCAATTTAGAGACAAGGATATCATGTGGGGCAGTGTCAAAAGCTTTGCACAAGTCCAGGTAGATGACGTCAGTTGCTCTTCCCTTATCCACCAACTCTGTAACCCCGTCATAGAAGGCCACCTGATTTGTCAGGCATGATTTGCCCTTCGTGAAGCCCTGTTGGCTGTCACCAATCACCTCCTTATTTTCCATGTGCCCTAGCATAATTTCCAGGAGGATCTGCTCCAGGATCTTGCCAGGAACAGAGGTGAGACTGACTGGTCTGTAGTTCTTCCTTTTTTCCCTTTTTAAAAACGGGAGTTATGCTTCCCCTTTTTCAGGCAGCAGGAGCTTCACCGGACTGTCACAGCTTCTCAAATATGATGGATAGTGGGTGAGCCACTTCATCTGCCAGTTCCCTCAGGACCTGTGGATGCATCTCATCAGGTCCCATGGACTTGTGCCACCTTCAGGTTCCTTAGATGGTCTCGAAGCTGATCTTCTACAGTGGATGGTTCTTCATTCTCTCAGTTCCTGCCTTTGCCTTCTGTGACTTGGGCAGTGTGACTGGAGCACTTGCCAGTGAGGACTGAAGCAAAAATGTCATTAAGTACCTCAGCCTTCTCCATATCCCGGGTAACCAGGTCTCCCGTCTTCTTTCAGAGAGGGCCCACATTTCCCCTAGTCTTTATTTTATCACCAACGTACCTATAGAAGCTTTTCTTGTTGCCTTTGACATCCCTGGTCAGATTTAATTCTATCAGGGCTTTGGCTTTCTTAACCTGATCCCAGGCTGCTCAGACAGTTTCTCTGTATTCCTCCCAGGCTACCTGTCCTTGCTTCCACCACCCTCTGTAGGCTTCCTTTTTGTGTTTGAATTGCTTTGTGTTTGAATTAAATTGCTGCGTATTTCTCATACAGACACTTAATTCCCCTAACCTGAAGAAAGTCATTGATGAAGGAAGCAAGATGGAATAACTATGCTTCATGTAAGAGTGGTCTCTGAACATTGTTCTTTCTCACTGCTGCCTTTTGTACTGCCAAAACTGATGTAATTTACCACACAAGTGAGGCCCTGCAAAAGGTTCTCTTTAACAGAGAGCTTTTACATTGCAACTTCAAAGGTTTTTTATAATAATTCCTTATCATCAGTGCACTGAAATCACAGCTAAAATAAAGAACGACATTAAACACACTAACTGGACTTTACACTATAAAAAAAAAGTTTTATCTGTGCATACATTACGGTAGAAACAGGTCTGTCGAACAAAGACTAGAAGCAAAGCATCAGCCCTCCAGAAATAGATAGTGTTGTAAAACTTAAAAACCAGGGATTTACAAACCTTTCTACTGGGGATGCAACCAGCCTTCTCTGTCAAGTCCCAAGCTAGAACTCCAGTCAGCAGCAACAGGTCATTTCTGTCTCAGCAGGAAGCTACAAGCAACTCACTGCCTACATTCCAAATCACTACAGCTTAAGTGCACTACTTTGTCTATAGTGGAAAGGATTAAAAAGGGGTCCTGTGATTCTTTCAGATAAGGCTGCAAATGCTAATTGAATATGTACATCAAATATTGAATAGTTACAGAATACATTTCCAGCATTCATACAAAGGTAGTTTAAGGCTCAAAACGTTCCTCTCTTGCTATTCTCTGAAACTGATCTCACTTTCAGAGTGGTTTTTCAGTTTCTTTCATGAGATCCTGAGTTACAGAGCTGATGAATGCATGTAACAGTAGCAAGGAAAAGTGATAAGTCCTCCATGAAATCTCTCAGCAAAGATGTATGATGCTTGGCATGCCCAGGTCTCATGATACTAACCTAAATATAGACAAGATCACTGTGTGATGCTCCTTGTTTTCCCACCAGCAAGCCAGATATTCACCGCACTTGAAAAATACAGATTACAGGACACATTAAAAACAACTCCCCAAGACTTCGCCTTAGCATGATGTGAATGATACGGAATAAGGGGCATAGATTCTAATGGGTTTGGCTGGGACAGAGTTAATTTTCTTCATGGCAGCTCCTATGGCGCTGTGTTCTACACTGGTGACCAAAACCAGTGTTGATAACACACCAGTGTCTTAGCTATTGCTGAACAGTCCTTTCTCAGCATCACAGTCTCTGCTACCCTAATTTAGGAGAAATTTCACGATCGTTTGCCCTTGTTCTTGTGGGAGACTTCCCAGACATCTGCTGGAAATACAGCACAGCAGAGCGAGACCAGTCCCGGAGATTCCTGGAATGTGTGGGAGACAACTTCCTGACGCAACTGGTGAGAGAACCAACCAGAGAAGGTGCCCTGCTGGATCTCCTCTTTGTGAACAGAGAAGGACTGGTGGATGATGTGGAGGTCGGAGGCCGACTAGGGCACAGCGATCATGAAATAATAGAGCTCTCTATTCTTAGAGAGGCCAGGAGAGGGCTAAGCAGAACTGACATCCTGGACTTCCAAAAGGCTGACTTTGTCTTGTTTAGGCACCTGCTTGAAAGGATACGTTGGGAGATGATCCTGAAGGGTATAGGGGTCCGGGAATGCTGGGCACTCTTTAAGAAGGAAGTGTTAATGGCTCAGGAACAGGCAGTACCCAGGTGCTGTAAGAGAAGCCGGCAACAGAGAAGACCCCCCCTGGCTGAACAGGGAGCTTTGGCTGGAACTCAGGGAGAAAAGGAGAGTTTACAGACTTTGGAAGAAGGGACTAGCCACTCACAGTGATTACAAAGAGGCTGTGAGGCTATGCAGGGCAGAAATCAGGAGGTCTAAAGCCCAGCTGGAAATTACCCTGGCATCAGCAATCAAGGACAACAAGAAATGTTTCTATAAGTATGTCAACAGCAAAAGAAAGACCAGGGAGAGCCTCCATCCCCTGCTAGACGCAGGAGGAAACATGGTAACAAGTGATGAGGAGAAGGCTGAGGTGCTTAATGCCTTCTTTGCCTCAGTCTTTAATAACAAGACTAGTTGTACTGAGGGAATCCAGCCTCCTCAGCCAGAAGACAGAGACTGGGAGAACAACCCCCCCGCAATCCAGGAGAGAGTCAGTGACCTACTGCATCACATAGACACACACAAGTCTATAGGACCTGATGGGATACACCCGAGGGTGCTGAAGAAGCTGGCTGGGGTGCTCGCCAAGCTGCTTTCCATCATTTACCAGCAGTCCTGGCTGACTGGGGAGGTCCCGACAGATTAGAAACTAGCCAGTGTGACGCCCATATGTAAGAAGGGTCGGAAGGATGATCCAGGAAATTACAGGCCTGTCAGCTTGACGTCGGTGCCTGGGAAGCTGATGGTACTCAGGATGAGCTGCTCCATCATACAGCACATGCGGGACAACCAGATGATCAGGCCCAGTCAGCATGGGTTTATGAAAGGCAGGTCCTGCTTGACAAACCTGATCTCCTTCTACGACAGGGTGACCTACTTACTGGATGAGGGAAAGGCTGTGGATGTAGTTTATCTCGACTTCAGTAAGGCCTTTGACACCGTTTCCCACAGCATTGTCCTGGCGAAACTGGCTGCTCGAGGCTTGGATGATCGCACGCTTTGCTGGGTAAAAAACTGGCTGGATGGCCGGGCCCCAAGAGTTGTGGTGAACGGAGTTAAATCCAGTTGGAGGCCGGTCACGAGTGGTGTCCCCCAGGGCTCGGTTTTGGGGCCACTCCTGTTTAACATCTTTATTGATGATCTGGACGAGGGGATCGAGTGCACCCTCAGTAAGTTTGCAGACAACACAAGTTGGGTGGGAGTGTTGATCTGCTCGAGGGTAGGGAGGCTCTGCAGAGAGATCTGGACAGGCTGGAGCGATGGGCTAAGGCCAACTGCATGAGTTTCAATAAGGCCAAATGCCGGGTGCTGCACTTGGGCCACAACAACCCCCAGCAGCGCTACAGGCTTGGGGAGGAGTGGCTGGAGAGCTGCCAGTCACAGAGGGACCTGGGGGTGTTGATTGACAGCCGGCTGAACATGAGCCAGCAGTGTGCCCAGGTGGCCAAGAAGGCCAATGGTATCCTGGCTTGTATCAGAAATAGCGTGGCCAGCAGGGACAGGGAAGTGATCGTACCCCTGTACTCAGCACTGGTGAGGCCGCACTTTGATTCCTGTGTTCAGTTTTGGGCCCCTCACTACAAAAAGGACATTGAATTACTCGAGCGTGTCCAGAGAAGGGCAACAAAGCTGGTGAAGGGTCTGAAGCACAGGTCGTATGAGGAGCAGCTGAGGGAACTGGGGTTGTTTAGTTTGGAGAAGAGGAGGCTGAGGGGAGACCTCATCGCCCTCTACAACTACCTGAAAGGAGGTTGCAGAGAGCTGGGGATGAGTCTCTTTAACCAAGTAATGAGTGATAAGACAAGAGGGAAATGGCCTCAAGTTGCACCAGGGAAGGTTTAGACTGGATATTAGGCAGCATTTCTTTACAGAACGGGTTATTAGGTGTTGGAATGGGCTGCCCAGGGAGGTGGTGGAGTCCCCGTCCCTGGAGGTGTTTAAGAGTAGGGTCGACATAGCACTGAGGGATATGGTGTAGTTGGAAACTGCCAAGGCTAGGTCAAAGGTTGGACTAGATGATCTTCAAGGTCCTTTTCAACCTAGATGATTCTATGATTCTACCCAGCGAGGGGGTGCAAAAGAGGTTGGGAAAGGACACAGCTGGGACAGCTGACCTGAAATACCGAAGAGATGCCATACTGTGTAATGTCATGCTCAGCAATAAAACGGCGGGGGGGGGGGGGGGGGGGCAGTTTTGTTCCAAAGTATTTGTTGCTCAGAGACAGGCTAGGCATAGGTCTGTTGGTGGTGCTTTTACATCACTTGATTTTTGGTTGGTTGTTTTTTTATTTCCCTTAAACTGTCTTTATCTCCACCCAAAAGTTTGGGTTTTTTTCCTTGCTTTTGCTCTTTTGATCCTCTCTCTCTCCCATCCCACTGGAGGGGGGGGGGGGGGGGGGCAGCGCTTACCTGCCAGTGCGGGACAACCCCCCCTCCCCCCCCCCCCCCCCCCAATCTTAAACGCATTCATTCTGATATCAGTCAGTGACATAGCTTCCAAAATATGTACGATAGGAATAACTTTTTGCACAGTATCAAAGTGAATGCTGCCAAATCCTAAGTAAGCACAATTTATTTGCAAGGAGTTATTTCTGATTAGAACAAACAAGTAATTTTTCTAAAAGCCAAGTACTGGTGTTAGCTGAAGGCAAAATCCACCAAGTTCACTGGGCAGAACACTCCCACTAGCTAGAGAAAAAGCCTGCTAGTATTTTTTATGTAAAGCAAACTGAGCATGTGCATACTGTAAGTTTGTTTCTATGGAGAAACTATCACAAAAGGCAAAGTATGAAGTTAAAGCAGCATCTATTTCTCTCTGCAGAACATTCACATGTGGAACTAGTGAGTGCCTTTAGATTAGTTCAAGCCAACTTCCAATTCAGAGTATACAGATTCACACAGGGAGCACGCTACTGTCATTTGAAGCAACTTCTTCATGTCTTATTTTAGTGGAAATTTATTAGCATCATTTTTTCCTATCCATTAAATCCTGAAAATAGAGTACTAGAATTCTGAAATAACCCATGTTTAAGTTTTGTTTAGATCCTACCAAAAAAACCTAGAAAATAAACAGCCAATCTCTGAGCATTAATATTTATATTCCCCTCAGATATATAGACACTTCATTCTACCAAGAGATGACAGTACATCTTATACAAAAAACAGAGCCTAATACAGGCTTAAGTGAAGTGCGCATTTCTGATTGTCAGGATAGATAATATCCAACACAATAAGGCTGACTCAGAGGGCAGGACACTGCTTCACAACGTGAGACTTGGCAAGCAGGGAGGAAGGAAAAACCAAGGAAAAATGCCTCAAACCTAATTATTTTCTATCCTCCAAATAATCAAGCTACTTTGCCAAACTTATGCCAATACTTGCCAGGATCCAAAGGCACAGAGATTAACCACAACTTGATCAAGTTCAGGGACTTCTCTGAAAATCCATCATCTTCCAAAAACTTACAGAGCACAGTAGACAATGAGCACAAAGTACACTACTAGCTCTCAAGATCTAGAATCTTCATGCCATTGCACCTTCCTGACATCAAAACTGATAGCGCAGACTAGTATTTGACCTGTACACATTCTCAACCCCATTATCCTTAGCAGCGTGCTAAACTAAAGAACCCCCCCGCAAGATACTCAGACTTTGTCTCCTGAAATTCAATTCTGCTTTTCACTATTTTCAATAGCTGTATTTATTAACTTTTTTTCTTTTTGCTGAAGGAAAAAAAGAAGAGTGTTAGAATACCATGCTCAGGACCTTCTGGAAGAGGAGTGCTTGAAATAGCAAAATCAAGTATCTTTGGAGCTGGATCATGTTCCCAGGCGTATCAAGAAATGCTACAATTAAATTGAACTAATTAGATTTTTTTAATCCATTAAAGTTAACATATTCAGTTCAAAATGAGAGACAAGAGACTCCTCTGGGTCTCATAATGTTAAAACGAGTTCCTATTCTATCAGTTAAGCATTCCAGAGAAGTTGTATCTACACAAAATGCAGTGACAATTATCAAGCATGCTGCATGTAGTCCACGATACACCCTGAACCATCACTTGTGAAACTCCTCTCCCAAAGTCAACCTCTATATACAGCGATGGAACAGCGTTTTAAATCGTGAACAGATGACGCTTATTCAGATTTCTATATGAAAAGAAACACAATTACCCATCCATCTTAAATCAACACTTCTACCAGGGGGCGGGGGGAGGGAAGTTTAAAAAGTTTTTTTAAAAAGTTACGAGCAGAATGCAACTCCCCAGTATAAAAGTAGTAATTCATTCTCTGCATCTGATCTCTCTTTCCAGGAAAACAACACACTATAAATTTTCATGCCTATTAGTTTGCAACCAGAAATGATAAATCAAGAATCATATTTAATAGTAAGGGAGAAAGATCTGCTTTATAAGGAACTTTCCACTGCACAGCAAGCTTATCTGATGGAAGAAAATGTTTTAGCCTGCAAGAGCCACGTGGGCCCTGTATCTTGTCACATCGGTATCTAGTTCTTACCCCTCAGAACGTGCACAGGGGAAAAAACCCTGCTGGGGTTTGTAGCCCATTTAATTTCTGATAAGACCCTCATTCTCTAATTAGGTAACCCAAATAAAAACAGTCTCAAAAATGCTTAAAATATAGACTTCATGTTTCTTATGTAAAGCGTACTGAAAGAATGGTTATACAGAGATCAATGGATGACTGGCACAGGTGTCACAGTGATTATTAAGAACTGGACGTATAATGGAGAATAGGAAACATGGTGCCTCATGAATGCGTTGCATATTTCCATACAAGTATCTCAATGCCTTTTTCCTAATAGATACTGTAAATTGTAAGAGAAGCACCTTAATCTAGACCACACGTTTAATGTAGACAGTGAGTCTGAGAAGTCATAATTTAGAAGTTTACCACAATCTGCTTCCATTTGAAAGACTTCTGAGTTGCACAAAGATAAAAGACACAAGATCCTGTAACTGAAAGTTTTCAGAACTTTATACCTGCATTTTTTCATTATAAGAGAGGGTTTTTTCTGCCACCCACCTCCCCTTAATCTTCTTTCCTCTTTTAGCTTCAGTTCTGAAATAGTAACAACGACCTTTTGGTCAAACTCTGAAGTTTAAGAGACAACCTAAATCTAAAGAACCTAAACATAGCATAGCTGTTAGGTGTTGAGAGCTATCTTTTGTCCCTATAAGCATAAGCCACAAATGTTATACCTGCCAATTTCAGAGTTGCCAGTGAGAAGGAAAACTCACTGAAGAACAAGACCATTCAGATAGTCTTTGCTGATAGTTGATCAGCTGTCAGCCACCAACTAAAACCTTTTCTTCCACACAACTCATCCTGAACACAATCTCCTACTCTACCAGAAATGCAGAAACTTTTCAACAGTTTCACAGGGCTCTACATTTCACTTCCACCATATTTCTTAACAGACAATATGAGATTTTTCTGAAGACTTAGCTGCAAATCAATGCCCGAGAGTAAACTATTCAGGCAGACTTGTACAGAACAAGTTGAAAACAGCAATAAAGGAGTTGACTTACAAGTAGAGTTAAGTTTAAAAAGAAAAAAGAACCTGGAAAAGACCATATCAAAATCTTTTCCTCCTCCTCCATACAGAATACAATAATTACTTTTATCTCACTCAAAACCTGATCTGAATCCAGAACCACTTACTGACAGGAAACCCACAAACCAAACAACCATGTTAACTGTAGTTTACACAGAGATAAAATGCCTTTTTATCCTTAAATTAAGAGCACTCTGAATTAAAAAATTTAGATCTATTCTACCCAAACTAACATCTCCACATTTATGGTTTCTAAATTTCTCTCCTCAGATTCCCCCAGTGCACATCAACATTGCTCAACTTCAACAGTGAAACTCCACTAATTTTTCAGTTCCCAATTTTCCTACCTTTGCACAACATAATATACAAACAACCAACTGAATACATTTTAATATGTAAGACTTCTCTTCCTCTTATCTTTGTCAAAACCCATCTCACCTCTAAACTATATAGGTTTGAGCCAAACACAAGAGCTACTTGGCACTATTCTTTAAACCTCACACTTTCAAAAAGAATGAGTGCTCCTGAAATGAAGTACGAGTAAAAAGATGAATTTGAAGGAACATTTAAGATGAAAGGGAAATCAGTAAACACAGATTTTAAATGCATCTGAGCTCCATTATCTGCACCAGCATATTTACTAGTAACCACACATCTGTACAACTGAATTCACCTGCAACTTCCAGAATTAAAGCAGATGTTAATGTTAATTCTGTGGCAAGGCCACGTTTCATTCTCTGAGCATTGTTAAAAATTGTAATGATCTGCTGACTTGTGAAAAAAATTTTCCTCTGAAAAATCCCCAAGGGCTTCTTCCAAGCACCACATTGAGAGCAGATGGCCAGCATCAAGTCTGCAATTACCAGTCTGGCCTGGCAGTTCCACAGATCACAATGATACTCTTTTCTTTGCATGGATGTGGGGAGGGGGCAGCTTGACAGATGCAGACAACGAGGTATCATAAGCAACAGCACTTTCCACTAAAAACATACATTCAGTTTCCAAACCTGTCATATGCTCTTTCCATTAACTTTCATTTTACATTTAGGTTTCCCCCCCTTTTTTCTGTAAGGTTTTCTTTTCAGCTACTGCAAGTTTTTCAAACAAGGTGCAGGAAATCAATAACATTAAGTATACATTGTCAAGCATTGCCAAAGGTGCAAACTTCATGAACTATCTATTGGTGCAACTTTCCCCTGCTTTATTTTACTTTGAGAAACCCCAAAAGCAGCTCGTAGCAAAGATCTACTAAAAGCAGGCAAACGGACAGAGTTATTAGTTAACTGGTAACATGCCTAACAAACTTGTGATTGTATCAGTGTGCCATCCCTCTTCCCTGCCCCCAAGAACAGTTGTTCTGTTCTCCTCTTTAGCCAGGAGAACATCTGATGAGGAGGTGCTGTTTCATTTCCTCTCCTTCCTCCCTCCCCTCAAATGGGGAAGCCCTCAAATGGGGGGAGGGGAGAGCATGTTTTTAATTCAAATGCCGCATCTTAAAATACTACTGTGCAATACCTGGGTGAGTCTGATTGTAAATCTGTATATATACACACCATGAGAGCGCTTTATTCCCCTTACATCTCTTAAAAAAGAAAAAGCAAGGAAAAAGCAGTAAGGCTTCTGCCTTAATAACCATTACTATTCCAGGTTTACACCCAAGAATTTGAGTATTTGAGCAAAACCTTTATTTTGCTAAAGCTAATAAAGGTTTAGAAATGAAAGTAACCAGAAAGCAAACCAGGGGGACTCTCGTATGGAGTTCCTTTCCAACTGACAGATGCAACAGGAAGAGGGTGGAAAGGATTTCCTTGTGTGCAAAGAGGCCTGACAGACTTAACTCTGAGGCATTCAGACTGCTCCTCAGGAATGCTCAAGGCCCCTTATAGACTTCTGGCTCTTACACTGATTCAGCATTCCTTACTTCACTTCTACTACTTCTTCCTCATTTCACCTACCCTTTTTTAAAAATCTACCAAGCATAGAAAGGCGCTAGAGAAAAGTATATCACGGTCCTGCTCTTGTACCTTAGTCTTGAAAAATCTTACTGGGAAATAAGGCTGTGCAAGAAGAAAACCTCAAGCCTTATTACTGCCTAGTCTCACTCCCATTCAGGCTTAATTCCAGTGACACATTCCATAGGGAGGGTGCCAGTGTTACGGAGATGCTGCTACCTTAGAGTCTGAACCCCTCCCTGATCAGATCAACTTTGAGAAATCATGATGTAGTCCAAACTAAGTTTTAAAAATCTTTAGATACTGTTGATGCTCCTTAAAGATCTTTGACTATGTGTCAAATGCCATGCAATAAATTGTAAACTTATTTCCCACAGAAGAAAGAAGTGAGAAGATAATACACCCCATATTCCTCCCAATGAGTAAGCTTTCTTTGCTGACACACACAATAAATACCAGAAAGCATTGTCCTCTCATCAACTCCCTGAAACGTTTCTCTGCTTTTATCACTTGTTTATCAAGTGCTGTAGTAGGGGATATTACTTCCCTGTATAAATCTGACTTCTTGTAACTGCAATTATCAAAAGATCTAACACAAGTACCAAGCTTTGTGGCAGGGATGCAAGTTAACGCACACAACTCATGCAGAAGTAAATTCATTAAACCTCACCAAAACAATTACTTGGTCCAGACAGCAAAACAAAGAACTGCATGCACTCAACAGCTTTGGAAAAGTACTGTTATTCTGGGAAACATACCTTTAAAACATTTTGGATTGTTTCTCTCTTAGAAACATCCAAAACTTAACAGTGTCAACTCACCTTCCACACTATCAGAACAGGAGGTACCAATCCCAGTGTCCCCGCTGTCGGAAGCTATACTGTGTCTTCTGACAGGATTGCTTTGACTGCTTGATGAAATGGTTGTGGACTGCCACAGGGATTCAGTACCAGGTAACCATCCCACTGAGGAATAATCTGAGCCTATAAAGAAGGAAGCCAGAAGTCTGTCATTACAGATACAGTACAGAAGTCAACAACAAAATACTGGTCAAGATGAAAACTGAAGCCTATGTTTCACAGTTCAGGTTTGAGCCAGACTCTGTGCCAATGTTTTGGGTTTTTTCTGTTTTTTACTAAAATCCTTTTGCTAGGTGGAAGCTTTCCAAAAACTTCCAGTATATACATTTTTATTATTTAAAAACATGACCCTTAAGCTGTTCTGGCACTAACTTTAACAAGACATTTATTATACAACTCCTATCCTAGAAGTGATTTTCAACTCAGAGCAGAATTTTGCATTGCAAGCATTTAAATAGAATCAGAAAGATGAACGAATTTTATGACAGAAACCAGTTAAAGATTTGGCCAGTGAAATACAGTCATTTCCAACTGTGTGTAAACCACATGACCTAGGTGATAAACTAAAGCCAGCAATGAAATTGTTAACACTGATATCTAAAGTAATTATGTCTCACTCTTATCAGTCGTTTCCAGCTATCAAGAGATACACTACCAGCTCAAGCAGGCACATAGTAGCCACATACAAGCTGTCTTTGTAAGACATTTATCCATCTAGGTTTGTTTTATTTTGGTTATTTTAATTTCTTTATTTAAATAATCATTAAAATATTAAATTTTAAAGTACAATTCAGTGCAGCAAATAGTTTCTCTGTTCAAGGAATTTTTGAGAATGTGTGGCCTACTTTATAGTCAGTCTCGAGGGAAAAATACACCACAGAGTACAACCCCAGAGGACCATCACAGTTTTCAATAGTCAATATCTAAACCTGAGCATTGTTTTCAGGCAAAATACTGATCATCATGTTCACACTCCAAACCAGCAGAGCCACATGAAGATCCTTGGGAAAAAACCATGGCCTGGTCTTGATTTTATATATAATCACATACAAACACCCCTCTAGCAGTTAGCTTTGCATAACACTTTCAGCAGGAAATGACTCATGAAGTATCAGTTCACATACAATGTCTCTTATGCTACATATGGTTATTTTTAGGTCATTTAAACATTTTCAGCAGTGTCCATCCAAAGTTGTAACAGCAATTTGCATCTGCAATGACATCTGCAGATCATTGCTATTTCCAGCTGTACTTGTTTCCCAGTAAATAAAATAGTTTAGAAAAGGATGCAAAAATGAATACATGTGTGTATAACCTACCCCACATATATATGAATACATACATATTCCCCATATAGCATAAAGATCTGCTAGTCAAAGTGATAACAGCTGCTCGCCAAGTCACTTGCAAATTGAGGAATACAGTACATGCTTCCTTACTGTATGCACTAGTTAACTCTAACATGGCATCTAAGACAGTCTACTTTCTGCCAGTAGGTTCTTGGAGGTCTTAGATATGCCTGTCCATCTCATTTGTCTCAGCTTCATTCTCCTTTGAGGTTACTGCCCTTTCTTCCCTTTAACATGTTTTCCTATCTTTTCTAACAGTTCAGAATCACTCAATTCTCCTTTCCCTTCATTCTACTTTAGCCATACCTTGTGCAACGTTTTTTCTTCTCTTTCTTAAACTTTTTGCTTTTCCTCGCCAAAAGTGTCTTATCTCTTAATTATTTCATTAAGTAGCTTTCAAGTCTAAAAGGGTGAGGCAGCAGAACAGAAGATCAGAGGAGCCAGACATGAATGAGACAGCCCATGGCTCACCAGTCACACCCTGTAAGGAAGTCCCAGCCAAGATCCTAAGCAAACACCGCTCCAGGTGTCATTCGTCATACCACCCTCTCTGTGTCATCATCTAACATACCGAAATGTGATAGTTTTGCATACAGCTAGTGAGAAACTGGGACATTTCTCCCTCTCCTACCATCCAACACATTTTTCACTGCACACTCTGGCTGCTTTGGGAACAGTAATTTTTCCATCCCTCCCTCTAAATAGGTCTAGTTTCCACAAGAGTTCCACTTCACACTTCTCAAGCGGTATCTAGCTATTCCAGCAAGAGTAAAGTTGACTTATGGGAGCCTGAGCTAATTAAGCCAGAGACAGTTCTGATTTAGGAGACATTTAAGATATGTTTATAGAAGAGAAATTTAGTTTCATTTATCCTTTATTATGCTGTTCTCCACAATACAACTCTTCAGTGACATTTCAGCTTTTATGACATTAAACAAGTGTTAAGAGAAACGCAGCAGATAATGCTGTGGTGATTTAATGTGCAGTAGTGGTAGCATTAAGTCTCAAACTCTTTAGATTTCTTCATTAGACAAATGTTCAAGTACCTATAACCATCCATATACAGCCCCCCACCCCCACCCCGCCCCAGTCCAGCTGCATCTTGAACGCCTTCAGTGACACAAGTTCCACAACCTCTCTGGGCAGCCTGTTCCAGCATTTAACCACCCTCCATGCAAAGAACGTTCTCCTAACGTCTCATCAGACTCTCTCGTGTTCCAAACATTTGCAATATATCCCAAAAGATACAACAATACAGTGCAACTAGACTCAACAAAAAGGGTTAACATACTAGAGGGGGCAAACAGTCATCTCCAGAGGGATCTCTGTAGATACTGTAAGCTGAGGAAATAAAAAGCATCACAAAACACCCTACTATAATCTATTCTCAATTTTACACCTACACGCACACAGCCTGGGGACACATCAAGCCCCAAGTGTGGCGCTGAAGCACAGGTCCAGGAGGACTTGCTGGCAAAACACAGCATTAACGCAACACTCTGTGGAGCGCCTTTGCACCTGGGGGCTGTTCAGCATTTCTAAGTTAATTCATGAAGCCTGATTCTCGAGCTGGCAGGCCTGAATAGGTAAGCGCTGGTACACATCCATAGCTACACACAGATCAGCATGAGGCCTGTAGAGTTTACTAGCTCTGGCTCAGCACAGGCCTGCCAGATCCCATCTGGCTCTCCAGGGAAACACTCCAGTCTCTCTGCACGGTGCTCTGGGCTCCAGAAGGATCTCTCCACTCAGGTGCTCCCTCTTGCTACCCCTTGTAACGCACAGCTGGCTGCACGCAGCAGGAGAGCGCCCACGGTGCTGTCACTAGCATCGTGCCTTCCCTTACAGCCATCCTGTACACAGAGGCATGGACAGGGGCTGGCATGGATGGGAACAGTCATTTTCCTCACTCACTGGGCTCCTACAGTTCAGGAGCAGACTCTGCATTTAAAAGGGATATGTCCCAAGAAAGAGAATTGGTTTAGAATTTGAATTTGACTAGGTAAAGAGTATGTGCTTTTTAACCTATTCTAGATGTGCCAACAGAACATGGTTGCATGTGATCACTTCAAGAAACGCTTTCTCTTTGCCTCCCACAGAAGTCCTGACATTAAATGTGCTGCATTTTTTTAAAAAAGGGAGCTAATAACACGTTCCAGGAGTCTACATTTTTTAATGTTTTATGGCGTGTCCACATCATTGTTTTACCTTGCTGACCTAATGGTGATTCTGCACAATAGAAGGCCATTACAAAAACAAACTGTCTACATGAAAAGAAGCTTTTCAAAGCTAATTGAAGTCGCTCCCATAAATGGCCAAATAAAAGCAACAAGATAGTAGAAACAGACTCAGTAATTAAGTCTCAACAGTAAGTCATGTGTATCCAATTCGAAGTGCCAAAGAGCAGGCCTCCTCCCCATCGCTCAGGGAAGGTAATTACCCAAGTTGCAATAAAGAAACACAACCCATAAAATAAGACATCATTAGTCCAAGCCACTATTTAAGAATTCATTTATCAGTTTCATTATTTGAAACTGACCTTCCAAGCCAAGTCCTGAAGAATCACCAATCACTATGCACCCTGCTTTATGCTCCCCATCTTCTTTTCAACAGTTCTCTGTAAATACATGATCTTTCATGCAGCAAACAGCCGACACTAAAAGAACCAAGCATAAGAGGGGGGGGAAGATACACAGGAGTCCCCATGCTGCTTAGCTAGCACACCTGCTTTACCCTGCTGCTCTAATCTCAAACCTGCCAATCAACAGCTAGTGTCCATCTGCCCAAGATACAGAGTGGGGCAAGAAAAGCAACAAAAATTTCTAATAGATATTTGTGGTGCTAAACTGCATATTACCATCTGCCTACAATCACTCCTTACTGGGTCAGGAAAATCTACCTTTCATAGCATTTAACAGAAAAGAAAGGAAAGTAGTGTCAACATACCTGGCTGTGATTTCCAAAGACAAACATGACAAGTAAAATACATCCAAGATCCCAAACAAATCTCAGAGGGAGCCTTGTTTTTACAAACAGTTGACTGCGTCCTTGAATTTGGCCAGTTAAATATACTGGCATAGTGCTGTGTTTCCAGCCTAGGCATTTAAAACAGATCAGTTACCTAAGCTTATAAAGTGCTGGAAGTAGATTATTTATTAGAACAGACCAGTTGTTGAAATTTCACTCCACAAAAACATGTATCTTTTTCTGTGTATTACAGAACCATGTCAGCTACTGCTGGCAGGAAGGCACCAAGTTAATTCTGGATCATTACCACTCCTAATTTCAGTGGCATGCACGGATCTCATATGATCTACATATACAAAATAATAACACCACCGTCTTTATATTTGGTTCCTAAAATACCTCTAACATGTTTGAATGTAGAAAGTACTATTTTAAGTGACAGCTACGATACTGTTATTTCACCTAGATGCTTCATGGAAAACAACAGCTAAAGACTTGACTGGGTTTCACAGCAGATACATCCTAACTTAACGATACTGATTTCTCTATTCCCCACCATGACTTCAACATAGTTTGCGACCAGAAGCGAATCACCCCTGACAGCCAGTGTAAATTTATACAGTCAAAAAATTCCAAAGGGGACATCTCACTACAGTGCTATCAAAACTGACAACTATGCAAAGCTCATTCTAGTTATCACAGATGTGACCAGGCTGTACAACAGTATTTCATGCCACGATGGCACTGAAGCCTGCCTGAAGCTCTTTCATGGAGAGTCAGCATGTCAGCTCAAGTTATTTGGTTCACCCTGACCATCAACAACTTTACCAAAACCCTACTAATTGCGCTAGAAGATCACACAGTAGTATTTTGAAATAAGTCAACCCACTTTCAACCCAGTTTCCCCATGCTTATTCATACAGACCCCTGACATTGCTGAACCTAGCCCAGTTGCAACTTCTCCTCTCCTCCCCACCTCCCCTTCTCAATGAATCCTTCAAAGGTTTGCAGCCTCTCTTCTGCACTCTTGCCCTAGCCCACCGGGCTGAGCAACCACACATCTCTTCAAAAGGAGAAGCCTACAAATCAACACACAAATGGTCTCTCAGTGAACTGTTTGCTGTATTGTAGGAATCAAGTTACTTCAGCTGGAAAACATTTAAGTTTACTCATCATAGCTGCAACATCATTACTGCTGAAAGATTAAAGAAAACCTCACTTTGGTGCATGTTTCTGCACAATAATTCTTTGCCAATAAATAGGCTATTTTTTTCAACTGCTGGAAAGATGACACAAATAGTGAGAAAAGGAAATGGAGGCAGGGGAACTTAAAATGCAAAAACACCCTTTCCAAAATGTAGACATGAGAACAGATGTCATACTTAAACATATTTATATAGCTTTTAAAAAAAAGCTGACCTTCAGCTGATAGAATGGGGCAACAGCAGCCTCCTTCAATCAAAGGTGAAATAAAAGCTGAACTGGATTAATTCCATCTGATATCCTAACACAATAAAAAGAACCAGGCACGTAAATGCTCCTTGCAGACACAGGCAAAAAGAAAAGTTATATGGACAAATAAATACCCTGAAAATAATGTTAAAAAACTGGCATCCTAACCCTGACCCCAAGACAAGTATTTACAAGGTGCATGTCATCTCTAGGATCCTTCTGCAAAACAAATTGCAACTTTTATTAATACAAACGTTCAAAACAAGTTCCAGGTCTACAATCCAACCTCTTGTCTTCTGAGATGAGCAGTACACCAGTTAGAGAGGGTTTCTAAAGCTTTCACGAAGGTAGCCAGAAGACAGTTTCAGGACCCTTATCACAAACACTCTGGAGGTGGTGGTGGAAGCTCACAGCTCTTAACAGCTGGCCATGCACTGAGGTACCAGAAGGTACTAGTCCCTCCTCTCACATGAATGCAGCTGAGAGTAGGTGTATGATACGACTTAATCTAAGTGCAAAAAGGCGCAGGGGAAAGTGGGATGAAACGACAGCCCTAACTACTGAATTTTTACATTTCAGTTTCTCAAAAGCATTTTACAATGTCAGATAGCTGAAGTATGATTCATTCCAAGGATTCGTATCCTTTACTAGTGTGCTTTCTCTACAGAGCCTGCAAACTGCTTAAGTTCTCCCAGTTTTTCAGTTGGAAACTGACTAGAGCAATCCTAAGTATGAAGAAAGATAAAAACGTACAGATATAGAGGGAAGCAGGGAAAGAAAAACAGGGATGCATGAGTTTAAGCAGAAGAATATTGAGGGAGAGACCTTTTTACCAGCATTTTTATTTGTACAGCCTGATAACATACCGCCTGGCATACAAAGGCCCATGCCTGTCCTCTGTACTATTCATGTGCAAAAGAATTCACTTACTAGAGAGAAAAACGTGGTAAAATTGTAGAGGAGAAAAATGAAAGTAGAAGAGTGAAACCCAAACAAAAAAAAATCCTCAAAATACAATCCTCAAAGCAAACATATGCTCAATTGGTAGTATCAATTAGAAGAACCTGATTAGGGTCATATTTTAAGGAATAAACTTGTGCTCCAATTTCTTAAGAGAGCTAAACTTTAAGTAGATCGTGTCACAAAACCTCCAGCTTTTGCCTCTGAAATTCCTTAATAAAAGTTAAGCCATCCCCCCCCCCCCCCCCCCAAATGGCTAAATGTACAATCTCTCATCATAGATAATTATAGCTATAAACGCTTTGTCTGCTATACAAAACAGTATTTCAGTGTGACCTTTCACAAGTTACAAGTTTTCTGACTTTACAAAGTGTATGGCACTGTATAACAAGTTACAAGGTTTCTTGTGCAGGAAAATATGTAATCTAGAAGAAAGAATGGGAACTAAGGAAAATTAAAACGTCAATTTGACAGATGAGCTTTAGAGAATCTTGCCATGGCAGTTAAAAGACAATCAGGTAGTTCACTCTCCATCAACTCCCCACACCAGAGCCCATAAAATATAAGAGGTGCCCAGCTCTGTCTTTCCAACAAAGAGTCCAGCTGGCTAGCTTATGCCGCTGGCTAAAATGGGTTTTTGCTGAGAATACTGTTTGACATTAGAGCTAATCGGATCTAGTGGTCAGCTGCTCCGCAAAGGCTGGTCACCTTTCCCAGCCACGTATTTGCTGTCACTTCCCCAGTGTAAGCCCTGCCACCCCAGACCCCACAGAAAGTGGTTCAGGAACAAACAGTCCCCATTTACACAAAAGGTTACCTGCTAATTTGCTTTCCTAAACTGACTCAGCAAGGGGTCAGACTAGAAGCAGTGCCAAGGAGTGAGTGGGAAGGTACAGGCACAATTCTGATGCCCAGCAGTAACTAGCTAGTAACTAGGCTTATCCGTACTGCCAAATTGCACATTAAGGCAGATTCTAAATTGGAGTGAGATAGGCATAAATCCCTGCTGGCTTTACCATGGAGGACAAAATCTGTTCAACTAGCAGAAAGCTGTGTTCAACACAGCACTGTGCTAGCTTAAAAGGTAGTGAAATCCTTAGACTGACACAGTGTATGTACTAATGGACTCAGCCTCCCAGATTTCTGTTCTAGAAAGTACAAAAAACAAGAATTCAAATTAGTAACACACTTTATAATTTTTATACAGACAGCATTTAGATGTAGTCAAATATCAACCCACTGATGAAATTCCTACCCCTGTCAGGAAAGAAAGAGGTTTGCTTTCATCACTGACAGGAGCAAGACCAGGAATTCAGTCCAATTGTTGATGGCACTCCTGTGAGTTTTCCACTTCCAGATAGAGCATTTGCATAAAACAGAACTTCAAAATACAAACTGCAGATGTTTCTTATTTCACATTTGGCACACAGACTACATATATTACCTCATGCCTGCTATGCTGGCTTCCCTCTTTGTCTTTGGACTCAATGCACTATTCACCCCACAGGAACACAAAATTATATTCTTAGTTTCCATTCACTTCTATACAGAAACTGCAGAGGAGAAAACTACCTTTTAAACTTGGAAAGTTTATCACTTACAATATGAAGAGGGGAACGTCTAGGAAAATAAACACATTAAGTTATGCTTAAAGTTAATATAAACTTCAAACAGCAAGCCCTCAGGACATGCAGCCAGTTCCTAGAGTCTGTTTAAAAGCTGTGCATTTGTAGGTGACCAGCTGAATCCTTCTCTTACCAAAAAAAAAAAAAAAAAAAGGCTAATCATCACAGACTATCATCTGTGTTTCAGCCCTTCTTGCAGCTTAGCTTTACTGGTATTCAAAACCATGATCAGGTAAGTTTTCTCCAAATTATTTGTTATTCCAACATTTTTCTTACAGAATTACCCTTATTCTTCCCCTTTCTGTTTAAAGAGTTAATTCACTCTCCTCTATGCATGGGGAAAAGTGAAGTAATCACAGCTGCTAGAATGAATAAAAAAATACTAAATAGTTTTAAGCAGTTCCCACACTTACCAAAGTGGATCAAATACAGGAGTCTAGCAGTCTTACTTTTTTGAAAAAAGAGCTTGTAATCAGATCTCAGACCTAAAGATATCCTTGACACTAAAATAAATGGCGGAGAGACAAAAAAAAAATAAATTAACTGAAACATTTGGTTAAATGTAACAATGCTATAATTTTTTTCCAGCATTTTTCAAAGAGGTTTAACGTGCATTATACACACAACAGGATCTACTTTAATATGGACATACCAGAGACCAAGCCTCCAGTTTTAGAGCATGCTAACGGAAGTATACACATCATGTAAAGGAGTTCCCACATTGTTACATTTGGGATAAAAGGATAAAATTCTGGCTTCACTTAGGCATTAGGAGATTTTCCTTACAAACTTCCAATGCTCATGTCACAAGGCATAACTTCTCCTCAAGCTCAGCTTCAGTTTCCACTCACCTATTCACTGCAAGCAAGGACAATACTATGGAATTTAAAAATAAAGAGCAACAGTTTTAGAAAACAAAAAAAATCCTCCAGAGTATACACCATCAACTCTACCTAGGATACTTTCAGTCAAAACCAGTACTTCTTGTGTTTCCATCTTCACAACTACAATCATTTTTTATATAAAACTTAACATTACAAAAATTCTACGAACCACACAAAAGCCCTTGTTCAATCAGTTTGGTATTTCGGATGAAGTGAACAGAAAGAGGAAGATTGCAACTGTTAGCTTTGTTTTCCAGAAAGTCTCTAGCAAAAGTGATGAAGTTTTAAGTAATGGTATTTTCAATGTGTTTTAGTGCTTTTAGCTGGGTCACTATACTCCCACTTTGTTTTATTACCCACAGAACCATTAGGCCTCTGATCAGTGCTAGTCATGGAAATTTTTTACAAAGCATTAATTCTCAACTGTAAGAACATCTCCAAAGGTTCAGAATTGCCAAAAGGTATAAATAGCTTTGCTGTAGAGTAGGCATTCAGGAGAGAAGATACCATCTTTTAAAGAAATACAGACTTGAAAAAGAAAGTCTTATTTATTCTGAAACACTTGAAAAAGTTGCAGCTTTCCACACCATCTGGAAACTATGCTACAAAAGGAATAAAGCAGACATTAAAAACATAAGGATACCTTATAAGGAATTTCAGATCCGACTCCAGGACGATTCAAGAATGTTTCTTGTATGAATACTACACCGCCAGTTTCTTAACATAGTAGGCAGTTGAAAGTTTGAAAAGCATTATTTGCTTTTCTATTTGCATTTGCTAGGTCTACTTCAGGTATTTTAATCAATGAAGATTCTTTACACTACTCGCACTGCCCTTCCTCAGCAAGACTGAGATAGCCTCCTACTACCTCTCCAGTCATTATGCATTACTCTGAACCCGTTCCAACCTGTATGCGAGTCCACTAACTGGTGGAAGCTACACTGTCCAATGAAATTAACATCACTTTTTCCTGATCCTCTCTTAATCTTCCTTGGCCTTCATGGTAAATCGGAGGATTAACTATATACTTCCTGATGTCATCAGCAGTAGCGAAGCAAGATTGTGCTAGGAGATTTTTCCACTATCAGTCAGCTGAATGAAGAGCCAGACCATTTGACGCCAGGTATTCTGCACCCACCTGACATCAGTGTAGATGCTTCCTGCAGCGATGTCTCCCACCGGGGTCAGGCAACTGCAAATATCCCCCTCAGTATTTATTTAACTTTAGTATTCTCCTGGTCCAGTTCCCCAAATTAGCTCGTCGTAAGGTTGAACAAGTGCTAGAGTAGGCACATGGGAAGCAGTAAGGATGCATGAGCGGAGGTACCCAGAGGGGTGGGAACAACTCCCCATTAGATTATCTTAGGTGTAAAATGAAATCATGCCCTGCAATCCACCCACATACACCCCTCCAGGCAAAAGGGGGACTTTACCTGTCATATCTTTCCACATTTCAGGGACTTGAAAGAAAAAAAATTCTCAACAGTTGCCCTTCTTTTATTTGTGTTAATTGTGTTAATGCCTCCTTTTACAGAGGGGCCATTCAATTATCAAAAACCAGTAAAGATCCCTGGGGAATGAGGACAGAAAGATGCAGTGCCACTTACGGCATGGCTGGCTGCGGAGAAATAGGTCACTTGAGCGTAACTGTGCAATCAATAGGATGTTCAAGACCAGGCAACCAAGCCAGATGCTGCGAAGAACGGTGCCCAGGGAAAGCTAGCATCCTCAGGAGCGATTCCACAGGGGTCAGCAGTTTCAGAGCACATGAGCAATGATGAGTCAGGATTAACACAAACCTAAGCACACTTGTGAGCCTATTTACACAAGTTACTCCCTGCGGCATGTTCTCCTGTTCTTCAGCCATCCACCTCTGAGCCTCTGCAACTGATCTGCAGTCTCCCATGTGCCACATTTAGAACCTCCTCAACTTGCCCTAGACAGCAAGGAACTCCCATGTGGCAGCCTAATACAGAAACCAGAACCTTATTACACTTCAGTACACCTTCCAACACCTTCCCTCAGTGTTGGCCGGAATAAACTTCAGAGCTACATATAGTATTATTCCAGGTCTACCAGAAGAAATATTCAAAACATAACGGCTTCCTCCTTCAGGTACAGGTGCCCCGGCACTGGCAGGGGGCTGTGAGGTGGCCTCTGTGCGAAGCGGCCGGGGCTGCCCCGTGCCGGACACGGCCGACTCCAACCAACCCACTGCAGGGCATGGCTGAGCCCCACGACCAAGATGGTGGCACCTCTGGGAAAGCAAGAGCGAAACACTACCTGGGAGCAATGAATAAGAGGAAAAAAAGTGTGAGAAACAGCCCTGCAAGCCCAGAGCAGGAGGGGAGGAGGAGCAGGAGCTCTGGGCACCTGAACAGAGATTCCCCGTCAGCCCCTAGAGAGACCAGGCTGGAGCAGGGGAACCAAATGAGGAGGAAGGAGTGTGGAGAGAAGCTACCATGGACTGACCGCATGGTCAAGTCTTTGCCCACGACGGTAACTGGTAAGCAATCTTCCTGTCTTCATCTCAACTCACAAGCTTTTCCATCCTATTTTCTCTCCCGTCTCACTGAGGAGGGGGAATGAGCGAGTGGCTGGGTGGGCAGCTGACAGCCAGCCAAGGTTAACCCACCACACAAGTCAGGAAGAAAGCCACTTTTTGAATCACATAGCAAATACACTGAACATGTTTTAAAGGTAATCACAACCACAGTGAGACTGTTTTGTTGTCAGTGTGCAATTTCAAGACACATTTGGGCATCTGAGAGACTTACTGACAACTACAACCAAGTCAGCACTTCCTCAGCCAAAGAACAACCAGCATGGGAACTGACAATTAGTTTAACTCTCCAACTATTAAACCACAGGCAAATTACATGATAAAAACTAACATCCCAGAGTACAGAAGGCAGAGCAGTTGATATTGAACAAGTGTAGTACTATCCCTCTCTTCCTTAACTAACCTGTCTACAACAAACAGGCTTCACTTCCAACAATGGCAGATGATCACCTCTGGCTACAACCTCAAGTCATGCAAGAACTATTTGATTTAGGAGGCTTTCAGCTATTCTTACCACCATGAATTGTTACTGTATTTAGCAAGTTCTCCATATTCTGAAACGCATGGCTTCTTTAACAGCTATTACATGCCTGGCTAAAATCTTAGCATAGATAATTTGTAACTGTAACAAGCAATATTTGGTGGGCATAAATCCTAGGCATTCTTTGGAGAAACTACAACTACAGGTGCTCTTATCCTAACTAGTGCTTCCTTCTTCACCATCCCCCAGTGCAGACATGATAGCTCAGGCTGCTTTTTACTATATACTTATTCTGTACAACTATCTAAAATTAATGCGTTCTTCTCAGAATCATTAAACATTACTTCTTCCTTTAATTAAAGTTTTAAAAGCACAGACTTACTGAAACTACAGGTCTATATTCAGTCAATAAACAATTAACATACAGTTAACATAGAAGAGATGAGAACAATTGCTAATCCCTAAAACCAACAATATAATACACAGTTACATCTATCACTCTTTTCTTGCTAAGCAGTTAAGACATTCATGTTCTGTACATAAAAGAGTGGATACTATGCCCATAAAAGTGAATCACCTGAAGGGAAAAAAACAAAGGGACTGCTTTTGAAGGGAAGTAACTAACTCCTGCCCACCACCACTCAAACACAGAATGTCATTTCACATCACTGCAATCTGTGAAAGACAGCAAAGGCCATTCTAGCAGCCAGTCTTGTAGCTGGAACATTACACTTTTAAGCTCAGGTAATCAATCTTTACAATGTACTATATACATACATATATATATACACACTTGTAACTAGTAAACCATTGGAAGTCTACCCTTGGTAACACTAACTCATCATTTACTACCTTGCCTAGCCTGCAAAGATAAACCTGTCTTCTCAAGATGTCCTGGGAGCTGTCACATCCCTGGCTGCAGACCTCCAACAGCAGAACAATAAAACTTGTTACAGAAACAAAACCATAGATTTCTGTCCCCCCCTCCATCCCAAAGGATGAAAAAGAATGTTGTTGGCCCCATCCTCCCCACCCTGACTGTGTTGTGAAGCTGCCTGTGAAGTCCATGGGTATCCCAAGGAGGCAGCACCCCATGGGCCTTATAATGTGTCATGACCTTATCGCTGCTGACACTTTGAACGTGACATCATTAAATAATCTTTCAGATCCATGTGTGTCACGCTCACTGCCAACAAGGGTTAAGTACAAGAACACAGGCGACTTCTGGGATTTGCCTTACAAACAAATGACATTGCTGGGCTCTAGGAACAGAGGGGTGCAGGGTACTATTTTTAGGGAGTGTCAAATCACATCCTTTTGAGCACCTGACTTCTAGTTTTCACCACTTCTTGCCTTTGTCACCTAAACAGCTATTACCAGCCAAATTTCAGTAGTGGTCAACTATTTGTAATATTGGACAGTGGAGAGAAGCTTGACTAGAGGTATTACAGTTTGCTGAAAGTAATAAATACTTGTGATTTCATTTTAAGTGTGTTTGTTTCACTTTCCACAGGCATCTGTTGGGCACATACAGCCTAACTGAATGACTGCATGCCCCAGAGGAACAACACATCTAGATGAACACTTTCATAGTCTTAAAAGAGTTATTAACCAACTGTGCATTTCAAATGATGGTCTAGATGAATAAGCAAAGGGCTTGAAATACTGTATACCCTTCACTGCAGCTATTTAAATTCCTGCAGCATAGTGGGTAACTGCTGTCTTTATAGAGGTATAAACTATGCTGCAAGGTTTTCATGAACAGTTAAATGCATCAAGAAGACTGAAAGACTGTAAGTCAATCATATACATTCCAAAAATAGCCATTTAATTTTTTAGGACAGGTACTGAGACTGTAAGAAGCTGAATTTATTTTGTATGGGCAAAAAACTTTGTCATTAAATCCATTGGTTAAACGGGAAGCACCTATCCAAAAAAAAAAATCTCAGCGTCATGCAAAAAAGACAGCACATTTCTTTCAGAGAATGCACTCTTATTGAACTGAAAAGCAAGAACAATTTGGAAGTGACAAGAAGGAATAAAACTGAGGGCCACAAATTAAATACTCACCAACAGTATCCTTACCCATTACATTTTAAGAAAATCAGAATTAATTTGCATCTATCACTGAAAATCTCTTACAGAATGCTTCAGTAGGCACCTAGTTTGTAAGAGAACTCTAAGATTTTCAAAAAAACAGAACTTCTAAATACCCATATCCATAGATAACTAAAATACAACTAGCAAAATAGAATGCTTTTCAGTAATAAACACAGTTTAACAAGAATTAACAAGTTATTAACTGCTATGCTCTCACACCAATATTTAAAAGACAATCAGAATCCACAGCAAGTAGTTGCCATTAAAGAATTAAATGTATTTTGGCAAAACAAAAATTCCATAAGCTTGAAAAATAAATGCTTAAACTTCTGCTCCCTAGCAGGATGCTACTGTTCTGCGACAAAATACTTTTCCCATGGACAGCTTCCTTCTCAAAAAAAAAAAAAAAAAAATCTAACCTGGCAATAACGTAATAGCACAGGATCTTGGTAGCCATCATCCCTTCATTAAAATACCTGCATGGATCTAGTTAACTACTTCTTCTTTAGAGGGATTACAAACCTCACAAAACAGCTTCTCGACTCTTTCAAAGTAAGACTGATGAAGGAAGGGACTATTATGTTGGAAATTATAATGCACAAATCAGTTCTCAAGGTGAAACCTTTACCTACTTGCTTTCTAAGTAACCAGCACTTTCCATTAGTCTATCATCTAAAATTAGAGATTTTTCTACAAGTTTTGCTACCTTACACTTCTACTGCTTATAGATAAACATACATTTTGAACTTCATATTAGTCCTGAGTATTTAAAGGGCAGAAGGGGCAGGCGAGGAAAGAAAAGTAATACACAAAATTCATTCTGAAATCGCAAAGACAATTCTGTCAAACAGGCAGAAGTAAAACATTTATCCAACAACTGACTGATCAGAATTGCTGACAAATTCAACACAGTACTAAAACACTTTATTTGACCACAAACAAAATAGGAAGACACTGTAACAAATGGCACAATCCAAAGTTTGCTGAAACAAATGAAAAATGAACACCAACAATCTTTGTAACAGTCTGAAGTTAGTGCCAGTGTGCGCTTGTGATATGACCTTCCAATATTCCTGCCCCAAACACAAATAATCAAGAAATAAACCACCCTAAATTCCTGCAGTTTCCATCAAATTAACTGAAATCTCTGCACCTAGTGTTCGGAATACCCAGTATTTTTGAAAGCTGTAGCACGAAGATAACGTAACTCCATTCTTTTGCAGAAAGCATTTAAAAAAAAAAAAAAAAAAGGCAACAAAAAACCCCATAACGCTTCAACAAGGCAAACGTGTTACACACAGAAATAACTAACTTGATAATAGTACAGAAAAAAGGAACAATGTCTTCTTTCACATTATAGGGACTGAACATTAGACTACTTGTAGAGATTCAGGCAGCTGCTGAGGACGTCTTAGCAGCTCTTGTATTTGCAAGAAAAACCCTGTCAGTCGAAAGCAAAACAATCCTCTCGTTTAAATATGTCAACTAACTGTATACACATTATGCAGTCATATTTTGTAATCCCAAAATTAAAACATGAACCCGAATTTCTGAAGGGAAAAAAAAAATTATTCCAACAGTTAAAAAATTATTCTAACACTTGTAATGGCAGAGACAAACCACAGACCTTCACAGTGATCAATTACTTCAGTAAGTCAAAATATCACAAAAATATTTGCAGGAACTCAGAGTAAAGCAGGTGATATAGCTGGTAATATTTTCAAATCCTGACAAGGGCATCCAAAGGAGTCGGCACCTAGTCTTACCTGCCCAAAAGTAATGCTCGTACGGCTCTGCAATCAATTCATCTATTTTCCTCTGCCAGTTTTGACAGCCTTTACGGTTGAAAGTTAGCCCGCTGCTTACAGGTAGGATGTCTCCCCAGTAACAACCTAACTCCAAGCGTGAAATTTCAATGTATCCCTGCCAACCTGCAGGAACTAGGCTCTAATTAATCCAGAGACAGAAAAGAGGTGGGAACAAATAATAATAATAATAAAAAAAAAAAAAAGCTCGACCGATTTGTTGTAGTCTAAATTTAAAACGAAAAGCATAAAGGGAAGCGCGCTTCCAGCCTCTGCCTAAGGGTACACTAACAAAACAGGGAGAGAAAAAAACGAGAGCCCAAAACATGGAAACGGACTATGTAGGTTAAGCTCAGCTTTTATCACCCGCTGCCAGGTCCAGCTAAGTAAACACTGAGCCCCCCGGACAGGCGGCCCGACCTCGGCAGGAGCCGGGGCGGCGGCGGGCCGGTCCCCGCGCCCTCTCCGGGAGGCCCCGCCGCCACGTCCCCCCTCACGGAGCCGGGGCGGGCGGTGACGCTTCCCGCCCGCCGTGGGGAGGAAGCTGCTTCCTCAGGCGCCTCTGTGGGGACCCGGGAGCCAGCCGGGCCGAGGGAGGGGGAGCGGCGCGGCCTGCCCGCCCCGCCGCCGCTGCCCCACCGCGGCGGGGCCCTTGTGCCTCCCCCCCGCCCCAAGCCCGTCCCTTCCCGCCCCGCCGGGACGCGCAGGCGGCGGCGGGGCCGCGGTGCTCCTTACCCGCCTTGTAGCCGCGCAAGCCGAGCTGGGGGTGCAGCCCGCCCCACATGGTGCCGAGCCGGGCCGGGGGGGGCCGCCGCTCTCCGGCAGCGGCGGCGCGGAGCTGCGCGCTCTCCGGCGGCCCCGCGGCCCGGATGGCCGGCGGAGGCGGCCGCGGCCGCTGCCGAGGGAGGTTAGCGGGGGGCTGTCGCCGCTGCGGGGGTGGCCGCCTGCCCCAGGGGCGCCGCAGCCATGGCGCGGGGCCGCGCAGGGCGGTGGGACCTCGCCGGAGACAAAACTTGCTTTATCGCGCTGCCGTGGCCGCCTGCCTCTCCGGCGCTGGGAGCGGGGCGGAGACAGGGGCGGGAGCCCCGCCGATGCTGCTGCTGCTCGGGGACGAGCCGCTTACATAACCCGGCCCACGGGGAGGGGGCGCGGGGCGAGCGGCCGCGGGGGGCCGGGGCCGGGGCAGCGCCGGCCCCAGGGGCGAGCCCGCCCGGTCCGGCCCAGCCCAGCCCAGCCCGGCCCGGCCCGGCCCGGCCCGGCCCGGCCCAGCGCAGGCCGCGGCCCCGCCGCCCCCGCGGTGCCCGGCGAGGCGGACCCCGCGCCCCGCTTCAGCCCCGCTTCAGCCCCGCCGGGGCCGCGGAGGTAGTTTGGGCGCTCCCGTTGGCCTCGGGTTTATTAACTCACTGGCCCGCCTGCCCCGAGGCTGCCGAGACCCCGGCGGGCCCCGCGCTTCTTGCCCGCTTAGCCTGGGGTCAGCAACGGCGGGTAACTGTCATCAGGGAAAACGCTTAACTGAAAACACTTCATTTGGTATAACGATAATTGGTGAAGAAAAGTGAAATGCCTCGTTCCAGAATTACAGCATTTGAAATACCCAAGGCCGGTACCTGCAGACTTAGTAGAGTTTATACAATTTGCCTGTATGTGTTTGGTTTCGTAAAAAAACATAGTGGAAGGAAGAATTGTGAATGATCAGTTCCACCAAAAAATCCTCAGTATCATCATAAACTTCCAGCCACAGGACTGGAAACAAAATGCTCCTGTCAGCAATAATCCAAACCCACTAAGAGGCTCTCTGCCCGCCCCGCCCCCCCCCAAGTTGCTTTGAGGCTGCTCCAAATACTTCGAGAGAGAATTCTGCAATAGCAGCCTTCATGTTACTATTGTTTGCAACTGCAGCCCAGTGGTCCCCATCGTAAACTACCTTCTGAAGAAGTGTACCCTGACTCAACCAACAATCCACATTGTTAGACAAAAACATAGAGGAGAAAATACTTGGATAGGTTCAGTGTAATCATTCCAAAATTACAAAATCCACCACCACCAAGATAAGAAAAGCAATGCTTTATACACAACATTGCAGGGTACGATGGATGCAACAGCTTAGGGAGGGAGGTGAGGTGAAGCAGGAGCAGTGATGTGTTCGTGTGGAAACATTCATAATCAATAAATAAAATCTGGGTTCAAACACTTCCTGCTGACCTGATGCATTTTTAATTAGTAGCTGATGATCACAGAATAGCTTTTATCTCTTTGGAAAGTTATGTTATATTTCAGCACAACTCATATTTTATTTATGCCTAGCTAGGTATTTGTAATGTACTCAGTAAAAGAGAGGCCTCAGAAGTACTGGCATGAGCACATAGAAACGCTGCATATCATTATTTTGTCCTCTTTCTTATCTGTACAAAGCCCTTATGTACTCACTGAAGACCTGACATGATGTGCATTCCTCACCAGCTCACTTGAACTATGGAGTGTAACTGTCACTAGGTGTTTTGCAGGTAGAGTTGTAGAAACACAAGCTTTAACAAGTTAGTAAATACTGAATAAAACCCCAAATACTAAAATGCCAGGAGATCCTGTCAAAACCTTCAGGCTGTTGCTAGAGGTCCTCTGAGTGATAAAAGGTCAGAAGCATTTTCAAGAAGCCACAAATACTGGCCTACAGTAGAAGACCAATGCAGGAAGATAAATTATTGTTGATAACACCTCAATGAAATTGTCCAGCCTTTCAACCCTGAAGCCAATTTCAATACTGAAGAATGTTTGCAAAAGAGAGCATGGTAGGTAAACATGAATATAAGAAAGAAGAATAAAAGCTAAGGTATCTCGCAAAACACTCAAGACCAAGAAACATGCGAACAGCTTAGTTCAAGACCTCTTTAAAGGACTTGTTGCGTAAGCATGTGTTCTTAGCATATTTACAGGAGGATGCAGTGAGCTGTGAGGAAGCTGAATATCAAGAAGGGGAAGGCATCTAGCAGCAGGCAAGGAGAAAAATTACCTCATCACTGCTGAGCTCTTGAGTTTGTGATGCTGTCCTGTAATGCAGCTGCAAGAATCCGGAGGCGTGTCACGACCCCAGAAAGCTGCATGCCTGGAAAAGGTATGATAACAGTTCTTCCATCTCCTAATAAATGTCACTGCAGTGGTCTTATGTGCCTCAGTATTGCCATTCATGGAAGTGTTACAGTTTCCTATGTACCTTCTGTCTGCTTGTGAACAATACCATGGAGGAAAAAAACGGATAAAAAGGCCAAGATGAGGGTGGCAGAACACAATCAGGTAGTCTGGCTGAATCACCTCTGACAGCAACGCCATGTATTCCAAGGTGTCCCCGCTTGGGCGTCTGCTTTGGCAGTGCTACTGCTCAGAGCAGATAATAAAAAAACATGCTTAAATTTAAGCAGTCAGATAATAGAACCTGAGACACGTTCATCCTTTTGATTGGATTTTAAGTTATTTTTTTAGAAACTGAATGTAATTAGTAGAGCTTTTTTGCTGCAAATAACCTCAGTGTATCTGTCTGGAAACTGGGCCAAACTGAAGCCAGTAGTTTTACTCTATAAATAAATTTAGCTTGTTAATGCTTTATGCACTATCCAGCAATGTTTTATATCTGCAGTCTGCTTATGTACACAGTTCTAGACCTAGAGTAGTATTTGTTTTAGATTTTCAAAAACCTCTTGGAAAAGCATGCTAACTGGTGTGGACCTCCTGCAGACATGAGTTTGTGCTTTTTAATGCTGCTGAAGCAAGCCCCTACTTTCACGTGGATCTCAACTTGGCAATGCAGGGGGCCCTGAGGACATCCCAAGCCCCTCTTCTTAACAAGCTCTATTGTTCCACCTACCAGGCCCAGTTGTGCAGAGGTGGTGGGTAGTACTGGCTCCAGTCCATTCTACGTGCATTCGTCCCTCTGCGCCTAATGGAGCCTACCTACACTAACATGACTTCCATTAGCTTATCACCTCTTACATCTCTTGGGTTGATAAGAATTAGGAGCGTGGCAATCTGTGTTCCAGTACTGCCCCACTCAAGAGAGGTATAAAGGTCTCGATACTCACAGCAGCCTGGTATGAGAGAAAACTCATGTAACCTTACACGTGAATCAACAGGAAGTGGAAACAGCCTGCATCTCCGGATAATTACTGTGAAATGTGATGCTCCAGACAATGAATGGACTCAAGTTCTTATTGTCTGAACAGCCTTCTCTCCACCTCTTTCTTCTGACACAAACTCCACCCTCTTGGCAGAATCAACAAAGAAAAATAACAATAGAAAGTAACAGCTTAAGCATTGGTACTAGGCAGATGCTGTCTCATTAATGTCAGTTGCAGCACATCTTACCCAAGGGTTTGTGTTCTATTTCCAGGTTCAGAAATCATGTCTTTTTTTTTTTTTAACCCTGAGTAAAAAAATAATGCTCTAAACAGAATTAAGCTGAAGCATAACCTCTGAGAGCAGCATTTTTCTTTGATTAAAGACAGTATTTATTCTGCACACTTGCTTTCATATTTAATAGAATTAAAAGATTATTAAAAAGGCCAAACACTAAATAGATAAACATTGTTCCAAAAGAATGCAGACTATTTCCCCTATCTAATTAAGACATCCAGCATATGTTCATTCTATCAAAAAGCAACAGTGGCATTTCTGCAAGCACATCGATATTGTAAATTACTTTGAAATTAAAATCACAAATTTTCAATTCAGTTGCTTCACTAAGTACAGAAATCCTTTTCCTCCACCCACAACTTTTTCAGTTGAACACTGTGTCCTAGCAAAGTCCAAGCAGCCTTTAAGAAGGCTTAGAACAATTCCTCCTGCTTTGCAAAAAATAACTATGTATGTTGCAAAGTGAGATGTTAAACTCTATTGGGTGGCACTATAATTAAGAACAAATTCGCTTACCTCATAAATGGCACCCCTGCTGGTAGGGGCAGGCTGGCCTGCAAAAGACTGAAATGTTCCACTAAAAGTACATTGCATGCAGTGCACAGCATTAACAATAAACTGTGTAACCTAATATCTGCAAAACAGGCATCATGGAATAACACACTCTATACAATGTTTTATTTTTGCCTTTTCTGCAAGCAAATGAGAGTGCATGTCTTTCACAAAAGAACACAAATGGATACCAATTTGAATCTGTTTTGCCCTGAGCTTTCACTAACAGTTTATACCATGGGAGAGAATAAAGCCAAGCAGCTTGCTGTTACCATAGCTATGGTTTATTACCAGCCTCCTGAAATTTCAGATTCTTCTTAATGTTCCAGGTTTCAGAATCAGATTTTTACCTGAGAAATTCTAGAAGACCCTTAGGAGTCAGGGATTTTACATGTCATTACTGGTCGGTGGGTCAAACACTTTTTTGTGTGTGTCATATGATTTTAAAATAAGTCTAAGAGATTTAAATAAATTCTGTGTCATCAACTCTGACACCGCAGGAAGAAGAACATCTGCAGGCGGTTGGATCCAGTGACATCTAACCAGTAACTTGTGAAGATAATCATGACTTTCCCAGGTGCGTTTTTCTAAAGGGGAAAATTTTTAGTTCTGCTATTCTACCTTCCCTTTTTTCCATCCCCTCCTCTCCCAAAGGCAGTGGGAAAGAAGGGGAAATACAAATGACTTGAGAGGATATGGAGAAAATATGTGAAAACCTATAGGTCTGTAGTTTGTTTACTCCAAGTCTGAAAAACAACCTATGAACATTACCAGTTAGAAAATTATCTGGTCACTTGTGTTTGAGCCAAACCCAGTATTGCTGCAAAGGGATGAAATTTCAGTAAAGTTAATGGACTTATGCCAGTGCTTAGTTTAGTCAGCTCAGTGCTGTCATATGCCCATATGTAAAAGTCGAATGGAAAAATTTATTTCATGCTTTAACTATAAATATAATTAACTTCATGAAGCTCCCCACCCCATTTTTTCTCCATTGACTTCTGTTCTACAACAATCACTGACACTGATTCTACAATAATTCACTACTAGCTACTATAATAATGTATCAGTATTATAAGACTTTGTTTTCTCTCAGCAGTGAGAGGTCTATGCCTAAAATGACAGTATTCTATGCTGGTAGAATAAAATCCAGTTTAAAAGGTCACCTTTAGACCCACCCAGCACACCCGCTGCAGATGTCTCAGAACCAGCCCGCTCCCTGTACAGTGCAGGAGGGCCAGCAGCCATCAGTTATGTTACTGCTGGGACCTTCCCGGTGTGCAGGACAGGCAGCCTTAGAAAACACTCTGATTTTGGTAAGCCTGAGACTGCAAAGCACGATTTGCTTTTATCTTGTGCTTTATATCCTTCAGTCGTTTCAATAGCATTCTCACATTAAACTAATAAACATATCTATTAGCACACACTTTTTAGACAAACCCAGTTCACCCAAGAACGGACAAAAGATTGACAGAAATGCAAAAAGTGGACCGTACTAATTTGTACTGACCACAGTGCTCATCAGATTTGTTTCATGGGACCTCAGGGTTAGTATATGATATATGTACAAATCCACTACAGTATCCTTAGACTGTTTTGCTTTTGACTTAAAATTAACACAGACGAGAGTGCTTATTAAAAGTAACTTTGTGACTCTGGCTTGGCTGTAAGATCATTCTCTAGTATTCTACTTTTAACACATTGCTTGAGTGACCAAATTGATCTGGAAGGCATTTTAGTAAACATGCAACCTGATCTTTGGTCACAAACAACAAGAAATGGAGCTTCTAAATGAGCATAAATGTACATAAATAAAAGAAGCATAGAAGTATTGTTGCTTAAATTGTTGGGGACTGTCACACTAATTTAGGAATCCCACAGTTTAAGAATTGAACATCACGTAGTGCACCGGTGTACCATTCTAATACCTCAAAAAACAATATCTGGTTAAATCAATTAAAATTAAATTGAAGAATCATAATTCCAATTTTCTGGTTAATGCAGGACAGTACGGTACAAATATGCTCTATACTTTAACCATTTAGTTTTCAGTGTTACTATCTTCTGAGCTGTCCCGGTTTCAGCTGGGATAGAGTTAATTTTCTTCCTAGTAGCTGGTACAGCACTGTGTTTTTGATTTAGTATGAGAATAATGTTGATAACACACAGATGTTTTTAGCTGTTGCTAAGTAGTGTTTATACTAAGTCAAGGATTTTTCAGCTTCTCATGCCCTGCCAGCAAGAAGGCTGGAGGGGCACAAGGAGCCGGGAGGGGACAGAGCCAGGACAGCTGACCCAAACTGGCCAAAGTAGTATTCCACACCATACGATGTCATGCCCAGTATATAAACTGGGGAAGTTCGCTGGGAGGGGTGGATTGCTGCTCTGGGGACTGGCTGCATCTCTCAGTGGGTGGTGAATAATTGAACTGTGTATCATTTGTCTTTCTTGGGATTTATTTCACTGTCTTTTTGTTATCTTCCTTTTCATCATCATCATCATCATCATCATCTATTATTGTTATTGTTGTTTTTATTATTGTTATTGTTATTTCATTTATTAAACCGTTCCTATCTCAACCCACTAGTTTTACTTGTTTTCGATCCTCCTCCCCATCCCACCAGGGGCTGAGGGAGGAGTGAGCTAGTGGCTGCATGGTGCTTAGTTGCTGGCTTGGGTTTAACCACAACATGAGCCAAGCATCAGAAGGTCACTCCAGAACATGGGAAGGTCCCCCTAGCTTCTGAAGGAATACTGATTGCCATCTATTCACAAGGCAAGTAGCTTGACCCACCCAAAAGAAATGCGTTAATAGGAAGAGATAAATAGCCTATCTAAAAGTCCAGAACTGGCTGCATCCTTACAAAACAATATTATGTATATGCTTCCAATGCGAAAATTAAAAAGTACAAAAAATATACTGAAACAGGACATGACAAGCAGTGCAGGACGCTAAAATGGATAGTAACAAATATACATTAAGAAAGTGCAAGAGGCAGTCATACACAAGAGTCCCATCTGCAAACTACACCAGCGAATGCTCCTTGAAGTCAGTTCATTCATGGAAGTCCTTGCTCAAAGACACCACCGAGCTTACATGATGTGGGCCTTTCATGATGTTGGCTCTGCTGGAACCCATCCCCAGCAGGCACCATGACAAGGTCTTTAATTAGCACAGCCACTGCCGTTAAAAGATAGAACAGAAAAGTGAGTAAGAAATGAAAAGGAAATAGACAGCTGTGATAAAGTATCTTTAAATACATGCAAATATTACTTGTCTTTTGCTTCTGTGTCTGAAGATAGTTGCTGCAAGGATAAACTCAAAAAATTTGGATTAAATCCACAAGAAAATCATATATTTTGCATTGTATTAAGGGTAGAACTCAAGAACTAATTTTAAAAATGGTAAATTGAATCACATATTCCAAACCCACATTTGCTGCATTTATATGTTACTGCTTTCAGATGTTACCAATATGCAAGAACACATAAGTTTAAAGCATAAAATGTGACCTCTAAAATTTGAATCTAATAAACCTCTGAAGTAATCTGAAGATCTAAAACCCTAGAAGTATGTAACAAACTCTAAAAGCAGAACATAATCAAACAATAATACCTACTCAGTGCTATATATCCTTGAGCTTACGTTTTTCAATTTAAGTACACCAGTCTCCCTCGCACAGAGATATGAAAACTAAGCTGTGTAAAATGAAAACTACCAACCATTTTACTTGAGTCTATATTTAGCATTTGCTGCATCGTGCTTTAATTGCTGAAACTGCCTCTACAGAAGCATTAAAAAATCACTAGAAAAACTGGGGGGGTTTTCATCATGTCATCATGAGACACATTGAATGTTTAGAACAAAGATTCACCTTGAAAGATTCACACATCATTTCTGAAGCACAAAAAAGTTCTAAAATTCAAATGAATTATCAACATATTGTTTCCCTCAGATAACCCTCTTTAAGCTTACTATCACAAACAAAACATGACCTATTGCAAATTCAAATTTGGATGAACACAGATGAAAATAAAATGTTGGCAGCTTAGTTCCTTCTTTAAAAAAAGCAGATAAGATAGTAAATACAGTAACTTCCATTGGGCTAGCAAGTCAGCTTGTGAGCCAAGTTGGATCAAACAGATCCAACTAGTTTGAGAGGCTGTGAATTGTGTTTCCTTATTTAATGAAGTCCCCAGTTTTCCCTCACTGGGTTTTTTAGCATAATCTTTCACATGATTTTCAAATATAATTTTACATCAAGTATATATAGGCATTCAAACTGGACCATATGGTAAGAGACTAGTTTGCTAAAGACTCATTCATTTAAAATACAAGTGAGCAGTCGCTGAAATGGACTTTCTTGAAGAGTCCTGACCAACCATGTCTACAGCTGCAAGGGTTTCCCACAGAAATCCTTTTTGCTATCCCAAGTAGTAATTGCAATACAGGGTTTTACTGCCCCTGGACCTCTGCCACTTCAAACATTTCCACAGAACACAGCACGGTGTGGATACAGCAGATCCTCCATGCCTGATGGCAATTCCATATGGAGCCACACAATACGGACTTACAAGTTCCCCGAGGCACTGTGATTGGATTTACCAAAAAAGAGCAGAGACAAGAGTTACTAGTTGGGTGCAGAAGAGGACAAGGGCTCGGGGTTCCTGTGGCTCTGGCCTGTGGGGGAGCTCTGCTTGATGCACCTGCAGAGTCCCCAAACCCACTTGCAAAGGCTTGAGAAGTAACTTGACTGACTGAACCTCAGTACTGACTCTAACGATTGTATGCAGGTGAATAAGCACATTAGGACCGTAGAACTAATCATCCAATTAGTTGTGCAACTTAATCACATAGTTTACCATCCCAGAAGACCAGTTTTGAAGGAACTCAGGGTCTAGTTTTCCCAAGCCCTCATTCCCCATATGGTGACCTCTTTGTAAAATCCACCAGAGAGAGAGTGGGACTGACAAAGAACAAAAAGCCGGATTTCTGAATGTGCTCTCCCCCCACGCACCCTTATCAGCTCTATTTTTAAATACAAAGCTAGCTCCATAGAATTTCCTGAGATTTGACAGTTGGTCACACTGTTACAGATTTAACAGAAGAGTGGCAGACTTGGCTGGGCTTACTGCTCGGCACAGAAAAGAGAGAGACCTGCCCCTGTAAACATGTCACAGTGTCGGGAAGTAGCATTTGCTGGACAAGAAATGAGCGTGATGCAGGTCTGCCCCTGTTCAGTACACACGACACAAATCCTTTCATCATATTTCAGCTTTGATGCAGGCACTGCCAACAGCTTCAGTCCTGTTCAACTGCTGCAAATGAGTAGGCGGCTCATTTAGTGGGTTGCTAGTATCTGCAGAAGTAACTGGCAAATGCATCGTAAGAGTTATTCCTGATAATACATGTGTGTGGGTGGGTATACATGTGTGTGTTGAGGTTTTCAAAGAGATGGTGTAAAATATCTGTCCCTATGGGCATTCATGGTATATAGCCTCTCCTCAAAATCTTTTACTCTTACTCTGCCTTACACTTTCAGACATCGCTTCCAAACAGGTGGGAGTGAGTCCCGCTGTGGCCATTTCACAGATGATAAAAACTGGGTGCACAACAGCCCACTATTGAGTTGGGAAGGGAGCTCAGGGCTCTCTAGTTTTAGCGCTTCCCTGTTAGACAATGCTAAATATACTTACTACCCATAGAAATGTTTATTCATAGCTTAGTAAGCTGAGGTTTTGCTAAAAATTGATTTTGCTGTAACAGTGATGTCATTATTACTAACCAGTCTCAAGTCTATCATTTAAATTAAATTCCTTTAAAAATATGCTGGGAGAATCCTATCAGTCCAATTACTTCTATGCTGTGCACAGCTATTAGAAAAAGTGACAAAGAATAGATAAAATGAAAAATGAATGCACTTTTTAGAAAATTACTGTTTTCATAATACTATTAAATACTATTTTCTGAACACTTTAATAGTATATAGCTGGCTAACAGAGAAAGAACAGTTATACTAGAAGAGAGGGTTTTATTAAAGACGGCTTTAATTTTTCAAACACCACAGGTTTTTCTGGCCAGCAGAGCATCAACTTGCCTAGTAAAAATGTTTTCCCTTGGAAAGAAGAGACGGGTATAGGATGTACCCAAGAAAAGACAATTCCTCTTGGCTGACCTAAGCAGAAGTATTGATTTATGTTTCTGAAAGAGAGTTTTTTATTGCAGTATGGTAAGACGTTCAGTAGCTGTACAGATGGGTTGTTTTCTGTTGGGGGTTGGTTGGGGTTTTTTTTCCCAAAAAAAAAGGAAAGGAAGTTGAAATTAGCAGCGAGCTCATAACAGATTTTGGAACCTCAGCAGATGGTAATGAAGAAAGTCATGGGCGATATAGTAAAGAGGGTGATTTTCCACATCTGCAGAATAGGAATGATGGGAATTAAGAAGACAATTCTGAAATAACATTAACTTCCAGACCACAATTAAAGCATAGTTAGCTTTTCAGAAATAAGAAACAGGCTCCTGGTAGGAGGCCTTGAATTTTAATTTGCCTCTCAAACAGCATGAAATGTGCTGTCAGTTCTCACTAAAAAGCAACAGTCAAACACAATTTTCTGGATGCTACAAAGAAACATATATCTGTAGTATGTATGGAGTAATAGCTTTTCAGAAATTTGTCAGTATCAGCTTCTAGAGTTTTCATGTTCTCCTCAAAAACTCTTCAGTTCAGAAACTCTTCAAGCTTGCTTTGATGTAAAAGTTTTAGGCAGACAAATAAGTAGATTGATGAGTCTTTCTTTTTCTGCTTGCTTTCATGCAGTCTGGGCAGTCAGTACTGAAATCCATTTTGGAGGCCCAATCCTATTGCAAATCAAGCTGATGGCTGATTTACTAAACTCACGTAGGATCAACCATCAGCAAGATATGCATTTAGTTCATCAGCTCTCCTCATACAAAGTGTTTCAGAAAGCAGTAAACAAAATATAAAGGTTATTTGTCCTCTCCATAAGAATGTAGTGACTTTCAGAAAGAATAAAAAACAGAATGAGAGAAAGAATGCAAAAGAGAGAAAGAATGAGACAGAACAAGAGAAGGGGGAGAGAACAAGAAGAAAGACAAAAAATTAGATACAAAGAAGCAGAGGACTTAGAGAAGAAAGAAAGTGAGAAAATGAAGAAAGGAAGGAAAGAAAAAGAGAGACAGAGAGAGAGAGAAAGAGAGAGAGAGAAAGAGAGAAAGAGAAAGAGAAAGAAAGAGAGAGAGAGAGAGAGAAAGAGAGAGAGAGAGAGAAAGAGAGAGAGAGAAAGAGAGAGAGAGAGAGAGAGAAAGAGAGAGAGAAAGAGAGAAAGAGAGAAAGAGAGAAAGAGAGAAAGAGAGAAAGAGAGAAAGAGAGAAAGAGAGAAAGAGAGAAAGGAAGGAAGGAAGGAAGGAAGGAAGGAAGGAAGGAAGGAAGGAAGGAAGGAAGGAAGGAAGGAAGGAAGGAAGGAAGGAAGGAAGGAAGGAAGGAAGGAAGGAAGGAAGGAAGGAAGGAAGGAAGGAAAAGAAGGAAGGAAAAGAAGGAAGGAAAAGAAGGAAGCAAGAAAGAAAGAAAGGAGAGTGTCCTGGTTTTGGCTGGGATAGAGCTATTTTTTGTCTTTCCCTCTTAGTAACTAGACTAGTGCTGTGTTTTGAATTCAGTACAGGATTTGATATGAGAAGAATGTTGATACTGTACTGATGGTTTTAGTTGTTGCTAAGAAATCAAGGACTTTTCAACTTTCCATGTCCTGCTAGTGCGCAGGTACACAAGAAGCTGGGAGGGAGCACAGCCAGAGTAACGGACCCAAATTGGCCAATGGAATATTCCATATCATGTCATGTCATGCTCAGTATATAGATGAAGGCTGACTGGGAAGCTCTCTCTTGCTTCCAGGATTGCAGTTTCAGGATTCTCACTTCTCTGGGATTGCTAGCCGGGAACGGGCTGGGTGTTGGTCGGTGGGTAGTGAGCAATCACATTGTGCATTACTCATTTGTATTTTCTATTATTACTATTATTATTCTCATTATTATTTTAATTCTATTTTGTTTCAGTTATTAAATTGTTTTTATTTCAACCTATGAGTTCTCTTACCTTTCTCTCCCCCATACCCCTGGCTGTGTGGTGTTTGGCTGCTGCCGGGATTCAACCATGACAGTCCTTTTTGGCGTCCAATGTGGGGCTCAAAAGGTTGAGAGAGAGAGAGAGAGAGCAAGAAGAAAGCTCTGATAACATGCAGTTTTGGAGAGACAATTTCTTCATCTTGGAGAGGGGGAGAGGGAAGTTTAGAGTATAGCATTATACCGATTCCTCTTTGGAATAATTTATAAAATTGGATATGCAGATAAATCACACACATATAATCATAAGCAAAATTGGCCTGGAGACCACACTAATCAGCAAACTGTAGAGCCTCCAGAAGGCTCAGCTGTTTCTGTCCTTCAAAACACATCCTTGCTCAAGGCTTTGCAGTTTGCTTACAAGCTGAGGTCCTTTTCGTCACAGTAAACAGACAAAGAGAAATTCAAACCAAGCAGCTACTGTGCTCATTGGCTCTACATAGGGGTTTCTGAGAGAGGGAAAACAATCCCAGACAGTCTGAAAGCAAAAGGACATTGCTTAAAGACAATTATTTCCTTCCTCCAATTTGCATTGTCCTTACTCTTCCTTGTATATGGATCATTGTTAAATGAGAGAAAGATACAATAGAAAGCCACAGAAAAAAATGTAATGGACATATTCCCTTCTGGGCATTAATATAATCAATCAAGCAAATTACTTCAGTTACCTTGTTCGTGATCTGTCCTTGTTTCCATTAGGAAGGTTTGCAATTCCACTTAGAGAGTCCCCCTCTGTAGTGAAATTGTGTTCAAGCACAGTTATGTATTTCCAAGTGGCAAGATAGTACCACATGTTAACATTTTGCTTCTAAAGACCTAGATGCCACAAGTGAAAATCATGCCTTGGCTCTCTGCATGCTTCTATGTAGCTTAATTAACTGATCACAGAAATAATCTCAGCTAAAATGATTCAGTAAACTGGTAGGAGGGAGCTGCTTTAGCAGAACTGGGTGAAGCTTTTCACTTAGCTACTACCCAAGCAAGATCCAAGAAGAAAGGATCAGGGACTTTGGCTCAGCACCTTTCTAAGCCAGATGGGATTTGAATTTTTGGAGACTGAAAGCAGGATTCTGAATAAAGCCTGATACCTCCTAATGCTGCACCAACTGCATCTAGAAAAGTTCAGACTTTTGGGGGGAGTTAATTGCATCTAGAAAAGTTCAAACATTGTTTTTGAGGGTGTTGTTCAGGTCACTGTAGAGAAAGAGCACCACTGTAAAACAAAGAAGAATCTACATTCAAATTCAAATCTTTCTCACAGTCTCCCAAAGTACTTTGGATTTAGAATCCCTTTGCAACAAGCCAAAACTACCTTGAAGAGGAAGAATCATTAACATTTGCCCCATTGTCTTAGCTTTATTTTTTTTCAGTGGCTGAATGTCAGTCCAGTCATAAAACATTACTTTTTCCCTACCTCTACTACTTGGTGGTGGCACTACACAGCTCAGTATCCCCCCCTCTCTAGTATATTCACCAGTACAAGAAAACTCATGTTTCTGTGCTCCAGCTGGAGGACTGTACAGAGCAAAGTTTTCCATGGTAATCCAGTCAAAATGACATGCCCCCATTTCTTAATGTAATGACACAACACTGAAAGTATTGAACAGCAGTAAAACAAATACTTAATAGCATTTATGGTTTAAACACATTTAAAACAAAGATCCTAAAGCATTTTACAAGAATAAACTATGCTTCCCAACCATCTCGCTGGAATTTTACTGTGTCCATCACAAAGATTTTCCAGCTACAGATTATTTTTAGTTCAAGTTTCAGCTAGGTAAACTAATGCATATAGGCTGAGAGTGTATCCAAGGAGCATAGTCAATTAGTTTAAATTCTGTTTGACTTTTTCACAGTTTAAGACATGATGTATGCACAGATCTCCAGTGAAGGTATGATGGTTTATTCACATCATCCTCTAGATGAACAGATTCCTACATGTTTATTCAGTGCAGGGCTGGCTTACTGCAGTAGACCAGTCCATATTAGCAAACTGAAAAGGAATGCAGCAGCCCATCTCCTATAAACACCACTTGGCTATTTAAGCCTACACTGCACTAGAAATAGACTTATATCTCACAAACACCACCAAATGTCAGAGCATATCATTTATTCATTGCACACTATATTTTCAAATCAGAGTTTATATGTCCCTTACTATATAAAGCTGGAAAAATATTCTCGTACACATGAAACTTCTGCACTGAGGAATTATACCACTTTTAAATCAATTTACAGACTATGCAGTGAAGGTCAAACTACAAGGCAGAAGATTCAGATTTTGATCTGAGTCTTGTTCCTGCTGCAGTGACTGACCTCAAACACATTCCCTAGCATTTGTTTTTAACACTGCCTTGCACTGAGACTTCACTGCCTCTGCTGTCCTTTGTTATATACCATCTTCTGTCGCTGTCCCTCACATCTCCTGCTTGCTTAAACATGACCTCTGGAATATTCTGCTCCAAGCTGGATAAGGACAAACAGCCCCAGTATCTTCTAATGTTCACCCAACCCCTGTTCACCCAGGTGAAGACCACGTTTAGTCAGGCCTGTAGTCTGCAAACCTTCCTTCAGATGCTGCCTTCTTTTGGCCAAGTAAGGACCGTAATCAGTGGTAGTGCCTAGACATGTGAAGATGATTCAAGTAAAAAAAAGTAACATTTGATTCAGGCAGACAATGAAGCTTTAGGATACCACCCTGTCTAATCAATCTATTTCAAATTGCCAGTATGAGACATATTTTGGACTGTACAGTCTTGCACACAGAGGATGTGCTCTCAGAGGATGTGCTCTGATCTTTTATGCCTCCTCCTCTAGTTAAGCTAGGTTTTCACACCGACAGCAGAGCTATTGTGTGCATGACATTTACTGCTGGAAATGGATGCTGTGTCTTGGCAATGAATGGAAAATCTGAGCACTAGCAATGAAAAGATATCTTCACAGTGTTCCTTGGTCTCTTGTTAGTCATTCAGCGTAGAGGAATTCAGCACAGAGGAAACATGCTGGGTGAATGTCAGTGTTCCTAGCTCTGGCTGAAGAAAGAAAAACTCTGCTATAAAACAGAGTATGGGCACTGAGCATGACAGGCTCCAGATTTTCAGTGCACACCAAAGAAAACCTTCCTGACAGCAAAGTCTCAGTAACCCAACTGGGGTTTATTTGGGAAACATACAGTTTTCCATATAGCGGAGTAAGTTGGGATGCTTGTTTTCAGGTTGTGTGGAAAAATCTAATTGCTCTGAGGAATTCATATTTAGATGCAGCTTTGTAGCCTGCAGAAAGAAGACATAGTTAACAGGCTAGAAAGCAAAGTGTCATTTGGACAAGAAGTTCCCCAGCTTTTTATAACCTCATAATTGGTCTGTGTCTGACTTGATCCCAAGGAGCTGTTTGTGCAGGCACAGCTCTAAGGTGTTGCATCCACTTACTATTTCACCAGGTTTCATATCACTTACAGACTTCACCAGAAAATATTTTTCTGTCTGTCTTGATCAGTGTCCCCTGTAGAGAAACAGCAAACCCTTTCCCAGCTGAAGCAACGTGCAACCTTTTAAAAAATAATTCACAGACCACTTTGCATCCCAAATGTTGTGTGTGTGTGCCTGGCCACTTCACATGCAGCCTGGCACTGCGAGGGGACCAGGGCCAACTCCAAACTCTACCTGCTGCAGACTCCCTCACAATCCAACAAGTGTGTGGGGGTCCACAGCATTTTTACTCGCAGTGGCTTTGTAGGTAACCATCTGAGGACATACAGAACATGAATAAACCACAGGACACAAGTCATTTAAAACTAACCTGGATTACTCACAAAAGCATGTAATACACTGTATTTCTCATCTAGAATTCATACCTCTTTCAAACCAGAGGCCAAATAAAAAGAAAGAGCTTGGCCAAGGCACAAGACGGTTGTGGTAATCTCCCTGACCTTAGCTATGCAGTGAGGATGACACTCTTCAGACTGATGTGTTGTGTAATGATCTTTTGCATATCATTCTTCATGCAATTAGATTGAAAGCTGCTGCCTAAAAGACATGTTGAGCATTTATAGACTGTGTTTTCTCATACTGAAAAATAGAGAATATAACCAGCCAGTTAAGGTGACACTCAAAGTTTTGCTCTTTTTTGCAGTACCATAAATGTTACTTACAGCATCTCTATTTGACTTTTTCCTTGCTGGCAGTGTAGACTAAAAAAAGAATTCACATTTTAGCTGTTTGCAGATTCTAAAAAAAATGTATAATTATTGAGCTATAGAAAAAATGATCTGACAACATATCTAAAACCTGTTTCCTGCATGGTTTCAAGAAATCAGGGAAGGAGAGGGAGGGATTTAGTGAATTTTTTAACAGCTCTTAAAGAAGACTGAACTTAAGCAGAGTCTATCAAGGATTTGACTTCCAGACATTGTTACTGTATTTCTTCAGGAAAGAAGAAAAGCTTCTCTCTTTCTTTTATGTCATTATTACAGTTTATCATTACATATGAGCTTTTTGTCAGACAAAATTTTTCTGGTAACTCATGATGAGGTATGGCTTTGGCTCTTAAATGAAATATAATTGTTTAGTATTTACATTTTTTTCATCACAGTTTTACCAAATAGATTCTAGTTGTCACTGAACAGTGTGTTTACTCCACAATGCAATTTTAAAACATCCACGAAACCACTACTGCACACAAATGTTTCTGTGGGAGAGTTAAACCTTAGTAATTTGGTGCCAGAGCAACAGAGTGTGAGGCACTTGGCAAGTTTTTATACTGGACAAGCTTGAAAATGTGGTTATCTGGAAGAAGTAATTTAGGATAGATAAAATAAAATATTTACACAAGCCCAAATCTAACCAAGGTGCTTGCTTCATGAAGCACGTTTACATCGGCACTAGTATACTGAAAAACACAAAGGATGGACATGAACGTAAAACCAGACAAATGCATTTACAAATCAGGTTCCATGTCACTGAACAAAAGATGTTGCCATTGACACATAGTCACTGGTCTATAAAGAGAGACATATACAATCTTAGTCTGATTTCCAGCAGAGAGATGGCATTATTTTGCAAAACCCATTGTATCACAAGACCTTACCTCAACATTGCCATGTCTGTAAGGTAACAACTACTTAATAGGTAACAGATTCCAGACGTGATGGTTTTTTACCCCTAGAACTCATCAAAAGGACACACAGGAATATTAATGGGAAGCTGGCACCACTGCCTTTTTGGATGGTGCACTTCTATTCACTTAGCTATCTGTCAAGTGCAGCATGAATAGGCAACTGCAGTGCAGCTCCCCAGGACACTACAGAAAGGGAGAGAGATCCATCAGAGAAAATTACATCAGCTGATCTGCAGAGCATAAACAATAGAGCCAGCAGGGCCCAGTTTACCTTTCTTTATACCATCATGATGCCATTTGATGGAAACCAGCTGCTCTGGTCATGTTCTTCACACTATACCCAGCCCTGCCACAAGAACATGTGGACAAGACACAAGTGTCTGTTGGTCTTATGATTTATTCTGTTTTCAGTAAATTTCATATACTATGTAGATTGACATTCTTGTAATTAAAACAAAGAATCACTATCAAAAAATCTCTCACTCAGACATTTACATGAAATGTAAACTGATTTCCACAAGCTACATCAGCATTGCCAGTACAGTATTAAGCCTAGTAAAATAAGATTTTTTAAAACGTATCTGCCCATTTAACTATCTGAATACATCTCTAATGACAGTCCATCTCTAGTTATTCAGAAACTTGTTGTCAAATATAAATTCTTCTGGCTTGCTTTGCCAGAGGATTCATCGCATACATCCCAAATCAACAAATCACTGGGTAATTCATAATGATGGGTTATCAAGTAACTGATAGAAAGTGTTGCATGCATGGACTAGACTAAGATTAGAGAAGAAGGTATGAATGTCCCACCCCCCATTCCTAGACTGGCATTATTAGTGCCCTTATTGATGCCTAGCATCAGTGGGATAACAATTTTTTTTCCGGGGGGGAATAAATCAAGATCAGTTTAGATGTGTCCTTGGTTCTCAACTGAGACAGGTGGATTCCTGGGTCTCCAAACTGCTAACCCCTTCCCTGAGCTGCCTGGGGTCCCGGGAAGCCTGGCTCCAGAGGGGCTTGCCTGGCCTCGAAGCTTCCCTGCAGCTGCCTCCCCAGGCTCATTCTTCGGGTCAAAGTTGCCCCCTGTTCTGCCTGGAGACCCCCTGGCACTGGGGTGGCCTGGCAGCACACCAAGCCACATCACGTGTGAAGTCACCTCTGAGCCAGGCTGCCTTCCCACTTGCTTCTTTGCTGAGCTTGAAAGTAAAATGGATATCTTGCTGTGGAAAGCCTCCATTCCAGTGCATCAAGCGGTCTTCTGCTGGAGAGATCTGCCAGAAAGCACAAAAGCACTGCTCCTTCTGCCTGGCAGAGAGCCACTCCGGCATAGCAAGGTGTCCAACCAAAAGAGGTACAAGCTTTACCCTCAGAGCAGCAGGCTTTTTGACAGGAACCATACTCCTCCTGGGCCAGGAAATGCCTGGGAACACGGTTCTTTTCTCCTGAGACAGCGCAGCTGCACTTTGTCTTCCGAACCAGTCTGGTTCAAAAAGTTATTATCACACTAAATTTTCCCAGGAAGAAGGGCATTTTTTAATTTATAGTGAGATAGCAAAACATACAAACAGAAAAGATTTTATACAAACATATTTATGATTATTTTTCTACAGCACTCACAAAAGCTGTAGTATTTGGCAATGAATTTAACAGTCACTTGTGCTGTTCAACTCTTTACCTTTAAATAACACTCCTAAATTAATTAGCTGTATTGTTTTATCTGACTGCTCCATGACACTTCTGCAGGAAAAATGACTGCAGGTATGTGCACCTCCCATATTTGCACACTGTAAAAATCATCATTAGGAAAACCCACCCCTTTGAATTTTGTACAGCCTAATGCATCCCCCAAAATAAGAGCACTGAACAAAACCTTTCTGTCATTTTATCTTTTACTTCCAGGCCCAGGTTCAGAGCACTTTTTGTATACGATTCAGTGAAAAAAGTCCAAGCTGCAGAAAGTACACTGGCTCCAGCAGCAGTCAGTAGCTGCGCTCTGCTCAATACTGGTAAGTCTCCATAGGTCCCATCTAGAAAAAGCTACAGAGGAATCCTAGGAAAGATGCATTATTTTAGATGGGCTATGTCCATCTTCCACCAGTAGCTTTCTGGTTTCTTTCCCCTCTTCCCTATTTTGCATCACTTCTCTTAGTACTGAAACGATTTCAGGCTGAGGATCTAAATCCAGGGATTTCTATGAAAGTTTTGGCCCAGACCTGCATATAAACCTTGTGAATTCAAATGTGACTTCTATTCTATTACTTCTAATTTTCATTCTTTTTTTAAGTCTCATCTTTTACTTATTCTTCATAAGCTATTATACAGAAGTGAAGGATTTTGTTTACAGGTTCAAATCAAATCTCACTCTCGGCTGCTTCAGAAAATGGACAGACCATCATGCTGAAAGTCTCTACCCCTGCTGCCTTTGCTTCCCCAGCATCGCCAATGGCACATTTATATCCTGAAGCAAAGGGCCCTACCAATTCCTCTGTGTGATCCGAGATGGTGAAAGTGCTCTCTAAGTGCCAAAAACCAAACCCAGCAAACCCAGGGATCTAAACTAGCTCACAGGAAACTTAACAAACCAGGCTCCTCTGAAGAGCTGCTACTTCTCCAAAGGATTTATGGCTTTGCCTACAGATCACAAAAATATATAATGGATCAAAAAGATAAACACAACTATAAAGACAGCAAGGCTGTACTTTTAAATCCTATTCTAAAATGTCCTACATACAAAACCAGTCACTGTAATTCCTACATAAAGTATTCACTAGTTTTATAGACTGTTGTAGAAACACTAGACAAAATCTGGTATATTAAGCAATGTTAAACTTCACTTTAGCTGTTATTTTATGGTTTTGCATACTGAGTCTTGTCTTTAAAATTATTCTGTGCAAGTTGCAGACAAACATATAATATCCACACAGTAGAAATAAAGCAAAGTTAAAATCCTGGAGCCATATTCTGCACCCACTTACTCTTCTGTAAATCCCAAGTAACTCTGCTGACCTCACTGGATTTAAACTGGATTTATAATGAAATACAGAAATTGCCCTGTAGTTCCACTGATTAAGCTTCAAAGTCATTTACTTATGACCTTTTCTGAGCACAAAGACATTTTAGAGAGTGTTTCATAAGCATCTTGCTAGCTACAATATATGACTGCAGTTAAAAACCAATGATGGCAACTATTACAGTTTCTCCTTTTACAATCTTCTTTCATATTGCTGGAACCAAAAAATATACTTCCTCTTTTGAAAGCTCTACAATATTACCTTAGTTTCTGATCCTGTTCTCTAGCTCAAAGAATCACAAAAGGTATGCTGAGAAGAAACTTACTTGGTGACATAGTTGATCCCCCTGCAAAATATCATGATTTGTCTTTATTTAACATTATTTTCTCCAGCATCCTCTCAAATGTCCCAAACAATACAGCTTCTAGCACTTCTCAGGCAACTAGTCTACATTCTTACCATGATCTCAGGCAGAGCAAATGTGCTGACTGTGAAATAACAGCCTAGTCCAGAGTAATATCTGACATGCTTAGAAAAAAGTAGGAATGGAATAAAAGACCCCTCAAACCCTAAACCAAGCCCAAGCCCTTGACATGTATCTGAGACAATACTACCAAATGCCTACGGAATTATATTGCTTTGCACTACCCCAAATGTTTGCCCCTTGCAAAGCACTCTCCATAACCTCTGTCATGGAGCAATGCATCCCTCTCATAGCTTCACTTGGTGACATTAGCCCAACACAACACTCCTAACACAAAAGACCACTCCTGAAACCTGGGTTATTTTTGACACCACGCCTACACAACTCATTCATGACTAGGAGCAGTTCTGATGTGGACCTTTGCACTATCGGTCTAATTGCACTGGCATGGCACATTCAAACGGAAGTTGCATAGCACAAGGTTTGCAACATGGATATAAAGAGTGGAGACAAGAAAGATCATTAATCCATAGGTGTAAATACATACTGCACATTCTGATTCTCTTGTTCTCTTTCTGGTCAGTTATCGGAAGCAATTTTCTAATGTTTTGAACTTAGGAAGTCCCTTTGGCTACATGGAAAAGGAATTGCTACCTGTGTTATACTTCCTTTCATTCTACTAATCAAGCTTGACTCATCAGACTAACAGCAACAGAGCTCTTCCATCAAATGGTAGTTCCTCTAAAAAAAAACAAATAGCAGAGAATTAACTGTTTAATAAGTATAAAAATCTAGATTTTTACTATACCTTTCCATCTTAAGAAAAAAAGGTTTTATGGCACTGACTCACAATCTGCTGCACCTGTGTAGTTGTTTACTGTATTAATCCTTATTTTATTTTCACATTTTGAAAAATTAAAATTTGAAAATGTGAATTTATTCACATTCACATTTTGCACATACTTTGGCTGTATATAAATGGCGATAGAGTGGGATATCTGACACTATTTACTGTAGCATCTACAAACCCACTGCTTTCTAATAAGGCGCTACTTTGTTTTCCTCCCAATAAAACTTTGCAGGACTTTGTACAATTGTGTTAAAGCCTTACCATTACCCATGCTGCATTTACAGAGTCACAGAACATGAAACTGTGTCCTCACCACAAAGGTAGGCTGACACTCACGTGTTTGGAAGAAATTAAGCAAAGGTTCACACTTGCAAGAAAGCCTGTTTAAAGTCTGTGAAGTTCAGTATTAGTTCATAAAAAGCCAGAAACTGACCTTAGAAACTCATGTCTCAGTATTTTTTTCTTCTACTGAGTGAGACCAAGCCTGAGCCTGCTTTCAGTGAGCTGGCATGTAGCTCTGGCTCGAGGAAGGGAATGAGAGGATAGGAACAGATCCATTTTTTTATCTAGCTATGGTCAGGCAGTCTCTGTAACGCACATTTCAGCACCGTTTCCCCCACTGGGAATACAGCCTAAACACCCTCATGCCTCGTGGTGGGATGACCCAGAGCACATGGGGCACAGGGCAGGGCCCAAGCTGAACCTCAACACAGAGCTGGCAGGCTCACCTGGGGTCCCACAGTTTAGATACCACCTCAACGTGTCTCTTCCATTCAGCACAACGGAGGTCCTTCCCTAAAGATCCCTCCTGCCCTCACTAAACTTTTTTCGCCCTAAAGGGCTGTGACTAGCAGTGTACAGGTTAGGAACAAGTCACCTTATAAACCTTCTTTGGAAAGATTAGGCTTCCTGTTAATCCACAGCTAGTCAAAAACTGCTTTTGTGCAATGTATCTCATGTTATCAACCGGGAGAAAACCTGCAGTTGGGATATATTGCTTTATCATCTATTATATTTAAAAACATAGTCAAATAAAAACCAGAACTTACAAAGCCCTAAAAATAGTACCTGTAAGTGCTTTTCATTTGAAAACCACATAAACTATGTCTCCCTTCCGTGAAGTTACGTGCTAAAGCTCACAGCAAACTGAGCAGGCCAGAAAAGGTCTAGGTCAAATATGGATGCATTTTCAATAGTGATAAAAACTAGGATGGGAAGCCAATAAGGCAAATTTGCATATGCATCAGGAAGAGAGACTGTGGCAGATTCACTGTTAGGGCCAGTGGTAGTAGCAGGTCTCTTCTCCCCACCGGTTGTCATTACAAAGAAGGAGAGTTAGAGAGTGATAGATTAAGTAAGATAAAACTCCTTGAGTGCTACAGCATCTTTATTTTTCTAGATAACTTTATGTTTTAGTCAAAGACAAGAGACTCATTCAGACTGCAGCCAGTCCGTAGTGGCACAGAAAGCAACCCACTCACAGCTTCACCAGCAGGTACAGTGTAAAAAGCCTCATCTTCATTTACACTGAGGTCATTCAAAAGAAGTAAGAAGACTTTGTATAAACGAGGACTTCCCCTAAAGCACACAGTTATACATTGCTCTAGAAATTATTTGGTTATTTGCTGTGAACATGAACATGTTGCCTTTGCCTTAACATATATTTTTCTGTAAATGTTGGAATATTTATGTATCAGCAGGACCACTATCCTGTGAAAAGACCCATTTCTCTGATGTTACCTTGCAGTGATACCAGAGTGTTGTCCTGTCTGTTGGGCTGCTAAAGAGATAGCATTATTTACAAGTAATGTTCTCATAAAAGTATCTGGTTTTTAAATTAAAAAGATTTTTATGACTGTAAGGCTATAGAGAAATAAACAGCCTTTTAAAAAAGAACTCAAAATGTGGCACTTGATTAATGATAGAGTGATCAAGTGTCACTTACCAGCCTTGGATAATAATATTCAAGCCCTTTCAGTCTTTTTCCATGACAAAATAAAATTCATGCTACTACAAGCCCATGTGCATTTCATACTGTGTGTTTTCACCCCCTTCACCTCAACATTTGTTTTTACCAAGCTATTTCATTTGGTCTTGGCATTTATACACTGCAGGAAACTATTAACCCATGGAACATACCTTTTCACAGCTATGACCTAATTAAACACAGAATTAATTATCTTAGCCTTTATAGCCTTGATTAATTACAAAAAGTTAACCTTTATCTCTCTTCCATGTCCAATACAGGGATCTGTTTGGGTTGCTTGTTTATCCCATTAAAACTGCTCCCCCTGAACAATGTCTCCAAGCGATGGCTCTCCCATAGCTTGGGGAAAGAGGGACTGGCTGTCTCCACAGCAGCGTTCCTGGCTTGTCATCACCTGGATTTGCAAATAGCTCTGCAAGTCCTTCAAATACAGGAGCTTGGGCCAAACAGAGAATAGACTGAAGCAAGATGCCTCCCATCTCATCACCTGGCTTCATAGTCACTTCCTTAAGTCCTGGTGGTGTGAGCCAAAAGCTCCCTGATATACAAGAAGCAAGGAGGCCTTAGGAAACATAAATGGCAGATTCCTCCAGCCAAAACACAACATACTGCTTTAACACCAGTGAAGGAACTGTGCCTCACCTGTGACAGACTGGAATTAAAAGAAATACCCACAACCATTCTCTTGCATGTCAGTTAAGAAATTAAGGGCTGGAACTGGGCCTTCTGTGTCTCCATTTAACAGCTTACAAAGTAAGGGATTTCTTTACCTCATCTGACAGCATGCTTACAATGACATGACCAATTTATTCCATTTCAATTAGTTATTTTCATTATTCTGCTTCTATTACAAAACCACTTAAAGGCTCCAGCTGCAGTTGATGCCTGATCATATAGGAACTACAAGCACAAAGAAATAAACCTCATCCATGCAGACAAGTGATGCTGCTTTAAGTTGGGTCTGTCTACAGTGAGTACATTAGTGTGCTGCAGCTAAAGTATGAATTTACAGCCCGCAAGCCAGTCTGCACTAGGCTTTTGTATGGTCACTGTGAAAGCAGAGTAGGTTACTGTAATATTTGATGTATACTAATGACATATAGTACAAAGCAGATAATGAACTATATATTCACATCCTGGCTAAGTATGCACTAATTTCTTCCATGTATCAATGTACAAGCTAAGTTAGAAACCATATGAGTCGATGCAATCCATGTTTCCTTTTGTGCTTCAGCAATATTAAAACCAGAAGCACTAATAGGTGAAGGGTAGGAACAGGAGAGAACGGATCTGTACCCCAGCAATCCATATGGGGATCAGCACTCAGCTCTGCTCCAGCCCAGCTTCTCCATCCTGCTCTCCTCTGCACCAAAGTTCAGTGTCCTACCTCACGGCTCTGGTGTCCAGCCCTGCTCCTTGGCTTGGCCACCCACTTTCCTACTTTTCCAGGGCTTACTGCAGCCTGGTGATGGCCCCCGCTGTGGGCCAGCAGAGCAGCCTGTTTCCTGCATGCCTCCTGACTTTCCCCATCATGATCACAGTTAGACAAATAAAGGAATTTCCAGTTTAGTGAACTTAATTATCTTTGATTTAAGCCTTGTCAAATGCTTTTTCCTCCTGGTGTAACTAATGGGAATTTCCAGGAAATCTTCAGTTAAACCTGAGGAAAGTCTGAGTGGACATTTGGCCTGGATGGAGACACAGATAGAACGACCAGCCTGGAAAACATTGACATGTTTGAGCATGCTGCTCAAAGTTTTCAGAATGTTATTTTCTCCCAGATTTTAATTCATGATATGCAATTTTCCTCATCTCCCCAAGCCACGGCCTTGAGATCTCACTGGTTCTTGTCCCGGTGGGAGGAGGGTGGGGTGGGTGTCCCAGGCTGAGCTGCAGACCCCCATGCGGGTGTTACACATCGCTTGGCCTCCAGCCCAGGGCATGTGCCCCTCCTGATGCCGGTGAGAGGACATGGGTCCCGATGTGGTAAGCGTGGCCCTTATGCCATCTGCTCTACTGCCCAGGCTTAAAAGCAGGGAATAAAAGGAGAATAAAAGCTCTGCGAGTTTTCCAAAGCAGAATCTTTCTGTCACCCCATGTCTGTATAACCTCAGGCTCTTGGCTGGGGCCCGTGGAGTAGCGCCAGCGGGAATACCAACGCAGCGTTATTCATCCTCACCATCTCTAGCAATACTGCTCTCCAGAGATGTGTTTCTTTCATATGTGTTAAAAAAGATTTCCAAAACAAAGGTTGTAAATACACATTACTATTCTTATTTGGATACTGTCAGAAGAACTAAACAAAAGCTTTTTAAATAGTAAGATAATACAGTAAAATCATACTACTGTGTTTTAGAAATAGCTGTTCAAAACTGTAAGAAATAATTGCTGGAAATATTCAGACATATACCAGCAGTTCTGTCATTTGGGCACATATTTTATGGGTTTTTTTGAGACTAACTCTTTGCTCATATTTTTTCTGCTCAGATTCTCTCATGAGCCTGGCTGTTATTTCCCTGTGCCCTGCCTCTCTCTGGTCAAGCACATCCTCTTCTCAGCTTCCTCTTTGCTCTACTTGTATGTCCTCTTCTGGGGTCATGCCTTCACCTTCTCACCATCTGCCTTGCTTGTGCATTTGCTCAGAGGAGAAGCTCCCCCTTGCTATGGGACATCTGCTCTGGTGGTCCCCTCCACTCCCCTCCGTTCCCCTCCTTGGTGTTGCGCCTCAGATTTACCCCCAGGAGCTTTGGGAAGCCAAATTAATGAGCGTGGACATTTTGATAATGAGCATCATTTTGAAAAGCATGAGGCAGTTTAAGACAGAAAGATGCACTTTTACAGGATCAAAGCCACTGCAGGCGTAAAGCCACCTCTCAGCCTGGAAGCAAAGCTCTTTTAGGAGAGTTTTTGTGCCTAATGGCTTATAATGCTCTGTTTTGTAAATCGAAGTAAAACCAAATTCTATTATGTGAAACTGTAACACCCTCCTCATCACACCAGCTTTGAATTGCGTGCTGAAAGCTCCAATTGCAACCACTTGAGTGACAGGATGGGACTGGCTACAAAGTCGGCTGGCAGCAGTTCGAGGACTATTTTGGTTGCTGGAAGCAGCTAAGTCACGTTAGCGGAGGGGCTGTCCAAGCTTCCTGGCTTTGCTGCTCAGCAGAGCGCAAAGCCAGAGCTCAGCCCCGGGCCCAGGCTCTTGCTGCAGATCCCGCCTGGGGCTCCTGGGGCTCCTCTGCTGTGCCCTGTTCCCTGGGGGGGCTCCTGCAGCTCCCACAACCATCCTGCCCACTGCCGTGCATTTCCCTAGGAACCCAGTGCAGCGCTGGGGATAAAAAAAATGTCATGAGAGAAAAGTGTCTTCAAATAATGCAATTGCTCACACCCACACCCAAAAAAGGGAAATATTTATAAACAATTCTGCTTTTATTTATATAGTTTCCATGGCTCTGCTCTGTCAGACTCCATCTGTGCTTTCCCAGAGCCTGTCCTTCTTACACTGCATTTACTCTCAGCCTGTAATTTTTCAGAGATTAAGGGAGTGTACTTTCATTCATAGACTGAACAAACTGCAAGCGTGAAGAAATGTCACTCACCAAAGATGACACATTTAATGAATTTATTATAACATCCAATACCAGAGAGGGGTAAAAAATGCTGAAAAAGTCAACGGTGGTACAAAAGACCCTATGTCTACACCATAACATCTTGAGGTGCTGCTGTGTCAGGTAATGTTTCCTGCTGGAACTTGGTTGTGGGTGATGAGGCTACTGTGTAAGAGGGTCAGAAGAGGTCAACCTATTTCCCTGAATGTCCAGCAGAAGGACGGTGCTGTGCCCCACAAGAATCAGTCCAGTTCTGTGTGCAGGAGGCTTTCCTTTCCTGCCCTTATTCTTGCACATGACATGCATTTTAGGTACCGGGTAACACTTCAACCCACTCTTCAAACACCATTTCTGCTGATTTGTGCTGCTGTTACGTAAGAATCGGGGACTGTGGTGCAGAGTGTTTCCTGCAGATTAATGGCTGGATGGGAGCAAATGGTGGTCCATAAGTAAGGTGAAGGGTATTAAGTTCAAACAGTCAATAAATCTTTAGGAAATGCCCTGACCTCTGTTGGTTATTGCTATTAAAGATGGAAAAAAATCCCATGCATTTTTTCTATATGACATAGCCACCACTGGTATGTGTAGAATATATATTAGCAAATCTTTTGGCTCTCTGTACTGTAGTCATCATAATTTGCTATTTTGAGGGAAAGATGTGCGTATGTCCTGGGAGGAGTGGGGGAAGGAAACCATTACTGCTTTGAAAGCCACAGTCAGAAATTAAGGCTCAGGCTTTCATTTTCTAAAATGTCTTTACTTCCCTATAGCATCAGTTTCTTAATTCTTACTGTTATTTAAAACTTTAGACTTCAGTCCTCTGAGCCATTTACTTCATCCCTTCCCTTGGGTAGCTCATATTATCTTTATCTCAGAGGATTCACCAGAATATGGCTGTATGGTGTTTGTGTGACATACACGTGTGTGCAGAGGAGGAAGTGAGAACAGAAATGCGTCATTAGCATTTGAAAAGGATGGTACAGTACTAATAACCAGCCAGCAGCTCTGAATGTGTATGGTAACGGACAAAGTGGGCAAAACTACACCTTTGCTAGAAGAGGAGGTTATAAAGGTGAAGAGCTTAAAAGGAAGGTAGATACATCTAGTTACTTCTTAGGGCTTTTACTGAGATCTTTGCCATACAACCTTTTCTCCCCTGTGCATTTCACTGCAGTATATGCTCCTCCTATCAATCTGCTTTATGGACATTTTATTGACATGCTTTTAAGAACCTCTCAGAAAGGACTTCAGCTTATGTGAAGCTAACAAGATTTCAACACTCCATGTCCTTGTCCCTCACAAGACATCACTGCACAAACTATTCCAAGAAATTCTTTCAGAGAGGACACCGTACTGTTGCCCATAAATCTAAGGGCAACAGATTGAAAAATTAAAACTATAAAGACACTAAGTGATGCAAATTAATTAGACAAGGCAGAGGAATATTTTAACAAATGCTATTCTGCCACACAACTCACCAGTACTTTAAAGATAATGCTATTATATTTCCATCAGAGTCAGCAGTAGATGCAGTAGTCTTTGGATAAGATCCTCTGCCTCCTAGCAAACTGTTGACAAGGAGATGGAGGCATGACCAATGCCTGAAGTGACTCGGAGGATGATGGAAGCACTGCGTAGTCCAGCCCCAATTTAGGTACTGATGATGCACACTGGAGAATATCTTCTCTTTAAAAGCTTTGGTAGCAACATTTTAGATTCAAGGCAAATGCCAGGTCTATATTATTAGAGCAACTTTAGTTACAGGAAGAGCTGTGAGATTTAACAGATCTGGTCCAGTCATTTACAGGTGGAACTAAACTGCAACACGTGCCACTTTTTCTGTCTTTTTCACTAATTCTCTTATCTGCTCTCTCAACACTATTCAGAAATGCTACGTTCACTGACAGCAAAGCTTGCTATTTTGCATGGTGTTTCATGGATTTAGTCCATACATTCCCAGGGACTTGTAAATCACAGGTTGAAAATTATTAATCTCTCCCTCTGCAGAGACCTTTGTAAGCCAAGACCACCTCCGCTCGCAGTCCTTCATGGTTTCCTTAAACAATTGCTATCCTGTATGATCAAGCTGCCTTTGCACTGAAGATGCACATCAGCCATGCCGCTGCCTTATTAATATCCATGTAATTCTCATCCTCTCCATTGCAGGCTACTGTTTTTGCCATGCCTTCTAAACACTGAGCAGCAGTTCAAGCAATTCACCAGTCTGAGGAAGCTGTTGACTTCACCCTTCAAACCTATATTCTCTGTGTTTGCAAAACAAAGCTGCTTGCTGTGACCCTTTCTGCCATTATAGCTCTGTTAATGAGCTGTTCAGTAAAGCTAGGAAAGCACTGGGAGATAATGGATATCCTATCTACTGCCAGTTAATCACCTTGAACCAGCTGCTTAGCCTGTGTGGTTTGTCAAGACCACTGCTCTCACCACACCTGGGATGTTTTTGGGAGCCAATCTTACCTTCCTCCAAGTGATTCCAGAGCAGTGCTTTGTCAACCACGAAGTGCTTTACTAAGGCAGACCAAATAGCTCACAGCTGTCAAAGTCTTGTCTGTTCCAGACACTGAGCAGTGGCCTGTTCCTCAAACACACTCCTCTGTACTGTGAATCTTTTGAGAAGGACTTAATTCCACTGATCAGCCATCTATGGTGACTTTCCTCATTCTTTATTTAAGAATCTTTTTTCTTCTTTCTGTGTATTATATAGCACATGTGACTTCCTGAACAGACCAGCTCCTCCTGCTCTGGATCATCTTGCTCAGAGCCATCCATTCTTTGGACCTTTTTTCCCTGTGTCTCTGGTACAATGCAATCCTCATCTTCATCCTGCTTGTAAATGTCTGTATTTTGGATATTGTATTGTCTTTAGGGTGCCTTTTCCTGACATCATCAAATGTTCAGCACTGGTGATCTAGAGTCTGCCTTGTAGTACTTCCTTCTTAGTCGTTGTTTTGAATGCCCCTCTCAGCTTGAAAAATCTGAAGATAATTCTGCAATTTCAAAGTTCCTGGCAAATTGGTATATTTCCACCGTAGCTGTTTGCTTGCATTTCCTGCAGTTTTTGGGGTTTTCCCATTTATAGTGCATATGCCCCTTCACAGTGTCCCATGGACTCTGCCTTTTCACAGGCCAAGATATCTTCTAATATCAAGGGTACCTTATCCACTTCCATAGCGTATGCAAGGCAGAACTTTTCAGGACTAACTTAATTGCCGGTAGATATTCCTCTGCACTTTGTTCCGGGCTGATGCCAAAAGCTTGTAGCTCACCATCTTCTCACAATTCAGTTTTGCCATAGGTCTCTCTGGCATCTTCTGTTTATATCTTGACTTGCCTTCACTGCTTATGTGCTATGAAGCAACAGGAGATTTGCTGGAAACTTTGCCACTGACATAAACAAGGGGCAAGTGAATTTTTAGGGAAGAGTCACTCATGATACTGGCAATACCAGGTAGAATATCTTAGGTCAATTTTCTGTTTAGCTTCAACATTATAATGCACATGTAGATGCTGTAGTAGAAGCTTTTGAAAAGAAACAATCATTCACTCACTAGTTTTTGGCTCCACATCTGCACTTACTCCTGCAAGCTATCAGCACCTGGATAGTCCAGTCAGCATTCAATACACAAACGTTTCTCTCAACTGCTCTCCAGTACCTTGCCCTTGTAACAGAACTCTTTGATCTCCTGAAGCATACAGATAATGTGAATGGATTTCATACAGGTGATGCACACAACGGGCACAGAATAGCTAGCCTCTGAGCTCCTCTAGCACCTTTGGAAGATCTTTAGAAACAGAATCTGTATGTGACAGTCATAGGAGTTTAGGAGAACACTCTGCTTATCAACTCCAAACGTCACTAACTCCCGACAAAAACATAAATTGAGAGAAATTATAAAATAAATACGGATTTTTGCTCTGTATAAACTCTTTGCAGAAGCATCTAGTTCAGAATAGGCATGAGTTTTATGAAAGACACAACACAAAATCTAAACTTCACTTACATAGCCTATGATAAAAAAACATTTTGTGAATTAGAGGAGCACTGCACAGAGAGACAAGCACTGAATCTTATGGCAAACCAAATCCATTATTTATTATTTAGCAGAGCTTCTGTAATACAATTCTGTACATTGACTTATTTATGAAGTGCAGTAAGAAAGAAAATGAATTAGTGTGTGGATAAAATAAGGTTTTATATTCAGCTAATATGCTAGCTAAAATTGAAACTAACAAACACAAGCTGAAAAGATGCCATAATGTCCTTAGCCACGACTTGGGGAATATTAACTTAAATATGTCAAAGCAAATGAAGGAAGGTGCATATAGTGACTGTGAAAGATGAGACTCAGCTTCTGGTTTCTCAGGCCACCAAAGAGCTTTTGTGTTATAGGCAGTAGGAATGAGAGCTCCCCTTTGCACAAAACTCATCCTCCTCCTGAGCATTCATAGCAAACCATTTACACCATTGCCAGGCTTGGCACTGACAAGAGATTTGGGTTGGCACCACCAACGCTAAGCTACAATAATCCTTTAAAACAAAATTTGCCACCAGACAGCAGGAAGGTGACTCAGAATGCAAGATCCTGTTCTCCACACTTGTCTGGCCATGAGACCCTGCGAGACCCTGCTGGCACTGTCAGTGGTGATGTCCGTGAGCGCCAAGTCTAACGGTAGTTTCTCTGACATGGAGCCTTTTGGGGACTCACGGGAGGCAACAGAGACAAGCTGAATAGCAGCATTGAAAAATATCCTCTCTCCTCTTTAAATCAGAGTCAGAGTGTCATACAGTATCTGTGACTCTCCTGAAGAGCAGCTCTCTGGCTTCATGCTGCCCGGAGTTGCATTTCCAATTCTGCAGCTGAAGTACCTAACTGCCTTGTGCAGCTCACTGAAATGCAGTGTAATGCCCAAGGGCTGTATTTTTCTATCTCAGAAATTGAAATTAGTCCCTATTACAAGGCTACCATCATAAGTCTCTGCATCTTGTGGTTCTTCAGGTAAACTACAGGGATCTTTTTGGGCCTTCATATGTCACTTCATATCCGGTTAATGATATTTTAAGTTAGTGTAAGTGTATAGGGGAGTATTCTAGTTTGCTTAACCTTAAGCAGAATGAATCTTTAAAGTGACGATGCAAAGAAACCCAAAGTGTCACTGATGAGCATACAGCTAAATAATTTATTTTCTATTATTCATTTCACACACTAAACCATAATAATATTTGTTCTCATTTTTTTTGCATTTGCTACTTTTTAAGTTAGCAGCTTTCTTTTCTTTTCTAAATCTCACTTTTTCCAGAGGTGAGAACAGAAGTTTTGCTTGAGTAAACTGAAATTGTAAAACTGATCAGAGATGTGTTAAAGAAATGAAAACTTTTTGGGTGAGTGGAGAGAAGCATGTCACAGGCAGGTTATCAATTTCAAAAAGAAGTGGTGGTACGTGGCATCAGTGGTTTCCAAACACTCAGACACAGAGGAAAACTCGGAGTGCAAAGAACATGCCGAGGCTCTCTGCTCTTCTGTGGCCTGAAAAGAACAGCCTCTATGGCTTGCTCTGCGTTGGCTTAGTTCCTGCGTTACCAGCAAAACAACTGCTTAGCAACCCAGCTTTTCCCACAACATTTCCTCACATGCGTTCTGTGCCCAGAAAAAAAGTATAGCACCTAATATTCTGTCTGGATAATCACCTTATTTGAGAGGTATATTCAGCCCCCTGTATGCATTGAAGCTGTAACTAGCAAGGCAATTGCTGTGACAGACAGTGCAGCCAAAGTCAAACCAGTCCTATCTGTGCTGCAAGCTGCGCAGTAACGCTGTGCGCCCTGAACAGGTTATCTGTGCATCAGACAGACAGCAACTTGCTGCTTCCCTCCACCATATTTCCCCTAACAAAGGCAGGAAGCTGTGGCAGTTAGCAAAAAGGTACAGATATCCTTCCTACTGAAAACCCTGTTTTGTGAACAGCGAGGGAGTTCTCTAGCACACACTTCACAACCGTCAGGAGAGTCCATCTGAAAGCATAAATAATTCAGTACTTTAAAAAAACATGCTGGTCTGAACACATGAAACTGCTTTTTCAGTTACTGCCTTTAAGGAACATTTACAGTCATACAGTAGATTTAAGAATAGTTACATTTTCTTATCTGACATCCCAGCTGAAGCAGCATCTTGCAACTGAATATTTAAGCTACTTTCCTCACAGTTTCAGCACCAGTAAAAGAAAGAGTTGCCTTGAATCTTCTGCAGCTGTTTCTGAGCAACATACCAAGAGGACTGCAGAATACCTGAATTTGCTCATATGTTATCTGGAAGCACAAGGCTTCTCATCCCTCCAAAGGACAGCACTGTTTGAGCAGTGCTGTAAATAAGCTCTAACCAGCATAATTAAGACAGCACTCTTAATCAAACACACAGAAATTAAGGCAGCAACTTACTTGCCGTCTTCATAACTTCCTCTGGAACATTGTCTCTTCGAATGAGTGCAACAGGAAATTGTGGTAATTACGGGTAAACTGCGCGGCTGCAGCTCAAACCACCCACTGCAAAGTGCAAAGGCAGTCAGCACTGGATTGGTAAGCAGCAACTGACAGCCGCCTCCCCTTCTTCTTGTACTTTGCATGTAAATCTTAAACAGACGCCATGTGGAGAGAAGTGACTTTAACCAAGATCCCCATGAAATATGTCTGCGAAAAGGCTTTATTACTCGTGATAGCTCTATGCTCGGAATAGCAATACTTACCTCTGTGAAGTGCTCTGAGACCTACAGATGAAAAGCATCCTAGGTGTGCTATCATTCATTACTGATTTTATCTGGACAGGTATTCACTGTCTTTATTAAAGGCAATACTGGCAATCATTTTACATCATATAGGGATCAACTGGACCTCTCTTGGCCTGTCTTTTGCTGCGGTGTGATAGGGTACTGAGAAGAGAAGTGCACACTGATGGGTCAAGTAGGTCCAAAGACAACTCCACATTCTTTTGCATTCTCGGCTGAGGCAGAACTTTGTCTTGTGGTGAATCAGGATCCTGTTCCTACCTTCTTCTTACACCAGGGTTTCACAGTAGGGCAGATGGCTTGCTGAAACCGTGCCAGTGTCCCACAGCCTTTAAGACAGGAACTACAAACTCTTTTTTGTTTCTGAATTAGCATCTGACAGATGCAGAAAGCTGCCATTAATATCTAGCTCACAAGTATGTGTGTAAGATTGTGAACTCATGGAAAAGCAATGATAACATCAGATACTGCAGGCTTTAATAACTGGATTGCCTCACCAAAGTTTATACTTTCAAATCTGTTTTTTTGTCAAAGTCAGTTTAGCACCCACTGGGTGGTTAGATAAGGCAGAGACTTGCAGCACAGCAATGTCATATTCATGCAAGTGGATGAAATGCTGTTAACTAAGTTGCAAGGACAAATTCTGACTGCTCTGACACCTGAAAAATCTTTCAGGGAAGGTGTGACTGGAAAAGACATCAGAATTACAGAAAAGAGAAGTTGTACAGGATCACTGAAGGGCAGATCTAGACTACAGAATCTGTGTTTCTGGGCATGAGTCAAGAAACTTGCAGAATGCCTTTAGCATCTCAGTCTGACTCTGCAGGATTAGCGATTAGGGAAAAGTATTTGTTTGTAAGCTGAGTCAGCTCTGTGACAGAGACTCCAGGAGGTCCTGCTTACGCAGCTACATGTCAGACTAAAAAATCACTGGAGATGTACTTGTAAAAGGAAACATCTGTGCCAGCAACTAAAGCAAGTTAGCAATGCTGTCTTGCATAATGCAAGTAAAAGGATGTAGAGAATCCCTGAAGGAAAAGTTTTACCTTGCTTCAAGTGAAATGCATCTGGTTTCTTTGCATTTTTCCCATTAAACGTAGCCAGTCTTTCCTCACTGCATGTGCAGATAGTCTAAGCAGCAGTGTCTGGAAAAACATAGTTTGAACTTCTGTAGAATACCTGCCTGCACCAAACACGCCTGCCATGCAGGTTATTTGATACCGGAGTAATGTTGCTATTTTTTGATGAACCTGTGAACATTGACAAAAAGTGGTGTCTTCCCTGCGCCCCCCCCCCCCCCCCCCCCCAAATCATTTTAGCAAATAACAGCACCAGATGATTTGACAAGAATGGTGGATATTACTAGCTGACTGAAGGGAAAAGGCTGTCCCCTGACAAGTCAGATGTCTCTGCAATTGATCCAGAGCTAAAGGACCTTTTGCCCTTGAGTTTCATCTTCTATTTCCTCTCTGGGTTTCTCTTACTGCCTTAACCCTCTTACTGTTTTCTTTTCAAGTGACTCTTCACTTTCTAGCTTCCTAACTTCTCTCTTACTCCTAGAATCACAGAATCATAGAGTGGTCTGGGTTGGAAGGGACCTTTAAAGGTCATCTAGTCCAACCCCCCCTACAATGAGCACGGACATCTTCAGCTAGATCAGGTTGCTCAGAGCCCCAACCAGCCTGACCTTGATACCACCTCTCTGGGCAACCTGTTCCAGTGTTTCACCACCCTCATCATAAAAAATTTCTTCCTTATATCTAGTCTAAATCTACCCTCTCTTAGTTTAAAACCATCACCCCTTGTCCTATCGCAACAGGCCCTACTAAAATGTTTGTTCCCATGCCCTCCTCTTATTACACAGATTTCTAATCAGTAATGATATAAAGGAAAACAAAATTAAAGGCCTTTTTATGTCTTGATTGTTTCTATTTCTCTCCCTCTTCTTCCCTTCAGTCTGAACTATATAACACAACCTTTGGGATAGCTCTCTCTCCCTTCTCTCCTTGCCCCTAACCCCAATTTTTCAGGTATAGCCACCATTTCTCTTTTTTCAGTTTAACACTGCTAACTCCTCTGTGGAATTTCATCCAGCTATCCTGCCCTGTCTCTCTTAGCCCATCACTCTGGCCAAGGATCACCAATTATTCTGAGCTGTACAGCATGCACATAACTGAACAGCAGTATGAGAGGGGGAAGAGGACCCAGCTGCTACATGCTAGGGACCAGCTTCACAAAAGAATGTGCATCTTGCAACACCCAGCTCTTAAGTGACTGGCTTTCTATTTAACTTCAGACCCTTAATCCTTGCATAAAAATCACAACAGCTAAAGGAGAGAGGCACCTGAACTGTTACTAGCAAGGAATGCTTTCAGCCCGAGCTCTGCAAGAGGCTCAAATGCAGGTTCTGTTCATTGTTTGTCTGACTCACTGCCAGCAAGATCCCTTTGAGACGCTGCATGTTACTCACCTAGCTCTTCACTGCAGGCTTCCATTCTCTCTATACTCACAGACATGAAACTAGGCACCCGTGCCAGTGCTTCTTCACACACAGTTGCAGTTGCTACCATCAGAAGACCTCCAATTCTTAATAAACCACTGCTTGGATCAGTATACGGATGGTCCAAATTATATTTTCACCTCCTTACAGAACATTGCAAACCTATGTTTTCCTATCTAGATGCTCTAACTGTCAGATTATGGAACAAGATATTGCTGGCCTTAAATGCATATTAAAATTTTCATTTGACTGAGAGCAAGTCACATACCAAGAAATTCCCTGGAAGAGGTTCAGTTCACAGGGAAGAGATGCCAACACAGACCCAGAGGAGCTACCAACTTTGGTCTCAGCATGGGATGGCATTCTCCTGATTCCTCTTGTTGAAAGTATTACTCTTTACATCGAATATTTACACATTTACACTGAGTTTCTCCTTGGCCTTGAGGTTTAAGAATTCACCAGGGTTTGGGGAGACCCATTTATTGGTAAGGTATTTGATGTTAAGTATTCACAAGAAGAACTCAAGTCTTCTTTCCCTCCCACAATGTAGACAAGTGGTCTAGTCATGAAGTTATTGTCTTTCTCTAGTTGTTTCATAAAACTGTTTCATTTTCCAATAGAAAAGATTAAAGCTGCCTCACCCTATAGTATTATGTAGCTAATTTAAGCATTCATGATAGAGGTGAGTTCAAAAACTCATGAACAGAACACGGACTTGAACTTACACAGGTGTTTGAACTACTGTTTAATGGGGAAAGTATCTTGTACATTGAACCAGATTAACCACATATGAAATGCACCAACTCCTACCAAGATCTCAGTGTAGCTTAGCTACATACACTAGTTAGCAACAGACTGTACACAAAACATACACTTAACTCCTGAGGGAACTTCACTGCTGGAAAGTTGGCACACAGAAACTCCCATTTGTATTGTACAGAAGTACTGTAGGGGTTTGGAGATATGAATTTTTAACTCAGATGCCCAAGTCTTTGTTTTTCTGATGCAATACTCTTGAGGCTAAATGAAACACTGAAGTATTTTTCCTTTCTAGGAGATATATCTCCTCATGGGATTAACGGGGTTTACCCACTGCCGTTTTCTCTTGGGATCCAGGCAAATGTTCAGATAAATATTGATCTTGCTACCACTGATTACATTTGGTAATGTTAGGCCATTACCTGCAACTGGGTGAATCCCTCCACTGCATTTATGCAACTATTTTCACTTGGTGAGGCACCTTGCTGTCCTCACCCAAACAAATATAACTGCAAATACAGCCATTTTCTCTTTGGAGCAAATTCTAACAGTTCTCAGAATGATCAGATGTGCTAAACCAGATCTGTAATTTAGGTCTATAATTTAGGTCTGAAAACAAAGACTGTAGAGGTTCACTGGGCGGAGAGACAAATACCGGTGGGCTAAATAATTACTCTAAACAGTATGTTTCGATAAACACTGCCTGAAACAAAACCAAACCACAGTAATTCATATTAAAATTGTGGTTCTCGAGAGCTGACAGTACCATCTATACTAAATAGATGCTTATGCAAGTTTATATTTTTGAATTAATAAGGAGTTGTTTTGGAATTCAGCCTTTTTGTTACATAAAGCTCTTCACATTAGCTATTCTCATTAATGTACATATTCCTGAGCATCATTTTAAAAATATGGTTCTTGCTTCTTACTTTCTTAATCCACACTGTGTGGCTTCACTGTATGAGAATAGACAAGGGTAAGTTTAAAACCAAGCATGGCATCAAATCCTCCTCTTTTTTGAAAAGGGAAGTATTTTCATTCCAAAGTAGTCTTTCTAAGGAAGAACCTCTGAAAAATATCTGAATCACAGAATGTTTCAGGGCTGCTTCTCTTCCACTCCTCGTAAAGATTTGTTCCCCACAGTATATTTGCTAATTCTTTGGAAGCTGTAGGTCTGAAATCGATACTAGACACTTCCTTTTCAAATTCAAAATTGATTTTAGCCAGTTAAAACACAACATTGAAACAATTCCTTGTCATCTTTTCAGAAAATTTATTAACACAGCTGAAAATAATCACCCATTCAGCAGGAATCCCCACGATGCATCTTACAGGAAAAAAAAAACCACCAACAAACCAAAAAAGACTATTCCTGACCCACTAGATTGATTCAAATCATTGTAAATGAATGGTCAGCAATCTAAGGTGAATTTTAGAAATGTGGCTATACTAAAATTATGCTGCAAAAATGTGTACAATACCAAAAAAAAAAAAAAAGCACCATTTCTTTTATTTACCTCCACAAGAACACAAAACATAGAATCCCTGTCAGACTGCCATATTTCCAGCATTTCCAGCTGTGGTCTCACATGGTTATAACTCCTCTTAGTACTCAGGGCAATTACTTAACCACAGAATACATTTTTTTCATTTCACTTTGCCAATTCCATATCTGTTTATCTTGACCTTATGCAGCCTATGCACAAGTTCAAAATTCATTGATTTAAAATGTGTCTTTACTCAGAAAGTGGACAGGAAGGATCACACTTCTGTGGTTTTCTCTTTGCAGACTTTTTGTTAAGCTTACTGTTTTCACTGACAACATAAGTTTCTGTGTTTTTCTAAATTCCTTGAGGCCTGTGGAGATGACACAAGAGAGAAGGAATCATTTATCCTACTCCACATCGTGTATGATGAAAAAATTCTTCTTTTGGTCCTATTTACTTGCAATTTACAGAAACCAGTGCAAGTCATGGCATTGCCCGGGTTTCTTTTGAGTATAACTTCACTTGAAAGACATCTTTTGTTGACTATAGGCAATTTGTAAAAACTCATTGAAAATTCAGATACCAAATTGATTTTACAAGTTTGGCTACCCAACCTTGTGATTCTTCCTAGATGTAAACCTAGAATATCTGATTCAGTAGAAGGAACTCCCCTTTAGTGGGAGGCAAACATAGAACCTATAAATGTAGAAATGATTCAGAGAAGACATGTATTTTAAGCAGCACTCTTTTATTCATATAAGTGATTTTTTTAATGGATAGATCTCCTTAAGGACTTATGAAATGGTATTGCATTGATACAGTAAAGGTACCATCAGGCATTGTCATCAAATTTGTTTCGTCGTGCATATCCACTTTAGTTAATGACAAAATGTTACCTATAAGTCGTATCTAGGTGCTGGAATTTTTTTACACTGCAGGACACCCTATGAAAATATACACAGAATCTATTATCATATAGATAAAAACTTATTTTAAGAAATGCAGAATTTAATGTGAAATATGAATTTAACATGAAAAGCTTTGCCTCTGGTTAAATCATCTCTCAACCTACTTCTTTTGTCAGAACTTAGGTCACTGAAGAGACATACTGAAAATGTTTACAGACACAGAGAATCTAAACACTAAGACTTATTTCAAACCTTAAAAAAATACATTTTGAATTTTTAAATCCAGGCATATTCTATATTTCTCTTTTCTATTTAAGCGTTACATGGCCTTTTCAGAATCAGGGTTTCAGATATCTTTTTGTCAGTTAACAGTATCAGATAAAATTTCTTCCCCTAAATCATAAACTATTATGATGTTTCTCTTGTTATCTTTGATCCCAGTTTCTCAGTCACATTCTCTTAATCACCATTTCCTGAGATTCTGCTTAGCATTGGACAATACTGCTTCAGAACTGAGTAAGGTACTAAGAAGTGATAACACCAAGGATTTAAAGCACAGATCACTGGAATTTTGACATTAATAGCTTGCTCCCTCATCCACTAACTCTTAGTGACAGTAATTTCTGATTTTTAAAGACACACTTTGCATTTTGAACTCATTAAAATATGCTTTCAATGAAGTGAAAGTTATTAATTAAAGTGACAAAAGGTTTTAGTAATAATAACCAACACAAAATGACTGCATAAATTGCTATGCATATGCATGATCCTGCAATGGCAACGATGAAGCAATTAACTTAAAAAACAATCTTGCTGCAGACTGAAGCAGCTTCTCTCTGCCAACACCTCAGTATATGGTACGGCAGTATTGTCCACTGTGTTATTTTTAAAATCATGATTTCCCTAGTATTCCTATCTAGGCCAACTCAGTTTGGGCCTGTCAGTTGATGTTTCAAGGTGGAGGGAATTCAGAAAGAAAGAAACACAGGGTGCTGTGGCATCCACCAATAACTCCTATTGCTAACACTTCGCTGTAGAGTCTTTTTGCAATTGATGGGAAAGGATTCAGGTTGGGAGTGCATGAACTTCCTCTTGTCTCGGAGCCAATTTATTTTTTTACCAACTGTAAGCTATTGATCAAGCGAATAAACAGAGAATTACAATAACTGACTGTTTAAGTGTTATTCTCAACCTTTTATTTATGGAGAATTCTCTGTGTGAAGTAAAATCAATTGCTAAGCGACGGGCCATGAAAAGAAAATAGTGCAGGATATGGAAACAGTAAGAAATGTGCATGTGCAACCACTAGAGACCAGGCAGTCTGCCTGAGGGCAATAAAGTCCTTACAGCCTAATTATAGATATAAAGAAAGGCAGGAAAATTAACTACTTTCTGCATACCTGGTATTAAATGGACATTTACTTTTGTGTTTTGGTAGTCAGATTTCTACAATATATTCACTTGTCATTTCCAAACAAACAGACCCATTTCTGTGTTATGTATTAGGCCAAAACCACTAAACTAAAATGCAAATAACTTCTAAAGAGAGTCACACATTGATGAACTCCTTTCATCACCTGGGTTAATAGCTAGAGGGTAAAAAGCCCATACCTAACAGCTGTAAAAGCCATACTTACTGCTTAATGAATCATCTGAGCCTGAGGACCTTCTCTGTAAACAATTTTACTACCAGTGTTATAAGTAAAATAGTGGCATTTGGGAATTCTTGTTCTACACTGAAAAAGATTTGGTCAGAAAAGATCTGTGCAACAACTTACCAGAGATGTTAACAGGGCAGTGATAAAAACAGCTGTAACAGAAATCAAGTCCACTGGTCCCTTTCCTTGTCTGTTTCCTAGAGCACAAACATCAAAGAGTTTGCTTGTAGAGCAATTATTATCACTTCAGCAATTGGTGAATGAATGTTTGCAACTCCCTCTTTAATTATTTCTTCATATTACTATACTCTTCATTCCCTTTTAGACCTCTACGGAACAACTGATAAACTTTTTAAAAATTACAAAACCTGTTAATTACACATATTGTAACATAGACTCAGTAACAGATAAATATTAATGCTTCCAAATGTTCTGAAAAGATAAGCTGCAATAACATACTTTAGTACTGATACAGCACTCAACAAGTATGCACATATTACAATGACAAACAGTGCTGACTCGTTTAGAAAATATATCAGCTGCTTAAAATGTACCAGCTCTGTGCTACAGGAAATAGTTAAATCTGTATGACACAAAATGAAAAAGAAAACTATTGCCAGAGGCTCTGGTAGCAATTGCCCAGTTCTGCTCTCGTGGTCTATGTTGTCGCTCTCTAGTGTGAAAGGGCTCTCTCTGCTTGCTGTCCTGGGGATTTCAGGGTAGGAGGTTGCTGGGGCAGCCACAGAACTCCCCTCATGTACATATGAGAAGCACATTAAGCCTGTTGGAATCAAAGGCATACTTTAAGTCAGAATTTAGCTTTTGCAGTAAATTGGTGTGATGCATGGGATAGTGGAGTGACTTAACCTAAGCATTGTAAGCAGAAGCTTGGTTGCAATCACACATAGCCTAAACAAAAAAACAGAGAGGAAGAGAGAGAGGAAGAAAGAGAAAAAAAGGAAGGAAGGAGACAGACATCAAAGAAAACTGGTCATCGTAACACGCATCTTTGAAAGTAGGAAACACTGGAGCCAGACAAGAAAGCAACCAAAAAGATAAACCAGAAGCCAAATGCTCTACTTGTGAAAAGGGCAAAAATATCAATTTTGAGCTTGTGTGTCTGCACCTTGCAGCTGCCGGGCACTACTCAGGAGGAGCCCATGACCCCATTGCAGAGCATGGGACGGCTGTGGCTCAGCAGCACAGCTGGCGGGGTTACCTGCCGTGCCAGATCCAGCAACGATTCTGAAACAGCCTCCTCCATACTTACTCCTGCAGCTCAAGGTCTCTGTTTCATTTCCACTTAAATATTAAGTGAGGGATTTCACTGAAACTATTGCAACTGCTTACAGGCATGAGGATAGCGGGATTTACCGTGAACAGTCTGGAAAGACCAAAACAACATTTGTTTTGTTTAATTTAAAAAGCTGTTAGTTTTCTCAGTTCCAAGAAAACTAAAGTGATGGCAAGAAACGTGATTGTGCAGATTGCCTGAACTGGTGTTAATTACTTTTTAATCACTGAAAATTAAATTAGGCTTGAAATATACATTATTTATTTCTTGTCTGGTTTGTCCAAAGACAGTGCAACAAGCTAACAGATATTGAATTATAATTACAAGAATATATATTTATATCAATTTTAGAGACCAGAAGAAGGGTATGCTGGCTGTTCAATATAGAATTTGTCCAATTTACAGCACAGTTTATTTAACCAAAACAGTAAAATAGAAAATGGTGTAAAATATTATATTTCACCCTAACTTATTTTGTTTATTGCTTTTCATCTGTAACTACCTTGGAGGGGCTGTTTACATGTTTCCAAACATCGTTAAGATTTATTTTTCTGCCAATTTTACAATCTGATGGACTGTCTCTGGTCACAACCATCAGGAAAAAGACATCATTAGGTCTCTGGGTACTGATGACTGGGGCCTAGGAAGCTTCAGGTAGCACAGCTTGTGTGGATCCATTCTGCTCTGTAGCACTTCCATTGTTATAGATCTTCCTGGAGTACATGGATGCCTGGTATTTAAAATTGGATCTCATTTTAATTAACATAACATCTCTCTTTTTAATAGCATTATATTTATTGCATTTTGAGGAAGACCAACAGCAGCCTGCATCTTGTTTCTGCAAAAGTCAACATCAATATTAATGTCAGGTACAGGAACCAGATCAGTCAGATCTGAGTAATTCTTAAACCTTTCATTATAGTACAGTCAAACAAAGCTCAGAACAAATGAGACATTCAGAAGATTCAGTTTTCAATGCTTTATGTTCTTCAGAAACTGAGAAAATAGAAAGAGAATAAAGGCACTGTAACTGCTCCCAAGAACATTGCCTTTCATCCAAGCTAAACAAAAAGTCAACCCTACACTGTCCTACAACATACAAACATGTTTTTCTTGAAGTTCCCCTGTCCTATCATAATTTGAGTTATAATAAAAACATCAGCTACCCACTAAGGAGTTAAACCTCCAAAGGTTAGGAAGGTATTCTGATCAATTATGGATGTTTACTAGAGCTTTAGTCACATTGCTAGGGCCTTCTGAGGTGCTGAAATGAGTCTGCTCCTTTGAATTGGAAGTTTGGCTTTGATCTGTCAGCTGCTTTACATCTTATTTTAATGGTGCTAGTTTATAGTTAAACTGAAATAGTTTGAGCCATTCTGTGTCAAAAATAATGGATTCTCCCTTAAAAGTCCTGCTGTGAGGTACACAACTGTTATTTTCATTTTTTATGTAAGTCTGAAAGCTTAGAGGTTGAAGAACTCTCTCCTTCTATCTTCTGGTGAAAAGGAGAAAGGAGTCCAGTTGACTTGCACAAGCAACATAGCTATAACTCAGGATGGAGGGCTCAACTCTTTCTCCAGTCCCTGGTGATTGGGAATACCAAGCCTGTAGAGAAAGTATCATCCACATAGACCTCCTCCTGGCCACTTTCTGCAGAGATTTCCTGGGGTCTTCCTCTTTGACACGTGGGGTAAGGGAGCTGAACACAGAGAGGTGGCAAAAGATAGTGAAGACAGTAGCAGCTTGGCTGCTGGGTGCTGGGGTGACGGGCCAGTTATGCCTCTTGGCTGAGCAGCTACACAGGCAGATGTGCAACAGCTGCCCCAGAGCCCTGTGTGTGCTGAGGGGTGAGGCTGTCAGGTGGGGATGTAAGCACTGAGATGCTAGTGGGGAGGAGGCGGCAGGGAGCATGTGGGCAAATGTTGCAGGATGGGAAGAGTTAGGAGCGAGATGTGTGTTACTGCAGAAGATGCCTACAGTCTAACGTGGGGAAGCTGGAGTCTTCTGTAGTCTGCTCCCTGATACAAGCAAGGCGGCCCTGGGCTACGTGGACAAAGAGCAGCTATGAAGACAGGGCAGGAGACAAGCTATCTCGAGGGTACTTCAGGCTTCTGGAGCTTGACTGGCACTATGCCATGAGCAGGGCTCAGCACATGGGGATGGGATAAAGGCCTGAAGGTAATTTGTAATAGTGGGTGAGGAACCAAGTCTACTGAAACACTGCTTGGGGTTTGCCTTTTACCTTAATGGAAATGTCCTTGTTTCTTAACTATGCTGGTACTTCTGAGGGTGTAAGTACCACCAATTAGAGGTTCCTAGGATGATATTGAATAGTCCCAGAATAAAACTAATGATGATGGAGCTGTGGACATTTGTTAATTTAAGTTTGCTATTTCAAATCCAGTGTTTCTGCCACTGAAAACCCCTAGCAAAATAAATCATCCCCACAATTGGCAAAAACATGCTTTCAAGAAGCAACCATTTGCAACAAGCTACACAAACAGCTGATGGAAATGCTGGGTCCCTCTATCCTTTTCAGAAAAGTTTTCTTTGTGTGTGAATTAAACCAAATTTCTACCCCACAGATATTTTTAAAAATATTTAGTTATGCCTACCTTTCCCGATTCAGTCTGTACAATTTATTCATCCTTGCTCTCAAATGAGTACTGAATCAACCTAAATTCTTCAGCAAGCAAAAATTTGTATGTAAAAATCTCAATCAGAGAATCTGAAAGCTGGTCTTGGTGAGCCTTGTATCAGCTGGCAGTCATCAAGAAGGACAGTGCTAGAGACCCTATTTCAATACCTGGGTCTGAGGTTAAAGTAACAGTAAATACTTGGTGGTCTTGCATGGCAAGTTTGGGATGCTTTTTTCCTATGAAGTGCTACTGTGACATGCGTACCAGTTCCCTCCTGAACTCCTGGAGAATGCCTCCACAAATTTTCTTCTCTGTAGAGGAGGACTAGAGGGATTAAAAAGGACTTATCTAGATTTCTCTAGATTACTTCCTACACCTCAGTATATCCGTAATGTCACACAAGCCATGATACCAAGTGCTTTGGCAACGGCTGACAAATCTAGGTGGATACTCTGCAAAGACTTCTGTAGTGTCTGGACAATATGTGTAAAAGGAAAAAAAGAGGGAAGGGGAAAGCAAGCTTTTTCCCTCCCACCACCAATCAAATATCATTGCTGATCACCCTTTAGACCTGAAGAAAAATCTGCAATGAACTGGCATTTTGTGGAATGGGACTCGACCTACAATGGGGAAGAAATATCCATGGTCTTCTGGAGTACCAAAATGCCAGAGGCACTGTGTGTGATGGACTAAAGCACTAATCTACTCTGACAAATCCCTCTGCCATCGCTGCAAAGCCCAGCAGAGGCCAGATTAATTTCTAGGAATTCTGAAAAATTTCTGGTCAATACTGGTCTAACATAACAATTTAACAAAACACAAAGCCTTCTGAATGCCTTGTTAAAGGGGACAAGTGAATTCTCAGAAAAGATGAATAAGAAAGACTGCTGTATAAGGGATACAATATTAAAGTAAGTCCAGCATTAAACTGCATCTGAAAAAACCCAATAAATTCCTACAAACAGAAACAAAGTGGAAAAGAAACACTGGTTTTTTCTTTTTAAAAAGCCTCTAACTGCTGACCTTGAGCTTCACTGAAGACGAATGAAAGACAAGAGAAGAAGCTTCATTTAAACAAATACAAAAGTGATTTGCAGTCCATTTGTTGACAGCCCCGTAACACTGTCTGGCAAACAGCTACCAATCTGGGTAAGAAATCTGTTTGATTAGAGTGGAAGGATGGCTACAGATGGAAGTGGCTGTGCGGAGGAGCCCAGCCAGCCAGTGACAGGGTTGCTTTCCTCAGGAGTTCCAAAGTCAGAAAAACAAGATGGGGCCAAAATTTTATTTTGCATCAAAGCATGTCAGGATTTTCAGCCATCTGCGCCCCACTATTCTCCTGAGAGACAGCAACCTTTGACACACCAGCTTTTGCTAAAAGAAGAGGAGTGGCTAATTGGATTCCTAATCCATTAATACTAATCTTTTCACTGAAGTGACAGCAAGTGTGATCTGTCATCTTTGCTTCCCCTGCTGCTTTATGTGGCTGTGTAAAACTGGAGCATGGAGTTGGTTGCTGCTGCTCACACTTCACTGGAGTGATCTCCAAAAGGCTCTGCGCAGAACTAATGAGCTGAGAGATGCAGAAATCTCTGGCCAAATTCAGCCTTAGAGGGGCAGGGTTTACTTGTAGGTAAGTCCATCCTCTGGTACTTTGGAAGGAGTCATGCATATTTACATGGGAGCCGAATTTGGTGTACAGTTTTAAAGTTCCTTTACAAGCACTATTTATTGCAATCCACAGAAATGAAAAGTGGTTAATATTTTCCCTGGGTAGGGATTAGCAGATTTTATAAATAGACTTTGTTCCTCAGATAGAAAGATGTGAGTGATGCAAAGTATTGCAACTTTAATCCTTAATGACTCAACCACATACTGGTAATTACATTATGAAGTTACTTTTTTTTTTCTCCTGTTCAATTTAGTGGGGCAGAGCAAGAAGGGCTGCATTGGAAGCATCTATGAGTCAAGATTATTCAAGGCAAGTGCTGTAAATAATATGAACCCACAAAAACTACTCCTGCTCTTTTATTCTCTCCTCCAAGTCATCAGCCAAGCACAGTTCACTGTCAACTAGTGTCCTAAACATAGGAAAAAAGTGTTGGAGAAAAGATTCTATGATAGTGCAAGATCTACAGGTAAAATGCAGGAAACTGAGCTGAGTGTTTTAATAACCCATACATTTTTGTTAGAGAACTCCCAGATGGGTCTCACTGAAACATGCATGTTGCTGCAAAACTTTCCAGCACTTGGTTTGAGTTTCTTAGGGTGTATGGATTTAAGAATGGATTTTTAAGAGGACATAGCACTAACAACTGTCACATTTGGGGAGCTCAGAGTCTGAAAATTCTTCTGTGCAGATCATTACTGTGCTGGCATGCCTGAAACAAGTAAAAACGTATGAACAAATGAAGGGAGAACATGAACAAAAGCGAAAGAAAGGAGAAGAGGGGACTCAAGCCACCACAGAAACCATATGCCAATGATGCAAATGAATCACAGAATCACAGAATCATCAAGGTTGGAAAAGACCTGGAAGATCATCTAGTCCAACCATTAACCTAACACTGACCGTTCTCAACTACACCATATCCCTCAGCGCTATGTCAACCTGACTCTTGAACACCTCCAGGGATGGTGACTCCACCACTGCCCTGGGCAGCCCATCCCAACGTCTAACAACCCGTTCTGTAAAGAAGTACTTCCTATGCTGCTGTTCAGATCCGTTGGTGGGAGCTGTGCCAGAAGCACTGGCTAATGGTCTTGGAGCATGGCTAGACAAGCCTGTATGTAACATGTCAGCAGCTGTCTGCGTTCTGTCTCCAGAGCTTTCCACTGTGTCTGTGCCCTGAGTTGTAACAGGTGACAGCAACTATGATGAAATATCTAAGAAGGACAAGAATTGCTGTTATTCAGACAAGCCTGCAATGAGGACAGCAGCAAAGCCAACTGGATGGAATCAGACCACAGAAAAAAGCTTGGTTTCCTGTCCTGGAGCAAAAATAGTAACTTCTACATCACCAGCCCCCCCACTCATCTCTTTGTAAGCAAACTGAAGTCCTCAGACTACAGTCCCTGCCATAGTTTAAGAGATTCCCTGGTAGAAAGACCAAAAGTAGGTATCCTTATCACAAGCCAGGTGCTACCTGCACCTCCATGGACAAGTATTACATGACTTTCAGAAATGATGTGTGCTCCAAGGCTGGACTCACTGAACTGGAGGAGCAGAGAGAGTGGCACTGGAGACCCTCAGGAATGCTGCAGCCCAGGCCCACCTCCGGACTGGATTCTCCGAGCATCCACACGAGGAAGTTGGGTCTCACTATCATGAGCGACTAAGACAGGACAAGCTCTCTGAGCCAGGCCTAGGCTTGCGATAGGAATAAAGGATGGGACATACCAGTGTTTTGTCCTGCCAGTCTAGAAGTAGCTGTGACACTCTGTGACTTTGTCAAGTTACGTCATGGGGGCTTTCCTTCTTAAAAAGACATAGCAATGCTAAGAAGGGAAGACTTAGTTAATCTAGCATGGAGCTCCCACTTTTGGTAAGCAGGAGACAAGGAAGACAGCCCACAGTCATTATGCATATGGACAGGAACCTCTTTCTGCCCCAACCTGTAAGCTAGTTTTGAAGGCTTAGTGGGTCAGTTTAGTTATCTGGGGAAACTAGCACTGTGTTTGTACTCCAAGTTTCAGTTGTGTGGCAATGATAGAGGTGGTTTTAGAATAGATACTTGCATGCTGTTAGCAGGACAGCAGTGGAAGTAGAGAAACCAATGTGTGCTACAACATCTGCCTGAGAAGCTCAGTAAATTGTCAAGCTATTAGTTTTAAGATGTCTTTGGTATGCCTACATTAACTGTAATAGCAATGTATTTTGTCATTCTCCTGCTTATTTACCTTTTGACAGTATCCTGCTTATTTTCACAGAAAAAGTCCTGTTGCCCTTTACACAGCAGGAATCAGAGTAATATGAGACATTTTCATCTGCCAGCATTGGGTGACATGACCCAGCACATCTTTAAACTTTGCTACACGGTTGGGGTATTGTTACTAAAAAGAGCTTGACTGCTTCTTATGTTTGTCTCTTATGTCCACCAGTTTATTTCCCCAGCTGACCATTGCTAATGACTTTGAAAGGCAGTTAAGTGGAAGATAAAATTCAATTAGTAGGTAAAAACCTTAAGGTAAGCTGTGGCAGGGCATATCTTTTTTTAGGCTGAACTACTCATACAAATTGCTATCTATATCTATTCAGTGTATGATGAAGATGAAAAAACCCACACAATTTCTAGCCACCCCCTACCAAAAATCAATTATCTCCCACACCTTCCCAGGGTGCTAGTATACAGCTGAGCTGAGGGAAAGAAACATGTGACCAGCAGGTTGAGGAAGGTGATTCTCCCCCTCTACTCTGCTCTTGTGAGACCCCACTTGGAGTCCTGTGTCCAGCTCTGGGGCCCCCAACATAAGAAGGACATGGACCTGCTCGAGCAGGTCCAGAGGAGGCCATGAAGATGATCGGGGGGCTGGAGCACCTCCCTTATGAGGACAGGCTGAGAGAGTTTTGGTTGTTCAGCCTGGAGAAGAGAAGGCTCCAGGGAGACCTTATAGCAGCCTTCCAGTACTTAAAGGGGGCCCACAGGAAAGATGGGGAGGGACTCTTCATCAGGGAGTGTAGTGATAGGACAAGGAGTAATGGTTTTAAACTGAAAGAGGGTAGATTTAGATTAGATATAAGGAAGAAATTCCTTATAGGGTGGTGAGACACTGGAACAGGTTCCCCAGAGAGGCTGCGGCTGCCCCCTCCCTGGAAGTGTTCAAGGCCAGGTTGGACGGGGCTTTGAGCAACCTAGTCGAGTGGAAGGTTTCCCTGCCCATGGCAGGGGTTTGGAACTAGATGATCTTTAAGGTCGCTTCCATCCCAAACTGTTCTATGATTCTGTGATCCTATGAAAATGCATCCTTCCATAGTGCGTTGCTGTCATTCCTAACTAGGCTGGTAAGTTCTAGTGTGGGTTCCAGCTCTAAATGCATGAGAGGGTAGCAAAATGAGTGCAAGTTATTACAGACAATGGGTACAATTTCATGTGTTCATTGCTGAAAGAATTGTCAGAAGTGATGATTAGAGGTGTAATAAAAGTCAGTTCACTTCTCTTGTTGCATTGTACAAAAGAAAGGGGGTGGCACATGAAACAGAAATGCATTCAGAGGTGATAAATTGAGAGACCAAGCAACTAAACACTATTTAGTTGCTAAAGCAGACAAGCACTGGTTTTCATATCTTTTTTTCTTGTAGATGGTTGATTCCAATCTAGTAGCTGAAAACCTGACCAAAATCTTGCTTGAATAATCATTTCTTTATTTTATCACTAAACTTAGCTTGTGTTGTGAAAGGAAGACATACTGGAGTTGAAAGGGCAAACCGTTAACTACGCAACAGTAACATTCCACAGCACCTGGTGTTTACAGATACCCTGACATATAATTACAAGACCCACATGAGAAGCACTTTCTGAGAAGCTGGTGCAGACCCGTCAGAGTGTTAATTAAATACAGTATGAGATTTTAGTACTAAAAATTCCATTTGACAGGCACAAAACATTGCTACTGTTCCGGGGAGGAAACAGCTGAAATGCACTGTGCAGTTCCAGGCAGACCCCAAATCCTAACAACTTTTAGGATAACATCTCAGCCTCCTTGTGCTTTAGAACACAGGCCAACCTCTAATTGTGGGGATGGAGGGAACTTCTAGAGATGATTTCATTACAGATCAGAGTGAGTTTTGCTTTTGTTGTTGGCTAATGTACAGGGTTTTTTTCTAATCTTGTTTTTCTCATGCTGGACACATAGTTGATCACTGAACACATGTATGATACTGACTCCTGTTTTCTGGTGTAAAACCAAAGCCAGAAGTTAGCATATAGGCCAAGAGAAGGTGAGACAGCCATAAATATTTGCAAAGAGAGGCTCAAAATGGATGAAGGGACGTACATGAAATTCCACCTGTGCTGGAAAGCAGCCACACTGCAGGAAGTAACTCCATGAAGGACTCCATGGAGAAAAACTGTCAGTGTACTGAAGAGGGCAAATTCACAGAGTTGTTTCTCTTTCTTTTCCTCCTCTCAGATAAACAAGTTGCAGGAATGCAGGAAATAGACTATTTGCATGAAGGATTCTGTGTCCTGGCCCAAGGAGTGATCAGAAAAGTAACAGGAGCTCTAAAAAAGCATATTCTTAGAAACCATGTCATCTGAACAATGCTGTTAAAGCTCACTTGATTAACTAGGTTTTATTTTCTACAACATCTCTTTAAATACAGTAACAAGAAGTCAGCAGGTTCATGGGTACATACCCACTGGAATGTTTTGCTGAACATTAATAACTCCACAGCACTAGGTTCCAGCTATGTGGGCCAAAACAAACATAAAAGAGTTTTTGGTTTCAATTCTGCACATAACCTCTGGGAATCCTGTTGAAACTTCCTGTTTTCCCCACTACCTACGATACGTTTCACAGCCTACAAATGTGAGCTAGTGAAGACCTTTCAGAGAATCATACTTGGAAGGAAACCAAAGAGCAAGAAAACAGCTTCAGAGTAACACAAATGGCTTGAAAAACCTGCCTGTGAAATACGGGCAGGGAAAGGGCCTTGTGAAAAGGAAACCATTCATCCCATCCCAGAGCCCTTTTCAAAGTGACTGTACCAAACCAGCAAGGTCCTTGCTCTGAACTTCAACACAGAGCTGCACCCAGCAGCCTCCAGACATCTCCACCGTACTCTATGCCTGCAGGCACTGAGAGGAATGGAAATTTTGTCCCTGCTCTGTGATTTTAAATGAAGGTGGAAACAAACATTTGTTTTACTGTACAGTGATACTTCTCCATGTACAAATGTTGACTTTGACTGGGCTTCAGCTGCTACATGTTACTTTCCTTGCCTCTGCATTGGCACAGGAGAAGGAGACCCTGAAACGCTGGGGTGGCCACTTGAGAATTATGATTATTGATTTTCTAAAGAGTAGATTTCCACTTTATTAAGAGCTATGATAATGTTCAACACAACCCTCGGCGAGCAGTGAGTGGGTGGCTATTTCACGTCAGTCCAGAGTCAGTAGTGAAAGACAGAAAAGTATTAAACTATTTAGTGCTTCTTCATGTACAAAAATTCAATTTGACTGCACTTCAGAGGCTGCTACTTTGGTGTGTGAAAGTTAGGTCCTGATGTCTGTGAAATAATTAAAACCTTGCTGATAGCCTGGTGACTACAGCCATACAACCAGCCTAAAAGCTGGACCACTTTTTGCTTTATTTCCTTACTTTAAACAAGGAGAAACATATTTTTTAGCCATTTATTAGTAGCAGTGAAAAATTTCACACACTCACAAGCACTTTAAGAAGGCTTTGGTCTGAAAAATAATAATCATAATCTTTCCCTGCAGTATATAAACCTCATGAGTATCTTTAAATCTGCTCCACTTTTTTGGGCCCCAGTTCAGCAAAAAAGTAGGACATTCATTTATGACCTCTTTTCTATTATTAGGAACAAATCAGTTTGCAGCAGTAACAGATAAGAGAGCCTGATGCAGCGATACAGGAAAGACAACATACCGACATTCATTGCAATAAAAACAGGTGCACAGAAATCTTTTTTACAGGTTCTGGGAAGCAGATGGTCATTATGCCATTACAAATAAGTGCCAAAAATACTAGGTAGATTTTTTTTCCACACATCATGTTTCTTATCCATGGTCCAAAGTTTCTTTTAATCACAAGAACAATTATATTTTTTGCAGAGATTCCAAATGCAAGGGATTTCTAAAAGGCAGTGATTAACAAGGGCAACACAGAGTCTTTATTAAAAAAATGCTTTCAAATATATTGTTGCCAGAAGCAGGTCTGTAGTTTTACAAAGAATGCTATCTAATTATTCATTCCTACCAACACTACAAGAGTAGAGGACTGGAAGTCCTGATTCCCACCTCCACCCCCAGTAATCATTCTCACATTACTCTGCTTGGGCAAGAAATAGAAAGTAGGCAAGTGCAGTTTCTTTTCTACTGCACTCTGACTTTCCAGCAGACTATTGCTGGTACAAGACAGGCTCACGCCTCCAAAGCAATGAGGTAAGTACCAAATGATGGCATTTAAGCCTAAACAAGTAAGTCGATGTGCTTACTGTGCCGTCTAGTGTTAGAACTTCCCCACCCATGCAGCACAGCTGCATGTACGTGCAAGACAGTTACAGTGTCTCTTTTCTAATGCACGTGCATTGCTCACAAGGGCCCTCAATCAAAGATCTGAAGGATCCCCTTGGCCAGCACATGATTCACTCTGAGTGTTCCTGCTGGTGACCAATGCTCTCAGCTATTCAAATCTCATCACTTCAGTCACCTTCACATCCTTCTCCTCCCACTCCTGTAGCCATCCCTAACTCCTCATGCCACTGGTTCCACATTACAGTTGTGTGCCTTTCCCTCTTTTTCTGTCTAAGGTGTTCAAGGACAAGTTAGTGGATGGGAAATCCACTGAAGGTGATCAAATATGTAGAGAGGCTGGGCAACATTAGAGAGAAATATCACATACATTTGATCTGCTGCCATGGTCTTCCATCTGTGGCTACTTCTTCCCTTTTTTCCAAGCTATCTATCTTTACTAAATAAATAAGTACACAATTAGCAGCATTTTACACCTGCCATTGACTCCCTCACGCATTTCAGCCACCAGCAGGCTTCAGTTCCAGGTATCTCCGTGTGCCCTGGAACTCCCTGGAGCTCGCTCTCACCATGCCAGGGATGCTTGGCACTTCCTCTCTGACCTTCTACTGCATTTCCTCATCGGTCTTAGGCATATTCAGCATCTGATGGAGCCTTTGCTCCAGGATTCACACTTGGTCCAGTCCATTGTTTGAGAACTCAAGAATCTCTCATCTGCTTCTCTCCAGAGGAGTACCTCCAGTTTATTTGCTTCCTGCCACAGCAAGGCTCTCTTCTGGCCTAAGCAGCATCCATTTTGGGGTTCTGTCCCTTCTGGTCCTCTTACAGCATCTTAACCTCTGTCTCTGCATACTGGAGCAAGCCCTTGCACTGACACCCCTCGCTACCACCTCAGGACTTCGTTGCTCATGTTGATGCCTTGCAACCTCCCGCTGTCTTCCAGTTTCCTGCACCATCTACCCATTCTGTAATGGCCTTGTTCAGCTCAGTGACATGCACAACCCAGGCTAGAGAGGCCTTCAGTCACACCTTGTATCATTGTTTTTTAATGCATATCTGTCCTGATCCTTCCACGTGGATTCATTCTCCCCCAAACCTGTACACCTGCAAGCAGTTAAAACAAGAAAAGAAAGCGTACAGAAATTCTGGCCTTTGTTTCTTTTGGTTACTCCAGCACATCTGCTAACAGACGTCCTTCTCTTTGGCATTCCTATAACCCGCTCTGGAAGTGGTGCTTTTGTGGGCCATCCAGTTGGCTGCCCTTCCCCAGGAGGAAGGGATGTGTGCCAAGGAGTGCGGCTGGGCAAGGCTGAAAACCTCCCTCTTAAATCTCTTTTATCATTGCTGAGGACTCCAACAAGGGCCATAGCCATGTGACCGGCAGCCCTGAATGCAGTGGTGTTGCAGGAGGAGGAGCCCATAACTCTGCAGGGAAACACCACTCTGACAAAGAGTGTTACTAGGACGTCTCCTCCCAAGGAGTAAACCACCAGTCAACAGGGTCTAAGAGTTTCATGCCCTGCTCATATATTTTTAAAATCAACTGTCTTTGTCTCACCTGAGGCATAAAAGTAAAATCTTATTTACAATAACACTGATATAACAGTTTCTAAAACCTTTCCTATAAGGCTCTGATGGGACAATAAAGCTGAGTGTTAACCTAGCTATATTTCACAAACCAGAAATCTCAATATTGTGAACCAGGGAGCCTCTGATGTGACTACCCTTGTCTCTGCAACAGCTCAGTTAAGAAAGGTATTTTTCCTTCACTACTAGTGAAAAGACAAGTGAGTAGTTAATGGTGTTTTACTAGTATAAACTATATAACACATTTTCCTGGTTTTTGGTAAAGCTACAGGAAGAAACAAGAGCAAACTGACTGATTTTTGTCAGGTCTGTCTGGAACAAAAGATGGAGGCTGTATTGTTGTCTGCAGACTTGCTGTTCCTACCTGGAGAAACTCTTCACCAGCCTGACTGAATTACAATACAGCACTACCAAGGCATTTACAGTTCCAAGGAGGTTTAAAATAAAGAAAAATAATGCAGAAAAAATAATTAAGTGACTTTTTAAAGATTACCCACAGGCTAAGTCCACACCACAGGCATTGCTGTGACCGTATCTTCTGCAGACACATCTAACCTGGCATTAAAAATTGCCAGCAGCCTATGGTCAGCATCATAGATGTGCAGAGCCGCACACTGATGCTATTCTGTAAAATCAGTGGCAGCACTAAGGATGAAACTGTAAGGCTACGTCTATACTAGTAAATAAAACAGGCTAGACGCTTTTCTGTAGCAACACGGCCTGGCAGATGTACAAAAAGCGAAACTGCTCCCCTTTGCCTCCAGACATGACGGTCATATCTGAATCACCCCTTAGGAAAGGTCTGTGGCATCCAATCCTTTTTGGTTTTTGCAGTATTGCTAGCTGGCATGAACCAAATCTGTGCCATGGAGCACTGTAACAATTAAACAAAACGAATGATTGCAGACCAGTGCCCCAGTCCTGTTCTACTTTCTAGTATAGATGTAGCCTACAGGTAGTGGCCTTCCAAAGCCTTTTAAAAGGCCCTCAGGGGCCACCCCAGTTTATCAGTTTTCGTTGCTTACCCCAATGGCTCCTTAGGCCTTGCCTGAGAAAAATAGCAGTGTTCGGCATCTCACTGATAAATAGCTAAAGGGCTTCTTTTGCTTGGAAACACTGAGCTATGAACATTTCTAATAGTGTCACATATAAGTCATGTCAAACAATCAAAGAAGAACTTATATTAGAAAACAAAACTAATAAAGATGGCTGCCTAGTTTGTGAGAGAATTTGGAAATGAGAAGGAACTGGAACAGGTAAATGGGATCATTTTGGGGAACAGTCCCCAACGGATTCTGAGGCATGGAGGCTGTGGCACTGGGGGTGACTGGGAGGAACCTCAAGGTGAAGAGGTTGTTCCTGGGGATGGCAGAGATGATGCAGAGATGCTGCGGGGAGCCATGGTAATGGTGGGGGCTGTCACCAGGGCAGGGAGGGCAGAAGAGACCAGGCATGTTTATTACAGCGAAGACTCCTCATAATGATGAGCTCCAGCAGAGACATCCCCTCGTTCACCCATTCCTTACCGAGATATGGCAGGTGCCTCCCCAGCTGGTTTTGTTAAACCTGGACATGTTTAACATAGAGCATATTTCCTCTCTGTGATATTAGGTGATGCTGCTTGTTGGAAAAACACACGAAAGTTGTGCATGTGGTTTTTATCACCATTTGCAATAGCATAGTCCTATAAGCTGTAAAAAGTTTTATACAAACCAAATAAAAACCATTAAATATTTCTGAATTTTCAGCTTTCTGTGTTTCTCCAGACCAGAAATAAGTACGGATAAAATACAGTTCTCTCATTCTCCTGGTTTTATTGCTAACATATGCATTGCAGACGGGATCCAAAGCTGAATTTAAAAGGCACTTCAACACAAAGAAAATGGCCTCAGTGTCCTAACTATTGACATGAACATTTTGAAAACCTCTACATCTATGAAGCTTTGGGCTTCTTTGACTTAGTGCTTAAAAATAACGAGAACAATAACAGAAAAACTATGTGCCTAATTGCATTTATTAAGGGTCAGATCAGTTTTGAATCTACCTTTTGATTTCCATTGGAAAAAGCTGTACAATTCAATTAGGATTTGATGATACCAGCACCAATGCCACAGGCACAACTCATATCCCCTCAGGAAGGGCAATCACTTTGCCACTGAAAGGCCTGATGCACATTAGTGCAATGGTTTGTGGGTTGCTGAAAGCTTTTAAATTACATGTTTCCAGAGTAAGACAGTATGCATGGGGAAAAAAAAAAAAAAGGAAATAAGAAAAAAAAAAATATCAGAAAATATTCCATCTGAAGTATATGGAACACCAGCTTCAATATGAATTAAATTTCCTGCTGCCCTGATCTCCTACAGAAAGTGATTATTACTGCAGGGGTCTCTGCCTGATAGTGTAAGCCAGGATGTACCTCCACAGCCCCTCAGCCTTCCTGTCTGCTCCCTGCAAACTCGGCCTCCTCCTCCTCCCCACCTTGCATTGAGTTCCCTTCACTCCTTGCACTCCACAATGCAGGCAGCCCTCCAGCTGACAGCCAGTACACAGGCACGCAGAGCCTCACCTCACTGCTGGGAGATGGCAGCCACCTTTGCAAGGAGGAGACTCACAGCCATGCACTGCAGAACCCTGGGGCGGCCATTTTGTGAGTACCAGTTTCACAGGTGTTGGCCTAAGATGGTGGACATTTTGACTCATGGGAACTAGGCAAACTGGCTGCTCTCCCCTCCTTCCTCCTCAGGGGACAAAACACCCAGAGGAGCATCTATAAGAAAGAGAACTGAAGACAGGTGATTGGTTTAAAATCATGGAGGCACTTTCCTTTGCAGAGGAAAATGGACCCACATCTCCCAACATTTCCCTACCTCCAGCCACTGCCTGCTTTCCCCAGACCAGGCTGAGGCAGGGGTGGTGGCAGCACCTCATCTGGGGCGGCGGAAGCTGGCGGGGACCGGGGGTGCTGAGGGCCGAAGGGCAGGCCGGGGCTGTGCGCAGAGGCGCGATGGCATTTGGAGACACGGGGCTCCCATTCTGCGTGTGTGCGTGGGCCAAGCGTGAAGCCCACATTTGTCACACACTGAGGTCAGGCCGTGGGAATGTAAAAGAAGAGGAGCCAGATCAGAAGCAGGGTTTCTTCTGTTTGTTCCTCTCTCAGATCTCATGCTCAGAGGGCAAGTTTGTTGGAGTATGTATTTGGGATAGAGTGCATTGGAGAATAGCCGTACTGGAGGTTACACAGCTGCAAATCAAGAATTAGGCATGAAGCTCTAAACTGCAGAAAAAGAAGAACAAGAGAGGGAGAAACCAGATGCTTAATGCAGTGAACACATTTACCTTTTTAACACTGATTTTTGACATTAGACTCTCTATGGTGGAAGCAGGAGAGAGGGAAAAGTTACAGGAAAAAATGATCTTAAGAACACCTCGATTTCTAAGAAAGAGAATATTCCTTTGGGCAGGCATGACACAAGACAGAGTGAACTTGAGGAACCAAGCCCTGAAATTAGTCTTGCTGAAAAGTACTTGAAGAGGAAATTCAGCTGTGGTTTGAGAGAGCAAGGACTTCCAGGAATTAATCTGATCTCCCAGCTCTGCTTGGCACCACGTCAGAGGGAGAGGAGCTTGGAGGTGAGCAGGCTTTGAGCCGAAGGTATCAGATGGAAGTTTTGCTTCTCCATCCTCTGTGAGATGGGATGACTTGGGAAAGCACCATAATTATAAGCAGTAGTTTGTGACACAACTTCAACACATTTAAAATGCACAAATAAATCTGAACCTAACTGTTTAGTAACTATTCTTTGCAGTGTGACAAATAATGTTTCAATATTTGCATGCCCAGGCATCAGTAAACTTCTTGACAAATAAGCCTAAAGCACTATTTTTGCACCTAAATTAGTGGCTTGTTTTTCAGATATCCAAGGTGCCCAGCCATCATCACTGACTCCAGAGGAAGCTCTTGGAAGCAGATCAAAAAGAGGAGGGGAAGAGGGGAACAAAACAGATTGTGGAGCCAGATCCTGCTTTCTGATTTTTTGGGCCCAACACAGCCACAACACACCCAGGAGCTGGTGGCGGGAAGCTCCAAACTGCACAAATGATTTCCAGCTCTCTGTTGTCTACAAAGTACGCAGAAATCAAGCAGCCAGCAGCAAACAAACATTTACTGCCGCCTTGTCTGCAAAATGAACGATGACACACTCTCCCGCATCTGGGGGCTGCCGCAGCCTAAGCAGAGATGGGAAGAAGTACATCATAACATTAATTCTTTGGCAGAACAAGGAGTTACATCAAGGGCAATGCCACACTGTTTCAGAAGGGCGTTTATCCCCCACACAACTATCTGGATCCCTTGTGCACACAGAGCAGCTGCTAGAAGACTGCACAGCTATTCCTCTGAAGCTTGCTCCCATTACGTGTCTTTCTCCTCCAAGCCAGAGAAAAAGAAAAAGCCCCAGTAGACTGGATATTTTAGTGGCATGACATGACCAGGAGCTGAATGCCATATGTTTTCTGTCTTCATTGTAAGAATAAAAGTTAAGGGCTACAGACATGGCTTGTTACAAGTTCCTGAGGCTTTTGAGCCTCAGGAAATTTTAAAAAATTAAAATGAAACCAAAAAAGAGAGCTAAACATGGTTTTTCTTTCTACACTTCACTTGCTCAGCATTTCTGCCACTGGGCCAGTGAAGGCTGGGATCTGCTTCTTCACAAAGTTTTAAATACTGTGAACAAGAGACAGGCAGTGATTATTCTTTTCATGTTAACTCCAAAAAAGCGTACTTAATAGATGTCATTTGTGAGGGCAATAGTGTATGCACATCATATTTCACACCTCAAATTAGATGAATACCTGTTAGATTAGTAGTTAATTATTATCAGAAGCAACAAAGTGGCATCAGGTTCTGCAGCCATTCTTTAATGAATTTGAACAATGAGGGAAGACCAGGTGCTGATGGCGAAGGTGAGGGCTTAAAACTCATATAATCTGCTTCATCTGGGACTGGCTCACTTGACTTGACCAGAAGATGAAACACATGGCCATTTATAGATATATGTTTTATATAATGAAAAAAGCTTTGCTTATTTGCTGAGCAGAAAGAGTTTGCAAGTGGAAATTTAGGAAAATGCACAGAATTCCTATGCTATGTGGGTTTTTTTCTAGAAAAGTTGAACAAAAGTATTTTAAATAAATGCTATGAAAAAATATGCCAAGTACTGCATTGAAATTTAAGTTGAAATTAACTTAAACATATAAAAATTGTTTTAGAATGTTAGGACAGCCTCAAAACATCCTCATACATAGACAAATTCTGATATCATTTTAGTGTTAAGGACTGTAAGAGAGAAAGACAGGAATTCCTAACAGAAAGGAATGAAAATCATCAAAGGATTTATGCGATTCTACCAGAGATCATCTATTTCAAAGAAAAGCACCATCTGTCACGCCCACAAAAAAATCAGATTTTGGAGCTCCCTCTCCTGGACGCAGTTACTTTTGTTTTGCTTTCCCTCTGCGCATCTACCACAGAAACTTAAAAAACCCACAACTTTTTCAGCAATAAACTGCACATTTCACATGAACATGTTTTATCAAGGAAGCAGAGATTTTTTTTTTTCCTCTGCATAAGAAAAGCAAATGCACGTAAACCAGTACTGCTTGCTCTACAACTGGAAAAAAATCCTATCTGGAGTTTAAAGACTGACTGTACTACTGGTGGGATTTCTTTCACTATTTTTCCTCTCTTTTTTAAGCATGGAGATTCACACTTACAAAGCTTCCCCATTCCCCCTTGTTCTCTTTTTTTTTTTCTCTCTACCAAATCAACGGGGAATCAATAAATTACTGTTTAAAAAATAAAAAAGGGCATTCTCAATAACATTGCTGCAGGAACAAGCCTTAGAAGTTGTGCCAAATACTGTATTACTCATGACACATATTCAGCGGAGCTGACACAGTTATGATAAATTCACAGCTAAAAATGTATCTGTAAGTGTAATTGGGCAGTGCCCCAAATGTCTGGTTTAGTTATTGGTGCCCTGCAAGACTGACATTTTGGGACGAAAGCTTGGAGCACGTCAGAAGTGTGTCAGCTCAGTCAGGGCACCGTTTTAAACAGCCATCTTAGGATGGGACAAAGCATGCTGTGGAAGGAGATTTCTTTCTTTACAGACCATAAAATGCATTTAAATGCCTTCCTCAAAGGGGTCTTTTGTCAGTTTCTATCACCTCTGTTCCTTTATTCTTCCATCCTTTTGTCTGCAGACAGGCAAGGCCACTGGCTTCAGCTACTCGAGTGTATCAGCTGCTCTGTACACAGTACAATCATTTAGTTCTGCTAAACGGAACTAAACAAGGCTAGTGTGGAACATATTTGGCACAGTTTATTGGCAGGCCTGGATACATACAACTTCACGGAGATATTTTAAAAAAGATGTGTTCATCATCTCAGATCCAGCATTCACAAGTTGCATATAAAGTAATTAATATACATATCTATGTATTCATTCTATTCATATATAATGGATATAAACTCATGGTAGAAGAGAAGAAGTGAAAGCATTCTTGGGGATATGCGTGTGTGTGCATGTGTGGGGGGTGTGTGTGTGCTTTCAGGAGGCTGAGATATGGTGGTGAAAAGAGCTATGTAAAAATAAAAGATTGAGGTTGTGAGGTCAGCACTGAAGAAAGTGAAAAATGAGAAAGAATGGGGCCACTGAGAAGGAATAAAAGGTGGGAGAGCAAAGGAGGCAGGAAGGCTCAACATCAGGCTAGGAAGAAGAAGGACACTATTGTAGGGACAAAGGAAGAGCACCACCACATCTCACAATCCTTTTTGTGAGAACTGCCCCCTCACCCCCAGCATCAACCTACACAGAAAGGAACATGAGAAGTCACTTTTTTTCTTTTTCTAGACAGGCAAAGCAAGTGTCTCATGATTTCTAGCTTCTTGTAACTTTTAATCTTTTATTCCCTTAAGTACAAGCCCTCTCCTTTTAACATTAGGTTTAAATAACTTTGCTGAGAATCTTAAACTCTATATGATAAATCTTGGTCATTAACATTATTGACTGCTATATTGTAAATATTGTCCAAGATGTAATGATACCAGCAGGGCTAACCCAATGCCAGCAGTGGCACTGCTGCTACAAATTAAGAGACATTGGCTTAAATCAATACAGTACTAAACAGACCACATTCCACTTTAATAATTACATTAGACTGTTGAATTTAGAATGTTATTTTAGTGACATTGGTTCTTTGAATATGAGATCATGTCTGATAACTTCATTTAACTTTATTTAGTTTACTCTGTTCAAGAAGAGTAGTAATAGGGATGTAGTCTCCAGGACAGCTGTTAAGAGATTAATATTTATTTCCCGGGTACAGTTACTTCACAGAGGATAGACTTACAGAAGGGTAATACCACTGTTTAAGGTTAGGGGTCAATGTGCATTAATTCTAGGAGTTTCATCCTTTTATCCTTCCTCCCTCTTTAAGTATCAAATGCAAATGAATATACAACTATTAAAAATACCACATTGAGATTTAATCACAGAAGAAGAGAGAGATCTAATTGGGAGAACAGGACAGTTAAAGTGAGCCAAAAAAGAGATTATTCTTCCCTTTATTCAGTAATTATTCTCCCTAGAGCTTGATGGCATGCAGACCAACAATTGCTTTATGTCTTCAGGGTACTATTTTCATGGCTGCTGAGCTGGGTCTGTTCTTGGGATCCCCTTGGATACAGCTGGTGGCTGCAGCTGCCAGCAGCTGCCTGGGCAGACCATAGCTCGAGCACCACAGCAAGGCCAGGAGCAAGCCCTGAGGAACAGAGGGCTGCTGTTCTCAAACAGGTGGTTTTTTCCTAACCTCCTGTCCCCAAGTTGTATTTCCAACATACAAGCTTGGTTCAGTGAGTTTTGCTTGGAAAGTATATTTTTTGCTGTTGCTGCCACTTCATTTCTTGCACGACCATTTCCATTACACCTAGCTTTGGTAGTTATTTTGCCCTGTTCAATCAAACCTGTGGGTGGGATAACACAGGAAGTCTGATATGGAGCTTTAATTGATGGCCTGACCTTTAAGCCATCCAGGTGCCTGTGTGTGGGTCTGTATTCTCCTACTTTGCTGACTTTTTTTTTTAAATTTTTTCTGGAGGCATTCTTCAGAGAGGCCATGACATGGGAAGGATGCCTTTTTTTCAAGTTCTGCTGATAGTGTTAGCTGTGCAAACTCCTTACAGATCAACCGAGGCCCACACTGTTGATTTCTGAAATGCCACAGGAAGCAAATAAAGATTGTGCTGTTCAATGGTAGATGTTGTTATCATGTCTGGGGGGAACATTCCTGGTCGTCATATTAAACAACAACAGCTAAAGTTGATTTCTTTTTTACCATCAGTTCCCTTTCTGTTTTGTAGACACCTGGAAGAAGAGGGTACCTATTTGCACACTAGATATTGACTAACAGAAATAAGGATTATAGAGAAAGAATGTGACAATATGTGTGAGAACAGGTGACAACAGCTCTTTTAGGAAGTTGATATTGGATGCTGATATTTCATCAGCTTCTCTTTGATTACAAGTCTTGAGAGACTACAGTCTGGAACATACTTTGGAAGAAAACAGAAAGTCCACCTTGGGCAGGTTATTGCCCACATGGAACTGAGATAGTATCTGCTCTCTTCATTTTGGCAGTGTTTACTTTCATACCAGTACTTTAAGAAACATCCAGTTCCAAGAAGCTGGAACACTATAGAGAAAAACATCTATTTTTACCACAACTATATTTTTACATCAACTCTAAAGTGCTTATTGTTTGAGTGAGTGTGAGAGACGACTTGATCGGGACGTGACAGTGAGCATAAACTGTACAATGCCATCTGAAAGCAAGCCCATACACAGTTTTTAGTACCAGAAAATAAATCCATTTATTTAGTGCAGGAAAAGCATATTAACTGCTATTCTTACTGATTCTGTCAAGCTTTTAAAACTAAACTTAGCTGGTTTTGAGGTACTTTTCCTTTCCAGTCTATTTCTCACAAGTTCTCCTCTGTTGGACATGTCAGCGTGGACATGGTGGACATGTCAGTGATAGTATAAGAATAATCTTAAGGATGAATATTATTAATCACAATCTCACTTTATGAGGGAGTGCTTTAATCCCTATGTTGCAAGAGGAGCGCATAACTTTTTTTGGAAGAAAGGTGAGCTGGTGCCCGGTGCACATACTAATAACCTAAAAACCTAAAAACACTCCAGGCGGTGAATCCCAGTTGCAAGGAGGATGTATGTAGGCTCTGGGCCACGTATGCTCTACAGCATATCCTGCTTTCCTAATTTCACAGCTGAGTTCCTGCCAGAAGCTTGCAGTGCTGCCTTCTGGGGTGTGCACCCAGATTTTTCCCATGGAAGTAAACATATGGCCTGGGGAAAAGGGATGGTGCATGTTAAAGTCTAAACAGGACAAAGATGAGATAGATGCCTTTGGGGCATGTGTCTAGACCCAGGACCTAGAAAGTGCTCCCATGTCCCATAATTTAGACACAGCTGAAGGAATCTAATGCCTGCAAATTCATGTTGCATGCACTTCAAAAATGTTCCTTCAGATGACTTTTTTTGATGATTTAGTTGGGCAGTTGCTCCAAATTGCAGCCAAAACAAGCCATCTAAATGCTTGCAGAATATCCATTCTGAAAGCCATCCCTTTCTGCAGCTTTTGCTTGGCCTTATAATTTAGATAATACAATAAATACTGTAATTCTGACTGCCACTTTATTTTCTGCATGCATTTCACTATACTGGTTTTGTTTAATTTAAAGCCCAGTGTCTCTGCTCCTGCTCTGTCCTAGCAAACAGACATTCCAGATCCAGAAACAGACAGTTAAATTTAGTAAACATTTAATGCTCATCTCCTGTACAATTTAAACTGACACACTGACCTAATTAGCTTTTTGGCATCACAAACTCTCTCAGGCAGGATGGCAGTTCTGTGGAAGTAATAGGAACCAGATATTTCTTGTATTGTTTGCCCGGTTTAGACATCTCAAATAGAACAGTTAAGAGGCTCCAACAGTGGCAGTTTGGATGAAGAAGTAAATTAAATTGGACAGAGACTCTATCAGCAATATCAATTTGGGAACCCTGGGTTCATGAAGCAAATGTTTTTACTTAGTTTAGGTTAACCGATACAAGTTTAGCATGCTAGGAGTAAAAATAAAGATTCTATGTGGATTATTTTTTTTAAGCAGCTGTATGCTTAGATTAAAGCCCTGAAATGTCTTAATAAACTAAATAAGGTGTTTTCTAGAATTCATCTTTTAAAATTAGAGATCTGAAGTTAACATATCCATCACTTATCAATTTCTTCTAATAACAAAGCATTTTCAAAACATAATTTTAACTTATATAGGGAACATGTTCAAAATAAAGCACTTTATTTTACTCACATTCTCAGAAGAAACCATGCTATCTTGAGTCCTGAACAGTGAGCAGAAACAGAGTTCCTTGACTCAGAATGAGAATTGTTCAGTGAATGGACAAGGAACTGTTTAATATCTGCAACTTGTGTGTTTACTTTGTATGAGGCACACAGCTAGCAAATGTGCAGCACAGTGAGATACAAGACTGGTAGTTATATCACACCTGTGACACATGTGCTTTCTGCCCTCATCATAGTGCCAGAGGAAGGGAATCTCAGGAGCGACCCCAGTGGTGCGCTGTTCTGTCCCAAGACAGGCTAATGTTTGTTTGATTCATCTTCAAGACCTTCAGTGATGAAGCTTCCACAGTCTCTCTATGGTCACTGACTGCTGAACTCTGGGCCCAGAGCACCTGCACCAGGCTTTGCTTAGGTATCTGCTGGTGGGCAGGTCTGCAGTGCCCTTGGGCTTGCTGCTGGATGTGACCTCAAGCTGGCTGGAACCTGTGCTGAAGTGTCAGATACACGCAGGCTCCCCAGGCCCTGCTCCTGCTTCAGGCCACACCTGAGCGCCTGTTCCTCAGAACTCCGCAACCAGCAGGCACAGCCGGTCCCCAGCACAGCCCAAGCGCCAGGATCAACCAGCAAGGTAGAGGTGCCCGCTGGGAGGAACTGCAAACAAAGCTGTGAAGGCCTACTGATTAAGAAACTGTTGACTTACGATAAAAGCAATCAAGGATTGTATACAGATAGATGCTGGAGTTTCAGTTTAAACCTAGTATCAGTGCATGACAAAAGCCTGGATAATTCTGTCCCCAAATCCCAGAGGTCCAAGACCAGTCTTGCTGATGAGTTGACTGTCATCATGAGCAGGTGTGTTAGATGAGGGAGGGAGCACAGTGGCTGCATTCTATGAAGTTTTAATCACCCACCAAACAAGCATTTGAAAGGCAGGGAAGCATTAGGGTTAAATAACAGTCTCCATAGCCAAAACATTTATGGGTCACTAGAAAAAGCTGGGGAACGGTAGATACTTCATCAGAAACCAGGAGTAAAGAAATACAAATGCCACCAGCTACAGAAAGCATGTTACTATTGTCTTAATTTGGAAGAAGGGTGTTAGTAAAAGCATATGATACAGGGAAGTTGGCAATACCACTCTAAAGATCAGAGAAACAGGAGAGAGGAATCTCCAAAAGGTCTTTTTAGCAGATATTTGTAATTACTGGTGTTATAGTACTGGTCTAAGCTGTTTGTCTGTTTGTTTATAACTCAGAAAGATTTGTGTGTTGCTATCAGTAAAAGAGAATGAGAATAAAACATTTTTTCCTGTTTCGCAGAGAGAGTAAAAGTCTCTCACAGTAACACTCAAGAAGAGTTTTCAAGAGCGTTCAGCTCAAACCTACTTTGCTACCAATTAAGCTAACATTAATCAGCTTAATGCTCATGCTAATGCATAAGCATGTTTTGAGGAAAAGATGAGAGGTACCAAAGCCATCCCTGCCTTGGACACTGCTGACAAGGAACTTTTAATTGTGCAGCTCTCAGTGATAATACATTGCACTGAGAGGGTATTTAATTTCTCTCCAGTAGCTTTTGCTGAAAGAAATAATGAAAGGTATAAGCAGTCCAAGACTACATTTAGCAAAGAGATCTGGAGAGTGCCTGACCAGCTCATTCCACAAGTGTGCTGGTTTTCAGTCCGAGATTTTGACAGTGAAATGATTTCCTGTAACATTTCTCCTTGGCCAGGACACTTTCTTACCCTGAGCTGAGGAAGGTGTAATGCCAAAGGGTCGAGGTCTGTGTGAGTCCATGCCAGGGAGGACTGCTGAGGCATATCAAGTTTGCTGGTCTGATCATGAAGAAAGCACTCCGTAGCTGACTCTGTGCTCCATGTCCCTTCAGTGTCCTGGCACTCATCATATTGGAGCTAATTCTAAAAATAAGAAAACATGTTGTGACCCAGGCCAGGGCTCTCTGGTGAGATATCATGTCTTAGTTTAGAGAAGACCATTTAATGCCACAGTCTGGCTCTTCTTCATGGCTTACTGTTAAATGCAATGGATTCAGGTAATAAGGGCAACAATGCAGACGTGTAATATATTAAGAAAGAGTTTAGCATATCTGTTGATAAGTGGAAAATCTTACAATTATACTATGATTATTTCTTCGAACAGTGGTACTAAAAAGACCTTTTAAATTACATTTTAAGCATGTCAGGAGAATACATCTACCCAAAGAAATGTGACATCATTTTGCTGTTGTGATTCCTGGGACCAGGAAAGAAGCAGGGCATACAGCCATGTGTTCAGTAACCTACGAATATTTTTCACAACAGACGGCTCCCAAGGACGTTTCTCGCTGCAAAAAAGAATTCAAATTTTGGAGCTCCCTCTGCTGGTTCAACATCAACTTTCACTCACAATTGCTTTCCCTTCTCCCCGACTGCTCATTTTCACCCAAATAATTGATTTCATGTGTTGTTGTACTAAAAAAAAGTTACTACATTGCTTATCAGAGCACGTGTCTGTGATAGTTGCTATTACATTGGAGAAAAATCTGACATTCTTCTAACAAGGAGAGAAAAGGTTTCTTCTTCTAAGTCTAGTTTCAGGACTTGCAAATGCATAGTGCCTACACGCAAGTGTTTGATGGAAGCATATGCCCCTATCACTCCATTCTTACATGAATTCCTAATATGTGTGCACTCATGTTATGTGACTAATATATGTTAGAGTCTGCCTTACTAAGTATAAACAAAGTAAACCAGGAAGAAGACACTGAAGATGCTGTGCAAAATAGTGCAAGCACATACCATCAAGAAACTAGGTATTGGCTTTTATAGTTATCCTTTATACAGCTTATTCAAGTGTTATGTGCTCTAGAACTTCCCTCATTTTTATTCAAAGTATTTTCTTATTGTCATGTATGTAAATGGAACTACTGTTTCAGAGTTTGCTGTTCTAAACTGTAACCAGGATCAGTGTGTCACGTAACACAATCACACGGGTATTTCAGGTGCATGTGTTAAAAACCCAACCAAATGAGTGAAAGAGAACACAGTCAGACATCAGAAACAGTGTATGTCCAAGTTATTGCTTGAGTTTCATTGTCTTCATTACCTTCAAAGAGAGCTCAAGGGTTTGAGGGGTTTTTTTTGTATCAATTGGCTGACTTTGCTTATAACTTTAGGGCTGTTAATCCAAATTCTCACAGATTAAAATGAACCTCTCCATTTTGATAGGCAGCTCATCTCCTATTGCCTTGCAGCAAGGCATGTCATTACAGGTAAGTTTGCAGAATAGCCTCCAAAGTGCATGGGATCAAATCTGAGACTCAGGCCTTTCTGGGACATGCTTTTGCTCTGCACGCAACAATCTCCCCTGCAAAAATTACAGTTTTCTACTCCAACTTTTTTTGTGATTAATATCAAATAGCTTTAACTTTAAAAGGTAAAATTTCATTATGCTCAAGTATTTTCTGAATGGATTAAAGGGGTCCGAAAATAGATTATAGAACTTTTCTTACTGTTTTCTTGTAGCTCACCCACTGTTTTTGCTGTTAAGCTGCAATAAATTGCAACCAACCTGAAGTCTACACATCAAATTGTAGCCTATAAGAAATTTTAATAGTGGAAGTATACAGCCCTCAATGAGGCTGATAAAATACTAATGGGAGAGCCACAATGTAATTACAGGAACAGCTGATTAAATCAAGATAGCACTTAACAGAATAAAATCATTTCAAATCTAATGATTACATTAGAGTGTATCATCATTTCAGTGAGAGGTGATTAGAGATGGAACTTTAACTTTCAACTTTGAACAATTTAATTTACATTTTTAAATCACTAATATAGAAAAAAACCCTTCTATTTTCTTTGTGTTCACTGAGACGACAGTATATTTTTAGTTCCAGTTTGCTTGAAGAAAGGGTCCTTTCAAAAGATTAGAAGACTACTCAGTTCTGAATATTGATAACTGGATAATGGACCCATAAATATATGCTGCTGGGCTGAATCTTGTGAAGGTCATTAGAAAATTACCCCACTGAAGTCAATGGAAATATTCCTTCTGATTCTTGCAGAAACTGGAATGACCCACTAGTGACTTCAAAATTTTCAATCTTCCCAACATTTTATGGTATATTTAAAATTATTTTGGTTTGAGTCTTTGTTATTTATTTAAACAAGGAAAGGATGTTTCAGTGATGCTGTTAATCACTAGTTACATAGTAGAGCAGAGCTGTCAGTCATAAATACTCAGAAACTGTAAACCAGACACCATAAAAAGTATTTTTTTACCAAAAGAAGTTAACTTGCCATAGTTTAGGGGGAGTTTATCCTACCTCTGGATACAAAAGTAGACTAGGTGACTCTCAGCATTTCCTCTAGTTTCTAGACTTCACGTTTAATATTTGAGGTCATAACTAGCTCTAGGTGTTGCTAAGATGAAAGCTGACACTGCTTGTGTAAGTACAGTATCTAGGACTCTGAGAAAAGAGTGCCAGCTGCAGCGAGGCTGCACTGCCACGGTCCTCGGCACAGATCTGCGCACACCTGCTTACTTGGCAGCGCGCTGTCGATGCAGACCCATGGATTGGACTGGAGCATCACCTAATGCTTATGCTGATGTGTGAGTGGCTATGTCAACTGACATCCCATATTGCTTTGGGTTCCTTTCCACTGCAGGCTGCTCACCCCGCTGAATTTTGGAGCTACTAGTGGGTAGCTCTCTCTCCTAGCAACTGGCCTTCTGTTTCTGAGGTCAACCTGTGACCTGAAAGAACTTAAAAAATCATTGCTCTAGTGCATAGACACCTTTGCATTCAAAGACAGGGGAATGGAGTGAAGCTGCATGTTTCCTTGAACTAAGTCATTGCTTCCAGACTACTGAGATGGACTAGAAGCAGAACTGCAGGTGCAGCTGCTCAAATTGCTGACTACTCTGTCACGCTGAAGGTATGGAGGTGTTGCTTCTCTTCTGTGTGATGTTTTGTTCTGACAGATGAACAATGGCTTGTGGCAAGTAGGCCTTGAATGGAGAAGGAAAACACTTCAGGACAAGGGCAAGTAAAATTTCTGGAAATATGTGGTGTGCTCACCTAGTATTTGGCAGTGAAGATGAACAGCATAAAGATGCCGCTGAACATGGAAGATGACTACATCTGGGAAGTTGCAGTTCCCACTGTTCTTCAACCCTGCTTTCAGTTGCCAGGGAGTATGGAGTTATAATATTGTTGACAATAGCAACAGAGTGATTTGGGACATGGTATCTGCTATTTATAAGATGCCAAACACCTTGTGAATGATCGTAGTTTTGTAGGTTTTGCTTATATAAGCTTTTCTGGTGGGGACTTTGATGACACATAAACTTATTTCCTTGCTTTTTTACATAATCTTATTGTAACTATCTCATGATGATTGACTTCAAGTTGGGAAATGTTACTGACTGAAAAGTCATTGCTCCAGAGGATATCTCTTCCAAAGTTGCATTGCAATAATAAATTTTATTTGTACAATAATATTTGCATTATTGCAAAATACGCATTTGTTATGCATATATTATTGTGTATATAGTTATACAATTGCACATATAATTATTTTGTGTGCAATTCTAATTACACATATTTATTCAGAATAATCAAATTTGGTAATAAACATATTTTCAGTCTTTTCTAAAATAGCTGTGCTCTTTACTCAGTAAAGGACAATGTTATTCCTTGGAACTATTAACATTCTTCTGTATAACAGGAAGGAAAGTATTGATAAGCAAAGGCATACCAGATACCTAAGGGAGATGACATAATTAGCATTCATTATTAATGAAGCTATTGCCTCATTCACATGAAATACAGAGCACTTAATACTGTTTACCTCATCTTCCCATCAATAAATACATTCCCTCTAGAATGTGATGTTTTATGTCCTCACTTGGGAGATCTGTTCATGTTGAATCCACTAATTAGAAGTTTCAGCTCAGTTTACATTGACTTTGCCTTGCCTTTGGCTTTAGTTCACTTGGTTTTGTAATCCTGGTGCACATCACATTATGATATTTCACATATTAATGTATCATCTGACAAGAATCATGTCATTCAAACTACTGTCCTGAGAATAACATGAGCAAACTCAGCCATGTAGGGTTATTTTTTCTGCTTACTACTTATTTAGAATGTAAAGCAGTATATAAACTGGAGTAAGACTAGCTGGCTGTCAGCACAAGAATGTGTTAGCAGTGTAGCTCATACACATGGCACATACTCCCTTTTTCAGTTTGTCTTCTGCCACAGTTTCTGTGTCATGTCTAAAATTTTCATAATGCTGGGAAGAACTGAAGGCTGGTTTTGTAAGATGTTTACATGGCAAGTGATTCCTATTATAGGTTGTTTTACAAGCTTAAGAACTAGGTATCCGCCCCAGAAGTGCCTTAAATGAGATAAGCAATACTTCTCAGGGGAGTTTTGAGAAGAGCTGCACTGATGTTGCAGGACCAGGCAGTGACAACAGCTCCGAGTTGCAGAGAAAGAAGGCAACAAGGGTCTGGGAGGAAAGGAAGAAGGTGATCAGGCACCTCAAGGCGAGGGTAAGGAACTAGTGGCAGCAGTCGCAGGCTGTGTCTGATAAAGCATTGCCAGTGGTCTACAGCAAGACTGGTCATGAACTGCAGCTTTGTACTCACAAGTGCTGTAAGATCCTGAAAGGTAACAAATACCCACATATCCTGCTGTCTCTAGGAAGAATTTCAGGTGATCCCAAAGGATTGGAACTGATTATTAAGTGTAACTTAATAGTGTAACTGTCTAAGTTAGAGAGGTCAAAAACATGAGAAGAAAATTGGATAGAAAACCAGCTCCTTTCTGCCTTACTGCCTTTTCATTTCAGGGAAGTTTCACATAAACATCTATGGATTGCACTGTTTGTCTTAAATGTCACCTCTGCAGTGATGACTACAATGAATGGGTGACAAATACTAGATTGCTGTATGTAGCATGCTGAGACTCATCTGCAAGTGAGGTAATCAATACATGAAAAGATGAATTAAGGTGAAATTAAAGGAATTAAAAAAACCCAACAGGTAAAGACCCCAATGGAGATCTGGAACAGCTTTTTAGTTTGTTTTCAGCTTATGAAGAAGACTGCTGCCAATAGCATCCAACTTGGAAAATAAGCCCTGGGCATGGCCAATAGCCTGTTTCTGTAAATGGGAAGTAGAGAGGAAGACTCCCTAGGAAGCCTCTTTGGCAGGATTTTTCAGCTACGAAAGAAGTGAGGCGAGAGGCCATCAGAGAGATCTGTAAAACAACCACTGATGTACATAACCACAGAGAACGATTACTCATAGCTCCCCCTTCCCAAGCACTGGCAAACAGGAAGTGGTTCGGGCACGAAGCAGAGCTACCTCATGACAGTCTAGAATGTCCTGCCCGGGCTCCTAATTTGGACGAGCATGGGTCTCACTTAAGCCCAGTCTCCCTTCAGCCAAGGCTGTGCCTTCCCCAGCAAAAGTGCCATGCAGGAGGATTACAAGAATTATGATGAAGCATTTTTTTACACAAAAATATAACTTGCAATATGAAAATATAATTAAATTGTTGGGGTTTTTGCTTTCCACCTCCCTTTGACTCATCAGCATGTCTGTATGGGCCATCCAGGAGAACGCCACTATGGGACAGCTGCCAGTAAAACCGTGACCTTGTCGCACGCTGACATGACATAATCTGGTTTCAACCAAGGCAACGGAGTCTGGCCACTGAATATGTAACAACGGCATTTCACTGCTGCTCACAAAGTGGGACCTGATCAACATGCTGCTAGAACCAGTGACTTCTAAGGTGTGGTTCAACTGGGTTTTAAGACAGCAACATATATATTCATCTTTAATGAACCAGACTCATAAAGACAAAACACGGCTTAATAAAATGCAAGTGTATTCAACAGTAATAATTGGTTTGATATATATTTGTATATAATCACCCTTAGAAGACACATTGGACATGTTTTTATATTCTCAATCATAAACTCAGAGAGGTAAGTGTTAAAACATGAAGGAGATAATGGCTCGGTGCCTGGCCAGGAAGACAGGCTGGCAGGAAGTGACTCATCTGCCCATTGACTGCACAAAGTATTCGAAGAGGAAATTCATCTGCAGGTTAGCCCAGCAGACTGTCACTGCCATAATGGATTAAATCTTCCCATCATTGGGCTATTGTAGCACTCAAAAAACCATTAAAACATATGATTGTAAGGGCGGGGGAACTTGGTTTAAAGAGGGAAAGGAAAGAAGTTACCAATGTTCCCTCCCAAGAGACAGATAAATGAGTTCTGTAGCAATGGCAACGGTGAGAGAGAGAGTAAATCAGCGGCAGGTATAGTTTTCTTATTACTGTGTGCTTCTCATTTATCTTGAATGCTCCGAATTCATGCTATGAATCAGAAGCAGTACCACAACAGTAGTATTTCAACTGGTCTGGTAAAGAAAGATCTCAGCAGTATCTGCTCTTCCAAATTTATTCTTTGGTTACTTACCCAACATACTTGGGTGACTAGGACCTCTCTGCAAGGACAACAGTGGTTTTTTACTCCTAATATAGAAAAGATGGGCCTTTCTGCAAGATGAATAGAATATCCCTGTGCCTCCTCTTCTTTGATTCTAAATGGGAAACAAAGCTGCCCAAGTGGCCTTCCAGGCAGAGTGACCCCAGAGCAGTTTGCAGTACTGTTCTGTGATTCCTTTTGGCTTTCATTCTATTTCCCATGTTATATGAAAGGGAGAAGCAGATCCCTCAGATCTCAAAAACCTCTGCTCAGTAAAGCAGCATAGTTCCATTTCATAAAGTAATACACTGACTACTTCCGATCTGGGGAATCTGAAGAGACAACTTTCTTTTTACTGATATACTATCTAACATATTCTCAAAAATTATTAACCATTAAGACACTACAAAGAATGACAGAATTCACTCTACCTAAATTCTTCAGTAAGTGTTTGGATTTAGATACCTAATATTTATCTAAGTGGTAGGTAGCAACCCAGCCATGCTCTTTCCAGGGCTGTGTAGCTCTATAGACAAAATGTCTTCACTGATCTGGAAAAGTCTCCTGGACATTATCAAATGTGTCCTGATATGCTCAACAGCATTGTTTTAAGGGATGCAAGCCTCACTTGCAATCTAGTAAAGACAGGTGCTAAAATGTGGGAGGTCTTAGGTTCTCAAATGTCCTCAGCAAGACAAGCAGTGAACCTGTATTACTTTCTTGTTTCCTCTACCCCCAGAACACAGGGTATCTTAAGTGAGACCACGCACTACCATTTTTTCTTGAAGGGGCCATTTCACAACCAAGAATATGACAGAGATGAAGGCAGAAGAGCAAACTTATAATTACACTGCACCTTACGGATGTCTCATTGATTTAAGATTCAGCTGTGAAGTACTCAGGACATCTGCAAATCGCGCCTTACAAATGGTGCCCATTAAAGAATGAATGTACAGAGTCTGTACTCACTAGTGCAAACCTTGGTTTAAGTGGGCTAATTTGTCCACGTTATGCAGGAGCCCAGATGCTGCTGTATTTCTTTATCCTTCCTGGTTCTCTTCTCTGCTAAGCACCGGAGGCCCTTTCCAGGCACGTTGTAATGGAAGCTGCTGCAACTTTCCTCTTGCTGTTGGGGAATTTCAGCAAGCCTGCGGAAGAGCTCATACATTCAGCCTCCTCTAAATTCAGATATCTCAATATATGTACCTTGCTTGGTTGTACTGCCCTAAGGCAATGAAAGGATGTATCCCAAAGGTCCAGCACTATACGGAACTGGTTGAGTCCACCAGGCGCTAGGCACATCAGGTAGCCTGTCCCAAGAGCTCCAGTCTCCAGCAAGTTGCCAGCTTGTTCATGGCTCTGCTGACTGTGCTTTAAAAGAACACTTAAACTGTAGATTTCAATTTAAGACATATTAATTTAAAAAAAAAGGGGGATCTAGCAGTATTTTATCAACCAAACTGCTGAACTGGACCACAAACGTGATTAGTACTGTACAACTGGAAAAGCTGTGGGACGTACAGTACCTCAGTATTCTAGGCTGAGTTTTACTGAATCAGAGGAAACATTTTTTGTTTATGAATAAATGAACTTGATTTAATTCCCTTCCGTTTACTCAGCTGCAATGATCTATGCACAGGTTTGAGGACACCACCGGAATGTAAGTGGCCAGTTCTCACAGTTGTTGCTAACTGGGAATTCCCTTGCTTCATGAGACTTGGCGTGTTTCCTTAGCAAGGAAGATACCTGTTTCCATTACCTGGCATTGCAGCTTTCCTGAAACATGGCTGCTCTGCTTCCCTGTGTAGTTTCCCTGGCTCTCAGACAGATCTTATAGTGCAATAACTTTGAAACAAGCAGAATATAAAAACCAGAACCTTCTCAAACCCAGCATAAGCATGGAGAATATGAAGGAAATTGAGAGTTTGTGTTTCACCTCAATTTTGTGCCACTATGACTCCGCTGATCTCAAGAGAGTTCCAATTTCCACTGGGCAGAGAGAAGAAAGTCAACCAGCCTCCCACAAAAGAGTATTTAGGAAATGGTCCTGCAGGTCTTGGGAGCAGCTCATCACATACCTTTACATAGCAAATTACATTAGATGAGGCCACAGCTATCAACTGTAGGGCAGTGACGAATAAAACAATACTTCCAGCATAGGTGGATGAAATTTCTCGACTAATTTTTTTATCATTTTGCATGGAAGAAAAAGCTCGTGATGATTGACTGTGGGGATCTAGTAGCTATGTTCTGGCTTTGCACTGGCCAGCTAGTAATATCCATCAAACCAAACAGCTAGCACGGAGGATTTTTGATGGTAAATGAGACCACCATGCAAGGGGCTGATGCAGCTCCAGTGGTGATGAAAAACGATGCCTTTAGCTGACCTGTAAAAATTCAAGTAGGAAGACCATCTTAAATGTTATAGCTCCAGGATAATTGACCCTTCTCCAGTTTTAGTGTAGACACAACATCCTGTAGGAAACTTCTGATTTTCATGGGCAGTAGGATCATGAGTGGAGGTCATCATCACCCTGGTGTAGGTCTTTGTAAGAAGGAACAGGAAGGGGTGGCTCTGTGCTCTGGGAGGCAGGTGGATAAATTCCACTTCTTTTGATCGATGTCATGTTTCCAGTGGAGGAACTACCACACAATAAGTCTGGACAGAAATGTTTCTGTCTTTTTCCCAAACTCTTAACAGTAAACCAACTACTATAATTACTATTCTCATGATTTCAGTGCATCACACCAAAGTACTTGGGCCTCACACTCCCTCATTCTCTGAAAGCTTGCAGTATTTTAACTCACCTGGTTTCAAGGGAGCTACCTCTAAATTTAAGCAAATCAAGAATCAGATCTTCTTTGTGCTAGCAAGCCTCTCAAAGGATTTACTGTACTGTAAGCAACCACTCCATTCTCTGTTTATCTTGCAGGTAATAACAAGAATATTCTGTGGAGAATTCAAATACAGAAGAAACACACCAGGCAAGCCACAGAAAGAAATTTAAGGCTTACCTCTCTCTGTAAACATGTAATCCATTAGTAGATTAATTTCCCATTAGACAAATGAATGACATAGGATGCAGTATGTTACAGAAGATGAACCGCATATCAGATGCAGTACAACTCTAATCGCAATTAAAATAGTCAAGTAAACATTATCTGAGTCAGAACCAAGCTATACTAGGGTAGCTCTTCACCATGTTGCTAGGTTTGAAGTGTAGCTTATATGCCAGGGCTTAATGCCTGCATTAAAGTTACCCTGGTTACTGAGGACTCCCATTCAATCACCTGAATTTTGTTCTCTCTGCAGTGGAGAATTGCATGTTTATTACAGAGTTGGGTTTTGATAAAATGACCCAGAATACAGACACAGGTACCTGCACCAATGTATTTAAAACTGAATTTAAAAAAAAAAAAGAAATGAAAAGCTCTTGATCCATGTCTTCAATATCCGCAGTGTGACAAGGAGCACAGTAATCAGAGATGCAGCAAAACTGTTTTGATACTGATCATACAGAAATACTTACCATAGCATGATGATAAATCACAATATTGCTAACTACGCTGAGACAAACAGCATATATAAATGAACAAAATATAATGACAGAGCTTTAGCATCATCATTTTTCTGAATTGGCATAGTCATTTGGAAGGACAATCTGAATCACATATAGTTCTAACCATTACATGAAATAAAGGATAACAGTCAATTAAGCCTGCTTTCCTGCAAGATTCACTATACTCTGGATATATGAACATAACCATACAAGTCTTCAGGTTACATCAGGTCAATCAAAAGAGTCAACTCTTTGTTAAGTAGTCTTGGGGAGAGTTTAGAAAACTAAAAGCCACATTAGGCCTGCATTATATGCAGTCCTTAGCTCATGTGAAGTATATGGCCCTTAAAGAAAGTATGTTCATTGGTATCAACAGAGGTCCAGGATGATTGTTTTTAAATGCTCTGTAAGCTACAGATACAATTGATAGAAGGATGGAGATTCAGAAGAACTGCATCTTAAGTAATTTGGAGGATACATGTTACGTTCTTGGATTTTTCCTAACCTCTTCATCCCAATCAAAATCTAATGTAGCATCATCTAGCTCCGCTATTGAGAAGAGAGATTTCTGTGTGACCACACTGGCTTTACTGGCATCTCCCAATGCAAAACTCTTCCTTCTGCTAGGATTGCTCACATGCACCTTCAGCAGTGGGCTATGGCTCTCCTTGCTAGTGTCAATCGTAATGGTAGGTGAGGTTTCCAATTTTGACTCAGGACGTGATGCAAAAGAGAATGCTGACAGTTTGGCTAATGTGCTGGAGCGCACCTTCCCTGTGCTTGGGCCACCAAGCTTCTCTCCCCCCCTTTTCTTTTCAGTGGGTGGAGATGACACAGCATCAAAACTGACATCAGAGCATATTGTTGCACTTCCTCTAATCTCTTTCCCTAAGGCCTGACTCTGTTGCTCTTCTCTCCCTTTATTATCAACTGATCGTTTTTCCAAACTATTTTTTGCTAAGCGAGTTAATGTCATCTTGCATTTCTCAGGGGGGCAGCATTCTTCTGGCAGCTGCTCTCCCTGGAGCTGCTCTCCAGGCCTAAAAATAGCTCTACTCTGAAAAAGAGAAAATTCTTCATTTTTCTTCTCTGAAGAATGATCAAGTTTTGTCCTTGCTCTGAAAGAAAATTTAGCTAGTTTAGCTGCTGGAAGACTTTCACTGTCAAGGACTTCTGGCTCATGGGAACTTACTACCTTTGTTTCCTTCACTACTTGACCTTTACTTCGTTTTCTCATGGAAGATGTTGTAGTTTTGGCTGCTACAGATACACCATTCTCTCGTTCCCCTAGCACAGAATCTGCATCACTGGAAAGATCTGACAGACCAGACGCAGGTAATACTGAAGGAAGGGCCTTTGCCTCAGGGTCCTGTGTACTTGTAAAGAATCCATGTGATTTCTCTGTGTGCAGTCTCTGGCAGCTTTTAGAAACCCGTTGTGTAATAACTGAATCCTGCACACTAGCACTTGGTGATGTTGGGTCTAGAATATTTGCTTCTGAAGAAAAACAGTTGCGTTCTTCAGTCCTTTTCCTGCTTATCTTGGAAAGTTTGTCCTGTTCCAAAGGAGCATGTAGATTCACAGTTGCTAGTGACTCTCTCATTCCATTTCCCTTCCCTGGTATTGAAGCACTTCTCTCTTCAGAACAGGATGTTTTATAGAGGGTTTTTGAAGCCAAGTTATTTGGAGATATCTTGGGCACCGGAGACTTTTTCCGAAAAGTTTCTTCAGCATCAGCATTGCTCTCTTCCAGGCTGTCAAACCATGCCAGGCTGCCATCACCACCTCTTTTACTATTTCTAATCAAGTGTTTTGTATTTCTGTTATTAGCATGTGCTGGGTTGCACAAGGGTTCTAGATGTATATCCACTTCACAGTTGCCTTTGGGCAAAGAAGGCTGTGGCCTGGAGTTATTCTCTTGCTGATTTGAAGGTTCTGGCTGAGACATTTGCTTTGACTGCCCAGGTGTATCCTTGTTTGAGCATCTTGTAGTAGTACTGAAACTCGTCTCTTCAGGCTGCAGCTGGCATGAATTTTCCTTTTGTAATCTATGGAATGAAAAAAAATTAAGCAATAGTAATTTATTTTTCTTTTTTTTCTTTCTCTATTGTGTTAGTGATGCTTTATATGTATGAATGGTGAAAAGCTACAAACAATGTAGGTCACAAAAGTGCATTATTAAGTTTCACATACAGCTGTGAAAATTGGCATTGCAGTCTGTGATCTTTCAGCACCTTCCACAGTAAGTGGCAGCATTTAGTGTCCCCAACAGAAGATAGGCAGATGGACAGAGAAAGCAACCACCTAAACTTCATTTCCTTGGGAAACCAAACAGAAAAAATTCCAGACCCAAACAGCTTTGCACTACTTACAGCCACTGCTAGAGTCCCTTAGGGATTACATATTCTGTAAGTATATCTTCTAGAACAGGAGCCTCATTAGATTTTATCCTGAGCAAGGCAGAGTCTCAAACGAGTTATCAGAATGGAAAATCTAGGTTTTACTTGGAATAGTGGTTGCTGGTAGTTTTCTCTCACAAGCACTATAGACTCAACATGTCAAAAACTCCACAATAGAGTGAAAGCATCTCAGATCACCTATAAAACTTAATTATCCCTGTCTGTGGCTATTAATATTCCCAGGGCCCTCCAAAACAACAGAGGTGCTAGAATGAGGGTTCCCTCCAATCTCAGTATAGCTGATATTCTGTCTGTTGTACCTAAACGTATAATGTCCAAGGGAGATGACAGCATTCTACTTTTTGCTAAATAGTGATTCTAACCATGAGTGAAGAGCAGCCATATTTCCCAAAAGTGACTGAATTAGTGTAGGTGAAATGATTCCTATGCATTATAAACAGTTTCTCTGATATATGAAAGACAAAACAGTATATTGACATGTATGTTTTAGAATCATTATTATCAGTATTTACTAATATGCTTATTCTTAAAATTTTGATGGAACATAGAAGAAATTATCTGACTCATCAAGAAGGGCTGAAAGATACATGCTTGTTTTATTGAAATATGGTTTAAGGGGAATGCATTGGACAAGTCTTCTAATACAGAATAGGTTGTTTTAAAGAGGACATTCATTTAGCATTCTCTAAGCTGCTTAAGAGGGGGAAGGAGAAATCAGCTTAATTTGCAGCATAGGGGATTCAGTGGGGTATTTGGAAAACCTTTATGAGCTTTAGGATGGAGCAATAATGGAACAGACTACCCAGTGGCAATGGAAAATCCTCTTCATTAGAAGGTCTTTGGAGCAGATAACACAAGCTCCTGCCAGGAAGGTCAAGCACAGACCTGATCCTGTCTTTGTATTTGATCTCCCATCCCATCCTACATTTCTATGATCCCTTATGAACACCTCTGTTTTAAAACTAGCTTTTGTCTGTCTGTTGGAGATATCCTACTTTCATCTGCTTTTATTGCCTCTGTGGCAAATATTTAAGATGTCCTTACTATGAGTTACAAAATAAGTCTGAAAAATATTTAAAGGAAAAAGTGTATTTTTCCAGCTGTTTCAATTAGCTTCCATAACATTAATCTTTTGTCTTCCTTTAACAGTAAGAAAGTATGAGTTTCTTTAGAGCATAATCTCATTTCAGGAAACAAATGTTATTTTTTTTGCATTTTATTTCTTTCTGATCCTAGTGTTCTCCTCTTAGCCTCAGTACATTAGAAGTTTTATATTAGTAACAGCAAATAGACTTTCCAAAGATTATTGCAGTGAGCTGAAAACTAGAGAAGAGACAGTGAAAATTCCAGTGTGTAAAAGAAAGAAAAATCACCCAAAAGAACAGAACTTTGATTCAGGCTTGTGTTTTCCTTTAACAGAAAGGGAAGGATGCTGACAAGCCCAACACAAAAGAAGGCTTAAAAAATATGAAGCAGATCTGCTGTATTTTACCAAGCAAGTAACAAAATGTTAGATTGAATTATTTGCTCAGCTACAGAATCTGGCACTTTGACCCTAAGAAGGTCTGCTGAAACTTATCTAAGCATAGAATTGAGATATGAATTGGGAACTGATAAAAATGTTCTTATATTCTTTGCAAATTCCATAACCCAGAGGGAGAAATGATCTTGTGATGATCTCAGAGTGCTACTTTAAAACAATCTCCCTGCTTATCCATGTCCTCTAACGAACAAGTCCCTTCCCAATGTCAGATTCTATTTTTAGACCCTCCCCAGATACTATTGTCAAACAATTCTTTTTCGCTATTGAATTATTTTATTAGTTTGCATATTAGAACCTGTCAAGTCTCTGTAGCTCTTTGTGCAGAAGATCTTGCAGTTCCAGTCGCTCCAATATGAGTTCACACTGTGTTCGGTACTGCACCATTGGATTTTCTGGAAATGAGGTGTGTAAAGCATTGATGCCTCCAAGAAGTGCACCCCCCTATGTCACCAAAGAGATTATAAAAAAATAGGAAGCTATTTTTATTATTCAGCAGCAAATTTAAACAGCAGAGACCATTTTATACAAAATTCTCCCTTAGATATTTTAAAGCTTAAGGTAGCAAATATTTACTGAGTAACTGTATTCACACAAGTAATCCTATTAGGTCCGCTCACACAGGCAAAGATGCTCATACACATAAAGCAATTATATGATCAAGCCTGCAGTTTACTCGTACTGGTTTATTTTTATTTGTACAAAAAATGGAAAGTCCACCTAAGGCTTGAGATCATGACTAAAAATAGAAATTAGGATTAAAAATGTTTTCCAAATACCTTGTAAAAATTCTGCCCACATGAGCAACTTTTATAACTGCTAAAAATTTTCATTAGCTCTGCCTAATTATTTAAGTGGAAAGACCTGGGTATTAAGGCTTGTTAACACAGGTTAAATTGACTGACAAAAATATTTCTGAATGGCTCTTTAAGAGTAACTAACTATTCAGGAATAATTTCAGAGACCAAGTGATTTTAATCTGGAACAATTTTGCTGTGCCTTGTGAAAATGAAGTAGTTTTTATTTGGAACAGAGCATCTGCACGAAGTGATTTGTTCCACAACAAAATAATCTAGAATAGCTCTGTAGTTAATTGCTCTTTCGAAAAAAAAACCCACACCCACAAACCCTCTATTTTGCCACAGATTAACCAGCATTTACCACTCCTGTCTAATCTATAAAACTCAATACAACTAATGAACAAGATGCATATCAAGTGTCATGAGAGCAATAGCAAAAGTCAACGGAGTCTCTAGAAGCAGAAACTGCTACATATGGCATCACACGGACCACACATTTTCATTTGTGGCAATTCCTGGTTCTTCCATTTTGAAATTTTAAAATTTTGTATTTAAGAAAAAAATATACATTGAAAAAACCATTATTCTGGTGGCTAATTAAAGCCCTCTAAAACTACACAGTGCCTAAACTAAGGCTGTCCATGCAACCATTAATGCATCCCACTGAAGTTATCACTTGGGCTTTTTTTCACGTATCACTTCAGGAACATGATAGATCTGTTCCACATAAAAGCATTAGTCTGTAGTCATGGAAAAGGCTGTTGCAGAACCTCTCTGCCGTATTTGTTTCAAAGACTGGAAGGTTCATAGTTAATGAGGCAGGGACTGTAGAAAGGAAGTCCAGTCTCTTGGTTAGGATAGTTAAAAGCAGCCAAGGAGAACTAGATTTTATCTCTGACACTAAGTTCCAGTTCTTGTGATTCAGAATAAGCCAGTTCAGCAAAGGTTTCAAAAGGTAATAAATCTGTAACTGGGATCCTGATGGGAGTGTGCACAGAAGGAAACTGCAGTCAACAGGAAACGTGCTCAAACACTTAACATGTTACTACACTGAAACTGGAGCCCTAACCTTCTCTCATGGGGTATGCTCCAGTGGACAATTTCTTCTGGATCATGTATAATTCAGCTCCAGATCACAGAACAGGAGTAGCACCATCCCATCACTTCACAAGGATTGTGTGAAGTGAATTGATATTTCTGAAATACTCACACTGGAGATCAATTCCACAGAAAAACACATGAAGAAATTGAGAATTCTACCTCTAGAACAGCAGGTAATAAACAAAGTATTGAGCAAAACACTGACAAAGTGTAGCTGCTTTTGGCTTGAGTACTATCAACCTGTGACCTAAGGATCCAATGGGAAAAAAAGGAATACATGATTATATATCTTGAGATATATGCCCAAGGGCTACAATTATGTCTTGCCCTGACTGACTTTTCAGCCATCACAATGAGCTGCTTTTAAATGTTCTTTCGTGTGTGTGAAATTCTAAGTAGGATGGGACTGAGTTTAAGGTATCTGTGAAGTTTCATTCCCGTGCTGGCGCTTACATCTCTGAGATATCTGCCCCTCTGAGACATCATTCTGAGTAGAGGAAGGTAGTCATATGACAAATCCACATGCTGTGGAACTGAGGGCAGAGGATCTAGAACAGAGAGAGAAAAAAGAAAGTATTACAGGGAAAGTTAGCAGAAAGGAAGAGTGCAAAAGTGCCTAAGAATGGGAAGACAAAATGTAAAAAGAGAGTAAAAGGAAAGGGATTGGAAAGGGAATAAACCAGATGAAAACATGACCAAGAGAAGGAGGGAGACAATGTTAACAAAGAGGAGATGAAGGCAAAGAAAAGATCAATGCGGGGGGGATTAGAATATGCTCACAAAGACAAAGTAGGAAAGAGAAAATAAGGGTGAATTAGAGGAGAAAACAAACAAAAACCCCCAATGAACAAGGTTGGCGATGAAAATGTGACAGTCCTTCCCAAGAGGGCTCACAAGAAATATCTGAACACTGACCTGAGAACTGTGGACTTTGATTTTATACTGGCAAGAATATGAATTTTTGTAGAAGTTGCAAAGACAGTGTTGAAGACGGAGTTTGCTGAGCTGAAAGCTGGCAGCCAGTCCTTCAAGAATGACAGTGGTACTTCCTCATTTACAACCTCACTCTACAGACTGACAATTAGGCAGGAAACACTGGATGTATCTATACATAAAGTTATTTTTTTTCTAGAGAAGGAATCAGTTTCTGAAAATAAACTTTTGACTGTTACTTCTATTTTATTAATAAAACAAATAAATCACTTCCTTCAAAAAGAAACTGTTTCAGTGATTCATTTATACCTTCCAGGATGAAAGTAAAATTTGGCCTTAAATAGCAGATCTCAAATTTGCAGATTCCTAGAAAAAATGAACACATTTTCCTACTTGCTCATAAGAAGTGAAGAGTGAGGCAAATATGATGAGCATACCAACTACTCCCAGGTAGTCTTCTGCAGTCATAATTCAGGCAAAAATCTGACTGACTCTTATTAGACAGATGCTTGTTATGCAAACTGCAGCCCTTGAGGGCAGGGCTGTATAAATATGAAAACTGACCCACAGTTAAAAAAATTCTTTTACATTTATTCATGCTGATGAGGTAGAGATACAAAGATGACAATACACATTCATTATTATATACATACATTCTACTTTTTGATGTGTTATGAAAAAAAAATTAGTATTCCAGATTTCTTACATCCAGAACCTTATTGCTTTGAAACCACTGTCCCATCAAATTCCCATGTAGTTAATTACAGGTTTAATTACAGTTAATGAACACTTATGTGATATCTTTTGTTGTTTCAACTGGATACATTAGTACAGCTTCTTATTTTAACTTCGATGCAGTGCTGTCATTGAAAAGCTGAGCTCTTCAAAACAGTGCAAGATGAACTGCAGCAGACAGCGAAATAATCTTTTGCTACTTAATAAGGTCAGGCCCTGTAGTATTTTTGAGGCAAATTCCATTCGCAACACCGTACAGTAGATTATCCATGGCACAAACTGCAATTAGTCTCAACCCTCATTGAAAGAACAAGGGAGATCACAAGTGCCTACCTGCCATATGTGACTTTCTGCATCTATCCTGAAGAGCTTTATCTCCGAAAAAGGAGCATATCTACTCCTGCAAAGGTCTTTAAGGTCCATTGAGCTAACGGGTGCTATATAAAATTGTTTTTATTTAAAAATTATCAACCTATACAGAAACATAGGAAATGCCATTTTGGATTAGACCAGTCATCTGAGCAATGGAGTACACCATCTCTGGCAGAGCCAAACCCAAGTATTTCAGATGTGCTTAAAATCCCCATGTATAAAACTTTGGATAATCTGCTTACGGTCATTTTTTTTCTACTCCAAATCACGAAGATTTATTTCCCTTAAAAATATTCTATCTGAAGTAATAGTATCTCTATTATTTTCCACATTTCCATTAAAAAAGCCCCTATCAGATTCACATTCCTTTTATTAATTCTAAATGTGCTGCTTTTTCTTTACACTCAACATCCTAATAATGTTACAGTAAACTAAAATCTAGCCTTCCACATTTTTTCAATGCCTTTTTACATAGAAACATTACACAAATCCACATAATTGGAACGCACAATTTTCAGTGCAACCAAAGTTCTGGACTTCCAAGGTTTCTCAGAGTAAAATTAGTCTTCTAGAAGTTCTGAGTTTTAGTATCACCACCAACATATTTTAAAATGATTTAATGGCAAAATAAAGTGTAGGTCTTGGCAACTGTTCGAAACTTGCTCCAAAAAATGTTTTGATTCTCTCAGACCTAATTAATGAGTGACAAGATAACATCATGGAAGAAAAAGCCATCAGGGGCTATTAAACACAGCAATATAGACACAATTTCTCGCTCAACAGGTCTTTAAAATGTAGATTACCAAAAGTCAATAGTATGCCAAAACTTCACTAAGATTGCAAAGCTTATTAAAAAAAAGGTACCAGGCCTTTATCACCAATGCAAATTTTTCAGTATAATCTCTGTTGAAGGATTTTAATAATTAAGATGGACTAAAAATTACTTGTCAAGGTCTCTGATGACCTACTTCCCATCAGTCCATGGAACTCTCTCCAAAGAGACGAAGGGAGCTAGCATATACCTACATGATAAACTCAGTCCCTTAAATGTGGTGTTGCAGCAATGGCAATGGCTGCAACAAACCTTACCTGCATAGAAGATTCCATCACCGATACCACAGTTACAGCATCTTCCAGTGTCACAGTATCCCTAAACATCAACCGGGCATGAGCTATCAAAAATAAATGGGCATTGAAAGCAAGCGTTACCAAAGTCAAAAAGCCATTTTTTTGTACTAGAAGGGACATTTCTTCAGCTCGTCAAACACTCGTGTATAGGCCTAACTTCAACATGAACATAATCCCTTCGATTTTAGTGTCAATTTCAACAGGAATTGGAAGACACTGTTTTACTAGTAAAGAATGTAATGTGACCTCCAGATTACGGTTACAGTGACAGTTTGAGTAAAGATGCTCAAAATGCTAGAGTTAAAAAATGTAAAGTGCTGGATATCACAACAAAGAGTGTGATATGAAACATCCTTATCTATATAGGTATGTGTCATCACCATAAAGTAAAAATTAAGTCTAGTTTTCATGACAGGTCTGAAAAGACTTGATTTCCTCTAACTGGACCGTGTCACAAATTTAGTATTCTTTAAAATACTTTTCTCTACAACAGCTTTATTTTTTCTTCCTTCCCAGTCAGCAAAACAAAACTGTTTTTTGTAAATGGTTATAATGCAAATAATTTACCACATAAAGCTCTCCTCCTAATTGGCTGTGGAAACACACATGGTTCTTGTTTAGCAAGAGTAAGGCAGGTTAATTAATACCATCTATGTAATACTTTGAAAGAACAAAATGCTACTAAAAGCCCCAATAATGTGAACGCATAAGAATGGAAGAAACACTGAATGTGAAAATAACCTGTGAAACCCTAAAAGTTAGGTATGTCTTTGACTTAAATATTTTTTCCCCCAAAATGAAGAACAAAATATAAACATCTGATGCAGGAAACACTGCATTACTGACTGCCATAAAAAGCATAAAGACCATTTATGATTGCTATACAAAACCACTGTACATTCTTTTAAATTCATCCTGAAAATATTTGATATGCCATTTTATAAAACAAAATCATGTTAAGACAGAGACCTACTGCCTTCTTTGGTTTTGTTCTTACAAATGAAATATGATTTGAACTCAGAGTTGGAAATGTTGAAGTCATATTGCAAAATATAGACTTGATTATTTATACTTAAGGAAAGAAAAATGTGTTATTTTTGATGTTATATTAATTTTAGGCTAGAAGCAAATACTTGACACCCTTCCTCAGGCTGAGTAGGATGGCAACCCAGGGCTCAAATGAAGTAAAGTAAATCCTGAGATTGCTTTTCATAAAGACACATAACTTCTGAGATTTTTCTCTCAAATGTGATTTCTTCCAGTGGTTTTAGTTTTTATTATGGGTGTGAGAATGGCCAAATTAAAACTCATTCTGATAATCTAAATGTAGCGCCCTTTCCCACATTCGAAATCTCCAACGCCAAGTCTCTTTAGATTATAGAAAGATAATACAATATAAGAATCACCTACCCCTACCTCTATGGAAAAGCTGCTACTCTGCTTACTGGCTATAATTATACTCCTGATCTATTCATTTTATAAAGGTTAATTGTTAGCCTAAAAATAAAATTGCCACAGCCTTACCTTCTGCAAGGCGTATCAAACTCTCTAATAAGCGAATGGTAGTTCGGGCAGCATTTCTGCAGTCACTCTGACGCTGCATTTGATAGTAGCGTACAAGGATCAGGTTACTCTCATTGGACAATTTTGGCTGTATACTTTTTATAAGGCAGAAGTAGGTTTTCATCTTTTCCATGCTCCAGAGCTTTTCTGATTTGCTTGGGCAACCTGTGTTACAATTGCTGAGTCAGTAATTCTATAACGACAAGCATGAAGCTTTTTCCTAAGAATTCCTGTTAAATAGAGAGGAGACTATAAAAGACACATTACTGTATTTTGGGGGCATGCTGGGTTGTCTGTACAGTAGTCCAAGGACTTGGTCCAATTCCAGTGTGGAATTTTACACACCATCCAATCCCTCCCCTATCAAAATCCACAGTAAAGCCTCCAGCAATTTCTACAGAACTGCTGTCAGACTCACTGCCCACCAGATGGTACAGTTAGTACTAAGTGCTCTAGTATTTCTTAAAATGTAAAATGCTACATGAATGTATGTACCTACTCTGGCCATTTTACCTACTTTGTAGGAGAAAAAAGCTTCCTGCCATATTGTGAACATTTTTTCCAGGGAAACATTTTGGGAAGGGAAGGAAGCTAGCTGAAGAAGTTTCCTCCAACCACTTCTTCCCTATGGGGGATCAAAGCCACGTTCCTAAAGTGGATGGAGAAGAGGCTGGTTAAAATCAAACCACACCGCCTTCCCTAATTCCAGAGCACAGACCTCCTCACAGGGAACGCTATCATTTGTTCTTTGAGCCCTGCAGCACATGCAGCTCAGATTTGTTCTGTCTGAATTAAGTTTCCCCCTAATAGCACGTACAATTGCATAGTGTGTAGGATCTGCATATCAAGCAATGTAAAGACGCAAAATGGAAACTATCCACTTACTGAGCAGTCTGGGCTGAAATCTCTTGTAAATGATCACAGAGCAAAAGTATAGAGTTCTCAGCTCAACCCTATTAAATAATTAGTGATCTCTATCTTATTCCTACTTGAAAAACAATCATATCGCAGGAAACTACTATAGCAAAACTCTAGACACTGATTAATATAAAGACTCAAGAATAACAAACTGAACTGAAATGTGGGGAAATTAAAAAAAAAAAAACCAAAACAACAAACCCCAAACAAAAACCAACCAAAAAACCACCTTATAATTTAAAGAGAGTACTCTTACCTTTATTTTGCAAGATGAAGGATGAAATGATGCGGTCCCATTCCTCGTTCTTTGTATCTAACAATACTAAGACCAGGTCAAATCTGCTCAACAGGGGACTGCCAAGAGCTATGTTGACAGACACAGACTCATTAGGGTCATAATGGCCTTTCGGGTTTGTTGCTGCCAGGATAGTTGTCCTTGTATTCAGCTTGCACACCAAGCTAGAGAAAAGTATGGTGAACATTATGGTTGAATTAAATTGGGTAGGGGAAATGATTCCAAAGTGCTAAAAATTATTACATTTTATTACATTTATAAAGAGCACGTCTTACCTTCAAAGAGTGTAAGAGCTAAACAATATACACAATATATAATATAAATATATGATATATACAGCGTTTCTCAGTCAGAGAATGGCAACTAGACAGAACGAGGGTGACCATGATACCAAAAGTAACAAAGCAATATTGCTATGAGTAATCTCTATATACAGCTAAGCCCTTAAATGGTGAAAACCAACATAACTTTTCAGAAATAAATATTACTTTGCTCATTTATACAGTATAGAAACACTTCTTCATGATGGAAAGTAACATTCTAGCTTAATTCACATTTTAAGAAAGCAAAATAAAATGTAATATAAACGTATGTTTTATTCCTGTGTGTAAACATATTATGAATATGAACCCAACCAACCAATGATGGCAGCCATATCAACTGTTTCTCCAGGGACATAACCATTTTCCTGTCTTAACCATGCTATCCTGGCATGTGTTTTTATATGTGGGGAGAGATTATTTTTATTCTAGTAGTCCAAATGTAATCTTTTCGGTTAAGGCAGCAGCAGAAGTATTCTAACTTTGGTTTGTCACTGAGCTATTTCTAGTCAGCTCCTGAGCAACTGCTGCCTCACGTCCAAAGTTCTTCTGTAACTGAGGGGAAGGACCTCAGCTTTTCTATTAGCTTACACCCAATGGGAAAAAAACCCTTGTCTCCCATGCACCAAAATAAGACCTTAAATTAACAAAGTGCTTAACCTCTCTGTGCTAAGTTACTACTCAAAAAATCCTCATTATATGTAGTTCTTAAAAGTGAGCAACTGAGGCTGTATGTGCAAGTTAGCAAGCTGTGTTTTGGGGTCTACAAAACCCAACCAACTGCAACAAGGAACCTGGCTAAAATATGTCGCTATCGTACTAAGTAGATAGGACCATGTTGATTCCAAATATTTGTCCCCAGCTGCATTACTGGCAAAGGCTAGTAATCTCCCAAGTGAGAGCGACATTACTTGTCCGCTGTCTGCCACTGAGGGTAAAGAGAGCTTCAGTGGAGATGTTCGGAATGAAGAAAGGACATGATCAGTTACAGGAGCCAAGATGTGATTGGAGCAAGAGACGAGTTGAAGGTGACAAGGAGGAATGTGGAAAGGGTGATGCCTTTTGAGCACCAGAGATTTCAGAAATACCAGCCAGGAAATTATTTGGGCCTGGACAAGAGGTGCATATGACTGACAGAATGAGATATGAGCTCAAAGATCAAAGTGGCAGGGGGGGGGAATAGCAGATTTTACACACACTACTTTGAAAAAGAAAGCGAGGAACTTAAAGTAAGCAGGAGTTTATATTTATGCCATGCCCAACATATGAAATTCAGCAGCCTGAAAATCTCTTGGTCTTCTTTTGTTACCATGCAGTATTGCTGCATTTTGGAGAAATGAAGTCCTGCTTTCTGAGTTCCAATAAAAAATTCACAAAGTTCTTCAATTCACATGTAATTATAATGACCACTCACAGCAAAGGACAAGAAAAAAACCACCAACTCTTCTTAGGAAAGTGCCGTGGCCTACAGCTGTAGATCGAAAACCCAAGAGTGAAGAGGGTATGTATTTATTCTGATCACTTGCAACCTCTGGTCCAGTGCACTGTCCTTTGAAATGTTGACTTATACTGCTGAGAACAAAACTATTGAGTACAACAAAGAAATCAGATATATTTAATCAGCATGGCAAACCTCCCTCCAACATCTGAGAGAATCATCTTACGTTGTTTTATCACATATATTAACATGCCACTTACCCTGCCTTTGCAACACTGATGGTTTGTTGCTCCATTGCTTCATGGATACTGGTTCTGTCATGTTCTTTGATACTATTGAACTCATCAATGCAACAAAGGCCTCCATCTGCAAGCACCAGTGCTCCAGCTTCCAAGTTCCACTCCCCAAAGTCCTTCACAGCAGTCACTGTCAAACCTGAAGAATCAATTACTTCAGTTGGTCTTTTCCTTAAAATGCAGGAGTGCACAAGAAAGGGACTCAGCGCAGTGGCTCATGCCACGGACAGAAGGCAAAACAGCACGTTAGCTCCACTGCCTACCTCTACCATGAAACTCACTTTACACCTATTGGTAAGAAATCCCACTAGTGTTCGGCCTGTTAGTCTGGATGTGTGGAGCAGATTCTGTTAAACTTCCCATGTTCGATAGTGATTTGGTTCAGTGTTTTGTTAATTGAACAAAAGAGATTAGGGTAAGAAGACTAAATCTGCCAGGTCTAATTGAAAATTAGGGCATATGCAAGGATTGCAAAACTATGAAATGGACCCATTCAGCTCCTCCTCGCCATCAACTACTAAAACACACAAAATTTTGGAGCTGCAAAAACAAAGTTTGGAAAAAAATATTACTTCAAGTGTTTTTTAACTCCTGGCCCCAGGAAGTGGAGACAAATTCTCACCTTAAACTAAGGCAATTAAATTTCTCTATGAGATTTTGGGTTCCTCTAAGCATTAAGAGAAAATGAAAATCCAAAGATGCCTAAGGATGAAATGGGGGGAAAAAAAAAAGTTCCCAACAAATCTACATATGATTCGACACTGGGAGCATGGCAGGTCAGAAACTGCACAACTGTGAAAATGGCCACTCATGATCATGTGCAGCTCCTTTCAGACTTTCTATTCCCCATTTCCCCGCTTCTTCTCTATCTTTAGCCCTCCTTTTTCATTCTAGTGTTCAGCTCAAAATATCCTAGTAGTTGACAAGCTGCGACCAGCCTAAAATCTCCTGGAATGCTATGGCAAAACTTGCCCAAGAATCCCCCCCCCCCCCCAACTTCCCTCTGTTCAGGTAGGAGAGACTGCTGAGGCCTTCTCATTGCTGTGCAGCCCACCACAGCAGCCATTTGTTCCCAAATGGACAGCAAAAAGTTACTGGAAATATATGTTTCCTGATAACATAACATGTACTTCAGCTTGTTGTGAGGAATTTCCTCTATTGTGTCCAATCTTTTATGGTTTCCTGGACTCCACACTGAACAACTCAGGCAGTCGATCATATAGCAGAATTATAAAAAAGCAAAACGACCTCTAAAAGGTTATTTTATAAAGTGTCATCTACTTTCCAAACCTTGCATGGGCTTGGAGAACTTGGCTGAAGGCCAAGGGCCAGGCACTGCACTCTTGCCCACTGCAGATCCGGCAGCATTCTGCTCCCACCAGCAGGGCCTGGCCTTTCCATGCAAGTGGGAAGATGGCTCCTACGTGCCTTCCTGCTGTGCATCATTTCACTGCATTGAAGGGCAACCTGCAGGCATTGCTAGAGCCTGGCTGTGTATTTATTTCCACACAGAACCTCCTCTTGTAGGGAGGGTACACAAGTTGCAGTCCACAAGCCCTGAGGACTGGTGCTACAGTGCTATGTCACTCCTCCCCATCCCTTGTGTGTGGCAGCCACAAGATGGCCTCCTCTATGGTCCTCCTGCTGCCGCACAAGATGGCCTCCTCTCTGGGCTTCCTGCTGCTGCACAGGGATATGTGTTGTTTCACCGTCTGTTAGGTACCTAAGTCTTTCTTTACAAACACAGGAATGGGATAGCTTTTTGACAGTCCAGCTGTGTAAAAGAGACGCTCCCACCCCTCCACATGCCCCTCTGTGGGTGGCCTCTCCAGCAGCAGCGAGGTGGATTCACGGCAGAATCGAGGCCTGTGCAGCCAGCCTGTCCGCACACGGGGCGCGCAGCACCTTTATTCAGGGTGCAGCCCGGCCAGTCAGGCACCCGCCGGGCTCTCTGCTCGCTGCACTGCCTGTTGACACGCTGCCTTTGGCCAAGCGGTCAGCGCCGCGGGGCTCACCAGGCCGTGCGGCTCCCCCGCGGCGTTGGCCCCTCATGAGCCACATCCCCTGTGCAGCCCCATGGCGCCGAGCCGGGATGGCCCTGGCGCCCGGGATCCCCTCAGCACCCAGCCCTAGCGAAACCAGCTCGCTGCCTCGCCCCGATCTCGGCTGCCCATACAAAAAGGCAGGGGAAACAAACAAACAAAAAAAAATCCTAAAAATGGCCCCACGGCACATGGCGGAGCTCCACGGGAGAGGAGGGGCGACACCGCCCGGGGCTGGCGCCTCGGCGGGCTCCCGGCCCCGCCCCGCCCGGCCCCGGCCCCGCCCCGCCCGGCGCGGCCCCGCCGCGGGCCGCCCGTTTCCGCCGCGCGCCGGGCGGGGGCGCCGCCGCGAGGCGCCGCGGGCCGACGGGGCCCATCTTGCTGCCGCTCGGCGGCCGCGCTCGGGGGGGCGGGCCCTAGCCCGGCGTGCGGCCAATCCGGGCGGGCGCTGGCGGCGAGCAGGGCAGAATGGGCTGTAGTTTAGTGAAATAGGAAAGCTGCAAACAGTGTGGAGTGTTCCTGGTGTAAATAAAAGGGGGAAAAAAAAGTTTCTGCAAGTCGCAGCTCTGCAGCCTCGCTCGGGCACTGGCACGGGGGCTTGTGCGTTGCAAAAAACCAACACACTGGACTTTACTGTGCTGCGTTAACACGCTCTTCCTATTGTTTGTGTTTTTTTCAAAATATGGCAAAGGTTCAGGTGAACAATGTAGTGGTGTTGGACAATCCTTCTCCTTTCTACAATCCTTTCCAATTCGAAATCACATTTGAGTGCATAGAGGACCTGTCGGAAGGTGAGTACATTTTTTCCCGATACGGATTTTGTAACCCCGGGCTCTTAGTTTCAGGGGTTTTAAGGCTTAAACTTTGCACAGGCCTGCTCCTACAATTTAACAGTTTTCTCCTTCGCCGCATCGCCGTGCCGAGGCGAAGGGATGTGCTCGCCGGCGCCCGAGCCGCCGCCGGCAAACCGCTCTCGCCGAGCCCCGGCGGGGAAAGTTGGCGGCGTTCGCCTGCCCTGGCCGCCGAGCCGGGGCCGCCTCTCCCCGCCGCGCCATCGGCGAGGCGAGCTTCAAGTTGCGAGGAACTTGTTTGAGTGGTGGTAGCCATGTTGCCAGCTTTGTGTGTGCGTGGGGGGGGGGAGCGCGAGAGGGAGAGGGTTAACCGGGCTCGGCTGCCGCGCATCCCCGCGCCCGCGGGGAGTCGGGCTGTTGCGCGGCCGGCAACCCTGCGCCCGGGCGGTACTCGGCCCGCAGAAAACGCTCCGCAGCGAGCGTTTCCTCGGCCTCGTGCTCCATTTTAAGACTTAAAAAAAAAAAAAAAAAAAAAAATTTTTTTTTTTTTTTTTTTTTTTAAATCGCCGTGGGAGGCAGTGGCGGGCGGACTCGCCCCCGGGTGCAGCGGCGCGGTGGGTGCGCGGGGCCGGCGGCGCGGTACGGCGCGCTGGCTGCGGAGCCTTGCTGGTGGGGGAGGGGGCCGGCCGCCAGCCACTATTTTTGGAAGTCACTCGAAAGTTACCGGCAGCCGCCAGAGGCGGGGGGGGGCGGCCCCGGCGGCGCCGCCCTGCAGCCGCCCCGCGGGGACCCCCCACTCCCCGCCTGAGTTTGGGGCGCCGGCCGTGCTCCCCGCCGAGGGGCGCGCCGCGCCGCCGGCGGGCTCCCGCCTTCCCCTCAGCCGGGCGGGCCGCGAACCGCCTTCGCCTCGGCGGCGCTCCGCAGCGCCGCCCGCCGGGCCGCCGGTAGGCCGCGCCGCGGCTCTCTGCGGGAGCCGCCCCGAGAGGCCGCGCGTCGGCCCTCGGGCGGGAGTTTTGAACGCCGCGGCTCAGGGCGAGGAAGGCGGCGGCGGGCTGGGAGGGGAAGCGGGGCGCTCCTGCCCGCCGGCAGCCCGGGCGGTGCGAGCGAGCGGCTGCCGCTCCCCGAGGAAGCGGAGGCCGGGGCTGCCTGTGAGGGGAAGAGGACAGAGATGTGTCGGGAGAACAGCGCTGCCGGGGAGCCCCGGCGGCCTGAGGGGCGAGGGAAGGCGAGAGGAAAGCCAGCGGGGATAGCGCCTGGCAGGCTCCCTGCCGTTGCGGTTAAACTTGCCTCGCCCTGCCTGCTCCCGGAGCACTTTCTTGCTGTGGGTGCCGGCGGCCCGGCCCGTCCCGTCCCGGTGGCAGCGCGCTGGGCACCGGGAGGGAGGGTCGCGTTGGCGGGAACTTCAGGGGAAGCCTCGCTTGACCCTGGGATTTCCTCTAGGCCTCTGCCGCCAGCCTCCTGCCCCTGTACGCCCGACCGGCGCGCTAGCTGGAGCTGCCCCTAGCGGGATCCCTCTAGTCTGGCCTCATCGGAGATGGCAGCATCAGACCCCTCGACGGCAGCCGCTGTGGCAGGCGGCAGTGCCCGGCACAAGGCGTTATGCCTTTCCTTCCAGTTGTGCACGGCTGTACCTGACGTGCTCCCCTCTCTCTGACGTTAGAGTTAATCCTGGGCAATCAGGATGAGAAGAATTATAGGTGGTCTAATGCAAAACTCTCAGTTCCCTTCCCCCACCTAAATGCAAGTTAGACTACAGGATAAATTCAGGGTGAGCACTGCTACCTTTCACATCTTAAAATAAGATTAAACGTAGCCTTTCCATACTTGATGAAAAATTTGCTGTTGTTGCCTTAGCTTTCACGTGCTAATATGTCTATTTACTGTGCTGTTTTCAGCCAGTCCTACGCACCACTGATTTTTAAGATTAATGAACTCCAGCCCTCTTTTTTAAAGTGGTTATTCCGTATCAAGATACCTAAACAGCATTTGGATCAACCTATTAAATGTATAATTTAAAATTTATGTTTAAAAAGTCATATTTTAGTACTAAATACTACTGGTTTAGAATGAACTTTATACTGTTGTCCTAGAATACTGGCACAGGATGGTGTGATATTCTTAAGTAATTTAGCCTAAAAGTCCTCACTTGTTGTAAGTAGTGATTTACACTCAGATGCTGACAACAGAGGTTCTTAATTGTCCTGGATGAGAAGCCTGCAGTACTGGCAGTAGTTAGTACTACATGTTTAAAAGGTAAATAAAACCTCTTGATACACTACCTGGCCAGTTGTGCTGTGCTGTACAGAGGAGTAAAATCCCTTCCCAAGCCCTGTTAATTATGTTACTTAAACCCCCCCAACCTGCACTGATGTTAAACATGATGAGCAAGAAGAATTCATTAATGAGGAAAGACTTGCAATCCTAAAGGAGCCAAGTTATGTTGAAAGTGCTAAGTTTTTTTCTATGCTTAAGTTCCATTCCTGCATCAAGAAACCATAATCATGGAATACCAGGTTGGAAGGGACCTCATGGATCAAGTAATGCAAACCTTTGGATTTTGCAGAGCATAGTAATAAAGTAAATGTAATAGGGTACAGGTTTGTGCTTTTGTACAGACAATCCTTTCATAAGGAAAAAATATTAAATATGTACCATGTAAGATTTTAAGGTACAGTTTTGAAGCAACAGTTTAATTTAAAAAAAAAAGTCATAGTTATCTGTAATGGTGATCTTTTTTTTTTCCTTGTTTAAAAAAAATAATCAAAAGTCTGTCTTTTAAGATTAGTTCCATATGTGTATTTATGCATGTTTTTGAATCAAAAAGTGAAAGTGAAAAGCTGGCCCAGGAAGGGCTAATGTGTGTTAATTTGCAGTTTCAACTTCAAACACCTGTGGTGGAGAGGGTGAGTTAAAAAAAACCCTGAATTGTAAGAAATGTTTGATTTTGGTGCATTATTTTAAGAAGCAAAATGTTACATTTAAATTGTTTTGCCTGTAATTCCATTTCAGGGTGTGGATGAAATCCAAACACCAGTATCTTTGATGAGAATATGATCTAATTGTGCTATCACAATTTTACATACTTCTCAGGTTGCACAAGTTAATATGTGAAGGAATGGGGGCATAGTTAGTGTGCCTGGTGCTTACACAGTGGGTTTTCTTATTAACTACTTTCCATGGTCAGTATAATTTAAGCTGTGAGGTGTGTAGGTGGAAGGTGGGAATTTCTTTTGGGGAGGCGAGTCAGTATTCAAGGCATGCAGTGTGTTAGGGGCGTATATAGACATCATCCCTATGCTGCAGCCATTCCACCAGACTTTGAGAAAACGCTGAACACGGCTCCCAACAAGCACATGGGCCCTGTCCTCTGTATAAAATTTGAAAATTAACCTGACTATAAAAATAGAGGGATTCCTGCGGTACTGCCTAGAGAGAGATGGTGGGATGGTCTGATTCAGGAGGACTGGGGCAGGTGTTGATAAATTTCCCCAGTGAAGACAGGTCCTTGTAATTTTAGGCCTGTTGCCAAAGCAGCAATTTTAGGCTACCTAAAACTGTAAATGGGCAAGAGTGGAAGATCCTTAACTGTAATGATAAATAATGGTTTTGTGTTTTTATTTTTATTTTGCTGTAGATTTGGAATGGAAAATAATTTATGTGGGTTCAGCTGAAAGTGAAGAGTATGATCAGGTGTTAGACTCTGTTTTAGTAGGACCTGTTCCTGCGGGCAGACACATGTTTGTATTTCAGGTAAGTTTGATTTAACTGTTTCTAAAAGGGTTGTGTTAATTTGTTTAATGATGACTGTATCAAACTAAGAGGCACTTGAAAAATAATAGTAAGCTAGAAAAATACTTCAGTCAGCTCTTCAGGTATGATACACCTTCCTTTAAAGTCTGTTCATGAGCTGATATTTCTTGCCCCTGCTATTTCCATGGTAATATTTTCACTTGTGGTATTAATAATTAGAGATGGTGATATAAGCACTGTTTCTGTACCTACTGATAATTTTGACCAGTCTGGTTTAGGAATATATTCTAGATCACTATAAGTATATTCTATATCAGTAATCAAGAGTTCCAGTTACCTAGTTTACGCTAGCACCATCAGGCTTAACTCTGCTGCAGTTGGTGGCAGTTTCAGACAATCGGGAGCACTGGGTTAATGTAGACAACATCTTGAGAAGATCAGGCCAAGGAATTCATTGTAAAACTCTGCCAGAACAGTCAAGAGTTCATTTCTCTTTGGCAGGACAAATGTTCAACCGTGATGTTTGGCTAAGCATGCTAAATCACAGCAAAATACAGCAGTTTGTAAAGTAAGTAGAGTTCCAGTGGTAGATAGCAGTCATTTGGGACACAAGTGTGTAGATTAAGACTGTCCAGCAAACTCTGGAGAATGTGACAGTCCTATAAAAGACTGCTGTTAAAGCCAGAAGTTACTAAGAAGGAATAACGAAGCGAAGGAAAACAGGGAAAGAGCAGCACTAAGATGGCTTACTAGCCTATTCTAGTTTCCATTTTAAGTCAGCAGGGAGGGGGGGCGGGGGGAACCTAAAGCAGACTTGCCTAAATTCTTATGGAATTTTGGGGGGTGGGGGTGGCTTTTTTAATCAAGACTGGTTTAGCTCACTTTTTTTCTCTATTTATCAAATACTAGTGTTTGTCTTGTAAACTGAGAGCAAAACCCATAAGCAGAAAAATCAGACTAAAACTGAGGATGGCTTATTGTATAAGAACCATGTTACTTTTCTAAATACTATAAATTCACTTAACTAATGGCAATTGCATGGCGGAGTATGAGCATTAAACCAAAAAAAAAGCGTTAATGAAATGTCTTAGTTACTGTTTTAAAATAATATCAACATTTGTGAGGCATCTTGATTAATCCTGTACGGTCCAGGAAACATTTTTCTTTTCTTACAGAACAGGCTAAAGGAATAGGATTAGGCTGGAGGTTATATTTACCAACCACATACATGCAAATCAGTCTTGAAACATTTCTGTTTGGTTTTGGAGCTGGGCCTAATTTTTCCACACTACAAATAAAGCAGATGTGTAACAAATGCATCATTTATTAACAGTTCTTCCATTATCAAGCTATTACAGCTGATGGCATTAATTGGTCAGAAATAGGTGATCCTTTATTGCCCTCAAAGGGGCTACCTTGTAGCACTGTATCCAGAGAAATCAGCTGGCATTTACATTTCTAATTTAAAAGATGCATTGTTCTCAATTAACTTACGAAGATTCATTGTTGATGGTGATGGAAAGGAGCAGGAGGCAGGTGCCTAAAAAAGCATATTTGGGCTGTATGACTAGGAAGGCCCAGAAAATTAAATTTACGGCTCTTGCAGTTTCTGTAAGATGGACTTGTCAACTGTATCCAGGTTATAACTGACACTACAGCTAAATTAGGAGTGGATATGTAGACGTTTTGCTTAGATTGGAATAGGTCCTGTAAGAAAGTCAGTACCCCTTCTGTGTTATAATGAAGTATCTCTTTTATTTCTTAGGGAAGTACTGTTGGTCTAAGTATGTTAGACTTGAAAAGTACTGGGTTTCAGGTGAGGTTAGGACTCAACTAATCTATACTCAGGAGACCACCAAAACCCAAAGAGCTGCAATAAGCCTTTGCTGATGACTGAAGCATTTTATTCACCAAACTGAAACAGCCTGGGAGATGAAGAGAACTAGGAAGGGAAGGCCAGAATGGGGCAAAGCACAGAACTGCAGGAGGTGTATAATGCAAAGAAAAGAGACTATGTTCACTAGGGACAGCACAAGGAAAGGACCTTTACGGAGGTATATAAAATTTTCAGCTAATAATATGCTGTAGATTTTTCTAAATAGGAAAATGGCTGAAACGGCAAGTAAAATGGAGTACTACACAGATAAAATACGAAGGATGATAAAACTACCTTTGTTGAAAAGAAGCTGTGTATCAGGTTGGGAAGCCAGCCTTACATAAAGATGGAAAACTATTGTGCTTTTCAGACTTACACAATCAGCTTTTTTTTTTTTTTCTTTTTAAAACATCTGAAAAGGTTTCAATATTAAAGGCCCACAGCTTGGCCTATTAGGTTCTAAATACCAAGATAGAAGTAATGAAACCTGATTCCTTCTCTCTGTGCATTTGGGGATTTGTAATAAATTCACAGAAACTTCTTTTTGAGAATATAAACACATAAATAATTTACTATCTTTAAGTGGGGATACGACCTTAGCTACCTACTCTGCAGTAAAGCCGTGTGAATAAATGTATCACATGGAAAAACAAGATCATTCAAGACAACATATACATTGAGTGATTTCAGAAAATTCTTAAGTAATTTCTAGCATAAAAATGGCATATTAAAACTGATTTTTATACCGAAGGTTAATTTGCTGCCTCTTTTTGCCTACCAAAATATCTGTTTGCAACTGCTTCCTTATCACTTGATTATACCAAGCTCTTCTTTTTTCTTCCACCTGTGTATGATCATTTGTTTTCCAGGCAATTAAGAGGTTTGACATCCAAGGCAGGAAGTTCAAAATTCGAGAAAAATCAGTTTTAAACAGCATTCAGTGCCTTTTCCACTCAGCAAAACAATGGTGAAGAGTTAAGTAGGATTAAAACAGACTGTTTCCTTGCATTTGCAACTGTATTACAGGATATTACAGGACACAAAATGACAGTGGGAGCCTGGAAGAACTAAAATCCCATGTTAGGGTGTGAGCTGAGTTGCATGGGGGGTTAAATGGAACAGTGTCTTCTTGCAGTACATTAGTCTAACTGCCCACTGTGGAATTTCAAGTAATCAGATGGTCCTGGGCACTGTTAGAACAAGACTACCGAATTAAAGTAGTGATTTCCTCTATATTGGCAGTTCTTGTGATTTCTTGAAGCTTCTACACTTGTTCTGTTCCTTGGTCATCTTTTCCATTCCCCTGTGCAAGTTGTAAAGCCATTGGATGTTTTCTGTTCCCTTCAAGGGCTGGAGGAAGTTGTGTTCTACCTGATTCCCTAGTTGCTTCTCTTCCCTCTGGTGTATTTGTACCTGAGAGGTCTGACTCATCTAATTCTTCTGCGAAGTGTCTACAGCTTCTTATAAAAAGCTAGACTGGTTTGAAGGCTTAGAACTGAAGTAGCAAGGAACAGAAGCCAATGCTGCATGACCACTAGCTCCCAAATTTCACAGTGCTCCTGGAGCATAAAAATACTACAGAAAAGTAGGGATGAGAGAGGCAGCAGGAATTACTACCATTTGTCCTCTGTCCTTAGGCAGGAGTCATTAAACCAAAACCATTCTAACATATATTGTTAATACTTACTTGTCCTTGCAACACAGGTGTTCATTGCTGGCTTCAGATCTTCATGTAAAGTTGTAGATATGAAGCTGTTTCTTTTATGCTTAGATGGCTGTTACTTTAAATCCTACAGCAGAATGAGGCATCACATCTTACCAATGAATGTGTAGTTAGGAGGCATTTTAAGGGACTGATGTGAGCCACATTTTACAAGGCAAATTTTATTTATTATTAGTAACTGCAGAGCCATGGTAAGTAAGGACGTTGAGGAAGATTGTAAGAGTTGCCTGTTAATTAGGATTGCGTCCTGTCTGAAAATGTCAGATGTCTTAGAGCGATGATGTGTTTAACTGCATACATTTTAACAAATGTAGGCATGTGGAAGGAAGCAAGAGAAAGGGTGGTTTATTCCTTTCCTAGAAGTCTGTGGGGCAGCTCAAACCTCACTGTAGCCTGTCCCTGCTCTTGCTGAAGTGTAAATTGCAGTCTGTATTTTTAAGGGCTTAATCTTGTTAAAAACACACATACAGAGCAATCCAATCTCAGAGTTACAAAAAAAAAATACCTTATTCTACTAAATTACCAAGATGGGCTGGAGAACGATGGCACTGTAGAATTGGAGGGACGTTAGTACACTTGGTTGAACAACAGTTCATCTGATCATATATTTAAAAGCAGTTTTGGATCAAAGCTGTCTCATCACCCATGAGAAATGTCAGCACACAGTATTACTGTATTCTAAGTAATTCAGTCTCTAGAGGATAGTATCCTAAATTTGGGGTTGGTGTTGTGAAAGTCAATGTATTTTCTGGTTAACTTGAACAATTTTAAACAGTCACTACTCAGCTGCTAAGATATACTACTTAAGATCCCTCTGCTAGATAGGCATGTGGTACCAACTTTATTTTAATCCATCTTTCCCTTTTTCATTTAGGCTGATGCACCTAACCCAGGGCTTATTCCAGATGCAGATGCAGTAGGTGTAACAGTTGTGCTAATTACATGCACCTATCGAGGTCAAGAATTTATTAGAGTTGGCTACTATGTAAACAACGAATATACTGAAACAGAACTGAGAGAGAATCCACCAGTAAAGCCAGATTTTTCTAAGGTAATGCACGTTCTGTTTTAGTCATATATCAAAGGTATGCTTATAGAAAGAGGCTTTTAAGAAACAAAATCAAACCGCAAGCGATTCCATAAAGTGCGTGGAATGAGGCATCAAATAATAGAAAAGACTTGGGGGGACAAACTACAAGTGACGTGTAGTTAGTTGCCATGAAGTTGGAGAACACTGAGAAACGTGCAACAGTTTCTACCAGCTTGAAGTCTTGGCTGGACTTCGTTATTTTACACTGACTGTGTGAAATAAACTGTTGGGTTCCCTCTATTTGCACCACAAAGTGGCTCTGTTCTTCAGAAAAACTGAATAATGTTTTTTTTCTAGGTCAGTCAACCTGAAACTAAGTTTTAAGTATTAATTTAACACAGTTGTTTTCCAGCTGTTCTAGTGTTAGAGCTGCAGTTTCTGCAAAACAGTAACAACTGAACTGAAGAACAAGTTACATATAAAAAGCGAAATGATGGGTAACCTGGTAAGAGCAGGTTGGATGATTATGTGATCAGTGGACAACTTGACTGCAGAAGTATACAGATCAAGTTTAAAAAATATATATCCTTCATGGTAAAAATTAAAACCAGGACTAGAATTAAAAGATGATGTGAAATAGAATTATTTGGAACCTAATACCTTGAGAGGGATCAATTGAACATCAAAAACTAGTCAAAATCCTGTGAAATACTCTACCCAGGCAGACTGTACAAACACAAGGTTCTACACAGCATCTGGGTTTGTTTTCATGGAAGATTTTGTGGAGTTGGGTTTTCTCTTTATGAAAGCTGACTTACATGTGTATGCACGTTCTGAAGTTGTGTGATAGTGAAAACTTTTGTTATTTTTCAAGTATGCGTTGATTATATGACTGGATATATGAAGAAGTGAATGGGATAATGCATGTACTGTAATGACTAGCACAGAGATAATCCCCATAGTTCCTGAAACTGATTTTCAAATGTAACTAAACTTGAATTGGTATGTAAATTGGTTTTTAAAAGTCGCTAATGATTTTCTATGCTTAACTTAATTTTCAGGGATCAGATGTTCAACATGTTCTCAAAATTCTAAATTATGGTTAATTTTGAGGATTCTTATAATCTGTTCCTTTCTTTTTTTCTTTCATTTAAATCATATACTTATTTGTTATTTTGGAGTGTGAATGCCAGAATGTTGACTTCCTTTAAGCACTTCCATTTAGAAATGCCTAGAACTACTTGTCTTAATTTTCCGCTTATATAAAAAGCTAGCTCTGCTGCTGTGAAAAAGAACAGCAGAAACTATCATGTATTTGTATAAAAAGTCCTTAATGTGACTTTGGGACAGATTTAAAAATTCAAGTAGTAGGTTATTAAATTGATTAATTGATGGGTAATAGACCCTACTACGTTCAAAAAAAGAAATGGTCTTCTTAGTTTGCATAAGGGGTTGGGAAATACTGAATGAGAATGCACTTCCTTGGAGAATAAAATCAACATTACTACCAAAGCAAACTTTTCCTGTGGTCAGTCTTAACTTTCATAATGAGTGGCCAGTGGCGATAACTTGCCATCCTCCAGTTAACTATATATTATCTTGCAAATGGTGAAGGATTAAGAGAAAGTGAGCATTTTCTTTTTTTGCTGCATACATAAACAAATACAGCATGTTTTCAAAGGAAAATTAAGGCCAGGCCTAAGAATAAAATATATGACTCATGTCTAGGCATTTCCACTGCCACAATATTAGTATCTTCTAAATCTAAGTAATGTTTTTACTTTAAAACTTTAGTAGACAAATTAAAATTCAGTTAATGAAATCAATCTAGAGCATAGTGATTTAATTCAAGGATAGGTTGTACTCTTAAATGAAGACAGACAGTTGATAGAATTGATACAATTATTGCAAACACCATAAAGTTGATGCAAAATTTTATGTAGTACTGTGGTTTGCAAAATCTTTGGGGGGGTAGTCATTTGCTTTACTAAAAGCTGACTAAAATAGTAAACACTTGCACTTTACTTGCAGAGTTCTTGTACAGCCTTGAACTCATGTAACAGTTAAAAATCCCCTCTCAAAGCAGTTACTTTCCTGAGTAGGATATTAGAGTAAACGAATGAGTGGTGTGTTTGTGTAAGCATGTTTCTGATCCATAGATAGTACCTATACATTCACATTTATATGAACTACGTTTTTAAACAACCTGTTTTACGCATACAAGTCTAGGGGGAGTAAAAGGAAAAAAAAATGTATATGCATGTGAACTCCAGTTTGAGATGTACACATTACATAATCCATATATTTTCTTCTCTCCCAGCTTCAAAGGAATATTTTGGCATCTAATCCCAGAGTCACAAGATTCCACATTAATTGGGAAGACAACACTGAAAAACTGGAAGATGCAGAGAGCAGTAACCCAAATCTACAGTCACTGCTTTCTACAGATGCGTTACCTTCAGCATCAAAGGGGTGGTCAACATCAGAAAATTCATTAAATGTTATGTTAGACTCTCATATGGACTGCATGTGACTAACCACCATCATTTTGGTACTGTACATGTGTTAAACTGTAAAAACAACCAGAACTATTTCCCTCAAATTCCATAAGTACATAGTTGACAAGCAATGTGAAGAACTTGTTTTAAAACATCCTGTAGAAAGTTTATAAAAAAACCCAAACAACAAAAAAACAAACAGTATTTGAGCAAATTGTGGAATATAAATACAACTATTTTTAAGTAATTGCCTTTTTTCTCTAATGTGTTATTCTATGTGGTCTAAACCTAACCTGATTAAAGTATACATATGGTCCCCCCTCCCCCTTTACTTTGTAAGCACTATTAAAAGCTAAAAAACTGGAAGTTAAAACATTCAGGCAAAATGAAGGAATAATGCCATGTCCTTATCTCTGATACCCAGATTGCCAAATATAAAGTGCCCTTTAATAGCAGCTTAAGAACAAAACTGTCATTAGATGAAGTGCAAAGAAAAAAAAAATTATCTCTTACAAGAAAAAAAAAAGTCCAAAAATGTCCTCTTGCTGTGAAAGCAGACAGCATAGTATAATTTTAGGTGCAAGCTTCTTTTCCTTTCAAGGCACATACTTGTTACTTAAAGCATGCAATTTGAGATTTACCATCTGCTATCTTGGATTTTAGGAATTTTTTTTTTTTTTAAAAATCTCCTGCTGCTGCTGTTTAGTCAGACTGGTTTGTTAGGAACAATGTTTCATGTGGATTTGGGTGGGTATCTCGGGAAAGAACCCTTTTTCAGTCACCAAAATAGCACACACAATTGGTTGGAAGGATTCAAGCAAATACTAGAAAATTTAAAGGATCAAAAGGAATAGCATAAGTATCCAGAAAATGTTCTTCTGCAAGTTTACTACATACAGCTGCTGGCTGGTACATTTATTTTCAGGTATGCTTTATTTTTGCAGTCATTTTAACTAGTGATAAGGAGTTTAGATGCTTCCTTTAAGTTTTTTTTGAAACATCTGGAATTGAAAACTTTCCTGTTTTCTCTCTACCCTGTAAGGCACTCCTGTGCGCTGGTACAAATCAAGATTTAAACCCTGTTGTGGCAGGCCTGACACACTCAAGAACACATTGCCTGCCCTGGAGCTCTTGCACTGAAACATCCCTATTACCTGAGGCATCCTTGAAGATAAAAAGAACTAAGCAGTAAATTCTAAAGACTTAAGACATTATTATGACACTAACAATTTACTTACTCCTTCCAATCCTTGTTAGCCTTACACATTTACCATGACTATATGTGCATTTAAAATTGTAATCTGTCATGTCAGATTACAGGAATATAGTTCTGCTAGTTATTAGTAACTGCCCAAACTGTGAACCCTTGTAGGTTCCAGGCCCTTAAAAAACGGAGATTTCCTGATGACTGACAGTATAGCTCAGAATAAAAATAGAATGCTTTCTCTTCTCTTTCTGCATTCTCTAATAGGGATGAAGATGTCCCAAGCAGTTAGCACTAATGTTTTTCCACATCATTAGTGAAATTGTCTTAATTTCAAACTTGTATGTTTTTTACAGCAGAAAGGAATGACCTGATCTGAATGTACATGCACGTGTTTCTTTCTTGCATGGAAACTCAGCAGTACGTATGGTAGCTGAATGGAATCCATTAATATTTGGAACCCTAATTCTAATGTGTGCTCTAAAAAAAATATCTCTGTAATTGTTTAAAATTATGATTAGCAATTTAAAAATATTAACACTCTAATAACGGTATGACTTAACACAAAGAACTGGTCCCCCAAACCAGCAGTTGCTTTACTTGAGGGCTGAAATTATGTGAACTTTTAAGAAAGATCTTTCAATTTTCAGTTATATTGCAACTTAAAGGTCTACAGTGACATTTGGAGATTTTTCATGCACTTTATTGTTCTATTTGTAAATCTATTTAAGATATCTCTTAAACGTAAGCATGTAAATAGCTTAGTCATCTGCTGAAAGATTGGCAGGCTAATGAAGTCTGCCTTCAGCTAAAGCTACTGTAGTAGTGTTCCAAACCCTTGCACCTGTTGAAGATTCAAATGAAAACATGATCAAGTACGAGCTGTAACCAGAATCCATCCATCAGTAGCTTGAAGGCTTCTTAGAAGCATATGCCACAAAGTGATGGAAGCAAACTGTATTACTACTATTGCAGAATCAACTACAAAATACAGTCAGCAAAACTATGTCACCCAGCAAACCCATAAATTTAGAGAAATCAGAAAGTGAAGATTTGTTGTTTTGTTTAGGAGGAAAAAAGTCAACTGTGCATGTGAACTTGGGTGCAATAAACTTCAAGCTAGCCCGGATGGTGTGATGCTGCAAGAGAATTTTGCGCTACCTTACCTGAAACACTTAACACATCCTAGATAGAGCTGACCCTGTTACAGGAAAACAATAACCCTACTGTGCTTGGCGAAAACTGGAGAAGAACAACCATACCTCATGAGAGCTCCTCATGATCTTTTCAAGAGAAATGGTCTTTCTATGCTTTTTGAGAGACTGGATGCTTTCTCAGGTCTTCTACAACTTTGTCCAGATCTTAGCAATCAATACACGTTGTCTTCTGACATTCCCTGGAAAAATCCCATTCCAGAGATGTGGAATTTGAGAAACCAAATTCCAGTACTCCAGAGGCTTTGGGTCTGATCATCAGGCAACATCACCACAGAGACTTGGTGGTATTAAAAGCTACAGTGTGTATAAGGCATCTCTGTAAAGACTTTGTCCATGATCTCTGAAAGTTTTGAACCAGCAGGGCTGTACATGACATAGATAGCTAGGGCAGACAGCACAGCATTATGATTTCAAGGTCAAAGATGAGCTCACCTTCCCATGAACCTCCACTTGCAGAGACCACCAAGATGCAAAGGAATGCTACAGATTCTGCTGACAGGACTGGTGATGCATCTCACTGTATTTTTACCTCAGATGGATAGATTCAATTCCATTAGAAGACTGTCATAACGCTTATCAGAGGTTATTCATGTACAAAGAAGTAAATGGCTCAGACAAGGTAACATTACGGATGAAAAACATGGGTGGGGTTTTTTATGTCTAGCTTGAAAAAAACTTGTCCGTCTTCCAGTCATTATGATTTGTTCATGCATCACCTTCAGTCTGAATCACTATGCCAGTCTGAGTTTGAAGGGGGCAAAAAGGCGCCAGCTCCATCGTCATGGAGGCTGTTGAAATTTAACCTGTCCAGTGGCTCTAAAAAGCTCCACTGAAAAAGCCAACCCGTAGTACTAATCTTCAAGACTGCAGCAACTCAGAACTTCGCTACAATAACCACAGTAACTTAAGTTTATAGCTCGCCAGACAATCTGTATTCTTGACGTGTGATTGAGAAAATCAAAAAGACAAATCTAATCTGACAGTCCATTATTTTCTTTGTAGGGTCTCAACTGCTGATTTTCTGGAAGTCATCTCAGACTGTAGGCTAGCCACTTGCAGCTAGACAAAGATTGTCCACTGCCATCTGAAAATGGTGGGAGAAAAAGGAAAAAAATCCAAAATGCCTTATGCATGCACTCCTGGCAAATCCTCATTTACCAGAGACAGAAAAAGAGCAAAGTTAACTAAATCTTGTGGCTTCTCTCTGGGCAGCTGCAGGAGATACTTAACTACCCTACCCCTTATCCATAGCACAGTGGTCTGCAAGCTTGCAGATTCTCTCATTTTTTTGAGAGCCATAGAAGTTTGGTCTGGAGATGATGGGTTAATTGTTCCTGTTGTTTCTAGCTGGAAGGCTCTGCTCAGTGCCAGCAGGAAGATGCAACAAAACTGACAACTACCTGTAAGGGCTGGCAGTGTGTGTTTGTCAGTATTTGTGCTAGGCCTTCCCTTTTGTATTTATGTTTCCAGTTAAAGTTCTGCTTCCTAAGAGCTGGTCTTGTAGTGTGTGATATTGAGAGCTGGGCTGCAAAAGACAGGTGGAGGGATTTTTGCTTGATTTTTGGTTTAGGCAAAGAATGTCCAAGGAAGAAGAGCTGGCTGGAGTCACTAGGGAGGCTATGGTTTCTATCTGGAACTTACAAAGCAAAGGCCTTTCAGGAGGGGATGAAGGGAGGATACACTTCAACATCTCCAACTTTTGGTAATGCTGGTTTGGAGGCATGGCTGGTACTCGCTGTCCGTGGCACGAGGGATGTGACTGGCCTCCCTGCAGATAGAGAACGTCAGAGGAAGGAGGTCTGTGTGCTGCAGGAGGGCTACACCAGATGGAAGAGACAACAGCTATGTGTTAACAGCAGTGTTAAGAACTGGCTGAAATGTCAGGAACTTTTAAGGAGTTCTTGGGTCTTCCTCCAAAACACCCCTGGACCATGAGATAAGGAGGCCTGCCTTTCAACATAAGGGGGTCCTCCAGTTTTCCCATCTCACCTGGGAGGTGGGGCAGACCTATGCTGATACAAACTGGGAAGAATCGGGGGCTTTATGGTATGGTAAAGAGAATCCTGAAGACATACGATACCCATCCAAAAATCAACTGCTAGCAATGCCTGCCATTTCAACAACAGGATGTAAAAAGTCTGATGAAGGCCTTGCCTGGATCTGTTATGCCAGAAGTGCGTAAGAACTGAAACCTCCAGCCAACGTGGCAAAGGTGTTGCTCCTGCAGTATTTCCTGTCCATCCTAACTACAGGTGTTCAGCTATAGATGTATGAACAGACCAAAATTTCTGAAGACAGATACCTACTTTGCTAAATAATCTTTTGCACGCAGGTAGTCAAGGTAAGCTCTGTCTCAGGACAAAGCCATCTTGGAGCAGCATTACTGAGAGGAAATCAAGGGAATTCAAGGATCTGCAAGAGATGAGAAATTGTTACAGATGTGGTATATCTCTAATGAGGTTTGATCACAACTTCAAAATTCATTCCTTCAAGAAGTCTAGCAGACTTCCTACAGAGTTAAGGCCTCTTCAACTTGAGCCCCAACTGTTTTAAGGAAAAGCGAATGAAGTCATGCTCTCAGGAAAATATTTTCAAGGTACATGCTGATAGAAAACACTTCAAATTCATGTACAATTATGACAATTCAGGAAAACATTGAAGACTCTTGTGGTAGAAGAGAAGATCCAAGAAGAGTGGCCTAAAAGCTGCATCTCTATTAATAACCTCATCAGAGACAGGGCGTGGATCCACAAGGGAAAACTGTTCCCTGGCACTGTCTTGGCCTGTATCAACTAGGGAATGCTCAGGGACAGTTTGGGGATCTACAAACCAGGAAAAATGTCTCTGGTTTCATTGTCTTGTGTACCTCAGGATACCGACACTATGGACTCATAACCATAGCTGGACAGCTCGTGTCAGCCACTTTGAATTGGTTTCTAATAGATTGGAAGAGAGGTAACTGTTAGCACCTGAAGCCCGCCTAGCAGGGAGAGGCTTGCTATGAGAAAGAAAAGCAGTGGTTTCCCCTTGAGTTAGTTGCCTTCAATGAAAAGAAAAAAAACACAGCAGCAAACTGCTGTTGGCATGATACGGACAATGTTAGACATTGCAAAATGTCAGCAGAAAGGCAGGATTTTCAAGGCTCTGTAGAGGCTATAAAAGGAGAGGCCAGAAGGCTGCATTTCATACAGCTCAGGAAGGCATATTGTACAGAACTGGAGAGCTGGAGAAACAGCTGATAGTCTCCCAGATTTTTAGACAAGCTGTTCTAAATACACGTCACAAAATTTAAGCAGTCCATCTGTGGAGGGACACAACACCAAACAAAACTTTGCAGAAATGTGAACGGCCAAATATGCACCAGGAAGCAGCAGAATGACTCTGGCCCAGATGTCCATGAGCTCCAGACCTGCCAGCAGCAGGCATGCATTGGTTCCTGTCCCTCTGGCATCAAACACTGCAGCCCTCAAGTTCCAGGGGCAGATGAAATATTTTCTTACTAGTGATTATCTCATCCAAATATAGCTCTGGGACTGCAAACCAGTTGGTTAAACTCAGTAGTAAGGTGGTAGGAACCCAGAGAGATTATGTTAAACCTCACTAAGTCTCTGTCTTTCTGGAAAACTATGTATCAGTTTCTAAAAATTAAAGGTACCTGAATGACTCCCTGTGATTCTCAGATGAGTGGCTAGTTGAGGAGAATGAACCAGGCCTTTAAAAAAACTAAACACTGCGTAGACAGAACCAGACAGTGGAACAGATGGTTCCCCTGTCTTTTATTTAAAAATCAGAAAGTCCTATAGTGGTCAAAGAAATTTTTGCCATTGAGTTGCTGAATGTGGGCTGGTCTTCTGGCTGCCAGCTTTCATTAGAGATGTGGGAAGAACGAAACCTGGTTCCTCACAGAAGTCCTAAACTTGCAGAAAACTCTCAACAGAAAATTTCTAAGTGTTTGCAAGAAAGGCAACCTAATAAAACAAGTAAACTCAGAAACTCTATCTAGACAGTGGAGGTAAAGTTGTGTTTTTTCCAAAACAGAGAATAGATTATTGGTAAGTGCTGTTTGCAGCATGCAGGCAACTTGAACCTGTTGGTAGGATATGAAAGATGTAGGTCTTCCATACCGATTCACTAGAACAAGAAAGCAGGGTGTTAGCCTGGGTGATACTTTCTGAATCAGGCAGAACACATCTGATGAAGCACAGACTTTGTTTAAAAAGCACTGGGGGAGGTAGGAACCTGATTGAAAGAGCAGAGGCCCAACAGCAACTCAAGCTGTGGAGTCAGGTTGCTGTTTTCTGAAATTCTACGAGGCAATTCCAGTTAGGGCCAGATGGGGTAACGGGCTGCAGTGGGCACATGACACCGCAGGGCCCTAAGGGATCACAGTGGATCTCAAAGCACATGATACCGAAGGTACAGCTGGAAAGAAAGGGAATTTTCACACAAGGAGAATGTTAATGATCTAGTATGCTGTCCTGGTACCAATAAATGCTTGTATGGAAAACCAGGGAAATCTGATATGATGGACAGTTTTGGAAGTAGAATTCTAATTCTACGGTTGATAAATAGCTCGTGTCCTACAACAGTGCTGGATAGGTAAAGGGTACAAGACGTGTTCATGCACAAAATCTTACCAAAGGTTGGTTAGATATCAGCAGTTTTCTCTAAAAAGAAAAATCCAAGACAGCTTTTAGCATTTCTCCAGGGTTTACCGAATCTCAAGTGCGTCTTTTGGCCTCTGTGGACTGTAATCCCAGACCCAGCAATTAAACTGCAATCAGGACTGCTTTTTATATAGAATGAGGAACTAATTGAAAGTGGAACTTACTGATTTAGTCTTTGTACACTGGAGGGGAAAATGTGCATTAGGACTCTCCTCTCATGAGAAAGCAGAAACTGGTAATTTCAAGTGTGCAATCACAACAAGGAAAGTAAAACAATAGTTCTTTAAACTCATCATCTGGAGCTTCTGCACGAAGAGCAAGTTGACAGAATCAGTGTTACAAACATATTCATAAGTAAGACACTCCTTCCACAGGGAAGGCAAAGAAAATAATTCAAACTACATCCAAACTCCTGGGCTAGAAATTAACGCTTTAGTCCAGCAGTTATAGCCATGGAAAGGTTCCCTGAAATTAAACTAGAGTTAATAAGATTTCTTCTTATGGACTCAAGCGGGCAGCTCCAGTGTTTTGGAATTTGCCCTCAAACAAGTGCAAAATGCTGAAAAACTAGTAGAACATTTGCAAAAAGTATGCTGTTGCCCCGACAATTCCAGGGAGACACAGATCACTGCAATGTGCTGGGGCCTGGCCCATGCCTACCAAGCCCTGTCCCCCGCTCAAGGGGAAGAGAAGGTCTCTGGATCTGACAATAAAGAGACAGGCACTGCAGCCACTCCAACCCCAGTGACAGGCGCTGCAGCTACTCTGACCCCAGTGACAGGCACTGCGGCTGAACCAGAGAACCAATCTGTGCTGGAATCAGATGCTCCTATATATAAGAAGAAATATTAAAAAAATCACTTCGCTTTATAAGGGATGACAATGAACCAGGGCCATCATGAGAACAGAAGGAAGAGGCAGAACCAGAGGTAATCACCCAAACCCTATCCCTGAGTGAGCTGTGAGACATGCGAAAGGATTTTAGCCGTCATTCAGGCGAGCTGGCTGCTCCGATGCTGGGATAACAGAGCCAGTAGCTTAGAATTAGAGGATAAGGAAGCCAAGCAGCTGGGATCCCTTTCCAGGGAAGGGAACATTAACAAAGCGATTGGAAGAAAGGCACAAACCCTCAGCCTTTGGAGGCGACTTCTCTCAGGTATGAGGGAAAGGTATCCCTTCAAAGAAGATGTACGTCATCCAAGCATATGGGCCACCATGGAGAGAGGTATCCAATGCTTGAGGGAGCTAGCTGTGCAGGAGATAGCTTATTATGACCCAGACGATGCGCAGTTACCCACACATCCAGATGAAGTCCAATGCACCCAGCCCACATGGCAGAAGCTTGTACGGAACACACCATCATTGCATGTCAATGTACTAGCAGTAATGGACTGGAAAGACAAAGAGGGACCAACAGTGGATGAATTCGCTTGCTGACTCTGGCAATACAAAGAAAGTCTCTCCTCTTCCCTCGTCATGGCAGTGGAGACGTTGCCATACATACTAACAGACAAACTATCCTGTGAGTTCCAGCAATTCAAAGAGGGTATGTCCCACTCACCACCTGCACAGACTAGGATCTCTGCTATTAGACGTAAGCGTGCCCTTGCTCGAGAGAGAGAAGATAGAAGGTACACACCATGCTGTGGTTTTGCCTGCATGACTATGGAGAAGACATGAGAAAATGAGATGGAAAACCTACCTTGATCCTAGAAGAGCGGGTACGTGAGTTGCGAGGAAAAACAATCACAAAAGGGGATTCTTCCAAGAGAAATGCCACTCCAGTTTCCAGCGGGCAATTCCCCAGACAGAGTAGAAGGGTTGAATTTACTTCAGATCCTCTTGAAGGGACTTCTAAGTCATTTTTACAAGAAGTGAGTAACGAAGAGTCTGACCAGGATTAGAGGGACCCTGCCTCCAGCCAGGTGGAGGAAAGGGACAGCCAGGTTTATTGGACTGTGGATTTGTTGGCCTGGCATGTTAGACCCACAGGAGTACAAGGCTCTAGCAGACACCAGTGCACAGTGTACCTTAATGCCATCAAGTTATAAATGGGCAGAACCCAGCTGTATTTCTGGAGTGACAAGGGGGATCCCAACAGCTAACTGTGTTAGAAGCCAAAGTGTGTTTAACTGGGAATGAGTGGGAAAAGCATGCCATTGTGACTGGCCCAGAGGCTCCATGCATCCTTGGCACAGACCACCTCAGGAGAGGGTATTTTCAGGACCCAAAGGGTGTTGGTGGACTTTTGGTATAGCTGCCTTGGAGACGAAAGGAATTAAACAGCTGTCAACCTTGCTGGGTCTCTCTGAGGACCCTTCGGTTGTGGGGTTGATGAGGTGTGAGAGACTGAAATGTCATATGACTGTCTCAAAGCTTGCTTGTGTCCGTGCAAACCTCCAAGAGAAGCTGCTGCGGCCTGTGAATTGGTCTGAGGAGTGTCTCCCAGAGAAGCGGGAGTGTATTGAAGGATGTGCCCCCTCCCCCACTTCTTTGTGGTTGCATTGTTCCGACTCCTTAGACAAGCCTCAAAGGGGCAGACATGTACTGAGCTGGCCCCATCCTGTACCCATTTGTGACTCTATTGTGTAGGCCAGACACCATGCATGCCTTGCTAATGAACTGACAAGAGGCAAGTTCCTGCCCTGAAGCCAGATGCAACAAAACCTGTGGGACCAGGGAAAAAAAATAACCTAAAGGTGGGCAGATAAGCTAATCAGCAGATACAATGAACTTAAAAAGGCAGCAGAAAATTTTGTTCGGTGTGCATCCACCATCGAAGCCAGATCCGTGTGCACTCACCACCAAAGAACTGAAGACTGAGGACCAACAGGACGCTGCTGGATCCATGGTGGTGACTATTCTTGCAGCCCTATCCCGCATCCTTGCTTTATTTCTGTCTTTTACTTCCATTCTGTCCTATCGCTACCCCTCTTCACTTTTTCAATAATAAAAATTATTGTTTTGGGTATACAGCATTTGACCTCGTTTGTGTCTTAATCTCGCTCTTGGGAAGATTTTTATCGAAATCTCCCCCGACATTGGATCGGGACATCAGGGTCAAAGAACAACAAGTGACAATCGCTACTACAACAGTGCGCCTGCAGCAATATCGCACCAACTGAGACTCCCTGGTTCCCATCCATAAGCTAATTCATCAACTGGAGAGCCAAGGGGTGATCAGCAGGACTCGCTCACCCTTTAACAGCCCCGTAAGGCCAGTGCAAAAGTCTAATGGAGAGTGGAGACTAACAGACTATCGTGGTCTGAATGAATGAACTCATGCTGCCACCAAGTGCTGCTGTGCTGGATGTACTAGAACTTCAACATGAACTGAAGTCAAAGGCAGCCAAGTGGTACGCCACAACTGGTATCGCTAACACATTTTTCTCAATCCCTTTGGCAGCAGAATGCAGGCCACAGTTTGCTTTTACTTGGAGGGGTGTCCAGTACACCTGGAATCGACTGCCCCAGGGGTGGAAACACAGCCCCACCATTTGCCGTGGACTGATCCAGACCGCACTGGAACAGGGTGAAGCCCTGGAACACCTGCAATACGCTGATGACATCATCATATGGGGCAACACAGCAGAAGTTTTTGAGAGAGGAAAGAAAATCCAAATCCTTCTGAAAGTCGGTTTTGCCATAAAACAAAGTAAGGTTAAGGGACCTGCCCAGGAGATCCAGTTTTTAGGAATAAAATGGCAAGATGGATGTCATCAGATCCCAATGGATGTGATCAACAAAATAGCAGCTCTGTCTCCCCCAACTAGCAAAAAGAAAACACAAGCTTTCTTGGGCGTTGTGGGTTTTTGGAGAGTGCACATCCCAAATTATGTTTTGATTGTAAGCCCTCTCTATCAAGTGACCTGGAAGAAAAATGACTTTAAATGTGGCCCTGAGCAACAAGCATTTGAGCAAATTAAATGGGAAATTGTTCAGGCAGTGACCCTTGGGCCAGTCCAGGCAGGACAAGATGTTAAAAATGTGCTCCTTTCCTGGAGTCTCTGGCAGAGAGCACCAGGGGAGACCCAAGGCTGACCCCTGTGGTTTTGGAGTCAGGGATACAGAGGATCTGAGGACCGCTGTACTCCAAATGAAAGAGATATTGGCAGCATATGAAGGGGTCCGAGCTGCTTCAGAAGTGGTTGGTACAGAAACACAGCTCCTCCTGGCACCCCAACTGTCAGTGCTGGGCTGGATGTTCAGAGGGAGTGTCCCCTCTACACACCATGCAACTGATGCCACGTGGAGTAAGTGGGTCGCACTGATCACACAACGAGCTTTCATAGGAAACCCCAGTCACCCAGGAATATCGGAAGTGATCATAAATTGTCCAGAAGGCAAAGATTTTGGAATGTCACCAGAGGAAGAGGTAACGCACACTGAAGAGGCCCCACCATATAATAAACTACCGGATAACGAGAAGTGATATGCCCTGTTTACTGATGACTCTTGTTGTATTGCAGGAAAATATCGATGGTGGAAGGCTGCTGTGTGGAGCCCCACATGACAAGTTGCAGAAGCTGCTGAAGGAGAAGGTGAATCGAGTCAGTTCACAGAGGTGAAAGCCATCCAGCTGGCCTCGAATATCTCTGAGCGAGAAAAGTGGCCAGTGCTCTACCTCTATACTGACTCATGGATGGTGGCAAATGCGCTGTGGGGGGTGGTTACAGCAGTGGAAACAGAGCAACTGGCAGCGCAGAGGCGAACCCATCTGGGCTGCTGAATTATGGCAAGATATTGCTGCTCAGGTAGAGAACCTGGTTGTGAAAGTACATCACATAGATGCTCAGGTAGCCAAGAGTTGGGCCACTGAGGAACATCAAAACAACCAACAGGTGAATCAAGCTGATAAGATTAATGTGGCTCATGTGGATCTGGACTGGCAACACAGGGGTGAAAAATTTGTGGCTCGCTAGGCCCATGACTCCTCAGGCCATCAAGGATGGGACGCAACATATGGATGGGCTCGTGACCAAGGGGTAGACTTAACCATGGACACCATTGAACAGGTTATCCATGAATGTAAAACATGCACTGTAATCAAGCAGGCCAAAAGTTTAAAACCTCTTTGGTACAGAGGACAATGGTTAAAATATAAATATGGGGAGGCCTGCTAGATTGATTACATCACACTCCCACAGTCCTATCATGGAAAACAATATGTACTCACAATGGTGGAAGTAACCATCAGATGGCTGAAAACAAATCCCATGCCCCATGCCACCACCCAGAACACTATCCTGGGCCTCAAGAAGCAACTCTTGTGGTGACATGGCACCCCAGAAAGAACCGAGTCAGATAATGGGACTCATTTCTGAAATAATCTCATAGACACCTGGGCCAAAGAGCATGGCACTGAGTGGGTATATCACATCCTGTGTCATGCACCAGCCTCTGGGAAATGGAGGAGTATAATGGGTTGCTAAAAACTACACTGAGAGCAATGGGTGGTGGGACCTTCAAACACTGGGTTTTAGCAAAAGCCACCTGGTTAGTCAACAGTAGGGGATCTGCCAATCAAGCTGGTCCTGCCCAGTCAAACTTTCTACATACTGTAGATGGGGATAAAGTCCCTGTAGTGCACATTAATAATATATTGGGGAGGACTGTCTGGGTTATTCCTGCCTTGGGCAAAGGTAAACCCACGCGTGGGAATACTTTTGCCCAAGCACCTGGATGCACTCAGTGGGTGGTGCAGAAGGATGGGGAAGTCCAATGTGTTTCTCAAGGGAATTTGATTTTGGGTGAAAATAGCCGATGAATTGAATTGTATGATAGTAATTGCTAAATAACCCTGTCATTGCATATCATTATCGCTATGATTGTTATATATTAGACTAATGGCATCATATTAAGAATCGTCCAGGTTAATGAAAAAGGAACTTTGATGAAGTCATGACTAGTTTCAGCAACTGGTGACCAGCAACTTCCTCAAGATTGGTATCTTCAACCTGCAGACCATAAGCATGGACTGCATCAGATACATCAGCTACGAGCTTCAAATGTAGTATACAACAGAAACTACACGTCATCCTGCTGTGTCCAGTGATACCCACTCCACCAACTGAGCAAACTCCATCTCATTCCTCCTGCCATCTGTCATGACAGATGGAACCCAAAGTTACGGACAAAATAAACTCACTGCACATTTTGGAGGGATGGCCCATAGACGAAGCGATACTGTGTGTATATATCAAAAAAACAGGGAAAATGATGGTGATTAATTAGAAAGTATTGGAAAACATGGAACTTGAGCATAACATAAATGTTATAGAATAAAGGGTGGATACTGTCCTGATTTCGGCTGGGATAGAGCTATTTTTTTTTCCCTTCTTAGGTAGCTAGAATAGTGCTGTGGTTTGGATTCAGTACAGGATTTGATGAGAAGAATGTTGATACTGTACTGATGTTTCTAGTTGTTGCTAAGAAATTGAGGACTTTTCAACTTCCCACGTCCTGCTAGTGCGCAGGTACACAAGAAGCTGGGGGGAGCACAGCCAGAGTAACGGACCCAAATTGGCCAATGGAATCTCATTGAACGTCATGCTCAGTATATAGATGAGGGCTGATTGCAAAGCTTGCTCTCGCTTCTGGGATTGTGGTTTCAGGATTCTTTCTTGTCTGGGATCGCTAGCCGGAACAGGCTGGGTGTCAGTCAGCAGGTGGTGAGCAATCACATTGTGCATTACTCGTTTGTATTTTCTGTTATGACTATTATTATTATTTTAATTTGATTTGATTTCAATTATTGAATTGTTTTTATCTCAACCTAAGAGTCTCCTTACCCTTACCCCTCCAATTCTCTCCCCAGGGTGGGGGAGGGTGAGTGAGTGGCTGCGTGGTGTTTGGCTGCCAGCTGGGTTTAAACCACAACGACTTGTGATAAGGGTCCTAAAGAATTTTAAGGTGGAAATTTGATGCACCAGCTGTCACATTTCAGGGGAGAGGGACAAGAAGAGGGAGAGGCTTTTTAAAATATAAGGAATATTTAAGGGAAATGTAGATGATCTAAAGACCCAAGACAATCCTTTCACAAGATGGAACTCCATTTCCACACATCATTACAGCTGATTCTGTGGCACACCTATCACAGTAAGCTTGTAAACTGCAATACTGGTTTTCAGGGAAATGTCTTTGAACCTATCATGGCTGAGCTGGAAAACAGATCATACGGAAAATGAAGCACAGGAGGGAGATGCAGTGAAGAAGGCAACAGCAACATCAGAGACCAAGAGCAGCTGACACAGGGAGATTACTACTGACAAAGTGGGCAAGGTCACATCGAAATGCATGGCAAAATTTCACTCCAGGTCGCTGTCAGTCCCCTAGCAAAATTTAAATTACCCAGCCTGTTCTCAGTTCTTAACACAGAACAAAAGGTGGAGAGAAGGTTATGCTGAGCCAAAATGTTCTCTTTGGCTTCTCTCCAGACCTATTTGTCAACGGTTTGAGTGGAAAACCAGAGGCGTATGTGTTTCGTAACAAGAGTGTGTATGTTCAACATCACGTTCCACTTCCACAGCTACGGAAGACCCAGTATACACATATACACATAGCTATGGAACCAGGAAAGATTTATTCTCTGATATTCCCATGTATAAATAATGCTGTCTCCCAGACATAAAATGAAAAGCAGCACTATCTGAGAAACGTTCCATTTCCACATGCTAGCTGAGACACGGGTTTGTCCCTAATTATTTTGTGATTTTGAATCACAAAATATAGTAATATAGTAATTTGCTCAGCTGAAGTAATTTGCATAAGTAATCTGATCCTGCACATTGTCCCTGGAAGAGTTTGTAAAGATACCTGGCATTCAGAGCCAGCTGGGACATTCCTAAATTCAATAAAATAAAATAAAAATAAATAAAAAAGACCTTGCTCTCTGAAACCATCTTGAAACCATCTTTACGAGTTGGAAATAATTTCTCAGCACAGGGGTGAATTTGCAAAAAGTAAGCAGAAATCAAACTGGCAGCCAGCCAGAACATACAAAAGAACAGAAGACAGGAGAGTATCTGTTCAGGACAAACCAAATGATGCTAGCCCATCACACAGTGTGAGCTCTGGAAAGATATCATATTTGTCATAGCTGGGAAGAACACTAAAAATACAGGTCCAGATCATACTCGGCTAGCAATGAGAGGTGCCTCTGGATGAGGCTTGTAAGGTTCCCTGTTAGAAGCTCATCGCACTGCTCCACTGATACAGAGGAAGGGGCAGGACTGCCCTTCTGCAGAGTCATGTCAAGCCTCAAATGCCTCCACAGCAGTTCTTTCCTTCCACTGTGCTCATACAACCTGAGCACATATGTTCATGTATGTAGAAGGCCTCTATATAAACATACTCGAGTGAAAAAAGGAAAGTGTTCCAGCTGAAGAAGCACATACCTGCACTTGTAGATCCAATTCCTGCAGTAAGCACTGAGCGTGGCATAATCTTTACTGCATACTTGAGAAACTGAGATTTCCCCGTACCTGGGTCTCCAACCAACAAAAGATGTGATTCACCTTGGGGGAAGACGTGGATGTAGCATCAGACAGTTCATATACAGAGAAAGATATACACAAAATGCCCAGAATCAAATAATACTTCTCAATATTCACCTAACATTTAGCACTACATATACATTACAACATGTAATTCTGTTTAAGACTGCACTATCTATTGGGTGTGATAAATAAATTGTTTAGCAAAAGCAACTAGTCATATTGCTGCATCCAAACCAAATATTTACAATGAAATATTTTAAAATAATTAGTAGGTATTTGACATACTACCTGTAATGTGAGTTCTTACATTTTAGAATACTTATTTCTCAGACTCAACTCACTCTTGAACATGAAACAAAAGGATACCAGGGTATCATTCCACTATTCAGTTACTTAAATTATTGCAAAAAGGACTAATAAAATCAGCAGGCTGTTTTTCTTAACTAATTCTGTTACATGGCCAACAGTTACACAACTTAGTAATTTCAAAACAATGAAATTACAGAAGTAAATAATTTGGCTACCACGATCGCACTGAAGTGCTCTAAAATTATTTCATTCTCTTCTACAATATATTAATGACCTTCAATTCAAATATAAAGTCTATAGCTGCTGGAACATTAAGAAAATCCTGTATTTGTATATACACACATATTATTTTAGAATTATTATGACCTACATAGATTATGACCTGTGTACCACCTGGCACATGGCATATTTGCCATCTAATAACAACAGAAGGAGAATCAGCAGGCAGATAACTTACAGTAACAGAACTAAGTGAGATGTGCTGACAATCACAGATGGAAAAGTCTGGCATTAGGAAGTAAAATGAATCCTTTAATTCTTCCTTTCTGTGTACTATGGTGATCTACATTAAGGAAACATTAATATTCCATCCTCTGATGCCAAATACTGCTGGGAATATTCTACTAGAAATAATTTCAAAACGTCACTTATATAATAAAAAGTGAGTTTATGTTTTATCTAAAACAACTGCCTTTAATATTCTACCTAATGGAATCCTGAATGCCTGCTTTTACTGGGGTTTATTTGGGAAAAATTAAAGTAAAAAGAGGAAGTCTAGACACCCACTTTATTTGTCTGAGATTCTGGAAGAATAGGCAAAAATTGCTCTCACTCAATAAAGTGGGACAATTATGTTTCTGAAACCTTACTGCTTTGATTTTGGAGGGGGGAGGGATGTGGGTGAAGACAAGGGTGGGAACAACTGTGTCCTGGTTTAGCCAGGATAGGGTTAAGTTTCCCCAGCAGTGGGGGGGAAGCTCTAGCCGGGTTATTCATATATCATGCAGAGGTCACATCCTGGCGCGAGCACAGGAAGAATCGGTGATCTCGTGGGTTGGCGCAGCCGGTTCTCTCACTGCTGTATCAGTATATACTTTGCTCTGTTCATTGATATCACTGTTATTCTTATTGTTGTTGTTTGTTGTGTTGCTGTTGCACTGTTGTATTAAACCTTTCTTTATCTCAGTCTCAGGGCTTTGTATTTCACTCCCTTTGTGGGGGAGGGGCAGCGGCCGCGTGGTCTCAGACCCCGGCAGGGGCTAAACCACCACAACCTGTTAGAAAGGATGCAATACTATTAGAAGCAATACTAACCTCTGATTCGAGTTCCAGTAGCATCAGTCCTCTGTACACCACCAGCAAGCACCATGGCTACAGCCAACTTCACCAGGTACAAACCAAAAACTTGAGGACATAAGCTAGCCAAAATTTCATTCCTCCCTAGAATAGAAGCAAAAAATAACACTCAGTGCTGTCCTGAGAGTAAAACTTAGTTTCCCATGGCCTGCTGTATACACTTAGAAGTCCTGTGTACACTAACAAATCATTGTCCTGTGTCCACAGTCCTAGGCACACTCACAAATAATTTGGGTCTGCTTCCTGAACAAGAGGAACAGGGCAGGGAGGAGATTTTTTTTTTTTAATTCATTTTTTTAAAATGGGACCCAAAGCAGTTGTTTGATCCAAACATCCTTCATTATAAAGAATTTAAGTCTTCTACTGTCATAAGCAGCAAAGCCAATCTTATCGCAATTAAAGGAATGTCTGGACATCATGAGAGAAGACTAACGAAATGCCATCATACAAATTCTTTTGTTTCACAGATAAAAGTGAAGGCTATGAAGAATAAAACTTAAAAGTTTCCAGACTTCAAAATATCCCCTTGAAAAGTGTTGCGTTGTACATTTAAGGAAAAATCTAACACTTGAAGTATTTTGCCCTAATTGTGTGCACCCATAGCATGGGTCATTTTATCCTCATTGTCCTGAATCTCCTTCTCCTTTGAGCCCCTCCTCCTCCCTACCATGGTCTCTTTCCAGCAATAGAATATTTCAATCTGCTATGATAATGTTGTTGGTTTGAAAGGTGTGTAACAGAATTAATTCCATCCTTTGAGATTCTGATACTAACAGCACATAAGGGATCACAGGTTTAATGCCATACATTACTCCCATTGCTAGAGAATAAAACAGAGTGACCAATTTTGAGTTCTTAACTTAATGTTTTAAATTTAGATGCAAGTACATGGTACTGGCAAAATATGCAGGCACCTAATAGATGACCTGAACCATATGCGTTTCTTGTGGAGGTCTTCTGAGGGAATTAACACATCTTTGTCCAAAAAGGAAATTTTGAAAACTTTGGTCAGCCATAGCAGAACTCAAGATTGAACTCCACAGTTGCCTCTATTTGACTTCAGATTCATTTGCCTTGCCAGTGCTGAGCAGCTCGGCAGCTCTGCTTCTTCCGAGATAGTATCCAGAAAAAATAAAATCACCTGCATAAATTGTCTCAGAGGCCTGCCATGAGGCCTTCTCAGGACACCTAATACACAGCATCAGGAATTGACTGACATAAAATGCAGTAGTAACTACCATTATCTCTTGAAAGACAGTAGACACATCCTGTTGTGAAATAGCCTATACCTTAGACTCCTTAGTCAAATTTGATCTCTGCGCTCACCAGAGTGGGCTCAAATTCAGAAAAACGGCCTGAAACAGACATCTTGGGCAGTCAGGGTCCTTCTAATTTCCACTCCAATTTTCTTGTAGACACTTCAGACTAATTTATTTATTCTGAATGGGCAATATTACATAAAACCACATTGCTCCCTGCAGGCTTCCAAAAATTGTCCTGAAAATGAAAGATTAAATGGGACCTTCAAAAAGGATCCTGAATTACTTTCTGAACAGTTCTAACTAGAGTGATAAGAAATATTCTCATTCCAAACAGCAGGAGAAAAATGTTCTCGTTCCAAACAGCAGGAGTCTAGCAATTAAATTGCTTTCCAGGAAATGCAGTTCTGAAGAATCTTTGACATTGAAAATATCTCAAATTTCTTATGTGAGCACACTAATTTTTAAGCTGACGTGGGCAACATGCCCACCTGCTTTTCCTCCTGTTTGTCTTTTAAGAAGAAAGACTAAGCCCTTTTCAAGATTTTAAAAGACATAGTGTTAGCCTGAGACAGTTCAGTGGTAGAGATCCTAAAGAGTCCATTGAGCTTCCCTGCAGTTCAGGAGGAAGCACTCAGATTATGGGGAGGGACAGAGTTCCAGACACAACTCCTGCTAATTCTTAGGTGGTTGACTGCAGACCACGGTAAGTTTAGGAGCTAGTGTACTAAACACTCTGTCTGTTCTGGAAGCCACTGTGAATTGGAAGACTCTCTCCATAATTGATAGGAGGCTCCACAGCACCTAAACCAAGGGTCTAGGCATCCAAGAGTTAGGTTAAAGATGAGATGTGCTAAGCTCTGTGGTAAAGATTTGCAGCTATATTTGGGATGCAGAGACACTGAGTCAGATCTCTCGCCCCAGAATCAACAGCTAAGCTGACTAAAAGCAGATCTGGTCCACACTGTTTCTTCTAAGAGGTATGCTTTTTCTTTCTTGATTATAAATGCTTTTCTTTTTTTCCCTGATACTTATATTATTTCTCAATTCTGGTTAATAAATGTTCCACAAAACACTCGACTAAAAAGCTTAAAAGAAGGGAGATCAATGCAGTATGTTTGATACTTTTTTCCCCCAGTAATATTAAAGTAAGAATTTCATATTCCTGTACTGGAAAAAATATATTTTTGGAGGAAGAGGTGCTGGGATAGGATAATGGGGGAAAAATGTGTTCAGTCACTGTATTTTCACTCCTGATTTCATCTATATCTGAACATGCATCCTATTTCAAAGCTTTCAACTACTAACCTGCTAAGGGATCATTCCTATGCTTTTCCCAGAAGTCTTCAAACTCCTTGCGGACTTCTTCATCAATGACAACTCCTGCTAGCTGCTCATTGTTTACTTTAACATAGTTGGCTTTCAAAACAAGCTCCAAGTCACAGCGTGCATTCTCGTGGAAAGGTTTCCACCTCTGCATTACCACTCCATACACTGTGATGTCATCTCCTGGAGGTAACAACAAAAATCAGTAAAATAACATCTGACTTGAGATATGCAGATGTGTCAGTTAGGTGTAACACATAATAAAGTAATTGAGATCCTGTAGTTCCTGCAGTTACTGGAAGTCTAAAACAATCTTTAGGTAGATTGCTTATGTCTGTGGTAGGAAGTTGCTATGTCTTTCTATTTCTGTTTAAGCCAGGTGAATTCTTAAAAGTATACCTCTGCTTGTTTCCTCTTTTAGAAAAGAGGAATTCACGGTGAACTGTAGAAGCTTTTCTTTCCATCAGATTTACTATACAAAGAATTTAGTCAAAACTTACTTGACTTCTAGTAACTTTTGTGATGAATTCCAGAATCACTCGTTAACATTCTGGCCACAGTGTTCTTCTGAGAAACTACAACTAATTTCTTGTGGGAATGTGCATATCTGAGAATTTTAGTCCATTCTTCATACATCCTCCTGCCAATTGGCTTCTTTTTTGAATGCCAAGTAGCTTTTTCCACCTGCAGCACTCCTTAGACCGGAGGACAGGTTACCTAGCTCTCCGAAACAACAGAGGGGTACCACATGCTGTGTGATGATGTGGACCAATTTCCTCAAGAAATTTGGTGTCCCCCCACTAACAAGATTTAATATACTTTCCATATGTCACAACATATTACTTATTGAAATTGATCCACCACAAACAATCAAGATGTAACATGGGGATGTATGACATTTTCTAGAATAGCCTTCAACTGCCATGTTAACGTCCAAGCTCAAACAGCAACGTGACAGATAAATATATCTCATTCAACAAGCCCTCAGCACTGACAGCCTACTTGGCAAAGGCTCATCTCAAACGGAAAAATAAAAATGCAGTTTGTGGTGCAAAAATATGTGATATATGCTGTCTCCTCACCAGACTTGCAGCTGTCCACTAAGTCATCTTCCAGAACAACCACCATGCAACGAGGGATGCTTCCAACAGACAGTCTTTGAACCTAGGAGACAGGAAGGAAAAACACTTCTTAAGAACAGCACCTGTCAAAAACCATTTACAGCTGCTCTGGCTTAAGGACCTACATTCCTTTCCTGGAACTGAGGTCAGTCCTTGCTTTTTCTCACAAAACTTACACAGTAAGCATGCCACTGCTGCCATGAACTTAGTAATGGAAGTTTAATGCTGGTATTAATGGAAACAGGATTGGGTATTAAATTAGTTGAAGGTGCTCTATCCTGGGAGTTGCTGTGTGATTTCAGTATCTTGCTGAAGAAAGCTCACTAAAAGAGATCATTTGAAAGAGCTGATCTTTGTTTTAATGATTTGAGATATTTTTAGACATTTATTCAATATGCAAAGTCTACTTTGGGTACTGAAGCATGTCTATGGCTTAGATAACATTTCACTGAAGTATACACTGAAAGATTATTCTCTATATTTTTCTGGTGTTAACCATAATTTGACAGGTTGAGATAAAAGTTTATACCTAGGTGTCAAGGATTAAACCAACAGCAGGAAAAAACAAATCACACACAACCAGACAAATGTGTATTGACAAATGTGCCGGTAATTCCTGTACTTCTTTTGTTTTTCTCCAGGGCAAAGTCTATTCAATCTTGTCACAGACTATTTCCAACCAGCAATCTTTACATCTACACTTAAAGTTTGCAATAGTTTTTAAGAATATTCACTGCACAATAACAACAATTGGAAGTACCTTTTCATTCTGTAGCACAGGTCACACATGCTAGAATTCTAGATTTATTCACTCTCTAGTGCCTAGGAAAGTAATTCACCCTTGAGTATTATCTAAATGGCCACAGGCAGTTCACATCACTGTCAGTACTGGTGGCACATACACAGTTACTTGCAGAGCTCAGTAGGAAACATGAGCGAAATTCATTCCTGGTTTAACTTTACTGTGTTTAATAAGCTCATGCAGCTGGAAATCCTTCCCATCACAGAGATCTGTGTGTCACACAGTAAAACAAAAAAAAAAATTATAGAAACTGTATGTCAGAAACAATCACTATATGAACATGCAACACAGAGCTTATTTCCTAGAAAGTTTTATTCCCTTACTTTTTTGCTATTCTGAATTTTAAAAGCTTCATTTCTAATTTCATACATTTTTGTTTCCATACATTCCTCTCTTCATACATCTCGCATGTAGATTCACACCACTATCCATTTCATTTATCAAATCAAAGCCCTGAAACAACTGAAGAGATCTTAGAAAAGAGTTATGAAAAAGACACTGAACGTATAAACACAGAAACACTGTCTGCAATATACCCTATTCTCAATTTTCATACAGTGTAGATTTTTCTGTGCCAGTTTTGTCTTAGTTATGCACTACCATAAAAAGAGGCCCAACTGTTTCTTACTCCTCCAGCTTAGCGGTATTTCCACTCAGGGTTATCTTCAGAAAAACAAACACAAATTCCGTAAAGATCACATATTCAGTAATTGTTGAATTCAGTATTGGCTGAAGGGAACAGACATTTGCAGACACCATGTACTGAGCAACTGACATCATCTACCTGGACTTGTGCAAAGCTTTTGACACTGCCCCACATGACATCCTTGTCTCTAAATTGGAGAGACATGGATTTCATGGATGGACCCCTCAGTGGGTAAGGAATGGGCTGGATTGGTTGCACTCAAAGAGTTGTAGTCAACAGCTCAGTGTCCAGGTGGAGAGCGGTGACGAGTGGCGTTCCTCAGGGGTCAGTGTTGGGACAGGCGCTGTTTAACATCTTTGTTGGTGACATGGACAGTGGACTGAGTGCACCCTCAGCAAGCTTGCCGATGACACCAAGCTGTGTGGTGCAGTCAACACGCTGGAGGGAAGGGAGATGCCATCCAGAGGGACCTGGACAGGCTGGAGAGGTGGGCCTGTGCAAACCTCATGAAGTTCAACAAGGCCAAGTGCAGGGTCCTGCACATGGGTCAGGGCAATCCCAAGCACAGATACAGGCTGGGAAATGAGTGGATTGAGAGCAGCCCTGGGGAGAAGGACTTGGGGGTATTATTGGATGGAAAACTGACTATGAGCCAGCAATGTGCACTCGCAGCCCAGAAAGCCAACTGTATCCTGGGCTGCATCAAGAGAAGTGTGGCCGGCAGGTTGAGGGAGGGGATTCTTCCCCTCTACTCTGCTCTGCTGAGACCCCACCTGGAGTCCTGTGTCCAGCTCTGGGGCCCCCAGTGTAAGAAGGGCATGGACCTGCTCAAGCAGGTCCAGAGGAGGCCATGAAGATGATCGGGGGGCTGGAGCACCTCCCTTATGAGGACAGGCTGAGAGAGTTGGGGCTGTTCAGCGTGGAGAAGAGAAGGCTCCGAGGAGACCTTATAGTGGCCTTACAGCACTTAAAGGGGGCCCACAGGAAAGATGGGGAGGGACTCTTGATCAGGGATTGTAGTGATAGGATGAGGGGTAACAGCTTTAAAGTGACAGACAAATTCTTTACTATGAGGGTGGTGAGGCACTGGAACAGGTTGCCCAGAGAAGTTGTGGCTGTCCCCTCCCTGGAAGTGTTCAAGGCCAGGTTGGACGGGGCTTTGAGCAGCCTGGTCTAGTGGAAGGTGTCCCTGCCCATGGCAGGGGGGTTGGAACTAGATGATCTTTAAGGTCCCTTCTGACCTAAATCATTCTATGATTCTGTGACTGATCATACTGCACCACTACAGCTGGCCTTGTCCACCACGGGGTGAGCTTTAGTCCTTAGAAGCAGTGTTGAACATTAGCATCATGTACAGTAATCACTTAAAAGAAACAATGCACACTTGATGTTGTAAGGATTCAACATGGAAGTTTCATCTATGCACTGACCCTGGGTGTTTTGTACAATATTGAATGGAGTTACCTAATAATGGAAATCTAGTCTACACATGCCTAAATTTTTAACTCTTTGACTAGAAATCTCTGACTGACAGGCTGTCTGGCTTCATTTAGCCTTCTCAGGCATTTGTTTTAAATAACAGTAGAATCGGTAAAACTTTTCCACTTATCTTAGCATGTAAAACTTATCAATGAAAACAGGATAGACTTAATTCTGACATAAGCATGAATGGTGTCACTAAAATTAGCAGTTACCTTATTTCAGTAGGAAATTAAGCCCCCATATGCCTTCTTTAGTAAGTTAATTCTTTTTGTGCTTGAGACATCTATACCTTAATACCTTCCCCTTTTTCTCCATCTTTTGGGTTTTTTTTTACCTGTTCCTGAATTTTGATTTCTTGATAGTCTCTACAGCAGGTAGGAGAAGAGGTTGTTCCAGAGAGACATGTGAACTTGGTTGAGTTGCAGCCTTCCTCGTTAAGACAGGCTGATGGACGACAGAATGTGTAGTACTGTTCAAAGTCAGCCTTGACGACAAACACGTGCTTGCACTTATTGCAGATATAACTCCGTTCAAACTCCAAAACTTTCACCAAACTTGTACGTATGACAGTCCCAGTAACAGACAAAAAGTGACCCACATCCCTGGTTTTAGGAATATGCTCTCGAGTCAGCTCTGGGCAAACAGGCAAACCTGTTTAAACAAAAATATGTGCAGCATAAGGCTATGCATATAAAACATGGACTTACAATTCAGTTAAACAGAAAGGCTAAAAAAAACGCCAGACATATTAACAGTAGCTATTGTTATTCCTGTTTCATAAATGTGATTCAACAATTCATCTGTTGTACCATAAATCTGATTCACTGGCCTCAGATAGTGAAAATTAACAGACGCTGAGCACTAACAGAAAACGTTGCCATTTTACTCTCCTACTCTTGCCAAGGGCTGAATCATGAACAGTTTCCGCTCATTGAAATAGATCCCGATGTTCTCAGACCTATTAATTTAAATGATCTTTTGGCAATGCCATTTATTTTACAACTGGTTTATCTGAATTACAAAATTTTAGTTATGCTACTTAATTGTGGTTCAGTGTTACTCCCACAGTTAAACATTTAAGTGTAACTCTTAATCTTATGTAAATTCTCAAGTCTAAGCAAATTTAAAATTCATAGTCTCTGAGCATTTGACCTTAAATCCACATTGCAAACCAGTAAACCTCAAGCATGAGAAAGATGGCATAAAAAGAATATAAAGGGGTTATGAACACAACCAAAGCAAATTCACTTGTATGTTCAAATGAATAGCAACAGAACATTTTCGTGGCACTTGACCTCCTTTAATTCCACCCCAGCAGCCAGTTCTGCGGTGTACTGATCCCGCTCCGGCGTTCATTTGTGCGGCCATCACTTCACACCACAGCGGTTGAAATCCTCAGGAAGATTAATCTACCTCAACAGCCTGCAAAGTCTTTATAAAAATAAATGGTCTCTGAAATGCACACCTGAGGATAGCACCAAAATATTGCCTTTTCAGAAGTTAGTATATGAGCTGAACTACAAGATACTAATAATTATCAACTTAAAAAGAAATTATCTGCTCTTAAAATAATTTCTTAGCTTTATTTCCAAAGTAGAGCTAGGAAACAGAGATGTAAAACAATAATTCTGCTGGAAAATTATGTTTCTAAGGGGACCAAAACTATTTGTGCATCTAGGTCAAATCTTCTTAGTAGCTTTGGCTGCTAAAAAAAGACATCATATATTTATTTCAGTGTTTTCATAACCAATTGCTTTATTTCAGACATGCTGAAACATTCTATTTTGATGCTTTTAAGAACAGCATTTGACCTTTTGCTTTTGTTTAAATAAAATATTTTTAAATATTAAGCTAATTTTAAAAGATAAAAGAATAAAGTAAAAAAAAGTAAAGTAGAAAGAAATTAAATAATCTCAAAAAGAAAAAGTATTATGTAGAACTGCAAACAAATTTTTCTGGTTGACTGTATCAAGGCTATCTACATATTCTACCAAACCTGTTGACAATTCTGTTTGTCCCATAGGTTTGCATTTCTCTTTGGCTCAGACAAAAAAAGATAAAATCCATTATTTTTCCAATTGTTATGGCATCATTTTTTCCCAGCTCCGTACTGGTGCAGCTCAACAATCTTTGCAAAATACAACAGATCTTACACTAGAGAGAGCTGTAGCACTGTTGTCAGGATATACGATATGATCATCTCTGTGAATATTGATGAGACAAGAGTCTGCATGGGGAAAAAAAGAGCCTTCATTCTGATCCTATTAGACTGCTTGACAAACTCTTTAGTTAAGTATGTGCCTCTTTGAATCAGCTTTACTGTACTAGTAGTAATGTGTCAAACTGAACTATTAGAAGCAGCTTGGCCATCAGTAACAGACACAGGGGTGCTCAGGCTAATGGTAAGTAAGGAAAAATCTTTTAATGGATTTGTAGCAAAAAGAGAAGTTATACAATCAAATTCCTACAATGTTAAAATTCAGATAAAGAACTTCATCTTTTGCCTTCTTCAGTGAACCCAGGGTAATCATCCACTATTAATCACCACATATTCACACTCCCAGATGCCCTGTCCACATTGGCATGCTAAAATCGCATTTTTATAGCTAGCATAAGCAAAACCACTTTTCCTCACTTCAGTCCAAGCCTGATATGCAGATCCCCTCAGCCCCATTCCAGGTAGTTGCCTGTTGCTCCCACTGAGAAGAGAGCACCACTTTCTCTTCATTCTCATTTGACGTGGGAATGGGTAGCAGCACTCCAAAATGATAATCCTGAAGGCAATCAGAACCCAGTATCCGCTTAAAAGGTAACAGCATCATGGGAAAATTTGGGTGGAAAAAAGCCTGCAGATCATTTAGCTTATTGGGTTTTTGTTTCTTCAGTAGCCATCCCTTTGGTGCTACAGAACAGAAACCAAACTACATGGACAGATGTTCTTTTGATCCAGCTGGACCACATGAGGATAACCACCCCCTGCTCTTCATCAATTTCCCTCCAGTTTAGTGATGGAGTAATTTGTGAGTCCAATGACTAATTTCTTCCATCAATGATCAATCAGACTTGCTTTTCGCAGTTAAAGCCATTTGATCAAACATGGCTAATTTTGCCTGATGTTGATTAGGGAATACTCAGACAAAGCATTGCTGTGGGAGGAATGGTCAGCTCCAGCAACAGGCTGATAATAGGAGCAGGAATGTCTTAAAGATGCAGCTACTACTGCGGCAAACTCTGCCCCTTGCTTTACTCCTCCCAGTGTTTCCTGGCAGCTTGTAAAATAATGATACGTGGAGAAAAATAACCCTGTTCTCACGCTGAAGCTGTGACTGATGCAAATGCATGGGGGGAAATGAATCCTAGAACACTGGGGGAAAGTTTTAATTCACTCCTACTTTTATAGGTACAGGGAAATGCTGGACATTTCAAATTTTAGTACAACACAGAGGCCATCCTTTTACACCACATACTCACAGTTGTATACAAACTCCATAACACCTAAACAGGTAGCAAGTTGGGGTTTTGTTGGGTTTTTTTTTTCATAAAAACCTGGACAAAATAGCAATATGAGAGAGCCACAGGCTAACTATATTTCTGATGTATGTGTTCTAATGACAATGTTTTTAAGGAAATTTACTGGGGTAAAACACAGGTCTATTTAACAACTGTGATTCATCCACATTCAATCCACCAAAAGACTGAACAATCATAAACCACTCCAACATGGGGCAAGGGAAGGAAACAGAGGTCACCAGCTCTTGGTATTGCTGACTAGACAGCTCCAAATAGTTAGAATCAGAAATGACCAAAGTGACTGTGCCATTGCTGACCCCAGTTCCCCACAACAGGCAAAATAAGCATTTTAACCCCAGAACACAATTACCATACCTCAAAGATACTAAAAATTTCCTAGTATAATAATGGTATATCAACTTGTACTGAAAAAGTTTCCTCTATTAACGATCATGCCTTCCAACAGTGCGTTCCAATTTTACAACAAGTAATTTTATAACAATTAGTTAAGCATAAAATTTGACCATTTCAGATTAAATTGTTACAAGACAACTCAAAATTTAGAGTTTGCCTCTTCGGGGAGGTGGCTGGAGCCAATAAAGACCATGAGCCAACTGACACGGTAAGGAAGTCAATCTGCAAGAAAATTTGTGAACTACATATCTTTCCCTAAGCTTTTTATTTTTCTTTAGACCTTTGGGTTAACAAGAGTAATAATGCGAGACCAACTGCTGATTTGAGGAGTCTTTTTCCCACTGAAAGGCTTTGGTGTAAGTCCTGACCCAGCAACAAACACCAACCATTGCACACAAGCCGTGAGGGATGGCCACAGCTTTTTTCCAGTTGGTCTACACAAGTCTATGTGTTTGCAAGTGTTACTTTCCATCTAATAACCACTGACCATTCCCTACTGCTTCAAGCACTGAAATTGCAAGAATTAAACTTGCTCCTTCCCATGACACCCCAATAGTTTGTTACAGAGTAAGGAAATTCAGCAACACTGACTGGAAGATGCCCTGGGGGCGCCTCGCTGACGCCCCCACCCCATCACTCACCCGAGACCCTGGCGTGGAGGTTCTGCTTCACGCTGAGCTGTGGAGGGGCTGTGGCAGCCTGCAGCGCTGCCAGGGCAGCCCGGCGCAGCGCGCTGTCGAAAATTGGGAGGACCTCGCTGGGGAAGGCGTTGAAATACTCCCCGATCTCCATGTTGGTCTCAAAGAGCGTCAAGGCGTCGACAACGATGGGATAGTGTGCCTCGTCGTCAGCCTCCCTCAGGATGCCCAGGATGTCGTCCTTGTGGTGCTCCAGCACGTAGGATTCGAACACCTGACCGATGAGGTTCACCTGCTCCGCGCTCAGCACCATGTTGCGCTTCTAATGGCGGGTGGGCGGGAAGGCGAGACGATGCCGTTATGAGGTGAGGCTCTTCAGTAAGGCCAAGCTCCTAACCGGGAAAACTTATTTTTCACTCGGAAAAGCCTAACGCGGAGCTGGGCGAGAGTAGGGCGGGGCCAGCGCCTGCGCGGCTAGCCGGGTTGGCCACCGGCCCCTCATTACAACGCGGCCGGCCGGCTCGCCCGCCCGCCCGCTGGCCGGGATGGCGGCTGCCGCCCGCCGTCTCCACAGACGGCTCCCGCCAACCAACAGCCCCGCCCCGCCCCACCCCGGCCAGCCAATCAGCCCCGCCCCACGTCAGTCAGTCACCCCCCCCCCCGCCCCGCCTCCCGTCAGTCACCCCCACAGCGCCGCGCCGCGCTCCTTAGGCCCTGCCCGCTGGGGCAGGCGGCGTGCGGGTGCCGGGCGCGGCTTCCCTCGCCTCTCCGTTAATGCCGGAAAGTGAAACCGCCCGGCGACCCGCTCCCCCAGCGGCAGCTTGTCCCGCCGGGCCCTGGGCGGCGGCAGGGACGGGGCTCACCGCAGCGCGGAACCCGGCCTCCCGCCCTGACCGCCACCAGCACGGCAAGTTTTGAAGGCGGCGCGGCCGGGCGGGCGCTGGCGGCGAGGCGGAGGTGGGCCGGACCGGGCCGGGCCGGCAGCGCGCTGCCCCGCCCGCCCGGCTGCGGAGCGCTGTCCCCGGCGCGTCCCGTCCCGTCCCGCCTCAGGACAGCGCGGGCCGCGGGCGCGCTGCCAGCGCCTCACAGACAGCCCCGCCGGAGCGTGTGTGCGGGATTGCCCCCGCCCCCCCCCCCCCCCCCCCCCCCTAGGCGGAGGCGGGCAGCGCTCCGTGGCCGCCCCGCTCTCGCTCGGTACCTGCAGCGCAGGCCGCCGCCCCTCCGGCCGGACTCCCGCCGCGCCGCATGGAGGCAGCGGCCGCAGCTCCCTCCCTCACCCGGCAGGAGAAGCGGCTCCGTCCCCGCCCCCTCCGCGCCGCTACCCGGCCCGGGCCCAGCCCCGCGGGCTGCCGGCTCCGCGGCCGCTCTTCGCCCCGCTCGAGCAGAGCGGAGAGCGGCCGCGGAGCCGGCAGCCCGCGGGGCCGGGTAGCGAGGGCGCTTCCCTCCGGCCCTCACCGGCGCGAGGCCGCGCTGCTTCCGCAGGGCCGCGGCGGCTGCGGGAGGGCCGGTCCCCCCGGGGCAGCCGAGGGGCGGCGGGCCCGGGCGCCCTGCAGGGAGAGGAGGGCGCTCCGTGGGCACCGGGGGGTGTCCCGGCTGCTCTGCTTCTCCTCGACAAAAGAGATGCCAAGGGGTTCTGGTCTCAACGGTGCTGCACGCTGATGGTTGCCTGAATATCTCTGTCGCTGTTCCTCCGTTACAGAGGGACGCTGCTCCTGTGTACAAGTCGGGGGGAAAGAGGGGTGCGGTGCAGCAGGGGTAGCCCCTAGGTAGCCGAAGGTCGGGTTTGCTGCTGCTTCCTGCAAACCGCCTCCCCCGCGGTTTACAAATCCCATGAAATCTACCTTTGGCTGCTTTAAAGCGAGCTGCCTAACCAACCAGTCAGTTCCCACTTCTTCGTGAGGGCACCTCATAGCAAAGTCTGAGGAGTTGGGGGATTTTATTTTTAATATAGCCAGAAAACGGTTTGCTGGAGGCTGTGAAGCTTTCGCTTTTGCCTGGAATTTTTGCCCAGTCTGTCGTTTTGATTAGTTTTGTACCTGTATGTTCTTTTCTCTGTGTAATACAACCCAGGGACATGCTTTAACTATTTGAAATATTTTATCTTTTAAATAGTTAATTCTGTTTCAAAGTTGAGTTTCAGGCATGAGGACTGAAACTGGATCCTAGTTCTCCAGCAGTATGCCTGTTCCTTTCCTCTTCAGTTACTTTGCAGCACGCCTGTGCTCTCTTAACAAGTGCTGTGCCTGCATGAGTGAATTCTGCCCCTCTTGAGTTCACTATAAGTAAACTGTCACCTAAATTACTACATGTATCTTCTTGGTACCTCTGATAACATATTTAATATCTATACCAGTATGCATTCAAGTCTTGTGGTATCGCAGAGAATAACTTAATGTCCCCTGAACTTCAGAGTGTTTGAAGGATCTTAAAACTTTATTGAGCTCCTTGTTCCCAGGACCCCCCATTGCTGGCTTGTATTAATGATGAATTATTGATATGTGATCAAAACAAAAATCACTGCCCGTGTAAGATCTTAACCAAAAAGTGTACCATACTATAATCAAAGTATTAGAACTGTGCCCATAGTTCTATAATAAAAAGATGTCGTAAGATATGTACAAAATTTGTATTTTAATACAAATTTTTAAAGTTGGTGGAGGGGAAAATCAATGCTTTTCAAACAAAAAATATCCTTTAGATCCCTTATTTTCAGGTTATGATGTATGGCTTCAATATGTAAAGTAACTGCCTTACCTGCCTTAATTAAACTAAGATAAGTAATTTGAATGTCTAATATGTTTTTTCTCCCAATCATATCTAAATATGTGATCTTAATGAATGAGAAAGCTACAGTGGTCACTTCACATCTGTTAACCATATTGAATATCTCACCATCCACAAGATGATGTGAGGAATGTTTGGCCAGCAGAGAAGGGAAGGTCTGGCAATCTTTGGGCAAAAGCTTCTGGTGGAACTGCAGGTGCTTTAAATCACAGATCACATTTCTCTGAATTGCTACTCCATAAGCTATTGGAAGAGGATTCCTGCATATGACTCCTGTCGGGTAAAACAGTGGATAGAACTTCAGTTATCTGTCCTGCATTGTTTGCAAATACAATCTTCTTCAGAGTATTTGTAGATGTTGCCTAAATCCTCACCTGAAGGAAACAAAGTTTACAACAAAAGTCTCAGGCTGCTTCAGGGGGTTATAAAGAGGAAAGGTTTTAACCCCTAGATATGTCTCTAGAAGCAAGAAACCATTTTTCTTTATAAAATGGTCATATTCTAACCAATCGAATGGATATGGCTGCAAAAGCACTGCTGAGATCTGCACCGAACATATAAATTGATTACTGTGAAAATTCAGAACTATTTCTGGTAAAGATTATCCTGGGTGGGGTGTCAAGCAAGCCCTGTCTCTGCAACACGTTTTCAGCATCAGCTTTACTCAGTTTATGGTGCTGTCTTGCAAGGTACAAAACCAGGCTGCTTTTTTCTAGTGATGCCAGGCAGCTATTTCTACACGTTTGTTAGATCAGCACAGGCTTCTGGTATGGCAGAGCTGTAATCTTTGTGATTTCCTGGAGGTGTCTGTCTGTGCTTCCTCAAATTCTGCGTTTTGTAGCCTAAACAGCTAGAGCAACAAGATGAAAAAGAATGCAGCAGCCTGCAACTGGAGCAGCTAATTACAACTACAGAGCAATTAACTCATTTGGCATGTAAAGGCTTCAGTTAGGTAGCGGTTCCTACAAGAAAAAACCTAAAGTATTTATAATTTTATTATTATCTAGTAATAACTAGTAACAGTTATGTGCTTAGTTGAGTAATGAAGAAATGTTTACTCAACAAGAAGTCATTAAAAAAAATACATTATGCCCATTTGAAAATCCACGAGGTAGCCCCTTTTGAAGTCATGGTGCAAAATAGGACAAGAAAAAGTAATTGTCTCTAATGAGTGGATGGAGACAGTGCTGGCGGTTACCAGCCTAAGAAATTCTCTTGTCCCAGACTCAGAACGCTTTCCTGGTTTGTCTCTGCTTTCCACTTTGAATGGCGCTCTTACATAAGCCAATATTACTATTTCTGCTTTCATGTCACTTCTGATAGTGTTGTGTGGTTATGAAGAAAAAGACAAAGACTAAAAACTCATGTTTTACAGAATATAGTGTGTGCCCTCAATCTGGAAACATCCCAGGAGAGTACAAGAGCTGCCCGCTAATGCAGTGGTTGGGGTGGCTGGTAGACGTCCTGCTCCAGCATGCAGTTGGGACGCTGCTGAGAAGGGCTTGTGGATCCCACTGGTTGGGTGAAGATTTAGACTAAGCAGCGTGAGTATGGTTGGATGTTCATGCGACTGTAAAACTTGGGCTCCAGTCTCTGCCCTCCAGGGTGTCTCTTGCCAGCTGTGGCTGAGGCTGCCTGTGGTGGTTACAGCCTGAAGTGTGCTGACTCTTCTTTGTGCCCAGCCACCACGCTGATGATCTGTAACTGAAGTTAAACAGCTACAGTTCCAGCTAAAGGCTCAGCCACTCTAAACTTTTGTGGTTGTCTGTCAGGTTGAACGTGGAAGGCCTGTTAATTTCTAAGAGTACTCACTGTCATAATGAAACCAGATTTTGGTAGTCATTATTGAATTATGCTTTTATTTTCTTAAGCTTGGCTCTCCTCGTTCCCTAGCAACATTGCTATCAGTGCTGCTGGCAGCAGCTGCTTCTGTTGTGTTCAGCCAGCTGTTTATTGGGAACAGGCCTCTACACCATGCTTAACTCTGAAAATAACTGAGTTGCCTTAGTGACAGGCAATTTATAAACTCATCCTTAAGACTCTGCAGGACTCCAGAGTAGTTCACTTCATAGGTCCCATCATTAACCCAAGAACTTGGAGTGCAATTTGTACAGTCAGCAAAGCTTGAGTTGTCTAATTGTGTATGTGCTTGAAAATGATGAACGTTAGCACAATTGTACAGTAGAAGAGCCCAGTGTTGTGTCCAGCAAATACCAAGTTCTATTATTAAGAGAAATGGAGTTCAGCGGTTGGTCATGCTGAAGAGGAAAAGTTGTGTTTCAGCTTGGCTGCCTGGTTTTGTCATGTGATCCCAGTACTATCCACAGGTACTTCCAGTTACTGTAGTGTATCTAAAGAAATGGATATTTCTTTATATGACCAAAATACACTGCAGAGTAAATTAGCTTTAGAACTGCAAGCTGATTTCTGTATATAATTGTACGTGGAAACGAGTCATATTTCCATTTAAAGATTTTGCCAGGGAATGTATACATAAATAAAACTGATACAATGCCCAATGCTCAAAAGCGCCGAACAACAGTACAAATTCAGAGTTTCACCTTCTTTATAGTAAAAAAACGGTTTAGCATTTGCTTAGTAAGAATAGTGACAGTACTGTATCAGACTACATTGAACATACAAGGTAAAAAGCAACACAGCTCCTGTAAGGAAAGTCAGTTTGCATCTGTCAAAGCAGATGTATTTTTGCAAATGTTGGTTAAAAAGAAAAAAACAACACAGACTCAATTCCTCACACTTAAATTTAGTCAACAGAGACACTTAGTTTGTTGTTGCTCTACAGTCTTTCTGCAACCAAGAGAGATAAGTGGGCTGATTCACTCTTGAAGCCTCTTGACTGCAGAGGAGGTTGAAGATCAGTATTTTCTAAAGTGATGTGACTCATTTTCCTTCAAAGGGAAGTAAATTACAGCAAAGGAGGAAAACTTGGCATGTAATTTTCTCAATGCAGAATTAGTGAAATTTATGTGTGGATAGTACAGGGATCATTAACAAAATTCACATACAAGTTAAAATAAACCTTAAGCAAGCAAGAGATTGCTCTGACATCGTGAACAGGTCTGATTTCTAACATGAGTGAAGTCTCCTGATACTCATTAGGATACTCATGTCCTGCATTTTTTTATATAGAGTTTCAGAGTAAGACTAAAACTGGAAAATAAGTGAACGACTTAAACAAAAGTTAATATTGGATTTTCTAGCTATGGTTACTGGGATAGTGTTAACAATTTAAAGAAAGGAGCCCAATTTTTTCAGGTGTCACAGCAGAAGGGCAAATGCTGCAGCATGGGCTGGAGTTCAGAATCCCTCCCTGTTCAGTTACAGGAACAAGCATTTTCTCCAGAGACTGCTGCTTTCAGTTCTGAAGAGCAACTCAATCAAAGGAGGTTCTTTGTGGAAAGAGTCTTCTGGTCTCAAAAAGCAGGAAAGTTTAGTTCTAGAGACTGCCTATATCAAGAGTGGAAAAAATGATATCCTGTTTTAAAAATGAAAACAAAGAATCTTGCAACATTATATAAAACATTTAGGAAGAAAAGATGATAGGTATATCCTGAAAAAAACCCCACTAAATAGTCTATATTCTCCAGTTTTATAACACAGATATTCTTTCTCTTTAAAGTTATCGAAGATCACAACTCTTAAGACATTTAAATTTAAATGTGTACACATTAAATGCAGAACTACTCAAGCCAGTTAGAAAATAATCCAAGTTTTTTCTTACAAAATAACAGATCATGAGAAAAACAGATGTGAAAATTTATTTAGACTAAATTAGAATGTTAAAAATTCTGTAATATTGACCCATGTAATTTACTGCCAGTACTTCTCATAAAACTAATATTTTCCTTGAAGTCTCAGGTAAATATAGTACACATATGCTGAAGTAACTGAAAAAAAATGCAAAAGGAAGGAGTAAATCTGATAAAGCGATTTCTATGTTGGTGCTAATTGCAGCTTGGTTTTCAATCACCTTTGGGCTTTTCTTTTGCAAGTATATCGTCTGGGTACAATTAGTTCTGCAGAAAAAAAGCCATGCAGTTCTCAGGACATAATTCTTCCCTGTGCTAGGAGATGTCAGATGGGTCAGCTAGAGCTGTTTTCTGCTAACCTGGAAAATTCACTGGCATTCAGACTCTTATCACAGAAGTAAATGGAACAATCCAGACTGAAGGGCCGAACCTGGCCTTAAGGCTGATTATTACGATGACATTCTGGCAAAACGTAGGATTCTTCTGCATTTTGCCCCTGTATCAAGTATAGCCTGTTACTTCCTTCTTCCATAGGAAAACACAGTAAGGATTAAAATATTACATTCTTTATTGTTTTCAACTTGTTATTGATCTTTCTGAATAAAACTAAAGGGTCGGGGGAATTAGCTACATTAAGTGCTGATAATGAGATTTAAAGTGTCGGAGTGCAGAGAGATAGCCAGATTTTCCCACCATTGTAAATAATACTATGCAACTTCACACTAATTCTGTACTTCCCTACTCAGAGCTGTCTGTTAAGCTAGGAGAGACTGCATGCATGTGTGAGCAAAGACTTTGCACAGCTGGACTCATGACTATGTGCACTTTTAGCTTTTCCAGAATACCAGGTACTGCAAAGATCAGGAACACAATGGCATTATGATAATGCAAGTTCCTGTATTAATCCCAAATGCCAGATATTAACTTTTTTTAGGAATACATTTTACAGAGTTCTCAATGCCATTTGGCAGAAAATCACTTTTTCCTAGTTTCTTCAGGTTGGTTTTGGGCTGTTGCTGTTTGTTTTTTGTTTTTAAGAGACTGATTTGGTAGTGGAACTGCAGCTGACTGGCAGACATGGTAACTGAGTGCTGCTTAACTTTCTTCTCCCTTCTGAAAGACAAATGCCTACTAGCAAAAACCCAATGGGCACATCTTTTACTGAATAGGTAAAGTAAATGCAGGTATTATCATCTTCCTGTTACTGTTCAGTTATTAATTCCATATGTAAAAATGTGCAAATGGGAGAAAAAGGCTGAGCCCTTGCAAAGCATGCAAGAAAAAATACGCAACACTCACTTCGGAACATTATAACAAAATGAGCTAGTGTATTTTATTTTGGGTAACAGCCAAGAAATCTGACATTTTGCCCAATATGGCTTTCTTCTAAATCAGAAAGTTGCATATACCTACAGTTGAGTCCACCAGCTACAGAAAATCTGCTCTATGCATCTTTAATCCACAGCAGCATCACCAAGAATACAGCTTTCAGTGGAGTTTTCAAGCTGAATTATAAGATAGAAGTTTTAAAATGTTCATTTAGAAGATTTTTATATTGTTTATATGAAAACATACAAATTTTTCATTTATACATATACTACATATAAAACTCATTGTAATCAGCAAGTATCTTCATCTGGGTATTTACCTTTGTGCATATAGCGAAAAAAGGATGTAGTTAGGGCTTCAGATGAAATATTAAAGTTCAAGACCTTTGTATATGCTAACTAAAACCTTATTTGAATAACTCAAACATTTTTTCCTGCTTTTAAAGAGAAGAGATTCAGTTTAAAAATACATTCATAAAACAAAGAGACAATTTTCTCCCTGAGACTACCAGTGTGAGTTATTTTGTGGTAATCTTTGAATGAAAAAAGACTTAAAAAGACAATAAGCTGTAGTTTTCTATATGCTGCAGCAAATTTCTCGAGCAACACTGGCATCATAAAAAGATTGGAGAATCATGCTCACTAGCTGAAAAAACATTTTCATATATCAGTTTAAGAAGAAGAAAAAACTTTAATATAGACAGGAAAGGTAATTAAGTTTTAATGAAAGATCTGTATCTGTAGTATGTATAAATGGGAAAAAGTTGGGTGGTGGGTTTTTGTGGATTTTTTTTTTTCATTTCAGACATGAATTTTATCCAAAGCAGGGTTATATGCTCAAAATGCAGATTCTTGATTTATGCAGAGATACTCAGTACAGTATTGTAACTGTTTCAAGCATTTGTTTTTCTTAATATTCACAAAAGAAATACGTAACTTGTGGGAACAGTTTCTGCTTAAATTTGATGAGAAAATGTTTGATTACAACTAGATGGCAAAGTCTCATGAGCAACAGGTGAGGAGTCAACCCCCTCCGCAATGAACAGCTCCTGGTTTGTGGCTTTTTTCATCCTCTTGTCAAAATCACTCTGCTCTGAAGGCGAGCAGCTACACTAGTTTGGATTTATTTCACACTCTTCCTTTTAAATGTTAGAAAGAGACAGTTTTTAAATTGCTACAAAGTAACAGAGTAGAATTGGGATGCATTAAACATATCCTGCCCAAACTGAAGAGAGAGTGAGAGATACATACTTTTTCCTTTTACAGTTTAAATTGTATTTATAGTAACCATGCAATTACGTTTTTTTCTGGGGAAAAGCCTTACCTGAAATCAAAGAAAACACATTGATAGGAAAAAGGGGGGAAGCATTATGTTTGTTCTACCAAAATTTATTATGTAGTCATTACAAAGTTTAAAGATTCTCTCATTTTAAATAAAAATAATAGTTATAATTACACACGTTATATAGTACCATGTCAAGTGATTCCAACAAATATAACATGAAATACAGTGCAGTTTCAAATCAGAAAGACAAATACTTTCTCATTCACAGTGTTTGACAAATTACAGGAAATCTTGTTCACATGAGGGTTTACGTAAGGTCATGCTCTTACAAACAGTCCACATCACGCTGTGCCACAAAAACAACTCATCTCTCAGAACGTGAAGTATCGGGCAAGCCACTCCTGGCGTTGTGGATCTGGTGAAGCCACTGGTGAAGCATCAGTCTGAGGAGGGCTAAATTCACAGAAAGAAAAAAAAAACAACAATTATCCCACAACTACACAAAAAGTACAAATGTTAGGAGCAAAAAAAACCTCACAGAGAACATTCAGTAAAGAACGCGTGTTTTTTCCATGGATTAATTCTCAGTGTGTCTCAGGACATGATTTAATGTTTCCCTATAGAATCTGTGATCATCCACTCCATTGGAGAGCATCAGCAGCACGGACAAGTCAGTTCAGAAGCCACGTTACAGGGTGGGCAAATAATATTTTGGAAAACATAATTTAAAGTCTCATAAACGGCTGTAAGTTTTCAGGAAGAATAAAAAGGGTTTTCTTGGAAAAGCATGACTGGTCCTCTTTTAGCATCCTTTTCCTGTGGTAAAGTTAATTTTCAAAAATATGATGCGAGCATCATATTTGTAGACATGTGCTCACGAAGACTGGTTGGCAACTGAACAAATATACACACTTTTAATACTTAACACCAATCACCAAAATCACTCACGTTGTTATTCATGCACATATTTAAAATATGCTAATATACTAGGAAAAAAACTGCTGCACTGCAAACAAGATTTGGTTCCCCCTTGAACAATTAAAATCCTCACAAAAAGAGCAAGAGAGAATAACTTCAAGTTAATTACACAATTAAGTTCCTTTATCAATAAAAATCAGTAATAAAATGATCCCTACTGTATTACTGGATAATACAGAGCACAAACCAATTTGGAATGGAAACTCCAGCATCACAGTCCATGCATTCATGCACGTGCATGTTACAGGTATCTGAGCACACTCATGCACGTCACATGCACAGGAAAAAATAAGCAACAGTACTTTTTTTTAAAACAGGTTGTTTTCTTGAAATAGATTGTTTTCCCTTTCTACTTTAGAGTCTATTATTTGTTTCCTTTTAGAATTAGTATGTGGTCTCTTGCATTAAACCAGAGGAGAGAGTAAACAACCAACTGTGGAACTGGTAATTATGCATTGCTTTAATTTGCCAACTTAGAGGTAAGAGATCAGCAGCTACTAAATACAAAGTACAGCACTTCGGTGCATTTAATATGTAGGCACATAAAGCCAGAAGATTAAAATCCTGCCTCTAAAATGCCATTTTTAAGTTATTTAATTAACTATAATATTTTGTGAGATAATTGCTTGAGACTTTAATGCTGGTTTTGGTTACTGGAAGCTCAGTATTAAGCATCCAAGCATGCACATTTCCTGTTGCTGTAGTAAGGTTACTCCTATAAAACAATCTGATATAGGCGAGGAAAGGGGAAACACAAAACATTCATGTAGCACAAAAAAATAGTTTTCTTACAGAAAAACCATTATCACATAATACTGAATAAAAGAAATTCTATGCTAATATCAATTCCTAAATGACAATCAGTAGATAACACAAACATTAAAACAATTGTTCATATATGTAAACAATTGGAAGCACATGAATTCTGTTAAGGTATCTAAAGAGGTTTTCAAAGTTCAAGACTTATGAAAAAGTGAGAGAATACTTCACATTTCAACAAGGTCTACAATAAAAAGGAATACTATAAAGAGGTTACAAATATAACGCAAAAATTAAAAATGCCATAAGAGTACTTGTACCTCTTAAAGGTTCGTAAAGCAAGTGGGATTCAGCTCAAGAGGAATGCAAAATTTTCCTGAGTTAAGCAAAAAAAAAAAAAAAAAAAAAAGATTGGTGAGGCAGTGCTCACCTCAAAAACGTCTTGGGCTCTTTGGGTGGCATTGGCTGTGGTAGTGGTTTGCTGCTGTTGAACTCAATATCGTGGATGGGTGAGTTAGGAATGGGGTCCAGGCGGTTAGGATGTCCATTGCCCACCACTCCGCTAGATTCCAGAGCACTTAGATTGGGGACACTCACAAACCTGTTTGTTGATTTATCGTTCTTCTTCTTTTGCTGCATTAAAAATAACAAATGTAAGGAAGGCTTCTTGCACCAGGACAGATGAGGAAATTTGCAAATTTGAAAGCTGTATTGATGGCTGATTTGGGATTTTTTTTGAAGGAGAGCAATTGGGACAGATTGGGTTTTTCTTCCTACTTTAGTTTTACTATTTGCTTTGACCAGAACCAAACACCACAAATTTTCACAGAAAAATCAAATTTCTGATCAAGTTGATTAAGTTGTTAAGACTTAGTATAATAATCAATGAATATATTATATGAGATCTTCCAATATAACCTTTTGCTCTGTTTAAGACATCGGAGATAGGAAGTTTTCCACAAAATTGTCATTTAGTCTGTTAAACCTTTCATGGTTACTTAAATCTTTCCTTGATATCAGTGAAACAGCTCTGCTGTCAAATGTAATTAACAGCAAATTTCAGTGACAAAAAAGTGAATCTCTCCAACAGGTTTCACCCCATCACTGAGGCACATTTTGGTAACTGGAACATGGAACCTAGAAAAGCAGCTACATTTCTTTTAAAGCAATTACGCCCTCATAGTTAGCAAGCATTATAGCAATACTGCTAAAGAGAAAAAGATTATTGTTTAGGAGTTCAGTTTCTTGCACAAGGAAAAGGCCAGGCTTCTAACACTACTACAGCTGCCACTTCTAGACACCAGATGGCACAATTGAACACTTGTTTTCTTAATATTCTCTATACTCCTACTGGTAGTATTTCAAAGGACTCAAAATACTGAAGAATTTTATTTTTATATCACTATTTTACTCTCCACAACACATCATGCAAAGGAATAAGTATTTATCCTCTCTAATTTTACAGATATTTTAATGTAGAAGGATGCTTCAAATAATTCTATAGCTTTTTTTAAATTGCTGTGACAGAATGCCATGTGTATTTTCTGACTTCTATCAAATATTCCATGTCGGCAATAAAATATTAATATTTTAAAAACTTTATTTCCAAGAATAGGATTTTCAAATGAATTGATTTTTTTCTCATGAATTATGTATTATTTGAATATATAATAAATACTTTCATTCAGTTATACATATGCAACCCTAACAAAGCAGCTGGGAGATAAACCTGTTATGGGCTTATGAACTACATGCATTTGAACTAAATAAAGTGAAAGACAAGTGGAATCTTGTGTTGTTTCTACATAATATTTTTCAGCAGAATTCCACTTGAAACAAAAGAGCTGCTCTATTTGAGGGTGGGCACAAGTTCAAATGGAGACAGACAGAGTCTTATTGTTTGTTTGTACTTTCTTCCACTTAGCTCTCTGCTAGCTTTGATTTCAGTGCCTGACCTCTCCAAAGTTGGCAGATGCAAATACTAGTAATTGTAGCCACACTGGTGCATGTGTTTATCAAAATACAATTAAAAGACCCCAACAATTGAACAGAAAGCTATAATAGAAAAAAGCCTTTTTTAAGCATCACAGTGAAAGATCATTAGCTGCAAAGGATTAAACTGAGATTGTCCAATACACTTTACTACTTCTGTAGTAGCTGAAGAAGCCAGAAATAACAATATGGTGGAAAAAAATAGTTTGGAAAAAGTAACCAACTGTATGTAAAATACATCTGCAAGGTAATATACGCTGTAATTACAACGGTGTGTTAAACACTGTAGGTAAATCTGTGTGCTTCATAGGTGGCTCATTTCTGGAAAATGTATATTATCCATATAAGTGCTTAGAAAAAAACCTACAGTTTATATTTTATTCTCTATAAGACAATCTATGCTTCTGAAGCAGTCAAATCTGGAAAGACAAAATTGTGTGTATTGTTTCCATGAAATTCATGCAAAGTATTAAGAAACTTCAGATGTAACAATGTAATACTAAATAGATCCACTGCATAAATTAGAGAAGCTGTAATTCATACTGCAATGGCTTTAATTTTGCATTAATATGCAAAGCCTGTAGTAACTCCCAAATTCTGTCTTTTTATTAAAAAAAAGAGAATGAGATTTTCAGTTTCTTTGTAATTCATTCTCCGATAACACAGTACATGCTTTGACAAAATAAAGAAACATAGTCCACAGCTCATGAAATGAGAGATCAAAATGTTCTGGCATACAAGACAGTTTTAAAGTCTAAACAGTTTTAAGTGATAGAAGCATGTTATAAAAATATATGAATTATTACTACGGAAATCTGATGCTGAAGTACTTTTCCCAAACACTTCAGATTTCCCACAAAGCACAAGCTTATATACTTGATGGTCACATTTCACATCTTCATAAATGAGTGGTTCAGACAAACTTCTGAAATTTTCAAACAACCTTTATCACATAAAGCATTCAAATTGTATCTGGCAGTCCTGGTATTGTCACTATTGGGCCCAAACTAAGTTCTTTCATGCAGTTATGCATAAAAGTTAGGCATCCACAGATAAGTTTGTGAGAGCTGCCGGGCTCCTGAAAAACGCAGGAGAACACTGACAATTTGCTGCAGAGTTTGTGCAGAAGTGGGAAATACGCTGATCTGATGTAAAACTACATTAAGGCTTAGCTAGATAACACAGCCTGATCTCAAATAATGGAGCCAGATCTCCTTTTAAATAACGGAGCCTGAACCTTGATCACTGAAGCTCTTGGGCATCTGAGCTGCTCATGTTGTGCTCCTTGGGTTGCCCTCTGCTGCAGAACTTTCCTGAGTTCTTCTGCCTCTACAGCTGGGACAAATCTCTTCCCTTTCCATGCAGGCAAAATAACCTATGGGTTATCACAAGGAGGAAGGAAATGTCAGAGGACTCATTCTTACTCCTGAGATGGTGAAAAGAAATAGAATTAAGTTACCCTACTGCAGTCTATTCACATTCCTCATGAGGGAATGCTGCTGGCTTTTGAAGTGACAGGGAGGCTACTATGCCTGCTTGTACAGTAGCCTTCACTGGCTGCTATTCAGCAGGACGGAGAGAACTGGAAAAGGTTGCTATTGAAGTGTTTTCACTCATATAGGCGGTGGCAATAACTGAGAAGGCTAGAGACTGACTTCTATCTCCTGCTGCCTGGAGTCCACACCCGGTTTGTCACTCCAGTTCTCCAGTATTACTCCTGTCTTTCTCCACTCAGACTCATTCCATGCCCTTCTCATACTTTTCCTCTTTCCCTTTTTACCCTTATTCCCTTCCTTCAGCATCCCCGCTCCCTCTATCTAATGGTCTTCCATCCTGGGCACCATGTAAGAAATGAAATTGCCCTTGCACTTTGCAAAATAACCAAGAAAAATTATGAAACTGAAACCTTACGGGTGTCACTGTTCTCTATTATATGCTACAATCCTGCCCTCTGTTGCCTTTCTGTCACTGCTATTTTGATTTTGTAGTTTTGTGAGAAGGAACTGTGTTTTATGTAACACATGTCTAGCAAATTAGGCAACAATACCAGTGGATCTCTCAACAACAGAAAAGAAACAAACCTACACAAAAATAAGTAGAGACAACTGGAAAACTATGTTCCTTGTTTTGGACATGTCTTTTAAGAGTGATACATGTATACACACAGGCACATACACATCTATTTCTTCTTTTTACTATATCCTAAGTTTAGATTTCTTTTTCTTCACTTTAGCAATGAAGTCCATGGAACATACCTTCACCAATGGATTAATAACACCAACATTAGGGCTTGCATTAAACATTTTGTTGTAGTTAGTCTCCCTGTTAACTAGCTCCAGCTGACAGAACTTTTTGTCCTCCTAAAAAGAAGAACAAATAGAAACTTCTTTTTATGCATTTTCAATCAGTTAGTGGCCAAATCTGCCCATAAAGTGATCTCAAATAAATTTATGTTTACATTTTAAAGGAAACTGGTAATTCTAAAAACTGCATTTCACATTTAATATGTTTTATATATTACTATATGTAATGATCTAAATAAATTCTATTTATGCAGTTCTGCTGCAGTTTTACGCTCCTGCGAGTGAGCGTAGCCTAATGGACTATGCACTGGGAAAGACTCAGTTTAGTTAACTTCCCATCTCTAATTAATTTTAATTTCCTCATTCCTTCTTGCTTCTGAATCAGGATCTAATCAGACTGATACGAGTCAAGGTGTTATGCTCTGAATTCGGGAAGCTCAGTGGATCAGGAAATTGATTTTAGAAACCTCATAGAAGAGACTGTTTCTTATATGGCTTACTTGGCTGACTTATTCCAGGACTGGAGATAGGAGGCATCTGATCAAGGTCATACTGAAGTATTTTTTTTAACAATGTATTATGCTGGATTGTGCAAAACTCTCTGTATCTAATTAGTTTTACTATTATGAGTCATTGGAACCACGGGAACAATGTGTTAAAAAATATGAATAACAAGCTAGCAGGATTGGTTCTTTAAATACATTTCAAACACTTTGAATTAGATTAACTTTTGTATCTGTCAAGATATTAAACCAAGAGAGCATAAAAGTCTTACAATCAATTTCTTTATGAGTTGGTCCCGCTCTGCAATTAGGTCTTTCAGTTCTGAGATAAGCTGCAAATCTTCTGGTCTTGATTCTCTGTTTTTATATTTTTCTTCCATTTCTTCTAAACTTTATAGGAAAGAAGAATACCCCCTTTAGCCTGATCCAGCGTTAAATGATGAGTGAATAGTCACATCTTTGATTAGTATAAAAGAGAGTTCAGAAGTAAAAACAGAAGAGGACTTTCATATCACCTTGAAGAAAATGAATTTCTATGTTATCATTGAGTTTTAGCTAGCTAAAAAAAAAAAAAAATCAACAATAACCATAACTAATAATCTGGGCAAAATTCTAAAAGCTTAACATCTGTCTTGTGCATGCAGTACTAGGTGTTTGAAAAAAGGCCTCTTGGAAGTCAGACTGAAAATAAGGCATTCAAAACCATAATATGGACAGGAAAATTACAGAAGACATATTTAAGATTGATTCTGACGTAAAATATAGGGACTACATTGCATTGCATTTAATATTAATGTAAATTTTAAAAACTGGCTATTCACTTTCTTGATGAGGAAACCAAACAGTGTCATTTTTCTTTTTATAGATGACTGCTCTGAATAAAGATTCATGCTTGTGATACTGGAGAAACTGGATAGACAGACAAGGCTGGCACTGTTTTCCTCAGTTCATGTGGAACATACTGGAACAAAGATATCCAAGAACAGTGAAGACTAATTGGTAACTAATTCCTCTCCACAAAAGCAACTTAGTACCATTAGAGATGAAATAAAGGAATGAGCTGTAAAAGAAAAGCAGTAACACTTGGATATTAGGATATCTGGATTAAGAGAAATGTAACAATTGATAAACATTTGAAAAAAAATAGAAGGAAATTTGAAATGCCTGGTGGGAAAGCATTAAAGGAGAGAAGTGAAATAAGCCAACTGAGAGAGGAATTGTACAAGTAACTGTAAATATCCTTGTTTCTTCTTAAAGAACATGTTTTGAAGACATGACAATTTCAAATGACTGTCTCTTTGAAACATAAATATAATGCTCATGATGCTAAACTGTTCTAAAGGAAACTACTAAAACATTTGTCTCACATATTCAGCCCTCATGTAGATAAGTGAACCAAGTTTCAGAACAGATTCAGGAAATTTAACAAATTTAATGAAAAAAGAATTTTTTAAAAATCACAAATAAACCCTGAGAAAAATCTGTGAATTTAAGGTGTCTAAGTCAGCTCAAACATAATTCCACAAGACACCTGGAAGTAGACATAATGATAAATATTTTCCCTTCAGTAGCAGCTATGTGATTTTTACTTTGAGTTGCATCTGGAAAAACAGTTCATATTAAGTTATATTTATAACCTTCAAATAACCTGTACATAATCTGATGAGATTATGTAATGTATTTACATAAAACATTATGAATGTGATCAACATGACTGTTTTTATTTGCAGAAAAGGCATTTGACTCAGCAGAACAGAAAAATGCTCAGCTGGCTTAATTTTGTGTATACATTTTATGCTGGGTTAAGCTATTTTATACAGATCCCCAGAGTATAGTACACAGTTACGAACAGCTGTCATTTTATTTTCAGGTATTTCAGAGACTGTTTTCTTTCTGTTTCAAAGAGATAATATGTAATTTAAAGACTCTAGTTGTAGAGCCTAATTAATGATACCCACTCTCAATTACTGTTCTCAATTACAATTTCATAAACGTTCATGAGGCCATGCTTTAGGTGAGGACAAACCTGGAAACAGTCATTTAAGAAATAGCTGCATAAAACTCTTCTGGGTTTTTTTACATAGTTTCCTTTTTTGATAGCTCCTTGCTTCAGTGGAAGTAGAAAAAGGTAACACACTGAAAGCCAAGTCAGGGTACCCTGGATAATGTTTGCTGTCTTTAGGCCAATGGCTGCTTCCTCATAGCTCTAAGCTGAGCAAGAGCCAGGAGTAGGCAACCAACTAAATTCAGAAAATTTCAGGACACTGAAAAACAAAAAACTTCATGGGAGAAAAAGTTAGGGTAAAGAGTTCCAAACCCTAGTTCTGGTATGTTTCTCATACAAGATAAATGCAGTAAACAGAAAGTTCTTTATGCCTGATTTACTGAAAGGCAAGTTACCACATTTATCAGGGCACAGGAGTGTGCAAGTGGGCAATTACAAAGACGATTACAATTTTATACCCATTGTATTTGAAGACAATTACTGAGTGCTTATTATCAAGAAAGAATTAGATGAGTTAGGCTTTATCATCCATTTTTAATTGATATTTACTTTTAAAAGTTTCCATTCATATACTTAGAACCAATTATTTTCTCTGACATAAATTTTTTGTGCTGCAAATACAAATCCCTCACTGACAACTTTGTGTCAGGAAGTCCTCAACGCACTACGAAGCCTCAGACAGAAACCCTGACCAAATGGGTTACGTCACAGACAGTATGAAGGGTGTGGAAGACAGGAAAACACCCACTAGATGACACACTACATCACTTCTGCTCAGAGGTGGTCTAACCCCAGGTAACATTTTGACTTGGAGACACTCTAAGTATTCTGTTATTGTTATGCTCATATAATTCATTTCAGACACTAATTTTCCTTATGTTAGCAAATCTGAAAATGTTTGCATCACTCATGTGCTATAATCAGACTTCTTAATAGCAAATGCTGTACTGTGTATAAACTTGTTGAAGAAACTCTTGTGTTCTCAAAAAAGATGTATTAAAGTTTGAGAAAATAAATTTGAAATAATGCTTTCGCCAATTTTCTAAGAACTGCACAGATTTTAATATCTTTCCTACTCGAAATTTTTCAGTCTCAAATCCCTAACAATTTATCTCACTAAATTCCCCTAAAGCTTATAGAATGGTGTTGCCTAAAGAACGCAAGATTAGGCTCCATACTTGACTGAGGTTTTTGCACATCTGCATCTCTGCAATATCTTCAGCAATTTACGGACACCAGAATAAACTATTCACTCAAACGCAGCTACATACAAATTTTTTAACGCAACAAAACTTACGAAATTTGTAAAGCTGAATTAATTTCCTTGAGCAGCTCTTGGGTCTTATTAAAATCTGCCAGCATGCTTTGTTTCTCTCTGATGTGATCTGCTGTCAAGACATCCAACTCTTTCTCATGTTTCTTGCTTAAATCTTGCTCATATATCCTGTTTAATTTATTTTTTGTTAAAAAAAGAGTTATTCTAAAATCAGACTTGTTTGTTCATCATGATTTTCTGCCATGCTTCTAAGGGCTTTTACACAGTATCAGACAACACAGAAGGAATTACTGATTCATCAAATCCCACTACTTACTCTCCTCCAATCTTCTAGCTTATTTCATGGAAAATGCATCTCCTTTAATGCTTTTTTAAATAAAGAAACGTAATGAATTTTTTTTAAAAAAACAACACCAAAACAACACTTGAGCAGACTGTTACTAAAATATGCCAAAATGTATTGCTGAAATGCAGCTTAACTGTATGGTAATATTCACTAACTTTACTAGTAATGAGCACAGCTTTTTCTAAAGAAGACTAAATGATATATAACACCACTTGATTAAGAGGATAAGTTGAAAGCCTCAAATGGTAAAATTTCTTAAGTAAAATAATTCATGAAACAAAACACATTTGAGTTTAGAGTGGAAAAATTCATACCTGATCTGTTGGTTGGATTCAGTTCGTATTCTAAGAACTTCTTTCCCTTTAAACTCTAATTCCTTGGTCAATGCACTTATATTTTCATGAAGATGCAGAATCTCTTTGTCCAGTTCAGCTATATGATGGTCTCGGTGTCTCAGTTCATCTTGCAGATCTGATATTCGGCATAAAAATTCTTTCTCCTATGATGTAAGTAGCAGCAGAAGAAAGTATTTTAAATAGACTTGTCTCTCAGAAGCACAATACTTGATTTCGGAATATAACAGCTGAGCAGAATTTTCCATTCAATAGACAATTTTTTCAGTTTTGATGCTGACACAAATTATAACTAAAACGGAGCTGTTTTTTATTGTGTACAAGTAGAAATAAAGAAGAAATCAAAGTTATGTAACAAACAATTTCCACTGGTGAGAAAATTTAAAATCTGTCATTGTCATTGCCTGTTAAAGTTCGCATAGCTCATCACATATTCCTTTTGCCCACACATACAACAAAAAAACCAGATACCACTAAGAATCAGGGTACTGGACATACAGCATTTTCTAGCTCTTCAACGTATGATATGGAGAAACTGTTTTTCCCTGTACAGCCCCATACAATGGGACAAAATAGTTCATGATGTGTGCCCTGCACCAACAAACACTATGGCTCAGAAGTTTCCTGTCTTACTGTGCTGGTTTTGGCTGGGATAGAGCTAATTTTCTTCATAGTAGCTAGTATGGGCTATCCCAGCCAAAACCACCATACTTATATATATGGGTCATGAATATCTCACAGCAGAATACATGCTAAATAATTTATATACTATTTATATTGTGCTCAATAAATCAATAAAAGTCATTATTTTTGCATAAGAAATTCCAATGAAGTTAACATCTGAGAAACTCATCTGGAACCCATTCCAATGGTTTTGGTAATGATTCTCCTCGGTTTAGAAAAAGTCTGTAATAATTTTCAGAGTCTTCCATTTCTATCTATTCCACTTCTTACAGTTTCACAGTAATGAATGACCATATAGTTTTCACAGAGAGAAAATCAGCAGATATTTCAAAGTAGTTTTATGTATAATTGTGCTTTGTGCCTTTGTGCATCCAGAAAATACAAATATATCCTAAAGCACAAATTTAATAGGACATCTTTAAGAACAGACCTTTACACATAGCTCTCTACCTCCCTATAGAAAGATTATATTAAAGTTATAAGAAAAAGCAGTGGAAAATTTGTATCCACATAATTAAATATTACAAAAATAGCAAACATAATCATCCTGCTCAGACCTCTCTGCATCTAGTTTAGCTCTGATCCTATGAACTGATGAGCATTCTAACACAGGAAAACACAATTAATTGCTTTGCCCTCAGTACAACTAAAGCTCGTGCAGATCATTGTACCGAGGCCAAAAGTACATGGCATTGCTCTTGTAATTTAAACTTTCTTTCTTCTGACACTTCCTTTAGGTGTCTCACTCTAGGCCTAAACCCAGGACTGAAACTATATCCTCCTAAATCCTGCATGTTTTCGTTCACTGCTGACAGCACCACATTTTTGCCTGTAGTGCTCACACACTTTTAAACCAGCAGGGAAGAGAAAAAGAAGGGCTGATCTTTGACTGTCTCTGGTTTTGTGTAAAGGCTATATCTGACTAAACCTGTTTCCTCTGTTAATATATTTCTAAAACCACTCCACCTCCTTGATGCTGGACTATCAGTAAATCAGTCCTGAAAAGCCTCTTATATAGTCAAAGAAAGAAATAATTTTCTGGTTCTCTTACTTCCAGGAGTCTGGCTTTCTTTTGATAGAGATCAGGCTTTGAATTTTTAGTTACTACTGAAAAAAATTATTGTGTATGAAGCACAAAATGAAAGATAAAAGTGAATTAATCAGTTTGGTGCTGAAAGCAAAGGTAGCCCATACTGGCTTTGGGATTTGAGGGGTGGTTGTGTTTTTTCTGTGTTTGGGTGCGGTTTTTTTAACAGTTGCAAACTGTTACATCTTCTTCTCTGCTTTCTTTAGATGCTAATTCACCTTTTCCAATTTGGTTCCTGGAAAAAAAGATACTAAGCTACCTCTTAAATTTGATGCAATCATTTGGTTTTAAGCAACCACTTCTCAGCCGTATTACTTAGGCTTTAGAGAGAAACTTTTTCCTTTTTAAGTCCTGCCGGCAGCTGAGGACGAGTAGAATTTTGCGAGAATCGTCACTTTCCTCCCACTGAAAGCCAGTGTGCTCCCAGACACTTGCACAATTCTGAGAGGAAACTGCTTTGATGCGGGAGCCTCTACTAGGCTTTGAATGATGTTTGTTGAAGGAAGAAGCTAAGCAAGGAGGTTTAGGTAAACTGGTAGGGATGCATTATCTGCTGGTGCTGGCTGACTTTGAAGGATTACATGTTGTTCGCAAGAGTTCTTGCCTCCATCTAAGAGAAAACAAATATGGACTATGCAGCTTTACAGTCAGTTGCCAGCAATGCCTCCTACCTGTCGCCTGCCGAGTTCTATGCTTCTTTCTAGCTCCATTTTGGCAGCTACCAGTTCTTGTTGATGGTTGTGCCTTAGCTGGTCAATTGCTGCTGCATGTTGATGATTTAGCTCTGAGCGCAAGGAAGCTAGTTAGCATGAACAAAAAGAAGAGTTTATTTTGCAAATGTTTACATTAATTAACAATAACAGTCCAGCTCCTTCAAGTATTGCTGCTGACCTAACACACACTGTACATCAGCTAAGCAACTGTCCTGTCATTCTATTCCTGTTACTTTCTGAAACATTCTCCATCATGAAATTTGGCCACTAACTCCTTCCAAAAAACTTAAGGGTAAGATTTTTCAAAAGTGAACAGTTTGGGCTTACCTGTTAAAAGCTTATACTGATTTTAAGAGGAACAACTAGGTCAACATTGAATGACTCTGAGATATACTACAGTGTTATAATATACACACACGCATAGATACATATATGTGCGTGTATATTTGTATGAGTAGAAATAACGTTTTGGGACCCACTTCCAAATTCAAAAATAGTATACCTAACATAGCTTTTCCTTCATCCTCCAGCTCAAATCGTAGAGTCTGAAGTTCCTGTTCCATCTCCAATTTGAAACCTTCCATGGCTTGTTTATGTGTTTCTTTCAGCGCCTGTAGTTCTTCCGAGTGCTTCTGTTGTAAACGTTCTTCTAATTCCTATGAACTCAAAATTGATAAAATTTATTCTGTACCAGCTCAGGGAATTTATAAGATATTAAACAATAAACAACTGGCAACAAAAAGTAGGCACTGGCATACTCTAGAATTATTAAAAATGCACTAATATTACTCATATTTTCTTCTCTCACTAAGTTATTTTTTTCTTTTCAGTGGCTGCCAGTTATCAAGATTATCTGTGCACAAAACCGCTGTTCTGGTCACAGTTGGAAAAGATAAAAAAAAAAACAGTCTATGGATATATTTGCAATAGCAAAGAATGTGATAAGGTGGAGATCCATTGATGGGTCTAGTGTGCACGCAATACACATTTGGGGATTTTTGCTCCCCACTGACACTCATGTTTATTCTCTATTGAAATGTATGAAGCATAATGCTCCTGGTGTACATCTTCTAGTTTCATTTTGAACAAAAGGAATCCTCCTTGTGTGCTCCAAGACCAGTCTATGATGTGAATGAAAGTACATTAAGTGGGGACAATGGGAAAATTAATTGCAAAGGTACACTCTAGATCTGAACTTAAAAAAAACTTTCGACACACACCCTATTAAGTACCATTAAGTATCAAGTACTGCCAAAATTTCAATTTTAAATCTGGTTTAATCAAAGTTTAAAAAAAAAACCTTGGGTGTGACATTGTTCTGGACGTGAAAATTGTCTTGTAAGTTGCAGAACACAGTTTATACAATTTTTAACATAATGAAAATATAAACTACATTTCAACAGGAGTCAATTGACAGGAAATATCAGAAAACACATGCAAAATTAGGTAAGTATAATGGAAAATGCAGAGAAACCTATTCCAAGTCAAAACTAGAATATAATGTTATGGATAACTATGTCAAACTACTGTAAAGAAATGTGTGTGTTGATAATAATTTTATATATATATATGCATATACTGGTAGAGTATAAAGCAAGACATGAAACAATGCCAGTATTAGAGATGATTTTCAATATGTCTTAATCAGATTTAAATGGATAAGAATGTTACTACAAGACATCAGCTGAAAAGGAAATTTAGTAGTTATGCAGATACTTTCCTTTACTAATTCCAACTGTGTACATAAATTGCTAAAATGGCGACATTGCCTACATAATTCAGAATATCCATATGAACATGCCTTTTGTTCTTGCTCTTTTGTTTCTTCCATGTTTTGAAAGGCAAGGATATGGGCTTCCTGAAGTGACTTATGCCTTTGCTGATGCTCCTCTTCTAACTCCTGGATCTCCTGAGTCAGCCTCTGTCGCTCCTGACTGAACTGGGCTTGTAGCTGTTGCAAAGAGCTCTGTGACTGGGAAAGCTGCATCTCCAGATTCTGCTTCAGTAAGGAGATCTAACCCACAACAGAACAGCAAATATCCATTAGTTATTAATATTAACATCAACTCTGAAAAAACCATTGAAAAGAATATAACACTTGAAATTTTAAAGCCAGAACGTTAACTAAAAGACAGACAAGCAATGTCATCCATCTACTGAATTTGTTGTTAATATTATATCTCAAAGATTATATTTAAATAGTTTTGTAAGGGTTCTCGCATCTATCAGTTCATACTACTGCACCACCTATAACAATTTGTCACGGCCAAATAATCAAAATTCACTTCTAGGTTTTGTAGAAAAGTCAATAAAAATGACACTATCAAGGTCTGAAATCAAACGCTTGACCTTTAACATAAACTATACTTCAGGGGAACATCACGTCAATTCTGTAAGGAAAATCCTGCAGTTGATACAGGAGGATAGCCTGTAACATCTAGATTGATTGATTTTTTTGTATCTTTTGATATGATATGGTCCAATCTTACTGGTAGTTTTCTCATTTAAAAAGAAATGGTAGCATACCACTCTACATCACAAATAAAATGTCACACTTGATGGGTTCCCCACACACACTTATTTTTGTTAGTTCAGTAATACTATGAGTGATTTTTCTGCTGGCTTTCAAGATCTAAGATCTAAGCAATCTGAGTCACAAATACTAATTTTTTTTAGAAATACTTGATTTTACAAATGACGTTTTTCACCCAAAGAGCATTTTAATACATTAGAGTACACAGTACTCCTTGAAAAGTCCCATTTTCTTTTTATAATAATGATATACTTTGTTCTTCACATCAGCTAGCATCTTTTCAAACCGAAAATACGAAATCTGTATTCCCTTTATAGCAAAACACAAGAGAGATACCCTCCAATTCTGGAAAACAGATTTAACCGAAAGAGAATTTTGCTACAGTGACTCGAAGGAAAAATAAAATTGCTATGTAACAAAGAATTTGAATCAATAAAGATACTTTTCAAGCCTCAGAGCGTTACATAAAATTTAACTATAAATGAAAGTCCGATAGTGTCATTTGATTCAGCATATATTAAAATTATGATAAATCAATAACGACATTGCACATCAATTTATTCATTTACAGAACATTAAAACCCACCACTTAACAAAAAATTAATAGCAGCATACGAAGGACAACTTGCAGCATGAACAGTACTGTCGAACATGTGTTGTTTTTTTTTCAGAAGGACACAGCTTAAGCAGATTTGAAAGAAAAAAGCCACACTTAAAGGAAAATTAGCACTTAAATGAAACAAGCAAATTAATTTGAATGAAATAAGCATGGCTCGTTGCATTTCAAACTCATCAGGTGTTTGTGGCTGGGCATATATACTCTACCCTCTAAATATACTGTATCAACAGTATTTTACTTCAGATACCTTTGAAACAGATTAGCTACAAATGAAGGAGTACAGTGAAGGCCTGTACTACATTCTGTAATTGGAACTATACATGTAAACCCTTTTACTAAGTACATTAAATATAAATATCACATACAAATTGTACCGTGTCAGACCAAAGGTTTGTCTAATCTCCTGTTCTGCCTCCAGAAATAGCCAACCCGGGTTATGCAGGGAAAACAAGGCCAAGCAATAAACGTAGGAATCTTGACTCCAAAGTCTACCAGCATCCAGCAATTTTTCTTAAACCAGAAGAGGTATTTGGGGGCAAATTCATGGAAGAAATATTAATTAAATACAACCACTATCTGAATGCTTAAAAGCTTTTAGTATCCACAATATCCTGTTGCAAGTTCTACATAGATGTGCCAAACTGACATGATGACCTCTAATACTTGTAACGGAAAGGAGTCAAAAGAAGTTCCCTTTTCATTTACTCTGCTCAACTCATGTTTCTGTGTATCTCCATCGTTTCACTTATTACACCCTTTTCCATACAAAACAGTTGTGGCTTAATGAGTCACTCCCTATATGAAAGCTATTTCATATCTATCATCACATTTCTCCTACTTCTGCACCTTTTCTACTATGTCTTTTTAAGATTAGGAGACCAAAGCAGCATAAGGTATTTAAAATGAGAGTAAACTCTGGTTTTATATAGTAGTTTATATGGTTTTATATGTTATGGTCTCTGTTTCTCTCCTATATTCCTAATGTTTTATTTGCTTTTATGACTCCTACTGAGCACTGATGTGATATTTTCATGGAATTACATATCATAGTCCCTGAACCTACTCTCTATTGTAACAGCTCAAGGCAAGGATCATCATTTTACACAAGAAGTTAGAATTTGTTTTTCTTTCCTTGTGCCACTTCGCATTTATCTACACTGAATTTTATCTGTCATTTTATCGCCAAGTCCCTTGGCTTTTTACAGCTATTCTATAATTCTTCAGTCTTTGTCCTTCCCACCCTGAATAACTTTTTATAACCTGCAAACTTTCCCACCTTACTTATTCATAAACAACCTGCAAAAGAAAATACGTTGAACATCCATGTAACTCCACTGATAATCTGCTTTCACTGTGGTAATGCTGCATTTAATACCTATCTTTCAACCACCTTCTTATCTATACAAAAACTTCCCTCTCGTATCACGGAGTTCTAGTTTCCTCAGAAGCCCCAGAACTTTTTGGCTGATCTCCTTCAACATACCATGGCCAGGGCTGCCATGCTGGTCAGACAAACCAATAACACAACCACACTTTGTACTCTTTCTTTTCAACCCTAGAAACTCACTCCACTGATGTGGTTAGTTTCCACCATGCAACTGCCAGCCTGGCCAGCTCTGCATTTTCATCTATGCATCATCATCTGGTATTGCAATGTGCTATTGTCTTCCTTCTCCAGAAAAAAAAAATAGATCTATCTTATCTAAAGTCCCCTGTGATCTACTCACATCCCCATCTACTCTAATTCATCCCACATCCACTGTTGGGCCCTTTTCTCTTTCCACACCTTTCTGTAACCTCCTACCTACCTGAGTCCTTCTTTTCACTCATAAGCCTTGCCTTTATAAAAAGAAAAAAAAAAACACAAAAAGGAACCCTACAGAGGGCGGAAGCAAGGACAGGTAGCCTGGGAGAAATTGTCCAAGTAGCTGGGGATCAGGTTAAAAAGGCCAAAGCCCTGACAGAATTAAATCTGGCCAGGGATGTGAAGAGCAACAAGAAAAGCTTCTATAGGTACTTTGGTGATAAAGACTAGGGAAAACACGGGCCCTCTCCAGAAGGAAACTGGTTACTCAGGATATGGAGAAGGCTGAGGTACTCAATGACTTTTTTTGCCTCAGTCTTCACCAGGAAGTGCTCACCCAAGATGCAGAAGGCAGAGGCAGGAACTGGGAGAATGAACAAGCACCCACTGTAGGAGATGATCAGGTTTAAGACCATCTAAGGAACCTGAAGGTGCACAAGTCCATGGGACCTGATGGGATGCATCCACGGGTCTTGAGGGAATTGGCAGATGAAGTGACTCAGCCACTATCCATCATATTTGAGAAGTCCTGGTGGTCCGGTGAAGTTCCCGCTGCCTGGAAAAGGGGAAACATAACCTCCATTTTTAAAAAGGGAAAAAAGGAAGACCCAGGCAACTACAGCCCAGTCAGTCTCACCTCTGTGCCCGGCAAGATCATGGAGCAGATCCTCCTGGAAACTAAGCTAGGGCACATGGAAAATAAGGAGGTGATTGGTGACAGCCAACAGGGCTTCACTAAGGGCAAATCATGCCTGACAAATCAGGTGGCCTTCTATGAGGGGGTTACAGAGTTGGTGGATTAAGGGAAGAGCAACTGATGTCATCTACCTGGACTTGTGCAAAGCATTTGACACTGTCCCACATGACATCCTTGTCTCTAAACTGGAGAGATGTGGATTGGATGGATGGATGGATGGATGGATGGATGGATGGATGGACCACTCAGTGGATAAGAAATTGGCTGGATGGTCACACTCAGAGTTACAGTCAACAGCTCGATGTCTAGGCGGAGAGCAGTGACGAGTGGTGTTCCTCAGGGGTCGGTGTTGGGACCAATGCTGTTTAACATCTTTGTCGGAGACATGGACAGTGGATTGAGTGCACCCCCAGCAAGTTTGCCAACAACACCAAGCTGTGTGGTGTGGTTGACACGCTGGAGGGAAGGGAGATGCCATCCAGAGGGACCTGGACAGGCTGGAGAGGTGGGCCTATGCAAACCTCATGAAGTTCAGGGTCCTGCACATGGGTCAGGGCAATCCCAAGCACAAATACAGGCTGGGCAATGAGTGGATTGAGAGCAGCCCTGGGGAGAAGGACTTGAGGATGTTGGCTAATGAGAAGCTCATGACCTGGCAATGTGCACTTGCAGCCCAGAAAGCCAACTGTATCCTGGGCTGCATCAAAAAAAGCATGACCAGCAGGTCAAGGGAGGGGATTCTCCCCCTCTACTCTGCTCTTGTGAGACCCCACCTGGAGTCCTGTGTCCAGCTCTGAGGTCCTCAACATAAGAAGGACATGGACCTGCTCGAGCAGGTCCAGAGGAGGCCATGAAGATGATCGGGGGGCTGGAGCACCTCCCTTATGAGGACAGACTGAGAGAGTTGGGGTTGTCCTGCCTGAAGAAGAGAAGGCTCAAGAGAGACCTTAAAGCAGCCTTTCAGCACCTAATGGGTACCAACAGGAAAGATGGGGAGGGACTCTTGATCAGGGCATGTAGTGGTAGGACGAGGGGTAACAGTTTTAAACTGAAAGACGATAGATTTAGGTTAGATATAAGGAAGAAATTCTTTACTGTGAGGGTGGTGAGACACTGAAACAGGTTGCCCAGAGAGGCTGTGGATGTCCCCTCCCTGTAAGTGTTCAAGGCCAGGTTGGACGGGGCTTTGAGCAACCTGGTCTAGTGGAAGGTGTCCCTGCCCATGGCAGGGGGGTTGGAACTAGATGATCTTTAAGGTCCCTTCCAACCCAAATCATTCTATGATTCTATGATTTATTTCCTGTTTCTCTGGAGACTACACCTCATGAAAACCAGACCCTGTCTGGAGGTCTAGTTTTGCTCTGTGCTGCTAGGTAACTCTTATGTTTCTTTAGATTACCTCTATTCCTATTTAGCCACCATAAATTCTCATGTTTGTTGGGGTTTTTTTGTTTGCTTCCCTGAGGCCACTACTGCGACTTGGGTATAGCCCCTCTACTCCTTCTCTTCCATCCACCCCACACTCTAGTATCTCTCCCCCTCCTCCTCCCCTCCTTTGCTCTTTTTCTTCCTCCTAACTCCATTTTTAGTATCATAGGAATGTGCAGTTAGGACAGTCTTAAGAGATTATTCAGTCCAATTCTTGCACTAGGTGGGAACTCTATGCACAAACTACTGCTTAAAAATCTCATATGAAGGAAATCCCACGATTTTTGCTCAGATCCTCTTCTTCCTCCTCTGAGTGCCTGTGGCAGAAACACTGAGATACTGGACAGGTGTTCTGTCCACTCTTACTGTCCCTTTCACCATGTTTCTGTCCCTCAGCCTTCTCACCGTTGCCCTGTCCTGTTCACCATGGCCATCAGGAGGTACAATTCTAGGGGAAATCCTGCTCAGTCCTGCAGATCCTCAGGTAATTTAATCATCATACTCTAAAAAGCCTTTCATGGTAACATTCAAATGGAGTCGACCACGGTATCTTAGGCAAATTTTTATTAAGATGACATGAAAAAATGTATTTTTGGCTTGAAGTTAAATCTGTCTCTCATGGAAGTTCCTGCTCCAAATTCTGATAATTTTCAGTATATCATTTATAAACATTTTTAGCACGGGCCAAGGGCAAAACAATTTTCACTTCTTTCTTGGAAATGCAGAAAACATTTTAACTGAGATGACCAAGAGAAGTCTGACATCTGGCTTGGAAGCCATCTTGGAAGAGATCAGGAACACCCTTCTCAAGAGCCATTCACACTTCCACCAGATTGAAGTGACTGAAAAACCACAGCCTGAAATCAGTCAATCTCTGGAGATGCCTATTTGCACCAGCAGACTATACAGAACGTAAAGGATCATGAGGATTAAATGATTCTAACAAGCAAGTCAGATTAGTCTACGCTTCTAATAATAAGATTTTTTCTGTTGTTGAAAGTACATAAAATATTAAAAAAATCTAACAGTTATTTTTAGAAGAGTACATAATTTTAAATATCATTTTGATTATTCAGTAGATATACTGGTATCCTTAAGAGCACGTTTTTTTAAAACATTAGTGCCTTCCTTTGCGCATCTTTGGAGCATCCCCTTCTATATACTCCTGTATTGAGGATTCAAAAGAATATAGCTTTAAACACTGTTCTCTGAACTTTCAATGCTTTTATCCAAGGTTTTCAGCACATTAAAAACACTGGTAAGAATTTTTAAAATAAAAAATACAAAGAAATAATATTTTGGCTACAATTATGACTCGCACTGCAAAACTGCAAATTACAATACAGCATCAATCTCATGCTTTGTAGAAAGCTCTGCAATACACATTTGCACTGCCCACAAGCTTGCTTGCTTTAACAATGACAAAAATGCTGCTTATATTATGACCATGTGCATAGTGTTCGATGTCCAGTGATATATACATTTACACAGATGAATGGATGCAATGCACAAGCTTTTGATAACTAGCGGCAAACGTTCTCCTCTCAAATATTACCATGTATTGTACTTCATAGGCTGAAGCTCTAAAGCAGTACTACAGGATATGCAGATTTATTAGTGCAAACATGCCCTGTTTACAAGCTGTAAGTGCAAATCACTTACATTGCTGATAGATTTATGCAAAGCTTCACCGAGACAGTGCCGCTATGAAGAAAAGATCACAGGAATAAAGGGAAACATTCAGAAATCAACTAAGTAAAAGAAAAAGGGATAAGGAAGGGAGAGTAAGACATAGAACATTAATTATAGTTTGATCAGGGAAAAATAAGTTGAAAACTATCTGGAAAAAATATGAATACGTTGCTTTAACTTAGTATATAAACTACTGAACACAGAACAGAATGATGCATTTTCCTGTGCTATGTTTTGAATGTACAGGATAGCATTATCTCTTCAACATAATGTTACTCTATACTCATATATTACACAGCTGAACACTTTTGAAATTATCCAACTGTTTTCTCTTCTCCTTTATGACCAATAACTTTGGGAAGAAATCATCAAGTACAGCAATTTGCATTACTATTAGAAAAGATGTTACGTAAGGACTCAATCAACAGTCACCTGTGCCTCTGAAATATCACAAGCATATGAAACACATAATATTAAAGACCAAATTTCACTGCTAAAGGGCAGAAAGTTAATTTAGTTTGTAACGAAGACATATTTACATTAAAATACTACTTTTATTTTTCTTAAAATTCAGAACAAGATGGGTACATAAGACTTTTCCTGAAAGTCCCCAGCAAAAAATGACTTAATGTACCACTTATACGAGTATTGATTGCTATTGAAAAGCAAAAAAACATATTGCCAAGTAAACGTTCCACATGAAACACTGATCGTACAAATCATATACATCATTCATATATATATAAAAAAATGTTTGTGTGTTTATATAGATATGAATGGTGCAGATAGGCACACACACACAATAGTCATCAGAAATGACATAAGAGCAATTTCAAATCCAGAATGACTAATTTCCCCTTTTGCCACAGGTCAGTCAAGAAGATGGCTTTCTCCAGGAGACAGCAGGTATTTTTACACCAGCGTGGAAGCCTACAGTTGGGAACTTTTAGATAACACTTTGTCAAAACACAAAAAGAAGAAATTATTGTTTGTTCTCCTGAATCTACAGAAAGGCACAACATGAAAATACAGTATTGTAGACTATCCAAAATTATCTTACTAAAATTACTAACTCTACTAAGAGAGTTACAAGCAACAATTTTGTATGTAAGGGTGTAACACTAGGAGACATCATACTCCAGTGACGAGATAACAGACTGGCATCTAACAGCTCCAATTTCTACACCAGATTTTGACAGTGTCAATCTGAACAAATCCACCTATTTTTTCTGTGCTTCCTTTCCCACGTATCTGGTTTGTTTATGAGGGAAGCCGTTAAGAGCAGGAATGATCTCTTGCTAAGTAAACATTCAGTTTATGTTTGGGATTTAATTTTGATGGACATATTTAGGCACCACTGTAGTACAACTAAGAAATATTTAAATTTTACACCTGAAGCAGAAAGCTTAGTAATGTTCTTCACTCAAAAGAAATTCCAAGTAAAAATACTTTTGGGAAGCTATATTCTGAGGTCTACCCTATTAAAAAGGCCATTTAAGAAAATGAGGGTTGTCCCCTACTTCTTGCAGAATAACAGATCTCTTTCACTAAGAAAGAAACTCGTCTTGCTTTGCTGTCAAACTGATCTTATAACTAAAAGTACTAAGGTGGGCTAACCATTTTAATACATGTGATTTCACCAAATCTAAAAGTTTTCCAGAGATCTAGAAAACAGACAGAATTAAAATGAACTTTTGGTGAAGGTTCTGCACTAAAACTCTCCAATTAAGTTCAGTATTTAGATTTGTCTCAGATTTCTTTGGCTACCTCACTCAAAGCAATCTTTCTGCAGCTCACATTTCCTGATTGTGAAATGAGAACAGTAATTATCCTGTGCAAAAAAAATAACCATTAAATGGTCAAATCTTATTGGCAAAAAGAAGACCATGCACAGACCAAAACAAAATTATTTTTTAATAAAGTTGAATTTATATATTTGACATTCCTAGGTGTTCTAAAAGACACACAACAATGTTGAATATACAGTAAACATAGCTTATTGAGTCTTAACAAAAACTTGTAATACATAAGTACTTTATAAATCTGGAAGTCTAAGTATCATGTCACTATTCAAAAGCATTTAATTATAGGACAGCTAGCTAAACATCAGTCCTGGAAACAAGACTGGAAAAAATGATTTAAGAGTCAATCAAGAAAATCAAGTGTGAAAATAAGATGATTTTCAGTCAACATAACAAGGGATAAAGGAATACCTTTACCTCATAAAGGAATAACTGATTTCTTGCTTTGACAACACTACAAACTTGGACAATAAATGCTCCTGTACAGAAATAATACTTAAGAGGAATTTTTAATGGTATTCAATTATTATCGCATGGGATTTTGATCAAAACATGTGCTTATACAATATTACTGAAAGATATTTTAAAAGATTAAAACCAGCTTTATCTCAAAAACAGCTAGTCGTGAATCATCACTGAAACCAAACAGTATTCACTAGGATTAATAATAAACCTGCCCACAATTTATTATTTTCATCCTTTACTAGATAGGAAATAATTTTCCTAAAATACATACATGATAGAATCGTAAATTAGAATTATATAGGCTAGTCCATTGTTATGGGGGCTGATTCCAGCAAAACATGTAGTAATATAATCAGACGTGGCTGCATATTTAAAAGTACACATGACACATTCAGAATGGAGCACTCTAAAGTAAGTCTGGTTGAAATATTATTAAGAAATTCCATAAAAATTCAAGACTTCCTCAAGAGTACTTCCATAGCAAAATCCCTGTTCTGGGGAAAAAGCAATGAGAACCAAAAAAGAATGCAGGCATAATTATTACTCTATTTCTCTGATGGGGAGAAGTGATGAGGAAAAAAAAAAAGGAGAATGTGGGTTTAACTATCATACTGTTTCTACATGTTGGAATTCAAGTTATTGGTTTGTGACATTATTATGGTATGAGAAACCCTTGCTCAGTTCTCTTTGAAATCAGGCTTTGCAGATATAGGGTGTAAAAATGAATTGTTTCTTGGAAGTATAGGAACTTCTGAAAGCACATCTTTATTTGGTATATATGTATTAGCTATCCTGCTTTTACTTGATTTTTCATTTTTCAGTAGACGTATTGTCTTCTCCACCTTCAGCATATGCACAGCTAAGCCTCAGATGTAACCAAGAGAACTTCCTCCTGACCCAGAGGAACAGCAAAGAGGTTGCTGCATCTTTAGAACCCACCGATCATTGAGGGCTACTCAGCAGGACTGTAAGACCCTGCACACAATACACGGGGAAAGATTTGTATTTCCACCTCCATTTCAACATCTCTCCTAAAAGAGCTGCGCTTTCAATTTAGTTGGGCCAATCTGTGTAGTAGTAAAGCATAGATTTAGAGATTTGAAACTATTCAAGCTTTGGGTTTGCTTGCTGTAAGAAACAGTTGCTCATGTTCCCATCACAACTGCCACAGGGGCCATACTTGGTGATCAAATGATGTAATCTTTGTGAAGAAGGAAATTTACTGTACCACTGACACTTTCATATTTTCATTCAGTTGCACTGTTTCCTGCAGGACATTAACTCATTGGATGCGTGGAAGTTCTTTCATTTCATTGTTTCTCTTGGCTAAAAATTACTTTCAACCAGATTACAGAAGCTTGACACTGAATTTCAGCATCAGTCTTCATGTCATCTCTTCAGTTATGTAACACTTTTTCTCACTGATATTTCAATGTCAAGTTGTGTCAAGATCTGACTTTGGTATACAGTTTACTGAATTTTCAAAATACTGCTGGCAAACAGGAATTCTTGTGTAATACCTGAGACCCTAACTGGGGAAGGTCTAACTTTGTCTGTTGTATCAAAGCAGATCTAGACTGCTACGTAGTCTTTGCCTCATTTTAAGAATGGCCTCCAATAGATGCTGCTAACTTTTCTGAAGAAAACCTATGTGCATCCATTGGGTAATAGTAAAAGAAAGTAGCTTCTGAGATGCCTGATGAAGAAGCTGAAGGGACCTTTGGCATAAGTCCATTTTATCCAGCTAGTAACAACCACCCCAAAACTCTCCCTCGAGATACATCCTTGGTTTTAAGAGAAAGACTGATTTGTCAGCAGACATACCGTCTCTGGCTGTGCAGTGTTTACACAACCGATGACTCTGCAGAGATTTGGAAAGCAGCTGTTTCCCACTACAGCGTTTTGTACTTGGCTTGAGGCTTGTGACATCCTAGGAACGGAAGAGCTGCATCAAAGTTTGCCCTATTTGACTGCTAAGAAAAATCAGCATTTAGAGTCCCTTCCCTCTCTCAAAACTCAACAGTTTTCTGTTGAGGAAAATGAAGTATACATAAGGCATTCTGAAATGTATAACTATCTCAGGGGTCTAATTGGTCCTGATTTCCTCCTCAGTGAAGGTGCTGTGTCCAGGCTATCACAAGATGGGGTACTTATCCCACTGCTTTGAAAAGATGGAGCTCTTTTTTCCAGTTGTAGGAGTCTATCAAACTGCTAGGCAAAATGCCTAGGTATTTTGACATACTTTTACCTGTTTGCATTTTTGATTATACATTTTTAGTCTGACAAACTGCAGGTTCAATGGTCAGGGGAAAAAGAAGATCATTTGAATCTCCTGATAATTTTTAAAGTTTTCGAAATGGCACTAGAGCTTCATTTCATTTTACTTATTTGTCATAATGCTGTCAGGATTTTATGCGCATCTTGGCTAATCCTTCCTGGAGCACAGGGGTATCTGTCAAGATCATCTGATGAATCTCAAACAAACTTGGCACACCTAATAAATTACCTCTCATTCCTCCCAGGATCCAACTGTTTTCCTTGGTTTTGAACCTATGCAAAAGCTACCTGAGCAACTATCTTCCCAAGCAAAAAGGCTAAGTTTCATGTTTTAAAACTAGATTCTTACCAGAACCTTTATCTTACATTTAAGGGAAAAACATATACAGATATAGGATTAAAATTTTATTTGGGGAATGGTATTACTGTTGGATTTGGCTTAGATTTCTATTTACTAGTTTTGGAAGTGTACACTTAACTCCAGTTATCAAATTAAACTCTTTACTGATTCATGCATTATTATTTACATACCCTACTAAGAATTTAATTTTCTTTTCAACCCTTCACAGGTAGAATTAAAAAGTCTTTCAGCCTCCTAACTCAAACACTGCCAAACAAAAACTGACAATATTAAATTCTAGTTAGAAATTTATGATCAGATAGATGAGTTTCTTTGGATATGAAGATATTGTAACTTCAAACATCAGCCTAGATGTAATTTTAAATTTAATTAAACACAACATCATGAGAGAAAAAATTTAAATGAAGAAACCAAAAGAGATGAAAAAGTTCAGTAACACATTTCTTCTTTAACAGAGCAACAAAGCTAACATTTGTTAGTACTCTTACTGCATCCCACTGAAAATACTCTGGAAACTCTGATTTGTTCTGTTGCTTTTGTCTGTATTGCTGAGTAGCTCTTAATTGTAAATGGTCTTTAATGAATTTCCTCTGTTACATTCAGAACCTTTTAAACAAAGAGTAAAACAATGAAGAGCACACAGTATAGGCTGAATGGGCTCACCATAACTAAAAGCTCAGAAGAAGAGATAGTACAGCTGAATATTAGGCATTTGTTTTCATGTTCAGGCTTCAGACAAAACTACAGTGATCAATGTGGATAGAATAAATACACCAGCCAATCTTCAGGATCACATCTCTGCACAAAACAGGGAGCCCAGAACAAGGGAGATTCTTTATTGAGAAGTATAGACATGAAACAGAGGGAAGCAACCTCAATAGATGGCCCTCTGAAGGCTCCAGAGACTTTGGATTACATGATTCACATGCTCATGTACAATAGTTTTTGACTTGCTTAAAGCATAGATTTCCCACTTAGAATATAGGGGTACTGATTCTTTTAAATCAATGGCGAGTGGTAGGATGTATACAGACACTGGATTAGGCAGAAACTCCCAAAGCTCCCCTTATTCTCACAGGAGTGAGGCTCGCAGGAGTTGTGGCACAGTCCCATTAAGACCACAGTTTTGAGAGTGGTAGTCACTTCTGAAAGTTTCCAGGAGCTGCGGAAAGCAGTGCTCCTTTGGAAAAAACAAATATCTACAGATGAAAGAAGAGACACAAAACCTCTCCCTGCACTGCATTCCAGGTACCCTCTTTTCTTTGCTTGCTCTTTGATATGATTTTTATTTTATTCTTTTGGTTTCAACATTTTAGATTTCTAAGTGCTTTTTAAATCTTGCCCCAAATCCCTTACCATCCACTAGATGTCATGGTAGCATTACTAGTATTATTGAATACAAGAATGACACAAGAGAATTAGGGGGGAGTTACTTGAAATTTACCTTCTCACTGTTTCCAACAGACAAGCCTTTAGACAGTGTGTTCAGGACAATATCAAGTGACAGGAAGCACAGTAAAATGATTATGTGCTGAAAGTTAATCTCCCTTCTTTCAGGACACTGATATAGGATATGTGCAGGTTATTTCTTGGAGAAAGTTCCAGCATCTATTTGACAGCAAATAAAGCGAGGATTACCCAGGCTGTGGACAGGCCAGTAATCCTTGTGCCTGGGGAAAGAAACATTTCCCAGTTCTGCTAATGTGGATGCACGTCAACTCTGAAATAAGCACCTCCACATAGGCAAATAAAGACGGAGCACTAACTGCCCTCTGGTAGTAGCCTGGTCAACAGTCATTTACAGATATGCACAGCAGCTCTGTGACTTTTCTACACCACTCCACTTCATGACAAGAGTATACTCAGTGACCAGGATATTAAGACTGAGCTTGAAACTTCTGAAACTTCTGAAAACTACCATCTGAATAATGTCTACATCAGAAGGAAATATTTACATTTTTATATAAATCAAAGTTTCTCATATTTATTTTGACAGTTTCAAAAGGAAGCACCATCACAGAAACAAACTCTGAATAGGAAACTTCTAAAATTTTTTCAAAGAAGGAGAGAATCTTTGCTGCAGGAAAAAATCAACAACAGCTACCAAAGCATATGTAGCATACTTTTGTCCATTCTCATTGTACTACTTCTAATATTTCCATTAATAGAAGATGGTATCTTTTCATGTGAAAAGTTGACAAAGTTAGAAAGAAGAATGTCTCAGTAATGCTTGGTCACTTAATAGTATGAAGCTACGTAAGAATGGAAAGAAATGCTGACAAATACCTTTATTTTACTGTAACACAGGTTTTACTGAAAAGTAAGGAAGATGGGAGAATCAATATTTGCTCAAATATAGAAAAGCCCATCCACAATCAGAATACTTGATTCAGTTTACAGAAAGAACAAATTATCACAAGAAGAAATAGATAAGAAGAATACAGGTCTTAAACTGTACATATTTCAGTGCCCAGAATTGAAGGTTGCGCAACACAGAGGCGCGGAAGAGAGAACATGCTCATGCTTTAGAAAATAAAATTCCTGCTATTTCGTCCACAACTGAAGCTGTCTCAGCAGTAAAATGATTTTAAGAAAAGCGTTAAAAGCCCATTACACAGGTGAGAGAAACGGAAAAGTGCTAGCACATCTGAATTCACTACATATTTCATGAAGAAACTCTCACATGGATTGATGTAGAAGTACTTAGTACGATTTACAGGGGGAAAAAAAAGGAAAAGCACTATCTTTTTGTCTCCTAGAACCATTTTTCATATCTGAGATAAGAACTACACACTTGGTCTCTAGATGCTGATCTAGTTAACCTACCAACCACATTTCACTGTGGATGGTAAGTGATGCTTTGTAACTGGCTAGAATATGTTTAAGCACTTAATCAGCTGAATAGCATTTTCTCTCAAGAGAATTATTTTACTCATAACAAAGCTATACTGTTAGAATAACAAGTCCTACATGCATTCTATGAGGGATTGCTTAGCATTGCTGATATAAAAGCAAAACTATTACTTTGTTTTATGGAAGAGCTAGATCTCACCTATCAAATGTGCAGCAACTAGTAGAAGGCAGAAATTTGTAGATTAGTATAACATAATTTAAAAAAGAAACCAGGTTAGTAACACTTTATGGGCATAAATTTTTTGATTGAACTTTTTATTTTTTAAAAATTGTTGCCATTTATAGCTCTTCATTCAGCTTTTCCAGCACCAGTCAGCAGCATTCCCAGATGGGCATACTCTATGTTGTATTTTTCTACAGTTTAAGGAACTATACACTGTGTCACTTCTCTCAGAATTTATTCTCTCCATTCATTAAAACCTTTTTTTTCACCACTTTGCTTACATAACCATTCCTAAACTTCAAGTTAGGTGCTACATTTCTTTGTAGCTTGTTTTTAAATCAAATCTGAGATGCATCAATACATACAAGAAAATTATGTACCTATATTGATAAGCATTTAATTTCTGAATGCAACCTTCCTGAACAGCATTTATACAATTAAGTGGTGAAGGTCTGGACACTTTCTCAACATGAAGAGCACATGTAGGCCTCATTTTCTGTCAAGTTAGGAGTTTACAAATGATTTAGCAGAGACCTTGGTCTTGAATTCTTTTGATAAATTAATGTATAGTACTGCTGGTATAGACGAGACCAATGCTTCAGGTGTAAAAAATCTGAATTGTAGAAAGAGGATTTGGATCTCTGCTCTTTTTCTAATTTTTTACAAAGACTTGATGCCTTTCAAATGGGTTTCCCACTAATGAAGACTGGGGGTGGGTGTGACAAATTCACAATTTTACAGCCCTACTGCAGTATCTCAGGCTGTCCTAGCTCAGTGTAGTTGAGAGAAGAAGGTATGAACAGATATCCTTTCGATGGACTAAAATTTTAATTCTTCCCAATGCTGTTAACTTTTTTCTATATATTTTACATATATATATATATGTAATACCAGAAGAATCTCACTTTTGTCACTGTCTTCAGTCTATTTAAGCTAGACTGTGAACCCTCTGGGGTAAGAGTCTTATTGCACATTTACAGACTGCCAAGCTCACCTAGGCTTATTGCAGTAGTTCCTGTAGTGTCAGTGGAGGCCCAATACAGTTTCCACTCAGAGTAGCATCATTCTAGATTAACAAACCAAAGTGTGTAATAATCCTTGCGTTATGAAACACATACCAAAAATCTTCCACTCTCTTCCATATGAAAATACCATCTTTGATTTTTCTGCTATGATGAAGTGACTAGATCTGTGGATGAGGGGAAAGCAGGGGGTATTTGTGACCTCAACTTCAGCAAGATTGAATCACAATTCAGATGGCTGGGCTACCAGACAGATGAGAACTGGTCAGTTTACCAGGCTGAAAGGGTAACAGTTAATGGTTCACTATCTGAAAGCTTGTTACAAGTAGCGTTCCTACGGCATCTGTTCCAGGACCTATTCATTTTAGTACCTTAATCTGGAGGAGACAGATAACACCCTCATGGAGTTTGTGGATGACACCAAAGTGGGAGGAGTAGAAGGTGCAGCATGGCACAATACACTGAAAGGTAGGGCTGACATCCAGAGGGACCTACATAGGTTGCAAGTATGGGCCAATAAGAACCTCACAAAATTCAAAAAGGACAAATGCGAAGTCCTTTACATGGGATGGACTAAGCCCCTGCACTGGTTCACACTGGGTTACAGATCTGCTTCACATAACCTAGTTAATGGTAGGCTAAACATGAATCAGCATGTGGCCTGGCAGCAATGAATGCCAGCAGCGTACTGGGCTGTAGCAACAACCAGTGGTTTGAGGGAAGGATCAGTCCCTTTGACTTTGCACTTGTTGCACATCACCTGGAAGGCATATTCTGTCTCCTCCTGCAGTTCATTCAGCTTTGGTTGCCCCAAGACAAATGTTGATAAACTTGAACATGTTCAGTGGAGAGCTACCACCAAGATGGCTGAGACTGGAACATATATTCTTCTGAGAGAATGAGGTTTGTTCAGTCTAAAGAAGAGAAGGGTTTGTGGGACTTAATAGCTTTCCAGTACCTATGACGTGATTACAGAGAAAGTGGACCTAGCCCTGTTACAGTGGTACACAATAGGACAACAAGAGACAATGATCATAAACTGAAACAGAGGAGATTCTGTCTAAATACAAAGAAAAAATTCACTATGGAGATAATTAAACACTAGAAGAGATTTTTCAGAAAGGCTGTGGAATCTTCATCCTTGAAGGTTATTCAACAGCTGACTGGACAAAGCCCTAAGCAACCTGTTTCAAACTCAAGTGTTGACTGATTTGAGCAGGAGGTTGCACTAGATGACCTCCTGAAGTCTCTTCCAACCTAGGTAAGTCTATGATTCTATGATTCAGGTCAGTGGAACTCCCAGAGGCTACCCTTTGTGTACTGCAATCAGGAGGAACTTACTACAAACCTATTTTTCTAAGAGTTAAGTTACCCATCTTGTATGCTATGGTCTGGAATTCTCTCTCCTCCAAGTGTAATGAATAAAAAGTAGATTGTTGCAGAGGGAAAGCTTAATTCCCTACCACCAACAATAACTTTTCCATCTCTGTGAAATACCTATCCAACTCAAACACTGGTATGGAAAAGCAACAGCTGGATAATAAAAAGAAAGTGAAGACTCACAGGGTTTAGTTTCTTATTAGTCCTCCAAACATACATGCTGTTACGAAATGGTGCAGCTCTTTCGTACAGTAAAAGGAATGAAGAAAAAACACCCAATCATTTTGCATATGCAGACCATTTCCTATATCTGCAAATTCTCTAGTAAAATTCTCCTTATTCCAGTTAGCTTTCCAATTCCAAAATTTCTTCCATATGCAGAAAAAAACCTGTTCATTTGTAATATACTGGTTTTCCATTCTGAAACTGTAGGTTAGATTTATTATGATATTTTTAAAAGGTAGAGATAAGTATCTTAAAAGTATGTTAAAACTACAGAAAGTTTAACATACCCCTTGGAAATTGTACTTTCCTAGAGAAAATGCTATTTATAGATAGAAGACAGTAAATAAAGCTTGGGTAAAGGCAGTAAGTGAAACTTAAAATCAAATGAGTCCAAGCCTTAGTACATTCATGTTGTAAAAAGTAACAGACCAAGAACTTTGAAAACTTCCAGCTTTTATGAGCCTAAGCCACAAGATTTTACAAGCTTAAATTCCCTTATCAGCAAAAATAATTATGTGTTCCTATAAGAAGCTGTATAATCAAGTGCATGTTCAGTTATTAGGCTTCTTGAATTAGACAGCAAATTAAGAGTCAATCCACAACACCACCCTGAAATCACAATCATTTAAGGAGTTCCAAAATCTGTTTCTCTTACTTTAAAATATATTTGTTCATTATCAGCTATTCTTTCAAACTGTAGTCAATAAAACAATCTCTATAGCATTTATAGTTTGGAAAAAGTATAAAGCAAGTATTTTCTGTGAATTACCTAATATAACTGAGTTTATAAATACGAGTTGCAATTAAAAATCTCTTTATAAAAAATTATCCCAAAATAATGTTCAAAAATCACTTAAAAACAGACTGAGGAATGTTTTGACTTTTCAGTGACTTGTACAGTGTTATTATTGTAAAGATAGGGGAGTGTTATTATTGTAAAGATAGGGGATACCTCCAACTCCAAACAATTAGCATTAGTAAATATTTATAACAGAATAGGTGAGCAGAGACAGAACCAAAAAATCTTACAGTGAAGAGGTGAGACTGCCAACACCCTTCCACTTCCCCCCCAAAACTGTAAAAAATTTTATTCACATTTAGTGTAAAGAAGGACATTCATATAATTTTAAGGCATCTTTATATATTACTTTAAAAGTTTGATAATGATTAGGTTTAAAAAGCATTGTGCCTAACAAATTTCATTTCAAAGACAGATGTCACAATTTCATGCAGTTAATCAGTAATAAATCACCAGCAACTAAATTGTAATGGTCTTCCAATTCTCAAAGAGACTATAGTTACCTGGTCTAAAAGATCTTCAACTTTTTTTTGCCATCCATCCCTTGCTGCATTTTTTTCACGTTCTTTCAGCTGCAACAGCTGAGTCATGGCTGCCTTCTTATCCTCTTCATGCTGCAGCCTCAGCTCTTCACGAAGCTTATTACATTCCTGTCTAAAAGCAAAGGTCAAATAACTAAAATGCAGTGGACTTTGTGCAGAGTGAAAAAGAATTGGGAACTCAGTAGTAATTGGAAAATCTTGGATAATAACAGAAACATTTGCTTTACATTTCATTTGCTATTACATTGGCATATAACACATACTTCATTTCTTATTAAAAAATAAAAGAAAAAAATTAATACTTGCCGAAGATTTTCTGTCCATTTTATTTCCAAGTCACGAGCCATTTTGTCAACTTTGAATTTTTCTTCTTCTCTCATGGCAGCAATCATTGCCTCGTGCTGTTGTCTCTCCTGATCTAGTTCTCCCTGCAAACACAAACTTCACAATAGAGACTGATCAGCAGCAAAAAAGTATTTCAAACCTTAAACAAGTGTATTTATTATAAAAATGTTAGCTACAATTGGCTCATAAAACTTGAACTGTAACTTTTTCAGTGTGCAATTCCTAATTACACACAATTAACGCCTATACATCTGCTGATATTTCTTACCAGTGGAACAGAATTCTGCATTCCTATAAAAAGCACTTTTCCACTAAGTCATTCTGGAAATAATCTTTTCAAATACATTGAATCACAGGATAATTTATGTTGGAAGGAAACTCAAAAGGTCATCGAGTCCTGTTCACTGCAGGACTAACTTCAGAATTAGAGCAGGTTGCTTAGGCCCTTTTCAAGCATGTTTTGGATTTTTTTTTTTTTTAAAGCAGCAAATATTCAGTATTTGAATTTCAAAGCTTGAGCTATCTGGATTTGATACAAAATATATGGATCTTCTTTCTGTTTCTGGACAAACCTGCTAGAAACAGTCTGACAGACTGAACAGAGGGGAAAAAAACCCCAACACTTTAAAATTCCTATCAATTTCTGTTCAAATTTTACCATACTAGAATAGTATTAGGTACTACCTAGAAATCATACTTACATGAATGTTTTTCAGCAGTGCTTGCTTCATTCATGAGAAGCAAACATGGCCATCTAAATTTAATTAAGACTTTTTGAAGTAAGAATTTTTTAAAATAGATAAATGAAAAAATCCTACAGAGATCTGTTAAGATAAATGTTATTCCCCATAACCTGTTATATATGAATATTTAAATGTTATAATAGATGAAGAGAGACAAATGCAGTAGTTCATGAGGACACTTAAAGAAATTATTAAAAAAACAGAGGAAGTTGTAAACTATGATAGGGTGCACATCTAATGACTATAGCTGAAAAATTTAAAAAAAACAAACCAATATCCTGTTTCAGGCTGGTTTTGTTAAAAAAAAAGTATGAAAACAGATTCATGGAATTTCTTTTTTTTTTTTAATATTTGCTGCTCTACTTCAAATATAGCTGTGACCTTGTAAATGGACATTGCTTACCAAGTAAAGAAAAGTGAAAGGTTACACTTGGTATTAAAGTCAATGAACTATTAACAGATTAATTGACAGTTCCACTTCCATCTAAACCAAGTAAAATGGCAATATATTTATGCTTAGACAAATTAATTGCTTCAGTTGTATAAAGTGGTCACATAGTCTGCTATCTTTCAAGATAACATAGTATATATCTTTAAACTGTTCTCAAGCATCTTCTGAAGTTCTAACTTTGAGCCTGAAATGAAGACTGTGCCCATTATTTGAGGAAAGCATTGTATGCATGCATTAAAAAGAATAATTTTAAAGGTTTCAGTGAATTCTAGAGTAAGCTCTGGATCTTGTTTTGCACCAAGACACAAAACTGTTTGGAATAGCACTGGTGTAACATATCCTTTTTACATTCTCATGAAATTCTGTTAAGCCGCTGAAAAATCCAACTCTGGATATATTTTGTATGGACCTACTCTGGCTGCTACAATTTATATTAACCACAGAAATATGTGGTTGCAGCAATACCCATTAAATACTAAAAGTGTTCTGAAAACAACAAAAAAACACACCCCAAAACATCCAATGAAACAAAACAAAAAAACCCAAAACAATAACCCAGCCCATCCTAGTTTTCCTGTTTTTTTCTCTCTGCTTGAAATAAAAAGAGAACTCTCTCTTTTAATGAATCCATATGAAGCTCTTTCAATAACGTATACACTATAATACTTCTTGCCATTTTAAAAACAAGACCAAAATCACCATGACTGTACTTTGCACAATTTATTCTCCAACTTTATGGTTACCTCAACACTATACAGTGAATCTGTGGTCTCTCGCAGTCTTGCTCTAGTTAATTCTAGTTCCTTCTGGAGTATTTCCTGAGCTTCCTGAAGACTGGAGATATGTCCTTCTGCAGTACCAAGGCCTTGTTCACTTTTTCGTACTAGGTCTTGCAGGCGACACACCTATGACATACAAAAAGGTTCTAATGTCCATAATTATTACTAATGGCAGCCAAATCATCTTGGTTTCATTTTCTTCCAGTGTTTTCTAATTCCTATCTAGACAAATTTTTATTTGCACAGCTTGTTCTCCTTTAATATTAATGTTTCTGTATTAAAAATGAAATTCCAGTAATATTATAAAATCAAAGATTCAACTAAAGAATTTCTACAAGTAAAAAAATATCAAATCTATGTTTGAAGCATTTTAATATAATAAGAAGAATTTAATATAGACTTTTAGAAAGGTAAACTTTCCCATTTATTAAAAACAAGCAGTTTTGTTCTAAAGCAAGTTTAACATTTGTACAATTTGCAAGCCACCAGAAACAGACAAACACCTGCCACCTATAGAAAACAGGAATAAAAAGTACCACTGCAAAAAAAGTACTTTAATTCATACTTAAGTATGTCTTAAAGGACACACTGAAATTGCGTGTACAGCCTGTTGAACAATGAAGCTGATGAATTATTTTCTTGAAAGAAGTCAAACGTTCCAGACAAGAATGGATTGATGGTTTTGCTATCAGTAGAATATCATTTTAGTTTTAAAATATTATATTACAAAAAGATGGCAATTTCAAACTCAAAAAATTAAAACTGTTTTGAGATGTGATACATTTAACATTGATTGCACATATCAAAACATAGCAAATAATTTGGGTCTTGTAAGTATTTTGTGTCATCTTTTGATGGAAATATATGAAGATCATGTGCAAGTCAGGAAGCTGGCCAGAACTTACAATACATTAATTGTAACCAAATATCAACTCAAATACAGTTAATTTTCCCTCTGTCTCCTGACACATTTTGTGGAGAGGTCTGTGTACCTAACGAGAAGATAAGCAGAGTAAGAACAAGAAAGACTGTTTATGCCAACTGTTTTGCACCTCAATCTCTTTTGCTTTGTTAATTTTGTAAAGGACAATAAAATTATTACTCAGAAATAGTCAAGTAACTTATAATGTTTGAAGAATACTCCAGTTTAAACAGAAATAAGGCACTAAACAGATTGAACAGTGTAGTCCTAGCTCTGTATTGGACTCTAAGCACAAGATCGTTATTGATGAAATATGGTCTAGTGCACAGGAGCATTAGCTGATACAATTAAATTAACCCTTGCCTCCTGATTGGCAGAAGTCAGTTTTGTTGTCAGCTCTTCCTTCAGGTTTTCCAGCTGCTGTCGGAGCTGATTCTTATCATCCTCCAAATGCAATTTCTCCTTCTCAAACTGCTGCTCCAACTCCTTCGGAAATAAGAAAGATGGAAAAATATTAAATACTTGCCATACAGTCACCGCAAAGTACAGGTGTACTACACGAAAATTATTTCACCTAGCATAAGTATCCCCGATCTCAATCAAGAATTGTCCTTTCCTTGAAGCGTTAACACAGGAACGTTTATTGCCTTTTACAATGCATGTCTTATTTTTTCAGTTAGTTTTCTGATCTAATATCCTTGATAGATTTCTAATCTAACATGATTAATCACAAAATAAAGACAAACAGGACTTTCTTCTCAATTAGTAGTTTCACTTTGCACTTAGTTATCAAAATCATTAAAACTGTATCTATTTTCACAGTTTTTCAATCTGAGTTGACAGAATGCAGAAGTTTTCACTTTTTATAAAATTACACTGATAATATGATTACCCTTCAGCCTTTACCCATTTATCTCCTACACATAATCCCCACATAAAACAGTGAATCTTAAAATCCAAACTGAGTTTTGGGAAGTTTTTCAGGCTGTTACAATGAATGAAAAAAAGCCACACGTCTTATCTATAAAATTTATGTAGAAACAAAAGAAATCAACAATTAGTCTTGAAGTTCAACTATACTGAAAGAATCAAATAACACCTCTGGTAGTATAATTCAATCTCTGTGGAGTAAAAGTCAAATTCTGAAAATAACTCTGTTGGATGAATTATATTTCCCTCACATGAGCCTATGCTGTACAGGTATTTCTTACAAACTTTTTTATTTTTTTAAGGAAAACTATAAATTTACGCTTCAGCTTCATTAATATTCAGAATATATTTACAGAACAATTTGTCACAAAATACTTAACATGAAACATGTTAAATTTAAGAGTTTTATTATATATTTCAGTGGAATATACTATATAATTCATTGTACCACAAAGTCTTCTTGAAGAAAATTAAGGTTGCCAAGTAAGGTGCTCCAGAGCCACATAATACAAGACTTCAAGGTTTTCTATGCAGCTACAGAGGCTCCTTTATTAATTCCTTCCTAGGAGTTCAGCTGTAATGCAAGGCTTAGCATTGATTCAATGCCCCTGCCTAGCCCTGGGCTCAGACTTCTGAAAAATCAGTAATATCTCAGAAACAGCTATGGAAATACATAGACCAGAGCCATGCACAAAACAAGAAGTACAACTGCAGGCATTGGTAAGATTGTGGAGACAGGGACAGTTAAGAGCTCAAGAATTCAAGAGGAAAAAGACTCATAAAAAGTTATAAAACTCTAAGGAAAACTGGGGAGCTGCAAGACAGCAACTCAGTGTCACATGCAGCTCATTCCAAGAAGCAACTGGAGGCCAACCCTTCCTCATCCACCACCAGAGACTCCGCGAGTGCTTTGCTGGGGGTGGGAAGCACATTCAGCTTTGTAGCTTGTTAGTTAGAGCACTCCATTAGGGTGTGCAATAGGCAATAAATAATTAGTGTGCAAACTGCTTGCACAATCTCTCTGTTCATGGTGGACAGAGCGACAAAACAAAGGGTTACACTTTCCATACACATTGCTATATAGCGTAACTCAACAAGGGCATGTTTTCTTCCCCAGGCCCAGATCAATCACCACGTGGGACAAACAATCCTTGCTAAATGAGACTTGCTCAAATTTTCTTGTTCACGCTGTGAAATCTGCTGGCTGCAGAATTTCACTAGTGCTATTCAGACCCTATTCTGATAACTGAGTAATTAGTTCTTTCATGATACTTGTCAGTACAGCTGTGCAGTACTGCAAAATTATTAGTAGCTCTATTTTCATAATCCTCCTATGAACTGATGCCATTTTTACAGCTCATTTTATAGATAGAAGAATTGAAGCAAAGAGATATATTTAAGCTATTTCTTGAGTCCTATTCTCATTCTTTAGAATTCTCTTCTGTTCCATTTTTTTCAAAGCTTTCCAAACCCAAGATGCCTTTCCCAGTCTTCCAGCCCCAATAAATCCTCATGTCCTCTATCCCAAGGCTCCTTGTACCATGCTTCTTCCTCATACTAAACTCAACTCTTCTCCACATTTGAGACTGACTGTTTCTTCCTTGAATTACTCAAACAACACATGTGCTTAGCATACAGGTTTGACAGAGGAGACAGCACACTGATTAAGATTTACTGAGATCTTGACCTGATGTCTTTTCATAATTAATTTTACCTTGCTAAAATCAAGTTTCATATTTCTCATATTTGTAGAGATGTTCTCTATTTTAACTGATTTAAGAACAAATGTTTTATGATACCCTTTGTTTTATTCTCTACATTATTTTAATAACAGACAAAAAACAGAAAGAACCCCACACCTTACTAAAGTAAACGAAAAATATTCCCAGAAACCCTTAAGAGACATTGTTTTAATAACAGGCATGTTTAAAGTTACAAAGAAAGTAAACCTGAAAGATAGGATGCATGTATGTCTCAAAGAACTACTTCCATTACTGGGAGATGTGACAAAAAAATCTTTGGGATTTATTCAAAATAAAACTAAAAACCAACACACTAGTAAAATAATCTACCAAAAAAAAAAAAAAAATCACTCTAAGATGCACATCACTAACTACAACTGTATTTCTTGGTATATTTCCTGTGAACACACCAGAGGAGCATAACAAAGCCTTAAACAATTAATATTTATCCCATATTTACTGTATAAGGCAAAATTTGTTTATATATGTACATACAATCAGATTAGGAAATAGTAATTCAGAATTGGTCCTCTCATTTATCCCAACAAAGAAAAGGACAATTTTGTGAAACAAAAAAGCCTTTCAGTTTCAGGATTCCAGTCAAAGGTAAATGAATAGTCAATGTACAGTGAGCATGATTTTATGATGTAAATTAGGAACAGCTGTTGTTGACTGTATGTATACTCAGAAGACAAGTACTAATATAGCAACTTTTTGTACTTCTGGACTGTTTATGAAAATTTTAAATATTAGAGTAACAATCTTTTACCTCTGTCAGAAGAACTGATTTTGAGCGATATACCAACATTTCTGGATATGGATCACAAAACCTCGGAAAACACACCTACTACACTCAGGAAGTTGTGTAAGTTGAGAATTTATCTTCTGTATGCAGAAAAACAGTACAATTGCCTTTTTTTTTTTTTTTTTGGCAAGATATATGTTATTTTAATAAAGTCTGAGCAGTTTCTTCAGAGAGGCCCAGCAGATCTGAAGGTACCTCCAAAAAACTTGCCATAAAACAAAGCCATTCAGTACAAGGTTCAAACCAAACCATTTGCTTTTTGTAATGAATATGTTTGATTATTAAGAAAACACAAACCTACCATCTGCAGTTTTTTCTTATCCTTATTAGCATTACTGTGCACAGCCTCAATTGCAGTATGGTGTTTCCATGCCAATTCTTCTAAGGTCTTGGAATGAGCCTCCTTTAACTGTGCAGCCTCTCCTTCCAATCTTGCTTGCAATTTTACCAGCTCCTTCTCATAATATTCACGTTGTGTTTCCCTTGCTTCATTTACTTTCTACAAAAAGGAAAAATAAAAAAATTTCTATTAAATGGTAAAAAAAATCTGAACGGAATAAAAATCTGAATGGAATAAAAAAATACAAAAATGTTACTGATAACATAAATTTACAAAAATTAATTTCCATATAAAACAAACTGAACAAACACTAAGCACTGACTAAATCATTCACTAACCAAAAAGGTAGTTTCAATGTATCTGTGCAAAGCAGAGATACATTGTCCTTCTTAAAAATCTATTTTTTTTTCTCTATTTAATCTGGGCAAACAGCAATCAGGTATCAAGCCTATAGAAAATTTCAGTTCCATATTTTCAAATATGTTCAGCACATTTTCAGAGAATGGCTTTTTAAGTTGTTCTTAAACCATTTCACATTTCTCCTTACTGAGACACTTTCGATACTAGGCATCTACACATGAGGTCATAAATTAAATAAAATTTTTAAAAGATGTCCAAAGCAGTCTGAACAACATCTGACTTCCCTCTACTCTCACTTCACACTCTACATTAGTCATTCTACATTCCTACATGAGATGTACTTGGAACATACTACTACTGGTTCAAGTCCAGTCATATCAAACAAAAATTACAACATAATAGTTTTTTCCTGAGAATTCTAGGTCTTTTGTTTTTATTCAACTAAAGCCAATAAGCTGTTTAACCTTCTCCAAGGCCAGAATTTGCTGCCTTTGTCGCTCATCCAGACTCTGTGTTTTGCTTTGCAGTAAGTTTCTTTCCTCTTCCAGTTGGGATAGTTTTTCTTTTAATCTAGACTTTTCTGATTCCAAATCTCTGATTGTAACTTCTTGAGTCATTTGAGTAGCTTGAAGCATTCCAATGTGACCTAAAAACAAAACAGCTCTTCAAAACCTCACAGCAGTGGTTTCATGTAATTGAAGTACATATTCATACTTCAGTGATTTCCAGTATAACTCTAGTGGAAGCTTTCACATAGATCTCCATTATCTTCACTGCAATGCTTACTGTCCCCTCCACTTCACCTTTTTTTAGTTTTATTGTAAGATGTCCAACAACAGTAGAGCACTTGGTGCTGGGGCTCCTTTAGGTTTAAAATTTTCCTGGTTCAAAGTTGCATATTGACTCCAAGAGAAAGCAGAGGTAGGCAACGGTATAGACACAGACAGTCTATCTTGAACTTACCCCACCTAAAACCGCACCTTTTTACCCCATGATAAGCTACACAACAGAAAGCATAACATTGATGTCTAATGGTAAAGACGTTACTGTTTTATCAAACTCATGATTTAGCCAGCATGCTAGGTATAGCAGCTAAAGCTATGTAAAACTTATGGAAATACATTTTGTTTATTTTGCTATAGGGATATGATTAAAAGATGTAACAGAACTCATTCTCTCTACAGTAAAGCATGATCTAAATCCCTGCAGGTTAGAGGTTTGCTTTTAGGTTTTTTTGTATTTATTTAAAAAAAAAAAATATCTACAAAGCTAGACAATATAATCATCTGTCCTTCATATCACCAGTGGGAAAAATTTGACTTCAGAAATTTTTGTCCTCATTCTTAATTTTTATCTGTATTACTGAAAATACTACTACTAGGTAACTGACTAAAGCAGTGAAACTCCAGTTATTCTGGGAGAGGCTTAGGATGGGATAAAAGACTATTTTGGAAAAGAGAATGTTCCTGGGTTTGTTCAGTTGAACAACTGAGAGGATGCTCCTATGTTTGTTCAACTGAAAGACAAGAGAGGGGATATTCTCCCATTATTTTAATTCCTCCGTAGAAGCATCATGAAGTCACACCTAAGCTGACATTCCATGTTAGAATGGGTTCTTCTGACAGAAACACCCTATTATCCCTTTCATAAATTGCATGACCTAGACACATTTGAAATATGCCTTTTAAAAATTAGCATATAATAAAATGAAGTGGTAACTAAACAGACTTTGAAGAATTATACAGAGATCCTTAACAGTTTCACTTAAAGAAAGCATCCAGATAAGACACTGTATCATTTACTCAGAATAAATGTATTATTTTTATAGTCACAGCTTCTAGGAGAGATTTTTTTCACCCCCTCATTTTATGATCATATTCAAAAATGACAGATTAGTTGAGTTCTAGCCACAGAGTATTGCTTTTAAATTTAAGTTACTAAGAAAGAGCTAAGAAAGTGGACTGTGTGTCACTTTCTCACAAGACAAAACCACTGAGCCTCCCAATTAATTTCCATCTGTGGTTAAAGCAAGACACACGTCAAAAAGGAAACTGTTTTAGCCTTTGTTTTCTGTGGACACCGATGTGAAGGAAATGACAGTGGGATACATAATGGAAGGTGGAGATTAGAAATGCTTCAAAATTAGTAGTTTTTTCATAAACAATGCACACCTCTAATTGTACTAAGCCCTGAAGAATTCTAAGAATCATTTTGGTGTTTTTGTTTGATAAAACTAAAACCAAGAAAAACTTAAGAAAATGGGTACGCTTAACTTCTGTAACATTTCAAAAACCACCTTGTTTCAAAAGTTCAGCCATTTAAGAAATGTGTTTGCAAACTCAGATTTTAGAATGTAACAGAAAGAATAATTATAAAAGAACTTTGTCAGGAAGTATTATGCACACACATATTTTACAGTAAGCACACACGCACACTGATAATACCAACACAATACGTGTTTCCCATTCCCCATGCTCTACTCAGAAGGTATGAAATGCAGCAGTTTCCTTTCAAGCTTGGAATCTCAGGATAAATAGAAGAAGAATATATTAATTTCTTATAATAGTGTTCTCAAATTGTAACACAAGTAGTAAATGTTTTGTATTGTAATTAAGTATGAGAATTTAGTTTCTTTGAGGCAGGATTTTTGACTTCCAAATTGGAGCTGAAAAATCAGAGGAGATGGCAGTGGGCCAGTGTCAGAAATCATTTCCAAACAGGCTGGTAACCATTTATGTGACATGGTAATGGCTTGGTGGCACCACTGTAAAAAGGCCTCCTGGTTCTTGTTGCACAGCAACATGCTGTGAAGCAAAGATGTACTACCAACAGTGCCACTCAGCTCAGCAACAGCACGGACACACTGGAATTTCTGGTACAGCTAAAAGCCTTGGTGCCAGAGACCAGTGCTGGACTCAGAGGCTAGCCAACTCCCTCCGTGTCCTCAGTAATGCACAAAACCAGCCTGGATATTTAAGTTTATTTCCACTAGATCTGGAGCTGCCTGCTGAATCCCTCCCATGCTTCTGCCCAGGGAAAGAAACAGGAATGGCCAAAGAGTGTATGAGAACAGGGGTTTTTTCCCCCCAACAGTCTCAAGTCATTAATTTTTCTGAGTGCCTCACAAATCACTTTTGAGAAGGTCAGATTCCTATTTGAGATCCTCTTAGCAGCAAGCCCATTCCTTTTAGCTGTTTACATCCAGTAGGACCTTGCAGTCTTGGCTCCCTGCTGGCTTCTAGACTGTCCAAACATATAGTCAGACTATTTCTAGCCCTTACCTTAGCCAGCTCATATATGCCACTTGTCCTAGGCACAATGCACTCCTAGGCAGCAGACACACTCATCAGTCCATCTGTAGGAACTGCTTCATTATTTGAAGAACAGAAATAAAGCCTTGATACAGGCCACATTCACACATCCAGTTTGAGGGCAAGGCCACATATAGCCAGTTAGTTGTAAGCTATTACAGTAATAGTAAACTATTACAGTATTAGTAAGTTAAGGCTGTGAAGTACTGTCTGTCCCTAAGGCTGACTGGCACAGTCCGGCAACATCCCAGCCTTCAAAATAAGGTGACCTTACCCAAACTGACTTTTGGGAAGGGTCCTGGGCTTGTGCTAATTTGTGTGGATAATAAATCAGATATTTCTATAATTGGTCTAGTTGAACAAGGCCAAAGATAAGCCAGGGCCTTATTTCAAAGCCTACAATCCTACCTATAGTATAGTTAACCAAGTTCAAGTACTTGGGGCCAGGCCCTACCACTAAGCAATTTACCAAAGAGATAAAGTCAATGAGGGAAAACCCACATGTGTACAACCAAGTCTTAAGCCATTTTCTGTGCCCTTCCATATGCCAACAAGCACAGAGAACTGAAGAAAACAGCTATTAAGGAAAACCCTAAAATATTTATTATCTGATAAACTGTGAGTCTTCTGACAGTAGGTGTAAAGCGAAGTACCACAGTCTCAGCAAAAAGACAAGGCAACTGAAAAAGGACAGAGGAAGAGGAAACATGTCTCAGTGACTATGTGTAGAACAGATACACAACAGAAGCTTTCAGTACAAGTGTAGTTAAGGCAAGAAATTCCAAGGCCTGGGAGATACATATACCCCATACAAAGCAGAACATTCGGACAAATAAAAACACAAAAAGAGATTCTTAAGTACAATGCATACGATATCAAAACAGTTAAAAAAAACCCCAAACTTGTCAGAAATTTCTATGGATAGCATTGAACGGTCTTCAGGCACTCTAAACCTGCACAAGGTTAACAGAAAAAGGAAAGATTAGAATAAAAAGATGAAGTTCATTTCCAGATTAAGTTACTGACATACATACTGGCTTTGAGAACAAGATCAGTGGCCTGCTGCTGTAAGCGCTCTCTAGCAGCTGCTAGCTCACTTTCCACTTCTTTGTGTTTGCTTAACAAGGACATCTCCTCCTCCTTCACATCATCTAGCTGTTTTTGAAGAACCTAGAGGAAGCATAGTATAATGCCTGTTATGATATACAATCATGTAAATTTAAATGAGCATTAGGTTAAAAGGCACAGAGAAGGCCTTTCAGCAAATAAGTTTTATTCGTACAAAAGCTGAAATCTTGTAATATTACTGCCATGTTCATTTTGTATTATATGTTTTTCAAAAAATACTGTTGAAGCATTACAAGATACTGGATATGACAAGAACACATAAGAGAGATGTGACAATAGTTAAAGAGGTATATGAAAAATAAAAACAGTAAAATGGTCCAAAGAATTTGGGGGCCAACTTGAGAAACCTGGTTTCTGATACCTGAGAGTTCTTCACATTAAAGAATGCGTTGTATGTTCACAGTAGTTTACACTTTCATTGAAACTGTGAGTGTTTAGTACTGACACATATTAAGCTGCACATGGATATACATTATATGAGAACTAGGCAATTAGTTAAACTTTTAGTATGTTTTAAGTCTGATGTACTGATTCACAACAGCACATCTTGGGTAGTGTGGTGATGATGATGTGTTCTCAGCCACGCAGGAAGAAGAAGGAAATCTTTTCCTGTTTTTAAAAGAAGTCTAAATTTCTCATCAGTCAAGTCACTGGAATAGTAAAGGGTCATTTCAGAACTAAAGCAGGACACAGAACTGGGGAAAACACTGGACAGGACATGTAATGAGACATGGACACCAGAAGTGATGAGATTAGGCATTTGATCACGTCATCCACGATGATCAGAGTACAACCTGACTTTAAAATCTGCTGTGAACACTGTACTAGACTCTTCCTCTTGTTTGGAACCAAGAGGAACTCCTTTATTGAAGGAATAATCAATATACAGTGAGTTTCCTCTTCGCTGCAGCTTGCCAGAAACCCACCTCCTTGATGTAGTCAATTGAAAGGCAAGAGTTCTGGTTCGTTAACTGAACCAAGTTGGAAATTAACTTTTAGAAGGCCCCTTGGGAAACTGGAAAAAGGTATTCCATATTTAATATCTGATAAAGGTAGCAGTCTTCTTTCACTACACCCTGTAGCCTTTACACAAGGAAGAATACTCCAAAAGATGGGCTGGAATTAGACTGTAAATGGGAAAAGCTCATGATCCATCTCAGCTCTACTCAATGATGCTTCCAAAATCACTATGACCATCACTTTTAAGGTACTTCTGGCTTTGAAACTTGAGAGTAACTACAAATGCAAAAGACAAGATACTCACACTTACCCACAGAAATTACTGTTCTTCAGGCCTCAGCACAGCTACCAAAAACCAAGCAGAATTTCACAGAATCTTTCCCTTCAAGCCCAGCATACCCAGTCCTATTTTTTGCTGACCAAAAAAATTCAGTATTTTTGAGCTGTCTTTGTCCTTCTTTAGGGACAAGAAACTTTAGTTTCTTAATAACACTGTGTTGTTGTTTAACCTGGTAAGCAGCTAAGCACCACACAGCTGCTTGCTCACTCACTCTCCCCCAGTGGGATGGGGGAGAGAATCAGGAGGGTAGAAGTGAGAAAACTCAGGGGTTGAGAGACAGTTTATTAGGTAAAAAGCCACACACACAAGCAAAACAAAACAAGGAATTCATTCACTCCTTCCCATTGGCAGACAGGTGTTTAGTTATCTCCAGGAAAGCAGGGCTTCATCACTCATAATGGTTACTTGGAAAGACAAACACCATAACTCCAAATATTCCCCCTTCCTTCTTCTCCCAGCTTTATATGCTGCGCATGACATCACATGGTACAGAATATCGCTCTGGTCAGTTGGGGTCAGCTGTCCCAGCTGTGTCCACTCCAAACTCCTTGTGCACCCCCAGCCTCCTCGCTGGTGGGGTGGGGTGAGAGGCAGAAAAGGCCTTGACTCTGTGTAAGCACTGCTCAGCAATAATGAAAACATCCCTGAATTATCAACACTGTTTCCAGCACAAATCCAAAACATAGCCCCATGCTAGCTACTACAAAGAAAATTAACTCTATCCCAGCCAAAACCAGTACATACTGAAAATGTGTGCAGTGTTTCAGTTACTGCTTGCGAAAACATCACTGAAGATGTTACAATAAGACATTTAGAAAGTCGTCTTTTTTTTCTTACCTCCTACAAACCTACTTTTCCTAACACCCAACATGTTTAGGCAAGGTAGTCACTAATGATCTCTACAAGCAAGACTGCACTGAATACAAGACATAAATAACATGTATAAATACAGTGTATTTATAGTGTCAGTGGTATGACATTCCTGCCAAATACATTTCTGCAAGAAACTGTAGTCTAGATAAGTTGGTTCTCAATTTTTCCAGCAACGATTTCAGTTTGTCAGCATAACATCTCAAATGGTACTAGACACCAACATCCTCCTTCCCTCTCTAAATCCCTTTCCTCGCCCCGTTTTTTTTCCTCCCCCCCTTTTTTTCCCCTTCCTTTCTGAGGAAGGGAACACGGTTTGGTTTGGGGTTTTTTTTCTGCTCTTTAAGTGGTAACAGTTTTGAGTATTCTATTGAGAATACTACACTGAGTAGTATGACTAGCACAACCAAGTTCTATTCAAGAACAGCTGAAAGGGAAAAGACCAAAACTTTCCCCTGGGTAGGGGTTTCTAGATTCTACTGGAATATAAAGTACTATTAATTCACTCTGGGGAAATTAAGCACATTAAATTGATTTTAAAATAAATTTTTTAAATTTAGAGGTAAATGACAGTCAAGTACAAGTGACAGAAAATTAAGTTTACATGTTCCAACCACCTCAACCTACCAAGCCTTATAGAAAGACAGCATAAATAGGAAAAGAAAATTCACAGTCTTGGGAACAAGATAACATAGGCCTCACCTGAACATTGTTTTCTGCTGTACCAAGAGCCACCTGAAGTTTTTGGCATTTTTCCCTTAGACTGGCAGCTTCATCCTGGACCATTTGCAATTCAGTTTTAAGCTTTCCCAGATTCTTCCGTAACATACTTTCCTGGTTTTGAAATTCTTTCCTTAGCTCCACTTCTTTTTCTTTGCAAGCATGTAGACTTTCTGCTGTAAAAAGCTGAGATCTTTTCAAAGAATCAAGTTCATGTTCATAGAAGGACTGTGCTTTGCTGAGTTTACCTTCATAGTCCTCAATGAGTTTTTTTCTTTCCAGCCTTAACTCTTCAACCTTACTGTTCAAGTCTTCCAGCTCCAGTCTATGCAATTCCTCTAGTTTTTCTTGTCCCTTACTTAAAGTAGCATTCTGACTCTGTTGAGTCTTCAGAAGTTCTTGAATCTCAAGCCTGTGGGCAGCTCTCAAGTCTTCCAGAGCTGTACGTTTGTCCTTCTCATACTGCACTTGCAACTGTATGAAACTTCGTAGCCTCTCCTCAAATTTCTTTCTGATCTCTTCTACTTCTCTTGACATGGTCACTACACGTTGGACATGCTGAGCTTCTGCACAAAGCTGCATATCTTCAACTCTATCTTTATAAGCTTCAAATTCTGTCAAAGCCTGATGTTTCATCTTTTTATGATCTTCCAGTGACTCTTCTAAAACCTGGATCTTTCTCTTCAGATCCATTTCTTCTGCAACTTTACTTTTATACTGCAAGATCTTCTCTCTGGTCTCTGCAAGAATTTGTTGAATTTCTTCTTCATGAGCATCCTTAAGGGCTTGGATAGCAGCTTCATGTTCATCATTTTTAGTGTTCAAAGCATATATTACCTACAAACATGAAATAATATTATATTAGAGAAGAGGCATTCTGGTTATCTATTAAATCATAAGAAAAAACACCTAGGCACTCTGAAAGTTACTTTGACAATCTGCCATGTTTTCACGGTAGGGATAAGACACTAAATATCACTATGAATGTGACTGCATAAATGCCGTATTAGTCATGACAGTTCTATATATCATGTAGAATAGTTTTTCTATACTTTTTAACCTATAATTTTCGTGATGAAAGTTTTGCCATTATATGCATGTTGTTTCTGTAAACACCACTGGGAAAAAGCACATTCAACACACTGAAAAACAAAACATTTATTTAAAAGAAATAAAAGCATAGCCTAAAGAAATCTGAACAGAGGTTTTCTGTCAGAGAAAAACACACGCAGAGTATACATTACAACATGAAATTAAATTGGAACAAAATCCAAATCTCAAATTCCTCCTTTCCAAATGCTAATTATTCTTAAATATTTCAGTTCAGAAACATCTAAAATGCAAACACTGGTTGTTTTAGTTTAGGCCCGATGGTTGCCCAGATACAATTTTGGTTTTGACAGCTTATCTAGTAGGCGTCCTGTGTATGTGATGTCCTAAGGTCTGAGGTCCCTTACTACATAAGCTCACCCACTTTCCAGCTAATAAGTCAGCTGAACAGAAAAGCAGGTGGCAGGGCAGCCAACAGTCTGGGGAGCCCCAGGAGCTAAGCAGCCTGAGCAGGCTGTGAAAGAAGCAGAGTTGCCTAACTTTCAGTGAAAATTTTAAAGTAACCACACACATTCTATGGGATGTTTCAATTGCATGACAACATGTAGGTCATCTTTTTTAACTAGGAAGTACTCTCACCAGTATGGAGCTATGGATAAGTATGTGTGTATATGTATATATCAGTGAATAAACTATTCATGCAATAAGTGGTTTTAATACAATATTTTATGTACCAAGAACTCCAGCAAATCTCCACATTCCCCAGATATGTTACAGGCAGCAGAGCTATAAAACATAGCTGAAAAATAAATGTCTGCCGATTAATATATTTTGTATATCTTAAAAATGATCAAGAAGCAGAGAATTTAGGAAAAAGCTCCACTTTAGGAATTTTGCTTTGAGCTTGTTGGGTTGGGTCTGTCCCCCCCCCCCCCCTTCTTGTGAGGACAGAACCTAGACCAGTCCTCCATTAGCATTCAGCTAGAAAAAAGAGGAAGATTGCACTGACTTGCCCTCAGGGCCAGGAAATATGAAGAAGGCCAGAATCGCTCTCCTGGCACCAAGGACAGAGTCTATGTTCTAGACTGGAGAAAGTGGCTACAGTCAAATGTTTAGACAAGTTATAAAGCTCAAAAAAAGAGCTTTCATAAGTGAAAAAACAGATTCAAGATTGTGGTCACGCAGTATCATAAGCTTTGTTTTCTGGGATTTTTTTTACTTGTTTTGGTTTTGCCTTTTTTTTGTTGGGTTTTTCTTGGGTTTTTTGTTGTGTTGTTTGGGATTTTTTGTTGGTTTTGTGTTTTGGTTTTTTTTTTTGTTTTTTTTTTTTAAAGAGTCCAGACACTGTATTCTAAATTTTGTCTGAAATAAAGACATAGGTATCTGTGACAAAAAAACTAAAAGGGAAAGCTTAAAAAAAAAGTTCTGAAACAGTATCAGATGGAAAGAAAAAAATAAACAGCCACACTCATCTTTATATAGCAAGGAAATAACTTTGAAAAAAAATCACAAAAAGCAGCTTAATTTACATTTTTCTAATTCAATTTTTCTAACACAGGTAGACACTATTCAATGAAAGAGGGAAAAACAGAGCTCTTCCATGGTTTTGTTAAGTGTTCTTAATCTGCTAATATCTCTGCAGGCAGCAGGTAGATTTTGTGACTTTTTCTCACTAGAAAAAATAAATAGTTTTTCCTACTGCGAAAGAGCTCCATGGTTCAGAGACTCAAAGAACTCCTTTATTACACTGCAAAAAAAACCAACAACAAAGCCACATGCAATTCCATTAGAAGAATCACAACTATCACTGCAATGTCCCTCACCCAAGGTTTGAACCTTTTATATCCTCATTGTCTTTGGTGATGTCAGTAGTAACTTCTGACCACAAAGCTTTCACCTCCCTTCTGTCACCAACATACAGTCTCAGCTCCTGGATCCCAAAGGTCAGCTTCCTCGTTGTTTAAATGGAGTCCAGTGTTCAACTCCTTTGTTAACATCAGAAACACTTTGAAAACAGAGGTTTTTATTTTTTTAAAATGTACATTCAGTATCTTGCATGAAGAGGCGTTAGCTTTGGTTAGAGATGCTAGACAACGTAGTTAAGGGTATTAAAAAACCTCACACTTATGATCAGGTTATTCTAATAAGTATTTGCAGAACGCTAGGTCAAATCCCATGCACAAAACAGACCCTGACTCCTGTCTTTGTGCATAGGAGTGCCATAATGTTCTTCCTCACTTCAGGCAGTGTTCCAGTCTCAGGTTATGCAGAACTATAATCTGCAGTAAGTATAAATCATAGTATTTTCAAGGGTATTATGTTTTGGCAATGGGCTCCTCACTGAAAGTTCCAAGTGAAAAATAAGCCTATATGCAGTGTCAGATTCAGATCTTTAAATTCTCATCATCCACTTCCTCCCTACAAAAAAAGCACTGAACATCTACAAATTCAATAAGCACCATTCATTGCCTAAATGAAGAACATGGGTGTCTTATGGAAAACATAAAAATAAAATGCATGCAACAATGTCATATCATACCATATGTTCTTCAGCAACCTAAATAACAGCTCTATCAAATTACACTATTATAAATCTCAGTGTTTTTAAAGTCATGGAATACCTATGTCAGATTTTATCTTTGAGAATCTGATGCACTGTATTAGCATAGGTACATAGATAAAAAGTCTGTACTAACTGAAGCAAAAGCAACAGCATGTCAATGAAATGAATGCATAAAATGAAATACATTGGAACAAATGAATATATTTAAAGTTCTAGCTAACATAAATAGTTCCTGCTCAAGTAAGTTTCTGAAAACTGAGAGGCAGTAAGAAAAAAATTAAATTGTGCTTTACTGTATCTTCAGTTAGCATATCATTCCAGAGGTACAGACAGAACCATACGTTATATAAACAGTAACATAATTAGTATTTCAGTAGATTCTTATTAATGCGTGTCTTGGTCTGAAGAACTACAACAGAGGAAGCCAGTAACAATAACAGTAATAACCTTTTTTATGACAATAATTATTGGAGTGTTCAGTTATATTCTATGTGGTAACGTTAAGCAAGTCCATTGCTGCATTAGCTTTGGTGTCTTGAACTACATGGAATACCAACAACAATCAGTGTTCAACATTGTGGTTGAAAGATGAAAGTTTGACTATCTGGCTGAGAAATATTTTTTACTTCAGACCAGATGTTATGGTTTGGAGAGCTGACCAACTCTTGCATGGTCAGCTGCACTTTGGTCATCTGCTCCTGCCAGCAATTTAGTCACGATGGAATGCTTTTCTAACTAAAAAATATGTAATTCACCTTAATACTAGTATTAGGTGCCAAATGTATTTTGCACCACAGAAAGTACCTCGAAAAATGTGTGTGGTTCATTCTCTCTAATTTTACATGGAAACAGGAACTGACACCTATGAGAAAAAGACATCACTACACATCACACAAACATCAACCTTATGTCTCTGGCAAAGCTTCATTTTAGACTTAAGATGTGGGTCCCTGGGTCAGAGCACTATATTCAGCCTATTTCAGGTGAAGTGTCTTGTTCTCAGTGCTGCTGGGGTGCTGCTGCCTGTGAGCACTGATGCTGTCTGTACCTGCTAGTCTGAAACACCAGAGCCTCCAGAGACACCCCAAGACTTTGCAAGTGTTGCACACCTATTTAATGAGCTATACAACTACAGTGCCAGCAAGGAATTGGTCATGCATCACCTGTTAATGATTTGGAACACAGACTGATGAGCCTGACCTACCCTTGCTATCTGAGTAGATAAGAACTGCTAGAGGCAGGAAGAAGATACTGGGAAACAGTAACAAGGGTTTTTTTTAGAGACAAGTCACACCCCACAGACACAGTAGGATGCAAACAGAAAAGTTTTGTCTACATCAACAAGAAACATCAAAAAACTTCCAGACATTATTATGAAATAATTTTATGTAGAAATGTATCCTTTACTATAGTCCAGAATGATCATACTTTGTGTTACAATGCGTATTGCATTCATTTTTCCCCTTCTCTTCCTGTTGACCAAATAATGCCAAATAATGAGAAGTATCTTATATTTAAGCATTTAAAATTTATGTATTATGATCAATGAGAGGTCAATCTAGGACAATAACCAATTTAAAACCCAGAATAAGTTTGCTTTTACTGGACAAATTTCTGCTCCCTAGTACATTACAAAAATATAGTAATACAGGAAAATACTTCAAAGTTATTTAAAACAGTCTTTCTGAAGAGCTGTCCACAATCACAGAGTACATTCTTACAAATTCATTACCATATACAAAGTAGGCAGCCAGCTGTAACACAAGCATTTTATTCCTTCTCGTACATTGCTATCCAGACACTGAACACCACAAGATAAGCTCTGAATACTTTTTCATATAATCTTTGAAGTTTCATTTTAGTAGGACTTTTTTTTCCTTAAATTGTAACCAAGAGACAACCCTGCGCAGAACATTTAATGGGGAAAGACAAGTTATTGCTAAATCTGAAGCCCCGCTTTAAAAAGCCATATTATGTATACAAAAAAAATTCCAATCCCAAAACCTATGTATGTCCATCTCTCTTTTTTAAATGAAAAAAACCCCATCCCTTTATCTAGAAAGACCTTTTCTTCCCTTATGGAAAATACTGCAAATACAGATGCTTTGTCAATCCAACACTTCGTGTTGCTGGCAGCACAACAGAAACAAGCCTAGAACTTTAGGCCACGATTGCTTAGACATCCCAGAGAAGGTGGAAGGCAGGCACTTGTTCTTCAGCTATCTGGTTCACTGCAAGTCATCTTAAGCACTTGGGCTAGTGCATTAGGGACACAGCATGATAAGCAGGGAAGAGACAAATACAGTCTGCAGCTGTAAAAGTAGTGTCCCCCACCAATACCATCTCCCCAGAAAAGCTGATCTAACTACACCAGTCCTCCTTTGAGATAAAATCCAGGCAGTAAGAACTTGAAAATTTTTCCCCAAAAAATACCCCTCCTCAGAAAGTGTACTATGAAAATATCCTTTAGCTGTTCAACAGATTTAATGCATTAGCTCAATTTATGCCTAAGTAAAATTTAGCACTTTATTTCTTTAGAAGCTCTGAAAACAAATACTGAATTATTTTTATTACTGCAACAAGCTTTCTAAAGTAATCTCTAATGCTGACTGTTTACAATTAATTATTTAAAGAATGATACCATGAAGTTCAGCATAATTTATTTCCAGAAACAGAACACCAACAGATTTCCACTTCTACCTAACATTCAAGTTTTGAGTGAAAACAAGTGACAACTTTTCACTTTCACACCTGTTATTTACACTTAATTTTCTATAGAAGAGAAGTCTTGGTAAGTCAGAGGACTAACACACTAACATCTAAGCTGATAATTAAACAGGGGAAAAATATTTATTTTGTACTTTCAGGTTTCTTGATGTTCAGTACCATATACATACGGCATAAAGCTTCACAGGGGCACATACACCTAAAAACACTTTCCTCATTTTCCTAAACACATGCTCCTCAGGTACCTGTAATGTGATGTGCTGATAACCCATTTCTACTTTCTGAACTGCCAAGTATCACATTAACTACTTAACTTACACAAATAAACAAAACACAGGAAGGATTGTATGACCTACACCAAAATATCAACTCTTCTTAAGTATTTGCCTGAAAATCCCACTGATTGAAAAGATCCACTTGCATTTACAGGTCAGCATATTTATAAATCATTAAGAGGCCTGTACTTTAATTATCAGAAAAAGGCATTCCACATTCCAATTGTCTGTGGGGTAGGAGATGTCCTCACCCAGAGAACAGATACAGAGCATGTCTCAGCACAGAGACAGAATGGCCAGCGAGTCCAGTTCGGTCATTCACTGTTGCTTTTTCCCTTTCTCCTACAGTTGTAGGAGACAAGGAGTGAGAGGCTTTCTGGGAGTTAACCGGGAGCTTTCTGTTACAATATGTTCTTGGAAATATCCATTTCGTCCAAATCCAGGAACAGGAATAACCATTAACAAGCCAACCAGTTCACAGAAATCAAAAGCATGCCAGCAGGTAAATCTACAGCTGTAGAGCACTCTGCAATCAAAGACTCAACAAAAGGAGCACATTACCTGCACCACATTTAATAGACCAACGTACTGAACAACAACAGGAATATGGGGTTCACAAGATCAGAAGACATGGAGCCTGCTGCCAGGAGTCAGGAATGGTTTAAGTCTCAGGTCTCTGGGCTGGGACACAGAAAAATGATGTTAGCAATCACTAGTGAACTGAGAAACAGTTCACCCATTACAAGGGGCAGAGTGAGCAATCAGGCTGTGTTGCTCCTTCTGCTCTAGCAGCTGAGTGTCTCCAAGACTGGATCTCACCAGTGGACCACCTTAGGGGGACAAAAGGGGATTTGACAGAGGCATCAGTACATATGTGAGGCTGACAGAATTAGATACTTGGGGGAAATACCATTCCATTCAGTAGAGCAAGGTCTTTGACTGGATGTGTGGTCCACTGCAGGACAGACAGCATCCTGCTATAGTTAGTAGCAATTTTTTTTTTTCCTCTTATATGGGTATTCTGGGATGTGCTGCAGAAAATGGACAAGTGGGATATTTTCCTCATCCCAACAAATTACAACGGAGCAAAGGAATTTGTACCAGTGATGAGTTAAGGTATGCCAGATAAGATAACTTTATCCAGGTTTCTCACAAAGAAAAGAGAGGAAATAAGAGCAGATACCACTTACAAATATTCATCAAAATACAATAAAAAAATAGGAGCCCTTCTAGCATTTCCCTTCCAGAAAACAATGCAGTAATTATGGAAGGCATGTGATGTTTGATGGAAGGGAAAAAGAGAGGAAAAATTACTTGCCAATAGGCAATTTAGATTATCAGTTTGGGGAAGAGGTGAAGCTGTTATTCCTGTTGAGACAAGAAGATAGAAGGGCAGAAAAAAAAGGAGAATAAATATGAGATACAACATGCATTAGATACAACATGTAGGCCCTATATCCTGAAAATTATTCTAACTTGGTTTTCAGGATCTTCATAGCAAAGTTACTTAGAAAACAAGCAAAAAAAACCACTGATGAAATACAAGTCCATTTTATATAGGTTTTTAAAAGAATCATGGCCTGGCTAAGGCATGACAGTCAGATACAATACTGCACCGCCCAAATACAATACTGCCCTCAGAATATCTTCATGAGGCAAAAACTCAGGTGCAAAGCAAGCAGATGTGAAATCACGCAAAGTAGAAATATAGATTAAATGTGAAGAGCTATTTGAAGATAATAGCATAGGACTGTGAGACATGGGTTGGATATTCTGTTGAATAACATTAGCCACTGACTACAAGTAATGTCTAAGTCACCTGTTAAAGAATGTTGCAGATGGATGACCTACTAGCCAGATTCAATTCAACTAATTTTCAGGAGTAAAACATCACAGAATTATCTGCACAATCTTGAAACAAAACAGTTTTCACAAGAGGAAAAAGTAGACTTGGAGACCTTGACAGAAAGATGAGAAGCAGCTGGATACAGGTAAAGCGCACTTCTTTACTATAAACCAAATTATACAGGACCACTTCCCCAGTTATAGGGGAGATGTCACCACTGCTGCTTTGTATGATGTGGCACTTAACCCCCCACTTGGCTACCAAATGACATTTATTTCTGAGAAAAATGCTCAGCCGTTCTACACTTGCATTGCTGGCTCTAATGGAGTTACTTAAGTGTACAGTCTTCAGCAATCCAATTCCATACATTCATATTACACAGTTCTCAACTAAAGCTATTTCTAAGCAGTGTATGAGACATTTAGTCTTGTTAACTGCATATAAGTTTGCTTTCTGTGCCAAAGTAAAACCAACTTGCAGAATAACTCAGAGTAGAGTTTACTCTAAGTCTAAATCTGATTATGACAAAAATATTTTCATGATGACAGATTTCAATACAACCCAAGAACACATTGCAGAATGACTGTTATGAAAGAGGAAAACAGTGTTTTAAAAAAGCTTCAAAAGTTAGTCAGAGTGGGAGCAAATACCAGCAGAAAATAGTTTAAATGTTTTGTAACAGTTCCTTGGAAATCAGTACTTATTTTTCAACTTGGTCAATATCGGTAAATCAAGATAAGTAGTCCTAAACTACTTACTTGCTTAATTGATAAAAGAGAGCTCTGCTACACAAACATTATCAAAATACAGCAGTTCTTTACAAAGCTTCTCAAACTTCAACACTATGACTTAAAAATTATTTGATTCATCCTATATCAGCATTGTTTCAGAACTTCATTACAGAAAAGACAGACACAGTATTTCCATCTGCTTTAATTACCTGCTAGGCATAGTAAGTTGCTCCTTTCCTTTTACAGTTTCTGCATTTTGTATCATCAAATTACATCCTGATGGTCATTCAAGCCACAGTTAATGAAGCTGGATTCTTTTTTCCAGACTTAATGTCATTCAGAATTTCCCTCTCTCTTTCTCTGCATTTGTATATTTTTTTTAAAGGAAAACATATTACCTGATTCACCACTGCACACTTTTCTCCTTTTCTTAATAAAAAGCAATTAATATTTTTCATTGAAAGAATGACCACATATGAAAAGAAAAACAGCCTTTTGGTGAAAAATATGAGAGATGGCACTTAGAAAGTGAGTTTTCTTCAGTGGGGTCAAATGGCTTAAAGGATGATATTCACTGATATTGAAGTGAGATCCTAAAAGGATGACTAGAAGTTGAAATTTTCTGCAAAAATATTTCAACAAATCCATCACACTTATTCTTAATTTAGAGTGAAAAAAAATGATATAAAAGGAGTAAGATTAGACAGCTGATTTCATTTATTGTCTGAAAGCAAAGCTTAAGTTCTTCTATTCTGCTCTAAAAATCAATCTTTTTTTTTACAAAGCCACTATAAAAATGTCTAACACAGTATCATTTATGTCAATAAAATTGCTATTTTAAGTCTCCCATTTTTTTGGCTAGAGTTGGCTAAATTCTTGATACAATCACATCTGTACTTTCACCAACTTTATTTTAATCAGAAATAAATATTTAAGTCATGTAGTTATTTGTACTAGACAGAAAAATAAGTCATAAGACTCAAAATAATCTAAAGTCTAAAAAATTAGAGTCCTGTTTTCTTCAAAATCTATTTCCCTGCTTTATCATTCAAGATCACTTTCATCGTAACTCAAGACTAACAACTTATTCTTAAAATCTTAAATCTAGTCCACCTTCAAACCCAACTCCCTATTTAACTTTTACCATCTTAAGTGTCATGTTTTTACACATTTAGTTTTCACTAGATATTTATGATGAAAAGCTGTCTGGTCATTGACTGGTTTTGGATTTCTCCATACATGGCCTAGCTAGAAACACACAGTTTTTAAGGAACTAAGAGTACATAAGACAAGTTGTCTTGTTTTTTAAAAAAAATAAGTAATTTTTGTGGAAGTACTCACTAATATTGGGAACTGAAGCTAGAATTAAAAACTTCAACTATTTAGAATGAAAGGGATTTGGTTTTTTTCTTTTACTTGGGAAGGGGGGGGGAGGGGGGAAGCAGGGGTGGTAGAGACAGAAAAACAATTGTGGAACTGTAAAGTAAAATGAAGCACCTGCATTTCTAAATTTGCTCTAGAGGATATCCAAAGCAATATTTTTGAGTGCTATCACCTGAAAACATCACAAGTATTTTTGGATAAATTGTAAATGAAATTGACACTAAAGAAAGATGATCCCTTTTCCTCTTAGCTCGCCTGTAAACCTGAAAGCAAGGCGTAGGCAGCATCACTTATATATGCTATTCATTCTTGCTGGTGAATCCTCAAGTGTTGAGCAGATGAAAACATTAGCAAAAGGTTTCTTGTATCCCATCTCCTCAAAGAAACAGCAGCACTGTATGACAAGCCAGAGAAAAGGTCTTCCCAGTTTCACCTCACCATCAAAGCAAAGTTCATTTTCAAACTTTCTCTGCCTGCAGGTATTTTCCCCTCAATGCTTGATCTATTTTCATTCCTATTTCCTCAAGAACTTCTGCAGATTCTATGCCATTCCAGTATCTAGTGGTTCCCCACAGCAGAAGAGACCAGTCAGCAAGAAGATACAATGCAGCCTCTACAAAGTAAAGAGGAATTTCTCACCAGTGGTTTGAAAGGCACACTGGAAAACAAATCCATTTCTTGCTCATAACTGTGTCTCTACTTTCCAGGCTTGTTTAAGAGAAGGAAAGGCATGGAGTCTTCCAAACAAGTATGCAGCTATGCAGGAAATAAATATTAGTGAAAAGCATACATAGCAAGACTCCCAACTTGGTATTTTTATCTACAGCACTTTTCACTTTATGGAAAGCCTTAACTACAAGTCATCTCTGGAATTTTAATGGTAAATGCTAATTTTCCAGAATAAAAAAAAAAAAGGAAACTCCAACCAGAAACTTGTCTATTCATGGGATTTTTAATAACTGCAGAAGAATTTGAGCCACTTCCCAGAAATATCATTCTACCTTGAAGTAATTTCTCTTTCCTTTCTCTGGAAAGAGTGATACACATTTTCATGAAAGAAATAAAATTCATGTTCAAACTAAGGATTGATCACTAAGCTGCTGCTCTTTTTTTTTATGTTATAGGAGCAAAACCATGAAGTAAGCAAAGAAGGTAGCACAGTCACTTTTGCTCAAATCATACCACTTGACAGTCCAAGTTTATTCTCATAGGATACTTTCCAGTAACCTACAGGTATCTATCATACAATGAAAAACATTCATAGTTTGTAGCTACCTCTCAATATTTACACAATACTGGCTATTAGTTGTCATCTCACACCAACAACTGAGAGGTTTCACACATTAACTACTATAGAAACAACATATATATAGGATCACAGAAGGGCTGAGGTTGGAAGGCCCCTCTGGAGGTCATTGAGTCCAACTTCCCTGCTCAAAGCAGGGTCAGCTAGAACAGACTATGCTGGGTCTTGCTCAAGTGGGTTTTGAGTATGTCCAAGGAAGGAGATTCCTCAACCTCTCCGGGCAACCTGTTCCAATATTTGACCACTCTCAGAGCAAAAGAAGTGTTTTCTTACGCTTAAAGGAAATTTCCTATGTTTTAGTATATGCCTATTGCCTCATCTTTTCATAAGGCACCACTAAGAATATGTCTGCTCAGTCTTTACTCCCTACCATCTGGTATACACACACATTTGTAAGATCCCCCTGAGCCTTCTCTTCTCCAGGCTAAACAGTCACAGCTCTCTGCCTCTCCTAGTATGACAGATGGTCCAGTCCTTTAATCATTTTAGTTGCCTTTTGCTGGACTTGCTCCAGTATGTCCATGTCTCTCTCGTACTGGGGAATCCTGAACTGAACCCAGCACTCCAGGTGTGTCTCACCAGTGTTGAGTGGAGGGGAAGGATCACCTCCCTTGAGCTGCTGGCGATGCTCTTTCTGATGCAGTCTAGTATGCCATTGGCCACCTTTGCCACAAAGGCATATTGCTGGCTCATGTTCAACTTGTTGTCTGTCAGGACCCCAGGGCCTTTTTTCTGCAAAGCCGCTTTCCAGCCAGTCGATCCCAACCACACACATGTTATGCTGCGCCAGATGCAGGATTTTGCATGTGGTTCCTGTCAGTACATTTCTTCAGCCTGTCCAGCTCTGAATAGCAGCACACCCATCTGTTTTATCAACCACTTGTCCCAGCTTTGTAGTGTCTACAAACTTGCTGAGTATGCATTCTGCCTCATCATCCAGGTCACTAACAAAGATGTTAAGCAGTACTGTCCCCAGTACCAGCCTCTAGGGCACACCATTAATGACTGGCCTCCAACTGGGCTTCATGCTGCCGAGCACACCACTTTAAGCCCTGCAGTTCAGCCAGTTTTCAGTCCACCTTAATGTCTACTTGTCTAACATACACCTGGAGAAAACACAGGCATATGACAAACAGCAGTGAAGATGTTACTAATTTTAAATTTCCTTAAAAACAGTCCCACAAAGAAGACTGAATACCAGTTTTTCCCTAGTCTCTAGTTTATTTATCAAGATCCATAAAGCCTGGGCAGTTCCTTCCACAAGGTTTTTGAACCGTTCAATTAAAAAAAAAAGATTGTGTAGGCTTAAGTAGAAAAATTGTAGTACCTCCATTAGAGAACTACAAGAAAATTGATGTCCTGGTAAAAGCATACAATTATATCACTTTGTCCTAAAGCACCTCTTCCATTCGTCCCATTAAATACAGTAAGTGGAATCCTGTGACTCCTCAACCTGAACATTCAGTTACCAGTCCAAAATCTATATTTTCTTATTATGGTTATCCAGTTGGATCTAAACTTCATCAGTGACATAACCTTCTGGAGAGCTACCTTAGTGAATGTTCTTAAAAAGCCATCCTATGTAATTGCAATAAAGGCTTCTACTATTGCTTCTGTTTGGCAGCTAGAATACAAAGCAGCTTATTTTAAACATACTTACATTGTATAGATTTGCTCAATTTGTGTCTTTTACAATACTTACTTGATTACACATTAAATGGGAGACATTAACTCCTACTCTTCCAGCAATTCATCATACAAAAGTCTGTAGGTAAGACTGTTCAGAATTTTTCACCTCCAACAGAAGTTCCCCATACCTGATGGGTCAGTCAAATAAGGATCTTCACCAAGACCTCAAGTTTTGGGTGTGACAAGCTATCCTAAGAAGAAAATCTGTGATAGCTAATATGATAAAGATGATTAAAGGAAAACCAATAAACCTTCTTTCTTCAGCATACATTAAAAATTCAGCAGTTGAGAAAATAGTGGCAATCATAAATCAAGGAACACATAAATCAAATATAAGTAGACTTGCAAGAAAAAAAATATATTACTGAGCACTTGTGTGCAACTTCACGTTAAATAATTAGCCGAAGGCCTCTGGCCCTGAGGTGGGTACAGGTCTGTATCATGCATGTGTCAGTTTATATATATATTCAGTCTCTCAAACAAATGCACCTGGTTCCAACTACTACTGTATGTCTTCATTTTTCCTATGGAAAATGGTAAATTGGTAGCATATTGCTAAAAACACAATTAGCTAGGAGAAATGATCTATGTAAGCCATTTACAGAGAACACACTCATAGAATACTGAGAAATTACTGAGGCACATTTTAAGACTATTCTATGTACAACGCAGTTTCCAACACACCAGTTTTAATTCCATAGAATTATAATGTCTTAACTTCAGAGACAGTATGGAACAACTCGCTTTACAGACTAAAACTTTTAGCAGTGGACCACAGATTTGCTGAAGTTTTCAAATACCTTTTAGCTAGCAAATAGCATTTATGCTTTCATTTGTTTGAGGTTTTTTTTAATAATAGCACTCAAAAAACAGTAAGCACAAGTATCTCCAGTAATTATTGCACTCTTACTCCCACAACAGCATCAAGAAAGGTTCTAACAAAGAGGACAGATTTTGATACCTTTCTGTTCTGCTTTTAGCAGGTGCCTCTCCCTAATTCTAATCTATACTTTACAGAACTTCCATGGTTTTCTACCTATAGTTCAAGAGTTAGAAAGACTGTGTACGATACAGCTTCCAAACCAACATCTCTTCCATGAAAATGTAAGGTTATTAATGATTTTTAAATTCCCCCCCAAATTAAACAAGCTCAATGCATACCAACAGAGCTACATGCATTTCAGAAACGTCTCCTTTCACAGATAAGAAGTTAAATAAATGCTTGCAATTGTCAGCTTGCCATAGGGTTTCAAATAAGTTCTTAATACACCTCCTATATTTTGGGCTGTCTTCAATCACAGAACCAGGACGTACAATGCAGAGTTTCCAATGAAATCACTGAAGTTCCATTAAAATGGAACATTAGTGATATCAGTGTACCTTAATAAAGAACGAACATGTCCCCCAACCCAAACATTCCAAAAACAAGCAAGAAGTAGTAACAGACTGATTACCGAAGTATTAAGTAACCACAAATTCCCTCACACTTACCAGACTTACCTTCTACTCCAGCACAAAACCCAGAACTGACACAAACTAAAGAAACCCGATCATCTGAGTTTCTCAGGCCAAGTAAAAAAACAAAACTAAAGTTTTAAATGCTTTGTGAATATCTGCAAGGAAAGCAATACAAGCTGCCTTGTCAGGCTCTTGAGCTACATTACGCAGAAGATTCATGTCTGGTAATACTATACTATACTTCAGAAAGCAAGATATGAAATGAGCTGTTAATGCTTAAGCCCTCTAATCCTCACCTCCCATAACCTATACATGTTGAGAAGTGAAATCTGCATTGTGGCTTCAGCTTCCATCCTGTCCCAGTTGCCTAAAAATAGATTAAAGTTACCTAAAAATAAGCTATGCAATCTACTGTACGACATGATCTCTGTTTGAAAGCAACATAGCTTTCTTTAGAAAACAAGCATAAGGAAGGTATAACCCGAGGTGAAGGTGTAACCACCAGGAAGTTCATCTGTTTCAACATCTGATACAGCCTACTGGGACTCTCAGAGAGCAGGTAACCTACTGTTTATAAAGGCAAACACAATTGTGTAAGAGAAGACCAGCTATGCATTATACCCCCAGTTGTTATGCATAAGTCAGTGACTTGAATTAGAAAGTCTAATTAATCATATTACTTCACGTGTGCTTATTTTCACAGAAGAGAACATGTAAGAGTTGACCAAAAAAGGATGCATGATTGAAAATTCCACTGTGATAAAAGACAGACTTGTGAAAATAGTCTCTTACAACCCTCTAATGAACAGGAATAATTTAGATATTCATTCTACACACAGGAAAAAATAGTTGATTCAAGTTGTTACAGACTGGTTTAGTGTATACTTGCAACTGCAACTTGATGCCCTTGTGCTGGAAGAGGTGTGGCAGTACCAGCACCCAATCTAAACCCCTTTTCAGTTCTGGGATGTTAACCTGATTGATAGAGGTTATGTCAGACACAACCATTACAAATCTGTAGTGCAGTTAAGTTTTAGGCAATTTCCTAAGACAGCTAAATCTTGAGAAGCATACTGAAGGTAAAAAAAAGTGAAAAAAATATTTAGTGACAGATGTACAAAGTCCCCAATCTGTCTCCTGGTGAGAAAGAATCACATTTACCCTCTAATCATCTATCTAGAATAGAGTTGACACATCTACTATATGATTGGACCTTTCCTTTCCTCCAAGGAAAACAGGATAGGCCAAAGGGCTACTCCAAATTGGTTTAGTCTGAGCTGCATTTCCTTACAGATTTATTTCTTGAATATTTGCATATTTGATTTGAGCCTTTCAGATATAGAGATCCCTAGAGGAATTTAAGGTAATATGTTTGTATTACATCTGTTCGTGGGTATTTAGACTCTGGAACAATGCACTGGAAAGTTCTCAAGAGCTGAGAAACTGACTTTGCACTGAAGACATAACAATAGTTTGCCCCTGGCAAAACAAACAAACAACATAGCAAAGATCTTCACTCTACAAGAATTGTTCCATATACAAACAAACAAATTTTCTCCCAGCAGAGTTACATTACATTCAAAGCTTCCCAAACCAAAAGTAGCAACACCTAAGTGGAGAAACTGGGTTAAAAAGGTAGTCATCTTACAGACCTGTATCACTGGTTTTGATTAATCAAAATAATTGTTTTTAAGTAGTATATAATTTCATGATGCTACTTCCTCTTCTTTTGAGAACTACAAGGGCTTTTGATCTAAGATACTTTGGGCAACATCCAGAAATAGATTACATAATTTTAATGAATTTTATGAGAAGACAACTGCATTTCCAACTTTCAAAAAACCTTAAAAGAACGCAATTATTTCAGAACAGAATTAAACCAAGTATAAATACTGAAGGAAATAATCAATTCTTGTGTTGGATATTCCCTAAGTCGGCTTTAGGAAGTCAGACTTGAGCCCCTCTTTTAGGGTCTTGACAATATGAATAAAATGTTGCTGCTCATTTAAATATTCTCAAACATTTCTTAATTTGCTAATTGACAGAACTCCCTGAAAAAACTTTAATGCTTGTTTTTATTTTCATTTCTGTTATTTCCAGGCTTTTGGGAAACCACTAAACAATGGCATGGCACACATTTTGAGATAAGTAATTCACTGTACTTCATACTGTACAGTGTAATCAATGTTATATCTCACCGCACTCACTATGTAAAAGGATTGGGCAACTGTAGCTATATAAGCTGGGCCTCTAAGGAGATCTTGCTAGTATGGTTTGCCTAACAGGAAGTAAAACTTACTTGCTTTTGACATCAGTGCCGGTGAAGCGGAGGTGTGCGGGCGGGCTCACACTCAGCACCACGGAGAGCGGCGGGCGCCCGCCCGCCCACCGCCGGGCCCCGCGTTCAGCACCACGGAGAGCGGCGGGCGCCCGCCCGCCCCCGCCGCGGCAACGGGGCGACACGAGGCAAGAGCAAAGCCCGCCACGGCTCCAGCACAACCGGCGGGCAAAGCGTCAGCCAAGGCTCCGCTTCACAGGTCTTCCAAAAGAAGCACGTACAGCCTCAGACCACTAAAATATACACATAATGTTCTTTGATAAAATCAGTTCCTGTAGATAAACTTGTGACTACTCTCAATTCTTTGACAAACTACTGGGTTTTTATGCTTCTCAGACAAGAGAATTTTCTTTCTGTACACTTAAACAAATTCCTCCTTTTTCTGTAAGAACCTATAAGAATCCTTTTTCTATATAAAAACATAAGAGGCTCAAGATTTGTAGCAAATCTAAAGTCAAATAAAGCATGTCAGTCAGGACTTAAATAAGGGACCACATTTACCGGAATTTCATGTAGGCACATGAAGAAGCATATACATTTTACAGTGAGAGGACATCACTTCTGTCTCCAACTTTGCCAAACTAATAGTTTTCTGAAAACAGGAAATTTAGTTTCCCTCAGGCACAGGGATCATAGGCCCATAAGAAAAAAAAAAATCTTTTAAATTGCCATTAGAGAAAAAAGTCACATTACACAAACAGCTATGTCAAAAAAAAAATCTGGAATATGGAATATAGTTTATTCTAGAGTATCAACTCATAGCTATGGAAAATAATACAAACCAACAGAAGCTCAACTTGCTTCAGGCTCTTGGCCTGTACAGGAGGTGCAAGGATACGTAACATAGCAGTGCCTGCTCAAATATAAATGACAAGAATGATAATCTCATGCACTAGGTATTTGGAGGTAAGGCAAAATACATGCAATACACCAAACTGAATTGTCTACACTGTAGATTGAAAAGGTATACATGGCACTGTGAAGCAGAGCACGGAAATAAAGGCAAGATAAGAATCACAGGAGTAGAGAGAACAGCCACAGAACGTTCCCAGATCAGCTCAAAGAACATGTAAACTGATCATCATGTCAAAATCTAGTCTCTGTTTTAAGACATATTTTTTTCAAATTCTATCTCATCATATAGCAAACAGCCATATGCTTTTAAAAAGAAAAAAGAGAAAAAAGATGACTGATTTTTATGGCATAGGAACTTAATGGAGCTATAAGTTAATGCTATAATGTTAGATACAATATGGAAAGCTAGTGAACAACTCAACCACAATAATGGATCAAACATTTCCAAATAAAGTTCTACCACTCAGTGACTTAATTATAAATAAGTACTTTTTGTGTTAAGTTATATAAGTAGTATACATTACTATGTTGGCAATATAGGTTAATGTTGGAAAGACAGACATAGCTTCTCAAGGTGTTTCCAGAACTTTAACCTGTAAACATATCCTTGATTACTTATTACTACCAGCTACAAATAAACTATATTTTTTTAACATGTGAAACCTATACTTATAATTACACAAAGCAGATGAATTTACATCCTTTTCCCTAATCTTTATTACAGAAATAATTTACCATCTTTTTCATTTGTCAAATTTTAGAAGGACAAAGACAGTCATAGGAAATTACTGAAATACATTTTAGTATCACCTATCCAAACATATCAGCATCCATACTGCAGAATACTAGATCTGAGAAGGCAGCATCAGACACCCTTTACTAAGTTACAGCTTTCAGTTACGTTATGAGCAAAACATTGTTCCATTTAAAATCTCTGGATTATAGCACACCTGTTTTCTAAACACATTAGAGTTCAGGTTTCTGGAGACAAAAAAATCTTAGAAAACTGGCTGGAAAGACTACTTTAACCTCATAAAAATGAAAATAGAAAGCAAGTATTTCTTATAATCACCTCATATTACTTCTTTTAGTCAAAAGGTTGTCTTTCATTTAACAGGAGCATCTTGAACAAGAAGGACTTCATGAACTTTTTAACAGTAGCTATTTTTAAAGGCTGTCATTTTGAGTCTAGCCAAGTGACAACCTCAGCAAAAGGCTGTTCTTCCTCACAGCCTTCTAGATTCACTTAAAAAAGCCTGACCAAAGAAACAGAACCAGGTAATATGCATTAAATAGGACAAGATGGTGAATAGCTTTAGACTGGTTATGCTTCTACTGGTTATTTTTGGAATGCAATGCCTTTGGTTATTGGTATGGTATCAGTCATTAGAAGAATACATAGAAGTCTGGCTTACTACTGCCAAACTTGTATCGGTCAAGAGACATACACATCTGATTTCATGATGTTATGTTGAGATTTGCTGCATTTATCTAGTAGTAAGCCTACAAACAGTAAGAAAAAGTTAGTGAGGATTTAAGGTAATGCCTCCCTCCTCCACACAGTTAACAGGAGAGTAAAGTTTTCAGTGGAGACTTAGAGGGGTAGGGAAACAATAGTATCACTGACAAAATTACTCTTTTTATTAAAGCCAAAGTCTGAGTTTAGAGAATGCGATACTGAAAGAATTTCAGTGGTTAGAAGCTACTTGAGGCTGCAAGTTACTGTACCAATACAATGACTTATGACAAATAACATTTCTACAGATGTGTTAGATGCACTATGCATCTAACCGTACTTCTAGACATCAAAAAATAAAGTATGTGCGACTGATAGGTTTCATGACAACACAGAAATACCCAAATACAAACAATGCTGTTACTGAAGTTTTACAGTGTTCAAAGAATGTACAGAACCACTATGACAGATTAAATTGCAGTCTGACTTTTTCTTAAAAAGTGGCAAGATTCATCATTTTGAAACAACTCTTTGCACGTTCATGGTATTCCAGATACCCCCCAAAAAAGAGAGGCTGTCTTTTGCCAATACGTTTTTATAAGACTTGAAAAATCAAAACTCCTTGCAGGATTGAGTACTTCAAAGTGCTGTGTCCATGCCAATTTACAAGTGTACGAAGAAATTAATCTATAAATACCTTGTACAATTACATAGAGTTCAACCATTGATTTTCTTTTTCAAATATACATAAAATACTCTCCTGTTTACAACTTTCGCATCTGGAGGAAAGTATTTCAGTATTACGTTCTTAACTCTCAACTGACACTTTTTTGATTTTATCTAAATCAAGACAATAGCAAATGCCTTCTTTCATAATGCAGTACTTACCTGAAAACTGTAACAACAACAGCAAAAAAACCCAAATCAAACTAAATTTCAAATATTTCTTTATTTTTTCGTAGGATTTATGTCATCATATGTAAAAAGCAGCTAAAGGCTGACAGATGGTAAACTTTAGGGATGTCACACTATCAGGATTCATTTATGGCCTGGATGTTCTTTCTTTAGTTTTAGATTTTTGACACGTTGATAACATTAAACTTTGTACCAAAATCTTCATTAAGGATATTCAAAGAAAATCTGAAAGATGTACTGATGTATTAGATTTAACAGCTGAGGTACATATCAGAGCAACAGCATCTAACAGTTTTCCAGCTCCTTGTAACTCTATACTATTTAATTATAGCAATAAATAAGATTAAGCATAGAGCAAGAGGATACATATAGAAACACATAATCATTTAGGTTGGAAAAGACTCTTAATATCATCAAGTGCTACCATAAATCTAACACTGCCAAGTCCACCACTAGACTATGTCCCTAAGTGCCACATCATGTTATTCATCCTCTCCCCCAATGTATTTGTCTCTTCATTTTGATTACTCTTTTGGATGTTTGTAAAATGTGAAAAGAAAAAAAACATCCGTTTTAGAGAAGCTGATATATGCACAAGCATATAAAAGCAGTATTTCAGACTAGTAGCTTTGTGAATGTGTGATCAGACAGTTTTCCAACAACATCACACTTTCAGTTACACACACAAAAATATATCTTTAGAACACTAAGCTGTCAGTGGTCTCAGAACTCCAAGTCAGTAGTCAACCATTAAGACTATGCAGATGGAGAGAAAAGGAATTATTTTTTTTAAATATTAAAAATATTTCATTCTTGTCTTACTTCTTTCTTCTTGATGTCTTGTGACAAAAGACTGTATGGTCATTGATCTAATTCACACATACCTCAACACTGAGCTCTAAAATATACCCATATCAGGTCCATATAGCACCCCTGCAATCTCACCTTACAGGTGTGCAGTGATAATGAATGGAAGAACCATTCAAGGCATACATGGTTCCGAGGTCTTCAAATTATCAGAATAATTAACTTTTTTCAACTAGTCCCAATTGGGAAAAGACAGCATTAAATAAGAGCTCCCAGACTTCATATCAGGACTGTCAACTTTTAAGATCCCTGATCTCTTTTTTCAGAGACAAAGAGCATATTAACTAAAACACCAAATTCCATCAGTTTCGTCCTACAAAACATGGAAGGTAAGAAGGACCTCTTCAGGTCTAAATTAGAAGCCACAGCTGCTTTAAAGCTATTCTAAGTGCTTCAACTAGCAAGTATTCAGATAAAGACAATAACTGCTGATTTTATTTAAGGTTTGAAGAAGATTTTGAGAGCCTGAAAGCTCTACTTACTTTTTCTGAACTATACCAGATGGTATTAAAGATATGCCATTTTTACCCAGTCCCATCTTCGTCCTTATACCATCACGGGTACAGAAAACTTCTCTTCTGTGAATATCCCCTGCTAAGACTATAACTACTGCAGAACGAGGACAGTCAGAACACCACATGGACAGAGTCAGAAATGGACAATAGAGACTATATTAGTATGACTAAAAAAGAAAAATATTAAGATACATGCTTCAGAAATATTGTGTCTCTAACCTTCTCGGCTCCTACCTTCAGTCTGGCCCTTCTTGGAGGACTTACTTCAGCTATCTTTGGAATAATTAAACACAAACCAAAATGAAATATCTCCAGAGAAATGTAAAAAAAATTTAATATCTAATATTACACTTTTATATCTTCTAGTCCTCAAAAACTATTTTTACGTAATAACAAAACATAATATTCATTCCCACATTACCAGTCAGAAGCATATGCAAAAATTTTGACATTCAAATATGTACTCAAATCACACCCGCCTCAAAATTGCAGTGCTTTTCATGCAATCCTAGAACTGTTAGCAAATACTGGCCTACTGCCAATGTTAACACACATTGGAGAGATGACATAAGGCTGCTTAAAAAACTAAACCCAAAGCTTTTACAAAACTGTTAATGGTATCAACTACCACATGATGACAGCTAACATCAAAACAGTTCTGCGGGGTTTTTTAGATTCTCATTTCTTCCCTATTTTTAAGGGGTCTTCTTTTAAGTTTTCTTATAGTCCAATGCACAATGAACCTTCTGCAAGAGGTTTAGTTATTTTGTTTCCTGAGGCAGAACGCTTCCAAATAAAAACTGACGAAGTTTTACTGCAAACATTTTGTTAAGAATCAATACTATAAATATTAAACCCTATAGCTCTTTCTTCCATAGCACTGCATTCTGTGATAGCAGAGGGAGACCTTTAACCATCCAAGCAAAAAAGTTCACACAATAAGAAGCATAAGCATCTGAATTAAAGATCATAAATTTTGTTCTTTATTCTTTGAAATAAATTTACTATCTACATCCCCAAGCAACTCACTGGGTTAACTACTACATTAACATCTACTCCCTAAGTACTTCTCTCTAACACAGGAAGACAGAAAGGAAAATAAAGGGAAAAAGAAATCAAATAATTTTTTTTTTTTTTAAAAGCTTCCCAAATTTATACAACAATCTGATGGCAGAGTTGAGAACAGAACTCTGGTCTCAAGAGTCCCAGATTCTAGTTCCTTGTTTACTGAAGTACCGTGCACCTTGAATAACTTTGTTGCCTTAGTCTTTGAAGGAGTTGACTTTTTCTGGAACCTTTCCAGAACTGAACTATCCAGCTCTAAGAATGTACCAGAGATCAGAGTTTTGTACAGTTTCTAATTTGTATTAAATAGATAGAAATGATCACTGAAGTGTACACATCACTGGCATGGCACTTACAGACACATCTTCCAGCTAACGTAAAATTTCTCCAACTAATGTCATGCAACCAAATCAATGCTGAAGCTTCTCATTGCATAATCCCAGCACGGATCATGCAGTTATTTCATAAAAGTCAAAGATTCATGTTGATGTCAAAGCTTGCACAATAGACTTTGCAGACACATTTAGGATATAGATTTGTCAATCACAAGTGCTCAAGCCACAAACTACAGCACAAAAATTAAAAAAACCCCACACACCAAAAGAAAAACACTTCAACTTGCACTCTTCTGGCAATTGTAAAAACAAATCTCATTCTCCCCTACTGGTGTAAGCACAGCAGCAACTTGCTTTTTGTTTTCTATTCCAGTTGTCTTATGTAACTAATTAAATATATATATGCATATTTTCATCTGCAGCAGGCATACTTCAACACTGCATTACCACTCCAGCATGCAGTAGTACAAACACATATATGCAATTTCACAATCACAGTTTATTTCTTGTTGGCTTTAATCTTGTGTCAGATGCTACCTTATCCCCAAACTGGTACACAGATCTTTCAAAATGCCTAAAAATAAGGAGCTTATACTGAAGACGAAGACCTAAAATTGCTTCAGTTACAATTTACCACAGTCTTTAAACATGACAGAGTATCATCTTATTTTTAAAGCTGTATTTCTAACTACTTGTTTTACTTCCCCCTGTGAATTAAGCATATTAAAGTTAAATCAAGTAAGTCTTTCCCCCCTGCCCAAAAGTAGAAATATAGTTAAGCACTGCAGAAGTGTTGTGCTTAGTGAAATGGGTTTGTATTTTATTTTGCCTCACTCTGAATTACTTATTAAATCTGGTTATTAAACAAATTTCACCTTTTGTGTTCCTGTGTTGTTTTGATTAAAACATCAGATTCTCTCTAAGTAACGACAAAATACAACAGAGGAATCCTAATTTTGGAATTTTACATTTACTTCGTAAGTGACCTACATGTTCTGTGAGAAAAGCATTTTCTTCTGCTGCCATTCACTGCTCATAATACAAACTGTACAAGGATAGTCAAAAATAAACTATTGAGTCACATTTCTTTTGTCAGAAGACAGAACCTGTCTGGATAACTTAACTATGTGTATCCCTTTGGCAATGCCCCATGCATATTTAGATTTTCTTTTACTATGCTATATTGGTGAGTTTGTTTTCACCTGGTAAAGCACCTAACTTCAGCTCTAAATCCACTGAGAGACTTAATATATGTTCAAGGCAGTCTTAGAGAAGAGTTGGAAGACAAAAAAAAAAAAAAGGGGAAAACAGTTGGAAGGTACGTGAGAACTGTCTTTATATAAAGACATTAAACAGTGAGAAGCACAATTAAGAAGTGGTATTCTTAATAAGAAGTTCCTACATTACTGAAGAGGAATTCTATACATGTACATTAGTAAGCATTTGACAAAGCCAGAACAGCAGAATTTAGTCAAAAGACCTTTACAGAAACATCCTAGTATCTTTTTCACATCAACTTATTTCCAGAAACCTTCTGCAAAGTGAAGTTAATTCTTCTCTGACAGTTAACTCTCACTTACAGAAATTATCACGTTTATATTTTTCCCCTGTAGCTTGAGTCCTTTCTCAATGATTAGTTTCTTCAACCATCTATCAAATGAGGCTTCAGATTCTAGAGCAGGTTAGAAAGTTTAGATTATACTTTACCCAGAAGTTTCTATACTTCCTTTAAGCCTCCGTTTCGGCAAGGTCAAGTAATGAACAGTAATGTAGGACCCGAGCCCTCTAACCTCAAAGCTGTCAAAATTTGCCCCTCTACCTCAATAAAATTAATGCTATAGAATACTTTTTATCTTAGTCTTTAAATTCTTAGTTTTATTGTTGCACTAGGAGCAAGAAAAGTATTTTTATTATACATCCTGGTCTACATGTAAAAATACTGGTTTTCACTCTAGACCTTCAGCTAGTACAAAGATCAGATGATTTTCCAAGTTTTCTCCCTAAAACTTGAAAGCAGAACACAAGCACACAGACTAAAACATTACCAGAATCTGCAAGTCACTGGGAAACAAATGCAAGATTCCAGTCCTGCAAAAGTCCAACTCACATGCAAACTCCTTGTACAAGCACATAGTTTATAGTTAAATACACAGGCAGAAGACTGCTCATAGCCTTTATTTGTACTACTCTGAAGTCTTTGGCAGGATAGACATGCACACAATTTCTAGAATTTAAGAACTCTACCATGGATCATAAAAAAAAACTTATAAAAACCCAGTATTTACTTTCACTCTGTCTTTTCACACTCTGTCTTCCAATATAGAAGTTCAAAATATTCCAGCACCACACATTTAAATTCATATTTAACTCACATCCACCTCAAGATATCTGACACATCATAACTGAGAGAGCACAGGGCACCTGCCCAGTGATGTGGAACTCACAGATACACACAAATGACTTCACAACAGAAATAGAACACTGTTTCTGAAATCAACTATAAACTGCTGGGTAAATACCTACAGAAAGGAAGGGAAATATATCAAAAGGACACACACAGACAAATAAAAATTAGTCTTTGAAAGTATTACTTTGCATATGCACTAGGCCTTAAAATAAGTCTAAAATACATTTATGGTCTCCAGGTGCTGTTTGCACCTTTCAGGGAGCACAAGTCCATAGTAATATCTTCAATATTTTATTTCATAATTTGTATGCACATGGAATAAAACCAAAGAGATTCTTCAGCTTATTTTAATTCTACTTTTCAATTATGCAATTACAATTTTAGTTCCACTGATGTTAACAATGAAACCCGACTCTGATACAAAGACAAGACAAAATTCCCCTCAGTCATCAGTTTTCCAATACATTAAGGTACACAGAGCATCATGATACATACTATTTTTAACTGGTCAATGGTGCATCAACTGTGCATAAATATGAACCATCTCCACTGTGAGACTGCCAGCAGTCTTCATTCTCTTCATTCTTAGTTCCAACAAAACACCACCTTCATCCATTTTAGCATACAATTGAAGAATACCAGAGTTCCCACTGTGCTTTTAAATTACCTTTAAATGTTTTAGCTATGTAATTCTTGACAGAAATTATTTCTTCTGCTTTCTCTTTAACAAACATAATCTGCCTTTCATTTCCTAAACAATGCTCTTCAACTACGGCTTAAGCATCATACAAGACATATTACAGCACCAAAGCATTTTTTTTAAGTAAATCATAGTTACAATCACAGCTGAAACGTGGGGTCTACCAGTCTTAATATGCTTTTAAAACATATGGTTGTAGTTTGACCCCGGTCTTTAACAAAGATACAGTGTATTTTCTATACAGCGAATGATGATGGAAGCTGTTCAATCAGCAACACAAGACCAGAGATATTCTCACACTTCGCCCTCACCACCTAAGGTTTTTAAGGTATTACCAGACACCTTAAATAAGAGCACTTCTCTTCAGCAAAAGGAAAGCAAGCATCACTTGAATCTCTCTATTTAAAAAGACTCCGAGAGAGCTGCCTGAGAAGCTACAATTGTTACAGACTAAACGGCAAGTACCAGCCTAGCGATCGGGGATCGCCTCCCGCACACGCAGATACCTGGCTGTGCTAGACGGCATTTGGTCACAACTAACCGGGAAGGGGTACTGCGGCAGTTTCCGTGCACGGTTCGCATCCGGCACCCGCTGCCCCCAGTACGCCGGGGCTCCCCCGCGGGACGCCGGCTCGGCGGGCTCCGCTCCCCCGGGGACCGAGGCTGCTCCCGGGGCACGGCGGCCGCCCCAGGCCCGGCCTTCGGGCCACAAACCCGGCCGCATGCCACCCGGGTTTAAGAGCAGCCCCGAGAGGCAGCCCCTCCTCAGCCACGTCCCTGCCTCGGTAGCGGCAAGGATCCAGGGCAACAAAACCGAAGAGGAAGAGAGCGAAGGCGGCGGAGGGCCCGGCGCGGGGACGCTCCCTCACCTTCGTGAGCTGGGCGATCTTCTTGCTCATTTTGAAGTGCAGGTCCGGGCTGGGCTCGGCGCCTGGACCCGGCTGGGCCGCGCCGGAGCCGAGTTTTCCCGCGCCGGGCGCGGAGCCGCCGCCGTAGCCGTGCTGCGGCTGCTGCCAGCCCATCCCCGGGGTCGCCATCTTCACCGCCCGGCCCCCGCCGGCACCGGCCCTACCGGGGAGCCGCGCCGAGGGCGCCCCAGCCGCGAAGCGCTGCCCGAGGCGGCTCCGCCCGCCCCGGGACCGGCCTCGGGCACTTCCCCCTGCCGCCGGCCCCCACAGCCGCGCCGGGCTGCGGCGTCAACCCCTCGGGGCCGCTGCGTGAAGCGGCGCCAGCCTCGCCTCTCCCCGTCCGTCCCGCCCGGCACCGCGGGGCGAAGCCAGGCCGGTCGGGCCCGGTCCGGCCCTGGAGCGGCCGTGCGCGGTTGCCGGGCTCCCGCCGGGCTGTTTACGCCGCGCGGCCCCCGCGTCACTGCCCGGCCCCGCCCGCGCGCTCGCCCGCCCGCCCGCAGCCGCCCCGCCTCGGCGGCAGCTGGGGCCGCGCGCACCGCCCCCAGGGCCCCGCCTCCCCCTTCCCGCGGCCGGTGCGCGCGCCGCGCTCGGTTCCCTCCCCCGCCCCCCGCGGCCGTTGGCGGCAGCGCCGGGAGCCGTTAGCGGGGGAGGGGGAGGGGAGCCTCCTCCGCAACGGGGGCGCCGTTGGGGCAGGGGCAGAGCGGGAGGTGGCTTTAGGCGGGGTTTCCCCTCTGTGGCTGGGCTTGGGGCGTGTGAGCCAACCGCCGAAACCTCGTCCTCATGGAGAGCCCTGAGAATGCAGAGCGTGCCGGGGCCGGGGGCTAGGGCAGAGTTCCTCAGCACTGGAAGGGCGCCAGGGGCACTACAGTGCGGTGTGTGTGAGGGACTAAAGTGCGTGAGGTGTTGTTGGCCCCTGGGTCTAAAACCATAGAATGGTTTGGGTTGGAAGGGACTTTAAGATCACCTAGTTCCAATCCCCCTGCCATGGGCCACTAGACCAGGTTGCTCAAAGCCCCGTCCAACCTGGCCTTGAACACTTCCAGGGAGGGGGCAGCCACAGCTTCTCTGGCAAACCTGTTCCAGTGTCTCATCGATCTCACAGGAAAGAATTTCTGCCTTATACCTAATCTAAATTCTTTTAGTTAATCTAAATTCTTTCAGTTTAAAAATTGTTACCCTCATCCTCTCCCTACACTCCCCAATAGACTCCCTCCCCATCTTTCCTGTGGGCCCCCTTTAAGTACTGGAAGGCCGCTATAAGGTCTCCCTGGAGCCTTCTCTTCTCCAGAATGAACAGCCCCAACTCTCTCAGCCTGTCCTCATAAGGGAGGTGCACCAGCCCCCTGATCATCTTCATGGCCTCCTCTGGACCTGCTTGAGCAGGTCCATGTCCTTCTTATGTTGGGGGCCCCAGAGCTGGACACAGGACTCCAGGTGGGGTCTCACAAGAGCAGAGTAGAGGGGGAGAATCCCCTCCCTCGACCTGCCGGCCACACTTCTCTTGATGCAGCCCAGGATACAGTTGGCTTTCTGGGCTGTGAGCACACATTGCTGGCTCATAGTCAGTTTTCCATCCACTTAAACCCTCAAGTCCTTCTCCCCAGGGCTGCTCTCAATCCACTCATCGCCCAGCCTGTATCTGTGCTTGGGATTGCCCTGACCCATGTGCAGGACCCTGCACTTGGCCTTGTTGAACTTCATGAGGTTTGCACAGGCCCAACTCTCCAGCCTGTCCAGGTCCCTCTGGATGGCATCTCCCTTCCCTCCAGCGTGTCAACCGCACCACACAGCTTGGTGTCATCGGCAAACTTGCTGAGGGTGCACTCAATCCACTGTCTGTGTCGCCAACAGAGATGTTAAACAGCACCTGTCCCAACACCGACCCCTGAGGAACACCACTTGTCACTGGTCTCCACTTGGACATTGAGCCATTGACTGCAAGTCTTGGAGTGTGACCATCCAACCAATCCCTTACCCACTGAGTGGTCCATCCATGAAATCCACGTCTCTCCAATTTAGAGACAAGGATGTCATGTGGGGCAGTGTCAAATGCTTTGCACAAGTCCAGGTAGATGACGTCAGTTTCTCTTTCCTTATTCACCAATGCTGTAACCCTGTCATAGAAGGCCACCTGATTTGTCAGGCATGATTTGCTCTTAGTGAAGCCCTGTTGGCTGTCACCAATTATCTCCTTATTTCCATATGCTTTAGCATAATTTCCAGGAGGATCTGCTCCATGATCTGTCCAAGCACAGAGGTGAGACTGTATGTACTGGTCTGTGATGGAGTAAGTGCCATTTTCACACAGTAATAGGTGGTAGGGGCAAGTAGCGTCCTAAAATTGAAGTAGGTAGTAAATTAGATAAGCACTTGACTGCACAGTTACTTCAGGTTCTGAGGGAAGAAACAGCATGGTGCTTGCAGACTGGAGTGACCCAGCCGCATGAAGGGGGAGGCATTCATTTGAGCTGGCCAGTCTCTTCTGTGGCTACAGACACTGCCTCTGCAGACTGCAGTTACGGACCCATGATCTGATGAGTATGGAACAAAGGTTCCTTCTTGAAGGAATTCACAGATGAATTTAGTATGTCCTTTAGCTTGGATTTGACTGCTCTCTTCTGTTTCCATCCTGTGCAACTCCTGAGAATAGCCACCCTCTTCAACAATTTAATGTCTCTTTGCTAGGCTCTGGCCTTGTGAGAATATATATATATTAATGTGCCTGAACACATTTGATTTCCCGATTAACAGACTCTGCACTCATCTTTTAGAGAGTCCTTGCTACTCTCTGTTGAGTAGTTTATCTTTTTACTGCTTTTTTTCCTGCTCTAAAAAATCTCTTTGCCTGCATTCTTTGTAGGCAGACAGAAGTATCAAAGAGGTAAACTACAAAAATACATGGCTAAATCTGTTGTTCTCAACAAGGGTATGGAGAAAAGTATGACTTAGAACTTGCAAATGATAGAAACAAGTGGAATAGTAAATTATAAGAAGAGATACATATTACAGAGCTATGTACCTCACTTGCCAATAGAGATTCATCCTTATATAGTATGATACAAAACATGAACTGCCAGTGCAAACCTGAGGTCATGAGGCAAGGGAGATGCTCTGACATATAGACTGGACACTATACAGAAGGTACAAATAGATGTTGCTACTTTTGTACAGATTGTCTGTGAGAGTACAAGAGAAATACTTGCATCGAGGTCTGGGGTCTTTAATTTCTGTGCATCAACACACTGGAAAGGTGTTCAAAAAAGGGCCAGAAGAACCACAGAGGTTCTGGAAAAACTCTCATATATTGAAAGATGTAATAAACACAAACTATTTTAAGAAGTTATTTAATCCCAGTCTTTAAGTAGCTGTGTTGCCTTAAGCTCAGAATTTGCATTGTTCAGGAAATTCTGACGTTGATTTTCTTTTTTTTGTTTCTGAAGTGGCCCATTCTGGCAACAGAGAACAAAGGACAGATGGTGCTTACCCAGGCAGTGATTCATACAGATGAAATAAAAGGGGAGGAAAGAATATTAGGAGCATCTGTATGAAATCTGTGTCTATAGATTACATCCATGAATAGCTTATACTGTTAATTCAGTTTTATCAAATTAAAAAATAATTCAGTGGCAGAGGAGATGACTGTGATTTTTCATGTCTAGAAAGGTCAAACTACTAATTAAAGCAGTAGAGTGATTGTGAAGACTTGGTTACAGGTAGTGGTTTTGTCTGGCTGATTCTGTGACCTTAAGCAAGCTTCTTAATTCTTGTGCAAAAGGGCATGTTCTTTAGTGTACCTAATAATGCATCTGATATTAAGGAATGGCTAGCTCAATTTATTATTGCTTCTAGAAATCTCAAAAGTTACAGAAAGTATTATTTTCATTTTAATCTACACATTTTAAATATTTTGGATAGAATTATTTTTCAAATAAATTAGAGAGGTTTGGAATTATCAACATTTCTTCCGAGACAAAAAGACTCACTGTTTTATTTTTTCAGTTTCTTCTGAAGAGTATGCATATTTGCTGTGGTTCACATTGGCCCCAAATCATTGTTTTGAAGCATTTTGAAGTGACTTAGGACACAACAGTCAGATATGTTTGTCTCCTTGTACTGAGTTGCTAAATACTAAGTTTTGTCTCGGCGCTTTTAAATCAAAAAAGTGATTAAATATTCTTTGTCAATATTTCATGTGCCTTTCGGTAACAGTTTCCATATTTAAAGCTTCCCTTTACACATTTTATTTCTTTAGAGCTCAGATGGTGACTGCTAAGCTCTTTGCCATTCAGGTCTGCCTGTGTAGCATAGAGCCTGGTTTTTTTAAGGTTGCTGCTGAAAAGAGGCTTTATGCAGCAGAACAGCCAGGACCCTAGTGCTTTTTTATCTTGGTGGGATTTCATGTCTCATCAGTATATTAGGATCTGTAGGTCCAAAGGTCTGCCAGGGCTTGTGCTGAGGCCATCCAGAGGCAAATGCAGGAGACAGTGCTCCAAGTTTGCTGAAGAGTGCAAAAAGCAATGGAATGAGGCAGGGCTGCTCTTGGTGTGTATCGTTGCTGTGAGAGCTGCACTGTGAAACCTTTAGTGTCTCTATCACAACAGGCTTACGTAAGTGACACACAGTTTGTGTCTCTCCAGTGTCTCCGTGTGAGTATAGGCATTATGTAGGAGTGCTCTTGGTATATGTATATGGAAGATTTTTTGTAAATTTGAAAATATTGTTAGTGAATAGATGCTTTAAGATTACATTGTCATATATCTGCTACGCATATATAGCAGCATATGTGCAAGACATACAATGACTTCATAGTTTTGCTTTTACTGATGTAAGCTCAACAACACTGCTTATGTGGAAATCTACCTGAGCTTTCTGTATTCTACTACCTACCTATTAATCTGCATATTTGATGTTCATATGTTCTGGTATATGCATATGTTTTTTAAAATTATGAAATATCATTACTGAGGTTTGCAAAACCAGGAAAGAATTTAATTTACATTCAGTCTGCTGGGAATATTATGGATTACAGTTTTCCATGTGTACAGAAAAAAACTTTTTTATCTCATCACAGCTTTGACTAAGATAAATCACTCTATGCCTTATTTTCAAGCCATAGGCACAAAACTCCCTCTCTGATTCTTTATAGACAGTGTTACAAGGGCTAAGCTTGCTTTGTGATAATGTCTTTTGACAACTCTGAAGATGTCAGAAAGTCGGCAGCTTTTACTGAAAGGACAGTTAGCAAGAAATTTGACCTACTGGTATTTGCGGGTTTCTGCTGTTTAATTTGTAAGCTTGCAGCTACAACTCTGAACAGTGAGTTTTCAAATTTTATGTGTATGAACAAAGGTGTTTATATCATAACTCTCATTTTCATTTGATGGTTGAATTATGCAAGTATTTAGTACCTAATACTTAAAATGTGGACACTCTTAAGAAAAAGTCTATTTATTTCTACCAGAATGCTAAATTAACCATTTATTACATATATAACTTAGGTTTACATACAGGTTTAATTACTTTCATAAAGTAATAATTCACCATTTAAAAGAATATTATAAAATACCCAAAATAACAATACATCTTAAGCATATCTGTCATTCCTGCTTTAATTTTCTGGTGCAAACAAACCTGATGGAAATAACAGAATAAGCCCATGATGTCCTACTTTAACATAAAGACCTCATTACTAAGGCTGAGGTTAATCTATGATGCTGAGATTTCTGTGTAAGAAATCATACATAACAATTTTGTTCTGAAAGTGTACAAGTAACAAGGGCTTCTGTTAGCTGTAAATAATGACATAAAGAGGGGCATATTTTCAGATCTATAAAGGATAAAAGAGTAGCCAAAATTGCCTTGCTATGGTTGCATATATAATCATGAAGGATATGCAGGGGGGAGGTGAAGAACTAAACAAAAATAAAAACTAAATGTCTTCATAACTTTGAAATAATCTCACGACCTTTTAATTTGAGGGTTAGCAAGACTGTGATTTATGTAAGGTACACAGTCGGGTCAACATTTCAGGATACTCATTTGGGTAATTCAATCAATTACCCTCTTGCCTTTATATATGCAAGTAAGCTTTCAGCCAGTAATGAGTTGGTAGCAGAGGGTGACAAATACAGGTTTAGGACTCCACCTGGTAGATCTTTGGTTCTTACATCTTTTGGGTTTTATCATCCTGTGGCTGTACGCTCCCTTGGCCTTCAAAGTTTGCAAGACTCAACCCCTGCAATTCTTGAACTATCATGCACACGAAACCTGGCATAAATTGAATATTTCAAGTAAGAAAGCAGAGAATGGTGAACACACATCTGGTATAGATGAAGCTGTTGTTGTCCTCTGTTATGTCTAGTTGCCCATCTAGGAAACTGTTAGTGTGTAGAAAATAATTTAGATCACCAATACCTGAAAGGAATGCCACCTCGTGCATGTGTCCAAACTGGACCTACTGTCAAGATATGATGGAAGAGAGAGTGTTTGGACTCCAACTTGTGAATAAGCATATTTGAACAGTTGGGGTTTTTGATGATTCTTTGGAAATTAATTTTCCAGATTCTGTAGATATGTGCACTGGCACACAGAAAAATTCCCATGAGCAGTTATCTCCAGATAATTCTCTCTTTCCTTAAATCCACTTGTATATTCTCTTGCAAAACATTTTTATCCTCACATGGAAATATGCGGTCGGGGGCATGTGGCTTTTCATTAGAAAAATGAGCAATAGCCCACTCTTTTATGTCAACTGCTTTCATTCAGTAAAGATTTTTATATTATATTAATTTCAAGCACAGACGAGTAGTTAGGATGGAAAAGTCCAGTGTAAAGGAAAAAGACCAATATGAAAAGCGTAAGGCACTGCCTTTCTTCTGATACAGCCCTCATTTTTAATACTTCTGTTTTCTTATAATTTATTTTAACTTTGTTTTTTGAGCTTGATCTACTTTAGAAATTACATTTAAACAAAATTACAGAGAAAACACAGATCTGTTTTACAGACAAAGAAAAAAAAAAGCAGCAGGAGAAGTGTGAAGAAAACCTTAGCAAAACATCCCACTGCTTACACATGACTGTCCTTTAGAGTGGGAGTCACACAAAGTCGATGTTGGTCGTATCACTCACTGCTTTTCTGGAAGCTGCTGAAATACAGCTGGGTAAAAGATGCTTTAAGAGTCTACCTAGTATAAAATACTTTTTCTCTTGTTTTAGAAAAGTACATTTCTGTTCTCTTTAGCTGCCCAGATGGGGAAAACTGGATGAATTCTCAGTTAAGTATGAATCTCAGTGTTTCTATTAATTTGTTACTTTTTCTTTGTAAAGTGCTATTTCAGTCTAGTCCCTTGCTAATTTACCAGGACAGGAAGGCATTTACCAACATTGAGAAAGTACCCAGACACATAAAAACCAACTCTTGTGCTTTTCCTATCAAATCAGAGAACTAAACCTATCAGTGCTCACCACTGGACAGAAAATTAGTAAGACGACTGGTCATTATGAAGCCAGAGCTCATGCTGAAAATTCATATAAATGTTAATAGTAGTTTTACAGCATACCTTGTGCCAGCCATCTGCATCAAGATGTAGCAAGTAACCCTATGGAACCTGTCAGACACAGGCTTTTAGTAATTAGTGACTTTGTTTCAGGCTTAGAGCCAGCATTTTGGCTGACTACATTTTCTGGAGTAAGCCTTCTTACTTTAAATAATGCTTTGTTTTGCCTCTTCCCAAGGATTTTTTGTTTGATAAATGGTATGCATTTGTTCTAAGTTACCGATGAAGTCCTGAAACAGGATTAAAATAGTCCTTATACCCTTTCACATCACCTGCAAAGATTTAACATATTAGCTACCGCTTCAAGCTTCTTCTTTTCTCATTTTTTGTTGTTCTCCTTTTTAAAATTATGCATGTTTTTTCAGGTAACAAAAATCAGACCTAAAACAGGATAGTTGGCAGCTCCGCTGGCAGCAAGTACTGTACTTGAGAGGAATGGTGAACGGACAGGAGGAAGGGAACAGAGAGGTCTTGTTGTGTAAGCTTGGGCCCTCTGGGGCAGGGCTGGCCTTTATGGCCAAGGAACTTGCTTTTCAAACCAGATCTGCTTAAGCAGATCTCATGGGGAATCCCTTCATGGGAAATCTGGCAGCACTGAAAGAACTGCCATCCCTTGCCGCAGAACCTGTGTAAATCAACCTTGTTTTCCACATCCTGGAATACGGTAGACCAAATCCTGATCTTAATGTTTCAAATCTATTTATGCTATAAATAAATTTAGGGATGCAAAGAAAGCTTCATTGATTTTTTTCTGTTCAAACTCAATTTGTAGGCACATTTCTGCACATGAAAACACAATTTTATCAATATGTGCTAAATTTAGCATAATTCTTTCTATGCTGACTACTGCAGAGGAGGGATCCAGTCTTGCTTTCTACACTGGAATATAAATTTAATCATCTCCCTAGGACACTTTTATCCAAGGACATTAGAAAGTGGGTTTGGTTTTGCTCATGGACAAAATGGCTGTTAGGATGAAAATTGATATATTAAGTAACAGCCGAATTTGAAGTTCTTTATCATAGGCTGTTGATCTTTTACATTCTCATGCTCCTCTGACAATAACTAAGGAGACTGTTCAGAGTAAAACTTAATACATTTCAATTAATTCAATTAATACACTCATATTTATATTTATTAGGAGGAAAGCATTCCTATTGAAAAGAGCAGTGACCTGTGGTATATTACTGGAGCTTCTTCCAGGGATGCATTAAGTCACCTTGCTGACTTCTGTAATGTTCCTCTTAGGACAGAATTAAATGGAAGGGAGTGCTGTGAGTGGGGATGTGTTATTTTTAATGCAAATGTTACAGTGCACTCAAAAAAGGAGACAAATACAAGGAAATCTGACATGGCCTTTTTGGTATATTAGTATATTAGTATAACTTGCTTAGCTCAATCCTGATGTTATTTAAATATGCTGGACTTGTACAGAAATGTAATGCACTTGTTTTCTTTTTGGAGGAAAAGCAGTTTTACAGGCTAACACATCAAGATAATTCTGACAAAAATATTATTCAGAATAATAACATAGTAATAGCAATACTAAACAATTGTGATTGAGAAGATGACATACAACACTGACCTTCCTAGGAAAATCTGGCTGGCTGATGATGTTTGTTTGGTTTTGGCATAGTTATTGCCAGCTGATATTTATCACATCTATTATGCATCTACAGGGAAAAAATCATCAATATGAAAAAGCAGCTATAGCGACAGCCCCCAGGTTAAGTGTCACTGCTCTCAGCAGCTGGATCTAACATCATATACCTGTTCATGATAGGAGCACTGGTACAGAGTTAAGCTGGGTGAGGATTTATTTCATGGCTTTCTATGCTGGCGTTTGTATTGTCCTACGTATGTACTCATTCAGACTTCAGGATGTCTATAAAATTCATGCAGTCTTGCAACGGGCATAATGGATGAAATGCAGATTTTTTCTTCTTGAGGTCATCAGTAGAAGGTTGGATGGGACAGCTCAAAGCTGCAGAGTGGCACGTCTTATCTACAGTGCAGGTAGAGGCACCAAAAGCACCAGGACGGCTCAGGTTTTCCTCCTCCCTCAGCACCAACGGGATCACTTAGAAGCAGCCACAGAAATGCTCCAGTAGGAAAGTTCAAACAGATGGCTGGTGTAGCTCTGATCCTGCCCTCAGGGTCATTCTGCAGAGCAACACAGACAACATTTGTAATCTGTATTTCTCACTGTGACGGTATTGGAAATGGAGAGATTGGTTGCTTGAAGGGTTTTACTTTGAATGTGGCTAATTAATCTCCAACATTGGTTCAGGATTTTCTGGCTCACATAGTTATCACTGGTCTATTCCCTGACACATATGAATTCAAATTGCTGCATCTTGCCAATGTATTTTGGGGGATTTAAGCATACAGATTTGGAGATGAGAGTATTTTGGTTATGCTTCAAGAAGGAAGAAAGGCAAACTGGCATATTTCCAGAAAATCAACAGTGGTGGGTTTATGGTTTTGCTAAAATTGTGTTGAAGCCCAAAAAGCTTTGCACAAGTGTCAATATTCAAATAAAAATGGCTTTTGTAAAGTTTTTATTACCTTCAAATAGTTGAAGGCTTCTTTCGAAATTAAATGTATTGAAAACTGCAATATTTTAAGATTAATTTGCATATGCAGGTTGGTGACTGAAAGTTCCATTTTATAGAAGTGTTCCATAAAAATTGTGGTTAAGGGGGGATAAAGAAGAGCACTTTGAGTTTATTACTAATCTTCAATTAACCTGTCAAAATCAAGAGGCATATCTTGTAATTCTACATAGTGTAACCTACTGAAACTGATACAGTAACTAAAACCATCAGGGGTAGGGAAAAAAGAGCAAAGTTTATCTGCCCTGAATATGATAACCTGCTATAACTGTAAGTTCTGGTGACCGTGCTTATTATCTGGTGACTGTACTGTTATTATTCACAGGGGTGATGCTTTGAGACCTGCTTGCCAGATATCCAGATTTGACTTGCACAGTCAAGACTACAGGATCATCAGCTATCTGGATTAAAGTGCATCGGGCCTGAAAATGTCCTGTTATGCTCAAACTCAAATCAACGGCAACAGAACTTGCACTCAGGAGAATGTTGGGTTTCCAATTCTTGTCAGAAAACCAACTCCCTCAACAATATTTAAAAATTGGAAGGGATCAGGGTTAGTGTTGCACAGGGCTGGTTCTGGACCAAGGTAAGAGATTTGCTTTGAGAATGGGCTACCTTTGAAAGCTAAAATACATTCTTTCCCAAATCAGCATAAACTTGTGTTTCAGTATATCATGCATATAAATTTCATAAAGGGCGTAGTATCCTGTTTGGTGCATAATCAAGATAGTTTGTAAGCACAGAAATGTGAGTATTTTTAATTATTATGGAAAAAGGTTGTAAATAATTTATTGAAAAATACTTTTGAGAGTGAGAAAAAAGATACAGATGATTTCTATGACCAGAATAGTCCTTAAATTTACAAATTATTTCTTATGAAGTTTAAGAACAGGCATTTTAGACAAAGCAAATAAGAGCTATGTTTTTCCACACATAATATATAAAAAGCTCTTGAGCATCCTTTGAAATTTATGAACACTAGGGCAAAATTGTAAAGATTACATATCACTGACAGTAATTTTTTACATCATTGTTAATTTTTACTTCTTAGTTACAAGTGCCCCTAATTACTATAATAAAATCTAGTTTACTTGCTTGTAAGCATAGTTTACTATCCTGTTAGAGAATAATTTTGAAATCATTATTACTGCTCTTTGTATGCTGAGCTGGTTACTCACAACAGCGTTTATCAACTTTCACAGGTTTCCTGATCTGTAAGATTAGAGCTAGATAAAACTAAATAAAATATTTACAACATTTAGCAAGGAAAGTAATACAGCCTAGCATTTGAATATCAAGAGTTACTTCAAGAATTTCTTAAAGTGAAAGATCATGATGAAGTGATGTGGTGTCTCTGAAGTAGGAAACCTGAAGTGTGAGAAAAAAAGTCTTCATCCAGTTAGAGCAAGCTTGGTGATTAGATCCTCAGTCCAGCAGTTACATACTTAGCTTTGAGTATTCAAGTAATCTCTCTGAGATCAGCTTTCACCTGGTAAAGTCTTGCCACACACCTTACCAGACAAATGCAGAAAATGTACTTCTACTAGGTATTTTTCTTATCTAGTTTTTCAAGCCTACTACAACTTTCAGAGAATTTTAGAATGGAAATCAGAGAAATAAAAAATAATTCATTCTTCTAATAACAAGGAGCCCTCTTCCCAGCTGATCTTTAGTTAAACAGAAGAGGTCCCATTTATCAGTCTTTTACAGAAAGATAAAATGGTTTTGATTTTGCTTTAATTAGGGGTGTTATTTCTCCACAGTTAAGTTATCCATGGCTTTCTCTAACATCATTCAGGTATGACATTCATAAGGCTTAATCTTAGTTTAAAGGTGTTCGGGTGTTTTTCTTGCCAAGTTTATCAGAACCAGTTGAGTTATTTGAGGCTGAAAATCCAAAAAGCACAATAAAGCTACTAGGAATAACTACACCTTAATCTTTTGGAATCTAAAATCTGGGGGCTTTTGAAACTTAATATTCAAACCCAACTTTGAAGAAAATCCAGTAATTCTCATTATGACAGTCCAGTTTGTCTTTGAAACTCCCTCACTTCTTTTAAAGTACTCTAGGAAGCATATCTGTGTAATTTCAAGAGCCAGATTTCTGCTTATAAGATTTTAAAACTGTAACCATAGTGCATATGCAATAGTAACTGAGGATAACCTTTCATGCACTAAAAACAGATCACTGTTTTAAAGATCTCCTCTAATGAATAAACTCCATGTCTATGGAAAGCTCTATCTACCCACACGCTGTGGCTTCCGCACTATTTGCCATAGAAGCTTTTTGATGCCAGACTATGCTTCCTTACTTAATGACCACCTAGAAAGGATCTTGGGAAATTACCTGGGGAGAAAGGTTTTATCATAGCTTCACATATTTATATTATAAATCATATCAACCCTCATAAAGACATTTTAGATCGCTAACATTTGGTTTAATTCATGGCAAAATCATTTGCCTTTCAGAACCTTTTTTTGCTGAGCTGGAGCTTCTGCTGCAGCACAAACGGGTCCATCATAGAAGCAAGTAGCTCTCAATTTGGCATCCACCCAAAACAGAGAGTGAGGCCAAGTAGCTACTGAGAAGTAAGGGACTGCTTCTACTCCATGTAGCTGTCATACAGTGTGTACTCTGGAGAGTTGTCATATTTGCCAGAGCAGGAATTGTAATAAAAATAGGCTCAAATAATCTCCTGTGGAAATAGTGGAAAAAGCCTTGAGTCTAAAAGATAAATCTCTATAATACACTAGTTTTGAAGACCTTCAGGGCCACATGTAACCCATATATGTATGGGGAAAGAATACTAACTTGTGCTTGCCTAGATGGAAGGCCACTTTAATAAAACAGTATTAACTCTAATACTGTAATAAACCAGTAATAAAACAGTAATTTATATTACTACTCATAACTACACTATGTAAATAAACAGGTAAATGCAAATTTCCAGTTTACATTATAACCTACTTGACATGCACAGGAATACAATACTCATATGCTAAAATAAAATTCTTGTAGTAAAAAGACTGTGGTACAATCATTATTCTATTTTTGAGAAATCTGGAACACCTAAGTCTAGTAAAAGATGTAAATCATATTTGGGGAAAGAATATAGAGAGTTTGTTATCATCTGGTAGATATGCAAAGTATGAAAACTACTGAAAGATCTATACACAGCTGGTTTTTAATTAAAAGAGTATTTTAATTATTTGTGCGATAAATTAATATTTATTTGATAATAATACATAATTCAGTGGCTCAACTCTCATCTAACATCACTCAGAATAAAGGTGTCTGATTCCGAAACAGTGCCCACCACTCAAACTCAATTTTCATCACAAAACAGCTCTTTCAGAATTATCAGTCAGCCTTACAGGATTATCATCCACATCTCATTGTGTTTGCTTTGTAAATTACCTTCCAGTTATTTTCCTTTTCAACAATGAAGAACTAAGCACACTACACTACTACCTATTTTTGATCCTAGTCCTTAATTACTTTAGTTAGTCCATAAATATTTAGTTAAATTGGGTATTTCCTGTTGTTTGCTTGTAAATATTTTGATGTCATTCAAAGAGCTACACAGTAGCTAAGAGGGTCCAAATTAGTGTGCAGGTGCATCCCCTCAATGGTGGAAAAATAAAAATCCATTTGAATGGTACTACACCATGGTATTTACTTCCATGCTAAACTTCCCCTTGGAGAAAGCAAAATCTAATTCCAAATTGCAGCTCAGAAAACTTGCTTAGCCTTGTCAGATCAAGTATTTAGGAAAAAAAATCAATGGACTTATACTAAAAAGAATATTAAGATGCTTATTTTCAACTACTTCTCTTGTGAAAGTGTGAGGGTTTTTAAAAAAAAAAATCATGCCACCAATGGGTTACCAAGACCTTCAATTATGAGCTGAATTAAATTTATTTCTTTTTTAAGAAGGTTTGCAGCTGATTATACATTTGTACCTGTGCATAAATACAAATTCACTTCTGTGCATATATCTTAAAATTTCTACAGTGTCCTATGTAGTACACATCTGTCTTTCTCAGTATCGGATAGGAGATCCATGCTAAAGAAACGAATGTTATGCCAAACACCAAGTAATTTTAAAATCAATTTATAAAAAAATCACTTTAGATATTTTATGTAATGTGTTGTTGAAAACATGTTCTTCTGTCATGACATTTTTATAAAAATAAGAGGAGAAAGGCATATGCAAAAAAGATGCATGTTTATTCATGAGAGATGATTATTTCTGCAGCTCCAATTACTTCCATATTTGAGAAACTTAAGTATGAAAAATTGAATGGGTTTGACGTGGCTGAAGAGAAGAATATTAACCTCTGTTCGAATTCCTGCAGCTTCTCCATTTCATTCCTCTGCAGGGAGCACAGTGGTGAAGCTGGCTTCATCAGATACTAGTCCTGGACTGGAGGATCCAAAGTTAGACAAATATAATTTCTTCCTAGAAAAGGGATAAATAAACTATCAGCATTGCTTTTGATACAGAGCTGATACAGAACACCACTGACAAACTCCTTTAACTGACACCTAGCACTTCAAAGAATCAGTAGTTCTAATAGTATAGAGCTAATTTACAGTATGGACAACATGGTTATTTTTTGTTTGGCAGGATACCAGAGCAGCTAGTGACACCGAACATCCTTCTGTTTCAGAGTTTCGGATCTTCAGCTCAGTCTGTATCACCTGGAGAAAACTATTTTTACAATGCTGTTAGAAGTTCTTTCTGATAACAGTTTCATGTTATGATCCCAAGACAAGTGTATAGAAGAACAGATCTAGGAGACTAATTACATAATACTAATTTAATCATGATCTGACATTTTAACAAGTGAGAAATCCCTGTAAGAATTTTACATTACTTGTTCACCAAGTATTACTACCTCACTGTTATATAATGAAGTAAAGATTTCTCCCTTTTCTTGGATCCTTTAATTCTCTCTGAGATATTTTCTGTACTTCCCAAATACTTCAGGTATGAACAGTTCCTCTGTACCTCTGTACAGCAGTGCCTCTGCACTGCAGAATGTCACTCATCCCTTTTCAGTCTTGCACACATATATTTAAAAAAAAATTAAATCACAGTGGAAATGAACCAGTCTTCCATCATTTTCTTCTAAAATATTTCTTTGATTATTATTTCATTTCTAAGCTGTTTTCCCCTTCTGCAACATTTCTACTGTAGTGCCACTATCTCCACTTGAAAACTAACATATTTCACACAAATACTACAAATTTAAACTTAAAGTTCATGGACCAGTTTTAAGGAAACACATAGAAAGTTATATTCCAAATCACTTGAGAAATTATACTTGTAATGTTTTCTGGTAAAATGACTGCTAAAAAGTGGGACTACATATCACTCATAGAAATAATTTATATATGTCTCTGTTAATCCATTTTAGCATAACTTACTCTTCCATAAGGCAATAAATGTGTAAGAATGAAAGCTATTTCATGCATAACTCATTTCATGGATTTTACTTCCCCATGCCACTTGCAAGGGAAAGCCAGGGTTTCACATGCAAGGCCTGGTGTTAGAGCAAACCCCTGTTTGGCTGATGACAATTCCACTCTCTAATAGTTCTTACTATGTCTTGTGGAATCTTAACATTAGACATGAAGTCAGTAGACCACGTCACTTAAAAATCTCTTTATTAAACCAAAAGACAATTTACTTCAAGTATGTTTCTGCTAAGTAGTTATGACACAAATGAATCATACCCAGACAGGTTTGTAATTCTAAGCATTCCTACAGTAATTCCGCTTAGGGGGGACCTCAGGGGGTCTCTGATCCAACTTCCTGCCTCAAAGAGGCTCATCTGTGAGGCCAGGCTTTGCCTGGTCAGGGCTGGAAAACCTCCAATGATGGAGGCAGCACAACGTCTCCAGGCAGCCCGCTGCTACATTGACTGACTGTCCTCATGGAGAAAGTTTTTCCTTACATCCAGTTTGAATCACTCGTTTCAATTCACACCACTGTCATAAATCCTTCTGCCATGCACCACTACAAGGCTCCATCTTCTTGATAACCCCCTTGTAGGTATTAGCACATTGCTGTTAGATCCCTGCTAAGCCTTCTCTTCTCCAGGCTGAACACGCTCCAACAACACATTTGCAAATCCATTCTGACTAGCTTTAAAAGAAAGCACTAGCAACAGGCACTAGCTTGCATTATTTATGGGGTTTGTTTTGATTTTATTAAAGGGTTATCTGACATGTCCTTCCCTCTGGTTCCTTGCTTTTGTTAGGACCAGTTGAACCCCACTTTTGGCAAGTAGCTATTAGGTTAACCAGCAGTATAGATGGTATTTATCCTGCAGCCTTTAATACATCTCGTGCTACCTGACTCATCCCTCTAAGTGATAAACTTTCCTTTTCCCTAGCAAAGGACAATATCCACAACAACAGATGATATTCTTAAAATAATAACAAAACACAGCTATTGTCTGTGACTTTGCTTCTCTTAATTTAAGAATTAAGGTAATTCTATTGCCAGGATTTGAGGAACAAGAGGAGGAGGAGAGCAAAGAAAAAAAGATGGATTTTTTTCAATTAAATCAAGTTTTATGGAAAGCTTTTTTCCTTTAAGTCCATCTGTGTGGGAGGTGAAAAGATGATGGAAAGAGTTCTTTCTCTGACAGATTTATTTCTGTATATATAACACAAAATAATTTTATATAACAAAAAGAAGTGCTTCCCTTCCAGATGTGCAGGATGATACCAAAGTGAAGCCTGACCAGGACAGCAGAAATACTTTCATATAAAACCATCATGTAAGATGAAAGATACCTCTTTCTGTAGAGATCTTGCTTCACAGCTCTTTATAAGGTTTGCTAGACAGCCTAGAATCTACAAGATTAAATCAGGCCTTTAAATTAAGGTTTCCAACATACAACCTTTCTCATTGTGAAAATACTGTCTTAAACAATCCTTCACAACAGAGGCACTGGGAAAGTCACCTGCTCTGCTCTCTCTTGGCAACAGAAAAATGCAGGACAGAACAGAGGGCTCCTCTCTACAACCTCACCTGTGTACAGCCATGCAGCAAGTCAGCTACGCTCAGGGTTATACCAAGGATACGCCTCAGCTGCTCACAAGGCCGGGAAGATAGTGATGTTACCATTACAGACAGAATCCCCAGCAAAAAATATTTTTCAGGTTGCCTGAAATGATAGCAGAAATGGTGTTTTTCTAACATATTAAATGCTGTATTGATACACTACAAAAATGGTTACAGCTTGACATAAACTTTCTCCATTCTTTTTCTAAGGTTTTAGCAGAGGAAATTCACAATAGAAACATGGACACAAAGTAGTTGGGATCTCTTTGATAATGTTGGCTGAGGCACCGTGTCAGCCTCACGTTCCTGGTTCCCATACAAGCAAGAACTAATTCATTTAGGGGTGTGAAGGAACTATTGTTTACCAATGAACTGTCCACTGAAAACACCTGCAGTGATAAAAACTACTCAAGTTTTTTCAAGGTAATATTACAATATTTTTTAAAAGTAACTGTGTTATTTGGCTGCCTCTTCCTGCTGTAAAACTTCATATTTACCACTTTCAAATTTCAGTCTTTCTTTGACTTGTCAGAGAATTTTTAATGCTGCTGTGTGGTGAACATATAGGATGAAACTAGGTCACTTCAGTAACCTGGGGCTGTCTTTGCTCTGTCTCAGTGAACATTGTTGGGCCATGGTGAATGAATTATTTCTTTCCTTGCCTGACAATAGAAGGAATTATTTTAGGAAATTTTATGCCCATTTTAGACTGGTTATATATTAATATGTAGTCCGCTAAGATTTTGGAGACAGGGGCAGAATACAGTTGGCATTTCATAGTAAAGACTACCTGGGAGAGTCACAGAAAGATCAATCTTTGCTCTAGTTCTGTTCAGTGTCTCTTTTGTATCATTTTTATGTGAACAGAAGTAGGCAGATCTTGAATGCAGGTACCACAGAGATAGAGGTAACACTTGGGTCCATCTACCCTAACAATGAACAGCTAGCTATATGACTGCCACCAAAAGGACAAAAGAAAGGAAACGGAATAAATTTTTAGCCACAATGAGCTCTTTGTGCATGATGCCGATGAATAAAATTTTATGTTCTCCGTAGAAGAAATGATGGCACCCTGGGTTACAGAAGTGGCTTCATCTAGAAAACAATTTTATTACGTCCCCGCAGAACTACAGTGTTGCATTGTACCTGAAGCCAACAATTTAGGAAACAGCCTCATCTGAAACACGTAACCATGGCAGTGACTACTACGAGCAAAAGTAACCTTTTTCTACTCCTGATGCTGACTACCTTTATGACACCACACAATAGGGTTTCAGTCCTTATTTTCAAGGTGCTTCTATTCATAAGATGCTTGTGAATATGAAAGTTCTCTGCCAGACTTAAAACTTTAAGAGAAATTTTCCAGCACTGTGGCAAAACCTTAGTGCTCTCCCCTGCATATATTCCTTAGAGGCTTACCCAGGGTGATGGCAAAACTTCTACACAGGAGTTAGGTCTCTAACAAACATTGCCAGCCCACATGCTAGGGACAGGTCATTTCACACCTGCAGCAAAATAAAAAATTGCCCTCCAAAGGACCTCTCTGGAGATGCTGCACTGAACTAGGTGAGGTTTGATTAGGGGAAGCACAGTATCATAAAATCCCACTCATGTTAACGGTTCCATTGCACAAATGCAATTCTAATACCATTTTAAATAAACCCTTTCTTGTAAGCGTTCAAGATCACAGCGGCCTTTGCTTCCTCTGTGTCCTTCTCTGATGCAGCCCTCTCCAAAGAAGGGTTCAACCAGGCGCGTCCAGCTGCTCGAAGCAGACGCGAAGGGAGCAGGGGGAGACCCCCGGTCTGCCGCCCCAGGCGGGCACCGCGCTCCCGCTCGGCCCGCTGACAGGCCCCGGCTCTCCCAGCGGAATAACGAGGCAGAAGCGCAGCCGCCCCTCACCCGCCGGGACGAGGCGGGAGAGGAGCCGGCGCCCCAGCATCCCCGGAGCCTCTATCTTCCCGCCCGGGCCCTGCCCGCCGGGCCGGGAGCGGGGCCATCGCCGCCCCCGAGTGCGCGCGTGCGCCCTGGCGCCCACAGGGGGTGCCGCGCGCGGCGGCGGTGTGGGCTGCGCGGGGCCGCTGCGGAGCCGCTGGTGGGCGGCGGGCGGGGAGGGCCGGGTCGGCCCCTCGCGGCCGGCACCCCCCCGCTCCCTCGCGGACCCTCACGGCCTGGCCCCTACCGGCCCGGCCCGGCCCGGCCCTCGGCGTCAGCCGCCTGCCTGCTTCGCCCAGTGCTGTTAAACCTGGAGATGTTTCTCAAAGCAGTGTGAGAGCTCCCCGTTAATCCTTTGTGAAGGATTCTCAGGATGGCGCGTTCTTCTAACTGGCCTCCGAGGAAAAGCACGCAGCTCGGCTCGCTTCGGGTTGCTGTACGCCCACGGCCCGTGGCGAGGCTCAGGAGCGTGCAGAGTCTCAGAATATGTCGATATATCTGTACCTAACAGTAATAGATGTTCTGGGGGCTCTTTTTCTGATTTTTCATGGCTGAAGTTCAGATGCTTTACCTAAGCACCGCAGCGAAGTGTGAGCAACCTGCAAATGCCTGTTACGGTATGGATAACACTTCTCAAACGTGACAGCTGGAAGAGCTGAAATGAAGCCCCTGTCCGGTCATGCCTTGCTTATTCCTGCTGATTATTGCCAATCCTTTCCAGCACATGTTGTTTCTAAAATGGTTTTATGTCAGGCCTGGTAACCACCAGGTCCATCTGAAATCTGAAAGAAGTGGCTAAATAGAGAAAAGAGGAAGAGAGGAGAGAGGAGAGGGAAATGAAATTTTTATGAATTCCAGACTATCTCTCTTCCCATTCTGAGGCAGCCCACACAGTTTTAGCACAAACAATTGGAGGCTTCCCAAGTTTGCTCTTTGATTGCTCATTGCTGTACTATACTATAAATTAGTTTGTTCAGTCATGGCTAAAGCCATCCACCCACTTACAGCTATTCTTACAGAAAATAACGTCCTTTCCCACTGATGCACATAATTTGTATCTTCTGATAATTGTACATCTGATATATGGAGGGAAGACAATAATGGATAAGGGCTTCAAGTTGATTTTTGACATACTACCAGAAAAAAAAGAGGCAATGGCTTAAGTTAATGTGTGTATACATTTTGCCTGAATGATAAATAAACAAATGGAAAGCTTCGATTGCACTATTCTGTAACGTCAGTAATTTTCTGAGTTTATGAATGGCTGAAATACCATCCAATGGACATAGGTACACAATCATATGTATAATGATTTTGACTCTAACTAACTTGCAGCTTTTTTAAATGAAAATTTAAAAAGCATGTCAGACTGCATACATGCAGTTAGGATGCTCAAATTGCAAAGTTAAATGTGGCATGAAATAGTCTTAATGTATTTACTTGTTAAAGGGAACATTCATTCCTATTTGGTAATACTATGACACTTCAAAATTAATGTGTTACGCAGTTTAACTGTTTATTCAAAGTAATAAAGCACACAGTTTTAAAAAGATTTGTTGGTCATGCATTTGGAGTTCAGTTGCTTAGAGAAAGAATGTGCAAAGATACAGCTATAAATCACAGGAGTTTGGAGGCTTGGAAGAATTTTCTGAGAACTTTGGGAAGTACCTAGTGACTTTTACAAAGTGTATTGAAAATCTGAGGAGCCCAGATACAGAACTTCAAGGTGAAGTTCTATAATTATGGAATTACGTATTTATATGTCTACCTATATCAATGCAGATTTTTTCTGTGTTCTATATTCTGCAGAAAGAGTAGTCTCAGACGTGGCTGAAGATGAAGTGTCCTGTGCCTTCCATCTCGCTGCAGAACTGCCTGACCACCAGCTTGTGGCTTGCCTGGGGGCTGCTCCTGGGCAGACTCATGAGGTGTGCCTCACCCTGCGCTCACTTGCCAGCAGTGTTGAGGTGGCTTTAATTCCTGCAGCTGGCAGGTAGCTTGAGCCAATCTGAGTTCACGAGCAGAAGTTTGAAGTTTGCAGAGCTTCTCCTAAGAGCTGCCTTGGGCAACAGGGATAAAAAGTTCCACTGGAAAATCCTTTGCATCAGTATGTGGAAGGATATATGTTTACATACGAAGGTCTCAAGAAAAGCACATCCTGGTGTTGGTATGTATAATCATGCACCCTTTGATTTATGCACAGTCCATTAAGTAATATCATACACGTCTTTTCTCGTATCTGAGACAGAAAGTATGATGTCTTGTGATACTATGTGGGACTGTTCCTACACAGTGCTCATGGAAGTCACATAGGTGGAAAGTACAGAACATGTTAAAATTGTCTGTACAGAAGGAACAAGCAATGAAAATTTTGAGGCAAATATAGGTCACCTATTTGTGCAAGTTAGTTTCACAGTTCACTGCCTAACCTTTTTTACCTGAGGAGGGTTGTATAGCTAACACAAAATAAGTATGTGGTACAGAGACTGTGTTAATGTTATTTAAATACATTCTTGAGGAATGAAATTGAGAGTAATACAGCTAAGTAATAAGAAATGTACTGGACCATTAACATAATGAAATTAATGTAAGTGTACAGGATTAAGTAATCAGTATAAAATGCCTCAAGTATGCTTACAGTTATAGCAAATGCATAGTTGTGTTATTTCATAAATGTCATGTGGTCATATCTTTTAATACCACATTCTAATGTAGAAGCCCAAATGAATTTTTTGTTGCTGTTAAATTTCAGGAAATGGATGTTAAAAAATCTTCCAAAGATATTCCTTGCACATGACAGGGAGGCACTACTTCTATATGTAGTTTCGTTATCAGCTTTAGTCACAGAGCTCTTGCTGTGGAGGCCATTCAAATGTACTCACTTCATAGACATAGTGCAAAATTAGAGCTGTACCAAAAATTTCACAGCTCAGCAGTGGATTTGCACTTTATTATGAAAAACATAGCACATCCTCTGATACAACTGAAAACGCCTCCTGGAAAAGATGGCTTTTTTAACCTGGATCCATTCTCTGATAAGACTGGCTGAAGGGCAGCACAAATGGCTGTGCAGCACCAGGGCAGGGGCTGGGCAGTGGACAGAGCTGCTGCTTTTGGTAGCAGTGCCAGTTGCTGCTGGCTGAAGGTGTTCATTTACCCACAGCTTGGTTAATGTCTGAAGTCAGGCTAGGTTGGTGCTGTTACTGTCCCATGGCATTTCTTTCCTTCCCTCAGCTGCACGCTCTCATCTTTCTTTTCTTTGGCACAGGGTTTTTACTTACCCCTTTGTGAGCTAGGTTGAGTGGTGAAAGTGGCAGAGAACTGTATATTTTTCTTTCTGATTTAATTTTCTATTAAGTGAGCCTTCCAAAGTGACTCGTCCAAAGGTCAGTATGAGCACGATGGGCAGCAGTACGAGAGAGCGATGCAAAGCTGTGGGCAGGATTGCAGCGTCTGACTCGTGTTGGCTTAAATTATCTTGGAAGTAAAACTGTTTTGTGGCAGTCAAAGCTTAACTGGCTAAGCTGCTGCGGTCCTGTCTTCTTCCTGGCTGCATGTTCCTGCACCTTCTTCCTGTAGGCATTCACATCCGTGGAAGTTGCACTGGTCCAGGAATCAGCCAAAAACTAACTACTGTTTTGTGTTTAGTAAGATTAATTTACAAGTGGTCCAGCTCCTGAACCAGTTCCCTTTCTGGTCACATAAGCACCCAATTTAGGTTTGTCTAAGCCGCCAACAAATTGCATTTCAGGGTGATGTGGTTTATTCACCTAAAGATCTTCTCTGTTGGATGAAAGACTAGGGAAGTGAAAGCAGCCAGAAACAAGAGCTCTGCAATGTGTGACTTGCTGTATTCCTCCTGCTCGGTGCTTTCTCTTCCCAGAGGCTGGTGGGCTTCTGATATGTGTCTACTAAGCTTGAAAGATAACCCAGGAGAAGCATGTTCCTCAGTTGCCGACTGAAATATATAGAAGAGGAGAACTGAAGTCTGTGCACAAGTTAACATTCACACCAAAACCTCCCAGCGTGTTCTTGCCTTTCCGAGCTCTATCTCCTCAGTCTGTGAGACATTAATGCTGTCAGCCACTGAGCAACGTGACAGGAAAAGGAGAGGTTTTGTTGTTCTGGGAGGAAAGGTGTTCTGTGACCTGTGTACCTTCTTACACACTGCAGGCCTGCCTGTATTTCTGACTCACTGTCTATAAGCAAAAACTAGATGGAGCCTTGAACATACAAATGCTGACAGTTTTAAATAAGTCAGATTTTTCTGCAAATCTATCTTGTGGGCAATGTGGCTTTCTGGTACTGTCAGGCCTCCTTTTAACAAGTGCCAGTGGATATGCGTAAACATGCTTATGCTTAACATACATAAATAAATTACGTAACAGTAAGTTAACTGTAAATGAGCACAAAAGAGAAAGAAAAGGAAAAGGAAAATCCTTCCTTGTTATGTGTATTTCTGGTACAAAATAATGCTGAAAAGTGAATCTGATATTTGTATGTGTCTCTAAGAGAGTGTTGGAAGTGTGGGAAAAGCAAAACAGCGAAAAATCTGTAAAACACACATTTCCTTGACACAGGGTGCCCAGAACAAACACAGGACGGGATGGAGATCCAGTGGTTTGTGTTTGTTGTGGCGCCAAGGGGGAACGCGAAGCGAGGTGGAGGCCACGCGGTCCCGTTCTTACACTTATCTCAAGGCCTGCTTTACCCTCTTCTCTCAAGGGATGTTTTTTGCAGTAACCTGACGACCTTGTCTCTCATCCTCCCTCTTTTCCCACAAAAACCAGTGAACCCCTCGCACCAAGGAATGTGCTGTGTCATTACTCAAAAGATAATGGCTTGACTGCATCCCACCCGCTCACATAAACATACTGAGATAAATACTACCCCGTGTTTGTATCTAACTCAGAGGGACGATAATCCGACACCAAATCAGAGGGACAGATTGACGGCTTTGTTCTCCTCACCACCCCCACCCCACCCCCAGAAGGGACGCCTTTTGGTAAGATTTGAGCCCTTAGCTATGCCAAGTGATTACCCAGGAATTAAGTGTGTGTGATTGCAATTGTTCTTTTTGTGTAGTGCTATATAGCCAACCTGCAGTTTGTGCATTTATCGTAGGCCATCTTAAAGAATCTATAGATGTTGCATAAGAATAAACTGTACTATTCGTGAACCTGACTGCTTCTCTTGAATGCAACCAGACCTACAGCACATGGGCTGTTCGTGCATCTGGTGTCAGGCCTATAGTCACAGCAATAATTGGCATACCTATTAAGAGATAAATCTAGCTGCCCCTAACCCCTCTAATCTCTGAGGACCGGCTAGAATGCAAGGGGATTCATCTCTTAACAGATTAATTCATCACCTTAAATGCAACAGAGAGTTGTGCATTTTGCTGGAAAAGCATATAAGATGTACTGAATTTTAAGAGAAAATATTTTCTTTGTATTTACTGTCTTCACACATACTAAAACACAGCTTTCCCTAAGGTGGTTTTATTTATAAGTTAATACTTATAAATAATTTCCATAGAGTTACTCTGAAAAAATTGCAAGATGTGGTAAGAATAAGAAAAAAAATTACTGACGTTTTTACGGGAAATACTGTAAAATAAAACCTGCAATTGCCTTTTAAGCTACCCAGTCTCACAGACTGTATTTAGAATATAAATAATACTGAAATTACAGACGTGGGAGTATCAGAATTGATTTTTTTTTTTCAAAACATGTTGCCTGGGGAAGGCATATGCTGCACTTCTGCTGCTCTTCACAGCCAGTAATACCTGTGCTTAAACCCATTAATTTGTGTTGCAGTGAGGCTCTGATGAAGACCCTGGAGGCTTCAGAAGGAACCAGCTGTTTTGTTTTCAAGGAACTTTTCTCAGAAGTCTGGGGCAACTCAGAAAAAAAAGTCATTGCATTTTGAATCTGCAGATATGTAAGTGGGAACCTGTTTTATGTTTCCAGAATCTGTTACATGTGACAAATGTGACATAGATCTGACATCTGCATGCATCCTGCATGTGTCATGAAACCTTTCCTTGCATCAGTTCTGAGGTTGGCATTCTTCAACTGTCATGTTGGGGACGTATGCTGTAAGTGAGGTGACTGAGGGTCAAAGACTAAATGGACAAGGACTGACCCAATAAGAGCAAGACTGTAGTTTTTAACAGTGTTTTGGGTATATTACAATTTCTGAAGCCTAATTTTTGCCTTTGTTGCTAATTCCAGTTAGTTAGGGTGCCCACTGCTTGGGTTTATGCTAGTAGCTTAGACTATTGGTCAGGGCAGTAGAAACACAGACACACATTCCCTTCTCCCACTGCTGCTACTGGAGCAGCATCCCCTGGCATAGGGACCGCGCAGGTATCTGAGGATTTGGATCTCCCTACAAGATTTACTGGAGCCCAAAGGGGTAACAGCTTCATAGGGCAGGGTGGAAAATTTGAAAAAGAGCTAGTACAGAGTGGAAAATTTCGAAAGAGAGTGAGTACTGATAAGAAAAGAGGACGGCAATTTTTATCTGCCTAGGGCAGCAAAAAAACCTTGCAGCAGCTCTGCTCAGTTTTAGTACAGATTTTATTCTGGTTTTGTTTAGTTTGCCCAGGGAATATTGTGATGTGTGTTTGCATTGCATCTGCTCACCTTATTCAGGTTAGGGAAAGGTATTCTAAGCAGAATACATTGGAGAGTTACTTTTCAAAATGCAAAGCACATCAACTTAATGAATACCCTCTGGAAGAGTCCTGCACCCCAAAATCCATACTGTTTCATGGGCTGGCCCCTAGCTGTTTGAAGGCAGTATTTAGAGATGTGGAAAATGTCAGTGCTGCTAAAACACGTACCAGGGAAGAGAAGGAAAGATATAAAAAAAATATGTTGCCATGGTAGACTGAAGGCTGCCAGCATTCAGTGGGAAGGTGCGCTGGGGTTATGTGGTGGGGTTTTTGGTAGCAGGGGAGGGGTGGCCCCTGTGAGAAGTTTCTGGAAAGCTCCCCTGGCTCCAAGTCAGACCAGCCTCTGGCCGAGGCCGAGCCAATTAGCAGTGGTGGCTGCACCTCTGTGATAACGTACTTAAGAAGGGGAACCTGAGAGGGGGTTGGGATTTTGTGAGGAAGAGTTATCAGAAGGACACTGATGCGAACACCAAGGTCCGTAGGAGGAAGGTGGGGAAGGTGCGCTGGAGCAGAGTCCCCCTGTATCCCGTGGTGAGACAGCAGGACTGCCCCCCCCTGCCACCCATGGGGGTCACTGACAGAGATTTGTCTGCGGCCTATGGTGGACCCCTGGGACTCTGTGGGAAGAAGAAGCCCCCGCTGTTGTAGTTCAGCACAGGGAGGACTGCAGCATGTGGAGATGACCCACACTGGAGCAGCATGGGGATGGCTGCATCCCATGGGGAGGACTTGTGACAGAGAAAGTTTGTGGAGGACTGTCTCCCGTGAGAGGGAGGCCGCGTGGAGCAGGGGGAAGAATACAGAAGAATGCTTCCCCCCACCCCTTGGAGGAAGAAGCAGCAGACTGACTGCACCCCACATCACCTGCCCCTGTGCCGCAGGGGAGGAGGTAGAGATATTGGGAACAAAGCTGAGCCTGGGAAGAAGGGAAGGGTGGGGGCAAGTGTTTTTAAGATGTGGTAACGCTTCTCACCGTCCCATTCTGTCAAGTGTCATTGTTTTTAGTGTTTTGAATTAATGTGATGTTCTTTTTTCTTCCCCTAAAGAGGAAACTTTTGCCTGTGACCCTAATGGGTGAGCCACCCCTCCCTGTCCTTTTCTCCATTCCTGAGCCTTTTTGATTCATTTTCTTCTTCCCAGCGCTGGTGGGGAAGGGGTGAGTGAATGGCTGTGTGGCGCTCAGTTGCCGTTTGGGCTCAAATCACAACAGAACATTTGACAAAAGTTTTAATACGTACTTTTCCTTCTTTCCAAGACCTCGGTATTTACTGAATAATGTCAAGTCTGATAAAGGCGGAATGATAAAGGCTGTAAAACAGGCTAGTGCAAGTTCAACGTAGAGACAATAGTGTGGGTGATCATTAAGAAGCTGTAGTCTCACAGTACCATCCAGTGACTAAACAGTTGTCACTTCTCTATAGTTCTACCAATTTGTGCAACTCTGCACATGCAGATGGAAATAAAATCAGTTTTCCCAAATGAGCCTTAAAGGTGCTATTCAAGACGCGGATTGGGTTGTACCTGGAAAGTGCTTGTCCTGTTTAGCTAGGATAGGGTTAAGTTTCCCCAGCAGTGGGGGGAAGCTCTAGCTGGGTTATTCAATACCATGCTGACGTCACCTCCTGGCGCCCAAGCGCGGGAGCACGGGAGAGTCTCTCTACTCTCACTGCTGTATTGGTAGATATCTTGCTCTGTTCATTGTTATTACTGTTATTGTTATTGTTGTTATTTGTTTTGTTGCTGTTGCACTGTTGTATTAAACCTCTCCTTATCTCAGTCTCGGGGCTTTGTATTTCACTCCCTTTGTGGGGGAGGGGCAGCAGCTGCGTGGTCTCAGACCCCGGCAGGACCTAAACCTCCACAGTGCTATATCAAGCAGTGATGGCAGAAGACTAGATTACCTGCAAAGATGCTAATGAGACATCAGAGCTTCTTGTTTCTCATTATCCACTCCCTGCAAGTCCTTCCTACAACAGTCTCACTACTCCAATGCTAAGATGCTCTCCTTGCTTTTCCTCAGAGGGCTCGTAAGAAGCAGCACTGCTAGCTCTTCATGATGAAATATAAATAGTTTTCCTGCTTTTTTCTTGTCAGGGCTCAATGAGAGCTGCTTGCTCCCTATGGGTGGATGGGCTGGGTCTCAAGGGTGACCCCAGTGCAGGCCATGCCCTCACTGGTGGGTGGGTCTGACCCGGGTGGGCAGAGCTAGGGCCATAACAGGGTTCTTCGACAGCCCCCAATGTGGAAAGTGAAGAACCAGGACCAGGGACTATCCAGAGGCCCCTGTCAGGTGCTAAAGCAGAGGGGGCTGGAGGCAGGACCGGAGACAAGGCTACAACATGGGTCCAGAGTTCATCCAAGGGGCAGGGCCAGAGGCAGGACTGGAAACAAACTGTAAGGTACCACCACAGGGGCCACCGGGGAGACAGGCTGCCCACTGAACAGCTCCATCCGCATCCAGGAGGCCAGGCCAGAGCCAGAGGTGGAGGACTGGCACTGCTCCTGCACAGCCCAGGCAGGGCCTGACAGCCCCGTGCTCAGCTGAAAAGGGGCGCTGGGCCCCATGGGCAGGGCTGGGGGGAGGCCCCAGATGAGGCTGGTCAGGGCCATTAAGGCCTATGGGTGCCCTCAGGGCCCTGACATTTCCAAGGGGAAACTTTTTGAATTGTTCTTCCCATCACTCCTAGAGAGAAGAATGCTAAATCCCAATAACTGTTTCCAAAAGACATGGCTACACTGTCTTTCACCCTCCTCCTGTTACAGAAGCAGCACTGAAATGTTGGGTTTGCTGTGGGAAGAACCCTGGGTCAGGCATGGTCAGATAGAGCTCTTACGTCTCAGTTCCTGCTGGGCTCAATCCTCAGGAGTCACACTGAGGCAAGATACCAATAAGAAGTGGATTAAATAAACAGAAAGCTTATTTGGAAAGCAGCAACTCCAAAGTCCTGCTGAGTACCTACCAGCATGCTTTCCTTTCATTTGGGGAAGGAAAAAAAAGAGTAAGCTGTTACACCAAGGGTCGCTGTGTTGCAGATTTAGTATAAAATCCTCACTTCACTAACTTCAGTAGCAATTTTGAGATTGCCTTCAGTGGTTTTTTCCACCTGTTATCTTCTTATACGTAACAGGATGTATTTGGTGCTGAGGAACCTACAAAGAAACCATGTGTAAGTGCTAAGAATCACCCTATAGGCCTGTTTTTCAGCTGATGAATTTAAAGCCCTCAGTTATATGATTTCTGGAATCAGACTGGATTTTCAATGCACAACTTGCCTTTTGATAAAGCTTTGCACCAGTGGTAAGGTGCGGTAAAACACAGCTCCTGTGATCTTCCAGCCATTAAGAAAGAAAAGGAAATAAAAAATAAAGGAAGTTTAAATAGCAATACCCACTGTGTTAGGGAAAGGGATAAGTGTATACATAAGAGGCAAAGGTAGCAGCTGAGGTAAAAGGGAATGGAAAAGACAATAAAAATTATCAAACAATCTGCAGCAGTTCACTTTGCTAATAATTTCCTATAACTAGTACCTAAAGGTTTAGAAGAGAGTGGATATACCTCTTTAATCTGTATAGGCCTGTCTTAATATAAAAAAAAAATATTCATCAACAGCAGGGATGAATAGGAGTTGTTGGCCTGCCTTTCAGTGATGCATGGGCCCAGGGCTCCCCCTGGGTGAGAGGATAGTAAAAATGAGCCCTAAATTCCCCTCATGTGGATTAAAATATAAGACCTGATCTGATTGCTGTCTACAACTACATTGTCTCACTGCTCCTTATGGATTGAATGTCATATCTATACTACTGTAAGTTGTCTCAGCAAAGTGCAGAAACGAAGAGCCAGATTTTTAACTGATGAGACAAGCTTGTCCTCATAGCCCAGGGCCATTAAACAATTGCAGGCTTCCTGAAATGCAGTCTAGAAAAGCACCATTTAGGTTGTATCCTGGGGTGAATTTTTTCAATGATCTTCAAGATCACCCTTTCACTAATGTACCCACTAAGGTGCTGGGTTCAGGTGCATTCAGATCATCCTCCCCCTCTGTTTTCAGGGTCCTGCCAGTGCTACTTGTAGCACACCCCCAACTCAGCGATTTCCTTACAAGCCCATCTCTTGCTAGGGTGCATGCACTCTGTCACACCATCTGTCTCCTCGGTGAAGGCAGATGTGGATTGCCCCCCCTTGGTCTACTCCCCGTGTGTAGGTGTTGAGGCCAGTCTCCTGGCTGGAAATTTTGCTGGCTCCATTTTGACTTTTATCTGTCTCAATCATTGTGTCCTTAGTAGAGGTTTGTGAGGCAAGGACATGTAAGTGTCCTGTTTTACCAGACTTCATTCCTCCTGCTGCTAACTGCAGAGCTGCAGGGACTGCTAGAGGGCCTGACAGAAGGCAGGGAGAATCTACAGCCCATGCTCACTGTCATTTTTTCTGGGACTCTTTATGCAAGTGATTGGCACCTTCACTGGGGAAGCTGTCACCTCTCATCATCTACTGGCATTTGGATGTTTCTAAAAAAATTCTGCATATTTCTGTGAGCTATGTCACCCTCTAGTTTAGAAAATGTGTTCTCATTTTTAAATACAGTCTTGTATGCTAAAGCATGTTTTTTCATCTTTGTATATGGTTCAAAGATTACCTGGGTGAGACTGCAGATATATTTGGGGGTTTGCTGCCATCTGCAGTTGAAATCTAATATTAATCCCAGTTTACATGGGATTAATAGATTTCCTTCCCAGTGTCTTCAAAGACCTTCAAATCTCAGACAAGCGACCTGCATTAATGACTGTCATTCTGTCCTGACTACCAAGTTCCTGCTCTAGCAAAAGGGAGGAGAAGTGTTTATTTAACTTCTAGCTGTAAAGTTCATTGACAATCCAGATAGATAGTAAACCCTTGCAGTCATCTATCAGCTCTCTTTTTGGTCAAGTTGTTCAGTTTCCAATCTATAAACACTCATGATACAATCCCACTGTTTAAACTTTGATCAGAAACTTTTCAGAAACTTTCCAACCTTTACAAAGAACTTGAGTGGTTTGGGAGTGAGAGTTGAACACCTGCATTTTCTAAACTGGACTATCTCCTTGTTTCATCTCTAAACCAAAGTAGGAGGACAGCTGGTGATGAAAGATCACTCTCCCCATACTACTGTAGTGGGTTTTCTCATTGAGATATATTGTGGATCCTACTACAGAACAGAAAGGCATTAAAGCCTGCATGTATCAGGCTGGTGTGGAACAGAATAAGAAATGTAACTTTAATAAGATTTACCTCTACAGTACTGCAATCATTCTAGGTATGAAAATATCCAGAAAAATCTAGAAACACCAAAGGATGTTTGGGATAATTTACAAAAAAAACCCCAAACAGTTAGTATTTCTATATATTTTACGATTTTGTAGATAATGCATCTAAAATAGTGGGAGAGAAATTCATGTAGTTCTTCACACGTCCTGCAAATAAATACAGAAATAAGTAAATAATTACATAAAAGAAGGAGAACGGCACAAGGGAAATGAGTAGAGATGATTAAATTGTTGTGTCATGAACATTTTCTAAGTATGGCTGGATAGTTTTGTTTGGGTATTTTTTTTCAAATGAATATAGTCAAGCAACTTTACTGAAGTATTACGGTAAGAAATGGTTTTTGACTGTCTGTATAAGAAAACAAGTATTAGTTTCTATAATTTTAAAGTCCTTCCTGCACTCTAGTAAAGGAACTCCATCCCATCTCACAGGTACTTGCTCTAACTCCTCTAATGCAGCACATTTACAAGCTAAAAATCTCTGTACTTGTAAGGATCTAATACAACAATCTCTTTTGATTTTCCCATCTCTGCAGAACAGAGGAAAATGAACATGTATAAGCCTGATCCTTAAGGGCTGCAAATCCCTGTTTCTTCACTGAAGCCACTGATTGGTAGAAACAGAAGATCTAGCCCTAGATTTTAAGTGTTTCATAAACACTTCACTCAAACTAAGAAACATACATGATGATTCAAATAATAGTTTGTTTTCTGTATATTATAGTTTATACTCTTTTGCCCAATTTGGAGTACTTAAACTATCAACAAATATAATAAAAGTACAATATAACAGTGATCAGCATGAAGTACATCAAATTACTATAGTTTAATCATTGAGTGAACTGCCAGCTTGTTTTTGCAGTCATACAAAAGCAATGTCTTAATTTCTTCTGACAAATGGAGATTGTTACTTATGCAGATGGTGCATAGATGAAACATGAGTGGTTAAATTTTGCCAGCTTGTCTTTTTCCAAAGAGTGCTTAACACAGCAATCCTAAAGTTCACATAATAAAAAACTGTTTCTATGCTGAGATCAAGGTCAGAAATTGTAGCCACTGTCAATCCAGTTTCAATGAATTGTCTTTATGGTCAAGAACTTGTCGCAAGGCATTTCAGGGAATCTGGGAGTGTTTCGGTTCACTAGGGAAGTGATCATCCTCTTGTTTGCATTTATTTTCTTCCCTTCCTGTTCATGGGAAGATTTCACAATCCCAGATATGCAGAAGTGCTCAGGCTTCTTGTTCAGCATCTGGGAATCATGGAGCTCAGGTTCTGGCTCTGCTATAATCTACTGTGGGATCTTGAGCTTCTTTTTAGTGTTTAAATTTAGGTGTTAATTTGCACACTAGAAAGTCAGTAATACCTGGGTGACAAGTGTATTACAAGGTTTAGTTGATGAAAATGTTCTGAGACTTTTGACTTCGTGTCCTTTAAAAGTTCTTACTATGTGCTATGTGATTTGGCTAATGAATTCATAAAAACTGTAGCTATAAAAATTATCTTCTGTAAAACTAGGCTAGTAAATTAAAGTTTTTATTGTAATACATTCAGACTGTATCTTGAAAAAGGATAGTGCAAACCATTTTCCCAAGATTGCATTGGTAAAAGGTATAACCAAAACAAATACTGAAATAAACATTAGTTTGCTTATTTTTTGAATTACTGGTATACTTCAGAGTGCCCTGCAACAGCCTATCAATAAAAGAAGAATATGAGGAAATACCTTACATTCTGTAAAGCTGATGTTGTTTTGGCTAGTTCTGTACTACAAAATTTGAGTTATGAACTTTCTGAGAGATCATAAGGATTTAATTTGTAATTTGGTTCAAGATACTGCATCTTCCATAAGCCCAGCATACAAGTTAGAACTTCATCTTCACTTAGATCCAAGATTCAGGCTTTGGCCATGTTCTCTGATTTTTGATTGGGGAAGAATTCCTCCCATAAGGAGAGCTCAGTGACTGTTCTTTCATATAGGAAAAAGTACTTAGAGGAGAAGAGTCTTTCTGTCCAACACAGTAACATCAACTAAAAAGTCATCAGATATGATAGTGTTAGGGTGTGTTGTAGGCTTGAGCGTTAGGCAGAAGGTTTCACAGCAGCTTAAAACTAAAGCTTATCAGAATTTGTCTGGTTCTGTTTGCAACTTAGGATAGACAGTCCCTAGAAAATTTCAAGCTTTGCTTCTGCTTGACCCCACTTGCCTTTCTTCTGGGAAGCTGTCAATTAAGACTGCCACAGAAACCAAGCAAAACTTTCCTTTACTTCTTTTACTTCAGGTGCAGTTGACAGTGTACATGAGAAGAGAGAGAAGTAAGGAATAAAAGATTATCAGCTCATTTGAGAAAGAGGCGATTTTGCTCCCACTCCTTCAACACTTGACCAAGGAAAAGAAGAGAGGAGGGAAGGGAACTAAAAAGTCCTGAAGTGTCATCTACTTGCAAGATTAGGAGGGAAAAGTAGTGGGAGTTCTTAAAACTGTCCCCTTGGCCTGGGGAGAAAACATGTAAGTCTGAGTAAACAGAGAGAAGTAAAAGCTGGGAAGAGCATTGGAGACTGTTGGAGCTTAAAGGCAACTGTAGAGTCCTGTAACATAAATAATGGTGAGAACTTTTGTATTGAGGGTCAAGACACTTGATTTAATGTCCCTGGGAATATTAGCAATACATTTTGTCATGGAGCTAGGGAGCAAGGGGAGTTCAAAAATCAAGTGAACCCAAATGTAGCAATTTTGTTTGAATAATCCCATTTTCAGAGGCTGGGAAGCGAGGAGCTGATAGAAGGTCACCACATGTTTGCTTTCTTCAACATTTCTAGAAACTATGTCCACATAAAGTCTGAAGACTCCATGTGTAGCTCAGGCCTCCCTGAGCCCTGCCAGCTCTCTGAAACTGCAGCTCTGACTGTGTGATGGGGTAACTGGAACCATGTTCTGGGCATGCAGCTGTGCAGCATGCGTTCACCCAGTCTGACATCCCTCGGAGCCAGTGTACCTACTGTACACGTGCTGCAGGGAGCGTAAGACTCTGCAGTGCATGCTCCCTGAGTCCAGTACCAATCTTGCTGTGAATCCTTGGAACAGTGATGGATGCATTTCTGCAGAGATACGCCAACAAGAATTACAGTAATAATGCTGTGAAGTGGTGGGTACTGTTGCCCTCAGGCCTGGATCGAGCACCGATGTGGTGATACTGGGACATGTGGTCCATCTGCCTGGGTGCTCGCTGGACAGGCAGGGGAAGCACCCACCTGGCACCTCCTTCGACATTCCTGACTGTTGGAGCAGGCCTGACCCTTACAGTATGATCAGCACAGGGTGTTTTGTTTATTGTCCTCCTCCAGATGTGGTGATTAAGTGCAGGGCTGCCTGACAAGTACCCCCTGACAGCAGCAGGCACATGATCAGCATGCCGCGTTATCCTTTTCCTTGGTCCCTGGTCCCTCTTGCTTTGCTGTCCTTGCATCCTTCCTTCTCTACCTCAGTGTCCTCCTGAAAAAGCAACCTGTCCCTGGTTACTTTTCTCACATTGGTTCTCATTTTGCTATATCTCTACTCAAATTTGGTATTTCTGATACCATTACCTAGGTGATCTTGGCCTTTTGTGGAAATATTGATAATGATAACAACCTATGTGATATTGGCTTTTCAAGAACATACTCCCCAAAATGTTCTCATTACTCCCCTCCAGTTCCCCGGTTTTCTGCGAAGTCCACATGTAGCTCAGCTGTCTCCCCCATAGCCCCCTGCAGTGTCCTGCCATCCATGGTGACACTGTCCATCACACGTGGCTGCATCTCGCACTGCTAGAGCCACCTCCAGCCCTGTCTCACCAGCAGCTCCGTGCCATCTCCTCAGTTGGCCAAGGCCTTGGCAGTGGCCCAGCTGCCTCCTGGCAGCCCTGCTGGCTTCGTGGGCCTCCGAGTGGATTGGGCTTGCCTGGCTGGTCATTGCCTTCTTCTGCTTCCCAGGATGGGTGGGTGCAGTGAACAAGGCATGGTGAGCCCAGGAGTCTGCCTGAGGCTTGTCCTGGGTGAGCAAGGAGCTGTCCTGGTTTCTCTGGGTGAAGAAAATTTGTTCATTTGTTGTATGATGGTGGGTTTGATTGCAGTGTAGTTCCCTTTTTGGAGCTATGCATTATGAATAAACTAATAACCTTGCAGCTGACATGATGAGACTCCCTACTTTTGATGATAGCTCAGAGCTAGCTGCTGAGGGTAAATGGGGCAGAGCCAGCTGAGGGAAAAGCTTTAGAAAGCCAAACAGCTGGCAGTTACTGAGGTGACTGAAGAATAGAAAGCAGTAAATAAGGATGTTTAGATTAAACTTTTTCTTGCTGAAGAAATAATTATGTTTTCTAGAGGGTACACTCATTTATCTGTGTGGGTTTTTGCTTGGTTTGGTGGTAATTCACACAGTATTTGAGAGCTGTGCGTTGATGTGAAGATGGAGTCTTTGCAGCTGAGGGTATCTGGATATATTTTATCTTTGACAATAGTTGTGGGACTTGCTGGGTAAAAAGAAGGGGCAGAGCTGAACTAGGAAAAAGGGATAAACATAAACTGTAAATAACGAATGTGGCCTATTAAGTGGACTGACAGCTGGCCAAAAGTTGCTGTAGCTGACTTGCTTTGAAGGAACAGTAAATAAAGAGAATGAGAGATGATGTAATGGTACTGTGTAGTAGAAACAAGCTAGCAATTAGAGGTGATGTTAGTATGGCACCAGAACAAAGGGAGCAGTTTGCCTTAGTTTTTAGTAAAGTAGTATAATTAAGTACAGTAATGCAGTTAGAACACAGTTAAATGAGGCTAAAATAAAAATTTTCTATTGGAATGTTTGGAAACAGAAGTTTATCTGATTTTAAAAGCTTAGATGCTATCCTAAAGTAATAGAAAAATAGTACATACTCTACTAAACAAAGAAATGTGATCCAGATTGCTACAGACCTGTTTGACTGTCAAAATATAGAAGCCTTTATAACCAACTTCGAAGTAAGAATATGTGGGGACTTGCACATAAGTGGAAAACAAGATGAATTGTGATGTATGTGTTTACTAATAGTAGATTGTGTCAGGCTGAGGGTTTTTTTATTAGTCCTCCATAGTTCAGTAAAGCACTTGATACAAAGCTAGGGAGTAAATCATTACATGAGGAAGACACAAATTAGTAGAGAACTGGTGGAAGCCAGACCATTCACAGAGGTGCACAGTGGTAGGATGGGAGGCAAAAGACACATGTTGCAACAAGGGAAATTCTAATTAGATGTTATAAAGAGGTTTTTTTCACAGTGATCAGTGTCAAACACTGGATCAAGTTGTCTGGAGATAGTGTGAAAATTCCACCCTTGAAGAAATTCAGAGCTCTGCTGAGGATGAGCCTGAGCCATCTGATCTAATGTCCAGGTTGACTCTGCTTTGAGTGAGAGGTGGGATCAAATGAAGTCCAGAGATCCCTTTCAAATGCAATTATTCTACAGTTCTCTGAAAGATTCTTTTCCAAGACAAAATTTAGGGATGAAAGGATGCTATCAGTGTATTTTTGCAAGCATGGATTTTTGGGACTCTAAATATTTTCACATTATGGTTGGACAATGATGAGAAAATTTGGGAAATACTGCATATGTGTAGGAAGATTAGTGTATAGACCAGAAACAAATAAACCTGGAGTTATAGCAGTGAGAAAATTTTATGCATTGTTATGTAAAAACCTGGGGACAATAAGCATTTTGAAGGGAATAAACTGATCCGATGAGGGTGTATTATCTGATTGCTGCCCAACTAGGTCACCAGTGCCAGTACAGCCATGGCAAAGGCAGATACGGTTTTAATATGAAGATACGGTTCTAAAATGACTGTCAGACACCTCCAGTAGCCATTATCAGGAAAGATGAGTTCAAACACAAATAAGTTCATCAGGAAGTGGGGGAATGGAGAGCTTATTTTCCTGAAAGGACTTACTTAGTTTAGGAAGATTAGACTGAAAACCAAAATGTTTAATGATTTTAAGTACATCAAGGTGGTAAACATCATGATAGAAGAAAGCCTGTTGAAGGTACAGGATATGATGTTAGACCCAGAACATCTGGGTATAAGGTTAGTAAACACTGAAGAAAGTTACAAACCACCACAGCATTCAAGTTCTGAAATAGCTTTCCAGCAGGAGTAATAGGTCTTAAAAATTGTCTAGGCCTTGGCTGGTGCTTGATCTGCTGTTGAAATAAATTATTTGATATGGCTGTGGGGACAGCAGAGGACAAGAGTTGATGACTTTGGATCATAAGACTGGAAAGGACATTGTCTTTCTAGAAATATAAGCAGAGCTGTTTGATGAAAAGCTGCAGTAAATCACTCTGATTCTTAAATGCCATTAATATTAAAGAGTTGTTATTTCTCCAAAGGATCTAGGACATCTTGAAATGTGAGCCACTGAGAAAAGTAAGAGGCATTTATTAACAAGGAGGCTTAGACTCAGGGACTGTCTGCTCCAGCGTTCATACAGCTGTCATGGCCTTCTACCATGAGGAGTTGCATGGTAAATGGTTATGTTCTGCCTTGGCCTAAGGGAAAAATGCCTTCAGCTGAAAAATTGCTCTGGTTGCTGGTTTTGACAGAAGGCAGACTGTATACAGGAATCCCTTTATATGAAGGACAAACTGCATCTGATTTAGACCTGTTTTAACAGTTGGCTCAGCTTTATCCATTTAAAGCCATTAGAAGGGTCCCATCCTGCAAAGAAGATAGAGAGCCCTGTTGTATGTTTTTGCATCTGAGGAAAGCAAAGACATGTTTGAACACAACAGAAGAAATGTCTGCATTTGTCTTGTTTTCATTTAGTCTAAGCTCTGGACATCTTTCAGAAATTATTTTAAATATTGCATTGAAAGTTTCTCTAAACTTAACTGCTCTGCAGTGCTCATGTACATCTCTTGTTTGCAAGGATGACCTTCGCATTTCCTGAAGGAAAATCTCAGTTCTCTATCTGAACACACAAAGAATTCTTGTTTTGATACAAAATAAACTAGACCTATACCATGGCTGACTGAAAGTATGTAACTGTACTGTTTTTGAAGCAGCAGTCTCATGGATAAAAATCAAAACCCTTGTTCTATGGAAAATACTACAGTAATAGTCCTAAAATAATATTTTACAATAGCTCTGCTTAAGAGTTTGTAGCTGCTGCTGTGAAATTCTGTGATTTATTTTTTTAATATAAATACATATGTTATTTATATGTGGTAGCACTGGAGCCATCTTTGAAAGAAGCAAGCCTAGAATACAAATATGTACAAAATGTTAATCTGACATATTTGAAGTGTTGTCTGAATAAAACAGTGTAATACAAGATTTTGATAAGGAATGTGGTGATGTCTTCAACAGGATTAAATTATATTTATTTTCCTTTCAGAATAAATTATAAATGTCACAGTTCTGCACAGCTGAAAAGACTGAATTAATTAGCCTGTCACCTGAGAGCTTTCGCCCTTTCTGGAAGGGAATGAAGTGCTTTGAAAGAGCACAGGAAAGGGCCCTTATCCTACTTGACCTTTCCAGAGATGCAGCAGACAGATCGATAGGGAAGTGACTGCGGTGAGCTGGCACCTTGCAGAGAGGGCATACTTCAGGAGTGCTGAAACAGGTTATAAAAACATGGAGGTTGACTGCTTTGTTTTATGAAGAGGCTCTCCTATCTTTTTGGTTAAGGCTGAGGTAACTTCCAACCACTTTGTCTGTCCCTTGACTTAATTTATTTAAATTGTCTGTATTTTTATCAAAATCAAACCCTTCTTCATTCTAAAACATTGGTGGTGTGAATTTATGATAGCTAATCTTGGGGGGTGAATGACCTGAGGCACTTGAAAATGAGTCTCTGAGGTAGAGTTTTAAAGATAAACTGGACTTTCTATAGTTGTCTTTTTTGGCTCAAAATCAAAGCCACGTAGCATCACCATAGAAACCTCAAAGGTGCCCTCACTGATGTTGGTAAGAATTGGTGATGACTACAAGCACATCCAATCAGAGTAGTTCATACACTTGCTGCAAGGTTCGTGCTCTCTGTGGGATATTGATGCAGTGGTTTGTTCCTGTGATCCTTGGTCAGCTGTTTCCTTGCAGGTAGAGGAGTGTGGAAGAGCACAGAGAGGGGAAATTGTTGTGGTTGAAAGTGCGTGTGCTAGATTCTTGATTTGAGGGTGAATTCCACCAAATAAATCTTCTCTCTGAGACCTGTTATGCAACATTTGTCTTTTAATGTTGAAGCCCAGTTGTAAGGAGTGATCCAAAATAGCACATAGTATGTGGGTTGAGAGAGCGCCACCTGAGACAGTGCTCCTGAATCCCCTCTGACAAGCTTTCATGTAGTGAGGGTTTTTAAGTATTTTGTTATGGGGAAGAGGGAATCCTATTTTCAGAGCCTGCCCTGCCTTCTTCACTTGTTTCCCAACAAGCACATTATATATAATGTTCTTCTTTAATCTTTTGCTTTAATCTTAGGCTCTGAACAGCTAACAAATTAAAAAAAGCATCAAGAGCTGCATGGCAAAGCTAAGTAATTATGTTGATAGCAGCCAAACCAGGTGTATTTCTCCTAATCACTCCAAAAAGAGGCATGAATACAAAAAATGAGTTAATAAGGAACCTTTGCAATGTTTATTGGATTTTTGTTCAACAGCAGAAATACCTAACTTGTAGTCACCACCTTTCTAAAACAAAGTCTTCCAGCAGCTCAGAAATGTGTGTCTGCTGAACCGCTCTGTGTTGCTGTGTATCTGAATAGCAGAGAAATTAGTGGACAGGAGGCATAAGTTGTGCCTATACCAGCAAATAGTGGCTGGGTGTTAATTTATTAGTATGGTGTCTGGTTCCTTGAGTGGGTCAAAAAGTGCTCTCCCAGCACAGGCCAAGGACTGTTCCCAATGTGTAGTTTGAATGGGGCACAACTATTCTGTAGGGAAAGAAGTTTAATGCTATGGATGTGGCTGGTCTGTGACAGCTCCTATCAGGGCTAGAGGACAGGCTCTGGCACTATTTAGCTTTCTGTGTAGAAGTAGCCATCATGTCTGGTCAGAGCACTCTTCTAGAAAACATGAGACAAGTTGAAGCCGATTGCAATAACAAACTCTTTCAGCTGCTTCCTAATGTGTATAGTGATGAGGTCACTCTTTTCCAAGGTGATGCTCTAGGCTCTGGTCCTTGCTTTGAGGAATTTTCTGTATTAAAATTAAACAATTAGTGGAGAAGATGAAGAGAATGAATTCTTTCCCTCAATAGACTGTAACTGTAGCTTACAGTCAATGTAGAGGCACAGTCTTTTGTGATCTTCTGGCTCAATTAATCATGATTTCCCTTTATTACATATTGAATGGCTCAACCAGAAATAAAGGACTGTTTCTTTATACCCATCCCCCCTACACTGGTGATTAAGGCACTTGTGTGGAAGGTGAGAAACAAGGATTTATAATTTATTCATATTTGTACATCTAACGCTGACAGATTGCCCTGAGGGGTAAAATGGAGGATGAGGCTGAAATTACTGGATGTTTAGGCCAAGATTATATTGATCAGTTTAAAAAGACAGTATTCTGTGATTTGATTTAGGACAGAAGTCTGGATACAGGAGGCCTATAGACAGACCTATGAGTTATTTGTATAAGCAAGTACACTGTGAATGCCATTTGTTATGGCAAATCCCACTTCTGGTGTGGTGCTGCCAAAAATTTTCAGTCTTGTCTATGGGGAAAGGACAGCTGATGGCTACTGCCTTTCCAGACATCAAATACTCTAAGGTAAACAGTGCTCATACTCAGAATAATATAGGTACCAAAGGAAAAGGTTTCCCTGCTTTGCTGCTTCTGTGTACCCTCCTTGAGCATTTCATGTACAAAGCTGTGGTGGTGTGTTGATTTTTCATCCATCTTGTCTTCTGCTTTACCTTATAAATAATCAGTACGGTTTTGAAACCAGCTGAAGGAGGTTTTGTGGGTGCTGCTGTCTAGAAACTTGTCCAACTAATTAATTGTTATGGTTTGTGCTGTGCTCTTGCCCTCTTTGTAGGATTGTTCTGGGGCTGAGGAGGGCAGTGCTGAATTACTTTAATCTTCAATTCCTATCTCTCTTAAAGAAACAAACCAACACCAAAACAAAATGATGAAAAGAGTTCTTAGAATTTGTACCTTTCTTATCAGCCAGTTCTATTTAGAGATCTCTTTGGCTAGGACCTATCTTTTTCTGAGACACTGTTATTATCTCTTTTGCATTAAAGCTGAATCTTTACAAAGGAATTAAACTTGCTCCTGCTGTTCTGTCAGTGAAGGAGATAGTCTTCTCTTCAATGATCTGTGGAAATTGTTCTGCGGTAACCAAAGAGGCTATTAGAGCCCCTAAAGTCCAAGTTATTGCCTGAAAGAGATCTTGGCAAAGAGCACTTGGTCTTCAGTGTGAAGACCATTAACCTACTGCACGAAAGTTGCTTAAGTACCTGAAAATTCTTGTTATAGAGGTTATTACCTTGATCACGCAAAATGGGAAATAAGCTGAACTGCTGTTTTAAGTGCAGAACAACTGCAGTTCTGTTTAAAATATGGAGTGAATAAGCAGTGATACTCCTGACCTGCTAGAGAGGAAAACATTTTATTTTGATTTTTCTGTTAGAACTTGACACATGGTTCAATAAAATGTTAATAACTCCTTCAGGGTGCAGTGTAACCAACCTAAAAGTCTAGAAGTACTGCATGGGTACTGCATAGGTCAGTCACCTGTACTTCACATGGATGCATTTTTAACAGCATGTTCTGTATGTCATGTTCCAGCTTAATTTTTGAACTAGCCTGTTTTTAATTAATTTCCAGGAGTGAAAACAAACTCTTGGTAAACTGTCAGATTGTTGTTGGTATGCTAATAGGGCTGGTGGGATTTTGCTCAAATAATCCAATGTATTCAAGAGCTGCTGTTGAGTTAGTGACCTTTTGACGCCCCAAAAAGGAATATGAAATCTGAAGCTAAGTTCCTGGGCTTTCCAGGCAATGTGTGGTGGTTAGATGCTTCAGAAAGGGATTGTTGGGCACCAATGGAGTCAGAGAAACAAGGCATCAGGAAATGCCAAAGGTAAATGGATACCTAATTCCACATGTAACTCAGTTACAAACTCTCTCTTGGAAAGAAGGCTGGCTTGTCTCTCTCAGAGCATGGCAAGAGCAAACTGGGATTCATTGCAGCAAATTTGGCAATGGTCAAAGCTTTCCCCAGTGGTATAGAAAACCTGCCAGAGGAATTTCCTAAATACTATGAACTCTCACACCAGATGACTGCTCTGTCTTCTGGATTTATGGATTTGTATAAATAAAGTAACTCTCTCTTTCCCCCCACTTTTTTTTTGTTTGTTTGTTTCATGGAGGTTTTTTTGTCATGTCAGAAATGCTGGACAATAGAAGCAAACTATTTGGCTCAGTCCATATAAAGGGAGAAAATGAAAGAGTTATACTGGAGAAACAGGGAGACATCTCCTGTGATGTGAGAGACCAAGGTTTGTATCCCTGCTGCAGAGACAAGCTCGGTCCTCAGGTTTTTAGTATTGTATGTGAGTAAGAACAGGTTTAGCTGGATTGGAGAGAAAATACTGGAACACTAGAAAATCAGAAATGACTCATGATGTCACATGCATTGGCCTAAATTTCTGTCCCACATAGTCTTGCTGTTTTTTATCTGGTTGTGGGTATTTTAGATGCTAGATGCTACTTACTATCCCCTGTTTGAGTCTGCCACACCTATTTTCTCACACAAGTCCCTGAAGTGGCACTTGTTGTGGAGCAAATGATGACTGTGAGAAAATGGAGGTCTTGGCAGATGCATGGAACAACCTTTGTGGGCCTAGAAATGTTTTTCTGAATTTGAAAAAAACATTTGCCATAAATAACTTGCCACAGATATATATTTAGGCATGGGACTTACACAAATGGATGGATGGATGGATACGTGGCCCACATACTTGTTTACAAATGGTTAACAAAGCCAACAAAATGTTTAAATTGGATGTACAGGTTTGGGGTTTTTTCAGGTTTATATACCTGAAGGAAATATCCACTACTAAGATAGCTACAGCAATCCAATAAGTGGGTTTAGATCGTGTATTCTTAATTTGTCTCTTAGAATAGAGATCTGATTTTAAAAGCTGTTCTACAAATCAATATACTAATAAAACCAGAAGAGTCTCCAAACTATCTTTCTCGATCTTGTGTGTTCATGAACTGGACTTTAACAGCCTGCAGTGTCGATTCTCTTAAGCATTTGATTACAAAGCAGGCAGTGGTCTCTATGCAAAAGCTGTTTTCCCAGACAGATAAATTAGCAGGCTAAAATACTGGTACACTTATTCCAACATTAATTTAAATTATTGCTTCTAAAAATGGTGCATCTGTCCAAAGCTGTGAAACATCTGGTTTCTTTTTTTGCAAATATTCATGGGCAAAATAAGTCACATATAACAGTAGTATTACCTACATCTATCCTGGTTTGCTGATTTTTATGCTGTTCTACACGAAATTGCACATAGTTCTTCAGCTTCATTTCAGCAGCGTAAAACAAAAATATTTAAGTGCTCTTTAGGTATTTAACCCCTTTGGGGGCTAAAAGGAAGGGTAGGCTTGTGGGTAAAGCATGGGTCAGAGAATTGTTCACTTGGCTGTAGCCTTCCTGTGCTACTGTGAACAAATTAAACAGTTTAAACACTCTTTTCAGTTGGGACTTCCATAATATTGCTTCCTTTCTGTCTTCCCCATGTAGGCTATAACTTGTTTGAGACAGAGACCATCTCTTAGAGGGTCCATGCAAGATACACTGATGCCAACTTCTAGGCAGGCTACAAATTAGCCTATTGCTGCTGCTGTTCCTTTCCTGGTTTTTTTATAACTGTTCATCATTTAAGATTCCTTTAGGTAAAACCTTCTGAACATATGGACATGGTGCAGCCTGTTGGAATTGTGTTCGCTTTTCAGCAAGGAGTTGCTTTGCCCATGCCTGGAGAACATACCTGTGTAAACAGTGAAAAATTATCTTTTTTTTTTTTGCAGTAGTGGCATGGTCTTTGCCTCTGGGAGAAGTATTCTCACTAGGGGAACTTTTTACCTGTACTCTGAGATTACTATGTAAATTGGTTATCTATTCCTTTTTTATCTTTTTTCATCTCTCTCCTTTAGAAAGACATGTAACTTCCTATCTTAGCAATGTAATTCAGAATAAAGGAGCTAGAAGATTGCTATGACATCCTCAACCTTTTTTTTTTTTGAATGTAAATTTAGAAACATAAATGATTAATGAATTTAAAATGATGGCATACAGGAGGACCCTCCATCTCTAGAAGTGCAACATATAGAACCTTCATTCTAATTTTATGTGAAATTGAAACCTTTTGATCAGTCAAACTTTGGGACCTTATGAATGATCTTTTAGAAGTTTTACAGTCTTAGAGGACACCCTATTGCATGGCACCCAGAGGAAACAGGAAGGACTTGCTTTGTTTCTAACTAAAATCCCTTTCTACTTGATAGGAATTTGCACAATTTTTTTTTTGTTACATTTTAAGGTCATAGTGTCGAGTACCTAGCCTTTATTTCTTTTCCTGTTATATTTCTCCTATTTTTCCTCCCTCCTCAAGCAAGCATATATTAAAAATCAGAACAAAAATTCATCCAGAACTTTGTTCTAAACTGTTCACATGAAACTCACTGACATAACAATGACATAGCTGCCTTTAGAATGTTGTTTCATTTAACGATCTTTTAAGTGAAGAGCAGCAGTAATGTCTGTGAATTGGAGATATTGCCCAATTTACAATATTTCTAAATTTTCCTTCAAAACTTGTATAAGAAGGGTATGATCTCAACTATGCCTTTCCACAGCACACTGCTTTTACTGAAGTCTGCCTACACTGATTTCCTTGCTGGTTTCAAGGGAGGTAAGAAGAGTCGTTAAGAATATCAGCAGTTGTAATTTACTTCTACCCATTTAAATTCCGAGGTCCTTCTGGGGTTTTCATAGACCTAAAAGGAAAATGCTATTATTCTGCTCTGATTCAGATTTGCAGCATGAAACCGTCACTCCACTTACACACTCCACACATTGCATTTTACAGCCATTGTCTTGATTACTGAGCTGCAATTGATTCACTAGACAGCAAATTGAAAAATTATCTCTAGGCTTCTCTGTAAAATTACCTCTGATATCAGGTGCATTAGACAGTGCTTTAGTACTAACAGAAGGCTATCAGACTGTCGCCTTCTCTGCCAGCTAACTCTGACTGCTAAGAGAAAATTAAAGTCCAGGCTTAGAAGCTACAGCCACTGACAGGCTCCCTCCAAACAATGGCAAGTATGGGATAGCAGATTGGGAAGGAGAGAAACACTCACCTTACTATATTCAAGCAACCTGGGTGCTTAATTGGCCTTATAAATAATGGTGATTAAAGATATCTCATGCCAAAGTTGATTAGAAAGAGCAATGTCCTTTTTATTTCGGCATCTGTGGGTTGCATATGTGTCTTCTGTAGTGAACTGTTACTTATGTGCCTTTGTTATCTTCTTTGGAAGTAAGAGGCACACCATAAAACTCAGCAATAGTTTTAGAGTAGAGGAAATACAGTAGTCTTTCACACTGTATGCTGAAGATGGAGGCCTCATTGCTACAGGTGTTGCAGAAGCTAAAAGTACAAATAATTTTGGATGGATGTGGGTTTTTTTTGTTGTTTTGGTTTTTTTTTTTTTAAATATATACATGGAAGATAGGAGGTTGTGAACAGATTTTTGGACCACAGGAAGCAATGTACTCAACTGTCATAACCAGGTCTGTGCAGATTTCTGAATAAGGGTGTACTTGAATCAAAAAATTGAGACAAGGAAAAATAAGCTAAAGTATAACAATAGAAACCTTGCTAAGGAAGATGCCATCTGGAGTTTCAAGAGGGATTTCAGTGCTGAAAAGGATGAAAGCTGAACTGGAGAAAATTAGATAGTAAGTGTGATAGAAAAATGGCATTTAAGTAGTAGTTGCAGATAGCCAGTAAGCAGGGTAGAATTTCTTTCAGTTGGGTCCCTGCTAAGACCTTTTTAAGAGCAGTGGGAGCCTCAGGCATGCTTGAAGTGCTGAGAGCCAGAGGGGAAGGAGTGTAAAGTCGAGAGGCTGTCTTCATGCTGGTGGTATTCTTTGTGGTTTAATTTGGAAAACCAATATATTTGCAAGGAGAAAAAGTGAAGGAACAGTTCTGGGTCAGAGGGCTAGGAAAGTTCTTGTCTTCTAAGAGCTATTTTGAAGCTGCTGTTGAGCAACAGGAGGAGAAAAGTAATGTTTGCTTCTTTCTTTGGGTCAATGAATAGAGGCTATTTTTATACAAGGGTGGGTTTTTTTCCTCTAGGAAAAAGGCTGTCACTGATGTAAGTGAAATTGTTGATTCTCTACTTCAGTAAATTTTATGTACCGATGGGGATGCATGTGAATACACACATTACTCACATCTCATGGGGGTGTCTAAGGACTGTGATTTCAAGGTGTCCAAGTGGAGTCACACCTTGTACAGTTTCTACAGTGTCCCTTTAGCCTCGGAAGTCCATGCATAGCTAGAATGTCTTCATTTAGATCTTACCTTTCCCTCTGTATGTGGGTGCATGCATGTGTGCACACAACTGTCTGCTGCTCTCCGTGGCCCTTACAGCTTGTGCTAAACCCAGAAGCACCAGCAAAAGTGACCTTCCTAAATGTAAGATGACAGTGTTTTTATCCCTCTGCTCGGCATGTCTGGGAGCTGTAGCTGTAAAAGGGAGGAATATCTGCTTTTCTGTCCTTCCCTTCCGCTCCCTGCTCAAACAGAGCTTTGCAGCCCTCTACGGGAGGTTGGCGTTAGAAATTTTGTAGTGACCCCTGGCCAATTTATGAACTGTCCCCTGACCTGGGAAGGAGGGGCTGACGCATGCCCTTGTTTTCCTTGCACTCCTTCCATGCTTTCTTTTCTTGCCAGACACTTTGACACCCCAACTTATTTTACACTTACAGCAACTTTCTGGTGAGAGCTTAATGAGTGCAAAAGGGCACTTATGACTTCCAAAGGCATATCATAAGGCATAATAGTGCCGTGGGTGAGACAATCTAAAAAAGAACAGAAACAGCAAAACACTGAAGGTCAAGCAGGAGACTAGAAATACCTATATACCCTGGACTGACTTTGCCTTGCCCTGAAGTTCTAGTTGGTTTTTTTCCCCCCACTGTAGTTTGTAAAGCTCTGACTAAGTATTTCAAGTGTGCCTAAAGCTAGGCTTCACAAAGCATTGGTGCATTACTAGCACTGTGCAAAATCCTTTCCCTGTAAGCTTGCTGCTGTGCGGTAGAATGTTGTTAACACTTGACAACCTCTTGAGAAATAGTCGGCTTTCTCTGGACTCCAGCTCATTTGAGTGGATTATGGTCTGTATTTTTCCCTTCCCATGGAAAAAACACACAGAAGAAAAAGTCTTACTGGCATTTATCCTTGTTTTCAGCTTTAAGTTCTGCTTTTTGCATTCTTTTCAGAGCAGACAGAAGCCCTCAAAAGTAACATTGGCAGTTTTTATGGAAAGGTGAGATTAACAGACTGAAAACACTTTTGGGCTGTTTATGTTCTGTTCAGGTCTCCCGTGTAACCAGTCACAGGGCTCTTTTCCTTGCTGTTATGTAGATAGGCTAGAAAGGTGCGTATTTGACCTAATTATTGATCAGAGTTTATTAATCTAGTCTCTCTTGGCATAATTCTTGATTTCTTAGTGGAACCTGCCTAAACATGAGACTGGATGAGTTACTTGGCATTGAGTTGAAGGATTGGAGCCAGGAACATTCTAGCCAGGAAGGTGGAAGCTGTTTTGCCATTCTGCTTGATTGATAAGATATTGTTCCTCTGCCTTTACGGTTGAGGGTCTGTGTTGGTTTCCAGTTCTACAGCTACACTAAGTGCTCCTCTCTCTCTCACAAAGTGATGTGTTCAATTGAAATGCTTCAAGAAGTTCAGTCTGAGAGAGGATTCTGTGGACGAAATAATCCTAATTCTTGACTTCATAGAAAATACCCAGGGCCAGTCAGTGGCTGTTAGTGTGATGGGGAAGATCCCGAGCCTCTTTTTATGCTGACAAGCCTTACAAAACAGCAGCCCTCTGGGACATTTTGGGATGTGCAAGGGAAAGCACATTTCTCCAGTTGTTTCAAACATAAGTAATACTGAATAAACACACCCTGAAATACAGAAAGCATTTGTATGTAACAATCCTTAACTTTATTTGTTTCTAAAGGCTAGTACAGAGTAAATGTGGACTAATAAAACAGACCTGGTGACCTTAAGAACCTGAACAAAATCACCAGAGCAGAAGTGGTCAGGCCCTTGTGAACGTGGGGTCAGCTTTGGGTTTTGTTCCTTTTTTGATATGTTGAGTGCAGCTGCGGGTACACACGGACCTGCTTCACCGAGACTCTTCCTCCAAGCTAAGACCTTTTACCACAGGCTTCCAAATGGTCCTGTACCCACAGTGTAATGGATAGCACAGGATGCTCAGCAAGGCTTAATATGCTTGGGAAGCTAAACAAGCTCTTTTTTATACTCCTATAACTCATCAGCTGCTTGTATGATGTAGATTTTAACCTTCATGGATTCCCAGATTGAAGGGAAATTAATATTGCTCCAATATTAATTGTTAATGCTTAGGAGGCCTGAGGACAGAGGGTGGCAGCACAGCGCTGTCGGAGCTCACCCGCACAAATTGTAAAGGCTGTGGCAGTGCTGAGTGGGTGTAAAACATTTCACACACAATTGCTTCTAATTAAATGTACATATTTTTTTGTCTTGCTTCACAACAGGGCAAAAATAACTTCTGTTTGCCTGGTGTGTTTTGATATGTTTTAAACTGTATCTTATTGCTTGACTTAAGCTTAGGTAGTGAAGTTTAAAACCATGAGTCATCTGTACAGTTTATGTATGCAGAGACAAAACTTGCCTCTAAGAGGTCAGTCACTGATCTTTTACTTTTTAAATACTATAAAATTTCTGCTTATTCTGACAACAGCAAACAGGCCATTTCTTAGTGTATGGAAGAGTTAAACAAATGGCTGTGGTACTGAGGCTATAACCAGGTCTAGCTTGGGGAGAGAGTGAAGAATCTTTGGTACGAATCATAGCAGAGAGGAATGAACCATGACTGTAGAAGGAGGCATGATTCTAGGAGCCCTAAAATGCTTCATTTTGCATTTTTGTCCTGTGGAGAAGCTGAGATAATGAATCGCTTAATGTAGTACTGGAATAGGTTGGAATTTTATAGTGCTGAGTGCAGGACTAAAACTTGCAAAACCAACCCCAAACCCCAAACCTACTAGCCCCCAAGCCCCCTAAACCAAAACCAGATTTACATCCCCATTGAAAAACTGGTAAAAACTTTATCCCTCTCTCACATGCCCAGTTAAGTGAAATGAAGGTGCTAGGCTGTTGGTAACATGATAGAAGGGTACACATATATCCAAAATATTATCCATGAACCCTCTTTGTTCTTTGAGGAAAACAGTGAGTATAATTACTGAAGGATCATCCAGAGTTCTTAGTACTAAAAAAAGGTTTCCTAAATGAGTATCAAAAATTAGCTTTTTTAAAAAAAACTAGCTGAGCATTGAAAGGAATCCTTGCCCCTTTCCTCCATTAACAGGAATGTCTTTGTCTCCTGTGTTTTGAATGAAAGGTCAGCTTTCCGATGGCAGACCAAAGTTTCTGGAGCATCTGGGTCAAAGCTCAAACAGAAAAGTTTTGTATTGTTGAAAACTGGTGACATGATTATATTATTTATACTGTTTATATTGTGATTATTTATATTGTTGTAAATTGGTGTTGTGGTTTAACCCCAGCCAGCAACTAAGCCCAACACAGCTGCTCACTCACTCTCCCCCACTGGAATGGGGGAGAGAATCGGAAGGGTAAAAGTGAGAAAACTCATGGATTGAGATAAGAGACTTTAATAGGTAAAGTAAAAGCCATGAATGCAAGCAAAGCAAAACAAGGAATTCATTCATCACTTCCCATCGCAGGCAGGAGCTCAGTCATCTCCAGGAAGGCAGGGCTCCATCGCGTGTAATGGTTACTCAGGAAGACAAATGCCATCACTCTGAACGTCCCCGCTTCCTTCTTCTTCCCCCAGCTTTACATGCTGAGCATGATGCCATATGGTATGGAATAGCCCTTTGGTCAGTTGGGGTCAGCTGTCCCAGCTGTGTCCGCTCCAAACACCTTGTGCACCCCCGGACTCCTTGCTGGTGGGGTGGGGTGAGAGGCAGAAAAGGCCTTGACTCTGTGTAAGCACTGCTCAGCAATAACAAAAACATCCCTGAATTATCAAAATCCACAAAATCCAAAACATAGCCCCATGTTAGCTACTATGAAGAAAATAACTCTACCTCAGCCAAAACCAGCACAATTGGTGACCTGATTTGGACCTGTGTGATGCATTAATGATGTAGCTTGAAAATCCCTGTAAATCTGAGATAACAAATGTAACTACCAAATCATGTTTACTGGAACTCTATAGCAGTAAAATATAATTTATCTATGACTTGTGTTAAAATAAGAGCTTCTTTGAAAAAGAAAACCTATACACAGAAACACTGGGCGACTTTTACAAATATCTTTTTCCTCATTAATTTTGTTTAGCACATCAACAGTTCACTTAAAAGAAGTGTTATATTTTGCTTTTACCTCAGTTGGTTTACTTAATCTTGTCTTGCTGTGCTCTTTTGGCTAATCAGGAAATGCATCACAATCTGTTTATTTGTGCAGATGAAATTATTTTATGTCTGATAATCCCAGGAGAGATTATTCAGTTCTGAATTGCCTCCAGAAGTCTTACGTAGTTTACTGGGAAACAGGACCAATATTTATACCTGTTTCATACTGGTAATTATTTTAGATCAGAACAATGCAAAATAACATTCCTGAGCTGAAGATATAATATTCTGGAAACTTTTGAAGCTTTTTAGTTGTGGAAGAATTATCCCATGCTTAAACAGTAGAAGAGCTCAGTAGACTAACTCCACTGAAGTCCAATATGACTCAGAAGAATGGAGAGAAAAGATTGCCTCTTTCAGTTGACTCTCACTTCTATTTCTGATTTGTTACTCTTTAGAATTTTTTTCTAGCTTCATCACTACTTCTTGTTTTTTCTAAGTGCCTTTCTTCAGCAGAGCATATGAGTATAAAAAAACAGAGGCGAGCATCTTCCACCTCAACTCCTTTTGCATGGCAGCTTCCTAGATCTTTTCATAAAGGCATTAAAAATCCTTCAAAGGAGAAAGGTCAGCTCTGAACAGGCTAAATTACACTGGTAAAAAAAAAGAGTAGTATTAGACAAGTCAAGACCTGACTGATAGAAGTCAAAATGCACATTTTCATTGGAACTGTACTTTATATTTGTGGAAAGAATCTGAAATATGACTGAGAGAGTCTTTCTAGTTACTCCTTTAAACAGCAGTTTGATAATCTCCTGCAGCTGTGCTAACATTATTGCCAGAACTTTATGCAGTTTATTTCGCTGACATCACATTTCATATTAAGTACACTCTGATCTTCACAAATCAGACTAGATGTTGAAAGAAACATTTGCAGTGACCCATTTTCTGCAAGTGAAGCATTGTGCCCCTATGAATCACTGTTTTAGAAAAGCTTTGTCTGCGGGGTGTGTAAGGTGTTTCTCCAAAACATACATAAGTTGCAAATTGTCACACATTTCATTATCCTTCCATTTCTGCAAGAAAGGGTTACACAAACTAGGAAAGCACCTGATTTTTGGCAGCTTTGCTTTGTAACAATTTGGTAGCAGTAACATTGCCCTGACATGAAAGGTGGGATCCCCCGACCTGGGGAAATGAATGTTTGTGATGGGAAGAGATGTAAACGACACAGCCACAGTCTGTGGTGTGATGGCATTGGCTGAGGTCAGGCAGATGGGTTTCTTTGCTGCAAATAAGATTAGTTCCTAGGTGGGTTCAGTTTGTGCTGGGAGCCAGAGCAGCTCCCCAGAATTTAGAGAAATGATTCAAGCCAAGCTCAGGAAGACTCAAAAATTGTGCCCTTAGGTTCTGAAGAGCAAGAAACGTTTTGAAATAATTATTCCTGGTGGAGGCTGTAATGAGGTTAGGTTAGACACAATGAATAATTCTAATTCCTTGTTGTCTAATGACACAATTTAAAATAGCATTTCAGATTCGGGCCTCTCAGGTAACTGGGTTAGATCAGTAATCCCTTGCTCTCCTACTTATTCCTCAGAGCTATATCTTTTTTGTGACTGACCAAACATACATAGGCTTTCTGCGTTTCAGTATAGCAATCTGACGATACGACTTTCCTTTGTTGCTGTATGTATACACAAGATGTTTATTTGGGGGCAAGGTAGAATACAGTTTTCAATATAAATATTTTGGTTGAGGAAGAAAAAATCTTTGGAAATAATTCAGGGGAGGAAGATATTTTTGAGCAGTTATGAAAAGCTAGACAGAATAATTGCAGCATCCAAGCCTATTGTCAGTAATTTTTTTTTCTTACCAGTCCTTTGAAATCTTCTTCCTTCAATTAGTCTCTGAAGGCAGATCAATAAAATAGTTTTCTTTTCCAAGAGTAAAGATGTGTCTAGACTTTACAATGCAGAAAGTAACAGTTTGTCCACAGCAGTGACGAAGTCTCCACTCTTAACTACTGTAATATATATGTAGGGCTCCCAGTGTGACTGAGTCTTCCTCATACAAGGTGCTTTTATCTACATAAAAAAGCAAGCTTTTCTCTTAAGTCACTTGCAAACAAGCTGAAGAAGATTGGTAAAAGCAGTAATGTTGGGGAAGAAATATTTTACTATCTCCAGTCCCAAGATGAGGGTAAGCTTTTATATTTGAAAAAGGGAAGTGTTTAAAACAAAGAGTATTTTTTTGCAGATGTATTCTTTTACTTTCAGTCAGCCCTAGCGTTCTGAGGTTATTAAAAACTTAAGCACTTTCAAGCGTTGCTCTGCTGATGCTAGTTACAGGCAGTGAGCCCATGCCCATGAGAGACATTATGTTCCAGCTTCTTACTTCAGCTGTACTTGCTTGGGCATCAGTAAGATCTTGTTTCTCACTGCTCTGCAAGGAATGGCTCTCACACAGGATTAAGGAAGAGTAAAACTATGAAGAAAAGATCAGGTGGTAATGGTTCCTCCCTCTGCAAAGGAAAACGTGGAGTACAGATGCAGCTGTTTCATTAGTATGTTACACAGGCATGATGGCCTGACCTGTACTTGTTAAGTACTTAGGGGGTCAGGGGTGTCCCTTAAAACTGAATCCAGCTTTAAGATGAGTGGGGCTCATAGAAATCCCTGCTGGAAGAAATTGTGGAACCATCTGTTGAACGACCACACTGTCCCTCCTGCCGTCCAAGAGGGACCAGGACTTTTAACACGGCAGCCAGCAGCTCTTTTGTGCCCTTCTTTCCCACCTCTGCCAGCACACCCTGGTTGCTCTCATGTCTGCACCCGGGTCAGGTGCAGACCAGCACACACCCCCTCAGTGGTGGGAAAAGGGAGGTGGGACCCCTGGTCAACAGGCAGAGCCCCCAGCCAATGGAGCACCTCAGCCCGGGAGAGCCCCAGGACCACGACCAATGGATGGCCACAGTTCAGATCCAAGCAGGCTATAAAATGGGGAGCCTGGTGGAGACCCCTTTGGAGTGGTTCTCCTTGGAGCAGTGGGTCTGCAATTGGAAGTTCTCCCCATGGAACTGGGGTACCACCCAAGGAAACCTCCCAGGATTGAGTGCCCGCCCCCCCCCCCCCCCCCCCCCCCCGCCCTTGGTGAGTGAATGCTCCTTCTGGGTATCCTTGAGTGAGCCCTCACCCCTTTGGGTGAGCGATTACATCTGGGTACCCTTGAGTGAGAGGCTTCCCCTTCAGTGAGTGAGTGTGTGTGTGTGCACTTTGAGGTCCTCATTCTTATGTTGTTGTCTCATTGGGTTCAGCTGTTTGGATTTGGTTTACAAATTAAAGTTTGTTCAGGTTTATTATCTGCGTGAAGCTGCTTTGGTGTACCTTTGTAACACTGTAATTGGTGCAGCGAGCAGGGTGTACCATGGAGGGATTATTACAGAGGCACAGTTGTGCCCCTTCTCCCTTCGGAAGGGGGTGGGTAAAGGAGAAGTGGTGTGAACCTGACGCTGTTGTGAGGAGGGTGGGGAAATGCCATGGAGGTAGGCAAGCTGGCAGAGGGGAAGGAACTATTTGTGCTCTCCTGGGTGCCTGCCTGATAGAAGCACAGGACCAGCATAAGTATTACTAGCAGTTGGAAAGGGATAGCTCTGAGAGGCAGTTGACAATAGATTGTTTGGAAGCGGACTTGCAGCGAGAGAGTGGACATATTTCTTGGAAGAGGATTGAGCTCATGTTAAGCCAAGTGAAAAAGCCTCCTAGTGTTGTCCAAATTCAAAAACTGATTGTGGGTACTGATCCCAAGGACTGGGATTGGGACATCTGAGGAGATTCTGAGGAGAACAGTGTTAGTGAGACAGAAGAGTTAGAACAGAAGGATGTGAGACTTCTTATTAAAACAGAGAGGCAAGAGCCGGGTAGAAACCCTTGAACAACTGTCTGTACCACCCCATGGATGGGACCTGAACTTAGTGACTTACAAGCTAAGTTCTCACAGACTGAGACAGAGACAGAATATTTGTGGCGTGTTTCGCTTACCAGCGGTGATCAGATACTGTTGAATGACGATGAGGCTTGAGGATTTTGGGGACCTGTTGTGTTTTTGAGTGACAGGCCAGCAGGTGATCAGTCTATAACATCTTGGGTGGCATATTGTCCTGGGTGTGTGGGCCCCAAAGAGTGAGGAGAGCCTGTTACCGTTTGTATTTGGGGGGTTGTTGGAGCTGGTGGAGGGGATACAGAAGGCTGCTTGTGTACAGGTGATGTACGAGGGAGGGCAGCAAGGGATACGGACGGCTACACTGTGGATCCTGCCCACCTTAGGCTTCTCATTAGGGACCTAGTGATCACCTTAAAAATACATGTACAGTCCCTAGAGAGAGGATTCAAAGAGCCATAGGATGCAACCAACAAACCCCTCAAAATCTGCCTGCGCATGTGGTAACTTGAGCCAAAACACTGCATGACATAGTCACCTGTGGGTGCAAAATGGGGCAAACAGATCCAGCCAGTGGCGCAGATGGGAGCAGGAGGGTCTGGCAAGCTAACTGCGAGGCTTGCCCTGGATGCTCCCCCCACCCGGGATCCTGAACCCTTCCACAACAGGTCAGATCAAAGTGGTGGTCAGGAGCGGAAGACGTGTGGCAAAAGGCATTGGCATTGGGGGTATCCTGAGCTCTGTTACATGGGTGGGCCACCGAGCACATACGATGGCTGGTAGAACTGCTGGAGGCATTTGGCAACACAAAGGAAGTGCCAGCAACTGCTTTTCCCCTCCCCCTGCCACGACGGGAAGTGAAACCCTAACCCTTCTGAAGTGTCTTTGCAAGGGGAATTAAACTAACTAAAAAAACTAGAAGCTGCGGTTTGCGGCTTGGGCCACCCAACCCACTTGGAAAATTCTTGTCAATGGCCTGCCACTAAGGGACACTATGTACATATTCCCCTTGGTCTGAAGGGGATAAGTTTAGAGTTTTTAATTGACACAAGAGCCCAAATCAGTGTTTTAAACAAGCAGCAGGCGGATGAGCTTGGAATTAAATCATTGAGAAAAGCCATCAACATAATAAGGGTAATGAGTGCAGCAGAGAGGTGTCTGTTAGCCCAAACCCAGTTTTGGCTGCCTGGCGAAAAGCAAATGATGGCAGTTGAGGTTGCCATGAGCCTGTACAAGGGGAACAAGGGGATATTTTTAGTGGGTAAGCACTGGTGCATGCCCAGTGGCAGCATATGAGGTTTCAGAAGCTGTGGGCTGGAAGCCACTTAACATCAGAACAGCAGCTCACTCCTGCACTGCTGCCATCTAGAGTAACCCGTGTTTCCCAATATCCCTTGCCAAGTGCAGCAAAATGGAGCATTACGGAAGTTATTAATGATTTCAAAAAAAGGTAATAAGCTGCACCCATTCTCCCTATAACTCCCCAGTCTGCCCCAGTTTGCAAGCCTGACAAGCGATGGCAACTAATGATTTGTTATTGGGAATTGAATGGTAATAGCCCACCACTAACAGCTGCCATCACAAACATAACCTCAGTGGTGACTGCGATACAAGCGGCAGCCCATCCATGGTTTCTGCCTTGGATGTCAAAGACATGTTCATGATTCCCCCAAGGGAGGAGGACAAATCCCAATTTGCCTTCACCAGGGAAGGGACACAATACACCTTTAATCTGCTTCCACAAGGGTACAAGCACTCTCCCACTATTGCCTGCAATGCCCTGGTTGCACTCCTCAATACTGTAAAAGTGCCATTGGGTGTTCACATATACCAATACATAGATGACATCCTGGGTGGAGACAGTAAGGAACAGGTTGGGTGGGTAGCCAAGACTGTCTGGGATTTGTTGATGGAGAATGGATTAGATATTCCAACTTCTAAATGCCAAGGTCCAGGGCAGGAAATTATTAGATACCTGGGGGCTTGGTGGATAGCAGGGCTCCTGTGGTACCTGATGATGTCTTATTGGTTAATGAAAGAAGGCAGACCCCAAATAGCAAAGTGGAACTGCAACGGCTGTTGGGCACATTGGGGTATTGGAGAAAGCACAATACCAGGATTTTCTGTAATTGCTCGCCCGCTGTATGACTAGCTCTGAAAAAAATGGGAAATGGGATTGGACCTCACAACACACGGAAGCCCTTGGTGTCCTAAAGGATTAACTTAAGACCTACCAGAAACTAGGCCTGCTACACCCATGAGACCTGTTGAAGGTGGAATGGGGGTTTGCAGAACATACTTCCTCTTGTGGCATATTCCAAAAGAGTCTGCAAGGGCCAACCAGACCCTTGTTGTTTTCCTCCACCTCATTCAGGGAAACTGAACAGCGGTACTTGGAGTGTGAGAAGTGGCTTCTCTCTTGTTAGGGTAGTTAAGGAGGTGAAGAGATTGCATATGTTACACAGCATTATCATGCAAGGTCCTTTCCCGCTATTAAATTCAGTCCTCAAAGGGTCACCCATCCTCATCCCTGTCTCGTCCCCCCTGACAGAGTGGTGCAGAAGGCCACCATACAGAAATGTTATGCCTACTTGGAAGGGGTCAGTTACTTATTACCATTGAAAGAGGGCCCCACCAAAATTTCAAAGTTCCAATAACCTGTGAACCCCAACCCAACCCTGCTTAGTTTGCCTTATAAGCCTTCTCTGATTAAAGAGGCACCTGAGCTAACCCAAGATTCAGATACACGGGAGATGTGGTTTACAGACTCATCAGCCCATCAAGTGGGGGCAAAGTGGCAGTACACGGCAGTGGCAATGGAAATTGCCACTGGGAAAATGCTGACAGAGGAGGGGGAAGGTCGTGCTCAGGTGGGGGATTTGTGTGCTCTTATTAGCAACAGAAAGGGCTGCTTCAACAATTTGCACTGATTCTTATGCAGCTTATAATGGTGCCACAGAGCAGGTATGCCAATGGGAATCCAACCAGTGGCTTGTGGGTCACAGCAGAGTCTGGAGGGGTTGTTGGAAAGAGGCAGATCATGACTCTTGAAAGTGAGTTGGGTGAAAGGTCATGTGAAAAGTGGACCTCCAGCCACTAAATGGAACCAACAAGCTGACTACTTAGCCCAAATCAGAGAGGTTTATGGCATGCAGGAAGACTGGGAATGGTTAGCTGAGTGGCTGCACATCAAGTGAGGTCACTCTGGAAAAGCAGATCTTTACTATGAGCGGCGGTCTCAGTGGTGGCCGGTGTGTGTGGCAACATGTGAAGCAGCTCTCATGGCCTGCCCACAGTGCCAAATAAGACTTAAAGCCGACCAATTGAGCAAAGCCCCAGCCCAGAACATCAGACAGGGCAAGACCCTTTGGAGTACCTGGCAGGTTGATTGCATTGGGCTGTTAAGACCGTCTTATGGAAAGAAGTTCATCCTGGTAGGAGTAGAAGTAGTTTAGGGACTGTTGGTGGCTACAGCCATTGGCGCTGCTACTGGGGACCAAATGGTGTGGGTGTTGCATGAGTGGTTCAGTGTTTTACCCACCCCTGAGAGTATTCAAAGTGACCATGGATCACATTTTACAGCCACAATGGTTCAAGATTGGGCTTGAGGGGAAGGAATTAAGTTGGTGTTCCATACGTCATGTTATCCCCAAGCCAATGGGATCGCCAAGTGAACAAATAGTCTGATTAAAAAGTATGCTGATGTCTCATGACCCAGCTGGGACATAAGGCTACCACAGGTGGTCTTTATTGTTAACAACCTCTGGGGAAGTTGTGGAAACCCCAAAATCTGAGCATTTTGTCCTGCAGGACCAGAAATGGGTGACAATCTTAAACCAGACAATAAAAGAGACCAGTTCCCACTACAGAGGTACGTGGGCCAACCTGTAATGGTGAAGCTGCCCTCCATTGGCATTGTACCCATGACTCTGGAAAAACCCAGAGGCTTATATGTCTGGGAAACCCTGGATGAAAATGGAAAAACCCAATGTATTAGCATCTGGTGGATAATCCTGGACTTCTGACCTGAAAGCCCAGACCTGAGGGACCAAAGCCTATCTTTGTGCTCTCTTACAGGGCAATGAGGAGGTGGACAATTCTGTTGTTCCTACTGGTGGCAACAGCTGTCGGTACAGATGACTCAGACCTGGATGGCAATGAAAGTGATGGTGGGATTTGTGTGGATGAGGAACCTAACATCAATAATGGTTTGTTTACCCACCTCTAGATCAGCTGAGGATCCCTTGCCAATTTTTGTACAGGATGTCGACGTATTGCTAGCTCTTGAATTAATGTGGGCTCAAGATAGCAATTGTAGCTGGAGATTTCGGGGAGACAAAATGGTTATAGGCTACACCTATATTGCTTACAGCTGGTCACTGGGCACAATAAATGCTAGCTTAGTATGGGATGCTGAGTGCAATTATATTCTCCAGTCAACCCACAAGGCCACGGGGTGGAGGCCAAATGGCACTACACCCTTCCCCAAAGTCCAGTGTGGCACCACTGAACATGGCTCCCTATGGAACGTTGGTGATCATTCCCTAGTATACACCAAGCCACTAAATGCCTCTTGGTGTATCAAACATCCTGGCAGAGATAATGGGTGCCCCAGCGTGTGCAATAACAACTGATTCAGCTGTCCACTAAATTGAATATGGGCCAGGTACGCCTATGCCCCTAGCTGGTTAGGGGGGGGGTGGAAAAGATAAGAAGACATGCATGGCAGGAGACTCCCCACTCTGGGACTGCCAAATGGATGCAAGGATATAGATAAGATGTCCCTGTTGTGGCTATACCCACTGGCCCAAGAGGATTACTGCGAGGCTGCCTATGCAGCAAAACTAGCTATTCACAGCCTTCCGTCCTCAATTGCCACAAGAGAGACTATTGTCACCCTCTCACCACTATTCCAGGCTGAACATCTTTTGTCTCTACACCCCTAATCTAGTATGGGCGTGTTCTGCTGGCCACCTATAATCCCAGCTATACCCAACTATCCCAAAACTGGCTTGCACATTAGCTGTGCTTTCCCTTTGTCTTATCTAGCAGTAAGATCCCATACCACAGCAGTGGTAGGATTGCATATCAAGGAGGGCATGGACAGAGTGGCAAAAGGTTTCAACTGGGATTAGATGGTGGTTGCAGTCAGTCTTTGGAATGGGGATTGCACCAGTGCAAAACTGACAGGCTGTTAGGGAGGTGAGCCTTTAGCTGGAAGCACTAACAACAGCATAGGCTTCCTGAACCATCAGTTACAAGAAAACAGCAAGATGACTATCCAAAACTGAGCCATATTGGACTTAATGCTATTGAAGGAAAAAGGCCTATGCAGAAAGCATATCAGTAGACGATTGTTGTGTCCACATCCCACGTCTGCACCCGGGTCGTGGTCCCCCTCAGTGGTGGGAAAAGGGAGGTGGGACCCCTGGTCAACAGGCAGAGCCCCCAGCCAACGGAGCACCTCAGCCCGGGAGAGTCCCAGGACCACGACCAATGGATGGCCACAGTTCAGATCCAAGCAGGCTATAAAATGGGGAGCCTGGTGGAGACCCCCTTGGAGTGGTTCTCCTTGGGGCAGTGAGTCTGCGATTGGAAGCTCTCCCCATGGAACTGGGGTACCACCCAAGGAAACCTCCCAGGATTGAGTGCCCCCCCCCCTCGGTGAGTGAATGCTCCTTCTGGGTATCCTTGAGTGAGCCCTCACCCCTTTGGGTGAGCGATTACATCTGGGTACCCTTGAGTGAGAGGCTTCCCCTTCAGTGAGTGAGTGTGTGTGCATGCACTTTGGGGTCATCATTCTTCTGTGTTGTCATTCTTCTGTCTCTTTGTGTAGTAATAAATTCCTCAACTGGTGGCCCAAACCTATAGTTTGTTAAATGTCATTGGAGCGTTGTTTTGGTTACTCCCATTGTCTCATTGGTTTCAGCTGTTTGGATTTGGTTTACAAATTAAAGTTTGTTTAAGTTTATTATCTGTGTGAAAGCCACTTTGGTGTACCTCCGTAACAACACCTCTGCTAAACTTGAAGGTAGTGCCAGGGCTGTAATGTAAGAGAGGTCTTTGCATGGACAGAGAAAATGACTTTCATGTTGCCTGAGATATTCAGGTAAGCATCTGCTGATGAACTCCTTCCTCTCCTCCTGCTCTTTATTAATTTCTATTTGTCCAATTTGTTTGTACAGTCAAAATTCAGCCAGGTCCTGCACACCATAGCTCTGTAACAACAGACAGGCCTGGTTTGCAGAAGCTAGAAGAGGAGGTTAGCGATGTGACCTCTGTTTTGTGACCTTGGAGGCAAAACCAGTGTCTTTGAGATCTGTAGTATGCTGCCCATCGTCACACATCAGTTATATGGCAGAACAAAGAGTGGCATGTCTTCTGCTTGGAATAGCAGCGTATTCCTTGGCAGGCTCCCTGGAGGCTCATCCAGATTTGTATGTTTGTTGTTGCTGTGGTGAAAGCAGATGACTGATTTAGCCTACTTAGTGGGGTCAGAGATGGGAAATATTTCAGATCTCCTTATTCCTCTCCATTTGCCTTGGTTTTCTCAGCTTCACAGGGGAGATAACAGCAACACTGAGATAGCCAAATATTTGCTCGTATGAGTACATATCTTAATTAGCAAAGTTCTTTGAAAAACTGTGGCAAGTGCTCCAACAGCAAGAGGGATTCTTCATGCTATAAAAAGCCAGGAACTGTTTCCTCCAGCATTTAGTCACCTCTCAGGATGAAGCCACTAATTTTTCCTCCTCCCCCTTTAATACACATTATGTAAATAATCCTAACAATAAGATGTCTGGAGTATTTTATCGCTTAATTAATATGGTTTCAATATTATGAATAAATAAGAATAAATAAGATCGTGTTCAGATTGTGAGTATAGTAAAGTTGAGAGGATATGATCCAAGAAGGAGTTTCAAATCCCTTCACATCTGTTCCTCTATTTTGTTGGATTAATTTTATGTTCTAAATTAAATTATTCTTATGAATCTCTTTCCTCTGATGTTCTGCCCTCCTCCCCCCATCTTTCATCATCTGTCTGCTCAACACCTTTGCTGCTCTCTCGTATGGGGAAATAAAAGTCACTTGACAGCCCAGCTGGCTGAGCAGGTCTGTGCTGTTCCCCTCCCTCCCTTGTGGGGCTGCTGAATGTGATGGGTTTGGAAAGCTCTGGACTGGTTGGTGTCTGTTTTCAGATGAATGCAGGCTTTCCAACTGGCATTCGTTGTTACTTTGATCCACGTTTTAATTAAAAACTTGGGAATTCAAAGTCCATTGAACTGTAGTAGACTTTTTTCTAAAAGTCCCTTCTCTTCCTCTCTTCCCTGCCCTAAAATAAAACCCAAACACCTCCCAGGGCCTTCTTTATTTCTGTTTAGTGAAGGAGAAACAGTTGTTAAAGATTCATCTCCTTTACATGGTTCTTACAAGGACTTTTTTTAAGTTTTGGCTACAGAAATGCTGATGTGACTATAGTTTCCAAGTCACCAGAAAAGAAAAAAAAATAATCAGGAAAAGGTCAGAAGACAGGAAAACAAATTCTTGTAGGCATATAAGATGCTTATTTAGAATTGAGATGTCATTTTAATTTTGCTAAATTTAAATTCTCAGTGGAAGCAATTGCCCCTCCCTCGTGTTAGGAGAAGGACCTGGCACATTTTAGGCACTCCCATAAGGTGAAAATAACTGGGTTGCAGGTACAGATGCTAAAGCTCCCTGTCCTCTCTTCGGTGTAAAGAGAGTCTGCTCAGAGATGCTTCCTTCCAGACCCAACCTTGCACAGCACAGCAAAGGCTTTGACCCCTGGTACGTGCCCTCCTTGCTGCTTGTGAAGTGCTGTAGCTCCCGCTGGGGTGCAACTGCCTCCCTGATGTCCCTCTTGCTGAGAGCAGCCAGCAGTGCTGGGCCCTGAGTTACTGATGGCTGACTCCGTGGTCCCTATTTTTGCTAAAATGAGTAGCTCCATGCTCCCAACTGATTTACGACCACCACCTTTGAAAGGATCAAAAGTCTGTAGCTGTTGCAAATACCCTCTCCTTTTCTTAACTGTGTATTTTTAAGAACTTACAGGTGTGCAATTGTTAGTGGGACTCAAGTGCTTCACATCTGGAGAAAAATGTGGTTGACATCAGCCTGACAAAAAAGAAAGCGCTTAAAGAGGGACAAGCTAACATGGGCATACTAAATGACCATTTAGAAATGGATTGTAGCTAGAAATTTACTGTTTTTCCAGAACTGTTGTCAGGCCATGATCATTTATATGCTGACATGTCTCATAGTACATAGTGAAAGAAGTGAAAGATGAAGACTAGTATCTTCTGGTATCCCTTTGGGTATATTTTTGCACCTTTTAATATATTTAATGTTATTCTTATACTCTTGTGTTGCAGACTCCTGATTGCAATGAGCCACTTGTGGAGCAATCTGTGTGGTCTATGGCTTTTCCTCCTTCCCTCGTGGGAATGCAAAGAGAGGATGCAGGAGGCATCCTGAGTCAGGTCCAGCATGTTGAGACATGTGCTGTGGTTGTTACTTCATGGTGGTGTCTCTTTGAGTCTGCCTCCTGAAACTGGGAATATTTTTTCCCATATAAAGCATATTAGCCATAATCTCTGCGCTTCTAATTTTTTTTTTTAATTCTACTACTTAGGCTTATCTCTTCACCTGCAGTAAAAGAAATAGCAACTTAATGCAAAGAAAATCATACCTGATTTATTCATGGTTGTATAAACAGCATGTATTTCTTCACATACAGGTAAATGGAATTATAAAGATGAGACTTTGTGAATAAAATTTTGAGAAATGAGAGAGGTCGCTAGTAACTCATTTACCATGACAGGAGATGAATAGAGGTAATTTAGGCTCGTAAAAGTAAAATTGGCTCATGTCTTACATTACATGACATGACATGGGGGTGGGAGGAAGAATATTGTTTAGCGACTGGAAAGCAGAGTGGAGTTGAGAATTGGCAGCTGTGCTGAGGGGGTTTGACTGCCTGGCTCTGTAACCTTGGGTGAGTCATTTTGTGTGCCTGATAATACGTGCTCCTTTCTGTAAATACAGATCTAATTCTTGGCTAGATTGTACAGGGTTTTGTTCTCCCCAAGAAGCACCAGAAAATAGGACTCCAGTGGGGTGCTGCTCTATTGCCATGTTTGAATATCAGAGTTTTTCCTCCTCTCTTTTCTTCTCCTGTGGCTGGTATATTTGCTCCGTAAGTGTATTTCAGCCTTCACATCTTTCCTGGGGACAGAGAGAGTGGAATATAATCCCGAAAGAAAAGCAAACATCCTTTGGTTTTAAAGATATATAATAGTAAGTTAAAAAGATTAGGGCCTGTGGGACTAGGCATTATGAGACTCAGATGAAGTATACGACCTTCCAAGGTACCTACCTCCTTGGACAAATAAGCTGGACTGAAAGCACAGATGAATTGTGCCTGGGAAGTTCTTTCCCAGGACTTTCCTATTAAAAACACAAAACAAAAATGAGACTGAATAAAACTATACAAGAAAAAATTCCCCTTGTTACTAGTGACAATGTTGTGAAAGTCCCGGAGTTAAAGGATGGTCAGGGCTGCTCTGTGGTGTGAGCTGAACAATGGCTCCCTCTCAAGGTATAGAGATGGCTTGAAATGAGAGTGAGACCTGGTAAGGACAAGGTGGATGCTAAAAAAATGCATGAAAAGAGCTAAAGATCTTGCATAAATTAGCTTTGGAGCAATTTGTTCCCCTGCAGTGAAGAAGGACAACAGGTTTTGTTGTGGTGTTTGAAGGTGGGGCAGGCAGAGATGAGGAAGTTTGAGGGTAAACTGGGTTGGCTCTGACATGGCCTCTGGCTTTCAAAGGTTCTAGAGTGTGCTTTAAAGAAATCTGTGGGACTATCAAAACCACATCAGTTCTGCAGCATGGGTTATGTTTGTTTGCTGGTGTGAATGGATTAAAAAAACAAAAATGTCTATTTTCTGCCTAACCAGGGCGCTTTCAGCATTTTTAGGCTCTTAAGAAAGCTAAACAATGAGACTGTCTTATTTCTAGTGTCATTTTGGTTCATAAGAAGTCCTTGCTATCAGTCTTTTTGAAGCTGAGATATTAATCTATAAAATGGAGTTGCTAAACCTTACATTATCAGTAATTAATATAATGATCATGTTTCTGTTTTCGTTTTTGTGGGCTTTCTGGTTCCTCTGAGTGGTGATGATGTGCAGGCTGCACTTTCTTAATGAATTATTTACACATTATTGCTGGTAACTGGAGACAGTAAGATGACTTGTGCCTCTTTAAGACTTCCCCTAAATTACTCTGAAGACTCTGCTGTGGCTGTACTACCATACATACCACTTCTGTGCTTTTAATCAGCTCATCATGCTGCAAATCTGTGAATAATGTTGTTTACAACAGTTGGGGCTCTTCACTAAATGCTACAAACAGCTTTGGCCTGGGACTTGCTGAAGTCTACAGCGACCGCTCCAGCCTGAGTACTAATCCTCATGCTTTGCAGCCTGGGCTGTGATTTACCACAGGGATTTAAAAAGCCTATTCAAATTTAGGAAGCTGTACAAATGCTCGAGGTCTGGGTAAGCAGGAGAGAGCGGTATAGAGCTCAGGGAAATCTCCATCTCCTAACCTTTAAAAGGTCTGTGTGCATCTCTCTAGGAGATTTACTTGAAGAAAGTCTATAGATACCTACCTCCTGTCGAAAGGGCAAATCCAGAGGGGTTCAAATGGGCTGTGAAGTATATAAGGCTAAGAGGGGAGCTGGGGCATCAGTAAAAACTGCTAGGTGATGTTTGTGTTGATGAGCAACCAACAACCTGTGACTGCCATCTCTACAACAGGGGAAAAAGTTATGGACTCACAGGTCTTGTTTGTTTCTTTTGTTGTTTTAACACAGAGTAAGACAAAACCTGGATGTAACACGTACTGGGCTTTCATAAGCCAGGGAAGGAAAACTATGCATGAGTATTTTCAACTTTTCCTGGCAGCTGGGTCCTTTTGTGCTACCAGCACCCGCTTGTGCCTTGGAGAAGCACAGAGCCCGTGGACACTCCAGGATTAGGGAGGGGAATTTTGGAGTAGTGAGAGGACAGGAGGCCAGTCTGCAATGCAGGGTCATATCGGGATTTTTTTTTTTTTTTTCCCTGGTTGTAGTTAGCAGGTCATGTTTTCAATGATTGACTCTTAGGTTATGTTTCCAAAGTTGGTGCCCCCGCAGATGCAAAGTGGCTGTGCTGTAGCTGCCTTGCTTAGTGTGTCTGCTCAGCACACCTCAGCCCTGAAAAGGAGGAGGCATCTCTGAGACAGCAGTGCCATTTTTACCACAACTCAATTCATGGCCCGTCTGAAGATGATTTTTCTGAAGTGTCCGGTTTGGGTCTGTGTGGGAGACACACTCGTTATCTCTGACTCCTCCTCTTCTTCCATTCTGATGTATCTCACCATTACCACAGTTCATCTTCCCTGGTTTAGTAGCTTCTGCTTGTAAAATTTATGTCGTTGCCTCTTCACCACCTTCCTTTCAACCCAGCGCTTTCAGCAACTCAGTTTGCCTTATCCTTTTCACCACTGATCTCCCTATACCCTTTTCTTGTTTGAATAATTGCCCAGTGACTTAGATTTATCATATCTTCTATTGTAAAAACTTTCAGGAAGAGAACGTGTCTGTATAACTTGCTCTACCTTTATGGCATTATAGACTATAAATGGTTATTATTAATAATGCATCTCAAAATGGTCTCTTATTTGACAAGTGTACTTTTATTTTAATATATAATATTTATGGCATGCTTGTAAGTGTACTGCAGCATATTTTATAAAATTAATGGAGTCCCACAAAATGGGAACTCACTACTGTGTCTGGCTGTTAAATTTTTGCTGAGAAATGGAAGGAGGCTGCAGGATTTTGTATGCAAATTATGAAAGGTGGAGATTCAACTTTATGTATGTTGGCAGCCAGTGTTGGAAAAGGGAGAGAAAAAGAGCCCAAGATGTGATATATTAAAACATTTGAGAATGATAGAGAAAAGAAAGCTTCAAATTTTGCTGAAGCTATTAATGTTAAGACATGAATGCTTTAATTAAAGAAACGAAAAATCAGCCAAACAATCAGAGGCACTGATTTGTTTTTACTATGTACAACATAGCTCTGAATGATAAGAAAACGGGTAGTTTGCTCAGTGAGAATAAATCCAGACATAGTGTTTATTGTCTAAAATAACCATATTTGAAAAATAGATCATCCATAGGCTATTAAAAAAGAAAAGAAGAAAAAGAGATATAGCATCTATGCTGTCTTTTCCTCAAGCGTTCCTTAGGCTGTATCTGCTCCATAAATCTCCATGTAAAATTCTATGAAATTGTTTTCTCCAAGTGAAAAATTGACTTCACTAAAATAAACGGGAGTTTTGCCATTGCCTTAAATGAAGCTGGTTTTCTTGCTGTATGTTATTTTTAGAAAGAAAAACGCTCATCAGTGCAAGAAATTTTCCCGTTAGCCCATGTCGGTGATAGTGAGGGTATAAAGATAGACGATTTAATGCCCCAAACAAGTTGTGACTGTGAGCAGCCAATTAATTCTCTAGTTGGAAAACGTTCATACACTTCGGTGTGAGGCTGTTTTCTCCTCCTTTTTGCCTTGGAACAGAAAGAAATGAGAATTAGATACTGAGATCTATGTTACAGTCTATCAAATCCTACGGCAGAAGTGGAGAGTTGTAAGGATTGCTTATATCTGTAAATATATCTTAGTATAAAACACTAATAGAGTCTACATGTACTCTCACTTTTTCTTTTTTATTGAGAAATGTTCAGGTTTTGGATTAAAGTAAGATGTGGACAATAGCATTTACTGGACAAATGTATTCAATTTTGGGTCTAAGAACCAATGAAGTATTCTTTGATTTTTTTATTTGGCCACAGATAAACATGAGACAAAACCAGCAAATTGAAAAACAGGATTATTTTTCTCTATAGCCTCAATTTCCTGTAATTTAATGTAGTTTTTCAGGGCTTTAGATGTGGGTGCAACACCAACTGACTTCACTCATAAACGTATTTTCTCTAGAGCTCTCAGGGTGGAAATGGCTATGGTAGCAGCTGAGGGCCCCTGCAGAATTTGTGAGAGGCACTGTTGCATTGCTCTGTGCTGGCCTTGCTGGGAGACCCTGGGGAGGCCTCCCAGGTAATTGCTCCATTATGTAGGTCCTGGCTTATCTTTCCCCCCTTGTTTGCATCCGTGGGTGTTAGGAGAGAGGTGATCAATAAGATGATAAACTCCCTTTTTCTGTCTTCATCCCATTGGACCGTGAAGATGTGGTTTAATTAGTTTTCTATCTATTTGTATTCTTAAAGTAGAAAGGTGCTTCATGAGAAAAGGAGGGAATAACAGGTTTCTTTAGAGACTCTCAGGTTTTTCTAGCATCTTTCTTTTAAGCTCCTGCTCTCTCAGCCTGCTAAGTCTCCTTTGCTTTCGTTCTTTTGCTGGCATGGCTTGCACTGGAGCTAAGTCACCAAAATTAGTTTCCTGAGCTATCTGAGCAGCGCCTGTGCTGTGCTGTGAGAAATCACTGATTCTGCTTCTAGGAATTTTGCTCTTGTGCTTTTCTACACCTGAGACCTGTGGAGAGGGGAGCACTGTTCCCAGCTTCTATGAGTGGTGGTTGATTAACACTCAGTCAGTGTTTTAACATGCGTCCTTGGTGCAGTTAACTGCTTGTAAGGCAGATTTTGTTTGCTCTTAGGCAAGTTTTGATTTGTTTGTGCTCGCATCTAGTCTGTGTGGTCACTCCCAAACACAGGAATCACAGTGGTGAGAGCTGGCTTTACACCATAACTAGCAGTGGAAAAAGCATGTTTGGAGCTACTTCTTGGCAGTTTGCTGCTTAATGTTAAAATATTGAAACAAAATAAAGAAGCAATCTTTCTTGGTCCGCAGTTTCCAGAGAAATTACTGGACTCCAGGAGGAGTCAAGCCATTATGGGTAGTCTTGCTTCCCGTACGGTGCTGGCAGTGCTTGGCTCTGTAACATTTGTTGGCTGAGATGCTGTGAGTGATACCTGGCTCTGGAGCTGAGTGCTTGCAAAGGCCTTGATCCCATTGCTGGTTCCCGTTCTGATACATCAGTGGGACCAAGGAGGTGTCTGTGGAGGGTAGGATTGCTCAGGGACCCCGCAGGATGGGGTTTGGGGCTCTTTACAGCTTGGACTGGGTGCTTGGCCTGCATCATTGGCTGTCCGAGTGAGTACCTGAGCCTCTGGCTGGCTGGGTGACATTTCTGGTCAGCAGATGACAGTGGTGGTTAGGAAAAACTTCTGTAACTGAAAGATGCATTGAAATTGGTGTATTTGCAAAGAAGTATGGCTTTTCACAACTAGCAAATCCACTGCCTTCAGTTTTTCATGTAGCAGCAGAGAATACACAAGGTTATGACTTGTGTTATGTATCTCAGTAGGTTTCAGTTCACTCTGGACAGAGTAGAAACCACTCGTTGACTAGAAGGTGCCACAGCCTTAAATTCATCGGGGAAGGCTTGGAAGTGGTCAAAACTTCTCTTTGTTGTGTGATTCTGGGTTAAAAATCTGAGTCATTAGAATCAGCGTTCAACTGGATTACGAGCCAGGGGCTGGGAGCAGTGGATTTTGGGGCACCACCAGCAGCTCCGTTGCGACATGTCCAAAAGTGCTGGTCTGCAGCACCCAGCCACGGTTGTGCTGTGCATGAGGGTGGGCACCCGCACTGAGGGACACTGGTTACGCACCGGCAGGCAGTGAAGGAGACTGGTGGCAAACCCCTAATTATGGAAGGAAGGCATCAGGGACCAGTTCTCTGGTTCCTCAACAACAAAGAAGGAGCTCTGTGATGCTTGAGCCGATGGTTTGGGGCTCTTCTCCCTCTGCTCTTCCAGGGAACAACATAGTACATGTGTCTGGATGTTTGACTCTTTTGGTGGTATTTTGAGCCATTTTGTTTTGCTTTCCCTGGGTTTCTGCTGAGATCTGGTGTTTGTCAGCTCCTGCCCAGAATGGCTATGGAGTGTTGTAGTATTAATTCACTGCTCCTACCCTTGTTAGCTCTGGGTGGCATCTTTGAGGACAGCTGAGACAAATCCCGAAACTCTTGTGCAGTTGTAGATTAGAAGGTGTTGTGTAAACTGTAATGACTGGAACTGCACATGAAAAATATGTTTTTAGAGTAAGTTCTTGTTTCTGCTTACTTATGTACCATGGAATTGTAGCTCAATATTTAAAGCAACATAAAGTTTTGCCATGGGGTTTTTTTGGTTGTTTTTTTTTTGTTTTGTTTTGTTTTTTTTTTTGTTTTGTTTTTTTTTTGTTTTGTTTTTTTGTTGTTGTTGTTGTTGTTGTTGTTTTTTGGTTTTTCTTTATACATGGAGTGCTTATGGCTAGTTGTTAGCACTGGAAAGCTAAATGCAAATGTCTGAGGAAAAGCATCTGAAACACATACAAGAGGAGCTGGGAATTACAGCAAACCCAGAAGCAAATGGAATAGAAAGCAACTGTGGCTGAACACGTAGCTGTAGCTAAAACATAATCAAACTATAGTAAGACCTCTTGCAAATACAGCATGTGCTATAGTTTTGCTGATCCCTTACTTTGTCCCCCTGCTATACAGTACTGTACTTTCGAAACAGAGCATTGTAATATTTTAAATTGCAAATTGAGGGGAGGGTATGAAGCTTATGGACATAGCTCTTCACAGTACATAGCAACAATTTTTCCCATGGGGTTGAATATACAATTGGACATAGCAAATGTGAAAGCAGTGAGGTTATGAGTCTGCTTTTATTCTTTTTTTTGAAGTTGAGGGATTTAACATGCTAGGAGCAAGCTGCAGGGGCTTGTAAGATTCAAGCAGCAGCAGAGGAGCGAGCTCTGCAAACACACCTCTACCTCTGAGAGGGGCTGGGGGGACCTGAGGTTCTTGGAGCAGAGGGAAGCAGAGGTGCCCCCAGCAGCAAATGTAAAGCGCTTCATTGAGACAAGTAGGACTGAAGCATGGAAATATTTCGCACAACTGAGGTTCCTCAAGGAACAGGCATCAAAATAGAAAGTTGGTTGGGAGGGAATGTGCTGGTTATTAAATAGCAAGTATTTAGCTGGTAGAGGTTAGTAGTAGCCTCTAGCTAGTGATAAAAGCTGGATTGTAACATCTGAACTGTTGGGTAAGAGCAGCAGGATCACAACTGTGACATTTAGAGCAGTGCAAGAAAGCTGAAAAAATTTGACCATGTATTTTAGTAAACAAAATTCAAACCAGCTGAGGTCAACCAGCACCACAGTTGCCTACTACAGAGGCACTCCCAAAGCTTTGGCCTTAGCCATAGCTGCTGGACCATGTCATTTGGGGAGGCTGAATCCAGCAGCTTGGCAGCAGCAAGACTGCCACAGCTCCATGCCCCAGGTCCAGCCAGTAGCAGGGGTGGGCACGTGTTCCCTGCAGGTCCAGGTGCACACAGACAGACCTATACAGAACATATATGTATGTGTATGGCCAGCAACGCAGATCAGCACAGATGTACTCAGCACTCATGCAAGCCCCTTATTCCTCTGTTTTCCCATCCTTGGGAAATCACCTATGTTCCTTGCTTTGCTCACATTTGCCTCCTCTAAACATCCCATAAGTCTTGTGCAGTGCCAGAATGCTCTTCCCCTGCATACTCCTTGGCAATGTCTACCCTCCTCCCCACCCCTTACCCCCCCGCCAAAGGTGCTCTGGAGATTTGCTCCTGTTGACTCACCCTGATGGGTTGGCACCAGGGCTGAGGCTCTCCGGGGATGGCCCTGGGAGGAGGCCTGGACAGGGTGTCCTTTCCTCTGAGTCCCTCACTTGGGTTCCCACCTGCCTGTGTGCTCCTGTGCTCCGCTGGGAGTGTGGTGCTAGGTGTTTGGTGGGCTGACTCCCAGGGGTCTGGGAGTAGCAGCGGCAGTCTTACATGGTGCCTCAGTGTGCCATTACCTGTGTGCTCCTTTGGATATGAACTTTTTCAAATCACATAACTTACCATTACTGTGGGGTCACTATTTGCAGCATCAGAATCCTTTTAACTATCCTCCATGGCTGAAATAAATAACTTTGGGCTCTTCTGTCATGTGCGTTGCCAACCATAACACCTCTCTGAGCTTCTGAGAACCAGCAAGTGCCCTTGTCATAGGGTGATGCTCCTTGGCAGATGAATCAATGGCCAGAATGTGACAGTATAATAAAGTCACCCTGACAATTTTTTTTTTTAAACTTGAGGTGCTCAAGACTAATAGTAGCTCTGTGCTACTCTTACTGATGATGTGAAAGCAATGCACAATTGAAGTGAAGGGATAGAATATTAATAATGAGTGGGGTCTTTAATGTCCTCTAAAATGTCAGTAGGGGAATGGTGAAAGGCAAACAACCTTCCACAGAGCAGCCACAAAGTGTGCACAGAAAGTTTGCAGAGCATGTGAAAGTTTTAGAGAGGTTTCCAAAGGGAAGGTTGATTATAGTGCATTTACTTATAGGGTGAGTGAGAGTTGGTGTAGATAGAGGTACCTGAGAAATGTACGTCAAACCACTGGTACTGTTGAATGCTAACAGCCTGCTGGGCTCTAACTGGATTCTGCAGCTGTGTGACTTGCTCCATCCACCACTTCGTGCATGGATAAATGCATAAAACCAGGAGAGAGCAAAACCTTGTGTTTTATCTCTTCTCACAGTATTCAGACAGGAACTCTGACTCTTGATGACTGTTTCCTAGATTTGGCAGACTGCTTTTTGATGCATAATCTTTCCTCCTGCATTTCCTCTAGGACAGACTAATCCCAAGATTAAGGCGGATCAGATGAAAGGCTGTTTCCATAGCAGATGCTGTCATATGAGTGCCAAGTTCCTCTTGTGATAGAGCAAGGCCATAGGGCAATGCAGACAGTGGGGCAAATCCTGTTTGTCTTGACTAATTCTCAACTCAGTCCTAGTTCCCTTTTTCCCCTGCAGAAAACAAACCACACCAAGCATCCAATTAAGAGACCGAATCGCCTGAAATTCTAACCAAGGCTTGTATTTTCATCTCTCATGAATAATGATTGGCAGTAAGGTTTGCATTTGTTATGTTTAACTTGTTGAGTAGCAGTTTGCGTGGTCCTGGAGCCAGCTACAGGAGGGAGCTGCCTGCTGACTACCACAAGAACTGCACTGTGCAGCTGCATGCCCGCAGCTATGCTGGAAAATGAGACAGCAGATCCAAGAGCCACTCTCAAAAATTACTTAAGCAGGTCTAATAAGTAAGTCCTTTAACAGAAATTGATACTACTGAGACTGTTCCGTAAAATCACAGCAGTTTATTTCACTATCATCTTTGGATGAGGCTTTCTACTAAACAGAGAAAACAAGGTTATCTATGAGGTGTACCTGTTATTTCAATAGTTAGATTGGAGATCTTAACGTCCTTCTGACACAAAATGTTACAGTTCCTATGACAACTGTTCCTTTCTCCTCTGGAGCATGGACTAACGATAGCATTTCATTACATGATCATGTAAGCTGGGCACCGTGACAGCCTTGTCATCTCCGCTCTGGTGTTTGCTCCTAAATGGCATTTAGCTGAAGCCCGCTTGTATTGTGCAGAGCATGAATTGGAGTGACTGACCTTCACTGTGCTTACTGCCTGCCACCTCTGACTTCCCAGCTTCCTGCTTTTCATTAGTAGGGTCACTTTCTACCAAAATACATTTGGTATGCTGAATTTTATTAACAAAAATTTTTAGAAATTTATTTCTGCAGTAGCAATTCTATACACTGACTAACATTAATTAACAATAGTTATCTTAACAAGTACACAGAGTACTAATCTGTATCAAACCAATCTGCTGACAAAAATTGATGAGTATAGCAGCCAAACCAGACTATGCAGCAGATTCCTGTAGTTACTTCTGCAACACATTTAGGAGAAATTATAACAAGTTGAACAGATATATTAAAAGACTTTATTCACAATAGAGAAATTTTTACAAATATAAGTTCTTAAAAATTAAGCATCTTGATCTATTACGTATTCCATAATTTCAGTTTATATAAAGATGAAAAGACTAAATGGACTATGTACAAATCAAAACCAATTTAAATGCACGATAGAAATGGATAATATGTATGATGAAGTCACCATAGAAACAGTGAGCCATTGGGCATTGCAAAAATCTGTGTACAACCAACACATATGCAATACTTATCTCACAAACAATCAACTTTTTTTTTCCCCATGAAACAATGTGGGTGCCATTTAAAGTGATCTACCTCTTATGACTTAACTTATGCAGATTTAAATGTGTTATTATGCTACAAAGAAATGGAAGAAGTATAGGCAGTGTGTTTATGCAAAGATAATGCCTCCACCCCCCCCCACCCCCCCAACAATAAAGCAATTTCTTTTGCTCTTATCAATGACTGGGAACACAAAGTGACTATCACTAGCCATTTCCATGCAGCTAGTTAAGTGAACGGGAAATAAAATGGAGGTTATCTCAGCAATCTAACAAGCAGTGGTAAGTACTGACTGTTTCAAAATGATTGCTCTAACTTTGGTGTTTGGGGGTTATTTAAAAAAAAAAAGGAAGAAAAATCAATATATTCTCAGTTTATGAAAAGGTGTTTTTTTTTTTCTTACAATTGGCAGATCTACACGTTGTACAATCTTCTTGTCTACTTACATTAGTTTACAAAAAGTACAGTATAGTGCAGTTTGTACATACAACCTGAATACCAATATCAGTCACATCAAATTTGTGCTCTTTCAAATCATCATAACTCCCAAACTAAAAAAAATATTCATACTAAATGTCTGTATTACAAGAAAACAGTCATGATGCTTATATTTAAGTACATAGGACCCAATGCATACAAGAGTTGTGTGTTTGTAGCCTACTTTTTGAAACATGGAGAAGAGCTATTTGGTTCTCCACTGTTTCTCTTCAGCTTGTTAAGTGAAGGCAGGATCACTAGACACATCTGGGGGAAGCACACTGTGGTTAAGAAAACCATTTAAAAAGAGGCTTACAAAACATTTCTCAAAGGCTACTTTTGTCTGAGCTACTGTAGTTATTTAACTGATATGAGGCCTATAGCAGCACATGCACAACCATGTGGGTAGGCAGCAGCAGGTGACCCAATAAAGATAACTAAGATAAAAGTAATTATTATTACTTTTTGGTTAAAGAGGGAAGAGAATTTTTGGTTTTTATTCCACAGCTATAATTTCTCTGTGGTACTTGGGGGAAAAAAAAAAAGCTCTCTTATAAATACTGTTTCTGAAGAAATACAATGAAATACAGTCCTCCAATGATATAAGTTCTGGAGTATCAAAATCAGCAGGTGTTCTGCTTTTCAACAGAGGAGAGCCAAGACTTCATCCTTGCTTGTTCAGTTTCAGAAAACTGTTACTGTGTGACATGAGGGAATCCATACTTTAAAAAAGAAACTGAAAATAATTAATAGTTAAAAAAAGGCAGTAAAGCAAAATGTCTTGAGCCACTTGTGCCAGTTCCATGTAAGCAGGATTTACCTGAGGCAGATGCACATACACATGTATCCATCCATTCTCCCAGTGCTGGGTGGCCCAGGCTCAGCAGGGTACCCGTATGAACTTCCACATACGAATGCCGAGCTCTGCCAGGCCTGCGATGGAAGGATCAGCATCACTGAAGCTCCTCTTGCCTTGCCCTCTACATGAATGTCTTTGGCAGCTCATGTGGCACATGCCATCTTCCCTGTCTGCAGGGGAAGCAGAGAGGCAGTGCTGTCTTTATAGACTCCAGAGGGTAAAAAGTTTATGGGTCAGCCTCCAGCTGCTATACATAAAAATGTAATTAGTTATCTTTGCTCTTGGCTTCTGCCTAAGAAAACCTACATTGCAGACCTTTATCAGTATAGAAAAAATGTACTCTGTAATGCCTAAACAAATGTGCTTCCTCAGCTGTGATTAAATATGCTGGACATGTGAGCTAACTTACTAAATACCTTTAAAGATGATTACTGTTCAGAACCATATTTGTTTTGTTGTAGTCCAATCAGTGAATAATGTGCTTTCTCAGAATGGGAAGCCAGGTGGTGTACCCTACTCAAAATGTATGAAAGTCATCCTGTCACTAAATGAAAACATAGGTAGACTTAATCATGTAAACCGCTCCAAACTACACTTAAGTAGAAACAGGAATTAATCGTGCCTCTTTTTTTCCCTTTGGTGATGCCACAAAGTAAAACATTTTTGGCAAAGCTGTTACCTTTCATAGTAAGACAGGCCTCTAATCTAGGGAATATTTTTAAGCATGCTGTGTTTCTCTCAGAGAAGACAGACTCGGTGCTTTCAGAAGTTTTAGTTCTACACTGGATGGTTTCCTCTCTGAATGTTTATCTTCTTTTAAGGAGACAAGTTTTCTTCAAGGCATCTGAACATCTAGCATTATTCATGTAGATACATTAAATTGCTTTGTGACAATAAACTATCAAGTCTGGTGTCAAGTCTGAACCTATGTGAATGTTTGAGAAAATCCCAGAAAACAAAAAAAATTGTCTCTGTTATAATTTTCAGCTTCCAGAAAAATGTCATTGAGTATTTTTTTGTCTTTTTACTATCCAACCAAATGAAAGCTACTGGACTAAATACATAAAGAAGGTAAGACTCCCTTTCTTAATGAGAAATTAGTATCTGATTTTACTCCATAATAGCCTGACTAAAGACATGAGAATAACACCACTTAGAAAAGGGAGGAAACAATTTATTCTATTACAATATTCTAAGCAAAACCTGAAAAACTGAGGTCTGCTAACTAATGTGCTAAATTCATAGAAACTAGTTTAGTCTGACTTCAACGTATACTGCAGCTTCAGAGTCATGTCTGCATGAGATGAAAATATTCCTATGTAGACTTCATTGACAATGAAATACATCAGATATTTTACCAAGTAATGATAGACCCGCATAAGAAGAGGCTGTCACAGTCACAAGATTTGTCTTGGATGACACACAAAACAAATTAACATAGAACAAAAACCCAGAAAAAAGCTCTTTATACTTAATTCAATATGGCTTTTTGCAACATGGCAAAATATTACAGCTTAAAGCAGACATCTCCTCACAGAGGAGAAAAGAATTTTGCAGTCAAATTAAAAGCATAACAGGAAACAAGTAACATGCAGACCCTCTGCTCTTTTTGGCCAAGATGACACTGCAGCCTAACAAAATCTGGAGAGATGTCCTATTTCTCTTCTAAGAAGTATTTCAGCTGGATTAGAGGACTGAGGTTTTATCATAATTAGTTTGGGTCCATTCATAAATATTTACTGGTAAAGAAAACAGACTGCAAAACACTTGATTTAAAAATTTAACTCAGGAATTTAAAACCAAATCATCTGTTCAAGTCCTGGAAAGAAACATAAGGAATGAAACAAAGTATAACTTAATCTTCATCTATTTCTGATTTTCTTCTTTATTCCCATTGTCTTTGTGAAGAACAGGGAGAGGATGAGCCTCTGTGTTGAAGACCCAGTGTTCGAATGGAAGAAGATCATCTTCAGAAAACAGCAAATACAAGTACCTGGCAAGAAAAAAAGCAGGAAATGTGACCACATCAGGGAAGTCAAACTACAGTAGTTTTCAGGAAAACATAAATACCTGATTTCCCTAGATGAATGCATCAATGGAAACAGCTGACCACACCCAAAACACCAGTAAGTCCCAGCATCACAGTGATTAGCACAGAACTTTGGGGCTACTCAACTTAGATTGAAATCAAGGGCAATAGCAACTGCAGACCAACAAAAGAATGCCTCTATCCTGATGGAGGACAAAGAAGTTTAGGCCATCAAGGTTCTATTTGCTTCCATTTCATACTTGGTAATTTTATTACATATTGTTTTGATAATATACAACCATAATAATTTTTTTCCTCCTAACTGTCCACATATATCAAGGTGTAGGAATGAAAATATTGTAGTCCAATCCTGTCTTACTGCTGAGAACAACCTCTGGCTTAGGATTTTTAAAGAAAAAAACCAGCATTAGACCAGTAGCTTGGGCACCCATTTACTAGGACAGGGTCTATTAAATCCAGCAGTAACCAAGAAACAAATCCAACATTTAAATTTGTTGTCACGATACAAGGTAGTAGGTACTGTAGCATGATTACTGAAGTCTGCTTACAGATGAAAGTCTGCTTAGCAAATGGAATTTTATTTTTTTCTCAATCACTGTCCCCTGAAGGCTTTTCTTGGTCTAATTCTGATAGGCCAATTTAAAAGGTATAGTAGAGGGAGCACACTATCTCAAAAAACCATATATGTTTATAAACATATTTATGATATTTCATTTACTTGAGTATTACACTTTCTGTTGAAATGTCATGATTGCTTCTTTCTGGGCCTTGCAACTTTTCTTGCACAGCAAAAAAAAAAAAAAAAAAAAAATGAAGAGATCAAGACAAAACTTCCTTTATTTCATTAACAACTTAGGAGACGGTGATAGATAATGAAAGCTTTTGTTTTTCTATCTTAACAGACCCTGTGAGCTTACCATGCAAGTTGACTTATTTTTTCTTTTTCTGTAGTTTTAAAATGAAAAGTATGCAATACAAGCCTGATAAATCCTCTGTCTAGTTAACCTGTTTCACTAGTGTTGGCATATGTAATTAGATCCTATCAAATCTAGGAGATGTAATTTCTCAACAAAGACTATCAAGTACTTTATCAGAAGTAAAGATAATTTCCGGAAATCACAGAATTTAGTTTATTGATAGAGAAGGGGAAAAAAAAGGCAATCTGACTTCCCGTCACCCAAGGAAAGCTCTACTATTTCAGTCAGATTTTGTTACGTGAATGTCAAGGGTACTAATGATAAATACTTATCTGTAAAGATGATACATAGAACTACTTCATATTAATAAAAGTCAACTTTCTTAACTTACTTGAGTGTCTCTGAAAGGAAGAAACTTTGCTGCACATCATCATGGCTTTCATGATTGTTATAAACATCTCTAATGCCAGAATAGCCACCATCTACTCTGCAGTGTTTTTCCAGTGCCTGAAGAGGAGGGAAAAAAATACCCAGTGGGATTAACAAAATGAATCATCTGTCAGTTTTTCTTTGACAATAAAACTAGCCAAAAAAATTTGTCACTGATTTTTTGATAAAGAGATGAAAACTAGATAAAGCCTTAAATAGAAAACTCTTTTTAAAAAGACATAGGCACACATGTTTAATTTTACGTTTAGGAAGAGAAGCAAAATACTGAATTAATAAAAGAAGTGAACACAAACCAGCTTTCAGAAGGAAAGATATAGAGATGTAAAGCTATATGGATTTTCACTTATTTTCTTTTTCCTCTTTTCAGTAGGAATAAAAATATCCTTTTTCTCACAGGCTTGTCTATCAGCCTTCAGAGATTGTGTCACATATACATTTCTTGGTCATATTTTAGTGCTTAAAAATTATGGTGATAGAATTGAATACCATGATAAAGACCAGTCTTTTTCTTACCTCCTGCAGGTCACTTCAAAAAAGGAAAGGCAATGCTCCATTTTTTATGTAAGTTGTTTGGTTTCTTTTTGCAATTATTTCATTTTTCAATGGGAAACCTCTGATACTGGGCTGTGACTGAATTTCTTTTCTGCAGTAGGTACTATTTTTCTTTGACACCTTTCTGAAAAAGCTTTGTCTGTTACACAGGAGTAGACAGAAAGCTAGTATGTGGCTGGACTTAAGGCAACATGTTTGAGATTTAAGTATAAGAATGTGTTTTTCTCTAACTAGTTTCCAAACTGTGTATGCAGGTAAAAGGTATAAAACAGATGATTGATTCCTATTTTCCAATAAAAAGGAGCACATGGACCACCTAAAAATATAATTTCTTTTCTGCCAACAGTAATGATCTATATGATCAGCTAATTATCAAGGAGAAAAAAGATAAGATGAAGGGTGTATACAGAAGGGCAAAAAACGATGTACCTGGTGTTGGAAGTGTAGAAGGTATATACAGTTACACTATTTAATAAACTTTGCTGCTTTATTTTAGACAGGTGGTTTACATTATACAGGTACCTATATGCCTATATATGAGCCATAACTTCTTTAAATATACTGCTATCCAATACCTTATTTGAATATTAGTTCTCTTATCACTGCTTTGTTTAAAAATATTCATTCACCTTTTTTCTTTATAATTGACCTATTTAACAAGGTTGAAAGTATTCTTAGTCTCTTCATTTTTCTTCATTCTGTTTTATAATAACTCTCTAGTATCATGCAGTATGATAAAGGAGTGAAGAGGATCTAAGATGATTATATTTAAAACAACTTATTATTAAAAAATTAATCCAGAAAATGCTCTTTAGCCCTAAATAACTTCTCACAATGAAAATGACAGTAAGCATGGTGGATTACTACATTCACTCAGAGCCACACTACTCTGAAACGTGTTTGCTGTGGAGACAGATTTTGGAACAACAACTTTTAGGCAGAAATACCTGCAGCTTTATCAAGCCCCTGACAGAGGGATGAAAGACAACTAGTTCCTCCATTTCTGGAGTTATTACAAAAATCACTGATGTGATTACAGGATGTGTAGATTTTATTTAGGGAAAGATGCTGCATTTCAAACCACATATGGCAAAAACCTATGAAAAGGTAGAAGATATGTCTAAACAAGCAAAGGCAGAATAAGCATTTTCTGATGAGAGATGAGATTAAAGTCACTAATAATTACTGAGGTATCTATCACCTCCACCTACTCTAAAGGCTGTTGAAGATCTGTGTTTTGCTGTGGGTAGATATCCTAAATGTCCTTGTTTTTGCTGGAGTCCCTGTAGCTATCTGCATATATTTAGCTTGCATGTCAGGCTCTCCATAGTTTTCACTGGAGACTAAGCTGCCTATTGTATATTTAAAAGGGATTTTTTTCCATGAGAGATCTTTTAAAATATAACAGGCCTATTTGTCTTTTCTTATGTTTCTTTAGGTTTTTTAATTTTCCTGGACCCTTTTACTAAGTGACAAATATACTTAAGTTTAAACAAGTAATTTCCCCTGGCTGGTACTTCTTCCCTCTTGTCTACTTCAACCTGCAATGAATTCAAAATGCTGAATCTGTGTCTGGATTTTCAATGTCAAACACAAGATTATGTTTTCCAGCAGAAGGAGAACTTGAACTTGAAGGATAAGGCTATTATTCAAGGAAACATCTGCATTCTAAACAGGGTGAGGTAAAATAAAAGCAAATTGCATTTGCAGTTTATGTGCTCCAACATGTAGTTAGAGCCTTCTTTATGAGTTCACTGTAGGGAGATACCATATAGGTACCTGAACACACTCCTGTGATGTAAACTAAGAGGCTGACTTGCACCATGTTAGCCATCTGGTGGTATCTACTTGATGCAAACATGAAGCATCTTACCTCCTCAAAGCTACTTTCCACTTCACTAAAGGAACAGGAAATTCATGTGCAGCATTAGTATGATAAAAAGGCTCTTGGTTGTCAGCCTCCTTTAACTGGCAGTAATGTCCTTTTGTGCACATACCTGCAGTTTCAGAGTACGGTGATGTTCACACTGACAGTGGGGTAGTGGTGGGTGGGAAGAAACAATCAAACACATTTTAAATTAGTAGTTCTCAGAAAATGAGGGTGGCTAAGATCAGTTATGCTAGAGTAATGGAAAACATCAAGCGAAGTGAAAACTGGCTGACAGTCTAAAAGTATCATAAAGGGAAAAAACAAAGGAAGTGCTATGAATTCAAAATATGTGCCACATTTATAATGCAGAAAGGGAGACTTTCATGAGCTAAACTGATAAAACCTTTCTGACTCAGTAACAGTGGATATTGCTGTTGGTTATAACTGCATTTTCTCCAACTGCTGAAGTACATACAGAATGATCTTGCCCTCAAATTAAAGCAGCAAACCAAGTTTCCAAAGAAAAAATGGTGAGGCCAGAGCATGTGTTTAGTCTATAAAAGTTAGAGAAAGAATTAATAGACTTCTTGAAGAGTTCAGAAGTCATGACTGACAGAGCAGCCTCCTCTTCTACTACAAGGGCCCTGGGAAATGAGTTCTTACTGCCAGTGTCATGAGTTGAAAATGGGCATGAAACACTTGAAGAACAACTTTTTTGGGCAACAACAAATGGTCTGACTGTTCTCCCTTTTTTATTGTTTCAATCTCAGCTTCCTCTTTGTGCAACAGGTGTTGGTAACAAAGCATATTCAGTGGTCAGGGACTTCCCCAAGAACAAAGGGGTGGAGTGCTGTGCTCTCTGGTGCAAGAATAAGGAGCAAGATGCAGCAGAATTTATTAAATAGTTGTGGTGAGCTATCATGACACATGCTGGAACAAAAAAAATACAGTTTCAGGTGGAGCTGTACAGGCTATAAAAATCAAGGAAGAAGAGAAAAAAAAGAAAAAGAAGATTTGAAACCTACAACTGTGTAACTTCTGTGAAGCTGTAAGATTTGTTTTTGTGAAACATGCAACTGCACATTAGGACAGTGGAAGCTGGGCCTGTACAGAATGGGACCAACTGCATCTCCCACACATGGGCTATAATCCACTATGTTAGCACCAGATGAGAGTAAACCACAGGAGTGTTTAACAGGGAACGCATGGGGAGCATTAAGAAGGTAAACAAGTGTACAAACTTGAAATAAACCCAAACAAACTGAACCAAGAGGGTAAAGAATAACAATAAGGAAAACATTCCAATTGTTTATAACAATGTTATCAGTGTGGGCAGCAGCAACGAGTCAGGAAAAACATCTCCTGGAGAAGGAACACTTGGCATTGCTGTAGCCTGGTGGGATGACTTCCACAAACAGCCATTGTATATTTTCCAATTATAACCTGCCTGGGAAGATTCCACTAGTGAAATGTGTGCCTATGGGTGGTGTTAGCAAAAAAGAAAGCAAGGGAACAGGACTCTAAATTAGAGGCTTTTTTTAAAAAAAATTGCTTTGGAATCATTAACTCAGAAGCATAATGTTTCAGGACCAATAGAACCAACCTGAGGGAGGCAAATAAAATGTCCTAAATAAATACAGTCTACCTAGCTGAATACAGTGTTGACTGCAGATATGGAATTGCTGTGACTAGTCAAACAAGGAGAAGTTAGAGAGTAGAAGTATAGTTAATGCTAGCAGCTATTCTTTCATGGAAAGCAGATTTTACCATAAATTTCATTCTTCAAGAATACCTAATTACCAAACTTGAAACGCTCTTTTCTTCACAACACTCAACAACATTTGCACATTTGATATACGTTCAGTATCTCACACAGTGAATACTGAATACAATTACAGATCTTGGTTGCTCTTGAGGGAGCCACGTGGTTGTCCTGTCGCAGCCAGGTATATGGAGTCATAATCCAGTAACAGCTCTCTAGTAGGGTCCTCGGGGATGAGAAACTGCATGACACAAGTCTACATGTTCTTCCCTTAGTACAGAGCAACCTTCTACAACTAGTAGTGTAGGCCCATCCGAGAAAGTTATGATCATACACTCCTAGAAACAAGAGGTGTTGGGCAAACTGACAGTGGGATGTTTTTGAAATGATGGAAAGCAGTAACTCTGCAAAGGATTGGTCCCTGTGAACAAAATACTGTACGGAGTGTTGGGGTTTTTTTTATTTTATTTTTCTTAAGAATACAGAGCCGCAAGAATAAAGTTCTTCAGCTTTCTGTATCTCCTATAAGATCTCAGCCTGCTTAGAAATTCCAGAGTAAGAGTGAAAGGCAGATAATTTATCAAGGGCAACATCAATGAGAGGAGAAAATAAGTGAACTCTAGAAGTATAATAAGGACCCATACCTGGAGGATGAAACATGGTAAATCCAAAGGCTCTCATCTCTAACAGTAGGAGTGATTAACCACTGAAATAAGGGAAACAATGCATTTGGCAAGCCTATTTTTGCAGTATAGACTGGCTGCCCACTTGGAAGGCTTGTGCTAGACAAACACAAATAGCTAGGTTCAGCATGCCTGGTTGAAGCTCAAACACTAGTGGGACACAGAAATTTAAATCTAGAAGAGATTGTTATCATTAATGGAGTTCAGTACAGATGACCTATGCTTTTTGAAAGGGACCCCCCCCTTTTTTAAATATTTGGTACTCTCTAGTACTTCATCTTGGCCTTCACTGCTTTAATTAAAATCACCTTTGTACAATTACTGTTGAAAATACACCTCATAAAACTTATTTCCATGTCCAAGGCTCAAGTTTGACACACATTTGCACTTTCCATTCACATGCAGCAATACTCAACATCTTGAGGAGCAGTATACCCAAATATGACCCTGATCTGAGAATTATTTAAGAAGGAGAAATCACAAGGTATTTTTCTAATATACAATACCAGCAGTATTTGGTTTTGTCAAAATGATCCTAGTTCATCTATTTAGTAAATGAATCTCTGGACATTTGTGTTGATATTACTGATTTAAAATAAATATTTACTCTCCAACTGCTAAACAATATCCAGATATCATTCAATAATTCACTTAAGATATTGGGATTTAATAAGAAAAAGGTCCAAGAGAACATTACCTCGACGGCTTCCCATCCCCACTGCCTGTACTTTGGATCATGAGTCAGCCGCCACATGTACATGTAGGTCTCTATGACTTCTGGTCGTAGGATGTAGTATTTTTCATTTTGTCTTGTAGCAATGGCCTCAACACCACCATCAAATCTGAAGGCTTCTGGTCCTAGTTTCATGCCTAGCCAATATAAAAACACATGCTAAGGGCATTAAAAAAGGTTTCAAATTATGTAACCTACCAAATCAACTATCCTTTCATGTGGCACAAAGCCAGGTTACCCAAAAGGTATATAATTGCTGAGCAATAGTGCAGCACCTCCCGTTTTTAATTTTGTGAATAATTCAGAGGAGGAGAGAGCTGTTCATCAATGCTTTAAACAGCAGTTCCAGTCTGAACAGTGATGCTAACATTTGCATTCTGGAAGACTTCATATTAACTAGCAACATGTGAAATTTTGCTTAAAAGATAAGGATATTTACTTTTCTGTATCAAACTGGAAAATACACTCTGTGACTTGAAATGCTGCCAGGGTTATTTCCATAAGAAGATGAAAGAATCCAAAGAAATTTCCTGCACAGAAATCCACTTTCTTTATGCAATTCTATTCTTTGCAGCATTGTACCAACATTGAGAATAAAATAATTTTTTGTGCATAAAACATGATTAATAGCTATATTGATGCACAAATGAACAGGGTCCTTCTCTTATTTGTATTCAGCTATACAGAAATTGGCAATGTGGAAAAAAAGGCTGTCATGTTAATTACTAGAGTGAGTAGATATGATTCAGGTGCACAGACATTATTTATAAAACAGAGCAGCCATTCTTGAAGTCACTCTCAAAGGACTTGTAGCATTTGCTCTGAAAGGATGAAGAGTTCTCACCATCATACAACTTTCATTCAGCACTACACAAAAATACTGATAGCTGCCTTCACAAAGTCAAACTGTGAAACTAAACTCTGCAATACAGTACTTACTTGTACGATCATAGGATTCATGGCAAGTCCTAGCAATTTCAGCACCAAGCTCGATGTGGTGGCCCGTCTTGTCATTAGGTGCTCCGTCTGCTCCTAGAGCAAACATGCCTCCAGCAAAACAAGTGAGATGTCCCATCTTGTGTTCAAGCAGTCCACCCTTCCACTCAGCGATGTATGTCAGCCCCCCGCTTGATTTTCGAATGAGGTGGGTCTCTATGGCCTGCAAAAGTACATGACTTCAAACCAAAGATACCATTTGGTAATGTATGAAGGACGAAGACAAAATTGTCTTGTATGTTGGTTTGTTTTTCTCTGTATTGCCTTTGCTTATAAAGTAAAATGGATAATATGAGCCAGCATAACCTCAAAGTGCAGCCAAACCAGCACAGATTATCATACATCAGTAACAATGATTAATTTTGCTACATCTTTGAGAAATTTACTCAGTACATTTTATAAAAATATTGGAAAGACCTAAAAAATACAATTCCATTTTAAAATTATTTTATTTCTTTCCCTTTCTACTTTGAGCAATTTCAGGTAATTTCACTTTTAATGGTGATTAGCCATCACTTCATCTTTCATACTTCCCATTTAATTCTGACTTGATGTGGTTTATTGATATAGTTTCATGTCAATTACATGCAGACATAACTCATATTCAAGATGTCTGGCTCAGTGAGTGCACTGAATAATGTTAGGCCTCTGAGTCTGTATGGCATTCCCAAAGTACAATGAGTTTCCCCTCCCAGACTGAATTCCTCTGTAGTGATCAGTCAAGAGTAGGGTTCCACTGAGATTTTGGAAAAACAACCTAACCAGAATAAAAATATACAAATCTCCTAGAGAGAATTAGAAGTTGGTGCTGTTAGCAGTGTATGGTCACTGATTACAAAATCCAGGAAAACAACCTTCCCTTGTGGGAGGAACAGAATTAAAACAGTAGAGGAGATGCAGAAGAGCACATTAATTAGAAGCCCACACAGAAAATAAGCTATTACTCTGTAAAGGGTAATGGAAAGGAGACAAACGACGCTATCATACATTCAGTTATCTAGCAGTGCTCTGGTCTATTCTATTCAAATCGTAAGATCCAGAAACAGTACTCAACAGGCATTGTACAAGAGAAAAAACTTGGAATAAAATATCAGTATGGAGAACTATTAACAAAAAATCTAGGATTTTTAAAAAAGTATTATAAAGAGAAGGTATTGACTGTAGTTGTTTCTTCCCATTTAAACATCTGTAGAGCTTGTTTTTATAGGAATCAAAAATCTTCTCTAAACTAGAAGCATCAGCAGAAAAACTGTTCAAGTTTTACTTACTAAGTAGTTCTTTTGTGCCAAGAATGTCACATTGAAAACTACACTTTGTTTTCCACTAATATTAGTGCAAAGCACTTAGTAACGATGTTTTCTGCCCAGCTCCAGATCCACTATTTGCTCAGAAAACTCCTCCATCCCTTTGTTTCCTCCTTGATTGTATGTTTTTAGCACTAGCTACTTACTGAAAAGCATACATACATTTTAAAGCAGCAGTAAATAATAAAGATTCCTATGCTTTAAACAAATCCTACATAATTTAACCTATAAAAAGAGGAATTAAATATGAAAGGGCAAAGGTGGGAAAACAGTTTCTTTAAGCATCCAAACCACAGACCCCGCTGTGGAAGATGAAAGAGTTACAGAGGCGGAATAGGTGTCGAGCTATTTGGAGGTCATGTATTCCAAGTGCATATAAAAAAAGCTTTTCTGTCAGGTTAGGAAACTAGTAGTGGAATACCTAGGTACTTTAAAAAAAAAAAGTTCTTTAAAACATGTCTCTTGTGCTCACTTGGGTATAAAATATTTGGATTTATAATTGAAGATTGACAGAATGGAGTTGAAGAAACTTGCTACAAAATGTATTAATGCATAAACAGGCAAAATTTGTGAGAAGACAGAAATAATTGGAAAACTTCCAGAATCTTTCAGAGTGCTGTTCACATTTTTATTAAACAGTTTATATTTTGTAATAGGATGCACAACAGTTTTGTGGGAAATAGCTTTCAGGCTACTTAGGCATTCTAAAAAATAAGCTACCTAAAACCAAGTTCAGAAATTAAAAACCTTACATTTCATTAAACCTTTCAGCATAGTATCCCCATCTCACCAAATCAACAATTCTGGAAGTAGCTGCTAACTCTACTGGTCACTTAGCTGTTGAGTCAGAATTCATTTTAAAAGTAAACAAATATAAAAATAGATTGATGACTAAATTTACCTATATTGCAAATTTTTTAGTAAAGAATTAATGACAGAATGAACTATTACTGTACCTGAGAGAAATAACAGTAATCATGCACCTTCAGAACTAGAGTAACTAGTCCAAAGTTGGTTCTTGTAGTATGAAAATGGATTTTGCGATACCAATTAGTCTTTCAGAGATTTTTCCCCTCTTTTGGCACAAGATTAAAGTTCAGGCTGAAAAAAGATGACTTCCACTTGGGAAATTTTAAAATTATTCTAACAAACTGGTGTTAAGAAACTAACAAATTGATGTTAATTGATACTAAAAATGTCACAAAATAAAAATATATTTCCAAATTAATTATCCATGTTTAGTAAAGCAAATCATCTTGGTTTTATATATGGGTCCTATTAAGAACTAGTACATATGCCTATTAAAAGTTATTTTTATTATGTATGCCTATTAAAAGTTATTTTTATTAGGTGTCTTATTTAAAGCTATTTTTATTAGGTAATTATTTGATATATTACAGATTCTCAAATTGCCTTGTCATACTTTGTAAAATCATGGGTCCCTGAGTGCTAGATAATACCTATACTGATGTATATACCTTTATGAATGGCATGCTAGGTAACTAATCATTTCTACCTAGACATGAAATCCAAATAACCTTTGATATGTACAAATAACCTTCAGAAGCCATAAGCTCAAGTGTGCCAAACTTGCAATTTCCTCAGCACTCAACAATCTCTTACTCTGGAAGACAGGAAAACAAATACTGTAACTTGGTAAAGCCTAAACTTCATTTGAAGTTATATGCTTAAGAAGTAATAGTTTCTAGAAGTTACATGATTTAAGTAACCTGACCTCCACCGAACAGCTTTCATAAAGTGTGAAAGGCAGAGGAGCGTCTCTTCCCAGAAGGCTGGTAGCTCTTTTTGGGGTACTGGGTGGTGCACCAGCAGAGTTCACAAAACCACTGCCAGGGATCTTACAGCAGGCTTTCGAAAGTTTCAGCTAAATCTGAGAAGTTTCTTCATGGACCATTTTCGGTCTGAGCTAGAGAAAATATTTTTGTCAGAAATAGGTTTCCCTTCTCTCATCATTATTCATCTACCCTCCGACTGAGAATACAGAGACTAGCTGCTTGCCCTGAAACAACATTCTCCAATGGCTTGCTAATTTGCAGTATCAAAGCCACATGAAGTTTGGAATAATTCCAGCATGGCACTGAAGTGTCAGATTATAATGAATTTGTTAGGTGTGTTCCAGTTGTTTGAGGAGCTCAACATAAAAAAAAAAAGTTATTATAAAAAATCAGCATATTTAGAAAGCCTCAAAAATGTAAATGCTTTTGATCTTAAAAAAATGTATAACCTGCATTTATACAAAGAAACTCCCCAACATTAATTATCGATGAATGTATTCATTGAAATTTTGAACTCCTGTATCAGTAACAGTATTTGCAGCATTAAGATGTGGTAAAACCTTCTTTTTTCCCACAAGTCCAATCTACCTATAGTTTAATTTCAGAATTTACTTCCAAATATTGTTAAAACACTATGCCTGGAATGTATAATGTTTGTATAATGCATTTGGATAATGCATTAGTATAATAAAATATTTTCAAAGTAAACAATAAACAAAAATCAATACTCTTTCAATTATCAATTCTGAATCTATACCCAAACTGCCAAAGTCCCATCTATCATCCATCCATTGGAAATTCACAAAACTGCTATTCACATTTTTGGATATTTTTTTGTGGTTGCAATATGTAATTCTGTGAGCAGAACATCGAAATATTTTTCAGTGAGTTTCACAAAGGTTGTAAGTGCCATCAGGCTGGACTGAACTTGCTGAAAGACATTCGTTTTTTAAATAAGCTTGAGGCCCAGAGCAGGACTAAATCACTAGCAGGAATACATGGGCAATTGTTTTAAGTATAAAAAAACTTGGAACGCAAAGTTGAGAAAGTACTAGGACGAGAAGAAATACTATCGGTTTAAACAAAGATATAGTAAGGGTGCCTGAACTTGAGCAGCAGGATGGAAAGGCAGGGTTAGCAACCCATAGGGAAATGCTACTTGCTATCTGCAGTGCCGTGGGCACAGTTCTGGCAGGAAAATCAAGTTACCAAAACAAGTTATTGTAAAAGGAGAACAGGTGACAAAGATCTGCCCAAGTGAAAAGCTCCATTTGGTAGAATTAATTCTGAATTTCATACTTAGAATCAATTTACTTTTATTTTGATAGAATTATCTACACACTTAAAAAAAGAATATGCTTATTTGAATTGCAGCTCTATTATAACTTGGTCCCCACCTACGAATAATTCCTTCCTGTACTGCTTGCAGATCAGGTGGTATCATATTTATCACTATAGAGATTATTATTTCATTTTACTGTAATGAATGTTCTCAGTATAAACCAATATACAGTATCTGCAAATAATGAAGAAAGCTAGAAGAATGTGGTCTTTGATTAGCTGAAAATACATTATTGATGGATAATTGTTTGGAGCTGGTACAGTTTTTCTTTTAAGTAAATGGAAATCTCATTTTACTGTTTTCCAGACTGTATTTGTGCAATTCAAATAGTAATTTCTTTCCTTCCATCAAGGTAAAGCAGAGAGACTGTGCAACATAAAAGGTTGCAAAGAAAAAGTGGCTGCAAATGTACGTTCCCAAAGGGAGCAATAGCTCCCTTTAATTTTATAAAAAATTTAAAAAAAAGAAAATGGAGACAACCTAACTTTAGACCATCCCGGACAGAAAAGGACAGGAAGGAAGAGAAACTAAAGGAAAATAAACATTTGACAGACATTTAAAGAAATAAATTTGCTACATTTAAAGCTGATACGGCATATGGTTTGTCGTGTATCTACAAGCTCTTTCTTACAGCCAGACTAACTTTTATGGCTGATACAGTTCCTGACAATTATTTTTTTTTTGTGCTTTTATGTAAGGCTCTGCTCACAGTCCTCACTGCAATAAAGCCTTTAGCTAAATTACTTTTTTTTCCATCTTGTGGGAAATTATTCCTTCTATACAACAACTATAAAAATGCTTGAGCACTCAATTAGAAACACTAAGAGTCCCTTTTACAGTTTGAATTGTGACTCAAGTGCACGTTGTATTACTCCTGGCATCTTTCTCATGAGCTCACGTTAAAATTATGCCCTTGCCTATCTGTCACACTGGAAGGACTGCAGTGAATGAGACATTATGAATTGTTTAGGTTAGAGGATTGCACATTGCACCTGTGTGTAATCTCTGTTATTGACAGTACAGAGAAACTCTTCAATTTTTCCCAACCTGATTTGCTCCCCATTTCCTTTCTTAAGGTGATATGTTTTGCATTCTCTGCTTATCACCCAGTTCCTTACCTTTACATTATACTGCCAGTCCTTACAATTGCAAAATTGAACAGAACTGGACCCTCATAATAAATACTCATTTTCCTTCATTCAGTTCTTCACTCCTTTAAGCTTTTCACACAGCTTAAATGCTGCCTTCACTACTCTCCTTCCTCAATCTCTGACTCGATTTTGTGATTGGGAAGGTCTTCATTCACCCTTTGAGTTCTTTAGGATGTTGAGCTGGAGTGCTTATAGAGAAACATAGAGGATACAGAACTTGAGTAAAAAACCCAATCAACAAGCTTATTTTTAATAGAGAGTATCCTCTTGGTGGATTATGCTGACAGGTAATAAAAACATTGAGATGCCTACAGAGCACAGATGGAGACTTCTCAGGAAAAATGTTCTGTACCTCAAAGTTGCTCAATTTGAAATAAACGTGTGCCACAAAAAAAAGTTAACTCTGATAAAGGAGCAGGGATAACAAATTACAAACCTCAAAATGCAATGTCAAACTGCAGTTCTACTTCCTCTAGCACTTGGGCATTTTACCTCTCCTTTTACAATAACACTTTAATTATGATTAATGAATTTCAATGACTACTGCTGTTTTAACAACAAAAAACAGGTGTTTCATTTCCCACCTCAAGATGTCACTGTAGCTGGAGATAAAACTGTCTTGCAAGTCATAGTTACATATTTCCATCTCTTAATAAATTCAAAACTTCAAAAAGATGATCCTAGTTCTAAATTTCCAGGGTTTATAATGTTTGTTTTGGGGATAATTACAACTCTGCAGGGTTCTACAACAAAGTACTATAAATTATTTCAGCCCAAACTTTTAATATATTTTTCTTCCCCTAGGAATCTTCTTCATAAACACTATTTTGACAGTTTGAAGCAACAGTGAGTATGAAAGAGAATTCTACCACGTGATGTTTCCAGTAATTCAAATATGTATAATGTCAAATGCTTACTTATTTATTTTAATATTTATGCCTTGCACCAATACATTTTGTTGCTTTGAAACAGCACACAGCAGGCAGGTCAGTATTACTGTGGGTTTGCATGCTGTGAGTTTATAAGTCAATTGCCTTTTTTCTTGACTTTAAGTTACTTCCCTCATGTTTTCTCTGTTGAGTTGATCTAAGGCAATAGATACTTTTCTTCAGCAATCTTCATAATTCATCAAATTTATCCTTTATCCAAAATTCCAGGGAGTTTTAGTATGAAAAGTTTAAGATTTGCATTGTTCCATTATTACAGCTGTTTTGGAGATGGAAGAAAAACATTGCACTTTTTAAAAAAAATTTATATTTATTACTTGATTCTGTTTTCTTAAATATTATTCAAACAGGTTTTAAATATGTATTACAAGATTCATGAATCACGTGAAAGCATACAGTCAGAAAAACTAGAATGGAATAGGAAGTTCAAGCCCTTGTTACAATTTATTTAAATACTTCTGCCAAAGAAAAGTGGTATCTTCTTATCCTCACTGCTTACTAAACTGCACTTGAAAAATCAAAACTGAAATCTGAACACAGAACTTTCATTTGTTTAAACACAATATATAAGAAATATTTTGAAAGCAATAAGGCACTTACTGCTTTTGGATTTAAGATGCGTTATACAGACAAGCTTACATGTGAAATGAAATATGAATGCTTATAATGGAGATGCCTAAGTTTTTAAAATGGAAACATGGGCAAACATTTAACTACTATGATACCTATCCATCTAATCACTAAAAAGATTATTAAGTTCTAGGGGAAAACTGATAATTTACTTTTGTCTAAAAATCTAATTATGTTTTTTTCCCCTTATAGATCTATTAGTGTCTCTAAGAGCACCAGTGCTCTTGCACTAGACGTATTTAATGCTGTCTGCTACCAGAAGGCTAGATTTATTCATATTTGTAAAACAGTATTAATGGAATGGCATGAATCAAAGCAAGTCACTCTCAAAATGTTACATTATGTATTTTCTGAATATTCTAGAAAAAATATCTATCACTCCTGACAAGCTTTTTTGCTGTCAAAAAAGGAAGGGAATATAGCAGAAGTAGTAAGGACACGGCTGCTCTGACAACAAGAGCAAAGCCACGAACAAAAAGGGGACAACTTCTCTCACAGGACTTTTCTAGTTAAAACCCTCATTAGAGTTCTAACAACATTTTAGCTTGCTGCTTCTCCTGACAGTCCATAAACAAACAAAAATTTAAGTACTTTTTATAGACCAAAACATAGACATGGTGCAGTTATAAGTAAATTATTAACAATTTAAAAATCTGCAGAAGCCTGTCTTTAGTCTTGATGCTTTCTGTAAGCAGTTGTAGAAAGCCTCAAAACTGTCAAGAGGGGAAATATAGAGAAGAGAATAAAAAGGAGCAGTGAGCCCTCTGGACGTTCTTGTCTGTTAAGCGTAATGAATCTTGTGTTCCTACATAATACAGCTATACTATCGCTACGTGCAGAACACCAGTGCAGCTGGGTGATAAATATTTTAAACATGACAGCTGACAAAATATGTAAATAAACTGCCTATTTGTTCATTTTTACACATTTAAGTTATAGACAATACCTCCCCTCTCCCAAAAAATGTATGCAGAGGGAATGCTGGGTCCCCTGCACTGACTGTTGCGTGCTGAAGATGGGCTCCTATTGCACCACTCTGCCTGCCCTATTTACATATTTCCTTCAATGCCAAGAAGTGCTCAAGTATTGAATGTTCGATTCATTAATATACTTTTGGCTTTACCCAGTATGACAAACTATTCTAATTAAGTCGTTGCAGTTCTGTCATTGTCTCCATCAGTTATGCAGTTTTTAAGATCACTACAGCCACAAAGCAAACCACTTCAAGCAACTAAATGGAAACTGCAATCAGCACAGACCAGCCACCAGACTGTCACCACAGTTAAATAGACCCTCATGAAACTCTGGAGCTGGAAAGGGCTGATCTGCCAGTATCATGTTTTCAGTTTGCTAACAACACTTTGTTCTCTCCCTCATTTCAATGAGAAAGGAGTCTATATGGATTTGTTTTGTTTATCTGAAAGGCTGAAATCTCAACAGCTCTGAAAAATATTTGCTATTTAATGCTGACAATTAAATACACAAAAAAACCCCAAACCCAAACCAAAATCAAAACCATATAGCTTCCTCTGGCAGAGTACAAATTGAGTATATCAAAGCTAGTCTCAGAAGTTAGCAATGTGCCAAAAAAATATAAAAAATTAAAAAGTGATCTTATATATTTTCTGTCCAATACTCAAAATCCTGAGGCCAAAAATTACTTTTTTGCCTTTGGATACCCACAAAAGGTTACTGCATTCCTTAATCACGCAGCCCAGCCTAGCAGCAGGCTGACTTTCAGGAGCGCTGTTGAAATCTGGCAGAGAACGGCTGTGGCACTGCTTCACAACACCTATTCTTCTTTTTGCTATTTCCATTGTTTCTACTTCCACGTGCAAGGTTCTCCGGATATCACTAGTTTTCTTGTCACAAATTTCTGAGCAGTTGTAACCCAGTAAGAAAAATTAAACAATCTACATGTCTAAAAGTAAGCTACCCTCTCAAAAGGTAAAACTGCAGATCGCAGTGGCTTTACCTCTCTGATAGCATGGGGCCACCGTGGGCTGCACTGAACCGAGCTGCTTGGCAAGTGCTGGCAAGGGATTCTCCCTCTTCCTGTGAAGTTCTTCTGGGCCAAGTTACTACTCTCTTTACAGCCTTTAGATATGCCACTTCTCTAGAAATACACTGAGGAGGGGATGAAGGCAGTGTCAGAGAGAGAGAAGAAATATTTAAGATGCAAAGTTTGCAGCAATGGCCATAAATAAATATAATGGGAAAATTTGGAAAAGATACCTGACCATCAGACATCAAGTGTGAGACAACCTATAAACAGGAGTAGTGGGACAATTGCCCTTCAGCTTAGAAAACAAGGGCTGACACATTCAAGAGGGGAGAATTTGATGCAGTTGCTTGTGATACTGCTGTTGTTAGACTAGATGTAAGTGAACCCACAAGGTCCGTTTTTGCTCTAAATTATAATGTCCTCTTACTAAACCTACTCAGTTGTGTCTCAGAGATCAACTGTGTTAACTGAAAAGAGTGGGATGGTTCCTGTCCTGGATACTTGCAAAGGCTGATAGATTATTCCGTGGGCAGTTACATCCTCAAAATATGACTAAAATCTGAACACACGTGTGTTTTGTAACTAAATGCTGCATGCTATCCATTGAAACCATAGAATCATAGAATGGTTTGGGTTGGAAAGGACCTTAAGATCATCTAGTTCCAACCCCCCTGCCATGGGCAGGGACACCTTCCACTAGATCTGGTTGCTCAAAGCCCCGTCCAACCTGGCCTTGAACACTTCCAGGGAGGGGGCAGCCACAGCTTCTCTGGGCAACCTGTTCCAGTGTCTCACCACCCTCACAGCAGAGAATGTCTTCCTAACATCTAATCTAAACCTACCCTCTGTCAGTTTAAAACCGTTACCCCTTGTCCTACCACTGCAGTCCCTGGTAAAGAGTCCCTCCCCATCTTTCCTGTGGGCCCCCTTTAAGTACTGTAAGGCCACTATAAGGTCTCCCTGGATCCTTCTCTTCTCCAGGCTGAACAACCCCAACTCTCTCAGCCTGTCCTCATAAGGGAGGTCCTTCATTCCTCTTACAGTCTTCAAACCAGTTTAAGAAGATCTCTTACTTCCTGTATTATGTGAAACGGGACATTATATGCATTGCTTTTCAAAAGAGAAAAATAACTTATGTTAAAAATACATTCACTTGTCTTTTTGTACTAATTCTAGAGTTTATGAATCCCTCTGATGGCCTTATGAATACATTCATATTATGCTCTGGCATTCAAATCAAGACTCTGTCCCTTTTCCCATTAGAAATAAACTCTTCTTTAAATGGCAGCAGTCAACTACGCATCTTATTCATGGCAAACAGAAAAAGTTTTTAAATCTAGTTTGACAGCTTAGTTATTGCTTTTAACTTAAGCCATAAATCAACCTATAGATGCTACAAAAATTCCAATAGAAAGAATGCTTTGTTTTTAATATAAGTTACAGAACAACGTAAGAAATAACCCCAAAGCTTTATCTAAATAAATTTCAGCTTTTCACAGTGAACTATAACTCACCATATATTTTCATTTGTGGTTTCTGGATAGTGGAAGATATTGAATTAGACATCAAACTTTCACATTGCTCTTTCAGAATTTGGTGGGTATGTGCTGGACTGAATGGTCAGGAATAATCATGCCGTTCCCTTTGGCATAGTCTTAAAAAGATTCTGAAACCATCAGGGGAAATTTATCTAAGAAAATACGAAGCAGACTCAGAATGCCCAAACCGTGTAGACTTAGTCATAAAGAAAGACTGCAGCTTGTGCAGACACTTAAATTAGCTTTAATTTAGATAAGTAAGGGATCGATAGCAATAAAGTCAGTAGCAGGATGGATTTCAAAACAAGCTAGTTACTCCGGTGAAGAACCTGGCATCTCAATGGGGCCCAAACAGTTTGCTGTTTCTGTGAGACCACAACTTCCCTGCTGTTTTCTGAACAAGCTACACTACAACATCAAGCTATACCTCAACATGCTGCATGTACAATTTCAGCCTTGGTACAGATGTACCTCAGTATAGAACACAGAGAGCATGAATGTCATCGCTCAGAAAATACTGGAAATAGCATTCAACCAGCGGCATGGTGAAATCTAGCACATATTTAGTGATCATTTCGTCCTCTCAAACAGACTCTCTCATTAATATTGCCACATTTGGTGATGCTGCTGACGAGGCAACTCTGCTTCCCCAACTCAACCCTGAGCAGGGAGAACTGGCTGCGCAGTGTGGTGGCCATCACCACTTCTGCTTCCTGTGGGGCCCTCAGGATGTTTGTGACAACTTTCGTACCTGAGGAGGTCGTTATCCCAGTGTAGCTAAAGTGTGAGTTTAAAAAAAGCAAGAAGCCATGCTTCTTGCTGCAATCCCCCTTGGAGTGCTCCTGGCCCTCTTCCCCATGACCAGCCAACAGCAGGTAGCTCCCCACGTGCTGGGCAGTTTGGGCTGGCTCAGGAGGGACACAGGCACACTGCCACTGTGCAGGTGACATGGGACAGCACACCCGCTTGTGTGGCGTAAGGTGAGCGAGACTTCCTGATGTACCTCACTCCAGCTGTGCTCAAGTCAGTGGAAGATGAACCTTCAGCCTTAGTAGGAGCAGCCCAGTGCTGGCCATCATCAAAGCACTGGGTCTCTTGGACTCTCTGTTATCAGCTGGGACCAACGCGCCCCTGCTGCTCCCTGGCAGGATGGGAGGCAATGCGCTCACGGTCCTGTCAACAAGGGTGATGGTCACACCATATTTGGGATATTCTACCTGCAGTGTTTTCCAGAATAGCTGTACTAGAAAAAAGCACCTTTTTTTACTGCATGTGCCTATGCACTGGTGCTTACCTTGTGTAAGAATGTATTTAAAAGAAAAACCTGACGTTATTAAACTAGTGGAAGTAGAAGACTAGAAGCAGCTTTGAGGTGCTTCAAAATGCCTTCCATGGTAAGATGAATTGATATCGTATTATCATACACTTTGTTCTCTCTTTTTGGCTGCCAACCTAATGGCTGAGCTATTACAGTATCACTGTTCTTATGTTATAGCCTCAAATGCACTCAAACCTAATTTAAAATCCACCTTTTGCTCTGAAGCTGAAACCACGTTAGTGGTGAAAATGAGGCCGACTGCATCCAAATCTGCACTTACGAAATTAAAGGCAGGATTTTCTTAGCAGAGGATACTTGTTCGTCAAATTTACTACCACCAGAGATCACACCCTCCCTCAAATCATCACATATCACTTTTCTCTCTAATAAAAAAAAAGATAGTTGCAATGAGCCAGGGTTGTATTTTTTTAATGTCACCACATTTTGTGGTATGGGAAGTAAAGGGAGACTTATGTCTCTTCCCCAGGGACAGCGCATTTCAAGATGTATGAAAGAATAAGAAGATATTTCTTAGCATCTCGAAGTCTTGTCTACAGAGGCACTGTACATACATACAGTTAATAAGAGATAGAAGTCCTAACCCTAGAGAGCTTCAGATGAAAACAGATGAAAACAGATGAAAGGATGGGGAAAAAAGAAGTAATATTATCCTCCTTTTTTAATATGTATATATGTGAAAGCAAAGAACTGAGAAAATAGGTCATTTGCCCAAGACCAGAAGGAAAGCCTGTAAATATGAATTTAAACTTAATACTTCTCAAGTCTCAATCTGGTTTCACAAAACCATTATTTCTCCCAAAACATCATATTAAAGAAATACCATCAATAACAAAGCAAACTGCAGACCAGAAGGATCATAAATAAAATACCACATAGAAATGTAAGTATGAACAATTCTGATTTTTGAAAACTTTCTCTTGTGTCCAATTTGAATAATTGGCTATTTCACAGAAGCTGGCAAACATATGCCTCTTGTAACAAAAAGTCATTGTGCAACAAAAACTTCTATTTTCATTTATAATTATCTACCATAATATATTGATCCCTGTGTTGACCACAAGCAAAACACTCTAATGGCTGAAATATGAGGTTGAAACACAAGAGAGGAACCCCTCCTGGATATAAGGAAAAAGGACAAAAAGAATATATTTGGGGAAGACTGAGGAAAAAAGAATTGAGCTTCTATCTGGGAGATACTTGTAGATGCATTTTTTGTTGCATATTTTATACTTTTCTTCTCCAGTGTCAGAGAGAAGTGACTGTATTGCAGTTGGAAAAAAAATGGCTGTACTTCAAGACTCTCCCCTTTCCCACAGTATCTGTGTTCCTCTAGCATTTATATTTGATGAAGTCTTTTTAAAAGAGAAACTAATTCTTTAAAAAACCCACAGTGTGGTGGCAAAGACATAAATCTCTCACATTGTCCCCAGAGCCTGTGTCTTTAGGTTTATTATAGATTAGATTATTATGGAAAGGAAGATTTAAATATCTTATTTACCTGAACAGCATCATAATACATTTTCTTGCCTTCTTCATCTGTCTTGTCCGACATCAGCCATGCCTTAAGCAAATATTCATAAAAACTATCCCCAAGCCCTCCAATGGAGACGTGATCTTAAAAGGGAAGAAAGAGATTGAACAGTAATTTCATCTTCAGCCTGGGCAATAAAATACAATTCAGTTTGAAACAGTGCATTTAATGATCTCTTTCTACAACAATCTTTAATAAATGTAAGCTTTGAACCTTAGGATGAACCTAACTGGTATAGACAGAGACTTACTTCTTTAATTGCTAAGTTTTTCATAAAGCTAAAGCACCACAGTTATTTAATGTCGTGCCACAGGAGTTCATGGCAAAGAAACAAGAATTTGTATTTTTAACATCTAAGTCATGTAGTCTAACCCATACAAAATGTGTTAATCTAAGTTCTTTTTTATTCTAAAACCAGGAAAAAAAGTAGAAAATGCGTTATTTAAGTCACTTCATAAAAAAGGCCAGAATGTTTTAGCTCCTTACTGCAGAGTTGAATTTCAGGTTATTTAATGGCATTTCAAAATGCCAATCCATATGTTTAAAAATAATACTACATTTTTGAACATCTGGCTGCTCTCAGAACTCAGCAGTAGTTCTGGAAGGAAAAAAAAAAGACTTTGCCACATCTACAGAGGATTATTGCTATCACACTGCTTTATTCTGCCCTATGCTTACTATGTGAAATGATCTGGTACTACGAATGCTGTGATTATTCAATTGCACACGTTTAGGACATAACCCTGCAAGCACTAACACCACACAGATCAGACCGTTCAATGTCAGTTGCACCAGTGATGTGAAAGTTAGCAATGGTCTCAGCTGCTCACACAAGGTTGCACTCACTTGCTGCCTAGAAACCTAAAAGATTCTTGGCAAAATTGTAATGGGCTATCACAATTTCAGCATAGATCCCCTAGACACATGAAATACTACACCTCTCTCTATATATATATGTATGTGTAAATTGTTTCTCTAAACTCCATTAAATTAAGAACACTAGCTAGAGGTTTTCTTGTCTAAGTTGGTGCTGCCTGGTAACATTAAAGGATTTGGCATTTATTGAGTCTTCAGTGAAAGGATTTCAGAGTGCTTTACCAGGACTACTCATATATAACCATTAATTTCACAGAGAGGAAGGGGTCTACTAATTCCACCCAAGACATCCAGGATGCAGATGTGGTTACATACATCATGCAGGAAGTCTGTAAGTCATACCACAAAATTCTGGCCATGAGAAAAGCAAAACATGCATGGGGTAATCCAGGCTTGTAAAGTGAGATGCAGAAGGTTTAGTGGTATAGAGCTCACACTTCCCAATGTCTAATTCTGATCTTAGCTTCAAAGTTATCCCTCTGCTGGTGGAATTCAAAAGAACAGATAATTTATTTTTAAACTCCTTAGTATCTTCTCTTCACGAAATGCCTCCTTTCACCTTCTGAATAGGTTGCAAAGCCATGCAAATCTGGAAGATAAACTTTTTTTCTATTCAAACTTTATTAACAGTGTCTTTTTTCCTCCACTAGCCTGTGACATAATTTAGTTTTCCAAATGTATCCTGTCCCATTGCCTAACAAATACATTGTACCATCAGACCTGAGTTATAAACGTCTTCCCCCCATCCCCATCTTTTGAATGAGATATATCACATTTCTGGAAAGAATACACCATTTATTTAATTAAATGTTCATGATCTAAAAGGAAAAGAGGCTTCTTGAAAAAAATGAGAACATTTTCTATGATCAAAGGCTGATCTTTGAACAGCAGCATTTAAATGACCTTTACGGTTTCCTAAATAAATTACCATAGAAACCTCTGACATTTGCAAGCTAAATAGCACAAGCACAGTTTCATCAATAATAAGCCCTGTTATTATATACATTATTGCAGTAGACAAATCCAATTGACGCACGCTGCAGCAAATCACTGTCAGTTTACTGTCAAAATAACAAGGGCTAAATGAATTTACAGGAACAATGGCAGTGATCCAGCAGTGTCCTTCACAGTTACAGCATTGCTAGAGAACTGTTCAGAAACTATTCCTCTGTCCCCACTTGATGTTTGAGAGATAATACTTCTGTCTTGTACAAATTAAGACTCTAGGTTTGTTTTTGTTTCCTGTTGTAATCAACTGAAAACAGCGTAGAAAAGCAATCTCAAATCTACTATGGGAAAAAAATTAATAAATCAGTGTCTGCGAACAGAGGCAACTGATTTGGAAGAGATGCAACAAAACTGAATTTGCTTTTGCTGCTTCAGCATGCAAGGGGCTGGCCTGCGTCAACATCCGTGTCCATCATTTGCATGTGCAGGAAGCTATTTCTTTGTCAATACTACATACATGCTATTGGAAAGCAAAGCTGGTAAAAACTGTAAGTTTTCCTGTGCACACCAATAAAAACTGGCATTTAGTGAGAACGAGGAGTACATAAAACACAATAATATTAAAAATACGGAAATGGCAAAGGCCATAAGGCAGAATAAGTATTTGACTGCTTTAAAATATATAAGGCAGAGACAATGATGGTGTCAGCCACTAGAAAGATCTGCTCTCCTGCAACTCACCAAAAAGCCGAGTTTCTGTGACTGAAACCGAGGAAGGAGGTAACTGGACCTGGCTCACAGATGCTGAGGTGGCCTTCTAACCAAACCCAGTGCCTATTCCTGTAGGAGCAACACTTCCAGGGGGAGGTTTTAATATTTTACAAAGCTGTGCTAAACCACCATGGGTAACAAGTGGGCATACATCTCTCAGATCTGTAAATGGATGTCAGGGTTTATACCAACATGCCAACTGGAGTTGATGGTTATGCACGCTGAGCTGCCACAGGCCTTGTGGCACGGTGACCTGAAGGAAGCCTCAGAGCATAGCAGACTACAAGGCTTTCTAAATTGACGGGCATACTTCTAATTCATAAAGGGAAACAGCCTTTGCCTTAATGGGACAATACAACTGAGCAGCACAAACTTTTTGGACATCATTTTAATTCAAAGTGTGATACAAGGCATTCAAAAATATATTTTATTCAATAAAACATTTGTTCTTTGCCTTTGTGAAAATTATCTTATCTTTCCATACTGTGGCCAGTCCCATAAGGACTCCAGAACCTCACTTCCACCTTAGCTGCATCCAAAACAAGCTATTATATCCAAAACCATCTCCAGACCTTTCCCTCTCTTGTATTGTCTAACCAGCTCCAACACTGATAATCTACAGGATCATCTTATCTGCCCATGTACTTTCAGATCAAGACAGCATATCTTGCTTGTTTTCTTTCAGTAATGTAGAGGAGAAAAAATATGAAAACATTAGCCACATGAATGGGATGGTGGTAGACTGAACCCAACTAGGAAAAGTGGAAATAGAAGCAGGGTCTCTAAAATCATGACCCCTCACAATACGTAAGCTTTGAACATGTTATGAACATTAGAAAAGGCAATGTACAACAAGAAAAGGCTCAGTCATCGGGAAGGGGCTAAGAAGCTCAAATACTTCAAGCATTTAATTATACTCTTTCCCTTCTAATTTTGGTGTCTCCAGTAATGGCTCCAAGGGGATTAATGCCATGACACAGTTCTGTTTAGTTTGCTTCCTCAGTTGTTGGCATAAAACTTCAACAGAAATCACAGCTGGTATTAACTGGAAAGGCTTGGTTTATTTTTTTTTTTTTAATCTTCAGTGGAGCCACCACTCTAAAAATATGGAATTTGATTCAGATGAGCTGATAATGTTTCCTTAAACAGCTACTTTAGAGAGCACTTTAGATTTCTGAATAAAAGACTTTTGTAGTTTACAAATTCCTTCCAAAATGATACATACTCAAAACATTACCCTGCTTGCACAAGCTATACTGAAAGATCAAAGACAAGTATATTAAAATACAGCAAGTAGGATTATTATCTTTATATTTGTAGTATCTTTTACACTGTATAGAACCTCAGATATAATGTGAGTTTTTATACTTTATAAAAGTTCTTTATTTTTTTTTTTATATATATATATATATATACAAAAAACACGTAACAGTGACTGAAAGGCATTAATGACTGCAAACAGCACACTGATATACAGGTCAGAGTACCAAAGAAGTGATCTACTTACGCTGGCCCCATTGACCACTGCTGGGATTCAGGTAGTTGGGGTAAAGGCCCTCTGGCTTATCCAGTCGATTTAGAACTTTTCGAATATTCATCACCTATTGGAAGGGTACAAAACACTGAGCACAGATCCATTTTTCCCACCAAAATAAAACAGTGTCAGTACAAAAGTCTTAAAGTACAAATACCCCTAAAAATAAAAACAATAGTCTTACCCAACACATATACCAGAATACCTCTGTGCAATCATATTACTATTAAAAAAGATCCTCTAAGCTCATATCATCAGGTAAATGAGGTAAATGAGCTCCTCAAAACTGTGGAATTTCTGTGCCAAGTGTCGGTAATGAAACAACACAACAGAAGCAGACTCCGAATTTCACAACTTTCCATACAGAGTATCTCGCCCCTCCACGAGGTACTGAAATTCACGGAGGCTAGTTGCCTTAATTAAGCTCAGCTACTTCAGCATTATATTCCTCATAAACCCAAATCAGAAATGGTATTAGATATTAAGCCTGTCACCTAGTTCAGATGCAGAAGTGAATTGTAAAGCAGTTTTGCCTGGGAAGGAGAGCACTGCTGGAATGGAGCTTCATACAGCCAGCTTGCCCAGCAGGAACCCACGCAGCCCTGAGCGCTCTGCTGGCACTGTTAAGGAGCTCGCTACAAATGAGAGGCCTGGGGAAACAATTACAATCCAGATGCTCTGCAGCTGGAGACATCCAGCAGCACAATCCATTGCAGAGCACGTGAAATAATTTATACTGAATTTTAACATTCACAGAAAAAGCAAATGTAGCAACTTGGGAGAATGAAGACCCTGAGCACCACAGACCAGAAATTGTAACAAAAAGGTACTGACAGCTTCATTATAACACCCTGAATGCCTAGAGAGCAAGTGAACTAGCTGCTGAGAAAGAAGATAAATTACCTTACACCAAGCCGCAGAAGGATTTCTGTTGCGCTACACAAACTGCCTTCTGCATCTTGACACTACATTGCTAACAGTCATTGCCCAAATGCAGACTGCAATGAGTCCTAGACGTCATTTAATGAATTCTTCTATGAATACTTCCAGGCAAAGCTCATTCCAGTGTTTCTTCTTCTTTATCAAGCATACCAGCCCTGGCATGGCTTGCCTCGAAGCACTGTGGAATCACAATCTCTAAAGGGTTTTCAGAGCAGCTTACATAAACAGATTTCCAGCATCTTGCAGCTATCGCTCGATGCTACTTTGAAAAAAACCACAGGCTAGGATTTTTAACATACACACTTTCATCACACTTTAATTGTCTCTTAGTAGAACAGATGTTATACATTAAATTACCATAAATGTCAAGAGATAATTAAGTTATCTAGTAAGTTTGTTTCTGGCTGTTCCTGGGTGCTGCCACTTCCCAATCCCCGCCCCCCCCCGCCCCGATTTGTTTAAGAGAAACTCTGTGTTTAAATTCACCCCTAAATACATTAAAATTGCTAGGAGTTTGTTTCACAAAATTTATTCCAGTGCTGACAATGGTATTGCAGTGAAGTCATTCAGTCCTTTAAGTCTGGTACAACTAGTATTCATTTTACATTTGACCATTGATTTTAAACCTACTGCTAAACACTTGGAGTCTCATTATTAATTAGATTAGATAGATAATATCAGTTTTAGCTAACATGGGGCAGTTGCAATAAGTATACAAAACCAAAACAAGTGGAAGTCTTAATTAGGAAAAAAAAAGAAGATAAATGGTACTGTGTGTTATAAAGAATAGGACTTGCTGACTATTTACCCACCAAATAATATCAAAGTAAAATTGCTTAGGTGGGAATTGAGGCACGGAGAAGAGGATTTGCTTTCCATGGGTCATGTAAATAATAAGTATCCAGAAGACAATGTTATCAAATTTTGGAAGAATTAGAAAGCACAACAACTGTTTTGTCAAAGGGTGGTCTTTTGGTTTTGTTTTTTTTCCCTCCCCCAAAGAAAGTTCAAAGCACGTTTCCCAAAGGTCAGTGCAATGGACTGCAAACTGACAGCAGTTATATTACACAGCACTTTGAAGACTAAACTTGCTGAAATCACACAAGGCGGCCACAGTGCTTTGCTTTCTATGGGCATCACATATGATCCCCAATATAATGTCAATTTTTGTTTTCACAACATTCAGGTGAAATACTGAAGAAAGCTCTATGGTCTGATTGTTTAACGTGATACTAATTTAGAACATAAACAGACATTATATGTTTTATGGGGCTGGGTAAGTGCTATATACAAGAAGATGCATCACAATGATTTTGGAAGAGATTTTTGACTTTATAATACAAAACCATGTCAAGGTGCTTAGGAAAACATCTAGAAAATACAACTGAGGAAAATCCAAATCTCTCCCCAGAGGTATTAGTCTACTAACACGTGATTTATCTTTTACAACATGATCTTGACTGAATAGTCTAACCTTTTCAGCGAAGACAGGGTTTCCAGACAGATGGCTCAAGTGTACGAACTCCAGATGCAAAGTCCCAAATTCTGCCAAAATGCTGCTGCCGCCAGAGGCCCATGGCCAATTTCGACCGATTCCACTAAGATGGGGGGGAAGAGAAATACAGAAAATAACCATGAGCATCTATAAGGCAATGCTAATAAAATATAACATGTAGTAGATACTCTGTTATCAAGAGAAGATAATTAATTTAAAATGTACTTAATATCTGTGTAAGAAACCATGCTTCGACAGCATTCCATGATTTCACCACAGGACCTTGAATTACTTCAGTCCAGTTCAGCTTAGGCTTGTAAAATTGCTTCTTGCAACAAGCCAGTCTTTTAGCTCATGAATAGCTCCATTACACAGATCACTGTACCAGTGTATGATAACACATTTAAAGACATTACAAAAAACACTGAGCATGAGAAAACATTCTCATACTTCACCTGTTTTCCCTGTATTTAACACAACACTCTCCAATTCTAACTTTTCCTTCTGCAGTGCAATTGTTTATTAACTTAAAATACTGCATATATACAGCATAGGCTTTAAGTTAAAAATACTACATGCAGTATATCCTTCTTAATACCTGAGAATTTAATAGAGTAGGACATGTAGGCATTGTCTGTCTGGGCACTCTTACCAGGATGAGTAACTTCAGTTTTAATTAAGACCTAAAGATACTTCACAGCAAAATTAACCTCAGGTTTTGTGCTGAGAGTAGAGAAAAGCACATTTATTGCTAAATCCCCACTAGAAACTAATGCTGGTTGAGATTCAGATGAAAAGTCTGCTAAAGTTACATTACAAAATTACCCTTGAAATTTCCAGCAGCAATATTTAGAAAACCCTCTGAAATGAAAGAAAAGCTAGCCAACTTTGCAGAGCATCTAGGTGAATAGTGACATATTAGACCAGCATATTATTAGCATGAATGTTAGATATAAATACACTTATTAGGTACTGGAATGTCTTCCTTATTTTCAAGTTGTAAACAGAACTAAACATGCACACAGATATGTATATATAAATAAAAATGTAATTTTACTTTTACACTTAAGCAGCCACTACAGCCATCAGTTAGCACTTGCACAATCATGAAAATAGGATATTCCTCCTGAGTTAAAATGTGACTCATATTATGAAAAAACAAAACAAAGCAAAAACCCCAAGAAACCCCATCTTTGGTTCATCATGATGGAAGTCCTCAGTTGTACTCAAATTTCTTCTTCAAAAGGTCAAGTATCTATAACTGAAGTTTAACCAATATATTGAAATTAATTTGCCCACTAGCTATATTAACACATTATTTTGAGATTTCTGCCACACACACAAAATAAAAACATGCCATTAAACTTTAAAAGCGGAGTACAGGCAACAAAAAAAGAGCACATTTGTGTTCTACTTAAATGTCACGGCTTTAAACTGTGCAACACCTTTGGCTGCCTCGCCTTGAGCTGAAGGTACCACTGGAACTCACTCAAGTGCCACCAAAAATAAACCCAGAATATTACCTATTGGTAGGCGGGCTTATATTGTCCCATTTCTAAAGTACCATAGCATCTGTCAAATACTTCCCATAGGTATGCTATAGATTTTCTTTTTCCCAGACCATAAAGCATTGAAGTGACTAAGCTTATCTGAGTGCTGAGTGGAGGGAGAACTTGGTGGAGCAAAAGGAAAGAGATCAGATGAGGGTCTCCTGGCTGATCATAAAGGTGCAAGAGGCTGGGACACATGGAAGTCCTCTGATGCAAATGATTACCCAAAACTTCAAAAGAGAAAAATGTTTCTAATCTTCATAGTTGCAGAAAAAATCAACAACATAACGAGATCAGCATACTGCAAAGATGCACACAGTCCAACTTTGATATGATATGTGTACGACAGAAACAGAACACAAGTTTTATGGGATCTGAATATCTTATATTAAGGGCAATCTTACAAAGATTAGAGTGTTTTTTACATTTGATGGAAACAAAAGTGAAGAGAAAAACCCACCTGGTTTACAAGCTGTCTGCACTTCAATCTACCATGGGTCAGAATTTTTCCAAATAGTGACATAAAAGTGTCAGATATTACAGAAAATAAGATCAAGGTGAGTACTGCAGACATGTCTGGAAACCTCTTATCTACAGACTGAAGAGCTTCCACCTACAGACTGGTTATTCACCCAAGAACAGGCACCATCGCTGGAACACACTGGCCCAAGTCCTGCTTAACTGCTGACTTGTAGATGAAAATATTTTAACTTGTTTCCAAATCACCCAGATTAAAAGGGATGGCATAAGACACTACTGGTAAATAAAACTCACCAGAAAAAAAGAAGTGAAATATTTCAAGGTTCTGGCAAAATCCCACTTCTTTTCCTATTAAGTTTCTCAGTAAATCTCAAAGTGGAAACACTGAGCTGTTCCTGCAGCAAGGCATCAACCAAACTTGGCAGAAAATGTAATGAAGTTCCTACTTGCACTCCACCACAACGTCTGCTGATATCAACATAGCCTGTCAGAACTGGTTTTTGTACTGATGTGCTGCATTTTGTTAACCAGAAAAACTTTCAAGCATGGCTGTTGCGAGGTTGATGTTTTACCATGAGTGGAAGATTCTTCTTGCTTAAGACAGTTTGAAAACTATAAACTTGCATTCTTTACTCTTAATGCAAGAAAAGTAGAAAGAAACATCTCTGTTGCATCTATGTACTATTTAATGTATTTAAGGTAATTTATTGTTTTCAGTTGGGACAGCTGGTTAGAAAAAAAAAATGCATCAACATATTTCTGTCAAATCTGTAAAATAATGAGGATATCTGTTGGTTTAGTCTCAGATGGGTGCTCTAAGTCAAAACTGACAAACTTGTTTCAACAAGTGGTAGAACCCAAGAACTGCAATTCAGTGCCTTCACTGTTTTTCTTGCAACCTTCAGCTGTGGATGTCTGATATTGTCTCATATATATCATCTTTGGGAGCAATGAAACAGGTAAGTTTTCCATATTCCCTCATACTAACTGGAGCAGCCACAGTATTGCTTCTGATTTCATTTAACTCTATCTGTGTTTTAAGGCGATAGTCCAGCACGCACGGCTCTGCAGTCAGGTCTTAAAGAGACATTACTAGAGCCCAGGAGATATTCCACAAAGCTCTCAGCATACAAAATGAGAGATATTTCATACTCTCTGATCCTTTTTGACCAGGGAACGTAGACTTTGGCTTTTGTTTCCTGGCTTAAAAAATGGAAACTGAAGAGGGTGCTTTTCTTCCACCCCACCCCCAAAATAAATTTCCTAAATATTGTATACTTTTAAACAGAACAGACCTTAAGCAAGAGAGAACCTGAACAGATGAAGGGATATGATGAAATGGAAAAAGACTTCTCTGTCAAGGATTATAAACAATGAGTACATTTATAAATGACATGAGGTACCCTAGAAAATAACATGCAATAAGTAAGTGTAATAGCTCAGTAAATCTTAATAACCAGGCATGGTAAAATACTGATTTCTGCCCATGAATGAGACAAGACATCCAGTGCTCCCAACTCAGACATTTTTCAAGCTCTTCACCAATATTATTATCAGGGTGACCAAAAAATTCTCCAAAGTTAAAAAAGTCAATGCTAGGTACCTATTTACTCTTCAGCTATAAAGTTAATGCTGGGTATCTATTTACTCTTCAGTTATAAAGTTATGGGCTGTCTTCCTGAAGTCTGGAGATGCAGACCTGGGGCTCTGGTGAAAGGCTTTATGTCTACTACAAGTTTTAACAAAACTATGTATAACATTGCAAGTTCCTACAGTTTTTCTTCCAAGGGCACCCATTTCTCAGGTCAAGAAACTACAGCAGCAATGTGAACCCAAAGAATGATCAGGGCATTTGGGGGATTTTCAAAGGCAGTTTACAGCTCTGTGAGCTGTACAAACTTATGTGCAGATTACTTGTCTCAACCAAAGCAAAATCTGTAAAGCACTGAAAACCTTTTGAAGCTTATTTTCATTCAGTTACTCATCCAAAATGGTTTAATGTCCCAAATGCCTTGCAAACTGACAAATGCACTCTTCAGAAAGAGATAGATACATACCATCACTGGTAGGGGACATCAAAGGGGGCCCAGGTATGACACTCACCCTTTCTATTAGCTGCATTCCTTTATCTTGCTTTCTTTTTGTAATTTACTTTGCCACTATATTTTTCAATTTTCCTATGTTGATACTCACTACAGCCCATAATAAGTGTCAGTCATGTACTGACATCAGAGTCAGAAACAAAACTCCTTCTGTACACTTCAGGAAGGAAGGAGAAGCCACGTTCCTTAAACTTTTTTGAAGTTCCAGACCAGTACTAAAATAATTTCAGTTTACAGGGCACTATTTTACTGTATCTCAATTCATTATGTCTAAAATAATATTGTTTATACTACTTAAAACCCATTAAAAATTTCTGTAAAATATTAATGGAACTTTAGAATTTATTTCTATATTATTATAACTAGTGTTATAACTAGTATTATGTAATTAAGTGAAATTTGAAGTAAGGATCTGGATCAGAAAAGTATATTAAAGCAAGACCATCGTTTTATGGTATTTCCCATTTATTTTATAAACTTTGTTACTGAACACTGAGTGCCACAGGATCTAAAATACATGTTTGTAATTCTACTGTCATTCATTCTCAGGAAATATGAGCCTGATTGACCTGGGCTGCTGGTAACTCAACTCTAGTATTTTTCCAGTAGACCATTGTTGGTCCTTCTGTACATAGGAACAGAAAGTATGAGATCAATATCTCTTCTAAAATGTACAGAACATACCAGGAGAGGGAACCACAGAGAAAATATAAATAAAGGTGTTATTTTTTTAGACTACTGAAATTCAGAGGCACAACAATATTTACAAGATTTTTAAAAATTACGTTATGTTCCCAATATATATAAAGCAGCAGCTAATTTTCAACTGAAAGGAACAGAAAATTCTCAGGGAAGCTGCACAAATACTTTGAAGGGTCAAAACGATTATCAAACCAAAATTCTTGCCATCAGTGAGCAGAACTGTTTTAGTCTCTGCAGACAGTTTTATTATCCCCCAACCTTTCCTGGAGGGTGCCAGGACAACTCCACAAGCTGGAGGCAGAGCAACACTTCAGAATTTCAATATTTAATGAAAAATGCAAAAGCATAACCTAATAGTCAGTATCCTCCTGCAGACTTTGCCAGTAGAAAGGTGAAAGGCCAGAGTAAAAGCGATCCAGCAGCAACAATGTGAAGAGTCCAAGAGCTGCTGTTGTGAAAGGTCTTAGGATTAAATATGAAAACAACTCCCTGTAGCCGCTTTGGGCTTTACTAATGCAGATATTTTTTGCAAAAAAGCTACTGCAACTATGATAATAGGTGAAAATGTAAAGTGCCATTGCAGAGAAATGAGACCATGGCACTTTGAAGGGTCCATTTAAATTCACCTGTGCTATGAGACTTCAGTTGGTGCATACAGGTTGTGCCTGGTACTTCCAGGAGTGCTCAGGGGACAAGGGGATCTGCCTGGAGAATACAACTTGTGACTGGAATTGGTCGTCCTTAATCCTGTTTTAACAGGAATCCCCTTGAGCAGAGTGTTGCCCAGCCTGACCCTCAGCCCCTGACTCACTCCCCTCACTCCACACCACCAGCCACCCCTCTGACATCTACAAGGGAGAGGGACCTTCCCAAATAGAGATCAAGATAAAGGGGGAGGGTGATGCAAAGGCCACACAAACTTTCCTGCAGCTTTTTTCTCTTTCTTTTCCCTCCCAGTTCCCCAGGACACACTTCATGCCTTCTTCTTGAGTCTGAAGTCCCAAGTGTACATGTCTTATAAATAGAAATAAAGCAAAATTATTAGCTGTGAAAGAAAACATCATCCCCTGCTTTGCCCCCCAAAGGAAGCCTGTGTTCCGCACACAATTTTAAAAGCATAATATGATCGCTTTTCCACATTTTAGCCTTAAGATTATGACCACATGCGATTCAGCTGCATGGCTCATACCCCCAGACTGTGTAATTCAGCACACGGACGCTATGTACCAACTACAGGTTTGACCGTGAGTGAAGATGGGAAAATGCGAGAGCAGTACAACTCCAGCAAGGGTATTCACAGAAATAAATTTCTTTGGGGCTTCCCTGATAATCAGTACAGGCAGATAACAGAATTACATCACTTCACAGAAGAGATTAAGCTAAAGATGGAGTCTCTCCCTTTACAGAGTAAACCCAGGGAGACGAGTCTCACCTACAGTTACCCCTTTCCAGGTGCCCAAATTTCCTCAGGACTTCAATTAGCTTCACAGGTATCAGATGAATTTTTTAGGTTTCTACAGGCTAATACATGTAACAAAAAGTAGGACTGGAGATAAAACACTTTGTAATGGTATATTTTTAATTCTTTAATTATAAAGTAAGATTTTTCTAGCTCACAATTTATTTTTAATGGTCCTTTTTTGTAGCAGCCACATTTGCATGACAATTTTATAAAATATTGCAAGATAACTTTTGGCAGATTAAACTACAAAAATAAATACATAAAACCTTTCTGCAGTAGTGTTGTATGAAAAGGCTACCTCAAAATCCATGAATCTTCTATACCTAGCCAGGCAAAGCCATACAGATGGTGCCACATATCATGAATTAGTAAAATAAACAAGTTAATGCATTATGTCCAAAATTTCCCTCATAGATGTAACACATGTCAATTTATTATTATTTTCTCTGCCATATTTCAACCCAGTGAGAAAAATCTCCAAGAACACATTCCATTTTGGCAGAATTGGCCATTATTACTACGGATGATTTTTTTTTTTAAACAAATGTCTTCCTTTTATAAAAAGTCAGTAAAGCTACATAATGACCAGTCACTGCATTTCTAATAAAGTGTTTATAAATTGTAAAAGCCTTCAGTCTATTTTTTTTCTGCCACTACAAGCCTTTCATAATATTATTTTAATTTAATTATGTCAACTAAGTCTCCTTAGAACAAATGAAGAGGTCAGTAAAGGGTCAGGTTTTCATTTACATACTCAGTATCCATTTCTCATTTTAAACAAAATATATTAAAAGATTAAGTTGCTATAGAGCCATAGATGGCACAAAATATGTCAAAATGCTGAATAAAACTTAATTGCTTTCAACATTTCCTAGGCAAATGAATGAACTCAAAACCAAACAATTAATATGTTCTAGATATACTTTGTGACACACACCCCAACATAAAAATAAACAAATAATGGGAAAAAATATTTCATGGATACTATAGTTGCATACTGTGATCCCCTAGCTAAGGGAGTCACTATGGCAGCCAAAAGGATGATACTCGGAGGTCATTTTCATAGAATATCTAATGTTTCATGCATTATTTAGGATTGCCGCATCTGAAAATGCTTTCATAAGAATGATTTTGTATTTTGCCCGGAATGGAACCATTTGTCAATGTGTCTCAAAAATAAACAAAGAGAGGCTTCTTCTCTTCCCAGAAACCAATGCTAATCATTAGACCCACATCCCTTGCTAAGAGATAAGTTAAATCCAATACCATAGACCAAAGCAGGGAAGTTAAAGGGTGATCTGGTGTTGATAATTTTCAGAAGAGGTTCCCGTCAAAATCCTGTGCTGCATCTTTCTCCTTTTAGTACTGCAGCTTACTAATAATGCTAAGCAACTATGGTTTATGATTTAATTTATAAAGAAGCTGTGATGAAGAATGAAATAATTTTATTAGAGGTTCATATTTTTAAAACAAACAAAAAAACCCAACCATGAAGCACACAGGAAATGCTTGCTAAAGTTTCAACTACTGTATTTGATAAATTACATGCTCAAACGTTTCTTTTTTTTTTTTTTTTTTTTAATTTCCTTCACCCCCCACCCCTAAGAGTACAACATGTGGGATCTTCATGTAAGGGCCTGTCTTCACAAGCACTGAAATCGATCATTTATTTGTTAACACTTCAAAGGTATTTAATGTATTTTTGTTTTCCCCATGCCTGGCAAATTATCTGTACCCCTATTTGACAGAAGGAAGATAGGAACACAGAAATCCCATGTTTGCGTACACCACTGGTACTCAACTCTTCCACTTAAGTCTAGGGGCGGGAGCTGCCAGAACAGCACGTTGTGCGCCAAGTCAAATGGGGGAACCTGTGACAGGGCTAGCACAGCAGCTGTGTATTTCTAGCCCCAGTAGAAAGAATGAAAAACCTTCCTGTCCAACTTCTAATAAATGGCAATTAACTTTTTGCAGGCCTATATGGCCCGTATCTCCCAGCAGACAGCATCAACCAAGACAGACAGACTCCTGCTGGAGCTCTGACTTTCCACAGTATCCTTTTTCCGAGAAAGGAAAATGATTATAATCTGGTTAAGCAGCTCTCACACAATGTCTTGACAGCTGGAGAAGGCAGAAAAAGAAACTTAAATCAGCTAGCTAGCCTATGCAGTAGTTTTTAATGTCTGTTTTATTCCTCTTTGTTAGGAGAATCGTTTAGGCAAATGCTAACAGCCGGTTAGTTTTTCAGCTGTGACAGTGAATATGTAACTACTGCCCTTGCCTAATCATTGCCCAGCTGGCAGCTTCCTGCTCAGCTGACCTGCCCTCTCTTAAGACTGACTGATACCAGATACTGCCTGGTGAGGTGATTTCTAGGGATGCTGACTTAGCGGGAGGAGGCAGACGGTGAATTAGTACCATCAGCAACTGCAGTATAAAGACAAACAACAAAAGTGGTTACTCAATTTTACAGTACTATGGGGAATAAAAAAATTTCTATGCTGTAATGTCAAAACACTTTTTTTTTTTTACTGTTACAAGTGAGATAATGAAGAGGTAGAGCCTCAAGTGCTATTAGTTTGAGAACATTAATTTTGTCTATTTGCCTAGTCATATGCAGTGTCAGCATTAATATATTCTGCTCTCTTGGCCACTTCAGTTCTGCCAGTACAGAGGATGTATTCATTTGTATTGGAGGCACATGCACATCATCATCTGGCTGGAAAGGAGAGCATGAATAGTCAGATTACTGTGGCTGACTGTTCACCGTGTAAGAAGCTGCCAGCCAGCTCCAAAAAGATGTTAATATGAAACAGATCATAACACAATATCCCTGCTTTTCTCTGTGAGGTTCATCAGGTTCTTCAAAGGCAAGGTATGCGGCACACTTTCCAATCCAAACATTACAAGGATGTCCATCTGTAAAAGGGCAAGAGAAGAGGAAACAGTCTCCTTACTCCCCTTGTTCATTTTAGCAAGATGGGACCAGTCAGAATAGTTTTGTGGTTCTTGAAGATTAACAGTTGTTTTAGAGACCCTGCAGTACCTGGGCACATCAGTTACACTGTCTGTGGTTAACTTTTTCAAGAACAAAAGTTATCCTCCTCCCAGCGTTTTTGCCTTTCACCTTTGTAAGGAAATGTACCCAGTAACCTTTAAAGCTGTCCTAGAATGGTCGCTATTTCCTTACTGTCCTTACAGGCAAAAAGCTGAAATGCTCAAGAATCATGGAATGCTATCAAGTGGGCTGATCTTCCTCAAGGTGACCGTCCAACAGACAATTTCTCTTGAAACTGGACAGAACAGCAACACAGACTGAAAAGCACTGTTAATGTAAAAGCAGGAAGCAAGCAGAAGCTGCATGAAGTATGAAATTTCCAGTATCAACCTGCACTGTGGCCTCTGCCAGGACAGGTCCCCACCTCCCAGAAGGATCATGTCAGTAGTGGAGGATGTGTTGGGGAAGTATACATATAAACACACGGGGGAGGCTAGAGAGTTATGTCTGCTCTACATTCAAGTCATAGGCCATGAAACTCCACTAAGTACTTGTCGCTCAGTAAAAAAAGACACCATTCAATACCACCATCAAACTCACTGTCATGGCAACAGGACCAGCCCCTCTGTGGTGCAATGTACTTGCTCATGATTAGGTCAGAGTAATGATGGCTCCTGGGGAAATAACTGAAGTGAGTGGACACTGAAATGAACAGTGGCAGACAGAGCAGAAGGAGCCAAGATGCAGGTGGAGACCAAAATGCCAGAGAGAACCAAGATGAATAGGACAATCTCATCTGCCTCTTGAGAGCAGCAGAGAATAAGCAAAAGGCCAGTGAAATTGCCCATGGGAAGATGCTTCACTGTATGCACTGAAGTCTGACAGCTGCTGAGAATAAAAATAAAATACCTCCTCCCTGGGCTCTGAAAACCAACAGACACCATTGGATTCTTCTTTTGTGATCTGATACACAGTTTCTGAACATCTGGATCTAGTGATACTGTGTCTATTGATGCTTAAAATAATCAGAATATCTTATTCTTACCAGTCCATTTGGACTGTTGGGCTGCTTTGTTTATGTCAAATCCCTGTAGCATTTCTCTTTGGAAAAAGACTGAATTTCTTTAGGATTTTACTGTCAGGGTTCATACAATCCTTTCCTTATGGCTGTCTGCCCTGTGACACACTTCTCACGTTACTGGTGCTCTACAGGGGCATCAAAGCTTGTGGAACTGGCACCCTGCGGCAAACCAACAGAGCAGTAAGCTCACACGTATGCACCCACATGGAGGAGTGTGAGACAGGGAGAGACAATTAGCAGCCTAGCAGTACATGTTTTGAAATGTCACTATGAGACATGTCAAGTGTTTAAAGGTAATTTTCAGTGTCACCATCTAAAACTATACCAAAACTGTTCTTGTTACCATAATCATTTCTGGTAAAAGTTATCTGAGCACAGCACAGACCTACATGTCTCCCACAACACACTAATGAATAAACTAAACAATTCATGTCTCCTATTACTTTATGCACTAAAGGTTTAATTAATAAATTCCAAGGGCTAAAAAAGCAAGAGGGAATACAACACAACAGAGCAAGGGTAGAGATAATAAGTACCAGCATAGACTACTTTTAATCAGGTCCCCGAAGGAAAGTGAAAATAACAGGAAATGAAAACTCATGAATGGAAGTCTACAGTTCTGCCATCCATGCAATAAGAAGTTACACAGTATAAAAGAAAGTATTAGAATAAAATTCCCTACTGTAGCAACTGGTATAATTGAGTGTTAGTGACAGTCTAAAATAACTTCCAAAACCAAACCCAACCAAACAACAAGCCCCTCCACCACAAAAAAAAAAAACCCAAAGCACAAAAAAACTCCAAAAATTCCTGGTTCTGAGAAGCCAATGGAAAACACTTTCTTAACACTGGATTCACTGGAAAGAAAAATAATGAAGAAGTTTGGAAGAGTCCATGAGAAACACCATTTATATATGTTCTCTTCCTCTCTGCCATGCCTTTTAATACTAGAAGATGAACTAACTTTAAGTCTAAAGCTTATTTCAGAACTTTACATTTCACATTAGAGTGCTTGCTGCCGTAAACCACCATAGCCATGGTAATCAGCACTCCTAATCTACTTTGCTCAGCACATCTCTCTGAAGACTCTGCTCTCAGTTTTATATCACTTTTCCAACATTCAACTTTTAGGTTATCTTTTTTTTTCTGCTGAGGATTTTCTACAAATTCCCCCTCCACCCTGATTAGTTCATTAACTTCTGACTTCAGTGAGTTTCTATCCCACATCAGAATTCCTTTATTAATAACTGACATTGGAGCTTTGTTAAATTATTCTGTGTCATATCAACTACATTGTCTAAATGCAAATAAATGTTATTAATTTCCTTTGTCTGTAAAATAATTTATTATGAGGATGAGTGTTGAGCAATTTGCATTTCAAGGTGATTAGGTAACATAGAAACAGTGTGAAGAATTGGTGCTAGAACCCAGAACTTCCCGATTTCTTTTTTCTTCCTGATGTGTTGGGGTTTTTTGCTGCTGCTCTTTCTTTCTGCCTTCACAACTCTCCCCTTGCTCTCCCAATCAACTTCAAGTGGAAGGCAGCAAGGTGCGTTTCTGTGATGCAGATCCTGCAATAGTGGTCACCTCAATTCAGGTCAAGGACACTCACAACCCAATCAAGAATATTAGTGTACTGAAATATTGTGAAAACAGTGGCTTCTCTATCAGATGAGCAGGAGTCACTTTTTCAAGGAAAGCCACTACTGATCTTCTGGACAGGACAAAATCCCAGTATTTGGTCTTTTCAGAGAAGGTAAAGACTTGAAGCATCAAAGCAATGGATGGCAAGTGACAGGCTATATGAAACTTCCCACTAATTCCCAGTTTGCAACACTAATTTTATAATACTCTAGAATGTCCTACTCTCAGTTTTGCTCATTTTAAATATCTGTATCACTCTTGTTTATCCAGATGATATTCATCCTTTACCACCAGATGGTAACTTTAAAAAGTCTTTTTAATCTTTTATTTTTCTGAACTCAATTAGCTTTTATTAGCTTCTCATGTCAAGAAAATATTTTAAGTGGATTCACAGCCATTTAAGTTAAAAAGTCTTTCAAAGCATTTAGTCACATTTATTGTGCTTGATATTGTATGTGGTGCCATTAAGTGCCTGAAGTGAGAATCAAAATCATTACACTAACTGCACAGCTCCGTTATTAAAAATAATTGGCTGACAAGTTGCAGAGGTCTGTTTTAAACAGTTTTGTAGCTACCATTCATTGCAAGGAGCCTACGTCAAAGGCTTTCTGACTGACAGTCAATTATTTCTCCTTTTAATACAGCTGTTGGATCAACAGTGGTTTCAGATACTGGACAGCTTGTCACAAGACTTGCAGCTGTGATACTTGTCTGATATAACATTAATTTACAAATGCCATAAATTACACTTGCATATTCATTTACAGATATGTGTATCAGTCTAAACATGTACAATACAGAGACACCACTGTTGTCGAGGGAAACCTTTCTGTTCAGTATCTGCTTTCACAGATGCTGTGACAGCTGTACGAAACACTACAGAAATGGCATTCTGGTTCACTGAAAGGGACAGCTTTTCCAGATAAAAAACCCTGAAGTAGCCTTTTTCAGACTAGTGTTGCTAAAGACATAATCTGTTTTGACAAATGCTTTAAGAAAAGTGTAAATGTCCCTTTTTTCCAGTCTGCTTTAGTCTTCTCATTCTTCTTTACCCACATGTTGCTGTGTCATATAAATCCACTGATTCTGGGATCAGATAAACATTTGTTTTTCTCAATGCCAGTCACTAAGGGCTTGATCCTTACTCACAGCCATCAGAAAAACTCCTGTGGCTTCAAGCGTAAAAATCCTGTAACTGTCAATAAAATTATTAAAGACACAATAGGTAATACGAATACAGGGAATCTGTGAAGCCTGACTGAAACACCATTATCAACACTTTGTGTATAAACACTTTCATTAACACCATTTGGATTTGGGAACTGTTTCTCTTTCTGGAAATCAGTAATATAATGTAAAACCAGACTGTTCTGGTTTCTCTTCCCAGCACATGACACATTTGCTTATGCACAGCTTTATCCTTCGGTGCCCATAACTATTTCAAAATCAAGATTAAAGTCAATTACTTTAATGAAAAGAAGTGCTCACATGTAATTTACAGACTCCTTTTTCCTTGCTTTATATACTTATAGAAGATATTCAGTATAATCCAGTCAATTTAATGATAAAGAGCTACTGTTTTTCTCAAATTACATTCATTTCAGGTATATCACTAGGTGTGTGCAAGATATCCATATTATTTTATCAGTTTCTGATTCTGAATGTTATACTTGTGCTCCAAACATAATGCAATATGGTTTAATAAACATTAAATGTGATTTCATTGGATCACGTATTTATAAATTAATCCAGTCCCTCATTGTTTGTGTGATCAAGGAAAATCAACCAATGGCTAAAATATGATCACTAAGGTATGAATAAATAGGAGTATTTCCTACTCTCTAGCAGGCAGATGGAAAAAAAAACCCCTACATAATCTAATATGCAGCTGATTTTCACCTGAGGAAGATATCCCCATTACACTTTTCCTGTGGTAGAGTCTCTATCATCAGTTACTCAACTGCATTCCACCAAATCCAGAACCTCACCTTTAATCTACTTATAATTACTTTAAGCAACAAATAGTTTTACACAGCTGCTGCTCATCTTATAGATGAGCTATTTACAAGAAACCAATGATGCTGACTATCTCAGATATCAAGGCACAGCCCAATACAGCTTAATTTTCAGATATGCACTAGAAATTATGATCCAGGACGATCTGATTATACCATAAAGAGAAGAAGAAATAAAAAAAAAAAAAGCACAAACATTACCTTTAAAACTCAGTAAAGTCAGATTAGGCAAGACTTGTATTCTTAAAGAAAAAGTAATTTTGTTCCATAATCTTTTTGCAGTAATCCATGTTTTATATTATGATGCAATGATACTTTAAAGTAGTGAATATCCTGAAGGAACGGAGTTTTCCATTCAATTACCAAATAATTCAATAGAGCTGAAAAATGCTGAAAGACCTACACTACCTTGGCAGAGCAGAAAAATGTGAAGTATCAAACATTTCTTCTAAAAGTACTTGTTAAAAAAATAATCACAATTCATGCACTAATACTCATGACAACACTTAAGATATTCCTTGAAGGAGTTTGTAAACCAGATTATCAGATAATAAAGGGGCTGGCATCAAGTAGGCAAATAAGATTTTCTTAACAGTAATGGGATTTTAATCAATACAACGAAAATAATAAAGGATGAAGTGAAATCAGCATGAAAGGATTACTATTTAAAATGATAGAACAAAAGCTCAGAAAAACCCCACACTTCTGGAATCTTGCTGGAAACAGTATGTGTACCTTTTGTTCCTGCACCAGCATACAGTTTCATTACCCATGTTTAAAAAGCTTCTGCATATTAAACAGCGTACAGTACTATTTTTCTTTTTGAAGTTATCAATGAAAACAACGATGCTATAGTTTTATAAAGCATTTAAGAAAATCATGTTTCTGTCTCAATTCCAGCAAAACACTGCGAACATTAAATGTTGTTTGTAATCTCTCACTGGTTTTAATGGCTTTAGTGCAAGAATCTGTACCTTAACTTTGTTTTTTTACTTGTCCTTTTTTCCCCCCCTTTTCTGTATTTCCAGCTATAGACTGGAATAGTATATCATGGAGTATCTTGCAAGGATCATCATGTAAGAAGAAAATGAAGACCTTGTCAGGAATGAAGTATATTCTGGATATATATGGCATATTGGTTAGTCTTTTTGACACTTCTGAAAGATAATGTTGGTCAAAATAAGTATTTTTGGTAAGGTGCACACTTGTCTTTTGGGTACCAGGAGACTTTGAATTCAAAAGCCATCAAAATAAACTATTTTTAGGTCTCTTACGAGTAACTTAAAATAGAGTCTGTCTACTCTATCAAAATGATTTATTTCTTGACTCTCATATTACAAATTTGGGAGTATGAGAGCAATATACATAGGCCCAAGCCAAAATTATCAGAGTAAACACAGAAGTGGAGATGGCTTCCCTTTCTCAATCCCATCTCTTTCAAGTAAGCAGATTTCCAAAGGGTATCTTCAAGGACCAGCAATCAGAGTTTGAATTATCTTTGATATGAGGGTGAATGCAGGAATGGAATATAAAAGGCCAGGCTCCCTTCTCCTTCCTAACAGGTGAGCACCAAGAACAACCTCTGCTACAGCTGCTATCTCTGTGGACAGCAACAGGTCTTTTTCTAATCCTCTGAAGTACCTAAATCTTGTTTAGTCAATACATAACTGATTAATGACAAACCAATCTGTCTCACACACAAAAAGCAGTACAACTACAAAGGATCATAAAAAGAAAAGAGGAAAAAATAAACTGGTTGTTTACTTCAAAGAGGCTCAAGAGATACTGAGACATAATGTCTCCCATATCAGAGGATCAAGTACTGATATGGTATAGAATAGCACAAAAAATACAAAAAGTGATGGTGATGCCATGGTTTTGTCCAATGTTTGTTTTCTCTTTCTGTTGTGCTTCAGTGAGGGGAAATAAACATAAGTGATGCTGAATGTATACCAGAGCTGCTCTGACAAGTATTTTGCTGACTCAGAAAGTGTGTATGGAAAAAAGGTCTGGAGAATTCATGAAACTGCTACCTAGGATTAGAATTTGCTACAGAACCATCCCAAAAAGCTTCGAGAAGCAGATGTGGGGAAGGAGGTTTTAGAAATGAGCAGACTGTTAAGTGGAAATGCAAAGGAGGCATGCCACGGGGTGTGTGATGTGGCTTAAATTTGAACTGAGGAATGAGAGTGCTGAGGGGCATATTGAAAGGCCTTCCTTGACCTGCATCCAATACTGGCCACCAACTACATTTCAAAAAAGCCAAGGACAAATTTTAGAAAGCTTAGAGAAGAGTAACAAGAATTATCAGGAACACAGAAAGCATTGCCCCAGGGCTGAGGGGAGATAGAGTCATCTTCTTAGTGGATAATAGATTAGACATGGCAATAGTCTTATTCCAAAAGGGGATAAATCTTCCACTGAAATAGTGAAGTATTTAAGTTGCAGGATAGACATCAGAGAAAATAACACCCACCCCAAAAAAACTCCCAATAGTGAAGACACAGAAGCATGGGAATCAGCTTCCTTGGAAAAGCATGGAATCGCCATGTTGCAGGGCTTGAAGAAATGGCTAGACAACAGTCTGCGACAACTTAGGCGCAGCTTAGGTGTTCAGTATTGGAACATATGGATTGATGACGTGACTTCTGCCTTATTATCTGTGATTATTTAATTTCTCCCAAAAAGCATATGATAAAGCAATACAAAGCTAAATCATAGATTCTTGATGAATTAAGATTGTTTAAAAATAGTAATAAAAATTTTACAGCATCCTATCTTTGTGCATTATAGGAGGAAGAGGGAAGTAAATAAAGCCCATAGAGAGTCCTTTTCTAATTTTTAAGGTATGCCTTATCAAAACATCTGTGGTACATCATTCAGAAGGACCAGTATACAATGCAAAAATTGGACAGTTTAGACTTCAAGTTTACTCAAAAGCAGGCTTTGTAACAACAACTTGTATTGTTCATGAAAACCTTGGATCCTAGTAAACCTTAACCATACAACAGACTGAATACTAAAATGACAGATTTAAGCCTTCAAAGACAGGTCCAAAAGCTATTGGCTGTTAAAACAATGCTGACTAAAACATAGTTAAGCAAAACACAATTAATTTACAAAATGAATTCCGGTGAGAAGATAGAGAACATAGTTTATTTATGGTGTCAGTAGAATATCATGACATTATGTGAAAAAACATTGCTGAAAGACTGTACATTCTAATGTCCATTAGAAAATATTAATTTGAAAAGAATAAAAGTCAAATTGATACATTTTTAAAATCTTCTTTGCTCCAACAGATTTCATTACCTAGAAAGTATGCTGTAAGACATGAAATGGACAACCTGAAAGGTCAACCAGAAAGACTGTCAGATTTGCTGCACCAACCACGATTTGCTGGGATATATTTAAAACACACGAGCCTCACCAAGGCTAAGTATTGAATCAAGACATTTACATTAATGGGCCTTTGACAGACTAATACGCAATTTTTTTATACTAAACAGAAACCACACAACATGAGCACCATTACATGATATATAGCATATGGATACCATTAAAGCTCGATTATAATGAATACTTGCTCATTTATTTCTCTAAGTACTACTGCAAGGAATGTAGCAGCAGTTTCACAGATGTCAGCTGGAAATAGTAGCCTTTCATTTAATTTGCTGAAAGATTGTTCCCTCCTATTAACTTCCTCGTAAAGATGTGTCAGTGTTGTAACAATAAAAACGTAATTTTAACATGAAGTTTAAACCAATGAAGGCAAATTTCTGGAACAAACTGCCTAGCTGGTTCACTAGCCTCTTTCTATTCCCTTCTCAATAGCTCTCAAACTATCCCACCATTGTACAAGTCTTATTTTGTCTTTACCCTCTGCTATCTGGATTCCTACAGTGACATCCATGTATCTATGGTATTTACTGCTGGGGTTTTATTACTACTTGTTGGTGAGCAGTGGATTGCTCACTATAGAGCAAACTGACATTCTGATAAATCTTAAAAAATTACAGTTATACCATATCCTCTAAGCCAGGTCTACTCAGTGAGCAAGGTCTGCTCATCAAAAAGCAGTAAACACAAGGTCACTCATTTTTTTAATGTGAGATTGGTGCAAGAACACCCCATTATTTTGGATGTTGGCTAGGTGCATCCACCTAACTCAACACTTAGAAGAGGGTTTACACCAGCCCACTGTACTAAGAATTCAGGTTGCGTGTTTTCCGCAACACGAAGACATGCTTGTGAGCTCCTACTCTTCTCTGCCCTTACACAAGTCAGCCTGTAATGAGGTAGAAGTCAGTCAGAGCAGAACATGGTCATGGAAGTATTGCTCGTTGGATCATTCCTTCTTAAGGTTGACTAGCCAGGCATTAGCTCTCTACTGCAGTAATTCCAAATTATATGGCAATATTAGGAAAAAAAAATAGCAAGAGTCAGCCTACAGAGCATCCAGCAATCACCCAAACACCGGCAGGCTCCAGTAGCAAGAGGCATACTCAGTTGAAACGCCCACCCAGCCGTAACATTGATATGATAATGCCATACAGTTAGTTTCAAACGTGTACAGCATTTTTAGCAACAACTCATTGCAAAACAGCATAGAGAAAATCCAGAACAATCTCAGCAGATACAGATTCTTTGATAGTCCTTATTTCTCCTGACAGAAGAATTCAGCATCTTCACTTACCGTTTCTTTCTCAATATGAACATTATGCTGGGCATCATAGCAGAAACATGAGGAGGATCAGTTATATGTACATGCAACTCATCAGCAATCAGGAGATTAAAAAGAAAAAAGTTAAAAGTTTTTCTTTAAAAAGAACAGAAGAAAAAAAAAAGACACTTAAAGCCAAACTATTTATCAAAACTGGACAGAAAGATTAAGTTTTGCAGTTAATGTTTCATACCTTTTAATACTATGAGGAAAAACCACAGGTAGCTACAAAAAGCCTTGAGGCATTCATACATATGACTGAATTTGCTTTTGGAGAATCTCTTAGAATTCACTACCCACCGCAGTTCTGCAACCATCCATTTTGTCAGCACAGCTGAATGAATTACAGCACTGGATATCACTTGGGGTTATATTTTATCCTACATATCTACAAACTAATTCTGTAATGTGTACACTTTGTCAGTTGTAATAACTGGTAGTACATGAAAGCACACAACGAAAATATAGCTGATCTATCTGAAAGTTACAGCATGATCAAACTGATTTATGGTACTGGAGTGCCTATTCCACCACAGAATGACTTCAAAGAATACATAAGACACTGCAAAATATCTCTCTGAACAGCTGCCTTTCATGTAACTATTCTTATTTTGCCATGTGCATGAGCTTCACTACTGTGAATGCTCATGAAAATTGTGTTACATTGGTGAGTGCATGGAAAACACTTAGCAAATTTGAAAATAAAACAATTCAAAAACTTAAGATACTGACAAAATGGTTTGTAGCAGACAAAAATAATGAAAATACTAACTGTTCACAACCATGTGTCTAAACAGAAAGAAAAAAAAGCCAAATTTGCTATATTCTTTATTCATTTCATTTGTTCCAAAATGAATTGTTCAGTATGATTAATGCAATAAACTACAATGCTGTCCATTTTTTATTTTGAAATGCAAGCTAATTTATTCAATTTTTTTTTTTAATATGAAGAACAATATGGAATATTTCAGGATCCTACAACCATTGATATGACACTGGCTGTGAAACATAAATTAGAAGAAGGCATAAGATGGTGAACACAACATGCAGTATTCAGAGTCATTAATGTCAACCAACAAACCTCAGACAATTCTCAAGTTACATTCTTTGTGTTTGAGTTTTTTTGGGTGTGGGTTGTTTTGGGGTTTTTTGGGTTGGGTTTTTTTGTGTGTATCTCTAGTAATTATGCATAGAGCAAACCCAATATGAGATCTGCCTGCATCTTACTTGCTACCACTAAACCGACAGAATTTTCTAGTAGGTCCTTTATAAAATTCCAAGGTTTTTATTTGATTAGAGCCTCAGTAACTCCTCCCCCCCCCCCCCCCCCCCCCATCCCTTCTATAGTTTACTGTCATTATGGTATAAACAAACCTTTTAATTTCTGCTTAAAATCTTTGATTTGGCTGGCGGTCTGCTCAGCTTGAGCTGGATCAAACAAGACACAGAAAGCTTAGCTTTACTTTAGGTATCTAAGACCAGGTTTGTGATCCCCACGTGTCCTGAGAACAAGTAGGTCAAAGCAAATACACACTTCTAGGCCCTTTCGTGTTTAACCATAAACTACAGCACAGCAAGAGGGGAAGACTGAGATAAACACTTCAGAAGCTCACTTCTGAGCTGAACTGACCTGCTAATGAAGACATCCACATTGATTCCTTGTTCTTAATTATTTACAAGCCCTTAAGCCATAACATACCCACCATCCACCTATCAGTAAGATCAGACTGATTTAAACTCTACAGCTAACACTTTATTTTAAATGAAGTAATAACCTGATGAGCTAAAGCACATGTCCAAGAAGTGAAAGACCTCGGTTTAATTGTCTTTCAGCTGAGGCAGTTCAAACCCATGCCTCCTAAATTCCTGGAGAACGTCTTAAGTACTGGGGAAGAAGCTGTTCTGGCAAAGGCTGCCCACCTTTTCTGCTGTTGAAATTGTGTCATAGAACAACCAAAAGGACAGATTCACTGGGCTGAAAATTGGCTTTTGGTCTCCCAGAACACCTTCTCTAATGCACACTTAAATAACAACAAAAGCCCTAAAACAAGACTAACAACCCCCCCAAAAGTCTTATGTAAATAAAGCGGGGTTTTTTTAACTATCTGTTCACTGACAGTGTGAGGATACTGAATAGTTTTGGACAGTTTTCAGAGTCTGACCTACATAGATGCTTTGTGCTTTTTCCCCTCCAATTGTTAAAAATACTGAAGATAAAACTTATTGACAAGATTACAATACTTTGTTCACCAGTGTATTTTAGGAGATCAAACTTAATAGTAGCAAAATCAGACTGCTTAAGAGCATTTCTCTTATCAACTCCACTGCTAGGATCCTAGTTCTAATTTTTGTTCAGTAGCATTTGATTTCCTAATAGTCCAGAGGCACTGAGCATGGGGTGATCCACAATAACCTTCACACCTCATAAAGAAGGCAAGAAGGGCACAAACATTCCCCCACTCAAGTCACCTTGTCATGCTAATTCAATACACCTAGGTAATTTCTATTTTCCCTTTGTGTTTCTGAAAAACATTTATAGATAGGTTATGAAAAATGCAAGCTAATATGACCATTACAGTAATTGCATTGGTTAGGTTTATTAATTTGTCACAATTAAGCCAATAAGAGTTTTAGTAACACCATTATATCAGTTGATTAGTTTTGAAAGTGATTATCCTAAGAACTCTATTTAATTGGAAGCATCTCAATTTACAGGGTACATTAAATTCTCAGTAGCATTTTAAGATTATTCAACATATGCAGGTCAATTATCAGTAATCACTGTTTCATACAATTATTTCATAAGAAACTTTAGTATAATACTGGAAAAGAGTAACAGAGGTTCTAAAAAATACAACTGAACTTCAGTCCTGAAAGATACAACGGAACTTCAGCTCACATTATTAGAGTAAAAGGCCATATCTAACATCTAAATTGTTAAAACCACTCTGAAATGCAAAAGATTATAAAAATCTGAGCAAAGATTAAAGAACAGTTGTCTACCTTAAAACAGATGATGATAATTTGTCAGGACTGCCAAATTACTGAATTGCACTAACTGCACTTATGCCCAGCTGCACATTAATTACCAGATTAGAAAGTTATAATTAATTTTCTTAATATCACTACACTGCTTTTCTTCCTTGAGTTAATAAAAACAGATTGCAATCAATCTTTGTTAATTCATGCTGCAGAACAGAACTGCTGTAGCTATTTCCATATGTGAAAAGCACCGCATGCATAGTTCTTGGTGTAATACCCTGCCTAGAATCTGTATCTTCTGACATTTTAATGAACCGTTGTAATAAGGCAAATAAATTATAAATTATAATTTGACTTAATATAGTTAGTAGAAAAACTACATAAGCTTAAAAATGAATTTTTAAAGAATCTTCCTAATGACAAAATTCAGAAATGGATAGTATTTCAACATATTTTCAACTAGAAAAGAGGTTTTACTTGCATTGTTGAAAGACTTCACTGCTGAGACTTTTAAAATTTCTTCATCAGCTGGCTTTATCATTAGAAACCATTAAAAGTGCTCCATACCTGTCTGGCCTTTGCAGAGCACAAATTGCAAGAAATTTTAAGAACTAGTAAAGGCAAACTGTAGACATACAGACTAAAGTTCATCAGAGTTCTGATCAAGAGTGTTCAGTTATAAATACTGCAAAGATAATTAATGCAGTATTCAAGCAGCATACATTTTCCTGTGTCCATATCTGTATTAGTATCAAAAGGCATTTTTATAAGAGAGAAAGGATTAGTCAAGGGTTCTCGTGCGGGGAAAGGCAAACTGAGTAAAATCAATGAGCCTTTTTTCATTTTCCATTTATGCCTGAAAGATGTTTTATTTCTCCAGCCTCATTGCTGCTTAAAAATGATTTCTCTTCTCTCCTTGCTTCCCCTCCTTTCTAAAATGTAAGAACAAGTGTAGAAATATGAGAATTATGACACCATGGCTTCCAAAGAGTGGTAACCTATTTTATCCTGATCGAATAGAAGTCTTCACGTGGTCAGCTTAGGTGTCAGAAAGGCAAGACTGAACACTCAATAGCAAATGAAGGCTGAAACTGTTTTGAATTTGGGTTTGGTTTTTTTTTAACGTTTCTAAAGTCTTCCAGGGGATGGTAAAAACAAGTAATTCTGTATTTGAGAGAAACTGGAGATAAGAAAAGGGATTTTTAAAGAATATATAGCCTTCAGTAGCAAAGTCAAGCACACCCTTATGTTTTTTATTTATCCTTTCTCCCAAAATTTCCTAAAGCAGCCCAATTTGCCTTACACAGCTAAATGTTATAAATACGTTATACATGTATCTCTACATATATATAAAACATCTACATGTGTGTATAGATATATACACACACAAACCTCAGTGTATACCAAAATAGGCCTAAGAATAGCTTGAGTATCACACCTTCCAGATTATTCAAGTACTTAAATATATTCAAGACCTTAAGGATCAGTGTATTACATGAGCATATACTAGAGGGAGGGAGGGAGAGAGGGAGAGAGGGAGAGAGGGAGAGAGAGAGGGAGGGAGGGAGGGAGGAAGGGAGGAAGGGAGGGAGGGAGGGAGGGAGGGAGGGAGGGAGGGAGGGAGGGAGGGAGGGAGGGAGGAAGGAAGGAAGGAAGGAAGGAAGGAAGGAAGGAAGGAAGGAAGGAAGGAAGGAAGGAAGGAAGGAAGGAAGGAAGGAAGGAAGGAAGGAAGGAAGGAAGGAAGGAAGGAAGGAAGGAAGGAAGGAAGGAAGGAAGGAAGGAACTGAAAATCAGCCCAGAAGTCTTAGAAGATGTATGTGGGACAACACCCAGTACAGTTCCCAAACATTAATTTTCCCAAGCTATGAAGCTGAAACATCAGAAAAAAAGACTCAGACAAGCAACCCATAGATTTGGAAAACAGGATACATCCACAATTCAGATTCCTCTTATGGAAGATGTGGGGGGCAAGGGCAGAATCACAGTTCAGTAGGAAAAACTTCCATCGGAGCTGAAAATCATCACTGATGTGCTTCTCCACCAAAATAAAAATGGATTAGAAGAGGGCAGCAAGCATGGAAGAGGAGTAGCCGTGTTCTAAAATACGTAAGTTAGATCAGGATCAAAGATGGATTGCAATAGTTCTTGATTTACAGAAAACATACAACTAAAAGGCACCGGATGATCTCAGAACCTTGTAACAAAAACTTGCAACTTAGATTAAGGATTCAGATAAGGTCTGGATGCTGAAGAGACACTATTAGAAACAACGTAGTTGTTTTCCAACCCAAGCCAGCACCATTACAGTGACTAACACTGAGATAACAAAGTAACATGTACAGCACTACAGGTATCTGTATTTAATTCTGAGATCATTGTTTAAAAACAAGGATGAATCCTGTATTCAGCTGGGTGTATGAAGCTCGTCATAAACCTGAGAAAATCCAACTAGTGATCAGCAATTATGCAAGCAAGGAAGACAATAATCCTTCCATCATGTTAAGATTCCTGAAAGGAAAGAAAACTCCACAAGTCTCACCAAATGCTAAACGTAACTGAACAATTAACAAAAAAGAAACTTCAGTTTCTGTTAAAATCTAAAGCCAAAAATCAATCTGCGTGAATGTTCTTACTATTCTGATGTAGCAGACTGATTTCTAGAGAAAAAGATAACCTATTTTTATGCTGATTTGTTAAGGTCACTCTAAAAGATTAAATGGAAAATTGCCCTGAAATACATTTGATGTATTCATGAAAATGGATATGCCATGAATTTCAGAAGAACAAAAGATGTCATAGGCAGTTATGACTAGTCAGTTTAAAAATTAAACATGCTTATAAAAATGGCATAAAAAACCCCCGTCAGCATTGGTATAATGAAACTGAAAAACACAAAATTCAAGTTTCACAGTATTAATAGGATTATGAAGTACTATAAAGAGAAGTTTAAAGTTCAGATAAGTGAAATAGTTATTTGTGACATACATGATCATTTCAACTGCATCAGTTACAGGTAGGGTTTCAGCTGTCCAGCTGGGAGGTCATAGTTTGGAGGAGGTTGAGGAGAGATCCTCTTTTATCAGCAGTAAGGAGAAACCACATAATGATGAATAAAGATTTACCAATATATATACACACATATATCTATATGCATATCTGTAATGAAAGATGTACTTTGAGAAGTATTGAAGGAATTATGCTTTTGTAGCAAGAAAAAAAATGTTGTCTTCTGTAAAGATGACATCAGAACCTGTTCCCTGTAATGAATTCTGAAAAAATGTAGTTAGCAACTCTTCTTCACACTCATTATTTTAGGACAATAAGAATACAGAGTACCTACAAACATTAGTCAACTATTTAAACTAGTGATTATTTTAGAACCTAAAATACTCCTTATTTCTGATGTTAAGGAAAAACCATGTTCCTCCAGTTTTGTAATGCTGAACAGGTATTATACCCTATGCCAACAATTTAGTCAGACAGTCAGAGCATAGTGCTTGGTAGATCTCAATCCTTATTATCCACCATATCATAAAGGTACTTAAACTAGAGTAGGAAAAAAAAAAAACAACCCACATACTCTTCTATTTTGAAATTATTACTTTTAAGAATGACCTGCTCAATCTGAGAATTTAGCCAGGTGGAAGTATTAAAGTAATTCCAGCGGCAATACACAAGCAAAACACTTTGAAAATGCCTCTTGTCCCATTCTCACCACCATTTAAAGAGTTCCCTAACAAGAAAGGAGTGCTGGATTTTGCAGGCAAAATCCCATAAATGTACATACATTGTATAAAGTATGCAAAGTGAATAATTCATAAGTGTCTTTACAATTTGTCAGTTAGAAAATTCTTAGGTGAAACAATCCTAACACAACTATCATTTGTAGATGACGTGTCTCCCTGAGGTGACTTGAATTGTGGTGGAAGTGACTGAGAAGTGCTTGTGCTCATGTATTTAATGAAACCTGAAGTCTGTATGAATTGATTTCCTTCCCTGTGAAGGAAGCCTCTTCCAACAGTCACTTTTTGTCTATTATAAGATTACCACTTACTGGACACGTTTAAATTAGGACATACACGATACAAGCAATTGAAAGGGAAATGATCTTTAACCAGTGCAAAGATTAATGTGCCTGCACTCAGGTGTTGGGAGTTCCTAGCACAGTCAATACGACCAAGGCAGGGCAGCTCAGCAGGCCAGGCACTGCACATTTATTTCAGGGCAGGATAACTGCTCCTCGAGCTAGGTTGTAGTGCCTGGCTCCCTAATGACTGTAATGGGAGCTCATTCCTGCTGCGCTGGTAAAACATACAAACGTGTCTCATCTTGAACTGAGCCTCATCCTGTACAACTCCAACTCTCAAATACATTTGGCAACTCCAAAAGAAAACGAAGGGTTTCCTTGCACCTCCTAGGCAGTGGGAAAGTACATCATACAAATAACTCCTAATTATCAGGGTGATAGTAGCAGTTATCCAGCTAAAGCAAGAGCACAAGCAACACCATCATCTATGTACTAATTTATAAAATCCTATTTTCAATAAATGCAATTTCAAAATCTTGCAGGCAGATTTCTTTGGGGAGCAAGAGAAGTTTTAACTAAAAAGTTTTAAACAAAAAGTTTTAAACAAAGGATCTGATGCAACTTTCCCATGCTTATTGCTATCCACCCTATGTCACTGTGTTTCAACGAGGGACTGGTTAATTTACAACCAGACTAGTAGAAAATTTGAAGTACCTGGCTGGTACGCGCCACCTGTTGGTACATGCCATAGGTTACCAGGGTGAACTTCCTACTCCTGATTTCTTCTAGGGCAAAACACAAACTAGTGCAACGTCCTTATCCTGACTCAAATCCCTCCTCCTTTCCAGTGCAGAAAACTTTCATATCTTCTTTATAAATACACACAAAAGCCATTTCCCTTTTTTATTAAGCCATCAAGACAAAAATTTATGATAGCTGGGGAAGGTTTTGATACCCTGAAGAGTGTCTGCTGTTGAGGGGGGCAAAACTCATTAAGTGAAGACCAAGACCCTCCTATAAACAGCGGGCTTCTGTGGGACTGTCTGGTACAAGGTTTGTTTTGTTTTATAAAAGAACAAACACTACCTATTGTTAGCACCACAGGGATCTATAAAGTGTTTGTAATCATACATATCATGCTGAGGAATCACATTACTAATACTCACATAGGGTTTTACACAGATCCGTAGTATGATAATTATGAACTTGTAAGTACACTCATTTTACAGTGCACTAATAAACTGTGGGGAAAGAGTTAGTGTTTAAACTTAGAATTTGGGACTACGATCTCTTCCTTTGGCTAGAATGAAAGCACTTGAACTGAGAAAGATATTTTGCAGTAGTAATACTAGGTCCCAAATCCTTCCTGTGTTATTGCCAGGGGGCAGTCTCCCACACAAATTCAGTGTTACAATATTGAATTGAAGCTGCTGTTTGAATAATACAGCTTAACATTATAGGCTATCACCAAAATAATATTTTTCTTGGTTCTTTTTTTTCCCCTGCTAAACAGTTACATTTCTTGACCTATCTCATGGAATTTTTCTGATATTTTTACAATGAGATTTTTTGCATTGCTCAACAGCAAATCAGACACAACCACAGGTCAAAAAACGTGGTGACGTGTACTGATACCTACAAACGGAAAATCTAAATTTTAATAACACTCTCTGACCAATTTTTTTAATTTTATATGTGACCATGAAAGAATTATTTATATGGAAACTCAAGAGGAAAAAAGAAAGCTGTTTGTTTTTTTTAATGAAATATGATTTTATAATAGTTCATTTGATTCTTATTGAATATAAAGCACTAGTCATTCAATGCAGAACTGGCTACTCATTTCAGATGAGGCAAAGACACAGCAAGCAATTTGCTTACTGTGGTGTTCTAACCCATTCTAAAGCAATGTAATTGCTAATCAGACAACATATAACACGGTGATATAAAAATGCCCCAAACACAAAACTATTTTTCAAGTTTATTTTGCATCCAGTAATGACTGAAGAAATGTAAACTTGTATATGAATCATGCAAGGAACCAGCACCTGAAATGGCAGTGCTAAAAAACCGTACCCTTTGTTGAAATCATCCTTGTCACTAGCTACTTATAAGTTAGAATGGAATTCATTTCCTCAACTTGGAAAGTTAGTTCTTTCAATTATCTGCCTAAGGTCTTCTTTAGTCAATGGAAAGAGATCAGTATCTCTAGAAGGCAAATCATTCTATGCCAAAACATATGTTTTAACACCAGACAAATAACTTTTAGATAGATAAAGTTCAGCTAGGATTTATCTCTTTGCATCCAGTGCTAATACAAATCCACACCGTGATCCAAATGCCTGAAAGAAAAATGTCTGGTTTCAATTGATCTGTTTTGCTACAGGGGAAATCTCAGTGTTTAACTCAATATCCAAATCCTTTTTGTTACTGTTACCACTTTAATTTATTACATCAGTGAAGCATTTGCCAAAACCACACACACAAAGCCTTTATTAAGCATGCAAACTAGACTACTTTTAGCCTTTTTTTTCCTTAGGAAGTTTTGATTTCTTCCTCTAAAATTATGCCTAAGTTAGATGGAAGGGATAAAATTAAAGTTTTCATCTAAACACACAACTTCTGCACGGTCCTACAATGACAAAACTGTGCAGACAACGCAAGTTTTTCCTCTCTAAAACCCTTTATAAAACAGATTTTTTTTTTCCCCAAAGATAGTAAAATTTGAAGAATAAGCTTTATTTAACTCTGTAGTTTTTGGGTTTTGTTTTTGTTTTTGTTTTTTTTTAAATTTAATTTAGACATTAGAGTTAATAGTGCAAACCAAAAAAATTAAATTAGCCATCCCGATTGAATCTCTGCAAGAAAGTGTTTGTTGAGTCACTAGGGCAAGTAAAAGCACGAACCACTAATTCTGTTAAAGAATTTAATATCATACAAACTACTTGATGCTTAGGAAAATTTTGCAAAATAACACAACAATCACATTTCAGGCATTTCTGACAGTGTAAGTGGGGGAATTAAGCTGTCCAAAAAGGTTTACTGAATTTACGTGTTTGGATCTTTTCTTCTTTATATTTTCAAACTTTCTCAATGCATTAAGATTCCTTTACAAACTATAAAGGTATATACTCTTAAGTGCATTGATTATGATGTTTTGGAAGAAGTCCCAGAACTCAGAGAACCGTTCTGTTATATGCTAAAATATTTTCTTGGGAATACTAGAGTTTTTCTAATGAGGTAGCACACTAAAGACATTTTGAAGGCCAACTATTCCTCAAATGATTTAGGCACATGAGACCTTAAACCTGTTTTGAATTTGGGAATCACTTTGAAACTTTAAAATATTTTCAAGCAAGTTCTGTTGCCTAAAGACCAACATTTCATACCTCAGTGGTTGGTTTATGAGCCACATTTCCTCCCAGGCAGAAGGTGCTGAGAGATAAGCTCCTTTAAATGCCCACAACCTAAAATACTGCCAGTACTCTGAAATACCAGAGCGTGTGCCCCAGAAGAGAACACCACCTGTGCCTGTGTCACCCTGGCAGACACTGGCATTTTAGCGTAAAATCCCTCTCCAAAGCAGCCAGGCTCTGGTTGGGCAAGCCAGACTGGTGGAGGAGAGCCACCCTGCTTGGCACTACTGTCATGGAACAGGAATCTTAGCTGGTGGTAAAACTTAAAGCATTCAAAATAAAAAATGATGGATATATTTTTCCTTGTTATTTTCTTTTTCTCAAGTAATATGAGAGAAAAAAGGTTGTTTTTGAAGCTGTGCTGTGGGTTCTTGTTCTGAACCCACGCAGTGGCTCTGACGGCTCAGCAGCTCCAAGAAACTTTGTTCACACATTGAACACTTTGAGGCCTGGAAAGGCCTTTGGCATAACTTCAATGTTCTGTACAAATTGTAGTGATTTAAAAAATAATAATAAATTTTTTTAAAAGTCAAAAGAGGACCTTCCTTTAAAATCATGCTGACAACACGCCAATAGCATAAATATTGCAGTTTTTTCACTTCCATCCTTAGTGATCTACAAATGAGTAACTATTTTGTTCAAACAATTTAGCAGGGCCTCTGCTATCTCACCTCACAAAATATGTAATATTGAATTCAACTGAGGTCCACTGTTAATGTATGATCAATGTTAAACTGTAAGAGGCAAAGAATCCTGAGTTGACATCAGGCACAATAAATATTCGACATTTATGTCAAGTAAATCTTACCACTCCCTGTGGTTTGATTTTAATACAAATTAATCAAATTCATTTCAAACTCCTCCTTTTTGACTTCTATTAAGCTTCCCTGCTCTGACCCACTCCACCCATACCTCACAGCTTTTCTTTCTATACAGAACTTCCCATGGTCCCTATATCCATAAATGCTTACATAATTTACATTTGTCACTGAGCCAGTGGAACAATCACAGTATCCCCCTTAGCCACAACAATACTTGCAAACAGGCTGGACATCCAAAAAACTCATTTCCAGTTTGTTCTATTTCCAGAAATAAAAATATTATTTACTTCAGTCAAAAACTTTTTCATTAAGGTAAGGCATAACTGTTTTTCAAAGTTCCATATGCACTTAAAGGTTATATGATACATTGATTCTCCATAAAAAGCCAGGCACCTTAATGCCTAACAGTATTGCCACATCATAGCACACAAGGGATAATAAATAACCTTAAAAAAAATCCAACTGGTCAACATATAGAAAGGAAAGATTTTATGGAAAATATATTCTTTCATATAAGAATCCTCCTGGGTTGCTTATTAGAAAGTAGTAATGAAGTCTTATTGGAGCTAATAGTGACTACAAAAAGATACAGGTCTGCTTTCAAAGGGGGAAAAAGTGACATAAAGAGACAATTTCCATCCAAAAGAGAAAAAATATTGTACAGGGTCTTATACTCAGAAGTTTATTCCTGACTGATCCAACAGACTAACAACAATCTGGGTGCTCTGTACTTCACAGCTGGCCGTCACCCCATAAGCACAAGCCCCATACAGCTTCCTTTTTAGTAGTTACAGGGGTAAAAATAAATAGATACATTTAAAAGGTTACTTGATCCTGCAAACATGATACAAGCTGGGTATTTGTTAAGATTACTTAGCTCACTAAGAGAGTTATAATTTCATATTTTTTATGTGTATAAATCTGAGAGACATATTACAGAAATACACAAGCAATCCAATTGCTCAGTCATAAATTACTTGATGGTTTTAGAGAGAAAGGGAAATGAAAATTTTAGCATGAATAAGCCAGATTGTCACAGCTCACTGAGAAGAAAAACAAATGATCATGAACCAGTGGTATTTTAAGAAGCTGTTATAGTTGGTGTTTTAGAAGTACTGAAGATGTAATATCTAAACAAAGGATTTGGGTGAGGGAGGAAAATAAGTCAGTAAGTAAATAAAAGTGGCTTTGCCAGCTTGTGCTCCTTATCACCAAAAGAAGAATCAAAGGTATCTGTCAAGCCACAACTGCTTTATACACATTCTCCCTTTGCAGCCTCTCTTTGTACCAGTGTTTTCGGCCAGAATAGTCAACGAGCGTTATACAACACTGATTACTCAAATAAGCAAGTGAGACGTAAAAGGAACTTCAAATTTGTCAGTGTGAGCAGAGGTGAAAAACAGATGCTGAAGATGAACTGAAGATACAGAGCAATATCAAGAACATCAGAAATATGGAAACGCAACTGAAACAAGCTACCAATCTAATTACTTAAAATGTACTTCAGAGACAAAAGGAAATTTTACAAACACACTTGAGAATTGGTTAATAATTTTAGCTGAGGAATGGTACAGTGAACTTTTTAATATATTTGATAATTAGGGTTCCACAAGTAAGACAGTATGTGTCCCATGGTCATTAAGTCATGAGGAAAGAAGCAGACGAAGAAAAAAAATGGAGAAGAGAAAGAGTACAAGACTTTAGGTGGATGGATGCCTTTGGTATGTAAGGACCCACTCAGACAAAAGCACATATATATCTTTATACACAGGCACGCAAGCAGAGAGCAAGTCTGGCTATGATGATACAGGACAAGCAGAGAAAACAAACTATTTTGTGAAGAACATTTGCATGGTGAAACAAATATCCAGTTCATCTGTTAATCCAAAAACAGTCATTTAAAAATAACCACTGACACCCACAATCTATTGTGAGTGTTCTCCAATTTGAAGCATAAATCAAAATAAAATCAAATAAAATACTAATCAGAAATGAGGCGTATTAGAACTGTAATATGACGGCTTCGGTGGCTTAGCATTTCCTAAGCCTGGATGACAGTGTATTTGTTTATGCACAGTATTATGGAAGAGTTATCTATTGAAGGTCAAATCTAGACAGATGTGCAAGGATTCAGAATGAATAACCAAGAACCTAGCATTTAAAGTAACTTTTTCTGCCATAGTAAAGGAAGTTATCTGGGCAGAGATCCATTTCCACTTGGGTGCCAGATACAAAATAAATCCCTTTTACCACCTTGTAGTGTCTGTGGCTGGCATTTGTAGTGCATGACAACAGTTGTTTTGAGAAGCTAGGAACAAAACCATAAAGACTCACCACAGGATTTGAACTATTTGCAAAAACCACTGATATATTTAGTAGATAAGCACAGATTTAGATAAGGGCTACATATAAAACAAATTTTTAGCCTAAATACCTTAAATACGTTTACATACACTGTGTAGAATAAGGTGCTGTTGTGTTGCAATTACAAATGTACGCGAAGGTTTCATACTCAGAAGTTTTTGTAAGAGCTTAAAAACAAAAAACCAACAAACCTCAAGCTGTTGTGCTACTGAACTTGTGCAGAACTCATTAAAATCTGTTGAGAAGAAATCATTAGCATGCATATAAGTAACCAGTCAAAGTCCAAGGATCATCATCAGGCAGCAGTTAATCAGCCCCTTCAATGATGAGAAAGTTCGGGAGGCGTTAGCTGCCTCCCGCTCCTGCACACAGACATGCTTTTTGCCTCCCGCCCCTGTTTGAAAGGAAGGTGGAAGGTAAGCCTGTCTCAACTGACACAGCTGGGGGTTTCTGTAGGACTGGGTCTCAGTGGTTTACTGGGAAGCCCGAAGCAAACACAGCCAACCAAGCAAGCACAGCAGTGTATGTCCCACTCTGGGGAAAGGGTGCACCCATAAATACAGATCAAGCAGAGAACAGTGGAACATGCTGACTGTCAAGGAGGTAATCACGCAAAAAACCTACAACACAACACCAACACGTGCACATGTGAAATGCTCCTTGATTTGCTTCCTTGTGACAGGTGGTGTGGGGGTTTACCCACAATATGAAGAAAGCTGATGTGTCCTTACAAATACACAAATATAACCCACAGGTATAACTCTCAATATTCTTCTCCAGGCAGTGCAAAGAACACATTTTCTTTACCAGCACAGTATCACTGCTAGCAGGCCTGGGGGGCAGACCAAGGAATTGCTGACATCTGTCTGAAGTCAGATACTAGAGGCCAGAGTGACTTCACGAGAGCATGCATCTCCTACAGAAAACATGCTGTGTTTTGGGAGAGGATGCAAAACAAGTCACTTGTAGCAGATATTACTCTCATTTTTTGATATGCTACTGAAGGACATGCTGATACTACATTTGAGAACAGGTGAAAATAATAGTACAAAGTGGCTGGAAACCTTACCTGTTCAGAGTAGCATATGTCCTTTTGCTCTTACCCTACTTATAACAACACTAAAAGCAATAGAGGACTTTAGGAAAAGTGGTGAGCAACATACTAAGTGACAAAAAAGCTCCTTATTCTCCTTATTCTGAGGTGAATAAATGTATTTCTATATGCATTCTTGTATGTGCAATGTATATCTACTTAAATTTCCTAATGTAAACTGTAGAACCAAGGATCTTATGTCAACTTTTACCTAGCTGGAAAGACAAAAACTGTGCAGCAATTGTAGCAGTTCTGTGGTGAAGACAGTTTCAACATAACTTTTTTATATGCTCCAGTCACCAAAAAAGCAGTTGGTTTACCTCTTAATATTAAGTAACGCCCAAGGTATCCCAGTGGGAGTGTTGAAAGCAGGTAGCAATTTCTCTCCAAGCTCTACTGCCTTCTTTCGGAAAACCTGGAAATTAAGAAGAAACAAAGTGTTGGAAAATGCATTCTTGCTCCCACTAAATTAATTTAGATAATACCATTATTGAGCGTATGGTACAAGTCATCTCAGCACAATGAAGCATCCCTGCTTTTTTAGACTGACGTCAAAGGAATGAAGCAGCACAACCTGTTTTCCATTACACACAGTAACAGAAGAACTTGTACAGCAGGATCAGACAGTGGCAATCCCCAGGTGACCTGCGTCTGGCATGACCAGCATCACACTAGAGACATCAGCGTGGCCAGATCTGCTCCGGTTTGCATAGAGCTGCTTGCGTGCTCCCCACCATGCCTGCCAGGAACTCTGGGGTCAGGGAGAGGGCTGCTGGCTGGGCACACTGCTGGATCCAGACCCGCTCGCAGGCAGCTAGCTCCCTGTCCCAAGCAACACCTCCTCCCAGAGCAGTGGGATGCAGCCGCAGAAATGCCGCCTCTCCTCTTTGTCAGACAGATGAATGGTGGCTCAGCATGCTGTGGGAACCCAGGCTGTGAATCTGCCATACTGCAAATGTGCTGTACAGGCAGTCTATGGCAAAAGCACCGCTCCCACCTCTCAAAAGAAAAAGTATGTTTTTGCAGCATCACAGTCTTTATGGACTCATACCCAGATGGTATCAATGCCACGATTAATCCAAAAATTGGAATATAATCCCACAGGTATGTGAGACTTTAGCACCTAAAGGGGTTTCAGCTTTCATCTTAAAAACATGAAGAAGAAAGACCCTAAATGCTTAACATATGCCCACAAGAAGGACAAACAATTTAACATCAGGAACTTTTATGACCAGCGTTACAGTTACAAAGCTAGAACAAAGAGGATTTTGCTCTCCTTCAACTGCCAGCCCAGCTCAGGTTACATTAACCTGACTTTCTGAGCACTGAGTGCTCTAGTAAGACAGTTTTTAATTAGAAGCAATATTGTTCCAACTTAAATATAGAAACCTATTTAGTGATTTCAGTATGTGGATGTTCAAGGACTATTTGCTTGGAATTACACTGGGATCCTGCACAACACTGAAAGGGATTATCCCAAGTGTAGTAGCCAAAATAGCAAAGTCACCTTCATCGTTCTCTCTTTCTAATAATTGCTCCCTTCAATTCATTTTTTTCTTCTCAGACATATTTATGATGAATTTTTACTTATTTATGTATTGGAAATCAACTTACACATCTGATGCATCTCGTGCTGTAGCCTAGTACAGTATAGCAAATTTTCGGAGAAGAAACAAAATGCATGTGTGCTTATGTGAATACATAAATAAAGACAGTTGCTGGTCAAAACAAGGTAATGAAGAAATTTCTTTCCACACAAATAAAATACAATTTATAAAATGCCACTTTCTAATGGCCACTTTGAGGAAAGGTATTTATTATTGAAAAATACATGATCAGGAGAGAGTATAAAACTCTGGGATAACACATTACCATAAAGAAGCTCCAGACTACCCCACAGTCTCTTCATATGACACAGATCTCAAGATTTCTGTGACAACAGTCCAAGATCTAGAATTACAGTACAAGATATTTTGAAGGAGGTTAAGTAATTTGAAGCCAAATTATGGCTGGAGTCTGAAAACTTTTTCAAGTGGATTGCATGTGAGTGCTGGAAGAAACTTTGAGCAAGGCAGCAGGGAAAACAATTTGCTTGGAAATCCCTTCATAATCCACATTGTTTCTGACTTCCCAGTTTACCAATCGCATGCATTCTGCTTAGAATTAGTTATGGACTTGTGATCTTCATCCAGCATATTATTCAGTCTCCCCAAGGGTTAAAACCTCGAGGGACACTCAGAAACAGTTGGTGCAGAATTATCTTGTAGATTTCCTTGAGAGGAGCAAGGGACAGTTAACCCCACCAGCAGCACACAAGCTTTCCCCTTGTTACACTACGCAGCCACATTTTTTCACTTTGGTCTGTTGAACCCAAACCTATGCTTTGCTCTTTCAGCACAAGAGAGGCCTCCTCAGCCTTTCACAGCATATGGTGTGATCAACTCATCAGTTTACCTTAGCACCTCTGCCCAAAAACACTGAAGTATTATCAGGAGAGCAATTTCCATGACCCTCCCAAGCAATGGGCACACAAGGACCTCAAATTTCTGTAGAAGCATCTGCTGCACAGCGTAAAACCCTATCTTCAGCCGTATGTAAAGGGGGTAGATATTTTATTTTATGGAATGTGGTTAAAGGTGCCATATGTACTTTTAAAACCTGTATTTAAGGACAAGAGGAGATCTCCCTTTCAAAAAGCATATAGATATTTACCCGTAGCAGTGGAGGAAGGCTCAGTAACTGCTGTACCTTACAGGCTGTATTAATCCTTTGTCATTAAAGAGATTACATGCAAGCTCAGAAAGGGGTCTGTTACCATAACTGCTTCTGGACAAAAATGTAACATTTTAGTATCTTAATTAAACATTTGATATAGAGCAATAATGCTTTACTTTCAAATATTTCTACAAATTCTCACATAGTTTTTCAATTCTATTGTATTTCTTTTATAAATTAACAACCCATTTCTTTCAAAATAAAATTGTCTACTTTGTGGACATGCCAAAAAATAAACACATCCGATATGAAGCAGTAAGGAAATACTGTTCGACATATGGATATGCAAGGAAGAAGTCATTCACTTCTGATAAGGACAGTGCTCTGACCACCAACATTAGAACAGACAGTGAAGCCGGGCATTCTAACATCTTTCTTGTCCAAAATGCACCTTCTCCAATGTAGTAAACAATTTTCCTAGTAGCCAACTAGGAAAAGAGAACTAAAAAATGATTTTTAAACCATCACACAAGTTTGGATCAAGTCGAGGTGAAGATGTACTTCTTGTTTACAACAGTATTTCAACAGGTAATTAGTAATAACCAATGCATGTTAGTGATTTTCCTTCCCCTTCCAAAGTTAAAAAAAATTTCAACTATGGACATTATCCAATTTTATATCTAGGGCTAATTTAACAAGCTGAACAACTGACTGCTAAATCACTATCTATTAAGTAGAACAGTATAGGCAAGAATGACAAGAATACAACACTCTGCATGACTGAACACAATAAATAGCAACTTCACGCAGCAAAACTGTGCTCTTTCAGCAAGGGTAAAAAGGTGAAGATTAATAAAGGAACCACTTTATTTTTCAATTTGCAGCTTTAGCAGTTAAAAAACAATAATATGAAAAGTGGGTGTTTTAATTATTGCACACCTTCCACAACATTCATTGTATTTTTCTTCTGCAGAAACTTCTAATATTAGACAACAAATAAATATTGTACAGGGTAAGATATTTTTTCAGATAATAAAAGTAAATAAACAATAGAGACTTCTCCTTAATATCTCTACTACTGACATGAATTTCAACTTTTTGCGAAGCCCTAATCTCTCCCCACTATCTCTCAAGTAAAGTAATTTTTTGGTAAGCAAAAATTATGACAACCTTTACTGAGATGCACAGAGTAAAGGGAGAAATGACAGAACACAAAACCTAGAGCCATTATTTGTAATAAAGGAAAAGATCTACAGCAAAATTTCCCATCCCAATGGTTATCTTGAGAGGTGTGAGGATTTTTCCTGGCCTCTCCTCATGGCTGCTCAGTCAGCAGTGAGGAAGGCTTACTTACACAAAGTACTCCAACTGGATTAGACCTGGCAGAAGCTGTCACAGTCCCACGCCTGCACCCACCCTTCACTCCACACTTTGTTCCCATGGTTTAAATATTTACCTACAAGTTTAAAAGTCTACAGGCCACTCCCAGGACCTCCATGACTTGCTCCACTGCTCTATCATATCTAGACTGCATGCTTTTTATGGAAGAGGGACTGTGGAATTATTTACCTGACATGTCAGCTGTCCTGTCATCAGGTGATGCAATGAATAAGCCACACTGCCATCAATCCCTTCTTGTAAATTGAGGATTCAGAGGAAAGTATTATGGTTACCTTTAAAAAGCAACTAAAACACTAAAAATTGCACTGACATTTAACTCAGCTAGATACTATACTACAAAAAAGAAAATTATTCTAAGTGAAGCACTGTGATTCAGTCAGAAATATATGATCAGTGTGTAACACTATAAAGTTAGGTAGGGTACTAAATGCTTCCTCAAGCATTTCTCTCTAACCTGATTTTTGCCAGAAGACAAATTTTAGATGTGAGATAATCCTTTTTAAATTCAACGTATTATTAACATTTTTAAAAAAGTTTATGTAAGATCTCTAACAAACTTGTTTGATATTGATTCTCACTGTGTGAAGGTCCTGTGTAAGAAGGACTGCTCTGTGGAATAAGTACACAGACTTCTTCACACTCTGCAGTCCTACTCATAATTAAAATTATCACTAAAGCAAATTGGATACTTACTATAGTCATATAATAGCTTATACAGAAAATAGAGTTACTGCATTTTCTACTGAGATCTGTTTATATTAGTAGGCTGCAAATTGTTAGTTAAAATAAACTCAGTGCTCAGTAAACCAGCATCTTCATTGTCCTTTGAGTTACCAATCTCAAGTGCCTTACAAACACAAAAGTCACTCCAAATCATCACCATTACTTCAAGGCAGCAATTCTTTAAACAACATTTGAGTAAGCATTAATACGCAAACAAGAAATCCACCTCACTGCTGCACACAGTCAGCTGTCCTGTTACTGTCTGTTCTTTCCACAGGCAACACACATACCAAGGCAGGGAACAAAACATTACTTTCTCACTCCATTAGATATTCTTAATTATTTTTTAAATACATATAAATACTTTTGGTCTTCATAAGAGACAAAAAACTGATCTGGGAACTTCCCCAACCACACAACCCCTGCACAAGCTGCTAGGAGGTATGCTTTTACACAACACTGTACCTATGCACATCGTGATTCCCAATGTCAAAAGTCATCCACTTCCTCAGGAACTATAATCTGCATCTTTCATTCTAGTAGGACATTTACATATACAGTACTTCCAGCAGCCATTTTCCTACACTAATTGTTTTTCTAATAAAAATTTCCTTATTTCTCTCAAATGTGATCTTAATTCAGTGAGGCACTCCTGCTTAGAAAAGCAGTTTGGGTATGGGATTGTTTTGGTTCTGCTTACTTTGTGCCACTGATGCAAATATAGAGGTTTTGTATGTGAATTAGGACACAGAGACAAACTTCGGATGAAAAAGAAGTTGTGAGTTTAATGAACCAAGTTTTCCAAATACCCACTTAATTTAAAGCAGTTACTTGCATTCTCTGCACAACCTTGTGGCATGCAAATATCAAGTGTGCTTTGTGATTTTTTTCTTTTTAATGGCTTTAGAGAAGAAGCCTTTTCCTTTTAAGAGATTGTTAAAAGAGGTCATACATCCAGAACTGCGTTGCTCATTTAGAAGACCCAATCCCACAATCAATCAGATTTTACAGACTCTTGTGTCCGTTATCAAATCTTATTAGGGAAAACAGTGTTCCCAAGAAGAAATAAGGATCTGCCTGCAAAGACGTAACTGCAGGGCGAAGACCAGAGCTGTCATCTGGTGAGCACTGGCTTTCATTATAGTGCAAGAATGTTATCTCCTCTGGATAAACAAAAATGTTTCCTCTGGCTGGAATGACACCCTTTTGAAAATGTTACATTACCTCACCATAGATTTAATTGATGTTGCTAATCGGGAAGAAAACAAAAAAATATCTTAGAATTGATTATGAGACATGTCTAATTACAAAAGAGCGTAACATGGTACAATATCATAAATTAAAGGACAGAATTCTGCCTTAAAAGGTCCTCCATACAAGGGACACCAGAAGTTAAATTTGAACACCAGAGGAAACAATCCTTTTTGTTTTTTTTCTCAACTGACAAAGACATTTTCTCCACATTTCTAACTCTGTCAAATTAAGTATTTTTCATTTTTGTTTGGTATTTACAGATAGAAACTGACAAGCCAAGTAAGATTCATTGTTTTCTTTCCTGTACCTGACTGCCTTTCCCAGTAGGGTAAGGAATGAATATTTCAGTGCAAAATCAGGAAATGAGAGCAGAAAAATGAACAGGGACAGGCCGCTTTGCTGCTCTTCCGAACACTGAATAGAAATACTTTCAGCGTAACAAATGTTGGTTTAGGTTTAAAGCAATCTCCTAACAAAAGAGAACTCTCTTAGAAGAACTTGTTCCAATACCTTCTTCCCTGAAAGACAATCCAGGATTTTTGCTATGCTTGCATTTGTTTTATTTTTACAATGAAAAATTAGAAATGCTACAAAAATTGTGGTGCTCCACGTGAAATATCAGAATAGTTGAAATACAGTGTAAGCTGAATTCTTCTACTATCTCTAATACTGAGTGACACAACACTTCAGTGTCATATTATTTGAAACCCTTTTCTGTAACATATTTTCAGTGTTTATGACACCTGGATAAGTTACACAGCTGCTGGCATTAATTCAGCAGCAATTACTGCTTTTACAGTTACTGTCACCTTGACACTAGCAGGTGGTTTTGAGTTTAATTTCATTCAGTCCTGACTGGTGGCTGAGCCAAGTCAGTTATGAATTATCTGTTCTACAAGGTGAGGAGACAGTTAATAACATTCCTGGAAACAAGCACTGTAAAGAGTCACATCAGCATGGTAGCCAGTACCAACAGAAGGAGCCCAGTAGACTTCATTTAGGACCTTCACAACTGTAGTTGTATTTATTGTAAACCCAGATCCAGAAGTGCCAAGAGCATATTTTGAGCATTTCCCCCAGGAAACAGTCTGGGTTCAAGACCAACTTGCTAGCTCTGGGCCAGCCCTGGTCCTGCTGGACCTGAGCGGAGCACACATGAAATGCCACACCAATGCACGAGCCCACCTCCAGCCCAGGGCTGCGCCCAACCTCATGTTTTCCTACCAGGCTACAGAAGAGGACAGTGCACTAAAAACGAGTGGCTCCACTTGAGGCTGCACCTACAGTGGTCAAAGACAAGCCAGAGCTGATCAGCAGGACTGCACATGCTGACACCAGAGTCAGCATCATGCTCTCGAGTTTTGGGAAGGCTTTCCAGTTTGAAAGCATAGCGTCAGACCCAAAGCACCTTTGCCCATCTGTACCACTTTGCTCAGAGCTAATAAGCCTCCCCTCAGTCCCCAAGGCCAGAGGGTCACTGATGGCCGAGCAGAGCAGGCATGGCTCTCCTGGGGTTGCACTAACCTGGAGCTCAGAGGCTTGGCTGGATGCAAGAAGTTTCCCTACAGAGGCAAGGGGGTGCTTCTGCACTAGACACCCCAAAGCATCCCACACTGCCTGTGCTGCCCGAGCCAAACCCAGCAATGGGGCCATCCCAGGCACAGCCAGACCCAGACAGAGAAGAGCTGACTATGAGCTGGAAATCTACATTGGCACCAAGTCTGTAAAAGCACCATGAAGGAAACAAAGTGTGCTTTAGCTCCTTTACAAAGCATGGCTTGTCACACCTTCACATGAGAATATTGACCAGACAGAGCACCATTTAATTTTATTGAGAATTTAAGTCACTCCCTCCCTGGAGATCAGCAAATGCAACTGGTCAGGTTTCTATCCCATCGGGATGCCAGCAGAGGGAGCACAAGTGAAGCTGTTACTCAGCAGAGCGCAGGGGCATCTTGGGGTTAGATGTCAGAAATCCCAGGGAAAGGGCTAAATTTAAAACAACTTAGTTTGGTAAATAATCTCAGATGCTCCCCTCTCATTAAAATTCTCAAAGCAGCACTAGTTTTCATACAAATCTCTCCCCCACATATATAAACAATATCACAGCTGTATACAGCAGGAGGAATGTTTAATTTAAAAATATGCCAGTCTGCAGCCATTCCCACAGTCCTGCTCAGCAGCTACCGTCACACAGTGCTGGGCTGGAACGTGTTAAAAGGCTTTCAGTGAAAGTACAGTGAAAATACAGATCCTGTAGTAAAAGGGGACCTTTTATCCCAGTCTAAGGCTGAAACAGCCACAGGGTAGTATTTATAATGAGATCTTCAGTACAGGGATCCAAAGCTTGTATTTAACACATCTGTGAGAGCAGCAGGCATCAGAGTGCTCAAACCTTGCAAAAACTCTAGGCACCCAAGATGACGTGGCAATTCAGGAAGGTGCACATAAGTTCCCAGCTTCTGAAAACTGTGATTGTGGAAGTATGCAAATCTTACTGGAGACAGCTTGCAACAACTCTAAACCTGCAAACTGCTGGAGCAGTACATGTCTTTTTCACAACTTGAGGAAATAACAAACGTGGGTAAGCTTTTAAATTTGTACCGCCCTTTCCAGAATACTCCAGTATGCTGGTCACCAGCTTGTAGAAGCAAATCCACTTTAAAAAGATGTTTATTGCAAAAATTAGATTACATTTTTGGGAAAAGAAAAAAATCCCTTCTTCTATTCAATTAGCCTTTTTTGTTATGGTTTCACAGATGGCAAGAAAATTAATTTTCTTTTCTAGATGATTATTGTACCAAAGAAGACACACAGTACCATGAAGAGTTCCCCCCATAGAAAAGACTGTAGAGAACTTAATCAAATGGAAGTAACTGGATTAGTGAGAGATTTCCAGATTTAATCCAAATGTACATAGCAACAAGCACAAAACCCCTCAAGTTATCAGCAGTAGCTAACACATAATTACTTCAGTTGTTTTTTAACTAAAGAATTTCTAAGTAGATATATTGTGTTCAAAAACCTTATTTTGGGAAGGCCAGTAATAAATGATACAAACTAACATAAAGAAGGCAAGGCATAAAACAAAGAAATAGTAATGTACAGTAACTTATACACATCTGATTTGCACTTTAAAATTCGAAGGAATTGCTAAATAACTGCAGAATTAAAAAATCATAAAGGAAGAGTTTGTTCCAGTTATATTTAGTTATTTCCTTTTGTGCTATTCATGTGTATTTAAGATTGCTCACACAGACATAAACTCCAAGAACTATTTAACAGGAAGAACTTTGAGACCACAAGAGAAAAAGTAACTGCTAATATATCTACTAATGTCAAGAAAGCATTAATTTTTTTAAAGCTTATGTATACTTGTGCAATTAAAAGCTTAGCTACAACCCATTAGTACCTGGAAAGCTCATGAACTGACCATTTAATAATATCTCTGTTGTAATAATTCAAGAAAAAGTGGTGATTAATGTAGTAAACAAACTTTAATGATTGCCTGTAGTAAAAGGAATTTGTTAGCTATAAAAGCCTTTGAGAATTCTAGAAGAGGATATTAACCCACTGGATATGTATTAACACTATGGTATGTTCTGCTCTGAACAACATGCAGAACTGTAAGAGGCACCATACAACTGCAAAACTGAAAGATGAACAGACACTGTGACTAAAAAAACTCCTTCCCAAGATCCCTCCATCCCCAACAAACAAACCCCCCTCAAACTTGGGGAAGTCCAACATTCAAATGCTTGGATGATGTGGAGAGATACTGTCAGCCCTAGAAGCAACTTGCAGACTAACAACAGGCATAGATGTCAAAAACACAAAATACGTCACATATTTAGCACTCAGGTCTTCTGCAGTTAAGGAAGATGATACGTGTATTTGAAAATATATTGGATGTGAGTAAACATGAATGGAATTTAAAATATGGCATATACAATGGAAATTCATTATATTGTGAAGAGATACAGAAAACATCTGGATGTCATCTTAGAGGTTTGTGGTTTTCCTGATTAAGGAAACAGCTGCCTTAGTAAAATTACTCATATCCACCAGTAATGAAGAGTATCTTTTAGCACAATTCCTCTGTTAAGCCACAAGCATCTGCTTCCTAATTTTCTTTTTATTTAGACTTGTGTACCCAGCCCAAGTGCTGTAACAACAAATTTAAATAGTGGCTTCATTCTACATCTTGCAAGCTATCATATCTAAACAAAGAATAGCACTTTGCATATGAAACTCTCCTTTCAAGCAGGTGACTGTTGAGAGGTGATTTGCAACACCATCTGTGTGAAAGTAGGGGGTGGGGTGGAGGAGTCTAATAAACTTTGCATGGTGAATCAATAATTACATCCTTAATGTAGCATAAAGTGCTAACAGAAGATTCATTCCTGGCCTTGTAAATTCGACTGTATCTTTTAATTCTAATACCATTAAGTGATTAGAGTGATGCCTTCACTCTAAAGTACGCTCCTAGATCACAGTGGCAGGTACAGAAAAGGCTAAAATCACTCTGTGTATCTAAAGGATATTCTGTGTGCTTTTTAATGTTAACGGCAAATGGAGAGTTGTTTGTTTCAGCCAGTGCTACATGATATTTGTAAGTTTGTTCCAGCTGTTAATGGAAAGAGTTTTAAATGATGCTTATCAAATATACAAGTATAACAACGTGAACAGGATACCAAGTATACCTACTTTAATAGTTCTGCTCTTTTTTTCTTTTCTAACTTCATTTACTCACTTTAATATTTTACTCCAACATCAGAATAATTGCTTAATGAAACAACTCCCAAGACTTGGAATCAAAAGGGTCCTAGGACAAAAGGGTCCAAGGCACAGGATCTCCCATATTCTGCCATCTTTCTTGAACCGACCATTAGCAAATGGATACCTGCAGAGCAAACCTGGTCAGCTCTCCAGACTACTCTGTTTTTTTGCTCAGGGCCCCCTCTAAAGGGCAGTCTTCCTGAATCACCACACAGTCTCAATCTGACACCATCACAGGTATTTTAAGTCACGTATTTATATCACTCAGAGGCCAGTCCTCAAATGGTTAAAATTTATACTGAATGTCCTCAGACCAGGTAGCACAGCATAGCTCTTCTTCAGCCAGCTCAGGGTTTGTTCCTTCTGGAAAGAGTTACTCCTGTTGCTGTAGAGCAATTGTTGTGGGTCTGCAGTGGTAGTACCATGGCCCTAAGAAAGGAAAGTTTACCTTTTCCCTGTGGCTTTCAAGTAAAGTGCTCCAGATAGCCAAGGGGCTATGTTTTCATGAAGCTGTGAGTAAAAGTTCACAGAATCACAGAATGGTTGAAGTTAGGAGGAACCTCTGGAGGCTATCTGGTCCAACACCCCTGCTCAAGCAGGGCCACCTAAAGCCAGTTGCCCAGGACCATGTTCAGACAGCTTTTGAAGCTGTCTCCATCTCCATGGGTGGAGACTCCACAATTTCAACCTGTGCCAGTGCTCAGTCACTCTCACAGTAAAATCGTGTTTCCTGATGTTCAGAGAGAACTGCCCATGTTTCAGTTTCTGCTGAAATTATATATACATGCTATACATATATTGTGACACAGCATTAGGGCATGTACAGGGCAGTGTCACAGTATAGTCCTAAGTGACTTTTGTCCGAGCTATAACTTAGTAGACACTGGAACAAACTATTTATCAACAAGTCTCCTCTTGTAAGGTAGTAGTGGCTTGCTTTAGAAAGAAGTAAATAATAAACTAGTAAGAACGACTAATAACCAGCAAACTACATGCAATGCAGGTGACAAAAGGATTATGGTGAGGAACTGTCCTAGTTTTGGCTAGAATAAAGTTAATTTTCTTCTTAGTAGCTGGTATAGTGCTATGTTTTGGATTTAGGATGAGAATAATGTTGATAACACACTGATGTTTTAGTTGTTGCTAAGCAGTGTTTATACTAAGTCAAGGACTTTTCAGCTTCTCATACTGCCCCTGCCAGCGGAGGCTGGGAGTGCACAAGAAGCTGGGGGGAGACACAGCAAGGACAGCTGACCCAAATGAAACCAAAGCAATATTCCATACCATATGACATCATGCCCAGCATATAAACTGGGGGGGAGCTGGCTGGGGGACACTGCGGCTCAGGGACTGGCTGGGCATTGGCCAGCAGGTGGTGAGCAGTTGTATTGTGCATCACTTGTTTTGTATATTCTATTATTATCCCTTCCTTTCCTGTCTTATTAAACTGTTTTTATCTCAACCCACGAGGTTTTGGGCTTTTTTTTTTCCCCCCAATTCTATCCCCCATCCCACTGCAGGGCAGGGGTGGCGGGGTAGTGAGCAAGCTGCTGTGTGGTGCTTAATTGCTAGCTGGGGTTAAACCACAACAGGAACAAAACGGGATGAGAACACAAACTGACAAGTTTGAATACCGAAGTTTTAAAAACAAGTCATGATGTTGAGCACAGAATTACAGAGTTCCAGGCTCTACACAGTCTTCATTAAGCACAAAAAGCTTAAGGAGTCTCATTTGCATTAAAGTTTACTCCTTTACCAGAGATCCGCTGTTCCTCTTCATGCATGGGCAACTCCACTGGCCCTTAATTTGATGTGTTCACGGATACAAAAAGAATAAATTAAAAACTACTCTTTTAGAGTGTTTCTTCTACTCTTTAAGCATATATCAGATATAATGAGTATTTGCTGAAAATTAATGTTGTATATTAAGGCTGTCCCATGTTTAAAGAGTAAAGCACTCTTTTAACCTTTATACTAGGATTGAAGCTGACACAGGAATTTCCAGATTTTGTGATCTCAGACACTGGAAACATCATAAATATCTTAAAAAGCAGAATGATCACAAGTACAAAGACAGTGCCAACTGTCACTCTGTAAGATTTACAGCATGGATCACTTAGGAACAAGCCATTTGATCGTAAAACTCTCTCGTTGATCTTTCTCTGCCACCAACAGCTACAAACTACTTCTGTTTCACTGTTACATATACAGAAAAGTAACCAAGAGTTTTACCTGTTCCAGCCCTAACGTTTCAGTGGTTTCTCAGATTACAAGTAAATGTTGGTAACTGTCACAACCGCTAACATCATAGAAACTACTTCCTTCATTTGTTTTGGTAAATTCCATTAAAAACAATGGTATCAAAAAGGTGCCATTTGGGTAAATTCAGCTTGGATTTGCACCTGTGCAAACAGCTTAGCTTGACTCCATGACAGGTAAGTTTTGTAACACTAGCAGTTGCATTGATGATGCATTCTTAAATTGTTATTTTTCAGGGGAGAGGAATATGTTAAAATTCGCATACTCTGCAGATTCCTTCCTCCACAATACCTCTGACACACCATCTAGCTGGCTTTTTATGAAAATAATGTAACAAGAAAGAACTTCTTTTGTATAGCAGGAAAAGATGATGGTTTCTTAACTCAGTGCTTGCTTTCTTATTGTTCAGATTTCTCTGAAAGACAATAGTGACTGAATTGTCTGATGAATAATGGGCACATCCAAAACAAGCCTAAATAAAGTGCTTGTGTATTTTCCTTAAATTAAATATAAGAAATGTGAACTCTCTTGTAGTTCCTTTTATGTAAGCCAAACAGGAGTCTTCAAGAGAGAAGAACTATGATTTAAGAAGCTGCTCTTATGTTGTAAGTTAAATCATCAGGCAGACTAATTCAATTCCTTTCTGTTTACTGTAAGACTATTTCTCTTACTGGACAAGCCATAAAATATAAGGAGGCAAGCAGACATTTCCAACTCTTGAGTCAGAAACAAGTGCTCTGACTGAAGAGCAGTGCTGCCAGCAAGTCATAAATTTATGAGCAATTCAGCTGCTTCTCTATTCCCTGCAGCTAAAACTTTTTACAGTTAAACCTCAAAATCATTCCTATAATTAAACAGCCATAAGACGTTCTCTCCAAAGATTAACATTATTTTTGAATGCATTGTATATTTGGAGGAAATAACAGTTTGAAGTATTCATAAAGATTTCAAGTATGCATATTAGCACATATAGGTATCATTACACTGCTTTCTATACCCCCACATGAAGCAAGAGGAAAGAAAAAAAAAAGACATGACAGTCGTGTAAAGTCCCGCTGTTTTTACCAAAACTCATGACATGGCTTTAGTGTTTTATTTTACTCTTTGACTGAACACTTCACATAGCCATTCCTAGAGAGAATACTTTGCACATTTCACTAAATTATTTTTATATTTGATGGTATGTAAATTAAAACATTACAGTACCTTAACTGTAATTTCAAGTTGGAACTAGATATAAAAGAAGTCTTAAAAGTATGATTTAGAAAAGGGGCATCTTAGCACCAGCTACACTCATTACTTCTATCACCAACTGTCATAGTCCATCAAGAAAAAATTGGTTGAGCAAGTTCCCACTACCTCAGTAAGTCTTTACTTTTGGCCTTGGGTCAGTTAATAACCATATTAACTTAACACACAACCTTCAAGCAAATCCGAAAGGCTGATGGTATTTAACATTGGAGTAAGTCTGCCCAGATGTTCTGAGTACCATCCCCATAGTCTCCTGCAGCAGAGTGGCAATGTTTGCCCAGAGCATCTCAGCAGTTATCGATCTTGCCTAGAATCAGGAAGATTATTTGTTCTTCCCTTCTAGAATATAAATGGCAATAAAAGCAACTCTGGAGAGAAAAGACTGAGCACAGACTGAACGATATTTGTAAGAGACACCCTACAAGCAGCAAATGCTGATGAGAAGGTTTGAGTTATTCACTGGTTTTGCATGATAAAAGGAAAAAGATTGAAATTGTCTGTATACTATGAATAGTGTTTTTAAGAACAAGTTGGGGAAAATAGCATCCTTTAAGAAACAGCATTGTGAGCTGCTGACTTTGTTCTGCAGCTGTTGGTTTGAAGAAAACAAAAAGGAGTTTTCAAAGAAAAATGGAAGAGAATGAAGTTCACAGCATATCCTTTTCACATAATGAACCTGAGGATCTACTGGACTGTGAAATTATCTAGTCATGCTTGCAAAAATCAAGGACAACTTGCCCCCCAAGGGACAACATGACTTTAAAGCACTAACTGGACTGAACCAGCTTCCCAAAACAACTAGTGTGGTTATTTTGCCTAGCCTGCAAAAGCAGATGACTGCCTAAAGGCTGAAGAAAAGAAACCAACCAGACACATCTAGTTCTTCAGATTAACTAGCTACAGAGCCTTTTTGGTGGTTCAATGCATCTGAATCATAAGAAACAACTGAACTGGCCCTTGACGCAAGAAGGAAAATCACTTTCTGTTAATTAAAGGTTGACTCTACTCCACTAACACTGTTGCTGCAGTGATCTTCCTTGTTTGCTTTAGAGTTTTGTCAGTTTACATAAGGCTGGTTTTTCTGGCTGTTAAAATAAGCTTTTGAGCCTTCATGTAGCTGAATGATGAGAGACTCCTCATACTGTACTGTCTTAATTAGCTACTATTTGAAGGAGTTACCAAGGTCAGGTGGGTTAATGTAAACAATCAAAGGTGTTGAGTGAAGAATATCAGAGCTGAACACATCAAACAAAATTCAAGTTCTTCAGAATATTTTACTACCTCCTGACCTCTCTTATATCTTATGCTTTACTAGAAAATTAAACAGTAAGATAGCTGACCAGCTGACCTGTGGGAATAGGAAAGTATAATACTTGTTGACAAAAGACTTGCAATGTAAACAGTGAGCTAAGAAACTGAATCTGCTGTTTAAATACATCCTAAACTATTTTTCCCTGAGAAAAACAAGGCTCTAGATACTACTCCTCTTTTTCACCTTTCAAATCTTCATGTAAGTGATTTTGTTCATCCTCTTCTCAGTCTTTGGCTTAAGAAAAGTTTGCAGTTTGCCTGTTTCTGTGCACTTAGCCCTATGCAAAATGAGCTCTTATATTCATTCATTTGAGGAAAACAAAGATTTGTCTTTCAAATGTTTCATGACAGCTCTGTTTAGGGGCAATCACCTGCCAGAAACCCAAATTCCCCTTGGCATCTGTTGTGCTGGAAGTGGCACAGGATTTTTCATGTGAACATCTTTTCCAAATTCCTTCTCAATCATTTGCACATAGGGTGCAAATACAGTCTGCGTATGGCAGAGGCAAGCTTTTGGCACTGGAGAGACAGGAACTGCACTACAACATTTATCAACGTTATTCAACTGTTGCATTTTTACAAACAAATGGCAAACAAATAGCATGTGGATTCCTGCAGTTTCCAAAAGACCTGGGAAACAGCTCCCTCCTTATCTTTCCTTTCAAATCTTTCAGATCTCTGTTGTTTAAAAATCATAAACAATAGATCCTGTCCCAAAAAATACACAGGCCAGTTAACACTCTCCATAAACTGATCCCAAGAGTTCATGCTAACTCAAAGCCAGTGAACCTTGTTTGTATCTGTTTCAGGTTTGATCTGCTGAACAAGGTCCAAAGAAGACTAAAACAATATCTGTTTTTTTCTGAAGCAAAGATGCCATTATCTGTACCTATTGCTGGAGGCATGAAAGGCATGTAAGAACAGCAATGATGTCTGCTTCTGATTTCAGGCATTCAATTTTCTCAACGATTTTCAGTTAGCTTGAAGCAGCAGGACTTGTATGTGGCACAAAGTGGTGTTTTGTAATGAATCTCTAATCTGATCTTTCAAACAGCAAATTGGATGAGGAACTTTCCCAATTTCATAATAAATTTCTATTCACTTGATTTAAGTATTTAAAATACTTAGAATTAATTAATGTGTACATATTCTTTAATAGAAGTAATTTAAATTTTTTCAAAAAGATACAAAAGTAGAAGGATTCTTTGCTAATGTCGGATTTGGGAATCTGACAGAATGCCTTAGTAGTTGCCAATAGAATGGAAAACACGGGAATATTCTGCTGGATGGTTTATGCATTTATCTTCTCTAAACCAATAAGGAGAGGACGCTATCATCTACTTAACTCTCAACTTAATGAAAAATATCCTCTGGATCAGACTCAGTCTATAGAGACAAAGCACAAAATGGAGTCTTATTTAAACCAGCTACACACTGTGAGAGATTTAGATGAAGAAATGAAGAGTTACTCCATGCCCAGAGTAAAATGCAGGTATAAACTATTTTCATTTATACTTAAAAAAAAAATCAGTACAATGATTCAATAACATTTATTACTTATTACCTAATTGAACTTCTATAATACATCCACAGAGAGAATATTTTATATAGCCTAGAATTAAAGGAGGGTAAATTAATGCTGACCTATTCCCACTGTCAGCACCAACTGAGATATTTTTATGTTGTTTTCATTTGCAGAAATAAGTCAAATTGTCAGCTGTAAGATTATACATAAGGATTATTCTTTAGATATGGATAGTGTATTTGCAACAATCCCAACACTGCTTGCAAATAGCTCCACAGAACCCTGTATTTAACCATATGTTGTACATTTACTATTAAACTTGCAGAACAGGACAATCCCACCCAACCCTTCAGGCAATATGTTTCTTCTCTCCTTTTACTCTTCTTTATTATTGCACTTGCATTTGGTGCTGCAAAATGACAGAACTGAATACTGAGATAAATGAAAGAGAGAAATGTCTTGGAAACTGAACTTCTTTGCAGAAGCATGGTGACTCTGGACAGACTGTTAATAGCATATCATTTCTTCTGTATAGTATATTAACCCATATGCAAAGAATTCTTCTTTTGGGTCTATCTAGAGCTGCTGCTCAAAAGGAAAGCACCCACACTAGTATTTCTGGTAGACATGCCCTCTCCAACTGTTCTGTAGAACCACAATCAAGTGAAACTGCAGGAGCTGGTTGAGAGCCAAATCCTCAGAACAAACAAACCAGCTCTCTCTCAGCTGCTTGAATTCTACTTAATAATATAGCTCGTGAGCTCATGTCAAAGCTGTTACAATCACAATCAGATATTACTTAGCTCTCATTATCATCCATTCTCCGAACAGTTTACCAGCTTTAGCATCAGACTATCGTAGTCCGGAGGTGAGCAGGGATTTTTTTTAAATTAATGTAATTACCAATAAAGCTCTTTGGTTTAATTATTTCTAAAGTCAACACCTGAATGCAAAAACATGTCAAATAAGTTTGCCATGGGACAAACCAAACTTCTTCTTGTTTTAAAAAAACTCCCCAAACTCCTTTCAGTTGTGCAAAAGGGAAACCACTAAAAGCGAAGAATGTGGTTATGTACAGTTCAGAGTTCTAAACTCATGCTTCTCAGACAAAAATCAGGACTCTGGCTCCTGGTTTCATAGTAGGCTTAGTTATGGCAGCTGCAGCAGGCTATCACTGCAGCTCCTCTGTACCCCTGCTGTGGGATATTCATGCTGATGACAGACATCTGAAAGAGGAACATACCCGCTGCTGAACTCCAGCAGACAGCAATTCACTGAATTAATGTAAATTGCCACTATTTTCACTTTACATTACTAGGGTAGCCTGAACGTCTTTATTATGAGGCACAAAAACTGTTGGTGATAGCAGTTGATTGCGGGCCTGGTGTACAGGTGGCAGAGGCTTCACAAGGCTTCAGGTACTTAGAGCTCAGTAAGAGTTCCCAGCTGTGGTACCAGTAACTTCAAAGCAGAGAGGGAAGAGAAGGAAAACCGAGAAGCAAAATATGAATTAAGTACAAGACTGGAAATCACCATCTCTGCTACCATTCTTTGAAGTTTCCTCAAAATTATGTGTGGGGCCAGCTTGAAAGGCAGAGTTGCACAAAGCAGCTAAGCAAGTAGCACTGGGAGAAAGGGGACAGAAGTATATTAGGAACAAGGAAGCTTTTGGAACCTATTTAACAGAGATGGGTTTCATCAACAGAGACAGTATAACTGCACTGCAGGAACTTAAGAGACAGAAATAGAAGACTGAAGGGTAGCCTGCTTGCAACAGCAGAAGAACAGTCTACATCAAAGAAAATCTTAGGAGTCAAGGTTATCTCCAGAATGTGAATCCAAGGGGATTCTGTAGTACATTTTGATGCAGCTTGCACAGAAAGAGAACAGTGTTAGATCTATTAAAGTTGGTGAAGAGACTGAAATACTAATGGAGATTACAGATTGTGATTGTGGGAAACAGAGGAGATTTTAAATCCTTCTCTGTCCCTGAGTAGGCTGTTAAGTGCTACCTCAGAGAGGATATAAACCATGCTTTTATACACTGTAATGACAGCTTCTTGCACAAACTCAGAGTCTGTAAGATAAAATGTAGCTCCTGACTTAGTTTGACATATTACTGTCTAACAGGGGCCACATGCTTCAATTCAACATGCTGTTATAAACAAAAAGGTTCTTTGGTACTTTGGTAATGTTTAAGTGTGGAAAGATTATCAAGAAGACCAGCTGAAATGAACACAGAAAGGAACAGCCAAATGGGTAAAATGCTTGGAGATGACTCGGAGGATAAACTATGAGGTTCAAAGTCACAAGATTCTCAAATCAAAAGGCTCAGATGACTTCCATCTTCTGTTGGTGTGATTGTAAAGAAGGTAATTAAAAACAAAAATATATTAAGTCAAATTAAGGAATACAGAAACTGATAATGTCTGACAAGTTAAATGAAAAATTATTAATTCAGGCTAAAAGTAATTTTTGAAGAACAAGTTTTTAAAGTTAAAAAAAACCAAAAAACACCAAAAAAAGACAAACATGAGGCCTGTTAAGAGAGGTAGGAGGAACAATTAAGAGATGTGTATGTAAAAGAGCACAGTGTATGAAACTAAGCCGTTGCAGAAAAGCTAAATCTGCCCCAGTGTTCAGTCTTGAAGAGTCTAGGCAGGTTCCTATGCAAGGAGATTCTTAAAAGGACAAGCCTAATGCACTGTCCCCGTATGGAGGCTGGACTAGATGACCTCTTGATGTCCCTTCCAAGCTGAATGACTCCAGGACTCTATGAAATACTGAAGTTAAAAAAAATCATCAATTGATAAACATTAGACAAATCATCAAGATCATTTCAGAGCTCTAAAGGAACTAAAACATGACACCACTGAAGTACTGATGTATCACTTAAAGTAGCAGCAGATGGATGGTAGGTGGCAAACAGGACCCAAATCTGAAAACAGGGCTGCAGAAAACTACAGGCAATTGCAGTCTTCCAGTTTCTACCAAACTGGGAATTCTACTGCTAGTCTGTGAAGATGATTAAGGAGGAGTTAAGTGGCATTCACACAGAAGTGATCAAGCTGATACAGTATGCCTGGAGTTTCAAACAGCATTAGAAATCAAGCTTCAAGTCATAAAAGGAAAAGTCCTCTTGTTAATTAATGTCAAGTTAAGTGAAAGGAAGCAGGAGATAAAACATGGGGTCAATTCTCACACTGGTGAGATAAGATCCCCAAGGCATCTATACTGGAACATTCCTGATTTGCAGAAATAGGCCAATACCTTTGTGTAGGTGACAAACTTCACCCTCCTACTATTCAAGATTGCTAAATGATGAGTATTTTTTTTGTATTTATGGAATTCAAATATTCTCTATGGAGGGAGACCTCTACAAGAGAGGGAGAGCCAGATAAAAATAGCTACAGCTAAATTCTGGAGAATGTCTTAGCAAGATATGAAGTCAGAATGTTTTGTGGTCAGCCTGGCAAAGGCAGCTCTAGATCAATAGCATCAGCATCATTATTTCATGTCTGCTCCTCATTAATAAGACAGCACTACCATCACTGATGGATGGTTGTTTTAAGTGGGCAATGATTAGGTCTGAAGTCAGACAGGAGGCCAAGATCATCAAGTGAAGTTGAATAGTGGCACTGTAACTCCTATTCTAAATGCAGATATAAACTAATTAGGTGATATGTCATCACTTTTCTTTTTTTCCTTCTTTTTTTTCTTTTTTACTTCTAATTAACAGTTGGTAGAGAGTAACAGATGAAACTAAAAGTCCAACATTTATCACCATGAAGAACAGTTTGTTGTGTTTTCTTTATTCCTTCATCCTGATCAGGATAAATTTGTGTTCCTTCAAACAGGATATACTGCCAGAATAAAAAAATTAAAATCTGTCACATTTCTGCTTCATGCCATGGAGAGAAATGGCAATATGAACATCATTATCAACTTTATTTTGTCTTCCTCCAGTGAAGACGATTATCTTTAGTCCTAGAAAAGAGAAGGTTATATTATGCAGGAAGAACAGCTGCTGAATCTAAAATATTTTAACTCTGGGGGAAAAAAAAAAACCTTACTCATCCCATTCAAAAAAAGGAAAAGCTTCAAAGGAATCTGGGAACTTACCATCTGGATCTGAAACTCACATGCTCCTTATTCACTTCAAGCATTTTGGATTTACTTTTTTGCTACTCATACAAACAGCGATTATTAAAAGCTTCTTCTATTTCTGCCTATGCAATGCATTCCCTGACTGAGGAACAAAACTTCAGGTAAAAGTGTCTGGTTATTACACAACTTTAGCAGTACCTATTGTAGTGGTTTAGCCCCTGCCGGGGTCTGAGACCACGCGGCCGCTGCCTCTCCCCCACAAAGGGAGTGAAATACAAAGCCCTGAGACTGAGATAAAGAAAGGTTTAATACAACAGAGCAACAGCAACACAACAAACAATAACAATAACAGTGATAACAATGAACAGAACAAAGTATATACCGATACAGCAAAGAGAGAACCGGCTGCACCAACCCACGTGATCACCGATTCTTCCCGTGCTGGCACCAGGATGTGACCTCAGCATGATATATGAATAACCCGGCTAGAGCTTCCCCCTCACTGCTGGGGAAACTTAACCCTATCCTGGCTAAACCAGGACACCTATAAGAACCAGATATCAGTAAACCAGAAGAGCTAGTCAGATCAATATTTAGGCTTGTATAATCTCTACAAGCAGTGCCATAGCAGTACCACGACTTTCAGCACCAGTCTCAGTTATTCCCAACATGAAGATTACAGTGCTCAGAAATAATGTTTGTCATCTCCATGAATTACAAGAAAGGTCTTAGCTGCTGTTAGAAGATACAGTGTTGTCCTCTTCCAAAAGTTAACAAATTATCTCCTTATATGATTACATTTGGAAGTGTGCTTTACACAAGAGAAAAAAAATTATCTGGGTCTGCAACACAGGGGATCTCGTTGCATGCAATACTCCTGACCAAGAATTTTACATCAGACTAGTAAGTACAGCAAAGCACTTGTAAAACAAATCTCTCTCTTACTAGACGTTTTATTTTCAAGTACAAAACCAAAAAGGGTTGCATACCAAGTTGCTTAGAAGAGGAATCACATGTCTACTAATGAATTCAGATTTAATTTAAACAAAAATATCAAGAAACTTTGCTAAAAAAATCTGTCCTGTTCCTATAGGTTAAGCTTACTATATTACAGGCTCTCCCAGATGCTTTTATACAAACAAACAAAAACCAATACTAGCAGTGCTTTAAAGGAGCCAGGTTCATTTTTAATAATCTCTTACAGCCACTGACTCATGGAAAAATACCAGGGAAGAATTCATATACAATATTATTACAAGGTACTTAAAAAAAAAAAAAAGAGTAGTCCTTAAAAAGTTACTCATCCTGAAATCAATTTTTCTGGTATTTGTAGCTGTTCTACAAGTGAAGTTTGACATTTGACTGTAATTCTTTCTAGCTTGGGTTTAAATAGTAATCATAAAATACAAAAAACAAAGTGACTTACAGTGTATGACACTCTTCTAGCACTTTTAGGTATTTCATATTAATTCTAGCAAGGCAGAAATTGTAGGAAGTTTAGAAGAATGCATCTCATAGCTCTATTAACAAGTGAGCACCACACGCAGTTATCAAGAGGCAAAGTATTCAATTTGTTCATTTTTAGAATTATTCACACTGGTGCCTTTATCTAAATGAACTATTATGTGAGCAGGATGTTTTAGGAACTACTCAGTATGATAGGATATTCTTTAATCATGATTAGTTAGACTTACAAATCATTATGGAACATACAATGTGTTGCAGCTTTGGATCATTACCCATGGAAATGTAATTCACAAGTACAAACAATAATTATTTCCATCACTCCTTTTACTGAAACGTAGCTTTCTTTAATTAGGTTACTGCTAAGTGAGCACAGCAAAGTTATGATTTTTAAATAGTTAATCTGATAAAGAATTAAATGAGCTTTTAACTAATAAAGCTTAATCTTTCAAACAGCCTGCATACAGGTTGTTCCACCTCCCTAGGAACGCCCACTAATATAATGGACTAATGGATGATTAAAGATGTATTTTCTATGGTGGCAGCCAGCCTCTGGGGCCCTCAGTCCTCTCCACACCTGTCAGCAGCACCAGTGAAGGACAGACCCATGCAACACAGCTCTGTTCTCAGAAGGGCTGCGTCCCACTCTTCCCACAGGCAGCAGCTGGCTATTGCTTCAGCTGGCTATTGCTTCAGCATCTTGGATTTAGGAGACAAATGGGGAAGTTTCCCCAAATCTGATAAAGGCAGAGTGTGCTGAGTTGCACTCTAAGCCACTAGGACAACTGTTAGTTTAAGAACATTGTTCTGTCTCAGACAGCAGATGTCTACCAAAGAGTATGAAAACCAGAGGCAAGCATGGACAGTGTCTTTCCCAGCCTGCGAGAGCTCAGGATCCTCCTTAATCGTACGTATCATCTTTGTGTTTAGAAACCCATTTTACTTTCATTAATTAGTCTGTCCATTTTTAGAATGGACATTAGCATCCAGTATCACCAATATTCCACTGCAAAGAGCTCCACTTAATTATCCATTGTGTGAAACACCTTCTTTTGTTTTAAATGTTTCCTCATTTCATTTGTACAAGAGTTTTTGAACACCAGTGTTGCTATCAATCTAGTCCAAGAGGTGGTGATAAAACTGCCTCTCTAAAGATGAAGGAATGGTTGAGAAGCAATGACTAGGTGTTATTTAGGAGAAACTATATGCACTGATTGAAAGTGAGACTGCGTATTAACAGACATGATATAAATCATCAACATATATATGAAATCAACAGCACCAATGACAAATGGTTCAGACGTTTCTTGGCAGACAACTGCCACTTGATGTAAAGGCTCACGTGCAGTCCTCTACCAGCTCATCGTCTGCCAAGAAGAGTCCTCTGCTTCTGTCAGAACTGGTTAATTAAAATGTAGCAACAGGTTACACTGGAAAAGTTCCCTCCTGTTTGCAAGAAGTAGATATGCAGTCAAAGATACAAGTGTTTAATAGCAGAAGGAAGAGCTTTCAATTCTAGACACCCTTAGATATGCTTATTTCTGGTTGCTAGTTATGGTAGGAGGACAAGTGATTTTCTTCAAAAGTCAGAGATGAAACATTAGGTAAAACAATATTTAGAAGATCAAGAAGCCAGACAAGCACCTCTCAAGTTTTTTCATTACTGTTAAGTGTGAACTTGAAATGGGTCTAAGTGCATTTTTTTTTCCAGAAAATTATGAGACAGTTAAAATACAAAAAAATGTATATTTTAAAGCATTAATGTCTTTTCAATACCACCTACAGTCAGGACAGGACCATGGGAAATAAACAGGTAAGTCTACTTAAGACGTAAATATGTCAGAGGAACATTGTCTCCCTGTAACTGCTTTGTCAGGTACATGACCCAACAGTACATGCTAATAGTACAGCTTTAACATTTTAACAAAAACCAACATGCACACCATAGAATTTAAGTCAATTTAAAGTGACAGGTTCAAAACAGAGCTTTACCCAGTATTTGGGAAATTTACATATGGAAGAAAATGATACATCTTTATGGTTTTGTGGAGTTTCTACCAGTAATTGCTTTGGATTTAAAGAATCCCAATGATAAATTCAACTTACAGTTAAACAGTATTAACATGTGTTAATCCTACAATAAAATACCACTATAATCCAGAGACAGGAACAAGAATTTAAACTTGTAAGAATAAAGACTTTTCAAGTGCCAAGCTAAAAATTTAAAATACCACAGTACCTGTGACTAGAATAGCCTTCTCCAAATATGTTACAGAAATAATTGCATTAGTCAAAGCTCTTAGATGAAATTGCTTCTCCATCCTCTCCAGAAACCATGACAGGCAATAGAAATTAATGGAACATTAATGCTTTAAAGACATTCACATGTATAGGTTTACCAGTTATCTTTGCATTCTTAACATGTCTTTTCCATGTGAGTTGAAGCTTCAGCTTCAGGAAGGCAAACAGAAGTATAGTTTATAGGAATTAAAGGATATGCTCAAAACCAATTTGTGAAGCAGGAATCTGATGCACCAAATCTACCACTACGATGGCATAGGAACTCCATAATAACACACTCCAGCACGAAGCCTGGTAAGAATGTACTGGTATGGTTTCAATTCAGGAAAAAAAAAAAAAATAAAAATCATTTAACACACAAAGGAATAGCTTTAAGACTTATACAAAGCAACAGTAATAGAAGCAAGAAAACCCATTGGACAGGTCTCTGCTGTACAAGCCATTTTCAAAGTTCTAAAGAAGTTTAATTTGGATAAATAAAATTATTAAACTAAAAGTTAACTACTTATCTAGATGATGATATTTCAGATAAACCATGTGGCAATGTCTTACCTCTTCTCCTGAAAGATAGTAAGCTGAAAGTAGTCCACCAACAAAACGAATGTTCACTTCAAATACTGAAATTTCAGCATTCTGTTGAAAGAAACAAACATAGTTTTACTCCCTGATACTTTTCTGTACAGTTGTTTGTTTGCTTTTGTCTTTTTTTATATATATGCAGGTATTAAGCTGCAACAGCTGTAAATGGCAAAACACAGAAGATCTACGGAAAGCCAACAGAAGTGAACTTAAGAGCATTTTAAAAGTATTTCCTTCTCTTCCTCACTTCAACAAAATATCCTCTCCATTATCCTCATCCTGTTTAACTTTTTCTCTCTTCCACTTGGACATAAGGTATCCTCTAAATCCACATATCTAAGTACTTCCTTGCAGATGATTCAGCACTCACACACAAAAAGTGCTCTCAGATCACATGCCCCACACTACCTCACTTCACACCTTCTCAGACACCATATGAGAAGTTCTTGATCTGAATGTTCTATCAACAGTTTTCCTACTTCAGTCTAAATGCAGGTTATTGCAAAATGGGAACTAATATTAGGGTCAATCACATGTTCATGATAAAATTGTAATCATGACATGTATTCAACTAGGAAGCAGATGATCTTTCACTATTACAGTGACTGCACCTTTCCTAAGCTGGCCTGGTCTTTACCAGTGAGGGACTAGGTTTGTTGTACTGAGCAGTATAGATCCAGCCATGACGTATCTCAAAACTCAAAGCACATTACAAAACACATTCTTCTCTGCCTTTTTAAATTCAAGCCTACATGAAGAATCTGAGTTGCATGATCACTAAATTCTCTTGTTCTTTACCAAGTCAATTCCAGTTCTACCCCAACACACAACATTCAATCCACTCAAGAGGCATTCAGTTGAAAAGCTGATCTACTAAAGTTTCTTAATTTTGCCTTTTTATATTTTTGTATTTCTGTAGAAAAGTGGTACCCAGCAGTCAATCTTCTAAAACTTTTGGGCATGTAAATAAGGTGTTTGACTTTCATGTGTTCTGAGTTGTTTTTCCATCTTCTATTTGCTGACATACACTATAGCTATATTTAATATAAATCAATGCATGGTGGAGCTGAGGGATTTTCTTCCAAGGGCTTGCAGGCTTTTCTCATTCAGCTAGTTTTTGTACTTTTCCAGTTTAAACATTCAGGTGTTTATGTAGGAGGGAAGAAATGGCTCCCTGTTTTCTATGGACTTTAAATTTCAGTAAATAGCCTTTGCAGAAGAAAACAGCACTAGGTTACTTAGAGATATTACTTCATGCTATTGCAGAGATTTGTTCAGTGTTTCATCAGTTGTAAAGGTACAGACTTCAAAATACACTCACAGACTTGCTACAATGCTTGTTCACTTACCCTCAGGCATTTAATTTTTCTCCTCTAAAATCTATTCTGCACCTCCCCCTATAAAAATTGAGGATATAATTTCATTCACAGAATTGCTCTGATTAATATATAATTCATATAGTATATATGTGTGTGCCTGTGTAGTTTTTTTATACACACAAGCATAATTCAAAGGGGCAGATAAAAGTAAAGCCATCACACACATCTGCCTATTGAAAACTCAGACCTGGCATCACATGTTAAGACTGCAAACTGAAAAAGCTATCTTGCCTGTCTTGCACTGTTCAGAACATAAAATAAATTTGGAAAAATATTAAGTGTACTAAAACTCTGCAATTTCTCCTCACTCACTGCTCTCCCAATACTGGTCCACTCTTATTCTTTCTAAAAGAAACTACAAAGGGAAAAAAAAAAAAAAAAAAAAAGAGGCTTAGTTTCTATTTCCAAAATTATTCTGATATTTCTGTTTTCAAGTGTTCAGTCATTGTCTCACTGAATCCAGCAAGGAGAATGAAGTAACTGGAAACAGGTATTCACTTCAGCTTTGACCACTGCCATTTTTGTGCATTTCTTTTTATTATACCGTGATATATGGTAAACCTGGGGAGATGGATATAAAAACATTTAAATCCCCTGGAAATCTGAACTAACTAGACAATACAACTGTTCACCTGCTAAGCAGGCTACCTATGTAAGAACTCTATATTAAGAAGTCTACCTTAACTAAATCCAATGCACGAAACAGCTTGTAGAGAACTGATCTGACTTAAGAAAGTCTAATCTGATATGACTGAAGAAAGGATGATTAAAGGTGTGATAGGGGCAGCTTCTCTTCCCTGGAGCTTGAGCTAGCTGAAACTCCTATAAATAGTATTTTACTTGAGAACTTTCTTCAGAAGTTCAGGTTCTTTCAATTTCAATCCTGAGCCTCAGCACACACCAAGAACTTTTCTTTCATGTGGGAAAGTTGAAGCTGTAAAGAGGTAGGTATGAGACAGGGAAATGAGTTAATCAGATATCCCAGACATTTGTGTTTCCTGTAAGGACTGAACTTTTTGATTTTGAATTGCCTGAAGCAAAGTGAGTAATATATGAACTGAATATCTTGTCTCCAGAACTTTACATTTTGCTTTTCTAGATTTAATATGGCCACTTAACTCACAAACCATTGCTATCTTTCAAGGAATGCAAAGGCCCTTTAAGAAAAGCTCAGTACATATGCACTGACATCAGCTTCTGGAAATGAGTTATGAACAAAAAGCAGACTTTGAAGGAATGTGAATAAAGATTTTACTGTCAAACCACAAAGATTAATTGCACTGTAACCCTGAATGTTTGCTGAAGTGGTGATCTTTCAGGACAATACTTGAAGCTAACCTTTGTTTTAATGTAATCAGACTTCTAATACTTCACTTGCACACATCTCTGAACCTTTGATAGAAAACTTCGTCTATTACTAAAATCTTTATACAAGTCACTGGAGCAGACACAATTAATGAAATGGCCAGACATTTCATTAATGGTAGATTTGAAAGCTGTATGCTTAATACATAGTTATTCTTAAACTCCTTACACCAGGCTAGTAGTATTCTCAGAAAGCACAGGAATTACAGCAATTTGCAAAACAGTTAAAGAAGTTTTATAATTTCATATCAAAGAAACATTTATGTCTATGTGGAAAGTTCGTGTGAAGAAGTAGGCTGTTAAGAAAAGTGAACTTGTCCTTAAAGTAGCAGATTTCTGCTACACCAACTTTTACCCTTCTTTCTGGTTTGATTTTTAAAATTTTTGGTATTTCACATTTAAGATGCCACACCCTGATCATTACCATCTTTTTGTATTTTTAATCATCATCCACATACAGTTTGCACAAAGAAGTCTGTGTTTTTCTACTTAGCAGTCAAATCCTAAGTAAGCAATATTATTTTTTATTTTGCTCTCAGATCCAGCTGTACACAAATATATTATGATCCATTTAACAGTGCCAAAATACATAGGAAAAACCTTCATCTGCACTTCCCAAAGTTTCTGCTTTCACCAGCTGAAGAGCCAGAATTATTTTATTTTTTATTTCAAGTTTAGCCTTCTCTTTCAAACCATCATTGTATCATTACATAGCAGGTCTGAGAAGGGGCTGAATTAATTCCATTACATCTAATGGAACTTCTGCAAGGAAATGTGACTGGATGTGCTTATTTTAAAGTTACTATGATGTTCCTTTTGTAAGATTGCAAGTATATAAGATTGCTCTGACCAACTAGATAGATATATATTTCTAATTTTACAGTCTTTTCATTAGTACTCCAATTAGACTGTGTAGCCACATGCTGTGTATGACAATATCTGAAACACCTTTAGTAGTATGCGTCTGTGCTAAGCTCTTACTGTTCCTATGCAATATCATCTTGATCTGGCTGCTAATTTTGGAGGCCTCCCTTTTATAATGGATTCTGAAAGCATGTAGATGCTTGGGAAAGTGATATGTATATTGGGAATAACGTATTTTTGTTTTACTTCCAGGGCTTTTATGTTGATTGAAGTATGTGAGTAATTTGGTCTTTCATCTTACATTTGATCAATAATTTATTATTCACTATTTGCTTTTCTGATAAGTGAATCATAAATGGGATAGTTCAAGTACTATAGGAAATCCAGAGAAATTGTGACTGCTGCTCGCTGTACTTAGAGAAATAGAAAACCAAAAGCAATATATGTATCTATTACATGGTGCAAGAGCAAAACTGACAACTTTATGGAATTTCATCTAGTTTCCTTGATCAGCTTCTAAAGACAAAATTGTTTTGACAGAGAGATGTAACATCCTTTACATTGCTAGCTAGACACATACACCAAAGTGAACCTATTTACATATGGTGGAGACTGCTCTTTCTCAAACTCAGGCTATGCAAATAAGCAAGTCTCTACAATCAAAGAGTTAAGTGTTACCACATTTTGTCTTGACAAGAAGAGATGCTAAAATAAGGGGTTTTTTTAAGCAAGAGAATAATCATAGCTCAGAAACACTCAAGAAGATGCAGAATGTGACAGGTTTAACTAGTAAACCTCTTAAACTAACTCATTTTAAAGAAAGGGAAGTTGACTATACCTTAGGAAGCCCCATCTTCAAAAAGCAACAAATACTACCAAACAGGGGAAAAAAAAAAATGAAGTGCCAAGAGTTACATTAGCTAGTTTGTGTTACTCTGCATTTATTTATGTTTTATTTGCAAGCCTATGACAGGGCCAATCTGATCTCAGCTGCACCTCACCACTCACTTTCCTCACCCTTCTGTAAACCAGAGGATTAAGTCTACAACTGGTAAACTACTGGTTTAATTTAATGTTGAAAGCACTGTTCAGACAACACAACTACTGTCAGCTGGGCTCTCCTGAAGCCCTTCTCCTATTGGACTCCTCCAGATTCCCAAAAATCAGTATTCACATCCTTCTGGATCATTTCCTTAATGCATTCCCCTGTTGAAAGCCTTCCTTGCCACGAATCTGTAGACCAAGGCCAAAACAATTTCAGTCTATGTTTTCTCATGGGAAGTCACCCTCACTGATAAACACAACATTTAAAATACAACCCAATTTTATTTATATATATCAGCTTCCATGTGGCACTCATCAGTGCTAGTACTTGCTCTGCCATTTATAATTCAATTGAAGAAAATACTGTGTGCTCTTTATGCGGATGAATGTATTCATAATAATCAAGTCACCTTAATTTATATTTGATAAAGAGCTTACTCTCTTAGTTTTTATAAAGATCCAAATAAGACCACAAATCCTACCAAATAATTTTAGTCTTCTTTATTGCACAGATTCTTTCCAAAACTTTCTTTCCTTCAGTTCTCCTGTTCTTGTTTCATTAAAAGTGCAATAAAACTTCTTTCACCTCATATGCATTTCCATCCATTCCTCCTATGTACAAGGAATATAGTGATTCCCCCCACACCCACATACCATACCCCACCATTGCAAACAGGCCATATCCTTCAGGTAACAAGCTGTGCAAGAGAACGCCAGGGTCCCTACACTGAACAATGCTGAATAATGTATATAATTCTAGACTAAAAAATGGACACAAAGGGACAATACTTCAAGTGAAATGAGAGGGACTTGTCATTATTATTACTATTAAATAATAATATCCCTCTGTTGAAGCACAAAGGTGGGGAACAACAACAAATCTCACTATTTTCAAGCAGTCCAGGAAGTATGATAGAGACATGAACAGTACTACAATAGCTCACTTTAAGCTACTTTAAGTAAACAACATTTTAATTACTTGCAATTGTGGGGAAAAAAGTTTCATTCATATCCCACAAATGAGATTTAGTGGCAGCTTGCTAAAATATTCAGTTCCCATAGACAAGGGAAACAATTTTAGCAACCTTTTTATTGCAAGTGTCAAAGCCTGGTTATTGCATAACATGCTATTTAACCTTGCTGAAGTCTCCACATGGCAAACTGTAAGATCTTAAAAAGGCACAAAAATAAAATGTTACTGAAGGCATTAATGAACTCTAGCAGCAAAATAACTGCATTTAATGATAAATTTGCAGAATCTCCTTTTAGCCCATCAAAATAATTTCTTATTCATAATCAAAACAAAATCAAGTCACTTTGAAGTCTGGCATTTAGAGTATACTAACAAGTTATGTAGCGAACTAGTAAACAAATAGTCCCATAAACTAAAGAATCATTTTTTTAACTGCTGGCTTTCTTAAGCTTCCTCACAGAGTATTATACATTTACTTGGAGTCCATTTACTCACACCTCCCACATGCCTTTTTTTTTTTTTTTTTTTAAGTAGGAAAGCTATTCTGTTGCAAATTGTTATATTAGGAAACTTTCTGATTTTCTCACTTAAAGAGAAAAAAACACCAAGAATAAACCACCAAAAAACCATCTGCCTCCAAGCCAGAACATTAGGTTATGAACTGTTAAGTATAATTACAAGTCAGTCATAATACCTACAGTTTGAGAGTAGTAGGTTTTAATTTGTAAATGCTGAAGTTTGAAAAAACCAATCTGGATTCTAAAAGTCTGTCCTGTTACTGACTGCCACACCACAGATAAATATGAGCTAAAGATAAATGCTGGAAGCATTAATAATTAGATCCAAATAATATTTGCTATTCTGGGATCTTGGAAAACGGGTATGTTAATCTATACATGGCGGTAGAGATAATTTCAAGTTCTATACCTTTTCCACTCTTTTCTAGTTCCCAAAATAGCAGACATATTACACGCAAAACTTCTACGTTGCATGAAGCGGCACACAAAGCTTCTTTAAAAGACATTCAAATTCGCAAAGCTAAGTACAAAGATGAAAACCAGAATTGGTAAGTAAGCCTTCAAGCTTCAGGGTGGCTTATAAAATCACAGTGACTGACTGACCTCTGTAAACAGCTTTGCTTAAGAGTGCTGGCAGGACACAAGACTGAACATATATCCTTGCCATCTTACTCATTGCCTTCTCTTTATGCGGTTCCTCAACTCATTTAGGACCTATCCTTGAGAGCAAATAATGAAACTCTCTTCATACTTTCCCCACAGCACAACATCAACTCCTTCCTATGTTGATCCATCCTGTGCCGTTAATAAGGGAAGAGGTATCTGTGATGAGACAGATAATGAACGATGAGTCAGTGCTCACACAAAATGTCAACTTAAGTCAACTTAATTATATCCACATAGACAGAGCTATTGCACAGACTGCTGGTGCTTCCATCTGACTGAGCAGTCGTAACTTCCTGTCATCCTTCATTTTGACCAAAAATAGAAAGGCATGAGGCAAACAAAGCAAAATCCACTAATAACCAACAGGAAGATTATTTTACTTTGAATTCAAATTCACCTTCAAGATGTCTTCTAGCAGAAGACACCAGTTCCCTCTTTTCCCAACAAGCACATGGCTTCCTGCTCCGTACCTTGTTCCCATTCTGGTTCTGCCTGACTACACCCACATCAGACGGCTGATCAGTGGGTCAGAGCATGAATTCAGGCACTGTCCCACATACCATTTAATTATTAGCATCTTCTGGTTTGGTTTGGGCCCCTGTCCAGGCATGCTTTAGGACACCATGTAGGCCAAGGACGGTTAGACTAGATGATCTTCAAGGTCCCTTCCAACCTAGATGATTCTGTGACTCTTCCCAGTATGCAGCATGGGCAAGACTGTTCTTTTGCAGGGAAGGAGTTTAGTGGGGCTGAAGAGGAGGGGGATGGATCAGTTAGTCTCTCATCCTAAGGAAGTTGGGGTGTGCCTGGGTGTAGAAGCAAAGCACCATCAATTCTAATACTTAAGAACTCCCAACCCTTCACTGCTGTGCTACGTGGCTCAGCTCTTGCACTAGTACTCCCCGACTCCTGACCCCTTCATCCATCTCATTAAGATCCCTCTTCCAATCTGTCTTCCCAAGTATGGTTTCATCATGGTTCATCCCTTGCGCTGCAAAGACCGATAGCTTTTTCCTCCCCAGTGTGAAGCAGAGGTTGGGTGGTGGTACAGAAACTCTTTCAGAAAGCTATGAATGTTCTGTGTGTGTGCAGGTTCTAAAGCAAATAATAAAAAAATAAAAACAGTGAAGCACACAGCAGTGTGTAGCTGTAGCTAGGAAACAGCCAAGCTCCCTAGTGATCCTGTGAAAGACTGGCTCCTTCTTCCTTCATTGCAACCTTGGGCAGGGCCATGCACAAGCACTGTGAAAAGGGAGTGTGGGAAACAGCATGTGTGCAGAGGTCAGACAAAATCCTCAGCTATATCAACTGAAGAGTAGATTCACCCCCAGAGAGATGAAGTGATTTAATAGTAAACAGAGCACACATCCATGATGCAAAGACCATGGATTTAGCCACTGTAAATGTCAACTCTTTCCAAAGGTATGATTATGTCTAAATCTCTTAAAATATTGACAGAATCAGAAAATGCAACTTAATTCCTGAAGGATTAGTCAGTTTGGCTGAAACTTCAGCAAGGTATCAAATACAAGGAATTTCAGCAATTATGAGAGAAAAAAACCTCCAAGCACTGCAATGTGGATATCTCAGTTATGAAATCACAGGGCTACCAGCTCCAGCTTTAATAAAAACAGCCTAAGCATGTTATACTCCAAATGGGAAAGTTTTCAAACACATCCACTCACAAGCTTACCAAAATTCACAAGTTTGCCAAGAAAGGTGGCATCTACTTATCTAGAATTTTCCTTTGAAATCAAACCAGTTTTGCTTTCTTCAGAAAGGTAAACAAGAGTAACTCTAACAACTAATTCATTGAACTGAGGGACCGAAATCTAACATGTGAAGAGATGATGCTGTTTCCCATTACATCATCTTTATTCCATAAATCCTTTTATGTGGATAAAGTAGTGCCTACTTTACAAAGTGATAGTTGGAAACTTTTACGAACAGGTGATGAGAATAATCGAGTACTAGCCAAATAGACCAACATGTACAATGAGTATTGGACGTATTACAAACTTCTAGAGAGGAAAACTTACTTTATCTAGCTGCACTGATGTAGAATATAAAGAGAAAAAATTCTGCTACGGAATAGAGTCATAGCTATTTTTGTAAAGAATGTCTTAAAGAAAATTTAAGATTTCAAAGCATAGTTCTAAGATTAAATGGAGAGAAAAACTAATCCTATTTATACAAATAAAGACCAAACACGCTTCCCCAAAAGCTGATCAAGCAATTACTGCCCAGGAAATGACCAGAAACATCAAACAGAAACATGCTTTATACTACTCACAATAAATAACATTTAAGGGTATGTCTGCTTGTCAGTTATTAAAAACTAAGTCACTTTCATGGGAGAAAGTTTTCTAAAACAGAAGCAAGTAAGAGTGTACAAAATATTAATGCAGAAAATGTCAAGTAATGCCTAATACATGACAAATGCTTAAAAACGAAAGAGAGGGCCCTGCTGTTCTTTGTGTTAAATAATTTCCGATTTTAAACTGTAAGATACAAATACAAAACAGCATGTGAAACTGGAACTTATATTTAAAGTAGAAAACTAAACAAGAATACAAGTTGACTAGCTTCAAACAATTTAGCCATTAAACAAACTGACATCAATTATTGAAGTTGGTGTTGCGGTTATTTATTTTCATCTCCTCATTCCACTTTGGGAAAATTAATCTCCTCATTGCTAATGCCAATGTAAAATTCAACTCTATATGATTATGAAAATAATTTTGTGAGGTGTTGAACTCGAGGCAGCTATTTGCAGGAATATCAGGATATTGTTCCTGATGCCTATCAGTATTATCTGTAAAGTAGTATCAGGAAATCTGCTGGATTGCTGCATTGACTGACTCATGCAATAGAAAATTTCAGACATTTTGAAAGACTTCATAGCTTTTAAGCATTACTGAGAAAAAATAAGTGCTACATAATTTTTTAAAGTATATAAATTAACAAGAGGAGCTGAAACTGTAGGCAATACCATTTAGAGGTTTCCAGTATAAAGTATAGCAAGATTGATGTAAAACTAAAGATTTTAGTGTTATTAATGTAAATCCCTCTACAGCACTTTATGATTTTCCTCCAAGTGAAGATCAGCTCTTCCTTTAAAATGGAGTTTGCTATTTTCTATGATGTTTTGTTCTTACAATTTTAAACATCTTAATAGTGTCAAGCTAATAAGACAGGAATTTAATATTACAAAAGTTCCTTTAGAAAAAAATATCTTATGCACAAGATAAAAGTTAGCATGTCATTCAGACATTTCACACTACTCGGAAGCACAGTTTAATATCCTGTATTTACATTACTAATGTAAACATAAATGCACACTAAATTGCTGCTTATATAAACTATATAATATCTACTCTTATTAACTCCTTCTTAAAATGATAATTAATTCTCAAGCATGTAAGAGAAGCTAATTAATCCTGACTTTTGCATAACATATTAGAAAGAGTACTTTGTTTTCAGAAAGTGTTTCTAACATTACGCACGTCAACTACAAGAGCTTTTAAGTGTTCAGTGTACCGTGCCTACAATGCTTTCCCACTTTACTACACCGATCAGCAGAGGTACTCCATTAGCTCTCTGTACCCAGCAATTACAACAAAAACTCTGGCCCACAAAAGGAGAAAAAAACCCCAAAAACCAACCAAAACCAGGGCTTCTCAATTTAATTGAAGTTTTACAGAGGCTCCTGCCTGTTCAGGGCCTTCTAGAAAAAAAATTTAATAATGAACTTTGATCTCAGCTGCATATTTACCAGTTAACAGGATGATTTGTACATGCAGTTGTGATGACCTTGTGCCTCGTAAGTCTAAAGCAGCTCAGTTTGTGCCAACAGTTCAGCTTAACTCATGCTATTCAACTTTACTAGAACACACAAAGGAACTTAAATGGTATGTATGGCATGTAGCTTTCTCTAAACGCAAGTCTAATTTCTAGAAGAATTCACAAAGCAAAAATGTAAAGATACATTAATGCTTGAAGTGTCCTGATTCTTCTGTCCAAAAGAGCTGAAAAGTTTGTTGTTTACTTTACAATGGTAAATACTCTACCCCTTTTTCCTTTCTTCAGTCCAGCTTGTTGCCTCCTATCTACTTAAATGTCTCAGACTGCAAAACTGCATGTAAGCAGAATGGTAAATTTATTATGTTTCTGCTTCCTGACTTATTTTATTCATCGGTGATCTAACTTCTGTAGCCTTGTATCATGCTTGCAGTATCAGAACCCAGTCCTCAGTTGGCCCCTAGAGCATTAAATGTTAATCAGCAACACTACTTACCACATTGAAATCTAAGTTTTTTTCAACCCACTCCTTGGCTTCCTTGAATTCCTCTTTCATTTCCATGATGTATAGTGTATCAAGGGCATCCACTATTGTTGCTCCTTGAATGTTACCTGAAATACATGAAGAGCCAGTGATTTACTTTCCAACAGAAGGCTTTTCAAGTAGATCTAATTAATTTAAATTAATTCTAATTTTAAAATCCAATTTCAATTAATCCAATTAAAAATTGGGCTTATAAGCATTCAAGTGGGCAACTAATAATTCACAGCCTTACCTTTGATTTCCATGCCACCACACAACATTGCAATATTTAAGTATTTCTTTCACTAATGAGGTTTTGAAGAGCAGTTCTGATGTACTGCATTTTCAGCCATGATTTTGCATTTTTAAATACTGATGGACCACTTCACTGTAAAATTTAATGCATATCTCAATAGATTGACAATTTACTGTTTCTCCCAGTTCGGAGTGAAAAAGTTCAGTTGCTTTTTTGCTTTTATACTCAATAATTTACATAAAGCTTTAAGACGCTTATAAGTACTGATCACATTTCAGTTAAGAAAGCCCTTTAAGATGTACCCTCTCTGAAAAACAATTTTTCTGATACTGTGCATCACCATGTAACCTGCACAAGATAGCATTGGGGGAGCAGAGACAAACTTGCACACATGTGAATTTCTCAGCTCAGGAGACCCATCTTCAAAGTAAGTTCTGGTTGTCTGCAAAAGTGCCATCCTTCTACCTCTGTTATGGAGATGGATAAAAGTTAGCTTTCACCTAACATTGCAAGATGAAATGTTATCAGTATGTTCACTTTGGCATGAATTAAGTGTATATGATACTGTAGTGAAAAGCTAACGTGGAGGGTGGGGGAAAAAATAAAGCCACTCAAATGATGTTCCCATGCTTCCTTCAAATTTACAATGACCATTTTTGTCTAGGAGGAGTTTCAGTTTCTATTTACTGAATAGTGTCAAAAATTCCATTTTGGTCACTTTACTCAATTTTATATTTATGAACTTGGCTCCAGCAACCTTGATTATGAATGGAAACTACTGTTGAGATATACTTTAGAGAAGACCCTAGATACGGAAGTAAACGTTTAAAATTGCAAAATAATTTAGGTTGCAAGGAACAGAGGAAGTCATTAGGTCCAATGCCTCTCTCCCCCAGCAGGGCTAATGACTCAGGTGGATAGCTGACTACTTATTCAGGAATTGATTGCACTGGGTGAATAAAAAGACAGTAGCTATAACTAACTTGATTATCACTAACTTGACAAGATTATCACCTTGCCTCTAAAATACCTGATGAAAAAGTAAACTTAGTTTTGTAGGCTTATCAAGTATCAGAATTTAATTATTCATTTTTAAGTAAGAAATCCACTATTTTCAGTCAACTGTTGTGTTTACTACCATCAAGGTTTTCTGCTTCCTCGTGAAATGGAGAAGGATTGAAGACCTCCATATAGCAGGAATTGACTTCACTTTCTTAATTTAAGCTTCCAGGTAGAAAATATTTTTCCATTCGTATCATCTTAAACAAAATAATACTTGAGATTATTATAACAGTTACTCGGTACATTTAACAGAACCAGATGCTCTCTCTGTTTTAGAAGCTGCTAATTGCTTATACCATCGTTTTTGGAATGTCTCTTTCCTACTCTGAAGAAAGGTATATGTTTTCCCCCAGATATTCCACTAAGAAAACTGCAGCATACTTTGGTAAGAGGGAGGACATCATATCTTCCCAGAGCTTATTTGGAGCTTGGCTACCCTTCTCTCATATTAAAGGAAAAGCATACCCTTAAACTTGCCTAGGTAACTTGTATTTTTCCTGAGCTCATAAGAAGGTAACAGCTATTGTGAAAAACCGCTGGAGGACACGTGCTCAAGAACACTACTGCAAAGGCTCTGAAGATGCTTAGTAACTCCATACAACAAAAGCAGTTCCTGGTGAACTTTTACAACTGAGCACTACTTACGGAAAAATCATCTATAACCTGATTTGCTCGAGTGGATTGTGATAGGCTCACCATGCAATGCCATTCTTTGTGATAATCCTCTTGTAATACAGCTAACATCACCTCTAAACAGTTGAGCTTTCAATTTTAAGGATTAGTACTTGAGCTGCAACTCACTACTGAGTCAGAAGAAAAAGAGGAGAATTCAACCTTACTGAGAAATCACCCTTGGAGTCACCCATTTTCTATGATTTTTTTTTTTTTTTTTCCTCTGAATCTGGCCTATATGGACTGCTTAGAGCATAGACCTCTCCCTGAAGGCAGATAGAAGAAAATGGGAGAATCTCAAGTAGATCTTACTTTATTTGAAACAACTTTTGCTAGTATTCTGAACGCTCCAGAAAACAGAATAAAGCAAGTAATGTGATAATTAAATAGTCAAGTTTGTCTTGAACAGTTATACTTCAGAATTCTTGAGAAAAGATAAGAGAACACAATGCATTTCTCAAGTGCCAGTTTAGAGGCCAGAATTATGACTTGTGAACAATTGCAGTTTATGCTGTTAGCCAACAAGATAATCCAAATTTAAGAGTGTTAAGGAAATTGTGTAGCTGAACAGCTCATTTATAACCAGTCAGACAAACAAGAGGAGGGTGAAAAAAAAGAAGAAAAAGGAATGCAAAGAAGTTAAATGAATATTTCTTATTACAGAATAAGACTAAATATTTCACAAGCCTATACATGCTATGCTTCTCAAAGCACACCACATGAATTAATAAATACAGTTATCGTTCCTGTTAGTTCCTACACAATGTTCCCAAGGAATTACACAGCAGTCATGGTCTACAAGAGGCAAAGATTATTGCTAGGCAATTACAATACACACTCTGATACAGAACATTTGGACAGGATGACTGTTTTGTTATACACCTAAGCTACTGCTATAAATTTGATTAACAGTGAGCATTGGGTTACAAAAAGTGCCAGCAAAGTTGCAGTCACATGGTAGAGTTTCACAGTTGCTCTAGGCAGAATGAAGATATCACAAGTGATACATGGAGCAAATTCATACACTTCAAGTAATTACAGATACATTTTGCAGATAATACAAAATAATAGTATACTCAAGGTAGAGAAAATGGAATTGAATTTCATAAAACATAAGCTTGAAGTGAGTAATTTTGATGATAAAAGAGATAACCAATGTACAAGCCTACCAAAGTGAAACTTCATTAGTCTCTACCAAAACCTCCAGACTAAGTACTCAGATATGCTCCATTTTACTTCCTTTGTTAGACCTGCTTCTGTTTTTCTCTCTCTTCACTAACATCATCATTTACTCCATGTAAGTGATTAACAGAGAACACATAAAATAGCCTACAAGCTAGTTAACTGAAGAGAAAGCAAGAGAAAACAGTCAACATGAAACTTCAAGTGGACTACCTAGCAGCATCTGCAGAGCATCATTTCCAGTTTAACACTTGAAATCTTTAGGAATGATCTGGAAGAAAATAAAAAGAACCTACTGCAAACAAGATTTGTGGATGATTAAATAAGATGACTGATTATGCAGCATTTCAGAATAGTGTGATATAAAGCACACAGCAGTCTAGATCACCTCTGGGTAATGCACAGTGGTTCCATTTAAACAGCATGCTTTTTAATATCACAAATAAGAAAAGGAGATTGCATTAGAGAATGGTGTAGCGCCTCAGGGGCGGGCAGAAAGAGCAGAATAAAAAAGTGATCAGAGGATGAATAACTTCATATGAGTTTCCAGGGTGTCACTGCAGGGAGAACTGCTATGGATGACAAGCTTATTAGCACAGCTCAGTGACTGAGTTTATGCAGCCATATGGTTTAAGAACCACAACTGGCTTATGGCCAAACTAGAAGGTGGGCCAAAGAAGCTTTTATTTGTCTAGCCTGGGCTTTTAGACATGGCTTATATTTTGGCCAAATGAGTCTGAAATAGAATACAGCCAGGATGCCAGAATCAATGCATGTTGGCACACTTAATAGTTTGTTTACAGGTTTCCTCCCATACCTTGTATACCAAGTTTGGGGTTTGGTTCTCCAGAACATTCACATTCCTCACCATCAAATATATTTGTAGAGATATATATGTATATATACATATATATGTGTATATATACATATATACACACACACATATATGTGAAACAGATGAAGATTTGTGATCTGCAAGCATATTATAGAGAACATTACATAGAGAAAAGTTTCAGACATGTGTCCTAATGCACTGTCTATAACAGGATGGAAGCCAGGCCTCTTACTCTTCTCAAATTCAACTGCTTTTCTTTTTCTGACTGTGTCATATTCTGAATTGAAGGAAACTGTGGCAAAGCATATGACAAAAATGGAAGATAAGGAAATATGAAGTGGCCTCAGGTCATGCTATACATCAGCCCCCTCACCTATAATAGTTCACCATTCAACAAGCAAGAATAAGAAATACTTGTTTATGATTCATGGCTGTAGAAGATGAGTAGAATGTTGTTTTTTCTTCCAGAAACACTGTTACATTTTGTGTTTCTGATATGAGGTATGAAAATTAATACAGGATATTTATATCTGTAACTTTTTTAATGTGATGGAAATTCAGCACATACAAATAATAATGGATATCCCTTCAAATAAAATTAAAATGTTTGAAAAGTTTCCTCTAGTATTGTCAGAAGAACTGCTCTTTAGGGCTACTTTGTACTACTGTGGAAAAGAAAAAGAAAATTTCATACATAGCTGTATTTGAATTGCACTCAACCTCACCCTGATCTTCTTAGACTCTTAATTGTTTTCAGCCAGTGAGACAAACTTGTTTTGTCACCTTCCATTGTAAGTCGAAGAAGCTCCTCCAATTTGTCATTTCAGACTCAGAATTCCAGCCAAGAATATATAAATACAAACTGTCCCGATTTTTTCTTAATCTGGCCATTAAGAACAGTTCAGATATTCATAACATGGGGAGTAAGACCAGATACTTTGTAACATTAAACATGCAAATTTAAAAAAAAAAAATCAATCAGGCATCCATTTTTTTTCAGCTCTGTATGCATATACATTGTACATTAACAATATGCTATTCTCAACATATTCAAGAATACATATAGGTTTGACAAAATTAATGGTTTTATTAGAGCTGTAGTTTCTTAGAGCATTGTTTCAAAGCTGACTCAGATTTTAAAACAGTGTTTTCCTTTATTTAAAGTTCACTGAAAAGGTTCCTACCCAATATCATTAGCAATTTAAAGTGTCAAGAGTGATTAATTATTAAAGTGTGCTATGCCAAAACATGAAACTCTTACTCAAGTACTGGCAAACCCCCAGCAATGCTAACATTTTAAATTTCAGTCACTATTACCAGCTGGTAGGAGTGGGAAATGTAACAATACTTTCAATTATTACATTATCTAGCTTTTCATATGTGTGACATGAAACAATGCTGTGATATTTCTAGAACACTCTTCCAATATCTATCATTTTGTATGTCTGTGCATTTTAGAGCCAGCTCTGGTGTCTTTTTAACAGAGCTCAATGAGCTTTTCCTCCACCGCTCGTCTCTTTCCTTTCCATGGAAGCCTTCGTCATCCACCACTCCTCTAGCATCCATGCAGCTCAGCTACATGTTTTTTATGAACCACCTTCTTTTGGTTGTTTGAACATGCCGTCTACTGATTTGATATTTCCACCTCTTACAAAGGGTATTGTTCCCCACAAGGAACAATAAATCCTTGTTCATCCTATCTGTGCCACTTTTTATGGGCCTCCATATATTATCATCTGTCAGGGAATCCTCCTGGGTTCATGGAACTATTTGCAGTTTGCCTTTGTCATAGCTATCTAAAGTAACTTGTGAGCGCTTCCAAACTGGTCACTTGATTTTCCAGTGCTGTGATAAGTAATTTGGGAGCATGGCCTCAGCAGCAAGGGATGCCTGCAAGATGCCAGAAATAGCTGCTTTTTGGAAATCTAAAAACACAAACTTGTCTTCATACCAGCCAACTTCTTTGAAAGAACAGCAGTTGTGCAGCGTGACCTCCTCTCACAAATGCCGTGTTGAGTCATTCATTCACATACGTGCTATTGTATTTAGACGAGTTTCTATTAATTTAGTTGGGAAAGATGTCAGGCTTACTTCCAAAATCAAGACCACATACTGAAATCCAAAATTCCAAGGGATCCAGCAGCAACATTGAAGAGAAACAAGATGGGGGGGTAGGCGGGGGTGGGGGGGGAAAGATGTTCAAGTTTTTCAATTTAAATTAACGTATTGTTTAAATACGTGTACAATTAATTTTCTAGGGCTATATTAATAAACTTATAGTTTAAAGATACACAATGATGTACACTGCAAGACAGTTTTAAATATGATTTTTGGCTGACTTTAAAAATTTTCATACACTTCAATACTCCATACAAGAAACTACAAAAATCAGTTCAAAGTGGGAGGAACAGGATCTTGCTAAATTATAGTACTTTACCTTTGCAGATTATATTTATTAAATGTGTCCCTTTCCCTCTCCAGAAAAGGTCCTTTTTCACTTGCAGAGACTATTTATACTATGCCCACAAGTTACAATATTATTAAACTGGCAATACTGCACATGAAATACAGTTACAGATAATTTAAAAAGCCCTTTAGTAACACTCACTTAAGTGCAGAAAACACTTCTAGAAAGAGCTCTCCGCAAGTGCAGCAATGCTCATTAATTTTAAAATCAGTACAGAAAGCTTGGAGAGGAATAGCTCCTGGGTTGCGGGGCTGGTGGTGAGGTGCTGTGAAAAAAATTGGCAAAATTGTGATTTTGCTGCTTCCACACTAGGACGGTAGATGGATAAAGCTCTATTTTAACAAACATTGTAAACAGTAATCTGAAAGTTTAAAATATTAAAAATTAACAGCACTTACTCAGGGCCTACCTTCTACCAAGTATGGGTAGAGAACAATTAGTACTCACAGCAGAAGTCATACCAGCAGAGGAGACATGCCTTGTTTTGCTGATGCACAGATATGGTGCAAACAGATGTTCAGCTATTCCAATTTACTTGATTAGTCTAGAAATAGTGGTAGACTTCACGGAATTAAACTAATAGGAATGCTACAGAGACAACAACTGATGACTTTTCACTTCTGCCTTTTCAAATAGTTGTTATTGTAACTGAATTTTTTTGTAGTTGGAGTAAACTACAAAAAACCCTCAAAAATGTTAGTTACTTGCCAAGACAACATGGTAAAAGCTAAAGTGGCAAATAAAAAGGAAATCAAAACATTACACGGATGTGTTGAAAAGACTTTACAATGGTCAGAGGCAAGTATGTGGCTTTGGCTTGAAACAGAAATATTTCTAAAAGTTAATTATTTTTAGTGTGCACATGTGAGAGGAAGCAACTTCTGCTCATAACACAAATATGTCTACAGTCTACCAGTTCAAAGACTCCCTCAACTTATTAAATATACCCTCCACACACTGATCACAGAATACCAACAAGATCAAGGCAGGTTCTTGTCTTCAAAAGTTGGTTTCATGGCCTGGGTTTAGCACAAATAAAATGTCATTTCAAATTCTGGCAAGAAGTCCTCAGCTACAGAAGAGTTCTACTACTCTTAATTTGTATGACGTGCTAAAGCAGGATGCTTTTCCTTCCCCCGAGGTCAGAACCACCAGTTGTCACTATCCTTTCTCCCATCATCATCCCACCAATCATATTCCTCTTCCCCTAGCCTAACAACAGTGTCAGTATAGTTGCCAAATTCATGATGATATTGCCTAACAGTCACATCTAAATTACACTTCTTAAAAGCCCATCTTATTTTTGTGTTTCAGAGAAACACATCATGACAGTTATGTCTTGCCTTCAAGATGGAACAGTCATTATAATCTATCTACAAAATGCCTTATCATGCTAGCAAGGACACATGTGTTTATACTTTCAAAATTAAGCTTAGAAGCAGTATCATTTGAAAACAGCCTTCCCCTGTGTCAGGAGAGCTATACTGTCTGTAACCTATACAACATTAAGCACCAGTGAGCTACAGCACTGGAACCTGCTGTTCCCCACAGTGAGGTACTTAAAGTCTCCATCCCATAACAGACACAGCCCCAATATATGCAAGGTACCATAACTGCACCAATTAATTCACAGGAGGGGAAGTGTTCAGAATGAAACAGCTGGCTAATGAAATATGCTATATCTTATTCTATTAAGACAATGAGAAACTTGTATTTTTTAAAAATTGAGACCTGGAAGCAAGAAGAAAATATGATCATAGCAAATTGGAGATAGTTACGATGGATGACAGTGAACTGAAGGTCTTACTTGATTTCTGAAGGTCACTGTGAGGAGATTCGCAGGACACAGAGCTGGAGGTAACTAATTCATTTCAGAATTACCTTAAAAGTAGTCGACCATTTGCAATCCATTTTTTTAAAGAAAATAAACACCAGAAACAAAGATAAGGAAACTCGTTTGTCCTTTCAGGAGGAAGAAGTTTCAACTATTTGACCAAATAAAAAAGAAAAAAAGAAAAACCAGAGATCATCCTTTTATTGCTTTATGAAAAAGAAGGCATCTGTTGAATTCAAACACGAAGGTACCTATTAGATCTAATGATCTGAGAACACTATTACAGAAACAAGGCTTTGTTTCTGAAAAACAAAAGGAGATTATGGATTCAGGAAAGGGTAGCTTATGAGATAGAACTGCTTGGAGATATGCTGCTCTTTAGTATTCTGTAAAGCAATTCACCAGAAAGAGACCTAATGCTTATTTTGATTTGCCACCAAGATCAGTAAGAGTGAAGATGTTTCTAAGGAAATCTCCTCAGCAATAAGATCTTATACTACACAACCATGATGAGAAAGTGATCTGCATTTAGACTGACTCTGGCTCTTGCTCCTTTAAACGCAGTTTTATTTTCAAATTCAACACTTATCCTGTTTCACACTGTATAGTGCTTGCAGTGACTTATTCTTATGCAACATCCACAGAACTCCTGCTTAAGAATTTTACAAGTCGATACAGCTTTTTCTGCGAATCCTTTCAATATCTTTAAGAACGCAAACTTCGTATATTTTTATACCACTTCTGATTCCAAATGAAACTACATTAAGCATTTTAATTTTCAAGACATCATGTGACATTTTGTTGTCCTCCAAGAAAACAAAGAAAAAGGATTGCATTAAATAGCTCTTCAAACATGATATTAAATTGCACAACTATCAGTCATCTGAATGAAGATAATAAATTTTAGTTTTCAAGAAAACAGAAGCCCAACTTAACCCTGAGGTTTACTCAAATTACTTTGGTTTCCAGCACCCACTTCATGTTCAAAGTCCAATAACTAACTATATAATAATTACCAAGTAACGTTTTTGATGTTACCTTGGGTAGACAAGCAGTGCAGCAAGACCAATGTAGATGTTGTATTTTCAAAATTATTTTTGTAATCAAAACTGCTGTCTCTTAGCAACTTCCAAATATAGTTGAGGATTTGATAAGTGCTCTATTTAGGCTGTTTTAGGAAATGTTTCCACTTCAAACTATCTTTTCCAAACATTCAACAAAATAAGTTCCTGTTAAAATCAAAATAATGTATTGATTTTGTCTCAGCTACAGAAATTAGTTCATTTTTCAGCTTTCTGTTTAGAAAACAGAAGCAATTTGAATACAAAGATTGCTGTCAAACAGTTTAATTCTTCATTTTTCTGAAAAACTGAATGATGACATTTCATAGGGTTGCTTTCCTCACACTTGCTCAGAATGCCGTTGCTCTTCAGCAGCTATTTATCCAGCCTTATGTCCCACTTGGACATTGAAAAAGTCTTGCCTCATTACACTGCACTTCTGCAGTGTGCCTCTCCTTTTCAGTTCCTTAGAACTTTTCAGCCCTATATTTGTTCTATACTGATAACAACTTGGGCATTATTTATGCATATCCTGTGCAACATTTAGAGGTGCAAATAATGGGTATATTTATGAAAGGGAAAGCCTGATAAGGGAGCCTGACTGATATAGATGAACAAGTTGTTTTAAGGAATGGAAATAAATTTCTGAGAACTGTAGACAGCTTCAGGTACCTTCATGACTGTAGAGAGTATCTTTTGTTCCTTGTACAGGATTTATATTTTTCTCCCTTAGAGTTGTTGTTTCCTGCTTATTGAATGTGATGACAATGAGTTCCACTTCATAGGAAAAGTTTAAGGCAAGGCAGTATTTAAAACTACAACTTTGCATGCAGCAATGACACGCTTCATTTATTCTCATTCAAAAGGGAATCTATAAGTCATAGAAAGCATCACCTTCGTTTACTGTTACTTTTTATACATAACATAAGCAAGAAACACCACACTGCATGACAGAGGGTAGAAAGAACACATGTTTATCACCTATAAGCTTTTCAGCTGATTTACTGTTTTATGCTAACGTCACTAAGCACAAAAATACACTCTACTCACCAAATAAATTGCTTGAATGTCCTTGCTTAGATATGGGTTTCAGTTCATTTAATCCCCATGCGTAACGCTTATAATTATCCCAGGCATGTTTCATCATCTGTAGGGAAAGGAAAGCAGGATTATAATGTTGATTTAGCAAGAAGCCACAGCAAATACTGACTTGAGAATATTCTCAGTATTAAACACATTTAATTCAATGCTTAATTAAATTCATGTTGTATGCATTAGAACTATGAAATTCTCAATACAGAATAACAGTGGCACTGTTTTCTGGGTGGCAGTGGGATGGTTACTGTAAGAATTCCATGTTTGTCCCATCCACCTCTACCATTATCTGCATGCTTATGGTCAAGACACACTCAAAAATAATTATTTTTTAGGAAGGGAATTAATTGTGTTATGTATCAATTCAAACAAGATACTATTTCCCTTAAGCATACACCTCAAACTGAGGGAAGTAACATTTTTAAAGAAAATTTTTCTCCTAGAGCAGGAATTAAGGTCAAAGTTAACCTCACAGTAGTTTTCAGATTCTGGCAGAGACTTTCTTGCATAAAACTAGCTGGTTCAAACTCAGTACAGCTCATAACAGAAGAAAGAAGCTAAAGTAGGCAGGCAGAACAACTAGCAAAGGCTTATTCTATGATTATAAACGCTACTGCATGCTTCTGTAGCTACCTTCACATGTCATTTTGCACAAATAGCCGAAAACTTTTACAACTAAACATCACTACAAAAATGTGTTTTGTATAATGAGTTGCAACACAAATAAATACTGCTTTGGGAAACTGGCTCGGGGAACCCAGCACAGCAGCTCTGTGGTAAGAGGAAAGGACGTCCACGTCAGAAACCGGCGCAGCAGATTGACTCAAGGACACCTGACACTCTCTATCACCACGATCAGCCAGACCTAGCCCAAACTGTCCTTTTTGGGGGTGGTCCAGGTGCGTAGCCAGGAGCCCATCTGTCCCTCCTCAAACAAGCAGCGAGGACAATGCATACAGCTCTGCAGGCCTGGAGAAGAACCACTGCCACTCCAGCAGGTCCAACACCTCCCTCTACCAACTACCACCTTTAACATCTGCTCAGGAAGAGTCTTCTTTAAGGGCCACCACAAGCAGCCCGACTTTACTTAACAGAAGAAAAGATTTTGCCTCCGGGTTGTCCCTCCTCCCCTCTTCCACAAGGCAGAGCAGAGCTGGGAATGTCAGAGGTCATCTTCTAGACAAAAAGTGACAGTTTCAGACCTTTTCAAAGATATTGCTTCAGGCTGTCAGTTGACAACACTGATCTGCCCTTGCTTTCAGACCTCTTCTTGAGGCCATGTGTGTCAAGGATAATTCTGAAAATAACAGTTATAATCCTAAATTTAAAAGCAACAGCCTTGGGTCATGCTGATAACAGTAATCCTGCACTTTCTTCCTTGCTCTTTCCTTTGCTCAAATCACATAGAGAAATTATGTCAATTAAAAATCTTTATTAAGCCAGACTATAACAAATTACAACAGATTTTCTAGAGTGCTGCTACACTTGTGAGAATAAACATTTCTTTGCCATTTATGGAAACATAAATGCACATCTATTCTTCAGGAAAATTCAGGGATGTTAATTTACTCTAGAGCCCTTATAGGCCTGGCTTTGCAAATGCAAAAACTGGCATCTGCATTTAATACGTGAGCATTTTCAACCAGAAGGTTGTCAGATCTCAGCCTGGTGTCAGATCTCAGCTGAAAGGCAGTGAGTGTGAGGCTCTGTGGAAATGGTCTCAGGCCATGGATGGCACTGATGCCGGATGGCAGGAGTGATGTCCCTTCCTTGACTTCACTGCAAAATGGCTTAGGAGTTCTCCAAGGATGGGGCATTGTGTCCCAGTGCAGAACTGGTAATAGGCAGCCAAGTGGTAGACTTTATGTCTATGGGGCATTCCCAACCCCTGTCTATGGGGATAAAGACCATATGAAACTGATCATTTGGCCACAGCATGTTTCCAAATTTACCAGTTGAAGCTTTCTGGTAGTTTTGCATTATTATATAAGAAAGATTTTTTTCTGTCTTGCCATCATGTGCCAGACCTGCAAGCTCAGCTTTAGTTATCAATGTACAAATTCTCAAAGATTTTATCACGCTAAATCCTGCCCTGCACTGAACCTGATATTTTCTAAGCTTTGTCAACGCTTTTTTTCTCATAAAAATCACATCAGAATCTTTTCATTTGTTTAATCTTAACCTAGGAACAACACCACACAGATGGGCTTTTTAATTTTTTTTTGTAAAGTAAACTTGTAATTAAGTGGTCTGAATCAAATTGCCTAAAGGTGCAGTGTTATAACAAAATCAAAATTGCTCAACCCAGTACTGCCGTGGTCCTTCCCTTTTCCCCTCCTTTTTCTCCTAGCAGATCCCTGCTCTTTCTCTTGCATAAGAGATGCAGCACTCATCTAGCCCCCACACTAAGTCAGTTCAGGAAACAGAAATTTTTTCAAGTGAAATTTTTTTTTTTTTTGAGGATCTTTATTGTCCTGTTTCATTCCCCAAGTCAGATTGCCATGACTATCAGTTACCAAGCAGGAAAGACAGGAACAGCTCCAGACCCAGTTCAGTTCAAGCAAAACAGTCATAAAGTGCATGACCCGTATGTACTCAGTTGCCTTTAGTTTTTCCAACTGATTGATATTTTGATCATATTGCATTGTAAATACATGTATGAGTTCTTAACAGAAACCACTCTGATTACTCTATTGTTAGCCAACCCCTAGATAGTATGACAGGAAGCTAGCCCACACAGTAGACACTACCTTCTAATATTTATTATTGCATGTTAATGAACAATTGTTTTTGTCTTGTTTTGTTTTCCCAAAATGTCCTCCCAATTTGCTGAGTCTAACTACTCAGGCACATTTGTCTAATTGATTCTTAGGAAATTATAAGACATGAATCCAAAAAGCAAGCAGACAGACAAAACCAGTAATTTGAAAAACCCCCAAACTTTAAGAAATATTTCCATGGGAAAAAAACCACACCAGACTCTATGGAGCAAGAGAACTAACTAATCTTTTTTGGCTAATCAAAGCGTTAATTTAGAACTCTTCCAGAAAGTCTAGATTTTGATAAAAACACCAAGCTTAGTAAGTATGTTTCCTCCTAAGAAAATGCACCTTTAGAACACATTAGCTTTAGACATTTGGAGGTTTATGGACATAACATTGAAAGCATGAAAGCAAAATGCAACTCCAGAAGCACTCAGTGAGCCCTCTAGTGTTTCAAAAGGACATTATTCCAACTAGACACAAACGTGAATGACTATTTAGCAAAAAGTTACTAGGACTCAGTGTTACTGTACTTACTGGACAAATAACCCACAGATATAGTAGTCTAAAAACACTACCTTAATCAACACTGCTTCCTGGACAAGTGAGTTTGGGCTTCTAAGCTAGTAAGAAGTCTGAATTTCTAGAATACATCAGAAATACTCTACATGTTTTTCCCCCTGTGGAAATTACAAAACTGTAGTAAGTTTTCCACTAAAGGAATTTACTAATTTTTAATCGCTTTGTTTTCTATGTAAAAATGAAAAACTTCTAAAATACTGAGTAACAATTTGAATAGACCCAGCCCACTGATAATTATTCTTTGCTTAGGCAAAACTCCTAGCACTGGCAGTTCAAGAATGAGTTTTAACAGTTTTTTGGAGATATCCATCTGTCTTTGCAGTCTTCACCTTTCTGTTTGCATGAGACATCCTCAAATCAGTATCTCCAGACTTTTTAATTCACAAAGGCCCTTTTAATCATGTCTCTGACTACTTGTACAAGTACTGTTGATCACTTGAAATGTCTAAATAAATATCACAGTTACTGAGAACACCTGTATTTCAACACAGTATTATGGATCCCGTTAAAAAGAGAAATTCCTAATGATGAAGAGTCTAACAGCTTTTGACCAGATGATTCCAGATACTCTCAGACAGTGCAACTAATAAAATTATTTCACCCGAGTGCTTATTAGTCCTCCAGGATGTCAATAGGCAGAGTTACATTTGCATAGAAGCATTCCTCAGTCCTTCTAGTTCTACTAAGATATGTTCATTGAACCTCAAACTCTGAAGAGCCTGAGAGCTCACTGGGAAGTCCCATGTCTACATTAGCAAAGTTCGTTTCCGATGGAGCTCTACAATCAGGTCACTCACAATCAGAAGTGGCAGCTGAAGGCTCCACTAGCTAGCACTGTTTCACTAGTAAGCTGTCTGCGTTTACATCTTTGGAAAAAATGGAGCACTAATTTTTACTTATGAAGTCAGAAAATACCAAAATACAACTCCACCTCTGTCAAAGAATAACACAGTGTGCTATTGTAATTGATTTCAGCAAAGTCACTTAGAAGAAAAAGGTGAAGGTCTGACATTGTGCAAAAAAGGACCTGTGTGTTTCTTTAACTCTAAAGGAAGCATTTTGAAATACAATTTTAAAATCTTTCTCAACCCATTGAACATTAAAAAAACAACCAAACGGGTTTGCTCTTCAGAAACAAAGACCTTTTCTACAGCTATAATGCTGGTCAACCAAAAGATTATGATAATGCCCTCCCATTTGTTGCTATTTTAGTTACTGCCATCTTCCAAAGCACTCTAACACAATGTCTACAGAGGACACATAAGCCACTTCAAGTGTGCAAAATACAGTTCTACTCAAAGAGGAGTACCCAAGAGTTCAGGCACTAAAGGTTGCCAGAAAACAAGAGCAATGCTGAATCAGCACAGTAATAGAGGTATTTAGATGCGAACTACTGCAGTACTAGGTGGAGTGAAAATAATAAAAACTTAATAAACCTTATTTTTAGCAGTTACATATAAGCTGGGGAGATGTCAAAAAGGACATCAGGAAAAGAATTCATGCACTTTTTTGGACTGCGATATTAAAGGAAAAAAAAATTCATTGCATGAAATAGTACCATCCTGACCTTCAACAGAGTCATTTAAACTATGCTAAGACAAGGGAGGAAGGCAGAGGACTAACATACTGAATGCCCAAGAAATGAAGAGACAAGTTAAAAAAAACCACCAGAAAAACCCCAATCACAACAAAACTCTGAAGAAAACATAAGTTTGCTTGTCTAATCTCTACAAAACTCTCATTGCTAGATTAAATAATCTTCTCTTGCTCAGCTCACACTGAACTTTTTACACATTTAAGTTATTCTTACCTTTAAAACTTCTCCGTATCAGAACTACACGTTCACTCAGTCTAGTCTCCCTGAATCTTCTCTCCTTCCTGTTGCTGTAACTAAAACTTCATTCACAGTATCAGCAAGGGAAGCGAAGGAAGTCCCTAGAATTAGTAACAAACCTCTATACACGTTCCACTTAAACTCTCCTCCTGTACAAATCAACTTGCGTGGTTGATGTCTGTACTGAGTCTGGCCAGGATAGAGTTAGCATCCTTCACAGCAACCCATACGGTGTTTTGAATTTGTGGCTGAAATAATGTTGATAAAACAGCAGTGCTTTGGCTATTGCAAAACAGTACTTGTACAACATCAAGGCTTTCTCTTTTACCAACTCCTGCCCCTTTCCCACTCCTCCCCTGCAAGTAGAATGGGGGGTGGCCAAGAGGTTCAGATGGGACATGGCTGGGACAGCTGGCCAAAGGGATAGTCCCTACCATGTAACATCATGTTCAGAAATAAAAACTGGGATAAAGGAAGAAGGAGGGGTTTTCCAAGGTGGCTGTTGCTCAGAGACTGGGCATCAGTCTCCTTGTGGGAGGTGGTGAGTGATTGCCTTTGCATCACCTGTACCTGCACCCTCCTTCCCTCACCTAATAAACGGTCTTTATCTTGACCCACCAGGTTTCTCGCTTTTGTTCTTCCTGTTCTCTCCTGCAGCCCACCTGGTGGGCCAACATCTGTGTGGGTGCTTGGCTGCTGGCCCAGGTGAACCCACTACAATGTCTCATAGTATCACCAGTGCGGGAAGTTTGTAACCACAACACAACCCCCAGCTGGTTTATGAACTCTGATGACAATATTACATTAACCATTAGCAAAAACTCAACCTTTAGAAAGCTTTACTTTCTTACTTTCCATTCCCATCACTGTTAACCAACAACTGAACCTACATGAGACTTGGTGAATCAAAATCACAGAAGGGTTGAGGTTGGAAGGAACTCTGGAGGTCATCTTGCCCAACCCCCACTGAAAGACCTATTCTCAACTGTTTTCACAGTCCCCAAGTACCAGCCAAACTGCAGTACAGCTGAAAAACTTCACAATAATTTCAGAAATCTGTTATTAGTAAATGTAACAATACCTTTGAAGGTTCTGTCACCAATCAGGATTTCTCTGTAGAAAAACTGTATGATCTCTTTCAGCTGATTCGCTATCAGTTTTCACAAAATCATGCTGCCTATATAAGAGATCTGTTTAATATGCTCTTACAGAATCTACTGATTATCACAGTGAGTCATTTTCGGCAATACACAGACTTTTTTATTTTAGTTATCAAAAGCATTACCTTTGTGTTTCATCATCTTCATAATGCTATTTAGTGTAATATTGTACTTCTAAAGAAATATAAGTTATTAACTGAGTTTATTGATCTTGTCTTGAATAATTTGCATCTTGGAAATATGAAGTAATAGATGAATTTTTCTCTAGATCTCAATACATAACACTCCTTTCCTAGGATTAGGAAATACAACTACGCTGTGAAATCATTTGACAATTTCCCTTGTTTCAGATCATGATCTTTGCTACTTTTGTCATTATTTACTATTATTGCTTTGGTTGTACTTCAACCCTTTATTTCAATCCTTTCTTGCAGTTCTGCATGTAGTTGTAACGCATGCCAATGTCTTTTCCATCTGGAAGTGTTTTGATCACTAATAACTGCCTTGAATTGCCTTAAAAAATTAAATTGGATTTTTAAAGTAATTTTTATCGGTATTTGCAGCTTTTTACCCTATTCAGACTTGCTCTATAGTGGAAATTCTAGGTAAAGATGTAGGGTGTTCTACTGCAGTTACTTCTTCATGAATTAGTTCATAACCTTATCTATACAGACACACAGTTTGACTCAGTGATATATGTCTACTTTTGGGGTTTTTTTTCAGTTACACACTGTCTACTGTTACGCTAGACTGTTGATAACATCAGTTTTAAGTGACTTTTCATAAAACAAAAACTCAAAGTTAACTTCTTGACTGAAGACCAAGATTCACTAGAAAACTAGATAAAACTGGTTTATATTCAGATCAGGTTTTTGGTAGATATAATTGTGTCTAGAGTTTGATTTCAAATTAAACATTAGCAATTATAGTCAACAGAATTTTAATCTAAGCTCTTCATTTTCAGTTACTATTTCTTATTCCAGAAACAAAGCTGAATAAAAAAATTCTCAAATATCCAAAGAAGGTTCATCACATTGAATACTCTACTTTTTTTCCTTGAATCTGACAGAAGAAGATACAAACGACAACATACTCCTTTTCTCTACTGGCAACAGAAATTTGTTTTTCTCCTTCAGGACACGTAAAATAAATCTTGTCACTATGAACCTTCATATATATATATATAACCACTTCTTATCTGTCAGCAGGAAGATTATTGCAAATCAGGAGCTTGACAGACTTCTGGTGTTTATAACCTCATTTCCTAATGGCATCATCCCGAGTTAAAAGCAAGCTACACACTGTCAATGCTTGTTTAACAGTCACTGCCAAAATGTCACCATTTCTAATTTAGCAGGTGGATGACAACCATGCTCCGAAGCCCGTGCAGGCTGGAGGAGTTCCTGTGAGTGCTTCCTGGCAGGACTTCCACTTAGCCAAGTAAACCCCCAAAGGAGACTTCTGTATTAGTTAATGGGCCAGTAGCAAGGATTCCCGCAGGGCAGGGCATTGCTGCACAGCGAGTCGGGGAAATACCTACAACTCTTAAAATGACAACAGAGCTAAGGTAGCCAAACATCTACAGGATTCTCCATTAATATTAAACATGCACATCATATCATGAAATATTTTACATGATTCTGTATTTAATGCTCTGTATTAAAGGGATATGTGAGCAAACTCCCGCTACTCCTCAGCATTTCAGGATCCTACAAATAATTCATTTCTTGCCTGCAAAACAAATTAAAATAAAAAATCTAATATCTGCATATAAAAAAGGAACTAAGAGGGAAATAAAAACATTAAGGACTATTCTGAGGATTAATTCATCATTTGTATTGCAAAGCAATTCAAAATCCTCAAACGGAAAGCCTGACAGAAATGCTAAGTATTATTCCCACATGGGTTATGTTAAGTTACAGATAAGCTTCTATTCTTATATTTTCTACTCCTCACAGTAGCTTGTAAGCCTCTTTAGTAGTGTATTAAACTATCCAACTAATATTCATCATAAGCTGTTCTGGGCATCATTTGTTAACCGGGGACAGACGTTGCATGGTGCTTCATTCTGTTACACATTTTAAAAGGAATAAATTATCCTATTAATTCTGTAACAAGAATTCTAATTAAAAGGTAACTAAAGAGAACAGGAAATTTGCAGGTAAGATATTTTCTACACTTATTCTATTACTGCATATTTTATTTAATGCACAAGCACACAGGAAAAATGAGACTATTTTGTATAAGAAATAATTAGTAAGAACAGCAACCCTGATGCTTTGATATGACTGCACCAAAAAAAAGAGTTCATTTGAAAATGACTGTAACACATACCAAACTACTCAATGATAACAAGCTACACTGTACTCATTTGTCAGGCATACCTCTCTTCGCTGAACAGTAAAGTACTTCTAAAATTATGAATTTACTGAAAAACTGGAGATACCAGGATGTTTTACAGTGAATTTCTGAGAGCTGGGACCATAGTGCTTTAACTATTGCACAGTTCATTTTTTAGAAGAAGTCACAGGGTGATTAGACAGAGAAACCTGAAGAGACCAGAGTTCACCTCCACACTCCAAATACTAATATCATTCAGTACAAGCTGCTATCTACAGCCTCCTTCTTACCTGCCCATCCCAACACAACAGATATAAGACAACCAATTTGGTGCAGCACAGAAGCATCCTAGCTGATCCTAGTTTTTCCTTGACTAAACAAAAACTAGTAAGGCAAGAACAACATACAACTCTTCCCACAAAGAGCCTTGTCTTTGCACTTCCTGAAGCCAAAGGTCTGGCTAATTTCAAACAAATAAAATTATCAATTTCAGGGAAAGACAAAAAAGTGTGGTTCAAAAATCTTGATCATATTGTTACCCAAACCTAATATAACAGCATTCATCCTACACTGAACAAGACAAAATAGGTCACTTTTAACTCATTTGCTCAACTTCAGCTGTCTTTCACCCAACATATAGAAAGCAGAACAGATATGCAAGAAATCACTATTTCTTTTTAAAATTGAGGGGTTTGGATGATATATTTGTTTGTTTCTCCTGCCAGGTAAGCCAGGATTTGAGTATGTTCTGTAGGCATTTTAAGAGATTTTCCTGAAAACATCTACCTTGGAAGCATCAATTAAGATGCTGTCAAACTGCTTTGGCCTCCAGCTCTCAGTTACTAGTGGGGGAACCAACGACACGTTCTCAGTAACTACACCAGTGGAAAAAGAAATTAAAATACAGTATTGAAGTGTAGCATTATGAAATTGAGCATAGATGACATTAAAGTTGAAGGTTATTTTTACCTTGTTTCCGTTGCCATTTACATCTGTATACATACACAAGATGGAAATCTTAAATGAACTGTCCAGGTCATCCAGTCACAAACAAAAGAGCAGTCTAAGGAATAAGCCATACAGCCTCTATCCTACAGTTTAGCAACTGTTACCAAGATCTGCATTTCAGAAAAAAACTGAAGCCTATAGCTTGTCACTCAAGACCACTGTATTTCTCCAAAGCTAAGTCCTCTTCAAGCACTTAACAAAAGTCAGATGGACTCTTTAACAGATAGACTGAAAAACTGTTTCCTTATTACTAGCATAAGAGGTAGATGATGTTTCTTCAGACAAGTTATTATTTCAACAGTTTGGATCATTTTTTTTGTTTAACCTCTGTGATGGACAGAACAGTGATGCTCCAATGTTACTTTTCTAAGGAGAGTTACTGATGGCTAATTTTTAAAGAACCAAATCACACAGATGTTTTGTGATAGTGTACCATCCATTAAAAGAGAAACATAACATCATAAGGTAATGTGCAAGAACTCAAGTCATTGTTCATTACTGACAATAACCAGAAAGACGAAGTATTTTTTCTTAAAACAGAATAGCATTGCAGAATTGTACAAAAAACTAATGTATTTCTTTGATCTTATGCAGAATTAGTAGCAGCCTCTGAAGTTTATGCATAATTTGACTAATGTCATAAAAGGGAAAGAAAAAAGAAAGCAATCTGTGGAAATACTACTCCTGTGAAGAATAGTGGTATACATTTTCATCCCACTCAGTGTAGGTTTTTTTTTTCCGGTCTACTTATGTCTTGCTACAGTTTCCAAGAACTCCCAAGCTGAACGGTGTGAACAGCTAGGCTGCGGCAACTGCATGATACAATCATACTTTTGTTCTCTATTTTTTCCTAACATTCTTTAAAAAGTTACTTGATAAGGTTTGCTTCTAATTAGATTATAAATTATTCATGGCACAGACTGTATCTCCTACTTGTTCGTTAGGTACCTGGCACATAGCTGTGCTGCTACTGAAGTTCCCAATCTCAGCAGGGGTAATGCAAATAAAAAATAAGCACAGTGCTATGCAGTGCAACACATCCAGATGAAGCGATTAACATCAAGGTGATTCAAGTTGCTGTTTCAGAGCACGATTAAAATCCACAAAAAGGAAGTAAGGTGGATTTAAAGAACCTGTTTATTTTTCTCTGCCACATTTTGAACTCGCAATCTCCCCTCACATACTTATAAGTTTTACTCTGCTGCTGAAGACAGTAAGTAACAATCTTTTGGCCACCCCATTATATGGAAAATGTCAGTGTATTCAAGCCTATCCAGTATGTCTTTCAAAACAAAAACCAAACAGGAACAACCACCAAAAAACCAACAACAACCCACCAGAAGTTTCTCCCCCTTGCAGAATGAGTCTACATTCATCTCACAATCCTGCTTCCCTGCCAGGGCACGTGTCAGAAATTGGGAGGGATGAGAGAGTATCCTTACTAGTAAGAAGTTTTAGTTGTGATAAGAATGCCCAACTGGCACTGAAAGGCAAAATTTCAGATGTATTTTCTAAGTGCAATTTTTCTTTTATTGTATTTTCTTTTATTTAATTACATTCTTTTGAAGCAAGTATTTGTAAACATTTTTTCGTAGCTTTTTGCTTAAAGAAAAAAATTAAACAGTAAGCCATGCATTATTAGTAGGTTTGGGACTATCACCAACCTAATCAAGGAGCTAATAACAGTAAGTAAAAAACACAAAGCAGTTATAAAAACTGTTAGATATCAGTTAATGAGAAACTTACTAAGCTTGGTGTTGTCACTGAATTCACAAAGCACAGGGCACTTTGAGCTTTCCAAAATACTGGGTACTGGCAATAAATACTTTTCCCACCTCAGGCCATCAGCTTTTGACAAGAGGCCAGACCAGACCAGAACAAATTCTTATGCATGTGCCACTGTCAGCTGTATTTTTCTCCTCTTCCCCTGCCCCAAATGAGTTCTTCCTTTTCACTCCCCTCTCTTTCCTTCAGCATCCAGTTAAAGAAGCTGAAGTACTCCACTGCTAAAGCTCATTATTGAGGCCACGGTGAAACTGCACTTTCAGAACTCAAAGAGCCTGTTCACTGAAAAGTATTTACATAGATTAATCTGATATGCAGTTGCTGCATGGATCAAGAGCTAAATCTGCATCATTACCACTACCCTCAGAGAAGTATCTTCAGCCTAATGGCCCAAAATTAGAGCAAAAGGATTGGACGGCTTCCCAACAGCTGAAAACCAGTTACACAGAGGTCAACAGCAGATTATACTAATTTATGACTTTTTTTTTTTTCCCCTTTGAACATCTTTATCAGTGACCTGGGGGATGTGACGCAGTGCACCCTTATCAAGTTTGCAGGTGACACCAAGTTGGGGTGGGGAAGGGAAATCCCATCTGGGAGCCAGGGCTGCCATTCACAGAGGCCAAGACAGGCTGGAGGAACAAGCCAATGGCAACTTAACAAAATTCAGCAGAGACAAATGCAAAGTCCATAACCCCTGATGATGGTACAGGCTGGGGATGGGTGCGCTGGGGAACAGCTCTGCAAGGAAGGTGCGGGGACTCTGGTGCACAGGGAGCTGTGCCCATGCCAGCAGTGTCTGGGGAACAGGATCACAGCCCATCCTTCGAGGGATGAGATTATGCCCCTGTTCTCAGCACTCAGAAGGCCACATCTAGATACTGCATCCAGTTCTGGGCCTCCCAGTACTGGAAAGGTATCAATAAACTGGTGTAAGTCCGGGGGGGGGGGTCAAGCTGGTCATGTCTGGAGCAGTTGCCCTGCAAGGAGAGGCTGAGGGATGGGGCTGGCTCAGCCTAGGGGCAGATGGCTGCGGGGTGGGCTGACAGCAGCCCCCCGTACCTGCGGGGAGGTGGTGGAGAAGAGGGAGCCAGAGAGACAAGGGGCATTGGCTGGACCAAGCAAGCGAGAGAGGTTCACGTGGGACGTGAGGAAAAGGCTTTCTTTCCCCTGGGGCCGGGGGGGGGCAGAGGCACAGGCTATGAGGAAAAGGCTTTCTTTCCCCTGGGGCCAGGGCGGGGCAGAGGCACAGGCTGCCCAGGGAGGCTTGGGGGGTATCCAGCCCCGAGGTGACACAGCCCTGAGCAGCCCCCTCTGTGACCTCGGTGCTGAGCCTGCTGTGGCAGGGCTGGGCCTGGGTCCTCCTCAGACCTCCTAAATTATCCTGCAATTCCCATTAAATTCAGTATGTATTGCACATATTTACCTAATTTTACAAAGCAAGTAAATTGACCTGCTTCTTTCCATTAACAACAAGGACACAGCTCAAATTCCAGCCCAAGATTGTGGCTGTATAAAATATTCCAGATGAGAATTATGAGTTGTTAAAGGTTTTTCCCAGCCTTCAGAAATATTTTAAGGTATTTTCCATATTGAATAAACTACTTCAGCTATGCAAAACACTGCCAGCTCATTTCTGACAGGAAGTTAAGAGCTATCTACATACTGCCTTAGTACAGAAAGATTCAAGAAGAACAATTAAGATAATCAGACCCTGGCAAAGCATGATGAAGATCCAGTGTCATGTACAAATTCATGATTTCTGCCCATTTCACATTTACATCTACTTATCTCGGTCAGGACTGATCAAAAAGCTTACCCAGGGCCACATTTGAATTAAGAAAGGTTTATTTCTGCAGCCCTCAAATTATCTCCAGGAAACACGGACTGTATTGTAGCACATTTTCCAAGGTGAAAATTTGTTATTGTAAATTAGTCACATCTCTCTGTACAAACAGTGAAAGAACCACCAAAACAGAAACCACATATCAGTTACTTTCCTCTAGCAGTTTTATCACAGTATTCAAAATTGATATTGTAAACCTAAACATTACCATTCTTTGTGTGGCATTTGTTTTCCTCTTGAAACATTTATGTGATTACCTGGCCTGTGGATCCTGACACAACCAGTGCTGATGAAGTTCCCAAAATACGTGACACACAGACCTTACGCCTTTTGCTTAATTCCACTACCATAGTATATACACGTTAGAGAACAGTGACCAGATCTGTAAGTTAGCTTTCCAGTTCACATAAACCCATCTGCAAAAAAGTAGTAAGACTCTTGCCCTCATGCCCAGCAGATGAAATGTACCTATTGGTATCTATAATTTCCTTCATACAAGCTGGAGTTAAGGATGACAGCTTAGAAATGACACCTTTATACTGAAAAGTGTATATGTATATGCAGTGAATCCTTTTGTGGAAAGATACAATTTAAAAACAACTTTAAAAATCTTTACAAATCTGCTTTTATGTACTGGAAGTAATTTAACCCTAGGTAGCATCTCTTCCAGTGCTATACATAGCATATTAATGTTTTGCACAATATTTTTCTTTTATATCCAAATGTTCCTAGCAAGAAGCCTTTATAAATGAGATAACAAATTATAGCACTGTTAATAATTCATCAGCTCTACATGGATTTGAGAAGAGCTGTCACGGGCTTATGGAGAATGTCTGTGCTCACGCTTTCATGACAGGCAGAAGAAATCAGATACTCAGTTGTACAAGGAAATTAATGGAAAACCATAAAACTGATATGCAATTAAAACAGCCAAGATGAATACTAGTGGTCTGTTCCAATCACCTCCTGGCTGTGGAGGACACAGAAGAAACAGCAAGAATTCAATTGAGAGACACAGAGATATTTTCCTCAATGGAAAGGATGAAAAATTAGCTCTACTTATTTGTAAACAGACAAAAAGAGAACATGATAAAAGTAAAGGCATACAGGAAGTAAAGGCTACTCCTGGACATCTTTGTAAAAGAAAAAAGGAGAAAATGAAACACACAAACATTAGGTATGTCACTGAAAAGGCAAACACTCAGGAATCATTGCCAGAAGATACAGACAGTGACAACTTAATGGGATACTGAAGGATTTGAGAGAGCAGATGGTCATAGTGGCCCAAATTTCATACTGCACTTCCCAAGCTGCTAACAAAAAGTACTTCAAATGCCTTATAGCTTTCACAGCACAAATGGAGCATAATTCCAGTTTATGCTATCTGTGACACAGCTAATGGCACAGTGACTTTCATGCAGCGTAGTGTTATTAGGAGGAGACACCTTCCACCCCAGCCACCCAGTAGAGACTTATTCACCCCAGCTTTGCACTGCCATCTAAACATATCAGTTTCTCAGCATCTCACATGTGCCTTACATAAATACATAAGGTATCACAAAAAACCAAAGAAGATGGACTGCTCCTCCATAATGCAATGCAGTCAAACAACTATCTGAAATTTCTGCCCCTTCCTAAGCAGGAAAGGGGAAGCCAGCTGTAGAGTTAACAGACCTGTAAGCCTGGAGAAAGGAAAGACCGTGGATGGGACTTATTTTGCAGCACACACTATTCCTTTCCGTTAACTATCTTCTTTTTTTTCAGGCAGGTATTTAAAACCACACAAGTTTCCCAAATCAGCTCTGTTGATTCTACACTTTATTTCAAGTTCCCCAAAGGAGAGCAATCAAAGTATTTATTGTAGTTAAAACTACAATACAGAAGAGAATCTTTGCTCTCCCTCAAAAGTGTTTTGGATTGTTCAGCCTAAACTATCCAAAATAATCTAGTGAGTTTGCTGCAGCTGTTTCTAAGAAACACTTCAAAGATAAGCCCAATTATGTGGCAAAAGTGAAAACAAAACATCCAAATCATCATAATAATTTCCAGAAAATAATACCTTTGTCAAGTCACTGAGCTACAAAGTATCTGGTAAAGCTGGTGGAGGAGTTACCTGTTAAAAATCCAGCTGTCCATGTTTAAAAAACAGCTCCCCCTTGCCCCACCAAAACCAAACAAAAAACCAAAACCAGATCAACTTCACTTGCTGTGGATAGAAAGCCGAATTTGACAAGTCCCTTCCAGGCAGGCTGATGGGTGAGGAGCAGAGCAGGCAGGGACTAAGCTTCCCCAGCAGACTGCTTGGCAGGTCCTGTCAATTTTCCTTTCTGGTTTACTGGCTGCCCATGAGCAAATTTTTTAAATTCGCAAGATTATATTTTTGGGTGAAACATTTTTGGAAAATAAATAAATTGTTCTTTTTGTCTCACATTTCTTCCCTAAATCTCAATTTTTTCCACAAGAAGTGTTCCCTATCCAGCTCTGGGCTTGATCCCTTTTCCAAGTCTACCCTTTTCCGGCTACCAAATCCCCTAATTTCCAATGCAAACAACTGTGGTTATCCTGATATAAAGACTTAAGGAAATCCCCAGAGACAGCTACAGGTATATAAAGATTGAGGTATATATAAATTATATTATTCTGCAATCTCTTCTGGGGCACAGACACAAAGAATTATAGATTACAAGACTTTCTATACGTCAGGGTAGCATGCGAATGGCATGCCCAGGCTTGCAGTGACTCTAAGATGACACCACCACCTGGTAAGAGATGCTACAGGTAACAGAGGAGGAGTAATGTATATGCAGATGGCTCACCCTGTCCTGTGGCACCACTAACAAGACAGCAACAGGAGAAAGAGCAGGCAGGCACTACAGATAACAAAAGGGGGGTGCTAGCTTAACAGAATTTACCAGTCAACAGAATTGAGGCCAGAGGGGAAAGGAAAACCAGGCTGAGATGTTTAATTGGGAAGCGATGAGGATGGTAAATGGAAAGAAGTTGGAAAGGGAAAAATGGGAGAAGGGAATACAAGGTGAAACAAATGAGGTGTTTGAGGGCACAGTATCAACACATCTTGGAACAGGACAATAAATCTGTCAATGCTCCGGTCATATCCGCATCCAACTTACACAGTGAGGAGGAACCTGGGTACTCTCCCTCCTGCTGGTAAGGGAACAGCTGGAGGTGACCTCCTGACATCCTAAAAACGTACAGGATGGAACAGACCTTTCCCCATGTTTATAGCTGAGTATTTGGGTAATACTAAGGTAATTCTATTTAAAACAGGTAGGAATTCTGCTTGTGCTGTTCTGAAATAATTCCAGCATCTATCTTTAGGACCTTTTTTTGGTTGTTGTTACTCTCTCAAAAATAGGTTTCTCTCAGTACAAGCCAGGAAACAACAATTCCAGTTCTCAGAAGATCCCCAACACAAAAACCAACTCCTAGATGAGAGTCTAAAAGGCTTATCTACTACAGCTTCCTATCCCTAACAAAGGTTTAGGCACAGTACAAGCAAACAGAAATACTTCCTATGAGTAATAGGAGTATTCAGAGCTTGAGAGTCATGGACTTTCAGAGCCAGATGCGATGCCTGTATGATTAATAATCCCTATTAGAGTTTTCCTTCATGAAATTACTCAACTGTTTTCTGAACTTGTGTAAATTTTTGATATTCACAACATCCTGCAGAAAGGGCTCTACAGCTCTACAACATAATGTGCAAAGAACAGGTTTGTTATGATTTTGTCACCTAGTAGTTTCATTTGATGTGCCCTATATTTGACAAGCAGGAATATTTCTCAGAATAGGCTTAAATAACACCACTAAATACACTATAAAAAATGATGTCATATTATTACCTCTTTCTCCCAATGACATTAGTTTCCTGGAAAACACAGAATCTGCTTAATCTTAAAATTTTGAAACAAAGTATGCATTTATTATGTATTTTGGTAAAGATTGTTGTAGTGGAGAACAGACTGACTGTCAGAGACGTGTAATTCAGCTTCCTTCTAATTATTTAATCTACACTATTTGTGTATTAGAAGGAGCAAAAGTACTTTAAACCTGCCTTCGTTCGTGCATTCTAAAAAGGGGAAGCAGTTCCAATATTCTCTGAAATGCTTCAAAGATCCATCTGTAAAAATCTTACATAAAATAGCCATGTGTTATTATAGCATCCAGTTTCTACACCATGTTCATGAGCAGCACCCTTCTACTCAAACTGGTGTGCAGGTTACCTGCCTACGATCTCACTGTCTCCATATACTTACTGATTTTAGAGTCAAATTACAGAAATCCATAGCTTTTAACTTTTAAGGATTCAAATATAACATTTACCATGTTAAACTAACACACCTTAGAGACGAGTTTAGGACAACAGAGGTTTCAGTTCTTCTAAGGATATTACAGTTCTCTGGAAACATACAAAGCTCCCTTTCTGAGCACAGAAGTCGAACATACAAGCTATTTACACAGCTTTTTACAGTCTTCTCAAAACTGCAGTATGTTTCATTCCTAGAACTTATTCATTCATAACATCTCTCTTCAAAAATGAAAGGGGAAGAAATAGTTATTATTCTAATACTACATTTTCACAAAAATATGAAATGTTTCACTCTGACATCAAAGAATTTGAGGGAGACATTTCATTTCTTTCAGATGCTCCCCTGCTGCTGTGCTTGAGACTAACACAGAAAAGCTGCATTGGTTTCTCATTCCAAGGCTTCCATCCTGTAATGACCACTTGAAAAGAAAACCATCACAAAAAAACCTCCTGACACATCCACAAATCTGTCTTGTCTGCCCACTTTCACAAAATGCTGAATTGTATTTTCCACATGCACAGGAGATGATTGACCACACAGAGCTCATCTGCACATCATGACTTGGATCCATAATAGTAATGTTTTTGTTTGTTTCTTTGTTTTAAAACCAGGACACTTTGGAAGGTCCTGGCATCACTTCTTTACAGTAGTACACAAAGTATTCTAGTCATTTCCTGTTAATCACAAAAAGCAAGCCCCATCACCCTCTGCATCCAGTGACCTTGGTCTGCCAAGCACATGGAATACTTCAGGACTTGTTTGACTGTTAAGGCTTACAAAGGCAACCTGGAGACCTCTGTTCTGGCAAATCCAAGTTAATTTTAACAATTCCTTCTTCATCAGGAGCATGTTGTTAGGACCTATTTCAGAATACCATTAATTTTTAGCAATGCAGTATTGTGGGGACATATCGATATATACACCATTTTGGAGAAGTAGAAGGAAGTGTTTTTCTTTAAAAGGTATGGTATTAATTTAGAACCTGAGCAACCTACAGTCCACTATGGACAGATAGTAGGAGACTTAATTCAAGAGTCCACTGACTTTAACTTCTACCTTTTTCATACACTTATCTGATAAGTGTTTCATGAAATAGCAAACCTATGTGTATTTGAAATACGAGCTGAGAGCTAGTCCAAAGAAACGTGTGTCAAAATCAAAATTTGACTCCTCTATACAATTAAGGTGCTACTCTCTAACAGGGAAGTGGAACTTGTTCTAACAAGTAAATTACCTTCTAAAATAGCAGTCAAAACACAGGATGTTGGATGGCCAGGAGATTCAGAGTTGACAGAATTAGCTTGTCACTTAAATAAAAAACTGCTGGTCTAAAGAATCATTCAAAAAAAAAAATCAGTTCTGTGAGATCTATTAAGTAAAAGTTAAGCCTATCACTAAAGGTGGAAACTTTTCATTAAGTTTTGAGCGAGCAACATACCTAAGGATGGGAAGATGCGCTTTGTATCTACAACAGAACTCTGTACCTGGAAACTCAACACTGTGCCCCATGCTAGTGTGCTATCCCTGATTTTACTGCTGTAGTAACAGCTCTTAACAGTAATGCCTAGTCCCCCAAAAGATTTACATGTAGTTACAACTAAGCCAGGAGTCTTGGGTTTGCGTGGCAAGGTTTTGGTAGTGGCATGGCTAGATGAGTGGCTTCTGTGAGAAGCTGCTAGAAGCTTCTCCTATGTCTGATGAAGCCAGTGCCAGCTGGCTCCAAGACGGACCTGCTGCTGGCCAAGGCTGAGCCCATCAGCGATGGTGGTAGCGCCTTTGGGATAACATATTTAAGAGGGGAAAAAAGAAAACTGTGCAACTGCAGCCAGAGAGAGGAGTGAGAGTATGTGAGAGAAACAGCTCTGCAGACACCAAGGTCAGTGAAGAAGGAGGGGGAGAAGGTGCTCTAGGAGCCAAAGCAGAGGTTCCCCTGCAGCCCATGTTGCAGACCATGGTGAGGCAGGCTGTGCCCCTGCAGCCCATGGAGGTTAGTGGTGGAGCAGATCTCCACCTGCAGCCCATGGAAGGCCCCACGCTGGAGCAGGTGGATGTGCCTGAAGGAGGCTGTGACCCCGTGGGAAGCCCACGCTGGAGCAGGCTCCTAGCAAGACCTGTGGACCCATGGAGAGAGGAGCCCACACTGGAGCAGGTTTGCTGGCAGGACTTGTGACCCCGTGGGGGACCCACATTGGAGCAGTCTGTTCCTGAAGGACTGCACCCCATGGGAGGGACCCACGCTGGAGCAGTTCGTGAAGAACTGCAGCCTGTGGGAAGGACTCATGTCGGAGAAATTCGTGGAAGACTGTCTCCTGTGGGAGGGACCCCACAGTGGAGCAGGGGAAGAGTGTGAGGAGTTCTCCCCCTGAGGAGGAAGGAGCAGCAGAGACAAGGTGTGATGAACTCACCGCAACCCCCATTCGCCATCCCCTTGAGCTGCTTGGAGAGACTAGGTAGAGAAATCAGGGGTAAAGTTAAGCCCAGGAAGAAGGGAGGGGTGGGGGGAAGGTGTTTTTAAGATTTGGTTTTATTTCTCATTATCCTACTCTGATTTGGCTGGTAATAAATTCAACTAATTTCCCCAAGTTGAGTCTGGTTTTGCCCGTGACGGTAACTGATGATTGAGTTCCCTGTCCTTATCTCGACCCATGAGACTTTTGTTATATTTTCTCTCCCCTGTCCAGCTGAGGAGGGAAGTGATAGAGCAGCTTTGGTGGGCACCTGGCATCCAGGCAGGGTCAACCCACCACACCAGGTTAAGCCTATTTACAAACTTTTGGCTGCCATGGTTAACTGAGAGTTGAAAATTTATCTGCACTAGATAAGGAAGGCAGTGAAGTCCTGATGTGGATATTGAAGGGGAAATCTTATTGTCCCATCTGTCAGTCATAAAAACAACAAGCCAACTCTATCACTGCCCTACCCTGCTGAACAGAAGAGACTCATTTCCTTGTATTCTACTTGTACCCATTAATAGCCTATATTCTTTTAAGGCTGACATTTGTTTGAGGAGAAATCAGCTTTCAGACTAGCCCTTTTACATGTATTAGCATAGTAGCTTTGACGAAAACTACTAGGCAGTGTGTTCATCTGCTGCTGACTCTGAAATAGGTCACTAACCATTGCTCCAGGTAAATCAAAGCAGACCTCTCCAAAAGTGTCACACCAGTCAGAGCCCACAGCTGAAGTGCTGAAGCCTGGAGCTTTATATGTCCCACCCAAGAGCAGCGAGACATGGCAGGAAAGCCTTTGGGCTGTGCACCACAGGAGAGAGAAGGCTTTGCTCTGGTGCGTGGCGCTACTGGAGCTGGTCTCGTATCAGGGCCTCTGGCTAACAACTGAAAGCCAGAGGCTAGGCCTGTTGTTGGTCCCACAAACGCATCGGTGTAATTAAAATATGCAGCAGCTCAGACTTTCAATTTTTCTAGGTGTCTCCATGCCTACCTTATATATGATGCTACTGCTACTTGCAGTAATAACCAGATGCCACAGCAAGTAAAGTTTAAATACTGAGCAAGTATTTTACATTTTTTGAGGAAATTTTAAAGTCAGCATCAAATGTACATACCTGCTTCTAGAAGTCAATAATGCCTGCTGGTGCAAGCTAGTGCTGTAATCAGACTGCAAACTAAACCCAAGGGGGTAGCAAGCAGAATGGAAAAAGAAGGGTCTGCAAGAGAGGCAACACATCAGAAATAGCTCTGCATTTGAAGCTTTCTGACAGTATTAAAATGAACTCAAATTCAAAAATTACAGTCCTCCAAAACACATGCCCTGAAAAACTTGTTTAATATTTGCAGTCTGGGTTTTTTTTTCATTGATTTTAAGAGAAATTGCTTACTGCTTTCTTTCTCGAGAGCAGCAGTCCCTGTGGAATAGCATTTACCTTGTTTGAAACTGACAGATACAGCCATAAAGAAAGGAAGCACTCATCCACTGCAATGCTGCAATTCTTATCTGTTGCCGTTCTTGATACTGAAGAAGGAATACTGGAATGCTTTAAGAAAGCATTGGGAAAAGCCAATTTCATGCCATCATGTCATGGCTATCCTTAAAAGGTAGACAGTGGGAGAGTTTAATCCCTCGCTCCAGCTGGAGGGATCTGCTGGTGATCCCATATGTGCACACCATTATTCTTCTTGGGAGCAAACTACTGCAATCAATTTGTTCATGCAAGGTATGGTTTTTACAGATCAAAGTGAACCACAGTTTTAGTTAGCTTGGCTTTTGCCCACATTATAAAGCAAATAAAGGAATATGTGTTCATCATATGACCAAAGCTTCGAGAAAAACTACAAATATTCCACAATCCACATTCATTTCCAGAAACATTTGGCCCCTGCAATCTAAAAGGCTTGGCACCAAGTGCATGTACATCTCTTCTATGATCAACACCAGCACATGCACTCTGCCTTCAGGGAAGAGGATTTTTCAGTGGCAAGGTGTGTGCCAAAAAACCCACTATTTTTTTTGTGAATTTGCCTCCAGCTCTGACCTGGCAAAGCCATGGATGGTTAGATTTTCAAGTGTACTGCCAAAGCCCAAGGGAGAATGAAAGGAACATGGGTCTGTGCTGATTTGGGGCAAGTGATTGACTGTATAGATCTTAAAAGGTTATGAAGACATAAAAATTATTTGTTTTTCCTCACAATACATCTTTTCAGCATTTGTCTGTAGAAACAGAATCAAGCAGGTTTAAGGAGAGATGTTAAAAGAAATACAAATTCCACTAGAAAAAAAATATTTCTAAATTCACCTGGAGGTATTTCTGGGGTTATAGCTACTTCAGTAACACTAACCATATCATAAAAGCTGGAGAGCATGAATGAAACTGAGGGATGTCCCAAAGTGAGAGGGATTAACTACAGAGATTAACTGTACAAATTAATTGTTATCAAATTCCTTATATAAAAAACTGATCAAGAACTGCTGATTAGGATTTTCAGTAAGCTATAAAATAGAGAATAAAATTTATTTTTAAACATGTTGTGACTTGCAAGCAAATACTGTTCTTATCCAAAGAGGTCTATATTTAAATAGTATTAGCACTTCTGAAGATCAAAAACGTTATTTATCCCCGGCAGTCCAAAGGGCAAAAGGTAAAATATATGGGTAATAAAACATTTAATCAGACCTCATACAACAGTCATTAGTACACCTTCATATGCAGCAATACAGTAAGTTTCAAGATTTACCTTTCATGATCTGAGCTGCCAAACACTTCCTCCCTACTCACCAGCCAAAATGGTGAAAAACTTTCCCAGGTTTCAGTCTCATATACAAGCTGGAATGGCTGTGAAACATTCATGCTAATTACAGTAAGAGCAAATACAGATAGAAAAGTGTGCTACAACCCTATCTTTATCGAGTTTGAAAAGATGGTAAAAATTATAGTTTGGCTTTACTTTGGCAATAATTTCACATATTACAGGTATGAGCTTTTTCTTTAATCTTTTTTCATTAACACACATACATAGTTATATATATATACACACACACAAAGCCTCCTTCACTTCACTCCAAACACTCTTTTATATGCTGGTTTCTTTGGTAAAATGTGGCACATTTGTGATGTTCCCAGTTATTAGTTTTCAAGTGAAAGACAAGCAAGTTTTCCTTTCCATACTTCCATTGTTCCTTATCCCGTCAGAAAACCCACAGAGTTTCTCTACTCCTATATAACATCTTCGGAGAATTTAGTCAAGTCCTTAACTATTTTAAGGAAAAGACAGAAGTTGACATTTGAGTGGGTTCTTTTGGTAGGGGGGCATGGTGGTGGTAGAAAATCTAACATGTAACAAATTCCCAGTTGTTTTGATTACACCTACAATGCCACCCAGGATGCTTCCTATAAACAGCATACTTGAAACTGGATATTAAAGCACAGCAAGAATATCCAAGAGAAATGATGAATAACTTATTTTCTTCTGATTATAGCACGTTCACAGCTTGTTTTACAGCCTGCTGAAGTTCCCCACATAACACAGGACTAACAGCAACATGAAGTTACCAAGTACATGAGAATCCTTATTGGAGAAGCTGCAGTAAGACCAGCCACAGAGTTCTTAGGGAAATGTTTCTCCATGTGGACATAAGGTAGGGCTGGTAAAACAGACACTAGGTGTGTTTGACATTGAGGTAGTAGATCATGTCCCCATTTATTTGCACTGCAGTGTTCACATGAACACAGAGGACTTCTAAAGCTAGTTTTGAGTCTTGTCTTTGGCATAAGCCACTGGTCTTGTTCCTTCCCCAGAAAATAAAACATACACAATTTTCAAACAGTGGCATGAATCTGAAGTGGAAAAGACTCTTCATGTCAAATAAAGAATAAAATAGGCATCACACAAATACTACCTTCAAACAAAAGGCAAGAAAAAACTCCACTAAATCCCTCCCATCACAGAACACAGTAATGGGTAATTAGCACACCAGGAAGCTATTATAAAGCCACTCTGAAATGAACACTTGTAACACCTTGCAGTGCACCATTATGTGTTTAAAATAACTTTGTAATAGTTGTGTCCTTCTAGGTCCTTACAATCAAGACTACAGCTGACAAAAGAATGTTTTTTCAATGCCCAGCACATACAAATCAGAAGACCGTTCATCTAAAGTTTCTTTTCACATACAATAGATCAAGTGGTATAACTTCAATAGCTTACACTACAGGGTCTGCTTTACATCGAAAAATGAAATGCTGAATTTTTACTTCAAGTCACAGATAAAAATGTAACAGTGGAGGCACAGCCACTGGTCACATTTTGGATTGCTAAACAATATTCAAAATAACTTACTTTCTTGATGAAATGAAACCTCCATACACAGACACAGTAGAATTTTTTTTTTTAAAACATATAATGAAAGTTAAAACAAGCTTAATTCCTTTCCAAAACCTGGAGGCCCTTTTCTCAAACTGACTCAGTGCCCACCAAAAGTACTCATGTAGGTTTTACAGCTACCTTTTTACACTTTTGCTTTAAGGGCCAAATAAAAACTATGGGTGATCACTGTTCCCATAACAAAGAAACATAAAGCTGGGGCAAAAGGAAGGTTATATAGTCCCTGCTATAAGCTAGAAAGAGCTTTGCTTCTCACATCACAAAATCAGAATAGGCATGTCAAATTGAAGGGATGTTCATGTATTTCTATAATGCTGGAAACCTATCCTTTTAGAAGTCACTAGCGAGTTTGGACACTGAGCATGAGGCTGTGTAAAGAAAGACTTCATTTTCAAAACCAAGCTTCTGTAAAGCCAGATCTCTTTGTGATGTCAAAAGTGACAGAAAATCAAATGCTGAAGAGGTGGACTCTCATGAATTGGTAGCATAGTGCAATACTACAACCCTACTGTAAAAATATTTACTGTCCCTGCCGTAAACCACATAATGTCACACCAAACAGATGGAAATTTAATCAAAAACCACAAGTTTGTAAGCTAGTGATTAGACCCTTAAGAAAGGAATCAAATAGAACTGTGCTTTAAATCTAATTCAGTGGTATCCATTTTAGTTACAATACAAACTCTGAATTTACCAACTTTGAACTAACACTATATTAGCTTTCATGTCTTTAGTTTCATATTTGCAATGTACTGATTCTTTGATGGTATATCTTCCAGCCCATGTCAGTATGCTAGTAACCCATTTACATCCACCGAAGTGGCAAGAGCTGCACCTGAGAGTTTTGTTTTCCATCAACAGCTTGTATTTCAAAAATTCAAATGTCAATTCCCTATATTAACCATATCTGTTTGTCCAGTAAACACTTCCTCATTTTTAAAAATTTCAAAATACCTGCTGAGCTAACATGCAGTTGCCTGCTGGACTTCCTTAATGAAACTGAGAGGTAGCACAGAAGCAAATTAGCCAGGAAAGGCTACAGGCCATTTTCATCTACCACCCCACCTCCCATAATAAAAGCTCACTTCAAAACACTTAATGCATGAATGAGAAATGTCTAAACTCCAAGCCTATTTAAATGCTAGACAGGAGAGTTTAAGATCCTGAAGGAACTGAGGAAGACAAGTAATAAAGGCCCTGGACTTCAGGGGAACAAGTTCAGTTTGTTCAGGGACCTGATCCACAGGATTCATTGGGAGAGTTCCCTGTAGAGCTAAGGTGCCCAAGAGACCTTCCTGATCTCCAGTGTCCCATGCCAGGAGAGCAGGGTGGCTGCATGAGGAGTGCCTGACTGAGCCCAAGCCCCACATGGAGGGGGACGGTCTGGCAGGGGCTGCCCCATGATGGGACAGAACCACTGCCCAGGCCAGCAAAGAGAAGGCCAAAGCTCAGCTGGAAGCTGCCATGGGATAGGAGGGGCCTCTACAGGTACATCAGCAACAAAAGAAGAAGCAAACAGAACAGGGACCTGCTGCTGAACAGATTCAGAAAACTAGGGAAGAGGACAGGAAAAGGCTCAAGCACCCCATGTCTTTTTTGCTTTGGTCTTTACCACCAAGGCATGCATACTCACAGGGCTTAGGTGGCAAAAGCCTGGGGAAAGGTGTCAAGTAAATGAAGACCAAGCTAGGAACAGAGCACTTAAGCAAAATGGACACACACAAGTCCATAGGACCAGATGAGATGCTTCTGATGGTGCTGAGGGAGTTGGCTGATATAAAGGCCTCTCTAGATCACCTTTGAAAGGCCATATTAATCAAAGGAGGTCCCTGGTAACTGAGAAAAGCATGAAGGAAGATCCACAGAACTACAGGCCATTCATTCTTACTCCAAACCCTGGGAAGAAAATGGAGCAAATCCTCCTTGAATTATTTCCAGCAACATGAAGGACAGAAACACCTTTGCAAACTGCAAGCATAATTTCCCCAAGGCAAAATGTGCTCAACCAACCCAGTTACTTATTATGATGAAGCCACTGGCTCTGTGGATTAGGACAAAGCAGCAGACACCTTGACCTTAGTATGCTTTTTGATGCAGTCCCCCTTAGCACTACAGCAGCCAAAAAGGCATGGGCTAGATGGCTGGTCAACAAGGTTGATGAAAAAAGTGGCTGGACTGACAAGCTCAAGACAGCAGTAAACAGGTCAAAATCTAACTAGTGACTAGCTACAAGTGACGTTTCTCCAGGATTAATCTAAACAACAGAGCAGAACACAGCTTCACCGACTTCATAGGTAACACCAAACTCCAGCAATCAAGCTGGAGAGTACAGCTTCCACCTGAAGGAGTGGTAGAGTGAGCTGACAAGCTTCGTGAAGCCCAATAAAAGCAAATGCTAAAATCTTATACCTAACATGGAATAATCCCATGCCACAGTACATGATGAGAATTTACAGGCTAGAAAACAGCTTCACAACAAAGCCTATCCTGGGGCAAGGCATCCTTGCAGTGAAGGCTAACTGTATAGTGGGCTTTGTTAGCAAGAGTGCTTGCTAGTGATGGGAAGCAATTAACACTTTCCATGCGACATTCCTGATGCCTCAAATGGGAGCCCTGCTCTTGGTTTTCAGCTCCCTTGTACCAACTAGAGATATTAAAAAAACAAAAACAAAACCAAAAACAAAACCAAAAAACCCACAACACATGACATGCGAGAAGAGAGAGATAGAGCTGGGTTTGTTCAGAGTAGAGAAGGCTTCCTAATCACTTAGTGGGTGCCCACAGAGAAAAGGTAGACAAGCTCTTCTCAGTGGTGCACAACGAAAGGAGAAAAGCCAGTGGTCACCAGTTGCAGCAAGAGAAATTCTAACTAGATACAGTAATAATTAAAAACCCCTACTATAAGGGTTTTCACACTGGAATATGTTTGTCCACAGGGGCTGCAGAATCTCCCTCCACAGAGATTTTCCAAACCTGAATGCACAAGACTCTGAGCATCCTGATTTAATTTTGAAATCAGTCCTGCTCTAAGCAAGAGATCAGACCTCCAGAGGTCCAGTGGTGAGTCTGAATTTCTCTCCTCAACAACAAAATCCTATGGTAAGCAGAAGGTTGGGAGGAAGAACAAACAGGATTATAGTGTGCATAAATGCAGACCAACCATGTCTCCATAATGCTTTCAGATGATCAGGCCGCATATGAAAACTGCTTCTGTGAAGCCTGAAAACCTTCTCACTGAGCATCTACTTTCTGCAAGGTCTGCACATCTTATTATTGAAATACAAGGATTTCTTTGCTCCATCCTAATGTCCTGGATTTTGCTTGCAGCATATGTATAATTATCTTTTCAGTTTAGATGACTATTTGTAAAAATAAAAAACAAAAACCCAAACAAAAAATTTATCATTTACCAACTGTACAATATATTTGTCTCTTATGTAAAACATATATGGAGAGATATGAATACATGTCTGTCTCAACATATAAATATAGTGTTTTTTTTAAAGAAACTGCATGAAGAGACTTACGGGCTTTTCTTCAGAAAGGTCATTTCTTTAAATGCCCTTCTTGATCTGTGATGTCACTTCAGCCCTTGACAAGACCACACACGTTTCTTTGAAGAGTCAGTTCAGGTTCAGTGCCATGCTTACTCTAGAGCTTTACAGAATAAGACATAAAAATATCAGCCAACTTGCAGTTTGTCTTTACATAGCATAGTTTTTCCCGTGGTGATTCTTCAGATGATCTTACCAGAACAAAGAAAGCAGCATGCAGCTTTGAAGTATTATGACTTTTTAAATATGTAATGTGTATAATTTCTACTCTCTAAATGGTAATTAGGTTTTCTGTTGCATGATGGGGTGGGGTGGTAGAAATCCATCACTGCAAATGATTAACATCTATTTCTCCTCTTTAAACTTTAAAGAATCTAGTATCACTATATAGGTACAACACAAAATTTGAAGTGCAATTCTCAAAATCACAGATGGGTGGAGAACTATAACCACAGTAACAAGCAGCAGATTTCCCTACAGAGGTAGTATGGGCAAAGCTTTATCATTAGTATCACCATTTAGTGCACCAACAGATGTCAGTGCTCAAAGGCAGTGAGAAAACTGACAGTGGAGTTAAAGACTCGATCTGCATCTGTGTGTGTGTGTATCAGTGAATAGTAAAATTACTATCTCCTTAAACACTACACTTTACCAAGTTAAAAACCATTTTGCTTTCATTCTTTTACATAAGCTACTTCCTATTTCCTTAGAAGAAAGCAGTCCCTGAACAAAAGAAATTTATTATGCAGTGGACTAAGCAAAAGAAAAATATGCAGATACTTTAAAAAAAATAGCCTCACAGTGGTCTGAATACTAATTAAAGAAGCAAGCCACACTGATCTAACACAATTTTATTGCAATGTTTTAAAAGCACATACTGACTTTGAATAAATAATTGAAAATGTGGGTTTATGTTGCCAAGCAATAAGATCACCCCTACACAAATCAGATGATGTAAAATTTTACAAAAAAGTATCATTCTTTCCTTTCTATTTTATTCATATAAACAATACATAGTACTGCCTCTAACCTAAATGCCAGCAGTATATATCTTCACATGATAAGTGCAAAGCTGCATGCTTTACATTAAAATTGCAACTTTTGTTTCTGCCCAACATCAGAGAAAAAAGTTGATTCTTCTGAAACAATTTTTGAGATAAGCACAGGAAGTCTTGTAACAGCCAGGTATTCCATAGTCATCAGCTCATTCATTACACAGAATCATTTTGGTCCTTTGCTCAATATTCCCTACCATCTCTTCTGATCTTCATGTATTTTCTTACCTCAGAGATTTACATAAAAAAAAAAAAGGGCCTAAGTTTCTTAGAAGCCAGACTTCCATTCAATTGCTTTATTCCTAAGACAATTTAAAAGCCAAGGTACATATAGTTTCCAAGAGGGAGTGGGAGGACAAATGAAAGTAGATTTTACACTTGTAGTTACCTTTGCATAAGAGACTACATATCTCAGTGTTCCCACAAGGGCTGTGAATGTTTAACTTTAACAGTTATAAGAATGTAACAGCAGGTTATGGGCTCATCCAATCTGTTTGAAAAGCTTTTAAAATTAGAGGCATCAGAATGAGCAATACCTGTATCTTCATAAACACCAGCTATAAAATCCAATCAGCTTACTGCACAGAGTTACAGCAAGTTGTCATATTATTTCATGCAAGCATTTCTTCAACCCTGGGGCCCCCAACATAAGAAGGGCATCAACCTGCTCGAGCAGGTCCAGAGGGCCACAAAAATGATCAGAGGGCTGGAGCACCTCCCTTATGAGGACAGGCTGAGACAGTTGGGGTTGTTCAGCCTGGAGAAGAGAAGGCTCCAGGGAGACCTTAGAGCAGCCTTCCAGTACCTAAAGGGGGCCCACAGGAAAGATGGGGAGGGACTTCTTATAAGGGCATGTAGTGATAGGACAAGCAGTAATGGCTTTAAATTGAACGAGGGTAGATTTAGATTAGATGTTAAGAAGAAAGTCTTTCCTGTGAGGGTGGTGAGACACTGGAACAGGTTGCCCAGAGAAGTTGTGGCTGCCCTCTCCCTGGCAGTGTTCAAGGCCAGGTTGGACGGGGCTTTGAGCAGCCTGGTCTAGTGGAAGGTGTCCCTGCCCATGGCAGGGGCGTTGGAACTTGATGATCTTTAAGGTCCCTTCCAACCCAAACCATTCTATGATTCTTGGTTACAACATAATTCAAACTGAAGATTTCAAGATGCAAGAAAGGCAAACTGGGAGTTTTACTTCCCTACTTGCCTTCCCTCAAAACTGGACCAGAGCTTTTGATTTCAAGTATTGCTAAAAAGCTCACAGCTAGTGACCTAAACATAGAACCAGGGAGTCTCAGGTTTAGCCTCCCCCTCTACTAAACAGTGTGATTAGCAGCAGTTTGGTGGCAAACCACAGGTGCCCATGTGCAGCTATGAACCAGACTCCAGAACACTAGTGAGCTGATATGCCCAGGCTAGAGACCTGCAGTGTGGGTAGCAGCAAACACAGCCTTCACTCACAGCCCCTGGTTTAGTGAGGAACAACCAGGTAATCAGGTATCCAGGTAATCAAGCTCTGCTCTTAAACCTGTCACTGTGCAATCTTACGCAAGTCACTAGACTCCTCTCACCCCTGGAAAACCAATCTGCTTTCTCGCAATGGTAAAGTCTTCTGGACTCTGCAGGCAAGGCTGCTGAGCACTGTGATACAACAGTGGCTTAACCACAATTCTGTAAAAGGTTTCATTTAATCCGGTTTGGGCAAGCATGCGCTTTATTACCCACCAATTATGCTTTCATGACAGACTTGCAGACCCGATTATAAAAAAGTCATGGAAAACAAAGATAGAGATGCTTCTTAGAAGTGTGAATGCATTCTTTATATCACATGCTTAAAAAAAACCCAAAACCAAAAAAACCAAAACAAACCCTAGGCAAATTTTGTGGATAAAGGAGATTTTCACCCAAAAGAGGGAACAAGTATATTGAGTATCTGTTACATTGCCCATATTCTTTGATTAATAGACCCACAATTATTTTCTTCATTTGTAAAGTGACAGTTCTAGAAATAGACTACAAAATCCTTCAAAACTGCATGTCTAAAACATACTTTACAGAGACACATCTGAATACTTGAGTTTGTTACCAAAAAAAGCACACAACCAGTGTTTCATCTTCTCTGTGCCATCTCAGGTGTCAGTTTAGTGCTAGAGAAATGCTGCACTGTTAGACAGCAGCAAACACTGAATCAAAGCCACTTTCCTGCAGTATTTACTCTTATTCTGCCAAATGTTACGAAGACAAATTTATTATTTGTAAATAAAGTAACTACTTGTTATTTCTATTTAAGGTGAAAAGCGCAGAAATTTACACCTAAAAGCCAAACAGGAAGTTAACACACTCAACAATTCTTACAGCAGTATGTTCCAGACAGCTTTAAGAAAAGGGCTGTCCATCCAACAGTCATACAAGTGCTTCTGTAACGACCTTAATTACCTTCCACAAGAAGTGCTGTCTCCTGTCTGTCCATGATTTCCTTTTCATTGTCCTGTGCTTTCATTAACATTCAAAGAAGCTATCAAAGCCTGGCTGTCTACCACTCTTATTTTCCCCCTGAATGAGATAAGACATTTTTTCGGCCTTAACGGCAGATTTTAATAAACAGGTGGAATTTTTCTGCTTCAGTTTGCCCACAGCAGAGCACTACTGCCTTAAGCAACTGTACTCACCACCATTATGATTTACTCTCTTTATATTAAATGTCTGCCATGGGTTGCTATACTAACATTAAATACAAAATCATCACGAGAATATGACTTTTGCCAAAACGCAGGAGACATTCTATTTTAAGCTTTACCTCACATCTTTACATCACCTTATTTAGCTTTCATGAAAAGAGTCCTGTGTGTCTGGAATTTACGTTTTGCCTTTACATAAAATGTGCACGTGGGTTTTCAGTTAAAAAATTAATCATGTGCTTGGTTTCTTTGTGAAAGCCAGATGTTTTCCACGGAACATTTTTCATTTTCCCCACAATTCTGAGGATCCAGTTACATAGAACATTCAGTTAGTTTTGGTAAATTTACCTGTTGAGAACACAGACCAAGTCTGAACACAAAAAAATTAAATATTCGTCTTAGCTCACAGAACACAGGTGTAAGGCTGAAAAAACATGAACTAGCAATGGGAACACACCTTATTCTGGTCAAATATGTGCACAGCTACACATTGAGACATCCCTCTATCTCATGATCAGCGTTCAAATTAGACAGGCACTCGTCTGCATGACAGAAACTTCAAGTCATTTGACTGAGAATAGGCTGCCAGGTTCTCAAAAAAACAAGTCAGCTAAAGCAACTCATGTGAAACAATGTCTTCCCCTAAAAAGACCTTAAGGGCTCCCAGCAGAAAGAACATGGATTTGGCAAAGGCATACCTTATTTCATGTTTTGTGGACAAAAAGATGCCTCAGTCCCATTCTCCTCTACTTTGCACTCCTTTCAAATGCATTGGCTTAGTGGGGGTCCACTGCTTCCACTGTGCTCAAACCTCCACTAAGCCATTTTGGCTCCCTACCACCCACGAGGCCACAAACCCAACAGAATCAGTGGTAGCTTTCCGTCTGGTTGGTGGGTTGAACTGGCTCTGCACAGGGTCTGTCAAGTGACAGAACCAAGAGGTTGCTTAATAGAGTCACTGAATCATACTCTTACTGACTCGGATGAGGATTCTCTGCATCTTGTAGTGCTATTATCCCTAAGGAAGCAATTTAACTTGCTGTTTCATGATGTTCTAGATGCTGTAAGATAACCCCTGTCACCTCCAGCTGCCACTTCACAAGAGCACAAATCTCCCAACAAAACCAGGGAAAGTGTCTATTAGCCCCATGAGGATGCCCTTAACTTAGGGGTATAAGGTACCTACCTACCCGCCATATTTGATTCCCTGTATTTAGGCACTGAATTCACCTCCTTAGTGTCTTTTATAAAGCCTTTTATAAAAAAAAAAAAAAAAAAAAAAGAAAACAACTACAATAAAAAAATATTTATCAGGAAGGAAGGCACTGCAAAAAACTCAAAAAGGACTAGTAAATACAAAAATACTGAAGCTTACAGGTAGGTAAATAAAGCCTGGGGGGAGGAAGAAGCCAAGATTCATTTTAAACTCCTTCCACAAACTGAATGACAGCTACAGGATGTCAGCATTAAGGTCAGCAAGTACTTTAAGAGAATTTCTTTTGAAATGCATTGCTCATCAGCATGTTGCCAGGAATCACTGCATTGGTTACTCCTTACATGTCAACTCCTTTCCTTTCTCTGTATCTTGTTCTTAAAGAAAGTACCAGCTTGAAATCCAAACCACTCAATACTTCCACAGCTGCATTTTAACTCCTTCCCTCCCCATCCTATGAAGGCCCCCCCAACCTTCCTCCCAGTAAAAGCACTCTGAATTTCAGTCTGCGGGAGCTGGGCCTTCAGTAATTCCTGCACTGTTTCTTTCCCCTTTTCTGTTCTGAGAAAATGGGTTGGGAGGTAACAGTCTCCTGAAGCGCAGCACTTCAGCCTGCTACAGAAGGTTATTACAGTAGATTGAACCTTTGCTCTGCAAATGTCACATTGCAGAGATTCAATTTTAATGGAGAAGCTAGGCCAGAAGATCAGACACCAGCTCCTAAAACAAGGCTAGTGAAATCGGTTTTGTTCCTCTTTCATCCACACAGTACTGTTCCCTCACCACAGCCAAAACTACCACTAAGTCGACCCTTACATTAAGGCCTTCAACTCACCAACTTGGCAGAAAACTAACCAACTTTTTTACTCTGGCAGCTTTCTGCTGCCTTATTGAGCTGAAGCAGCTTACGGAGGGCTACAGTGGAATTAATGCAAAATAGACAGTGGGAGAAGGCAGTCAAAAGTGATAGGAAGAGATTTCCCGTCCTCTTTTGACAGCAAGAAGTATTAGTGAGCTCACCTTGTCTCATCAAAATCACCGAAAGGAAATAAGTCTCCCCCCAATCTGGCACTGGACCTCCCCTGAACAACAGCACCAGGATACCAGGCAGTAGAAAAGCAATGCAGGAAGGCACAAAGGGCTGACCACCCTTCTTCAGCCGCAAGCCACCTCCTATAATTTTACCATCACTCCTCCTTGTTAACAGTTCTGATTACACCCAAGTACTGCTATGTCAAGTGCATATTAGACCTCTGATTAGTGTTTTATTTCCACACTCACAAGCTTTCTTTCCTCCAGATACTTCTGAACTTCCATGCAACATTACTGAGTCTTCTCAGTGAACCTAATGTCTTCCAACTAAACTGTATAAAAGCCACCATAGGAAACAGTTAAACCAACAAAATGAATTCTGGAAGCTCCAGAATTCACACTGCCAACTCCGTTCTTCATAAGAAAGAGAGCATAAAGTAATCTTCAGCTGCAGAGTCTGTTTTGCTGACTTGCAACCATTGCCCTGTTGCGCTCAAAGGACTAGTGCTCAGTAATGACTGTAGAATCGGTGACTATAATTCTCTGCTCCAGGACTTCTAGATGACTGCAACAGTTGAGAGCTGTGCAAGTATTTGGAGCACTGCGTGATTACACTCTTCGGTCATCAATTCCAGTTTACCAAAGAGGCTTTTATCTTGAAAACATGTCCAAACAGCTCCAAACAATAATGTATACAGTTTCCAAGCTAGCCACCTTGTACAAGAACAGCACAGCTGCATTAGTATGGTGCTCCACCAACACCAATAGCTTGCTGTTCAGCAGGATTAATTAGACTGGGCAGAACACTGCACTAATGTGATTATATTGCTTCTAGTACCAGAGCTAGCTCATTCATCGTTTTCTATTCCTTTCTGCTGAAATAGAAATTCAGTTTTTGCTATTTTCTTAACACCTAATTTTATTTTTTTTTTTTTTAAGAGAGAGGAATGAAACTTGGAAAAGATTCAAAGTCAGATTTTCCTAATTGAAACAGTGCACCTCCAGCCTCTGTAGCCTGTCCCCACTATTATCATCCTCTTCTAATCACTTCTTTTGTTCATCTCAAGCTGCTACCTTTTCCAAACTGCCTATGCAAGTCTTGCTGGACATCAGAAGTAATGATGAAATAATGAAACAGTGACAAGAGCAAAGACTGGAAGACATTCAGCTCATCTGAGTGGAATAGAGTCATCATTGCCTTTCACTCCCCCCCTTTTTACAGATGTGGAACAGATATCACAGGAGGTACTTGCTCAAAACAGGGGCCACTTCTCACATCAATGAGTGGAAGAGCAGGAATACAAATCATAACCTCCTCTTCACAGTCTGGGGCTCCTATCAGGACACTGAAACAGAGACCACCATGAGATGCACCAAGTATCCAGACCTCGCCCCAAGTCCTGGAAACACCAGAGCATCAGTGGAACTTCCCGAGGAACTCAAGTTCTAACAAAATACAAGTGTGCTGGTATGCTCAAAAGCAGCTGTGCCTTTGTGCTCAAGCTTTCCTGAAGCATCCAGCACGAGGAAGATGCTCAGAGCAAGCAACATTAGGTCAGCCAGTAAAAAATTCAGCAGTCACAAGCAACTGACAGCGGTTTTACAACAGGAAGTACTGGGCAAACCCCCCTGCTGGCAGTACTGCAACCCTCTTTCTTTTAAGTTTGCCTGTAACTCATCATCAGAAGAGGAACAAAGGAATATTGCAGCACCCATTAGTATCTCTGGTCTTTGGCCCACATCCCTTATCTGTACGGGCACACCCGTGCACAGGCAGGCCCTGTGGGTGTAACACCGAGGGACGGTTACCACACACAGACCTTGAGAGCAACAGTATTGTTCTGATGGAGTGGAAGACAGCGACAGCAACTTCTCCATGTTTCCACAAGTCTTCTACTTGCTTCTGGCAACTTAGTTTTCTAGTTGTCATATTATGCTAGTATCAATACTAAAAAGGTTCAAGAATCTTTACATTCCCACCTTTTTTAAGTTTCACCTTTTTTTTTTTTTTTAAATACAAAAGAGTACGCCATAGAAAAAATGGTTGAAATTTCTCTAACAAAACTTTGTTAAGAAATGCTATAAAGTGATGGCATTTTACTGGTTTGTGATTGCAAACCATATTGTACTGGCTAGACTTCTAAACACATATTTCAACAAGATTTAAAACACTAAATGAACAAAACATCTTTAAGCTCTCTTCCCTCTCAGCTTTATGTCAGTGTGTTGAGGAGACAGACCTCTTTCAGGACAGAAATGCAGGGAAGAACCACCTTAATTTTTGGCATTCTTTTCCTTTAAAGTAACCTGCTTCCTTCTGTCAAAAATATCCATAGAAGTAGTTTCAAATTTTGAGTTTAGGTATACGACATACATCATACAATGCAGACACAAATTACAGGCTCAAAAGACTATGAAAGCAGAAAGATTCTGTACGTTTGCACCTCCAGCATGCGACCAACAGGCACAAGAAGAGGAGGTTTAAGGGATAATTCCAGTTTCAGTGCGTGTACAGTGTAGTACAAAAGTTCATACTTGAAAAAGTTACAATTTAAAACTATTTCTAAAAAGACTGCAGATTGGAATTCCAGCTTGACAGTAAAGTATCAACATAAAGTAGATAAGGGCTTGCAAAAACAGAGAGAAAAGCAACACAAAGGCTAAGACGTGAAACAATGTAACGCAAGTTAACACAGAATAGGAAACACTGTTTTACAGTCAATGGAAAAAAAAAATACTCTTTAAAAAAGAAAAATCGAACCAGTCGAGAAGGTACTGTAAAAATGAAAGAGCAGTTAAGTAAACATGTTAAGGTCACATACTGAATCAGGAGAAAAGGAAACTCCCAGAAACAACACATAGTATTGAGGAGTTACACTGATTTACGAAGGAAAAATAAAGATCTGGAAACTAAGCACAGTGCCTCTGTCATCTCCTGTGCTAACACAGCCAAAAATCTGGATTGGAGGGTTACTGTGTTGTTGGTGGCTCCTGTGTAGAAGTGGGGGAGAAAGAAGAGTGATGGAATGGAAAAGGAGGAAGAAATACTGAGGACATACTGGTGTATGTACGTATGTACGCACATATATACACACAAATATATGCACACATACACATGTGTATCCATATATAATAAAAGATAACTTGAACTAGTTGGCACAGAGCGGGACCAGAATAAGCAGAAGTATATTTAAGTTTTATCTTCTTCCTCCTGCTTATGTACTTGTTGCAGTCTTCTATACCACAGAATTGTGTATATCAGGTCTGGAGCCTCATTACTTCTAAGTACTTTTACATGGCAATTCAAGACAACCGGAAAGAGAGTTTGCTGGTATTTCTAATTGTTCCGCATGCCTCGGGGAGGCTGTGTGACTAAAACGGAAGACAGCATTGTCTCTGCACACTTCAGGATACGTCTATACCGTGCACTGAGAGCTTCTCCCTTTAAAATACTTTTGCATTGGTATTTACTGCTTACGACCACTGCACAATTTGCTAAAATAGTTAAACTGATGCAAGGACTCCGGAGTACAGCACACAACTTGAGATTTGTGAGAGCTTATTATCTGGTGCTTCGTGTGATGCCAGGGCTCACTTTTCAGACCGCTCTGTACAAACACACAATAAAAATAAATCAGTCCCAATAAGGCTAACGATGTTTCACAAACACAGAAATACTCAGCAGTTATAGCCTCACTCCTATCTCGCTTCCATCCCGCGGAACAGGAAACATGTACTACTAATTAATTCATAAACCCTTATCTCCGCAGGCAACTGAAATTGTCCGTTCGATAAATAAACCGGCCAGTAATGACGGGAAGTTTAACTGTGTTATCAAGGAAATTCTTCTTCTGTAAGAAGACCCTGTCACGCTCTGCTCACGACAGTCTTACCTACACACAGTTTGGCGATTTTCTGTAAGGAAGGACTTAAAAAACGGTACCTGAGCCAACCAAGCAGCACGAACGAACAAGACAGTTCAGGGAATTTGCCAAAACACAGCGCAGATGCTTCGGCGCTATAACCCAAACTGACTGTATCTTGCCGAACACCCTCCGCTCCTCAGAGCGCCGGCGTCACGGGACAGCGAACCGCACGACTCCGAGACCGATCGCGACATCTCCGAAGCGCGGCCCCACACCCGCCGCACCTGGGCTCGGGCACGGCCCCGCGGGGCCACCGCCGGGCGGCCCGGGGCAACGCCGCCTCTGCCACCCGCGCGGCGCGGCAAGGGCGCGTCCCCCGCCGGTCCCCAGCCCCGGGGGACGCTCGCCCGCCGGCCGAGACCAGGGTGCCCCGCGGGCGGACCCGCGTGTCGCGATGGGGCTCCCGCATGTCGTCGCTTTTCCTCGCCGGCGCCGCTGCCCCCGGTACTCGCCTGGCCCCCCCCGAGGCTCCCCGCGGCCCGCCGGCGCTCGCCGTGTTTCGCTTCCTCCCGGTGCAACAGCCGGGGGAGGCCGGTAACGTCGAGGTGAGGGTGAGGTGAGGTGCGGTGAGGGGGTGCGCAGCCGGCACGGAGCGCGCCTCACGCCGCCAGTGCCGGGTCCGCGGGCAGCGCTGGCTCCGCGGCCGCACAGGGGCGGGCTGCGAGGGTGCGACCGCGAGCGACGACGCCGACCTGCGCGGCGGCTGCCGAGCGAGGGCCGGCCAGAAAGCGCCCCCAGCCCAACCCTCCCGCGGGCAGGAGGCGGCAGGAGGGCTCAGGGCTTCCCCCCCCCGCGCCGCCAGCGACCTGTTGCCCTGCGCGGGGGTGCCGAGGCGCGTTCCCGGGAGCGGGAGCGGGACCGGCCGCCGCCACCCACCTCTTTGATTTTGGCCCTCCGCTGCCGGACGGCGGGGTCGGCGGGCTCCTGCCCCACGGCGCCGACGGGCTGGTGGAAGAGGCGCTGGGGCAGCCCCGGGGCGCCCGCCTCCTTCCTGCCGCGGGCGTCCTGCAGAAGTTTCTCCTTGTCCTGGCGGATGTCCCTGCGGATCTCCTCGGGCAGCTTCTGCAGCGTCTCCTTGGCCTCCCGCAGAGCCCGCTCGTGGTCCGCGCGGATCCGCTCCAGGCTGCCCGCCCCGCCCGCGGCCGCCGCCGCCGCCCCCGCCGCCGGGCCGCCTCCGGGCTGCGGCGGGGCGCGGGGCTGCCCGCCGGGTGGCGGCGGCGGCGGCTGCAGGGCGGCCGAGTGGAAGAAAACGCCGCTGAGGAGCTTGGAGGAGTCGGGCAGGAAGAAGATGGCCCCGAAGCAGAGGGTGATGAAGGCGCTGAACACCAGCAGCAGCACGAACTTCTCCGTCAGCCGGAACGCGCCGGGGCCCGCCGCCTTCCTGCCCCCGCCGCCCGCGCCGCCGCCCGCGGGGCCGCCCAGCGCCCCCGGCCCCGCCGCGCTACCGAAGAGCGGCAGCAGGCTGGCGGCGGGCATGGCCCCCGCGCCGCCTCAGCGCAGCGCGGCGCGCCCCGCCGCCGCCGCGCAGGGACCGCACCGGACGGCTCGGCTCGGCGCCGGCGCCGCCGCCGCCTCCTCCCCGCCTACGGCGGCAGAAAGTTTCCCCGGGCGGACGCGGCAACTTTTCCCTTCGCCGCCGGCAGCGCTCGGCGTGTGCGGGGCGGGCGCTGTCAGCTCCAGCCCATGCCGCCGGGCCGCCGCCGCCGCGGGTGCCGCTCCCCGCTCCGCCCGCGCGGAACTGCCGGGCAGCCGGGGGCGGGGCGGGGCGGGCCGGGGACGCCGCCGGCCCAATGGCGGGGGGGGCGGGGCGGGGGCGGGGCGCGGGGAGTCGCCGCTCCGCCGCCCTTCCGCGCTGCGGGACCCCGCGGGTGCCGGGGGCCAGACCCGGGGGAAGGGAGGGGGGGGAAAGTGGTGTCCGCGGCGGTCCCGCCCCGCCCGGCCGGGGCAGCGGGTGCGGCCGCTTCGCCCCCGCGGGCCGGCGGTCGGCGCGCAGCCCCGGCACGTGTCGGGGCAGGCCGGCACGCGCACCCACGTGCGCACTCGTGCGCACCCACCCACGCGCGTGCCCCCCGCCCCGCCGCCATGGCCCCGATCCGCGCGTGCACGCCCAGCGGCAGGCGCGCGGACACGCGTGTGCCCCCGCGGCGGTGCGCGCGGGTGCTGGCACGCTCACGGGCACACGCGCGCACCGGGACACGCGTGCGCCCACCCGCGCACGTGCGCGCAGGTGGGGGCACCCCGAAGGGCGGCAGCAACGCGGCGGACGGCGGAGCGCGGCCGGGCACAACCCCCCGGCCGCTGCTGCGAGAGCTGTGCGGTCCTTGCGGGAAAAACAGGGCTCTGGTTTGATTTGATTTGATTTTTCTGCAGGTAAAAGGTACATCTCTCGCAAGGAGATAGGGGGAATGTATCTGTGTGAGGGTGAAAATTCGACTTTTCCTCTGCACTAGTGCAAATGAAAAAACAACACATGTCGGCACAGAGAAATGTATTTGACAGCTGATCAAATTGCTGCATCGAGCTCCCCAAGCCTTCCGAGAGAGGAAAAGTTTCAGAAAAAAGTAAGACACCGATTTACTATTTTGCTCGTGGTACAGAGCAACGCAAGGAACAGCGGGGACGTGAGAAGCAGGGAAACTCAATAAAATGCTGGGTCACTTTAACTGGAAAATGGAATCCAGCCAACACCCAGAGGTTTATCTCCAACTTTTTTGGAAAATACTTGAAGCCTACCTAGGCTTCCACAGTGGTTCAGCACCGTAAACTTATAAGTTTCCTCCCAAATGCGAACCGCAGAGTCAGAAAGAAAACAGTGAGATATGTTGTTCCCAGAAGTTACAATGCTGAGCTGGGTTTGTTTGTGTATTTGCATGACTTGGTTTTGCAAGGGAAAAAAAAAAAAAAAACAACGGTAGAGGGAAGTCTGTGCTTTAAACAAGGGCAGGGAGAAGGCATTGCGTAAGCTGTAAAGACGTGATTTTGAAAATGAGCTTGGCATGGGCCTAATTCTGCTCCCAGTGGAATTAAGGGGAGTTTTACCATTGACTTAATAGGAATAAAGTAAGGCTGCTGCCCAGTGCTTTTCTAAATCCCATTCTTTAGAAGTTAGAATATGTAATAGATTAATTAAAAACAAGTTTAGAGAAGACAGTTACATAGAAAAGTTGGACTGAGTCCTGCAAAACTCCCATAAGTATGCAAGCAAATGCTTTGTAGCATTTCAAGATTATACGTGAAATGGAAGGATCAGGGGCCCGATTTTGCATCCAGCAAAATCAGTAATTTCCTTCAGTTTACTCGGTTTTTCTTTTAAATCCTGTTTTTCCTGAGTTGCATTTCCACACATTTAGATGTGAAACTATTCCTTGAACTAGACAATAAGGACTCTGATTCTGACATGCATTTCCCAGAAATGTGTAATGTAGCCTGATGGCTGTGCCAAGATAAAACTGTTTAGGATTGAAGAATTCAGCCTGCTTGGAAAAGGAGATAAGAATCTATACTGATTTTTTTTTTTTCTTTTAAAGCAACATTTAAGGTAGCAAATATGGAGGTTAGCTATTGAAAGACAGTTGACTAATGAAAAAGCTTCCTAAAGAGTGAAATACCACTCTCTGCTTCAGCGAGCATATTCTGCTTCAATCACTGTGTATGTGGGTGTATAATATTTTTCACAGATTGCCCTCAAAACTCATCACTACTTATGTGATAATATTTGGGGACAGAATTTATTGCTGGAAGAAGTGCCTTCCTTCAGTATTCTGAAATAATTCCTTAGGTTGTCGTATATATTCTATAGCACGTCATGAACGGATGCAAGAGTTGAAAATACCATCGCATGGGGTTCTGCTGCCATGTCTCCTAAACTGAAGCCCTCTAAACTTACCAGCCTCTCATCTTCTTTTGGTGTCCATCCTAAGTGCTAGGGGTTACATGTGAATCCACGCCAGGGGTTTCACTGCTACCCTCGTCACTATCTTTGGGACATCCTACTCATTTCCTCAGCATGAGGGAAGAAACAACCAGTATTTTCTCTGCAAAGGCAGAAATTGTTAATTCTCTAGCTTCTGTGATGAGATGATCATTCCAAGGACAATAATCTAGGCTCCAAGATGGGACTCCTCCTCTGAACAGGACCCTAAATTTTGTATGCAGACCATTCCTGTTGTTAGCATCTAATGTTACAGTTACCAGCAAAGTCATGTGGGAACTATTCAGTGGGACTATCGATGCATGTAAAGTTACTGTTGTACATAGCTGTTCACAAGATGAGGGCAATGGAGACTGAAAGAAAAAAAGCCCGCCTCAACCCAACATTACTATACACGTCCCTTGTTTTTTTGTCAATAATTTACTTTAGGCACAATACAGAACTTTACAAGATATTCCGAAGAACATGAAAATACAGGGATTATCTCAGGAAAAAAGTACTTCAAATACAAGTGGTATGTATTGTACATGCTCAGTCTCGACTGGCTGTGTCCAACAGGCAGTGCAGCTGTAAAGTTAAACCATGTTAATAGGTGTTAAATCGTGTCAAAAAATCCAAATAAAGCATGAACAAATGAAGCCTGATGTTTGCAATAATCTAGTGACAGCAGTGGAAAAGCCCACCTGCCTGCAGCAGGGCTTGTACTAGAGGAGCCTCTTTTGATACAGCTTTGTCAGTATATCTACTTTGTGGAAACATTGAGCTGACACTTTGGGTTGGTTTTTTTTGTTTGTTTGTTTGTTTTTTTCTGATTGAGCTACATTACTTCCTGCATGACATCAGCTAAAGGGGAAAAAACCAAAGTCTTCAGACAGTTGTTTTGCTATGCTGGGTAAGGCTGGGTCCTATCCAGTTTGGTTATACCAACAAAACACTGGACTGCTCCTCTCTCATGGAGGGAAATGCTTCTTCTGTAGGTTCAGCTGCAGGATCAGGAATCGTTTTCCAGCAATCATGCACAGGTCAGGCATTTATAAAAAGGTAAAACTGCTACATGAGGGGTGGTGAGAGGGAGATTTGCATAATCAAGAGACAAGGCTCTTTTCTATAATAAATGTTCTGATGGGGAAATTTGCTGCCTATTGACTGAAAGGCATGGAAAAAATTAGTTTCTTTTTTTTTTTTTTTTTTTTTTAATGAGCTATACCTAATTTGTCATGGTTCTAGTCTTAGGTCTTGACTAGTGGTAGGGAATTAGCCTGCATGGTCTAAAAGATACATGTAACAGGTAAGGAGGGTATTAAAAGTTGGCCCATTTTTAGGCACATTCAGATGAAGCAGAGATACTGACTGATACTCATCTTTTTGGATAGTGAGTTTGTAACAGCACCACTCCCTTTCAAGGGATTCTCAGTGTTATGTTCTGGTTAAGACTACGGTAAAAAATTACTTGACAACTTCCTTTTGAAATGCAATACTTTTGCCCAGCTCTTCAGAGATACTTTTAACGGGCTTGCATTTGGGAATGTGATTCACAAACCCAAGTTAGATATCCAGCTCTTCATAGAATAAGTAAGTGGTGTGACATAGACCTGGGATTTCTAGGGCTCACAAGCTAGATTCATAACACCCAGCATGCTGTTTGGAAGGAGGCTTCAGCCATTTGAGGACCAGATGTGTATGAAATGCTCTCTGTCTCTCTGGTTTTGGTGCTTGGCTGCAGTTCTGAGTTCAGTATGTGAGGAAAGGGTGATTCACAGCTGCAAAAACTTTGCTTGATCTTCAGTGCTTTGAGAATAAGGGACTGCCTCATGCTTTTCTTTAAGAGCTCAGAAGAGAGAAGTGTTGACCACTTATTTAGGAGCCCTGTGGTTAGAGCAGTTGCTCAGGAAGTTGGAGATCTGTGTTCAACACGTTTTGGTGGTTCAGGGGATTCAAATGATCCTCTTTTGCCTTGCAGTAATATCCTGGAGAACCTGTACATTCCCCACCACCTTTCCTTTTGAAGTAGTGCTATGACTCAGAGGAGTGCAGGACTCTGAGGGCAAAGAGGAGAAAAAGAGAAGTTTTCTGTAAGGAGTGTTGCTCAACAGCCCTGATGTGAAAACACTCTGCTCCCCGAGAAGCCTACAGCCTAAGAGTTAGGGCACTCATCTGAGAGATGGGAGACACCAGTTTATTCCCTTCCCAATGAGACGTGTGTTGAAGGTTGGTCTCCTATGTGAGGACGAAAAACAGAAGAAAGAAAATTAAATTCAATGACAGCCTTTCTCAAACATTTCCTCTAGTTAAACACATGAGATGAATGTGGGTAATATCTAAACTTTATAAATGCTGTAGAAATGTACCAGGAATATGAAGGTGGAAGCTCACAGACCTTCTTACTCCACTCCTTCAACTCTTCTGGCATGGTCCATCAATGCTATGAAAGGTCTCTTTTCTACCAGTATCTTTGGAATTATCCTTCGTAATTCCTTCCATCCCCACCTGAGGGAGGGGATTATTCATTTCTCAAAATGGAGGCTCTGTAGTGCATGCAGCTTTAGTGCTTATTGGGAGGTTTTGCTGGAAGTGTCCAGCTAAGCATCCAGCAAAGGGCAGAAAAGCTATGCCTTTTCTCTCTTCCCCAAGATTTCGGAAGGTGCAGAAGATGAACTGCAAGAAAATATTTGACTCTCATTCTATAAAAACATGAAAGATTACAAGTATTTTATTAAACATTGCAAGAAGCCTGAGTCTAGAATTTGAACTCTGATCACTTGCAGGATTGTGTTCAGTACTAACATGAAGCTATTGTACTCAACCCCAGATGGCATCTTTGAGAATATCTCACTTAAGTTACTCCTTCCTTTTCATCTTTTTTTTTTTTTAATTGCTTCTGTATAGACTCTGCAGTCCCTCAGAGCAAGCAAACAAGGCCATGGTGATATGTGTGCAAGGGAGAGGCAGGAAAATAAAGGAAAGAGAAAGAGCTACAAGCTTTTGTTGTTCTTTCCAGAACAGTTTATTAATGCTCACATCCTTGAAGAGAATTTTAGCTACTGAGTTAAGAAATGGAAGTTAGCATTTATGGTATTTCACCATTTAAGATTCAGATAGGCATCTCATATAATTCTCATAGCAATTAAGGTTGAAGTTGTTTTGAGAGATACCATGAAATTCCATTTGAACCTCCAATCTTTAAGAGATTATCAAAAGTCATGACAGGTACCTGTATTCTCTTCCCTTGTCCCTCAGAATTGAAAAGACAGCTGTTACACAGAGGATGGTATGTTCTTTTACTTCCAGTCTCCCATTTCTGTACTCATAATCCCCAACAAGGGTAGGTGGCCATCAGATATAGCATATATTTAAGGGTAGAAGCTCAGTGGATTGTGAGTGGCTGAAAACAATTTACTACTGTTCTTTCCTTTAGTCTTGATTATCTCCAATAGCACTAAAAGATCTTGTGCTGACATTATGACTGTAGAAACTGCTTTCTCCCAGCAGCAGTTACCTGGCTGTCATCAAGTTTGTATACCGCATTTACAGGTATGAATTTAGAGTTTATTCTGACAAGATTAAATCAAGACAAGGAGGCAAAATTTTGTGAGAGGATCCTTTCCAAGGTGGCATCATTTTTCTAAACCAAAGGGGAGAAGTGTTGGCAGAAAACAAGAAAGGGCCATTGACATTGGGTTTTGTAGTCATTTAACAGCTGTATTTGGCAGCCAGATGATGGGAATAACTGGACATCTTGGTTGCAAACCAGAGCTGGCTCTTTTAGTATATAGCCCCAAAGAAAAGTGGTTATAGTGGAAATTACTAACCTGATAACCCTACTAAGGAAGAAAAGAATATTATAGTAGATGAGTGAAAGCATCAAGTGATCTTAAAAACAAAGGACACTGAATTATTAATTTGTTTCTTTATATTAGTAGTGCTTGATTTGTACAAGATTTTAATTCCATATTTAATGGCTCCTTGGCTATAAAAAATTTTCTGGACCTTTTATCACCCCAACGACGTGTGATGCCACGTGGATTGTGTAAACTGCCCTCATGTAACAGGTGAAGTGGTGTCCTCGTGCGTCTCTCTTCCCAATGGCTGTTTCCCTAACTAGATGAGTTAATTCTGCTCAACAGCATGTTTTAATAGAACAAATACAGGTGTGGCTTACTGACTGTACCCTGATTGACTGAGGCATTACTCCAACTTTATTTTCAAGTCTATTTTAAAGCTGCTTTCCCTTTCTTACAAGGCTTTGGGGTTATAAGCAGCAGAGGTTATATATTTAGTTATTTTCTTAGTTAATCTTTTCTATTGAAAATATTCCACTCTTTACTGACTCTGTCATCCCGAAAAAAGTGGTGCACCTTCTTCCAGTGGTTCTAATTAGGACCACTACATGTTTCTTTGTCACAGGAATTTTCCACTGAAATTTTCGATTATTTTCAATTTTCTATTGAAAATATTCCACTGTCATGTGGAAAAAAGTGGTGCACCTTTTTTCCAATGGTTCTAATTAGGACCACTACATGTTTCCTCTTCACAAACTTTTGTTCAAAATTGTTGTGGCCAGTTCCATCAGTCCTTGACAGATTCTCTTACCCCAAGCCACGGAAGCCTTTTGGTGATGGAGAGTTAATCGTTTTAATTTTCCTTTCTGCCATGTGTGTTCTGATTCACCTTGACACGTAGTGATAATGAGTCAGATGTGTCCAGCTACTACCTGACGGGCTGTGTGAATTTTTTTCAGTAAAATCACTCCCAGAATAGTGGCTCTCAGCTGCATAATGCCAGCTGGTGTGTGTATGCGTGGCGCACACGTGTCTCCTCAGATCTTACACAGTTGTGAATTATTTGTCTTCTCTAAATGAAATCCAGGAGTTTCAGCTTCAGTTCAAATCTGATCCTTTATCCTTCTGAAACTCCCTGGTGTGATTTACTGCTTGGGCTACATGATGAAGAAAAAATCGGAGCTAACGTGACCTTTGCTCTTGCTGTTTGGCTAAACCAGGATCTTACTGAAAGCCTAAATAAGAAAAATGGCTTTTCCATTTTTTGTCTGTATAATGGTGAGCCTTAGTTTCCTCAGCTGTAAAATAAGAGCGAACCTATTTCACAGTGACACCTAATGAATAGAGTTTGCTTTGGTATCCTTAGATTTAGTATTGTTTTAGGGTGCGAAGTTTTGCTCCGTTTTCCTTAGAAATTAAATTCTTCCTAGTTTTCAATGCTCAGTTACTAATCCAAGGACTTGTAGTATACCACTGACAATCTATTCTAGACCAGTTCTGGTTCATTTCATTTTTTTGGCTGTCTTCCTGAAACACAGGTCTCCTTTCTCCTCCACATATGTCCAATTGTCCCTGAGCCTTCTGCTTTATTGACAGCTGTATTGCTTCAGTGTTGCCTGATGCTCTGATCCATTTCTGTAACTCTGAGCTTGCAGTGTGTAGTGGTTTCCTGAATTCAAGGCATCTCTGAGTGCTTTATGTCCCCCAGAAGCTCCAGGCAGTATGGGATCCCAGACTCAAGAATGATGAGTGAATTAGCAGCAAGAAGCTGCAGGCAGATATCCGTTTAGGATGAGACTCAGGAAAATATCCAAGGCTGAGAAGGGAAAATTATTGAGTTAGAAGCAAATGTTTCTTAAGAAACAAATGTTTCCTAGGGAAACCTTCCTGACTCAAAGAAGATGCTGAGGACCGGTCCCCTTTGGACTGGTATCTGTGGCATGAAGGTCTTCATGCGTGTAAAGTATTGTCTGGAGAAAAGGGTAAATTTTTATATGTAAACCAAATCTTCAAATTGAGGAACAAGTGGGAGAAAGTTCTCTAAGCTTTTCATGGTTTCATGCCTCTTTGTATGATTCTCTAGTTCTCTTTTATACAGTCTGTTCCTTTAATGTCCCTGCCAGCAGGGTGGGAACCTACCTTTGCCTTGAATAAACCTACAGAGTAATTGCAGGTGTGGAAAGTGAATAGTTGGGGTTTGTAACAGTGGTTGAACATCAATATATTTAGATAATATATCTACTGTAAGAAGTAATACCTAGTATTTTCTCAAGTTAACCAGTAACTGGCTACATTTGAAAAATATTCATGGTCTGTTCCTTATTTTTGGCTCATCATTGGCATGAGCTATTTTGCTCAAATGAAAACAATTTGGCATGTCTCTCCCCTTATGTATTTGAATCAACAGATGAGAGACGGCAAAATAAGTTAATTGTTAACATATGTACATGAACACAGAGGACAAATTCCAAACAGAGCAGAATGAGGCATCTGGGTAAGGTCGTCATGCTCCTGGAATCACCCATTAAGTATAGGCTTTACCTTGTTCTTCCAACTTTTCCCCCCAAAGGTTAGCGTAGAAGAGTTTCTTTTTCATGGGCGTACAGTGTATTGTTTGATCTATATTAGGAAAACATTGAATTGCAAATAGCTCTGGAACAGATCTTTAAAATTAGGATTTTTTTTTTCTTTTTCAGTAAGGAGCGTTTCCTGATAGACAACAAAGTTCACTACGTAGCATTTAAGCAGCTGCAAGTAACTTACTCTTCTCTCCAGTTGGAGTGGAAGAAAGAATAAATCCATCCTACCTAGCAGGCAGGGAAAAGTTAGGTTCCTCTAACGGTTTGGGCTGGCATGACCTATACCGTGCCTTCTGCAAGAGCTGGAATGTACTGCTTTTGAAAAAACAGATGGGGTTTTCTTTAAAGATCTTTATCAGAAGTAGGTTGGTGTCATGCTGTCTTTTACTACAACCTCACCATCTCCCTTCCAGGAAAGATTTTCTGTCTTGTGTTGCCTCATGTTTACTCTTCTGTTTCAGTTCATAGTAACAATTTAATAATGCAGAACTCAGGTGGCTGGAAAAATTAGTAGTCAAATGTTTGTGGACTGTTAGTAGAAAGCCGTTTATACAACACTATTAAAAGGTAACACCCCATTTGCCAAAGTTGTATCAGAATGTTTGAAAAAATTGCAAAGAACTCTGAATATAGTGGAAAGAAAGTTAAGAAATTACTTTCTGGCCAATGCTGTGCTGCTTTGTTCTGCCTTTCAAAAGAGTTGTTGCACTGGGGAAGGTTCATTCTGACTGGTCCTCTCATCAGTCCTGTCCTATTAACAGTCCTACTGGGGCTGTAGAGAGGCCTCCACAAGGCATCTCACGGACCACACCTTTGCCACCAAGGTCTTTTTGCACTTCTGGCTATCCACTCCATCGCTTACATGTTTGTGCCGCATGTAGCCATCCCATGGTCTTACAGAAAAGCAGTAACTTCATTTAAGCTGTTGTCCATCAGCACATCATAGCAGAAGTGGGAGATTAGGAACATGGGCTGGTGCCAGACTTTCAGGCTACAGACTTGCCTGCAGTGTGCCCCTGTATCCAGTTGTCCTGAAGGACCAGTCAGCTGGTACCCTCCCATCATTTTGTAGCCTGTAGAGAAGAAGACATTCTCCCCTGCCTGGAACTGTCCCTGTTGGCATATCCTGCAAGGCTCATTGTCCAGTAGTTCTCTTCCATGAGGGGAAACCAGAGGCCTGACCCAGAATAATTCAAGACTGGCAACACAAATATGGATGATTTGTCTGTGGAATATGGACCATATGGCACACGAACTGCTTGAAGGCCGAAGGTAGAAAGCAATTCTTAGGGCCATATATGTGTGGAAGGAAAAGTAGTGAATAGAAAGCAGACATCTGGGAACAAAAGTCTGTCCCTGAGACACTGTGTCAGGAAACCAGACATTGTCACAAGACATTATTTATTGCCAGTTAGAGTCACAACCCATAGTTATTGTCCAGGACAATAAACAAAGGTATCTTTATAGATGTCTCTTGCACTGGCCGGAAGCAACTATCCCTCACCTCCTCTACATACCAGCATTTCTTAGCCTTACTGACGTGCAATCATATAATTGTTGACCAGGATGGTGCACAGTGACCAGGGAAAATACAGACATGGTATGAGCCTTTCAAAATGATGAGTGAGGTCTTTCTTAGAGCCATTTTTTTTTACCATTACTGCTGTTAGATACTGCCTAATTTCATCCCATTTTAGTCAATCGGATTACTTACTGTGACGTGGAAATAATCTGTGTAGTGGAGTGTCAGCCATGAAGCTCTGAAGCCTTGATCAACAAATTCTGCATAGGAGCAGTGCTGTTCCCTGCAGCTGGATCTGTTTATAAACGTGACTTGGAGGTTAAGCCCTCAGGGCAGCAGGGTTGCTGCCATGCTCATCTATGAAGTGGCTCATGAATGGTTAATGCAGTGAACTAAATATAAGATGAATGCCTAAATATTTAAGTAAAGCAGACATAATATTAAGAACTAGGAAATGTGAATGGGTTGCTTTAGGTTAATGCATTAACCTAAAATGAGTTACTCTACTGTTCTTCCCAAAACAGGATGGGTGGATATGGAAAGTGGATCCATAAATAGAAGTTGCTGAGTTGCATCCTGTGTCAGGCCTGTCTTGTGCTCCTTATCCTTTGCTTTCCTTCAATTTTCAGCTGTGGAGATTTAATCTGAGCTGCCCATCATTGAGATGGAGAACTAGATGGGATACCAAAGAGTCTAAGCATTTGGGAATATGGGAAGTAACCAACTTTAAAATTAAAAAATACCAACCAGCTCTTTTTATAATAGTAATAAAATAATATATGAATAATCTTTAAACAATTACAAAGATAAATTTAACTTGAAGGGCTATTACTAACCCAGTCATAATTCCAGTGTTTACCACTCCATTGCCAGTGTTTTTTCCCTTACTGTAGGTTAGATTGATACTAGTGAAAGATCCGTGAGGTGGCAACTGGCCAGTACTAAAATTTCTCTCTCATACTATCCATACAAACCTGACAGAGACAGCATGTCCTGCCTAAACTTTTCTCGCAGGAACAAAACAAAAGTAGTAGGAAAGAACATAGTTCCCTGACTGAACTATTTGCTCAGCAAGGTATCACTAAAGAGACTTGAATGAGTTTTAGTTCAGTTTAGGTTTTTTCTTAAAACACCTTTATAGGATTAAATAAGCAAGCCTTACATAACTGTAAGTAAAGTACACCAGATTGCCTTGTCTCCAAGCAGGGTTCTGGCCCCTTGTAAGGTGTCCTTTTTACTCACCCTTTCTCCTTCCACATATCCAACAATAAAGCAATAAACTGCAAAAATTGATTTTCATTTGGTTTTGTTTGAAAAATGAATAAAGGATTTTAAGTAAGTTACCTTATACCATGCAGAAATCTAATAATTATAATTTATCACTAAAAACTCTGCCATGGACATTATTCAAAGGCATAAAACTGCAATGAATAAACAAAGAAATATGCTTGCATTTTTTTTTTTTTTTTAAGTGCAGAACTCAGATGTTTACACCCATAACTCTAATTCTGCAATCAATTATACTCAGGTTGGTTGTAGTCATCAAGAGATTTTGAGGTCAGGCTGTAGTGCTCTGTAGACTGATAAAATGTGTCTCGGTTTCACTCAATCTCCAGTACTGAGTCAGAGGGGTCTGGCTCTGTTTGGGCCTTGATGAAGATGAATTTTCAGGATGTAGTGCAATACAGGACTGAAATAAATAATGTCGATAAGTGAAGAAACACACCAAGAATAGAAAAATTTATGCTTGACCCTTTTTGAGTGGTTCTTAACCAAGTCCTGATCTGCGATCCCACTAAATCTCCAGCTTCTTCCTTCTGCCCAGCTATGGGTAGTCAAGAACACTGCTCCCCTCTTTCTTTTACCTCACCCTAATTGTTTTCCTTGTTAGACTAAGACACACTAAAGGGCTACTGTGAAACTTTGGTCAATGTGAGATGCAGTCAAATCAGAAAGTATTCTACAGTGCTCCATGATCTGAAATAGCTTCTAGCTATTTGTAGATGAAATATAAACTATTGGTATAGACCCCTTGATTCCGGAAATGGTCTGAATCTTGGTGCCTTAGAAAAATCTGTCTCCTAAGGGGATATTACTAGTTTTTAATATGAACATTAAAATCAATTGATGCTTCTTTTCTTCTGTTGTTTGTTGTTCTTTTTGCCTATAATTTAAGAGGTCAAGACACTAAAGAGTCCAGTAAATATATGTTAAACATATTTTGTCTACATAATTTGTTACTAATAAACATTACCAATAAAGCCTACAAAGCAAGACAAATTGTAGGTAGTCAAGATTTCTCTTTCATTTTCTGGCTGCTTGTAAACAAAGACAATTAAAGTAATGGGAAAGGATACACTCTGGAGGAAGGCTACCCTTAGCGTAGTAAGGACCATTTCCATGGACTCCTCTGTAGTCAGTGGAGAAAGATAAGCCCTTTCAGATTTGATAAAGTACAGCTGCTTTCGGCTTTTGTTCTGAATCTCTTCTGGAAGAAATGATCTCTCTCCGTCAGCGACAGAGAAAACTCCTGGAGCTTATAGAGTAATGCCTGTGATAATCGTCCAGGAGTGGCAGACAAGCACCAGTGGTTTCTTCCAGAGGTGTAGGAAAGCCTGGAGATTTTGGTTTTTGAATCAGATGTGGAAGCAGAGAAGTGAATGAGCTCATATATAATATCAAGAGAAAGATCACTCTTGCCTGACAGCAGTATGTGCTAGTAGCTCTGTATTCTTGTTCATAGAGCATGAACTATTAGTGAAAACAGGCTTTTCTCTCTTACAATCCTCTCACAAGCACTGAGTAAAACATTAGGACTTGTATGCAATTTCCAGTCACTGCATTAATGAAAAATAACTGAATTGCACTCTGACAGGTTCCCACCACAGAGCTGTTTCAAAAGTGTGGTGAGGTGCACTGAGATGCAGTTCATTATCAATGCTCTTGACTGTAGCGCTGATAGGTGATTTCTTCCTGCAAGGATATATGCATCTATCCCTTATTGGGGATGAATCCTATAGTCCTGACCATCCTTTGCCTTTCACCTTTGCAAGGATTTTTTACCCTGTGAGGAGGTAATAGAGTATCCATAGTCTGGTCTCGAAGTGTCCATGAGCTTTGAAATGTTCACGCTAGGTACTGAAAGCCTGTGCGGTTAAGCTTCTTTAAAACTGATGTAAGAAAGAACAGAGTCAGCCCCCCGATGCCTTGGATGTCTTCCTTTCCCCTTGAGCCACTGCTTGTTATATTACCCTCACAAAATAATTTCTTTCTTATAAAAACCATGTAAAGCCTCTTCTGTGCAGTGATGCAGGCAAACAGAAGCATTGTTCATGGGAAAGCTCCTCCCTTATGGATCACTGTGAAGAACTGAGATAATTTAACGCAATCAAAGAAAAAACCTTCCCAGCTTACTCAAATATAATATTGTTGTAGTTTTGTACTGGGTCTGGCTGAGCCGGAATTGGTTTTCCCATTATTGTGGGGAAAAATAGTCATGTGTTGCAGTTGGCATTAACACAGGTGTCTTTTCTTTCAAAGTAATGGATTCACAATTGAAGGACTCCCTCTGTCCTTGGGCTACCTTTAAGGCTACCTTTAAACATACTCTTTTTGCTCGTTCAGGAAGCTGTCATTAAATAGCAATAACCATTTATTACTGAATTTAGCTGGATTTGAATGGGTGACCTAGAGATTAAAATTTCAGACTCTGTTACTAATTAACGGAGTCATTTGAATCCCTGATGCATTTATTATTTAGTACCTGGACTTAGATATTTTCTTCTTTCATTTCACAAAGGTGATTTTCACATGTCTTTTGTGATTTGAAAGCTACCATTTATTGCAGAGTAAATTTAGTATGCTTATTCATCACTTTGCCATGATAAGCACTAGTCTTCTTGCCTCTGATTCCTGCAAACCTTCAGTCACGTTCTTCTTTTTAAAGTTAAGTATGTTCCTAAAGGCTGTGCTGAGGCAAGAATTTATCAGGCTAAGCTATGCCTCCCAAGTTTTCCCTTGGGCAAGTGCTATATCCTGTTTTGCATTGGATGTGAAAAGGTAGAATAGATATTAGTAAAACATATCTTTGCTTATTTGTAATTGTAACAGCTTTATATGAAACACAAAGTGTAATTTTCAGTTAAAGAAATTATTTTTCTAGCACATGAGATACTCAAACTGCAGGAAACTGCTAGTTGTGAGAATATCTGAGACTGTTTCATTGGAAACCAGTGAACAATTAAAGAGGTTTGGGCTGAAAATTTGATTTAAAAGTAAATAACCCCACCTATAGTATAATAAGTAATCTCAGGCATCTGAGTGTCAGTGGCCTAAGTAATTAGAAAATACTATTTGGAGGTTAAAAGTAGATTACTAGAATTATGCAATTTCTTTTTCTGTATATCAACAGTGACTGAAAGAACTGGACAGCTAAATCTCTGAGGACTGAATTGTAATCTCATGTAAACATTTAATTGACAAAGTTCAGCACAACTACACTCTAACAAAATCTTTATTTTATAGTGTAATTTTTTTTAAAATATTATAATGCATGTAATGTTTGTGAAGCAATGTGTTTAAAAATATGACTTAAAAATAAGACTTTTAAACCTCAGAAATTCTTTAGGAATAAATGTCAGGCCTTGTGTGAAGTTTCTAGGCACCATATTAATGAAAACTAACTTAATTTCATCCTGTCAGGTTCTAACCAGAAAACAGCTTTGCAGAGCTGATTCTACAGCTGAGGTGATGCACCAGGAACAAAACCTAAGGGCAATTTCGGTGTTGGTTATTAAACTTGTAACTAATGGGTCAATCTGTTTTTTGTCTTGCATTATAGGTTTATGGGAAGAAAATAGACTTTTTATTTATGGGAAGAAAATATACTTTTTTAGAAAAGCTTTTGATTGGTGTTTTACTTTAAGATTCCAACAGCTTGGTCTTCCATTTGTTTTAATTTACCATTCATTACATTACCATTCTGAATGAGTTATAAGGAAGCTTCTTGTTATCAAAGTATTCTAGTAAGACGTAGGTCACAGCTTTCAGCAAAGGAAAGCCATTTAAGTTAGATCTTTTATAGTTTACATATCTTCAATTACAAGGAAACAATTTTTCACTGTCAAGCTTAATGTAGCCTGAACAGTATCACAGTCTCACAGGGGTTAAAAAAAGCTTTACCTAAGAAATTATTGTTTGTTTTTCCTTGCTATCCTAAATAATTGTGAAACTTGTGGAAAGAGCAAGCCCACATACCAACCGGGAGCTCTTCCCAGCTCACTGATTCGGATGTGAGCTGCAGGACACGATACTCATGCACAAGCTTCACCCCTCTTTTCTGTGGTTTAGTTTCCAAGGAAATCACAGCTCTAACATATCTGCATTATTAGGGAAACAGGACTATGGAGCACAGAGCAAAGACCTCTGCCATGCTATACAGGTAGATCCAGGGTGGATCATTGTATCATTAAGGTACATCATTTACATATTCAAATAAAGAGCTGGGAGAAAATAAACCGACACAAGCAGAAGCAGAAGATTTGGGCACCTTTTATAGCAGTGGGGCTTATTAAGTCTCAAGTGAATGGGGTTTGAGGTTGAAGTGCATGAGAAGGAGCACGGTCTAAGTGTGGGAGATTTTTTGTTCAACTGTATTGTATTTTTGTGTTTCTGTTTTCCAGGAAGGAGTACATAGAGGCAGTTACATCTTTCATGCAACACCAGCCAAGAAGTGGCACCACTACCTGAGCCATTATCTGTATATTTAACTACATATAGATCTGTATATAGAGATAGATAGTTTCAATACAACAAACAGAAGTCCTGTCTGAGCCAAGCCTTTTTTTTTTCCAGAATTTTGGAGTGGACTCCTGAGAGTTGTTCAGCTGTTCTGTGACAATGTAATTAAAAGCAGAGCATTGTTTAGGGCAAATGAGACTGTCTTCATGAATAACTTATATTCTACAAGAGCTGACTTTGTGTCAGCGTATATAGAATAGACAGAAAATAAAGTGATGGATGCCTCATTTGCACAGTTTAAAATCGGTGGGCATTCTTTTTTTTTTTTTTTTTTTCCCCACATGGGTTTCTTATCCAGAAAAAAGATGTTTGGCCAGATGGCTAAAAAAGAGATACTTCAAAGAAGTAGAACACAAGGGAAACAAGATGGCACCAGAAGTGAAATGAGAAGGCACTTGCTGATCTAGAAGCAGTAGAGTGGAATTGTTTTCTGCCTTTTACACAGCTGAAATAGAGATCTGCATTGATATATTTCTAGAAAAGGAATAAACAAAAGTGATTCTCTGAATGTCTCATGAGAGTTCATCTTTTTATTAGTCAACACCTTTTATCTGAGACCACAATTCCAGTCCCAGCTACAGATTTTATCACTTATATTTCATGGGTTTTGTTTTGTTTTGTCTGACCACTGTACAAAACCCCCCAATAGTAGCACAAATCCCCTCAAGTCAGAAAATAATGAGTTATTTAAAAAACCCCATATTTCCTATTTTCCTAACTTGTTTTGAATGCATTTTTTATTTTTATGAAAGTAAAACCTGTTGCCAGATTAATTTTTCGGCCTTTCCAATCTGCCATAAATATAACGTAAAAGTCCTAGAGAACAATGGGAGATGGCAGAATGACTATTTTTTTTGGAAGGAGGCAGAAATTGGAATATATAGCATTTATTAACAAACTCGAGTGAGATTATATAATGCCCTCTGGATTTTTGATCTACATTTTAACCCAGAGTTCGAAGCAGTTTAAGAGAAGACTTTCATTCAGAGCAGCTTGCCTTCATGTTAGGTTGACTCCAGTGCATGAAGGGACACCATCTGGAGGGCCTTGTAGATGCTACACCCATATCCAGTATGGGCACGTTCCATATAGCAGATAGTCATGTTCCTTACTCCTGAGTCTCAAGGTTTTGATATAAGAAGGTCTTAATAATTGAGACTACAAAGCAATTACATTTTATTTTTGCAGGTTGAAGGGTCACTATGTCTTTTTGCTGTAAAAAATCCGTAAGTTTTTAGCTATATGACATAACTCTACTTTCCAATAAATGCTTTATTTTCAGCATCACCAGGAGGAGGAACAGAATTCCCTTTCCTAAACTGTTAGAATATTTTTTTTTTCTTATAGCTACAAATCAGAAAATAAGGAACAAGGCCACATCTTAATTCCTATCTGCCCACAGGTCAGCAACAGCATGTTAGTGAATGCATTTGTCAGTGAACTATGTGTTGGTAGGCTGCTTCCTCTCTCTATCCCCACCTCATCATGTATCTGGTTGCAGGATAGACAGGATACAACATCCCATGTATTGCCCTGTGCCATCTCAGTGCCTTCAGGTAGTGCTGTGGGTTAGTCTGTGTGCTTGCAGGCTGCAGGAGGAAACGGGAAGGTGCAACAGGAGCAGCTCCCCTTTGCCCAAGTGACCAGAGGCAAGCAAAGCCGTATGTCTTTTGCTCCTGCAGCCACCTCCTCCGCGAAAGGCTGCTGCAGAGGTGGCTACAGACCTGATTTCCATTGCCAGGATGGTATTCTCCTTCACTCACCCCGACAGTGAAGCAGGACCAGGGCTGTGAAGAGAAGCTCTTTTCTATCTGTGTGAAGGGAATTTTTCTGCACCTTTATCAGATAGCTGGGTTAGTGACAGGGTAAAAATGACAAATTACAAGGATAGTACAGGGAGACTAGTCTTAAGAAATTGCAGAGATCACCTATAATTTTTACCGAGCAAAACACATGCTATTTTATCACTTTTCAGTAATGGATCAAACTAATCTCAGTTTCCTTTTGGGAAAGGGAGTCTTAGACAAAATGGTATTTGGGTGGAGGTGCATTTAATAACTTTTTATGGCATATTGTTTTTTACAATAAGCATAAAACTTTTTATTTTTTCTTCTCTACCATAAGAAAAACAACATTCTGTTTGAACACTGTAAAACTACAGTTGTGGCATGACATTTTTACCTCTGTTCATCTGCAATTTCAAAGCAGGGGTGAGGTGAGGGAAGCAGACAACTAGAGGTGAGCTGACGATGTACTTACTATCTGAGCACTTGGGAAGTCACAGCTGAAATTAGAGGGTAAAACCTCACTCAAATCTTGCCCTGCTGATAGGCTTAGCTCTCTCTTTGTTCCCCCATGCAGATCACCTTCACCCTGCTGTATTCTGAGACAGTCAGTCCAAGGAAAAGAGGTGGTGATTCAGAGCTACAGGTCCTTCTGAGATAAGTGGTGTCCCCTTCTGGGACAAAAAGGGGATAGAGCATGTCTGCTCACCCCTGGGGTCTGCATGTGAGCTTCTGACCCTGCAGATAAGCTTGTGCATGCGTGCCTGGGGCGTTGCTCAGAGACTGGGTCAGTTTACAGATGTCAGAGCAGCTTTGGGTCCCCCCTTTTTGCTGTTTTTTTTTGCTGTTGACTTCCCATGCCCTCAATGTGCATGCTTGGTGTTTTCTGGTCTCTCTGGTCCTGTGATCAGGCACCAGTTATTGAGGTGTGCTGCTGCACTCCGAGGATGTAATCAGTGTTTTTTGCATACCTCTTCCCAAAGCTGTAGCGAGAACTGAGTCTGAGCCCTGGGCAAGGTGGCCACAGGACAGGCTGCTGGGAGATGTGGCGCAACATTGAGCACAATGTAGGGGTGAAGCCAGGAACCCTCCAGGCAAACTGGGATAGAGGAGGCTGAGCAGGGATGTGTGCAGGCAGATTATTTTGATCCAGAGGTGCGAGCAATAGTGGAAGTGTGATGACACGGAGGCAGGAGTGCAGAGGAGACTGGGGCGAGGGCTGGGAGTGCTCGCAAGCGTTTGCTTGTAACAGGCCTTGCACCATGGTCACCTTGGCTGTGCAGTGCTCAGTGTAAGTCAGCTCAGGTCTGCCCTGAGTTACACATACAGCTGGATCACCATTTGATGAGGACATAGATGTATGAAAGCAGGGTGTGATGTGGGGAAAGCCTGCTGCTTAAGGGAGGTGAGTGTGCAGAGAGGAGAAAAACTGAAATATCTCTATGTTCCCATTGATCTCTGAAGTTTTTCCCAGACACTTTTAGGTTAAAGAACTGACAATTACTTGTCAGATAACCCATGGAGGCACCAAACTTGACAGAATTAGGAATTGCGTGTTCCAAGGATGATGTGTCCTTGAACAGGTTTTGAGAAGCATTACATACACAAGTGCCATCCCTAAGCATCATTCATGCATGTCTGCTTGTTAGACTGTCAGAGAACTGAGACAAATATGTTGTTGTGGTCAATGCGAGAGAACACCGACACTCAATTTCCAGCTGAGTTCTTCCATACCATTTTTAAAGCAGAGTATACTGTTGATTGAGTGTAGTGGTGTGTTGCATAGATGTGGTGGTTTTTTTTTTTCCAGATTTCTCCTTTGAGAGTCTAGTTAACAGAAGCAACAAGTAGTTTACTGAACCCCTCACCAACCTTTCCAGCTAGTAAACACTGAAACCTTTTAACAGACAGTATTAACTTTGTTTAAATAAAGCTGGTATTCTAGGATTTAATTAAACCAGTTCCCATCTCTGTCACTCTTAGTTTATTCTTGTAAGGAAGAAATTTATGCTAACTCTAGTGGCTTATTAACCACTTGTCAGAAATGTAATTTTTAAGTTACTTAGGGAGACAATTATTGAATTAGACAGAGAAATACATATAGAACAATTTAGGTTGCACCTTTAAAAATGTAATAGCTATTACATTTTTATCTAGATGTCCTGTGTGGACATTCAACACTTCTTGTAGGAAGGGACAACAGGAAGTTGGAGCAGGCCATTAGATTTCTGCTGCAGGATATCTTAATTCACTAGATTTATGGAAAATTCTTAGCAGCATGTGGCCAGGTTGTAGACAGATGTTTTCGTGGGTCTTGGTAGGATGCAGGTGAGAAAGAAAAAGGCAGTAGCCCTTCACTTGTGCTGGAAATCTCAGAGGAAATCACTATACCAGGTCTGGACCTCTGGGATTTCCAGCAAGGGGTTGATTTGTCTTTTAATATGTGTTTCCTTTCCTTCCTAGGCCATTTCATACTAGTTCATGAATGTGGTGGGACTTTCTTAAGGAGATATTAACAAGAACATCACAGGATGACAGCTTTTTTTGTATATGTATCAGTTGTTGCATTATTCTGGTCAGTCTGGAGAATTCACAAAGCACCCATGGTGATGTCCATCAACAGGAGAGTGCCTGCTAACAGCTCCTTCATCTTCGAGTGCATTGCAGAACAACGCAAGTACTCTGCACACCCTGTTAGAGCCACAAGATGGGCCAGCAGAGCCTTACAACTGGCAGGTGCTGAGTCAAGGCTTCCAGACATGATGATTTAATACATCTATCATCAGCAAGCACAAGTTTCAACCCACCTGCTGTAAAAAAATCACTGACAAGGGCATTCATGCCAACTTGTTTATGCTTCTTGCTCTCCCTTGAGCACATCAGCCTTTAGTAGGCATTAAGATTTTTCAGTTTCCATCTCTTATGCCAGTGGATGTGAATTACAGCACTGTAATTTAAAATAACAAACACATAGTATGCAGTCTAAAATAATGAGAAACCTAGAACAACGGTATGGGCAGATGGTTTTATAGCCCATTATTCAAAAGAAGATATAATGCTATTCAGTCTTAAATTAAAAAAAAGTAGGGATCCTTTGAAGTCATCCAGCTATTGGGCAGTCCATATTACAAACAATAAGGTCCATATCTTTGCCAAAGTATTAATATCTTTCTTCAGAACAAGTGAAATTAGATGAACACAGAGATCTTATGAGTTTTGAAAGCGAGTATTTCCACAAAACCCTACAGAAAAAATCGATGCTAAGAGGGTGACTAGATCTCTGATTTGTGACAGCTGAAACTACATGTGACTGCATCGTTTAGTGGTGTTAGACTACTTTTGCTTTAGATGGATCTTTGTTTGATAGAATAATTGTAGAATGGTGTGTAGCATCTGATTAGTTCCAAGAGAATTAACTTTTTCATTATCATTTCAAAAGAGTGACCAGCCAGCAGTGTATATCTCCTGTCCTTAACAGAATATCAGGAACTGGGAAGCAGCAAGCAGTTAGAAATCAGAAATTATCCCCTGAATTTCCAATGAACCTTAGTGTTTCAGTTATGCAGAGGACAATTATTGTATTTTTTTTACCCTCAATGAGGTGCAGGTAAGTCATAACACTAAAGAACTTGTATCTTTTTGTGCATTATTCTGCCAGATCTGAGCTCTTGAATTGCAATACCATAGCCATCAGACCTTTGGCTGAAGACTGTGAGAAATTGGTGAGTAAAACATACCTTCCCCAGGACAGATTGCCTTGATTACATAATTGATTATTTGTCAGAATTTAATTCCTGTTCTGTTTTTGTGATAACACTGAAGTAGTGACAAAAGTGTGGTCTAGGTGTTATGGTGCTGAATTCTGCCTGAGGAGGCACGGGTTTTATTTTGAGTTCTGCTCCAGATTTCCCATATAGTCTTGTGCAAGTCGCTTAATCAGTCTGTGCTTTACCTATTTGTCTAAGAAACCTGGATGGTGCGCAGCATCCAGCTTGTAGCTCTTGTCCAGAAAAATACGTGGCAATTTTGGATCCTCTAAAAGCTGTTACCAAACAGAAAATGGTGGAGTGTAAGGGACCAGCTAAGCTCCTTTAATTCTACTAAACTGGAAAACAGGAAAAGGCAAATGATGAAAAAGGAGGTAATTAGATGTATTTCCTTAAATGACAGACAGAAATATTTTTACACTCCTAGTACATTTCATTTCCTTTTTTGTGGTCACATATAACCCCACTTTTCTCAGATGACTCCATATTGCTTTTTAATCAGCCTTTACAAATTATTCTGCATTTTTAGGCATTGTTCTAATGAAAACTTTGAGAAGAAATCAGCAGGTAGAAGAAAAGGTCTGACCTTTTCCTATTTACAGTACTATCTGTTCATTCCTCCTAGTGTATTTCTCATGCTGAATGTGTTTTCTTTTTCTTTTACCTTGAAAATGAAATTTAAAAGTCTTCATTGACAGAAAATGTGGGTTTATTGACAATATGCACAACAACCAAGGAATATAACTTCTTTTCCCAGTAACAATTTGCTCTCTTGCACAAATGTTGCACACTGCTACTGGCCTTGGCAGTGCCTGGACCCTTGCTGAGGTAGGTCATTACATCATCATGAGGGGCATTGTAGTGCTGAATTGTTGATTTCCTTCCATAGCTCTTAATCACATTAAGAAACTGAAGTGCTAAGGCTTGGACAACAGGCCCAAGCCAGAGTTGACCTATAGATGAATCCTGTATATTTTATAACTGATAACCATTGTGCTAATAGGTATTATACTAAGTTATAGCAAACCACCTAGTCTCATGTAAAAGGTGGAAGTGTTGAAGCCTGAGCAACAGGCCCTCAACCGAAACTGTTAACTCAGTATGTAATCCCTAATGAAATATGCATGGAGGATGTAGCTATCTTGAATGTATCTTTCCCTTCCTTTGTATGTGAATAGAAAATCAGAGTCATGGAGACGGGTGCCTGTCTTCGAGGCCTGATGTGAGACCTTGCGCATAATCCGACCAGATAAGCAGAGAAATTCCTTTAGTTTCTTCCTTGAGCCCTGGAATTTAAACCAGATATTTCCGCTTAAAACAAAGGTGCCAGCTATTCTGGCTTGCTGATTTTGGGGTATATAAGGCTGGACTCGCTTGCAGCGACTTTGGATGCCTCACCTACGGGTGGACGCACCGCGTAGGATTTCCCACTTGCCGGGACAGGCTCTCCAAATCCTCGTAACCGGGGCTCCCCAGCGACTGCGGATCTGGATGATGGTAAAGTATGCAAGTGGTGATGTATCTTTCTTAATCACTATTCTCTCTCTCAGGTAGTAATGATCTGATGCATTACCCTGTATTTTCCTGTTTGTTTAAGTGCACTATTCTGTCTTTTCTTACTGTATGTTTTCTGTATTATTCTGTTATATTATTTAGTTATTTCTAGTAAAATACGCCTTCTCTTTTCACTCTGGTGTCTAAGTTTAATTGATATCCCTAATCAGGAAAACAGAAATGTAGAAACATTTTTTCCTAAATACATTCTCCTCTCAGGATTTCTGTTCCACTGGATGTATTCCTACTGCCTCATGGCCTGATCTGTAGTCCACCGGGAGCTAGACTCGGTGGGAGTTTTTCCATCGATTTCATTATTTACTTTGTTTCACTTCACATTATTGACTCATATTCACTTCAGCTCAAACCCTTAGGCTAAACATTTCAAACATGCAAAACTCCTTCTGTCAGGAGCACCTCATTTTCAATGAGAGAGAAGATTTCTGGGACCAGAAGTATTAATGTGGACCTGAATCGAGGGAAAACAACAATTTATACGTTCCTGCTTATTGCGCACATTTTATACCTCCCAGAAAAGACATATGAACCCAGATTTACATTTTTATTTAGCCATCTTTTTATTTAATCTCTCCATCCTCCAGCACAGAAGCTTTCCTCATGTTTTTCTCCTACTTGAGCCTTCCGTCCCCTGTTTCTCCTCAATCTCTGTAGCAAGCTAAACATTGGCATCTGCTACTCCAGGAAATATTTTGTGGCTTTCATAGTATCTGCAGGTGGCTGCGCTTGGCTGCATCTCCAGCCCTACTGCTTCCATGTTTCTCTGATAGAAAGATATAGAAGTAATAGCATACAGAAGTAGTTTGGTTTGAAGAAAAAAATATCTGTCTGGGAGTTCACACTTCCCAGATATAGCTCCCCAGATATTTTACCTCCCATGAAAATTTTTGTGATTTCTTCTTTTTTCCTGGTTTTCACTGAGAGGAAAATGAGAGCTTTTTGTGTTCATTTTGTTTATTTATGTATTTGGAGTGAAGGCACTAGCAGTGAGTAGTAGCTGAGTATGCAGGACATCCACATGGGATACTGAAAACCCTGATAATCTACTTTAGCCAGGGACAAGACCCTTTCCTACCCGTATCTGATATGGGTACTTTCGGTCGTTCTGGAGCAGAGATCTCTTCTGTCTCTGAATCTGACAACAAAAACCTAACTACCCCTGCCCCATGGAAGACACTGAGAGATCTTTCCCAACATGTTTCTACAACAGTTATGCAGTTTTTATTAATAAAGATTTAATGCTTTATTCTTTCCCCAGTCAGGTCTCTGAATTTGATTTCTGTCTCTGATACTGGTTCATCCTATGCCTATGGACTGTTGCTTGATACATTCCTGTCTCTGTTGCCCAACTGCCTATAAAACAGGGGTAAGACATCCTCAGTTTCCCTGGGGTGCTTTACAATGATTGTAATAGCTGCATTGTAAACATGTAAACATGTAAATAGATGGAAGAATGCTAAATTACTCAAATTAAGTAAGTATGCCAACAGGTTCTGGGCTGAATTTAATTCCATTTTAAATAAGCATGTATTTATTGCTTTTTGTGACTTTGCATTCTACAGTGGAGTAAAGATAGTAAAACTACATTGTATGTCATACATAGGTAGATAGAGATAGATTTATTGATTGACTGATTGACATATGTGTTTGTGTGTATGATAAACTTTTGATAGTTCCTTGCAGAGTTGTTCCAGCAGTTGTTTTTTTCACAAAAAAAAAAAAAAAAAAAAAAAAGCAATGGTTTATTTTACACTGGGAAACATAAACACTCACAATCATTTGTGTTTATTTCCTGGGTGGCATTCTATGAAGCTGTTAACACATAAGGTCTTAATATTCCTGCAGTTTATAGCACTAGGTATTAAGTTTTGATTTTCTCACTGTGTTTGTAGTGAGGCTTACAGATATTCATATAATTTGCTCATAGTTACAAATCTAGATGCGACTTTAAGGTGTGATTTTTGAAACAGTGTTGTATGAAAAGTAAACCATAACAAAGTCTGTGTGAATTATAATGCATCTATGTATGAGGTATTTCTCTGTTCATGGGTTTTTCTCACATTTGGAGGCTTTGTGTGGTACTTTGCACTAAAAACAGGGAGTAAGTTAAGACAGTTTCTAACTGCTTTGTGATCAAGCACATTGTGAAGCTTTTATCAGATGAACCATTCATTAATACTTTGTTCTTACAGTTCCATTTCCTGAGATAGAAAATGTTTTTGTTTCAGGAGTCTGTGAATCATTTTTGGTATTACATCTGATGAGGATGGCCAGATCCCCAGATGGTATTGAGGAGCACCTTCCCTCTGATACTGCACCATTGGACTCAGCAGGAGTTTTGCCTTTGAAGCAACGTAGGGGTTGAGGTGGCAGTAAGTGCAGACTGTGCTCCACTGGTCATCCGACTGTGCTGTCTGGGCAAAGCAAGAGCCTCCTAAACTCATGGGGTGTAACTTTACAACAGGTGAAGGGAACTGAGGTGCCAGGCTATTATCATGTTTTCCCTGGCTTTACTTGCTGCATCAAGGATGTCAGCTGAGCTGCTGCGGAGGTCTTGGGTCAACTCACATGTTGTGTATCCCATCTGTGCATGTATGCTCATGTTGGTGATTTAAGCTGGCAGGCAGCTGAAGGTACCCAAAGATCTGGTGCACAGTAACATACTACAGAGCATATTGCCTTTATGCTGTGATTTTCCGCAAGGAAGACGGTGAGCTCAGAATGAGCTGTAGCTACTCTTCATGCAGTTTGGTGTCTTGTCTCCTTCCCACAGTGCTTCTGAGCTGCCCAAGAGCTACGTATTCATGAAAAAAGTTTAATCCGTGTTCCCACTCAGGAGCATTGTGCATGGGCAGTTCTGGTAATGCAATGAATTGCTTCCTCTGATAGACCCAGATGCGTATCGGCAGACAGGTTTGACCATTGGCCAGTTTGGACAGAGTTATGTGCTATGTTTTAAACAAATTGCTGCAGTGTGATTGGTCCCAGAGGTATCATGAATTACAGCCTTTGGTTCTGCTTGGCAAAATAAAGGTGGCCAATGGTTTGGATTACAAATTCCATAAAACTTCCATAATTAAATATGTTAAACTTTTGGTCTCCTTTTGATAATATGACAATACTCACACCCTTTTCATACTACGTTTTTTGCTCACCCACCATGTTTCAGCATCCCCTTTTGGCCTCTCAAATGCTTAGGACAGGAGAAAGTGAGTAATAAATACAGCAAGGCTCTTTAGTATTGTAAAGATATGAAACTCTTTCCATGTTCTCATGGGGGCATGATACCAAATAATTCATAGAAAATTCCTGCGGTTAGCTCAGGTACTTAGGAGTTTACCTCATTCCCATTAAAAGTCAAAGGCGTGTCTTTAACACATCCAGTGATCTTAATGGAGGCAGCTTCAAAATTTAATAAAATACTGTATCATTTCAAAATTTGAGAGTATCTGGTTCTGATTATGAAAGGTTAATAACATTTTAAATTGGAACTACAAACCATTAATTGTGCTTCCTCTTTAAGTCAAATGCACTTTATGTCTGTTTCTATGGTGATGATAATTAATACACAGGGAATGGTAACAGGCTCAAACAGACTGGATCCTAAGCAACTCCTGCAAAGACTGAGGGTCCTCAGCTCCCAGCAGCAACAGAGAGGAACATCTCAAAGGAAAAATGCTGCATTTAGCTGCTGGTGGCAGAGAAATGAAAATGAGCAGGATATGTGTCCTGGTTTCAACCAGGATAGAGTTAACTCTATCCCAGACGAAACCTAGGAAATACAGTTAAAGTGCCATTCAGGAAGCCAGGGAGAAGTGGGTTTTACTTCTGTTTTCAAACAACTGGTAAGTGAAGTGAAGATACTTCATGAATTGGTTCTCTACCCCATTCCCTCCCTTCTCTTCCTCCTTCTTCTAGCCATAGCTAGAATTTGTTTTCAATCAAGTATGAACTCATGTTTTAATAAAAAAAAAAAATTAAAAATCAAATAGTAAATATTATTTCCTATTTGAGTGGATTCAGGAAGTTTGGGAGGACATACATACAAACTCACCCCAAGTATCTTTATATGCATCTTATATACATACCTTCTAGGAGCTCATTTCTTCTTCCTTAGAAAACAGAAAAAGGAGGTTGGATAGCAGGTGTTCAGAGCACCTTGCCTTAGGAGTATTTTTACTTTAGTTCTCTGTTAAATGAAACTGTGCAATTTTTAATGTGTCAATGATAATTTTGTATATATTATTGAAATTTATTTTATATATGTCATATTTTTGACAAATCACATTGTTATACATGTCTTTCAGACATAAATGGACAAAGGGTCCAATTTAATCAAGACTGAAATTTGATTTATTTAAGAAAATACTGTACAGAAAATCATTCATCTGAGATTTTAATCCTTCTGTGGCTGAGCGGTTCTTCCCATTCCTTGTGAGAGAAGCCTTGCACCCCAGGCTTACCTTCCAAATTAGTGTGAACATGACTTAGATTTTTAGGTCAAAGATGAGACTCTTTACATGGGTCTGTTGATGGGAGCATGTAGAATATGTAGCTGGAGGTGCAATTTTAAAAAATTATATTTCCCTCCTTTGCTTATGCCATAAAGTAGAAGTAGCAGGAAGTAGCTCTGGTATTCACAAAGCTAGGTTAAACTTCACTAACCAAAAGAACTTAATAGAATTGCCAGAAAAATTAAGAAAGCACATTACCTATTAAAATGAAAAAGAATCATCTTTTATTTGCTGTTTTAAATTTTGGTATAAAAATAGATATGTAAAGAAGTGTTAAGATTGGGAAGGATATTTTTTTCTTAAGCAGACATTTGCCATCTTAGTGAAAAGCAGGACAGGCATTTAAATGCATTTAAGCAGTGTGTTTATCATGGGCACTGAAAAAAAGCCTGCTGAATTCTAAATTACAAACCTGGTCAGGAATTGACTGTCAGACTGTGCCTTTTTAACTCTCCTTCAAGAGATATAATAAGCCTTTGTGACTATCAGTGTCTCAGAGAAAAACATGACATAGGCAGCTCTGTAAGGTTCTTGCACAAGAAAAACAAATACACAGGTAAAACGGTTTAAATGTGATAACATTTTTGTTAGCTGGGAACCTGCAGTGCCTCCACTACCCAGTTGTACAGAACTACTCAGCACGGGTTTTGCAATAGCCTTGAACCTACAGTTTCCTGATGGAAAGATCCAGAACAGAAGCCCATGCCTCCACATGTTGGAAGTCAGGGCTCAGCCATCTGTGGCACTGGCAGTAATCAAACCATGACATTATTTTGACCAGTGACAGGTAAAGGAGAGAGCGGCATACCAATTTTCTCGGTTTTTACAAACCTCTAAACTCCGTATGTAATTAGAGAGACTTTTCATATTTAATAGTATTTATCTTGTGTGTCAGATAACACTTGTTAAAAGTCATCAGCTTTTCATTACCAAGATCATTAATACTATTGATGGTACCGTGACTTGAATAGCTCTTCCCTTGTTTGTCACAGCTGAAAATTGACTTTCTAATGACTGATTTAGTTGTAAATTTGCCTTTTCAAGAACAAAGCCAGAAGTATATCAGACTTGTTGCTTACTTCAAATTCTTTTATTGACATTTACTTTTGATGTAAAACAATGTTAAGCTAGTGATTTTAGTGGGAAGCTCTCTTCTGGAAGGTCATATTTTCAAATAGGTAGCATGCTGTCCGATGGAGCAGCTTTTTTGTGCATCCAAATTTTGCTGATTTTCCCATCTGTTCCCCCTGCTGTGATAGGACACCTGGCAAAAGGACCATATCCTGTTTTCTCCTGCATATGCACACTTTGGCCTGCTAACCTTTGCATTGCTATTGCTGTGTGTGATGGAAGGGACAAAATTGTGCTGGGCTGGCAGGCAGAAAACCTGTCTGCTCTGTGCTTTCACTTTTGCTTGCAGACTGAGCCAACCAGCTACTGGGAGGCATCAAACTGGGCTCTGCTGCTCTTTCAGAGCACAAGCGCAGGTTAAGGAGTTTGCTTTTTTTTTTTTTTTTTTCATCTTGACATAAAAAAAGAGCCCTCAGTATGAATCTGATGTTGTACAAGGCTTTAGATGGACAGGTAATCTTAGATTTTAAGGCCAAAGGTAGACCAGTAGGTCATTTAGTTTCACCTCTTAGGAAAGTCAAGGTGTGAGTTTCTTCCAGTTCTTTAGCCAGGCTCAGATCTTTGATTAATGCATAACTTCCAGAAGACACTGGGAAATGGAGAGCACAATGTTTTCCTTTTAGTTTTTTTGCCATTACTCATAACCTTAATGCTTTTTAGTTTTTCTGGTGTAAATACTGCTCCACAGAGAGACCACCTCTGCACTGAGAGACTGATTCAGTCACTGTTCTTATGTGTGCCAAGTGCAACATTCCTATCACCTGCCAGTGTAGACAGATATGGCTCAAAGAAATACTTTGAATTGCAGGTCTAGTCCATCAGAGTTCTTATGTTGCTTATACATTCTTAAATTGAGAATTACTTGTGATAGGCCTGTGTAGGCTTTGTTTAACAACAACAAAAAAATTAACAGGAAGTTCAGAACGCCTGTTCTGACACAAGCTGTTAAGGGTGTGTTTTCAGTGAAGTACCCAGGTTGGAAAGAGGGAGCAGGGGGATTACTACCTGAGGCATGACATGAAGAATAAAGTGTTATGAAGACCCCCTGGTTGGTACAGATAAGCCAGTGTATTGTAGATGCAAAGACTGTATCCTCAAATTTGGCTAAACTAGATGACAGTTTAATGACAGTACTGAGACAGCTTTAATTGTTTTTGTGTTGTCAGCAAGCACAAGGTTATATACTGGCAGAAGACTGCTTTTGAGGGGGAGGGTCAAATCAGAAAAAAGCAGAACATCACCAAAGCAGCATTGTAGTCAGAAGGTGATTGTTAGAGGCAAAATAGTTCAGCTTGGATGTTCAGCCCATTTCCTTGGCATGAGTGTGAACTGGAGCTGAAACTTCCCGGAGGCGTCCTTGCTCAAGGTGAGAGCCAAGCCAGAAAGATCAGCCAGGCTTGCAGCTGAATCCAGTGCAGTACAAAACACTGTGGTCCTGACCCAATAAAACTGTCAGGACCAGACTTAAATTTATGGACCCTGGCAGTTCTCTACCTGAGCATGGAGGGAGGTAGGAGAGGGCTGGGAGCTTTGACTACCTCAGTGTTTGCTGTGATTGTGTTGGTGCTCCCATGACTTGCCCGGGGTGTCTAGGAAAGGAGAAGGTTGAGGGAACCTTTCCCCTAGCACATCAAGAGCAAGTCAGTTTGGTGGAAACCCCTGGGGAATAAGGTCTGTTGGTTTGCTCAACAAGAGGTCTGGGCATTTGGTTTATGCAGTTGTAATCTTGGTAGTCCAGAAGAAATTTCTTTCTCCCTTTGTTGCCAAGGCATAGTGTAACTTGCTCACAAAGACCCTCTCCATTCAAAGGACTTTGCATTCAAAGCCAGACAAACATAATTTGGTCATTAATTGCATTGGATGATCACATAAGCTGTGATCTCACTCTGTCGCTGAACTATTTCATTTGGTTTGTGTTTAAACCAATCTCTGTGGAGGACTCTGGTATACTTCATATATCCCTACTTCATATATTTGATGATGAAGTGAGACATTAAGGGAGTTCCACGAAGGTCTGTGTGCAGGTAAGGTTTTTTCTATTGAAACAGAGAAATTCACTCAACAGTCAGAATCCAATATAACTGTTAAGCAGGTGTGGTGGTTTGACCTTGGCTAAATGCCAGGTACCCACCAAGTCGCTCTATCACTTCCCCCCCTTCCCCTTTTTTTTCTCAACAGGGCAAAAAGGGGGATAGAAAATAAGATAGGAAAAAAAACCCAACACTTGTGGGTAAAACAAAAACAGTTTTAATGTAAGGAAAGCAAAGGTCCACGCACAGAAGCAAAAAAGAAAACAGATTTATTCTCTACTTCCCATTAACAGGCGATGTCTGGCCTTCTCAGGAAACAGGGCTCCGATATGCGTAGTGGTTGCCTTGGAGGACCAAGGGTGATCCCACCCCCTTCCTCCTTTTTCCCAGATTTATACTCGAGCAGACGTCATGTGGTATGGAATATCCCTTTGGTCAGTTCGGGTCAGCTGTCCTGTTGTGTTCCCTCCCAAGAACTTGCCCACCCCGTCCCACTGAGGGGGGAAAGTGTCGGAAAGAGCCTTGGTGCTGTGTAAGCACTACTCAGCAGTAGCCACAACACCAGTGTGCTATCAACACCCTGCCAGCTCCCAACACAAAACACAGCACCATGAGGGCTGCTATAGGGTAAAACCAATTCTAGCTCAGCCAGACCCAGTAGAGCAGCACTGGGCTCGCCCTGGGGATTCTCCACCATAAGGGCTCCCCAGAACTAGCAAGGGACATCGGTTTACATACACACAAATCATAGATATTCATTAGATTTCCTGGAAAGGGGTGTCTTATGATAATGAACTCATTTACACAGTCCGAACAGTAAAAATAGAGTGAGGGTCATCGGTGGTGGAGGGAGGATGTAAGTGGTCTTCTTCACGGTGTTTGCTAGTTGACCTTCTTTCCAGAGCATGCCTGTGAACTAAAGTCCAGGTGTCTTCTTCCTAAATCGGCAAGATCATCCTCCCTAGATTGTATCTCTGTGTCCTTTTGTTCGAGTTCCCCTTATCTTAGTTTGCCCAAGTGCCCATTGAGGGCTTTGAGTCTGCTATCAGTGAGTTTTACTTTTGTCTAGACAGACAAAGAGGCCTAGGGAAAACAGTTGAGAAGTCCTTGGGAAACAAACACAAGCAAAACTTTCATGCATCACAGTTTAGTCTTAATCAGAAATTAATTGGTTTGAGCCCTTTCACTATATAGCGAGATGGAAGAGTAGGAATCCCTTGAGATTATAAAAATTTGAGAGTAAGATGTCAGTACAATCCAGAGTGATTTGACAGACATCTCCTGTGTGAGGACCAAGTGTTCAGTGTCAGGAGATGGAGGTGCACTGATGGATTTTCAGTCAAGGCGCACCTTGAGTGGGAAGGTTGGTTATCTGCTTTGTTGGGTCACATTAAAAGAATCACAGGAGTTACTAATCATTGAGGTAACTGGCCCACAGAAATGGCCGTTGCAGTGGGAGCAGCAAATGTTCTTTTTTACAGGCAGCAATTACTCTGTATGGAGAAAGAGAGTGCTGTGTTTCCACCTAACAATACAAAATAAGATGTGCAAAAGTTACCTGACCCTGGTAATTTTCTCTTGCAAAACCACAAATGATTTCCTTAGTATCAAATAGTGAACATGTAAATAGTTTGTAATCAGAAAAGTGCTTTAATAATAACAGTCATTTTAGATGGAATGAAATAAAATATATCTGACAGTGATAAATCAACCTGTTACAACCTTGTTTCTAGTGGTGCCAGTGGCTTTATGCAAGAGAGATGGCAACAGACATCCACGATGAGGGTGAAACAGCACAGACAGAATGTGACAACTGAAGAGAAAAAGCTGCAATACCATAACAAAGGTTATCTACTACTATCATTTGCTCTTATGGGTGAAAATAAGAAAAACATTTGTACATACTCAATTAGTTTTATCATTACAGGAAAAGAACTGCTACCCTCTAGGGTGCATATGTACTTGTGCACAACCAGCATGTGGACCATCATACGCACTTGTGTACAATTGCCTTTTCCTAGAACAAAATAGGAGTTGCTGGAATTGCCATGCATACTGTTGAAATACTAACAGAGTCCCATGTAATCCCACTACTGAGGATTTAGAGCGGGATTCATCTCCAGAGTGAGATACATAACTGCAGATGTCAACATGTGAACTTGGTGGATAAAATACCTACATTTAGGTGTCTTAGTCTGGAGACAAGTCATAGAATCATAGAATCATAGAATTATTTAGGTTGGAAAAGACCTTTAAGATCATCAAGTCCAACTGTTAACCTAACACTGCCAAGTCCACCACTAAACCATGTCCCTAAGCACCACGTCTACATGTCTTTTCAATACCTCCAGGGATGGTCACTCCACCACTTCCCTGGGCAGCCCATTCCACTGCTTTATAACCCTTTCAGTCAAGAAATTTTTCCCAATACCCATTCTAAAACTCACCTGGCACAACTTGAAGCCATTTCCTCTTGTCCTATCTATCCCTTGTTACTTGGGAGGAGAGACTGACAGCCACCTCGTTACAAACTCCTTTCAGGTAGTTGTAGAGAGTGACAAGGTCTCCCCTGAGATTCCTTTCCTCCAGACTAAACAATCACAGTTCCCTCAGCTGTTCCGCATAAGACTTGTGCTCTAGACCCTTCACCAGCTTTGTTGCTCTTCTTTGGATGCTCTCCAGCACCTCAATGTCTTTCTTGTAGTGAGGGGCTCAAAACTGAACACAATATTCAAGGTGCAGCCTCACCAGTGCCAAGTACAGGGGGACAATCACTTCCCTAGTCCTGCTGACCACACTGTTTCTGATACAAGACAGGATGCTATTGGCCTTCTTGGCCACCTGGGCACTCTGCTGGCTCATATGCACCTGCCTAGTGACCAACACCTCCAGGTCCTTTTCTGCCAGGCAGCTTTCCAGCCACTCCTCCCCAAGCCTGTAGCATTGCATGGGGTTGTTGTGACTCAAGTGCAGGATCTGGCATTCAGCTTTGTTGAATCTCATACAGCTGGCGTCAGTCCATCGATCCAGCCTGTCCATATCCCTCTGTAGAGCCTTGCTACCTTCAAGCAGACCAACACTCCCACTCAACTTGGTGTTGTTTGCAAACTTACTGAGGGTGCATTCAATCCCCTCGTCCACATAATTGATAAAAATATAAAACAGAACTGGCCCCAGTACTGAGTCCTGAGGAACACCACTTGTGACCGGCCACCAACTGGATTTAACTCCATTCACCACAACTCTTTGGGGTTGGCCATCCAGCCAGTTTTTTACCCAGCAAAGAATACATCTGTCCAAGCCATGAGCAGCCAGTTACTCCAAGAGAATGCTGTGAGAAACAGTGTCAAAGGCTTTACTAAAGTCCATGTAGACAACATCCACAGCCTTTCCCTCATCTACTAAGTGGGTCACCTTTCATAGAAGATCAGGTTAGTCCTGCCCCTTCAGTTCTGAGACAAAGCAATCAAAGCTTGATACTCGGTGTTACTAAGAAGTTCCAAGTAACAGCAGTGATATTTTAGAAAGCAGCTGTAGTTGCATGGCTCTTTGTTAAAAAACTGATGGAAATTAAGAGGGAAGATGATGGGGCAGCTTAAAAACATGGCAGCTAATAAAAAAAATTAACAATAATGAAATGGAGCTTTTGTTGCTAACTCCTTGTTTCTTAAATAGCATGAAAAAAAAGTTATGTTGATGATGGGGAGAATTTGCTTCATATTATAGTCTTAACTAATAAAATGCTACAATAATGCTGGGAAATGGAAGATTGTAGCTCCCATTTTATGAGTCATCTGAGCTTTCAAAGTAATGAGTGTATATTAACATCTACATTGCTTAGGGCTGGATGGAAGTTTAGATAAGTGACCTTCATATCTTATGGTTTAATGCTGATGATTCTCAACTGTGCACTCATAGTACCGTATGTAAGAAGATGTAAAAGGTCTTTTTGTCCATGTCCCTGCCTTTGGTTAGTGTTGAGGAAAACAATTTTCCCCTTTGACTTGTTATCTTTGTGTTCTTCTTGGGCAGGGTACGTCCCTAGTTTCCTTCTGTGCTCCAGAATTCTTGTTTGCATCACGTTATTCCAGATGCCAAAGTCTCCTCATATAAATCTGCTATGACTGCCTCATTTCCCTCTACCTTCCACCCTGCATACTAATTTACCTTTGTGTGACCAGAGTAAGAGGAACAGCAGGAAAAAAAGGGAAGAGATGCAAGGACATTTCTGTTGGGATAGCTCATACACCTAAGGCTGGAGGGAAAGCAAAACACACTATCTCTTGCTGAAGTATGAAAAATCAATAAATCTTTTGGTTTCTGTAGGATGGCCTCACTTCCCTGTTTGGAAGAAAGGAAATTTCACTTCACCTGCCTCCAGGAGCTCTCTGAGGGTAGTATATCTTCTGTGCTCATCTCTCTTTGAGGGATGAAGCCTCGGGCCTTGTGGCAGAAAGCCCAGGGAGATCCTGTTGCCTGGCCTGACCTCTGCATGTGCAGGGTCCCTAGCCTCAGCCATACTTAGAGCTCAGGGGTTGCCCCCTCGCCCCTCCTTGAAGCAAAGCATCACCCATGTGAGTGACAGGGTGTTGTTGCTTCTGTTGAGTTTTTGAGTTAGGGTTTTCCATTTTTACCTGTAACCCAGCTCTTGTTCAACTGGTACCTTTCCTCTTTCCTGCTGGGAGCATACTGGTATTAGTGACTGTGCAAAGAGCAACACACTAGTTCATTTATTCTACAAGTTGCTAGAAGACATTACAGTCTCCCCTTTTCCATGATATTCCATATTGCAGCACACATGGAATGGTACATCCGTTTGCACATACACACAGATGGTCATAGTCTCTCCTGTGTGATCAGATGATTTTGCTCACCATTTTTAATATCAGATTTAATCTCCTTGTTTCAAAACCTTCCAGTTTCACAGATCCATGTCTCTCTTCCCCTTGTGCTCTCTTCCCCTTTCTCTCTACCCATTTATTTTTTTTTCCTGTTCATAAAGGACTGTCAACATGTCCAAACTGACCAACATGAGTTTATAGTAAACCAGGCTATTCTGGAATAACTTCCTGAGTGAACAGCCTCCCAGAGAGTATTACAGAATAATTGTCCTTTTTCCAAAGCTACACGCTACGTCCTCAAATCTTGAAGAAAATTCTTGGGCTGGATTCTTATCAATTTGTCTCCAGTTGAATGACAGGAAAACCCAGAAATGTTTCTGTTAGATGACGTGTGTTACTTATCCTGATGTAAAGCTTTACAACACTGTAGAAAATGAGTTCCCTGTTTCTCTCTGTCAAAAGGATCATCCCAGTTATTTCAGATTTTTTCTACTCCTGGTCTAAATATATTGATTTCTATCTCTTCTCACTATCATTTAATTTTGTCGTTAAAAACATAATAGCCTTCATAAATTTGGAGGTGTTTAATCTCTCATAAAAATAGCTGTATTGTAAATGCTACAACTCAGTGAAAACAATAACATTTTGTTATACTATCAAAACTGCATCCTTAAATGATCATAAATTGACTTGGAATTAGCATAATAATTCTATAAAAGAAATAAGAATTTATAAAATGAATGTGTAAAGGGTTTAAGTTTAGTGTGAAGCAGGAAATAGATCCTAGGGCAGAACTGGAAAATGCTTGGTGGTGTGTTAAAGAGTAGGAGATAAAGTTATGACTAGAAAATCCAGGATGTGTTAATACAATGAATGACTGTTGGCTGAAGTTGTAACACTATGTGAAGGATTAATCCTAGCATACCAAGAACATATCAAAAACACTACTTTTCCATTAGGATGATTTGGATCTGTTCAGTACAAGCATTTGATTAAGGAGTATTTTCTTGTAAGTAGCAAAAGGCAGGCAGACTGAGGCACAGTGTCCACTTAGAAACCATCACTCTTTTCCTCCTCAGTGCTTGTTCCCATGCTGCCCTGCTGGGCTCTCTCCTTTGGTAACATCTGTGAGAGGATGTACATGGAGACACTGCAAAGGAGCACACCTATCTCTAGTAACTGGGGATGTGCACCGGTTTCAGGGCCCATCACTGCATCTCCATCAGCTTTCATCTCAGGGACACAAATCAGTGTTTTGCTCTAATATCTGCAAATCTGAGAAGCTGGGGCTCCTTGGGGGCTGCTGACTACCTTTCCACGACTGACTGCAAGCACAGACCCCAGGCAGCTCATTGCACCCCAACAAGCCAGGTATCTGTTGCCAGTACCTGTGGGGGAGGCTCTGGGAAGCCCTTCTGCCAGAGCAGGATGCTCCTGTGCTGGGAGTCAGTCCCTCAGCAGCTGTGCAGACAGGTTTGGGGGAGCAACAGGGCAGCTCAGGTAAGGAAACTGTATCCATCCTCAGCTTGGAGAGGAAGACAGGCTTTTCCACTGTGAGAAACATTAGGTTTCTAAGATGTGGAAATCAGGAAGGAAAAAGGGAACCAAGAAGATAGGAGAGTGAGGATGAAGTATGAAATATCAGGGCAGAGTGTGAGAGGAAGGAAGGGGAGAGGACTGGTAAGATAGAAATGGGAAATGGGGGGAGTAGAATAAGCTAAAGCAAAGGAGGATGGGAATAGAGGGTCTTCACTAGTCTCCATTTTCCTGTCAAAGGGATGGGGATGGTCCCCTCTATGAAGCGATCCCTCATCTTCCATCAGCTCCCTGCTACATGGCTTTTCTTCCCTCCCCGCCCATTTCCTAAATGTAGTCTACTTTTTCACTTATAAAATCTATCATTCTCCTCATCACTATTAGCATTATCAGCAATATCTCTTTCGACTAAGGGGACACTTAGCAGCCATACACAGGTTAAGGTCTCCTGTGGTAAAAGTCGTCCTCTGACATCTACCTGAGGCAGAAAGGCAGCTGAGGAGGAGGAGTAGAGGACAACGATGAGAAGAGGGTGAGGAAAGAAGAAAGATGACTAATGTGGTATGAGGAGTTGAAAACACCAGGTATCTTATTTTTTTGCCAAGCTAACTCAACTCTCCTTTTGCAGCATTACAGTGTGAGTCACATGGGTGCTTGACCAGAAGACTCAGAAACTACTGCCATGGGGAGGCCACATGAGGCTGGTCCTGCAGGTGCCCCCACCAGCCCTGCTCTGGGCATCGGCTCTGCAAGGCAAAGCGCACCCCTCCTGGGGTGGGGACAGGTCTCCTTCCAGGGCTGTTTGCTCACTGGTTTGCCTATGGAGCTTGCTGACAAAGACATCCATTGTGAGGAAATGATTTGAGTTTTCTTTTTATTAAAAGTGATAAAAAATAAATGAAGACCCTCTGTTTTCAGACCAGTTGCTGATGTTCATCTGCATTGCACTGCTCTGAAACAAAGAGCAGGTGCACTGCTTACTGTAACCACATCTGGAAACAAGGGCTGTGTGCTTTGCCCAGGCAATCCCATAAAGGAAACTCAAAGACTAAATGTTTTTTACCATTTATTTTTCTTTTGTATTACTTTGCTGCTGTTTTAAATCAAATGATTTTGCAGCTTAAATTTGGGTGTGTACTGCATTCAAGTTAGTTGCCACTGACACTAGATTTAATCTAAGCGTTGGTTGGAATTTTCTGAAAGAGCCAACTTTATGATACAACTAAATATGCTTTTTTTTAGACGTTGTGAATGTTGCCAAACAAGGGAATATATTATAAATGAGTTTGGGTAGAATAGGAGATGTATTTATTGCAATATTCTCTTTGTAATATAATGTAAATGGAAATTATAGCTAGGATGCTTTTGAAATGGTTTTAGGACTTCACTCTTACCTTGACAAGAAAAGGTTTGAATACATTTTTATTCTTCATGGTGGTAAAACTTATATATATATCAATTACAGCCCATTGAGAGCAAGACAAAGGCTTTATTTGGGATTAAAAAACTAAATTTGTTAGTTGGCTGTAGTTTGTTTTGTATTAGAGAATATTACTGGAAAATTGAAAAAAATCTTCATTTTTCAAAATTGTGTCTGAGTTTTAGCAAATCCCATCTTAAATTTTGTGGAAAAATCCCCAGATCTAGCAGAGGTGATATAACATTCCTGACACTTGCTGCCTTCAGAAATTATGCAGATTTACAATAGGGGGAAGCCACAGTCATTCCTGGCTCAACCCACTATTTTTCAGAGCTTCTCACCCCTCCTGTTGGATGGCTCAGCTGTTTGCTCGGTTCCCACAGCTTGTTGTATTGAGGGAATGTGAGACGAATACCAGCTTACCTTGGTACATGGTACATCGCCTTCACGTGAGTGTCTCTGTTACTTGTATAGTGAAGAGAGGGGGAGCAGAGAGCTGGAAGTGGGAACCACAATTGCTGTCCCAAGGTAGACAGTCCTCATTTGCTGATCAGAGCCCCAAATCCCAGGTAGTTGGCACAGCTATGGATCTGCCTCAGGCAGTTCTAATACAGCTGAAAAATAGTATCTGGAGGTTTTTGTCCTTGAAATTTAGTCACTGCTAGATGATAGGGATATATTGATTGCTATCATAATGAGGACAGAACAGCTACATGAAATATAAGAAATGAAAATGTGACAGTGCCTGGGGAGGAGGAATCTCCATGACAGAAAGCAGTGTATGCTTGCCCTGACGAGTGCCTCTTAATAACATCCAGCAAGTCATTTCAGTACAGAACAGGCTGGAAGGGGATGCTTGCTGCAGCCCAAGGGGGTGCATGCGCTTCATACCTGCCCCTGGGCTGCTCCTCAGTGGGGGCTCTGCTCCCCACACCCCGTGTGGGTTTGCACTTACTAGACATGATTTAGCACGGGTACAGAACTGAGTCAGATTTAATTTGCGTGTTTACTGCCAAACCTGAACCAATTTTTAAGCCGGCTATATAACACTGATTTAACAAGAAATGGAAACCATTCAAAGCTCTGTGAATTTGGCAGAAATTAACAATTTTGGCTGAGTGTTACTCTAGGGTTTGGATTAATTCAAACCTAAAGCTCACAGTGAAATTCAGGAGGCTTGAATCTGTGCCAGGGGAAAGGTTTGCGTAGATCTCTGCAAATTGGAAGTGTCAAGGTTTCAACAGCTCTGCTTGATAAGTAAGGAGAGATTTCCCTCTGAAGTCTGCATCTCTCCTGGAATCCAGAATGAATGTGTCATGGCAACATACCACACCTGGTAACATGTCTTCCTTAAACAGCTTTATCTGAATGGGTTGTTAATGACATAAACAATAGCAATTATAAGTATTGATATTATATTGACAGGCTGTGAAACGGCTTGGTGATTCATTCTCCTAAATTAGCTATTTTCTGCTATGCACTGTGAATATTGTTATTGCTGATAACAAAACAAAAATAACTTAAGAAAAAAAAGAACTATCTTGGGGGAACTATATTTGGGGAAAATACTTGTGTAAGGATTGGAGCTGTGTATTGTACTCGTTGCAAATATGTTATGACTAAAACTGGTTGTCTGTTCTGTGTATGATTTGTGCATTAATTTCTGTGAAAGTATTTGTTAGTTATAATTAGTTGCCAAATTGGTTTAATAGTTGTTAGGTACAATAGTTGCTTGCAATTTCTCACAATAAATATTTACGATGTGCAAAAATTTCTATCATATCGTATTGGATCAGGCCCTTAATGGGGTAACAGAAACAAAGCAAGTAGAGGGATAAAAACCCAACAAAACCCAAACAACAAGATTATAAGAAGTGTAAACCAAATATTAGTCACACACTGATAGTCATGTGTGCAGACAGCTGTAGGTATCTGTGTGTAAAGCAGCCACTTTTTAAACATTCAGGTCTACTGAGAGTTATTTTCAGGACCAATTTTTGTGAAAATGGTACCATAGATAGCAGGAGTCACTTATAATAACTATTTAAAATATGAAGAGATGAACATAAATATAAAATCTGTGTTATCCAGGTGGTGCTCACATTGAAGAATTATAATTTTGGGTCTTCACATCAATATTGGAAGGTCAATATTTAAAAAAATGAGATTTCAGAACCGAACTGTAGACTCCCATTTTTTAAAATTAAGATTTCCACTTCATCTGCAAAGAACTCTATTCTGTAGCTACTAATATGTACCACTAGAAAAATACTAGCGCATGGAAGAGAGGATACGGGAAGGAGAAGAATTTATCTTCAGTAAGATTAATGGAGTACAACTCAGTACTGTTTTATTGTTCTGTAACCCCAGATTTTAATACCTGATCTGTGCAAAAGTCACAAATGGCTGGTTGTCTTACCTTAAATCAGAGTAATTTGTGATACTGTTTTAATATTTATCATAGTCACATAATGTTTATTACGAGTCCTATCTCCTCTTTATTATTATTTTGGTGTGCTTACCTGCGATGTTTCAACATAGCTGGAAAGCACCCAGTAAGCTGTTGAGCACTGTGGCAGGACACCAGGTAGTGCCACATCCTCTGATTCTGACCCGGACCTCACACCTGCACAGTAGACTCAGTTACACTTCAGAGGCATTAATAATCACAATTTAAATAGCTTAAAACTCAGTAATGAGCTTACGTGAGCACCTTTGTAAGGATGTTTATCAATCATTAGAGAAATAGTCAAAAAAGTGAAAAATTAGCATGTCAGAAGCTGTGTAATAAACCCTGTAAGACTAGATATTAGAAAGATTAAGCTGCTCTTTCACTACAGCAGTATATATCTATAACGAGATGCAGTTGTTTCTTACAAATGTGCCACAGATTAATTAGTTTCAGAATACTGCAGTTTGGTCACAGTACCTTAAAGGCTCCTGAAAAACATTATTCATGACAGGGGAAGTAAAGCAAGTATGCAGGAGGGACACTTAGAAAAACAAATAAACTTTGTTCTTCTTATTGTTGTGTTTTGGGGAGACAATTTCTCTTTAACGACTTTTCACTCAAAAATCCTGATAGTATGTTACAGATATGATCTTCACCTGTAAATTTTGAGTTTGAATAAGTAAGTTAAGGAGAATACAAGAATATGTATTTCTTAAAAAAACCACGCAGTGTTTGAAGGCCATAAATATTGTTTTGATTTCTTCCTCTCCTGATTTATGTATAAGTTTTTACATAGTTCCAGTATTTTAAACCAGATGTGCTGGGCCAGAATTATTCAACTGTTGCACAACTGAAGTTAAAGAGAACATGTGCTCTGCGTACCTGCATAAGTAAGTGCCGTGCTGTGCCAACACTTTCTCTTTTCTCTTCTCATATTTTCTCTCTCCCTCGGGAAAACAGAAGTGCATGGGACTGTGTATAAAACACATGACAAAAAACCCCAAACCATACATGATGCATTGTGTAAAGGGAAGACATGGTGGTGTATTGTAAAGAATTTATCAAAATGAGTATGAGATGCCTGCATTACTCAAGAGAAGCAAAAGCCAGAGCTAAATTATGTCTGTCATCCTAACTAGTACCAAACAAACCTTATGCAGAGACTGTCTTTTGTTATGTGATACACAAAAATTGTTTATATTAATCATTGGGACTTTCTGTTTCTGCTTGTACATAGAGGTTGATAAGGTTTATCTCTGGAAGCAACCTGAAATTATTTTTACATCCACATAAGCAATGATGTAGATCCAAAGAAACTATATGCCATGATGTGCAAGAACCAGAATACTGGAATTCAAAGCCAAAGGAGCCAGAAGAATGCACTGGGAGTGAGGTGGAAAGGTGATGCCTAGCAAAACCACTAGATTTTGGGATCATTAGATATCTGCATATCTCAGAAATTTATAACTGTTCCAGAACTGAATGATTCTGTCCTGGGAGACATGTATTCTTTGAGGAAGAAGAAGGAAGTATTTCATTGTCATTGTCATATCTTTTTCTTTTTTTTTTTTTTTTTTTTTTTTTTAATGCAGATGTTTAACATACTTGGAGCTTTTGTTCTGAAATGATTAGCAAAAAGAGTGCAGGTGGTATCACAGGCACAAAGTGAAATTATCTCCTGGCTATCACTTCTATGCATACTGACATTGTTGTCTGAATTCTAAGTTTTGTAGACAATCCTGAGTAACTACAAACTCATTTTCCTTTTCCTTCAACTGTGATATTGACCTGTAAATGACTCCTATAATTTTGTTTTTCTAGTTGTACTGTTGGTTACAATAATCTCGCTAATAGCTGACAGTGATGTGTACTGGGTACATGTGAACCTGAGGCAAAAGTATGAATTGCATCAGAAGTGATGACATATCAAATTCTGGTAAAATCAATAGAGATAATTACATATACTTTTCCTCATAAAGCTTTCTCAATACTTCTCTGGGATGGACTGAGCTATGCAACCCTTGCCAAAGAGTTGCAATAAGAAAGATGCCAATGGCTGTGCAAGTCCAGTGGCTGCTCCAGAATTTATATAGGGGGACAGCTGCTTAACTGTATTCACACAAATGCACGTAGTCAGCGAAACAAGCAGGAGGATCTTGAGCACCATGTGCTGTCACAAACCTACAGTGTTGTTGGAATAGCTGAGATGTGGTAGGACAATTTACACAACTGGAGGATAGTGGTTAATGGATTGTACTTTGCCTGGAGGCTGGTAACAAACGGGGAACTGTAGGGGTCTGTTCTGGGACCTGTCCCATGTAATATCTTTACCAGTGATGAACTGCACTCTCATCAAGTCTGCAGGTGGGGGGATCAGTTGATGAGCTCGAGGGCAGGGCTGCCACTCCCAGTGACCAAGACAGGCTGGAGGAACAGGCCAACAGGACCTTTATGAAATTCAGTGGGGACAAATACATAGACAATAACCCCTGGAAATGGGTTGCCCTGCAAGGAGAGGCTGAGGGACCAGGCCTGGCTTCGCCCTAGGAACAGACAGCTCTGGGGGGACTAACAACAGCCCCATAGTGCCTATGGGGAGGTGGTTGAGAAGAGGGAGCTAGACAAACAAGAGGCATTGGCTGAAACAAGCGAGAGATGTTCAGATGGGATATGAGGAAAAAGCTTTTCCCCATTGGGCCAGTAGGGCAACCCCTTCCTCTAGCCTGAGTTACCCCATGATAATTGACTGAGAACTGGTACAGGTTGCCCAGAGAGATTGTGGAGCCTCCATCCTTGGAGATATTCAAAAGCCGTTGACATGGATCTGGATAGCCTGTTCTAGGTAAACCTGCTTTAGCAGGGGGTTGGAGAAGATGACCTCCAGAAGTCCCTTCCAATCTCAACTGTTCTGTGATTCTCTGATCTTATCTAAGGATGTAATTTTAGGAAAAAATGTAATATTAGTGAGACTTTTATTCTGTGTGTTCTAGATCCTCTAACATAGCCAGGTCCTTGAGACTGTAAATTTATCCTCTTCCAAAAATTTGAAAATTTGTTCCCATGTTCCCATACATTGCACGACTAGAATTGGCATTTTCTACCTCTTATGTGTATGATGCAACCACAGTCCTGTGAGTTCTTGCTTTGTAATGACAAGTAATATGTTGCTGACTGCACTCTTGTTGGATGACCTAAATAAGATTTCAGTATTGTTCTGCCAGTTACTGTATGTTCTTTCAGGTTTAGACTCAGTAATTTCTCTGAATGTTGGAGCCAGGGCCATGGCACACTCTTATCTTAGGTGTCTTGGAGCTTGCAACACAACGTTGCTGAAAGACCCACTCCTGAGTTCCCACTAGTTGGATAGTCACTTGGATTAACCAAGAATCCTAGTGCAGGACACATATTTCTGCACATGCATACCTATAGGCATGCATATGCACCACATAATTAATCAGTGGTAATTTTATTTTACACTTTATAAACACTTTAGCAATCTACTTACGTCTGATGTTAGAATATACTAGATCCTAGCAGCAGATCTTCAAGTCGATTTCAGCTATCAAATCCGGAATCATGGCTAAAACTCTCTTTGAGTTAGAAACTTCTCATTTGTTTGCTCTTCAGTGCTCTTCCCTATTGATATTTCTGTGTTTCAGTGAATGCTCTTGTCACAAATTGTGAGCTCAATAAAATATAATGCCCCATAAGAATACAGATTATATGAAGGGAAAATTTATTCCATGAGCCCAAGGGGATAATTTCCTTTTCATCTCTTTCTCTCTCAAAATATAGAGCTACCAATAAATGGTATGTAAAGGAGACCAGAGCAAACCGAAGAGTTCAAAGTTTGCAATTTATTAACTCAAGCATGAAAGTACAGAAAATAGGCAGGGGCTCAAGTTAGTTGGGAAAGAAGTCTCAACCTATTGCATTAAAACATGGTTTGCACCAGTCTAATGAGTTTTCTACCAAATGAGGCATGAAACATACTGACAGAATATAAAGTCAGTAAAATACCCAAATTACTGTATAATGTCATTATATGTTTTATCTTATTGGGGAGCTGGTACAGAATACATTATCTTTAAATTTACACAGTCTGCAAAACCAGAAAAAAAAAGATTTTTTTAAGAATGTGCCATTCTGAAAAGTTGCTAATAAAAAGCGATTAAAACCTACTGAAATCCATAAGAAAAATATATATCTACAACATTCACAAGTACACATGAAAATAATTGTTCTGTAAAGATGTTACTTCAGTGTCCTTTTTACAGTCCTTGTTTATTCAGACCTACAGCAAAACACACACAAAAGTGGGAAGTATAGCATCACCCAGAAAACATGTCTTTCTAAAATTGTTCCAAATAATTAGGACTTGCAATATCATGAATTTAACGTTAACACATATCAAATAGTATGCAGAGATTTGCTTCAGAAATGAATCTTGATTATTTTGGAATGATGTATTTTTGCATGACTAAAGGAGTTGGTGATTAAAATAAAAAAAAAAGGAAAAATGATCTCAAGTTGTTTGTTCAGAGTCCTATTTCTGTTTCTGTCCCTAAGGGACCTGTTTGCAACTATAAGACAATTAGATGCTTTCGAAATTAATGTAATTTCTATTACATCTCATGAGGCTGGAATTTGTCTGCTCCAATCTTCTCCGACAGAAGAGTAGATTGTCTACTCAAGTATTCTCCCTTTGACTACTCCTAAATTCCATTTTTCAGTGGTTTCATTACAAACTGCACCCAGAAGCTTCCTAGAATTGACTACAAGTCAGTGTATTGCATCAATTACTGCAATGTGATGAATTAAATCTTCATTTATCCTAAATGCCAATAGGCAGCTCTGAATCTTTGCTGCATGGCCAGACATTGTTTTAAGCATGGGCAGAGCTCTGCCTGAGTTGTCTAGGCTGGTTCACTCTTTTGCATCCTTTTGCTGTTATCTGTTTTTAAAACAGTTGTGTTTCCTCTCAACACGCTGTTTAACAGATGACTGTCCATCAACCTCCTCAATGTCCCTTTATCTGCCCAATGATACACTGATATTGACAGACTCTGCATTAATTTTTAACATGTCTCTGGTGTTTTCCTTCTAGATAGCTTTGGAAATAGAGTGCTGTTGAACTCTGTGGCCAGCTATAACATTCATTAAAAATTAGTTTCCTACTTGTCTGGTATTTTCCTGATTTATGTGTTTCTGAAGGCATTTTGATGCCTTCTTGTGCATGGGTAGATTTCCAGGCTTTCACATTGGTATGTTAAATTGGAAGTAGGATTGAGGGTCCGTAGTTTGGCCTTACCAATTAGTAACGTTTTTCCCTTCTGGGGAAAAAAATCCTGTTGCTTTCAAAGTATGTAATCTGATTTCTTCTGTTATATGGGTTTGTCTTAATGGAGCACTTTATCTTGGGAGAGGATGTCAGAGCGGTGGAGCTGGGCAAGGACTAGGCCCTCTCTTCCATGTGAGGGGACTTCAGAGAGCAAGGGAGTTGCCCTTTTCTGGGCAGTGAGGAGCGAGGAAGCTGATTTGGGTTAAACTGTTAGGGGCCTACGAAAAGGCTGCTCAGGGAAAGAGGAGAGGAGAAAATGTGTTCTCGTGAATCCTTGTGGAGCTTTTAAATTAAATTTTGTCATAGCTTTAACTGTATCTTTTTGGCCACAGCTTGCAAATTAGCTCCTCTGTTACTGGGAAGAGCAATGTCTTTATTTAAAATCTAATTCTTCTGATGCGCAGTCAAGATAGACAGTGCAAGTGTTGCATCTGCCTACCTTGTGTACGTGCTTGTTCTAACAGAGCAGCTAGTGTCAGTGCTGAATGGAAATGCACCCTTGTTTGACACCATTTTAAAAAATGATCAAGTCTGCATTTTCTTTAACTACACAAACTGCACTTTAACCTAAAACCCTGATGTGGTATTGTTTCTATTGGCACACTATTTGACTTTTAAGATGGTCCGGAGTCAATTGCAGCACAGGCTGCCAAATATTTTTTAAATATGTGTCATGTGGTTTTGCTATTGGACATTCTCTCCTGTATTTTTAGAGCAAAAATGTGATTGACACATCATCTTTTGGGTCTAAATCCAGCCTGCTCTTCCCTTAGGTTTGCCTCAATTACTTTCTTTGTTCTATTCATGAACTAACTGCAGAAGGCTTTGTCACTGAAAAGCGAGTAATAACTCAGCAGACACAGGCAGCTCTTAATACATGTTTCTTCAGTCGTCTTCTTCTGCCTTCCCTCACATAAATTGCGGTCTCCTCCAATGTCAGAGTTTCTCTTTTCTCCGACCTTCTGGAGATAATACAAATGTCCATCCAATACACAAAGGATCAATGTGGCTCTGGGTGAAACCACACTGGAAAATGTAAGCAACTTCTCAGATACCTTAGTGCAGGAAGAGCATCTGTAGGGATGAGCCAGCACTCTCTGAGCATGATTTCCATGCCCCCTTGGTTTTGATCTCAGACTTTCCACAAAAGACCCTTACAACTAAGCATATGTTGAAGTCAGTGCTACAGTTCACTGGACTTTCAGTTCTGATGGTGCCATCACAGCTGACTGTTGATGTTTAACACTGCAGATTCATAATGTTATTTTGTTTGAAAAGTAGTTAAAAGCATCTGATTGTTATGTGAATAACACGTCTCTGCTTTGGAAGTCCTCAAGAAGAATCATATCACAGCATCTCAGCTCCTTGTGTACGTGCTATTTTTATTTGTGAATTGCTGTTGTTCACTGAGCCTGAAGAATTCTGAAATTTGATCTGTCTGATTCTTTCAGCACCTGTACTGCAGTCATTGTTTCTGAGACACAGAAAGCCACTTTCATAATTTATTTTATATTTTTGCAGAACTCCTTGACTCAGAGCCTCCCCAGAGCCTTCTCCAGCTTTTGTCATTCTTACTGGGACAAAGTTTATTGATTTTACATGCAATATACAAGGGTAGTGACTTTGCTCTGTTCCATTTACTGAAGTCTTATGATTCTCATCTCTCAACCCTGAACACTGCTTGTGCAAACACAGAGTCTTTCAGACAGACTTCTTCTCTGTGCTGGAGAAGATGCTTGGCAACAAATACTGGGCTCAGCAGACTGTGTGCATGTGGGAGAAATGGCTCAAAAGGCTGGCCGTGTTGGGTAATTTGGACTAAATCTCTTGTCCTACAACTTCTTTCTTCTGTACTCCCCCAAGGGAAGTACAAAAAGAGATAGTCTACTATTTACCGGAAGTAATTTTCCTCAGATACAAGGGTTCGGACTGGAGAAAGGAGGTATCCCCTCACTTAGCCAAGTGGTAAGGAATCTGGCTCAGTGGGTTTAAGAACACTATCCTGTGTGAAGCCTCCTTAGCTCTCTGTGTTGCAGAAGGACTTCCTCTTCCGCTAGTCAAAATCCTAAGGGGACTACTCCAGATAGGCCCTTTTTCCTCCCTCAGAAGTAGGTCAAGAAAAATTTAGGAGGGAGTTCATCCATTTGTCTTTTGAATCCTGACAGCTATTAAAATGTGGGATGCAAAATGAAAACTCTATTAGTGTCCTCTGTCCATCCACTATTATTTCCACTAATATTTCCAGTTGCAGGAAGATTATTTTTTGGAAATCAGGTCCTCTGGCAGAAGTCCTTTTATTTTTGTATGCAGGTGTCTTAGATGGTAGATAAGGTGGGTGAACATTTCTTGCAAAAATGGTCAAGATCAGTTAAGCTGGTCCTGGTGCAGACTAATGTATTTCAAATACAGAGTAGCAAATTTAAAGAGCCTCCAGGCTTTTTCTGCACTATGGTTTAGAATCAAACTTATTTTTCACAAAAGCTTAATTTTAAAAGATTACTTTGTTTTTTTTCTATTCAGCAAAATGTAAATTGCACTAGGTAATAAAAATAATTGTCTTATGAAAAAATGCTTCTTCATTTGGCACTGTTTAGCACATTCTAATGAATGCATCTTTCTTGTGCTTTATAGTATATGAAACTAATGCCTTGAAGGGACAATACAAAGGGATGCAAAGCTGGTTGCAAGCAGTATCTTCTGTAAACATTTTTAAGGTAATTACATAGTAGACCATAATGAATACCAATCAAAAAGACAGATACTATGTTTTTCCTCTTAGGTAAGATTAAGACATGTTTAGGTTCTAAATAACTGCAAGTGTTTTAAAGAAATATTTTTTATTGGTGAAAGGTTGAAGTTGAACAGCTAATGGTACTGAACTCTCCTCCTCTAAAGGATTAAAATTAATTGTAAGTCAAATTTTGTAGTTAACAGTTAATGGAAACACAAAGGAGACTACAAATACATAGGTTATAATATTTTTTGCCCCCCTGCTGTATATTGTAGTGGGAAATGGTAATTGGTGGGGAGCAGTACACATGACCTAGAAGTCAACATTTGTATCTGCAGGATGAAAGGGCATTAAAAGCATAGTGGGAGAGCAGAATCAAATGGATAGGGGCAGGATCTCACTCTATGTCTACACTATTATTTTACTAGTAGACACTATTCCATGAGGTACTGAAATACATCTGGAGCCAAAAATGTGGGAATGTGCAAGTTGTTTACTTATAGAGTTCTGTGTGTTGCACAGTTAAAATTTACTGCAAGTATTCTGAGTATCCTGAAATAATTTCCAGTGATTTTAACAGTGTAAAGACTTTTTAAAGGAACTTACAATCCCAGAGTATGCTCAATGGATATGTATGTTCATAATACATTATTGGTAGGATATTGCTCAGTGAACAAAATAAAATAATGTTATTCTCTTCCAAATGAGAAAACAGAAATATGGAAATTGCCTTAGGGGATCAGACCATCAGTCCAGTATTTTGTCTAGGAGTTGTCAATGCTAGCTGATTAAATGCCTAATCCTTTCTCTACCACCAACAATGAAACGAAACCTCAGAGAAAAACTTGACTATGCATATCTTTTGTATAACTATTGTTACATAGAAATTACCTTAAAATACATGTAATATTGTCATAATATTCATGGCACTGTCAGGAAATCCCACAGAGGAGTTAAGAGAGGATCTTTTGGAGGATGTTTAGATTCAGCGGTGAAACAGAGGCAAGGAACTGAGCAGTGGTGGATGCTGAGCTGCCACCCAGCTGTGGGGTGGGATGTGTGGCCTGTAGGAGAGGTAGAAGCAAGGAGCGTGTGGCAAGCAGGCTGCATTACTCTCAAATTACTCCTGTATTATGGTGGATATGTTTTAAAGAAGTGTATCAGGAAGCTGTTCTGAGGAGTAATGCATGCATAGTGACCACTGGTTCATTATCCCTCATTTAACAGTGGAGTTCAAAACAATGAAGACCTACAAAAATGCAAGCTATTTTGAATTATTATGTAAAATCTGCACTACAGGCACATTACCCATCTTTACAGAAGTTCCTGGCAACTCTGAAGTATATTCCTATATATTAATAGACTAACAAAGAAGCAGAACTGAATGAACACCACACTTTCCTGGGTTTGAACATTTTATCTTTTAATTTTGTCAAGGTTATTTCCATTACTGATGTTTTAGTTTAATGTGAAATTGACTGTGTCCCACCAAAAATTCTGTATTTTGTAATTAAATCACCATCAGGCACAGTGGTGGTTGGATATATTTGGCAAGGAATATTGATGCGGATTTCTTGCTGCAACAACATGCATGTGTATAAAGTTCAACAACATGAGTTCTTTGTCTCTGAACATTGTACAATCAATATTCTATTACTGCAGCGCGAGCTCTGCTGCATTGTAGCTAAATTAGAGTGTAAGACTCAAGAATGCAACGATGGAAAGAATTCTAATTTCTCTATATAAAATACATGTAAGCTGTTTATTTTAGCTGTAACAGCTCTGTTACAGTACCTGTTGCTTCAGGTACTATTTATGTAATTTCATTAAATAGGACTTTGGGAAGTTTTATTTTCCTTGGGATTTTCTTCAGCAATAATTTCAAAGAAGCATCCTATTCCTCTTGATGGTGTTGTTCAAATTGTTTCTGTTTGTTTTGTTTTGTATGATGAAGGTGTCTACAGCATCAGGAGGTCCATTATACAGGCTTTGCTACAGACTGAAACTCTTTTATGGTAAAAAACCGAACAAACTCAAACCAAGAGGTTTGGGGATGAAAGGGATGAGTGGCTCCCTGCAAGCAAGGGGAAGGGTGTAAAGCTGTTACAACACAGTTTATTTAGGCAGCAGGCACTGCTGTATGTCACCCCCACAGACAAGCCAGGATGGTCTTTCTATAAATTCAATGTAGGCAGCTTCCTGCAGGAGCAGAATGCTGAAAGAAGCAGCTTCTTTCCTCATTTCTTTCCTCACCTGAAAAGACCTCTGCTATTGTCGTTGCTGCTGCTGGTGCTGCTGGGATGCTGTGAGGGAGAGGTCCCTGTGGGCAGCACAGATTGTCCTGGTGCCCCTCTCCCTTCCCGGCCTCCTGTTTCCCACAGGGACCATGCCAGCCCCTGCCCAGTCCTCACTGGAGAGGGGCAAGGAGGACCCATACAAAAAGCTGGGGGTGGAGGTAGAAGGTCTGCATAGTGAGAGTGGGAGGGAAGCTCCTGGGAGAGGGCAAACAAAGAGTCATTTGGGCATGACTAGATTTTGAAGGGTGCGTGAAATGTAGGTGATGTTGGGATTCAGTCCCTCCTGGGGAAGGAAGAGGGGGGGTCTGCTGGGGTAGGGTGGGAAGTGGGGAGTCAGAGATAGAAAGAGAAAAGACTTCACCTGGAGCCTCCTGGGACTTCCCACAACTCTTATGACCTCTTTTGTCCAGAGTCTCTAAAATCTCTTATCCACCCAACTCATTCTGCCACTACTGTTGAACTGAATTTTGAATTTGTTGTCATTTTCTTTGGAAGATGGGAGTCAAATTTGTCCACATAGCCTACAAGTCCTGATTTTAGTCTGCTTGCTTTCACTGCCTCATTTGTGCAGGTATTTCCCTGGTGTCTTTGAACGGATGCCAAGCTGCTGTGCTTTGCTCCATCCTCCCTCCCAAATTCTTAGACAAAATACAAGGAAAGTGGTTTTTTTTAAGGAAATCAGGAAATATATTCCTGTCTCTCAGTTTCAAAGTGTCAAAGCACTACATCATGGGTTCAGTGTTTGAGTGGAGTTCCCTTCTAAAACCAGAACTCACAGAGAGAGGAGAAGGATCATTTTACTGTGTGTGCTGTTTAGAGGACAACACTTGGTTCTCACCACTGCCCTCCTAAAGCCAGGAAAGTATTGGTGAAGGCAGCGCTGCCACTGCAATTTTAAGCTGTTCTGGAGAGTTTCACTGATGACAGAACTCATAAGTGGTAAGGCTGAGAGGACCTGGATAGGCCATGGATTCCAATCGCCTGCCCAAAGGCAGGATCAGCCATAGCTGCACAATTCTCAACAACTGCTTGTCTGACTTATGCTTAAAGCCTCCAATGGGAAGATATGATAAGGTCCTCCCCTATGCTATACTTATGCTTTACTATACTACCATGGCTTAACAGAAACATTCATGTATGCTGATAGCCGATATGCATGCTTATAGATCTTATTTGCCTTTAGTTTATACATGCTATTTGCCTTTTTTTGTAACTTCGTGACAAGTTCAGATGGTAATTCATAATGCCAAATCATTTTCTCCATGGTGACTGCTGAAGTGGTTATTGTACACACTGTATTTATGTAATGGATTATTTCTACTTAAGCACAGACCTTTATTTATTTGTCCTGACTGCAGTGCATCTTTTTTCTTCCTGACCGTTTTCCGTATTTGGTACGAGGCTTTAGATTAGAATTCTAATCCTGTCCTCTGCTGTTTGCGACCCTTCCTGCAGCACACCTAGTATGTATCCTTCATCCAAACCATCGGTGCAAGCATTAAGTTGTGCGAGCATAAGACCCAGGGCAGACCCCTAGGGAATTCATTAGATGCACCTCTTCAGTGTGGTAGCACACCTTCTAATCTACACTTGCTTGTGAAAGTCATGCGAAGTACTGTTAAAAGCTGTACTGAAATCAGAGTATTTCAAAGGTAGTGCTTCTCCCCTGTCTATGAGAACCATTACTCTGTCACAGGAAGAGAGGAGATTATCTTGACTTGATTTGTTCTTGTCTGCTATTTATCTCATTGTTATTTTCTAGGGGCTTACACACTGATTATTTCCTTCAGTTTTTTTCTAAGAAAGAAGAATGTCAGCACTGCATTTGCCTTATTTCCTGGAATATCTCTCTGTCCTCCATGAACTCTCAGTGACAACAGCTAATGCTTCTGAGGTTGTTCAGATAGTTCTTTTTCACACATGAGAGTGAAATTCATTAGGCCCAACTGATGTGAAAACAGCTAATTTATCAAAGTATTTTCTAGTCTGTTCTTCCCCTGATGCATCTAGTTCTTAGTCCTTTCTCACTGGTGCTAGTTATACTATCTGCCTGACATGGGAGCAGCATTTTTTTCTTTCTTGGCAACATTGGAACATAAGTGTCTACTTACCACAGAGCAGGGAAATTTTCCTGGGGTTACCAATTTCAGTATGCTTGTTTTCTCTTGTTTGTGATATCTGATTTTGGACCTTGGTCTTTGCACTTTTTTCCTTTTGTCTGCGTATGCTCTTTCGAACTCTGTATCAGCTCTGCCTAATTTACAATTTCTCTGTGATTTGATTTTAAGATCACTGAAGGACTGATCATTTACCCACCTACCCTTGTTCAGTTTATTCTGTTTTCTGCACTGAGATATTTTCCTTTTCTTTAAGGAACTTAAGATTTATTGGATCTTAGATATCAGTTCTCAGAATTTCTCAAAATGTGCCCTTTTCAGGTCTGTTGCCCTTAATTATCTGGACAGTTCTACTTATCTACTATTTTGTATATGCTGTCACCCAACTTGCATTTTAAACACAAGGTAGTATCTACTGCTCTTTTTCCCTGTGCACTTCTTCTGTAGAAGTTGTAATTAGAATCATAGCATGGTTTGGGTTGGAAGGGATCTTTAAAGGTCATCTAGTCCAACCCTCCTGGAATGAACAGGGACATCTTCAACTAGATCAGGTTGCTCAGAGCCCCGACCAGCCTGACCTTGAACATTTCCAGGGATGGGGCATCTACAACCTCTCCGGGCAACCTGTTTCAATGTTTCACCACCCTCACCATAAAAAATGTCTTCCTTATATCTAGTCTGAATCTACCTTCTTTTAGTTTAAAACCATTACCCTTTGTCGCTACAGACCCTATTAAAAGTCCCTCCCCATCTTTCTTATAAACTCCCTTTAAGTACTGAAAGGATGCAATAAGGTGTCTCTGGAGTCTTCTCCAAGCTGAACAACCCCAACTCTCTCAGCCGGTCCTCATAAGAGGGGTGTTCCAGCCCTCTGATCACTTCTGTGGCCCACCTCTGGACCCACTCGAGCAGATCCATGTCTTTCCTGTGCTGAGGACTTCAGAGCTGGACACAGGACTCCAGGTCTCTGTGGACTTCTCTCTCCTGAGAATCACCTCCCTCAACATGTTGGCCACACTTCTTTTGATGCAGCCCAGGATACGACTGGCTTTCTAGGCTGAAAGCGCTCATTGTCGGCTCATGTCCAGCTTTTCATCCACCAGTACCCCCAAGTCCTTCTCTGCAGGGCTACTCTCAATCACTTGTCCATGCTTATGTTCTAGTCAACTAGTTCACTAGGTCTTTTGGAGCAATTAAATCAAAGTGTAGTAATTTTAAGACTTCCTTCTCCTGATCATTCACTACATTTCTTGTATTACTCTATGAACATCAAAACTCATTCCTTGTAGCTTCGTTATGAATAAACCTATTCCTTAAATCATAAGCCCTTCCCCTGATTACTTTATGAAGTACTTGTTCATATCTGGAAAGGAGTATGACACAGTGTTTCTATGCTCTTCAGAAATGGGAATCCTAGAGCCTTTTTCCTAATGTAATGTGAGATTTCCATGAAATGACGTGACCAAGGCTCTCAGAAACCTGCTACCCTGGTGACAACTGTATCGAACTCATGGATCTCAGTGGCTCTCTGAGGCTGTAATGAAAGTACCTAGATTTACAAATATAGAAAACTAAGACATAGATTGCCAAAGGATCCTGAAAGTCATGAACATGTTTTTAAAACCCTGAGATTCTGCTGTCTAGCAGCACATAATTACTAATAGTTAAAGAGACAGAAGAGGTATTAAAAGTTTTGTTAGCACTTGTTTGATGTCATCTATCTAAATAAGTTCATTTCACCCTTCCCATGCTCATGCTGCAGATAATGCCTTTCTACCGTACCATCATTTATTTATTTTTATTGATTCACTCACTTCACAGAATTACTGGGTGAGAGAAAAACACCTATTTGCAATCTAATCAAGCAAACAAATATAATTATAGCTATCTGGTGTTTTCTTACTTGCCGTTGTCTTATCTGCCTTTGCCTTGATTGTTTTCTTGTTTGCTAATTATAAACTCAGGAAAGTGAACTTTAGCTGGAACCCCCTCTCCCCAACAAATGCTAGATTAAATGCTTTAAACAAATAAATTATAATGACAGGAAGATCAAGACCAAAAACCCCATTGTTTTTAGCTGGAGACTGTGTTTATGTTATATGTCTGCACTACCTGCCACAGGGCACAGGCATGGACTGATTTGCAAGGGCCACTGCAGTGAAATTATTTGTCTGATGTAGGTTTCAAACAACTATCACTGAGCAGGCTGGTATTTTTTCAAAATACTTTCCAGGAACACCATGGCCACTTCTAATGTATTTAATGAAACAGGCCAAGGACTATTTTCTGTCCCTCACATGAAGTTCTTCTCATCATACCTAACCTCACTTCTGGCCCAAGATGAGTTTGTTGTGGTCAAAGTATCTATGTGGACTAGTCCCAAGTATGTACCATCCTTCAAATCATGCCTGTATATTACCTGAGAGAGTGCTGACTGGCATGAGACAAAGCCATGCCAGGGTCACTCAAACAGTTAAACAAAACAGACATATGGGCTAGGAAACTACTTCTATACTCACTGCTTTTTTGCATATACAAATCCAAGAAAATGTACCTCATCAAGATGCTGTTAGTTATTCAGCGACATCCTTGCTGAATGGGAAAGCTGCTTTCATTGTTAGAAATGAAAACTTAATTTTAAATAACTTTTAAAGCTTCAGTTTTCCAAAAGTTTTACCTAACACATAATTAGAAGACAATGATTTACCTAGAAGAGTGAAAAATGTAATGACAAGTTGCTATTTTTTAAATAAAATTCACAGTAACAACTGTGTATTTCATCACAGTGGACTAATAAGTGTTCAAAGAACAATTTATGTTTAGAACAACAGCTGAATATCAAGAGAAAAATGGAGAGAGCTGTCAGCTTCTTCCAAGTCTGTGTTTTAAATGAGAATAGGCAAAACACTAAAAAATATGCTGTTCTGTTTATGCAGGGCAGTGAAACAAAAATGACGTATTAGACTTTACATTTCTATCTCTTTAACCTGAGTGATTCAGCTCTCAGATTTGGGATGAAAAATGTGTATGTGTAGAATTAAATGAACAGACATGGTATATTTCTGGATTTTAAAATTTTTAAAATTTATTTAGCATTTCATATTTTTAGCTTGAAAAAATTTATGTTTTTGCCATGATACCACTGAGAAGGACAAATTTTTTGTTGCAGGAGGGCCTGGGAGATATAGACCAGAGCTACACATTGTCTGATGCAGCATTCTGTTCTCAACAGTTGTTTTGATTGTGTGGGACTTCATCTAAGGTTTAACAATATTGGTGGAAATGAGTGCAAGCCTGAAATGAAGCACCAGCTTCATGTTTTCCCCTGCTTTGGCTCTTTCTCTTGTAGTATATCAAGCCAACCCATTTGTGTAGATCAAAAAAGTTCTCTTCTGTTTGGTCCTGCTCAGCCTTTTCCTCCTGTCAATGTGTCATGGGACCCTGCCTTGTTCTGTTAGTGCTACTAGCCTTGATCATCTGCTCTCCTGTGTCCCCTTGGATGTAAATACCTGGGTACATTGTGCTGCACTGTCCATGTGCTTAAAGAAGAAAACTCACATTGTGGTTTCATTCTTTCAATGACATATTATCCTTTGTCCGTGACTGAAAATCTCATTTTTGTCACCGGTTTATGCCTGGGGGCATTATGAATTACGATTGCTGGTTGCTAAGTGTACAGCTGTATGGCGGGGCTTGAGCCAGTCTGCAGGTTCAGTGATGCCTCCAGGGCAGTTTGACCCCCTCACTCTCTGTCCCATTTTCCTCCCTTTGCCTACAGTTCTTCGCCTTGCAATCCTGACCTCTGTGCTACTTCTGATCTTGCTCCAAGCCAGTGCAAACATGCTCAACTAGTAGAAAATCAATCTAGTGAAAAAAACCATTTTTTTCTTCTGTGTTAGTGAGTTGGTTACTGCTTGTTCATATGCACTCTAGAGGTAACATGATGGGGGCAGGAAAGATGATATAGGCAGTAATGTGTTTTTGCATGGGGACTTGGACTTCCTTTCTGATTGCAGCAAATATTAAACGGGCTCATCTGCGTCACATAACCCCAAATTCAGAACCGACACAGGTACATGCACGATTTACTTAAGGGTAAGATCACAGTGCATCAGCTGAATGACAGTAAGGTATGATAAACTCAGCCATGGATGAGACCTTTGTACTACTTCCAGTTATTTGAAAAATAACTCTCTGATAAATGCAACACTTGAACTGTGGTCAAATTCCCTTGTTCAGTAGGTTATTTGGAGTTCTAGCCTTCGGCCAGCAGAAAAATCAATGGATGAATTCCAGCCTAGGTAATTCAGCTAACAACCTTGTGCTTTAACTTAGGTGCCCCTCATGCTTAGGCAGATAAAATTTTCCACTGGAGATATTAGCCTCTTTCTATTGATTAGAGAAGGAACTTTGACCTTTACATCTAGAGCACTGAAGGAATGTAAACTGGGTGCCTAAGGTTGGGTGATTGGAGTCTACACATTGAGTGTTCGAATAGATAGTTCACAGAAACAGAGAAAGGCTGAGTTTGGAAGGCACTCTGGAGATTGCTTAGTCCAAAATTGCAGTTCAGGGCAGGGTCACCTAGAGCAGGTCAGGGCTGTGTCCAGTCGGGTTTTGACCATCTCCAAGGATGATGACTCTACAGCCTCTCTGGGTAATCTCTTCCAGTGTTCAATCACTCATAATTAAGAAGTTTTTTCTTATTTTTAAATAGGCTTTCTTGTATTTGAGTGTGTGTCTATTGACTCATGTCCTTTTACTGGGCACCACAGAAAAGAGTCTGGCTCTATTGTCTTTACTCCTCCTCATCAGATAATTATACACCTCATTCATAAGATCTCCCTGAGCCTTCTCTTCTCCAGACTGAAAAGTCCCAGCTCTCTCAGCCTCTCATTGTATGACAGATGCTCCAGTCATTTAGTTACCCTTGTTGCCCTTCACTGGACTTGTACTGGGGAGCCCAGAATGAGACCCAGCACTCCAGATGTGTCTCACTTGTGCTGAGTAGAAGGGAAGGATCACATCCCTCAGTCAACTGGTGATGTTCTTCCTCATGCAGCCTGGGAGGACTTTGGCCTTCTCTGCTCTAAGGGCTCTGCTATTTCTCATGTTCAGCTTGTTCACCAGGACCCCAGGGTCCTTTTCTGTAAAGCTGCTTTCCAGCCAATTGGTCCCCAGCATGTATTGGTGCACAGAGTCCAGCAAAGCCCCTCTTCTGTGTCAGGAAGTTATCACTGATGCACTCCAGAAACCTCCTGGATTGTTTGTTTCCTGCTGTACTGTTGCTCCAGCAGATGTTGGGGTAGTTCAAGTCCCCCATGAGGACAAGGGCCTGTGAATGTGAGACTTCTTCCAGAAGCCTTTATGATCAGGTGGTCTGTACCACAACTTCAATAACTCAGTTTAGATAATAATTTAAAACCAGGAAATTTCACTGTGGTATGAAACCATTGTTCATATTTCCAGAAAGAATCATTCTCTTGTTAATCATTAAAAAAAATTACAAAAGAAAAACTGAATAATGAAATACAAGTGGCACAACTGGGTAAGAGGCTCCTAAGAAACCATCTGATTTAAGTGTAATTTTTTAACTATGTGTCATTATAATATATCCTTAGTATATCATAATTACATTGTTTCATTTTTGGTTTGTATGGGGATTGTGTTGATGTTGTAAACTATTAACAACTGTTCAGTTAACTCAGCAAAAATTACTGAATCAGTAGAGTAACTTTGTGTAAACTCCACTTGTCCTTGAATTTTTTTCTTATTTAAATATTCTGTGTATGCAAGGTAGTCTACAGAGGGCAATGCATATACATGTGTAGGGCATAAACATTGTGAGGTAATAGAAATGAAAGGCAGGGAACTAGAATAAAACCCATCAAATCTGATAAAAGATGGTAAGCAATATAACACAGGACAATAGAATTAGGATGATGAAATACTGTACTAGGAAGGTAAAATGATGTGATAGGTGAGATGTGGCTAAGGCAAGGCTTTATAATTACAAAACTGAAAATATTAGCAGAGGTTAATGAATAGAAGGAAGCAGGACAGCAGCAACTGAGAAATCCTAGCAGTAAGGTTTTTAATTCTTCACAGTGGTAATAATCCTTGATAGATGTTGCTTTGAGATTCATGTAGATTTGAAAACTTTAGCTCTAATTGCCTGGTTGGCATGGCTTTCTTTTATTTTACTCTCTAGAACAGTAGTACTCAGGGAGCTCAGTGCCGTGACAGATTGGCTAGGGCAAGCCTAATTGCAGTGGTTTAAGACATCACTGTCGCCCCTCCACTCCTCTGTGAGCTGTTCCTCGTCTGTCTGAGGCATGGGAGCACCGCCTGTAGATAAAAGCAGTCACTTTGTGTCTGACTAGAGGTCTGGCTGTCCCCATGTCCTGCTCTCAGCAGTGGCCAAGCACTGGGATGGATATGTGATGGCAGCTGGCCGTCGCAGTTCACATCCCAGGAAGGACAAGTTTACACTGGCTGAGCTGCAGCCAGGAGGGAAGGTGTTGGGGTCCTTTGCAGTGTTGGGCTCCTTCATGCCCCACTGTGGGCAGGGATGTACTGGGAAGGGGCAGGAAATGCAGTGGAAGATGTTATTTTGTTTAAAACACATGAGCTTTAGTTTAAAACTAATGAGAGATTCAAAACAAGCCTCCCCAAGGAGAGTAGATAGTTAAGGAGGTATTACTGCCAATGAAAGACCATGAGTGACATCCTGTCACTGCAAAATTCAGTGATAAATGGCCATCTCTTTGCCTATAAAAGCAATAAAGAGCACATGTTAGTGTGTGGCTAACAACCTGGTTCTCAAAACATGCAGGGGGAAGCTTTTAAGTACCTCATTTCTTCCATATAATTCAAGAAAACTGGTTTTCTTAGGTGTGTAAAAGTTTATGGGATTAAAGCTTAACACTTTATTGTATGGGATGTGTGTTAAATTGGTAAAACTGGGCATTTAATTTTACACTTACAGAAATCTGTTATGAAAGTGTAGGAGGACCGTGTGTCTCTAAAGGCAAAAGTGTTGTGAATACCACAATGCTGTGTAAAGATGAAAAAAGCTGCATATGAGTTGATTAGGGTTCCAGTTAAACATGAAGGTGACTATCTTGGTAAAGCTTACATGTCACAAGCATTGAAAGTTCAGTTTGGAAAAACACCTAAAGAAGATGAATATGTTTTCCAACCACTTAAGCTGACTGCAAACCCAAATTCTTGGGACTTTCTGTTTCCAAAAGTGCTGAGCATACCATTAGGACCAGCTCTTTCTTTATTTTGGCTCTGATCTTGTGTATTTTTCCAACAGCAGAAAATACTGGAAATCAAATGGAAATTAAAAGCTGAAGGTGGGAGCTTTTTGAAAAATAGAACCCAAACCCAAAGGTCTTTTTTAGTTTTGGATGAAGACTTAAGCTTGGCATTTTGAATGCTCTCACTTTCTAAGCTCCTTTCCTATGCTGTCACATTGTATTGCTCTTATTATGAAATTAGGGAAGATTTACAGGGAAGTAGTTTATAGGTTTTGTGGCTGGGAGACATTTTCTCACATGGTGAGAAAAATGGAGACGAATTGGAGATAGACAGTGGAAGCAGTGTTTCTGGTAGCAATTAGAAAGAGATATTAGTGGATATGGAGAAATTCTCTATGAAAGAAACGATAAAAAACAGTGTATGGTAATGATTTGCACAATCATATGCTTATTTGGAAATAACTGGGTGGTGATTACACAAGTTCTTTATTTCTGTTTTGACAATACTTCTCAATGAGAGTATAGGGAATGGCATCATTTAGAAAAATAAGTGCCCAGTTGTGATATAGACATAATGTCAAGTCCCTCCATGCTGCCTGGTTCAGGAAATGCCAGTCATTAGAGAACTTGGTGAACATGAAGCACAAGGACATTCCTGTCTGTAATTTTGTGACATAGACAGAGTTTCACAGCAGCCCCTCATACCTACAGCATCATGCCCAAAGCAGATGGACAGCAACATGGCCAGCTCAGTTGCCTTGGCATTGCCTGACCAGTTAATAAGTTTTAGCCTTGCTTTTGTCTATTGCAAATTAGGGACACCTATAAAATTACCAGGTTCTTCTCCAGTATAAGCTTATAGCATAGCATGTAAAACTCCGAGCTGTGCAACCTGGGCCTTGGTGTCTGCCTGATTACAGGACTATCTTTGAATTTAGAGAATATGGCTACAGGAAAAAAGGCGGAGGCTGTGGCTGTGTGTTAACCTATGTAAATAATGATTGCAAATATAACTCATGTACATGGCGTAAGAGCTGAACATTTCTTAAAAACGGGGATCAATCTAAATATTTTTTCTGCCCTGTCTTTGGCAAATAAATAAGGATTTCTCTGTCCTCCGATTTCCAAACTAGGTCTTACCCAACACTGGGAAAGGTTTGCTGTTATAACAATACTTACACAATGTTCTAATGTAGGTGCAGATTTATCAGCAAAGGGAGATTGCTTATACTGCTTGTACCAATTCCCTGAAGACAATAACACTGGCAACCTATCCTGTATCCATGTTTTTGTTACTATAATTAAGCTTGTGTTTGGATTTTTTTGGCATAGGAATGAGCACAAAATAACACAGCTTTAACTGATAATCTATACTGACATTTAAGCTTTGCCTTGCAGGAAAGTACCTCCTTGCCCTCCCACCTTGACTTTTTAATCTGAATTTCTTACAAATATAGAGAGAACTTCCACTGTTTTCTGACACTATTTTTGGTGGTGGGTGTTGACTTTTCTCATTTTGACCTTCAGTAAATGGGAAGAGAACAGAAGCTAGGTCTATAGGAACAGGGACAGGAAGGAGGCATAATGTTGCCTTATTCCTCTGTACTACCAGTCCTAACATTTTCTCTCTTTCTGCTGCTTATATCAGCTGTGATCAAGAGCAGAAACATGATTATTTCAATGGTTGTGAAGCAGAAGCAGAGGAGGCATATTCAGAGGCAGAAATATTTCAGAATAAAGAAAAAGAAACTTAAAGATACTTAAACTTTTGAGTAAATAACTTCTCAGCTTTTTGTTACCAAGTTTATATTTAGCCCAGGATACAGCTATTGCCTTGGAATGAACTATTAATTTATCTTTCTAATAATGTTTATTATATCAGTTCTAGGATTTTGCAATAAGGTGACAGAGAAAGTAGAAGGACTCCATCCAGCAAAGTCAGGACAGCATGTTCTCCTGTCCTTTAAGATCAAACATAGATTAGTCTCCTGCATTTGCTTCACCCCTCTATGTATATATGTAAAAACACAGGCTGGATTATTAAGTTTACCTTGTTCAGTCACTCTGGTGACACTGTTCCATATGTCAGCCTCCTAGAGTTCTGTAAAAGATAAGATTAGTAAGGAAATAAAGTTCAAGGGTCAGACCTCTGGTACACAACCAAAGCTGAAGGAAGTCCATTGAGGTGAAATTGCTTAAAACAGACATGTCAAGTAGCCATTTAAATTTCAGACCTTGGATTTATAGTGCAAATAGGCAGAGAGGAAAAACAAGCCAGGCAATGTGTCCCTAATTCAGATACCCCAGTGAATGAGTTCTTCTAAGAGACTTCTCAGCTTTCCAACTGCTGTGCTCTTGAGACATTGGTCTGACCTTCAGCCAGCATCCTTCTTTTGGGCTTTTTATCACTTGGACAATAGTTTTACCTTGCATAGAACTGGCTTGGGCAGGGTCCTTGCTCCTATCCTTATTGATAGCCCTCTCTAAAAGTTTGTGCTAATGCTATTACATTAAGGAGAAGTGAGGCTGCATTCTTCCCAAGGGAGAAACAGATGGCCTTGCAGCCTTTGCTTATGCATAACCTTTTGCAGAAGTAGAAGGAGTTGCAGGGATGATGCCCATGACTGCAACAGCTGTGGGAGCAATATGAGCTGCAGCTGTGTCCCTGGAATTAAAGGGAGCCACAGAGCTTGGGAGAGACAAAAATAATCGGGCACTCTGACTGGGACTACATTTAGCAGCTGCCATGCGCCACCTTTCACTTTGCTCCTGCTTACTTACCCCATGTGAGTTGCCTTTCTCTTGAGTAGCCGTGTAAAGTGCTTTGCCCATTGAATAGGTTTAACTTTAAGAACATAGTGAATATACAGATTTCTGAAGACTGTGTAGATTTTGAACTTTGAGAGCGTCTTCTTTTTGAAGCTCAGGAGCACAGACAGAACCAGCTCTTGTTGCTGGCAAGAGTCTCCTGTAATTCCTACTGGTTTAAAAGGAATTGAGGATCACAGGAGGCAAAGAGGAAAGAAATCCGGTCTTCCTTTCAGAGCTATACATCTCTAATTCCCTTTGATCTTTTGCTCAGCATTTGATTAAATGTTTGGATGTAGACTGGACTACCTAATCAGAGGCAGTTTGCAATAACTCTGTGCTGGTGCTATGTGCTTCAGTCTGCCTCTGTAATCTTGCAGACCAGGATACAAGGAGTTGGTGGTATTATCATTCATAAACAAGAAGCTATTTAAGGTCAGTTTCACGCTTCTTTTAAGATTTTCAGAGGCATTTCTCCAGGTACAATAAATTCTCTATGGATTCATTGTACCGAAGCAACACTGTAAAAATAGTCTCAGCATTAATATTTACAGTTGTGGTTACAGGGGGAAAGTACCTTATACTCATTACTCAAGACTGATGTCAGCAGAGTGTTTCAGTTAGAGATGTACTTTAACCATAATCTCAGACCCAGATAACCTAGATCTGAACATCTCTCAAATGTCAGGATGTTTAAACCTACTGTGAGTTTCACAGTGAGCCTCCTTTTCATAATGAGTCAGACACTCAATTTAAAGATACTCCCATATATAAAAGTCCCAGATCTAACTCCCTGCCTTGCTGTTACTTCTACAGATTTAAATCTAGCTCTGATAATTGAGACTTAGGCTGCACCTATGCTGCTGAATTAAACAACGTCACAACATTCCCACGCACTTGCAGGAATAGTCCCTGGCACTCTTTTCACCAGAATAACTAGCATATTCTCAGTTTCCAGGCACAGCATGGGGCTTAGCACCCGCCAGGGACTGTACTTGCTATGGCAGTTTGGATGACCCTGTTTTGGAGGCTAAGACAACTTAGTAAAGAGACATGGCCACATTGTGCCAGTTGATCTCAGAGCCAGAAACAGGCCCTGGCATGTTTCCTTTTCTAGTATAGATATAGATATAGCCTGAGGGTTTTCATCTTTGGCTCTGTGATTTGTTAGGAAATGTTTTCCTTCAGATAAGACAGCAAGATAAATCACTTTATCTGATTGTTTATGGCTTGCAACTGGGTAGAAGCTAAAGATCTCATGATACTTTTTAACAGAAAACCAGGAAGAGCCCACATGTCCCAGGTTATGTTTTCTTTCTCTGTTGGTATTACTTGAAATGTGAACTAATTTTCTTTAATCATAGTGCTGTTACTGTTTGGTTCTCTACATTTCAGGGTGATTTGCCATACTGGAAGGATGACAGGCCAATGAAAAATTCTGTTTGATTCTTTTTTGTTCAATTCTGTGCCCACTGTTCGTTGTTTTCATAGAATACTTAATTCCAAAATGAATATAACTATTTTTCTGAATGTTCTCATGAAAGATCTGTTCTTTATGTCCAATACCCACTGACGTTAAGCAAGAGATGAAGATAGTTTCTCTCTCATAAAGAGATACTGTTGAAACACTGGAAGAGATATCTGTATCTGTACCTCTGAGGAATCACAGGGCCAGGCAGAAAGTTTTACTATTTATGGTGATGAAGTGGGGCAGGCAAATTGAAATTCATCTTCAGTATTCCACTGCAAATTCAGGTTGTTTTATGTAATATCATATGGATATTTGGAGAGCCATGTCAATCCCAGCAACCTGGGGGGAGCTCAGGACCATCTGCCTGGAGGCACTGGAGGGGTTTGTCCGTGTTGCTGGAAGCTGATGAGGGACAGGCCAGGGGCATGACACTTTCGTCTAGTTCATTCCACAGTGGAGGGAGAGCTGTGGCAAGCTGATGTGAGCTCAAGGTACGACGCATGTCTAGGAGAATCTCAGTTTATCAGATTACAGGGCCCCCTTCTCCTTAGTTACAATAGTGCTAATCTGAAATTTCAAGACATTTATACTAGTGAGTGCAGGGAAAAACCTGGCCCATTACAAACAGAAAAGCTTTGAGTCATGTAGCTGATTGCTCTGTCAATGCAAGATTATAGCTCTTGAACATCAGTCCTGAGCAGATTAAGTGGCTCAAATAAAAGGGCTTCTACCCCTTCCCTTTGGCGGACTTTCCACTGTTAAAAGTAACTTCCGTTGGATCTTTTAAAAAATTTAACTTGATTTTCTTATCCGCCCTTGTGTTATCCTCCATAACTCTTTCTGCACCATGCCCTCCAAAAAGGAGACAATGGATCCCAAAACAGCTACATTTCAAACCTGGACTCAGTACAAGATCTGGATTTCACAGGTTAGTTTGAAGTGCTGGGATGCAATTGTGTCCTAACTGTGTCATCACTCATCTTGGCAACATGTAGTTAACTCTTTCTCATCTTCCTAATCTTTTTTAGGTCCTTATAATGTACAATGAGAAGATAGAAAACAGGATGTTAGACCTGCTCAAGCAAGTTTAGTGGTATTTTAATTTGACTTTGTTTATAGGGGAAGAAAACACATTGGTTTAAATCATGAAATTAATGGGAATATTTACAGAAGTTTTCAAACTTGGATTCCACACATTTTCCCTTTTGTTCTGACAGTCTTCTTTCTCCTTTTAAGTGCATATTTCTGATTGGCAAGATAATAATAGACAAACCTCTCCTCAGCTGGCAAGGTAAGCAGGATGTTATCAGAGAAATGATCAGCTTAAAGTAACATGCAAGGATAATGGAAAGGCAGAGGTCTGCACTGCGGGTTAGCAAGTCGTGCACCTTGAACATCAAGGAAGCCTTGTACTGAGCACTGCCAATCCCATTGCAGAGCTCAGAGCTTTAGTTTTCACCAGTGGTCTGATGACAGAAGATGGTGCTTGAGCAATCAAAGCACTTAACATTTCTTTTTTGAGAAATAGTCAATCTCTTTAAGTGTTGTGCTTAATTTGCTCAGTCTATTTTACAGTGTTTGCAGACTCCCAGTGGCAAGCCAGCGGCGATCCATGTTGAGCTCTGTATTGATAAAAGCATGGTAATGAGCTGTGGGTATCTGGGGGGTTTTATATACCCAACAGGTCTTGAAAAGCAGTCTTATATTAAATGTTAAATGCTGATTTTAAAAAAAGGTGTCAGTGGGCACCAAGTCTCTGGACGTTGGCATACATGATGCTTTCACCTACTGTCATTGTATGCTTGGGCACCTAGAGATGATTGATTTATTACCATGTTCATCGCTGTGGAAGGAGATCTTAGACATGTTTGTGATTTCAGTGTTGTATCCCTTTTGCCTTTCTGTAGGCTTGTCTGCACAGCTGAAAATGTGTTTGGTTTTTTTTTTAAACTTGCACTCAAGTTATGCTAAGGTAAAAATCCAACCCAAACCAGCCCCTTTTCTTTCATCTCCAGAACAAACATGTAAGGTTACTTCTGTACCTCAGTGAGTTCCTCACATTCTGTATTTCCAACTAGGTTTCAGGCATCTGCAACTCCTCACTTCTAAAACACTGTGATGTTTGACCAGCATCCCTCTTCATACAGAGCCATTTTAATTTAGCAATAGAGAAAAGCAATAGAGAAAGATTTTTGAAAGAGCCATGTGAATATTTTGTCTAATCTAATCTCACGCTTCATTGCGAGCAAAGCTAGATAAGCTTCTCTCAGAGCGGTAGAGCAGAACAGGCTGCCAGCCACTGAGAAAGGGGTGTCTGTATGGGTGAGGGAGCCTGACTGACTCTCCCGGGCCTCTTTGAAAGACTCTGTGTCCTTCCGTCCTTTGCCCTCCAACTATGTTTCTAAATATTGTCTTGCTCAATTTACCCATGTGCTGGGCCCCCTTGTTGAATTGGCTTTGGTGCTGCCAGGGCCATAATGAACTGTATGAAAGAGGCTCCCCCTTTTTATACTAGGCTCTGCTAAATAAGACCCATGCACAGCCCATATGCAGCTCTGAAAGCCATATGGCTAGTGATTAATGGACATCTTCCCCCAACATTATTTTTTCATCTCTGATTGAGTTGTCTCCCACTGCTGAAGCTTTCAGGTTGTTACGGAGGGAGGTCAGACATTCAGGAAAGTGTCCAACATGAGGCATGAAGCCCTGGTTTCAGTGTTGCACAAGACACACATACAGTTTTCAGGAACACCTCCCAAAACATTTGATGAGCCATACGACGTCAGTGTGGGTGGCTCTGGACTCCACTAACCTTATTTTGCAAAGTCACATGCTGAGAGTGTCCCTTAGATCATGACACTGGGTGAAAAGAGAGAGCAATTGGTTCATCTTTTCATCTGTCTTCTTTTGTTTGTTTGCTTTTACTCCTCTTCAGTGACATAAATTGATGGTCTCCAGCAGAAAGGTAATAGCATCAGGTAGTAGTGGTATCATCTGATGCTCCCAAATCCTTTGATTATCTGGCAGTAGTTTAAAGTGCAGCTTTACACTGAAAAATGATTCTAAAAATGGCACTGCAGGGTTCTGTGCCTATCATCTCTAAATTATTTCCATATCAAATGTCTTCTGTGAGCAATGAAAAAGACACTTAATTTTGTTCCTGCCTGTCAGCCCCTGTGAACATAACCTGGACTTCAAGTTCACATTGATTCTTTTCTTCTCCCATGTAATTGCCAGTAATGGAGTGCTCGACAGGCCAAATTAAGCCTTCAGTTATACCACAGCAAGTCTACTGTCTTTGAACTGGACCTCACTGCCACCTGTAAAGCCCTCTGTTTTCTGCAGTTTTGCTCAGGTGATTGGAACCTATTAAACAGCTCTGTTGATGCAGGACAACAGGAAATACAAATCATTTCCCTGTGTCTTTGCTGCTTTTGGTGTGTGAACAGAGGTGGGAACCAGAATTTTTTTTTTCCTCTCTAAAGCAGAATGCACAGGGTGCAAGTCTGTGGGGGAAAATGTCCTAATTTTTTGTGTAGTATTTTTCAGAGCAAAATTGTACTCTACAGAAGAAGAATACGTCACATATGACACAGTCTTAAGTAATTTGCTTTGCTTTTTTTCATATTTTACATGCTGTTTTTGCTCAGTATGAACTACTCGGTCCTGTTTTTCCTATTGTTCTTTTGGACTCTTTTGTAGTCCCCCCTAATCTTGTCACAGAATATACACCGCATATGATGAATACATCCTCCCCTCTCTCTGTAGGTTGAAGAACATTTGCTGTTCAAAACTGTTCTGCACTTTATTTCTTTACTTGAAGTACTAAAATATGTTTTATACATATATACATACAACAGTGCATGTATTATAGATGTAATGAAAGTGTGCATACTGCAACATCTTTTTCCAATAGTTGTTTTCACAAACCAAATCTCCAGTATTCAGAAATTGTAAAACTGGTAGCAAATCCCAGCAGTAGTAAGTACTTCAGCAGTCAGAGAGAGAGATATGACAGGAAGTGCATGTAATTCAAAATAGTCTTTACTGGTAGATAGTTTGACCAGATTGTGGAGAATAAAGAATTTAAAACTCTTTAAAAATCAGGTAAACCCCCTTTTAAAAAAAAAGATTCAGTAGACCTTGTCTGTCTGCTGACTTTCCCCATTCAGGATGGCCAGCTAGACTAATATGTACTTTGCTAAATTGCCTGTACCTAAGGATGTGTGGAAGAAATAGCAAAATGCATCCTGAATTCTGGCCCCCAGAGAAGGCCACCACTATTGCATACAAGAAAGACAAATACAACATACAAGCATGAAAGAATAAATTAAGTAATTTCAGAAAATCATGCTTGCTTTGAATTCTAGAGGTTTAGCTTTGTGTGTTTCAAATAATCAGCTGCAGACCCTGCATGGTGGCCTCCGGACTGACTAACTTCCCAAGCACTTCTTTGAAGGTGGGTCCAGTCTCCCTTTTAACATGAGATCAATTCCTGGGTATATTTAGTAGCATTTCCTTTCAAGTAGGTCTCTGAGAAAGTGGCTGTTGGATAACACCGCCCAGTGTAAGGTGGGGAAGGGGACAGAAATTAATTGCCTTCTATTAAGGTCATTGTGTAGCTATGGGGCCCAAATTTGTACAGGGGCAATTTTATCATAGGAAATGTGCTGTATATTAGCTGAATAACTTGATACACAGAAACCCCACAAAGCATGGAGCTTGTCAAAAGGAATGCAGAGGAATGGTTTAGGCTTCATTCTGCAATGGGTTCACAGAGGTGCAGGGGCTATGAGAGAAGAGGGATGTTAAATCTGCCAGGACATTGGCCACTGTTGTCTTCTTTACTCCTCCCAAGCACATGCCCATCACATCTGTGGTGATGGCAATAGCACAGGGATCTGTAAATCACATTTCAACTGTACAAACTGAATTGACAGAACTTCATTATATAAATGGCTTCTGAAAGACATTGGTGATGGAAAGGAGTTCTGCCATACATGATATAACATTTTTTCTTATCACTGTTCTTCCAAAAGGAACAACAACAAAAAAAGCAAAAGGAAAACTGAAAGGGTCCATCCCCAAATTACTACATGAGATGGTGTGGAGTGCTGTAAAAATGTTTATGTTCTATGTCACTCCTCTGGCAAAGACTTGCATAACTCACTGGTGGCTCCATCACTCATGAGCAAAGCACTCATCTCAAATGCATGGCCATAAAATCTTTATAGTGCCTTGCAAAGTGTGATGTGCTATAAAGTTTTTATAACCATGCATTTGGGATGACCACATTACATCATCACATATTTTCCCCATAAAGGTTTTGGCTTACTACTGCTCTAAGTCAACTAACCTTTACAGATGGTTCGTCAAATAGCTAAAAGATCCCTGCTTTGTTTTTTTGTTGTCAGCATGAATTTAATGTACTCCTTTTGTTTCATTAAGTCCCAGAGTTAGGCTGCAGGGGAAGTGGAATAGTGCAGTCAATACACGACTGGATTTGCTTTCTAGTTATATCAATCACATTGTCTCACTCCATTATTAAACATTTATGCTGTGGTAATGTTTGCATAGCACAGCTGATATACAAGCTCAGGCGCAGCAGCAGTGTGCATGAGGTGTGTATCATGGGATCTAGTTTGTATGCTGTCAGCCCTTGGGGAATCTATATCTCAGAGATTTCATTGTGTAAAGCAATAATATATACTAAAATAATATTTCCTGTCTCAATTTTTGTTTACTGTCAGTTTTTTTCTTGGCTAGTTTTCAGCCAGATGTGTTAGCGATTCTTCCCCTCTGTGACCTTCTGAGCCCAGGAATATGCAACCTGGAGTGAAAAAAGTAATGAAGGAGTCCTTCATTCATGTGTAGTATGAATTTACTTTGGCTTAACCAGTTATGGCACTGCACCCTCTGACCATGTTTCAATACCTATAAGATACGAAACCTTGAAATACAACCACTTTTAGAGAATATCTTTAAAATCAAGATTAGTTTAAAGGCAAAATAGAGTTAGTGGTTTTTTTAACAAATAACACAGTTCCAGAATAAGCATAACTACAATGATAACATAAAGAGAGGAAGGCACGGAAATTTAGAACAAAACTGATGAAAAAAATATTTTCAGATTCAAGACAGGTTATGTCAGGGGACAAAACAATCTCTGTATGAAAAATATTTGAACCAGTCTTCTGGTTTCAACTTTTACCTGTAGTTTAATGAATTATATTAGTTTAAATATTAGTGCTGACTGAGGAGACAGGGCTATAAATCAGTGCCAAAATGCATTAACTAAAAGGGGTAAAATAAAGTTCTAACCCAGCATTCTACTATTTTCTTAGATTTTTAAAAATGATTATTTGTTTAAAACATTTTTTCTTGCTTATTAGTCCCCAGCTTTGGTCCCCTGTTATTTAGCAATTGGGTACACAAGCAATTGGTTACTCATTGTTTCTCCAGCACTCATTTAAAGCAGGTTTCAGCAGACTTTTAGAAGTCCTAGATTAACTAAAACTCGTGATTTTATGCTTGATGGTAATCAGTATGCAAGAAAAGGAAAATAATGTCTTCCATTGTCACCCATTCATTCATTGTCATCTGTTTCTGACAGCAGGCAGAATCTGACTGAGTTACTGCCATACGTTTTCAGCTGCTGAACAAATCAGAAAACTTTGACATTCTGCAGTGCTAACTTACATATGCAGATGGTGTCCGTGTAGTCTACTGGGTAGAATGCAGAGCAATGTATGTGTGCGTGATATATTAAATGATCACCACTCTCTCATGAGGAATAGGACCAGTCATCAAGTAGGTAACATTTGGTTGTAATTGAATAAGTTATAGAAGCAAAAATTTGGGACTTAACTGATTTTAGGCGAGAGACTTGCAAACTTTCACAGAATTAGTAAAATGGAAGAGAAAGTCATCCTTTGCTGTATGTCTAGTGCTGTCTGGTGCTGAGGACTGCCTGTAATCGATGCTTGAGTCTTAATGAGTAGCCCCTCTGTATGTTTATTTATGCTTTCAAGCTACTGTTTATATGTGTCTAGTAATGGTGAAAAATGTCTTCCAGGTGCAGCATAATGTAAATGTGGAAGACAAAGCTCTGAGGGACAGAACTGAGTTTTGCAGCTGACAGCTGCACATGTGATGTCCCCTGCTGGAGTAGTTTAATACAGGCCACAACCAATTAATTACGTTTATCGTTTGTGGAGAACACTGCAAAGACTGTCGGGTGCAGTAAAAAAAGTAGTTTTAGAAAGGCATAGATGTAAATATGTATATTCCAGTCTTAAAATTGCTGTTACCTATATCATTAGTATCTTAAATTATCAGAATGAAAAAAATTATATGACCTCATGAGCTCTTTTGCATCTTCCTTCTTTTGACATTTATGTTGGCCCAAACAGTGAAAATAATTTGAGTGCAGTTCTTCCCTGGACAATGTTTGGATGAAAAGAGTGTTTTAGGTTCACTGTTTGTGTCAGTGAGTTCCAGATCAAATCTGATCCAATCTACACAGAAAATTTAAAGAGCTCTTAATCTGATGTAGGTTTATATTATTTATTTCCAGAGGAACATGACATTACACATCACTGTAAACTGAAGGACCTGAATGCTGAGCCTGGAAAAAAATAATTCATATGTGGAGTAATATTCTTCCTTTACCCATCATATTATTTTTTGCTTATCCATCAACATTCTTTAACAAGGAATTTTGCAGACAAAATGTCCTGATCATTTTGCTTTGACTTAGCTAACTGTGCTGGCTGCATTGAAAGGAAGAGGACACTCATTCTCCCACAGAGAGCTAGTTCTAATGTGATAAAAGAAGTTTAAATCAGTACAAACAGCACCCAATTTGCAGACTTTGCAAGCATCCAGCTGAGCAACTAAATCTCTAAACACGGGTAGATTTACGCCTCCTTTTAAACAATTTCCATCTATGCAGCTTGATCTAACGATAGGTACTATCTCTCAAATCATTTCAATGTCAACCTATATATAAGAATTATGGGTTTGAGATTCACTCTAGGACTTTCCAAAACACTGAAAACAACCCCAGCGTGCTACATTTCCAGAACTGGCTGATTTGCCTGCCTGGAGTGCAGGGATGCAGCATGCGCAGGGAGCCACTGCACCACACAGGGACCTGGGACTTTTCTATCTGTGCCCGATCAAGGCAGAGAGCGGGGTGTGCCAGAGGCTGGCTCAAGCAGCTGATTGGGATATTGGCTGCTTTGTCAACAGTTGTTTCGGCCAAACTGTCTCCAATAGAGATCTGGCCTTGAACAGCTATTGTGGAACTGCTTCTTTCAATTAGCTCTCCAAAGGGATGCTTCATCCCACACTGAGAGCTCATTTGTGTGGTTTTAGAGCAGTCTAAACTGTCACTCCCCCAGCACTCTCCGTGTAGGAAAAGCCCAGAAATAGCCTAGAGAAGCTGTTGTGCCTATAATTCAAACCCAAACTTATTTCACTCTTAACTTCCAGCCCTGACAGTCTTCCTGCTTAATCAGATGAAAGATGGGACAAAGAAAATCCACTGTTCAGGTGTTTATATTGTTCTTATGGATTTAGAAGGCTCCATATGAAGTACAGTTTGAATCAATATAAAAACAGTGTATAAATATATAAATCTCCAAACTTGCAAACTCATCTGAATCTTTGTTTTATACTAACTTGTGGTCAGTCTCCAGGCTTGTTGTGGGCTACAGGGTCTAAGTCACAGAATCACAGAATCACAGAATCCTCTTGCTTTAAGCCAACTGAGCATTTTCCTCATTCCTATTATACGTTTTCTCCATTCATGCTCCTTCCTGTGCCATGACTCCTTCTTTTGTTTTTTTTAGCTGTTACCCTTGGAACTCAGTTATAGTCAGGGAACTACCAACACTTTTCATCCACTCAGGTCTATGATGAACAGGAATGAAAAAATGTCCACTAGCAACTAGCTGCAATTTCCCACTTACTGTGCACTGCAATGCTTCATTCCTGCCACTGTGTAGACTCTAAATTAAACTAATTAATGTGGCTTAGGGTGATGTCTGTTTATCAAGCAGCAGTCACAGTTTGCTTCTCTTAGCTGTCTCCAGGAGTCTCTTCCTTCCGGGTAAGAGCCTCTCTGTTGCATGGAGGGCTCTTCTCTGTACTTTTTGTAGCTGGGGTTTGGTGAGAGGAAGGCAGTTTATTGTTCTTAGTGTGTCTGACGTAAACCTGCCTTAAGAATCTGGGAGGCCCTGGGCATAAAAGCAGTATGTAAGCAAAACCTCTCTCTTAGTGCTTGCTGGTTGCTAGGGCTCCATAAAACCTAGTTTCTTGGGGTTAATAGCCTAATAAATTAGATAGGCCAGTTCAGTTTCTTGAGAGCTATTGAACTGAAAGGCCTCCAGGCACACGTTTTATTTGCACCTCTTTAGCTGTGGGTTTTTTTTCAGGTATTTTTGAAAGAACCAGGAGCTAAATGTTCCCTTTTAGTTTTCTCTCATCTCCCCAAATGAAAACTGTGTTTTCATTAACAATTATGTTTCCTTGACCTAGCCCTGTTGATAACAATTCCTCCTTCTGATTTTCACCTGGAGCTCTTTGTAAACTTTCTTGGGTTGCCTTGGATATCCTTTTTGCTTAACCTTTTAACAGTCTCCCCATTTTGGTTACCCTTTTCTCCATGGGAGTTCACTCCATTTATTTCTGCAGTTTGGAATATACAACAAAGATGTCTTGGAAAGTCACAAGGCATTGCGAAGCACTAGGATATTCTGCTTCATGTGGACTGTTTTCCTTGTCTGCATTCTGTTTTGAAGATCTACAGGTTGAGGAATTAACCTGTCCGAAAAGTACTGTGCTCACCAATGCTTCCCCATAAACAGTAGCAACCTGATTAATCCATTTGGTTTCTTGAGGTTTTTGCATTACGTAAAAGCTTGTTATATATGGATTTTTGAGCATCCTGAAAATGAATATTTCCATTGCAAACCACTCTGACATTACTACACAAGTGGCAAACCAAGAAACTGCTTTCTGTAATCCCTTAAACATGGAAATGGATGCAAGAACTGCCTTAGTTTGAGCAGCAAGGTTCAGGGAAGTGTGTAAGAGAAGTGCAAGCACAATGTGATAGTTCCCTAGATTATGCTTTAACATATTCCAGATCCTGGTCTTCCTGAATCACATCATGTCTTTGGCATTTTCTTCTTTGTCCAATCTCTCTCTAGGGTCATGTGAACTTACTAGCTTTGTTCATTCTGCTGCAAGGAATTCCCCATCTTTCCACTTTCACAGGGAGTGTTTCTGCCATGCTTACTTTTAATCTGCCACCAGTTCACCAGTTTGAGTGGGTGAACTCTGAGCATTTGTACCTTGTTCACTTCTTTACGTTTTCATAGATCTCTGTTGCAATACACCCTCAGCTGGACTCTGAATATAAGACTAGTAATTTCAGTGGTTCCTCGTAATGGGAACCACTCTGAAACTGGCTTCAGGCAGCTTCTGTAATTGGCTTCATTGTTTTGCTTCTCTGCTATCTTTTCTCATGTCCTTTTTGATATGGGGAGGGGGACAAGAACAGCACACAGTATTCATGAAGAGATATATGTGGTAATGTACCAGGGCTAACCCTGGTAGGCAGCTCAGCCCCACAAAACCACTCGCTCACTTTCCCCAATTGGGATGGAGAAGAGAATCAGAAGGGTGAAAGCGAGAAAACTCATGGGTTGAGGTGAAGACAGTTTAATAGGTAAAGTAAAAGCTGTGCATAGAAGCAAAACAAAACAAGGAATTAATTCACCATTTCCCATTAGCAGGCAGGTGTTCAGCCATCTCCAGCAACACAGGGCTCCATCACATGTAATCATTACTTGGGAAGGCAGACACCACAACTCTGAATGTCCCCTTCTTCCTCCTTCTTCCCCCAGCTTTACATGCTGAGCATGATGCCATATGGTATGGAATATCCCTTTGGTCAGTTGGGATCTGCTGTCCCAGCTGTATCCCCTCACAGCTTCTTGTGCACCCCCAGCCTACTTGCTGGTGGGGCAGCGTGAGAAACGGAAAGGCCTTGACTCTGTGTAAGCGCTGCTCAACAATAGCTAAAAGATCTCTGTGTTATCAACATTGTTTTCATCAGTGATCCAAAATCCTAAACAAAACATGATACCAGCTACTATGAAGAAAATTAACTAACTGCCCCAGCCAAAACCAGTACAGTTCTCTATTACTTTTCTCATAAATGTGAATGTTTGATTTGGTTATTTGGCTTCTGATCAGTATCACGCTGATGTTTTCTTTAATTGATTTATTATAAACCGAAGATCTCAATCTGGTTGGTAGTCAGATCTGAGCCCTCTCCTGCAGACATAAAACAGATTGTTTTTCCCTATTTGCATCCTTCTACATTTGTCTGTATTGAATTTCACTGTCAGTGTTTCCTAGAAGTTGTATTAAAACAACATGAACAGCTGTTAACTATTATCGCTGTATTTGTGTGTGCCTTTCCATATCAGAATCTATCTTTCTTGGTGGAACCTGTTTAATATCACATTGAATAAAGAGACCTGAAAACTGGAGAGTACTTAGATTAATTGTTCTGAGTTGCATAATAATAATAGTGTCATCCATGAGCAATTAAGGTGGGAGAAACTGTGGAAAAGAATATCGGTACAAGAGCCATTATAGGAGAGTTGTAATGCTAGGAATATGGACTTGCCATAGGAGTACGGAGTATATGACCATGCAGTTTTCTGGAGATCTGGATGCCTTCTACCTTAACAGAAGAAAACATAACACTGTTTTTGTGTTGTGGATTTTTTTTTTGCTTATTAAAAGCTGTCCACACTGCTTCATGCTGTGACTGAATGTAGATGTGAGGGTGGCTCGTTGCCTGTAGATGAGGGGTATTGCCATGAGGTGTTGACGTTCTGTGACTAGCATACTTGAATGCATTGAGGCACGTTTTCAGGCTCTGCTAGTTAAACCAAACAAACTCTCCAGAAGCATGCACACCTGGGGAATTAGTGACCTCCTACTTTGTTAGGCAATAGCTCCTATAAACATTAAGATGTTAAAAACTGTGTCTGAGAATGCCTCTGATCATAGCAGAGTGGCATCTGGCCTTGGAAATGTGCACAATAAAATGGAGTTTGCATTACTGTAATGCTTGACACTGTACAGACTGACATGATTTGTTGGTCAGTTCTCAGAAGGAGATGCGGCAGATATTGTGCTCAGACCTACTTGTTAACCTGTGTTTCTCATTGACGTGATACATGGTAAGTAGTTACAGCATAGCATCTTGGCACCTGTGATGCCATGTGGTCTTTCCATCTCAGTCCACAGTCCTGTGATTTGGGAGTGCATGAGGATGAATGAAATCTGCAGTGCTGTGGAGGATCTTTAAGCACAAGAACATGCAGTAGGCTAGTGAGTCTGAACAAAGAGGGAATGTGGTGTTGGAGCATATGTTTGACTTGTATGCAGTGCTGCCGATGTGCCTGCTTTCACATCACTATTCAGATAAAAATGATAAATAATTTGGTTTTAAAATGTTAGATTGCCTTAAACTGACAAAAGAGAAACAATCGCAGCTGTCAGGATAGTGCCTAATACTCTCGTGTCCAATCACTACTACACAAGAAAAATCATAAAAGTATGTAATAAAGAGAATAAAAGCTGGCCACCTGTGGGTGCCATCTGGTGGTGAGTACTCTGATCCCGATCCAGCAAACCTTTTGAATCCATGGTTGTTTCTAAAGCATGAACACCCCTCCTAAATTTGTGGGTGCATTACTAAGTCTCACATGATGTGGTGGGCATGTTGGAAGAATGAATCCTAGTGTAGGTCCTCCAATGGAGATTCTCTGAATATTTGCCCTTTGAATAAACTAAGGCTTGTAACAACCCGGAGGAGGATAGAGCACTTCTTGCTCATGGGAAGACTGAAGAACAAGGCAAGGAGCCCTATTGTAAAGTCTCAGCACACACAGGAGGCATGGAAGTGCAGGGAATATGAACACTGAGCTATTTTCGTTCTGGTACCTTTGCCACAAATACAAATTTCCGTTCTTGTAAAAACTCAAAATACAATTTGAAAGTGTTTGGGTTGAAATTACACATAGGTGTGCAAACGTAGCTATGCTCAGAGTTGCATTAGCTCAACATTGTGCCTGGGCTCATATGTCCATGAGCTCAGGCATGTACTATGACACCAAGTTGGGTGGAAGTGTTGATCTGCTTGAAGGTAGCAAGGCTCTACAGAGGGATATGGACAGGCTGGATCGATGGACTGACGCCAGCTGTATGAGATTCAACAAAGCTGAATGCCAGATCCTGCACTTGAGTCACAACAACCCCATGCAATGCTACAGGCTTGGGGAGGAGTGGCTGGAAAGCTGCCTGGCAGAAAAGGACCTGGAGGTGTTGGTCACTAGGCAGGTGCATATGAGCCAGCAGAGTGCCCAGGTGGCCAAGAAGGCCAATAGCATCCTGTCTTGTATCAGAAACAGTGTGGTCAGCAGGACTAGGGAAGTGATTGTCCCCCTGTACTTGGCACTGGTGAGGCTGCACCTTGAATATTGTGTTCAGTTTTGAGCCCCTCACTACAAGAAAGACATTGAGGTGCTGGAGAGCATCCAAAGAAGAGCAACAAAGCTGGTGAAGGGTCTAGAGCACAAGTCTTATGCGGAACAGCTGAGGGAACTGTGATTGTTTAGTCTGGAGGAAAGGAATCTCAGGGGAGACCTTGTCACTCTCTACAACTACCTGAAAGGAGTTTGTAACGAGGTGAGTGTCAGTCTCTTCTCCCAAGTAACGAGGGATAGGACAAGAGGAAATGGCTTCAAGTTGTGCCAGGTGAGTTTTAGAATGGGTATTGGGAAAAATTTCTTGACCGAAAGGGTTATCAAGCAGTGGAATGGGCTGCCCAGGGAAGTGGTGGAGTGACCATCCCTGGAGGTATTGAAAAGACATGTAGACGTGGTGCTTAGGGACATGGTTTAGTGGTGGACTTGGCAGTGTTAGGTTAACAGTTGGACTTGATGATCTTAAAGGTCTTTTCCGAACTATTCTAAACTATTCTGTGATTCTACTAGCAGGGACTCCTGGTTTTGGCCATAGGTAGCAGAGCTCAGGGCTCTCCTCACCTGTCTGTGGATGCCTGAAAGTCTAAAGAAATACCTAAATGCCTACATCTAACCCTCTCCCATCTGTGCTCGGTTAGTAAGGAATGGAGCTGATGAGAGATGCTGTTGCGTGTTGTTTCTCATCAGAATCCAGTCCAGGAGGGGCCCTGCTTTCATAAGGCTGCTCACAGACAGGGCGAGACACTATCCACAGCTGTTTAAGATAACTTACTGACTTTGCCTGAAGCTACTGTGCCATCCCTTCTGCTGGAAAACGTTAGGGACAATAACCTCCATTGGAGAGATGGTAGCCCAGAGGCTGAGGAAGAGGGAAGGGCAGGGTGAGGGGCCATACCGACAGTCCACACAGCAATCTGGGAAGGGACTGTCTATCCGGAGTGGTCTGCAGGCTGCTTCCCACCTCCCTCATCCATTGCCTGCAAGCTCAAAGGCTGCTGTAAAGCGCTACCACAGAGGCTCTAATGAAGGCTTTAAGCAAGGTCTGAGATTTCTTACCTCGCATAAACCAAGCAAAAAAATGGTGCAGTAAGATTAAAGCTGAGGAAAAGACTCAGAATTCTCTTTCTTTCTCTACCAATAAAACAAAGTTTTATCTTAATTTCAGCCCTACACGCATGAGTTTAGTATTCAGGCGAACAGTTCTCTTGAACTATATTATCTTGGTGCTGTTCAAAATCCCGTAAACCAGAAAGTACTAGATATCATTCCCCCACAGAATGCACAGTGGGGAATAAGCAAATAAAGTTGAAACAGATAAAGATCCGAGTATTGATCTCTGCTTGTGTTGCCTAATAGAGCGTAACTCCAAAGGAATATTGTAGTCACTGATGGAGGAGAAATCGAAATAATCTGGCTATCACTTTACATGTCTCTGTATTAGAAAGGTCACTTAGGCTAAAGAGTGCTAGGGATTTACCCAAAGTAACAACAGATTTTCATGAGGCATATAGATTTACAGCAGCCTCCAGGAACATGCTATAAGAAGCACTTCAGTCCCCTTAGCAGTGACTTCAAATGGGCTAGCACAGCTGCAGTTTTGTTGTGAACTCGGGGCAGTTCCCCTATGCATCTCTGCCTTCCTGAAATGTGTGTTATCTCACAGCTGCCAGGTGTGGGGTGTCCCCCCAAATGATCATGCTGAAGTTAACACCAGGGTTTTCCTGATTATTTTTAGTGTGAAATTAGTATCAGAGGCCACATGTGAAAGGCAGTATTTTTCTAGTGTGACCATTTCACTGTATTTTCAAAAGTTTATTTGAAATTGTTTGGGAAGGCCACCTTTATTATGTAATTAATTCATGGTAATTCCTGGAGTTGCAACTGTATCTGAGAAATAAGAATAGAAACAACATCTTCTGACTCAGCAATGATGATTATCACTCTCATGGAAAAAAGGGTTTTATTACAGCTTTACTTCTGCTCAAATCACAGAACCTGTAGTTATAGGAAGGCAAAATGGATTCCATCTGGCTCATACATTATCAACAATTGTTAACAGAGCTTCAGTTACAAGGACAAATTTCCAAGGCAGAAATGAAGACCTTGAGGACAAATGCAGTTTCATACCTGTAATTTAGAGTGCAGTTTGGCTCACAAAATCTTTGCAATGTGCAATAAATGGGAGCCTTGCCTGACTTTCAGATCAACATTCAGTTGAAGTTTTCAGAGCCAGCAGCTAGGAAAAAAATAATTTTGTGCTTGTAAACTGAAAAAGTTCTTATCTGAAAGCCGTCTGGACACTTTGAATACATAGTAGCATGATGCAGTTACTTTTCACTGTGCACAAACATCACCCTCATGGTTTACATTATTCATGCAAACAAGATGCTGTAAATGCTGTCTCCTCCAGAGCCTCTTAAAGAGGAGGTTTCAGTTGTGCCTTGGAAATCCTGCAGGCTCTCCTCTTGGATTTGATTTGCAAGGAAATACTATGTCTGCCTTGGTGTTTCACCGAGTGAAGACATATTCCTACAGCCACTTGTAAGAGCCCTGTTGAAGGCACAGGAAATCTGTGTGGGCATGGAGTACTACCTACATGTATTGGAGCAGCATTCCAGGACCTAAAAATATGTTCAACCTTACAGTCACAGAGGCTATCTGCAGAATGGCGATGAATGCCTTCTCAGCTTGAGAGGTTTGTGAGAAAAAGTCACATGTTTTATAAACTGAAACATGTAACAAGTGCAGCATGTTGCAGGCATAGGTGGTTGGTGTGCTACAAGCTGATCATACTGAATTCCTATATATTTATTAATCTGTAATTCACTTAAAGCACTGGAGTGATATCCCTGTTTTGAAAACTGCACTATCTAAATTGATTGTGTGGTCAGAGGGCAGGAGGGGAAGGAGATGGAGTCAACAGGCGGAGGTTAAGGATGATTAAGTTGGAAGGCAGGAATAAATTCCAATACCAACTCTCAAAGTCCTTTATCAGGAAAATCCTTCTTTCCTGTCCTCTCACTTTTTTTTTTTTTTTTTTTTTTTTAATTCATTCATTTTTCTGGGCCAGTAGCAACACTATAATCCTGTCACTTGCTGTAGAATTTAGCAGTCCTATAATCTCTGAAATAGCTTCACACCAAGAACTGTGGTCATGGTACCTCCCTCTTAGTATTTTTCTGAATGAGATAAAGCAGTGGGCCTTTAAGTGATTACTGAAAAAATATTAGTGCTACTGACTGACCAGGGACCTGAGGAAACACTTTACCAAAAACTTAACTGTAAACTTCTGTTTAACCCCCACAGTTTTAACATGCTTTAAACTAGGAGTGCACTGAGTGTTTCCCTGCTTCTGGCCCTATGGAGCAGCCTGTTGCTCCAGTAGCCCTTTTTTCACTTCTCACAGCTGACATGCACTGCGAGAAAGTGAAGTCTATTTTTTTCCTAAACTGATATTGAAACATAGGTTATGGAATAACCAACTTTTAAATTGTATTTCATACACCATTGACTAGAAATTCTCATGGCTTCATTGCAATGCAGATCTCTTTTATTAAAAGGCATTCTTTCAGTCCCAGTGTGAGATCCTTCCGTATTGTGAGTTATTATACACTAAATGTGTGTGCTAATCCAAATGAAACTAACTTCCCTTGAGTATTTTTATAGCCTACAGTCAGTTGAATCTGGGCAGAAGCTACAGAACCTAGATTAATGTACCACTCTGTTTTGACTGATATAAATAATTTACTTACTCTGCTTCAAAACAAAAATATTTATCCCTAAAGATGGACTGGAAAGCTTTTAATGAAGCTGGTAGTTTTTCTTCTAGTTTCCATTTAAAAAATAAATAAATTGTATTTTTGTGAACATTCACTTATGGTCTGTGAAATGATGGTACACTTTTGTCCCTTACACAGTGTAAGGGACAAAAGATTTCTGTAATTTCAGTTTCTGTGATTTCAGTTAAGATTTCTGTACCTAATTGAAGTCACTAAAATGTTATGGGCATTAAATTTGTGTTAATGAGGTGCTCATGAATGCAAAGAACAATAGCCTGTCACTTCTTCATGAACCGATCTGACAATTTTGCTGTGCTTGGGGTATGAAACAAAAAAGCTATAGAGATGTTGTCATTAGTAAGATTTATAGCAGCAAAGGCTATGGTGACATAGACCCGTTAAGATTACAATTAGATGTAAAAGATCATCCAAAAGTGTACAATTGCAGGCAATTTATCTAATCAAATATGTGGAAGTGACATTTTTCAGAGACATGCTGGGGAAAAGAAATCCTGTTCTCTTGTGGTGTCATTTACATATGGTGCTAGTGGTATTGGTGCTGCTTCCATAGATATAAATATACTTTGTTTCTCTGTAGCATATTATTTCTCCCCTTTGGTTTTTTTCACCTTTATCCTATAAATAAAATGACTGTGTGTATGTTAAGTGTGTGAGAACGTTTATTCTGTCACTTACGTTTCAAGATGTTTTAGTCTCATTCTTGACTAGAGTCCTTGACCATGTAAGAGAGTTCTTATTCAACAAAATATTTTTTAAGAATAGTTCTACAGAATGTTTTTTATCTTGCTTTTGTTCATAAGGGATGCTTTATGACCAGAATTATGGATTCTTGCATGCTGAGTGACAGTCCACTTCCCTGGCAGCTTTTCAGAAAGGAAATACATTTTACACCCTAGATGTAGCCCAATCTGAGCATCTAATTGTCACTAAATATTGAATATTGAAATAGTTATTGCAATCCAAGAAGATTAATTGCTTCTGTGAGTAAACAACTAAAATAACTAAGCTCATGTTAGAAAAAATCATGGGGATTATCTTTGTTGTGCTTCAGGGCATAGACTAATCAGTTGGGGGGAAAAAATACCATTCAGTGACACATTGAATCATAATTGGTCCCACTTTGTGTAGTTTTTTTCCCCCGAAACACTCAGTAATGGCCAATACTGGAAACAATAGTCTATTTAAACTACTGATTTATTCTGATGCTTTTATGCATTTTTTACATGAACTCTATTTAAAGGGGCAAATTTTCATCAAGATGATGTTGCACGAAGACTGTTTATGTGTCCTCTTGTACAATTCTTCACTACGTGTATATCAGAAAGCTATGGATTTACAAATATTGTTTTTGAAATAGCTTTTCTAATAAATAGTTCTATGGATTTATGTTCTTTTTAGATGAAAATAGGAGAAAAATAAAAGCAGGCATTCTCTACCAAAATCCAAAGACTGTATAGTAAGTGACTGGAAAAGATAACACTGAATCATGTTCTAATTCAGCTTTAACTGTAGAGAGTAAAAGTTTTTCATTGTCTCATTGCCATTGCCTTCTGTGGCAAGGAAGGAATACGCAGGTACTGAAGATATTCCTGAGTGGAGTACTGCAGCCTGTGTTAAATGGGACACCAGACTGCTTTTGCATTTTTAAACTATGAAAGTGTGAAAAATTAATTCACATTCCACTCAAAACTGGGAAAATGAAGATGTGCAGGTCTGTTTTCTCACCCAGCAATACATTTTGGGGACACCATCCATATTCTTTAGTCAAAGTGCTGTATAAGACTGCATAAAACTGCATCCCTTGAGGGTATAGATTACCCAAAATGAAGAAGTCTCTTGAGGCATCTACTAGGAGTTTTAGGTTTTGAGAGCTTAAAGTTATCTTAGAAAATGAGTGCAAATGTGATAAACTGTCATACATCTCCTTTGAGTTGCTCTATAATTCCTCCCATCTTTTCTTCAGACCTATTTTTTCCAAAGAGTTATACCAATATCTTTCGATTCCTTGTGTGGATGCCCATGCTTTTCCATAAGAGTGTCTTCTTTTTCGATTTCATTTAAACCCCTTTCCAAGTTGCGTAAGTTGTGAATAAAATCAGTTGGCTTTATTTCTGAAAAACTGCCTATAAAGTGTCATACTGCTATAACTGTTTGGCCTGCATTCACCTCTTAGTTCTAGTTTACGTACAGACTTGTCAAAATAAGAGAAGTGTTGGAAATTTTGGCTACTGGGAAATCTTTTAATCACAAAGCATCATATTTCAGAATTAAAGTTGTACTTGTAGCTCTGTGGACCCCACAGACAATGCAGGTAAGTTTTTTCTCATCTGCCATTAGCCATTTAAATGTTTGGAGATGAATGTTTCTTTTTTAACATTAACTGTGCAGAGGTTGTCTTGAGGTGGGGTTTTTTTTGTAGGCAGTGGAGGAAGACTGGGCACTTCCAGAGGGGTGCTTATCCCACTTATTTTCTGATTAGATGAATCACCCTTGGGAACAAACCTGCTTTGCCCTTTCTAAATTATAAAGGGACCGTTAGTGTCAACTGTATGCCTATGTTTTAGATTACAGAAGCGTGATGAGAGGAATCTCACACACAGAGTCTATGTACTTCCTAAAGCACTCAGTAGGCATACTGACTAGAACTTATTTACCTTAGGGTTAACACTACTTCAAGACTGCAATTTTAAACCAGGGTTTTGGATTGCCTAAAAGGAAAGTCAATACAGTTAAAATTGTTCTCTTAAGGTATAACCTATCCTCAGTGGAAAAGTATGGGAACCACAGACAACATAAACAGATACAGATCCTACTATTTCATCTCAAAATCTAACTTGGACATCTTGCTTTTACACCCTGTGTAGTAACATCCATTTGAAAAATGACTTTCTATTAAGTACAAGTACCTCTTTTGACAGTGATGATAGAGAGTGACCACCAACCTAAATATTTTTCTTCTGTCTACATTATTTTATGCTTCTTGATGTTACATATAATATTTGAGTGCTACAGAGAAGTGATGAGAGACGGATTCTTCCGGCATGCCCTCCTTCTGTTTTGTTCTTTAGTCCATATTTCTATTGCCTGTGTCATGCCTGGTATCACGGTCAGCTATATCCTATATCTCTACTGAACTCCCTGCAGCCCTAGGGGTTTCTCTGTATAAAGATCTACTTGCAGGATAGGAAGTCTAGGGCTCAAACTGCTGGGTTCTGTTTGATTTAGAAGGTGATGCTTGAACCCACTGTTATTAAATGTGACAGGGCCAGACAGAGCCTTAATCAGTTTCCCCACTTGTCTTCTTCCACAGTGATCAGTGAAAGAGAAAAAAAATTGATTGAAAACTGTGGTCATAAAACTCTTGGAAAGTGGCAAGATGAAATAGAGACTATGAGCAGTACATTAAATTTCTTTTAATTTGTGTTTTTGTGTGTAGGAATGATCAAACTTCAGGTCAATGATAGTCCTTTAGCATTATTTCCACTGCATGAGTAAAAAATAATATCAAAGTTATTGCCTTTAAATGTTCTGTATTATGAAATATAACCCGTTTAATATAAAGATAATTCAGTAAGTAGTATATCCACATAAAAATGTTGTGCTTTGTAATACAGTTCTCTATCTGTCCAAGTTATTTACCTTATGAAATGAAGTGTCTGAATTTAGTAAAATGTTTTCTGTAAGAAAGTTCTCAATAACTTCCTGCCTAACTACACTGATTAGGCACATGTGAGAATTATGACTGGGAGGTAGGATTTTTTTTAACATAAACATATATGTAAGGGACATAGGTTGTATATTTGCAAAGAGCACAGCAATGAGACCACGTGATGAAACATCAACCCATGTAAAGTTTGTATGAGAGTCAGTAGAGGATGATTTTTCTCATGTTTGGCCACTGTGCAGGTCAGGGTTGCTTCCTGTTAGACTAACTCATGAACTCGTATGCTTTCTTCTAGGAAGATACTTGGTAATCCCTAGCTGTCTGTCGGAGGAGGAAGCTTATAGCTCTTGGAAAAGGTTTCTGGCTTTCTCTGATTGTCTTTTCTGCACAAGTCTGTTCCAGACATGGCCACAGGTTGTTCTTTTTCTGTCTGGAGTATCCTAATTTTTGTTCTTGCATTCATTGTTGATTACAGTTCCTTCTTGGAGTACCTGAGTTGTAGACAGTGAATGGTCTGAGGAGATGATCTTACTGTCTCAGTGGCATTCAGTTGTATGTATAATATATGAATGGGATAGTGATATTGTTCTGGGTTTGAGTGAGTGGCATGGGTTTTTGATAGCAGTGGAGGGGGCTACAGCTGTGGCCCCTTGTAAGAAGCTTCTCAAAGGTCCCCTGGCTCCAAGTCAGACCCGCCTTTGCACCAAGGCTGAGCCAATTAGCTGCATCTCTGCGGTAATGTATTTAAGAAGTGGAACCTGGAAGGAGGAGTTGGAGTTGTGAGAAGTTGTGAGGAGAACATCTGTGTGATCACTGAGATCAGTGGAAGAAAGGAGGAGAAGAGCGGGAGGTGCACCAGAGCATAGACTCCCCTGTACCCTGTGGTGAGATTGCAGGGCTGTCTCCCCTGCCACCCATGGGGGTCACTGGTGGAGCAGATGCTGATTTGTGGCCTGTGGAGGATCCCATGCCAACCCAGGTGGCTGTGCCCAAGGAAGGCGGGGATCCTGTGGGAAGAAGGCCCCGCTGTTGTAGTTTGGCACTGGGAGGATTGCAACACGTGGGGGTGACCCACACACCCATGGGAGGGACTCATGTCTGAGTTGGTTTGTGGAGGGCTGTCTCCTGTGAGAGGGGGACCACACTGGGACAGGGGAGAAATTCCAGAAGTTCCCCCACCCCGAGGTGGAAGAGACGGCAGGACTGACTGCACTCCCCCCTCCCTGCCCCCTGCACTGCTAGGTGGGAGGTGGTAGAGAAATTGGGAACAAAGCTGAGCCTGGGAAGAAGGGAGGGGTGGGGGAAGATGTTTTCAAGATGTGGTAATGCTTCTCACGGTCCTACTCTGTCTGTTACGTGTTGTTGTTAGTGTTTGTATTAAAATTTATGTTCTTTTTTTTTCTTCCCCTAATAAGTCTGTCTTTTCCCCATGACTGTAATGGATGACTCATCCCTCTCTGTCCTTATCTCGACTCCTGAACCTTTTGTTTTACTTTCTCTTTCTCAGCGCTGGAGGGGGGGAAGGGGGGCATAAGTGACTGCATGGTGTTCAATTGCCCTCTGAGCTCAAACCACCTAGCCTTTTGCTTTATTTTCTCCTTCTTGGTGCTGGGGGGGAAGAAAGGAGTGAGGGGCTGCGTTGTACTCAGTTGCTCTCTGATCTCAAACCACGACAGGTATTTATGTGCTTAGTCTTAATTCTCATTCTGCATTTGACTTGTGCCTCTCTGTCCATAAATGCTTCCCTGCCAGATTTATTGACACACTCCCTGAGCAGCTTCCAGCACCTGTGGTAAGACAAGACCATTAACAATGCTGTGGTTGGGATGTTTGGTCATGAGCTCACAGTCCTGAATCTCAATAATGAACCGAACTGCAAGAGAACAGCTTAAAATAGACGGTAACACTTGTCACAGGAAGGAGCAATTTTAAGAGTGGTATAAACCCACTTTTGCCTATTTCTCCAAACTTTTCTGGGCCAGAAGATCATTAAGTGGGTGAAATTCCCAGCAGGAGTTACTTCCAGAACCGAATGGTGCTTGGCTTGAGTTAGGTTCTATTTTAGGAGTTACAATTTAATTTTCTTCTGAGCCTTTTTTAGACCTGTGGCACTAAGGAAGTGCAGCAATACAGGTGGAAAGATGCAAAAGGTATTGGTGTCTGGGGGCATGGCAGTCTAATTGACACCTAGAGTGACCTGTAAAATTCTCTTGAGGTTTTGGCACTCATGAGTAATATAAGCCATTTCAAAACCAAGCCTCCCAATTCTTTTGTATGCATCATGGGTCTTTATTTTTTATGCTTAGCTTCTGTCATTTCACTGAGCAATTAATCTCTTCTTCCTGAAAGGTTTTGATGCTGCTCATTGAATGGTTGTGTGTAAGAGAACTGAAAATAAGCATTTGTAATACAAACTTTTAAAGATCTTGGTCTTTGTTGTCTTTGCTCATTCTAAGCTAACAAGTTTTTATCAAAAACACAATATCAAATTAATTTTTTTCTGAAGTGTGGTGGGCCAGCAAGTATAGTCCATTTTGGTAGTTGGCATATTTTAATATGTCCCCCAGGTGTAACTCAGATATTTAGTATCCTTTGAGTGCTTCTGTCAGATTGTCTTAGCAGCAGCATCTCATCTCACCTCAAATTGGAAAGGCTCCTCCATGGAAATGTGAAAAGGCTGGAAGACTGATGCTTAAAATAAAGAAGATAGAACAATCTTTTTGTAATGATTGCAGTGCCCATCAGTGCTGAGTGAATGAGAGCAGCATTACTAACAGCAGCACTGAAAGTTTGCTCTAAGGATGCAGTTCATGGCAGGCAACTGGGTGACTCTGCAGATGGATAATACAAGGTTAGGCACACTTGTTGGCTGCTTCTCCCCACGCCTCTTTTTTTCATCATATGGATAATCTTTTTCATAGCTTTCCTGAGAATAATTCAGCTAAACTTGTGCCATGCCTGAGGCAGAATGGAGCTCCAGTAAAGCATGTGTAATGCAATGGTGAAATCAAGTAATTTCTCTTTTATGCCATAATAAAAGTTAAGCAACTGGGCAGGAAACAGGCAAAGAAACTTTACTGGTAATTATGGCTATTTTTCCCAGTTTTAATTTTGGGGAGGGGGTTAGCTAATGTTTACAATTCAGCAGTTATTACATTCTTATCTGTACTGATAATAGCTGCCTACTGTAACAAATGCAGCAGGAAGATGCCTCTCTTTGACTTCAAACTTGCTTAGCTGCAGCTGAGCTATATTATAGTGTCAGTGTCAGGTCTTAAAAAGGGAGTGTCTCTGATCTCCTTTAAAAAGTCTTTTGTTTTTGTTCTTTGAGGAAGATGATCACAGTGTTGTGTCAGTGGTTTGGCTTTTGTTTAAAGCTTAGCTGTGCAAAACAAAGCTTTAGTCAGGCACAGCCTCAGTGACAGAAGATGATGATGATGTCCCTGATTAAGGTTTATAAATATTAGTCTTAAAAAACTTAATAATCATGATGTCCTTAGCTAATGCCAAAGACAAAACCCATGTCTGTGCACTTTCAAATGAAATAGAGTAAAACAACTAAGCTACTTCAGCAATTACTTAAAGAAAAACAAAGTCTGAAACATTCAGTCAATTTTTATGTAGTAACTCATACTTTCTCATGTTTTTGTCTTGCACGATCTATCCTCTATACAGATATACTAATCAGTGATAGAAGGAGAGTGAGTGTCAGCTAGAAATTGGAGAGTGGTGAAGGACAAGCACGGGTTTAAAACTACCACTGCCATAACAATCTCATGTGTAAGCATTTCAGGGTTCATGAGCACAGTGAATGTGTGGTCTGTACTGTTCAGATGGACTTGGCAAGGTTGCTCTAAAATTGTTCTTAGGTCACCTGGGTGCCCATGGACTGAGTGCAGGATGAAGTAGAGGAGCTGTGGATATTTCATTTGAAAATGTAGCAGCTGAGAAGAAAGAGTAGTGGTGCTCTTCTACATAAAACCTTTTATCCCTGGAAGTGGGAGATGTGGGTCAATTTCTTTCTCAGCCAGGCAGTGTTCCATGAGCAGTGGGGGTGCCATGAGCAGTGGGGGTGGGGTGGCCATGGGAGAGTTCCCCCAAAGTCGTGTTGCTCTTACTGGTTTCTATCTTTTCTGTTTAAGTGCAAAATGAAGCCCAACATGGCTGGCATTTGTGTTGGGATTTATGCAGCCATGTTTGCAAGATCCATGATGCAAGGCAGACCAAGCACAGGGAGCATGTATCAGCTGGTGGAGGTGAGAGGAGTATGTGTAGATCCTGCTCCCACTGTTGCTTCACACTTTATCAGTGACTAGTGCATGGGCTGACCTGGGATATGACATACACATATGCACAGCACTGCCTCCTTACTGCCATTACTCTTTTTTCTCCTTCCAAGGCAGTGAAGAGTGAGGTAGTGATCACTCACACAGTGAGGTAGACACAGCTCAGAGCAGAAGGCTGGCCCTGGGCAGAGGTGCCCTGAGCCCCTGGGGACATGTCCCTCCAGTGCCAGGGCATGACCAGCTCAGTGGGAATGTGAGCACGACAAATGTTCATGGTGGCTGGTAGGTTGCTAGTGGTGAGACTCATCCTGAGTCTCAGTCCTCCAAAAGATTTCTGATACTGAAAGAGCTTTTGAACCTCTTTGTAGTAGTAATTATATTTTAGTAAGGAAACTGGCTCTTGGACTACATGTCCTTCTCTTCTCAGTCATGTACCTCGTGCCCCTCTCTTTGGATTAACATAGGTTTTTTTTGTAATAGTTATAAAAATTGCTTACAAGGAAAACAAACATTAGGAAGAAAAGATTGATAATGTGAGTCATCTGTGCTCATATATTTGTGTACTTACATATATGGTCCAGTATATAGGATTTTAGTCATTTGATTTGATGAGCATAGCTTTCAAGAACACAGTTAATACTATGATGTATGCAAGCAATGGGAGCAAAATTTTGGCTGATCACATTTGTCATGTTATGTAATGAAATTTCCTGTTCTTCTAAAGACCTTATTATCTGCATCAGCATTAAGGATGTGTAACATTATTACATAATGCTTGTAATGTTTGTCGCCCAGGGGTCCCAGTCAAGATTGGGACCCCACTCTTCTAAGTGCTATATAAACATGCACAGTTTAAGGAAAGATGTGACCTGAAAAGAGAAACACAGGAGATAATAAAATAAATCTGTTTTGAGATTATACACATTTGTACTGTTTAACTGTTGTCATAAGTTGGTAGATGGCCTCATTTGTGCCTCAAGCCATCATTAATTATCTGACTCTTTTTTTTATAAGCAGAACAGCAAAGATGGATTTTGAGCAGTGATTTGGATTTAAAAAAGATATATGTGTTTATTTTGATTAGGGAATCCAGTGTTGAAGTAGCTTCTGGGTGGGAAGCTCAGACACTCTGGAACATCTGGTAGCATGATCTGATTCTGGTAGAACAGGAAAGCAAGGGAGAAGCATGTCAAGACACAAGAGTCAAGCATCCAGTGGTAATACCAATTAGATTTACTGAAACACTGAGACTCAGCGGAAGGTTTAAGGGATAAATTCCAGTGTGTTATTAGAATCACAGAATCATAGAATGGTTTGGGTTGAAAGGGACCTTTAAAGGTCATCTAGCCAAACCCCCCTGCAATGAGCAGGTACATCTTCAACTAGATCAGGTTTCTCAGAGCCCTGTCCAACCTGGTCTTGAATGTTTCCAGGGATGGGGTATCCACAACCTCAATTGGGAAGATGGGTTAGAAAAATTGCTTTGAAAGATGAAATTTTCCCTTGGTTGAAGAGATATTGCACAACACATACAGATGTCTCCCAGAGGAGTGGATGAGAGAGAAGGGCTGACAAGTCTGCTATCACTGTGTTACTGCATGTCTGGTAGGAGTGAAGACCCACTGATGCAGCCTGCAGGAGCAGCAGTAAGAGTGACAGGGAGTGTTATGTTCAATTTTTAGCAGTGTCATATAATGTGGGGAGCACTGAGATTTCTGCTTTGGTTGCTTGTAGTTGATGATGAATCATCCAAGATAAGGAGTGCAGCAAGTAGGTGGATACAAAATGGCAAGGAATGGTGATGGTCAGAAACAAAGCCATTGGAATGCTTGAGAGCTGGTATTGTATCAAAAGGAAAAATTATAGTTACTTTCAGTTCAACTGCAGATAAACCCACTAGATGATCAATCCCATTTAAAAATAATTTTGTTTTTTCTTCTAATACTCCAAGCGCAAACCAGCTAATTAAGTCTGGGAGGTTATTTTGTTGCTTGATATCAAAACTTTTAAATGCTTTATTTGGTTAAATTCTGGATATGAAAGTACCTGCAGACCCATATTGACTGAAAATAAGGACTACAAACTTGAGTGCAGAATTTGGGAAGTTTTTGTAAGAGTGCTTGTCACTACAATAACTACTATCACAAAAAGACGGTGGTTGTTTTGTCAGTGTGACTTGATTTTCAGTGCTAACACACTCTGCAATTTAATTTCACTGTTTCCTGCCAGCAACAGAGACTAGTTAATTTTTTATTTTGTTCTATCTTTCCTTCTGGCTACAAATACATCTCAGAGGGGCTGCCAAAGTTTAAATGATCATGGTGTTGATCAGTGATTTCTTATTTATGGATGGCTTTTCTTTTCCATTTGTCTATTCATTTCATTTAACGAATTTGGTTTTGTGACTCATTTGTTCATTTGTCTCAGAGACAGGAGCATAAATAAGGGGAGAAAACAAAACTCAGCTCTTTGAAACGGAAATCCGTGGAGTATCTTTCTGGATATGTGGGAGAGAGGCTGAGATACAAGGACACCAAATCTCATCAGTCTCTCTTAGTTGTTCCAACTAAAGAAATAAGGGTGACATACAGAACTTTTAGTAGAAGACACTCTTCTGTACATTTTAACATTTAATAAGGCTGCATCAGTCTGAGACAGAAAAAAGAATTTTGCTATAAAATCTACAATATTGTTGAAAACCAAGATTAGAAGTAATGATGCAGAGATCCACCAGTGATACAAGAGTTCTACTATGACTAAACTACTAATTCTTCCTTTACCTGATCTGCAGCACCTGGCAGAGTCAATAATTGGTGTTCTGTACAGAAATAATAACTTTTTCTGGAAAAAATTAGGAATGTCATCTTCTGTTATTTTATATGAGGAAGCAAAGAACATGTCTCACAGTGATGGTGGGTGAGGAGTCAATATGTTAGAAATATTAATAATGAAAAACGTACAAATGTAGTGCTCTATCAGTATCAGTTCATACTGATATAACTCAGTTATCTTTAGGAGTTTAATATATGGGAATGAAATTGAAAAGACAATATTTTTTTTTCATTTTTAAAATATTATTTGAAGTATTATCTGAAATATGCTTATGAAAATTAGATTCATAAAGAAGTCCCTTCACTGTTTAAAATGCTGAGGAGATTTAACTCCTCTTGAGCCCTGGAGGTTAATATAAAGGATTTATTTGGACTTTCAAAGGCCTTTGACATAGTGGCTCATAAAGTTGTTAAAAAGCTACTCACCTGAAGTGCCATCATGGATTACAAATTAAAGTCAAATGAAGATTAAAAGATTTATTTTCAAGAAGAAGAATGTTATCAATTGTTTGTTCTGGGTGTCTCTGAGGACAAATCAGAAGTGACCAAAAATAAAATATAAAACATGGTTTTGTGAAAAAAGTAGTACAGAGATTGCAAGTGATAGTAATGCAGTATCTTCCATTACTGATCATACTGTGTTTGGCTCTAGTAGCCTCATTTTTGTAAATAAATATGAATGTGAAAAGGTAAGGAGGTGATAAGAGGTAGGTGATAAGCTTTATGAGAGAAGACTGTATTTTCTTCTTGTGGTTTAGACATTTAAAACAAGTAAGATATGTTCTTCTTTTAGTTTAGAAAGGAAACAGACAATGTGGTAGAAATAACATGGTAGAAGCATGCCCAGTAATGGACACAGGGGAGATCAATTTGTAGCTCAAAATGAAAATCCAGGTGGGATTCACTGCTGTAAGTCATCCATCGCTAAACAAAATGAACAAAATCCTTGTCTTCCCGGATATGTCTGTAAATAAGCAGTGTTGTGAAGCTTTTCTCTTTTACTTCCTCCACAAGGAGGGAGCTCTTTCCAAACCTGATATTGCTGAAATATGTTTCAAGGTAGGGTGAACTTCTGCACCTTGTTTTCAGAACAGTCATTTAATCGGCCTTTAACTGTAGGTTTTGTTCATCTGATCACAGCAAATTCTGGCATATTTGCCCATACAGGATGTTTTGTTTCTCTGAAGCATCTGGTATTGGCCACAGCTTGTGGTAAGATCAATATTTCTCAGACTCAGCTGTGATGCTTTTGAGTCCGAAGTGGTGGTGGATTGGGGAGCTTGTGGTGCCTTATGAGTCAATAGTCAGCAAGAAGTCACTTGTTTGCAGCGTGGCAACATCTCAGCTCCTCCAGGATACAGGACCAACTGTGGTGACTGGCTGCATGTGTGCAGAGTAGCCAGCAACTGCAAATTGTACACCAAGTACTGGTGGACATGGATAGAAGGGCTGACCTGGTTTTACAAGAGGATCAAAATATGGGGAGTGAGCCAGAGAACTGAAGATTTGTGCTGAGGGGGGATGGTCAGAGAAAAAGGGGTGGACAGAGTAAAATCCAGGGGAAAAAGTTTTAGAGAAAAGAAGAAAGAGAACCACAGAGCTGAGGGAATACAGAGTCCTAAGGAAAGCAGCACAGGAAGGCAGGAGGACAGACAAGTAGAGCATCAGACACTTTCATGGTAGACAATTCACTTTCAGTGAATGCCTTGTTTCCTCAAACACTCTTCGCTTTCCTAGGACTTGCTGGCTGAGTGCTCTGGACACATGTTTGTGTAAGGTGAGGAGATGAAACGTGACCTAAGCTTCTGTTCAGATATACTTTAAAAGTGTTTAAAGCACTCAGACAGTTGGGTCTTAATTGATTCATCAATAACTTGTGGCTCATGCTTAGTTCAGTAGCAATCAGTAGTTCAAGGTCTAAATTTCAGACAAACTGTTCCTGAGATTAGTTCATGAACCATTATACTTTATTTTGTCTGTTACTCAAGAAGTCCCAAGTTCCAGCTTTTCTGAATAGCATCCTCAGTGTCACAAGCCTGTTTTTGAAATGACAAAGAAATGTCTTATTTGCTTATTTGTATGGTGGGGCCTTCAGATACTTGTTCATCTTGTAGGTGTGAGTGAATCAAGTGAATAGCTGAATTGGTATATGTTGTCTCCGAGAAGTGTGTCTCACACTATTATTCATTTTGCAGTGATGACAACTTATGGTGCTCAAAACCTGCAGATTACAGGTGCACACCTTTTTAGTTGGCAAAGCAGCAGTATTTAATACATATGGACACTGCGGAGGACAATTAGACTGTAATACTCATTCTGATTCTTATATTGACAACTCAGTAATAACTCTGAAGGAGTGCTTCCTGTTTAACCTGGTGCCTACAAGCACTTAAGATGTAATTGTTGACATATTTTTGCTGTTGGTTGGTAGATATATCTGCATAGAAGATCTGTAGTTAAGGGGGAGGGAGAGGGACAGATTTTCTGAAGAGTTGATGTGATGACAGGTGAATAACTGCTCAATATCTTCCTTCTATTTCTTCAGCATGATGCTGAATCTTCCTGTAAAAGACTGTAGAAAAAGAACCTGCTAGGCCATCATTTCAAATTAAAAGTTTACCCTTGCAAAAATACAGAAGACTGTTAAAATTGACAGAGACTATAGAAATCTTTTCTATTTGCATTAAACTTTTTATAATCCCCAATTTCCTGAGCAAGGGCTTAATCTCTTTGTTTTGACTTTTGTTATAGGAAAAAATGGAAAGAAATTTTACTGGTATAAAACCCATAAAAATGCAGGCAGATGCATTGACTCCTGCAGTTGGAATGGAATGATAGCACAAGCTGGTATTCCCATGTGTGGAGGAACAAGGAGGGATATAAACTGACTACCTCATTAAGTGCAGCCAGTCACTTGTGGTGCCTACAGCTCACGAGCAGTTAGTTCACTGCCATATCAGTGCTAACTTGATTTTAAAGATAGTGTGGATTATATGTGCTGTATAATCATAGCTCTGATCATAGGGTAAACCTTCTAGTTTATCAAGACAACTTTTAAGACATGCAATTGCTCTTGGAAATTATTCTTTTTTGCATTGATGGTGTCCTTCCACATGATCAACCTCATTTCAGAGTATTGGTTTTTGTGGCTTAATGAACTCCATCCATTTGATTGAAATGTTTTCCTCATAAAACCTATGCTGTATGTTGGTATTTATCTTTTGATGTATTAAAATGTGCTCTTTTCATTGTTTTCTTCACAGTCAGAAAGAATAACTTTCTACTGTTTTACATTATAATAAAGGGTGCGGAAAATTTAGAGTCCTCTGTATTTCTGCAGCATTAGTAAAAAGAAGCTCTTGAGAACATTTCATCAATAAACTCCGACAAAGCACACTCTGCTGCTGTTTGTGTGTCTCCATTAGCTCTGGATGTTCAGGTCACTAGTGGATTACTTGTGAGAAGTTTCATGTGTTTTCACCTGAGTGAGTTTTCATTTACAAACTTGTACCTGAGGAATGTTTTCTGTTGACTTGCATTCCCTATGTTGTTTCTCCCGGTGCATAAATCATATGTAATATAGGCCACCAATCATAACTTTAAATGAAAAATAGGCAATAGTGAATAGTTTTCTGACTGACAAGTAGGTTGAAATTTGTATTTGAATTTGTCAAAGAACTCACTGACAGATCTACAGTAATCACGACCAATTTACAAATGGTTTGTGAACAAAAACTGGGCTTTCTTCATCAGGTATCTTATTGATGATGAATAAGTCAATCAGCTTTAGTATTGTGAGGCAACTTGTACTGATTATTATAGTGTGTAATAAGTTCTCACTCGTTTGAATGACTTTTTGCCTGCTCAAATCTTTGTGAAAGAATACTGTCTACATAGCTGTAGTTATATTCATACTTTACATGAAGAACTTTACATGAGTAGAGGAAGAAGCTTGAATAGGAATAATAGGCTAAAACTGAGCAAAAGAAAACCAAGGATAAATATCTGCAAGTAATTCCAAACAGTAATTTCTGAAGGTTACAGAGAGCTCCAAGAGAAGTAACTTGCATAGTTTGAATTAAACTGGACAAGTAATTAATGAGAAGAAAAAATGTATTAGCAGAAGAATAGGCAAGATAGATCATTTTCATCTTTATTCAGGGAAATTTTAAGCATATATTGGTGGTCTAAACATCATATGCATTTTCTGGTTCTGAATTACCTTTTCTGTCTAGGCATTAATTTCTGCTTTAGGTATCTTAATTAAAGGTTAGAAATATTAGATATATTGCAAGAAGTCAAAGCCAAGTATCTAGATGCTGGAACTGTTCAAATGAGTTATTTATTATTATGCTATCATATAGGAATAGTTCATTGAGCTTTGATTTGTTAAAAGTAAATGATAACTTGCACATTTTATTAGTCATTGTTTGTTGTCATAGCATTTAGGTGAAATGCTGTTCTTTGAACTAATGACTTGCTATAAGAAGGGGTGAGAATTTTAGAGAACATTAGATCTTGTAATAAGAGAGAACTCTGGAATATTTTTATGGGTCACTACAAGAATTATCCTTGCAAAAGGCAATGTGACTCCTTTTGAAAAGAAAGTGTTTCTTCAAAGGTTAAAACTGTATTGACAGCTTCTGTGATTCAATAAGATTTTTTTTCAAGATAAGGCCTACGTAATTTCAGATACTGCATGATTTCTTCTGGATAAATGAATGTCAGAAAATGGAAAAAAGCTCGTTTTCTAAGCCTGAGTGGCAATTTTCTTATTATGCTGTCATATGGATAAAGCACTTGCCATTCTGAATTGTGCTGGATTTTAGGAAGCAAAATTTGGGACAAGATTAATGAAATCAACCAAAATAACGTTTGTTTTCTTGGACTTTCTATTGACATTCCTAAATGGCCTGTCAGATCTCTTTCCTAAGATCGTTAGCTTGCTCCTATAGTTTGATCTCTCGTTTGAAGAGTCCAATCTTCAAAGCTGCCCTCCCGCTGTCTGTATGTTGCAGCACCTTCTGAAGGACTAGACCCTCATCATTGGAGCCCACTCTCTCAGTAGCACTCTTTTCAGACAATGAACAGATGCAGACACATTAAAACATTATTAAGAAGTCAGAAACCTGTATTCATAACTTCAGGAGTTGTAGAAGATCTGTTTTCTCAGGCTGGGGCTCCAACCAGAGAAGATGTTGAAGATATGTGCGAGGTTAGTCTCTTTTGGCAGCTGGATGCTGAATGCATGACCCCACTGGGCTGCCCAGATGTGCAGAAGAATAGGAACTGTATTCAGAAAGGATCAGTGCCTACTGGGTGACGTAAAAACAGTAAAGCCAAGTGGAATTAATGGTTTAATTAAAAAAGTGAATTGCCCTAATATCTATTGGCTCTACAGGGACCTGAGTGAGGCCAGGGTCTGCCTAGCTTCAGCAGTGAGGAGTAGCTGAGATTAAATCAACCTAGACTGTTTGCCTGGATTTCATTGTATTTCTTCACTCTACCATTGAAACTGACATGGATATTGTTAATGTGAACCACATGCATCTCGATACCCTGAGCCTAGTATGAGTGCATGAGGACTAAAGTTGAGAACATAATATCCATTGGAGGTGGAGGGCAGGGTCATTGGGATGTAGGGCAGGAGGAGGGAGTATGGCTGCAGTGTCAAAGTGACTCTTGCTGGTGCTGTTAAAAATGTCAGGATGGTCATAAGGATCAAAATATCAGAGCATCAACTTGTTACAGGTTAGAATACTGATGTCAAATAAGCCAACATGCAGTTGCATGTGTGCACCTATGTACATGCAAATGCTTGTGATAGATGCTGCACATATATGCATTTTTTTTCAAGAATATCTAATGTCTGTGTGCGCATATGAGGCAAAAATATTTATCTACAGGGGTTTGCATGATGCATCCAGGACAAGCCCGTAAGGCATAAGGACAGAAAAAACAGTATTGGGTATGGATTCTTGCTCATATTCTCAAGAAAGCTTTTGAGGTCAAGACAGGGCTGGGCATGGAAGTAAACTGTACACTGAAACCAGAAAGCATGCATGATAGTATAATTCAAAATAAGAGCTCTTAAAATGAAATTTGCCCTTTGACTGTTGCTATTTAACACACTTATAGCATGTATTTTTAAAGGTATTTCATACTTGTCTTACAGTAGTTCCCCTGTAGAGCTATGGTATAACACGATATGAACCTTTTAGCATGCTGTACCAAAGCACACCATGATTCAGTATAACAGAACATCTTCAGAAGTAGATGTCCTGGTGTAACAGTATAGCTGAAAGAAAATGGGGCATGGCATATGAAAGTTAACTCAATCATTTCTTGCTTTCCATTAAACCCTAATATAATGCCAAAGTTGGTGCTTAGCTGCACAGAAAGCACCCTAAGTTCTGACAAGATTTTTCCCCACATTCTCTCTGTTTACACTGGCCTAAGGACTTCAGTGACAGTCTAATAAAAGCTAAGGGTAGGTTTCTTATTAGACAAGCTCTTTTTTTTATTAAAAAAGATTTTTGCACAATGGAAATATTTTTTCTAATTTTCTATGCAAGTTTACAAGCATCTTTCCCCTGTGCTTTTATTCTTTGCATGTTTTTAGATCCTCTGAACTTTTCGATATCTACTGCAGTTTCTCCAGAGTTTGGCTAGACTTCCAGCAGCAGATGTGAGTCCAGCAGCTGCTTTATTATAAAAACTGAAGACATAATTCTGCAAAAAAAAGTGCATCACTTCGGTTACTTAACTACTCTGATACAAATGTGTTGTTTTTTTACAGTAACTCAGGGGGACAAAAAAGGTTAAACCTCTTCCAGGTGCTGCTGAAAAGGAGTCTAGGGGAAGCAGAAGGAAGGGAGGGGACTCTTGTTTTCTTTATTTGTTTTCTCCTACTAAGTTGCATTTGCAGGTGAAGCCTAGGTATTTGCATTAAAAAGCTGCTACTTTAGAAGGAGGAGAAAGCTCATTCTTTTTCTTCTTTGTGTCAGATTAGGAAGTCTCTGACAGCCAGAAAAAGTGTGCAGTCATGCATACAGGTAGGACACATGCATGACACAGTTCTAAATTGAGAGTAAGAGAATTCACAGCTGATATAAAGGACTGTTTTATGACAAGTAAGTTGGAAGCTCTAGATGGCCTAGTCATATGGCATTTATTTACAGAAGACAGCAGAACGGTAGGCCAACCAAACTTTCAGCTTGTTTGAAATGGCAAGGCTCCCTGATGGAGTGGTGACCCTCTGTAGTGTGATGCAGGGCCTGGCTTCTTACATTTGAGTTTAGTAAGTAGAGGGTTGCAGCCTCACGTATTGTGCCAGGCTTTCCAGTGTGTGCGAACGGACTGCGTGACTGGTCTTACTGCTGCTGAGATTGGCATTCCCTCCCACTTTACAATGTTTTTTATAAAGCCTTTTTGTTTTACTAGTAACCAGAACATATACAACCTGGTTGTAGAGCAAATAATATAATGATCAAAACCAGACTTGGCCAGTAAGACCGAAGCTTTAGTTAATCACTAACTACAGCCCATGTGTCTCCCTACTGTCAGACCTTATCAGATGTTTGCTGTGTTTTAGGAAGATAAGTGCAGTTGTACTAAATCGGAATGGAGATCTTCCTAGCCTGGTATCCTAACTGCAGCACTGGCCAGAAGATCTGTGGGGAAATGTATAAGAACAGAGAAAAAATTTTTTCTTTAATATTCTCCCCACTTTCTTGTGCTTTGCACTTTAAGGTTTTCTTGAGCCAGGGATTATATCTTTGTGTATATCAGCCTTCAGTACATCTTCCATGACTTTTGCTAATTACTTTCAATACGGTTTATGAATGAAACAGATAATTATCCCATTGTTTCTGAATTGTTGAGGTATGTTTCGTTTCCATCAAAGCAAAATTTAAAGTTTAGAACATTAAAAAAAAAAAAAGAAAACCCCACAATTTGTAAGTTTTGGCTGAAACCTAAGCCTGTTTAACCTAAATGAGATAGGCAAATAATTTCGCTAGAATGTTCTGATTTTTATATTGGGACCAGAAATACCTTCTAGAAAGCTATTTCTTCTGTGCACTAAGAACAAGACAAAGCATCAGTGTGTTGATTTATCTGGGTTCCCAAGCTGCCTGCAGAATTACCCATCATTGTTGCTTCCCGGTGTCTAGAGGCTGTAGTTACCTTTTGGAAATGGAAAATGATGCAGAGAGAAATATGTGGCTTGAAGAGAATGAAAGAAAGAAACCAGGCAATGGTCTGAGGGGAAAACCTCCTCTTCTCACTCAGTGCGTAGGACTGCTCCTTGTTGTGATCTAACTTCTCTGAAGAGCAAGAGCCCTCCAGTATACTCCAAAAAGAGTGAAGTGGTTTGGTGGAGAAAATGTATACAAAACCAAGCTGCTGGCCAAGAAAACCAGTGAGGAAATGTGAAAAAAAAAAAAAAAAAAAAAAAGGGGCAAGCTGGTAGAAGGGGAGATTCTGGCTCTATCTTAATCTCTTGATAGGTGTCATACTCTTCTCTTTCCTGCCACATCCCTCCCTAGGCACCACTTTTGTCTCCTCTGTCATCAGTAACTGAAACTGTTGTTTTATTCAATGCAATCTCTGACTAATGAAGAGTCATGGAAGAAAACTGAAATACATTAAATTTTTTTGAAGTATTCGGGTGTTAATATGGTGAATGTCACTGAAGAGCTTCAGCTGAGGATTTTCTATTCAATTTTAAAAAACCCCAACACTCTTTATTACTCAACACTGGAGCATTTCTCAGGTTCCTTGTCTGGCTGCAAGCCCCAGGCATATCTTAAGTTCATACTAAGATGAGGTGTTTGTCTAACAAGTTTCCTCTCTATATTTCTCTCTTTCATGATCTTCTTTCCTTTCTTGCTGCCTCTCAATTGTTTTTTTCAGACCAAAAATTCACTGCATGCCCTGGATGGGAGTTCTTGCTCTTTCTAGGTAGTTGTCAGTCAGAGTGAACAGGGAAACAGAGCTGGTGGATGGATGCACCGGACATCAAAAGAAGTGTCTGGATGCATTAAAAAGCAACTTCCTAAAAAGCCCACCAAAGTTAATACATTTCCCTCTGGCAATTGCAAATTCATTTTTGTCTCCTTTTCCTCCTCCTCCCAACTTGTGTCATTTTAATCAAGTTTCTGTAAAATACTGTTCTTAATTGTTATATGCTGTGAGACTGATTATTGGTTTCATGTAGAACGTGAGAAAGGAGAAGGGAAGTTGATTTCTGCTATTGCCCCAGGAGACTATATCCACTTTGTCTTAATCCTCAACACATAAGGTCACTAAGCAGAGCATTATCATTTGATAAGCAAAGTAGGTACAATATTACCTTTGAAACAGCTAAGTGATTGGAGGCTAAAGCATAGCTATATCATAACCAGACTGACCTCAAAGATGCAGTGTTTAAGGGGAGGGGGCAAGCCCTGTTTTGTACTGGTCTGGGCATAAATTTTGTTATTACTTAAAATACACAATTTTTGAATGCCAGAATGTCTTACTGAGTACATTCATTAAAACTGTATTGCTACCTCAGTCAGCCTCTAAGTATCCTCAAACATCCTAGCAGTCGTACTTATACACTGCCTCTGCTTGCTGATGTGCTAATATAAGACTTTAGCTGTCATTTTGATATTTTAATGTTAGTCACTACACAGCTCACAAATATTTACAGAAAATTCTTAATGTCTAACCTTCCTCCCACATAAGAAAGATAATTAAATAGTTCTCATTATATGTGTGTTGTTCACTGCTTTAGCTCTCATAAATCCTTATCCTGATTTTAAAATAATCTTATCATGCATTTGTAACAAATTTCTATTTATCTCACATTTAAGTAATTTCTTTCACAATGGCAAGGATAATAATATTTATTTTGGCACATACGTTCAGTATTTACCTTCCCTGCTGTGTAAACACACAGAGAGCTGGTATTAGGAAGATCCTGTTTTTCCTATGTATGTGCCTGAAAAATATCAGGTCATAACCAGTTGAAACACCATTAACAGTGTTTACTGTAGTAATTGTCAGGGATAGAAATTCTCTCTGATGGGTGTAAGTGTGGGAGTCTGATGCAAAGCACGCACACCCCCAAATGGCAGAACCCCTCAGCAGTTTGCCTCCTAAGTTTTCTTGCGCCAGTACAGAAAAAGGTCGTGGAAAGCCATGACCCATGGTCTGGCAGTACACACGGACCCTCCTGACTCCCTAATGAGCAGATTGTCTGACCAGAGGTTCCTCTTCAGAGCACCAGGCTTTGGTGCAGTGCTGCCCAGTGACCCTGAGCAGCAGCCACTTTAGTCTTCCTGAATCTTAATTAAGAGGGTTCAGGCCACACGTGAGAGGTTGAGGAGATGAACTTGCTAATGCAGCAAAACCTTTGAGCTTTCAGTTTGCACAGTTTTGCAGGAAAATATATGTGTTGATGGCAAGTCAGTCCAAGTTTTTAAGAACTGTACAAGGAGGCAAAAAGTCCTGCTTATAAATTCAGTCTCTGGCATTTTCTCTGTAGATACAGGCAGCCCATTTAGCCTTTTCTATGTTACTCACACTATGTGCAGCATGGATAATATCTGGTTGGTATCATTACAGGGTGTGTTGGTTAGCATGAGTGGACATGAGAAAAGCCAGGTAATAGTAGCTTAATTTTATTAAGCTGTCCTGCTTCCTTCTCTATCCACCTGAGATATATTCCACCTGCACCTACCTAGATGCTTTTTCATGCATATAAACAATTTATACAACAGAAATTTACAGTCTATTAAAGCAAATTTACAGTCTGTTAAGAAACAAAGAGAAACATCTTGGTGTAAATTTTCCATGCTGTTGTAGCAGAGTATTTGTTTGTATAGATATACATCAGAAAAAAAGCTTTTTTTCTATAGTGTTTTATAGTGTTCTAAGAAACAACTTAAGACAAACACCTATAATTTAATTAAAATCTTTTGTTACCAATTCATAATAGAATTTTTATTTTTCTATCTGAGTGGGATAATCTATCCATAAATTTTCCCCATGACATGTCAATTTTTATCTTGTATTAATATTATTTACCAGCATGCATGCTTGTCTCCCACCCTAGTTCCTAGTTACTACCACCTGACACTTCTGTAGCATTGCTGATGCCCCTGTGAACAGTATACTGGTGTGTTTTTTTTTCTCCTCCAGTACCTTCACCTCCACTATGGCTTTTAATAAATGTCTTTTCCTGCTAAGCCTTCCAACACCCTTACCAACTGTTGCTTTGCTGGTTTTGTTCATACCACACATCTAGTTCTGACCAACCTTATTTTCTGCTCCACTGCGACTGGGTGAATCCTGCTGAAATGCCCAGTGCAGCAGTAAGAATGGAGATGCTCATTATAAGCACTAGGGTAATAAAGTTGCTTTACAATATTAAATAATACTGCATTTCAAACCTCTGTGGAATGTAAACTTGATTAAAATTTGTTTGATAAGATTTTAATTTACTTTGGTTACTTCCTTCTAAAAGTCTGAGCCATAGCTCATTGGGATAAAACTTCCCTTTTACTTCAGCATACTTTGGAAACTGGCCCTAAGTGACGTACAGAGTTTGACTTAGCCAGGGGAAGTGATGGTATTTTTGAGCTTTAGTGGAAAGAGCGGAAACTACATAGTGGAATTTCCTATATAGTATTAGCAACAGGTGACTAAAGAAAAGTTTTCAATTTTGCTGTGGATTAACTCATCCCCTTGTGAGGCTAATAGGCAGATCAGTAAGATTTAAGTGCTGGTTTCACTGAGTAATTGTGGATTGACAACAGGTTTCAAAGCAGAGACTGCAAGGCCGAATATTTTGGCACCTGGTATTTTTTGGAAGAAGAATTATTTTGGATCTTCCACAATTCCACAACACTGTGACCTCCTTGCATGTGATCCCTTGACTTTCAACGACTGTTTTCTATACAGATGAGGGCATGTTATTAGTCGTAAAGTCTTTCAAGGTATTTTAAATCTATTTGTGTTTGTAATCATCTTGGACAGGTTTCACTATATGTTTTCTTGTTTGTATATGTTAGATTGTAAATTGTAGATGAAAGACGATTTTTGGATGGTTATTTGGAAAGTATTTCTATTCCAGACAAAAATTCTCTGCAGCTGCCCATAGTAATTGGAATTTACCTTATAAGAAAAGTCTGAGATGGGTGAATGACTGAGGACAGATAAAAGCATACCTATTTTTTTTTTTTTTTATATAAGATGATATGAGTGACATGTTATGTTAGGCACAAATAGTTCCGAAAAATACTGTTTGGAGTTCTTTATCATTTAGTAGTGCAATAACATAATATGTAGAGGTGATATTGCTGTGATAAAAAGGTGAAGGAACACATTCTGCAAGTTATTCTGCTGAAAAAGGAACTACATATTTCATCCTAGTATTCATCCTGGTATCCACTCAGATGGGGGTAAAATATATAATTTGAGTCTTTGATTAAAAGTGAAGATAAAATAAACCAAAATATTTAGGAGTGAGGGAAATACATAAAGGATAAAGTCTGAGTATATGGATTTGAAAGACCAGACCTCAAGAAAAATATCACTTTTTTCCTTAGGATCTGTATCATGGATGAAGCTGGAAAAGCCACTGTTTTCTGATATTTCAAGAGCAAAAGGTTAAAATTCCAGTGTAAGTTCTGCATACACATCAACTTCTAACGAAATTTTTCAGGTTTTTGTTGTAAGCAGAGTTGGGTTTCCTATATGGGTATATGAAGAAAGTCAGAAAAGTACCTCTGACAATTACTGATAACAGTGTTCTGGTATTTCTACACTTCTAAGTAGCTGACCTCTGTCAGGTGAAAACTGATACTTCATTTCTTGTTTTCCTTGTTATGGAATGTGTATATATGCATGGTGGTGACGATGTGGGTGCACTGCAACTTAACTGACCTTGGAGCCTGCTTTTCCAATGGACTGAATTCCTTGGAAGAGGTACTCAGCAATCTTTCTACCACCTGTAGCTCAAGATCTTCATCTCTCTGAAGGAAATGGTGTTGAATTTTCTCTTACTGTGGAGCAGTCTCCTTGGATAATGTAGAAGTGTGGGCCTCAGAGGAGTCTCAGAAGATTAACAGCCCATTTATCCACCATGAGGCAGGACCTGTATGCCAAGAGTTTTTGCAAGTTTTTTCTGATGTCTGAATCCTTCTTGCTGCAATTTGCATACATTATTGCTTGCTCCATCTACCATAAACACAGAGAACCGATTTTTCTCTTCCTCTTTGCAGAAACTTTTTACATATTTGAGGCTACTCAGTCAATTTCTTCTTTAGCTTAGGCAGCCCTAGTTCTTTTATGCTTTCCAGCCTTCTGGTTATTTTTGTGGCTATTCTATAGATCCAGTTACTCAACATCTTTTTTCTGGTATGAGCCCTGAAACTGGATATGGTGTTCCAATGGGAGCTTCTGCAGCATTAAACAGAAGAACATAACTACTTCACATATGTTCTGGGCTACATTTTTATGATCTCATTCCAGGATGGTATTGGGTTCTTTCACAGCAGCATGATGTTTTTGGCACATTTTCAATCTGTAATCCAAAAGCACTAAGGCTAAAAGAAGTTAGAGAAGACAGCAGTGGTGCTAGTAATAGAGAGGGCAGAAACTATCTGGACAACCACACCTGAAGCACATCTTTCTGAGATCCAAAACTAGATGTGTGGGCAAGCTGGGTCTAGGTAGAGAAGGAAAAGCATATGCATTGCTGAATGGAGATTCACAAGTGACACTCCTGAAAGAAAACAGCTCATTTCTGCATCTGAAAAAAAGACCCATGTGACAGTGCACCTGACAATGTATCAGAAGCCAAAATCCAAATGTTAATAAAATTTTACTGAGACTGAGCTGTTGAGTAAAGAAATCTTTTTACTGTTTTCCCACAGTCTGCAAGTTTAGCTGTGAGATAGGATGCTGTGGTGACACCTGTGTTTTGTGCAAAGGAACAGTGTGAGCCATGCTCAGGGTGTAATGAGTTCAGGTCAGATAAGCAATCAGAGCACTGCCCTTCAGCTCTAGGTCTCCCAAATCCTAACCCTATTTGTTAGCATAGCTCAGAGCTCCAAGAGATTAAGAATAGCACATTTGATTGTACCAGTAGCATTCCTTGCCGTGTGTGATTGTCTGTTTTGGGTATTGCACTTTGAGTTATTTCACACTCAGCAGGCTTAGGGAGCTGCTGTTTCATAAGCCTCTCTTAGCTCCCTCTTTAACTCACTGGCTTCAGCACTTCTGAGACAGACCAGTCCAGCTGCAAGACAAGCACTGACTTGGTGTTTCCCTCTCAAAAAGTACAAGGAAGCTCGGAACAGTCCCTACCCACATTGGTACTGATGAAGTTGTGAAGCCAAAGTTCAATTTTGAGTGCTGGCATTTCAGATTATTCCTTCAAGTGAGACTGGGACAGTCATCTGTGAGAGACGAGAAACCAAGCCTGTGAGAAACTAAGAAAAACAGCCTGAGAAAGCAAAAGTTGAGGCTGATCAAAGAAATGCCCCAAACACTTGCAAGACAAAACTATGAGTCACAGGGCGCATAGTGTGGAGGTCAAAGCTGATAAGGCTGCCCGAATAACACAAGATGTGACTGGAGGAGGGAGCCCTGTGGAGACAGGACGGCTCTGCTCTGATGCACCTGGACAAAACTTCAAGGCCCATCTGTCTGATGAATGACCTTTGCTTCATTATCCACGAAATGCATATTAAAGTTAACACCCCTCAATATGCTAATGAGGGCTAACATGATCATGCTAATTACACCATCCCATGAAACACCTTACCCCTCCCCGAACATGGGATACGTAGGTATGTGGGTCGACCTAGGGGACGGACCCAAGGAAAGTGGGTATAAATCAAGAAGAGGGGGGCGGGCCAGGAGAGAGAGTGCAGTGAAGCGAAGAAGACGGATGTCAGTGAAAAAGACGGATGCCTCCTGTGCCTCCTGGAACCCTCGTCGGTGGGATCAGCACAGGAACACAGACCAGTGATCTGTATTTCCCCATTCCCTCTATCTCCCTCTTTTCCCTTTCTTATTAAGAAATGCAAGGCATTTTTATATTGCTTGCCACAACTTGCTATATACTTAGCCGACTATCGTGTGTTCAATTAGTACATTGTGAGTAGTTAATAAATGTTTGGACTTGGAGACTTGTTGTCTGCTCCATTGGGGATTTGCGAATCTGAGTCACTTGTCTCCCTCATCTGAGCGGGATGTGACATCATCCTTCAGACAAGCCTTGAACTATTTTTAAATTAACATTAACAGCATCATTATGGCAATATAAAACTTAGTGCAGGCTGCCAAACCTGTTCAGGTGTATGCTAAGATTCCCAGACAGGTTTTATAACCTGCATTGAGAAACACAGTGCTGTATCTATCTCTGCTGCTGGCAGTTATGTGAGCAAGTGATTTATGATACCCTGGTTATACTGGATGGTAACTGCAGTATAGACATATCCTCAGGACCCATAGGGAAGTGATGTCTCCTACCATAGATCTCTAGCTAGGAGGAGAAATATCTCTTTTTTCTTTTTTCTTTACGTGTCTTGGATAGGAATCTCCATTTGAAAATATCCAATAAATTTCTCTGTTCCTCTATGGAGGAGTGACTGGAAAGGAACTGGTTTTTAAGCTCTTTTCAATTCATTGCTGCTGGTGAGTGAACTCACCCAGGCAGGCCTAATATCTGACAGCTTGCTTGGGCTTGTCAGTGTTGTTCCATAGTTTCCGTTACTTTTTATGAGAAGACTGATTAATGTTGTAAGGGAGACTTAGGTTGTCCTCAAGGAACTTCTTCATAATCAATGTCATCGTTGCTGATCACGTTAGCACAGAGAGCTGCAGACTGCGACATGCTCGCTGGTGAGATCCCACCTCTTGGGCACAGTGATTTGCAATTAGTTTCTGAGCATGCCAGGTAAGGTGGCTGGCCCTCGAGGGCTGTTTCTCCTCGACAGCAAAAAGTTATTCAGCAAATTAGTGCAATACATTGATTTTTTTTTTCCCAGCGAGGTGTTAGGCATAAAATAAATGTCTTTCATTTCACCTATGTAGGATGGTCATTACAGCTCTAGATAAAAACAATATTAATAAAAAGAGACAGTTATTGCCAGTCCAACTGCCAAAAGTGAGGAGGGATCAATATGGTCCTTTTTATATCACTATAGGCTGCCTCTCAAGGGTGTCAGTACAAAGAAAAATGTAATTCTAAGTAAAATTTCAAATTGTGTTTCCCTGTTATTATATATGATCTCATGCATTATCAATGAAAGGTCACTGCATAACTGAACATCTATCCGTGAAAATCTAACTGTAGAGTCTTTTAACCATGATTCTCTAGGGTATTGGGTCCTACACTGTGTATCTAAAACCTGATAGTATGTTAGTTTTCTCTTTTGTTTATATTGGTTGGTCTGTGCCAGCTGCTCAAGTAATACATATGCTTTTCCTCTTGCAACTATGCTGTTAAGGGTGCTAAAAAGCAGTGTGTGGGGATTCTCAGTAACACGGGGAGTTGGACAAAACAAGTATCAACGAGATCTGAAGACAAAAGTAATTTTTGTCAGCTTTCATGATGACAAGTAATTTGCTGTCAGCTTTCATGATGAAGAACCAAAGAAAAGTGAAGTGCAACTTCTAAACTGTTGAGGTGGTCACTCCTCGTGTGTGAAAAAAATAAGGGGCACGCCTATAACACATGCCAGTGGTGGCTTCCTCCTCTTTATACCCAGTTTTTCCAGTTTTGTCAAGCATTCAGGATTATAAGTAATTCTGTTAGAGGAACAGATGTGCTAGGGAGTAAGTAATGAAAAACAGAGGGTTTCACTTTAGGTTATTGGACTAAGTATGGTTCATCTGGATAGCCATGGTAGGTTATCATCTGATGAATATTTGTCTGCTTCTTTGAAAACAGATGGAAGATATAGCCCTGTTCCTCAAAGAAAAGTGTTCCCACTTCAGAAACTTCATTTGGCACTTTGTATGGAAATAAAGGAGTCAGAAAAATATGCTACAGCACTGGCCTGGAGAGGCTGGAGGGTCTGAGCCAGAGCAAAATTATAAGGAAAATGTTGCAGGATAAAAGTCAGAGAGATTTACTTGTTTTCATTTGTTAACATTAGCCAAAAGCTTTGCCCAATGCATCATGCTTGTGAAAGGAGTTGAAATAGCCAGGTGTCAGCACCTCATCCCATCCACCCCTCATCAGGACTCTCTTTCTGTGAGAAAATTTGCCCCGGTTCATAGCTGCAGTGTATATTTTCATGTGGACTGTCCTTTGTCAATAGGACAGCTGAGAGCCTTGGTGTTTTACCAGTAAAAGTTAAGGTTTTCACAGTAACTTCTAGACCAAATGTTACTCCATTTGTTCTTATTTTGCTGCAGATCTCCCAGAGTCCTTGAGCAGAGACTTTTACACAATACCTGACAATCCTTGCTCTCTCAAAAAGCCCTATCATGATAGAGCCCAAGCCATTTACCGTATAATCAATAAACCATGCTTCTAAATGCTTTTATACAATAACACATGACTACTTTGATTTCCTTGACTTTAGGAAATTGCACTACAAGGATTATTCCTCTACTGAAAGTGACTGTGCTCAGTCCAATATAGCAAATAATTTTGCCTTCAGTTGTTTTCTGTGTGTATGCACAGAGATCTAGTTATAAGCTATATATATAATGCGTTATGAGTTTTTATTCCATAACTTCTGAGATTATTTTTGTAAATGGTGACTCTCATGGGAGACTTAGAAAGAATGGTGATTCCTGTGTTATACAGAGCAGTCTATTTCATTGTGAAATGTCAGATCTCCTAATCTCTTTCATATGTGTGACAAAATGCATGTTAATGCTCTCAGGTTTTCTTCTTCTGTGTTCCTATGGGAAAACTGTTCTTGAAGATCAGTTCTTAAATGAATAAGAAACCTTCATCTAACTCCCAATTTAAACCAATTCCTGGCTAACTCATATTTTTTTTTTTTTTTCTTAGCAGTTGGCCTTCATCTTATGTGGCTCTTTTGCACTTATCCCCTTATGAGAACTCTGAGATTTTTGTAGAAGGCAGAAATGACCTGTTGTACTCAGGAGTAAAGATGGACATGAACACAGTTTTTCAGAGAGTGCATCAAAAACAAGAAGTATCTTGTGTAACTTCTTGTTTGACACCCCTTCCTCCCTTAAAAGACTAATTTGGTGAAGAGTGAAATGCTTTTCTTTTGTTATTTCACTTAAAACTATTTTAGCGAATCTTTCAGGTTTTTAAAGCAAAAAGTCAAAATGTTGGTGTTTTTGAAAACATCAAAACAAAATATTCCAACATTTCAGAAACAATTAATTTTAAAAGTGGCATGTTATTCCATTTTTTATGGACAGTTCAAATCTATAATTAGTTAATTTAGTACAAGTTATGAAACGCTTATCTGTGTTTAGAAATCTACCATAGCCAGAAGCTCCCTTTTCAGTGTGTGGTGCCAGTGAGTCTGAAAGTTAGGTGACTGGTGTTTCACAAGATATTTGTAGATACCTCACCATTACCTGCAAATGCTACTTTAGCAGCTAAGAAATTCCACCTGCACCAGCCAGCTCTGTAGGTTATTTGAGCTATGTTTTGATAGATTTTATTGAACAGAGAACTACAGAAAATGTGAAGTCTTGAGAATTTTTTTGAGTAAGCAGCTCTTGGTAATTTTCTGGTACATATGTGGACTTTCAGGCTGAAGGGATGAAAGGAAGTAAGGAAGCTAAATGTACTGTAGCCTGCTCCAGGTTCTGAGCAAGAGTGTCATGTGCTAAGGAAGATAGTGCTGTGCAAGCCTCTGTCAAAGTACTGTACACTTCAGGGAATTTTATATATGCATATGAATAAAAGGATGACTTTGGAGTTTTGCTTCAGAAAATGGCTTTGTAGTGCTTGCTGATATTTAATAATGCTCCATTTTTTCCTAATATCTGTGGACTCCAATTTATCCTGGCAGAGTCCTAATGTGGAGAGTTTTGCATGTTTGGAAGCAGGACATGGAATAGTTTTGCTCTGGGTAGGTCTAAGGTAGAGTTTAATGGTGTTATCTATCACAGCAGCACTTATGCCATCTTCTTTTGGGTTAGGTGTTATTAGAGGTGACACTGAAGTAATGTGAGAATTTCTTTTGTTTAGAGAAGACTTTGGTGATTACAAAAAAAAGAGAAAAAAAAAAAAGAAATTCAATTTCTTGAAAACAACACAGCCGATGTGGAAAATAAGGACTTTGGGAGATTCATGTTTTCCTTTGGAAATGCTTGTTACTGCAAAGCCTATGTGTATAGAGACTAACATGACAATTAACCTTGATTGGGTCAAATGCAATCTGCAGGAGTGATATGATTGCTCCTGAATACTTGCTGGTAATTTGTTTCATCGGAACATGCTGTATGTAGGGGCACTGGGGAAACCTCGCTGTGATTACGAGTCTCTCCAGCCTAATGTAGGCAAGACCTTGGCCCTTGGTGCAGTGCCAGGTAACTTGCTCCTACTCCCTGAACTGAAGAAAACAGGACTGAGTACAAGAAATTAGTCTGCATCTGGCACGTGACTAGATCTGTTTCTCCGCTGCTAGAAGCCTGGCTTTTGTGCTGTATAATACTTCTGACAGCAGGAAGATCAGACTTACAGAAGAGATATTTGTTAGGACTAGTGAGAAGTAGGCACTTAGCACTGACTGAAAGGCAGTACAGATAAAGATGCTGAATTTGAAAACCTCTGATAAAAACCACACTGAACAGTAGGAAGCATTTAACAATCACTGTGCTTAACTGCCCTGTCATCATTTACATAGAGAGTTGTTCAAAGGAGAGGATAGAATTACAATGGGGGAACCTGGCAAAATCCTGAAAGTTGCTCTTTTAGCTCCCAAGCAGAAACGCATCTGGAATGTATATTTCCACATTGTTCTCTACAAGGCTTTAATTCTGAATTCACATATGGTACTTAATTTGCATTTTTCATACAGACATTAATGCCTGGTGAACTTGAAAGGTCTAGAAAAGTATTCAAAGGCTTGGATACTTCCCAGAAATGTGTTCATGCTGTACTGGCCTGGAAATCTGGCATGAAATCTGCAGCTTGGATGCTGACTTGGGATTTTGATTCTTTCTTTGTGAGGTGTTTTAATAACAGAAGGCTTCTTCTCAGGCTTGTTGTATGTTTTAGGCTAGTTCTTATACCTGTGAATCATTTTGCTGTTGGTACCATTTTGATCACATTTCTAGCAGAGGCCAAATACAAGGGAATAGCAAGAACAGGGAGCTGCAGGGAACTAAACATCAGTGTACCTTGAAGGGAAGGCAGCAGATTTAGGGCTTGAAACTACCCTGGAAAAAAGCTGCTCTCTTGATTCTTAATCTAAGACAGAAGAAGCAGGTCCTGGCCATGACAAACTTGACACCAGGCATCCATCCAACTGCAGTGGTGGTCACAAGACTTGCGAGGAAGAAGATAAAAGAGCTAAAATGTTTAAATGAAAGATGCTGCGTTATTTTCAGAGGAATGCATGAGATCACCGGGATTTATTCTCTTATTGTGGGATTTATTCTCAACTGGACAGCCTTCTGGTCCAGTGCACAGTGCAATAACCTTGACCAGCAGCATGAAACTGCTAGATAATGTGGGAAGCTGCCTCTCCCTGGGGAAGACAATCAGATGCTAGGAAGATGTGACTGGCTGAAAGCAAGTCTTACTGTGTGTATCTTTCAGAGATAGGATGTAATCTTAGTTTCAGAAACCAAAACAAATCACAAAATCTCATGAGGAAACTCATTCTTCTCCTCTTTTATGAAGCAATAAATGATTTCAGATGAGAGGAGCAGTGTGATAGTTGATGGGAGATGCAGTAAGACTTCCTCCCCTCCTCCCATCATACCCCCATCCAGGGGCATTGAAGTGCAGAGAGTATTGTTCTGCTGCTTCTCTTTCCTTTTATCTCTGCAGCTGTGTTCCCCATCAGAAACCATCATGCTGCCAGAGCTACTCTTCAGAGTGAGGGTAGATGATTTGTTAACTGCTTGTCTTGGAGTAAACTACTTGGTCATGCGAGTTAGTATCTGACAAAAGAACAAAAGAAAGAAAGTAATTGGTAATTATTCCCTCTATGCCTTCCCTTCTCTCAATTTTAAAAAAAGATACTTTTACAGCAGTGCTGTGTACCTATTTAATCACTTACACCAGCTGATGAAATAAAAGCTCTTGTCCCTTGGCCCCTTGCAAATTATTCTTGTTAATTATTTTTTAATTATCCTTCCATCTTTGCTCCTGGTGCCACTTTCATAATTTCTACATCAGTGGGTGCAGACATGACAAATCTAAGGAGTTATCACAGAGAAGTATTGCTGCTGCTGTGCTGGCTCCAGAAGAGGAACACGAGGTGGACCGTGACCCTGTGGGACTCCCTCCGGGCTTACCGCCTCCTCTGCTTTGCTGTAGGTGAGGTGCACACGCACATCGACTCATGCTTAAGGACACACCTGCACGAGCGTGAGCATGCACTCATTGATTAGCTTGAGATTTACATTAGGGAGTTAATATCCGAGAGTTTTCAGGGTGGCTGACAGCATATTAATCAGACCCACGTTTAAACAGATGGGTACATTGTATCTCTCCCTAATCCAGATGGGGAACAAAAGATCCCCAGTGTGGAAGAAAAGATTGCAGATTGCAGTGCTCTGTGGTTGGTTTCCAAGGGATAAAAAGGCTGGATTCATTTTTGTTGTTGGAAGGATGCAGTGAAGATGTCAACATTTTGCAGTGCTATATACCTGCAAATTTACAGAACCTGTGTTCACAGAATATAGGCCCTGGCACAATTTGTCTGTCCCCCACACCTTCCCATTTTAAAAAATAGTGACAAAACTTGCTGGAAGAAAAACATGAGGCATAAGTGAAACCCTAAATGTGGATGTACAATTGAGGGAAAGGGAAGGAAATGGAAAATAATAAGGGTCTTTCCCCAGGGGCTAGAGATGTTAAAGGCAAAATATCTTCAGCATGTGTGACAAAAGCAAGTCATGAGGCAAAGAAATAACAATGCACAGTATTTGCATCAGAGTACTTATTTATTCCCTGAACTACATTTTTTCCTCCCCTAGACAAGTTACTTGCAAACAGATGTTATATTTCACTGGTGTTCCTCAGAATTAGTTGGCAGGTGGTTTATGCAAGGAAGTTCAACCTCTGGTCTGTCTGCAGTGATTCACCACCAATGTTTACCTGAGGCCTGGGCTTGCTATATGTGAGCCATATTTTATGCAGAGCTTGATGGTTTTGTTGTTTGATAAGCACTTTCACAATTTAGCTCATGATGACCACAAGGTGCCATCCCTTTTCTGTTTGCATGGAGATTGCTTAGATCGGCAAATTTTACATCAGTATATTTCCTATGTTGCCTTTTAACAAACAGTTTTGCAGAGGATGCTTTGCCTTTCTCCATTTTCCAAGGACCAAATTCTAGAGGACACTTTGCATGACATTTTTCATAACCACAATAACTACTTTCCTTGGCACCTTATAAACACAAACTGGGATAAACCAAAATACTTTTAGTCTTACAGCTGACATTTTTGTGTTAGGTTTTCATGGAGGTCCCAGGTTATTTATATTGTCCTTACAGTGCCTTTGGAGGCCATGAAAGCATCACATCAGCTTCTTTTAGCTGGAGGAGTAAAGTCTCAGAAGCAACAGTTTGAAGTGAGCAGAGCTGCCTGCTGCCTGTTAACCATTACATGGTGCACATCTGTGAAGGTCTGGCTAACTTCATACTGTGATATGAGGTGGATTGGGTGCTGCAGCACCGTAATCCATCAGGACACTGATTACAGTTTTTTTGCTATGCCCTTGGTCATCTCTGGTTATTTTCCTGGTTAAAAGTTCTTAGTGAGGTATCTCCATGTGCCTGTACCTAGGAGATCTATACCTAGATCTGCCTATTAAATGGATAAAATGGCCAGGCTCAAAGAGTTGTGGTGAATGGAGTTAAATCCGGTTGGTGGCCGGTCACGAGTGATGTCTCCCAGGGCTCGGTTTTGGGGCCACTCCTGTTTAACATCTTTATTGATGATCTAGATGAGGGGATCGAGGGCACCCTCAGTAAGTTTGCAGATGACACCAAGTTGGGTGGGAGTGTTGATCTGCTCAAGGGTAGGGAGGCTCTGCAGAGAGACCTGGACAGGCTGGAGCAATGGGCTAAGGCCAACTGGATGAGTTTCAATAAGGCCAAATGCCGGGTGCTGCACTTGGGCCACAACAACCCCCAGCAGCGCTACAGGCTTGGGGAGGAGTGGCTGGAGAGCTGCCAGTCAGAGAGGGACCTGGGGGTGTTGATTGACAGCCGGCTGAACATGAGCCAGCAGTGTGCCCAGGTGGCCAAGAAGGCCAAAGGTATCCTGGCTTGCATCAGAAATAGCATGGCCAGCAAGGACAGGGAAGTGATCTTACCCCTGTACTCAGCACTGGTGAGGCTGCACCTCAATTACTGTATTCAGTTTTGGGCCCCTCACTACAAAAAGGACATTGAATTACTCGAGCGTGTCCAACGAAGAGCAACGAAGCTGGTGAAGGGTCTGGAGCACATGTTGTACGAGGAGCGGCTGAGGGAACTGGGGTTGTTTAGTCTGGAGAAGAGGAGGCTGAGGGGAGACCTCTACAACTACCTGAAAGGAATCACAGAATCACAGAATTGTCTAGATTGGAAAAGACCTTGAAGATCATCCAGTCCAACCATCAACCCGACATTAACAGTTCCCAACTACACCAGATCCCTCAGCACTAAGTCAACCCCACTCCCAAACACCTCCAGGGATGGGGACTCCACCACTTCCCTGGGCAGCCCATTCCAACACCTAACAACCCGTTCTGTAAAGAAATGCTTCCTAATATCCAGTCTAAACCTTCCCTGGCGCAACTTGCGGCCATTCCCTCTTGTCCTATCGCTTGTTACTTGGTTAAAGAGACTCATCCCAGCCCTCTGCAACTTGTTCTGGAGCACACGTCGTACGAGGAGTGGCTGAGGGAGCTGGGGTTGTTTCGGCTGGAGAAGAGGAGGCTGAGAGGAGACCTCATCACCCTCTACAACTACCTGAAAGGAGGTTGCAGAGAACTGGGGATGAGCCTCTTTAACCAAGTAACAAGCGATAGGACAAGAGGTAATGGCCTCAAGTTGCGCCAGGGAAGGTTTACACTGGATATTAGGCAGCATTTCTTTACAGAATGGGTTGTTAGGTGTTGGAATGGGCTGCCCAGGGAAGTGGTGGAGTCCCCATCCCTGGAGGTGTTTAAGAGTTGGGTTGACATAGCGCTTAAGGATATGGTGTAGTTGGGAACAGTCAGTGCTAGGTTAATGGTTGGACTAGATGATCTTCAAGGTCTTTTCCAACCTAAATGATTCTGTGATTCTGTCAAAATATTTCTTAAATATTGGCAACCAGTCAGAGTTTACAACTGTGTGGGTTTTCTTGCTGCTATGAAGGATAAAGAGTTCCCTCTGTCTTTTCAAATTTGTACTCTCAGAGTTCACATTTGTCACAAAACTTAGTCACAGAGTCATTTCTCTCAGGAAAATCCCAGGGGCCAGTCCTAACATTAAAAAATACAATGATGAGGAATTGGCAATGTTTAGACTTCCAGGTGGAAACCGGTTTGAAGATTCAAAATTGGGCAGAGTCATGGCTAGTTTCCAGAAAGAAAGAGAGAACAGTGATTATGAAGAGCAGAGAGGAGGCAATAAAAAGGTGAGGAGGTGAACACAACACACGAGTTCCAGGAAAACCTATTACTTAATTCTGACATGGTGTAATAAACCAAACTCTCATGGATTGGCAAGAGAGTGGTTAGAGCACACACAGTACAAAAGAAACAGAAGAATGAAATGTGTAATAAGGTAGGTATATAAAGAAAGACTGTAATTATAAGTGACTTCAGATTCTTATGTTTTTTGTTGCTTTTATAACAATATGTAATGAATGAAATGCGGATGAGGAATTTAGCTAACAAATGTTTCTTGCATAGCTGCTATGCCAGCAATTCAACCTACCTGTGATACAAAACCAGGTCTGGTCTAGATTCATGATCAGAATATTTTAAATCCAATTAACTAAGTCACAGATTCTGATGTAATTACTGTTGATACTTCCTGATATTAAAGGATGTGTACAAGACCAAGATGCATGGCTCAATATAGAGCTTAACTCTCTAGAGGAGAAACAAGACATATGGAAACAGTTGAATAATTTTGGAATTCATTATTTATTTAGAATGTACACAGTCAAATTTTTTCTTGGGATAAAGCCACTGTTGTCAGTTTAATTACATTGGGAGTAAATGTGACCCCCTCCCCCAAGCCTTCTGTAAGCGAACAGTTTCTAATAAAGTTGTAACAGATCAATCATGGAAAGGTCTTGGCAGAAAAATCGGTAGGTAGGTAATAAAAAAGATAAAGGACACTGAAATGAATAGAGTGACATGCTGTGAGATATTAGCTTTATGAAGACAACTTTGTCCAATAAAAAAAGTTAGGTAGTGGCATGAAACAGGAACAAGAAGACTTCTACTACTGCCAAAAATGCTTGGTGCTGTTTCTGAGTAGTGGGAATGGCAAATGCTTTCAGAGAGAGATGCTCTTTTAGCATCAGAGTTGCTTAAATCAAATTAAATGGACATGTTGATTATGCAAAATTTAAGGATTGCACATCTATCAAAAAGGTGATGGTTGGACTTGCATTTAAAGTGCTGAGCTGAGGTCCACATAACATGTTTCCAGTTTGGAGCTACAGCATAGGTCAGTCAGTGCTCTGTGCTCTCCACAGCAGACCCTACTTACCTCATGCCTGCCGTTGCGCAGTGAGCAGTGTTGTGCTGTGACTTGAATATGCTGAGAGCAGGAAAATGCCAAATAAAGTCAAGATTAGATTAGCTGTATGAACTGCTAGGTTTGGTTTGAAAGCACTTAGTCTGCAGGGATTTGTGTGAGCTTTTTGCTGGCTGTGGAAGAGCATGTTGTCCTTGTGATGGATTCCACACAGTCCGTGATGTTCTAGCTGGGCTGTGTATGTGGGCAGAGCAGAATACACCCCATTTTCCTGGAAGACAGCTGAGAAAATTTTTCTTACACAAGTACTCACTTTGTTTGTTTGCAGCTGTGCTTGTCTGCAACTCACCACATTTATTCTGTCCCCTGCATCTCCCTGTTGTTTTCCCCTCCAGCTCCTTCTTTTTCTTCCTGCAGTTTCCCTTTCCCTGTCACCATTGCTATCATCACTGTCCTCTTGCACTGCTTTCCTTTGCCTTGTGTCCATCTAGTTTCCTTCTCTTCCATTCTCCAGAAGTTCCCTCACTCATTCAAAATGAATAGGTCAATCCCCTCCATCATCTCCTGTCTGCTTCTTAGTGGGTCTGAGATCTCAGCTCTGTTGTTTGGAAGGTTACCCAATTGCTTTTACACCTCTTTTCATAGTTTTCCCACTGTATTAAACCACATCAGGGGATGCTGGGCTTACTCCCTCCCAATCTTCACTCTGAGGAACTGCTTCCTCCTTTTCCTACTCCTTTGCTTCCTCTGAGCAGCACTACTTATGATTTTTCCTCATTACTCCCTTCTACCTGGTGCTACCAACAGTTCACCCAGCTCTTCCTAATCAGTTTTCCATCCTAAATTCAGTTTTGGCCCCTCCCTCTCCACATTGTAACTGAGTTTAGGGCCGACATAGCGCTTAGGGATATGGTGTAGTTGGGAACTGTCAGTGTTAGGTTAATGGTTGGACTAGATGATCTTCAAGGTCCTTTCCAACCTAGATGATTCTGTGATTCTGTGACTATTTTCATAACCAACCTCTACACCGGTAAAGCGGGGTTTTGGATGAAACTCCTGTCTCACGGTATTTGCCTTCCAAGTTTGTTTCAAAGCTGTTTCTAAGTCATCAAAAAGGATGCATAATATATATGAAGACCTATTTCATTCCTTTTCTACAGAATAACTGTAGGATGAAGCTTTAAAAAAATCAGTAGACAATGGTATTCTAAAAACCCTGCGTATGGAAAGTGGAAAATTAGGTTAGTTATTCTTCTATTTTTTTAGGCATAATCCTGAATGCTGTGGTTATTTTTTTTTTCTTTTTAATTTTGTACTGTTGTATCTGCCTTGCCAAGGTGTCCAGACTGTTATTATTACTGTAATCTGAAATGCAGCCAGGTTACAGTGGTACTTTTTCCTTCAAACAATGCATTCTGACACAGTACACTCTGCCCACTGTGCTGCTGCTGTTTGATAATCTGAAAATGGTCTTTCTGGAATTACGATGAATGAATGTGAGAAATGATGGGAGGACTATAGCTTCAATCTCAAGGGAATTAACTTGCTTTTAGGAAAGATGAGTGTACCACCTAATAGTATGTCATCTTTAGGAACCACACAATTGAAAAAAATTCCTTCTTACTTCTGAACACCCAAGACCCAACTTTTAAAAAAGTATTTTCCTCCACAAAACCTTTGTTTCTCCCTAAATTCCTAATTCAGTGAAATGGATGAGATACCCAAATATGTGCAACGGGTGTCATTACTAATACTTAGGAAAAAATAATTGAAACATAAAAGCTAAATTCTTATCCTCCTTGCATTGATATAAATTGAGAATAGCCCTATTGATTCAAACAAAGTTGTTCTGTATTGTGTTGGAATAAATGAGTTGTATTTGAATTCTTATTTGCTAAAGAGAAGAGGGAGATACCCAGGACTTCCAGTTGTTCAATTGGTTTTGGTTTTGTTTTTAATAGGAGTTTTCATCTCTCCATAGCCCATTTTTAGTGTTGCTCTTTCAGTGTAGTCTTAATGGTAAGTTTGTAACATTTATGTTCATTTGCATGACAGGGAGCTGAACTGCCACAAGAAAGCATTATATTTTTGGAGGAGGATTAACAGGAGAAGAAGCTGGGTCGTAGGAAAGGAAATCACTTGTTCAAATTGTCTCAGATATCAGAAAATGAGATTAAAAAAATTGTGGTGAACACATTATTCTTTGTACAAATGTTCTCTTCCCACACCTCAGGTTTTTTTTCTGCTGTCAGTCTCTCTTTTATTTCAGAATAATGCAATGAAGTCTTTGCAGATTTATATACTGACTTAACCCTTCAGAAGTGAATTGCCAACACACAAGTAGAACTTGATTGTAAAGAATAAAGCCTATTTAAGTCCTGATTTAACAATGAATTTAAATATGGGCCTATTAGATTGTCTGAGACCTTAAAAAAACAGATTGCTGACAGAAAAAATACAGTTTTTGTGAGGCTAAGTTATATTTCCAAGCCCATTTTCACCCATTTCATGATGACTGAGTAAAAAATGTAAGTATAGGTCTAATTTTAAATGTATGTTTTCAGTCAGTTAAACTAATCATGATGTTAATAACCTGGATGAATTAAGGATAAATACAGAACTCCTGTTTTCCTGAAAAATCTTTTTTTTGACTTCTAAGACAAATGGAGAACTTTTCACCAGTGTCAGCTTTGCAGGCAGGTGCCCATTTTCATGTTTATTATCTAACTTCTTTTGAATCAACTGCTTTGTCTGTATTCAGCCTCTTGAACATTGTTTTTGTTTGTAAGGGGAAGGGAAAGTCAGGTGATTTCTTGATATAACCATAATTTACAAAACCCTGATCATCCTAATCAGTAGAGCTGTGTAACAGAATAGTTTTCTTGCTTAATAATACAAGTCCTCCTTTTTCTTTTTGTATCTTCTACTTCTTCTCTCTCTCTCTGTGTCTCTTCTGCAGCCTGCTTTCTGTTAAAAAATCCTTTAGTTTTGTTTCTGGATGCCACAAATGCATCTCTGCTTTCTGCTTCTACTTCTCAGACCTTCTGCTTCTCTCTGTGTTTATGCATCTGGCATTTTAGGCTTTGGTTTTGTAATGACAGCTTCCATAAAGAGCAATCAGATTTCTGAATTTGCAGTATGTCCACAGTGAATATGCCTGTTTCTTCTTCCATGTAGCTCAGTTTCTGACTAGTGACTGGCTTTATGGGCAGTAGCAACCACTGCTTTAACTCTGAGAGAATATTTATTTGCCTCTCACGTTTCTCCCAAATAACTAATCCTTCCAAGAATAGGGGTATATGATCCATCCCTAGGTGTAACAATTACATATCTTCAATGTGTCTGTTACATTACAAATGGGAAAGCTTTGTACCCAAACTGTAAAATGATATAATCATGATAAATATTGCTAGAAGGGTCCTTGAGAGGTCCTATGGTCCATCCTTCTATTGAGACAGATTCAGTTATACCAAGAGCCTTTCTCATAGATGTTTGCATACTCTGTTCTTAAAAGCATCCCAGTCAAGTGGGTCAATCACCTTCCTAAGTGCTTCTCTGTTCTATTGCCTAATTATCCTTCTAATTATAGAGATTTTTTTCCCTCCTCATGTTTACCTTACATCTTCTTTCCTTAATTTAAACTCATTTCTTATTTTCCTTTCACCAGTGAACACAAAGAACATTTATCTTTTAAACATCTGAAAATTGTTACAATGTCTTTTTTAATCCTTGATTTAGTAAACTGGATGTCAGTTTTTCCAATTTTTCTTTGGGTTTTCTACACTTTTGATTTTTACTTTTTTGTTTGTTTTGTGTTTTTTTGTTTTGTTTTGTTTTGTTGTTCTCTTTGGACCCTTTCTGGTTAGTTTCTTTCCCGAGGTTTAGTAGCCAAAAAGACACAATTATGTATCGGCTGAGCTGTAGCCTTTCTGAGGCTTGCATGAACGAAGCTCCATTTTACAAATAAGTGATCTGACAGGGTAGTGAAATGAAAATGTTGAGTCTGGGCAGTTCCTGAACCTTTTAATTCTGTGGGCCCTTTTTGACAGTGTTTCTATTTAGATGGCAATTCTTCATTTCATAATTATGCACCTCATTGTTCCTGTGTTAGACTAATGGTTTGCACTACTCTTTATTGAAATGCATGTTTTATATGTTTTTACACCAATGACTTTTAATGACTTAACATTTGAAAGTATTTACAGTTCCCTATTCCTCCATTATTTTTCTACCCAGGTATGTGAACTCAAAAGCACAGGATGAACTGAACAAGAGGCTTGAAAGATTCTGAATTTTATGAGAGATGAGTCTATTAAATTACCAATGTAGAATCATAATTTCCTGATACTTGTTATTGGAAAAAAGTTTGGCTTGGGCAAGCATTAAACTAGATGCAGACCAAAATCTTATTCAGCACACTAAGGCACCTGGCCATTACATCATTCATGCAATGAATCATGATTTATTGAACGAGTTGAGTTTCTTAATCTCACAGAAAGTCATCTTTCAGGTCTGTCCCTTGCCTAAATTAATCAGTCTTCAACTCTAAGGAAGCAGAGTTCCCTGTCTGTGTTCCTGGTTTCTTTTCTTCTTAAATGGCAGTGAAGTTACATCTTCTAGCAAGATGGAGCTGTAAGTACAAATTTCCTTGTACGTGGTTCACATGGTACCTTGGGTGTTGGCCATTTTGACACAAACCACTCTTCACTACCTAGCAGATGTTATTGTGCTCTTCAAAAACCTGCTAGTGTGCCTGCCAGTGTCACCTGCCCGGGATCAGAATCTGGCCTTTCATCTCTGTTTACTGGAAAGCTGCAGTGTCGTTTTGTTTTCTAGGACCAGTTTGTATCAGTTCTTTATTCAGTCCTACTGTTTTGAAGTGGAAAATTCCATCCTGGTATAGAAAAATTAATAAAAGGCTTAGTTTCCATGTGATCAGTGGGAAAGTATTTTATATTTTGGCTATGGATTTTACGTGTGGCTAGAAAACAGCTTTTATCCCATTTCCTTTGTACTGGAGGATTTTCCATGTGTATTTCAACTCCTCTTCTGGACACAAAGCTTCTAGTAATTCCTGTAAGGGTACCTACAATTTTTGGAGATAATTTTCAGTGATGACAGGTATATTTAAACATCTGTGGAGTCTTGGAATCTCAGCTGCTGTGTATTTTGCTTCCACAGTTTGGGTTTTTTATTAACAAAACCGACAGACCTGTCAGATATCAAAGTTCTCTAGACTATTTACTGAAATATGTTTAGAAACAAATGTAGTAAATCTTGAATTTTCTGGTTTGCTATGTAAGTTGATCATGTGTTTCAGCATAAAAATTGTCTTTGTTCTTGAATGTTGAAGGAACTGGTTATAAAACAAAACCCAAAAGAGCTTACTGTAACAACAAAAAAGCTTACTGTAACAACAAAAGAGCTTAGTGTAACAACATAACACAACCCAAAACAGGAAAACCTTGCTCAGGGGTTCAATGTAGATGCTGTCACCTCAGTTGCCAAACAGGGGTCATAATGAATTGAACTTATCTATTGCAAATCAGATACTGCTGATCAGATTCTCTTTTCAATGACTACACAGCACTACTCTGTATGTGTATCATGAATGTGTAATTTATATCTTAGAATAGTACCTGTCTGACAGACATTACTTTGTGTATTTATACTACACTATATTTTAAGATCAACAATGCCAGAGTGGAAGATGTTTCCCCTGGAGTAGCATCACTACCTCCACTACGCAGAACAAGTAACATCAAGCACCTGGAGACAACTTTACATCTCCTTTAATAAATAAAAAGTTTGAATCTGAAGTTGGGTAACATTTTGCCTTGAAGACTTTTCATAGATGGATTTTTCTCCCTGCCTAAAAGACAAGTCAGTAAAGATTTATTATAACTTCTCTCAAGAGATCTCCCACTTCTGTAACTCACTTCCTTAAAGAGATAGACACAGGAATAATAGCTATATTCTGCACAGGAGGTTTGGAAAATGATTGCCAATTTCTGAATTATTATCATGCATTGGATTTGAATGTATCTTTAGATACTAACCCCTTTACTGCCACATTACTTTTTATGCCAGAGGTCACCTCTAACTCTTTCAGTAAGATAATGATTTTTGTCTTAAGTAAGATCTTTGTGGGGTTTTATAGTCACTTTCTAAATTCAATTGCTCATAGCAGTGCATTTATGTAAAGCAGAGCTTTAGTAGGAGGTGATACAATGCATACAAGAAGGCTATGGGATTGAATGGGGACTTTCTGGGGTGAACAGAACCTCATTCCTGGTACATGCGGTCCAGGATGCCCTGTCAGGCAGAGCCTGGTAAAAAAGGCAGAAAGAACAGGCAGGTCCCTGCTGTGGGGCAGTAAGCAAATGTTATTTCATTCAATCTCTTTATATGAACAAGATGCTTGAATATTACTGACAGGTTTCATCTTTTCCTTCCTTAGTTTTCTGCAAGGAACACACAAGTGCTTACCTACAAGGAGAAGAGCTGCATCCCCATTCTCTGTGCTATAGAAAGATCATGAAAACATTCCTCATGTATTGCATGAAGGCTTGCACTCCATTCATGTATCTTGGGACCACTGACTTTTTTTCAGCATGGTTTACATTATGTAAGAGTTTCTACAACACAGTCTCAGTGCAGGGGACAGTGCACCTCTGGGTAAAAGTCCAAGTGAAAGAAATCATCCTATGTTCCTCCTCCTCTTTGGGCACCTTCTGCATTCAAACCTATTTGTCATAGTTACTTCATCTTGGATCTTTGTTGTTCTTACTTCACCCTATGTCCTTCTAGTCTTTACTGGCCTCTATCTGCATGACTGCATCTTTAGACTGAAAAATTCAGTCTTACTTTTTTTTGCAGGTGGGGACAACAGTGGTTTTATTGTCGTGAATTAAATGACATAACTGAACAGTGACTCGTTGGTGCACCAGAAACCTGCTTTCAATTTAATTAATATTCTCCTCCTTCCTGTTTTCTGTTGCTTGGTCTTTATTCTCACACTTCTGGCTTCATCCCAGAATTATTCATGCTCCTTTCTTGTGAGTACTCCTCTCTTGCCCCTCGCCATACCCAAGGTTCACATGAAACCTCTGAGGAGCTGAAGGCCATCCATAGGGACTCTAACTGGGATCTTCACAGAGGAAAGGCTGCTAGTGGTTTGCTTTTCCTTCTGTCTGTTCCCCAGCTTAGTATGTGCAGGCAAATGTCATGCTCTGCTGACTGGCTGACAGTTGGGTGCAGGAGCTGGTGAGGCACTGTGAGGGACATGGAGCTGGGCTGGTAGAAGTCTCAGCATTTTATTTTAAAAGGGCATTCAACAGGGACTTGTGTCAGGATGGCTAGGGCATCAGTATCTCCCTTGTAAACCAGAAAATGGGAAGGGCTAGTGGTCATAATAATCAAGAGGACAGAGTTGGAGCTTAAGATGGTTGCCAGATTTTCTTAGCTATTAATGAAACGGATTAAGATGCTGTTGCTTAAATGATAGTTCTTGTTTCTATAAATGATTTTTGTCCTAAAGGTTGTTAGCTCTCGTGTTCTCTTTCTTTCTTTCTGTAGTATGTCTGTGTGTGTAATATGTATTTACAGACTGTGTTTATATTTAACAGACTTTTCTAGAGGAAATAAGCATGACATATTCACAAGAAATTGCAAAGTATTCACAGCCAACACTAAATGTGAGAAACACTGGCTCTGGTGAATAATTACGGTCAACTTCAAACCTGTTGCTTGAAAGATATAAAGTGAGGAAAGAGCATCTTGAGCAAACCATATACTGTGTCATGGCAACATGACTCAGAGCTGAGATGGTGAGCAAGATGGCGAGGGGAAAAGGTTTTCTTAAGCAGAAGTTGTGTTGCAGCCTTATGATTATTCACTTATGTCTCCTTCTGACTTACCTCCTACTCACCCTGTGCTGCCAGCCATGAAGTTTGGCTTGCAGGCAACGTTGGCAGCATCTCTTGCCTGGAGATTGTACTTGTCTGAACAGACTGACTCTGACTAAGATACATGCCCCATAGAGAGGTCATCTGGGAACAACTGGTCTGTCTTGCTCCAAATTGCTCCTAAAGAGTGTGTAAGGCTCCCTAAGGGGGAGGACACTGGTCAGCATACAGATTGCAAAGAAAAGAACCTCATCCGAACTGAGAGCTGTCCTCTAGACAGACACCTATGAAAGATATCTATGTGTGTTCTGCTTCCTAATATCTAAGTGAAGGCATTATCTTTACTGTCTTTATCCTTCTGAAAACCTTTTGGTTTACTAAGTGTCTTGCATTCCCCAAGGGATGGAGAACTAGCATCCCCACAGTAGGGCTATTGAGCTTGAACGGGACTTTTAATGCTGTCCTCTGTGTGGGTGGCTCTTTCTAACAGTGCCAGTAAATGTTCCTAGTGGTCATGACTCTGCAAAGCTTCCTAGCATGGATGTCCACAACATCCTGAGTCCTTTGAACTGAAAGCGTTTAAATTAATATTGATGTGTGCTGTCCATTTTTGCATTTTCCAAACAAGTTCCTGGTAACTGGTGTGATTACTGTTTTGTGCTGTCTTTCCTGTACTGGTCTGCAGTTGTCCCACCTGCCACCAGTGCAGTGGAAAAGAATAGCCTTCAAGACCTTTTGCTACATTTATCTATTAACTTAGTTAAAATAAAACTTTTACTATTGTAGCTGTTGATGTTTGACTGTAGCACACCCAGCATTGGCAGAAAGGCTCTCCAGTTGAATAAATTGTGTTTTATCCTTTACAGTTGACTGGAGTTTCCAAGACTTTGTGTCTCATGCAAAAATTGTTTTCTAGTCAGCTGTGCTTGAGATTTGCTTCTGACATTTCTTAAACAAGTAGGAATGAAATGGGCTAGCAGTAGTAACTTTTATATGCCCAGCAATGGGTATGCTTACAATGTGAATAATGAAATATTACTAGGAGGTAAGGATATTGTTCATCAGGAAAGTTCACTGAGAAATATGTTGAGTGATGGGCTGAGTGCTGAATGTGTTGGACTTATTGTATGTGGGCAAATGTTATGACAGTAGCTTAAATCAGGGAAAATATGGTATGGTGCAGCATAACCTAAATCTTGGAATCCAGCATTATGGATTGGCTCCAAAAAAGCTGACTCATTCTTTGTGCCTCTGGCAGATTCATGCTGCTTGACTGTGTGTACCTATTGCTCATGAGGCAGGATTTGGTCTGTGGGCTGGTGAGTAAAATTTACAGCATTTCCAGAAACCTGAAAGTGAGGAATGAATCTTTAAACAAGCATATGTTGCACGTTGTACCAACAGCAACCATTTGTTAAGGCTACAAAACCAGTGCATTGCAGATGTTTCTCAGTCTCACCTGAAACCTGGCAAACTGCAGAAATATTTGTGCCTGTGTACCAAAAGAACAAATAGAGTGGGTCTTGCAAGCTTATAGGTTATTCTGGAGTGTAAACCAAAGTTGGATCACTGCACAGTAATATCACTTCAATTACAAAAGTCGTGTTACTTTAGAGTCTATAAGATCATTGCTACATTTTATAATCTCTACTTTCACCTAACCCCAGGCAGTTGAAATTAAGTGAGGGTTACAATAAAGGTTAAGGCTACTGGATTTCCCTCATCACTTTAACTTTAAAACAACACTCAGCTAAATTGGCATAGTATTCTCCCGGGACCTAAATAACGTAGTATTCAACTGCTAGCAAGATAGCTTATTAAAAAAACCCCCAATCATTGAAGGGTTCATTCTTAGATCAGCAGAGGCATGCAGAAAACCTATCTGAGCTAATAGATTTGCAGGCACAAGACTGATTCCTTACACTGAATTGTGTGTAAGCATGATCAGATTTCTTCATACTGAATATCCGCAACTTTTCTGAAAGTCAGTAGAAGATGTAGTTTACATGCATGGTGCACATTACAGATATACATCCATACACTCAGGAAGACTCACACCCCATGTGCCCCTCCTGGAGGTGCTGAATATGCATACCCTTTGTCTGCAATGGAAATGGAGGGTGCTTGGTTTTTAGCTAAATGGAGTTAATAAGCAATGAAAGGAGATATTTTTAGCTCCATGAGCTTTGCTCATTAAATGCAGAGATGGGTACCATGAATTGAGGTATAAAATGTTAACCTTGCAGAAAGTGAATTGCCTTGGACTTTACACACAGAATTTAATACAAGATATTTTAAAGAGAGAATATGTATATATCTGTCTCTATATACATATATAGAAATAGAGAAAAATTATATCCCTCTATGTAAAATGAGAAATAATTCTCACTGAAATTGTTTTGTTTCATGAGCAACTTATATAGCTATCATTTTTTTTTTCCTTTTTATTGCTTATTATTTGGACTGTAGACTCCATTAATAGGTAGCTTTCTTGCACTGGTAGGTCCTCAGATGTATATTAAGAGACCATTTATGTCTTCCAGAAGGTTATTGTGTGTGCATCCTGCTGAATTCTCCAGGATTTACTGTAGGGAGGTGAGTTGTGTTTGTTTTTAGAGAAACTAGTTCGATAAAAATGAAAGCCTCTGTTGAGGCAGCAACTGTTTTATGATATAATCAAGCACCAAATTCAGAGCAACAGAAACTAGTGCCTTCTTGTAACACTTGTTAATTTTGTGCTGAATAATTATGATTCAAATCCTTTTTTCTTGTCAAAAGTAACCCAGATATACTGGACTGAAGTATAGAATACGTGCTAGGTGAGCAAGTTGTCATTATATGGACTGGAATATGTAGCATTATCTTCCTGGCCTGCAACCTATGATGCATATAAGTAAATTTACATTCCTGAGTAGCTCTATTAACTTTAGACATGAATGTATATTTTCAGCAAATTCTCTGGTATACTCTTGCATATAGAATTATTCATATATACAAATTTCTGAAAGGCTCCTAATGTTTGTAGCACCAGGATATGGATCACAGCCCTTCTAAACAGTAAGCGTGTCAATTTTTAGAAGAATTTTTAGGTCACATCTAGTTTAAATAATAAATAATTATTAATTTCATCTTTTGCTGACTCGTATTTAGACCTATAAACAAGTTGCTACATGGAGTGTAGGACTTTTTCATTTTTCAGGGGAAGGAAATTGATTTTAGGGCTAAAAGGACCTAAAATAAATGAACAGAGCTTAAAAAAGCAGTAGTCAAATATGTTATATAGGCCAACAAAAATTTAATTGGCACAGAACACCGATCGGAACTGTTTTTCGAGTCCATCACATATGATGTAAATTGAGTATCAACAGATTCAAAAAAGAATTTGGGAAGCAATTTTTAAAGCTGAGAAAAATAAAAGTACAAAATATCCCACCAGGCACTAGAATCAAGCCAAAAACTTTGGTATTGTCTGGTATGGGAAAAAGCAGCACTAAAAGAATGAGTCTCAGTAGATTGTGGACACCTTGTGTATTGCCTTGAAATAGTCCATTTTGCAGACATTGTAATATATGTCAGGTTATGATGATTTCTTTAAGCAATTATATTTTAGATGCAAGACATAGTGATTTTTTTTCTTTTCAGAGGACAAATATGAAGGTTCGTAATAGTCCAGTCCCTATAAAAATGTCAATTTTCACAAGCATTTAAAACATCATCCAAAACCAGAGTCTGAACATAAACTATAAAGCGTCTAATATGGGATCACTAAGCACATGTTTTTATGAGCCATTAAGTATTAGCTTGGGATGAAAAGTTTTCTGAAAACACTTTCATTTCCTCAAAGCAGGAAGAGTCGAGGCAATTATCTTGTCTCAACTTTAGAAAACAGCTTCTTCAAAGTGTGCTATTTCTCCACAGCTCCTGCAACTGAAACTTTTGCAATTGCTTTAATTTGTCCTATATGTGTGACTGTCTGAGACAAACGCATGAATGATGAGCATCTTAACAAGTAAGAGACCCTTTCAATTTAAGATCTAATCAGGCCCTTTAGATGGGGTGGACTCTAAGACAGTACTATCAGAAGCTTTTAGTATACAGGGATTTCTTCATTGAAGAGTGACTTGGGGTCAGTGGTGAGAATGGCTCTAAATCCATCCTGCTCTTGGAAGGACCCTGAACACAGGTGATTTGAGTGTTTGGTGGGAAGAGCTTTAGCCCACGTGCAGGCACACTTAATCAAAAAGGGTTTCTCTACTGGTGTGGGTTCTGCGCTCTGGCTTTTTGCACCTTTCCACTTTTCCTACTTACTAGCTTTCCCTGTGTCTAGATATAGTAGGTGAGAGGTAGCCAGTCAGAAGAAGCTTGGAAACTGCCTAATAGGAAAACTATGTACATTTTACTAAAGATGATTTCCCAATTATTTATTATTCTTGATGCCTGGTATAATAACATTAAGCCAGTACTCAGGCATTTCTGAATGTGGGCCATTTGAATCTGGATCTGGAAAGCAGACATCATTTCATCACAGGACCATTTCCGAGGAACTGCATTATCAGAAATGTTTTTTCTAGGGATCATACATAATTTGTGAGTTACTCAGCTAATCAGAAGAGTTTTTCTAAGACTGTAACTATTTGCATCCCACAATGGTAATTTGTTCTTCCCCAGTTGATTTGGTCTGTAGTCTTACAGTGCTTGTGCTCACTCTCATTCATTCATCCTGCATTATAGGCCCATTTCTGAAGGACGCTGAGTACCTGTGGTTTGATTGAAAGTTATTGCATCTCTCAAGAGTAAATTTAATTTGAGTGATACCCCCTGTAATCCAGTGTGATATGATGCATTAGAAAATAAAGCAATAACAGAGTATCTACAAGCCATTTTTTCAAACTTATTTGAGGAAAAGAAATCTTAGCAGAGAAAGCCATTGAAATAAACTGCTTTTTATTCTTTAACTAATAGAGAAGTTCCCTGAATCTTGGAAAAAAAGAAAAACAAATGAGGCATTGATCATAAACAGCCTTCTGTCAGCTTTTAACAACTGGGATTGGCGGTTTGGTACCAACATTATTTCAGGTAAATGAGAAGGCAGAACTGTAAACAAAGGAAAATATTCAATCCCCCAAGTGAAACGTGGGCTGATGCATAGTATTTATTGTTTAGTACATCCTCATTAATCCATTCTGTTAATTTTTTTTAACACTAAGAAAGAATATTGATGCAACATTTCTCTGCTTTTTCTAAGTATTCTATTTGAGACTTTACTCACTAACATATATTTTTCTTTCCAAAGAGCTCATGTAGTTTTTACTTGGACCATGCCATGGAAAAGAATCAATGCATTTCTTAAACTATTAACAAATCCTTTAAATGATGAAAACCTACTGAACTCAGCAGGAAACATAATCCAGCACTTACACAGCAGCAGCAACCTGGATTTTTTCTGTTTTGGATTCAGTGGAAGAGTGGTGGTTATTGTAATTATGTCTTTGAAGAAATACTTAATGACGTTTACCTGCTTCTGACATACCTGAAGACTTCACAGAGTTAATCACCTGATCCTAAAAAACCCCTGTGTACTCCAATCATATTTATCAAAACATTTTTTATTATGTACTGGTGTTGTTTTGGCCAGTAGAGTTTGTAGAAAAAAGTCATATTAGTTATGAAAGGAGCACTATTTAGAGCTTAGTGTAAAGATTCAGTAGAAAGGCTTACAATGGTGTCCATAATTTTGGAGATTTATGACTCAACTCAGTCAAGTTGAAGCACTGACAGAACTTCCTTTGTTCTCAACATGATCCAGCCCATGTGACTCTTTTCAGTTTACACCTGGACTGGTAGAAAATTATTATTATGAAATCTTTATTGTAAAGATGTTGTATACATGATGTTTACTGCAAAATCTGAGTCTCATAAGACAATGTGTTTCACAAAGTTCAAAGCTAGGTTTTCAACTGTTATTGCAGGGTCACGTTTTCAAAAGGGTTCAAAAGTCACCACTGCAGAATTAGTGTGGAAATAAGTCCTTAGTGTGGCACACTAAGGTTTTTGGTATCCTGGTCTAACTGGACTGAAGACCAACAGTAATAAGATCTGTTAGGTGGGTTGTATCACTAGTAAAGATGTATTCTGACACCTGTTGAAAGAGCTGAGTTTAATACTTCATTTACAGTTAGCATGTATGTAATGACAGTGTAAAATTATGTAATGACAGTGCAAAATTTTGTATGAGATGTAGCTGAAAATTACTTTTATTTTGTGGTCGTTTCTGTTTTGAGAATTTATGAACTAGTTTGACCACCTAACTAAACTAATACATATGGGCACTTGAACTTGCTTAGAGCTCTTTGTTCAGGTGATCTTGGCATTGACCCATGTTTGGTTCAATGCTATAACAGCTGCATTCCAGCAGCTTCAAGTTTTTACTCCCTTCTCAGAGCCCTGTTCCATCATAAGACTGCATTTACTCTGACTGTTCTCCTTTACTGGCCATCATCACGCCCTGGGGGATTCACACAGCTGCTGAAGGTAGCTGACAGACAGGCATCAGTCAGAGGGTGGATCTGTTTGCAGGGTGGACATATCCAGCACTACAGTTGTTCACCAGCATATGTTTAACGTTGAACTGACCCTTAACAAAACACTGAAGAAAGCTGTTTTTTTTTTTCATTTCAGAGTGTGAGGTTTTCTTAACATTTTTGGAAACAGGGACACCTTTAACAAATGTCTTTAGATGACAACTTAATTTTCATTTGAAATATAGTTTTGCTGGAAAACTTTCATCTACCCTTAGTAGAGACCTCAGTGGAAACTTCTGGAATACTGTTGACTGTGCCTGCAGAGTAAGATAAACTCCCTTGAATAAACAAACCCAAAACCTCAAGATGTCTTATGTCCCTAGAGAAACCTCGGACTTCCTTACGTGTTCTTCAAATACCGTAAGTCCACACCAATAAAACTCATATTCTGTAAGACTATTTTTAACCTTTTTTCCTAAGACACAATATTTTACTATGATATCTATGTTTCTTCTATTCTTTGAAGACCATCAGGAAGACTTGTCAGTGATTCACTTCATAAGTAGAGAATAGTTAAAGCAGGAATTTTGCCTGATACTTAGAGGTTAATGCCTCCTGATCTAGGAGATAGAGATGCAAATCTGCAATTATCAGGACCATGCCATGTTGCATCTAGAGGTGCATTACTTAAAAGCATGACATCATGTAATTGCCAATAGTTAGTAAAAGGAGTTATCTTCTGCCTCACATTATTATTATTATTATGATTATTATTATCATTATTATTATTGTTATTGCTATTATTATTATTGTTATTATTATCATTATTACTACTACTACTACTATATTAATTTTGGGAATGTTGATCCAGTAACTGAAAAAGAACAGCCCTTCCAAAGCTTAAAATGTTTAGAAGATTGATTTTGTGCTGTGGCATGGCTATGTCAGAAACACATGATAAAGTACAGGAGTATGAAAGATAACCTTTGTTTTGGATTTCTCAGTCAGAATGCAGTTAGATAGCTGTAACTGTTAATGTAAGTTTTGTTACACCTTTTCTTTTTTTTTTTTTTATAATTGGTAACAACCAGTAAAGGTTGAAATGACTGTGGAAAGCACTTTCTAATCTGAATTCACTTATATTAGCCTGCAAAAACCTCCTATTTCTGTTAGCTATACAAAGAAAATAAAGGAGGCCTGAAGCCTAATCCAGATAGACAAAGGTGAGAAGGCCAAAGCTGACTTCAGGGAAAGGTCTGCTTCTTCTCTTCCCCAGTTCAGGAGTTGGTCTGGAGTAATGGCTAAAATAAAATTGTGTGGCAATACCTATTACTTCTGCATCTGGTGAGGAGTTTTACTGATCTCTTTAGGTTCAGGGGGCCCATCTGTATATTACACTGGAATACTGAAAATATTTCCCCTTAGGTTAGGACACATAGGTGTTGAAGGCAAGGATGCTAAAATTCTGGATGGAGTTCTTGCAGATCAACAGAGGAGCAAAGCCTTTCTAAAACATAGTCTGCTATTTTCTTAGTAAATATTCATGGTCTATCTGTTTTCATTGCTCATAATCCACGTTTTGAGTAGGATCTCAATGTCATACAAGGTGTGTGCTGCTCACAAGTGAGGAAATGCAAACAGAAAGCTGGGAAGAGTTCCTGAGGATGTGAACATGACCCAAGGAGTTGGCACAGAGGTCAGTTTTTGCCTGCCTACACAAAACTTTGCTGGTATGTTGATTGCTGGAGAGTTAATTGAGTTATTTAAAATGACTGGTAACAAAAATCTAGAAAAATGTCTCTCAGTTGTGTCTGTAAGTCATAAACTGTAATGCCACTCATTAGCTGCCTTCTGTGATGATGAAGGGACTTGAATAAAAGTACTGAGAAGCAGTAGAACAAAGAGTGATTGCATAGAAATGCTCAGCATGATCAGTTTATCTGTTCCATCAGGAAAACTTAAAAGTTTAAAGACCTTTAAAAATATATATGTTTAAAAAAGATAATTTGGAAGATCAGTGAGAGAGAAAAACAGCAAACATTAAAAACCCATGCTTTCTGCATAAATTGCATTTTTGGTGTCACCTGGATTATTGCTACCAGGCATGGCAAAATTTTGAATGAAGATTTTTTTCTCTTGGAAACTTTAGGGTCTTCAGGTTCTGCCTGAATTCCTCTTGAGATTATTGGATGAGTTAGAGAGAATCTCAGAGACCAAATACACAGAAATGTGGCTTTAAGGAGAGGTAAAACTAAAGAAGGTGGAAAGTCATTAGAATTTATGCCAAGAAATTTATCATTAAATTCTTTGCTTTTTTCCTTTTTTTCCACATTTTCCCTATTTTGGTAAGCAACCTTAGTTAGTGAGCTGTTTCACAGTTCATATTGAATGTGATATTTGCTTTTGCTTTTGCTTTGGATACAGATGTCCCTGAAGTTCATGCTCTGATTGTCTATTTAACTGCATATGGCCTTTTAATATGGAGGTTCTGATCACAGCTCTGAGAGTGAAATTTGTTTCTGGATCTTCCTTTAACAGTATCTTTCAAATGCATCATTGTTTGAGTTAAATATTCATTAACAGGCTTTATTTGTCTATATTCTATTTTTCATGTTTGTGAAAGCTTTGTTTCTCTGTAATAGTTCCAAAACTTTTATTTCCCCTACACTTGCAGTCACGCTGTCTTTCACATGCTCAAGATGTTATATGTAATTGGTAGCAGACAACCTGAGTAAAATATGAAACAGTGGCCAGCCTGAAATGTTTCTGTTGGAGCAGACAGAGCAATCACCCTGTCACTGCGTTTGATGAGTTTTGTGCTGTGAACGAGAAGGGCTCCAGGGTGGGTAGCAGAGCTGACACTACACTGAAGGGACCCCCAGTGGAGGCAAAAGGCTGGGGCACCCCCTGTGCAATTGGCACTGCTCTCTCAGTTAATTCAGCCCCAACTGCCCAGCTCTTTTTGCTGGGGTTCTGGCTCAGGCTGGCCCATCCCCTTTTAATAGCTAAGACTTTAATGACAGAAGCAGCACAAGCCCCCAGCCAGAATTACCTACTGGAACTGCTGGTGCTCTGCTGTTCTGCAAGTGCCCCCTTGAGCACATGGCAGGTTATTGGGACTTAGCAAGGGACAGGCAGCTCAGGTTTTCAGTACTTTCCTTTTTCCAAGGCCTTATGCTCCTTCCAAGTGGGAGGGTCAGCATGTGAGGAGGTATGGAGGTGTCTGTGGCTGGCAGATTTCACAGGGACACTGTGATGACTGTGCTATGAGCAAAACAGGAGTCTGTATTTCAGTGCTGACTGAGGCACAATACATGAAGGGTGGTGGTGGTGGGGAACAGGGCTATGAGAGTTTCAGGTAATTAGGAGATGCTCAGTGTGCCAGAAAAGGAGGGAGGATCAAAGAAGAGAGGGGTGATAAGACTGGAGATGTCAAACCATGAAGTCTTGTAAGACAGAAAATTGTTGCCGCAGTTGAGACGTTATATTTTTGTCAGTGTAAGATGAAAAGCACTTTTTGAAATGGAAAAAAACAGAAGTTAGTTACATTATGCAGAACACTATGGTATTGACACATAGTTGGGAGCTAGAGAGAGACACATTCAAACATTGTTAGAGGTGAAGACCTAGCAGGGTACCTGGATAGAAAGCAGTCTTGAGGTGTGAGCTTTTATGACAGGCAGGATGCATTATACTCTGCACAGAAAAAGGAGATAGTAGGGATAGCTTTGGGAAAGATTATTTTGTCCATATCAGGCTTGGGTTATGCTGCTAATTTAGACTGAATGTCTGTGTTCAGTTCAAATGGTCTAAAGCTGAGCACCGTTATTGCTAATTTCCCCCAGAACCTACACTTTCCTGCCAAAACAAAAATGCAGATGTGCTGACACAGCAAGTTTCAATGCTTTGGGCTGGAGCCACCCGATATGATACATTTGGTGCCCGCAAGGAGAGCCAATTTGTTACTGGCAGGTAACAGTTTTCAAATTTCCACAGGGTTTCACAGAAGATGATCTAGCAGGGGCAGCTTGGAAATGGCTATGACTCTGTCTCGCTTTCACTTGCTCCAGGCTTTTGCGTACCAGCCTGACACCCCCATGAAGGAAATGGATTGAAGGTAGCTTGTTCCAGCAGACTTTCTATTGCTGCAGCTAATTATCTGGCTTGAGCCAAGGGTGACTCTGTCACATACCAGAGACTAGCTTTGAGGGCAGAGCGCTCTGTATCACCAGGAGATTTCACATATTGAATTTTGCACAGGCTCAAACTGCCCGCTGGGGAGAAATTGTGTGATTTTTCCTGTTGCCCTTTGGTGGTCTGCTGTGTTGTGTGCCATGCTGGCTCATTTTCCTGCCTGCTGAGCAATGGGGTGAGGTGGAAAACTGAGTGATGGACTGTGGGCAGTAACGCAGGAGGTAGATCTGGCTGGCTCAGGAAGTACCACAAGCTCTGTCAGGCACCTCAAAAATATATTACAAACAGAGTTATACTGGAGCCACATAATTGGTTTCCAGATTTCAAAGTACATTGGTCCTTCTGCCTACCCAAGGCAAGGGCACATATAAGCCACTGGGAGGGAAGGCTAGCCGTCGTAGTGGCTGCTGTGCTTTTGGCAGGGTCGCGATCTGTTTTTTTGCAGCATGGTGCCATTTGGCGCAAAATGTAGTGGCAGCCTGATAGTGGTTATTTAGAAAGGGAAAGCCACTCGGAGCTGTGGTGGAGTCTGTCTCTGCCAGAATTGCTCCTAAGCTCCATGAGGGTTAGGATGAAGCTTGAACTGCATGAAATGTTGATTCAGGAGGGCAGGACGTCACCGTCACCGTGCCTGCCAGTAACCCTGCCTGAGGGTAACATGGGCAGCTGGAGAGAGCTGCTGAGGGACATGTTTCAGAGAGTCAAACTGCCTTTCTCACCCTCAACTGTTTCCCCTCAAACTCTTGCTTTGAACGGCTTTTTAGCCTGGCAGGTGCTGCCATCACTGACAAGCCTGTGCCCCCCCCACCTCGATGGAGAAATGCATGGAGGCTAGCAGTCACCAAAATGAGTAAATACTTGCTTCTGTGGAGCCGCTGAAAGGGGCTCCTAGTAGCAGCAGGGCAGAACAGGACACAGGGGACCCTGGGTGCTAATAATATGCACTTCATAATGTGCTGCATGGAAAATAAAAACAAGCCAGCAGCGACAACAAAGCCGTCCAACAACTCTCTTTTGCAGTGAACTGCTTCTCTCTTGGCTTCTGAAGATTATTTAATCTTTGTTGAGTTAGGAACTGAGAGCCTCTGACAACTGTATGAAAGAAGAGAACAATCAGTTTTGGGACATAAGCAGCATAAAAGACAATCTTGCACCAAGTTTTTCTTTCTTTCACTTTTCTCCTGTTTCATTTGCCGTGAATATGAAACAACAGTGTTTTAAGTATCTCTTTATGCAAAGAACTAGGACTGACTGTTTCCATTGTCCATGCTGCTTACATGTCATGACCCACAGTCATCTGCTGCTCTTTTGAGAAGAACTGCCTTGCCTGATAAGATAATTCTGGATGTTAGATTGTGATGACAAATAGGAGCTGGTGGAGCACAATGGGGCTCCAACACCTCTCAGCATGGTCAGTAATTCTGTACTTTAGCACCTTTAGCACAGCACTGCCTTACAGCACCAGTCCAGCATCAGCTCTCAGGGATTACTTAAGACACTCCACATACAATGGTTAAAAGGGGGACACAGGAGAATGCTTGTAGGCATTATCTGCTCAATAGCTGCAGTGTGCTACATCCCCCTGACATTGGTGTCATACCTGTTAACGGCTTCTGTAGAGGAATGACTGGGATATATGTGGTTGTCCTGTTCACTGTCAGCTGAGGACTAAATTCAGTAATTTGAAGGCGATAGCTCCATCAGGTCCACTGCAGCCCTGGCACAGCTCTGGCTGCTCAGCCCCCTGGCACTCCCAAAGATCCAGAGTTGAATTCTGAGCTAGTTGTAGTTTAAAAGTGCTGTGGTGCCAGGCACTTGGCTTTGGTGCTTGAATCTCACCCTTTCATTTAACTAAAAAATAAGACTCTTTTTTTTTTTTTTTTTTTTTATTATGCTCCTTTTCATATGCCATTTGTCCCCAAAATCTAACTCCCAAGTCAATATGCTTCATGCAGACAGGGAAGCATTCTGTACTTAAATTGGTGCAATCATGGGCAAATAACACACAGGTGAACTTCTCAAAAAACATCAGTGTAGATGTACTGTGGCTGCATGAATGTTGACAGGCTAATAAACAGGAAAGGCTGTGGACTGAGCTTTATACATAAATGTGAAAGTGGTATTCATCCTGCCCTGCTCTTACAATGTGCACATGTATTCCCATTCTGCTTTTTACAGTACTGATAGTTCATCTTTAATAAATCAAAGGCAGCTTTTTCTTGCTTGCATGCTCTCTGAAGGAGAGGATATCAAGTCATACCCTAAACAGTTTTGACACACAGATAATGTCTGGTGAAAAGTGCTAATGGCAGTCTTTTATTTACAGATGTGTTGAGAAATATGTGAGGTAATGAGTTTATCTTCCCTCTTCCTCACAGGAGGAGAATAAGATGAGAGGTACATTCTCCTTTTGTCCTCTAGCTCCAAAGCAGGCTGCTTTCCTGTCATCCCTTGAAGAAACTCCTTTACACTTGTCTAGCCAGAACAGTTTCTAACATGCCTCTTTTGTTATGCCCGGGTACCCTGGTGACTCGGGTGACATTGATATGAGTGTTTCTTTTTCCAGTCCACCCCTGCACGCCTGCCGTATGGGCTGACGCCTGTCAGCTGCCCGGAGCACTGCTGCTGGAGCACCTCCTGGATCAGTGGGCTCCTTGTCATGCAGCGAGGGCTCGGCAGGAGCTGCAGGCTGTTGGCACGCTCCTGGTCTTGATCTGAAATTAATTGACACAACTTGAATCTTTGGAGATGATGCCAGCAGGAAGAACAGAAGATCTGTGAGATGGCAAAGAGCAAATATGATGTAAAATTGCCCGCTGGCATTCTTAAAATGGAGAGGTTTGATTTTTCTTTTGCAGCTTGGTTGCTTTACCTTGCAGCCATACAAGTTTCCATTTACAGCTTTTGAGACTTGCTGTTGTCTCAACAGCTCTGTGGGTTTCTTTAGCCAGCAGAGGTTCAGTACTGCATGTGATGATAAAAGGGTCTTTGTGCTGTTGTGCAGCCTCATCTGTATGACTGATAAAACAGTCTTGTCACAATTGTGAAAACTACTGATACTGGTGCAGTTTTGGAATAGGAGCAAAAGAGAAGTTTTTTCCTGAATTAGGTTCCTGGGTGTAATTTCTTTGAAGGAGACTTTGTAATAGGAGTATTACATAAATCCTGTACTTTTTGTAAGGACATACTTGTGTAAGGTATCTACAAAACTGTAGCTTGTTTCAGAGATCAAAATAATTAATATGTCTCTTTTCCCTCCCCCTTTTACTTATGATATGAGTTCTGTAAAGCTCCTTTTTTTCTTGCTCTTGGTGCCTTCTTCTGCAGGTCACACTAACTAAATTACTCTAAATTGTTCCAAAAATCTCTGGATATTTCTGTTCTGTGCCTCACTGAAAGCTTTACAAATGAAGACAGCTAAAGACATAAATAGTGTCTAAAGAGTACATATCTGAGATTTGCATATGTTCAGAAATTTACCAGACTTGTTTCCAAGAAAAGTGGGGATGAATCACCCTCCAGAGGGGCCTTTTTCTCTCTGCTGATTGTAGACGAAGTTTAGCTTGGTGTCAGGTGGCTGAAGTCATAGGTAGCGTTCATCTGACCCAAGAAAGAAAAATCCTCTTCTGAAGGAGAGATCAAGCTTGTACTCAAACACAGAGTAATGGGAAAGTGAAACGTGTGCAGATACCATGTGAAGGGCAGAGGTAGGCACTAAGAGCCTGCCATACCAAGTAGTATGGGGAGGTATGGTAACACTTCACAGGGGTACAAAACCAGTCGACTGGCAAGAGGATGATGTCTTTTTCCTCACAGGTAATGTTTGAAAGTAGAAGTGATGGCTTGTATCTCTAAATCAAGAACATAATTGATACTTTGTTCCCTGTAGACCCTGTACATGCAGCCAGGTGCAAGACAGCTACCTGCTAGCTTTGCCTATTTTTCTGGACACTTGGAACTCTCTGCCCAAATGATGAGGTGCATGCCAGCTCCAGTCCAGAAGCCATTTAAACACATTTACACAACTGTGACAATATGACTGAGTACTCTTTTGGTTCATATACAAATGCAGCATGCAACTGTCTGCACTTCATAGACTCACAGAGTAGTCTAAATTGGGAGGGGCCTGCGGGGATTGTCTAGTCAAACCCCTGTGCAAAGCAGGGCCAGCCAAATCAGCTTGCTCAAGATTGTGTCCAGTCAAGTTCTGAATATATCCAGGAGTGAAGTTTCCTTCATTTCTCAGAGCAGCAAGTTCCAGTGTTTGATCACCCTCATTAGTGGTGAAGCATAGAAATATTCTGCTATCTAGTTGGAATTTCCTTGTTCCAGCTTCTGTCTGTTGCTTCTCATCCTTTTGCTGTGCACCTTCCAGAAGAGCCTGAGTTTGTCTTGTCTACGTGTTCCCATTAGCCAACTGTAGACAGCAGTAAGATCCCTCCCTGACACCTTCTCCTTTTAATGCTGAACATGTCCAGCTCCCTCAGCCTCTCACTGGCCATCTGTTTTGCTGATTAAGGATACCAATTAAACTCGGACACCAGAGTGAAAAGAGTTGGCGTATTTTACTAGTGATAACTAAATAATGTAACAGAGTAATACAGAAAACATGCAGTAAGAAAAGACAGAATAGTGCACTTAAAGCAAACAAATAGGAAAATACAGGGTAATGCATCAAATCATTACTACCTGAAAGAGAGAATAGTGATTAAGAAAGATACATCACCACTTGCATACGTTATCATCATCCAGACCTGCAGATGCTGGGGAGCCCCAGTTGCAGCAAGGATTTGGAGAGCCTTTCCCGGCAAGTGGGAAATCCTACGTGATGCATCCATCTGTAGGTGAGGTACCCAAAGACGCTGCAAGCGGGTCCAGCCTTATATACCAAAAATCAGCAAGTCAGAATAACTGGCACCTTTGTTTTGAGTGGAAAAGATCTGGTTTCATTCTCCTGTTGGATTCCTCCCAAAGCCTGGCCAGGCCTCGGCAGCGGGAAACCAAGGGAGTCTTAACAAGACCAAATACTTGGGTTCTCAGCCTTGAACAAGCTGAGAAAGGAAAATTGAATACATTCTCTCACCATTTCATCCTCTTTGACTAGTGAGCATACATACTTTGTTAATGATTATATACTATGTTAGCAGCTTCGGCTCGGGGCCTGTTGTTCAGGCTTCAATACTTCAACACTTTAGCACTTTTTACATCAGCATAGGTGGTTTGTTATAACTTAGTACAATACCCACAACCACAATGGTTATCAGTTATAAAATATACAGGATTCATCTACAGGTCAACTCTGGCTTGGGCCTGTTGTCCAAGCCTTAGCACTTCACCGTCCCGTGTTCCAGCTGCCTGACCAGCTTGGTGGCCTTTGCTGGACTTGCTCTGGTATGCTGATGTTTGTCTTGGATTGGTGTACCCAAAAGTGGACACAACAGTCCGAAAGTGGTCTCACATGTACTGAATAGAGGGGAAGGATCACTTTCCTGGACCTCCTGCTGAAACTGGCTGCTTGTGGCTTGGATGGGCATACGCTCCGCTGGGTAAAAAACTGGCTGGATGGCTGTCCTGGTTTGTGACCAGGATGGAGTTAATTTTCATTGGAGTATTTCATACCATGTGATGTCATGCCCAGGGATTTAGGTGGGCGGGCTCTCTCTCCAGGCCGTGCTGTTGCTGTGTGGGGGGTGGTGTCGCTGCGCTCGGTAAGCCACTGCTGCATTTTACCTGTTTTCTTTTTGGACTCACTATTGTTACTGTTGTTCTCTTGTTATATTTAGTAAATTCTTTCTTTTTATTCAACCTACGAATTCTCTTCTTTTTGTCCCTCCTCTGTTTCACCAGAGTGGGGAGGGGGAGGTGAATGGCTGGCCACGTAGTGTCTGGCTGCCCACTGAGTTCAAACCTCCACAATGGCCAGGCCCAAAAAGTTGTGGTGAATGGAGTTAAATCCAGTTGGCGGCCAGTCATGAGTGGTGTCCCCCAGGGCTCGGTTTTGGGGCCACTCTTGTTTAACATCTTTTTTGATGATCTAGACGAGGGGATCCCTCAGTAAGTTTGCAGATGACACCAAGTTGGGTGGCAGTGTTGATCTGCTCGAGGGTAGGGAGGCTCTGCAGAGAGACCTGGACAGGCTGGAGCGATGGGCTAAGGCCAACTGGATGAGTTTCAATAAGGCCAAATGCCGGGTGCTGCACTTGGGCCACAACAACCCCCAGCAGCGCTACAGGCTTGGGGAGGAGTGGCTGGAGAGCTGCCAGTCAGAGAGGGACATGGGGGTGTTGATTGACAGCCGGCTGAACATGAGCCAGCAGTGTGCCCAGGTGGCCAAGAAGGCCAATGGCATCCTGGCTTGTATCAGAAATAGCATGGCCAGCAGGGACAGGGAAGTGATCTTACCCCTGTACTCGGCACTGGTGAGGCCGAACCTCGATTCCTGTGTTCAGTTTTGGGCCCCTCACTACAAAAAGGACATTGAATTACTCGAGCATGTGTCCCGATCCTATGACAAGGGAGGTTTCGATATGATCCCAAGAGTGAGATTAAGACACAAACAAGGTCAAATGCTGTATACCAAAACCAGGTTTTTATTATTAAAAAAGTGAAGAGGGGTAGCAATAGGACAGAATGGAAGTAAAAGACAGAAATAAAGCAAAGATGCGGGATAGGGCTGCAAGAATAGTCACCACCATGGATCCAGCAGCGTCCTGTTGGTCCTCAGTCTTCAGTTCTTTGGTGGTGGGTGGACACGGATCTGGCTTCGATGGTGGATGCACACAGAATAAAGTTTCTGTCACTTTTTTAAGTTCATCGTATCCGCTGATTAACATATCTGCCCACCTTTAGTTTTTTTTCCTCTGGTCCCACAGGTTTTGTTGCATCCCGCTTCTGGGCGTTTGCCTCTTGCCAGTTCATTAGCAAGGCATGCATGGTGTCTGGCCTACACAATAGAGCCACAAATGGCTACACAATGGGGCCAGCTCAGTACAGTCTGCCCCTTTGAGGCTTGTCTAAGGAGTCCGACAATGCAACCACAAAGAAGTGGGGGGGTCCATCCTTCAATACACTCCCGCTTCCCTGGGCGACATTTCCCAGACCAATTCACAGGCCGCAGCAGCTTGTCTTGGAGGTTTGCACAGACACAAGCAAGCTTTGAGACAGTCATATGACATTTCAGTCTCTCACAGTGTGTCCAAAGAAGGGCAACGAAGCTGGTGAAGGGTCTGGAGCACATGTCGTACAAGGAGCAGCTGAGGGAACTGGGGTTGTTTAGTTTGGAGAAGAGGAGGCTGAGGGGAGACCTCATCGCCCTCTACAACTACCTGAAAGGAGGTTACAGAGAGCTGGGGATGAGCCTCTTTCACCAAGTAATGAGTGATAAGACAAGAGGGAATGGCCTCAAGTTGCACTAGGGAAGGTTTAGACTAGATATTAGGAAGTATTTCTTTACAGAATGGGTTGTTAGATGTTGGAATGGGCTGCCCAGGGCAGTGGTGGAGTCCCCATTCCCTGAAGTGTTTAAGAGTCGGCTTGACGTAGTGCTGAGGGATATGGTGTAGTTGGGAACTGTCAATGTTAGGTTAATGGTTGGACTAGATGATCTTCAAGGTCTTTTCCAACCTAGATGATTCTGTGATTCTGTAATGCAACCCAGTATGCAGCAAGCTTTTGCTGTAAGGATACCCTGCTGACACGTTTAAGTTGCAAATGTTCATCCTGTAGATATGCCCTCCATTTACCTAGTTAGAATAGAAGAAACATAGAGAAAAGACATACCAGCATACATACTGATCTGGAATTAAACACACAACCCTAATGAACAAACTTCTGATGAATCAAAACTACACTATATGAAAAAGTCTGAGCAGGGTTGCCATCACACAACTTGCAATTCTTAGTGCTTATTTGGAAATACCTTTTCCATGGTCAGCTTTTAAAAGGAATTGCTCGAGTTCATTCCAAAGTCAGCACAAATAAAGACAAATGGTAGGTGAATATTTGAGCAGCATCTCTTACCTATGGGTGCTAGAAACATAGTAGGAAGCATTAGTATCTTTAGCTTATGCTATTTCTGTTTGCAAACATCAATTTAAATAACATTCATCACACAAAAGAAGGTCCATCTGTAAGAAGAGATGATACTAAAAAGACATAGGACAACTTTTATCTAGTTTGTCTTTTATAATTTTTATACATGTCCTTTACCTGTGAATGACCTTGGACCTTAAGCAGGCATTTTGGAAATGCTGGCATATAGCGGAAAGGTAAAATGTACTACTTTCATAGATAACTGCTTAGTAATGAAAGACCTCTAATTTTGTTCAAAAAAAAGTATATGAAGTGATAAAAGCTAAAGATTCCTGGGGCACTTTTAAATGATCCTCACATAAAATGTTGAGAAACATTACTTTATGATTTTAACAATTTATTGAGTATCCTCAAGAAAACAGGGCTATTCTTATCCCTAAGACTGAAGGCTTCCAGTTGCAAATATGTAACTACCTGCTCTATTAGGAGAGGGTTGTACATTAAGATTTTGCCTACCCTGCTTGCAAGTGGTGATCAAAATATTTTATAGCAGTTCCAGGTTGCAAGAGAGGCAATATCTTTCCATTATTAATAATAAAGTGCTAATGATAAATTGGCTGTAATAGCTATAGGCCTGGCCAAAGCTTTTGATTTACTGAGGCATGTCACACTATATATGCTGATAAAAATATTGAATTAGGGACTATTCTTATAGAAAAACTTCAAGATCTATATCAGAATTATTCTCATTTAAAAACCAAACTGGAATTGATAGTGACAATTATTCTGGTTTATAATAGTTTTATATAGGGCTATCCATAAATCCAGATTTCGTTTAATATCACCTTCTATCTTCTCTTTTGTTAATTGAAGAACAGAATAATCAACTTTATAATAATTGGTGGGAAAAGAATAGCTTTGGTTTTTGCAAATACATCTAGTATTGGCAGGAATTAGTATCCTGATATGATTAAAAATTTAGAGTTGCAGAAATGGTTTTGTTCATGTAGTAGGTTTAAAATAAACACAAAAATCTACATAAGCATTACATAGTGTAAAATATATTGTTATCCTAAACAAGTACTGAAAAATTAAGTGAAGTTAAACTGGCAATATAGGGGAAGGTTAATTTGAAATATATTTGAGAGTCCAAATTGATTCTTGGAAGAGTATAATATGTCACCTTCAATTAAATTAATTTGATGGTTCAATAAACTAAACGAAGCAGCAATTAAAGCACCACAAATAGAAAGTTCTTAATGCTTATCCTCTTTCTGGATTATTTTACAGTTTAACACACTGTCTAGTGGTATGTATGCTGTTATACAGATTTACTTGTGAGAAAAACACCCAAAGCATCATTTATCTATCACAGTGGACCTCTGACAAGCTAATATATTCTGGATTTAGAATAAGGATCCTTTGTACTTTTTACACTTGCCATGTGGCCACTCATAAATTGGTTAGAAGTAGAGAAGATATGCTGTTCCAAGGAGTATATGGGTTAAAGCTTCTGCCATTTATGTTGGTGAGAACTCGCTGCAGCAAATCATCTAAAGTGTTTTTCTTATCCTTCAAATTTCATCCGAAAACAAGTATAGAAGATAGTTGTCCCCTCAGTGTCAAGGGATAGGAACAAATTATTCAAGTAAAATAGTGATAGACAATCACGGCTGAAAAAAACCCCAAAGTCTTTCTTCAGACCACCACCATTTATTTCAGTTTTTCAGATAAAGTTGTTTCTATAGGGGCAACCTGATGTCTTTTAACTTATTTTTTACTTAGTCTTGCAGATGAAAACACTCCCCATGTCTGTGATCAAAGCTACAAAACAGAAAATATCAAAATACAGGGGCACTTTAGGCTATGAGAAAACTTCAAAGTAAATGGATGAAGGTTGTTCTGAAGCTGTCTAAGAACACCAGCAGATTCTACAAAACAACTGGGGGACTAGAGGAGATGAGAAGGCAGTCACAGGAAGATGGGATAATGGCATCTGTAATATGGAGAAGAGCCATTCTTTGAAGATGGAGTGCTTCAGTTGAAGCTGGAACGGAAGAAAAGCATCTCTTTTTGGTAAATCTTCCTCTTCAGATCTTTGTTACTGAGTTGTGTTAAAAACGGACGGATGGCACTTGTTCAGTTATGTTTTTTCCTGGTCTCATGGTGGATCTTTTGTTTTAGAGGATATGAGGGAAGACTGGACTTTAATATGTTGCAAACTGTAGGTCTTATTCTTACATAGAAGTAATCCAAAAGAATTAAAAAGAATGTGTAAGAAGGTATAATTTATAGGGCTTTGTGAAGGGCTTTGCAGATTAATTGGTATATTTGATTCTGTCTAAGTCTGGGTCCATCTTTTTTATAACACCCTCTGTAGGCAGAAGAACTCCAGTAGATTTGCCAGTCATAATTTCCTTTTACAAGAAACATGCCTCTTCTGGATTTTCATGGCAGCCTGTTAAAGCAGGAGATCACAACTGTTGATCTGGAGTACTATCTGAATAGGGCAGCACTCAGAGCTGTAGCCAAGGTGCTGACCAAACCCAGAAAAGTCTTGGCTAATCCTGTAGTTTAGGTAAGGATTTTGGGTTATCTGTTAAACACAGATTCCCCAAAGCTAGCCAGACCTAACTTGGGATCCTCCTTTGGAAGAGGAAGCCGAAGTAGTCTGTAGCATTTTGTACCCTGATCATTGTGGATCACTGGTATGAGTTTGATTGCTGCACCTCTAAGAGAACGGAGTACCAGGATGACTTTGGAGATATTTGCAGTCCTCATAGCTACTGCATCCTGATTTTCATTGATCAGAGCATGCCTTATGAGTCTGAAGAGCAAAGTAAGTCAGTCCTGGGACAGGTAAGCACCAATATTTGATGATGAGAATAAACTTCTTTAAGGAATGGATGTGTGAGAACAGTCTTGGGTAGAGGAAGGGCTTTAAGGAAATGTTTCTGGTGACAGAATATGGGGCAGATTAGGAGCCTCACAGCACAATACAGAGCATTGAGAAAAATAATTTTTTTGAAAGCATATGCTGTTATTTTAACGTCTACTGTGGGGATGTTAATTCATACTTATTTTTTGAAAGGATGTTATATTGTCTCACGAAAGATTGGACTTTCTAGCTATTCTTGGGGAATATGTGATCTATTGAAGGCCCAATATAACATCTAAGTTCTTATAGATAATTATCTTCTCTGTTTCAATTTTTTGTTATGCATTACATGCATTTTTCTGAAAAGATGTGTTACATCTTCTTTACATGTGGATAGCCTTTGGCTTTTGCATTTGTTTTCTTTATGGTATTCCATGGACGCAATGTTGTATTTTGTTCCCTTCAACATGCGTTTGCAAGTAACTTCTTGTCTGTGGGAATATATCTTATGTTTACTTAGCACCTTTTCCTGTGAAGGAACCCAATGTAATATAAGCAATAAGCCTTAGGATCTTTTTAGCATGCAAGGGATGTGTCTTAGCCTGCTTCTTGAGACATTCTTACTTCTCTCATACAGGACTTTTAGCTCAACATACAGACTGTGGGTGGTTGAAAAGGCATTAAGATCTCAGCAAACATTTTAGATGCCTAAGTTTTATTGTTTTCTATTGGAATTGGGCATGCAATAAATCAGTGAATTTGATGCTGTAAGATTCACAAGGATCTTGGCCAAAATGATCTACCACAGCAAATTACCAGCAGAGGTGGAGTCCCCACTGCTCAGTCTCTCTAGGCTTGTGACTCCTACCTATCCTCAGGCCCTCCAAAATACTCTCAGATGTTCATGGTGTTTAAGAAAACATGGACAACCTTCCTTCCCAGTCCCTTGAAAACCATGCACGTATTTGATATGAGATGAGAAGCTGCATAAGGACAGGTCCAGGAGCTGATGAGCTGTGTCCTGCCACAGTCTCCTTTACTCACTGTCATTCTAGGGTTCCTTGGGCATATCAGCTGCCTCAATGAGGTGAGACTGTCAGAACAAACCTATACTAAGTAAATCTCTCTATGACGTTTAGTAATAACTGGGACTTCCTTTATGCCAATGAGAGTGATTATTTATTGTGTTTTAGTTCTCATTATTATTCATCCATTTCTCTGGCTAAAGGCAACATTTTCTGTAAGTAGACTGTGAATTTCCTGATAAAACCAGCTAGACTTAATTCTTTATTATTGCTGCATGTCTTTGTGGCTGGTCCTATCTCTTTTGGCTCAGAAAGGATGATTAATTATTCTACTTGATCTTCACTTATCATGGGAGTACTATGTAAATTATTTCAAAAATGTCCTGTTTTAGATTTCATTATTTATCTTCAATATAACATGGGTATTACGAAACATGAGAACTGCATGGCTTTCTAACACACCTCTTAGATTTGAAAATTTAGCACGTACTTTTGTCACCGGTCTTGTCACCTGTAGTTTACTTTGTTAGCAATATACTTCTATGCCTTTTAAACAAATTATCCTGGATTCTACCTAGCAGCTTGCTATCATTAGTGTCTGAAAATGTTTTCCTTAGCAATTTGAAACATGTATATTCCTTAGCAATTTAAAACATGCATTTAGAATTCAACACACAGAAATAACAAAGATCCTTTCTATCTTGTATGTATGTGGTAGGTGCATCCGCCCAATGAAAACAGAGCTTCTTGGCTGCTGAAGTGTAGCAGCTCCTGATGGTCTTTGTTCTCAGGGCCTCACGGTAATTGGGGCCTTTGGCCAATGGGAGCCGTCATTGACTACAGGTCAGATTCAGCCTGGATATAAATGGAGTCCCCTGGGGGAGCCATTTTGAGCTCGTCCCCTGGAGCAGCACGCTGGTGTCGAGGACTCTCCCCTTAGGTCAGGACACTGCCCAAGGAAACTCCTTGAGGTGCCTTGGGTCAGGACGCTGCCCTGAGCAGGTCCTCGAGGTTGAGAGCCCCCACTTGTCAGGTGAGTGATAGAGTGTTTTGGGTTGTTGTTAAACTCTAGGGAGTGGGGCTTTGTTCTGCGTTTTGGGTTGCCGTTAAACCCTAGGAAGTTGTTCTGTTCTCCTCTCACAGACTTTTGAACCTGTAATTTATGGAGAGCTAGTTAATTCTGTTAATAATAAATTTTTAATTTTTGGTGGCTGGTGGTTTATCTGAGAGCCTTCATAACAACGTAGTATGTATATACTTTTTTCTTTCTCCAAGTGTGGAGCAAAACTCTTTTCTTTGATGAGATCTGTGGGCCACATGTATTTGTTTTATTTGTGAGAAACTTCAGTGATGTGAATAGAATTTTGGTTCACAGAAAAGAACATACAGTCTAACAGAGAGCTCCAGTATACCTTGGAGGGGCACACTTTGCTGTTGAAAGCTCATGCTGAGCAGTCTCTGATGTTTTCCTAACTTTTCATCTATGAATGCGCACTGGCCTATTCTGTTCCCCAAAGAGCTGTTTCAAGTTGGTCACATTGTACCCCTTTAATATAATGTTTTCTGTCAATGTACTAATACTGTGTATTGCTCTTTGCAGTTACATTTTCTTTTTTGTCCCAATAAAGAATAACTTGTATCTCAAATGTTTATTAATTTATTTATCATGTTAAAGATACAGGAATAAAATCAGAGAATTTGAAAGATATTTACATGCCTTTATTCTTCAGCTTTCAACTTGAAATATTACAAAATTATGTATTCCAGTGAGGATTTGTAGTAGCTGAACAGCATGCCTAAGAATTTCTCAAAAATTTTCAGTTTTCAATTTTTTCTTACTGTAATTTTTTAAAGATTTATGTTAAATAAATCACAAAGTGGTTCTGAAAAAACAATCCTTGTCTCAATAGTATCCACCTTTTGTCTTCTACACTTGTTTTACTTTATTAAAGAATATTTCTCAGCAAAATAAATATACTGCCTGTTGTTTGTTCCTTCTTAGAAGGAGAAAGTCTTCTGACTCACAATGGATGCACATTTAGAACTGTTACTTTTACTACTTCCTTCATTATCTAATGTTGTAGAAGTTATGAGAGTAATTCTATGTTTAGTACCTTTTCATCTGTTTTCTTAGGAAAGTTTATGTATTTTAAATTACATATGTACTGGATAAAATCAAGAAATATTCTAGAAGAGAGCCAGGAGACCTGGTCTGTCCTCTCTAACTTGTAAATCTTAGGGCAGATGTCTACTCCATTTAATTTGTTCATTATCTTGTCCTGTAAATCTTGTATTCCTGGCCACTCAATGATTGTGTTTCAAAATCTTCTTCTTCAGTATCCTTCTCATCTGGGAAGTGCTAATATGGGATTAGATCTCCCATTTGTTTGGTAGGTGTTTTAACCATTAGACTACCACATAAAACTTAACAAAAACTTCCTCTTCTTTTGACAGTATCTCTGAATAAACTCCAAGCAACACATCTTAGGGATACTCTAAATTCACTTTCCGTATCAGATCTATTCTGATCATAGGTTGGGGCCTAGCTTTAGCTGATATAGTTTCTTCAGGCTTACCATGGAGGGTCCCCAAGGGAGATACAAGAGAGTAAGTTATCAGAACTGACTTCAGGGACACAGGCAATTTAAGGAAGATCAGAAATTTCTCCTGGATGACTAAATAGGTCCATGATCAAAGACCAGAAACATTTTGAGATAGCCACAGCTAAATAGCTCTGGAGGGATGATGCTTCTCCTGCCCTCCAAACACTTTCTGAAGAAGACAGAATCTCAGGTTTTTCCCTTAGCAGGATTTTGCTTTTCTGTAACTTTATACTTGTTTGGATAATAAGTAAATAAGGTTTCGTGCTATGAGATAATTATGCTGTCACAGTACTCATTAGTTAGAAATTTAGTTTGTCTTCTCTGATGTGTCAATTTTCTGAGCATTTGAAGAGGCAGACAAGAGTCTGAACATAGCATGATAAGAAGAGCTGGAAAGAAGGAAGAAGCCTCCATGCTCATAAGATGGAAGAATTCAGCACGGCATGTGTCAGAACATCAAATACCCCACTGTGGGCAAGGGAAAATGATGGCACCCCAAAAACTTGTTTGTACCACTTCAAAAGCAGAATATAACTGCAGCCCAGTTTGAAGTTTGAGCAAATGAAAAAAGCAAGATTAAATGGAAGATGTGATCTTTATGTTACAAATGTTTTATTTACATTATAGGTTATATCTCTTGGTGCTGTAGTGAACAGTGCATGGGGAGGTCCCGCTTGTATTCAGAGACACAGGTCTGTCTGCCTCTTCTGTAGGTTGGAGTACGTTTGAGGAAACTCCTCTTCATATCTTTCTTTCAGAGTGATTTTTCCTTCATATATGTCCTGGTTTAGCCAGGATACGGTTAAGTTTCCCCAGCAGTGGGGGGGAAGCTCTAGCCAGGTTATTCATATATCATGCTGAGGTCACATCCTGGCGCGAGTGCGGGAAGAATCGGTGATCGCGTGGGTTGGTGCAGCCGGTTCTCTCACTGCTGTATCAGTATATACTTTGCTCTGTTCATTGTTATCACTGTTATTCTTATTGTTATTGTTTGTTGTGTTGCTGTTGCACTGTTGTATTAAACCTTTCCTTATCTCAGTCTCGGGGCTTTGTATTTCACTCCCTTTGTGGGGGAGGGGCAGCGGCCGTGTGGTCTCAGACCCCCGGCAGGGGCTAAACCATCACAACTTTGTCGCTCCAACGTGGGGCTGGAGAAGACTGAGATAAGGACAAAAGGAGAAGGTGTGTTAGAGCCATCTGTTAGGTGTAATTTTTCTGTTTTTATTTGCATTTGTTTGATAAGAAATGTTTGCAATGCTGGCCAATTTGCTTGCGTGGTGGGGCTGGATTAATCCTTATATCCCGTGTGTGTTCCCAGTGCTGGTGTTTGTTCTCGGTGGAAAATGTATCAAGGGCCTTGTTTTGCTGTTTTGGCTGCAAACTGCTTATAATATGCTTGTATCACCGCTTGTGGGGGTGCACCACTACCTGTTTGCTGCCTGGGCTTTTGTTTGGGGTCTCACCCCCTCTATGGGTGAGCCAGGGGAAGAGATTCTCTCTTTTGAGAGTTTCAGCTATCCCTGGAGCATCCAGGCCACTGTGTTCGCGGCACAATGCTTTCTAAATGTCTGCCAGATCTTGTTTTGGGCCATGCGGTACTTCTCCAACAATAGCACCACCCGGAAACCTGCCCTGAGGGCAGATAGTTGTAAATGGCAAGGTGTGTGGGAAAAGATGGGCAAGTGTCTGAGTCAGTGGTCACCCCCAATGCTTTGGGATTTCACTCCCGAACAAATGGAGAGTCCTGATAAACTGGTGGAGTGTTTGGAAAAGGTGTGCTGCCAATCTGACAAACCCCGGGAAACACAAATCCTCGCGATGTGCTGGGGGCTTGCCCATGCTTACCGTGTCATTTTTAACACTGTTCACTGCCCTCAAGGGGGAGAAGGGGCTGCAGAATCTGAAAGTGAACCTACTGGTACAGCAGCTGGGTCAGGGGGACAGGCAGTGCCAGTACCAGTCGCCTCCACCAGCACAGCAGCTGAGCCAGAGGGACAAGCAGTACCAATATCAGTCGCCCCGATACAGAAAACCAAATATACCAAAAAATCCCCTCGCAGTGCACAGGGTGATAATGAACCAGGCCCGTCACGAGAGCAGGAGGAAGACCCAGAGGTAATCATCCGATCTCTATCCCTCAGTGAATTGCGAGATATGCGGAAGGATTTTAGCCGCAGTCCAGGAGAGCAAATTTGTACCTGGCTGCTCCGATGCTGGGATAGTGGAGCTGCTGGTTTGGAATTGGAGGGGAGAGAGGCCAAGCAGGTGGGACCTTTAGCCAAGCAGGCTGGTATTGACAAGGCAATAGGGAAACAGGCTCAAACCCTCAGCCTTTGGAGGCCACTCCTGCTCGGTATAAGGGAGAAGTACCCCTACAAGGATGATGCTCTATGTCGGTTAGGCAAGTGGACTGACATGGAGAAAGGCATCCAAAACCTCAGGGAAATGGCTGTGTTTGACATGATCTATGGTGATCTGAATGATGAGCAGTCACCAATGGATCCAGATCAGGCCCCTTGCACACAGCTGATGTGGCGGAAGTTCCTGCAAAGTGGACCAGAGGGACATTCCAAAGCATTAGCAGTAGCGTCCTGGTGGCGAGACACCCAGACTCAGACAGTGGATGAAGTGATTTTCCATCTCCGGCAACATGAGGGAAGTCTCCCTTCCTCCCAACATGCTTTGGTTTCAGCTGTAGAGGAACTGTCTCAGAGGCTCCAGAAAGTGGAACAGGACATGTCCTATGTTCCACCTGCACGGGCCAATGTCTCAGATATTAGAAGCAGGCGCTTCCCCACCCAAGAGAAGGGCAGTGGAAGACACACACCACGGGGCGCCCTGTGGTTCTTCCTCCGCGACCATGGGGAAAACATGAGAAGGTGACATGGACAGCCCACTTCCGCCCTAGCTGCATGAGTACAGCAACTGAAAGGGAAGACCACCATGAAAGGGGAGTCTTCCAAGAGAGATGCAGCTCCAGTGTCTAGTCGGAAATCCCCCAGACAGAATAGAATGGCCAACAGTATGCTTGACACTCTTGAGGGGACCAGGAAGTCATTCTTGCAGGAGTCACTCTTAGATCAATTGAGTGATGGTGAGCAGGATTAGAGGGGCCCTGCCTCCAGCTAGGTGGACGAAAGGGATAATTGGATTTACTGGAAGGTGTGGATACGATGGCCTGGCACATCAGAACCACAATATAAGGCCTTGGTAGACACTGGCGCACAGTGCACCTTGATGCCATCAAGCCACAGTGGGGTCGAATCCATCTGCATCTCCGGAGTGACAGGGGGGTCCCAACAGCTGACCCTATTAGAAGCTGAAGTAAGCTTAACTGGGAAGGACTGGCATAAGCACCCCATTGTGACTGGCCCAGATGCCCCGTGCATCCTAGATATAGACTACCTCAGGAGAGGGTACTTTAAAGACCCAAAAGGGTACCGGTGAGCCTTTGGTATAGCTGCCCTGGAGGAGGTTGAGCAATTGTCCACCTTACCCGGCCTCTCAGAGGACCCCTCGGTGGTGGGGTTGCTTAAGGTTGAAGAGCAGCGAGTGCCAATTGCAACCAAGACGGTGCACTGGCGGCAGTACTGCACTAACCGAGATTCCCTGGTCCCCATCCATCAGCTGATCCGTCGACTAGAAAGCCAGAAGGTGATCAGCAAGACTCATTCACCTTTCAACAGCCCTATATGGCCAGTGAGAAAACCTAATGGTGAATGGAGACTGACTGTGGACTACCGTGGCCTGAATGAAGTTACGCCAGCGATGAGTGCTGCAGTGCCGGACATGCTAGAGCTCCAGTATGAGCTGGAGTCAAAGGCAGTCAAGCGGTACGCCACAATTGACATCGCTAACGCGTTTTTCTCCATTCCAATATCACCTGAGCGCAGGCCACAGTTTGCGTTCACTTGGAGGGGTATTCAGTACACCTGGAATCGATTGCCCCAGGGGTGGAAACACAGCTCCACCATTTGCCGTAGACTGGTCCATACTGCACTGGAGAAAGGTGGGGCTCCAGAACACCTGAAGTTCATTGATGATATCATTATATGGGGGAACACAGCCGAGGAAGTCTTTGAGAAAGGAAAGAAGATAATTGAAATCCTCCTGAAGGCTGGTTTTGCCATCAAGCGACAGAAAGTTAAGGGGCCTGGAAGGGAGATTCAGTTCCTAGGAATAAAATGGCAAGATGGGCATCGCCACATCCCAATGGAGGTGATAAACAAGATAACAGCCATGGCCCCACCAACGACCAAAATGGAGACTCTGCTGGGCGCTGTGGGGTTCTGGAGGATGCACATCCCAACTACAGCCTGATTGTGAGCCCTCTCTATCACGTAACCCACAAGAAGAATGATTTTAAATGGGGCCCAGAGCAACAACAAGCCTTTGAAAAAATTAAGCAGGAGATTGCCCAGGCAGTGGCCCTCGGCCAGTCCGGACAGGGCAGGAGATTAAGAACGTGCTCTACACCTCAGCCGGGGAGAGTGGCCCTTCCTGGAGCCTTTGGCAGAGAGCAGATGGGGAATCCTGAGGCCAACATCTAGGCTTTTGGAGCCGGGGATACAAAGGCTCTGAAGCTAACTATACACTGACTGAGAAGGAGATACTGGCAGCGTACAAAGGAATTCGAGCTGCCTCAGAAGTGGTTGGCACTGAGACACAGCTCCTCCTGGCACCCCGACTGCCGGTGCTGGGATGGATGTTCAAAGGAAAGGCTCCCTCCGCACATCATGCAACAGATGCCATGCAGAGTAAATGGGTTGCGTTGATAACACAACGGGCTCAAATAGGGAACCTCGACCCCCCAGGATTAGTAGAAATGATCATAAACTGGCCAGAGAGCAAAGATGCTGGGATGTCACCAGAACAAGAGGTGAAACGTGCTGAGGAGGCCCCACCATATAACGAGCTGCCAGAGGAGGAGAAACGATATGCCCTGTTCACTGATGGGTCTTGCCGCATTGTGGGAAAACATCGACGATGGAAGGCTGCAGTGTGGCATCCCACATGAGAAACCACTGAAGCTGTTGAGGGACAAGGTGAATCGAGCCAGTTTGCAGAGGTGAAAGCCATCCAATTGGCTTTGGAGATTGCTGAGTGAGAAAAGTGGCTGAGGCTCTATCTCTACACTGACTCATGGGTGATGGCAAGTGCCCTGTGGATGTGGTTGCAGCAATGGAAACAGAACAACTGGCAACGTAAGGGCAGACCCATCTGGGCCGCTGAAGTATGGCAGGACATTGCAGCCCGGGTGGAGAACCTCGTTGTGAAGGTACGCCATGTGGACGCCCATATACCCGAGTCGAGCCACTGATGAACATCAACATAACCAGCAGGCAGAGCCAGCTGCTAAGATCGAAGTGGCTCAGGTGGACTTGGACTGGCAGCGTAAAGGTGAACTGTTCATAGCCCGGTGGGCCCATGAGACCTCAGGCCACCAAGGCAGAGATGCAACATACAGGTGGGCTCGAGTTCGAGGGGTGGACCTCACCATTGACACCATCGCAGAGATCATCCATGGATGTGAGACGTGTGCTGCAATCAAACAAGCCAAATGGGTGAAGCCCCAGCGGAATGAAGATCGATGGATGAAATATAAATATGGAGAGGCCTGGCAGATCGACTACATCACACTGCCACAGACCCGCTGAGGCAAGCGCCACATGCTCACAATGGTGGAAGCAACCACTCGGTGGCTCGAAACTTATCCAGTGTCCCACGCCACTGCCCGAAATACCATCCTGGGCCTTGAAGAGCGAGTGCTGTGGAGACACGGCACCCCAGAGAGGATTGAGTCGGACGATGGGACTCACTTCCAAAATAACCTCATAAATGCCTGGGCAGAAGAACACGGCATCGAGTGAGTCTACCACATCCCCTACCATGCACCAGCCTCTGGGAAGATCGAGCGCTACAATGGACTGTTAAAAACTACATTGAGAGCAATGGGGGGGTGGAACCTTCAAACACTGGGACACACATCTGACAAAGGCCACTTGCTTAGTGAACACAAGAGGATCTGCCAATCGAGCTGGCCCGGCTCAGTCAAAACTTCCACGTGTTGTAGATGGGGATAAAGTCCCTGTGGTGCGCATGAGGGACCTGCTGGGAAAAATGGTCTGGGTTAGTCCTGTGCCGGGCAAAGGGAAACCCATCCACGGGATTGTTTTTGCTTGAGGACCTGGCTGCACCTGGTGGGTGATGCAGAAGGGTGGAGAGGTCTGATGCGTATCACAAGGGGACTTGATTGTGATGAAAACACACCGTGAGTTATACTGTGCTTTTGTTAATTTTTCTTTGTCAATGCTAATTGCTAAATGGCAGCTGGATGTGACGCACATGGTATAGAATAAAGGGGTGGATTATGTCCTGGTTTAGCCAGGATAGGGTTAAGTTTCCCCAGCAGTAGGGGGGAAGCTCTAGCCAGGTTATTCATATATCATGCTGAGGTCACATCCTGGCGCGAGCGCGGGAAGAATCGGTGATCGCGTGGGTTGGCGCAGCCGGTTCTCTCACTGCTGTATCGGTATATACTTTGCTCTGTTCATTGTTATCACTGTTATTCTTATTGTTATTGTTTGTTGTGTTGCTGTTGCACTGTTGTATTAAACCTTTCCTTATCTCAGTCTCAGGGCTTTGTATTTCACTCCCTTTGTGGGGGAGGAGCAGAGGCCGCGTGGTCTCAGACCCCGGCAGGGGCTAAACCATCACAGTATGCCAAATTTAAAAAAAAAATGTAAGTTAGATATCTTTTCCTGCACTGCTCTAGATAAAAAGCAATCCCAAAACATTTTGGATGGACTTGTTACCCTGTAGTCTGGGGAATCTAGGCCCAGCAGCCATTTGGCTGTCTCTGAAACACTGTTCCAAGTCTATTTTTCTGCAATCACATCTTGCAAACCTTTACATCCAAAATGAGCATGGATCAGGAAGTGTCTTTCAAAGAAGTGATTACAACTCCACAAAAGATTAAATATTAGGCAAGATTTCTTATCTTGCTTTGGGGGAGAAAAGCTGAACCAATAAACAGAAGAATGAATGAAATTCCTGGCAGATTCATGAAGGAACTGCAACCCATTTCTGACTAAAGCAATTTGGCCCAGTAATTTCTTAGCTCTGAAGAGCATAGTAAGAGAAAACGATGGCAAGCAACCACTATGATAATAGAAAAATAAATCTGGTAAGTGTTTCTGTGACTTTGAAAAGTACGAGCTGGTGACTTTCTTCTCTTTCTCTCTTGTTAAACAACTTGGCTAAGAAAACTTGTGGATCTTGTTATTCACTCTTTACATTGTCATCTAGTCTACATGTTAATTTTTAGGAAATTCTAGGGATTCTTCCTCCAATGTGTTTGTAACTGAAGCAGAGGACAGGCATAGATGGCTGCAAATTCAGCTTTTCAGGCAGACTTTCCTGCTTAAGTGAATGAATAAGCCTGCAGTTAATGTTTATGGTGGTCTTCTACCTTCCTACCAGAGAAGAGAATTAATGTTGTTTAGACATCAGCAGAAGTGAGATGCTCTTGGCAGTAGAGGCAGGAGCACACAAGCACTCCAGTTGCCATGAAAATTATTCCCTGTGGGTGTCTGAGGGACAGAGTAGGAGATCCATGACTGAGTTTTGTGTTTGAATGTGTGATGTTTACTACATGTTCTCCATACCATGAGACTGTGCTGTTGTAATATTACACTAAACAGTAGCACAGTAATTGCACGGTGGGATCTGAAAAAAGTCTGTCTCAGGTGTTGGAATTTGGGGTAACATGGGCAAATGTTGCAAAAAATGTGAGCTTCGATTGCTGTGAAGTAAACAGGTCTCATGTGGAGGGAGAATTGTATTCCTTTCTACAGATAGCCCAGGTTTATGTGGCTTGATGCAGAATTGAATGTATCCAGAAAAACTTCAAGGGCCAAAGGTATATAGATATCTGACTTGTGTATAAGCCTTCAAAATCAGTTGCTAATTTATTTAAAGGTGGCAGTTATCAGGGAAAAGCTGAGGCAACAATATAATTAAGAAAACAACATATTTAATGAGTAAACTTTTATTGTTTAATTCAAAGAAATGGAAGAATGAACAACCTAACAAAAGCAGGAAAAAGAGACAGTGGTCCATTCCAGCACCTCAGCAGGCTGTCAGATAATTTAGGAGGGAAATTAAGGAACTGAAAAAGAGGCAGCCTCATCATTTGCTAAGCTTGTGAATTCAATCTCAGAAATAAAGCAAAGCTTAATAAAAACAGGTGAGGGGGCAGACTAGCTGGAGCAGCAAATAGAAGAAAGAGAATGGAAAGGCGTATTGATTCTTTTTTATTGAAGAGAGACAATTGTGCATAAAATGTTCTAACTTCTGAAGCTGATTAAGAATGAATAATATAAGGATTTATGAGTCACCAGAAGAAGAAAATTATTAAATGTTAGAATTCATACCTTTATTTTTAAATTAAGTGTTAGAAGTAAATGAGAATTTTGATTGCATGCCAGCACAAATCCAGAGGGCACTGATCTCAAGGAGACAGAGTATTTTTCAGGTGTTGTGTGGGTGGCAAACTTGTGAATTGAGTCTAGTCTCAATTAATATGTTGAATTTCCTAGATGTTTCCTTTGATTTTTATACTTCATTTTATACATTAAACAATTTTTAGTCATCTGTAAGTGAAAAATTGAACATATTTCTATACCATACTGCAAGGCTATCTATGGATCTGAGCCAACATGGAGGAAAGGGAAAAGAGACCTGGACAGATTGTAATTCGTGCTATAATTGAATAAATGTTGTTTGTCTGGGAATATGCATTGTTAATATGCCTACAAGAAGTGTTCTGGCACATTTTAAACAAGGCGTAATAAAATTGAAATTTACGTTTGTGATGTAGTTGGACATTTGCAGCATATTTTCAAAACCTTTCTAGAAAAAAAACCACCAACATTGATTCTTATGCATATCCCATGGTCCTGCTGTTAGTTATTTAGAGCTGAATGGAGGTGAGGTTCTGTTCTGAATATTCTTTTTCCTAATACGTATAAGGTTGGTATTTGTGTGTTTTACAACTCTAGCCAGAAATATCAAAGATACTAACAACAGATGTAAAAAACTGTATTGCTGTTCCCTAATTCACTTTACAGAAAATATCATGACCTTGTGGTTCAATCGGCTATTCTTGGATAGCTGTTTTATCTAAATGTTATTTTTTCTAACCAATTTTTTCTTGAGTTATAAATTTTCAAGCTGCCTCAAAACTTTTAAAAACTACTGCAGAGGTATATGTCTTATAACTTGGGTTCTTTTGTGATGTTGTACTCTTTTTCTGGTTTCTTTTTGATTTTAGATGGGAAGAGTGATTGTACAAACACAATGGCAAAGGAATCTCAGAAGCAAAAGGAGGAGTATTCCTGGTATCCTCACTCCCCGACAATGCACATGTTGGAAAACACTAGGATACTGATGGGCATGCAATATTACTGAAATTACTTAAAAAAGAAACCAAAGGAGCATATGTTCCTTCTCATACAAGGTCTCAGGAACCTCTTGGAGGAATGTTCAGGAACTAATGTATCCTTCTTAGGCAATGAATCCAAAAAATTGTTTCACATGCATTTAATACACCTTTTAAATGGTTGTCCTGGAATTTGTCCAGTCTTACAATTTTTTCTCTCCCTTTTAAAAACACTTAAGGGTCTCAAACACGTTTTAAAGATGTGGAATAGTTATGATAAATGTTGTACCTAGTGAAGGTGAGGTGTTTAACTTCCTTTTCCTTGGAGACCCAGAGGCAGCAAAAAGCTATAAAACATCCATGGAAGTGACTTTGTTAGGGTTACAAAAGAAAACCACAAATTTTAATTGGCAGGAACAAGCAGGTTTTTCACTTGATTGTTGCTGCAGGCAGCAGGTATTTGGCTCTGGTGTTCTTTTCCAGTTGTTGCAAGCCTTTTAAAATAAGGATGTTTCCGTTTCCAGCTCTCTCAGACATTTTCTTTCGAATTGAAGGAAGCTGTGAAATTAAGGTAGATTCCCCCATCTCTTTGGGAAAGGGATTTTTTTTTTTAAGTCCTTCTCTCCAAACCAATATTACTTGTTTCTTGTATGTTTTCAGTTTCTACCAGGTGATAAGTGCTCCCCATTCAAAGCCAGTAGCCGAAAAGGCTGTGATTTGTGTTGCTCCCAAGACTAAAGTTCTCAAATGCATTTCTTATTTTTATTTGTTTTGAGGTGAACGTGTTTAATACTAGTAATAGAAAAGAGGCCTTCATTGCTACCTTAATTAAGGCAAAAAAAGATTCTTGGCAAAAAGAAATTCATGTGAACACAACTTGACAGCCTCCAATGGTATGTGATTGGATCATCATGGTTAATTTGCCAGTTAAAATAGAACCATGAAGTCAAACTTTTGGAAAAGTTGTCCATTGTTTTATAAGTATAATCATCTCCCCTATTACTACTTCTCTCAAAACATTTTGTAGCTCCTTTGTTACACATAAGAACCAAAATTAGAGAGGTAATGCAAAGGAAAAGGCATTTCTGCTGTTAGATCTATAAGAAACAAAGTAGTAAATACAGGAAATCCTTGGGGAAGGGGAAGTCAGTTATTGATGCAGCAATGCTGATTGCTGGAAGTGAATGCACACTGCTATTCCTCTATTGAATCTGGAATTGTATTTATTTGTATATGCAGATTGGGCAATTTTTGAACAACTGTTCATGCAAGCATCACCTTCTGGAGGTAACTGATTTAATGAGAAATTTTGGCAACCAGACACACTGATTTTAAAAACCAGACCCAGTATGTACAGGCCTTAGTGCAGGGCAGGCTTATGTTTCAGTATTTCTAGGGCTTGATCAAATTAAGAAACAATTTTTAGAGCCAGAGTGGGCTTAGTGCCCTCAGGAGTGACTGTCACTGACCACTTTCCTAGAGCTTTTCCTTGAGTATCTCTTTGCTCTTCCCAGGAGTTTTGAATTCTTTCTCTTCAACTAGAAGCATGAGGAGAAACACAGACTTACTTTCATGCCTAGATTATGCTTTACACCATTGCTTCACAAACAATTTAAGCCAGAATATTCTGGTCTTGTCATCAAAAGAAGCTATACCTCCTTTTCATGCATCATGTTATTTCTAGTTGCCTACTGCTAGTCTGACACTTTTCTCCTCTGCCTTTATGCAACCATTCAGTCAGCCACACCAGTGACCTCATCTGGACAGGACTGAACCTGGCAAAAATACCACCCTAGTGACTGTGTTTAGCTTACCTCAACAGTCAGGATGGATTTGACTAGAGTGACAGAACTGATGTATGAACTGGGGAGGAGAGGAACAAGAACCTGGCAACACGGGGGAGGACAAGACTGACCATTTTTTGCAGCAGAACTGATTTGTGTCAGTTGAAAATTTTGATGAAACTGCTGTGAGAAAACCTTGGAATCATTGGGAAACTGCTGAACTGAAGCTATGGCTGTGTGAGTGCTGAGTGGGTGGGTGGTAATTGCCTCACCCAGTTTGGTCCAGTGAGTTTAACATACCAATGGTGTTTGCTTATCATTTAAGGAAATGTTTATCAATGGCTACCAAATTATTGATTGAAAAGTCAACAGAACTTGTGACATGGTCAGAAGACTGTGAAAAAAAGTTAACATAATAATCACACAGTGCATACTTCTTTTAACAGAGATTTCTCTGAGTGCCATGCAGAAAAAAATGCTGGAGTGAAGCAGAGAAGTAATGCAGAATAAGATACTAACATAATAATATGATAAAATCATAGATATGTTGTATTTTCTATCCTGAGGAAAAGGAAAGGTAGAATGTAGAAAATACTTCTCAAGAAAATTTTGATAGAAAAAGTTCTACTCATGTTCTACATGAGTAAAGACTTATTTTCGTGTATGAGATGAAGTTGCATCTTCAGTCAGACTTAACAGTACTGTGTCTCATCAGATTCATAAATTTTTAAAATGTTTTTATTGTAAATGCTATATTTGTTTAAATGTGTATTTGACAAAATGCACAGCTGCAGCCAGGCAGATAGTAAGAAAAAATGTGCAAATCCTTCCAGTTTGGCTCTATTGGGTACAGTAGTGGTCACTGTAAGGTACATCTTGTTTTGGAGTTGTCACAAAATGATGGAAATGTTGTCTCAGTGCCACAGGGGCAGGGATTACCTTTTCCAGTTGTTTCCAAATATACGTATCTCTGTTTCCATGAAAATTGCTGCTTTAACCTCCCACTGTTACCCTTGCGCAGAAAAAACTTGATACCTCAGTTTCCTGTTGTCATCTTAATACAGCTGCCTGTGATCTTTGCTGCTTTCTCTGTGAGAACATAACTGATGTTTTTTGGTATTATAGGAAGGCTAAAGTTGAGGCGGTTGCTTTTATTTTTACTTCTAACTCAAGAAAGGGTGTGAACCAAGCGTTGCTGGTATGCAAACCTAATGAATCAATCCACTGTCTTGATTCATTGAGCTTTGTTTCCCACTTATTTAGCCTGTGGCTGATGGTGTAATGTACTCTTTGTAACTTCTTTGAACGTTATTTACTGCTAAAAAAAAAGTCTAAATTTTCCGTTTGGTTTCTTTCTATCAATTAAACATCATGTTTTTCCTGCTCACGATAATAATTTAGGTTGTAGAGGGACATGTTTTGACAGGAACATCATACATGATTTTAAAATTAAGAGTTGCAGAACTCTTGACTTAGTATGACAGTTTTAAGCCTTGTTGTTCCTAAAAGGCTGGGCAATACGAACAAGAGATTTCCTTTAATTAGCTTTATTTATTGTGCCCTGTAATGAAACATCCAAAGGACCTTTAGTCTGCAATTTTGCATGGGCTAAGGGAAGGTACTACAAGCAGTTCCTTCTGAGATAGCACTGGTATTCCAGGATGCTGTAGTATTACACCACTGCCATCCTTGGGAAATGCAATGGTGGCTAAACTTGCCTGTTTTGTCAAAGTGCTGCCATTACTTCTAATATTTTTGATTTGTCCCTTTTTAAATTAAGCTAGCACAGCAATTGTCAAGGTGATGAAGTGGCAAGTACCACTTGAAAACTTCATCCGGTTGCTTCATAATAACGGTTAGGTGAGGATTTTAATTGTGTGCACTGCTTGGTTTTCTGTTTGTGTAATCCAGTAATCATGCATATTTTACAGGATTAAGACTTTGTAAATACTAGTAATAAACTGCAGAAATCTCCAGAAATGAAACCAAAGTGAAGAAAATGAATAAGTAGAAAAAACAGGAAAGTTACAAAATTGATGGGCAGGAATATGATGGAAAGAGCAAAGCATTCAAAGACAGTCTAGTATTTGACATCACAAAGAGTAAGAGTGTATACATGGGGAAAAAGAACCCACTTCCCCAGGGCAAAACCAATAGGTGGCCTCCTTAGCAATCCTGTGAGAAGTTAAATGTCAAGAAATTTGGAACTGATTTAATGATAAACAGCATTTAAAAAAAAAAAAGAGAAAGCTTTCTGTTGAGAACTGGCACATGTGTTCTTGGAATAAAATGAATCTTTCTTGTGAACTTCCAGAAGAATTTGTCCCAGTACTTCAGTATCTCAGGTGCTAAATCTCGATCTTCAAATTCCTCAGTCAGAAACCAATGGTTCCAGCTGCTATATATTTTCCTCTGGGAAATAATTATGGCCTTTTTGGTCTGCAAAGGGCTTGTAAACTGACGAGAATACAATCTGGAAACAAAATTCCTGAAGGGATTGGAGGAATGTAGAAATTTAACAACCTGAACCTAGCAAGATCCTCCTTACTGATTAAGGTATAATCAGAGAGAGGTGGAGAAAGAAAATCATTGTCAGTAATATAGAAGCCCAAGGGAAAAAGAGGAAGGGAATAGCTTAAACACAATAAAGACCTTATTTTACCAAAGATGGATATAAATACAACAGGAAAAACCCTTAGACAGTGTCAAAATTAAAATTACTCTTGAGATTAAAAGTCCCACTGTGTGTGAAGAGAGGAGTTGTTATGCTGGCACTGTTGATGCTTTTGTGTGCAGGTATTGTTTTTGCTTCTCTGATGTAAAGATTTTTGCATCTTTGTACATTCTATTACAAAGAAAATTAAACTCATAAATACATAAGGTTCATAATGCTATCAGTTCTAATCTCCTAACAGAGAGACAAAGACTCTCCCAAGACCAATATTTCTTTGTTTCTTCTACTTTTCTCTTCTTGGTCCCTTACGTTGCTTTTTTGCTGATTGTCATGGTATGGAGTCTTGAGTTTAAGTTTCCCAGACAGCATAAAAGTGTTATATTGTCCTGCTTATTTGGCTTCCTTCTTTCCCCTTTTGTATTATTAATTAAATATTCATTTAATACTTCCCTCTTGTCCCACTCTGACAGTGACCTTAAAGTCAAGCTTTCTGATTTCCTCCACATCCCTCCATGGTTATTTAATAAAAATCCAAGAAGGATTTAGGCTCATTCCAAAGCACAGTGTTTGCCTGTAATGGAAAAGAATAGACCTCTATTTTTTTAATAAGAAAAGCCTTATTAGTGTCAATGCTTACCTTCAAGAGAGAGCTATGCGGGTGCTCTCTGAGCAGGGATACATGACACCCTCCTATTTGCAGTTAGGCCAACACATCCAGTGGGTCTGGGGCTTCATATATAACATTTTTAAAACCATTTTCTGTTGGATAAACAGTTCCTTTTTCATAAGGCTATGGGCCTGGCTTTGCTGAGTCTACCTTAGTTTCCTGTCTCTGATGGTCATCAATGATCCTGTCACTGATGTGCAGGGAAAAGTACGAGAGACACAGAAGCATCTAGTGATATTTTATCCAAATATTCTCCAAGCAACCACTGATCTGTGATTTTGTAGGTTTTTTAGCTGCCTCATATTCAATGCTACTAAATAGATTTTTTTTTCCCAGCCAATAGTTTTTTCTGTTCTCTTTTTTGAATCCAGGTAATCTTTATTGTACCCACAACACAGCTCAACTACACATGTGAGGAACCATCTCTATCTGTTTTGAATTCATCGTTTACTATTGCTACTCATTGCCCTTTAATTCTTACATTAGGAAAGAAGATGAAAGGCTAAACCTTTTTCCTTTGTACTCATTTTTTATGCACATCCATTGTATGTCTCCTGATTCATGGCATCTCTTAGATGATCCCAGTTGCCCCTCTCCAGTCCTTGTTCTGTTACATTCTTCTGCCACTTTTTGTGGTGGGCAGTGTTTGGGTTTTGCTGCTGGCCACAGCTGTCCCTTTGAGGAGAGCATAGTGGAAGGGCTGTCTGGAGCAGGACGGTGGCTGCCCCTGCCTGGGCACCTCACTCAGGTGAAGACCAGAGGCACTTGACATTGGCAGCAGCTGAGCTGGGGTTGAGGTCTGCTCTCGTGAGAGTGGGGGCTGGAGGGCGCTCACAGACCTTCCGGAGAGGGCAGAAAGGATTTCCTGGGAATCAGGCAGAATGGGCAGAGCTGCCTGTGAATCAGACAATGCTAAACTTATATGAAAGCAAGGACTTGCCTTCTTCCATTGTTGCTTTCTTCTTTTTCCTTTTTTAAAAAAGGCTAATTATGTTAATTTGCACTCAAATTAAGTATGCCATTTTAGTCATCTTTGTGGAACTCACTACAGAAGGTGTGTCTCTTTAACCTGTGGCTGTGTTGGGATCCTGCCATCCTTTTCAAAACTAAAGGATCCTGTCCCATTTTCAAGAGCCTAGCTCCCTCCTGGAAGCACCTGGACACCCCAGTTGTGATGGGAGGAGGCTCCACTGGCAGCAAGGCTACCTGGAGTTGCAGACGTTTACTGCTGAGAATTCCTGTGACTACGTCTATTTTTAGATCTGGCCCCTTGTCTTCTCTGTTGTGATCTGCATCCTTTATGGTGAAGAACCATCTCAATCACAGTGATTTCGGTCTGGCACAGGACTGTCTTGTCATTGCAATGTGTGACTATGAGCACTGTGTTGATATTGTGCTGTGCCACCCAAATGCCCTCCATTAAAAGAGACAGTTTTGCTGCAATGTCTCATAGCTGTGAATTTATCCTTGTGACATTGATGGAAGCCGTTCTAGCCTTAGTGGGCAACACACAAGTGAAAATCAACATTGTTCAGATGAACACATTGCAAGCATAGGCTAGGTGGCCACATTTTTCTCCAAGTCCCCTCCTCCCAAACTGGTTTGTGCTTTGCCTTTGACAAAGAAGGGTTTGCTACCTCTGTCACCCTCTTTGTGTTTTCCCACGCAACTGACACCTCACTCCACCTTCCTCACTCCTCCACCTTCTACCTCACTCTTTGGCTGGTGACCTGCTGGCTTCCTTCCCTCTTTCCTCCCCCAGAGACTCTGACAGAAAGGCAGACATACATATTGTGTGTGAGAAGTACTGCTGGGTATCATGTTGTCTTTCTTGACACACCCACTGCAATTTATAAGCTTGTTCAACATACCACAAAAAATATTCTTCTGCCCTCAGTGCAGGTAGATTGCGGGTAGATATGCCTGCAGACTACAAGGCTTGCACTGCCAATGGATTTTGTGGTGGTGTAACTTAGAAGAGCTTTCATTGGGGTTGGTTTTAAATTGTGACACATGTCATATTCTTCCTGAAACAAATAATAGTAATGCAGTCTCAAATTACAAAGGGACCCCCCATTGCACAAGAAACCTTTCAGATATTGTGAGGTGTTATAAGCAGAATTATCACTTTATTATAGGTGTAAAGATGTAGGCTGAAGTGTGTTTTTTGTAAAGATGAGCTTAAAATTAAAAAAAAATTCTCTTAAAATTAATTGATATTACTTATATGTAGTTCAGCTTGTGACAGTTTATAGCAGAACTTATAGTTTGAGAGGTGTAATTAGCTGAAACCTGCATAGTAATTTTTGTACAAACTTGCAGGAGAAGCTTTATTTTATGCAATAAAGCTCTGAAGTGATATATATTTTAATTAGGTGATAATAGTGATAGTACAAAGCTTTGTTTATTAAGTAGTCAGAAGGTTCAAATGAGCTGTGAATTTCGAGGAAGTCTTTGTCAGGAGGTGAAAAACAGGACAGCGTAGTTCAGAATTCCTTTTAGTCTGGATGTAATCTCAAGACTGTTGTGCAAAGATTCAAAATAAAATAAGGCCTGGAGATTCTGTAGGTGTTTACTTTTGACATTTCTATTCTGGGAACTTCTTAAAAAAAAAAAAAAAAGCACTTGTGTTTTTTAGAACAGATGTTGAACTCTGTAAAATCATCTAGTTGAGGAGGGATATAAGGTGCCAGAAACCAGGAAGGTCAAATGTACTGGTTGTTTGTTAATCACTATGGAGACATTTGGCCTCCAAATCCTGAATGCATAAGTGATCTATAAAGGCTTTTATGTCCCTTTTGGTATCTTACTATTGCTGCATGTCTCCTTCTCTCTAATATGATGTTAAGTTTATATCTCTGGAGTGTCTAAAGAGAAAGAGCTGTACCTAAAGAGGGATAAATACATGTGAAGTATCTGTTAAATTTCCAGGACAACCCCTTCTCCCTCTAAAATATCCTTAATGACAAAATGAATGACTAGAATGCTCCAGGTCTTGGGCTGAGTGGCAATGAGAGTAATAGGTAAAAGCAAATAATCCAAGAGGAAGACCTGTCTGTCCTGTGGCAGCCTTCCTGCACATTAGTGGTCTCCGTCTTCCTCCTCCTCCCCAGATGATTCAATCCCTGTTGTCACGTCCCACTCAGATGAGGGAGACAAGTGACTCAGATTCACAAATCCCCAATGGAGTGGACAACAGTGAGACAAGTCTCAAAGTCCAAACATTTATTGACTACCCACAATGTACAAATTGGACACACGATAATTGGCTAAGTATATAACGTGTTGTGGCAAGCAATACAGTATGCCTTGCATTTTTTAATGGTAGTGAAGGAAAAAGTGGAAAAAGGAAAGGAGGGAGATAGAGGGAATAGAGGAATAAAGATCACCTTTCTGGGTTTCTGAGTCGATCCCACCAGTGAAGGTTCCAGGAGGCATCCATCTTCTTCGCTTCACTGCACTCTCCAGGCCCCCCCCGCTGCTCTTTCCTTCCCCTCCATTTATACCCACTTTCCTTGGGTCCGTCCCCTAGATCAACCCACATACCTATGTATCCCATGTATGGGGAGGGGTGAGGTGTTTCATGGGATGATGTAATTAGCATGATCATGTTAGCCTTCATTAGCATATTGAGGGGTGTTAACTTTAATATGCATTTTGTGGATAATGAAGCAAAGTTCATTCACCGGACAGATGGCCCTTGAAATTTGTCCAGGTGCACCAGAGCAGAGCCATCCTTTCTCCACAGGGCTCCCTCCTCCAGCTGCATCCTGTGTTATTCAGGCACCCTTATCAGCTTCGACCTCCACACCATCCACTCTGTGACTATAGTTTCGTCTTGCGAGTGTTTGAGGCATTCCTTAGCTCAGAGGGCCTCAACTTTTATCTCTTTCTTAGGCTGTTTTTCTCAGTCCGTGTTTCTCGCAGGCCTGGTTTTTTGTCTCTTACACCTGTCCCTCCCTTTCTATCTCAGGAATTTTTGCAACTCTGATTCCCTCATCCTGCTCTTCAGGTTTCCTGCAGGCTATATGAAGATTTGCATTAACCCACAATTTTTTTTCAAACACCTGGTCTTTTGCATGGTTGTTAGTTTTCTGAAATAGTTTACATGCATGAAAATACAGTAGATGTGTATTTCCAGCCAGTCAGCAGCAAGTTTTAGGGCCTTTCCTAAGAAATGACAGGCCAACAATGATAACTGGCTTTGTAATATTTTCTTGCTTGGGATACTGTTCATAGGAAATGACATATCACTATTAGTAAGCTTGAGAGAGAAACAACCTTACTTAGAAAAATTAGTATTGTTTCAAAATTAACTATTGTTCCTCAGAAAATAGATTCTGGAATCACCTTGGGTTGGTCCATTGACTGTCAGCTTGGTGCTCTGCTGTGGAATTGCAGGGAATATATGGGAAATGAATGAAGATCACATAAGTCACCAATATGGAGCTGAATAGGTCCAGGATGCACCTATGGCTTTTGAGAATTGGTGTTCCTCTTCTTTTTCACTGTAAAAGAATCAGAGGGTGTCAAATGACAGCTAGTTTACAGCAAACAAAGAAGACTCTTACTGAAACAGGTTAAAAGTCCCTGCATTAATTAATGGAATAATAAAAAATCCATCACAAGTTATTAAACTCAAAGATATAAACAGTGGCTTACTGAGACCTTAAGCCATAGATTTCTGGAAGCTGAGAGTATAATGTTTATTGCCCTCTTGTTTCTGACACATCTGTTGCTGTCTGCTGTCAGACAGAATGCTGGATAAAGTTGACTTTGTTCTGAGCAATATAGTCATTCTTACATATTTTTTTAATGTAGAAAAGGAATATAAAAAATGTCTGTCTGTCTGCCCTCTCCTTTCCTTTCCCTGCCTCCAGATATTCGTAACCTGATAGTTGTCTCTTTATAATGCTCTATATCTGAAATAGCAATGCTGAATTCATTTAAAACAAGTCTATGAGAAAACTGTGTTGTTACCCAAAAAGCGGATTCATGCCTGGCATGCAATAAACCAATCTTGACACACTCAGGAGAGATATTGTATTTATTAAGGCCTGGGTGCTCGGTGGACTTTTCCATAAATCAAGCACACCAACAGCAAGTTTTCATGCCCCTTTTATATACAAAAATCAGAAGTTAGCTTTTCCATAACATGCCTATTAGATACTGATTGATTAGTAGTTAACATACAATTATAATATGGTTTAGCTAAGGCTTCTAATACTACACATTCTCAGGAGAAGGGTCTTAACCTGGTCAGGGGTCTTTTTGAGCTGTGGGTGTGGTTTTTAGTATTATAATGAAGGTAGTTCACTGTCAGGACACTCAAAAGTTAGTTTCATTGCCAAGTTAACTGATCGATTATTCACTTTGTCAGGTTGTCAAATAAGTAATTCTCAACACAACTCTATACATTGTCTTTATGGTCCAGGACGTTCTAGTTATTTTCTAAGGTATGGAGAACAAAGCCTATTCTTTATAAATTTCAATGTCTCACCTGACCAATCTTATGATTATCCCCAGGTGTGCAGTAACTGTAGCTACTAGCATAATCATTAACCATGAAATTTAGTAAATATGAAGTATACTATATCAGTATGAATAAAGAGATCCCTTCAGTTATCTACTTTAGAGACAAGTTTTTCTCTCTAGCACAGCAGGTGAGTATTGTAGCCTCTTGTTGCATATACAGAACTTGGTTTCCCTCCTTTTTTTTTTTTCTTGATTGCATTAATGCAAACAAGTGATCCCTAGGTAGCTCTCCAGTGCAACTGTTCATTTGCTGAATACAGGTTAACATTTCTGCAGCTACATTTTGCAGCTACAAAACAGTGGTTTTTTCAAACGTCCTGGAAAGAAAATGACAGGATTAGCTACAACCACTATAGGCAGCAAATGATTCAGAAGCCACCTAGAAAAAGTGTCTGTTCTCAGCCAGTGTCTAGTAAGCAACTAATAAATAATTTGGAGCTCTCTGAGAAGTATAAGCATGACTGACTCACAGAAAAGATGGGAAAGAATGAACTTTATGCCATCCAAAGGCATGACAAGAACAATTAACCAAGCAATGCAAGGTCCAAACTGTCCAACCTGGTCTTTTCTCTATGGATGAGGATATTTATAGTGACCCCGTGACATTCTTCCTTTTGGTTTATATTGGCAATATGCATTTTTGAATAGTTTGCTATGAAACCCTTCTGTTTTGTGGGAAAGTTAATGTCAGCCACTTTTCCCTCTTCCCAGATGACTTTAACACATCCCAAAATGTGCTTTCTGCATCCCTTAGATTAAAGTATTCACTAAATACCAGTAAAACTGTCAAAAGATGGGGAATGTATAAACATAAATGCTCCTTTGAAGCTAGTCCCATCTGGCAAATAAAAGAATAGACATGTCAGCAAGGCAAGTTTAACTTAGTTCAAAAAGAAAAAATGTGTTGCTACCAAAACCAAACAAAACCAGAAACTTCAAGATTGATTTAAATGAGGAATAATGAAATGAAGAATAAAATTGCTCACAGAATGTGGAAGCCAAGTTTTCCTTGCTCTGTTAACTTTTCTGTTACAGCTCTGTGGTGCTCTCTAATGTAGCCTGGGAGTGCCTTCTTCCTTCTTCTACTGCAAAGCCACAGGTCAAAGAGGTGTCAGCCTTCAACCTGGAAGAGAAAAGTAGTGTGAAGTATGTGTGCTTGGAAGACTCGTTGTAGGTAAGAGAGGAGGAATGTAATTCTGTCCTCATACATATGCCTGGTCATAGCAATCCTGCTGTTTATTAGAGCCACTTTCCGCATACCTTTTCCCTTTCTCTGGACTGACCTGTCCTTTTTGATGGCAGCTTTAAAAGTCCTGATGTTATTTCTGGAGAATAAGAAACAACTTCTGCTGTTTTCAATCTGGATTTGTTTCTGGTATCTGTGTTTCTAGCTTGTGACAAGTTTTAGGAAGCTGATAACTTCAGAGCTTAATTTGTTTTGATTGTTCCCCAAAGCCGCTTTGGTGTAATTTCCAGGCTTTGTAGTCAGAGAGAAGGAATCATAACACCATAAGAAAGTATCATGTTTATTAAATAATGTGGTTCATACAGCCAGCTTCTTGGTTGCAGTGTGATAAATCATGTCTTCCTAATAAGGAATAAGTAACACTGTTTCAGGTACAATCCTTCTCTTATTGTCAAGATTAGGACAATTATAAAATCTATATGGAGCTCCAAATTGAATATTTACTCTGCTTACAATTTTTTATTACACTCAAAATTCTAATTCAAGTTTGGTTGTAAACCTGAACAATTTATTCTAAACAGCACAACAAAAAAAGTCTTTTTACAGAGACAATTAAGCCCAAAAAGGAGAGACCATATCTGTTTCTGTGCAATACACTGAAAATATATACTTATACCACTTTCATAACGATAAATTCTGTTATGTTTCATATGGGTGAGAGACTTCTCAGATATTGCTTGAAACCAATCATCCATAAATGTGTATCTCACTTGCCACTTCCCTTTCAGCGATAGGGTGTTTAGATTGCTCTTCACCTTACAGCTTAAACACTAATAATAGTGAAGAGAGATATTGGTCACTGGGTGTATTTTATATGTACCCATCCTTTTTTCTGTCCTTAAATACAACTTTTCTTGTTGCTGTCTGTGTATCAACCTAGTTGAAATTCAGCTATAGCAGTATGTGTGCTGCCAAATCTAGACTGTTAACCCACAGGGGACTTCATTAGTAGATATCTTTTTTTCAGTTCAAAGATTGCACTTGAGAGTTTTAAAACTCTCTAGTTTACTAATTAGCTTACCTCTAAGGAATGTGTTTAACAGTGTACAAACCTTTTTTATTGATGTGGGCATTTGCACACATCTCCATTCAACTTAGAGAATCACCATCCCCTGTTGCATTCAAGGACAAATGCTTTTAAACTTTGAGTGTGCTAGAAAAGCTTTCCCTGGTCTATCACCTCTGCTTTTGCAGAATGCCTGTTTTCTACTTATGTACAGGAAAAATAATCCAGTTTTAAATAAATTAATGGCATGTATTGAATGTGTTAAGAATGAGAGTTACTGTGGCAGTGCAAGGGATTTCCCACATGGTTTCATTTTTTCAAAGACCATGTGTAAGTTAATTCTTCTAATTGGAATAATCAAATCAATCCCTTACAGAATACTAATCATAAGCCTTGACACAAGACCTTATTCACAAGACGTTATTCTGTGGATTGCAGAGTTTCCAGGCTGAGTAACTTCGCTGATCAGGTCTGCATAATCAATTCCAGTCTGCAGCAAACTTAATTGTATGGAAATTGAAAGAATTTTTTGTTCCATCAGGACCCATTATGCAGAGGTCCCAGGCTGCCCCTCCATTACAGTGTTTCAGCTTTTCAATGTCTGCTGTGCAGGCTCTGGGTGGGTTTATGTTTGTAGCCCTGTCGCCTCACTCTATTTTCCTATTTAGTGATGGGATAGACTCCATTAGCCAAACGATGCTGGAGAATGATTTTTGTATTTTTGGTGGGATGCTCTGACAAGCTGAGTTCCTCAGGAGTCATGATCTTCCTGTAGGCTGGTATTTTGCAGTCAGTAATTTCTGAAATTTTGACTCCTTTGCTTCATGTTTCAAAGAAAAGATTTGGAGGACTGTGGCATTACAGTGAAAGTGTCATTTGTTGATATATGGAATTATACACACAATTAGTTCCATACCAATTGGAAGGCAGTTTATTGTACTGCTGGTTTAGAAGGTCATTTGTTCTAGTTCTCCCATGAATGTAGAACGGATCCTTAGCGCATGTCTGTAAGTCTCTGCTATCCAATTCCAACTGACCTGACCTGACCGATAGAGTTTTCATAATTTTTTTCTCAAAGACTATTTCACAGCTTACTCAGAGTTTTGCTCAGGAAGCACACCTGTATGTTTAAATTCTCAGTCCCCATACTGCATCCCAATATTCATCTTTTCACTGCCTGAGTAACATGTATTTAGATGAACAGTTAGATATATCCCAATGCAAGTGCTATCTTAAAATAGCATTTTTTCATGCATTGCTTTTCCTCTGTAGAGATCAGGCAGGGAGTAGGTCCCTCCTGTTTTTCAGATTGGGTAAGCACTACTGATCTGACTTCAATAAAATAGACTATTATGTCTCAGTTGCCCGTTTGTTTTTCTCAGAGATTGCATCTGGGAGAGCTGGCATCTTTAAATGCTCTGAATTTTGGATTCAGAGCAGTGGCTAAAATATTTTTATTAATTTCCAGCATTAAGAGTAATTTTACTACAAATGTCCTATTCTCTGCTGATCATTCCTGTGTTTATTTCATTTTAGGTATGTGGACCTTTAAGGTCACCTTTCTTCACAGGTGCTGTGCCAGCTGGCTCTATGTCCTGGGCTGCTGGACCACTGATGCACTGGGAAGTTGGAAGTATTCTCTGTTGAATGGTCAGGGGGCCACCAGGCGTAGCGCAGGGATCCCTCTTAGCTGAAGTAAACTTTTCCTTTAGACTTTATCTGGGACTGTGAAATAGCAGTTATTGACAGTGAACATACTGCACAAAGCTTGACGAGGTTCATTGTTTGATGTGGTTTGAAACCTGTACGGATTTTCTGTACTATGTGTATCAAATGTTTAAGGGATACACATTTTTTTTTAATATATATATCTATCCATATATAAAAATATAATCATCATATATATTATGCTCAGATTATATGTAGGTGGTCCTCCCTGAAAAAACAGAATAAACTAATAAACTAATAAGGTCTGAAACCTGAAATTCAGAAGTAGTATTCACACTGTTTTTCAGTACTTGTTTCTCCCACCTTTTAGACTAACACTATGTCCCAGTGATTTAAGAGAATTCAGTGGCAGTGTGTGTGAAAAACTAACCCAGTGGAGTGGGGAACTGGGCTTGTTATAATGGGCATAATGTTCTAAGCATTTTGAATTGAAATTTCTTTGCTCCTGTTCTGCATCATATGTGAAGTTCTTCACTTAGAAAGCCTTTTGCATTGTAAGAGAAACTTGAGTCCATGAGATAAATATAAGTCAAAGAGGCTATTTTTGGAAAATGCAGAGGTGCTTTCTTCTGCTACCCATGGTTTGGGGCATCCTGGGGTGGGACTGCAGATTTGATAAACCTTGTTTCCAGAAATTAAATTGGAAATCTATACCTCTCCAAACACTTTTTCCTATTTCCACATTTTCTTTATGAGTAACTCCTTTCTGTTGTCTTCATGTTTTCTGTGAACTACCCTTGGATCAAAGACATGGAAAATTTTCCTCGTTTTGAACAGCAGCTGAAACTCTTCATTTCACTAAAATCATTCATAAACAGGTATTTCTTCACTGAAACCAGACTAGTTTATTTGGTAGAATTTATCACTGGAATACTGCAACCAAACATCTTCCTCTGCCATTTTTGCAGCTCTTTTCTTCAATATAACTTTCAGCTAGTCTAGAAGTCAGTGCCTGTGCAGGTATGTTTAGGCATTACAACACAGTACAAAGACCTAAATAGAACAGGATGTTGTGTTCACCACAATTTACAGACTAACTGCAACATTGACAGGTAAATAGACTTTTAATTGTATCACTTTTATTTCCACTCAATCTAAGATCAAAAGAAGGAAGGTTAAAATTTATGGTCCAGAAATTGTTAAGTTTTTGTTCAAAACTTTAGTTTTCAATGGTAGGACAAACTCTAGGTAACCCTCTTTGTTACTGGATTTGATTGTTTGCAAGAGGAAAGACTAAGATTTGTGTACAATAATTATTTTAAGGAAGCAGGAAGAAAAAAGTATTCCAGAATCTGTCCCTATTACATGTGTGTATTCATTATTGAATGTCCAAAAGAGCAATTCACCTAATGAAATCTCCTTAACATGTGAAAGTACTTTCTTTTGTCTTTTTTCATAGCATAGTAATGCAGAAAAGTGCATATTGGACATTCAGTAGACAATCTGTCATTGTAAATTTGCCTGTTTGGAGAAGTTTGGCTTTATTGAGGTCAGTTTTACCTATGTATGCTCCTGTATTCTCAATTTAAATTATGGCTTTTGTCATGGAGTACGTACTGAATCATTGTCAATTGTATGACACTCCATTCAGGTTTGCTAATGATAGGCTCTAGAAGGTAAGGCCCAGTGGTTTGACAATCACTACATTTGATGTTGGGTCTATGCATGAAAAGTCAGGGTTTCTTTTGTGTGTTTTTTCCTTCTTCTTTTTCCAGGATATAAATGATATAAGCAAATTCATTTGTCATTGTTCTACAGATGCCTAAGATTCAAGGCCAAATTTAGTGAGCTGTGTCTTTCATGCATTTTATAGTGCTATAATTTCTTCTGCTCTTGAAGAGGAATGTTTTAAGAGCTAAAAAAGAGGTGCAAGGTAAAATGAACACTTTTTCACTGAAGCATTCTCCTTACACTTTAATCTGCTATGACTTTCTAAACCCAAGAAGCAAGTGAACATAAATCAGTAGGATTTATTTCAAGTTTGCTATTGAGAAAAGATCCTGTTGACCCCTAGTTCTGATCACAAGTACTATGAAACAGTCTCTTGCCTTATTTGCTAAAAAAACCAGTGAACACACAGGAAAATTAGCTCAGAAAAACATAGAGAAGAAAATACCATGTTATGCACAGTTACTTTTTTCTACAATATTTTTAAAATTTCCTTGAGGGTATGCTTTGTTTATACTACTTTATGAGCAGATTTTAAAACTGGTTTTCAGTTATGATTGTAGAACAGACTTTGCAATTCGTTTTCCACTGAACTTGTAGATAAAGGTTTGCTACTCAGGGGTTTATAGAAAGGAAATACAGGTGGTCGTGTGAGTTACCTAAAGAATTTAAACAAATATTTGAGTGAAATGCTTTATGTTATTTGAGTAGTATTAATTGTATTAGACTTGGATAAATCACTACTGCTTACTGAAGAATTATTTTCTTTGGATTTGTTCTTATTTGTGGATTTACTTTCATTAAGTGGTTCAGATGTCTCCTAATTTAATCTCTACTGAAACAGAACTGAAAGGCAGCATTTTAGAGGATTTCTGATTAGACGTTTCAAAAAATATTAACTACCAGTTTAATCCATTTCTGGTGACTGAATTGTGCAAACTCATCATGTTTTTTGTGAGTATATTAATTACTAGAAGGCATTCCCTAAAGTAGTTTGGATAAACAATCTTCAGAATGGGAATAATTTGAGAAGAGTTTTTAATCTGCAGCTCGAAATTCCTTGAAATCCTGAAATAGCTCTTTTAATTTGTGAAAATACTAGTGGAAGATATTAGCCATGGAAATTCTTTTATGTTGTAGGGAAGTGTCCCTGGTCAGCTGTGCTATTTGAACTAAATGAAAGAACAACAACTATAGTAAAGGTTGACAAGTTTCTCTTATTCCTGCTGGGACCAATCCTGTTCAGATACAAATGTACAGTTTCTGTCCCAGACATGCAGTCCTGATGTATGTATATGGTAGTTTGTTCCATAAATCCTTCCCAGTACAATCTGCTGGGATGCTGCATTGCTATGCATAAGAAAACAGATTGCATCTTCACCTGTTTTACCTACCTGCTTGCCAAATCTTCTCATTGGAGGCAGTAGGGCTTTTCTTCAATGGGATGCTACCACACAGATGTTGAAAACTAACTTTGTGTTCAGTACCCTGGAAGATGTGAAGCTTCTTCCTAGATGCCCTGGGCCACCCAAGTAAACTCAGTGTGTGACCCTGTCAATTACTAATGTGCTTGAGGGGTATTTCTAGGGAGCAACTACTGTAAAATCTAAAACCAAGTCCAAACTTGTTACACGAAATGTTAAGTTCCTACATTCTGAATGCTACTGTGCCGTGAGGTTGACATACCGTTGTCTAGGAGTTGACTGTACCTGTTAGATGATCTTTTTTGCTGTCATTTACACCTGTTCCCCAAGTTTTCCCAGCAATGGTGGAAGACAAAACCAAACGTGAAATTATATTTCTAGGTATTTTTTAAGTATTGCAGTCTATGCCTTAATCTTCACTGATTGACTCAGTTGTAGTTCTGTGTATTCTGTATATTCCTCTGGGCCACTTTGTACATTGTTTGCATGATTAGCAAAGACTGTACTTGCGAAAGTGTTTCTTTTTGTGTTTCTATTACTCAGCCATTTCCTACAATCAATGGGAGTGATCAGCTGATAGCTTCCTCTTCTTTTCTGGCAAATACATTCAGACAGCTTTGATCAAGTGTAAGGAGGCATGTGGTGCCAATGCTTGACTGCTGGTACAGATGAGAGGCATCCTGCAGCAGAAAAGGCATTTTCAGTATTGTGCAGGCTGCTCATCTAAACCTGCTATTGCATGCCACGTGTACCCTAGAGCAACCATCTGACTGTCTTGTGGGCAGACTCCATGCCATCTGAACAGATGGGCATGAGTGTAAGCTGACAAGGGAGCCCATATGTTCCTAAATTGTGAATGTTGAGGAGGAGATTCTTAGCCAAGAATGTGCAGATGACTGTCCAATTCTTATGTGATTGTCATTAAGAAGAGACGGCACTGCCAAGTGGAGCTTACTCCTTGGACTTTATTTTTGTAACAGTGCATGTGCAACACTGTGGCGTGAGTTTCTGTACAGCCTTTTATCCTGGCTGAACATTGGATGTCCTCAGAGTTGAATCTTGCTTAGACAACATTGTGGATTTTTCACAATACTTTCAAGTCTAGCCTTTGCTTGTGAACAGTCAGGAAAGTACAAACATCTGTTTTTCACCCATAATTTTTTCCTCCAGAGGAGAGAGGATATGACCGTTAGGATGTGAAGTTAGACCAAAATATATCTCAAGGTTTATCTTCTGTCTGATGATCCTCAAGTGGTCATGACAAAACACAAATTAAAATGACCAGTCTAAGTACCTGGTATAATTAACTCAAAGTAGACATTTGAGTACTTGAGGACAGTTGATATTCATAATAATTCTAATCTGATTCTGGATGACAATTTTTACCGTGCTTGACCGTATACTCAGTAATCAAAGGAACAAGAAGTAGAAAAGAGTATTTACAAATTATATCATATCTAATTATTTTTTTAAAATACTTCCACTGAGAGATAGGTAACTATAATCTGTAAAACATCATAGACATGATAACAAATGAGTGACTAACAAACAGTAAGATTTTTGAGGAAACATTTCCCAACTTTTAGGAGAAATAATACAGCTTAGCTAAATAGCAGATACTATTCTTCTTTTAAAGTTACATGAACTGAAATAATTTATGCTTACCTAAAAAAAGTGTTTATTTAACTGCATATAATTTTGCCTGCTGCCATAGTAATTTATGACAATAAACTAAAACTACACAAAAGTGGATTTCTTTTTCGATAACTGCAGTATTTTCAGTCAAATTAACAATGGTGGTGCTCTTACCATTATTACTCAACTGCAAAAAGAAAAAACATGTACAATGAGACCAATATAACAAGATTTGTTACAGAATGTAGAACTAGTCTGTGAGAAAAATGTAAAAATATTGTACATGACAGCAAATCTCCTGCAAGTTTCCTGTCAACAGAAGAGAGGCTAGTATTCTTTTTGTCAATACACTTGGAAAAAACCCCCACCTCACTTATGAGGAATAAAACCTTCACCTTGAGAGAAGAAAGTGACAATTTGAGTTACGGATGAGTGACTCGGCAATTAGTCATTAGTGGCAGGAATCTCTGATACATTTGCATACAAACATCATGTATGAGCACCGGTACAGCGCACCACATTTCTTTGAAAAATCACATTTTGATTTTCTGATTGGCCAAGTACCATCTGGCGCCTCGGCAATGCCAGGAGGGTCCCATGTAAATCAGCACATTCCCAAGTTCCTTGATTGGAGCTATAGTAAAGCGAATGGTAATCTCCCAGGCTGAATGCCTGCATTTGAAAAAGCATTTCTTTCCCTGATTTGTAGTTTGTCATTAATAGCATGTACCGGGAGCTGAAACTGACGTTCTGAAGGCTTTGCAAAGACGTCTGTGCTTGCTCAGATCTAACACCGACGTGTGAGTAATTGCTAGTTAGCAGCATGAGCATTTCCAGGCTGCTGACACTGTGAGCTTGACAACTGACAAGTTTCACTCCCGTGCCATAATAACCTACAATGAAATGCAAAGCAGGCAGCAAAGATTGCAACTTAAAAAAAGACAAAAGAAACGTTACCAAATCTATACTCTGTGCTGTTGGAACATCATTATTTTAGTTTAAGAAAGATGATTATGGACAAGAGGGAGATTGCTGCTAAAATAAGCAGAGGCATACCTACAAAGTACAGCTTTGTTGATGCTTTGTTTGATGAATACTTTTGTATTGCAAGGGGGTTGGAGGATTTCACTTTGTCTCTCTTTACAACCTTAGTAGAAATACAGCACCTTTATGAAGAGTTTAATAACTTGATAAAAGTTAATCTAGTAGATAATAGACTTAAACCAGTTGTAAATCTGGCATTCTTCATTCACTTTCCAGTAAGGCTTTGTGGATGGAATGAGGGAAGAAACAAGTATGTTCTGAAGGAGATTAGCATCGTTTTTGCCAAATACAAGACTTGTTCTCACTTTACTGAACTGGGTGCTTCCAGGTCCTCTGTACTAGAAAGGCACCTTGACAGGTGCTGCACTGCCACAACATAGTAAACACATTTCAGCTTGCTCTGTTTTAATACCAAACCAGTAAATCTGTAATCTCCGTCTCTTTGGAGGATTCATGTCATCCATCTTTAGAGGTCCCCAGTGAGAGCCCATGTTCTCTTCTGACTCCCCAGTCTGCATTGTACCAATATCTGATGTAAAGATTGAGCTGAATTTCTTTGGGAGACCATAAATGTATTTCTTAGATCACCCAGAGTTACTGCAGTATTAAGCTTCTTCCCCTAAGAAGATTTATCATTCCCATGAGTGTTAGCCCAGAGAGAAAGAAATAGCTACCTAGTTTTCTATCCTTCATTTTCTATTTGAATTTTAAATAAACTTCCACTTTTTAGCTTGAAATTGTTGCTTTCCTTTAAAAACCAGCAAAAGTTTGTTATAACAATTAATTTGCACTACGAAGCCATCGTTTTTCTGGCTTGCAAGCAATAGATTCATTCAAATGAGTTGAAATAATTTCAAATCTGTTGATTCATTTCAAATTGGTCATTCAAAAAAAGAAATTGCAACATTTTAAGTTCTTCACTGAATTTGAATATCTTGCAGAATGAATGTTTAAGAGTACTTTTAGACTGCTGTTTTGCCAGAAAGGCATGTGAAAATAAATGTCTTCTTTCTAATGCTGGGAGGTGACCATGAGAGGCTAATGGGATGCTAATTCATCAAAAATACTCTGTTATTCACACTATACTAGTGTGACTGAGTTGTTGCAGGGCTCAGTAACCCACTTATGATGAAGACATTTGCTTTTATAGTTCCAGATCAAATAAAGTGTCTTAAACTTGCTGTTCTTTCAGTTTTGTATGCTGCTGATTTATTTTGTTTTCTCACAGGGAATAAAACATGTTATCCGGATGTCTTACCTTTTTCATTTCTGCATTTTGCTACATGAACATCAGTGCTCTTGCTTAGGCATGGTAGTGGTGTGATAATCTGCGACGATAACTTTGGGAAGAAAAGGTTCCCTCTAACTCCTCAGATTCAGCCCAGGATTGTCAAACTGCTCTAGAATGTTCTACTTTATGGCATGGTTTTGCAATCATTTTCTTTAGTGAGCATTTACTGGAGTTCCTGTTGCCCCTTGCCTCTCATCTCTACCCATGTTCTGTTCCTTGCTTGTGCTAGTGCTGTTTTGAGGGCCATCATCTGAACCACATTACTGACCAGAGCTGCCTCCCTTCACCAAAGGAGATATTTGGAGTGATACGGGTGGGGAATGGGATGGATCCTGGCAAGCACCCAATTAATCTTATTGTGCAAGGAGAAAGTAGGAAGATATGCCAGCTGTCTTCTCTCCTTGTGCTCAGAGCAGCTAGATGCAAGTCTTGAGCTGATTTCTGGAGCTTGTTTCAGAGGTAAGAATGGGTTAGGGCTTGCATTAATGCTTTTGCAGTGTGGCTAGGCCGTGAAGTGCCCAGGACATTGAAGTGCAGGTGTTTATATCATCTACTAGAGTGAACATCTCCCCAAAGACCAGCAGATTTAAAGCTCAGCTTCCCCCACTCCCATATGATCTGATTGAAAAGCTAAAAACATAACTATTTCTTAAATATGTAAAGTGAAAATCTGCTAGAGAAAGCAAAACAGGAAGAAACAGAGCTTATATACAACTCTCCCCCTGTCCACTTTCTCTTTGCAGGTGACTCTTTGCTTGGCTTCAGCTATCTCAACAACATTGTGTTGCAGCCTCCCTATTCAAGCTCTGCATGTAGGGCAGCCTGCCTGACTGCTCCCAGCTCCTTCTTGCTGTCCAGTTTTGCAAAAGCTGTGCTTTTTCCCCTATGCCACCTCCCATGTCTCTGGAACCTCTCTCGGTAGCTGCCCCAGGGGAAGAACATCAGCCCCCTCCTCCTAATGGGCCTGTGTGATCTCTTCACAAAGAAATACCCTGTGTAACCAAGGACTGGCAAAGCTCAGCATGTACAGAGCTGATACTGCCTGCTGCACGTACAAAGAGGTGTCTTCTGGGTGCAGCTATGGTAATGGCTCCTGCCTGATAATGCAATCTGTAGTTTTGCTTAGCTTTTCATCTGCTTTGCAGGCTTCAGTATAGATTGTTAATTTGCTTCTTATAGCTTGATTTTATCTTTCTTCTTTAACTTATTTTTGTTATCTTTCAGTTTTCTTCTATAGAATATAGCAAACATACAGATTTATTTTCACACATTATGTAATACATAAAGGCCTTATTTGTTTGGGTATTTTAACTGATTTCAGAACAATTCTTTATGCTCTCCTATGTAATACATAAAAACAATTGAAACAAAGCTCATCTGCAGCTTTAGAATGATTGCAATGTCTTAAAGGTGGCTCAGGGTGGACTGTTTGTAAGGTCTAGTTCAACTGTTGTATTTCATAGTTAGTGTTTTTGAAACATCTCTAAACTGTTATGATAAGGTTTCTCTTGATTCATATCCCAATAGTCAGTTTTTCATAACCTTTTGCTGCCTAATTATTCTAGGATCTTGAAAATTAAAAGATTTAGAGATAAATGTATCTACAATAATGCTTATTTCTCTCTCTATGATCTCATTCATTTCAGAATTGAGACATTTTCATGAATTCCCTTCTGAGAAAAGCTGATGTTGTATCACAAAAAGGGGTTATTACCAAATGAAGTTAGGGCTTCCAGAATTTATGGTTGTTTTGAAAGGTGAAAACAATACAACTACCTGAACTTTTAGGTCTTGGCTATGAAGGAATGTGCTGAGTTATTACTTCTTTAAAAGCAAGTTTTCAGCTTGTATCAAAGATGTCATTTACCTATAAAGCTCAGTATTATTTCATTCAGGCTCCAAAATGGGAAATTTAAATAGGTGCAGCTGACATGTGAGACTATTTGGATCATGATAATTACAATGGAAATAGAGATACAGCTTGCAGAGTGATCTTTATTTTCCCAGATATTAGGTCCAAACATGGATTACAAAAGGAGAATGTGCAATCTGGAAGAGGGTTACTTAAAGGGATATAGAGGTCATAGACTATGAAGGAAGTCAAAACGATGCAGCAGAGGGGGACAGACGTGTATAGCAAGAGCAGTGAGGTGACGACTATCATATGTAGTCCTGGTGAAGTACATGCTAAAATACTGAAAACAACTGCTGCCAGAGTTTGAATATCAACTTGAATTGATTTAACTGAAATTGAGTCTTCTGAAAGCTGGGTGGGCAGTCCAGCTGGGTGGCCTAGATTCCTGCTGCAGTCCATGGAGAGAGTTACATCCAAACCATCATTATCTGATTCCAAGAGAGATGTCTAATAGATAACGATGAATTGCTCTCTGGAGTTGCCTTCTGTCCTCTGTGGACTATAAAGGGACCTTGCAGACTTGCCTAGGCTAGATGTCCAGCTTGTAGACAGCTAAAGTGAGATGGGATGAATTAATGTTTAAAGAAGCAAGCTGAAAGATTGAGAACACAAAAGAAATCAACAGAAACAGTATGAGGGCTGAGGATAATGTCAGAATGAAAGACAGAGAGAGCACAGTATGGTTTGTTTTATCCAAAAGATGATTTACATGTACTGTGATCAATATGGATAAATGTTTTCATGAGAAGAAGTTACGAGATACTACAGAGCTCTTTAATCTAGCAGGAAGCTGCATAACAAGAACCAACAGCTGGAAGCCAAAACTAGACACATTCCAGCTGAAAATAAGTGCGAATCATTAAGAGTAAGGATAATAAAACTGTGAAATATGATCTTGGGAAGTGTTGGATTGTCTATTACAGGCTTAAAGTCAATATTGGGCACTAAAATGTTTAAACCATAACTGACATTTTACTTGTAGTATAAACTGCTAAGTGTAAGATGTCTGGTTCATAATACCAGCAGGTCCAATTAGGCCTTACACACTTGTAATTTAATGACTAATTGTACCTCCTTCTTTGTCATATTTCTGTTTGATATAACATGTAACAGAACTCTTTATTGTGTTGTTCTTTGACTACTGTGATTTATTCTTGTAAAAAGCTTCAGTTCTTAATTATGAGTAATACAAATAAGCTTTTTAAAGCCAGAATGCCTTTGTCCTATGCTAGTGAGATAGAAAACTCCACCAGTGTAAGAAAGTCAGTTAATCAATCTCAAGTTAAGCCCACATGTAGCATATGGCTTTGTTTTTTCTATTTCAACCTGGATGCCGACTCAGATCCTATGAAGTTCAAAATGGCTCTGCTGTATTTTGAACTTGGGTTTGTGTGCTAGTCAAATAAACAAACATTTCTTGTTAGGGGTTCCCTGAGTGTCTGAAATATTAAGCACTAAAAATATAAAAAAATATATTATATCATCAACCCTAACATGACATTTGCACTAACAATTTCTTTAGGAAGATGACACAGAGGCCTTTGATTACCGTATCCTGCCTTCACAGCCTCACAAATCTCTCTCAGTATGTTGGTTACTATTGCTATCCTGACCATTGAGTCAGTATAGCCCCATCACTAAACTCCTTCTAGTTAGGTCTAAAATGTCAGTCCATAGGGGTTCTACTGTACTGTAGGTACAGATCTTCTGTTAACTTGTATTTCATATTAAGGCTTTATAATATAAATTATAAAGTCTTATAATGTATAGTTGCACTTATTTATTCAGCAGTTTCCCCCCATACTTCACATCCCAGTGGAATAATGTTCCACTGATTGTTTTTCCTCTGTTTCCAATGTGACAACTCTATCCAGCTAGGTATTCTGGTTCTCCCATCTTGTTTCTTACTTTATATGTGTAGAAGCATCTATAAGTCTGTTGTAGCTTTTTTTTTTTTTTAAATGATCTAACTATTCATCAGCATTTCCAATTTAAGTTTTCCCAGTTTTCCTTTTACTCTTTTCTTAAGGATATAGAGCTCTTGTGACTATCTGAGATGAAGTATCCCCGCAAACTACATGATCTTTGACGGTTCTCTGGTTAAAAAGTCCTCATAACCTCATATTTCAGCTTAGCTAAAGCCCTTTTCTTGCAGAAATCTTTAATTGCAGATGTTTTCACAGGTCCTAAAGAATCTAACCTCTCTTCTTTACAAAGTTTCCATGTATAGCTATTGTACCTCTGGCCCTGTATGTGGTAGCAGTCTTGCAGTTGGTCCTGCTGTCAGGGGGTCCTGATCTTCAGTTTCCTCTCTGGTGGTCCGAATTCTGTCCCTGGAGTGTCTCTCCTTGCTTTTCCCTGTGTTACCCATATGGACTACTTTGTAATTCTGGTGGATTACTGCTAGCAGTTTTTCTCATGTCTGTTCAGACTCTCAGGAGCATCAAACCACTATTACATCTAGTAGGTAAACAACTGCTTGGTCTACTCTGATACTGCTAAACCATATTCTCACTGCAGTGAAAATTCCCTTTTGCATCTGAAACTTTCCTCACACAGATAAGAGACTTTTTCTGCCCTTTATCATAGCTTTTTAAAGGAGTGGCTGGATCTGTCTTTCAGCCAGACCCTTTACCTGACTAATTGTACATTGACTTTATGCCTTCCTTTTCTGATTATGTCATATTAACTACTTCGCCTAGCCAACTGTACCACTTCCTTCAGTATGTGTCTTTTTCTCTTGTCTTGTTTTTTCCCTTCTTCTTCTCCCAGGCATTAATTAATCCATAGTGTTTCTATATCTGTTACTCTTTCCTCTTCTTATGTGTTGACAGATGGCATGGATTTTAGAGCTCTCTCTTAAAAGGTCTTCTCCCTAGTTTATTTACTTTAAATCACATAAAACTTGATCCTGTTATGTAAGTTAGTCAGGTATTGTGGTTGATGAGTAAATTCCTGTGTCAAGAATTTCCCATTAATTTCTCCCAAGGATTATACATCTGAAATCTTCCTCACATGCAGATAACATATTCCATTAATTCATCTGTTTATCATCACTTTCTTGTTGATCCCATGCCTTCTCCCTGTTGGGAACAGAGATACTTATCGTATAGATCATCTTGCTTTGAGCCTCATTTCTAGCAGGCAAAGCTATTCTGGATTTTGTTTCAACAGGAATATGGCAGGATCATTTGTTTCATTGCAAAGGGCAACTAGGGGAGATTTTTCTGTGCTTTCCTCACCCCCACTTCCTATCAGCATTTTTCCTTTCCTCAGGCACATATCTCATACCTTTTGCTCATGGCAGATATCATACATCTTCCTTGGCTGCAACAGTTTGAGTGACAGACTTGTCAATTCTTACAACGAAACCCATAGTCACTACCTTTTCCTAGTTCTGGTGTAAATCTTAGGCTTTCTTTCTGCTGTCAGTAGATCATTCTGTTCTCCTTCATAGTCTAGCAACAAGTCATCCTTATCCCTCTTGGGTTATGGTCCCTCGACGTCTCAGTCTTTTCCCTGCTCTTTTCCTTGTCACTACTGCGTTCCCTTATTGCTTTCCTATACAACATATCTCAGTTTCTCTTTCTCAGGTGTGCAGTGTGGATTTGACACCTAAGGGGATATAAATGGTCTCACTTCTCACTCTTCTTAGTCTCAGATTTTAAAGGTAGACGGGCTAAAATTGTCCAGACTCACACAAACATACTCTGCTTTCATCACAGACTGCTGGTGTTCTTTGCCAAGGTCAGTCCTTTCTCCTTGTTAAAACTTGGTGGTTCTCAGCCTCTGGAAGTGATCAAAACAAGGAGGTCAGCTACAGCACTCACTCGGGAGACCTGTCTCCCAATCCCTCTCTGGTTATTACAAGCACTACTGAGTAACAGGGAGCAAGATGCATCAGTCTAAACCAAATGATCAGGTAGCTGCTCCTTCCTCATCAAGGAGTTAAGTTTGCACACTGTTGCTGCCTGAATCATTTATGAAGAGAACCACAATCCCTTTGAGGATGTAGCTGAATGAGTAGCAGTTAATCTGCAAGATTGATACCATCTCCGAGGGGAAGAATGGCACAAAATCACATTGAGAGAATGTACATATTTTGTGAAAATTCTTCTCAAGTCATATCTTTTTGGAATCTGCAATTCTGCACCAATGTGTGTAGACTGTAATTGTCATCTCTCTCAATTTTGCTATTTTCTAGAAGTTGTTTTTCTACTATTATTTCTCCCACACAAAATGGCAATAAAAAAGAAAGAATTAAGATCGGAAGGCCAACCACTGAAAAATCCAGGAATGCCAGAACCAAAATTACAAGCTTGGGTCATCCCATTTGGGTGTTCATACTGTGCAGTAATCTTTACCTAGACACCTTTTTCTCCTCCACATGCTGAACATTGTATGTTCAGTGCACAGATGCAGTGTACTCCCTCAAATGATCTGTTCTGCTGTCACTGATCAATGAGTGACCATAAGCCCTATTTACTGATTGTCAGCAGTTTCTAGAGAGGAGTCATGACCCCAGGTGAAGTTGGGCCAAAATAAGTGGGATTATCAGTCTGACCCTTCCCACTGTTATAGTACATGTGCTTCACAGCCTGACAGAAGAGGAACAACTAGAAATGGGGTGACGGCCAAAGAGAAAAGTGAGGTGTTTGTACTCTGCAATATTCAAATACAATTTTGAGGACAGAGTCTGGCACGGTGTGGAGATTTCGCCTCAATGCCCTGCACTTCATCAGTTTGAAGACAGGTCTGGGAAAGCTTGCTCTGCTGAGTGGGACTGTGTCATGGTCCCTGATGGTGAAGCTCTGGGGGCTTGCTGTTCCTCCATGTCCTCCTCAGCCTCAGATAGACATGGAAACAGGCAGAGCTGAACAGGCAGCACCTTCTTTTCTATATCAACAGAAGTAGCTCTAGCTGCAAGAATGCTAAATCTGGCACTTATGCCTAAGGGCCTCTAGCTGGAACCAGCACCCATTGTCTTAACTACAGGGATGAGCTGCCTCCAGGCTTTCTACCCCAGCAACTGGAGATCTCCTAAAGGCCCCCTGATTTTCGATCTGCTCAGTTGAGCTGATGAATTCTGACAATGCTGACAACACCTCTGAGGGTGGAGCATACTCTGCTGCCTTATACATCATTGATAAGTGTAAAATCTGTGTTATTGTTGTATTGCATTTGGTTTCTGCAAGAAGCCAGTGGAGTAAAATAACAGCTGGCAGGCTACAGCTTCTATGTCATATTTTCCTGTTGCAAAGAAGGAGTTTTATTGTAAGGAACATTACCTTCTCTAGCTAGCCAGTCATCTAGCCAACACTTCCTAGTCAGAACAGGGGGAAAAAAATGGGAAATTGGCAGCCTAATGCACTATGATCATGCAAAAGGTGATGCTGTCCCCGGTAAGCCTAGACTGAAAGTTTTTTCAATGTCCACAGGCTTGAGGAGCTGTAGTCTAGTTTTTTTCTTATGGAAAGCTAGATGGGAGAAGCAGCCGGTCTTTCAAGAAAAGCTTCAAAAATTTAAAAAGGAAGTTATATGCATTTTTTTTGGGGGGTATGAATTGCGTTCAGCTATGTGTAGTAGCTCTTGAAAGACAGAATGTGAGTAGGTGGTGGAGAGACATCTTAGATTATCTCATGGAGAATTACAGTATTTTTCACTCTCAAGTGCCCCTGTTAGAGTCAAGTCCAAATGAAGATGGTCAGTTCTTTGTACGAGCTTCTTCTAAGGAGACAATCTGGTGAATCCAGACAGCCACAGAGAATCATGTATAACCTTTTACTGGGACATATTGAGAAGGTTTAAAAGGTAGTGGGTACTCTTGTCACGTTATAGAGGCAATACAGAGGATATTGTGGTCAGTTCCTTGATTGTCTCAGATCTTTTCTTGCAGACAGAAAGGATCTCAAGGCAGAGTCATAACTTACAGCTTCTTGAGTCATCATATAGACATTGGGTCATTTGGACACTATTCAGTAGAGAGAGGACAAAGTGTGATTTTTTTCCTCTTAAAGACTGTGAGAAGGAAAACCTTAGCTTAAACGCCTTTGTGATAAGGAGAAGCACTAGCACTACAGTATATATGTGAATATATCACAGAGTCTAGTTTAATTTGTTCTTTTAAATTATATCACCAGAATGAATGACTAAATAAAAGTCTGTTTTTCACAAATGTGGAGTGCAGCTTGCTGAATAATCTCTAGCACTTCTTTTGCCAGTAAGCAACACAGCAGATCAACGTAAAAAAGACCAAGCCATAGATATATGGTGAGTCCTCTAGGCACAGTAACAAACACATGTACACCCACTGATGAGCAACCAACTCCTTATTCCTTAGAAAAAACACCAGTCAATTTTAAAGGTTAGAAATTCAAATACATTCACATATAAATATGCCAAACCTACAGGATAGACTATTTACAATGTAGTAACATTGTACAAACACATTTGGGTTCTGTGATTTCCTCAGATAAGTTATAGTTGTAAATCTCTCTTTATGCTTCCTGGGGATGGACAGATTCTTCATCATGCTTTAAAAAATTTAAAAAGATATTTGGTCCCCTTCACATCTGTTACTGCTGTTGACTATGCCACATCTTACTGAAATGTTTTCTGTACTGTTCCCAGTTTCCTCTACAGTTTTTAACACCTCACCATATTCAGGTTTCTTTCCAAAACATTTGGTTCAGAGGATGAGAGAGAAAACACAGGGGTTTTTTTCTTCACTCTGTTTCCTTCTCTTTCTTCCCTTACCTCCACCTTGGAGCTATGAACTAAGCTATATTCAGCTGGATGACACTGTGGAAGCTAAATGAAGCTGTCTTTAGTGACTGCTTTCTCGGAGAACAAAATGTATGCAAAAAGTGAACAGACCCTTCAGAGGCAGTTTAAACTAGTCAGTTAAATCTTCAGTCATCAAAGTTCACAGGTAGCTTTGGACTTGGGGAAATAATTGAATATTTTTCAGTGATGATGAGTAAACCAAGTTGAAGACCTTGCCAATGCTGTCAGAATGGATGATGGCAAGTTGCATCTGTGCCTGAAGTCACCTAAAGTCACACTTTACCTGAGATAGTTGGAAGTGTAAGGACTCGGCTTTACCTGTTAGTTATCAGAATCTGTATTTTCCTTTCTTTTTGTACTGGGTTATTAGGAGTCTTCACCTAGACAACAAAATTTGGAACAAACACAGTGGAACTCAAAGTTACTAGTCTGCCATTACAAGTCACTAACTCGTTGGCAGGAGTATTTCCCCTGTATTGGTCCTCAAGGGAGGTTATGCAACAGGCTTCATTTTAGATGTCCACATTTAACGGATGATCCTGCTGTGTTGCCCAGAGACATGCATCTGGGAAACTTCACCTTGATGTGCTTGTGGACTGCAGCACAGCTCATCACACTATCAGAATTAAAACTAGTTGACATCCAAAGATTTGTTGCAGTTTTGAGGAGATTTTTGCATGTTCTGTGGGAGAAATCATCCCTTTTCTCTCCTTTTCTTGAGGAATATTTTAATGCTACCTGTAGAGTAGGAAAGCAGAACTGAATTATTCTGGCTATGGAGATTTGTTTTACCTGGAGAATTGCCCAGGATGGTCATTTTGTTGCTGTCTGTGACTGACAAATGTGATTTTCACCCTACAGCTGCAAACAGGCACAAGTACCTATTGGAATGGATTTGTGGACTTTATGTGAGGTGGTGATGTTTCAAGTAAGTGCAGATACGTGTTACCATTGGCACAAACAAGAGCCGTGGCATGAGACTTTAGAAGAGTATAAAGGAATCTCTGCTATGGTGACAACATGCTGCTTCTTCTTGGCTTCTAATTTATTTAAACTGCCCTGCTTTCCTCCTCCTCTGAGGTATGCATTGCAGATATCCCACAATAACTGCCTTTGGTCTTCTGAGTTCAAGAACAGTATTACTATTTTGATGTTAGTTAAATATTTGCATTGGTTGTGATTAGGGTAAGGTTGAGCTGCTAGATGAATACTGTGAAGTTATATATGAAAAAATGTGGAGGCGTCAGAAAGCTAAAACATACTGATTTCTGAAAATGAAATAATGAGTGTTTTAGGGAAGATTTCTGGATTAATGTTACTTGGAAGGAATACGTCTTTACATTTTCAAATGCAAAAGTTTGTTGCCTTTTTATTTTGCTGTGGAATTTTCCTGGCTTTTTCCAAAATAAATTTCTGCAAGGTGGATTTAACTTTTATGTGCGGTGTATAATTTTTTTGTCCGTTTAGTTTTGCTTTTTAAAATTTTTTATTCTTTTATTGTGTTGTCACCATCAGATGATTTACTAACTGTTTGGAAAGATATCATTACTTTTCCCAATTTTGTCATTGGTTGATCTTTTTTAATGAATAATTATGGAAAGAATTTCCTATATTTCTGGAGAACATTGATGGAAAATGATAGAGATTGTGTTGATGGATCTAATTTACAGATGATATACATTTATAAACCTTGATGCACATACTGTAGGCTTTGTCAGATAGTGCTATAATAATCCTTTTAAGTAATTTGCTGCATCACCAAAATCCAACAATTTTTTGTCTATTATTACTTGGACTATACATCTCAAGATTACCACACAGCTGGCAAAGTAGTTTTTCTTTTTTGTCCTTCTCACACAGAAGGTAAGCATTGTGATCCACTCATCTCTCAGTTAGATATATTAATCTTAAAAAATTCTCCAGTTTCTGTTAGCTTGTCTATGGTCTGCTTGATACTACTTATTGTCCACTATTCTATTTTTTTTGGCAGCTCTTATCTACTGTTTTTTTCCAGCTATCTCGAACCTTCTGGGAGGCCCTGTCAGCTGAAGCAATGCCACTTTTCTGCCAACATGTTCTCAGATGAATGGGAAACAATTTTTGTAGTTGTTTTATATTTTTCTTACTTTAGAGTCAACTCCATTGTTCTATTGCTGAAGGCTAACTCTGATATAAATTCAAAGGAAACAATAAGGAATATATACTGCTCACAAGAAAGGAAGGCACTACAAAATTGACATCTCACCTTAGCCACATTCATGTGCTGGAGCCAAACCATGCAGTTTCTTTTTGGCTACTGTTACAGGTGTCTGCTGTAAAAGAAGCACACAGAAAATAAACCCACCTTTGTTGGACAGTTTTAGAATTTGCTGCATGCTCTAATATTTTCTTCTCAAAGACATATCTCTAACAGCATGAACATGCACAGTGTTAAGGAGATCTAAACCAATTTTGGTACCACTTTCATCCTGGGAGTCTCCCAGAGAATGCCAGTAATTAAATATCGATAGCCTGGCGACTTCTGGTGTTGCTTTACAAGGCTGGGAAAAGAAGCCAACCAAGCATGCATGAGTAATTATCAATAGTCCTCTGTCAAATTTGGAATGAAATTTTGCAATTGAAAGCAAAGACTATTTCTGCCTTCCTTTAGCCTCCTGTATGTTCTGCCACTAGAGTTATACAAAATTATACAAAGATGGGTGTGGATTTGCTGATTTATTTATTGTGAACATAAACCTAGCTTATCTTTGTCACTTTATTATCTTTGCAGAATACCAGGGATGCCAAGTAAAGCTAAAATTAATCACCACACATGAGTGTTATTCAGCATGATAGATTGTGGCTTTAGTGCATCAACAGCCCAGTGACACATCAAAGGAAAGACTTTAGGAGCAATTTGGAGGAGAATAATGAAGGAGTTTCTTGGGTGACTCAGTAAATCCTTCATAAGAGGGAAAAGCATAACAGGAAATGAAACTGAATATGAGATAATTGTGAGCATTGAACTAAGTTATGAAGAACCTGGAGAGGGAGAGAGTAAATACCTGACGTACGATGCAGTATACGGCAGAGCTGAGAAACTGATTCAGAGATGTGAGAATCAGGAGAAATGATAAACAGGCATGATTACTAACTAGGTATAGGGTAAAAGCTACAGGAAAAGTCTGCAGCATTTGAACTTTGGTGGGAGCTTGGAGATGAATGGGTTGCCTCTCCATGGTTAAATATGTGTACAACTCTGTGGGGTCTGATGAGATCCATCCACGGATCCTGAAGGCAGATGAAGTTCCTAGGCCACTCTTCATCATATTTGAGAGGTCATGACAGTCCAGTGAAGTGCCCACTTACTGGAAAAGGGGAAATATTGCCCCATTTTTAAAAAGGGAAAAAAGGAAGATTCGGGCAACTACAGGCCAGTCAGTCTTACCTCCGTGCCTGGCAAGATCATGAAGCAGATCCTCCTGAAGACTCTGCTAGGGCACATGGATAATGTGGAGGTGATTGGTGGCAACCAACATGGCTTAACCAAGGGAAAATCCTGCCTGACAAATTTAGTGGCCTTTTATGATGAAGTGACAGCATCAATAGATAAGGGAAGAGTGACTGATGTCATTTACCTGGACTTGTGCAAGGACTTTGACACTGTCCCGCATGACATCCTGGTCTCCAAGTTGGAAAGACATGGATTTGATGGATGGACCACTCGGTGGATAAGGAATTGGTTGGAAGGCCGCACTCAAAGGGTTGCAGTCAGTGGTTCAATGTCCAAGTGGAGACCGGTGACAAGTGGTGTCCCTCAAGGATCGGTACTGAGACTGCTACTGTTTAACATCTTTGTTGGCAATATGGATAGTGGGATGGAGTGCACCCTCAGCAGGTTTGCTGACGACACTAAGCTGTGTGGTGTGGTTGACACACTGGAGGGAAGGGAGATGCCATCCAGAGGGACCTGGACAGTCTGGAGAGGTGGGCCCAGGCCAACCTCATGAAGTTTAACAAGGCCAAGTGTAAGGTCCTGCACTGGGCCGGCACAATCTCAAGCACAGATACAGGCTGGGCAATGAGTGGATTGAGAGCAGTCCTGGGGAGAAGGACTTGGGCCTGTTGGTGGATGATAAAATCAACATGAGTCAACAGTGTGCGTTTGCAGCCCAAAAAGCCAACCAGATTCTGGGCTACATCAAAAGAAGTGTGGTCAGTAGGTTGAGGGAGGAGATTTTGCCCCTCTACTCTGCCCTCATGAGACCCCACCTGGAACACTGTGTCCAGCTCTGGAGCCCCCAATACAAGAACAATATAGAACTGTTAGAACGAGTCCAGAGGAGGGCTACCAAGATGATCAGAGGGTTGGAACATCTCTCCTATAAGGACAGGCTGAGAGAATTGGGCTTGTTCAGCCTGGAAAAGAGAAGGCTCTGGAAGACCTCATAGTGGCCTTCCAGTACCTGAAGGGCGCCTACAAGAAGGCTGGGGAAGGACATTTTGCAAGGAACTGTAATGATAGGATGAGGGGTAATGGGTGGAAGCTGAGGGAGGGGAGGTTTAGACTAAATATAAGGAAGAAGTTTTTTACTGTGAGAGTGGTGAGGCACTGGAAGAGGTTGCCCAAAGAGGTTGTGGATGCTCCATCCCTGGAAATGTTCAGAGCCAGGTTGGATGAGCAACCTGATCTAGTGGGAGGTGTCCCTGCCATAGCAGGGGGGTTGGAACTAGATGATCTTTGAGATCGCTTCCAACCAAAACCATTCTATGATTCTATGATTCTATGTTATGCAGAGAGAACCTGCAATATATAGCAATGATGTCAACATCAGGACTAAAGAAGTTCACTTTGAAGATGATGCTCTATTTATGCCCAACAGAAGATAAGGTAGGATGACAGTACCCATGGCTGTTGATAGATAATGTAGTGATGAACGTTTGCAGAAAAATGTTGTTTGATCTATTATAGCCATGTTATGCTTGATATGAAACCAGTTATTATATCAGATAGACAAGATTTAGAATTTAGAATTGCATAAGATAGGTCTAGAGAATTAAGGTAAATCCTTGAACAGTCTGCAGGAGGATGATAGACATTTATGATTGTAGATGTGATATGTCATATCTAAGGTAAATGGGAAAAAGGAAGAGAACCCTCAAAACCTGGAAAAGACAAAGATGAGATCTTCTAAAGGAAATAATGAATATGTGGGACATAAAAGATGTATGACTTCCAGGGTCCTTACAGAACAAAAAAAGGAATATGACTTCTCATGAGTTCAAAAAGAAAAGTTTTCAGTTTTGTTGGTGAAATAGACTTATTTTTACACTTTATTTTGTGTTTGTTCCTTGTAATCCAAAAAAATATTTTCTTTGGATAAATTTTTGACAGTTAAAAAAATAAAATATATTTACAAATGGAACCAGTTCAATATGAAAGACTGACTGTTTCATGCTGAAATTATTTTAGTAAGTAATTTTGACCCTTTCCAGAAAATAGCCAAAAACCACTTGATACAGACTTATAAATATCTTTCCTTGCTCTAATTGAAGGCAAATCAAGGAAATCAGGATTACTAGGAGACCATACACTGTGTATGGCTGTGGCATCAAGAAAGATGAAGCTGTAGTACTGGTGCTACAAACAGTGTTTTTTTCTCTTTACTAGTAGGTGCATATGTGAAAATGTTCACACAGAGACCTGGTTGTCAGTGAATACATTGCTACATTGATGCTGTGAGGATTAACCATATTGACTGGTTAGAGACAGGCAAGAGTTTTTCAAAAGAAAGTTAGGCTTCTATTGTCAGAAAGGACTGATTAATTAAGAATGACTTCTTTTCAAGTGCCCACTGTGTTTGACAAAACCATTATATTCTGGTTGGAATTGAACCAATGACTAACCAACCTCCAAATTATCAGCTGCTTCATAGCCCAAGCACTGATCTGGAACATCTGTGGCCCAAATTCAGATTCCTTCTCAAATTAAAAAAAAAAAAAAAATGGGGGAAGGGTGTAGCGGTGGGATTGGAACCTTCTTTCCCAAAGCAGAGTGTCTTCACTGCCAAGTTGTCTTGTTTCTTTTGGGGTCTTAATGTCTAATTCTTATTTTTAAAAAATCCCAGAAAGATCTTTATTTCTATGGTAGGAAATTTTAATCCATTTTAATCTAAAAGCTGTTTCTGCCCAACTTCATGGCTAGTGTTAAACCTGCAAGCTGCAGAGCACAGGAAGCTAAGTATCCTAGGTATTAATAGGATAGGATGTTTTATTTACATGTTTTTGTATACTAAAAATTATCTGCTTCACACTTGTGTCAAGAACATGTAATGAGAAAGACACTGAAAGGAGGAAGTTTTGAATACAAACTAATGACTGCATCTGAAAATTTATCAGCTTATATCAGCATAGTGTATTTGTTGGAAGAAAACCAGCTGTATGCAAATTCCTGAGTTGTTTCCATTTTCTTGTTCAAACTGGCTTGTGAACTTTGGTTTTATTTGTACTGTTCATGGAAGAATGTAAATGTTACAATCCTACAAGGATCCAGTGGCATCGTATTCAATCAGTAACTGCTATGGTGATTGTGCCAACATGCTTTTTACACATGCGTTTCCACACACTTCACAAAAACCGTGTTATTTCTACTTTATAGATGAAGAAACTGAAGGGTAGAGAGGTCAAGGGACTTGTCTGAAATCTCAGAGTGAGTCAGAGGCAGAGACTGAAAGAGAGTCTAGGTTTGATTATTTCTTGTTTACCCCTTCATTCACTGGACCATAGTTTGTTCTCAATTTCCTAATTCCTTTGTAAGTAGCTGATGAGGTGGCTGCTTTGTTGTTTTGGACAGCTGGCTGGCATGCATTATTTGAGTGAAACTGCATTTTCCATACCCAGGTGATTAATAATGTAACATCTTACTGGGTGGGCATTTAAAGTTTCTATAACCAACAAAAGTGAGAAGAGAGCCAAAAAAACAACTAAATCCTTACACTGTGGCAGTGAAAAATCCAATCTTAATAGCTTTCCCTCAAATCCCTTTTTAATTTAACTTTTATTAAAATATTTCAGTAGGAGAGATTAAAAACTCACAGGGGAAATAATTAATGGAAGCAAAAAAGTACACATACCCATAGAAAGGAATAAGTGGTTAATAAGGAACAGAGACTTCAGAAGGGACTTCTAGGGACATTAAACCCTAGCCCCCTCAATTACAAACACTTTCAGAGTAGAAATTTGGTCAAAAGAGCTTCCCAGAATGTTTGCTCTGTACATCTCACTCCAATAAATGACTCCCTTCTCAAACTGGAAACTTGACATTCATACCAAAATGCTCAGAGTTTCAGAGAGATGTCAAAGGGAGAAATCAAGGCCATACTCAGCATTGTAGGATGCTTTTATATCAAGAAATTTGGAAGGTGGAATTTCCAGCTGTTTGCAGAAAGCAGCTCATACCTTTTAATGTTAAGTTGACCCTCCATTTTTCCAGAAGGAATATCTTTTGCTCAACTTTTCAAAGTTTAACTTTGTAGGTGACCAGGGTCTGGACCTTTTTAACTCCTTCCTTTCCCCCTCACTCTCTAGACACCCCCCTCCCTCCAAAAGAGAGAACATATCAGTTCTTGAAAGTCAGTAAGAAGAACTGAACTTTTTTTCAAAAGTAGCAGCCACTGTTGTTCCTGTTACATCAATGTCCATCTTGCTGCATCACTGTGATATTGTTTTCACTATTCCCACTTATCCTTTTAATCAAAATGAAACTAAGAACTGATAACTGAGCTTCTTCAAAAGCAAAGCCAGTGAAATGTTTCAAACTCTGCTGCTGAAGCCTCTGAAGGAAAATTTTCTTCATGCCTTGGAATAAACATGCCTGTGCTCTGATCCTAACAGATCATTTTGTAATTTTTTTCCCCACATGTGTATATTTGCAAATCAGTGGCTCTTGTTTTTCTTTTCCAAATGATGATAGAACAAATCTAAAAGTTATTCTTTTCAGAGCAGGCTCAGCCCTCTAAATCCTTCAGAAAGGATATATTTAGTCTATTTTCTTGTTTTTTACTCATTTCCAAACTGAAGTTAACAATATACCTTTCCCACAAAATACTTGTTATCTCCAGAGGTCTTATTTAAATCTGGCTTTCTAATGGATATATAAATAGTCCCTGGTTACCTAAGGATTATCAGTGATTCACTGATGTTGGAACATGTTTTAACCAACTTCAGCAGTGCAGCATTTGAAAATAAATACATGAAATCGAATGCAAGAATGGATTATTGACCAGCTGCACATCCATCCTACAAGGTTGAATCAAACAGAAATCTTTTATCACTTCAGTTTGAAGAGTTTACTCATGTCTTTAGACGATACTACAAAACATAACTCCAAGAGCTAAAACTCTACAGTCCCTCAGAAATGCCACCCATTGCATTAATCTTGGAATTAATCTGGGGTTTATTCTGGGAATACTTGAATAATAGTAATTATCTGGATTTTATAGTTTGCATCATGATTTCTTCTGAAGGCAATGTGAGTTGCTGCTCTTACAGAAGTGAAAAAGAGTTGTATACATTGGAAGTTTACCTTAATTCTTCTACAACTTATGTACAAATATCTACAAATATTCTCAGCTTCTGTCCAGAAATAAAGGGGATATAGAACTGAAGGGACTGTGTCATTTAATCCAACTTGCTGCTATTACTGTACAAATCTATTGAGCTCCATCTTAAGCTTGAGGTGTTTTCCCTCTCTGCTTTCACTGAAAGAGCCTTCCAAAGCTCTGTTCCTTTGATGTTTAGAAACCTTCTTCTCACCTCTGGCTGAAATTTATTCATGGTCACTTTATAACAATTTGCTTTTGCATCAACATTTTCTCTAAATTTGAATAGTCCTTTTCCCCTCCCTTCTGCTTACTTTTGATGTATTAACAGAGAGCTTTAATATCCACTCTCAGCATTCATTTCTCTGGGTGTATGAGCTACCCTTCTTTTAGTCTTCTTTACTAAAATCAGCTCTCTGCTTCCCTGATCATCTTAGAAATCCTTCCCTGTATCTGTTCCAAACTGAATTAATTTTTATGGCCCCAGGGAGATGAGGGTTGTACACAGTATTGGGAATAAGGTTTTACCAGAGCCTTATAAAGGAGACTGACAGTTAAAAACATTTCTGTTGCTGCATTATCTACCTCTGTCTAGTTATTGTCCTCTTCTATGAATGTATGGCTGATACTACTTTTCAAAAATGTGAGCCCAAATACTCACAATATATGTGTGTATCTGTGGTAGTGAGAGGGACAGGAAGGGTTTAAATCATCTTTTATTAAAAATTGCAGTGTGCTCCTCTTTAAAATTTGCTTCCATGGTGCACAAATATATTTAACAACAGACATTTAATCTGGATACATGGAAAACTCTGTAAGTGAAATTCAGATTCTTGTTTTTTGTCATTACAGAGCCTGCTTTAATAAGAGAAGCATCCACAACCCAGGCTGCTGAGTTCTGGACTATCAGTTTTAGTTTAATATATGGCAGGAAAAGAAAGAAAATAAAACCTCTTGAGTTCTCCAAATTGCAGTGGCATGTGTGTCAGTAGAAGGAAGAAGTAATGCATAAATAAATGAATACTATCAACATATGGTGACAGCTCCTAGATCTGTTTTGGCATGGAAGTTAATGTAAAGGAGGCTGAAGTTCAAGCTAATGGATAATTCTGGTTCAAACAGGCTCAGCAGGTAATCGCTTTCAGGGTTTTTTTCACGCTTTACTGAGGTTTGTGGAAGCCATTTTCCTTGTATCTAGAGTGAGGACCACCAGGTGAAGCTCCTTGTTATTATTATCATGCTATTTCCTTTTCACTCTTATGAAAAATGTTTTCTCTGTATAGGAGAGAGTGGCCTGTGACCTATCTCTGTGGCAGGCTGCCCCACCTGCTGACCTGTAGAAAGCAGTTAAAATATATGTTGGAAAGGTTTAATTCATCTGTCCCTAAGTCCGAGCACTCCTTGGTTAGAGCTAAGGTTTTCTCTGCAAAGAGGATTTCTGAGGCAGTTCAACAGAACCCAATTTCAGCAGCCCTCAGGGTATCTTTTCCCAGCTGAACAAAATCCCTTCAAAGCTCTGGGTCAGAAGAGTATGCATAAGAAGCCTATCTTTTACAACAGGGCCATTACCTATATGCCAGATATTGCCTTTCTCTTGGCGATCTCCGGGTTCTGTGTTGATAACATCCCTTTGAGACATATTTTTAGCCATTAGCCTACCAGGCACTGATTTATAGTCTGATGATAGAAAAAGTGCTGGCATCATTGCTGCTGCTTGGAGTCTTGCTGATCCTCATTTAAAAAAAATGCCTTGATCCCTTTTCATGTTCCATCTCTTCACACTTGGGTCTGTCTTTCGAGAGCAGGCCCTCTTTCCTCCAGGCAGCACAAGCAGTAAGCAGTCCTCGTCTGTAGCTGCTTCTTCTGCTGTCACCCTATTATGTGCTCTCCCATCAGCAGGCAGAAACACACACACATCTGACCTTCTGCTTGCCTCTTACCTCACCATCCTCCTAGCTCTAAAGTGGAGCTGCAAGTTCGTCAATGATTAACTGACTTAGCTGGTTTTTTTTTTTATGGTAGATCTGGTAAATGTTGAACAGAAGCCAAAATTTTATTAGCTTTCTTTCCTTTCTACCATCAAAATGACTGTGTTGACATCTATGAAGACCCTGTAGTTGGCTAAGTGTCAAAGGTCCACTTTTGAGGATCTTTTTTGAGGTTCCAAAGGCAATTCTGAGATTAAGCAAAAGTTAGCCAACTCTTATGGCAGTTCACATTTTAACAACTGCTGCCTACATTCCCCTTAGTAATTAATCATTTCAAACAAGAGATGGGGAATTTTTAGGCTCCCAGTGCCTCAGGGTAGGAGCTTGTCTGGTAGAAGATTTATCAAGGTGGTCAGTTACTGATAAGTTTTATAAGAAACCCTATGTCTTAAGCTGGCCCAGCTGTCTTGAAGTGTTTCTTTGCTGAGGTGTTTTACGCTTTCTGATATGGGAATGCATTTCTGAGAAAAAAAAAAAAAAATAAAAATCCAAGCCCTGACATAACATGATGGGAGGAGAAAGGGAAGAGAATTCATGCTGCCAGACTTCAGAAATTGAAGAGAGGTTCTGGAGTCAGGTTCATCACACCATTGCCCCTGTACACTCCATGCAGAGTAGAGGTGCTAACCCATCTTCTCTGAATGTAGCTGCACTGAAGATTAGACTCTGCAGTTCGACACCTAAAAGTAGGATGGGCCCTGTGCACCTCTGTCCCTTTTACCAGGCAGATATGTTTTCCAGAGGTAAGGAGTCTGCCTTTGTTTGAAAGCTGTGTTACCTTCACCTGAGAGAGGGTGACCACAAAGGAACCAAGGTTTAAGCTGTAGACAGATCGCAGTAGGAGCAGAGGCATTATTTTAACGAAAACTACAATATATGTTGTTTAGTAGGCCAGCCACTGTGTGTAAAGATTAAAAGTGTTACCACAGGTAGGAGATACCTGTTTATATATAGAAAAAAAATGCATTAATAACAAGATACACTACTATAACCTGTGTACACATACAAGCAAAACTGACATGGCTTTTCTTGTTCTATTAATTTTCAACTTAGTTTACGCATTCATTTGTAGGCAGACAAGATATGCTCTTAGAAGTTTCTTCAGGTTACTCATGATGTTTAGGGGTTGAATCATGCTTGTGTTTTGAAAATGGACCTTGAAATTTGCTGCCCAGATCCCTTTGACTGCTTGAGATGTACATAGTGCATCCTTCTCTAGGGCTTCAATGCTTTGTATAGCCACTTATGCTTGTCCAAAATAGGTGTAGCAGATCAGACCATAACAATTGTTTGCATTCATTTTACTCTGATGCAGATGACTAATGTGAGGTGCAAGGCAGCAGAGAAAAATCAAAGAAGCAGCATGTTAACAGTAGGGTCAGAGGTTTCTTACATGGGTGGTGAGACATGAGCATTCCAAGTATCTTCTATAAATGAATTTCTAGCTTCTGAAAGGTTTTCATGGCTTCCTTTTCCCTTGTACACTGACTGACAGGTTGCATTTCAGGTGAGGAAGCAGTCATGCACTTCAGGAACCATTCTGAAATATTTACCTTGTTGTTTTTAAGATTACTGTAACTCATAGCTGTTTGTAAGATGTTTTGAAATTTATTGCTGAGCTGGAAGTAGGTAGATGCATTTCTTTCTTAAAGGACAGTAGAATTTAAGGTCCTATTAACAAAGCTGAGTCAATGTCACAGACCTCTGCAATAAAGGGAGAGAAATAATTTATCCTAAAACTCTAGTGAGACTTGTGTGCTGTCATTGTCACCCACAAAATATGTGTTATTCATTATATATGAATGTGATAAAGATGTCATGGATTGCCACCTAAAAACATGAAGACTAAGAAAAAAATGTGCTGTTTTGCAATTCAGTAGTTACAGAGTCTACCATCTGACATGTAACCAGGATAGGGAGCTCCTCTAGAGAATTCACTGTTACAGCATGCTTTAAAAAAATATTTTTTTTTATTGTTGCCCCTTTGTATTGTTCCTTTTGAAAGACTAGCTTCTACTGCTGTTTGTCTGGATTTGTTCTGCAGTTCCCATGGTGTATGAGGCACCTGTCTGGCTTAATTTAGTTGAAAAAAGAAGTGTAAAATACTTAGATTTATACACTGGCAGCTGTCACAAGAGAAAGAAAACAAATGTTATTTTTATTAGTAGGCAGCTCGCTCTTCCCGTGCAACGGTTCACTCTTTCTGGTGTGGCTGCTCTCTGCTGTCAGCCCTCCCAGCAGTGATTCAGGATCCCTTAGTCACAGAGCAGGGATGGGCCAGAGATTTCTGCTGGCTGGCTCATCAGAGCCGAAGGATTATATTTGGCTAAGACCAAACCACTTTAAAATATCAGAAATGTAAAATGAGCTGTGCTTTTGGAATTAATCAGAGTTCAGAAGCAAAGATGGGAGATATAGGCATGCTGTGTGTAATGTCTTGGTCAAAAGCTTGCACCAGGCATAAGCCTGGGCAAAGTTTGACCTACTATACTGTCAAAGCAGTATTTTCTTCTAGTTCGTAAACAAACAAAGTCTTTTCTTCTAAATATCCTGCAACTTTGTGAAGTGCTAAGGCTTGGACAATAAACCCAAGCCAGAGTTGACCTATAGATGAATCCTGTACATTTTATAACTGATAACCATTGTGCTGATAGGTATTATACTAAGTTATAGCAAACCAACTATTCTGATGTAAAAGGTGGGAATACTGAAGCCTGAGCAACAGGCCCTGAACTGAAACTGCTAACTCTGTATGTAGTCATTAGTGAAATATGCATAGAAGTTGTAGCTTAAACATCATAAAACATGTCTATCTTGAATGTATCCTTATATTTCTTTATGTGTGAGCAAGATAACAAGGCCACAGAAACAGTTGTCTGGCCCTGTGACCTTGCTCATAAATTAACTAGATAAGCAGGGAAACTCCCTTAGCTTCTCCCTTAAGCCCTGGCCAGGCTCTGGGGGGAACCTAACGTGAGATGAAAACCAGATATTTCTGCTTAAAACAAAGATGCCAGCTATTCTGGCTTACTGATTTTTAGGTTTATAAGGCTGGGCCCACTCACAGCGACTGTGGAAGCCTCACCTACGGGTGGACGCACCGCGTAGGATTTCCCACTTGCCGGGACAGGCTCTCCAAATCCTCGTTGTAACCGGGGCTCCCCAGTGACTGTGGATCTGAATGATGGTAGAGTATGCAAGTGGTGATGGATCTTTCTTAATCACTATTCTCTCTCTCTCTCAAGTAGTAATGATTTGATGCATTACCCTGTATTTTCCTATTTGTTTAAGTGCACTGTTCTGTCTTTTCTTACTGTATGTTTTCTGTATTATTCTGTTACATTATTTAGTTATTTCTAGTAAAATATGCCTGCTCTTTTCACTCTGGTGTCTGAGTTTAATTGATATCCTTAATCAGCAAAACACTTTGTTACTGTATAATGAATCTGGATGATGAGGGCAGTGTTAAAAAAAACCCCAACACATTGGTACTTAGCTGTGGCCACACTGGTTTGGAGCTGAAGAACTGATCTTTCATTTGGACTCAGTAGATGTCCAGTCATAATTCATCTAGTGGGTCTTGTCTTTTCTAAGGGGAGGCAGGAGGACTGTCAGATTTTAGCGGCTTTGGAGAAAATGGAAAGAGATGCCCCCATTTAAATGCTGGTTATGTGAATGAAAGAGATATAAAGGTTTGACAACTACCAAGATGTTATGCTGCATAATATCAAAAGAAAATAAATTCTGGAAAAGATTCTGGAGAAAATGAAGGTCCATGGGGCCCAATTTCTTTCCAAACTCAAGCAATGCTTAAGAAAACTGAAAGTTCTGGCTGTAGGAAAAGTCTGAAGCATATGTATAAGTTTGGCTGCTTGTGCCTGTATACTTAAAAGGAATTGGAAAGACTTTCCTTTTAGCTGAGTGATTTATGGGTGTGGAACAATGGTAAGCACAGGTGTTTCTGCAGTTTCAATAGTCTGAGCATAATCCAGTGTGTGTCAGTTCTGAAATTCTGTTTGGCTTCATGGTCTGCTAGTCCAGATGTTAGCAATAAGGTCCAGAATCCAGAAATGCAGTATTTGATGATGGAGTCATTTTTGCACTTAAGGCCAGCTTTTAAACTTTAATATTTTATGTTGATAGAGTATACCTGCTTCAGATTTACAGTAAATAGTTTATGAATCAGGACTGAGTTCTGTAAGTATTTTCTAGTAAACTTTATTATTTTTAAGCATAAACAAAATTATTGCTTTAAGCAGATTTCTGTGATTTCTCTGAAGTTTTATTTTCTTAAGCTAGCAAACAGCTGGATGAGTAGTTACTGTATGGGTGTAGTTTGCCTTCCTGGTCCTATTGTCTGTTTTCTATTATGCATAATAGAATTACAAATATAGTAAGATGATCATTACATTATTAATACTTCACTATGTTAATCTCAACTATGTCCAGAAAGAAGGTTTCACGTTCTGAAGTTTATGAGTGAGGTTAAAAAAGAACCCAAATGCCAAAGGAACCTCTAGAAAGAACATCAACCTTAATAATGACATCTTATTTTACTTTACTTGTGCAGATGTATCAAAAAGTAGTGTCTTCTAGTGTTGTTTCAAAAGTAATTCAGGTTTTGTAGTGAGTGGCAATAGAGCTGTAGGCAGATGCTCTGCAAGCTTCAGCAGATATTTGACAAGAGAGATCCTTGGAAAGAAATGGATTGAAGTCATTACTGAAATACGTGTTAGTACCATATTCTTAAACCAAGATGAATCCTATGGTTTCCATAACATTGTTTTTAAGAATTGAAAATGGGATTGCATCAAACATTTAACCAACCTTATCTCCTTTAAGCATAAAAATAATACTTATTGGAAGATGAGTTAGGCATCTTATCTATAGTGAATTATTTTTATCGTAGTTTATCATCTTTGTATCTATTTTTGTTTCCTTCTTTTTGCCTTTATGAAACAAAGAATAAAGGGGAGAAAAATATGCTTTTAAATGACTGAGTTCATATTTTGAGGATTTCTAGATAGCAATCGGGAATAGGTGAAAACAGCACCACAACACAGAAGGAGAACTTGTGAGGTGTTTGTGTACAGCTTTTATTTCTATGCTCAGAGAAAATTACTTAACATGTTCACCATTAAAAAAAAAAAGTAAATAGGTTAGATGTTATTTTAAAGGCTATCAGACATCTTCTAAATGTACTAATATTTTAAATCTTTGCCTTCTAACTTTTAGCTAGTTACCCTTCTACCCATAAATCCCAACCTAAGAATGTTTTAAGGTGTCTTGCCTGATCAGACCAAAATGTCCACACTGTCTGAATCTGAAGCCAACAACTTCAGGGGTCTAATGGGACAGAGGAATACACCTTTAATTTTACAGGCCTACTGTCATCATTAACAAAGTTACTTAAATATTGCTTGAGACATGGACTACATAAAATAAAGAATGAACTCCCATACATCTCTCTTGTTTGTATGTGACATTTCAAAAATGCACGCAGTATCATGGAAGGTCTTAATTACCTTTAATGCTATCACTATGACATTTTGACTATCTCACTGCTAATTCCTCTGTATTGTCTACAAGTAATGACCGTACTGTAATCTTGCAATCATTATTTCCATTTTTCTTTTTGTGATTTAGCCTGTATTATTATGGAACAAAGTCTGTTAAACTATATTTTTATCATTGTTGTCTAAGATGACTTAATGATTATGAGTTTCCCTGGTGCCTGCTGGAAGTTCTTTGTTGCTCGCATTCAACAACATTACTTTAAGTCATAACATCCTACAATATCCAGGAGAATATACTGCTATGTAAACAGTACATAAATGTATTTCTTTTCCTCACTAGATTTTAATTTGACATTTCTCCTTTAGAGGTTGATTCAGTGAACAGAGCTAGATAAAGTAGATGGGGAAAAAATGTATTAAAACTTTGGAGTGGCTGGTATAATACTGATCCACAGTTCATCTGTATCAGAAAAGAATCCATTTCCTTCACTTATTTCCTACGAGTTCGTATGAAGATGTACTTGACCGATATCTTAACATTCAATGCACAGTGTTGCTAAACTTGCATTTTATACTTCAAAGTTCTGTAATTTCCTTGGTTTTATTATGAATGATTTATGGAACATTCTGTTAAAGTAAACATTGATAGCATCAGATAGTCCTTTCAGAACAAAAGAAAATGATCATATTTCTGTTAAAAGTAGAAGGAAATAATAAGACAATATTTGCACCAAATGCAACACAAATTTTGTTATTTATGCATAAAGTTTATTTATGTGTAGAATATATTAAAATATGAATACTGTACAGAGTAGAAATGATGATATGTTAGAAGTCATGGACTTTTTGGTCTATATTTCTAGAAGGCAATGTATCTTACAGATGCAGTTAGTATGCATCAGGTAACATTTTTAATAACACCTTTACAGGAGATCCGTAAGGGTGCTACCATGAAATAACTGCAACCTCAGAAAAGGATATAATCTCAGAATTACAGAGATATTTATTACATTCTGGAGTCTTCAAAGCAAATAAATTAATCAGTGTCAGTGAACAGAATATTAAAATAGGAGAATGCTGAATTTCATTTTTAAGCCTGCTTTAGAAGATGAAACTGGCCTTGGGTGTGATTTTAGGCTGTGCTTGGAGCTTACATAATTTGCACATGATGCTGTTATAAGTATGGCAGACAGAAAAGGTTCTTCATATACCGTGGACGTTACAAAACTAAGTGTTGAAATAATTAGCTGACTATTTCCTGGAAATAGAGAGAAGTATACTGTGGAAAATACACTCCTGAAAACCTAGTACCCATGCCCCCCAAACCACTTCCCAAGTGCAAGGTCAGCACAGCATACTGAGAAGATTTCTCTTTCTGAAATTGGTGAACCTGGAACATTGCCTAGTTTCTGAAGGAAACAAAACTTCTCTATTTTTGTGTATATTCTTATATATGGATCTACTTATATACATATGTCTGTGTGTGTCTGTACACATGCATGTCTGTTATTTTCTTTACAATTTTTAAACCCATTGCCTAATGTCACTCACAGTTGCCACAGGAGAGCCAAAGGCATCATTATCCCTGCGAAAAGATCATCTGGGTGTCATAAGCCAAAGAGGAATTAACATCCTGCCGTTACCAGACTTGGACATGCTAAGCTAAAATGTATATATGGGAATATAGCCTCAGAATGAGCTATGTAATCCTTTTAATTCTGTTCTGCAATTGTAAGGCATTAGGTAGCACGCAGCATGTATTTGTATACTGAAAGATGTGGACCAGCTGGAGAGAAACTGGTGGAGAGAATGAGAGCAGTCAGAGGTCAAAGGAACATGATTTTGGGGGAAAGAGTAACTAAGACAACATTGTTTGACTTGAAGAGAAGACAAAGGAGACTGAGGTCACAAACGGAGACCTACAAGAGGAAAAGAATAAATTCTGTTCTGTTCTGATGGATTTTAATAATAATGAGCTTACACTGTAGCAATGGAAAATTTGTTTCCCTAATGTAACTGAATTGCATTGCCTTTGAGGTGGTGTGGTCTCTATTAGTGCATATCTTTTATATTCAGTCTACAAAACAATGTCAGGATTGGCATAAATATTTTGGGTAGGGAGCTAAACAGATGACTTCTTGAGTCCTAGTATGATCTTGTGAATTTCTGAATATTGTTTAAACAAAACTAAGAAATACTGCTATACACAAGGATCGCCTGTGTGACAATGATTTTTCTTCACTGTGTTTCTCACTCTTTTACCTTTTACTTTTGATTTAGAAGATTTGTTTATTTGGCTACTTCTGCTTCAGTTTTCCAGCAAGGACAGGAAAATGGCACTTGGGTCAAGAGCAGAGAAAGTTGAAACAAAATGTCTCTTTCACAGGATGTTTACTTCAGACTTTGAGGTTAATAGTTCCTAGTTCCTCATAGTGAGCTGCTTTTGTGGTATCACATGTGCAGCACCATTTCTGTAATGTTAAAATAAGGAAGAGTCTCTGGAACAAACTACAGAATTAATTTACTTAATTCTGTAGTTTGGGGAAAGTAAAATGAGAGTTAGGAATATTAAAAGAAGGGTTTCACTCTGCAGCACTATAGAAGCATTTTGTCCTTATTACTGCATTTGAGGTGTTAGCACAGACTAGTCATAACACAGACATGATCAGACCCAGTCATAGATTGTTTTCTTACCTGTCCTTTTTCTCACTAAGCATTTACAATGGACCAGGTGCTGCAATTGTAGTGAATTTTGGATTACATCTGAATATAAGTAGCTTTAGAAATATGTTGGTATGGCATAAAATACACTCCCTGATTATAAAATGAGTTTACCTGGGGGGTCTTTGTTCCTACCTTTTGTGAAGGGATGGATTATATTCTTTTTTCATGATGCTTAGTGGTTTGTTAAAATTAAGTTTCAGTTCATATATGTTTTTCCTGTTATTTTTATTACACAGATACTCATATTGGTGATTGTATCAACCTAAGTAGATATGGGTCTTCTTACTTGTCTTGCTATATACATGTTAGCATATGCCATTGGGAAACAAAAGGGCATTTTCAATGTAATCTGGTAACGGTGAGAAATATCTATTATTTTTTTCTGATAAGCTCTTTGTGGTGAGGGAGAATGGGAAAGCAATTCCCTTAATTCAATTTTAAGCCTTAAAAAAACATTTCTAGTTTCTTTTATTAGTCTCTTGTTGCTTTTCTTCCAGAAAGACTTGCTGCGTGTGTAGCTGTCTATGAGTTGGAAAAGACATATAGGACTAGGTGTAATTTTTTTTTATTTAGTGGGTTTTTTTATTTCCAGAGACTCTGGTCTGCTGTAGTTAACCCAATCTCAAACCATATTGCTGTGCTGGCTGAGCACTGTTCAGGAGAAATAAAAGAAAAAAACCAGCATTTTTAAATGCGTTGTAGGGAAAGAGGGTAGAGATGAGACTGTGGCAAAAGAGTAGAACTCTTTTTTTGTAGCTGCCACTCTGAATAATGAACTAGTAAAAAGCATGACACCTGCTGTAAAGAGTTATTGCTGTTTGCATTCAGAGAGGTGGCCACTCTTGCTTTAACAGTTTATATACCAATATATCCTTTCTGGGTTATAGATGAAGACATATTGATTAATACATGAGACTTCATGAAAAAGGTCATTCCTTAGATTGGTAATTTAACGTGAGTGTGGGAATTGACAGTCTTCAATGAGCTGAGGTTTGTCCATGTCTTGCTGCTGTCAACAATAGCTAGCATCAAAAGCTGTTTTGGAAAGTGTAAGAACTTGTAGTCAAGGTAGGATAACTTGTAGTCCTGTTCATCATAAGTCTGTGCTTTTTAGATGGATTTACTTAAGCCTGGGAACATCAACTTCATATCCTTTGCAAAAGCAAAGATGGTTTCCAACAGCTCTGATTACTTGGACTACTCTTGTTGTGTATATGAATATTCAGGTGTTCCTTGAATCTTTCTAAATTTTTGATGTCCATAAATTCTTGTGTAAATGATTTTCAAAATGTTAGATTGTAAAAAAAAATTAAATTTGTTTTGAATTAGCTTAATTTTTATTTTATTTGATATCCTATGTTACTGTGAGAGAAACCCCTAAAATATCTTCCCCGTATTACTCACTTTAATAAATATTACTGTTTCCTTGTTGTACTTCATCCTAGAATAGAGATTTACCATTCTGTTTGGTCTCTCTTCATCAGACTGTGTCCAGGTGGATAGTTCTTACTATCCTTCCTTGAATCCCACCTAATTCTGCATTGCCCTGTTTGGAATAGGCTACATGTTAATCCAGAATAAATTACACTTCTGATTTATAGAAAAAGTACTGTAACATTTTCAAAGATGTTTTTTCCTAGGCCTTATGCAACATCTTTTTTCCCTGATTTGACTATAATTGCACATTTACTAAAGAGCTTGCTTTTCCTAGTGACAGTCAAGTCCCCTTTCTAAACTGATTCTGATAATTCAGAATCTTTACAGTTTCTATGAATGTGCACAAACTTAGTTTTAAAAGGAATTGTCATTCTGAAGAGCCAAGTTAGATCTTGACCTTTAAAAAAAATATAAAATTAAATAGGTCCTGAATTCTGACTTTACTGTTACATAAATCTTGCAATACTCTAGTAGATATATGGCACATGTATGCATTATTGTATTATTTTGTTTGCTTTTCTTTACTTTACAATTCAGAATTTAACTTCACAGTGAGTAGCATGAGCTCTGCATTTCTGAAAATAACACCATTTTCCTTAGAAGCACATTTCCCAATAACTTGGAACTACACTAGAAATTGAGCTTCCATTCCAGCCAGCTCTCACTGACTCTGATATAATAAAAGTTTTTTGAAAATTGTACCAGCCAGAATTTTTTGGTAATCCAGAAACATAAAGAACCACAAGAATAACCAGATTTTTTGGTACCCCTTGTGTAATGTGGGGCATTCTAAAACACACACACAAATTTATGACATTTAACAATTTATAAATCTGAAAAGTCGAGTTTTGAAGGACAGATCTGGATTTTGCCTGGGTTGTCATTTAATCTGATTTAATCTGGTTCCCTGAACAAATAGGCATAATTTAGGCATGTAAAAAACAAGATGTAGCTCCCTGTGAAATAATGTACCTGAAAGTAACTGTAAGGGCCTTTTTTTTTTTTTTTTTTTTTTTTATTTTAAACCCACGTGAACCCATAGGAACATTAGTGGATCATTAACGATGGCAAGAAGGTGAGGACAATCATCTGTTATTTCATGTTTCTCTAAATGTGCTCTTTTGGGAAGCTTTCAGGTTTGTCATTTCCCTTGCTCCTACAGCAATGGTATTAGGACCCTAGAAACAAAGCAATAGGTTGCAAAGATGATCTTCCCAAAGTTTATCATCTCTTTTTTGAAAGGCGTTAGAAATAGGACATCAGGATCCTAATCTGCTGGATTTTCTTTTAAACAGCTACCACCATAGTCATAATTATTATAATTGAGCATCATTATTATAAGATATTAAAGAATAACTAATAGAATTCTTTATTTTTTCCATTTTTCTTCTCCTTAGTATCCTTTTCTCCATTTGCATTCTTTGATATTGACTGTGGAGGCCCAGTAATACCCACTAGTGGAAACAAGGCTGAAGTTTATGCTTGCTGAGGAAAAATCAGCCCAATAATGTGATGATCAATTATCTGGACTCAAGGTCATTTTTTTAAAAATAACAACTCTATTTGTGGTTTTTTTGGAGGAGGGACTGTGTCCTAGAAAAATTTGCGTATTTTCTGGAAAGCGTCACAGAACATGAAACCTATTAGTAATTTACTTAAAGAATGTGAAAGCTGAAGAGGTGACACTGTGAACTTAATTTAAAAACCATTCCATGTCTGCCCTGGACATTTATATCTACTATATGGTTCTTCCCTAGCTGTGCTCCCTGCTGGGAGGTGTGACCACACAGCTACAGGGACATGGCTTGGAGGGACGTGGGATGTCCCGCTGAGGCTGGGAGGGATGGAAAGAGGCAGAGGCAGATTCTTTAGCAGTGCTTTAGTGGAGAGCGAAAATCCTCCAGGATTTCAGAGGGCACAGATAACATGATGTAAATGATAAGAACAACAACTTCAGCCAAGTTACAAGATGTAATAAAATTATCCTGAAATCTTACAATTCATGTTGTCTCTGCACAAGTGCTTTATACTGTCTAGACTTGGCCACTCAAGTTACACTGTATTTGCAGGGTCTGCAGCTACTAGAAGCGGCAGTAGTTGCCATTTATTATGACATGACCTGTAAAAATATGAAGGAATTTTACTGAATAGAGGATTAGATGCAGAATTCAGTTAGAAACCTTGGAGTTGCTGTGGTATTGCTTCCTTTCTCCCCCTGCCCCCTCCTCCCTCTTCCCCTGAGTTCATTCAGAAATGATTCTAGGCTATTTATGTAATAAGCTCTATTAAAAGAATAAGGGAATAAAATAGAATAAATAAAACAAAGTATAAAATAAAAGAAAATATAAAATAAAAAATATAAAATAAAATAAAATAAAACAAAATAAAATAATAAAATAAAATAAAATAAAATAAAATAAAATAAAATAAAATAAAATAAAATAAAATAAAATAAAATAAAATAAAAGTAGATGGAGAAGAAAATGAGGAACTGAGAAAATGAAAAAGTCATGGGATGGGAAAGATTAAAACAGAACCAGAAGAAAGGAGGTAGGGATAGAAAAGACAATTGTGGCTTTAACTATTACAAAATAGATGATCCCTTTTCACTTCCAGGGAAGGAAAAGAAACAAAGTTGAAAGACTTTTCCTTCAACTACTTAACCTGTTTATTTTTTAAAAGCTATTTTTTTAAAGTGTATGAGTAAGGTTTAAACAAAAAATGTTGAGGAAACTGTGTATGTCGCATTTTATTTCCTTTTTTTTTTTTTTTTTTGTTAAATAAAGCAACTAATGCCAGGAATATAATAAAACTCTTATTTTAGCAGTTACATTTACATAAAATACATCATCAGTTTGAATTATTGTGTAAGCATTTTCACAGTTTCAAAATTTAAGTTGATTGTTAATTATTTGTATTCTATACCTAAATAGTTTATTTTATATGAGGTCCATGAATAATGGAAATTGTATTGCAAATTTATATTAGAATGGAGCTAAATGGCTCTGAGTAGCTTAATTGCTTGAAATTATTCTTGAATTTGTTTTGAATTTATCAAATATTTCCATTTAGTGGTGCTCCCCTTTTCACCTAGTAGATTAGGGGTTTGAATCCTCCATGCAATGAGAATTTTCCAAGTGTCATGTTACAGACTATGCATGACTGAAGGAGTGGGTGCATTTATTTTATATTGGTGTTGTTTTCCTTCATATCAGATATTTAAATATTCATTAATCTAATAAAATATGCTACAGTTGGACCACTTTATGGAGAAGTGAGTGATTTCAGTTTAAATTCACCATTGCAGTTGCTGCTTCAGACCACATCTTAAGCACTGTCTTGTAGGGCATTGATGGATGGGCAGCTCTTGGTAGTGTCTGTTGACACTGCTCTGCTTCATCATATGCTTCATATTAATGGAGCAGGGACTAGAAACAGGAGTGTACTGCATTGCTGCAGCCACTAGATTATAATGTCATTCCTTTCTATGGCTCAGTGAATATTTAAGTAGCTTGTACAAAGATGGAATATACTCAGCAGGAGACGTTGGAAACTGCTCCTCCCCCATGCTTGATGGTGTGGATTCAATCCTTTCAGTGAAGGGAAGAAATACAGTTTGGGTTTTCAACAGGAAAAGATGGGTGCCCAAATCGAGTGCTCTGTTGTCCATCACCAGTTCATGAGGTTTTGTGGGCAGTGACCACATCGTCCCCATTTGTGTTGCTGTCTTTTGCTATTGATATCTCAAGCAGTAAATAGTCAAGTTCTGCTCCACATTTTCTCTGCCTACTTCCCATTTTGGATCTAAATAAAAACATGAAACATTTGTTATTGTTATTATTCTTTGGGGGAAAATTATGAATGATCTGAAGCTCCTATGTACAACTTTTCTACAACTGTGTAAACATGATCAGGAATGCTGTAATGGGGAACCTAATTTGTAAGGAAGTGGGTTTTGCATTTAAGTGCCATTGAAGCAAATAGAGGTCAGGTGAACTGGAGGTTGTGAATAAAATGAGATAAAAGGAGGGAGCTGGCAAGAAATGGCTATTTCTTTATGCAAATTGCAATTCTGCTATTTTGTATACTACCTGGATATGCTTATTATTTCCTGTGGCAGAGACTAAGGTTGGCTTTTTTCCTTCTGTTCTCAATCCCATCTTCTCCCTCTCATCTCTGTATTTTGCTTATAAACTTTTATATCCTCATAGCTTGAAAGGCTTTCATATAATTCTGTTTACCTGTTGTGAAATAGGTTTCTGAGGGCTTATTTGAAAAGCCAGTTCCATCTGTAACTACAGTAGCATAGCAATAATCTCCTTCAGGTGGAATTTATGGTATTCAAATACTCTTGTAATTTTTTTAACCAGTCTTTATAGGCAGATTATAGGAGAATTTCTGCTAATGCCTTTGTATTAGTTGTTGAACTTGCTTCAGTCAGCTGTACATTGTTTATCCATGTAATTGCAGCTTTTCTTTAATGACCTCATTATTTTGTAGCTTTGTCCTTGTGATAGTCTTACTCCTCTTGAATTTCTGAAATACTAATGACTGCTGTTTGAAGCAATTTGTGTAGGATGTCATGTTGTCACCATTGTCACAAAGGAATTACTAAAGTTTAAATCCATTCATGCCATTGGTATTATATATGATCTAAACAATAGACTTAAGTTCTACTTCTGCTACTTTGGAGGTGTGCCTGTGCCATGCTCATTTAAAGTTACCTCCAGTAGTCAGCACTCAAGAGATTAGTAATTGAGTTCTTTCACTTCATGTTAGATGCTTTTATTTTCACCAGGTTGGTGGATAGTTGGCTAAATATTCTCCTTTGACAAGTCTGTCTTCTCATTATCTGCTGAAGTGTTTATCTAACACATTTTTGTTCACGAAGATGTTTGTAGAGAATTTCACCTGATGTAGAAAGCTAAAAACAGACCATGTGAATGGCCATGATGGTCTCAAGAATAAATTTGAGGAGCCTTAAAAAACAGTATTCAACCTATCAATAGAATTTCCACTAAGTTTTGTCTTAGCAAATTAAGTTCTGCTACCAGATCTAGTTTCTCATATCTCTTTGTACGGAACATGCCAATACATGCTTTGCTACAAGAGGTTCTTAATCTCAATTCCACTGAATTCAAAAGTGGCTTTGTTTTCTACATTGGACAAAAACTGCATCTGAGTTTCTTTTTTCTTTGTGAAATGTAGATGCTAGCATGCTATGGTTTATGTAGTATATACAGGCTGAGTAACACAGCAAAGCTAATGTTGCCATGGAAAGCTAACTTCTTCAATTTCGTGCCTTTTTGATGCCTACCACCCCAACTATAATATTCTATTATCTTTCTTTAATTTATCCCCTTGATGCCACTGGTGATCTTCACTTGTCATGTCAAGTCTGAAAACCATTCAGGTCAAGGTCCATATCTTTTTATTTGTCCTGGAAAATATCCAACATGCTTTTGGGAATTGTAAAACTAGTAGTCTTAGATCTTACACCAAATATGGGTTAAGTTTAGCTTTAGTATCAGATTTACCATCTATTTCATCAAGGTCTGATTGTTTTCATAGGTAACTGCTTCTCATTCCATGTCACAGATTTCTGCTGTTCTGTGCTATTTTATTCTACACAGACTTCTCACTACCTTCATCATCTTAGAGGCTGAGTATTTAACATCTGTTATTCTGCATCCTTTCTTCCACTATTTTTCCATGGGGTGAATAGCATGTGAGGTATAGTTTATTCCTTGGTAAGGGTTTTATTAATATATATATATTTATTTATAGACACACACACGTATTCATAAGAAATTGTATAGTTCATTTTTCCTTCCTTGATCATGGTAATGCTGACAACTTATTCCTGAAATAACTGAGGAATCACCCCTCTCAAAGCTCCATAACATTAGAAGTGTAAAAGGATAATAAGATTGGAGCTTCTTGCTGCTCATGAAAACTTTTGCTTTGTTTTAAATCTCTTCATTACATACGACTGCATTTTTTGGTTTTGAAAAATGAAATTCAAGCTGGTTTATCCCCTAAAGTACATTCAACAATGAGGACTATGCATGAATCAGAGCTTTGAGAATTTTAGCAATGACGTTTGAAGGTCACCACTGCCTCCCTTTTTTATGGAGTTGCATCAGTTAGGCTGGAGACAGTACTGACTGTTTGGACTGAGTCACCAGATCTATTGTCCCTCACTAATTCAAAGTCTTTGTGATAGTTAAGTGGTTGAGACCTTAAACCTTGCAGAGGATGCTGTAAAACGGTTCTCTTACTACCAGTGCTAGTGAGGGGCCTTTATGGGGTTACACACTTGGCTCATGCCTCTGTTCCTCTCCTTTTAGGACCACTGTTCTCTTCAGTGTGAATAGGAGGGAAAAAATGATTGTACAACAGGTGGCTGATTTCTTGCATTGTTTGCAGTTCTTAATTAATATAAACTCTTTTTCTAGGAAAATCCTTTATTGATAGAAATATTTATATCTGCTGCTGTTGGATACCTTTGAGAGGGTGTGATTCAGCTAGCATGTAGTCAAGGAAGGTTTGCTGCTGGGTAGTCAGCAATGAATATGAGCATGGGGCTTTTGAATTGACAACTGTCAGAAAGAAGGGCACTAAATAAGTCTGATTCCCTTTGTTCAGGTTTCTTCTACCAGGGACATGTCCGTCCATCAGGGTGCTATTTATCACTGTCAGTTTTATTGGCCATGCTAGATAAAGCAGCCACAGCAGCAGCTGTGGAAGATTTAGATTTCATAATGGGGAGAATGACAGGTGACTAGGAATAGTAAGGCAAAAATCAAACATGTGACAATAAGTGTATAAGGTACATAAAGCTGGTACTGCATGACAGCAGTCTCCTTTGGACAAGCAAGTTGTTATCAAAGTTGCAGCAGCAGTAATCTTCATGCTTCCACATGCAGAAGGACTTTTTTTCCATGACTGAGCTGCTGTTTCCACGCACATGATGAGAAGCAAGAGGGCAACCAGCAAGGGTCTGTCCATATAATAGATTTCAATTAGATCCCAGCACCAGGCTATCTGTAAGTCCATGAAGGCTATAATTAGAATTTATAAACAGGTTAATTTTGTGGTTTTGCTTTCTTTGAGATGTTTTGGACTGACATTTTGGTTCCATTTCCTCCACTCTATTTTATACAGGTCTACACATTCTGAGACAATGATACAGATATCCACCGTGAGACTCTGCAGTGTGCACATTGGTGATATATGTTACCATGGTAAATCATTGGTTCTTACAATAGGTTGCAATTTTCTGCAGTGGGAATTAAGAATTAAACAATGCCATTGCTCTTCTGAGAATCAGACTGGGTTATCAGTGCCAATTGCTGAATCAAGACAACTAGCCAAGTGTTAGCAAATTATCCTTGGAAGTTATTTATACTATCACTTTGTCAAGCCTGACAGAGAAGTCATTTATTTAGCCATGAGTATGATAGCAACTTCTATTTAATTTCTTTTCTGCACTATGCAGACCTCTTACAACCTAAATTCTCTGGTGATGCTCTCTAAAATGTGTAAAAGTAGCACAGACTCTTGATTAGATTCCACTGGCCTAAGGACATAAAGAACCTATTGCTTTTCCCTGTAGCATGTTTGTCTCTTTATTCATGCATGTCTTTTGTTATTCCAGCAACCTTTGGGACATTAAATGCACCACCATCTTGGCATTTCTTATTTCAAATGTTGTAGGTGTGGGATGTTTATTATTTGTGGTTATTTCCTATGAATCCTTTTGTGGGGTGATTAAATAAGTATTTTTCTCTCCCAAATATACAGTCAGATGAATATGGCATGCCTACAAAGCCCAGAAACAAATTGATAAAATTACTGGGTTTTGGTATATAATATTTCAATAATGGTATTGATTGATAGGTGGTATACAATTTTGCAGATGTAACTGCCCTGGAATGTATTTGTCAAGTAAAACGTGAAGTAGCAGAGCAGGGAATGGGGACTGCCTCTGTAATATCATTAGCACTCAGAGTAACACAGGCCACATTGCTAGATGGATATTATTTGATAGTGTGTTTAATGAGCATCTAGCTATGTATGAGCAGCTGCCTAAAGTAAAATTTTAAAAGCCATCTGTAAGACTTCTGTTGTCAGTTTTCAGGACTCTCAGTTAAACCTATTCCTTGCTAGCAAATTCATTGGGTACTGGTTTCTTTGGTGGCCATGTCAGAATTACGCCTTCCAAGGAACTGTGGCCTATTTGAGTTGTGAAATTCGTTGATGGTAATTTTTTGTGGAATGCTGACAACTTAGATATCACACAACAATGCACATTAGTATTAAAAGTGGTTCATAAACTCAGGTTTCCTTCCTTCCTTCCTTCCTTCCTTCCTTCCTTCCTTCCTTCCTTCCTTCCTTCCTTCCTTCCTTCCTTCCTTCCTTCCTTCCTTCCTTCCTTCCTTCCTTCCTTCCTTCCTTCCTTCCTTCCTTCCTTCCTTCCTTCCTTCCTTCCTTCCTTCCTTCCTTCCTTCCTTCCTTCCTTCCTTCCTTCCTTCTTGCTTTGAGAGGGCTTTAGTGGATCAGGGAGACAGGCCAGGTTCTCTTTCACGGCTGTCTCAGTAAGTTGTTATATAATCTGAACAATAAAACTGCTTTATTGGTTGAATGTTTTCTAGAATAGTTTCTGTAAAATTGATGCAACAATTGCTTTATGTGCTGTATATTAAAAAGTCTAAGAAAAATAACTAAGCTGTTTTGCACCAGGGGCATTCTCTTTTGCTCAGCTTTTTAAAACATTTTAGAGCCTTTTCCCTTCTAAAGCTATCTGTCTGTAACGGATATTTGGATAGCTGAATTCATTATGATAAAAAATGGTGTTTAGTTCTGCTTGTTTAGCTATTGTGAACTGAAAAATAAACATTCAATATCAGTTGATTAAGAGAAGAAATCTTAGTAAAAGATGATCTTTCTTTAGTTTGCTGCCAAATATTTGTTAGTTTCCATTGGGATGTTTGCTTGCATTTCTCCTCTTTGTTAGCAAATGGACATTCAGACTTTAAGAGCCAGCCCCTCAAAGACACTAAGTACCAGCTTGCCATTTGTTTTCACAGGAAACGGATAATCTAAATAAATGTGAGGATCTAGTACTCCATAACTGAATGGAGTACTAGAGAGGGATAAAATGAAGCAAGCTGGGTTGGAGGGACACACGCTGTCAAGAAAGCTTGAGAGAAGCAATAATGATTGATTTCCTCTAGATTAAATGAGACAGTTGATAAAGTAGTCCTTTGTTACCAGGTTAACTCACCGATTTCTTCTTTCTGGATCCTGTTGTTAGTAAAAGGAAAAATCTGAAAGGCAGTTCTGGTTGCTGACATTTTCATGGCTCCAAAGAATTCTGTTATCTGAAAATTCCCTCTGTTGCATGTAGTAGAGGTTAGGTACCTGCAGTCATATGGAAACCTATGCACATGAGCAGTTTAATTTTGTGGAAATTTTTAGATTTAGTTTAACAGTTTTAGTTCTGTGGATACACTGACATTTTACTAGGCATAGGTTTGGTTGGCAAGACAAGAAAAGGGTAGGAGCAAAGGACAGTGTTTGAGAGTCTGTGAGAGGCTGTAATATTCACCTTGGGATTCTTCTGGTCACCTGACTTGGAGCTGCAGATTGTACCTGACTTGGTGTCATATTTTCAGGGAGTTGGATAAGAGCTGGAGTTACAGGAAGCTGTTAGCAGAATGGCAATGCAGAATTTATGTGAAGAGCTAACCCATTCAGTTGATTACTGTGTTTTCCAAGACACATTTGCTGTGTCCCCCTGTCATTTGTTGAGCTGGAAGAAGAGAAGGAATAATAAGTATCTTCCAAAAATATACACATAACTAGATTTTGCTTTCCCATGGAAAGAAATATAAGTATGCTTCTAGATGGGAATTTCAGATGAAGTTTGTTCTTCATTTAGAAGAAAATCTAGACAACATGATAGTCCCATTCCTTGCTATTTGTTATGATTGTCAGTGCTCCAGTGCAGCCAAAAGTATGTGTTGATGAAAACTCTTCATTACAGAAACCTACTGTGAAAGAGGGTTTTTCCTGAACTCCAGAATGGACACAAGCACGGTGTACCTTATTTTGAATGTAGGTGCTGATTTAAAAATAGGTTTTGCTGAAAAGTGGCACTTTTGGTTCTATATTCAGTCCCAAGTCCTTCAGTGACTAACTTGCAGAGTGCTTACTTGCCTCCCTTCCTTTCAAATGTAGAAACAGGTGGCTATCTTAGTGTGAAATGTAAGTTTCTGCTTCTTTATCCATGATATTTTTTCCTCTGCAGTAACCAGCAGAGACTCAGCAGCATGTCTCGGTGTTCTCTAATACACTCCCACAAAGAATGCAATGCCATCAGAGCAACACCTTAATTAGGACTCTGGCTAAATGCTGTTTCTACTGAATTCATACTAGCATTGTCTGCAAGACTGACTTCCTGGGGAAGAACAACCCTGTGCACCAGTATATACAGAGGGCCAGACAGCTGAAAAGCAGTTTGGCAGACAAGAAAACTATGGGTCCTGGTGGGGATTTTGGGGGTCTTGGGCATCCTCATGGACAAGAGGTTGAACATGAGTCAGCAATGTGCACTTGCAGCAAAGAAGGCGAATGGTATCCTGGGCTGCATTAAGCAAAGTACTGCCAGCAGGTCAAGGGAGGTGATCCTTCCCCTCTACTCAGCACCGGTGAGGCCACACCTAGAATACTGAGTTCAGTTCTGGGCTACCCAGTACAAAAGAGACATGGACATACTGGAGAGTTCAACAAAATGCCACAAGGATCATTAAGGGACTGGGGGACCTTACAGTAGAAGCTGAGAGAGCTGGGACTGATCAGCCTAGGGAAGAGAAGGCTCAGGGGGATCTTATCAATGTATATAAATACCTGAAGGGAGTGTGCAAAGAGGATGACGCCAGGCTCTTTTCAGTGATGCTCAGTGACAGGACCAGAGGCAGTGGGCACACACTGAAACACAGAAGATTCCCTCTGAACATCAGGAAACGTTTTTTTACTATAATGTTGACTGAACACTGGAATAGGTTGCCTAGGGATGTCGTGGAGTCTCCATTCTTAGAGATATTAAAAATCTGTCTAGACACGTTCCTGGGCAACTGGTTCTAGGTTCCCTTCCTTGAGCAGGGGGGTTGGACCAGAAGACATCCAGAGGTCCCTTCCACCCTCAACCATTCTGTGATTCTTTGGTTCATGTTTTCAGAAGAGCTGACCTTCGTGTTCCATCTTACTTTCCATTCAGACTGCAAGTATAGTGCCAAAAGCCTCCCTGTTTTAGTTAATATCAAATGTGCATAATAGCTATTTTTGGTCATCAACTCAGCTACTGCCTAGAGGTTGCAGCTGCTAAAATTGTACTGAAGTGTTAATTTTGCTTCAAGGTTTTGTCAGGAGCAGCTGGTATTTTTATAGGTCTTTATATGGATTTATTACCAAGAAACATTTTGCCACTGAAATTTTTATTTTTTGAAAGTAACAAGTGAATTTGCCAAACTTCATAGAATATGCACTAGGATAATATTTTCTTTCCTTTTATTTATTTTTTTAAAAATTTATTTGTAGGCTAGTATTTAAATAAATAAGCAGCTGTATCAGCCAATGGCAAAACAAAAGTCCAGGATATATGAATTTTTAGTTTGGTACTGGGAGCTGAAGAATATTATGCCTCTGGTCGGGAATGTGCCCTAAAATCCACCAGAGTTTGATAGGGTTCTGATAAATAAAGCAATTAAGGTTTTTTTGATTGTTTGTGTGAAAAAGTGGTTCCTTTGTAATCCAATCTTCCTATATGCTCTGTTGGGAAAATTCTCAAAACATTTTTCTCCTGGACATAAATACGTGACTCGGTGTTTTGAACAAGTGCTATTTCTCATTTCATGTAAAATTCAGCGTGTGTCAACTTGCTGTTCTTCTTTTCTATTGATTTTGCCAGCAATGAGAATTGTTTTGTAGAAAGCTACCATCAGCTGGGATAATTTTGACATATTCTCTTTCCTTTCTAACATAAGCTCTATGTGTTGCTCTCACTGGGACCACCAACTGATGATCTGTTCAGTTTTGCTTGTTAATTTTCATTGCAGTATTCTTTCATTCTTCCATAGATTAAGATGCTATATAAATGTATATCAAACTGTTAGAAGAGTTGACTCAAGGCTTGTCAGCTTTTTAGGCAAAATAAAGTGATGAGGAAGCATGAAATTCATAGATTTGAAATTTTTGCTAGGGGGTTAAGGGGTGGCCAAGGAAGATCCCCCCTCTCTTATTCCTTCTCCTTTTATGCCGGGTCCTTGATACCCTATAGTACTGTATTGCAAAGGATGGGTTCATACAGGGGCAGGTACCTCCTGTGACTCTGTCCTACAATTCTTCTAGTTCAACATTTAGAGAAGACAACACCTAGGCAAATATTACAGTAAAATCTACTGTTCTCAGTAGAAGGTAACTACCTATTTGGCTTCTGCCCTAATCTGTTGGTGCTTGTCAACAGTTGTTTCCCTAGGTGATGTAGGAGGAAAGGAACAGGACACCTAGGGATTACTCCCCCACCCCTAACCATAACAAAATCACAATGCTGCAAACAAATGAACCGCTTACAGCTAATGCTGATAAATTAAACTGAAAAGGGAGAGGATAGCATCAATATTACCAGCTGGAATTGCTCATGAGCTGTCAAAATCCTGACAGTTTTTGAAACCATGATTTTTGTTTGATTTTAAAAAAAGTCCTTTAAAAGTAGGAACTTATGAAATGTTCTTTATGAGCCTTTTCTGTGACTGTGGGAGATAAAAAAAAATAGATCCTTGAGCTAGGGTTTTAAGTAAGACACATAAAATATTGAGATACTTTCACAGAGCTGACGCAATCAGAGTTAGACAGGGGTGTCACCATCCTCTTTTCATGGTTAGGAAAGCAGCCTAGGATCTGTTGCCCTTTAAACTTCAGTTTTACTGACAGAGGGTATGGCAAAATACTGTTCTGGGTTGGAGTGTGACATTTCCCATTGTTACAGGGAGTGACCTGGCATCTCCTGTCAGTCACAGCTTAAGTGAAAATCTATGCTGTAATGTGATTTTCCTGTGTACAAGCATGCTTCTTAACTCTTGTTTATGTTTAAATCCATAATTTGCATGAGACTTTTTATTCATCTATCCATTGTCAGTTTGGTCTACTGAAGCAGCCAGGCATCTCTTCTCACTGAAGTTTTAAAATCAGAGGGACTTTAACAAGCATTGCTAACTGAAACAATAAGATGAATGTGAAACCCTTCCCTGTGGTTGAACTGTGAAGCTTTCATAGGTGCAGCAATGTTGCTTTTGCTTTAGGATAGTAGCCTAAAGCTTGTGCCTGCCCTCCCTCTAATGGCCACAAAACTTGAGACATGGTGATAAAATATCCCCCTTGCCCTCAAAACCATGCAGCTTTACCTTGATTCCTCCTTCCCCCCAATTTAACTGCATTTTCTCTCTCCTGGTTGCAGAAGCAGTAATAAGCTATGTAGAGTCTGAGTTCCCTTTGCCCGGTCCTTATGAAGCCGTGCTAATATACACAGCAGACTTCGCTTCTCTCAGTTATAGAGGAAGAAGTACTCAAGCCTTCATGAGGTCACATTTCCAGAAAGGCAAGATAAATGAAGGACTGGAAATGCTGTAACAGACATTCACTAGATCTGGACTGTGTCAGCACTGGGAATAGGATGTAAACTTTCTTTTGGTAGAAGGAGAGGCTGTCTCTCCCTGACAAGTGAAATACTAGTGAAGGGAAAGGGATACTGGAGTTTGAGCTGGGGGAAGGAAGATGCTGAAGGTTTGTTGCAGTCATTAACCCTTTCTTCTTCTCAGTGGAATAACATTTCTTGTTTTAAAATATTGTCTTCAATGCTGTTGAATGTTAATTGCTCTGCAGACCTGGAAGAAGTTGTTCTTTAATGATCTCATGTCCCCTCATGATGTCCTCACACCAGATGGCTGTAGGCTGTATCTCTGCTTCCCAGAGGGTTTCATAGCTCTAGAAGGCTTAAAAGAAAGTCAGAGTCACATGACAAAGAAGCAATATTGTGAGATAATTGCTGGTGTGTGACTTGAGGCTTATGGCATGAAAATCAAGATTAAATATAGGCAGGATCTGAGCTGTGCAAAAAATGCTGAGGACCTTGAGTTTGTCACAGGAGTGAGAAGTTGGCATAGTTCTCATAAAAGATAAGGTGTGACAGCATGCTGGGAAGACGTAAAAGATGAAGACTGAGAATTGACCATGGAAAAGTTATTAATAGCTGTAGAGGTAGATGACTTCACAATTATATTTTCTTAATAGGAAAATGGAAAAGCTAATGGAAAAACTCAGGCAGAGAAGTGAGTGTCTTGACTAAGATGCTACCACAAGCTAGCTTCAGAAGCAAAATCATTTCCACATTGTGAAGATTCAGGAGATAAAACAGAGGTCTCATTTCAATCTGGACATGTTTGGGTTTAGGTAAATGGGTCAAAAATACCCTTGGAACATGAGAGCTTAGTCCAGTGCTTGGGGTGTCTCCTCTCATGAAAATCTGTCAGCACTCAGAACATGCCAATTGGAATAGTTGTTCTCTTTCTGTTATTTTGTTTGGCTGGAAAGCAGAAAAAGGATTGGGGCAGCAGAATGGGTTTTTTAACACATATAGGCAAAATTCCATTTTCTCATTCATCCAAAACAAGTAGCTGTTTTGATAAGTCAAAAATTTAAATATTTTCCTCAATTATAACAGGAAGCACAGGCAAAGAGCTTTTGTACAGAATATTCATGACAATTTTATGCCAACTGAATTCTTGTACTTGAATGTGGTTATTTTGCTGTCCTTGAAATAATTGGGGATTTTGTCCATCCACTTGGATAAGAGGCCAAGAGAGTGAAGATCCTAGAACTGGCAGGGTAGAAACTTTTTTTATTTTCATTTAATTCTGAGTGACCTGATTTCAGCACCTGTGTTTTAGGTAAACCAAAAAAATCCCCAACTCTGTAACCTAACAACAGCCAGTCTACTGAGTGGTCTGTGAGTTAAAATCCGTCCTGTTTTCTGTAGTCTTTGGCTAATAATCTTTAGTTATCTTTTCACTTTTCTTTCTGAGGCTAAGACTTACAAACATCAGTTTCTGCAAACCTCATAGAAGAGAGTTTTTGGCAAACAGGCTTTAAAGGCTGCCTTTCTGTCCAGTAGAAGATACAGTGCTTGTGCAGATAACAGAAATATCACTAGGGAGCCAAGCGGTATAATGGTGCTAGTGAGTGTGATATATGGTGATTTTTCTTATGGCTTTTTCTGTATGTGATTACATATACTTTTTGTTATGTAACATTAGTTCTATTACTGTTGTGGTTTTGGAGAAAAGTTTGCAGCCTTATTGTCAGAGGCCAGATTAAGAATCAGAATTTTGGGGATGAGGATGAGGGATGATAGGTTCTTAGTGCAGGGTGAAAGTGCAGCTCTTTCTGTTCTGTTTCTTCTAGACCTCTACAGAAGGCTGGGAGAATTGTATTTTTCTCTCCATTAACAAATTTCTTAAAAAAGGCAATGTAGGAAAGAATATTTTTCTTCATTTTTTCTAGTGATGCCAAGGTTAAGTTGGTTACAAGAAATTCTGTAGTTAATTTAAACTGAAAGAATGTCTAAAATAAGATTTGTTTTCACAATTTATGCTGCATTTTATGGTTGATCTGGTTAGAATATATACATACATACATTATTATTACTGTTATTACTGTTTATTATTATTATTATTACAGGTTGTTTTCATCCAAACCTTGAACTGGATGTCCATGTGGTCAGATGATCTCCAGTGACAAATCAAAAGAAGGAGGTGGAAGTGTCCATCAGGGAATGAAAGGGCAGGCAAAACATAACTTGGCTTGGAAGAAACTTTAGACCTGCATTTTAAGTCAGCGGAACAAATTTTGTAATTATTCTTCCCAAATACGTAAACGAAGAGAACAGGTATTTATTCAAGCTGTTTTCACTGGTAAGGTAGTGCTTTCTTCTGCAAACATGATTCTGAACCATTAAATTCTGGGCCACATTTTGTAGTTCAGTGACGAAACAAAGAATAGAAACTATGCAAGGATAGCCAATGAAAATTGAATTAGTTAATCATGAGTTTCACACAAACTTAGTGAAAACAGTTTTTTCCCTTTTGCTTCTGCAGTTGTAGTAAGTTGATTTTACATTGAAAATGCCAATGGAAAGAAAAATATATTGCTCAACAGTAAACTTCATCTGTTTACTAGAGACAATCAGCTGGAAAAAATTGTATGCAGAAATTTGGTTGACTGTGAAGAGGTGTTGTTCTATCTTTTACATAAATACTTGACAAGAATCTAACTGTGAATCTCTGCTGAGAAACAGAACAAAACTGAGCTTCTTCAAAATACTGTGATGCACAGCAGGAATTCCTTCTTGCTGTCATCTCTTGGACATTATGTGCAAGTGGACAGATTTAAAGAATATAACGTGATTTTATTTTAGTACCTTTCATTTCTCCATTGCATAAAAGCACTTTTGAAAGCAAGGAGCTAGACTCTGGTCATTGAGACACTATGTGTCTTGAAATGAAAAATCATTTAACACTCAACAATAGACTGAAGGAAAACTTGAGTACAAGAATAGAATTAGGGATAGAGAATTGGTTGGGAATTTAAACAGCTCTGTTCACTCTGTCTTATCCGTAGGTGTTCTTACAAAAATGGCCCTATTTCCAGATGTGATACAGACTTTATGGAGGTTCTGAGATGTTTCAACACATTTTCCCTTTCTCATTTTTATAGCCCTTGAATTTCTGGGAACTGGCCAATACAGGAAGTGCTAAGATACCTTGAGAGATGCTGCTGTTGCGAAATTTCCAGCTGGACTCAGAAGTGTTGGGAATCTTGAAAGACAAGCAGTTCTTGTATTGAATGTACTCCCATTTGCAGACTTCAGAGGTCTGAATCTCATTTATTCTAACCTAAGTCAGAAGCAGTGGTACTGAATTCAGTAGGTGTGATGCAAGGTCAAATCAGCGTAAGTGAGATCTAAATCCAGCTTTCAAAGGGTGGATAGATTTTTGGAAAAATTATTTGAAATTCAGTGTACTTATCTAAACTGAAAATAAATGCAAAACTTTTTGAAGTTTTTCTGTTAGCTAGAGAGGTCTGTTTCACAAGAGAGAAGAAAATTGGCAGAAGTATAAATGTTATCCACAATAATTTTTAAAATTACTTGGGGAAATTAAATTCTTTCTTTGATTTTTGAGTTGTCATTTCTGCTGGGAAAAGTACAAAGTTGTTGAGACAAATGAATCTAATTTGTTCTTGAATCTTGGTTGTGTGAATATGTTTTACAGCAGTTTTCCAGAGGTGAATATGGACTCTGACCACTGTTAGGAAATACTCTGTGTGTTCAGATGGGAAAGATCAGCTTTGGATGAGTCTGTCTCTCTACCCAGATGACAAAGGGAGCCCTCACACTTTACTTATAAGCAACAAAACTCCTCCTCGGGAAACCAATCATCCAATAAAAAACCACTTCTTGCAAGGGAAGCTTTGACCACAAAAAGAAAGGAGAGAAGTAGACACAATGGAGACTCTTAGGGTCTTAATAATGTTACTGAATTTCCATTGGTGGGTCCTCAGACCCATCAGAGAAGGTTAGTGGTAGACTTAAATCTAGTAAAGATCAAACATATGATCTGCCATTTCATAGATAATTCTGGGAAAGTGGCAAACATGATCTCAAAGACAATGTTTCATTGTTGGAGAATAAAAGCACTAAGGCAGGTATGAAGGAGACTGAAAAGGACAAGACTAATGTTTTCTGTACCAATATTCCAATTAGGCTACAGTTATGATCTTTTATGGTTTACTGGTTTTCCTGATGCAGCAAAATTACAAAAAATGAGTAGAAAACGATATATTTTGTATAAAACTAAAATTTAACACTACACATAACAAAGAGTAACACTTATTCAGCTTTCTGGAAATTATGTTTCTCACCCATGAAAATTCTCAGATTATTAGGTTTTTTTAATTAACTAGTGAATTGTTTAGACTGCTCTTGCACAATATTTATCTTCCAGTCTTTTTATTCTTCCTTCACATTCAGAAAGCAGAACATCCTCAGAATAAAGTTACTAATAGTGTATGTGACTCGAAATATGTCTTCTAAATAGTCTAAATCCATGTTTTTTTTCTTTCTTCCAATGTCTCAGTGTTTCTAATTTTGGAATATTTTTGGGTTATATCAAACACCAGGCCTACTTTTTATTGACTTGACAGAAGGATTTTCTATTGTAAGAGGTGGATTTTGTCAGAAGCAATATATACATCTTGCAGGTGAGAGGAGTGAACGGCTTCTCCCACCAGATAGCCAAAATCTTGGATTGCTCACTGTTAGAAGCTTCTCTCCTTAATGTTTTAACTGGTGATTTTTAAATTATATTTCAGTAAATCTGTAAATTATTGCTGTCTTTTCTAACTTGTGATTTCCCATTACAGTATGTACAGTAAACTATATACTTTGGTAATTATATTTTATTTAATGTACGTGGTAGTTGTGTTACATCAGGTTTTATTGAAGTTGCATTGACAAAGTTCAGTCAAAGCTTTGTCAAAACAAAGCAGTTAAATCACTACAAAATACTGTTTTGTTCTTTTCCTCTAAACAAAATATATCAATCTGATTTGATAAAAAGTGGAGTAAACTGAAATAAAAACTACTTAAATTTTAGTTTTTGTAGGACTGGAATTTCACACTCTAATAAGGTCTTCCTCCAAAGCACAATACTTCAGAATTGCTTAGTCCTTCCTCTGTGACTTCCTGTCATCACATCAAATGCTGTGTGAGGATAGGAGTCTTCATGTTTTCTTTTAAAGTTTTTTTTTTGAGAGTGAATAATGCATAAAGCAGAAAGGTATGTAGGAAAAGGAACAGCCATTGTGTGAAGATCTGACAGTACAGCAACTGGACTTGCTTTTGTGTTACATGTTATACAAAGAAGAGTCAGTATATTATCATACTTTTTAAAATGTAAGAGGAAGTAGTTGTAGTGTTTTTGGTTTTTGACAGTACAATTTCTCCCTGCTGGAAGACACAAAAGACCTAGCAAGTAGTACAGAAGGCTAGGCTCACAGTTGGCAAGAGCCCTGTTACTACTCTCTACTCTGTAATTTTCTCCTGAGAAAGGATATCTGATATTTTCAGGACAGGTACACAAATGAATCTGAAACTTAACATATGAAGTAACAGGTCATTTGGGGAACTTTAAGCTGTGTTGCCTTTCAGTTTGATTTCTAATTGATATTGTCCCTAGGTATTAGATAGACCTTTCTTGGAGTGTTCTTCCTTCCTGGGTGTAGTCTTCTCTACATCAATGTGCTATTTGAATTAGTAAGGAGATATTCAGTTTTAATAGCAGTAGCATCAGTCTGGCTATAGAGAATAAGACATTGAAGGTGTTGTTTCTGGAAATGTTCTGTCACCAGCAGAATGTACTCCAGTGGGTATCTCAGTTGGTTACACAAAGATATTTTAGAAGAACATTTGCTGATAATGGTGAAGAATGACTCTTTTTTTGTTGATAGCATATAATCTTTGGCACCAATGGGGTCTGAACACTATGGTCTATATCTTAAACTATTTTATCTAAATAGCTACCCTGCTTGTCCATCTCCATCAACAAACTTTCATGGTTCATAGAAGGTTACTAGAAAGTAACACTAATGAAAACATAAGAGGTGAATTAGGAAATTTTTTTAAAAAATTGTAAAAGCTGTTCTTACATTATATTGTTTATTATTTACTTTTTACATATGTATTACCAAACTGAACAAAAGAGAACATATGATTATCGCTGTTAAAGTAAGAAACCTTTCTTTCATCCAATTAAAAAGCAAATAAAACCAGCAAATTTTGCTTTAGTTCATACATTACTCCTTCCATAAGACTTTTTTTGATGATGAACAACCTTTTGTGCCCAACATTATTCTCTTTCTCAATTGCCAAAATTATGTAGGAATTCCATTAATATGCAAGAATGACCAAAACAGCCTGTTTTTGTATCCTCTCCATTTGAATTCAGGACTGTTTGAGGTGCCCTAGAGCATATTCTTCTGGGAGCCTGATGTAGATATAGATGTCAGTTCAAGTGGATGGACCTGTTGTGGGTAGTTCTAGATCGTCTGGACTCTATTCAGAAAGCAGGTTAGGACACTGATTTGTTCAAGTGATGTTCTATTGGTATAAATATTTCATTATTACCAACTGCATCTCCCTTTCATGGTTTGAATATTTCTATCTTTCAGTCTAACATACAGATCTAATTTATGTAAGCACTGAGGCTGAGTTATCACAAATTGATACATTTCTATCATTCCTATTTGTCATGATCTTTTAACTATTTTTAATTCATATGACATTATCACTATCCAAGTCTGTATGAATCAACTTTTCAAGATATTGAAACAGATCAAACGCTCACTAGCTTCAAAACATATTGTTTCTTGTATAATTTCTCCAGTTACTACTTTTGCACATCCTAAGGCAGTCATGTTCATCTGCAAAAACTATTCTCTGAGCCTATGCTTCTTATTTTTTTAACCTATCTAAATTTAATGATTCTTTTCAATGAAGTGTCACTGAATGATTTCAGGATGGATAAAATTTCCACTTATGACCTTTTGGTAGTAAGAATTGTAAATGAGTGTCTGCGTGCGGTAGCTGAACAGCTGTATGAACGTGTAGCAGTCATTGGCTGCTCACTGAACCCTTTTCAGTTTGTCAGAGATCCACATCACTTTAACAAGTTCAGATATACCGTATTGCCATTTAGGAATTCCTGTCAGTGATTATATTTCTAAATACAGTTTCAGTGTTCTGCATGTGATCCTGTGTTCTACTTCTTCCAAGGTCTTTCTGAATAACTCATCTGAATACTTGATTTGATGCTAAGAGAGTTTGATAAAAGAAGAAAACGTTCAGGTTTTACAAGTTTCTCACAGTTTTAACTTTATGTCATTATTATTTTTTTCTACACTCTGCAAGTGGATCATGAGGCTGTTGTAAATTCTTCATACTGAATTGCAATATTTGCATTTATGTGCTACCTCTCTGACAGACGCTTAGAAGTACTTAATGCATGCAAAGGTGTCCTTTGTCCAGGGTCTTTTTGTTTCGTGCTTCTTGGGGTTGTTCTATTTTTGAAAGTGCAATGAAGCAGCAATGATCTTCCAGCATTCTTGTTTCTGTTTGGTAAGTACAAGGACTGATAGAAACCTTCTGTGCTAAACCTCTGATGTGTCAAAAGGCTATGTCTTATAATGCCTTTCATAGAGAATTACATTCACAGGCTGCATCTTAAACCTAGCTGCTGTAATTTCTTCTGCATGTCACAAGTGCACCTTTCTAAATGAGTAAAACTAATTCAATCCAATAACTACTGCTGTACCACTGCTTCTGTTTCTGTCACCAGTAATGGTGGCCCTAGGTGACAGTGGAAAAAATTGCTATAATAGCGTCAATGTATAAGACAGACTTTAATATATGAGAATAATTTCAGGAAGAATGTGTATATTCTTCAATATTGTACAGCAATATTCCTATTGCTGTAGCTTTGCAGAAATATATAATGAACAGTTTAGGCTTAAAAAGTTTGGTTACTCTAAATTAATTATCTTGTTGCTATGTTGATACATAGATGCTAACCCTCTCACCTGAATGAGGAGTGATCTGGTTTGTTGAGTAAAAAGGAAAATAAAGTCATAACAGTTTAGATTGTTTACCCAAGTTGCTTTTCAGTAATAATGAAGTGGAATATTGAAATATAATAATAATGCAAGCATAGTAATATGATAGCAAGCATTGATATAAGGGTGACAACATGGATATGTGCGGCTAAGAAAAAACACATCAATGTTAATTGATATGGCTAAGAGATGACTATGAAATTGTATGACAAGTAGATAAAATACAGATGAGAAGGACGTTTCTTTAAAACTCTCTCCCAGGTAATGTCTGTTGTTACAAGTGGGACTAATCTGAACAGACCAGGCTCTTAATATAGTGATGTTTAGGTGGGAAAACACATTTGAATTATTGCACATGAAAATACACTTGCTGTGAGCAATTTTACTTTATATAAATGGCATCAAGCCACTTGGCTTAGAGGAGGAGATCACCTGAAAGTTGAAGTGTCAGAGGTATGTCCTAGCAGCACATTAAGGATTCATGCCATCCTGCTTTTGGCAGGCTGACTAATGGCAAACAAGAAAACAATGACTTCTACCAATAAAGTCAACTTCCACTTGATTTCTGTAAGCCCACATTTTTCTATAATTTAACAATAGTACAAGTTAATTGAATTTAACTTAATCAAAACTGAAGGATGATAAGCATATGGTGGATGAGAAGCCTCTAAAAAGTCTGTTGCAGATTTCACTACCTGACAGGATAGAAACTAGAATTTTTCTGATCTCTTAATAACAGTTTGCATCTTATTACATGGTTTTTATATTTTAAATTAAAGCATTCTTTTTCCTCTGTTTCTTACCCCAGGCTTATAGATAAAAAATTCTTCCTGGTCTTCATTTTACTTAACTGAAAACAAGCCAGTTTCATCTAACCTCATCTCATATGATGGGCTAGTCATTGCTCAGAGCACACCAGTACTTATTCTCTACATCCATTCTAGTCCAAGTTCCTTGTATCTAAATACATGTGGTGAAAACTGTATTTTAAATTAGGCATCATATTGTGATGCATACATGACATTTATGTTTACTTAGTTCAATTAGAAACAGTTTGACTGAAACACCTTTTAGTCATATTTTACATAGCTGCTTCTCTTTGCTGGTTATTGGTTTTGCTGTGATTAGCTAAGGTACCTATGTTTCTCTCCTTCTTCAGTTCTAGCTGATGCACTTACAACTTCTCATAGAAATTCCTGTTATTTCTTCAGTCAGGACCTTGTATTTTATTTTACCATTACATTTCTTTTTCTTCATGTTTCAAGGTCACATGGTTCTTCCCAGGTGTTATTCCAGTTATCTCTTGAACAGATTATCCTCCTGGCTTCGGGATGTTTGCCAGTTTCTTAATTTAGTCACAGTTTTTGTGTTAAAGAAATTAACAATGAAAAAACCAAATTCTGAAAAACTGAGCAAAATTAGTCAATGAGCAAATTTCTTGCCGGCTGCTTTTTCAAACCAATGTCACATAATGTGCCCTCCATACCATTCCATTCTTTTGCCTCTGTTCCTACTGGTTATTAGGTCTCCTACCTTCTGCATCATGATCATTTCTGAAAATGGAAAAAGTAATCTGTTCTGTAGCGCAGTGCCTGAACTTCTTCTGATTGATCTTATTGAGAAATACAATACCTCTGACAGTATATTAAGACTTGCATTTCAGATTTGTAACTTCAGCCTGCATTTCAATAAAATATAATATTTTCTGAGAGAATAGAATGTTAGTAATTTCTTAACTTGATGGGCTACATTTACAACTGCAATCAGATTCTTCATTTTTATTTAATACAGAAAAATTCAATTAGTTAGTAACACTTAATGTCTCTCTACTTTCATCCCATGACTAAATTCTGTCCTGAACTTGTTTTAGCAAATTCTGAAGTTTTCATGCTGAACAATTTTGTTCCTTCCTGCTTAATGTTTTGTTAAATGATATATCTCAGCAGGCAGTTCCTGAGTTGAAGTGGTTTTACGCTACAATTTTCTCAGTAATGCAAAGCCTGTCAGTCAGAATGAAATCAGTATAATTCTCTGTGTATCCGCTTAGCTGGGTTTTCTCTTTTCTGGTCATTAAAGACTAAACCAAATGTATTAAATGCATAATTTGTAACAGGCCTTTCAACGGGCCAGTTCGGCCAGCAGGTATACATTTAGAAGGTGATTCTGCTCTTTCTTGAACATATAGTTTAGCTTGAAGATGAAAGATTGATGTAACATATCAGCTACACATTATGCTTGTATTTTATCATGTTGTGGAGAAGATTTTAGGTTTTTTAAAGAAGTTTGTTGCATGATAATGACAAATCATTTACATGTATTTTGAGCTATTTCTATGCCTTTCAAATTAGCAATATATTGAATCTGTTTTTAAAAATAATGACGTATTTCTTAATATCAACAATAACAATTATTGGTAGAATTAACACTACTCATTATCTTAATAGTTTCTATATACCTTGGCATTTTCTCTTTTCAATTTCTTTCAAGGAAACACAACACTTTTTTATGGTATCTGGTATGTGGGTAGCTGCATAAGGTAGGAAGGTCAGAAGGAGCCTCTGTTACCTTTGCTACACCTCTGTAGTACAGCCAGTTAAAACTCAGGTTCCTAAGGAAAGTTGGCATTGTGTCTACCTGTGTTGTCCTATCTCTTCTCCCTTTTGGTGTTAAATGCTCAGTGACAGATGGCAGAGCCCTTCTCTGCCTCCAGCCTAAGCAGACAATGGAATTGGCTGGCTGCAGAGGCAGAAGTTTAAAAGGAGCTTAGTGCATCCTGGGTGCAATATGATTGGAGACAAACAAAATACCCTGTGTTATTATTAAATCTTGGTATCACTGTGCTCAGAACAAATGAATAGTTACAAGCAGCCTCATTCTTTCATTATTTTAGAGCTGGATCATTACTAGTAGTTTAAATTATTTCATTTTTTGAGTCAATGAAAAGCATATTACTTAATAACATTCGTATGTAATTAACTTTGCTTTGAAAACCATTAGCACTGGCTCATTTTTCTGTAAATATGTCTGAGACTTGGATGTTGACAATGAATAACAATATCACACCAAGCTTTATGATATGAGCCAAAAATACAGAAAATATGAGTAGGAGTCTGCTTCCTGCTTCCTGTTAATAGAAATCAGAGGTTGCTTCCATAATTCAGAAGTGAAATATTAGTTTATTTTAAAAGACCATGAATTGTACATGGCAGAAACAGCACTATCTGCAAAGTCAAACTTTGATACATCTGGTATGTTTGAATGATAAACAATAAAAATCTATTCTGTTGGGGCAGTCAATCCTGTTGTTCCTGAATCATAAAACCTCACAGGTTATTTCAAATGTGCAGGACAGGGAATCATTATTTCATATGAATATATTATTAATACTCAGAAAAATGAATAATTCAGAGCTGTTAATTTATACAGGTTATTTTCTTCTTTCCCTCTGCCTTTTCCTGGGGGATAATTGTCTGTAGATGAAAAAAGGTAAAATATTTTTTAGATTTGCATATGTTCTGCTAGATGTTTATTAGAAGAGTGAAGGTCAAGGAAGTTGGTTTTCCAGACAGAGAGTAAGGTTAACAAGGCTTGCACTGGTTCTTAGGTTCTGAGAGTGTTTTTAACAGTTTTGAAACAGCTCCAAGCAATGCTTTGTCCAACAAAGAGTCTTTATTCACCTGGCAATAGGCAGCATTTTGCTTGTTAACCATGGTGTTTTTTAAGAAAAATCAGGGAGTTTTGTGGTTTTGGATTTTTTTAAGGGACGCCCACCCTGAAAGGTGACCCAAGATCTTGATCATGATAGGAAGTTCTTCAGGGAGACTACAAGGCAGAGCTGAGTAAAACTTATGGTCTTTATGGTAAATTACAAAGTTTTCTGCTGGATTTCAGCCTTGGCTGTAGTTTCTGGAGTGCTGTTTTGTGTCTACTTCCAAGACTATGTTGTTGTAGTCCTAAATATATCCAAGGGACATAGAGTCATGTTATTTAAGAGAAAATATAATGGAGTGTCCTAGCCAAAATTAATTACTGCTTTATGGATATTACTGTGTGATAAAAAGTTCCCATCAGTGAGGAATCAAAAATTCTTAAGTAACTTATGTTAAGAATGGAATAGTTGTGATTACACTTTATGAAATAGATGAGACCATGCCTTTTTGCAAACTGTGTGCTTTCCTCTACCTCAAAATAATAATCTTAATTTTGATTTGATTAATTTCCAAGCAGCTGTTCTTCATCCATGAGCTCATCTTCATCAAAAAGTAGATTAATTTAGTGAGGGTGATATAGTTGTATGATATGAAGGGTAAACTGAACTAAGTATCATTAGCAAACATATTCAAATTTGAGTCTGTAGTGTCTCATCAATTCTCTAAATAGTCAAAGATGAATGATCTTTGTGAATCTCTGCACGTGAAGTGTTTAAAATTTGAATTTCTTACTTTCTCTCATTGAGTGTGCTTGCTTTGGAAGAATTAAGTGTGAATTCTCACCTCAAGAGAATAGGTCCTTATCCAGGCAACCACAAACCAAATAGAAGTATACAGTAGCTCAGGCTCTGAAAGCTAATGGATCAGAATGATTTACAAAATATGAAGTACCTCCTTAGATGGCACACTTCTGACTCTTGATGGAAATACTGAATGATGCAGGGAGATCCCAGCAATATAAGAGTGACCATTAACCTTCTATCTATTAGATAGTCAATAGCATGGTTAATATGGTTTTAGTTCTGGATGTGGTGTGTACAGCATCAAAATTACTAATAATGGTTATGTGAGCTTTAAAATCACTTCTCTGAAATTACTGAGGAATAGAAAGGGTAGGAGCTAACCAAGTCAGCTTACTTTCAACAGAGATTCATCAGCACTGATATATTTCCTGTTGAAAGAGGAAATAAAGATTTCTTAGTGAGTGAGAAGGGTCCATGAAAAGAACTAAATGACTAATATTTTCTGCAACTTTCATATATGTTATCTTTATTACATTTTTGTTAAAAGTAATAATTACTTGGTTTGAAACTCCTGAGTGATTTGTTAGAATTGGTCTGATAAGCATTATTAAACATTTCTTCTCAGTGGTTGGTAGAAGAACTGAACAACACTAAGACTTTGACTCCCTTGGCAGGAGTACTAGTTTAAGAAGATGTGGAAGATAAGCAAATGAGGGATTTTTACATAGCTTTAATCCTTTCCTTTTCTCTGCCACAGCTGATTTGCCTGAGGCATCATTGTAAGAAAAATTAGGCTACTGCAAGATTTATTGGCTGTCTGCATAGTTTAATTTTTTTTAGCATGCTTACTTGAAATATTGAAAGAGGGAAATGAGAACTGTTTTCATGTTTATCCATTCATTAGAGCTTTGAGGTTTCTGTGTTGGATGCAGCCAGAAAGGGAATAATCAGCTATTGCAATGGGCAGGGTTCTCAGTGGAGAGAGGGTCCAAAACTCGTATGGAAGTTTTCCTACAGCCCTGAGAATCTTGTCTCTTGAGCTTAAAATCAACACATTAGCCCATCTTGCTGCTGGGAATATTTCCCAACAAAGGAGATGTGTTTCTAAAACCAGGAATTTTCATTTTGACAAATTCTGATAAAAATCCATTCTGTTGAAAAATTCTCACCCAGGCTGCTGTTTACAGACTGCAGAGATGTGCTGTAGAAAGTGCAGGTTGAGGCTTGTCTGTTTTATTCAATTGCCTCTGGGACCAATCTTTTACTAGGAGCTTGGGAATATGTGGTCTGTTATTTTAAGAACGTCTCATTAAGATATAATAAACCAAGCACACTTATTCAATTAGCTGTCCTGTAGTCTCCTAACATTGACAAAAGGAAGCTGAATGTTTGTGCATGGCCTGAACCGGGATATGTGTGATCAAGTTCTTGCCTGGACACAAATGAGCTGAGCCCAGGACAAGAGGCTGATAAACTACCTTGGAGTTTTCTGATTGGAAGGATAGGAATTATTACAATCATGAGCGACAGGACTCAAAGACATCCTGTACTGAGACTAGTATTTTCCAAAGTCCACATGCAATGTGTGTATCTGATTATCATCCTGCATTTTCTGCCTTACTGTTCTAAGTTTCCCTAGTGTTTCCCTAAGTGTCATGGAATGGACAATCGTAAACGACAGAGCACCACTGGCACATGAAGAATTTGTGGATGTAATAGCAGGGATGACCAGCTTGTGAATTGCTGCCAATAACCCATCATTTTTTTTTTAATTTTTTTTTTTTTTTGTGAGAATGGTTGTTTAACCCACAATGTGATTCATAAATAGCCAGGAACCAAATAAGCAATTTGTTTCAGTCTTTTGGACATTTGTACATCAGAGAAGCCAATGTAGAAAATGACCATGACTTGTGTGCTGTGTTGTGAAACTCTTTTTAAAAAGTACTTTCAGAATCCTTATTTCCAGATGTATCCTCTGCTATCAAAATAGATAGCAGTTTGAACTTCTGCTCACAGACAGCTTTTCCACCATGTTTGCAGGAGTCCACCTCTGATAAGAGAGGAGAAACTCAGAGAAACTCTGAGAGATATATTTGGCAATATATCTAGAAATAGTTTGGATAGGACAGAGAAATAGTTCATGAGCACAGTGTGGGAAGCTATTATGAACAGAAGCAGACAGACCTAAACATCATTTAATGTTAATGGAAAGAAAACAACCCTCAAAGTAAAAGTAATAGTAAAATTATCAACAAGGAAAAACAAATATATATTGAAAGTCAGGCCTAGTAATCATAAACAACAACCAAAAAGAGAATAAAAGAAATCTGTTCTAAACCAGAAAGCCTCTGCTTGATTTTTTTTTGCAGCTACAGGTTTTTTTCTTTCTTCTTCCCTCCCCACAAAAGTACAAGCAAATGGAGCAGTAGGACATTTTCAATGTGTTTTAGAGTGACCTCCACTTGATATGAAAGGTCAACTTTGATAAAAGAGGCTTTGGAGGAAAGAACTCAACCCAGATGTCCACAAACAAGCCTACAAACTAAAACTTAAGGATAATATAAATATCTACTGAAATCATTGATGTACTGCAGGGTGCCAGAGAAGGAATCTCCCGCAGATCCATGGGATATGTAACTCAAAATTACCTCTGACATGTGCCTGAGTGACTGGTGTGGAAAGTTCTGGTCTCATATTGAAGGCAGTAAGGAGGCCACTAAGTGTGGCTGCAGACAGAAAGCGTCCCTTTGTTAGAGCACACCCATTTGAAAGACCTTTCTTCACCATTCTGTTCATGCTTACATCTGCAGCATAAAGCAGAGGTCACTTGTTATTAGCTGGGCCAGTTCACAGTTAGAAAGTATCATTTTAAAAAAAAAAATAATCTCCTGATCTCTTTTTGAAAAATGGGTAGACTGCACAATGCCATTGACCTCAAACTCAGATGAGCTTAATTTCATCATGATTATTCTTGTATTGTTAAATTCCTATTGTATATAACAAAGGTAAAAAAAAAAAATGAATGGCAGCTGTCACTCATCCTAAGCCTGGTAGACTATTCAGAAGCCTTTTGTGTCATGAGTAAAATATTTTTGGGGCAGACAACAGAAATATGTCTATGCCCTTGTGAAATAGCCTGGGTAATTTAGAAGCATTATTAACAAACCAAAGATGTGAAGAATGGATTATTTGGGATGGTTTTAGCAGAGTTACACAAATATGAATGACACTTGCTTCATGAATGTACTGAGATGTGAAATGCAAACTTTCTAATCAGAACTACTAAACAAGTAGGTCTTAAAATGTACAAGTCAAAACCAAATGTTAGGAAAATCAGTGTGAAAACTCATTGTCCTAAAAGAGATGCTTTGAGACCTGCTGATGAATTTCCTGACCTGGACAGCATAACCTGTATCTATACAGTACTGCTGTCCTGAGTATGTAAGGCGAGCACACTATTTTCAGAGCCTTATTTCACTTTTGCAATCTAACAACATTAGCAACCACCTGGTAGTCTCTAGCATCAATACACTTCATGTCCTTTCCCTGGATTCAAGCCTTCAAAGTCCAGCAAGTTCAGTCAGTGAAGCAGTAAAAGGCAAATGGGAAACTAGAAGACGGGTCATCTCTATGGGGACTCTCTGCAGTGTGACAGTGGCTAAGGGATTGTGTAAAGTTCTGGACATCAGTTTCTAGGAACTGGTCTCCTCCTGGTTTGTAGAGCATATGCCTGCTCCATATAAATAACTCAATCCTGTTAGAAACCATGTGCTAAAGATTTTATTTGCTTTCCACAGGCACAGTCTTGGCAACTCAAGTGCACAAAAATGTAAGTGGACACAGGGACTTGAAAGCAACTTTCAAGCTGAAATGTGAAGTTTGGCAGAATAGTCTCAGTCCTACTGCTTTTCCACTGTGTCCCTATTGTTTCTTCCTCTTTCACAGGGCCAAGGGGGCAGTTTGTTGGTTTACGCTGATGGAAACTGCCATAAACCAGGGTTAGATCAACATGGCAGCAGGTTGTTACACGTGCTGCTCTTGGGTGCTAGCTGTTTTGGCATCACCATGATGAGTGATGTGGAATGTCAGTTCAACATGATGGTCTACAGCTGGGAGAAAAGTAAAGCTCTGAGCATGGATCCCATGACACACTGGTGGCATTTCAGTGCTCTGGCATCCCTGACAGGGAGCTGACTGACTGAAAGGCCAGACAGGGCATTAATTACATTGTTGCCAAACTGTCTTAAAAGAAAGTAAAAGAGTGAGAGAGGGAGAAAAAGAGAAATCTGAATGGTAGAAACCTGTTTCTGTTAGTGTGAATCTATTTTCTGTATGCTTTTAAAATGTTCAGCTTTGAAAGAAAGTGTAAACTGAGATAATTAGACAACTCATGAATCCTTCTTCTAATTTATGAATTCCCTCTCCTTCACCCTAGATTTTAATCTGTTCTTTAACTTGCAAAGCTTTTAAATCTGAGCCTTTTTACCAAGCTGGATTTCTACAAGATCCCAAAGGAAATAAAAACTTGGGTTCTAGGTAGTTAGATTTTGCTTTGGATAGTAGAATATTTGAGTCTGTTGTATATTGTGAGTTACCGGCATATATGTTTTAAATAATTGAATAACCTTTAACTTTACAGAAAGTTTTAAACTTTGTAATAAATACATTAATAAATCAATGGTTAAACAGATACATTCCATTTATCATCATAAACATTTGAACTGAAGACTATAGGTTATCATGTCTAAAATTGCCCTTTCATGGCCTGACTTAATCAGAAGTCTCTTTGGTAAAAATAAGTGAAGGTATGTATATATATATATATATATGTTTTTTTCTTTTGCATGGCCAAGAGCAGGACTAAAATATCCAAGTTAATGTGCACAGGACAATGTGCTGTATTCTTTTTGTGCAGGATTTGTGCATCTATGGCATGTGTAAAGGGACAGAATTGTGAAAGGAAATGTGTCAATCTCTCAGGCTCATAAGTGAGCCAAATTGTCTGTCTGTCTGTCTGTCTGTCTATCTATCTATCTATCTATCTATCTATAAAATATCTCAGAAAACTATCCTATTATTATGATAGTTTTCATTGTTCCTAACACATTCCATTAGCAGTGTCATATTTGTTCCACATAATAAGTCTGATACAATGCATTAAAGCAAATTTATTTTAATTACTTCACAGAAGTGTTATGACTTACTCCCACTCATTATAGGAATATATAAGAGAATCTTGAAACCTCTGTAGACAGTATGTACAAATATTTAGTCCTTATTTCTTTTGTAGCCCCTTCAGATGTATTATGTCAAAGGACTACAAGCAGATCAAAGATTTTAATTTACACTAGAAGACATTCTGATATGTATGATTCAGTGCAGTTCAGGGGTAAGGCGTCTTTGGAGATATTAGCTATGCTGTTTCCATTTATTGTAAGGAGGTTGATAATCAAATGCACACACACTGTGTTGACATTGTGGTCCCTGTTTGGTTGATATATTGAAGTGCCCTAGGGTAGATGAGACATCTGCATAGGACTGGCAGATACAATCTGGGTTCTGTGCCCTTCTGAAAGAGTAGCTGGAGACTAGATCTGGCCAGGAAACCTGTCATTAGGTGACACCTGACATTAGGTGCCTACGAGGTAGGATTCAGTTAGAGGTTCAAATACCTAAACATAGGTGTCTATGCATAAGCAAGGTGCCCAGACTCCTACTATAGTCAATGGAGTATTTGTAATGGAAGCTAGAGGATCATTAACAGCAACCTTATGCATGGGCTGCATAAAAAGAAGCATGGCCAGCAGGTTGAGGGAGGTGATTCTCCTCCTCTGCTCTGCTCTGGTGAGACACGACCTGAAGTACTGCGTTCAGCTCTGGGGTTCCCAGAACAAGACAGACATGGACCAGTTAGAGCAGATCAAGAGGAGGACTGTGAAAATGATCAGAGGGCTGGAACACCTCTCCTATGAAGAAAGGCTGAGAGAGCTGGGGTGTTTAACCTGGAGAAAAGAAGACTCTGAGGAGACTGTATTGTGGCTTTTCATTATGTAAAGGGTGCTTATAAGAAAGACAAAGAAAGACTTTTTACCAGGGCCTGTAGTGACAGGACAAGAGACAATGGTTTTAAACTGAAAGAGGGTATATTTAGAATGGATATAAGGAAGAAATTTTTATTATGAGGGTGGTGGCACACTGAAACAGGTTGCCCAGAGAAATTGTGGATGCCCCATCATTGGAAGAGTTCAAAATGAGATGGGACAGGGCTTTGACCAACCTGATCTAGTGAGAGATGTCCCTGCACATGGTAGGGGGGTTGGACTAGATGATATTTAAATTTCTCTTCCAGTCCAACCCATACTATGATTCAAAATAGGCAGCTGCTGGCTGATCAGCTGAAAGTCATAGGTTTCATTGACTATTGTCTAAATCTCCATTGACTGCAATGGGCACTCGGGTCTACATAAGTTTATGTGCAGATACATATATTTAGGTATCTTCATTTTGACTTGAATTCTGCTTAAACGAGTCTGGACTGGTGCAAAGAACTGACTGCAAAAATGTCGTTGGAAACCTCCTCTGTCTGACAGCTCATGAGCTGTGTCTGTGCAGCAGGGCAGATGTGTTCAGTGGGTTGTACTCTGGCCTGGGTACCTCCATCATTCAGACCAATAGAAATCACCAAGTTTCCCTCCCTGTTTATGGCCAGAATTTCCTTCCAGACAATTGTATGGCAAGATGCAATGCATCTAGGTCTCTGGTTATACATCTATGGCTGGATGTGTTATAGAGTCATGGAGATAAAAGAAGTTAACAAAGTAAACTGTTTTGTCTGTGTTTTGTCAATTATTTGCAGAAATACTGTCAATACTGGACATAAAGAAAATGTAATGAAATATTCTCTACTCAAGAAATAGTTTTTCTTTTTCTATGACCTATCTAGATTTGAAATTGATGATTTATAAGCTGGAGGCACAATCTTCTAGAGGAATTTACCTTGACCTTGAGATCATATATGAAAATTTTAGCACTGAAGAAATGTGCAGGAGAAAGCTAACCATCTAGCTATTTGGAGAGGAGCCTGTCTGTCTATGTACCCTTCCCTTTTGTTGGGAAGAAGATGTTGTTTTTCCCTTCTATAGAGTAGAATCATAGAATCATGGACTCATAGAACCATACAGGTTGGAAGGGACCTCAGAAGATCATCTGGCCGAACCTTCTGTGGGAAAGGGGACCTAGATGAGATTATCTAGCACCCTGTCCAGTTGCATCTTGAAAACCTCCAGTGGTGGAGTCTCCACCACGTCTCTGGGGAGGTTCTTCCAGTGAATGCTTGCTCTTATGGTAAAAAATGCCTTTCTTATATCAAAATGAAACCTCTCCTGGTGCAACTTGTACCCATTGCCCTTTGTCTTCTCCATGTGGCTCCCTGTGAAAAGAGTGCCTCCATTCTCTTTGTAGCTGTCCTTCAAGTACTGGAAAACTGTGATGAGGTTGTTCCTGAGCCTCCTCTTTTCCAGGGTGAAAAGACCTAACTCCTTCATAGGGCAGCCTTCTGATTATCTTCGTGACCCTCCTTTGTACCCTCACCAGTCTGTCCATGTCTTTTTTGTATTGTGGGGACCAAAACTGGACACAGTACTCTAGGTGTGGCCTGGCAAGTGCTGAGTAAAGTGGGATGATTGTACCTCTGTCTCTGCTAGTAATGTCCTTGTGAATGCAGATCAGGATCTGATTTGCCTTTATTGTTGCAGCAATGTACTGCTGACTTATGTTCAGCTTGTTGTCCACCAGGACTCCCAGGTCCCTTTCAGCAAGGCTGCTTCTCAACCACACAGGTCCTAGCCTATACTGGGGTGTTCAGTTATTCTGTCCCAGGTGCAGGGCCTTGTACTTGTCTTTGTTAAACTACATACAGTTCTTGCTTGCCCACTAGAAGTTCTTTGTCTTATCCTAGAGTGAAATAGGGAAAATTTTAGAACCTCAGAAAGTTGTGTGGGAAAGGAAATGACTGTCCTTCTTGCCTTTCTTCCCACCTGCCTTGACCTTTATGACTGTGCAAGTCTCATTTTTCCATTTCCTGAAGCATGAACAGTACTGAACATATTGCAGTTTGACAAATATAAGTTAAAATGGGAAAACAAGCTAAAAAAGTCAACAAACCAACCCTCCCCCCAACTCTATGCATACCCTAAGCTTTTTCCTAGTATAGTTCAATTCCTTCTAGAGAAGATAATTGAGTCACCTTCTTGTCTACATTGGTAATGGAATATCCTCTCCCCTGGCATTTCAGTTGTGGAAGGGATCATTAAGAAAAATGTTCCTGTCTGTCTATCTGTCTATCTGTCTGTCTCTCTTTTTGCTATTATACCAAATGAATAAGAAACACAAGGAAGAAAACAGGAGCACACATTGTGTTCCTCAGCATTTTGTAAGAAACTACAACTTGGTGAACTGTAATATAAGGTTGTGATTTTCCTCTTCATGATAAGTATTATTTGTAGAAAAGGAAAAAAGTGTGGATTTTTTTTCTTTTACAGTTTCTCTAAAGATTTTGTTAGATTGCACTTTTGTGGGGTAATAATGCTCCATATGAAGTGGCGTGACAGGAATGACTCCAGTTTTCCTGTATATGCAAACAAAGAGAGTGCAGAAATTCATTATAATTATGGAAAACTCCTCTATGCTGATAGGGAACATGAGCATATGATGAGAGTAATGGACTCCTGTAAGTATGATCTCCTCTTTGCACTGATCTTAGGTCAGAGAGCATTTTTTATAGTTATGAAAACAAAATTTATCTGAAACCTTTCCTAAAAAAGAAATTGATTCCAACAGTATGATAGTGCCAGAGGCCTTCTTTAGTAATGAAGCAAAGAAATTCACTCAACAGTAAAGTTTTTACTGTTAAGCAGGTATTCTTTATTAGCAGTGCTGGGGTCGCCCTGGGGATTCTTCATCATAAGGGCTCCCAAGAATTAGCAAGGGACATCAGTTTACATACACACAAATCATACATATTCATTAGATTTCCTGGAAAGGGGTGTCTTATGATAATGAGTTCCTGGAATTCATTTACATAGTCCAAGTATGTGTAGTAAAAACAGAGTGAGGGTCTTCGGTGGTTGAGGGAAGAAGTAAGTAGCCTTCTTCACAGTGCTTGCTAGTTGACCTTCTTTCCAGAGCATGCGCTATGAAGTAAAGTTCAGGTGCCTTTTTCCTAATTCAGCAAAATCATCCTCCCTATAATAGGGTCTCTGTCCTTTTGTTTGAGTCCCCCTTATATTAGTTTGCCCATTTTAGGAGTTGCCCAAGTGTCCACTGAAGGCTTTGAGTCTCTGTTATCAGTGATTTATGTAGGGAGTGTTTTAATCTTGTCTAAACAAAGAGGCCTAGGGAAACAGTTAAGGAGTTAGGAGTCCTTGGGAAACGAAGCAAAACACAAGCAAAGCTTTGAAACAAGTGAAGCAAAACACAAAGCAAACTTTCATGTATCACAGTTTAGTCTTAATCAATAGTTGTCAGAAATTCATTTGTTTGAGCCCTTTCAGTAACATCAGATTGAAACAAAGTATGTGAATCTGAAGAGCTTTAATTTTTTTTCAGTATACACCCATCAAACTCTGCATAGGCTTGAACACCAGAGAAGTCTTTCTTTTCTTGCCTCAGGCCTTGATGTTGCACTCTCTTCCTACAGCAGATACCAGAGTGGGGTATAACAAAGGACAGACAAAGCCATAGTTCAGTGTAATCTGAGAGAACTCAATAAGATTTGTTGTCAGTGCACATTTATTAATGTTGTTTTCATTTTTCACTGCAGGAGTCAAGCTGAAGTATAGATAAAAGACTCACATTTAGACAGGCATCAATTTAATGCATCTGTGTTCAGTTTTTTGATATGCAAGCTTATGTTATTTATAAAGCAAGACATTTAAAAGTGAGACATAAAGTAAGACATAAATTGATGAAATGTTTATTCTTCACATTTATTAGTGAAACTCCTTTTCCTATATGCATATCCTTGACCTGCCCCTTTCTTTTCCACTTGATGTTGATGGGGAAAATGGTAGGGCTTGGATAGTGTATGGATCATAGAATTTTTTTAAAGCAGCTTTAAAAGTTGAAATCAAGGTGTTTGTTAGGTGTTAGACTGGACAGAAAAGCACTCAATGCAGGAGAGTGATGGTGAAAGGTAATCAGAAGGAAAAAATAGGGTATAATTTGTAATCCTTGTCATATGGTGTTTAAACCCGAATTACCTTAAGGCAAAATTGTTCTTGTGATTTCATCAAGAAGTCAGATCAAACTGTAACTAACTAAAAAGAAGATGATCTGTCTTTGCATGTGTGTGTGTGTGAGGGAGACCTTGCATTTTATTTAGATTTTTTGCATTAAAATAACCCTCCAAAGTACTTCATAAGATGAGTTAAACATTCCAGCATCACTATGAGGAATCAGTATCTTCATTTTGCGCAAGGAAAAATGAAAAGACATTAAATGAGAATGTGTCTCCCAGGGTCTGCAAAAAACTGTAGCAAGCCATGAGTATGATTTCTTGTGCAGAGATCGTCATTCCCAGACCTATGGTTTTTAAACCTAGACTTTTTTTTTTTTTGCTATGTTTTTGAATGTTAATAAAATCTTTCTTTAATGTGTTGTTTGAGAGAGGACAGTTAAAATGGGTATTTCAATGTCTTCTTAAAAATGTATTTATGGCAACACAAAATATATACCCCCAAAATATAGCAAAACTGGATTCTGGGAGTATGCCATCAACTGCAAGCTTGCTTATGCAGAGAACTTTTGTGTGGTGGGATCTTATCGGGATAAAAATAATAGATTAAAATATTTTTCTGTTTATGACAGTGCAAACAAAGAAGAATTTTATGCAGCTTGTGTCTGGTCTACTGGTCATCCTCTGATACAACTCTGGTACAGCAAAGATGAAGAGATGGCATTAAATGAAGAGCTGAAAGGAACTACAAAAAAAAGAATAAAAACCTTCTCTTGATTTATTAATATGATTTTTTTGGTATCATTTGTGTCATTTAGTTTCATTATCTACTTTGTAAGTTCCTAAGTTGGTCTTCAAAATGGGTGGTGTTCAGTAAAATAGAAATGAGAAATTCCTTTTTGTTTTTATTTAATATTTAGATTAGTTATGATAATTGAAATTGTTCATTGTGACAGTGACTCACAAGCTTTTCAGTTTCTGTTTTCAGAACCATAACAACAAAAACCTACTCGGGAACAAATGCATGTATCATCTCCTACTCATTGCCATTCTGTCCCTCTACTCCTTATTTCATTGTTTCCTGTCCTTTCACTGTCTGTCTTTGCTTCTTCAATACCTACCTGGTCTTCATCTGACCACTTACTCTATTGTTTGTCCATTTCTCCTTAGTCCCCTACTGCTTCTCTCAAATTTTATTATTCCTTGCGGCCTTTTCTGTAGTCTTATTCCTTACTACACCTTTTAAAATTATCACATAATGTTCTCACTTAGTTGTGTTTGCATTTTACCAGACAAGATAAATTTAACTAGTGGTAGTTAGAGAAACAGGTTATTTTGCATTTAAAAATGAAAAGTGTATTCAGCATTTTTTAAATTCTCTGGAACTTCTAAAATAATTACTAGTTATTTCGTAAAACCTTCAATTAAAAGACTGTTTCAGTCAAAGCAGTGACAAAAACATATGCTTTGAATTCTCGGGCATATGCATTTTCTGGCCTGCTGGGTTGTACTTCCTGAAGGTTTCACCCTAGTTAAGGTGCTTGCATAAGTTATTTTTAGCTGACTTTAAAAAACATCTTCTGATACATTTCATCTTATATCATTTGCATTGTGGGAACTTTTAATACATACCCCATTCCTATAAATTAGTGACTGCTGGAGTTTAGATTAATGAACTCTCATTAGTTATTTCCTTTCCATTTTGTTTCCTGTATAACTTTGGAGATGATTGCTAAAATAAATTACTTGTACAGACAGTGGTTTAAGTGCTTTTTTGTTTCTTTCCTGCTGTGGTGACAAGTACCTCATTCAATTGTTTCAAAATGAATGCCTTAAGTGGCTTTTTTCCTTTTTGAGTGTCCTCCTCAGTTACAAACTTCACTGAAGCTAAAACTTTGATTTGTAGGATCATTTCTATCCATTAGGATTTACTGCAGGCATTTTTTTTTCAGAAGTTATTTCCCAATAAGTAATTGCTTTAGTTACACGGTCCTGGAACAAATTACAAATGCAACTTCTAATAAACTTATTGAAATAAATGTGCCAGGTCTACAGAACGGCATCAAAAATCTTTTCATCACTTATTTTTGGGATAAAATGTGCACTAGTCTGTATTACGAGGAGCGCTATCTCCTCTATAATAAGAAGAATGACTTTGCTCTCTCAAACCCAGGGTTATATTGGAAAAGAATTATTGTCATTCTACTTTTAAAAATCCTACCATTTCAGACTGTATCGCAGATCACAAGCAACGATAAAGCAGAACAAAGAAGCTCATAATGAGAATTTTTTCTCTATGTACTCATCATGTTTACACATGTTGCCAGATGCAAAATACTGCATTTTCAAGTATGTATATTTTAAATATTTATGGATAGTGAATAATTCCTTTTAGTGAGAAATAAAAATGACTCCTGATCCTTTAGCATGCCACAGTTATAAAACCATTATTCACATTCATTAGGTATTCCAGCTGTTAAATGAAAATCTCTGCAACGGCTTTTTACAACTTATTGAAACATTTCTAATGTGGATGATCAATCCTGAGAGGTTTATGAGATTTGAATGGTGGCAGGTAAAAAACTGGATGTCAATTTCTATTTCTGTGGATATGGGTCTTACCACTGGAGAACACAAAGAGAGCTTTGCTGGTCAGTGTTTTCTAAACAAATACAGTCATGAGAATGCTTAAATAGTTAAGTTGCCTTTGGTAAAGTAATAATACATTGTTCTTTTCACACAGTTTTCAGATTTCTCTTTTCTATTTTAATACAACAGATGCATGTTGTGCCAGAAATTTGTTTCTTTTTCTGATTCATCATTTAATCTTTAACTTATGTTAAAATTATGATTTGGGTGACTTTCTGACATGGAAAGGAATTCAGGAGGAAGAGATTTTGATATTGCTGTAGAATAATTAAGAAAAGGCTGGATAAGGATGAATAAGGCCACAAGTGATTTTCTTTTTTTAAAAACAAAGTTTTGCCTGACTTTTGATATGTTGTGTACAAGTAGTTAGATGTGACGACAATAACAATATGATGATCATCAGCACTGTAGCAACACAAAAAAAGCCAGTGAACTTTTCGGTTTTAATTTCTCCAGGATGATACTAAAGTCTCTCTTCACTTAAATGCCTTTTTTTGGTTGTTTTGCTTTGGGTTGGTTTTGTGGTTGATGGTGATTTTACCATTGATTATATTGGTTAGACTGGGTTTGCCAAATTTAGTTTTGGTTAAACACTGCTGTATTCACTTCAAAATCCATCATAGTGTCATTTTGGAGCCCATTTCTGCATGGTGATCCATCTGAGCTGATCTGTGAGGTAGTCCATTGATTTTATGCAGACATAAGATGCTAACCAACAGACTAGGCTACAATACCAGTCTCCTTTTAATTTGTATTAAAAATCATATTTCAGATGTTTATTTGCTACTTCAGCAAAAAAAAAAAAAAAAAAGGTAGATAATAGTTATACAGAAAACAGGAAAATGCAGGGATTTTGTGTGCAAGAAAAGCTCCCTAGTAACACATTGCATTGGTAAATCTATTTTTCTACAACTTTTGTTCTTTTCACCATGGTTATTTCATATCTTTTCTTAATACCACAATAAAACATCACCCCATTAAGATTTCAAATGCAAACATTCAATAATTAGCTCTAGTATCAATGGAAGCTAAAAATTACAGGCAGCATAAATTACTTTATGCTCAACTGGCCTATTTTTTTAAGCTTGCACCAGTATTAAAGTTTCTCATTACAATTGAAATTATTTTAATGTGACATTGAATTATAATTAATATAATTAGAAATAATAAAATATTGTTCAAAGACTGTTTATTCAATAGAACTTGTTCCCATAGAAACAAGGAGCAAAAGATTCAATTTATTCAGGTTTTATGGCAAATAAATATTCTTCTGCTGTGCATACTTAATGCTTCTACACCTATGTTTCACAAGAATATAATGAAAAATCAATAGGCAACTGAATATAGTATATTTCCTTTACCATTTACATGGAGTTTTAGTTGCATTCGTTGTAAAAAACAAAACAAAACAAAACAAACCCAGAGTAAATCTGTGCACCAAGAAGAGCCACAGATGTTTTCTTGGTATTGATCTTCAGCAATAAAGATTTTTAGCATTGAAGAAGTGCATATGGGGATTTTGTGTGAAGGCCAAGAAAAAAAAAGCAAAACCCAACAAAACAAACCATGGAAGACATAGGAGGCTAAAGAGCTGCATCGAGACTGCCAGCAGTCAGCAGAGCTTTCATCTCATGCAAGTACTGTAGGCTTGTGTTTGCAAAACCTCATGATTTATTTAGAATTTTAATTAAAGAAAAGAAGTTATTGGAACCGCATCCTAGCAGTACCTAGCATCTGCCGACCGTGGCTAATGATTTTTACAACCTCATCTGCAAACACTCCATTAAAGAAGTTAACCATGACGTGTGACACAACTGAAGCAAATGAGTGAGGGAAAACAAACCTTGCCTGCAGCTATCACGAATATAAGAGACAGAATAAGGGTAAAAGAAAAGACATCACATGCAAAATGTTGTATCTTCAAGGCTTAATCTCAAATCTAGGGAAGGAGGATCGTTACATACTCATGAGCATGTGAAGTATTTTGGCCTCTGGATGCTCTCTTGACAGCTTTTTCAAAATTTGCACTTTTTCTGTTTTCCAAAGAAAAGAAAAAAACACACTTTAATGTTTAAAAGCATAAGGCCCTTGAATTTTTCTTTAATCATCCTTGACATTTGCTCTTTCTATTTGTAGCTCTTTAGAAACTAATGCTTTGCATTTGGTTGGGATTTCACTGTGCAAGATACAATTTTAAGTACAACAACTACTGGGCAGATTATGGTCAGAAGTGGTTATTGATGGTGAATACAAAGGGACAATGTGGCTATAACTTCCCTGCTCCATGGCTGCAGCTTTTCTTCTGTGCCTAAGTACTCTATCCTCACCTTGTTAGTTTCAAATAAGTTAAATATTGCAGCAAACTGGATCCAATCAAGACTCTCTCTAAAGTACCCCTTTGGGGATTTAGCCTAACAACCAGCATATTCTAGCATTTTCTTTGGGGAAAAAAAAAACCTGCTACAGTTTTGGCTAAGCTAGTTCAGATTTGTTGTGCTCCTCTTACAGAGTTGTTGGAGATGGGAAAAAACTGTTAAATATTGTAGTCCTTTCCCTGCCAGTGCAGGGTGCTTTACTGCATTATAACACAATAATACCACCACCATACTTATATAGTGCATTTTTCTCTGGATATCCTGAATCTTAGATTTGACTCCTCTCCAGACCAATCTGTGCATAAGGATAAGCACCACATGTGAATGTACAGGAACACCAAAATGACAGTAAGTGTCTGTAGCAACAGCTGGGCTCCTTCTGACAGTTGAGCATGTGGAAAACAAATAGAAAATCCCCAAAAGTCAGATATAAAGTACTCCAGAGTTTAAGAAGTCTTGAAAAAGTTGTCTAGAATCATAGAGAGCTTCATTTGACACAGACATTTTAATGGGCAGGTTCTTGCTACAGTTGAATCGTTGTAAAGCTTGACATGTATTTTATGTGGTGTATTACAAGTTAAAAAATATCTCCCTGCTGTTGCTTAAAGTCATTCTATAGCTTGGTGTACTTAATGAACATAATAAACTTGTGGGTTATAGGAGACTGTGTAAAGTTTTCTATCCCCTGTTCCTTTTCAACAGTGAGAAAGTTTCTGATCACTGAAAAGGACTCTATAGAAAAAGAACTTGCTTTCTTTTGGAAAACGAACAATTTCCTTAGGGAATTGGGGCACTTTTCCTGGTAGATTTCATTTTTCTTCCAATCCTAAGAACAATGTAGCAATGGTTTTTTATTGTTCTGGAAGAAAATATACCTGTATAATAAGCATTCTTGCAGTTAATACAATCCCTTCACACCAGGCATCTTTGTTAGTTAGCATGCACTGGGTTTCACTCTATTGTCTGGCTGGCAGGCTTCAGCTGCTTTCCGTAATACTGCAAGCACATATCAGTCCTTTTACACCTGAAGTGAAAATCCTTAAGCTTTCTTCTGACTGCAAACCATTCTCTATGCATTAAATTTCACCTAAATACTATAATTAAGTGTATTTTTCCATGTCCCACATCTTCTCAGTATGTTACCTTTAAATCACATGGGTATCATGGAATTGATTTGCTGAGAACTAGTGGGATTTCTGAAATGTCCTCTAAGTAGATGCTTCATAAAATGCTGCATATAGAAGCATTCAGAAAATTCAGCTGAACTTGTATGCCATCTTAAACCACAAAATATTCTATATTGATTTACAGAAAAAACATTGGATTTATGTTGCTTCGTGCAACACTACTGACAACTTCCAGACAGGCAATGAAAAAAGTAATTTGGACCCAGCTCAGAAAAAGCTGTATCTGCTCTTATTGCCCATCTTGCAATTTGTTAATGCTTTACTTGGGAAGCTGACCTCAAACCCATTCAGACTAAAGAGTTTTATAAGGCACTGAAGTGGAGGAGGCAGTCAGAGGTTCAAGTGCATCTGTAGGTTCAAGCCAAAAATCTCAGATTTACATGTTTTAAATTAGTCATTTTACTCCATAATTAGAAACTGAAGATATTTGGTCTGAGTTTTAAGTACCTGCAGTTAACACAAAATTGAATGGGGATTTCAGATACCCCTTGTTATCCCCAGGTATAGTTGCGGCAGCTCTGAAAAAAGCAATTGTCAATACATGTATTTCAATATTTAACTTTAGACAGCTAAATGTAATTTTTGTGCTTCATTGGTTTATTTTTTCTCTATATAAACCATATCTCCATCAGAAGATCTGTTGCGTTCAAATCCTGCTTTCTTACCTGGCTGGATTCTGCAAAGCCTGATCACTCTCAGCTCAAGTGCTTTTGGTGGCCAGAGTTATTCATGTCAGCCCTGTGAAAACAGTGCAGACACAGAAAACGTGCCCATTTTTTTTCTATTTGTTGCATTACCTTTGTTTGATTTGTCTTCCAGGCATGGATTGATGGGCTAGAAACAATTGATTTTTCATATTCTTAGATAAATTGGAGGGGGCAAAGACTCTGTCTCTATTGTAAGAACATATGTGAAATTGAATTATTGTGAGTCAATCTGCCTTTAGAGCAATTTTTCAAACTATTGCATCACTTTTTAAACTTAGAAGTACCATCGCTGTATTGGCTCTAATTAGATAGATAGATGTCTAATCTCATATTTATAGTTTTCAGTATTTATATAGTTCAAGCTGTACACTGAAAGTCCATGCTAGATTCTTTTACATGTCTGCTGCTTAATAAGAGAAGATACAATCTATTTCCTTGAAAAAATGAATTCACTGCCGGAGTAATTCACAAAGAGATGCCTCTTGCTGTTCTGTGAAGGTCTAGTAGTCTTTATAGTCAGGTCCTTGTCAACTCCTGATGAGTTATCTTAGAGAATTATGGAATATGCTAAATGGTTCTCTAATGCTAACTTCATATACACAATTTTAATAATTGCTAACCAGGTGATACACAATTGCAAACCAAAAAGGAGGATAGTTCTAGGAACTATGAATTAAAAGCAGGCTAAACTCAGCCAGCCTATGGGAAAGCTAATCACAGTGATTTTTGTGGAATTTTTTTAAAATTTTTTAAAAATTAAATCTAAACCCATTGAAAATCAGGTTTGTATTGGCCTTTTCTCCTTCTACGACAGTGTGACCTGCTTATTGGATGAGGGAAAGGCAGTGGATGTAGTTTACCTTGACTTCAGTAAGGCCTTTGACACTGTTTCCCACAGCATTCTCCTGGTGAAACTGGCTGCTCGTGGCTTGGATGGACACACGCTTTGCTGGGTAAAAAACTGGCTGGATGGCCGGGCCCAAAGAGTTGTGGTGAACGGAGTTAAATCCAGTTGGCAGCCGGTCACGAGTGGTGTCCCCCAGGGCTCGGTTTTGGGGCCACTCCTGTTTAACATCTTTATTGATGATCTAGACGAGGGGATCGAGGGCACCCTCAGTAAGTTTGCAGATGACACCAAGTTGGGTGGGAGTGTTGATCTGCTCGAGGGTAGGGAGGCTCTGCAGAGAGATCTGGACAAGCTGGAGCGATGGGCTAAGGCCAACTGGATGAGTTTCAATAAGGCCAAATGCCGGGTGCTGCACTTGGGCCACAACAACCCCCAGCAGCGCTACAGGCTTGGGGAGGAGTGGCTGGAGAGCTGCCAGTCAGAGAGGGACCTGGGGGTGTTGATTGACAGCCAGCTAAACATGAGCCAGCAGTGTGCCCAGGTGGCCAAGAAGGCCAATGGCATCCTGGCTTGTGCAAGAAATAGTGTGGCCAGCAGGAACAGGGAAGTGATCTTACCCCTGTACTTGGCACTGGTGAGGCTGCACCTCGATTCCTGTGTTCAGTTATGGGCCCCTCACTACAAAAAGGACATTGAATTACTCGAGTGTGTCCAGAGAAGGGCAACAAAGCTGGTGAAGGGTCTGGAGTACATGTCGTATGAGGAGCGGCTGAGGGAACTGGGGTTGTTTAGTCTGGAGAAGAGGAGGCTGAGGGGAGACCTCATCGCCCTCTACAACTACCTGAAGGGAGGTTGCAGATAACTGGGGATGAGTCTCTTTAACCAAGTAACAAGTGATAGGACAAGAGGTAATGGCCTCAAGTTGCACCAGGGAAGGTTTAGACTAGATATTAGGAAGTATTTCTCTACAGAACGGGTTGTTAGATGTTGGAATGGGCTGCCCAGGGAGGTGGTGGAGTCTCCATCCCTGGAGGTGTTTAAGAGTCAGGTTGACATAGCACTTGGGGATATGGTGTAGTTGGGAACTGTCAGTGTTAGGTTAATGGTTGGACTAAGTGATCTTCAAGATCTTTTCCAACCTAGATGATTCTGTGATTCTGTGATTCTGTGATAGATAGTCCCTTGACTTTATGTAGAGACTGGAAAGAACCAAACAGTCTGGTCTTTCCCCTGGCACGTGATGAGACTGTTGAGTTTTGCAGAAGAGGAGGGTAAATTCAATAGGTCAGATTTTATTGCAGGTTTACGGGACCAATCCCCTGGCAATGCTGCGTGTCTGTTAGCACACAACATAATTCCAGAAAAATGAATACACTGCACAGCTATACCAGTAGTTCTGGCCCAAGTGATTTTCTTTTGCCTTGTATACTTTTTGAAAATCAAATCTATATGTTGTCAATATTGTTATTCACAGGTGAATTATTTGGCTTGTGGATTAAATGTACTCAATGTCCCAGCAAGTAGGACTTTTTATTAGATTTAGTGTAGTGCTGTTATGTCTCCCTCTACCATACAACTTGTTGCGGTTGATTGGAAGGTGAATTCTCTATTTCAAGTCCAAATATAGGACAGTATGTTTACCAAATGCACTGATGGTTTAAGTTTATGCTTTTATCTTATTTATGGCACTCCATACATGTCCTTTGCTCCCTCACTCTTTTGCCTGATATAAAGCACACTTAGAGAATCCATGTGGCTTTTTGATCAAGGAGGAGGATCTGGCACCTAACATATTTGCATTACACCTGGCAATTTTCACTGTTAGATTAAAACAGGAGCAGTGGGCAGCACCAAAGATATCTTCAAGAAATGATGAAACTGTGCTCTTGTGGGTTTCTTCTTGACTTTTAAAATTTCTTCTGCTGATGTGAATATCACAAGTGAATATGATGTCTGAACTTGGTGAGAGGGAAGTCTTATTGGTGCTGAGGATGCCTGCAGTGTTTTGTTCGCAAAGAACTGGTGAATTACTTCGCTTGTCTTCTCTTTTGCTCTGCTGACATATATTTCGGGGGGGCAGAATTACACTGTAGAAGATTGATTGGCAATTAATAGTCTTTATTGCTACTTAGAACCATCCTTCTACCCACATATCTAAAGCGGTAGTATGTTTTAAACCTTATAAAGCACAACATGTGAAATTATTAGACTAGTAAGAAAGAATGTCTTGAACTTACTGTTTTTTACTCACTTTTTACTCTTTAATTTTCTGGAAGTGTGTAGTAGAGGCTTGAATTGTCTGCTTGACAAGAGACACAGAACAGATTACATGAAGCGAGCTAGTCAAGGTTTAATATTTGGAATTAACCTTGTGGTGAGCAAACTATGTATTACAGCTATCTATGCTAATGATTATTGATGTATTTGGTTTTATTGTTTTTAGAGGGATAATAATATCCACACAAAGTGACACTATGTCCCAGATACTTCAGGTAGGTTTATATCAACCCTGGAACAAAGCTAAAATGGGAGCTTTATAGCTAGATGATTCTTTTATATTGTTTCCTGTATTTATTGAAGATCCCACACTTGGCTACCTTAAGCAGTGTAGAACTACTTTGGGGTTGCTCTTACATTTATTTCATAGTATACAAACACGCATGGTAAATTATCCTTGGTTTTCCAAGACTATGTGTCTATGACCCAGTGTTACCCAATGATACCAAACACTGTCATGCACAACAGTTACATATCTGTAATCTGAGGGAATGTTTCTGCATTTTAGAAGCTGGAAGACATTTTGTTCAGATTTCTTTCTTGAAGCTTTCTGCTTCTATTTTCCATTGTCTTTAAAAGTCCATTTACTGTAAGAAACTCCCCATTGGATTAATATTTTCCACATATAATTTCCTTGAAAATTTCAAGTGCTAGGATATGAAATTTTTTTTGGTAACCCAGTGTGTTGCAGCTTGTACTGTTTTTGCCATGACCACATTCTGCATGTAGACACATTCCTTCTCCTTTTAAAAATGGTTACTTATTCTTTCTTATATAGATGTATTAGATTTAGGGCCTATTATATTAAACACTGTTTTCCGTTGTGTAAATCTTCCTGTTATCTTATTATTGATGGAGGCATTCAAGCTGCAGAACCCCAGATGAAAAAAAGAAAGTGAAATGCTGGAAGACAGCTTCCATTAGAAGTCACCTCTTGCTTTGTCCAGTGTCTTGAACTTCAGGTCACACTTCAAAGTTTATATCTTTCTGCAGGCTTTTTTTCAGAAAGATGTACAAAGCATTGTAACTGATTCAGAACAGAGCTGGGTATTTCTAGGTTTTGGTTGGTGGCTGAGTTTGCGTCACCTCATACTGGTGTGACTGAACCTCTAAAACATTCTCCGCTGATGTCTAAGACATTCAGTTTATGTAGCAATTTACCATCAAGATGGCTTGATTCCACTGTTGACGGTCAGGGAGTAGAAAATTGCAAAGGGCTAGTAATTAATATACATTGATCAATGATGTAGTAGTAAATAAAAACATGGGTAACTAACATTTCTGGTGTCCCAGGCTTGGCAGAAGTATGAAGAAATCTTTATCACTCTGCTTTCCTTGCAGCCCTCCAATTGACTGCACTGCTAGTGTTGACTCCCTGCAACCTCCCTGATCCCTTTTCAATGTAGATTCTCACCTGCACTTTTCTGCAAATGGAAACATAGGACAAGTGTCCAGGGACTAAAGAGGTACAAGGAGGAAATAGAAATCTGAAGGAGTCCTAGAATGTTCTTTTTTTTTTTTTTTTTTTTTCTTCCTGAGTCATATACAAAATTTTCCATAAGACAGAAAAAGGGGACAGGTCAGATCTTAAACCCCAGTGTGTCTTGTGTGCTGGAAAAGGGCAAGGTAGTAACCCATTAAGTGCAGAGTGTGTGCTCAGATGAATAGAGATGTACATAGAAGCTAAAACTCTGTACCTCTTCCTCCTGTCATGTTGATCTGTGAATATATTACCTATCCCTTTGATTCAGTGACACTGGGTGGAACAAACTGACAGTGCCAGTGTGCAGGGCACATTTTCTCCAATTTGCAGCTTATCATTTTGGTAATGTATGTGTTAAATAATCTACATAAATGCCCGAAAATACAGCTTAATGAATATCCACTCATATGCTTGAACATAAATGATTACAAAGATTCCATATTACTACAGGCAATTAACTTATACTTATTTAAGATTTACTTTTTCATGGCCAGCAGGGATACATCCCTCCTGGGTTGTGACCAGATGTTTAAACATGAAGACTGTAATTTTAGCTTTTATAGCAAGTGTATGCCTCAGTGGTAATGGATTTGACTCTTTCTGGCAAGCAACTCAAATCCTGCAATTTGGTGGTCAGCTTAAGGAAAAAGAAATACTCTGCAAATGAGTAAAAACCAGTCTGCATCTCATATCAGTGGATCCTCTGGAGCCAGCTGCATAACTAATGGAATCAGCTGCTGGCCTTTTCACCCATGGGAAGCACATTCTCTCTTAATAAAATAACTGCAATCCCACAGTCTGACGTAGTTTGGGAAGAAGTGAATTTTGGACTCACTGAAGCACAAGCCTTTCAAGCAGCGTGTTTGGTTAGGAGTGAATGAGTCCAGCATTAGAGCTGGTAATGGAGAGGCAAGATGCCTAGAATCTATTTGCAGCTCTGTCATTGATTCCCAGCAGGAGCACAGATGCATTCAAGTGCTTGAAACTCATTCTTCTTTTTTCACTATCCATCTCCAGCAAGCACTGTTTAATAAACATTTGTTTCTGCAATGCCCCTGCCCCTAGTTTTATGTGCTTGTGAATCTAAGGCACTTAAAGATACAGTTCCCAGGGCTGCCTCTTCTTTCCCTGCCAAAGCGTAATAAACAAAAATTAACAAAAAACATATGATCTCAAATCCTTAGAACAAATCTGTTGTCCATATATAACAACTTTCTTTTTTTTTTTTTTAAATCCATACAGGATTCTACATCATTTCTTGGCTTTTTTCAAATATCAATCTTACTCATTATTTCTGCAATGGCTATATTGGAGTGAAACGATACTTGTGCCACAGCTTTTGAGCCTCAGATATTATATCAAGATGACAGGTTTCACATATTTTCATGGGAAATTTTGGAATGCCAAAATCCATCGGCATTTTGGAATCACTGTCAGCTATGCTTAGAAAAGTAGGGCCTTGAATATAAGACTAAGTAATATAAGTCCTAAGTATGTGCATCAGCAAGAGACCACCCTCTCTTCAAAGGTCGATATTTTGCTTGTCATTTCTTCACCCAGGATTTCCATCCTGTTAGTTTCCACCAAGCTTCCTATTTTAATTTCCACCAAAATTCCTGTTTTGACTTATAACTATGGTTTTGGGGGTGAAAAGGAAGTCTTAAAGTTCACCTTTAGTAATTTCCCAGGGCTTGTTTAGTTTAATTAATACTTGCCAAAGCAAAGATGTGTCTTCAGTTGAAATGGTAAATTCAGTACCTTTTGTGCCTCCCTTCTGGAAGCTAAGATTTGTTCTGCTTGAAGCATGTCTGTTTGGGGAACAATCTGATGAGACAATGGGGCATTCCTGCAATATGGTCACCGCAGCTGGCAAGCACTGGGTTCCTCCGCACACCTGTACTGCCACATGTTGAACATAATTTAAAAAACCCCAACTGTTCCCAGTACTGTCTCTTCACTTCCTGGGCAAGATGTAATATATAGCAAAGAACATACAATCCCAAATATTTATAGCTATAAGCTGACAGAGTCTAAAACTATTGTTTTTAAATAGCTATTTCAGCCTCTTCATATTGATACAAATCCTTAGTCTCTCTGAATGTGTCTAATATTGGGGGACATTATTCTAGTTCTTAGTTATTTACATGATAAATCATGTTTTATTGAATTCATGTTTCATCAGGGTCATACTGTAATTTAAAAGAGCAGCTGACAGAAGTGCTTGAAAGGCTGAGGATGGAACATTTATGCTTCCTGCAAGAAAGAAAGAAACAGAAGTGATTTGGGGAGTCAGCAATTCTAGGAAAACCATTTGGTTCCTGGCAGCACAAGCCCTGTGTAATCTCTGTGCTCTGCTTGAACCAGGCTACCTTGCTGAATGGATACTGAGCTCTGGCAGCTCAGCCTCCCATGCTGCAGACATAGACATGGAAATGTCGTTTTTTAAATAATAGTATATCAGCTGAAACCCATTTTCCTTTAACTCTCTGAAAAACATTTTTCCATGTTTTCAAGCAGCAAGCATGTGGTTTCACAATTTCCTAACCTGATGGTATACCTGGAAACACGCCATCTTAGCCGACCTGTAATCATTTCTCCTCCATCTCATCCAAAGATCTCCTCTAGCAGTTCAAATTCATGCCTGGGAATGGACAGGCTTGTTGGGCTGTGCTTTTGTGCTTGCTTTTGTTCTGAGGGGAGGATATATTGAGTAGTGGTAACCACTTCTCAGCTTTTATTCAGTCACCCATGGCCAGGAAAGCCTGACAGGGTCTCTTGCAGCTCTAGCTTCCTAACATTAGAGGCAAAACGCTGTATACCCACACATCCACCAAATCCCCGTACTTGACTATCTGGGGAAATGTTGATACTGTAAGCAGTCAGGGTTGATGGAGCTGTCTTTGTCAAGGACAGGCTGCTGGTATTGTAACCACTTTCAGAGCGAGCACCACTGATACCCATGGCGTCTTGTAAGAGCCGACACCAGGTGAGTCCAGTCTTGCAGTCTGCTCGTGCAGCAAACATGTGGGTGCAGGCTGAGACGAGGCCGATGGTTGCCTTCTGGAGCATGTGGTAAGTGAAATCCTGAATGTGGGAGGCCCCTTGGCACGCACCAGTCAGCTCGGCTAGTGGGGCGCTGCAGCAGCTGCATGGATGGGAGGTGAGCAAGCCTGCAGTGAGCCCCTCAGGAGACTGCTCTTCTTACACTGAGTAGACCTGGGATGAGTGGTGTAAAATGTTGTGATATCAGTAGCAAGTCTTATTCTCTCTCTCTCTTTCTCTCCCTGTCTCTATTTTGAAGCAAATCAATGTCAGATTAACTGCTGTAAAAGAAATAGCTATGTTAGAAATAAAAGGTGAGGCAGCTAGATAAATCATATTGTATCCTTTAAGGGGTAATATCTTATGTTTATAGTACTTTTTCATAAAAGCAGAAAGCTCTTATAAGCGAACAAAAATGAGAAGATACTTTAAAAGCCTGAAGTAACCTCAAGTGAAATGAGTATTAGAAACAGGTCTGTGCACAGCAGCATGTGTTATCTGCTGTACACACAGCAAGCTAAGCTTCTCAGAGTTGTGAGCAAAACCTAAATCTGCCACCTCCTGATCGATATTTAGCTAGCTAGCCACAGAGCTTGTTACTCCTGCAAGGCTGAGAGTGGGGACAATTGTTATTTGGATGGGACTCCTCTCTGCTGATCTCCAGAGCAGCTTCTGTCCTGCACAACCGCTGCAGGGGCACAGTCCTGGCTGCCAGCCCTGGGGCTCTGCACTGCCCGGCTGGACATGGGCCATGGCTTCTCTCTGCAAGAGCCCTTCTCCTGCTCCGGGCTTTCTGCTGCCAGAAGCAACAGATTACTCTGATGTGACCCTGTCAGTATAGCCTATATATGCAGTTGGCAGGTAAGGCCATTATTAAGGTTCAGATAGTTAATTTACTTTAGAGAGTTGGGTTTTGGGTGCCCAGTCTTGTTCTGAAGTTTTTTTGATTGAGTAGATCAAAGGCTGAGTGTTGTATATGTGTTAATCCATTGACGTACATGGGGTGTGATTTTAAGAGGAAACATCTTCCCCTTCCCCATCTCCCGGATCTTCTTCCTCTCTCCCTAAGGAAAACAAACATGCTTAAAGCTGAGAAGGCTCCAAAGGTTTTCTCAGCAGCTGCCAGAAGAAAGTTTCATTCAAAGAAACATATAAGCCAAATGACACCTGGGAAAATTCAGAGTGGGAGGACAAAATAAATCCAAGCACAGATCAGGTCATGCTCCCCTCCACTTTTTATCTTGCCAGCTGAGGAAATGCACCTCAGGTTGGCTTTCATCTCACTGGGATTTCTGTTGCCTCCTTATGGACAGCTGGGGATTTGGGCTATGAAAGAAAAGTTAGCAGCTTTGTGCTCTGTGCGTGGAAACATCTACTTCTGACCTAGAATTTATCAAAGGAGTAAAGCAATAATGGCAGTGAAAGAGCTGTTGGAGTTGCTCTGCTCAGTAATGAGGATATGCTCTCTACAGTGATGCTGGATGCAATTGTTAAGGTCAATTAAAGTAGCTGAGAGGGGAAAAGCCAGTCAATGTAACTTTTTTTCCCTCCTCTATAGCATTAACTATTCTACAGATCACAAATATAACTGTTTACTGGAGACATTCCTAGGCATGCAGACATACACATGACAACATGTGAAACAAAGAACCTGATCTCTCAAAATATTTTCTGTATTTAACTTCTTTTCTCTCAGAGAGTAAACTCTGCTCTTTACAGCACCTTAGTGACCTGAGTTATACTCCATTAAACATTAGTAAATAAACTCTGTTAGTTTGTTAGTTGTTTGGGTTTTTTTCCCCTCTAAGGCAACTAGTAACCAGAATATAAAGGCATTAGATACATTTGAAAGCAATTTTGAAGCTGTTATACTCATTTCAGCTGAGGACTGGAATTTAACTCGTGACTTAAATCTTTGAATACCTTTGAACATGTGACTACCTCTATTTTAAAGAACTACAGTTATAAGATACAAATGGTTTTTTATGGGGCTGTGGCATATTCTGCTAGTGAGGGTTACTTTCTGCTGAGCCAAAACCAAGGCAAAGCAATTGAATGTGGTGGATTCAGCTTGGCAAAAAGAAATATTTTCTTTATGTGACAGAATTAAGAGGCTACTGAAACTAAAAATGAAATCAGTGTCTTTGGTGCATAACAAAGGTTTGTGAGCCTTAGCAGTAACTGCTATCCCATTTGAAAATATGGTAATTTAGGATTTAATTTTTTTTTTTTTTTTTTTTTAACCTAGAGAGTGTTTGGAAGAGTCTTGTCCATGGCAGACTGTCCTGTACACCTACTTAAAATAGAAGCATCTCAAACCTCTTTTGGAAGCTTCTGACCATTAAGATGTTGAAATAGATGTACTCAGGTCACATTCAGTCTTACTTTTACTCCTTTGGTAGAAAAATAAGGAAATAGAAAGTGACTTAATGAGCTTACCCAAATGAAGGATCTTCACTGAAAGAAACAGAGAGAGGAAAAAAAGCTAGGGTGATGAAGAATGAGCAGGCAAAATCTGAAGAAGTCCATCACAAAAGCTAAGATAAGGTGATTCACACCATGAAAATCATCAAACCATTGGCAGTGCTGGCACTTGCTTGAAGATAAAAGATATTATTCTTTATAAAGAAGAATATCAAAGATTTCTGAGATGCATTTGAAATTATGAATTATTTTCGTCTGGCATGTAAAAGCCTCAACTGCCTAGTGAAATTAAATAGCTGTGAGCTTATGGGGTAGTTTCTTTTCATTAAATCATTGGCAATTAAACATCGCATGTTTTGTTCAGCTTATGCTATCTCTGATATACATAGTTTGGTTATCCATTATCATTGCTAGTGACAATATTCACAAATACAATTAATATTTATAGTGCATTTCCAGCCCTTTTTTACAGGTAATCCACATTTTGTCTCAGTGACCATTTGTACCAATACACTGGATAGGTACATGTGACTTGTAAAGAAATACTTTCTTTGCATGGTTCTAGATTTTCTTCACTTTAGCTACAGTCCAATGGCTTTTCTTTGTTATTTTAAAACACAGAAAGAATAACCAGTTTCCCCTTGATTTTACTGAAAATGTTTCTATTGGTTTCCTACATGATTTTAAATATCCTAAAAAGCTTTCTGTGCATCACTAGGTATCCCCTTAGAACGTGGGGTTTGTTTTGTGAATGTAGAAAATGTGGCAATAAATTTGGTGACATTTAGAAACCATTTCCTTCTCACGTCTGTTTCAATTTCCAGTTGGGATGAAAGCATACTTTGCTCTTTATAGGAGAGCAAGGCGTAGTGTCATTATGATGTTTTATTCAGAGTATCTTTCATTCCCTTTAATCCACTGAAATGTCTCGTTGCTTGTTTAAACACTCAGAAGTGATGCCTTCATTGAACTATCCCATTCATCAACAACTCAATTCACGCCTACCACTGCCTGGTGTTGATAACCTGTTGCCAAAATCTGTCAGACAAAAAGAAATTCTTCTTGCCTCAGTGACAGATGGTTCTTCTGAACAAAGATCTTTCTGCCTATAAAATATCATCTCCTTTTTTTGTCACAGACTTATATTAGATAGCCACAGTGCCATCAATACAGTGTTATTCCACCAGGCTGGGCCAGCAGGTGAGAATACAGATTTGTGCCACTGCTTTGCAAGGCTGGGTCAGCAGCTAAAAGGCCAGTCCAGACACTGTACAGTCACATCATTATGGTGCTGTATCATGATGTCCAGTTCTATTTAAACAGACCACACTAGCTCAGGTCCCATGCCATGCTAATGCAGTTATAGGGTTCCCAGAGCTGAGTTGGTTTGTCTCTGGCTCCCATGCCGCATGGACTTCCCTGTTCATCTGGGTACAGCAGAACATGAACACACCTCTAGCCTGTTCTTCTGTACCCCTGACTGCTGAGGAAATGAACTTGGGGCAAAGTTTTATTGCCTGTCTAGTTTTTCCATGTCCCATTTAGCAACCTTTGAATCCTTTTGACCATTCAAGTACATAAGATGCATGAAGAATGTTCTCAAAGACATTAAGATATTTGGCTTTTTCTACAGGAAAAACAAGTGCACTGCTGCCACTGAAAGAATATCAGCAAAAGCTTAAATCTTAATGGACATCCTAAAATTTCCATAGATGGAGAGGAAGATGGTTAAGTTTTCATTTCAGCTCACTTTGTATCCAGAGGGACTGTCTTGTTCCACAAATATTTCTTTATAAACCAAAGAACCCTTCACTTTCTCCAGAATTCCTTTAGGATTTTGATTATTTAGGGAGAGAATTACAAAGTACTTTTTCTCCTCTTATGGCATATACAAAACATTTTAGGGCAGTACTATGCTAAAGCAGAGTTGTCAACTACTTTTCTCTTGTAATGCATTCAGCTAGTTCAGCAGAGCTTATTGCAGCCAGATTTTGTTGGAAAATGGGTTAACATTATGCAGTATTGTATAATGAAGCCATCAGATCCATGCAAATTCACTAATCGTGTTATGTGAAGCATCCTGTTTGCCTGGGTAGCCAGAGGAAGTAAATGTATAAATTAAACCTTTATCCACATCCAAACATTTTTTTTTTAAATGATGCTGAGCAGCATGAAACCTACCAACCAGCCTAAATAACAAACTATGAAACAAATGAAGAAGGTTTGCTGGAACCCTCTTAGATAAGTTCTAGTGTATTATTTGTCCTGTTGTGCTTCTATATTTCCCTAGTGTTTATTTATTTTTCCTTTGTCCCTACTATTTTAAAATTCTACCTTGATAAACTAGTGGTTTCCAGCCTCCCAGAATAAGAATGAAACCATTCTCTTTATAAGTATTTTTTTTTTTTTTCCTGGAACCAATTGCATATGTTTTATGTTCTCCTACTGTCTCACTGAAAGATTGATATATATCTCAATACTGGACTTGACTTTAGTAGATCAGGTTAGCTAAAATTCCCACCCTGATGGTTACTTCTTCAGCTCTGTGATGCGATGGCTGAAGAGTCAATGAGAAGCAATTATACTTGTCTGTAAAGGAGAAAACGGGAAACCTGCTCTGCAAAAGATTTTTGGAGATAGGATGCTTCAAAAGTTAATATCTATCCTCATGTTTAGTCCTACCAATGCCAGTGGTGGAGTTGAAATAATAGTGTTGTTACAGATAAAACATTACTGTATTAGCTTCACTGATCAGTAATGTGGATCAGGAGGCTGGATGAGCTGAAATACATTGTTCAGCGCCAGAAGTTTTGAGCCTTTTTCTGACCTGGGTGCTCCAGTGAAACAAATATGTCTGGTGGATCTCTGGCATCCCTGTGTTCAGGCACGGTTACAGTCAAAGGTTTTTTTTCCATCTAGAAAAGAAGAGAGTTGTCAAGGAATAATTTAAATCATTACATCAGATTCCTGACTCCAAACATCTGATATCTGTGGGAGTTAATTCTGTTCAATTTTATTTTGATAAAATTTTGAGGGGAGTATTCAAAATAATATCTTTTGAATGAATTACACAGTAATTTCTTTGAGGCTAAAATACAGGTCATCTTTTAATTGTGCATTTTGTTCTAGCATGTGAGTTAAAAGATGCAAGAATTACACTCAGCTAGTAATGCACCAGAAGGCTACCTAACTTCAGATGTGCTTTTTAATAGGACCTGATTACCCACTAAACCTCCTAAGGAAAGCAAGGATTTTCTAGTTCTGTAAAATATATAAAGGTACATGAAATAGTTGACAAAAGGTCTTTTGTCTGACTCTTTTGAGTTCTCTCAAATCTGTCCTGCTTGTGTTGCAACGCACCAAATCTAAACTTCAGGTTTACACCCAACCATTGCACAGACCTTTCCCTCACATATCTGCTTTATTGAAAGGGAAGTGTAGCTTAATATTAATTATTAGTAGATTAAATACAAATAGAAGATCTGTAAAGTTTTAGTTTGTACATATCTGGAGTAGTGTACATGATGTAGGACTGACACTAGAAAGGACATAGGAGAAACAACATAAAGTCAAGAAAATAGAAAGAGATAACAAGGTAAGACATGGGAAGACTGAAGAAACAAAATTTATGTATTTTTAAAAAGAGAGATCTCAAGGGACACAAGAATCATAAAGTACCTTCAAAGTAGCACCCCTAAATGAAATAATTATTGATGAATATTAATGAAGTTCACTGAACATAAATAAATGGAATTACGGAAGGGATTTCAAAGCAGACAGTAATGAACAAAATCCTATTGCTGCATAGATTCCTAAAGGGATTAGTCAAAATCAGAGTTATCCAGAATTAGTGAAATGTTGGGGAAAAGATTAATTCATGTAATTGATATTTAAACGTTATTTATTTGTAACCCAATAAAATCCCAGACTTCATTAGAACAGTTATTTTATATTAAATACTAATTAATTACTAACACATGGTAATTGAAAACTAATTACCGTAGGATGGGTATGTAGTCTTTTCTTTCCTAATCCTGGCAGATGGATTTTTAATAATTTGTTATTAAGTAATATAGATGTCTTATTGAATAAAAATGAAATTGATATTTGAAGACTATCACTTAATCATTTGCTTTCACTATTTCCAATAGGGTTCTTCTAGACCCTTGCTTGGTTTTTTCCCCACCTTCTTCCCATCTTTATGCCTGAGGAGAGTAATAACAATGAAGTGAGTGTAGAAAGTCATAGGAACCATTTCATTCTTTGGCAGCTAGTAAAACCGTTTCTCCTTCCTAAACTGCACAGAATGTGCCTGTGATTAGATAACAAATTCAATAAAACAAAGCATATTGATTGCCAAAGGGAGGATTTTTTTTTTCCAAACTAACAGTGCTAAGCACTGTAGGAGGCTGTTCAAAATAAAGCTACTTCTTCAGACAGCTGTCATCTGCAAGAGTGATCTGGATGTTGGGGATAACATAGTTATGGAAAAAAATAGGATTTTATTATCACAGCTAATGCTGCAGAGCAGTTTTGATGGGATGAAACTGTTCTAGATGTTACTGTAAGTTAGGTATTTCTCATAATACATGGATATCTGACCAGATTTGTTCTTTTACAGCATTTTGTATCTGAGGATCTCAAAGCACTGTATCGGTGGCAAATATTTAAACTAACCAGCTTATTTGTGAATGTCATCTGATGCAAAAGCTAGATAGAAAATGGCTGTCATGCTTTGTGAAATTTATCTTTCAAAACTCATTTGTGTTTGTTTGTAGTAGAGTGTTAAAATTGTGCATCAAAGTAAAATTTTGAAAGAATTTAATAACCATTAAATTACGGTGTTCAAAATTATGAACACTTTTCCCATAAGGTAGAAATTATTAATCTTATATCTGTATATAACTATATTAACATTATTATTACAAAATTTATAACATTTCCACTGTATCTAAACAAAACACTTCAGTGTTATCCATGTTATTGAAAGAAGCAAGCAGAAACGATTTGTTTTGACACTTCTTCCCCAAAATTTAATAAAATCGGACACATTCTTGTGAAATGCTTTAATTCCCAAGTAACTGCAGTTTTTCTGACAGGACACTGTCTGTCCCACCAGCATTATTTTACCCAGCTCAGAGCTGCTTTCTATTTTAACTGAGGACCAAAGGACACACTTTCTAGATCACACAGGAGCTGGTGACTTGTCTTGCATTGAATGCTAGAGCTCCTGGCTTTGCAGTACTTGTTCTCATCATGAGAGAGCGAATTCCGGTATGTTCATCTCTGATTATAGCTGCGTTAGCCTGACACACGCTGCAAATACAAGAAGTGCCTCAGCATTCAACATTGTTCAAAAGGTGAAGATATGCCTGGCTATACCCTTTTGAAAACTGGGACTAGGTTTGAGGTGCCATAAACTTGCTTCTCATTTCTCTGTTCACTTAATGGCTTGGCATCTAGAAATTTGGGAAACAACATACTATTTCATAACAGATTATCCTGTCCAAGCATTTCTGCTTGGAATTAAGAAATGTGTTTCCCAATGTTCTTGCTCCTTTAGGAAATATTTCTTTGATCGCTGCCTTTTTTTCTTGTTAGGGAAAAGGAAACTAACCCATGACAACATGGTGTCTGGCATATCCCCCCTCCTTATGAATGAAACAACAGGCCTAGTTAAATGATTTTTACATGTACTTAGGAGCTTTCCATGGAGATTTCGATTCTCAAATGTAATGCATCTCAGTGTGAGAATGTAAAGAGCAATCCCACTTTGAAGGTATCTTAACCAGTGGTTTTGTTGCAATTAGGGTTGGTGCTAGTATTGATTTAAAATAGTTACTAAAATAATGGTGTTCAGTTGTCAATATTCAACCACCTTGATATGTCCATCCAGTTCTCAGTATAAACACTAAAAATTCGCAGTCAAATAATTCTCACAATCTATTGTCACAGTCTCATAATCTTGTGGATGTTACATGGTGATTCTCAAGTTCTCATGATCATGTGAAAGCACTGTATTTTTGTAGGCTGGAGTACTATTTGGTACAACAGTGAAGTAGTTTCACAAACCTATTAGAAACTGGTCAAGGACCAGCATGAACATGGTCATGTACTCATTTGCACAGTAACTGGAAGATGGTAAACACTGTTCTTATATGGCGTTAAAGGAATGACAAAGAAATATGACTTGATGTAACAGGGAGGGTAGGTTCACAGAATACTTTACCAGCACATTGCCATATAATAGTTAAGCAAAGAACATGATCCTGTCTCTTTGTAACCTCAGAACTGTGCATGTGCACATAATTGCTCTGTGTCAAGGTTAATGAGAGAAAATCACATTTAAGCTTTGCATTCAGACAATAAATCTGTCAGAATCCAAGAAGTTTCAGGTTGTCTGAGTCTACTGTGAAACGTAAGTGATGGAGGTTTTTTTTTCAGAGTCACTAATCAAATTAGTCTTTCTACCTTGTCATAAACTGAGGAACCTCCAACTTAAATCTTCCCTCTGACTAAAGCTATAGTTTGACTAAGTTTGATAGTTTGATTATAAGTACAAAATGGGATAAATACCTTTCATTCAGGCTAGACAGAACTGTTGGAAAAACATCAAAACTTGATCTGCATATGACAGAAAATTTAAGAAAATCCCACGTGTGTCACTCAAGCTGTGACCTTGTGATCTACTGAAGTGGGTATAAGTTGATGCTGCTTTTGAAAGAGATGATCTTGTACTCCCATTTCTCATTCCCATCCTCATGCTGTCTCCTTGTGCCTTCACAAGCATTAGCGTCATCAGGTGGTAACCTGCTTGGGCAACTGACTCAGGTTAAAAGCAATGTAGAAAAAGAAAAGTTAGTTTTCAGCTGATTTGGGTCCATAGTTCTGTTCACCATATGGTCTATAAAGGATTGGTTTCTGTGTGAGAGAGATGATTGGAGAAGAGGAATACATTTTATAAAGAAAAATGAATTGTGTTTTTCCTTTCTTTCCTCATTGTTGTCATAAAATGGTGTCCCTGAGTTCATTGCAGGTACCTCTGTGGGTTTGCTCAGTTCATGCAGGAGGACCAGAAGAGTTAGTTACTTATTTTTGGATTAGGGGTTGACAGGCATTTCAGTCCAGATTACAGGTGTTGGCTGCCTTCCTTACAGTTCTCAGTGATCCTTCTGAGGGATGTACAAAGGTTTTACATGCTTATCTTCAGAAACACAATTCTAAATGTCATGGTGTTGAAGAACACCATGTGTCAGAGCTGTTGGGTCTGCCCCACTTGCAGCATCCTCTGCAAAGTCCAGCTCAACTTTCAGAAAACAGGTCAGGAACAGGAAAGCAAACATTTCTTAAGGAAGGAAAGGCCATGGTTTTGCCTCCTGTTGGTCCTCATAGAAATATTTTTTTAATTATTAAAAAAAGCTTTAATGATCTTTCCTGTCTGGGAGGGGTTTTCTACTGATACAAAAATGAGGGAGTGTAACAGGTCCTCTGTCAAGCTCCCAGTCACCACGAACACTGTGCTAGGGTCTGAAGGAACACTGAGGCATTTCTTAGGGAGAAACTCATAATTTGTTAAATTAATGGGGTGTTACTACACATGATACCTGGCTACTACCTAGAAATTACATTGTCACCTTCATCTCTCTGGGGACTTTTGACACTAAGCAAAGTGATAAAAATTGCAAGATACACCCACTAACCTCAGAGCAATTTTTTACTAACACTTTATTTTTTGTATTTTCAGTCTTTGCGGTGTCAGGGTTATTCTTTCCACCTGACACTTCCTTCAACAGATATAGCAGCTATATAGGTCATCTTCTCATGGATCTCTCAACAGTGACAAGCAGCGTGCACCTGCTGAAAGTTTGTCTGCTGTCTGTCCTGATAAAGTGTCATGAGTGTGTTTACCTGTTCCTTGGGGATGTTCTACTTCAGTGCAAAACTGAATTTTGTTACTTTGTGTTGTCTAGTGTATCAGCAAACATGTCTCAAATTGACAACAGTAATGAAATATTTTCCCCCTTAAAACAAAAGCTTTGGATTATGTCAGCAGTTGATTACTAATGGCAGACATTTTTTCTTATGCATCTTCACAGTGTTTTCTCAGTCCACCATTATTTAGCTCTTGTCCATTTGGAGTGGTATGACTATATGCTACTCATAAAGAAAGTCTAATTGCCACTTTGTGCTTCAGCACTCTTGTAGTTACCAGTGATTAAGAATGCTGGCAATCTTGCATTTTTAATCCATGATAGCTGCACAAGCTAAAACTCTGAGTTACTTCAGGGATTCAGAATTTAGATAATCCTTTATTAGTTTTAGTGTGGCTATTATGATTATGGTTATGTCTTTGATCAACATTTGCCTTTGTCAAAAAGTTCTGTTTTCCTGGTAGGGTGATTTTGAAGCATGCTCTTGGGGACACTGTATGGAGACAAATGAATGAACCTATGAGAGCAGGCTTTTATTTAATTCATGTCCTTACTTGTGTTTCACTTATTCCTAAATTATTGAAGCATCTCTATTATTGAGGCTTTCTTTTTAAAAGGTGGAGAAAAAAAGGACTATGACTTTGAAAAGTCCATATGTTGTCACAAATATGAAGAAGTGGTTGCTGTTTCTCTGCTGTGCTCTGTTGAACCAGTACAAACAACCTTCTCTCTGTGGCTTCTTCCACAGAGAATCATCCCCATGTGCTTTCCCATGCAAATGGAAGAGAGAAACACATTGCAAATTTTCAGCTACTGTGTAAAAATGACTAGTACTACATCACTGTTATAAAACAATGTGAAAGGAAAGTAAACCTGGGGAGTGTATCAGAGCAAGAACTTTGAACAATAGGTGTGTTTGCTGAAACCTGTTCTCTGTCTTTGGAAGGAGAGAGGTTAAATACTGTCCTGCAACTTCAGCAAACAAAGGTCTTAGTATGCATCCTCAACTGTTTTTAACCAAATCCTTACCTTCATTTCAGAGAGGCAGGCATGGTCTTGTGAAGGTGACACAGAAGAAAGCAAATAGGCCCACAAAATTTCCTGAGTAAAAGTTAGTTAATACCTGTTGAGGTACCTTTGTGAAGGTTGCCATACCTCTCTGTGTGGTACATATTTTAGGCTGTAGATGATCTATTTTCTTTATGGATATTCTAGTTCAGGGGTTCTGAGGTGAAAGGAGATTTTTTTTCTTTCACTTACTAGCATTAGCATGACCCGATACTGAGCGGTTTTAATTCATGTGGAGGTTTCAATTTTAATTAGTTTGTTAAAAAGTTTAGGATTTTTGATTTTAAGAAAGAAAAAAGTTAGATGAACTAAAAGCTTAGATGGTGAATGTAAAGGAGAAGGTGATAAACTTCTGATAAAAAAGCATATAATTTTTGATAATTACATTACATGTAAATAAATGTGTCTTTTATATTGATTTGTTCAGTGTGTTTTGACTAGGTAGAGAGGGGAAATGCTAAGATATTCTGAAAGAATTTTCTTAGGTCTTGAGCAGAAAGAGACCCAGAGATCAGTAGTGAAGTGCTCTAAAATGAAACAAAACAAAGCCCTGTGCAGAAGTATTTGGGGTACTGGTGGATGAAAAGCTGGACAGGAGTCAGAAATGTTCCCTCACAGCCCAGAAAGCCATCCGTATCCTCAGCTGCATCAAGAGAAGTGTGGCCAGCAGGTCAAGGGAGGTGATTCTTCCCCTCTACTCTGTTTTCGTGAGAACCCACCTGGAGTCTTGTGTTCAGCTCTGGGGCCCCCAACATAAGAAGGACATGGACCTGCTCGAGCGGGTCCAGAGGAGAGCCACAAAAATGATCAGAGGGCTGGAGCACCTTCCTTATGAAGGAAGGTTGAGAGAGTTGGGGTTTTTCAGCCTGGAGAAGAGAAGGGTCTGGTGAGACCTTATTGCAGCCTTTCAATACTTAAAGGGTGTTTATAAGAAAGATGGGGACAGACTTTTTAGCAGGGTCTGTAGTGATAGGACAAGGGGTAATGGTTTAAAACTAAAAAAGGGTAGATTCAAACTAGATATAAGGAAGAAATTTTTTACAATGAGGGTGGTGAAACCCTGGAACAGGTTGCCCAGACAGGTTGTAGATGTCCCATCCCTGGAAATATTCAAGATCAGGCTGGACAGGCCTCTGAGCAACCTGATCTAGTTGAAGATATTCCTGCTCATTGCAGGGGGAACACCTCTGCAACATCCAGCTCTTTCATTCATGTGTACAAGAAAATGCATGGGAGGAACTGGTGGCATTGCCAAGATCACTGTCCTGCCAGCAGGGATTGGCATTCCTCAAAGACCCTTGTTGCTTCATGTCACTCTGTGTTTTCATAAGAATCAGCTTGTGCTTTTTAACACTTTCCTGGCTACCATCTAGCATAAATGAAGAATTTTGTACCCTCAGAAAAAGAGAATTGTATGTATATTTTCCCTGCACCAGAAGGGGCAGGTTATGCTTGTGGGCACCAAATAAACGGTGCTTTTTTAAAAAATAAGAACCAAGGTTAAAAATTTATGTGGTAGGCTCTAGTTAGGCCCCATTCACCATTCTCTACAGATAATCATGTGCAATAAAGAGCTGGTCCCAGCATCTGTGTTTGTAGGGAGGTAGAAGCACGCTGCCTCTACTATGTGGCTGTTAGAATTCACAGATATTTGCTGGTGGCTAGTGCTAAAAAGACAGTGACTCTATATAACAGGATTACACAGAAAAATATTCACACTGAAATTCCCTCTGTCTGGAAAGTTCAGGCCTACAACAGATGTAAAAAACCCCAGTCTGCACACTCTCATTGCTTAGGCTTCTGTCTTCAGTGGAAGCAAATGCGAAGGCCAAAGTGTGTAGGAATATTGTCAATCTGCCTTCTGTTACACCCTGCTGAACCTGGAGCAAGTTTAATAGTGCAGTATGGAGAAACACAGAATTAAAATCAACAGGGGCATATCCGTTCCCACTGAAAATCCTATGGCAACAGTATAACCACATTAAAGTATATACTGCCATCTCTCAGCATCTTTATCCTCTGAAGTTTAAGAATTTCATCTATGGATTCATACGCAAAATTAAGAGCAAGTGATAGAAATCACCCCTCTAATCATAATGGAATATTTCATCATGAATAAAGAGGACCCTCACAATCAATCTTCCATTGTATTCAGGGAGCTTTATGAGATATCACAGTTAGTAAAAGAATAATCTTTCAAAAGTATGAGGAATCCCAGGTACTGTCTCGATAGATAAGGAGCAGTCATTTGTGGCTCACTTTTATATGATGTTTTTATTGCAACAGCAACATTAAGGCATACAGAACATTGCAAAATTTACAAAGTTAAGATTTGTCTAAAGTTTTTCCTGAAATTGTAATTGTATAGTTCAGATGTTGATATATTTGGTTTTTACTGCAAACTTTTTATTACAAGATGAACCTGAAATTAGATTCTCAGGTGCATCATAAAATGAAATATTGTTAGTCTGCAACTCTTTTCAGTAATGTGTAATACTGGGGTTCTCTTTCACTTGATTGTACTTACATTACAAAATTTGGCTCTTAATACTGAGCTTGACTGTTAAATTCTACTTATAATCATAGAATCATAGAAAAAAATTAAACATCATCAAAATCATTGAGAAATAGGTTTTAAAGGATGTTTGGATGTCATCTAGCTCAAAGCAAGGCTAATTTAAAAGTTTGGATAAAGTTGTAAAGGACTTTGTCCATCTGAATTTTTAAAATCTCCAGGGATAGAAACCTATTCCAGGGCTTAACCGTGCTCTTTGGGGAGAAAGTTTTCCTCACAGAAAGACTGAGTTTACCTTGCTGTAACTTGTGTCCTTTTGCTGTGAACCTCCGAGATGAGCTTGGCTTCATCTGCTCTATAGTTTTCCTCTACATTGTAGAAAATAGCAATTAGACTTTCCCTTAGTTTTCTGTTCTCTGTCAGCCTCCCCTCATATATTGTGGTCTCTGTCCCTTAAGTGCTTTAGTGTCTTCAACTTGATTTTCTCCTACTCTTGAGTCATAGGTCTTGGCAGTGCATAAAAATGCTGGTCTTGAAGATTGATTACTTGTAAAAAACATCTCTTTTGATGGTAAATTCAGCTTCTTTTAAGTGACTCCTTTTGTTGCTTTTGTCCTCTGATGACATCTATTCTCTTACCTAATGCTATGTATGAGACACCTTCCTTCTCCACCCTATTATCATATAAGAAGTTGAACACAGGAAAACTAAGAGCTGTAATGTATAGCATACTGGAGAGAAACAGAAGAAAACAACATTTTTGCACTGATAGAAATTACTTCATTTTGATTCCTTGAAATACTTGTGAACAACTTTGTTTTTTACAGTGCCTAAAGATTGCATCATTGCTATGTAAATCTTGGAGTAGTTCTCGTATTCTTTACTAAATTGAATAATCCCACTTCAGTTGCATGCCTTTGCTTCTTACATTGTTTGTTTGGACAGCCATGGTAGACAGATTTACAGTGCTCAAAGGACATTTGGGTACTTCTGTCTAAGTATACAAAGCAGATACTTTTACTTTTTCTTCACAAAGAGAACCTCATATGGCATTTTCATTACATGGGATTTACATTTTAATTATTTTTATCTAAAAAGTCTTTTTAGAACTATTCAGATCCTTTCTTTCTGTTCTCTTTTTCTCCCCAAATATTTTCCTTCTGTTTCTATTGTGCTGTTTCCCCCACCAAATAGGTATGTCTAACCTTTAATTGCCTTTCTGTCTTACTCCAGTAGCAAACAAAGACTAGTGCCAGTGCCAATATACTGTAGTGTCCACCTGTCACATTGCTGGACCTAATATGAAAGCAATATTTTTTGCTGGGCTGGATGCTGACACATTTCCTCTTGGCCACTTGTAAAACCATGCTGTTCTGAGACTGGAGGTATGGCACAAGATTTTCCTACCTTCTAACATGTGGCTGCCAAGACTGAATTCCTGCTGGGCCCTGTAAAATTAATCCAGCAAAGAGTTCATTTCATCAGGAAGAGAGGGCTACTGTGAACAGGTTATCAGACTGTTAGTTGTCCTCGTGAATCTCAAAGAAACTGGCACTGCAGGCTGAGATCTACAGTCCCATGGCATCTTAAATGTGTCCTGTCCTTCAGGTGTGTGAAATACAGCCAAAAAGGCAGAAGTGAAAACAGTTTAAACTGTTTTGTGGTTTTGAGAACACTTGCCTGGATCTAGCCAAGGCATCTTTACTTGAGATATCTGATTGATATTTCATGTGACAAAGAGTGGAATACAATTCTTTTTCATATTTATGTTAAATTTTTCCAAGGTGATGCAAAAGGAAAGACTTTTGCATCCTGTTGCAAGTAATAGTGAAGATGCCCGCTTTATCAGCTCTTCTACTTAACCAATGATTTTCCCAGCAGTAAGCTCTTCCCTTAACCTTTATTTTAGGGTACAGGAAATTATTTGAATGTAAATTGTGGTGATGATCTTTCAGCTCTCTTTTTATGGTCTGAGAATTCTTCAACCAATAGGAAGAAGATGGCCTCAGATTTTTCCTTATCTATTTTAAGCCTTGGCCTTCCAGTGACTGCTTTTTCTTGAGGCTCTTGATGAGCTTTCATCCCTATTATAGATACATTTCTCACTAGAGTATTACATATTTTGTCATTTCCCATTTATTATTTTGTTTTCATGCATTCAGTTCACACACTCCCCTATAGGGATAAGGTTACAATCATAAACCTTCAGGGCTATCAATTAACTTTCTATTTCTGATTTTTTTCTCTTTGTGCTAATGCCTGTAAAACTGTGAATACACGGCTTTGTGCACTCTGTGTTTTGAGCTGAGTGTTGTTCAACAATGCAAGACCTATCCATCTGCAGAGGGATTACTCTTCTCAGTTGTAACACCAGCCATGGAGTCTTTAAATATATATGTTTGGCTAAACATGGTGTTGTTATCTTACCCATGTTATACACACTCTGCAGATCTTTGCATGATGATGTAAAGTAATACTGTACTTCTGTTTCTAAATGCCAGTCAGGTCACTCCTCTCTTAGTATTTTGGTTTCTCGAAGATGTTCACATACTTTGTCCATAGTCCACTCTCTGTATGCTCCAGTCAGGATCATGTAATTTCTTCTGCGTGGCACAGTCTTTTAACTGTGTCCTGGGTTAACTCTGGGTTGTTTTTTTGACCCACTTAGAATTTATCTCTTGTTACAGACTTATTTGTCACAAACAATATCACAGTTTGCCGTTCACTCTTCTATTACTTATGCGAATTGATTCTTTTATTCTTAAAAAAAAAAAAAGTACTTTCATTTTTATGTGGAGCCCCGGCCTCAACAAATTACTGTATTTGACTGATGTATATTGGTAAAAGTTCAAATTACCATAGAAAGAGATAATGATCTCAAGAAAAAAAAAATAAAGGATTAAATGGTTATTCACATAAAGTAAATAAAACAGACCTCAGTGCCACCTTACTGCTACACCATGAAATGCTGAACTGCACCACTTTTCTTGCAGATGTTCTCTGATATTTCAGCTAGGTGTTTTGACAAGACTAAGGCAAATTCCATTTGTCTATGTATTGCTGAACATTCAGTTCTCCACCTGCAGTCAGTGCTGACTGGAGCAGGTCAAGCAGAACAGGTCACTGGGAGCACTGGCTTTCTAGGGAGTTTCTGTTGAATATTTGACACAAAGAAGAAAAATTGTCCTGTGAAATCTGCCTATTCTGATTGTGATTCCAATATCCTGCCCAGCTCCGATACAGTTCTTAAAAATCTTGTTTGGTTTTAGAGGGTGACAACAGGCCCTAGAACAACATGGGATGTCCAAATTGCAAAACTCCCAGAGATTTCAAGGTATGTGTTTTTAGGAGGAAGGAAGAGTTTTCTGTCCATTCACTGACGTCACTAATAATGTTAGTCAAACCTTTCTCACTTGTACAAAGCTGTCATTACATGAATATGACAGCATAAATGGAACAGTATACCATCCTCCAGTTGTTGTTTCACAGCTTTACCTGAACAGTGTAAAATAGTGCAAAAGAGAGTCTGAACCATGGATAGCAGCATGCATGAAAGAGCAAAATATTGGCAATCAATCACAGCTGGCATGCGGATCGGGAAAGATAATTCTGTCCTGAAAGATGTACAATACACACCAGACAAATGTTCAATAAGCACTACTTACCTACAGCACACAATTTCTTAGCAAAGAAATGCTATTCAAACCCCTCTGTGAGTTTGATAAATGTTTTATTTGCATGGCAAGGTGTGAAAGAGGCAGGAGCTGACACATCAACATGTAAATAAAACATTTGTCAGACATCTCTAGAGATTCTGGGTAGTACTGTCAGTGGAGGAGCAGTCTGGGAACAGATAAGCCAAGTTATCAATGTTATTAGTACCATAATCAAACTGGACTGATGACACTGGTGTATACATAATTCAAATGAATTTATATTTTTATTATGATTAATTTTGTTTAATGAGATTTCATGTGTTTGAAACTTGTATTTGCTTTTCCACCTCACACTCTGCTATACTGTTACAATTTAGATTTTGTCCTTGCAAGATATTTCTAGAAAGAAAATTTTCTGAAGGGGCTTAGGAGGTGCCTGATGGAGCAGCTTTCAGAGGAACAGAATGGTGTGTCTACAGGCTGCAGTCACAATCTGGTAGTTTTTGAACCATGCAAGATATAGTAGAAAATAGAAAATACACAAATACAACTACTGCTATGTTTAATTTTCCTTCTTAACCTTTCTTGTACAGGGTTATTAACAGTAGTTGTATTTTGCAAAGTTGCCCAGTCCTGTTTCAGATAACACTTCTTAAAATCTCTGGTGTAGGTCTGTCTACGTGCATGCATATACACACAATCTAAGTCACAGAATCACAGAATCATCTAGCTTGGAAAAGACCTTGAAGATCACCTAGTCCAACCATTAACCTAACACTGACAGTTCTCAATTACACCATATTCCTAGGTCACTGTCCACTTTAATGAATAGATGAATTTGTCAGGTTAGAAAAGATGTATGTAGTGTTAACCTTAGCCATTTGGAATACATTGTTGTATTTCTTAAGTGGACTGTAAAGCTCAAAGTACTTTTACGCAACATGACACAAGCTTTTATGAACAGCTCCATCTGGGACAGAGTAGGACCAAAAGAATTTCCTGTAAACTCTGAATTTGCCTCTAGCAGGGCATACAAGATTTAAACTTATACCCTTACTGTGCCTCTTAAATTAAAGATCTATTATTCTGTGAGTGATGTTCTCTTTCTCTGGGCAAGAAATGTAAAATAAAGTGAGTTGCTGTTATAAGCACTGCAATGTGGGCAGAGCCACAAGGTCGTCTGATTAATTTCTGTGAGGAAGTGTATTTTGGGAAATCTCCATTTTGGACTGCTTATGTCAAACTGTTACATAGGCTAAAGGTTTATCTTGTGTTATTCTGGTCAGTCAGATGCAGATACTGAGGAAACAGACCCTGCACTATATCAATTTCCATACAGCACAGATACAAAGGTCTGGTCCAAGGCATGGGAAGGCTGCTCCAGCCAGGCAGGACAATGGGGCATCAGTGAGGGCTGTGAAGCCCACTCTTGGCCTGTCTCTCCATGTTTATAGGGAAGGGGTAGGGTGGGTGCAAGGGCAGCACTGTCCTGCCACCCCTTGCACCCAGTCTGCAAAAGAAAGTATCCACTGTCTGCAGGGAGGTGGCTCTGCCCTTACTGCTGGGTGCTGCGGCAGTCAGGAAATGAGATATCGCCCTGTTGAAAGTCAGTGCAGATGGCAGTGGCTAATTATGCACTTTACAGCAGCAGGGAAAAGCAGAAGGGAGGGCATTAGGAATGGTAACTATTATGCAACTGGTAATTTAATGAATTCACTCTTGGGATTCTTCTAGATTTCCCTAGTGTGGTTTGTTTAGTTTTAATTGAAGATATCCATATATGGGGTTAGATTTAGGTAATAAGGGTTTGTATCAGGCTCTGATGATCCGGTTTCTATGGTGGAGTGGGTAATTAAAATAAAAACCCTACTTATCTGTCATTTACATAAAATCCTACAAAGTATCTCAGGCCAGTTCCTGTTCTAAACAGGTAATTCTTTCTATGCTGCATTTTATCTGCAAATGTAAACTGATGAAAGCTCTTATGTCTTTGGCATAGAACCACAACACTGTGCATCGTTCAGACAAGGTGCCATTTCAGTGGCAGTTCCAGAGACATACAAATTTTGTATCAAAAATTTATCTGACTTCAGACTGCTTGAGATTTTTTTGGTAGAAAGGCCAGAAAAATATGGTTACTACTGCTGTGAAAAAACCATCTTTTGGGCAAGCTGCATATCTGTGAGTTTAGTCAGTTTATTACATATTCTTGTACCTATACAGAGATCAAGAGACTGATTTTGTGATCTAGTTTGTTCTAAGGGATGCATTTGCAAGGATGCTTTTTAAAAAAACCTGATGACAATTATCCATAAATGCATACTACTTTGTCTTCAAAATGGTCGTGATGCTATGATACTGCTCTCTGAAAAGATATGTTTCTTATTCTTCGCTGTGCTAACAATCAAGATCTTAGCACCAGTCTGAGATTCTGTGATTATGATTAACCAACCCCCATTTGTGTCTTTCTGTTATTTGCATTACAATACTGTCTGTGATTATTTAATCATATGCTATGTTATCCACGTAAATCCTTGTCTCGTGGGAGTATAATACAGACTTTTTTTGGAGATGAACCAAAGGTTTGTGGTTAAAAAGCTTGATATCTCTAGCTCCTACCTAATTTGTTGCAGATGCTAAAAAGGAGTGGATGAATAAAACTGTGAATATAGCTTTGACAATACTATTTTTCCCCTGTTGTTTCAGAAGGTAAACAGAAAAGTTTTGGAAAAGTCAATTATTATTATTGCAGTCTGGCAAAAACCAAAACAAACCAAAAAAGTATTTCATATCATCATACCAAATATATTTAAGTTATTTCTTCCCCATATAGGAGAATTTTGAAAGCAGACAGCTATTTTAAATCAAGGGTCAAAGTGATTATACTCAAAAGCCTCTTTTCTTTCATCTGATGCTGTATACACTATTACTCTGTGAAAGTGTATTCTGTTTTATGCTCATCTCTCTTAATCTCTTCTTTCTCTCTTCACTCTAAAACTTAATTTTCTGCCAAATTTTCTATTCAGTGAAGAATGAACCCAGAAGGGAACAGTGCAAAGAGAAAGGACATTTTTTATGGACAAAACACTAGAGTGTCAAGGATTCTGTTCCTCTTGATTCCACATTATGTCTATATAATGGTAGGCCTGTTACCCAAAGTTTTCACAGATGATTGCTAATATTAAACTCTTCATTTTTTGGTTACCCAGCTCTCCACACCTGCTATCTGATGTCCAGAAGTGTTGACCAGCTGCCTCTATTGTCAGTGGGAACTCTTCCTTACATGTACAAAGTCATCTAAAATTTTAATTACTTCATTAAGTTAGTCTCAAGCCTTCTCAAACTCAGCATCCTGAGTTAATGACATTTTTGACACATTCAGTTTTAAACTCTGAATCTCAGTACAAAACGAAATGAGCATATGTATCCCATTCTAAGGGAAGAGAAGTACATTTTACGGGAATACTGTGAAAATAAACATTGATAAAGAACTGATACCCAGATTCTCAAAAAGCATCATCCAAATCAAGACCTCAAAATGTTTGCCTGCTTCAGGTCTGGCTCAAAGTCTAGACCAACTCCACTGCTTCCATGAACCTTCAGTGAGAAGGAAAAACAGGCATCTGGCCTGGAAGAAAATATCTTATACTCTGGCCAGATGCTCAGTTTGGTTAATCAGAAGGCCAGTACAATGAGTCACAGGACACAGTCTAGGCTTAGCCCAGAAGGAAATAAACATTTGACTCCTGTGATGGGCTTTTCAACCTTGTACTGAACTCCTAGAAGCAGGTATGAGTGCAAGTGTTTTTTCTGAAAGTTAGTGTGCTGGAAAGGTCTATAAATGTGCAAAAGAGTGAGAACTCCTCTAAGCACGTCTGGGAGAGCTCTTGAGGACTTAAAACAGCATAGTGATCTCAGGGGTTGGGGACCCAAAGGGACTGAGATGTGTGAGAGATGTCCCCCCTCCTGCTCTGACAGGATGGAGAAGCCTCCACTGCTGAGCATCCAAGGCATATGGAGTTGGCTGGTGGCATCAAGACTGCTCATAAAACCTCACTGTGTCAGTCAGTGTGTTTGCTAACCACTTGTGTGACTTTAGTGCCTACATGCCATATTAGTGGGGTATTTATTTCAACAACTATAAATGACAAAGTGCTGAAATCAGTATTGGACATAACAGTGTAGCCTTACTTGCTATTCTGTGTGTGAGAAATGGGTGCTTCTAGTGTGAGGTCTAGTTGGTCCCTTTTTGATGCTTACCTTAGGTGCAGTGTGTTGACCCAAAAGAAGGGCAAATGCATAATATCATCTTACCTTGCTTTAAGATTCAGATCTAAGATTACTTTCTGAGACCGTTGGAGAAAAGCCTAGAAAGAAATCACTACTTTTCTGTATTTGCATGGTGGACAATAAGAAGTGCATGAAGCTATAAGATAAATAAGTGAGGAGAAAGAGAGAAGCTGGACTGGTACTTTTTTACTGAGAGCTCTCCTTTTCTCTTTCCTTTCTTTATGTAGCTAATCCTAGTTGCAACAAGATAAAGTGGATTGGATGCATGTAATTACTAATATCTGTATTTTTCTCTTTGAGATGTTCAGCTATGTGTCATTTGTTTTTTTGTTGTCTCTTGTCAAGGACAATATTGGTTTAAATAAGTGTGTTAAGATATAATTTCTGACTTTTTTGGACATCAACTCAAAATATAAATTATTACCACAGGGAGTGATTGTTAAATTCAACACAGATGATAGAAATTTCAGATTTTCATCAGTAAAGACAACAGGCAATTGTCACAGAAAGTTTTCATTAAGACTATACATTATGACAGCTTCCTTCCAAAATCAGCACAGGCAAACAAAATTGTCTGTATTGAAAAAGAAATGACTTTGATCTTTCCTTCCATTGCTAAATCCATGTTAGTGAATTGACTCTATAAACATCACAAATGTTGTGCTGCGGGTTTAAGATTTGATGTTTGTGTCATATGTTGATATGTGAACATGTATACGTATATGAAAATGAGAAGTAATGGTACCACATCACTTGTAGCTAACTGTCATAGTACCTTATAGCTAGAATTTTGAATCTCAGATATCAATAGTGGTTGTTTCTGGTTGTTTCCGGAGACCTTGTTGCATGTGAGACGGAACAAAATGGTAGAGAGGAAAGAAAGAATAAAGATTAAATGTAGGGGGTTCTCCTTTTACAATGAAATATCTTGTTTTTTCATGCATTCTCCCCTCTCCTCAGACTTTTTTAGCCAGTAGCCAGTAGCCACAGTTGATATGTAACATGTCTCTAGACAGAGCTGGGAATGTGTGCAGTGATGGAGACTCTGGTGCTTGGGTACTGTCACGTCCCGCTCAGACGAGGGAGATGAGTGACTTAGATTTGTAAATCCCCAGTGGAGTGTACAATGGTGAAAGAAGTCTCAAACTCCAGACATTTATTAACTTCCCGCAATGTGCTAATTGGATACACAATAATTGACTAAGTATATAATGAATTACAGCAAGTAATATAGTATGCCTTGCATTACTTAATGGTAGTGCAAGTAATATAGTATGCCTTGCATTACTTAATGGTAGTGAGGTAAAAGGGGAAAAAGAAAAGAAGGGAGAGAGAGAGAGAGAGAGAGAATAGAGAAGCAAAGATCACTGGTTTGAGTTCCTGTGTTGGTCCCACCCAAGTTCATCAAAAATGCATCAGTCTTCTTCTTCACTTCTTCATGTCTTTATTCTTTCTACATTTCACTCCTCGCTCGCCCCTCAATATATACACACTTTCCTTGGGTCCATCACTTAGGTCAACCCACATGCCTACTTGTCCCATGTATGGGGAGGGGTAAAGTGCTTCATGGGATGATGTAATTAGCATGATCTTGTTAAGCATATTAGCATATTCAGGGATGTCAACTTTAATATGCATTTTGTGGATAGTAAAGCAAAGGTCTTTCACTGGACAGATGGCCCTTGAAACTTTACAAGATGGACTAGAGCAGAACCATCTTGTCTCCACAGGGCTCCCTCCTTCAGCTGCATCTCATGCCATCCAGGCAGCCTTATCAGCTCCAAAATCCACACCATTCACCCTGTGACTATAGTTTTGTTACTTGCAAGTGTTTGAGACATTCGCCGTCTCAGAGGGCCTCCGGTCCCCCCCATCCCTTATCTCTCTCAGGCTGTTTATTCTTGCAGGCCTGTTTCTCTCAGGCCCTGTTTTTGGGGAGTTACAAGTCATCTCTCACAGGTACTCTGAAGGTGCAATTTTTCATTCCTGCATTCTGAGCACAGTGACAGATGCCAGCTGTCTAATCAGTCAATGCTCATATCTCTTGTGCTCTCCTCTTCTCCCAGTGTCAGCCACTCTTGCTTATCGTTGTTTTGATGTGAGAACTATTTGAGCCCAGTGTGATGAAGTCAGGGATCAGGAAAAGAAGCACTCCAATTCATTCTGATATAAATATCTTTTTGTCTTACTGTTTTAATTTTTTGGTTTTGTCACTAAAAATCCTCAGAGAGGAGCATAACTAAGAGATATTAGAAGCTTTTTGTTTTAAAGTTCACATGCACAAATTTTACAACCTATTGAATAGCTTAGTGGATAAAACCCAGTACTCACACTTGCTGGGTAGGCGATCTCATCATAAGGATATTACATAAAAGGTCACTAGCACCCTTCTTCTGCCACCTTTTTTTAATGTAAGTAACAACAACTGTTATATGCTGTGTTGTACTCAGTGGTACCACTGCACGTTAATCTTGTGTTGAGGCTACATACTGAATCAGTGTTGGGGGCAAAGATACCTGCATGCTTAGTGACAGTGTAAGTGCCTGTGGTATGTGTAACAACAAGTTATCTTGTGAAAACTTAAGTAGTTATGGCCTCTTAATAACCTAGCAGATTTTTTGGATTGTTGTGACAAATTCAGGCCCTTCAATTCCTTCTGAATTATACTGCTGATGCCAAGGCACTATTTTGGATCTCACTGCATGATTAGAGAGGATTGCCAAGAACAAATCAAGTTAGAGTTGCATGTGAGGGCCAGAAAAGTCTTACCATCGTCTTGAATATATTTTCCATGAAACTAGCATATGGTACTTGCTGTAGCTTATAACTTTTTCTTGAGCAAAATATTTAGATTTGTGATGGGTTTGTGTGGAGGGGTTTTTTGGTAGTGGAGGCGGACGCTACAGCAGTGGCCCCCTGTGAGAAGCTTCTCAAAAACTCCCCTGGCTCCAAGTTGGACCTGCCTCTGGCGAAACACAGGCCAATTAACAATGGTAGCTGCACCTCTGCAATAATGTATTTAAGAAGGGGAACCTGGGAGGGGGGTTGGGAAACTGGTGAGGTGGAGTTAGGAGATGGACATGCGAACACCGAGGTCAGTGGAAGGAAGGAGGAGGAAGCGGGGGAAGATGCACCAGAGCAGAGATCCCCCTGTATCCCGTGATGAGACAGCAGGGCTGCCCCCACCTGCCACCCATGGGGGTCACCGATGGAGCAGAGATTTGTCTGTGGCCTGTGGTGGACCCCTGGGACTCTGTGGGAAGAAGAAGCCCCCGCTGTTGTAGATCGGCGCTGGGAGGACCGCAGCATGTGGAGCTGACCCATGACGGAGCATCTTGAGAAGAATGCATCCCGTGGGAAGGACGCATGATGGAGAAAGTTTGTGGAGGACTGTATCCCATGAGAGGGAGGCCATGTGGAGCAGGGGTAAGAATGCAGAAGAATGCTTCCCCACCTTTTTCAAGAAGAAGCAGCGGACTGACTGCACCCCCCATCCCCTGCCCCTGTGGCTGGCAGAGAAGGTACAGATATCAGGAACAAAGCTGGGCCTGGGAAGAAGGAAGAAGTGTTTTTAAGATATGGTAATGCCTCTCACTGTCTTTGTTAAGTGTCGTTGTTGTGAGTGTTGTAAATTAAAGTGATGTCTTCTTTTTTCCTTCCCCTAATGAGCCTGTCTTTTGCCTGCAACTATCATGGGTGAGCTACCCCTCACTGTTCTTATCTCGATTCCTGAGACTTTTGATTCATTTTCTCCTTCCCAGCACTGGGAGGAAGGAGTGAGTGAATGGCTGCATGGCGCTCAGTTAACCTTTGGGTTCAAACAACAACAGTTTTTAATGAAGAGATCAGGTGATATCAAGTCTGCAACATCAGTAAATTATTCTAAAGGGTAATATCCTTGTTGTCAATGACTATTTTTAGTTTCCTTTTTTCTAGATTTAATTTTTTTCATTAGATCTTATTTTTTTTTTCCTAAGTATAAGCATTTTTATTTGCAAAAAATATATGATAATACATGCAAATTGTTACCAGGTTGGACCGTAACCTCATAAATAAACAAAAGAGGTTGCATTTAACTTCTCATGGTACAAACTCAAATGATTCATCTTGTTCTTTTTTAAATTCTCCCAGCATTTTTAGCACTACTAAGACTGGACAGAGCACTAATACTATACTGGAAAAGAATGAATGAATGTTTATAATCTGTATCAAGTTACACATATTTCCTGGTGTGTGCTACCATCTTGCAAACTAATCTTTGGTAGCACTTAGAGGTGAAAAAAAGAAATCTAAAGAGACCAAATATGAACTTCTCACAGATGGTAGTTTACAAACTGAGACCCAGCTTTAGAGATTCTGTTATCAGTCTTGCTAACCTGACTTAATATTTAGGAAAGGAAATGAAGATAATTTGGAATTAAACGTGCTATTCTTTGTGTCATAGAGGTGAAAGTCACAAAACAATTTTCTGTAGTGGAAGTATCAGTGCTACCAGAATTTGAATGTTTCATCCAGCGCTGGAATGGTTTACAGTCTACTGCAGTTGTAACCTAGAGGACTGAATCTTTTTGCTCAGAGGGTTATTGATTTATACTGATATGCTCAGTGCTAATGGTTTGAGGTTTACCTTGTTGATAATCCAGGATAAGCATACTGCAAAAGTGTACTGTTGACTTTGTTACAGAATTATCCTGAGGGGGAGTGATCTGGAAAATCTTCAAAACCTGCTGTCCTGCTGTTACTAGGGGTAGAGATATTGAGGTTAAATACTTAAAATGTACCTGCTTGTGTATATTCCCCTCCATCGGAAAAAAACCTTTACATTTCTTCATGGGGGAATGAGTCCTCCCTTAGGAAAAAAAAATAATTACCAAATGATCTGACAAAAAATATAAGCAGTTCAAAAATATCAACTGTTTGTAAGCAAGGGAGGTGGACTGCAGTTCAAAAGTCTCACTCTTAGGATCATATGGTAAATTAAATTTAGTCATATTGCAGCCCAAGGGATGCTGTTGACCCTGACTGAATGCTAAACCTTATTCCACTCATATCAGTGTGACCTTGATCAAGAGGAGTTTAATGTCGATTTTTGAGGTAGGGGAGAGGGGCAGGTGATAGAAGAAAAAGGTTTTACAGGATAATTCAATGGGTAAAGAATCTAAAGACAATACTTGCCAGTGCTGCATTCTGTAATATGCTCACGCTCTCCTGGGCTTTGAATCCTTTGCTGCAAAAAAAATATGAAACACGGTAAACCTCTGCATTTAGCCATCTCATTTTCATGCAATGCAAGTTTGAAGCACGTAAAACAAATGGATCTTAGCAGTCATAGCCTCTGATGGTAGTTTCTGTGCTGAAAGCTCCCCTTGTTTTAGAACAGAAAAGTGTTATGGAAAAAAGAAAACTTTATCCTGTAGGAAGAGACTGCCTTAACTAAGCAGTAGATGTTAGAATAGTCAGCCATAAGAACTGAATATCATGAAGTTGATGTTCTGCTTCCTGTAAATTCAGGCATCTGTCATTCATTTTATATCAAGGTTAATTCACACACAGACTTTCTGAGAAATAATTATCTTTAATCAGACAGGTCAGCTCCATGGCTCTAAATTCACAGCTATCATTTGCAATCTGATATGTGTTTTTCTCCCTATTTCAGACCATTTTTATGCTGACCTTTAAGGCAACAAAATAATTAAGCACACCATTGTTGTTCTGTAACTTTGAATTCACTACATTAACAAGCTCATAGTATTAAAAGGCCACTAACCCATTCATTAGATCTGATCATGCCCTTTTGGAATCAATAGCAAAAGTCACAGTAATCTGAACTGGTTGTGCTCAGACACTGGAAATTATTTGCAGAATCACAGAATAGCAGAGGTTGAAAGGGACCTCTAGAGATCATTTAGCCCACTGCCCCTGCTCAGAGCACAGGATGCCCAGAGCCATGTTCAGTTGGGTTTTGAATATCCCCAAGGATGGAGACTCCACTGTGTCACTGGGTAACCCATTCCAGTGTTCAACCACCCTCACAATCAAAAAGCTTTTTCTTGTCTTCAGATGCAATTTTCTGTGTTTTAACTTGTGCCCATTGCCTCTTGGTGGATGAAAAACTGGACATGTTAGCAATGTGCAATCACAACCCAGAAAGCCAACTGTATCCTGAGCTGTGTTGAGAGAAGTGTGGCCAGCAGGTTGAGGGAGGTGATTCTCCTCCTCTACTCCACTCTGGTAAAACCACACCTGGAGCCCTGTGTCCAGCTCTGGAGCCCTCAGCACAGGAAAGACATGGACCTGCTTGAATTGGTCCAGAGTAGGGCTATGAAAATGATCAGAGGGCTGGAAAACCTCTCCTGTGAGGAAAGTCTGAGAGAGTTGGGATTGTTCAGCCTGGAAAAGAGAAGGCTCTGGAGAGACCTTATTGCAGCCTTTCAATACTTAAAGGGAGATTATAACTGGATGACCTTTAAGGTCCTTTCCAACCTCTATGATTCTGATTATGAGAAAGATGGGGACAGGCCTTTTAACAGGGCTTGTAGTGATAGGACAAAAGGTAATGGTAGGGTGGATTCATACTATATATAAGGAAGAAATTTTTTACAATGCAGATGGTGAAACATCAAAACAGGTTGCTCAGATAGGTTGTAGATGCCCTGTTCCTGGAAACGTTCAAGGTCAGGCTGATCAGGTCAACAACGTTATCTAGTTGAAGATGTCGCTGCTCATTGCAGAGGAGTTGAACTAGATGACCTTTCAAAGTCCCTTCCAACCAAAACCATTCTATGATTCTATGATTCTCTTATCTTTCACTGGTCACCACTGAGGAAAGTCTGGCTAGTCTTTACACCCCACCATCTTTTATTTGTGCACATGGATAAGATCCTCCTAAACTTTATCTTCTCCAGACTAAAAGGTCCCAGGTGTCTTAGCCTCTCCTTAATGAGAGATGCTCCAGTCTCTTAATCATCCTTCTGGCCCTTTGCTGGGCTCACTCCAGTACATCCATGTCTCTTGTACTGGGGAGGCCAGAAATGGACTCAGCATCCAGATTTGGCCTCACAAGTGTGGAACAGAGTAGAAGCAGGGTCTTTGCCAGGAAAGTACACTGCTGACTCATGGTTGCTTTGTTAACCACCAGGACCCCAGGGTCTTTTCTGCCGTAATCAGAAGATGTTACAAGTGTACTGGCTATCAACACATTTTTCTCCCAATCAAAATATAAAAAAGGCTGGAACTACAAAATTAATAAAATGTTTAATTTTAATATTCAACTTAGACTGTTATTTTGATGTGAATATGAATTGCCTAGTATTTGTTTAGAACTTATGCCTACATTTTCTGTTTCGTACATCTATTTGCATCCTGTAATTTAGTTTGATAGAATTTTTCTTAGGAGAAATTATACAACTAAAAGCATGCCTTTATAATATAAAAGACAAGATAAGTAATTGGTTTAAAATTATGTAGATATAAACCATTACCTGTCAAACTAAGACAATATAGATTGCTGCTTGTCAAGAGAGGGAGGGGAATGCCTTGGTGGCTCCTCTACCTGATTAAGTTTCATAACATAATCACAAAAGCTTTTCTACTGGAAATAAAAGTTACTTTTTGAACTTAATTACATATCAATACTAAATGACATCAACTAATTGCTAACAACCTGTAATGCACTTTTAACAGAAATCCTAAAACCCTGTAATTTGCTAAAAAGGTAATTTGGTTCCTTAATTGAACTTTAATTTTTCTACACACACCTCACTGATATATGGCTAATACTTGCATTGCATATGTATTATGTATTTTATATAATGCATATGCATTATGTATTTTCTCTTGTAAAATCCTGACCACAATGTACTTTTAACATTTAGCCCTTGAATTCTCCATTTTAGTAGCTGCTGTTTTATTTTGCAGAATTACTGCTGCATAGATTATTTTACAAACTCTCTTCACTAGTAATGCATCAAGATTTTCTTATCACAAAAGCAGGCTCTGCATAAACTCCACATACAATGCCCAGCTTGCATTTTATCATATATGTGAACAAGACCCTACAGAGCCTGTTTGTGGGATCGGTGCTTGTTTTGTTGATTAAGGATGCCAATTAAACTTGGACACCAGAGTGAAAAGAGCAGGTGTATTTTACTGGTGATAACCAAATAATGTGACAGCGTAATACAGAAAACATGCAGTAAGAAAAAGCAGAATAGTGCACTTAAAGCAACAAACAGGAAAATACAGGGTAATGCATCAAATCATTACTACACGAGAGAGAGAATAGTGATTAAGAGAGATACATCACCACTTGCATATATCATCATCATCCAGATCCGCAGTCGCTGGGCAGCCCCGGTTACAGCGAGGATTTGGAGAGCCTGTCCCGACAAGTGGGAAATCCTACGCTGTGCATCCACCCATAGGTGAGGCATCCAAAGTCTCGGCAAACGGGCCCAGCCCAGCCTTATATACCAGAGATTGACAAGCCAGAATAAGTGGCACCTTTGTTTTGAATGGAAAATTTCTGGTTTCATTCACCTGTTGGATTCCACCCAAAGCTTGGCCAGGGCTCGGGGGGGGGAACCAAGGGAGTTTCTAACAAGGCCAAATACTACGTAGGTTCTCAGCCTTGAACAAGGCTGTGAAAGGAAAGTTGGACACATTCTCTCCTCATTACTGATTATATTTTGTCTTTCACTAGCGAGTTTACATATTTTATTAATGACTACTTGCTAAGTTAGCAGCTTCAGCTTGGGGCCTGTTCTTCAGGCTGCAGTATTTCAATGCTTTAGCACTTTTTACACCAGCATAAATGGGTTGCTATAACTTAGTACAATACCTACTAGCACAATGGTTATCAGTTATAAAATGTACAGGATTTATCTATAGGTCAACTCTGGCTTGGGCCTGTTGTCCAAGCCTTAGCACTTCAGTGCTTCCAAATGTTTGGGAGAACTCTGTCTTTGAAGGCACAGAATGTATCTGGGCAGAAGCATTATTCTGGGGAAGGAGAGAAGATGGTTGGCAGGAGTATTTTTTCCTGTTTGATAGAAGCCATCATGAAGCTTAGTGGGTTGGGTAGCAAAATCATGTCTAGACTCTGTATTTAGTTCAGGGAGGGATGCTGTCTGTAAAGCCTTCTCATTACAAAGTGAAAAGGGAGAAAATTATTATTAAATAAAAATACTGTTTTCTTATCTACTTTTCTTGTTTTCTGATGAAGTCTAATTCATAAAAGAATATTTTAATTGCATAGCAAAACAATTAAAATATTTACAAGGACTTTCTAGGAATTAACAGACAATTGTTAAATAGTTGCAAGAGGGTCCAGGTTTTCATTGGACTGCTGAATAAAGACCTTCTCCAAAAGTAGTTTTAATTTTTTTGAAGTATGAAGACATCTGTAAAGAATGTAGTTAATAACTTTTACATTTCAAAGCATTTTTAAAGGAGCAAAAAGAACTAGAGAAGGTAATGTGAGTATTTCTGTTCTTCAGAGGATAAAATCTTGAGAGAGCAACAAAACACTCAAAATACAAATGCCAAGTCTTAGGTAGATTCAGCACACCAGGAAAAAGACTACCTGAAAAAATGGTGCTAGAAAAGAAGGAAGAAAAAGTTTCTGGTGTTGTGTTTTATATAACAGAAGTGAGAGAAGTTAGAACACAAGGAAATGTGTGTGCATCTCTTTCTTGAATAATTTCCTAGATGTATATTTTTAGTGGGTCCTTGAAGGTGAGCCTCTAAATCAGTGACACTGAAGACAACTCTAAAATTAATATAGGAACTGATGATAAATGTAATCTTCTAATTGGGTCTGAAAAATCCTGCTCAGTTAACATAAACTGACTTGTTTGGAAATGGTTTAGGAGGAAAACAACTCTGAAAGAGTTTTCTAGACAACAGTTAAGCTAAAGGATACTAATTCCAAGCAAGTTGCCCACAGATTAGCATCCTGTTTTGGATGACAGAGCTGTATTGTTTAGAGTGATGTAGAAGAAAAGGTAGCTCTCTAGTTTTAAAGAAAAGTATTTAATACTCTTACGTTATTTTGCTTTAAGATTCAATCCCTTAAATATTGTTATGGCAATGGATTCCTTTTGGAATGGAATGGAATTGAAATGTAAAGTGTGGGATTAGAGAAAATATTAGAGCTAGGTCTAGGCAAACAATTCATCATGTAAAAATATAGTCTGGGATGAGATTTTAATGAACAGTTATTTTTTCAATTTCTTTCTCTTTACCAAGGCAAAGATATTGTTTTGTGTCAAGCGAAGCAGTCTGCTGGCACCAAAATATAGTTTCATTTTCAGGGACAAACAATAAAAGGTAAGGAAAAAAGGAGTTAAATACACACACAGAACTTTCAGAGAGGGAAGAGGTGGTCCTGCCATTCCTTTCTGTAACCGACAGCCGACAGCCGAATTACCAAATGAGACTGTGGGACAGGCACTGCAATTCCTTTCATTGCCTGGGGCTTGACCCTTATTACTCTTCCCAGGAAAGTGCGTTAAGAACCATACTATAAACTCTGTGTTTGGAGGTAAGGGATTCTTAGCCATGTCTGCAGAATCTTTTCTACTTCATTCAAGCAAATTACTTCAGTGTAAGCATGTTGCTCCTCAGTTTCCCAAATACCACATTGTGAGATAACAGCAGTATATGCATATGGGTGGAGGTGCCTGACATCCACAACACATCAAAACAGGCAGCACTTCAATCCACAGGGACCTTGACAAACTTGAAGATGAGGCCAACAGATGCCTCACGAGGTTAAGAGAGAAGTTCAAAGTCACACACCTCAGAGGAATAACCCCTGTGCATCAGCACCAGCTGGGGACTGGCTGGCTGAAGAGAAGCATTGCTGGAAAAAGACATGACAATTATGGTGCATGCCAGGCAGAATACAAGCCAACAGTGCACTCTCATTGCAAATAAGACAAACTGCATACCAGGCTGTGTTATGACCAGTTCTGCTTGGCACTAATGAGACTGCACCTGGAATAGTGTCTAGTTTTGGACCACCCAATTTAAGAAAAAGATTAAGAAACTGAAACACAATGAAGGGCTGCTCAGATCACCAAGGGTCTAGAGCACACAAGATGGCTGGAGAGGTTGAAGCATCTGAGCTTGTTTAGTTTGGTGAAGTGCAGGTTAGAACTGACCAAATGTGGGGAGTTACAAAGATTGCAGAGCCAAACTCTCCTCCACAATGGCAGGTGACATAACAAGAGGCAGCAGTCACAAGTTTGAAAAAGACTGAGTGACTGGAACTGATTACCTGGAGAATTCATGAAACTTTTGTGCTTGGAGGTTTTTAAAGTTCAGTTAGGTGAAGTCCCAGCAGGTGTTATCATAGAATTGTTTAAGTTCGAAAAGACCTTTAAGATCATCAAGTCCAACTGTTAACCTAACACTGCCACTGAACCATGTCTCTAACACCACATCTATGTGTCTTTTAAATACTTCTAGGGATGGTGACTTCACCACTTCCCTGGGCAGCCTGTTCCAATGCTTGACAACACTTTTGGTGAAAAAATTTTTCCTAATACCCAATCTAAACCTCCCCTGGCACAACTTGAGGCCATTTCCTCTTGTCCTATTGCTTGTTACTTGGGAGGAGAGACTGACAGCTGTGTTGCTACAACCTCCTTTCAGGTGGTTGTAGAGAGAGACAAGGTCTCCCCTGAGCCTCTTTTTCTCCAGGCTAAACAACCCCAGTTCCCTCAGCTGTTCCGCATAAGACTTGTGCTCTAGACCCTTCACCAGCTTTGTTGCTCTTCTTTGGATGCTCTCCAGCACCTCAATGTATTTCTTGGAGTGAGGGGCTCAAAACTGAGTACTGTATTTGAGGGGCAGTCTCACTAGTGCTAAGTATAGGGGGAAAATCACTTCCCTAGTCTTGCTGACCACGCTATTTCTGATACAAGACAGGATGCTGTTGGCTTTCTTGGCCACGTGGGCACACTGCTGGCTCATACTCAGCTGGCTGTTGACCACCACCCCCAGGTTCTTTTCCACTGGGCAGCTCTCCAGTCACTCTTTCCCAAGCCTGTAGCGTTGCATGGGGTTGTTGTGACCCAAGTGCAGGACCCAGCACTCAAACTTGTTGAATCTCATACAGTTGGCCTCAGTCCCTTGATCCAGCCTGTCCAGATCACTCTGTAGAGCCTTCCCACCTTCAAGCAGATGAACACTCCTGCCCAGCTAAGTGTAGTCTGCAAAATTACTGAGGGTGCATTTGATCCCCTTGTCCAGATCATTGATAAAGATATTAACCAGAACTGGCCCCAGTACTAAGCCTTGAGGAACACCACTTGTGACCAACCATCAGCTGGATTTAACTCCATTCACTGCGACTCTTTGGGCTCAGCCATCCAGCCAGTGTTTTTACCCAGCAAAGAATACATCTGTCCAGGCCATGAGCAGTCAGTTTCTCCAGGAGAATGCTGTGAGAAACAGTGTCAAAGGCTTTACTAAAGTCCATGTAGACAACATCCACAGCCTTTCCCTCATCCACTAAGTGGGTCACCTTGTCATAGGAGATCAGGTTAGTCAAGTGAGATGTGCCTTTCATAAACCCATGCTGGCTGAGCCTGATACCCAGTTGTCCTGTATGTGCCATGTGATGGCACTCAGGATGATCTGCTCCCTAACCTTCCCCAGCACCAAGGTCAGTCTGACAGACCTGTAGTTCCCCAGATATTCCTTCTTGTAGATGGATGTCACATTTGCTAACCTCCAGGCAACTGGGACCTCCCCGGCTATCCAGGACTGCTGATAAATGATTGAAAGTGGTTTGGTGAGCACTCCTGACAGCTACGCTTCTGACAGTATGCTTGGGTGGACCCCATATGGCTCCACAAACTTGTGTGTGTTGAAGTGGTGTAGCAGGTTGCTAATCATTTCCCCTTGGATTATGGGGGCTTAATTCTGCTCCCCATACCTGTCTTCCAGATCAGGGAGCTGGGTACCCAGAGAACAACTGGTCTTACTATTAAAGACTGAGGCAAAGAAGTCATTAAGTACCTCAGCCTTATCCCCCCACATCCAGTAAAGGATGGAGATTTTCCTTAGCCCTTCCTTTTTTTGCTGATGTATTTATAGAAATATTTTTTATTGTCTTTTACGGCAATAGCCAGATTAAGTTCTAGTTGGGCTTTGACTATTCTAATTTTCTCACTGCATAATCTCATGACATCCTTGTAGTCCTCCTGAGTTGCCTGCTTGTTCTTCCTTTTTTTCTTGAGTTCCAGCCAAGGCTCTCTGTTCAGCCAGGCCAGTCTTCTTCCCCCACTGTCTTGTCTTTTGGCACATGGGGATGGCCTGCTCCTGTGCCCTTAAGATTTACTTCTTGAAGAATATCCAGACTTCTTGGACTCCTTAGGAGTCCTTAGCTGTTAGTCCTGCTCTTCATGGATGGTGGGACAAGGTGACCAGTCCAGCTACCAGTTTTATCAGCTTCTGACTATTTACATTTTCAATATGAAAAATGTATGGTTTCAACATGGAGAATGAGCACAGACCTGTTTCTGAAGCCTCTAAGTGAGAGGAAGGAGAAACAAAAGCTTTGCTGAAACCCTCCCCAGGGCTGTACAGACTGTGGGTACAAAGCAGGGCTGTCCCGCTTTCTCTGAGAGTGTTTAAACTGCTGAACTGTTGGAGAATAGAGGAAAATATCAGCAATTGCTCCTCTGATACTTTTACCAAAGCAACCCCAAACACTTTCCTCTTGTTTGAAAGGACTTGGTGAAACTGAAGTCAAATTTGTAAATAGTTTGAGATGACAGAAATCACTTTTCTGCTGAATTTTCCATTCTTGAAAATTCTTTGTCCAGCTTTAATGAAAGCTTGTAGAGGGTTAATTCAGTAACAGTTGACAGAAAAGTCACATTTGCACTTCACAAAAAAATTAAATCTTGTAACATTGCATATTTTCACAAATCACGATACACAACATTTTAAATTATGGAAAAGTTTTTTTTTTGAAACTTCAATAAACATGGTTTTGAGAATTTTGCCATGTTTCAAGACATGATAGGTACTTTGTCAATCAAAATTTTGCAAGGCTAGGATTGACAGACAGCTGGGTAACAAAGAAAATGTTCACTTGGAAAGAAATTATACAATTAAATCAGTTTTGTTATTTGGATTAATTTTGATTTTTTTCACAGAGATTTGTATAACTCCTGACAAGTCTTTCTTGTACTGGATAAGATTTTTTCCAGATTAACAAGCTGCAGTTTTGCTTCCTATGTTCTTTGATTTCCCCCCAGTTTCCTCTACATTCATGAAGTGTCAAATTAGCTAATTTTACTTAACAATTTGAATAGACTATTTCCCCTTGACATTATTCACACACTTCAACTCATAAAGAGGAAAATAATAGAAACTGCAGCACCTGAAAGGTGATCGTTTACAGGTGGCGTTGTACGACCTTTCTGAAGAAGAATATAATAAGTGTATTATATTGAAACAATGAAGTGTGTGGGCCTAAAGCTCAAGAGAAACAAGTGCTGCCTTTGTCACAGTCATGTAGAGCTCCTTGGAAACAATTAGAGAGCAAGTAATAGATCCAGATAGAGAGAAGGTAACAGTCAGTAAGGCAGCACAAATTTCTGAATTCGTTTTGGAAATGAAAGAATTCTTACAATGATTCACTGACTCATAGGAATAGTTAAGATTTTTTGACAAACTTTGAAGGAGATGGAGACTCTTAAAATGGAGGCTTTTCATACAGAATTTAGCTGAAGAGCAGGAGGAAAGACAGAGAGTAGGTGAAACAAACAAGAACAGCCTAGTAGAGAGTTGTCACAGCTGAGACAGAGTAAATCAGTCTGTGGTGTATCTGGATGCTGGGGTTTATTTAAGGACCAACAAGATGAGAACTTTTACCCTACCTGATTGTTTCACACACTCCCTCCCTTCCCACAGTGCTGTATTTCCTAGGTCCTGACTTCCCTTCCCCGCAGGGAGGTCATAGCTGCTCTGGGACAGTCATGCAGAAAGTCGGGTCAGTTCCCATTGATCCACTGCTCTTGGGTACCAGCCTTTGGCATCCCTGGCCAAGATTCCTGGGCATCCCTGGCATTCATCTCCACACAACTCTCTGATCTCCAGGATCTTCCCCCACTTCCAGGATCTTTCCTGCAGCCAGGATCTTCACCTTCTGCTTCCTAGGCCCTCTTCCCTTTTTTGACACCACTTCTTTTTGGCACCATTTCTTCTTTCTTGACCCCCAATCTTCCCATTTTCCTAGTTTAAATAGTTTATGTGCAGAAGAAAAATGCATTATTAGCTTTCTAATTGGTGAATATTTGGAAAGTCCATTTCCTAGTTCTGCCTTACAACACCTTGAACATGGCTATTCCCTATCCCTTGTGGGGGCTCTAATCTCTGTGCTCTATCTGGATGATGGGAAAGGTGAAAACACTGTTGATCATCTCAGTCTTGCTGGTTACAAAATGAGAACAAAGGCACAAAACCTTGAATCCCACTGCAAAACAGAATTTTGATTTTTTTTCTTTAGTCTATGCAGCAATCTCTGAAAGATGACCTGCTTTTCTGGAACAAATCCTGAAAAATGAAAGCACTTGATATTGTAGCAAAATAGAGAAAGTAAGCATCCATCATCTTGGATCACCTGTAAGGCATGCCAGTGTTTCCTTCCCTACTGCCAGTAGGTATACTCAGATGGAAGTGCAGAGAGCAGTAAGTGTGGATTGATGGTCAGACAAAGCAAGTTGCATAAAGTTTGAGAACGCTGAAGGGATACTGAAATTTACTGTGCTCTGATTAAGATGGACTGCCTGCATACGTTATGGACACGAGAAGAAATTACAAAATGGTCCTATGGATTAGATTGCTGTCAGCTTTTGACTGACTACAAGCCACTCACATGACTGAAAAATAGCAAGAATAGATTCCAGTGAGAAATCAGATTACTATTACACAATTTGTAGGCAATGCATGATCATGGAAGGGCCTTGGCTCAGTAATTGCTTTTACCTTGTCTAGACACTCCCTGAATACTATTATTTCAGATTAGCTTTACAGAAATGCCCAGAAACCCTGAATGGACTGTCATAAATAGGTAGTCTCTGTTCCAGAGAGCTTGCAATACAAAAGGAAACAGAGGTAACTGTTGAGTGCAATGAGAGAGTAGAGAAGAAATGTGGGAGATAATGAAGATGAGCTCATGCAGTAGTATCAGAGAGCTGTGGCTCTCTGTTGGTTTCATCTGCACATATGTATTTCTGAAATAACTCTTCTGGGGGTTTTGCAACTACAGTGAAGTGGAATTGATATGAGGCCAAAATCAGAATCCTATTATTTCACGTGTGATGCATAGATCAGTGAGCCAGTCCTCTTAACTGTGCGGAGGGCACACATTTGCAATGTGACAGAGAATTTTGCAAATTCTGAGAGACATTTCCAAATCTTACTGCTTAGTAAGTACTGCTTAGCCTCCTAGGTCGCTGACAGTTTAAGACTTCCTGGGCACTCACTGTTGACATGACACACTGAAATTTATCTTTTTAATATATTTAAAGCTTTATTATTAATGGAAAAAAACAAGATAACTTTTGCACAGGTATTTTTATTAAACTGGTAAGGAAAACAGATAAATGTAACCTTGCTACAATGTTAGCTAGACTAATCCTGAAAGTATGTTCCTAAACCAATGTGCTCGCACAGAGTACAGAACTGTTTTCACATCTCATTTCCTTAGCACATGAGATGGAAAATTAATTTTAAAACAAAATCAAATAAAAATACAGAATTATTTTTTCTGCATTTAAAAAAAAAAAAGTAAAAAAAGTAATGAAATTGCCATTAAAATAAAGATTTCACAGCCTAGGCCATAACCCCAATCAACCTTCCTGACCCAGGTGCATAAGACAAGGCAAAGGTAATTTAATATTCATCTTAGACTATATTACTAAATCCTTTTAAGACAATAATTAGAATATGGCTAGTAACAGGTCTGTTTCCTATCTGTCATGAATAAAAAGTCTATAAGTAATATAATTGCTCTAAGTCATTTACTTATAATTTGATTTCTTTTGTACTAGGAAATATGACATGAAGTCATACATCTAGATGAGCAGGGACACCATGTTTGGAAAACCATTTAAAAACTGTTATGAGCAAAACTGAGTTTTAATACAAGTAAAAGAACCACTATGCACATCCTAAGATTCTGCTAAGATGTTTTTTTGGTATTTTTCTTTTAAAAAAACATATTTTGGCCTGGATGATAGATTTCTATACAGCAGCATATGTGCCACAGGTGGCTTGTAGGCCCTCTCCAAATGTTCAGACACACAGATGGGATGTGCATCCACCAGCAGTGTTACCCACTGTTGGCACTGCTCATGTTCAAGGGCCGTAGGGCTTCATCTCTGCTAGATTCTTTTTTGTCATGGATTCCTGTGTCAGATGAAAAGAGTCCAATCTTGGTTTTAAAGGGTATTGGAAACTGCCTTGCTGTAAAGTGTAGCTGAACTATAGTTAAATGTATTTTTCTTAACAGGTTTATCTTCTCCAAGGAGTAATTGATGAAAGAGGAGAGTGTGACCTTACATCTCCTTCCAGACCATCAGCCTCTGCTCTTCTCCTAAAATCCTTTCTTTCCTCAGAAATGCAAAAGTTCTCTTGCCTGCTTTCCTCTTCTAACCTCTGTGCATTTGAAAAGGTCCCTGCCCTTTCTGTGCAATGGCATCAGCTCCTGAACTTGGAAAAAACTTTTCTTGTACAGGCAGATGTCAACTCCATACTGAGATGTTAATTAAACTGGAGAACAAGTACCTTCAAAACAAATTATTTATATGAAAGCCTTGAATTATCCATACAAGTTTATCAGCAGAGGAAGCTCTGGTGGAGCCTGTGAAAAATCCATAAAAAACAGAAAACATATGAAGTAACAGTGCTGACTAAATTTTGAAATAAAATCAAACATCGCTTACCTGAATTTAATGTATCTGAAATACCTCACTGCATGATGGAATTTCTGTCACCTTATCATAGAGAGAGAACGTTTCTCTCCAACGTGGGAGCCTGAAGCAGGCCACTAACTTGCTAAAAGAGAAGTCTAAAAAATCAGGCAGGTACTTTCATCTTTCCAGAACTGAATTCCTAGTTTTCTGGATCCAGCCCATTGCACCTCCTGGAGCTGGTGCAACCCAATACAGCTTGTTCTCAGAAACTGGAAGAGAGGCAGGCTGTGCTCCCTTCTTGGCCTAAGAACTCACTCTAAAATTAAGCCTAAAGAAAATGGAAAATGCAAAGCTGAAAACAGCTGGAAGTAAGAGGGCAAAGCTATTAAAATCAATACATCTGGATGCAGTCTGTGACTCATGAAATCCTTAGATTGTTGATTGTTGGAAGCCAGCAGGATACACCAAGGGAAATTTCACTCTGTTCCTTTCCCTTTTTTTAAATGCTTTTCCTAAACATTTTCCATTTGTCATTGCCACAGACAAGCTATTGGGTGGCTGAATCCAATGGCACCATTTATCATGTTTAAAAACAACAAAAAAATGAGCCAGGACAGTTCTTTGTGGCCAGCTGGCATGATATGACCTATGTCCATACCATTAACTCTCTTACCCACCTAAAGAGGATGGTTTTATTCAGACAGCCTGTTGGAAATGATTCCTGGCCCATACAAAACCCTGATGCATGCCCAGGCTTTGTTTGAGAGGTTTCTAGTTGACACAAGGACCTTGCTAACAGTTTAATTGTTAGCATGACAATCCTCAGGCAGGAGTCCACATGCTGTTTATTGTGCTGCTATGGAGGTAGCCAATGTGCCACTATAAATTAAAAGAAAAACAAAAACAAAACCAAAAGCTTCTCTTCTCTTTTGGTTTTTATTTGTACAGTCCTGTTTGTGTGGACTAAGAGGTTTAACAACATAGAGCTGTAAGAGAGAATTTCTTATGGTTCTTGAAGAAAAAAACCCTACACCACACTTCAGAGAAAGGTGGTCTTCACAATATCTGTAATTATCAATTCTCCAGTTGTCCATATTTTTTTGGCCTTGGACAACCCTTGGAAATAACCCAAAAGCATTCTTTCCAGAGCATTAAAGGGTAAATACCCTAAGAACCTTCAGCCTTTGCAGTTCAATCTGGGGCATTTACTGTATGAGTGAACTGTCTCTACCTCAGAACAGTTCTGCTTTGAGCAGTCAGAATAGACAAAAACATGGCACAGAGCAAAGTGGGATAGTCAATCTCTCCATATCCTATCGATACATCACAGTATCCCCTTGCACGGCAGTTTATATGTTGGCATGTCTAGGGCAGTTGGCTTGCCCTCACTGTCATTTTCAGCTTCCAATGTCGTGTTTTCCTTCTGCTTTTTTTTCTGCTAGATATATGGTCTTTTTCATCTCCATTTCCTTGCAGTACTTTTGGATAAAATATGACTGTTACATCCAGTTTTGCAATAGAAGTTGGTTAAATCCCCAAAGACTCAGAGTACCAGCAGTCCCTGGTGACTTCAAGTTAGTAGGAAAATATTGCCTGTTTTGCTCTGAATTTAAAAAAATAAGTTATCGTACAGAAGGATTAACAAGATCAGGTGTCTTGTAAGCTTTCCAAGAGAGATGGAAATCTCCATATATTTGATGGGACTTTCTGAGAAATGCAATTTATTCTGCTAACTGATCTATTTCAGTGAAGATGAAGAAATGATTCAAAAGTCATTCACACTAGGTGCAGCCTTAAAAGTAATTCAGATTGGTATATAAAAACATCAGTCTACTCAATCCTGCTGACCTTTAAAATGACTATAGACATTCATTTTGAGTACTTGTAAAGGTGAAGTCTAAATAAACATATAAATTGGTGCCATACGTATTTCATCATACAGGAGTTCTGATTCTTACATAAAGCCTGACTCATTAGTTTTTCATGTTTTCAACTCATTGACTGATTAATTATTTAGTCTTCTGCTTTTGAAAATGTGTGAAAAATAATGTAGGGAATCCAGACTGGATCATTTTTTAGAGGAGAAAAGGTGTTAATTTAATCTTCCCTTGCATGATCATGCAATTAAATGAAGCAAAGGTGAATCGTAACTAAATTGTCAATCAGAAGAAATCTCTGAAGATATTTTACTGTCTAGTGAAACTTTGTCTGAGAATGGATCATTCTCAAAATTGAAATCTATTGATATAAACTACAGAATAGCAAATAAGAGGTTTTTCAGCTTAGACTGAAAATCTGTTTTTCGTTTTCATTTAATATACACGAGCCTGAAAAGCAGCTGTTTCTTGGCATTTTGATGCTTGTTGCTTGAATTTTGCACATTAAAATAAAAACTACTATTAATTACACCTTTAATTTATGTATGTTCAGTAATGAATGTGTAAAAGCTCCTTGTGCTTACCCTATGTTTCCATATGACATCACCTCTTGTCACATAAATTGCATTCACCACTTGCGTCATTCATTATTGGGGTGACCTGAAGCTATATAACAGGTTTGAAATTATTTTTTTTAAATCCTAATGTGGGATTTTTCCACTTTTCTCTGATTTATATTAAATTTTCACTTCCTATATTTCACTTAATTTTCATTAATGCACCTCAGAAAATCTTCTTTTCTCCAAGAAGAATAAAAACTGCTTTTACATGCCACATAGATGCACACTCTGTTAGACGTTAGGTTGTCTGGCAGCAAAAGAGAAATATGTTGTATTTGGGCAACGGGGTATCAGGTTCTAAATGAGAAAAATACCTTAAAGATTAACGCAGGACTGTGTAAGAAACACTGTGACTCACAGCATTTTGGGGTACAACTCTGTGATTTTCTGTGTTCTGGATGCCAGTAATTTCCCACTTTGCATTTGTATAGTGCAGCTTTCCCTGTGTTAAACAGTAGTAAAGGGAAATTCTGTCAAAGCTTGTATATTCATCACTTGCCTGTTCTGAGGTGAGACTATGTGTGCTTCAGGTGCATGAATCAAAGCTTTGGATAATTTTCAGATGGTATTTAAAGAATAGATAGATCATCTTTGATAAATATATAGTTCATATCACCATATAATAATTTAAAATACTGATGCATTGCATTTTTTTCTGGTGAGACAAAATTATTTTTCTATAGCTTTTGAGTGCTCTATTTATTCACATTTCTCTGTCCCCATAAATTGGATTTTCTATTTTCTGTTGGTATATTTTCCCTCACAGCTGCTTTAATTTTAGTTTAATTTTTCCTCACAGCTAATTTAACTGTTATGATATTCCATGTAACTGTTCATTCTGGGAATTTTGAGCTGAGTAGTCACTGATGTGTACATCCAGACAGCTTAAGAGTGTTATCTCACCTCTTTGTCTGTACTGTGTAATTCATAGTAATGTGTTTTTCAAGAATTTAGAGAATTTTTAGACCTACATCAGCAATTTCAAGCTTCTTTCTCCTGAGTTACTTGTAAATGTAAGTATCCATGCATGGGATACATGCGACAGAGTTTTATGGGATTTTAAAAATAAATGTATACTGCTCTAAAGGTAGATAACTGGACTTTAGGACCTAGAAATTCTAGGTGACAGTCATCCTACCTACCATAGCTATCTGGAATTTAGGTATCTAAACCAATAATCTTGGTTTGCTCCATAATGAGTAAAAAGTAATAGAATTATTTAAAAAACAATTCAACCCAACTATTTCAGATACTTTTTAGGGTGGAATAAATTGCCCCTTGGAATTGCACTATGTTCCACTTAAGTATGGAGTTTATTTGCCATCTCTTTGACTAGCCATTATTATCTTTTGTTTGGTAAGTGACACAGCCCGTATATTACCATTGCTTTTCCCCACTGCACTGTTTTATATCACATATTGTTCTTCGGTGTATCATGCATTTCTCACATTTTTTAATTTGATAGAAATCTTAGGAGAGAAATAGTGTCAAAAAGGTTTCATTCTGACAATAATTACACTGCTCAATCAAGCAAGATTTTTAGTATCTGTTTTATTAATGGAGATGTTAAATTCCAGACACTTGTTCCAAACTATTTGAAGTGATTACCCTGAAATACTTAAATGAATGCAGAGTAAATATATAATAGTTGTACACATTTATTCTAGGTTTTTTGATATCATTCATTGTTCAGTAAAATTCTCCTAACATTCCAGACAGTGTTGAATTTCCTTTAAAATTTCAAGAAAGGATCAGGCAAGTTAAAAGCAAATTAAAGTATGGCACCTTTATATGTGTGCCTCCTCACTTCCTTCCCCCATAATGATAGCACCACTTTTTCTTTTTATGTGTGCAATTAGCAAATAATTGTGGCACTATAGAAAATAACGCTAGTGCTAAAAGAACAGCCCTAAGGATTTTTAGAAGCAAAAGATATTATCCCGAGGTTATAACTGAACTGCAGAAACTGTGCACATCTGATGCAAATGGACTTGAGAAGCCAACTCAGAAAGATGGATTGTTTCAAGGCACTGTGCTCAGTGGTATATTGAAGGAGGCATTGGCTATAAGGAAAAGCCTTGTAGGATCATGTAATAAAAATGTAGGTGGTGGCTCTTGCCTTGGATATAAAGAGGTCCATAGAGGTCCATTCCTACCAGAACTGTAAAGGCTTTTAGTAAGATCATTCTGAGTATTTTCCCTCCCATGCTACATACATGGATATAGAGCAGACACAGGGAGTGAAGGTGCATCGCCCCTGGGTAATAACCTTCTATGGGGATTTACTTGGCTACCCCCAAAGCTGCAGAGTGGGGCATGCAGCAGCATGGGCTGAGCATGAAAAGTGGTCCATAAGGCAGAATTAGAGGGTCTCAACACCCTAACTGTCCTGTGATTTCATTCACAAGGTGAGTAGTAAGGAATTAATTATTTAACTGAATACTTTGATTTTTTTTTTTTTCTGGGATGAAGCAGAATGAAGCACTATGAAGATTCTCAACAGCTGAAAAGCATCAGAGCTGCCACACATGTGTGTACATCAGCAATGACATTGTAACAACAAGCCTAGAATTTTGTAATTTTTCAATACTTGATTTTGCAGCTTTAGCATTTTTAAATCCTTTTCAGTGTCTGCAGACATTTCCCACATATCTTTAGATCAAGTAACTAAAGCTTATATATTCACAACTGAAGAAATAGGTGAACGTGTATAGTAAGTTCTGCTTGATTGTTCTCTTTTGTTCTGATCTTGTAGAATAATTATAGATGCTTCTGTTTTCTCCTCTGCAAATGGATAAAATTATGTGGTATTTTATTCAAACTTTTTAAATGGCAATACTTTGCACTTATGGAATTTCCAAATGTAATCTTTCTTGTATTTTCCTTTTTCTTTTTTTTTCCTGGTGCTTCTGGAAATCTTTATTGCTATTTACACTTATGTAATTTTGAAATGTAATCTTTCTTGTATTTTCTCTTTTTCTTCTGGTGCTTCTGGAAATCTTTATTGATATATTCAGGAGAAGTTACTTAAGCATTATTTTGTGTTCAGATACAGCATGCTTTATATTAATAATTCAGTATTACCTGGATCCTGTAACAGGACTGTATTCATCCTTGACATTTTCTATGGATGGATATATATTTTTTGATTCAAGTTAACATCTAAATTTCACACCTTTAGGAAACAGAAAATTAGAGCAAATGTTATCTGATAGAAATTTTACATAGTCTTGGAGAAACAAGTTCAGCAAACTAGGTATCAGACAAACCAAACAAAAGAAAGGTGACAGAGGAGTGGAGGATGAATAATGACAATGTTTTCTCTCTGAAGAAAGAACTAGAGTATCAGTAAGGGGGATATAATATTTCTAGTTTAAGGGAGGAAGAAGAGAAGGAATTAAACCTCAAAACATGTTCAAGATGAACTGAGAGGAGGAAAGGTATCCTAATTATTTGAATATTACCAGAAAACAGAAGAGATGTGTTTTAAATCTGGAATCGGAGAGGACAGACACCTGACTGAGTTGCTTGTTTCGGATCAGGGAGAGCTGCAGTCACTGCCTTACTCTGTTTTGTAATGTGTGTGTAGTTGGGCGTGTGCCTATTTCTCGGTGCCTGTTCTAAACAGAATAATAGCACTTGCTAAACCCTTTAGAGTAAAACTTGTGGGCTGTTCATCTTCCAGGATAATTAGGATTTGCTGTATGTTGAGGATAATAGTGATTCCAATATGTTAACTATTTTCTGTGTGGAAATGTCCCAAGTAAAAGGAAGCTATTTCATTAGCCTGGTTTAGTCTGAAAGGCAATGCCTGTATTTTCCTGAACTATGTTTGGAATGGTGTGTCATAATAAAAAATACAGTTACATTCACTCTAACATAACAATGTTATAGATGTTTCCAAAAGCATAGAAAGAAACTGAAATTAGTTTTGTGTGTATGTGTGTCTGATGGTGTAAAATGTTATATAGATTTCAGATGGATGACTGAAGCAAGTAGATTTGGAACTGTATTTAAAATTGGATCAGTAAATTCTAGCAAAGACCATGTAATGATTCTGAAGAAATTATTAAACAGGCAAAATGGACTAGTAATAATGGTACTAATTTCCAATGGCCAGAAACAGTACACATGACATGCTTCCATAATGTAAGTATTGGAGCACTCTATCTTGTTTACTGCATGGTTATCTGAGGACGTTGTCTTAGATAACAACCCTTAATTTCTGATCTTTAATTTCTCAGAATAAATTCAGATTGAAAGGCTAGGTCCAGCTCTAGTTGAAGTCAAAGTTGAAAGAACAACATAGCTGGAAATAAACTCCTCTCTTAACAGCTCTTAATAGGATATACAAATGTGCTTTGAAGATACTTAAAAGGGCAACAAAAAAATGTGACGGTGTTCTGAAACGGGGTACTGCGAATTTCATGTTGTGCTAAAAGCTCCAGTAGCCTGATTTCTAAAATGTCTGTTACAATCTAGATTTGATTTGCTAGATCAAATTACTAGATTCAGAAAAAGCACTGGATAGAGAAAAACACAGAGAAAAGAATAACAGCAATAATAATAAAACCTCCTAGGGCTTTGTGTTTAGATCAGAGGGTTTGGATATAAAATTACAAATGAAGCAATATTTGAAGGAGAAAAGTATTAAGAATATGCTGGGAGGAAATCTTAAGTGAATTAATGAAAGGACCTTTTGACTGATTAACTATTACTCAGTTAGAAGAAAAAACTTTCAAGTGCCAAATGAAGGTAATGTGATTAATAAAAAAAGAAAATGATCACACTTCTTATGAGCCTAAAGGCAATGTAAATGTAACAGTGCACTTGGTGCTGCGATGCTGTGGTAAACTGTTTATCTTGGCTTGGAGCGAGAAGCCAGACACAGAGGGATTTTATGCAAAAACTGCAGTGAAATGGAAAAAGAACAGTAGCTTTGGGGTTAATATGATGTTCCTTTTACTACTCAAGTTCCTTGTTCAATGTTTGAAGAACACAAATATTTCAGTGATTCTCTCCCAATGCTATGTGGCAGATGGTAAATCTACAGGTGTAAATGAGGAAGAGCACATGCAATTGCTTCTTCTGATACACACATCTGGCCACAACATTGTAGTATAAACTCTCCCAAAGTCTAAAATAATCCATCATGAAATTAAAGAAGAAAATCACAAATTAGTCAAGGGAAATGGAATAGAAATGCCTGACTGAGAATGGCATTTAGTTGTGTCTGTGCAGTTCTTTCATTAAAAAGTCATTGTTTTCCTCCCTGCTTCAGGGAAGACAGTGTGGTGACTGCCATTTTGAGATTCAGATGCAAAGTCATACAGGCTGAGTAAAAGCTGTCTCAGTAGTTTTGTTCTATTCTTTTGCTGTCTCTTTCCTGAATAAAAATACTGCTTTTAGGCTTGTGCAAGATTAGTTGTTCTGAACATGTGAATAAAATTTTATCTTATTTGAGACGGGATTTAATTTCAGCAAAGATTGAATTTCTCAATAAAGATGTGGAATAGGTGGAAGAGCAGGTACCAAATACTCTATTGTGACAAAAAAATTATCAGAGAGCCTGAGTTCTTGCTGTAATATATTTTGAATGTGTGGGCTGGTGGATGAAATTTAGCTTTCTTATTCTTAATTAAATTATTGCATATTTTAAGACTGAGGCAAATTTCTTTAATATGTTTTGAGCTATTTCCTCTGCTGTCTTGATGGTCTTGAAACTAACCTAAAATTGTCATAGAGTTAAGGATCTCTGCTTTGTTCTGAACACGCAGATGACACCATTCAGTATGGCTGAGAGAAAATAATTTATTTCTTCACTAGTATAGGGGTTTTTTTAGTGTAATTTCCAGATCACTATCTCAAGTCTTGCCAGACTGCCAGATTTTTATTTATTTATTTTTTTTTAAACAAAGCTGTAGCAAGCTCTCACTGCACCAAGTACTTTGATAGTATAAAATGACATGGCCTTTGGTCTCAGTCATTCTCTGTTTAATCATTATTTTTGAAATGTACAGAGGTTGGTAATTTGGAGCACTACTAGTTTGTTGCATTCATGAGCTATAGGGATGAACAAAAAATATGTCCAGTTTCCTCATTGACAGTACTTGGCTTTCTGCCTGCTTGTGAGCCACGGTGGAAATCAACCTCTGAAAAGGTCCGTATCACTCATTATATGCACATCACTTCTGCATTTAGATACCAGCTGTGGAATTAGTCTTGTTCAGCATCCTGAGGTCACAGTTTCCTCTTCCTTTGTCTCTTTGCATCAAGTAAGTGGCTCAAAAGATTTGTGAAAGTGATTTGACTCTGGCAATATCATTTTCTGAATGGCAACACCATTGCATTTTTTCAAACAGCTGTCAGATCGTGTTGTATGTCACCCTAACAGAGGTAATCACAGTTCCTAGCCTGTGTGTATGTACTCTACAGGTGACTCATCAATGCACATGAGTTTGCAGCTCTTGCATACATCAGATTTACTGTAAGTGTACAGGCCATTTGTACAGCACCTGTTCAGGATGTCTAACACACCCAGGAAAAGTCAAATCTGTTTTGACCTCTCTACGTCTGCCCTAAGTCTGCTGCATCCAGACCACCAGCATGATGATGAGGAGATATCTCATGCATATAGCATACTGGGTGCTCCATCCATGATCATGCTTGAGTACCATTAATTACAGTGTGGAGTTTTCAGATTCCACCTGATGGATTTCTCATCAGGAAAAAAAGAAAATTCCAGTAAAACCAACGTGTCTGGCAGCATTAGCTATATCAGAAATTGTCATTTTCTATGTTGAAAATTGGGACAGCATTAACTGTGCAGAGTTTCCAGCGTGGGTCAGTGCTTGATGGGCATGAATAAACCTTACTGATGCCTGTGTGTGAGTCCAAGGAAGCTTGAATTATTTAGCAATGTGCCAGTGTAATTAGTGTCATAAACATGAGTTAAACAGTGGCACACTGTGAGGGAAAATCCCCAGCCACCAGCTGATGTCATTGTGAATTAGTAGTATTGACTCACAAGCTCAGTAATGGGCATGTGGTTGGCTAGTTAGAGAAGATTCATTAATTACCCATATATGGATCTTGTAGAAATGAGTACAACTCTCCAGGATGTAAAATGGTGCTGTGGCACCTTGCTGGGTATATTTTCTATATCTCTGTTATGTGATAAAAATTAGTTGACCCAAATTAGATTATTGGTATTCCCAGTACTTGACATTACGAACAGTACAAATACTGTGAAACTAGAATTTCCACGGCTGTTAACAATTTGATAGTATGATGACTACATCACAGCAATGTTTTTCATATCTAAAGCCAATGCCCCATATTCATAATATTACTTTAAGGTATGTTCCAAGCCCCAAACACTCATCTGTGTCAGAAGAAGTAATCTTTGTCTCAAAGTGATCATTATTTTACAATCGTTTACTGCAATTGTAACGATACAGTAGGCTGCCTGGCCCTAACCTGTTGCTACTGTTGTCTGCACTCTCATGCCCTGTTAGAACAAGCTGGCACCAATCCAGATGTTTTGCAGTAAGCCTGTCCTGAAAGGTCTCTAGGAAGCTGGGACAGTCATGGAAGCTTGATTTATAGTAGTGTTCCTGAGGGGAAAGATGGAGTTGAATAACCAGGGTCAAATAGTTTGAAGTGTCTCTGGAAGGGAAGAGGGAGCTCTGCAGAAGGCATTGGTGAGAATAGTTTGTGACTGATATTTGAATGGATTTGTGATTGTTTGTGAATATTTTACATGCTTTAATTTTGGCACATTTGGATCTTAATAAGACATGGCATAGAAAGCAGCCTCGGCACCCTCTGAGGTATCCCATTCATTCACATTTTTTGTGTATGTCCAGTTTACTTAAGTGGTCCCTAACTTCATCTTCACCTACCATGAACTTTTCTCACTCCCAAGCTCTGCAACTAAGCACAAAGACATGGGAGGCCTGAGAGCAGACCTTGCCAGTAAAGGCCAAGGCAAGGAATGTTTTGAGTCTTTGCTCTGTCCTTTGTCACTAGATTGCCCTCCCAAATTAGCAGCGGGCCAATATTTCCCCTGATCTTTTTGCTGCCCATGCAGCTGTCGAAGCCCTTGTCACCCCACACATCCCACACTACTGTCAACTTTCAGCCAATATTTGTCCTTGCTGCTTCCATCCCCACGTGCCTGGGCAGCATTTCTGCACCGCTGCAGGGCAGCCCCTGCCTGCTGCCCCTTTGTGTGTCTCCCTCGGTGAGGTGGGCTCAGCCAGGTGCTCCCATTCAGCCACACTGGTCTCCTACCACACAATGCTTGTTGTTCCACATGCTGGGATGGACTGTTCTTGTACCTGAAGACTGCACAAGTCTCCTGGGCACCTTTGCTCTTTTGGACAGTTTCTTATGGGATCCTGCTGATCAGGTCCCTTAACAAACTGATTTTTTTCCTATGAAGTCAAGGGCTGTTATTCTCTTATTTGCTTTCCTCACTTCCTTCAGGATCTATTAATCTCATAGACAGTCTGGGCAATGCTGCCATTTAACATCACATCCCCAGACAGTTCTTCCTTACTTGTGAACAGAACACCTGGATGAGCATCTCCCTCAGTCTGTCCAGCCTCTGTGTCAAAAAACTGTCCCAAATGTACTGCAAAAATTGGATTATTTGTACTCTGACATGTTGCCCTTCTAGACGGTTAAACTCTCCCATGGAATTCAGGGCCTGAGACTGTAAGGTTTTTCCCAATTGGTTTAAGAGGGCTTTGTCTATCTCCTCTTCTTGATGGGGCAGTCTGTAAAGATGTCCACTGCTACGTCTCCCCTCAGCATAGCAACCAGAGCGTTGCTCCCCTCTGCTGCTGGGGCAGCTCCTCGCGCTCACTGCAGCTGAGGGCCTGGGCAGCTACGTCCTCCCCAGGAGCCCCATCTAGGCCAAGGTCTCTGAAGGGACAGAGGCAGCTGCTCCCACTGGTGCCACGTCCTGAGACACAAGTCTGTGGTGACAAGACAAGTCCGAGGTCCAGTCAGGATGTCAAAATCAGTGATGCAAGGTCAGGATCAGGAGGAAACAGAGCCAGACACCAGCATAGCTACAACACAGCTGCAGCAAAGGCCTGAGACAAAGGCAGCTCCTGAAACAAGGTGAAGAGGCTCTGGACAAGGCTACTCACAGCTTTTTCTGACAGCTTAGATGTTTACACAGCAGTCTGATTTGAGATTACACAGCCATGCCACATCAGAGCTGACCTTGGAAGGAAGCAGCCCAAGCCATGGTGGAGACAGTGAGGAAGAGGCTGCTGAGCCTATTGGTGCATGCTGGGCTTGGACAGACACAGGGAATCTCTAGGATCACTCCTGCTCAGAAAGCAACTTCTTGCAGTATCTTCTGGTTTCTTGTCATGGTTCATTGACTTTGGGAATATCAGCCTGCAGCACAACCTTTACTCTTGCTCTGTGCACCAAACAGGATGCATTTTAAAACCTGAAACTGAATGTCTAATGCTATGGGTTTTAACCTAATGCTTGTAGGCAACACTTTGTCCAGGAGATCCTCCAATTATGCTGTTGTGGTCAAGGTTAACAGGAGAAAAACATGTTGTTGCCTCTGGTATTTTATATTAATTAAAAATGTTTTATTTTATTTATTTTATATTCATAAAGCCAGTGGTTTAATGTTATTTAACATCTATACAAAGTCATCTTATTTTCATAGAGTTAAAGTCAGTGTGAAATATCTGTGGAGTTATGATTTTAAAAAAGTTTATTGCAACTCCAGATTTTTGTAAACCAGGTTTTAAGTGTTTTCCTACTTTGTATTTAGGAAAAGGTTTTAGTAAGACAAAATAAATCAATAGGAAAGCACTCAGCTAGGTGTCTTTTTCAGGCTTTCATCTTCTTGTTGATGGTGAAAAAACAGATTGGAGAAAGCATCTCTAAATTATATCAGTGTGATAAATTGCCAGAAAAGGAATACACTGGCCAGGGTTCTATAATTTACTGTGCAAGACAATGCATATAATACTCTTCCATGAAAACTTGTGAATTATGTAGTTATGTGGTCATTTGCAGATTCAGAATCAAGAAGCAAATGTTGCCAACGGTGCAACTTTGTTTCAATCACTTTTGCTCTTTAGCCCTTTCTTGATGGTAAGTTCTGACTTCTCAAGCATAAAACCTGATTCCCAGCACTCTGACTGTGGGAGGAAAAGATGACCATCTAGCCCCTGTAAAACTAAGTCAGCACATTAAGTTAGATGAGGACAAGTATTCTCTCTGATTAAAGCAAAAAAAGTTCATGTATTCGATGTCAGGGGAAGTATACACCCTCCCATCAGTGGGTGCTTGTGTTATAGCACACACAAAAAGGCTGGATTTTTTTGTTTTGTTTTGTTGTGGTGGAGTTTTTTAATTTTGTTTTGTTCCACCACCAGCACTGAGTATCTCTGTTGTTTGTCTTTCACATAGGTTGAGTTTTGCTGACCAATCAGATAACCACCAGGCAGCAGTCTGGCATGAAATTCAAACAAGAAATTCAGTGTCAACATTGTGATGTTGACACAAACAGGAAAAGTGGACATTAGGTTTGGAAAGAAAGAAGGAGGGATAGGACCTGCTGATAGTTTTCTACTGTGGGTGCAACACAGCTAAATGGCATCTTTTAATGGAAATCTAATGATGTTAACCTAAAAGGGACGTGAGAGGAGTGCTTCATTGGGAGTGAAGATGTTGAGATTTAGGAAAAACCTCTGGTTTAAAATAGATGTGAGAACAAATTGTTGTCACTGCATCAACCCACAGCTTATTTTTACAACTATCAATTCCATAATATTATAACAATCCTCTAACTTTATTAGCGTAGGGCAGGTATAGTGCAGTTCCTTCCCCTAGAGAAACCCACTCCCTATAACAGAAAGGAAACTAAATGGCAGAGAGCATGCAGGGGTGACAATATAGGCAGGTGTTAGTGTCAGCAATGATACCTCACTGATACACCACAGGTCTAAGTCAAATGTGTACAGAGAAACCCCACAGAAGAAGCCTGTAGGGTTGTCCAGTTCTTGGCAGATCCTGTCACTGGTCACTGTCTCCTCCTGCTTGCCTGACATGGACAGCCTCCCTGCAGCACCCAACATAGCTGTATCGGTAAGGAGAATCTCACAAACAACCCTCTTCCCCTCAAGTTATACATAGTGGCAAATGTTAGAACATCATTTAAGAATAACTCTGCCAAACTATTTTGTAGTTAATACTCCCAAATGGCAAAAACAGAGCAAATCCTTTCAAAGAATGCCGCATTTTTATTAAAAAACATTGAAGTCTATTTCCTCTTGCTTCCTGCAAAGCACATGAGTGTTTCAATGATCATACTTGAATAAATCCTGAAATATGCTCACTACACATGCCACTTCATGTACTTAGCCAAAAGCAGTAAAATATTATAACTCATTCATCACCCGTTACACAGTGAATTGCTTGTTACAGCAAACCATTATAGACTCCACAACATATGTTCAAGAGCGCAGTACACAGGGCAGAGTGGAGACCTGAATCCCATTTATCTCAAGGTCTTTCTAGACTGCACTGCCAGTGAAAAAAAATCTTGCAGCAGGTGCCAAAGGAAGGTGCAAGACCTTTGTAATGGTCAAGTTGTATAAAAGATTTTTGTGTAAATGAGAATGCAGTCTGAGATCATTATCAGTGAGACTTAAGACCAAGTGCAGATAACGCCAGACAGTGGCGACGCTATGAGCACTGCGTCTATGGCTTCAGTGAGGTGGCGTCATCTTTAGACTATGACTGTAACTCACAGTTGACAATTTTGTGCCTTTTACCACATCTCCCACCTCTCTCTGTGCAGGCCTTTCTGCCACCTGCCACTGAGTCTGATGCTATTGTTCATAAATCCCAGGTTTGAATTGCCCAGTTAGCCAAAATATAGCCACCTCACCAGCCTTGCAGACACTAGTCACACCCGCAGTCCGAGTTATGCTCTTGACTTCCTCCTTTCGCTGCAAGCATGATCTAGTAGGACATCGCAATGAATCATCAACCCCACAACAAGCTGCTATCCATGTAAATTGTTTACAGCAATAAACAGAATTCAGTGAAGGAATCCGTTTCTACTCTTCGCGCCGACTGTGTACTTACTCAGAATCTATGATGAAGGGTGGCTGTGCTTTTGGGAATAGGCCTGGTGAGGTTGATTGCTGTTGTATCCCTGGGTGACTTCAGATAAATCATAGAACTCCATCTGTGTCTCAGTGAAACAGTGCTGCGGAAAGCTTACATTTCTTGTATGAGCCCGAATACCTGCGATCATCTGGGCCACAAGTAATGATATTTAAAGTCCCCTGAAGCAATAACTGAACGTTGCAGGAACAAACTGCTCTCAGCAGAATAAGACTCAGCATGTCTATACCATCAGTTAAGTACATGTTCTCAAGACAGATTTCCTCACAATCTCACATTAGAAATCTTCCGACTTCCACTCATTGCTCATCTGAGCCCAAGCTTGGAGTTTGCTACACACTGGGAACCCAGACAAGATTGGCCCCTGATTATAGGTGTAAGCTTCCACTGAAGTGTCCAGGATAGACTGAGGTGGGGTGGGACAATCTGTTAAATCTGTTACAGCTCACCTTTTCCAAGTTGAGCATGGATACTGTGTTTCAAGGCTCCAGCCGGCAGAATAGACTGAACATACCCACGTTCTACTCCGTTAAGTGAAGACAGAGCCCAGAGTGTCCAAAAGCCTGAGCCTAGCTGCTGCAAACTTGGTGCTTTAGAGAGGAAAATGGAAGATGAAATATGTAATTGGGGAAGAAATGAAATCAAAGCATTACCAATGTTATATAACTGAGTCTTGGGAGGAGTTGCAGTAGTATACAGCTTTGAGGCTATGCTATGCACCTCACTTCCAAAATTTAGAGATTCTGGGACATGTTTTAAATGTTGAGTAGTATCTATGACTGCTTTTGCATGTATAATCTGCAAATGTTTAAAAGGAACAAGCCTTGAAAAAGAAGTTCTTAGGCTGTGGTCTAGTATTTTTGAAATACCCAGCAGCAAGATCCGACAGGGATGACTGCCACCTCCCTGCGTATTCCCACTCCTGCTGTGAGCTAGACAGGCAAAGTGATCTGGCCTGAAGAGAAGAAAAAAACAAAATTTAAAAAAAAAAATCTATGGGCTTACTTCCAGCTGGATCAGTTCTTGGTCTGGTTCACAGCAAAGCCTCTCAGACAGCTGTGCCAGTACAACTGAGGAGGTAATGTGCTGTGACAGGAGTCGCTGGTGCTGAAGGCTTTATTTTATGAAATCAGTCTCACGTCTGTCTACAATTTGAGCAAGGATGGACTCTAAAAACGGCTGGTTTGTTATACACCCAGTGAATGGATTCACACTTCAGAGCTAGTAGGATCTCAAAAGGAAGGACTGGGAGGGAAGCATTTATTTGTTTAACTTGTAACTCTTGTTTGATTAGCTGTTATTAAGTTGATTATCTGTGAAGTTTTGGCCAATTAGTGACCAATTTTACATTTGTAACTGATTCCTACCAACATCCTGTCCCGTTTCCAGCTCCATTTAGCAGTAGTAAAGTGTGATTTTACCAGCTATTTAGTATGTTTAGTTGCAGTTGCATAAGGTGTCCTTATAATTTAATTTCATAACATATATTAAAGGTTTATAATGACATCCTATTTTGACTTGTGGTTTTTGAGTTAGAATGGCAATTTGAAAGTTTGTAAATTGCATGATGACAACTCAGGTATTTAAAAGTGAAGAAAAAATAAACAAACACAAACAAAACAAAACAAAAGATGTATCTTTATGGTAAATGCTTACCTGCAGGCCTCATTACTGCTGAACCAAAGCTTTTGTGTTTTTTTTTTTTCTATTAGCTATCTTGTGAATGATACCTGAAAACAGGGCAATTTAACTAAGAATAAACAGGCTAGAACACTGGCCTTCCACCCTGCAGAGCTGTACCACAAGGAGTCCTGCTGATGAGCGATAGAGCACTTTTCGTCCAAGTGACGGACGCTGTGTTTTGCTCTCAGCCATTGGCTGGTAAATCAGCAGCAAGTGGTTGCTCTTGCAGGAGCAGCTGCCACAAATCAGCTAGCAGACACCAGTGCTCTAATGCGTGATGAACCTGTTCTGTCTGTCACTTGTGTCTTGTGTCTGAACTCTCACCTGATGCTTTAATCCCACCTTGCTCCTCTTTTTCAAAGACAGAGGAAGTGAGGTGTCTTTCTCCTTCCTTCTTTCCTTATTTCTTTTGCTTTTGCCTCTTTCCTAAATCAGAGAGTTTCAACAGAGGTTTTTCAGGTACTTCACTGTGTGAAACTTTAACAGTGGTTGGTAGTGGAGATTTAAAAAAAAGGAAGCAAAGCTGAAAGCTTTTATTTTCATTCAGGGCTCCAAAGAGAGTGAACAAAGGATTTAAAGGGGCCTCAGAATAGATGGATTTCTAGGTCAGACTGTCAAGTACCTTGTACCATCTGTGTGTATGTACAGCAGTGCAAAGGCCTTACAAGCACTTGGATTGTATTTTGCTTACCTTGCAGGGCAATAATTGATCATCTGTTGAATCAGAGAGCTGAGGCTTCAGGCAGAAATTTAGGGACTGAGGGAGTACCCTTACCTTTCTGCACTGGGTGGTCTGCATGTTCCTGAACTTGAAAAACATTCAGGAAAAGAGAAGGTCAATATTTGGTCTGCTCAAGAAAGTTTTTATTCACCTTGCACATCCTCATTTTACACCTTACAAATAAATTTTGCTACGGACTACTTGAGAATGAGAACTGTCTTACAGACATTATCTCATGTCTTCTGATTCAGACCTCTGCTACAAGTTGAGGCAATGAAGTATGCACAGTACAGCAGTATGACACTATGAGTTGCAGTTTATTGTGTTGCTAGTCTCTCCTTTGGGCATACCATATGGTGAAGCTGCCCTACAGCTTCCTAATTGATCTCTCTCCTTTTTTTATAACTCCCCCCTGAAAATGACTACCTGAACAAGAAACCTTACTAAGCAGAAGCCCAGGAGAGCAATAAGAGAAAATCAGGGGGGTCTTTTTCATCAAGGGACTTTCATGTGGAAGTGTGTGTTGTTTTCGTTTTTACATTTGTAAAATTCCCAAATTTAGTTCTTCAAGTGAAAAATTAAGCTAAAAATTGCTAAGGATGCATAGCGGGAGGCAGAAGGGAAGGGAAAGTAAAAAAAGCTCTATGGAGGTGTAAGTATAATAAAAACTTGGCTGTACATTTTGAGCCCAAGGCCTGAACTGTTTATTTTAGTACAAATTCTTGAATTCAGCTTAATTAAGTTTGCATAGCTAGTAAACAATTGTATAGATCTTTTTTACTTCTGCAGTGCTTTGCAGAACTTCTCAAAGTACTTTCTGATGGTTTGGTTATTCAGCTTCATAATATTCCTGAACTGTTACCTGATCTTACATAAAGTTTTTATTTCAGTTATTGAGTTAAGAAACTCCACAATTACACTTCTGTAAATTATTAAAGCAGGTAAAGTGTATACCTTGTAGCCTTCCCTTTAACTCTTTCTTCCAACAGTTTCCTAATTTACTTTAATGGTTCTCTGGTATGTAGCGTTTAGACTGTGTCTTAGTTTTTTACTCCAGCAGGCTTCATGCCTTTTTCTTAAAGTCAGATGGATCCTGATCCGCTAACACTGCTGCAGTTCAAGCATTTTTGTAAAGAATACTTGAATTCTCACAATTTTAACATTTACACCTTACCCTGGTTTCTGATCTTCTGGGTCATGTTCTCACTATTCTTGGTAACAGTTCAGGTAGGACTGGTATTTCCATCCAAGTCCATCTTGTGGCCTCTGTTGTTTTCAACCATGCTGTACACCTGGCCCTGAGCAAAGCTCCTGTGCCAGCACATGGATAATCAGAGTGTGTGAGCTGGGTTTGGGTGAGCCATACAGACATGGCTCTAAGTCCTGAAGTCCTTTCAGAGTATTATTCTTAATGAGGAAAGGTCTCATTGGCTCTTTCTGGGTCAAACGTCTCTCTTCAGCAGAATGAGCTACCTATTGCATAAAAACTGCATAAAATGTGAGGATCTTAACTCTCACCTCATCCTACATTATTTTCACACTGCAGACCTTATTCTTCATTCTTCTGTAGCCTTTTTTTGCCATATAAATGTACTATTAAGTCAGCAGATCTCCCCAGTTGGAAGTACTCATGTCATGAGGCTCTGATTTATGCCTGGGTCAGAGAGACTCTGTAATCCTCAGAATTTGGCCTGGAAGAGAGGAGTTACAGACCCATCTCCTTTTTATCTTCTCTGTTCCTATGGTGAATGCTATTCTGTCTGGACAAGGAATCAGTGCTATTCATTGCTATGGATGCTATTCAAAAGAGGAAGAGGCCCTAAGAAATGCATTTTTTACAGTGTTTATGTTTCTTTGTGTACTTGATGTAGGCCTCAGATTTACTTATAAAGCACCAACCCACCTTTTCATTGTTTCCCTTGCTTCAGGCTTCCCTTTCTGCACACATAATTAGGTCTTAAATTTCCTGATGTGTTTGTTTTCGTAGTACGATAACATGTACTGACATTGTGTCACTCTGATATTGATTCGCATCAACAGTGCCACAAATGTTGTCATCATTCTGACATTGCAATATAATCTTTTAGACTTTTTTGAAGACATGTTTTTCCTTTAAAGCAAATTAAAACTCTTAGCAATGTTTCTGACAACATTTTCCTTCCCTATGTGTTCCACATTAGATTTTTTTGAGCATGAAGATCTGGTAAGAATACACACAACTCAGAAACCCACTTAAAAATGGAGAGCTCATGTCCGATGGAGCTTTCCCTTGCTCCTTCTTCAATTTTATCACAAGTCTTCTTGATTCATCTATATGTTAGACAGTGTGTTCTCAATTAGAGGTTTCAGGATTACATTATTATAAAATTCAGGATGTGCAGCTGACTAAAGTATAGCACTGATAACACAGGGAGCCAGAAGGCCCAGAGGTGCCTTACTTTATTAGTTTCTTTCATTGCATTGGCTTTGTCCCCTGCTACTCTGCTATGCCATTAACATGAAACTTTAACCTTGAGTAATTTGTGTAGAACAGAGCAATAGCTAGTTATGAATGTAAGAATGTATTTCATAATCACATCTGCCCTGCTTTCCAACAAAGCCATTTTACCCCTAGAAGGGTGGAAAAATGCTGAGGAATGCAGAATCATCATATTTTCCACTTCTGTTATGGATGTAAGAACTAAAGGAAAGGTGGCATGGCATCAGACATGCTTGTTCACAACAAAAAAAAAAAAAAGAAAAAAGTTAGCTCTGGGTGAATGCCACTAATCCAGACTAGTATTCTTCAGTTGATGTCACAGCTCCTTAGAGAGGATATGAAGAGCTACCAGAGGCACTGTGAAGCACTGAAAGTTTTATTACAAGTCTAAAGCAAAGAATATTTCATTCTCTTTTCTTCTGCACACTATTAGCTTTCACAGGCAAGTGTTCTCTGTCAACTTCTTGATTTGGTGATATAAAATTTTTAACTTTGTCTGTGATATAAGTTGACCTTTATTTTTACAAAAAATTATGAAGTTATTGGGAACTAGAATATGGGATATGGAGGTTTAGTCTCATTATATGCTAGAGGGAATTTGGTTACTGTGTATGCTTTTTCCCAAGGCCCTAAAGGACAGATAGGGTCATGATTGCTCCCAATTCATTACCTAGAGAAAATTGAACAATGTTAATATCTACAAGACCAGAAAGTAGACTCTATGGGTGGAGACTCCTAAGTTCCCTTCCTACTGTCCTGGAGCATCCTCTTTTGGGCTAGTGACTCATTTTTCCAAGTATCATAGCTCCAACAAGGAGAAGTGAGAATCACCTCCACCAAGTTATCCTGTGTACTAATGGAGTCAACTAAGAGGTAGATGCTCAGATCCAGAGACGCTGGATTATACCATGGTCTTAAATAACATTCTCTGCCCAAAATGCTTGAGGATGTTATCTGGACTCAAATCTCCAGAAAGAAATGAATCTAGCTTTCTAGACATAGGAGCTAGCATTCTAACTCTACTACTTGATCAGTTTTGTGAGCCTATTCCTTCCTCCAGAACTTCTGGTGTGATTTGAATTGTCAGATAATTTGAAAATGATTGAAACTGTCTTCCTTCTCAATGAGTTCAGTATTTATTGACAAGAATTAATAAAACAAAATGAAAGAAAATTTACTGTACTGTAGTTGTGAAGCATAAAAGGGACAAACATTAAGCCACTTGCTTTCTAAAACTGTTTTATAAGATGTAGCATTTTGAGTGTTAAGTCTGGCAAACAATCTGAAATCCAGTCCAAACTGTTGCAACAATCTTGTCAACTGACTTAAATGCTTTGGCATGCTCAAAGAACCCCATTCGTTTCAAAAAATTTAATGTACAACTGTGTGGCAGGAAGGAAAGACAACTTGCTCCTGTTTCTTTTGAACAAGGGAGCAGGAGGCAGGACTTAAGTTGGTCCATTTAGGTTGTTATAGAAGTCAAAGACTTCTATAAAACAGGTAGGAAAGAATAAATCCAATTGCAATTAATAGCTTATTTAAATGCAGCAGATTTTTCTCGGCTTAAATAGCTCAAAACCTTCTCAAATGTTTTTATGTAACATAATGTCACATTTTGTTAGACTGGAGGCTATGTGAAGTGAATGCCAAGATCCTGATTGTGGGAGTTAACTACTGTGGAAGTGATTTGTCTACTTCTCATATCTGTTTTGTGGCTAAATTCATGTGTGAGTTGAAATGCGGGTGAGTTAGAGCAGCCAAGGGTAATCCCTAAAAAGAGAAAATTTGATTGTATGTTTGCTGGCAGTTCTTTGTAAATTTTCAGCATTTAGTGTGATGTCACATCTCATGACACAGAGCAACACATTAGATTATTTGAGCTACTGAGGAAGGCCAGCTGTACTGGCAGTTGCTTAGACTAACTATAACTTTTCCAGATCTGACTATCTCATCACAATATGGATGATCACAGAAATGTTTGAAGGAGCCAGCCTACCTCCAACAAAACACTTCAGCTGAATTTTTGAAGGAAACCGTATGATAGGAACTATAAGCTTAATTACTGAAAATGTTCAGAGTAAAGACATACAAGAGAAAATACATTACATGAAAGATGCAAAGTTTGATTGTTCATTTCTAGGTTCTCAGACAACTAAGCAGTTGCTTAAAGAGGCAGAAACCCTTAGTCCCACATTTCATCACTTACTTATCCTTTAGTTATTTAGACTGTCAAAGAATTCATTGATATAGCTCTTCTTCCATTTCCAACAATTCTTTTTTTTTAAAAAAATTGTGCTTTTTATAAATGAAATATGAAATTTTGACTTACTTTTGACTCCTTAGTTTAGGTGTTGATACTGGATAAAGAGACCAAGCTGAAAAACATTTTGTTCCAGTGCAGCCTTATATTCTCCAGCTAGAAATAGATTCTATTTATTATAAGCATATTACCATAATATAAAGATGTGTTATTGTTATTATTATTATTATGACAAGCTGTTGCTCAGTGAAGTGCCAGACTGAGTTTCAGCAACCCAAGATGTCATCATGCTTAGGAGAGCCAAGGACAGATATTCAGATGCACATGGCTTCTATCTTGACACATGAACACAGGGTCACTGGCAGCCACATTCCTACAAAGTGTTGGGATGTGCTAATTGATAGCAGCCAGAAGCAGTCCAATTTTTGCTAGCAGGGAAATGAGAACAAGCTGTCATTACAGTCTTCAAATGTTTATACTGTTAGATAACTTTAATGGCTGAAGCGGCTTGCTTTCTTCCAGGGTTTGGAGGTGCATATTTATAACTTCAACTAGTAATTACAGCTAGTTCTTACTGTAAACACACTCCACAACCCCCCCAGACTGAGCTGCCACAGAAGGACAAGTGAAACAAAAATTGCAAGCAACATATTGGTGATTGAATAGGATTATCACCCAAATATTAGCTGCTTAGACAAGATACAGTGACACTCTACAGATGGAATGTCTGTGCAAAAAAGGGTGCTTTCAAAAGTATATTTCAGTATGTCTGCAGTAGTTTATCAAAGTGAATATTGTGGCAAAAGAAAGATAGGAATGTTTAAAAGGGATCAAAATGTTATTAGCTACTAAAGAAAAAAAGGATAAATATTAAATCAAAATCTGCTGGTTTATTACTAGTAGCAGCTCAGTTTCTCCTGTGTAATGGAGTATGAAGCAGCTGCAACTGCTGGTTACTACTGTTTGTACTAGCCAGGGAACAGCTAACAACCTCTAATTTCAGGCATCAGCTTAGCTCCTGTGTGATGGGCAAAAAATGAATTGAGTTGTTCCCAATAATTTCATCTGCTTCTCTTTTCCTTACTCCCTAAGAGAGAAGTTGCTGCTATCAATCAAAGGTAGTAGCTGTTCCCTTCTTTGGGGATGGGCATAGTACAAAGGCAATGAAACCCAGAAAAGGTCAAGCTTGCAGGAAGCTTGTGAAAAGCTGACTTATAATCAACAGGCTCCTTTAGTGGGCATGTCAGATCACCTGTGTTTCAGAGCATGCTCTCAATTGGCCCTTAGAGAGTATGCTTCCCCTCTGCAGGGACTAGTCTAGGAGATTTGCTTTCTTAGGTTAAAGAAAGCCTTTTTAAATATCCCCACCTCACACCACCAATGGGTTAACTATTGTGACTCTCTGATTAATGTTTTATTTTATTTTTTAAGCATCTTGAGGAAAGACCAGTTTTCTTCTGAAAACAGGGGTTTGATTCTTTCCCAGGCAGAAACAACTTTGAAAGCACAAGACTGATACAAACATCTTAGTAGGCTGAAAAGAAGCAAGTCTCTGGGCTCCATTTCTTCAGCAAGCTGCCTTGCACTGTGGGTGATGAGCTGATGCAGAGATGGCTGAACTACTACAAGGCTTTCTTTCACACTAATGATGCAGTAAGAACCCTTGGCTGGATGCTCGTTAGTCAAATATTCCATGCTCTTTTACTGATCTCCTGTGTGCTCTGTTGCATCTTACATGTGAAGGGCTGTTACTTTAATAAATGAGTGGCAATTACGGTGTGCTAGATCAATAGTGATACTGTTATCTGTGTTGGAAAACACATAAACTCAGAGATTCAATGGTAGTTGGGCTCCCAAAGGTGCAGAGAGTGGGCAGTAAGATCTTAAAAATTCTCTCTGCAGGTTAGATGCTTACCTTAAAAGCACAACTACTAGTTATGTTAGGAAGTAACATTTTTGTTTGTTTGGTTGGTTGGGTTTTTTGCATTGTTAGGTACCAACTCTTCAGGAAACCTCGCTGTAATGCTCAGAAGTAGTGTCACAGTAGAAATATTAAGAATAAAGTTTTCTCTAGTTTTTTTTTTTTTCTTGCAGTTGGTACAAGAGTGCTTGTTGTTGTTGGGGGCAGGGGGAATTTTGGCACAGAAGGAAAACACACTTAATTAGACAGGGCATCTGAAAACTGGAAAGGGAAGAACTTTTCTACATGAGCAAACAGTGTCTAAATTTGCAAATTCTTCATTGCAGAACTTGCATTCTAAAAAGCTAAATATATTATTTAAATAGCAAGGTCTCTTCCTGAACAGTTAAACCAACACAGGTGAGAAATTTACCTTTTATTGAGGTTTAAGTGCTGTATGTGTTCCAAAACAGAATGCTTACTAACAGTAGCAATGCTGAATATCAAATATTTGTAAGTAAACCCCATATTTTTCAAATACATCATTTACTCATTTTAAGAAAAGTATTCTTGCTTTTATATCTCTTAGATTTAAGCAAGTGTTTGTTTTCTCTGTAAAGCCATGATTAAAGAAGGTCTTTGGAAAAAAATCTAACTTGAAGCTAGTAAAGAAACACATCATCTTCAGGGGGATTGCAGCCTGCCTCAATATGATGTGAACTGTTATGTAGCTATTAAAACTGAGGGCTCAGAACACTGGGGTGTAAGAAATGATGATGGCTGTGCCAGACAGATTGAGGTGGTTGATAGCATTTGTGTAAGGAATAGTTGATGACTTGGTGTCAATGTTTTTTTAGTTGCTTTAAACCTTACAGCTGCTTTCAATGCTGTTGCTTCTGAAGGACTGTAAGTGACTTAGTGGTATCTCTGATCAGAGTAAGATGAAATTCTTTTTTTCACTGACTTCTTTCTTCCTGTTAGAGAGATTTCAGCAGATAAGTGTGGGTAATTTTTTTTCTTCAAACTGCTTTCTAGTGTGGATACTGCTGGACACCAGTTTGGTTTTCACTTCTGTTCAACCAGAAAAGGGGCTATTTGGGAGTTAGCATAGGATCTAACTTTGGGGTCAAAAGAACTTGGGCAAGTATGAGCTAGAAGAATAAGTTTAAACTAGGTCAAACAACTTGCCTTCTGGATTTGCTTATTACTCTTTTTTGACTTTGTGTGGAGGGAGACCAGTTTGAACTTCAGGTGGATAAAAGTTAAAATGAATGAATCTCACCCTTAGGAAGGATGGGATCTGGTTGGTTTTAGCCTGTTGATAAAGAGCACATGTATGAATCTATATCTTCCACCCACAATGAATGACATAACACCTCAGTTTGCAAAGAAGAGCACAGCAGAGATACGAGTTTGTTGGCAGAGGCTCAATTCAGATTAACTGAGATTGTGATGGCAGGTTGGGAAAGTAGCCAGAGGAGACAGAGGAAGTAATCTTAGCTTCTCTGTAGGAAGAAATATATCTGCCATTAGTTAACAGTACCCACAGCTAAGATGTGGTTATAAACTCCCAGCTGCTATTTGACAATTATGTCACAGCAGAAACGCAGATAGCCTTGAATTACTGGTGTTTGGCTACGGAGCTGTGACCTTTTTTGTGGATACAGATGTTGTCAGTGGCATCCAAGTCCTATTCCCTTAAATATTAAATTATTGCTAAACATTTTAGATTTATAGAGGGAAGCTAACGGGGATTCTGGCAGTTTGCTTACGGGGAAAGCAACTTGATTGGAACATGGTTCCTCTCAGGTCTGTATAGGCTTCCTGTGGATCTTCAAGTGAATGCAAATTACAGTGGAGGAACAGCTCAGCTCTTGCTCTTTGCCATTACTGCTGCAGTTGGTATTTCTTTACACCACGGACTGAGACAGTATCAGGATTTGAAAATTCGGTGCCTCTGGTCTGACATTGTCAAAATTTGGTGATGTCCTCACCTTGATGAAAAAGTCTTTTCAGTAGTTTTGAGTATTGAAAGGTGATAAAGTGATAAAGGAGATGGGGAATGCTGGGAGCGAGTCAGCTTCCTGTGTAATTGAGTTTGGCACTATCTACATTTAAATATTTTTAATTCATAATTAGTTATGTAGGGTGATAAAGTCTATAAATGAGGGTATCTGTTGTTCTAAATACATGTGAATTTTATTTTAAATGAAACATTAAATCTGAATTTAAACCTAGATAATGGTTATTCTAAGTGTAAATGAAGTACTTGAGCTCTGTTCCCCATTGTGGAGAGGAGCCATTCTCAGACAAAAACTGAAAACTTCCAACTATCCTCAGCTGTTGCTATCAGATTCCTGGCAAAAGATTCTACATATATGTAGAAGATACAAACTTCTGCTGGCACAGTTTCTCAGATACCCTGCTGAATGTTGTTATGCAGATCTCACAGAAGTCAAGAAAGTTTGCCTGGATGGCAATAAGCGAATACTCCCTGGCAGATAGTAGCTGCATGCATGATCTGTGCATTTACAGGTAGGATGACATTGGGAAGCTTGCCATAGGAAACCTCTGGGTTGAGAGCCAGGAACTCTGCCACCAAAATAGTAATGTATAATGGTAACTGTTGACATTGAATGGTTGCTTTAGAAGAAGGGTAGCAGTTTTCATGTGACGGCAGTGGAAAACAGCAAAATACAGTCTTTCTGCTTTGTTCTCTTTTGCTCCCATGAAAGGAAAGCAGTTCAGATACAGCAGGTTATCAGTTCCCTCCTCCCTTCTGCTCTCCTATCCTTTTTCATAATACCTTTGAGACTAAAAGAAGTTTGAAAAAATTAAAGGAAGGTGAAGATGGAAAGGGATGCTGCATAGTGGTGTTTGGAACATTGTGCTTTACCTCATTACTGGAGGTACAATAGAGTTCAGGAACAGTATGGGGCTTCATTAGCTCGGGGAATACTGGTACTGGACTGTGGGGAGCTTTGTTGTTAGGTTATTCTCAAATGATATTTCTTTAGGTCCACAGATACTAAGCACCCTCAAATTGAAGCAGCTGGTAATGTGAAAAGTTTGGCAACATCATCTGAATTGTATATGAAGCACTGCCTCTGGTTAACAGCAGTAAAATGTTAATTTAGTCTTTGATAGAACATATTAACATGATAACTCACAAAACAGTTTTGGTATGCTAATTCTGAAATAAAAAATGTGTTCTGATTAATGCCTGTATCAATATGAAAACTACCGGATCCTGAAATGACAAAGCTGATCAAAGCTGCCAAAATTGCGTGGCAAATATATTAACAGCAGTAGAGGCTATTTTTTTTTTTTCTTTCTGTCAAAAACAGTGTGAAATTTAATTATAAGTGGAACCCATTTAAACACGTGAGTCTGCAAGATTAAACCTGTGTGTTCTGTCCTTACCTTAATTCAGATATTATTGGGTTTTGTTGGCATAGATTTCATAGCTAATATTTCTAATGAGCTGTCACAAGTGTTAAGCTCCTCTGAACTGACATTAAGGATTTTCTTAAGAACTTTGCTAGCCATAACTTGAAGAAATATTGCTTTGTTGTTTGATAAATCAAATTACTAGACCAAAATATTATTACCCCTTTACAGTATGGATGATTCACCGGACTTGCAAGGTGAAAAAATGTGTTGGCTGGAGTGTGCAGAAGACCCCCATACAGCAGTGTGTTAGGCATCTCATTCTGGCCTTTTCCTTGTCTTGTTCACAGTATTTTTTTTCTTCTTCTATATCCAAAATCATGCCTCATGGTTTACAGAATGCACATGGAAAATCAATCTCTACCTTGAAAAACTTAGTATCTGATAGCAGCAATTAGGGCAAGAACGGTGAGGCACAGTAGAAAGACAGGTACAAATTGAAGCACCATAGGAAGATTAAATACTTTACATTTAATTTCTTAATATTAGAGACAAATGTGAGGGTTTTTTTCAGATATTTCTAAGACTGTAGACTACTCAAAATTAAGCCTAAGGTGTACAATATATTATACTGACTTGTAAAGAGATATGCACAGACATGGAGAGCTTAAGGCCTGGTGCAGAGAAAATTCTGCTTCAAGGCAGCACTTGAGAAAACGTTTGTTTCAGCAGTGTCTGTGGGTCTTGGCTAAACAATTCTGGTTGTGTATGTGCTCTCCTGAATGGACTTTTGGGGTATTGCTTTAAGTAGCATAATGATGATTGTACCAATCACAAAGCCCTGAGGCTCCCATTCAGGCTTTCCAAAAAACTATGTCACACTGCATCCTTACAATGTTAAGATCATTTCTTGTAATTTACTTGGAAGAATGCTTGATAAATCTTATTAATGATGTGCTAACACATTTGCATGCAATTAATTATATGCTGTATAATTACAGTATAGAATATAAAAGTATAACAGTGTAAAGTACAGTAATATAATTACATAGCAGCTTATTCAAGCCCCAAGTCAGTAGGAAGTCTGGCATTGATTTCAGTGAAGTAGGAAGAAAATGAGAATATTTCTGTATTCTCATGGTGCGGTGCTCTCAGGAGGGAGGATGGTTTCAATTAATCTGCCAAGTCAGACCAGCAATTAAAACACACGTGTCTCCCCTCCCATGCTCTAAAGAAGGGGGTCTCTCTGTCTGAATGGGCATTTAGGAAGTCCATAAAAATGAAGCTGAACAGCTTGGAAAAACCTCCTGTGCTGCATGAGAGCACAGGAGGTTTATCCATGGAGAGATGGATTCAGATGTCCTTAGCTGCAAGTTGGGCTGAGAGTCCCCACACAATGGTCTTGTGAGTGATTGATTAATGATATTCAATAGTAGAATTGCTCCACCAGGAAACCTCTGTCTTCTGTAATTTTATAGTTATGTCAAAACTAAAGTGTTTCAGAAAGACGTGAGGGTTTGGCCCCCTCTTTTTTTTTTTTTTTTTTTTTTTTTTTCCTCTCCTGAGTTAGACAATTTCACTCAGCTAAAAAAAATCTTGCTTATATGTAATGTAACTCACCTTTCTCAGTAGAAGCAAGTATTCAGCAGGAGGACAGTTTGAAGCTGTCACCCCTACTCCTGAAGGAATTTCCAGGACTCCTGATATTATTGCAAGCAGGAGGAATATCAGTAGCATTTGAGACTGTGAGCTCTGGTTTCCAAGCAAATGTTCTTGCTTTGCTTCTTGGGGCAACAAAAGTGGATCTATCTCTCCAGGTGTCATGGTTTAACCCCAGCCAGCAACTAAGTATCACACAGCCACTTGCTCACTCCCTCCTGGTGGGATGGGAGAGTGAATTAGAAGGGTAAAAGTGAGAAAACTTGCAGGTTGAGATAAAAACAGTTTAATAAGTAAAGCAAAAGCTGTGCACACAAACAAAGCAAAACAAGGAGTTCATTCACCACTTCCCATCAGCAGTGAGGTGCTCAGCCATCTCCAAGAATGCAGGGCTCTATCACACATAACAGTTACTTGGGAAGACAAACAGCATCACTCCGAACGTTCCTCTTCCCCCAGCTTTATATGCTGAACATGACATCATATGGCATGGAATATCCCTTTGGTCAGTTGGGGTCAGCTGTGTCCCTTCCCAACCTCTTGTGCATCCTCAGCCTGCTTGCAGGCGGGGTGGTGTGAGAAGCAGAAAAGGCCTTGACTCTGTGGAAGCACTGCTCAACAATAACTAAAACATCCCTGAATTATCAACGGTTTCCAGCACAAATCCAAACCATAGCCCCATAATAGCTACTATGAGGAAAATTAACTCTACCCCAGTCAAAACCATCATACTAGTAAAAGGAAGGGGTGCTATCAGTGGCTTCCTTTTCCCCGTGGGTAGGAGATGGATAATGAAGGGGCCTACCCTTTGGAAAAAACAGTCCCTTGATTACTGCTGCTATCTGGTGCCAGAGGGAGAGACAGCCATGTCTCATACAGGGTGCAACTTTTCTCTCCCCTTCTTTATCTTACCTTTTCTTCATCTTACCTAGAGATTGTATGGATGGGGAAGATGAAGGGTGTGAGAAGGAAAATAAGAAATTAATAAGGAAGTGACAAAATATGCAGAAAAGTGATCAGAAGTTGGATTCTAGGAAGACAAAAAGAAACAATGGAGAAAGAAAGGAGAAACAAATCAGGGAATGAAGCTGGAAATGATGCACAAGTCAAGAGGGAGGGAGATAAGGACAAGGGAAAATAAGACAGCAACAGAAAAAGTACAAGGAGAAAAGGAAAAGAATCATTGTATCAAAACTTGTCACTTTCCTAGACCTGGGGGAGGGACAAATAGTACTGTGGAGTAATAAGGGGGAGAGATGAAATACGAAGAGAAGAACATAATAAAAGAAGAGAGAGCTTAAGTTGAAACTGTTCCTTTTGTAGAACAAAATTACCAAGGGAAGCAAATAATTATATCTTTCAGTACCTTTAGTCATACATTAAAAAAACCTTCATTTTTCTTTTAAAGATATGACACTTTTTTTTTTAAATTCAAAAGTATCCCAAAGTTAAAAACTAATATTGTAATTCTTCTTGGCATGATTTCAGAGCTCAAAAAAACCCCAAAGAGTTACTAGCACTCCTAATTTTCTTTCTCCATCTTCCTTTCTTTTTTATTTTAATTTGTAGTAATGACATGAACAACGGTTATTCAGAAAAGCTTCCTGGCCCATTTCGCTCAGCCTTGACACGGGAAAACTCCCTTTGGTGTAGGATGTAGGCTGCAGTTTCAATTTATTTCTTTATTTAGTGTCTCTGCTGGATTGTCAATGTGGATTCCATTAGCAAAAGCTGTAGTGGCATCAAAATTGTCTTTCCTCTTCACCCCTGTTTCCAGTTCATTTTACATGTCACTTCTTGCAGTGTATGAAATTGAGCTATTAATAAATACCTGTTGAGCAAGGCTTCTTTCAGTATCCTACTTACAGAGAAGTATTCAGTCCATTTTACAAACCATAAGTAACTGAAACACCAGAGACATTCCTGTTTAGTTTTGAGTTTGGATCAGCCTTTACGAAGACCAAGCAGTCCTCTGAATACCAAGATGTCTTGTGGGAGCAGAGATGGGGATAGGAGGGGAGTCAGGGTAGATCCTGCACTCTGGGGATCTCGGCCCAGGAGAGGCTGCCCCATGGGGGCAGCTCAGGATGCTCCCTTTACACTCTGGAGCAGCAACCTCTGTGTAGGACTGTGAGTGAAGATGACTACTCTCTCCTCTCCCTCTTCCCAGCCTCCAGACTAACTGTCAGGGCATGGTGAGCATTGAGCGCTCCTGAAGGCGGACAAGCTGGGATCTGAAGTGGACCCTCACTAACGGCTGCTGCCCCACAGAGTCTGACCATGGTGAGAAGAGCTCGGAGCTGTGACAGTGTCCATCAACAGCCCCTGACATGGAAAATGGTGAATCAAGACCAGGGACTATCCAGGGGCTCCTGGCAGGAGCTAGTGCAGATGGGGCCAAAGAGACCAGAGACAAGGCTGCAGTGTATGACTGAGGTGCCCATCCAGCAGACAGGCTGCACACAGTGGAGGTCCGTGTGCATCCAGGAGATAAGACTGGAGATGGGCACTGTTGTGGCATCACTGGGACAGGGACTGATGGCCCCAGGAGGCTGCAATGGGGTCCTGGGCAGTGGGCAGGATGGGGGAAGCACAAGCAGGCCAGGCAGGGACAGCCAGGCCTGGGTGTGCCCAGGTTTGGGACCTGGCTGATGATGCAATTGAGTTTGATTGAATTTAAAGCAGACCATTTTCAGCATGCTGTAAATTAAGACAAGTGGTGATGATGTCTTCTTATTTCAATTCCTGCCACACCCAATTTCATTTCTTTTCTGTCATGTGGTTGCTAGAAGTCCATGTAGATTCTTAGATGCGGAAGATCATATGTAGAAGACAGAAAAACATCTTTTCCTTTTGTTCATATTATTGTTTACTAGAATTGTGGATCACGCAAATCATATCGTCATTCATTTTCTGGTTTTATTTACTTTTTTTCTTTTAAATTGATTGGTTGTTTGTTTGTGTCTGGTTTTTGTGGTGTTTTTTGTTTGTTTTGTTTTTTTTTTTATGTCCAAGAATGCATTCATTAACTGCAAAATGGATGGATATAAACAGAATTAGGCTGATTTAGGTCATTTGTGCTAAATGGTTTCAATAAAATTCAAGGAAATCCATAGTTTCCCTTAGACATTTGTACAAATTTTAGCCAATTTAGCAGCCTCTCATTATTGCTGCTATTGTTGTTAGAGCTGCTTCCTGAAGCTGCAACTTACTCCAAATCACAAAACCAGAAACACCACCTACAAACAGCTGCTGCATGTGCTTACTTCCTTCCTAAAATTATTTGCTCACTTTGTTACTGGTCTAAGAGCTAAATAGTGCCACCAAAAAACATATCCATGATAAAATATACTAAATTAATGGGTTCTTGCCAATAGTATCCAAACTTGTCAGTGTGACAGGGTTGTCAGCTGTATTGTTCATACAATCAGTCCCAGTGACCGGTATCAACTATTTTCTTAATGTAGACACATCTAAGAAATTTAAGTCTTAAGCCTGAAGCAGGATTCCTTCATTTATCCATCAAAATTCTGAACTGATGAATTGATCTATGTGAAACTGACGATAAATATACTGGAAGATTTAACTGTCCCTATAATCTGGAGTGTATTTCTCTTGTCAGCTAAATTAATTACTTTTTTCCCAGAACTAATTGTGTATGGATAATAAGGAATCAATGTACTCTTAATTCTCAAACTTCTACTAGTCTTTGGGATTGTCTCTTTCACTTCTAAAGAATCTACTAGTTTCATACAATCTGTGTCACTGTTTAGTTTCAGGTATCTCCTATGACATGAAGAATAAGCAAATAAGATCACCTTCCAAATATTGCAATATGCTGATGTTCAAATAACTGGTGAAACAGCTTATGCTAGGAGGATCCTGCTCCTCTGTACAAGTGTTTAGCCTCTTTGGTCTTACTATACTTGCTTCTGTCCTGGGCAAGACAAGCAGTAGGCTGCCATGTGCCTTGTCCTGTGGGGGTATGAATCTCTGAATGGCTAGTGGTGATACATTGAGACCTGTGAAAAATTTATTACAAGCTAATGAGCATATATGTTGCTCACAAAGGCAATTTTTGAGTGGGTAGAGTCCTACAGGTGAACCAGTGGATCTACTTAGCATAGTAGAAGAAAGGTATAGGGTTTTGGACTTGTGTGAAAAAAAGTCAAACCACCAAACTTCCTCATCATTTTCTGGAGATGGCCTGTCTACCTTTTTCCACATAGTCATGTAACTCTACTGCTCTCTTCAAATCTCTCAAAGATAAAACCAAAACAGTCTTCAGTTTTTAAAGTTGCCTAGTTAACATCTTAGAAGAAAAAATCAGTAGATGGATTGTCTCAAAAATGTCTTCTATTGTTATTTATCTGCTTGCTTTGCAACTGTTATATCTCCCTAAGGCTGCAAAGCCAGTGATGCAAAAAAGGCTTGACTGGGCTTCTACTGAGCTGCATCAATGTGAGATGGAAGAAAGCAGTGACACGAGCTTACCCTCAGACTAGAAATAATTATATCAACTCTTTGCAGCACCAGATAGAGCACAAATGCTGAAGTGGCTAAACTTTGTTGATGTTCTCCTGGACATTTGCAAATAATTGTTTGTTTTCATTGCTGATCTGTCCTTAATGGACCGTGGCAGTGCAAAACTATATTTTTTTCCCTCTATGACCTCTCTATAAAAACTCACAGGAAAGATGAACTATATAGCAAGATCCCTAGTGGGATGAGTTGCCTTCATAGTATCTGAGTGAACAAGTGTTATTCAAGACGTGTTGCAAAATCTCTGTTTTCTGCCTAAAAGCAGCTGACAGATTAAAGGAGGAATGTTTCCAGCTGCAGATGTATTTTATAGTAAGCAGACACTGTTATTCCTTTATCTATTTTGTTAAGAAGTGAAAAGGAGAAGACAAGAAAAAGCATGGTGGATTCTAGTGCGTGTGAAAGTAAATGAGGGACAATGGCAAACTAAAGTAAAATATAATGGTTTTAAATTCATTCTTGTGGAGTGTCCAGTGAAAAACTTTGATGTGATATCACTGGGACATAGTCATTCAGCACAGGATTCAGAATCAACTAAGTGAGCAAGTAACAATAAATCTCTCGCAGCACTTACTTTAGATTGATGTGATTCAGACCACTGGCTTACAGCTTGAGTTTTATCCTGATCCCCCACTATTAGGGTCACAGCATTTCACCTCATAGTACCAGTCCCTATAACTGCCACTTCTGTATGAAAAAGAAAGTTAAATCATGGCTCTGATGACAAGAAAGAGTTAAATGGCTAATACTGTGGCCAACATGCTGTTCTCCGTTTCTAGTTGCCTAAACTTCATTTCAAGCATCTGCTCCCTGGCATTCACTCAATTCCAAACATTATTATGCTGATAGCTGTTTGTCAATGCACAAAGGGAGGGATTATAAAACACAGTTTGAAAAAATAAAATAAGGAAAATTATGAATAAACAAATTCATACATAAACTGGAACATCAAGACACTCCTTGGAGGGAAGGAGGTTAGGGAAATAGAAATAGTTCCAATTTTCTCTAGAGCTGTAAATTAGTTGTGCGTATATATACTTACTAAGCAAGATTTTTTTCCACTTTATTTTTGACACTTTAGTCCTATTCTCTGCCCAATTATTGTTTTAAAGATAAATATTCATTGATGATGTGCAATGACACCATAAAAATGTGCATTCTGCTTTGCAAAAATTCTATTTTTTGCCCAACTACTCAAATATGAACAAAATAATTGTCTGATCGGCACTTTGGGTCCTCTTTCTCTGAAACAGTGGCTTATTTGAGATTAATTATAGATTAAAAAAATATTACCCCACAGTTCTGACTGTTGACAAGGGACTTTTCTAAAGTGACTGTGTGAGGTATGTGGATGAATTAATGGAATGATCATATCTGCCTTCCCAATACATTCTTTCAGTCCAGCTTTACCATTTCTTTTTTTTTTTTTTTTTTTAAATTTTTTTATTTTTCCCAGAAAATGGAGGCCCCATGGTACAGAGCAGTAGTGCTTGTTGTATTGCTAGGGGATGGACAAAAGAAATGTGTTTTGGTGAATCAGTGTAGGAATGTTCTTAATATTTTTCCCTTGAATGCACCTTTCCTATGTTGTTGACAGAGAAGAGAGGGATTGTAGCCCTTTCTGTTTTCTTTTAAAAAACTGAAGCTTTTAAACAAATATCTCTGACGACTTTACTCAGCATGGTTTATTTGGCGTATCTTCTCTGATAAGTTATTCTTACTTCAGAGACCATCAGAAAACAAAGGAATCATGAAGTGATCAATCTCTAGGGGATTCAAATGTGCTGTTCTGTTTCTTAAAACTTGTTTTCCTGAGCTGGAGTTGAGCAAGGATGGTCTTTCCACAGGCCATGAAGAAACAGCTGGGTTTGAGGATCTAAGATGATGCTTACTATTGGGTAACACAGCTTCTGACATTAGTAATTGTGTGGTGAAGTGCACATATTTGAATAAATTACCTTGACATTTTAGGACACAGGATGCAGAAGGACAAGGTCAGCTAAAAGCCCTGTTTCTTCTGCACAGAACTAGCACTTCAGTTTCTTTTGTGCGCAATGTGTGCGGGGTTTTGTTGATGAATGTATTGCTTTTTTGTTTTCTTTTTAGAGCCAGTTAAAGCACAGACTGGAGGTAAATGTAGAATTTGCTCTCATGCAAACTTTCTAGGAGGGATAAGTATGATAAGATATGCAAAGAACAATTTTAATTGGAGATCAACTCTCAGTTGGGTGGAAGGGTAACTCATTTTTACTTTTCTAGTAAAACTGCTGTTGCCCATCATGCAATAAGATTGAAGCAGTATTGAAAAATAAATATCAAATAGGATGTACTGGATTATACTGTGGTCTCAGCCTTGTCTGACTGCAGTCAGAGTAATTTTAGGACCAGAAGTCACCTACTATAGATTTTTAATGGTGAAATGCTTGATTTTGGTATCAAAGTTATAACAGCCTTCGAAGAAATCATTTAGTCCATGTGCATACTTTGAGGCAGAATTGCACACACTTACATGGTTTTTGGCAGATGTTGACAAAATTGCTTGTAAATCTGTGGTACAAAGCCCTTCTGAAAAACCTATTCTGATGTTTAATCTGTTTTATACTTGGACAGTTTCTCCTTATGTCTATCTGAGTTTTAGATTAGACCCACAACTTGTTTCATAACCCCATGCATGTAGACATTGGTACATCTCTGTCCTATTTATAATAACCCTTTGCATATTATCTCTTTCCCAGTCTTCTATTTTTTTTCTTTATTTTTAGAGGTGTCTTTCAGTTGTTTTTTTTTTAACTTTCCCACATAGATCACATTTTCTAAGACCTTTAATCTTGCAATTTACTAATTTCTCCAATTTTTCTGGATACGATCTTTCATTAGAAGCCTTAGCAGTGTTGAGTGAAAAGGTGTAATTCCTTCCCTTTTGTTGTGCACACAAATGCTCTTAAAATGACATTTGTCGTCTTTTCAACAACACACATTTTTGTGATGTGTGCATCCCACTGCAAGTGTCAGAATTTTTTCTGCAGTGCAGCTTTCAAGATAGCTATTGCCTAACATAAATTCTCAAATAAGACTTTTTTCCCTTCTTAAATGTAGTTCTTTAATCCTGTAATGATGGAATTTTATAGTATTTATAATTCCTTCAATTTATCAAAATAATTTGAATTCTTATCTTGCTTCCAAAATCTTTGCTTTCTAGTTTGATGCCATGCCCAATTTTAAGATATATGCTTTTCTGTTCTGTTGTTTATATCACTGTCATAAATAATAATTGGATAATAAATATAGAATAAGTGAGACCACTGTGTTAGCTAAAATGCTCTCTCTACTTTGAGACTAAACTCAATAACTGTTTTTCAAGTATTTTTTTAATCTAATTACACATTTCCAGTAATTTTCCCAGTCTGCTTATAGGATAACTACATCAAACTATATCATAAGCATTAGTAAAATCAAAATAGATTGCATCTACTTTCCCCCTGTGTCTTCTAGGAAATGTCCTATTAAGAGGAAACAAGATTGTTTTGGTTAAAACCTGGTTTTGACTAACAAATGTTGGCTCTTTATTATTACTTGATTTTTCTTGTATTCTTGAGGTTCTTTCAAATTGATTAATAATGTAGTGCCTAATATTCTTCCAGGCATCAATGTTACATGTCCTATTAGGCCTATACCCCCTTTAATCTTTATACTCACTACCCCTTCCTTTCCCCCCTAATGGACACTAGTTATTTCCCCTTTTTCAGTCCACTGAGTCCTCACAAGTCATGCAAGAAAACTGCCTAAACTAGTTGCCTTAAGTGAAGCTCATCAGGGAATAATAACTTTAAAGTTCTAATTTATCTTATCTTATTATTGTTAGCCTGTTTTTTTCCCTAATATGGCCTGTTTTCTTCATCCCTTGTTATAAATATTAACCATGTTAAGTGGCTGATCTCAATTAACCTATTTACACAGAATAAAGCAACCAAACTGAAGCAATAAAACTTTGGCTTTCTCTGTCACCTGCAACCTTCTTTTAAATAACAAGCCCTTCTTTCTTCCATCACGTTATTACATCTAATGCATTTCAGAGCATTTCCTGATTGCCTTTTATGTTTTCTTCCAGCTGTATATCATTTTGTGCCATAGGGTTCTACGTCTTTCTCTCCATCATGTGCTATTCTTCTATGCTGGTTTTTGGCAATATGTCCTTGTTCCATTGTGTACAATTTCTCCCCCTCTCCCACCCCCCAGTTCAGCTCCTGATCACTGAAGAGCTCCTGCTGGAGTTGGTGTCTTACTACATCCATCAGCTCTTCTGTGTAATGGTTGTCATCAGACTTTGCAGCCTCATTATAATCAGCTACTCTCCTGCACTATCACAAAGGTACAAAAGCTATTATTAAAACAAATGTGAGGAAATATTGCATAAACTATAAGTCAGTAATTCCCCAAGCAGTATCAGAAAATTATTTAAAATGATCACTCTTAGTTGTATATAAAAACATCTAGTAGAATATATTCTAGACACACAACAGTATAGCTTCCATAAAATAAAGTAGTATCTTTATAATCAGTAAACAGTGGTTGATATTAATTTTCATGAATGGCTCAAGCCTTGCAATGTACATACTCGATGTAATGGAAAAAGCTAAGAACTCAATAAAAGACAAGAGATGCGCATTAAAAATAGTCTCTGAACATCTTTCACAGAGATTATGAGACAGAGCCTAACTCAGGTGGTCCTGTGGGGCAGTTTAATTTACATTTTCACATGAGAATCTTTGAAATCTCAACTGGTTGTGTCTGAACAAGCAGCTCCCTCAGCTGTCACTGGCAAACAAAACCTTTTTTTGAAATTCATGTGGAAGTATTGCAACCCAAGAACAAATGCATGTTGGAAAAAGAAGCAATTGAGTTTTTTCAATACAAATTCAGTGCTGAAATGTGGTGGAAAATTTTATATTTGTGTGATTAAAATAAAGCAAATAGCCAAAATAAGAAGTGCCTTAGGTCTTGATGGAAAGAAACCCAGATTACAGGTGAACAAAACCCAAATCTTGGCTACCATTTAAAGGAAGGTAAGGTAGATTCTACTTCCAGATCAGAAAAAAGATCCTAAATCATATATATTTTAATTTATAAATGCCAATATTGTCATATTTGATCAGAAAAATTGTCTTATCATTGCCTGACACTTGGCGGTGTTGAGGGAAAATGTGTGGAAAGATTAGGTGACTGATGCTTGTTCAGTGCAAAGTAAAAATCACATTAATTTGGCCTATTTAACTCTGTTTATTAACACCCTGTGTGCATCAATTCTCAATTTTGAGTTCAGTAAGTAACTTCTAACTCATGCTGGTTTTGATTGATTGCTTTGGTTTCTCGGCTTATCAGTTGCCGATCAAGATTCAGAAGAGAGCAACAAATTACAGAAAATCCACTATTACTTTTAAAATATCTTTTTAAAAAACAGTCTCAGAGTGTGTATCAGTCTAAAAATGTCTTACCATACCTCAGTCCACAGTGCAACAATAGCTCCTGAATAAATACCAGAATTAGTTCAAATGCTGAACAAGCCAAGAAAAAGACGAATGAAGAAGACCTTTAGACAAAAGGAAAGAGTTGCAGTCTGACTGCAATGCAAAGAGCTGGTGAAAAATTTGGGGTTGTCTTCTGGTACTGCTGTTCCTGAGCAGAACTGGTTGCCATACCACGTAGGACCACCAGAGGTTTTATTTTCTATACTGGAAAATTCTGATGGTTTTGCTGATTACTAGGTTTGAATTACTATGAACTCTCAACTGCTTCAGAGGCCCAGGGGCATCACTCCACTCTCTGTAGCTGGCCAGTGAATGCCTTCAATGCCTGGTGATTCTCATTTTGTATTACATCAACCCACTTCCCCCAGTTGTCTCATTTTCTTGGCTCAGTGGCCAGCCACTGCAATAATTGCTATAGTTCTGCCAAGGCAGAAGAAGCAAGACTTCAGTCCCTTTTTATAACTGGTAGAAGAATTACACCAACTCTGCAGCATCTGTTCTTGTAGCCATTTTCAGAAGAGAAATTGATAAACACGGAGAAACAGAGCATGGATGTTACAAGAGGGACTAGCAGAAATTTAAAGATGCAAAAAGGAAATTTGCAGGAAGAGAAGATTCTGCTTTAAATGTGAAAGCTTGACTGGTAGGTGTCAACCCACAATGCACTGTAGGTGCATTTCACAAAGAATCAGCTGTTCAGCACTGATGTAGTGCAGGCTGGTACAGTATAGTGTACCTTCTGTGACAGTACTCCTTATGGTATGCCCATAGCACACCAACCACAGGTGTTTGTAACTTTATCATGTCAGCTGCCATTTGTTGCCATCTGTTTCTTCAGCCACTGACAAAATCTTTGAGGATAGGCATGGCTTTTTCACCTTCTCCTTCTTTCCTGAATTGATTGGTGAACATTTTCAATTAGGAGGAAAAAGCCTTATCTTTTTTTTGCTTGTTTGTTCATAATTGTAAGTCAGTGTTAGCAACAGTCATTCTCCAATCAACCCTTCAAAGGAAAGCATCTACTCAAGTGCTTAAAGAAATGTAACCATATGGGGGGCATGAATATAGCTGAAGAGGAGCTCCACTCAGAGTAGGAGTTCTTGGACTCTTACCCCACCTAACCAGACTTTTATACTAAGTTTTGTTAGGATGTGTGGTGAGAAGCTGGTCTCCACACACACAAAGGAGTGTAGAGGAACAATGGCAGGTAGGGAAATCTCAATAATGCAGCCAGAGATAGGAGTCCCTGATCTGGCCCCCCATGGCCTCCCAGGAGGGTGTCAGCTCCATGAGTGGGAGTGGCACCTACCACTGTAGGTCCATGGGAGAAGCTGTCCTGAGATCATCTACAGACTGAGGGGTCACTGCCAAGGGTTATGGACTTGTTATGTGATACCAGGGAAGAGCAACTGGGATGGCATAAGACTTTGTCCTGGTTTAACCAGGATAGGGTTAAGTTTCCCCAGCAGTGGGGGGGAGCTCTAGCCGGGTTATTCAGATACCATGCCGACGTCACATCCTGGCAGGTCACATTTTCCTCGTGCGGAGCGCGGGGCACTCGTGGTTTTGTACATCGTGCTTCCCACTGCTGTATGTGGTAGCTATTTTGCTCTGTTCATTGCTATCACTATTACTGTTATTGTTATTGTTGTTGTTTGTTGTGTTGCTATTGCATTGTTGTATTAAACCTTTCCTTATCTCAGTCTCGGGGCTTTGTATTTCACTCCCTTTGTGGGGGAGGGGCAGCGGCCGCGTGGTCTCAGACCCCGGCAGGGGCTAAACCATCACAGACTTCTTATAGGGTGGTTGTGGGAGAAACTGACAGATGGGGAAAGGAGGGACCAAGGTGGTTTGAGCAGGAAAAAATGTAGGAAAATAAAAGAATAAAGGAGATAAAAGGAACCAGTTGTGTAAACAGGTGGCTGTTCAGTGCCCTTGTCTGATCCCCCAGGCTGTCTTGGCTTCTTATTAAATTCCTTTCCTAATTCTTTTCCTGGGCAAGGGGCTCTCTATCTGAGCTTGTGTGCGTATGGGGGTTTGCGTGCAGGCACTGGAGAGAAGGCAACAGATCAGAGGAGCCAGCGTGCCTGCAGCGGGTGAGGGTGTGTGTGTCAGTATGTGATCACTAGTGCATGTCAAGCTGGTCAGTAGTGTGGGTGGCTTGGGAGCCAGCTGTACGTGTGTGTCTGGGAGTGAGATGACTGGAGGAGTTGGGTACTGAGGGGACCAGGAGGTCCAGGTCAACTGCTGGAGAGGCTGTGGAGTCTGGGGGTCAGCTGAGACCCATTTGGGTATGTGTGTGTCTGTGTGAGAGGCATGTGGGGAGAACAAGACACTGCGTGTCTAAAGGCAATTACTGCAGGGATCTACAGTGTATGTAGGTCTGAGTACCAGCAGCTGAGGTGAGGTTGGGGCCTTGGGGTCTCACATGTCCCAGGGCCAGCAAGTAGGGATACTGGGATCACGGGTAGTTACTGGGTAGACTGAGTGTCTAAGCAAACTACAGAGGAATCTACGTTGTATATGTTTTTAATGAGAGAAAATGAAGAATGTTGCAAATGTGTGAGAGATTTTATAAATACTTCAGGTTATAGGTAAGTGACTGATGGATAAACCAGAAAATGTAAGCGAGAAAAATCTATTTGCACTAAAAGGGAAAAAAAAAGTGTCTAAATGCTTTGATAACATAGAAAAAAATCCCCTCAAATTTACATTTTAGTCCAATCTGAGACAATTCTTTTTTTTTTTTTTAACTAGGTTATTTAACTTCTTAACTTCATAACATAGATTATTTAACTTCTTTTTTCGTAAAGGCTAGTTTTAAAAAGAAACTACGTTTAAAAGGAAATGTCACAAAGAATTGGTTTATTTTCTTAGAAAAAATCTGAAATGAAAGGGCTTGAAATATCTGTTCTTTTAATTTTGAAATAATAGTAATAAAAGAATCTTCTATTTTTCTTCAGGCCACCCAAATGCTTGAATTTCTTATTTTTAGGAAGCAGTATTGTTCCCATTTAAATGTTTTGGTTTTGTGGTTTTTTTTTTTTTTCTTTCTCTGTGAAGTTGCAGCTATCTAAAAATGTACTTCTACTCCCGGATGCATTCAAAATTGACAAGTCCCAAAGGTAATATTTTAAATCACAGGAATTATGTTTTCATACAGAGGAAAAAGGTCTCTTTGGGCTTCCAAATCCCCAAAACACTTTTTACTTTGCAGGGGAAATGGATACAAGGTGACAAAGAGAGAACTGGGAAGAGGTACTTCACTGTCATGGTTCAATAAGTCAAAGAAAGGATTTAATTTTTGTTATTTTGGATAAATTCATAACGTTTTGCCAGCCTTCAGTATCTAAAAACACTAGAGACTAACGTCTTGGTTTCACAACCAAAGAAATCCAGCCTAACATTTTCTGAGCAGTAGGAGTAGTTACTATTACAATTGATTTCATTGCACTGTGGTAAATTTATCACACTTCTCATTGCTCACACAGTGATTTGTTGATCCCTGTTTGAAACAAAGTCTGGTGCTTGATGATGTGGGAGGAGTGCTATACTCTTATTTTTCTCTCTGTTGTTTCCTCTTTTCATGAATCCTGTCCTCTTGAGAAACCAACTTACACCATAGCCTGAGGCTTGACCTATGCTGGAATGTGTGTCTAAGAAAATGTCCCAAAGGGATTATTTTTTGCTCTTAGAAGCCTTAGAAAATGTTCAGCTTCACTGTGAAATGGTACAAAAGACAGCTCCTCTTTGCAGAGGAAGGTGTGTCTGGTTGGTCATTTAAAAGTCTGGATAGGGTTTCTCCATTCTTGCTTCCAGGAGATGCTTCACCCTTTAGTGACACTGAGAAGATGGGAGGGGAGAAGTCATGAGGCTCTTATAACTTGATGATGTGACATTTGCCACAAGAAAGACCTTATTCTACACAAGGAAATTGTGCCATTTTAATTAGGGTTTCTTCAAATGAAAGAACTGAAGCTGATGAAATCTGCTGGGGTGTGCTCTTATTTCAGTGTGATAGGGGGTTTTTAGCTTACTTGCAGATGGTATGGTTTAAAAGCACACCTTTTGAACCATGCCTTTCACTTATTCAGTCCAGGCCTTAGAAAGCTAGAATAGTTCTTGGATATATGGCATGAAGGAGCCAGTCTTTCAGCTGTTTGTTCAGGTAGGAGCCAATTGTGTTGACTAGTCACTTTGAGAACCTTTAAATCTTCCACCAAGTATAAATATATTCTGTTTGTATGAAATGCCAGTGGGGGAAATGCTACTGGTCTCCTTCTCCTAGGAGTCTGACCTTCATTCACTATTTTCTTACTAAAAACCACTTGAGCAGCTGCTGTTGAATGCCGCACAAAGAGAACAAGTCAGCAGGATGCTGAAGTTTCAATACTAGTTTGTTCAGAGGTGAGGGGCAGTGATCACTCTTTGCCAACAGGAGCAGGAGGACTCCTGTAACAGAACAATTGTCAGTGTCCCATGACAGTGGAGGCAGGGCACACCATGGAAGCAGGTGTTACCAGGTGGAAAGAACTGATTGTGGTTTCAAGAATTGGATCAACATAACTGGACCAGGCTTTTACCAGCAGCATCCTGGCTCTGCAGAAAGATCTTCCTCAGTCCTCATACCATTCATCGTGTTGAATACCATAAAAAATCTCTAAATTCAGTTACTCAGATTAAAAATTCACATCTTCTGCCCAATGTTTCTGGTGGCATGATGATATATATATACATGTATTTTTATTTTAACAGCTTTACTTAAAAATCTGTTATTTTGGGCTTTGGAGAGTTCTGCATGTCTGTCTTAGTAAAGCAGGGGGCCCACACATGATAAAAAGAGAAGTAGTGGAGTGGGTGATGTTTGACTGTTCTTCCCAAACACTGAGTGAAGAAATTAAACTTTTAAAATAACTAAAGAAATACTCCAAGTCAAATAAAAACTTAGAAAGCTTCCCTGACTATATCCAGATGCTGTAAAAACTCTGTCAGAGGGAGGGATTACTTGCACAGTAGTTTCTTTCTCTTAAGGTCAGGGACAGAAGTTTTCCACTGCCCATGTAATTCCTAACTCACACCAAGCACTCTATGACTGTCTATTATCCTGAAAAATGAATAAAAGCAGGGACCCACTGTATTTTTGAATTATGTCATTCCCACTAAGGTAAGCATCAGCTATACTGAAGTAATTCATTTACAGAGCAAAAGGTAGCTTTTTCCTAGACCAGAGAAAAGCCTAGGTAAAGAGTGACTTCAGAAGGTCTCTTATATAAAGGGATAGCAAATCAGTTTAGATAGTGTTTAATTCATGCACAAAGGAAAACCTGTTTTGTCCTTGGAAGAGACTGCACTAGCCACATATCTTATTGGAAAGCTCCAGAAAAAAAAAAAAAGAAACATAAAATAATTTCAGAGCTCGTTTTGTATATAGATGCCCCTTTGGGAGTTATATCACACAGAATAAAGATGTTGGACTTTTCTTGCTGGCTCCCTCTCTGATCAGCTGTTTAGTAAGGTGGACGCCTACACATCACAACATACACCAGGATCTGTAGTGTTTAAACACATTGACTGGATTTCCTAACAAAATAATCTGTCCTAAACTCAACTCTGTTTACAAACAAACTTTGGCAGGATATCTATTGCACCTGCATTTTTTGTCTTCATCCAGCACACCTGATACCATTGCCTTTTTTTCAGACAAACTAGAACAACCCTGGGGACCCAGACAAAACTTGAGCAAACAGTCCCCACTCATACTATTAGGAGTTGAGGACAAGCTATGGCTTTCCTGGAATCAGACCTCTTTTTGTACTGAACCATAACAAAAGGCACAGTTCAAAGCTATTTCTGGAATTGGCTTTCTGTGAATTTCTCTCCTGTGGTTCCTTGGTGTGTAAAGTGAACTCAAGTTAAGAAAAGTGATGCCACTTCTGCTGCAGCTCTGGAGAACATTACTGGGGTAACATCTACTACAACAACATGAGGTAGCTGCAGTGTCATCCCTGGCAGGCAATCAAAGGAAAATTGTGTTCCACAACAGCTTTCAGTGACAGACCATCTCTTCCTCCTCCTCTCCTGCCTGCTTCTGTTGGGAACAAACTGTTCAGAAATTACTAGAACTGTTGTAAGTGTTGCAGTTTCAACAGCAATCTACTTCATCATTATTTATTGTTTTGTTTAAATGAAAAACAAGCCTATCCAAATTCCAGGAAAGCATGTGAAATAAAACACAAGTCAAAAACGGTGCCATAATATAGAAACCTTCCAAAAGTACTGAAAATAAGATCTTTCCTGCCCTCCAACACAACCCACTCATCCTGGTTTCCCAGAAAGAGCCTTTTATAAAAGGTATCCTTTGTAGCATGACCTAGAGGTCAGCTAATTCAAGTTTTGTGGAAGGATGGGAAAAGCAAGTTCTGGAGTTCAGGACCTTTTGGCAGAACACTCTGTCTCAACCCCTCACAATTATATCAGGGCTCTGTTAATAGGTCAGGCAAACTCCACTGCCATGCTATTCACCTGAAAGGAAAAAAAAAAGCAGCACTGTGATAAAGGGACACTTCCAGGAAGCCTGGATTAAGTGCTTTTAGGTACAAGCAAAATGGACTCTTTTTCCTATGGCTAATATTGGTTTAGCACCCTGCTATTGTTTGTTATGAAAAATGATGATTATTAATTAAATATTATTAACACAAAAACTTCTGTGTGCTTGGAAAATGTCTGGATATCCCAAAATAGAGATTTTTTTTTTATTCTTTATATTATGGTAACACCTAGAGGCCAGAGCTCTACTGTGCAAGGCACTGTACAAATATACACAAGGGGCTGACTCTTGCTTTGAGGAATATATTGTAAATGCAAGATGTAAGCAGAAAATGGGTAATGCAGCAAAGTGCAGTACTAGAACAGGCAAGATGTTGGTGGTCAATATGAAAAAAAGTGACTGCAGTGACTCATCTGCTGAACTGTAGTTGGGTTTTGTGAAGCACTGTGTCAGAGAAGACTTCCCAGGATTGATCTGGAAGAAGCCGTTGGACTATATAGACAGACTCTGTGAGGAACTGCATTGAGCATATGCTGTGTTAGACGTATTTCTAGAATTTCTCACTAGCTTCACTTTCCAAGTATTTTGGTAGGATTGACATTATGTGTTCAGCAGGGAGTAATGGATTATAAGGAAATAATTTGCCTGAAGAAGGTAGCCCTCATAGAATCAGTCAACATGGGATTTACATATGTCCTGGAGACTGAGGACATTGGGCTTTCAGGTCTTCCTTTTGAATGTTACCTAACATGTCTGAAGAAAAGCTATTGATAGTGTTGAATAGTCCTAGAGGTGCACTGCCCCCTTCTTCTGCCTCTGTCTACTGAGTTGGTGACAGAAAAAGTCAAGAACTATTATGGTTTCAAAAGAAACAGTAAACCCATAAAGAACATTACTACTGGTGTCTGTTTAAATTTCACAGCAAATGTCCACCTACTCTCAGCTGGAGACTGTTATCAAACCTGAGACTGACTTAAGGCAGGTCAGGGGTAAGGGGGTAAGGTTTGGGAGCTGAGTGTTAGCATTGTCTTTGGTTCAAGTACTGAGCCTATTATAGAGGGAGTTTATTAGTGTCACCGAATATCTTTTTCTATTTTTATAAAACAGCTGTGAGAGCCTCCTTGGAAATGGGTGACATTTGGCTGGTGAGCTAGCTGTGAAAAAGTTGCGAGTTTTGTGGTATTTATCACATGCCAACATTTTGCTCTGGCAGCAAGTCTTCTGTGGAGCATTATTCTTCTTGTTATCAATGGCACTGGACAGCTTTCTAACGCCTTCCCTGAACGTTTTCCAAGACTATCTGGTTGGCTGGGAAATACTCAATGATACACAAAACTCACGTGTGCCAGCTGTTGACCCATCTGTGGTGCCTGGCACATATTATTCTCTTTACATGGACAGACATGAGATGGAAACTGCAGCCCACAGTTTGGCTGGACAGTCAGAGCCATATCATGAAAAGCTCTGTGATGGCACTGGTTTGTCATGTATCACCTGCAAGTTCCATCTCACTTTGTTTGTTACAATAAAGTGGTAAAAGAACAGAAGGGTTAAGAACTCGATTTTGCAATGTAAAGACAAAGTCACACACACAAAATAGATGCCAGAAAGCTTTGCACTGTCTGTTAAGGTCCTCTGTCATCCAGTAATGCTAATTTCACTCATCTATTTTCACTCATCCCTTATCTCCTCTGAGTTACATTTTTATATTTCCATACTTTTACATTTCCACTACACATGGTTGGGGGAATCGTCCTCCAAAATCCCCATAAATTGTTTTCAATAGTGAACTCACTATGAAACATGCAATCACAAACCTTGAGAGATCAGCTGATTCCTGGTAGCCACTAGCAGAGGTACCTTTCTAGCCTCAGTATCACAGAATCATCTAGGTTGGAAAAGATCTTGAAGATCACTTAGTCCAACCATTAACCTAACACTGACAGTTCCCAACTACACCATATCCCCAAGCGCTATGTGAACCCGACTCTTAAACACCTCCAGGGATGGGGACTCCACCACTGCCCTGGCAGCCCCTTCTGGAAAGAAATACTTCCTAATAGCCAGTCTAAAACTTCTCTGGTGTAACTTGAGGCCATTCCCTCTTGTCCTATCGCTTGTTACTTGGTTAAAGAGACTCATCCCCAGCTCTCTGCAGCTTCCTTTCAGGTAGTTGTAGAGGGCGATGAGGTCTCCCCTCAGCCTCCTCTTCTCCAGACTGAACAACCCCAGTTCCCTCAGCCACTCCTCATACGACATGTGCTCCAGACCCTTCACCAGCTTTGTTGCCCTTCTCTGGACACGCTCGAGTAATTCAATGTCCTTTTTGTAGTGAGGGGCCCAAAACTGAACACAGGAATCGAGGTGCGGCCTCACCAGTGCCAAGTACAGGGGTAAGATCACTTCCCTGTCCCTGCTGGCCACATTATTTCTGATACAAGCCAGGATACCATTGGCCTTCTTGGCCACCTGGGCACACTGCTGGCTCATGTTCAGCCGGCTGTCAATCAACACCCCCAGGTCCCTCTCTGACTGGCAGCTCTCCAGCCACTCCTCCCCAAGCCTGTAGCGCTGCTGGGGGTTGTTGTGGCCCAAGTGCAGCACCCAGCATTTGGCCTTATTGAAACTCATCCAGTTGTCCTTAGCCCATCGCTTCAGCCTGTCCAGCTCTTCTCTGCAGAGCCTCCCTACCCTCGAGCAGATCAACACTCCCACCCAACTTGGTGTCATCTGCAAACTTACTGAGGGTGCACTCGATTCCCTCATCTAGATCATCAATAAAGATGTTAAACAGGAGTGGCCCCAAAACCGAGCCCTGGGGGACACCACTCGTGACCGGCCGCCAACTGGATTTAGCTCCATTCACCACAACTCTTTGGGCCCGGCCATCCAGCCAGTACTTTACCCAGCGAAAGGTGTGCCCATCCAAGCCACAAGCAGCCAGTTTCACCAGGAGAATGCTGTGGGAAATGGTGTCAAAGGCCTTACTGAAGTCAAGGTAAACAACATCCACAGCCTTTCCCTCATCCAATAAGCAGGTCGCCCTGTCGTAGAAGGAGATCAGGTTTGTCAAGCAGGACCTGCCTTTCATAAACCCATGCTGACTGGGCCTGATCATCTGGTTGTCCCGGATGTGTTGTGTGATGGTACTCAGGATGAGCTGCTCCATCAGCTTCCCAGGCACCGAAGTCAAGCTGACAGGCCTGTAATTTCCCGGATCATCCTTCCGACCCTTCTTATAGATGGGTGTCACATTGGCCAATTTCCAATCTGTCGGGACCTCCCCGGTCAGCCAGGACTGCTGGTAAATGATGGAAAGCGGCTTGGCGAGCACCCCAGCCAGCTCCTTCAGCACCTTCAAGTGTATCCCACCCAGTCCCATAGACTTGTGTATGTCTATGTGATGCAGTAGGTCACTGACTACCTCCTCCTGGATTGTAGAGGAGGTCATTCTCCCAGTCTCTCCTCTGGCTGAGGAGGCTGGATTCCCTCAGTACAACTAGTCTTGTTATTAAAGACTGAGGCAAAGAAGGCATTAAGCACCTCAACCTTTTCCTCATCACTTGTTACCATGTTTCCTCCTGCATCTAGCAGGGGATGGAGGCTCTCCCTGGTCCTTCTTTTGCTGTTGACATACTCATAGAAACATTTCTTACAACACCTGGGCACCGCCTGCTCCTGTGCCATTAAGACTTTCTTCTTAAAGACTGTCCAGCCTTCCTGGACCCCTATACCCTTCAGGACAATCTCCCAAGGGATCCTGTCAAGCAGGTGCCTAAACAAGTCAAAGTCAGCCTTTTGGAAGTCCAGGATATCAGTTCTGCTGCCCATCTCCCGGCCTCTCTAAGAATAGAGAACTCTATTATTCCATGATTGCTGTGCCCTAGTCTGCCTCCAACCGCTACATGATCCACCAGTCCTTCTCTGTTCACAAAGAGGAGATCCAGCAGGGCACCTTCTCTGGTCGGTTCCCTTACCAACTGCATCAGGAAGTTATCTCCCACACATTCCAGGAATCTCTGGGACTGGTCCTGCTCTGCTGTGTTGTATTTCCAGCAGATATCTGGGAAGTTAAAGTCTCCCACAAGAACAAGGGCAAGTGATCTTGGGATTTCTCCTAAGTGCCTATAGAATATTTCATCCACCTCTCTGTCCTGACTGGGTGGCCTATAGTAGACTCCTACTACAACATCTGCCCTGTTGGCCTTCCCCCTGATTCTAACGCAAAGACACTCCACCCTGTCTTCACTACACTTGTTCTCGAAGCAGTCATAACAGTCCCTAACATACAGGGCCACCCCACCACCTCTCCTTCCTTGTCCATCCCTTCTAAAGAGCTTGTAGCCATCAACTGGCTCACTCCAGTCATGGCAGACATCCCACCATGTTTCTGTTATAGCCACTACCTCATAATTTTCCTGTTGCATCATGGCTTCAAGCTCCTCTTGTTTGTTACCCATGCTGTGTGCATTGGTGTACATGCACTTCAGATGGGCTGATGTTTTGTCCCCTTCCCCCTTCAAATCTAGTTTAACGCTCTCTCAATGAGTCCAGCTAACTCCTGCCCCAATATCCTTCAGATCTAGCTTGAAGCACAGTTTTCTGATTGCTTATTTTTAAACATTTATTCTATGTGTAAAGTGCGAAGAAACTGTCAGATAAAGAGACAAGACTTAATGCAGTTTGCGTTACTTTGACAAGTGAAAGACTATCAATAACACAAATTACATTTTCATCACAGATAATCAAAGGTTGCTGACTGAACAAGTGTTTCTGGTATCAAACCTGGTGAGGGCTGGAAAAGACCAATACAACAGTATATACTGAACTTCATGCAGCAAAACTGGTGCACATTGTGAAGGCAGCTGGAGATATGATAATCTTCAATGAAGTTTTGCTGCTAGTAGAAAGTTAAAATTTTCTTCTGCCATCAGCTTTCCTGTGAATAGAAAAACAATATCAGCAGATATTTGACAACAAAGGCTGTGTAGCTGGCTGTTGTTTTTCCCACTTCCCTGCTATTTCATTTCCCTTCCAGCATTACCAGACAGAGGCAGCAATTTAGTGAGGAGGGCAGCACGGCTGCCCCACAGCCCCTTGTGCCAGCCTCCTTCGCCCTCATGCTTTTCTGTACTCACTCCAGATGTGAGTTCGTGGTGCTTGTAGATTAACATCCAAACTACTTCCAAGACTGAATACTGTTCCTCAGGTAGATTTATGGATGTAAGTGGGTGCCTTTTCTTATTGTATTGCATGGTACAAAGCCTCTATGTTTAGACTGTCAAAATTGCATCACAGATTCTGTAGACCTAATAGTACTGATTTTTGATTTCTTGTTCCAGGTCCTCTTCCATGTCATTCACTACAAAACAGATTTCTTTGCCCAAATCTCACTTTCTTTCAAGCATTAGTCTATATGTCATGATTTGTGTTCATTTAGGACACAGAGGCAGTTCCTTCAAAAGCTTTAAAATGGCTTTTGTTAGCAGGGACTGGGAATAAATTTTTTCATTTGAAAGCAATAGGTCTGATTCTGTCTTCCTCTCACTTAGCAAAATGAACACAGGATATTACTGTGACAACACTAGGAAAACAATGGGGAATCAGGATCAGGAAATGTCATTGCATGGTGCTTTTTGTTTTCGCAGACTTGAGAAGTGAAGGACCAGGGAGAGAAAAGAGTAACCTCCCTCTTTTGTAAATAGGGCAGCACAGTGTATCACGAAGCTGTTACTGAAGTGACTAAGAGAGGCAATTTAATCAAATATAGGCAAAAAAGCCACACATAATTTTTCAATTATTGCTTCATGACCCAGTGTCTGAGTACATAAAATGTGCACAAATGATTTGGATCTAGCCGCTTCTGTATTCCTTCAGTGGTAGTTTAAGTATGCATCCTCATCTCACAGCCCCACTCAGTGCAGTGATTTGTGCAGAAACCCACCTGCCTAATATGGGTGTCTTCCTAATATTGCTGTGAGTACTGTTCAAATCCTGAATGCAATGGGAACAATGCATTATTTGCACTGGTTGATAACTTTCATACCAAAATATGCTTTTATAGCACTCAAGTGAAACCATTTTCATTAACTACACAAACCAAAGTAGTAAATTATCCTAAATGGATATAACCATTTTTTTCCTTAAGTATCTATTTCATAATTCTCATTCTTTACTATTGCTCTTGTAACCTACTAAGCTCTTCTCAGTAAAAGGCAACATGTCTGCAGTCATCAGTCTGTAAACATTTAATTAAGTGGTAATTCATGAGTTTTACCAATAGTCTGTGAAATTTTGTTTTGTTTTCTATTTAGCAAATGTCTGATAGAAGCCATTTCCTGGTATGCAGAGATCTAAGCCAGTACTCCTCCCAAACACAGCCATTCAATATTTAAAACATATTTTGCTGTTGTTAAATCAAACTTGTTTTGTTTCAGACTTGTTCAGAAATGTAGAGCATTGGGCAAATTTGACAGTCCCAGGAAAAGTTCTTGGGTTATTTACTGGCAAAAATGCAATCGTTTTCATCCCCATGGTGAAATATAAACTCTGGCGGTCAGGACACTGATGAAACACATGGACTCCTCATTCCCCACAGAGAGGGAACACAGACACAGCAAGATCCTCTGTGCCAGGCCCTCTGAGGTTTTGCTGCTCAGTGAGACTTCAGATTGTGGCTTAATATTTGTCATGACACAACAAGTAAATAAATACCTTGGCACAAAGCCTAGACCCTGTCAGCACTGCCCCTGCTGCAACCTTCTGTTCAAAATACAGAGCTCTATTTATCATCTTTCACATAAAGCCTGTTCAGAGGAAATCACCTAGGATATGTTTAATTTCCTTCTTTGGCTTCTTGATGATGTCACCTAGATAAACTGCATACCCAGAGACCCTCGCTGAATGCATTAGGCCAAAGTAGCTGTGAGGGCTGTTACTTGTCAAAGTCATTTAATTTATAATGATGTGTTTCATAGTTGGTCTGTGCAAACCCAGCTTAGGCAAAAGGTTTCTATCCATGTTATTTTCACTAAATGCTAAAGTATAGAATATTTACAGCAGCTGTTTAATGAAACATTTCACAATCACAAGGATTTTCACGCTAGATAGGAGCCCCAAGTGCTGACTCTTTTTATCCCTTCAGTGGGGTACATATTCCTAAACATTCTTGCTGAAAAATAGTAAAATGCTACCAAAAATGTACTGAGAGTAGGAAAGTAGTTTTTATTGTTATCTTCCCTCCAACAATAATTATTGAGTTCAGGTATTATGGTGGTGGAATTAAGTGCATTTTTACATGAGGGGAGGAACATGGGAAAGAAGGGCAGAAGTGACAACAAGAAAGTTGTGGATGATATATTAAAATCAAAGAACAGAAAGAGAAGTAAAAGTGGTATCCAAGGAAAAGTAGTCATGAGAGTTAGCAAATCCAGTGGGACCTATGGATGGAGAAAAAAAAAATTAATAAAGTTACATTTTGGGAATTACATGAAGACATATCCTGGAAGAGCAATACATATTGTTGGAAATCTATGGTCCTGGAAGTCCTTCTCCTCAACCCTTTGAATTTGGCTACTTTGAGAGGAGGGTTTCAGGACACAGAAATTTTGCATGACCTCAACATGTTGTAGATGATGAGAGCAGGACCACGGGGTGCACATCAGTAACCATCTGCTGCTCAGTCTAGACAGTGTATCTTTTTGGGGTGTGAAGCACGTATTGAGGAATCTGACGTGGAAGAAGAAAACAGCACATGAATAGGAAGGTGTCCTTGGACTGTCCTTCTGGCCTTAAAACCTCTGAGTCTGTGAATAATTCTCTTGTGAAAAAAAAGTGCTGTGGTACCCCATTTTTACCCTTTTTGGAAAGCATTTAATTTTTTAAAGAGATGGAATAGGGGTTTTTCTTATTTCCTTCAGAATGTTAACCTTTCAAAATCAGCAGGAAACACAACATAACCCAGTATTTCAATCCTATTTCACCTCTGATGGTTATTTATAATTGCTACTCAAATAGGAAATCTGCTTCTGACCTTTGGTGCTGGAATATACTTGAAATTCATGCCTCACTGTGCCCTGTCAGCTCCTTTTCAAGCATGCTTTTATATGTGGGCTAATAAATATGAGTTTGGGAGCAAAAGCTCCGGCAGTGAAATCCAGATCGTGATTTTGCTGTGAGGCATGCTTGCAAAAGGCTTATCTAAAAAGTGAAGGAGAACAATTTTTCACTTAGAAAAGTTTTGAATATGACATCACTGTTTATGACTGACATCAGCAAGTAATTTAAATGTCAGACTGAAACATATGAGAGGATCACTAAAGTTTAAGTAACCCAGAGATGCAGATTTTAATTAGTGCTCTTTGTTGAGACTTATTTTGCCTGAATCTGTGATATAAAGTAACAGTTTATTCCAATATTACCCAGGCTGTACTTTTGTTTTTACAATACACTGCATTTCAGTCTATGTGAGTCAGAAGAAACCAATGGCCTGATATTCCAAACTGTACAGTGCTCATCTTTGTGTTATGAAATGAATTCAGTAATCTCAGGCTACATGTTTTTGCTCTACATCTCCAAAATATTATACCAATCAAACAGAAAGTATTTATACAGATGATGCTCAGAAGACATTGAGGAGTAATGGGTTGTGTTGAATCCTTTCATCCTCACAGCCCACTCTGGGGCTGAACCAGAGTCAACAACTATTCCTTAGAGTCTTAGACTGAAGTGGATAGGAACAGTAATTTCTGCCAAGGCACAACCTAAGCAGTAGTTGCTGATGATATATCTCAACCCTATATCTTCTGTATACCATAGATAAAAATATGCTGTATATCAATTATGCTATAATATGCTAACTGAAATTATTAAGGCTGAAATAAATTCAGAAAAGAATGGAAATGAAAATAGGGTAATAAACTGTTGATTTGCTGCACAGTGTTCCGCTCCTAGACTTTTGAAATATGGGGAGAAGGTAAGTTAATGATGAAAGTTGTGTGTGAATAGGCAAGGGTTTGAGAAGAGAATATTCTATCTCTTACCTGGAAGCTGTCAGTATAATTGCTACAGAAATTTATCCATCATGACAAAAGCAATATTTGGGCACTGATAACACCTCTAGAGCTTTAGGCACATAAGAACAAAAATATCCATGATTCTACTCTGAATGTAAAACTGCAGGAATAAGGATGATTTTATTTTTACTTTTCTGTGGCATCCTCATGCCAGATTCAAATGAAAGTCAGTTTCATCTTTCAACCAAAACATGTTTTAAAAAATAGGCAGACTGTCCTTCCTATAAACTCTGATGTGGTTGTGTAAAAATGCCTCAGTGGAGCATAGCACCAAGTAGCTATAATTTCAGTGTTTTGTAAGGGACTTAATTTTTAAACATGTTTATGTATGTCTCCTGTCACAACTTGGAGTTGAAACAGCTGTAATACAAACACCATAACAATTAGTGCATTTTAGAAAAGTATCTAAGAGTCTACATATATGGTCTGGTGTAAGGATAATGATGGATAATTGGTCCTGCAGCTTTAACATGCAAAGAAATCTGAGCAGAGGAGTTAGAGAGAAACTTGTCAGCTGAAAATGGTTTCTGCTTGAACTGGTTCAGTATAATGTGTCAAAACCAATATTTTTCACTTCTGCATTTTAGTTATTTAGCTTTGGAAAAGGAAACCTCAAAATAAAACACTTTTTTCCTAAATGTATTCTTATTTGGATCCAAATGACAGTTGCCTTTGCATTGAATTCAGGAGTCTTTGGATCAAGCACTGTTTTCTCTAGGGTGATAGCTGGGCTGGGGCTGGTTTGTGGTTTATACAAAATGTTGCTTGGGTCTCAGTTCAGTCGCAATCAGACAAGGGTGCAGATGCAGGAGCTGATGCAGGTGGCAGAGCGGGGCACTTGGGAAACAGTGGTGTCACCAAGAACTGGTGGTGAAGCCTCAACTCTTATCCCTAGAGATCGGTGTACAGGTAAAAGCTACGTCAGAAATTATGTGGTAGATTGGGAAAGACAGTATCTGTTTGTTCTATCTTGAGAGCAAACCCACAGTGCTGCTGGTTGTATCAACCCAGACTCTTATATATACCCTCTAGTTTGCTTTCTGTGCCTCATGGGAGGGATGGTCTGATTAAAGCGCCCTCAGCCTCCCCTTGATCTTATTCCATTGTGTATAAAGTACTGATACTCATGCAAAACTGGCTGAAATTAATAACAGTGACTCCATAAACTGGTAGCTAGAACATCTGTGAAAGAGACACCAGCTCAGGTTGACTCATGGCTGATTGTGAACAGGGAGTGTAAAAAGATCCCAAGCCCCTGGGAGAGGTCGACAGTAATGTATTCCTGGGGTCATATGGGCAGGTCTTCCTTGATCTCACTTACTGGAACTATTTGATTTTGAATAAAATATTTTAAATATTAATCAGGTCAGAGAGTCCCTGGGAATGGTGCTTCATCCTGGCAGGCAGAGTACTTGCTAGGGAGGCAGAATATCTGTGTGCAGTGAATCTTTAATAATTTTATGTGAGGTTGAATAGCCACGGTAAGAGAGTTTGAGAAGACATCATTGCTGTGCCCTGGAGTGCTAGCAGTCAGGTCACTGGGACAGCTTTTCCCATGCAGGTGGCAACTATACTGACCCTTGTCCTGGCTGGTGTGCATGATCTGCTGGTTAATTAGGTAAAACAGGCTGACAAATTTCTTCTCTTGTTATCCTGAGAGAATCATCTGAAAGTATTGTACATTTCGTGAATTAGAATCAACCATTTCAGCTGTTTTTTCTACTATTCATTAAACTCTTTCATTAACAAAAGAAATGTAGTGATGAATGATAGAAGATGGACAAATGAGCCTAAGCCACCCTTGTGGGTTGATAAACCTGTATTCAGAATATTTTTTCACTTGATCCATTATTTTGTACCAAAAGAGTAAAACATGCATTCATGATAACACTGACAAAGCCATATGTCTTATATTTTGGTGCTCATTTTGAGATCTTGACAGAAAACATTTGATCTTGAAGGGCAAGGATGTGTGGCTAAAGGTGAAAAAGAGTTTATTAACTTTAAATTGTAATGTATTTTTGAGTGCTGTTAGGACCATTTGATTACATTTTATGACCCCTCATCCTTGATATCCCCTGGCTGAAAACCATTGTACCACATACCATTTTTCATTCCTTTCTTGTGTCTTGTTTTATCCATCTTCTTTCAAGATCAACTATCTTATTCTTATTTGTCCTTTTCCAGTCTTTTACTGTCTTGAGCATATAATTTCTCCTCTCTTCTTAATTCTTCATCTTCCTTCAGCAAGATCCTGTGACCTGGATCCTGGATTCTAAATGAGGAGGCACCACTGGTTTTGAACAGCATCTTATAATTTTCATCTTGTTTTTTAGACATTTCTGTGTATATCCTACCACCTTAGCTTTTGTGACAAGTATTGTATATCGAGCCAAGATTTTTACTGAGAAGCCTCTAAGGGTGCTTCTTCATTGGATCCAAGCAGGTAATTTAGGTTCCTTTATTGTTTCTGAATGGTATTGTGTGATATACCATGAATGTATTTGTGTAGTTCTGTACATGAAAAAATGTTTACAAAAAACAGCAGCATGAGTGTGTAGAAAGGCCATCGTTTAAGGCCCCAATCATGCTTGAAAATTTTTTTGGCTAATTTAGAACTAAGAAACCTGTGATGGCAAATGAAAAAATAACATTAAAAAGGAAGAAAAGGTAGGTTAAATGTCAGGGCACTTGTCTGCTTATAAGTACCAAAACATTTGCATAAGCTTGTTTTTATATTATGTCTGTCTCTTCAGCACTTCCTATTTGCCAAGTCACTTGTCTGAAGAGACTGCAAACTGGCAAGGTAGAAACAATCATTTATAAAGCATTTACGCTGAAAACATGGTTCAAGGAGACCTCAGTCCTGACGTGAGTTTCAAGAGACTATAATAATGCAAGTAAGAGCAATGTGGCAGCCAAGGAGGGGCAGGGTTTCTGTAATGTAGCCCATGAAGTAATATTGAGATGAAACTGGACAAAAGCTATTTGAGACCAACTGCTGATGCACTTTCTAATGGTGACATCTATCAGAGTGATGCAGTCTCTGGAGGGAAGCAGTAGAAACTCCAGCAGTGAATCATTTAAAAATTAGTCTGCTAAAACACTTAAGAATGTAGTAAATTGAAAAGGTCTGTGTTGGCAGAGGACAGCTGAAAAAAAGGAACATGTTCTTTCCACCTCTCAGTTCTGTGAGTCTGAGACAGCTGCAACACACTTGTCTTTCACTTATCCAGTACATGTAACCAAACTGACTAATTTTGTAACACTTGGGAGAGGGAGAGATATACTGTATTAAATGCTTCCACTTATGAGCTGCATATATACCATGAAAATTGTGGCAGCTCTTTTCTTCCCAGCCTTTTCCATCAAAACAAATCATTCAATCAGATCCAGGTGCCAAAATAAAATGTGAAAAAGTACTGTTCTTCAAAATGTTCAAAGCCAACTGTACAAGGTGATATAATTCAAAGTCTGTAAACTGTATTTTTCCAAAATCGGGTTTGGAATACAGTATATAATGAAAATTAATCTTAACTTTATTTTCTACCAACAGCATGTAAGCCACAATGAGACAAAAAAAACCCCTCAAATTCATTTTCACACACTGTGTTAAGTTCTGGAATATGTTGTTCCTTTATATCAGAGAAGTATTTTCATTTTATTTAAATTGGATTTTTTTTCAAATAAAATGGAAGGTATTATAGAAGATGGTTTAGGGATTTTGCAAATAGCTAAACACCTTTAATTATTGTAGAAAGAGATTCTCAAATGCTTGCAGCAACTACCCTCCTAGGTGAGTAGAAATAGAAGTCGGATCAATACAGCGTATGTGTTGTCACCAGTGAGGTATTATCAGAACACTCCACCACAAGTATGATCCATTCTGACACCAATGTAAGGATAAGGTCTTGCCATATGTACTGTGAAAAGATGGTGGTAGGTTTTTAACTATGGGTTTACCTGTAGCACAAACCATGAAAGTTAAATAACAATTCTCCTCAGCTTTGTTTAAAGACAGAACCATTGCAAGCACCGATTCTTTCTTTCATTTTTCCTACTTTAGCTGTATACAACTGAATTTAGAAGGTGTAACTACTGTAGAGGGCTAACCCCAAGTCACTCCAACCCTGCACACAGGTTGAAGATATCCCTGTTCATTGAATTCAACTAGGACTTTTTCCAAGAGCCCACAGAAGGTGCTACACTCCTGCCTCTGCAATGAGTATTCATCATAGAGGATAGCAGCCCCCCAAGACCTCCTTGGTGTTAGACAAGCTACAGACACACACATTACTCTGATCTGTTCTTTAAGAGCTTACTTAAAAGTTGATGTGTAGGTATAATGAAAAGTGGGACATGGTAAAAAGAAGTGATGGGGAAACTACAACAGCACTGTGGCTTATCTCACATGTGCAGAACTAGATGGGTCTGGTGTACTTTAACTTGTTAAGTAGGTTTAATGAAAGACTTCAAACCTGCTGCCTGTGCTTTAGTTCTTGACATCCTTACATGCTGCCCCTAGGCTTGCCTTCACCTATCATTTAGCTTGCCTTTAACTATCATTTCCTTTGCCTTAAATAGTTTATTTTTACATTTTTCCCAAGAGACAAATCTCCTGGTGGCTCTCCAGGGCACAGGATGCAACAGAAAAGGCAGATGTTTCATGGCAGAGCTGCAGAGAAGACAGTAATTTTTTTACAGGACTGCTGAGGGTCAAGTGTTCCCCCATGGAGGCTGCAAAAATGATGTTAGAGGCTTGACCAATACCTGGGCTGCTCACTAGTCCACAAGAGCTCAGGTCTCAACTCACCTCATAGCCATCAGTGCTCTGGTGTTGAAGCAGAGCAAAGAGGGGAAAAACTCCGTTGTTCCTGAGGTTCACTGATGAGATCTGAACCAGATGTTGGCCTTATGCTATGCTGGAGAGTTGGGCTTATAGCAGTGTGTCTTGATCAGAAAAGAGCCACAGTGGCTGGGCTATATGGACAGACATTACCTGCTTTTAGTCACATTTTCTAGTTATACCCTTGAGCTGTTACCTACATTCTGCAAAGGTCTTAAAGTCTGCTGTGCTGGAATCACTGCAGCATAGCGTCTCTGTGTGCAACCAACACACAAGTGCATAGAAATATAGTTTATGCCTTGTTTTCCTAGAGTGTATATTCCCCAAATAAGGAGAAGATGGTGTGTCACATTGTTTAATTAAAAAAATAATGATGTGTGGGAATTAAGAACTGCTGGTTAGCAAAATGTAAATTGGCCTTGAGGTTAGAAGAATGATTGTGGGAAACTAAGGCAACATTCAGAACACGGTGTTGCGAGGGTCAGAAACAGCAGGCCAGAACACCACCTGCAGAATGCATGGTGAGCATGTGAGCAGTAAACAGATAAAACCTGAAGGTCAGTAGGATGCAAAAGTAAAACCTATGTAAACAGGTGGTAATAAATTGGGAGCTTGCACTTAGTGCCGTTGCATTTGCTCTTGGCAATGCCCTCCCTTCAACAAACTGCTCTGAGTTTGTCTTTCTTCTGCGTGTCGCCCCGGCCCTGGCTGGACCAAGACCGACAATGATAATGAACACTTAGTGGGCTTTATGGTACAGGTTTTCAAAAGGTTCTCCACTGAAAACAACTTCTGAGGAATCAGACATACTATAGGGCAGTCAGTTCGTGAGGTCTCTGTTATTGTTCTTGGAGGAAAGAAATGGGGAAGAAACACTTATGGACTGAAATAACAAGAGATTTGGAGCAAAAAATGTTTTAGAAAACATAGTGGATCTGTTGTTAGTGCAGTTTTGTAGAATCTGGAAATTGAGTATGTTGGGTAATTGTGCGTACATCCTTTGTTCAGAGAGAACCAAGATTCCTGTAACAAATCTTCCTTTTGCCACAATAGCAAGGAAGGGAACCCTGGATCATTTTGAAATATTTCTGCAGAAAAGCACATTAGACCTAATGACTGCACACTGGGTGATGGAAGGCACTTCACTTATCTGGGAAAAGAATGCTTTTTAATGACTTCATTTATTCATTTTTAAAAAACAGTAAAGTTGTCATGTTATAATCTCCCAGAGATACTCCCGGGTGAGCTGTTGAAAGGTAATTTCAGCACACCTAGGGCTTCACACTGTAATATAACCCGTTGTGCCTTACAGCTTAATCACACTGTGGCATTTAGAAATCATTCATTGTGGCTGGCAAAAATGACTTGCAATAACACCATTACCGCAACTTACATTTTTACAGCAATTTTTACTTCTTAGGCAAACACACTGAAGTACTCTACAAAACATTTTAAGTACATAGCAGGCGTTGAATTACTGAGCATTGTGAGTCCCTTATGAACTAGCAGTGTCCCTTATATAATAAAAATATATCACTTTTTCATAAGAAGTTATCACTGTTATAAAACATGCATATGTTTTTAACTGACATAAAACTTCCTTTTCCAAGAGATCATACTGAGTCATGGACTCAGAAAACAAAGTTTAAAATAGAAGACAATGCCTTATATCCACTCAGAGACTGGCAGTCTGATATCAAACAATCAAATGTTTTAAAGAAAACTGTAACACAAGCTGTGCTAAAAAAGTGCTTCTAGCAGACTGCTAATCTTAATTGGGCTTTACTAAACTCAGGAGTGTACAAGACAGGCAATTCAGCATGTAATGTTCTCAGTGCTCAAGGAACAGGCTGTCATCCACATTTGGGAAGAATTCAGCTATTGATATGTCATGGTGGAATATCAAAATGTCCCTTCACAGGTGAAAAGTGTGTTTAATTTGATAAGATTCTGGGTATCATTTATTAAGCTTTTAATGTTCTGGGTGCTGCCACTGAAGAAAGCTCCTCTGCAGCTATGGCATTAGGCTTATTCATTGTCAGATGGCCCCATCTAAACTGGCTTCATTCTTCATTGATCCTTGAATACCCACATGGCCGAGAGAGCCCCCAGGGTATGCTGACATACAGCAAGCTTGTCCCAGGGTTTTGAGGCACAGCAAACTGTCCTCAATAAAAAAAAGGGATGGACCAAGAGAGTGAGTCAGGAAATTCTCATTACTGTCTGTACAAGAGGTATTATATGGTTTTTATAAATGCAAAGAAATCAGTTATAGAATTGGAACATTTTACATTTATAGATAATAAATGGATTATGTGAGATGGAAATCAACCTGTTTCATATATTACACTCAACAAGATATGTTTTTTATATAAGCGGCATACTCATGATGTACTTGAAAAAATATACTGAATGTATTTTTCTTCACCGAGTGAACTGAATCCATTTATGTCTTTGCTAACATGGCCACGAGAAGCAAAATAATGACATCAAGCACAGTTATTAATATATTTTATAAAGTGATCAGAATACTTTATGGAATATTGAAAGATAAGAAATAGCATGCTTATTCTGTTCTGGTTAATCTTACAAAAAAGAAAACCTAACGATACACTTTACATTTTGGATAGAAGGAAAGAAGATTACCAGGAACTCCCAAACTTGACCAATGTTGCTGGATATCCAGTATTTGGGGCCTGAGAATAGAGATCTAACCTGAAATGGAGAATTCAGATCCAGATTCACATTTTCGGACATTATCATGTTTTGCCCTTAGGAATGGTGGGGAAGTTATGATGCTCAATTCTATTTTAAAGGAGTAATGGTTTTAGTAGAGCTATGTAAATCTAAATTAAGCAGTTGTTTCTAAACAATTTGTTTCTTTGGGCTTTTTTGTGCAAACTGACTAGCCGTGTTCAGGAGCAATGCAGGATGCCAGCTTTCTCACAAAGCAACCCTCATATAGGTAACACACACTGTATATGAAGAAACTGATAAGTCATTCTTCATCTGCCTTGCTTTAAAACTCACAGAATTGGTGGCTGCAAGTCTCAGAGGTCACCCAGTACACAGCGTGACTCAAAGCTGGCACCTTCATCACTTCTATATTGCCTTGATAGACCCTGAATTGAGTCCGTTCTTAAATAAATTTTGCTTATGTTTTAAAGTTATATGAAATATCCTTCAAAATGGAAATTTTTCGAGTGTAATGTGATCACGATAAGAGAAAAACCAGTAATCTGACAACCAAATGGAATTATACTATGGTAAACATGAGGAGGTGTTAGCAGGGACAGCAAGACGGATAAATAAATATTACTGTTCAGCTCACCCAAGGCAGAGATGTCTGTATTGGAATTTTATATGTGATTACATTCACGTGGAGTGATCTGAAGTCAAACTGATTTTAAAGTAAACACTGTGGGCTATTCACCTACAGCAAAATAAAATCTGCCTCAGACCTTGGGCTGATGTCATCCTTACAGTCCCCAGCCACTGTTTTTCTACTCTTGTGCAATTGTTTCCCTTTTAAGCATTTTTCTTTATGGGAAGAAAACAAGGAGAGATTTGTAAGCAGCAGAGGAATGAAGGGAAGATGCTCACCCTGCTGTGGCTCAGACAGAAGCCATGGGCTTTCAGTGATCTAAATTTGGGGTTAGTGTATCTTGAATGCCCAGATGAAGCCTCTGTACTTTAAAGCCTGGAAGAGGGAGGAAGGGAATGTTAGTTTAATATTCATTTTGATTGCATATCTCATCTAATTGCCATTAAAATTGCACATTTACTGCACATTACTCTCTGTATGAAAAACAACACCCTTCATTATTATGTATATTAATATCAGATTTTTTAGATTTTTTAATATTTTCATCACAATTTAAATAATTACTTATTATCAGCTATCACATATTTGTAGCATAAACTCTTATTAGGCCTGAGAGTGTGTCTAGAAGCTTCAATTCTGACCATGAGATATGTGCAGACAGCACTGAAGTCCATGTGGGTCCACAAAAATACTTGGGTCTAATTACTGATGTCTTATCACACCTACAAGCAGAAAACTCAGTTACAGAGGGATCGTGACCCAGTTGTGGTCAACAACACAACTATGGGCCTGGGGTTTGGGATGAACATGTACCTAAAAGTCATCTCACTACATACCAATTTTTCAGGCTCTTAGAAGTTCGAAAAAACAGATGTTTGTTAATAAGGTGCTAACTACTTCAGTGATTTTTAAATGTTTTAGCAATTAACAAAAGTAGGTTCAATGCAGCAATGAGAAAGAGGAAAGAGTGGAATAATTCTCTAATCATCATATCATTAATGCTACACTCTAAAAGAACAAAAGGGAAAACTTAAATAATACAAAGGTAGACTTTCATATAAATTAAGACATAGAAGTGGGTTACGTTTCACAACATAGTAACTTTGGCTAATTCCTACCAAGATGTTTTGGCTGAACTTTTTGTGAATAGTTTTGCAGCAGGTGAAACCAGCTGACTTTTCATAGGAGGGAAGCCCTAGGGGAGAATCAGAATTTGCAGCATTGCTGCAGTGCATTCTCTAAATGTCTTCTGCGCACTGCCCAGCAGAAACAGAACAAAGCTTGATCCAAAAGTGGTGCAGTTGTCTGAAGGACCATTTAAATACCTGTGAGCCAGAAACTCCTTGCATGCCCATTAGATATTTAAATACTGAAGATGTCTCAATTTTTTTTGTTTCTTTGGTTGGTTGGTTAGTTGGTTTACTGGAAGGTTGCCACTGAGTATATACATATCAGAAAAGCTTCAGCTTTTGCTATTCCTGCACAGTTGTGTCTCTAGCTTGCAATTAAGACAGTAAGAAAAGCATTCTTCTGTCTTTCCCTCCAAAGTAATCCAAACTGAAAGGTAAGCACTAAGAGCAGGTACTGCACCAAGATCCATACCAAAAAGCACCAGTAACATTTGTTTTCCTAAAGGCTGTCTGAGAAGAAAGAGAGACAGGCCCACTTAGGTGCTGTTTCTCTCCACATCTCTCACCTTTCAGAAGAAAGCTGTAAGTAGTAGGGTTACAGGTATTCTGCCCATAAAGAGTATCTGTAAGAGTTGTTTCACTTTCCATAAGCTATCTGAGATTCATTACATCAGAGAGAGGAACCATGACCTCCTACTCTGTGGGACCCTGATGATTTGCCCAAGCATGAAACATATAACACATGGGACCTGAGTCATTTTGAGGGGGTCATAGTCAAAGTGGAAATTCACATAATAGCAATGAAGTCTAAATGGCTCTCTACACCAGAAACATTTACTCATGTAAACCCATGGGATTACTCATGTGATTAAGCATCTGTCAGAACTGAGCCTTAAATATGTCACACATCCAACCTGACTGTGGGTGTGAGTATATAGCGATGCAAAAATATAAACACATAAATATGCCATCCTCCATGTAGCTGTCAGTGACTGATAGAATCGCCTGCTTATCGAAAATGAATTCTTAATTAAAATATGAGATTCTTCTTTGTGTTTTTTCTGAATGGTTGGAAACTAATTAGAGCTCTAATTAAGCAATTTCACCTGACACAGTTATCTGAATATTAACTCATCAGTAGCATAGTAAGGGATTTTACATACTCAGGGAAATCTGCTCAGATTCCTTTGAATCCCTTGAGTTTTGTGCCTATAAATTTTAAGTGGCCTTCCAGGCTTTTGACTAGGGATTTCATAGACTTTTTCTTGCTTTATTTTTCAGGTGTGTGTTAATATAAGATCTTAATGGATTTTCTTTTTTTATGGGCGGTTTGTGTTTTGGGGTTTTTTTTAGTTGCCATTTCATATGCGAGGTAGGCATGAATCATCCACAATAACAAGGGACAGGATTTGACGAGTCAGGAGGTTCTGCCCAGTTCTTCATTCTCAATTCATACTTTGTTTAGTGCTGCCCCTGCGCATAAGCAAAGCTGGTCCTTCAGCTGCATTGTGTCTGTTTTCTACATTAGCTGCACAATAACAGCTTCACACAATTCTGACTTCTATCTATATTTGTTTCTTAGGATGTTGCTCAGGACAAACGTTTAGCATTACTCTGGCAGGTAAAGTTATACTCAGCTGGCTGTGCACTAGTGTGATAAACCACAGACCTGCACCACAGTGTCCTTTTAACATTAAAATGTACACATAAAAAATGCTCTGCCTCCTGCTATAAAAAGAAAAATGAATACCTGGGAATCTTTCTATTTAAATGCAGATTACAGCTTTCCCCACAGCTATTTGGAACCATTAATTCTTTTAGGAGCTTTCTCTTCCCAGGGTGGAGGGAGACGGACAGTGTTTGCCTTTCAACATGCTTTTTTGTTTTGTGCAAACCTTTAACTTTTAGAAACTGGTGGATCTGCCCCAGTTTTACTGAAAGGAAAAGAAGAGGAGGACCTTAAGTCTGTTACCTCTAGCACTAGAAAAGATTTATTATTTCCAGAGTGTGCCTCTGCACTGAACAAGATTTTGAACTATATAAACTTAGTCTGGGAAACACTCCAGCTTTTCTAGTAACTTATAGTTACTATAAGATCAGTAGTTACTGTATAGTCTACAGCTAAGGAGACATTTAAGCAAATTCCCCATTTACTGTTCCCAGGCTTGCTGCTACCTGCAGGCTGCTTGAAGCCAAGTCATCCTAACAGATTAATTTGGGTTAAGTAGAGTTGTGCCTGTTTCCAGTTATGCTCAAAGGAGTCATGAGGCCAGAATTTAAGTCTCCTGCCTGGTGATGAAGATATCTCTTTGGAACTGGCTTAAATGGGAGCAGGTCTTTCTGATAGTCTCTGATGAGTCTTGAAATCAAGCAGTAAGATCTGAAGCAAAACACTCTAACTGTTTTGCTGCCATGCCCTCGTGTTAATTAACTAAGTTATGATGCATCGGATGACAATCAAGTTAGTTTAGGGTTTCCTATAACCCAATAGATTCATTTAAGGTTCAGTCATTTAACACCAAAATAACTGCTGCTAAAATTCTTTTTTTGAAGTGATCCAGTTCAAGTAGAAGAGTGAAAGAATTTATGATGAAGCTTCAGGATGACAAGTTTCTGACAGAATTCTATTCTATTGCTGATAGAAATCTCTCTTCTCAGGAATTTTTTTGGGGGGGAGGTTGGGGCTTTGCATTTTATGCTTAAAAGAAATATACAGGATGTCCAAGGCAGGACAAAAGTCAGCCCAGTCCAGGAGCCTTGGAAGGTGTCGTGGTTTGAACTGGGCCAGCAGCCAAACACCATGCAGCCAGTCACTCACCCTTCCCCCGCCCAGGAAATAGGGGAGCCACAAAAGGAGACTCATAGGTTGAGATTAAAAACAGTTTAGTGATTATAATAAAACATAACAACAACAATAATAGGAAGTACAAATGGGCAATGCACAATGCGATTTCTCATTACCCACTGACCGATACCCAGCCCGCTCCCAGCCAAGGATCTCAAAAGAACAAAGATCGCACCCTTGCAAACCTGGAAGCAATGGAGAACCTGCCTCCTTTATATGATGAGCATAATGTCATGTGATATGGAATACTCCACTGGCCAATCCCAGCCCGGCACTCCAGCTGTCCTCCCTCCCAGCTCAAGAAAAATTAACTCTGTCCCAGCTGAAACCAGGACAGAAGGTCACCCAAATCCACGTGCTTTTCTTCCTTTCCCAGGGATCTTCACTTTCTTCAGGTAAAGCTGATGATTTTCATATTCCTTACAGAGGAAGCAGTTCAATTTGAGGTACTCTGTGAGGCAAGCGGAGCAATGGCATATCTCAACAGAGGTACTGAACACTAACCTGAAGGCATTTTAAACTCCTGTGTTTTGTTTTTCCTCAGGGTATGTGTGCTGCATGGTTGAGCATAAAAGATGTAAGAACTCTAGACTGCAATTTTACCAGTAATAAATGCAACTGGGAATGTATGTAGTGTGAGGCAGAATACTAAAACACTAGTGGCTGTTAATGAATTTTTTGCTTTTTTTCCCCATCATATAAAACTAAAATAATATATTTAGTTGAGTCAGAAGAGTGAAACACTCAAAACGAAAAGTGAAACCTCACTGTAAGCAGATTAGAAAGGAAGGACATCTCTTGAATTTAAAAAGCCCAGGAAGCTAGGAAGAACTTTGGATCCTTTACCTCAATTTCTGTTAGGAGAGGAGATTCCCCATGAGTTCCTGCTCTTGTAGCCCATGAGGGCTGGCATGGACCTTAGCTCTGGTCAGGTTGGACCACAATAATTATCTAATATGACCTTTTGCATAAAACAAGTTGGAATGAGCTTCCATTTCTGAGATTTCTTGGACAAGCTCTCCTTTTCCACCTGGAAATGTTACCTGCTTTTGAACGGGCTTCCTGATGATCTGGTTTTTCTAACGGATCAGAAACCTTTGCTGTAGCTACTGCACACTTGCAGCTCTGGGGTTTGACCCTAGCATGCCCATAAAGGTGAACAGCAGCTTGGTCAGAAGCCACCAAATTGTGCTTGATCTTTCAGAGTATAAGCATTTGTGACTTAAAAGACTCCATCTGATGGTGAATGTGCTACTGAAAATATCTTCTGGTCTGTGGCATTTAGTCTCTACCACTATTTTAGACTTTTGGATGGTTACCTCAGTGGTAGGATTATAACACTCAAAATATGTTTTTACTGAATCTTCCCTACTTTTTTTTCCATTGCAAAGAAGAAAAAGGTGCAGCTGAGTAGCAGCCATATTATGATATTCTTTCCAGCTGTCTAATGGTCTGAAGAGCTATTGTTACTAGTTCTAGTTCACAGCCGTTGAAATGTAACCCTTAGCAACATAAAGAACATAAAGATGGTCTCCCTGAATGAAAGTCCTAACAAATGAGGGGAACACTTGATAGCTAACAAGCACCAAACTCTTCCCTTTTATGAGATGAAGGTTTCTCATTTCCTGCTTCTTGAGGCCTCGTACAATAGTACTTGGTGCTTATACCATGCTTTTGATCTTCAAAGCACTATATAAACATTAACTAATTAATCCTCCAAACACCCCATGAATTAGATGAGAGAGCAATACTTCCATACTCTTTCTGCTAGCGCTGGAGGGAAAATATTAGAAAGGACTTTAAAAGGAGCCCTCTACTCATTTATATGTATTAGCCTTTGTGCTACATATGTTGGAACAGGCACATAGCAAAGCAGTAGCATTTATCAGTTTTTATCTAATCTTTTTTTTTTTTTTTTTTTTATTAGCTGTCTGAGAATTAAGTATATATTTCCTTCCTACAACTTGAATCGCTCTCTGACTCCATCTTGGGGTTTTATGCCTCACTCATCCCTGAGGTAAAAGTTAACACATGAAGGTAATATGATTAACCCTATTTTGGACAGGGTCTTGTAGCTCCTGCTCATATGATTTAATTCCTCCTCTCCCTTCCTTAGTTTTTCTGTGATATTTGTGTTTGTGCTATTCTTGCTATTCTTTTTTCTGCCTCAAAACGCAGGTCCTGTTATAAAATTAGATTCTAGGCATTGCAATGCTTGGAATTGCAGCACTTAACTTTAGAGACTCTGGTACTAAGTTCATTTGTTCTGACATTAGAGTGTCTTCGGACCTGCCTGTATATCTGTGACTTTTATCTGTGTGCAACCTTAGTAGACAAAATCGAGCATACTTTTCTTTTATCTTCTGCTTGCTGGTGAAACTGCAGTTGTCCCTTCCTCCTCAGGGTGTGTCCAGGGGCAATAACAACCTCACAAGGCTTCGAGCAAGCCGTTGGACAACTGTCACTGCCTGCAGCCACAGTATTTGATAGAAATTCATATTTCACCATTTACCTGAAGCTATCACTGCTTCCAGGACCCCATAGTATGCTAACTCTTGTTGCTGTGTTTGACTTCTTACATTTCTGCATACACTGAATTTTCCTTTCCTGAATTCCTGATGTCAAAGACCTCCTTGTTCCTTGTGTTGTGTTAGGTGAGTGTCAGGTGGCAACTGGTATTTCATTGTATCTGCCATGCACCCTGTCCCTGAAAAATGGTATGTATAATTGGGATCTTACCCTGTAATCTTTTTTTACTCCTTAATTTGCCAGTCTGTCAGGGTTTCTGATACTAATGAAAATTAGGAAATTTACTTTCCATGAAATAACTAAATAAATGGTACTGAAGACTGTTTAAATTAATGTTTACTAAATCTGTAGATACAGTTACATCGGCTATACTGCACCTAACAGTAACCTTTGACATGCACGGTCACTCTGTCTTTCAGAAGAAACTATTCCACAGAAAATGAAATAATAGTCATGCAAGAAAGGTTTTCCACATATCCTATATGTGTATGTGTATACTTACTTTGGGTTGACTTTTCCTGCACCACCAGCACACACTGTCCTGCTTGTCCTGGTCTCAGTTTCAGCATGTGTCTTGATAGCTTCCCAGTACTACTATTGAGTAGAGGCCAGAGTAAAATATTATTCTGTGGTTTTTGTGGTGTGTTTTTTTTTTTTTTTTTTTTTTTTATTCTTAGACAACCTTTATATAATCTGTTAAGCATACTGTTCTCTGTTGTCTGTAAACAGAATTCCTTCTGGATTTGAGAAATTCCCTTTGGCTTGATAGTAGTGGCTATGAGCATGAGCTTCCAACCACCCTGTGCTAACAGACTATTGTTTCCTCTGTCCTAAAAATGCTGCTACATCTACAGTTTATCCAGCACTTTCTTTTTTTTATCAGACTACTTGTGCTTTTATCATATGCTCTAGAGAATGTGCTTGTTGCTATTAATGTTCTCCTAAGCTTGTTTTCAACTTGTAGGCCATATATTTTTTAACTGAAAGCATAAGACTGTGCTGTTAGGGCAATTTGCCAGTTTCTTTTGTTAGTGCTGGCAAGCCATTTTCGTTGTGTTTCGGATATCCACAGTCACTCCAAGGAACAGACATGGCAGTTTTTTTATCAATCCATTGTTAGGCTGATTTGGTTCCTTCTGTCACAAGCCAGTGGTCTTACTTTTTTTTTTAATCTTGATGCTGAAAGCAGATTGTGCAACAGTCTGCTTGGAGGACATCTGTTGTCTATAGGATTTTCACTTTTCTGTCCCAGTTCCTCAGGACTAGGACTTCTTTAAAGTCACCTTATTTAGTTTCCCAAACTCTTGCCTTCTCCATACCTACCTTAAATCACCATTTGCTCTACAGGGAATTTTCAAAGCACTGGCATAATTTCAAAGTAGGAAGAATACCTTTTATAATGATATAATTATAAATTTTGTCTAATATGAAGAGTATTTGATATTATCTTGTACTGCTCAAAGCATAACTTCAGAATTGTTAACAATCCTGTAACAACACAGTGACTTATATACCAACACCCAGCTTGGAAAAATGCTTTTCACTTGCTTTCATGTGGGCTGTCAACTCAACTTTTGTGGGAGCACTGTCTATAGCTCTGTGAGGAGCTCTTACGTGCTAACAGAGTTGTCATAATTCTCCTTGCCTGTGTACTAGCAGCACTCAGAAACTGTGAGAAATAATGTGGCTCCTTTTATTCTATTACATGTTTCCTATTTTCTAGACATTGCCTAAGCCAGTGTTCTGTCAGAGAAAGTACCACACCACATATTATTCTGTTCATCTTGTACACTGAGTTTTGTGGCCCTTCTGCCATAGGTTCCTGGGCTTTTTTATGTATTTTTAGAGATTCACTTGTAGTTTGAAGGTCAGAATCTTCTCAGAAATGTGTAACTTACATTGTACAGCCAAAGGCAGAGGATGAAAGCTTCATCTCTACATAGTCTTATTCTGAGTTATTTTATTCTAAATCCAACTAGTAACTAGCTTTTTAGAAGCTGTAAGGTGGACTTTTTGAGTCTCAGATCACAGAATCATCTGGGTTGGAAAAGACCTAGAAGATCATCCAGTCCAACCATTAACCTAACACTGACAGTTCTCAACTCCACCATATCCCTCAGTGCTGGGTCCACCCAACTCTTACACCCCTCCAGGGATGGGGACTCCACCACTGCCCTGGGCAGCCCATTCCAATGCCCAGCAACCCCTTCTGGAAAGAAATACTTCCTAACAGCCAGTCTAACCCTTCCCTGGCACAGCTTGCGGCCATTCCCTCTTGTCCTACTGCTTGTGACTTGGTTCGAGAGACTCATCCCCACCTCTCTGCACCCTCCTATCAGGTAGTTGTAGAGGGTGATGAGGTTTTCTCTTTGATAGGAAAGCAGAGACCTGGATTTGATTAACACTGTTGAGGACAGGATCATAAGGCAGATAACTGCTGTTGTAACTTAACACCTGCCTGGCTTCCCTTATGTTTTCTGGTTTTGCATTTATTTTCAAAGCAGATAGGGCTCTCTTTTCCTGCAGTTTCCAGCTATTGAGGTCTATGAACATCGCCCCATTGGATCTAGCTGCTCGTGGCTCTGCTGGAGAGGCAGGATGGGGTGCAGGTGCCAAAGCTGATCCTCCACCAGCTCCTCTCAACAAGTGACCTCAATGGGAAGAGCAGCTTCTCACTGACCAGCTGCTAACCAGGGCTGCCAGGAATCAGTCTTAAAGTCCTCTGTTTTTTCACCTTCCCTTAGTCTCATCTGATAAAAGTTGGATGCATGTGAAATACATTTATAGAATGGGGAGCAGTACTACTTAAGTTTCTGTACAAGCTATTAGGCAAATCAGATGCTGTGGAACCAGCCGACCATGAAAAATACCTGATGTCTTCCATTTACTGCTCCTCATTACATGCAGAGAAAAATGTCATTTGAGTTTCCTTCCAGTTTTTTTGACATTTCTAAAGAGATTCAACTACTCTGATGGAGCTTTTAGCTGCTCCATCCTTTCACTGAAATATTTTAGTACATTTCCTTTTAGTCTTTATCCATATGGGTAATCTCTCTGATCTGTTGTTTGTCTCAGACCTTTTAAATTTATTGTTTCAGTTTCCACCGCCTTTGAATTATGAAACAAAAGCTGCTTAAAAGTGCAATTTCCTTTCAGCATCACAGCAGTCAAGAGACCAAAGAGATTCAACAGACTCCCAAAGTACAGCAGCTTAAAACCACCTTAGTTTCTTGGCAAGCAATTGATAAGTTGTGGAGATAAGAAAGTGGAGGGCTTGAACACCATGGCAGTTGGTTGAAAGAGAAGAGAAAAGGGAACAAGTCTAAATGCAGAGGGAAATAAGGTCTGTTTTGTCTCTTCCATCATCCATAAATTCAAACCCTCACTTTAAGGAAATGCCAACTTTCCTAATCTTCTGCTCCTTTTCAGTCAGTCCTTTCACAAATAAAAACTTTTTATGCAAACTCATTAAAAACCCCACAAACCTATCTATATATTATATATAATTCATGAAAAAAATACAGAGGCTTTTATGAGAAGCACATTGTGCCAAAGAATTAATCACTCCAAAGTAAAAAAGTTAAAAATGGGTATAATAAAAAAATGTCAAGTGGCTCAAAAGATATGTGATTTGTCATTAATGTAATGGAATTTTGCAAATATAAACAAGGAAGCCATTAAACTTTAGATGAAAAAAAAATATTCAGAGGGATATTAGTCATATCTGGAGAACAAGGTTTATTCTTTAAGAAAGGGAATAATTGGGCAGCAGTATAAGATTACTGTGAAAACTATCCACTTGGAAATGTGTGCCTTTCTGTGCTGTTTGTGGAAGTGCTGTGACAGGTTTGTCAGTCACTCAAGCAGTAGTGCTGCAAAAGCAACACAGCATTTTTATTTTAAGTGAGTCTGTCAGAGTGCTGCTATAACAAACAAGCCTCCATTTCTCCTTCGGTACAAATAGCAGTCTTCAACATTTCAATCATAACAGACTTTTCTGAGGAGAAAAGTTCAGGGCTATTGTATGCAAAACAGACTTCTCCAGTTTCTCTTCTTTTATCATCCAACAAACACACCAAAAACCCTGGCAAGAAGAAAAAACTTCTTTAAAAAGTAATCTTTTCTAAGAATTTAAGAAATCATAACAACAAGACAAAAGCATAATTTCCAACTGATGGTTGGAAAGTGTTTAAAGACAATTAAAGAAAAAAGCTGTATGAGCTGAAGCGCTCAGATGTGAAAGCAGCTGATCTGAAGGACTGTGGTTTTTAATGGACTTTTCAGGTAAGCTGTCAATACACTTCTCCCTCATGAATTTTCAGTCACTTCACTGACTGTCTCCCTCTCACTTGCTGTTTATTCCATTATGATGGTTACTAAAAATTGTTCCAGTTTCATCTAGATCAGTAATTCCCAAACTGCTCACCAAACACTGATAACTACAAGGCTGTAATAAACAAGATATATTTTCAGCAAAACAATGTAGGTTTTCCAGACTTTTTCACATGTGGTATTTTGACCACAACTGTAAACGTTCCTGGGTTTAAAATGGAGCAAACTTATATGAAAGGATTTCTATTTTACCAAAAAATAGCAATGGTGTTGTGTTAGGCAGTAACAACAATGCCAACATAAGAAAGGAGAGTGAAATCATTTACACTGCTGGCCACTATATTGACTATTTACAGATGTGAAGTTGGTAAAAGAGTTTCCCACAGACTGGATCTGGACTGAGCTGTGTATCCTGCAGTGCGTTCTGGCTGCTGGTCCCTTGAGCATCAAGCTGGGTTGAGGGCCCACCAGAGCTCCTCCTTGTCCCAACTCTTCCTGCAGGCATGAAGGCCTGGTGAAAGACAGTGGTTGTACTGACTGGGCTATGGAGGAAATCTCTGATCCATAATCTATGTGCTCGGTTTCTGAAGAGAGAGTGTACTGTGTAATGTGTGGCCAAGTCGTGAATCTCAGAGTAATCTGAAAACTTACTCAGTGCTGTGATTTAGAGTGAGGTGTAACAGGGTTTGGACCTGGTGACTGGAGCAAAAGTTTTGGATGAGGGAAAGACTGACTCAAAAACAAGAAGCTTAGCAGGAAGAATGTAGTCTTGAAAATATCAGTGCCTTACTTTTGCTTTTCCCAGCGGCATCGCTTCAAAACAGCATTAGCAGTTTGGCCAGCTGTGTTATACATAGTTCCTTTACTAAAACAGGATTCTCTTTTCTTATCTTGCATATTGTTTTGCTATGTAGCATATGGTTTTAGGCTGTGGTAAATTTCATGTTAACTGTAATGAAACAATAATCAGCCTCAGAGAAGGCAGAAAGAAGGAAAGACGTCTGGAACATTCCCCTCCCCAGAACGATATTTAGAAGTGAAAAATTTATGTAATTCTCCATTGTGTTCACAGCGTTTAAGTTTCTAGATGTATGAGTTATATGCAGTGACTATTTTTTGGGGGAAATTTGGGGCAGAATTTTTGTTTGTTAGTGCTTCCTGTGCCACCGGGCAGAGTGGGTTCATAAATGCCAGCAGACCACAGAGCTGGGATCTGTGGCTTCCCCCAGGGGCTCTATAGGAGTTTCTTCAGCCTTGTGCCTATTTCCCCAAGCTTAAATCTCTGTCACCTGACCCTGCTCAATCACTCTATTTTCTCTCTTCTGAGTTCTTCCTACTCTTGGTTTCTTTGCCTGCATTGTCTCAACCTGCATTCAGATATGTCATACCTGTCCCACTGGCCCATCCATGTCCAATGCTCCTTTCTCAGCTCATCCAATGCCCACCTCCCTTCCTTCTCGTCTCAATCTGAGTTTCTAATCAGTCTCAGATCACCTCCATGCTCCTTCCTTGTCTCTTTTTATCAGTCTCACTTCCTCTGGCCATTTCCCATCCTTTTGCATGCCAGCATGTCTCTCATACAGTTCTTCTCCCTGTTATTTCTCCATTTCCTGTTCATCTGTTCCAAATGATTTAAGCTCCAGCAACAAGCTTCTCCATATTTTTCAACCATTTGTCCAAGTTAGCCAAATAACTCTCTGTGTCTTTTACTAGCTCCCAGTCTCTTTCAACTTTTTTGCTTGCTCAGCAAAGTCCTGTTTGCCCTTGATCCATCTCAGCTCTGGGTCACCATTCCCTCCTAACATCTCAGCCAGAAGAGTTTGCAGATATCTCAAAGGACCTAAGAATATGAAGCACTGGGAAATTTGAATAGGGGATTGTATTAGCCTACATATAATATAGATTGCAGTCTCATTAGAGTAACACCCTTGTCTTTGTTTTGCTGCACACCCAGAAAGTGCCAAGGAAGTCATTAGACCCATTTCCTTTTATTCTATTATCTACCAATAGTATAAGTAACTGCTTATTATAACTTAGATCTCTCTGTCTTTGGAGAAAATTGAGGCAGCATCAACTAATAGAAAAATGGTAATAGAAGCTATAAGCCAGATGCTAAGATGGTGTAAATCAGTGTGACTGTACTGAAGACTATACAGCAATTCCAGTTTGTACTAGCTGAAGATCCGTTATCTTTTGAATATATATTTACTAGTGAGAGGAATGCTAATAAAAAAATTGTTAAACTGAGGCTAAAAATCTGTCTCATAATAACAGCAACTTGATCAATCTCTTTTCCCTCTTAAGCTTAATTTGTATGCAAAAATAGTATGGTTATTTTTATTACCTAAATATACTTTCTAATTAAAAAACAATCAAAGATTTATAACACAAGTGTACAATGTAAAGAGCTCAGTTCACCTACACTGATTAGAAACCAAGATTGCATCCCCTAATAAAAAATATAGATTTATTATTTTTCTATTTATATAAATTATATCAAATCTTAGAGATTGTTGACTTTTGTTTTGATTTTAATTTTTCTGGTTTTGTTTGTTTAGTTGCTTTTTTCAGCACAGCCTGAATTGATGTAGTACTAAGCCAAAGTAATTTCTTCCCCTTCTTCACAGCCTTTAGCTTCTTGCCCTATGTGGATATTCTGATTTAATTTTTCCCGTCTCTTTCACAGGACTCTTCAATTCTGTTTATTTTTTGTAGTCCTCAGGATTATTGAATAATGGTAGGTAAATTAACCTGTTTCTGTTTATAGAAACTAGTTTATTTCATTTCAAAAGAACCAATTTCTTACTTTATTTTTATTTAAGCCTCATCTGTGTAAAATTATTTTATGGTGTTTATTATTACTTCTTCATTTTCAACTCCTGGTAGTGACCTTCTCAGGTATAGCACAGGGACTAAGTTTCACTTCAGGACTAATTTAACAAGTGATGTATGGCAAGGCTGGCTAACTTAACATCAGCTCTTTTGTGCAATTGCTAGAGATAGCCCACATAATTTGGCACAGCATAGGGCGGCCAACTATGTAGTTTTCATGTTTAACAACTTCTATATATCTGGCTTACACAAAACAGAGCATGGACCAAGGAGTATTTTCTAGGAATTTCTGCACTAATGCCAAGTTCAGCTTGGGTCTACACAGTTGTTTGGTAGAGATGGTAAAAATTAATCTTAACGATTAAATTAAAGTTTTCACAGAGACATTTTATTTCAGGTTTTCCACAAGAAAAATCTTCCCTTCCCATTCATTGATCACAGATATAAATATGCAAAAAAAAAAAAGTTATAGAACCTTGCTGTTTTTTTCATCTTTACAACTTTTATAGACAAATTAAAATTTCTTCAGATATCAATATCTTTCAAACCAGAAACCTTCATAGTGAAGCTTTGGGGAAAAACTCACAACAGATCAACTACTATTTTTCAGTATTCTTCACAATAACGTCCAAATCTCAAACATTTTATCTGTGACAGACTCTGGGTCACAAAGATGACTTCGGTGCTATATAACTACTGATTGTGATGACAAACCATGTCCTCAATTACAAAGATGTGAGATTTTTCTGTTATTAGCCTTTCCTTAGTGTTTTCAACACGGCTTTTTGCAGACATCTGAACCCACCCAGCTGCTTCAGTGGGGGCTTTCAGAGGCACTGTATTAAGATATAATAGGCTGTACTGTAATTGGACACTGAATGTCCATAACTATTCTTCTCCTTCTCTTCTCTTCTCTTCTCTTCTCTTCTCTTCTCTTCTCTTCTCTTCTCTTCTCTTCTCTTCTCTTCTCTTCTCTTCTCTTCTCTTCTCTTCTCTTCTCTTCTCTTCTCTTCTCTGCTCTGCTCTGCTCTGCTCTGCTCTGCTCTGCTCTGCTCTGCTCTGCTCTGCTCTGCTCTTCTCTGCTCTTCTCTTCTCTGCTCTTCTCTGCTCTTCTCTGCTCTTCTCTTCTCTTCTCTTCTCTTCTCTTCTCTTCTCTTCTCTTCTCTTCTCTTCTCTTCTCTTCTCTTCTCTTCTCTTCTCTTCTCTGCTCTGCTCTGCTCTGCTCTGCTCTGCTCTTCATTTCTATTCATTTCTATTCATTTCTATTCATTTCTATTCATTTCTATTCATTTCTATTCATTTCTATTCTCTGTTGATATTTCCCAGCTTGAATGTGCTTAAATTGTTTGTTTGTTTGTTTGTTTGTTTATTTCACTTCTGGAGTACCACAAAAAATTGCAATCCTCAGATGCAGCAGTTAGACACTACAGAAAAAATGCATGTACAGAAAGGACAGTCCCAATCCTACAATTAGACAAAAGGGGCGAAGAAATATGTAATATACAAATGAAGTACTGAATCATTGCAAGTGTGTTGGAAGCTCTAACTTTCAGTTTTTTAGTGTTGTTTTAAAATCTATGATAAATTCAGTGTTTTTTCACATAGGTTTTCACAACATTTACTATATGTCATTCTCTTCTCCTCTCCAAATGACTGATTTGCCTTTGCCTATTAAATGTAGAGAAAGAAAAGCCTAGGAAATTTGCAATAAATGGTGAAAAGTTTAAGGAAGTTATGGTATGAGAAAATAAATGTGGTATGGGAATGCAGACAAATCTGAGACTACAGTGGTATTGCACAGCTGCTACCTACTGAATGTCTAATACAGCATGAGCAGTGAAAAAACATGAAACACTTCTAGTTGTCTCATGTTTCACAGAATAATGGAACAATACTGCTGCCAGGTTTCATTCCAGCTCTGTAAGTGACTTAAATATTTTTGCACCTCACCTATGTTCCTTAGTGGCCACTACTATTCCTATGACATGCAGGAGAAAGTCACCAGAGGGTAAATCTAAGATTTACCTATATTTCTTTGGCATATTTTCCACATACTGTGAGAGGCTGAATCCATGTTTGCAGAAGTAATGACATCCCAAGAGAGAAGGAGCTTTGTTTTAACTGCTTTCTTGTAAGCACTCCTTGTTTCATGATTTACGGTAGGTATTAAGTAACTGTTTGCACAAATTAGAGGTGATTTAAGTGCAACAAAGTAAAAAAAATTAAAAAATTAAATGCAAACACCAGACTTTCTAGTGCATCAGATGATTGATGAAAAATTAAGCTATATACAAAATTAACCTTAAGGCATTCAGTATTCTTATTTGACAGCACTGTATGGTTTTCCTTTAGATATTTTTCTTGTTAAACTTGTACTTGTTTATTAGTGTTTCCTCTGCCTGATAGGAGAGTCTTAAAAAATTAATTCATTCATTAAATATAGTGTTCATACACAGTCACAGAAAGGTTTTATACCTTTTTTTACAGCACATTCTGGTGAGTAGGTCTGTTGGCCAGGCAGTGTTGTAAGGTGGAGCTGTTCTATGGACATTTGTATTGCAACTATTCAGTGTGTGTGTCTATGTTCATGTTTCAACATGACACTATAGACACTTCATTATTTTTGCATTTTCTCTGTCATCTTTCCTCATGTTTTTGAGTCCTTTGAAACTGGTCTATACAGAATTGCATCATCAGGGAGGCTAGCCTAGAGGGGATCCCATCCCCAAGAGACCAAGTAACTTTCAGTTTGATTGGCCATGATTAGAGTTTCAGAGGTTGGAGAAAACTGTTTTTAACAGACATATAAAGGACAGTGCATCAGTCTATTACCATTGCCTGCTCCTCTGGAAACTGGAAAATATGTGAAGGCTTTGCACCTTTGTGAACATTTGAGTCAGTCATTAGAATCACTGGTGAAATGAGGATTTGCTATGTATCTGTGCAAAAATATCCTAGGTTACTTAACTTTTTTTTATTCCTTTTCTCCTCATCTATCTTTTTACTTCATCTCTCTATCTATCCTGCTAAGACAAGTGTGCCAGAGAATGAATGATCTCTGGCCATGAGGTTAAGTGGCATATCTCCACACCGATTAAAGATAAGTGCTCCTAGAGCAGAGTTGTCATGTATCCAAAGTGTAACGCTTGGACCTGAGCCCCTCCAGGTCTGTGTCCAGTCTGGGTTTTGGTATTGTTTCTTGTGTTGTTGTCCCTGTCCTGCCCTACAAGAGGGACTTCTTTTATGTTGTTTTCTTCTTTCGACTCTCCTGCCCCACCAGTTGCGTTTATAAGCTCATAAGTGCTTCTCAGAACTGTCTTTGTCCAGTGAGGAGCTTCATCATGTCCACCATAGTCAGCCAGTCCTTCCCTTGCCCTCCTACATGCTGTGCTCTTTGAAATTGCCTCTGGATAGCTTGGCTTGCCACTAAATTAGATTCAATGTGAGTAAAACAGTCTTTGTTACAAGGTCAGATTTTTATCATTTCTTCCACTGCCAGCTTATTTGGCCAGATGGTTTTGGGGTCTACAACACTGTCTGAATATCAATGCCTCTCCCACACTCTGTAGAAGCATGCTTGTAACTTACGTGCTTCAAAAAATTTAAGTATATCCATCTGCATATGATGAGGGATATGGTGTTCAGCCTTGCTTCATGGTCCCTTTTGTTTAGCAGTGTAGACATATTCCTCATGTCTGACATTAACATTTACTTAAGTTTACATCATGCCTAACACAATAGTGTCTGATTGCTAAAGACCTCTCCATACTCTTAAAATAAGAATTATTATTAAATCATTATTATCCTTTCTAATGGAGATGATAATTATAACAATAAATACTCCTCTCCTTGAAGAGCTTTCCTTGTGATAGTCTGAAAAACTGTTTTCTTAATATCAGGGCTCCCTGATTCCCCTTAGCAGTGGATGAATTGTCGTTATGATTCTTTCCTGCATTCATGAATCTTTCTGTTATTTCTACAAATAATTTCTGCTTCAAATGTGGACTTTGGACTCAAAAAATCTGATAAAAAATGTCAGGACCCAGAGAGGACAGAGGTATTTTTCTTGGGCATGGCATGATAGTATACAAATGTTGCTTCAAGATCTACTTTAAATATGCCCTGACTGTATGCACTGCAAATAATAATGTGAGATATGATGAGGAATTTTAAGCTGATTATGAAGTTGTAGAAAATATCCTCAAATCAAGGTTCTTATTCTTTCTTACCACTAAATAAAAATACAGGAATATCTTGTCTAGCATAAAAAGTTTGTTATGTCTGAGTTCTGGTTACTTGAAGTAAAATGTCTATCTGGTCCCAGTTCTGCATACACACAACAGAGATCAGTAACAGTTCCAAACAAATCAGAACCTTCCTAGAGTCTGCAGTATGAACACTAATCTTTTTATTTCCAAAAAAAAAAAAAAATAAAAAAAAAATTTATGAGCATAGAGTGGAGTCTCTGATGTAGAATTTAAGACTTGCAAGGCTTAGCTTGAAGGGCTTGGCAAGAAACTAGACTTGTAAGCTCCTTGGACCAAATAGCAGTGGTTTAAGAAACGTATATGCTTCACAGCTATACTCAGGGGATCTCATAAGTTCTGGACTAAAAACTTTCCTGTTAAACTCACTGCTATTGAAGGGTTGCAGTTTTCATATTGACTACTACAGGTTTCTCAGTCACTCTTAAGAATGGATCCTATTGCTCCACTGAGGCAATAGCTGGTTCACAGAAATTTCAAAAGTTCTATAGACAAAAGTTCTAGAGGACTCAAACTGCATAAGAAAAATAACCTGTTAACAATGTCTGCTTGTTTTTTACCCTGAATCTCCCAGAAGATATCTCTGGATCAGTGCCACTTCTGTCTACTTGTAATACTACTGCTGCATTTTTAAAACATATTAAAAAGTGTCTGCATTATTTTATATAGATAAATAAATAACAGATACATATGATTTTTCTTCTTTAAAAATCAAATGCTCCTTGGGTCTTATTATTACCTCTGTGTAGTACTAAATGTCTAGTCAACGGGACTGTTTTCATGTCTGCAAGATCACTCCCAGATCAGGTTTTAAAGTGGTAGAGTTGGCAATAAATATTCTATTAATATTTTAGTAATAATCTAGCAATTATAACAACATTTTAGTCTTTACCTGCACATGTATGTGGAAGTATATGATTTTAGGACAGTTTGTTATTAAAGAGATTATATGTGAACAACACTTAGTTAAGGGCTAAAGTGCATGTCATAGTTACACTTGTGGAAGAGCACATATAGTTTTTGATATCCAGTAAAGAATAAACTTGAGAGGCAACCTTAAAATCCTGGGGAAATCCTGATAATTAAGAATCTGTGATATTAGTCAATGAATTTCCAGCAACTGTCTCACACTTCTTTTGCATAGTGCCAGAATGGCCTCAGGCAAGGGATGATTACTCCTTCAGCAGCCCTCCTCAGGTACAAATGAGGGGCTGAGGACCATGGGGAAGAATTCCCAGATGTAACTGGGAGATTGGTGACATCATGTCCTGCAGAAGCGTTCCCAGTCAGGTCTGGACTTTAACTCTTTCTTGTGGCAGAGTCTAGCGCTCCTTGGGTGTCTGGGAAGTTGGAAAAGGGCTTGCTCCCCAAAGAGTGTGCAGTTTGCCAGATCTACCTCATTTTAATCAGGTTTGGCATGGTAGAGGTGGTGTCATGTCCCATCACGTCCTGTCACATGTTCAGCACAGGTGGCACAATGCTTCTGAGGTTACAGCAGCAGCAAGGCACTAGGGGGGACTTATATAGCTGCTGTTAGCTGTTCTCATGTCAAAATGGCCAGAAGCTGATGGCAGGGTCTTCATATCAGCTAGCGCAGACCGTACACAAGTGCTTCAACTACAACTATTGTGCTGGGTTACAAGGATGACTGAAGCAGTTAAGAAGAGAGCTAACACTGGTTGTCAGATAACGTCAGCATTGTATCACAAGGCAATTTTTTTTCAAGAACTGTGTTGCATTTAAGGTAATGAATTAATTCGGTAAGAGATGAATCCCCTTGCATTCTAGCCAGTCCTCAGAGATTAGAGGGGTTAGGGGCAGCTAGATTTATCTCTTAATAGGTATGCCAATTATTGCTGTAACTGTAGGCCTGACACCAGATGCACGAACAGCCCATGTGCTGTAGGTCTGGTTGCATTCAAGAGAAGCAGTCAGGTTCATGAATAGTACAGTTTATTCTTATGCAACATCTACAGATTCTTTAAGATTGTCTACGATAAATGCACAAACTGCAGGTTGGCTATATAGCACTACACACAAAACAAAACTGATTGCAATCACACACACTTAACTCCCGGATAATCACTTGGTATAGCCAAGGGCTCAAACCTTATCAAAAGGCGTGCGTTCTGGGAGGGGCAAGGAGCACAAACCAGTCGATCTGTCCCTCCGATTTGGTGTCGGATTATCGTCCTTCTGAGTTAGATACAAACACGGGGTAGTATTTATCTTAGTATGTTTATGTGAGCGGGTGGGATGCAGTCAAGCCATTATCTTTTGAGTAACAACACAGCACATTCCTTGGTGCGAGGGGTTCACTGTTTTTTGTGGGAAAAGAGGGAGGATGAGAGACAAGGTCGTCAGGTTACTGCAAAAAACTTCCCTTGAGAGAAGGGGGTAAAGCAGGCCTTGAGATAAGTGTAAGAATGGGACTGCGTGGCCTCCACCTCGCTTCGCATTCCTCCTTGGCACCACAGCAAACACAAATCACTGGATCTCCATCCCATCCTGTGTTTGTTCTGGGCACCCTGTGTCAAGGAAATGTGTGTTTTACAGATTTTTCACTGTTTTGCTTTTTTCACACTTCCAACAAACTGAAAATCTGTCATTCACAGCAACTGATCTTTGCACAAAGTGCCTTCAGAGAAGGGTTGACATTCATGGAGCTGTGGTGTTGTCTATGCATGCATCTGCATGATGGGCATTTGCCAGTGATTATGACTAGCAAACATCACAGGTTGCAGGTCTGCTTTTTCACTAGGCAAAAAAAGCACAAAAAGGGGATATAGCTGTTTTATAAGCATCTGAGTAAAGACTCTATAAACATATTCTTGAATTTAAATTTTGTGGCGTAGACAGGAAGATGGGAGTTATAGGGTTGATGAGAGGTATAGGGTAAATATTTGAAGTACAGTAAACTCTTGTAACAGTGCATCACTGATTACCAATAACCATGCAGCACATATTGCAGTCCTGTAAGATCCTTTATGTCACTTTAGAAAGACCAAGTAAAAGGTACACTAAAAGTCACATGTAAATAAATTAATTCCCTGTCTCCTCATGGAAGGTAACAAAGGTGGTTCATCTTTGCAGAAGGTAAAACTGTGTTCCTTGCCCAGTGTGGTAGGATAGACAGACATAGGCAAAGATTTCTGTATATAATACATATGGAGGATATGAAATACTTCTTTGGCTTCTCTTCCTCAGTATAGTTACAGTTAATTACATGGCCATCTTGAAAGTATGCATTTTCAGTGGGAGAGGTGGTGACAAGAATCAAGCTCATATTGCAAAAGCTGTTGGTTCAGTAACATAAAAAAAAAGGAAAACTTTAACTTAAAGAATACAAAGAGAAACATAGAAATAAAAAATAAAATTGACAATCTTCTAAAATCTAATTTCAAAATGTCCTGGCACAGAGATATTTATTGTTATGTTTGAGATTATTGGCTCAGTCCCGCAATTTGCTACAGACCTTGTCCTGGTCCTTCAGTTTAAAGCTGTGAATACTTTTGTTATTCACAAAACTAAAATACTTTTTCACACCATGCCAGAATGGTAGTATTTCACCTAATGCTTTGAATAAGTTCTTATTCAACAAGAAACTACCATTAGTTTCAACTGGTAACAGCCAATTTTAAGGCACCCAGCTCCACATTCCCAGAAGGACTGACTACATATCTGTTTTGTTTTATTAGAAGATCATTGCCATTAAGAAGCTTCTTTTTCTTGTTCCTGTGACTGGTGGCATAATAACAATTCAACTATGAAAAACTATGCAGTATAGTGTATCCTCTTTTTTCCCCCTGGTATGTGAATTACAGCAGACTTCATAGATGATCTCCTCTGAAGTTTTATGATTCATACATGGTGCTGTAACTATGACTCCCACCATCAAGTTCGAAAGCAGTAATTTAGAATTAGTGACTCTCTACAGCAGGCAGACCTGCAAGTGTCTACATCCCAATTAGCAGGGGCTGATCTTTGACTTGCTTATTTATTAAAGTCATAGGACTGTAACAGGAAACCAGTGAAGAAAATGTAGGGTGCCTTGGTATATCTGTTTTAACTACCAAACTGTAATCCTGAGTTTCTCTCATCATTATTCCCGTCTGACAAGGTGTTAATTTTCAGAGACCAGCTTGCATTCCCTCTTGCTGACTGGATATAAATTGCTCCAGGGATTGCTTTTGATTTGCATTCTCCTATTAATGCTACCATTAGCCTTGATAGCTTTGCTGAGAAGGTTACAGAAAGTAATAAGTATATTCATCTGGGACCTTGTGCTTTCTTGTTTGGCTTATTTTGAACAGATTTTTCACTGTTGAGAAGAATTAACTGAAATACTGCCTTGGCCTTTACTTGGAAGGCAATGTTTGCTCCCCTGCTGTAAAAGCTTAGTGTCCTCCTGTCATCTTTGCCCTGTCGCTAATTATCTCTTAGCATTTATAAGTTGTCCTTGCTCTGGTTTAGATTTGGTGAAAAAAGTGCTTGAAAAAGATAAAATGCAAGTGTTGTATTATGTCAATTCATTAATTGTCTTTATTTCTGTCTTTGATTTGCTAAGACAAAATTTGGGAATAGAGAATGGTGCATACCAAAATATTGGAAAGAGGTAAGGTGCAGTAAGGTGGATGATCTCTCACTTTAGGATTATCATAGTAATTACTGATATTCTGAACAAATCAAGAGAAAGTTGCTCAAAGATGTGGAAACTTTATTTTAAACACTAGCTACAGATTCCTATAAGAAGCCACAAAGCTGAAACTAAATACTTTAAGTAAGTGATGGCTACAAGAAAATTAAAATAGATCTCTCAATAGTGTGGGTAGAGAAACTGTTTAAACAACTACAGAGCAGGAAGAAAAAGCAGTAAATAGTGGTGAGGAGAGAAAGATTTTTCTGTTTCTTATGGCAATGTTGACATGGAGAGGATAAAAGTGTGCACTGAAAAAAGAATGAAGAAAGAGAGTAGGTAAGAGAAAGGTGAGAAAACAATCCAGATACTGGTTTGGTTTTTTTTTTCTGTCCAAGGGGACTGATCACAGAGGCTGAGGAAACCTTGCAAAGAGGGACATACTTACCTGGACAGAAGAGGGAAGAGGGAGGCAGGGAGGCTGTGTCATTTGAGTCTACCCAAAGCTTCCCGTGAGCCAGGTGTTGTCATGTTAGAAGGAGCAGAGTACACAATATAAAGTAGGGCTGCACATGGACAGAAAGGAAAAGAGAAAGAAGGAAAGACCCCCTCAAAATAAATATAACAAAGATATGTTTGCGATGCTCCAAAATGGTCGCACTTAATTCCTAGTTTTAGATGGGTGCTGGCAAGTCACTTCATTTGTCTGTGCTTTATGTCATATGTAAAATGGTCTTGCTTCATCTGTCACCGATCTTGTTCATGAATGGAACCATAATGGTTTGAGAAAGGACTTTCACTGTGCATAATGGGTTTTCTCTGTAGAGTATTTCTGAGCTGTGGCCTTAGTCCACCCCAGAGTGGAGCCTGTCTTTTACTGTAGCCCATATGCTCTCTCTCTAAATACATACACACAGTACGTAGTCTATCACAAAGTTGTCTGTTGGCTCTGAAAGGGGTGATAATAATAATAATAGAGATAAGGCTGACAATTATAATAATAGTCAATGATTTACAGATAGATCTCTAGGTTAGGTATAATTGATTCTGAAAGTGAATGAGAGCTTTATTTACCCTGTAAATACACGGTTTTAATGCAGTTGCTGGAACAAGATATTTACATCAGAGAAAGCAGGAATATTTTTGGAGTTACGCTAACAGTTTCTCCCCAGCTCACAACACAGAGGGCACATTTAGCTGGGCAAGGCTGCACAGTTTCTGCCTTTGCTAATTTTAGGAACGAGCATATTGGACTTAATTTTCCAACCTTGTCAGCGCAACTCTCACAAGCATTACATTCAATTAGGAAGAAAACCAAAACCAATTTAAAATAAATGTCAAATGGAAGAATCCACAATGAATAAAGTTGCTTGCTCACCACTGTAATGGCCATCCCACTTCCTCAGGTGCTGGGATTATCTCAAGAGAATAATGCTAGCTACTGTTTTTTTCAGTTTATCTCAAGTATCCACAGTGAGTCTCAATTTTCTAAGTATGTATGTTTTAAAACAGCTTTCCTTGTAAATGCAAATGATATAGGAATGGCCTCTTAATGGCTTATTTTTATGTCCAGTATTAACTTAAGTGTGTCTCATTTACTCAGCCTTCTGCTGCATACAGCAGAGGAATCAAATAGTTATTATTATTATTATAATATTGCCCATACAAGTGCCAGGTTTTTCAGCATGTCTCACTTCATGTTGACTCCCCCAGCATATGCAAGTTTTTTATGCCTACTGTGTGCTGCGTTAACTGTAGATTTTTTGTTGCCCCTGATTTCACAAGTGCATCTCAGCATAGATATTAGATTTGTTTTTATAACAGCTATGCTCAGATGTCTAAAAGTGACCTCAGCATGTACTTTGTGAAAACTGCATTAGAAATGAAATCACCCTAGGAGGATATTTGGCACAGATGTGTCCTACTAGCCATTCAGGTCCCTTTTGAAGTTAGTTTAAAATAAATATCAAGCCTTTTCTTTTTAATGTTAGATTATTTAGCATCTGTCACTGGATTTGTACCTTTATCTTCTGCTGTGTAGTCAAAGTACTCTATTTATTATTTCCTGACACAGCTGATCCCATATCCTCTCCATCTATGTGTTATCAGTGCTTCACATCTTCTAGCAGGTGCTGAAATTTGTTCTGTAAATGTTAACAGAAACGGCAGAAGAAACTTGAACATTCACTAGAAAATGTCCTCAGAAAACCAGCAGTTGAAAGAACCCGACAAAAAACTCCTGCCAGAAACTATTTGATCATAAACCTCTCAAGCAGAAAATTGGCAATCACTGCAGAAACAATTCCTCAGGAAAGTATTCAACTTTCAAATAACCCTGAAACACAACTCAATATCATTTGATTTCCAGTGAGGGAGCCTAGCAGTCCATCCCTGCACCAGAACCCAGTGCAGGGTAAAGGCCTGCCTGCTGTTCCCACAGTCCCTGGAAATGACATCCTTGAGGAAGAAAGAATGCAAAAAATCTTTTTTATTATAGGGATGATGATTCTCTACACGAGCTGACTCACACAGAAGTGAGGAAAAAACGGAAATTCTTGGCTGATTTCTGTAAAAGTCTTAAGGTTTTTGTAAATCTCTGGATGGATTTACAGTAAGCAAAATGTATTAAAACAGACACCATTAAGGTCTGATAATTTCACATTCTTCCTTGCACACTCCCCAGGGGTGTGTGGGAGATAGTAAACACCAGAAGGGGCTGTATGTGTGTGTGCACTGGATCTGAAGCACAAAATAGATGTGGTGTTAGCTGGCACATACATGCAGCACAAGATTCAAGAGGAAAATGAGTGGTTCAGGACCAGCCTCTTCCAATTGCAGTCCTAGCTGAAATAACTAAGGAGTGAAGCAGAAGGCTTTGCAGAAGCCTTGCAGGTCGTTAATTATTGTTCCACTTCTCTCAGGTGCAGTATACAGGGAAACAGAAATAGAGGTGGTTTCCTGCACTCTGGTATGTCTTCATCCACAAACACAAAAGGGTCTATTGTAATATAAAGTAATAAACACTACTTTCCACACAAATCCAAGAGTTTCATTGGGAAGATCCGCAAATAAGGAGACTAAATTTTGAGCATGCCATTAACATGGGAAACACCTCTTTTTGTTTAGTTGAGAAAAAATGTACTGAGCTGAAAATGTAACAATCGGAAGTCTTTGGCTTGTGAGCATAAGTGAAGAATGTAGAGAGGTGGTACACTTATCCAATAGACTGAGGCTATAAAGGGAAAAAATCATAAGACAACATTAGATTTGAATGTGAGATTATGATATGTGTAAACAAGGCAGCGTATAACTTTTACAAAGTTCAGCATATTCAGCTTTTGATCTATCACCTCGTCTCCTTCAATATCACCTCATTAATATCTGTTTTTTAAAAGGTAGCTTTGGGGCATAAATTAAGTTCCATAACTGTAGACTGTGATCAGTAATTTTATATATGCCTAAATCATATGAGTGACTTGCTATGAGACAAAGTTTTGAAAAGGCTTAGTTTACAGTCCTGAATGATCAAGATTAGTAGAGGCATGAATAAAAACTTTCATTTTCAGTCTACCACATTGGTTTTCATGGCATTGACTCCTGATTTTGACCAACAAGGGGAACTGGAAAGGACTGAACCTTACTCAACCTCGTTGAGCGAGCTCAGCTCCCAAATATGCTAATATTTTGCTTCTGTAGAAGGAATGCAGTCAATCTGTGGATTGCCTCAAGTCCTGTCTGCTGTGCAAATGGACTTCAGCAAAGGTGATTTTTCAGGATATGTGTTGATATGTGCCTGTGCATTAGATGTCAGGGATTAAAGCCCCCAAAGGTATGTGTGTCTATATATTTGTATGGAAGAAGAAAGAAGTGTGACAACTGCTGGTGACAAGACTAAGGTAGTCTTTCATATGTGCATGTTTCTGCCTCGGGTAATAACAGTAGCAGAAATGAAAAAAATTACTTAGGAGGGAATGAAGTGTTTTAATTTTTGCAGTGCATAATATACAACCAGGGGTAGTAATATGGGAAATACCAAAGGGATTAAATATCTTTTGGATATCTGAAAACTAGACCATAATAGGAAAGATTTAATACTTAGTATTTCACCCCTAATGCACATCAGTGTAGAGGATTCTAGTAAACTTCCTAGTTTCCAGCTTCCTGAGGGATAGAAGTGAGATGCTGTGTATAAGCGGGTCTATATTTCTGTACTATTGAAATGATACACTGATTATAGTATACAGTTTATAGACTGAAAAAGCAGTAGGAGCTTTCAAATCTTTTAGTAATTTTTAAAATTACAGGGAAAGTAAATAGTGTTTGTGTCTACTGCAATATAAGAAAATGGGAGTTTATGATATATTCTTGCCTAACCCAAGGTCTGAACTATTCATAAATCATTTGCCAGCAGAAATGTATTTTTATTTCACTCTTGGTGGGAAAACATTCTAATATAGAATTTATAATACCTTTCATATTGATCATATAAGGTACATTCTTAATCTTACTAGTATTTAATAAAAAACAGTGTATGACTAGGGAAACTGAAGCAGAAAGGCTAACTAGCTTATTTTGAGGAAACTTACTTTATTTCTTCTCTCATTTAACTGTCAGTTTAATTTAATGACAATAAATATTGTACAGCCCAGTCAAGTATATTTCCAATTTCTCTCTTCTCAAATACTCTTACGATTTTTATGAATTGTTTAGTGGCCACTCTGGTATTATTTTAATTTTTTAGAATTATTGTTACTGGTATTGTGTTATTTTCACAATAAGTATTGTAGGAGAAGGGGAGGCACTCTAACAGGCCTCAGAGACAAGCTTTCTCTGATTCTTCCCTTATTACGAGCTTTTGAATCCATAAATGTCAAGTAAATATTTATTTAAAAGAAAATGAAATTACAGGAGATTATGATGAAAATGGAGATTATTACTTAGGCACTGACATGTTATTTATAGTGAAACAGTTCAACATTTTCTTTTGTGTAGCTGCAGGACGAAATGCCTGAGATAGATAGATATCTAAGACAGTTCAGATGAATTATGCTTGGGCAGTGCTTGTATTTTTCCCCCACTGATTATAATAGGAGCTGAAGGTGATTAGTTTGGATTCAGAGATCTAATTTCTTGACATTTCGAGCTATGAAAGATGAATCATGGCATCTGCTGGTGCTACCAGTGGTGACATTTTGTACTGTTCCTTTTAAGTACCCCACATAAAACCACTTTGCACAGACCTCCTTTTCTTCCATATTTTTATTAGATGGGTTGGCAGTGTATGAATATTCATTTCTACTAAACGAAGGAACTTTACAGTCCTGAGAACAGTAATTATTAGCTGCGACTCCAAAGACAGCTTCCGAAAATCATCAACTATTATTTTGTTCAAAGCCTTATAAATGAGCTATTTTGTAATTTCTCAACATTTAATAGAGGATTTTTTTTTTAAATTTTAGATCACTCCCTTCTGGATTAGTGCAGTACTCATGCTGACACTGGATCATTTGGCAACACCTCTGATGCTCAGTCACATTTGCTGTTCACCATTAATACAGCTGGTGTCATAGGTCTCAGGTCAGGCCTGTTTACTGTTTACTTAGTGAACATGAGCTTAAATGTCCAAGAATCAATAAGAACATTTTCTTAAACTGGTGATGTATTCAGTGCAAGGGTTGTCACTCTGATTTTCTTGCCTGAAGTATTAACCTATAATCTATATTCCTGAAGTATTAACCTATAATCTATAGTTGCCCTGGCTTGCGAAAGCCATTGCCTAGATGTGATCTTTCAGTCCTGCCAACTAACTTTTCTTTCACTGGAAAGCCAAACACCACTTACTAAAACATGACTGCTGGTTTCTTCTGTATTATTTCTTTAAACTGTTGTGGGGTTCCTGAAGTAGTATCTTGTATACTTTAGTTCTCGCCTCAAATTTGAATTCTGTGTTCACTGATGTGGCATGGGCTCAGAAAGCCAAAAGTGCTGATGTTTATTCTTGTTCTCTGATTTTGGCTGTGGCTCAAGACTTTGTTTAGGGCAACAGGTAGGAAAGTCAAGTGCTCTATTTGCCTAATCATTATTTGGGGGATTTAAAGAATGAAGTATGGTTTGGATCCTTTGAAACATCTTTCACCATATCTAAATTACGTTCTATGAACAACTCTGCTACCATCAATGATCAAAGGTAGAGAACAATAAAGTTATCCTAATTAAACTAAAAGTCACTCAGGGGTTCTGGCCAAAACTCTATATGAATTTAACCTTTTTCATATTGACTTTTATGTCCACGCACATCATAGCATACTTGTTTCATATACACCTACAAACAAAAGTGCTGCAGGAGGTAATGATGAACCTTGTCAAAAGAGGAGCTAGTAGTCTGTGTTGTGCATCTGAGCGCGGGCAGCTCAAGATAAAGTAACATAAAGTAACGTTGAACTGCTTTGTGTCCTTCCAGTGGTGGTGTGTCTCGTGGCTGCCCTGTTTCTGTTAGAAATATTTAATTACAGCAGCTACAACAACATCTGAAATATCTGAAACAGTGCCTGTTGCAACCTAACCTTGACATATCCCTCTTTTAAAACTCTTTAGTGCTTTTTCAACATTATTTACTTGATAGAAAGAGGCCTGTCCAGAGCAAGGGTGTAGGAATTTGAACAGAGATACTGTTTGATACTGTTTGATACACAGATATACTGTGCTGCCTGTTTGTGGTCTAGTGCCCCTCACAGTATATGCACGGTGTATAGCACATTTATATTATATATTCTGTATTCTTTCTGTGTTCCATCATTTAAAAAGTATTTTTGTTGTTACTTTTCATTTTTAGTTCAGCCTTAGGAGGACTAGCCATTAAATGGATTTCACTTGAAGCCTCTGTCAATGGAAAATGAAGGAATCAAAAGTTCTCTTTGCAGAGATGCACACCTAAGGGGAAACTACAGTTATGTTTATGTTTTGCCCAGGTTCTTGCTTTTGTACTTTTTTCTGTCTGTCCATGATACATGTTTGTTTATTTGAGTACTGTGAGCATTTTTCTGCTTGACTTTGGTCTGTTCTGAAAACAGAACAAAAGAACTTATTCTCAGTATATTCTGATTGCATCAAAATCAGGGACAATTGCAGCTATTTTGGGGGTATTGCATATGCACATTAATGATGTGCATATGAATAGTTGCCCAAATCTCTCATTTTAGTTATCTCTCAGAAAGCACCTTTTGCGGTTTCTTCCTGAGTATCTGTTTTGTGGTAAACCCAGGTGAAAGTGGACTGCCTTGTTTTTGAGAGAAATTTCCTGTGGGATGGTGTTTTCTACTGGTGGCATCTTGCTGTGAGGGGAGTTGTAGTAAAAAAGCAGATAACCTGTTCAGGCAGGCAAACCATTGACATCTGTCCTGAAATCTTCTTTAGCAAAACAGAATATGCTGGAAAGTGTGAATAGAAGTAATTTAAAAGTGTTAGTTTACAGAAAGCTGCTGTTTAATTTGTGCAGACTTTGAAGGGGGTGAGAATGAATGGCCTCATGAGACCTGATATGATAAAGCTGGCTAACTCCAAGGAGTCCAAAAAATACCCAGAAAAATATAGGAAATTAAAAGCATCCACTAGAGCCCCCTGCCAAACAACTCAGGAGTGAGAGATGAAAAAAGAGAAAGAAAAAACAATGTTTAAGGAGCATAGGAAGTGTTACATGAAATCTGCAGCAATGGGGCAGCAATAGGCAGCAATGAAGTTGAAAGACAAGGAAAAACTGACCCTGTGTGTAATATTTCAGAAAGAGATGCATCTAAAACACCAAAATCATTCAAAATCTACAAAAAAATCCACAAGTGATTGTGGATGATACCTGATATTTAAAAAAAACTTTCTCTTTTTTACTGTGTTTGCCTTTTAGGAAGTAAATTGCAAATATGGCTATTTTCTCAGGCACACACTTTGCTCTACTATATTCTTGAAGAAAAGCAGCTTTCTGACTGCTGCTAGAAAGCAGATAAGGACTTATCTGGAGCTCTTAATCTGGAGAGCTGAGCAGTGAAAGGTGCTGTGCACTGGAGTGATGTTCTCTCATTTTCTCACAATACCTCAGAGATAGGTTGATCCATTTGGGGAATGGAAGACTGGCTTTTCAAAGGACACAGGGAAATTAGTTGAATGCAAAGATGCATGAAGGCAGTGGGAGCCTCACATTTAACATACTTTATCCAGATTCTGTATAAAGAGATGTGGGTATTTTGAACAATTCTGGTGTTGCAGATATATCTTTTTGAAATATTACACACAGGGAGGGTGCCTCTTCGAAGGAGGGACATTCCACTGGCCAAGTGAATAGCTTAAAGTCCACATAACCCAGCAACTGGGCATGGTTCTGTGACCATCTGCACAGGCCAAGGGCACTGATCCTACCTGACCCTCAAGACAGAATGCTGGGTATTTGTTTGAGAGCAAAGGCTGCAGCTCCAGCTGAGGGGAGGTCTGCACCATCTGTCCCAGAGGTGGCTGATGCCTCCACCCAGACAGAGCTGCTGAAGGGGGAGGCTGCAGTGCAGACCTCAGACTGCAGCAAGTGCCTGGACCTTTCTCCTGGGGCAGGCACAGGCAGCAGACCTGCCTGCAGAAGATGTGCCCAGGTGGATGACCTCGTGCAGCAGGTGACTGAGCTGCAGAAGGTGGTGAGAAGGCTGCATAGCATCAGGGAAGTTGAGAAGGAGTTAAATAGCTGGTTCCAAATGTAGTCTGTAGTGGACACACAGCCCATGGCCAAACAACCAAAAACTCCCCCACTGGAACACACAGAAGGGAAGGGGGATAATAATGCAAAAGAATGGAAGCTTGCAACAACAAGGATCTGCAGAAGGAAGAGACTTCCCTTGAAGTCTGAGGTGCTCTTGCAGAACTACTTCACCTCTCTTCAGACTGGAGAGAAAAGACCCATCACATCAGGAGAGACATGGGAGCTGAGGCAGCATGATCTGCTCCCCATATAACAATCAGCTCAACTAAGAAAAGGCAACAGGTGATAATAGTAAGCGATGCCTCTTCTGAGAAGCATGGAGGCACCCATCTGCAGACCTGATGCACTCTCTGGAGAGGCATGCTAGTTACCAGGGGCTTGTATCAGGGATGTCACTGAGAGACTGCCGAGCCTTGTGAAGTCCACTGACTATTATCCACTGATATTGTTTCATGTGGGCACCAATGGTACATCCAGGAGCAGCCAGAGGAGTATCAAGGACTACAGAGACATGGGAGTGGCATTAAGGGACTCTGGAGTATTTGACACTGTTCTGCACGATATCCTTGTCTCTAAAATGGAGAGACATGGATTTGATGGATGGATCTCTTGGTGGATAAGGATGGTCACATTCAAAGAGATGTGGTCAACAGCTCAATATCTAAGTGGAGAGCAGTGACAAGTGGCGTTCCTCAGGGGTTGGTATTGGGACCAGTGCTTCATTGTCAAAGACATGGACAGCGAGTTTCCCAATGACACCAAGCTGTGTGGTGCAGTCGACACGCTGGAGGGAAGGGAGATGCCATCCAGAGGGACCTTGACAGGCTCAAGAGGTGGGCCCGTATAAACCTCATGGAGTTCAACAAGGCCAAGTGCAAGGTCCTGCACATGGGTCAAGTTAATCCCAAGCACAAATACAGGCTGGGCGATGAGTGGATTGAGAGCAGCCCTGGGGAGAAGGACTTGGAGGTATTAGTGGATAGAAAACTGACTGTGAGCCAGCAATGTGAGCTTGCAGCCCAGAAAGCCAACTGTATCCTGGGCTGCATAAAGAGAAGTGTGGCCAGCAGGTCAAGGGAGGTGATTCTTCCCCTCTACTCCACTCTCGTGAGATCCCACCTGGAGTCTTGTGTTCAGCTCTGGGGCCCCCAACATAAGAAGGACATGGACCTGCTCAAGTGGGTCCAGAGGAGGCCATGAAGATGTTCAGGGAGCTGGAGCACCTCCCTTATGAGGACAGGCTGAGAGAGTTGGGATTGTTCAGTCTGGAGAAGAGAAGGCTCCAGGGAGACCTTATAGTGGCCTTCTAGTACTTCAAGAGGGCCTACAGGAAAGATGGAGAGGGACTCTTTATCACGGGTGTAGTGATAGGACAAAGGGTAACAGATTTAAAGTGACAGAGGGTAGACTTAGATTAGATATATGGAAGAAATTCTTTACTGTGAGGGTGGTGAGACACTGGAACAGGTTGCCCAGAGAAGTTGTGGCTGGCCCCTCCCTGGAAGCGTTCAAGGCCAGGTTGGATGGACCCCATGGCAGCGGAGTTGGAACTAGTTGATCTTTAAGGTCCCTTCCAACCCAAACCATTCTATGATTCCTTGGTTCTATGCTTTACTGGTTTCCTAATTTGGCTTTCTATGTCTTACTCAGAAGTCTCACAGCTTTCTGATATTTCTCTACAAACTCAAATGGATGATTAATACTGAAATATTATGTTTAATGCTGAAATATTTAGGAATGTAGTAATATCTTTCTCTTCTGGGGGGTAGGATGACTTACGTCAGGACACTGCCATGTACAGGGACATGGAGCAACCATTTAGAAGAGGGTGGTGAGACACTGTGGGCAAGTTATAGCTGTGCTAGAAGTCAATCTGTCCATTTTAGTACAATTAGCTCCGCTCCCTGCTTCCAGAACCATGTACCTCTTTTTGTTTGGCTTAGCAGAGAGATTCCTTCCTTCCTTCATCTGTATAGTCATGGGCCTGAAAGTCCCATTCTGCACCCCACCCCTGCATTGCTCTGTTCTGCCTGCAGTTAGTTCCACATCACTCTCCTTGCCTCTGCCTCCACAAATGGGTGGCACTCACTGACAAACCCTCCTAGGGAGTAGCAGCTGATTACAGCTACCTGCTTGTGCTGCAAAGTCACGCCAGGTCAGAGTGAGCACAGAAATCAAGTCTGTCCCTGGAAACATTGTTGGACTTTCTGATGTGACACTTTTGTTGTCAGGACTAAAATTCTGTCTGCATTTAGTGTCAGCGGATTCCCTTCGCTCATAAGTGGCAGGTGTCAGTTAGGTAGTCAACAGTATCCAGAGGGATGATAAAAATGGAGGACTGCATGGAGATCTGTGCCCTACAGCACGCAGTGTGGTTCTTACAACTATGGCAAGATAGGAAATATCCCCTATTCCTGTTTTCAGCATACTTTGTTGTCTCTACTCCCAGATTAAATTCAGTTCCCTGATTCTGGTGTTGAAATATAGGGGTGGAAAAACAAGACCGCTCCAAAGCCACATAGCATCATCAGAGACACTCACTTGGTGGACTGGACCCAAGGGGAAATGAATAACTGTTTGACAAGTATCACTATGATTTCACTATTCCCAACAGTGAATAGAATGCAAGACCTACCTCTTTGCAATTGTCCTCCCATAACAACAAGCAGCATTTCAATCACTTCAAAAATATATTTTAATAAAACATTTTTATCTGTGTTATAAATTACTATTTCAGAGACAGTCACAGGAAAAAAAAAAACACAACAAAAAACAGTCACAGAATCACAGACTCATCTAGGTTGGAAAAGACCTTGAAGATCATCTAGTCCAACCATTAACCTAACACTGACTGTTCTCAACTACACCATATCCCTAAGCGCTATGTCAACGCGACTCTTAAACACCTCCAGGGATGGGAACTCGACCACTGCCCTGGGAAGCCCATTCCAATGCCTAACAACCCGTTCTGTAAAGAAATGCTTCCTAATATCCAGTCTAAACCTTCCCTGGTGCAACTTGAGGCCATTCCCTCTTGTCTTATCGCTTATTACTTGGTTAAAGAGACTCATCCCCAGCCTCCTTTCAGGTCATTTTAGAGGGCTATGACGTCTCCCCTCAGCCTTCTCTTCTCCAGACTGAACAACCCCAGTTCCCTCAGCCACTCCTCATAAGACCTGTGCTCCAGACCCTTCACCAGCTTTGTTGCCCTTCTCTGGACACGCTCGAGTAATTCAATGTCCTTTTTGTAGTGAGGGGCCCAAAACTGAACACAGTCATCGAGGTGCGACCTCGCCAGAGCCGAGTACAGGGGCAAGATCACTTCCCTGTCCCTGCTGGCCACGCTATTTCTGATGCAAGCCAGGATACCATTGGCCTTCTTGGCCACCTGGGCACACTGCTGGCTCATGTTCAGCTGGCTGTCAATCAACACCCCCGGGTCCCTCTCTGACTGGCAGCTCTCCAGCCACTCCTCCCCAAGCCTGTAGCGCTGCTGGGGGTTGTTGTGGCCCAAGTGCAGCACCCGGCATTTGGCCTTATTGAAACTCATCCAGTTGGCCTTAGCCCATTGCTCCAGCCTGTCCAGGTCTCTCTGCAGAGCCTCCCTACCCTCGAGCAGATCAACACTTCCACCCAACTTGGTGTCATCTGCAATCTTACTGAGGGTGCACTCGATTCCCTCGTCTAGATCATCAATAAAGACGTTAAACAGGAGTGGCCCCAAAACCGAGCCCTGGGGGACACCACTCGTGACCGGCCACCAACGGGATTTAGCTCCGTTCATTCACCACAACTCTTTGGGCCCAGCCATCCAGCCAGTTTTTTACCCAACAAAGTGTGTGTCCATCCAAGCCTCGAGCAGCCAGTTTCACCAGGAGAATGCTGTGGGAAACGGTGTCGAAGGCCTTACTAAAGTCAAGGTAAACAACATCCACAGTTTTTCCCTCATCCATGCCCTGTCGTAGAAGGAGATCAGGTTTGTCAAGCAGGACCTGCCTTTCATAAACCCATGCTGACTGGGCCTGATCATCTGGTTGTCCCGCATGTGTTGTATGATGGTACTCAGGATGAGCTGCTCCATCATCTTCCCGGGCACCGAAGTCAAGCTGACAGGCCTGTAATTTCCCGGATCATCCTTCCAACACTTCTTATATATGGGCGTCACATTGGCCAATTTCCAATCTGTCGGGACCTCCCCAGTCAGCCAGGACTGCTGGGAAATGATGGAAAGCGGCTTGGCGAGCACCCCAGCCAGCTCCTTCAGCACCCTCGGGTGTATCCCATCCAGTCCCAACAGGCAGGTTTCTTAAAACAATCTCCTGGTTCAACCTCACACTGATAATAAACTCTGAAGTAAACAAAGCCAGAATGAAATTAATGCCTCATTTTTCCTTGCTTTCCATGTAGCATTTTTTTTCTCAGCGCTCTTCATTCTTTGGAGTTGCAGTACCAAGGCAGTCACATTCAGAGTGGCTGAGGGCAAGAGGGCTTTTTTTTCCAGCTCATACTCTACGGAGAAGAGTTTTTGGATTTGTGAGTTTAAGGAAAAACTAGCAACGTGATTTTTTTCTGAGCTTTCATCCTCTTCTAAGAAATTATGAGAATGTATAGGTACTTACAAAACTGTTACTTTCTGAAAATTTTCTAAAGCAATAGAACATAATGAAGTAATTTACATATACTAAGCTACTCATCAACAAGGTGAAAGAAAAGTCTGTGATATTCATGAATATTTTGGCGAGCTGGATTTTTTCAACAAGCATTCACTAAATTAGAGTGGTTCCATTTGACACTTGAATACTAAATTTAATTTTGCTTTGGATTAGGGTTGTTCATCTCACTTAAATCTCCTTAGCAATGAACTTTTTTTTTTTTTTTTTTTTTAATTCAGAGTGTGCAAATTTGAGAACTTAGGTCACTGAAGAGTGCTGACACACTATCTGTATTTTTGTATCAGTTAAGGATTTGAACTATCTCTGTGTAACAGGAAGTCATTGTCTATGTTCAGCTCATTGGTAGGTAGGGGTTTCACCTTTTCTTCTGCTGCTATGATCAAACTGTTGTATGAAAATTAATTTATTATTCTTTGGGCTCAATGAGGAATGCCTCCACTGTACTGAGGGTTGTAATAGTGGCTTTATGCTTCTTAAGACATGCAGCAATGCTTGAGAACATAACGAAAAGAAAGGAAAAAGTCCAGAAACTGAAGAAATTTAATTGTGTTAAAAATTAAGGTATTGATAAATGCGTGTATTTAATTTTATTTTTAAACCTGTTGAATGTTAGCTCCATTTAACTGGAGATGGCATTTCAAAACCAAGATTTTGCTAAGACAGGGAACTTGCCCATCCAAACTATGCACATTTTTCATGCATGGAAACATGCTGCAAGTAAGAAGATGAATAATTAGATGGTTTTCATTCACTACTTCATTTTTTTAGACTTATTTGAAAAGCTTATCAATGTTGGTTTGTTCCTTATCTAATCCATCTATAAATTGTTACTAGCATGCATAAGTGATAGAACACCTTATTCAGAACAATAGGAAAAGTCTACATAAAAAATCAACAGAAACTTTAATATAGGCTGTTATAGGGGTAAAATTACTTTCTCTCTTACACTTTACTCAAAGTTTGAGTCCTGAATTTGTCTATTCTGTTGGATAGAGTAGATAGTAGACTTTATTTTTTTGCTGTTTATGATGGTAATATTTAACCCAGAGAGTGTCAGTTGTCTGTGATGACAGAACATTTTTATTTGTACATGTATCTTTGAGGAAGAGTGTGTGAACAGAATTAATAACAAGAGATTAGTCACAACAACAAGTGATTAGTCAATTTTAATTGTTTTAAATAAATACAGAAGAATCACAAAGGTTTTTTAGATGCATTGTCAAGGCTGTCTCCTTTTAACCAATTTTAACAAAAATAAGTAACAGAGAAGTGAAAATGAAGAATTTACTGGGTGAAACAATACTCTAAAATTTTTTTTTTTTTTTCACTGCAGAAAAAAAAAGCATTTTACTAGTCAAAATTTGGTGCATTTTTTCAATTTATCTAAGTACATTTTCTGCCATTAATGGAGATTTGTTAATCTTGTAAATTGTATTGGCTTGCTTTTCTGTATACTTCTGACCTACCTCCAGACACAGAAGATATTTACGATAAATTTCTTTAACTTTTTGATCTGTTAAAATTGTAATGCTTCTGGAGTTTGTGAACAATGCGATAACAATTTATATCATCAAGAAACTACCACATATATCGTAGTTTCTTTCAAGGGTAATGATGCTTTCTGTTATCTCTGCAAAGTACTACTGTGAATTATCCGACTGAATGTAGCCCCTCTTTTTTTTCTGTTCATAAGCAGATCCAGAATTTTATGAAAACAATCATTACTTTGACAGTATTTGCCATACAGCAAACCCATTTTATGTTACGGATTATTTACAAATTGTTTGTCTGAATTCTCTGTGATGTGACTAGTCACCTCACTGGCACTACTTCTTTTGCTTTCCTGAATGGAAGTATCTTTTAAAACCTGTGGCTTATCAATAATGGGGAAAAAAAGAAAGTACATGCAGAATCCTCTTGCATATGCAAATATATTTGTTTCTGCACATGAATAGGGACTGGAGAAAGAGTAATAGAAGCAAAACCCATTAATACAAAAAAAAGAAAAAATGCTGGACCAAACAGCTTTCATATTCAGATGGATGTTTGCAAGAATATCTTCATCTTTGAATATCGATGACTGAATGGATCATGTGTTCAAAGTATACCTCCTGGTTTACATTCCTCCTTCGGTATAAGGTAACTTGTTGAATTGCATTAAGCTGGTTTTGCAAGCCTTTCTGTTGAGTTTATCAAATGAACAAGCTTAACCTCCTTACTCACCCTCACATTGCTCCAGCTATATGTTAGAATTATCACAGAATCAGAGAATCATTCAGGTTGGAAAAGACCCTTGGGATCATCGAGTCCAACCATCAGCTCTACTCTACAAAGTTCTCCCCTACACCATATCCCCCAACATCTCATCTAAACGACCCTTAAACACATCCAGGGATGGTGACTCCACCACCTCCCTGGGTAGCCTATTCCACTGTCTAACCACTCTTTCTGTGAAAAATTTTTTCCTAATGTCCAGTCTGAACCTCCCCTGTTGCAGTTTAAAGCCATTCCCTCTTGTTCTATCGCTAATTACCTGTGAGAAGAGACCAGCACCAACCTCTCTACCATGTCCTTATCAAAGAGTTTGTGACTTTTAGCAACTTTTGCAAACCCACAGATGTTTTGGGTCTAAGTGTTTTCTTTTGCTCAGAATTAAACAACTGTGTAAGCAGGAATGGAGAGTTGAGTGTGGGAGGAAGGCTGACATAGGAAGATGCCTGTCAGTTGTAAGGGTTGTGTTCATGCTGTGCGTGTTGAAGCTTCAGTGGTGTGAAGGATGTTTTGCCCTGCTAAAATAACAGCAAAACCTGAAATGAAATATGTATTCATTACTGTCTTATACAATCTCTCTTGGAACACTAGATGACAATGGCATGTGTCCAACTCGGATAAAAAAACCCCCCACATTTCCAGCTGCACTGAAAATCAAGTAGAAAAGAATGTTTAAAGGGATTTTAACCTAATTTTTAATGTCCCCAAATTAATACTCTATTACATTCTTTACACATAAAATTATTTCTTCCATTTTTGGAACTGGGACCAACAAACCAGCTTAGAAAAACTGTTGGCTTTTGAAATCTAGATTTAAGCTCATAGTCTCTTACAACCCTACTAATTCTTTGTTTCCTATATATTTTAGTCTAACTGGAATCCGCATCAGTCTGCCTCAAGGGGATAAATGAAGGAGCATTCTGACAAGAGCATGTTTATGACCAAGTCTTGTAGAACATAACTGAGATTGAACCGGTGGAGTTCTAAGGAAATAAAAAAATGAAAACATTTTTCAAAAATAAAAAGCTTTCCTATAACCTTTTTGAAACATTTTATAGAAGAATATCATCTGTCTAATTCTTTAAGTCCACAAGATCTTTAAATAAGGGAGAAGAGCCAAAAGGCAGCTAAATTGAGACACTATAATAGGTACAGTAAAGCGAGGAATAGCTGATTCAGGATTTAGCTGCTTGTATGGCAAACTCACCAACAGACTAAGCTTGCAACCCCACTTAATGAAAATATTTTTAATTTTAATTACTTTAAATAATTCCTAAAGTAGTGCTTATTGCCTAAGAATATTGATTTATTGATTTTGTTAAAAAATGATGTAATCTAAGATTTTTAAATTAACAATTTGATGGACAAGTTATGAATAGAATGGATGCTTGGACTACCACATCTATGTCATAACGTGTCTGTTGTAGCATTTTTCCTTACAGAGGTCTACAACCAAATTCTAAAGTAACTTCAGAGTAAACAATTTTATTCTTGGGTATATCTCCTTAAAAAAATATGTTCTATAATTCAGAATTATTCTTTCTTTATTCATATTCCATCTGGGCTACTGATATCTGTGTGAATATTTAATCTCCCATAGTATTTTATCCCTGGGGGATTATTTCCTCAGATCAGAAAGGCTTGGGATGTTTATGATTATCGGTGCTGTTCTTCACCCAGCCAGGTCTGAATACATGTAGAACAGGGAAGAAACCATGATCTGTTATGAATATTTTATCAACACATTACCTGCAGTTGGAGCAGCCATGAATGAAGTCACACCAAAGAAAAGAGAGTGCTAGATCATTACCCTGCCACATATACTGCCCATGTATTTGCTCCATGTTGAAAAAGCCACTTTAGAAATATTTGGAAAGTTTAAAAAGAGACAGCTTGAAAAACTTATTCTCTCATCTACAATCTATCACCTACTTAATCTTATCTATTATGGTCCAGCATCTCATTTGAAACAATCTGATTGCTTCAGAATCCCTTTGGAACAAGGCATGCACTTACCTCCGTTTGGTATATAATGACTTACCTCTAGTGAAAGCTTGGTGACATCTTGCCCACATACAAATGCCCCATTTCAGGCTCCTTGTGGCAACCGCTGTGGTCAGAATAACACCTGAAAGCTGAACAAATCTTGAGCACTGCAGCTGAGGTTTTTGTTGATGAAGAAGCTAGAATATATTAGGAGCTATGATGCAGTACATACTGCTGTGAAGGAACCTCATAACTCTAAAGCCAGAGGCTGGCTGTTGCAATTTATATGGGATTTTCTAAACATCACCAGGGGCCTTTTATCTCCCAGACCAGTCCAGGACAGAAAAGGCATACCTACATGCTAAAGGCATGACCTACAGCTGCTTCAGCACCCCTTCCTAAGTTTGTATGCCGTTCTCTGGCCACGGGTCTTATCCCTGCCATGAAGCCATGTGAAAGAGATTCAGTAGTAGAGAAAAAGTAAATGGAAAAAAAAATGAACCTTCTTTGAAAAGTATAACACATTCTTCATGTGTATAGTTAATCACTTTAATTCCCAGCACTCACTCCAGAGATAGGAGTGTGGAATCTCTTGTGCTCGGCTTTGTAAACTGTCCGTGTACCTTGACAGATGGAGACTGCAGTGGATTTTGAAATGTGATGTGTGGCAATACTATTGGTGTCTACTCCAAAACAGAATTTCTCGGTCCCAGCCCCCAGGCTGATATAATTCCATGTAATCCATGGCAAGCACTCAATGCAGAGGGGAATTAATAGGGTTAAACTTGCATTTAAAATCCAGAAATTGAAATTTTTTCTTTTGTAGGTCAGTCATTTAAGGGTTCTCAGATGAAGTTGCTCAGATATGGAATATTAAAGTGAATTCCATAGAGTTGAATCTTGTGGTAAGAAGACAAATGATATGACCAGTAAAAAATAAATAATGAATTGGCTATTTATCTGTGGTTACAACACATACAGGACCAAAGAAAAATGTGCCTGTTGTAGACTACCAATATCATCATCTGTATTGATTGACCATAGACAACAGAGCACCACCAAGTACTTCCTCTAGTGTGTTCTTCCATATTGCAGAGTTAATACTGTCAAGACACAGAGTTACACACACACAGTTTTATGCTCTTATTATTTTTTTTCTGCTGAGTAGAGAACAGAAGAGAAGCCATAATGTGTACCCAGAGGCTACAAAAGGCACATATTTTGTAAACGGGAAAAGCAGAGTGACAGTTCAAACTACCCTACTAGATTTGTGTGTGGGTCACACAAACAGAGGCTACTACTAATTTGTGGGACAGTGTGAGGATCCCAGGCAGGGTCAGCCTAATCAAGTCAGTCTGAAAAAATGTTAGCAGGGTCAAATTTATTCTGCTTATAGCTCACAATGAGGAAATTTCATCACTGAGCATTATGAGACAGGGAACCTTATACTCTCTGTGGTCAATATCCATGCTTCTTAGCTTATGTTAATGCTGTATACTGAAATCCCTGCCATAACCTGACAGACAACAATTTATTCTCTGCCTCCCCACAAGGGAATTGCTAAAAGTACTCAAAATCACACAACAGATAACAGATCGAGGGTGCCAGGACACTCAGTCCTTGCCACTTCTCCATGGAGGGTCCAGCAGTATGCTGCTCCTACCACTTCATGTGCAAATCCTCTGCTTTTCATTTGCATTGCTGAGGTGGCAAGGTCGGTTGTTCTGAGAATTTGATGTTATTCTGCAAAATCTGCCCTTAGAAGAAAAGCTCCTACACTTCTTCCAGCAAGAGACTTGAATGATAATGAGAAGCAATAAATTCCTTCCCTGCCTTGTTTTTTACTTGTAGAACTTAAAGCCTTTACTCCAACTGTGTTAAGTGCCCTGCACAAAAGCATAAAAGGGAACAACTCGTACGTTATAAAAAAACAATTCATTTTAACAGTCTAACTAGACATGACTAAGCAGTGGGGAGGACTACTATTATGCCTGCTTGTTCTGTGGTGCAAAGGGATTTGGCTAATTAGCCAAGGCTGTGCCAGAAGTCTGAGGAAGAGGTGGGAAATGAACTTGGTTCATTTGAGACCTTCTCAGAGTACTGTAATTATAAGGTCATGCTTCCATGAGGGTGAACACCAAACATTTTATTAGGGATTTCTTCCTCTCCAGTCCTCTCTCTGGCAATTTCCCCCTCTCTTCCCACGCAAGTCTCTCTTATTGCAAAGTTTTTTTGTCTTTTATTGGTCCTGGGTCCATTCTGCAGGTTTCAAAAGTTTTATTTTGATACACAGGAACTGCTTATTTATAGACTTCATGAAGTTCATTGTTATTTTGGGTCACTCAGAAGAAATCCATAGCATATAGACTAGGGAATATATCAGATAAATATAATAGACTAGTAGAATATATTCTAGACAATATAGAAACTATTTTCCATACTTGCTCCAACAGAAGGATGAAATAACTTGCCCAAATTCATACATCATTTACAGAACATGTAAATACTAGTTTACAGTTCCTGTGTTTCTAACCATCAGTAATGATAATTAATTTATCCTCTTAGGAGCCCTGACTGGTCTGTTGAAGGATTTGCACATGTGAGCACATATGGATCTTTCCAGTAATAGATCCCATGGCTTTATATGTAGAAATACTCTTTCCATCAGTGATGACAGTCACAGTGATGTTCAGATGCTTCAAATATGGCAGCTTCTTTGGTTTCCAGAATCACTCATCCCTTAGTGGAACAGTCCTGAGAAGTTTCTAGTAGCTCTGGTTAGTCTGTTCTCATTTAAGAAACATAACATCTGTCTGTTCTGAAAGGAGAACACTGACAATCAGAAAGACAATACTGAAAAGAAAGAGCTGATTGTGAAATATCTTGGGTATTTTGCCCCTTCACCTCTGAGCAAATCCATCAAAAGCCCTCTTGAGGTTCCTCAGAAAGGACAACTGCCAGAGTGGATTGTGAGCAAATCAACTTACCATGCTTCCACTGAAATCCTGTCCAAAGCTCTTAATTTATTCACAGATAAACAAAATGCTCTTTATTGCATTGCATGCAGTTTTGACAGATGGTTCTTAGCATTCAGCCCAGGTGTAAAGAGGCAGAGATAAATGGATCTGTTCTTTTTAATTCACACACACACTTGTGACTTTCATCTCTACCTGAAAAGCTCCTCAGGCTGTCTATCTGTTTCTTGTTCCATCTATTAGACAGATCTTCTCTATCCAGATATTCACTTTACTGTGCCTTTTAACAGAAGTCCCTCTCCCTGGAATATGCAATTTGCAGAGCATGAATCATATATATCATTAATATCTGATTTTAAAGTAAAATAACATTTAATTATGAATGTTCAGGAGTTCTTGGCTCAGTGGAAACTCTTATGAAAAGAAAAGGAAAAAAATACTTATCCCCCCCCCACGTATATAAAAAGAAGCTGCTTCATTTTCCCATTCCAAGAAGTAATGATTAGATAAGTTATGTGAAGTTAAACAGTGAAAGTAGAGAGCAGGATGGAAATGAAAGGGGTCTCTTTTAATACAGAACTTTTCCTATCCTAATAAGCATCTTGATAGACTTCCTTGCTCAAGTGTGCAGATAATGTGCAGTACAGCACCTGGGAGAAGTTTCATGTCATACTCATATTTTACAATATTTCTTATGCCATAGGGAGCACTGCATTACTCAGTACCTTAAGCTGTGTCACATTGTTGGAAACTAGAGAGGATGAAAAGCAAAGAAAAAGGCAGAGTAGTAGAAGAGTTGCCTGGTATTTTGTCATTAACTTATATCTTACGGTGCACAGAATCTAGAAAGTCGAAGTACCTGTTGCTGTTAAGAAAGAAGGCTCCAGAAACGGAAGAGGAAATAGGACAGATAGGATCTTTGAAATAAATATAATGATGTGCTTCAGCTACTTAAAAAAAGAAAAAAACCTCACCTCTGCTAAGGGCAAGGTCTTCTGGTGAGTACACTAGTACTCCACACCTGTTTGCTTTATAATGTTATTTAACTTTTTACCATAAGGCAAGTCAATATTGAGTTTATGTCAAGATGCCCTTGATCACTATCAGCATCAGAGAAAGTTTTAGTAAGGGGTACTGGACCTGAACTTACCCCAGATTTCAAACCAGAAATCATATTGACAGTAGAAGTTATGTTGTTTGTCTTGTTTCAGCTTTTTTCTGTTATGTTGCTATCTTTGCTGAAGAGCTGAAAGTATCTCTTTGTCTTCCTCAGCTTCTACACTCACGGTTTGGTCAGTGGAATATGAAAACCTGGCTGTGTCTCAGACCTGGAGATGGTAGTGTATCCAAGTCCAGTCCACTTGTCTCCATTAATTTGGCTTAAGTATATTACAGAACAGATTTCAGTCAATCACAATCACCAGAGCGACGTGCAATACAATATAATTTCTCTCCTATGCTTTTAGGAAGCTTGGTAATTCAATGTAAATTGGAGGGTTTTGTTCAGGATTTTGTAACATGGCTGAATACACTTACTTGCATGGGATTTGCTGGCACTCTTTTGCCTCCACAAGCTGCTATGACTGTAACAATCCATAGAACAGCATAGCCCCTGTTTCAATAAATGGGGTACGTTTACTGAGATTATTTGAGGTCAGTGGACACAGCGGATCCTAAGTGGAGAGGCAGGCTGTGCTGCTTGGGATATTTCCTCCTCTCCCTACTTCCTCAGAATATCTGATAGAAACCAATATTGCTCATGCTTCTGGTGATGGTGATAAACAAGAAATTTCAACAGCTCTATCTGTTGCCTTTGGCTGAGGCATAAGGCAGGAAAGAGAGAGAATTGATTGTGTGTGAACGAAATCAGTCTATGCAGTAAGAAACCTTCTCTGTATGCATTTTACCTTTCCTGCCCCTAAATGGTGTTTGAACTTCATTTCCAGGAATTTCTAATGATACTAATCATACATTATCACTAGAATTTGGAATTCATAAGGACATTTTTGTCCTTTCAGGATAAGGTATTTAGTGGATATTTCTACTTGCTCTGCCAGAATGACAGTGTTAGTTACTAAAAAGCACAAACAAAAATTTAAAATCTTCACACTTAAAAGTGGAGTTTGCTTTTTTGTTTAAACCTGTCCAGAGCAAGTGAGAAGTTCAAAGGAAACAGCTCCCACAGGTGAAAATGAAACCTTTGAAATAACCACTGATTCTGTTAGCTTGGATGGAGAAGAGATCTTACAGCCTCTGCTCCAGCTACCTTCATGTGCACCGCATTTTCCCTGCAGGGAGAAGATGAGAAGAGTCAGAGGCAAACAGAATCTGACAGAGGAGGATGAAAAGGCCAATCTCAAAAGTTGTTGCTTGGCGTGAGGCTGCTTTAATGCTGAAGCTGGCTCAAGGAATGCCAGGTTCTTTGAGATGGAGAAGGTTTGACATTAAAGTTAAAAGATAATAAGATGCAACCTTCTGTTTAAAATTCCATCTATGGGTTTGTGATTCTCTGTCCCGTGTGTCCTGTCTTCTAACCAGTCTGTGTACAAGACTAGAGAGTTCATCTCCGCTCTGATGTAAATATAAAGCTCGGAAGTAAGTGATTATTCTTTACTTTGGTTAAACCTGTGAAAAAGCACTGAAATATGGCATACTGTAAACAGAGAGCACACAAATGTGCTTTCTGATACTAACGTTTGGAAAATGGAAACATTATCCTTGCAAATATCCTAACTGAAATCGTTATTTTCTGGAAATGTTGCAAAGCTTTTCCTCCCAGGCTCTCTTTCTCTCTGTTCCCCATACTTGCCTATTACATGAAGTCAGAGTTCAAATGTATATTCCCTGCTTTGAAATACTCTCCTGTGTCAAGATGCAAAATCAAACAGAAGAAAAGTTTTGGTATTCTATGAATTGGTTCAGTGCTGGCTGGAGTTATCTCATGCCTTACTGAAGGGCCTGTATTATTAATGAAGTATCTGAAAACCTTTCTATGAAGGACAGAGGGGTGACAGAAAAGATTCTGATTATACTTCCATCTTCTCTTTCTCAAGGCATTTAGTGGGGATGACATTTCCTAAGGTTGCTATGCCCGAGGCTTGTATTTCAGCTAGATGGAGAATGCAGTGAAAAGTTTCGCTTCTGTGTGTTGCGTATATGTCTCAAAGGAACATGTTAGTTCAAACACAGGGCCATACTGCTCTGCAAATATATCTATACAACATCCAGATCATAGCTGGCTCCTATCCAGCCACCTTGGAGCATGGGCAGAATAAGTTTTTGTCTGCCTCCAAACCACAGTGTGGCCATACCCATTCTTCTGGATTTGTGCTTGCTGTCTTTGGCACAGGAAAGTGGTTTCAAGCCGCCATGCAAGCTGTGAAAGGCAGTAGCTGAATGTACTGTAGTGACCTTTTTAAAGCTCTTCCACATCTCAGCTGATTTCTTAACACTTGTGGCTTCAGCTTCTGGGCTGCAAGGTAGGGGCAGGATGTCAGCTAGTCAAAATTACAGGATACTGAAAAGGTTAAATCAGTCTACCATCTTCATAACTATCCTTAACAAATGTTGTTAGGCAAAATAGTTCTGATTTCTTGTACTGCTGATGTAGACAGCTGAAAAAAAAGAATCTTTTAATGAATATGCATGATTGTAATAAAAACAGACAATGGTACATACACTTAACCTTTTTTTATTATAATTTGAAGGCTGTACTGTTGTGGTCCTCCTGATGTGATATACCTGAGCTGCAAAGCAGCATCTGCATAGCTTTTGATCTTACAAATGTCTTCTACTTTTATGAGTCTGATATGATTTGATGCTTCAGTGGTTTTCACTTATTAATGATAGTTGCAAATCCTTTTCATTCTTTTGGAGCTGAAGTCAAAACATAATTTTATGGAGAAATATTAAGTAGATGACATCTCTGTAAGTGGAAAGAATTGGCCTATCTCTGCTGGGTAGAGAGAATTTTCCTATGGAGTGGAGGACAGTCTTTTTTGAGTTAGTCCCTGGTATGTTCTTCCTCTGAATTAGCTTTGGGTTTTTTGGGGGTTTTTTGGGGTTTTTTTAAGGGAAAAGTACATACAAACACCTTTAAGCCAAAAAATAAAAAATTGTGGCTTAGGTAGTCACTGTAGTTTCCCCCAGAAAGACAGGATTTTTTTTCTGTCATGGCTTAGTGAGTCATCAGAGATTTAACTGGTCTTGGCAAATATTTGAGGTGACTTAGTTGTCTTCAAAGTTTTGATCATCTATAGGGAGTATAGTTTGATGTAAGCTAGACTAAATTTATAATGGTACAATCTTTTCTAAGAAAACAACTTTTAGCATCAAAACTATGCATACAGTCATAGAGTTCTGTTAGAGATGACAAACTCCTTTCAACATGCTGACATTTAAAAAGAAGACATAATATTCAGTATGATTTTCAATTTATGGGCTGCAGCAAACACCAAATCTTGCAAGGGTTTTGTTACACAATGCTGTTAAGAAGCAATTTGTAATAAGAACTTCACAGGATTTAGTGAAGATCTGTAGTGGAGTAAGGCACTCTTGCACTGGTTACCTATACCGAGAAAGGAACTGCAGCTATAGTAAGAAATACAGGTAGGCAAGGAGCAAAAAGACAGAGTCCAAGGCTCACAGTGTGTAAACCTAGCCAGTTGAACCAGGAGATTGAATTGAGCACTGTAAATTACTGTTTTACCTTTACTGTGAATTAGTTTTAATAAATTTCATACTTCAGATATAAAGACAAAATAGGAAGTGAATGGTTACTTTAGCTAATTTTGCTGTTCAGGAGTGAACCTATTTCATCTGAAGCTAGTCGGATCTTCATGAGACCCTAAATACAGATCTGGGACAAACTTCAGCCATCTAAGCTTAAAAAGCTGGCCTGTGTGTTACAGAAAGGCTAGTCGTGAGTATAATAGAGCATATGTTTGGATCCAGGTGGAGGCAACGATGAAATTTACAGGTGAAATTATACATGCAACCGAGGAACGAAATATAAACCTGCTTATCCAACATCTGCCAAAACCGGGGATTTCTGTGTTGCATCTCAGTTCTGGCTTGGGAGTGGTTTCAGCAACAGAATGACTTTGACAGCATGGTGCTTGAGAGCATACAGTGGTGAGGTCATTCTGCCTATTTTAATTGCAGCATCACTGCTAACTGGAAGATGGATTTCAAAATACACCTATTTTATGTACAAGCCAGTGACTGGGAAGCTGTAATTCAGCTTCAATTCACTGAAGATTTTCTGTTGCAATCCTATGTTAATGAAAGGAAACTAACTCTTGCCAGACCTTTGTAAGAATGTCAGAAAAAGTGTCGTCAGAGGAGAGATACAGAAATTAAGCACGGGTAAGGATTCTGCCTAAGGAAAAATGCATCATGTTAAACTTTATTATTCTGAACTTAGAGATACTTGTTGTACAGTGCCCACTAGCAAAGATCCATACTGGCTGAAAATTACAGTCTGGCCTCTGGTGCATGGACCCAGGCATTGTGATTTGCTCATCTAAGAAACTCAGCACCTTGTAAGTTTAAACTCTAAATGAAGAATAAGTGTTATGTTTAAAATAAAGAAAGCAGGAAATCCTTTATTCACCCTCTAAAGAAGCTGCACCTGGGCTAGTAGAGCTAAGTCCCTGAGGCTGTCGGGAGCTATGCTTGACCGACTGCTGAAGACAGAGGACCTGCAGCTGAGGGGAATCTACTACAGAGACAAGTTGTGAGAAGCAGGGCTGGAAGAGCAGAAAATCCTCCTTTCCCCTCTGTCCCTGTGCTCAGCTAAGAGTGCTAGGAGCATCTGACAGCCTCTGACATGTGACTCAGGCACCCTGGATAAGTTGCTGCTTTGATACAGGGAAATGATCACCTGCTTTGCAACTTATTTATTTATAGCAACTTACAACAACTTATAATGATTTCTGAATATTGCTTAATAATCCTGCTAGTCCTGACCGTTCTGTGGAAACTTACCAAGGGCTACTCTTTTCATCAAAACAAAGCAGTTTTCTGTGGAAACTTACCAAGAATTATTATGTTTGGCAAAAATAAGAGACATATCCTTGGAAAGCAGATGGGTTCTGACTAGTTTAGTCTTTGTAGTGAATAGATAGCCATATATGGATGGTAGAAACCAATATACTGGTGCTTTTAGATAAGATAGAGATGGTAAACCAGCTGGAACAACTCTTGTTATTCCAGAAAGAAGCTAAGAGAATCTGCGCATGCTCCGAGGAAAAGTAAAAGGTGAGAAAGACTATGAGCCTTCCTCCAAAAGACCCCTGAAGACAACCACCAGGAGGCAATGCACAGGTGCAAAGATAACATAAACTGCTGACACCAGCCTTTCGAACTAACCCAGCCTTACTTATGCATATGTATATTTGTATTACATAATCCAATGAATATGTATATCCACACTCTATAAGTTTCTGGTAAAATGTGCTGTTGGTGTACAAGCTTTGTGGAGAAATCCCCTTGCACCCTGGTGCTGGAGTAAACATCACTGCTTTATAACTCTGAGTTGTAGAGTCTGTTTCTGTGAATCAGCTTACAGCAGAAAGCCACGTAGAGCCAGCTAGTTGGAAATACTAGATACAGACTTGGTGGATTTTAAGCTGCTTTTATTGAACATGGCCTAATGGGGCAGCTTTCAAGTCACTCAGATATTCGTGTGGGAGGAGCAGTACATTTAGTTGTGATAAGGGAGTGAGGGAAATTGGATGAAACCTGCTTTAGTTCAATGTTTTTAACTCTGAAGTTGTACCAGATATGATCAAGACTGAAGTGATATTTCAAAAAGCTTTTCTATGTTGTTTATTGTATCAGATTCTCGGATCAGTGATGTGTACTGTAACCAGGGCAATTCAAGTTGAGGATTGTTTGTTTCATTTTCTAAAAATAAGAAAACAGCCCTGGCTCAATAACACGTCTCATTTTTCCCCATTTGAAGCTCTATAACTGAACTGAGATTCACATAATATAGACACTTACAGACACGAGAAAGCAAGGAATAGGAAGAATATCCTCAGCCATATTTTTTTTTTTTTCTGGTACCACATCATTTGTGTTTCTACCATGAATGTTGTTTAAATTGCTTATCTTCATGCAGAGAGGATAAACTGTAAATAACCATTACAGAAGCAATTTTTAAGAGAAACTAGCCAGCCCATATGCTGTGCATTTTATTTGCTATTACAAAGAAGGGCCTTTTGTAATGACTGTGGCTAATACTCACAACATTCAAGAGCCTGTAAATTATTTTCACTCACCAAACTGGGGCCCACATTTATATCTAGAAATGGCATTGTTCTAGCTCCTAATAATCTGGGAGCATAAAATGGGTGTCAAGGTGTTGCATACCTTCATTTAGGGCAGCCATCAGTGCTGTCAGAGCTACAGAATGGTTCATGTAAAGAGCAAATACATTAAATCACAAACACTTCTTTCCCTAGATAGAATGAAAGGATTTCATGTAATCTGCAGCAGCGTTTACAATGAATAGGAAATGCATTTATGTGTAGTGTTGAAAGGATCTCTGAGGTTAACAGGGATTAGGGCAGGAATCTTAATTACTTAATGACTCCCCTTTGTTGGTAGTGGTGATTGCCTCCTTTCTGTTAAAAATAAATATTTAAAAATGTGATAGTGTGATGCTAAAGCAAGTACTCATTTTTAATTGCAACATTTCTTTTAACATAGAGGTACAGAATATTCTGTGCCTAAAACTGTAAAACAGTCTTTGCTCAAGAAACTCTTCACTAGTATCTGCAGCAGCTGCTTTCTCATCCACAAAAATTCCACCTCCAAGCCTTTTTCTTGGCATCAAAAGTCATGTATTTTCTTCTTTAATATTCTATTGGTTTTCAAAAGCACTAAAATAATGTACAAATAAAAGAGACATTGTATCACATCTCTGATGGATCCAAAAGATGTCACAATACATTGAAAACATACTTTGGAAAAAATACATCAAGGATTGCATAAAAATTTAGTTAGGTTTGGGAGCAGTCTACAGCAGATCAAGAGAAACTGTTGAGAGAGAGTCATTGAACCACAGATGGCAAAGGCAATCAGGGATAAAGGAAGAATTCAGGTAAGCAAATTAAGAATAAAGGAGAAATGAGCTGTATGTGCCTTTAGTCCTCAGGTAGAAGAGTTAATGTCCAGGACATGCACATCTATACACCTATGGAGGAAGAACAGTGGAGGAGCATTGTCTTCCAGTCTTTCCTTGTAGAATATCCCTTCTCAATATGTATTTCACCACACTGAACACTACTGCATGTTAGTTTTGCTGCCCTTCCAGCAACTCAGGTTTTTTCCTAACATGAGGAGATAATTTTCTCCCTAAATTGCCATTCAGCTTTCAAGTTAAGAATACTTGTCATGCTGTGCTTCTTTGGATAGGTGATGAGTAAATCTGTACTGAGATGTATTAGTGTTCAAGGCTTATCTCTCCAGGATCCCCTCTTCCCACAGTGCTTTGTCTCTTGTACCTTCCAGTCTCAGTGGACCTTCATCTTGCATGACAGCAACAGTATCGTTGTAGTAGTGACCACCAATGTTCCTGCGAGTTTAGACCTACTTGTCCTGGTCTAGTGATGACAGGATGTGTTCATTCATCTCCTGTGAATAAGATGTAGACTCCTTTTTTCCAAGTCAGTTGTCTACTTGAAGACAGGTTTTATGAGTAAAATCTCTATCCTCATAGCTCACTGGGGAGGTGGGAAATGAAGCTGAAGGAAAGCTTTTTCTTGTTCCCCACCCCGCTTCTGTTCACTACAAACACTGTGCCCTCTTAAGAGTTAGGACACAGCTCTTTGACCTTTGGGAAGGGCAATCACCAAAGGTCTTCTTTACATCTCCCTCCTGAAGGAAGCAGTAGGTATGACTATTGAAATACAAGGCAGCTACAGGAGTGCTCAGTGTGGTGGAAAGCACAGCAGTACTTCAAATAATCAATGCTGAAGAATGCCATAACACCCCTGTGGTCTCAGTGCTCCTCGTGCAGTTAAGCCAGCTGTATTGAGACTCCCGAGTTGACTTTGGTTAACAGATAAAGACCACAAACTCAGTTAGGAAGCAAGGACTCAGACATGTTTGTTGTCAATAAGGAGCTCATCCTGGCAAGGCATTGGTTAACATTGCCGTGACAGGCTATTAACACAAAACCACACCCCATGATCCAATAAATAGCTGTGTGGTTTCCAATTTTTCTTTCATATGCTGATCAAAGAAGCTACAGAGATTAAAATAGATTAGATATTACCTTCCATCCTCACACTGATAGTTGTAACCAAGACCCATCCTGTTTATATGCTCATGTTATATCCATGCACATCTGACTATCCTCTGCTTAATAACCTTGTCTCCCTTACTCACTCTTGGACTGACCTTTGCATATTCCACTATTCTCCTTTTACATTTAAGCTCATTAAAGTTGATGGATTTTGCATGATAAATAGCTCCTTTCAGGCCCACATTGCTCAGCACTTCAACAAAGCCTTTACATGAGCTGAGCAATGCTTCATCAAGACCCACAATGAATACCAAAGATTTTTTTTTTTTTGTTCATGAATACTGCTTCTTCTGATAGCATAGAAAATTTTGCTTTGTGTGGTGGTTTGACCTTGGCTAAATGCCAGGTACCCACCAAGTCGCTCTATCACTTCCCCCCCCTTCCCCTTTTTTTTCTCAACAGGGCAAAAAGGGGAAAGAAAATAAGATAGGAGAAAAACACAACCCTTGTGGGTAAAACAACAGCAGTTTTAATATAAGCAAAGCAAAGCAAAGGTCCGTGCGCAGAAGCAAAAAAAAAGAAAACAGATTTATTCTCTGCTTCCCATGAACAGGCGATGTCGGGCCTTCTCAGGAAGCAGGGCTCCAATACGCGTAGTGGTTGCCTCGGAGGACCAAGGGTGACCCCACCCCCTTCCTCCTTTCTCCCAGCTTTATACTGAGCAGACGTCATATGGTATGGAATATCCCTTTGGTCAGTTCGGGTCAGCTGTCCTGGTTGTGTCCCCTCCCAAGATCTTGCCCACCCCGTCCCACTGTGGGGGGAAATATCAGAAAGAGCCTTGGTGCTGTGTAAGCACTACTCAGCAGTAGCCACACCACCAGTGTGCTATCAACACCCTGCCAGCTCCCAACATAAAACACAGCACCATGAGGGCTGCTACAGGGGAAAACCAATTCTGGCTCAGCCAGACCCGGTACACTTTGTCATATATGCTTCACTACCATCTCCCCCAGCCGAGATACTCCAGATGAAATCACTTCAGTGATTCTTACTTTACAGTAGGAAACAAAAAGGTTATGTTTGCTCCTTTAGCTGGAATTGATTTCTGTTGATTGAGAAATGTGTATGTAAAGTTTAATTTATTATCTGTTATGTCTGTTTCAGGTTCTGTTTGATGCCTGGGCAACTTTTAATTCTTTCTTGTCTCTTCTGACCTAGTCTAATCTCTGTGTGGACACACAACTAGAAATCCAGAGTGTGATTATAAAAAATTTTTATAAACACTATGTTAATGGTGTTTTTACAGCAAGAGGTGAGTGTTTTCAGCATTTTAGCAAATGAAACCTCTACAACTATACAGAAAATTAGAGGCCACTTTCACAAGGTGGGTGCATACCTGATTTTGAAAAACACTTTCAGCTTTCCTTTTTAACAAGGTGGCATTTACCATGTGTACAAAATAGTTGCATACTCCAGTCAGGAAAATCAAACCATTCTGTAGGACTGACTGTTTCTTGGCAACAAGATCAAATGTCCTACATGCCTGGTATACCATTTTGTGGCTCTCCATCATGTGCAGAGTGGCTGGTGTAACTAGGAATGCTTATATAAAGGCCTCCATGGTCAGAAGGGTGATATTTTCCCTGTATGTAGTTTAGAGAATGACCCCAAAGATACGATCCACCTAGGCTGTGGGGAATCAAGGCTTAAGCTTTTGCTTTTGATTCTAAGGGAGCAAAGCCTGAGCTCAGCTGTCATACATCAATACTTTTATTACATGTTTTTTGAATTTTCTATGCTTTTCACCTGAAAACATCAGGACTATTTTGACACCTCTTTTTTTTTTTTTTTTTTTAAATCATGGTATGTAGCTGTTTGCCAGATAGTCTTGTTGAAGGGAAAAAAAAAATAAAAGGTAAGGTTATGGAGGATGTGGCGGTTGGAGGCCGACTAGGGCACAGCAATCATGAAATAATAGAGTTCTCTATTCTTAGAGAGGCCAGGAGACGGGCAGCAGAACTGACATCCTGGACTTTCAAAAGGCTGACTTTGACTTGTTTAGGCACCTGCTTGACAGGATCCCTTGGGAGATGGTCCTGAAGGGTATAGGGGTCCAGGAAGGCTGGACACTCTTTAAGAAGGAAGTGTTAATGGCTCAGGAGCAGGCAGTCCTCAGGTGCTGTAAGAGAAGCTGGTAACAGAGAAGACCATCCAGGCTAAACAGGGAGGTTTGGCTGCAACTCAGGGAGAAAAGGAGAGTTTATGGCCTTTGGAAGAAGGGGCTAGTGCCTCACAATGATTACAAAGAGGCTGTGAGGCTATGCAGGGCAGAAATCAGGAGGTCTAAAGCCCAGCTAGAAATTAATCTGGCTTCAGCAATCAAGGACAACAAGAAATGTTTCTATAAGTATGTCAACAGCAAAAGAAAGACCAGGGAGAGCCTCCATCCCCTGCTAGATGCAGGAGGAAACATGGTAACAAGTGATGAGGAAAAGGCTGAGGTGCTTAATGCCTTCTTTGCCTCAGTCTTTAATAACAAGACTAGTTGTACTGAAGACAGAGCCTGGGAGAACGACCCACCCACAATCCAGGAGGAGATAGTCAGTGACCTACTGCATCACATAGACATACAGAAGTCTATAGACCGGATGGGATACACCTGAGGGTGCTGAAGGAGCTGGCTGGGGTGCTCGCCAAGCCGCTTTCCATCATTTACCAGCAGTCCTGGCTGACCGGGGAGGTCCCGGCAGATTGGAAATTGGCCAATGTGACACCCATCTATAAGAAGGGTCGGAAGGATGATCCGGGAAATTACAGGCCTGTCAGCTTGACTTCGGTGTTCTGGAGGATGATGGAGCAGCTCATCCTGAGTACCATCTTACAACACATGTGGGATAACCAGATGATCAGGCCCAGTCAGCATGGGTTTATGAAAGGCAGGTCCTGCTTGACAAACCTGATCTCCTTCTACGACAGGGCGACCTGCTTATTGGATGAGGGAAAGGCTGTGGATGTTGTTTACCTTGACTTTAGTGAGGCCTTTGATACCCTTTCCCACAGCATTCTCCTGGTGAAACTGGCTGCTCGAGGCTTGGATGGGCACACACTTCGCTGGGTAAAAATCTGGCTGGATGGCTGGGCCCAAAGAGTTGTGGTGAATGGAGCTAAATCCAGTTGGCGGCCGGTCACGAGTGGTGTCCCCCAGGGCTCGGTTTTGGGGCCACTCCTGTTTAACATCTTTATTGATGATCTAGACGAGGGAATCGAGTGCACCCTCAGTAAGTTTGCAGATGACACCAAGTTGGGTGGGAGTGTTGATCTGCTCGAGGGTAGGGAGGCTCTGCAGAGAGATCTGGACAGGATGGAGCGATGGGCTAAGGCCAACTGGATGAGTTTCAATAAGGCCAAATGCCGGGTGCTGCACTTGGGCCACAACAACCCCCAGCAGCGCTACAGGCTTGGGGAGGAGTGGCTGGAGAGCTGCCAGTCAGAGAGGGACCTGGGAGTGTTGATTGTCAGCCGGCTGAACATGAGCCAGCAGTGTGCCCAGGTGGCCAAGAAGGCCAATGGTATCCTGGCTTGCATCAGAAATAGCGTGGCCAGCAGGGACAGGGAAGTGATCTTACCCCTGTACTCAGCACTGGTGAGGCTGCACCTCGATTCCTGTGTTCAGTTTTGGGCCCCTCACTACAAAAAGGACATTGAATTACTCGAGCGTGTCCAGAGAAGGGCAACGAAGCTGGTGAAGGGTCTGGAGCACATGTCGTATGAGGAGCGGCTGAAAGAACTGGGGCTGTTTAGTCTGGAAAAGAGGAGGCTGAGGGGAGACCTCATCGCCCTCTACAACTATCTGAAAGGAGGTTGCAGAGATCTGGGGATGAGCCTCTTTCACCAAGTAATAAGTGATAGGACAAGAGGGAATGGCCTCAAGTTGCGCCAGGGAAGGTTTAGACTAGATATTAGGAAGTATTTCTTTACAGAACGGGTTGTTAGATGTTGGAATGGGCTGCCCAGGGAGGTGGTGGAGTCCCCATCCCTGGAGGGGTGTAAGAGTCGCGTTGACATAGCGCTGAGGGATATGGTGTAGCTGGGAACTGTCAGTGTTAGTTTAATTGTTGGACTAGATAATCTTCAAGGTCTTTTCCAACCTAGATGATTCTGTGAAATTCTGTGATTCTCTTATCTTCTGTTTCCTTTTCCCAGATACCTTTAATGCTGTAATATTTGTGCTTGATTTGTATTTGCAGAGAACTGGGAGGCATCTCCCCATCTTTTCTCTGCTTCCTGGCTAGAGGGAACATGCAAGGTGGATCCCACAAGGTAGTCCATCTGAGGCCAAACAGTCTTTATTTCTGTACCAATTTGGTTTGTGTTTGGGCTTTTTTTTTTTTTTTCTTTTTCTTTCTGTTGTCTCTCTTCCCACACAGATCTGAGACATCCATAATTTGGCCAAAACTCCTTCAGAAGTGCTGTTTTCTGGCTTTGTGGGTTCCTCTTTCATGCCAATGACACTTGGAGGAGCCTGGCTGCCAGGCCAGGTGATTTGTACCTGCCTCACTGCCAGTGATGCCTGCACTGCTGCCTGTAGTCATGCACTCCCAGCACAACTTCTTTGTGCCCCGCTGTGCAGGCAAATGTGTTTTGAGCAGCAGAATTAGAAACTGAGTGGACTGATGTAGCAAATATTTGTATACAGCTCTGGCAATCAATGATTTCTTTCAGTCAAGTGTCTCTGACATCCTTCTTATAAATCCAAGTAGAGTTTCCATTCTCTGCTTCCTGCTCAGTTAACAAGCAACAGTTTGAGAGGTCCAGAACTGTGCTTGTAACATCAGACCAGTAGTATTTTCTAGTATATGGGCAGAATTCACAAAAATCTGGGTTAATATACTGAACACATGGATAAACTGATTGCTCTGGGTCTACTGGAAAGGTAATGTGACTATTTCCTCTAAGGTTACCAATGGCTGTGAAATCGAGAGTTAGGACTGGCTGCTTCCATTGACACTGCTTGGAGCACAGTGCAAGAGGAGTATAAGGAAGAAACTGATATAATGTTGTTGGTCTTGTGTTCAGATATCCTTGCCTTGTTCCTGTCCCCAAAGGTGCATAGGACAGTATTATTTTATAAATATATTAATATGGCAAGTTGTGAGTATGGGTCCCAGTGCTTAATTTGGCAGCCCTCTCCATCTGCTTAACCATTCCCTGAATGATAGTGTTGGGTGTTCAGGACACATAGATACCTAAAGAGTGCATCAGTTTAGAAAAGCCAGACTTCTGGACTCCAGGAGTCCAAAATAGGAAAGGGTATAGGATAATTATTGTTTCTGCTCTGCAGAGGTAATGAGGTAATCATTTTTCTGTGCAGCTGCATGCAAGATTTGTTTCTGTGCATTATGGTCCTGTACCATGCTCTTGGTAATATTCTGACCCCTGAACTTCCACACAGCTCAGCTTTTTCAGCTTCTGTAAGAGCGTTCATGCCCTCAAGTAAGTATGTAACTTTGAATGAGGCAAAGATAACAGCAGCAGCAGCAGCAGGCACCACCACTGGTCTCAACTTTTTACTTCTTTTTCTACCTTCTTACCTTTTTCCCTTTCAAACATTTGTCGAACTGACAGCGATGGCCAGCTCCTGCACACAGCAGGTAACCTCTCAGACTTGGAACAGAAATCTTAATCCAGTTTTTGTTTTTCTAAATACGGCATATTTCGGGGCTCCTTTCACAGCAAGGCTGCACTCAAATTGGAGCTCTTCCTTTTTTGTTCATTGATGGTTGTACTAGTTTTTATGTTTCTTCAGACTCTTTTGTGCCATCCTGCTTCAACTATTTTGCTCTTGGGACTTCTCTTATTTTTTTCCCCTCTGTAGTCCTGGACATTTTAACAAGATAGGATCAGATCTGTTCAGGTGGATCACAGGGTATTATTGCAAAAGGAGGTGCTTCTCAGCCTGGGGTTTCATCCTGTACCCTGTGCTCTGTCACAAGTCCCCTCACCCTGCCTGCACCATCTGTAGCCCAGTGAAACTGAGCATTTGGGAGTCACAATGAAGTTCTTCAGCTTCACCAAGCACTTCTGGGTGTTGTAAGGTCTAGAAGTGCTAAAAAGTAGGTGCCAATTCTGGGGGGCAGAACTCATGCAGTTGACCTAGGAACAAACAGATGGCATTATACTATTGTGGGAAGACTAAAAAGCCAATATTAGGCATCTCAATGACATGCTGAGTGCAGCGACACCTGCACTGAAACACTAAGGAGAGAAGTATGTCTACAACATTTGCTTCCTATGTAGCTTTGCGAAACTGGAAGAGTAGGTGAGTTAAACAACTTCTTGCCCTTAGATTCTCCCTCACAGCCCAGGGTTTAATGCACTCACAGAAAAAGCAGGAGACTGTGATTTCTAGGCTTTCCATGGGAAAACTATGGGGAGAAAGTCTCCACAGATAATCTTAATTGTAAAACAGCTATAATGGATTCATCAAGCCTCAGGGAGTTTTCTAAACATGACTAGCAGCAGGTGCCTGGGCCAGACTGCAGGCACACAGCTAGGGTTCTCTGATTCTGCCTGCTCACATGCCGCAGCTCCTGGTGTAGCAACTTCCCAAACTGAGGGTAGTATTTTCCTTTTAATAGCCCTTAACTTTTCTTCCCTAGATCTAATTAGTTTCTGATCCCATTTATAGTTTTGGCCCCCACAGCCTCCTGCAGCTGATGGTTCTGTAGTTTAAGTTCGCTTGGCTTTAAGCCTGTAGTTTGATAATTTAATTTGATGCCCCTTTGTTCTGACATTATGATGATCTGAATAATATTTCTTGTTCATCCACTCATTATTTTATATACCTCTACCATATTCCCACCTGTGGTCCTTTCTTTTACCATCTTAACAGCTCTAGTTAATTTAATCTCCTGCCACATAGACGTTATGCCATACCTTTGATCAACTTTTTCACTTTTCTCTGTACCATTTGTAGTTGTATTGCATCCCTTTTGAAATCAAGATATAGATATGCCATGAATATGTACAGTGGTATTTAATATTTTCTTTGTCCTTTCTTTCTGTCCTAGTAATTTCTATAGTTTCATTTATTCTTTGATACCACAGATACAAAAATTATATTTTCAGACAATTATCTTCAGTGGCTCCAAAATCTCTTCCTTAGTCACAACAGGTAATATCAAGCCTACCATTGTCTTCAGATAGTTAGGTGTGTTTATCCCTCATTTGGGTTCCTTTGCATTTATTAACACAATGTAACTTTATTTATACTGATTTAAATGGAATTTCATCAGTGTTGTTTAATAACATGAGATCCTCTGAAATCTGTTTTCTCAGTAAGTGTCTGCTTTACTCTCTTGAATTATATCCATATCTTTTCTAGCTCACTGAATTGCCCAGACTCCATATCCTTGTAGATCTTACTTGCCTTTTATGAAGTTATTAACTTACAAGAGGCTGAGAAACTGGTTTTGTAAGTAATGAGTTGTTACTCAAAAGCAGGCAGAGTGCCATCATTCTTTCAAACCCATTCTTTTCAAATTCTTTCTTTTTAAAAAATTAAGTGTTTTCTGAGCACATGTAAGGAGCAAGTCTGCTACTGGATAATTTAAATTGTGATTCATTCTGAATACCATTAGGAAGGAAATTGGTGCCCAGTTTGACAAACAGTATGTGTTTAATGGCACAGCCTTGGATATCCAGCCAAGTTTTGACCTGAAACCTGAGGCACTTGGGTTTTCATCAGGAGTGTAAGCAGCTTTGCTTGAACAGTCCTTCTGGCTGTAAGTGGTTGTTGAATGCCTAATATAATCTTTCTGTGCAACTGCCCTTCTTTTCCCTGCACCCTTTGGTCAGCCTGTTTCACCTCTAATAAGCCAAATTGCATGGCTTCACCCTTTGTGAGTCTACTGGAGTTCTCCCTTTAGAAAGAGAAATATTGGTTATGTTCAGTCCCACCTTTCACTTCAAGAGTATCTTTTTGTTGTTGTGTAGTTTCTTTTATTGTTGTTTGTTGGATTTTTGTCTTCCGGAAACTCAGACTCACAAACCACAAGGGCAGGGGACAGTATGAAATCAAGCCAAAGACGTTAAGTGCGGAACTAACATCTATGCTGCGAAGAGTTCCTTGCTATGCAGCTGAGCTGGTCTTGCTAGAATATGCCTAGATATGTCAAATATTAGAGTAATATAGAGATGCCTTAATATGAATTCCAGCTCATACCAGCTTAATTTCTGATCTCATGGCTTACTGCAGATCAATCTAAATGACTTGAAGAGGAAGAATGCCACTCCAGATTCCAAATGACAGAAAAATAAATAACATAATGGGATCTCCTGGTTGCATTGTTATTTACCTGGGCAATCAAGTGAACTTGACTGAAAAAAATATAAAAACGACAACCAACCCAGCCAACAAACAAGAAACAAATTAAAATGAATAAATTATAAACTATGAGCCTTTAAAATTATTACCACTATGCAGAGTTTGAAAATTGAGCAATAATTTTTCTCATTCTTTAAATAGCATTTTGCATTGGGAAATATATTTATTACTTTACAAAAATAAAATGTATTTCTGAAGTTATTTTCATCTTTTAAGTTTAAAAATATTTGCCAATTCTTGTTGAAATGAATTAGATTTTGACAAGGAGGAAACGAATTGAAGAAAAAATAAATCTTTCGAACAAAATACTCAATTGTAATTGGGAATAACGATAACATGGTGAAACACTGTGGGTTTGATGACTGCAACTGCTTTTTCTCTGGCTTTGCTATATAACAAAAATAACAGAAGAGTATGGCATTTGAATTTTTTTTTTCTTTTTTTTTTTTTTCTGAGTAGCTATGAAGGATCTGTTTTCTGAGAGTATTTAGGCCGCAAAGTGTGTGGATAGGCATATAAAAGATTTTTAGCCTGAGGTACTTAACTCCCTCTTCAACGGTCTTATAGATCTGTAATGCAATCATTATGGAATGGCCTAGGAACAACATTATAAGGGTTCAAGAACTTTTAAAAAGGATTGTTAAATGTACTGATAACAGAAGCAAGTGATAGATGATAGATTCCCCATTACATTTTTCTGTGGTGGCACCAACTTTGAGACTCGAGTGAGCTCAGCCTCAAGGCTGCCCAGCTCCTGCAGAGGGGGTGCTCACAGCAGGGAGGGGGCAATTACCTGATAGACATTTCACTAACATGATGTGGAATTGCAAATATCATGTATCAATTGCTAACAAAAGAAGTTGCTGACAATGTATAGAGCATTAATGTTCAAAAAAATCTGTGGATCGATATGTTCATAAAAACTGTCCCTAATTGTTTACTCTAGAGCCTTACTTTTCTCATGGTGTAAATGGACCTGAAAAGAGGATCATAGAAATGTAACACGGTTTTAGCATAAAGCAGAATCAGACTATCTGTAAACAGAACGGTTTAAAAGCTGGAATGTCTCTTCTGCTTTGAAATATATGAAACATGTACTGAGAAATGCCTTTGGAACACTTTGACTGCTTCAGGAAAATCTCCTTTCTTTGTAAAGCTGGAGAGATTTTATTGAGTATGATGATAATGATATCCTACTTTTTTATTCTTATGAATCTGCTCTAATTATTGCTGCCACACTGGATGCTGAAGGTCTTATTCAAAATCTAGTCAAGTTGTTTCATGACATCTCACTAAACTTTGAAAGTAAACTATTGAGTCATCTGCAGGAAAACATGCTGAGTGTGATAACATTTCAAGCAAAAGGTTTTTAAGACCAGTACTTGCAAAAATACTCCTTCCTCTTACTCATTGCTTTAGAATAAAAAACTAACAGGAAGTATTAGTACTGTAAATATGCTATTAACAAGTATTTTAAACCTTAAGTTTCCTCTGCAAGGGAATGTTAATTAAAGGGAAATAAAATTGAATTTACATGGAACCTTAATAATTTCCTGAGTCTTTACTGTACATTGTCTACCTTTCTTCATTCCTCTGCTCAGTTTGAGATTTTCAAATGCTATGTGCACATCTTCCATTTACAAGCATGACAGTAAGGACGATTAAACTTCAAACCTTCTTGCAACCCACTGAAATGACTAGCATTAGATGAAAAACACCCAGAGTTTCTCAGCAAACGTTTGATCCTAAACATTGGATGCCAGATACTGTTCTCATAAGAAAAAAAAAAGCAATAGTGTCCCAAGCAGACCAACATAATTTGCAACCAGTGGCAACAGAGCAGGAGAGCAGCAAACGGGGACATGTACAACACAGGGACACGGCTGTGCTGGCTGGTACCTGGGGACCAGATACATGAGTGACGCAGCAGTTCGACCGAGCAACAGAAGATATGGCACATGGTCAAATTATCAAGGGAATGTAACAGCCATGAAACTTTGCCTTCTGCTACAAACAATACAGTCACACTCATGCCCCAGCTATGATATCTTTATTTCTTTGCAAAAATGATGTCCAGCTGCAGATCACAGTATCACAGAGTCGTCTAGTTTGGAAAAGATCTTGAAGATCATCCAGTCCAACCATTAACCTAACACTGACAGTTCCCAACTACACCATATCCCTAAGCGCTATGTAGACTCTTGGCAGTTGTCTCCAAACTCTTCTTGTTTAGCATTTGTATTCTGATTAACTCTGAGAATATATTTTAGGATTGAAAGTGAAGTGTGAAAGCTTCCTTTTGGCTAGATCTGCTTGTGCTGTGTAAGTACTTGTTTTCAATTTAAAAGTAAGCTGGAAAACTTGGAAGAACAGCTTAGTCATCCCACAAAAGAAAAAAAGTGTGGCTATGAATAGAGAGGTCCCAGGCTATTAAAGAGATGATTTGATTGGAAGAGACATCTCTCTTGAGTGGTAATTGAGGTTTATAAGATTCATGACCAAAGCAATAATTAAACATATGTCCAGAAACAACAACTAACCCCTCTGCATCTGTCAGTGTGAGCTCTGTACAGGTTTTTTTTTTTTTTTCCGTAGATGCATTCTAGAGGGAACTTTGTGAATTGCAGTGCCAGAGGATGGAGCCTGAAAATACTCAAAGTACCAAGTTTGACTGACTCTACCTTCCAGTGGATTCTCATGACCCCACACAGCCTGGGAATTTGAGCATCCCTTTACACATCTGACAAGAATTAAAATGGAAAACTATGCTATGCATTATCTGTTCAACACTTATCAGAGAAAATAATCCACATGTTCTAATTTAGCTGTGAGTGTACTTCAGTCAAGAGGAAACAGCAAGAATGTTATTAAGCCCTCAATTTTCACTAAAAAACATCGGGCGTGCTTTCCTCTGATGGTCAGGTTGTGAACCAGTTTTTACGACTGTCTGGGAGTTACATTCAACAGATCCCTACTACTGGGACAGTAACACTGACCTTAATATCTTCTGCTCACCTATTGCAACACATTAGAATTGAGGATTCTGCTTGTGAATTTCTCCTAGACTAGTGGCCAGTATTTGTGGCCCTCAGTGAACTTGGGTTGTGAGATGAAAATGTTCTGCAGACTCTTCCATTTCCCTGTGACTATTGGAGATGCAATTTGACAATCCTGTTGGCTTCTCCACAACCTGCACCATTAAATTTGTCTAATTATTAGGAGCTGGATGGGAGGTGAGCTTGTTCCATCAGGCACTGCTAGGGAATGAGGAGATTAATTATACTTTTTCTACCTCCCTTCCTTGGTAACAGCAGAAACAGCTAGTCTGGTTTTCCTGTTTGAACAAATTCCACCTCTCTGTGTCCCTCTGCTGTCCTTTGCCTGTACCTACTTTGTCTAAATTAAGGAGTTATCTGTAGTTTAGTGGTGATGTCTTAGTAAACAGTCACAACAATAGCACTTAGCCAACAGTTGTCACAGCATCTACCACCCATGACCACTCTGCCATCTGAAAGTCCGTGTTGTTGAGGCTGGGCTGGGGTCTACAGATCGACCATGGTCAACTCTTTGCTCTGGAGGGAAGCAAAGACTTTTACTGTCTCCACCAGCCTTCGGGAGAAAATTTCTTCCTGACTCCAAATCTAACATGTAGTGTAACATTTCATGCAAGCAGGCCAAATGACTTCTTTATTCATCTGTCCCCTTTTATCTTTGTGGCTGAACACTCCTTGCTGACAAATTTTATAGCATATGATTTGGTATATGAAAAAGCCTGTAATTTGTCTGCTTTTTTTTCTTTTTAATTGAATGACATTTGAGCAGGTTGCTGAGCTTGAAAGAAAAGACCATGCAGGTATTTTATAACAGATATCTTTCATCCTCTCGACAGGCAGATGTTAATTTATACTCCTTTTTTGCATATGATATATCAACATTTTTCATGAATGTCATAATCAATATCCAGTATTTCATTTTCTCCAACAGCTTTTATGCCTGATATTCTTTAATAAGACTCATCTAGACACAAAATGTATGGGATCTCCTTTTTGAGAAACAAAACCAGCACTGCATCTTTTTTTTTTTTTTTTTTTTTTTCCCAGCAGATTGAAATAAAATAGACAAAGTAAAGATAGAAAGGGAAATAAAGAGTGGAAAAATTAACATAGTAGAAATAACTTAGAAGAGTCCAGTGACTTTCAGAAGTAGTATGGTTAGCTAAAACTAAATATGTTGTGTTCTTGTGTAAGCATAAATGAAACAATTACAAGAATTGTCAAGGGAAGTCACTAAAATTTTTTTGTTGCAAAGGTGCTGAAGGATCTTTGTATCTACAACATCCAGTCATATTTATTGCCTCTTTTATTTCAGATTAATTATTTCTCTTCAGCTCTTCTCTCTCTCTGGTAAAAGCATCTGTATGCTATATCCATGTTTATTGTACACAGAATAAACATCTCTTTTTTCAGGGTGTCACAAAAACATATATACTTGTGACCTTTAATTTCTTTCCCTTTCTTGCCACATATACCTAGCTGCATTAAAATTCTGTTAGTTTGCTATATTTACTTCCAGCTACACCCAGATTTTCACCTCTACCACTCTTTATTACAGTCTTTATTTAGATTTTTAAACATAAATATTTATTTCCAAACATCTCCAGTCTGATCAGAATTTATTCCTAATTACTATTATTTTTAAAAAGAAACATGGTTAATAGTCTTGAGGTGGGATGGAAGACAAAATATGGTAAAACGGAGTAGTTTTCTAACTCTGTATTTGTGTGTGTTCTGAAATAATGGTAAGTGGATGCATGAGGCTTCATGAGCCATCATCACTGGAAGACAACAAGAAGCAGGTTGGAACAATACAGATAAAACCAGGAAAGCTCAAGTGAACACTGCATAGGATGTCCTTCCTGAATTGAACTCCCATTGGAGACCTTTAAGTGCTACTTAATTTTTAATGTTAAACAATAATGATCAATAAACATATTAATAAAATCATATAATCATAGAATGGTTTGGATTAGAAGGGATCTTTAAAGATCATCTAGTCCATGGGGAAGGACATCTTTCACTAGATCAGGTTGCTCAAAACACTGTCCAACCTGACCATGACATTTTCAGTGATGGGGAATCCACAACTTCTCTGGGCAACCTGTTCCAGTGTCTCACCACCTACACTGTAAAAAATTTCTTCTTATGTCCAATCTAGACCTACCCTCTTTCAGTTTAAAACCATTGCCACTTGTCCTGTCACTACAGACCTTGTCAAAAAGTCTCTCTCTGTCTTTCTTATAAGCCTACATTATATCTTGAAATGCTGCAATAAGGTCTTCCTAGAGCCTTCTCTTGTCCAGGCTGAACAACCCCAACTCTCTCAGTCCTTCTTCATAGAAGAGGTGTTCCAGCTCTTTGATTATTTTTGTGGCCCTCCTCTGGACCTGCTCTAACAGGTCCATGTTTTTCTCGTACAGTAGACCCCAGGGCTGAACACAGTACTCCAGGGGGAATTCTCACGAGAGCAGAGCAAAGAGAGAGAATAACTCCTCTTGACCTGCTGGCCATGTTTTTTTCTGTGCAGCCCAGTATACAGTTGGCTTTTTGGGCTGCAAGTGCCTGTTGCCAGCTCATATCCAATTTTTCATCCACCAGTATCCCCAAGTCCTTCTCTGCAGGTCTGCTCTCAAATCATTCATTCCCCAATCTAAATTGATATTGAGGATTGCCCTGACTCAGGCGCAGGACCTCACACTTGGCCTTGTTGAACTTCATAACGTTCACATGGGCCCACTCCTCAAGCCTGTTAATGTCTCTTTGGATGGCATCCCTTCTTTTAAGCAAATCAACTGCATCACTCAGCTTGGTATTGTCTGCAAACTTGCTGAGGCTGCACTCAATCTCACTAAGTAACTAATGAAGATATTAAATAGTACTGGTCCCCTTAGGGACCCTTCAGGGACACCACTTCTTACTGGTTTTCACTTAGACATTAAGCCATTGACTATAACTCTTTGGATATGGTCATCCATCTAATTATTTATCCATCTACAGTCTATCCATTAAATCCATAACTCTCCAATTTAGCAACAAGAATATTGTGGGAGACCATGTCAAAGGCCTTACAGAAGTCCAAGTAGATGACATCCATAGCTCTCCCTCTGACCACTGATACAGTCAGTCCATATTCAACTTGATTCTTTTCTTCTTTGCAGAACTGTGTGTCAGGAGTAATGCTAAGGCAATTCGCTGAGTTACCTTGATATGAAGCCAGTAAAAAGTTGTCCCCAATTTACAAAGTGCAATGAATTCCTTTACTCCTTGTCCCTACTTTAAACAGGGGCAGTTCACTCCGAAAATTTGGGATGAGCATAATAGAGACGTGACTGACAGAAAAATTTACATTTTCTTGTAGGATTCACAAGCATGAATACTTTACCTGTGTTATGTTTCTGGAAAGGTTTTTCACTACGTAGATGTGGATAATTACAGGTAGGATGATGTTCATAGTATCTCTTTTTGTACTTATGCATATAAAGGCAAAAATGAAAGATGTGCAGATAAAGAGCATACCCATGTAGAAACTTCAATGACCTACACTGCTGACAGGAGATAAAATCAGGTATACTGAATCATAATATACTACACTTTGTAACACAGACTTTCTTTATGGGATGTTTCAATAAACTAAAATATATATCAAAATAATTTTGATGAATAGACTATCATGGTACAAGAGAAAATTTTTTCCATATAAAATACTGATGTGATTGATAACATAAAAATATTTCACAGAAAAATAAGAATTTTGTCAACGTTTTCTAAATGTTATCACTGACACATTGCATTTTTACCTCACTGAAATAATCATAGGATCACAGAATGGTTTGGGTTGGAAGAGACCTTAAAGATCAACTAGTTCCAAACTCCCTGCCAAAGGCAGGGGCACCTTCCACTAGACCAGGGTGCTCAAAGCCCCGTCCAACCTGGCCTTGAACACTGCCAGGGAGGGGTCAGCCACAACTTCTCTGGGCAACCTGTTCCAGTGTCTCACCACCCTCACAGTAAAGAATTTCTTCCATATATCTAATCTAAATCTACCCTCTTTCAGTTTAAAACCATTACCTCTTGTCCTATCCCTACACTCCCTGCTAAAGAGTCCCTCCCCATCTTTCCTGTGGGCGCCCTTTAAGTACTGGAAGGCCACCACAAGGTCTCCCTGGAGCCTTCTCTTCTCCACTCTGAACAACCCCAACTCTCTCAGCCTGTCCTCATAAGGGAGGTGCTCCATCTCCCTGATCATCTTTGTGGCCTTCCTCTGGACCCACTCAAGCAGGTCTGTGTTCTTCTTATGTTGGGGGCCCCAGAGCTGGACACAGGACTCCAGGTGGGTTCTTATGAGAGCGGAGTAGAGCGAGAGAATCCCCTCCCTCGACCTGCTGGCCACACTTCTCTTTATGCACTTCAGGACACGGTTGGCTTCCTGAGCTGTGAGTGCACATTGCCAGCTCATATCTAAATTTTCATCCACCTGTATCCCCAATTCCTTCTCCCCAGGGCTGCTCTCAATCCACTCATCGCCCAGCCTGTATTTGTGCTTGGGATTGACTTGACCCATGTGCAGGACCTTGCACTTGGCCTTGTTGAACTTCATGAGGTTTGTACAGGCCCACCTCTCCAGCCTGTCAAGGTCCCTCTGGATGTTGACCTCACCACACAGCTTGGTGTCATCAGCAAACTCGCTGTCCATGTCTTTGACAATGATGTTAACCAGCACTGGTCCCAGTACCAACCCCTGAGGTACGCCAATTGTCACTGCTCTCTACTTGGACATCAAACCATTGACTGAACACTTTGAATGTGACCACCCTTATCCACCAAGAGGTCTACCCATCAAATCCATGTCTCTCCAATTTAGAGACAAGGATGTTTTGCAGGACAGTGTCAAATGCTTTGCACGAGTCCAGCTTGATGATATCAGTTGCTCTTCCCTTTTTCACCGACACTGTAACCCCGATGTAGAAAGCCACCATATTTGTAAAGCACGATTTGTTCTTAGTGACTGTCACCAATCACCTTCTTATTTTCCATATTCCCTAGCATAGTTTCCAGCTCCATGATCTTGTCAGGTACAGAAGTGAGACTGACTGGCCTGTAGTTCTCCAAGTCTTCCTTTTTTCCCTTTTTAAAAATGGGTGTTATGTTTCCCCTTTTCCATTCAGCAGGAACTTCACCAGACTGCCAAGACTTAACAAACATGATGGATAGTGGCTTAACCGCTTCATTCACCAGTTCCCTCAGGACGTGTGGATGCATCTCATCAGGCCCCATGGACTTGTTCACCTTCAGGTTCCTTAGATGATCTTGAACCTGATCTTCTCCTACAGTGGGTGGTTCTTCATTCTCTCAGTCCCTGCCTTTGCTTTCTGTGACTTGGGCAGTGTCACTGGAGCACTTGCTGGTGAAGACTGAGACAAAAAAGTCTTTGCGTAACTCAGCCTTCTCCACATCCCAGGTAACCAGGTCTTCCGTTTCCTTCTGAAGAGGGCTCACATTTTCCCTAGTCTTCTTTTTATCACTGATATACCTTATAGGTACAAGCTTCGATACAGAAGTTTTTCTTGTTGCCCTTGGTGTCCCTGGCCAGACTTAATTCTATCAGGGCTTTGGCTTTCCTAATGTGATCCCTGGCAACTTGGACAATTTATCTGTGTTCCTCCCTGGCTATCTGTCCTTGCTTCCACCCTCTGTAGGCTTCCTTTTTGTGCTTGAGCTTGTCCAGGAGCAAATTGTTCATCTATGTAAGCCTTCTGGCTTTTTTGCCTGACTTCCTCTTTGTTGTGATGCATGGCTCCTGATCTTGGAGGAGGTGTGTGAATATTAACCAGCTATCTTGGGCCCCTCTTCCCTCCAGGGCTTCATCCCATGTTACTGTACCAAGCAGATCCCTCAAGAGGCCAAAGTCTTCTCTCCTGAAGTCCAGGGTAATCTCCTGTCGCTGCTTTCCCTTTAATCCTGACCCATAAGCAGTCAGTCAACTCCTCACCCACCCCCAAGTAGAGCTCCATGCACTCCAGATGGTCATTGACATAGAGGGAGACACACCCTCCTCGTCTCCCCTGCCTGTCCTTCCTAAAGAGCCTGTATCCTTCCATTCCAACACTCCAGTCACAGGAGTCATCCCACCACATCTCCATGATACCAATAAGATCATAGCCCTGCAGACATGTGCGCATCTCTAGCTCCTCTTGTTTATTCCCCATGCTACATGTATTTGCATACAGGTATTTAAGGTGGGCCCCTGATGAGCTCACTTACTGGCTGGAACTCCTTTGTGCTGCTCTTCAGGTGCTCTCCTGCTGACCTGTGATCTCTCTCCAGGATCTGGGCATCTATTGGTGGCACTGGCATCAAACTGTTAGGAGTGGGACGGGTTGAGGTTCCCCTCCTCCAGCAACTTTAGTTTAAAGCCCTCTTCACCAGCTTGGCAAGACCATGACTGAAGATGTTCTTCCCCTTCTGTGATGGATGGACTCCATCAGTCCCCAGCAGACCAGGTTACTCAAAGCAAGTTCCATGGTCTAAGTAGCCAAACTCCTGGCTGTGGCACCAGTCCCGTATCCAACTGTTGATTTGCCAGATTTGACTGATCCTTTCAAACACCTTCCCTTGGACTGTGAGGATTGATGAAAATGTGCTCCAGAGTCCCTTAATGCCACTCCCATGTCTCTGTAGTCCTTGATACGCCTCAGGCTGCTCCTGGCTGTATCATTGGTGCCCACATGAAACAACAGCAGCAGGTAATAGTCACCGGACTGTACAAGGCTCAGTAGTCTCTCCGTGACAGAGAGTATTTGGTTTCAGCTTTGATATATCATGCTAGATACATTCTGAATATATTTTAACTCCCCATTCTGATGGAACAAAATACATTTTTCAAATCCATAAGAGAGAAATTCAATTTTTTAAACAGTTGTACAATGGAGATATAATCTAGGGTGCATATTTACTCAGCAGAGTGCTGTGTCTAACAGCAGAAAGCTAAGAGGCTTAGTGTTCCTGTAACACTCTTCATAGATGTCAAATGTTTTAATCCAGGAAACAGGGAGTGAGATTATGTTCTAACCAAGAGCTGAAGACATATTTCAAAACTTCTCAAACCATCAGTTGCAAAAATACAGCCTTTTAAAAGAGGATGAAAGGAAATTTCATATTTTAAGGTATTTTCAAAGATCCCAAGTGGAATTTTTGATGTTTTGTTTTAATTGTGTCTGTTTCTAAGAGCTTTTGGATATACTTTGGATTTTCTTTTGCGTTGCTGATACCTTTCCCTCCACTGATACAATGTACAAGTGTTGAACTGTTAGTCTGAGAGTGGATTTATTCGTCAATGTTTTGAAGACGTACATAGCTAAAGATATCCACCCATGAAAATCTCCCAGTTAATTCTGAAATTACTCCAGTCCCTTTTGGTGTAAGAAATGAATGTAGTAATTCCATATTTCATGGTCTAGGGGATTCCAGAGGGGACTTGGAGATGTAGGTGAACCTCTGATGGAACTGGAAGTGATGCATGTCCACAGGGTGTGCATGCCAAGGAAAGAAGATGCATTTCAGTGAGACACTGTGAGAAGAAGCAAGATCCAAGGTTTGGTCCCAACAGTCTGGCATTCTACTATCCATAACCACATCTTTGGTGAAGGAGGGCAAGGGGATAAAAAAAAACCAACAAAAAAGTACAAACAGGAAATTGAAGGAGATCATTAAGGTGCAGATAGCCAAGTACAATCTAAACACTCGGCAGAGGGGAAGAAGGTGGCCTTCAGTATGGTAGCTGAAGCAGCCATATGCAGTATCTTAAGGTAACTATAGATGTCAGTAGGAAAACCTGTTAATATTGTGTTGGAAGTGTGGGAAAAGCAAAACAGCGAAAAATCGGTAAAACACACATTTCCTTAACACATGGTGCCCAGAACAAACACAGGACAGGATGGAGATCCAGTGATTTGTGTTGCTGTATCACCAAGGAGGAATGTGAAACGAGGTGGAGGCCACGCAGTCCCGTTCTTCCACTTATATCAATGAAATTTTGACATGGCTATGCAGATTTATCCCCTGCTCTTCCCCTTCTCTCAAGGACTGTTTTGCAGTACTCTGTGGACCTTATCTCTCATTTTTCCTCTTTTCCCCACAAAAACAGCGCACACCTTGCACCAAGGAATGTGCTGTGATGTTGCTCAAGAAGCAATGGCTTGACCACAGTCCCACCCACTCACACATACATTCTAAGATAAATACTACCCCGAGTTTGTATCTAACTCAGAGGGACGATAATCTGACACCAAATCGGAGGGACAGATTGACTGGTTTGTGCTCCTCGCCAACCCCCCTCGTGCCCCACCCCCCACTCCCCTCCCCGAAGGGACGTCTTTTGGTAAGATTTGAGCCCTCAGCTACGCTGAGTGATTACCTGGGAATTAACTGTGTGTGACTGCAATCAGTTTTTTGTGTGTAGTGCTATATAGCCAACCTGCAGTTTGTGCATTTATTGTAGGCAATCTCAAAGAATCTGTAGATGTTGCATAAGAATCAACTGTACTATTCATTAACCTGACTGCTTCTCTTGAATGCAACCAGACCTACAGCACATGGGCTGTTTGTGCATCTGGTGTCAGGCCTATAGTCGTGGCAATAATTGGCATAGATAAGTCCAGCCGCCCCTAACCCCTCTAGTCTCTGAGGACTGGCTAGAACACAAGGGGATTCATCCCTTACCAGATTAACTCATTAGCTTAAATGCAACATATTGGTAAAAAGGAAGGAAGACCTTGAATGTACCCTTAATGTGCCAGTCTGTTCCTTTAACAGGTAATTAATTTTTCTAGGGCTTCTCAGGATACTGTACACCCCTCCAGAAGCTTTTCGATGTGCTAATTTTGTAACTGCAAGAGTTGGAACCAGGACTAGTGATGAGCTATTGTAATACATCTTTCATCAAACTCTTGTAAAGGGAGGTGGCTGGGAAAGAACCACAGAAGGTTTATGGAATTGTTTTCTAAAGCCACACTAACTTAGCAGCTAATGGGGATCTTTTCTTGATGGCTGTTTGGAGTCAGTGCAGCTGGAAAAAAAATTAACAGTAAAAGGAATTCAATTTATTTTGTCATTAAATTTTATGTCAATAGATGATTTCCAAATGCTGTGGTAGACTTCATGATTATAAAATGTGAAGTATGTGTCTTTGATTCATAAACTAATCAGTAAGGGCTTTTTTGTAATCTCTGTCCTAGAAATTTTCCTCATGGCTACATCTACATCTACCAGAAAACATACAAGCTTAATCCATTGTTGTTTAAATGTAGAAAATGCTGAGTTGTCAGTTAAAATGCAGATATAAATTTGTATATCTTTATTAACTTGACATTCAAATCACTGTTTAATACAATTTCCAAGAGATTAAGCAACCTACTTTTACTAGCTACTTGTTTTGGATGGTTCTTCATATCGCATTTACTGCTTTTCTTGGACATGTGATCAACATTTTTATTGGCTCAAGAACAGAACAGCTGGCTGATCCACAAAGAGTAAAGCTATGAATGAATTATTCTGCTTGTCCTAAACATATATAATAATTCCAGGATTTTTGTTTATCTTGCACATTTTAGAAAAGCTATTTTATAGAGTAAAAATAAAATACTTTTAGGAAAGTTTTATTGGTATTGCCTCTATCTGTTCCTTTCACCTGGCAGGGTCTTTGCTTGCTAAGAGCTATAGTCATTTATGTGAAGCACATGCATCTTTCAGTTACTTTTCCCTGACTGAGCTTTGGCTCTCTCAGAGCCGCAGTAATTTAGGTAAAGCAAATTCTGACTCATACAAAAATGGAGTACGACTTTGCAGTGTACTTCTTCTGTGGATCATGGTCCTGGGTGACATGCTCTCCCCAGTCACTGAAAAGCAGAGACCTACCTCTACAACCCCTTTGTACTGTAAGGTGATTGTATCAAAGCTCACTTTTTATTTTGTTTGTGGGTCAGGCATAGATAACTGCAAACTGTCAACATTTTGCACCCTATTGCTGTGCTATAATGAGAAATCTACTTTGTGGATGATTTTTCCCTCTCTGAGAGTGTTCCCCTGGCATCTTTTGTTTCCAACTTTACCAAGCAATTTCCATCTCTATAGATAAGGTCAGCATAGAGTTTCTGTAATTACAGTAATTTACTCCCTTGTTATTCCTTTCCTCCTTCCTATTAACACTGAACTTGGATTTTGTTGACATTCCACCGGGCCTCAGGAGCTACTGGCAGAGGGGACTGTGCCCAAATATTTGTTGCTTTTTCTCCTTTTCCTGGCAGAACTGCTGCTAGTGATGGCCTGAGACAATCTGGCACACCTGCTGTGGGGCAGCTCAGGGGACATTTTTGCATGGGAGTTTTTCTCCTGGAGAGTTCAGATCTGTCTGGACATAGGGCAGGTGTGTGCTCTGCATGTGCATGAATAATTGCTCTATTGCATGGCAAATAATGTTCATGCAAGGTAGTCTGCTGTAGAGCTGATGTTGTGCTTCTTAAATCTCATGGGTTTTAGGGTCTGTGGAAAATCTAGGCATAGACAGGTGCCAGTAAGTGACCCCTAATGCAAGGTTGGGCTGTACACAAGGCTGGTAACCCAGTGTTGCACAGCCTTACAGGTTTTCTTGGACTCCAAATGACAATAGGATGGAGAACGCTGGGTCAGGATTGGGATTCTTGTTTTGTGAGAAAGGGTTTATTTAAAATTGGACATCATGAAACCATAAGCATACCCTGAGTACTTAATGTCCTGAGACACTAGGTTACACAGAAGCTCACAACTTGGAACTGGTGTGCCTTTGGCTTCTGCTCTGGCTTTGTGCAGAAGCCAAAAGCTATATCTCATTAAATTGTCACAGACTTTGTCTTGCTACATCCTGCCAAAGCACAGTTTAAGATCCAGCATGGCAAATCAGATGGCAATTGCCACAGCATCCAAGGTATAATCTATTTGAAGTAATGTATAAAAACCCTTCAAAGTGAGCATTCAATTTCTGTGCTCCCTTTCTCACTGGTAAAACATAAAGATGGCTGCTCAGTGAGTCTCCTGTTCCCAAACAGCCCTCTATTTTTGTGAGATGAGGAGACGAATTCCCCATAACTATTAGGAAAATCTCTGAGACAGTCTGTTTATACCTGTTCTTTTAATTGCCATATTAAGTGGGAAGAGATCAGCAGAGACTGTGGAACTCACCCATGCTTCGTCCCCTATTTTCTCTATCTCAGTGTCACTGAGATCTTCTGTCATGTTTTCCAGCTCCAATGTATTTACCCTGGAGGAGCCAATAATGGCCAGGGGAACAAGTGGCCATATATGATTTGCTTGTTATTACTGTGTTAGTTCCCAAAGACATGAAATAAGCAAGAATTTGGTCTTACACCAGACCGATAAGAGCTTTGATAGGTAATTGTTCTCAAAATGTCTGAACTGTCAGCCTTTCCCACAAAGGTGAAGAAATATTTGTTTTTATAAAAGTCTCCTTCAATTTTGATTTTGTTTATGTGCATAAGCTGCAGCTGTTGGTGTGGGAACTGCTTATAAGTTTCCTAAAGCTAGATCCCAGTTACACTCTTATTAGTCTGTAGATTCTTTGAAGATAAAAGTGCTGTTGTTCAGAAGCTGCCAGTGTGTAAGTTTTACCAGTCCCACCTTTACACAAAGTCTCTGGAAAGATTATGTGTTATTACCAGAAGGGATGAAACAAAATAAATGGTAGTAATAAGAAACTTGAGGGGAACATGATAAATCTGATTTTTTATAAGTATTACTATACTTTCTGAAGGAGAGCCAAGGTGCAATGACTGTATGTTTGGACAATTTATTCTTGCAAGAATCTGAGATCAAAGTAGATTATGCCCCACAGACATTCATGTCCACAGATCTTTTTGTCCTTCAGTAGAAAGAAGCAAGTTTTTGAAACATTGACTAAGTATCTCAAACAGGAAAAATCTGACTCCTCTGTAAATTTTCATGATTTAAGGTGACAAAGTAATTTTCTCATCCATAGTTCAATTTGATTAGTTTGATTACCTGCTTTGAATATCCAGTGCTTTGATGATTTGGACATATTCATCATGTCGCTACTTATGACCTTGCTTTCTGCTATGAAAAAAAAAAAGTCCTTTTCTAAATTAGCTTCCAGAACTTATGTAGCAGCTTGGCTTATGCTAATTTGTTTATTTGTTCATCTTAATAAAATCCTTATTTATTTTAATTTGTTTGAAATTTTCTCAGTAAATTACAAAGGTACAGGTAATCTCCTACAATTTGCATGTTTCTTGTCTCTACTTCCTAAAATCAAATTACAAGGTAACACAACTTCCCTGATTTCCCTTGTTTCCTGGAAAATCTGGAAACTATTTAGGGCTCCAATTCTTCAGTATATTTTGCCATTCCAGGCTGAGATTCTGTAGTCCTCTCCAGGAGGAGATCCTAGGAATACGGTGGACGTTGCCTTAATCGTTGTGTCTGTTCTGCTTTGTAGTTTGTTTTGACTGGCCTCCTTTTGTCTTCAGCTTTTCAGCTTCAGCTGCTTTACTTTTCTTTCTGAATCTTCGTTATTTCTTCCATTCAGAGTCAAAGGAGAATTTGCTCTAAGCCAGATTTTCCTCTTTGAAAGCTGAATCCCACTTTCTACTCCCAACATAAACTTTTTATCTAAGCAGGATATTCAGAATCCTCAAATATAATTTTTCTAAACTAGGTTTCTTGGGGTATCCACATTCTTATAAAAAATCAACTATAAGAAATAAAATGAGCATTTTCTCTGTAAAACAGAGGTATATTAATTGATAGCTATGGCAAGCAGTGTTCTGTTTGCAAAAACGCTGTAGCAGAGTAGTAAATTATAACAAAAGTACAACAAAAACTTGTAATGACCTCCACTTTCACATTTATTTTATTGTCAGAATTTGCAAGTCAATAAACATACAGCATACATTTTATCATGAGAGAGAGGCATACTAGGCTTTCATCTCTCTTTCTCTCTCTCTCCCTCTTAGGACTGTAAACAGCTTAAAGCTGTCACAGTGAGGTAGACACTTGTAAAGAAGGATTTAGTTAAGTGGTACTTAAAGGTTAATGAATTTTACCCAGAGACTGAGTAATCTTTTAGACTAGCACTGAATGGTTTATCTGGCTCAGTAAGTTGTTGCGCGGTTAGATTACCGGGATGCCTACATTATAACTACATAAACACTATCTTTATCCCTCCCTGATTATTCTCTCTTAAATTTTCATCAAAACCACCTAATTACAGGCAGAAAATATGTATTAAAATGACCTTTACATTTTATATTTTGTAACTAAAGCACATTGACGTTAATGTGAATCCTTCCATTTACTTCAGAGGACTTTGTATCTAGCCCTAGAGATGTTTTTTAGAATTGTCTTGTATGTCATGGTTTCTTCTGCTGAAATGATAGCCTGACTGTGAAATCATAACTCAGGAAGCTTTGCAAAAGAAAAAAAAAAAATCAAAAAGGCAAGAAAAAGCAAAACCAAAAACCCCCAAATCCTATCAAGGATCACACTTGAACCTTGTCATAATGGGGTACATCAAAACAGTGTTCCTTGAACTGTACATAGCTTATCCCTCCAGAGCATGATATTTCATCTAAAATCCTGGCTCCTCCAGTAATTTTCACACTGTTATTAGAGTTTACAGAAAACAGAAATTTTATTCCATAAAAAATACTATCTTATTAAAAGTGTCTTATAGTTTTACTGGCATTTATCCTCCAATTAACCAGTGCAGCAGTCTTTCCCTTTCTTGGTCATTTCCAGCTGATAAACTCATATCTTCTAGCAGAAGTCCTTGTCTTAAGTCCTGAAGTACATAACTTGAATTTTGTGTTATTGCATTTTGGTATTGGCAATGCTTCAGCCTGGACATAAATGTAAGTCATTTCTTCCTGTACAACAAGCCAATCCTTTCCATTGATTTGACCTATTAATTTTCCACCACCAGCAAAACTTTCCTACTTTTTGTCCCAAACAGAAAATTAAATCAGTTCCATCAGTGATACCCAAGGAATTACATGAATTAGCTTTCTCCTTCCTTTCTAAGGCCTTAACTTCTGACAAAAGCTATTTTCCATCCATCAGTTTGTTACTCACTTTATAACCCTTGTGCAAATTCCACTGCTCTTCAATTAAATAATTTCTCATATAAGATCATAGCTAAATAGGCTAATAAAATACAGTTTATACACTCTTTCTGAACTTCATCCCCCCCCCTCCCCCCCCCCCAAAAAAATTAAGTTATGCCCTTAATGAGATTAAATTAATGAGCACTTCCCATGTCCTTCCCTTCTTGTATTAGTAGGTTTGGTATTTTCCAATCATAGAACACAAGTTCAGATCTATAATTTCATGTGCTAGCTCACTCAGAATTTGGGATGGAGGTTATCTAATTTCCCTGATAGGAGATGAAAGCAAACCTTCTGTGAAATGAAGTTTTCTGTGTAAAGAAGTGTGGAAAACATATATAAAAGACCAGCTGTCAAAAAAAACCCAGAGAATGAGGTGCTGCAGAGAGCCTTTCTCCTGTAAACCACAGTGTCCAGGCTAACTGCCTTAACTCTGGCTCTGGGATTGCCTCGATTTTGACAAAGTGACATTTTTCACCTGTGTTAGAATAATTCGAGTCATGTCTTAAATACTTCTCAGATGTTCAGAGTAAATGTGGTGAATAGATGCTTGTCAGGCTTCTGTAGCAGAGTCATCTAAATATGAACAAACATGATGGAAGGATTTTTTTGTCAACCTGCATATGGAAGTTGAAATGATGAGAAGAAATATGTGAAATGGAGTAAGTATGCTAAAAATTAACCCCTCCTCTGGAAAAAAAACATACCTAACACCAAGAAACTACCCCTTCCCCTGGCAAGTCTTTTCCTTCTATTATAATTATATTACATTCCAGATCTCAGGATCTGAGAAATTTCTGCTTCAATACTGAGGTTCTGTGGTTCTGAATGCTTCTCATAGGAACTGCTCTTTCCACAACTCCCAGTGTTAATAACCATGCACACCATTATCAGGTTGTCTTCAGGTTGTCTTAAGATGGGTCAACCTGTTTACATTGAAATCTCATTTAGAAGAAACCCTGAACTTCTTAAACACCATGTTTAAATCAGAGATTAATGAGAAAAATCAACACTTTGTTTGTAGACTGACAAAAGAAAAGACTCCTGAGAAATTTTTCATTATAATTAAAGTTTCTGCAATATGCTTGAGTGGAGTTAAGCAACTCTCCCTTCTATCTCAGCTGGTTTCATAATAATGTGATGCTTGTCTTCATCAGGAGAAATGGAATTCTGTTCTTTTCTATACTGGCTGTGATTCTCCCCCTTATTTTTAGCAGAACATTTTGCCCACATTAATTGGTTCAGCAGTGACTGTTCATAACACTCTGTGTGAAACCTGTGGAACCACAAAGGTCCTCCCCCACACTGTTGCCTAGTTTCTGTCGTACAGCTGCAGCATCGCTGCAAGTCTGTCAGTCAAGATTTAGAAGAATTTTATGTAGGTGCCAAATTAAAACATTCTAGAGTTGCAGAAGTACCTTGTTCAATAGCTATCCATCCAGCCCTTAGTTCTGTTTCCTTGTGCATTTAACTTGTGTACAGAATTAAGTAGTGATTCTATGAAGAAAAATAGGATATAATCACATAACCAAAGACTATGGTTTAATGCAGATGCACAAGGAACCACAATAATATTTTTTTGATCTGAGTTGACTTTTCATCTTAAATAATATTATTTTACTTTGTCTGTATGCCATTTCCAAAATACTTTTCACAAAATGCAACAAACTCATGAAACCCCCCACGTTCAGTGAGAATTTGAACACTTATGTGTATCAGCAGACACTGCTTTTACTTGAACCGAAGGACAAGTAAACAGATGATTTTGGTCACTGGTTGAATGAAACATTCTCAATCTGATGTGCCAACACAGCAAATCATCTAGAGATGGTCAAGCTCATAGTGCAGATCGGTTTTCTTGTATCTTATACCTACCTGGTGCCATGCATTTCTAATGCTATTTGTGCTTTGGTGGTGATCTGGACACAGTCCTAGAACACCTATGTGATTTCTTTTGACACTTTGACAAGAGTGACTTTTGTATTCAAATGTCAGAAAAGAATTAAACAGAAATTTATGGGAAAGATTATAGACTGTTCTGTAGCCTGTAAGCACTCTCCCCCGTCAGAAGCTTACTGTGGTCACAGATCCACTGAAGTGACAAATGGTAGGAAAAAGGACCTATCACCAGTTGATACCTCAGGAGGGTGAATGTAAACAGATCCCTGCTAGAAAACAAACCAGTAATGATTTTCAATTGTGAAGGCATTGACATCCATGGGAGTCAATCACAAAATTCATCTAGTACAGAATGAATCATTTCTGAGGGATAAAGCCTGCCTTTTTTCCCATGAGTACAGAAGGATTGTTGTGTGGCAGAACTGATGTGTTTTTACTGACCAAAGCAGGAACCATGTTTGTTTTGCTACCCAGATCAAAGATTTTGAAAGTCATGAAACCAGATGAGACCTGTTGAAGTCCAGCAGCTACCGGAATAAACCTGTGCCTAACATGAGCAAAGAAAGCAGGACATGTGCTGTAGCTTCTCATCCACAATAGCAACTTTTATTTGCCTCCAGAGCTGCCTCTTCCATTTAATATAATGTTTCCAGTAGCCAAACTGGCTTGCGCATGAGTCAGGAGGGCCTTCATGGTACTTTAAATTTCTTTGTGTCCCACAATTAATTCCTGTTTCACTCCCATCAATCTTTAATATTCACATACATGAAAGAGAGTCAAGTGTTGAAATCCTCTTGCTGTTCATTGCTAGGTTACTGAACCTAAACATTATGTAATTTTCCACATTAATAAATACAGTGCACCACATGAAGAAAAACTGTGAGCAATTGCTTGTTTCTTAAGTAACAGATTAAGTACAAACCTCCCCATATTGTTATACAATTGTTTGAAATAGTCTAATAAGAGTTCTAATAAAAGTAAAATGTATTAACTACAGAAGTAAAAATGGAGATGGAGTCACCTGGGCACATAATCACACAGTTGAGTTGTTATATTGCTCATCATTTCTCAATAAGAGATGGTAAAAAATGTTATTTGACACATTCCTTAAAATACTAAACATTTTGTTCACCAACTGCTTCCACAAGCATTTTCAACAATATAACCTACAAGCTGAGTATTTTGGTGTTTCTAGCATAATTTTTTAAAAAATTAACATAATTTTAAAACTTATGTTAAATTTTTACTGGAAGGTTGGTGAAAGGGGAAATCTATGTATTACACCCTTAAAGAAAAGTATTTGTGTACACCATGATGAACAAAAGCAAATTATTTATAAGAGCATACAGGAACACAATTTATCAGTCTTGTATCCAAAAAGGGAATATAAAGTTCGTGAAATTTATTGATTGAGAAATAGTCAAACAATGTTACTTCTGAAAGGTAGAGCAGAACTTTTTACAGTGTTGCCATGTCAAGCCAGCACAGGCCAGTTACATGCTCTCAAGTTCCCAGCTAAATACAGCATGTTCACTTTTTGGTTCAAAAAATGTGTACATCCGGGTCACTCAAAGATGCCCCTCTCTGTCATGCATGTCAGCTAAGTCTTGCCTTTAATAACTCCTGGAATGTTTCTATATTTTCTCAGGAAAAATTGTCAAATTCAGGGTTGTCCTCTGTTTTCAACTTTATAGCTCATATAGGCATTTTTATGGCATGGACTAATCAGTTTTTGTTTTACGTTGACTAAGATTTACTGAGGAAAGTCAATAAATACAGAGGTACTGCACTAAAAATATGGCCTTAAATGGTGATATCTTTCCGCTTGTTGCTTTACTCTACAGCTTCTGCCTCTCACTGCAACAATACTTCTTCATCAAGGGAAGGTAAGAATGGATAAAGCCCTATAAACTAATGAATTTAAATCCCTGATGGTTGTCTATACCATCTGCTTATGGTTACAGGAAGAACAAGATGAAAATACATTTTAAAATAAATTTTTAATAGAATTTTTAAACTTTTTAAAATTAAGCTATATTTTGTTCTCATCTTATCATGTTTCTTTTCCATTGTATCTGTTATATTTGCTCCTATTTCCATGTCTTCTCTCTCTACTCTCTTTCACCTTCTTTAGTCATCTCCATTTCCTTTTAAGTGATGATGATAAATAGCTGCGGAAAGAGCTACTGCTATCTACAAAATTCATCAAGGACCTTTAGTAGTTTAAGGAAGACAACTTCTCTAGCATCTTCCTTGCTTTATGCTGTCGAAACAGTCCCATGAAATCTCCATCCAGTTTTAAGGGAATTGTACAATCTGTCACACTTTTCTTAAGTTGCCATTTCTTCTAGTTTCCATCCACTTCTTCGAGTGCCAGTGCTTTAAATCCCTATGTGCTTTACTGATCTCTTCATGAGAAATTATATATATGCATATTTATCCTGCATTCAGTCTAGATATGCCCCTTTCATGTGACGCAAGTAAAGGCTTATCCTAGTAATACAACTGGGAAGAAGTGTCTTGACTATGTGTGTCTTCTCATCTGACTGATGTGATGAGCCAGGGAATACAGGATAGGCACACATCGATCACAGGGTGGGATATCAAGGAATGAGGCTCTGGGATGAATACGTTATTTTAGCAAGCCACGTTCTTCCTGTGTGGCACTGTTCAAGACAAATCGATTTTAATGCAGGGAGAAGAACATGTGCGATGAGTGAAATAGTGTGGAGAAACTGAAGACATTGACTGATGGTGTCACATTCACCACAATGGGAACTGAATCTAGTAAGTACTACCAAGAATCAATTTTTTATTGATAGATGGAGTATGCTTATGTTTATGCTGTAAAAGAAAGGGTAAGGGGAGATGGAAAAGAAAGGGGGTGTGAGGGGTACAATATGAGGGGAAAATTCAACCAGGTAAGAAGAGTTGAAAGGCAAGAGATGTTCAGGTCTGCATGGGTGGCAAAGGATAAAGAATAAAAAGGAGTGGGAGGTAAGGCAAAGGTAAGAAAAAAGGAGTGGAGTGAGGTTATATAGGTGTTTTGTTGTGGTTTGTTTTTTTGTTATCCTTCATTAAAAAGCCAGTGAGATCATGTGGTAATAGTGAAAAGGTGAGAAAATCTTGAGAAGGAAGTCAAAGTTGGCATTTAGTTTGCCAGTCATGTAAGAATTAATTTCAAACAGAATAGATAAAAAGTATTTCTTAAAACCAATGAAGCCCATGAACTAGGCCGTGATGTGACTTGGATAGCTGAAAGATATTATGGAGGACTCATGGTTAGTGTTTATGGGGTTAAATAACATTTTGTGCTTTTACAGGGTTTTCCTATGTGATGCTGAATATGCTGTCAGAAAATTGGAACCTGGATTTCCCAAAGGCCAGCATGCAGTGCATATTAGGTAAAAACCATTAAAATGAGTGCATATACTAGAAGTGGGCTGTTTCACTAAATGTTCTTAACAGAGGATATACCAATTCTGTAGATGTTTTCATTTCTTAGAATTTTTCCTCTTCATTAAACTCAATTCACTTTCTCATTCTCTTACGTGAAAGATGAGTTTAATATTTCACTTTAATTAGCCACTGGAATGATGTCATGTTTAATTAGTTCAGCCTCCCACAGAGTCATGATTGCACACACAGTGTTTTAAACTGTTACTAATATTCTATGATACATTTAGTCCTGCAATTTTTTTCGTGGAAGTCCTGGTACAAGAACTCACATTTGACTGGAATATTTTCTGAAATGGAGCTTTGGTTACTGCACTTTGTCCCATTAAGAAGCATAGAAGTTCTTGTAATACAAGGCAAAAACTCCATCCAGTACAATCATGCATTTACCTATGAATATTTTAGGTCATTTTATTACTTCCATGTCATCAATTTCCTGGAATCAAGTCAAGGATCTGCTCCCTATTGTTAAGCTTTTTATATTCTTTACCTAAAGAATATAAAATGTTATTTTCAAGCAGATAGTAACTGATTGAAAAGCAGGCAAACAGAACATGAGGTTTTGCATAGGATGAGGAATATGAGAGGGAGTTCTGCACAAAACCAAAGTTCTTGCTTTGTCTCTTGCCTAGTTAGCGCTGGAAAGCAGTGCTCTGGGATGTCAGGGCACTCTTGGTGTAAGGTGGCTGTTTAAGAGAATAAGGTGGCAATTTTCTGAATTTTGGCAGATTGTTATTACTTTGCACAGGCATAGCATAGGAGAGAGTGCACTCATTTGAATCAAGTTGCTCATTCTTTCCATTGCCATATAACACTCACGTTAGAGACTATTTTTGTTTGTATTCAGATGTTAACTTTTATGACCAGAAATCCCATAAAAGCAACCCTCTCTCGTAGTCTAAGCTTGTGTTTAAAAGTGAAAAATATCTGGCTCCTTTAACCTTGTTTATCCTTTACATCTGTAAATGTTTTCGATGGGAACACACTGCTGAAGCATAAATAATACTTGATTTGCTCAAGCCATTGAGGTTCTCTCTCCAAGTGTATCATCCCACTTTTCAAAAAAATAAGAAGCAGTGACAAAGGAGCAATGCTCAGTTGAAAGAGATTATGGAGGACTAGTGATAGGTCACTTGTCCACCTCCAGAAATATTGCTGGTGTCTGGGGTGGTCCTACTTTTTAGACTTGCTTCCAGGCCTTCATGTTGGTGTCCATAACTAGCTGTTCACCACCTCAGCAAAATGGTGTACTTCCACAAGCCTCACTGCCAGAGATGCTTTTGTAAAGTCCTATTATCATTGTATCTAAGAGGCTACAAATAAAAAGTGCCCACTTTTGTTTGTTTCACTTTCAACAAGAATCCACTGTAATGTTACAGCTTTGAAGATTAAACTGGGCACATGACCTAGTTGCTACAGTAACTTCTCTGGAATAAAATGAAGAGAAGGGGAGGCAACACTGATGAGTGCTAATTTACAGTAGAAAGAATATTAAGTATCCTTGATATGCTGCAGTTGATATCACCTCCCTGTTTTGTTTATTAGAAAAATGGTTGAAAGGAGATATCTCTTAATTTGCCCTCAGGAAAAAAAAAAAAAAAGAACACAATTGCTACTTTGCAGTTATGGTCCATTAGTCATATCATCTTGGCTAATGCAAGAATTATTATTGTACTGAGCCCCATCTGCAACAGACATGACACGATGTAGTCATTCTCAATATGGATGTAACTATTGTGATTCCTCAGAAGCCACATAACAATGTGTGGTGGTTTAACCTCGGCTGGCTGCCAGGTGCTCACTCAGTCACTCTCTCACTCCTCCTCCTCAGCAGGACAAGGATACAAAACAAGATGAAAACCTTGGGGGTAGAGACAAGGACAGGGAGATTGCTCACCAACACCATTACAAGCAAAAGATACTTGACTTGAGGAAGATTAACTTAATTTTTTGCCAATTAATAACAGAGTATGAGAATGAGAAACAAACCAAACCTAAAAGCACCTTCCTTCTGTCTCTCCTTCTGCCTCTCCCCCAAGTTGCACAGGAAGATGGGAAATGAAGGTCCATAGTATTTGTTCTCTGCTTCTCTTTCCTTACCACACTGTTCTGCTACTCCAATGTGGGGTCCCTCCCATGGGATACAGTCTTTCGCAAACTGCTCCAGCATGGGTCTTTCCTACAGACTGCAGTCTTCAAGAACTGCTCCAACATGGGTCCTTTCCATGGGGTGCAATCCTTCAGGAATGAACTGCTGCAGGGGTCACAGGTCCTGCCAGGAAACCTGTGTTTGCATAAGCTGCTCTCCACAGGCCACAGCTCCTGCCAGGAGTCTGCTCCAGTGTGGGCTCTCCATGGGCTGCAGCTTCTTTCAGGGTGCATCCACCTGCTCCCATGTGGGGTCCTTCACAGGCTACAGTGTGGATATCTGCTCCAGTGTGGTTGTCCATGGGCTGCAGGGGGACAATCCAAGTCATCATGGTCTTCTCCCAGGGCTGCAGGGGAATCTCTGCTCTGGCACCTGGAGCACCGCCTCCCCCTCCTTCTTCACTCACCTTGATGTCTGCAAAGCTGTTTTTCTCACTTATTCTCACTCTTCTCTCACAGCTGCTGTGAAGGGGTTTTTTTACCCTTTCTTAAATATGTTATCACAGAGGTGCCTCCAGTATCCTTAATGGGCTAATCTCTGGCCAGTAGTGGGTCTAATTTGGGCTCAAACTGGCTCTGTCCATTGTGGAGGCAGCTCCTGATGTCTTCTCACAGAGGCCACCCCTGCAGCATCCCCCCACTGCCAACACCTTGATACGTACACCTGATACAAAATGTTAAGTTGCTAAGATATTTCTGCAATGTGGATTATCTAGTTTGGATGTTTTTTCTAAGGATGACCACTCTCCAAATCCAACATTCAACCACTTTTCAACTTGCTGTTTCTGCCCAACCCCTAACAAGCTGAAAGAGAGCAAAGGTGGGATTCTTACCCTACATGCTGGCTGCAGATCAACATGTGTGACTATGAAGCTGCTGGGTACAGTGTGGTTGGCCAAATAAAAGTAAAATATTTCTGCAAAAGTTCTTCAAAAAGGTAAATCCTGGGAGTTGAAAGCCTCTTCTCTCAGGGAACATGGCACTTGAGACCAACTGAATCAGCTTTCTGTCCAATGTATCTTTGTTATTATTGCCCGTTCTCATAAAGACATGATTTTTCCTCTTGTGCGGTGACTCTCTCTGCTTTGTGTCTAACACAGTCCATCCACTTCTTGTCTGCTGTGGTTTTCATCTGACAGCAGGAGATGGAACATGAAAGTAGGCAGGGTGAAGATAAAAATGCTTTATTGAGTGGAAATGACCAGAGTAGAAGAGGGTAGTAAGTACACGTATGCTCTGTATTTTGATAAAACGTAGATGTTGAGCTATCTTCCCCTGGTATTCCTGTCATGTCTTTAAACCAGATGTAATGATATATGTTCACAGATGCAGATCTGTACTTTTTCCTTAGGTGTGACAGCATCTTGTATTCTGCATAGGTAGTCTGTCATTATGAGTGTGAGAGACGCCAGAAAATATCTTCATTGCTTTAAATCCTTGTTTTAAACCATATAGGTGCAATACAAGGTAATACATCATTAGTGCATTCTTTTACTGCACAACACACACATGCAGAGTAGCCTACATCTCAGTAGTTATACCCAGTGGGTTTAATTCATCACAGATCATAGCATGTCCATCACAGACCATAGCATGTCCTTCTACCTAAGCATTGTCTAAAAAGATAATATTTTGTAACCAGAGTTGCTGTTGACATTAAAAGTCCCAGGATCTCCTTTTTTTTTTTTTTTTTTTTTTTTTTTTGTTGCAATTTACATTTTTTTGTAGAACTTTGTTTCTTTTTTTTATGGATGGAAAAAATATATAGATTGTTTTTAAAGCAGAAAGAGAAAAAAATTACAGCTAAATCCAGTGCAGTTCATTCTTGCTTGTGAAGCTGATCAGTGAAGTGTAGAGTTTTGCCATTTAACTCCTATCTGCAGAAGTAATATGCTCAGTAGGTCACAGTAACCTGATGATGCCTGGTTTTTTGAGTTGACTTTGCCATTTGCTAGGAACAGTAAATGGGTCAGGTGGTAGAGACTTATCAAAGACAAGTCTTGTTATTGATGCTCCCCTCTTTGCTCTCTGTACTTAGAAATCTCTTGGCATTGTACAGTTCCTATCAGCTGGTGGGGCTTTCTTTTCCTAAATATGCATTACAAAATATTTGACATTCTGGGTAATGTTTTTGTAGCTTTCACCTAGGATTTTAAAAATTGACTTTAAACAATTTTATGTTTAAATTATGGATATATATGCAAATGTACATATATAATTTCCTGGTAGGAAGGTTATACCTTCAAAGGGTTAAGAGTAATGTATATATAAATGCAAATATATATTTATATTTACATACACATGTATATCTCCTCATGTTTGTATGAAAACTGAATTTGCTGGAGTATAACATCTCTCATCTTCTGGGGATAGGAGGCCTGCATAGTTGGGAGATTTGTTTGACATATGTGCCAGAATGCAAGTTTTTATTACTTAAGAACCTTATGAAAATGCAGCTAATTGACAGTTGACTGCTTCTTTCCATCTTAATTATTAAACTTCAGGAAATTATGAATAAGAGCATTGAGATTTGTTTCTCTCTAAGTAATACGGTGTGTGCACAACAAAAATCACAGTAAAATATTTCCCTAATAATGTCAGGAACTAGTCACAGGCATTCTGCCTTCAGCAAGCAATTAAGGAATTTTTCCAGAGGGGATATCTGTTAAAACTACTTTGCAAAACAAGTTAATCAGAGTAGGTAGGAATTAATTTTTTTACCTCACCTTCAGAGACCTAGGGACATTTTTCACATAGTTTATTTACAAAGAAGGAAGTGTGCAAAGACTTCTCTATAGAAAACGAATGTGAAAATTGAAAAATGGTGTGTCCATTTGAAGGGTAAGAAGCTGCTTGCATGTGAGGGAAGGAATGACCTTCCACAAAATGGTGTCTTGATATAAAAATGTTTCAATAAGATTTCACCAGTAAAGGAGATGTTTGAAAATGGGATGGGGGGGGGGGGGGGGAAGGGAAGGGGGAAGGTCAGAACCAGTGGGTCAACTTGCTACTGGCAAACTGATTACAGAGTAGGACATCAAAATGTCTGTCTGGTGCCACCATGGAACAGGGAGATCAGCAGGCCGTATGTAAAATAACATCTAACTAAAGCTACGAAAGATGCATTAACTTTGAGCCTTTGGGAATGGAGTTTCTCTCTTGAGAATTAGAAGACATCAGACTTTTATCAGACCATAGTATTTGCTGTTAAGATCATTCTCCTTTCCTACCTCCTCTTGCTATGAGGTATTGGTAGGTTCAGGTTTACCATTTCCTAGTCAACCCAAGAGGACAAATTAATAATGATGACCTCTGTGCTGAAACTGTTTACAACAAAGCTGAAAGAGTTGCAGAAAAGCTTGGAAATTTGCCTCAGTTTCTCATCTTTAGAGGAAAGTCATAACACTTTGAACATTGCAGAGATACTGTTAACAGAATTTCACAGAATTTCACAGAATCATCTAGGTTGGAAAGGACCTTGAAGATCATCTAGTCCAACTGTTAACCTAGCACTGACAGTTCCCAACTACACCATAATCCCTCAGCGCCATGTCAAGCCGCCTCTTGAACACCTCCAGAGATGGGGACTCCACCACCTCCCTGGACAGCCCATTCCAATGCCCAACAACCTGTTCTGTAAAGAAATACTTCCTAACATCTGGTCTAAACCGTCCCTGGCACAACTTGAGGCCATTCCCTCTTGTCCTATCACTTATTACTTGGTTAAAGAGGCTCATCCCCAGGTCTCTGCAACCTCCTTTCAGGTAGCTGTAGAGGGCGATGAGGTCTCCCCTCAGCCTCCTCTTCTCCAGACTAAACAACCCCAGTTCCCTCAGTTGTTCCTCGTATGACATGTGCTCCAGACCCTTCACCAGCTTTGTTGCCCTTCTCTGGACACACTCAAGTAATTCAATGTCCTTTTTGTAGTGAGGGGCCCAAAACTGAACACAGGAATCGAGGTTCGGCCTCACCAGTGCCGAGTACAGGGGTAAGATCACTTCCCTGTCCCTGCTGGCCACGTTATTTCTGATACAAGCCAGGATACCATTGGCCTTCTTGGCCACCTGGGCACACTGCTAGCTCATGTTCAGCTGGCTGTCAATCAACACCCCCAGGTCCCTCTCTGACTGGCAGCTCTCCAGCCACTCCTCCCCAAGCCTGTAGCGCTGCTGGGGGTTGTTGTGGCCCAAGTGCAGCACCCGGCATTTGGCCTTATTGAAACTCATCCAGTTGGCCTTAGCCCATCGCTCCATCCTGTCCAGATCTCTCTGCAGAGCCTCCCTACCCTCGAGCAGATCAACACTCCCACCCAACTTGGTGTCATCTGCAAACTTACTGAGGGTGCACTCGATCACCTCATCTAGATCATCAATAAAGATGTTAAACAGGAGTGGCCCCAAAACCGAGCCCTGGGGGACACCACTCATGACCGGCCGCCAACTGGATTTAACTCTGCTCACCACAACTCTTTGGGCCCGGCCATCCAGCCAGTTTTTCACCCAGCAAAGCGTGCGATCATCCAAGCCTCAAGCAAACAGCTCTGTGATGTTAAGATGTACCCTCTGTAATAGTGGAGATGTACTTATACACAGTTAGGGATGTTAAATGTAAACAGGGAAAGGAGTTATTTATCTGATAAACTGGGTGCACTTTCAGACATTTTTGGACAAAACTGGTATTTTCTAATGCCTGAACTGTATACATAAAAAGAGGTACAATCATATGTGAAGAAAAGAATAGCTTCATCTTCCAGACAGGCACTAGAAGCGGTCTGTAGTTTTGTGATTAAATATCTGAGGGAGTGATAGAGTTAGAAGATCAGTAGCTATTTCACATGATTGAGCACATGGAGTAAAGCCACACCTGTGTTTCATATATTATAAGACATATATTTGTCTCTGCCCTACTAAGAAAGACAGAAAGAAAAAAAAAACAACTATAAAAGTTTTCTTCTTTCCTGTCCAGTACTAGCTTAAAAATTAGTAAGGTTTTAGAATATCTCTGTCCAATTACAAGTGAGACTGCAGGAAGTCCTGTTACTACAGGACTAAAATTCTAAATGATACTGTCTGGCTGCTACTGCCCACATAGGGATATCAAAGTATGTGTGAGTCCAACCCAGATAAATAAGTAAACTCATGATAAATATTTAATTGTGGTTGAAAACAAACACTCATTAAAAAAAAAAAAATCACTGTTTGCTCCAGCCAGCTTCTGCTTTGTTACTTACTGGCTGGATAGTGTATACACCTACTTCTCCATTACTCTTAACCCTTTGAAGGCACGACCTTCTTAGCAGGAAATTATTTTAGTTGATGGTTGCTTGTTCTTGGTGCTTGCAGTAATCTCTTGCTCTCCCATTTAATGTATGAAGAATGAATTCTCTTTATATATATATATATATATATATATATATGAAACTTTGCGATGTTGTTTCTCTTTGGCAGGAGAAAGATTATCAAAAACATGATCTGAGTCTGGTAAGCTGACATTCGTTTTAGTGAATGACAGGCTGGAGAGGTGGGCCCATGCAAACCTCATGAAGTTCAACAAGCCCAAGTACAAGGTCCTGCACATGGGTCACGTCAATCCCATGCACAAATACAGGCTGGGCGGTGAGTGACTTGAGAACAGCCCTGCAAAAAGGGCTTGGTGCTATTAGCAGATGGAAAACTGAGTATGAGCTGACAATGTGCGCTTGCAGCCCGGAAAGCCAACCATATCCTGGGCTGCATCAAGAGAAGTGTGGCCAGCAGGTCAAGGGACATTCTTCCCCTCTACTCTGCTCTCATGAGACCCCACCTGGAGTCCTGTGTTCAGCACTGGGGCTCACAACATAGGAAGGAAATAGACCTGCTCGAGCAAGTACAGAGGAGGCCATGAAGATGATCAGGAGCTGGAGTCCCTATGAGGACAGGTTGAGAGCATTGGGGTTGTTCAGAGTGGAGAACCAAAGGCTCTGAGGAGACCTTATAGTGGTCTTACAGTACTTAAAGAAGGCCCACAGGATAGATAGGGAGGGACTCTTTACCAGGGAGTGCAGTGGTAGGACAAGGGGTAACGGTTTTAAACTGACAGAGGGTAGATTTAAATTAGATATATGGAAGAAATTCTTTACTGTGAGGGTGATGAGACACTGGAACAGGTTGCCCAGAGAAGTTTTGGATGTCCCCTCCCTGGCAGTGTTCAAGGCCAGGTTGGACAGGGCTTTGAGCAACCTGGTCTAGTGGAAGGTGTCCCTACCCATGGCAAGGGGGGATTAGAACTAGATGATCTTTAAGGCCCCTTCCAACCCAAACTATTCTATGATTCTATGGTTCTACGATTCTATGACTCCATGATTCTATGAATTATGCTGTCTACACAGAAAAAAGTCCGGCTCATTATGGGTGGATCTGTGGAGTCCGATCAACATCCACTGTGCATAGTCTTTCATTAGGTTTTACATTAACTCTAGTTTGGGCCTTGATTAGTAGGCACAGTCCTGAAATGCATATTTCATTTTAGTTTCATCCAAAAGACATCTAATTCATGCACTCCAAGACTGCTCTGTGATGTGAGCCAAAGTGTGTAAAGAGGGGGTGGTTGGGAGCATCATTAAAAAAGCACACTTCTAATTCAAACTGCTAATGTAGATGCACCCAATAGAAACATAAAGTGTATGGACCATGGTCTCACTGTACTAGAAGCTTCTTCTGAATTATCTTTCCTTTGCAGTGCAAACATACCAGAAAAGTTGGCCTCCCAACTAACCCCTTCAGTCAGAAAATAAAAGTCCTTGCTCTTTTCTTTTGGGGAACATTTAAATGTCAGTCTTATCCCAAAGAAGAGGTTTTCAACATAAAGTCAAGAGCCTTTTTTCTGGAGAACTGGCAATCAGGTTAAAATTCGGTCACTCTAAGGAGTATCTCCACTGCGACTTTTTGGAGGCTTGTACATTTTAAGGCCAGAAGGAGCCATCTTTACTTCCTCTGTAACATGGGCCATCAAATTCACAGAGGGATTCTTGCACAAAGCCCCTTAACTACTGTTCATGCTACAGATGTTCGTGTTTTCAGGACTCCCAGTGAAAGGGAAGATACTCTCAACAGGACTCTGCACCTGTGATTAATTACACTCACTACTAAATATACATTTGACCTTCAGTGTGAAAAGTTTTTATTGACAAGAATAGCAACATGGAGATCAGTAGAATTCATGTAACAAGTGGAGGGGCTTTCATGAAAATTATTTTGCCTTCATTTTGCTATTCATTGCATGTACTAGTATGGATACAGGAAACTGTTTAATTAAATGCTATACTGAGTTTCCTTGGATTTTGAAATAAGATCCGTCTGGCAAGAGCATTACCTCACTCTATGGATTCTTCTCAAAAATACATGTAGGACAGGTAGCAGGAAAGTCACTTCAAGGAATATTGTGGCAGGTGCGTCCGCCCAGTGAAAACAGAGCTTCCTGGTTGTTGAAACGTGGCAGCTTTTGGCTGTCTTTGTTTTCAGGGTCTCGCGGTAGCTGAGACCTTTGACCAATGGGAGCCGCTATTGACTACAGGTCAGATTCGGTCTGGGTATAAACGGAGTCCCTTGGGGGAGCCATTTTGAGCTCGTCCCCTGGAGCAGCACGCTGCGGTCAGGACTTTCCCCTTGGGTCAGGACTCTGCCCAAGGAAACTCCTCGAGGTACTTTGGGTCAGGACGCTGCTCTGAGCAGGTCCTCAAGGTTGAGAGCCCTCACTTTCTAGGTGAGTGATAGAACATTTTGGGTTGTCGTTAAATCCTAGGTAGTGAAGTTTTGTTTACGTTTGGGGTTGTCGTTAAACCCCTAGGCTGTGAGGCTTTGTTTTACGTTTTGGGTTCTCGTTAAACCCACGAAGTGAAGTTTACGTTTGGGGTTGCCGTTAAACCCCTGGGGTGTGAGGCTTTGTTTTACGTTTCGGGTTCCCTTTAAACCCCAGGAAGTGAAGTTTGCATTTGGGGTTGTCGGTAAACCCCTGGGGAGTGGGGCTTTGTAAAGTAATTCGGGTTATTGTTAAACCCCAGAAATTTATTCTGTTCTCCTCTTGTGGACATCCGGATCTGTAATCTACGGAGAGCTGACTGGTGGTTTTATGAAAAAAATAAATCTATTTATTTTTTTAAATTGGTGGTGGGTTGCTTATTTGGAAGCCTCCGTAACAAATATCTCTCCACTTGATGGATGGTGAAGAGTCCAAGCTGTTGATGTTGGCTGCACTGCAAAAGAGTTCAGAAGCAGAAATGCCTGGAAATTTTTTGTTCCTTTACAGTGAAGAACTCCCTCATGGCAATTTTCAGGTAGCTTCAGCTCAAGGGTCTGATTCACCATCTATGGGTTACAAGAGGACCTCTTTGAGAAGTTTCAAAAGGCACTGGAGTGGGTCCTGGCAAATCAGCCTTACTAGGGAGTGTAAGGCCAAGGCCACTCTACAATCATTATATCTGCCAGCAATTGCTGGAAAATAGAATTAAATATACATGCACTGCCAGCACAGGCAGAACACACTCAGTACTTTTCCTAAAATACCCGTATCAGGAAATCCACAGAGCCTTCAGATAATGGTTTGATAGCAAACAACATTGAATTCACCCTTCCAGCTATGGATCAGGTTGGCTGTCCCTGGATAAGTGTGAATAAACTTCCTGGGCAAAAGAGATTTTCGCACTATTGTCCAGAGGTCCAAAGGATATTGTCACAACCTGGACTGGAAGCCCAGAGAATGGCAATGGTTCTGTGATCCCCTCAGGTTAAATTAAGGTGAAACGACACCAAACGGCCAGTTAAAATGTTTTACTTGCGGTAGAGAACAATTTAAACTTGGAAAAGGATAATAAGCATTGTGGTCTCTTATAAATTTATAAGAAAGAAAAGAAAGGAAAGGAAAGAAAAAGAAAGGAGAGAAAGAGTCAAAGAAATTCAGATCACCACCCCTGGATCCAGCATTGTCTCAGGTCTGGTAATCCTGGCTGGTGGGTGCACACCGAGCAAGGTTTCCATTGCCCTTTTAAGTTCATTTTATTAGCTGATTAGCATACTAGATGAGGAGGGGCAGGTATTCCACAAATTCATTTCCATGAGAGACAAGGAAAAAGGTGGAGCATGGATTCCAGTTGAGTCGATAGTCAGTGGTCTGGTCACTGCCTAGCTTTGGATTTTCCTCTGTTCCCAGAGATCTTATCAGTCATCCCAGAAATGATCACCTCTTATCAGTTCTTGTTACCACTTCAATGACGAAGGTGCCATTAGTCATTAGAAGTCATTAGGCAAGGCAAGCATGGTGTCTGGTTTGCACAATAGGGTTTCGCTCAGTCTATGTCTCCCCCTCTGAAGCTTATCTAAGGAGTTTGTCAATGCAACTGCAAGGCAGTGGGGGATGCATCCTTCCATACACTCCTGCTTCCTTGGGTGACATTCCTTAGACTAATCCAAAGGCCACAGCTTGTCCTTGAGGTTTTCTGTGTCCATGAATCTCCGAAGCATTTCTTCCTTCAGATATGCTTTCTTGTTTGACTTACAGCTCTTCCACATCTACCAACCCTGAGCAGTCAGCTTTATTTGATGCTGAAAGTCCAGCAATCTGCATACATAAATGAGTGCATGATTGAAAGTATTTGACCTGAATCTGTGTTTTAGGGAAATCTCCAGCATATCTAGTTGCTGGGTTTAGCTGTTTTCCCTCTCATCTCCTAGTTGCAAATGCTGTGTTCAGTGGTATGTTTTGCAAATTTTGTTTCACACTTGCAGTATCTCATATTTATGTTAATATATGTCTGCACAAACAATTTAGTAGTATAGGAAAAATATTCATAGTATAAATATTTGCCTCTAGTTAGACTTCCTACAAATTGCTTTGATACAGTACGTTCTACACTGATAACTGGACATAGGAAAAGGGTTACTTTCAATGTTGTTTGGTTGCTGGTCAACTAACCATCATTTCAGCCTGGGCTTATTGACAATCTGCTTTCTCACACCACCATTGCTGGAGAGGGAAGAAGTTTTTGCCTCAGATTTATTACCATGGGTCTAAACTAGAAAGCTCTAGAGCAGTAAAGATTCACCCTGAAAACAGACAGACTGTGGCCCTGCTAAGTGAGTTTCATGGCAAGCATGCCATAAAATGTGGAAATTCATAAAAACAAAACATACTATGAATTTGATGATTTTTTTTTGTTATCTTTTTATTTAGTTTTTTAATTGGATTAATTTTTCCTTTCTTTTGACTGCTATCTTTACAGCTGTGGATTTATCAGATAGATAGACTTTTAATGTAACTGCCAGGAATGGCAATTATATAGACATTTGCATTGGAGACTTCCTCTGTGGACCTGCATTTATAACAGCAGCTGATCTGAGCAGATGGAAATTAGAATCAAGAGGGATACGCTGAAAATCACACCATGGGAAAATTCTGTAAAAGATATAACCTGCCCGTTGGACTGTAAAATTGGCCTGGGATGGCATGTGTCAGTCTGTTCTCAGTTGCCTAATTCATCCAGTTTGATTGACAATGCCGTAAGATTGTGTAGATGTCCTTCATAAGTGTGCAATATTATCAAGATTTTGGAGATGGGAAGTAGCATAGAAGAAGGAAACACTCTGGCTACAGCAAAAACTTCTGTGCTTCTCCTAGCTCCAAGGTGGTGAGATCATATGACAGTACATGTGTGTATTTTCATCATTCAAGGAGTGCTTGTATGTGGTTACATTGGTTTTGGGTGTGTGTAGATATTATTATATGTTCTAAAAGCCAAAGAGGTTTGGGGGATTTTTTTTAGTTAATGCTGTTTTAACAGTGTATCTGATGTGGTTACTGTTGTCCTTCAGTCCTGTGTGTAAATAGAAGGAAATCAAACTCGTGTTTTTACAGAGCATGTGCTGTCACTATGTCACTATGCTAAATCATTCAAAACATTGGAGAATTCACAAAGTACTGCAAGTTCTATTTGTATGGTTCATGGAGCTTATATTATGCAAATGAAGCTATAGTTTTCAAATACACTAATCACTGAGTTTATCCAGATGTGCTCAGTGTAAAAAAAAAAAGTTAACTAATCTTATTCTCTGAGGAACACTGTGAGATGCTCTTCAAAAGTAATTTGTAGGTGAAAGAGAAAGACACTGGTGCTTACATATGCAGGAGAAGCATGGAGTTTTTTTCTTTTTGTTATGAAAGATAAGAAGACTGTCACTGTCAGTGATGGTTCAGCTATGTAGCTGTTTGTAGGAGCTGGGAAGAAGTATCAAGTCAGTATGCAATATATGCATACTAAAAAGTGCGCTGTTCATTTACTCATGCAGACTCAGACTCTTTGGAGAACTTTAGAAAGGCATGAGGTTAAACAATTCAATTTCAAGACTAGATTTCAAAAAGAAACAAATATATTGCACTTCTCATTGTGCTTTTATTTGATGAAAATAGTTTGATTTGTCAGCAATGTCTGAAAAAGCAGATGACTTCCAGTGTGGAGCCCATAAATTACATTGTGCATGATCTAGCTATTTTTATATTTTCTTTTTCCTTTCAGGTTCCTTTATTTCAGATCTCAGATACCACAGAAATAATGTCACCAACAGCATGATGTGATCTTCCCCCTTAAATCTGTGTGAACAAGGATCATTCAGATGTAATAGGAGAGAATGTATAAGTGAATTTAATTTTAAGACTTTTCTACTACTAGGATCTGTCACAGATAAGGTCAGGGTGTTCATTCACCTCTGATGATGTCTGTGGCTCAAATATTTATTCTTTACTACCCATGTTTCTTGACTGCTGGAGTGAAAATATTGTAGTCAGTCACATTTACTTTTGAGATTACTAGCTCCACATTTTTTTATATGAGAGATTTTTGAAAGCCAGTTTTGTTGTGCTTGTTTAGGTTTATAGTGTGACAAGTGCCCATCTAAATGGGCAAGGTACTTCTAATGAATACTTAAACAAATCAATATATAAAAAAGAAACTACAAAGCCACATCACATCAGCTCTGTTTGCTTCAAAAGGTATTTTGAGTTTAACTCACATAAGATCTCCCATAAGCCTGAGAAAGATGTGGGTGACTCAGAGCATGTCAATGAGATATCAAAAACTTTAATCTAGACTTCACTTACCTGAATATTACCTATGTAATTGTTACTGATTACCTTTTGGTAACAGGTTAGGTTAACTTTGTAAATCAGATTTTAGTATTTATACACATCTGTTCAAAACACTTTTCCTATTCAATCCTGACAGTGATATTCATGTTGTGACAGAAAGGTTGGAGTGAACATGTGAAAGCACACTCAGAATGTTTTAGTTCAGTAACTGTACATACCAAGAACACTGAAGACACGGGTGACAGATACTTTTGTGATAAATACCATACAGAACTGTGGGGTACACCTGCAAGGACTTTATCTACACAGAAACCTGTGCCATTGCACCTTGTCTAGGGGTTGGTACTAACAAAACTTCCATGATCTGAAATTATATGCCTAATTTGAGTCTGAACAGAGCTGTAACATCAGTGCTATTAGTATTCCCCATGCTTATGTAATGGGAAAATGAATTCTTTTTTTATTCTTAAATCAAAGTAATTTCTGCTCATATACTGTCAGAGCTGTAAAAGTATCTCTGTGGGAGCATTCCCAATGTTGAAAGCATTTCAGGTAGTTGCTGAATACTAGTGAGCTGTTCCAGTTTTCTGGCAATTTGTTGTTCATTCAGATTGTCTCATAATCTGTTTAAATACAAATTAAAGTCTCCCAGATAAGAAAAGATATTGAAATGTTTAAGATAAAAAAGAATTATGTTCAGGTTTGTAATTTTAGAAGAAATAGTTGAACCTTTTTCTCTCTTTTTTTATTTATTTTTTGCCTTTTTGTAATGTTATTAATGAGAAATATAGGTCTTTTTGTCGTAAAGGCTCATGAAAAATCCTCCAGGAAACTATCATTAAGTTATGCAGTTTTCAACGGAAGGCATCATGGACTTGAATAGACTGGAGTTTTAACTTAGTATATGACTGCCTTCTGCTCTGAAAACCTTTTATTGGTCTGCAACATGCACTGCCAGGCAATTGCTCTTTTACTCCACTGATAGTAATCATGGCTAGTAAAAGATTAAAAGGCTGCCTAATCTTCACACTGCTGTCAGTCAAAGTCAGCAGAAAAAGTCCTGAAAGGTGATGCACAGCTTGTGAGGTGAATAGGGAACAGTGTGCACTTTTCAGTGCTGAGCAATGGGTGGTAAATAGAGGAAAAAGGCGCTTCACTTCAAGTGATATTAAACCATGAGCTGCTGAAGAGTACAGCCGTTTTGGGGTGCTCTTCCCCATGACCGATGGTGACACAGCTGAGGATCCCCAAGCAAGAGCTGCGTTTTCCATCAGGCAGCTGTATATCTGCCAGAGGCTGCCCAGCGGCAGCCGGGATCATGGGAAGGGCAGAGGCAGCTGCGACAGCACCACAGAGGTGGTTTCTTCCTGACCTGATTTGAAATCAGGTCATTGATTTCAAATGAGATTCAGTGTTAGAAACCACACTGAGCTCAGGGGTTTATTGCACCCTTTTCATTTGACTGAGTGTGTTGTTGGTCTCCCACCCTGCTCCTGAGCTATGCACTCTGCCTGCAGAGCTGGCTGATCTCCTTGTGTCAGTCCTAGCATGTGCACTTCTGCGGTGACTGTGGCACACTGCCAGCTCTCCTACCTCACTGCCCAGCTGAGACTGTGTCCTTCGGCAGGGCTACCTCAGCAGTGGGCAGGTACTTAGCTAACTTTGTTCCTGAAAGAGACAATGGAGTATCCAGAGTAGGAGTAGGAGATGGCTTTGCTATTACTACAGTCAAGGCTCTTGGCTACTTCTCCAGAAGTTAACAAAAAGCAAATGTTTCCATCTGATTTACTATCATCCAATGGTAGTAAAACATTTGTTAGCAACCTCTGGTTCTACAAACTTTTGTGAACCCTGAAACCATGTAGACCTTGCAATGTATTTGTCCACCTGCTAACACCAGTTGATATAGGTGTCTGTTTCCAGCATGAAAGCAAAGGTTGTTGATGATCTTTCTGTGGTATTCTCATATTAATCCCTGCAGGAGACATGGTGAAGGTTAGATGTAAAACAACAATATCATTCAAAGTACATTTCCTGGTGAGAAGTGCTGCTGAGCAAATGGTGGGATGTACACAGCAGAATACCTCCTATACAGGGTAGCAAAAATCAAGAAGCTAAAATTAAATTATCAAATGCCCATTACCCATTACAATTACATTGTTAGACAGTTTCTACTATTTCACAGTATTGCACGAGAGTGTTTTATCTTGAATTCTTTATTGTGCAGAGTGCCTTTTGGAGTAAGTGAGTTCAGGCACTCTCTGTCTACCTGCCCTGTGAGAATCAGTATTTACTGATGTGCATGACCTTGCCAGAATTTATGGTGCTGGTACAAGCAGCTGAGCTGTAGCCATAATTCCCTCCAGAGAAGGCAGAGGAGTTCAAGTGTTTGTGGTGACAGATAGGGCCACGGTGACTTTTTCTTCAAGAACGAGGAGTGGCACCAGTCTCTGCTTTACTCACTGAAATAATTTTTGTTGTAGGTTAAAGATGATGTAATTCAGAGATGCATATTGTCAGTGTTTTATTCCCTGAATTACTGCTATGCTACATTAAGTGCCAATATCTCAACCCATTGCAAACATGTATATTTTATTCTTCTCTTGGACAGCTGCCACTGTTAAGCTGAGTAACAAGGTTTTCTCCTGAGGATTAGAGCTTGCTGGAAGCTTTACAACAATTTCTTTTTCTATGAAATATGTTGGTTTGTGAGAAAGTAACATATTTTGTAGAAATATTCTTTTTTGTACCTGTGAGTTTCTGCCAAAGCATGAGAAGAGGTCCAATGAAACCTACCAAATGAGTTTGCCAAGCCGTGGGACTACAAGTGCATTGATGGTGTAGTTCTCTGGACATCTCTCATAATATGTACACAGTGTCTGAGGCAGGCATTGTACATGTTTGTGAGCTCTTTGCTTCAGGGGATTGTGTTAGCAAATCACTGCACAGCTGTGAATTCCAGCACTTCTGAGTTCCCCGTTGATCTAAGAAACATGGGAAGAGCTGTTCTTGAAGCCATTTTCTATATATGTGGCATGGAGCTTCAAAGTCCTAAAAGCCCTCTTCTGCCCTCTGTTTTGCTATGAAGGACTCAGATCTTCAAAAGATGGGGTAACTAATTAATTAGTTTAAGTTTTATAAAAATGAAGAGAAACTAAGCCCTAATTCTTAAAAAATGATAATAAAGTTTCTCATTTGTATTTCTGCAGAAATCCCAATTTAGACCAAAAAGCTAGATTTAAAAGCCAAAATAAAGGAAGTCTGTATTGGATGAACATGTTAAGTTTTGACCAGTTGTACTATGGTAGCTCTTTTCTATATTTTCCCGAAGAACACATCTCTATGAAGTCCTTCTTTCAGAATCCAGATTTTTGGACCCAGTTAAGATCTGGATTCACCATTAGTCTTCTTTTGAAGTAATACAGAAGGGGATGTAACCTGTGCCCCTCCTACACATGTTTTATGGAAAGCCATTTGCCTAGATGTTGTGGTGAACTGGAACCTACCTGACAACAACAGTGAAGAAATGGAAGCACATGGTGGAGTTTGGGCAGATCCCAAACTCTCTGTGATAGTATCACATTGACTTCACTCCATATGCAACCCATTTCCAGTCTTAAACACATTGGATATCTCATTCCATCCCAACCCATCCCAATCCAGTAAAGCAGCTAAGCGTATGCTTAAGTCAAATTGCTGTCAGTCTGATTTAAGCAGCACTTAAACAAATCACATTCTTAAATGCTTATATGACTGTGGAGGGATTGAAACATGTTCTTAATGTTCAATGCATACTGGTATGTTTTGCTGGATGGGAACTTTGAAAATGGAAAGGGGTTAAAGCTATTTTTCTTCATTGTAACAGTGCTTATTCCTGCAGATATACTGATGGCTGTTAGAATAGGATAAGGTTAGTTCAAACTGAGTTCTATGGAATTGCTCTCATATATTGACTTTTTCAAATTCACAAACATTTAAAGGAAGGAAATTCCATTGCTGTGGTGAATTCTGGAGGGTGTGGTAAACCACAGCCAGTGTAGCTGAAAGAATAGAAAAAACAATGAATTTCAAAACAATATGATTTTTAAGATGGTTTTCTCTTGGATAGTCAGCGAGGTCTGAAGAATAACATAGAAAGAGATAACTCAGAAAATTAATTTGTATCTTCAGCAGTAAATGGAGAGTATAGTTTTCATCAAGAAAGTATGAAACAAAGAGATTTTAATCCTGTTTTGATTGGAAAAGTTCAATGATACCAAAATTACTCATTTTCATATAAGTTTCCATTGCATATCCTGTTTATCCTTTCACACCTGTGCACAAAAAAATGCTTAGAACACTATATTAGTCACTTTAAACCCTCTGATAATAACTTCAAACTTTAGTCAAGCATGGTTACCTAAAAAGTTACATTTTAAATAATTTTTTTTTTTTTTTTTTTTTTTTCCCCCTCAAAGGCTCTATCTTCCTCTGTTATGGTCCTCCTAGAGTTTCTTGTTTTTCCTTAAGGCTTTATCTTAGGATTCCAGTTAAGCATAGTAAATAGAATAATTAAAAATAATTTCCAAACCTTGTCTTTATAACTATGTATTTTTGTAAAGTCTGAAAAGATAAAAGACTACTGAATAATTTCAGCTGCAGAGAAGTGGGAGTCTGACAGATTTACACTAACTTAGGGGGAGCAGTTGGCATGCTGAGTGGTAGAGACTTCATCCAGAGGGAAGATTGGGCCAGAAGAAATGTCATGGAATTCAGAAAGGAGATGTGTAAAGTGAGAGGAACATTGCCATTCACCAGTGCTGCCTGGGAACTGGTTGAAGAGCAACATTTGTGAAAAGGACCTGGATGGGCAATGTGTGCCAAATTAAAAATGAGTCAATAGGGAGTTTTTATCATGACTAAAACAAGCCTAATGTAATTTATCATTTGAAAAAAATAACTGTGTACATGTAGTCATTTGTAGACATTTTTTCTTAAGTACCTGACTGAGTTCTACACATTAGCTATGTGAAATTAACACTGCCATTCAGAACCACATGAAGTATTAACTAGGAGTCCATTTAACCAGAGTAGGTGGTTAAGTCGCAAAAACTGATATAGCATTATAATGCGATGGAGCTATTTGGTTTCTATATGCACTGTATGTAGTATCAGGTCTGATGTTACTCAACATCTTCATCAATGGTCCAGAAGAAATACAAAATCAAAACTAACTTTCAAGATGACACAAAGATTACTACAGTGGCAAATGAACAGTGAGAACAGGTCATATAGTCCTCCTGAACCTAGTCTAGCTCCTTTCAAACTTTAGACTTCTTGCTACAGTTTAAAGCAAATGTACTTACATAGTGTATCAGTATCAGTGACTCTGAAAAGAAGAAAGTCTTAATAATAGGTAAAGAAAAAACATGAACCCTGCACATGATATTGGGGGAACATAAGTAAGATCTAAATTATTATATAAAAATGGAGGTGAGAGTACAAGGTGGTTTCATTCAGTATGAGATATTGTGAAGTTACTAGCAAATTATTTTATAAAAATTAGGGGTCCAGAGTTTTTAAAGGGAAAGTAAAAACTACAATGAAATTATGGAAATAATTAAAGAATTGGAGAATATTTCAGTGAGATACTTAAAACTCTCCATCATTTGACTACAATTGTTAAGTACCAAAATGAAGACAAATAGGAATACAATAAAAAGATGCTGTTTGTAAGCAGTGTCTCCACCAAGGAATTGCTCCGTTGATATGAAGAATTTTATCACTCTGGGAAAATAACGTAAGATTGGTGAGGAGAATTGTAAACACACTCAAGTGACTTGTAGCTGGGTGTAGAAAAACACATACATTATACTAGTTGTTGTTTAGACTCATATGTTGGACAAGTAGAACATCTGTGTTTAGATAACACAGGCCTGTGATACACTTAGAGGTACCCTATCAAACATGCTTGTGATTCCTGCCCTGCTGTGGGAAAGCTCAAAGCACATCAGTAGACTACACCTGCACGAATCCCTAAGATACAGGCAAAACCAGCAGGTTCAGTGATCCTCTAGCAAGGACTGAGCTCCGCAGTGCCTTCTTCCCTGCATGTGTGCCTCTGCCCAGGTGCAGCTTCAGGGATCCCCCAGTTGGCAAGGTAATGAAAATAAATTTACTCTTTACATTTCATCCATGGTTTTGCGACTGTTCTTGCATCCTGCCTGTGCTGGCTCACACAATTGCCTCTCCAAAATGTGTTCTTTCTATGCTGTGAATATAATGGAGAAAGTGCTTTTCAGTGTTCGGATCTGCTAGATTGTTCTCTCTAGCCATTTTCTCATCGGGAAAAGGTTCTTTAATCTAGGGGAGAAAAAAGCACAATGTCTAGAAACTGGAGCCAGACAAATTCAAAAGTGGGAAAAAACATTTTTAACGGCTAGATGGACTGTATCAATGGGAAAAGCAGAAAAAAAATTAAGGGACATCATAAAGTCCCGTTTCTCATTTCTCCAGTTCAAAACTGGGTATATGTCAGAAACTGTGCTTTAGTCAAAGGCATCCAATTCTTTATCAAGCACCAGTAACTGAGAGACTGAAAGGTAACTTGGTGAAAGCAAATTATTTATGACATCCCGAGGTTCAGAATAAATTACCTTATAGTCATAGCCAGCATTGAACTGTATGGATCTATTATTTCAGCTAACATTTTCTGCCTGCTAGTATCCCATCACATCTTTGTAACTGAGTTAACTTTCAATGTTCTACTCATCAATCAGCAAACCAGTGTTCCTCAAGCATTTCTGTAAATAGTAGAAAGGCCTCCTAGCTATGTTTTTCATCCCAGAACTCCTAATTTTCACAGAACAAAAAGCATCAACATTTATGTACAGTGATAATAATCTAAAAACTAGCCATGCAAAATCCTCTTCTTATTAAAAAAGCTGAAAAACAACTTCCCCATAATTATCATATCCTCTCAGTAATTGTGAGAGTGCACAATGAAGAAATATGGGTAAATAATCTCAATAAAAAATCCATACTGTGCTGTAGTATTTCATGTTCATGCTGTAAATACCTTTACCATCTTTTGCCATTCCAATTGCCAGTTTATAGCCCCAGCCAGCATAGTGTCCTGACCCAGTGAGGCATGTTAAGTGTATTGTGGCAAATAAAAATATCTTTGAGTTGTATGTTTATGTCATTATTTTTTCCACAAGTGCATGGATGGACTCACAATTCCTGGGGGGATTGATGACCCTAGGCAAGTCCATGGCATTTTCAGTACCAAAATGGCTCTAATTTATGCTAGAGAGAACCCTTGCCAAGAGTTTGTGAACTCACCCTTGTTTATCTTTCAACTTTTTAAAGGAGTAGAATAGTCCACACTTGTCATACCCTCACAGCAATCTGACTGCTTGATTGTCTGATACCAGACATGTTTTTAGAAAAAATATGCTTATTATATCCATGTAATAATTAAAAGTTCCATTGACCTGTAAGAAACAGTTGCAAAATAAATCTGTAAAACTGATATTGGAAAGAAAGGTTTTACATTTTAGGTTGAAAAAGGAATCACAAATGAGAATTCAGAAAGACTCATTTTAAACTCATATGTGGCATCTGGGCATATATGCTAGAATCATCCCTGACAGAGCTTGAAACTGGAATTACAGTGACACTTTGTGACTTTACTATATGAGAAAATTACTTCAGTACTTTTTTTTTTCAATATAAAGCTTCACAGAAATCTTTGAAAGATACATTTCACTGATCCTAGCCTGTGCTATGGACATTTGGAATGGAAAACATTTTGACAGTTTTGTTCAGAAATATTGAGACTTCAGAGGGACCTACACCATAAAGTATCTTAATTAAGTGATAGAAATCCAATTATTTTAGTTGCTGTTTATGTGAAATATGTACTATGTGGTAGAAATGTGTTTTTCAGTATTAACAATTTGTAATCTCATAGTTGGAGACCTTCTGAGTTTGCATAGTTTCACAGCTGAACCTACAGTTCTTCCACAGGTAAGAATAAATCCTGGATAGTGCTTAAACAAGTGAGTTAAGACAATTAGTTTATCACAACTGAGGTACAATATCACTTTATTAATTAAATATGCATGTTACAAGATTTTTTTTTTTACACTGCTGCTTCTATAATGATATCTCTAAGTCATCAGTGTTCTTTATATGCTCTCTTCCGTACAGCTGGAGTTTTTCATTTTCCCTTCAGTTTATTTTTCCTGAGCTGTGATTTTCTGTGTAGAAAAGCACAGATATCAGTGGATGTATGCGATCATATTCCTGTAGTCATAGCAAAAGTTTAGATTTTATTTTATTCATGACAATATGGAAAGATAAAAGCTTTAGTTCTGGAGTAAAATACTTCCATTATAAAAAAAGCTGTTTGAGTAAACACCTAATACAAAGACTAGCAATGTGAAATGGAGTTTAAGAAATTTGGCCATCTTTGTTTATTTACTCCCACTGCAGCCTAAGAGTGCTTCTTGGTTTGAAAGATTTCACTATACCAATTTAAGACCCATCCAGCTTCTTTTGTGGAAGTAAATAGTACATTCTCCTGCACCTTCAGAAGTAGCAGAATATAGCTGAAAGTGTACTTGTGTATTAGATAAAGTTATGAGCATGTCTTTAAACTATTCCACATGAATAGACATTCTTTCTTAGCTTGTCAGTTTAGTATATCACAATTTCAAATTAGCAAATTGTCCTTAGTGGGGTTCTTCAGTTTCTAAAAGTTGCAGCTGACATCTCTACAACAGCCCCCAGGAGGGACAAAGCTGGCACAACCTTCCTGGGCAACCTGCACCTCTGCCCCATCAGCCTTTTCCTTAAGTCCTGTCTCAATCTCTTTTCCTTGATCCAGCTGATGCACCTTGTCTCTCTGGCTCCCTCTTCTCGACCACCTCTCTGCAGGTACCTGTGGTTGTTGACAGCCCCCTGGATCCATCTTTGCCCCAGGCTGAGCCATCCTGTCCCTATACTTTCTTTCTGGGACCAGCAGTATCAACTGAATGTTCACAAATCCATGGGGCCTGATGGAATTCATCCCAGAGTCCCGAAGGAGCTAGCGGATATCATGACAGGGCCCCCTCTTGATCATCTACCAAAGGTCTTAGGAGTCTAGGGAGGTCCCTGATGACTGGAAACTAGCCAATGTTTTTCCAATCTACCAAAAAAGTGTGAAGGAAGACCCAGGGAACTACAGACCTGTTACTCTAACCTCAGTTCCTGGAAAAAATTATGAAGATTATACTGGGTACTATTGAAAGGCATTTAAACAATAATACTATTGTCAGGCACAGTCAACTAATTTGATATTTTTCTATGATAAGGTCACCCGTCTAGTGGATGAAGGGAAGGAAGTGGATGTAGTTTTTATGGATTTTAGTAAGACTTTTGATATTGTCCCTCACAACATCATTCTGGACAAGTTATCCAGCTGTGGGATGAGTGGGTTCACGGTGCACAGGGTGAAGAACTGGCTGAATGGCAGGGTTCAAAGGGTTGTAATGAATGGGGATACATCTGGTTGGTGACCGGTCACCAGTGGTGTTCCTCAGGGTTCAATTCTAGGCCCAGTTTTGTTCAATACATTTATCAATGTTCTAGATGCAGGAGTTGAAAACACCATTAACAAGTTTGCTGATGATACCAAACTGGGATGTGCTGTTGACTTTCCTGAGGGACAAGAGGCCTTGTAGAAGTATGTAGATAGATGAAGAATTGGGATATGATTAATGGGATGAAATTTAAAAAGTCAAAATGCTGGATTCTACACCTAGGACAGAGTAATGCCAGGCACAAATATAAACTGGGAGATGAGTGGCTGGAGAGCAGCCCTGCAGAAAGGGATCTGGGGATGCTCGTTGACAGCAGGCTCAATATGAGTCAGCAGTGAGCCCTGGCAGCCAAGAGGCCAACCCACATCCTGGAGTACATCAAACACAGCATAACCAGCCAGTCAAAAGACGTGATTAACCCTCAGTATTCAGCGCTGGTGTAGCCTCACCTTGAGTATTCTGTGCAGTTCTGGGCCCCACAGTTTAAGAAGGATGTGAAGATCCTTGAATGTGTCCAGAGGAGGGCAACAAAGCTGGTGAAAGGGCTGGAAGGCATGTCCTATGGGAGGCAGATAAGGACTTTGGACTTGTCTAGTTTGGAGAAAAGGAGTCTGAAGGACAACCTCATTGCTTTCTACAGCTTCCTGCTGAGGAGAAGTGGAAAGGAAAGTGCTGATTTCTTCTCCCTGGTATCCAGTGACAGGACTTATGGGAATGGTTCAAAACTGTGCCGGGGGAGGTTTAGCTTGCACATTAGGAAGCCTTTCATGTCATGCTCAGATGAGGGAGACAAGTGATTTAGATTCATAAATCCCCAACGTAGTGGACAGCGGTGAGACAAGTCTCAAAGTCCATACATAGACAGACATTTTTAATTTACCACAATGTATTAATTGGATACATGATAATTGCCTATGTATATAACAAATTATGACAAGCGATATAGTATGCCTTGTGTTACATTATGATAATAAGGAAAAAGGGGAAAAAACAAATTAAGAGAGACAGAGAGAGGTAGAAATAAAGATCACCGGTCCAGGTTCCTGTGCTCTTCCTGTCAACGAAGGTTCCAGGATGCATCCATCTTCCTCACTTTTTCACTTCTTTTTTTCACTCTTTGCCCCCACCTCAATTTATACACACTTTCCTTGGGTTCCTCCCCTAGGTCAACCTACATATCTATGTATCACATGTATGAGGAGGAGTAAGGTGTTTCATGGGATGATGTAATTAGCATGATCTTGTTAATCTTCATTAGCACATGCAGGAGTGTCAATTTTAATATGCATTTTGTGGATAATGAAGCAAAGGTCATTCATCAGACAGATGGGCCTTGAAACTTTACAAGATGTACCAGAGCAGAACCATCCTGTCTCCATAGGGCTCCCTCCTCCAGCTGCATTGCATGCTATCCAGGTAACCTTATCAGCTCCAGACTCCACATTATCCACCCTGTGACTATAATTTCGTTACTTGTGAGTGTTTGAGACATACCTCAGTTCAGAGGGCCTCGGCTCCCCCCCATCCCTTATCTTTACTAAGTCGTTTCTCACCTTTGTTTTGAGGAGTTACAGGTTGTCTCACAGCGTCAAACCCTGGAACAGGCTTCCTGGAAAGGTAGTTGATGGCCCAAGCCTGTCTGTGATTAAGAGGCATTTGGACAATGCCCTTAATAACATGTCTTAACTTTTGGTCAGCCCTGAACTGGTCAGGCAGTTGGCCTAGATTGTTGTTGTAGGTCCCTTCCAACTGAAACAGTTTATTCTATTGTATTATATTGTATTGTATTGTACTGTATTCTAGTCTAGTCTAGTCTAGTCTAGCACTCATTGAAGAGCAACTGCTCCAACCGTAACCATCTTGGTCTCCCATTGAACTCGCGCTGATTTATCACTGTCTCTTCTGTAGTGGGAGGCCCAAAACCTGATGCAATATCTAGGTATAGTCTCCTGAATGCTGAGAACAGTAGAATAATCCCATCCCTTGACGGACAGGCTATAGCCCTGCTGCCCAGGTGCTGCTGGCTCATTCACAGCTCCCTGTGCACCAGAGTCCCAGCCTCTTCCCTGTAGAGCTGCTCCCACGCCTGGCCTGCTCCAGACTGTATAGTTCACAGGGATTTTCTTTCCCAGGGACAAGAATTCATATGTGGTTGTGGAATTTCACAAGCATACTGTTGATCCATTTCGGTAGACTGTCTAGATTTCCCTGAATGGTAGCCCCAACCTCAGACATATAGACTAGTTCCCCCAATTTAGTTTCATCTGCAAACCTGACAAGCATGCACTCTGTTGTCTCCTTCAGGTCATCGACAAAGTTGTTAAAAAGGGTAGGGGTTCCAGGGCATACGCATGTGGTACTCCACTGCTATCAGTCTCTAGATTGAGAATGACCCATTAACCACTATGCTTTGAGCACAACCATGCAATCAGATTTTTTACCCATCCTAGATGTCCATCCATCCAAATCTCAATGTCCTACCTTGGATACAAAAATATTGTGGGAGACAATGCCAAGAGCTTTCCTAAAGTTGAGATAAATGATTTCCACCCTTTCCTCTTGTCCAGATATCTAGTAATTTTACTGCAGAAGGCAAACAGATTTGTCAGTCATGATTTACCCTTGGTAAATCCTTGCTGGGTGGTCCCAGTCATCTTCTTCTCCTTCATGTGCCCAGAAATGTGTTTCAGAAGGACTTGTTCCATGACTTTCTCAGGTACTATACCTGAAGTTGATTTGTCATTAATGCTTGAGATCATCCTTTTAGCCTTCATTGAAGATGCATATAACATTTATCTTTCTCCAGTCATCAGGAACCTCCTTCAGTATCCACAGCCTTTTGAAGATATTAGAGGCCATCAACCAGTTTGCTCAGCACCATTGAATGCAACCCATTGGGTGCCATGGATTTTTATGGCTTGAGCTCTCTTAAAGCAATCTGTGACTTGACCCTCATTCACTGCTGGTTTGTCTTGTCCTTGAATCCTTTCATTAAGCACAGAGACCTCACCCTTATCTGTGTCCACTATTATTAAATCACTTACCCTAGTCAGAAATAAGCCACAGACCCACATTTTTAGTACTAATTTTATCAGAAGTTCTAATTTTAATACTAACATATTATAAGGTTTGCCCTTGATGTCCCTTGCATGTCTTAAAATCACTTGAGCTTTGGCTTTCCCAGCACCATCCCTTCATGCTCAGAAAGTGGTTCTGAATTTCTGCTTTGTAGCCTGTCCCTGATTAGTCCTGCTGTATGCTCCCTTTTTGCATTGGAGCTCTACCATGGGTTCCCTCCTTAGCCAATCCAGTCTCCTGCTACAACCTTTTGTTTTCCTAAACATTAGGATGGATTGTTCTTGCACTCTCAGGATGCTGTCCTCAAATCTCTGCCAACTTTCATGAGTTCTTTGCCCTTTAGAGCTGTCTCCCGTGGGATTCAACCTACCAGTTTCCTGAATAAGCTGAAATCTGCTGTCTGAAAGTCCAGGGTCTGTACCTTATTACTTTCTTTTCTCACCTCCCTCAGGATCTGGAACTCCACAGCTTTATGGTCACTACTGTAACGCCACGTAGTAAAATGATATCTTACTGCATTTAACAGCTTGCTGAGGGGAAGTTTTCTTAACTGGAATTGTGTTTCTGGCAGTCTATTCAAAATGTAGCCTACAGTTAGTTGAAACAAGTTTCATACCAATGTATCAGAAAACAAGCATCAACATACCAGTCTTTTTAGGCAACAGTTTTGTTCCTAATGAGAGTTTTGTCTCAAATCACCTGTCATTACTGAAGTCAGTTTATGGAGAAGACTATGGTCCCAAGCATTGCTTGTGAATTAGGAATCAAATGTACTCATCTATGTAAAGAAGTAGATATTACTTTCCCTGTAACAATTAATAATTGGTGCACTTACACAGCCAAGCCAGTGTTGCTTCACAAGGCTTTCACGTTGATCAGTCCTCTTAGCAGACCAGTTTAATTCTAGATAGTATCATCTGAATTTCTGAGAAATTCTGCCATAAATTGTAAGGTGATATAATCAGCTCAGCATTATCATTGGAAACACTGTTTTTCCCCCCTTGAGTGTATCTATCCCAAATGTCCATCACACAAACTGTGACCAAGGGACTAGTGTGTAAGAGATGATAGCATAGCATTGAGGGGAGATGCACTACGGGAGATGACTGCGTTTCCTCTGTAATACACTACTGCAGTTATATAACACATAATTTGGGTGTGCAGGATCATTTTTTCTCAATACTTGCTGGTCTTCTGGCAAGAAAGGAAACCCTTTCTTCCCATATCACAATAATCTCCCTTTTTATTCTTTTTTCTCAACACATAATTCCTCTGTAGCTCTTTTTCATTTTTTCTGATCTGTAAGAACACTCACTGTACCCCATGCTATTCTTCTATCTGAATGATAGTATCATTTCTGCCAAAATAATAAGTCAAAATCATTGCAAACAAAATTCTGTAGGTCCCACATATATTTGTGTACAAACGTAGCATTTATGCATTTATAATATTCAATGTGAATTCTGACTCTCTAATATGACTACAAAAGATACTAATCTTAGTTTGTCATGAAAGATGTAAATTTATAAAACATGAAATTTGTTGAGTTTTGTTAATCTTACAGACAAAATTACCTTCCAAAATGGTTTCACCTTTTGGGGGGGATTTTTAGTCCATTTGTATTGCCTTTCCTATGACTGTTGCTTAATTAAACCAGAATCTGACTGCTCTGGTACGTAAAGTATGCTTGTCTTTGCTTTTGTGATTTCGAACTATGCTCTTATTCCTTGTCAACAAGTGTGCATATTGGATTATACTCAGTACTAGATTGACATCTGCATACCTATAAAGCTGTTTCTCCTTCCTAATACTAATAGAGGTTGCAGTCTGAGGGACTGCAAGAAAGACAGAGGAATATTGATTGAAGAAATATTTTGATTGAGGTATATTCTGTTCTGAAATTTATTTTTACTTGCTTTACTCTGAAAGAGATTGTAATTACTGAATTGTGAGGCAGACTACAAATGAAAAAAGCTCATTTACCAGTAGTTCCCTGAATGACTCAGGGCTTGGTGAAGTTTGCGACAGAAACACATCAATCTATGTTGTACTATTCAGTGGATCCTCAGTAAAGCAGTTGTTTACATTTTTTTAGGTCCTGCTGTAGAAAGCAACTTTCTAGAAGTAGCTTGAGCTGTAAAATGGGCCATGTTATTATTTATAAGCATAAGTAAAACAAAAAATGGAAAGTACAATTTCACATGAAGCTGATAATTAATGTCTTCTGCAGCTTGGATCACATCTGGCATTATGAGAATAACCACATAACCACAGCTTATGATGGCTATGGACTCACCACAGAGCTGGCATGCCTAGTTCTTTAGCTCTGCCTGGTGCAGCACATTTCAGACCATGGGACACTTTTATAACTACATCTCCTAATCAGCAACATACCTAACCTAAATTTTCTGCCTGAAACACTCACATATCACTAAAAATGAGCACCAACAGGCTTTTAACCCAGAGTCATATTTCTTGACTCCTCAGGATCACACAGGCTGGGTTTTCTTCAGCATTTGCTACTAGCAGGTCCACCTATTTATTTCATTAACTTATATAAGGTCTACTGAGATTAATGTGTAGCCACACATTGCTTTGAAATTGGTTTATAATATGGGCCTTTAAATCTGGGCCTGATTTGAGCTCTTTGGGTTTTTTTAATTAAGAAGTAAGCATGAAAAGCAATCATGCTCTTCCTTTCTGTCTTGCAAACTTTTCTTTTGCTTTCTGGGGAGTTCCAGTGCCCGGGAAGCTGATGGAGCAGCTCATCCTGAGTACCATCATACAACACATGTGGGACAGCCAGATGATCTGGCTCAGTCAGCACGGGTTTATGAAAGGCAGGTCCTGCTTGACAAACCTGATCTCCTTCTATGACAGGGCGACCTGCTTATTGGATGAGGGAAAGGCTGTGGATGTTGTCTACCTTGACTTTAGAAAGGCCTTTGACACCATTTCCCACAGCATTCTCCTGGTGAAACTGGCTGCTCATGGCTTGGATGGACACACGCTTTGTTGTGTAAAAAACTGGCTGGATGGCCGGGCCCAAAGAGTTGTGGTGAACGAAGTTAGATCCAGTTGGCGGTCGGTCACGAGTGGTGTCCCCCAGGGCTCGGGTTTGGGGCCACTCCTGTTTAACATCTTTATTGATGATCTAAACGAGGGGATCGAGTGCACCCTCACTAAGTTTGCAGATGACACCAAGTTGGGTGGGAGTGTTGATCTGCTCGAGGGTAGGAAGGCTCTGCAGAGAGATCTGGACAGGCTGGAGCGGTGGGCTAAGGCCAATGTATGAGTTTCAATAAGGCCAAATGCCGGGTGCTGCACTTGGGCCACAACAACCCCCAGCAGCGCTACAGGCTTGGGGAGGAGTGGCTGGAGAGCTGCCAGTCAGAGAGGGACCTGGAGGTGTTGATTGACAGCTGGCTGAACATGAGCCAACAGTGTGCCCAGGTGGCCAAGAAGGCCAATGGTATCCTGGCTTGTGTCAGATATAGCGTGGCCAGCAGGGACAGGGAAGTGATCTTACCCCTGTACTCGGCACTGGTGAGGCCGCACCTCGATTCCTGTGTTCAGTTTTGGGCCCCTCACTACAAAAAGGACATTGAATTACTCAAGCGTGTCCAAAGAAAGGCAACAAAGCCAGTGAGGGGTCTGAAGCACAGGTCTTATGAGGAACAACTGAGGGAACGGGTTGTTTAGTCTGGAGAAGAGGAGGCTGAGGGGAGACCTCATCGTCCTCTGCAACTACCTGAAAGAAGGTTGCAGAGAGCTGGGGATGAGCCTCTTTAACCAAGTAATAAGCGATAGGACAAGAGGGAATGGCCTCAAGTTACACCAGGGAAGGTTTAGACTGGATATTAGGAAGCATTTCTTTACAGAAGTTGTTGGGCGTTAGAATGGGCTGCCCAGGGAGGTGGTGGAGTCCCCATCTCTGGAGGTGTTTAAGAGGCTTGACATGGCGCTGAGGGATATGGTGTAGTTGGGAACTGTCAGTGCTAGGTTAACAGTTGGACTAGATGATCTTCAAGGTCCTTTCCAACCTAGATGATTCTGTGATTCCTCACGCTCCTGGAGCTGTGAAGCTTTGAAACTACTTAATGTCCAGCAGATTAGATTGTTTACACATCCTAACATCTCCTGCAGCTAGGAAATTGGATTTTCCTATGAGAATGTAATTTAATTTTTTCTGCACAAACTGCCAATCCATGATTGGTTCTTTTCCCAGTGGGGACATGGAAGAAAGACTGTCATGTTCACCAACACTGTTTGAATTTGGAGTTTAAATAGGCTTTCTAATAAGGGGCATCAACTATATAACATCCATAGTCTTCCAGTATTATTTGCAGACTGACAGGCCTGAGCTCTGTATTCTGCTCAGGGCTTGTGTTTCATTATAAGCAGCTGGGACTACTCAGAGTGCATCAAGTTAAATACATACACAAGTCTTTTCAGGATCCAAGCCCTGTGAGAGGAGTCCTGACATCTTACAACCTTCAAGCTTAAGTGCTATCCGTCCTGCAAAACACCAGTGGGATTTGCACACTTTTCTAAGCATTCCACACAGACTTTTCCTATTGATGTTTGCTTCTTGGCTTTCTCTGATGAAATATGCTGTTGAGTTCAGACTGAGAGAGAGATTTCAGCATTGACATGGCTGGGAAGACTTCAGACCGCTACTATGGTAGTGATAACTTTGTAATAATAGTAAACGTTTTTGGAAGTGGAAAGGTATTAATTTATAATGACAAGCTAATGTCAGAGGGGGTGGGCTCCACCAGACAGAGAAATGCTGGAATTAAGGGGTTATTTGATTCTACTACAAAAGTCCAGTATTTCAGTGCATAATCAGGTGTTAATTTTCATAATGCATTCTGAGATCCTGAGTGCCAGGATCTGTTTTGCCATGCTTAAAATAGGTAAGCTGAAATTTCATCAGAACATAAGGATGATTGCGTCAAGTGAAACTAAAGATCATGTCTGTTTCAGAAGCTGAGCATCTGCCTTTGGCACTATCGTTGATTTAGTTGGGTTTTTTTCTTTAAATCTGGGTAAAATTCTTCAGCCTTTTTTGAGGCAATAGCCAGAAGTTGGCAAAGACAGAAGTCATGCTGTATATCTAAGAGAAGAAGCAGTGGCAGAATCAGGAGAAAAGCAAAAGGAAAAGTTTAAGAAAATATAGGGAAAAAGGAAAAAATAGATAATGTTAAAAATATTCAAAGGCATTCCACTGATTAATTTTTCCCAGTTCCTCAAGATCTTGTCAGCACTTTGGTCTCAGCTCCACTGCCACAGAGCCATTCACTCAGGGTCCCAGCCCACAGGCTTCTCCCGCTGTCAAAAGGACTCCTTTTATAAAACCTCTTCTGTGGAAAACCACAAATATTTTTGTACACACACACAGAGACACAGACACACACACAACCATTATGAGGGGAAAAAAGCAAAACCCTCTAGCAGATCTAGACAGAAATTTCTAGCTGTGCCTCTGTACAGACTTTGCAGAGCAAAATGTGAATCTTGAGTCTCAACATTTTTATTTGCTAATGGTTACAATTCTGATAAAGCAAGTATCTGTACCCTCTTTAGTGACAGGTCCACATTGCTTACAAACAGTTCAAAAGAAAAATGCTGTCAGCAATTGAATCCTCCATTTTTTAATCATTTAGCTTTGAAATGATTAGAGGGTTGTGTTATAGATCTAAAGATCTCATCCTCGAAGATGACTCATGCAGAGAGTAAATATAACCCCACAAGATATAGTTCTGAGATTTTTAATTTAAAAAAAAGGAGGAAATGTTAGTCTCATTAAATCACATTCTTAAAAGTTAGGATATGCCAGCATTATGACTATAGCCTATGCAAATTTAATTCATTCCCCTGACATTAATTATAGAGTCATGTGATATTTATTTTTAGTTTTAGTTTTTCTGTCCACAGGAACCAAGTCATATCTGCATAGGACATATAAGCTTTAGGGACAGTTCCGGCTAGTCCAGCAAGTATCTATTAAGGAGAGAAGCGCACCTTATCTCACCCTGCAGAAGTGTTCTGCAGATTGAATTTTTTTCAATATGTAGAAAGTATTAAAATGTTAGAAAGACATTACCTGAGGAAAAACCTTGAAGAAATTAATTATGTTGTCCTTGGTTCAGGATTTGAATGATGTGTACAAAGATGTACAAAGCCTCTCATTGAATAACATTGATAAACAGAAATACTGAATCTCCGTTAACAAAGTGAATGTTGCATCCCATGTATTGAATGATCAAGTAATCACAAACTGTTTAATGATTCATAAATATAAGGGAGTGGAAGGAATACTTCTCAGGGAACCTTAATATTGGCACTTCCTAATGTCTGAGCACTTGTTTTTACAATCTTAAAATTCATTCCACTGGTATATCTTTTTTTTCATTTAATGTGTATGGATATAGAATTTATACTATACAGACTTGTGTCATGATTCAAAATTAGTAATATATTTGTGACGTAGTTTAAAATATTATTAGAAATAAAAGTTGGCTAGCATCAAAAATAAAAGACAACCTAGAAAACCAGTTATATAAGGAAGGTCAGAATTTTAACAAATAACATAAATACTGTTGATCAGATAAGACGACCTATCTCTAGAGGCAAATTAATAGATGTCTTTAATAACTGAACATACAATGTCCTTTCTCAGCCTTCTGCTGTATGGCCTTCTCACTTTGAGCAGTAGGTAAGTAAGAAGTGACTTTTAGTTTGGTTTTTCAGCAGACTCCAGCCATTGCTCATGCATCACTATTGCTTGTGGCACTGCTGACTTGATAGAACTCACTGTTAGAGAAAAAAAAAAAGCCTCCCCCAGAGTCTGCTTTCTCACGACCTCATTTTTGTTAAATTTAGTTCTTAATAGCTCCCAGAAACATGGCTTCCTTTTATTCACAAAGTTGGAAATTTCAGCTACTAAACTGCAATAGCCTCTCGAGTGCAGCATGATCCACCTGCCAGTCCATCAATATAATGATATGCCACTATAACCCAGCAATTAATACAGCAATGATAGAACATCCAGAGGCAAACAGCATATATTCCCCTTAATGATAAAGGTCTGAATGAAACACAGGCATGTATGTGAAATTAGAGCAGGGCATCTGGTAGGAAAAGCTGGATGGGTAGAGAAACAGCCTAGACATCATTAAAGATGTTTGCTCTGTTAAGAGGCACCCTTCTCTCCCATTACTTGAGCACACTATATCTCAACACAAATTACAATAAAAGTATGTTTCTCTGCTATGTGCAAGCTGCCCTTCATTTTAATCCCAGCCTCTAGCAAGGCAAGTCTGCTGATGCAAAACAGGAAAAAAAGATTGAATGCAGCTGAAAGATTTTTGTATCTAATGGGAACACCTGGTGATTTGGTTCAAGTCCCTTTACAGCAAAACCTGGATCATGACCTCAGGATCATGTCCTGGCACTACAGTAAGGTTGAAACTTAACAGAAGGATCAGGAAGCCTGTGCTCCCCTACTGCTTCCTTTTTTTTTTTTCACTGTGCTTAACATAACTTTATCCCAGGAATCTGGTATGATTATCAGGCCTTCACAATGCCTACTGCAAAATATAAATATATAGGATAGAACTGCAGTTCTTTGGGCAAAGAGAAGTGGACTTTTTAGAGTTAAGATGCAGCATCAGTGACTGGTTATGGGCAGACTAGAGAGGAAAGTAGATACAGAAAAAAAATACAGTGACTGATTCCTTAGGAATTGTTTGCTACCCTTGTTATAGGAGATACAATGTTTTTCATGTGTATTAAATATACATGTTGACATAAAATATTTAAAATCAGTGCTTTTGCTGATTACTGTCTGAAATATGCATGCATAATTATCTGGTTTAAATTATCCCACAGTGATGACAGGTAAAATCTTCCATTAATTATAGTAATACTTTATTTTTCAGTTTTATAGCAGTCTGTACTTAGAAGCATCTCAATTTCTTTGATTAGCAATACAGAGATAGAGAGAGAGACATAAAACCTTTAGTGTGTTACCAGAGTAGGAATGCAGAAAACTATCCACCACTCATGCCTTGTGATGAGATCCAAGGCACATACACTTTGTGTCATCTCCTGTTTATACTTTAAGACCATTTCTTAATGCATGTGTCACTAACGTGTCCATAAATTGTCTTGATGGAGTGCTGGTCTCCTTAAGCCACTAGGAATTGTGGTGTAAATGATTTGTAAAATATCAGTTAGTCACAGTTCAAAACACAAGGTGAAGGGGGAGAAAGGATACTTGAAACTTCATGTGGAAACTAAGATGGCAGTGTCTAGCTATAGAAAGAGAAGTTTGGTCATGACTTGTTCTTTGGTCATATTTGCAGGGTGTGACTGGGAAGCTCATAAATGTAGTGATCCAAATGCATGCAAAAAGCACTATTCTCCCTAGGTCTACCGAACTGTGAGAGATTATTCTGTTCCTCCTGAATTTACACTAAAGGCTGACCTTCTGGTTTTTAAATCTCCCTCCATCTTCTGGGTTATTCCGGATCTCCTAAGCCAGTCAATGACGTTGACTTGTTATTTGAGCTTATTTTTTCATGGGGTTAATCTCCAGTAGTGATGAGCAGTTAATATTGAATTTACTTGCTTAGTAATCTTAACAAAGAGCATTTTTCCTATTCCATCTGCCCTCCTGCTGTTCTCTTAGATCATAAAGAAAAGGTCCATGTCAAACAACAGAATTAGTGAAATTGAAAAAAAAAAACTTAAAAACACATTGCTTGAAGTTACTTTTTGGTTCATACATTTGCTTTCCTAGAGACAAAAAGTGGACCTAACACTGGCATCTTATACATTTATGAACTCACACAAATGTTTGCCTCATTCACATTGTTCACATAATTCATGGAATAGAGGTAAAACCTCTTGTTAAAAGAGGTTAAAGCAGTAATAATGTGTTTCTGTATGGAAGCATGTGTGTACATGTATGCTTGTGTGAGCTTGCAGTTATAAATTCTTCAAAATTCTTAATTTTTACATCTTGTCCATCCAGAGGCAATTTTTCTTCCTCAGGCTGTGGCAGTTCCGGTCTCATTCATATATACTGTTCTGATCATCAGACAAAATAAAGGTAGTGTGATGCATCTTTTTCTGGCTTAAGAAATAAAGGAAACAACAAGGAACTTGAAATATCAAATACAGTTTGGTCTATCAGAAGTAGCTATATCCTATTACTGTAATATTTAAGGGCCTCAAACATTTTATATTGCACATAACTTAGAGTGTAGCATTGTTTAATTTTAGGGGAGTACTATTCTTACTATTTTACAGATCAAAAGAACTGAAATATAGGCAAAATATCTAGCTCAAGTGAAATGGCAAGATTTGGTGGAGCAAGCACCTTCACAATAACTTCTCTCCCATATGCCTCTGGTATCAATACAGGCTGGTGGGGGATGAAGGAATTGAGAGCAGCCCTGCAGGGAAGGACTTGGGGCTACTGGTGGATGTGAGCTAACAATGTGCCTTCGCAGCCCAGAAAGCCAACCGTGTCCTGGGCTGCATCAAGAAAGATGTTGCCAGCAGGTCAAGGGAGGTAGTTTTCCTCCTCTACTCTGCTCTTATGAGACCCCCCCTGGAGTCCTGTGTCCAGCTCTGGGGCCCCCAACATAAGGACCTGTTGAAGTGAGTCCAGAGAAGGGCCACATAACTGATCAGAGGGCTGGAGCACCTCTCCTATGAAGAAAGGCTGAGAGAGTTGGGGTTGTTCAACCTAGAGAAAAGTGGGATCTGGGGAGACCTTACTGTGGCCTTTCAGTACTTAAAGGGGGCTTATAAGAAAGATGGGGACAGACTTTTTAGTAGGATCTGTAGTGATAGAACAAGGGGTAATGGTTTTAAATTAAAAGAGGACAGACTTAGACTAAATATAATGAAGAAAGTTTTTACAATGTGGGTGGTGAAACACAGGAACAGGTTGCCCAGAGTGGTGGTAGATGCCCCATCCCTGGAAACATTCAAGATCAGGTTGGACAGGGCTCTGAGCAACCTGATCTGGTTGAAGGCGTCCTTGCTTATTGCAGGAGGGGTTCTACTGGATGGCCTTTAAAGGTCCATTCCAACCTAAACTATTCTATGATTCTATGTTTCTATACCACTGGACTACTATTCTTCTGTTATATTCTTCCATTCAATTCTTTCTATTACATAGTGAATATATACATGCTTTCTTTTAGCCATTTGAGATGATAATGTCCATTTTGCTATATTTTGCTTTGGATAAAGTTGGTTTATTGAGTTCTCATAAAATGGGCAGCTATTCCAGTTATGTCTTTTCCCCTGAATTAATTTCCTGACTCAGTCTCTCAGACATTTTCCATTCCTAATTGGAGTTTACTATTGCTTATCCCTTATACCTGTATGTGACATTTGTTTCTCTTTGTATGAATCACAATTTTTAGTGAACATAGACCAGCAAAGCAAAATATAAGTGAATGTGAAGCCTTGGCAGCATTAGCACAGAATTTGCTGGGGTGATATTGTGGTATTCCCACCAAAACTGGTGTTCTCAGACATTCTCATCCTACTTGCTACTGCTTCCATCTGTCAGATAAACATATCTGATAAATGCTTCTCTTATTCACCTTATAGTGCTTCGGGTGTGATTCAGATCCCTGTTTTCAGTCTGTGGTCCATCTTTGGCTGATGAGCCTACTGAAGTTGTATGTGAAGACAGAGTAAAAATGATATTTATACTTTTTATTTTTTATATAAAGCCACATGGACAATGCCTAAATCCCACTCAGGGACTGATCTTTCTGAAGTCAATAGAATCAACGATTACTTTACTTGGATTATGGGGATTTGAACTATGACAAGATAAAGGACCAGATGCCTCAGAAAGTCTACATCCTGTCTCAGAGTCTACTTAGAAATCTTTTTGGGCAGTTTTGTCCCTGTGTAGAGAAAGCATATTCTCTCATTGTAAAGCTATATGTCAGGGAATGAGTGCCTTCATGTGGTGCCACTGTAAAAAACGCAGTAGTGCTTGACAGATGCTACACAGTAGTACTTGTATGGACAGGGAGACAAAAATCAGCTTCTCAGGAAAATGAAAGGTCCAGTCCCTGAGGATGAACTGGAGTACTTCTGCAGAAGGTATGGGGTTGTAAAAATCCTGCAACCAAAAGCTTGGAAAGCACAGAGGGCTCCCAAACCTCCACTGAATGCCAAAGCTCTCCTTCTGTTCTGTGTTGTAGTTGTTTGTAGCAATTAAAAATAAGAATAATAGATCACAAGAACATGTGGAACAATATTTATTGCTGTTCTACATAGTTATATTTCCACAAGGCCAAGCCTGATATGTGTCTTGCTGCCATAAAGATACAACTGACAGTTTATTATCCCCGTTACAGAACATCCTTCATTATTTATAGAGATTGTGTTTGGAAAGACAAATGACTTCTGTTCTTTCCAGAAGCAATAATAAAGTGATAACACTTTTCGTTAACAACCACTTCCTTTCTTATCCCTTGAGCTTGCTGCTTGCTCGTCTAATCATGGGGTTCATAGTCAGTTTGACAGACTGCACGGTTGTATTTATTAGCTGTCACAGGTTAAGAATGGCTTTTTGTTCACTTCTGTTTTCCACCCTAATGATGGTAGTAATAAACAAAGTATTTCTTGAAATTAGTGAATTCAGTTATGTGTTTTGGGTGTATTTTTTTAAGCAGCTGCATAAATACTTATGTTAGTATATGGCCTATTTTAATAGAATAAATCATCTGCTGACAGATTACAATGATCATACTTCTTCCCAAACCAGTGGTATGGGTCTAATTCTTAAACTGTTGTCTTTATTAGACAAACATTCACAGCAGTTCTTTGATGTATATTACACAATGATTATTCATAAAATGAAATATTATTTCTTAATGACTGCATAACTTAGACATTAATGTTACAAAGCTGATTTTCAAGCTTTCAGGCACTCATTGTCTGATAATGTTTCCTATTTATGAGCCTCACAGAGGAGCTTCTGCACAGTATTCCAATAATCTGTGTAAAAAGACAGAAAAATTTTTCAGTCTAGTGCAGATACAAGCAGCAAAAATCATGCAAGGAATCCAAGGATACACTGAGCAGAATTAACAGTGAGAAACACATTTCCATTCTGGGGAAAGTCAAGTGGAAGCTGAAAGAAAGAATTTTAATCTAACAGGGAGGTGAATGTTGTCTAAGGTTTACTTCAACTTGTGTCTTTAAAATAAAATGCACACTTCTAGCTAAGGAGCCTAGTTTATGTTTTGAACCACCACTAAGTACATGAACCATTGCATTATTCAGTGATAGCACAGTAAGTATTAATTTGCACAACAGCTATATTTTTGGCAAAGCATCAACAGAGCAGAACAAGTTGAATCTTACAGTAATTAGAAAACATAGCAAGTTCATGGTGATGAAATGTGAATGTTTCAGTGGACTTAAGAAAAAAAGGTAATCCACAATGTACAAGAGAGCCAGTCTTGACAGCCATTCTTGACAGTAAATCTAATGAATGAGAATTGGATTGGAAGGCTGGTTTTGGCTTTAGTTTTGTTATGCCTTTGCTGTGTATATGATAGGGAAGAGGACAGAAAAAGGACTTTTTATCCTATTTTCACTCTTTGCACAACTCAGAATAAATGCATCTCTAGTTTCTTTTTTCAGTCTCTTTTCTGTTATATCAATATAAAAATACTGTCAATTTAGACAGGAAGATAATGACTGTAAGTCTAATAAGTAATTTTTTCTTGTTGATGACTAGCTGCTGTGTTTGGTGGAATGTGCTTAAACATCAGTTCTCTTTTCCTATTTAGGTGTTGATGGGCCCTCCCAACCCTCATTTTAATCGCTGTTCTAGTAACGGACGGAGCGGTGGCATTGCCTTGTTTCGTGGTTTGCTTTGGCATTTTCATACCCACCTACTTAATTCAAAGTAGATTTCAAATAACTTTCCTGAAGAATGAGCTGTAGTTAAGCAACAGTGTTGCATTTCAGAGGTTCTGAGTTAAGGTCTGTCGAGCATGTTACCAGATTAACTATTATTTTATAGATGTTTATGCTGATCAGTAGTGCTAGTTAGCCATACTCTGAAGCTAGCATTAATTGAAACTGATATGTTTATGTTATTCAGTTATTGGCTTGGACCTAAAACCAGAAATAATCGGTTGGTGCTGTGCAATCCTAAACATAGGAGGCAAGACTTATTAGCCTGAAAACAGGATTTTGCTGTTGCCATTCAGATGCTATTATCTCTATACAGCATTGTATTGGGGCTTGTGTGTGTATCAGTTCGAGTTAGTAGCCATCCAGAGTCCACAGAGTACATGCTACTGAGAGCCGTAGGTGTGGCTCACATGCTTCTTTATCGTGCAAGTCCTATTGCTACTTCCAAGAAGTCAAAGTGAAGTCAGATTGCTAGAGTACCACATTCCTTGACTTTACATTTCCCATTTTCAGGAGTTTAAGGATACCCTCTTTTTCTATTCTAGGGCAAGAGTCTGTCTTTGAGAATGCTCCATGTCCTTAATTTTCTGCCTCATGTATTATGACCTTCCTCAGGTGGATTGTATAAGTACTCAAGGTTGCACGACTGTGACATACAAGTAGTATCATTTAAATAGGTGTTAATACAATAAATGTTTGAAGTATTGAACCAGGTCAGAAAGATTTTTTTAAGCTATGGGAGCTTGTCTAAAATTATTGAACTCTTTACGCCCGTGGGATGTTTGCCTTAAATTCAGGAAAAAAAGGAAATTAAGATTCAGCGCAGAAGCAACATTCTTCCTGAAAATGGAGAGCCTGTAAGACCTGCGTGTGTTTTGTATAATATTTTATGGTGAAAAAATATTGTAGAATGACTCTTAGCCTTGGATTTTTCTTGTATTTTAGGGACCTAACCAGCTACTTCTAAACAAATGGGGAAAAGAAAGAAAAAACCAACCAAACAAAAAAACCCACTAGGGAGTTATGGTGAATTAAGGCACAGCAGAACTCCCAAGACTGCTATTTCACCAAATTTTCTAAACAAGAAAACACAAAGGATTTTCATAAATTAAAATGTTAAAATAATGAATTGTGACTTGAAAAACTCAGAGGAGGCAATCCAATTACTGAAGCTTAGGAAACTATTAAGCAAGTATGTCAATCTTATTCCAAAAGAAAGTAGGGGACCCCTTTAAAATTTAAATAGCATCCTCTGGGGTTTAATTGCAAATCATCTCACCTAGAATGCATTGAAGGTTTATATTGGAAATGTTCCTAGTATTGAGTCATTTGGACTATTCACTTAAGATGTCTGGAACATTGCACAGTAAGTTCCAACATTTAAAAGTTATGACTTGCAGCTATTTTAAAACCAGTCTTGTTAAGATTTCATTTTCCTTTTTAAACTTGACATAACTGGAGGCAAAAATGTAATTGAATCTTATGTATCTTCAGTGTGGGGAGGTAAGTAGGGGGTTAAATAAAGGTTCATTGTAGCAACTTCTCTTCCACAAGAAAATGTAGGTTTTTCTAATGAGTTCTCAGTATGGTGTAGTGAGAATTTTCCATTCCTACCCACTTACACAACATTTTGTGACCAAAAGAGACCTTATAGACATGGGTGGAAAAAGATAATTTGCTGAAAAAATAAGAGATATTCAAGCAAAAGCTGCTCCCTCTTTCCAAGCTGCTCATCTGCCCCATGCTAAAGCTAAACATAGCCCTTCCTTACTCCAACAATCTGTTGTGGTTTAACCCTGACTGGCAACTAAACACTGTTCAGCCATTTGTTCACTCCTCCCGCAGCCCCTGGTGGGATGGGAGGAGAATTGAAAAGGTAAAAAAAGTAAAACTCATGGGTTGAGGTAAGAACAGTTTAATAATTGAAATAAAATATATTAATAATGATAATAATCATGATGAGGACAATAATAATATTAAAAATAATAACAATAATGAAAAAGAAGATAACAAAAAGAGAGTGAAATAAAACCCAGGAAGGACAAGTGATGTACAATGCAATTGTTCACCACCCACCGACCAATGCTCAGCCAGTCCCAGAACAGCAATCCTCCCCTCCTAGCCAGCTCCCCCCCATTTATTTATATACTGAGCATGATGTCATATGATATGGAATATCCCTTTGGCCAGTTTGGGTCAGCAGTCCTGGCTCTGTCCCCTTCCAACTTCTTGTGCCCCTCCAGCCTTCCCGCTGGTAGGGCATGAGAAGCTGAAAAATCCTTGACTTAGTATAAACACTACTTAAAAACAACTAAAAACATCTGTGTGTTATCAACATTATTCTCATACTAAATCCAAAAACCAGCACTATACCAGCTACTAGGAAGAAAATTAACTCTATCCCAGCCAAAACCAAGGCACAATCCAAAACAATTTGTGAATCTCAATTCAACAGACATATACAGACTGAAGTTTGACATCTATCTCCACTTTTTATATTTGCAGGGCTCCCTATAGCATTTTTGTGTGTCACAAATATAGTACAGATAAGAAAAAAAGAACTTGCATGATGGAATGTTATAATCTCCATTTGGGTTAATGCAGCTTTTTCTCATAACCAAACACAGCTTTATTTTCTTATCCTTTGTTCCATAATTTCTTGTTTAGACATTTTGAAAAATAAGCAGTTAACATTCTGTTGCTGTACTTAGGACTGCTAAGATAAATCTGTATTCTCTGCAAAGCCTGTGATCAGGATGTAAAATTAGTCATGATTTTGGATATGGTTTTGCTCCAGTTCTGTCTAAAAATTTTAGGGCTGCTTTAGTATGAACAGAGATCATTACTGCCCATCAGATTTATTTTCATTTGTCAAACTATCCCTGCTCAGACAAACTGTAATTAAGCTTCATTTTTTAAAAGTGAGATGTAAAGAAATGATAATTTCTTTATTTTCATTAATTTCTTACTCAAAATTAGTTTCTCAGATAGTCAGTCAATTGCGTCCTGATGAATTTCACCATGTTCATGGCAGAACATAGATGAGACCTGTTCTTGTACTTGCAAGGTGATTTGTGTTTTTGTGTTTTCTGATTTGTCCCTGGAATACAACAGCAAGTTCTACTTAGTAGAACTACTACTTGCTTTGTCTTAGGAAATGTCTTAAATCTTTGATGTAGAACCTGCCTTGCTCATTCGTGTTCAGTGTTGCCTTCATCCACCAGTAGTCCATTGCACTACATTCAGGATTATTCACAGAACAGAGATGCTACTCTATACAAAGGACAGAAAATTTAACCTCTAATTTACATAGGTAAAATGAACAATGCTTGAATGATCATTCAATATCTTCTTGGAAATGATAAGTCACTTTTAAGAATTTAGATAGCTGAGTAAAACAAGTATTTGCTTGCTTGTCTTTTCACAAAGATATTTTACAAATAAAATAGCCTTGTATTTGATATGCCACTTACGGTGACACATTCAAAAGTGAAGTTTGTAGGATGTCAGCAAGAATTTGAGATCATTAGATCTCCTTCTCTTGTTTCATGAACACGTTGTCTCCCTTCAGCACAGAGACAGAGTTAACTGCTTGATCCCCTTCCAAATATTCTTCTTCCTGTCCTTTGTTGTTCTGCATCTATCAGGTCAAAAGTCTAAACCACCATCATTCTTGAAAACTTCTGTATCACCTTTTACATTAACCTTTTTGACTCTTAAAATGTGGTCCTTTTTTATGTGCAAAGGGTAGGAATAAAAGAAAATCTATCTAATAACTCCTCCTACTGATTGATGGTTTTGTGCATTTGACTTTCAGAGGCTGCTGAGCAAGAGAGGATTCTCCAGTCTGTTTATTTGTACAAGTTTTTTGTATCTTTTTTTCATCCTCCCCATCCATAGCCTTACAGTATAATTTCAGTACATACTCAGAAGTTATGCTTCTGAGTTATGGTGACAATGAATATGGCTGTTGCTTTACATGAACTAAGTAATCCACCAAAAAAGAAGATAAACTTTTTTTTTTTTTTTTAAATGATCTCAGTTTGTGTAGAAATATGTTTTCTTCTTCAGGTACGTTTTCTGTGTGGGACAGATTGCTCTTTTCCGCTGCCCCTTATCTATATTGGATAGCCAATTAATATGGAGTGCACAGATTTTTGGAATAAAAGATCTTGTAACTGCTTATCATTTTGATGTACCACATGAAAGAAAAATCATACTCCAAGGATCCAGTACTACAAAGTAGGCTGAAATATGCCATGTCTTATGTAAACATTTTAATTTCTGTGTTAAATATTAAAAGGTCTTTTGTCTCTTTATTTTTAACAACAATAACAAAAAGGTTTTAATAAAATATAAGAGTAGCTGTCAGTGCACCAACACTAGTAAGATGGGGTTTAACAGTTCTCCTAATTTCATCTATTGTTTTCATTTAAAATAGAAACATATAAACTGTCTTGATTTCTAGGTTTCAGGCAGCATCAAAAAATGAAGGGTATAGAAAAATCTCTTCTCTTCTCTTCTCTTCTCTTCTCTTCTCTTCTCTTCTCTTCTCTTCTCTTCTCTTCTCTTCTCTTCTCTTCTCTTCTCTTCTCTTCTCTTCTCTTCTCTTCTCTTCTCTTCTCTTCTCTTCTCTTCTCTTCTCTTCTCTTCTCTTCTCTTCTCTTCTCTTCTCTTCTCTTCTCTTCTCTTCCATAAAAAACAAAGTTTCAGTTTAAAAGTTAGTTTATGTCTGAAACAAAAGGTTTAGCAAGATATTCCTCAGATCACCAGAAGAAATTAAAAACTTCACATGAAGTAAAGTATGGAGAAATATTCTCAAACCAGAGAGTCTTGAAGAGAAAAGCCATGACGTGTTGTAGAAACCAGCTGTAGTCATGGTAATAAATGTAAAGTAAGACATAGGAGAGCTAAATACACCAAACAAGCAATAGGCTTTCTTCACTGAATGGTAGAGAAGGTCTTTTGTTGACAGTGTGTATAGCTTGTCTTTATGCTTCACCATGTTGTATGATGGAGAAAACCAATGTTATTGGAAACACTATCTTAAGTATCTGCAGAAATATTTAAACTGAACAGTCACCCATTCAGTTAAAATGCCCTGTGGACATGGTGATGGTTCAGGATGTGATTTGCCAGGAGCTCAGACGTCTTTCCAGTTGACTTGGTGTGCATAGGAGGAAGAAATAAACTTGCCAGCCTGTCCCAGATGTCTCTGCTCATCACTGCAAGCCCTTAATTGAATTTTCCATAAAACAATTATGATGCTTAAAGAGATGAGTAGTGTCAAGTTTGGGTTGGGAAAACCTCTAGGTTCAGCATCACTGAATCTGAAAAACTGCTCGTTTTAATCCCTACGAAGGAAGGCAAAAAACCTGTATTCACCTACTGTACAGAGTTAGCCCTCACATCCTAGGACTCCTGGTCCAGGCTACCTAGAAGAAACCAAACTACCATGGCAGCTCAGGACAGTCAGTACTGCCTTTATGTCTGAAAGGCATGAATGACCCAGGCTACATATCAACATCTCTACCAGTAAAAAAATCAAGTCAGGGACTTTCATTGCCACTAGGTCAGTGCAGGAATGTTCGGTCTCCTTTAAGCAAATTATCCTTGGCATGTGTTGTCTCCCATGGTGTGCCTGGACCTTGGTTGGGAGAGTGAGAACTGTCACAGGCCAAACTTCTGTCAGGAACTAGCTAAAAATTTAATGGTGTGGATGGCCAGTACTTGGCCTTCTTTTTAGGTGGACTCTATGAACTTGTTCTTGCTGTACAATATCAGCAAGATTCTGGTTTTCTCTTTCTGAAAAGCTGCATCACTAACTACTGTATTAGAAGTAACTTGACAGCAGGCTCCATATGAGTCAACAGTGAGCCCTGGCAGCCAAGAGAGCAAACTGCATCCTGGGGTGCATCAAACACAGCATAATCAGCTGGTCAAAAGAGGTGATTATCCCTCGGTATTCAGTATTTGTGTAGCCTCACATTGAGTATTGTGTGCAGTTCTGGGCCCCACAGTTTAAGAAGGATGCGAAAGTCCTTGAATACATCCAGAGGAGGGCAACAAAGCTGGTGAAAGGGCTGGAAGGCATGTCCTATGAGGAGCAGATAAGGACTTTGGGCTTGTCTAGTTTGGAGAAAAGGAGTCTGAAGGACAACCTCATTGCTCTCTACAGCTTCTTGACGAGAAGTGGAAAGAGAAGTGCTGATCTCTTCTCCCTGGTATCCAGTGGCAGAACGTGTAGGAATGGTTCAAAGCTGCACCAGAGGAGCTTTAGACTGGACATTAGGAAGCCTTTCTTTACCGAGAGGGTCATCAAACCCTGGAAGACGCTTCTAGGGAGATGGCCGATGCCCCAAGCCTGTCAATATGGACAATGCTCTTAATAACATGTTTTAATTTTTGGTCAGTCCTGAATTGGTCAGACAGTTGAACTAGATGATTGTTGTAGGTCCCTTCCAACTGAAATAGTTCTATTCTATTCTATTCTATTCTATTCTATTCTATTCTATTCTATTCTATTCTATTCTATTCTATTCTATTCTATTCTATTCTATTCTATTCTATTCTATTCTATCTTATTCTACTGTCTAGTTAGTGAAGAATATAAGAAGGATAGAGTGAAAGTTTGTGGTCCCATTTTGTTTTCCCTTATTAGTAGTGCTTGGTTAAGATCTTGATGAGAGGCAATATTTTTTTACCCTTCCTTGGAGAAATGGTGAACCAGAAGAAACTGGAAGATATAATCTCTCTTCTATAATATATATCGGGATCTCTGATGTTTGAGATAGATTCTATGGCTATAATGTACTTCAACCATTAATATATTTCAATGGACAAGTCCATGTTAACATGTAAATTTCCAACAGGGCTATTTTTATAGGGATTTTTTTTCTTTATCTAATTCTGTTTGAGCATAGTAAAGATCTCTATAGAGAGGATTTAGAGCTACTTACATCAATATACTTCCCCTCCCTCCCTCCCAAGATATCTTATTTCTCAATATTAATAAGGTCCATTTCCATAGATCTGGAATGTAAGGTTGGGTAGTTTAATTGCCAGGATATAAATAATGTTTCCTTTTTCTGTCTTAAATTTTTCCTCTTTGAGAAGATGGAAATTGCCTCTTTGAGTGCCTGGAAGAAAAAAACAGTAGGAATGGAAAATCTGTGGCGCCATTTTTTGAGACTAGCTATTCAGTGTTTACACTGTTAATTGTACATAAAAAGGGACTAGCAGCTACAGAAGACGAAAAGGTAAAAATGACACCGACTGCTTCAACATATAGACATATTATTTCAATTGCTACCATCTGAGTTCTTATGCAAGAGAAGTACTAATTGTTATCCAGTCCCATCAGGAAGGTGTTTTTTTTAAAAAAAGACCACACAAAAGACCCCCCAAACCAAAACCAAAACTCTTTTGGCTCCCTGTTATTAAACAAATATTCATTGTAATTTTTCCACAATGTTGCAGGTAAATGTCCATTAATACTTTTTCATGATGTTGTTAGAAGGGTTCATTTTGTTTGAAAGAAGACTTTTGCTTTAAAAAGCATACTTAGTGATCATAATTTAAACAATTTTTAAACATTTTATTCTCACTGAGGAAAGTGTCATTTGTAGAATATTCACTGGAATAACCAATATTTAAATGGTAGAGAACTGATATCAGCAAGTTAGACTGTTTGCCACAGTGCACTATGAAAATATTTTAAATGAGGAAGTATTTTGAAATACTCAGAGATCAACATATTCCTTTCATTTTTACACGAAATTTATCAACTACTTGAAGTGCTAAGGCTTGGACAATAAGCCCAAGCCAGAGTTGACCTATAGATGAATTCTGTACATTTTATAACTGATAACCATTGTGCTGATAGGTATTATACTAAGTTATAGCAAACCAACTATTCTGATGTAAAAGGTGGGAATACTGAAGCCTGAGCAACAGGCCCTGAACTGAAACTGCTAACTCTGTATGTAGTCATTAGTGAAATATGCATAGAAGATGTAGCTTAAACATCATAAAACATGTCTATCTTGAATGTATCCTTATATTTCTTTATGTGTGAGCAAGATAACAAGGCCACAGAAACAGTTGTCTGGCCCTGTGACCTTGCTCATAAATTAACTAGATAAGCAGGGAAACTCCCTTAGCTTCTCCCTTAAGCCCTGGCCAGGCTCTGGGGGGAACCTAACGTGAGATGAAAACCAGATATTTCCACTTAAAACAAAGGTGCCAGCTATTCTGGCTTACTGATTTTTAGGTATATAAGGCTGGGCCCACTCACAGCGACTGTGGAAGCCTCACCTACGGATGGACGCACCGCGTAGGATTTCCCACTTGCCGGGACAGGCTCTCCAAATCCTCGCTGTAACCGGGGCTCCCCAGCGACTGCGGATCTGGATGATGGTAAAGTATGCAAGTGGTGATGTATCTTTCTTAATCACTATTCTCTCTCTCAGGTAGTAATGATTTGATGCATTACCCTGTATTTTCCTATTTGTTTAAGCGGGCTACTTTGTCTTTTCTTACTGTATGTTTTCTATATTATTCTGTTATATTATTTAGTTATTTCTAGTAAAATACGCCTGCTCTTTTCACTCTGGTGTCTGAGTGTAATTGGCATCCCTAATCAGCAAAACACTACTGCACATATATTACTAGCTAAGAGTGTAAAAATGGTCAGTTATTTGACCACAGTCCTCTGAACTGTGAAAATATGTGTTAAACAATTTCACAAAGAAAACTGCTGTGAAATTAGAGCTGAATCAAAAACTAAGATCTGCATGTGCTGTAAATACTAAGCCTAGAGAAGGCATATTTCTGTTCTTACCACCAGCTCCAATCTTTTGTCACTGACCAAAATGGGGCTGATCTATTAGAGCATGAGAGCCCTGTGAAGTGGGACTGGAACAATACTTGTATTGGAGATGTGGATGAGAAGGATTGCTAAATCTGTACATTTTAGGGTTAAAAATCATTATTTAATTACTTTATTTTCCACCAATACAAAAATAGGATCTATGCTACCTAGAAGAAAGGAATCAAGGAGACAAAATTTAATTTCACTGCTTTATTTCCTTTGCAGATGTGTCCCATTAGCTTGTAAGCAGTGGGCTATCTCTTTGCAAGCTTTGACCCTCCTACCAATATATTTTTGTCAAAACTGATAAATAAAATCAATTACAGGGGATAGAAGCGATGAAGGATATTTTTCCCAACAGAGACTTCTGAATTAACTTTGCTGCCATAACTAACTTTCTAGTTTACTGGTTGCTGATTGGCAGATGCTTATTTGAGATTGTTAAGGGTAAGAGCCATCTTCCTTAAAAACATTTTGCCCGGTTTGGTAGAGAAAGCAGAGAATGGAAAAGTTTCTGTAGTGCAGGCTGATTGTTTTTATGCACGTAAAAGAGGTAACTTATGCCAGCTGTCTGTAATTCCTGCTTATGCTTAATAGAATATTTAGTGTATATTTCACATAGAATTCGGAGGTAAAAAGTAATGCAAAAAATTATTTGTTTAGGCTGATTTTTTAAAATCCCGTTAGGCACACGGTGGTATCTGTGGTGGTATTTGCATTCTTCTGAAAATCTTGACATGAACGCATTTTGGATATGCCAGTAATTCTGAATTTATGGGCTACTTATGTCATCTACCTTGGGGAATTTTCTAAGAGCATTCAGTAGTGCTACAAGGCCCAGATTAAGGCCCTTTGTCTTTTGAACTGCTGGAATATGTTATTGAGGAGTAGTTATTCCATTTTTTTCCATTTTTTGTATGTGCTTATAATGTAAAGGATGTAGTGGCAAAAATAATTACTACAAGCATTCTAGACAGAAAAAAGAGAACATTTATATGTCTCCTCAGGGTTTTTGACTTCTTCTCCCTATGAAAATATATACCAGAAATACTACTATTTAGGTCTTCTTTGTTAGTTTGTTTGGCTCTAGGGAGTTTAGTTATTCGGTGAGTGAAAACCAGAAATGAGGTGGATCACAGCTAACACCCACCTAAATGTAGCATGTGGCGCATAAACCGAAAGTCCTGAGACTCAGACACGATCTTCTAAATTCAGAAGGGAATATACTGTGATGCATAGGGTGGTTAAATAACAACCTCTGATCTATCTATGAAATATATTATGAAGAGTTAAAGTTACTTTTAGTGACTTTACATAATCCAGTGGAAACCAGAAACAAAGCTCTTTGTTTTTAAAGGCTAGTTCTAGGAGACACGTTTTCAGAAGTCAGAAGATCAGGCTGGATTTCACAGCCTTATTCTTCCAGTCTTTCTTTCCCTCACTATTATTGCAGAATACACTCTGTTCCTGCCTTGGCTTTTTCTTTATACCTTTTACTTTTTTCAAGAGCCCTTCCGTTGAGAGTTTATCTTTCATTAGCTTTAAGGCTTCCAGCCATCGTATGCTGTTATGGTCCTTTGGGGCACATTGATCTTTATTCCAGCATTGTCCCACTCACTTGAAGGCTTATCACCAGCATTTCTTTGAAAAGCTGTCCCTAGCTTAATATCTGAAGGTTAGACAACACATGATAGACCCTTTAATCTCACCAGCAGAGTCCTAAACCAATACTATTACTATTCTGCTCTTATATTTTTAGGTTTTAATTAGCTTGGATGTGTAGGAGGGAAACTTTAAAACAGTCATTAAATGTGATTTGTTGACTGTTCTCCAAATTCTCATCTGTATTTTAATAATATGCATGAGTATTCTCATAATTAATAAGGTCATAATGAAATCTTCATTAATGTAACATTACCCATCTCATCTGACAAACACATATCCTTTTCACTGAAATTTTGAATGGTTGTTTTTTTAAAAAAAACCAAACAACACAACAAACACCTTCTTGTTCATTAAGCAGTCAGCAGTAATGGATTATATGCTTTGGTCTTTAAATTATTTTGGTATAGAAACAAAGAGCTATGTGGGAAATCCTGATAGAGTCACCTTGCCTTAGATTCTATAATACACTTAACTAACCTGGAATTAAAAAGAAAAACAAGCATGTGGGGCTTAGCCTTTAGATTGTTTGTTTAATTTGGAGGAAAATACTGAGCAGCTCAGCCACTATGCATTACTCTCAGAATGCAATTTGCTCTGCAGACTGATTAGCAAGGGAAAAGAGCAGAGGTGGAAAGGTGGAGAACATGGATGGGGAAGACTTTTTCTGTGGCCTTGGAAATGTTTCTTATGTTTCTTATGGAAAATGTTTCAGTGTTTGTGTCAGTTTAGTTCTCATGGAACAGTGAATAGCATAAGTCCTACTCCCTTGATAGTACCTTTTGTGCTACAATTTGCCAAGTTTCCATTTTAAAGCACCTCAAAGAAAATATGATTATTCATTATTTAGAAGGATGAATGCATGCTTATGCTGAAACCATGCTTTGATCCATGGATTCTCACCTGATGGATGAGATGTCTCTCCATCTTCCTCATAACTGCATGTCTCCCAGATGGGCAGAGCATCAGTAGGAATCCATATACAACAGTTTAATAAAGCAATGATGTAAGGTTCTTTGGCTGATACATACATAAATCATTCTTCTTATTAATGTGAACTGCTCTTATTCTTTGAATACATATTTCTTGAGGCCAGAAATTAACATAACCTTATTTAGTTCTTTTTAGGTCACCAAGCAATTTTTTCCTTGGCTCAATGTCATCTACACTCTATCTCTGGATCTGTTCAATTTTTTTCCAGGTCAAAGCTATTTCAAAAGTGACATGATGTTTTGAGGCAAGATAAAAAAATTGTTTGCAGTTGTTTGCCTTATATCAATCTGCTGCTTCCTTGTTCACTTCCCCTTCTCTTTTCCAAGTTTATTTCTAACTGGAGAATGCTTTTTCTAATTTCCAGTTTATACATATTTGATGTCAGTTTATTACCATTTAGTGGTGAGTTGACTTTGGTTGGACACCAGGTGCCCACCAAAGCCACTCTGTCACTCCCCCTCCTCAACTGGACAGGGGAGAGAAAATAGAATGAAAGCCTCATGGATCGAGATAAGGACAGGGAGATCACTCACCAATTAGTCATGGGCAAAACAGACTCAACTTGGGGAAATTAGTTGAATTTATTACCAATTAAATCAGAGTAGGTAATGAGAAACAAAACCAAATCTTAAAAATACCTTCTCTCCACCCCTCCCTTCTTCCTAGGCTTAACTTTGCTCCTGATTTCTCTAACTAGCCCCTCCAGGTGTCGTAGTGGGGCCGAGGATGGAGGATGTGGTCCATTCACCACACTTTGCCTCTTCTGCTCCTTCCTTCTCAGGGAAGGACTCCTCACACTCTTCCTGTGCTCCAGCGTGGGGTCGCTCCCACAGGAGACAGTCCTCCAAGAACTCCTCCAACATAAGTTCTTCCCCAAGCTACAGTTCTTCATGATCTGCTCCAGCATGGGTCCCTCCCATGGGGTGCAGTCCTTCAGGGGCAGACTGCTCCAGCGTGGGTCCCCCATGGGGTCACAAGTCCTGCCAGCAATCCTGCGCCAGCGTGGGCTCCTCTCTCCATGGATCCACAGGTCCTGTCAGGAGCCTGCTCCAGCGTGGACTTCCCACGGGGTCACAGCTTCCTTCGGGCACATCCACCTGCTCCAGCATGGGGTCCTCCACAGGCTGCAGGTGGAGATCTGCTTCATTATCACAGAAGTGCTACCACCATTGTTGATGGGCTCAGCCTTGGCCAGCAGCGGGTCCAACTTGGAGCTGACTGACACTGGCTTCATTGGACATAGGGGAAGCTTCTAGCAGCTTCTTACAGAAGCCACTCCTGTAGCACCTCCACTACCAAAACCTTGTCATGCAAACCCAATACACATTTATTTTCATATTAGTATGAGAACTTAAACGATTCTCCTCCCTCCTTAGTGTTGTCACACAAATATATACATTTTATGTCTGTTTCCACACTTGGTTTTCCTTTCATTAGGCTGAATAAGCCAAACACTCCCGGTGTCCTCAACTAAAATAATCGCTCTGTTCCCTTGCACATCTTTCTTTCCTAATATTTCTTTCCTAAATCTCTTCAGCCTTGAGTTCTTTTTTCTTGAGCTTGAGTGACCAGAAAATATCTCAGCAATAATTTAAAATATTTTTCCTATCTGTGCTAGTCATATGTTCATCAAACTGTGAAGAATCAGGACTTGAGGTATGCTTATTAATTGTTATATGTGCATAAGCATATGTAACATCAAAACCTAAACATGGACTGTGTGTTTTGTACTTCAAAACTAGCACTTTACACACATGTAGGAAAATAGGTGAGAACCAGTGACTATCATGAGCAAGCAGTAATGCCTAATTTTAGCAGTACCTGTCTGAAATAGCAAAGATGATGATCTTTTCCTGCTGAGAATAGCACTGTAGAAACTAATGAGCAACAGGAAAAGGAAAATTCTGATGCAGGCTCATCACTACATGATGCAAAAAATCTGCTTTTATCCCCCAAAGACAGACAGGCTGTGCAATGTCAGTAGTTACTCATGCACTGTAATCCTAAAAAGGGGAAGCTGTAAGAGATGGCTTTGAAGTTAGATCCTTTGCTGCATTGTTGTGAGCTAATGTGATACCTGCCCTGACTATAAAACACTTTGAGAAGTCTTAGAACTTTAAAAACTTGCCCTCTTAATGTTGATAGGAACTGTTCTGACACAATGTATAAACTGTTCTACTAAGCATATCCTTATCCTAATGAGAAAGCAATCCTTTAACATAGGGAAAGTCCAGGCTTTAAAATTGCTTTGCTGCAAGTGATTGTCACACAGATGAGTTTGCCAGGGTGGTGGCGGTGAGTGTTAATCCAGCATGCTCTCCATCTTTCCAGTAACCATTCATTGCTGAGTTTGTCATAATTCTCATTATTGCTGGCAATGATGCTTTTCTATGACTAAGCTCGGTATATGTGTAATGTCCCATAAATTGCTAAGAAATCTTAAAAGAGTGATATTTCTTAGGAATAATATAGATATTAAAAAAACCCAAAACAAACAAAATAAACAACAAAACCTGTTAACTTGATTAATTAGAGCTAGTTGTAATTGTTTAGTGATACTTACTGCTGTTGCAGAAAGATTGTGCAAACAACTAGAATTTCCTCACTAAGGCGTGGGATAAACATTACATAGAACTTTGATCTAGCTTGTTAACTACCTTCCCTGTATACCCAAAAGTAAGAAAAAGACTCTCCAGAATTTTAATTTGGTGAACCTTGAAATGGTCAGGCAGTTGGACTAGATGATCATTGTAGGTCAATTCCAACTGAAATCTATTCTATTCTATTCTATTCTATTCTATTCTATTCTATTCTATTCTATTCTATTCTATTCTATTCTATTCTATTCTATTCTATTCTATTCTATTCTATTTCAACTTATCCATCTAAGACACATATTTTAGGAGGTATAAACTTCTCTCCAGAAGTTCCACTGTCTCATACTCCCTTGATTACAAAAGGGCAGGCAGACAACTAGAGTACGCTGGGTATTTCAGTTTTACAGACCTCACATTATGATAAATAAATCCAATGCTATGTGTGCAAACTGAAGAATGTATATTTTTCAGTTCTTCTTACCTACTTATGTATTTTTCTTTTTCTTTTGCAATAGCAAGAACAGGAAATAAAGGGAAGATGAACATTTGGTTGTAAGAATTCTGTATTAGAACTTTTATGGGGAATTTTAAACAAGAAAAAAAGTTAGGAAAAACGTGCTTCTGTTATAGTGAGTTTAACCCTTTGTTCAGACTTCAGGGATTTAAGGAAGTTTAAAAAGTTTTTGTATACAACATAAACAAAACAATTGTGCATAATTGCTTACTGCATAATTACTTATATTAAAAAAAATTATAACATATCTGAGTCAAAACAACGACCAAAAAACATCCTCATCAGTTGTCTTCTGAGATCTCATTACACTGCATAAAACACTCTTGATTGTACACAATCTGTACTGAGAATCCCTCAAGGAAGATTTACTAACAGAAAAAACTATTAAATGTTTATGGTTTATATCCCCCTTTCTTAGGTAAACCAGTTATTTATTCTAATTCAAAATTAATTACTTTGCTTATGTTCTGAGTCCAATTTCTCTTCAGAGAAGTATTTCTCTTGTGCTTATAAACAAAATCCGTCTTTCTGATTCCACCTTCTGTCATGATAATTATTAGGTCTGCTTTACCCAAAACAATAAAAGCTAGCAATAACAGTAAAATATGGATTCAAGATTATTTATTTTATGTTATAATTTATTTACAAAGCAGTTTTGAAAATTAGGCCTCAACTGATGGAAAAATTATGGCCCCCTAAACAAGAGGCTGTGTTGGAGGCCTGGCCTCCTGAGCTCTAACCTACCCTGCCACCTGGAACACCAGGGTGTTCCAGGAACAGCGGTGAAAAGACACTGATTAAAAAATATACAGGTAAATATACAGGTAAAACCTGTATACAGGTAAAACTGAAAGAAAAGGATGGAAGTCTCAGTTTTCTGAAGTTTTGGTGCTTACTCCAGAAGAGGTAAGGGAGCTAGGCTTTGTTACTTTGGCCCACAGCATCCGGGGAAAAAGCATTTGCCCGTTTCTTATTTTTACTTGAGTAGGGACAACCAAAGAGATGACAGTCCACCAAGTCCAGTCCACTGCTGTTGCAGAAAAATAAAAAAGCCACTTCTCCTGCCTTTTATGTTTTTGTTACTCCTGTTCTCTTAATTTCTGGCACTGCCTTCGTCAAGTACATTACATATCTAATAAAGATTTCTGTTTATTTTTCTCACTTTTTCTTCCCTTCCTTGAATGTGTTATCCCTGACTTTTTTCTTCCTTCACCTGCAGTTCTTCTCTCTCTTTGCTTTGCTGTCCTCTTCCCCCGCTCTTTCCTATTTAACCCTTCAGAATCCCTGTGCATTTGAACCTTCCTCTTCTGTTCACTCCAGCTCCACTCATTTCTCATGGATGATTTTCTACTGTGACAACTCTTTACCTCACACTCAGACCTTAAGTCCCATCTCCTCTTGTACTTAATTATAAATTTTTTATATGTGAAACCAAAAGTGCTTTCCAAAAGTCATCATTCCTAACCAGAACCATCAGCCTAAATAGATTCCCATGCCATTGAATATATATTAGGTAATTCTATTTTTTTTTTGAACCTTCATCATGTATAGATAATACCAAAATCCATCTTTCCTATAGTTTGCCATGGCCTTTGCTAAGCAAAGTATTTCTTTATTGCTTTTTTTTTAAAAAAAAAAGCTGTCATGCTTCTGTACCTTTGTTCAAGAAGTTTACAAAATCACATCACAGCATGCTACAGATTTTCAGGACACTAGGGACATGTGCTTCCTTTCAGTTATCAATGTACTGTTTATCAAATACTTTGTGTCAGAATAAGATTTTGTGGAGCTGTGATAACAGGTTACTTAGTGCAGAACTAAGGTCACTGAGTCAATTCATATCATTTTACTTTAACTGCCTAAAAGTTGGGCATCTAGTTCAAGTGCATCACTGTGACTCCTAGTATTCCAAGATGAGAGAGCTTGCTGTCTCTCCTAGGATGCAGTTTGCTTGCCTGAGGGATCTTTGTATGGGAAGAAGTGTCCATAAGAGGTACAGTACTCCTTGCAGGGAACTGAATAGTTATAGTAAATAGCTAAAATTAGGTGAGAGAATAACACTATCACTCTCACAAGACCCATCTCTTTCTTACTGGGACATTTAAAATGTGCTTAACAACCATGGAGGCAACCATCTTCACTTTTTTTTCTTCCAAATCAAAGTTCCTAGAAATTCTATGGCAAGCTGATTTAGAATGTATTAAAATCTGATTTGTTAAATGGTGGAGGGTTCCCCTCAACTTAAATTATCTGGTTATCACTTTGGATCTCATCTGCACTGCTAGGATATTGTTCATGAAGCTGATCTTATAAAACTACTTGCTACAAAATTCAATCTAGATTCATCAAGTCTGACAAAAAACGCCCTCTGTATTCTGTTTAGAATTGTTGCAGGAAACTATGATCCTCAGAGAAAATATGGACAATTATCAAATTGTTGCAAATTAGATTTCCAAAAGCAACAAGATAAATGAAGATGTAAAAACCCAAGAACATAAAGACAAATATCTCTTTTTTTTCCCCTTTAGTAAGTTTCTGTTCCACTTGGGAATCATAGGAATCACTGCAAATAAAGTAGGTGTATGATTTTCTTCCATATAAAGTTTGATATTGTTGTATAAATAGTTTTATGTCATTACTTTGTCTCCAGAACTGAGTGATTTTTGTTGGACTGTATTCAAATTGTCCTGAGAAGATGCTGTAGTAACTCTACATCTGTTTTTTTCCCAGCGCCCAGGAACTGTAAGTTTGGGTCCAAGGAAGATATGTTAAAAACACATGTTGAATATCCCCCAACTAATTTTTAAGGATATTACATTTAGTTTTAAGTTCACTGATTTATCAACAGTGTTTCTTTCTCAAGAATACATTGAAAGAAATAAAAACCTCACAATCCCCCAAACATCTAAGATCATATTTAAACAGATTATTTCTCTTCAGTTGATTTTTTTCTTTCATCATTATTCTTCTAACACTTTGCCACAATTTATGCCTGAACTTGAGATTTCTTCATTGCATATTGTTCCAAAATGGTACTGAAAAGTATATGGAAATTATGAAAATACTATCTACCCTCTCTCTTTGGGGTTGTTTTAACCTGTGATTCAGCATGAATTAGATCTTGCTGCAGTGGAGATGTAGTTTAATTAAATGGCTATATTAATAATTTACCTCGAAGATATCGTCTGAGTATTGGCTTTATTTCTGTCTTGCATTGTAACACTTTTTTTTTACCTTTTTTTTTTTTTTTAGAAAATAGGAACAGAGAATCACAGAGACATAGAGCATAAGAGAACACCTAACTGACTTCCCTTCCTGTGTCCCTGCACAGAGCAGAAATGACTATAATTAAGCTATCTATGGCAGATGTTTAACTAACCTACTCTGGAGACCCAACATAAAAGAGATCCTATAACCTATCCTGAAGACCTTTGTAACATTTCACTAACTTTATAGGTACAACCCTTTTCCTAATATCTAATCTACATGTTCTTGGTACAGGTGGAGCTATTTTTTCCCCTTTCACTTTCACACAGAAATCAAGTGATAACCACTCTCTCCAGAACTTCTTTTTCCATGCAGAAAGATCACTATCAGTTTTCATACAAATAAGGTAATAGTGGTGTGGAATCATCTCATGATGAAATGAAAGGGGAAGCTTTACTTTATTCTGGAAAGAATACAGCTAACAAAACAAATCAAATCATTCAGTTCATGGAAACTGTTTTATAAAACCTGTGGAAAAGGATATATTATTAGATAGTCTCTCAGCACCCAGAGGGAGCAGGACATCCACCTGCTGCTGTAATATTTAAAAAATGGGAATTGTTAACACTTTTTTAGCACACGTGTTCTGCTTTTCATCTTTAAACTGTTCTAAAGTAGAGTTGCCTGCTGTCACTGTTAACATCTGCATGGCTGTATTTTCAATATGTTATAGGTCAGATCAGACTGCCAATGGTCTGCATAAATGGGGTTTCCAGTAAACAAATTGGCTGGAAATAAGATTTCAGTGTAAGTCTGTGAGTAGTGGCCTGTGTTGTGAGAACAGAGACCAGCTCTGTAGACATACCAGTTGTGTGGTATGTGGGAGCAATCGCCAAGCTTTTCCAATATGATTCTTGCTCCTCAAGCGCAGAAGTGTGACAGTCTCTGAGCTGTCGCTCCGCCTTAGGTCAAGCCTGTTAGGAAGAAGTTGATGGACAGAATAGTTTTTCACCTATGCAGTGACCATGTGTGGGCATGGTATAGGTCCAAGTGCCCCCTCAGGATCAGAAAAGCTGTTCTCTCCACCAGCCTCAAGTGATAACCCAAAATCCACAGCTAAACTGGATATTATAAAATTTTGCATTCAAGCTTTGGGCTTAAATGTATTCTAAGAAGTCAGTTTTGGTAGGTCATCCCTCCTTGTCCCTACAACCAGATGGTAAATTTTACCAAAATCGTGCACTATTAATCCTCATGGAGGTTTCTCTTAATCATGTATGATGGTCTACTCCAAAACAGGTGTACAAAGTCTAACTTGCACAAAATTGTAAATTTACCTTTTGTGCATGAAAAAAACATTGTATTTGTTGCCTCTATTTCTTCATCTACAAGATCTGAAGTTGTGAATGTTTTTATACAAATTTAAATGATATCTAGGACCAAGAAGCACACGAATTTTGTTCATGTTTCCTAGTTTCCTTTCATTTCAACATATCATAACATTCATGTTAGGAATCAGAAAGAATGAACTACTCTGTTATGTAGCCGAGCCTGGTTTTTTAAATAGTTGTTCCTTGGAAAGTACAAGTCCCACTTGAAGTTCAGGAAATATATAGAACTATTGTACAGAGGCAGGGTTATACTGAGGAAAGATAAGAAATTAATATTTACATTTAGATGATGGTGTTCATACATTTCAGATATCAGAAATAATCCATTTATGGTTTCTTCTGTGGTTTCCCATTTCCCATATCTATCTTTTATGTCAGGATCCTTTTTTCACTGTTTGAATTGTAACCTGTTGTTCAGCACTGTGAGTTTCTGGAGATATGTGCAAATAATGTGATTTCTAATGCAAAAGAGAATGTTGATGGAATTTCTCCCACCTACGTGATTTCTTCATAGTTGCATTGCCTTAATGCTGTACAGATTCTTGGGTTTCATATATCATTAATTTCAACTTGCTTTCTTCATAAAAATTCTGAGAGGCAGAAAACCTTAAAGAGAAAATGACCTCTAGTAAGGCAAAGCTGTGGAAACGTTACCATATTTTCCTTTACCCTCAGGCATTCAGCCACTAGAATTTTTTTTTGTTTCTTAAAACATTTATTTAATGTATGAAATGTGAGTTCTTATTTTTTCCCTCAAATGCATTTTAGAAGAAAGCCATGAATGAACAGGTTCTAGGAGGTTTGCTTCAATAAATGTAATGGGTGATGAGCTGCTGCCCTCAGATATTGCCTCCAATCAAGCCCTGTATACTCTACATAGGAAGTTGAATTGACATAATTCTTAGAACAGCATTTTTCAGCAAATTGCCCTGTTAAATAGGAAAATTTTACTCAAGCCTGCAAAAGCGATAAGCCTGACCCTCCAGCTCTGCTTTGAAAGGTCATTTTGATTAGTATAGGCAAAATTGGAAAGTAAATGCATTTTCAGTGTCTGGTGTCTTTTGGCTTTTAATGGCCAAATGGCCTGATTTTTCAGAAGTGTAAAGCATGTGCAGGTTCTGCTGAACTCAATGGGAGCAGCAGCCATCACAAATTCCTGACAATCAGACCATAAGTTTCCCAACTTATTTCTCTCTTCTTCTCTTCCTCTTCTTCTTTCCCTCCCTACTCTTTTCTTGTTATGTCAAAAATGACAAAGAAACTTCATTCATGATCTGGTAAGTATAATGGCTCTCATCTCAAGGTTGTATACTGAGAAAACTCTTAGAAGTTTCCTTTCAATTTATTACAACTGAATTATGTTTCAGAGAACATACCAAGAGGTTCCTTACAGTGCCAACCACAGCCAATTAGCAATCCGGCTGAGACTATTTAACAGCACAGAGTTCTGTGTGGTTAAACCCATTATGAATTATCCATAAAGTATCCATGCTCAAATTTAGCCTATGAAATTATGATTCTCAATATTCAAATATTCAAAATTTATAAAGGATTGTCACCAAATAGTTACCTTTCTCAAGAAATGAAAAGAAAATGTAATTGGTCTAATATTTAGTCAAATTGTTTCTCAAGCATGATGAGGGGATGGAAACAAGAGGGTGGGAAGAAGAAGAAATTGCAGCTCTCTTAAATGATTCTATTTGTTATGAAGCAAACATTTTTTAAACAAAGTAATTTTAAAATTAATTGCTATTATTTTAGATATGAAAGAACAACACAGGCTTGGTACAAACTGTACTCAACCAGAACTTTTCTAGTTATAGAAAAGTAGTATTTTAACTAGCCTGGCATAGTTAAAGCATTATATGCCATTAATATACAAATACTAGTATATCTATTCATACCTGAGATGTAGAAGAACTGCTCATGTAAAATGTATATAAATTTTTATAATCTACAGATATAAACATTTCTATCCAAAAATGACTGAACCTACACTAAGGTTCATACTTGTCTAACATCATTCCTGAAATAGTTTTACCAGTATAAAAGTGCATCTAGCCGTAGCAGAGACTATAAAATGTGAGGTCAAGGTAATTTCTTGCCATTTTAATAAGCCATTCAGTTTCTCTGCGCAATGGATTTTTAACTTGTATTTATTAGTTTGATTCTTTCATCCACCTCACTTTTCCCTTTTATATTTAAATGTCCTCTGTCAGAATGTACAAAACTTTTTAAAAATAGTTAGAAACAAATGGTTGAATAAGAAGCCAGTGTGACAGAAAAAAATGGCCATGTATAGATATTGTAGGCAGGTGATTAGCCTAGAGCAAAAGGGAATCAGTTCTGTTTCCATTTCTTCCAAAGGAGAATAGAATGAAAGACAGCAGTAGCATTCTCCACAGCCAAGAACAACACACTCTGTTAGAAGCTGTGATTATACCTTTTAGTGATTCAGTGATGATGCTTTTAGCAATAATTTCATTTTATCAAGACTTAAATCATCTACAGAATAATTGTTTCAGGCTAATATTGGGTACGTAATAGGAGACAGATCACATTAATACTTTGGGTTGAGGTGGCCTACAGGGGAAGGAGGCAGAGAAGGACTACCTCCTGACTTTTTCTGAAGTTTTAACATGAGTGGGAAGAGGGAGGGTTTAGCATGCCTTGATTTGAAAACATTTCAGTGCTGACAAGCAGCAGTGTAAAAGGAGTAGTTCAGAAATTGAAAGAGATGTTAAATAATTTAAAAGATAATATCCTATTATGTAATATAATGACTCATAAAAAACTCAGTAAATGGGTCTTTACTTGAATTAAAATAAAATTATACAGCAACTTAAAGCCCTATAGTCTGTCAAGGAAATACAGAGTCACTATGATTTCAGTCTATATCAAGGAGAAGAAAAAAACCAGCAAAATCAGTGTGATTTGATGTTAAGTTACCTTCGGAAAAAAACAAAATCATAGCACATTGAATAGTGTTGTTTTTAAAAAATAACATGGTGATCTGACGTATACAAAATATGTGTAATCAAAAGCCTAAGGAAACAAAACCACTAAAACCTGTCAAATTTTGAATGAATAGTCAAGAATTTGAATTAGGACAAGTCTTCTTAGTGAGGTCGGACTTAATGTCAAAAGAGAAAAGCTCTAACTGGGGGCAGTCATGGTGTTCTTTTCCACAGAGATCCAGCTGTAGAGATTCAGACTATGCAGAAAAAGAACCCAAAACCAACACAATTTTATAGGATGAAGGAAAAGAGAACAATCCCATGTCTGTGTAGTGTCTTCTTCCAAAACAACTGTTCAGACATCTACAGCTGAATTCCTTTATCATTTTTTTTTGTCCCTGTGAAGAATACTCCATTTCCCTTTGTGTTAAGAGAATTAATTCTGTCTCTGGTTCCTTTGAAATGCATGCTATAGAGAAGATGCCACTGGTATTTTAAAGGGTTCATACAATTTAGGAAATATGGCCAAAAGGGCCTTCATTAGGTCAGAACCATTCCATCTTGTAAGATAAGGAATAGGAAAGACCAGACAGACCAAAGAATTTGTGATATCAGAGAACCCTGCAGTATTTTGCAGGGAATTGACTAGGTGAGCTATGCTGTATGAGGTAGAGGAAAGCAGAGATAATACCAGTCTGTTTGGGAGCCTTGCCAATCTCATCAGGGAGAAAATTTCTCCCTACATCAAATCCAGCAAGCAGCATAGCTTTGTGAGCAAGACACATCAGCCAGTCACCTAAGAGGTTTTCCTGTACTATGTAATATCACATTTCTGATAGTCCTGAGGAATATGAGAAATCATTCAGGAAACGATAATAAACATATGACAAGAAAAATCTTTCTGAGTCCCCTGATCAACTGAGAAGGGAATCCTCCCAGAAGGAAATTTGATGTGTTGACATATCACAGACAAAAGACTTTATCTTATATCTTCGTAATTGTGTCCAAGAGAGGGCTGGAGATCAATAATACTGTGTGACTTTGAAATCATGGGATCCTGGACCATTTCACACATTATTCTCCCTCCTGTTTAAGTTTCACAGTTTGGTGATCTAGCTGACTGGTCCAAGATTTATGCAGTGTATGCATTCAACATAGTTTGAGCTGTTATATGAGTCTGAACCCCAAGCCCGCTTGACAATGCAAGTGTCCCTGTGAACTAGAGCTGTACAGCGTAGAAAAAGCAAAAGGTGGACCAATGTGTACAGGTTGTCATTGCTCCATGAAGGACATAAAAAGATAACTTTGGTCTATTACTAAAGTTACCTTCACATAATTAGGTAATATATATATAGCATCATTTCATGTAACTACAGGCACTCTTCGGTATAAAATAGATGCTTATATCAGCCTCCATCCTCTCTACTACCCTAAATATCTGTTTTGGTTTTCCACTTATTTTTTCAGATTGATAAGAACATGTCAAGAGCATGAGTTCTAATGAAATGCGCAGGGGCATGAATTTAGAAGAAATTAAGCACAGATAAAAAATTGTTAGGGGAGATTTTCCAAAATTACTAACTACTCAACTCCCTCATGAAAGCTTCTCTTAGGTAGTATTTGTACTTTCAGGCATCCAAATATGGTAGTAAACTTTAATCAAGTTTGCAGTATCAAAAAAAGTCTATTTTAATAGAATCTCACGTTCATTTGAACATGAAGGCTTCAGAAAACAATTGCCTAGTTTTAGAGGAGATCTTATTCTGGGTGCTTATTTTAATGTATTCCTAAAGAAGTATTTATGACAATGGAAAAAGTTCAAATGCAGTGTTGTTCATTACATTACCATCAACAGTTGGTTGTTAGCCGTCTTGAGGGACAGCAGAATTAAACTCAGCTAATGTATTTTAATTTAAAATCCAGATTTGTCATGAGCATTAGGTCATTTCTCAGGAAAGATGAAGGATGAGGATCAGAGGTGTGATCTGAGAGCTGATGGTGGTTTCACATTTTACTGAATCACAGTGCTAGTATATTTGATCTCCATGTTTTGTAAGGCAGTTCTCTATTTTTCAACAGAAAAATTTACATGAAATTTTAAGAAGTCGGGTCCTTCTAAAAAAGAAAGAAAGGAAAGCAGAAATCTATTGAAGATACATATTCTTTCCCCTAAAACCTTGAGATGGAATTTGGATTTTCTTGGCCTTGGCTATAACAACTGGGGCTTGCAGAGCAAAATGAAGAAAAGCAAGATGAAGGCACAAAAAATGCACTTGAAATGTAAGCACTAGTCCCAATGAAGTGTTAGGATGTGATTGAAATAATATCTTGCATACTCTAAAGCATGTCTTCTGTTCATAAATTTTGAAGCTCTGAGTTATACAGTGTATTTTGCAAACAAATTTTTCTATATGCCAGTGTTAATCCTGATCTGCACCACAAGACATTGGGCATACCATGTAAATTGAGTAAGACGAAAACATCCTCAAAAGGGCCAAAAAATAGCCATCTGCTTGGACCCAAGGAACACTATTTAGAAATCTTGATTATGACACCATTGTAGTTTGCTATGCACTAGCAATGCAACTACTCCATATTTCTCTCCCAGCTGGGGTAAAATAATCACACAAGTTAGGTGGCTTGCTGAGTTTCTGTTTGCAAGGCACTTTCAGATCCTCTGGTAAAATGTCTGAGCTGAACGTTTTGTTCTATTGATATATACATTATAAAACGTATTTGTCAGATGGTGGCAAGTTATGATCTATGGCCTAAAAGTAACCAGATCACAGAATGTATTGCAGGGGCAATGTTTCAAGGGAAATTACTCTTGATGGAGCACCTTAGACAAGCAACCCTTTTTTACATGTTAATTTACATGCTGAAGCATAATATAAATGTTAAAACCCTAAATGGCTTTGGAGCAGGAGAAAAATGTTCCCTTCTACTCTCTCCTGCTCCAAACCTATGCATAGCCCCAGCACTTTTTTTTTTTTTCACAGCTCTGTCATTTCTTGGGCTTCCATCACTGTCTCTAAATAAAAATTCTAGGGCACAGAGAGGAGAGTAATTCAGATGAGGGCTTAAGGCATATTGCTGCATCGCTGAAGACTGCCAAAATCAGCCAATTACAAATTCATTGAAGTTACAATCGATATTACGCTTTCAATTTCATGAATGTTCTTTCAAAAAGACTCTTTTCAACTGTATAGAAAGAAAAAACAAAAACATACCCATGCAAGCCCCCTAAACAATTAATTGGACTACAGAGTGAATGATTGGTTCTGTAATTTGGTTAAAAGGATGTCCTAATTGCTTGTGGGTTGGAAGGATAAAGGTCTATAGTAATGCATCTGCTAGAGATAAACCATCCTTAAAGAACTGTGCTTTAAACGTCTGAGAGTATTCTGAATGAAAGCTTCTATGGCCATTTTCTCACTAATATAATTACAACATCAGAAGGGAAAACCAGAATTTCTCTAACTAACTTTGTCAAAAAAGATGAAGAAAATCTATTTGCATCAATGAGGTAAGAGAATATAAGTGTATCTTTGAGCAGCTGGTTAAAACTTTCAGATGGCAAATTATGCATAGACATTTAAATAAGTTTTTATGTGGCATGCTGTGATGAAGGGAATGTCTTCCAGCTGGGATGTAGTCAGAACTGCTGGTAAACTTTATCACTGTATTATGATGTAAAATTTATCATTTTATCACTGCATCAGTAATTTGAAGATATTACTATTTCTTTTTTACTACCCAGCTTCCTCAGCTGGGTTCTGTGGTCTAAAAGCTTAATTGCTGAAGATCACAGAGATTCCCTGATTCCAACGGTTTTTTTCTCTGTTATGCTACTTCATCACCTTACCTCACTCCTATTATTCCTTTAAAAATTGAGCATAGTGGGTTCAAGCTCACTGACATTAAACAAATTGGTATTTACTTTTAATCTAGATTCTATATTTTAAATGTTTCAGGTTTAGGAAAGAAAAAATTAATTCAGGGCAAATGTAAACATGAGTCAAATGTGAATTTGAAGTGAAGAACTGTTACCTTCTACCCTATCTCTTCAGTTCATTCCTTTTTCCCACTTTCATTTTTATGACTTAAATCCTTTCCTTCACTTTCTGACCGCTTGCTGACTCAGCTGCTGACATACTTTTAATTTAAAGGATAACTTTCACTGCATCAGTGGGAGGTTAGGGCACAAAAGACTTCCTTGAACCAGGAATAATATAGAAAAAGACAGAGACAGGAAATAGCAATTATGAAATTATATATTTATATAGGTTAGATAATTGCATAGCATGATCATTCAGAATCAATGATTCTTTCTTTACGTAACTGCTTTAACTTGTATGTCTGTTGTAGTTTCCTGGTGATTTCCACAATGAATGAGTAAGCCTGTCCACCAGCCTGGAAAAAATCAGAGGCTAGGAGAACACACGAGAAAGTATATATGTATATATTTTTATATATATATATGTTTTTCCTAGTCTTATTCCTACTTAGACTTCTGCTTGTAATCAGTATTGGAAACACGATATTGGGCGAACTGAACTCCTGGTCTGACACTGTGTGGCTCTGCTTTCATTCATAAGTTTTCTTACAAACACTGGCATATTTTATGGCAGTGGTTCCCATACTACATTCCATTCTATGTACCCATACAAATTATTCACATCCACTTAACAGCTTGATGATAAAGGGATGTATGCTGCTCTGACACTATTTGTTAAAAATTCTTCAAAGTTCTGCATCTATTATTTGTTTTTTGTACTCACTCACTGTTTCCATTAAGTCATGCCTTTCTTGTGTTTTCCTCTTACCTTTCTTTAAATATTAATTCTTTATTATTTTGTTGTCAGTTTCAGTTTTCAAGGCCTTATGAGTTTTTAAACTTATAATTAATTTTCTTTCTATCGAATCCTTCCTCAGGACTAGCCACTGTCACCAATTTTAAAAGACATTGCCAGACAGCATGCATTGTTATGTATAATGTGCATGACAGAACCATAATTTTCAATATTTTTTTGTCTGTTTTTATGATTTACATGTTCTGTTGGGGAGGATTTGCATTTAATCCTGTGACATGTTTAGTGTCAGCCATGTTATGATTACTTCAAAAATAACTGCTTTATTCCTATAAAATATCACAAGAAAAATTCAATACATATAATTTCAGACCTTTGATTTTTATTGACATGCTTTTAAAAAGTTGCCACTAAATAAACGATATACCAACAGCTGAGTCCTTTGAGATCAGTCAGTAAACTGTATTAAAGAGTTTAATTGTCAAGCTAACATCATATCAGACACAGAGAAGGATTAAATATGAATTAATAAGCAGGATTCATTGTGGTTATACAGACAGCTATCTAAATTTTGGGTTTGATCTGTCATTGAAAGTCAGCATTTTAAAACAACAAAATAGTAAATAGTAAAAATGAAAGAAAAAAATCATAATTTGTATTAAACACTGGGATACATACACACTTCAATTACTTTGTAGAAAATATATTACTAGCAGCAAAACCTGCCACAAATCTCACAGATGAAACTTGGTGCCTTTATTCATGAATCTATTAGTTTTCTACTGAGTCAGCAGTGTGCTAGCATGCAAGTCATTCTCATCTTTCTAATTTAATTCCCTTGTAAAGAAAACATGAGTTTTGAGGATGTACCTCATAAAATATGGTTGAATTTTCTGATCTGTCTTGGACTTTGGAGGGGCTGGGGTTTTTTTTGTTAGTAAATAGGCAAACTACTACTCAGTTTTTTCTTACTGGTATAAAATGTGAAATCCATGGCGCATATTATGTTATGTCCCATGACACAAAGGAGTGCCATGTGAATGTGAAAACACTTAACCATCACCAGAGCTATCTCTTATTTTTGATATTAATTGACTGAATAAATCAGATGAGTCTTAACATAGTGTGGGTATTTTGGGTACTTCAGTTTGATTATATATCTTTAATAAGACACCACTACTGCAATAATAAAATGTTCCCACTGAAAAGAAAGATAGCTAGCTTAGCCATGCTGTTGGTTTTCCAAAGCTGTTGGAAAACAGCACTGAGGCATAAAATTCTTAGTCAATGGAAGTTGATTGATTCAGCTGTCTTTATGAGAAGCATGAATTTATAAGTAAACAGCTGGACTCTCCATAAGCTGATCTGCACCTGTGTACTGTGTGAGATCTCTGCCTTCAACATACCCTGTTGGTAAATTCATTTTGTTTGGTTTTGTGACTTAGAAAAACACTAAACCTGAAACCAAAATGGAATATAGGGTCTTGCTTCTCCAAGGACTGCCCTGAAAGGATCCAGGTCCTTCCTACCACCACCACCTTGGGAAAATGGAAGCACTGGACAGAGAAAAATAATCTCATAACATGTTTGGAAAACCATCAGCTAATCTCATACCCTCTTAGGACTTTCCCCTTCCCCCTCTGGCAGAGTGTTTGTTTTTATCCTCAGCCTCTATGGTTTGCAGAAAGGAGCTGGGCCTAATCGTGACTGAAAACTTCCTTGTTTAATTGAAACAGGATATTGTAATTGATTTTGAAATCCCAAATGGACCAGCAGTTTCCCTCTGGCTTCATTAGAAAAGCTTTGTACAGCTTTTAGTGGCTATATTCATGGGGAGCAGTGGAGGCATTCAAATGGAGAAAGGAGGCATTTAATGGCCCCACCTGTTTTTGTGTACAAGACCGCATGATTATCCATTTACAACAGCTAAAATGGAAACAGCTGTTCTAGAACAATTTAGAACTTTATCCCCTACTTAACTGCACAAATAAATAAAAATCCTTTTCCAATGCAAATTATTCTTGATGCCAGCTAAAGGTACTTAACAAGTTAGTTACATTTGTACTCAGATTTTTAAGGTATTCATATTTATCCATGTATTTTATCTTTAAAAATAGTCACATGAGGTTTGATGATGACAGAAGCTGAGACACATACAATGTGGGCAGGCGTCTCCAGCACAGTTGAATGAAACTACCTAAATGCAGATTGGCAATCAGCTTCCCTTGTTACTGCTTTTCTAAGAGTCTGGATAAGACGCTGTCTGTAGTTGATGCCATGGTGCTTTGTAATGTGTCTCTGTCTATCTTAAAAGACATTGCAAAAAATATTATTTGGAATGCCTTGAGCTAGTACAGCTTGTCTACAGACCCCAACAACAGCTGTCTGAGGTATTTTAAAAGTTCTGCCTCTACTGGTTTCCTCCCAGCATGAACAGAAAATTACAAACATTAAAAGCCTATTGGTACACTGAACCTCTGTACTTTTTTTTTTTCCTATAGTGCAATACATTATCCTTTGAATTTTACAGTCTGATTTATTGATTCTACAGTCAAAAATGACAGTGGGCATTCATGGAGAAGTGTTTTTCTAAAGATGGAGAATGAATTGACACAGTGACTCACATCGTGTTTGAGAGTGTCACAGGGCTCTTTAAACCAGCATGGATAACCCAAATGTTTTAGGGGTAAGAAATCCACAGCAGATTTCTTTTCTTAAAATGCACACACTGCTCAAATGTCTCAGCAGCATTTCTGCAGCAAGACGGATGAATTGTCTTACCCCAAGCTATTAAGGAATAGCTGCTTCAATAAAAGATTTGGGGAACTCCACAATTCTCCATTCCCTTTCTTGCTCCCCACAGAATGAAAAGGCAAAGAGGATTTACTTGAAGTTGTGCTGTGTCAGGTGAATTCTCTATAGGTACTCTGTTTCCATATGAACTAGCTATTTTGCCTGACTGTCTGACTTTTCTTTCCAGACACTTCTTCATTAGCTTCTATTTAATATAGTCAGTCAGGTCTTTATATCGTATTTTCAGGACCTCACCTTCATCATGTTCTGTGATTTATTTTTTTTTTCCTATCTGGAGAGTTGTAAGGCCTTCATCTCCCAGACAGATTCTATGGGGTCTAAAAAGGTTTGAATCCATATATTAGCAATTTCCTCAGCAACAATACTTATAGAATCATCTTCTTGGACACAAGTTTCCATGACACTTAAAAATATTGTAATTATCTTTGAAACTATGTTCCTTCATTAAATAAAACTGAAATCAGGTAACAGGTTAAAAAAGTATTAAAGGACAAGATGTAGGCAGAATGAAGTACATATACACAGAGTGTTTGGAGTCTTCAGTTGTCAAGAATTCATAGAGAATAAGGGAAATAATGTCTTCTAGAAAAGGGGGTGTGTGGCTATCTTTTAGAGTGCTAATGTTGAAATAATCTACTTAACAAATAATAATAATAAATTCTTGAAAAAATTAAATGACAGAAAAATGGCACTTAGAAATTTTATTGCTTTCAATTATTTGATCATTTGTGGTGACGTGGTTCATTCCTGGCTTTTGGAATGAAACTAGGGACATTTCTGAATTTGTTTAGTGCTGCTTTGCCATACTGAGTTAGTCAGACACTCAAGGTCTAATTCTGTCTGGGATACTTCATCACACTGCAGGGTGATAATTTAAAAGCAGACAACAAATCCTCATCCTCATTTTGTAAAACAGCACAAAAATAATATGAAGTATGGTTTAGATCAGGTATATAGTATTAAATATGATGTCTCTTAAAAGCCTACAGGGTTTAAATCATTGTAATAGTACACATTATAATGGCTTATGATGCTGTGTGAGAAATGATCAGTGCTGCTCCTGCCTGTAAGTCAGAAGACAAACTTCTATGCTGGTGATGTGATATGAGCATTATGAGACCATAATTTCTCATGTTCATCTTGGACATTCAGCTTAATTCTTAGCCAGAGTGTAACAAGCATGAAGCACACAGAAGTGGTGAAAAGGGTGATGGAAGGTTTGCTAGTGGGACTCGTTTATTTTCTCTGCTCTTGTGTAGTCCTTTTGACTGGAGGTTACTCTGCAAGATCCTCATTATGCTAAAATGTGTTGTTAAATGCTAATTAAGAAAAGATAGTAGCTTGAACTTTTAGACTAGTTCAGTTATCAGGAGCCTTCAGCTAATACATATGCTTGTTTCCTCATCTTAGAACAACTTGAAACTACAATTTCTGCCTGTGTAAGATTTTTTCCCAATTTTTCTTGGAAACTAACTTTTTTCTGTTGTTCTAGTTCAGTTGATTATAATTTGGTATTTCAGTGAACTGACACTAATATTCATTAAACTAGTTTGTTCAGCCATAATAAAGAGCAGCGACTGGAGGTCTTCATCAGCTACCACATGGCAACTGGCCCACAGCAGAGCTGTGATTATTGTCGCAGTGTCAAATCTATCTCTTCTGCCCAGCTAAATAAATGAATAAAAGGAAAGACTAAACAATTCAGAGTCATGATATAAATAACTTCCAATCTGATTCAACTAGTTTAAAGAATGAGCTGCATTTACTGTGGTTTGCATGTTGCATGATCACATACTACAGAAATGCTGCCAAGAAATACACAAGGGCTGAACATAACAGCAATAAGGATTACAGAGAAAGGAGGAGATGCAGATCTGCCCGGCCACTGCCAAATCACGCAGCCCAGCACGTGTGTGTCAAATGATGTGAAACTGATGGTCTTTGGAGGGGTCAATAAAAGCCTTATCAGCATTCTGCTGCAGTAAATATTTTCTAGAGTGTACATCAGAACTGGGTTAAAGAATCTTTTGAAGATATTTGTAGAACATGTCTAAACGAATGCACTTTAATCTACTGAATAGGACTTAGAAAATATATTTTGCTTTCTAAACATTCTAGCAGTATTTATTTGCTCCTGAATCTTTGTTGAATAAATGAGACTAAATCAGAAGTATACTGTGAAGGGCTGATTAGTTCATTCCTCAGTGTCCTCATAATTGCAGAAGTTTGGCTTTTTTGGGAGAAAATTATTTTCCTGTAATGAGAAGAATTTCAGAGCATTTACCTTGAATTTTTCAGAATATGAAGTGTTACCACATCTTTAAAATGAGATCTGAATGGAAATAGAGGGTAGTGTGCAATTATACTGCGCCATGTATTTCCCAGAAATAACAGCTGGCCATTTATCATATTATCTGGTCTTATTATTTCCAGTGAAAAAATGATTTCATGACATATTTAGCACTGACTTTCTTAAAAGACCTGGGTTATCTTATTCTCTGACAAACTGCCATTGAAGCAGAAAGCACAAATCAGAATTTGGCCTCCAAAAAATAATAATATAATGAGGAAAGAGAACGGTCTTAGTTTGGATTGAAAGCTTATTGGCTTATGGAAAATGTTGCTATAAGTAGCTCATAATGGATAGAGAGTCAAGCTGTTTGGATCGTTAAACCTAGACTGAAAATAAATTGCTCAATTCCAGACCCAAAGAAAGTAGAATAATATTATCTCTTATGTATGCATTTATGCTCTGCTATTGCCAGATAGTAAGCTATAGGGGTTTTAGAAAAGGGAGGCAAGTCTTGTAAATCATCAAAAGCCAGTGATGGGTAGGGAGGGATAGATTTCTTAGGAAGTTAATCAAGCTTGAATTCCTATTAATAATAGTTCCGTGTTGTTTTCTGGCCTTGCTGATCAATCAGCATTGTATCTGTATGCAACCATGGTATTGCCCTTTCTGGGCAGAATTTATTCTCAGATTCCCAGTAATTAAGGCTAAAATTGGATTTCTTTTCTGTGTAAGCATACATGTTTGTGAACCATGACAAAGAATGAAAACTGCAGAAGATAGTTACAATACAGTGAAGGACAAATCAGCTGTGCAAATTAACTTTGTCTGACCATGCATTTAAGTCTTGACTTATGAGAGAAATTAGTATTTCTGATATTAGTTAGTTCCAAAACTTTCCACTAAAACTTCCTTAAAACATCATTACTATTTGGTCTTTTGCTTTACATGCTCAGGATTTGAAAACTCTGTCAAACACCATATCTGTTTGACAGAGATTGTGAAACAAGCATCATAGCTTTTGATCATTATTGATCTGGTCTACATGACAAAAAACTAAAATATCTTTGCTCCTTTTATGAACTGCTTGAGTTTATTGTATTTTTACCACACTTCATCAAACTTCTTTTGAGTAGTTGTCTAATGGTAATTTCTGATTCAAATTGTCTTCAGCCAAGCCCCCATTTTTTTCTCATTCTCTCCAAAAATGCCCAGCTGTATGATTGATACCAACACACTGCGATACTAGTAAGGTTACTTACTACCCTCTCGGGGCATCACCATATGTGTGGATGTGTCTTATCTATTCTACCTACTCAGAATTCTTTCCTTCTTTTGCACTCTAGTGAATGATTTGTGAAATATATAGAAATAAGTAATGTATACAGAACATGAACATGAAACCAGTTACTCAAACCATTAGATTTAAAGGACAATAGGAGAGAGGAATGGGGCACAGATCAATGACCTAAGTTACATATGCAGATTCTGTGCCTTGCAAACCTTTAAAGCTCCTAACTTTAAAATATGGCTTTTACTCTTTTGGCATCAGATCATGTTGTAATTGTATCCTTGTTAAGACTCTTATCAGAATTTTCTCAGAAGTGGAGGCAGAATTTGTTTCCCTGTGGAAGACTGCTCCTCAGATCAGAAGGGAATTTGGTCATGGGCTCTCCATGGGACACCTTGCACCTTTTTCTAAAATGTTAATGGAAAAAAAAGATTCTCCTGATTATTTTAGTTAAAGTGACTCATATAATGATCAGGTCTTTTAGTTTCTTACCTGAACCAAATGAAGTAAAAGGCATTTGAATCATGGATGTTCTATAGTTCCTGTTCAAAGTCATGCTGGAGTCACCCTACAGACTATTCACAGGTGATACACAATGAATATCTTGCTAGTATTGCTAGTACAAACTTAAGATCTTGCTATTACTGCTAGTAAACCAATAATCATTTTCTAACATAATTTCTTATGCTAGAAGAGTACTTTATTCCACCAGGTTATCTCCAGATGTAGCTGAAGCCAATTCTGGGGAAAAAACATCGGTAAGGGTAAAATAAGGGTAAAAAAATCTTGACTCCTGGTGTTCAAATCTATCTATAAATTCAACCTCCTTTGTAAGATAATTTGTTTGAAGTTATGTAAAACTTGGCAGGGAGCCAAGCTTGTTCCAATGGCTGATAATTTCTTTCTCTGGTTATTAGATTTCTGTGTTTGCAATCATTTCTCATTCTGTTAATGTAATGCTATTTCTTGACAGACCACCCATCATCATTTAATTTTGTCTGCTGGGAAAACTGTGCCAGTCTATTCCTCTTCAATGAAGGAGCCATATATCACAAGTTTTTTTTAATTCTGATATACAGTCAGAATTAATTATGTTGTAGTTCTTAACATATACTACTGGAAGAGCATAAGCAGATTTTTTTTCTAATTAGCTACTATTTTAAAAAAAGTAATCTTTTGACTTTTCTTATAAAATTTTTCCAGGCAGCTGAACAATATTGCTTTAAATGTGGTGTACAGAATTTAAGTAGATATGATAAATCCAAAGACAGGTTAAACCCCTGTTAGCCTGCATCTTGTTATCTTGCAATACTTATATATGAGAATCAAAATTCAACCATACTGACTTGCAAAATCCTAACCTAAGTTCACCTTACAAATTGTTCTATAGGATTGAGGAGGTGCATAATGATCATCTGTGTTGAATTTCCAGACACATACTGTCTTTCAAAATGAATGTTGCACAAATCAAGACACCATATATGTCTTTATGAAGAATACTTTATATTTAGTATGATCATGAGTGTAGGAGTACTATTAGATATTGGGAAAAAATATTCTACTGTGAAGATAGTCACATTAGAATAGATCATCCAGAGAGGCTTTGTGGTCTCCATGATTGGAGATATTCACAACTTACTTAGATAATGTCCCTTTTTCAGCATTGAGCTTAGCCCTTTTCTGAACAGGTGCTTGGACATCCCTCAACCTGACTATTCTATGGCACTCCAATGTTTTAACCACCCTGAGATCTGGAAACATGTTTTAGTGTTTCTTCATAATGTATCAATCAAATTACACATCCATCTGAAACTTGTAATGTTCAGACAGTTTTCAAACAAGGAATTCAGCATCCAGCTCAGCTGTTCACAATCCATCAGGTTTTATTCAAAGCACTCCAGTCAAAAGAGCATATTCCTTATACATGTAGACTACTTCTAATATTGGCTGGCTTTTCCGTTCAGATTAAACTCCATAACACTGGATCTACTTTCAAGATTTTCAGTGGAACACTTAAAGAAGGTTATTGTATAGCATGTGCACAACATCTTTCAATAAACTGTAACGTTAATTTCTGGCTTCTATTAATTTAGTGAAACTCAGATTAAAGGTTTGGCCCTTGCCAGTTACTTCTTAAAACATAGAGGAATGCGTATTTTAATTTGTTTTTTGTGATTCTTGAAAACATCCTTCTGTGACATGGGTAAGAAAGGCTTCTGTGGCTTGTAATGATCCATAATTACATTTCTGCCTTGAAGCAATAACTTCATCCTCAATTTAGCTCCAGTCTTTGAGAGTATAACTAGATATTCCTATGGTACTATAATAAAAAATAGTGCTTGTTATAACTATACATTTATTTCTTTATGTACTGGGTCTGGCTGAGATGGAGTTAATATTTCCCACAGCAGCCCTTATAGTGCTGTGCTTTGTATTGGTAGCTGGAAAGGTGTTGAAAACACACCAGTGTTTCGGCTATTGCTGAGCAGTGCTTGTACAGCTCTCCAACGTTCCCCACTCACCACTAGGCTGGGGGTGGGCAAGATCTTGGGAGAGGATATAGCCAGTACAGCTGACTCAAACTGACCAAAGGGATATTCTGTGCCATATAGCATCTGCTCAGCAATGAAAATGAAGAGAAAGGAGGAGGAGGGGGGACATTTGTTATTATGATGTTTGTTTTCTGGAGCAACTGCTATGTGTACTGAAGCACTACTTTCCAGGAAGAGACCGGACATTGCCTACTGATGGGAAGTAGAGAATAACACATTTGTTTTCCTTTGCTTCCATGCACAACCATTGCTTTGCCTTTATTAAACTGCTTTTATCTTGACCCATGAGGTTTTTTCCATCTTATTTTATTCCCCCTCTGTCCTGCTGAGGAGGAGAATGATAGAGTGGCTGGTGGACACATTCAAGGTCAACCCACCACAGTCTAAAATGTTTGCACACCTTCTTTGCTTTTATTGTCTGCAAACATTCTGGTAAAAATGAACATTAAGTCAATATTGGAGATCATCTGTAACAAGTGATTTTAATTCATAAATACAAATATTCACATTGCAAACCTGATTCTTAGAATTTATGCTCGACGTTTAGGAAAATTAAGCAATGCCTTGCAATAAACTTATTAACAGCTTCAAAAACTAGTATATTGAATAATACACAGAAGTCCCTTAGTGAATAATTTTGACTAATCCTTATGAAAAAAATTGCAATTTCCAAGAATACAATCATAAAGGGAAAGATATGAAAATAATATAAGAGGGAACTGGTTTATTAATCATTCCCTGGCTCAGATCATATGTGGGTAAATATCCATTTAAGTTACTGAGCATTTTGCCTGAATAAATGCCTAGAAAATTTCTGCAGAATGTTGCTGTTGAGAAGCCTTAAAAGAGAAGGAAGGTGTTGAAGGGAGAAAGGAGACACAGAATTTCTTGTAAAGGACAAAAGAATATAGGCCATTAGAAGATGGAAACCTCAAGTGATCTTATTTTAATTTCTTTTTATATCTAGCAAAGGGATGTGGTGAAGAAAAGCTTCATTTTTATGCATGTCACTGAAAAAAATTGCATCCTTGTTGTTTTTAAAAGGTGTTGAGTATTTTAAAAATCTCTCCCTTGAGTTTTGAGAACAAGAAGAATGAGGTTTAACTTGGGGTTGAGAGATGACCGTTATTACAGTCTCCACTAATTTGGCAAAGGAGTCATCCTGGATAAGTTAAGGGAAAGACAAACATTTTCTCTTAAGAGCCAAAACCACCCTAGGACCTATTTCAAGAGCAGTCAACACAGAGTTGACAGGATTTCATGAGTCTCAGGCTTGTGGGGCATGTCAGACCCATGGGCCACACTTGTTACCTAACTTGCCCTTTGTTTTAAAAAAATGTTACCATAAAGATCCTAAGGGCATTTGTACACGCAGACAGTTACAAGAAGAATTTTACCAAAAGAGTATCTTTTGTAGATGTTCCTATTCCAAAATAATTTTTTACAGTTTGGTGTGCACCAGCTGCACACTAAGCTCCTTTGAAAAAAGGTGTCTACAGCAAGACAGGTGTGCCAGCAAAACCTTTACAAGTTAGTAAAAATGTTTCAAGAGCATTATCCTAACTCATAGCAAAAAAAACCCAAACCAAAACTGCTCCAAGCTGAAGAGGAAAACAGATTTACCCATGACATCTATGAACATAATTACTTATTCTCTTGCCTTGCCTTGCCTTTTCCTTCCTCTTCCATTTGACCTTCCCTTTCCCCTTCTTGTTCCTTTTTTCCTGTTGTAACCAAGGTCTGTGTTCTTATCCTCTAAGCAGAGAAAGTTTTCTACATATCGAACATACATACCTTACTTTTGTGCAGCAAGGATAAAGCAGACTTTTAGTTTTGGGGTGGGATTTTTCGTGTTGTTTTCTAGTGATTAAATTTAATTCATCTGACTTTAGTCTTGTGATTCTTTTCCTGTATCCCTTTTTACAGGTAGAGTTTGACTCTTCAGCACTTTTGTTTTACTGTCAACATAAAATCTCAACGTGATAGGGTAGCACTTACTTGAGTATGCTGGGGTGCACCGAAGCTAGTCTTGAACCTTTTCCATTACAGAGCACCAACTGCCTCTAATATTTCATTAAGCAGTGAAAGGCTCAATAGTTATTTTAACTGACACCTCTGGGGTTTTTTTCTGCTGATTTTTAAAAGTCCTTATGCTTTTCCCAAAATGTAAATCTCTGTCTCTACCATATCTTTTTCTTCATCTGATAAAGGCAAATTAGATTTTTTTTATTAAGTGACAAAGCCCTTAGATTCAAAAGAATTTTAGTTTCACTTGTATTAGACCTCTATATATCTTTCAAATTCTCTCTCATGAATACTTCTCTGCCTTCCTATATCCCACTGTTTTGAGAGAGAGAGCATTTGAAAAAGATAACCATATTTTAATTTTGATGTAGTTCCTTTGCCAAGTTGGCTCTACTTGCTGATACATTCTTTTTTTTTTTTGTTGAGCTCCTTTTGACATTTCACTGAGGCAAGATCAACTCTTTCGCTTAAAGCAAGAGTGAAGCTAGACTTACTGAAGAATGCAAGTCTATGTGACAGGTGTTTTTTACGTCCTGCCTCCTGTGCTTAGTTGATATATCTGTGATATACCCACATACCTGTGTTCTGTTATCATCAGTAGAATGAGGTAGGAAAAGGAAAAGCAATAGCCAGGAACACATAAAGAAACCGTTTTATAATGTAAAGGTGTATGAAAGGGGAAAGTGGGAGTGAAAAATTAGCCCACTAAATACATAAGCATTAATAGGCATAATACCAGTTTGATCATAACGTCAAAGGTTTTGTAGATACATATGTAACTGGGGAGATAAAATCATAAATTGAGCAAGTGCATGTGCATCTTGGAATGTACAACGTAAAACTTACAGAGAATTTGTCATTTATTCTTTCATCTATATGCTATAATTATATTGTTTATAATATACACTGCTGAGAATAATTTGTATAGGAAGTAATAACTGTCAAAAGAGCTGCAGTAATGCACTTAAAACATTTTCAAGCACTAACTTCATTAATCATAGTGTTGTTGGGAATCCTAGAACATGCATTTTTCCTCTTGTTCATGTTGTTTTGTTTTTATTTTGATTTGTGATTGCTAAATCAGGTAGGCTGCTTGATGTGCTTGCTGTGTCTGGCACTGAACCAATGTGAGTCAGCACATGCTAATACAGGAGAATTTATGTCCCATCAGAAAAACCCAGAAATTCTACCAACTCCAAGTGAAATCTATCTCCATGGGTTTAATAGGCAAACTTTTTCCATGTGCTTTCATAAACACAGGTTTTCAGGCTTTTTATTTAACTGCAGATATAGAAATACATAGTGAGAGATGAAAAAACCCACTGTAAATTTTAAGAATATAATTAAGTTCTTTTATATCTAAGACTGAACTTATCAGCATTTTAACATAAGAAGCCTTTTAAGAAGGTTTTTTTTATTTGAACTCGGAGACTTAAGGGATCTAGTGAAGCATGTACTTAATTGGATTAAGTTTTTACTTGAATTATAGCATATTTAAAATGAGCTGCATTGTCTTTGTATTAGGTAGAGACCATAACAGCAAGATTTATTGTAATTTGCACTTTTTACCTTAAAAACAAACTCAGATGGGGAAGTCTGCCAGAAGATAAAATGAGATATCATGGGAACTTTTAAGCATTTCCTATTAAAACTATTTAAATAAATTATAAAGATAATCTGTTCCAGTCCCAAATGACTTCAAATCAGGCTCAGCCTATTGCTTCTAATAACCAATTTCTGTGTTTCCAAGTATTAACAAAAAAAATTAACAGGACCGTTAGGGCTGGGAGTATTCTGTGTATCCTATCACTTCACATCTACATTCACATGCAGATGTTGTTTAACCACACAGGATCTACTGTAGGATCAATACGTCAGTGGTTTTCCCTGAGTACACAGTTTGGCAGTAGTCCACTTGCACTTTAACTCATGTCTATTACATCTCAGAGTAGTGATGTAAACACAAAAATATTGCCAAGCTCTCCATCACTCTTATGAAAGCTTAGGTATATATCAGTTCCTGGAAAAATATCACAAAACCCAAACACTTTCCATATGTGTTTTCTCTACAGCTGAGTCTTGCCTTGAAGAGAAGGACTTGTATTATCCTAAGTACTGAGTACTTTGCAAAGGACAGAAGGATTTAGGCACAAAACAATGGCAAAAGTAAGGCACCCATTACTCAGAAAGACTGGGTTTAACATTGATTTTTTTCCTTCAGTGTCTCCTTATTGGCTGTTTTCAAGCAGCTTCCTGTTCTGCTTTATAGCTTTTGAGAAGGGATTTTTAAGGTAAATAATTTTCCCCCTAAATTGTACAGGAAACAGGTGCTGTAATGTTGAGCTTTTCAGTAACTACTTTATGTCTAACCATCACTGTAAGTGTGGTCAGATTCTCAAATATGTGACAGTTGTTGAGCTTCTTTATCTCCTTTCTTTTTCTGTATATTTTTGCTTGGTTTTGTTAGAAAACAAAACAATTTTTTCCATTCAAAATTTTCAGTAAACTTTTCATTATAAATTATTTTTCCTTGGTTTCTGATTGTCTTAGAAATTCAAACTAATCTGTAAACCTCCCAGGTGCTCAGATGGCTGGATGCACCTTCCATTTCAGAAAATCTTCACAGTGATTTAGACAAGAATTGTGTTGAAAAACATATTTGGAGTTAGTCTTATGCCACCTAGAATTCTAAATCCAACTCCCTCCCTAGACTTAAATGCAGATGGCATTTGTTTTTGTCTTGGGAAGTCTGATTCAATTTCCTCTTAAATATTTGACATCTCTTCCATTAGTTCTAGGAAAACAATAGTATATCTACTGTCTGGAGTTAGGCCCTAATTGTAAACAGGCTGCTCCACCTTCCATAGAAAATACACTAATTTTAACTATTCAGAGACTGAAGGTAAAACTTGACTGCTTAATTTACTGTAAATCTACCAGCTTCCAGGTGAGGATATGACATACATAGCTGTTAAATCAATGATAATTGGTCTGGACAGGGGAATTAATGTGCCTAATCTAGAATCATCTTAAACACTTTGGATTTGAATGTTTGTCTTGAACATCATTATCTCGACATTCCATATATGAAACAACTATGAAAAAGTTCTATCAAAATAAAACCTGGTTTGACAGATAGTGTAGAAGAATTTTATTTGAGAGCACTGCAAAATGAGAGGTAGAAAACACAGGAGAGGATATATCTTGTTAAAAAAAAACCCAACTTCTTAAAGTAAAGCATTTTAAAGTTCTCAGCTAAGGACACATGACAGTATATACATTCTTTAAGTAAAGGATGCATTTAATTGCTTTACTGAGTCAGGACTAAGGTCTGTAGGACCTGTGCATTTTATTGGTCTAGTTAAGATCAACTGTGACTTGGTTATAATTTAAGGATTTTTAAAAACCTTTGCTGAGGTAGATTTCAGTTAAATATGCATCTCAGAAAGTCAATGGAAATGTGCATATTTAACATTGTCAAACAAAATTCAGATTTAATATACTGCAGAATATGATTTGCAAAGGCATATGCAAAAGTGGTAAGGACTTTGAAGAAAAAGCAGCAGTGTGTTTTAAGCCTGTAGGGTGAAAAATTCACCCAAGTTTTCTAGCTTTCCAGCGCAAGCTTACACTTAATCCTACCTTCAGGAGGTCACATATACCAGTCTTCTAAAAAAGGACTCTTGAAAATATGATGTTTACACTGGATGTTAAATTGATGACAAAATTCTCTGTCCTCTCTTCTGCTTGCATGGCTAGAAGTTTAAGTCTGGGCCTTGAATCTGGCAAACCCCACTAGAATTTGTACCTCAAGTCTATATGCTGGGTAACTTTCCCTGAGTAGAGCAGTCTACCCTCCTTTTTCAGCCAAAATAGACAACTTTTGAACAGTTTCTCTAGTTCTCTGCTACTCTGCTTGCATTTACTCCCAGAAAACAAGTTTCCTTAATCTTATCAGTCTCAGTTTCCAAGATATATAATTACTATTCAAGTAGCAAAACAAAGGCATCTAGTCTCTTCAGTGTTTCAAAATGATTTATTTTCAGAAAGTAACTGAAAATTGCCTCACTCTGGTCATACTTGAAATTTACCAGTCATGTGTACTAACAAGCAGTGTCCACACTACCCAACAAGTTATTAGCAATCATTACAGAAGTAAAACCACAGAACTAAAATACTCGTATCAACCCCAGTTACTTCAATAACAGTCATGGTTTGCTCATCCCTCTCACTCCTGATTGCAGAATCAAAAGCTGTAGACTGAGCAACTCTGGAAAAGATTTTGTGCTTAGGTTGTGTTTGCCTCCCATGGTGCCTCAGCCTTACAGATCTAAAAATCCTCAATGTTATGAACTACTATGTGCATTTACTACTTGTATTTACATCTGGTTGTTATCCAACAATAATTCATTTTCACATTTTTTTAACAAATTCACTCTACCTATGCCATACTCACAGTAAGTTCCTTCTTCCTTTGTTTTGTCACTCCCAAAATGCAAGTATGATTCACACCTGAACACACTGTCAGGATAACAATTTTCTTATTATTACTGAGTGACTGCAGCACTTATTGTTAGGGAGGGTGATATAACTGGAATCCTCTGACCCTGAGCATCTTCCATTCACCATCACTCTCACTGGTCCTTGCGCAGACCTATAGCAAAATAAGTTGTTTATAATAAAAAATATTTCCGAAGAAAAAAATTAAATCTGAAGAATACAAAAGGTGGTGAATTTATTTCTGCTAAGACAAAAATACAGGTAGGTGGAAGTAATCACACAAAGTGTAAGGGATGTCAAGAGTGGCCACTGTCTCCAGCAGCTCAGAGCCTGGGTATCCCTCCTGCCCTGCTGCTGGAGCCCAACCCATGGCATCTGGAGACCCAACGTCTCCATCCCATGGTGATGGATGTGCCCGCTGCTTTCCTGTTTGCAAATGGTGCTGATATTTCAAATATGGAAAGATAAAAACACCTTCCAAAACTCATTTATACCTATAGCATTCTACAGCAGAATTTTAGCTCCACAATTAAATGGCAATAAAGTGAGAAAGGAGAGCAATAAATTGTTTAAATAATTTATTTCCACTACCATAGATAATTTTTTTGCCTTCTCCCAAGTTCCTCCTTTCTCCTGTGTCCCAGCACAGAATGTTCTATACAGTCTCAAAGTCATTCAGTAGTTTATGTGCAGAAATGTCCTCACTATTTTTTCCTTTTACTTCAGTACTTCTGAATTGACATTCATTCTGAACATAATTGAAAAGTTTCCATAGAAAATCAGTTGGAGCTACACAATAATTTAATGAACATATAGATCTAATATTCCATCCTGGCCTCAGTTTGTTGACATGTTTAAACAATTAGCTCTGTTTCTTTTCTTCTTTCTTTTCTTTTTTTTTTTTTTTTTTGGTAAACAAGAAGGAAACATGTCCTCAGGAATTAGATTAGATCCTCATTTCATTGTGGCATCTTCTTTGAAACTACAGCCCACTCAGCCCGTGGTAACAAAATAAGTAAATCAGTAATAGAATATGAAGAAGCAGTTATCAGCACAAACATATGCATTAAAAGAAAACACAAAATGTGTTTGAGTATCTTTTTTTTTTCCTCCTTTCAGCCTTAAATCTTGGACCTCATTTTGAAGTTAAGAGCAAAAGCCCTTCTTGTTCCTGAACCCCAGTTCTTTGAAATGTTAACGTAACACCTAACTTTTGGATTTTGACTAATTGCTCTGACTTTTCTTGATCTTTTTAATATTATCAAGTGCCATATTCTCAATGCCTGGATACAGAGGAAGGCAAGCTTCATTTACTGTCAGATCGGAACATTTACACAGCATCTACATCACATAGTCTTTGCATCTGCAGGAAAATTTCTTGAAGAGGACAGTGCATTAGGCATAAGAATTATCTTAATATGATATTCTCCCAGTACTAATGTTTCAGAGAGAGCACAAAAAAGAAGTGAGGTAACAGACCAGCACTTTGCTCTGGAGAACCCTGACAGCTGATACAGTGTCATCTTCAAAGATGCCTCAGACCAAATACTTTATGAGGATATAACTGTCAAATAGATATTAACATTACTACAATGGAACAGAAATAATAATGAATTTAAATATCAGTAAAGTGCGTCTAAAGTACAGTCAGAGCTGTAGATGGCAGTGCCATATTCTATATCAGAGAACATTTGACGAAATGCAGAAAAGGACTCTGATTTGTCAAGAAATAAACTTAGTTTATTTATTCACATCTTGTTTGTATAAAATGTCTTAGTTCCTACTGTGGAAAAAAGATGAAGCCTCCAAAAATTGAGAAGATTTCAAGTCCAGTGAAGAGAACTAAAGAATACATCTGATACAACTGAAAATAAGTTAATTTTTTTTATATAAGGGACTGTATAGGTTTCAGAGGACATTTTATGTTTTAGGAAAAGATATCTCTGTGTATTTCTAGAACAAGGTTATTTGCTGAACCAAAGTATCAATCTAGAGTGATTATATATACTACATGTTACAATTTCACTGGATAGACTACAGGGGAAGAGCCTACATGAAAAAAAAAAAAAATGTGGTTGTTAATACTTCACTATGGTTAGAAACTGCTCCATGCTCAAGGTGCCTGCCAAACATTTTCTATATATCTTAGAATCCAAAAAGCTGTGAGTATAAATGGATCCTTGCAACAAGCCATCAGAAAAGTATTATAACTAAATACTTTTTCATGCCTGTTTTACATAGCTGAACATGGTGTAATGTAAGTGGAGTTACTCCCAATCACAGAATCACAGAATTGTCTAGGTTGGAAAAGACCTTGAAGAACATCAATGTCAGCCTAAGCCAGGGATCAATCTGTTTTTATAATTTTAAAGAGAAAATTTTTTTTTCACTTTTAAATGTCATAATGTCATGACTGACACTATACTAGTATAATGCTCAATGTTATTAAACAAACAAATAATAAATCCCACTCTGCTGCTTTCTTTTTCTTGTTTGTTTGTTTTTGTTTTTTTTTTTTAATCGGTGCCATACCATTTTTGGCTTTAAAAACCCTCCTTGTATACAAGAAAATCAGGACTTTTGTAGTACTGACTAAGCAGTACTATCTGAATACTTGATTCATAGTGCCTGGGTTTTAACTCCACAATAGGACTGTGCCAAAGAAGCCAGTCAAGCAGATAAAAAGAGATAACTGAAAGTTTAGTGTGAATGATCTTGTTTTATGAATGCAGTGTTTTTCATACATCATAGCTTATTGCAGTTGCATTCCCTAGAGGATACCACATGATTCAGAGTTAAAAGCTCTAATGTACATTTGATCAATTTTAGTTTGTCACTTGGAGGAAAAGCTGTCAAACTGCCATTAAACTAAGTTTCTCTTTATTCTAAAGTACAAAAAAGTAACACTTCAAATAATGGGAGTATCAGGCAAAGTGAACTTATACTGTAATAGGGAGTGATGTAAGTAAAGCACCCCAGAGTACAGGTAATTGCAATGGGACAAAATAACAAATACAGATGAATTCTGTCTTTCAGAAAAGCATTCATTTAGGTAGACAATAAAAAAGACCCTGCAGCAGCAACAATGAAAACAAATCATTTTCTTAACACATTCCTAAAGGTTTTATAAACTAATTTAGAGTTCTGCAAATTATTCTCCATGCTTTGGTGCTTCTTCTTTGCCTGATAGTCACAGTGCTGCAGGGCCTGAGGAAGAGGAGGGTGCAGGAAGGGACAGGGTGGGTCATAGATGAAGGAGTGATAAAATATATCTGACAGCAACATAAATATTAAAGGGAGATGGGACACCTGGGATTTCAGTTGTCCCACTTTCAAGACAAATTTTGTTCCATATTTCAGTCTTCCTTACTGGTGCATTCTTGGATATTATAGTCAATTTATATTTAAAAAGCAAAATATCCAATTTTTAACAGGGTTCTGAGGGCACTCCTAGGCTTGGCTGTCCCTGCCTGGTTCCTCGAGGGTTTCCCCACCTCCCCACAGCTCAGGACCCCATGTAAGCCCCTGCCCCAGAGACACTTCAGCAGGGTCAGTCTGCAGTTTCCCACAGCTCTGCCCAACCACAGGCCCTGCAGACCCATGGGCTCATCCCAGCCCAGCCTTGGCCCATCCCCATCGCCAGGGATGTGCCCGATGCCCTGCACTGGGGTTGCCCTGGTGTCCCCCAGCTGCCCTGATCCTGACTGGGGTGGTGGGATGGGTGCTGCTGGTGAGGCCCTGCCCTGCTGGCTCCCAGGGTTGGAGGAGCCCCCAGTGCTCCTGGCACCCCAATCCCAGTGAGCCGCCAGCCCTTGCTGAGCTCTGACAGTTCTCGTGGCAGGATATCATGTTTTTTCTACATCTGAAATACAGCTAATTTTCAGTAAGTCCTGATTTTATATAAAACTGGTTACCTTAGATGTTATTAACTGACTAGGTGCTTTGTGAATTATAAATTTGTTAAAATCTAGCCTAGCCTGACCTTGGTTTGAAAGGTGAAACTGAGGAGAGTTTCCCAGTGTATAAAGTGGTTGGCCCATGGTGGGACATGGTCAGAGACAGCTCAGGTGTCTGACCAAAGATCAGTCTGGGCAGGGAAGGCAGCCCATTGCCCAGGTTTGAGTGAGCAGCAGGGGTTTTCGATAGCAAGGGAGTGGGCTACAACCATGGCCCCCTGTAAGAAGCTCCCCTGGCTCCAAGTCAGATCTGCCTTTGCACCAAGGCTGAGCCAATTAGCTGCATCTCTGAGGTAACGTATTTAAGAAGGGGAATCTGGAAGGAGGAGTTGGAGTTGTGAGGAGGAGTTGTGAGGGGAACATCTGTGTGAACACCGAGGTCAGTAGAAGAAAGGAGGAGAAGGGGGGGAGGTGCACTGGAGCAGAGACTCCCTTATACCCCATGGTGAGATTGCAGGGCTGCCCCCTCCTGCCACCCATGGGGGTCACCCGTGGAGCAGATACTGGTGTGTGGCCTGGGGGGGGCCCCACGCTGACCCAGGTGGCTGCACCCAAAGAAGGCCAGGGCCCTGTGGGAAGAAGGCCCCGCTGTTGTAATTCGGTGCTGCGAGGATTGCAACACACAGGGGTGACCCACACACCCATGGGAGGGACTCAAGTCTGAGATCGTTTGTGGAGGGCTGTCTCCTGTGAGAGAGGGACCACACTGGGATGGGGGAGAAATTCCAGAAGTTCCCCCACCCTGAGGAGGAAGACACAACAGGACTAACTGCACCCCCCATGCCCTGCCCCCTGCACTGTTTGGGGGGAGGTGGTAGAAATATCAGGAGCAAAGATGAGCCTGGGAAGAAGGAAAGGGTGGGGGAAGTTGTTTTCAGGATGTAGTGATGCTTTTCATAGTCTTACTCTGTTATGTGGTGTTGTTGTTGGTGTTTGTATTAAATTTATGTTCTTTTTTTCTTCCCCTAACAAGTCTGGTTTTTGCCTGTGCCTTAAAGGATGACATCATCCTTCCCTGTCCTTATCTAAATTTCCTGGGCCCTTTGCTTCCTCCTTTTCAGTGCTGGGGGATGAAGGAGGGATTGAGCAGCATCTTTGCTTATTTTTGCCTTCTCAACACTGGGGGTGAAGGGGGGGGAATAAGCGGCTGTGTGGTGCTCACTGAGCACTGCGTGGTGCCCTCCGAGCTCAAACCTTGACACCCATCCAGCAGGTTCATCCCCTGGACAGTTCTATGGAGGCAAACTTGTCTGTCCTTCAAGTTACATACAAGCTGGAGACATGTGGACCAGGAAAGTGGATAATAAGTCCCAAGTGGGTGGGAAACTGAGTGGGCTGTCATGCTCAAAGGGTAATGACCAGCAATACAAAGTCCAGCTGATGGCCAGTGACTAGCAGTGTTCCTCAGGGGTCAATAGTGGAGCCAGTTCTGCTTCATGTCTTTTTTAATGGCATGGGTGATGGGATGGAGGGTCAGCAAATTTGGGGATGTTACCAGATTGCAGGACAGGGTTCCTATTCAGAGGGACCTGGACAAGCTGGAAAAAGTAGACTGACTTGAGCCTTAGGAAATTTAGCAACACAAAGTTCTACACCTGGGATCCCATGCAGCAAAGCAGCCCAGCTAGAAAGCAACTTTACAACAAAGGACCAGGTGCTTCTGACTGACAACAAATTAAACGTGATCAGCAGGGTACTCTTGTAACAACAGAAAAAAAGCCAGTCATGTCCTAGGGTGTATTAGTAAGACTGGAGACCAAAGGGTGAAGGAAGTGATTCTTCCCCTTTAACTGGTACTTGAGAGACTGCATCTGGAGTACTGTGTCTAGTTTTGTGTCCTCAGTACAAGAAAAATTTTGACAATCTGGAGCAACCCCAGAAGAATGGTAAAAAAATGGTTGGGTAGCTGGAACACGACATAAAGCACAGGGTGAGAGAACTGAGTTTATTCTTCCTGAAAAGGCAGAGATTCAGGGCAGATCTCATGGTGGTCTACAACCATGAGAAGGAGATAAATTCTCTCAGAAGTGAACAGTGGAAGGGCAAGAGACGATGGACACAAACTGCAATATGGGAAATTCTGACTTGATGTAAGGAAAAAACCCCACTGTGATAGTGGTCAAACACAAGTTGCCTGGAGAGGTTACAAAATTTCCTCCCATGAAGATTTTTAAAACCCAACTGGACACTGCCCTGAGTAATCTGATCTAACTGGGCCTGCTCTGTGTAGGGAGGTTACATGAGATGACAAGAGGTCCTTTCCATCTTGCATGCTTTCATGGTTTCATGATTGATCTTAGTTTACCACCTGCACTGATGGGAAGCAGAGACCTCTGAGATAATGTAGGGCTTGGTAGGTTTACTTCTAGTGCATCAACAGAAATACCAATGATTCATTCATTATGTGTCTCAGCCGCGGAGGCGAGCAGCTCCAGTGCTGGCATGACCTGCAGTGGAGCACAGGGGAGTTTCCTCAATTGGGAAACCTCAGGGGAGCCAAGAGAGCCCCATGAGCCTGCCAGTCATGCCACAGCAGCTGACGGGACTGCAGTGGGGCCAGAAGCAATGGCACCCAAGCCCCTCCCACAGGTATAAAAGAAACCCTGGGGAGCACGAGTGACCATGAGTGCTGTGAACAAGGCCTTCAGGAAGGGCACGATAGCAAGACCAGGGAGCAATGGTATCCACTCAGCAGAAAGCCATGGTCTCTCCAAACTCTGCACCAGTCACAACTGTAGCAGCTGCCCAGACAGGGCTGTGGTGGGAACACACTGCTGCCCTGGTGCCAGGCTGCAGGGTGGGCCCTGATCTTAGGCCAGGATGGGCTGGCAGCAGTGAGAGCACGTGTAGGAGGTGAACCCAGGGAGAGGAGCTCCTCCACTTAGTGACAGAGATCCAGGAGGAGGCAAGAAGGTTGAGGAGTATCAGGGAGTATGAGAGAGAGATGAACTACTGGAATTGCACCCTACCTTCCCTGGGACAGGCCCAACAGACAGACAGGACGCATGATATGGAGGATTCCCTATCCTCTCTCTGCCTGACTGAATATGGTGACTTAAGGGACAGGGGGCAATGGCACCAAATTCCTGCCCAGTGCAGCAGGTGCGTCTCCTCTGTGACAGCCCCACCTTCCCAGGTGCCCTTTCATAATAGTTATGTGGCTCTGCAAGTGGAACTGGACAGTAACAAGGATGATGGTTCATCTAGCTTGGAGGTGTCACTGAGTTTAAGTCAACCTCTGCCCTGCTTCAAAACTGCTTCCATAAAGAAAAAAAGACAGGTCATTGTCATAGGAGACTGTCTCCTGAGGGGAAAAGAATACCAATATGCAGACCAGACCCACTTCTTAGGGAAGTCTTCTGTTTCCCTGGGGACAGGGTTAAAGATGTGAAGAGAAAGCTTCCTACCCTGGTAGGCCCTCAGATGATTATCCATTACTGATTTTTCGGGTAAGCAGTGATGAGGTTGCAACAAGGATAAGGGCAATCAAGAGAGATTTCAGGGCTTTGGCATGACTAGTTAAGGGATCAAGAGCAAAAGTAATGTTCTCCTCTATCCTTGCAGCTGCAGGGAATGTTGAGGGAAGAAACAGGAAAAGCCACCAGATCAGCATCTGGCTCAGAGCCTGGTGTCACTGGCAGAATTTTGGATTTTTTTATCATGGGTCAGTCTACACACCACCAGACCTGTTGACAACAGGATACACCTGTCTCAAAGGGAGAAAAGGATCTTTGTGCAGGAGTTAGCCAGGCTCATTGAAAGAGTTTCAGACTAGATTTGAGGGGGGAAGGGTGGCATGCCAATGTTTGAGGGACACTGTGCTCATAAAGCCTTTATTCTGCCATTTCAGTGGAGATAGGGGGTGAAGATCCATGCAGCAGCAAAGACACAGGGGGATGTGTTAGAAACCACAGAAAAACCTGAGAACAGTCACATAGGAATTAGGGCTTCTTCCCCAAAAACAGCCCAACTGAAGTGCATCTACACCAATGCACACAGCATGGGCAGCAGACAGGAGGAGCTGGAAGCCATTGTGCAGTGGGAAAACTATGATATAGTTGCCATCACGGAAACATGGTGGAATGACTTGCACACCTGGAGTGTTGTGATGGATGGCTATAAACTCTTCAGAAGGGACAGGCAGGGAAGGAGAGGTGGTGTGGAGCCCTGTATGTTAGGGAATGTTTTGAACATTTGGAGCTTGATGATGGTGATGGTAGGATTGCGTATTTGTGGGTAAGAATCAGGGGGAGGGCCAACAAGGCAGGTATCATGGTGGGAGTCTGTTACAGACTATCCAACCAGGAGGAAGAGGCAATGAAATATTCTGTAAGCAGCTGGGAGAAGTCTCAAAATTGCTAATCCTTGTTTTCATGGAGGACTTCAATTTACCAAATGTCTGCTCTAAATACAATGCAGCAGAGAGGAAACAGTCTAGGAGGTTCCTGGAATGTGTGGAAGATAACTTCCTGACACAGCTGTTGAATGAGCCAACTAGGAAAGGTGCCGTGCTGGACCTGTTGTTTGTGAACAGAGAAGGACTTCTGGGTAATGTGATGGTTGGAGGCCATCTTGGATGATGAAATGAGAGATTTTTTGATTCTTGGAGAAGTAAGCAGAACTGCTACCTTGGACTTCTACAGGGCAGACTTTGGCCTGTTTAGGAGACTGGTTGACAGAGACCCTTGGGAAGCAGTCCTGAAAGGCAAAGGGGCCAGGAAGGCTGGATATTCTTCCAGAAGGAAATCTTAAAGGTGCAGCAGCAGGCCATCCCTATGTGCCAAAAGACAAGACAGTGGGGAAGAAGACTGGACTGGATCAACAAAGAGTTTTGTCTGGAACTGAAGAGAAAAAGAGAGTTTATGACCTTTCAAAGAAGGGGCAGGAAACTCAGGACAACTACAAGGATGTTGTGAGGTTATGCAGGGAGAAAATTAGAAGAGCCAAAGCCCAACTAGAACTTAATTTGTCTACTGCTGTAAAACACAATAAAAAATGTTTCTATAAATACCTTAGCCACGAAAGGAGGACTAAGGAGAATCTCCATCCTTTATTGGATGCGGGTAGAAACATAGTGACAAAGGATGGGGAAAGAGCTGAGGTACTTAATGTCTTCTTTGCCTCAGTCTTTAATAGTCAGACCAGTTGTTCCCTGGGTACTCAGCCCCCTGAGATAGAAGACAGTGACAGGGAGCAGAATGAAGCCCCCATAATCCAAGGGAAAATGGTTAGTGATCTGCTACATCACGTCAACACACACAAGCTTGTGGGGCTGGATGGGATACATGCAAGGGTACTGAGGAAGCTGTCAGAAGTGCTCACCAAACCACTTTCAATAATTTATCAGCAGTCCTGACTAGCTGGGGAGGTCTCAGTTAACTGAAGGTTAGCAAATGTGACATCCATCTACAAGAAGGGGGACATGACCACTCTCTACATCTACCTGAAAAGAGGTTTAGCAAGGTGGGTGTTGGTTTCTTCTTCCAAGTAACAAGCAATAGGACAAGAGGGAATGGCCTCAAGTTGCACCAGGGGAGGTTTAGATTAGATATTAGGAAAATTTTCTTCACTAAGGGTTGTCAAGCATTGGAGCCGGCTGCCCAGTGAAGTGGTGAAGTCACCATGCCTGGAGGTGTTTAAAAGATGTGTGGATGTGGTGCTTAGGGACATGGTTTAGTGGTGGACTTTGCAGTGTTAAGTTAATGGTTGGACTGATGATCTTAAAGGTCTTTTTCAACCTAAATGATTCTATGATTATGTGATTCAATGGGTTACAGCCAGCTCAATGTCACATCATTGCTCTTGGGCTTTAAGGAGATAAAGAAGAGATAACGAGATAAAGAAGTCATTATCCCAGTCTACTCAACGCTTTTCAGGGCACACCTGGAATACTGCGTTCAGTTTTGGTCCCTGCTATATAAAAAAAGAAGTGGACAGGCTGGAGAGGGCTGAGAGAAGGGCCACAAAGATGGTCAAGGAATGGGGAAGCCTGTCAGATGAGGAAAGGTGGAGAGAATTGGGTTTGTTCAGCTTTGAGAAAAGAAATGCTCCAGTATTTAAAGGAAGGCTACAAAGAAGATGGAGACTCCTTTTTAACCAGGAGTCACATGGAAAAGACAAGGGGCAATGGATACAAGTTATTCCTGGGGAGATTCCGACTGGACACAGAGGAAAGTTTTTCACAACGAGAACAATCAGCCGGTGGAATAATCTCCCCAGGCAAGTGATGGATTCCACAACATTGGACACTTTGAAGATTCAGCTGAACAGGGTGCTGAGCCATCTTGTTTAGACCGTGCTTTTGCCAGAAAGGTTGGACTAGATGATCACAGAATCAGAATCACAGAGTCATCGAGGTCATTATACTGACAATTTCCCCCCAAAAAACCATTGATTTAATAATTCATTATATTGCATATCGACAATAATATACTTTCTGTGAAGGCCCAGTTGGGAAAAACTTCCATTTCGCTAGTTTGAGGTTATAACTATACTAAACACACACTTTTGAAGGAATGGAATGGTCCCATAGGGCATGATCCAACTTCTTTTCCACACAAAGGAACACATGTGCTTGACCATTCTCAGTAGAAACTTTGAGAAACTTGTTTAGCCTGGACAGTAAATTTTTTAATAGGTGTTAAAACATTTTCTAAAGGAGTATTGAATCTTAAGTTATCTTTTTTGCCTCATAGATGAAACAAAAAATAATAAAATAAAATAGAACAAAAATAAATAAAACAAAACAAAATAAAATAAAACAAAATAAAATATAAAACAAAATTAAGTTAAATTATATTAAATTAAATTAAATTAAATTAAATTAAATTTTTGTATTTCCAGCTCTACAAGCATTACAACTATTCAGTTATACACTGACCTTCACTATCAACTGAAGGACTAAATGATGCCCTGGGGCTGAATAGAAAGTTGAATTACTGAGATATTAGCTATTTGTAGTGCTGCAGTGAATGGATCCCATGCCTGCTCCCCTCCCCCCCTTTTTTTTAACCCTGCACAAACTTTAGAAAAGTGCCAAGATTTTCTACTTTAAGAATAAAAAGTAATGTTGTGACTATAAATCTCGAGCTGGTGAGCTGGTGCACTTTTCTTTATTGATCCTAGAATACTGTTCCAGACTTTGGAGCCCTAGCAAAAACATAAGACTTTCTTTTAAACTAATTTTAGTACATTTTTAGTACATTTAATACTTTTTACCTGCTCAAAATTTTGATGCTATAGAATTTTACTTAGGAAAGCTTTTGCTTTCTGAGGGTGGCGCAAAAATATTTCCCTATGGAAAGAAATCATAAGGAAAGAGATTAAATTTGAATATCATGCTACTGTAGATCAACAATTAGCTACTTCTGTATTTATAAAAGAATAGGTGTGCAGTGATTTGTATGTGCACATTCTCTTCATGTTGATGGAGTTGGTTTAAGGAATGGGATGATGTTGACCATCTTCAATTATTTAGTAATATTTTTGGCAACTGCATCTGTAACCTTCCTAAGAAAATAAATAGCAAATTGTCTTTTCAGAGAAAAGAGCAAATATATTTCCAGGAGAGATGGCATTTCTTTGCACAGAAATCATTCTGTTAACTGAACCATAAGCTGGATCCCAGTATTCATTTCTGTGCAGTCAATGATTGAATAGTTTCAAGTTGATTTCAAGAATATTATTACCTGATAAATACAAGAATATAAAACTTCATTTTGTTTTGATATGTTAGAGAAAATTACAGAAACTCAGCTACAACTTTTTTGTTTCTCCAGTGATCCTTATGAATTATGAGTACCTGGTGTCTAGAAATACTGGGGCAGTTATAAAGGACATGTACCCAAACAGCGAGGCAGTGAACCCTATAGACAGGAAAACAAACCTGCTGCAGAGATCCATTTTTAACATGGGCCTTTCTTCTCACATTCTTCATTTCATTCCATTGAGGTTGAAAATAATTTGACTGCTTCAGTAGACAATGAAGAGATGTCAACATTATTTGCAGAAAACATCTAGGGACTTTGTTCTGTTCTAGGTCTAGGGAATTTTCTGCACTGAGAGTTAGAAAAGTTGGTTTTGTGCACTATAACAGCTAAACTACACTTGACTTGACTGAATGGTAGAAGAAGTAGTGCAAGATATTATCTCAACCCTACTCAACAAAGAATAAGTCCTCAAAAGTGAATTGCTTAGTGATGCTACTCAGCTAATTCAGATCAGGTTTTTCTTTCCTGGAAAATAACAGCTGAAGTTCCTCTTTTGCCATCTATTTGCATCAAAATTTTAAAGTGTTGCATAACTGCTGAGGGCACAGTAAATTATCTTGTATAGTAATTGTACTTTTCCTTGCAGATTTCTATTAAGCTACCAAAGAAACACTGGGATCAATCAGCCCCCTCTAACTGGTGTGCTGTAGGCATTTGCTGAATTAATTTGTTTGAGGGAGAACCCAGATTTTATTTGTTTTTAAATGTCCAGTTTGGACTGAAAAACATCTAGTTAAGGGGAACCTCCTACATCCTTCATTGGGTGATACTTGGATTGATTACCCTACCTGTATGTATGTATCCTATTTTTTTTATATAATATGTCTAGATTTTTTTTTTCCACCTGTAGGTATTTGTTGGTTCTTAGGCATTTGTCAGTCTGATTAAATAGACCTCTTTTATCAATTTCCTGGTTTTCATGCAGCTACTAATATATCTCTTGGTCTTCTTTTTATCAAGCTAAACAGCTTTGAGTTCCTGGAGAGAATTACTATTTGGGTTATTTCGCAATACTTAAATCATTCCATACATCTTCTCTGTATCCTTCAATTTATCAACATTGTTTCGGGACTGTGGACACCAGAACAAATTACATCACTAGGCAATTCATTTGCATTGCTACCAAGAACAAAGGGAATATGATCTTTCTGATCCAATATAAGATTTTATTATATTTATGCAGCAGCAGAATGCATTGCTGCTTTTGAAATAGGAGCTTATGTTCAGCTGATTACCCATTATACACTTCTAATCCTTTTCATGTTTTTTCCATTTTTACAATCTTTGTGGCATCTACAAATAACATTAATAATGATTTTTTGTTTTCTTCCAAAGCACTGATAAAAATGTTGCGTAGAATATAGCCAAGATGTAAGCCTTGCAGAACCCAGTAGAATATTCACTCTCTAAGAAGATTCCCATTTATAGTTGCATCTTGAAACCTATCAGTCAATCAAGTTTTAATCTACTTAATGTCTACAACGCTCATCTGCTGTTGGCTGAGCCTCATTTTCAGTAACTCATATCTGCAGAAAAGCTCAGAAATTACTTCAATGATGAACAGTTCTATTAACTTTACGTCCTTATACTGTTTTTCAGGTTTACAGCAACCTCTTATAAAACTTTGGGATAACTACTGTTATTGAAAACACTGTTATTAAATCAGTATACTCATGAAAAAGAAACAAATTGGTTTGTCAATGTCTATTTTCTAGAGCAGTATGATGAACAGTGGCAGTTTTATTATTAATACCATTCTGTACTAGTAATTGTATTATTACTCTTGGGTCATTCTGACAGTGCTTTGAATACATAGCTCATGCCAATTACGTATCTGAACTCCTAGCAAACAATAGTCAAACAATAGATCTCAGAATTTACCACATTGTCCTAATACTTATGGAAATTCAACATAAATTATAGAAGAATCTCACATAAATTTTAAAATTCTAGGAATTAAACTATATGGATCTACTGATGTACTTTAGGAATTTCTGTTCAATACTATACTGCTTCCTGTTCAAATGGAAAGTAGCGTATTTTGAAAACATTTATTGTATTACAAAAATAATTTATTGTTTCCCAAAACACAATACTTATTGGAAGAAAACACTTATTGGACCATTTCACTTGGTTATTTTTATTAGTTCTACCACTTTATCCTGTAAAATCCAGTCCTATTTTTAGGATTATTTAAATTCTTCATACACAAAAAACCCTATTATTCTGTAGTCGGCTGCCAAGTTATTTCTCCTTTTCCTTTTTTTTGCCTTATAATTTTCTACAGTTTGAAGCACCTAATCTTTATGGTTTATGAGACTTTTTTCTGTTCTTTCATTTCTTAATTTTCTTTTGTACTATTATATTTATATGCATACTTTTACCTTCCTTCTAGACCATGTCACTGGGTTATTTTACCTAATATGGTCATCTTTCTCTGAAGGATCATAGTTTTCTTTAGCTGGTCTTAGAGAGTTTCCAATTTTCATTTGCATTTTTTGGTTTGATACTTCTCAGTTGATTCAACTCAGAATTGTCTTCTGCTTCCCAAAATTCCAGAATTGAATATCACTTTCACTTTTCAACACTTTCAGGTGGTGTAGTTTTATCACTTCAAAACATTAGTAAGATCAATGTTTTCCACACTTTTCTGAAAGTGGCAGAATCATAACTGGACAGTTAAGAGTGGATGTTCAAAACAAGATCATTATTGGCCCTAAAAGTTAACACAGGAAAACTATATCAGATTTGTGAGGAAGAAATACACTTTCATTATGCGTCCCTTCAAAATCTAGTTCATCCATAGTTCTAGTTCTGATTGATAGTATTGGTTCGATAGGAAACCATGAATAGAAATCCTACTGTGAACCACAAAGGCAGCTTCTGTAGGTTCTGGAAGTTAGCGATCAGTTAATGTAGAATGTGCTTAGAGAGATTTCCATGTATGTGAACTTTTTATGAGTTAGTGAAACATGAAACTACTTTACTTTGGGTCATTCATAGCTGCAAAAATGTTTTGCCTGTGGCTTCAGTGGAGAGCTTTCTGGAGTGATTTTTCACTCACCTCACATTTTCATTTAGTTTTGTAAACTCTTGATATCTCCTAAGGAGCTTTGGTATTTATTCCATACAGTTAATACTGAACAAGCTAATACATTATGGATAATCTATTTCTACACTTTGTTTTATTAGCTCCTGAAGTCTCATTCCAACCTGGCATAGCCTACTAGAGTCATTTCCGAAACTGTCAAGAGTTTTGGTGATGTGGTAAGACCTTAGTAGCTGGTAATCAATGAGCATCCAGGACCTAAATTGTCTTAGCCACATGGCAGATTTTATCGAGTGGATTATCAGACTTGCCAAATATTTAAAGGAAGGTTCCTTTCTTCCTTGGGTTGAGGTTTTCACTAAGAAAAATAACTTTGCACTAGCAAAGTTCAAATGCTTTGAACTACAGTTCACGTATGTATACGTGTGCTGGGGAGATACTTGCTTTTACTTAGAAGTATCTTTTAATATTTTTGAAATGGTAAACTAGGGAATCAATCACCAAAAAATGACAGTTACTTTGACCATTTAAGACATGTTAACTGTCTACAAATAAGGGCCCCAATCCCCATGGTGTTATGCTATATAACTCTAGCAGCCAAGTAAGCTATCCCAATTTTGTATCAGCATTTGGAGAGGAAGCAAAGACAAAAGCTTACATTTTCCACAATTCTGAAAAAATATGAAGTAATTTATGAAGCAAAAATAAAATGGGAAAATGGGCTGTCACTGGTGTGAGAAGGCAAACACGTAATGATGACTGAAGATGAGAAAATGTCAGATACCATGAGGGGCGACCTTATTGCTCTCTAGAGCTCCCTAAGGAGGGGAAATGGAGAGGGAGGTGCTGATCTCTTCTCCCTGGTACCCAGTTCGAAGCTGCACCACGGGAAGTTTAGACTGGACATTAGATTTTCTTTACCAAGAGGGTGGTCAAATACTGGAACAGGCTGTCATAGAGAGGTTATTGATGCCCCAAACCTGACAATGTTTAAGAGGCATTTGGACAATGACCTTAATGACATGCTTTAAGTTTTGGTCAGGCCTGAATTGGTCAGGCAGTTGGGCTAAATGATCGTTGTAGGTTCCTTCAACTGAAACAATCTAGTTCTATTCTATTCTATTCTATTCTATTCTATTCTATTCTATTCTATTCTATTCTATTCTATTCTATTCTATTCTATTCTATTCTTCTATCATTTTGTTTGCAGGAATTTGAGAGTATTTACTATTTAAACATTTAAATACTTACTATTTAAACATTTTTCTGTTTAAATAATAAATACCTAGGTTGAAAAGTGATTTTGCTTTTAAAATAACTCAATTCAGCAACAAAGCCAGTCATCTGTTTTCCATTTACAGATGCTTAATGATTAACTCTACATTACATTATAAATTCTGTCAGAATAGAGGCCAAATAGGTCCATGTGATAACACTGTTGTTAGGAAAAGTTCAGTGGTGCAGTGGTGGTACTGTCATTTGTTAGAGCATTTTAGAGACACAGAAAACTCTTTCAAATATTCAGAAGTCCCAATCCAAAGACCACATACGGGTATATCAGAATAATATGAAACTGATGCAGTCAGTGATTTATAGTTGTTTGCTGTCTGCAAAAATGACCTTGTTAAAAAGAAGTGAAGTAATTAAATGAGACTGTTATGTTTTCAGTTGAATCTAAATATCAAAGCTGACTCTAAAAATTTATAAACATTTTTAGAAAACAGATGGTCTACTTCTGTGAATAAGGCTTTGAAGAACAAAGTTGGGGAAAGAATTAAGACTTTTCCACTGATCTTACTATTTAGTAAAGCTTTGAAAAGTTGTGAACACTTGTTCCAGTATTTTGGGGACTGCTATCATAACAAATGTTATTTTGGTTTACTTTCACTATTTTTTATCTTATCTTTTATACATTTTTGGGCCTCCAAATACAATACTTTCACATAATTAAGAAGCATTAAACCAGCATTGAAACAGTTAAATTAACAGGAGTAAAACCAACTGCTAAATATAGGAAGAAAATCTTAGGTTACCCATGAGAATACACAGAAAAAACTTTAGAGAAATATTTTCAGTTCTTCTTCCATCTATTGTATCTCGGAGGGGAGAAAAGCCATGTAAAACAGTTGCCTTTAAAACCTGCATGACATATCCAGAGAAAAAAAAAGAATAAAAATCTTTTTCTTTTACATACCTATGCATTTCCTATTACTGTTTATGGAAGCGAACAGATTTAGCAGCCTGAGTACATACCTTATGTATTTATGAGGAAATTGAAGGAGACCTGTTTGTTTCTTTGGCATTTGCTGAGGTCATAGATTTGTGTACTAGCCTCTAATCTAAAGAAGTATTTTTCTTTCCACATGCAAAGGAACCTCAAAACCTTGGTGGTCACTTAGCAGAAGTCAAGGACCAACCTGAACCTGATAAGGGACTAAAGGCATGAGTAATACCATGGCAGCCCTGGACAGGCAGCAGCTAGGACACTGATGGCATGGCTATTAATGGACAAGAGCACAGGCAAGGAGTTGATTTGGATGAAAGGCATCAGAGTTCTGACACATGCAGATGCCTTCACACAGCACTGCCAATGCTGTTAATACAAAAATCATCTGTGGGGAACAACAGGGAGAATGACCTCTTCTGAAGGACGCTAAATAGCCATGGCTGTTGCATGCAAAGACTTGGTATAGATAGCAGAGTGCTTGAAAAGCAGCACTGCTAAGCTGCATGTCCTCAGCCAAGCCACAAAACAGTGATCACATTAGTGGATCTTTTTTATCATAGGCTTGACAATGCTGAACTTGCCTTCTACAGAGGTTTGCCATGGCCATTTGCTTTAATGCGAAAGCTACTTGCTCTGGGACAAGGTTCAGGGCTTGGGTGTGAGCAACTGCCTTTTAAGTACACATTTCCAGCACTATTCACACCTGAAGTCATGGCCTGTTCCTGAATCTCTGTAGGGCAGAGCAGTTTCTGGTGCTGATAATGCACATGCAGATTGGGTTTGAGAAAGTGAAAATAACTGTTGCCTTCAGCAATGTAACTGTATTCTCCTGTTACTAACAGACAAATTGATACACCTCTAAACCACCTGTTAGAGCTGAGTTTACTGTGGTGATGCCATCATGGTCTTATCACTGGAAGTGGAGTTTGTTCTGGAGAATCCCTGAGGCCTCCATAGAAGCTCATACACCTACTCGTACTTCAGAGTTCACTAATTTGCTTGGCTTTACGTGCTAGTGCAGTGACATCAGTGCAGAAGCTGAAGGCTGTTAGTAGGCAGGACATTTATATAGGGTATCTGGGTGGTGTGCGCTGTGGGTATGAAGTTGTTAGATTGGGATGACCTCACTGAGACAGTCCTCAGGAGCATACTAAGAGCACAGGAGCCACAATGCTCAGTTGAAATTTGCAGCCTGAATCTATTCTTTTGTGTACATCTTTGTCCACTTCACACTGCTTGCCTGCATTTACCTTTCTTAATCCAGTGTTATTGTCAGATTGCTGAGAATTGCAATTTCACATCCATTTCCAGTGGTGAGGGATGGGATTTTCTAGGAGTAGTTTTAGTCAGAACAAGAATTTTGTACCCTGATTAGCTGTATGCCAATGACAGATATAAACCTATCCCTAAGGGACTAAGATGAGACACGCTATCAATTTCTGAGTTTCACAATGATTGACTGCAGCCCCAATTAGGCTGAGACATTCAGTTGTATTTTGTGTACACCCTTCAAGGGCAGCTTGAAAAATCTTGTACTCTTAATTCTACTGAGTATATGGTTTTAAAAGTTTTAAAATTGAATTGTAAATTTAATTTCTTTAATGCAGTACTATCCTTCTGTCACAGAAAGGCAAATATTTTTCAGAATGAGTTTATGTAGGGGGTTAAATCTACCTCAGACATTTAATTTTGAAGTGACCTTGTTTATGCTGGGTGGAAAGAAACATTTATTATGTGTTTGTTAACCTAGAGCTCCGTGCTCAGCATTAGAGCAGTTTGGGCCTCTGCCGCCAAGGATTAATATAGTTTTGATTTGAAGTCAGTGAAAATCTTACAATGTTTTTGGTGGTATTTCATTAATAAATTCTGTATAAAATTTGATCTATTAAAGAAAGGAGCCTCATTCCACAGAAAATATGCTGATTTTTCTCATACTTGTGTTTTGGTAACCTAAATATTGTAGAAATCCTCTCATAACTTGGAAAACAATGCCGGAGTGACACTGAAAATACTGTGTTTAAATAAACACACAAGAAGCAATAAAACTTTTTCAAGGACAGTGCTGAGTTGTTTGAGCATCAGATGTGAATGTGATTAATGCTTTCTGAAATAACTTTGCATAACGCACACAACTGAGGACACATGTATCTTTGGTTTTTATCTTTCATCTTTATCAATGTAACTAAGTATTTTCTTTCAAATTTCTATTTATGACCTATGGGACATATTTTATGGTGCCATTTAATATCATTGGTGTGGCCACTATTGCAGTTTGATTTTAATAAGTTTTAAACAGGCATTGCCAGTCTGAAGGTTAGCTCTAAGGGCTATGATTTAGAGTTATCAGATTTACTCTGTATTATATCATGAAAGGAAAACAAGACATGGCCTCAAACCATGACATTTAGATGGAGACTTCAGAAACTCAAAGACTGGATCTTGGCAGTCTGATGTGGGGTTTTAATTTTGCCTGGTTTAACAAAAAGGTCATTTTGTAAAATTTAAATCTGAATTCACAGCCCTATTTTAAGTTACCCACAACTTCTAGACAGTTGTTCAGATTCAGGATTTTAGTAAAAAATGTATCATGGGTTGAAATATGTTCTTACTTTCAGTTCTCAAATAATTTCACAGAATCACAGAATCATCTAGGTTGGAAAAGACCTTGAAGATCACCTAGTCCAACCATTAACCTAACACTGACAGTTCTCAACTACACCATATCTTTAAGAGTTATGTCAACCCTAAATTTCATAGTCCAGGGACATTTTTGGGGGATAATTAAAGAAAGTTTTAATTATGGTAAAGTCAAAACTGCAGTTGTTCACATGGAGTATTTGCTTCCCAAGTTGAAAGAGAGGAAGGAGATTGACTTCTACAAGTGAAAGGCAAGCATCAGCATAAATTGCATTGGTTCAAATCCTGTGATTTAAGAGAAGTCAAAAAATGAGATGTAAAGAAACGTAAATTAACTACATGTTATTTCTTAAATTGAAACTTTCCTCTCAGCTTTAGTTGTAGATCCCTGCACTTAATAAGCTGTTTCCTTGCTCTGTTGTGGAAGAGTTAGTGTTGATAATCTACAACATTATGATCTGTATTTATGACCTCATAAAGACAAACTAACCACGTATTAGCACTGCTTCTGATTGCATTTCTTTAAACTGAGTGTATGGAGGAATTAATCCTGATGAGTGCACACACTGTAGTCAAATGGCATTATTAAATTTGCCATTGATTGAAAGAGTAAAGAGAATTTCTGATCAACTCCTTGTAGCTTCTTTTAACTGTCTGTTGGTACTTGAATTCTGGCATTTATCAGTTCTTCAAACAACCTTTCTTGCTTACCCATCTGACCACTTTACCTGACTGATTTTGAAGAGTTAATGATGTCTGTCAGATTTTAGAGATCTGTATATCTAAGAAACAAAAAATATGATTATTTGATGGGACATTGATGAGCTAGTTTGTATATGATTTAATTGTCTCCTTCTTGACTAACTCAGTCATCAAATTATATTGTATGTTACATGCAAAAATTCATTCTGTAATTGTCTTCCTGCAGTTTCAGGCTCTAGAGTCTACAACATCAGATGCTGTAACAATATTCTTCCCATAGTGTTGATAAACAAGCCAGATAGCTCATAATGAGGTATCAATCAATCCCTGATGCCTATAGTTAAAATTTTCTGTTCCTGGTGCCAGAGTTATGTGCAGAGATAGCCATCACTGACTTCTTATTGCTAGCTGTGGTGTCTGACACATCAGTAGCAACAAGCTATAGATTCATACAGAATGAGGCAAAATGGTTGTACTAAAGGACATTTGCCCCCTCTGGAGCTTTAGTCTTCAACAGACGTCTTCCAAGCAATACATGAAATATTCATTTGTACTTGAGTTGTCATTTGTCTATGTCCCCTTATATTTTGCTGTTCCTGAAGCACTGACTACAGTGCTCTGTATTTTATCTCTTTGTATTTTGTCTAATAAAATCACTGTATTTTGAGTTAAAAGATTATCTTCTCTAGCTCTTTCCTTCAGGAAGTTGATTTGTGGAGATTAGAAACTCATTAAGCATTCACACTCCATGATGATGAGTGTAGCCTACACAATCAAACAGTCAGATTATTGGAAATGTGTATAAGGTGCAACATAAAACATATTTAGATAGCAATTGAGTGTAAATATTTCATAGCAGAAATCAGATGCCAAGTCGGAATGCTTCCATGCAAAGAAGTGACTGCATTTTTCAAATTAATGTCTCTTTAGCAGAACATAAACAATTTAAAAATAAAATCAACTTAATGCAGTACTCCCATGTAATTCTCAGTTTACATATCTATGCAAATTTACCCTGTTACTAAATCAGATTATGCACTTCACAGACAACAAAAATGCATATATTTAGAAACTTGGCATACTAATTATATTAGACTTCAAATTATCTCAGGCTAACAAAAGTAAGCCTGTTTGGTTTTTTTTTTTTTCCTTTCATAATGTGAAATAACATTTTCTAAGGAGGTCCCATGGAGGACCCAGAAAAGATCATATCCCAATCAAATTATAGTTACCCTAAACTAGTTTCTTTTTATTCTGCATTGAGACAATACTTATACTTGTAAACCAACGGGCATTACAAATATATATTATGCCTTGACCTAATGTAATGTGATGGATATATGTATGTTTATACAAACACATATATGTACACCTGTACACATATGTGCATGTGTATACATATGTGTATATATACGTATGAGTGAATGTCTTTAAATGCACCCTTGCATATCAAAGCAATCTGAAGTCATACTGCAACTCTCAACATGACTTCTGTTAAAAAGATACCCAATTTCAGTTAATTCAGTTTACTATACACATGCTCATACCTGTTTCTGAAGGAGCCAAACTAGTGTCTACCCACAGGAGCCTAAGATATGTAAGTCTATACCATATGTAAACTCAGATGAAAATGTGATTGAATTCTCTAATCTAAAACATAGATATTTTTATTGGTATTGTAATTTAGATAATTTGTGAGGAATAACCATTCTGCTATCAATTTACCCAGTAAAAGTACATAGGAGGTCTAGTTTTATATACGCTATATATAGAGGGAAGAATTAACATTAAGAATAGTATTAATAATTATATTATCATTGTTTGATATCCAACCATTCTTTCACATCACCCTTGCCTAACCTGTAATGCACAGAATGGTTTAAACTGCTACTTCATTGCACAGCCAGTTTGTCCTGTCTTTGGCTCCCACCCTTCATTCTCATTATTGGTTGATTCTCTGCCAAACCCATCATCTCAGTTGAAACATTTCTGTTCTTGAATTGTACCTATCTTCATTTTGATAACATCTTTCCATTTATTTTTGGTGTCCTTTCAAACATCTCACCTTCATTATCCTTCCCTGTTGACTGCACTTCCTCCTTTAGTGATGTTGGATTCCCCCCCGCCCCAATGTATTCCCGATATATTCCCATACTTGTAATAAACCCAACCTTCAAAAGCCATTCCTCTCAAAATATCCCTGGCAGCTTTTTTCTGGTGCTTTCACCAGGGTCCTGGTGCTAGGAATATGAAGAACCTGCTGTGGAGAGAGACCACACTGGTGAATAAACTATTCTGTGAGATGCTCCAGCAGGATAGACCTAAACTGGTGTCATCAGTGCTTTGAGAGTACTTGCACAGGAAACCAGACTTCTCTTTACTACCTCAAGCAAAAGTAACACATTTCCTAAATACAGATGACAAATCTCTCTATAACAATATTTTGTAGCTGTCAAACTGGTAAAATCTTTAGGTCAGAATTTTCCAAAAACGCATGTATACTTTAGTTCAAGATTTTTCATCTAATACGTGCTTCTGCTTCTGGATTTGTGTATGTAAATCCATTTGGTTGGGTGAATTTTCTGTATATTGGTATGATCAGCTGCACCTGAAGGTGTTAGTTCTTGAGCTATTAATCATGTGCAAAACGTTCAAGTCTGAGAATTTTTTGGTATTGCCACTGAATAAGTTCCTTTACATTTCAATTTGATATTAAATTAGTGTGATTTTTTTCAGAATTGGTGTTCTCAATTATTTTATTTATAACAATGATATTTCCACTACTGCATAAATATGTTATCTCATGGGTCACTGCAAATACACTATAGTTTCAGCATGCATGAACACAATACAATTTTACAGTAAAAGCCCATAAATTAATGTACCCATACATCTGAAAATCCTGCTGTTCTAAGCAGGAACTTTTCAGAATTTAGTTCCATTTCAGGTGCATTTCTTAGGAAAATATATTTTTAAAAGCCACTTTACCTATAATTAAAATGTAAAATGAGAGACCGATCTGGATTTTTCTTTCTTTTTTTTTGGCCCTGGTTTTATGCCCACTTACATTTTTAATACATAAGAGCAATACATGAGCACAGCTTGAAAGATACTGATCAGTGTGTACTATGAAACACTGAAAATCCCAATGGAAATGGGACATGACTAGATCAGAAATTTTCTTTTCCATCTTTTCCCAAATCTAGTGTAATTCAAAAAAGAACAAAACCTGTATATATACTACCTTAGAGATTTTGCATCCATTTCTTAAATCTCTTCAGATTCAAAGTATATCTCTGCACAGTTTAAGCCTGACTACAGTGACTGCTGCGCATGTTGCTGTGTGAGAGGACAGCAATGATAAATCACTTCTTGCAAAGTGAGTCACGCTCAGACAACGGACACAGCAAGAGTCCAAACAGTGATCAAAAGGCAGCATGGTTCAGTATAATACTGCTCAGCAATTCCAGGCTGTGTTGAGCAGTTTAGAAATGATAATGAGAGACACAGAGAGTGCCAAAGACTCTCTTTACTCCCACTCCACAACATAATATGCTTCTGGTTACACAGGACTACATAGTCCAATCACGAAATACTTAAATGTTAGATCTTGGTAATTATATAAAAAGACCATACCCTATTAAAAAAAGAAAAGGACACTTTTTTGGTTTGGGTTTTTTTTTCCAGTAGTCAACAATGAACAGGAAAATGTGATATCACTCACCACAGCTGAATCCAGCTTGACATTGTAAAATATCACCTCTATGTCAGATCTCTGAAGCTACACTAGCCAGGTTGTTTGCTTTATTGAGCAGCCTAGAATAGTCCTAATATTTTTATAAAATAAGCTGAAATTGAAGGAGTGTAGTAATTATATTAGCTAGTTAATAAGCCAGTTAGATATTGATTTATGGCTCTTAGAAAGAAATACGTTTTAAGTTGTACTCTAGTATGTACGAAGAGCTGTGAAGACTGCCAACCACTTCAAGAAACAGAGATAAAGAGGTTGTTTTCTCTTATGAGATATATTTGAAGGTTTCTTTTGCTAAAATTTTCTGCACTGCTACCACTGATTTAGGGCTACTTCCGATAACAACAATAAGGGTGGTTATACGGCCAAGATTTTAGGAGGTACTCTCATCCTTTCAGCACCAAGCAGATTAACAGAAGTGTGCATCAGGCTGTAGTTGATAGGAAGTCATCCACGACACACCCTTGCTTGCAGAACTATTTTTGCTGTAAGAATGAATGAATACTACTGAAGTTTTGAAGATATTCGTATCACTGACAGCTAAGCACTGAACTTAACCATGTAGGTTAGCTAGCTAGTTTTCCCTGACTCCCTTAAAAATCAATGGAAAGTGGGTCACCTCTTCTAAAGGGTCACCATAGGGGTCTTCTGTGTTAGACCTCTCCTTACAATTTTTCTCTGGATGAACCTACTTCCCTGCACTGACTTATAAGAGCAGGCAGAAGACTAAAGAGCTGAATTAGGCTACTGAAGATAAGTATTTGCCGAAACCATTTTGGGTAGATGAGACCTGAGGACAGACCTGGGCTGTGTTTCATGAGAACTGTCTTTTTAGCCACTTGACAAAAACAGACTTTTGTAGGCTTATTTTGTATGGTGTGACAGTACTAGCATCAGTAGAAGTTTATTTTATGTCAATAGTGTGGCTTTACGTGTTAGAAAGACTAAATTCAAATGCTAGCTCTGAAACATATTTGATGTTTGTGGGAACTTTACTTAATGAGGAAAGAAATTAAATACTTAGGGATTTCACATTTTACTTTTTAATGTAATTCAATAGAATCTATGGTAATAATTGTCCCATATTACATTATTATTAGTGATAGACAAGAACTATTTTTGTTGCTGCAGAATTAATAGCAACTTGTGTTGCTAGTCTTCACTAGATCATTCTAATGTTTAAAGTTTTATGGCTGCAGAAATATTCCATGAAAATCCAAGTTCAGCATCAGGTGGTCCCCAAGATATTTGCTTTCTGTTTCATTGTTCCAACAAATCAATGGAACAAAGATTGCTCCTTCTTAAGGCCATGAGAGCTGGACCATCTCTAATCAGTACTATCAAATTCAGTGATCACTGAATCATTTTCTGTAAATACAGATACTTCTAGTGGAACTGTTTAATTTCAGTGAAGCTTCTACTTTGCACATACTTGGTAAGCAGGAGCATTTTCTGATCATATATTAAATACAGTCCTTTTTTGTTTTCATTACTTTACATAGGTAGCTCAATAAACAGATAAAAACTTAAATAAATATATAACAATGAACCAACAGAGGAAAAACAAAATCATAAAAGGATGTTGTCTTGCTGTTTTCAAAGCAGCAAAATCATTCATCTACTTCAACTTCTGTAAGGTCTTTGACACTATCACACACAACATCCTTGTCTCTAAATTGGAGAGATACAGGTTTAATGAATGGACTGTCAGATGGATAAGGAATTGGCTAGATGGCCACATTCAACAAAATGCAGCCAATGACTCAATGTCCAAACAGAGATCAGTAACAAGTGGTGTCCCTCAGAGGTCTGTACTGGGACCAGTACTCTTTGTTATCTTTATTAATGACATAGACAGTGGGACTGAGTAACAAGTTTGCAGATGACATCAAGCTGAGTGATGCAGTTGATTCTCTAGAACGAAGGTATGCCATCCAGAGGGACCTTGACAGTCTTGAGAAGCTGGACAATGTGAACATCATGAAATTCAACAAGGCCCAGTTCAAGGTCCCAGACCTATGTCAGGGCAATCCCTAGTATCAATATAGACTGAGGGATGAACGGATTGAGAACAATTCTGTAAAGAAGGACTTGGGCATAGTGGTAGATGAAAAATTGGACATGAGCCAACAATATGCACTTGTGGTCTATAAAGCCAATCAGATCCTGGGCTGCATAGAAAGAAGCATGGCCAGCAGGTTTGAGGGAAGTGATTCTCCCCCTCTACTCTGCTGTCATGAGACCTCACCTGGAGTACTGCACCCGGTTCAGAGTCCCACAGTACAAGCAAGACATGGACCTGTTGGAGCAGGTCCAGAGGAGACCATGAAAATGGTCAGAGGGCTGGAACATCTCTTCTATGAAGAAAAGCTGAGAGAGCTGTTGTTGTCCAGCCTGGAGAAGAGAAGGCCCCAGGGGGACCTTATTGCAGCCTTTCAGTATATAAAGAGGACTTATAAGAAAGATGAAAAGAGACTTTTTACCAAGGCCTGTAGTGACAGGACAAGAAACGTGTTTAAACTGGAAGAGGGTAGGTTTGGACTGGACATAAGGTAGAAAATTTTTATGGTGATGGTGGTGAAACACTGGAACAAGTTGCCCAGAGAAGATGTGGGTGCCCCATATTTGGAAAAGTTTAAGTCAGGTTGGACGGGTCTCTGAGCAACCTAATCTAGTGAAAGATGTCCCTGCCCTTGTCAGGTTAGAACTAGATCATCCTTAAAGGTCCCTTCTAACACAAATCAGTCTATGATTTTATGATATTGTTCTCTATCTTAACAAAGTTACATTTGCATACCTGATTTGGGGTCCTGAACTGAGTACTATGACATAAGATACGGTGCTTGGAATTATAACAGATAGTTCAATGAAAGTGAAGTGTTCAGTTGCAGTTAAAAAGAGTTAATTAAACATTAAAAATTTTATGGAAGAGGTAGAGATTAAACCATAAATGTCTATCTATCCATTCACCCATTCATCCATAAATCCATCCATCCATCCATCTTTATATTTGTAGCTATATATATGCTTGTATTTAATATATATGAATACAGATACAAAATTAATATATATGTATAGAGATACATATGTACAGATAATATATATGTATATGTCTGTATATATGTATACATGTATACAAGTGTACAAATAGATATATATACAGATAATATATATGTATGCAGATACAAATACCTTTCCATGGTACACCTATATCTTGACTATATCAGCAGTTTGGGTTCTTCCAACTCAGAAAGGATACTAGACTTAGAAAACGTAGGAAAAAAAACTGACAGAGATGATCAAAAGTAGCTATTTGACAAGGATATGAGGCAAACCGAATCTTTATCCTGGAGAAAAGAGAGAGCTGAAGTGGATACTATAAAAGTCTCTACTGTCATGAGTGTCAAAGTGTAATATCTAGGGCATGAGTGCAGTTTAACATTAGCTACCCTAAGCTAGAAGTAAACTACAAAGCAAACCTGTGTATTATAGTTGTGTTTCCATTTTTAGTAGGAACATTTGCCACAAAATGATAGGTATGGATTAATGTTAACGTAACATAACATAGTTTAGAATGTTATAATGTAATGTAACCAAAGGAAAAAAAAAATAATTTGGAGTAAGAGGACCTTGAATTATTCTTTGTTTTTAGTTTGCCTCAAGTTCAGTTTTACTGAATTTGTCATTATCTTTTCCCAGACTCTGCTTCTACTTATTTTATTTCCTGTTACCTGCCCTGAAAACTTCAGAACAATGATTTAGACCCATGTCAGCTAGAACACTTCCTTTACAAGCAGCAGAAATATCCTGTACGTTATTCTTTATGGTTGGAATGATCATACTACACTCCTTTTCTATATTTTCAATACCTGATTCAGATATGAATCATTTAAAAATAAAACCAATAATGAAATATCTGTATGTTATACCATATATTGACATGATGCTTTCCTCAGTTGATGCTGAGCAAGTTAAATGTTTATTTTGAAAACTACTTCACAGTGAAAAACAGAAATGGATATTTTAGCATGAAGACATTTCATTGGGTCTACTAGATTGTTTTGGAACTCTAGGAATGTGTGTGTTTGTGTGTGCAGTCATTCATAATACAGATGAAGGATAAAATATTTTAACATGGTATTACCTTCACTATTGTCTGAAATGAAATAGAATTCTCAAATGCAGCCTTTCATATTAATGTGAAATAGGTTTTTTTCTTCCCTCATAAACACGATGCCATGTCTATAATTCTGTTTGTTGATTATTAGGGCTGAGAAAAGATGTCCCCCAATAGCCTCAGATTTTGCGTTTTGTGTCTTTCCCTTCCTTTCCCAACAAATTTTTTTTTAGAAAAGTGTACTCAACCCTGTTGATATGTTGATTTATTATTAGCTTTTCTCCACAAACCTCCAGATTTTCTTTGTGAAAATTTTCCAATACCAGAATACAAAGTCTCTTGTAAGACTGCTCTCTCATGATTCTTCTATTTAGTTTCCTATACTTTTCTTAAAGGAGTCTCTCCTGAATTTATGACTTAGAAGGTATTTACCACAACCACAAATGAGGAAAGATAGGTATCTTCATAAATCTCTCAGTAAGAACCCTGAAATCTCTATGAACTCGAGAAAGCTTGCTCTTCACAAGACAAATGTGTTTTATAAATTTCTCCTTTATATTAACATTTGCAGAGATTTATCCCTTAAGAATACTTTGATCCTGAACTGCTTTCAAATTTTATGACATTGACTATGAGTATTTTACATAAATTTTTGAAATTGCTTTAACTGGGACATATTCCATGTCAGTGCAATAATAATATGATGTTATTTATAATTATAAATATAATATCAAGCATATTTCTCATTTATATGTGCTAATTACTCAAATTATAATATTAATTATAGTAAAAATAAGCAGTAGCAACATGCTAACAGTTGATTTTAGGAACTGAAATCTTGTTGTAGACTACTGAACCTCAAAAAATAAAATGAAATGTTATTGTCTGAGATTATTAATAGACAAGGGTAACAATTTGATGTCAATGTAACATTCTTGGAGTGTGGTCAGTGTCATATATTCATGACTGAAGTGAATTGTTAATGTAATTAGCAAACAGATAAAAGCATTTGGAAAGAAGAAAAAGAATGTTGCATATCTGCAGGGTTTGGGTTTTTTTCTTTCTGGCACTAATTTGCATTTCAGAAAATTTTCCAAAGAGGCCATATCTCTGCAGCCAATAAAAAACCTGTCTTGTTATAGATTTCTCACTCCCTAAATGATCTATAGGTTTCTGTTTCATTATAAATTTCTGGAAAAAAAAATCCTGAAATTGCCTGGTGCTTTTAAACAGTTTTCCACCCAGAACATAGAACTTCCCTTAAGCTGATTGATCAGTCTGGTCATGTACAGTATGCTAGGCATTATGCATTTTACGTTGACATCTTTAGTAACAAATTCAGCAATCACTGACCAATGTTTAGTCAGAACAATTGTTTTTTTCTGTTTTGCTTTGTTTTTAATTTTGATGGACATGCATATAATCTAATTTTGTGCTCTTGCCAAATATCCTACTGTACAGCCTGTCTCCAAACACCACATTTCTCCCAGTTATGTTATTTCATTTCTACAGAAGTTACGTAATAGTAAACACTGAATAAGGAAAAACAAACTGTGAAACGTGTTCATCAGTGAACTCTGTCCATCTTCAGCCCTAAATATGTCATGAATCCTGTAAGGAAAAGTGATAATGAGTGGCCATGTTATTAAAGATAAAGCACTTCAAGTTAGAATTGAGTCTGTATAAACTGTAATCCTACTTCATCCTGCCTTGTGTTTAACTTTTCAACTTAAATAATCGCTGCACTTCAGTGCGTTTGTATTTATGTACATGTGTGAGTACCTTAAGAGTGAATAAGATCGTAGAACTGGTTTACTGTATGCGATAACCCAATTTACTAATTCTCTTTTTGGGATAAAAACTAAAAAAAAAAAAAAAAAAAAAAAAAAAAAGGGGCAAAATCTCTGTATTGCAACACATAATGAATTTTTATTATGTGACAAATAAATCAACTGACAATCAAAAAACCCATTGATAGGCCTATGATAGGCCCATACATAGGCCTATTTATAGCTGAGAAGTCACAGTTCTTGTACTGGATTTGCAGCACAGCTGCAAGTTCATAGCAGTATGTATCTTTTCAGAGACAGCTACCCACTTCCATAAGTATATATATATGGATAGATGTAAATTACATATGCAGTACATACATATGTAGTATGGTATGTAAAACAGTATCACTTAAGAAAGTGTCACTGAGTGTATACATGCAAGAATCTGAAAGAGTCAAGCTTGTACCCCATTACAGCTTTGTGACGAGGAATTTCAGGCAAGAGTTCATTTCAAAGATAACTCAAGCATAAATATTCATGTGCAGTAACGAGTGTTTGAGTGTAGATAAGTAAATATGTACACTCAAACTTTTAGTCCAGTACCCTCTGATACTACTCAGGAAAAATTCCATAACTAGCTGTCAAGAAGTTATTCTGGCAGATATTCAGCCAGTTATTTTACTTTGAAAACTTTACTGAGAAACATACTTTCTCTTCCTTCATTGTTGAAACATAAATAAACAGGATTGACAAGTCATAGTTTTATTTTAGTCTGTGGGGATGATATCTGATAGATTTTGATTGCACTTTAAGTCTGACTGGGATACTGTTCTAAGCTGGTGACATCTCATACGTGATGGGTAGAAGAAGAATGTCCAGAAGAATGAAAATTCTCCTGTCTGTATCTTCTCCAGTTTGGTACTTCAGGTGGTCTAGAGAAACATTCAAGAATAGATACTCGGTCAACCCAGACACAGGTGCTGCATTCCTGAAAATAGGTACTTGTCATTGAAAAGGTTCAATGCTGAAACTTAAGATTTTTTTTAAGGGGAATTTTATATTAGATGGACAAGGAATTGAATTTCAGGCTTTCTCATGTAAATATTGCTTGGTAGAGACGCAGCCTCCTCTTTCCTTCTCTTCTTCTTGTGCAGTGCCATTTTGTTTCTTGCCTGCAAAGCAGCTGAGATTCAGCACACAAGGTGAAGAGAGACTAGGAGATGGTTGGAAGTGGAAGAGAGATTTGAGTATCCTGAAAGTAAGACAGGAGTTGAACAAAGCACTCCCATCCTGTGTCTGACTGCTTTAATGAAAGCCTCTGCCTGAACTTTGTACAAGACTGTTCCTGTGTGTCAGGCATGCATCAGTTAATGCCTTATGACTAGATGTGTTTGCTTGTGCTCAGGCACTGAAGTTGGCTGCCCAGACAAATATCAGGCTGACAGGTAAATGCCTCATGAGTTTTAAGTGGGTCAGGGATAAAGCAACTTCAAATGACAGTGTTTTCCAGGTGGATTTTTTTTTGTACTTACGCATCATAATTTCATCCAAATTTTATTTTAGGCATCAAAGAAGGTGCCCTGAATCTCACTTCTCATTTGTCTTAAGGTATGTCCTTGTGTGTTTCTATACACCTGGCTATTCACTTGGGTTTGTCATCTCAGCTCCTGCTTCAGTGTAGTCTGGTTACAAATAAATCAAGGCACAAATTTCTTACCTTGTCAATGACATAGACTTTTTTTTTTTTTGTTCAGGACAACTTAATCTTAAATAAAGTTAAGGTGACATTTTATTCTTAATCATGCCATAACTCTCATAATTTAATTTAAAATATTTTATTGAATTAATTATTTGTATTAGCTTAGTTCAGTGGCTATATTCTTTATTCTGAGGGAAATACCGGCAGGCTGTGGGATCTACTATAGGCAAAGAAATGAGTGTCTGATACTGATAACAAGCCACAAACTCCTTTTTTTTTTCAAACATCACTTCATTTGCCAAAAGGGAAAAGAAGACCACCTCATGCCTACCCTTTGTCTCTCTGCTCTCCACATGAAAACAAAAGGTAAACAAAATGACTCCTACAGAAGGCTAAAATGGAAGGTTGCTAATTTTGATGCCAGACCTTTCTAAGTGACGCACATGCTGTCTGTGCTGAGCAAGCCCAGGGCACGTGGCTGCTCTCAGCTGGTGGCCAGGTCACAGCCCCCGCGGTACACTCAGCCACCTGTGTTACAATTACAGGGCTGGCATGTTGGAACAAGACATTGCAAGTTAAAAACACGACAGGGCTTGAACAAATTCCCCCTGGCATTAAGAAAGGGGGATAACTGCATCATGATGGACCACGGCTGATGCCTCTTTCATTTCCCCTAAGGGAAAGAAAACTGCAATTGCTTATCCTGTCTCCAGGGTCCCCTTGGGAAGCACTCTTGTTGCACACCATTTGCTGTTGTTGAGTTGTGTCTCCACTCACCAGTGGTTGTTGCAGCTGCCATGGAAACTGCAGCAAAGCCCTAAATTGTCACGCTTTGGCATTGAAATTATTTGTGTTTTGGAGTCCAGCTGACCCTACTGAGCTGTCTGCTGTCTTTCTTACTCTGATCCTAACTACCACTGTGGTTTTGATGTATGATGAGGAGAAAGTGGGAGTTGATTGCCAACTACAGGCAGAAAGGGGAGTTCACTTGGCCAGCTGATGGGTAAAAGCAAACAATGTTACGTGTTGACACTGAATGTCATATCTGGGTAGAAACTCTCTCTAAAAGTAGTCTTATAGTCCTGTGCTGACCGTGAATAAAGTATGTATTTTATCTGGATATCTGACTGCAATATGTGTGCCTGCTTCAACTGTGTCTTCCTCTCAAAGGATAAGACATAAATCAGAGGTTTGCAGATTCAGGAACAGACTATTTAAGAAGAGAGCACAAAGAAGTTCTTCAGAGAATACTCTTCAAGCTCATCAGGTAAACTGTAAAATCCTGGACAGTTGATGTAGAAAACTAGAAACTTTGAAGAAAATCTTTCCTTTATCTTTAGAAAAAGTAAAAGCAGATGGATTCAGTGTATGGGATTTGCATGTGTAAATCTGATGTCAGATGTCTGTCCTTGCCTACCCAGTGCCACCTGTAACTTCCTAGTAGAGGAGAAAAGAGAAAGAAGGGCATCAGGGATTCCTGGAGCAGAAGTGGGAAAATCCCAAAAGAGATTAAACATACACAGTCAGAAGGTTCTGTAAAAGTTCTTTGCTTCCTTAAAACCTATTAACAGTAAAGTACACATGGTGGCTCCTTCATCATGTGGATTTTTTCATTACTCATACAGTAAGGAAGAGCTAGGAGAACAGCTCAATGCCGTGTGAGTCATGCTGAAGAGAAAGACATGTCCTCACTGAATAGTCTGTAACACCTGATAATGTTCCATTATAATCATCCTTTGCTGTTCACCACTACAGTGACTCCCTCTCTCAGGTTTCTGTACACAGCAGGTGAGAGGGAATGGGAGAATGAGTCAGGCTGAAATCCAGAGGTGTCCACTGTTGCTTCCATGGAGATTTCTGTAACCTTGTTGAGTAACTTCTCTTACATGATCTATTAGTGTAGGTTCCTAGATGGACTGTGGTGCAACAGTAGTAAACCCAAGTCATCTATATGTTCCCCTTTATTACCCATATGTGGCTGGGATACTGTAGTCTTCAGATTTAATAATTTTCCTGTTGGAAACTTGTAAACCTAATTAATACTATTTCCCACTTCTTAGTGCAGTGCCAGAAACATGGCTAGAGACAGTGAGAGGAAAAGTGGATGGTAGTTGTTTGAATCATTTCCATAAAACAATTTGATTCCAGTTTCAGTTGTTAAATGAGTGCCAGACAGGTTTCCTGCAATACCTCTGCTTTCCTGTCAGGAACGTGTCTTCTGCTTTTGCTGGTCTTTGCTTAGGGTCGTAACTCCAGAGTCCTTTTCTGATCAGGCAGCAAGCATGCTGCCTCCAAGCTGTGGGCTTCAGGACTGTGATGCTACTGTTGGTAGCTCTGCTTGCTTTCATGTGGAGTTTGAAATTTGGGGATTTTTTTTCCTGAATTTAAATGGAGTCTAATTGATGTTTTGAGCGGTGAGCAAAACTGCCTTTCTCATGCCACATCCATATGCAATTATGTCCATTTCTCTTACTCTTTTTAATTTTTTTAAAACTTTTTTTTTTTTTTTTTAACATATGTTTTCTTCTTTTTATAGCTGTAATGATTCAGGCCTTCTCCTCAGTGAGCTTGTCCCACAGGCTCTGATTTTTCCCCTCAGTAGGCAGTACTGGGAAGGATCTAATTAAAGGCTTTTTAAGTCCTCCTAGGAACACTCCTTGCCTTCAGTGATTAAGATTGCCTCTATAAATTTACCCATTTAATACAGTTCTAGTTTTGATGATATGAACTTTGTTCCCAAGGCTTGAAAAGGTTTCTCAGCTTTTCTTTTTGTAGTAACTAACGCACTTGTAAAAAATATTCCAGTGTTTTAGAACTGTCTGTTAGGCTAGCCTCTTTTCTCTTTGAAAGTGAAGCAGTTAATCCTACCAGTAAAAGAAGGTTACAAGGTGTGCTGAAATCTATAAACAAACATGAGGCCTGTGCACAATTTCTTATTTCTAATTGCCAGCTATTGTGCATGTAACTTCCTTTTTTGTTTACAGTAGCCTTGCATATATGTGTTTTAGTGAAACATAGAACTTCCATGGGAATTACCTGGGAAACATAGTACATATTCTGTGAGGAAATAGTTATTAAAGAGTTTAGAACACTTGGAAATTCTCATACTCAGCACCATTAATACAAATAAATCATCTTGACTCAGAAACATCCTTAAGAAAATATTCTATTTCTTGTTATTCAGGAGATAGAAATTATATTCTTAGTTTTCCATAAAGAGTGCCTATAACATGCTAGCAGTCTAAAAATTTCCTGGGCATCAAGGACCCCAAACAGCCTGGTGTTTAGCTAGTGAGAGCTCGTTTAGGTGGTGATTACTGCTGAGTCTTACTGGAAGGTGATTCTGGTTATTTCTAATTGGGATATTAAAGGAGTGGAGAGTTTCTTTGCTGGAGGAAACTGTCACTGGTGAAGGAAGTTCAGTGGACAATGACATAAAAGCTGCAGCTGACTTAAGATGGAGCTGCTAACTGTCATTGTGCTCCAATCACTTGAATTCCAACAGCACTAGGTCTTTGACAAGACTCGAGTTTTATGATGGACATGCCTATGCCAATAGGAGTTAGAATGTGTGGTACACCTTTTATTCTGCTATCTCCATATTATTAATTTACTTTTCAAATATTCAAGAAAAGCACACAGTGGCAGTGACTATGCAAATAAAATGTGGGTCTTCAAAGGTGAACTACACACTAAAGCGTTACTATTATAATATCACCTATTTCACCTACTTCAATTTTATCTGTATTAACATTTTTTTTAACATATTGCAAAGTTTGGGGTGTTTTTTCTTACAAAAATATAAACTCTTTTGACTTGCTAATTTGAGAATTTCATTCAAAAAACTATTACCTTAAGTACTGTAGTGTTGTCCTGTTCATATATTTACATATACATTGGGTTTTCTTGATACCTTGTGCTTTAAATTTTGAATGTTCCTTAGGAGGCTTTGATATCTTTTTAGCATGAGTAACTTAGAAGTAGTTCACCTATAGATTTATTTAACTCAATCAGATTGAATCTACATTAAAGTAACTTAGTTTTTGGTTTTCACAATTTTCCTATTGTCATATGTTGATAGATTAGAAGACTAAGATGTAAATGGACTATGTTTCACATACAACTAAATTCAGTGTTGTTTAGCCACCAATGTGGAGATTAAATACCATGTTCAAAATTAATTGCACCAGAAGAGCAAAGGTGCAGCTGAGCCTGAAATGGGTGGAGGGACTTGGAAATAAGGATGCGAGCTAGCAAGGTAGAGGCAATAGACAAAAAGGAAAGAATTAATGGGAAGATTCCTTTCTTATACAGGCTGCATCTTTAAACTGTGTATAGTCTCTGTATGGTCTTTTGAGTTAAAGCTGTCCTAAGATTTTCAGAAACCCACAGTGCTGAGGGTGCAAATGCACAATACTGTGTATATTGAGAAAACTGAATTCTCTATACAGCAAGTCAGGATTCACTGCCCTTGCGGTGTTGGTATTCTCTGTGCTTGAATCATCAGTCTGAAATATTGAATTTCACACCTACAAGCACCAGTAATTGTCCTCAATGTTACCTTTCAAACTAGGCTCTGTGTAGCCGGTATGTAAGGTAGCAGAATTTCAAATAAAGGAGGATACGTTTTCCATCCTTTTGTTCCTCCTTGAAAAGAAATGTTGAGATAATGCTTTGTTAGCAAGAACCTTCCGGGAGGAGGGCATGTGGGACTAATGACTAGAGGATCCCTTTTGCTATGAGAACCTGCAATTTCATGGGCATAGATGGAGACTGGTTTTGAGAACGGACTTGAAGATATACACTCTTCAGTGATATAAGGTATTTACTATAGAGTTTTCTTTAAATTTATACATACTCAAAATTAGACGCTACTGTTGGTGGTGAAGTGCTTTGTAAACAGCTGTGTCTTCCTCTGTCTGAAACTGGAGAAGCCTTCTGCAAGGGTAAAAAGATATGGGAAGGTAGAAATATTAAGGCACTGTCCTTCTGTAAGAAAGACAGCCACAAAATCAGGTCAGTGGTGGAACCTGCTGTGTGCAGATACCTGTGATCTACTGCTCTTATGGGGAAAAGAGAGCTTTGGCTGCTGACTAGTAGCGAAATGAGGATAGGGCTGAACAGGTGATATTTAGTACAACAGTGCAAGGGGGATGTTAAAGCTGTTTGGGTGCAGAGGTAATACCCTTTCACTGTAAGATGAAAGACCATTGCTGTATTTAAATCACTTGGGAGGCTCAGCACAGATAATTCCACAACACATAACTTTCATATCCGTGCCAACAGAGACACATTTCTATGAAACAGGATCTCCTCCTCTCCTGGTCCTGGCCTTGGCTTGGAGTTTGTGTTCATGAGAAATGACGTTCGAGGTGTGATGATGGAGTTGAAATCTCATCTCTGCCACGGTAAGGATTTTCATTCTAGCTACAAGGAGAAGTACCTTGGTGTGTGTGTTTCTGTGGTGATCTTTACACTAACACCTACAGAACTGAAATAAATGGTTTGGACAGAAATTCATTACTTCTATGAATGGCATGGCAAAGGCTGTGTAGCTTAAAGTTATGAGATCATCCTTCGTAGAGATCTATCTGGATTATGACCCAGAGGTTGAGGTAAACACACTGGTGCTCAGCACTGCTCTGAAAATTCTCTATAGTGTCTTCAAACTATAACTGGGATTCATGGGCAGGGAAAAAGAGGGAAGGAAGCACATTATCTCAGAAGTACAATTCTATTTGCTGGAAAACCTGAAAAACAGAAAACAGAAAAACTGAGGCAAAGGCTATAACCCCACTGTCTAGAATACACGTTGCTGCGTATTCCCCAGGTAAATATTTTCCTTATAAGACACATAAAAGTGTAGTCTTAAGGAATGTCTACTTTAAGGGTGTCTATGGGAGAGAATAACCTTTCCCAGATATGTGTGGGAGCATAATACTGTTGCAGGGAAAGTAAGGAGGATGAACATGATTTTTGTTCTGCAATGTTGTATAGGCCTAAATCTTGAACTGACCTGCTGATAATATGTCAGTTACTGTTCTGATCGGATAAACCATCACGTTGCAGTTCAGAAATCTTGGCTTAGGTTCAGTAAAAACATTGTAGCTGAATCTTCTCATCTGCCCTTGCATGTCAGGTTCTTCTCTGAAAAGCAGCAAAGAGCTGTCACCAGCTCTGGACTGGTCAATTGCTCCTGTTCAGAAACCGAGTTGAAATACCATAAAAGCTGTCACTGAGGTCTTCCCAGGCTCTGTTCCAGGTAGAAGCTTTTATGTCTTGTTCCATCAGCCCACATTATGGTAGGAAAATCAAGTTATATTCCTCTCTTGTGGAGATGAAGAGAATGACAGTTCAGTTGCTCTGACTGCCAGCCAAATGGCTCAAATGACACATAAAACTTGAGAATATAAAAAGCTGTCCCTCTCCTAAGGTCACTTTTAATATTTAGAAAAGTAAGAATGCTTTTTACATTATTCTTTCAGTTGTTTTTTTTTTTTTTTTCTCTCCAAACTGTCAGTTGCAGACTATTTACTACTATTTTCTTGAAATTACCTCAGTAGAAATGGGAACAATTGTCTTTGCTATCAGATTTTGTGTATTACATTCCTCTTGTGTTACAAGTCTCACACGTGTATTATACAGCAAGCAGACCCACATTGTGGATCCCTACTCTTTGTATAGTGGATATTTTGGACCTTTCAACCTGAGTGTCTGCAGATGACAGCTGAAGGAAACTTAAGGCTACTAGTAAGTCCTATTCAATATTTTCCTATTTTCCTCATCTTATATGGCTGCAATAGTCGTGAAAGAAAGAGAGCCTTAGTACTGACACAATAGCATGTTAAATCAATATTACATTTCTAGATTGGTCAGGGTTGCTCAGTGAGAGTTTTGAGACTGACTTTGGATCCCAGGACAAGCTTGTTATGCAATAGCATTTTTTGAGACTGAAGAGGAGCATACATCTGGGTCTATTTTTCTCACTGAAACACACACAGTGCTAATTCACTGCTTCTTAATCCTTGGAGGCTCCATGGCACTTCCTTTGTCAGAGTCAATTTATATAGCACTTTGCAGTTTTAGTTAAGTAACTGGTGAACGACTGCGTATGTTTTAGATAAGGCAGAATTACAGAACATTAGACCCAGAGCTTATTTCTTGCATTGTTAAGAACAGAGTAGGAAACAAGGAAAAAGTTGAATTACTGGTTTGTGATAGAAAGTACCTGAGGAGCCCTTGGACATTACTTTCTTTAGAACTTCTGAACCCTTTGTATCCCTTTCTGGAGGAAAAGAAAGAGCTTGAGATGTGAGTAGAAGGGGATTTCACTTCAAAGTTGGACAATTAGACTTTTTGTTTGGCTTGAGCACAAAAGGTTTTGCTGTATGGTATTATCACAAGATGTTTTTGTCATGATTCCACTTTTAGAGTTCTCAGACTGCATTACTCTGCAGTGAGCTAGGAAGAAATCGGGAGAAAAAAAAATCACTTTCTTCCTTTTTCTTTCTTGTTTTTTCCTTCTCCTGCCCACTAAAATCTTCAACTGTCATTTGAAGTACAGATGATAATAGAAATGAAATTGTTCTTGGCCAGTCTGCTACTCAGCAATCCCTGTTTCTAGTTACACATGGGGTTTTTTTTAAACTGAATCCTTCTAGGAAAAAAACAACATTAAAGTAAGTGCTATACAAATAGTATATAAGCAAGTAATGCCTGCTCCTCAGCCATTGGGATTCTCTGCTGCTTCCAAACACCAGGGGGGAAAAATAGTCCACAGAAGTTGTACAGAGGTAAGGAAAATAAGAGATGGGGAGTGCCATCCATGTAAGAAGGGAACGGTAAAGAAAAGATTTAAGCTTGCTTGATTTAAAACAGTAATTGGAGTGTGCAATGCAAAAAAAAAAAAAAAAAAAAAGAAAAAAAGAAAACCACATATTATCTCCTTTTTTTGACAAGTAAAGATTTGTGAGGAAAAACAGTCAAAAAGATTTCTCTTTGCATCCTTTTATAACACAGTAACATGGAAACATTCACTGAAACTGACAGGCATTACATTTAAAAGGAACTGCTTCAACCCAGTGCATAATTAAACCATAAAACTCACTGTAATAACAGCATTACAAATACAGTTTTACAGAGCTGTGAATATTGTTATCTATATAAAATATTTTTGAAAGAGACTCTCTCTTTTTAAAAGAAAAATAAGTCATCATGCTTTGGGGCACAAGTCAAACTCTAATGAACAGGACAGAGCTCTCCTCCTACTAGTTATGTCAGATGACTTTATTCCTGGGTTTCTGCATTTTCTGCTCTTTCTGATATGGTGGTTCCAGTGCATTTTTGATCAGAACTCCATTAACTCTTCTGATGGCCACACTTCATTCTAGCAATGCAAGAAACGTCTAGGCAGAGCAGGGTACATTTACCTGTGGTCTTAAACAGTTCTAAATATTTGATGGGACCAGCAATCAATACAAACTTAGTATCTGTTATGGTGGCTCTCAAATAAACAAGCAAACACCAAAAATTAAAAATTTATTATCAACAGGTTCGAATGTCTGTGAGAGGAGAACAGAACAACTTCCTAGGGTTTAACAACAACCCAAAATGCTCTATCACTCACCTTAGAAGTGATGGCTCTCAACCTCAGGGACCTGCTCAGGGCAGCATCCCGACCCAAGGCACCTCAAGGAGTTTCCTTGGGCAGTATCCTGACCCAAGGGGAGAATCCTCAACCGACCCCAGCCTGCTGCTCCGGGGGATGAGCCCAAAATGGCTCCCCCAGGGGACTCCATTTATACCCAGGCCGAATCTGACCTGTAGTCAATGGCGGCTCCCATTGGCCAAAGGCCCCAACTACCGTGAAGCCCGGAGAGCAAAGGCCATCAGGAGCTACTGCACTTCAGCAGCCAAGAAGCCCTGTTTACATTGGGCGGGTGCACCTGCCACAGTATCTTACACTGAACACTTCAAAACTGTGTTGAATGGGAAAATTGTACAATAATGATTGAATGTCATTTATTATTTGCAATTTTCTAGTCTGTTTCTCTGGGCAGAAACAAAACAAAATCAAACCCTAATCAAAACCCAATGCAGAGACTAGAAGCAATCGCTCTTCTGTTGCATCCAACAGACTAGCTAAAGAAACAAATCATGACTTCTGAATTAGTGATGACCCACACCATTTGGTTCAAAGCGCACAGCAAAATGACACAGAGAAATAGCTGCTGTGACATAGAAACAAAAAAATGGTTGCTGTATGAACACCAGTGTGACATTGTGTGATCATAGGGATGCTGCTTCTAAACCTACATCATTCTTTTAGAGCAAACATACAGTGAACAAACTTGAGATGTCTTTTAACCATAGTATATGCCCAAAGAAATAAAAATTACATGCAGGGTCTCTGAGCCCTCTATTGTCTAGTATGACTGAGGCTGACATCAGGTAAAAAAGCTTTTCATGTTGTTTTCATCTTTGTCACTTCATGGAGGTGGAAGCTTTATTCACAAAAAGATTGAGAGACTCAGAAGCATGTATGTCCCAAACCAATCTAATCTAGTAAATATGGTGCTTTTTAGCAGAGAACTATCACCAGAGCTTCCACATGCATTTTTAAATGCAGACAATAGATCTTACTGTATCATATCTTGGAGTACCTCTTCTAAGTCCCATTTCAGTGAGAAAGACAACAACCCATGCCTTCTAGAAGGACCTGTGTCTCCACAGGACAAGTTTAAGGGCACTTAGAAAGTATTCAGGTAGTATGATGATACTTAAATAGATGAATATATCATATTATGGCCAGTAAAAATGGCAATGGAAATTTAAGTATTCAGAATGTAATTATTAGAGCTGGAATTTAACCAGCATATTAACTGAGTTAGTGCTCCTCTTTTATCAGAGTTCAGTGAGATTTCTGATTGTCTGAAGCAGTTCCTCATATTGAGGAGTTTACTTGCAGGTCAACAGTTGTACCTGTTCTTTCTTGAAGCCTGTATCCCCTTCTTACCTCCTTGATGTTACAGGATGGCACAGTGACAGCTTGGTGGGGAGGTATGTGGTATCTAACCTATTTCTGTTTTATCAGTAAAATACAATCTTTTTTGAATTTCAGTGGGTAGTTAGGTTTGCTCTGGAGATTTACCGAAGAAATGTGTTAATACAACTTGTGTAGGTGTTTGAAAAAATCTTCCAAAGAACAATCAGATATTCTCATTTATCTGGGGACTCCCACTTTTTTAAAGATGATAAAACTGCATTAACTACAGTTAGGAAGTTTAGTATGTGTAAGTTTCCACTTACCTAGGGAGTCTTTCCAATTGTGAACAAAAGACTATGTACAGCATAGCATATTAATATTAATAGGCCTCTGGCTCTATTTGAGTGGGTATTGCTCCACTTGTTATTTCCTATTCTGTTAATCCACACTCCATACATTTGCATTACACTTACTTCCATGCTGTCTCTCTTCACATAGTGAAGAATAGAATTACAACAACTCATAATGGGCTTGTGGAGCTGAGCATACAGGAGAGGACTTCTCTCCACCTCTTAAATAAAATCTTTCTTGCAAGACAGAAATTTACTCTTGGTGCCTTCAAGCACAGTGTGATTTCCTCTGACACCTAAACATCAGTACAGTTTAACTCAAAGATATTTTCTCTTATTTCTTGCCCAAAGACTTGAGAAATAAAATGAACTTAAGAAATGAATATGGAACATCTACAATTCCACCTGTAGGTTTTAGCTTCATCAGGTCTTTTATGGTTCATGCCCTGAGGAGCTTCAGACCACTAGGAACCAGATGCAATCAATTTGGAGTGACTGAATCTGTCAGCCACCTGGAGGTGAAGTGAGTTGAGTTGTGTTTCTCTTTGCAGCCTGTGTGTCTTGAAGGAGTGTACTACAAGGGTGCTGATATGCAGCAGCACTTGCAGTTCCCTCATGGGTCTCTTTCACGTGATCCAACATGTGAGTACTGCTCTATCAGTGAGGTGAATTTGGTATTTCTCCTGTTGAAATGGATGCAAGTAGAGAGGCTTGGCTTTGTTTTCATGTCTGTAGCTATGCAAACTACCCTGCTATTTAGATAACTTTTTTTGTTCTTTTGTTTCTTACTATTACCTGCATCCCTTCCTCAACTCTTTCTTCTTGATTAAGTTCCATCCCATAATAGAGGAGAATTATTCTTGCCTTCATCTGCCAAGCACCTGTTACCGCTGTTTTCAGATACCCTTTCAGACTCAAGCGTTTTCATCTTCAAAAAACTGTTCTCTGAATGGCTGCACTGTGCTTTTGCTCTGCAGAATTCACTGTTCCAGAGGCTGGGTACAGCGATGTGTAACATCATATAAATGTTGGAAATAGAAGTGCAGTTTATGAGACTAGATTTGAATTAAAATTGGAACTTGGGGGGGTATCCTTGTATTCAGTGAAAAATGACACCAACAGACATTGGGCTATATCTAGTTTTAACAACCAAAACCCCAACCAACCAAAAACACAAAAAAACCAACCAAACAAAAAACCCAAACAAACCAACTAAACAAAACAGTCATGTGGTGTAGTTATTGATATGGTATCTCTGAAACTTAGTATTATGTCTTAGATTAAAGAACTAGCCCTTGATGGGGGGGGGGGATGGGAATCAGTGGATACATATTAAAGTTCATGAACTGCAGCATACTTTCACCACCTGTCCTTTGAGCTATTTATTTCAGATTGGATGGTAGTGGTAAATGTCAAAAAAATTTGATAATGAACTTCAGTGATTTAAATCTTTGGTTTGATCTTGAGGGCGGAAAAAAAAGATCCTTTCTTATTCTCTTTTGCTCAAAGGAGAACTGCCTCTTAAAAGTCCAGGATGGTTTGTATGCTAGTTCCCCATCTTATTTGCCACTCAGCTGGGTACAAAACCTTTTTCTTTGATGCAGTGAAATGTAGAAATAAGCCTGACAACTGGCACTGCTCATCTGCGGAGTTAATGCTCATCTCCTGTTGTGCTGCTTCCAACATTCTCCCCACAGCATCTTTCTCTTCTATGTTTTATGCCAGTAGCTTGTGGTCTTTCAACATTTCCTCTTCTAAACCCTTTTTTGTCCTCAGCTGGAAGTTGGCCTTGTGAAATCTTCACCTGTGAGGAGAGGGGGTGGGAATCTAGATGTAAATTGTCTGGACTAATTCCAAATTATGGAATGTAAAGTATATCTACTTTTTTTTTTTTTTTTTCCTCTCTTAAACTCTACAAACTAATCTAATCTGAAAAAGTAACTGCTTTTTAGATTTTTTTGTTTCTAATGAGAAAAAGTTTATGTTCGTATAATTCTACAGTAGTTTCTAGCTGACTACATAGTATGTAGCTAGCTACATAGTATGACACCTTACAATGAAAAAGATATTGCTTAGTATATTTAGGGGTTGGTTGCTGGCCTCAGAAAAGAATTACCTGCTATTTTCCACCTCAAATGACCTCAGGCTTTGAAGGAACATGTAGAACTTGCATAAAAATTCTGTAGTGATGAACAATTTGAGTAAGGCAGCAAAATGTGGAAATAAACAGTGACTACTATACAAGAACAAGTATTTAAATATTGCCTCTGTAGTATAGCATCCCTTTTCTCTTGGTTACCTCTTCTTGCCTACAAGGTAGCGAGCAAGTGATGAGTGATTGCTGGTGGTAATGATGTTGTCATGCTTCAGTTAATCTTATTTCTTGCCCTTTTTCTACTTTTAGAACTTAATAAACTGAAGTCCCACCAGGGAATTTATATTCTGAAGCTTGTGAGCTCAAATATGTGGAGCATGTTCCCTATCCTGAATGATGAGAACTTTTTACCTCTCATTTTCCATGATTTAAACTCTGTTCTGTAGTCTTCCTCATCTCATCATTTAAAAAAAAAAAAAAAAAAAAAAAAAAGAAAGAGAGATGAACTTACATTCACTGAGAAGCCCCTTTTGTTAAATTTTCATAAATTTACATATCTTCAAAAGATATGCTGGCATTCAGTTCTGATTCTCCTCCAGGCTAAATTGTAGAGCTTAGGTCCAAACCGGACTCTTTTGAAATGGTAGTTTATCACCATGCAGACTTTACACTTTTACTGAAAGTGCTTCAGACCCACAGCTAATAAGATGTTTTATTAAATGCCTGTTTGGAATTCTGGGAGTCTGGTAGCACAATACATTATGATGCAAATACAGCTACTAATTTTCCTCCACACTCATGCTAGAATAGGTGATATAGAACCAGGTTTAATTGCTGAATGTAACTGACAGTCCTTTCTCGAAGTTAAAGAGAAAATTAATTGTAATTTGTTTCTTCTTGCTGTCTTCGCATATCCTCAGGATTGCAAACAGATAAAAGAAACTGTGCTATTGTGCACGTGCTTTTCTCTTCTGATTTAGCTACTGTCTAACTTTGTGTTGCTGCTTCTGGTCCCTGAGATATTGAGCATTCTTGAGATGATAAACAGATTTCTCAACCCTGTATTTCTCTTGAGTGAGTGGGTCTTTTGTTGTACTGCTGTAAAATTCGTTAAGTATCTGTGGGGGGGAAAGCAGCTTCATTTTTCTCTTGAAAGCAAGTCATTGGCTCATCTCTAAGAAGTGGGCTAGGAGGAATGCCGAGAAGCAGCAGAAGTGCACCAGACTTGATATGCTGCTAAACAGAAGCTATTAGCTGTGAATATGGAGAGATACATCTTTAGTGTTTCATCCCAGGAGAAGACTTTTGAAATAGAAGTTTTATCTGCATCATTATGTTTAACAGTCTTGGGTGAATTTATTTATTTTTTTTTTAATCCAACACTTCATCAATTGCTTCTTAATCCCATTTAATATTTTATACCTCAACAATATCTTATGTTTGCTGTTTAATCTGCCTACAGTTGTGCCTTTCACCAGAGAGCTAAAAACCATGGCTATAGAAACAATATTTATTTATTTATTAGTCTCAAATTATGTCTATTATGCAAACACAGGCTGTTAAGTATTCCAAGATTTGATTATGCCAGTGGGCAGCGTTGCTCTTCATGAAGTTATAGCAATCTCATCTTTCTTTTTTGATCTGTATGCTCTTTCAGGTTATGTTTAAGAATACCTTTCCATTTGCAGCTACACTGGCCAAGTGCTTTTCTTCATTCACAGGATAGCAACTGTCTAGTGGTCACTCAAAGTGACCTTGTGGAAGACTGTTTTATGACAGCAAGCTTAATTAACATTCACTATTTGCCTAAGCAGGAAGATTTGAACTTAACAGTAATTCATTATAAACACATCAGAATCTAATCTCTTAATGTCATTAAAGGTAAGGCAGATGGGAATCTGCCTTGTACATTAATTTTTATCCATATTCTTCCTACTAGTTACCTTGTCATCAAACAGAAAAGAAATTTAGTATTAGATGGGAAAACAGACTATGTGTTTAAATGGAGATCTGAGTTAAACAGCCTTACACAGGATATTTGATATACTAATAATAACCACCTGTGGGGGCTGTGCTGTTGAGCGTGGCTAGTAAGTTTTCATTGACTTCTGGGCAATGATGCAATGAAAGCTATTCTTGACTACCACCATAGAGAATACTTCTGAGAGAGGAGGTAAAATGTGAGGAAACAGCTGAGAGCTCTCCTCAGAGAGCCGGTGTCTGAGAGGGAGATGCAGAAATGTACTGTAGCAAAGGATGTATGAGTGTATGTGTTAAAAGCAATTGCTTGTCTTTTTTTAAGAGACTACTTCACGGTACAGCTCTGCTCCAGGCTTTTTAAATGAGCATCACTCTTGTGAAATTCATTATTTAGTTTCTTCAGTGGCTAGTGAAGATCCATTATTTTTCTGTATTTTTGCTAATGGGGTGGGGCAGGGCAGGGGGAGAGAAAAAGTATGAGTGTGGGGGCCTGAATGCCCTCTCATGTTAGTATGAACTAGACAAATAATGCAACTGAGCTTACATTTAATATGCAGCTAGAAAATGAGGTCTGGCATATCCTTTCTTTGTGTTTGAGTCAAGTAATTAAAAACTAGAATTTCTACTTCTAGTTGGTGTGAAGGCATAGAAGCTCTTTATACAGAATGCTGATTGGTATAGATAATTCAGTAAACTGGTATTATGTGTACATATTAAATGAGTGGGAAACACAAGAAATATTGTCAAATTCCCAACAGCAGTTACAGCTTCTCTCTCAGGTCTAGATGCATCTACTTATGAAGTGTGGTTTAATTTCTTGACTATTATTTGACTTTGAAATTAAAACCACCTTACTAGTTTCTTGTAACTAACTATGGATGAGTGACAATTCTTGTATTTCTGTGAGGTCAGGAACAGTGATTTTCATTGATACATATTTTGAATTAAAATTCTAAACTTAGTTTGTGTCATGTACTACACTCAGAAACGACTAGGCAAAAGAAACTGAGAAAGATAGGAGAGGTAAACAGTTTAGACAGACTGAAGGTTCTGAAACTTCGCTGCTAGAAAATGTAATTTTGATATCTTTGTCTCTTATACTGTAAGAAATAAACGCTGTAGGTAAAAATGAGATTGAGTTAATTGTGGTTATCTGTGATATTTAGGTAAATGAGGAGTGCTAAGCAGGACATGTAGCAGCTGAAGTCCAAGAAAAAGTTGATGGAGGAGGCTAACTTATGACCAATGAAATAATATCTTTGACAGATTTAAAGTACTGTCCACTGGTCTCAGTTGGAAGCAGAAGTATGAAAATAAAGAACTGAAGGAAAACAAAGATGGCCTTTGGAAAAAAAAAATAATGAAAAGACACTCCCACCCCCCACCTCCACCCCCCCTACCCCCCCCCCCTTGGGGTCTTTTTTTCTTTACCCGGAAATTCATTTCAGTCCTTTGGAAAAGACCCAGGTCTGTAGGCTGGGATTTTCCGAGAAAGGTAGATATGAATTTTTCTCCAGTGTTAAATTGATAAATGTGTTCTTGTTGCCGACAGACATTTTTGAGAATAATGCATATTCCATTTGGGAAGGGAAAATTCTATAAAATTCCCAGCACTTTGATGTTTTTTCTCCAGACTGCAATATTACTTGCTCATGTTTTGTAAGGCATGGTGCTCTAAAGGGTCTAGTAAAAATAAATTTGTGCAATTTAAGAATTATATACAGTTGAAAGATTAACTGTCAAATCCTGAAGAAAAAAACTGGAAAAGGCAGAAAATCAAAATGAACCATGAGCCAGCTTCACTAAAAAATCAAAAATCAGACCTAGTTTTTGGTGTGGATAATTTCAGAAGAAAGGGTTGTTGGGAGGTTTGTTTGTGTTTTTTTTTTTTCTTTTTTGAGAGAGTGAAATCTCAGTTCTTGCATTAATGTGCATTTTAATTTAAAATTAGTATTTTGGCTTTAGCTGTCTGCAAACATGCTATCTAGCTAAATGTGTTCAGTCCTCATTTCCAAAGGAAAGAAGACTTAATATGATCATTCCTTCTCAATTCTCCCCTCAACATTTAACTTCTTATACCAAAGAAATGTGTGCTTAGCCCTTAGATACCAGAGAATTTCTCAGTTGCCTCCCTAAGAATCGAAAACTTGTACCTTATTAGATATCTAGGCATCATATCATGGGACAAAGCTATATGCAGTCAGGATTTTTAATTTTGCAGATTACAGAATTTCTTGTGTAATTTCTCCAGAAGCTTCTGGCAGACTCCTGCCAGAGGTAGATTACCCAACCTGTTGCAAATTTAAGTCCTTGCTGTTGAATGCACATAATTAAATGCATATTGGTCTGACATGTGAATTCTTGTAGGCAGAGATTTTTTCCAAAACAAAGCAGTTTCCACTTCTTGGAAACAGGCATAGTTCTGAAATAAAAATTAAAAAAAAAAAAAAAAAAGGCACTGAGCATCTCTTGCTGGATAACTTGACATCTTTTTTCCTTCCCGATTATAACCGGTCTAACCTTTGGGGAAAGGGTCTGAATGTTCAGGAAACTCCCATAAAGAACGCTGAAACTCCCATAAAGCATACTGAAAAGGTCACCTTTTGTGTAACACAGAATTGTGTAATTCAAAGGATTTCGAATTCATAGAATGGCATTCAAGTTACCTCATCAAAACAAGAACTCTTTCTCCATAACTGATGGAAAAATAGTCCTCCCTAGTGTATTGTTCATCTTTTTCTCTTCCCTTCTTTTTCCCTGCTCATGTACATATTGGTTTGGCACACACAGTTTTACAGTCATGTACCGCATAGGGCAGTCTCACACTTGAACATTGGAATAGGTTTATTTATTGAATATACACCTCGTCCTATTGCTATGAGCTAGAAGGAGGCATTCAATTATAAGCAGGTCACAGAGAGACAGTATAATAGCTAGTGTACACACTAAGTTGGATTCTTCTTATATCAGCTAAAATATATTTTTGTGATTTACAGGTTTGTTCAATTGGACAATAATTCTATAAAAAGTAGAAAGTTCAGAAAAGTTTCAAGAGTTTTACAGCTGGCATTATTTTTTGTTTTCTTCAGACCTCCTGACAAGGAATGATGATAGAAGGGACAATCCAGGTTTGAACAATTGGGCCAGACTGAGTTTCGGTGTGCTGTTGATGGAGTGGGAGGGTGGTGTTTGTGTGTTTCCAGGAACACTGACATGTGAATCTCAGAAGGTTTGGAGTTCATTTGAGCTTTTATATCCCAGTCTCTTTGATCAAGATATCTGACTCAAAATTCTAAGAATAAAATATTTTCTCTTGAGATTTCCAGTGATCTTCAGAGGCTATAAAAGTAGTTGCATTTTCTGTATTTAGGAGCTCTGAAGAAGGCAGAAATACATTGTTGGTGTGAGAGGGGAAGCACAGGGTAGAAGTAATACTATTCCCTCCCATGAACTCCAAAATGTTCTCCATTTAAACTTCAGGGAAGATTCTGGTTCTTGTTTTAACAAATAATTGTATTCCTTCTCTCTTAGGCTTAGCAAATCAGAACTGACATGGAAAACAATGAGATCTATTGATTCTAAGGTGTCTGGTGTATTAAGAAGATGTCAAATGAAGAATATTTCCTTTTATGTATGATATTATTAAGCATCACTCTTGTCATGGCTGTTATTAAAGTTTCTAGCCTCAGATCAGCAAGACCCATAGCTATTAAATATAGATATGACAACTTTTTCTTGAGACTAAGTGTTAGGAGCAACACAACTGAAGGATAGGGCAGGAACCAAAGTCTGACTGGCTGTTGGAGACCATCTATACAAAGGAGAAATACACAGAAAAAGATTGTTCCTGGAATCCAACAGTAAGTTATTTTCCAACCACCTATGTGCATATGGAGGGGAGCTTTCAGTGTGACTGAATATTTTAAGGCTTCACAAGCCATTCACAGTTCCTCTAACTTTATCCATTTTTACATGGTCATTAATCTCCCCTCAAATCTTGCTTTTCTGAAAGGAACAATGGTATCTCCACACTTAAAAAAACAACCAAACCAACCCTCCCATATTCAAAGGATCAATGATCTTTGCGTCTCAGGTAGTTGGTGGAGAACCAATGAGCAAGGAAAGAAAGAGCTTGCTTTTCAAGGGTTGTTTCAAGTCTTGTTTGCCTCCTTTCCTCACAGCACTGAATTTGTGCACATCTAAATCAAACAATCGTAATCCTCTATTTAGAGCAATGTCTACTTCCAGACTTCCTGTAATTGGTTTCTATTTTATGTTTCTTATTCTGTTGAGAGCCTTGCTAACTACTTTAGGTATTCTTGGTGTTAGTAATGAGATAATTTATATTTTAATTAGAAGGGAGCTGCTACAAAATATTACAATGGATGCCAGGAGCATTTATCTCTTGACTCTTGTCTCCTTGAATTTTCAACTGCATGGCATTCTGAAAAGTGGCTTTTGCTGTCCAAATCCCACAGTGTGTCCAAGCAATGCTCTTCCTTTCATCAGACTATAATGCTGTTCTACCCTTTTTGTACTTAATGACTCTTGCTATTTGTCTGAAATACATAACTAGATATGCAGTGGAAACTGTAGATCTGCTTTTAAAGTACAGTCTTAAAAAACAAGATTACAGGGCAGGTTGTTTTTTTTATTTTTTCTTTTATTTTCCCTTGTCAATATTGTGCATGGTAATGGTGGAAAAAGAACCTCATCCTTCACCCCTCCTTCTGACACTTCAGTAAAATTAAGGTTACTCAGTCAAGAATTTTTTTTTTTTTTTCATTATTGGTAACCCATCAGAGTATTTCTACATATAATGTACAGGAGATTAATTTTAGACACACATCACTGCTGAGATCCCTTAATTCAAAGTAAAAGAAAATCTATGGCCACTTTATGACCTTTCAGCAAGAAGAAAAATAACTTGGCAGACATATTTTTATACCTTAGAAAGGAGAAAAGTTAAAATGAGAAACACAAGAGACTGGAAAAACAGTAAAAATTAAAACCTCAAAATTTATTCTGTGAGTATGTAGCAGGGAAATAGGGAATAGCAATAATTGCAAGGGAGTGAATAATTTAATTTTGAAGCTAAGATGTATGCGGCTATATTCCCCCCTGAATTGCTCCATTTTTAGTATATTGCTAATTTTTATATCCAGTCACATTGTTGTCTGATTTGATGTATAATGTTAAAGAACTTCTGCTGTGCACGAGTATTTTGTGTTAAAGCTTAAAATTCTCCAACTATGCACCGTATTAGTAATTCAGATTATTTCTATATAATTTACCATGCATATCATTGTGCATTTGTGGATGACATTGTCAACTTGTATGTTCACCGTTGTAAATAATTTTGTGATTAAAATTATGATTTTTCTAAAAGTTTTTTATGATCTAAACACTTAAAAGTCCAGATTCTTGTCTTTGAAACACCCTACACTTGTTTTTAAAATTTCTTTCTAAACTGTAAAATATTTTAAAATGGAACAATGAATTAGGGTCCAATTTCTTGATTCATTTAAGAATCTGTTCAATTCTAAATTAATGGGCATATATCTCATGATAATGGGGTCCATTGACAACTTGCTTCCCTCTCTCCACCCCATAAATGTGTTCTCCAAAAATAATGATTTTTCCCCACTACTTACTATATAAAAATAGTAAATTTTATTGCTGTAGAATGCTACAATGGGGATCAGCAGAGAGTAAGTAAAATGAAAACACAGAAAAAAAATTGAGGTGTATGTGCAATTAATCAGTTCTCTGTGTTGTTTTGCCAAAAAAAGTGCACAGACACAATATTTAACAGCCTTCATCTTCTTAGTTTGAAAGCAGAATTTTCTAAAAATGGCCCCTTTCATGTATGTTTGCTTTCAGCTGAACATACATTTATTCAACGATTTATTCTTTTCAGAGTTAAAGCCCACTGTAGCTTCAGTTAACATGATAATCTCCTTCAGCAGGCACAGCTGAAGCCAGGAAGAACAGCCATTTTAGCAAAGCCAGCTGAGAAGTACGCTCAATAGCAGTGCTGAATCCTTCAGCAGGATGATAAAAATGCTAAAATCAAAAGATGACTAGAAGTGTGTGATAATTAATAACAGCTTATGTGACATTCTCAGATGCTACAGAAGGAGAGATACAAAAAGCTTAATTAACAGATAGGGCACTTGTTCTTGTCTCTGCCTATTGAAAACAGAGTGCGTACAATATCTAATTGTTAGACTCCTGCATTTAAATAGAAAACATTTTTTTAGTTGAAGGCTAGACGTATTTAAATCTGACATGTATTTTGTCCGTCTGCAACAGCAGGAAGTGTTTCTTAACATTTAGGTTTAAAGGGAGATGAATTGCTTCTAGAGGATGAAGTTGAGGCCATACTCTCAGTGGAAGAAATCTGTTCCTTCCGACTTGGAATATGGAGCTTTGCAGTAGCCTGTCCAGACTTATTCATACAGCCATGATTTCTTAGCTCATGTTTACTCTTGACAGTAACTGTGTTGTTAAATGGTGATAGTCTAGCAAGGAAGGGGGAAAACAAAGTACACAATACACTGTCCATCACTCTGCCATTCCTCTGCTTTTATTCAATTACTGTGCAACTAAAGGCAATTCCCATTATTTATTCACCTTCTCCTTCTGCTCAGTCCTGCTGTTACGTCATCACGTTTGTGACATTTGTCTGTTGCAACAGCAACTAATGTGATATAAGATATTTAGGATCATTATGATCTCAGCACAAGATTCAATAAGTAAAGAAGGTGGGTTGGAAGTTTTCAGATGCAAACCCATCACTGCTAATATAAGAGTATGTCAGGAATAATTACAGAGAATGAGTTGGAAATAGATTTGTCTGAAACATTTAAAACTCTCCTGAAGCACGGAAACCTACACAAAGAAACTATTCTCTGAGGGACTGACATGGCCTTGCATTTACTCAGAGTTTTTTATAACAGCACTTACTGTGCTAGCATATGTGCCATCATATCTTGTGACAGTGGCATGTCCTTTGTATTGCTATAGCAATAACAGGATAAAATACTGCTTTTCTCATTTTTTTTAGCACCATCACTGATGCACACTGCTATTCCCTGAATAAAGTAGACAAAGAAAATTATATTTCTTCTCCTCAAATTACTCCCTTCTCTTATTTTTATACACCAATTTAAAATGTATTTCCTATCCTCAACCTAAATTTGTTGGATCTGTGATTCCACAGTAATTTCTGAAATTTCAGTCTTTCTCCTTCACTAAAAATGCCTGTACTGCACAGTATTTGGTTCTTGGAGAAGCAGCAGTTGGCAGGACAGTGCTAAACTTTTTGGTCATTCTTAGGGCATGGCCAGTCCCCAAGCACAGGTGATGGGGAAGCAGAAGAGAGGATTTCTGCAAGCCTGAAGAAGTGGAGTAGCCTGGCAGGGATTCTCCAGGTGCTTGTGGTGAAGGAGTTGGTTTAACAGACCAAAACTCTTCTTAACTCTCTCCTGATATCACCTCAGTTTCCAAACACTGTTGGCAAGGAAAGACTTGGTTAGACAGTCTCCTGTTTGCCTGCCACAGCAATAGCTTGACTGCATCCTTTCCCTTGGGGCTGAGGAGGCAGGCACAGGGACAGTGCAGAGGCTGATGAGGTTGCTCCCCTGCCAAAGGCCTTGTGCAAATATGTAGCATGAGTTCCCTGTACAGCCTTTGCCATGAATCTGATAACCAGGGGCACATATGTTGTGTGGCTGTCACTGTTCATTAACACTTCTGCCTTCCTCAGAAAATGGTTGGTGACAAAAAGCCAAAATTATATGAACAGGTTTGAAAAATAAACTGGTGCATACAAGGATGTTATTACCTGATTCATTTGACATAAATGCAGACATGTCTTTGAATGCTGATACAAAAATAGAGTGCAGCTGTTGTAGTGCAAACGGGCTTGAATTGCTTTCTCAAGGTTATCTTCACAAAATTTAGACTTTTTGTTTGTTTGCTTTGAGAAGACAAACCCCTTTTTACTGCTTAAAGGTCACCTGTGGACAGAAATTCTCTAATAAGCAACTTCTGGCTTCTCCTTCCAAGGGATGACTAAAAGTAGGAACATTAAACAGGTAAAATATTATTGTATTTCCCATACTCAGGTAGAGGTGAAAGGCTTCTTCAGAGGAAAACATTCCAGCTACCAATATAATGTGACATATAATACCAGATGTCTTATTGATTTGCAGTAGTATTTCATTTTATTATTAAAAATTGGTGGACACCAGATTGAGGGCTACAGACAGCTGTCTAACTTGCTTTGATATACAAAAGTGGGTTTTGTTCTTCTTTCTGCAGACATGTAAATTATGAGTAACTTGGTCATTTTGTCTGTTTTTCTATGTAGATAGAAATTGAGCTATAGAGGCAACAGTGATAAGACTAGTTTGTAGTGGACATGGATTACTGCATGCTTGAAATTTTTCTCTTGCTTATTTGAAGAAAACAGGCAAAGCACAATACCTTGTTTGCATTTTACTGAATATTTAGCATTGTTTAACAATAACAAAAATTTCCCACAGCAGATGTGCATTTACACATTTCAAGGACATAATTCCTCACAATGCTTACCCCATCAACAGTTGCTGGGCATTAATGGTATTCTCTTGAGGGAAAAGTCTGTTATCTCTTTGATGTGAGCAGATCTTTTATCAACGATGATTACTAATCTAGTCAAGGGAGACCAGAGAGGCTGTTAATTATTCTGTTCAGGTGTGCTTTAATGAAGTTATTAGTAAAGTACATCTGTGAACTTTCTTTTAAAAAATAAAGCTTGCAACAAATCTGAAATTGGATTTTAAGGGAAGAAAGTCTGGCATTCGCCTGCAGGGTAGATTGTAATGTTTGTGAGCATAGGTATATTTGTTAGTTTACCAATAATCTTCCCTAATGTGATTCATGCAAGATAATTTCTACTTTAATAATAAATACTACTTATGTTGGTAGCTTCTTTTCCTGGTAAGTAATGGTTTTTCCCCTGTCACCTTTTTTAGCCTTGGGTATTTTTTGGAATGTCATGCCCTTCCTCAAGACAATGTCAGCAACCAAACAGACCTGTCTCAGATATGGTTCAGTGTGCATCCTCCAGTAACAAAAGCTTTTGATCCAAATTCTAATTTCTGGGACAACCCGACTGACCGCAGATGCCTTTAGCAGGCAATGCTTGCACATCCATGACTGGTGAGCCTGAACTTAAAATCCACTTGCAGAAATGGGAATAGGACATTAGCTTGGGAGAGCAGGGCACTAACAGCTATGTGGGAAATGTTTCTTCACAGAAGTACAATTTTGTTAAAAAGTTGGAGTTTGGGGTTATTATACATCTGTTCACCACAAGCGCATATGAATAGGCAAAGAGATAGGTAGTACCAACTAATTCCTCCCTTCTCATCTATTGGTTTTCCCATGAGTTGGTGCCAATCAGTGGGAAAGTCCCAGTATCTTGGTATAACCCTATGTTTGAACCATGATCGTTGTCAGTTATTTTATTACTTTATTTTTTTAAGACAGTGGTTCACCAGTGTTATTCTAGCTTTTATATTATGCCAAGTGGCATTCAGAGTCTCACTTTTTTACAACTGTGGGAGCAAAGGCTAAATAGATAAATGTCTACTGACTGGCAGTTCTCCTGCACTCTCCTACCCTCAATTTCTCTCTACTGTTGGTAGTATCAGCAAAAATCACTCTGCACTGCTTCCTAGAGAATTATTTCTGCATTGCTGTTCAACAAAAGTCTTCAAACTAATGTTTTTAGGTCAGATAATCATGGTGTCTCCAAGGCTCATATTTTATACACCCAGAACATATTCTTGTATATTTTCAGATGTAAGGACTCTTGGGAATTTTGAGTGAAAGTAATATTCCCTCCAGACATCTCTTAAAGAAAAAAAACCCTGTGCTGGTGCAAGTTTTTACCAGAAGAAACTGTAAAGGGCAGAGCGTGGCCAGTGAGAGAGATGTACATGAGAGTGGGTTAACAATACACAGTTTCTCAACAGGCTTGGATTCCCAATAGGAAAAAAAGGATTAGCTGACCAACACTTAACGAATATACATAAATATGTATAGGCTCTGCAGCTGCAAAGTTATTGTACATCTTCTAATACTTGAGGGGAAGTGTGAACTTTACCTAACAAGGCTTGTGTTTCCTCTTGTGGTCACAGAATCACAGAATCATCTAGGTTGGAAAAGACCTTGAAGGTCATCTAGTCCAACCATTAACCTAACACTGACAGTTCCCAACTACACCATATCCCTCAGTGTTATGTCGACCCTACTCTTAAACACCTCCAGGAATGGGGACCCCACCACTGCCCTGGGCAGCCCATTCCAACGTCCAACAACCTGTTCTGTAAAGAAATGCTTCATAATATCCAGTCTAAACCTTCCCTGGTGCAACTTGAGGCCATTCCCTCTTGTCTTATCGCTTATTACTTGGTTAAAGAGGCTCATCCCCAGCTCTCTGCAACCTCCTTTCAAGTAGCTGTAGAGGGCGATGAGATCTCCCTTCAGCCTCCTCTTCTCCAGACTAAACAACCCCAGTTCCCTCAGCCACTTCTCATAATAACCTGTGCTCCAGACCCTTCACCAGCTTCGTTGCCCTTCTTTGGACACGCTCGAGTAATTCAATGCCCTTTTTGTAGTGAGGGGCCCAAAACTGAACACAGGAATCGAGGTGCGGCCTCACCAGTGCCGAGTACAGGGGTAAGATCACTTCCCTGTCCCTGCTGGCCACACTATTTCTGATACAAGCCAGGATACCACTGGCCTTCTTGGCCACCTGGGCACACTGCTGGCTCATGTTCAGCTGGCTGTCAATCAACACCCCAGGTCCCTCTGTGACTGGCAGCTCTCCAGCCACTCCTCCCCAAGCCTGTAGCGCTGCTGGGGGTTGTTGTGGCCCAAGTGCAGCACCCAGCATTTGGCCTTATTGAAACTCATGCAGTTGGCCTTAGCCCATCGCTCCAGCCTGTCCAGGTCTCTCTGCAGAGCCTCCCTACCCTCGAGCAGATCAACACTCCCACCCAACTTGGTGTCATCTGCAAACTTACTGAGGGTGCACTCGATCCCCTCGTCTAGATCATCAATAAAGATGTTAAACAGGAGTGGCCCCAAAACCAAGCCCTGGGGGACACCACTTGTGACCGGCCATCAGCCGGATTTAACTCCATTCACCACAACTCTTTGGGCCCAGCCATCCAGCCAGTTTTTTACCCAGCAAAGTGTGTGCCCATCCAAGCCATGAGCAGCCAGTTTCGTCAGGAGAATGCTGTGGGAAACAGTGTCAAAGGCCTTACTGAAGTCAAGGTAGACAACATCCACAGCTTTTCCCTCATCTGATAAGCGGATCGCCCTGTCGTAGAAGGAGATCAGGTTTGTCAAGCAGGACCTGCCTTTCATAAACCCATGCTGACTGGGCCTGATCATCTGGTTGTCCCGCATGTGTTTTGTGATGGTACTAAGGATGAGCTGCTCCATCAGCTTCCCGGGCACCGAAGTCAAGTTGACAGGCCTGTAATTTCGCGGATCATCCTTCCGACCCTTCTTATATATGGGCGTCACATTGGCCAATTTCCAATCTGTCGGGACCTCCCCGGTCAGCCAGGACTGCTGGTAAATGATGGAAAGCGGCTTGGCGAGCACCCCAGCCAGCTCCTTCAGCACCCTCGGGTGTATCCCATCCAGTCCCATAGACTTGTGTATGTCTATGTGATGCAGTAGGTCACTGACTATCTCCTCCTGGAATGCGGGGGGGTCATTCTCCCAGTCTCTGTCTTCTGGCTGAGGAGGTTGGATTCCCTCAGTACAACTAGTCTTGTTATTAAAGACTGAGGCAAAGAAGGCATTAAGCACCTCAGCCTTTTCCTCATCACCTGTTACCATGTTTCCTCCTGCATCTAGCAGGGGATGGAGGCTCTCCCTGGTCTTTCTTTTGCTGTTGACATAGAAACATTTCTTGTTGTCCTTGATTGCTGAAACCAGATTAATTTCTATCTGGGCTTTAGACCTCCTGATTTTCACCCTACATAGCCTCACACATCTTTGTGTGTCGACTGTGAGTCGATAGCCCCTTCTTCCAAAAGCTGTAAACTCTCCTTTTCTCCCTGAGTTGCAGCCAAAACTCCCTGTTCAGCCAGGGTGGCCTTCTCTGTTCCTGGCTTCTCTTACAGCACCTGGGCACCACCTGCTCCTGTGCCATTAAGACTTTCTTCTTAAAGAGTGCCCAACCTTCCTGGACCCCTATAACCTTCAGGACCATCTCCCAAGGGATTCTGCCAAGCAGGTGCCTAAACAGGACAAAGTCAGCCTTTTGGAAGTCCAGGATGTCAGTTCTGCTGCCCCATCTCCTGGCCTCTCTAAGAATAGAGAACTCTATTATTTCATGATCACTGTGCCCTAGTCAGCCTCCAACTGCCACGTCATCCACCAGTCCTTCTCTGTTCACAAAGAGGAGATCCAGCAGGGCACCTTCTCTGGTCAGTTCTCTCACCAGCTGTGTCAGGAAGTTATCTCCCACACATTCCAGGAATCTCCAGGACTGGTCCTGGTCTGCTGTGTTGTATTTTCAGCAGATATCTGGGAAGTTAAAGTCTCCCACAAGGGCAAGCGATCGTGAGATTTTTCCTAACTTCCTATAGAATATTTCATCCACCTCTCTGTCCTGGTTGGGTGGCCTATAGTAGACTCCTACTACAACATCTGCCCTGTTGGCCTTAAAAAAAAGTTTCAAGGCACACTCAAAAAGTAACAGCTGGTTTCAACAGAGACTTGGTTGCACTTCCCCTCAAATTTCCAAGGTGCTCTGCTTTTCCATGCATTCTTGCTGACATGTCAGAATTAATGTAGCATTTTGTTTCTCTTCCTCTGTGATGTCTTTAGTTGCAGCTGTCATTGGACACCAGAAGGCACAAACTTTTCCTGCCTCTCTTTTTTCTGTAATAAATTCCTTCTTTATATGTATTTTATAGCAGGAAAATAACTGTTCAACTTTAGGGATGGTGTTTAATTTTATGTAGCTATACAGTCTTGTTGGTTTAAACCCCTGTTTGTAGTATATTGTTGCAAAACTTCAACCTGGGATTACACAAGCCAGTGCCAGCTGTTCCTTTCATGCAACTGGGGCTGCTGTTACACCTTGGAGGTTTAAAATCATAGTAAATACTATATCAATTGCAAGATTATAATACTAAATCAATTGCAAGATTATAATACTAAATCAGTTGCAAGAGTACAGGGTAGAAAGTAGAGCAGTATGCAAAAGCCTTGTAATGAAGGCTTATTCTATTATGTAATGGAGAACCTGGGTTACAGTAACGCTAATATTGTTCAGTAATGTGGTGGGTCAAATCATTGAATTACATATAAAAATATATTGGGGAGGGTGTTCACAAAAAAAAAGAGATCTGACTGAGTGGCGTGGCAGAATTCTCTTTGATTTCTTCAGAAGTGGTTTTGAATTACCAAGGGCAAAACCAGTTTTGTTGTATTTTTTTTTCTTAGCAAAGGGAAAAAATGTGGTTTTAACACTGTTTAATGAAAGATACGTTACCATATGCTCTACCAAAATAGAAAAGTAGAAAGAAAAACAATAACAAAAAAAATCTCAAGCCCTAAAACATCTCCAATAGTAGAGAGCTGAAATTGTTTAGTTAGCAACTGACAAAATGTTATTGGAAATATTTTGCCTTTTATAATTTACATGAGAAATGTAGGCTTCTGGAGTTTTGGTGGGAGTTTATTGTTCAGGAACTTAGGTTCTAGCCTTATGAAAAGAGCATGGCATCAGGGCTGCACTTGGCTTTGAAACCTTGCTAATGATTTGGGGTTTGCTTGTTGTTGATTGAGTAGAAAAAAACAGATCCCACTACTGCTACTCGCTTTGGTCTTGATCTTGTTAACCCTTAAAAAGGTATTTAACTTGTAAATGTATTATTAGTCTTTTTTTCAGGCTGTAGAATTTATATTCTGCTTAATTCATACAACACTCCTTTCAACCTAGTAAAATTCAAATCATTTTCTTCCACTGAGAGTCTTTTCCTTATTGTACTCTCCCTTATTTATAAACTTTGAGACAGAGGAAATATTAATGTCATTTTACTGCTTTTCTAATGTGCAGTCTCTGAAAAAATTGTACAATCCCAGTATTTTTACATTTTAAGACATACTCTGTTCAGAGACTCTCACTGACTTTTGCAGTAATTTATTTTTATAAATTTCTGCATGTCATTTTTGCATTCAACCTAGAAAAACGATTCACTGGATGAAACAGCAAGCAAGAAGTCTACATCAGTTTTTGTAAATCTGGTGGCTTTCTTTAGGTTTTCAATCCATCAGAAAATTATCTCTCAAAAGTCACCTTCAATGGCAAGAACTGTGTATTTAATTATAATTTATGTGATATGGGGAAAACAGGAAGAAGTCTTATTGCATGTGCTTGGTATTATGCACTTTGTATATTACAGTATAACACTTTGTTCCTATCGTTGCTGCACTAACATAAACTTTAAATAAAACAATGCATGTTAATGTTCTGCTTTAAATTTCACTCTTGAGAAGCAAAGAAGTAAAAGGATGACGTCTTGCAAAATTATATTCTGTATTTTTGCATGCTCAGTGCAAAAATTTAATTTACGTGCTCAGCAAACACATGTTTTTATATGCATTTTAAAGGCAGAATTGTTTTCAGAGGCCACAACTGAAAATATTATGTTATAGATGAACTCTACACAGGTGGGTAATTTCTGAACTACATTATTGGTAGTTTATTGTATTTAGTGGTGTTATGGTAAGTAAAAGGATATTTATATCTATAGTGTTATATGGTATATATTGAGAAGACATGGTGCATCACAGAGTTGGCATCTGGCAGGGCTTCTGCAGTGGCCAGGAAAACCTGTGCTGCCTCAGAAAACCTGGGCAAGAAGGAATTGTTTGCAGAGATGTCACTGCAGGGACCATTAGGTCGGAGGCCTGCACTGTGCAAGCCTTGTGAACTCCAGATTTCCAGTGCAAGTCAAGCAGATGATTCCTGCAGGAGGGGTTTGCCATCGGGCTGAAAGCTTTCCTTTTCACAGAGCCATTGTACTTTCTGCCTCATCTTTCATGTCCATTCCCAAGTTCATGTGCAACCTCCAAGTTCATCTATGACCAGATCTTCATCTCTGGTTATAACCTCTAGCTATATTCTGCCTTCTCTACCAGGCCCACAAACAACTCTTAAATTTACCAAAATATTCAACTTGTACATGTTAAAGTGTTGATACTCCTGTCATGGCTGTTTCTGGTATTTCAAACCTAGTGCTTTTCTCACTGGGTAAAACTGATGGAAAAGGACATGCTTACCATGCAGATCTCGGGACAAACTGAGATACTTCACCTGCTTGATATGTAAAGCAACCTAAGAAAGGCTCAGCCACAGCCAGGGGCCTCTTCCCCACTGACACCGCTCTGTTCCTTCAACACCTACATACTCCTAGGCTGGGAGCCCCTGAAGCACAGCCTGTCTTTCTGTTTGCTTGTACCATCTTTAGAGAAATAGTGCACAAATCCTTCTGTGGGCTCCTCTGATACTTGCTGTGTTAGGAGCAGCAGTGATGACCCCCAGCACAAGAGCTGTTCCTCTGAGGACATAAGCTAGCTCATAAAGACAGAAATAGGTCTGATAAAAGTGCCGTGCATTTTCTCCATCTCACCAATGAGGAACACTTCGCAGAAGCTCTTTCACAGGGATGTGAAAAGTTTCTATGCCCCTCTGTCCTTCTTTGCATTAATCTACTGTGTTTTGTCTTTTCTTAAAATTTAATTTAAGATCAGAAGGGACTATTGTATCATCCAAACTAACCACTGTATCACAGCCTTTAAACTTTTTCATATTGGGGCCCATAGCTTTGGTTTGACTCATATATATGGTAGATGTGATTAAAGCACATTTATCAGAAAAGCATCCAGCCTAAGTGCAGATACAGAAAGACACAGAGTTCACCACTCTCCTGGCATCTTCTCACAGAAGCCATCCTTGCAGCCCACCTGCTACCAAAACCTTGCCATGTAAACCTAATACAACCACCATTGCAGATAGTGGTAAAATTGACTCCCTAGTCCAGTTTGCTATCTTTGTTTCTGTTTACACATCCCAGAATTTCTTGACCCCCTGACCATAGCACTGGGCTGAGACTTCTGTTGTGTTATGTAGTTCAGATCTTTGTGGGACTCCCTGCACTCCACAGTGGTCCTTTGTTTAGCTGTGGTATAATTTTTAAAGGGTTGCTTCAAGTTTGTCACTAATAAAATCCCCTTTTAACAGACAGGAACTATTTAAAACAAAGGTGGTATATACATATAGACATTGACAAGTTACTGCTGGTTCTGGCTGAGGTCATGCTATGTAATTTTAGTTGCGTTAACATGTGCCAAGCATGAATTACAGAAGCCTAATGAGAGGCAAAGTGTACAGGTCTGGGCTCCCGTGTGACCCACAAAGTACCATGTAACACTCACCAGAAGATTCAGATCCCACATTGTGACTGACCTTTCACCATAATTATTTACTGTTTCACCACTCTTTATGCTTCACAAATTTTTTAGTGGTTTTATGGTTCCCTACAGATCACTCATTAAAATATGAAATGTTAATGGACTTATTAGCATCTCTTGTGGGTACCACCTTCTAATTGGTGATTCCCTGTGGAGAGTTGTTTTTCAGAGGGAGGACCCAAATGTCTAAGAACTTTTTTATAAGCTCTTAGATATATAGCTGTATAATTGTCTTTTTATTAATAGAAGATGAGGACCTAAATCATTTATGGTTTGAAGGTAGCTTAGGAAGAGTTGTTGACCAGAAGAATTTTAGACAGAAAGATAAAGCCTATTAACTCTGTTATGTTAAAGACCCTTAAGTATCTCAAACGTCAAAAGGTTTTGGTTTTGGGTTTGTTTTTTTTTTTTTTAAAAAGGGGCCATCTTCCATTTTAACATTTAACATAGAAGAAGAAATTTAAATTAAGAAATTAAAACAAAGTATTGGTTTGTACCAGTTACATTACTTCAGTGATATAAAATGTAAACTCGGGGGGCAAGTTTATTTTAGTCCCTACTGTAATTTTGCTTTGAATGTGAACCAGCCAAGGCTCTGTCAAACTCTATCCTCTCCCTGCCAACACCAATTTGGTTACTGAACTGTGTTAAAAATTACCCACTTGTACCTGAAGAAGTTCAGTACTTTTAACTAATTACACAGGTGTCGTTTGCTATTCCTCTCACTCTCCATTTTTACTTCAGATGTCAATAAAGAGGCCTTTACACAACCTTTGCCACTAACCTCCTCCTAACTAATTCTTCACCTGTTAGTCTCATTCTTCCCTGCAGCTGACTTCTTAGGGTTGTAGGGTTTTTCTGCCAAAAATCTGATTTTATTACTCTTTTCACTTTATTTTTATTCCTCAGCTCTGCTCTATAGCTCTGGACTATATTTTGCAGTTTCAGATGCCTCAGGGAGCTGCATGCAGATTATGTTGATAGGAAAGAAAGAAAACAGTGATTTAGCAAAATATAGTTTCCAGATTTGAGTTAGCTGGATTTCCCCAATTTGTGAAGCATGAGGGAGGAGTAGGATGCATCTTAAATTCTGAGCTAGGATGGAAGGGAAATTTAAGGCTGGCATTACTGCCCTGGTATCTCCCTCACCTTTTTCAGTGCAGCTGAGTTGTTACAACACTAATTCTGACTATTATCAAAAGCAGGTGACTATTTTTACTTCAGTGCATCTGGTAATTGTGCATAGATATTTCTCACAAAAGTAATTTTCATGTCAAGGGTATCCTGAAAAGTTCTTCTATCTGCCTGAACTTCAACTTCCATATTCATTACAGGCAACATAAATTAGCAGAACATCTCTATCACAAATATAGAAGCACCTGACTATCATCCAGAAAAGCCTCCTCCTCCATATTTTTGTACAGCAAACTTGTAGGCTAACTTGTTGTGCAGAAAGTTACCTTGTGAGCTAAAATCTGAAGGGCTGATTTCAAGTTGTTGGTACCCTATAAATTCATGTTTGTGGTATACATTTTGTACTTACTAACCAAGTATGTTTCCCTGGCTTAGGCACTGTTTGCAAAGCACTTTTGCTTGGCTTTGTGTTTCCACATAAATATAGGGATTCATTTAAAAGAATAGAAGGTTACATAAATTCCCTACCCTCTTCTTCCTGCAGTACGAACTCACCAGTCTTTTATATCAAGTGTCCCATGTAACATATGGGGAAATTATTGATAGTAATAAGCTGAAAGAAATGAGATTCATTCTCCACTGAGTGCAGAGACAAACTGTAGTTGAGAAAAATAAATTAGTATTTGTAGGACTTAAATGAGGTTTCCTTGGCTGTGAGGAGTTTAACTGTGAATTTAATTTTTTTGTCAAATTATTCAACTTATTCAAATTATTCAATTCAATTATTAAAAGAAATAACAAATGAAATGGTTTAGATAAAGATGAAGGAGATAAAAGTTTCTCTGTGAAAGTACTGTCTCACCATCTCCTATTTGCACTGAATTTGAGCAGTGGGCAAAAAGACTACCTATCCCCAAACCCTGCAGCCATTTATAAGAATATATTTCCTTTGGAGTAATTTTCTTTACAGTTTCAAAGCCAGAAAGGTATATTCCCTCAGTATGAATTTAAGGAACCTAGGAGTAACATGACCCAGTGGTAGTAAATAATTCTGCCACCTGCACTAGAATGAAATTTCTGATGTCTTGTTTTTAGTCTCTGCTACTAGTGTCTCAATACAATATTTTTTCAGACTACAATGACTATGATAATGTGGTCTTGGTTTATTTATGGGGTACACTGGTGAAGAAAGCCACCTTTTTTGTACTATTATTCAAATTCCAGGCCGATGCTAGTGCAGCACTCAGCCCCCTACACACCACATTTCTACAGAATTTAGATTCTTTTATAGCTATAAACAACTTTTTTTTCCAAAATTGCAAAGACTAATAAAAGTATGTGGGTTTTTTTTCCCTGGAAGGTGCAGGTGATATGATGGAACCAAAACTGTAGCTAAGAGAGGCCGAGTCAATGCAGAATGGATGGCAACAGTATTATCCCAAAGGTGTTTGTAACGAAGAGGAAATAGCTGAACTGTACAGTGTGATCATGAGTATCTCCAGGCCAGCTGAAAGAGTACACAAGGTGGAGAAGCTTGTTTTCAGCTGAGGATGGAATTATTTTTTATGCTTCTAGGGATTTTCTTTCTATTCTTTACCATGCTTTTAGAGATGGAAGTTCTTGTTATAATTGTTTGTGGAAAAGCACCTGTACAAAAATCCGTACTGGAATTTTCATGGTTGGGCAAAGGAAAAGAAGGTAAGATATGCGTGTTCTTTTAAAAGAACACTATACATCACATAATATAATCCCACTGTGCACAGCACTGTGTGAACAGTCTTGTTCTTAAGATGGGGATTTGGCAATGGGTTGTCAGTCTTCTCAAAAATATATCAAAACAAAAGTCACGATTAATACTTTGAGATGATGGATACCTAAGCAATGAACTCTGTTACACATCATGGCACAGATTAGTGATTGGCTAGGAATAACACATGGCTGTGCAAAAGCTGGTGAGAGGAAAGTAGTCAGCTTCTTATTTCAGAGTAGATATTTCAAAAAAAACAACCAATGTACAAAAGAGAGGAGAAGGAAAGAACATACAAGGAAAATTAATAGTTTTGTGGTGATCCATGGTATTTCAGCTGGACTGGAAAGCAGCTTGGCAGAAAAGAACAGATGGGGCTCTGGTGTTGACCATGAGCCAGCAATGTGCCCTCGAAACAAAGAAGGTCAACAGCCTCCAAGGCAGCATTAGGAAAAGCATTAGCAGCAGGTTGAGGGTAATGATCTTTCCGCTCTGTTCAGTACTGGTGAGATACATCTGGAGTGCTGGGTCCAGTTCTGGGCTCCCCAGTATAAAAGACATAGATGTATGGGAGTGAACCCAGAAAAGTACCACAAGGCTTATTAAGGGCTTGAATTGTCTGATGTATGAGGAGAGGCTGAGACAGCTGGGATTGTTTAGCCTGGAGAAAGGAAGGTTCAGGGTGATCTAATAAGTGTGTATGAATACCTGATGGGGGTGGTAAAGAAGAAAAAGTCAGACTAGGTTCAGATTGAAATTCAAGAAAATCAATTTTTAAAAAAAAAAACCTTTTTTACAGTGGTCAGGGTGGTCAAACAGTAGAATAGTTTGCCAAGAGAGGTTAAGGAGTCTCCATCCCTGGAGATATTCAAAACCTGACTGAGTAGTTGCACAGTGGCACTCTAGGTGATGTTCCTCTGAACAGGGGTTAGAACTAGATGATCTCCAGAGGTCTTTTCCAACCTCAACAATTCTATGATTCAGATGACAGAGATTGGCTCTGACTACGTAACCTTGAGCCTTTTGAAGGCAAAATTAAGGTTTTTTTCTTACTCATTAGTTAAATATTTCTGCATTTAGCTTCATGTTTAGCAATATGAGCTCTGTTGTTGCAGACTTGAACATTTTAAGATAAACTGCCAAGTGGTTTAATTTGACTGTTAAATCAGTCTTACTCTACAGGCAGTGTAAAAAACTTCTCCTTAGACCTTGTAAGAGCTTTTTTTCAGCACATCTTCATCTTCTGAGGAATGAACTAGGTCTCCTCTTCTGTTCTCTACCAATGGGATCCCAGGCAGAGAATTCTGTATCTTTTACCATCAATAAGACAGCATGTTAATTAACCTTGCATTTGTTAGCAGGGGTTCTGTAAAGAGAGGAAGGCAAGGGAATAGATAACAAGTAAAAAGTGAAAAAAGTCACACTTCTTTCCAGAAGTTTAGAAGAGAGCAAGTCTCTTGACTTTAGCTTCCCAACTTGTAACAGAAATATGTTGTCCAGGGGATTCATGAGAACTAGTTTTATCTTCTTTCCACCCTAAAGGGAAATCTGAGTTATCCTGGGACTGTGAAATGGAGTTTATGTGGAACTAGAGGTGTGATTTTATGAGGGGCATGTGAGGGGTGGGGATACACTGTTCAGCACTGATCCTGAAATGTGGCCTGCTAGGGTAGGCAATGCTGTTATACACTCTTCTGCAAGGCACTGTGGGGTTCTTGTGTGGAGTGTTGTAGTTTAACCCCAGCTGGCAACTAAAGCACCCATCTGCTCACTCACTCCCCCCTGGTGGGATGGAGTAGAGAGTTGGAAGAATAAATGTGTGAAAACTCATGGGTTGAAATAAAGACTGTTTTAATAGGTAAAGGAAAAGCCACGCACATAACCAAAGCAAAATAAGGAATTCTCTGCTTCCTATCAGAAGGCAGGTATTCAGCCGTCTTCAGGCGAACAGGGGTCCATCACACATAACAGTTACTTGGTATACTGGTTTTGGCTGGGATAGAGTTAAATTTCTTTACAGTAGCTAGTATGGGGTTGTTTTGTATTTGTGATCAAAACAGTGTTGATAACAGAGATGTTTTGGTTACTGTTGAGCAGTGCTTACACAGAGTCAAGGCCTTTTCTGTTTCTCACCCCACCCCACCAGCAAGGAGGCTGGGGGTGCGCAAGAGGATGGGAGGGGACACAGCTGGGACAGCTGACCCCAACTGACCAAAGGGATATCCCATACCATATGATGTCATGCTTAGCAATATAAAGTTGGGGGAAGAAGAAACAGCTGCCAACTTCCCACATCCCTCTTCCAACCACAACAGGTGCTTTTTCTCATTTACCCTATATAGTAGAAGAACAAGTATGTGTTCTGCCAAAACAGTGCAATGTGCACACAGTTGTCCTCGGAGGGGAGGGTGACAGAATGAATCACACATGACTGATGCTAGTTGCCTTGCCTAATGAGTGGTTGGAAATTACACAAATATGAGGGCAGTGCAATTAAGACCTAATACAAAATAGACTACTGCAATCTTAGGATGACAGTCCTCTCTAGGGTCTACTGCCTAAGCCTATTTCCTGACAAAACATAGCAAAACTTCAACCATTTGCTTGGAAACCTAGAGTCTTGAAGCTTAGCTGTAATTGTTAAAATAATGAGAGAAAGATGAAGAAAATACTTATCCTGCTGCAGTGCACTTTGGAGAGCACCTGAAGTAGTTCGTTGCAGCATTGGAGGCGAGAGGCTTGACAATCAACTACTTTTTTTTTTTTTTGTAGTTATTATAGAGGCCATTCGAGACCTACCTTCAAAGAGCATAAAAGCAGAAGCTGTTGTCAGTCCCAAGCTTTCTCTTTCCTGTGGCTTAGCTGCCGAGGAAGCAGGGTGGAGCTCTGTGTGATAGAGGAGGGTCCTTAGAGCACTTTGATGCATGTTCAGAGCTGTATAGAAATAGAGGGGCTCTTGCACAAAATAAGAAATACCAGAGAAAGCAGCTCAGTTATGCAGTATAGGCCTGATGTTTCCCTTGTATACAGAAAAGGTTCTGAGCTGGAGTTGCTGCTATTATTATTTAACTACAGGCAACTTGTGTCTTTTTGATTCCACTGTTTCAGTTTTAGTGTCAAGAACTGAATGAGGTATATATCCAACATCTTTATGGCTGGGAGGAAGATACTTCAGCTTAGTACGCAGGTAAAGTATCTTAAAATTTTTCCTTGTAGTTCAACACTTTTTAGTGCAGTTGCTCTTAAATCTCATTAGCTATTTAAATCCTGGTCCACTTCTGAGTGAAGGCATAATTAAAATCATTTGATACACAACCTTTTTGAGCAGTGCAGTCTTTCTGTCACTGAGGTTAAACACTTCATCTAAAAGCATACATTTTTCTAAGACTGTGTAGTAAAATTACAGCATACGTTTTGACATAACTTTCCTTTGTCCCGAAGTCTTTACTAGCACCTAGATCGATCTTTCTCTTAAAATGCTGTTAATGAAATTCCAAACTAGAAGAAGACTTCATTGGACTAGGTATGCTTCATAATAAGGCTGAGAAATAGTTCATTTCCTGCAAAACTCAGTCTAAATGGAGAAAATGGAAGCAGAAAGACAGTATCAGCTATATTTTTAAGATAGGAAATTGACTTGCCTGAAGCTAAGCTAACAATTTAATTTTTTCATATTCTGAATTATAGTACTATTTTTCTTCCTTTTCTGCGGTAAAACAAAATCAGGCTGATGAAGGAACTAAAAGTGGTGGTTATTGACAACTTCATAATGTTCAAATCCAAATTTTGTTCAAAGGCTTTTTAAATTATTATTCTTAATTAAAAAGTTAATCTTTGGCTTTTAAATTTTCCAGAATGATCAAAGATCATATAAGCAAAGAGTCTTCTCTTGAACTCTGGCATTCTTCTTCCTTATTCATCTTGTTATCTAGTAGAATCTGTAGCTGGGATTCATGTTTGATGCCTGCAAAGTTGGACAGCTAAAAATAGGTTACTAAAAACCCCCAATTGTATGTAGTTGGAGGATGGGTGGATATCACCTAAACTATCCAATAAGAAGCACTATAGATGAGTCTGGTTTCGGACTTGCACTTTCTAGGCCTTAGATACTCAGAAGTTGAGCATAGGGGCTTGGATTCACAACCCTGAATGTTTAAGTCCTTCTGTCATTGGAGCAGGCTACATCTTGCTAAGAATGGGTTCAGGTCTTTAGTCTCATTCCTCTCCTTGGGCCAAGGAAAAAAAAGATATGTTATTCAGACACAGTAGAGTTGTTTTAATAGGTAGGACTGAGTTTGTCCTACTCCAGAAAACCTTCTTCCTTGTAGGAGATGTAGGACTTGACAAGACCCTCTTGTCCTTGGATCAGCTATGTTCTTGGTGGCTGATTTCATTTCTGAGCTCTCAGAAAAGGTGGAACAGAGCCAGTGCTTGAACAGACACAGTAACAACACCTGAGTGGGCATAGAGAACTGGTGGAACGGGACATCTCTGTTTAGGGTGCAAGTCTTACCATTTAAGGGCTTTCTGTTTATACAGTATGTAACTAAGGAAGTTGCTTTGCCTCTGTCAGTGATGCAAATTTAAGTATTAAATCTTCTAACTGGTTATTACAAACCCTTCAAAAACAGTGATTTCACCTGAGAGGTCTCTGAACACAAAACTAAACTGTGAGCTTCCTGAGATAAATTGTACTGATTCCTGTGAAATATTTGTGGTCTGTCAGACTTACCAGCTTTCAGGATTTCTAATTGCAAAGGTGATGAGGCAAAGTGCTGCTGACAAGCCATCTGGACAACCTGCATAATGTAACAGACTTAAAAATGCATGGCAAAGAAGATCCTTTCCCTTTTTCTGTGGCAGTGCATTGTGGGATTTCTGTGGTTTGGTTGCTGTTGGCAACGTGGTTGCTCCTCCTGGGGCCGTATGTAACTTGGAGGGTGGGAGGACAGGGACAGAATGTTCAGAAGTCCAGGTTCCATTACCGGTATCAGTAATATCTCACCACGGTTAAGCAACTTCAGTTTTCTGTTCCAGTGCCCCAGCTACAGGATAGATACAAGGAATGCTTGTTCAAAGTGTCGGGATTTAATCACTTGGTCTTTGGATTACAGTTGTTTCCTCCTTCCCCTACTACAAATAATGCCCAAGAAAGGCCCTGCTAAGTTTTCCTTCAAGAGAAGAATACCTCCATTTTATGTCAACGATTGTTAATTTTAGAAATCTTTTGATTATTTTCTTCTTGTCTAATGAAAACTGGCTCTGAAACAGAGAACACAACCTTGTTTGCCCTTTTAGCCACTTGCACAGCAACAAATGTTGAACATCTTTCTGCTAAGTTGAGGAAGAAGGTGACATCATTCTGGCACTGAAATAAGAAATGTATCAGCCCCTGACCCACAGAGTTATCTTTTTTCTTTTTCCCTGCCCACTCACATGCACTCCTTACTTCCATCCAGCACACGTGCAGCAGGACACTGGTATTCAGGCCCCATTAGGTTATTGACACTCCTGTTCCTCAGGAACCTCCTGGGGTCAGAGCAGTTGAGCTCAACAGTTGACACTACATTAGAAGTATTCCTGACCTTTTGTCCTTGCAGTCAGTATGGTAACCATATGTGGATGCCAGTTAAGAAGCCATGGGTGTTTTGACTGAAGGGATTTCAGAGTAGAATTGGGTCAAATATAACATTGAGGTTATATAATTTCTTATTAAATTCTGAAATTTGGAGGTACAGAACCATTCCTCTCCCACCTTCCTTCCACCAATGCATTTTTATTTGTACTTGAAAGATGTGTCATTTTTAACAAAAGCAGATCAGCAGCATCTATTTTCAAATCCATCAGCAGAATTCTTAATCTCCTGGAAGATTTATCACTGTAACAAAAAAAAAAACCCAAACCACCACGCTGTGGAAATGGGGAGACTTCTGCCTTCCTTTGTCACCCCCCCTCAGCTAGAGAAAGAAAATGAGAAGATGCATGTGCTGAGAGTGATGATAAGACTGAAACGAACACCTGCTCACAGTTCTGCTTCATTCAGATGCTTCCTTAAGGTGAGCCTGCTTTCTGAATTGCAGCTGTTAGATTTTCTGAATAAGTGGGAAAATTACAGTTGCATCAAGGAGGAAAGCACAGTGACAGATGCTGAACTGGATGAGCAAATGGCTGAGGAATCGAGGGAGGACAGTTCCCTGTCTATAAACTACAACACCTGCACAAGCAGTAGGGTGCAGAATTGAAGCTTGTGCTCTAGAGTAACTCCTATACCAAGTCAGTGGATTTGCACAGGGGACCTGCTGTTATCCACAGGGGCCAGCAGCAAAACAGCTTTAGTGTTTTGTATTTCATTTACTGAAGCTTAGCTTTGCCCTAGGAGTCTATGAGGACCCACTCACACATTTCCATCCTGTGTTATTTTGTGATACATTGCTTCCAGTTTTAAATAATACATAGGTAAAATCAGATTGTTTTCTTGTGTTGTTGGTGTGGTGAGGATTTTCCTGGTAAAATGCAAAACAGTATCAAAAGAAATTTACGTGTCCGTCTGTCTGGTCTTCACTCTCTACTTGTGCTATGAGTGTGATGTGCAGGGAGGGGAGGAAAAGGCAAAGATTTCATTAGAAATTATAGGAAAAGAAATGTATGGTAAACAATAAACTAATGAAAATGGAATAGTTCAACTACTGCATCACACAGTAACTCAGACAAAAAAGTCTGCTGAAATATTCATGAGGAGAGAAATCTCCAAAAAGAATACACTGGGAGGAATTAAGGGAACAGAATGAGATGTGTGAGGGGAATTCAGAGTATGTGCATGGGCTGGCACTGAACACAGAGAAGACTTCATTAGAAGGAAGTGAGTAAGAAAATGAAAATGAAGGGTGAGCAAAGGCAGCCTTTTCATGAAAAGGTGATGCGAATCCTTACCAGCTAATGGGAGCTGATCTTTATGGGAGCCCTTTACAGCAGCTGAAGAAACCTGAGTATGCCAGTTCTTGGAGACTAGGGGTAAAGGCGAAGGGAGGTCAGGGAGAAACCTACTTTCAAGAGGGGAAAAGCTCATTAATGGTGAATAGAAATTAACATATCCCACAGAGACATGGTTTCTTGATTTTGGCTGGGGATGTGTTGGTATCTGTGAAGGTTTTTGGTGATAACTCAGCCTTGTTTATAGGCTGCTTGTGCTACATAATTCTGAAACAATGTATTTCCATTGCATGGTTTCTGTCATATAGTCATCTGTGAAAAGCTGCGTTACGAGGGCATTTTCAGTTTGGAGTTAATGAATAAGGAATTTACTTTGATAATGTATCATTTTGCTCATGCTAAGAGAGAAGCTTCTGAAAAAACACAATAATGCTTAGATTGCCAGGAAAAGCTATTTCGCTAATTAAGAAATCTCATTTGAGAGGTAACTTCATGCCAGGCCACTACTGCAATATTGTACACAGAGCACGTATGGAAGTGATTATATTTTAATCTTTGTCCTTGATGGGGGTCTGCTTCCTACAGCCTTGCAGTTTAAATTCTAGCTTGGAAAACATACAGGCTCCCTGTAGAGTGACATTTATGCTCTTGTTTAACTTCTTGTCTTTGAGGCTGGCAGCTTGGGTAACACTGCTTCTGGAAACCTGACATCACACTGAGAAAAATCTGACTCTTGCCCTAGGAGCAGAGAGGAAACATGATGCTCTGTACACAACAGTGTTCTGACTGCTGGTGCAGTTACAGATGACAGGAGCAGCAAACCCTGCATTATCTATGCTTCAGTGGTTTGTTTGATGATTATTTTTTTTCCCCTGTGGGGTCACATCAGTTATATCTGCTTTTGTAATTTATAAGTATTGTGGCTAGCACGTACTCATAGGGTCTTTAGGCTGTGTCTTGGGGAAATAGACACTGTGATTTAAGGATAGGTTCAGCAAATGAGGACTGAGGCACAGTTCTCATTAATTTTAAGATTACAGTGCTTTCTCCTATGTATGGATGCTGAGGTACAGAATGCTTAAATGACTTGTCCAAGATAATCCTTGTATTTTCAAGCACACAGCCAGAAATCACTTCTAAAAATAGCATTGTACAAGAGATATTGACCACAGCACTGCGAACAGCAAACCCCTAGATCTGACCTTTTCTCAAGAGAGAAAAGTCCACAGGATGTCACTGACACATCATTATGAGAAAACAGAGTAAAAGACAAGAATACAGGTGTGCCAGGTTTTGGGCTTGTGATGGTGTTTAATACTACACTTCTATTTTTCATCTGAAATGGAATAGACAGTGCTGGATGCAGAGACAGTCTACACATTAGGATCTACGTGAGCAAGATAAAGGACAGCAGCAGGAAAAGAGTAAGTAACCCAGCTGTTGGTTTACTGGGAGTCAATTAATGGTGGAAACAAGAAGAAATATTTTTTTAGTGCTATTGCCCTTTGCCCTGGATCATGCTTTCTTTTCTTTTTTGTGTAGGAAAAGTAATTCAGTTGTACTGTTCCTTTTGGAGTAGGTGATGTTTGGACTACTGTTATGGAGGCTCTCAAATAAACAACCAACCACCAAAAAATTAAAAAATTATTATCAACACAATTAACTAGCCCTTCGCAAATTACAGGTTCAAATGTCTGTGAGAGGAGAACAGAACAACTTCCTAGGGTTTAACAATCCAAAATGCAGAACAAAGAACAACTCCTTAGAGTTTAATGACAACCCAAAATGTTCTATCACTTACCTAACAAGTGAGGGCTTTCAACCTCGAGGACCTGCTCAGGGCAGTGTCCTGACCCAAGGCACCTCAAGGAGTTTCCTTGGGCAGTGTCCTGACCCAAGAGGAGAGTCCTTGACTGCAGTGTGCTGCTCCAGGGGATGAGCTCAAAATGGCTCCCCCAGGGGACTCAATTGATACCCAGGCTGAATCTGACCTGTAGTCAATGGTGGCTCCCACTGGCCAAAGGCCCCAACTACTGCAAAGCCCGGAGAGCAAAGGCCATCAGGAGCTGCTACACTTCAGCAGCCAAGAAGCCCTATTTGCATTAGGCGGGTGCACCTGCCACAACTACACAGACTTTATAATTATGTTGGACTAGATGATTGTTGTAGGTCCTTTCCAACTGAAATATTCTATTCTATGTCCATCTGTTCATTACCACACTTTAAACAAGCACCAAATAGGTATGTTCAGCAACTCCTCATGTTTATCCTGTCACTGGATACTGGATGTCTGTTCAGAACATGAAGAGGAACATACTAACCTTACCTCACAGATATGTTTTTTAAGATCTTTTCCTGACAGCTGCTTGGGAATATCTGCAAGTAATGAAACAATTCTGATATATTCACCAAGTTGTTGCAGGAATTATGACTGAAAGCCCAGATAGTAACCCATCTCCAGAGGGACAGACATGTAAAGCCAGAAATGTCTGGTTTTGAGCTGAAATGATCCTCTTCCCAATGGGAGACAGTGTGCATAATCCTAAATTTTAGAAAAAGAACAGGTAGTTCCTGCCACGTTGGGAGCCAAATGGGGAATAGTTAATGATAGCTTGTAAAGGCAGGGTTGGTTTGAAGTTTTAGGCAGCTTACCTTCTTTTTCAGTGGTTTTCTTGGTAAAATGAAGGAGCTGAATTTAAGTAATGTGAATACAGAAAATGGAGAAAAGAAATACCTGTTGAAGCAGAAGGAAAAAAAAAAAAAAAGAAGCAACAATAAGTAGGTAAGTAGCTTTGTGATACAGAAATGTTCCAAATGGCGATCTGAGGAAAGGCATAGAAATATAACCCTTTTATAATCCCCTCTGGGGATTTTGATTTATTTATTTTTTTTTTTTACCTATAGGAATCTAGTGTCTCTTATTATTCAAAAATCTAGAAAACAACATAGAAGAAGTCTATTAAAAGTCAGAAAAGTCAGAAAGTCATACTTGAATTAGATCAGGGCTTGACCAGGAACCATCAGGTTTTTTCCTTTTCCATTTTGTCCAGCTTCAGGAAATCCTTAACAGGGATGTTTCTGCTATTCATAAAACAAGAGGAAAGACAGGTTGGCAGAGGCCTGCTTTGTCTTTCATCTATTCCTGTTTGATGAGCATTGTGTAATTGAACAAATGTATAAATGATACAACCAGTTTCCCCATTCAGCTTTTGCCAATGCCTCTTGAAGATAACAAGCAGTTCCTTGCATTGCTGACTGTGAGTCCCTGTAGTGAGATAGGACAGTATGTTGAGTAAAAACAATGCAGATGAATGCTGATGGTGGTGCAATGGAAGAACAATGGAATCACATCCCATCTGGGCCATTCAGTAAGGCTGTGTCACAAGACCCCTCTCTTCTTGTGAAAGTTACAGGGAAATCTGTTTCTGCTGTGGGTGCATGTCAGAAAGTCTTCCCTTCCTTTCTCATCTCTTTGGCCTCTTGTGTAGTAGTGGTTTGAAAAGAAGGTGCTCTAGTGTGCCTGGCAGTCGGTCTGAAATAAAGGGAAGCATTGCTTTTCAGTAGTATTCAGTCTCTCAGAAGAGAGATTCAGCATTTACTTTTTGTCTGTTAAGTCTTTCAGGTTTCTAGCTTTGAAAAAGTTGCAGTAAAGATGGTGCTGTGAGTTCCCATATTTATTCATTCTAAAGATTTGCCAAATGAGATTCAGAACTGTATGAAATACAGTGGCTTTGCGTTTTGATCTTTTATATGTGTCTTCTAACTGCCAATCTTATCTGTTCAACCTAGATCCTGAAAAGGTATCCAGATTCTTTCTGACTTATGTGTTGTCAACAGAAAGATTTTGCTGGTGGAAATTACTTAATGATAGCCAAACTTGAATATAATCTATTAATTTCACAATTTATTCCTGTAGCTATGCTTGTTTTCCCAAATCAGCAAGGAAAAGAAAACAGACAAAACTACAAATATGTGTAGAGAATGTTTCTCTTTAGCCCCTCTTCCCCATAATGTACAAACTAGCAAGTGTGGAAACAGGCTGTGTGCTGTGTCTAACTCTCCTTTCTATTCAGGGTCTTTATTGTATCTGCTGCATCATTCTCACCCATCTCCCAGCCACATCTGTATCACTGGCCCTTCCTCTGCCAGGCCAAAGAGCACAGTCTAGGAAGCAGCTACTGTTCATCTGGCAGATGTGTCCAAACAGCTGAAGCTTCCTTGTTCCTGATACATCAAGGACTACATTTTGAACTTATCCTTCTCTTGACTGTGTTCCTCCTGACACGGCTTTATCAATTTACTGCAAGCAATTTTCTATAAGAGTTTATTTCAATGGCTGAAAGTCTTCGCATGTCAGTCTTGTTGGAGCTCCACCACCAGGCTGTTCAGAGCTTATCTGGTAATACGTGCCTCATTACCAGCATGCATCTCAACCTGTGGAGATTCTCTTTTGTTTTTTCTGTTGGTTTTTTTTTTGTTTTTTTTGGTTTTTTTTAATCTATTACTGTCTGAGTTTGTCTAGAGATGCTTGTGCCAGCTATGTGCTCCTCTTTCTCCTTAGTATATAGTAGTTTGGGGCTTAGTTTTTTTTTTTTTTTTCACTCTTGCAAAACTTTTTTCATCACTCTTAAAATTTTAAGTGGAAACTTTAAATATCAACAAGATCAGGTATTCGTTGATATCTTAAAAGCCTTTATTTAATATATATATATGCAGGAGTTTTCTGTTTAATAGTATTTATACTAATACATGTTTGATAATTAATTCATACTAATAAAGATGGAAGAGCAGCTAGAGTTCTGAATTAAACAGTGGTATTTGGGGAGAAAAAGGCAGTCAGTATCTCATTTTCCTGTATGTGTCCATCTGCATGAACACATATGCGCTATTACTCCTTGTTTTGCACAAATTAAATATTCCAAGAGCTGAAGCAGCAAAAAGTCTCAAAATAATTTGGTACTTAATGGGCTAAGACTAAGAACTAGTCAAAAACTTCTGATTGCCAGAGAAATCATTTGAATCAGTTTTTGATAGTGAACTGAACTGGACGAGACTTTCCATGTTCCAAAATGTACAGAAAGAATTGGAAAACTAGCCAGTCTATTTAGAAGCCCAAAAGGTGTCTCTTATTTCTCACTATGGCACATGATACAGAGTTATAAAAGACATTTGGCTTTGTGTTCTGTTCAAATACATAGTGGTTCAGAATGTATCTTCCTCTTAATTTGCCCTACTGGGGACACTGATTAGTTCTAGTTTCCAAAATTTTGAGGTTGCCTCATAAAATATTATTTTGTTTACTAATGTTTGGGAAAATGGCAGAGGAACTATTACATTAGCACAGAAATGTTAGGGTTGGGAGAAAGAGAAAGCCCAGCACTCCGGCTGCAGTGAGCTGTGAAAGGAAAGTGTAGCCTGCAGAGATTAGTCAGAAGTGAGAATTTTCTGTCTGAGCAATGGTTAGGTGGCAGGGAAGGGGAAAGCTTGTCTAATATTATCCTCCAGAAGCAGTAATATTACTTAGTTCTTGGGGGCGAGAAAGAAAATCTTTTTATGTCATCATAAAGAATCATCATCAATGTTTGCTTGCTTGTTTTTATGATGGAGATTAATTAATTATGGTAAAGCAGGGTAATGCTTAAGTCTGTTGGATTTTGCTTCTTACATTGTCACTGTGAAGCTCTGACCTGTGTGCAGGAGGCTTTCTCTGAAAGGGGGGATTTAACTTGTCCTGTGAATGAAAAGAAAACTTGGTGCCAAATCTGTTGTTTAGTGTTACTTCATAGAATCATTGAATGGTTTGGATTGGAAGGGACCTTAAAGATCACCTAGTTCCAACCCCCCTGACAGGGGCAGGGACACCTTCCACTAGACCAGGCTGCTCAAAGCCCCGTCCAACCTGGCCTTGAACACCGCCAGGGAGAGGGCAGCCACAGCTTCTCTGGGCAACCTGTGCCAGCATCTCACCACCCTCACAGTAAAGAATTTATTCCTTATATCTAATCTGAATCTACCCTCTTTCAGTCTAAAACCGTTACCCCTCGTCCTATCACTACACTCCCTGCTAAAGAGTCCCTCCCCATCTTTCCTGTAGCCCTCTTTATGTACTGGAAGGCCGCTGTAAGATCTCCTCAGAAACTTCTCTTCTCCAGGCTGAACAACCCCAACTCTCTCAGCCTGTCCTCATAAGGGAGGTGCTCCAGCCCCCTGATCATCTTTGTGGCCTCCTCTGGACCCACTCGAGCAGGTCCATGTCCTTGTTATGTTGGGGGCCCCAGAGCTGGACACAGGACTCCAGGTGGGGTCTCAGCAGAGCAGAGGGGGAGAATCACCTCCCTCAACCTGCTGGCCACACTTCTCTTGATGCAACCCAGGATAGTGTTGGCTTTCTGGGCTGCAAGCCCACATTGCTGGCTCATACTCAGTTTTTCATCTACTACTACTAATAGTAACGTAATTTAGCACCTTTCACCATAGTTCTCCAGGTGCTCTATGAAATCAATTATCATTTTCTTATTGATAGAGAAATTGAATTGTAGAAGTAGGATTGCCCAACTGTATTGGCAAGTTCAGGGGCTGTGAATTGAGAGCTGAGTTCCTGATGACTTTTAGACACTCTGGTCAAAACCTTTTTTTCTGATGTTATTTTAGCCAGAGCTTATCTAAGAACAGTAGTGGCAGTTTATGAAAAAAATATTCAGTCTTATTTTTAGCAAACACTGGAAGAAAAATGATCTTGTTGAATATTCATACAGAATGGATTTATGTTTTCTAAATAAATTAGATTCAGTTTTGTGTCACTCAAAGAAATTATACAGAGAATCTCAGCTTAAAGGTCAGAAACTTTTCATGGACATTTTAAGATACACTTTAGCACTGAAAAGTGGAGTGATCAGACATACCAAGTTGTCCTATTTAAGTGCTGACTTTAAATGGAGACTCCAACTAAAGGCCAAATTCCTTGTTTTGTACAGGTAAACAATTGATGACAATGTTTGTGTTCTTGATAATTTCAGTAGCTATCCATGCAGAATATGTTCTATGTATTTATAGGTATCATGGGAAGGAAGGCTAGTAGGGAGATGAAGAGATTTTAAAATGAAACTGCTATAGGCCTTTTAGATAAGTGCAAGTTGCATCTGAAAAAAAGTCAGTTGTCTTGCAGGTGGGATTTTTACCTATTAGGTTATTATTATCTTTTATATGACTATTAAATAACTCTTTTATAGGAGATTGCAGATTCCTATTGTTCAGAAGTGTTCTTATGTAAAAGACAGAGTTAAAGTAAATCGGAGTATTTCATGTAAGGACAAGAGAGAAAGTAAATGCAAACATAGGTAAGTGTACAACATATACAAGCAAAAGCATTTGGGAGAAGGTCTTTTAAAAATGTAGTAAATTCTCTCCTGGTTTGTGTATGCTGAGCATAGTTTAATGGAAATGTCATGCTTCGTTTCTTCCCTGGGCTTGAGTTCAGACATAATTCATTTGTTGGTTTTTAAATAGCGCTCAGTTTATTTGAATTCCTTCTGACTGAGGAAAACAAGGCTGCCTTAAAAAACATTGGAGTTAGTCTTTTCAAAAGTATTAGATATATCATTACTGTTTGTTTCAAATCTCAGTGTTTGTCCTTCTGGTTAGACTGCCAGGAAGAAAACCTTTCATTTTTGGAAGAAAACCTTTCATCTTTGGAGAAGTAAAAGAATACAGCATGTGCTCAGTTTTTGAGAAGACCCTGTCCCTCTCACAAATTACAGACAGTAATCGTCTAAGACAAAGTCCACTTGTAGTTGTGCAAATGCATAGGTGGAAAGGATTGACATTATTTGTTTATATATTAATGTCCCATTGACAATGAAGTTTCAAAGAAGAAACTTTCCCCGGTTGAAGAGCTAAAACTGGGCTGACTCAGAGCATGGGTGAGTAAGCATGCAACAAGATTTACCTGGCCACATGTGCACTGTCTCTGCTACATGTTTCATTAGATATAGTAAGCCGTGATTTCCAGCAATAGTAGTGGGTCTTGACTGAAAGGAGATCAGGATCTCTCTTACCTCCCTAGTTCAGTGGGAACCCAAGGAGGATTCCACCTTCACTTCAGTAATTGATTCAAACCTTGCTGAGATGCTACTTTAACCATTTCCATGCAGCTGGAATTTGCATAGATAAACAAAGATGAACAAACTATACGTAGCTGGGGGAGGAAAACAAAACAAGGACTATTTCATTGAAATAATACCTGGGAGCTCACATACTAGTCCTTACATTAGCTTGTCTCTATTTTACTGAATTGTTGTGATTCATAGATGAGCATATTAGATTGTCACATATACATATGCAATTTTGGCTTCTAGTGAACTCAAGAGAACAACATGATGGGAAATGCTTATGCAACACATATCAGATAAAGTTGCTAATGTGGGTTTAAAATAGCCTCAGACTACTACAGTTAAAATGAAGTGTCCTAGAAATACTCTGACTTCGCTTGAGTGACCAGCCTGAAAGAAGGTCACATCATGCTGGGAGGTGATCTGACCTGACACAGTGGAGCCCTTTTCAGACTGAAAAATAAAACTGTACTAAGCAACTGAAAATAGAACATAGTTTATGCTAATATTCTTTGTTTTGCTCTCAGTGCTGGGCTTGCTTTCTTACAACAATCTGCCCTGGATCTGAAAACTGAAAATTCCCTGTCCTTGGTGAGGACATGAAGTCAGTTACCAGCCTAATGACACTGCCTCTTCCTCCTTACTTACCTTTCTTTTATATGTAGCCACATATATGTGTATGTAAGTACCTGTATATTTGAGTGTGTGTATGTATATACATATTTTTTTGTGCGAGTGTGCATTTACAAAAATAAAATTAAAGTTTTGGCCTGCTACAGACTGCCTTCGGCGGAGTTTCAATTCCATTTTTAGGATATTTGTGTTCTAGATTTCACCACATTTTAATTTCTTCACCTCTTAGGTCAGTAAGTGGAATACATGAGAATAGGACCACAGATTAGAAACAGCATTAAGAATAAAGAAAAGGAAGTTGATTGTGTGTTAGCAACACACTAAAGAGTACAGTTTACTTTCTACCTGGCCAAAAATCATTTGGATATTTCTCTAAATAAAGCTTAGGGCACGTGCTGAATATCCTTCAGTGTTGGTTTGGGTTCTGGCCTTGTAGAGATTGCCATATCCAGCAGTCCGATAGAGCCAAGACTGCCCCAGTTTCATGTCCCAGGTCCAGCCAGTAGCAAAGCTGGGCATGTACCCCCAGTAAACACACACACACACAAAACACATATATACATATACACACAGCAAGCCACATAGATCAACACAGACAGACACACTCAGTACTTACACAAACAGCACCAATGGCCTCATCCTTTTCCCCTGTCTGGCTGACTAGGATAAAGGTTCATTAATGGGAAATATATACATATATTTATGTATATATAATACGGATCGCTTCAGTATCTGGCTTAGATGCTGCCCCTTAAGGATACTTCCCCTGGATCCCAGAACTCCTCAGCTGCTTGCACCAGGGCACATGAGCCCCTGAGCCCCACAGCCACACTCCAGCTGCTGGTACAAACACCTTTACACACATCAACACACACACACCCATGCATGTGTGCACGTGAACAAACACACATTCAGTGGATCCCTCCAGTAATTTCCCTCAGACATGCCATCCATTCAGGAACTGCCTGGCTCCTTGCACTCCCTGGTGTCTCCCTTTCCTGTTTAGTTCTGCCCCTAAATATCCCATAATAATTTTTATGCAATCCCTAAGTGCTCTTCCCCCATAATGAGCCCCTATCCCCCAGCAATGACCCCTCAGCCTGTAGGTGATCTCAGGACAGGGTCTTCTGCTGACTCAGAGAGGTGGGTATCATCCCCAGCCTGGGATGCCCTAGGGGGCTGGGGCAAGGAGTCACATCCCTGACTGGGAGATTGGGGTTCCCCTACCTCCACAGCGTCAGATTGTTCTGCTGCTTCAGGCCTGGGGAAACCAGCTTCTTATCACACATCCTAACAGTGCTGCTGCTCAAGTGCTGATTCACTGCCTATGGGACTAGGAAGGTTAACACGTTTCCTGAGCAGTTTTCAGTTAAAATTATATGCTATCTCTTCATAGTTTCCTATTTTATTATTTTAATTCAACTCTTTTGCCTGACCTAAGAAAATGTGGTGAGGTGCAGTGTGCTATTAGCTAATTGCTTTGCTCTCCCCAAGATGTGACTGCATGTCTGTGGTAGTGTAATAATTTGCATGTGCTTGTAAAACATTTTGGAACCCTGAAAGTGCTGTATAACTTTCTTTTACACCATTTCTTCTTCAGATGTTCAAAAGTGACTACTCAGACTGAATTAAAAATAAACTACTACTTTGTGTTCATACTCAGTAAGGAAGATGAGAGATTTCATGGTCACAGGCTTCAGGTCAAGTGCTTGTACACTTCAAGAACAGCATTATGGAAATAAAACAAGACTGCAGGTTTTAGCACCAAAAGAAACCCTCTTTCCCTAACTCCTCACCTTCATTTTTTTCATACTCATTGCTGTAATATAACATCCTCTCTTGAATTACTCCAAAAATTTTCCTTTTTCTATCTTGTATTCTGATAAGCATATACTTGCACTCATAAAATCTGGACTGTGATTTCCATTTGAAATTTCATTGTGGAAACTTCATGATTAGTGCAGTGTAAATTTGGCACAGGTGTAGAATGGACAGAAGGTTTCTTTTAACTAAAATGATTTCCTTTCTCTTGACTATATTGAATGGGTGCATTTCAGGGCTCCAGACTTTGAGAAGATCTTACTTTATGACTGGAGAGTGCATGTGCGTATTTGTAATTGATACAGACAATGATTTATTGCCATTTTTCTTTGAAATGTCTTAGTAAAATGGTCCTTTGCTGGAAATGCCCACCTTGCGCTGCTGATTCCGCAGCTCATTTATAGAATCCTGGAACTCAAGGTTTTCATTTTAATCAGGTTTGCTCTTTAAGATTAAGACAGCACATAAATAATCTTGCGGCGTTAATTCAAAGTAGTTGTCATACTTGTCAAATATCTGTAGTCTGCACAATTAAAGGCCCTTGGAGGGAAACGGGGATGGGGGGCACTACTGTTTGAAAGAGAATTTACAATGAAAAAGAATCTTCTCTTAAACAATCGACAGGATGCTAATGAGGTCAGAATAAGCAAAATAGAGTGGATATTTTTGCTTGGTAGTTAATGCAAGAATGCTTGAGCTTTATAAAGAAGAAAAGGCGAAGCTTAAATATCTGCTTGCTTCATACACATGGAGCTTGGTCCCTCCTCAGTTCTCTGTTACACATTCCCCAGAGTAGCTGTTAGAAAGCAGTCTGCCCCTGGAGTTCTTCATTAAGCTTTATATCCTTAATCTGAAATCTAAATTTATATTCCTTAGAGCTTTTGAGGGGAGGGAAATGGGTTGCATTTTTGTTTTGTAATGACCTGATTTTTTAAAAAATCTAAATCTAGAGCTAACTTTTAGAAATTATTACAAATAAAAATTTTATTGATGAAAAGCAGGAGAAATGAAATCTTTCATAATTTGTTTTGAAAACTCGTATCTACTGGAAAAGGGGTGCTTTCTTAACATGGCAACCCATTTTTCAATATATAGAATAAGCAATGAATATTTGTTGTTCTCCTCATTTTTCTTGCTTCAGGGATTCTGGATGATAATACATAGAGGAGCTGTTTTATGATCATTTAAGGTGTTCAGGGACAAGTACACATTTAATCATTCAGTTGTCTGACTAGACATGGCAGAATAAAATGCATCCATAGAAGATATGCCTTCAAATATTTACTGACTGTTAGACAGGATATGCTGTAGAGGAGATGGCCATCTTATTATTAAATATCATCTTAAGAGGATCATCTCCCTTTCATAGGATTGATTTTAATCATGTTGGCTGCACATTTCATGCTCTTTTGCCCCCTCCCCTGGGGTTCTGACTCTTCAAAATGACAAAAGTGGAAAGCTGTGTCTTCCATTCAGATTTTATTCTGTTGCTAGTCTGTTTCTTTAAAAGTTCTTTTCTTCCTGAGATTTTATGAGGCAGGCATTTCAAAGTACTTAATGAATGAGATAGATGAAGAGAAACAGTATCTGTGGAAGAAAATGGATCGAGTAAATATGGAATAATAGTTTGCATGCACAGCTTTCAATGTTAGCTTTTACGTTTTTCAAAGCACTGCATGAGGTTGTTGCCACACAAAGTTCTGTAAGTAAAGCTCTGCATGACTGATAGAAAATGCTGAACTACTACTAAATGAGAAAAGGCATACTGTTTAGGTCTAAGTATCACCTTTAACGTTTTTGCCTTGTTTTCCCAGGAGGTAATATTATGCCTAAACATCCAGAAGATGTAGAAAACAGGAACATCCAGTCTGAAGTTTCGAACTTGGCTTCCTAAAATATAACTAGGTTTCTGAAAACCAGCACATGCATTTTCAATTCCCTAGCAACTTACTATAAATGTAAATATTACCGCTATTTTTTCTTAGAGGTAATACATTGCTGTATACCAGATAGTAAGGTAAAATGTGGCCTGTAGCAAGGAGTTGTTCGGCATGCTTGGACCCAAATGTCTGTCAGAAGTTTGCATTAATAAATCTGCTTACAGATGGAACAGGTGTGCTCACTCTTACTAGCTCAGTGTAGTCCACTGCATGGTAAGACATTTCTTATTGCAAGCTTAAGTGATCTGGTCAAACATAACATAGAAAGATCATTATTTTTCTCTCTGAACAGCCATGAGAAAAAAGTGATTCCAATCTGTGCTGCTCTTTGAGAATCCAAACCCTTTTTTTCAAAGCCCAAATGCCTCTGAACCATTTTAGTAATAAATTGTCTAATCTACCAAAAGATTTTTCAGAAACACCATTCTACCCCTTCCCATGACAATAAATGTCACTCCTACTTCATTTGGAATGAACAAAGTTGATTTAATTGATCTTAATCCTGAGCCAACCTGAAAAAAAGAAACTAGATTGTCCAGCAGTATTGGAATAAAAAGAAGACATACCAGAAGTATCATTTTACAGGCTTTGTTGTCATCAGCCTGTTATTTTACAGTTCTTCCAAGCAACTTTAGAAGTTGAAACACAGAGCATGAGGATCTCCTCTCTGTAGGACAAACATTTGCTCAGACCCTTCTCAACAGTCCTTTGAGAAGAGGAAGTGAAACCACCTACTAGTTAACTGCAGATCTGTTTCTGCTTTAAAATGATTGCATACCACTTCACAATGTTCCTTTGACCTAACATTAGTCTTTCATGTAAGAGATCTTGAAGAAGTATAGTTTGGTAACTTGTTCGTTGTTAACTGATGATTTCTTGTAATTGTCTTCTAAAATTTCTTAGATTCAGAACAATACAGTTCATTGCAGAAGCGTACCCTGAGCAATAATACATTGTAAATGAAAACAAATGTGTTTTCAGCTATAAAACAAAATAACAAAGCCTATATTGAGAAACAGATGGCTATGTTTAAGGATAAATTTAATAAGCTATTCACTAATGTATTTAACACTCCAGACTGCATGCATTTGGACCAGGGAAACCACAATGAATGACTGTTCTCTGTGAGACTCATGCATTTTTAGGACACTGGTTAACTGCAGAATCAAGTCCAAGCAAATACATACAGTTGTACTTGTTTACTTGGTCAAACTTGAAAGATTATTTCGGTTCAGTAACACAGCTTTCTTGATTCCTGTCTCCCTGGTAGTAGCTTGAATAGCTTTTGTGTGTTTTCTGTCAATAATTTTTTAATTTTTTGTTTATATATTCCATGACTTCTTTAAAGAGTAGCATACAAGGTTCAAAGCAGTTTGGTCATTTGGTTAGTCTGACCCGAATGGTAATGAACTGTCTCTTCCAGAAGTGTTCTTGACTGGAGTAGAATCAGTGTTGATTCCTATGAGCAGTTTGCTGCTGTGCCAACTTATAAAATCAGGTTTTTGTTGTTATTTGCTTGGTTTTGTATACGTATGAAGATTTTGTTGAATTTACAGTATGGGAGGATGCAATGCTTCAGCCTTGAATGTTGCAGTAAGAAATGGTCTTCAGATCATGTAATAATATAAAGTGGTGTGCTTTGATTCACAGAAAAGAGGTGGAACTCATTGGTATAGCTTTTAATTACAACAACAGCCAAATAGCTTTTGTAAAAATTACCTTCAGGTTAGGTGATAAAAGCAAAGTTCTGAGGGGTATGACATTTTTATTTTTTCCTTTTCTACTTTAAAATCTCTTATTTACTTCATAATTTGCTGTCTGTTTGTTTTTACTCCCTAATATATTGTCTTCTCTGGAAGAGAAAGGAAGTGGTAGATTGGTGCTGTGTAGCTAGAATGGAAAAGATGTTTTTTCTAAGAACCTCACTTGTGAACTTCTTTCAATAGAGAAGACAGATACATATTATTATCTTAAAAAAAATTTTTGAAATGACAAAAAACATAATGTCTAAAACCTCCTGTTTGGTGGCAACTACTTGATTGCTTTTGAAAGAATTTGGCTTTTTGACTGTTAGCGGTGTTTTCATATGTAAAAACAATTTTTTTTACTGATGGTCCTGTTTCTGGGTAATATAACCTCACAAAGATGTTTTGATTGTTCAGAAACCTTGTGAGAGAAGTTGAAGAATTTTTCCTAATGGTGATTCAAATACATTTGTTCAATCAAATGTCTGTAACATCTATTCTAAAAAGCATATTTAACACACACATTGTCAACAGATTTTTAGGATTTTAGAAACAATGTTAATTTTCTCATAGGAGGAATATTATCTCTCTTCTGATGATTTTTTGAGCTTCTTGGACTGAATTGTGAAGCACTGAAAAATGTCACAATTATAGATTGAGTGCATTATAGTGTACGTGCAGTATACTTAGAAATCACTGCTGCATTCTGAAGGTATGTATATATATGTATATATACAACACATACATATATATGCATGCCTATGTATAAATGAAGAGAGAAACTTATCCTTTACTGTGTTATTCTATGAAGAAATGCTATACTAGCAAATTGTCAAATACTAGCAAATTGTCAAATTAGTATAATTAATAAGGAGGTCTACACCACTTTAACATAGCTTAGGTACTCTAAGTTTGGAGAAGATGTCAATTTCTATGGGATAGAAAATTTTTGGCGGTAAAATCTGTCCTGCAACATCCAGTGATTTTAATGTTTAGACTATTTATAAATGTATGTCAAGAACTGGTTTTATCTGTTTACTAGCCCGTTAGTTCTTTGACTATCACTGAAACAAGGAAAATCAGAACACACAAGTAGTTCTTTAAGAATAGCTAAGCATGTTTAAAAAAAAAAAAAAAAAAAAGCAAAATCCAAAAGTTTGCTGTTTCAGATGAATGTTTTATGAATGTTTTATGAAATACCTGAGACTAGATGAAGGAAGGGAGAATGCAAATGTGGTAGGAGAGAAAGACAATAGCAGCAACAGTGCCATTTTTGTTTTGACCATGTTTGAACCTTGTTTATAATTTTAATTAAAGGATATGTATTCCAGGAGGGAATACCAAGTGGTTGTTTTGTGATGTTTCAATGCAGAAATAAGTATGATTTTTCTCTTCTGTTTTATAATTTGAACTAATCAGTCATCTTCTGTCAAAACTGATTGTAATGGAAAAATGAAGTTTTGGCTAAATGAACCATTTCATATCTATTGTCTTCTGCCCATGGAAATCTCCAGAATTTTTAATGCAACAACTGAAGTGATGAAAATTGGCTTCATCTCCCAATCATGTATTCCACTACATTGCAACTTGTTACTGAGGAAAGCATCTTGAGAGATCTAACTGAGCTTAGAGGGGAGAATGGAAACATGAATCACAGCATCAATTCTGGATCAACAATTTTATTTTGATTAGTTTTCTTTTTAAAAAGAAAATGTTACTTCCTTATGGTCAAAATGCAAATGGAGTGTTTGGAAAAAAAGGACAGGTATTTCGGAAACATCTATATTTCAAGCATATGAAAAGACTTCTGGTCATCTTTGTAAAATAACGCAGGACAGAAAGCCTTAACAAGCTAAATTTGTGAATTATAAGCAGTCTGAATTCATAAGTCTTCTTTCTCACGAAGCTCTGACCCATTTGTATCTTGCTGTTTCTCCTTCAATGCCCTCTCCTGCCCTTGGCTTCTTTTTTTTACCTTTTTTTCCCTCTCTTTTTTTTTCATAAGTTATTTGAAGAGATCATCTTCTTACCTATTTTCAAGGTCTGGTATTTTTAAAGGGCACAGTTGTTCTCTGAGAGATTATAGCTTGAAAATACAGTCCTAGGAGAAATTCCAGAAGCTATTGGTGCTTTTGTTGTTTGTATGATTTCAGCTGGGCTTGTCGGCATATTTAAGTATGATTCTGAACACTCAAATCAGTGATCGATGGGCTTGATATATGGATAACTGGCACAGACAAGCATAATCTTGTGTCAGACAAATTGAGCATTAATATTCTTAATTAGCACATTTTTTTAGAAGTGGACAAGTCCATTGAGAATACTCAACAGCATGAGATCTATACTCTTAATTCCTGATCTTAACAACATTCCTCCCTCTTCTATGACAGATGGACAAGTGAACATGTGCAAAGAAGCAAAAATAGATTATATGCTCTCTGTTTGTAAATGAGTGGATGTGTTTCATCCTTGTTTTGATTGATGGAAGCTTTATTCCAGGGAAGGTTATTCTCAATTTATTATTCATACCTTGTGGATGATGAGAGCAGCCTAGAAATGCTTTTCCAAAAGAGCTTACTCTACTATCAGAGCCTGTATGAATGAACTTGTAGGCTTTAAAAGAAGAAAAGGAAAAGGAAGACAAGTGTCCAACACAGAAAATGTTCTCATCAGCATGTATTTAACCAGGAACCAACTCCCTCTGCATGAACACACCTTCACAGGACATAGATGAACTGCTGTTTTTCTGCCCTATGCTTCAGACCTCGGTTTAAGCTCTGAATCCATCCGTGACTGCAGCCTATGCACAGATTCAGAGGTTTACAGCTCCCCGCCTGTCAGCTTTGCTGGCATAAGAAGGTTATTAAAACACAGAAAAGAAGTAGGCCCATTGTGTGTGTTATTGTATAGAAGTAAATTAAACTTAGGACTCTGAAAATGAGATATTTTTTTTTCTGAAGCTGAGGAGGTCTTTTTTTACCATTATTCATTATTTCTATAATCGGCTTTTTTGGTTTCTTTCTGAATACTGAGTAGGTCAATGACTGTAGTAAAAATGCTGAATTTTGAAACTTGATAAGACCATATGATTTTTAAATGTTTTTGAGACTGTAGTAGAATTACATTTTACAGGCTTTATGAGAGGAAACTGTGACTATTTTTATTGACTGAAAAGCAAACTTGTTCAAGGTGTTGCCAGCTTATTTTGCAGCCATTTTGAGCTTGCCTGAGCGAAACATATCATCTCTTTTCAGCTTCAGGCAATAATTGTCAAAAGCCGTGCTACAGTTAGGTTTTCTCATCAGTCATTTCTGATGTTTCTTTTCATCTCTGGTTATCTGTTTCTTTCTTTTTTATGGCTTATAGTCCACTATGTCCAGTATTTTTCAGGCACCAGTGGCCAGAGTGGTCTCCAATACCAGTCAGAGCTGGAAGGGTTTAGGGCAGGCTACAGGGCAACAGCCTGCCAACATGCCAGAACATGGTGCCTTGCTCAAGCACACCTAAGGGCAGTAGCCACTGGGGTAGGTGACACAAGGTGATGTAAACCAAAGGAAATATAGCCAGAGATGCACTCTTGGAAGGAGACACTCTGTGCTGGGGAAGGTACATCTCTGAGGGGCTGTGGTCAACAGCAGTCCATGGCATGGCAGGGCCACCCCTGAGGGACTGCAGCATATGGGTGACCCACACCAGAACAGAGACACCCCTGAGGGACTGCAGCCTGTTACCTGGTTTGCTCCTGACTTCGTAGCACTAGCTATTACATTTATTTTTGCTTGTAAAGTTTTGAATTCTAGATCACTCCAACAGGTATGAACTCTGAGATGTCTTTTCAGTTAACTGCTTTTTAAGTTGACTTTTAGAGTATAGTCCCCATCTTATTCAGGTCACATTAATTTTTAAAGAAGGCGAGGACAGTACATTTTCAAACAGTTACACATGGCAAATGAGCATTCATACAATCAGACTAGTCTTTGCAGAATGTTGTGAAGGGGATTTTAGTACACTTTTTAACTTAGCATAAGTAAAGAAAGAAGTAGTCATATATTCCTCTATCTTCTAATATAAGTCACATTCAAACTTAGCCATTTTTACAGTGATCAGGATGCCTTAGATTTTCCTAAGCTTTCTGCTGAACAGTGGAGCATCATTCTTCCCTCGTTCCTCTTCTGTCAACTCTACATGAGTAGCAAACCTGTAATGTCACACCAAAAATATTCCCTGCAAGTATGGGGAAATAATTGTGTATGCTTACTGCAGGTAATAAAGGAGGTCATTCAATAAATTCACTTACAACTTCATTGTGGTATTTTAGGGTTTCTTCCCCTCCCACCCTCCTATGGCACTTCCCTGGTCAGACATTGTGTCAATTCACACAGTTCTCTTCCTCTCCCATCATTCACTCTTAAAACTTACAAGCAGCAAGGAAAAAGATTTTTTTCCAGAGTGGAAGGAACCAAAGCAAGCCATCTCTCTGAAAAAGAAGGATGCTCATTTGAGGCCCTCACTTCTGAATTGGATTTTGAGTATAACAGTTTTTTTCCTCAAGATTTATTTTCACTCATGTGTTCAGTGAATCAATTCAAATGATGGCCTCACAAATTGTTGTGTCATTAAAGTGAAAAAGGCATCACTATACAAGGGAAGGAGCTCAGAATTCCTGTTACTGCTGCTGGAGACCCTGTATCTTGCTGTATAATTGCTGTCTTTTAACTAATGTTCATCTCCATATGGAAAAACAAAAGGAAGTGGTTGAAGGGATAACTAAGTATAGAAGCTGTAGAAACTAAAAGTTCTAGAGGCTTTGTAGTTCAAGTGTAATTTGCAAAATCATGAAACCTCAAACCTTTGGTCTTGCACTATATCATATAACAGTTCTTGAAGGCTTTTTCTGTGTTCCTCTTTTGCTTTATCTAGAGTATCAGCTGTTTGGTTGCTCACTTTCAAGTCAGGTGCTCAAACGCATTTTCCCTTTCCTGTTTGTCACTTCGAACAGCTGAGGTTCGTGTTGTGGAGATGCTTTTTCCAGCAGGAACACTCTCTGTCAGTCTGGAATTCTTGTTTACATCTGGCTGGCTGCCTTACCAGCTGTAGTTTGATACTTACTGCAATTAATTTACGAATAAAAAACAGGCTTCACTGTGCACTGCTGGGGCATTTTACACCTACCTGGCAGAACAAGTACCTTTCTAATTGCAATGTCATTCTCACACTGTCACGTCTGACCCTGCTGATAAATTTGAGTCAGACAAGTGTGCAGAATCCTGTAATTCAGAAACTGTCACTGTTCCCAAAACACTGGAATAAGAATGGAAAACTTCACTGATTTGAAAGGGAAAATTCTTCTTAATAGACTCAAATGTAGACTTTTGTCAGAAAGAAAAGAATAACATGGGGAAAATCAGCATTCTAAGTCATAATTTCACGTGGAAGAATACATTATTTTGTTGTCTTCTAAGTATTTGTATTATTTTAGCTAACGATAGATATATAAATTATGGCTTGATCCTGAATTCAGACACACATACCTATAAAATACCATCTACATACTCATATTTAAAACAGTCTAGCTTTCTTGCCTGTGATGTGTATCTTCTGGATTTGGAAGAAAAAAAATGCTGCGCACAATCATCTGGATCATCTGGTGTCTTATAATGTAATTAGCCCAGATTCAAAGAGAAACTTTTGTGTGATTATGTGGACTTGTAGGTGCTTGGCTGATACAAAAGGTCAGCAGCAGTATTATAACCAGGTTGCCAGAGCATTTGGATAAGCTGTAGACCCATATTTAGCAGCACTTGACCACTATGCAAAAAATGTACAGGATCCTGGAAATGAAAGAAGCAACAACAACTGGATGCCTAACTCTAGTCTCTTTGTTAGGACAGTTGCTTAAGATATTTTTCATTTACAAATTCTAATTAACTTCCCCCCTACCACCACCCACCACCCCCCACCTCCACCCCCTTCTGTGGCTTTTTGATGCAAAAAGTATTGAGGAAATCCTGGAGTTATTCCTGAAGGTATGCCTATTGCATGCCCCTCACAGATCATGATGCCAAGTTTGCCAAGTTTTTGAATCTCACATGGCTTAGGTATGGCATGAGGGCTGTTTCAGTGCACTGGTCAAGTGGAGGATATACAGGATTGAACTTTGGAGTGTGTCCCACAACTTTTTAGACATTTAACTAAGATTCCTAAGTCAAGATCATTAATTACATCATGCCGCCCCTTTCAAGACTGAAATTATAGGCATCTTGAGAGGGTGGTTTGACCCACATATGATCTGCATTGCTGTGTAGGATCCTATCTCTTACTGACATGAAAGACTCTGATCATCTCATTTGCTTAAATCTCTAACTTCTATGAAATCTCTCCATGTTACACATTTAAGTCTGCATTTGGCTTTCTACATGATACCCTGACAGAAACCTTGGAGGCATAAATTGTTCAAGCAACAATTTGACACTACTGAAAGAGGAGTTAAGTCTAATCAACTAGAATTAGATTTTCCTAGATTTCAGGATCTTGGCAGGGGTTTCTAGATTGTTTATAAGACACCAAATGTTATTAAGACCAGGAAAGACATCACTAAATGGTGATGCATAATTCTATTCTCAGAATCAAAAGTCTGGAAAAGCACTTGTCTGGATTTCACATATTGTGAGTCACTGCTTTGCTATGTTGAATCTTTAATAGCTGACTTCAAAACAAGATATGAATTGATGTAAATTGTGAACAGTGGAAAAGCTACCCAAAAATGCACAAAAAACACAAAAAAGATTGCATACAAAAATGCATAATAGCTTATATAACATTAGGTATTCAACATGTTTCTAAGGAATTTTCCCAATTTATCCCAATAAACTGAAATAATTTTTTTTTAAATTGTAATGCACGAGAAGGGAGGCTATTCTTGGTATAAGATCAAGATATTCTGAAAACACTGCAAGAGAAAAAGTGTCTGCTTTTAATTTGCAATGACACTTTTCATTTTTGGTGTCATATTCCAATTATAAAATAGTAAATTGTTTCACAGCAAATTTGACTGAAAGTTAAATTTCATAAATTTAATTTTCTGTCAAAGCTATTCAAATTATTTCCCAGTTCTAATAATAATCGTGAGCCATGACATTATTATTTCATTCTTTTATCTAGCGGATGAATAAATTAACTCTGTATAAATATTTTAAGTTTTGAAATATGTGCAAGAGAATCCTCAGATGACTGAGGTAGGAAGAAATATTATGATGTAAGGAAAGGCTGTGGAAGACAGGTAACACAGAAACATTGATGTTTGAAATCATAAAGATCAGACAGAGATTCTGTGTCATTGAAGAATTTTTCTTTGCAATCCTGGTCACCATGCCTTCAGATAGGAAGACAAGAAGCGGCTGTGAAATAATACAGATTTTTTTCCTGAGCATTTGTTCGTTTAACATCTTATTTTAGCAGGTGTAGGAAAGGACTTGTTTTAGGATTATTTCTTATACTTAAAGCAGTGGGGGAAAAAAAAAAAAAGTCTGAACAAAAGTGGAACAGAAGTAAATCCGGAATAAAAATGTAAAAATGCAATAACTTACCCAGAATTAGTTGGCAGTGAGACTTTTAAATTTTCAGGATACTTTAGGAGACTTTTTATTTTTCAGGTGGATGAATTCTGATGATCTCATTCTGACCCAGAATTTAGAAGGCGAAATAATTGGTTCCAGAGGTAAGTTCAGTGTCTTCTATCTGTAAGGACCTCAGGAGCTTCATGTGGTTCATTTATAATATGAATGTATCTCTATGGACAAAGATTAGTCTGTCCTTCAGTATTTGCATGTGTATTCCCTATGTGTGAAAATACCAGGAAGAATATGAAGAAACTATGTAAAACAAACAGAAAAAGAGTCTTGCTAGTAGGACTCATATAGGCCAATGGAATTATAAGGTTCAAAGAGATCCTATTTTATAGTAGTGACATTCTTACTGATGAGTTATTTTTGAGCTATACCAGACTTCATTAATCTCTTTTTCGTTCTTTTCACTGTGATTCCAGGTACTGAACTTTACATGTTAAGAGATGGCTATAAGAAATAATTCTGTTGAAAGTGCTTCATGTAGTTGTGAAATGTTATCCAATCAGCATCTGTGTAGCTTATAAAAATGCATAACACTTTGGTGTGGCATGACCTTTTTACCACCACTCTGGTAACTTTTACTGCACACCTAAATAACTCAGCCTCAAAACCAACCTTGGTATATAATGTGGGCATCTGAAATTCAGGCATATATATCACAATAGGATGTATTTTATTTGGGGAAGAACATTTCTTACATATCAACAGAGATGTGTGTGTTGTGTACACATTGTGTATTTCATCTAACATTGTGGAAGGATACAGATTCCAATGGTCTTATTTTTAATTTTTTGACTTCCTTCCATTCTCATCAGTTTCCTTCTCTGAGACCTATCCTTCAAGGTGATACATTTAAGATTTTTTTTTTTTTTTTTTTTTGCCTTCAAATTCTTTCCCCTGTGCAGCTTGTTCATTTTTCTAGGCAATTTTTCTTCTAAGTCATCATTTTGACTTTTCTCCTTCATTATCCTCTTCTCTCTCTGCTCCCTTCGTTCTAGTACCCAGGCTTCCACACCTACTGATTGGTGCCACATTGCTTTGCCTCACGCTATTTGAATAACATGAAAATCACAGAACTGCTAGCTTGTCCTGCTACTATTTTAATTTCATAAAACTGACTCTTAAAAGAAAACTTCTCATAGGGTTCTATAGTCAAGCCCTTAAACATGATAGACAACTTATTCTAATTGTCCCACCATCACATAAATCAGTGGTAACCAGTAGAATCTAGCATTTACAAAACTCAGCATTGCCAGTTCAAATGAAGTTGTGTTTATCTATCTTTCAAATCACCTGTCTAAGGTCCCATTCAGTAACCACCTCCCTCAACTTGTTTTACAGAAGCTATGGAGAAGCTCTCAAACAGTGAAAAGTTTTTTTGCTGCTTCCCTTGTTTTGACCTCAACTAGTAACTTGAGCTCTGTGTACTTGAAAACACCACATCTGTTCTGTCAGAGCATTCAAAGTGCTCCAAATGGAAAAAGGAACTCACAGACCTCAGTAATGTAGCTACCAAGTATCATTGGATGGTGCAAACATGTATTTAATAGTGAAGAGAGGTTTGTTTCCTATGTTTTTTTTCTTTTCAGTGCTTTTGATCTAGATAAAGCCAATAGGTGCTGGCTTTCTGATCAACTTTTGCCATTAATCCCAAGGAAGGAACTTTTATTGAAACCTGATAAGCTGCTCCTGACTCTAGTCTGAAGAGAAAGGAATATAAATTCCCCCATGCAAATGGCGAGGGAACCGTCTGACCCACATTATGCTCCCAGTGAGTTGTACAGAGTCCCAGTGTGGTGGTGCTCAGACACACATTTGTGACACTATAGATTTATAGAGACTAACATTGCAAGGTCCTGTACCTGGGTCAGGGCAACCCCTGATATCAATACAGGCTGGGGGATGAAGGCATTGAAAGCAACCCTGCTGAGAAGGACTTGGATGGAGAGCTGGACATGAGCCAACAATGTGCGCTCGCAACCCAGAAAGCCAACCCTATCCTGGGCTGCATCAAAAGAAGTGTGGCCAGCAGGTCAAGGGCTGTGATTCTCCCCCTCTACTCTGCCCTCGTGAGACCCCACCTGGAGTCCTGTGTTCAGCTCTGGGACCCCCAACATAACAAGGACGTGGACCTGCTCAAGTGGGTCCAGAGGAGGCCACAAAGATGATCAGGGGGCTGGAGCACCTCCCTTATGAGGACAGGCTGAGAGAGTTGGGGTTGTTCAGCCTGGAGAAGAGAAGGCTCCAGTGAGACCTTATAGCAGCCTTCCAGTACTTAAAGGGGGCCCACAGGAAAAATGGAGACTCTTTATCAGGGAGTGTAGTGATAGGACAAGGGGTAATGGTTTTAAATTAAGAGAGTACATTTAAAGTAGATATAAAGAAGGAATGTTTTATGATAAGGGTGGTGAAACACTGGAACAGGTTACCCAGAGTGGTGGTAGGTGCCCCATCCCTAGAAACATTCAAGATCAGGTTGGACGGGGCTCTGAGCAACCTGATCTAGTTGAAAATGTCCCTGCTCATTCAACGGGAGTTAGACTAGATGACCTTTAAAGGTCCCTTCCAACCCAAGCCTATTCTATGCTTCTATGATTTTCAAACTTGGCTATTCTTGGTTTTCACATTTAAATTCAGTATAGTCTTATGATTAATGCATGAATATTGAGCTTTTCTGATGATACTGGAGAGGATGGAATCCAAGTTTTGCAGTGCATGGGTGGCTGCTTGTTGTAGATACTCCTGCTACCCACCTCATGCCTATTCTGCTCTGGCAGTTGTGGCTTCAGTTTTTTGATAGAACAGTTAGATATTCTCTGCCACAGGTGATGGTCTAAATTCTGGCATAGTTGCCAAATAAGAGTAGTTCTACAGAACTCTTCTTCACTATGTTGACTCCAATATTTTTTTGTCAATTCTGGAAATAAAACTACTTACAGTAAGATCTTAAGTATGAATTTAAACTTCTGCTTGTAAATGAACGTAATTTTCAATCTAAGTGCATAATTATAAATCCACATACTTGAAAGTATTAAGGATTATTTTCTATATCAAATCTGCTTTCATCTTTGGACCCTCTTGTGTTGACCTTATAATGGACAGTCTCCAGGAGACAAGGTGGTTTCTGCACATCGTTTATGCAACATCAGATGCATTGGAGAGCAGGAGAACTGTCTTTCTGATCCTTGTAGGCCTTGTGGCTTCATTATCTTTTTTTCTATCTCACATATGTATAGACTTGACTAGCTGCAATTGAATGATTTGACTCTTTAGAGTGTTGCAGGGGGGGATACAAGGTGCTGACCTCCTCACCATCAAATCTACAGTTCAAGTATACATTGAGTGGAGAAGTATTGCCTTGAGAAGTGCTAAAATAACTACTTTAGGATTGCACCAACTTTTTCCCTTATTATTAGAACTAGAAAAGGTAGAAAGGACAAAGTGATCAGTCTTAAGTGTACAGATTTTAATTATGAACATCTTAATTGAATCTCTATTAACTTGTCTCTGTCCTCACTGTCTAATTCTCATAGTTAGAATCTCCTGGCATATGTAAAATATGTACAGTAAAAAATTTTCTGCAGACATTTGCAGATATATCCGGAGGTAACTCTGCCGTAAAGGTTGTATTAAGCTTTTCAATTAAAACAGACATAAATTTCTCTATTTCACACTTTAATGATCAAATGTAATCTTCAAAGTTTCTAACAGCCGTTACATTTTTCTAGAACATTTATAAGCTAAAATAAACTGTTCCATTAGTAGCAGAACTAATGAAACTTGCTTTCCTATTGTCATTGGTTGTTGCACACTAGCCCACATTTGTATATTTTTTCATGCAACCACCACAGCAGGCAGTGTTGTTTGTCTGGAGCTGTGCACCTGCTTATGGATAAAAGATTTTTTTTATTTTTTTTTAATTCCTGTATGTTGGCTGCTGCCTCTTGAAACAGATTTGGACTGAGCTCTTTCTGATTTTCCATTACTAAGGGGATAGATATTATTTTTCTCTTCTCCCTAGAAGTTAATTTCTACCAGGAAAGAAAAAAAACAAAACAAAACAAAACAAAAAAAAAAAAAAAAAAAAAACCAAAAAAAACCAAACAACAACAACAAAAAAACCCACAAAAACTTTAATATCCTTAAAACCTTGTCCACTTTCAAATGTGAATGAAATCAGCCTGTTGAGGGGACTGTGACAGGCAGTATAGTCACAAGTTTTACTTTTCAGGAAAGCTCACTAAAATCTGATATGCTCTAGAATATAAACAAATCAAGAAGGCACCTGGTTTTGAAATGCAGCTCTAAGGGCATCGCTTTAAGTATAGGCTAAGAATTCCTAAGGTAAAATCCTAGCTGTATGGAACTTGGTGTAAGTTTTCTGTTCTGATGGAGACAATTGGGTGCTTTAAGAGGAAGTTCAGTTCAGCTGGTTTTAATGTTATTGAACATTTGTTTTAGGATGGAATTAACTCTGACTAGCTCCCTTCTGACTCAAAAGGGAATCTGTGTTGAAAGATACAGATACTGACATTTAGTCAAACCAACCCATCCACAGCCATCTATCATCTGCTCTTTGGTTTTTTTTTAAAAAAAAAAAAAAAAAAGATCTCACCTAACCTCATCTCTTTAGGCTTGGTCCAGAAAGTTTTCTGTAACAAATCCATTGCAGTTAAGCTCAAAGCTGGGTTCTGAATTTGCAAGATATAGTTAGGGCATTATTTGAGAATGGATCTGTGAGTGAAGTTTTGGTGATGGGATTTTTACCACAAATATTTTTGTAGGGAGGAGTTCATGTGGAATAGATATTGCAGCTATGAGCTCTTTGATTCTGTTAGGGTTGCATGATGCCTGGCAGTCCTTTCTAGTTCAGGTTGGTGGGGCAGCATTGGTTGTTAGTCTGCCTTACATGTTTGTAAGCAGAAACTTAAAGATCCTTTTACTGTATATGGTATAATCACACTTCTCTAATTGTCTAATTCAGTCTTCTTTCTTGTGCTTTCAAAACACTCTGAAAGGTGAGAAGAGATTTTACAGTGTCTGTTGTCCCTTATTTCCTGCCGCTTAGAGAGACCACACTGAACTGTCAGGATTAAGTAAATGTGTCATTGGAAAATTTCCATTTCACTGTTTAGGTCTGTGCTTTTACAAAACCAAATTATACGGTAGAACCAGTTATAAAAAAAATACATAACATCCTATTTTCTGTGACATTTGAGGCAAACTAGAGAAGTCTTTGACCTGAAGGAGTAACCTCCAATTCACAGTTCAGTTCTAGTTTATTGGTTTGAAAATGCCAGATTTCAAATTAAACAGGTTATAAAATTAGAGTGGTATTTCAGTTTTTATGGGGATAATTATTAATTTGCAGTGATAACATTATTTGCAAATAAAAGAGACAAAAACTTTGCCTTTCTGCTAATGAGTGGGGTGTCCCAGAATAGTAACTTGAGGGCTTCTTTTCATTTTTTGGTTTGGTCATTGTGCTGGGTTTGTGTGTGTGGTGGGGTTTTTGGTAGTGGGGGAGGGGGCTACAACTGTGGCCTCTGTGAGAAGCTTCTCGAAGCTCCCCTGGTTTCAAGTCAGACCTGCCTCTGGCCAAGGCTGAGCCAATTAGCTGTGCCTCTGCAATAACGTATTTAAGAAGGGGAACCTGTGAGGAGGAGTTGGAGTTGTGAGGAGAGTTGTGAGGGAGACACCTCTGCAAACACCGAGGTCAGTGGAAGGCAGGACGAGGAAGGGGGAAAGTGTGCCAGAGCAGAGACTCCCCTGCAGCTTGTGGTGAGAGGGCAGGCTGTGCCCCTGCAGCCCATGGAGGTCGCCAGTGGAGCAGATGCCCACCTGCAGCCTGTGGAGGACCCCACGCCGGAGCAGGTGGCTGCAGCCAAAGAAGGCTGGGACTCTGAGGGAAGCCTGTGCTGGAGCAAGTCAATTGCTGGGAGGAGGGCAGCCCACGGAAGGGAGCCATGCTGGAGCAGTCTGTGAAGAGGTTCAGCCTGTGGGAAGGACCCACATTGAAGAAGTTTGTGGAGGACTGTCTCCCCCGAGAGGGACCCCACGCTGGAGCAGGGGAAGACTGTGAGGAGTCCTCCCCCTGGGGAGGAAGGAGCAGCAGAAGCCATGTGTGATGAACTGACCGCAACCCCCATCCCCTGTCCCCCTATGCTGCTAGCGGGGAGGAAGCAGAGAAATCAGAAGAAAAGCTGACCCTGGGAAGAAGGGAGGGGTTGGGGGAAGGTGGTTTTAAGATGTGGTTCTATTTCTCACTGTCCTACTCCCTTTGATTGGTAAACTAGCATTGGTGGTGTTCAAATTAAATTGATGTTCTTTCTTCCCAAGTTGAGACTCTTTTGCCCATGACCATAATTGGTGAGTGAGCCCTCCCTGTCCTTGTCCCAATCTCTGAGACTTTTGTTATGTTTTTTTCCTCCCCATCCCACCAAGGAGAAGGAGTGAGTGAGCATCTGAATGTGGCTCAAACCACAACAGTCATGTATTAATGTTGTGTCCTGTCCCATCCCTTGTTGTGTCGTGTGTCGTTCCTCCCCCTCCCCCGATTTGCTCATAACTGAACAGAAGTTTATCTCAGTTGCTTCTAGAAGCCACAGGTAAGAGAAACTGTGGTCTGAACCAAGGGATGGGAGGGCAGCTACCACATCTGGTGTGTGGCAACACAGCCAGCACCAAGCCACACTGGTGCAGATGCTGTTGCAACTTTGGTTTCCTCAAGAAATGCATTTCTGTCTGAAGTAGTGACTCTTCTAATTCAGATAACAGTTTGTGCTGCAGTAGCTATTTAAAGCAACAGTCACTACATGCTAAGTAAAGTGATAAGAAAACAAAAGATTCAAAAGCCCGAAAGATGAAAGAATTAGTTTTTCCTGAAGCCTCTGCACTGTGAGTGCTGGAACAACCATCTCAGGCTTGTTGCAATTAGCTTCCAACAATTTCTAGATACAGTGTTATGTAGCCAGTTGCTATTTTTTTCTGTGAGTTTTGTTTCTTGAAACAATACAGTAATTAACATTGGTATTGCTGGGGGTTTTGTGGTTTTGTTTAATAAAAAAACATCCCTTATTACTCTGACAGGTGTATGAGCCATTTTGTCAAAAAGATTTCTTTGAAAAGGAATCAGTGTGTTCTGTTGCTTTGAAGAAAACAACTGTGATTTAGAAGATAAAAGCAGTTACAAACAAAAGGCCTTCATTTACGTTCAGGCATCATTGTTTACATAAGTACATGAAAGAAATTATCTTTTTAATATGCATTTCAAAACTGGGGAAAGAAAAGCAATCCTACCCATGGATTTAAAATGTGCTCTTGTTAGTGTTGAAGAAGGGAGAAATTTAAATTGATGATGAAGTTTTAAATTTTCTTAAACCTCATTTGCTGGTGCAATCTCTGATGACAGTCCTCAGATGGGAAGTTAAGATTTTAAAACTGCAAGGCGGCTGGAACATGAAACCTCGTGCTTCTGACAAACACCTGTCAGTCCCAAGAGATCCATCTAAGATTGGAAATTTAGATCTTGAGAGTAATAAAATGCTTGAGCAAAAGAGATTTCAGGCTCTGGAAGGAGATGGAGAAAGGAAGTGATTTTTGACTTAGATACCACTCTCAGACAAAAAAAATACAACGTGATTTTGAGATTTATTGCTGTGGTTAAAGAATAGGAACTGTATTTTCTTTTAGCACTTGCTAGAAGGCAAAAGTTTTGAAGTTAGGTGATGACTGTTTTTCCTTCTGGTGTGGTGATGGTGTTCTGATGTGGTAGCGAATTTTAATAGCTTGTTTTTTCCCTTGTCAGAAGGCTTAAGAGGAAAGGAAGGAGCTATGACACAGCTGGTGATTATGTTACCACTCCAGTTGTTGATACACCAATTTCAAGTGTTTATTTTGAAATAAAAGTCTCCTATGCTCATTAATATTCTGCTTGGATGCTTTAAAGAACTTCTTTCACTGTTAGAAACTAATAGCAATGTAATAAAACAAAAAAAAATACCCTGTTGTATTTAAGTATTCTATCAGTTTAGCATTTTTCAAATTGCTAGAAATGTTTGTATTTTATTAGACAGTCACTTAAGAACTCACTGTGAATTCCCGGGCACAGATTGGAAAAGATGTCTATTTCTTTTTAATTTCCAGAAGGATCTAAGACTCACTTTCATCTGTTTTTCTCCTTTAGTTGTGGTTTAAGTAGTCTTTTCTACACTGCTATCTTGGAATGGGAGGTTAAAAATACTGCAGTGACTGGAAAAATACCACATTCTTATAAAAAGAAGGAGTTTCAACCCTCTTGATTATTTCTTAATTCCTGGGTTTTTTGGTTTGAGCTATCTGCTCTCACCTTACACTGACATGTAAGTCAATAATCTTAGCCTTCTTACGTATCCATGGGTATATCCATTGTTTCAATGATAACTCTAAGCCAAATTGCAAAATGAGTTGTTATTTTTCAGCTTTTCCTTGAAGTCAATGTGAATTTTGAGATTTACATTTGAGGTAATTGTTATCAGGTCATGTGTGAGGAAAGCTGCAGTACTATCCAGACAATAATAACAGGTGGCTGGACATTTTCAACTTTTCATTTTACACAAGCCTTATAAATCTATTTTATGCAGAAAAGCCTGTGTTCGTAAGGTTAACTTTTTAATCCTCATTTCCTTTTCCTATTTTTAAGGACTACAAGGTATCTTATAACGAATCTCTGTGACATCTAAAAATTTAGTTACTGATACGAACTAGTGAATGTACTGGCTTTAAAATGTATAGGCATTGATATTCAGCATCTTTATTAGTATTCCTTTGCAATTCTTAATCCATTTCTTCTGAAGTCATGGAAAAAGAATATCACTCCCTAGAGGTAATCTAATACCTGTGAGCTCCCATAACTATTAACTGATGCAAAAGTACCGTACTAGTTAACGTAGCACTACTGTATATTTATAAGGCTGTGAGTTCAAATTCTACTGTTATTGTTTTAATTTAAAATAAGTAATGATTATTTTGTCATGTATTTTGAAACCAGTTTATATGTGTAAAGTACTTTTCATGTAAAGGATGTTCACATCTTAAGCATTGCAATAATTCATAATGCTAAAGAATCAACTCTCCATATTTTATTTTTGATTGAAAAATATACTTCTCAGCCACAATACATTTAAATAGTGTTTCTTCCTTTGAAAAAAGCATAAGGGGGAATTCTCTGAGATGGCATCTTCTTTGGCTAGAATCAATCTGTGCTTTTGAGTTTCTTGATTCATGGTTCTCTAAGTGGAAACTGTATTGTTGGCTTGTTAGATGTAAATTAATACTATTTGTTTGCTTTAAAGACCTTTCAAAAGTGCTTGTGTGTACATGAATGTGGTACTCTTTATTTGTAGTGTGGAAACAAGACAAAAGATCTAAACAATTTAAAACTTCTGCACGTCATAATAAAGGGAAAAAAAATGCTTTAATGAATAGCCAAACTTTCTCTTGTGATATCTAACATACTAGATACAAAGAAATTTCAGTTTTCCATCCAATATTTTAAAAAGTTCCATTTTGCAGTTGAAACAGGTATGTGGTCTTTTTGTGTTTTTATTTCTGTACACAACTGCAGAATATAATCTCCAAATATATAATTCTTTTAAGCCTCTGTATAATAATTCACAAGCCTCTGTATTTTCTTGGCCTGTGTTCAAATTGATTTAAAATTGCATCCTTGAAGAAATTTGATATCTGTAGCCAACTTTGTTTCATTCCAGAAACTCTTAACAGAATAACAAATATGTGTAAAGGTTTTTATCTCAAAAAAATGTTAACAGAAGGATTTCAGCCTGTATTTGAAGAATGAACTTTTGAAATTCTCTTCTGGTCTTATTTAGTATGACCTTACATTGTAGTTGACTAAAATATTTAATGACTTTCTACCTAATCACTGTGAGTATGTAGTTCTACATGGACTCAAGGCAACAGCGTAGGACTATCTTGGTTGAAAAGCCACTGTAACATATGGTAAGAAAGCTGATCACCAGCATCACAAGAGGCTGGCTTTACATGATTGAACCAGGCCCAATGGAGTTCCCATCCAGAAATTGACAATAACAACTTACGCACCTGGCAAGTTCTTATTGCCAAGCATGGGGTTTGTTCATGACCTCACTTCACTGTCACACCTGGAGTTTCAGTTAACTTTCTGCACTACACTGAGGTATTCATCTCTGGCAAGGATTTCTGAGATGCAGCCTAAGCTCTGATGGAAGACAGACTTTTCTTGTGGCCTTATCACATTCACTGTCCTCATAATGTAATATGATGAGGAGTCTCGTGCACAGACCATGCACAGACAAGACGAAAGCTAGGAGGTCTGTAATTGTCACTGCACCCACAGTTTGCATTAAGTTCCTCCTCAGCCTTCTGCTGCGCTGGGTCAAAGCAGACCAGAGAATGACTGCAGGAGGACCTGAAGCAAGACCAGGAAATGCTGGCCAGGCCTAAACAAACAAGATACTGACACTAAGCATCCAAATTCTTTCCACTGAGCATGGAATACAGATGGTTTTTGCATGAGTATGGATTGATAAATGCTGTTCTGCATCTCAGGTTAATCAATAGATGCAGTTATTTCTTTGCATTTCAAACCAGCCAAGTTAAATATGACAAGCGGAAACATCTAGCAAAGGAAATGAGCGTGGGAAGAGTAAGCTGTTTAAATGTTAGTAATAAACACAAAATTATTGCTGAGTTAATCCTCTGTCCTTATGCCTGGGTTCAGAAATCCAAATGTGGGAACTGAGTGGCAGGGGAGAATTTCCCTATAATAGAAAATCATTGTAATAGGTTTGTATATGACCAAGCAAAATGCAAGTTTGAATTAAAAGTTATATGAAGATGTAGGTATTCTAGGGAAAACCATGCATTATCATCCTTACCATAGATAATAAGACAGTTTAGTAATTTTAAATTATTTTTGTCCTGCTGTAGTTTTTCTTGTGTAGCTATTGACATATAATTCAGTAACTTTACATATCTTAATATAGTAGCAATTTTGTTGGAGACTTGGAGCATCCTGAGGATGCTTGAGATTTTTTTTTACCTTTGGAGTAGTAGGATTTATGTTCTTTCCAGTCAACCTACAAAAACAAGATCAGTTAAATACTCTCATGACTTCTGTAAGAGAAAGGATCCCTCTTATGTGTAAACTAAGTTTAGATGCAATTTCCAAATATATGTCTAAGTGGTTAGAATCTTTCTTAAATCTATAATTTGTCATGAGAGATTCTCTAAATTGTCTGTCTTTTTGCCCTCCTTACATCTGCAGTATGCAGAGCAGACATCTTTGGTTTAGCATTTATTTAAGGTACCATCTTGTTGGGAAACAACAAATTTCAGTCAAGGGTAAAGAAAGCAAACGCATTCGAATTAAAGAAACAGAAAATTTATCAGTAGTACATCCTTTTATATAAGAATGTAACAGCTAGAATAAGTAATTCTGGGTATTTATAGTACTGCAACATTTTCCCAAACATTTAACTTGTTGACCTGCTCACTAGGTAGACAAGTAGTTGAAAATGTCAGTTAAATTTAACCATTATCTCATCTTTCATCCATTACCAGTAGAACAGAGTAATCTAGACTCTGCTTTTATATGTCACAGCTGAAGAAAACCACTGTTTCTGAGTGCATTTAACAATAAACAACTGTGTCTGAAACATACAATAAACTTCCTGGCATGCTCATTCTGTTTTATTGCATATTCATTAACCTTACTGTTTTTGCATTGTCAGTTCTGAGTGTTACTTAAATTAACACTGAGAAGATGAACTCAACAAAATGTACAAGAAAGGCAATACAGAAATGTACCTTGCAGATAAAACAAATAACACGATGTATTTGGACACTTATAAAGCAAATATTAGTAAGTATGGCATTTGTATATTCTATTTGTTAATATTAAAAGTGGTTTTTAACATGTAGAAGAGTACACTTCCAATCTCTGAATAACTTTAAGCAGAGTTAGTGTGCTATGAGACTTGTGACTACAGTGCTGTTTTGAGGAGCATTTCTGTAATACATACATAGTCTGTCTTTTAAAATAGCCTTCGCATAAAATGCTTGGTACACATGTTACTTTACTGGGATTCTCTACAGAATAAAAATGTGGCTTCATATTTTCTGGTTTAGACAACCAGAAACCATCTCTGTGGAGATACAGCCTATTAGCTAAGCAGATAAATATTTTCCATAGCTATTTTGATTTTTTTTTTTATTCAGTTCTCAGTATTGACAAACTGTTTTAAGTATCGTGGAGCACATGGAATCCCTGGTTGTTTTTATGAATGTTGCTTGAATGAGTGATCTCCAGACTCCTCTTAGGTAGGATACTTAGTTTCATAAGAGAGATGGCTTTATGTACAACTATATCTCTAAAACTTTGAAGAGATGTTCTTGTCTCAAGAAGAACCAAGTGGCGCAGTTGATGCTACAGGGCAGTGCTTCTCTCTCTCCTCTCTCTGTTTTCAGCATCCCCTCCACTGTCACAAGAGGGTTTGGATAAAGCAGCGGGAATCTTCACTCTTGTTAAACATTTCTCTTAATGTAAACTTAATTTTTTTCAGGCTGGAAGCATGCTTGCTCTTTGAAGATGTGGAATCTAAATCACTTTTGAAAGTGAGTACTACAACTCTTATGTCTGTCAAATGAGCCATGTTCCATTGTCTGAAAGCTGCTGTCACATATTCATGAAGGTCAAGTGCTGTGTCTCTACCTTCATCGAATAGATTGTAATGTTCAACAGATGCTAAAATTAAGTAAAGTTCAGAAGTGTGAGGCACATAGGATAGATGCAAAACAGAAAGGATTTGGAGAATTGCACAGGCAAAAAATTTTACACCACCTTTTGAATCTGTGCATAGAAGCATACAACTTAATAACTAGAGAAGGGCTGTACAGAACAAGACAGTGATAGCAGGTCTGAGATCAGGCCCTCAGCCAAACCTGAAGCTCTTCAGCAGACTGGGACATCTATGATTTTGTTTTCCTTTCTGAAGTGTTTCACTAGTCAAGGACTGAACAGCCATATAAAAATAAAAATGTCTATGTGCCTTAGGGGACTTTCAGTAATTTTAATGCACTACTAAATATCTTGTAGAAAACTCTGTGTTGTCATTATGATAGATAAAGCTTTCAGTGAGGCTCAGTCTTTATAAAATTAACTTTAAGAAATGCAAACTTTTGTCACTATTTGGAGTAGATTGAATCAGTGTCTTTAAAACAACTTACAAGGAAATAGTAACAATTATTGAATTTTACAGACTGGTATAATGTGAATCTAAACCATTGAATATTAAAATCTTTACTCTCCAAAGTATAATGTGCTTGAACTTAAGCAAGTACAGCATCTGGTGCAAAACCGTATTATTCTTAGAAGACCTTCTTACTGGCTTTAAGTGTCTGCTTTCTTTTAAACTTCAGTGCTTCACTGTTAATAACGAAAGGTAAGTCAGACTTTCAGAAAGGGTAAGTGAATACAGTTGATATTTTTATGTATACAGAAAAACATTCAAACATGGATCCTTAAGGTAAGCCTTAAACCCATTTATTTTAGACATCTAAAGTTAAAACTTCAAACATAAGTGATAATGAGATTCGTGGTGTGCAACATCACATGATAGGATTCTGTCTGTTCATTCATGTATGACAGGTCACTGGCTGACAGAAATTCACTATGCTCAGTAACCAGTATTTGATAGGCATATCTGATCAAGGTGGCATAAAATTATTGATATGAAGATGTTAAGATATCAACATTTACCACCTCTTTGGTTAGCTTGTTTCAAGCACTATCCATCTTCTGGTTTAAAATATGCTTACTTTTTAATTGGAATACTTTGGTATGTTCTTCCAGACTGTAACAACACTGAATGCTTGGAGCACAGAGGAAATAAAGGATGTCATCGCTAGAAGAGAGTAGGATATTTGGGTGGAGAGGGAAAATTTTGAGAGCTGGGTCTGCATGAGTGTAGCATATATTTACAGCAGAACAGGGTATCAAAATCTGACCCTAAATTGTGGCACTGAAATCTTGTGCAAGTACACAATCACATTGTTTTCTGAAGGAGTTTGGAAATGTTCTTATGCAACATTAAAATCCCTTTTATTTTAATGTAGATACACCTTTTTTTTTGTGTGGACTAATATTTTGCCTCTGGTTCTACCAGAATATTGCATGTCTTAATGTTTTAATCAGTGTTAAAAAAGTGGGACAGATTCTCATTTAGATCAAAGGCAACCTTACCAAAACCACTGGAACCATCTGGTCTCCCAGAAAGTTAACTGTTCTATTTGAATATCTGGCTGAGTGTTTAACTTGGTGGGTTGATTCTTTTCCTTCTTTTGAGACTTCCATTTTTATCAGGTTATGGTTTCTGTCTATCTTGTCTTCTAATTGATGCAGAACCTCTGAAACAAAAAATCCAACACTGTTTATATGAAAATATTTTTTTGTTCAGATTGATTTTTCAGAGTGACTTACTGTCCTGTCACGGTTTTAACCCAGCCAGCAGACAAACGTCACACAGCTGCTCACTCATCCTCCCCTGCCTGGCGGATGGGGGAGAGAATTGGAGGGGTAAAGGTAAGGAGGCTTGTAGGTTGAGATAAAAACAGTTTAATAATGGAAATTAATAATAATAATAGAAAATAAAAATGAGTCAAGCACAAGGAAATTACTCACCACCTGCTGACTGATACCCAGTCCATTCCCAGCTAGAGATCCTGAAAAAGCCAAGATCCCAAAACCACAATCCCAGAAGTGAGAGAGACTCCCCCTTCCCTGCCAACCCTCCTCTATATACTGAGTATGATGTTACATGATATGGAATATTCCATTGGCCAATGGTTTCTTGCTCTGGCTGTGCTTCCTCCCAGCTTCTAGTAACACCTGTGCATGTGCAGGACATGGGAATCTGGAAAGTCCTGGATTTCTTAGCAACTGAAAACATCAGTGTGTTATCAACATTCGTTTCATACCAGATCCCATACTGAATCCAAAACACAGCACTATTCTAGCTACTAAGAAAAATTAACTCCATCCCAGCCAAAACTAGGACATGTCCTTTACTTCTCATGATGATAACACTTATGTGGGAGAGGCGACAACTGATTTAATTTGGTTGAACATACCTGTATGACATAGTGTTATTTGAAAGGGAGGCACAAATGGCTTCATTAAAATTTCTGAGCAGAAAATTTATTTTGCTTTTATTGATGCTATGAAAGTTAAACACAAGAAGACTGAACTGTAACATGAATCAGCAGAGGAAATGAGCTTTGTTAGAGTGAATCAATATTCGAAGCTGCGCAACTGGTGTTACTAACTTTTCCAGTATGTACTTAGCACGTGCTCTGCTACTGTCAGAAAATTCTTACTAGTACTTAATATTTTAGAGATTTCTATGGTATATACTTTCTCTTCTAAATTTTCTACCTCCTGCGTATGAACATGGACAATATTTGTGTATGCTAAACATATAGCCTGGAAAAAATTTCATTTGGGGCTGTGTGATTTTATTGACACACATTTTCGCTCTAATGTATTGAATTTATAAAAAAATGTGTATCGCAATTGATAATGACCTAATACTTCAAAGAACTTTAATTAGGTAATTATTAATGTAACTAGAGAAATATAAGGAGTTTAAAATTTCAAAATAATATCTATTTACAGAAGCCTTGGAAAGGTCCCTTGTTGTATTGCCTTATTTTTAGGTTAGCAAACAATATACTGAAATTTTGCTATGAAATAACAAGCCAGATGATTAATCCAGAATCAATTCTTCATAACTAACTTTTTTTTTTCACTGATATGAAGTTGAATTTGTGTACCTCCAGGACATTTTTTGTGTGGTCTTAAAGGACTCTTTAATGCAGTGAATGAGGTAACCTTTCAAAAATATCCTATCCCTATTTTTAAGAGTCTGAACATGTAGCCATTTTGGAGAAGTATCTGCAAATGGTGTTCATGTAGATCTTCTCTTGTTTCCTAGAATACTATTGCCCAGAAAAGTTTGTAGAAGTCATCATTATACCTGATACAATAAAGAACAAAGTAAAATAAAAGTAAATATAAGTAAAAAATTATAGTAAGTAATAATGGTTTGGCCTCTGTTTAAATTGAAAGTTTATTATTTGGTATTTACATTTTGTTGTATGTGCCTGTGAATGTGTATGTGAATCTGTATATCTCCATTTGTTTTACACTCAGCATTTGAATTGAGGACTAGTTGCAGGTAAGATTCTTATAGGCCTTGGTCTACTCCCCTGTAGAGAACCCTAACCTGCCTGTGGCCCACAAACTCAGAGCAATGATGGTAAACAAAGTCTGCAGTTCTGCTGCTGTTCGTTTCCCAGCTGAACTGTATATCCTGGAAGTCCTTGTGGTGCCATACTCTCGTATTCCCACCATGCTACTTAAGATTTTCCAGAGGGACCAAGCTGGCATAGGAAGGTTAATCCATTACGTTAACACTGGTAAGGCATTTACATTTCTGAAGCCAGCTTCACCGACCAATCACCAACCAGAAAATCCAGGTGCTTGTTTCCACCAAGATGAGCTGAGTGGTCTTTGAAACAAGGCTGGAGTGAATCTTGCGATTGCGTGTCCAGACCAATACAACACACACACTGCTATCAAGACTTCCATTTTCACCAAAAATGAAACGTGTTGCTAAGCTCTTGGTGGGTAAAGGAGACAGGGCAGCTGCTCTGTAAAGTTGAGCTCAAATGTAGTTGTGACAAAGACCAAGATTATATCTCAAAATTTCTGATTGTGTTTTTAATAGTCCCTTCTAAAAATGAGAACAGATATTGGCCACCTATGAAGTGTATGTGAATGAGGGAAGAGATTTATGCCTGGACCTCAGAAAGTAAGCTATTCCCTGCCTAACTGCCATTCCTAGGCTTGTATTATAGACTACAGTGCTCTGCAAATAAACAGCTAAACCCTGACGAAGTAAAACCATATAATTCCTAATGGGTGCGGCTGCAAAGCAAACAAGGTATTGAGCTGGGCAGTGGATACTCCTTAGTTACAGTGCCTCTGCCCACCTTGTTTTGTGTGACCGTAGGGTAGTCGTTTTACCTCTCTGTCACTGTATCCATGCTTAGAATGAGAGTAATACATGACATACTTGCTTTCTTATTATTGTTGTTTGGAAAAATAACTATCTAGAGTGTACACAGAGTTCTGAAAAAGCAAAATTCTGCATGAATGCAGAGATGGCATTTGATTCCTTATCTAGAGAGACAGCTGTGTTTCTTAGTATGTTGCTTTGTTAATTATTATCAGCACTTCGACAACATGGGTAATATATTAGAAAGTATTTAGGTAATACCAAAGGGACTATTATAAGGAAAAAGGCAAAAATGGCTGCTAGATCACTAGATGGAAAGGACTTGATACATTTTTACAAATAATAGAAAAGGTTAATCTACAAATTACAAAAAATACTGATTATTGTTCAGGTGCACTACATTTTTTAATTTGTCCTAATTTAGTGACAGATTTTTGATTCTGAGATGTTAGACAACTACATCTCCTGCTTTCACTGTTAAGAAACAGAACATTCTTATCATTCATTTAAGCTATAAAAAAATGCCTTTTGTAAAGCATAGGTTAAGCAGTTTCATGGGTTTGAGGGTTCCATGAATCTTAGAAGCCAGGGTGTTGATTGCTTTAAAGTGACTGCCTATTGTTAGCTGTAGTTCTCCCCTTACACTGGGAATCAAACATTAAGGAAGCTTGTTTAAAGAATGCTTACTGCTCTTTTAGCACAGAGAGTACTAATTTGCCATTGTAAAAAGATTAAAAAGTACAGTGAATCTTCATCATCTTGGGGTCTGCAGTGGAATTAACTCTTGTGAGAAGAAAAAGGGATTTAGGGGTACTTCTGGAAGAGGTGTAAAAGCATTGAACAGGTCATAAACATAAACTCTAAAATGGAGGAAACAGGGTTTATGGACATCTTGCCTGTCTTTTTCTCCCAAAGGCTTTTCTTTTTGATTTAGCCCTAAGATGTGATTTAAGTTGGACAGCTGAAATGCTTTAAATCAGCTGCCTCATTTAAATGCCATACTCCGGAAATTCTGACAGCATCCAAAAGACAGAGCCTTTTTGGCCTGAAAGCTAGTGCATAATATTTTATTTGTTGGCCCAGTAAAAGGTATTGCATTATCTACCTTGTCAGTAGATCCTGACATTCACTGTGCTTGGCTCTTACCCTGGGACTCATAAAACCTTCTTGATAAATTACTTATGAAAAGTCTGGATAAACAGGCGCAATGATGGTAGCATATCTCTCTTCCCTACCTTGTTTGAATAGAAGAGACAGCATGTTTAGTTTTTCCAGTATGGGATGTTTCAGAACAATCATAGTAATTGAATCTGGTAGTAGACACATTTGTGGCTTTGCAGAACTATAGCAATGTTGTAAAATGGCATTCATTGTTTTCCCTCCTTAGTCTCCTGCAATGGCCCCCCCTCCTCTTCCCACCAAGAAGAATACTGACTGAGGTAATAACTTTTATATCTGTTAAGGAGTTAGCCCTTAAAGTGTGTATCAGATCAGCTTTTTTATGTGCATATTGGCTCCCCACAGAATGGCAAGACAATGTCAAGGATTCAGCATCATCCAGACTTGTTTTTGAAGTCATTGTTTGACACCTGGAACTTCCAGATAGAAACCTCATCCTAAAAGTTGGCTCAAGCGAAACAGAGGTTTCTACAGGAGAGTGGAGCTTGGTCATGAGAAAGACCTCACTGGCTGCTGGGCCAATGCAGTGCAGGAACATTCTCAACTGGTCATGGGCAGGGCTTAATGTTCAGCACCATTCACTAAGGAAAACCCAAACCCAGGCCCCGCTAAAATAAAACATCATGCAGTCATTCCTCTGGAAAGTGGATGAAAGAGTGGATACTGTTTATGAAGCTGATGGTCTATAAATTCAGGGACTGTGAAAAATGCTTGGATGCTACAGGGAACTGTATTTCTACAGGTCTGTGGAGGAGATGTAGTTTCAGTATAGGCTTAACAATCTATGCAGATTCAAACTGATATATGGAACTCTCCATCCTCATCCCTGAAGATTTACACCTTAACCAGCAAAGTTTGAGGGTATAGAATGATATGAAAGAAAATTCATTAGATGATAAGAAACCATGCATTTCAACAGGTTACAGAGAACAGATCTCCTAGGGAAAAAAAGTATACCTTCTTAAATCCCTCAGGTTTTTAAGGATAGGTATGGATGGCAAACTTGCTCTTCGGAAATTACTAATATTCTATAAGTGAAATATTTATAGCCTGGTTTTTGCTTTTTTTCTCCAAAGAGGTTTTTCATCATTTTCCCCCCTCTACATATTTTAATTAACTATGGTGTAGAACAACTTTAAAACTATTCTTGTGTCCACAGAGATTGACTGGATAGGAATGTTGTGGGCTTTCTTGGGTTGGAAGTACAAAAAAGAGATTATTCTTTTAGTACCCAAATACTCATTTAAATGACATGATTCGGTTTATAAAATAGGGCAAGAGTTGTATAAATGAATTATACGTACTAAAGTTCTGAAGTATTGAGTTTTAGAAAATTTTTATAAGGGGTTTAAAGAAATGGGAATTAATGAAAAACAGTACTCAGAAAACATGACAGAGTGAATTCATATAACAATGATGTGAAATCATCTAATTGGGTCCTACAGAAACCTTGATGACCTTTCAAAGAATCTCTGATCTAGTTCAGCTTTGTAGGTTGAAAAGTGATGCTCCTTAAAAAGGGTACCTGTAATGTATGAGGGAAAACATTTGAGTACAAAAGAAAGGTTGCATTTAGGTGGTGACTTTCCTTTTATCTTCTCTTTCTGGTCTTTCAGGCCTTGCCTAATAACTCTGCAAGGATGCAGAATAAATCAGAACATAATCACTTATATTTCATTTGAATGATGGTAGGATGTTTTGTGCTAGAGACTTGGACTTAGCTCTTGCAGTGGAAGACAATTTTGGGAGGACTGTGCAGAAAGTCCAAACCTGTAATAAGTAAAGATTACAAAATACTCTTCTGCTTGCCTCTTATTTCTTCACTCCAACTGCCTATTTGTTCTCCATGTCTTTCAAATGGAGGGAAGAGTCTCAGCTAATCTCTGAGAGAGAAGTAAAATATTAACTATTACTTCTCTTCCCTTGGTGCAAGAAATGTTCCAGGGAGAATTCCCATATGCTGTTTAATAGACCAAAACTTTGTGGAGGAATGTTTCTTGCAGAAAGTTTTGTCAGAAGAAAAGTCCTTAACTGTACTACATAAAACATCTCTTTCTGGTAAACTGCTGGGAAATATTAAAAAAAAAACCCAAACCAAACCAAAACAAAAAAAATCCAAAAACCAAAACAAAAACCAAAAACAAAACAAAAAAATATGCTGTTATCTACAAAGTCAGATAAAAAGAATGGTTCATTCTTTTGTTCAAAGCTTTCTGATAATTTTTTTTTTTTCTGAAAGTAATACCTTTGCACTTATCTGAAAGGCCTTTACATTAATTTAGATGTATAACTCTTTAAAAGACAGAAAAGTATTGGCCTTGTCATGGATAGGCTAAGTGGGATAAAATGTGTTTTAAGGAACTTCTATCAGGTCATATATGAAGTGACTGCAGAGTCACCGTTATGCAGGATTGCTGAACATTTTCTTTTCTCTTCCTCTATTGTGCCTATTTCACATACAGACCATGTTGCCCCCCAGGAGCATGGAGACACGTATATTAGTGGGGAACTTTGTCTTCTAATAAGTGGTAGATAAAATTTAGAAAACTATGTATTAAATGGGGTATTTTGCTCCACTGTGAAGGATGAAAGGAGGAAGACGATATTTCTGCCCTTTAGAGCAACCAAACAAAACTTCTGGCATAGCAAGAATCCTATGACTAATTAAAAACAGTGATCATTCAAATAAGACAGTTTTCTTTTCATGAAAGAAAGAAAATAACAAAAGAAGATTTAAAGAACAAACTTAGGAGCATAGTCTAAATTTCTGATACATAAGTAGGAATAAGAATAGGATATGTGTAAAATGAATGCTCATGGAGAATTTCTGTTAGTGTTTGGGTTAAAAAAAGGGTTGCAACTTGGTCAAGGTTTTCCATTTTATGCTATTACATTTAACAGTTGCTTGTTGAAGCTCTCATCCTGCAAGATCATGTATCCATAAATAAATTTTTAAAAACAGGTTACATCAGCAAAATGCATCTGGGGATGAGAATGGCTGATGGTAGATTATCAGTTCACTGTGAACTAGTGGTTCCCTCCTGTGCTAGAATAAGCATGGTCTGTGGATGCAAGAGCAGGAATCTATCAATGAGTGAGATGTCCACAACTGAGCACACTGAAAGGTTGGAAAGAGTTTAATAAGTAAATCAGGCAATTTTATTTCTTGGAGAAAGAAAAAAGAAAAAAAAAAAGAAAAAATCCAGCAACAACAAAAAAAACGCTAAAGACTCCACTTTAGTGAGAGATCTAAGAAACCCAGTCAACTTAGTGTTTACTTCAATTTAAAGCAACTTAAAAGGTGAATTGCTTAGAGTACAGAGGCACATAGCTGTTGGCATTTCTGAAAGTGAGGAGCTTATTAAAGTAGCAGAAAAATGCAAACCACTAATGAAAGGCTGAGTTCAACCAGATATGTTTTCATAACAAGGAATACTGCTACTTTTCACTTTTTTTAAGGATGACAATTAAATATGGCTATCAAGCAGCATGACGATCCTTTAATACTGAGTCTTATGTGAAGATTTAGATATAGATCAAATAGAAGTTATTGGTTGGGTGAGGTATGTGGCATGTGTTATGGAGGAAGTCAGTACTTGATCATAAATTATTTGTTTGGCCTGAAGATTTGTGACTTTTCTGTAAAAGCAGTTTTCTTATTAGTGCTTTAATCCATATTTCCAAGGAAAACAGCTCTTCTCTTTAATCCTCAATTTATCTACAGCTAGGTTTGTTGAGAGCATTTATGTTGCCCTTTTTGGAATGCTCCCAACTGAACACTTACATCCTAACTCCCTCAAAATCATCCATCCATCTCATTAGCACTTTTGAATGTAGGACTATATTCTGTGTATCACTAGATGGGTTTGGGATGGTGTTGTGGTTTGAACTCAACTGGCAGCAAATTGCCACATGGCCAGTTGTTTACTCCCCACCGGTGAAATAGGGGAGGGACAAAAGAAGAAATTTGTAGGTTGAATAAAAAAAAAAGTTAGCAATACTAACAAGAAAAACAGTGACAATAGTAGTCCAAAATGGGTAAAATGCAGCAGTGGCTCACCGACTGGTGACCGGTACAGAGCCTGTCCCCAGCAGCAATCCGACGGCACCAGAGAATCCCGCCCCACAATTCTGGAAACCAAAAACAAAGAAACACGTGTGAGAGAGCACTGTCACCTATATGCTGAGCATGATGTCATATGACATGGAATACTCCAATGATCGATTGGGACCCAGCCCTTCAGCTGTGCTCCCTCCTCAGCCCAAGGAAAGTTAACTTTATCCTGGCCGAAACCAGGACAGATGGATTGGGGATCAAGTTGCATGGCTCTTTGACTATGCAGCAGTTTGTTTTCTGGGGCAGAGATGAGGAAAGGCCCCCACAGAGCAGTAAAGAGACAAGTAAACTGTTGCCTGAATGTTCAGAACCAGTGTATTTTCCCTGACCAAATGTTTGCAGTCAGGGTGTTTGATGTCACATCTACTACTTTGATCTTGGGTAGCAGTAAGCAGATCTTTTCATATTGTGCATATAAACTTTTGTTGGCCACATGTAAATGTATTGTAGTCCAGCTCTTTGCTATCACCATGGTATAGAATGGGAACACTGTGGGTGGTGGGACTGTGTAATCCCTATGCAGAGCATATGGACTGACAAACGATGCTAACACAGGAGCTGTTGTCCTGTTATGTCTGTCTGTCAGTCACTAAACAGGACAAGACCATATTCTTTCATTTCTGTATTTATTATTCAGCTGCAACAATAAAAATGGAGACCGGGTGACTGCAGACAGAAAGTTTTCTGTTGAAGCGGGTTTGTGTCATACCCAGTATCTAGGGTTTCATCTTAGCCACGACACTGACACATTTCTATATGCAGCCAGTATGTGTCAGTCCATCAGTGGAGTCAGTGGGGGCCTGGCAGATTAAGTGACAGCTAAAAGACATGGTCTCTATCGTCATTTAATTTAGCTCCTGATTGATGAGATTTGGCCAGTTTTCTTTTCATTCCAAGATAAAAATCTTTTAACCTCACTTCGAATAGAAGAAAGTTACTCACTTTGTTTCTGACAGAAAACCCAGTAGGGAAGAATAATTTTTGAAGTGGTAAGAACAAACCAGTCTGTGCCTTCTTTACTCACCCTAGTAAAATTAATTTCTTGCAGATCTATGCATTACACATCCAGAGGCTGGGTATCAGTTCCAAAGGAAACTAGAAGCAATGAGTAAGACAGCTTCACTTCTTTATAATTACATCATTTGGGTTTATAGTGCCCTCATTAGCTAAATCAGAAATGCCACATAAGTCTAAAGCTATGACATCTCTTCCCCTAAAACCAGGAGGAAATCACTTGCTTTTATAATGAAATATCATTTGCCACATGGGCTATGCTTTCTAGATGTGGCTTGAAACAATTTTCATAGTGGTTAAAATCTGTATTTATTGAGTGTAGGGAACTAGAGGCCAAATGCACTACATCTTTTCAGCTGAATTCAATTTGCGATTCTAGAATGGAGACTAGGCTTTTTCTAATAAAACTTGTAGTGGAGCTAAGAACAGAAAAGATAAGCCCTTTGCTCTTTTTTAGCTACTCATTTCTGGGACTGAAATGTGAAGTCTGATCTCTTGCAAAGGTGCAGAATAGCACTTCAGGATTTCTTGAATAGCCTATTCTTCTTAATGGGCTTTTAAAAATCCTGTTCTGAGTGTTTTTCAAATTGTAGCCTATTTCAGCTTTTATCTAGCACTTCTACCTTTACCCCACACTAACTCTCACTGTGATAGCCAGAGACTGTCTGCGTTATATATCTATGTTTCAGGGGAAGGCAGATGAAATTTTTGTTTTCCTTTGTTTTTTACCTGAGACTTCACATCTTTTCTAAGAATACCAAGTCATTTACTTGTTTATGTATGTTCATGTTGCTTATTGCTAAAACCAGTGTTCAAGTTTTATCCTCATTGCAGTCCTAGGAGCAGATCCTTGTATGGGTTAATTTTTGTAGTTGCCAGAAATTTTGATGAAACACTGACCACTTTATGTCAACAGAGCATTGTCTCTGCTCAGATTTAATGTTCCATCCATCTTGCTGGGAGTTTTCTCATCTCTTCTTGAAGGAAAAATGGAGTTATAGGAAAGAGACACTATCCTCTGTAACTGTAAATCATTGTAGGATTGATTTTGGAGGGAGGAGGAAGTGGGGACACAAAGGTATAATGGTTTATAAGAGTTGAGATATCTGGCCATAATAGGCAGATGAAATAGGAATTCATTGCAGTGAAGTACCATATATTCCTTCTTTCAGGAAAGATCTTTTTCACACAAAGGTGGCATCTGTATGAGTTTGTAATGTGTCCAGCCTGCACGTACTGCAGTGGGTGAGGAAACTGGGGAGGAGTTGCACTTAGCCCTACTCACTGCCTGTATTCTGCCAACAGATTTGGCCCTGTAGGGACAGTGGGAGGTCAGTGCACTAGAAAACATCAATGAGCTGAATTAAAGTCAGGAAATGGTGATTTCCTCATCAAAGTGTACTAGCCTGAACAGAAAGACATCAGTAAGAGCTGATAACCAGTTTTAAAGATGTAGTATAACCACTACTGCCAGGAGACAGCATAGGCAAATCATCCCTTGTCTGCTACTGTAGAATAGAAATTATGTTGTCCCAAAAGGTGGTATTGAAATAGAACTTCATGTCTGTGCTTTGTGCTTTATGAGAAGTTGCTATACTTTGAGATTGCTGAAGAAAAGTTTCTTTTTTTTTTTTTTCCCCCATACCTATCTGAGGAAGTGAGAAAAGTTTTAGTATAGTGATATTTGCTAACAGGAGTTGTTGAAGGTGTCAGCATACTGTAATGCCTAGAGCAGGAAGCAACTACTTAACCTCAGGGAAAGCTTTTACATGGGTTCCAGGATACCCAATAGTCTCTGTTTTGAGGGTTGCTCTTGATTTTACTGAAGAAAGAAAACAATGAAAGGAAATATTTTCCCAGCAAAGGTGTTTCTGAATTAATCTTATAAATGTCTTACTCTCCAGACTCTGCTAAATGAATAGCGAGGGGATCAGCAGTCACGTGTGATGCATGCAGAAATAAATAACAAAATGTGTAAGAGTTTTCTGTAGTTTAGTTAAGAATCATGAAAGTTACAGAATTAGGTGAGGCATGTAGAAATCTGCACATTTTCTTGGAAGGAGAAGCGTAGGCTGGGAGCCTATTTCATTAGGTCCGTTTTTACCTCTGACTAGCTTTTAAGAGAACAACCATCTAGCATTTGAAACCCACAGTCACCTCATAATGCTGTGCTACTGCGGAATATCCCTTTTGCATAGGTGATGTAGGCTGGAGTGAGCATTGCTCACAGGCAAAAGTTGAGAAATGTCTCAGCTATGAAATTTGCATCCTGAAATGGTGATTCATAATGTTTTTTAACTGTCTGCAAGTCTTTTTAGTTTTGCATAGAATCAGCTCTTATAATGAGATAAACATGGAGCCATAATCTAGCTTCATTGCTATTACAAAAATAAATCAGAATTTAGCAATAATGGAAAAAGGCATGATTTCTCATTCTTGCTAAGATGCTAAAAATGTATAGAAATTTTCACTTTTAACTTCTATTAAAATTGAGGAGGAGGGAAAAATTTGAAATTTTTGACTTTTATCCATGCATTGTAAAGGTTTCCGCATGCACTGATGAAGTTCAGAATCATAACTTTTATTTACAGAAATGTAGTCTATCTATATATTCGGTAAAGACCAGTTTGATTTTGAGTGAGGATAAGGAGAGTTGATCTAATGAGAGTCAGTTATGTTCGCAGCAAATAAACAACTTGTAAATGAAAGCTCCCTGGAGAGTGGCATCAGTTCTTACATGCACCAGGAAAGCAATATGAACAGTTCCTTATTTTCCTCATCTGCCTTTTTAGCTGTGTCTGTTAGTTTTGCAATACCAAATCAATTAATCAGCAGTGACATTCTGTAAGAAGAGTCTTATTGCCTGAGTCATGCACTAAAAGAACTACCGTTCAAGACCACAGTGTCAGGCAAAATGAACGTATTCTATTTTACTCCTACCTCAAAGGCTGAGCTTCTGATGTTGACTGTTACTTTCTTAAAAGGGATTATGTTGCAGATATTTCTAAGAGCACAGAGATTCATCCTAAGTACCTCAAAGAGCTAAGACACCAAGTTACTCTCTTGTAATCAACAAGAACCAAATGTCAATTTTCCCTGACACACTGCACATACAACATTGATTTATTGCTCATTAAGTCTCTCTTCTTTCTCACTGCTGCTATTAGATTACCAGTCATCCTCACAGAGGAGTAGACCATTTTATTCCACATCATGGTGTGTAGCAAACTCAGGTAGGATGACCTGAAAAGCCTGGGATGAACTAGCCACCTGGGACCTTCAAAAATCCAACTCTTGGCAGAGCTGACCTTGGTCTGGGTACAGGTATGGCATACTAATGTCTGATTCAGAGCTTAGGACTGAATTAGAACTAATCATTGCAAGCAGCACTGAAAGGCAAAGAGAACAGTGACATTCAAATAAAGCAAAAGAAACTTGTGCTAAATATGAAGGATTGAATGAGTGGCTCCTTTTTTTTATTTTGTAATGAAAAATTTGGTTTTGTTACTGACCTGTTGCTAAAGCCAGCAGCATTAAAGTGGAACTGGAATGTTAATAACCTAAGTCATTCTGATGATTCAGGCTTAATGCACTTTTAATTAAATTTATTGGAACAAGTGCTTTGCTTTTCTTGGAAAGGTGAAAAAATGTTGATAATGATCCATTGCTAATTTAGGAATTGCATTTTTGTAACAATCAATGCAATTAATGGCTGCTGCTTAGATAGTTTGAAGCAAAATGTAATGTTAGAGTTTTGAAATGTTTTCTGTAATCTTTTTACATGTGTAACTCTTAGCAGGCTGTTAAAATAGGATAGTGATAACAGAAAGATGATTATTCCTTTTTGTTAATTTTCTCAGTGCTTTCCCTACAGCAAGTACTGCCAGTGGTAGTTAAAAAAAAAAAAAAAAAAAAAAACAACAACAAAAACAGAGGTGGGAAAAGCAAAACAGTGAAAAAACTGCAAAACACACATTTTCTTAACACATGGTGCCCAGAACAAACACAGGACAAGATGGAAATCCAGTGATTTGTGTTGCCATGGCACCAAGGAGGAATGCAAAGAGAGGTGGAGGCTGCGCAGTCCCATTCTTACACTTATCTCAAGGAATATTTGACACAACTATGCAGATTTATCTCCTGCTCTTCCCCTTCTCTCAAGGACTGTTTTGCAGTACTCTGTGGACCTTATCTCTCATTCTTCCTCTTTTCCCACAAAAACAGCGCACACCTTGCACCAAGGAATGTGCCGTGTTGTTGCTCAAGAAACAATGGCTTGACCACAGTCCCACCCACTCACACATACACACTTAGATAAATACTATCCTGAGTTTGTATCTAATTTGGAGGGATGATAATCCAATACCAAATCAGAGGGACAGATCAACGGGTTTGTGCTCCTTGCTCTGACCTCAGAAGGGACGACTTTTGGTAAGATTTGTGCCCTCAGCTACGCTGAGTGATTACCGAATTAAGGCTGTGATTGCAATCAGTTTTTTGTGTGTAGTGCTATATAGCCAACCTGCAGTTTGTGCATTTATCGTAGGCAATCTCAAAGAATCTGTAGATGTTGCATAAGAATAAACTGTACTATTCGTGAACCTGACTGCTTCTCTTGAATGCAACCAGACCTACAGCACATGGGCTGTTCGTGCATCTGGTGTCAGGCCTATAGTCACAGCAATAATTGGCATACCTATTAAGAGATAAATCTAGCTGCCCCTAACCCCTTTAATCTCTGAGGACCGGCTAGAACGCAAGGGGATTCATCTCTTACCAAATTAATTCATTACCTTAAATGCAGCAAGGTGATAAAGGGAAACCAAAAGCATCTTTATTCTTTCCACTTTATTGCTGAGCATGTGAATGATATGCCACTGAATCTTACCTTTTACATACAAATACAGGCAGAAAAACAAAAAGTGAGTTATCAGTGCTGTTGAAGTTGATGGGAAAACTACCTTGACTTTATCAGAGGCCAGTGTGAACTCAGAATGAACCCTAAATGGCTGAAAGTTCAGTTCTGGCAGTAGATACTGAAAGCACAGCTGGCTGGCTGATATACCTCAGCATCTCACTAGTGTCTATTCACTTGCCTGTAACTTGCAGTCACGGCTTAGATAATGCTAGTGGTGGGGTAATGAGCTTGGATAGGATCTGCTCCAGAAGAGGTATATACCCCCACTTACTATTTGTGTGGGGACAGTAGGGAAGGGAAAGCAGAAGAAAAAAGGGAGGAATTAAAACCTTCTGAATTTTCTTTTTCTAAGGGGGAAGAAAGTATATAGTGCTTAATGGTAGATGGTAGACTCCTTAAGGGATATAACAGAAGATGCTGTTTCTATTCAGGAATACAACTGGGGAAGTATTTCTACTGCTCTGATATCTGTGGGGAAAGAGGAAAAAATGCTAGGAATATTGCTAACACAAAGGAGCTTCTGTTCTCATTAAAGGCCCCCCTCATGCTGGCATATAGTGCAATTTGCTACTACTCAGTGTTATTTCAATACCTGACATGATGCATCAACAGGGAAAGAATTCTCCTGAACCGTAATCGCTGGTCTACAGCAACGGATGGTGGTAATGACTCCCCTGGGGCTGTGTTTGTAGACAGCATTAAGGTCTGCTGTGATGTAACCAGTATTGTTTTGCTTAAAACAGAAGAGTTTGTACCAGTAAAATATCTTTAAAACATAAGAATTGCTATCCAATAAGATACCATTTGTAAAATACTTCTGTTCTTCCCAGACCAGTGTAGTGGGTTGACCCTGGCTGGATGCCAGGTGCCCTCCAAAGCTGTTCTATCACTCTCCTCCTCAGCTGGGCAGGGGAGAGAAAATATAACAAAAGGCTCATGCATCATGATAAGGACAGGGACGTCACTCACCAGTTACCGTCATGGGCAAAACAGACTCAACCTGGGGAAATTAATTTATTACCAACCAAATCAGAGTAGGATAATGAGAAATAAAACCAAATCTTAAAACACTTTTCCCCCCACCCCTCCCTTCTTCCTGGGCTTAACTTTACTTCCAATTTCTCTAAATTCTGCCCCCCCAGGCAGTGCAGGGGGACAGGGAATGGGGGGTCATGGTCAGTTCATTACACATGCTCTGCCGCTCATTGTTCCACACTCTTACCCTGCTCCAGCATGGGGTCACTCCTACAGGAGACAGTTCTTCATGAACTTCTCCAACATAAGTCCTTCCCACAGGCTGCAGTTCTTCACAAACTGCTCCAGCGTGGGTCCCTCCTGTGGGGTGCAGTCCTTCAGGAGCAGACTGCTCTAGCGGGGGTTCCCCATAGGGTCACAAGTCCTGCCAGCAAACCTGTTCCAGCATGGGCTCCTCTCTCCACGGGTCCACAGGTCCTGCCAGGAGCCTGCTCCAGCGTGGGGTTCCCACAGGGTCACAGCCTCCTTCAGGCACATCCACTTGCTCCAGCGTGGGGACCTCCACGGGCTGCAGGTGGAGATCTGCTCCACCACTAACCTCCATGGGCTGCAGGGGCACAGCCTGCCTCACCATGGTCTGCACCACAGGCTGCAGGGGAATCTCTGCTCCTGTGCCTGGACCACCTCCTCCCCCTCCTTCTTCACTGACCCTGGTGGCTGCAAAGTTGTTTCTCTCACATATTCTTACTTCTCTCTCCCAGCTGACATTGATGTTGTGCAGTTTTCCCCCCTTCTTAAATACGTTATCCCAGAGGTGCTACCACCGTCGCTGATGGGCTCTGCTTTGGCCAGCAGTGGGTCCATCTTGGAGCTGGCTGGCATTGGCTCTATTGTACATAGGGGAAGCTTCTAGCAGCTTCTCACAGAAGCCACCACAGTAGCCCCCCTGCTTCCAAAACTTTGCCACACAAACCCAGTACAACCAGATATTAGTGCCAATCAAACTCAGTAACAGGGTGCACCCACCTCTGAAACACCTGTGGTTAAGATTAAACTTTGTTATTTGCTGGGTGTTTTGTGAACAGAAATTACCAATGGCACATCTGCTTTCCAGGTACTCTTTGATCAGGAAAAACAAATGTTGCCGAATGTCATTAACTGCTCATGGGCTGGGAAAGGTTTTAGCTTTAGGAATCTACATTCTTTCATGAAAATATAAATTACAGTAATACATGCTTAGTAGACATAGATGTTATAGTGAACTATTAATCTGTTTTTTAAAATGTATAAAGCAAAGCAACCTCCAGAATGTGTGAAGGAACCCTGTAAGTCCTGTTTACAGACATTCATAGTGAAAAGGAGAGGGAGACAGAAGTACACTTAAGTGTATTCTGCTGATGTAACAACAAACGTTACTAACCAAAGAATCCCAAACCTAGTTTTACTTGTCCAAACAGCATACTACATTTGCATGGACAGGCATTTCAGGAAGAGAGAAATGTTATAAGCGGAAAAGAACCAAATTCAAACACTTACTAATAAAGTTGACATAGATATTTATAATGAGTAGTTGAGGAAATATTAGGTATATAGATTCTTTTAATGAATCACTCCTATACAGAACGAATTTTCAGCTGACCTGTAACAAACGTGTGTACCAGTCATCAATAAGATATGTTGAAATTGTCAGAAACCACCTCAGAGGAAACATAATTTAGAATTGTTAAGGTTGTCAAATGACAATCCTGGGATGATAACAAAAGCTTTGAAAGTGTAGGCACAGGACCACAGAGAGGCCCTCAGACTATAAACACAGATGACTACTTATTGATCAATCTGGATGCAATCTGGAGAGAGACTGGGTTTAGAGCATAACAAAAAAATCATATTGTTTGGCTTACCTGTGCTGATTGAAGGCACCAGTGAGGCCAAGCTGTGTACCCTGAAGAGTGTTGAAAACAGGAATCTCCTGCTGGAAGAAATTGTATATTGTGAAAAATGGTAAGGCAAAACAGCAAATTTCTGTTAAATCTTTTGCCAAGCACTGTATGCAGGGTTCAGGTAGCTTAATCATTAATAGAATTGTGTATCAGCCTGTGAAAATTGACTATAACTCATTATCTAGGTGGAGGTGACTTTAGATTGTTTTTGCAAGTCTGCAAGACAAATCGCTGCGTTCACTGTTACCATACTTCAGAAATGAACATGCAGAATTGATCGGTCTGATATCCTCTACTGTACTAATATACATGCAAGTATCATCTTATCACTAAAGAAAATTCTATCTGGGTATTTGGTTAAGGTTCGGTTGATTACATTTTGATCAATTTGTTTGGTTATACGCCTTTGAGGACTGGGTATTAAATTTCAGTGCAACAGGACTTTGGGAAGGGCTTCAGTGTTCAAAATTTCAGTCTGTATACACTGTCATAGACAGTTTTTTATCTCTAGGTTTGGAAATAATGCCCTATTAACGCAGCCATTGTGGAAAACCCTGATAGTGATCTGTTCAGTTGATCATGTATTACAATTTGGTTTATCCTTTCAGGTGGGATAGAATAAATGAGATTCTCCACAGCTTAAATTGTCATAAATTGAACATGACTGTAGTTTGTCCCTTGATGATGCCACAGAAATGGTGAAAGTTGCGTCACACAATTAATCCGTATACCGGGAAAGTAACTATCTGAAAGGATGGGAATGATGTAAATATTATCTGTATTTAAAAAACAGTTACATTATTTCCTCCACTGTTACAAAATGGGGAAAATACCAGAAATAGTTGTTCATTTTCCTGGATGGAAGAAAAACAAAGAACTTGCAACAATTAAAGACAAAGTTAGTATTTGATTTCCTCCTGAAGTATGGGGAAAAGTGATTAGCAATATCAGAAAAAAACCACATTGTAGTGGGTTGACCTTGGCCAGCTGCCAGACCCTCACCCAGACACTCTGTCACTCCCCTTCCTCAACAGGACAAGGAGAGAAAATATGAGAGGAAAAGTTTGTGGGTGGAGATAAAGGCAGGGAGATCACTCACCAATTACTGTCATGGGCAAAACAGGGAAGACTTGAGGAAAATTAATTTAATTTATTGCCAGATAAAAATAGAGAAGGATGGTGAGAAGCTAAGACAAAACTAAAACATCTTCCCCCCACCCTACTTCTTCTCCAGCTCAACTTCATTCCTTTGTTCCTAACTCTACCTCCTCACACCATGAGTGATGAGTTTTCCCTCACACCTCACTGCTGGACACTGGTTTGCCCTTCCTTACACAGGCTGCCCCAGAGGCTCCTCCATCTTGGCTGGTGCCTTGCGGTGGGTTGGCTGGAGCCGGCTGGAACTGGCTGTGTCCGGCACGGGGCAGCTCCGGCCGCTCCACACAGAGGCCACCTCACAGCCCCCTGCCAGCGCCGGGGCACCTGCACCTGGTACTCACACAGAAGGGCTGTTGAAAGGACAAAAAAAGTGAAAACAAGAACCTTTAGCATATGCTGTAGAAGAGGGGAGGAAAAAGCAGGCAGAAAGAAACTGTAGTATTCATTTTTATGAATATCTAAAAGGGATGGCCAAAATATTGTCACTGCTTTGTTCTTGATGTGGTGTCCATGGCAGACTGATGGAGTGTCTGCCTTGCTGCTTTCCAATTTTTAAAATATTATCTTTGAATACAAAATGCCGAGTTCAGTTTCGGCAAAGGTTCAGAAAGACCTTTTATAAAAAAACTGAGGACTTCTATGTTTCAAAAGATCTGCTGGAAACTCAGCAGGGTTGAACCCATGTTGGAAGCAGCATATGCCATCATGGAGCCCCTTACCAACTGGGACCTCACACAGCCTGCAGCTCTGCACGCTCCTGCCTGGCTCCTGGAGATTAAAAGAATGAGTAAAAATGGTACTCAAATAATTTTTTATCTAAGTGTTAATATAATTTTGGGTGGGTCATTCATTATAAAGCTTATGTCAGAGAACTCTGGCCTGTAATGAATTAATCTCTACTGCTTTAAACTACAGGTATTCATGCCTCTACTGCAGCCCTGGTGTTATGGGCGAACTGAGCTCGAGGGAAACTGAAGCAATACAAATGCGGATCAGTGTCATGTGCACAAGCAGTATGGAAAAAGAGGTAAAGTTGAAAAAGTAATCATAGTAAAAAGAGGAAGAGTGTTATCACTGGCCTTAGGTTGTGGGAAAAAAAAAAAAAAGTTCTTAGAGTTTCTTTGAAATGTTATACATGTAGTAGTAATAGCTGGTATAAATTTCTTTTACTGAACTCTTTTGTGCACAGGTAGGCAGGCTGAGATTACACCCAAGAGTTAGGTATTATATGGTACAGGTTTTGGAATTATGGAAGAGCCAGGGTTCGAGTCAGTTTGGAGACCTCCCTATCTGAAATTTCAGAGGCTGAAGTGTCTCCAGGGTTAGATCAGAGATTAGCAGTGATATTTTATAACATCAAAGGCAGATTAACCAAAAGATTCATAGGTAGTTGGGTCCTAATTCTTTTGGTATTGTGGGAAAGGGCCTGTATTACAGTATCATCACAATCATAAAGTATAAATACCTTTTTCCTGACTGAGGTGCAGAACAGAAATGTAAAGTTGTAGAAGAATGAGAAAAAAATCACTATCTGTCCCCATTTTATTTATTCTTGGTGGTTTGAGGGCTTGTCTGTTTGTTTGTTTTCTTTCACTCCTTCACTCTCCAATTAATTTCTGGTGTTTACTGGGAAATTTAAGAAACCAAGATAAGTTGTAATTAATTCCTCTGTAATTCCTCTTTTGCAAACATCTCATCTATATCAGCTTCTAAGACTGGTGTTTCACTTTCAGTCTAACATACAGCAAGGGAAATGTTCCCTATCAAATTGGACATGGGCTTAATCCCTACCTTTTTTGTGGGGGAAGGGCGTTAAATTTTTTTCCAGTCTGAAATCCTTCTCTTTGACGAATGACCTATGCTGCTTTAAGAGCTTTTGTACCTTTCATCCCTAGACCAGGTTGAGTGCTGCATTGCTACATTTCAGAACAGATTTTCTCTAACAGTGTTCCCTGTTCACAAAGAAATAAATGACTCTTGCAGAGTCACAGAAAAGCAGAGTGGGGAGATGGGGTTAGTCACAATTTGAAAATAGTCAGAAAGAAAGCAGTCTTCTGAATGAACGCTTTCCTACTGTATGTGGCTAATTAAAATCCATTACTGCTTTCTCCTTTGCAAAAGGCAGTTGAGATAGATTATTCGTGACTTGTGGATAAAGCCTGAAGACGATCATATTGAAAAGCTAGATACTGGACAGTAACGTATCAGTGATGTATATCTGAGACTGATTGAATGATCAAAATATTTGAAGGAAACTGAAAAAATTCTTAGGACATGCACACATAATTGGCAGTAGAACATCCAAACACCAGTTTTAAAGCCTTAGATCCTTCTAAAGATGTTTTTCACATCTTTAGAAGGATCTAAGTACATATGGCAATTTAAATGCCTGTATGAAGAATTGGATGCCAAGTATTAAGTGCCCCAAACTTTGAAACAAGTACATTCCTTTAAGGTAGTTTCCAGAATTTTTATCTGTTGTGTAGTTCTGCTGGAATGCCTTTACCTAAAAAAATGTGTAGAGCTGGGACTTCCAGCTGATACTTTTTATGATTCAAAAACCTGGAACTATTTAAGCACTTCCATATAATAAGAGGGTGTTTAGAGCTTGCAGTTTCTCAGTGCGATTTGGACTGACATGGAGATGTGCAGTTATGTGCTAACTCAAAGCTGATCACTTTTGCCTGGAAGCTGTATGGACATAGCATGGGCACATGTGCATCCATGTCTCTAAACAGCTTCCCAACCTGGACTGGGCTGTGCCTTGTTAGCTTACAGCCTGGACAACTTGTCTGGTGTTACAAGATGAGTACTTTCATGTTTACTTCTGATGAGGTTGCCAGCACTTTCAGAGCAGCCAGGTTGGGAGGACCTTGATTTCAGGGAAGCCAAATACAGTTTTTAAAATAGCTGCCATGAGTTTTCCATAAACTCTTCACTGTAAGATGTTTCAAAAGAGCTGCCTGAGGCCAATACACTGGCAGTTTTAACAAAATGGTTTTGTCAAGAAATTGTCAGCTGTGTAAACACAGGACAGCATTGCACAGAAGACACCATTCTACAGTAGGGTGAGAGCTCTGTTAATTTGGTATACCCCTTGAGGCTGATTTTTGTTGCAAATGGATGATACTTTCAAATCCATTGGAACTGCAATTTTAAATTCAGATGGTCTCTGTTGTGCTCTGATTATCTTATGAAGGGCCTTGCTTTCCAACTCCATGCTGGCATACTAATTTGATAGTTATTTCTTCTAATTTCTTAGTCTCAGACCTAATGTTTACACTCCCTCTAATTGTTTTTTATTATTACATTTACTGTTTTAAATTCTGGTTTCTCTCTGTACCTTAAGTAGCTTGCTGCCGGTGCAGCATCTTTGCTACACCACTGTGCACACAGTGTTCACTGTCTGCATTTGCATAATGAGCTAATCTTTGTTGGCTGATTACTTTGTGGAAAGAATTGAACATTTAACTGATAATAATTGCAATCTATCAAACTGCAGAGTCACCTCACAAATGAACACAGTATGTCTGCTAAAACTTCTGCTGAATTTTATGAGCTCTCACTCTCCATATTGACTCCTGACTAGAAACTTTACCTAACATTCAGCCCTATCAGAAGAAAGCCTGGGATCTTATCAGGTCAGTTTATCTGGAATTAATAAAAGCAAGAGATTTCTCAGAAAAGCCCTTGTTCTTTGTTAAAGGTAATGATGTATCTTAATATAATGTCAGTTTGAGGTCAACAAAGTATGTACTTTTCCAAGCTACTGTTTTAAATTGACTGCCCTGCCTTGTTGTTCACTGAGTTTATAATTCTAAGATTTTCTTTGCAAGCAGAACACCTAAAGCTTTAGTTTATTCAGAAAGATTAGGTAACTCTAAAGTTACATATTAATTTAATCATCACATGTAGCCTAAATACCTCAATCCACCTTTTTGCAGAAAAGATTTAGCAAGTCTTAGCATGGTTTTCTGTATTCACAGATGAAATTTTTGAAATTGAAGCCTAATCTAATCTCAGTGAAATTATTAATAGGATTAAATAAAACAAAGATTTGTTGACACTGGCCTCTACTACATGGCAGAGTGGCATGTTTTTCTAAAGTGATAAGGTGCAGCTAGGTCCCTTGGCCTTTGTAAGCAACACATTCTTTTTGTGACTTTGAGTATTTCACAAACATAAACTGTGAGACTGTTACTGTAATTCAAGGAATTCTTCATACCTTTCTGTCCTGTGTCTTGAAATGCTATGAAATTGCAATAAAAACTGCTAGTACAAATACTAAGGAGGAGGCTCTTTCCTGAAGATCTTGAAGGAGCTAAGACGGAGAGGGACCATGCATTATTATCCATGCTGTACAGTTGTGGATCTGCAGTGTGGAGAACTTGTGATTTGCAAACCCTTGCCCATGAGGAAGGATGCAGAATCAGGAATTAAACACAACTCTTTGTCCTGAGTGTCTTCTGACAAAAGAATTTTGAAGATGTATATGTGGAGTTTCCCAAATTGCTCATACTTTTAAGTAACTAACACTCAGTTAGAGACCATATTTAGGGCATTCACTTCGGGACAAGTTTCCAGACAGATTTCTGTTAGGAGCTGTGACAACTTTTAAACAGTAGTAGGCTAAGCAAAACCTTGTGCAAGGAGCCTGTGGCTGCAGTCAGGGAAGCTGGAGAAAGGCTAAACCTGGCAGATCCACAATATACATTGTGAGACCCCAGAACCATCATGAGGTGACTGTATTGTCATCAACCTGTGATTTACAAGTAATGGTTCAAGTACCCCTTTATAGTTACTGGTTTGATTGCACCCTTCTCCTTGAAGATCACAAACACTTTAAAATGAATTCTTCATCTTATACAATTGCAGTCATTGTATAATTTGCTACTGATTTTTTTAAAAAAGTGTAAGTGGTGGGTATACAAGTACATTAAGGATAGACACTGGCAACTGTGGTAGGTAGTGGAGGAAAATGACCTGGGGGTTCTAATTGACAAGCAGCTGAACATGAGCCAGCAGTGTGCCCAGGTGGCCAAGAAAGCCTACGGCACACCTTGAGTATTGTGTCCAGTTTTGGGCACCTCAATACGAGAGAGATATCGAGGTGCTAGAGCGAGTGCAGAGGAGGGCAAGGAAGCTGGTGAAGGGCCTGGAGAACAAATCCTATGAGGAGCGATTGAAGGAGCTTGGACTGTTTAGTTTGAGGAAGAGAAGGCTGAGGGGAGACCTCATCACTCTCTACAACTACCTGAAAGGACTTTGTAGAGAGGTTGGTGCTGGTCTCCTCTCACAGGTAATTAGCGATAGAACAAGAGGGAATGGCTTTAAACTGCAACAGAGGAGGTTCAGACTGGACATTAGGAAAAAATTTTTCACAGAAAGAGTGGTCAGACAGTGGAATAGGCTGCCCAGGGAGGTGGTGGAGTCACCATCCCTGGGTGTGTTTAAGGGTCATTTAGATGAGATGTTGGGGGATATGGTGTAGGGGAGAACTTTGTAGAGTAGGGCTGATGGTTGGACTCGATGATCCCAAGGGTCTTTTCCAACCTGATTGATTCTGTGATTCTGTGAAACGGTCAGTTCAATCAGCAAGCTGAAGTAAAAGTTATGTGCCAAAGAACATATACTGTGGTTCTCAGCTAGGATTTTCCCAAAGGAAAACATTTGCTGTGTTGTAGGTGCCAAGCTTGTTTTCTTGGTTAGAATAGGAGAGAATATTTGCCTTTTTCTAGTTTATTGCCCATTCATATCTTCTTAAAGAACCTTGGAAGACCAGGTTCTGACATTTACCTCCTCTGCTGTTTAAAGTCACGTCAAACTGGCTGCTTACAATCCAGATCATGCTATACCATAAAATATGTTAATGTATTTCTTTAAATCTTTCAAACTTCTTCTTCAATAGCTGAAATTTATAGTAGGAATACGTTCATGTGGGGGGAAAACAAACTATTCTTGCATTGCAGTTCTGACAGTTTCATCTTCCCTGCTGTAACAAATGACAGTTTAACTGTGCACGGCACAAGTAGAAGAGAGATTTTTTCGTGTGTGCACTATTACTCATGTTACAGGTTCATCTTGGAACACTAATGGGGCTCCTGCTCACCATCTGAGCATCTAGAAAACAACCCCCACAAAATAAGAAGATGTCCTTCTACTGTTTTATTGATATAAACCAGTTAGTGGAAAGATGTGGCAAGAATCAGAGTAGTCCAAGCGGTGGGAGTATTTAACATAGAGGCAGGTATTACAGAAGGTAGCAGGTTGTTAGGGTGTTTTAGTTGTGTGTAAGAGCATGTCCTGGGAGTTTTTTATTACTTTCTTTCTCCAATGAGTAATATTTTAAATAATTTCTTGATATTTTGGGCAGCAGTGTTGATGGACAGGGAGGCTACTTTTATGGGAGACATTTAAGAGGGTTTCCATATCTGAAAAGAATCACTGTACTTTTGGAAAATATTTGATGAAATCTGATGTCAAAATTCTGTTGCAGCAAACAATTGCATTATTATTCACAATAGAGAATGAGCTAGCAGCTTTCAGGTGGAAGATGATACTGTTTTCCTCAGCATAGCATGTTAGTATTACATGATGTTGTCAATAGCTCTTTGAAACTCTAGCCTCACAGATGAAAAGCAGCTGGCACTAAGGATAGACATAGTGGTAGTCTGCAATGGCGTTGCAGAATAAATCCAGACAGCGGTTGTTAAATGCTACACTGAGATTCCCCCGCTCCTGCAGTTCAGGATGTTTTGGAAGCTTCAAGTCTACTGCATGTTGAAGGTGAAGGCAATTATTCAAGATATAAAATTAGTTTCTCTAAGGGAGAAAGCTGTTTGGCTCCAAGTGATCTGGCTGAAAATTCATTAAATTTAATTTTCATGGGAGTCTGAAAGGGTTGGGGTATCTAGAGACCATGGTTTCCCCTTACCTCCAAGATCTGTACAAAATTAATTTCCTACGAGTATTTGAATGACTCCAAAGTGATTTAGACAGATGGTCTAACTGGCTTCATGGGTCTATAATTTCCCTCAGAAGGAATTCCTTGCCAAAACTGTATTTGTTCCAAACCTTGGTTTCCTATTTTCTAGTAGAAGGCTTTTCTTTGTTGATTTAGAGCTGGAGAAAAATAACATTATAACTAAACACCATCCTGAATAAAAATGGGAAGTAATTTCTTTTGGACCTGAAAGCTTTACCTATAAGGTCCATGACACAAATTGTGACAGTATATGGTATTGCTCACAACAGTGGGTTTTAAAAACCAAGAAAAGTTTGATCTGACAAAAAATACTTGTAATTTGCCTTCTAAGTGAAAATTGTGCTGCAGGAGGTAGTCTTGATAACTCCAGAAAATGTACCTTATCTAAACCATCATGAATTTGGAGGAGAGTGAAATTCAAATGCAAATATGATGAAATGGGCACAGTGATTTTTTTTTCATCACTTTTACTGCTTTGCTGGAAATTTCATCTTCTACTCTAGACAACAGCTGACAAATGGATTTTGTTATTAGGCCTCTTCCCCTTTCAATTAATGTTCATGTTATCAACATGGTGAGACCTTCATCCTCCTGGTCTTATTAGGAATACTGCTTTCTTTCAGCAGTGATGTTACCTGCAGCCATGGTGCAAAGGAATGTTGCAGTGTAAATAGATTGTTCTGTTGGCTTATGAATGTCTGTATTAATTTAAAGCAGTATTTTAAATGTTGAGTCCATTTTAAAAGCGCTAATTTTCACATCATGGTTGAATCTGATACCATGATAGGCTTTGAGCTAGAGCACAGGAAATACCAAGAGCAGATGAAATCTTTCAGGAGACTAAACACCGATTTCTTTCAAATGGTTAATTTCCCTTGGAGTTTTTATTTTTGATGTGTTTATTTCTTTAAAAATCTACCACAAAAAAGCCTGTTTTCTCCATTCATAATTCTAAGCAAATTTCATGTATTCTCCTTGTCTCGTGCTATTTCTGAGCAGGAAACTGACCTGATGAGATATTATTCAAGTGTCAGTTCCTAATTTAACCCCATCTAAACTAATTTTTCAAACCATGTTGATAACTCCTTATGCACCACTGCATTTGTATGTTAATGTTAAGCTTTAAGATTTTTTTTTTTTTTTTTTTTTTTATGATGAAGAAGAATCAAGCAGCATTATGCTCTGGGGCTGTGGGGCTTTTTTAATTTACTGGTGGTTTGGTATCAGAGGAACAGGGAAAGTGTTTTTTCTCTGAAACTCTGCTGAGTATACAAAATTTTCTGAACCCATTCTTGTTAGAAGTAATAAAACTGGTACCTCATTCATGATCTGAAATTAGATTTGTTCTGCTTTAGCTTAGATTTTGAACAAAAGCGAAATCTGAAAGAGCATGGTCGTGTATCTGGAAACAGCATTTTAAATTATTGGAAACAGTTGAATAATCTAGCTTTGAAGTAAGAGTTATAGCTCTGTCTACTTACGTGTAAACAAAATGCCAGAAGAGTTGTCATGAATATACTCCACTGATTTGCAGAAATGATACAAACATTATAGCTCTCCAAATTACTTCCTTACAGGAAATAAATGATAGTTACTTCTTCTGACACAAATGTAATATGTTCCAAACAAGTTTTGATTTTCTCTCTGCTCAAACTAGTTAAAATTGTATCTTCAGTTCTAGTTCAATGTGGTATATGGGTATATATTATCATTTGAAAGGGGAAATGTGTGCTGTCATTACCATCTTTTCTTAAATTCTTTATATAATTTTTTTGCTGTTCTACCTCAGATTTGTCTATCTCTAATTGCTTGTGTTGGTTTTGTTTGGTTTTTTTTTTGTTATGATTTGCCTAAAATGCATCCGAGAGAACTGGAAGAGATATATCCCGTTGATACTAACTGAACTTATTATTTTTTTAAATATATTTTAGGGACAGAAAGGTCAGATATAACAGTTAACTCACTGTATAACTTGGGCTGTGGAAGTTGGAATAAAGTATATATTTTAGAATGGCATGTGTTCTAGAATAGCATGTATCACAAAACATCACATCATGACTGAAAATATTGACCTGATGATTTACTATCTTAAGAATAACTTTATTCTACTGGATATTCATCTTCATTGCAAAATTACAACAGAATCACAGAATCATCTAGGTTGGAAAAGACCTTGAAGATCATCCACTCCAACCATTAACCTAGCACTGACAGTTCCCAACTACACCATATCCCTCAGCGCTAGGTCAACCTGACTCTTAAACACCTCCAGGGATGGGGACTCCACCACCTCCCTGGGGAGTCCATTCCAACGCCCAACAACCTGTTCTGTAAAGAAATGCTTCCTAATATCCAGTCTAAACCTTCCCTGGCGCAACTTGAGGCCATTCCCTCTTGTCCTATCGCTTGTTACTTGGTTAGAGACTCATCCCCAGCTCTCTGCAACCTCCTTTCAAGTAGCTGTAGAGGGTGATGAGTTCTCCCCTCAGCCTCCTCTTCTCCAGACTAAACAACCCCAGTTCCCTCAGCCGCTCCTCATAAGACCTGTGCTCCAGACCCTTCACCAGCTTTGTTGCCCTTCTCTAGACACACTCGAGTAATTCAATGTCCTTTTTGTAGTGAGGGGCCCAAAACTGAACACAGGAATCGAGGTGCGGCCTCACCAGTGCCGAGTACAGGGTTAAGATCACTTCCCTGTCCCTGCTGGCCATGCTATTTCTGATGCAAGTCAGGATACCATTGGCCTTCTTGGCCACCTGGGCACACTGCTGGCTCATGTTCAGCTGGCTGTCAATCAACACCCCCAGGTCCCTCTCTGACTGGCAGCTCTCCAGCCACTCCTCCCCAAGCCTGTAGCGCTGCTGGGGGTTGTTGTGGCTCAAGTGCAGCACCCGGCATTTGGCCTTATTGAAACTCATGCAGTTGGCCTTAGCCCATCGCTCCAGCCTGTCCAGATCTCTCTGCAGAGCCTCCCTACCCTCGAGCAGATCAACACTCCCACCCAACTTGGTGTCATCTACAAACTTACTGAGGGTGCACTCGATCCCCTCGTCTAGATCATCAATAAAGATGTTAAACAGGAGTGGCCCCAAAACTGAGCCGTGGGGGACACCACTCGTGACCGACCACCAACTGGATTTAACTCTGCTCACCACAACTCTTTGGGCCCAGCCATCCAGCCAGTTTTTTACCCAGCAAAGCATGCGATCATTTAAGCCTCGAGCAGCCAGATTTGCCAGGAGAATGCTGTGGGAAACGGTGTCAAAGGCCTTTCTAAAGTCAAGGTAAACAACATCCACAGCCTTTCCCTCATCCAATAAGCAGGTCGCCCTGTCGTAGGAGATCAGGTTTGTCAAGCAGGACCTGCCTTTCATAAACCCATGCTGACTGGGCCTGATCCCCTTGTTGTTCCGCATGTGTTGTATGATGGTACTCAGGATGAGCTGCTCCATCAGCTTCCCGAGCACCGAAGTCAAGCTGACAGGCCTGTAATTTCCCGGATCATCCTTCCAACCCTTCTTATATATGGGCATCACATTGGCCAATTTCCAATCTGTCGGGACCTCCCCGGTCAGCCAGGACTGCTGGTAAATGATGGAAAGCGGCTTGGCGAGCACCCCAGCCAGCTCCTTCAGCGCTCTTGGGTGTATCCCATCCGGTCCCATAGACTTGTGTGTGTTATGTGATGCAGTAGGTCACTGACTATCTCCTCCTGGATTGCGGGGGGGTTGTTCTCCCAGTCTCTGTCTTCTGGCTGAGGAGGCTGGATTCCCTCAGTATAACTAGTCTTGTTATTAAAGACTGAGGCAAAGAAGGCATTAAGCACCTCAGCCTTTTCCTCATCACTTGTTACCATGTTTCTTCCTGCATCTAGAAGGGGATGGAGGCTCTCCCTGGTCTTTCTTTTGCTGTTGACATAGAAACATTTCTTGTTGTCCTTGATTGCTGAAGCCAGATTAATTTCTAGCTGGGCTTTAGACCTCTTGATTTCCGCCCTGCATAGCCTCACACATCTTTGTAATCGCTGTGAGTCGATAGCCCCTTCTTCCAAAGGCCGTAAACTCTCCTTTTCTCCCTGAGTTGCAGCCAAAGCTCCCTGGCCAGCCAGGGTGGTCTTCTCTGTTGCCGGCTTCTCTTACAGCACCTGGGCACCACCTGCTCCTGTGTCATTAAGACTTTCTTCTTAAAGAGTGCCCAGCCTTCCTGGACCGCTATAACCTTCAGGACCATCTCCCAAGGGATTCTGTCAAGCAGGTGCCTAAATAAGACAAAGTCAGCCCTTTCGAAGTCCAGAATGTCAGTTCTGCTGCCCCATCTCCTGGCCTCTCTAAGAATAGAGAACTCTATTATTTCATGATCACTGTGCCCTAGTCAGCCTCCAACTGCCACATCATCCACCAGTCCTTCTCTGTTCACAGAGGAGATCCAGCAGGGCACCTTCTCTGGCTGGTTCTCTCACCAGTTGCATCAGGAAGTTGTCTCCCACACATTCCAGGAATCTCCGGGACTGGACCTGGTCTGCTGTGTTGTATTTCCAGCAGATGTCTGGGAAGTTAAAGTCTCCCACAAGAACAAGGGCAAGCGATCGTGAGATTTCTCCTAAGCGCCAATAGAATATTTCATTCACCTCTCTGTCCTGATGTATGGAAACAACCTTTGTTTCCATAGCTCCTCATTTCTGGATCTCACACATTCTTGTTGGCAATATGCTTTTCTTGTTTGGGGGGGTGGGGGGCTTGAGGAAAGACATTCAATTCGATTAAAAAGATGGTATCAGAAATCTCTTCTCCATATAGGCAGTCACAGACAGTGAGCAAATCATCTTCTAACAGTCTAACCGAACAGTATTCTCTTGAACGGTCTACCTATGCCTCATAGGTCCTTAACCGTATGATAGCTATTTAGTATGACACTTACTGTAGCTCTTTTCTCAGCCTTCTAATTTTTACACATGCTTCCTGGAAGTGTTGGGAATGGAATAGGACATTATTTCTTTAATAGTCCCTGATGTTATAAATAGAGGAAAATAGTCTCTTCATTTTAGAAATTAGGATTTCTTTCTTAGTCACAACACATAAATTTCTCTATTGGAACACTATGGCATTCTTTTGGATAGCAAACTTACTTGTCTTTGTCACTGTCCTTTCATAACAAAGTCCTTCATGTTGTAAACATGATGTTTGGCCCCTGTTGAGATATATGACCTGGCAGTTAGCTGTATTAAAATATACATTCTAATTAGCCTGCTTCACCAACTGACCCAGATCAATCTCCATCACTTACTTATCTCAGTCTTTACTTATCTCTCCATCAGTTTCGTGGTCATCTGGAACCATTCTGAGAGAGGGTGTTATAATTTCTCCCACATCACTGGTTTTGTTGCAGTTTCTGCTGGTGTTACATGTCCTTGCCCTGGTGTGTGGGTACGTCTGATGAATCTACCTGTTTCCTTAGGAAATGCAGCCTAAAATAATTGCTTTCAGCGGTTGGTTTTCAGTAACGATGGCCAATAATGTACCTTCTTTCTCAAATGTTGACAGAGTCCCAGTTTCCTTCCCCGGGAAGCTGCTGCTGTAACTCACTAGTGAGTGAGGGACCTGCTGTAATCTGAGCATTGCTCTTAGTAGGGACAGAGAACACATGTATCCTGAAATTACCAGTGCTAACACCATTCTTCTTGCCAAATTTCTTGCCATTCTTGAAACATCATCCCTGTATCAAAAATGAAAATGGTTGAAGGAAGTACATGTTCACTACTACTACCCGGACAAACAATAAAGGATGATTCTCATGCCGGAGGTGATGAAATGCAGAGATTGGCAATAAGCATTGTGTCACTACTGTGTGTTATGTGACACCACAGCTTTGCCTGTAGTCTGGCATTTTCTAACTTCCTTCTGATGTCAACTCAGCAGTGCTTCTGCTTTTATTCTGTATTGTGATCTCTTGTTATTAATGATAACATGTTCTACTGAAATTTGGCCTATTTACCAGGATCTTTAATGCTACTCAAACTTAGCTCCTTTTGAAATGTATTAAATATTGCTATGGATTACCTAGAAGTTACTTTAAGGCAACACAAAATGGTTTAGAGAAGCTGAGACTGTTTATCTGTTTGAGTTTGACATCTTAAAACAGTGGAAAACAAGGTTTAGAGTGTAACTATTTAACTTTGATCTATTTTTTTCCAACCAGATCTAATGGATTTTTTTTTTAACCTTCTGATTACTTCCACTGCCAGTATTGCTCTTGTTGCATGGACACTGTATATGGTAATGGGGAAACTGCTTCCGCCTGCAGAACTGTCATTTTTACAAAAGCAAGTAAGAATTACTTGTATTTTTTTTAGATAGGTACTATATAAAGTAAGTTTTCAGAAGTAAAATAACTTGGCAAAAGGAAATATGGCAGACATGAACAGGTGAAAAATATTTTTGTAGATTACTCACTTTATCCCAGAAGACTGAGTTATGCTGCAGAGGCTGCTGGAAGAAGGTGGCCTGGAAACTGCTTGTCTTTTAGGGATAGCACAACTATTTTATTCAGCGTGGCATCCCAGCTGATGGTTAGGGGGATGTGACAGACAGGCAGAAGCTGCAGTGCTCAACTCCCTCCAGTAGGAGACTGGGTCAGGACTGCTGACAGCTTATTTGGAGGGTCATGTCTTCCTACAACTGACTTCTCAATTTTTCTAAGTTGGGGTTTTATTTAGCGTTGTTTTGTTTTGTCTTTTCCCGTGTTTATTTTAAATCATGTTTAGTTACATATTTTAGGTACAAGTAAGGAAACACCTCTTATCTTTTAGTGGTTGGACTTTTCACTGGGGATTGGGAACAGTGAGGCAGCTGAAAAGAAGAGAGAAAAAGCCTGAGGTAAATACAATCAAGATGGAAAGCAGGGGAAAAGAAGCTGGAAGAGGCAACTAGAAAAATATAAATAGATTTAGAGACAGAAAATGTTTACATCTCAGTAGACTTTAGCTCCCTGAAAGAAAATGGGGAGCTGAGTAAAGGAAGAAATGTATATATAAGCCAGCACAGCTGGATGAGGGAGTCCTCAAACCAGAGGTAATATAGTATGTGAGCAAGTATTCAGATATCTGTTACTAAAATGGTCATTTGTTTTTAGACTGTCTTTGATCCAAAGATGCCATTGGTTTGCCTGACTACCATCACTTCAAGGTCTATTTCAGCCTACTTGTAACATGTGTCTATGTCCTGTTTCTGTCATAGGGCACAATGGACTTTTGTATTTTTATCAGGTATTAAGATTTAGCATCTACATAGAATTTTCATGTACTAAATGTTTTACAAATATTCTCTACTGAATCCTCTCAGTACCTACATGGACTGTATGAAATTGTAGCTGTTTTGCAGATGGGGAAACTGTAGTTGACTGAATTGCTGGGGGCAATGCAAAAAGTGCATTTGTCAGTAGCAGCACTTGGTACTCAGGCTGTTGGCTTTGTATTTGTATTTGACTCATCTTCCTGATTGTTGTGTACTGTAAATCTTTGCACTGTGTACTGAAAATTGCTGTGTACTGAAAATCTTTTCAATTTTGATGCAATATTGAAGAAAGATGGTCTTGTCTCTAAGTTGGAGATACATGGGTTTGACAGAGGGACCTCTCAGTGGATAACTCTGGCTGGCTGGTCACACTCAAAGACTTGTGGTCAACGGCTCAATGTCCAAGTTGAGAGCAGTGATGAGTGGCATTCCATGGGGTCAGTATTGGGGCCAGTGCTGTTTAACATCTTTGTTGGAGACATGGACAGTGGATTGAGTGCACCCTCAGCAAGTTTTCCGATGACACCAAGCTGTGTGGTGCGGTCAACACGCTGGAGGGAAGGGAGATGCCATCCAGAGGGACCTGGACAGGCTGGAGAGGTGGGCCTGTGAAAACCTCATGAAGTTCAGCAAGGCCAAGGTCCTGCACATGGGTTGAGGCAATCCCAAGCACAAATACAGGCTGGGCGATGAGTGGATTGAGAGCACCCCTGGGCAGAAGGACTTGGAGGTGTTGGTTGACAAATAAGCTCAAGAAGACTTGACAATGTGCACTTGGGAGCCCAGAAAGCCAACTGTATCCTGGACTGCATCAAAAGAATCATCACCAGCAGGTCGAGGGAGGGAATTCTCCCCTTCTACTCTGCTCTCATGAGACCCCACCTGGAGTTCTGTGTTCAGCTCTGGGGCCCCCAACATAAGAAGGACATGGACCTGCTCAAGTGGGTCCCGAGGAGGCCACGAAGATGATCAGGGGGCTGGAGCACCTCCCTTATGAGGACAGGCTGAGAGAGTTGGGGCTGTTCAGCCTGGAGAAGAGAAGGATGCAGGGAGACCTTATAGCAGCCTTCCAGTACTTAAAGGGGGCCCACAGGAAAGATCAGGGAGTGTAGGTATAGGACAAGGGGTAATGGCTTTAAACTGACAGATTTAGGTTAGATATAAGGAAAAAATTCTTTATTGTGAGGGTGGTGAGACACTGGAACAGGTTGCCCACAGAAGTTGTTGCTGCCCCCTCCCTGTAAGTGTTCAAGGCCAGGTTGGACGGGGCTTTGAGCAGCCTGGTCTAGTGGAAGGTGTCCCTGCCCATGGCAGGGGGGTTGGAACTAGATGATTTTTAATGTCACTTCTGACCCAAACCATTCTATGATTTTATGATATGAAGGGTCATCTCTGTGGTGCCTCTCTCTTCTTTTGTGGGAGATGAGGAATACAAAGTGGCAGCTATTTAGATAGCAAGAGTCCCTGGGTTACTAGCACAAGAGCTAATTTTCCTGACAAATATCTGCTGCTGATAAAGGAACTGATGATTCCATAATTGGTAGCTTAATCAACCATGGTGTCTTTAAAAATGTATAGAATTTCTAGAAAGACATATATATTAGTGTTCTATTCACCATCTGGATGTTTGTCATTTTCTTATTTTGAAATAGCTGCCAAAAAAGTTATTTAAAAAAAAAAAAAAAAGAGACTGCTATTAAGGTTAAAAGAACAGATCTTATGGGAGCCTTAGCATTCTTTGACCCTGGTGTCAGCAAATACTTGATTCCACCAGTTGTCATAATTCTTTCCTTGTACTTGCCAGCCAGACTCTTTTGTTAATGTAGGTGAGCCACACAGTTCACAAAAGTCAAAAAATATTTAAAACTTTTTTTTTCCTAGACAGGACAAAAAGCTAAATCCATGAACTTATGAAATGCACAGTCAGGAAAATAGAAATTAGTGGCAAAACCTTTGTCAGTGTTCACTCTTAGGTTGCATATGACAGAAATTTCACTGCAGGTTCTAATGTATTTTATAATTTGAATTGGTGTGTGTGCTCACACATTCATTTTATATAGTGAAGTTGTTTCTCAAGAACTTTGAAGTAATGTTTAGTTTGTCTCACAGGAATGTGGCAATGATATTGGGTAAGTCTAAATTCAACATTTGTGGTTTCTGTTTCACTTCTAAAACATTTATTGTATCACCTATTCTAATCAAAATATTTTGAGATTCCAGACATTCTGTAAAGAAAATGTTATTCCAGGTATTGATAAAACATAGTATTTTTCCCTACCTCTTTAACCAAAGAACTACTTAATGCTTAACTTTCACTATGTAACATCATCTGGTAATGTTGCCTACATAAGTAGGATGCATTTAGGGAATTTATACTGCTTGGTTACTAAACTAGGTACAGCAGGGACTTGACAGATTTTGCTGGCTACCTACACTTCACAGTATAAAGATGACTTCTTATGAGAATACAGATCATAAATAACTTTTTGCTAGAGAAGCTGAATCTTGTTTCATTTGATAAAGCAATGTCATTGGAAACATCAAGGTCCTAAGGGTGTGATATTACAAGGTACAGGCCAACTGACGAACTTTCTATGCAAAACAACTACCAAGACCAAAAATCTCTTTAAAGGTAACTGCAGGAACGGGGCATTTCATTCTAAATTGAAGTAATGCCACTATTACTTTGGCTGAAGCAAAACTGAAATCCTAAGAAAGGATAGATCTAATAAAAAGATATGTTCAGTATTTGTCCTTTTGAAACTCTGGGTGGTTGAAGGAGGAAGCACGAATTTCAAGAAACTTCAGAATTACTGATACAAATGTACTCAGGGAAAGTGAGTATCTCAGGGTGACAACAGGTTTATTGTCCAAGACTTAGCCAAAAATAATCTTGTTTTCAAAAAGCTGTTTAGGAACTTGATACTGATGACACTAGGTAATCTCATACTCACAAAGTAAGTAATAACCTAGTATTTGCTGTTTTCTATGGAGTAGAACTTTTACTTCATCCAACTGCAAAGCCTATTTAGATGCCGTCACTGAACATGCCATTAGTGAGCAACACTAGTTTCCAACACAGGATCTTAAGACCTTAAATAAAAGTTAAGGCAGTTTCATTGAAAGACTTTGTAAATCCAGGTGCTGGATAAGTCTTAATCAAGGCTGGACTAGATGAGAGCGTGGCTGTGTTAAGCCTGAGTTTTTGAAAAATTTTTTTTTTTTTCAAAGAACACAGTTTGAAAATAAAAATTCCTCCCCTGTGTAGGGGAGAGAAGGGGGAAGAGGGTGTCTAGAGATAAAGCCTTCTAAGCAAAATCTCCACTAAAGCCATTATTTCTTTTCGTCCATTAAGTCAACTTTCACCTAAGATTTGCCTACTGACTGCAATTCTTCTGCTTCCTACCTCTAAGACAGGAAGAGAAAATGACAGTCACTACCTAAGCAGCTGCTAGTGAGCCAACTCACAATACATGAGTAGGATTCCTTGGTGAGTTTCTTCACAGCACCTAAAAGGAGCTATGCACCAATTTTAGGACTGATCCAGCAGTCCTTTGGGCCTTTTAATGTAAAACTTTATCATGCACCATAAAATTCTTTATAGATAATCTAGAAAAAAATATCTGTGACATAATTACAAAAAGACAAAGTCAGCCTTCAGTCCAAAGTCAGACATCAGCAGTCAAAACTACTTGTATGGATGAATGAATGTTATAAAACATCAGTACTGTTGCTCTGAGGGGAAGGCTGTGAGCCAGCATGCAACAAATGCCAATTCTGCACCTAGTATAGCACAAGAGAAAAAGCAGGCAAATGTGTCTCACTTCATGGATGGATGCTACTGCTCTGAAACGCTCCCAAATGTTTTGCTCTGAGCCAGTCTCAAAGCCTTGTTGTAGGCTGAACTAATCCCACTGAACTTTTTCAACCTTCCCAATACTCAGTGAACTCGAGCAACTCACAAGACAGAGCTTCAAGCCATAAAGTTCTACTGGTGAGGTCGTATATAAGAAACAGATCAAAGTCCACATCACTATGCCTCTTGTAGCAGAGAACAATAAAAACAGGGTAGAATAGAGGTTGTAAGAAATGGGAAGTAGTGCGCCTACTGAGTGATTTAAGTACAGATGAAAAGCCTGGAACAGAAGAGGCCCACAAAATACAGAAGTGAGAAAAAAAAAATCTTGCAAACTGAAAAGAACAAGCAATCTAAAAATACTATGGTGCACGCATGAGGGAGACAGGAGAGGAAGCTTGGCTGGTGATGGGTAGGATGTATCAAACAGACCACACTTTTTCTCCTCTTCCATTTCAAGACATTAGTATAACAAATTTGAGAATAAATTTTAATAACTGTTCTAATTTTAGATTTTCTTTCCATGTGACTACGAGTTTCTGCAGTTAGTAAGCTACCATCTTAAATGTCTACTTTTCATCTAACCTCGTTACATTTTTACTTGATATTTTCTTTTTTGGAAATTTTGATGCAGAGCTCACTGACTGTATGAAAATATTAAATGGCCACAGGATAATACCTTGTCATTTTCCATCTACATCCTTTGATTACTTGCAGATACTGAGAGAAGCCCGCCTGCTTGCCAATAACTATAATTTTACTGGCCATAATTTCAATGAAATACAAAGGCATTTATTAATTCTTGACAAGCCAACTGTAGTATTAATTTAAGGAATATGTTGCAATCTAATTGAGTGTTATTTATTGACTCAACATCATGCCCAGTGCTTTGAAACTTGGATTCAAAAAACAACTAGTAATTGGTGCACAAATATTTAACAATGACATAATATGGAAAGAAAGCTGCTAGAATGTTTCCTCAGTTGCCCACTGACCCGTTACCTAAACCCTGTCTTTATAGCAAATGGGATGTAGCGCTTCTCAAGAAAACCATGTTTCTGTTGAAATTGGGAATTTCAGTCAACTTACACAATGTTGAAATTCTACCTACACTGTGCTAGTGTTAGAAAATATCTAGCAGCCTTAATTTTTGCTTTTCATTGGTGATGAAAGGCAAGCACAGATGAAGCTTCTTATTAGTTTTCCTGTCTGAATGTAACCAGAATCTTTAAAAATGATCATTTTTCAGAGATATGAAAAGCAGGCCGCTCAAGGACTTCTCATTCAGTTATGCAGACAGAGAGTGCATGTTACAAATAGATGTTTTATGACATAAAATGATTTATTTTTAAAAAAAAAAACCAGGAACATCAGTCTTTTTTCATTGTATGTATTTGAACACCCCATTTTCTCAAATTTATCCACAAAGTCAGAACAGCTGTGTACAGGTAATTTGTTTTTCAGTTGTTGACTTTTTGTGCATATGAATACACACTAGCAGTTGTCTGTAAGAAAAAGCACTTTGTCAGACCCTAGCAAAATATGAAGGTTTTAGGACTGTGCTACAACGAGATGACAATAATGCAATGAGTTGGGAACAGGTTCAAGGTTTATAAGGAAGACTTACGTTCTAAGGAAGACACTTCAGCATCCTACAGGTAGGTTCTAAAGATGCCTTCTGCTAACTGAAATGAGGCTGCACATAGAGCCTGTCTGGGAAAATATGGTATTTTAGGTCACTAAACTCTCCTTTTGCAAAAACTATATTCTGAAAACTCTCCTTATTTATTTTACAGTATGTACATTTACACAGCCTGACTTATTTTAGGTGAGATTGACTGATATATGAATCAGCATCCTTTTAAAGGATGTAACCAAAACTGGAACATCAAGTGGTTGTTTGCTTTGTCTATGTATTCCGCACTCCTATGCTCCTCATGTCTTTCAGCAGCATAGGTCTGTAGATTGCCTCCAAGCTTTCCATGTATTCTAAATAATCACTCACTCGAAATCCATGGAGTGCTTCTTCCTGCACAAATACACACAGAAAACATTTATTAGCTAGGAACAAAAGATGCACAACTTACATTTAATGAATTCCAAGCTTCTAAAGATAGCTCATTTTGTTCTGCTTGTCACAGCCTGGGTGTTTAAAATACACACATTTTATTACATTTCATTTAGAAATAAAAATTTGGTAATATCTGCTTCCAGACAGCTCTTTCTAATTACAGTCTTGGTAACAAACAGTTTTTTCAGGTGGATGTTGTTCATCTCATTTTCAGAGAACATGCCATATGAAAATTTTTAAGGAAAACAAAGTAAGCTTTAAGAAGGCAAAGCCAGGTACTAAAATATTCTCTTAGAAGTTTTCTATACCAGCACATGGCATCCTAAAAGTTTGCTAGTATGGCTTTTATATCCAACTAGATTCTCAATAAAACCAGGAGAATGACAGTACATCCTAATTTTTTAAATTGATGATAAAGAAAGGTCTTTAGAAAGTGCTTAAATAAAAACAGAATAAACACTTCTGCATCATCACAAACAATTAATTCTTACTAGTTCCAAAAAAAAGAGTGAAAGAAGGTGCCCTCAGGAAATAGAAACAAACAGCCCATGTTCCTTCTCGTTGCTACTATATTAGAGGGAGAGGGAGGACGTGCTGCAGAAAGCAGGATCCTGAAGAACAGTCTAGCTAAAAGGGGTGAATTTGTTGCTGCTTTGAACTGGAACAACGTGTGCCCACCATCTACTAAGCAGTATTACCACTGTTGGCAGCATGTGCTGCAAAAAATTCTCTGGAGCCAGACTGTCTTATCTGCTGGTGTATTGACTGTGCATCTCTGCTAAGTAGAATTCTCCTGAGAGCATCTACTCAGGCTTGGAAGGCTGCACTTTGGCTTCTAAACAGGAATTTGAGATGGTCTTTATATTTCTCCTCCCCTACTCACAAGCGAATGCAAAGGCATGATTTTACCTTCCAAGTGGCTCTTCATGCACTGTGAGAAGATTGACTTCAGTGGAAAAGCACGTACTAAAGCACTGGTCAGCACCTTAGTTGTCAATAATATGGCCTATACTCACAGAAAATAAAGTGTAGAGTCGCTAAATTATTCTTAGAAGAGACTGACATACTGGCCTATATGTGCTATATTACAAGTCACAAATCCTGTAGCTCCAGTTTATCTATTTTATCCAAATGAAACAAATGAAACCAAGATAGTCAAGATGGCTTTACTGAGGTGGCAGGTGACAGTATTCTTGGTTCACATGTGGAAATTACAAAATTCATTCTTCCATGAAAGGTTTAATAAAAGACCAAGCAATAAATTTAAAATTCAGTTAAAGCTGCAACTTCAAGACATCTCGAAGGGATCATAATGTTAGTAACCCATCTCAGCTAACAGTAAGAACCAGAAAGAGGGAAAAAATGTTCATGGACAATTCATTACTTCTACTTTCTTCTTGGCACAGGGGAAAGGCAAATTATAGAGTAATAGAAGATGATCTCTTTGACAGGTTATCATCTGTTTATCACTAGAAGGACACATTGAAGGGATAAATGTTTTGCTTATTTTAAGTGCTAGGCATAATGTCATCTGAATTGACAGACAAGTTGTTTCCAACTCCTTTTTTTCATGTGCAAATGAAAGTATATTTATATTTTAGAAATAAAATATTTGGTTTTAATTTTAATAGCTAGCCAGAACTACTTATTAGATAATACCAACAAAGGTGTACTACTGTCAAATCATCATCTTTATATTACAGATATAAAGCAGGTTAGAAGCTTAAAACTAGAAAGTACTATCAGTTCTTGGAAGGAAAACAGGCAGCAAGACTTGTTCATATAGCAAATGACCATTGCTAGTATAAGTTCAGGATATGATATTACATAAAAAAAATACAAAATGAATATTCAAAGGTTGTTGGGTTTTTTTCTTAACTTGGATTATGTTCTCAGAATAGTTTATACTTCCACTTTTAAGAGAATTGCTCTACTACAGTAATCCAAATTGCTGAGAAATAGGCTAAAACTTGAAACTGAACTTGGTTATTTCAATAAAAGGGCAGCTGAATAACACCTTTGCAAGTTCTAAACCCAAGTCACCTCACATGAAGCCCATAATATAGCTGAAATTGAATTAATACAATGACAGAATTTTTTTTCTTTAGATGAATTAAGAGCTATCAAAGGCAAGACTGGAGTTTAAGTATGCTGTTCACTCCTCTTTCTACAGTAGTCGCTCAATGTACTCCAGTAGTGCATTAATATACAGTATTTCTCATTAATTTAACAGTGCCATGTCAAATCTTTCACCTGTTTGTACTGTTGGTGATAACATATAAATTCTCTTCTATAATTTACATGAACTATCCCCATAATGCCATCAAGATAAAGCAGTTTTTAAGCCACATGGAACAAAACCAGGTCAAACAAAACAACTCACTCTTCAGACTGTGTACCAAACATTTTCAAGGAAAAAGACTAAACTGACATATTCATATTCACAAATATGTAAAGTGGATGCAAACTAGTCAGAAAACTATTGCTGTTAGGACAGAGACGCAGCTATATAGCTCTCAAAAGAATTTTGACTGCAGAGGAAAAAAAAAACACCAGAGAAAAAAGCAAAAAAGTCTCTGGGAAGAAGAGTCAAATATTTGTATCTATTCATGACTGCATCTATAGCTAGGCAGTACCCTGCAAAAAGAATCCAATAGCCAAAGGTAATTTATAATATGGCAAAGAATATGAAATTGTGAAGCTAGTTGTATAGTAATTGGCATCTGTTCAAAATAACAGCTAACTAAGCTTTGTGCCACATCTCTTCGAGCTTCAGTAGGAGACCACTGTCAAAACCCACCTTTCGGGAGAGCATCTGGTTTAATGAGATTGGGGCCACATAGAGAGAACGGAATCAAATGCCCTCATGACTTAATGTGACTATTTGCTTACAAAGGGAACTGATCAGGACAAAATGCAGGAAAGGTATTCTCTCAAAAATACTCTATCACAATTTCCTGCCAGGAAGTAAATAAAACTAAAGTATTATTTCACTCACTTAAAATAATCAATAACTGAAATTCAGTAAGAGCTTCAGATTAAGTAACATATATGTTTTCAATAATGAGAGCTTTGCTTCCCTCCAGCAATTGAAAAAGTAAAAAAGAAACCCTTACTTTAAGAAAAACCTGGAGATCTTGGGCTTCAGTGTGCTTCAGAATGTCTTGCTGTAGGTGTCTGAACACAGAAATACACATATATATTTGATAATCGGGACCAAGGAAAATACATATAGCAATGTAGTGACAGATCTCACTCCAGTCCATGTAATTCCAGAAACACTGAGTTATCCATTGCAGAGAAATCTAGATGAGAATAAAATTATAATTAAATTGCTGTAGACTTCATCTTAATTGATCAGCTTTATCTCTTTTCTATACTACAGATCCTTTTTCCTATAACATTATCCTACTTATGAAAATTAAAGTACAAAAGAAGCCAAGAATCACCATTTTTTTAAACCACAGCCTCTGAATAGACTTCCAGTGAGTTCTTCTAAACATAACACCCCGCATCTGTGCGTCTCACTTATCTTACTATATTCTGGCAACTCCTGGGGTTGATATATAAAACTCAAAGTCCAATGAAAGTGAAGGTGATTTTTTCAAGATTTTTTAAAAATGTGGCCTAGAGGGTAATGAGGGTGATGAAGGTGTTTAATGTGGATTTTCCTTTAAATTAAAATAGTTTTTTGCCTTATAAACGAATGTTAGGCCCTTCCCTAAGACACGTTTTCATTTAATGAAGTGGGTATGAAACACACTTAGCGACTCCTTTTTCCAGTTCTAAATCACAATGTATTAAGATGTGTATAGCACACTTCATTTAGTTCTAGACCACAAATCTTCTGCTAATCAGTCCTTAAAGTGTTTAAAAATATGCAGCAATAGAAGTACCAAGACTCTAATTAGATGACAGCAGTCATACTCTGGCATTAAATCTGTTTTCAGGTATTTATTGATGCACACAAGCACTTAAATACATCAGCGTTGTTTTCATAGTTCAAGGTTTGTTTGTTTTTAATCCTGCAGTAGAACTGCAAAATCACACAGAAGACACAGTGGCACCCACCAGTGGCATTTCAATAACATAGTAAATAAAAAAAAATATCCCCAAACAAAAACACTTGTCAGCAGTTTAGAACAATAACTAGAGTATTATTAATTGAGTGGAAACAATTAAAAAAGCATACAGTATAACTTACACAAGAATAGCTGAGGAAGGAATGACTGTCACCATGTTTTCACACCCCAAAACAGGAACCTTACTATAAGCACCTCATTCCTATGTTGAGATAAAGTCCCTCATCTGCCAATCTCCTCTCCTCAAAGGCCAAATCCCAAGCTGACTATTTTAAGCAGTATCTGGACCACACTGGCATCTGCCGCCATTAAGAAGTCTCTTAAGCTGCAAATCTTGTGGGGAAGAAGGAATTTTGAAGGCATACGATGAAAAATATTTTTCTTGCCATGGAACAGCAATAAGTTTTCTTACTGTGGTGAGAGGTCCTTTGCATTGGCAATCTAACTCATTATTGCACGAAGCTGTTTACGCTTCATCACAACTGTAGTCTTTACAAGTAATACTCCATACATAGCATTCCATATTACCAAAGAATTGTAGGAAGTAGGTAAAAGGAAAGTTAACATTATGGATAAATATTCTTCTTTAGTAACATCTCTTTAATACAGAAGATTATTACATCTGGGTAACACACTAGTTATGGTAGCTCATATAAAATCAATTTTGCTCTGGTATCACCTGAACTACTTGCTATTATACACCTATCCCAAACTAATCATTTCCTTCCTACAGAAAAATTGGAAAATTATTCCAGGGAATAATAGATTCTATTTATTTTTAATGATAAATGAGGGGTTTGCATATATTATTTTTATCAAGTTTTCTGCATGAACATGTAATGGAAGGTCATCAGCTGCAGTACACTGTCATTATTCTATCAAAGTCAGCTGCTTTCTATTCTCAGATGCTCTAAGTCACTGTGAATCCAATACTATATCTCTTACCCCTAGTTTTGTAACCACAAGTGCTGTATAGAAAAAACACAGTAGGTCCATAAGGACCTTTATTGTGTGGATTTAAGTCAATAAGTTGATGACACTTTGATATGCTTTCTTAAGTTACCTGAGATGGAGTGAAACCAGACATGTGGAAGGCTGAAAAGACAAGCGGCAACTCAGCTTTCAGCAACATTTCAATGTGGTGAGCACTGCAAAAATAGACTGGATGGATGCCAGATTCCACTGTGGTAATAGGCAGGTGCATCTGATTAACAACAACATCATCACCAACAACAAAAGTGAGGAAAAGGATTAGAGTCTACAAAAATGTGTTAGTTTAAAGTATTTTGCTGAGAACAATATATAAAAATATACAGATTTATTTGTAAGATAAGCCATCCCAGTTGTTTTAGAGACAGGAAACCTGGTACTACTATCAGGAAAAACACAGTTAAACTAAAGAAAATTTAAAGTTAGAAACTGTTATTAAATATATCCTGACCATTCCTTTTCATTAGCAATATAGTTTTTTATTGCATGTAAGCTTTAATTGTCAAAGCAGGGATGAAGAAACCGTTGTTATAATTTAAAAATAACAGACAGAGAAAAAAAAAGACTAATTTCTGTTGGATTTTTTTTCCCAATTACTGGTGGATAGAGTGGAACTTCTGTGGTATTTGAAGTAGTTTCCTGTGTGCACGTTTCTTTGCATGGATGGTATGACTGAAATTCTATTTTGTGCAGCAAATGAGGTTTTATCAGTATGGAAAACTCTGGATATCAGTGCCTGGTTTCTAGGTAATGAATCCTTGGCTTCATGCTAGAAGATCAAGGTACATCCTTTGAAATTTTCCTCCTTCCTGAGGTAGGCAGCATCACAATCCGATGGCTGAAAAATTCCTCATTCATGCTTTGACATTTTAGTTTAGTTTACGTTGCAGTAGTTATGCAAATAGGTTAATTAATGAATTTTCTCTTTGTGTTTTCAAGATATATTATGAAAAATAAATCATTTATGTATTGCGAATAAACATTAACACTGCAGCAACCTTCCTGCAATGCTGGCTAGTTCTTGTATGGAAGACGACACTGAAATTCTCAGCACTGATAGTGTTCAGCACAATTACATTCACACAACAGAGCAAAATTTCACTGTGCTAGAACAACCTCAGGGCTGAGCTCAGTGCTGTGAGTGGACCAATACGGTCACTTCTGGTGACAAGACAGACCAATTCATATCAATACAGAAGCTTGCATGCAGAAGAGGTACAGAATCTAATCCATGCTTCTTACACCCCGGAGTTCTCTAGTAAAGACTACCATTGCTTTATAGCATATGTGAAAACATTCAGACAACATGACAATGTAGAAAGTAAACTGGAAGGGTTTTATTTTAAGTAGTTGGAATCACCCCTAAGGAAATGATGTTTCCTATACTACAAACTTGATCCAAAATAATAATAATTTAAAATTGTCAAGCATTCGCTATTTGGGCAGTAATAATTTTTTTTAATTGACTGAATACATTCTAGTGTATTTAGCAAATTCTGAAACGGACAGTTTTACTAAAAGAATCAAAGGATGGACTTGCACACTGCAATAATAAAAACAAAGGTCATTCAACAGTATCGCAGCCTTGACACAGAGTTTAATGCAACTAACAAAGTTTATTTTACTGCCAGCTTTAAAATTCAGTAACACTGCCTTTATTATCAGTCCACCTGTTACTTCACTACTTTTAAACAACCATCTGAGCAGATGTCAAATCTATATTTTTCTGAGAGAATTTTTCAGGGTCACGTATTCGGTTAGAGGGCCCTAATGAAAACTTAATGCATTAAAAAAACCCATGCAAAACTAAGGAAATTGATAAAGTCTCCTTTAGAAACTTTCAAAGTTGCCTTTCAGAAAGAAACAGCTTATAAATTCTTACAGATATATGCAGTCTTGGTAGCCAGAGAAATGCTGAAACAAGAAGACATGAAAATTGCTGAAGAAACGTCAGTGTCTTCTCCCTGTCCCCTGACATTATGAGGAAGACAGAAGATGCAAACCAGTCGTAGCCAGCATAGCGCTCCCGCAAGCAGCCTGCGTGAGAAGGTTAAGGAACTTGGGCAGGGATCTCCTCCTCATGGCCCTGAAGGAACCACAGCCCTCCTCCTCCCCAGGCCCATGCACACAGAGGCAAGAGCTGATTTGTTAGAGATGGGACAAGGGGAATACAGCTGCAAAGAAGGCAGCTTCTTGGGGCACGACTGCCTCTCAAACTGAATTAAGAGAGAAGATTTAAGCTATTTTCCCTATACACTACCTTATTTCAAGTCCATAAGTAGTCAAGCCAAATCAACAAAAGTAAACAAAAAACAAGTAAAAGCAAAAACCCCCGCTCCAAAACAAGCGTGCTTGTAGTATAAGACAGGAGAATGGTGGAGGAGGAAAACAGGAGTTGTGAAGATTATGGGAAAAAAAATAAGTAAAAGAAAAGCTTTAAAAAAAGTGATTAAGCATGTTTTGACTAATGTACCTGAAGTGTATTTTAATAGTGATATGTAAGTCTACCTGAAGAATATAGCAAAGTTTGTTGCAAAGCAATATCTGTTTTATTTTTAAAAAAAGTTCCACAGTAAATCTAAAAGAATCAGAAATCAAAACATTCCTGCTGATCAGATTACAGCCACCATATATCATTACATGGGCAATACCATTAAAACTGTCAGTATTCTGGGAGTACCACAAATACTCATTAATGCTCAAAGATGCATTGCTGCAAACTCTTTACACATACAGAAAGATGTGATCCTACTTCAAAACAGTTTATGACCAAAATGAATGCGACACAACTTTAACAAAATACAGGAACAAAAGGGCGAAGATTTTCTTGAGTGCATTGGGTGTGCATTTTAACTTAACAAAATTTCAAAGTATAAGTGCTGGGTTTATTTGTTGTTTGTTTGTTTGTTTTGTTTTTTTTCCTTTCAGTACACAGTACACATATACACCACCATTAAAAGCCCAAACACAGTTCAAATTCCACTGGCATTTTTAGGTAATATAACATATTCCATCAAGAAAGGATACAAAGTGAAGATACCACAGTTCTTTGCTGTTGTTTCAGAAATTTCTCACAATTCATTAACACGAAGCACAGCTCATTTTCAGCTTGTTCTTTTAGCAAGTTTAGATATTTTCCATATCTAGCAAAAAAAGTTAAAAACCAAAACTGTTTAAAGGTTAATTATTTTTTTTTTTAATTCCTGTAAAGCAAGAACTCATATTTAAAATGCCTGTGGATGTTAAGCTGTCATAGCAGTGTTCATCACATACGCTATGTTGTAGATATACGCATAAATGGTTTAATAAAACCTATTATGCTTTATATAGGAGGGATACACACCAAAAATCAGTGTTACAATTCCTCACCTAAATTCATTTTAGTTCGGTTTTAGACACTGTGGTGAGGAGGAGCAAGTACTCTTGCTCATCACACAACTCATTTTCTTCACATACATTATTTAGAATTCCATCTAAGTATATTGTATGTGTAATTATTAGCATCAAAATTCAAATATTAATGCTAAAGATAACAATCTGTGGAAGTACAGACACATTAGCTTTTCCTTCATCACGGCTCTGCAAATTACCAGCCAAATAAAATGTTTAAATGGAATATAACTAAGCTTAGCTAAACAGAACCAATTAGAAAAAAAAGACACATAACTCAGGATAATGTAATTCTATGGTAAATCTTACTAACAAGTTACAATTAGCCTTTACAACAATAAAGGATAATAACCTATATAATCTGTAAAGATAGTTTAATTATGTACTAATACCTTTTTCATTTTCAAAGTTAGAATTCATCTTCTTAAAGGTGATCTTTAGATTTAAACGGTATAAAGTATTGAGTCGATAGATTAAGTATCATTAAAGTAATTCCATGTAAACCAAAGAAATCCTAGAAATACACTACGGAAATATTTTAATACCATGTACCTGACTGTCATTTCAACACCAAGCTGCTGCACAGATGAAAGACTTTCATTCTTCACATCTGCATCCATGGCTAAAACAAAACGGTATAATAAAGATATGATGAAATTATGATAAAGATGATTTTAACTGAATATTAATGTAAAGCTTCTTTTATGTATGAATACCAATCTGGAGAACTGTTTCTTATTTGAAATGAGTTTAGTAGTGTTTGCAAAGGATGCATCAAGAACCTGCATTCTTCATATATTTTTGTTTTTAATTAAAATCAGTATGGTTATCATTAGCTTTATAGCACGATGTAAACAAACAACATCTTTTTCAGTCCCATTTCTTAGTAGAGCTTCATCCTTTCTGGACAAGAAATCAGACAAAGAAGCATTTTCTGGTCTACTTTCTTCCATTTCGGTGGCCTTAAAGTCTCCTAGCTGTAAAACCAACTTTATTAACAAAAATTCTATTTTGATACGAATCACAGAAAACTTTATAACTGATGGATTTTAAAAAACCTGTATTTCTATGTATTCTTCTTTCACACAATAATATATACCCCAATTTCTGCATTTGTTTAAACTAAAAATCCAAGTCAGAGAAATTAATAAATCATGAATTAAAGCAACTTCTGTTGTAGTATTTTCTCAAAATTTTAAATTCTATATGTAATTTAAAATGGGGCATTGTTTCTCTCGTGTACATATATCATCTAAGATAACTACATCTCAGAAAAAAATTACAGTCCAATAACATTATGAGTTACAAAGCTGATGGCTTAAACCTTCAATATACTTCTTTCAAAGTGCTACTTAAAAAATAATAAACAAAACCAATAAATAAATAAAAAACCCTAACAACTGACATAATTTGTTAAAAATGTGGGTAACAGATGGCAGCAGAAGTTAAAATATATTCATGTAAGTGATAAATGTAAAAATCTGGTTAAGCAGATCACACAGTAACTTGATATGTATTTTTCCTATATCCTTTTCAGACAGAGAAATCAAATTGAAGGATTCCCTGGCTACCCATTCAGATAAAGACTCTATGTTCCTGGTAAGCAAACAGGAACTAAGGCATTAAAGATCAAATATTTACAGGTTAAGTGAAGAAATACCTCTGGTTAGGAAGAAAAATTAAATAAAAAAAAATTAAGAAGCACTCTGCTCAGATGAGATGATGTAGGTTGAAATTTTCATGAAGAAAACAATACAGAAAAATTACACTCAACAATGAAGCAATAGAATTCAGCAGGGAAAATACGGTAAGAAAAAAAACCCTGTTCTGTATTACAATTTTAATAGAGGACAATGATCTAAGTGTTAGGGTCATGAGAAATTAACCTTGTACTTTGGACAAATGCATTTATACATAAGAAAAATCATCTGGTCTTTGAGTAAAACAAATTTATCCAATAATCTGATGGGATTGAAATAGCAAACCCACACCAGAGATATTTTTTTACTCAAAGAACAGAAGTTCAAATACCTTGAATAGCATACCAGCAACACAGTATTTGGAAGAATACATGTAAGATCACTGGGCATTTCAGTTAAAAACTCAGAGATAAGTGAAACAGCTCCTGTTTGAAGTTACCTGTTTACTCAGGCTGCAATTACCATACTAAATCAATTCATTTTCAGGTTCCTGTGCACAACTATGAAGGCAAGAAGCACACTTATATCCCAGAAACCAGAGGGAATTTGAATGAGTGGGCTATGACTAATGGCTAATTCAGTCCTGACACGACCATATTTAATAGCAGGAGAGAGGCCAGCAGTATAACAACCTCTAAGACAGAAGGAAGCCCTGCCTCCATTTTGAGGTGGATCCTCCTGTGGGTGGCAATGCAGGTGCTAGTATCCCCGTCCAGCAAGGGTGTAATGAGTAACAGCTGTATCACAACCCACAATTGGAAACCTGTTTCCATTCTGTAACAGTTTACAGCAAGTACTGAATGCTTACTTCCCATTAACACTAAAAGAACACAGCTGATTTCACTGACTCTCATTGCCTTTTCTTCTTGATGGAATAATTTCTTTTCTTAGTTGCTGAAAAGGGTTTTCTCCTTATCAGTTTTCCTTTTGATATTTTCCCCTGTACTGTGAAAGATAAAATTAACATAAAGTTTGGATTGAATAATAATTCTATATTACACAGTACCTCATCAAGGCAAAAACTCTTGGTTTTGTACACCAGTGTATTTGAAACAATCATAGCTTCATCCACTAGGCAGTCAAGATGCTGCCAATACACAACTCACAATGTGAACACACAAACTGTGGTTCTTTGTCCTGGGTAAAAAGTTTTTATTTTCCATTTTGTTTACCAATTAATAGACTGGGAAGACTAGGCTTTAGAAAACTATAAAGTCATTTAGAATACACAAAGGACCACTTCCCACTGATTAAAAACTGGACCTTAAATGTTCCATTAAGCTTAGAAAATTGTTATTAACAATAAGTGGAATATTGAAACACTGCATTTTGCACTCCATGAATAAAAAGTTGACTAGTAAGCTTGCAGGAATATGTTGTGACTGTACTATTGTAATGATGCTCATACCTCTGATTTAATACATTGAATTTAATTTTCTACAAAACTCATTTGACAGATATTTAGCAATGCACCTGATATAACTGTCTTGAAAAACAATGAGTTTCATAACAAAAGGCATCAACAGATCAATTTTCTAAATAAGAATGACATTTATCCTCAAACAAAGGACAGAACACCTCTCTGAACTGTGAATTAGATGACAACGTGATACAGCACTGTGGCTATTATTAAATGTAATGAACAACATGCTTTGGCAGCTTCCTTTTTATTTATCTAATAAACCAAAAAATTCTATGTTGGTACAGGTATTTTACACTTCTTTCTTTAAAAATGTAAAACACTGTAACATAGATATTAAGCCAAAATTAAACTAGTGACTTGAAGGATACCAGAATTCTCTATGAGCTGAATTACAATTTTTAAAATAAATTGTTTTAACAGACAGTTTACTTTATCTCTCATTCTAAAATGCATTAAAAAACCCCACAGCGGTAACTGTGGACCATTTTTAAGTGTAAATGATACATATCTTTTTTAGCCACGCAATTGCTCTTTTATATTAACAACTTACCATACACACTTCAGATAAGCTAATCATAAGAAATATTAGTATTCCTGCTCTCGAATCTTTTTTTTTAAATCCACTATTTAACACAATCATTCAAAAGAGAAAATGTTTCCTTTGAAACACCAAGGAGTGTAAATTATTAATTCTCAGTGATAACTTCAAACAAAAACAAAAGAACACTACATGTGAAAAATCTTTTTCTACAATAAAGAAATACTTCTTTTTATGACTTGGTAATCTTCCTCTTGGCTTCCAACTCTTCTACCTCTAAACCAAATTCAGTGTTCCACAGAAAACCAAAACCAAAGAATTAGGACCTCTGATGCTTGAGTGCAGGGAGCAGGACAAAAAAAGGCAGAGAGGGCTCATTGAGCAACTTGTCCCATGTGGTTCTGTCAGGAATCCCAGATTTAGGCTAGATAAGGTATGCTTTACTGCCACTGACTATCTAGTCTTATCTTTAAAGAGAAGCAATCCTGTGCATCCAGTATAGTTCCAGATGCAAATCAGATGATCCTGGGGAGAGGTGGGGATTAACTTCTGCTTAAAAGCCCTTTCATTATTTACTCATTGTGGAGCAAAACCTAGTGATGGAAATGAATTTGAAGGTTTTCATCTTGTGGCAAAAGGAAAAGATGGGCAGATAGTCTTCTGTGGTTTTTACCTTCCAGGTCTTCCTGCAAAACTCTGAGCAATCGTAAATGTCAAAAAGGATTAGGGGGAATGGGAAGAACAGGCTGAAGGGAAAACAGGGAGCAATTCTTTAAGCAATCTTAGTATTTCCTTGCTTCAAGGTCATGACTGATCATTCATACTAACTCTGATCATACCCGTTTTCAAGCATCTCAATAGGCAGTACTTCTCAAAATATTTTGTAGCATTCAGGAGCACAAAAACGGACGTGTCACAAGCTGTGATTTGCAAAGGCAATTAAACTCTATCTATAGCTACAAACACTTCAAAGTTAGCTGGTATGCACAGTCCAGTAGTACTCTTCCTGATCAGACTAGGCTTCAACTAATTTACAACTCGTATGAAAGATTGCTTTCTTATTCATTTGCCCTTTCACCATGAAGAAGCTTCTATGTGTTTAAGTCAGAAAATAAGCCACATCGCATTCATACTGAAATGACAGGATGCCAAGCTCAAACAGCTTTATGGCATATTTCATACAACCTGTATGGTCTTTAGGCAATAATTAATTTATTTCCCTGTTTAACTGCTGTTACCCCAAAGAAACTACTAGCTCCCCTTCTGTGTGAAGTGAAGAAAATGACTGAAGTTGTTGCTCCCATTACTGAATTAGATTTTGCACTTCCTGGTGCCCAGGACAAATGTTTATATGGTTATATAAATAATCTTTGCAAAATGTTAATGAATGTTAAATTTTAACTTCAGTGATAGTAAGAAAGATTAGTTTTCTTTGTGCTGCATCTCTGACAGATGGAATATACTTTTGATTCAAAGGAACCATGTAAGTTAAATACTGCAAACAGTTGAGAAACCCATGATGGATGGAGCCACCTGCATAATCCCTGCAGCTGCTTCAAAAATCTTAAAAGTACATAATTATGTTCACTATCAGATCTCTAGTCCTTAGATTTGTCCATATAAACTGAAATTGTGGAACTCACTAATTTTTTTTTTTTAACTAAAAAAGCAGGTTTTTTTACTTACTCTTCAACAGGTACCTAAACATTGACACTGTCAGTGGGCAGATGCCCAAGCAGTCAGTATAGAACTGTATGTTTTGTCAGTACTTATCCTCTCTCCTTCTGATGTCCTTACAAAAGTTTTCTATTTTAAAACATTATTTGGAATTTGGGCAAGGCAGAAGTCATACATTTCTCACTATATTCTCTTCTGTCATTTTGCTACTGTCTTGATGGTGTCATCTCCTCTACCAGGCTTCTGACAGTCTGAATTTCATATTCATTGTTAGAATTGTGTATGAAATAATCCCATTTCAAAGAAAAGTATTATTATTGTTGGATTTGAACTGTGAATGGAGACAATGTAAACAAGATCCAAGAATAATTGCTGGAGAATGCTGTAGGCTTCTCATCAAAGCTAGGTAACCTCACGTGCAATTCCACTTTGACTGTTGAAAGTATCTGTTATGTCATCAGTACGGCTGTCATAAAAACACAGGATCAAAATATTTATACCTAGAACGTCTTCTTTATGTATTGGTCATCACAAATACTCAACAAAAATACTCTTCACAAATTTTTGGCAGCAATATCATTAAGAATGAACCACATTTTCAGTCCAGTTACATATAAACTGGCAAAGGGCAAAATGCTTTTTGCTAACAGCATCTTTAAAGTGGGCACCCATCTTTAAAGAAGTGCATTCATCAAATGATGCAGGAAGAAGGGAAGAATACCCTTCACTCTCTTTCAGCTCAATTTGGGGCTGTAGTCCCGTATTTCTCATTTGCTGCTCCTTCTGATCAGCTCTATACTGATAGCTTCCCATTGGTGTTTTTAAAATTTCTCAGTTCATTACCCAATCCACCTGACCCTAAGAAGATTAAAAGCCCATTAAATGATAGAAAGTTCCTATGAGATTTTGTTCAGCTGGAGAACTGAGCCTCATCTAGAGAAGGAATACACCATGACATTTGAGTTTTATGGCCAAGACCTGAAATCCCTGAGGTTCTGTCCCTTTTGGCAGTACATGGCAGAGCTGTTTCATAGACAAAGTCTGGTGGAAATAGAGAACTCAACTGCAAGGTTATCTGCACATCCAGAGCTACCAAAAAACCAGTTGATCCTGAAAGGTTGTAGCATTCCCAATTTTGGGCAGATTGCAACTCACGGCAGAGACCAATTAAGAAGTTCAGACACCAATATATTAGATGACTCTGCTAGTGGAATTCTTTGAGAAATGGATTTGTTGGAACCTTGAGAAAACTAATAAATTTCCACAAAGGATTTATGTTGCAATGAACTGGAATTTCCTAACAGGAATAGCAAGTAGCTATTTTAGGAACTTCATAACACTAATGTGTAATGCTTATTTTACTACTGTAAGAAATTTCAGTTTCTTGCCATCCTATTGCCTATTACAGCTAGACATCAATGATATGGTTTTCAGTGTTTTTTCTTAAGAAGAAAGAAATAAAAGCAAACTAGAAAGGATTAATTCTGGGAAAGGGGATAGACAGAGTTCATTAACATTTAATGTACATACTGTATGTTATTTTACTCATCTGAATCCACATCAGAGCAGTACCATTGCTGCTAGCAGAAAGTAAACTTCAAGTAAGATTTGTGTTACTGTTTATAATTAAACACTGCAACTGCATATTGATTTATCAGGTATTTTCCTTCCTTCTCTCTTATCTTGAAAACGATAACAACCCAAACTAATTTGATTTTTCCACATTTGCAAATTTTATAATAGACTGAAATCCTGAGGGATTCCACAGCAGATGGATGACTGTTATGCTAATTACAGCTACCTACAGGTTTAGAAAGCTGTCATTTTTTAAGATAATCAATTCCTCATTTCAACAAACATGATAAACACTGAATATCTATGCACTGTACTGAATCCACTTTTAGAAAAACTGTGACTTTATTAAAATTAAACAACTATTAGAAACTGTTTTTCAGTTCCTCAGACCCAAATTTATTCAAGAGAATGGTGGACACACACAATTATGAAGTGCATGTTTAGCTTGCTTAGATATGCAGCTAAAAAGATGCATCTGGAATATCGTTTACCTTCTAACAACTCATTAGCTTTACCCAATTCAGAAAAATGTCTCTTCTCTAACAGCAGTCTTAGGAGTTAGCTTAGATAGCACTTACACATACATATATGGAAAAGACACTGTGAAATAACATGGCATTCAATAATTAATTGTTCTTGGAGAAATTTCAACCCTTCATACACATTAGCAGAAAACCCTGGGACATGTATACAAATGTGATTATTATTTAATCAGCAAGAAACCTATTTTAAGCAAATAAGGTCTGATGAAGATTTGAGCGTGTTTTGTTTGTCCCTTCCGTACAAACATAGGAGGTGTAATACAGACTTGGGTTCTCAAAGCACATTCCCCATCTTCACAGGAATGCCACACTGTATGTCTTATGATGTAAAAAAGAACCTGAAATGAGTGTAAATTTAGCTATAAAACTGATTCTTACAATCAAGCCCTTTTACTGTTCCAGAGTGAAATCATAGATTCAATTTTAGAGCCAGACTTTTGTTTCACTTTCACTTAATCAGCATAAATTTATTTGTTTAAACGAGTTTCCCTGGACATCACACATTGCTACACCTGTCTGAAAAAAGTGCTATGAAATTTTAGTAACTATTCTCCTATAAAACTTAAAAGAAACCCTTGATGAAATATATGCTGTTTGCCTGAGCAACAGTCTTTCAGGGACTGGAGAACTCTTCACAAAAAGCATCTGTGCTAATAGTGTCACTGGCAGTGAAAGAAAGCATTAAGCCCTCTGACTACATTTCACATCAGTTTCTTACCACCAGACTACTGACTATCCTTCAGAAGGCTTCTCACTCTCCCATTTCCACGCTTGTCTTCATTAAAGCACATGGAATATCAAAAGTATTTGCAAATAGAACAGTTCATCAGCCAACCCTTTATATTTTGGAACTTTTATTTGAGAACTGAAAATGCAAACTTATTCAGAATTAATGTTCAATAGTGCCTGTATTAGACTGAACAAAAAAAATATTCAGAAAATACAGAAAGGAGTGTCATACAGACTGGGTTGGTTTCTCATGGAAAGGAAACCTGTCAAGCTCAAGAAAATAAGGAATTAAGACTTTTACTATCTTTGTTTTGTTTCTGTACCCTTTCTTTGGAATTTTCTGTTCTAAAAAATTAATTTAATGTATGCAACTGTCACAGGATTTTCAAACTTGGTATTTCTTCAAAGTTGGCATTAAATTTTAGATAAATAATGTAGTGTTGTTGCCACCTCCACCTAATCAACGGTTAATGATGAAATCACACATCAATGAAGAAGATGATCCAGGTTCAACCTTCCTGAATGTGTTTTAAATCCTAGCTTTGAACAAAAGGTTGAGAAGAGTGGATTGAAACTAAGTTACTCAATATCTAAGGGAACAGAGCATGGGCTACTGCTTCCCTTCATTACAGTTCTTCCACACTGCATGGAAGCACTTAACTGCTATGATTAAGAAACAACAGGATGCTGTCTTTGCTGGGCAAGACATCCACTTGGAGATTGCACAGTTAGATGTCTGTTCCTTATCTAGTTAGTTTTTGTCTTATTCAAACCAAGTGGGTCTTCCTGCTTTCCTAACAGGAAACACAAAGATAACCTTGAAAATTTAGGTCTGCGGGCTATACTGTTCTCCAGAGAAATGCGAGATAGGCATTCCACAAGATGGAAAAGGAAACTACACCTGGGCCTTCCGTATTATTGGAGAACACGTGATGCTTTGAACTGCAACCTAAAAAGAGAGAGAGAAGAGCAAGAGGGGCAGTCTAGGTTTCAAACAAATAATTTCTGTCATGAAGACATTATGGGGGCTTTTAAAGGAACCATCAAAATCATCATTTGAATTGGCAAGTATCAAAAATATGTAAATAGCAAGTCTTATGAGTCCATGAAAAGATTTTTGTTGCTCATCATGCCTTCGGAGAAGTTGAAAAGTAAATGACTAATGCAGGGCAAAAAAAAGCCCTTTAAGGATCTTTTAAGGAAAAATAAAATAGTGACAGAAAGAACTGTCACTTCAGCAACTCTCTTCATTAAGCAAAGAGACAGATTCTCAAATAAACTTAAGAGTAGTCTATTTGCAAGCTTTCAGAAGGTAAAGGCCACGACATAAAAGAAAGAGATCCTCTAAATTGCTAAAGGGTTTTATGCTTTGAAACTTCAAAGGCAAGTCTGAAGTCTCCAAGGATACTGTATTTGCATCCTATGGATGTGAGAATAAAGTATCAGTATAGATAACAAACTCTCCCCAAAGCAGGCTTGGTTCTCCAGTTAGTGGCAGAATAAGTACTCTGAATGACTGAACTGCAACCTAAGTGAAAAGTCTTGGACAGATAGTAAAGAATGAAAGTGCATTTTCCAGCAGATATTAACAATGCTTCTAAAAATTTTGCAAGTGCTTCAAAATGTTAAAATGTATTACTTTACACTCAGAATAAATTAACTTTATTATTCATCCTTTAATGTTGGCTGTAAGCACATCTATACAAAACTAACACTCAGATTGCCAACAATAGCAGGTTTTAAATACATATCCTTTAATACAATATGAATTGTATACCTTTGGGTTGATTATATATTATGGGGCTTCAAAAGGTGAGCCAGATTGCTTACACCATCTTAAATGTTTATACCACCAGCTTTGCAAATCACTCTACAATAGGTGTCAACAAATACTTTGAATCATACCCTTACCTGTTCTGTCCACCTTTCCATCACACGTACAGAAATGTGAAAGCCCATTCACTAATAATTATCTGTACTGTTTACTCAAGCACATCATCTTTTGCTCCAAAGTGAGGTATTTCCCACCAGTTATGAATTTCTGAGTTGTTAAAAACCATATTAAACAACCCTCAAAATGCTACAGATACATTTAAAATGGAAGTAATTTAAATATGAAGAGGCTGCATGGCAATAAATTATTAGGAGACTGACCTTTATAGTTTCCTGTGCTGAAATAACAATCTGATTGGCTTTCAGAAAGATGTGACACGAACTTTTCAATTAATTCTGCCAAAACTGCAAAAAGTAAAAATCCATTAAAACATTAGAGGCAATGACAAAATGTGGAACTACATTACTTAACAAAATTACAATATATGAGAAACTAAAGCTATTTGAATTCCTGCATGTTTATTCATGTTTTCATGGAGGAACAATTCATTTTGCATTCCTAACACCATTCCTAACTTAAATTAAATTTTAATAGCTTTACTGAGAATATATTCAGTGTAAACGGAAAGAGAATCACTTATTATCTTTATATCCTCCAAGGATTACTTCATAATTTGTTACACGGTTTCAATATGAAATGAAAATTAACTATAATTAAACCACGGTATCTTACCATATTTGTCTGTGTATGTAGACAGGAAATAAAAAAAAATAAAAACAAACTTACAACAGCCACACAACAAAAAACCGACACCACCCCAAAACTGTGTTAACAGAAGTAAATGAAGTTTTAAGGGCTGTTTAAAAAAAAAAAAAAAAAAAAAAAGATATAAAACTACATATAAACTACCTATGCCATCACAAGAAAAAAATTATTCACTTAAAATTAAGCAAAAGGAACATTTACTTTGGTAAATTCTGTCTTTTATGATGACCATAATGTTCTTATTCAGTTCTTGCTTTGAATCTGCAGATACTGCATTGATAAGTCAGATGCTGACATCTGGTCACTATGTAGGAAATTGTATCTCCCACCTCAACACGACATTAGCCAGGAAGTACACAAGAACTCTCAATGACAAATCATTAGCAAAAACTGTTGCCGATTCTTCAGTTCTCCAAGTTTGACACTACTGCAACTGAGCACACTACCACCTTACAGATTTAAACAAAGTACACAAGGAAGTCTTTATACATACTGCACAGAGGAAGCCCATACTGAGATGAGCCATATTAAGAATTTAAGGTAGCAACAATGAACATTTTTTATAAGTAAATACTATCCCAAAACAGCTGCTGTTGTCATGACAAACAGAATTTAAAGAATAGTGATATAACATTATTTTCAAACTAATGCGAAGCAAGGAAGTGTATTTAGAGAGTAACAAGTGCTGCTGCCCATGGGATTTCCTGTTTTAAGACTGCATGTTACCATTTCCTTGGCAGCAGCTCAATTTAATAGCACTGAAGCTTCATTCCCTAGTCATCCATTCCTGCACGTAACAGCATGCACCCACATTGTAGCAGATAGCTGTATGAACATTATACCAGCAGAAGTAAGGCGCAACAATCTGGTGGAGGTGGCAATGGAGAAAGCTAGAAAACTCTTGAACTAGCCTTGCTGGCAGGAAAACTAACACAGGAGACTGCAGTGCAAGCTCTTTCGTGCATGAGGAGGAAGATGACAGAACCTCCACCCAATTTGATGCTCTTTATGCCAGAAAAATAATGAAGAAAAAGATAAAGACTGTTAACTCTTCTTCCAACCATTTTAAGCTGATATACTGACATTAAATCATTTTTTTTCTTGATTAGTTGTCTAAAAGAGTTACAGAAATTAATTTACACTGAATGAGTCCAGAAAAATTTTTAAAAGGTTGAGTTTTGGTAATAGTATGTTGATGGGTAGGGCAAAGGGGAAAAGGTTTCACTACAACAGCTAAACACAGATTTACAGTTAAGAGCAGCCAACTCCAACAGTAATAAAATTAATTTTGCATTGCAAAGGACTACTAAATCAAAACAAAAAAAATTACATGTGTAATTTATATTCCTACACATTTTTATGGAGAGAAGAAACTGCTACTTAAACATAATATAGCTATTTTTAATCATGGTTAATAAACCACATGGGGCTAGCAAAAAGTAATTTATTTTATAGAAGAGTAACGGTTTATTCATTTTGTGAGAATAAATAGAATAAACGATCATCTCACTAATCTTCACTAATATGCTTAGTGGAATTTGGTCCACAAACAATATAACAAATATTTGTGTAAAATGAGAAAAGGTGTCTATATCTGGAGCTGTAGATAGCAAAAGCAGAAATTAAAATTAAAATTTGTAACTAGCTTGATATTTACTGTATGCCTATTAGTATTGTGACTACTGAAATATGCCACACTATAATAACAAACAGGAACTATGTTAAAAAGACTAAAATAGCATGTAATTCACAAAACTTAAAACCAAGTCAGAAAACTGTACACTTCTTCCCTTTGTGCTGGAAGGCATCCACACGCTTGACCTAGCAGTCAAATATTTCAGTTCAGTGCTTGAGTTAATGGGAGAAGTGACAGCTCAACTGCTAAGCAATTTTTTTAAACTCAAGCACTAAATTGATTTCCACCATTTGAAAGTATTTATCTAAGTGCCTATCAGGATCTTTGAAATGTTTTTAATCAAGTTTGAGAGAGGAACACACACATAAGAATTTATCAAAACAAATGTCGTTAACACATAAATAGAGGGTTTTCACAGGACATTCCCTCTTCCAAAAGAGTGTATGAAATGACAAGTAGTTATTTTATTTTTTCTCTTTTAATACTAAATCATTTAGCTGCCATTTGGACACTCCCTGAAAATCTTTATAAAGGTGGAAACTGACTCAGTGATTTTCATTTAATGGAAAAAGTAGACAAAAGAAATTCAGGAAAGTTCATTGTATAGTACAGTCAGCCTTGTTGCAAAAGCCCACGTTCTCATGCAGAGGTTATGTGCAGACACAGAGATTAGCGTTGTAGCCCACCAACTCAGTGAAAATGTTGATTTTCTTAAATTATGGTAGCTTGGCTGTATTAATATTGAAGTTTTTAAGAGACTGGTAATTACCTCATGCAAATTTAATCCACACATCCAAAATAAGAGAATTTCAATTTAGGACTGTGTAATCACATACAAAATAAATGAAAGAGTTTTAAAATTCCCTAAATGATTGCAGTATGCTCATAAAACACCCAAATTCCTGCAGGATTTTTTTTTCCTTGAACAAAATGTACAAAAGGAAGGTAATCAAAATGGCTTCTAAACTGCACAAGAACACTGATTAAAAAAACTCATGTGATTAAAACTGTTTTAATAGGTAACCACCATGAGAGATTATCTAATTCCCACTCTGAAAGGTTTAAGCCAAAAAGGTCAAAAACTGCAAAAAGCATCAGATTTTTTTAGATCCTCTAATGTAACTAGTATTACTGGATCATATCCTATACCAACTCACAGATGCTTCAGAGGAGTTTAGAAGAAAAAAGAAACTTTAAGAGTTAACAGTAGCCCTACTTGACTTGTGTTAGAGGTTAAAAATTGAAGAATGAAAACCTTGAACAGTTGACTTTGTATGGGTAGTGTCAGAAATTTTTAACTCCATCAACCATACTTCTGTTTAATAAATATATGAAAAACACAGTTGGCAATTCCATTCTTAATGGCAACAATAAGGAGGACTATTTTTAATTCCTAAGATAATGGGAGAGCCTTTCAATTACTGTACATTGAAATAGCAAAGGAACAACCTGCGCTTTCTTTGAAAAGAAGAAAACAGTAATAAAAATTCCAGCAGTGCTTCCATTAAAGATGAAGGTCACATATCTTATACCAATAGTATAATCTTTATTAACGGAAAAAACAGCCTTTCAAGTCCTAATCAAATGTCATAATCTTCACACACATGCATGCACATTCACATGCACTCACACTGCTTACAGGATATTCCTTTGTAACTTGCTCCAAATTTGTTTGGGGGACAGAAGAAATAAATTTTGATCTGCAGTTGTTCTTCCTGTGTAACACAAAAGACCCACTGTCCCACTCTAATTCCGAAACAAGCAAAACCTCTTTTGTGAATGCAATGTTTTTAAATTGGTCATCCTAAAAAATGAGGGCAGACCACAGGCAGAATCTAGATCTGAGTGATCTTCGAGGCAGAAGATTTGGTCCATATTAAAAAGGTCATATTGAGCTTAGAGAATCTATGTTCTTCTTACAAAGAAGAAGAGGCTTCTCTGAGGATTAATTCAGAATGGAAATCTAATAGTTATCCTGATTTGTCTTTTTGAAATCACAGCCTAGGGAACTCTCACATACTGAACAAAAGAGCCTATGGAATACTACTATACAAGACTAAAGTTAGTCAAATCTTCTTTAGCTGGACCTAATGAAGACTGAAATTTAAATAATTTTCTCCTTAAAAAAAAGGAACATACTAGTAACCACAGAATCATATACTGGTTTGGGTTGGAAAGGACCTTTAAAGGTCATCTAGTCCAATCCTACAGCAATGAGCAGGGACATCTTCATCTAGATCAGGTTGCTCAGAGCCCCGTCCAACCTGATCTTGAATTGTTTCCAGGGATGAGGCAGCTACCTCTCTGGGCAACCTGTTCCAGTGTTTCACCACCCTTGTAAAAAATGTCTTCCTTATATCTAGACTAAGTCTATGCTCTTTTAGTTTAAAACCATTACCCCTTGTCCTACCACTATAGGTCCTACCAAAAAGTCTGTCCTCATCCTTCCTGTAGGCCCCCTTTAAGTACTGAAATGCTCCTATAAGGTCTCCCCAGAGCCTTATCTTGTCCAGGCTGAACAACTCGAACTCTCTCAGCCTTTCTTCATAGGAGAGGTGTTCCAGCCCTCTGATCATTTTTCTGGCCCCACTCTGGAACCACTCCAGCAGGTCTATGTCTTTCCTGTGCTGAGGTGTCCAGTGCTGGATGCAGTAGTCCAGGTGGGGCATCACCCGAGTGGAGTAGAGGAGGAGAATCACCTCCCTTGACCTGCTGGCCACACTTCTCTTGATGCAGCCCAGGATACGGTTGGCTTTCTGGGCTGCGAGAGTACATTGCTGGGTCATGTCCAGCTTATCATCCACCAGTAGTACTTTCAAGTACTTCTTCTCAGGGCTGCTCTCAATCCCTTCATTCCCCAGCCTGTATTGATACCAGGGGTTGTCCTGATTCTGGTGTAGGACCCTGTGCTTGGCCTTGTTGAACCTCATGAGGTTCACATGGTCCACTTCTTGAGCTTGTCCAGGTCCCTCTGGATGGCATTCCTTCCCTCAGGTGTGTCAACTGCACCACTCAGCTTGGTGTCATCTGCAAACCCGCCGACGGTGCATTCCATCCCACTGTCTATGTCACTGATGAAGATATTAAACAGTAGTGGTCCCAATACCTACCCCTAAGGGACACCACTTGTCACTGATCTCCATCTGGACATTGAGCCATTGACCACTACCCTCTGGATGCAACCATCCATTCAACTCCTCGTCCATCAAACAGTCCACCCATCAAATCCATCTCTCTTCAATTTAGAAAGAAGGATGTTGTGGGTGACTGTGTCAAAGGCCTTACAGAAGTCCAGATAGATGACATCCATAGCTCTTCCCTTGTCCACTGATGTAGTCATTCCATCATAGAAGGCCACTAGGTTAGCCAGGCAGGACTTGCCCTTGGTGAAGCCATGCTGTCTGTCTCAAGTCACCTCCCTGTCCTCCATGTGCCTTAGTATAGCTTCTAGGAGGATCTGTTCCATGACCTTCCCAAGCACAGAGGTGAAGCTGACAGGTTGGTAGTTCCCAGGGTCCTCCTTTCTACCCCTTTTAAAAATGGGTGCAATGTTTCCCTTTTTCCAGTCACCAAGGACTTCACTTGACTGCCATGACTTTTCAAATCTCATGGAGAGTGGCTTGGCAACTACATCAGCCAATTCCCTCAGGACTCTGGGATGCATCTTGTCAGGTCCCATAAACATGTGTGTTCGGGTTCCTCAGGTGGTCACAAACCTGATCTTCTCTTACAGCGGGAGCAACTTTGCTCCTTCAGTCCCTGTCTTGAGGTCCATCCACTCAAGAGATGTGGTAAGAGAGATTGCCAGTGAAGACCGAGGCAAAAAAGTAAAAATGTAGTATTGCATTGTCTTTGAATCCAGAAGATCCTTTTCATCAAAAATTAAAGTCCCTATTATCTTTACGTCTATATACAGGCAGAATGATGACAACTGAGACACCCTCCTTGCTGAAGATTCTGGTAGCTGTAAAGTATACCTTCATATTAGCTACATTTACATTAGCCTGATTAGGCTACTTTGATAAACTGCCAAAGTTTAGCATTTTGTTATCCTGAATGAAAAAACACACAACCACACACAACAGTCATACCCTACTGAAAATATCCATCTTTTTGGTTCTTCATCCTATGGGGAAAGTTCTGCAGTTTCTTTCAATTTTTTTGCAGCAATTACTAAAGCCTGCAGCACACAAACATCACAAGCAATGACATTGCCTCAAAGGATCACAGTATTTTTTGTCAGCATGTTTTGACAGAGCTACCTCAGATGATGCAGAGCTCACAAAGCATTAATGGATTCTAGAACACTGTGCTGATCATAACCACTCTACTTTCATCACCCATTTCACTGTTGAATGTGCCCAGACAGGAAAGAGGTCAGACTTACATTCCTCTGAAATCTGGGAGAGCTTCACATGCTGCAAAAGATACGTAGTAGCACAGCTATGTCTCATTAAATAGTTTCACTGAACATGATGTCTCAAACCACACAGCTAGCAGTATTTTGGGGCTTCTGAAATATCTCCAAACAGATATGCAACATTTTAACAGCTTTGCATCCACCTTAAATTACCAGAACCAACATCGAGTTTATAATATTACTGTCCTTTCCTAAGGTGTTTCTATTTATTTATTTGGTGTTTGAATGTGTTATTCTGTTTGTATTTTCACACTTTCCTTTTTTGTGTGGTTTGTGAAAGCACTTGCAGAAGTCCCTGTGAGACTTAACAATTCCACAGATATCTTGCTGACTCCCAGTTCCATCTCAGCTGGAAACAGTTATCCAGAAGCAAGCATAATTTTTTGCTTTGGGTTAACAAATCTTAATGACTAATTCGTCACTGTAGCTTCTGCTACCTCCAACAAAGTTACAGAAAACAACCTACACAGGTTTTGAGGCTGTGTATGAATAACTACAAAGCACAAAAAGAAAGATTTTTCTTTTTCTTTGTAAGACACTACTTTAAATGTATGTTCTGCTTTTTGTAAAAATGTTTTTTCAACTAATAATTCCTTTCAGATGCAGGAAGACAAACTAACAATTTTCAACAAAAATTTCATATAATCCAAGAAGAGATCAGTCTAGAAAATATGCTGCATTCAAATAAAATTGATTTTACAAAGACTAAATTATTTGTGCTTCACAATATATTACACCAAAAAAACACCTTACTGAACTACTAGACCAGTCACGCAAGAAAAGTAAACATACAACTTTGCTAGAAAAATCTAGCTTTTTTTTTTCAATTTATTTCTTCTTTTTCTTTTATTTACTTCAGCTTATTTTTCTTCCACTAGCAGAAGCTCATATAAAATTCGTTCAGTTGCTTCCGAATGGTTATGAATCTCTACTTGTTCACCTGTTTCACAAAACTGTCTGAATACATGCATTTGTGGACATGTACAATATAAGGTATAAGAGCACATACGCATTATATACAAATACATATGTATTCTGTCTACACACACATTCTTCCAAATGGGAAATGAAAGCTCTGACTAATTTAAAAATCACCTAAGACTATAGACTCAAGCTTGTTTCAAACAAGCAGTAAGAACAGAAAGTTCAGAATTTTGAAACATTTAATAACTATTGACATTCAATAACTATTATCACATTATACAAATGACAAATTTCTTATTAAATATTTTAATATTAAATCAGTTCCTGTATAAATTACTTCCTTAAGGCTTCTGAAACCACTCTGTAACTTTTATAATGCTATATAATTTATCATAAAATTCAGGTCTCATGTAAAACACAAATGCTGGGTTAGTTTGATCCCATATAGAAGAAACTTCATCTGTCTTCACTGTCAGTTGTATGAATTGCTTACCTAAAGAATTTAAAGGGAAACCTTTGGCATCTGTAAACAAAAAGTTAGACTATGTACTGACCATCTGACCATAATGAGAATTCTTACAGAAATGGAAGCCAGCATTGTCTGAAAACACCTAGCTTCTTTATTGCTACACAAGTTTATGTGATATTACAAGTGAATTATTATGTCCAGTTTCTGATGATTTATGTCATATGGGTGATAACTGGTTTTGCTTTGACTCGTTTGTTGTTTTAACTGATCTATACCAATGTTCTTCCATGACCACACTCTTCACTAGAAAATACATATGAAAATGAAGAAAAACCTGAATGAGTGGGTTCTTTGATGTTTAGTATGGCTTATTTCTGAAAATTTTTACTGAAATTGGCCATTAATATGATCTCCCAACCCATCTTAAAGTCATTCACTGGTCTCTGGGAAACGTCTGTTTTCTCTCAGTCTCTCTTCCATTTCCTCAGTATCTCAATCATAGACCCTTTCAGAAATCTGAAACAAAGACTTATATTTGAGCCCTCGTTCTGTATCTTTCATTGAAAACAGCCAACACAGAGGGATGATGGCCATAAACAGAGAAAAATAGGACATTAGGCATAAACCCTGTTTTCTCAGGAAAATCCCATTGAAATAGTTTTCATAATCAACACAAAATTATTGATTATTTGTATAGATAATGTAATCCTCAATGAAACTTTAAAGAACAGTTGCTTACTAGTGGCCTTCCGTTCGCTTGCTTTGTTAAACTCGGGAAGTCATACTCACTTGCTCCACTGATGATATCCGGTCTGGCTTTCATGACTTTGCAGAACTGTTTTCTACAAATTTCTGTCCACCCAGTTTGCTTCTCTGGACTTTTTAAGAGTGATAAAAGCTTCTCAAGATCTTTATCTAGAAGAAATGAAGAATTAGTGTTATTCTGTGATGATAATCTTGTTTTCTTTCTTTTAAATTTACTACATAAATAATAAGCTATTAGTTACAGAGTACCATAGAAACAAGTAGATGCATTCAGAAACTAGAAACATTGCAACAAAGAACAGGAAAGTCAGACACATCTGAGAGCCCTGTCATTGCCTGGTATTTTTGGCAGACCTCATACCTCAGGAAGAAAAGACTAAAAAATATCCCTTATCCCAAGACAATTAAACTGGACAAGCAGTCCTAAAGCTGATGACATTCTGCTTTATACAGAACAGAAATATTCATTCTACTTATTGCTGGGTTTTGAACATTTAAGACATTACTGAGGCACATTTTATAACTCCCCCCAAAGTTATTACTCTTCTCTCCTGACATGATAAGAACTGGAAAGACATTTTAAAGAACATAGTTTGGTATTTCCATGTAATTTCACCACTCTGAGAATCTAAAATAGAAGATAGGCAAAGATCCTCCACCGTATCATTGTTTTAATAATAAAACCGTGAGGTGGCAGCGCTATTTTGTAGAACATGAAATGAAGTATGATAAGACAGCAAGGTAACAATGTTCCATAGAAAATTTCTGCTTCTTTCTGCAAGCAGGTTTCCTTCAGATGCTTCTACTATGGACAGGTATTATGGAGTATATGTGTATACCTTCAGTTGCTAGACATACCTATTGAGTACATTTTGTGAAAATACATTGGGCTACCCATGATATGAGAATTCTTGTAATAGCTTTGCCGATAAATCTCCAGCATTTCCCAACTTTAGCACAAGGACTTAAAATAGGGACAAAAGGTTACACTAAAAGTACACTTTTGCTGTCACTGAAATGTCACCTTGCAAGTCTTGCATTAATATTTAGAGAAACTTAGAATTTTAAATTGAGTTTTCTGAAAAATCAAGGTGCACCCAACATGCTCCAGGCCAGGACCACAGGCTCTTTATTGGTGCTGTCAGAGGCTGGAACAATATTATTCAGGGATTTTCTAATTTGAATGCTTGACTTTTTACTGAGGACTATTAAAACACAGTCTTTTCGTACAACTGTTATATATGAGGCACAAATGTATCAGGTAACATTTTTCACTATATGTTCAGCTTGCTTACAAAACAAATTTGCAGTACAGTTTACAAAAAGAACTTTATGAAAGATTCCTTTTTTAAAATACAAAAAAAGAGCTTCAAAGATTGCTCCTTACTGTTACTCTTACCTTGTTATTAAAGACACATTCTCTCTTTAAAATAGGAAGACATGCCTTCAAAATTAAAATTGCCACTGATGCAATGACAAAAGGACAGTAAGTATGTTCTCTTCTCTCTTGGCTAAAAGTGATTTTTTTTCCCCTCTATTTTCTACTAAGTTCGAGGAAATTAGACATACTTTATCAATTTTCTACAATAAAATACCACAGGATGAGGCAGTAAATTTCACAACTAGCTGAGTCTCTCAGAGGTTTGAAAACAGAAGAACCATAGTGACAAACACAGACCCAGCATGTGTAATCATACATGAAAAACATTAAGTTGTCTTTCAACAATATAATATCTGTACTTAAAGCCTTAAGAATTTTTTCTTTAAATCAAACATCTTCTGCAACCAAAATGTCTATCTTGGAATTCACACTGAAAAATTATGAATTATGAAAAATTATTAGCAAGCTATCATCATGCATAATGACACTGAAAAATATATGCAAGATAACAATCAAAATAATTCATACATATGCTTTGGCAAATCGAAGAGGAAATAATTTCTTCCCATATATAACATTTATTAAAAAATGCTAATATATTAGCAGGGTTAGTCAGTATAAGGGCTGACTATTCAAATTCTATTTTTCTAAAGGCAGAACAAATTTCAAGTTCAAATGCCAAGTCATTTCATAAAGTAATTTTATGTAAGATAAAACTGATCAAACTCTAACAGAAAATACTGACCCCTACAAAATGGAAACAATCAGTTTGCCTCTCCTCACGCAACTTGTTTCTCAGACTACTTGATAGTGCTATGAAATATTTTCTGGTCAACTTGAGGGGAAGAATAAAGGTGGTATCTGTAATAAGGTAAATGCACATGCACTCACTCCAGCTGTGAGCAATCCCTTCACGGTGGGACCATGCAGTTCCCATCATCACAAAAGGACCGTAGTGTAGGCTATGATCCTTTTGTAATGATGGGAACTGCATGGTCTCACACTACTACTAACTATTCACTAAGGTGATGAAGGTTCTTCATACCTTGCAAGCTCTCCTTTATTCTCTTTCTAAATTTTGGACAATACAGAAATGAATTCTGTTATGAAAGGTGACTTCTGATTAAAAATTAAACAATTCTTTGAGCCAGTCTATGGTTATTTAGAATATTTACTGTTACTGTTACTTCTTTATAGTTTTTCAGTTTTCAGTTTTCTAATAAAACCTAATTGTTTCCACAAACAAAATACTATTTTCAAATTATCTTATTCTTTTAAGATTAGAATATTTTCAACAGAATTACAATATTGCATATAATTTATTTTAAGCTGATCTAAAGACCTTAATGATTTATAATGAGTAAAGTGTCTCCTTGCCATTGGAACTTATTGTACAATTCATAGTATTTCAAAAGAAGCTTATTAGAGTAACTCAATTATTATCATTATTCCAAATTAATTAACCTGAAATTCCTTTGTTATCCTTAAATAATTAAATCCTCAGCATCATTCCAAATAACATGCACTGATGCTTAGAACAACTTACATAAGTATGAAAATTTAATGTGAAGAAGGATTTATTCTTATAGTTTTATCAGTAGGATTTCTAGTTCTTTCTTTGCCCTTTTCTGCTATTTCTATAACAGGTGAAGATTGAAGAAAATCTTAGAACTGCAAAGCAACACCCCTCTACAAGTTAAATAGTTACTTCACTTCCTAAAGGACTGCAGTAATTCAGTCTGGCAGGCGAGGATCAGACTACAGGTTGAGGTTTAATCAGTCAACTTACCAGAGACCAGGGTGAAACTTTGATTCCTCTTAAGGAAATAAAACTACTAAAAAAAAAAAAATCCCCCAATAATTTCAAGAAAGCAGGATTTCAAGATCATTGCCCATCTATCTCTGCTTGCCTCCTTCTGGCTTCTTGATCTGACCCCTATTTTTCTTTGCACAGTTTGTCTCTCTAATATTCTTCCTCTCCTGCAGGTTTTACAAAATTCAATCTTTATTTTGTGATTGCTGAAATGTGCACATGCTGGTAGCTAGCAACACCAATGCATCCAAGATCATACTGTTTAAACAAGTAATCTTTTACTAAGTTAATTGATGCTCCGACAATAGGATAAGGAAATAAAGATTACAGTATTAAACTATTTTCTGAAATTTTGCTAAAGACCATGGACCACTGTATTTGCCTTAAGGTTCCTCTGGGAAGGTAGTATTTATAAAAAAGAAACTTAAGCAACTTCCAATATGTACCAAATATAACTAAAGCATATGGTGTTCTGTCATCAGAATAGTGACAGGCAAGGAACCTAATGAAGACAAGAACTCATTTTTATATAACCAGTGGATTTCTTCCCCCCTGTCAAAGAGAATACAAGAGTTAGGATTCTCAGAGAGCACACAGGAATGTTCAAATTCAAATGACAGAGAAACAAACTTAAGATCCATGCAACCAAGATATATAACATAACCATGTATTTAATACATCCATTACATACTGTAACTGGTACCATATTGTGGCAACTTACAGAATCTTATTTTCTTCCAGCTAAACCACTTGCTACACTTAACAGCTTGTCATTAAACATGGACTACCCTTTCCTCCAGCAGCATGTCACGGTACAAACAAAAATAAAACCATGAACCTTGGAGATTTTTTTGAATGAAAATTGCTTTCAAAAAACTCACAATATCAAACAAATGCCAGCTCACTTTCACAAGTCAGTAGGCAACCGTAACTTGCCCAACAGTATTACCATGTAGCTGGAACTTCAACTACCACACAGTCCTGGGCTACACATCTTGCTTGTTACTGAGGCTGGGCTTTCACACTGTTGCTAAAGGTGTTCTAAACACAAGCCAATGCCAGAAGAGAGAAGTCCTGTTCTTCTTCCTTCTCTTTTCTGGCACATCACTAAATTAGTTCACTAATTATCCAATGTTAATGACTTGATTTTTTTTTTCCCCCCCTGGAAGAAATACCAGAACTGCTGATGGAGGTAAAGGACAGAAGGTAAGGGAACAGAGGAAGAAAAAACAACAAACAGGAATAGAAAAGAAAAAGTGAGGAAGGAAATGAGTTAGACCTTCCTCTTCTAATGATAGTGAGCTTTTAAATATCCTCAACCCTAACAGTGTGATTGAAGAGAAGCTTGTGTCAATTTAATTAATCTGCTGCAGTCCTGCCTTCTTCCTCATATGTGGTTATACTCTGCCACCCCACCCCTTCATTTGTGCTAGCACTGGTTGCTCTGTGTAGCCTTGTCCAAAAAAACCCAACAACCCATGTTTACTAGTTTATGAAGCTGTGGAACTGCACTATAAATAACCTAGTTGCCTGCATGTATGAAATCTGAACCACCACACCATAACTTTCTGTAAGTTTAAACTGATCTCATTCCATAAAAGATGCTGTTTTATAATTCTTCAGCTAGCTTTTGTGTCTAAAGTGGGAAAGACCTAGGAAAATTCATAAATATTTTAGAAAACATTAGAAATGCCACAAGCCCTTTCTCATCTGATTTGTTTTGTGACAAAAGTGTTTTTCTGTGACTAAAAATCTATGATCTGTAAATCCATGTGTATCTTGTCCAAAATCTAAATTTAGAGATAAGGAATAACCTGACTATATTATATTTGACTACTACATGAAAACAAATCCATATAGGGATATATATTTTAGGAAAGTTCACGTACATTTCTGATTGACCTATCAAATTACTTCTCTTTCATCTTTCATTAACTGAGAGGACTTTTTAAAGAGTGAAAAAGAACAGGCTAAAACTTTAATACCAAGCCAAATATAAAAAGGAGGACAAGTCAAAGAAGTGCAGGTGATAAAGACTTTTATGTTAAATCATAAGGGATAATAAAAAAGCTAATATAGCTGGTTCTTTGACAGAAAGTTTAAAAAACAATTTAAAAAAAGAGAGATGGCTAGTTTCCAGTAGATATCAAAAAAAAACATGGCTGAGAAGAAATCTGATTAAACAAACAAAACAGAAACATGGCGGCATGTTCCCATTCAAGTTAAGGGTATAAGACAAAAACTCAGAGAACAGTGGCTGAGATAAAACATCAAAAGAAGATTTTTGGCAGCAATTCTGGACTGTATAAGTCAGGAAGAGAGTAAGATTAATGAGTGATGGGGTGCCTACATATATGGAGGATCATTGCAGGACAATTATGGACACTATTCTTTAGTCACACTCACTTCCAACTGTCATAATTGCAGAGCTAGGAGAAGAAAAGGAAAACGGATCTTCTGTGCGAAGAGTGAATATTACAGTTTAATACAGTTCAACTTTTAAGAACCTACAGTGTAGTTAATATTACAAATTTAAAAAAAAATAATTCTTTTTAATAGCTGTATCCTGAATAACAAAGGATTTGTCGTGGTTTAACCACAGCCAGCAACTAAGCACCATGCAGCTGCTCACTCATTCCTTCCTGCACCCTGTGGGATGGGGAAGAGGAGAACGGGAAAAAAGTAAAACTCATGGGTAAAGATAAGAACAGTTTAATAACTAAGATAAAATAAAATATAACAAAAATGTAATAATTATGAAAATGAATCTAACAAAAAGAGAGAGAAATAAAACCCAAGAAAGACAAGTGATGAACAGTGCAACTGCTCACCACCTGCTGACCGATGACCCAGCAGCGATTCTCCCCTCCCATCCAACTCCCCCCACTTTATATACTGAGCGTGACGTTCTATGGTATGGGATATCCTTTTGGCTAGTTCAGGTCAGCTGTCCTGGCCATGCTCCCTCCCAGCTTCCTGTACACCTGCTTGCTGGCAGAGCACGGGAAACTGAAAAGCCCTTAACTTAGGATATGCAACAACTAAAACATCGGTGTGTTATCTGCATTATTCTCACACTAAATCCAAAACACACCACTGTACCAGCTACTAGGAAGAAAATTAACTCTATCCCAGTCAAAACCAGGACAGGACTATATCACTCTGAAAACCACTTGCTAGTTTTTCCTCAAATTATCTTACTGAAATAATAATTGAACAATTAAGACAGGGTATCTTGCTGCAGTGTAAACAGGTGGAAATGGCACAATTAATTTCTACATGTAAATAATTATCCACATAAACCATTTGAAGTTTCACTATAAATTACCTTTGACAGAAGTGAACCATTAATATACTGCTATCCAATAGTTTTCCAACTCTAAATACTAGCTGAAATAATGCATATTAATACACAACCATATTTTTCCATATATCCTTTCCTACAGATACATATACCATACAGTCAAATGCTTAACATCTGTAAAACCAGGGCAGATACTTGTAAAGAGTGATCCACTGCAGATTTTCCTCAAATACAAATATACTTTTTGGGTGAGTCTACATGTTCAAAGTGTCATCATGAAATGAAGGAATTACTTCACTCTCCAGTGTAGTTACTAATTTTACTAGTGTGAATTATGATAGCTTCATTTTCAATCCAGTGAGGCAAAATACCCAGTTGCAAGTGTCTGTGAGCACTACATGAGCACAGAATAATAGCAAGAGTGTAAAAAAAAAGTTCTCTAGGATTCAGCCTTCAAGCCTCGGTGCTGGGCAACACATGTTCCAGACACTCTGCAGAGTTAGCACTGCTCTGGCTTTTCTTACAGCTGATTTAGTCCTCCTCCCTTTCCCCCCCACAGCTGAACAACCAAAAAGGTGCCAGTGCTGCATGTTTGCCACTGTCCTTCAAAAGAATTTAGAGAGAAGAAAAAAAAACAACCTACCACTATTTCTTGGGTTTTCTTCATAGAAAACTCGGATTGAATAAATCTTTTCCAGTGACCACCCCTCACATGCTACTTTAAGTTTCATCTATGGTTTCCATTACGCTGGATACAGTCACAGGCTACATGAAGTCTAGGACTGTGGAAATGAAGCTTCCTGTTCCCTGACCTCAGTAGTACATAATCTTTTCAGCGAGCAACAGCCTCAGTAGTTCCAAAATATTCAGTGAGTAATTTCAGCTTGCACTCAGAAAGGCAATTTCCATTAGCTGAGAGACACCCCTGGGAAACAAAGGTTCTGTTATTGCATCTGTCCTTCAGTTCCACCTGAAGGGAAGGTCAGAAGAGAAACATGTTCAGAGACAGCAATATCATATCTGAGGGCACATCTGTAACCTCTTTTTTTTCCCCTTCCCCCCAGCCATCTCCAATATCTGTTCTCTAGATATATTAAAAAACAAACACACACACACACACACACACACACACACACACACTCAGGTTATGTTTTTACAGGTGACATCACAATTACGTGATGGACACAGGACCAATTTTTAAAGGAGAAAAAAAAAGTAAGCATCCCTTCAGGTGTCCATGTCACCTGGGCAATAAGAGAGGAGGTAAGTAAGAGGTCAGGACAGACAGAATAAAACCTACAATTACAGCCTTTTCAGCCAAAGAAACTGTACATTCTTTAACAGAACAAAGAATCTAGTACTCTTAATTTCTCACACAATAGAAACACCCCAAAAAGAGGACAGAAATGATACTGCACAGGTTACATAATGAAACACCGCAGCATGAAATTTGAACACAGACAGCTCCAGGGAATCACAGAAACATTTTGCTGGCCTTCGATCGTTGCTGAGGTACAACAAAGCAGTCATGCATTCCCCCTCACGCGATGTACAAGTGTTTGCACAGCTGCAGAACTCTTGCCATTAAGTCTTTGTGAACCCTGTTCATCTTCTTTCAGTGAAGCAGAATTAAAATTAACAAGAATTTTGTCTAAACTGTTTTAAAATCTCTGAACAAGTTGTATAAGTAACATACAACATGAATTCTGAATATTCACATCAAAGAAATTGTTCTTAATACCTCTAATGATCATTTCATGACTTTCAGATGTATCCTACTAGAGATTTTTTTTATTAACCTGTAATAAATCTTTATTGCCAAGTAAGCCAACTACACCCTTTTCTGCACAGGGACATAGAAAACAATCAATCTGCCCTCCTTTAACATACTAAGAGACTTGCATGACCTCTGTCTTTTCAGCATCAGCCAGTTCCAATTATTTCAATCTATACTCACGTATCACACTTCAAAGTCACAATCTATAGCTGTGGTCTAGAATCCCTCAAATGTATCTACTTTCCTTAGACTGCAGTGACTGTGCTAGAGGTACTCCAGCCCAGGACTCACCACCTTCAACTCACAAAGATCATCTTCTGTCTTGCATAAATGTAACTCACAGATCTTTCTGATAATCATATTTTTAACCTTGACTGTGAAAGAGCACTCCTATCACTGCCATACTGTAGTACTGAAGAATACAGTTCAGATATTCCCCATCTTCTACTCATGCTCTTGATTTCTTTTTTTCCAAGCACTGGAAATAGCCATTAATGAATTTTATTCTTTTCACTTTTGATCTATTTATTCTGATACTTTCTTTCAAAATAACTTACACATCCTGAAAGCTTCTGTCTGGCAAATCAGATATTCAGTTTGGTAGAAGAATCAATTTTTTTTTTTTTTAATGAGAACTGAAATAGAATACTTTCAATGTTTTGTTTTCCTTTTTTTTTTTTTTTAAACAGTAAACCAAATATTTTGTTGATTATGAAACTAAATGTTCTGTTCATTTTTCAGTTATATAGTCTTTTACTTCAGTTACTTTTAATATCAAAAATGACATTTAAAATTAAAATATTTCAACACTTCATCAAACACATTTGCAAACCTTTGAAACTTCATTTCAGCAAACTTACTGTTAGTCAAAAAGTTTTACCCAAGCTTTCCTAGCTGGCTGTCATCCACAAAAGTAGTGACAACTACAGTCTCTATTCTATTACCCCACTGGTTAATGACAAGCAGCAGAATTGCACTGAACAAGAGAACAGAGAGGTTCTGTGGGATACAATAAAACATGCTTTTCTGATCCAAGAGCAATACTACCAGACATATTTAAAACAACCGGGCATCCACTTTATGGTGATTTGATTGTTGTCTTATGAAAATTGCATTGGGAAGCCTGGAATAGTATTACTAAGTTAAGATACAGAAAACTCCCTTCTTTTATAACTATATGGCCTTTCCTCTTGTCAGAGAAGGGAATCACTTTTGCTAAAATTTTTTTCTAGATATTTATAAGCAGACTATTTTGTATTCTACAGTTAATGTAGAATTTCTATCACTTTTGAAAATCTGTATCTGCTAAGGTAATTCACAAATAATTCCTAGTAAGTACATTTCAAGGATACAGTAAACATGAACAAATACAAAGAATTATTTACTATAAACCATTCATCAGATTCTTTTGCATTGTCTATGCAAATTAAAACCTTAAAACAGTTTCTCTGTATGAATTAAACTGCTTTACCTAGATAGTTCTTCAAAGGATTCTTCAGTCTGCCCACATTCCAAATTGATGTTCAATGTGGAAACCAACTATCCTAAACGCTGTCTATTTCACACACCACCAAGCTTTGTAAACACAGGGATCTGAATCATGAAAATAGTGTACAAAAAATTTGTAGCTTAACCATACTGTCTTGCTTCAGTTACTAGAGAGATGATATAAATGTATCTCATGAGTCACCCACCTGAGATGAGCCAAAAGGTTAATCTTGAAGTTTGCATAAGAATTAGATTACTAAACAGAGCTTTGCAGATTGACAGTTGCACAAAGCCAGACAAGCAAAACCAAACCAACTTATTTAGCTACAAACGCAGCCAACAATAAAAAAAACCTTAAATACTTATGAGATTATAATCCAGGGGGGGTGTAGCAGGGAGGGAGGAAAAAAAATTTTTAATTTGACAGAAATGCCTGTTTGACATCTATACTGCTTGCATGCTTTGTATGTACCTTGTCTGAATTCAGCTTTCCTCGGAATTTCTGCAAGATAGCACTTTGGCAAAGGGAATGATGAAAACATTGGCCAAGGATATGGATCACTGCCCTAGAAACAGGACCAGAAAGAAATTAATTTAGAAGAAGAATTAGTAGAATTTGCTTGATTAACACACAGGTAAAGTTTCCAGAATTATTGCCTATGCACAAAAAATTATGCTTGATACTACAATTTGCAATGAGATATTCAATAAGTTAAAAAAAAAAAAGTTAAAGAATACAAAATCCAAAAAGCATTTGAGCCAGAATTTTTTCTGATATATACCACTGACAGTTTTGATTTTACAGTTCTTTTTTTAAACCAAAAAGGAAATTGCAGCTTTCACAAAAATAAAAAAACCCACAAAAGTGTATTTCCAATTTTATACATTGATCTATCTGTCTTTGCTGTGCTGACAGTAATTTGCATTTCATCTTTATGAGACTCAGAGCCAGTGAGAAACAGAACATTTAAAGGAGCTGCTTAACAAACACTGCATTGTTAGAACATCAATGAAAGCTCCAGGTATTAGGTACTGCAGGTGAAAACCCAAGCATGGAAAAAATATCAAACAAATGGAAGATATAAGAAATAGAAAGCTAATAAAGAAAACACAGAAATGTAAAAGTAAAAAAAAAACACAAACTGCATTCACTTTTATACCACGAAAAGTAACATTAAAATGGAGCAATATAAACACTTCATCTGTCCTAGACACATACCAGTCCCCAGATAGTGGGAACAATGAATTTTTCCAGTGTATCACTTCTTAAAAATTTTAGCCCTTTATAAACCTAAAGGTAGACTGGTATTTCTTAACATTAAATAATTTTTCACATGCTGAATTATCTGCAAGAATGTTCAATTAATAAAGGCAGGGGTTAATGAAAGAGAAACTGTTAAACTTTAGATTCTAACCTTATCTAGTACTCTCAAAGGCAAAATCCTTTCCTGCGGTCCTCCAATCAGAGTTATCCTTACAAGAACATGGTTTCTCTCCACTGAAAGACCATCAATTATAAAATCTCTGGGAAAAAAACAAAATCCAAAAAACTCCAAAAATCAGAACCACTGTGATTTACCATCTAATTCACAAAACTTCAACGAGCAAGAACACCTTGAGACACATACCAGAGTTAAAAAACAACGTGGAAAACACATAGGCATAAAGAAATAAACAGAAATATGAAGTATTTTGAGATGTCTGCAAGCATTATCCTAACTTCACCCTTCCCTACCTGCTGCTGATTGGAAACATCTGAGCAATTACTGGACACAAAGGAGCAGAAAACTTTGCAAGCTTTGTTATGCCCACATGCTCAGTAATTAGGGCAGAGATAGTTAATGGACCATCAAAAGTTGCTCCTTATTTGGCTTACCAGCAAATTTCTGCTGTCACAAATAAGCAGAGCTATTCATAACAACACAGAGCCAACTTGCTGTCTGAAGTCACTGTGTAGCCCAAGGTACAAAATTTTTTAAAAGGAATAAATATCAGGTTTTATACACCAAGTTTCTTAAAACTTTTTCCTTAGTAAGGAAATAGTAGGTTTCATCCTCAAATAGTAAACAGTCATCTATATCTGCTGAGATTTCACTCATACTGTTTGATTTAAACTCTGTACTGGTCCCATATAGCAAACAATAAGAGGAAAAAGTTCTTAAAATTCAGCAGTCAGAGAGAAAGGACAAAATGTTTGTGACTGACTGCCCACTTCTGGCCCAAAAATTCACTATTCATTTTGAAAGGATGCACTGTGCAATTTTATTTACAAGTCGGGAATGGAAAGTCCCAGAACCTGGAAAGTCAACTAAGTTATAAATAAATAAATTAATAAATAACCCCCAAAGTACTGAAGATGCCTTTAATTCATAAACATTAAAACAATACCCTGATTTTATATTATATACAGAACATAAAAGAATAATATAAAATAAAAACTAAAAGGCATATTTACATCCACAAATTTTGCACTCTGTTTTTTACAAAAATATTTGCTCTTTTATTTCTTACACTTCTGAGGTGGACATGGGAGAAAGAATAAGACTGTTGTATCTTTTAATAATTTAAGATTGACGGCAACTGTGCATGTAAGTAAACATGCACATTAGAAGCCAACTTCAGTGAGAGCATTTGTACGTTCAAAGTCACTAAGGTATTCATGTATTTGTTCTCAGGAGAGAAGTTTGATAGTTAAAATAACATTTACATCAGTCACTTCTTACCCGTGTCCTTCTGAAGTTTCTGTGACATTTTCCTCCTGAGCGGTTAGTAAAACCTGTGACACTTTATACTGAGTCTCCAAGAGCAAAAGGGTATTAAGCTCACAGCATAGCACATTTAACAACCTGCAGAAGGACACATTGCAGTGATAGCACATCAGTCAGGAATCCAGTAATGAAGACTAAGACAAAGGTGAATATGTTTATGAGATCTCAAAATGGAAAAAAAATAAAACAAAACCCCAGAAAAAAAACCACCTTGAAGGGTCTGAAAAATACCCAGACAGAAGTGGGTCAGGAACACTCTTTCATATGCTTTTTATCCACTCAAGTGGCACAGCCTTGAGCAAACAGGGAATGGTTCCCAACAGATTTTTTTTGTGTGCACTGAACAACCAGAGAAAATACTCACTGGTCAGCTCAGTCTGCTTTTGAGTTTGTATCACAGAATAACAAAAGTGACATGGATTTAATGAGACATTCCATGTGAAATATGTAGAAATTATACAATAATATGCTGGTAAGGCAACTCAGAATCAGATTGTCTAAAGGGGGGAGGAAGGGAGGGAGACAAAAAAATATATCTTTCCTTCAGAAAAGAGGCTTTTAAGTAATCAAATTTAACTCAGTTCAAAAGCAATAAAAGATTTAACATGTAACAAACATGTTAAAACCAACAAATCTGCTGTGGGTTTTTTATTTCAGAGGAACACAAAACAATGATAAATGAAATTAATAATCGTAAGAGCACATGACAACACATTACATACAATTTTCTTTTATAACTTCAGGACAAATTAACAGTGAAAATACTCCAATCTATTTCATGTAAATCTGATGTAGGGCAATCCAAATCATGTTACTTTTTGGGTTTTTTTAACTAATCTATTCACTCTAACACAGCAACAAACTAATTTCATTGAAGGCTTCCTGTTAATGGAAAATAATATGACTAAACATTCTTGTTGTTATTTTTATTTTCTGTTTTATCACAGTCATAAAATGCAACATAAATTAAGTCAGATCAGCATTATATTTTGCATTCACGTAAGACTTGATATGAACTAGAGAACATATATTGTTTGAAATCTGTAGTCTGTTAGCCAATGCTTATTTTCTTCCATGTAATTCCTAGTATGCTTCTACTGACAATAGCAAAAATTCACAAGCCACTCTCTGGATAATTTAACACCTGCAAATTCACACAATTGTGGCCAAGGATTAAATATTCAAGATGATAATATATCTTTTTCTCTTTTTTCTCTTTTTAATATAACTTGATCTGTTCCATTTTGTCCTTTTTTTATATTAACTATTTCCTGACATTAATTTGTTCTGAGTACTTTTCTAAATCAGAGATGAACAAATGTCAGTTCAACTATATTTTTCTTTATTATTATATAGAATAAAAATCCACAAAAAGAGCACTGAAACCATGATGAAGATGGGCCATTTCTTCTGTTAAGTATGATGACTTTAAATGGTGAAGAACCTGTTTCCAGCAGTTAAAAACCACTTGGGAGAAGACTGATGGCTGAAAAACCTTATAACATCTCTCTGGTACACAAAGTAGAGCAAAAAGATAAAGCCAACTATAAGCAAATAAAATTAGGTAGAAGGGATAGTAGTAGGATAAATGACAAAATATATGAGATCTAACATGAGCAGCCTCTGCTGGGGTATTCAAATGAAATTTTCATTTACACGGAAAAATCCATTTAAAAATACCATCACTGAAGTTCAGATATTTAGTTAAAGACAATATTCCACTGCCTTACCTTCCAAAGTCATAAATGTATAGAATAAAGTTTGAAGCTAAAAAAAAAAAATTACATTGTATATGTGTGTATTTGTGAGAATGCTTGAATATAGCTGTAGAGGTTTGTTTGTTTGCTTTTAATTGCATTTGGAACATAAGAATTGCATCAGACCACCCAGCCCAATATCCTATCTAGAAGGAATGCATGCTTATGAAAAGGTATAAAACCTTGACAGATATAATACAATAAAATCAAAGCATATCTTTGATATATTTAAAATTTTTGTTTTAAATGCAGAAGATAGAATTCCCAACGTAAATGTTGCTGAAAATTGGAAGATATGCTTTGATGCAGGGTCTTGTACCTAGGAAGGAATAACCCCATGCAACAGTACAGGCTGGGGAATGAGCAGTTAGATAGCAGTTTTGCAGACAAGGACCTGGGGGTCCTGGTGGACAACAGGTTGAACATGAGACACCAACGTGCCCTTGAAGGCCAATAGCATCCTGGGCTGTGTAAGGAAGAGTACTGCCAGAAGGCCATGTGAGGGAGGTGACCCTTCCCCTCTATCAGCACTGGTGTGGTCATACCTGGAGTGTTGGGTCCCGTTCTGGGCTCCCCAGTAAAAGCATGACATGGACACACTGAAGCAGGTCCAGCAAAAGGCCACAAAGATGATTAAGGGCTTGGGCCATCTGACATAGAGAAAGAGGCTGAGCAAGCTGGGACTGCTCAGCCTGGAGAAGAGAAGGCTCAGGGGAGATCTTGTCAATGTGTATAAATACCTGTCAGGAGGGTTTGAAGATGGAGCCAGACAGTGAAAGGACAAGAGGCAATGGGCATGAATTAAAACACAGGAATTTCCATTTTAACATACTGTGACGGTGGTGAAACAGTGGAACAAGTTGCCCAGAGATCTTGCAGCAACGCCAGCCTTGGACATATTCTAAACGAGGCTGGACACAGCCCTGAGTAATACTCTCTAGTTGAACACACTTTGAGCAGAGCAGTTGGACTACACAATCTTCAATCTCCCTTTCAATCTTGATTCTATAATTCTGTGAAAACTACTAATAAGATACACCATATTTACAGGAACAAACTGCAATACAGATAAAGTAAAAGGTTACCTGAAGACAGTCTTTCTTTAAAGTTACTGTTCTATAAAATTCAGAAAAATCAAAATAAATATCATAGTTGTGAAAATATGGTAATATTATAAGTAATTATATTATTATAATTATATTATAATTATATTATTATTATAGATTATTATTATTGCTTATTATAAGTAATTTTGGTTCTGAATTCTGCATTTCCTGTCCTATGTCATCCCTGTCTTTCTTGGAGGTTGCTCCCTGGATTCTATCCCTTCAACTATAATATCATAACTAATACTTCACTGTAGAAATCTCTAGTCTGAAAGAAGGAATGCTAACTAGTACTTGTGTACCTATGTAAACTGATTATGTCATTGTTTTTGTTAGATGGAATCATAATGACTAACTATGGCAGAACAAAAGGTCCTTCATGGGATATAAAACAGCTAGTAAATAATTCTAGCTTCTAAAACTGTTAATTTTATATTGCCTCTCTAAATTTTTTCACCTGAAAATAATATAATTAAACATCTATGAATTTCTCTAAGTTGCTAAAAAAACTCATTATGAGGATAGCTTATTATCATATTTCTCAATATTTTTTCTGCGTTCCTTTTAAGAACACAAAATACGATTTTCCCTGTACTCCCATTTTCTCAGTTATCCCCCCCCCCGCCACCTTCAAATCACACCTCTCTCAAACACCACCTTTATTATGGTAAACCCAATTCTAGTTTTCTGCAGTTCCAACTACACTCCCATAGACTATTCTTCCTTACTTTCATAACATATGTTCTTTCCAAATCCAATCTGATGCTCTGTCCTCACTTCAGGGATGCCTGTAAATGCTCAGCTGGCAGTGAAAAATGCAAGATACTGTTCTTGTATACAGTGTTGTAATAGTCTGTGGTGGGTTGACCACCCAGCACCTAAGCACCCACCCAGTTGCTCGCTCACTCACTCCACAGCACCCACAAGCAGACCAATGCCTAGCCAGTCTCTGAGCAATGGCTACCTGCAAGACCAACCTGCCACCCGCCGAGTTTTTGTTGTGGAGTGCGATGTTATATGGTATGGAACATCCCTCTGGTCAATTCAGGTCAGCTGTCCCAGCTGCGTTCATTCCCAACCTCTTGCACACCCCTAGCCTACTTGCTGGGGAGGGGGGTGGGAAAAGCCAGCTCTGTTGCTGAGCAGTGCTTGCACAGTGTCAGCCAACACAGGGCTGTGTAAGCAACACTGTTTTAGTCACAAACACAAAACACAGCACCATGTGGGCTGCTATGAAGAAAATTAACTCCATCCCAGCCAGTACATAGTCCCAGCAAAAGATAAAATTTCATGCTATAAGCAGAAGTCCATCCATCATAGGGAAAAAAGAAACCAGCAAATCCAAAGTAAATTATATTGCAATCTCAGTAATATGTGTTCAGGCAGTGTGTAATGGCTAACCAAGTCTGAAATGCTTGCATCTATGCTGTCTGTAAGGTGGTCCAGTGATGTGACCCCAAAATGGAGGTCTAAAACTGGTCTTTAGTAAAAGGTTTCCTCTTGCCTTGCAGTTACTGCCTTCTATAGATACAGGCATGGCTGATTCAGGTCAGTGCAAAATATAGAGCATATTTGTAGAGAGCTCAGCTATGGGACAAGGTAAGGTCTTTCTTTCTCTCCCAGGAATCAATATTAAAAACATAAGTTGAAAAAAACAAGGACTGGAACCTCTTTGCAGTAGCAGGACCTCCTTCTTCCTAAATGAATATGTATACCAACAGAGAAACCGAAAGCAAAATTTTCATTAAATAAATTCCAGTGTCATCATCATGGGGGACAGGCTCAAAACATTTAACATCAGAGCCTACGTTACCCATTTGATTTATTCTTTATTATGCTTTCAGTAATGGCCTGAGCTCCAATGAGAACACTGATCCAAACCGCGAGTGGCAATTACTATCAAGTGTGCCAGACCAGTACACAAAGGCAAATGGCTAGCAAAAAAAAAAAAAAAAAAAAAGCCAAAAGCTACCTAAGTCAGCGTTAGAACATAAAGGGCACTTGGAAGCTTCAGCCACACAAAGCTTTGCACGCTGCCTTTGCAGACTGAACAAAGGGGATTAGTAATGAGCAGAGAGAACATGCCTCTGCATGTGGTCTTGCTAAAGAATCAAGGCTTTTAATTGTCCCACTGAAGGGGGGACATAGTGGTTTTGAAAAATACAAGATCTTCTGGATACAGAGTATTTACCAATACCTTGAGTATACCTCTCATGCCTGGGGCACTGGAAGCTACTACCTCAGGGCAGTCATGTTTCTCCCAGTAAGAAAACTCAGGAACTGATGTATTCCTTATGATGTTTTCCACATGAAAAGATTTTCAAAAGAGCACCTACAGCAGTTTAGCTACCCAATGTATTTACAACTCACTTGTAATGTGATTGCTAATGGTAAAAGAGTTTCCCTAGCTAAACAAAAATGCTTTTCATGAGTATCACTGGCCAGCCTAGAGGACTCAGAGTGAAACAGATTTTAAATTGCAGGAAGTGAAGCATTTTAATTTCCCTCAGTGAAGAAAAACAACCATCAACAAATAAGTGACATAATCCTATCACAGAATCTGCTGTTTGTACTTTAGTAATTATAAATTGTTTTAATTAATAAACCTAACAAACTTCTATTAACATATAAACTAACAAAAAACTGAATTAACTGTATAACTACATGATGTGGAAGCATGCCAACATAATCCTGTTGCAAATCACCATCACTACTGATGTAGACTCTGTCCTCTTTCACCTTTGGATTATTAAACAGGGGTCTAAGATTTACAGGACAAGTGCACTCCAGTGATCACTACTGCAGAAGTCTTGTCCCTCACACACATCCAGCATGCACACTTGTAAGTAAGAGGTTCATTTCCAAAGAACTATCACTTACTAAATAGAAAACACACTTGAAATAATAGAAATGGGTCATTAATTAACTCAATCAATTCTCCTTATTTAATTGAAAAAGGTTTGGTAGAAAATAACTGGAGGACTACATAATCCTTCATGCTTCCAACACAAGATAATTTAGATCTGGCAGGTTTGAAGGAAGAAAGAAGTCCTGTTAGGCTCAATTCCTCCCCTCCCACCATACTCCACATTCCCTTCAAGAGGAGGAACTCTATGAACATGGCTTTCTTCCATTCACAAAGACATAAGGGTGCTGAATGCCACAGGATGTGGCATGAGAAGGGTTTCTTCAGTACATCCAGCCAATAGCACCATAAATCTTGTTGCAAGAGTAAATGTACCAGCCAGTCATTCAAATGTTAGTAAGCAAAAAGATTTATCAGTGACATCAGACAACGGTGTTCATGGGCTATGACAGTATATTTAAAATAAAGATATATGTAAAGCTAGAAGTACAGTCTTGTTTCTGGCTCTGCAATGAAGATGGAAAACAAAAACATGAACTAGAAAAAAACTGCCATGTTTTCCAAAGGGGAAACTGAATTTGTTTAAAAACAGTTTTAAATAAAAAGTCTTGCTTCAATTTATAATAAATGAGATTTTAAAGAATTATATACAAACATTTTCAAAAAGCTTCTACTACTCATAATGCTTTTTAACAAAAAGAGAAAGGGGATAAATCTGAACAGCACATTGACTTGAGGAAAAAGAATGATCGGGATTCATATCTTCTACCTTTAGAAAACAAGATAATTAATGTTCCTTCCATTGTGTTGCAATCATTAAAATCACACATTCTCTTAATTAACAATACACATAATGTAAGTACAATTAAGGGAACAAAGTATTTCATATGTTGAAGCTACCTCATTATTAAAATTCAATTATATATAAGAGGGTGTGTTCACAATGCAGATGAAAACACAATGGAAAAGAATGCAGCAGTGTTTAATATCTGTATTTCCTAAACCCACAAGGTTATCTCTTGCCTATCACATTCTTGTTTATCTCCCAGCTCCTGTAGGATTTTATTCATTCACCTGTATTTCACTGGTGTGCACTAGATGAAATTTTGACTAATGCATACTGCTTTGAGGCAAATTTCAAGACACTGATTGATTTTGATGTCAGTATAGTGTAAGCCATTTAAATTCTCTTTCCTAAATCTTTCTCTTACTAGTTTTGTACGCCAACAGAATACAATGCATTTTTATAATCTTTTGCACCCATTCAGCAAGCAAGTAAATGAGTATTATAAGAAAAAACATTCACCATGGTATTTTACACGACAAAAAGAAGTGTGACAATAATGTCAAAATATTTATTACACAAATCTGAAAATAACAAGCTAATACTCTTTTTCTATCTGTAGCAGGCTCTGTAGCTCTACAATCCTGGGGTTGATATTGATGAACATGTGACAGACTAATATTTACAATTTTCTATAATCCCACAGAAACATAAATGCATTTAGACAATTCACAGAGAGCATTGTAATAAATACTCCTTTTTCAGCCTTACCTTATACAGGCCTAAAATAAATCTGTTTTCATTGCAGTTCAAATTACGATTCTACAAAATAGATTACCTTCAGATATCTCTAATGCTAAGAAGCACGTTGTGTCTTTAAAATTAAACTGTTCCAATTTGCGTATCTGAAGGAAAAGGATTTACTTGCAGAGTTTTTCCAGGTATTTTCCTGCAGAAAGCCAAACTCTTGAACAAAGTGCTGTCCTTGTTGCTTGATGCTCACTAGCATGAGGTGTTTCAGCGAACAACTGTGTGGCTAACAAAGATTCTTCTGATTCACAATATACTTACAAAAGATCTTTCAACCTCACAATATTTATGAGTTTTACTAACTTATAGCTAAAAGAAGGCACCGGGGGAAAAAGAAAAAAAAAAAAATTCAAGTGGCATACAAAATAATCAAAGAAAGGGTTGGGTTTTCTTCTTCTTTGAAGTATTCAGATGCCTATTACTGCCATATTATGATATATCCAAAAAAGGAAAAAAAAATTTCCAGGAACAGTATATGTTATAAAAGTACTCTGTTAAATGAGGGGAATTTTTGCAAAGCTGCCTATAGACCAACTCTAATCCCCTCCCACTGCCCACAGTCTACGCCTATTCTCAGTAATACTGTTTCTCCTGTTTTATATGCAAGCCAACACTGATGGAGTATCCTTGAATTTATTTTGGAGTATTGATACTTTTTAGGGATGGGGGGTTGGTTATTGAAGATAAAAAATTGGTACTTTGCTACACTAATCCAGCTAACAACACAGTATCACTAACATTCACAGAAAACTCAAGTTTCTGAATAGAGAGAACAGCAATATGTAAATGCCTGAATAATGCTTTAGGCAGAGGCTTTGAAAATATATAGTATGCATATACTTTCTTGGCAGGCTGTAAAAACTCACAACTCATGGATGTATTCACTGTACTGAAATAGTAGATAAGTTGCCTTGATACCATATAATTCATCAGTCTGGAAGAAAAAGTATGTTACCACTGTTTACTTAATTCCTTTGTTAAATTACAGAGATTCAAAGAGCTTGGCCTTGAAAGGAAGGTGGTTAAGATCTCTAGTGTCACACCTTTATGAAAATTGTTCTCTCACATCCAATAACTTATAAGATCAATGGGTACACTTCTTAATTTAATGACTGGCTTTATTTCTCTGACAGAAAATTCTCTGTGTTTAGTAGGTTTAAAATTTATGACTTTGATTGTTGCTGTGAATTTTCTTCCTCTAGGATTTGTTGCCTGACAGCAATTTAAGTTCAGAATCTTCTAAAACAGAAAGAGTATTGAATTTTTTCATTAGTTCCTGTGCATCCAGATTTTTCAGCCTGTACAAAAGAGACAGACTTCAGATGTCTTTTATCAACCAATATTGACTGATTGAGAGACTTCCTGATTCTAAATAACTACAAATCTGCTTTGAAGTTGAGAGTGAACTGATAATTTGAAAAACTTTCTATACACGGATTAGGAACTGTCTAATTCTGTTTTTCTATTCTTACCTCCAACTTCTTGCCTAAAGTTTCCCTTCAATAATTAATCTTTTTCTTTTTTTTTAAATGAGTTTAAAAGGACCTTCAAATGAATAAATCTCATCCTAGAAGGACGCAATACCTGCACTTAAAGGAACACCAGATCAGTGTCTGAAACTACTGAAGAATCCTAGGCCAAGATACTTCCAAGTTAAGAATCGCAAGAAAAACAGATTTGCATCAGGCCATTGCTTGCTATGAAACTGAGTATTTTACCTTGATCACACAGGACCTAGTCTGTATGAATGCACTCTAGGGAGCATTCTTTATAGATTGTTGGCTATGCAAAACCGTATCTAGCTTCCCTACATTTTCCCTTTGATTTCTGCTGCATGCACACCACTTTTCAGAGCGGGCAAGCTTGAAAGGGGAAGTTGACAGTAGAGCCTCTGCAGTATTGTCCTTCAGAATAATAATTCAGAATTCATACTTATTCAAAATGAAAACAATCATCCACTAGAAAATGTAATATTAACATTAAAAACATAGATAGATACATCTGTGCATTTTTGGATTAAACAGACTGTTTATATGTAGTTACACAGTTAGTAAACAAAATAATTTTAAGTCACTGATGAACAATATACATATAAAGAAAAATGTAGTTCTAAATTGCAGAAGTTGCTTAACATTCAAGCAAGCAAATCTTGAACAATAAGAGGGGGTTAGAGGATCTCAGAGTATAACATATAAGTTAAACAGATCTGAAGTTCAGCACTCAACTCTGGGTGAGCCACATGTACAAATAACAAAGTATATAGCAGTGTACATCTGTGAACAATTAAAAGAACGTGGGTTTGGTTGTACTACTGGTATTAGGTCTAGCAGAAAGAAATGTTTCTAGACAAATGTTTCACCAAAATCATTCAGTCACAGAACTGTTTGGTTTTTCAATGTTGCAGTTATCATAAACAATTAATTTTATTTCTACATAGCAGCAAAGAGAAATTTAGATATTTTGCTCTTTCTAATTAACTTTCTAAATTTTCAGAGGTATTAAGCATCTGATATTTGATCTAACTGCTGCTGAATTTGGTATTCTTGATGGAATTTGGTCAAGGAGCAAACCAACTACACAAGGCAAGGTTCACTTTACGGAACACAGATGTCTGCGGTCAGCAGTGCCCACAGAAAAGCTCACAGAATTTCGTTTCAAAAGGTATTTAAAACAAACTGTATACCTCTCATATTCAGATAATGTAGCCTAGGGTTTCTTGCAAGTCTTAATACTGTCAAATATACAGTAAGCATGACAAATTCCAGAATCATCCAGAATTCTGGTATCGTTTTAATAGGGAACTCTGAATAACTATGTAAGAATAAAAATTCTCTTTGTGCAGGCAGTTGAATTAGTCATAATAGAAAGCTTATATGTGACAATTCTGTATTATTTGCAAAAAAACATTTGCACAGAAAGCCTCACATGCTCATAAAAAGCCATTTAATCAATAAGAAAACACACTCTTATATTATCTGTGGTATACACAGGCCCATATTAAAATCCCTAGAATTGTATCTTCCTTTCTTTTACAGGAAAGGCAAAGAAAGGCAAGGGGGAAAGGGCACAGGGCTTTTGAACAATTAAAAAAAAAAAAAAAAAAAAGAGTGAATCTGTTAAAAATGAAGGTAAACATGAGGTCCTAGGTATCACTGAGATTCCAAAAGTCCCTACAGAACATGAAGCCTCTACTGAAAATTGTATTTAAATGTTTTAAAAATCTTTTCTTTTACTGATTACTACTTGATTATTACCATATCTACCACTTTTATGTGGTAGGTTTCCACACTGAAAATTACTTTGTCAGTATCCAGCAGAAAATGTTATTACCACAGTGAACTCTAAAGCTTATCTTATCTGTGTAACAATATAGCTTCTTTTACATGACTACATGACATTGTTACATTGCTCATATGTGTACTTATGCTGCTTCACAGGGTATAGGCCTTGATAAGAGTATTGTAAGCATTCAACACAACTTCAGCACATGATCCATGTATTTGTGTACCAGTCTCTTACAGCATGGGAGTCAACTGCTTATGCAATCAGACTGAATAATTCATTTTTGTCTCGACCTTACTAGGGTTCCTAATATCATTGTAGGAGAAATCTGTTATCTTATAAAGGTAGACCACAATCTAAAAGCGAACTATTATTTTAAACTGTAAAACTTTCCCTTATCCCTAATTAAATCAAAGGGAGTTCTGCCAAGCTTTTTATGGTGTCAGTATAATCCTAAATAAAGACTAATATCTTAATTTTTCAAATTTCATCTTAGGACTTCTCATTCCTATCCAACTAGTGATTTCCTCCAAAGCAGCATTTATAACTTCTAATTTATATGACAAAATCATGTATCTCCCAACTCCAAATTTTGCCACTGTTCATCTCCTCCATGCTCATCCTTAATAGAAAATTACACTGTATCTTATGGTTATTCATACATATTATGAAACAATTTTATTGTGATATCAAAATACAAATACAGCTGCAGGAAGCTAACGTTGCAGTACTTTATCAATTCAGCTATATCTTGCCCAAGCAAGGTGTCCTGGTTCAGCTAGGATAAGGTTAAGTTTCCCCAGCAGTGGGGGGAAGCTCTAGCTGGGTTATTCAATACCATGCTGACGTCACCTCCTGGCGCCCAAGCGCGGGAGCACGGGAGAGTCGGTGAACGCGTGTGTTATGCCATCTCTCTGTTCTCACTGCTGTATCGGTAGATATCTTGCTCTGTTCATTGTTATTACTGTTATTGTTATTGTTGTTATTTGTTTTGTTGCTGTTGCACTGTTGTATTAAACCTTTCCTTATCTCAGTCTCGGGGCTTTGTATTTCACTCCCTTTGTGGGGGAGGGGCAGCGGCTGCGTGGTCTCAGACCCTGGCAGGGGCTAAACCACCACACACACAAGGTTATCAAAGTTTTCCATACTATGAAGTACAATCCAGCAGATCTTTTATTTGAACTGCACAAAATATGTTAATAACAAAAACGCGAATTCAAGGATTTATATACTCAACTTAGGAAAACAGAAAAAAATGCAGAAACTAATTTCTATGTTAAAATATTATAAAACGCAATACTACAAAACATGAGCATGACAGTGTGAGCATATTTTAAGTGTTCCTTCAGGTTCTAGGAATGTTTGGGATCAAAAGGTACTCTCCTTCTCAAAATAAGTTTTGGTTAAACTGGTGATAGTTACACCAATACTTTAAAAAATAATTTTAAGTACAGATAAACCAAACTCTGATATAAACATTGTAAAAAAACTACTTTGTTTATTTTAGTATTTTGGTATGATTTTTGTTTTATGCATTACAATGGATGTACCACATGTTCTTTTCAATCAACTAGGCAAAATAACAACATGCAATTTCTATTACTGTTTATCGTATTACAATATATCCATTTACAAGTAATGAGATTAATCACTATTCTCATTTTGTAGGCCATTTTTCATTTAATCTTGTTATGTTAGAAAAAAAGAAGGAATTTTACCTTCATGCATAATAAAAACCAAACAATGTTATCTCAGCAGAAGCAACACATCCAAGCATGTTATACCCTATTTAGTTAATGTGACCAGAGAATAAAAAACGAGCATCTTACCTCAGACCAAAGATATGTGACTGTTCATAACTGAATAAGGAATGAATTTTAGCTTCTGAATTCAAAATTATAAGCCTGTCAATGATATCCTGCCAAAGGAAGACAAATGAAAAAAAGCCTTATGTATGATTTTACATTTTATGCATGTAATAGTTTCATAGGGATGTTTACTATAAAATGAAACCTATTATTAAAACACACATTGAAATTATTTCTGTCAGAAGAGGTGCTTTCCACCATAAAACTCAATGGCAAAAAGAAACCATACAGAAGGTTAAGGAAAAATAAAATCTCAGTTAAAAAAAAAAAAAAAAAAATCACTAAACATACATCTTAGTATATCAGGTATCCCAATTCTTATTTAGTATTAAAACACAACAAAAATGTTGAACGGGTTTTTGTATGTTTGAAATGTGTATGTACCTATTTTAATGAAAAGAACAGCAAATCCTTTAGTATAATACCTTTTCTAACACTGGTCAGTACTACATTCTTCAGAACACAGCCATTTATTCTGTGTAGCAAGGCTTGGCTTGGATGTTAAGGCTTACATCTTTCACCCCACAGCATCTCATGTAATAGACAATAACCTGTGGCTGCTTCCCATTTCTTCCACAAATCCAACCTAATTATCTTCCCCTCAGGTTCACTGCATATCCAAACTGCTTCTGAAGAAATTATTTCATTAGAAGACTAAGAAATGCATTAAAACATTCACTGATGTTATTGTCTCAGAGACAGATTGCTGTGCAGTGGTCAGAAGAAACAAACTACAGAGTCCTTATGGGCTTTATTTAATCTGAATTAAAACCAAACTTTTATTTTCTCCATATTTAAGAAGTATAGTTTCAGAAACAGAAGAGGCAGTTATTATTCAACTGTTTAGATCAATGAGTCATTTCAATATAATATGTGAGAAAAGTTAGGATCTATACTTTCACAAAATCAACCAAAGCTCTGGTTTTCAACAGAGGTAAGAGTAAACACTACAAGTAAAACTGCCAGTAGCAGAAAAAAAAATCTAGAACTTGTCAAAGTAAACTGTTTTCATAAAATGCATTCTTAATTAAAATACTGCGAAACCATATTTTCCCTATTACATTTTTTTGAGCTGCAGGGGAGACAGATGTGAAGAATGCACTTTTTCCACATAGTATGTTCATAATAGTGCTGGTTTGGGCTGAGGTAATTTTCATCATAGTAGCTAGTATGGGGCTATGGTTTAGATTTGTACTGGAAACCATGTTTATAAATCAGGGATGTTTTCCTTATTGTTGAGCAGCGCTTACACAGAGTCAAGGCCTTTTCTGCTCCTCACACCAACCCACCAGTGAGGAGGATGGGGGTGCACAAAGCTGGGACAGCTGACCCCAACTGACCAAAGGGATATTCCGTATCATATGACATCATGCTCAGCATATAAAGCTGAGGAAAGAAGAAGGAAGGGGAGGACATTTGGAGTGATGGTGTTTGTCTTCCCAAGCAACTGTTATGTGTGAAGGAGCCCTGCCTTCCTGGAGATGGCTGAGCTCCTGCCTGCTGATGGGAAGTGGTGAATGAATTCCTTGATTTGCTTTGCTTGTGCGTGCAGTTTTTGCTTTATCTATTAAACTGTCTTTATCTCATCCCATGAGTTTTCTCACTTTTACACTTCCGATTCTCTTCACCGTCTCACTGGGGGGAGTAAGCAAGCAGATGTGTGGGGCTGAGCTGCTGACTGAGATTAAACCACGACAACTGTAAAATTCACAATAAAACAATTCAACTCTGACCTCAAGGCTGTTCATAAATGCAAGCAATTGATTTTTTGGGGAGTTTAAGCCTGTTTAGATATTTGCACATACAAAGAGTTAAATGCCATGGCATATTTCTCTGGCAACAACCTCCTCCTCTCATCTATATATCAAAGCTTGGAGACTGCAGAAGAGTAGAAAGAGCAGGCACAGAGAGAGGACCATTGAGAAAGCAGATCAAGCTCTGATTTGGGATATTAGGAAGGAAGATAATGAACTAGGTCACACACAAGGTCCAATCAGAAAAATATTAATAATAGTAACTTAATTATTACAGGTAGGATGTCATCTACTTTGAATGCTTTTTTTGAATACAAAAAAATTCACCTGCTTTAACATGCTTTTCCAAAGCTACAGATCTGGAGGGTACATTCCCTTGCATATGTGTACTGTAGAACCTCTCAAAGGAAGAGCAGAGACAGGCAGAAGGGCCCTGATCCATCTGCTCCATGTTCTAAAATATTTTTGTATGGCAGAGTAACAACAACAACAAAAAAAAAAGATCTGGCACGTATTGAGAAAAGTTTTCCTGAGGGCACAAAATAAAGATCTGTTCAGTCAACAATACAACTAGTTAGCCAAAAATACAAAGGAGGAAAAAAATGTTTAAATCCTGTGTATTTGAGAAATAAAGGGCATACAAAGATGATTAAGTTCTGTGCTTTATCAAATATAGTTCAGCAAAAATATTACAAGTCAGATTCTGTGGCAATGTAATATGATTCAGAAATACAGAAAAACAAAGCAATTAGGTCTTCTAATTAAATCTTCTAGTGTCATCGAAATTGCTTTTACTTTGCTTTCTAACCATAGTTACATCTGGTCAAATCTTCTACCTTTAGTGTTCTGCAATCACTGCCCAAAAACCTGGTTATAACAAATCTATATATGTCTGCTTAACCCCAGAAGTTTTCTGAGTACTCAGACAAAGCCATTATTTGTTAAATGAACATTAGAACTGACTATTTCCCTTCTGTTAACTACAATATCTTGGATGACTAGTTTAGGCTTAAAAAACCCACTGTTCCACAGTAGTTAAGTGAGACAAACCCCATCTAAAACATCTGTAACTGTCCAGGGAACTGTGAACAATTGTATTGGTATTGCTAGTTCTGGAAACCTAGAGAATTCCACCAAAGTCTTGAAGTGCCTCAAAAGCCAAAACAACACGGGCTTTCAAAAGTCACAAAAATCATTGCTTAGGACCTACCCCAATCTGAAAGCTCTCAAATATCTATCACCTTAAACATACATCTATTTCCCCCCACTCCCAGTGCCTCAGAAAACTTGATGACTGAACAGAACTATTCATTGGTGGACACACCAACATTGAGTGGATGGGAAAAGTGGAATTTATCATCCCATTTCCTCCTGAAATCATCAAAACAGTATCACAAAAAAGAACTAAAAAATTCCTTCCAAACATAACATACACTATTATGATACACTCTGTCTAAACAACATAAACTATCACCAATCCAGAGCTTGTGCTAAGCAAACAGTTTAACACAACAGCAATTCAAAGTACTAGCTCATTAGACAAAAATCTGATTTTAACTGCCACTCAAAGCCACAGTTTAAATTTGCCGGTGCTTTGTAGATGAGAAAAAAGCCCTAATGGATTGCAGTTGGATGAACTCATACAAAATAATACTAAATACCGAAATGGCGATACTATTTTTCTTAAGACTGAAATATGTCTTAATCCGTAACTTTCCAATTAGTGATTTTTAAAGTTTGCGAATCATCTGTATTATTAAGAAAGCCTGAGGTTTTTTTGGTTTGTTTTTGTTGTTTTTTTTTTTTTTTTTAATTTTTGTTGAAATCAACAGATAGTGTGATAGAGCAATATTATATAAAATAAAAGTATATATATCTTCCAGCATTTTCCAGTATTTAACTGCATGCTCATATAGAGGTGTTTATGTATGTCACTTTTTTTCATGGAAAAACACAATTCTAACACAAGCCAGGAAAATTTAAATTAGGCATCAAATTTTACATTATCTTTAGGATTTCAAAATGAAAATTTAGGTTAACATGAAGTGATATGTGCATATACTGCCCTCATGCTGTACGTAATACAAAATGCAGAAAATTTCAAAATCTTTCAGTCAAAAGAAAAAACTTATTCTACTATTATTTTAACCTTTTCTCAGGAAAAATGTATTTAATTTTCTTTCAAAATAAAAACTATACTTACAATAATATCTGTAGGTACTTCACGGAGTGAATACATTGGTTTATTTGGTATATCTTGTTTACTCAGGAGCTCAAAAACCGCAGGGTAAGTGAGCAAGTTTATCAGAGACAGAAAAGACTAGACAAAGAAAAAAAGGGGGGACAAAAGGGAATGTTAATCTGTTAAGTATAACCAAGTAAACATTAATAATTATTTCCCATTTACTTTAAGTTAGTTATTATCCTTTTTTGTAGGCTGAACTTGACATAAATAATGTTGCTCAGAATAAGACTGCAAACCCTGGCAGGTGTCTATATAACCTAAAAGGGCAGTATTGTCTGTGAAATATGTATTATCTACCAAATTGTACAAGCAATTTTGAAAATTATAATATTTTCATTATCATATAATTTTAAAATCCAGAGACACAGCATATTCTAAAACACGTCAGTCTCTCCAATCCTGCTATAGTAATCAGAGACATGAACTGATGGCCAGTATTTTAAGACTTTCACTTTTGTCATGATTGTTACTTACTATTTTATACTGACTTTAATGGATTCTTGGCATTGTGACCTGCCATGCAACACAAGAATCTTTTCGATCACTCATCATTTGACTAGTGCATTATACTAATTTAGCCTCACATGCAAAGAAGCAGGTATAGTTACAGTGAAAATTCACAGAAAGGTGTGTATCATCCTCTCTGAACTACAGCACTATTTTTTCCATGTCAATACAGAAGACTAAGTAATTTCTCACCTTCTGACAGCTCTGGTCAATAGGGTCAACTGGAGTAGTTTTGGGTTGGGTTATTCTCAAATCATCTTTTCCACACTCCAAAAGAGTCCATAATTCAGTTACAAGTGTCTTTATAAAACCTAAACCAAATTTTTGTTCTAATCATGAGAATGGCAAGAATACCAGAAAAACAACTTTCGTATTATAAAACATTTTATACCACAATTCTAACTCAGATTCTCAAAATCATCTACATTGTGAACTAAAATTTCACAAGATAGACTGCCTGAGGGTTACTCTCCCTGCTATTCTCAATCCTTTAGTCAAACTACCTTTCTATAGCAGCCTGCTTGTATTCAATCTAAAATCTACAGCAACAGTTTGCAAAGACTATTATACTAGAGTAGGATGATATTTATATATCTTCCATGTAAATGAGCTGCTGATGTTCTTTAACAAGTTAACTGCTACAGATCAAGGCTTAGCTAGTATTGGCTCTGTGGTTTTAAAAATACAGATTTACTATAAATCATTAATAAATTAAAACATACTACAATGAAGAGTTAAGGACTGAAGAAGTCTTTTTAAGAGAAGCACTACTAGCTGAATTTAAAATGTTAAATATTAAAATAGAAGAGGAAGGATTGCCATCTAACTCTGAAATCTCTAAATGTAAGTTATAGGCTTTATAGTATAAACTTTACGTACATTATACAACATCCTCTCAGGGCTGAAAAATCAATGCCAATTATTTTTGGTCTACCATTTGTCTTTGACACCAAGGGCCATAAGAAGCAACTTGGCTGAGAACCTTAAACAGGACAGATGGGTTACTCCTCAAGTAGATCTGCTCCCTGCTTTCTGAAAGGTCCCAGAGGCATAAACAATAAGCAACTAACAATCAGTTTCCCTGACTGGCAGAATTTGCCTGCCTTTCTGACAGTCTTTCAGTCAAGTCATTTTAATTACACACCAGCCAATTCTAGATACTCAGAGAAAATATTCGCAACTTTTGTACCTTATGGACTTTCTTAGCAACTTAAGACAGTAGCTTTACTTTATCAGTAAGATTCTAGTATTAACATAACAACTACCTAGACTGCTGGGTTGCATGGCAACGGTTGAGTTATCTGAGAATGAATCTGAAGGGACTTTGTGGTATGGGTTGACATATGAGAAGAATTGTCAATTCAAACAATCTCAATTCCATCTCACTACTGTACAGGAATGCCAATGACATTCAGGTCTTTGCAGTTTCTTGCTCTTTGAGCAGTCAGTAACTACGGAAAAGTACATACAAATTACAGAAATCAACAGTTATTAATTCTGATCTGTAGATCAATAAGAAGCACTTGCAAATTGTTAGCAAACAAAACCTTGCATCGAGATAAGTGAATGACTTAAAAGTTGAAAGGAATAAATTTCCATCAAGACGTCAATAGACGTTTAAGCAGTTTTTGCTAATACTGTTGAAATTATTCTACTCAGTTGACCTTTTTTAGCATCTTTCTCACTGACTTTTTCTAATATGCAAGACTATAGCATGTAACTGTTCATAATAACATCATTCTTTATTTACCTGAACTCTGTAGAGCTACTGCACCCGTTGGTGTTGTTGCCATTTGCGTAACAATCACTCTATTACCAAACTCCTCATATTCGTTTGTCTGTTAGTAACAAATGGAAAAGCACAGTTTTAGTTATTCAGGGGGCATAAAACTCTCAAATGATCTCTTAAATATTGATCTTTCCTACACTTGTTTACAGAATTTAATCCACTGTACAGTTAGACTTGAAGAGCTCATAGATGTTATCCTCTACAGACTTACCAGGGTCAGATTCCAAACCGAAGACCTTTATCAAGTATCTTATCAAAATTTGAATGCAAAATACTATGGCTGAGACATGCAACATCAGCACAGAATAAAAATGTTAGCATTATAATGTTTTTTGTACAAATTCAGTAGGATGTCTGTAACATTATGGTTTTTCTCCTAAAATGCACATTAACCATCTTCTGGTTACATTTCAAGTATTGTCTAGCATAACTAGATTTCAAAACCACCTACAATGTGGTCTAGGAAAAAAATTCACTTAGAAGAAAAAAAGAAAAATATTTTTCCTAGCATTTCAAACTTTACAGTAAAAGTCAGAAAAATTAAATATATGCCTGACATTCTGAAGATAAGCAACACCCAATCAGTGTGGCACCAATATCAAAGATGACAAGCTACATTTTTAAATTGATTTTTGCAAAAATTAAGTGACAAAATAATTCCTGGATTTATTTTTTTATTATTTTCTTTCTTCTTAATTTTTTTACAATCATTAAAAGAAAGGAAAACTCTACAGACTCTGTAATGCTTACCTGGAGTTTTTTTGATAAGCTTCTGAACATAAAGTTCACACAGTCATTCATGGCACCTGTACTATGAAGCAGAAATAGTCCTTTGGGTGTGGCAGAAAAATTAAGCAAAGCATCTAACAAAGTCTCTTCCCATAACAAACTGCAAGAGTAGCAAAATAACAATAAAAAAAGATATGTAAAGAAGCACAGGAAAAAAGAAAAACTACAATTTCTACCTTTGAAAACACTTCATTCACTGGACTCTATGTTTACTCTATATGTTTACATTAGTTTAAAAAAAAAGCTTTTGGGAAAGTTGTAATATGTATTAGACTGTATTTTGTACAAACATTCAAACTCATCCTGACAAAACGACGGTTAGGCAGGAACACAGAACAGAAAGATGATGTAATGGGGAACCCAAAAGACCTATACCACCCTTAAATGTACTTACGACTTACTATCTGACTCTAGACAAGCCTTAAGGTATTGAGTCAGTTACAAATCAGCACAGCAGGCACAGAATTTCTCACCGATGTAAAAACACTATGAGGAACTAACAAAAACTCACATTTGAGGAGATAGAGGCTCCTGCTAGAAATTAGTACAGAATTATGAAAATAAGGAGCTATATATACACAATAGCTTCACATACTAACAGCAGTAAATGGAAGATATTTTCTACAGACATGGCATGAAGAACAGCAATTGCAAGAATAAAGTATGATAATACCCTCTGCCCTACAAAATATTCTACACCCTAAGAAGAAAAGTGAAGCAATTACATCACCTTGACTAGGTACCATCCCTGTAGGTACCACTAGACTCTCGTGATTCTGCTTCTCTAAAAGCATTTGCTTACCAGATTACTCTAGTTCTCATTTCCCATTTTTGACTCCTACCAACAAGCAGCATGCAGCTTTTCTCGTAGCAGTCAACTATCACCCCAAACTTCAGACACTTCTCCCACAGAATCCCTGCCATGTCATGTTCAGAAGCAAAAATTTCACCCAGAAATATATCAGCATATCTTGTTCCATAGTTTCACCCAGAAATATATCAGCATATCTTGTTCCATAGTTAAATGAAAAATCTAGATGCTCGGAGGAAATTGTAGCTTATGTCAATGGCAGCGATTAGTAACAGCCTCATCAGTCAGAGCTCTCCATCCCTAGATTTCTCTTTCCCACTAGATTGGAATTGTTATAACCAGTTCATGTGTCAACACTACAGACTAGAGTAACAACTGGTGAGGTATCTTTGCAAATTATATGTAAAATCTGTGGTAAAGTATAAACAAGAATCTACTTAATTAACTAGGTTTTGCGCTAACACCAACATCACCCTGAATTTTCAGGCTCAGAGATATTGTATATGTCTCATCTTAATGCATACAAACTTATATAAAGGGACATTAAGTTTTACTATAAATGGGGGGATGCCTTTCACTCAATATGTATCAGGCTGGCAGCATTCTGGCTGAAAATCTTGCTACATAATATTTTGATGGTGTAGATACCATTCAGCAGAACAGCATTTTAACACCACATCAAAGCCGTAAAATAAACTCTGACAGCTATTTTGTTTTATGCTTTCTAATTCACATTTTCCTCAAACCAATTTCTGTAGTCAGAGAGAATCAACTATAAGTCAATTTTACATAGATTAGACACAACTGTGTAAGCCAAGAAAGACCTGAAAGGTCAAGAACAATTTTGTAACTGTACTGAGACCTATGCTAGGATGATTTCACTCCCTCTACCTACCACTATGCTTTTGGCAAAAAGATACAGGGTTACAAGACACCCCAACTGTGGATAAAGTAGCAATGTGTGTTCATACTTGTGCATGTGCATAAATTAAGCATCAACTCACATGTTTTTTGACTCTAGACTTATTGATGAAGTCTTCGCACCAGTTACAGGAGTGGGTACTCTTTCTGAAAGCAAACTCATCTGTGAAATAAAAAGTAAGTAAATACCTCCTTGCTGTTTATTTACACCATTTTTAAACTTTAGATCTTGCTCAATGTCTTGTTATATATTAAAAAAAAAAAAGTGATCAAGTTGTAGTCTAGCCTTTCACACAGAGTACATTATTTCACTATATATTTTATTCCACAAAAACTTATTTTTTATTTCTTCCTTGGGTATAAACCTTTTTAAAGTTAGTCCATATTATAATTTTTTATTAGAATTCTTAAAATAAAAAACTCTTTCTTTTTACTTTTTAACTGGAGACTCGCAAAGCAAAAATTGGCATTAAAAAAAAAGATTTATAAATATAAAAATGAGACAGCAATTCTTTACTCCACTTCTGTCACAGTAAAAGAAATAACAGCCTCTGGAGTCAACAACTCAACACCATATTTATTAAACAATACGGCAAATTTTTATTTCATTCATTTATAAATTATCTAAATTTATCTATATTGGCATGTACATAATTAGAGCTACAGACACAGATATTTTTATATTTGATGGCGTTTCTAATTTAAATGATATTTGAAAATAATTGATGTGAAAAACTGTATATTTAATATGAATGATTTAAGTTGTTTCACGTTTCTAGGGATAAAAAGCAAATTGCACCATTCAAATGAAAGTGAGCAGTCATTAATTTACTCTGTTGTAAATGTGATCTAACAAATACACAAAAGATTCCTCTATTAAACTAGTCAGCTGTCCTGGATCTGTTAAGTTCCCCTTTTATTATCATCTGTACAAATTCTGTCCCACAATTCCAGCAGAACCTGCCGAAAAAAGTTGTTTCTCCAGTAGTCTTAGAACTCCAGGACATGTGTAAAAGAGGAGGAAACAAATTACCAGTCTCTCCATTAAAAAATTGTCACTACTGCTGGGACAGAGTCCACCAAAGCCCACCATTTTTGCTACACTATAAATGATAGAGTATTTTATAAACTTCAAATGTTTTAAAATTGAATAATGACAGAAAATAATTTAAAACATAATCAAGATGGCAGACTTGAAAATGTGACTTTCCTGTACTAACTTCTTGGTTCCTGAAGTCCTGAATACATAGATTCCACTTCAATCTCAATTTGACCTCCAAAGTGATGTGAAGAAATGGCAACTTGTCAGTTAAGTCTTTCATGATTTTTGATTTTTCATGACCTTGTATGTGTCAAAACAATGTGTTTAAATTATGTTCTACACCATAATGAAGGATTTTAATGTGCAAAGAAGTCTTTTGTGCATGTGTAAATGCTGTGGTGCTTTAGAGTAAATAACTGGAAATACCCATCAAAGGCATATAACAGCCTACATGTGATAAACATTAAACAGTTTAGTTCAAGACTGACTAGTTACACAATAGGAAAGCATAAAAAGACAGATAGATTGTTGAGTTATATAAATTGCAGCATGATTCAAGTGAACTAAACTCCTTAATTCAATAAAATCCTAAAGTTCTCAATGCAAGGAAGAATGTAAGTTTCAAAACCAACATTCTCTGATGAGAAATGGAGTTTACTGTCATATAATTATAACTGTAAGTAATAATACATTTTATTTTCAATCAAAATGTATGCTTTCATGATAATATTCATATACAAAAGCAATGAGAAATACCCACAAGCTGGTGATTTAAGTCTCTCTTCTGTTCATACTCTATCCTGATATCTTCTGTCTCAGTTTACACTGTGACTGTATTTTTAAGTTTTCTAATCATAATAAAAGCATACAGCATCTTACAGGAAGAATAGCTGTTTCATTCTCTTTCCTGTGCATTCAATCTCTCTCCTGCTTCCTCAACTTAAAAAAAAAAAAATTTAGTCTTTTAGCCAATGTTTTCTTCCAGCTCGGTCTGATCCTTCTCTAAGAAAATATTTTACAATCACTAGACAAAAAAAAGGAGATGGCTCAATTTTTCAGTATAAAGTGAAACAACACAGCTAAATTTTGGTTTTCCACTAAGAGTTCTAATACCTATAGTTTAAATATGCTTTCAGTTTAGCTGGAAGCCAAGTTGAAGCTTTCTATGCTAGCCTTACCTAAACGTTGCTGTGGTGGTTTGACCGCCAGACCCAGTACAGCTGCCAATGTTATTTTAATGATTCAAACGTTTGTTTGAATTTTACTTCACTGTGAACTTTTTGAAATTTGTTCTTGCAGTATCTGCTGTCATTTTTGCATCTCAACTAGATTTTTATAATAGCTAAAAATTTTCACACAGCATATGGCTATGAGAACAATGGAAATAGAAATGCTTTATTCACTAAACTGAGATCCATATACCTTGTTCATTAAATTTATAACAGAAAGCAGAATACACAGAACTGTTGGACCCAAGCTCTTTCATGCAGAAAAAGCATTAGACTAGCAATCAAACCAAAGTTGAAATACAGAGTCTACACTTCATAAGATATCCAAGTACACAGGTGAGACAAGAAGTCCTGTCTGGCACTTCTCATTATTGTCTCTAGCTATTTAAGTAAATCACCATCTAACTATTTAAGTAAAATATTTGGAATGTCTTCTTTTTCTTTGTTTCTCCCACCAAAATAAACTAGTTTAATCTAAAAATTACTAAGACCACATCTCAGGAGTTTTTCCTTTCAAAATATCCCAAACCAGGAGTGAAGACAAGATCTGTGTTGGACACTGGCTATCATGACATTAAGTGACCCCTAGCATCAAGGACAATGAATGATAAGTCTATCGATGCATCTTGAGAATTCCTGGTTTAATCTTAAAGCATAGAAGTCTCAAACCAAGTTTCTGCTAGGTTCACCTACAGAAAGAAAATTTGTGAAGTAGAACTTCATTTTTAGAACAATTCGAAGCATTATCTCACTACTTAAATATAAGTAACCTGAAGTAAAGAACAACTATTACATAAGTGGAACCTCTTACAGTAAGATTTTTTTCCAACCTTCTCAATCCAAAGCAAGATTTACCTTTTTCCAGGCCTCTCCAATAGATTCATGTAAGTCATAAGGAATTAGCATCTGCAGGCCTTCACAAGTTCTGTACATCTGACGACATACAAAAATGAAAGCTCCTTTAACAACTGGCAAAAGCTCGGATCCAGATACAAGTGAAATGTCGTCATGAAGAAGTTTCTTTGTAAACTGAACAATTACATGAACAGCTGTAGGACTAGAAATAAAATAACACTTTTAAAATGTTGTTTGTAGTCATCAATAAGCCTTGAAACAAATCCTCTGACTAAACATTTAAATTTTTCTACAGAAAAAGAAACTATGGAATGAAACTGTGATCCATTATGGAAGAGCCAACTGTATTGTAACACCAGTCAGAAGAAAAGAAACGTACAACACGTGATTTTACTTTGGCTACAGGTCTACACAAAGCAAAAACGCATCCATTGTTCTTCCATCCAGTCCACAAGGCTATGAACTACACAGACTTTGTGTTTTTTAGGAGTCCAGTTGGGAAGAGTAACAAGATAATTGTTTTAGCTTCTGCTTAATCAGAGTTAAGGATATTACTATAAGGCAAAATTTGCCCTTGTTCTTCCTTTTTCCTATCTGAGATCTCCTTCTGAAGTCTTCTAGGTTTGCAATGCAAAGGACAACTCTTTCTCCAAAATACTATTTTTTACTTCCAACCCCCCTTAAAAACATATGCAACTTCTGAGATTCCTCCACTTTGAAGATATACATTCCAAACGTTTTCATGACCTACAGCTTAGATATTTTTAAAGGCTAGTCTCAATTTTACTGCCCTCTTTCAAGTTTTAGCATCAGCTAACAATATACTACCCATAGGATCACAGAGATCTTAAGTGAGGTACAGTGTTACAAATAACAGCTTTTGATACAAGATCTGTCTCTACAAGATGTATTGAAAAGTGAATGTTACATTAAATCTATTCTTTCAATAAAATAGGTTGATTTTTAATATATATTCTGAAAACAAACAAACAAAAAACAGAGAAGAGGTGCCTTTGCCCTGAACAGTAGCACTATGAACATAATGGAACTACATTCACAGAAAGGAAAGCTCTCACATGAATACAAAAACTAAGTAAACTGTAGAAATCTCCCTGAATAAAAATATTTCTTTAAATTGACATTTCACCTGATTATACATGTCACCCTAATACCTTCTCTAAAACACTTACTACTTTACTTGATAACCAGATATTTTACTCCAAACATAAACAAAACATATCACGTTACAGATAAATGAAAAAAGAAAATGAGCCTCATAAGACTAATGTAATTCATTAAAGTACTCACTAATGCTTATTCATTAATGCACTCTTACCTATCTTCTTTGGCAGTTTTTTCATTTTCTCCATAAAGAAGAAGAGAAAGACCATCTTCTACAGCAGCAATCCTTGCCAAAATATCAGCTACATCAATTAAAGTGGTTTCAAGACAATTTATATACACCTATTTGGAAGAAAAGAAAAGAAAAAAAAGGTAGTTTTAAATTCAGTGCTATTATGAAAGCTATTTATTCAAGTCTGGCTTATGTATGAAGAACCTGAAGGTCATCTTTCCGATGATTGTTTAACAGCCTAAACAAAATAAGCAAACAGCCTATGTTCAAACTCCATTACAGAAATCTTCATCACAAATGGCAATAATTGTCACTTCTAATGATTATCGCAGAGGTTCAATGACTACACAGATATAGAGAACAGACATTTCTAAACTCCTTCTTCTCTTTTCCCATCATGAATGTGGAAAGGCTCTTGATATGCCATCTAGGGCTATAAGAACAATACCTGAATCGAGGTGAGAAACATGCTAACTCTCCCATTTCATGAGGAAAGTCTTCCCCACTGGAGCAAAGCAAAAGCCCTCTACCAATTTCTTATTCACTTCAGAGCACTGTATAGCCACAACTAGTCTATAATCAAGCAGACTTGAACATTTAACACTGATTCAGACTGGGATTCAGACTGTTTGGTATGGTACTATGACTAACAAATGCACTACCCGAATTAATGTTAAATTAGACATTGCTTATTAATAAGTGAAGTCCATATTCCAATGGCAGACAATCAGAAACGGGTGATCCATGAAAAACCTGTCAAGGACTAGCAAGGGCAGGATGCTCTGCAAAGGATGAGAAGTCAGAAGATGAGGATGATAATAAGGCAGGCAGAGACAATGGCTCACCATCAGATGGGCAGGCAGTCCCACCATACCCAAGCAAGGTAAACAGACAAGGTCCAGTTATAGTAACCAGGCTCAACCAACAGTCCAGATCCCCTCCACAGTGACAAGGGAGGTCCAAGGTTAAACCAGGAAGCCAAGTCAGTGAGTCAGGGTCAGTTCCAGACACAGTAACCAGGGTCAAACACAGCCCAAAAAATCACCATACAACTCTATTTATAGTGACAAGGCAGGTCTGAGGTGAAGCAAACCAAGAAATCATGTCTGTGGGTCAAGGTTCAGTTCAATGGGACAGTAGGCTTCCATGCTGCTACAACATAGTACAAGCAAGGAATGAGGAGAAGAACCTCATCTTAAAAAACATTCCTGAGTGGAAGGTGGAGTGAGTCCACACTGAGGCTTTATTAGCAGAGCCATGGCTGGGAGGATCTCCGCTGAGGCTTCCTAGCAGAGCTTTCTCGAACAGCTCTCTTCAAGGCTGGACACCCACACCATTACCTATGCCAGCCCTAAGCCCAGGTTGCCAAGCCCAGGGGAGGGGAAGTAGGGGGCAGACGTGCCAAGGACCTGACAGTAGACAGCAGCTGTAATTCCGCAGGACTTACGCAGTGTCCTAAAGTTCCTCAGCAAAACTCTGCTCCTGCCCATATGCCTCAATAACACAGTCATGAGATAACCAGAGCGTACCTTCTCACCCAGGGACTGAGAAACACTCCAAATTCCTAGGATTTATGCATAAACATAGTTACAAAGAACCATGATTTTCAAAGTGAGAAGTCCCATTTGGTAGCTTCCCCCTATCCACACCCAGGATAAGAGGTGAACTATAGGCAACGATGAGGGAGGGGAGATTACTGTTCCCAGCAACACTTGTTAAGTATCTAGTATGTCAGAATCAGGAATAAAGCACCACTTTCCTGAAGTTGGAGTACACCATTTAAACCTTTTCCACTCTTTTGTTGTTCACCAGGGACAGATGGACTCACAAGAGAAATTATTTTTAAAATGCTATGCAATCCAGTTCCTGCTTCTTCTCTTACAGGTAGCTCTACATTTTATATAGTGCACAGACGAAAAATAAGTAGTCTTTCTATTTCAAAGTTTAAAGAAATTTACTATTAATGGTCAAAGTAACCCAAGAGAAAAAATACAATTTTGACTTTGCTTTTTTAGTTAAAATTTTCAGTGATAGAAGGTTAAAAATCTCCCACACCTTTTATTTTTAGGTTACTGGGTATCATTGTTTAGTATTCTAAGAAAGAACATACTGTGCTGTCACTGTTTCTTCAAGTGTTATTATTTCGCTTTCCCTGTACACCACCAAAAAAAACCCGAACCCATGGTACTTTGTTTATTTAAAATGTGAATGCAATGTTCTGCACCCCTATGCTTCAGCAGCAACTCAGAGGCTACAGAGCCCAAAAGGTCAATACTGCTGCCCAAAAACTGATCCTTCTGACAACTGCTCATAGCAACCGAGTTTCTCCTCCCCTCTCTACTACAGATACACAATACTACTCTGCTTAAAAGTTAAGTAAGGCTTGCACTTAGATAAGTGAATTCAGAGCTCAAATATAAAATAACAGCACTGTGTTTGGTCATTAGGCCCACCATACAATCAAGGAGCCCCATATGTAACTGCAGTGCTATCCAACCCCCAACCCCAGCTGAAGAAAGATGCGTGTGTGGCCATAGCCTTCCTTTTGAGACAGGCATTGTCCAGTATTAGAGTCAAGTATTAGGATTCCTGGGTGTCTAAGAAGTGCCAATGGTTTGGCTGGGAAGCAAAACCAGTTCAAATTCTTGTAAAAGAGGAAGACGGTCACTCTGACTTGGTCAACCTTTTCTAGCTATTGGTTTGCCAGACTCCATACAAAACAATCTGCACCTTTGTTAGAACAAATATGACATATTCCAGATTCACAACACATAACCAACCTACTACAGCTACATGCATTAAATATATCCTGAACGTGACCTGTTTTTTTAAAGAGACCAGTTACTAAGTCACAGGAGGGCTTACAATTTGGTAAGAGTTCAGCTACCTACGAGAGACAGCTGAGCATGTCAGAAACAAAAAAAAAAAAAAGGAAGAACTGTTAAACTTTGCAATAATTTCTTTTTTAACTACTAATGTATAATAAAGAAGAGAGACAGTTGTATATGCTTTAGAATACCATGTGACCACAGAGATTGACTGAGGGATTACGCAGGCTTCCATCACAGCAAATCAATTAAGTATTGCCTTAGTACTGTTTTTAAATTCAACTATCAGTGTTCAAAGCATATGCAGGCTCAGTCATTTTTGAAAAAATTTGTACTAAATTTTTTCAGTAAAAACAAGACAACTTAAGGTGCAAAAGCATCCATAGCTAGCCTTCTAATACAATATATAAGTAATGCTACTGTACTAAGTACACACAGAAGAGCTAAATTATTAACATAAAATTTTTGCAGGACTATAGTTTTAAGCTTTACAGAAATACATACTTTAAAATATTTACTTGGAAACCGATTGTTTACACTTTTGAAATAGCATTGGAATATTTTTGCATAGGTAAAAATACTTTCAGGAATTAATATGAAGAGTCTTTTCTGAAAAGTAAACAAACTGCACTGAAAAAATAATCAGAAGGATACTAACAAAATTCAACTTTAAGAACCCAGATGAGGTATTAAAGTTAGGAACCCAGACTGTCTTTGCAAGCATGAGTCTCAGGAATTAAATTCAAAACTACTTAGCCATTAATTTTCTCAAAGTCTCTTTACGTAAGACAGCTCAGGCTCCTCCACGGGCATTTCAGACCCTCAGCCTCTCTGTCTTGAGACTTACAGCCACCTAGATCAATTAAATCATCTCAGTCAAAACAAAAACAACAGGACAGGCTGAAACTGTAACTAGACTTTCAAGTACCTAGAGGTAGATGTTTCCCAACATTTTTACAGTTCTTACAGAAATGTTTAAAAAAAAACCCCAACAAAACCTTTTCTTTTTGTCAATTCAAAAAATAGTAATTTTCAATGAAGAATTACATATTTTACCTATATTAATTATTGAGAACACTTAACCTCAAGTTGCCAGCTGAATTTGAAAATGAATAAAAGTATGTTGGCTTTTAAATAGCAGGTAGAGCAAATCAGCATCCCAAAAATATCCAAAAGACACACAAAAACATTGGAAGAAAAAATTAAGCAATATGATTTTCTCAAGGGAATGGTCTCACCACAGCACAATTCTTGCTACTATTAACAAGATTTCAGGAAAACCAAGTTTTTCAGACCAATCATGACAACAACCTATGCTATTTAAGGCATACTATAATAGCTAATGTAGAAAATACTACAGTAGTTACCATGTGACTAAATAAATCTTCTACACAGAAAATACAGAAAAAATATTCTCTAGATTTAAAAATTATTTGGAAGATTACTACAAACCTCTGTGCCGTTCAGTAAACTTTGAACGGGATGAAGTAGGGCATCTATCACTGCATCCGTATATAACCATTCAGCAGCACATCCTGTTTGATCACAAAAAACTTGCAGAATCTCCATAACAAGACTTGCTGGAGAATAATTGTCTGGTGAACACAAGAATTATGTGTTTAGATTTTAACTTACACAAACATATCTATATGGCCTATGTACATGCTTCTGAATTATGATTTTGTTAAGCACTGATTTAACACAGAGGGAAGAAAGAAAGGTAAGGGAGGAAAGGAAAATTCTGTACAAGTAACATACCCCAATTAAAAATTTCAAAAGAAGTTACCACCTGCCTCATTAATATATGTTAATATATATAATTATAAAAACAAACATTTTTACCTGTATGCACTGCCAAAGCTGTCTTTGGGTAACTTGGAGAGTAATAAATAAGCTGAATAAATAATACCAACAGATCGGTTATGGATACACTATCTATTGAAAAAAAAAAAAAAAAAGGAAAGTACTCTGCAAATTAAAGTGCAACTTTAATTTTACAAACAAAATGGATTTTGTAAATCTATGCAAGCAATGCTTTGCTTTATTGAGAAAATCAACATATGTACAACTGATAAAGCAAAGGACACACACATGCCTAGGACTCTACCAAGGTATTTCATGATCAACTTACAAGGCCTGATCTTGCACCCAATTTAGCTAATTGCAATTTTACCATGTCTTCCATTGAAACAAATAGCAGCCAACGTTTCGGAACGCTGAATGAACGCTGAATATACATGGCTGTAGGAAAAAGCATTATCTTGCTATTAGACTAAATGAAACAACTGGAAAAGAGACAAGCTGTCAGACAACTCCTCCTCAGGTCTGAAACAAAAACAAATGTAGCTAAAATGCAAGTTGGGAACTATTGCTCCAAGGTTAATGTAATTATGTTAATAAATTGTACAATGCGTGAGGAAAGGGTTGCTATCTATGAAGCTGAGAAGGACACTATTAAGAAGACAGATGGTGAGACTGTTACTTTTGTAGGGGAGAGAAAAAAGCAACTATCACCAATGGATCACTGCTTGAATAGCATTATATAGATAATCCATAAATGACAAAAGCACTTGATTAGATGTTTCTTCCTCACAACTGCTCTACGTTGGATCTATTAAGTCCTGATCCTCAAAACAGAGGGATAAAACACCTTCAAAAGACAAGTTTAAGAATTAGTATCCAGTAATGTTTTGAATTCTACACTGAATTAACAGATATATTAATGTAATGGAACACTACAATTGTCCTCATACACTTGCATTTGCCAACCCTGCACAACATATCACCATATGCAGATTTTTCTGGATGTCCAAGAGCTTTACCATCTCGTATCTTCTGTCCTTATTAATACCTCTGTTCCATAGGTACCGACCTTTTCCTCTACCATTGTTTTACCTTAATCATATTAATACGTTAAGCTCAGAGTAGTTGTTTTCAATTTGCAATTAGCTTGAAATACTGATTTTGTTTCACACTGAAAAACAGGTTTGGTCTCTGGACATGTCTCTCTTCCAAACAGTTATATCAATCCATTTGATATTACTCATACCTAGAAAGACTGATTCACTTACACAGTGATCCAACTCTCCTTCAACATAAAATATAGTAAACATAAGGATAAAAGCTATCTATTCAACCACATCCATCAAAGATCAAAAAAACTGTGCTGGTGCTCAACACTACCTATACCATCTCCTAAGAAAGGTTTCCAGGCACAACAGGTTCCATTTTCCTCATCCCTTCCCTTACCTTTTTTATTTTTCAGCTGTACTGGAAAGAGATTTCGGCCTTGCTTATAGATCAACAATCTTCCTAAAAGGCACAGTGAATGAACAAAATAGACGTATTGCAATTCTGATCCAGTGTAAGAAAAGTTCTGCTTATCACCTTTAACAATAAAACCAAAAAATTAGAATTTGACATTTTTAGTTTACTCTACAGTACCTAGCTACTACCTGTAATGTATGTGGATCGTTTGTATATAAAGACAGACAGCTTAAGTAACGAACGAGTACTACTAGTGTTCTCTCAAAAGATAGACATACAATATTTTGGGAAGAAAAAGAATAGATAGAATGCCTTCCTCTTGAGGTAGCATATTCAAAGACCTAGAGAATGTGGATGTATGTCCATATAATGAAAAACATGCAAAGATACTCACTACAATGCTGCTGGGAGAAGTCACTGACTCTGGAACTTTTATTAACTGCTGCCTTGCAAAATTCAAAATAATCAAGACATTGCTGGACAGCTGCATTAATCTGAGGAAAAAAGCACAAAATAATAAAATACCTGGTATTTTAAAATAAAGTCATTGTCTCTTGGATACAAGTACTGTCCTTTAACACAAGAACCTAAATATCCGCTTCACTGCAATTACCTCATGTTTCAGTGGTTTGGATAGATTAACCAACAGGAGTCAAAAATTGTACAGGGCTATTAAAACGTATTGCCAGTATTATTACATTATCACACTATCAGCTCTGTAAGCACTAAGACAATCTATGAAAAAGACTACAGAGAACATGCAAGTATTTTGAGAAGTTAATGGCAATCTGTGATTGACATATCGTTGTTACGAGGGAAGACTTTCATTTTCCACATGTCAAAAACTTTGTCTTGAATGCACTTACTAAAATGTAAGTTTGGTCCTTAGGTGCTGTCAGTGCTATTGCTGTTGTTTGCAAAAGTGTTGTATCATTATCATAGCATTATCATCTAATCAATGTATATAAAAGTTTAAAAATTATCAGCATGGACTTAGAAAAGAATCACAAATATATGAACAAAGAAATACATTCAGATTTATTACCGTTTGGAGCTGATAAGATTTATTCACAAGTGTAAGTAAAATATACAGACATATGTCATTAAAAAAATACTTAATCGGATGTTTACTCTATGCTTATAAATTAGATTAGATGACCCTGCTCATGGGTTTCCTATTATAAACTTTTTGTGGCATGGAACATGCTTTAGTCTATGCTGTTCTATGCACACAGACAAACAAGAGAAACACCTTTTATACTTGTCTGTATCCTTGTTTCCCATCCTAAGGTTTTATCAGTCACTTGCATTTTACATTATATTTCATTTGTATAACAAGATTTTACAAAACATAGTCAAAGTCCTGTCTATATGAATGGATCTCACATCTATACTGGTCTTACTGAAAACAATGAAACTTCCATCCCAGTCAGGAGATCTGACCGTACAGAATATGTGACAGGATTAACACCTACATTACTAAAGATGTTTTCGCAGTTTGCTTTATCTTGCTGACACTGAATCCTTAATACTTCATATCACAACTTAAAGAACACAATGGTTGTTTTTTAGTCTCTTTCCATCAAAAATCCGAATTCAACAGAGCTTTTATGACATTTTTCCATGCACCATTTGCTATTTTTTATACATTGTCAGCAACAATTCTAAATATGAATGCAACAGAAGGAATTAATAAATAATAATCCTAATCAAACTCCTGCTATAAAACGTCCAGATTTCCCCTTACTCAGAGCTGTCACATACCCTTCTTTGAATTTAACAATGATTCACTTAAGCAAAGAGAAATTTAAAAAAAAAAAAGCAAAAAGGCTCATCTAGCTAAACAACATGGAACAAAAGTGAAAAAAGAAAAAAGTGCTCAAACCACAGTGTGCAAAGCAAGAACAAGTTCCAAGTACATTTGCCTTGGGAAATACTTACCAAAGATTTATATTTCTTTTCCAAAAGCCTAAGTACCACTGTTCTGCTGTAATATGCATGCTAAAATGACAAAGAAGACCTAGTGTCAACTTCAAACATGTAAGTTTTATTCTAAAATTAAAAAGTAGTAATTATCTCCAATTCTATTAGGGATCCCGTGCACAGTACATATTCAATATATTGAACTCCAGCTTGTGTAAACCAGTATTATACTCAACTAGGCCTTTTGTCTGCAGTGCATTTAAGATGATCAAAAAAACCCTATGTCATTAGAAAAATATGTAGCAGAACATGCAATAAACAGAAAAACAATAACTACACTGGAATGTTAGACTACATGTTTTGACATTGCTATGTAAATCCTAAATTATAAAATATACATGGTAGGTTGCAGAAAAGCTCTGATGTCCACTGGAATTTAGGAAGTTGTGTGCAGCATATGATATATATAACTGTACTTTCATGCTCATCACTTCTTCCAGAAAAATATTTGCATCTGTTGATAGCTCAGTCAATTATCACAAAGAGACTGAAGTCCCAAACAGCAGTAGGTTCTCAGAAATTTTATGAAAACTAGTAACTGAATAGAAATGGAGGGAGAGAGTAGTGTTGAAGAGCAAAGGACACAAATGCCTAAAAACTCCCAGACTTCCTTAATTACGGTGCTCATTACAGGTTGTTATAAGGTCACAATAGGTCTGTGATAATAAGTCATAAATCAAACTTTTCAAAATACATGTCAGACATGAACAAGTGACGGATTTGTTGTGTGGGGTTTTTTTGCTTACCGTCCACTTTTTAAACCATACTGCTTTGATATCTAGCAAAGCCAAGAAGTAGACCGGACTCAAAAAATCTGGAGAGGCAGGATGATTAGGCTCATGTTTTACTGACAGAAGTGACAAGGTACTCTCCACTACTTCTTCCATGTACCTTATGACACAAATAGAAAAAAAATTTCCACCAGTAATACTCAGGAACAAATTTCTGGTAAAACTTCACTGTTCAGATAAATCATAAGTATCAACAACACTATCTTTATTTGATCTTGTAAGGATATTGGTTCTTTGTATTACCATGAACAAAACTAATAACAACATAGATGTGTATTCTCCTACACGATTACATATTTTATTACACTTGTTACTTTGTTAAACATACAAATTATTTTTGTTAAGAAAGCACTTAAAACACTTCAGAAGCTAAGTAAGCAGCTTAATATGACCCATGACTACTCCTATGCAACTTCCCTATTCCACCTTTCCCACCCTCTATTTATATTTCCCCCTCTTATCACTGACCAGTCATCTGTGCATCCTGTAATCAACCTTTTGCTAAAATCGTATGTATCTAATTATATGTCAAAAATCATTAAATTAAGGAACAGTGACAGGTTTTTGAAGGTGAAATACTTTTCTGGATGACGAATCCAGGAAGACGGAGCTTCTTTTTGGTACTCATTTAAAAGGCGGACCTGAAAACATAATTATTAAAATTACAAAATAAATAATGCATGATGTTTCAACAATGACCAAAAAAAAAAAAAAAAAAAAAAAAAGGTATGGAAAGTTCATTTATACCTTTTTAAGTAAATGACTTATGTCTGTGTTAGATACATCCAGACCAGCTGAAATACGAAGAGAATATTCTCCAGAAAGAAAGTACAACTCCAAGTGTCTTGCTAAAAAAGAAAATAAATTAAAAAAAACCCTCACCTCCATGACAATAGTGGCAAAACAGATTGTATTACACAGCTTCATTATGAAAGTTTACTGATTTTCAGGAAGAACATGACTCATTGTTTTAAACGTAATTAAATGCACATACCTAAACTTGTATAGACTTCTCTTGTCATATTAAATGGAGAAGAAGAAAAGGTTTTTGCATAGAACCTAAGAATTTTCTCCTAAGGGAGAAAAAGCCAGCAATGTATTAAATAGTCATGCAACTGTGGATTACTATTGCACAATAATCAACATAGTGGCATTATTTTTTATATTAAACATTGCTCAGATATCTCTACAGATGTGAAGCATATTTTATAAAAATATACAGTTTACGACCACAGAAACATACAGTCCGAAGGAAATTTTACTCGAATACTTTAACTGACAATACCAATGCAAAGCCTCACTGAGATACAAAGAAGCAGATCAGGGAATATTACTCTGCTTTTCCAGTAACATTAATGTTTTTATGTTATTAAACGTACCAATGACTTGTGATTAGCACTGCATCAAAAGAAACGGTAGACCTTCTAAGCCAAAAGAAAAATACATTCAGCAGCTGGAGCAACTTTCATATTTATTTGATAATGACTTTAAAACTCAAAGAAAGGGTTAATCGGCATAATAAATAACTAAAAGCAGTTTAAACAGCTGCCTTTTTTTTTTCCTTCATCAGTGCCCCTGTAATATTGCTATGTATCATTTTCTCATCGTCATGGAGCATATACCTGACTTAAATAGGAAATATTAACATGACATGTTTTACAAAAAATTGACAAAACTCTTCTGTATGTCTGTTTGCTAAAAGACATTTAAGCTTCTTCATTCCCATTGAAAGATATGTAAGTGAGTATTCCAGCCCCTAAAATTCGTATTGAAAGCCTGTTGAGTCCTTTAAATCCAGACCTACTGGAATCATGTAGCTCTTTTACTTCAAAAAGTTTATCTGATACATACACAAATAATAAAATGTCTTGGGTCCCTAATGGACTACTCATAATACATATGTAACTTCTTATTCCTCTTCAGTACTCTTTACTAAGGCTACACATCTGGTAACTAAATACAGAACATTAGCTTACACTGAAGGCTGCATCAGGATCTGACAGAGACGTTGTTAGATGCTTACGCAGATTTGGCCAACTCTCAGAGTTCAGTATATCAGAGGGAGGGGCAAAGCACAGTGTCTGCAATGCTTCTTGGCGAACCTGAAGTGGTCAAAAAGATAAACACCAAATAATTTGGAGAAACGAAGAAACTCATCCTCATCTGTAGAAAAGATAAGGAATTCCAGAATACTTATCTACTCCTATATTTTTTATGATGATTTAGACAAAACACTACATCACTGAGAAAAAAAAAAACCCAAACATATATTTGAAGAAGCAACAAAACCATTTTATATAGGTTTTCAGTAGTGGATGCAAGGATTATGTTTTACTTTCTGGTTGTAATCAAATAATTTTTTATCAGGGAATATAAGAAACTATCCACAAATACTACAAATGTGCCTAGCAGCTCTGTAAAAAATACAGGAAAGTACAAACAGTTACTAGACACTATGTTTTACTGCTGAATTTTCATCAGCATTATAATCTACCTAATTTCAAATAACTTTTTTTTGTTCTATTTGTACACAACTGTAATCTCTAGTAATTTATTTCATATTACTGAAACAAACTGTAGGAAATTTTAACAATATTTAATAGCATCAGACATTTACCTGGTTTTCTCAGAAAACTCAATCACAATGTTTATACCAGTTCCCATCTACCAGGCCTTTTTCAACTGCCAGACAATCTCAAACAAATCTTACTGAGACAACTCTCTCAAAATGATGTTTCTTCAGGCTTCAAAAATATCAGCAGCTGGTGCTGATTGGTGGTTAGAGACCCAAATTATTACTGCCACTGACAGGAAGGCAGGCCTAACTTGGACTTTTATATATTCCATCTGGCAGCAGCTTGTTGGCAAATCAGCAGGCATCTCTCTCTTCTGATAGGGGTAACACAAAGGACAACACAGAAGTTACCAAGAAGGGCAAGGGGCACGTATATAGGAACATAAGCTTCAATAACTATTTCTCACAGAACAACTTTTTCCAAACTAAAAATGCCCACCTATTGCACATAAACTCCTAACAAAACAAAGATACTTGTTGCAACACTAGCTTTTGAACCAGATGGTTATGAACAATGAAATACTGCACTGCAGAGCATTTGCTGCACTGAAGCCAAGATATATGTGCCAACAAAGACAAGATTCCACTTAGGTACATATGAACTCTTACGTACGTACAGTCTGGTTTACAATATGTCAAACATTCTTTTGTATTAACATTTTATTTCTTCTTTTAAACTTACTTCCTTAGGCTGAATAGGGTCAAGCCTTTCTACAAGCAGCTGCAACTGTTCTTGACTCATGAACGTGTAACTCTGTAATACACATCGTAAAATGATCATTAGTATGTTTTATTAAACCGAACAGCAGAAGATTAAAAGCAGTCTTTCTGGTATCTAATTTACTTTTAATAATTAGGACTTCAACATTTATACTAATTTAACAATAAAGTCAACATTCTAAATGTTTTCTGCTGTTTGCCCAAAGTTAAATTTACAGCAAAATTACTGTTACATATTTTGCTTTTCTTTACTTAAAAGTTTCCTGTATCTTCATAAAATTCCTTATAGTAATTCATTCAGTAAGTAATACAGCATAGCGCAGTAGTCTGCAAATGAACTGCACATTACTTGGCTCCTTAAGCAAAATCACAAGTTTGATGATGTATTGCCTTTACCATATTTTATCTTTTTCTACACAGTACTTAGATAGGTACTTTAAACATATGGGCATCATATTAATGTCGTCTAGCATATGCTGCTTAAAGGTTAGATAGCTAGTATAAGCTTAGTACTTCAGACCGAAAGAAAGGCAATTAATTCATTTTAGGATATATCAAAGATAGAAAGGATGAATCTTTTTCTAGGCCTGTTCTCAATCTTCACTGACAGAAACTTAACAATTTTGCAGTACCATGCTTATTTTGTAACATAGAGAGAAAACACATTGTACTTGGTTGAACGAGGAGTCACTGTCAGAACAGTTCTCAGTGTAACAGCCACTCTGATGTTCTTTCTTTGTTTTACTATCCAGCTCCTTATTACGCATCTGATCTTCTTCAAACTTGTTAATCAAAGATTCTACCACAACCATCATGACATTCTTCAAGGCATGCATCATTTCTCTGTATCTTCAAAGTAAAGATGATTTTAATATTAAAGAGCATAAAAATCACTAATTAAAAAAATAATTCACTAAATCATGAATAACTGAATGTGGCATAATGTTATTTAAACCCAAACTCACCGACTTTACAGAAATTAATAAAAAACAAATGCAAACCCAAAATGAACAACAAAACATATATGTACCTTAAATGTTTCAGATAACTATATTTTAAAATTATAATAAAATTCCTTTTTGCCCTTCTAAAACGATTCAATGAAATACCATTAACATGATCCTGTTCTGAGGTTCTTAAGAAACACCAAAAGGGAGAATCCGTCCCTGAGAAAACAGACCAGTTCTCATCCTTGTTACTGTTTATGTTTCTTCAGGTTCAACATCCAACTTTGCTTCTGCTATAAGCCTTGAGCAGAACCAATAGAAGAGAACACATCATCTTGATTCAAGATCTTGAGTACAGGTCATACAGCCAAACCAATTTTCTTTCAACAAAACCAGGGTTTTTCTAAGTTATATAATAATATCCACAAGGAAGCAATTCAAAATAAAAGCTCCTTCAGAAAAACATCCTATTCTAAAATGTTGGTATTTTATTTCCAATTATTTTTTACTTTAAGGCTACTATTACTTATTTTACAGTCACCAGAGATATAAATTACCATATTGTGCTTTAATATCCTCCTACCTCTCAAATTAAAAATATAAGATACAGACATATTTAGTTCATTCCAGCATCTTCTACCAACTTTAACGAGCACAAGAACCCCAAGGTCCTGATCCTTGAAACAAAAAGACACAAATAGCATAATCTGAAAAACAATCATCCTAACATCTATTTTCTAGGTGAAAATAAAAGCCAAGTACAGTTGATTAAGAACTGCTTGCTAACATAAGTGACTGTACTTTGAAAATACAGAATGTAGTACTAAGGAGTTAAATTCCTTAATATATTTTTCTTCATAAATACCTTTAGGCATACTACCTACCCCCAGAAAATGAACAATGAACAAAGAACAAAACTGGAACCTTGAATGATCCTGAAATGATATCTGGACCATCAAAGTGAGACCAAACAATGCTCAGAGTTCAGAATACTTGTAGACAGGTGACAAGAAAAGGGCCCTATAAAGGCGTGGTTCATTAAAACATATTTCTGTGTACTTCTGTAGAAGAAACTTGAAAACAAACACAAAATCTAGAACAGAAACATACGCTATTTTTTAATTTCTTTCTTACTGAGGATACATAGTAAACAGGCATCCCAGCAAAAGCCTAGTACCACTAAAAAGACAGATGAAGTTAAGATTATGCACTAAAAATGAGTGAAAAAAATAGTTTAGCTGAAGTAGCACATAAAATTGTTTTAGTGGCTAAAATATGAGACAAAAATTGTCTTTTTTGTTTTCTTCCTCTATAACACATAAAAATGACCACTGATGCTAAAATAATGGGGGGTTGGTTGTTACTAATTCTTCAATATTCACCATTTCAGGTGCTCACTTTCATTTCATTGTTTTCACATTGTAATGGTTCAACCTCAGTAAAGCCCTCATCATGGCTCTCTATGACAATTAAAAATAGAGAGGCAAGGATCTGATTCACCATGATGACAAAAGTAAACTGTCTCTTTTAATTAAAGCAGCAATACTTTTAGAGCTGCTTTAAGCATTATGATGTAGTTAGAATTTGTGCAGGAATTCTGAAACAAACGTGATGCATAGACTAAATATTTGAAGTTTTACATATTTTCCAGAAGTAACAGCTGTATATTCTAAAATCCATTTTATAAGTACTCCTGATCACTGCTTTAAAGAATCACAGCAATCATCTGCCTACGCAAACTCAAAATCCAAGGCATGAAAATTCAGTAAGGTAGCTACCAGCCTCTGTTTTCCAAGGAAAAGTTAGTTTAATGTCCATAGAAGGTGAATAAAGTTAGTAGGGAAGAGATGACAAATAAAAGAATTTAACTGGTACTCACAGAGGTTTTTCTACTTAAAGCTTCTTTACTAAATAAGGTGTTCAAAAGCCAATTATCCTGGACCATAGACCCTGTAATACGCTGACATGTGGTTTTGCACACCTACTGATTTCTGGCCATCTGACAGTCTGAGTCAAAAAAAATCTTGGATAATTATACAGTTGGTCCACATATCAATTTTACATTACATGGACAGCACTACACAAGTATCTGCATGTACACTAAAATACAAAGCAAGATAGCTCAAACCTCAGTTTTTAAACTGGTCAAGCAGATCTTACTGAACATATTACTCTTATAGGACACCTGACTAGATCCCAAGGAAGCGATCTTAAAAAATACACATATGTATTCTAATTTACTTTTTTTAGAAAACAACATTCTCATGCAGATTCTCCACCAATATCTAAGGAAATTAACAAACTTCAGTACCTAATAAAACCAATTTTTCCTTTAGGCCAACTTCCATATCACAACCGAATTTAATTTGCTGCTAGTGAAATAGTATGAAATAGTGATTCTTGTCTGAAATCTTACCCCTGCTCAAATCCAGTGCTAGATACCTCAAAAACTTCATAGATTTGCTACCAATCTTTTTATGCAATAGCTCATAATCTTAATTCCAGAGTGAGACAAACCATGACAAATTGCAACGTAGGGTAGGAATATCTGAATTGCTTAGCACTGATTTTTGAAAGCAAAGAATCACTTTTGTAACCCATTGGTTCAGCATTTATTTTTTCAGAACAAGTTCTGGAAAGGAGAAAGGACGACAAAGACCAAGAAGAAACAAAAACGTGAATTACATGTATATACTCACTCTTTTGATTCACGGGTCTTCTTGGTAACATGTTGGACAAGTGTGTCATAGCCAGATACCTCGCCCTGATTTTGAGCAGAAGTACACTTTTCTGTTTCTTCTTCAATCACAGATCCCACAGTATTATTTATATATTGTCTAAGGTATTTCACAAACTCATAGCTGCAACAAATACACAAAACTAAAATGTAACAGATGTCCTTGAGCTCATCATCAAACATTTTCTACATATTAACATCAGCTATCTTCTCACCCAGCAGACCTGCTACTTTAAAGTAAGGGTTTACGACTTGCACAGAAATAAACTTCAACAGTCTAAAAAACACAATTACATTTGATTTTCTTTAATATGGTCATTATCAGCATACTCCAGGAAGAAACAATACCAAAGAGTTTCTGATTTCCTTTTGTGCTGTTTCTAAATGTAAAAATCTACTCAGACAAAAGGTTAAGGTCTTGTAGACAAAAATCACAGTATCAAGAAATCTCTAATTTAAAATTCCAAAAGAAACATTCCTTGGAGCATCCTGAACATATAGCATTGTCTTACAGTATATCCACCTGGTATTAGTATTTATGCAGTACATGTACAAAATGAGAAGAAACATAGAAAACACAATTTATAAATTCCAGCATTTGAGCATGTCTAAGGCTTATGCAAGTCTGTGTGTCATGACAGTATGCAGATCTCAAATTGACAAACTAGCTGTCTGTGATTACACGTATATGTTAAATGCAAGGAAACTGGCACTTTGCGCTCTTATTATTAGATACTCACAGAAACTTGTTTAAACAAAAGAATAATCAGAGGGGGATTTCAAACAAAAGACTCTCACTGGGTCCTCAGGCTCTATTAGCTATAGAAAATGCTAAAAAAGTAGTGCTCAGAATATATAATATTTTTTTTGGTCTTCTGATTTGTATAAAGGACAAAGCAAACAAACACACAAAAAAAGTAATCATACATAAACAGTAGATGCATCATTCTAATTTCATTGTATCAGACGCAGGTGTGCAACTACTTTGTATTAATTTGGATAAATAGAGTGAGAAAAATTCAAATAAAACAGTTCATTGTTTTGGACAGAGTACAGTACTGTTTTGTAGGTACAGAGTCCAAAGCTATAAAATGCAAATGCAAATAAAAGGAACTGTTACAAACAGGCAGCAGCTTTTGCCTTTCTTGGATATTAAATAAATAAAGCAGACTACATTCAAGATACAAGACACAATTTTCTGTGCTTACTTTTTTAATGTATAACGATACCTACTTCCTCACTGGATTGCCTACCTCCAGTTTCATCAGGTATAACAGCCTTTTTTGGCTTTTTTCCCAGTTATTTCCATTCCTACATCACTTTTGTTCTCAATGAAAGTAACAGAAATACAAGAAGTGTATTTCAAGAAAGATGCAAACATGTTTATTTGCATTTTCATTTGTCTTCAAGTCTGGCTTTTTACTTCTACAATAATGAAATTGCACACAACTCTCCACTGAATGAAAGCTTTCATAAAACTTTCTCCCATTTGTTTTATGACAGTAACATTTCTAGGGTATACATTTTTGCAGCAACTGCTTCACTCTGAAGTACACATCAATCACATAATTATTCATGCCACTAAGTTTATGTCTGCTTGATGTCCTAGCCTTGATCTTCTGCATCATTCTTCTACCTTAAAAATGTTTTGTAACAACTAAGTGTTTCAATAATGACCGAACTACTTCTTCACATGCAGAATCAAGTCAGACTGATCTGGCTGGGCTTACGAAGGAAGCACCAAGGAGGCAAAAAAAAAAAAAAAAAGTTAAAAAACTTGAGGACTTTAAGGAAACAATACAACAGAAAACATGCTACTTACATAGTTAGAAGTCCTGATTTCTACTACTGCACATAAATTCTAAACTCGATTCAATTTTCCTTTTTATTAGCTTTCTGAGGATCCTGTGTTTCTGTCTTTTTTACATCAAAGTGGGAACAAAGGAAAAAGTAAGGCCTCAAAATCTGATAAAATTACTGAGGCAAAATAACCATGAGGCAGATCAAAATACTGAGCTGAACCAGCATATTGGACAGTCCAAAAGCACACGCTACTAATAAAGGAGCTTGCAATCTGGATGGATGGGGTAAGGGTCAAGGAGAAAGTTTCCTAATGGTCTCACTAATAAACCACCATATGAGCTCTCTGACCTTCCATGATAGCCAACCTATACTGCCACAGGTCATGAACAAGACTAGAATACCTCAAAAATATTCCAGCGCCACAGAGTAACGCTCGCATTCTGCATTTAAAGCATCACTTGATATTCTGTTAAATGTAAGTTAAAACTTTTCTCATGAAAAGAAAGAATCTATAGGTCACCAATTATTTAACATACCAGAAAGAGCAATGAAAGCTATCGTTTCACCGTTCTAAAGAGAAAAGCTATGTATGCATTGCTTCCACTAGCTATAGACATTACTCCCTCATCCTGGGTATTCTCCTAGTAAGTCCTCAGAAGAAATACTGACAGAAGTAATTTCGTATGCTTTTGGTTGTTTGGGGTTTTTTTTTCTGTATACATCTTCCTTTAGATAAAAATGCTTTATTTTCAAAATTACATGTAATTTTCAACTTTGATATGTTTATAACCTACTTTTTTACTCTCATGCTCATCACCCAACCTGGTGCTCAAACTTTGCAAGACTGCCAACAGTGTTATCTGATACAATCTGTAATACAAATTAAAATTGAGCTAAAATACATTTGACAGCATTTAGCATCCTCAGAAGATACAAAAGCATTAAAGTTTATAAATTATAGTGAAATTTTAGATAAACTCTAGTTCTATTTCACTTGTTTACTTTTTACCTACCTTCTACCCCTGACAAAGCAATGCTAAAAACTAGGCAAACCAGATAATGTAGACAATTCCAACTCTGAGAAAAAAGGCAGGGAACCTGCTTTCTCAGAAATCAGGTCATAGAACTCTGGTCCTTATTGTCTTCAAGGGCATTTCAGCTTGATATTCCATTGGCTCACCATAAATGCATACTAAAAACTCTGATGTAGTAAAAAAATAAACAAGTCAGAATACCATGGAAAGGAGAGAAGAGTGTGGGCTCCAGAGATCTAGATCACATGTAAGTGAGGTCACACTGTCAAGTCTGATTTAACAGAAGTGTGATGGAGATACATTTCAGCTTTATTCAAAACATAAATTAAAAGGACAACTACCTGATAAGATATACAACAGTTCAGTAACATAAGCCAGACAGAACAATCAAATATAGAAGCCAAATAGCCTTCTGAAAATGTACCTTTTGAGAAACAAAACTATATTGTCTAGCAGGTGTCAAAAATACTGCCTGACAGTCTTCAGTGAGGATTTCTTCTAGCTTCTGTTTGCATGTTGCATTTAGTGCATTACATGTACACATGCATCAGAGCTAAGTTGTTTTGTAAATTCCTCTCTCACAAACAGCTCATCAATTGCTATTACAGTAAAAAATACATTACCAAGAGTGAAAAAAAAAACAGAAAAATAGCAACGTTAATTTTATTCTCTAAATTATTATCTTTTGCGAGTTGACTAGTGAAGGAATATATATATATAAGTACATACACATTTACACAGCTATACAAATTGTAAACATTTCCCAGTAATAATATAGTTTAACACTTTTCACGTCCTTCAAAATATTAAAAAAAGCAAACATATTTTTACTTGTGAAAATTCTCATCTGTTTCCTCCAAATGCAAGAGAATCTCTTCTGCACATTCTACTGATGGGGCTCCAGTGATTTTTTCCTTCACACTGTGCAGCAACTGTCTAAGCATAGACTGTAACAGAGCTTCATCCTCATTCGTAAAGTGAGACATCTGTAAAAAGCAAATATAACAATAACAAGCTCTCATAATTCTGTGGTTTTCCTCCCCTCAAGATGCTAAGAAAATGCGTAAGTCCCTTAAATTGCCACGAGATTTTCTGTCAAAAGACACAGTCACGGACAGAAAATACTTACTAGAGCTTATCTACAGAAAAACTGAAAACAAAATAATCAAATCAGTTTTAATAAAGCTGTTACCTTAGTACAATATTCTTAAATGAGATATTGCACTAAGCATGAATATTCCTGTTTGTAGATGCTAGAGAACCTGCCCATCAAATAGGCACAAGACTACATCGTAATTTAAAAAAGCGGGTTTTTACAGATGTAATGACTGTATCTTGATAACAAACCTCTACGAGTCTCGCAGCTGCTTCTCATCCACTATTACTACCCAGTTCTGCTTTTCAGATCTCTCTACTCAGAGCTGTTGCCATGCCCATGATCAAAGGTGCTGGCAGCTTTTGCAAGGGCCAGGTGGAATTATCAGAACTGTTGAATTTCCCTGCTGTAATCAACTGCAGTGATCAGAGTCCTGTCAATTTAATCCTACAGCTACTAGGAAAAACTAGGAGGAGCAGTAGCAGTGAGAAACTGGAAACATCCATCAAGTCCAGAAGACAGTGTCTTAGCAGTTCAATTTTCAAGGGTTGCAAAAAAACCCAAAAGCTCCATTCTATCTTTATTAATTAACCTAAATTAATGGCTTAAAGTTCTTTATATGCCAAAAAATACTTCCAAGCCCCAGTGGCAGTTCTATCTTATATAGTTCTGGTCTATTTGAGGAAAAATGATTTAGAGACCTTTGACTTTTTTTAATTAAAAAAAAAGTCAAAGACTCTCTAAGCACCTGTGAATAAAAAATATGCACACTTGGAAAAGACCATATAATAAATCACTTCTTCAGACTTAAACACTATTAACTAACAAAAAATCAGAGCCATATAGCACCAACTGGAAGTTACCCTTTATGAAAGGTAATGGTTCCTTGAGTTAGCAGTTCTTTATGGTAAGTAGCACAGTTGCTGAACACCCTACTTTGATCAAATGTAATTCAACATTAACTCAATCATCTTACCAAAAATAGCATTAAAATATTTAAAACAAAAAAAAAAAACAAAAAAAAACCCACAAAACAAACCCCACAAATCCCCTGTAATAATCCTAACTCCCTGATTTGCAGCCCTCTTTCTTATAAATTAGAACCTCAAGATATTTCATCAAAGCCAATGTATTTTTAGACCTATATAAACCACCATTGTAAGTCTCATATTTTGACCTTAACATTGGATGATATCCTAATCCCCTGCAAAAAACTTCACTTAGTATTTTGGTATAACTACACATTTTTAAAAGTGCACGTATCTGGATACCGGTTGGCAATCAGTGCAAAGCCCCACTCAAATTACTCATAAAGGCAAATCATAAGAATATTGCAGTTTCACCTCAAGGTTGCTTTGAAAAGTCTTATTTGACTTATGCAATTACTAACAGAGGTATTTATCTTAAAATTAATTTGTAAACGTTTGTGGTTTGTTGTGTTTGGTTTTCTGTTGGTTTTGTTTTTTCTCCTGGCTGGCATATCCCCCATTCAGTTTCCAGGCAAAATTTAAACGATCATTTTGTCCCTGAGAAACCTTACACCAAGCTTGGTGTGCACAGCCTTTTCAAATCCAAATTAATCTTCCCGGCACTGCCCCACAACGGCAAATCCTGCCCCAAACCCCACGGGATGATTCCAAAGAGGCCTGTTGTAGCCTTCGCTTGAGCAAGGTTTTGAACGACAACGAAAAAAAAAAAAAAAAAAAAAAAAGTGGTAATTTTGGCAAGAAACCAACGACGGCAGTTAACAGAAATACGAGTAGGGCAAAAATTCCTATCCCCCTCTCGATTTTTACCGTCAGTCATTTCAACTGCGTATCAGTTTTGGGCAGTAACCAGACTTCTAATGACAACACACGTACGAAAGCAGCTTGTCTTTTCAAAAGCGTCGGGAGAAGCAGTTGAACCTCACTAGGACCCCCTCTCACACTCCCTCTAACCGCACGGGGCGGTGGGGGGGCTTTGCCAGGGCACCTGGACGCGCTCGCCCTAGGCACCCGTCCCGCGCCGCGGCTGCCGCAGCCGCCCGCCCCGGTGCGCCCCAGTCCCAGGAGCTCTCCGAGGCGCTCCCCCACCAGGCGCGGCCCGGCCCAGCTCCGGGGCCCCGCACTCCCAGTTCCGCCCGGGCCCCGCCGGTTGTGGCGGCGGGCGAGCGAGCGGCGTCGCCGTGCGCGGCCCTCGCCGGGTCTCTGCCCGCGAGCCCCCCGGGCCGGCGGGAATCACCTTGAGGCGGCGGCTGCCCTTCCCGGCGCGGCGGCCGCGCGTCTCGCGGGCGGCGGCCCGTAGCAACCGGCGGCGCCCGCTGCCGGGTCTCGCGGGGCCCTTAGCAACATCGCGAGAGGCCGGCGGGAGGCGGGAGGGCCGGGCCCCCTCAGCCCGCCACCCCGCTCCCCCTGCCCGGGAAGGGCGGGGAAGCCGCTGTCGCTGTCCCAGCCGGCCCCGAGGCGGGGGTATCGGCCCCCCGTCAGCCCCCTCGTCGCCGCAGGCTTCCCCGGCCGCGGGGGCGGGAAGGGCGGCAGGGCGGCAGCCCCAGAGCTCTCCTGGCAAGGGTTTCAAGCACGAAACGGCCTCCTTTGCCGCACGGGCCTTCTTTATGGCCCGTGTTGGTGGTCTCTGTGTTGTCGGCCAGATTACGTAAAAGGAATAGCACTGGCCTAGGAAAAATCTGGTCTGCGCTTTCTCAGCGCTGTGATGAAGTACCCTGCGCCCAGGCGACGGCAAGGGAAAACCCATGGCTGGGGTAACCGGAACACCTTTATCAGTAAGGGTCCCCCCAGCAAAACTCACTAAAGAGTCAGCTGGAGACAACGTGGTCTCTCCCTGTCTTCAGGCTGGTAGGGCTCACCTCTGTCCAGCCCATGGTGGCTCCCAGCCTTCTGTGTGCTGTAGGTTTTCCACTGAAATCAAAGGAATTGACTCGTGTTATTCCCAGTTTACATCAGCAGGGGAGCAGATTGTCTCAAGACAGAAAAATATGAATGGCAAGGTATTTTCCAGTGCTTCTTAACTTTTCATCCCTTCCTGGGATGGAGGAAATATTACAAAAGCAGCAAGTAGTATTTTTTTCTATTCAACAAATAAATACATAACACAAAACAGCAAAAGCATTTTGATGTGAAATCATTTTCCATTAGCTTAGCTATAACAAGCCAGAAATGAGTTATAATAAACGCTCATAATGATGTTTGATAGTGCTTGCACGTAAGGTAACCCATTGTACATTTTTATCTTTCACTCCTACTTTTTTCTAGTGATTTTGATAATGTCAGTAACGCTAATCTTCCATGACAACATGTTCCTGTAAGTGCATCTGTAGCCCCTTCAGTTAAGAGAGCTCTACCTAAATGTGGGCATCCACTTTCTCACAGTAAAACTACTAGCATGTTGGGGCCAAGCATGTAAAATGTAGCTTTTCTATTGAAAAGTGATGATCTAGGAATTGAAACATAAACATAAACCTGTCTTACTGCTAGTTCCTCAGAAACAAGATTTTGATCCATTGTAATGGAGTCTCTGTGGTACCTTTAATACTGTTCTCTTCAGTGCTTTGAAGTGATCCAGTGCACTCAGGTACCCACAAAACAGAAACTGGAACAATTGTCTGCTGCCAGCTGCTTGCAAAGGATCCTGAGTAAACTCCTGTTACTTCGGCTGTGCACTCTCCACATCTTCTAAGTGCACTGTTTGGAATGGGCAGCAGCTTATTCTTCATCCATGCCAGACTCTTCTTTCACAGGCAACAGAGCTGTTTGCTTCTTTTCTGTCTCCATACCAACTGAGAAGTGCTGTGGTACAACAACTTCTAATTCCTCTAGCATTTCACAAGTGCTGATTCAAGTGACAGCACCTCAATTTCATAGCTGGTATGGAATAAGGAAACTCAGTACACATAACGTTCAGCATTCCTAGTCCTCACTGAAAGAGCCTCCATTTTAGCATACCTTTCCTATCTTATAAAACATCTTATAAGATAAATTGCAGTTGTAGTGGCATCACAGAAGGATGTTCTCATAGTACCTGTGGCGTTTCTGAAATCCTTCCATTCCTTTCTACTCTCTTCCACCTTCTGTATTTCATCCAGCTTCTTTTGCCACATATTTTGCAGCTATTGGAACCTGGAGCCCTTTCTCCTGAACCAAGCTGGCAGATCTCAGGTGCCATTTGATGTGATCATTAGGGTTCATCCAAGCAGATAGATACCTTCTGAGGGTGATACTCCATAGTGAGCAACACTGTTCTGAAGTGCGTTGTTTACATGGATGGATGTTAGTCATGAGAGAGGTTGCAGTCACTGTGAAATTGCTCGTGCGGATTTCACACTGGTGAAATTTCACTGTCTCTTGGACCAAGGCATCCTTCTCATTGGCAAAAATATTCCAGATGTTCTCTCGTGATTGTACAAACGGGAAAACCCCTGGCTTCTAACCCTAGCTCAGGAAAACATGAGATACAAACAAGTCTCCTTAGAATTTCAATGTTCGTAGAAAGTCACAGTGCTGACTTCTGTAATTTTAGAAACAGAAGAAACAGCAAATGTACCAGTTCTTAGAGTGTGTAGCATATAAGGTAAGCAAAATTTCAAACTGAAATATTATAGGGTTGTGAGTCATTTAAGTGTTACAGAGAAGTTTAATTTCTCTCTCCATACCTTGAACATGTCCCAAAATTTGAATTACCAGTTTATTCCAAATTTCTGTAAATTTAAAGTGTTCCTGCAGTGTCTCCAACATAGCAGTTCAGAATGGAGGAAACTGTGGACAACAAAGGAATCTTCTTTACTGGTAATCTGGTAGTAGTGGGAACAGCTGGTCTTAGTGCTAATGATATTACACCAGGGACATAAGTTTTCCTTTCCTCTCTTTCTGCTCTGTTCTGTTCTGCTCTGCCCTCTTCTCTTTTCCTTCATTGTATCTTTCCACAAGACCATCCTTTTGTGGATGGCACACAAAGTTCTGAAGAGATTCTGATTTTATGTAGTCGATGCACAGCCATTAGTGTCTCCAAGAATGTTTTACTAAGACTTTCAGCAACTCAGTAGGTAGGACCTTTGTTTTAGCAAACTAAAGGGATTGGGTTTTAGCATCGGATAGAGTAACTTACCATAACCAGTACGTGCTGAAATTCCACTTTATGCTTTTCCTTGGCTGATACAGTTTTCAAAGGTGTATATACCAAAGAAGAACTAAAGGGGAGGGTAAACTACACTTGGCAAAAGACAGAACAAAACTAACTTTCTATACACCATTCCAGAGCTAAATCAAGACCAGAAGGAGCCAGGATATCCCCACTTCAGAGTTTCCCAAACTAGGACTAAGATATATGTCAGGGAAGGAGAAGTAAGTGTCAAATCTAGCTCTGGGGATAACACAAGAAGTCTATCCCACCTTTCTGAATATTCTAACATCCCTTAAGCAGTTCTTGAGCCCCCAAATAAAAGATGAAGATACTTCATCAACCCTTTTATGACTACTGTGGCATTTGTTGCTCTCTCACATCACTATTCATGGGAGTTTCTCAAATTTGGAGGAACAATGAGCATGTTTTGAAACTTCATTAGATCATAATCTAATCATAAATATCAAAAAGGAAACTGCTTAAAATATTACTTCTGATGGGAAAGTCTTTTTAAAGAATCTCCAAAGGAAATTTTCTATTTTGGAGACCATCTGTCCTTTCCTCCTTGTGCACTCTGGGGAAATACTAACTCATTACTAGATGTTTCCGTTCAAACAAACAATCAGGGATTGGTGGGTAAATGGGCATGAGGGTCGCAGGCTGGATCACTTCATGCTATCAGCTGCACTTGTCAGACTTGTGTTAAAACACGTCCATACAGAATTTACATTAGTTTCATGACCAAAAAAAAGTGAAGTATCATGACTTTAGTCTAAAGTTACATCAGATGAGTTTGTACCTTACTGCTGAGGGATAAGCCAATATGAGATACATGTAAGCTCTTCCAGGAATCAAAAATAAATTTGGGTCAATTTACTTATTTGGTAATTAAACTTCAGTTATGCTGATATTTCATGAAGACTGAAGATCTTACATTGCTATTCCTGATTTCTTTTGTCTGAGAAAAAAAAGTGAGAAACTGGCAGCAAATCAATAGACTCTCACATAACATTGTAAAGCACCAACTCAGAACCATCCCGCCCAATAACAATCAGGAGCATTATTGATTAAAAATTTAACTTAGTGAATCTATATACACTGATTTTTCCATCTGTATTTTATGACACAGCTTTCAATAGATACCCTGCATGTGGTTGTAAAAGTAACTACTGGAACGGAGGTTCAGTGCAGGCGATAAAATCTGCACTGCAATGCTAAGTAACTGCCTCAGTAAATCAAGGACAAAATAAGCTTCTATGACAATATAAATATCCAAATGCCAATAAAATGATTATCTGATCCACAAATCTTTCTTGGTAAAACTTCAGGGAGCTAAGGACATATGTGTCACTGCCTCTGATTGGCCTTAGGCAAATCTCTTAACATTGGACTCAGGTCCTTATTGGAAATTGAGGATAATACAATTATCTTTATATGCCATTATGAAAATTAATGTCACAGAAGTACAATATAATAGCCAAGTGGCATCATAAATCTCTGATTTATTTGCCATTTCTTTTCTAATTAATATTTTGGTCTTTTTTTCTCATGTGTTTCCTGAAGGTGGCAGCAATATTCAAGAGTTGTGGGGACATCTGACTTTTGAACCTATTAACCTGTAATACAGCATTTCTTTCAATGTAAATGTCTATTTAAGGCTATTTATAATATGCAAAAATCAAACTTTGATGGCATAGGTATTATAGTTGTGGACATACGATGTACAATATCACCACAGAATATGAAGAAAATATATTGACCTGGGGTGCTGGCATTGCTTATTCTTTTGTCTGGTAAAAATTCAGAGGCTAAAGGAATATTTCTAAAGTGTTAAATATTTTTAATTAACATTGTACTGTTGCTTGCAGTTAAAGTTATCCATTTCATTGGCTTCAGTGAAGTCTGGATCATGTACGTTTTCTGAAGTGAACTGCTAGCTTATTTGTGGGCACTTCAAAACACTACAAATATTATCTGTGATCACTGAAGGAAGATTATAGCCTGTCTATAGGGTTCCTTTCAGTTCCATTCCTCCATTTGATCTTAATCGTTTATAATCACTGGTAGAGTCACTCAGGCCAACTGTATCTCACACCAGCATCGCAAGGTTTTAATTCAAAAACAATCTTTAACACTTCTTCTTTTGCCTTAGACTCAATACACTTTGCATTATTGTGAAATGGTTTTGCTACTGAGGCAAGGCACTTACATCATCATTAGAAATAGGAAACAATTTAGAGAACTCTCTTCTCCTTTCATTTTGCTTCCAGTTGCCTGATCAGGGACTTGCAGATCCCAGCTGCAGTCTGAATGGAGAATCATGGAAGCCAGCAAAGACATCTCTGCAGCAGGGCTCTCCTCCCCTTTGTCTTCGTCCCCAGGACTGCATAACGTTACGTAACTCTCATGCCTGCAAGTCTTCTGTCAGCTCCAGGTCTGCTCTCACAAAGCATCCAGGACAGGGACCCAAGTTCTAGTACTGCTGTCCCAAAAAGGCTACTTTTGAGGAAGGGAATTGCATAGCTGCAGATGGCCATGCTGGCAAAGGAGGTGCCAAACGGAGGCAGAGGCTTCCTGTGAGTCTTCAGTGGTTCAAACAGACTTCCCAAATCCTCTCATACCTTCAGAGATGAATGTCTGATCCTGAGAGAAAAGGAGGAAACTGCATTTGTTTTAAATGTAATCTCCCCACCTAAATGTGCATGGAACATAAAAGCTACAATTTTTAATTATGCTAACAGACTTGATTACACTGTGCTTTCTAAGGAGTCTGCTCAGCAAACCTGGTGGCCTCTTTTGTAGTTGTACATGGATATTACTGTGCCTTAGAATTGTATTTCTTCTCATCCTCCCCAATTACTGTCTGTGGTACCTTGAAAATCAGTATTTTGATATCCTGAAGTTGAATATTTTTATAATTGCTTGATTTTATGTTCATCTTTTGTACAGTATTGCTGAAGTAACTTATTTCAGATTTCCTACCAAGATTAGCATTAATTCCTTTACCCATCACACTGACATTTCAGAATTCATTCATCAGCTCTTCTGAGATGCTGATGTAGTCTGTTGCAGATACAGACTGCTATTCCTTTTTTGGATTTCTATCTGTCTTAGATTTCCCAAAATGTGTCATTGCTATCACTTCCTCTATTATACCATCTATACTATAGAGCCTGCATAAGTGGTTTTCCATTGAGCCAACACACCTTCTCTTCCTCTGTTTCCCATCTGTCTTCTGAAAGTTGTATCCATCCAGATAAACTACAGCTCTCCTTACCCAATGGTTTATCCTGCTATAGTTCTGAATCCCACTATCAAGCACAATACAATTTCCCTCCTGCACCGTCACACCAAGTGCTTTCTGTAATCTTAATACTTGCAGGGAGTCAAATACTTGAGACATTTGCTACGTCAGCTGTTGTTTTATATTATTTTGTTAATATAAGTTATAGTCTTGTTTTTAAGAGTTTCTTCTAGAAGTACAGATTAATCTAGCCAGATATGACGCACAGAAAACTTTGTTCTCTTCATTTTTGGAATGCTGTAAAATGCTTGAAAAGTAAGCAAATCTTGCTCATTGCTGCTCATCTGAAGCTATACTCTTTTGTAAGACTTGCCCAGGAGGACAGAATTTGGCCCGTACTTTGCCATGCTTTATTCCTCTGTGTACTTTCAGCAACATGAGCTGTGTGCTTTGTTTTTCAAATATTTTGTGTCCTAGCAAACTGTGACCTCCTCAAACATCAAAATGATGTTTTAAAAGAAATATTAAAAGCATTGCTTGGTAACAACACTGTTTATTTAAACTCCAGAAAGCACTTTTTTTACTTTTTCTTTTATTTCACTTAGATAATGTCTGGGATCCTAACATAATTTTACATCTGAGAAATGTTGTTGGAGCTTCTCTGAACAAATACCATGTCTGAAGTAAAGAAAGACGGATGAAGAAAAACACCAGTCCTGAATGTCTTCACACATACACAAAAAATGATCTTTTAATGAAAACTGATTTTAAGATTGTTGTGTAACAGAATCTGTTGTGAAATGGAATCTCACTGGCAACACACAGTCATCCGTTAAAATAATGAATCTCATTTCTTTGGAGAAATAAAAAAATAGGTGTTATAGTTTTGTATTATTGAAGTCAATATGACACCCTCATCTCTGGTATAATTCCAGTGAATTTTAGTGTTAAGGAAGAATTTGATTCAGTAATACATTTCTCTGACATGAATAATAATCTCTAAGTAACAAACAGAATACTTAACATTTGTTTTTGTGCTCTCATGACGTGAGTAAAATTCCAATAGAGACACGATTTTATCAGTCAAACTCATTTCAGCAAGGAATAAGACAAATACTTCTATATCTTCTATATCTATATCTATATCCACCTCTGCAGTACCCATTACAAATTTTGTAATGCATATTTTATCCGAAACTAAATTATTGTCCCCAAAAGGTATTGGCACATAAATAAAATATTAGCCATATATTACTTTATTTTAGTATTTTGAGAAAAAAAGTAATTTTCATGAAAGCCATATGGCTTGCAGCAAAGTGAAGAAATCTATCCACAGAGCAGGCATAACAGAAAATATTAGGGCTCTCTGCCAGGCTTTAGGATGCAAAAGTGCGAAGCTACGTTCAGTTGGACAGGTCTTGCCTTCTGCCGATCAGGACTTCGAAGAAAATTGAACAGCCTGCAAAAAATAATCACCCCTCTTCAGTTCAGAAAACTCATCTCTTCAGTTCTTTTTTAAGGAAACCACCTCCTCCATCCAGGCAAATTGTACTTATGCATGCCTGTTTGGGGCAACTACTGGAAAAAACATACACAGAGTCCTTGTTCTCCTAAGTCAGAAGTTTATTTAAATCCACAAGGTGGAACTCGGGTCCCTTGATTCAGGAGGTACCTTTTTTCCAGATTTGTGAATGGTCCTGTTTACTGCACCAGACCTACAGTGTACAAGTCAGTGCTACTGAGGGGGGAAGGAGCTGTGATTCTGGGGTGGGAGAAGTCAGCTAATGATGGGGGCTGGAACTTCATAACCTGGCTTTACTGTCAAAGAAAATGCAACCTTATCCTTTTTTGATAAGGCTGAGTGTAATCTTCAGTCCTTTCACATAATGAGTATCTCATCTGTAAAATGGGTTTTGTGAACTTGTAATGACTTGATTGAAGACTGATTATTCTGCTTGGAATCCTTGGAGCACTCCCATAGCAATGCAAAGTATGCTAATAATGTGATAATTGCTATTTTAAAGTGTGTTTCCCTTTTGGTGCACTCTTTCTGCTTAACTTGGGTTCCTGGGCTTGCACTGGAGAATAATGTGATAGCTGAAGGAAAGAATCCTTGTGGATATGGGCTTTAAGCTGGTGTATGTTGATTAACTTGATTTATGCTGATGGATCTATCTTAAATTATATTAGTGGAGGATTCAACCCCAGTTTTAAGGAGGATATTCTAACAGTTGAGTAGTTCTTGGCAAAGTTCTCAAAAAACTTTAAAAATACATCCCTGCTTAGTTTTCAGCATAATTTTGCTAGCTACTCTGATGCTTTATGGTGTTTATAGCACTAAATAATTGTAATGCCACTCTTTATTTTACTGCTTATGCACCATATGGTATTGATGTGTATTATATTGCATATAACTCAATACAATAAACATAGCATTACAAAACAGACTTGCTGCATTTTTTTATTACAGGTAGGTTACCTGCTGTGATGAAAATAATATAAAAATATAGGGAAATTATTATTCCCTTTCTTCCTACTTTTTATTCAAGAAATAATCCATGGTAAATTAGGTGCAATTTTCATGAAATTTTATACAAACATAGATCTTGGTATAAAACAGTAAATAAGCTCTGCTAGAATTTTATGGGTTTTACACCTGATTTTTAAAATTAGCTTATGTTTATAATGCTTTCCTTAGAGGTTACTTGAAGATCAGTCCTGAGGGTTATTGCACATTCTCAGTTGTTTCTGAAGGCAACAGATGCCAAGAATGTCACTTTGCAGAACTGTACAATTTATTCTTTTTCTTATTTAGCCATATGTAGAATTTTTTGCATTTTAACCAGGACACTCCAATTCCTATCCATCATAGATTGAAATACTTAGCAAAGCTTACTGAGATGAGCTGTCTTCTGCAGATGACTGCAATTACTTACAGAAATGTACTGCATGGCTCTCATTTTGTGGACGCGATTCCAGAATGGGACCTTATATCCAAAAGGGACCATTGAAATAGCATTTTTTAGGCAGTGCATGGGAAGGTTCAGTGGCCCAAGGCCCTCAGCTCATTCTTTCTCATATTTTTGCCTTCCCCCAACATACTGAACAAGGAAGATACAGCTAGAAAATATAAAATGAGGGACTGTCCCTCAAATCCTGCTCTGGAGCTTAGGTGCCTTATTCAGGGCTGCAGGTACGAGCCTATCTCTACTTTTGGTATCCAGAGTCCATATTCTCTCCTGAGGGTAAGTGTCCATCAAGACTGCTTGAAAAAGCTAGGCAAAGATCCTGGTGTCTTTTCAGAGTGTGCCCTATCCCTGTCTGAGGAGAGATTATCAGTGGTGTATCTGCATCCTCCAGCCTGAGGAACCCCAAACCTTCCTCTTTCAGCAAAGTCCCTATCAGTCTGTAATGTGAGCACTGCAGGGAGGGGAAGGAAGATTCCCAAAGCAGTGCTGAATTCCTGTAGTTGAAGAATGCATACAGAGATGGAGCTTGACCGTATCATTAAGTGTTGATGCAGGAGTGTTGGTACTTTTCCTTTTATTACTCTTGAGTCCGGTGACTGTTTAATATAAAATGCATCATCAGTCCTGAAAGTAAAGACAGTCTCATCGTTTCACTCCTACCTAAATGTCCTCATGGGTTTGCAGAGCCAAGCTCCCTCTTGTTGACTTTACCTCCCTCTTTGGCAGATCCTGATCTCCTTTGCAAATCCTCAGCAGGAAAAGAAGAAAGTCTAGCTGAGCCTAGGCTACTCCTCACCAACTATAAAACTCTCCTAGGAGTGGATTTGTGTTGAATTCCCAGTTTCTAGGTCCGAGCTAGATAGTGTCAGTTAGCACTGTGAGACGAGCGGTGAAAGAGGTGTGCAAGCATTTGGGATCTCCAGAGCCAAACAGGGGGCTGCATCCTAATTTTCAGTTTGGGGTATAAAGTTTACCAAGTCCTGTTGGTACCAGAGTTCCTTCTGAATCTGGTCCTAAGTGTTTTCCAGTTTTCACATGTGCCTCTTCCTGATAACTAGGATAAAATAAGGATAGGATATAGAAGATGTGTCATATCTTTATATAAGCATAACGCTCTTTTTCAAATTGTCATTTATTTTGTATAAATGAAAGGCTTTTTATCAGACAGATGTTACAGCAAATTACAACCTGCATGGGGTACAGAAGGGAGTGAAAAGCAATCTGGATCAAATGTACAAGGAACTACTTATATATGCTGTATTTTAGAAGTTTTATTTGAAAGAAAGGCAGCCTGTAGGAAAACTTCAGCCAGACATTTACATCATTAGTCTATCAAAAATTATTTGTGTGTTATTTAATAAGTTAGCAGAACTTGTCATCTCCCAACACTACGTATTGCTTGTATTAGAGCACCAGAGCCTTGGTTCATAATACATTATGCAGATAAATTTGTCCTAGTTAATTTTTCTAATGTAAATAACACTGGCTTTGTCTTAATACTCTTAACTAACAGCAACAAAAGACCAGTGGAGCTACTTCACCTGAATCCTCCTTCTCTTCAGTCTTATGCTAGTATAACTCAACTATCAGAAAGAAATCACATCTATCTACTCTAGCATTAGTGACCTAGTCATGCTTGGTACCATAAAAGCACGTGGTGCAGGTCCTATGGAAGAAGACCCAGACCTAGGCTCCTTACAATCATTACGATTCAGCCTGCTGCAATTGTGACCCCCCTGGAATTTTAAACAGAGACACTGCAGCAGCTCATTGGGACCAAGTGAAGCTGTTCAAGTGCTGATTATTCCAGGAGAGCCTGAGCAAATTAGTTAATAATTAGGTGTGAAATTAATGTACACCTTCTGTTTTCCCTAGTACTTTTCCCATGTTGCTAATTTGCTTCTGCACTACCAAGGGATAAAGTAGATTTAAAGAACATATGTGGGAATGAGCTAAAAATCTCCCCAGGTAAACCTTATTACATTTGCTAGCTTTTTTAGTATTGTATAGAGCTTTGTCTTAACTCTTTAAAATGTCTTACTCCTTAAATCATAAATACTTTTAGTACCTGTTTAAGCAAGACTTAATTTGCTGATGAGAAAGAGGAAATAGTGCTTTGTCTTTGTGTTGTATTATACTATGTAGATCTATAGCATATTATTTCATTATGTCTTATCCTGTATGTTTACATTTCAAATTTATTGTTTGAGGGTGTTTATATAGGTTGTACTAACTGAAAATGGAGTGAGTTGATGTTAGGGCTGCAGTATTGTGTCTAATGTAGCAATGTGTTGTTGGAGGGATTTTATAAGTTTCTGTACATTAAGCAGAAGGTTTTACTCAGAGGGCATGTTTTGTGAATTATTACAATGTGAAATGCATAAATGAAGCTGAGTGGACCTGATGGCCTCCATATGAGCACTTAATTATAAACTGCACCAAAATGCAGCATGAATATTACAGACATTTCAGTGAAATGGTAACTTTCACTGTCACCTGCAATATAGGGTGTGGGAAGATCTCTTGGAAATCTGAGGTGACATGAGATAAAGTTTGAATCTCTGTTCCTCTTAGAAGGTGAGATTAAGGCAAGGACTTCTTGCTCTAACTGGCCATCTCTGGGCCCTTTACTATGTGTAAGGTTATAGCTATGTCCAATCTTTGTCTTAGTGCTCATTCTGTTAACTCAGACTGTGACTTTTGTTTTCTGTAGTCTTACTGCCTTTTTTGACTGCCTCAGGCTACTGGACAGCCATGAAGATATCTGTAGCACAAGGGAAATCACGTAAGTGTGGAAACTTCCATAAGAATAGGTAGAAGCAAGTTTCTTAAAGAAACATCCATTACTGTAGGAGCCACACATGGTACATAAGAAGATAAAAGGTTCTTTCCCTTTTCATAGAAGAGAATAGAAAATTATTTTTTTGTAAGCAGAAGGATGTCCACAGTCCCCTTCCCAGTCTTACCTCTTCTTGAATGTACTTGACCTGGTAGGGAAGCTTAGCAGGTCTTTACAAGATTGCTTTCTTGCTTGTTTTGAGTTTGGTGTTATTCAGGTATCTCATTTCTGTTCCAGTCAAGAGTACCATTTTTGTCAACTAGGTATGTCAAAAGGTGAAATGACTTTTGACAAAGACTGCTAGAGTGTGAAGTAGCTCATTTATAATGGAGATAATTTTTCAAACTGTTCATATTGCATATGCTAAAAAAATAATCTGAATGAAATCAAGGTAACCCATTTTGTTCAGATTAGCCTTCCTGACAGCATGTTAACACAGGGATTTTTGTGGCCCCCAAGCCTGTTTATTTTAGTGATATACCAAAAGGAAGCACTTTCCTTTCTTTGGATGCTATTTACCATCAAAAGATCTAGGAATAATCTGAAAGGTAAATAGTTAGGCTACTTGTAAACCATGGTAGGAATATATACTACCATTTAGGTATACAAAGGGTAGTATTTGCAATTAAATCCAAAGAACAGTTTACATAAAGACTTTTAAAAGGCTGATTCATCAAAAATCAGTTACAAAAATGCATTAGGATTAAATAGAATCTAAATGTTATGGCTGGACTTAAATGGCTTGATTATACTTTTAAATGTCTGGCCCTGTGTTTCCACAGTCCTAATAAACTGAATTTCTATTTCTTCCAAAAAATTGTTTCTGCTGTTTGTCCCATTTGAATAAATATTTGTGCTTGGACTGGCTGGCAGGGGGAGGGAGGCAAAACCCTTCCACTGAAGTCACTGCTGGTGAAAACCCTGAGCAGCACCTGCCACATGGAACATGGCACACGCCTGGGTGAGGGACTGTCCCCTCAGCAGTACTTACAGAGTTGGTCTGTGACTGCTGAGGCTTGCCACCTCCCAGGAAGACAAATTTCAAGGCTCTCTCTGTGCAGTCTTAGGTTAAAATATTGTTATGGATGTCACCGGTTTTCTTGTGTGGATGTTCTGTTTCTTCCCATCTCTTCTCATAATGCCTTTGTAAGGCCACCCATTCTGCTTCATTCATGCAGGTGGAATCTTCTGAGTAAAATAGGACCATTTATTTCATGCCCATGTTTAATCATCTTTTCTGATTATGGATCCTTCACTTTAACCAGAAAGTTTTTTCCGAGCAAAAACCTTCTCCTCTTTGTTAACGTATCAATAAATACAGGTACTATGGCTGTGTAGAATAGCTCTTCATAATTATAATTATTTATAATTAGTTTTTATATTATATTAGTATTTATAATAGTTACAATAATTGTAACTATTTTCTGGTTTCATCAAATTAACAAAATTTGCCTTCATTAATAACTCAGGTGACTTTTTGCTTTTCACTTTCTGTTTGATTTATTTGCTTAGTTTAGGAATGGAAACTATTCCTCTGTTTAGCTTTGTCTCTCATCTAATGTAATAGGGAGGTAGATAAATACATCTGGGAAAAAGAAATTTAACTTAAACCTCTGTATCCCACTGAAGAGAAAGAATAAATTTTACTGAACTAACTGGAATGCTTGTAATCTGCGGTTGCTCTGTGCCTTCAATAGTACAATATGTTTGAGGGCCTATGGCATGTCATATGTGATTTTTCAGTGGCAGAATCAGCTGCAGGCTTGTGTCTCCACCTTTGTGAGGCACAAGCCCCATGACAGGGAACGACGTTAAAATCCCTGAAACTGAATAGGAGGACAGAATGTGTGACATGCTCCAAATTTTCATTTCCACCACTTGAAGTCAGTGGCATGTGTTGGGGGCAAACAGAGTGGCTAGTCTGAGGTGGGACCCTTCTGGGTGGTTGGTTGTGCACTGCTGAGTGTGTGTCACCCAAGATAGTGACAAAAGGAGGAAGGGGACTGTCCTTTTGGCTGCCCACCGGGTGCAAACCACTTGCCTCCACGTCACTTCTCATTCTCCATGTTCTGATTCAGTATTACATCTGATTACATCAGACTGAGGAATACATCTCTTTGACACCTAGCAGTTACTTCTTTCAGTACTTGGATAAGAAAAAGAACCAAATGTCATTATCTACTGAAAAAGATCAAATGTGAGAATGTGTATTTCTTCCCCCTTGTTTATTATGTCAGATACATTTCCCAGTCTTTCCAGTCTCTATGTAGTTAAGAGATGCTTTGGGTTCCTAACAGCCTTGAAGTTCACAGTATTATAGTATATGCTACTATAGTAGCAGAATACAAGACACTGCATTTTTTTATGTTTGTGATTTGCTTTTTTCTTTTTTTTTCTTATAATTGGCCTACTTCCTTCCTCTTTTTCTCCTCTGCTTTTTTGCTTTCAATTTTCCTTGAATTTGTAATGGAAATAGGAAAGTGGGAGAGATTCATAGGTACTTGGAGGATCTTAAATCCCTGCAACTCTTATCAAAGCTCTGTGGAAGGGCTGCCAGCTGCATTTTTAATTCCCCTCTGCTGTGCCAGGCTCTTCTTCCTCCCTCTTCCTTGAACCAGCTTCCTACAATCCCTCTTCCCTTTCCCTTCCCTATCAGTTTGGAGTAGATTCCCAGCATGTATCATTACCTTAGACATGCCTCAGGGAAGAAAGTCCCGAAGTTGCTATTCTTTACAAGGTCTGCCTGGCCTCCTTCCTATTTTTTTTTTTTTCCCTTGTTAGGTATAGAAAGGTCAGGATCTTGTCCTCTGAGCTTTCCCGAAATTTGGGTGCTAGCCATAAGTTCATTTCACTATGAGAGAATGTCAAAGTCTATTTAAGTCAATGGAAAGACTCCCCATGATTTTGGAGAGGTTTGGATAATGGCCGTGAGACCACAGGACAGGCTGTGTTGGTCAGACTTTCAGTGATGATAATATTAAGAATTTTCACTCCCTTTTCACCAAAAAAAAAACCTTTTTTTTTTTTTTTTCCCATAAAGGCAGTGGCCAACTGATTCATACAATCCATCTGCACTTTTACAATGATGCCTCATGTACCAAATATTCCCAGGCTATGCAGCTTCCTTTATTTTTCATCAAGAAAACCAGAAAACACTCATTCTCACTATTTTACTGATATCTAGCCAATTTTTTCCAGCATTACTTTATCCATATCATATTGAGTTTAACATTTTTAAAAAAATATCCATGACTGGTTACATTACCCCTCAGTCAACCCTTTGCTAAATTTGATATATTTAGCACTTTTAGTTGTAGCTTATAATTAGTCTCAGCCTTCCAACCATTTCTGCTACTCTTCACTGAACCTCTTCTTCATTTAGTAATGAGTTTCTGCTTATTGAAATTAATTTTAAAACTCTCAACCTATTAGCAAAGTTGTCTCATTCAGACTTCAACATTTGACTCATAAATTGGTGCAACAAGGTGGACATCTTACATTAATGGTTTTAATTAACTATTGAAGAAATTACTTTGCAAAGCTTGGAGCTCCTAACTGCATACCCAGGTATTCATGAGTTCTTGACTTAACTTTCACAAGAAGATCTTTCCTCTGTAAAAGATTTTTACGAGTTAATTCTGACCTCAAGATGCAATTTTGCAATTTTTCCAGCCTTTAAGACTAAATCAGAATATCCTCTGGGGTCTTTTATTTCTTCCTAATAACTAGAATCTCATATGGTTTTAAATCCCTCTGTGTCATGTGCTGGATCTGTGCTTTAAAGTTATGTCAAATGAAGACAGTACAAAATCTATGCAAGTTGATCCCCAAATTATGTTTTGTTTGTTGATATTTATAATCCTTTCTTCTCCTTATGATTTCTCAACTGTGGAATTTTTATTCTTCTGTATCTCTGCCAATTTATATCACAGAATCACAGAATCATCTAGGTTGGAAAAGACCTTGAAGATCATCCAGTCCAACAATTAACCTAACACTGACAGTTCCCAACTACACCATATCCCTAAGCGCTACGTTGACTCTACTCTTAAACACCTCCAGGGATGGGGACTCCACCACCTCCCTGGGCAGCCCGTTCCAATGCCTAACAACCTGTTCTGTAAAGAAATGCTTCCTAATATCTAGTCTAAACCTTCCCTGGCACAACTTGAGGCCATTCCCTCTTGTCCTATCGCTTGTTACTTGGTTAGAGACTCATCCCCAGCTCTCTGCAACCTCCTTTCAGGTAGTTGTAGAGGGCGATGAGGTCTCCCCTCAGCCTCCTCTTCTCCAGACTAAACAACCCCAGTTCCCTCAGCCGCTCCTCATAAGACCTGTGCTCCAGACCCTTCACCAGCTTTGTTGCCCTTCTCTGGACACACTCGAGTAATTCAATGTCCTTTTTGTAGTGAGGGGCTCAAAACTGAACACAGTCATCGAGGTGCGGCCTCACCAGTGCCGAGTACAGGGGTAAGATCACTTCCCTGTCCCTGCTGGCCACACTATTTCTGATGCAAGCCAGGATACCATTGGCCTTCTTGGCCACCTGGGCACACTGCTGGCTCATGTTCAGCCAGCTGTCAATCAACACTACAATATGTTCAAAGTAATTTAGTTTAGAAAAAAAATCAGCCTGATCCTTCATCAAGGAGAAAAGGTGTGACTGCAACAATGATCATTTTGCTATTTTAGCAGCCAGAAGTCACGCAGTCAAAGAATGGTGATGTGTGACAGATAAGCCATTTGTTCAGTGCTGACTTTGAATTGGAGACAGGACAGAAGACACAATCATTCATGTCAAAACCAAATCCTCAAATAATTTATTAAATCTGATTTAGAGTCCAAGAGAATTGTGAAGAGGGTGAGACAAAGGAGATAATCAAACATTTTGGAGAGATATCTGATGTTACCTCATTCAAGCAAACCAATGGTGAATTGTACCATCTGCTTCTCAGTTTCAGGCTTGGATGGGATTCCTGCAGGTCTTGCATTTAACACCCCACCCCAACACCCCCACCCCCCCCACCCCCCCAAAAAAAAATCCTCTCTGTCTTTAAGACATGCTCAGACCTATATCATTGGAAGTTGAGAAATGACACTGAACAACCTTTGCCATTGTTGCCTTACACTAAGTGAGAAAGCAACACTGGCACCTAATAGAAAGGAGAACACTTGGCCCACTCTTTCCATCTAGGTTTGTCTGGGGATGAGTTTGGTTTCCTCTCTTATTCTTATGAGGAGAAGCTGCTAACGTGATGCTCTCTGCAGGATGCTGTGAGTTAATAACAAGATGGTGTGGACATTTTATTAATCAAAAATGCATGTACAAGTGTTGGCAAAAACCTCAGTGTAGCTTGGATTATTGAATAATAGAACAGCCTAAGCTGGAAGAGACCTCGAAAGTTCATCCGGTCCAGATGTTCATGTGGGAAAGGCCTAGGTGAAATTATCTAGCACCCTGTCCAGTTGCATCTTGAAAACCTTCAGTGATGAAGACTCCACCACATCCCTGGGGAGACTGTTTCAGTAACTGATTGTTCTCACTGTGAAAATATTCATTCTTACATGAAGATGAAACCTCTCCTAGTGCAAATTGTAACTGTTGCCCCTTGTCCTCTATATGTGGCTCCTTGTGAAGAGTGTGCCTCTGTCCTCTTTGTAGCTGCCCTTTAAGTACTGGAAAACTGTGATGAAGCCTCCCCTGAGCCTTCTCTTCTCTGGGGAGAAAAGACGTAACTCCTTCAGTCTTTCATTATAGGACAGGTTCTCCAGCCCTTGGATCATCTTCATGGCATGCCTTTGGACCCTCTCCAGTCTGTGTGTGTCTTTTTTGAATTGTGGAGACCAAAACTGGACACAGTACTTAAGCTGTGGCCTGGCAATTGCTGAGTAGAGTAGGATGATCACATCTATAGCTCTCCTAGTAATGCACTTGCAGATGCAGCTCAGGATCTGATTTGCTTTTGTTATTGCAGCAATGCGCTGCTGACTCATGTCCAGATTGTTGTCCACCAGGACCCCCAGGTCCCTTTCAGCAAGGCTGCTCCCCAGCCACACAGATCCTAGCCTATACTGGGGTCTTTGGTCATGTCCTAGGTGCAGGACCTTGCACTTGTCTTTGTTAAACTTCATACAGTTCTTGCTTGTCCACTCTTCCAGCCTGTCCAGGTCTGTCTGTAAGGATGGCTCGCCGTTCTGACGTGTCCACCTCACCACCCAGTTTAGTGTCATCAGCAAACTTGGTGAGGGTGTTTGAACAGCGTGAGGCCCGGTATTGATCCCTGGGGGACCACACTTGTGACAAGCTGCTAGCCTGAGTAAAAAGCATTGATCGCCTTGATCATCAGGTTATCAGGGTAAGAACAGATTCCCTAAAATCTTTTTCTGTCACCCTACCTTATTACCAGTTTAAAAATTTTTAGCAATTGACATCTCTGATTTTTCATTGATATATCTTTTTTGCTGTGTTCCCAGGCTTTCTGTGATAGTTTCATAAGAATGGCGGGTAGAACATGAAGTGCTAGATCTTGCCTTATGAGGGTGGAGGAAAGTTCCTTCTTTCTTTCCCTCATCAGCAATTTGCCCTCCTTAATTTAGGACAACCTCATTTATGAAATTTGTTTGAGAGTAAGGAGCCTACTTAGTCTGTCATTATTTTAGTGAGGAGTTTTACTTGTTTAACCTGCTCATCAAGATTCCTGCTAGATATCTTTTCAGTAGTAGCCTTGGTTTGGGTATAGCTCTGAGAGACAACAGTTGGAGAAAAGGTCCCTATTAAATATAAGGCTTTAAAACTGGGAAGCTGAATTACCATCTTCCTTGGAGTCCAAGTGTTCTGACACTATGTGTGTAGTGTCCTGCAACAGTTTTTATAAGGGAGAAAAGGAGACAACACTGAAACATGCAAGAAAGATGATAAAAAATTGTTTCAAGGCTATGAAAGCCAGGAGATATTCAAAAGCTAAACAACCTGAATGATCAGACCAGGTGGTTTCCCCATAGGCAGAAGGTGAAGGGATATGCAGGAATTTTTTGTCTGTGTCTTGTTTAAAACCATCTTCTTGAAAAATGATCAGATTACATGGGGGGAAAAAATGGAGTGATGGAGATGTGAACTGAATGGAAAATGAAAATTTATTGTCTGGAGTTAAAAATAAATACTTTTTGCAGAGATGTTTGTTCTCAGTGCTCCAGAGGTTGGTGTTCACAGAAGTCACTATTGATTTTAAATAAAATGCTATAAACCAGCACCTTTTGCAGTTTTGTCTCTTTTGTTTCAAAAGTTGTTGAGTAAATGCACCTTTGGATACCACACCATTGGATTTGATTCAGTGATTATTCCAGGCATTGAATTTAACCTCTTGGCTCATAAACTATCTTTTATCAAATTCCTGTTGTAATTTAAGCCAAATAAAGGCTGTACTTTAATGAATGCAATGGTGAATATTGGTGAAGCACATCGTCATTTGTGTTGGCTAACAGCACAGCTGCAGATAGCCTTCAGAAATGTATTTAAGAGTTACTCTCCTTTTACTATATTGAAACTCAAATAAATCTTCCTAACTACAAAGTATTAGGATGCTGCCTACCTTTATTGCTAGAAGGAGACCCAGGGAAGTAGGGATGATATATCTTGGCTTTTTAACACTTTCCATTATTAACATTTTCACAACTTTTTCTATGAGACTTTTTTTTTTTCATATTATTTGCACAAGGATTTTGAGGAGGAGTACTTACAGTTAATGAAATATTTTTCCTCTGTCCTCTTAAATTCTGGAGAGCTTCTGCTGAGACCTAAATGCCTGATATTGCCATTTTCCTTTTCACACATGCACCACAAGAAGAAACTATGATATTCACAAACCATGAAGCTTTGTGGCTGGGCTGATTCAGAAGCCAAATCAGAAAACAGTTTTTCTTTCTAATGTAATCCATCTGTGATGCCAAAATACACTGTTAAAACAGTGGAATGAGATCTATCTCCAAATCTCCTGCGGAACCCCCCAAAATCCATGTATGTCCCTGCAGTATGATATAGAGAGGGAGGGGAGAAGAAAATCTGAGTTCCTGGTAACTATTCCCCAGGCCTGTATATGGGCAGATCAGATAATTACAATCCCCATTTCATCGTATGAAATTATATGGGTATGGAGAAGGGAAGGAATAGAAGTAAGTTATGGCAAAATCATTTTGGGCAGTGATGCATAACGTAGAAATGTCTCAAAACTTAGCAGCTAAGTATGTCTGTTACATATAATTCCTTTTCCCTATTGCTAGGAGCCTCAGTCATTCATCAGGGCTGTGTTGCCCCAGGTGCTGTTTAAACACAGACTAGAAAGACAGTCCCTACCACACTTCACAATCACAGCATAAAAATAACAGGAGTAAGTAAGAAGCCATGTGTAAAAAGTATTTTCTGAGTTGAAATTTAGAAATATCAAGTGAACTTTTCCTGCAAAACCAGCTTTCAGACACCTCAGTAGTCATTCATGTATATTAGGATTGGGCATATACCCCAAACACAGGTTTAACACGCAAAGCAATTCTAAAGGTAGTATTTCCTAACTCCTTTGTGTTTAACATTTCAAACCATAACTCGGGTTTCTTTAACACAGACAGTTAAAAGTATGCAAATAAATGTTTATGGAGAATTCCAATAATAAATGAAAATAAAGGCATTGCTTTGATAATGAATTCAAATGAATTATGGTCACTGCTTGTTTTCTGGAAAAAAGCTTCCCTCAGCTATATTCCCAGATTTCAGCAGCTTCAGTGGGGTTTTATTATAGCCCAAGCCTTAAATTCCACTATCAAGCAATGGACAAAAGATCTCAGGAAAGAACTGGAATTTAATGAATGGGATTCCTGAAGACACCAACTTTAAAATGTTGAGTGATTAACCAAATGTTGTATCCACTCTGAAGACTTCAAATCCATCTAGTAGCATAGAAGGAAATGCAATACAATTTATTTTACATGGAAGTTGGACCAATTTCTATCACTAGAGTAGTCTCCAAAACACTGATCCCTGGGAAAACTGTGGAGCAGGTCCTCTTGAAAGGCATTTCTGGGCACGTGGAGGAGAAGGAAGTGATTGGCAACAGCCAGCATGGATTTTCCAGGGAATAATCATGCCTGACCAACCTGATTGAATTCTATGTTGAAATGACTAGTTTTGTGGACCAGAGAGAGTGGTAGATGTCAATCACCTTGACTTTAGCAAGGCTTCCGACAGTGCCTCCTACAATATTCTTGTAACTAAGTTGGGACATTACAGTGTGGATGGGTGGACAACTAGTTGGTTAAAAAGCAGTTGGATGGTTGGGCTCAAAGGACAGTGATTAATGGATCATGTTTACCTGGAGGCTGGTGGCAGTGGAGTACCACAGGGGTCTGCCTTGGGACCCATTCTGTTTAATGTCACCAGAGCAGCCCGGTCTGACCTCAGTGCTGAGCCTGCTGTGGCAGGGCTGGACCAGTGACCTCCCGAGGATTTTTATGGTATATCCTTTGTACAACTGTCAATGTCTGCATTCTGGGAAGGATGTGTTTAGAAATTATGCTAAGTTTTTGCTTTTGAAAGCCTGTTCTTATCATGTAAGTAACTCTTAAACTACTCACAGGAGGCACCAGGCATCACTGAGATCTATTAAGGCTGAACAAGATGCTACTTACACCTGAAAATTTAATCTACTGTGGCCTCTAAACAGTTCTTAGAAATGAGGTTTGATTTTTTAATGTAAGAAAAAAAAGAAAACAAAATCAAAGTGAAGTAGGAATAATTTACTTACTAATAAAAAAAACTGCTAAGTGGCAACTCATTAAAAATTGCATTTATTTGCCAGAATGAGCGCTGAGTCAGAAGAAGTCATTGTGAAACCAGCTGAACACAAAAAGCTAAATTCAGCACTCAGACGCATTCACACAGCTATCATTGACTGGGAACAGGATTGGCTCAGAGCATGGAAATGAATAAGCCTTTGCCAGGCAAAGAAAAACTGAGCCAAATTTCAGAAACCACATCACAGGAACATTTCCCCACTGTGCCTGTGGTTGTGGTCTGGTGTTCTGCTAAGTGAGGGAGATGAGAGAAGCATGAAATCAGCCAGACAGATGTGTCTGCAGGCACCAAGCAGCAAGAAAGTTGCAGCATAGTGGCAAGGTACCTCACTGACTGTAGCTCTTTCTTCAAAAGCTGAAACTGCACTGAAAAAAAAAAAAAAAAAAAGTTTATTAATTCTTTACAGTCATTTAAAGAATGATGGGTGGGCGTGCTTTGTAAAAGTGTTACCCTGCTTGTTGAACCATAGATGTACTCCTCCTGAACAGGCATTTTGCTTCACTGCATTGTTTTTTCCTCCCCGCATGTGTGACAATAGATAAGTTGTGTTATGGGTAGAGTCATTCTACAGAACTGGTTTTGCTATGTTACTGAAGGATGCTTTAAATGGCTTTATTAACTGCAAGAAAAAGGAAACTAATTTTACATGAAAATATCATTTACTGTGTGGTGAATTAGCAGTTATTTAACATATTTTGAGGATAGGGTTAGTGTTATTATTGTCACCATATGAACTGAACCTGGCTGTACAAAGTAGTGTTGTGGCTAGGGAAATCCAACAAAGCCTAAATTTGACTAGACCTTCGGGACAAAACAGTAAATCTAAGCCCATTATTTAGCTAGTGAATATCTGTTTAAGATTTTGGGGGGACAGTGGAGGAGAATCTTGAGAGAAATTCTTATTCTTAGAAATTGCTAAAAGATTACTAGACAAGATGGAGTTCGTTTCATTCATATTCCTACAATTTTTTCTAGGCTGCAAAATCTTTTTCAGTTATTTTCAGTGGGACCAGACAGTAATAAAAGCTTCCACTCGGTGCTCCTGAGCAGACCTGCAGATGGCACTTAGCAAGTCTAATGGGGCTGGGGAGATGGTGCTGCAGTCATAGCTGAGCTTCACTTCAGTACAGTCGACAGCTCTGAGCGCAGCGGCTTCCTTTCCTTGCTATTTTTTTTCTGTGGAGAAAAACCCAAAGAGTCAGCAATGTGAGTCTGTCTTAAGCTGCTAAACTTTATTATTTACCCAAAGGATAAAGAAGGTTATTCCCAGAAATTAAGCCATTCACAATCTAAATCCTGACTGTGTGCTCTAGATGCAAGGTTCCTGCAATGGAAAGCTGGTCCCAGGAACCCAGGACAGGATCTCTGCCTACCCAGCAGGGCTGGAGGGTTTGTCCCTTGGTAATGATGAGCTCTGCCTAACGACATGCACAGTACAGCAAACATCATACAGTCATCTATACTGATGTCAATGCCTGTGGCCGCTGATCTGGGTGCAAACAGTAGTCATTAGACTAGTGCTGATTATGCACATACTGAGTAGGAGATTACCAGCGAAAGCAACAGCAGATGCTCTATCTAGAGGTATAATGATGTGATGGTGGCAGAAATGCTCAGGAAGAAGTAGGTGTTTCCATTGCTTTAGGCTTTTCCTTCAGCAAGGCACCATACTGCCCTATAGTCCTAGTCACACACTATGCAAGTGTACTACAAACATTCTAATTTTTCCATTATGTGTATCAGAAATAATGTTTACACCATTAATGTATAACAGTATAACCTTCCCTGCCATGAAACATTCAGCTTGCGCCTGACTGGTATGAAGAAGAGAAAACCATGATCCATTGAAGAAAACAAGGAGGCAGCTGTACAGGATGCAGTGTGAACCTCTGCCAGATCAGACAGACTGAGCATGAGAGCTGCCTATAAAGCTCCCACTTTTCTCACCAAGGACAGTGTTTGGCCAGTGCTGCACACTGCAGCATGTTAAACACTGGCTGTACACTTTGCTATGTGTGCTGTGTCTGTGCAGTCGATTTAGTAAGAAGTCACAGCATCCTATCCTCTGTCTGCTGAGGATGCTTTTCTGTCCCATAGTACAACTTCCAATGTAATTATATAAAAAAATGAGAAGCAGAAAAATTTGATGAGGCTGCGTGTTCGCTTTTAGAAACCACTAGCGAATTACAGATATGTTATGTATAATAGAATGAAACATGAGAAAATACTTTTGCTAATTAAAAAAAGCTATACAGATATTGTACAGGTTGGTCTTCTCCAACACAGCTTCTTCATGGTCTTTTCTACATTTTTGCATGTTGCTTCTAGCTAAAATTTCCTCTTAATTCTGAGGTTTTGGCATTGTTCAGTTCAATTGTAACCCTTAGGGAACAGCCAGCCCTCACTGCACCCTGAGAATGTCTTTGGAGGGCAGGGAGAACAAAAAATGAATTATAGCTACACAGTGATTTCTCAATACATTTTAATGGCCAGACTGGATACAAAGAAAGCACAATCTATGGCCTGAGTGACAGGACAGTGGTGGTTGCATTGAGAACAGAGGAAAGGCAGGGAGACTGAGCTTGTGCTTGAACTGCAAGGTCATTTCTGCCACGTGGATTTTGCAGTGGTTGCTGGAGGAACCTAGGGGCTTGAAATAAAACACCAGCTGAAACTGGTTATTTAAAGTGATAGTGGTGGCTTCTTTAATGGCAACAAGCCACACTGTGGTTCTTTTCATTCTGATCATCCTATAAGTGACTTGACTAACTTCAGCAAGGCCAAGTATGGGAGAAGGTTCCACTAGCAGGAGAAAGGGGATGGTCCTTCAGAGCTCCCTCTGAGTGCTCCTTCAGAGTGACATAGTGTGAGGACATTAAAATGCTAAGACCACGGTTTTCCAAAAAGATGGTTGATTTTTGGGTGCTTAAGTATTTTTCAGGAAACTTCAGTGGAGCCTGCTTTTTAGAAAGCGCTGCATAACCATGCCCTGCAGCTCCCTGCATGTCTCCTTTGCACACATTGCCACCACCTACTGCTGAAAATCTCAGGCTACCTAGTTGCATCAGTTCTAGGTGATGAGAGAAGCCTCCCAAAACTAATTAAAACAGCCATTGCAGCATCACAAGAAAAAAACATGCTTTGTGAATAAAACACTCCAACTTCTCTTTGTACATCCTTCCTCTCCAACTAATGCATCTGTTCTGTGAGTGTGCCAGTATATCCTGTGGTGCTTGTCCATAACAGCAGGAAATTGAAAGCTGAAATTTCTATTTAAGGAAGCTGAATAAAGAGTTTGCATTCTTCCAGTTTAACTATTTTTGAAAATAAAGCCACAGTTTAAAGATACCAGAAAGCACAGTAAAACCTGAAGCCTTTTGCAGACTCAGAACAGATGCTTTTGCCTGGAGTAGGAGGGCAGAAAGAGGGAGGAAGACCAACATGAAAGACCAGGAGAAAAGGAGGAAGAGTTTTGGGGGAGCTACAAAGAAAGAGGTAAGTTGAAGACAAGGCCACAATGAAATTAAACTTGTCATTATAAATAAATAAATAATGGCATAATTTTCCTGGTAGTGCACAGCTGCGAGCCTGGTGATGGAGTAAACTCATTGCTTAGTGCCATTTGCACTTGCTGATGGAAACTGTGTCTTGCTGGATGTAAAGCATTCCTGAATACGTTAATGCTATAAACTGTTCATAGATTAGCATATGCTGTCACAGAAACACTTGAATTAGAGAAGGAAATGACCTGTCATACCAACTTTACAAGGGTCTTTAATGGCCTCTTGCAGATCAACTGCATGAAAGTAAGTGACTGACCCAGCAGTGATCTGAGAACATCGCAAAATCTTATCTGCAAGCATAGATCCTGTTTGTGCCTGCAGACAGCATACTCAATTTACAGCCAAAGCTGAAAGCCCTTTGAAAGTCGGCCCTTAAGGTCATATCCTCTGTCCTCATGTCTGTTAAGGATTTTTCCCCTACAAGATATTCCAGGAGGTTTTTCTAGTGCATGCTTGTCTTGTGTTTTCTTTTTGATGTGGCAGAAACAACAACCTTTGGGAGAGACAAGATAATCAGATTTACATTTTGTTTAGCCAGACTCACTGTTCCTATCTTGAAAATAACTCCCAATATAGTTTTATATTCCATTATCATAGTATCTGATCATCTTCCATGCTAAAGAATAGCAACAAAGAAGTTCCTAAAGGAATTCAGAAGAGTCCCTGGCATTTTCTTTGGCATTTTTCTCTTTCAGTGTAGGTCTTTGCTTGGGCTGTGTGATTTTTAACTTTTGAGATTCTAATAATTTGGTTTACTGATTTTTTCTTCAGATTCCTGCAATTCAGGTTGGAGTTGGGGGGATTAATATTTCTCGGTACAAAGCACGGTGGTTCTTAGATGGAGCAGAGTCTCTTCTGTTTAAGGTTTGGCTGTGTTTCCTAAAGAAAGTCTGATAATAATCTCTTCTGATTCTTTTTTCTTTTACCATAGCTGGATCCCTTCTGTGAGAAATGCTTTCTCCCCATGCTCTCACAGGCTTTGTCCTGTGCTTTTCAGCTTGGCGATGCTGTAAAACAGCTTTCTCCATAGTGGATATTTTACCCTTTAAATGTTTGCATACACTTAGCACCTCTCTTCAAAAGTGTCACATGGCCACTATTGAGCTTTTTCAGTTTAATATTCGGCCATGACTTTCTCAACCTTCAGGATTCTTTAATTTACCTGTTTTAACACTGTAAACTCACTGATTTGCATCCTTCTTGTATTACTATGAAGTATCTTTAAAAATGTAAATGAAGTACATTTGGAACTGTAAATCTCAAACCTGATAAAGGCAGAACCCTTAATTTAAAATATTTACATTAAAGAAAACTGCTAAATGGAAGTGGAGTATAAACCATCTAGTTTATAAAATACTGAAGTCAGTTCCTTTAGATTATTCTAGGGGTCTAAGAGTAACAAACAAGGCAAAATTGCACGGAGCATGGGGAATAAGCAAGAGGAGTTAGAGATGTGTGCACATCCACAAGGTTATGGTGTTATAGGTATCACTGAGATGTGGTGGGATGGCTCCTATGACTGCAGCGTAGGTATATATGGGTATAGGCTCTTAAGGAAAGATAGACAGGGAAGAAGAGGAGGGGGTGTTGTCCTTTATGTTAATGACCAGCTGGAATCCATGGAGCTTGGCCTGGGGATGAATGAGGAACAAACTGAGAGCTTATGGGCCAAGGTTAAAGGAAAGGTAGGGGAAGGTGATATCATAGTGGGGGTCTGCTACAGGCCACCTGATCAGGATGACCAAGTAGATGAGGCCCTCTACAGACAGATAGGAGAGGCTTCACATTCACAAGCCCTGGTCCCTATGGGAGACTTCAATCACCTGGATATCTGTTGGAAGGACGGCACAGCAGGGCACCAGCAATCCAGGAGGTTCCTGGAATGCATTGACGACAACTTCCTTCTCCAGGTGGTAGAGGAGCCGATGAGAAGGGGTGCCATGCTGGACCCTGTTCTCACCAACAAGGAGGGACTGGTGGATAATGTGAAGCTGAAGGGAAGCCTTGGCTGCAGCGACCATGAAATGTTAGAATTCATGATCCTCAGGGCATCAAGGAGAGTATGCAGTAAGCTCACCACCCTGGACTTCAAGAGAGAAGACTTTGACCTTTTCAGGGATCTGCTTAGTGAAGTACCATGGGATGATGCCCTGAAGGGGAGAGGGGCCCAAGAATGCTGGTCCATATTCAAGGACCACCTCCTCCAAGCCCAGGAACAATGCATTCCAAAAAAGAGGAAGGCAGGTAAGAATGCTAGGAGACCTGCATGGATGGACAAGAAGCTCCTGGACAAGCTTAGAGATAAAAAGAAAATTTACAGAAAGTGGAAGGATGGACAGGTAGATTGGGAAGAATATAAAGAAGTTGTCCGAGTAGCTAGGGATCAGGTTAGGAAAGCAAAAGCCCACATAGAATTAAATCTAGCCCGGGACATCAGGGGGAATAAGAAAAACTTTTTTAGGCATGTAAATGATAAAACGAAGGCTAGGGAAGGTGTGGGTCCTCTCCGGAAGGGAACAGGAGAACTGGTCATGGAGGATATGGAGAAGGCTGAAGTTCTCAATGAGTTCTTTGCCTCAGTCTTTACCAGCAAGGGCTTCAGCCACACTGCCCAAGATGTAGAAGTTGAAGGTGCGGAGGACTGGGAGAAGGATAATCTGCCACTGTCAGTGAAGATCAGGTTCGAGAACTTCTAAAGAACCTGAAGGTGTACAAGTCTATGGGGCCTGATGAGATCCATCCACGGATCCTGAAGGAACTGGCAGATGAAGTTGCTAGGCCGCTCTCCATCATATTTGAGAGGTCATGGCAGTCTGGTGAAGTGTCCACTGACTGGAAAAGGGGAAACATCGCCCCCATTTTTAAAAAGGGAAAAAAGGAAGATTCGGGCAACTACAGGCCAGTCAGTCTTACCTCCTTGCCTGGCAAGATCATGGAGCAGATCCTCCTGAAGGCTCTGCTAGGGCACATGGATAATATGGAGGTGACTGGTGGCAATCAACATGGCTTCACCAAGGGAAAATCACAGAATCACAGAATCATTCAGGTTGGAAAAGACCCTTGGGATCATCGAGTCCAACCATCAGCCCTACTCTACAAAGTTCTCCCCTACACCATATCCCCCAACATCTCATCTAAACGACCCTTAAACACATCCAGGGATGGTGACTCCACCACCTCCCTGGGCAGCCTATTCCACTGTCTGACCACTCTTTCTGTGAAAAATTTTTTCCTAATCTCCAGTCTGAACCTCCTCTGTTGCAGTTTAAAGCCATTCCCTCTTGTTCTATCACTAATTACCTGTGAGAAGAGACCAGCACCAACCTCTCTACAATGTCCTTTCAGGTAGTTGTAGAGAGTGATGAGGTCTCCCCTCAGCCTTCTCCTCCTCAAACTAAACAGTCCCAGCATCTTCAATCACTCCTCATAGGATTTATTCTCCAGGCCCTTCACCAGCTTCATTGCCCTCCTCTGCACTCACTCTAGCACCTCGATATCTCTCTCGTATTGAGGTGCCCAAAACTGGACACAATACTCCAGGTGTGGCCTCACCAGTGCAGAGTACAGGGGGACTATCACATGCCTACTTCTGCTGGTCACACTATTTCTAATACAAGCCAGGATGCCGTTGGCTTTCTTGGCCATCTGGGCACACTGCCAGCTCATGTTCAGCTGCTTGTCAATTAGAACCCCCAGATCCTTTTCTTCCAGACAGCACTTCAGCCACACCTCCCCAAGCCTGTAACAATGCATGGGGTTGTTGTGGCCCAAGTGCAGGACCTGGCACTTGGCCTTGTTGAAGCTCATCCCATTAATGTTGGCCCACCGATCCAATCTGTCCAAGTCTCTCTGTAGAGCCTCCCTATCTTCATGCAGGTCGACACTCCTGCTTAACTTGGTGTCATCTGCGCACTTACTGATGATACACTCTATGTCCTTATCAAGATCATCAATAAAGATGTTGAACAGAAATGGTCCCAACACCGAGCCCTGAGGAACACCACTTGTGACTGGCCGCCAGCTGGATTTAGCTCCATTGACCACCACTCTCTGGGACCATCCAGCCAGCCAGTGCTTGACCCAGCAGACCATACGCTCATCCAGGCCATGAGCAGCCAGATTTTCTATGAGAATTCTATGGGGAACTGTGTCGAATGCTTTTCAAAAATCCAGGTAGACAATATCCACAGCTTTTCCCTCGTCCAATAGTCAGGTCATCTTGTCATAGAAGGAGATCAGGTTTGTCAGGCAGGACCTGCCTTTCATAAACCCCTGCTGACTAGGCCTGCTCCCCTGGTTGTCCATTATATGACTTTTAATGGCACTCAAGATGACCTGCTCCATGACCTTCCCTGGTACCAAGGTCACACTGACAGGTCTGTAGTTTCCTGGATCCTCCTTTCTGCCTCTCTTGTAGATGGAGTGAAATGAAATCCTATCTGACAAATTTGGTGGCCTTTTATGATGGAGTGACAGCATTGATAGATAAGGGAAGAGCAACTGATGTCATTTACCTGGACTTGTGCAAGGCCTTTGACACTGTCCCGCATGACATCCTGGTCTCCGAGTTGGAAAGACATGGATTTGATGGATGGACCACTCGGTGGATAAGGAATTGGTTGGAAGGCCGCACTCAAAGGGTTGCGGTCAATGGTTCAATGTCCAAGTGGAGACCGGTGACAAGTGGTGTCCCTCAAGGATCAGTACTGGGACTGGTACTGTTTAATATCTTTGTTGGCAATATGGATAGTGGGATGGAGTGCACCCTCAGCAGGTTTGCTGACGACACTAAGCTGTGTGGTGTGGTTGACATGCTGGAGCAAAGGAAGATGCCATCCAGAGGGACCAGTCTCATGAAGTTTAACAAGGGCAAGTGTAAGGTCCTGCACCTGGGCCGGGGCAATCCCAAGCACAGATACAGGCTGGGCAATGAGTGGATTGAGAGCAGTCCTGGGGAGAAGGACTTGGGCATGTTGGTGGATGATAAGATCGACATGAGCCAACAGTGTGCATTTGCAGCCCAAAAAGCCAACCAGACTCTGGGCTGCATCAAGAGAAGTGTGGTCAGTAGGTCGAGGGAGGTGATTCTGCCCCTCTACTCTGCCCTCGTGAGACCCCACCTGGAATACTGTGCCCAGCTCTGGAGCCCCCAGTACAAGAACTATATAGAACTGTTAGAACGAGTCCAGAGGAGGGCTACCAAGATGATCAGAGGGCTGGAACACCTCTCCTGTGAGGACAGGCTGAGAGAGTTGGGCTTGTTCAGCCTGGAAAAGAGAAGGCTCCGGAAGACCTCATAGTGGCCTTCCAGTACCTGAAGGGCACCTACAAGAAGGCTGGAGAGGCACTTTTTACAAGGGACTGTAATGATAGGATGAGGGGTAATGGGTGGAAGCTGAGGGAGGGGAGGTTTAGACTAAATATAAGGAAGAAATTTTTTACTGTGAGGGTGGTGAGGCACTGGAAGAGGTTGCCCAAGGAGGTTGTGGGTGCTCCATCCCTGGAAATGTTCAGAGCCAGGTTGAACGCGGCTTTGAGCAACCTCATATAGTGGGAGGTGTCCCTGCCATAGCAGGGGGGTTGGAACTAGACAGTCTTTGAGTTCCCTTTCAACCCAAACCATTCTATGATTCTATGAAAATTATATTCTTTAATTGAGTATATATTATATTCTTTAATTTAGAATAAACAGAACAGATTAGTGGCACACTGGTAAATGGATAGATGGCATGTGTGCAATGTAAAATTATATGATTACTTTCCTTGTTTGTGTTTATTTTACACTGGTAAATTAGTTCATGAGAAGTCATCCTTCATTTATAATATTTAACTGATGGGAGAATCTGGCTGAAGTGAACTTTCAAAATCTCCGTAAGTATGAATCACATAACCAGTAGGCAAAAGAAAAGACAAACTGAATTATCTAGGGCGTGGTCAATGTTAAGACATGGATTCATAGATTTCATGTTAAATAGCTTTCTGCTAGACCTGTTTTGGTATATAACTGCTCAACCCTTTCCCCTGACAGACTGCAACAGAAGTGTGCAAGTGCTCAGAGGCTCTTGCAGGAATCACTAGCCTTTGCTTCAGCTCTGTCTACATCTGGGTCATTAATTTCCACATCATCAGTGCTAAGAATCAAAGTACAATTAACAATTAATAAAAGCATTCTGTTTAGTGAACTCAAAGGAATCTCATATAATTGTTTCCAGTCCTACCTGGGCTCTTAGTGATGGAGTATGGGCAAGTGTTAATCTGTTGACTATGTGCTGTGCAGAACTGGGCAATGCAAAACCATCTTGCTTGGTATTTGCAAGTTGTCTTTGGCAATGAAGACTGTAAAGTGCCCTGCAGATGTACTGAATGTTCCAAATTCCTTGGAACAACATTAAGATAACAACAGGATATAATCCATCTGTTAACAAAATCCAGTTTTTATTCTGGAGCAATTAACATTAAAATTCCTTAGTTAAGTGTGGCCTTCTTTTGCTATATTACAATAGATTATTATGACTAACGGTTTTGAAAGTTGGGGGGGGGGGGGGCAGTAAGTGGCAAATTCAGTTGTCTAAAAATGGCATTTAGTGTCATTTCAGATGTCCTCAGGCACAGTGTGTGGTATCCAGATGCTCCAGAACTGTGTAGGCATCCTGTTTGTCCTTTGTTGCATCTGCCAAAAACATGGATGTGTCTCAAATGCCCTAGGGCATCTCAAATGGCACTATATGCCTGTTTTAGTCCACTGAATCAAGCCTCTGTGTTTCTTTCAGGTGAGCTTAAATTGCAGGTGGGTTTAAGATGACCTAATTTAGGGTGAACTTAAAAGCAAGTCTTGGCAGAGAGCTGAGCATCTCCTGTATTTCTATGATATTCCCCCAGTTGTGTGGATATGTCTTGGATATCCTAAGTGCACCAAATGGCACTAGTCACCTGTAAATATAGACAGTTTCACCAACTGCAGTTCATGCAACTAAATTTCATACTTAACATCTACTTAATTCCTGTGTATGAAACAGTACCTGTTATTTAAGTCTAACATGTTAATTCAGTCTAATTGTTTTTCACTAATACACTCATTCCCCCTTAACTATGAGGCACTTCATGCAGAAATGTGGTATCAGAGCTGTGAACATGGAAGTTAACCAAATGAAAATTAAAGACAATCAACTCCTTTGATTTATGTTTTAAATAAAATACAAGAGCTTATGATTTCTTATGGGAGGATCAATTTAGCCTTAGCAGTGTGTTATTTAATGTGCTTTCTAGCAAAGAAAAAATGTGCTGTCATAGAAGTTTTTCCTCCAAGTGACATCTCTATTGGAGTCTGTTATTCTTAGCAATTTTGAATTTTCCCAGGTAAAGTGACAATTCATCATTTTGAAGTGATGTTATCACTCAAATTAGAACCCATAGTTTTTGTTTTCCAGAGAAGCAAAAAAAAAAAAAAAATAGTTAGTTTTCTATATCAAGAAAATACTCCTTCATAGATGACAGGAAAAAGAGTCATAGGTGTTTGGCATATTAGAAGCTGACTGTAGTTATATTTCAAAGAATGAATGCACAAGGTAGAAATGTGATACTTGTCAGGTTCCTAATACAAAAACATATTTCAAAGCTACACAGTTCAACTCACCTTGAAGAACTCTTTACCCAGCTCTAGGAAGAGCTCTGGTTCAATGCGCATCAAAATGAATGGAGTTTCATGGTGGAAACACAGTAGTTGAATCCTCTCAAGGACAAACCTGGGCAAGAGCTTTAGGATGTGTAGTGGAAACAATTTGATAATATTCTAGCAACAAATTAAGAACTAATTTTGTTCCATGTTGTACTTATGTAAATTGGACTGTTACTATGAACCAACAAGTGACTGGTGCTTGAAAATTAGGCACCATACTCCTTCCACTGAGGTCCCTGAGCTGCGTCATGGGTGGACCACAAGAGGTATTCAGTAAGAATAAACCCATGCCCTCCAGCTGCCACCCCAGAAGAAGTAGGGTCAACAGGGAGAGTCAGTGGTGGCTAGAAGGATCAGACGAGGAGATAGGTGTCTCCGAAATGAAATCATAGTGCTTGGGTGTCAAACTGCTTCAGTGCAGCTCCCCCTTACTAAAATTCCTGGTGCCCAGATAGAAATCCTAGCTCCCAGTGATGACAAGTTATCAAAAAGACAAAAAAACTATTCTTTGTGAATTAAGATTATCTTATCCCTCAGTTTTTCCTCACCTTTTTGCTCCTGATTCACTCTCCATCCCAAAGTCTGCCAAGCTTTCTCAGCAGATCAGTCTCTTGTCCTGGAAGTCATCCCACTGAAACTCAGTAGGCGTTCCTGGGCAGAAAGATGCTATTAATTTCACTAAAATAATCTAGAAGATGAAGGGTACTTGTGGAGTAGGTTATGTCTCCACAAGCATCATTGAGACAGCGACATATGCAGCAATTTGACTGCAACATTAAAACCATGCACCCCGCATGCTCAGGCAGGTGAAACTTAGACCGATATTGCCCAGCTTCTGACAATTTTCCAGCTTGTGCAGCTGTTGGGAACATATGGGCCTTAATGTTTTTGTAGTTAGCAATTCTTCCTCTTGCTTTTTCTTACATATGTACAACATCCCATAGCCTGGTCCTACTGAACACCCTGAACATTAAAATAATACATTTGCTTTCAGAACAAGATAGTAATGGATTCAACTCACCTTAACTATTGAATAGCTTCATTGCTTTGGAACAAATCTGAACATATTGCAAGGTCTGTGATCTGCTTCTTTGATACTGGTAAAGATTTTATTTGTGAGTGCATTCAGCTAGGTATGTAGGAGAATCTGAAAGCTCTGAGCTAAGGCACAACTTGCTTCTGTCTGATTATCCTGAACATTTCACAGGTATGGAAACATACTGCATTTTAGCTGGCTACAGTAATTTAGGTGGAAAGATAGATGCTGTAAATTTCAGTGCTAATTAAACAGAATTTTGACAGCAGGAGAAAGTGATATGCCCTGTTCTTCTAAATACAGGTTCAGTCCAATCTGTCTTTTTAATTGGACTGCAACAGATTATTAAATGATTCAAATAAATAATGGAAGTAAACTTCAACTAAAATCCTGCTGAAGGGGAAGCTGCCTTTTATTAAAATGGTTTCATATTACTTTCTTCTGCATCTGACAAATCCACAGCCATCAATATTCTTGCCTCAGTATGAAAGAAATTGTTCAGATTAATAGCTGGCTACTTGGGTCTCAATATGAATTTCTATTAAAAATGTTGATAAAATTGCCATCATGTTTTTAAATGGAAGATCATGAACTGCATTACCCTGCAGCATTATTTAATAATTCAGCAAATTCAAATATATAGCAATCTTGAGAATTTTAGTAATTAAACTCTAAAGTGAAGCACATGCGTAAGCCAGCTTTTTTTCTCATATCCTGATTCAAAGTAGAAAGAAAATTCAACAGTCTTACATTTGGTCAAATTATGCTTTGGAGGGAAGAATACTAAGGAACAGAAATTGAAGGTTAATCCTTCAATAGCCAAGTCATTTTGAGAGGAATTAATATGTCTCTATTTGTGTTTACAACTGGAGGAAAAGTTGGGAGTAAGGCAACCAGCTCCTAGAATCACATAGAGATTCACTGCTAGGAAAATCCCCATCTCCACGAAAATGGAGTTTTACTTACAATTGCTCTCAGAAAGTGAAGATGTTTTCATTTTAAACTATTGGTGCTAAGATATGGGAATAAGAACCTGATGATGATTTGGCAAATCACATTAGTGCATTCACCTGTGCAAAAGCACAGCCTTAGAAGCAATTATTATGTGACCATCTGGAGCACGGGAAGGGCTAATCTACAGGAGAAATTAGATCACGGGATAAGTGGAAGGATTGGTGGACCTTCAGCTTTGGGAGAAGGCATTGAGACCAGTAGGGTCCCTACAGACTTGAATGTCTTTCCTTGTTTAGTTCTCACAATCCCCAAGTGGTTTTCTTGTTTTTCTTTCACCTCCAGATAGAAGTTTATACCTGCTCACCAGATACTAATTATTCTGATTTTTCTAGTTGTGAGTTTTAAGGCAGGCTATCTGTCCCAGATAGAGTAGCTACAGTAGGTGTCACCAAAATTTTATGTTGAAAAAAGTTGAATCTATCATTTAATCCAATGACTTTCATAGCTATATCTTCCTTCCATACATTGCCAGAGGTGGTACATGTAATATATAACCCTGCTTGACAAAAAAGAGAACAGTTTCCAAAAGCTGGGGGGAAAAGGCAACCAAATGAACAAGAGCAAGATCGTTACTGCCATGGCACTCCATATGCACACTCCATGACTTTGCATAAAATTCATAATAGAGCTACACTTTTTACTGATTATATTCAACCACTAAATATTACATTAATGAGATACTTTTAGGAATTATCTTTCAAAGTATTCCCTTACAGCTGAGATAATTCCCGTTTCCTACATTTATCCATTATTTGCTCCACACCGAGCCATGATTCAAAGTCCAAGTTGTTTGGATACTCAATCTGATTTTGAGAACTATGTTAATTCAGGAAAGTTCTTAATATTGAGCAGGGAACACAGCTTATTATGAAACCAAATACAGAGCAAATTAAAAAGACAAACAACCCCCCCCCCCCCCAAAATACCCAAAAAGGCAAACTGTACATCTAAGTCAGTGTGATGATCACAATGAAACAAATACCTCAGTCTGGTTATTTTGAGGACTAATCAGAGTACATTTACAGAAATGTAATCCATATTGAAGCATTAATCATATCACTGTCAGTTTTGTATCATTAATATTTCATACAGACCTACATGCATTTTTCTTCCATGAAAATCTCTCACACTCCTGTAAGATGCACCACTATTAAGTGTGATTCTGTGTTGACGGGTCTTTCCAGCTACTGGAAATTCTAAAATATCACAGCATCTTTTCTAAAGAGATAATAGTTTACTAGAAATTGCCATGGCAAAGTGTGCTTTGAGTAAGTTTGTGCACATTCATCATGCAGTGCATGGCTTTCAATAAGAGGTTTTCATCTTTATGTGATACATTTCTTTTTCAGATTGTTTCATCTTCTTTGATTTGATGTTTAAAAATCACCCATGACTCTGGTAATATCTCTTTATACTGTTCACTTCATGGAGATGAATATCCACAGCCTTCAAAGATGACATAAGTAGACATCTCTGATTTTCCTATGACTATATTTCAGCTCTCCCCACTACAATGAAGGAGTAGAACTCAATTGTTGAAATACAAAATCAGAATATTTAGAGCCTGAAACAGCTTTCATTACGTCCTCTCATTTATGGTTTTGCCATTTCAGAATTGCTGTCTTTCAAGGGCTTTTGTCCAAGTTAGTAATAAACAACTCGGCCGTACAAAGACTGAGAACAAAAGCAATGAATTTTCAGTTTCAATTCCCTAATAGTTGGAAAATATTTTCCTTCATTCAAGAGCATCTTTAGTATGTCATCTGTTTTCAATTCTCGTATTTTTTCACCTTCCCTGGAGAAAACCAAATAATCAGGCAAACAGGAAAATCCCAAACTTTGCCATTATCCTTGATTTCAATTTGTATTACTAGCTTGGAGTGTAAATTATACTGTTCTGCCTACTGTCTTGATTTGTCTGTATGTAATTCAGATGCAGCCAGCATTGGAAGATTTGTCATAGACATGAAAACCTTCTGCAGGACAAATTCCATGAAAGTGTGTTTTTTAATTAAAACTCGTATCTCCTTCATTATCATCAATGGAGTCATAAAGGTTATGGCCAAGAGAGATTAGATTATTTTGACCTTCTAAGTACTGTACCTATTATGCTGCCTTTTTTTTTTTTTTTTTTTTGTATCCTTATAGCTTTGTACTGAGCCAAATAACTTGAGATTTTACTACAACACATCCACTGTATTCTACATATTCTTAAGGACTGTCATACAGGACAAGCCTTATGATCAGGGATTTTTGTTGAAAATCAAATATTAGGATCAAATTAATGTGTTTGTTTACATGTCTTTTTATTAGGGGTGAACTAGACAAGTACACATGATCTTCTGGACGGTCGCTTGTGGGTTTAAGATTAAATCAATCAAGCAGTAGAAAAAATAGCAACACAAACTGTAGCCCACAAATAAGTCATGTTGGACACAAGGGTTGCAATGATGAGTATCAGGAGCATTCCTGAGGCATTGCTGAAGTACATTAATGTAAACATTTAAATGGATAATTTTGATCAATGAGTACATTTATGATTATCAAACTGTGCCTGGAAATATCATGCAAAGATGGAAAATGTCTACATTCATTAGATATACTATTTACTGTGGCTATTGCAGTCAACATTGCATGACTGCTACAACAACTTAAGACTGATGGAAGTGGTAATATTCTTGACTTTTTGCTCATTTGTTTCCCTTAACATTAACTTGTATCTCCCGTACAAGTGGTGGGATGCCTGTGATTTGATTATACTATAAATAGTAATAAGAAAGGGTTTAAATTCCTGCTGCTTGCATCTGCCAGTGACTCTGCATGTTACCTATGGTTATCTACCTTACACAGGTCGGGGTTTTTTTATGTCCCAAACACATGCAGTGCCTTTTCTGAAAGTGACATCAAGTGGCAGAATGTCCTTAGGTATCATTATTGATTGATACTTTTTCTGTTAACTTACTGTAAAGGAATTTCAATGCTTCTAGAGATAATTAGATCTGAAGTGATCCAAGTACACGGTTTTACTGCAGGTGAACGCAATCTCCAGATGAAAACATTAACCCTTGACATACATTCTTTGAAACTGAAATTGTTGTTAAAACAATCACTCTATCATATTTCCCTGAAGGAACTGACTAAACCAGTTGTAAGTAATCACTCACTTATATACAGCTGACTGACACCTTTAATGAAAAATCTCTGCGTTGTAGGTTTATTGACAAAAGGACACAACATATTGCTCCCAGAAGAGCCAGAACATTTTAATAGAGTAATATGAGTGATAGTAAAGAACCTGGAAAACAATTAATGACAATTCATTAGTTGTACTAATAGACCTTGAGAACTCTGGAGTCCTAGCCAAATCACTGCACTATGTACATTTTGTATTTCATATGTAATGCAAAAATCCTGGTACAAGAGGAAAAATAAGGACTGACCTTCTGAGATGTCCTTGTCTTTGGTGAAAGCTGATTGATTTTGCAGATGTTCCAAGCTGATAGGTAGTGAAGCAAACATTCCTGCAACTTATCTTGGCTTTCACTGAAAAACTAAAACCAAACCGAAATTGTTGATCAGTTTGTCAAAGTCTGAAAAAGTCATGACAAGTATATGTTATAGCCCCATGATATAAAAGACTTTGAAAGATATTTCAAGAAGCATTACTACTTCAGGTGGAAACCCTTCAAAACTCACTAGTTTCAAATTCTCAGATATTCATTCTGGAAATAAGAGAATGGCCATAACGAACCAAAACTCTTGATGTCCAAGTGACATTTTTTAACATTTGTAGCTAATTCTTGCATTCATGAACCTTTTTTTTTTTTCTGGAGGGGGGTGGGGTAGATCCACAAAAATGTGTATTTTTTTAGTGGCTATTACAAAAAGTGTTTGTGTGTGTGTAGATGAGCATATGCACAGGCTGACGGAGGCATAAGGAACGAACAGGAAGGCGGAGGAGCGCCTTTCTGATAGGAAGCGGGTTCACACGCACGAGATTGACGGCTGCAGCCACAGCGGGTGCACGGCGACGGGCACGGGGGCACCGCTGGACACCGCTGGGCACCCTCCTCCCCCTCCCAGCTTTCCCTCGCCCCCGCTGAAGTTGCCCCCCGGGCTCCGCAAGCCCCTCCCCGCCGCGGCCGGCGCCGCCCCGGCCGAAGGGCTCCTCGGTCTCGCATCCCCCCCTAGTGGGACCTGGCGGAAACGGGGATCCCCCGCGTCACCCCCTTTCCAAACGCCGGTGCTCTAGCAAAGCTTCTCTTGTTAAACCTTAGTCTCGATTAAAATCCACATTATTTTCGGTAATCTTTAAATTATTCAGAACAATAAGAGAGCCACCAATAAAACTTCTCAAAATTAAAAGATCTATTTTTTTGAACATTATGTTGTGCTTTTATGTATTTTTTTGTTCTGAATATAGAGCTTCTGTTATATTTAGATGTGGTGCAATGGAAATTCATATGCGCTGCCCTTCAGTGTCTTCCAGGTTAATTTGCTGTGTTTGCAGATGACGCTTTTTCGTAGACACGGAAACTTCAAACCCGAGTTAGCATTGGGATGTTAAACCATCGGGCATTTTGCCCAGTAGCAGTTATTCTTCTTGGCACAGTCTGAAAATTGTGTCTAATACCTATCTGCAACCTTGGTTTGCAGAGCTGCACAGAAATGTGAGCTTGTAGTAAAACCGGTAATTAACAGTGACATAAAGAAAGATTACATTTCAGCATAACATTTAGAATTAAGATAAAGATTTTGGCTTAAAGACACACAATGTTTCTGGTGCTGAATTATGTTTTAGGTCTTTCTGTACCGCTGTAATAGCCTGGAAGATCCAAGTCAGCAATTGCCATGTCTGGAGGCACCTAATTTTCTGAGAAGTCCCTTAATTGCTTCCTGCTGTGCCTGTGAAGGAGCTTGCTGGTCTTAAGAGCATGAAGCTGCTTGGTGCCTCAGTCTCTGGAGTCTGTGTAAGGAAAGCACCTTTCTAAGATAGAATAGGAATCTGAAGTGGTTGTTTTAGTGTTAATCATCAGTGTGGCCGCATTTGATTAGTACTGCAGTGTTAGGATCGTTTTATGGATTTGATCCGCAAAGCTCATTGTTATCCTGCTTTCCCGAATATTTCTTAGTATCTTCAAAAAATAAGTCAGGTAATGATGCTATATTTTTTGTTTGTTCTTTCATTACTCTTGTTTTCACGCCTAAATTGAAAACTAATTGGCAACTAACTGTAACTGTATGAGAGTAAGTCTTCCTTGGGACAACTTATAGAATAAAAGAAGCAATAAGCTTTCGCCTACCAGTCCTGCACTGGGGAGTTTGCAAGGGAGCCAAAACAAGTTACGCACATTTTTAGGTGTGTAGTATTGCCTTAAATGTGTTTCCCTAGGTTTCATGAATATTCAGAATACTTATATGCAATATATACTCAATTCCCAGTTGCCTGTCTGGTGTAAATATATACATATCCACCCTCAGAGCAAAACACTTTTTTAAAAAGTCATGGTGAGTTGTTACAGCAGAGACCAGTGGTAGAAGAGAGCTGTTTTATGATGATATATAACACCATCTTGGCTTTCAACACATAGCCCAGCACTTTTCAAATACAGTCTGCGGGTCAAGCAGATTGCATATCAAGATCCTTAACAATTTCACACTGAGACTTCTACATTTCCATTTCAAAGGCTGGTAGAAACCCTATTTGTTCTTGATGTAGAATTCCTATTTGTAATCAAATGGTATTGAGGGCAGGGAACAAAAGTTGAATAAGTAATGAAGATCTATTTATATGCCATGAAAAAAAAATCGTGCAGGTGCATTGCTATCCCTAGACTCTACATAAATTCATGAAATGATCTGTGCTTTATGTAGTGGTTTCATGAAGTAATCCAAAGAGATTTTACTTCAGTTTTAGCATTTACTTGCAGTTTATAGTATGTGTTTCCCTTTCCTGTACCTAAGATTAGCCCTCATTTTCTGGCTCATTTGGCTAATCAGTATGATCTTCCTTTATCTGTAAACATTTCTGGCAGTTTCTTATACAGGTATCAGCTTAACTGGCTTCATACTTGTGACTACTTTCAAGGTTTCAGAAAAGGAATTTACCCAAAGGAGTATAAACAGTGATTAAAGTTAATCTGAAATGTAGTAATCACTCACAATTTCCATAAACTAGTGTGCAATGGGTGGCAAAAGGAATTCTTGGGCTCGTAGAGTGTATCAGTTTGTGCTGTGCCCATCTGAAATGGTCAGAAAAAAAAGTACTTTCTTCAAGACCATGTTATGAATACTTACCCTGTTTTTAAGAGTATTTTTGAAAAAGATGTTAAGAAAAGCAAGTTATCAGTGTTCTGGATTCTAAATTTCAAAATATGTAAAAGCAGCTTTCTCAAATAATGTGTTGTGAAAGTCTTTGGATTTCTACCTTGTTATCTTGCAATTAGTGAAACAAACAAAAAAAAGAAAATATACTACACTAATGATCCAAATTTCCTCAAATTTCATTTCTGAAGTATTATTAATTTAATATTTTTATTTTTGATTGAGTGGAGACAATGAACTTCAGATAATTCAGTATATGAAGAAAGTTCTGGCTTACAAGTTCTTGCTTACTGCTTGGAAAACATGCATGTTCTTCTCTATGAACAGAGGGACAGGCAGTCAGCTTTTCTCTTCCAAGCCTTTTGGGAGATAGGCAAGAGAGGAAACCTACTGTTTCACACCTCTTTTTTTCTGTTTTATATGTTCCAAAAATACAAATTTGAAAAACAGCAATATTTTCACAGGATTGTAAAACTAAGTTGGCAAATTGTTACTACGTGAATTTTGTACTGACCACAAAATAAATTCCTGACATAGAACTTCAAGACACATACATACCTGAAAGATATTTAAATATGTATCGAATATATATCCACATGTATAATCTTTGCTTCCTGAAACTCAGCTTCTGCACTGAAATTGAGACTTAATGAAAGCAGTGGGGAAAAAAGGACACTTGCAGGGTGAAATCCTCACTTTCTGCCTTAGTGGTTTGAGTGCTTGGCGGGGTGAAGAGAAGTCAGAATCTTGTTTCTTCCACAGAGATTGTTTCTCTGTGTGGCATTAAACTGCTAGTAGCAGTAATACAATACCACCTCTCAGTCGTTAGACAGTTTCTTTGGCTTGTCATTCTCTGCATGAAGGAGGGAGCTCAGGTTCCCTGGGGAGAGATGTCATTCTGCTCCTGGAGTTTCTGGGCACGCTCAAAGAAAACAGGAATAAAATTGAGAGGTTTAGCTATGCAGTTGAGCGCTCAAGTGCTGGTTCAAACAGAAGCCTGTTAGTATTCTGTAAATATTCTCACTTTTTTTTTTTTTTGTGAATTATTTCTCAGGTTAATGAACTTTTCAATTCTTTTTCACTGAATCATAGAATCATTTAGATTGGAAAAGACCTTTAAGGTCATCGGGTCCAACCATAAACCTAACGCTGCCAAGTCTACCACTAAACCATGTCCCTAAGTGCCACATTTTTGCAAAATAACGCAGCTTTCTCTACAGGAATAAAAGATGCATCCATTTTCCTTCAGTTGTCCTCTGTCTTGCTAATTAAAGCAGTGGTTTGGAAGCTAAAGATACTGTTTTGAACTTTACAGTCTCAGCAGGGTTTGCAAGCAAGTTCACCACTTTGGGGACAAGTGTTCTGATCACTAAATAATTAGCAAAAAAACCTCAGCAGCGGCAGGAGCAGAATCACAAGTGGACTTAGCTGAGAAGAAGTGCATGGCGTGGGAAGCCCCACATGGCAGCCTGTCCTGGGCTGCTTCGGAAAATACATGGCAAAACAGGGCCTCTGTAGGGAGGAAGGTGGGGGTACCTCTGGTTTCTTGGGGTTTCTGGCCAGAGCAAGGATGGGAAGGGGGCTCCAGGCAGCATAATGTGGGGTGGTTATGGGCATGCTGAGCACCACAGGTGCTGCCTGAACTTTACAGTTCATGCTTTTCCAGAGCTTGGTAATCACCGGGGGAAGGCTGCTGGGCCAGAAACTAGGACTTGTGTGCCTCAGTTCCCTGTATCTGTAGTAGGACCTAAACTCTGTATTCATTCTCATCCTCAATGCTAACACTAAATCACCCTTAAAAAGCACTCATAAAAGGACACCTTTTTTTCATAGGCAATGCATCTTACTGGCTTTGCCTAATAGTTTTTACTTAGATTTTAGACAGAATAACCTGGATTGACTGTGAGAACACTGAATTAATTCTTACATTCCTATCTTCTGAAAATATTCTGTAAATATGGAATAGTCTTATTGGTACCCATTTTGGTTTTTATTGTGATCAAGTTTACAAGAACTATGCTTATGGATAATATGCCAGTGTTAGTTTTGAGGGCAGGTAATTGAAAGTTGTTTCTTTTGAATGCAGCCTTGGAAAGCTGTAAAGCTGCCGTGTTTTATTATTCAAAGTTGACATGTAAAAATTAGCCCTTAGTTTAATGCTCAATACAACTAATTTTTCTCACTTTATTGAAATGATTTTATTCTGTGTGCTTTTAGCATGCTTTTGATATAATGTAGTTTGCATTAAAGTTTAATAGCTGAAAGATATTGTTATCTCTTATGTGATGTTTTCCCTTATGCACCATTCATGTTTGCTGAACAGCGTTAGCAACAGCTAACGAGCAGTTCCCAGCCTGAATTGTGGAGTCAGGGATTTTTATGTTCTTTATGCCTTGTTTGTACATGTCATTAAATTACTGATACACTGTGTAACTCAACAAGTACTTTTTTTTTTCAGTTCTGTTAATTTTAAAATTTCTGAGAAATTAAATAAATGAATGTATATACATTTAAATTCAGAGCAGACTACTGGACTTGATGTTCTCTACTGCCTGGGAAAACGACTTATGGATTATACTGGAAGATCCCTTTCTGGGAAAACTTTATAACAGAAACTGCTAATTCCAGTAGATTAATTTTCCAGTTGTTTTCCCAAAGCTGTTCTTATGGGAACCCCTTAATTAGTAGTATATTTTTAATCAATTTGTGTTTTTACCAGCAGTCAACCCTATTAATAATTTTTACTTGCTTTTATGTAAAATTTCTTGATGTTTGGTTCTTTGCAGACCCTTTCATGTCTACAACACAGTTAATCCTGCAGACTGACAAAAGAAAGAAGCAATTATGCTTCTCAGATGAGTCTGGCCAACATATATGCAGCTGTACAGCAAATGGTAAAAGAGTGGTGTAGGGAAAATGAGAGGGAAGCCTTGAAATGTTCATGTCCTCAAACATGTGATGCTATCAAAAAACCCAGTATGTATGCCTCTGCCTTTCAGCCAACCACATCTCACGCATCCTGCCTCTGTCTTTCAGAAATCTTTTGAAATAGTGTGTTTTAGGCCCATTTTCTTAGGTGACATTAAATTTCTCTTGTCCGCAGCCAAAAAAACCTAAAGTGACAGGAAAGCTAATCCTCTTTGTTCCCGTGGCAGTTGTGTGGGGAGAAGACTTTAAAATGACCAGCATAGGCTGTCTGCAGGTGATTGAACACAGTCACCCAGCTAAATGTGAATGAACCCACATGTCAATCTAAAAATGCTTGTATCTACAGGAAAAGGCTGCCCACAAGCATTCTGTAATCTTGTGATGAATAAAAAAAGTTAAACGAATAATGTGATTAACAAATCTTATTGAAATGTATGCAATAATAAATGAGAGCCTATAAATAATTGATTCTAGTTCTGTTTCTATGTTGAAAGTGGTAGAAAAAAGGGACTTATTTCCAAATATTAAACAATAACTGACATAAATAAAACATTCACTTTGATCTTCTGTATAAAAAGTACTTTTGGTAGACTTCAATGCTTATTTAACCATTGAAGCAGCTCAATTTAATTCACTGTAACCAATGATACTGCCTAACTCAACATAAAAATATTGCTCTGTGACTAAAACACAGTACCTCCCATTACCAAATCAATTAAAATGGCAAGTGAAGCTCTGGAATGATTTAAACGCAAAGATCAAAAATGAAAATTAAATAAAACCTGAGGATATTCTGAGGACAGGATGGAAAAGGCAAGATTTCTTCAGGGGAAGGAAGCTCACACGTTTCCCCTTTGCTCTTGTGACATGACCAAAGTAGCCAAACTTTCTGTCCCATGGTTCAGACACATGTGGAAAACTCATCAATCTCTACGGATTTCAGTTTCTATATGTAATGCCTGGATAAAAAGTATCAGAATTATGTCAAAACCACTCACTTTTTCTAAACATCCAAAGCACAATGATTATTGAACAGCTGATTTTCTGTTTGGTAATAAATAAAATGTTTTCCATCAATAAAGATGCAAAAGTTATCTTCAACTGGGTAGGAATTTGGGAGAGTTACCTACTCTGATTTTCTTTTATTTGTGCAGGTTTCTATTCTAGAGTTTGGCTGTATAGCCTTTACTTACATTGCTGGGTAGTACTTAATGTGTGCAGATTTATTGGATTCAGTGACGCAGATTACCCATCAGAGTAATTAGCAGTCAGTGTCAATACATATTCTGAAATTTTATTTTATTACATTGGTAATGAAATTGCAAGAGCCCCTGAAGAAATTTAGACTGTTTTGTGAAAGACTACGTTACTTTCACACTACATTACGTTTTGAAAACCTGAAATAGCCATATTTGTTTTTAAAAACTCCCATCCTTTGGAACCAAATAACTGGAAAACCTCACCACCAATGTAGAGAAATAAAAGCTCACAAAATACCATAAGACCATCTCAGTGTAGGATTTTTGAAAGTGAAATGGAAAATAAAACAAATAAAAAGCTTGACTGACATTCAATACCCAATATAATTCATGTTTATTTTCACTGTGTACAGAAGGTGGAGCCAAATTCATAAGGATCTGTGAACTCATACTTCATTCTTTGAATGGTTTTCTAGTGTCTTTCTAGAGGGGCAGCTAGCTCGGAGGAGATACAGATTGGAATCAGCTACAGTGTTGGGATAAATCCTTTTAAGACCAACTTTTCTGGTGTTTAAGCTGTTTGCAATGAGGTTTAGAAGATTCTTGACACAGCTGAAGAGCATCTGAGCCTCCATGTATTACCTTTCTCCCTTTTTGTCCATCAGTAAGCCAGGAGGGAATTCATATTTCTAAATGTATCATGGGAAAGTGAGCAAGCTAAGTATCACCATGAAGAAGTTGTGGGGAGATCTTAGTGGTATAAAGTGGCAGGCACCAACCAGCACAAAGAACAGAAAGGAAACAATCACCCCAAACTTTGAACACTGTATTTTCCTTCTCTGCAATCCTCATAAATTTTAAAAAGAAACATCCATTTAACTGTTTTCACTGCTAGCTGATATTTCATAAAACAACTAGAGAATAGGACAGAATAATTTGGATGGAGCCTGCTATTAAGAAATTTTCCTCCTAATCCTGATTGTGCCAGGAGCTGTCTATGACTCAGAAGAGCTGCTGATATCCTCAATGACAAACTTCCCATCTCCGTAAAAGAGGTTAATAAAACGTATTTGTACTACGTTAATATTTATAAAACACTCTGAGATTCTAGACAGATGACTGTGCAACAGTGCAAAATATTTCTTGAGAATAGTGACCATTTGCTAGGCCGGGCTCTGATCTGACGACAGCTGTCACTGAGAACTTCTCCACGCTTTCATCTGAGATGCTTCAGTTCTGATCTGTTTCCAGCAGGGTCTCTTTTAAAATAGCAGTCGTCTTCTTTTGCAGGCACATCAGTAAGAGCAGAATCTATCTCATGCTGACTCAGCCTCCTTTTCCCCGGGGAATATCTAGCTTTAATAGCCCCGTAGTAAATGAATCTGAGAGACCAGTTTCAATAAGGAATGACAAGTGTTTTCACTTAAGAGACATTCTTGTGATTATCCTACTTTTTATTATTACTATCCTTACAATTATCAGAAAATAATCTCTTATATGCTATGTGCTGTGCCACCCACCCAAGTGGGCACAGCTCTCGAGGGATGACAATTGCCTTTAATTGCCTTTGCTTTGAACAAACAATGAATGACCCTTTGAAACTCAGGGAGGGAAGGCTGTGTTTTGCAGACCCCACCATACAGGGTGCAGCAGCTCCCAGTGGGCTCCAGCCCAGTCACCCCAGCTGAGAGAACGTGCAAGTGCTGTGGCCAGCAACTTCAAAGCTGTGTTATATTTCTACGTGATGTAAACTCCTTAATATGAGAAAACCACTGGCTGCTTTTTTAAAAAAAAAAAATCATTAGTCTGCACATTTATGTGCTTAGGTAATCAAGAAATACCACATTATTGTTCCTTGGATGTTCTAAGAAGCTTTACCTCAACGGGGCATGAAACAGGGCCACGCATTATTCACAAGTCTGTCTTTAAAGCCAAATGTGTGAGAAGGGATATTGGTGAAAACATGCTGAAGCTTACATGCCATCCAGGGACGTGGGTGACTGCATAGCTGCCTTGAAAGGCACCCAATAAAATTTGTATTGCATGCGTATATTCATCTTAATTTACTGTATATTCAGCTCAGTTTACTCAGTCCATGGACTCCTCTCCCAAATTGCACAATATGAGGACAGTGCTGTGCATGGGAGTACTGGGAAGTGAATTTTGCAAAGAAATCGAGAACAAGTGAAGACGTGCTATTTGTCTTAAGAGCTCCATAAATCACAGACATGATTAACTGGGAGTAGACCGTGAACCCCACTGGTATCAATGGGAAATTTTGTAATGGTCAAAGGACTGGAGAGCCTTCCAAATGAAACATTCACTGGGGCTTTTCTGGTGAATCACCTTCCTAAAATATTTTTGAGGGAGCATTTGGAGGTGATATGAGGAAAAAGTTTCTGTATAGAATTCCTTACTTGTGTTCATGTAATAAATAGAAAACAGTGGACTGAGTTCTGTATTAACCATGAATCTGCGTCAAAGGCTGAAAATACTCAATAATCCAATTTACAGTTCCCTTTGGTAAGTCTGGGTAGAAAAACAGCAGCAGCACCATGGGCTCTGAACTGATTCACTGACTCAGCCAAGGATTCAGCAGAGAGTGGACAGAAACACTGTGGAAGTCACCCTGAGGGTCAGTCCCAGAGATGCACTTGGTGGAGCCTGGGCTCCAGTACTGCTATGGGTCACAGTGCGAACGTGCCTGTACAGACTGTGCTCTAGCCTGCCCAACCAAAGACAAACAGGTTCTGGAGTGCTAGCATTGCCACGCTGAAAGCTTGCTTCGCAAGACAGCGCTGTTTGCTCCAAAAGGCAAAATGCCAATGGATGGCAATATAGATCCTAGAGAGCTCTGGGCCCCAAAATCTTCATTTCTATCATGTAAAAAGAGTCTGTGTTCCACAATAAAAGGCTTCAAATGTAACTGTGATCTTCTTACCTGTCTCTTAGTCCGAAATTAAGAACAGAGTTGCAAATACCTCAGCTCTGACACCCCTGTGCCTTCCTGTTGAACACAGCTTCAGCTGAAGAGGGTTTGTCTGTGAAGACATTTGTTCAATCTGAAAAGCTTATTTCCATTGCAATGGAAATGAGTGTGAGACTTTCTGGTAGCCTTCTGCAATGGTAGATCATTGCATCATCTGAAGCTGAATATGTTCTGGTAATAGGCTGTGAAACGTGATCATGGAGACATATTTCCAAACTCTAAGAGACGTTTCCAAGGCATTTTTATCAGGACCAGTAATAATTCTTCCTAATTCTACACAGTATCATGGTGGAGACTTGAAATACTTTCTCTTCTCATGTGGATAATGTTATAGTAAAGCCAAGTGTTATGCTTATTATTGATGCAATATTATTCTTCCCTTGTTACCAACATACACGTTTTAGTTTTCCAAGTGGATTTTAAGAGTGTTGGGGTTCTCACAAATACTGTTCATTTATTTAAGTGGAGAAATACTTCTCGGTCCTTCTCTTAAAAACAGAATGTTTGAAAAATTGCAAAGCCTATGCAGGAAGATACATTTCAAAATGCAAGATCGGGCAAGCTGGACCCCGTGATCCTGCCAGCTTTGACAGGGAACGATAGCATTGTATTCTAGCATGCTATAAATCAAGGTTTCTTTCCTGGCATAATTCTGCTTTCTTAAGGGGCAGCTTTTTCAGCATCAACATATTCAACATCCTGTATCTCCTCATTGTCTCAGCATCAGCACACACGTAGCCATGTTGGTGGCGTTTTGTACTTTGCTCTAAAAAAACAGTGGTTTATGGGGCAGTAGCAGGAGCATTATGTGATTCTGCTTACTGTCTATACCATAGCCACAAAAACAGTGAAACACTATGATTTTTATATTACAGTTTTTTTCATTCTCAAGTAGAAGGGCCCACATCCTGTTAAGCACAAAGCTCCATTTCTCCCTTACTGTGAAGAAGAAAAGCAACCTTAAAACAACACTCGGAGAACACAAAGAAAAGGTTTCTTTTTGCCATATGGCTTGGACAACTGTAAAGACTAAAAAAGCTGTCAAAACTAACAACCAGTATCAAAGGAAAGGGGGCAAGCTAGGGAAAACAGCCATCTCCGTCTGTAGCCTGAGGAAGGAGAATGGGAAGTGTACTGTTGTAGTGTACTAGCTCTTTTTCTCAAACAGGAGGCAGTGTGGTCTGCTACAAACAGCTCCAGAGCAAGGACCGTGTGTTTGTTTCCCAGCTTCAAAGCTCCCTGCTGACTATCTCGCTACAAAGATCTTGTCTTAGTTCTCTTAGTTCTCTTCTCCGGAGACTTCTGGGTGAAAAGTAGTAGGTAAGGGCTGTGAAAAATAAGCAGTAATATCTAGGTTGTGTTGTAGAGTGTGACATTATTTCAAGAAGACACTGTAAAGAGGATCTTTATTTGGGAACCTCTCAATGGCCATTACTGGACTTCTCCCCTCATTTATAGCCTTTAAAAAGCAAAATATGCTCACCCACACTACTGAGCCCAGAAATAGTCATGAGAATACCATTAATTGAAACCCAAATGAGTTTGGTACAACACAAAATGTAAAACTTGACTGAGAACTATCTAACCACAAACACTTCTAGAGAAGCTCTTAAGCAGTCCCACAGAGGAGCTAATACCCCATGACACGAACAAGTACAAGACCAGTTACTAATGCAGTTTGGACTCCATGCGTGAGGAGCTTAACACAGGCAGAAAATAAATTAATCTCTGTTCTACAGAGGAGGCATTTTTTAAGGAGCATTTAACCAGGGACTGGTCAGGAGCAAAGCCAAACTAGTTTCATTCTAATTGAATACATTGGTTTTGGGGCATGCTTTTATTCTGTAAAATGCACTTAAAAATTATCAGGAGCATTTCTTCTCACTATTGAAGACTGATTCTCTGTACTATGCTTTATTTTATGAAGTTTCCTGGAAAGAGTTTCCTGGAATGTGAGATCATTTCTTCATTTCTCCCATGGGACGGACGGACGGACACACACACACACAAATAATAATAATAAAAAAATGTGTGATGGGTATCTCCTGTAGAAACAAACATGCTGCTCCTGGTGTGTACTTTCATGTATGCACGTAAAGGAAACAGACCCAAGTAAACAAACTGTGTTCACAACAAAAAGTAGAGAGGGCTTGAGAGAGCCTCCTCTCCTGCATGGTGGCAAGGAGGGAATGGAGACAGCAGCTCTGCGGTCCAGCCCCAGCATCCAGGAGGTTCACGCTGGTTACCCATTAATCCCTTTCATGCGTTTTTCCCTTTCCCTGCAGTGAAACTCCTGGTGCACACCAGAGAGCGAAGTTGTTTCATCTGTCCTGGGCAAGCCCAGATCTGGATAAACTGCCACCCAGGTGCCCTCAGTGACCGAGGGTGGGGGGTGGCTGGCTGGCTGGCTGCTGACTGCTCTTCTATTTGTTTTGCTACATCAGCAAGAGTGGACTTTCATGCCTTCGCTCTCTCCTTTTCCCCGGGCTGGTTTTTGCTGTGCCTTCAGTTCTGTCCCTCCTCCCCCACCTTCCTCCTCTCCATTTGCAGAGCGCCCCTCCTCCTGGGCTGCTACCCCTCCTTTTCCCCTCCTCTTTCACAGTCAGAGGCTTGAAAACTTGTTAAAAGCTCTCCCAGTGTTCCAAGTTAGAAAAAACTTTTACGAGGTATCAGCACTTTTCTTTCATTAGGGGGGAAGGAAGGATGAAAAATACAAAACAGCAGTAGACTTTTAAAGTTTAAATAGACAGGTCTGAGTGCCTGAACGTGCTCTTCCATTTTACTTTAACCCTCCAAAGAAGTATTCTGATCCAGTTTCACTGCTGAGCAGCAAGGGTAAGTTGAAAGTTTTCCTTTTTCATCTTTTTGTGTATCACTTCTTCTGAAAACACTTTTTTTTTTTCCACCCGAAGAATTTTGTGTTACAGCGCTGATAGTTGAACTTGTTTAAAAAGATACCTCTATAAAAGCGTAAGTTCTTTTAAAGTGCTAAGTTCAAACTTGTAGGCAGTCTTTGCTTTCTTTTGTGATATTTCTATACATTCCTTCACATATTACACTTCTACAACTTTTAACCATGTTCCACTGAAGGGAAAACTGCGGTGAAGTTGTAAGTGCAGGGCTGAGTTGCAGACTTGTTGCTAGTGTTTGGGTGAAATCGCTCCTCTCTACTTGCCTCAGACTAAATGAGCTCCTTTAAAGAAAAAACCGAGGTGCGCTTCAGTCTCCTCTGTTGTACCGAAATTGCATCAGAAGTTTGTAACAGGGAAACCTTGTCCTGAGTGCGTCCCGTTTCTGCCCCACACTTTTTGCTTTCCTGTGGGAATCCTGATTGATGCCTAATGGTTTGTGCAGAGCAAGGTTCTTAATTAGGTGCTTTGTTAAATGCTGCAGCTGCTAAAGTGGTGACTTACACGTGGTCTTCCTGATAAGTTTTTCCCTTTTCTTTTAAAATAGATGTGATAAAATCCAGACGTGGGTTATGGATTTTTAACCTGGTTTGTGTATAGTTACTCTGTTTTAGCAACCTCGGTGAGGGATTTTAGGGAAGGAATGTGAGATACCATGATATGCCTTACCACGTTGGCGATGTCTGTGAAAGTCTTGGGTAGATATAAATGAAAGTTGTCCAGGAAGAACTGTGCAAGAATATCCACAATATGTGTCATATTCCAGTATGACACATTCCCTTTATATTACTTTGAAGACTTAATACCAAAACGCAGAGGAAAAAAAATGCTTGAGCAGCATCTCTTGGAGAGCTAAAAAGCTTTTTACTTTGCAAGACTTGGAGTGATTCCTTATAGCAATTGTTACTTGCTGCTTGCCAGTAGTTAAAGAGCAACACGAGGAGGCAGGAAAAAGAGCCTTCAGCTGAAAGAGAAGCAGAGAGTCTATCTTATCGAGTAACACGTTCTCCTCTTAAACAAGAATATTGTGTGCTTATGTGTGTCCTCACATTTTGCCTTGAGATAACCAGTGAGCCTCCTGAAGTGGCATATTTCATCTGAGGAATTCCTTTTGATTTTGGATGTGAGATTTCTGATGAAAACCCCTGGTAATGGGGGCAAAAATGGGCTACGTACACCTTGTGCTGCACTTCTGTGTGTGTGTGCGCACATAGGGAGCAAGCTGGAGGACTTGCGTGAAGCTTTCATCCTGCCATTTTTAACATCTGGACAGCACACTACACTGCAGAATTTATGCCTCTAGTCTTTGGGATGTTTACTGAAGTGTTTCCTTCAAAAACTTCAAAGCCAAACACTGGCACTGACCCATGATACCTAACAAGCATACAAATGGGAGAGGGGTGAGCAGCAGGCTGAGTTCAGACGAGGGAAGAGAGGGACACAAGGGATTTGGTTTGGACGTAAATCTGAATGCTTATACACTCGGCAGCGCAAACAGATTCAACCCTGAAGTTATCTCAGCTCTCATATTATGCAAGCCTGAGAGATTAATTTTATTTGAATCTGAAATGAACGTCAGTTTAGGCCAAGGATTCCTGTGGGCATGAGGAAGGTTAGATGACGTTGAGCAATGTATCTGTTTCATCAGGTATGTTGCTCTTTCCCCCAGTCTCTGGTATCTCCTCCCCAATGTTACCCATTGAATTTATCTCTCAAGGAGACACCTGGTCTGTTTATGCCACACTTATGTTTTAGAAATCCAGATTTCAAAACCTGCAAGCAGAACCATCAGAGGGCCCGAGGACCCCTCAGGGAATTCAGCAATTCTTCTCTTAATTCCAAAGTGAGTCAGGAGGGGGATGAATCTGGGCAGTAACACAGAGGGTAGACCCATCTTGTACAATGAGAAAATGTCTAAGAAAGTGCTTACAGTTGCTTTGGGTCCTTTTGCAACTATACTTTAGAATTAAATTGGGTGGAGAGGGTACAATACAAGGAGAGACAAAGGCTTATGGGGTAGATTCTCTAGCAGCTGACCACCAGCAATACTAGCAGTTGTGAGACTTTAAATTCTAGTTACTGCAACCATTTAGTGCGTCATCTTTGTCCAGTGGGTGAAATGAACTGAAGATCATCTGCAGAGCTACAAATGAACAGCACCTTCCTAGGGGAATGGCTGGAAGACATTTGATTTTTGTAAGATTTCAGAAAACTAGCCTTCCCTGTTCCAACCCATCCAAACCCCATCAGTTGTAGACCTCAGCTGTTTTCTCTGCAATGCTGGTTGCTTTTGGGAAATAGTCAAGTTGATTGATGTTCAAGAGCCAGAATCTTCTCTTGGTGCCTATTTATGTGTGTGTGAGCACACTGAAAGTAGGAGAGGTAGGAAAACCAAAGCTTTGGCCTGTTTCCCAGCTGCTTCAGCTGCAAAATCCCATTTTAGATCCCACTCTAACCCTTACTGCTCTTCTGTCCACTAGCGTATGTAACATTGTACTCAGACCTGGGCATGTTACCACAGCACTGAGTTTGCATTATTCTTCCTGGAAAATATGAACCAGATGACATGATGAATGCTGTCCATAAAAAATAGTTCTAGAATTTCTTAATTGTGGCTTACAAATCAAATTTCTTATATGTGGTCATCCAAAATGCACGCAGATGAATGCTGTCATATCTCCTGCTGCTCTATGGCTTTTTTTCCTGTCTTTACCCACACACAGTAGGGCCTGGAAGAAATCCATCTTAAAAGAGCTTACTAGGCCAGCCTTAGTCTGTTTCAGAAAAAGGTTATAATCCTGTAAAGTAATAATCAGTAAGAATTTAAGAAACACATGTACTCATCATCAGCCATATTCTTAAATTTCCGAAGTACTGAAATTGTGCAAATCGATCAGGTTATCCTGTGTCATTCAGTGGGCTCAGTTAAGGGGTTTGGAGGTATTAAAAAGTGTTTAAGTCCAGAATGCTGAAGAAGTGTTTTTAAAGGTTATCTGCCATCGATTCCAAACTATTTACAAAGCTAGGATACTTAAATAACTGTTTGATACAAAACCTCTTTTTGTACGTACTAAACAGATATTGTAAGCAGTTAATTAAAATGGTCTTTTGGTGTCCTGAAAGTAAACAAGTTAGATCCAGTGAATGAATTTTTTCTACAAGAAAACAAAGTACTGTGTTTCATAAAGCAGCAGAATCCACTTAAGCAAAGGAATGATATATTTGTGCCACCACAAGGTTATCTGATTAACAGTACAATGTTTTGAATTGACGTGGGGGTTTTTATCACTGGCGAAGGCTAGCGTGTAACTGATCTCTTTAAAAAAAAGTTGCTTTTCAAAACTATGTATGAGTAATTCAGGCATGGAATGTTTCCTCCTGGAGTTTATATTGCCAGAGGACAAATGAAACTTAGCAATTTTGCATGCTGAAGCAAATTAAAAAATAGGTAGTAAATTCTCAAAATATTGCAGGTGTGGGATTAAGTGGGTCAAAACTGAAGTAAATCACATTGCATTAATGGACCAGAGTGGAGTGTAATTAAAAAACAAACAACACGTAACTGCCTAGAAATAACATGTCTCTGTTTTCTTAATCAAACTTTCAATCTGAAATAACATTTAGATGGTAAAATTGAGCCTGAGGAAAGTCTGTTAATGCAGTAGTTTCAAATCATCGGAAAACTGACTAATTAAATCAAGAAGCTGTTACTTGAAAAAGGCTCCTTCTGTCCACTTCCACTTCTAGGACATGGAGCAAACAGCTTGCTTTTAAAACAAACTTCACGTGTTGTGTAGTTACAGTCTGTTCTCTGTTTAACAATCCCAGCCTGAGGAGGAACGTGGTCACATTTCATTCCAGACTTTCCAGAGACCTCCGCGCTCGTGTGCCTGACTCCTTCTCTGCCACCCCCAGCCCATGAACACAAACTAGCCTTTCCCGGGAAGGACTAAAGCTGGGGATGGCTGAAGGGATGTGTCAGAGACAAACATGCTGTGTAGTCCTCCCAGCGGAGGCTTCCAGATTTAAAAGTGTGAAGCAGGTCTGATGCTTTGATGGGGCTTCATTCATATGAAGAACTAATTACATGAGGAAGGGTCTGCGCGCTGCAGTAGGTAAACTTCAGAGCAGCTGACTGAGCGGACTGAGGAAATGGCCCTGGGATATTTTTCAGGGGTTCAAAGATAATTGACATTTTGGAGCTATCAGAGCGAGTACTTTAAACACTTGTCTCCCATGACTCTCTCAGACTCTTTCCGATGGCAGGAACGGTGTGTTTTTATTTGGCATCTATTGTTACGACTGAGTTTGCCAGATTGACAATCTTGTGTTTCCAGTGACTCACTGCTTCTTGAAAGAAAATCTCCTTGGTGCTAAAATTTCCTATTTTATGAATTATCCAAAAAGGGCTTTTTCTATAAATGACCTTTGCTAGGGAATATATCCATGATGCAATGGGGAGGAAATCATTTGGACATTATCAAAACTATTAATACCAGGAAGGGATTACTCAGCATATACATAACAAATATCTGTACCTGGCAGCATCTACTTTAAAGGGGAAACTGTGATTATTTTTACTTTTAAGTGCCCGATTGCACATGCTTGTTCATGTGAGACAAGTTAAAATTTTTATGCAGATAAGATTTCTGCTCTCCAGTTGATAAAAATCCTATAGTAAACTATGGTTTTCCTAGGAATCTAGAACATCAACTAAACCATTTAGTTTCTTTTATCTCATCCTGTGTATTTCCAGATATCCGTGAGAAGCTGCCTATGTCCCACTTTAAAACTCTAGTCGAGAGAGACAATTTAAACTTGGAATGCAAACTGCACGCCAGGAGTTGCCTTGAAAACAGAAAGAGCTCATTTACCTTTTTTTCTAAATCTTTTTTCTTTTCAAAACAAAATGAAGGAATTTAAATACAAAAAGATGCAAATACAAAGCTTAAACTACAATAAATTAAGCAAGCCCAGAGATAAACAGGAAACCAGTTCCTCCAATGTGGTAACATGAGCCTAGTGTGCTTCATGTATTTACTATTTTTGGTTCCTTCATAAAACTATAGGTAAAGAATACTAACTTTGATCTTTGTGCTGCAAATACTAATGTATAAACTTTATTTAGATAGCAAGTTTTTTCTGAAGTTGAGTATCATTAGGAACTATACTGTTAAATGTATTACACATAATGTAGTGATATGCAAGAGCTCAGTTTAATGTTGCTGTAGGAAAAATAGCACGTGTTTTGCACTGATAAAATTTTAGGTATTCAACCCTAACATTAACTTAGTATATAACCTTCTGTCTTTAGGTTATACTATGGTTCGCTTTCTTATTCTCTTAAAGAGTGAACATAAAAATTACCATGAACGGACCGCACTGAAAGAGAGAAATCTTTCACATATTCCTAGCATATTCAGGCAGTGGTACTACATACTTCCACACCCTGCTTCAGCAGTGTGTCACAGCAGTTTTCTACCTGAGGCAGGTGTAGATCACTGAAGTGAGGCTGCCACCAGTGAAGCTGAGCCAACCACAATGACGACTGTGGGTTGTCGTGGACTTCTTGAAAACTGGAGTGAAATTAGAAACCTCTTTTTTTCATTGTGCTCTGAGACATGATATGTTACTTTCTCTTTTCAGTTTCTCTGACTTCCTACTCCACCTGTGGACTAACCAAAACTCTGGTTTCTCTTCAGGTCATGTAAAACGCACAAATTAAAACAAAGCTGACATCACTGCTATATTAGCATTGATCTGTAATTCAGTGTATCAAAGGTGTTATAGCTCTGTCTTAACCATCACTATCTTTTTTTCCTTTGTGTCCTTCTTTAGCCAACATCCTGTGAAGATGGGTGATTGGAGTGCCTTGGGAAAACTTCTTGACAAGGTTCAAGCCTATTCTACTGCAGGAGGGAAAGTGTGGCTGTCTGTCCTCTTTATTTTCCGAATCTTGCTATTGGGGACAGCAGTTGAATCTGCTTGGGGAGATGAACAGTCTGCTTTTCGGTGCAACACTCAACAGCCTGGTTGCGAGAATGTCTGCTATGACAAGTCCTTCCCCATCTCCCATGTACGCTTCTGGGTTCTGCAGATCATATTTGTGTCTGTACCTACCCTTTTGTACCTGGCACATGTGTTCTACGTAATGAGGAAAGAAGAGAAGCTGAACAAAAGAGAAGAAGAGCTCAAGGTGGTCCAAAATGATGGTGTGAATGTGGATATGCACCTCAAGCAAATAGAAATTAAGAAATTCAAGTATGGGATTGAAGAGCATGGCAAAGTGAAGATGCGCGGGGGGCTGCTCCGTACCTACATCATCAGCATCCTGTTTAAGTCTGTCTTTGAAGTGGCTTTCTTGCTGATACAATGGTACATTTATGGGTTTAGCCTGAATGCCATCTACACCTGTGAGCGAGATCCATGCCCGCACAGAGTGGACTGTTTCCTCTCCCGTCCAACTGAGAAAACCATCTTCATCCTCTTCATGCTGGTCGTGTCCTTGGTGTCTCTGGCCTTAAACATCATCGAGCTTTTCTACGTCTTCTTCAAGGGCGTCAAGGATCGTGTCAAAGGGAAAACTGACCCTTACTCCCACAGCGGTGCCATGAGCCCTTCCAAGGACTGTGGCTCCCCCAAATATGCTTATTACAATGGCTGCTCCTCACCGACTGCCCCCTTGTCTCCCATGTCTCCCCCGGGGTACAAGCTCGTTACCGGAGACAGGAACAATTCTTCCTGCCGTAACTACAATAAGCAAGCCAGTGAGCAAAACTGGGCCAACTACAGCGCAGAGCAGAACAGAATGGGGCAGGCTGGCAGCACCATCTCCAACTCACATGCCCAGCCCTTCGACTTCTCCGATGAGCACCAGAATACTAAAAAACTTGCGTCAGGACACGAGCTGCAACCCCTCACCATTGTGGACCAGAGGCCTCCCAGCCGAGCCAGCAGCCGAGCCAGCAGCAGGCCTCGACCTGACGACCTGGAGATCTAAGCTTCTAGCTGCAGTACTTGCTCAACTATGAAACGACGTGCATCGGAAGATGCAGTCAGTGCTGATCTTGTTCCAGTGGAGGTGGTACTTAACAGTCTCAAGCAGGAGATTTTAAGAATCATAAAAACAAACAAGCAAACAAACTTTTAAAATACTTGCTGTTTTGGGGGGGATGTGGGGCTGGTGTGGGGTGGTACAGTACACATTGGTATTTAATGTAGCTGGTTTAAAGAGTTTAAATACTTAAAAAAAAAAAAAAGGAAAAAGGTAGTCAGTACTAAGGTAGGGGGTTGTTTTTCTAGAAAGGCTGTAAATATCTGAGTGTATGTGTATGTGTGTACTATCATGTTTGTTTCAAAAGAATCTTCTGTAATACTAAAACCCAATAATAACTCACATTTGTCAGGGTGAAGTGCTGCCTGAAGATGAAAACATTTTTCCTATTCAACAAGCAGAAAAAGTCCAGGATTGCCTCTGATCATTTCCCTGTCAAGAACATTCCATTCTTAGAAAGTGCACTTTGAAGGTAAACTTTCCCATGTGGTCCTCCAGGTTGTCAAAAGGCTCCTGTGAGGACAATCTACAGCCTTTGAATCATTCAACCCAAATTTCAGACATGGCCCACCAAGAAATACTTTGGTCACCTGCTTTTCCAGCCTGTCACGCAGGTAGATTTTGTGATGTGCGTAAATGGAATGGCTCCACACTTGTAGAACCAGCAACCACACTTTCTTGCCCACAGCGATGTTCGTGTCCTGCTGCTCACGTACAGTCTAATTAGCATCGTATAAAACCCAGTTTGCTGCCACTTGCAGATTTAAGCCTTAAGACAGGCAAGCAACTGCCTTTAGTGAATTTTATCACACCTTTATGTGTATTAAAGGTGTACATATGTGTGTGGATGTGAAGGTAAAAGTATACACAAAACACCCTCAGAAGCATGCATTGAGAAATAAGCGCACACAGATTACTTGCAGCTGACACTTCCTCATGGATATTGTGAAGATGTGGGCCACTATGGTGTTTACATTCTCTGATTCCTTCAATGCAAGTGAAGCACATGTCATTATATTTTTTTAATTCTATAGAATATTTCCATGTATCCTAAATGGATGCTTTTTTAAAAATAAAAATTAAAATGGGCCTAATCCTGGATGTCTTGCTCTGGAAAATCTCTCTTTTAAGTCAGTGGGAGTTTTGCCTGAAAAAAGCTACAGGATCAGGCCCAAGATGTAGCGAACCATGTTCTTGCTGGCATGAATGATTTTCTTTTGTAGAAGTTAGGGGTGGAAAAGACCCATTAGGTCATCTAGCCAATCTATCTCCCTGATAGGTAATAATGATGCTTGAATGATAGAAGATGTAGTACTGTAAGCGAGCTTTAGTCTTTTATGTGAGAAACTTAGAAGAAATGCTTTGTGCTGGATTAATAATAAAATATGCCTACATGACTTTTGCAGTAACTGGTATTTTTCTTGTTCTAAGTATTCACATTTACTGAACTGTAGTGTCCACTCCGAGTTTGACAGTTAGGTCCTTCTAGATGGTTCTAGCAACTTTAGTGTTTATGCTTAGATTTTGTTTGAATTGCAAGTGAAGTTGAAAGGATTTTTAAAGAGTACAATTCTAGCTAATTTATTTGAAATATATGCTAAAGAAATCTACCAGTTTCTTCAAATGCATAGCCTCTTAGCTGAACACAGATTGACCAAGGAGATACATAGCTTGGTTTCATTTTGCAGCAACACAGATAAGTTGTTTCATTTAATACATTATATTAATTTGCTTGACATTCCATGTTAAACTACTGTTGTGTTCAACTTCATTGCATGTATGCAACCATAGTCCGTCGGATCATGTTGTCTGGAGAACATTAGTCAATAAAGTTTTAATTTAGTATAAATATATTTTCTAAATGTCTTTTACTTGTTTATATATCCGTATATCTTTTGTTTCAGTCATATAATCCAAACTTCTTCCTTCCCTCTTCATTTTTCCCCAGTCACTCTGCATTTCAGCAGTATTCTTGATTTAATCCATCTGGATTTACTTTGAACTGAAATTTCACAGGACCAGATTCAGATACCCTCTCAACACTGGAAAAACAAGCATCATTTATGCCACTCCTGGAACAAAGTCATACTCAGCGTGAACTACAGTAATTCAAATCTTGCCATGAGCCTCAGAAAATACATAACTATTTGCAAACTATTTTAAAAAAGATAGTACTAAGATGCTATAATGTAATTTTTCAAGCAATTTTTACATACGATCTAGATTCAACATTATGAAATTATTGCCTCTGGTTTACATTTCCCCATGTAACCGGAGTGCTTGACAGACTTCAGTTTCTGGAATTAAATCCTCATTCCTTCAGAGTCAATGCGAGACATACTGATTTTGATAAGACTGGGATTTCACATACTGTCTACTGCTTCACAATTTAGGTCCCTGTCAGTAACGAAGACTTTCCAGCACTAGACTCTAAAGGAAAGATGGTTTCAACTCTTTTTTTTTTTATCTGAAAAATCAAAATATAATGGTCACGCAGTTATCATACAGCTTTCTACTTTCAAATTCGCTTATCATTTTAAGTCCAAATTCTTCTCCCTGCTGTTAGTAAAGAAGAAGAAAAATAAGCAGGACAGTGGTAGTGGATTTACAGCTCTGAGAGATACTACACAAGCACCAACACAAGGAATGACTCCTTAAAGTATTCCTTAAATAATAACAATGAGTCATATTTAAGCTGGCTTGTCCTAGTTTGTCGGTACAAAGGGAAGGGCATTAGAAGAATTTTGTGAGGATTGTGCCCTTGGGAAGGTGGATACAGAAAACATCCAGAGAAGGGATTACCCTGAGACACGATCTAGTGTCTCCTAGACAGGCTGATTGTTCGGTATGTCCCAAGTTAAGGACTCAGTTCCTTGGGGCATCTGAGACAACTGATATAAATTAGAGCTTCAGTGCCAAGGCACTCTTGAGTGATTTTTTTGGTGGTAATGCATGTGTGTGTGTGTGTAGAGTAAAGACATTCCATGGACCGTTTATCCCACGTAGATTTATTTCTGTGGAATATATTTATTACACACTTAAAAGTCATCACCGTGACATAATTTTGTGTGCCATTCATCCAGTTCTTTATATGCTTTCTCCCAGGGCGTCTCTGCAGCAGCAGTTGCGTTATCTGCAGATGACAAAAAATAACGTGTGATACAATGCTAGTGCATACTTCTCAACCTCTGTAGGATTTGTTAGATATTGGATTCAAACTGGAAAAAGTGTTGTAAAAATACACATCTCTGAAGGTACTTAAAACAAAAGCAGGGTTACAAACAACAGCAAGAAAACCCAAATTCCAAACCTAATAAGTATTTAAAATTTGTGTTGATGTTTTGTGTAGAAGTATTTTGAAAAAAGGCAAATTCATCCTAAGGCCCCCACCCTGCCCAATTACTTTGAAATGTTTGTAGAGAGTAAAGTTAGAAGGACAAGTTACAGACAGCCTAAAATCTATATGTAGATCATGTAATTTCAAGATGTTTTAAATACAGTGAGCACACACTGAAGGTTATTTCCTAATTTAGAAATGAGATTTCCATATTTAAAGTGGAAACTACAGTAATAGTTTGAGAACTGGAACAAACTTTGTGAATGTACCTGTCACAGCCCCTGAAATTGGTAATTTTTAAATGGTGTCCTTGTCTCACCATTCCAGAACCACGGCTGTCTGCGGTGCTGCTGTGCTACACAGCATCACTGGCTTGACTGTGCATTACCACTGTGCTGGCATTTCCCTCGGAATTTCTCTTCAGCAAAAAAGTAGTAATGTAAGGAATAGAGTTTTGCAACTCAGGTGTTGAGTTGATCCAGATCTGAAGTTACCTTGACTGGTTAATGTGGAGTTCTTGGTATGTCAGAAGAAAACCCCCTCCAGTTTTGGTGGCAGCTGTTTCTACCCCACTGGGTCAGACTACTTTTAATTCTTCTTGTAATTCCTCCATGATTACCACTGCTCCCTTTTCCAGAATTTAAACAAAATAGGGCAGAAAATAGGATTTACCTTCCTCCTGTAGAACTTTTTCTATTTACTACTGATCCAAATCTGGCAGGACTGAGCCTTCTACTGAGCTCATGAACTACCCTGATATACAATATTTTTTTAACAATATTTTTTTTATCTAACAGATTGACCATAATCTCTTTGAAGATGTCTTCCTTTCCTTCTCATGCTATTGACTCCAGCCGTTTGCAGTTAGATCTGCCAGAGGACTCTATGACGACTGAGGCTGGGGCGCATGGCCCTTGAGGATTTCTCTGGGGAAAAAAGCAATCCTTAGATGGTACAGAGCTGTTGAAGCTACTCCTACATTACTTTTATTTCTACTGCCAACATGTACAATAAGGTCAGAAGCATAAGTCATGTCTGAGGAACCACTACCTAGACATAGTCTCTGGCTCAGTTCCTTGAAACTAGTTGAGGGTCCTCCATTTTATTCAAATTTATTGTAACATAATGGCTCCAGAAACACAGGGCTGTAAGATCAGCTCTGCAAAGAGATGACTGCCTTTCCCTGACTTAAACCATGTGCTTTTAACTGTGCCCAAGAACATATTCACACCCAGACTCTGTCAGTCCTGGAAAGTGTGTCAGATGTAAATTACATGATGCTAGCACATCACTAGATTGAAACAGGAAGAGCTTATTGGTTCCTGTACTTATTTAAAAGGTATTTTGATAGACACAAAAAAGAATGCTTGTCTTAAACTTGTCTTAAATACTTCTTAATGTACAGCACTACCAGGAGACCCTATGAAGCAATACAGATAAAGTGCATGTATACATGGCAAGTTTGTCTATGGGTACTATGTCTAGAAACGCTTTAAATAGATAGAGCTGCTTAGTAATTTGGTAAGACCAACCATCTCCAAAATGGCTGCCCTCACTGTTTGCTCATGGTAGTCAAAATGCTGCACCTGGCTTACTGGCTTGTTGGAATTTGCAATGCAAAGGCACGTTGGGCAAAGACAGACATGTTTTTACAGCGATCCTTTTGCATTAACTCCTTTTAAGTGCTGAAGAAGCATAGTGCTAGAAGCTAGAGGCAGAGAGTCTGGGACAGGCTATACTGGGTTAGTAATACACAGTCAAGGGAGTCAACCGGTCAAAAGTAATGGCTTTTTTGGTGACTGTGGGCTCTGCCATCACTTAAAAAGACAGAGTCTCTGCTACTATGTTGAGGAAATGTGCATAACAAAATGAGACATGTGAGCTTAGACCAGTATAAAAGGGAAAATGTTCAGACATTTAAATTGCTCTTTGAAACAAGCCTAGACCACAGTTGCATACTTCCCATTAGAACTGACAGAAAATGCTCACATGAGTTCCAGGGTTTCAGTCATTTAAATCAATGTAAAAGTTCCTCTCTATTTCAGACATAAATAGATTGGATCCAGGAAGATATATTATGACAGCTAATTTTCATTGATATAACTGCAAAGGGAAAGCTTATGGGTGTAAGCTACAAAGTCTTGAATGGTGACCGGTTGAATATGTGTAATCATACTATTTCCTCACAACTTTCTTTTTACTGTAACTCAGTGTAGAGGCGAGTTTATGAAAAGTAATCTAAAGGTTTGCTTTTTTTACAAACAGACGTGAACTCTGTAAAAGTAATGAAATACATCTATGTGATGTCCATGTCAAATTTACACAGGACTACATAAGGGAGTGTAGGATGCTCTATAACATGCATCTAACTCTGCTGGGTTGGGCAGCTGAGGAGTGAAATCTTCACTTTGACTCTCCTCATCCCTGTCAGAATGTTTTTCATATCCCAAACACCTGAGCAGTTTTTCCGTGCTGCTGAATGTGCCTCTGTTCTCAGTATCTCTTCTGTGAGGTTTGCTTGGGTAAGAGTCTTTGCATCCTCCTCTTCCTCCTTCTTTTTCCATCTATAACATAAACTCTGTAGGGGAAACTATGAGCAGCCCCATATATGTGAGGAAATACAATGACAACTGATAGCAAAACAGTACAATCATGTAATATGCAGTAATTCTCTTTTATACATCTGATACTAACTGAATAGGAAACAGCATGGAAAATAGCTTAAAGGATTAGAAAAGCCTCTGGATACTTTAGCATCTTAAACCCACCAGTCCTTGCTGAAACAGGCTTTTTCAGTCTCAGCTTCTGCTGAGTCATAGAGTTTGCTGCCTTTGAAGGTTGAAGTAGCTTGGCTCAAAATTGAAGTTGTTCTGGAAAAGTTCAAACCTTCACTAATGACCATATTTGCATGCTATTCTCAGTGGTATTAACATATAATAGGACACCCTCCACAGGGAGGCCTCTTCAAAACACAGGCTCTGCTTACACTTTGAATTTCCCTATTCAAAGGGGAATCTTCAAAATTATCTATGCATCATTACTTCAAAGTGTTTCACTGGGAGTACTCTGTCATATATTTGGGAGACTCATCATAGTTGTTTGAAAGTTGAATATATAGCCAACTGTAAGATTGTCGCCTGGGTTTTGTGTGTGGAGGCAATGAAGTATTACTCAGGCAAGAATCCTACCTGGTCTGACCTGGCATACTTCTGTTGAGGACAAGTAGTTTCTGTTGCATGACTTGAGATGAAAACCCTGCTCTGAGCTTTACTTAGCACCTTCTTTTATTCAAGTCCCTGTAGTGTTATTTCAGGAGCACACAGAGGATCCAGCCGTGAATCCATGGACCTTGTGTAACTTGCCGAGGTCTAGGACAATCTCTCAGGAATTTCTTCTGCCTCTATGTTGGTTGTTGGTACCCCCAGCTCTGTGGACTTTGGACAGACTATAGCACTCAGTCCCTCAGTGGTAGGGTGGATGTTCAATTAGTGCTGTCAAAGGATGTGCAAATAGAGAAAGTGGGTCTGGATTTCTTCCTGTAGCATTTCCCGTAGAATTGAGACAAACTAGTCCGTTGCCATTTCTCGTCCTGAAAAGTGTAGCTGTAAAGGTGTGAAGGGATTTCTACATGGATGATAGTGAAAACTGTAGATATTCATCCCTCTTCCATTCTGGCTGGGGCTTCAGCTGGAAGCTGTAATACCCTGTTAATCTTCATCTTCTTCTCCACTTCTCCAATGCAGCCATCCTCTCCCACTGCCCACTTCTTTTCTGCATATCACTTATGCAACAGGTATTTAATGTTTTGTACTGAAGAAAGCTTTCTGTGGTGATTATTTTTTCCTTGCATCATGTGGTAAGGAACACTCAAATATCTTAGAATATCCTGCTCCATTAAATATCTATTAATTAACAAGCTGGTGTTTCTCCTATTTCATTCATTCAGAATGAGTGAATTAATTCTATTAATTGCATTCAGAATGAATCTTACAGGTGTTAACTACTATAAGTTTTGTCTGACAGCTTAAAAGTAATTTTGTATCTCACCTCATAGGAGTTCACATTGCTTCAATCACTTTCTTTTTCATAGTATTTTATAATTAAGGAAAACAGCAGACAAATTCAGAATGCTAGTTATCTACCTTTACCAGATGCAGTGAAAGTGCGAGGACATGGAGTTTGTCCAAATCTTCCTCCCACTTTAGTCCCAAAGGGACTTAAAGCTAGGCTTCTTCTAATGGTTATGTATGCTATATAAATAATAATAATACCTGGAGTTGCACCGATACAGCACTTTTCATCTTCAAAGTACTTTGAAAACCCTATATAATTAGTGTGCTATAGAGTCATCTCCTATGATACTGCATGAACTCCAGTACTACCCACTGTGGGAGCCAAAAAGCAAATCTGAACAGCCACAGAGATTATACATAACATCCATTATCACTACAACATGAAATCAAAAATGCTGAACAAGGGTATTTTAGTACTTCACGCAGGAGGAGGATCCACAACTAGCAGGAAACCAGTCTCCCTAAGATAAGGAAACAGGAATATTTTCTCTGCTGGTAATCTACTACTTCAGATCTCTAAACACATTTTACCTTGAACTATGTCTCAGTCAAGCTGGCAGCAGATCATAGGTAGATTATCTCATTACATGGAGTCTTCATCTTCATGCAACTAGAATATATCCATCTTTTTTTTTTTTATTAAAAAAGCTTCAATTTCATGCAGCCAAGAGGGGTGCAGACATAATATATATAACATTAAATAGGTTTCTACAGACTTTAGTGAGACTCCAGGGGAGCAACTTACCTGGGGTACACCATTGGCAATTAACAATCCAGCTGAGCACAATTTAAAGATTGTAGTATCTTCCAAGTATTTCCAGCATAGTTACAACAAGTCCTTGTGAATGTTCAGGAGCTTGCTCTTTAAACCATTTTGGCATTTGATGGAGATTATCATCCCAACATAAGTTTGCAAACAGCCTTTTCAAAACTACACCATTAAGAAAAGAGAAGAAGAAAAGAGCATTAGCAGCCCATTCAATATGGCAAACATAACAGTGCAAAGGAACATAACATTCTGGGTAAAGAAAACTTGGAGTATTTCTGAACTTTAATAATTTCTATCTTCCTCAGGTTTGCAAGCTGACTAGCATTCATTTTCTCAACAGAAAGACTAATGTGCTTTATTTGCCTTTTTCAAATAAATTTTTCTTATAGACATTTAACAGGACAAATGGATACCCTTTTAAGTCATAGTATTATATTAATGGTCATCTGAAGAATAGTCTTGAGGCTAGATTTCAAAAGTTGTTATCAGGCAGAAGTAACTCTGCTTCCCACGCAATTAATGGACACATGCGTCCATATGCCTTGATTTTTGCTCCATTTTAAGATCAGTATATTTTTTTAAAAAAATGGTGTTCTTCCCTGTTATATTTAAATATCACACAAAACCATAAACATAACCATATGTCAGAATGAGGTTTTTGCTGATGAGCGATGGTTTGGACTCAGTCTCTTTGCTTTTATTTTTACTGCTTATTCCATTTGCTTTAGGTGAAATAGATTCTCTCTGTGTGTTATATTCAGCATATTTTTAGCTACTTCTGGACTGCTTAAGAAGTCAGCAGATGAATTCAAGAATATGAGAGGGACCTCCTAAAGCTTTCTTTTCTCTTCCCCATGGTACATCAGAACAGTTTCATCAGCATGGCCACAACAATCAGCTATCTGCAAATAAGAAATAATGTTTTGGAAAAGCAGCAAAACAAGAAAAGGGCTGAGGAAGAGCACCAAGATGAATGGTTTGGGCAGTCCTTCCACATTTCAAGCAACCACAGCTGTCGCAGTTCTCTAACATGACAACTTAGCCTTCCATACCAGCTATTTTTACCGTGGTGGAGCTGAGCAGGAGGAAGGAAAGGGAGTGACCAGGCACAGCTACATGAGAGGTGGTGTAGGAAAAAAAGTTGACAACCGGGAAACGGATGTTTGAAAAGAAAGAGTTGCACTACAGTAGCAGTTCTGTGATCTTCCCATATGCAACAATAGAGGAACTTTGAATTTGAGATTACAGCGTGGAAGGTGTTGGAGGTGAGAAACTCAGAGCTTCAGAGTCTCCAGGAATTCATGGAGTTTCTCTGGGCCTGACAGGGCACTCTTTTGAAACATATGATGAATACATATCTCAGCATACATGTGGTTTGCTTCACAATTCTGTCAAGCAGTATACAGCCATGCTGAGGCATGCTGTCCAGTTCAAGGGTAGGAGGAGGAAACTTATTCTCTTTTTTTTTTCTGGATTCAGATTTCTCATTTTCAAAACCATTTGTACAACTGTGTTTTCGCACTGCCACTCCCTGTTGGAGCCCTGTTTGGCCCTGCTTAGTTTATTATTTATCTATCATTGCTTCCTTTTTTTCCTCCATTCAGTGGTCAGGTACACCCTGCATGGCTGAGCATGGTACAACCATTCAGAGGTACAGCCAACACTGGGGCAATATTTCCACATCCTAGCAATGTTGTGGATGACTCAGTGTCTCCAACAGAGAAGCTGATGCTACTCGTCGGGGCTGGGTGGCACGGCAGCATGGCTGCATCACTTCTGGAGCTGTCACACCCTGCTGCGCTGAGTCACCAGGATGCACTGGCCCAGGCTGCTGCTGGCTCAGAGGTGGGCAACCTCACAGAGCAGCACCAGGCTGTTGCACACAGCAGACCTGCCCGGTGTCTTCTTCTATACTGCTAGCATCTTCTTCCATACTGCTCCTTCCCTTAGGTTTTAGTTATACTCTTTAATCCCATCTGCACTCTGTGGCATCTCACCTTTAAATGCCACTAACTGTTCTCTTCTTTGTTCTGTTTTCCATTGCTCTGGGACATACTCAGACAAGTTTTTCAAACTGTGAGCTTTTCAGGCATTCCCTATCAAATGTAAATAGGACATTGGCAGTGGCATGCAAATTGAGTAGTTGGTTTGTTAATGGGTAGATGTGTTGGTCAAAGGAGGAAGATTTATTTTGCAGGTTTTTAGATCCAGAGTATCAGAGAAATTATTCTTTTGGCACCTGCATGCTCTTGGGCCCTTCAATAAATTTAAAAGTGAATGAACTGGAAGTCTTATGTAGCTTTCTCTAGGCAATATTAATCATGAATGTACATATTGCTCATAGATTTTTTCCTTCCTTTGTTCACTCCTCAAAAACTTAAAACTGACATACATTTTCAAAAGTCTTTAGTAAAATTTCCCAAGGTGACCTGATGTCACCCATGACACTTAACATCTGAACTGTGACTTGTCTGAGCCAATAGCAGTGACCACGGCTCACTGGAAGAAGACTCAGGAAATCTCAAGTCTGTGACTGAATGACCCTAGTGCTGGATTTCCTTTCTGAAAAATACTGATTGTACTCCCATCCCTTGTCTGCCTTATATATGAAAATTGTAAGGTTTGGGAACAAGGAGATGACTAGTGTTATGCAGAACTAGGCTTAGCTGAGACCGAGGGAGAGCTAACCTTTAGAGAAGGGTACAGTCATTGCTCTGGGGTCTCTACCTGGTCCTCATGGCAGGAAGATCTGGCTCACTGATCAGTCAGTTCCTGCAGAAATTTCATGTGTAAATCAGTATTCTAAAGCAAGTTCTAATCAGTAATCATTTAAACCAAATCTCACTGTAACCTATTGGCTCAGGAGCAGATGCATGAGTTGGTCTTTTCTCTGTGCAGTGCAGGTGGAGCAGGCAGCTGAGCATCTTGTCTGCCATCCGTACTGACAGCACCATCATTTGACTGTCAAAAGTGTATAGACAGAAATTCAACTACCAAAAACCCCTGGTACACTTGAGTGCAGCTGGTCAGAACGTTTTATGTTTTCCATAGACATTTAATTTTTCAGGAACAGAAAGGAAAGTGGAATTCAGTGGAATACCAACTGAAAATGTTAGTGACAAAGGGGGTGTGCTCATTTGGAAAAGCTACCCAGGTCTTTGTGGCAACTGCTGTCTGGACTAAGCTCTCCTGTCTGGGTTCCAGGCTACTTTAAAGGTCCCATGATGCACCATGGCCAGCCCTCTTGTCTGTTCCCATGGTGTGTTCTGAAAAATCCAAAATATGTTGTACCGGAGGGAATATTCTTTTCCATTCATTAATATTCACAAATACTCAAAACCCAACCTGACCATGGAACCTGGTATGTAAAATGCCTTGCAAGTTTCTTTCATTAAATGCCCTGATTAACTTGTATGTCCTAATCAAGAATTCTAACACTTTCATGTTTCAGGCTGACGACTGAAAGTAAGCAGAAAGGGATACAAGGTGAAACAATTAGAGACAGAAACTGCCTTTACCATCTGGATTCATGACATCTTATGCTTACTGAGGTTTTACAGTGGTGCAGACAAACAAAACTCAGCATCAAAAGCTACAAACAAACAAACAAACAAAAAGTAAAATCCTTTCTAATACTGCTTCATTTTTAAACAGATGCTTCACAGGTGGAGAAATACTGCACATGGTGATTGTCATGCTGGGTGCCAGGCTTGCCACAGGTAGCTTGATGAGGATCTTGTGTCCCCACAGAGAATCTGATTGAAGGGAAGGCAGTTGGCTGAAGTGCAAAAAAAAGTAAACAGGTTTTAACTCCTGCAGGGAACTCCTGCTGCAGGGTGGGGAGATGCCGTGGTGATGCTTATGTGCCTGAAACCTCTCCAGCATTGGTCGTCTGGTTGCTCCTGCACTTGATGAATCGGCTCTCAGCATCCCTTCTGCGCATACCTTTTCTCAATGCTTTGGGTGAGCGCTACCTCAGTCTATTTTTAACAGCTACACTTTCCATGATTAGATTTTAATGCTATTTATTTATTTAAACCGAACCAAACAATTCCACATAAGCTGAACATTCCAGTGGGCATCATGCTCCGCCATGCAGAGGAGTCTAAATCTAGTTTAAATTACATTCCTTGAATGGTAGAGAAAGCTGGGTCATGTGCCAAAACTTGATGAGGAATAACAGAGTCATTCTTTCATAGACTGCAAAAACTTTATTAAGGAAAGATAAACAGGTTACAGGTCTCTCAGTGACTGCACTGCCTATACGTAGCAATTACCCCTCACTTTTTCCCCCTCCCTGCTCCTAGTTGAAGGTGTAATGCTTACAGTCTTATCATCTGCCATAATGGAGTCAGGTCCCCTATATGTTCACTGAAGTTAAAGGGAATGAAAGGCTTGGGATAATTAGACTCACTGTCTCACTCAGTTATGTCCTTGCAGACATCGGGGAGCGTGAGGCTTTTAGCTCCCTTCCTCCTGCATAGGTAGCAAAGGCAGGTATGAAAATTAGGCATCTCTCAGAAACACCTTTTCCCAGACAAAGAGAGCGTCTCCCCAGATCTATGGCATCACTGTTTCCGAGGCTTTGTGTTAGGCTTCCAAGGCTTCCTGGTAGGAAAGGAGAGAGTGTTTACCATTTGCATCCATGTTAATAAAATAAATTGCTTGTGTTAAAATTAGCAGTGGGCAAACTGTTTCAGTTAAAACAAGAATTGTCCTGGCTTGGTGCCAATCCTCAAACTAAATTCAAGCCAATTTTATTTTTAAGTTTTAAAAGTAATAAAAAATAATAAGCATGCAATGTGTATGTAGACATATACACAGAGAATAGCTCAGGGATTAGAAAAAGATGTATTTCGCATCTGGAGCCCCAGTTTTGCACATGCATATGCATGCAAGTAACTTTACTCACGTGAATTATCCCCTGGTGCCATGCACTATTTCCTGTCTAATCAGGCAGCAACATATACAAAAGGCTTTAAGGCATAAGAGCCCTATAACCTGCAGAACATCATGGCTTGATGCATCAAGTGAAGAAAGCTGACACTTGTTAACAGGACAAAGCTGGCACCAATTAAACCACGTCCAGCACATCGACTTCACTTGCTGGAAGCAGAGTCATCCCCAAGTGTTGTGTTAGGGAGTACAGCCAGCCCTGCCTACAGCAGGATGTGGCTTCCAAATATCATGCATTGCATATAATCTATTGCGTAAACTGAAGTGGGGGGATGAAGGGTGGAAGGGATGAGGCTCCACTGGGCTGTGGCCTCAGAGAGGAAGATCGATTGCATGCACATGGGGAACACGGGAGTTATTCTGAGGAGTGGGGGGAAGGGAGCGTTGTCCACATACATTATTTCACACATCATAAACTTCATTTCTCAGGGATTTTATTTTAGCAGCCCAGAAACAGATCATTCCCATGTGAGGTTTCACAGCACCAAGCTGTGAACATAAGGGTTGGGGTTTTTTGTTTGGATTTTTTGTTTTCGTCTTCAACTGCTTCAGGGTGGGTGGGTGTGTCTGTGCCTCTGCATTCTGTGTATGTGCTATAGTCATGTGTGAGGGTGTGTGGATGCCTATCTTAAGTTTAGACTGTCTGCCTAAACTTTAATGAAAATAGTTTCACTGCTTATGTAGCTCTGACATGGCCCATGGAGAGTGACACACGGTGCCACCCAGCACAGCCAGACATCTCACTCCTGCATGATTTCTCTTCCTAGGAACAGGTCAGCAAGGATATTGCCCAGGGTGTACCCTGACCTCTCAGGAAAACATACGTATCTCCTTCTTTACAGGTGCAGAAACCCTTTCACTACAATTGCTATCCTGTATTTCCACCAAACTTTTGGCTCTCCATAGCTCTTGCTTAGATATATCTTCTAGAGTGGAAAAGTGGCCACCTTCTTTCAAATTCATCATGAACATGCTTAACATGTTCCTGTTCTTCTAAGAATAGTAGGGTAACACTTTGGCTCTGTATCTAAGTGTGGATGAACGATGGAGCCTGCTAGAAGAAGCACCTAAAGATATAGTTCTAACTGTTGGATTTGTATAATAAATGCCTTGAAAGTTCCAACACACACTAAAAGTGTTTTCCTGGCTGTAAGGGAGGACTGGATGAACTACTTGAAGCTCCTGCAAGTATTGGCAAATCAGCTTCATACCAGCTATACAGGAGTGAGGACATTCAGAGATGAGGTCCCAGTGGTAAAAGAACAGGAACCTCTAGTTCTGCTCTGGATCTGGATGATGCCTTGATATCCTGTGGCTTAAATCCTAGCGTATCAAGTTGCCAGATTATTCTAAACATGAGTGTTATCTGCCTTGTGTACACTTAGTATTGTGAAACAGTCAATACTATGAAGCAGCTTCTTGAACAGCTCTCACCCTGCCTTAGTATGCACAATGTATGTTGAACATAAGACCTTTTTGTCCAAAAAGTAATGAAACACGGTAAAACTGCAGGAGACCAACTTGTAAAATGAAATTAAAATGCTGCCTGAGGACCTCCCTGGATCTAGCTGAGTTACAAACCCTTCAAATGAATATTAATTGGGCCATATGGTCCATTATTAAGCAAAGGCATGTATTTTGTTTGGCCAGAGTGTTCAGGAGAGACTTTAAGTCAAAGTCTTCATGGCCCTGATGAAATTTGTGATCAGCTGATGGAAATGTTTACCTTACAATAAACTTGTCCTACACAGAAACAACACACAGGAGTTCACTGTTGTGTGGCTCTGTAAAATCAGCTGCAATATCTGTATGTGTTTTGTTACCCCCAAGTCCCTTGCAAAAAAGACAGGCTTCTGAGGCATTGCCCAGAAGAAAGGATGGTACAGGGTTTATCTCTCTTGATGCAAGCCTGCAGAGGAAAAAGCCTTTTAGAAGCCTGCTGGCCACTGTCTGTCATGCGGCATCTCTGATGGGCTCTGCACAAGGCAAGCCATCGTAATGCAGCCACTGCACAACATCGCTGCATCCCCCACCTCCCTGTTTTGTAGACTGTGGGATCCTCCCAGGTGGCAGTGAGACAGTGTGAGCTGCACTTCCGTTTGGTCTTCTGTGACAAAGATCAGCCAAAAGCAGTGAGAAAGACCACCTGCACCAGCCCAGGCAGCAAATAGGTCCAAACTGAGCAATTCAGCATGGAAGCCCTTATGCTGCCTGTGAATGAAGGCAGACCAGGGAGTAGCAAGGGGAAGGCTGTTGCAGGTTGAGCCCATGAGCTGCACTCACTCCCCAGTTTTGCTGTTAACTCCAGGGTGAAAGCACTCATGTACACTTATGGTGGATGTGTTTCCTGTTGTATTTGATGCCATGTATACATGGGAGGTGATAGTTTCTATTTTTATGAGAATACTTGACCCAGGAGAAGCTGAGAAGCTAAGCCTATCAGGATCTTTTTCTTTCATCTCTGCAAAACCAAAAATTATAGCTATTTAACTTAGGTTCATTAGGTGACTCATTGTGTTATACATTTAATATATTTCACATGGACAATGTTACCTCTGTTTTCAATAAGTAATTTAAAAGAGCTGTCCATGACATGCAAGACACAAAGTCTATCTGTGAGCCACTGTCGTATGTCCTGATCAACCCTGTCACATTTTCTTGTTTTTAAATTCCTCATCTTAGAAATGAGTCAACATAAATAGCTTTGAATCTGTGTTACCTTATTAACCAATGGCGGATGACTCTACCCGTAAAATATTTACATAGACAACAGTCTTGTGCTAGTAATGTGTTTTCACATTACTTAGTAATTTAAAACATGTCAACCCCTTCCAAATAGTAGAAACAATCCAAACATAGAATTGATGTTGACCTTAAAAGGCTGCTCCTCTATATTTTAAGTCAAGCAACAATCATTACCACAGATTATCGCTGTGCATTCTTCATACAACTCCTTATCAGCAATGCCTTCAAATAGAACTCTAAATGGTAAGGAAAATAGTAGATGGAAAGGGCTGATGCTACGTCAACAGCATGTCCTTTAATAGAGCTTGTGGAAGACTGTATGGAAAATATAACATTTTAATATTAATGAGGTAAATCAATGACATATATTTGGCTGTTTTATAAAGTTAATGAATTGTGTGTTTGACTATCTAAATCTGCATCTGATCTTTGCATCATAAGTGTGCATCAATATGCATATGCATTTATTTATATTGATTATATGTATACACGTGCATGAATGTTTCTCTATAATGCAGGTGTGTATGGGATACAGTTTTTTGGTTTCTTTTTTTCTGTTTTCAAAGTCCTGTTTCTTATTCTGTTATTAGGGGACCAGGTGATGGAATAGGAAGGAGGGCATTTAGTTGTGCTCTGGAGTACAGCATGTGCTATAACCTTCCCGTAACCTAGACTGGGAAAAAATACTGTCCTCTTTTTTTCCCAGGGCAATCAATAGAACCAAATTTTGGCTTCCCAAGCCGCAGTACATTGACGTGGTATGAGCTGGAGCTGGTAAAAGAATTGATAAGTTTAATGTATTTATTTATCCTATGGATGTTTATATTATACAGGATATTTTTAGTGTGTTCAGCAGCAAAGGATGATAGACCCCATGTTGCATAATAGATGACATGTGTCTCCTTTGGCAGATACTTAGCCCATTCAGCCAACTAATTAAAATGCTTTACTTAAAATAAAAAAAAAAAAACCCAAACAATAGCAAAAATTCACAACAGTCTACCCCTTTACAGCTTCTCCCTGTATCTCAGAGCATTTTTCCAGGGTAAGCAGTGTAACTTGGAAAGTTGTCCATTAAAGGTAGTGTCTTAATCACACTATTTCCTGCAGACTGGAGCAGATCAGAGAAACAATAAAACCTCTGTCATGTACAGCACAGAAAACCTGATAGCACCATGCTGCTCAGGGGACAGACAGATATTGAAGACTTTTGGGGCAGTTTTTGTGATCTAACTAATTGTTCTGTTACTGTACCTCAAGTTTGTTATATATTTTAATGTTGGGAGAAAAAAGCCTTTTCAAATATTATATTTTCACCTTTATCTCTGTATTTCACCTATAGTGGTATGGGAATTATATATAATATTTTCTAGAGGAACATGCAGAATTCAAGAGAATGAATATCAATATCTAAAGCTGTTGGGGCTGTGAAAATTTTCAGTTTGGATTTTGCCTTATTTTTTCTCTTTTTAATATTGTACCATTACTAGTAAGATTTCTACTGTTTTTCATCTTGATCAAACAGTCCATTGAAGAATTGAAGTGTATGAAAAGATTCATATTGAATTCAAAGGTTTTTGAAATAAGTGGAGACATTGTTATTGGCCCTAACAGGTAAAGTTCACACAGTCTGTCCTGTGATAAAGCAAGTCCACTTGCACTGAACCTGAATAGAAGGGCAGGCTGCTTGATGGCCATAGTGAGAGGGAAGAAGGGAATAGTAAGGTATCTGCAGTGATTTGTTAAAAATATCATTAGTTGAACCCAGGGCAGAGAGCAGCACAGTCCTCTCAAGTGGAGGGGTGTAAGTCTCTGGGATGAGACCCAAGACACTCACCTCTAGGCCATCCCAGGGCCAGAGAGGTGAAAATGACTAACATGGGATCTGTGCGGTGAAGGGGGAAAGAGACAGAAAAGGAGAACTCACCTACTCGTTTCATTAAACTGGCCCTAAACTATGCCCCTGTCACTTGAATGGCAAGGGTGCTGAGCAACCCTGGCCAGAGCAATGGAGACTTGCAGTTGCAGTGTCCAAATAGTTGGAGCAGGAAAGCTCCCAAGAGGTTCTGTAACAATCTACATCTAGCTGACGTTGAAAGATGGACCTTAGAAGCCCCATAATGGCAGATACCACTGGAGCAGAGACACCTGTGACAGTGTGCAGTTCTTGTAAGTGTTAAGAATGATGTTTGTAGAGGGGGAGCTCTGCATAGTGATGAGCTCTTCTACAGAAACTCTATCCGAAATAGTCATGGTTGAGGTAGGAAGAAGACAAAATAATCACCTTAGCTGATTTATCTTTTATTCTTCCTCGTCAACCACTTTACTTCTAATGCAGGTAAAATTCCTACATTCAATGATGTGCTGTGGCAGAAGAAATAGTTTCCTTTCTTTTGTAGACCTTTCATTTTCAAAGACAAAATGTCAAAATCAACAATTGGTTATGGGACTGGTGACACAGCCAGGGGTTTGGCTACTTAGACCATGGGACTCGCTTTGAGAAACCTGGTCTACTGGGGGCTGATGGGGTCCATCTGTCAGAGAAGGGGAAGAACATCTTCAGTCATGGTCTTGCCAAGCTGGTGAAGAGGACTTTAAACTAAAGTTGCTGGGGGAGGGGATCCTCAATCAATCCCATTCCTACTGGATTGATGCCAGTGCCACCAATAGATGCCCAGAGCCTGGAGAGGGATCGTAGGGCCAAACTTAAATGCCTCTATGCAAATGCACATAGCATAGGGAATAGACAAGAGAAGCTAAAGTCATGCACATGCCTGCAGGGCTCTGATCTTATTGGCATCATGGAGACATGGTGGGATGGCTCCTGTGACTAAAGAGTTGGAATGGAGGGATGCAGGCTCTTTAGGAAGGACAGGCAGGGGAGACGAGGAGGGTGTGTCTCCCTCTATGTCAGTGACCAGCTGGAGTGCATGGAGCTCCACCTGGGGATGGATGAGGAGTCAACTAAGAGTTTATGGGTCAGGATTAAAGGGAAGGCAGGGACAGGAGATGTTACAGTGGAGGGTCTGTTACAGGCCACCCAACCAGGAAGACCGAGCAGATGAGACCCTCTATAGACAGATAGGAGCAGCCTCATATTCACAAGCCCTGGTCCTCATGGGGGACTTCAATCACTCTGATATCTGTTGGAGGGACAACACAGGAGGGCACAAGCAATCCAGGAGGTTCCTGGAATGTGTTGATAATAACTTCCTTTTCCAAATGATAGAGGATCCAACAAGGATTGATGCTATGCTGGACGCTGTTCTCACCAACAAGGAGGGGCTTCTGGGGAGTGTGAAGCTCAAGGGCAGCCTTGTCTGCAGTGACCACGAAATGGTGGAGTTCAAGATCCTTAGGGCAGTGAGGAGGGCATGCAGCAAGCTTTCTACTCTGGACTTCAGGAGAGCTGACTTTGGCTTCTTCAGGGATCTACTTGGAAGAGCAGCATGGGATAAAGCCCTGGAGGGAAGAAGGGCCCAAGAAAGCTGATTAATATTCAAGGATCACCTCCTCCAAGATCAGAAGCAATGCATCCCGACAAAGAGGAAGTCAGGGAAGAACATCAGAAGGCCTGCATGGATGAACAAGGATCTTCTGGACAAGCTCCAACACAAAAAGGAAGCTTACAGAGGGTGGAAGCAAGGACAGATAGCCTGGGAGGGATACAGAGCAGCCAGGGATCAGGTTAGGAAGGCCAAAGCCCTGATGGAATTAAATGTGGCCAGGAATGACAAGGGCAACAAGAAAACTTCTGTACCGAAGCTTGTACCTATAAGGTACATTGGTGATAAAAGGAAGACTAAGGAATATGCGGGCCCTCTCCAGAAGGAAACGGGAGACCTGGTTATCTGGGATATGGAGAAGACAGCTACTCAACAACTTTTTTGCCTTAGTCTTCACTGGCAAGTGCTCCAGCCACACCACCCAAGTCACAGAAGGCAAAGGCAGGGACTGGGAAAAAGAAGAACTGCCAACTGTAGGAGAAGATGACCATCTAAGGAACATGAAGGTGCACAAGTTCACGGGGTCTGATGAGATGCATCTGCGGGTCCTGAGGGAACTGGTGGATGAAGTGGCTCAGCCACTATATATCATATTTGAGAAGTCGTGGCAGTCCTGTGAAGTTCCCCCTGACTGGAAAAGGGGAAACATAACCCCCATATTTAAAAAGGGAAAAAAGGAAGACACGGGGAACTACAGGCCAGTTAGTCTCACCTCTGTGCCTGGAAAGATCATGGAGCAGATCCTCCTGGAAACTATGCTAGGGCACATGGAAAATAATGAGGTGATTAGTGACAGCCAACAGCGCTTCACTAAGGGCAAATCATGCCTGAAAAATCTGGTGGCCTTCTACAATGGGGATACAGTGTTTGTGGATAAGGGAAGAGCAACTGATGTCATCTACCCAGACTTGTGCAAAGCATTTGACACTGTTCTGCATGACATCCTTGTCTCCAAATTAGAGAGACATGGATTTGACACATGGACCACTCAGTGGATAAGGAATTGGCAGGATGGTTGCACTCAAAGACTTGTGGTCAATGCCTCGATGTCCAAATGGAGAGCAGTGACGAGTGGTGTTCCTCAGGGGTCAGTGTTGGGACCGGTGCTGTTTAACATCTTTGTTGGAGACAGTGACAGTGGATTGAGTGCACCCTCAGCAAGTTTGCCGATGACACCAAGCTGTGTGGTGCAGTTAACATGCTGAAGGGAAGGGAGATGCCATCCAGAGGGACCTTGACAGGCTTGAGAGTTGGGGCCTGTGCAAACCTCATGAAGATTAACAAGACGAAGTGCAAGGTCCTCCATGTGGGTGAAGGTATTCTCATGCACAAATACAGGTTGAGCAATGAGTGGATTGAGAGCAGCCCTGAGGAGAAGGACTTGGGAGTATTAGTGGATGGAAAACTGCGTATGAGCCAGCAATGTGCGCTCACAGCCCAGAAAGCCAACTGTATCCTGGGCTGCATTAAGAGAAGTGTGGCCGGCAGGTTGAGGGAGGTGATTCTTCCCCTCTACTCTGCTCTCGTGAGACCCCACCTGGAGTCCTGTGTCCAGCTCTGGGGCCCCCAACATAAGGACACAGACTTGCTTGAACAGGTCCAGAGGAGGGCCACAATGATCAGGGGACTGGAGAACCTCCCTTGAGGTGGAGGACAGGCTGAGAGAGTTGGGGTTGTTCAGCCTGGAGAAGAGAAGGCTCCGGGGGAGACCTTAATAGTGGCCTTCCAGTACTTAAAGGGGGCCTACAGGAAAGATGGGAAGGGACTCTTTATCAGGGAGTGTAGGATAGGACAAGGGGTAACGGTTTTAAACTGAAACAATGTAGATTCAGATGAGATATAATGAAGAAATTTTTTCTTAAGAGGGTGGTGAGACACTGGAACAGGTTGCGCAGAGAAGCTGTGGCTGCCCCCTCCCTGGAAGTGTTCAAGGCCGGGTTGGACGGGGCTTTGAGCAACCTGGTCTAGTGGAAGGTGTCCCTGCCCATAGCAGGGGGGTTGGAACTAGATGATCTTTAAGGTCCCTTCCAACCAAAACCATTCTATGATTCTATGTGGAAAAGGTCTAATTCTTCAGTAAGAAAATAAACCTAATATTTTACAGAATCATAATCTTTACTTTTAGTCAACAGTGGGCACACTTTGAAGCAGGCAAGAAAATAATTAAAAACAGTTAAAAAAAACCCCAGATAGTAATAGTCCTTCCCTGCAAAGGGAATGGACTTTTATCTTAGTACATCAATGCTATACTTCTAATTTTCATGTCTATTGGAGATATCATTTTTCACAATGCTAGTAAGTGTTCTGATATTAGGTTGGAATTTGGATGATGAGACTAGTAAAGTATTTAAAGGTCTTTGTTGAATCAGATCTTTTGAATGGAACATGGGTGGCCATTCTGATTTTTTAAAAGTAATATGTCAGTTATACAATTTGTGGTCTAGAAAATCTGACGCTGAAATAAAATCCGCTGCGGAGACAGGTATTGTAAAGATGATGTTCAGCAGGGGCAACAGTTAGAGAACAGCACAATAGTTTTAGATGCAGAATAAAGTAGAAATGTGTGTTCAGATGGATTTTTTTTAAAGGCTAGTGAACATTTTTCAAATACATATCAGACTGACAGTCCTATTCTTCTAAAGCAAAGTCCAGTTTTCCTTACTGTGCTCATCATTCTATGTCTACTTCATCTAGTTGCTCTTGGCTTGCCTTGGATTTGCAGGATATGAGGCAGCTTTCAACTGGATACAAATATAGTAGCACTGAATTGCTGGTACAATATTTTATTTCAACATGGAAAATCATCACACAGGAAGAAGCCTAGTAAGTCCCCTTCACAATTTATGTCATGGTTTCCTGTCATAAAATTAAGGCCAAAGGCTACCTCTGATTGAACATGGCAAGAGTAAGACATGGTGTGGTGTAACTGGGAGATTCCCATCTGTGGAGAGTCAGGGTGGCACAAGGAGGGAAAGCTGGGACATCAGACAAGGAGTTTGGAGCCTTCTGCAACTTCTGTTGGTCATGTGTAATAAAAGACTGCACATTATTATCCCTTGCCTTCTCCTCTTGTTACAGGTAGGAATTAAAGCCTCCTAATATACAGAGTGAAACCTGACCCGATAAAGCAGATGCCATTCTCTCCCAAAATGTGTGGGGAGGAGTATCAGGAGGTTTTCATTACTGCCTGGGCGGTAGATGAATGTATGTTCCCTAAGCCACTCTCAACCTTCTCCTGTTTCACCTGCCTGATTCCTTCAGTTAAAGCTCTGAATCTTTTTGTACAATCTCCCAGATTTTTTCCTAGTTGTATAAAAAGAATATGACAGAGAGATAAAACATGGGGTTAAACAGCTTGCCCTAGTCCTTTCTGCTACTCCTAGAAACATCTATGTTATCTTTGTTAAACTTTTTGTGGTGTACAAGGTAAGGTTCAACCAGTCATTCTACCTTTTGTTGTCAGTTCTTGACCTGTGGTGGAGTCCCTTGGAGGAAGAATTTTCTGGAGGAACAGTGTGGTAATATCAGTGATTAAAAACAAAACCTATGTTAAAAAAGGTAGATGAGTAATGCTGCCGAATGAAATACTAATGCCAGGAAATAGGGCTGAATTAATTATCTTACATATACATTATAATTTGATTTTTGATTATGTGATCACATATCATCTTTTTAAGAGGATCCTTGCCTGATTCAGTGCATCTGATGGGCTGCACTCACGTAACATACTAAACAATGTTCAGCTTCATTCTCCTTGTTCAATGTGTGGCTGGATGCCTTATTTACTGCATTCCCTTCTAAAATTAGAACTATTAATTTCCTCACAGGCTTTGCTGTGGTGCTTGTGGTGGTATTAGAGAGCTTCGGAAACTAATTAATGCTTATCTTTGTCAGACTGCTGTGAAATAAACTGGATTTACTTCCATTTAGAGATGAGGAACCAGAGCATGGAGAGATTAAACTAGAATAATCTCTGATCTCTGACTTGAGGTATGTAAAACCTGATTTTTAAGTGTTTTGTGTTATCTGGCATGATGTATATTCAAGCACAACTCCCCTTAACCTTGTTTACAGCTGAAAGAGCTCAGAAGTTTTCCAAATCACATGTTATTCTTCATCAAAAGATGAAGACGGCTACTAGCCATCTCTCAAATGTTGAGTGATTTGGTCAACTTTTAAAAATTACACAGTAGAAACACACAAGAAGAGCCCAGTTCCCCAGGCCAGTGTCCATCTTGAAGAAGAAACTACTTCTGCAGTCCCTTGTGTCATTCACTACCCATTTTCAACATCTATAGTGACTAATATTGGTAGGGATCCTGCAACTCAGGTTTTCTTTACTGCACAGTATTGATGCAGCTCAAGAGGCCACCATTACCATCTTGTAGGGGGAAAATAGAGATAATGTATAATTAAAGTCAGTAGCATAATGCATATACATCAAGTTTTAAGTACCTGAAAACTAAGTTTTGTGTTGGGTATTCCTAGATAATGGTATACCAGCTCTAGATAGTATAACAAGAATTGCAGATGCCACCTTCACAAAGATAACTTATGGCCTAGGAGTTGTTCCAAAATCCATTTGAAACATACTGAAGCAAACAGTCTTGAATGCATCTTTCTTATCTTCGTACTTCAGTGAAAGGTTTCTTCTGATATAGTATCTAAGGTCCTCACATCAGAACTGAACACTGCTGATGTTATAATTTCCACACACAGGACTAGTCTGTGTATAGTTTTATTCATCACTTTAAAGGCATATTGCATTTAATGGCACCCACCTACAAATGTTGTTCAAGAAAGTTTTGTTCTGCTTCTCCAGGATTTCCAGGATATGATAGTTCTAATCCTGAGAAAAGACACTAACACTACTGTTTATGTGCCAAATATTTGCTTAGTGGAAAACGAGTAACACAGGACCTTTCACCAATATCTGCCCCTTTTTCTGGAATTGTCTGTTTTTCTAAAATGTTTTTATAAAAATTATCCATTCCTATACACTTAAAAAACTGAATTCCACAGGTATAAGGCACTATGTATTTGCAACCATTGTCCATAGTAAAAGGAAAAGTGTTTTCTTTCCTTTGAAGTCATTTTACCATGTATTAGAGACAGGGAGTTTGAGCTTTTACATGTGAAGACACTGCATAAAAAGAGAGCAATCACATCTCAGCAGCCATGTTGTGATGTAGGGACATCGGGGCGCAATGACCTTTGGACATAAAGGCCTGAGATTAAGTCAGGGAAAGAAGACTGTGGAGTACTACAGGAAGGGCAGCCCATGATAACTGAACCAGCACAGTAACTGCCAGCATGAACTTGGTTGGTCATTATTTTTGAACATAGTTGATCTGTCACTGTGAATTGATATCAGATCAGTGTTTTGGACCACATGGCAAGTATCAGGAACCCTTAAACTGGATTTGCAATTTCATGGAGATGTGGCCTGGGATTTTACCTAGTGATTTTTACCGTACATGAAGTAACATGTGCCACTGGTTCAGATCTTAATAGCAACTAGGATACCTATTCATGGTGTGGGTGTGCTTTCAAGTTTTTAACAAATTTTGGTGGTTTTAATTAAAATAAATTGTTTGTGAAAGGAGTGTTGGAGCAGATTTTTTCCCAGGCCCTGATGATTTTGTATTTATTATCAATATTTGCTGAAAGTAACATAATTCCTGCTGAGCTGTAACCAGAAAGTTCCTTGACTGTCCAAATATTGACAGATGTTAGAGAAAAAGTTCTAGTTTATTCTAGTCTCTTCAGTTTGCTATTCTATTATAGACCTACATTTGTAATGATAAGATTATTGATTGTCTTTTGTTGGTATGACTGATAGATGATACTTGAAAGTTAGAGTTTGCTTTTGTCTCGTGATTCTTTGGGTTATCTGGACCTTTTTTTTGCATTGTAAATATGATCTATCTCATGAGTTTTCTGTCATTTCTGTTGTTTATTATGACAATTAAAACAAGCCTTTTTCTCAGTATTTTTGGACATTGGTGTTCTGACTTCATACTGAAAATAAAAAAACAAAGCTTAGCTATTTTGTTAAAAGTCTACATGAAAATCCAGTTTAGGTATGTATGACTGTACAAAGGGGCTATGGCAGTGAACATGTATTCTCTAGCAGCATCACACATGCTGAATGATTGCATCCAATCCCAATCATTTCTTCCACTCCCTCCATGGCTAACAGTTACAATGTCCTAATGACTTTTGAATTTTCTAGAAACTTTGCTCTAGCCACTGCTCCCTAATCTCTTTGGTTGGCAACATGGTGCCAGAAAGGGATGTGTCCTTTCTGGGAGAAAGAACAAAGAGGTCGAAACATACAGCTGAGAGACAGGAGAGTATTATCTTATGTACAACGAACTAATGCAGCCTTGAAAAAATATTTAACGCTCTGTGTAACATGTACAGTGTAGGTAAATACATAAATTAATATATGGAGAGGTTTCTAAGTGACAATCATAGAATAATAGAGTAGAATAGAATCACAGAATCATTTAGGTTAGAAAAGACCTTTAAGATCATCAAGTCCAACCATAAACCTAACACTGCCATGCTAAACCATGTCCCTAAGTGCCACATCTACACAACTTTTAAATATGTCCAGGGATGGTGACTGCACCACTTCCCTGGGCAGCCTGTTCCAATGCTTGACAACCCTTTTGGTGAAGAAATTTTTCCTAATATCCAATCTAAACCTTCTCTGGTGCAAGTTGAGGCCATTTCCTCTCATCCTATCGCTTATTACTTGGGAAAAGAGACCGACACTGACCTCGCCGCAGTCTTCTTTCAGGTAATTGTAGAGAGTGATAAGGTCTCCCATGAGCTTCCTTTTCTCCAGACAAGTATGTTTTGTGTTCAATTCTTAGTGATCCTCACTGGTAGTCAAGTACGAATTTGCTCCTCAGCTTTCAAAATACTCCCGTCTACATCACCTAAGAGAGTAAATTCAATACAATTATTTTTGTGGGGAAAACCAACAAAATCCCCTTGAATTCTCTTTACAGGTTCTTATTTGGCTTATTCAGAGTATTTGGCCAATTCTCAACTATTTGGGGAGGTAGTTACACAAATTTTAGCCACTGTTATGAAGAGTCATACCACTAATTTGTTCTTTACAGTTACTTGGGAGCTATGTTTAAAACGTTATCATCCAGTCAGCAAAAATAAACTACGCATGTGATTTAGTTGACTAATCTCACCAAAAAAATAGTGAAGAGTCATAAAAGGGTCGTAAAACCATCAAGTCATAAAAACATCAAAAAAACCCCATAAAAACAAATATATTATCAGAAAAGTTTCATAACTACCTAAAGTATATCTAGACGGTATGCACTACTAATACATTTTCTTTGCTATTAATAGATACATAAGTTTTACTGATGAACCTCAAAGGACTGTTATGAGCTTCATGACAGACACTGAGAGTGAGTAGTACTTTACTTCAAAAATAAGTGGCTAAGTGGAATGGCACAGACTGAACAGTTTATTCAGTGGGATTCAGAGTACCAAAATCTTGCCATTCATGAATTAGGGTCAGATCAAGCCTCCCATTGACCTCAGTGGGAGTTTTGCCATTTGCTTCAATGGAAGTAGGATCAGGCTATCAATGCTTTAAAGTAGTTCAATAGAAAGTGTAATTGAAATGCAAATGTACGAGTTCTCTTAATCTAAACTTCCCATCTCCCCATTCAGTGCTGTTTGTAGAGTGTTATTATGGGCTGTTACTCTGGGACCTGTGTTAAAGATTTTGATGTGCTCATCAGAGAAATACCCTGTAGTACAGTGGAATACAACTGCAAATTTTGTAATAACAATTCTAAGCAAATCTAGTGAATTTAGTTTGAAGAGCAACCAAGCCTTGTTGTATCACCAAACCTGAACAAAGATGAAGTTGTCTATGCTGGTGAGTACAGCACAGTCATTTAACACTTAGTGTGAGCTAACCTGGTCTGTGTCATTAAAAAAAAAATCTTCCAGGTATTCAGTTGCTTGGAGACACTACTTGCAATGGTTTCAAGTAACACTTAAAAGTACTACAACTGAAAAAGACTTGTATAGAGAATAGAGAAGTTGAGTTCATGTATTTGATGTAACTTACTGCTAGCTCAGTTTCATTCTTTGTGTTTCATTCTAATAAATGTCATTAACACAAATGAGTGGATAAACCACTAAAGATTCCATTTTATTAAGATTAAACCATGCCTCTCTCTTCCTTCTGCCTACCATAAGTCCCCTTCCTATTGAAATGCCTGGTTTCTTTTCCTCCTTCCCAGCAATAGTAATTACTAATACCAAACCAGTTGCACTGGGGAGTAGGCACATCCTGTTTAGCTTGCTTGAGATCTTGAAAAGCAGTCTAGAGCTCTCAGCTGCAGCCAGCAGCCCAGCATGCATATTTCTTCTAAGCTCAGTCAGAAGTGTGCACACATACACACAGTTGGTTGCTTGCCCAGACAGGAAATACATACCTTCTGACTGGTGGCTTCAGGGCAATGTATTGTCTCTCAGCCTCCAAGGGGGGCAGGTGCCAGTATCACTCTTTTTGGAAAAAGACCAAAGGAATTATTTTGTGAGATATGTGTTATACAGGCCCAAGTCAGCTATTTCCCATTGCTCTTTGAATACAGCAACCAAGTCAAAAGAAGAGGGAAGCATTAAAAAAATAAAAAATTCAAAATGCTATTGCAACCACTTCATGATATAGTGATGGTAAACAAGAGCTAAATGTATTAGCTTAAACTCTTTTTTTTTTCTGCTGACTAGGTATCAAGTTGATGGCATCACTTGGACATAAGAGTAAGGGACACTGCTGATCAAGTTATAGTCTTATTATTGCATATGGCAATCATTACAAATTTAGCCTTAGTGGCTGGTATGTACTAAGCTAATTAAAAATACAATTGGCTTGTTCATTGTGATTAAAGCACTAATAATAAGATCTCTTATTTCCCTATCAGTAATATTCTAATTGCCAAGGACATATGTCACAGTGCCACCTGCTCATTTTGCTAGGACCATAGGTTGCATCCTTACTGTAATATAAAAGACAGAGGCTTGATTACTCTCCCATAACTATCCACACTGTTTAGTTTTTAACGTACTTTCTGGCATGTTTTTGGCCCTTGTCCCTCAGATGTGTCCTAAACACAATTTAGAAAGAAGCTTGGCCAATCACCTGCTATTGACTGCTGTCAGTAAGCTGTATGGCTGAGGCTATTATGTCCTAGGGTGGCAGGGAGGCAGAGGAAGCCAAACAGAAAGCGTGCAAATCATGAGCTCACATTTACACTTGAGGACAGAGAATGATCCATAAATAGTTTCATTTACTAGGCTAGATCTAGTGTATGAATTCCCACTGTCATGAGACATGTAATTCCCATTAGAACAACTCTTGGTCTTGCAACATCAATAGCACTCCACAAAGAAGGAGGAGACAGGGAAGAGCTTCCCTAGAGCTATTTAAAAGAACATGTTCATGCTACTTACACTCTCTTCTCATACTTTTGGCCACAAGTCAGTTGGATTTTGTGCAGCTGAAGAGGATTGTAAGTGCATGAAAGCAGTGGAATTACTCCAGAGAGTGCAAAAGATCCTGAATGGCCCTGGGTCACAGTGAGGTTTAGAAGAGAGATCACATTTCATGCACTTCAATTCAGTGTGTATTCTTAAACTGGAAGCACTGTTGGGGGACCTTTGGGTGGCACTGAGTTATGATGAAGAGGTTAGAGTTAGGTCTGCTTTGCAAAATAGTAAGATGAGCATCATGGGAACAGATGTGTGATTTTCTTACTTTTCTTACTATAAAAGTTCTTACTTTTATAGGTGATCCATACATACCTGCAAGCTTGCACCTATGAGTTACAGAGTAATGTCTTTCAGTACCACTTGTTTTAGACACAGTTATTTTCCCAGTAGCACAACTCTTCCTCAGATCCAGCATGGGTCCATGAGTCCAAGAGGACTGCTACTTCTGCTGTTATTAAAACACTGCTTGGAAGCTCTGCAAGCACCTGTGCTTGTCTTGGAGAACTCCCCACTGAGTAACTTTGCTGAGCAGGCTTAGCCCTGCTTCATTTATGAGATCCAGCATGATCACAGTTGAGGTGATGTAGCACCTAGCCAAGAGAACAAAGCAACTGCATCTTGCATATATGAAGGTGTTAATTTTGTAAAAAAAAAAAAAAAAATAAAAAAAAATAAAGTGAAATTGAGGAGTCTTTGGGGAGAGGTCTTTTTTCCCCCTCTTTATAACTAACTACACTTTGTTCACCATTTTGAGGGGATTTATTTTTAACTTTGGTGAAACTCTTGTACAGCAGTCTGCATCTTATGAATTCCAGCCTTTGTTAGGGATGGATTAAGTCCTAGAGACTCTGACCTTGTGATACTACCATGTTTCTGCTAAACAAAGTCCAGTGTGCCAAACAAAGATGTAGCAAGTAGTTACGAAATGGCATGGCTATTACCCATGATTTTGATTCTCATTGTCTGGTATTTATTTTGGGATAATTCTGTTTTGTGAGTGGAAAAAACAGACTATAAAAAAAAGGAGGCCTACAATAAATACATTATGCTACACAGTTCTCAAAAGGATAATGGTGGGCTCCTCAGTGAGTGTCTAAGAGATAGGAAAATTATTTTCAACAAGGAAAGAAGGCAAGAATACTCTGGGACAACATGACAAGTCAGAAAAAGAATGAGATTCACCCACTTGCGCAAAGCCTGAGTAATTTGCTATTGCAGCTCACAGTCTGTGTTGTTTCCCTCCTACATAAGGTTTCTGGGTCACTGGCTCTGCTGTTGTTCTAAACCACACCGCTCCACTCTCAGCTCACGTCCCTTCCCCTGGACAGTTGGAGAATATCTATTGCAACTTCCAGGAGATGTTGATTTAGCCAGTACTACATTTCTGTTCCTGACTTCTCTCCTATATTGCTCCACCCATGAAACCTGATGATAGGAAAGGGAAGAAGAGGGAAGGGAACAGATCAGACTAAAGGTCAAATGAATCCAAAGACCTTAGAGAGCATAATAATAATCCAAAATCATATTCCAAGGGATACTAATGCCATTTTAAGATGAAACTTTTGTTAAAGATGTGGATTTAGCTCTAAGTTCCAGAAAACATCATCTAAGCTATCTACTTGTATTTTTATAGCTCTATAAATCTTAAAGTCCAAAGTCTACCCTTCTACAGATGTAAGACTCAATTTATTCCACAGGGAGTAGCACTTGCATATCAGAGGGTAAAATCTGGCCATATTTTCTAGATAGCAATAGGAAAAAGGGGAGGTCTTTCACTTTAAAAAACATTTACTGTATCCTAGCAATGTGCAGCAATGCTATGCAAGCCTGACAAAAGACAAATGGCTTTGAAAGATATTAAACCTTACAGAAATACTGTAGGAAGACAGTGTGATAATCTTTGGGAGTCTGTAGGTAGTGCAGGTTCCAAACATTTTCTTGATTCTAGGCACAAAGCAACTAAGGTAATATAGAAAGAAATTTCTTAAACACTTGTGTTGAGGTTGATGCAGAGCTCAACAAAATCTGACTGTCCAGCAATGAAAACAAGCAGGGAAATTAGGATAAGTAAACATTTTGTTCTCAAGGTTTTGTAACTCAGAAAAAATTCAATCTTTGTTGGAACGAGACATCATTGTTATTCATAAAGGCACGGTATGGCTGCGCAGGCAGCCTACCACTATCTATGATGCCAAGTTGACTCTTGAATAGGTTGTGTAATTACCAGAGAAGGACAGATATGTGGGAGTCTGAAGATGACAAACAATTTAGAAACTGACAGAAGGCTGGTGGTTTCCACAAGCTTGACTTCTTTCAGCAATCTGTAAGTATGAATAGAGAACAGAGTAAAAGAAAAATGGCACTGCTGAAAGATTTTCTATGGGAACCTTTAAACAATTTTCTTTCCATCTTCTAAAATGCCATAGGATGTGTTCCTAGTCTTCATGAAGAGGTTCTGCCTCTTCCTCAACTTACCTTCTTCCAGTTTTGAATACTACCATTTGGTCAGCATTTATCATTGCGCATTCGTGCTCTACCAAAATCTTTAAAATGAAGTGTCTCCCAAAAGAATGTGCTAAGAGGTATGAAAGAAAATTTGGGAGATATGAGACAGGGAAAGACTAATCTGTAGTCAGACCACAGTTCCTATAAATGCAGCATCTTGGTATGGCTTCATATTTTATTGACTTGCATATTTGTGACTTGACAGCATCATGCTCTGGAGCTCAGCTGTAGAGATAAAGGGAAGGAACAGAATTTCCAGAGGGAATTGCAGTGCCTCCAACGGTGGTGGCAGGACACTCTGCTCATTCCTTTGAGCAGAGTTGATTTGACTTTTGAAACAATTACATCTCATATTCCTACTGAACAGTACGGCAATTGTAAATGAACTTTAGTGGAAATGGAAGTTGAGAGAGGAAACTGAGTGGGTTTTTTGATATAGATCAGCAACAGATTGGCACAACTTTTTGGCAAGGATCAGATGTTAATATTTTAAATGGTTGTTATGAAATATTTACAAAAAAATTAACTCTCATATCCAACTGGATTCATATAATGATCAAATAATTTCAAATGCGCACTTAGAAAACAAATAGAGATACAGTATTGAGGACTTCTTCCTTCTAAAATCACTTAGGAGAGAAAAACATAAGATCGTTTATGGAAATCTTAAAGCCATTTTCCCTCTAAGTGCAGTACATTTGGATTCATGAAGAGGAGATAAAGGCATGGCTCTTCATTCACAGATATTTTTACATCTACTGACTGACTGTTTTGGAGCCATTACATTTGAGGCCCTATCTCATGACAGTCACCTTCTGCTGCAAACAACAGATGTCTAAGACCTTTTTCTACTCAGGCTACTTCCCTTATTATTATTTTACCAATGAATTGGGTCATTCTCTGTGCCCAGTGATTTTGTGGTAACTCTTTGCTTTAGAGTCCCCCAGAATTATGTCTTTAATGTACTTATGAAACTTCTTCACTGGTAAAAAATGTGGGCTAAGCCCAAAACCAACACTGGCACATCTGGGGTGTCTATATATTCTGTCATCACTTTCCAGCACAGCCACATAATAATTAAATATCTAGCTGATATCATACCTAGTCTGGATAGCTGTTTTATCAGATATTAAATAGCAGAAAAACATACAAAAATAGCAATAGCAATCTCTGCTTTATATGATAACCACAGAATGCATCATATAAAATAAGACATTATTAGCTCTTACTGCTGGTTAAAATAATATACACATTTCTGTGGTAGTGAAGTCACTGAACTGATAGCAATGGAGTCCTAATAATTGGGTTCTGTGGATTCCCCTGGAAGCTCTGGTGATAGGTATTCCTGGAGGCAGCCATGATGGAGGTGGATGGGCTGCCAGTGGGGTGACATTTTCTTCATCCAGGGACTAAGAGAATGTGCTACATCTGACAATGCCAAGGCAGGGGCTGAAGTTTCTTTTGCCCTCTTATTTCTTAAATCTGTGTCTCACGGTCCATTTCTAAGTTGCTACTCATCACAGCCATTCTGATTGTTATTCTCCTTATCACTGACACTGGTAAGGCTGAACGAGATAATTCACAGATCATTTAATCAAGCCAGACCCTCTAATTTCTGTTTGTGCTTTGTTTTTCTTGATACAGATTATCTGCATTAGTTCTCTACTCCATCACTCTGCCCTGTCCATTTGCAGCAGACCTAGTGCCCCACAATGCCCAATGTCTCTGGACAGCGAATTATTCAGTCTTGTCATGGTTCTGCCACTTCCTTTTCATGTAAATTTGCTGTACCTCCATCTGCCACCTGTGGAATGGGGTTAATGAAATCTGCCTCGCACACTGGGCTTCTGGGTAGGGCTTAATTCCCTGGGTGTGTCTCTACTGTTGCTTTATTTCAGATCAGAGCATGCTTTTGAAGTGGACTTCTTCATCCTCCCCAGTTACCACCCTTTGGTTCACATTATGGTGCAGTCTCACCTCATGCTAGCTGGGTCCTTTCTTGTGCTCAGCTGCAGGACACTCTTCAGCTGCATATCTGATGTGGTCCAATCAACAGTAATGGATTAAAGCTAGTCCAAAGTAAAACCCCCAAAGTATTTAGTACTGAGGACATTGTGTCCTTGGTACTAACTGTTTTGCTCTGCAGGTCCATTCCTATTGTGTCACGGTATATAATGGAGGCATAGACATTATTATAACTGATGGTCGCCTTTGTGATCCTTGGATGAACAGAACAGCAAAAGTATGAGGTTTTGTGTGCATTTCAGAGAATAAATACAGCCTTTGTGTTTTAACCCCAAATTTTGGCTTTCTTTCACTGTACTATTTTAGTGGGAGATTCCATAGTTTATATAAGAAAGTTTACCTTAGAAGATCTAATAGCAAATGGAACCTGCTTCTGCACTTATGTAAATAAAATCTATTCACGCTGAGCTCGTTCTGGTCCACAGACATTAACCAGCAATGTTTATTTTTTTATAGTTGGCAAATTTCCCCGAAATTTTCGTTTTGAATAGATGCAGAAGGTTAACACCAGTAGTTTATTTTGATACTCACTCTATACACATCCTCAGATATTAAGCTACACTTTGGGGTTATAGTAAAGTTAATTTTAAAGACTTTGTACTCCAAAATAATATTGCACTTACTCCACCACATGTTTGAAATGGAAATATAAATGCGAACGAAAGAACCCTCATATATGTCATTTCGTTGCAGCATTTCTGTGTTTTACAGCACGACATTTTTACTGATGCTATCCTGTGCTTGATTCTTATTCCACCTTCAGTTCCTTCACTCTGATTTAATTCTGATTGTCTCTGCAGTATTACTTTTGATATAGAGAGACATATGAAGAATCAGGCCTAGAGAATTAATTTTTATTACTTGCTTAAGCCTCTAGTTTTTCTTTTGTCCTGTACAAACCTGTTCTTTCTGTTTACCATCGCTACTGACAACATTACAGGAACCCCAGGCTTTCCAAATATCGCACAGTATCGCTCAGCTTTATGCACATGATTTTATATGCTGGCTATGCTCAGCCAGCCGTCACACCAATAAAAGTCTCTCCATGTCTCTTAGCCAGCAGGAGGTGCTGAGGAATGATGCAACAAGTATCTTTTCACTTGAGATAGTCAGGTTCCCTCTGTGCTCTGCACAAAGATTTTCATTAACTTGTGAGTTGGATCTAAGCATTGTCACATCAAAGTGAGGATTTTAGTTCTATTTTTAGGATGGCATTTTATCTCTGGCTAGAGCAGAGAGATTCTTCTTTTCCTCATGCTTTAATTAAATAATCTTTAAGACAAGTAAACAGGAACATTCAACCCAAAGCAATGCTTTCTATTACTCCAAGAGGGAGCAGCAATAATGCACAGCATTTATTAAAGACTTTGCTGTTCTCAAACTATTTGGGATAGATGGCAATATATTACAATGATTGAGGTGGGATAACCAATAAAGAGAGGAAATATTGCTAATCCTTAAACTAACTAGCAAGATAAACTCTAATTACAGCTTTAGATGTTGTATTATGTTAAGCAGTGATCAAAGAAAATACAAAGAGGATAAGGAAAATATTTTAAGATATTCTTGTTGTCAGATAATAATCAACTGCTCGTTATCATACAGAGCCCTAAAACTTCACCTTCATATTTGTTAGCATTGGTCCTAACATAACCAAAATGACTAGTGAACCCTTGAAACAGGAATCCCCTTCCCACTCCACTTCTGCTGCTGCAAGTTTCCTTATATTGACTGAGTAAGTATCCTCAGTACTATTCTAGGGAACCATTAGTAAGAACTGGAAAATGCAGATTGTTTCTCATGTCACTGTATTCCTTCAAGTCCTTGGAGGTTTCAGTTCTCAGTGTGTGATGTGGACACCTTTTTTCCAGTAAGTTGTATCAAACCATATAGCCATCTAACACAAACACTTTGTTAACAGAAACAGGCAGGCATACACACCTTGCAACACTTCATCAGCTAGCCAAAAGCAATCACTGAACCATCAACATGTATTTTAAAGAAAATACAGATTATCGTGAAAGGTACCAGAGTGAGAAAATGTCTGCTTTAACACCTATCTGTAAAAATAGGAGCCAAATAAACTGTAGATGCCTAGAAAGAGAATCCTGTTACCAGACAAATCCTACAATACTACAGCATGTAATCAGTTTGTGAACACTTTGAACATTATACAGTGATAACGAAGTACTGCATGGAATTATCAGAAACAAATCCATCTCGTTTTTCTTTGACAGAGCAATTGGCCAAGGGGGTAAGAATGAAGAAATACAGTGTAGATGAGCTCACCATAACAAACACATGGAACAGATGTCACTTCTTGGTTTACTTCTACTCGATATTTTTGAGTGACTGGGAAGATGAAGCAGTGGATCTTCAAGTTACACCAGCAGATAGGAAGTGCTAGCACTTTGGAGGACTAATAGGGTCTGGAGAGACAATCTGATATGAATAGCACAAATTCAGAAAAACAGACTAAGTGTAATTTTCTACAGATATCAACTGCATGAATACAAAATGGGAAATATTTATGTGGGATGTAGGACAGGAAAGAAACCTGAAGACTGTACAGCCCCTAAACTGAGTAAGAGCAAGCTGCATCATATGTCTAAGGAAAGTCAAATCTCACTGTAGTGCATATGAGTAAGATTATCTTACGTAAAATGTGGATTGCTGTTCTGTTTTACTCTGTTGGCACTGGGGAGACTCAGCTTGAGTACTGTGTCCTGTTTTGGGCACCACGTAAAAATGATAGAGACAAACTGGAGAGAGTCCAGAGGAGAAGAACAAGAATGATAAGTGGTATGGAAAACATGCTGCATGAGGAAAGGTCAGGAGAATTGGATCTGTTTAGTCTAGAAACAGAAGACAAGAACAATATGACAGCAGCCTTCCTGTATATGGAACTAGCTGTTCTCTGTGTCCATGGTGGGTAGACAAGAAGGTGTTGATTTAATTTGCAGCAAAAAGGCTTTGATGCACTACTGAGGAAAAAGCTGTAAGTTGAAAGACAGTGATGTGGTGGAATAGGTCCCCAGCAGAGCTTGTGGAATCCACTGCACAGGACAGTCTTGTGCAGGAGTGAGATGTCTCTCCAGCATGGTCCATGGGACCAAGGATGCCTCAAAGCAGGGAGAGAGAGCATCCATCTGACAGTGCATCTGTGCTTTCTGTCATTCCGCTTTCTTACGAGAAAACAAATTCCTACTGGATTTCAACTTGTGACATAGAGTTTCTGTGCTCTACCAGTATTTTTCTGATCTTCAAAGGATTTAGAATCATAGAATCGTAGAATCATAGAAACACAGAATGGTTTGGGTTGGAAGGGAACTCAAAGACTGTCTAGTTCCAACCCCCCCTGCTATGGCAGGGACACCTCCCACTAGATCAGGTTGCTTAAGGCTCCATCCAACCTGGCTCTGAACACTTCCAGGGATGGAGCATCCACAACCTCCTTGGGCAACCTCTTCCAGTGCCTCACCACCCTCATAGTAAAAAACTTCTTCCTTATATTTAGTCTAAACCTCCCCTCCCTCAGCTTCCACCCATTACTCCTCATCCTATCATTACAGTCCCTTGTAAAAAGTGCCTCTCCAGCCTTCTTGTAGGCGCCCTTCAGGTACTGGAAGGCCACTATGAGGTCTTCCGGAGCCTTCTCTTTTCCAGGCAGAACAAGCCCAACTCTCTCAGCCTGTCCTCACAGGAGAGGTGTTCCAGCCCTCTGATCATCTTGGTAGCCCTCCTCTGGACTCGTTCTAACAGTTCTATATAGTTCTTGTACTGGGGGCTCCAGAGCTGGGCACAATATTCCAGGTGGGGTCTCACGAGGGCAGAGTAGAGGGGCAGAATCACCTCCCTCGACCTACTGACCACACTTCTCTTGATGCAGCCCAGAGTCTGGTTGGCTTTTTGGGCTGCAAATGCACACTGTTGGCTCATGTCGATCTTATCATCCACCAACATGCCCAAGTCCTTCTCCCCAGGACTGCTCTCAATCCACTCATTGCCCAGCCTGTATCTGTGCTTGGGATTGCCCCGGCCCAGGTGCAGGACCTTACCTTGCCCTTGTTAAACTTCATGAGACTGGTCCCTCTGGATGGCATCTTCCTTTGCTCCAGCATGTCAACCACACCACACAGCTTAGTGTCGTCAGCAAACCTGCTGAGGGTGCACTCCATCCCACTATCCATATTGCCAACAAAGATATTAAACAGTACCAGTCCCAGTACTGATCCTTGAGGGACACCACTTGTCACCGGTCTCCACTTGGACATTGAACCATTGACCGCAACCCTTTGAGTGCGGCCTTCCAACCAATTCCTTATCCACCGAGTGGTCCATCCATCAAATCCATGTCTTTCCAACTCGGAGACCAGGATGTCATGCGGGACAGTGTCAAAGGCCTTGCACAAGTCCGGGTAAATGACATCAGTTGCTCTTCCCTTATCTATCGATGCTGTCACTCCATCATAAAAGGCCACCAAATTTGTCAGGCAGGATTTTCCCTTGGTGAAGCCATGTTGATTGCCATCAATCACCTCCACATTGTCCATGTGCCCTAGCAGAGCCTTCAGGAGGATCTGCTCCATGATCTTGCCAGGCAAGGAGGTAAGACTGACTGGCCTGTAATTGCCTGAATCTTCCTTTTTTCCCTTTTTAAAAATGGGAGCAATGTTTCCCCTTTTCCAGTCAGTGGGCACTTCACCAGACTGCCATGACCTCTCAAATACGATGGAGAGTGGCCTAGCAACTTCATCTGCCAGTTCCTTCAGGATCCGTGGAAGGATCTCATCAGGCCCCATAGACTTGTACACCTTCAGGTTCTTTAGATGTTCTCGAACCTGATCTTCACTGACAGTGGGCAGATTATCCTTCTCCCAGTCCTCCCCACCTTCAACTTCTACATTTATTTACCAGTTTCCATGATTTTAGTGTCCTCTCTTCTTGCTCAGACTGCTCCCCAAAACTCATGACAACATGTATGTTACTATCACTCTCTCACTTTGGATTTATTGCTCACATTTCCCTTTTATGTAATATGAAGAAACATTCTCACATTTAAGAGTATTCAATATACTGATAACAGTTTAAAAGGAAAATATTGACATTAGTCTGGTTGTGATAATGCAAACAAGTAAATATTTAGCTGACTTTATAGTAGCAGGGTAGTCAAGAAATGCTGTACAACCCAAAACCAGATGTATAACCAGAAGATTCAGTTCACTTCAGTCCTTTCCCAGCTTCAGATCTAGGTACTAGTGCAGAAGCAGTCTCAGCTGCTTTCCACATGTCTAGACATGCCAGTGTCTCAACTCATCTTACTTCAAATGCCACTTTAAAATACATCTGTGCTGTAATGCATAAAAGGAACCTGCTGTGCAATAACATCTTATGTAAATTGTAACCTGTGGTTGTTGCTACAGCTCCACTAAGCATTACAAGCACATTTCACCCCTCCACTTTAACTGGCCACTGCTTGTCTTAAACACCTGCCTTGTGTTTGAGATTGCAAACTTTTCAGGTCAGAGTTTACCTCATGTCTGTACAGAGCCTCACACACTGCCCTCCTGCCTGTCATTCCCATTTGTACCCTAAGCATTATCCACACTGTCTCCTTTAGTTCTACACATCCAGGCTATGTCTAAACTCTTCTTTGTAACACCTTTAAGAAAAAATTTTCCTGTCAATCCAGAGTTATCCTCTGGGATCATTATTAATGCACCTTGAACCTTTATACTGCAACATTCATTTCTCTTTTTTTCAGCTAATGCAATGCTGTCCTACTCCTATGTTTCCAGGAGGCTTCTGCAGTGCCTGTTCCTATGGCCCTCTCCCCCTTTCTGCTCTTTTGCAGGCTCCTCCTTCACTGCCACATTGAATGAACTACCCCTTGCTCTTCTCAGACTGCCTCATGGCTTGCTGCCATGCTCCCTAGCAGCCTGTTCTGTTCTGTTGGCCAGCTTTCACCACCCACATCCTAGACTTTCAGACATGTACTTGCACATTCCCAGCTCAAGGTTTCTCAGCAGAGTAGGCAAAATCAAATTTTGCTACCCCAGCAAATAGACTGCTGATGTGCTGGTACTGTTGATAATGCTTTTTAGTAGTTTCTTCTACTCTCTTTTGTACTGACAGTCCATATCAATCTCCTCTCTCTCTTGCCCACCCCACCCGCTTTTAGATTGGGCATTTATTGAAGAAGGAGCCATTCATTTGTTTTCCTATCCAGCACAATAGGGTCTTGGTCAATGACTGAAACTCACAGACAAGTCATGCAGTCATCATTAACATCTCAAGGTTTCTGCTTTCCATTGAAACATACATGTTTTTAGCAAGAACAACAAAGTTACTCCCAAACTTAGATTCTGATCATGAGCCATTTCTTCATTTTCTTTTAACACTGAGAGATCCAGCTCTCATTTCATTATCAGTTCAGTCACTCTAAATCTATGCCTTATAAGCACTGCCTAAGACTTTCTATTTTTCTTTTTCTTTTCTTTGCTGGTTATTTCGTCTTCTTCAACAGATAATCCTTCAATCATAATTCATCCTGCTTGGTTAGTTTTCCATGTCCAGATTATATTACCAATATTTTTCAGCCTAGTAAATAATGTAATCAGTCACTACTCTTTCACATTAACTCTGAAGAGCATTACAATGCTCAGACGAGTTGTCCGCCTATTTCATAGACAAGCTTACTGGAGTCTGTGGTGACCTCTGATGCCTGTAAAAACCCTATACTGAGTACAAGGATAGAGGGATTTCTGGGTTTCCCACCTTTCTGTTCATCTACAGAGAGCACGGTGAGGACTTCTAGTGCTGTTTTTTACTCAAAGTGCCTTCTACTGTTGCTTATCTTATTTAACTATTATTTTAATACTCTGAAGGAAATCATGAAATATCTAGAAGGTCAACAGCATTCAGGTACCCTCAGCTGTGCATCTTCTTCACTTCCAGAGCTGACAATCCAGGGGCCTCAACACTTGGCTGAAATTAGCATGTTCATAAAGGTCAACTGGCTAAAACTCATAGTGAGCAAAACAGAAGCAATAATTTTGGGAAATGGAAAATATTTGGCAGAACTAGCCAAATATTTGGCAGAACTAGCCACAGCATTTCCCATCATGGGGAGCTCTGCTCTGTCAGATAACCATCTGTAATTATCATCTTTATGGATTTGCAGAAGCATGTTGGTGTTGTTGGTGAGTGGCAGAAGTGCTAGAGCTACATATCTGGCAACTTGGTCACAGTAACTTCCCTGTTGCTGGGACTTCCAGCAACTTTCAGCATATTTACTGCAGCGTACTGTGCTTGGGAAGAAGATACATCCACCCTGGAAAGAGTCGCTACAACAGCATTTGTGCCTGCAGCAAAACTGGAGATCTCATTGCTGTGCTTGTTTTGCCAGATGGCTCATGAATGACAGCATGCTTTGAAGTCCCAGGTCTCCAGCTGGAATGAAGGATCTTCAGCAAAGACGTACCTGCTCTGTGCAACACAGCATGTAAGCTGTTAATAAGGGTTCTTAGTAAGAACTCTTTTCATTTATTAAAATATAACTACCTGTACATGCAGTGGCAAATGAAAAGGAAGGCCAGGCAGAAACCACAGCTGTCATTTTAACACTATGGCACTCAGATGAAAAAAGAAACGGAAGTCAGAAAAGAGCATACTTGGTGAGTGACACTCACAGTTTGTGGCTAGGACAGAAAATTAGGATTATCGTTACCATATACAAGGTCGGTCTTCATGGGGAATCATAAAGATTACTTTGGAATTATGAAACTGCAAAACTTATGTTTTGGACAAGTCCCAAAATCCCTTGTTCAAGTTTCACTGTCTGAAGGAAAGTCTGACTGAGGAAGGAGGCTAAACCCAAATGACTTGGGTTCAGATCTTCTGGCCTCTTGATCATCTTGCCCCTTTGTAGAAAAAAATGTAGCATATGAACCATTTGTTGAGAAGAAAATACTCCTGTCTTTGCTTTTTACTCAACAAGTGGGAAAAATTGTCAAGCTTGGTAAAAATCATTAGTGTTGGATAAACACTGCAAAATATATCTGCAATGATTTCCTTAATTATAAAGATTAAGTCAGAAGTTTACCTATTTTGTTGCTACTTGGACTCAGTTTTGAGATCTCAAAAGCCCCAGGTCCAATCTCTTGACTCAACAGAGAGCTGTTTTAAGAAAATAAGATTAGTAATCCCTTATAATTTTTTAGAGAAAGCCACTATGTGCTCATTAAATGAGAGGACTACTCTTCCATCCTTTTCAAGACCACTTTTCCTAAGTACTCTAATGACTGAGTTTTACTGGCACAAAATTTACTGGAAAACAAATGCACTGGTGGCAGTCTCAATTTATATTTGCAGCCCTGGAAAAAGTTTCAAACAGCAATTTGAACTGCACAGGAAATCCACAGACGTGAGTGTGAGCTAAAAATGGCACTACTTGGGGTAGTGGTTTGGTACAGAAGCACTGAGCAGACATAGAATATTTCATACTCGGGATTACAAAAAAGGGGAAAAAATCTTTGAAAAAGCAGTGAGTCAGAGGATCATTTCATTCAGAGAATAAAAAAAATATTAAAGTTTTATGTTTTACTTAATGCAGAAACAAAAGAAAATTATAAAGGACTTAAAGATAGTGAGATTTTTTAAATGAGGGAAACCAATTATAAAGTCATCTTTAAGCATTTTAAAGCAGGTTCTTCATTAAAAATCAACTATAAGTAGGATTTGAGCTGTAAAAAAGAGTAGGGAAAAGGCTACTTACTGTCTGACCGGACATTTTCAAAAGAATTTTCCTATGCCAGACAACTATCAGAAACAGGAATGCAAACAAAGGCCTCCAAGAAAAGCATCAAGCCTATGGCATGTAAGCAAGTCAGGAAAAATTTCCAGAAAATAAAAAGAATAAGAATTATGCCAAACAAGCAACAATCTATGTGATGGGGCTGTCCACATGAGAAATGTTCATCGTCTGATGCATATGTGGAAACTCCTAATAAGCCAAATTTGCAAAAATATGAATTTGTTAAAGACATCAGCAGAACTGAGGAGTTCAAGGACTTCAATGTGTGACCAGGCTAGAATTTCTTTATATCAGGTAGACAAGGAACTATGCTGATTCACTAGTCCATACTGGGGGGAAAGGCTTATAGAGAGATGTTTCTAACCTAACTGGTTGAAGAACTGGATTTGGATATTAGAGATAGGAGTGACAAAAGATTTTATCAGCTAAAAATCTGGTGTTTTAAAGTTTGAGAAATGTCAAAGAAAAAGTGAGTATTGCTAGAAGCTGAGATATGTTCAAATTTGCAAAGAAAACTGGAGCAATAACAAAAATATTTTTGATGGTTTATATAAAGAGCAAGGAAAGAAGAGGCTTCTCATTAAACATGTGGCAGTAATTAGTAAGCAGAGAGCAGATAATGTAGGTTTGGCCCCTAAAGTAACTGCATAATTTGCCTCTGATTTTGGAGGGAAGGATGATGTTGGGCACGAAGGCTGGGATGGAGGAGTTAATGGAGGTAGACTCTTCCAGACGTGGGGAGGAAAAGATGTAGAGAACTTGGTTTGTTCAAAGCCCCCGCAAAGGTCAAAGAGATGTTACAGAGCAAATAGCACTGTCTTCAGTACAGCAATTGGGACTGACAGTATTTGAAAAACTCCTTTGTATCAATGAATTCAGATATGTCAGGCACTGCTGAAGTCATTATCTGCCACGGGGCAGTTGCCTAGTGGGAGGCATTTAGTGCTTCTTATCACAATTCTTTCCCACACAAAAGTGTATTTTTCAAAAACACCTTTCCTGCTGGCATCCTCCCTGAAAAGGCCAGTGCCTGAGTGAGCCTGAAACTTGGAGACGTTTATAATCAGTGAGTGAAACATCAAAAGAGATCATCTACTTGCCTCTTGCTATTCTTATTTCTTTAAATGTACAGAATAGCAGAAGACTGTGGACTGTAAAGGTATTAGCTAATTATAATTGCATATTTTAGGAGTTTCCTTTAAGAGAAAGCATTCAAGAGCTAATTTAGAAGAATCTTCATTTAAAATGCCTTCAAGCAATTGTGCAAGAAAATACTGGAGAAATATTAGAAAGAATAGCAAGTACAGTGGAGTAATTTTAACAATTAATAGAAACAATTAAGTTGAAATAAATATAAGCAAAGCTAAAAAGAATTACAACATAAAACATGCGCATGAATGCTATGATTAATGTAAAGAGAGATTGCATATTCTATTATAAATGCCTAGTGCCTTTATTTTTAACGTTGTGGTTTATATTATGGGTATAATGACCTTTCAGAAATGGCAGATAAATGACAATTTCAAGCTAAGAATTTTTCAACTACTTAAGGAAAGTTTGAATGCCAAGTTTTCTTATGATTTTTATTGCAGTATATTTACATTAAAAGCTACAGATATATAAACTAGAGCAAAGAACCCTTTACTCAGAAATATCATTTGTTTGGAATTCCTATGGCTCTGCTCTCTTACAGCAATATGCATACATTTAAATAATCACAATAAATCTAAAAAACAAAATCTCAATGTTAACAGCTGAATGTACATAATATTTCACATAACATTTTTATGTTGAAAGTTAATTTTAAAATTCAATTGATAGAAAAGAGCCTATCTATGAAAGAAATAAAAAAATATTTCCTAAGCTGTTTTTTATAGATACAAAGTAATAGTCTGCTTCGTACATTTTTGACAGGCATATGTAAAGGCTACTGATTAATTTTTTGTATTTTTACATTACTACTGGTGAATGCATTTCATAAGACATATATTTCCTTTCAAGACTGGGGCAAACGAATGAAGTGTTGATCTGATAAAATACAAAATACACTGAAGTGTGATATAAGATCGCCATGACCTTTTTCAGATTGCTGGAAAAATATTTCCTAAAAAAGGAAACAGACATTTTTGGGGAGTATTTTATCACTATGGAAGTCAAAACCCAGTTTGGGAGACCTCTTGCATAACAATACTGGCTCAGTCTTAGCACCACTGAAATGTAAAATGGGCACTATCGTGATTACAGATATTGTGAAAGACCCAGGTTGAACTTAATGGCCCTGCTGAAGTCATTCAACTTCACCAAGGTCTTCAGCTGGAGCAAATTAATGCGATCACTGAAATGGATTTTGCTATGATCACATGGACTAGATGAGGTGCTGTGTTATGATGGTGCTGCAGAGTGATGACATGAATTCAGGGCAAAGAAGTATTGGACTGAACAACCTAATGCAAGTAATAACAAACTCTTTTATGTGTGTGTGTGTTTGTGTGCTGCCTGCAGTTTAATATACCTTCCTAAATTTTATGTTTCCTCCTAGCATTTGATCTAGAGCTAGGAGAGATGCTATCATATGCTGGAACTCTCCTGGTATGCTGTGAATGACATAATTCACCACTGATATGTGAGTTCATGGTGAAAAATAGAAGGTTACTCTGCTTTTGATCAGTTCGTTATGCTGTTGTCTGAGGCATTACATAAAGCCTCTTGGGCAGAGCAATTAAGCGAGTCAAAGCATTGATAGAAGACTGGTTTGCTGGGAGCACCGTGAGGTGACTGCACAGGACCACACACTAGATTTATGATGACCTAATTCAAATTTACGCAGCTGCCTGGCTTTGTATAACTTTACTTGCTTTATGCTGCATTATGTGCGGCGCCAATTCTCTTGGACTGTCAGATTAGTTTGGAGGAGGATCTGGTATTGTCTTTCCAGTGTTTTAAATACTTTTTTATATTTGGAAATCATCAAGTTTAAATTAGGATAAGAATCTAGTAAAGTAAAAAAGAAATCAAAATGACAAGCAAAGTAGATAAATGTACCTACTATTCATCAGTCATTTCAGTTTCCAAGTGTTTATAAGCCTTTGGCCAGAGTGGCTATCCTTAACGGAGGCTGATGTTCCCTAACTAACAGTTTCTATAGTAATGTCCTCCAGCCTTCCTTTAATGAGCATCTGTTATGCAAATGCTGGCAGTGGCATGATAACTGCTTTTCTATGACATTGCATTTTCAGCAAGTGGGACTTGTTCCAAGTGTGGGAGAATGATACCACGAATTTTCAGCTACAGTGTACTTTGATTTATGCCAAATGATGTAGTTGTGTTGTACTTCTTCACTGACACCAGTCTTGATGAGGGAAAAATAACTAAGGACTCTGATATTTCCACAGTTAATGTTGTGCTTCACATTCAGGGTGGGCTATTAAAAATATATATATAATAAAAAATAAGACAGAATGATTCAGAAGCACAAATCTAACTGGTTTTCAGCAGGTTGCCAGTCTGCACTTTTTAGTGGAGTGGAGGCTACCTGTGGAGCTGCAGGGACTATCCAACATAGGTAATGGGGAGCTAAGAGAAACACAGAGTAGCCATCTACACCTCCCCCCATCCTGAGTGGACATGGAAAGGGCTGAGCACAGGTATATTCCTTGTTGCAAAAGAAAATTGACTGCAGTTTGTAGAAAAGGCTTCATTTTCAATCAGTATAAAATACTGTCATTGCCACGCTTTGTTTAATGTGTTTTAAGCAGTAGACAAACTGGGTAACTGCTTTCCAAATGAGTTGTATTTGTAGAGGGTTTAGTGTTCTTAAGGAAGCAGTCTGCAAAGATTTAGTGGGATCTGTGTAAAGAAGAGGCTGGGATCAGCTTCTGTGTTCACTGATCTGTGTATTTTTTGTGGGATTAATTTGCAGTGCTTTACACGTTTCTATTTCACTTCTTGGATTGACTGCACTGTTATGGCTCATTTCCTGCTGACTGGCTTTATGAAGTTTTCAATCTGGAGTGATTAATTGGAGATTAGGGTACAGGTAAGGTTAGGGAGGCCTATTTGTTAATGCAGCCTCCTTTTCCGAAACCCTCCTTAACGCTCTCACAGGACAGGAGCGTTAGGTTATACAGACGAGCTCTCACGATTATGAAGGCATCATCAAAGCTGTTGACTAGAGAGCAGCCGAACCTGCCACCTCAGGGAGGTCTTGGTAGCTCCAAGATGACTCTAGGGTTTGGTCAGAAACTGGAGAATGCTCGGATATATGACCTGCTCCAGGCAGGAAGTTGCTCTCAGCACTCAGGGCACTAAGAAAATTAGGATTCCTCTTTAATATAGTCTATTTTCTTATTCTGTGCAATATGAGGGTGGTTCTGAGTGTCTTTCAGGTGGATGGAGCTAGGCATACAGATGAAACCATAATTATAAGGCTTCTCAAGAAATTGCTACCAGATAACAATGGCCAGTTCTGAGTTCAATTCAGTTCAGAGATACTCATGCATGGCTGCTAACTTCAGTGGAGATATTTGTGGCATGGATGTTTTTTCCAGCCTGCCTGCTCAAGAAGATAAGAAAAGGTAAACACAAGTGTTTTGCTGAATAAGAGTAGTACTTAAATGATTGTGTTGAGTGAATACCTCCAAAACAAGACTTATGTTTCCCACGACCTTGTCCATATTATCAAATTCTCACTTTCTTAGCAAGATAATGCTTTGAAGACTGAAGTAAACAAATCAGAGTCCTTGAACACAGATTTGTAGGGTGGTTTTGGTTTTTTTCTGTCTTTCATAGGATTTGCAATTTTCTCCACAATGTCATGTGATGGAAAATGTTAGCAGAGCTGCCCTCAGATGGTAATCTGCATTCACCACAAATTCAAGCAGTTTGAGTGAAGGCTGAAGAACAATGGTAAAAGCACCTGGAAAAGAGCACTGAGTAACTTCAATATATTTTGTCCCCCATTAATGGGTTACCTGGTGCAGAGTGAGCTCAGGCCAGCCCCCTGAATCAATAGTAAGGGTGGTAGAGGTATTGAGAGATAGAATAAAGACTAAAAGCTATGTACCATCAGCTCAGGAATAGATTGGGACAGCAGGCTATCCTGACACCCAAAAAGGTGGAGTCCAATACCTTATTGGCACTGTTACTCCCAGACTGGACGCCCTTCACTTTCACATACATACATAACTCCCAGTCAATACACTATACACAAAAAGGGCTCCAAGGAAAGAAGACTATAAGGAAAAGGTGATGGAACTGGATTTTTTACTATCTGAAGAACAGGCGATTGAGAAGAGATGTAATAATAGCATGAATTCGCCTCTTTAAATGAAGCTCTGATGAAAATGAATGTATTGAAAAACCTGAGCGGCTCCTTCTGATGGGGATCCACAACCAGGCAGGCCTAAGTGAAGAGAGAAAGATAAGTTGAATTGCCTGTAGTTTCAAAAAATTGTTCATGATCTGTGAACATATATGATCCTTAGGATGGTCCCCTAATAAAACTGAACAATAAAATGTCTGATGCCAGCTGGGCCTTTTGGACTGCTGATCGTAGCTTAATGGTAAGTAATAAAAATGTTTGGTATTACAGCAACACCTCAGAGTGCTCAAAGATGCAAGCAAACATTACCTTCATAAACACACTTGGGAAAGGAGAGTCACTGAGTAATATCTTTGCCATTCCCAGACAGAAACAGCACACCTGGCTTGAGCAGATAGATCTCTCCTTGAAGCTAGTGAGAGCTGCTGTGATAGCCAGAGCTGAATGTGGCCTGATGTGACAAATATCTGAGAATAGAACAGAAAACCCCTGTTACCAGTCTCATGCTTCAACCACAAGAACATCCTCTCTACCAGGAAAATGTATCCCCTCTCATATAATCCGACAAATATGTCTTATTCCAAAGAAAATGTTTTTTTTGGGAGAGAAAAAAAAAAAAAAAGAAATGTGGAGAAATTCAATCGGTATTACCTAATCTTCCTCCCTTCATCTGGATGTTCTCAACTCATTGATATTGCACAGGCTGTGTTAGAACAAACAAATCAATCACACCATGGCACTGTTACTGGCTCAGCCTCTCTCCAGCCAATGATAAGTTACCTAGTTTTTTTTTCCTTTTTAAAGAGTGCATTTCTTCCTAGTGGGAGAAACGCCATCAGTCTTACTAATGTCAGTGCAGGTGGAGACACTCCACAGTGCCGTCCTCCCTTCTCTACATACCCCCGTATGCCTGCAGACAAACTGAATACTAAGAAGTGGTTTCCTTTCTGTGCTGGGATCCTTCTAACAGGACAACCGATAAATAAATAAAACCAGTGGAGTTGCAAGATCTCACGAAGCTGAAGAAATGTAGCAAAGTGGGCAAACTGCAGGGTTTAGTTTCAAGTCAGGAAATCAAAATCTGTGCAAAGCCATGTTCTGCAGCAGGACCATAGCTTTTGTCTATAATACTAAGTGGCTGCTGCATAATAGTGCTTCTGCTGCTAACCCAGTGCAAAATTTGTTTTTTTTCTTTTGTGCCAGATTTCCCCTATTGTTCTGGTGAGTTTTGCCTGTGTAAGAACTGTGCAGCTCTTTCTTCATCTACTTAAGAGCTGTATTATAACAATTCAGAAGAATGAACCGGTTGTATGATTCAGCTAATTGAGACCAGTCTAATTTCTTCTTTTTTTTTTTTTTTTTTTTAAAATCAAAATATGTTTTAGAGATAGAGAAGTCTGAATGTTAGGCTTGTGTACCACCTTCATGTATAAAAGTGTGTGAAGAGGGACTAATTTTTATATCATATAGGTGCATGTGTGAGAGAGTACATTTTATCTGTTTTTTTTTTTTTTTCTCTTTAACACCTGTACTCTGCTCTTAAAACTTAGAAAGTTCAATAATACCTGCTCTAATAAAATAGAAAACCTGCAGAAGCCTAACACTCCCCTCTGCTTCCCAACTAGAGTGAGCTTCTGCTAAGTGGTCTGAAAAACAAGGCATGTGTTTGTGGACCTTTGTTTCTGTGGATGCACCCCAAATGTTCCTGCACTCCCTTCTTCCACAACTTCACAGTTGCATCCGCAGCCATATGTCCGCTGGCTGCCGGACGTGAGCTCCATCTTGTAGCACTGTAGAAAGAAGTTACAAAATGTGAAGTGGGAGTTGAGGCAACACTTGGCTATTATGTGTGATGAGCTAAAGTCTGGTCACAGAGTACTTCAGCTAATGCCTCCTTCAGCTTACCCTGTTCCAGTCTGGTCTGATTATTCCTCAGAGCCTTCCCCTGTACTTTGCTATGATGGGAGCAAATCACTGTACGTTCCACATCTTTGCCACGAGGCTTTGCTCCAGCTGTGCAGCACATGTCCAGCCTAGAAATGGTTTTCTTTATCAAGCAATATTACCAGTCACATTTGGGTTCTAAACCTATATCCATTCTAGCAATCCTGCTCTATAACTGAGTCCTGCAGACCCCATATTGATGTGTCTGGATCTCAGATTTTCTTCCCTTGGTCTGTTTTTCCATCAGTATTTCTTGTAACAGTCTTCCCTTGGTAATAGTTTTCTGAGTGTCTTGGAAGTCACAGAAGCTGAGGATCAGCATCCATCAGGTTTAATTGATGCATAGTGCTCCCCTAGATGCCTTTGAAAGAAAGAGTAGAAGTGAACTAATTTGAAGTGTGGTAATTCAGTATTAGCCAACTAATATAATGCAAAATAATGGAAAAAGGTTCTTGGACCCAAGACGATGTATTCTGCTTAAGATTCTGTTCTCACACATTTCTTGCCATATCTTATCATTGTCCATAGAAAAGGCATTCATAATAACAAACAAAATGAGGGTTATAATATGTGGTTGACCTTTGATGGAGATAATGATATATTTTCTCTCAAAATCTGTGTGAGGCAGAGTTATTCATAGCTTCGAGAAAATGCCCTGTTTAAAACCAGTGTATTTTTTTAAGGGAAAAATAAAAATATTTCACATTTGATTATAGTTTAGAAATGGCACAGTCCTACCCTGCACACAATAGGGGAGCTACATTTATGTGGAGATTTGACAACAGAGTCCTTATAGAATAAGAAGTTGAAGAGGTTAAGATCAGTTTTAAATGTAAAATAAATACAAATAAATAAATAAAAGTAAAAACAGAAGCAAGTTCATGTTTTGCATGTTTTTAAATATGAGATTTAGAAGTGGAGTCATCAGATAAACTTATGAATGGAGCAAAAGCATAAGACTTTGTATACTCTGTACTATTTGGCCTTAAACTCTCTCCCTGAATCATGTAACCCAAGTTTGGTGCATTCAAAATTCCAGTGGAGCTTCATATAATTTACTTTTATTGAGGTGTTTTTCTCATCATATAAAGCACATTGTCTGCCTTTCAACCTCTGAACAATATTATACATAACAGCCCTGATCTGTACAATGATTCTGAAGGGTGCAGCCTTGGTCAAACTATCCCTATTGACAAAGTTAAAATCAAGATAGAGTTTATCTGAAGATGTCAACATCAAACTCTTCATGAATTAGTCCTATTTGGCTCAGAGACTTTTTAATAGATACAAAGTATTCATGCTAGCAATTAATGTAGAAGTAAATCTGCTGGGAGACTGATTTTATGGGCAGAACCAGTTATAATATTTGTTTTCTTCAGTTGTTCAGACTTGTTAATTTTCCTGATGTTCTGCAATGCCTCCTGCAGTTCTGCAGCTACCTCCATTTTTTTTTTTTTTGGATGGGATCACAGGTAGTAAAAGGTGCAAGAGGACAGTTCATGTCTGCCGTGTTGTGGAGTTATATGCCTCTGACAGTCAACAGGAGATTTTTAAACATGTTTAAGTACTGTGTTTAAATATTGAAAAGGGGTACTTGGAGAATGGAGGTTGACCATATGTAAATTTTCATCCCAAACACAGATTAAAATGAATTTTATAGGGAATGATCTATTAATGAAAGAGTTTAGGAGCTTCCACAGGCTTCATATTAAATTTGTGGCATGCTCCAAACAATTTGTTATTGAGAATGAATTAAGTACCTAGCTGATAACAGACTGGGGATGGAGGAAAGGAGAGTAGAGAACTGAAAGTTTGGGTACCTGGACGGTTTAGGAGGTGGATTTTGGATTTTGGGATAAACACGGTAGCCATAAGTGATGCAAAAATAATGAGGACTAGGGTATCAGCTGAGACAACTTTCAGGAGCAATTAAAATGTCAACATTATCACCCAGTCTACATAAATAGGGCAGGCTGTTCAGACCTCTGAGTTGCTAGGTCTGATATTTTACTATGTTATGATTTATAGCTGTTCTAAAGTAGTGTAAACTAGGTATGAGATCTTGCCACATCACTTTTCTTGAAAATATGGCCTTTTGCATGAAAAATACAGAAGAATTTATTTAGGTTTGTAGAAGCACACATTTAAGTACTTTCTAAGCAGGGAAAGATTTGTGAATCACTGTACTGGATAGTGACTAATTAGGCCTCTAATATATTGTGTGCAGTAGAAGTAATATAGCCTTTCAGGTACACGAACTAAAGCTAGAAATTGATTTATTTCAACCTACCTGCCTCTGTTTCCAAGAAATTCAAACATCCAGAAAAGTTTTCCATCATCTCAGGCTTGTTGTAGTTTCATTTAGACACAAGGTTAAAAATAAAAAGCTATGAAATTCTGATGAAATATTCTGTACAAATTTACACAGACATACTGCTACGATGGTCCTAGAATCTGTTTCCTACTCCTTTCCAAGACATACCTGAGAACTTTTTTTGTTAAATAAGAAGTTGTGGTTTTTTCCTTCTTTTTGTCAGGGCGCAGTTCACAGGCAAATATAACATTTTAAAAAGATTTTGTCCAGACTTCAGTATAAACTCAGAAAGAAAAAAGGACAACTCAGAGCAGATGGGAAATGATCCACCAAAATAATCACTATGTGGTGTCTTTTCATGCAGCAGAAAATGAAGGGTTCAGATTTCTCAAGCAAAGAAGGAAAACAAATACATTTGTGCAGATTCTCAGCTGCTGTAAATAGATTCAGCTTCACTGACCTCAGCAGCACAATCAGGGCCTGCATTTAATTTTATTATTCACATTACAGTGTCACCATGAAGATATGATACGGTCCAGAGGTAGAAAGAAGAGAGAGAGTAAGGGGAGGATCCTTTTCTCAAAGGAAGGTCATAGGAGGTCATAAAGGCAAAGACTGTGTAGAGGGGCAAAAGCAGAGTTAGCAGATGCTTTCTGCTAATATCATACCACAGTGAAAGGTTGTGCATGTCAGAGCTCACGTGCTGGCGCTACGGTTGAGAAGTGTGGAAGCACCATCCAGCACAAGCATGAAAGCACAGGGCTGTGATCCTTCCAGCAGCAAAATCCTGAATGAACTTTCCCCCTTCAGACACCACTTTTAATTTTACCATCTCTCAGGCCCCTGAGGCTGTACCTCTGCACATGCAGAGCACAGGCTTTCTCAGTACATGCCCAGAGCTGCCCTGGTCTTGACAGAAACAAGCAGCTCCAAGCCAGTGACTCCCAAATTTTTTGCTGTACTGCGCCTCAGTTTCAGTGGGGCAGGTGGGTGGAAAGTTTTATTGCTATCCCACAGACTGATATGTGGGCTACTCTTCTGAGGATGGCGGGTTTGAACTCCTCAGCCTAAGAAGGCAGATTAATTCCATTCTCCTACCACTGGGATTGTATATTTGGGAAAAACAAACAAACAAAAAACAACAAAAAAGCCCCCAACAACAAATAAAAAAAAGCGTGGCGAGCAGTTGTTTCTTAAAGGCAGTTACAAGGAGAGCTGTTTGGTTCTTTGAAGGAGTTTCGCCTCTCAGCTTTCTCAAGGGCTGTTTGCAGGCTGAGCAGCAGCGGGCAGAGATGGCTACCTGCAGCTCTGTGCCAGCTGCGGGTTTCAGATCGTCCCCTGCCCTTAGCGCTCCCTAATAAGTAGGTTTCAGCAGCTGCCTGCTGAGTGTACTGATTTTAGGCAGGTCCAAACTCAGCATGCTGGCTGTTCTGGATCTCATTCAGAAGTACCTGGCTCTCCTCTGAAGATATATGGGGGTAAAGATTTCACTCCTGGACCTAAGCTGGGGGACAGTGCTTTCCTGGGGTTAGCCTTTATGTGCCCCCTGGGAAAGGAGTGGGGATCAAAACTGACACTTAACAATATTCGTGAACTCTTGCAGGATAAAACAGGGGCAGTCCACAAATTCACTCTTCTGCTGTAAATATATCTCCCATGAAAACAGTCACAAAATATTTCATGTGTATTCTTGTATGTGCAACATGTATGCAAGGTCTAAGTCTCTGTACCTGAAAATGTCAAAAATCTGTCCTACCAGGAGAGGCTGTTGTGTAAACTTTCACGTTCTAAAGCTGCTGTATATTTTTTCCTGTGTCTGAAGATCCTTTCACCTCCATTAGTAGTTAGCACAGATTAATTAATTCATAAAAGAAAGCCACATTTTTGTCACTTTATCAATTACAAAGAGCACTTTTATACGACTGATAGGCTGTATTCTAAATTGATTTAAGGCATCTCATCTCTGTTGGTTTTAGTATAGGCTTGTTGATTTATGCTTGCCTAAAGTCTTGCCCCAAAGTATCTGCTGCCACATGGAGTGATGCATGTTCTAAAGTGTACTGAAGGGAAAACAGCTCTGCTTAAAGGGCTGAATATAGTCCTTTCTGATGGAAATTTCATGAAAATGGAATTAGTTTGGAATCTACAATGATCTCTCCCTAGCTGAAATTTTGCATTTTTCAGATGCCATTGCAAATATGTTCTTTCTCATGCAAATACAGTGTTTCCTAAAATTAAAGGGACAAGACATCTCATTACTATATGATCTAACATTATTCAAGTAGTCCTCATAGCTAGCGCTTCGCAAAGCTTCCGGATGTAGTTTTAAACTATTTGCCATGTTTCCATTTTATTTACAGTTTTATGTTTAACTTCATCAAATCTCACCTCCCAACGTGGGATGTCATTAAAGACGTTACTGAAATCAGTTAGTCTGTAATCTTGCTTGAAGAAAGGAGGCAGTAATTTTAATCAGTCACTACCAAAGCTAGGATGTGAGTCAGTCTTACAAGAGCTGCTAAATATCAAACAAATAGATTAACAAAAAACTTAGTTTAAAGCCTTACAAGGTACTACTTCCCTGTCAGTGCAGCTAGCTCATTTTCTTCATAGAATAATAGAAACTTACAATCACAGAATGGTTTGGATTGGAAGGGACCTTTAAAGATCATCCAGTTCCAACCAGCCATGGGCAGGAACATCTTTCACTAGATCAGGTTGCTCAAGGCCTCACACAGCCTGGCCTTGAACATTTCCAGGGAGGGCACATCCACAACTTCTCTGGGCAACCTGTTCCAGTGCCTCTCCACCCTCATTGTACAAAATGTCTTCCTTATGTTCAGTCTAAACCTACCCTCTTTCAGCTTAAATCTCTTGCCGCTTGTCTTGTCACTACATGCCTTGGTAAAAAGCCTCTCTCCATATTTCTTATAAGCCCCATTTAAGTATTGAAAGGCCACAATAAGATTTTTTCCAGACCCTTCTCTTCTCAAGACTGAACAACCCCAACTCTCTCAGCCTGTCCTCATAGGAGAGGTATTCCAGACCTCTGATCATTTTTGTGGCCCTCCTCTGGACCCACTCTAACAGGTCCATGTCTTTCTTGTACTGTAGACCCTGGGGCTAAACAGAGTACTCCAGGTGGGGTCTCGCAAGAGCAGAGCAGAGGGGGAGAATCACCCCCCTCAACCTGCTGTTCATGCTTCTTTTTATGCAGTCCAGGATATGATTCCAAAAAATATTTCCCAGGCTGTAAAAACACATGAAAACAATGGGATCTTCTGAATGTTCTTTGGTGATATATGACCAAGGAGATTCTCTTTAGACTGAAAAAGCCATTCAGTGCTTTTATTACTATCTGTAAGTATCAACAAGGCCCTCTAGCTTGAGAAGTGCAGGTGTTTAGTGCATGAAAATAACAAAAGCACAGCCAAGTAGTGTATAAAGGGGCACAGGTGTGACAGCTTCATGATCCATGCTAGCCATGGCATTGAACAGGCCCAGAAATTTCCAGGCCATCCTCTCCACCCAACAGGGTCCTGCAAGGACAGTGCTCTGCAGGACTGACCATCTAGAAACAGACTGGTCACGGTCCTCAGCTCTGAGTAGGACATGAGGAGTAAAACAAAGAGGAACTGCAGACTGCTGGAACTGCTAGAAGCCCTTTCCAGGGCTGAAATGCTCTAGAAGTGTAAGGGATTGCTGGAGGAGGGGTAAACAGTAATTCACTGTACATGCCAGCAGCACCTGCCAGCCCAGGAGAAGATATACAGAAGATAGCCTTATTGCAACAATAGTCGACTCTGCAGCGTAAAATATATTGAAAAGGTTTCAGTTTAGTCATGTAGAGGAGGCTAGCATAAAACTTTGGTAATGAAATGTTAAACATCTGTATCTGCAGAGCAGTGCTGAGATCCCCAGCTACTTTTAAACAGGCTTTGATATTGGCAAAAATCTGGCCATAGCAGCCCAGAGCTCAGCATAGGCTGATTTATCCTTGTCAGGGGGAGTATTTGGAAGTGATTATAGTGTAGTCAGCTTCTACAACAAAAAAATGTTATGAATACTGCAAACCACAGGAAAAACAAAACATGTATGACTGTTGCACTTGGAGAATACCAAAGTTGGAGAGACAAGCTAGCAGCCTTCGTAGTGAAAAGGGTTAAAATTAGATGAATGTGACCAGATCAAAATGAATTCCACAAACAATGTTACATAGTTATTTATGGGGTGGGTATGTATCCCTAGCATTAGTAATATACCCTTAACCACTCCTGAGGTAGCTATAAACAATTGCCTCCAGCCAGGTCCAGCCCTTGTCCTCACTTGGTAAGCTGCACAGGATGCATTCATAAACCTGTTTGTGCAGTGCCAGCCCTCTCAAACACTAACGCCAGTTCTGTTGCTAGCCCTGCACTAAATAATTCTCCGGACAGTAGGGAAGCCTGCTTTCCTACCTGTTTCTGTCTGTAAGTTGAATAGTTTTAATGAAATTTTCTGTTATCTTTGTATATCTCTAACCTGCTTCTGAAGAGCATTTTGGCAATGATATAAATGTATTGTGCATCACATATACACACATTTCACTGCAGAAATCAGCCGGCAATACTTGTTGAGGAGAACTTGCGAATGCTCAAGCCCCATCTCTCCTGTCAGACCTGTATCTCCCTGTCAGATTTCTTTGACATCAGACAAAGGAGGCAAAATGCACTGTGGATGGCACAGATATGCAGACAGACTGATGTTGCAAATTTTACTTCCACTGGAAACATGCCTAAGTCAAACAAGCACACTGAAGATCAAGATTTAATCTTTGAACAATGCACTTGGCAAGCCAAAGGAGTCACTCAAGCTTATGAAGTGTAGAATCTGAACTATCACATGAAAAAGGACACAGACTGAAGGGGACTTGAGTGTCATGTGTGACTTCACTGCTAGAAACTGGAGAGTCACTGGAGACTTCCAACAGTCAAGGCAAAACAAAAAGCTCAGTGTGAACTAGGGTCCCAGAGGCTGCTACCACTTCACAAAAATTACCCTGGGAAACAATGGTTGCTAGCAGAAGTGGGCAGCCCCAGGCTGGCAGGGTTGTCACCCAGATAGATGCATATTACAGAGAAATAAGCAACTCGTTCTCCAAAACCCCTGAAAGAAGAAACCCAGATCACCATTTTCCTCAAACCATTTGTCAAACAGACAATAGCTTCAGCAAGCTATGAGGGCAGAGCTCCTGGACCATGGGAAATGAGGACAAGTGGCATCCCTGCCACCTGGCAGCAGGGCTGCTGTGGGGGTGTGGGGTGCCTGCTGGCCTCTGGCCAAGCGGCTGCAGCTATGGTGGCGTGTGGGTCTGCAGGGCTTCTGGGAGGTGGAGTGTGACGGTCATCATATGTACTTGAAATGCTGCACTGGGTCATTCTTTGATGATGGTGTTGTTTTGCTTCTCTGGGGAGTGGAGTTGTTGAGAAACTCAGCCTTCATGAGGCTCTTGGGAGAGCCAGCCAAGAGAAGCTTCAGCAGGGCTTAGAGACTCCAACAGCAGCATCGACCAAGAAGGGGTGACACAGGTGTCGCTGCCAGCTTCCTTGGCATGCCATGGAGGCACTTCCCACTGGGGAAGCCCCTTCCCATATGTGTTCCAAAAAGACCATTTATACATTTGACCTAGGACATAATACCCAGAAACTCCTTAGGGGAGGGAAGCAGCACCAAAACCTCCCTTGCCTTCTTGCACAAGGGCAATAACCCCTCAAAGCATCGTGCTCACTCATGTTCTCCACAGCTGTTGTGAAGCTGTGGTTTGCTCCTGTAAGGTGGAAGAGCTTCAAAGGGCAGGGTGGAGAGCACTTTCACCCAGAACAGCCCCATCCTTGTGGCAAGGGCGTGGGTTTTGATCTCTGTGGGTGCAGAAGGGTGTAAAACCCAGCTTTCCCACATCTAGGGTAAAAGCTCTGACCAAGGAGCTCTTGTATGTGGCAGAGGAGAGCAGCACTGCTGCCACTGCACTTCACAGAGCATCAGCTCTCTGTGTTTTGGGAATGTTCACTGGCTCTACCCCTTGGGCAAGACGGGTGCAGGTGCAGGAAAGCTGAGTTCATTGGATCTGACAGTGCCGGGGTGTGAGCTAACTCAGCGCCATGACACAAAAGGCATTTCTGGACATGCCCACAGCAGAGTTTCAGGAGTCTGGGGAATTTTAATGTGAAAAGCTGGCGCCTGTGGAGCTTAGGCACCTCCAGGGTGTGGCAACAAATGAGCAGGAATTAAGAAGACTGAAGTTTTGGATGTAGGTGCTTAGTCCCATTGGAAATACCTACTTTCCTTCTGTCAGGCTGGACAAAGTTCCCTAAACTTGCCGGCACCAGCAGTGTAACTGGTCCTTGCTGAGTAGGAACAATTTTTCTCCAGTTCAAGGGGCATTATGCCTGGCAAAAGAATGAAAACTATCAGCAGAGATGATGCCACAATGTTCTGACTCTATAAGATTTATGGGGCTGGGGGAAGCCAGTTTGGATGAATCATAAATAATTGCATGTAATATATTAATTTAATTGCAGAATAGGAGTGAGTTTAGCTTTATCCATTAATTCAAAAGACTCCCTGTGAGCATTTGGGAAGAGTAATTTAGTAAATTCAATCATAAGTCATGGCAACTAAAAATAGAAAAAAACCCCTCCTAAATGGCTAAAAATGAAATGAAAAAAAAAAAGAGTAAGAAATAAAACCTGGTGTCATAATTTAACAGCCCATTTTACACAAAGGAAGTTTTCATAAAATACATGCATAGTTGTTAATGTATTACTGAGCAACAGTTATTTCTGGTTTTATAAAGATACCATGTGTCATTTTAACACTGAGTATAAACTATGCATTTAGCAATATGTACAACATATTTATTGATAAATGTTTCAGGCACAGTGCTGCTGGAGTCAGCTGTCTTTGATATTAACTTCACATCTCCCAGACTCATAGTGTTGTGACAGCAGATTTTGACCTAATGCCTAAACTCCATACAGCCAAGTGGAAAAAAAACACCAACAACCATCCTGTCAAGTACTGGTGTTTCAAAGGTTTGATGTTTTGCACTGGGGGCTGATTTTATCACATTGACCTTGGCTTATGCTGGTATCCCTCTGTGGCATCAAAGAAGTTCTTTTGGTTGTAAATAGTAACAGTATCAGTCTCTTAACTGGAAAAGTTCCTGAGGATGAGAAAAGCCCCATCCTTTTCATGTCAAAGCTCTAAATTTATGCAAGGAGACAGAACTGCCTGAACAATGGAGATGAATAAGAGGGTTGCACTTGCAACTAGAGGCTGAGAGCTGTGCTGGAAGTAGCTCAGTCCCATTTGCTAGAACTGACTCTTAAAAAGTGCTCCTAAGAAGCTCTTATCCACACTGCTGCAGCAACTCTTCCTACCTTCCTACCCAGATCTAGGCTGAGAGATCCCTACAGCTCGACATTGCTAATGCAGCAATACTGCTACCATGGAGTGTCCAGGGTTTCACAGAACAGCTACAGATTTTAAGGGAATGCTGTTATGCCAAGTTTTTATAAGTTAAATAGGCAAGACACATAAGGGATACAAAAAGGCAAAGAGCTGGAAAGTAAAAGCCCAAATCCGCCAGTGACAGAGCCAGGACTAGAACATAAATCTCCTGCTGCCAACTCAAAGACTGATTTTTTGGATGACTCTGCCTGTAATTCCACATCTGTTTGTTCCACCAGAAGGATGCATTTAGCATGTGATTTGCCCAACAAATATGGTTATATTTCCTCCCTTTCATTTTTCCCTTTCCAGAAACAAACTTACAATTAGAACTGGCTGGGAACTTTTGACAATGTATTTTTGCACACACACACACAAAAAAAAAGTTTACGAGTCCATAGTGTGGGATTTATTGTGAAAATGAAAATGAATCCACACTATTAAATATATTACTTACCTAGGAAGTAAGGCACCTGGGACCAAGCCCATAGCCTATATAAGGAAGAGCAAGGGTTTGAATCCATTTTGAATGCTCAATGAAAGCACATTCTAGGAAGGAAGGAAGGGAAAGGAAAGAGAAAGAAAGCGAGAGAGAAAGCAGGAGAGAAAGCGAGAAAGCGAGAGAAAAGAAAAGAAAAGAAAAGAAAAGAAAAGAAAAGAAAAGAAAAGAAAAGAAAAGAAAAGAAAAGAAAAGAAAAGAAAAGAAAAGAAAAGAAAAGAAAAGAAAAGAAAAGAAAAGAAAAGAAAAGAAAAGAAAAGAAAAGAAAAGAAAAGAAAAGAAAAGAGGAAAGAAAAGCTAACGTCCAAGTTTAGGAGATTGTTTGCACAGTACTATGTATTTTTTAACATCTGTACTTTTCGAGTTTAAAATCACAAGTGGAAACTTTCTCAAATACATGGATTTTGGAAACGCTACTGTGTAATTGTTCTGAATAATTCTTGGCCTGCAGATTAGTTGCAATTAGTGTGTTGTGACTGTCATGTATTCAAAAAGAGAAGTTTGAGCTGTTTTGATTATGTGAGGTGGGAGAAATAGGTCATACAGTGCACTTCCATTCTGACTGGCTGAGGTCTATGCTCAGATCCAGGTTCCTGTTTTGGAACTCATACTCTGCACACTGTTAATGACCACCAGCCTGTATTTCAGCTTTTCTGTTTGAAAATATCTGACAGTAAAATCATTTGCTTGAACAGAAAAGGGTATAAGCAGTGTCATTTTTTTTTCTAAACGTTTGCCTGATTACTTTTGCAAATTCTTTTTGCAATGATTTCCCAGACAGTTTAACATCCAGATAAAGCTCCTTGAACTTCTGGATGGGAACTCAATGTGAAGAGACATTAAGGGAATGAATGCAGATGTAGAAATAGATTTGAAGCAATGCAAATTAGATGGAAACCGGTTTATCCAGATCCCCTGCCTGCCCAGCGGATATCACCCAGAATTTGGTACTCTGGTTTTCCACCCCTCACTCCCAACTCTGTGTCATGCTGTGTAGACTTTAGGTATGCTGCACAGCTGAAACAGTGTAAAGAGAACTGAAGCTACTCAAGGCTCTTTTTAGGACCAGACAGATGCCTTTGGGGGTGTTTATGTCACTACAAAAGGACTGACGTGGTCAGACTCCACTCACATTTATTCCAGATCCGGTGTAGGGAACCTGCTGCAGAAGCAACACAATGCTTGAGCAGAAGCCATCTGGAACCCTGAAGGAGGAGAGCTGGGTTTGCAACACTCAGGCACTAAGTGCCTTTGTTGAACAGGCTACCTGCTCCAGTGTTATTTATACCACATTCCCCTTTGGATGGTGCAGTCCCCCATCCTCTGTAGCTTGTCTTTCATCAAAAAAAGAATGGGGAAAGAGATAGTCCCAAAAGACAGAAGATCAAATATACATGATAAATCTATACAAAAGCTATATGAATGTGTGCAGTGCAGCCTTAGTTCTCAGGTAACATATTTTCTGCTCAGTGAGGCTTATTAGCTCAGGTTCAACATGGCTTTTACCTGTGTTCACACAATTTCTTCCCAGCTTATAATGGAGCAACACAAGTTCTTGTACACTTGAAGTGGAATCGGAGGAAACTAATTTCTGCCTGTAGATTTATGATGTTAAAATAGTCTCAGTGTGTAATCAGGTTCTTTTGTCCAACTCTTTTGTTTTGAAGAGCCAGATTTAAAAGTAATAGAAATGATCTTTAATGATGTCTCTGAATCTTCATCTATCAGAAGTTGGAGAAGGCTTTAATCAAGGAAACAGTCCCACTAGTGCTGCTGATGAATAGACTATAGCAAGGAATTGCAAAATTAGGCTGCAAAAGTAGCATTCTACACCCGAATCCTTTTCTTTCACTAGTGCAAGTACAAACTCTAAGAGAGCACTAGTGTAATTTTTCCCAGAAGTGATGTGTATGTGTTTGAGTTTAATCTCTTTGCTGTAACAATGTTGTCTGTGCATTGACTAGCAAATGTAAGATCCTTGACTACTCCAACACACTGGAAAATTCACAGTTAATAATCATCCTGAAACAAGTTTGTACTGGTTGAGACAACACACAAAACCCATAATTTTAAAAGCAAATGTCTCTTGAATTTATCAGGTCCCTTAATTTCCACTTACCAGGGAGTCTTTCCTGGACTGATCTTCCTCTGATCAAGGAAACAAAAGAGATACAAGTAAACCTAGTCACAAAAGCTTTTCATCAGGACTAGTTTTTGCCTATAAAAAGCATTTTGCAGAGTTTACATTATCTCTAATTTATTAAGGAATCAGATTTTTGCATTAAGGACATTTATGCTAGCTAAAAAGAAAATGTTAAGCTTAGGATTTCAGACACACTTTTTCCATGGACATGCCTGCTGGTGGGCAGAAGTATTCCTCTGGAATTTTAAATAAAGTCATTTTATTGTGACCAAAGACTTAGTCCATGTATAATATATAGAAAAGTAGTTTAATTTCTGCTTATTTATACTGTTGGTGCCCACTACTTTCCCTAATATCATTTGGTATAAAACACAGTTTATTTCATATGTTGAGCATTTACAAATTCTCTATTCTAAAATTATACCCTATATTTTGCATCATAGCAATCCAAATTTGTAGGGAGGTCAACTAGTCATTATATTCATATGACTGTTTTCTTGGAATAACCTTTAAAATGTACACAAAATAGCAATCCATACATGAATTTGAAGCTTTGGAGCTGTGTACTATGCTCTTTGAACATGTCACAGCTATAAAAGACAGTGAGAAACTCTACTCCACACTGATCCCAAGTATCATAATACATTATTGCTCAGAGGTTATCATATTCTCTTCTAAACCTCTAAGAATGAAGAATTATGTGCCTGGGGGAAGATTACTAGAAGGCTGAACATCCTAACAAGTGGATTCTCCAGAGGCAGGGAAGATCCCTGGGCTAATTTAAATGATGAAGGAACTCTGTAGATAACAGCAGATTCTTTGGGTTATCTTTGGACTGTAGCACTACTAGGAATCCTGCTAATGAACTTCATGGTATCTCCTTTTTTGCTGGTCTGCACCTCCTATTGCTGTCATGCCTTAGTTGTAAGAGGTGCAAGCAGGCAGAACTATTAACAAGACAAGACAAAACAAAGAGAAAGATTTCTTTGGCAGAAGCTATCATTAGTGGAAGGCAATATGGTCCACCTTCTAAGCAGAGAAGCGAATACATAAGGTAAATGGTCCCTGTCTCATCAACCCTCTGCACTAATTGGAGGACTGTTAAATTTACAGCAAAAGGGGAAAAGAATAGAAGACGTGCACTTAGTGGAATGTCAGACTATTGAGAACAGCCTTAATCAAGGCACCAAGGAGCATGAAGAAAAGAAATGTCTTTAATTATCTGCCTATGCTAGGATCCAGTGTAATAAACAAAAGAAATGAGAGCTGCTCATTTTATGGGCTTAATTTAACTTAGTTGGTATTAATGAAATTTGGAGAGATGTTCATGACTTGAACATTAATATCATAGTTATAGAGCTTAACACAGAAAGGGACTGGCTGAGTAAATGGAGAAAGTGAGTGGCACTCCATCAAAATGAAGTTATTTGTTTCTAGCTCAGCAATAACTTGGAAATAAATGATATTGAGTCTTTATGTATTAATGTTATAATGAAGAAAGCCCAGCGTCTGCTTCTGACAACAAAACCAAACTAGTAAGCAGGATGATCATCTCCCTAAGCATGTATCTACACTATGCAAAGGGAAAAAACAACCCTGATGTATTGTCAGCACTCAAGCATCCTTGAAATTTCATAAAGTTTTAGTGGAACATTTTCCGTCTCAAAAATTACCATATCCAGTATCAGAAATTCTCTGTTAAGCCTTTGCTCAACAGATGCAATGTACTGATAGCATGATTAATAATGATGTCTTGTACGTATGATTTTAGGTGTACATTAAGCAAGTCTTTCTCTCCCATCATGATTCAATGCCAACAAATCCAATAGAAAAATCTAATTGAATTAGGTGAGTTTTAATTGTGCTTCATATATTTATACTCTCAATTTCTGGCTAATATATTATTACTCATCATGTATAGCTCACTCTGGCAGTTTTCCTTAGTCACATGAGTAGTTCCATATGGGTTCTTGATACCAACGACCTTTGGGACTCACTAATAGCTGAACAAGGGACACTGGTTACTGAATTCCTGGGTCTGTTTTCAACATTGGACTGACTAGTATGTTTATATGATGCAAAAGTCAACCACGAGATGCCTAATTCATACTTACAGTACTGCATGTTCCTATTATTTTGTGTAATAATATATCATTTACTTTATAAAGACTTTTCTCATTCTAATTTATCAGTGGTTCACAGATGAATTTAGAAACAAGTTGAACATCAGGACTTGTAATTTTTTTAAGCCTCTGCTTAGAATCTTTTCCCTGTCCATGTTAATTATAAATTGCATTCATCACACTGAAGACTGTTTATTTGTTTCTTCTGTTTATCTGCTTTGCCTATCTGTAATACCACAGTGGGAATGGCACATACAATGACAAGAAAATGACCTGTGGGTTACAGTCAAACAAATGGATGGTTTCCACACAGATAAAAAGACAGATAAAAAAAGACAAAACCAAAATGTTTGAATACAGATCAGATTTTTCTTCTTTCTATCTTTTGATTTTTCACTGTTCAATGAGAGTTAAAGATCCAAACTGCTATCAGCAATACTTTTGCTTCCAGTCCTCCACCAAAAAGTAATGTGATACTTAATACCTTTCCTTGTTGTTTCTTGTCCAAAGTCTGAACAGAATTTCCCCCTAGAAAGGGAAATTGGATTTCAGTGTCCTAAAACCTTGCCTCAGATTAGTCTGATCACATTTTTTTAAATGTAAATTTCTTATTTTTCCTGTTGTACTTGTCATTAATACATGCTATTGCTGTTGATTAAAAAAAAGAAAACAAAAAAGAAAACAGTGCAAGCGTTAGCAAAGGCAAATGCACTTAATATGAAGGAACAAATAAAACAGTCTGCAAAAGGCAGGGGTGAACAGGTCTAATAAGTGGCCCAGTTTTAAGACTTCAGTCCTGGCACAGCACTGTGATGTCACCCAAAAAAAATACCTTAAATGTATTGACCACAAATTTAAACTTCAGTGGGACTGGCAAGTATTTGGCTTTCAGATTTTGTTCAACCAAGTCACCAGTTTAGGGGACCAAGAGTGAACTGTAAATAGCACTTAAGTTCCCAGAGTGTAATTCAGGTCTGGGAGAGAGATTCAAACAAACTGGCCCTAATCCACCTATGTCAACATGCAGTTAAGCTCTGCAATTCCTTATCATGGGGTGTTTCAGATGCTGAAAGTTTACATGATTTCAAAAGGCAACTAGACAAATTCAAGTAAGAAATATCCACTGAGAATTATTGTATGTAAGACAACTGGCTCAAAAAGTCAATGAGGCACAACTAGTTGAATGCAGGATGAATATTCTTGAGTAGGATCATTTACACCCTTCCCTAGGCATCCTCTTTTTGACTTTTTTGACAATAGTACTCTGAGCTGGATGGATCTGTGGTGTGACCCAGTCAGACCACTGTCATATTCTTATGCATCAAAATATCTGAGATAGTACCTGCACATAACTTTTCTGGTGAAAGCTCCCCAGCACATGTAGCTCACTGAAAGTACATGTGTCCTGAAGTGTGTCTTCTCACTTGAGATGATTAAGTGACTATTTTCCACTTAGCTCCATTTGAGAATTATTAACAAAGTATTCTGAATTCTCTGTTTGCTCAGAGAGCATGTAACACTTCTGGATGGGTTTGAGTTCACTATCTGTAGGCACTTCACCTGAAGAAACTGGTTGATGTCTACTTCTTGTACAACAGCCTAAAGACTAGAGTACATCTAGGGATTGTGACACCTGAATTTTGGTCAAGTCCCACCAGGTTGGACAACACAGTTTCCACCCCCCTCAAAAAGCATGCTAGTTTAGAGTAGGAGGCCCCTTTTGTGTAGGATATTCAGAGGCAGAGGCATTTTTTTCCTTTGAGTGGAAAGCTGTGATCCCAGGAGCACAGACTCAGGCAGGCAGGGAGACCCAGCAGGAGCATGGCTCTCTTGCAAGTCAGTTAGAGTACCTAGGCAAAATTCAGGGGTGTGAGTTTGCCCCCAGCCTACTGGGGACATGCGCTTCATGGACAAGCAAGAGAGTAAACGTAACAAGTCTAGACAGCAGACTCTGTATCTCTATGGCCTTGGGGATGTATGGAGAGTCTCTTAATGTCTTCTGTATAGTTCCCTACATTTAGCTCAAGGAAAAACACAAATGGAAATCAAATCCTACTTTGGTGAATACTTTTTATATGAAGATATTAATTTCCTCTTTAGAGCATATGTTTTGAAAGACTTCTCACGTTACTGCTTCAAAGGAGTTAATGATGGTCTTTGTTTCCCCGGGGTTGGTACCATTTAAATGGAAGCAACTGGAGAGAAGGGGAGAAGAAGCAGAGGGAGGACAGCTAATAATAGTATGGCAATCTACATTTCCCTGGGGAAGACAAATAAGAGTTATCCGTAGCAAATGGAAGATTAAACTCTGAACGTTTGCTTAAACTTAGAGTAATTTCTAGCTACTACAGCTTGATTTTAAGCAGTTTGTTGCCAAATTAGAAGTTTGTATCAAATGGCCTTAACGTGATCACAGTTTAGTTCTTGCTAGAGGTATTTTAAGATAGTTATGTTTGTAATAATTACTAAGCTTATTTTTATGGCTAATCACAGCTGCTTTGAAATGTAAGTAATAACTTTTGTATATTTTATTTCTGCTATGAGCTACTATTTCAACCACATCTTTCACAAAGCTTTGCTACACTCATTAGCTCTGGAGGTGCTAGGGCAAAATGCTACAAACTCAGACAGGTCTAAGCCTTCTCTTGCCTGAATTTCAAACAGCTAAAAAATCCTTTTAAACAAAAGGCCTGTCTCAACATAATTCCATTCCTGTTAGTTTGCACTAAGCGATTCAATATTGTTTCAAATAAATGTTAGTTTACACTGTTTTGTTCCTCTCTTAAGTCCTGACATTCATATAAGCATTCAATCATCCACATGGATATGGTTGAGGAAAAATATAGGTACATGGAATTTAGCCTATATAGATTGTCCCTATTTTTCATATACACCAAGAAGTATTTCTTTACCTACTCTTTTATTTTCTAGGCCATACATGCAGCTGTCCTTTGTGTTTCTTTCATAAATATTTATATATGTGCATTTATGCATGTATACAGATTGAATCCTAGTTACCATCCTATTTATTTACCTATTTATTATTGTCAGAGAAAGAAAGAAATCGATGTTGTCATGCTGTGATGTGTTCAAATTTATACCAGAATTAGTTGAAGATGGCTGTGCTACTCACAAGTGGGTAATCGGTCAAGGATGATGGGTTGCAAGTGAAGAATGCCTATCAACCCAGATCAGCTCCAAGAAGCTAAACAAATCCTATTTGAGGGATAGTTTAGAGAGTTTTCAAACTATTACAAAGATAATTTTTGCATCCTTCCTATAAACAAGCCAGAAGCAATCTGATTAATGATTATCTATGCACCTCAAGGTTCAGATAACCTCCTGGTTCCTACTAATTGGTCTACGATGGATGGCAGAAAAATTCTGATGGAAGAGTTTTATCTAGTACAGAACTGAGGCCTGATGCAAAGCTCATTCAAGTCAAGCAGGATCTTCCAAAAAAACCCCCAAACTAAAACAAGTCTTTTGTGGAATTCTACGGACCCAATGTTGCAAACAATAAATGAAAAAAAATATTTTTCAACAAAATTATCTTACAGCTTTTATATTAGCTGTGGATTGGTACTAGAATCCTCCAGTAAAGAACAGATTTTGTGTCAGAGATCTCCACCATCAGGTGACACTAGCAATTAGATTCTTTTGTTGAGCTTCCTCATGTGGGTTCTGTTATCTTAATACACATTTCATGCTTTTTTTCTTCAGGATAGTGTTTTATGATATCTATTCTATAAAACAACTGAATACATAAAGTCATAAAAGCATGCAAAGTACATTTTCATAAATATAACAATGATAAAGAGGGAAGACATCAATTAATCTTGCAAGCAGACTTTGGAGTCACAATGATAAACACGTTATCAACCTTCCAAAACCATCCTTTGGCATACAGAGAAAAAATAAATCAATTACCAAATGTTTTCATACAATAATGCTTTTCATTTTATGCAACTTTCAATCAGGCTGAAACTGTACCAGCAGCTAACCTGCCATTTGGCAGTTGTAGATGAGTTAATAATTCAGATACTCTTGTGAACTGACAGCTAGAAACAGCAATTTTGCCATTTAAGGATGTTTGGTGGAATAAATTTCTTGATATGATTATAAACTGGGACACATGAAAACCAGGTCCACAGGCAGCCTGCAACTCTCAGGAGAATCATTGGAAACAGAGGTCAGAATCCCTTACAAATAGTTCTTCCAGGCACTGCAATATTATCTTGAAGGTAAAATGGGGTGAGTGCTGCTTGAGATTAATTGAATTGAAAAAATGGATTTTTGTTATATTTTTGACAGAATATTGTGCTTAATTCATGGTTTGGGCATAAATAATTTAGATTATCTCAAGAGTGAAGACAAAATTTCAGGAATTCTCCTTCTTTCATAAAATGCTTCTCTTTGCTGCAGGTCTGCACTTAGACCCCGTTTAATTTTTTATATGGTTTAATCTTACATTAGAGCATACAGACTAGCCAAAACACAGCCTCGCTCACATCTGGCAAATAACTGAGCCAAATAATGAACCTGCAAGCACTCCTTATTGGAGCTTCCCTTTCAAGTATGGGAAAGGTGATGGACTTCTTTGATGAAAAAAAAAATCACACATATTTGTCAATAGAGAAATTACAAGGCAAATAGATTTTAATGAAGAAATTTCCTTTAGATGATGACTGGTCCTCATAATTACTTGCAGGATGCAAAATGTCTCTTCCTAAGAAAATGTTAGAAGAGGGACAACATTCAGGGTTGCTCCTGAGGTGTCCTAACATTGATCTTTTCTGATGTGTTTTCCATTTCTGGTCTTCTGTTCATCAGTGCTTTCTCAGTACTTTTGTTTGGTGGAAGAGAAACAACAAATGGGTTGAAAATCATCCAGTGCAGAGTTTTCTTCTATAGAAAAGGTTAGTAAAGTGAAACTTACAAAGTCTTTGTAAACAGGCTGCATACTTATAAATTGTGGCCATTTTGTTAATTGTAACAAGGATTTTCATTGAAAATAATTCTGTTCCTTTTTTTCCTTTTGACCTCTAGAAACAAACTTTAGAGAACTCCTTTTCTCTATAGTTTTTAGATAGTCTTTATTTTTTACTTCTCACCCACTTTTGAGATAGCTGTCACTTCTACTTCACCCTTCATTTTTTTAGCATGTCTTGCTTCCTTCCAAGTCCATATCTCTGTGAACTCACTAGGATTTCTTTAGCTTAACCAGTGCAAATTTAACACATCATCTTTAAGGTACCACTTTTGTACTTCAGTGGCAATACTAGCTGTCTTACTGACACATAAAACTTTGGGAGAGTAACTGCATATATACCAGGCTGATACGTAACTATGAACAAAGCTTTCTTCAAAATATGTTTTTCCTTCATAAAATAGATTCTGCAATAAAGCTGGGTGTGGGGAGATAGGAGACAAGAGAGAACAAGGAAGAAGAAAGTTCAGTGACAGAAGGACATCTCACTCATAATGCAATGGCTGTCTCAGGACTGGCTTTACACATTGTTCTTTCTAGTCAACATTTCAATAATATTAACTTATTTTCAGAAAATCATCTGTACTTCAGAAGATAATTCTGCCTACAGGTATAATTTTAATTCTTTTATACTTTTTGCATGCCTCCCTCATGCCTTCCTGACAACTGTGTTTCAAGTTTCCCAAACTTGCACAGATTCTTTATGACTTATATTTTTGGATCCTACCTCTTTATTTCTGTATTTTTGGATTGAAAAAGATATAATTCATGGTAAATCCAAGAAGTTGGGAGCAGCACAAAAATCTCAAAAATGGAACAGTATCTTCACCAGGTTGGTGCTAATTCTGACTATATTCTGTTCATAATTCATTAGGGAACCTCAGCGTTTTCTTAATATTATTTTACAAAAAATGCTGCCAGTAAATTTCTTTAATCCTTAGACTTTGAGCCAATAGGAGTAACAAATCATGTACTGTGAAAGTTCAGATCACCTTCAAACATCACTGAAAGTTTTGCTGTTAACTGCGCTTAAGGATGTGGTCCTAAGGGCTAGTACAAGACATTTTACCAACCAGTGAGAAGAACACAAAAGTTGATTTTTTTCCTCGATGTCATTGGGGTAAATCTTTGCATACAGGCCTGCCTCTGGCCATGCACTGGGAGTGGCATAGCTGACAGGACCAGTTTAGATTTGTGGTGAAGAATATCTTCTCCCTCAAATCTTGCCAAGAGACTTATGTGCAGATAACAGAGACAAGTAGGAGAGCTCTAAGCAAATGTAGAGACGAAAAGGAAGCAAAATACCTTTATGGGAATGGCCTTTGCCTTGAGCAGGTCTCAGAGGACCTGAAGGTGCTGTGGGTGGAACCCTTCAGAGCTTCTCACAGGGCAACCTGTGAAACCTGCTAAAGTCTTTTCTGAAACGAAGTTGCCCTGCCCTGATCACAAGAGTTGCCCTGTGAAAAAGTCTGTGCAGTCTGGGAAGGCTGCATTCCACTATTATGGATTTCATAAGCCCTATAAAAGCTGACATGCGGATTTAGGAACCCTAAATGTTTGCATAAACGTCTTTTAGCAACTAAATAATTGCGCCCTGAAGCACCCCAAAAGAAGCCAAAGGAAACAGAAATCACCATCTACAAAAGATTAAAACAAATTTTTAGTTTCTCAGCCAAGCCATTTTGCAGTTACTATAAGCCAAAAAAAATGTTAGGAAAATTTTCAAGAGGTGAAACCGCTTCCTTTTTTGAGTCCTCATGTCTCCCAAACATCTTGTTGAATTTACCTCAAACTTTCCATTAAACTTCTACTTTGGCAGAATAACATATTTATGAAATTTCAAGTAGATTGGTTCGGTCTGGTAAAAGTCAAAGAGGTAAAAAGCCTGACCTGGAGTGGGAACCTAAGTTCCAACTTATCTGTGGAGAGAATATAAAATAAGAAGTCTACCAAACTGAAACAAGAGTATTGGGTTGTGCATGCAATGCTTATTTCTGAGCAGTAGTATCTAGTGCCATTAAGACTGTTGCCAGAGCATAAATCCAAAGCTTCACTCAGCATTTTTTACTACCAGTTGAAACAAGTATTTCAGGAAAAAAATATACCATCATTCAGTTTCTTTAGGGCTGATGACAGAAGGAGTTGATGACCCCAGTGATTTGCATAATCTCACAGAAATCTGATTAGTTTTAAAGGTTACTGATACGTTTTATTCCCAAATTCAAGTAGCACCCTCTACTGGCCAGTCCACATTGATCTACTGCCACCACCAACAAAAAGACATCTTGCCTTAATGATCTGTACTGGAAAGTTGGAAAGTGAGAGATTAGTGTATAAATGTTGAGGTGAGTGTAAGAAACAAAAATGAATAGAAGCACTGGGAAAAACTATATGCTGTGTTGTGGGGTTCAACTCTGAATTTCAATGGAGTTTGGCTATTCGACACCAAGACAGACTTTGGCCACAATTTTGTTGTTAGCTTCATATTTGGATTTCAACAGAAGCTGAGAGCCTAAGCAGGAAACCATGTGTTCCTCTCATTGGCACAGATATTTTCTCTCCTTACCTTACAAAAAGGTTTACTACTTTTTTAGAAATCTTTGGAAAATCAGCTCATGGTTCCCTCCAAGATAATGCGAGAGATGCATACGTTAATTCTGCAGCACAAGAAGAGATTGTATACTGAAGTGCTGTGGTTTTGGAGGTTTGTGCACAGGGGATGTTCAGGACACACAAATACGTCAAGCAGGCATACTAGACAGATTGCCCTTCCTTTCACTCTGCTTCAGAGCCCTTAGTGGGTTCTCTCAAGGTTGAGAGAAATTTGGCTGTTACTGCTTTAACCTCCATAAATGTCTGATGTCATTTACTCACACATCCTGGCAAAAAACTTCTGTCTGATCTCTCCCAGTTGTTCTCTCTGTCTCTCAATTCGACGACGTTTCATCTAAATGCCTATTTTGTTTTTAGTTTTCCATCTGCTTTTCCATTCCTTCCCAGGAGTGCTGCGACATGACCAACCAGAATCATTACACAAAAGACTAAAGACAGTTTGGTAGAGGGGGAGCAGTGTTTGACGCAGCAGCACAGGAATGACTTGGTGATGTGGCACTTGGCTGAGAAGTAACTTTTCTGAGAGCCAGCTCCGAACAGTGCTGAAATCAGTGAGGGTCTTCCCACCAGTCCTGGCCAGCTTGGATCAGTCCCACAGTGCACATCTGGACACAGTTTGTTCAAATGTGCCTGCATTATCCCACCTTTTATCCAGTATCACTCTTTGAAGGGGTTAAGGAAAGTCTCAGACTTATGTCTGATGCTCTGCTGTTTCATGACATTTTTCCAGTGAGATTAATATGTGACTTTTTCATCTGTATAATTTATTGTTGCTGTAGATTTAGATTTTTTTTCTCTGCTGTCAGTATATTAACCTCAAAGAATGTGCAACCACTTGTTTCAAATGCACAAGTTGGTTTTGTTGGTTTTGTTTTCCTTTGTTTTTTTTTTTTTAAAGTAAGAATCTACAGTTTTGCCTGGACTTAATATACTAGCTCACAGTATGGTTGACTACTCTACTGTATTTGTAGAAGAATTGCCATTAGCTGAGAATAAAGAATATCTGGGGGATGTGAACTCCTTGTCATAACTGATACAGAGAATTTTAGTAGAAAAATATAACTTAAAACATTTCTAAAAATCATAGCAGGAGTTAGTCTGTATTTGGTAAACTACAATGCTTCATTTCTTGCTTGTATCATATGGAAAACTATGCAATTATTTTAAAAAGATCATGTATTCAGTAGTTTCTGTGAGTGCACAGTTATAGGTGACAGGAGGAGCAGAAGTACAATGTATTTGCTTTTCATGGCTGGAAATTCCTCAGATTTCAAAGCTGGAACCACTTAGAAGTGGCTACTCGAATGTGTCATGGAAGAGATAATAACTTCTCTGTTTGCCTTAAAAATGTGGCCCATGAGTAATGTCAAAACACTTTTATTTTACTGAAATATAACCTGATTCTGTAATTTTAGCTTTAGTTAGGAAAGAATTGGTTTGTTGAAGAATTCACACAAGCCTATTTTCAGTTGTTACAGAAATGGGTTGGAATACATCTTAAAATAAGGTATAATTTCATCTTTATGTAGAAGATTTTAACAACATTCACAGTGGAATCAAGTTATATTTTTGTATTTAAAATGCAATACTTACATGTTTTTCAAGGCAGACATTACATATAATTTTGTATTATCCTTTTATGATAGTACACACTGGTAAAGAGTGTGTACTATCATGAAAGGAATAATTTTCAAGAGTATATGGACTTGGAATTCCAAGAAGGAAGACTTAGAATATGATTGCTTTGAGTTGGAAACATTTCAAATCATTAGGTTTCTCTATATTTGCAATCGGAAATTCACAAAACTATTGGATTGAACAATTAACATGCTCTTACCTCTAAGAAAATCAGATTGTTCTTGTAGTATGCTAGCCATCCATCCAGAATAGTTGTAAAACAGAATTGTCCCCAATATTCCCATATAATTTTTTTTTCCCCTGGACTTTTGAAAGTATTTTGGCATGTACAGTAAATTGCAAGTTATTTTATTTAAAGCTGTGCAGAGGAAGGACTTTTGTAGTTTGTGTTATGATTTCAAAGTTTTTATTCCTTGTAAACCAAAGCAGCTCTTTTCAACTTTGGCATCATTAATGAAAGAAATTATGAAGAAAATACCCCACCTTTCTGAAACATCCAATACATGCTATTTTTTGGAAATCTGACAATTTCAATCTAATATTTTTGTACTGTAATAATGTATTTCAAAATGACACCATTACAAAATCAATATTAAAGGAAATTTTGAAAAGAAAATTAATCTTTTTTAACTCCTGAAATTTAATGAATATGATCGTATATTTGTCAGTCATTTTCCTGCTGTCCTTTGCACAATCTCTGGACACATTTTCAATGACAGAAATATAGATTTTGGAAAAGCAGATATAAAACATGCTGGATGAGACACTTCCATTGAATAAGAATTTATGGGCAGAAGGTCAGGAAGCCTTGAGGACAGACCATGAAGATAAAGGCTGAACAGTTGGAAGAGAGATTAATATTTAAAACACGGCAGTCCTGGACACAAGAAGAAGATGGTGACATAACTATCTGATAGGTGAGTGAATCAAAAAACAGGGCTAATAATTTTTTTAAAATCTGTGATTAATAAAAACTAATTTGCAGAGCTGGAGAAAGAAGCTAGAGTAAGAGAAAATGAAGAGCAGGGAAGAGGTTACCATGGGTACACCAGAGCAGCACTTGGTGATTCAAGTTAGGCTAAGATGATATATAGCTCCATAACTATTTTCTGTATGTTTTTATTTCTTTTCTTATTCTCCCAAATGTCTACCATCATATCCTTCCTTCTTCTGTTTCTCTTTCATACAACAATTTATTTTCTGATATTTATTACTCTGCTTGCTAACCCTCCTTCTCTGACCAAAGTTCATGAGTTTTCCTATCTAATTAGCATGGAAAGGGAATGTTCACATGAACATGGAGTCAGCTGTATGACCCACCCCACCTGTAACCTCTGCCACACATCCTATGAAGAATCCAAGACGTGTGTCCTTGGCATGGATCTGACAAGACACACAGCAGTACAGAGCTCAGCATAGCTTGGTATGAGCAATGGTCACTTTTTTCAGCATCAGGCTTGTTCCCTGATTTTGTCCTTCTTGCTTCCAAATAGTAGACTGCCTCAGAAGATGGTGCTTACATTATGCTTATCACTTTTTCTTTAATAGGAGGAGAGATAGTCCAAGCTGGACTGGTACGTGGAGGACCATGCAGTCACAGACTACTTCACTTTCACATGACTAAGGGTATTCAGTGTCTCTTGGCACTCCCCTTTAGAATACCTCACAACTTTCAACCCATCCATCCTGAAAGTTATTGCTCCAGAGGCTGGGAGTCCAATGAGTGGAGAGTTGGGAAGTCCATCCCTGAAAATGCAGTGGGAGAGGAACGTGTCCAACAAATAATGAAGACAACAGTGGGAGGAGGACTGTTCCTGGGAACTAATATCTGTATGGGGATGATCACAGGCTCCACATACTGCTGAAGCCAACTGCAAAGTTCATGGTGCTTTCAACAGGAGGTGGATGGTGTCCTATGGGCAGGGGTTCACCCTGCAGGAATAGCTTGAGAATGCTTAGCACAAAGCAGCAAAAACAAGTCATCAAATGACATCGGTGAGCTCTTTGTACGGGCAGAGTTTTATATGCTGGTTGAGTCAGCTGTTTTGGACAATTACTTTTAAAGAGAGGGGCAGGCACTGAGTCACATTTGTGCAGCTGAATTCATTGCAGAACAAGTTGCTTTAAGCACTCTCTGTGCATTGTCAGCCTTTTTTTGCACCCTACTCAAAGAACAGACTGATCGGTGTTTGCCGAGGTTGCAGTTAATGTGCTAAATACGCTAAGGACCCATAGCTTATTAGTAAGGAAATTTGGGATCATAAAATGCAACAAAAGAGCTAGTGTTCAGCAAGCCAGCAACTTTAGCAGCTCAATGTTAATATTATGAATGGTATCAAGAAACTCTTAATGAAAACATAACAACTGCTTTTTTAGATACTTTACCAGCCAAGATCTTGATCTAAAATAATCCCTGAAACTTTAAAAATTCTTAAGTAAAATTGCCATGCAGGTCTGATACATAAGAAAAAGATACAGAACTACATTTGGTTGATATGAAAGAGGTAACCAACTGTCACTCTTAGTGCAATCGGATACAGGCTGCAAAAGCAAGACATAACAAACTTAACATTCAGCCTTCAAAATTCAGGGCTAATTTTCCCAAATTGCAACTCACACCTGCAGATCATCCTTAAGGTTGCCAGAACATGCCACTGCTTTCATGATCCCATATTCTTTATACATATAATTTTCAAATTATGGATCTCACTAATCCGCAAATATTGCCTCAGACAAAGCAGATAGGTGCAATAACTAATGCAACAGTGATTGCTCACATACAAAGCAAAGGGATTTTTAAAAAATGCAAATGATTTAACATCCATTAGAAAATGCAGTAAGGAGAATGGCAAAATGGGGCTTAACTGCAGAGCAAAATTTCAGGTTGGGGAAGGTTTATAACTTGTCTGGCATCCGTGGGGGAACAGCTGTCTGCAAAAGCCCTCTTTTCTCTATGACCAGGAAGGAAGCACTCCTCAGGGATCTTGGCCAGATGTAGAAAAACAAGGAAGAAAAGACGGGGGAAGGCAGCTGCTCACTGTGCAGCAGCTGAGGTGAGAAAGCCATGACATGAGCTAAAAATAAGGGTTCTCCTGGGAGAAGGCAGTCAAGTGTCCAGACAGGACACTCTTGCCTCTCTGCCAGCACATTTATGTCCATGATGAGGGGAAGGAGATGGTGTAACATAGGAGACTCCAGAGAGACAAATCTTAGTGGAAATAGATCACTAGCTGCTCAGGACATTTTACAGGTATGAATTGTATCAGGAGAGTCCTTTTACTCAAGGCTTTGAGTATAGAGGATGCCCAACAGTGCCTGTGTGCAACTGGAGCCACCCCAGTAGTGATACTTGCCCCTTTGCTGCTCAGTAATATGTGCCTGGCTATACTACACTGACATCAAAACTCACTGTAGGAGTACAGCTGTAAGCCTGTTAAGACCATTTTGGTACTTATATTGGGATGATACTATTAATATAAAATTGGCCAAAGTCACGTTTTCAAAAAATACTTTTCTGTAACATAATATCTCTTATCAGGTACTGCATAAGCCTGTTTTCCATGAGTCTTCATAGAAAGTTCCTCAATAACTACATGGATTCCAGATTGCTTTTATGAATTACTGGTGTTATTTGGATATCTGACAGCCTTTCAAAATATTTACAGTACAACAGGAGGTCTGCTGGATACACACCTGTGGGAATATACTTGGGGGAACCCAGCTACAAATGGAAATGGAGTTGCAGGAGGCTGTAGCTTAGGACAGGTTAAGGGCACAGGTAAGCACACAGTCTCCTCGGGCTGATGGAATGGCTTCCAGTAACCCAGCAAGGTACTGGGAGTACAGTAAATGTAACTCAAATATGTCTGCATGTGATGCAATCATAGCTCTGCCTGCAATGTAGGCATGCCTTTGTGGTGACTGCTTCCTACTCTTAACGCTAAAAAGCTGAAGAGTGGCGTCTACAAGTCTGTCTGTGGGAAGGAGAAAGAGAGAGGGACTCATTAAGTGTTATTATCTTGTGAATAGACTTGGTCAGACAAAACAATAGGATAGCTGAAGCTTAGGGGAAAGCTCCTCTGTGATGCATTGGGGTCTACATCATTAACATTTCTTCAGAGACACAGCCAGAGAAAAATGTTCTGGTAGAGCCCTTTGAAAACAGAAAGGCCAAAGAGGTGAATGCAAGGACAAACATGGGAACAGGAAATATGGATGTAGGGTAGGAAGGGGAAGTGCCACTCTTCCAGCAGGGAAATGCTTCTATCAAATTATTTGAGACTGAAGAACCAGAGAAGGAATCAGTATTTGGACATCTACAATAAAGACAGGAAAGGAGCAGTGTGGAAGATGAAGGATATCCCCCAGCTGCTCAAAAATGTAAGAAACTCAAGATAGGAAGATATGTATAATTTCGCTTGGAACCGTATTTCCCATGATAACTAAAATAAAGGAATTCTTAGAATTTTCCCATGTCTACATATCTGCAAATATTCCACGGACTTACAGAGTGAATAGAAACTGTGGCATGCCAAAAAGATTGGAGCTGCAGGATGAGGTGCAGTGAAGAGTCAAGGTGTGTGGGCCTATGGGTGGTACCAGACTGAGGTTAACCTCTGCTTTAATTTGCAAGATGAGTAAGAGAGAGGGAAAACTGATAAAGAGCTCAAAGATAATATTTGCTGCTTAGACCAAGGGGTGCTGAAGATCATCACACTGATACTGCTGAAGGTCTTTGGGATACAAAATACGATGTTTGGTCAGAGTACAGTCATGGGAGCTCAGTGAAAACACAATAAAGGTTGAATAATAGTACTATTAAAACCTACTCATAAAGGTAACAAAATCAGTAACAAAACACTATATACAACAAAATGAAACACACCACACACCTCCAACAACAGTATTCACAACAAATAAGAAAATAGAATTACAAAACATAGGAAACATAGATATTTGCCTTACCTATTAGCATTCAATCTGTATTTGTTGTTTTTGACACACTAGCAGTTTCTGAAGGAGGAAATAAGAAAGATACTAAAATGCACTGCCTAATTTCAGAAGTGAAGGCATATTAAGAAGACAAAGGCCACTGACTGTACTAGTTTATCACATTCAGGCTCTCCTCTTGTGTCTCTCAACTATATCACTGTCTTGTGACAGCTGAGAGATTGAGGCTATCTGGAGACAAAATCTTCACAGCTGTCATCCTCCTCATCAGGTCTTCCACCTCTCAAGGTATCTACCCACAAGTACCTGCTGATGGACATTGCACAACCAGAGTCAAAAATAAAGGATTTGTAATGAAATAGCAGATGACTGAAAAAATAAGATGGCCTTCTAGCATACCAAAGAGGGAGGAGGAAGGAAAAAGAGAAAACATGCTGGTAAGAAGCACAGTTGAGGGACATGGCTCTTCATCCCCAGGTGTGTTTGAGGGGAGAGGTCTCTTATTATATTGCCACCGAGCTCTGTCTGTGCAGCCTTTGGGGAACAGGACTCTGCCTTCAGTCAGTTGAAGTGGACAGAGAGACTCTATTCACTCCATTGGTATTGAGGATGATGTGTGCAATGCATTACAGCAGAGCAGAGGGAATAGGCACATACCAAGTATTTGGGTTGGTTATCAGCAAAGCTGTAGTGCCATGGTTCAATAGGTGATTTTACTACACAAAGAAGTGAAATAGCTTTAGCTCTTCTACTTTGACAATATAACAAGACATTCTAAAATAGCGATAGTTTCAGGCACTTTGTACAAACATGCCATTTGTCAAAATCCTGTTTGCTTCACAGAGATGATTGATGAGTGTGCTATTTTGTGCTAAATATGACAACTTTCTGGAACATTCCTTGTTGATGACCTTGAACTTCACTCCTTTCAAGGCCAGCTGAGGCTGCAGAAGTGTAAAGAGCATGTTCTTAGGCTGTCACTGACACCTGCCTCTAGAGAAACCCCTGCTTCTAGATAAATGCTTTTTGCAAATGGTGAAAAAGTCCATCAATATGCTTAGAGTACTTTGGAAAATAAATTGTCTGAAAGCCAACTGTTATTTCAGTTAATTTTAATTTATGTGCATCTTTAGCTGTGCCTGAGCTATTTGGTTATAAGTTTTGAAGGACAGGAAAAGTCACCTGAATACTTGTTGCTGCATCAAAGATCTTTTATCAGTATCCTGAAACGGTAATGCAATATTTGAAAGAAAAGCTTTTCCCCTGCTGCTGTATCCACGGTTTGGCTGGGGACAGCTGACAACAGCAGCATGTGTAAACCCAGAGGACCTTGTGTTAAATATATCTGGTGGACTAAAAAAAGTATTGTGGGTGGAGAGAGAGGAAGAGAGAACCTGCTGTGGGACCTCTTTTTTTCTCCACTCTACAATGCTCTACAGCATGGTGCATTATAATAACAAAGTAGCAGTGAAGCAGCACTGGTTCTTCGTTATTCCCAGCAGAAGAAGCAGGAGAAGGTCCACGAAGCAGAATGAATGCACTCATTTTATTGGCTCTGATTCTTTCTTGTTTAACATATTTTCATGTAAATAGTTTATTATCTGTCATTTCCTCACAAGCCTTCACAGGCTTAAAACCTTTGAATGGACTGAAGCATTACTTGCCCCATTGGTACCAATCATTGGTTCACAAGGCCTCCTGCATCTGTTTTTCAACATAACTGCAAAGATCCAAGCACTTAGGTCTTTATTATGGGTTGCAGTATAATTAGAATGATGCAGTGACTTTAATGTCAATGGAAAATAAATGAGATGGGTACTCTTTGTAATATCATTACTGGTAATCTCAAGACTTCTTGGTATGAAGATCATTAAATTTTTTTTTTTTTAAATCATTTACAAAACAGATGGAAAGTCCACACACCTCACAAGGTCAACTTCTCTAGCTGACATTAATGGAACGTACTATGGCAATCTACATTATTGTGCTATTCAGAATGGATTAAATGATCAGTTTCTGTTATACCAAGAGTGTTCTGTATAATTTGCTACACATAGCACTGAAAAATGATCCACATGTGCCATGACTTTGAATCTTTGATTAAGCAGCATTCTGCTTGTTTCTAATGAACAAATAAAACCAAAATAGAATCACAGGAAATAGTGCGTCAGTTAGTCCAATTTTTATTCAGGCCTGAAAAGTCTCTTCAAACATTGAATGGAGCTCCTCTCACCATGTCCTTTTTATCTGCTGTCCTGAAATACATACAGTTTACTCATTCTTTCTAATAGAGCATATGGTTAAATCTGGCTCTTGGGTACTGTAAAGAGTCAATTCTCTGGGCAAATATTTCCTAAAACCAAGGAAGTAGGCAAAAAAACAATTCCTCTCAAAACTTTACTTCTAAATCCAAATGCATCACAAAAAGAAAATCTGCTTTCACCACATGTAGAAAAAATATTCAGTGCTAAATTTTCAGCCTAAACAAAGTAATGTTCCAAACATAAAACTAGACAGTAATGTGAGAGAAGCTGAACCATTCCAACAGAGCGATTGGCCAGGTACCATCTGCCTGTTGTATATCCCTCAACATTATGTTACACCTGGGCTATTAAAAAATGACCACACCAACATGAGAGATTTAGCAGTGACTACTCTGGCTGTGTTCCCACATTTCTTTATAGTCTCTCTCGATCATATTTTTCTTCCTAGAATGGAAATGATGGAGAAGAAAATGTTGCAGTGACTTAGTTCACGTAGAGCCTGGACTTACTCCCATGCACCACAGCTAAAGGGATCAGAGAACCTTTCTGCCCATTGTTGGCCAACAGAAGTTGTTAGTGATTTGCTCAAAGTAAGCTTTGTGCTCTTATTTGGCTGTGTCTAGACAGCCAAATACTTTGCTGCTATCCAAGGAATGTGCAGCTAATGTCAGTGATGTATCCACAGGAAAGCGTTGGTTCTTGAGTATAGACTTAACACAATCAGTGCAAAGTGTAGAAGAAATGAGGCAGGGGATCTTCCCTGAGCAGGATATTTACTATGGAGCCTACTTAACTTCCTCCAAGAGAATAAAAAAAGGAGCAAAGTTATTTAAAATCTCTCTAATTAAAGAAACCTCATATTCGGTGCGAAAGCCACAGGAGGGATTTAGTTAAGGTGCATTTTAGACGTATAAACACATAAGAAATTTTTGTACACTCCAAGAATTACAAGCAGAAGAAGCAGAGCTACTTCGTGTTCTCCACTAACATGTGGAACTGTCTTTGGATAAAGATTTATGAGCTGTCTTGAATAGCTGCATTAGCAGTTGATGGGTGTTTAGAATAAGCCAAAATGGCAACCCAAGAGGTCAGTATGGAGAAAAAAAAAAAAAAAAAAAAAAAAGGCACTAGCATATTTTGGAAAGGAAAACGATATCCAAACAAATGTTCAGTTACTGTGAATCCCAGTGGAATTATGACCACTTACAGAAATGACCTGTCATTTAGTGGCACATCTTTGATGGCATCTGAGGGAGAAAAGTCAGTTACTAGTATTGTAAAACACAAACAATCTTATGAAAGGCCAAGCAACTTTCTCCAAAGGACTGAACAGATGCAAATAATTTGAGCCAGATATTGAACATTGCCCTTATTTACCAGCTGTGCAAGCAAAAGCACAGAAAAGATAACTGAGTTGCCCACAGTCATGCAAGGAGGGTTAAATATGGCAGCTCTTTTCTAGGTCAAGAGTGGAGGCAACAGATCAGAACGTGAGGTACTTGATGTTAGATAAAATCCTCATGTTGCGGAAGATTTGCTTTTAATTCAGCAATGCGTTTGACATATTGTCTCTCCTATACATCAAGTGCAGGAAGACAATATGAACAGTTTCTAACTCTACCTCATAAACTTCCCTGAACAGGCACTGGAGTTACAATAACATCTTTGTTGGCAAACATTTCCAGGCACTGTAAATCTGTCTGACAGGAGAGATGGCTGATGTGCAAATCTCTAAGTCACTGTTGTTAAAAAACAGAGCCCCTGTTCCTCCATCTTGGGCCTTATTTTATAGCACACCATATAAATGAGAACTTAAAATAGTTCTTTATCCTTCCAAAATGCACCGTCACTGGAAAGGATAACACAACAAGTTTAGTCTCAGGAACCTGAATCAGCTGAGAAAAGAGCAATCAAGGGACACATCTATGTTTGCCTTCCCCCACCCAGAGGTAGCCTCTGCAGTCCATACCTATGTCAGTGTGCTTTCAATCACTTAAGAAATTGAATCTATTCACACAAATGTTCACCAGACCAAGTCAAGGAGTTACAGTCCTTATCACTTAGCACCAGGGAAGCAGTGCAGTATTGTACAGGAATGTTCCCAAGGAATGCAATAATACAAGCTGGAATTATCTGGCTTCTTACCACATGAGGCCTTCAAGAGAAAAATAGCTATTTTTCCCTGCTTATAAGCACACAGGAGGACATACATTTATCCTTTGTTATCCATGCTGTAATATGCATTTATTAGTAATAGCACAAAGACTTTTCTACTCATGGTTTTGGCAGCATCGTTGAAACTAGGGCTAGAGTGAGACGGCTTCCACTTTATGAAGAGGTTAAAGGTTTTGAAAGATTTTGCCGAATACAAGCAAACACCGTTTGTTTTAACTAGTGACCTGGAAATGGAAAGAAAAATGTTGAAGATTTAGGGCTATCAGCTACAATAAAGCCTTTCGACTCCCCATTCTCCAGTAATATTATGGACCTGAAAAACTTTCCAGGTGAGTCACTCATCACAATCCAGATATATCTGTAAAGATTGGTGGGTTGAACAAAACGCCATTTTTCAGGGGAAAAAAAAGTTTAATCTTCTTTTTTTTTTTTTTTTCCCCAGCAGCTCTACTGCAGAGCCATATTTAGAAATGCTTGTTCGTAAGGTGTTTGGATTTGGCAGGGAATGGCTATGATGCACTTTCCCCAGGGCCTGGGAAAAAGAAGCAGGCTGCAAAGACAGCTTTCACAAGTTGCTTTGAAAGGCAGTGTATAATTATAGAGGCTGGCAATGAAAGACAGAGCCGCCTCCAGGGATAGCCCTTTCCCATTCTGCCACTTACAGGGATTCTTGACTTTGCAGTCAAGTTCTGTCGTGTCCTGAGTAAGAAGCTTGGTCAGCAGTGGGTGAAACAGCTTGCATCATCTTTCTCCAACTTCAGCTAAACTATTAAAAGGAGGCAGGTCTAAGCTTTTTTTTTCTTGACAGACCTGTGACTCATGAATATCACAGAAAGGAGAAACCAATAAAAAGCTATTTCTAGACATTAGTTTCTGAGCTTCCCTTTTAAGGATCATGTAAGTTAGAGTGTTCACAGCTTTTGTTAATAGCACTATTATAACTTGTTGTTGTTGTTATTATTATTATCATTGTTATTATTATTATTGCAACCTTTTATTTAGACACCTTACATCCACTCTAAGAACAGGCGTAAGTATACAGCAGATCTGTGTGATGATGCCTAAAAGCTTTATGCTTTCAAAAGCTCAGCTCTAGGGCCACCTGCAGAGCTTCCTGAGAAATCGACACTGATTCCAAAGATTGTTTTCAAAACCAATATTAGCTTCCCACAGCCAGGGCCTGTTCTGCTGAATGCAAGAAACTGCTTGTACCAGTGTCTCATCTCCCTTTGCACTGCGCACCCCTGCAGTAATTCTGGTTGCAGAGCAGGGAAGGAAGCACTATGGAGCTTTCACAAACTGCATTTTTGCCTGTCAGCAGCACTGTCCTCCCTAAAGTTTACATCAAATCCAGTGCCAAGTCTGTGGTTTAAACCCATCTCTGCACTGAACTTACAAACTAACAAAAAAATTTAATCACCCCCACTTCCCTCTGCCCTATGCTTAACTATTTCAGAGACAGAAACTATGTATTATATTCTCTTTAAAACAACAAAAAAAGAGGCATATCTATGAGAAGGAAGTAGTATGAGAAATGCAGAAAGAAATGGGTCAGAAAATGGCAAGGCAAAGGAGATTGCTCTGCAGCTTAAAAATACTTTTCTATTTGTTATTTTTATTGCCATTTCCAAATTAAAACTGAAACTGTTCAGCTGACATGTATGTCGATATGTGGCCATAAATTCTGTATATGCTATTAGTTCTGATCTCTGTAAAAGCCACTTCCATTAGCTGTAAAATAGCCAGCACTAGCTGGAAACGCAGAGTGCTCCCAAATCCACTCCTCCTGGTTCTTCTTTCTGGAGTGCAGGATGCTGCAAAAGGCCCTCCAGAATTTAACTATACTGCATGTGGAAATAAATACAGCTGAATGGAAGTGGAGTTTCTGTCACATTTATTCATTTCAGCACCTGTTTACTTTCCAAACTGGAACAAAAGGTCAAAGCACATTGTAGAACAGAAATTATAAAGTATTTTATTCAGAAATACTAAGCTAATTCATTTCACCAATTTTCAAATGAGAAGAAATATTTTGATATTCTGCTAACTAGTTGAATTTATCCAAGTCAAATTATTCTATTTCAGTTTTCCAAAACTTTTTTTTTTTTTTCTCCTGGAAAATTAAATGCTTTCCATGAAAATCCAGATCTCTGGAATCTTACTTTCCTATTCTGAAAAGAATTCTGAGCAGCTCAAGAAAAAATTCATACTGTAATATAGTATTATGTCAAATTCTTCTTACATTGTGCTGTACTATGGATATCCTTCATGTGTCTGTGAGGGATTCTTACTAATATTTCGCTTTTTTTCCCCCTGGTCAATATTAGAAGTTCATTATTACTCTTAGTGAATGTGTTGGAATTCTGCACAGCTCTGAGCACAAAATCCTGCAGTCATGAACAGTCATGAACAATTGGGACAGGACTTTCCAATGTCATTTGCTTTCTATTGCAGAAGAAAAGGAACTTGCTCAGCAGGTTCTCCTTCTGGTAAGCAAAGTGGAACAGAAACTGTCATGTACCGGGTCTTCCTCCACCTAGTAGGTAAAGGTACAGTTTCCCCTTCAAATGATATCAAATCACACAATTTGATTATAACTACCTAAATACGGATAGGAACTTTTTTTGGAAGAACTTACGTGAAAAAGTAGACCCAATGATTAAAAATTTGAAAGGATAAACCTGAATGTAATTTAGTCTCTCATTGTCTGTCCATTGAGCTTAACATCCTTTAGACCAGTGCCAAGTGAGGAAAAGATTCCTGAGATCACACACAGATTCTTTACATCACCTTTACCTCTTCCACAACACTCTTTAAGTACGTGTGTGGGATTTTAAATACCTTCAGGAACATAAGCTTTACTTTAGTAGGGTACATTAGTTGCAATCAGGAAGATAATCTACACAACCTTGAGTTATATATTATACTATAGGAGTATAACTTTATCTTAAGGGTCTCCCTCAGCCAGCATCACCAGTAGAAGGGTATCTCTAAATTTTCAGGGAGGAGCTGGAAATGCTGCAAAGAGGGCTTACACCATGCATATGAGAAAATTCTTCACTATTTTATTTTTCTTCACCCCCATCCCCCAAAACCCAGAGAGTGACTTGGATGAATAGCTCAATAACCAACTATAAACTTACAAAAATGTAATAGGTGTTTTTAATTCTGTAAGTATTCTAGCATTTGTAGATAAAATACATTAAATATGGGCCAAACAATGCTATATCCTTTTAAGACACCACCCAGTTTTCATACCTGCAGCTTGTCACGTTTAGGAGGTGTAAACTTGTACATTAGTCAACATGTCTGCTGTAAATTATCCCACTACTGTGATGCTGAAATAAGTAGTTCACATAAAACAAAGAAGTCCCAATGTTTGTCTTTTATCATCATAGGAGAGGTGTCTCTAAACACACTATGAAAAAAAGACACTTAAATTCAAATAACCATTCAGAACAAAAGCTGATTGTTAAAAGGATAGGAATTTTTCCTTCACTTTGGTTCTATACCTTATGACTCATGCAGTTTAAATGGTAGACTGAATATACTACATCATGTGAGTGAGAGCTAATAATATGCCATTTTCAACTACTTTAATTGACTTGATTCTGGTATACCTACAATAATTGCAAACGTTTCTCTGGAATCAACTGCTTAATGCATAAAGCAGGGTGGCATTTTTTACCATGCGAAATGATACAAAAAAATAAGTCTTTCAGATGTATTTTAAACACTTTTGAAGATGCTTGAAACTTCTAACGCTATATCAGTATTCAATAGCTTGTCTTAGTAGAAGAAGTGATTTTAGTGAAGTGATATTATTTGGAAGAATGACAAAGTTATAAGAATAGCTACATGGTTAACCTAGATGAAAATAGAACTGATATGGATGGAGGATTAAAATAAGGGTAGGGTAACTAGTAGTGACATAAAATACCAGACATCTAAATTTAGGACGGTTTGAATGCTCCAAACTTTATTTTCATTGGCTTTTATGTGGTGTTTCATAAAGTTATTCAGATGGAGTTAAGAGCCTATAGCAAGGACAGTCAGTCTTCACACAGAACTATTCTGGAAACCATCTTAATTTTTTTCCCCAAAAAGCTGTTAGCAGAATAAAAATAAAGATTCCTATAACTTCCATTTCACTTGGGCATGGCTGTCACAACAGTCTAGGTTATAAGAACCGCATGTGAGTTTACAACTAGCTTTTTAATTCAAAAGGAAAATTCTCACACAATTTGACCATTTTCTGTTTTGTGACCTGAAAACTTAATGTTGAGCTGGTCTGTCCTGCAGAACTGTCTGATAATCATTTTTCTTTCTGAAGCCTGTTCCTTAAAAGATAACTGTGGAAAATTAGTGCTAGAACTTTATGGAATTTTGATTGAACAAAGGAGGCAGAGTGCATCTCTCTTCCTCACTGAAATATGCCCTGATTCACAAAACACACAGAGGGGACTCGTCCCTCAGGAGTACAATGGAAGAGGTTAGTGGGGGAAGAATGGATGAAGTTGTATTCTTCTCTACCATACCTTACCTGGAATATTATCCTGCAAGCTGAGGCTGACCTGATGTTAGCCATGTGTAGGTTAGTCATCTGATCTGAACAAATCATCTAAGCTCCCTCTGGAGTCAGTGCAGGAAGATTGGCACGTCTGGAGTACTCTCCATCCTGCCCTTAGACAAGTATCTCACTTACTCGTTGGAGGGACCTCTTTCTTACTACAATCCTTAATACAACTGCCAAGGATTAGCCCAGACTAGAGCCCTGTGTTTATTATCTTCAATGAAAAAACACCATATGAGTACAATAAAACATTGTTTAGATTCATACGATGAAAAAAATGGAGATCCAAAACTAGCTTTCGTCATGAGTCTTCTGTTACTGAGCACCAAGTGGAGCTCGTAGGTGGGAAGTGTATTTCCCTACTATTCTTTACAGAAAGATCTTTTAACTTCACCGCCACCACCATTTATTGAAGTCTCTTTGCAAAGCTAGTTCAGGAAGAAATGGAAGACAAATGCACAGATCTACCTGACAGCAGCATTAGAGAGAAGAATATTCACATTTGTTTCTTGGTGTGGTGTTCTGCCTTGCTTCTTATAAAAATCTCAATCCAGCTCTAGCTTTTGATACTAGTTAAGAGTGATTCCTTCCTAAAGAGTAGCAATAGGTGTGAGTTACCTGTCATAATCCTCTTTCTCAGTGATCAACTTTTTTCAAGATCCTAGAGCCTGATATGTGTTCACCAAAGAGAGAACTGGAGACTGGAGATGGAGTTCAGTCTACTGCAATAGAGATTTCTTGCTCAAAGGACCTGAATAAACTTGGGTCTCAGTATCTTCATATTATAAAAGAGAATATATCTATTTGCCTTTATGGTGACAACCCAAGTGATGGCAAATAGCTTCCTAAGGTGAAACTGGAAGGGAGAACATTGCCTTGGAAGGATCTTTTGGCTGCTCTTTTCTGGGAAGATGGTCAGAGGTGTGCACTGAAAGATGACAAAACAGGTAAATGGAATGTGGAAAAAAAAGTAGGAAAAGAAGACATGAAAGGATTCAGGCAAACTGAGTATGTATACAGACAAAATGGGTCACCATTTTCAAGTTTTGTTTGTCCCTAATTTGTGCACCTGAGTTGTTGTAGCAAAGAGATGGAATCATATGCGATTTAAAAAGTATACCTGCACAATTTCCTGGTGGTTATAAAAGAATCCAGAATTGATTCTTCTTTGCTTTGTGCAAATCTTTTTATTGACTTTATTATTCATTTTATAGAAGTAACAAAAATATTTCTCCAAACGGTTCTCGTTCATGCTCTGTATCTCCATGTACACACGCATATATGTATGGCTATATCTTTACTGAAGTTGGTGTGTGGTCTGAGAATTCATGAAAAAATGCTGACATTATCTATCTGGTCCATAGTGTATTAAAAAAAAAAAGATTTTTGGATTATGAAAGATTTACATTTTCCCTTGGTACCTGCTCCTGCAATTTGAAAATCTCTTTGTTTTGACCCTTTGACAATGACAGCAGGGCGTGTGGTTTAAAGAGGCAGATAAAATCCTGAAGACTTAAAAGAAAACATTTTTTACATTTCATAATCACTGAATAAATGAACTTTCCTACTCAGGAGGGAAAGAAAACTTGGCAGGGAGGTAGAGATTAAGAGCACTTCATTTTCTATTTTTTAGTATTTTTAAAATAAAAGGTTCTTTCCTACTACAAAGCATGATTCTATGTGAACTTAAAGGCTTACACTTGTTAAAAACTTTTTCATTTTATGTACAAAATATGGAGCCATAAAAGGGAATGTTTGTATAGAACAACTCTATCCATGAAAATAATTTGGTCCTGCACTTATGCTAGAGAAAAATATGTGATAAATAAAGAAAAGTAAGAAAATAGCTTATCGTCAATAATTTCTATTTATTTTTGTTTTAACTGAAACTCTATTGATTTTATTCACTGAGATATTTAAAATCTTTATTTAGGAGATTGTATGAATTGTGTGACCAGTTGATAGATATGTATTTCCAGATTCTAGAAACTAAGGATAGGAAATGGTAACACTTTTGCAAGTATCCAACATGATCCCAATAAGGAACTTTTTCCTCCATGAAGGCAATTAGAAAGATTGGGTTTAGTAACTCTGTTGCTCCCAATAGTAGCTTTTTTTGTTCCCTTTATTCAATAAAATTTAAGAAATAGTTTTTGTCCCCATTCTCTCCTTCCAGAGTGCTCTTGCTGATTCCTCAGCCTCTTTTGTTCTCACCTGATCTGAAGAGCCATGGGATTAGCGAAGTGCCTGACTCCCTGGTTTCCTGTGGGTTCCTGTGCTTTGTAGACTTTCAGAGTCTCTCTGCAGCTGGTGGAGCCCCAGCAGTTCCCTCTTGCCCTTCTGGTGTGGTAAGACCATACGCAGCTGCATAGTGCATAGGGAGCTATATCGTTCCCAATAAACATTCATCTCCAGAAAAGTAGTAGTTTCCATTTTCTTGTCTATTGCAATCAGGTTTTAAATTACTTTACCCAATTAATATCCCTTCAGATCTCATTTTCTTTTTTTAAGCTAAAAGGGCTGTGAAACATCATACCCTTTTTTGAAATATTCCATTTTCATCACAAGGAAAATTGTATTTGCATTGCCTTCTATCTTACAAATAACAAAAGACAAAACTTCTGGCATTGAGTCATTCAGTGAATAGATTGCAACAGTATTCCTCAGGGCACAGCTTGGTTGCACCAACCCATAGGGAAATGAAAGAATTCATACTAATTCCTCTCTAAGACCCCTTGCTTGGTGGCCCTTGACAACCTCCCTCTGATTTCTGTGGGGTGGAAATATTTCTGGCACATCTGTTGGGAACCAGCTCACACCAAAAATAGGGAGAACCTCAGTGAGTTTGAGTGAAACCCTGGCCCTGTTGCATCAGTGTCCATTGTGTGTGAGCATGTTCCAGCAGCAAAGTGGTGAGTGCTGTAACACTTGAAACTATCTAGACAAATTTGATGGGACACTATATTTTGTCTGGATGTTTTCTAACTCCCTTCTGTTTTCCTTTTGGGGTCACTTTGAGGCTTATAACAATAACTGAAAATATGAGGGCAGTGTCTAACCTGCCTACACTGGGTTATCAGCTTGCAAATAGAAGAATAAAGACAAAATGTTCAAATGTAAGATAACATGGACAGAAGAAAGGACAAATCTTTTTGAGATACTACTGCTCTGCAGTTGTCAGACTTAACTTTCTGTGTTACAGCCCACTGTACTGTGATTCAGAGCTCTCTTCAGCAACTTCTCTAATTTTTTTTCTGTTATTCCTGTTTGAGTATTGCTTCTTTAATTCAGGAGAGTAAGACAGTGACGATCCCCCACCTGGTTACTACATCAATTCTACAGCTGTGGTGACAGGCAAGATGTATAATCACTAGCCTTGTAATAACATGGAATTATTTACATACTTTATTGCCAAATGGAAAGCACAACAATTATGTCAAGGTTTACCCTTTGCCCAACAAGGCTTGAGGTAAGTGGGCAGGCTAAGCAACCCAGTCACTTTCAAAGCTGACAGCAGCTTTTCCAGTTTTTTAGGATCCTACAGCAGATGCTATGACTGAACACCAAGCAGAAGTCTTAGCCATACAGTTCCCATTAATTTAACCGCAGTTTTGTAGCTAAATACCCCAAATAGCTCTGAATAGCTCAGCCTCCATTACTAAAGTTCATAGAATAAAATCATTACCCCTTGACTTCAGAAGACTGGTATTTTATTTTATGTAAAATAAAAGAAACTCGCACTAAAGACTGTAATAGTAGGCATCTCCTTCTTTACTTTGAAATATACTTTTATTCTGTTACAAGAGGCAAACACATCTGTTTCTGTGTGTGGTTATGGTTAAAACAAAAAAACAATAACACACAGTATAAAATGAATAAAAAGAAGCATTATACCTTTAAGATGAGACATAAAAGGAATGGCTTGCTGTTTCCCTAAAGGTGATAGTTCTATTGAAGCAAAAAAACCTGTATATTTTCAGCTGATGTAGCATTTTGAGCAGGTGAACATGCCTCCCTACTTTAGAATTTAAGTGATTTACAGCAGAGTCCCATGGAACAAAATAATTGCACTGAGAAATTGGTGTCAAACTTCTGAAAGACTAAATAATTGAGCCAGGGAGAGGGCTATAATTTCAGGGAGAAGACAGTAGCAATTGCAGACATGTTTAAAGATTGGCTAAAAATCAATTAACAGAAGTAGCTAAAACAAATTTTTATAGTATTGAGTCTCTCAAGACATGTTGTCACATGTGGGGTTTATTTATTTATATATTTTTGTTCTTGGAAGTGTGTATCAGAGTGGAAAATATAGCATTAGAGATCTGTAATGAAAGTACTTCATACTCTTAAGTGTTTGAAACTTAACTGCATAGGGAAAACTTTAATAGTAACATTAAAGAAGCTTAAGGTCTTTGGCAAAAGGCTGTGAAGTCATCTGGGTATAATCAGCCACATAAACTGCATGTGACAATGTGATCCCATGATGTGAACACTAAATGAGAGCTATTTCTGCTTCTGAAAGGACTCAGATGAGTTGTAGCATTCTTCCAGTTTTTTAGATGTAAGTTATGTGTGTATGTGTGTGTGAAAGTGTGTGGAGGTGGAGGAGGAATATCACCTTGTAAAATACTACTGATATCCTAGTCTCTGTTTTGTGCTGAGAAGATACAAAATAGTCTTCTGCCTTTACCTGATTAAATATAAATGATAAAAAGTTGTAAAGTAAAAGGAAAAATTATTCAGAAAGCTCTAAAGAGCTATAAATTTTGATGCACTCACACACACACACACACATCTGCACATAGGATATAAAGTGTATATGTTACATACGTATTTATACCACATGTACACAAATATAGATGTACATGTATTTATATGAACTGGATTCGCAGCTAATTGAAACAGTGACAACAGAAAATGTGAATCACAGATTTCTTAGTAAGTCCTTGGGCATCATTTCCCCACTTTCCAAGCAACTCTCTTCCTCTTTCTTAAATACCCATTTATATATCAGCAACTGAAATACCAGCAAATGCCTTTGGGAAGAAGGAGGACTTTAATTATTAATTATCCAGGATGGAGTAAGGAATTTCCCTCTTCTCCTCACAATGTGAAAAGTGTGTTCTTCACAGCACCACCTCCAAAGTTCAATAGGGTAACGTGAGACTGAGTGACTCAGACATAGATGTAGGAAAAGCCTGAAGACATTTTGATCCTTTTTACACAGCTCCTTACTCAGCAAATTCTAGTCCATCACTCCCTGATTCAATATCAGTACAAATATACTATTTTTGTTCATATTCTCTTCTCTGGGATAGTTTGAACTCTTCTTTTTTCCTCTTTTAATCTTTTTTTTTTTTTTTTTTTAATTCTTTTTAGTAGATTGTAAGAAAAAAAAACATAGGAAGGACATAAAGGTGTGATACCAAAGCAGCTGAATTACTATTAGGAGCATGGGAGCTTTGATCATCCCCTTTCTTAGGAACTCAGAGTTCAAGACAGGGTGCAAGCATGGCTCTACCTAGCGTTGTCCTTTGGGTCCCCTCAGGTTATGCAGTTTATTTGATTTCCAGGAGGTCCAGTACCTTGCCCTTAGTTTAACTTGGCAGACTATGAATCAAGATAGCCATCAGTCTTCCCTCATAATGAATGATGTTTAAGTAGTTCACTTGTATTTATAACCCAGACAGCTTTTAGTTGCAGTCATTAGACAACTCTGCCTCCAAACACCATAAAATATAAAGAATGGATCCTCCAAAGAACAAAAAATCTTTTAAAGTAAATGGTATATTAAACTGCAGTACTTCCAATCCCTGGCACTTGATTTCTATTAATTTGAACTCTGGACTTAAACAGTTCTAAGCTTGCTTTGGACTGAGGAATATGTCAGGAATATAATCACATCAGTTATGCTTTCCTTCCAGATTCTGAATGTGCTTTCATGAGCCCATTTAATTAGTTACTGTATCCCTAGCATAGAGAGGATAATTGCCATCATGAGTCAAGCATTAAGTGGGATCTGGAAATATCCCAGAAAGCATCAAGATTTCTCAGATTTTCAATATATGATGCTGCATGACTGTTGTGGGGTTTGTAAGGATTTGTAATTTCCTCTAGAAGTGAAATGAGGCAGAATATATCCCAGCTACTCATAACAAACTAAAGGCTGGGGAGACCTAGTGCCAGCTCCACAGAGATGCATCTTAGTTTTCCTCTCTCTTCCTTCCACAGTTTTTCCAATTACGTTAATTTCTTCTACTTGCTCTGCTGCAGAGGACATTTTTATGCTGATGGTACACATTAAGTTCTCTCTCATTTCACACATACTGATAAAGTTTTAGCCCCTTTCATTTGAGTGAATGGTTAAGTCGGTGTATGTTGGGAGTAGACAGCTCCTGCTGTCTCCTGCTGTCACTTCTTGCCTTTTCCACAGAGATTGCTATTAAAACCTGCTGATGCTTTCTGTATCATATACTCAGATTAATTCAATTTTTTAAGTCTCCATTGTACTTCAGGTCTTGTACATCTTTTGAGGGCCTCTGTTGCAAGGACTTTTTCACCCCTAGACCAAGTCATGCAAAACGGTTCAAATTCACATTGCTCAGAGCTAGTCCTATCTACAGTGGATTGAACACACCCACAGAACAAGACATTTGAAGTGTCCTTTGGACTCTGTATGTAAATATATAGCTAGAGTATCCATGACATGTTTGTTGCACATCTTGACATGTCATGGTGGCTTGAGTGGGTACTGAAAGGCACAGTGTTCATGGGAACAATGGTGGAAAATGAAACCAGAGAGGAGGTGGCAAACTTGCATGAAACACTGTCCATAATTCATATAAGCAGCAGTCCCTTGACAAACTACACCAGGACTTTGCTTTGGGAAGAGCTATTTAAAAAAAAAAAAAAAATAATCCATGGGCAAACTAACCTGCATGCAGTATGGATAATCACAAGGTGGAAATGAGGGAGGTAACTACGGAATTCAGTTTGTTTCCTCGGCAATCTCATGGACACTTAATTCTCTAAAACCATCCAGACCTGAGTTTCAAAACTGATCTCCTTTTCTTGCATGTTATCATGTAGGATTTTGATCCTCCTCTCAATGAAAGATTTCAACAGACATCAAGTAGGGTCTTGCTCCACAATTTGGTTCCTTCTTGCCGTCAGCACTGACCTGCAGCTATTCAGTGTCTACTTTATTCAGCTGGAACAACCCAGTCTGATATCACCTCTTCCTACAGCCATCACTACACTACACACTCACTCTTACCCCTGGAGCACCATCCAACCTCTGAATGGAGGGAAGTTTTATTTAAAAATAGTGTTATTTGGTCATATATATAAAGCTTTACTATGAAGTACATACGCAGCAAGGGTGAATTTACATTGAAAGGGTGACAGCATGATTAATTTCTAACTTTTCAGAGCTTGACTTTGTTTCAGTATATTTAATTAAATAAAAAAAAAAATCCATTGACTAAGTTACCTCAGTGTCTGCAAAATCTTATAATTCTTTTTTGTTTTCCCTTCTTATTTTTTCCCACTACACAAATACTGTTTGCTACAGACCACTGGCCTGATAGACTGTGTACTTAAACCACAAAAAATGCTGGACACTGCAAATTGGTGTTGTAACAAGGGTGGAGTGCCACATAGTTTGTACATTTAACAAAACTTAAACCTGCAGATGACTAATCTTAACAGATATTAAGACATAAGAACTACCATCAAGGCAAATTCTTATGATGTTTGCTTGGGTTTGAATATGTGTGTACGTGCTGGCATGTAATTTCCTATAGGATTGTATCAATACTTATTGAAAGTACCTACATGCTTTGGAAAAGCTAGATGATTACTTTTGAAAAGTACTAAGGACATTTTTTTTTTCAGAACAGATCGTCTATGAATTTACATAAACAGGAATTGAGTCGCGTTTTGGCATGTACTGTCTGGATACATAAAAAAAAAAATCAATAGAAGAAAAAACACTGAAATAATTTCTTTTCCAGGCCCAGATATCTTTTGTTATGATATGGGGAGAGGCAGTGGTTTAACAGGCTGAAACATCAATTGTGATGAAAAAACACATGCACTTAATGTACTGCCCTGCTTTTTATATGTGGTATAGTGCCCTAGTGCTTCATTCCTTCATTTTGGCTCAATCCAAAAGCTATTGAATTCAGTGGAAAACCACCCACTGACTTCAGTGGGGAGTAGATCAATCTCAAAAAATATGTAATTGGACAGGGTAACAACTGATTTTGGGCCATGTGTTATAAATCTCTCTTCCACAACAGAACTTACAACTTTGTCTCAATAGCACTAAACTGGAGTAAGAAAGGAAGAGGCGACTTAACCTTCAGCTGGGGACATCTTGGGTTCCTAACTCTTACCACAGAAGTAACATTTTTTGCATTGAGTCTAGTATTCACACGATGGAGTTATGGCCAGAGTGGCCAAGCTTGAGGCATAAGCAAGTCACGCTACAGTAGCTGTGCAAAACCAAACAAGTTAAAAGGTAGAGATCTGAAATCTGATAAAATTGCTTGTCATGCTTTTGGGAAAAAAATCACTGCTGGATGGGTTTGTGCTGCCTTTGCAGGGTTGAGTCATACATGTTTGGGATATTGTTCTGAAATTGGTGTAGCTTGAATTACCAATTTCTCAGGTGTGCATCCTCTTAGTCAGATCTTCCACCCAGGGGTAGAATGTTAAAGAAAGAGGGTCAAATTATGAATCTCTTTCTGTATTATAGATTTGATAACAAATTGGAGGAGAGCAAAAGACTAATATGAACATATGCTGGAACTGTTCCCTCAGCGGCCAGGACATGTCTTACAATAGAATTACCTGCCACAGGTTATGAAGTTGGAAATGAATGGAAGTGGGAAATAATTAAGAATTGAGAATTTACATTTTTAATATTGTCAATAATGTGAGGGATTGGAAGGGCTTTCTTCTTAATGTCGTTAAATGAATACAACTCCACTAATTTTGATGAGACCTACATTCATAGATCCAGGGGAAAATGGCCCAGAAAACAACAAAACCTCAGTGCAGTCTTTGACTTCTAGGATGACTTTTTCTCCAGAATTTCAGCAGAGGTTGAGAAAGTAACATTAATCAGCCACCTCCACCTCTAAATTCTGAATTTATTTACCTTATATTTTCAGAAATTTCTGATTATTTGGGAAGAACAGGCAACGGGGAAGAAAAGCTTGAAAGGTATATCATTCTTTGGGCAAGGTTAGGCTTTTGTTCATGTTGCTCTAAGCAAGGAAGAAACCAGATTCCCCGAGACTTACTGTGTTATACTGGAGTCTGGAGCCCTGACGGATGGTGTTCTTCACAGGTTGAGCCCTTCGTGGATGACTATACTTTGCGTAAGCAAACTCACAGTACAGATGACATAGATAAATTGTGTGCACTCATTCTACCTGAGCATTCTCACTCCATGACTTTCCACTTCCATTCCCTATTCTTAAATACACTAAATCAAGATATCTTTCTGATAGCTGTAGAGTGCTTCCTGTTGACCTGAATGACAAAGGAAATTAATGAGGAAACTAACCTGGATCAATTCCTCTCCTCTGCTAGGTTGTTGCAGCGCACCAGTACAGCTGCTACTTCCTCCTCAGTCTGGCGGGTGTTTGCTTGCATAGTAGGAAAAGGTCAGGACAAGAATTTTCATTCATCTGCTTTCTCACTGGGGGCATTTTTTGTCTCCATAGACACAGTCTCTGGTCTTCAGGCAGTCCATATGACAAATGCCCCACCAAGACTCCTTCACCTTGGGAGGTGCCGTAATGGAATTTTTATAAGCCATCTAGCATGGTCCACAGCTAAACTTGCCTCGGGTACAGGAAGAGAGAGAATGAAAAAATTACTGGAGTACATTGTCAAGTAGCAAGGACAAAAGGCTGTCAGTAGGATGTAACTTACCCCAGTAAAACACAAGACTTAAAAATACTGCATATATTTGGAGAGGAACTGAGGAGCTGCTGGATATCACAAAAAAAACCCCAACAGATCCTGCCCTGACTAGTGAGTCTACAGTAAAACATGCTTAAATGCAGAGCCTAAATACTTAAAAAACATGTTTATGGACATACGTATTTTAAGTGCAGGTCCCAGTGTTCCCTATGGAGAAGGGAATTTAATAAAAAACAATGCAGATGGTAACAGTGTTTCTACTGTCAGAAAAGCAGGAATAGTTTCTGGAAATGAATTGTCACTATCTGTGATGTGGTGGGGGAGAAAGGACTGTGCTAGAAGAGACAAACTCATATTCAGATAACTTCATAAGAAACAGTGGGGTTACCTACATGCTAGGGAGTGTTGCCTATTTAATCACTTAGTTCTCAGACATCATGGATGTTGTGTCTTGAATGTCCAGAATTTCAACAAAACATGACGTTAAATACTGTAGACTACCATATTACTGTGGTAAATGTAGCAGTCAGAAAGCTCACAAATACAGTCTTAAACAGAAGAAACTGCTTAACAGAGATAGAGGAAATGTTAATGAGGATGTTGGCATTTATTTCCATATTCTTTAAATAAAAGTGACACATAGACAAATACCAGAGATGTGCAGACATGACCTTAGTCTAACAGCCGTTCCCCCAGGAAAAGCACCTCTTCCAGAGACAGTACTTAATTAGCATCGCAGAGCAAAGTTAGCACTGAGCATACGCCTGCTTCCTGGTATGGAGCTTGAACTGTCAGCTGAAAGGAAAAAGGATGGGTAGAGACCTCTGTAACTTTATTTCTAGATCTTGTTTGTTTGTTTGTTAAAGTGTGGTCTTTAACATAATATTTGTTACTGAAAACTACATCACTCATTGTTTCATTCCAGATCATTTGTTTTCTCTACATAGTGAATACAGTGAACAGTCTGTGCCCTGTGCTAATGGGTCCCCCTGAAGCTTTTGGATAACTCAGGCCCAAATAATTTCAGTTTTATAGATGATGCCAAATTTACCTGTTGAAGTTCTTGTATCATCAGTGAAGGAGTCAGGCAATTGGTGCTGATGTGATTTAGAAAGACCAGCTAACTGTGGTGCAGTGTCATACTCAAACATGACTAAATACAGCTAAGTTTATTTAGAACCCTAACCTCAGGTTAGGCTGGTAAAATTACCATCGTTTGGGATTGAAAATACTCCCTTTTGTCTTCACAGAAGAATGAAGTAGTGGATGAAGCCTGGAAATAATTGCTGTCTTTGAAGTGACCTGACGGCTCACAAGACAAGAGAGGAACACAGGAAGGGGCAGTCTGGCAGTTAGAGCAGGTGAGCTGTCTTTTATACTTCAGAAGACAGTGTCTGAGATCTGGAGTGACAAACATGAAGTAATCTGCCCTAACCTAGAAGCTGACCTATGCCGTTAAGCATGAGGCTGTAGGTCTCTTCCACGCTTTTACTTCTGAGAGGTGGCAAACCCTACAAGTGCCAGTCTGCACCACCTTGCAGTCCTGCAGGTAGCTGTGCCATCCTTTCTACAGCCACAGCATGGCAAGGCCTCTCTAAGAGGTTGTAGTAGCAAGTTCCACAGAGTAAATAAAATTTTGTATGGAGGAAGAAACATAGTAATGAGATTTAGAAAGGGAAAGGAAGGACACAGTGGCTCACAAGGCATCTGTGCTACCACAGAGTGAAACTAGCATGCATTGAAATAGAAGGAAGGAAGAAAAAAGTGTGAAGGTTATTGAGACTGATAAGTTTATCTTGGCCTTGTGTAAATTCACTCAGGGTCAGACCCTTTTGTTGACTCAATGACAATCACACAATAGCTGTGGGATGCGGTTGGGCTGGACTTTTCCTGAATTACCTAGGGGACTCCGTCACAGAAAAATTCACAGGGAACTTGAGTCACCTTTGCCATTACTGTGATCTAGCAACAAGATAATACCACCTAATTAAAGGAAATCACAGAACAGTCCCACAGAAATAAATATGTATATACCTCAGTCACACAGTTTGTCCAATATATCCTTGTGAGACAGAACACTCAGCTGGTGTCTAAAATTCCCTTCAAGCAAAAGGAAAGCTTCCCATCCAAGATCACTCTAGCAAACTGACTCCTACCTTATTGGTGGTAATATCAAAGACCCAACGTCAATAAAGCAATGTGACACTAAATCTATTGTTTTATAGTAGCTTGATAGCTATGGATGTTGTGTATCTGGAATTCTATAAGGCCTCTGACACAGTCTGCCACAACATCCTTCTCCAAATTGAAGAGATACGAATTTGATGGCTGGGCTGTTTGATGGATGAGGAATTGGTTGCATGGTTGCATCCAGAGGGTAGTGGTCAATAGTTCAATGTACAGATGGATATCGGTGACAAGTGGTGTCCCTCAGGAGTCTATATTGTTTAATATTTTCATCAATGACTAGACAGTGGGACCCTCAGCAAGTTTGCAGATGACACCAAGCTGAGTGGTGCAGTTGACACACCTGAGGGAAGGGATGCCATCCAGAGGGACAAGGACAAGCTCAAGAAGTGAGCTATGTGAACCTTATGAGGTTCAACAAGGCCAAGTGCAAATCCTGTACCTGGGTCAGAGCAATCCCCAGTACAAGTACAGGATGTGGGGGATGAAGGGATTGACAACAGCCCTGAGGAGAAGGACTTGAGGGCACTGATGGATGAAAAGCTGGACATGAGCTGACAATGTGTGCTTGCAGCCCAGAAGATTATCCTGGGCTGCATCAAAAGAAGCGTGGCCAGCAGGACAAGGGAGGTGATTCTGCCCCTCTGCTCTAGTGAGACCCCACCTGGAGTCCTGCATTCAGCTCTGGAGCCCTCAGCACAGAAGATACATGGACCTGTTGGAGAAGGTCCAGAGGAGGGCCACAAAAATGATCAGAAGGATGGAACACTTCTCCTGTGAGAACAGGCTGAGAGAGTTGGGGTTGTTCAGCTTGGAGAAGAGAAGGCTCCAGGGAGACCTTATTGTGGCATTCAGTACTTAAAGGGGGCTTATAAGAAAGACGGGGACAGACTTTTTAGTAGGACCTATAGCAATAAGACAAGGGGTAATGGTTTTAAACTAAGAGAGTCGATTTAGACTAGATATAAGGAACAAAGTTTTTATAAGGGTGGTGAAACAGTGGAACAGATTGACCAGAGCTCTGGTAAATGCCCCATCCCCGGAGGAGTTCAAGACCAGGTTGGATGGGGTTTTGAGCAACCTGGTCTAGATAAAGATGTCCCTGCTTAATGCATGGAGGTTGAACTAGATGACCTTCAAGGGTACCCTTCAACCTGAACTATTGTATGATTCTAAGGTTCTATGACATTGTGTCAGCATTTCAGCAATCAATTAAGTAAGGTTTTTAAGAGCAAAGTTTATATTTCTGTTCCTACAAAGGTACTGCATATATACACAAAGACAAGAAAGATGCATTAAAATTCTGACCATGTGCCAGGTTATTACATTGTCCCTTTGGGTTTCTTTTTGTTTGACATTATGTGTGTGTGTGTAAATAATTTTTCAGTGAGAAGGACAGTATATATGTCTATTCCAGATGGACGGGGAAAAAATTAAGAAGCTAGTAGAGCTAACTAGTCTTGGAAACAGCTCACTGCTTTTCCCAAAACCCTGTCTCACACAAATTCTGCATCCACTGACTATTTTTGAGAGTACATATAGGAAGGAAGACCTGTTTACTGTTTGATTTCATTACTGATTTTACTTGAAGAATAAGAAAAGTACGTTTCCCCCTAACTTACAGTTCATCTTTTATTGCATTAATTTAAACTCTAAATTGAAGAATTTGTTTTCTTTCAGCAGTGGATTTGGGATTTATTCAATCTCTTTTCAAGCATTTTACCTTCTTTTTTTTTATATTGGAAATTTTTTTTTTCTTCAGTAGGGAGAGTTTTTGCAGCTTATAGCAACTTTTTTTGGTGTTAAATTCTACCTTCTATTGAATCATTTCATATGTTGGAAAGAATTTCTAAAGTATACATTTTACTTAGTGGCGTGCAATTATAGTCTTTAGTTTAAACTAGTCCTTTTCTTTTAATAATGTGGTGTGCGTGGTTGCGGCTGCTTCTATTTTGACTGTAAGAACAATGGAAAGGTTGTGAGGGATCTATAATCCCAAATGTTTGGAAAGGCTTAATTAGAGGTAACCTTTAAACAAAAGCAATACAAATTCAAAACTTCATGCAATCTTAATACTACAGGGTAAATCTAGATTTGCACACTGAGGCCAAATCCTGACCTTTATTTACGTGAAGTGTGTGACACACATAGAGGCACTGACGTCCCAGAATTCTGCCATAGACAGGACTAGGGGAAGGATCAGAGCAGCTCCCTGCCAGTCCCCGAGGAGCGGGATGCTGCGGGAGTGGTGCAGCCAACTTCTCATGGCGCCAGATTTCTTCTCATTAAAAGTGGGTGCAAGGCTGAGGTCAGGTTTGGGTTACACAGTGTGAAGTTACCTTACTTCTGGAAAAAAAAAAAAAGAGCATGCTCAGCTTTAATTTATATTTTTCCATGACCCAAAGTATGCCTGTGTAGGCAGCCCTCAGCAGAAAAGGTTATTACCTGTAGTACCAGTGAACTCATTTTTTTTTTTTTCCGCGCTAGGGAGGATTTTACTCTTTATATTCCAATTTATCATTCTTGCTCATTCTCTCTTGAACACTGTTAAGTAACCGCCAAGGACAATACGCATGAGTTGTAGGGCAGAGGGCAGAGGAAGAAATGAGAGGAATGAAGTCTTAATCTGGGCTCCTCTTCAGAGGGAGCTGGAGATTGGACTATTTTTCTCCTTGAGGAGGCTACATCACTGGCAGGAGCCAGACGGCATACATACCTTGGCCTTGGCTCTAACCACAAGGAGACCAACAGGAAAGATAAGCTGCGCAACTGTCAGGACCATTCGGTACTGAGCTACATTTCTGTCCTGGTTCAGTCTGTGCCCTTTAAGCAATATAACATTCAGCCTCAAATCAAAAGGCGGTGGGTTTTCTCTGTGTAGGAAGCATGCTGTCCACTGTGATACACAGTGAACTCAATATACGGCAGGAACAAAGGGCAAATGTTTTGTTGATATTGTTTCCTTGTCAGTGAAGCCTGATGACCCAGAGTAGTTGATGGTCTGACACATCCAGAAGGTGATGAACAATTGTTAACAATCCTGTGAGCAACTTCTCCCAGCAGTTCTCAGAAAAAGCAGCGCTGAGATGACGGAAAGGCACAGGATGTTACGGGATCCGTCTATGGCTCCTGAGATGTGGGAAGCAGTGAGCACTCTGTTTTTGGAGGATGCACAGCTGTAAACAGGAAGCTTTGCAGGGCATGGCTGAGTCCTTGGTCTCTGTGCAGGACTGGGGGAGAAATCTGCTGAAACAAGTATCCACAGCCAACATGGGATTGTTGAGGCACAGACAGCATACTCGGATTTCCTAAAAATACATCATTCATCCTTGTCATTGCTAGTCCATCGGGCCAGCTTACACACTGTTGTGTTTTTAAACCACTGGAAAAAAAGTGAGATGCTCTGAAAATCAGGGCATTTTGGAAGCAGTCTAATGGCAGACACGGGCTCCATTAAGACTTTCCACTTAAGAAAGCACCTAAGTTAACAGTGAATTGTTAAACCAGAATTACTGCCCATATTTCATTGAATTAATTTACTATTAATTGAGTTAATTAGAGACCAAATCATTCCAGCCAATCCCCAACATAAAAAAGTTTGATCAGCTGCAGGAAAAGGAAGAGGAAGGGGAAGGAACAGGGTCTCTAGAGGGCTTTAGCAGACCTACTCTGAAACTCCTGGCAGTCCAAAAACCCAAACAAAAGTAACATGTCAAAAGAACCTCATATTCTGGGTGTGTGGGGAAGAACAACGAGTGCACTTGCACATGGCAGATTCAATCTTCTTAACCTGCCCCTCCCTCTTCCCCAAAAATCATGTTGCAAAAGGTATTCCTCAAATTATTCCAGTTCTTCTGGCATTAAGACATATGAGTTTAATTGCTTAACAAAAGATCATGGGAATAGATAAGTGCGCCAGCACGTTTGCTATTGTGTTTTGTGTTTTTGGCACTCACTGTTGCCAAATGACCACTGAACAAAACAACGCCTCTGACAACAATGTTTATCCCACAGCATTAATGAGTAGAGAAAAACACATCCATTTAGAAGTTTGCATTTTGATAAACTTTATCGCAGCAATAATGCATGTGTATCATCCCTTAAGACTTAGGTAACAGAATCCAGAAAGGAACAGTAAGAGTAGGGTCTTATAATTTAAATTGAATGTATTCACCACAATGCTGTGCATTTTAACACTCTAAGGCAAGCAGATAAAAGTCAGGAGGCTGAAAGGACCCTCATCCTCAGCTGGACACTTACTTCTTACCACATCTTCAGTGACAAAGGCTGACTCAGGGAAGATGATCCTGAACACCCGCAAGTTAGAGCAAGGCATGTAGAAATGATCTGTCCTTTCACCTGCAGCTCTGATACTACTGCCTTCCATGGAGCCTCCAGAGGAGACTGGGCAGAAGCTGGCACCCAGAGCTGTTTCTGCTACTCAGACTTTGTATTCTTGTTGTCCGACAGCAAGACCTTTGAGAAATAATACAGCAGTCTTATTTCACCCCTCCGTTACAAGTAAAAATAATATATTATTTGGAGGGAAATAACAACGAAATTGCAAAATAATTTTTTGTGTGGGGTTAGCTATCCACTGTGATTTATACACTTCTCACAGTAGATTTTGAACTGGGAAATAGGCGAGCAGAAAAGGGAAGCGGCAGACAACCTAACAATTGAGAATAAAGATTAATAATACCTAGCTTGCTCTAATAGAAGCTGAGAAACATCGTCTTTTTCAGGCAAGAAGTATTTTGCAAAGGAAAAAGTGTTTGTTCATGAGTAGTCTGTTTGGTCAGCTCTGTCTCCTAAAAATTACCAGACCACTTGGCAGGCAGTGGTATTCCTTAGATTCTTTTAAAAATAAGACCCTCAAAAGGTTAACAACAAACAGGAACAGGGGCGTGAGTCAAGTCCTGGAACACCAGTGAATATTAATGCAGGATCCTTGCTTCAGTCTTAAGCATATATCCGGTCACCTTCACACTAACTATTTTGGTATCTTCTCTACATCAGCATTTAGCTAGTTTATGCCCTACCAGTATCTCATTACCTACAGATGGAAGAAGAAAGTAGCTTTTTGTCTACTGAAGAAGCCTATAAATCTCCCCTCTCCATAGCTTCAAATGCCTGGTTCTGCTTACTACCTCTACAACTAGCCCAATGCTGCCTCTTGCTCATTCTCTCCTACACTATAAAACTTATCTACTTTATCTCCCACCCGTCTCTCACAACTATTCCTTAATGAGTACCAGGTGGTTCCACCAACAGTTGAGGCTAACTCTTCCTGTCAGAGATATTAACTCCTTCCTTGTTTTGCTTGACATTAACATTCTATGGATTTGGATATGTTGTCCCATGATGAGAACTAAAACAGGATGGAGGAACTGGGAAGAGTCTTCTGATCCCACAAACAAGATGTTACAACCGTCTTTCTTTGCACTTCAGACTAGAAGAGCTTCTATGCAGGTAATGCAAAGTAGTGGGCAGAGGAGTGGATTCAAAGGCAGGAGACCTGCACCCTATTCTCTGTTCTGCCACTGAACTGTATGTACCCCTGCCATTAAGCAAGAACAAAATAGGTATTCAAATATTTCCTGCTGGCCAGGGGTTTTACAGGAAAAGCAGAGCAATAAAAGCTGAAGAACTTTTTGCTATTGTACTTCTTATTTATTGCAGTAGCAGTCCTGGAGCTCATCATGACTAAGACCTATGCTAGGTAAGTTGCTCTTACTTTAGAAAACTTGTAATACAGAAAGACAGAACAAAAACCCTGACGGGAAACAGAGATGTGATGGTGCTGGGACTAGTTGATTCTTTATACCACTCACTTATGAGAGCCAAGCCTTCAACTCAGCACCCTGTCCACAGCCAGTACAACTATTGAGAGGCAATACCAAACACCCAGGAGATTGTTGGTGTTTGAAAGTAGAAAGATCTTCAAGTCAACAGAGCTGGAGAGGAGATAAAATATAGAATTTTAGTGAAGCTTATTCTTTTAGAGTTAATCCAATTGTATGGTAGCAAAAGGTATCTTTGGAAAAAAACACGTTCTTGTGGAAGAGTTATCATTTAGCTGTCCAGTTTAAAGAAACTCTTAAGAGATTTGCATTGTGTCACTGGGCTTCTAACTGCAGACACCAGTGGTAGAATTAATTTGAGCAAACATAGGTGTCGGTGACCTGAGCTAATCATCCAGGTTCCCTTATTTTTTTAGAGAACAATTCTAGACCACAATTCAGCTCACTTGCAGCTGATGTCTAAAACTGGTGAGATGAGTCTTCTATAGTCAGGTGAACTGCATCCCATCCCATCTCTCAGCTGACACTCTCCTCTTCAGGAGTTTCTTTTTCATATTTGAATCAAATGAATTGTGACTTTTGGCTGTGCCCTCTATATATCACACATCATATAGCATCTTGGAGGAGCAGAACAAGGCCATAAAGAATTGGTTTGTGACTCTTAGAAATCTGTCTATTACTTTCTGTTATTGTGGACACTAATGTGGACATGAAGGATGTCTCACCAAAGGGGATATATATGGCATACTCTCTTCTCTGCTTTTTGCCCCTCCCTAGCTTCTTCTATGGAAAAAGGCTAAGCTTTGATCAACTAAGACACTTATAAAACCCCAATATTTTCACATAAATGAGATATATGTCAATAAAATCAGTGATACAGAGAAATCATAAAATATTCTGAATATAAATATCTTCATGAACAACAACAGAAAACCCTAAGAGGGAAAGGCATTACTTGGATTACAAAAAAAAAGAAGGATTTATTTTGCATTGTTAATGGGATCCAAATTAAATAGAGATATAATTTCTTATTAAAAAAACAATATTTTTTCAAATTCCAGTTATACATAAATCTATTCATAGGTGCCAAACCTTTTTAGTAAAAACTTCTGGACTACAGACTTACAGGTAATTGTACGCAGTCACATGCTGCATTCCTCACTCTCAGCTTCCCTTTCCTTGTGAATTGAGAGTCAAATTCATTTTTAGTTGTGATCTGCAGTTGACATATCCAGGACATAAGTGATTTCAGTCACACCTGTACTGACCTTTGTTGGATTCAACTGAATCACGAGTCCATGGCATCCTTTTCCTGCTATGTTCCACCCTAATTTGTGTTTACCATGTTACCGATACTTTTGTCCCTCTGAAATCAAAATGCTTCACTCATTATGGTATCTTAAAACTTGTTTAATGGCTATGAGGATGAGCTCTCAGACACAAGACACATAAGAGATCTAGAAGACATTCTTATACCATATTTAAATTTATGTATATTTAAAAATTTCTAAAATAAATTATAAGAAAAAACACTCCCTAACAGTAAAACAAATAAACAATAACTTGACTTCAAAACATGGCTAAGCTACAAAAGATGATAAATCACAAATGAGCTGCAGTGAGCATTTACTCAAAGGGGGTGAAGAACAAAAAGTAGATACCCACTTGCTGAGGGTGAAGCTTTCCACGAGCATGCAGAAGGAGGAGTTGCAATGAGATTGCCATGGTCCCCAACTGTTGCTGGCCCATCAGCTGCGTTGACTGTGAGCTGTGGACAACATCGTGCTTTCCGCTCCATACCAGACTCTCATTTCCTCCAGATGTGAATAGGACTATAGAGTTACAGTGTCCTTGAACTCTGAGATTAAAAGTCACTGGTCTGCTGGTTTGTGGAGGAGTTTTTTGGCTTTGGCTTAGTGGCATGGAACCATCTGCTTGAACGACCACCTTTCTTTTCCAGTGTGAATCTGTCATCACAGCAATTAGATGAGGCTCACAGGCTGGAACCTGCTTAGCATAGGAAGCATCAGACTGCTGGCAAGCCACTGGCTGGGATGGACACTCGTCTGGAATGTATTTCATCTTTGGTCTGAAGGCAACCACATATATTATCCCTTTCAAGAAAATTGCAAAAACTCTAATGTTTTCCCATGGTTTTAGGGGGAACAGGGTGGGAGATGTGTGGTGAGGTAAGGGTGATTTTTAGCCTTTTTATTTTTTTTAATTTGTTTGATTATATTTTGCAACAACTTATAGAAACTCAGTGGTTGGATTTTTTTAAGTAATGTTTTCAAATAGTTGGGTAGGTCTCCTGGAACACTGTTACTTTGTATAAAATCAAATAAAGACAGAAATAATACACAGGTTCCCCTTACATGCTGTTCACCAGGACGGGAAACATACCTATGCTAAAAAAATTGGAGAGTTTTAAGAGGATAAAAGAGAACTGAAAAAAACAGAAACAGTTTAGTTAAAATATATAATCGGATATAGTCAAACCACATAATCTGACCCGGGGGGGGGGGGCGGGTGGGGGTGTGTGTGTGGTGTGTGCAGCAGAAATATTCTTCAGGTATGGGTTTGTAATTTTTGGCAAGATTATTTCTTTGTCTCTTTATGTCTTTCTGTGCATTTAGACAACACCCTTAGCTATAACTTCATTTAGTGGCATTGATGGAGAATATTTGGGTCACTGAGTATTTTAAGCCACTCTTTTTTTTCTCTGGGCTGGAGAATTTCACTGTTTCAGCTCAGTGTAGCACCTTGCATACATTTTTTGTTTTCTGACTGATTGTGTTAAGAGAGATAAAGACAAGCTTCCACTCACTGTCTGCCAAGCCACTTCCTACATCTATTATTTACTGTCACATGCTGTGTTCCAGGTATCCAAATACCTCATGTAGCAATGAAAATGGAGAGATGGAGGGAATAATACTCCCCTGGCCAGCTAGCTCACAGGGTTGTATGTTTCAAGTCACACCTTACTTTAGAAGTTTAGCAGTTTCTGTTAAAGCATGAGGTTAGAACTATGGATGGTCATCAGAATGAACTGATTCCACAGAAAGCACATGGCCTCCTCACTGAACAGAGACCAAATGGCACAACATGAAAACAAATGACATAATGCATCTTAAATCATAATTCATTCTGAAATGACAATTGTTATTTAACAAAACAATTTGCCTCTGTGTGTGGTTAAAGGAAGCTGGACGTATGTGTTCTTGTACAATCTTTGTTAATGAGTCCCAGATATTTCTACCAAAAAAGCCTAGTGTTCCAAAAAGATGTAAAATGTAAGGAGAATTGGGTTCAGCAGTGATAGCAGCTACCCACCTAGACTGCAATGCAAGGCATACCTAGTATTTAAGCATGCAAATAAGGTTAAGTATATAGTAAAGTTTCTTTGTACTTGGGTATAATGCAACTATGTTGGAATTGATGATCCTTATAGGTCCCTTCCAACTTGAGATATTCTATGATTCTATATGTTTTGTTTTCAGTTCCAAAGATGTTTGGTGTAATACATGTTTACTATGTGATTAATAAAGGGGACCCAGAAGAATTACGATTTGTAGAGGAGAGGGGAAAAAAAAAAAAAAAAAAGGATGTCAACATTTGCTTTTGTATGTTGAAATATTTTGTATTTTCACTAAAAAGCATACTGTATATTTAAATACGAAAAAATGTTCAATAGTTAGAAGAAGATCTTTTTTCAATTCGTAATTAAAAAGCCAAACAATGGGATTTTCCTAGGTGCTTGTCACAGAAGTCGGGGAAAACCATCCCACTTACTCCATCAAGCAGTGGGTGGAGAGGGCATCACTCTCCAGACAGCTTTCATAGTAACCCTTGCTCTTCTGTGCTGCTTACAGTTAAAGGACCTGAGTAGTTGTGGAAGTACTTGCTCTACTGTATCCTCAAATGTAACCAGCCATAGGACTGTGCTGTTCTACAGACAGAACAATCTCTGCTGTTTTGGAGTCTTTTCTTACATGTGCACAAAAGACAATTCTATCCTTAAAAGCACGCAGTTTAAAAGATACATGTTTTCCTTAAATACAGAAAAAGTACATAAATAGCCTTACTCTTTAGAATAACAGATACAATGTGAAGTATTAAAAAAACAGTCTACAACATCATAAATAACAGTCTGTTTTCTTTGTAAAGTAAAGGAACTGGGACTTCAAGCCAGTTTCAAGGGCATAAATAATATTAATGCTCCATTAGGGTAGTTCATCAGTATATACTTAGACCAAGTATAAAGAAAAAAGATGACAACCAAGTATTTTTAAAACCTGACAGCATTATAAGGTACATTTTAAAAAGAAAGTCACCTGTTTTACCCACTAAAACTAAAATCAATATACAGCACCTGAATCTTATGTACTCTGTGCTACTACTGAGAATTAAGTGAACAGGAAAAGTCCTTATACATAGTAAGGGAGCTGGGCAAGCAAAAACTGAAGGAAAGCACATGCTTCTGACCTCAGATGAACTGGTAACACATAAAATGTGCGGTCTTATGAAATGCTGAACACTTCTCAGACCCAGCAAAACCCTGCCTTTTATTTTATGCATGTGACTGGCCCCTATCAACAAAGGGCAAGCTATATTAACTGCTCACTGTATTTACCTATTAGAGAAACATATGGCTCCCCACACTGCAGTGCATTTCTTATTTATTTAGTTGAACAGTTGTTTCTTTCCTCGATCCCCTGCTGCCGCTGTGGAACAAAGTGAAAGTCTTGCTGCCTTTTGCCCTGGTACAGTTGTTCCTGGTCATTTGTGCCTTTCGAGGAGTGAGCTCCAGGGTCATGGGTTGTCCTTCAGGAAGCTTTGTTTCCTGCACTCTCAATATTTACTTGAAGCTGGCAATTCCGTCCTTCCAGCAAGACATAAGTGATGTGGGAGTCACGTGGTTTGAAGTGCCCTTGGTAATTGAAGCCAGTCCTGCTCAGGGCTTTTGAAAGGAAGCATGAAGCCTTGCATTAGACTGAGTTGTCAATGGGGCACCAGTGAAGAGAAAGAAGACAGACTCATGTGCTCTCTGTAGTCCGTGTCGCTGGGCAGACAGGCTGCCATGATTTGAAACAGCTGTAAATGTGATCGTAATACTGCAGAAGTCTTTGGAGTGTTTCAGTCTCTGGCTGGCTTCTCTCTGCAGTCCTACATCAAGGCGAGATGGTGCAAAGCAGGAAAGGAATCTCTGAACATCAATGAACGCAGAAAAAGGGGTCCAAATCTCTGCTGACAATGCTAACATATATCGTGAGTCTCCTGGTTTAACCAGGATAGGGTTAAGTTTCCCAAGCAGTGGGGGAGGAAGCTCTAGCCGGGTTATTCATATGCCATGCTGACATCACGTCCAGGAGCCAGAGCGCGGGAAGAATCGGTGATCGCGTGGGGTTGGCGCAGCCGAGTTTTTCTCTCACTGCTGTATTGGTAGATACTTTGCTCTGTTCATTGTTATTACTGTTATTCTTATTGTTATTGTTGTTGTTTGTTGTGTTGCTATTGCACTGTTGTATTAAACCTGTCCTTATCTCAGATCGGGGCTTTGTATTTCTCTCCCTTTGTGGGGGAGGGGCAGCGGTCTCGTGGTCTCAGACCCTGGCAGGGGCTAAACCATTATAGTGAGATACTTTGTTACCTGTTTTTAGATGTATCATGCAGGCAGTCTATAAAAATTTACACAGAGAAAATAGATATTGTTTTTCTAGTGACAATTATTTCCTGAGAAAACATGGTGTTGGTATTTAGTGCTACACATACATATTCTGTGTATCACCTACATGACATTTATTGTCTCAGTTATTGCCTTGCTGAAAGCATTAGCTAATCAGAATAAGTCAGCATTAAAGTAAAACTTAATTATGACCTTACGCTTCTGAGAAGACACTAAATGGATAGAGAACAGCATATTTTTATTCTTCGCTCCAACTTCTCTTAACTCATCCGTTTAAATTAGTAGCCCAATAGGCTTGCTGTCAGGGCCTGATCTGCCAACTCGTTGAAGTCACTGTCCTCCATAACTGTATCACAGTCTATGGACACTTTCAGAAAAACACACCTGTGTAAACAGTGGAATTGTCTCTCACAGAGGCATTTTGCCAGACTCAAAGTACATGTTGAGTTATAAGTAGTCCCATGGACTATTTAGCTTTTACATGTAAACCTGAACTGAAGAGCTTTTCTGGATCAGGTGTTGCTTGGGGTAAAGAAAAGAAGTCAGCTAAACTAATGCTGGCTTTGTGACATGTATCTTTAAAGTGTGGCATAATGCAGAGTAGTGGCTCTGCCAGCTGAGGCAGAGGGACTGGGAAACATCAGGCAGGTTTGCATCCACTCCTTAGCTCGCTCTATCTTTTGTAGCACATGTGCAACCCTGCACATCTACACTGTAGATCCAGGAAATCCCAAGACAGCCATCAAATGTGAGAAATCCAGATTTCCCAGCCCTGGGGAGTGACGTGATCTAGGTCTTAATGCTTATAACAAAGGGATTCAGACAAACCGATCTGAAGTGATAATAAAAATGGAAGCTACATCTGCAGAGCAAATGTGTAGAGCCTTTCAGAAAGTGTGTTGCTTGCTATGACAAATAGAGTCTCAGAGAAACTTACAGAAAGGCAGTAGAAAAGCAAGTATCCTTCCCTTTCCCTACCAACCCCTTTGTTGTAATAAATAATCTTAATAAAATGTGCATCTGAGAGCTGTCATTCTTCTGTGTTTTCTGTCCTATCTTTTGCAGTGTAGAGTTCAGCTGTGACTTAGGTACATCTGCAGTTATTTCTTTCTCTCAAATTTTATTTGTTTTAGCCAAATGGAAACCCTTTGCTCTGTCTGGTTTGCTGAGACAGCTGCTCCCCTGTGATTGATGGCATTCGACTTTCATGTTTTCATACCTGTGGCTGATGCCTGCCATCTTGCATGACATCAAAGAGAGGCAGTGTTGACTGGCATGTTAATTCGAGGCTCATGTTCTCCGTACTTGGCTGGGCCAGGAGCGCTGCACTTGCTGAATTTTCTTCCTGCCACTGTGTGTGTGCTGATCTGGTGACCCCGGCCACTTGCATCCTCCCACACAGAGAAGGTTGCCTAATGTTGGGTGAGTTCTTCTGCTTTCATCTGCTGATGTCCATAAGATAAGGCATGGCACATGACAGTTTGTTATTTTCTCTAAGCCTTTAATGGTGTGTAACATGTTTCTTAGAGGTGGGTTAATGTGGGAGTGAAGACCTGAGGTCTGTTCAAAGATACAGGTCTCACTGCAGTAGCTGAGCCTGTCAAGACATGTACAGATCAGGCTGTGCTGTTGTATAAAATGAATTGTGCATTACTTGTGCACCCAGATGTTAAGGAGAGATTTCCAGGAAATGTCAGGGTTATCTTTTTATTTACATTATGATAGTACCTCAGGCACCAGCCGTGACTGAAGCCTCATGCCAGAAATGATGCAAACATGCAAACAGTGTCTGCTGTGAAAAACCCTACAAACTAAGTAGGCATCACAAAGAAGGTATGGAAGAAAAGAAATCCTGCTCCTATGCTCACATGCTATTTCTAGGAACATAGGATCGGAAGGGACCAGCTCAGTCACTAAGCTCAGTGCACCACAGCCATAGGCAACCAGATGTCTAGGTCTAAGTGTACTTAGTGTAGGACCCCATATCCAGCAAAGAGATTTAGCATAACCTTGCTTAAAATTTCAGGGAAGAAAAATTTCTATCTAATGCCTTACCTATTGAATAGATCAGTAATGCCTCTCTCTTTTCTAGGCTGACTACCTAGATGGCTAGCTCCAGTCAAAGATGGTAGGGGTCAGAATGGTAGCTGGTGAGTGGAGAGTACCTCCAGAACCTTGTACCCCTGGTATTTGCATGTTCCTCAGCATGTAGAGGTTTGATTCCACAGTATGAGATAACAAGAGAGTGACCACACTAAAAGGCTATGAGATTTTCAGTGTGAAAATACTGCTCATATCTCCAGGGCAAGTCAGACCAATGTGAAATCAGAAAGGCAGTATTTCTGAGCCCTGGACATGCAGATAGAAAAGGAAGATTCTGCTCTGTAGAATACATTTGATTTTTCCAGCAGTGTTCTGATGCAGAATACATAAACAGTCCTGACAGAAAACTCACAGAGACAGATAAACCAAAGCCATTTCACACTGTGAAGGCGAAATCCTGATAAATCTTGCTTAACCATGGCATTGAAACATGTACTCAACTCAATCTGGAGAGGAAATTTCAAATCCTCATCTCTCTTGGCACTTCCTACTGTCTCTCTGAAGCATCCCAGCTCCTGGCCATGGCTGCTGACTATCCCACAGCAGAAGCCTAACTCCTTCCAGTAGGAGATGTGTCATATAACCACCTATAAAAGTGAGGTATCTCAGCGTAATTCTACTCCTGGAGCATGGATACTGCCTTATAGGTTTTGCTATACTATCACAGTGCCCTAACTCCCTTTATTAAAGGTTTGCCTCTGCAATTAAATGACTTTTAAAAAGTACTATTAGAAGAAACTGGAAATTTTGTGACAGAATACCAGTCCATTGCTTTAATCACAGTATCCTCTTTCCTTGAAAACAATCCTAAAGTCTTAATCAAATTCAGACCCACGTCATTTTTAACATCTACAGAAGCTCTTTCAGTGTACGGTTAAAAAAGAAAATTTAAAAAAATGTTATGCTTCCTTACAAAAGATCTAAAGTATATGTGTGATATGCAGTTGATAATACATTCATAGCCAGAGAGGCTTGGACAGCATTGTTGGTGTCTCATAATTTAGGATACTGAGTATAAAATTAGGAAATCAGTGGTCCGTGGATAAATATATGACCTTTCTATTTTCTCTGCTGCTAGAGTCTTAGGGTTTGGGTCTCACAGCATCAGGTTTTGGCTAGGAAATCAGTGAGGTTTGCCAAGTTGTAAGTGGGAAGATTTTGGCCTAGATTTTGTTTTTTCTGTAATCTGATTTTTTTGGTTGAAACCTTCAGGATGCAAAAAATATATGGGAAAGGAAACCTCTCTACTCTTGGTCATATCTTCAAATCTGGCCCAGACTACCACAGTTTAAAAATCTTTTCTATCTTCTGATAGCTGTTGCAATTTATGATTGAAATACAGAGGGAGTCGGCTGAATTCCAGGTGGAGAAAGCTCTCAAAGCTGCACCTCACTGGTGAGCTACCTCGAGGTGGACCACTGCAAAAGTCAGAACTGTTCACACTCCCAGGAGTGTGGGATCCTTCAGGGTTACTCTCAGAACAATGTTCACTTTCCTTCTTGGTGCCCTTACTGGACTTTTTCTGAGATAAATATTTCTGGTCTCCAAGACTCTGTTCATAAACATAAACTTCACTTTACATTTTGTAAAAATACAGGAAAAAAAAACATATTCCAAGAAACCACAAAGAGAAACCCAGAGAGCGTGATACCAGAAGAGAAAACACAGCATCTCCACATGAATATTGGTCTTGGCAGTGCAGTGCAGTATCACTGATCTTGTTAAAATATCTAAAATTACTACTTCATCAGTATTATTACCTGCAGGGGAGGAGAGAGACAGAAGAAGTTCCTGGCATGGTTCAGAAAGACAAACTGTCAGAAGAATTGTAATGGACAAGGGTAGCAGTTTTAAAATTGGGATCATCTGATCCATTTTATCCCTTGTAAGTTGGGAGTGAAGTTCAAGCAAATGACATCATCTGCCTTCACATACAATGGAGGAAAATCAGGCATTTGTAGATTGTGATTTACCCTGTTTGTCCTAAACATGAATTACTGTTAGGAAGGGCTTGTTGCTATCTCTTGAGCCTAGGTGGTTAATGCCGCCTTCATGCTCAGTTTTTAATTAGGTTAAGTCTGACAAGATGAATGATTTTGGAGAGTTCACATTTCTTCATATCAGTGGCACTTAGCAATCAAACTAACTTGATAAAGTACGTTCAGTTGTACAATAAGCAGTTCAGCACACCAAAATGCACAGTCATTTATCTAGGTGTATAACCCTGTTTATAAAAGGGATTACATCCTGCGAAGTGGTGATGCTGACATGGATTTCATGTTCTTTGGTAGGTAGCACATTAAACATGAGCTCCTACAGAGACAGCAATACTTAGAGGGTAAACATCAGGTTTGGATGTATAAACAGATTAATACCTTGAAAAAGTAGCAGATAATATTATCTCTTAATACGATATTACTGAGACTGCTATCTGTTTCCAGCTCTGTTACCCGAACTTCAAAAAAGGATAAACAAAAGCAAGAAGAGGAGTACCGCAGTGCTTATATTACTGAGAAACAAGTGGCAAATTGAGGGGTTTTTTTAGTTGATCCAGAATATAATTAAAAGATTACTTCCTCAGCTTCACTGAGGAACAAGGAAGATTAAACAGTGGGAGAAAGGCAAAACAAAACTCAGTAACAGCACAACATTTTTGTCAGATTAATTAGCCCCTGTTTCTTTTGAGCTTGCCTATTTGAGATGTGGCAGATTCCCCATTGGTGTTTTTCCTTAAGGGAGGGCTGATAGTGTGACAGAGATATTATGAAAGATGCAGATCAGATCACTTTAAAAAAGTGAGGATATTGTTTTCCAGTCTAGCATTGGTATGCATTCATCTTTCCAGAAAAATAAGACTAATATCAAACTGGTCCTAAACTTCTGAAAAGCTTTGGTAATTAAAGGCTTACTTCAGTCCCGAACTGCCCAAAGTCTTCTCACTTCTCTGTGCTGAGCTCTCAAATTCCAGCAGAAACATTCTCATTGTAGATTTTTACAATTTCCGAAATGTGATACAATGCCGCAGTGTTGAGAAATCCTGTTGTTCAGTTATGCAGAAAGCAGGTGCCAAACAGCAGTCCTCCCATCCTCACTCTGCACCATCATCTAGACTTCTATCTTGAAAAGTGTGGACATCTGGAGGAAGTGCCCTTTCCTGGGGGATTAAAACATCTTGTTTTAACATCAAAGAACAAATAATTGCATACATGTATGTGTGTATGTATATATATACACACACACACATATATACACATATATGCGTGTATGCCTGTACAGGTATCAGTATTTTCTTGCAGCAAGCAGAAGACAATAAGCACTGCTTTCAGTCCTTGCATGTTCTTCAGTTAACTAAGGTAATGGCACTGAGGGGCATATATAGTTTCATCATTGTAATCTATCCACAGTGACTTGGGGTAAATATTTAAAAGCAGAGAAAGGGAACGAGGGATTAGTTCAATTCTTAGGGTCCTTTCTCAGCAAACTTTTCTGAGATCTTCTTCAACAAGATACATCTATCTTTGTTTTTCCTTTTGTAAAACTGTGTTGACATTAACCATCTTAACTCCTTTATCTAGCATACAATCATATTTTGTACAGTGTTTCTTGAAGTTTTAAAAAAAATCATTAGATTTTTGCTTTTTCTACTAAAGCCCATCACCTAAATAAAATGCTGTCTCCTAAATAAAACACAAATCTTCCCATACCCTTGAACTAAGTAAGGGGGGAGTAATAAGAAGACATTTAGAGAAACCCAATTCACTTGCAAGTGAAGAGGAAAAAGAAGGGCAAAAGAAAAAGAGGAGATTGCTGTAAATTTTAAAGGTTGTTTTTAAGGGCCTGGTTCAATCCTCATGCATATCAGTCAGATTAATTTTTATGACTTTGAGATATGGACCACAGATAAAACTTTCACAAAGGTTATATTATATTTTCCCTCCCTCATGGTAACAAGTTCCTTTCCGGTTTATATCCTAAATTAACCTCACCAACAAAAATAGTCCAGCATGAGAACTGCGAAGGTCACTGACAGAAATCCCCTCTGTAGGGAAGGTTTGCGAGACTGCCTGCACGTGGTGGACATCCTGAGCAGGCACAAGGGCAGTGAACATGTAGCTCAGCTTCCCATGCACTGCATCAGCTATTGTTATAAACACAATTAGCTGACAAAATGATTTCTCCAGTAAAATGAGTGGAACATGCTGAGTGATTGGAGAGATACAAAAGGTGCCTTTTCTTACCTTTTCTCCTGCTAATAGTAATTTCAGGTGCAAGATGCTTTTTTTTATTTTCTTCCCTTATCTGACAAAAGGAAAGCTGCAGCTGTTTTTTCTTTTTTTTTTCTCTCCATAACAACTATTCTGCTCACTAGATGTCTGTTCCTTTACTATCAGCCAAGGACAGATAAGACAAACACGTCACACCCACAGTGTTACTGGCACTCACTTGGACTAACTGTATATTTGAAGCAAAATGCAGAGTTTCTTCTATTAATCCAAACAAACATCCATCCCAGCCTGAAGTAAAATCCTGAACGCTTACAAATGAGAAGATTAATTTGATGGACAATTCTTTGCATCTTTGGGATGATACCAAACAACATGATTCATGTAGTTATATGTTGAAGAAACCGTTAGACAAGAACCTCTCAGCCAAATTCTCCAAGTGTGGAGAACTGATAGAAATTCTTTGCTGCCAAAGGATTGTCACAGACAGGAATGTAGTCTTTGATTTCTAAAAAGCCCTTCTGCTGAAAGCACCTTTTAATTTACAGGTATTCTTGGTCAGGAAAGCACAAGTTGAGGATTGTAAAATCTCCCAGTAGCTATGCCAGAAACTTTAATTTGCTTGCAAGGTTTTTGAAAGCTTAAGAACTTAAACATAGTTACTGTTGTGATTCTTTCTGCTTCCTGTTTAAGAGCAAGACAAGAAGTGGAAATTGCTCAAAAATAGCTTCTTGGAAGTTGTTTCCATACCAGACTGAGTGTGTTTTTACAATATTTCCAGCCCCATTTTCTGTATCAACAAGGTCTCATAAATAGTACTTGAATAGTATGTTGCTGATTAGAACCACACCAAACTTGTGAACCTTAGATCCACCCGCAAATGCGAAGTTAGCGTTGAACCTCAGTGATACTGCCATGTTAAAAGCAAATGATGAGCATGAGTTCTTATAGGTATCAGGGTGGAAAATAAAATTTCTTCGACACTAAGAATGTTGCTCCCTCAGTCCTAGCCCTAAACATACATGGTGATTTGTATTTTCTGAGTCCTCAATGGTTGCTACAGAATGCTTTCTCCTGAATAATGGTATTATATTTCCAGATAATTATGTTTTAAAATATTTGCTTTTCAATTACAGAACTTTTTAATATGGACCTATTTCATGGACCTAAAAAAGTGAGTGATGAGATTTATACAAATAGCCAGTAATATCTGACAAGATAATGCAGGGGAAGGTATTTGCAGAGATGTAGGAAATCAATTGTCCTTTGTGATCTGGTTATATGTTTCTATGGTCACAATCATCAAGCAGACAGTATGGCTCACACACAGTCGATCCAAAACTCATTACACATCTGGGGAGCAAACAAGACTGACTCAAAGGTCTGCCCATTCCATAGTATTATTTTATTCATAGGGACAAAATTTCCATTGTCTATTTTTAAAGCATTTTCCTCTCTGTGCATCTCTTCAGGACACTAAGGCAAACTTAAGTCACAATAAATGGTAAAACAAAAAGAAGTAGAAAGAAACACAGAACCAACATGGTTCTGGTGACTACTGTATCTATACAGTGGCAACTAACGTTACCTATGCGCCAGCCTTATGCTGCCTGTGAAGATGCACAATACTTTAATGGACCTGATCGAGACCACCTTTATCAGAATTTTCTCTGTCCTGAAATGCTCTTCTCTACTTGTCTTTGTTCTTGTTCATTTTCCTGCCTCCCCCACAGCAGCAAGATGTTTGGGGTTTGAGTTCCATGGTTGTTCTTTCATGGTATTTGTGGTAAAAACCAAGTCTGGCAGCTGTCTTAATATTCAATCAGCTTGTTTTCTTTTTCTTCAGAGAGCCTGAGGGGGGATGGGGGGGAATGGGGGGGGACCCCAACAAAACCTAAATGTCTGAAATGAAATCTTTTGGCAGACTGACTTTATTCAGCATTTGTTTGTTCAGTTCTGATGCTCAACCAGGCATAATAATCACTAGGGTGAATTTGGAGGATTAAAGTCTTAAGGCCCAGTGGATTAGTATGTTCAAACCTGTATCTTTCGGCTGTCAGATAGAAGAAGGTTTGCTTCAGGAGTAGAATTTTTTCTAAGTGCTTGCATGCAGAGAGCCCAATTTGTCAAAGTACTGAGCAGCTCCCAAGAATTAACAAATTTATCTTCCAAGCTGCCTGGAGAAGTGGAGAAGGATTATCTCCAGTTTACAGATGTGGAACTAAAGCACAGACGGATTAAATGACTTGTTTCAGGTCACGTACAGGGCAGTCCAGGCTGCAGGGGCACTTGCTGATTTGGGGCAGGAACAAAAGAAAGTGGTTCTATGAGCTTCTTCACTGTTTTTTCACAGGTGGGGAAAACACCTTCTTTGGGCCTTTGCCTACTGAAAGTTTTGGGAAAGTTTTGGTGAACTCCACAGCCCCTGATCTCTCAGGCAAGGTCTCTCAGTAATGGTGTTGATGTTAGCTGTTAAAAACAGCAGAGTAAAACCTTGGCTTAATGCCCTGGATGTAAAGGAGTACATCTTGGCTGAGTGAGGTGAACCGGGCAATCTACCAAAAAGTTTTCATTACTACCCTGGCCTACAAGTTTTTTTCAGCTAGACCTGTAAGAGAAGGAATGCTATATAATTGGTATAGAGCAAAGCCTCGGAGAAAATTAAGTCAGAGGAATCTATCTCAGGTCTTTTGTGTGTGATACGTGTGTCGCACCAATTATTTTAGTGCTGGGAATAAGGGAGCTGTGCTGAAGTGCTGATTTAAAATGCCTTTTGTTCTTCCAACTGTTCTTATTATCAGTGACAGTCAAAATTATCTCCTTCCCACTTTTGAGATAGCTGACAGGGCTGGTGATCATTCTGAAAGTGCCTTTGGATTTCAGGCATCTGTTTTCCATGCTGTCATTGGCTTGCTGTTCTTGGAGGTGTTTGAGATTATTCCACAAAATATTTGGAAGATTTCGAATCTTCTTCTAGAGAAGTGTGGGAAGTGTACCAAATATACCTGCTGCAGATAGTTGCAAATGGTTTCTTTCAAATTGAAAATCTGTAAGTGTTTCCAGGGAATCCTTTAAAAAAATTTATTCCAAGTCTACCATAAGTGAGATATTACATATTATGAAAAAAAAAAAAAAAAAAAAAAACCACCACAGAAGAAAGAAGGAAATCCTCAGTTTGGATATTTAATGACCTTTTGTCACCAAAGACTCCTGTGCAGACAGACATGTACAGCCCAGCTGACATCGTAGTGCTTCCTCTCCTGTCTTTCTGTGAGACTGCCAAAAAGGAAACAAAATCATCTGGACTACCTGGAAGCCAAAGGCCTTGGAATTTCTTTCTGTACTATTCAGTTAAAGCTTGCCAACACACTGGTAACACCTTGCTAACGTTGTCCTTTTCCAAGGATGTCCTAGTAGCATCAGCAGAAGTCACAAATATTTCATTTTTGTTCCTACAAGTAATGCAAACATAGATAAAAACATTCTTCATCATCTGGATCTGAGAAATTAGTTCTACATCAGTTTTGCCCACTCCTTCACTTCACTTCTTTTCTTTTAACTTTATCTGGCCTCACAAGCATGAAGTCTTGTATCTGGATGTGAAGTTTTCCTCCTAAAACAAACTCGGGCCTATTTTCTCCTGACTACTATAACAGCCAAGTGAAGCAAAAAGCCATGATTTTTCCCTCTAGTGTGATGGCTGTCTATTCTTTAGAAATATCACTAGTCTGTATAAGAGGTATATAAAGCAAGCAACCTGTCTCACATCATGTAAGATACACCCAGAGAAAAGTATAATCTTAGGAAGGTAATATTTTGGTCCTGTCTTCTGATATGCTAATCACAGGGAAAGTGAAAAACACATGTCCACATTCACACTTCTCTGGGTCAGAACAACTGTTATGGTTGCTGAGATTGTTTTTGAGGTTTCCTTTAAGAAGTGAAGATGCATGTAGCAGTGCTACGCCACTTTTACTTCACATGTGCAGGTAAAAGGTACTTCTTAAGAATGTGGAAGAAAATGGACAATAGGAAAAATTTCTTGTAACAATGTGTCAGCTGATGCGGTGGAGATTTTCCACATGGGTTAAAGAGGTTCCCAGCAATACAACACTGGATTGCATTTAAGGATTTACCTTTGCTTTGCTTAACCTACCTCTTTGCCTTTTACATGAAGCTGCTTTTGGAAAGTGTTTGTAAAGATTTTTACAAGCTCTGGAGAGACGATGGAGCTGTGCATCTCCTCACATGCCCAGGCTGCCTGCTTCTGGCCTTACAGATGCCCTCAAAGTCAATTTTCCCTGCACACATGTAGACAGTTATCCTTCATGGGCAGTCTGGATACTACACTCTGGAGCACATGGGTTGCATTTAAGCACACCCTACTAGACTGACAGTCTTTTGGCTGCCTGTGAAGCAGCTGTGTGATAGGAAGACAGGCAGGTAACAGAGCCCCATGCCTCTCTCTCCCTTCTCCATCAGTTTCTGCCCAGATGTAACCACAGTTTTATGTCACAAATTGCTGATGTCTTTGAGCAGTGTTAATGAATGGGTTGTATCTCTCAAAACCAACTTAACAGTAAATGAATCAGAGATTCATTTTTCATCTCAATATAAATCTGCAAGTATGGAAGGAAAAATAAGAAGAAAGCAAGTTTCCTCTTCCCCATGATGTTCATTCATCACAAAGATGACACGAGGAGGGTAGTCTGGTATATATTATATATTATTTTGTGGTGCACAGATAATTTTTCACCTAAAAAAACAATCCAAATAGCCATTTATTCACATCTGGATATAACTTTTTGGTCTGACTAAAAATCACCTAAGCATTTTTATGCACTTAGGAATGATTCCAATGAATATGTAAAGGGATGCTGCTTCACTTTTGTGTTTTTTCAAAAGACTCTGGAATACCATGCATTTTTTCCATTAGAAGAGTGAAATCAATTTACCTCTGAATGTGCCCCTTTGGCGATACTGTAATTTTGCCAATATTAAGACTACGTGAGCATGTCTGGAACTTACTGGTGTGTTTCCTGGACAAACAGAAATATGTTTGTAAGAAAGAGAAGTGGTTGAAAACAGTTGCTGCTTCTTTGTTCTTTTGAATAGCCTGTTGCTCCAAATAATGTATGTAGTATGTATAAAAAAATGTCCTCCCTTCTCTCCAGATTTTAAATTTGTTTCAAGTTTTCATTGGAAATTCCATATGCAATGATGCTGCCTCAGCCTACTGCAATTGTATGGCAGGATCTGCAGAGTCAATGCAACTGTCAAATGAATCACAAAGTGCCAAATTTTAAATGACATACATTTTCAGGGTGAGATTCCAGGGTGAATTGCACTATATACCACTTAAGCATAAATTTTAATTCATGAGTCTTTATCTGACTCTGGCTGTGAGGTAATATTGTACACACAATTCTTTCTGTCAATCCACAGAAATTGCATCAGAATACATATATCAGAATTTTTTTACTTACATAAGGAAGCAATAATATTTTGGTACTTTCTGAAGGACTGTTTGGAAATGTGTATTTATATTACTGTATTTTGGATTGTAGCCTACTGTATCCTACAAAGAGTCTCCAGAAAGATTAATACCAATGTCTAGGGATGGTACAAAACAAACAGGTAGATATTTGTGCAGAGATTTTGTGGAGTGTAGAAGAAATAGAGAGCTGAAAGGTAGGGTAGCATGATACTGAAATATGCTTTCTTTCCTCTCTGTGTTTTTCTGCAGATCTTACCTGTCCTACTACTGCGATTCATTTTTCAGCAGAAGAGAACAGCATGTGGCAATGTAACTGTCCAGCCACTAAAAACGATGGGAACAATTCCTTTTTCAAAGCACCTAGAAAGAAATACAACCATAAGCTGTCAACTGTTTCTAAAGAGCTCAGACCCTCTAGAGACATTTTCAGTAGTTCAGTAGCCTCCCTGAGGGAAAGGTTTCAGAGCGGATCTCAGATACAAGCTTTTCAGGTTGGACAGGAGTCTGCAGAGGAAATTTTGGTCTGGGCAAGCTTCTAGTATGATGAATTATTGAATTAATTTCATCACCTCTGTCTCTTCATTTTTCACCAACTACGGATATCCATGTATCTTGAAGGATACCAGTTGGGTGTAAACAGAATTGATTAGCATAATTTGCCATGTTATGTAATTAAACAAACATTGTAATTGTCAGGAATTAATGAAAATAAGAGGAAATGGAGCCTAGCAAGTAGGGACATAGGCTTTCACGGCTGCTGAGCTGAAGTGTTAAAGAATGATATATAGCAACAAAGAATTGAACGGAAATTTTTGAGAGATGGATCCTGTTTCTGTCAAATTGTCTGAAATCTCATATCTTGTGAAGAGCTAGGGGAAGAGAAACTCAGTAGTGTAACATTCAGCAGACTACTACTGTGCAATGCATGCTAACAGATCACTATATATATATACTACACACATACTACACAACACCGTATTCCACTCTATGCTTGATGTAGCTATGGCTAAATTATGTCTAAGAACAAAAAACATCACAAATACAAACCAGCAGATTAGCCATCAGACACAGATCTCTGCCCCAAAGGGGCAAGAAAATATAGCAAGAAAACATTATTCTCCGAGTTCTTATAGACTGGTGCTTGAGGCCAGAGTTGGATACAGTGTCAAAGAAGAAGTGAAGGAGAGAGGGAAGGGGAGGAAGTCTCATACAGAGAAATAGAGCATCTCTCTGCCAAGTGGTCTGGAGTGCTTTCTGCATCAGGTGATGTTAACAGGGACACACAGTCTCTGCAGTGTCGCACTCATGTCATTAATGAGAAATTAAACAAATACCCTCCTCCTGTTTATGTAGACTGTGGCTGATCTGGTGATTTTATCATGAAGCTCTGAGTGTCAATCAGGTGCCTGAATGGAAAAAGCAGTATTCCTTCATTAATCTCATTGCTTCATCACTTCTCTCGTGCTTTTCTCCATTTAGTCCTTAGTTTGTCTCTCTGCCTGGATTTTCTTGTACTGCCTTTCGATGCCTACAGCTATACAACTGAAGTTATAGAGCTGTGATTTTGTGCTATGGAACACCTGGGCTGGTTCCCTATTAAGGTCTGGAGGAAAAAGTTGTGTTTGTTATATAGATCTGGCTTTCATGAAGGCAGTCATTCTTTTACCCATGTAACTTGAAAACAGAACTTGTATTAGAAACTACGCAAGATGAGGGCTAAGTTAAAAAAAAAACAAAAACAAACTGTATGCTGTTTTACATGTAGCAGTCTTGCTGCAGTGGCTGTGTGGGCAACAGTAGGATATAAAGTGCAGAGGCTGCTCCACTGCATGATGAGGCGTGTGTATCCTGCCCTGTGTCTGTGATTTGAACAATGAGAATGGAAGCAAACTTTTTAAACTTTCTGTGTGGGTAAATCCATGCATGGCCAGACAGGCATATAAGTAAAACATAAAAGAGTCAGATAAATAGGTGCACAAACCCATCATAAGAAAAATTACAGAATATATAAGGAAAACAGGAATAAAGAGTTGAAACCCTTGAGAAGGAGATACAGTGTTTGAGAAGGAGATCTATCATTTTGAGAAGGAGATCCAGCATTAAGACAAGGCTAGGAAAGAAGAGAAAAGGGAATTCTATGACTGAGGAGAGAGGTGGAAGATACAAAACAGAGGCAGAAAAACAGACTGGGGAAAATTTATTAATTTGCATGGTGCAGGACAAAAGGAAGACAAAATTGTTCAGATATCTGACAAAATGGTTTGGAACACAAGAACAATTGTAAGCATGAGCTGAACGCAAATTAAGCAAGTTGAAAAGGAAATATTGTATGATGTCTAAAAAGCATTTCATAGACTTTTTTTTTTTCCACACATATTTTCACTTGCTAATTCAAGACAGAACCAGAAGTGAAAACTTGGAAATGCAGTGCAAAAGAGGATTCTCACAATATTTTCCAGTCAGCTACCAGGAAGGAAAGGAAGGTCTCTGGGAAAGCTTGTACTTACAGGAATTCAGATCAAAGAGATGAGGATATGTAGAGACCAGCTTTGAACTTCCATGTGTTTTTCTGAGCCCAATTTGCCAGCTTTTAGAAGGCCAAGCAACATATCTGAGAATAGCAATACAGAAGAAGAAAGAGAATTCACAGAGGGAAAAGTGCACAGATACTTAATAGAGAATACTGGAGGATGGAAAAGAAAAGAATAATAAAATATAATTACTCCACTTAAATTTGGTTCTTTTATGCATGTCTCAACACTGTGTGTACGTATTCCAACCCTTGCATTACAGTTCTTTGTTTTCACTTGCTGTTGATTTTCTGAAGCAGGTATAATGAAGTAATAACTGTATATGGCACTATAAAGGTGGCTGTAAGAGCAGAGTTATAAATCTGAAATCAGACTGTTTGGTCACTAAACCATTGAAAGCAACAGAAGACATAATCTGAATGTTGACCTGAACTCCTACTGAAGGATCACAAATGGAAAAGTTAGAGTTTGGGAGATTAAAACTGGATGACCTGAGTACTTGGGGGAAAAATGTAGGAAAAATATACGACGTGTGTGTGAGAGTATCCAGCATATTGTCTGTTAAGCTGATGTCAAATTTTAAATTTAGAAAGAGAAGGAATTTCTTTGAATGAATACTTAAAAAATATAACTATGTATTACAGACTTAATATCTGGCAGGTTGCTGATTAACAGCTATGACAGAGCCTTCCTTCCAAAGATAACCTGAGTCAAAGAAATATAACTTTTTCTTTGAAAGCCAAGGAGGAAGTTAATGAGTCTTTCATAGCCTTGCAAACATAAATCTTAAGATGCCAGGATCAAATTATGTGACTCCCATTTGAGCATATCTCATGCCTTATGATCAATCATGAATCAAACACATGAGCAATCTCCACTTAATGATGCAAAATCTGTCTCTGGACAAGTTTGAACTTTGGGGGTAATGGTATGGATACATCAACATTCCTCCCAATAAGATGTTTTGGACAAAGTCCAGCTTGGCGGGTTTTTCCACAACACTTGCTATCTGATGAATACAATAAACATAAAACGACCACCCTTTACGTAAGCACATTAATGGTCCATGTGTAAGAATAGCCTTGATGGATAAGGAAAAGTTTATCTACATGAATAGTGTTAGTTATAAAAACAGACATGGAATAGGGCTTTCCATATAAACAGTCGATTAAAGAAACAGGTTACAATGACTCCTTTCTTGTAATCCAACTGTCTATTGAGTAGAATAGTCTCCATGTAAGCCTTCACAAAAATATCTAAATCAAGTTAACTCATATTACTTATTAATATTACTATTCTGCATAATAGCTGCAGCATTTAGCATAACCCTATGTTTTATTCAGATACAAAACTTTGCAGAGTCATCTTATTGATCTATGATTTGCAGTAAACTATTCTGTAATAGGATAGGTTGAAACATACAGATCTACAAGTGGAAATGACAGAATTAAATTCTAAAAATAAGGATTGCTTTTCCTTTAAAATTCTTTTTTTTCTGGGCTTTTTTCTCTTCATGAGTGACTACGCAGCTACGTGATGACTCACAGTGTGCCTGATACTCAACTGTAAGTAGTTCTGGAACCTGCTAGTCATCTGCATGATGCATTTCCTGCAAAGGTGAAGGTGTCCTCTGGCAAGGACTGCATGCTGACACAAACTGGTGAAACACCAAAGAGAAAAGCAGTATGCTGTTTCTGATAACACTTGATAAAAATTCTAGGTAAAAGTGTATGTCTCTAATGGTCTATCCATCCCAACCCCGTATCCATCCATTATTAAAGTTTTTGTGAGGAGTTATGTTTCTGGCCAACATCCTGTACTCTCAGTAGTGAGTAGTTTCCTTTTGGCTTTTTACCAGAAATAACCAATATACAAACTGAATGAAAACTATTCTGTCAATTGCCCCAAACCAAAAATGGTATTTAATACCATTTCTCATACAGACTTCAGGAACTTCACATCCCATCTTTGAAATCTCAGGAAGGCAGAAGCATTTTCCACTAAGTATTTTCCCATAATTGTTCAGAAAAGGGTACATTGAAATTCCAAACACCTTTTCTTACTGGAGTCAACAATATTTCATTTGTTTTGCAAGTCTCACTGGAAATTAAAAAGAAAGATGCTGGTTGCTATGGTCAGAGGTTAGCACACTATGTGAGATGTTATATGAGAAAAACAACTTCTTTCTCCAAAATGTCATGAATCTGCTTTATAGAAGATGAGACATTATTTTAGAAGTGGCACCAATTTTCAAGATACAAGAGCAAAGAACCACTCTATCCTCTATGAGTCCCTTTTTCCCTTTTGTCCAATAAACTCATTTCAAGTTCTGAAAATGCTGTTGAGTTGTGATTCTTTCCTTGATATTTAGAGTCAGCAAGTAAGAAAATTCACTGGTGCTGTATATACTGAGAACACTTTAGCTTTAGATGAGTTTATAGTGTTTACTGAAGACAAAGACCCAAAACATCCAGTTTGATATTATATCAGAGAACCTTTGATCACTTCCAAAGATGGTTTCAAAAGGGTGGGCATAAGACTCACAGCAAGCTCCGGAGTCTTCAACAGATGGCATGCCATAGATAGACATCAAGAGGCACACTCCTGCTGTAATTTAGACCACAACTTTAGTGGCTATTAATAAAATAATTTATTTTACTGATTAGTCTACAGCTCAGACCAGTCCCAAAGCCCAATTTTTGCATAGGGAGAATAGTCTAGGCAATCTATGTCAATGGAGAAAGACAGTCTCCACCAGAGAGAAATTGAGGGTTCATACTTGGTCTCCTTTAACAGGGAATTTTTTCTACCCTTAGTACAAGGGTAGTCTAGGAAAGTGTCCTTCTTTTCCTCCCTTCTTCAGTTATCAACCAGAATATTATCAATCTCTGACCTGATCAAGATACTTACACAGAGGAGCAATGCCTCCTGCTTTACCCTACCATCACCTTATATTTGGTTGATCAGGGCATCACAGATTAATGTCTGTGCACCTGCCTATTTCCATTCTGTAGTTATTTTTGTTCTGCAAATAAATTCCTCTAAAAATTACTCAGAGGCCAGAAATGTTCTGGCTTAGGCCAATAGGAAATTGTGATAGCTCCTTGAAGCAGAGGATCTGAGATACCATCTAAGACCCCAGAGCCTTCCAAGTTAATACCTCCGACCCCAGACCCTTTCTTTCTTACCTGCAACTGGCATGATTTATGTCCCTAATAAGAGCTATGCAAAATCTATCCAAAATCTATCATTAAGATATCTATGTTCATGATGGTAGTCTTACCTCCAGAGCTTTTTGAATTTACTGAAACACAAATCTTTGAAACAATGTTAAACAGACATACCTGGGTGTTTATAAATCCTCCTTTAAACCAGATTCCTATCACCGTTTACTGTATCGCATCCTATTCTCCAGAATAGCTTTTCCTACATTTGAAACAACAGAAATACAGTTCTAGTTGATATCAGATTTCCATCTCTTGGGATTACATTGTCAGGACACAACAGATGAACCATCCCATTTCTTACTGTGCATGGCCAAAGTACCACAGACACCTGAAGGGACCTTTACTTTGAGATCATTAATGTCAGTCATTTATAGACTGGACCTGACTTATGAGAAACTATAAGAAGCATGAGCTAGCATTTTGGGGAGCATCTGGCAATGGCTTAAATAAATTTAAATAGGAAACTTCCTGCAAATAAATAGCATTGACTCTGATTTGTGTATGTTTCACTGTCAATGCTATAATATAAAATATTCCAGTGAGTCCTACAGCAGGATTTCAACCTTATCAAAACTGTTTTTCAGGTTTTCTTATGAAACAAGTGTTTTAATTCAGTGTTGTTTCCCAGAATGATTGGACTTTTAACAAATAGATATTTTTGGTGGAAAAACTGTTCTGGAAACCATGCAAACAATTCTACATGTAATCTTGTAACATGTGTTCTAAGTCCCAGTCCTCTCCCACATCAGTCAGCAATTTTTTATCACCATGGCAGAACTGGTAGAGTTGCACTTCATGCACAAAGTAAAAGCCTTTTGAAAACTGCCTATAGTGCATGAGCCCTACTTTTCTGATCTCAAGATGAAAGGCAGCCCCTCATTTCACAGGTAGTGTTCTTTCTACTGCTGGCATCCTGTCAACCACAGGAATGTGTGGCACACAAAGCAAATAAGTTACAAGCATATCTAAACACCACCTTCTGCCTCCCCTCATTGTTATGAGAATGGATTGTATTATACTCTGCTCTCCTTTGATGAGACAGAGTTTGCTCTTCATGCCAAAAAGATTGTTTGGAACAGAAAATAGAAATAAAAGCACATTTTTAATAAAAGCAAGATTCTGCATGTTGGTGTTGGAAGTTACAGTAAAACAAAAAGCTCTCGTATAACAAGTTAGTGCTAGATCCGTAGAGGTCGAGAAGAGGGGCTGAAGTGCAGGGGATTGGGGCTGGAGCCATCCTGTGAAGCAGTACTGAGAGCGCCAGGATGAACCTCTGCCGGGACAACCCAGGCCTGGCAGTTCATCTTCTGCAGAACTCTCAGCCTCTCCTAAAAAATCTATTATTTTGGGGCACTTTGCCTTGAAAGATAACTTGCATTCTGGTCTCCTTTAGAGCAAGTGTATAATGGAGATGATAGAGGCAAGACCCTAGCCCTAATTTAGCACAGATCTGTGTGAAGCTGACTCTGTATCCAACCAGATGATGTGTTTAACTTGAAGCATCCCTCTGACATGTGTTACACAACCTCCACTTGAGCCAACTTGAACACTTGGCTTAAGACAAGCACCCCACATAGAAATATTGCTTTCTTACACTCCTACTGGGTGGAAAGAGAAATGGAAATATGACCAGAACCTTTTGCATATTTACTTTTAAAGGGAGGGATGAAAAACCTCCATTGTCCAAGCACTGTGTGTATAACACTACCAGGCAGTAATATCCTCTTTCCAGGAAAGCTTGATACATTATCAAGACTTTTCCTTTAAATCCCATTGAGAGATACTTTATTTAGCAGATGTTAGCTGGTGGTTAAGAACATTAGCAAAAGAGCAGATGTGAAGATGAAAAAAGCTTGCAACACTTGAGTACATGAGCAAAGCTTGTCAGCTACCGTAACAGTTTTTTTATAAGCTACACAGTGTTAAAAGGTATTATGATATGAAGAAGAGAATGAAAGCCTGTTTCTAGAATCAGCTCTCTATCAGGAGATACAATTCAAGAATATACTCTAGTATCTTCTGATCAGTACTTCAGCTAACATAAAGCTGACTAATTCTGTCCTGATTTGCACCCACTAAGACTCTGGCCTGCTGGGATTTCAGACTCCTATCTGAAAAACAAATCAACCCGACAGTAGTACTGTGTATAGAAACTTCTTGTAGCATATAAGTGACACATGTCAGAGCTTTCCTTAGCAGTCAGGTACATAATGCAAATATTGTTAAGATGCATGGTGGCAACAGAACAGAATTTTTCATGTGAGGAAAATTCTTCTTTTACATATTAAATCCAAGTAGAAACAAGGAAGATGCATTTGTATTGCAACGGCTTAAGCTTACAATAGTAAGGTATATTTGGAGAGAAGTTCTTTCCTAATGCAGTTCTGAAGGACCAAACATATACGGAAATGCCCAGCAATAATCCTTCTCAACTAAATCATTTATCTGCTCTAATTCATAGCACCCATCAGATGATGTTATCACCCATCTCTGTGTCATTAATATGAGACCTTGTTGCCTCTTGCCAGGAAGGTTAAAGAGAGTGGGAGAGGTAAAAGTGTAAGGAAGAAGAGTGTACCTCTTTCCTGCAAACACTGAAAACTACTTTTGGAGGTACTTTTTCATAGCTTGTCTCCAAGTTCTAGTTGATTGTGGAGTGGTACCTACCGCCAAATTCTTTTCTGCACTAAGCAGCTGCTAATATGTGACAAAATGAATTCAACAGCTGAGTTCACATGCTTCTGGGAGAAGACAAAATATTCTGCTAGTGCACCCTCCCTCATGTATGCTACTAATGACAACAGGAGAGTTCCCTGTCAGTTCTAAAACTTGGTTTCAATGATGAGGTCCATATCATGGCCCTCATACTTGGTCCTTCCTTATTCAAAAAATGAGAGAAAATTATCTTTTTGGCATAGAAGGTTACCTTCAGGCTGGAAGAAGGGCTTGGATACAAGGGAAGCCAATAAAATATCTTGTCCAGCCAATTAGCTTTCTCTTCAAGGTGAAAAAAAAACTGACAGGCATCAGGTTAAGCAAGTTACTATTGTTAAATGGGTTAATGGTTTGCTTTTCACTGCTTGTCTAAGCAGATGAAGGAAGTGATTTCATACAGAAAAGTCCGAACTTGTGAGACTGCCAGCTTCGTTTCACAGACTTGGTTATTTCAAGTGAGTTTTAAGAAATGCTTAAGAAAACTTTTTCAACCAGGATACCAACCTTCTGATATGTTTCTGAAAAACATGTTTAAGAATAGATTTTCAAAATAAAACACATTGGAATTTTGAGTGCACATGCCAGTTATTATGTGCACAGATGCCTGATTTGCTTAAGCATATAGCAAATGCCAAAGTATTTCTTTACAGAGCATTTTTTGTATCCTCTGTTTTTAATTGACTCATGTTTGCTCATGCATTTCAGTTATTTGAATGCACAGTTCAAACCGTGGGATTGAATGGTCTTGAGCAAAGAACTAGTTTACCTGTCCTATAGAAATTCTCAAGAGTTAAAGAAAAAATCACATTCTTTCTCAGGACAAACCCAAGATTTTCCAAATTTTTTGTTCATTAAATAATACCCACCTGTCCTAACCTAAATATCCTTAGGGCACTTAGCTGAAATACCACAGACCAACACTTTATCCAGCCTGGTTCAGCAAAGGAACTGGAGCACCAATATCTCAGATAGGTATTTCAGAGGGGAGGCAATGACCATAACGTCTCTCTGATTTCTCCTCTCTGTATATACAATTGATTCTTCATTATTGGAGGGAATAAAAAAAAATGTTATTAGCAAGTCACAGAGTCAGAGTTGCTTGCTCACTCCCTCACTCATCCTGTAGATACTTAATCAAGTTACAAAAGCCCCAGCAACAGATGCTAGCCCTCATTAGGGTGTGAAACACTAAAGCTCAAGCCCCTGTTCCCGTCTGGAAAGCAGAACAGTCACAGAAGGGGGTTAATGAAAGAGCCCACCCATCACAGCCTCCTGGGAACATTCAGTAGGAGTGAGAGTCAAATCCTTGCTCTAAATCCACCACAACAAAAACCTTGATTGCTGTTTGCTATATCTTAGTGAACATCTTAATAACTGTGTATTAGATCTTCCCAGGCATGTGTCTCTGAACAGAAAACTATATGTGTGTCTATACAGAAAATTACATTCATTTTGACAAGATATTTTGTCAGAAAATTTCTAGCCATCTTTAGCTCAATTGACAAAAATCCAGGTATTTATTGTGTCTTCTTTCTACTCCCACTTTCCTGGCCTTAACAATTCCTCTCTGACACCAGGGTCCCCCATTTCATGTTGTATTTCTACTGTTACTCAGTTCTACAGTCTTCATTCATTCACCTCCCTTTTACTCTGTAAACAGCAGAGGACAATGTTTTCTCCATTATTAACTGATTTTGTTTCAGGACATTTCTAATGCTGTTTTTTTCTAAAACAATGCTACTAAATTAAAAATAAAACATGAAAATAAATGTTCACCGTTTTATTCACAAGTCTTGGAAAATTAATCACTTTCAGATTTCAAGTGTGACAGGACTCTTAGTCTCTTGTACCCAAACTTTCTTAAAAGTTCAAACCCTCCTAATGATACTGACCTGTTTCTAGGAATTTACTCAAGGATTTTCAATAGATTTGAGATTTTATCCATGCTAAATCCTATCATGTGGTCCTGAGATTGTTTTCACTACCAGATTATGGCATGAGAGGAATCAGATGTTTTAGGGCCCAAGCTCTCAACATAACCCTAATTCCTCAAGGAAGACCTCCAAGAAAATCTCCCCTCCCATCTCCTCGACTGTAGATTTTACTTTGTAAAGTGTTATACTTGCCATGGGACATTTCTGGAAACAGTTGATTTTCAGTTTAGCCCATTGCTGGATTTGCTTAAGGCTCAGTTCTTAAAGATATATACATACCTTTAAAGAAAATATAATTTAAGAATCTAATAACATGGAAACAGGGAATGAAGAGAGTAGGGTTCACATTACTGCCTTTTTTCACATTAAGTAGATGTGCCAGTCCCCTGATTCCTCAGGAAGTCTTATATAAATCTTTCAGTCATTTATACATTATTCCCTTAGACACTGCCCAAAATTAGTAGTACAAGGAATTGGTTGGAAAAAAGCACACTGTGTCCTGCCCATTTTACTTTATCCCCTGGGTGTCCTTAGGCTCCTCCTGCGAAGGCACACAGCTGACAAAAACCATTGTTCTGCCCTCTGCAAATCGATTGCTGTCCTCTTGAATAGCAAGCTTCCATTTTTCTCATATCTACTTAACAGAAAGACCTTTCAGTATAACAACATCCCCTTAAACCACCCAAAAAATAAACTGTGAGCAAAATCCAACTTTTGTTGACACCAAGGTGAAAAAAAGTTATTTGCTTTAAAATATATTTTTCTCACATCCCCCTAACATTGTGACTAACCATTTACAAGGCAACACCTCTGAGAAGTTCAAAAACAATTCGTTGCATAGGTAAAGAATAGCAGGATAAATTCTAATCCCCACACACGCGCGCGCGCACACACACACTCACTCACTCACACACAAACTTACATCACATTTAAAGGTAATATACAAAAAACATTGGGACATTGGAAGATCTAGCAGGCTCCAGAAGCTCACTTGGCTTGCCACTTGAAAACTGAGTCTCTAAACCCAAGTAGCTACTTTTAGTGGGTCAGACATGGACCAAAAATATTTATTATGTCTATCCTAGGCACAATTTTTGTTGTTCTAGATCATCTTTTCCTGTTTTCTATCTTAACAATCCAACTTTTGTCTTTGCAGATATGCATGCAGTTTCATGAAAAGCCAATAGAAATTGTAGTTTGTGTATTTCAGAACAGGTTCTGAGCCTTCAATTCTGCTTTGGAGAGGTTTTGGGTGGGGAGACATTTTTATGGTGATGCAATTGTTTGAGATTCTTGTGTGTTCCTGCTATGAAAACTTTATGAGTGTCTAATTTTAGACTCCTGAAAACAATAATTAAAAAAAAGATTTTAAAGTACCACTTTTATCTGAGTGTGTAGGAAATATGAAGCACCAGAAACACACACAATAATTCAAAATCCTGTTAGGCTTTTGCATGTGTAAGGATGGAACAATCCATTCCAGATATCTGATAGCTTATCATAATTGTTTGGACACATAGTGCAGAACTGGTGCCTGGAAAATTGTATAAGGTCTACAGAGTTTGGACTTAGGCATGTGATCTACCCAGCATTCATGTCACAGAAAAAAATCCTACAGGGTTTAACAGCATTTAGGTCATGTCCCTGCTCACTCTATGAGAGCATGGAGGTTTTAATTAGTCTTTCTGAGACTCTTATGTTAGATTCTGTTTTCTCAGTAAGGTTCATGACTTTGATCACATCATATTTGAGCTCCCCAATGGTAAAATCTTAACCAACATTTTTTAAATAGAATGCAGGTAAAGTTTTTGCCAGTCAGATATGCCATATCATTCTATGTAGTTTTGCTTTTGCTTTGGTTAAGGAGTTGTACTGGATGTAATCTGATTTCAATAAACATTCCCTTATGGGGCAGACATATTACACAGTGCCAGTTAGTTGGGGTTAACCAAGGTAGAAAGGGAAGAATTTTCCAGCTGTGTTTAAGATAAACAGAATACCTCAATTTTTATTTTTATTTATTTTATTTTATTTTTATTTTTATTATTTTGATTTTAAATAAAGGGTACTTTAAAGTTTAAGTTAGAATAATGTAACTAACAGTTGGTATGAGAGTTTTAAAAGTTCTAAAAGATCTGGGGTTTTGGGGGTGTGTTTTTTGCCAAGAACATAACAAGGACAAAGAGGGAGGAGAGACATCTCACAGTTCAAAGACAAGAACAGATAATCATATTTTGATATGTAAAGTAATAAATATAATTACCAGCTTGCCATTAGCAATGTTAACTTTTCAGAGATAGAAATAATATTCAGAATTTCATCAGGCTGTAAATAATAATCTATAAGAGTTTTCTTTCTGTTTTGCAGAGCCAATGAAAAATCTTTAGAGCAAAAAATACCAACACAAACTGTGTAAATAACCTTGTATACATCTCAAAGTCATTATGAAATCTTAATGTCAAGAACTAAGAGCACAGGCACTCATCCAACAATTCTGTGTTCATGGACAAGTCTTTATCATCATGCAAAAATCCTTGTTGAACTCAAATTTTAATCATTTGCAGAGCTGAACACAGGATTTTTCTTCCATGAACAGCACACTTCCTTCTACCTACTGTATTCAGGATACCATCTAGTCTACCATGATACCAGCATCACAGAAGATGTGAAAAATTATTTAAAAGAATGAGACTTGGACCTTAGGTGAAATTTTAGAAGTGTATCATCCGTTTGGTAAAGGAATCTAACACATGGGAAATAATTTCCTCTTCAAAATTTCTGGAATAATCAATAAATTTACATCTGTTGCATTTCATACTACACCCATGATCCTCAAACTTGTTCAGTTGCATGTTTTGTCTGCTTGTTTTAATGTAAAGCTGGGACTTTGGTCTGACCCTCTCATTCTTGTTGCCCTTAAGCTATTTCTAGCCCCCAAAATTATTCCTGAGATTGGTATTTGACATAATTCTGCATATGTGAAGAGATACATTTTTGTGGCATAAATTTGGTAAATGACAATTTGACTGCTTTTAATTATTCGAGAGTGAAAATATGGTGCTAAGATATGTTTTAAATGCTTTGTGATGTACTCAAATTACTTAGAAATTGCTCGATTTTTTAAATTGTAAAGCCTTAGCTCTCAATAAGAATGAATTAATTTCCAGCCACTGCAGATATTTAGATTTTAAATAATTAAGTGTTTGTATATCTTATAGCATATAGAATGATTATTGATATATACAGTCAAACACCATAGTTTGATTTGTTCTGTATTTTTGGAGTGTGGCAAATGGAAAAATTAGATGCAATACTGTGACTAGGTATTTAAACACATAAAAAAGGATTCATGGGTCATGTATCTACATATGTTGTAGATTGTTCCTCCTATACATAGATATGGATACAATTAAGTCATATAAATCACTACATATGTACATTGGCTCCATGGCTTTAAAATTAACATTTCATTCTTACATTCTCAGTAACTTTAGTAGTGTTACAGAGGGACTCTTAAATTTATTTTTCATTAACTGGTAAACATTCATAGATAGGTTGTTTGCTATCAAACCTTTTCTGTAAAGGTTTGTTTAAATAAAGATGGAAAAAAGAACATTGCTTTGTTTTATTATATACCTCCTGAAGGTAACTTTATTCTCAAGAGAGTAAGGTCAGAACATGTTAATTTCCATGAATTCAAATGCAGACAGCCATTATCCTGAAGTGTAAATATGATGGAGTAACATGAACTTCATTGCAAAAACACTTCCTGGAGCATCTGTTTAATCCACAGCCAAGTGATAAACAGCTCTCTCAGGAAGACCTGTCCCTTTGCCCAGTGGTGTCCATTAGCCACTCAGTTTTCACACCTTCCAAAACTCCTCCTTGTTTGTTCTTTAGTAGAGACTCAAGTATATGTTCATGGATAATGGAAAACCTTTACAATGAGAAAACCATCAAATGCTTAGTTCAAGGGGTATTCTGAAAGATAAATTTCATTAGAACAATCAAAAAGGAGTTTGCTTGACCTCAAAATAATTAATTTAGCTTTCTTTCAAGTAAAATAGACTGGACCTTAAAAAACATGCAAATCTACAACTCTGTAGAATAAGTATATGAAAATCAGTGCTTTAGTATTAACAGCCAATTATTTTTCTGCTGACTTGCAGTGATGATAGTAGAACATGCAGAACTGTTCCCAATGTTAGGCAGTTTCACTCCTGCAAAGGTTATTGCAAACATTTTCCTTGGTTTCATTCTTTGTGGATTTACACCCTTCCCTCTAAAATTTTTGTTTTTGCGATGTTCAGTTTGACAAGAATGTTAAACTGACCTTGATTTGATCTAAAGACCACTAAAAGATTATTCATGACCAGAGTTGACCTCAAAACTCAAGATCAAGGCATAACTGCTGAGTCTCACTGTTTTTCCATTGAAAACACAAATGTTTAATGCTCTCAGCACTAAAATTTCCATTGACTATAATCTTCTCTTAGAATGTTTTCCCATAACTAAGTTATGATCTCTAAAGACTCACGTAGAAAACTGAATTGTAGGATGTGTCTTTTTATCATTCTAAAAAGATCAGTTTTTACAGATAGATAGTGGACTTAAACATGTGAAATGAAGGACACTGATAATAATTCAGCAGAGCACTTAAGCAAATGCTTAAAATTAAGCTTAATTATCAGTCTGTAAGTCTGAGACTTGAAGGTTTGTGACTTTCTATGTTTATGATTAAGCAAGTATTTAAGCAATCTCCCAGGGAGGGGACTAAATGCCCTTACAGTGCCAAACCTATTGCCACTTTCCAAGAAGAGCAGACTTACATTGGAATGAGGTGTGGTGTCATTGATGCTTACCCCAGATGACATTTGGTATAAGAACAGGGATATTAATTTGTTTAACCCAGTAACGTGCCTCCTACACCGAAAGAGACGTCCAGCTACCTAAATGTAGGTGACAAATGACCTTTTAGTGCCTGAGGATGTCCTGCTTAATCTCCAACAACTATTTCAAAAAGATACAAGTCTCCCATAAGTTCATATGTCATCCTGTGCCAAATAACATAAGGCCTCAAAAAAATGTCACTAGATGCCTGTGTTCAGGCACCTGCATTTCTCCCTGTTTGCCAGAGTGCTGTGGCTCGTGATGAACTGCTAGCAGTTATTTTGTTACATGTCCTCTGGACATAAGTGTCTGATCAGTCTCGTTCAGAAGAGCAGCATGGAGTTTCCTGGGGTTTTTTTTTGTTGGAAATTATTATTCTAAATCATTCTTGAAAGTGGTGGGTCAAGTAGTCAACTCCACTGCAGTGGAAAATGAAAAACGTACTCCTCAAGATTGACTGACAGGGTAAGCAAGATTTATACTTGTACTCCTATACATCAACCTTTGCTACTTACTAAATTTCTAAAGCAGCTGTTTTCAGGGGAAGAAGAGACAAATGGAAGGATCACTGATCTCATCTGCTCTGGCAGTTCCTGTGTTTTTATGTCCCCTTGCTGAACAGATGTAATGAAGCTTAAATTGTAATAATAAGATTACCCACAAATAACAAACCTATCCTATAATAGTTCCTCTTTAAGCTCCTTTTTATGCAAAAAGGGAATGAAATTTCTATTGCCCAAATTAGTGTAAAACTCATCTATCCTTTACTACATCACCTCCCACTCAGGTCAAATGACCTATTTTATGCAATTGATGACCTTCTTTCCTCTAAATAGCTGACCGCAGTTTCCAAAATAGAATGTAAATCATGCAGAACTAGACTGTGTCCCTTCCAGAGAGCTTTAGGTGACTTGGTATACCAAGGACAAAGGAATAATGTTGGGCAAAATAAGTATGAAAACTCAATCAGGGGTCAGGAGAAGTCAAAAAGCCTATCAAGAACAGCCCTGGAATCAGTTTGAAGGACAGTAAACAAAGGATATTAGCTGTAAATAGATTTTTGCTGCTTCTAACTGGCAAAACCTGCTGTTATTAGGAAAACAAAGTATCCCATCTGTTCTCCCAAAAAAGAAAGCGTTAATGAAGAATGTCCTCTCTGTATCATCTTTAGAAACTGACATCTCAGACTGAGACCTAGGTGTCAAATGGTGGTACTGGTCAAGACAAACAGGCTCAGTCCCCAAGCAAACATTCAGAAGACCTGGCACCAACCTTTGTGGATGTGAAAAAAGCTGTGGTAGTTTAGGGGGAAATGTAAGGCAATGTCCACTGCCTCCAAACTCATAGTCTACATGAAGCTGCAAAGAAATGAATTTGTTTACTTTTCATAACTCATGTTTTCTTTAGCCTCTTCTTTCTGTCATAGCCAAAGGCTTAATTCATCAAGAATGTGCTGATAGGCCAGACCAAGTAATAAAACATACAAACACACAGATTCTTCCCACCCAATGAACAAGAGGAAATGTAATTAACACACACTAGAGAAGCCGGAGTTGCTGTCATGAGGATGGTGCTTGCTCCCACTGTGAACAAGGCAAAATCCACAGACAGTATGATCTCAGGTCTGCAGCTTCACAAAGCCTCATGGAGGGTGCTAGATGAATTGTTAAATAACAAACTTGTTCACAGGGACCTGGTAATGAACTTACCCCACAGGAAATTAAAAACAATTAATTTAAGGTATGGTCCACTTGCTCACAGCTTTAACCCACAATTTGTAAGCTCATCTTTTAGTAGCGATAAAATAAAAAGATTTCATCATGCCAGGTGCAGCTATTTTCTGTGTGCAGATCATCTTTTGTAATCCTGTCATTCTGATGCCTTTTACTTTCAGAGAAATCTTGCCTGAAAAAGTACACCTGGAATTACCTTATATGTGCACAGCCCTAAGTAAATTACAATATTTCATAGTTGACATTTGAGGAAATCCTGATACTTATTCTCACAATTCCCTGAGTATCTATTGATGGCAAAATTATTTTTCACACTAATTCTTCTCTTTTGGTGTCCTGGGCAGACTTTCTCACCAGACTTTCTCAACAGTTCAACTTACAGTCATACTGATGGTATGAGAATAGTCTTGGTAACTTAAGTCCTCGAGTCAGTTTCAAGTGAAGGAGCTGGTGTGCTGGACCATTTTCTGACTGCACCATTTTAGATCACAGACTGCCTTTTTTTCTGTAATATTTTAGGATCAGAGGATACAAAGGTTGCTTAGAGCCATTCTTATAACCTTTTCCAACAGGCTTTGCCTCTTGGTGTCACATCACAAAAATTCAGACTATGGAGTGGGAGCTGTGATTTTCACTGAGCTGTCACTATTTTCCTATGTTCAGTAACCGCAGGATGAGTTCAGGACCAGAAATATCAACTCTACTTGCTTTTACTTTACTTACCTTTACCTCCAAAAGTAAAAAGCCATGGCCATAAAATATGATATTCTGTGAGATTCTTTTACTGATCCCACTTCATGATGGCTATGTTATTTACTTTACACCTTCTGCTCACATCTTAGATCCCTCCTGTCAATTCTGTGGCTTTTATATAGTTCTGACTGTTGCTGCAGAAATGTAAAAAAACCCAACCTAACAATTCTAGCTGGGCAAATGGTTAGCTTAGAGGATTTTTTACTTATTTTTATTTGAAGAAGAGGTGAGAAAAGTACAGAGAAATAAAAAAAAAACTATTTGAGGGTGATTTATGGTATAAAGCATAGAAATGTGTAAGACCAAAGTACAGTTTCTACTTTTAAAATTAATGTTTCTGAAATTAGAAACAAATCTTTCTCTTAATTATTCTGTCATTAGTGTGGAAATTACAATCCGTGTAAATGGGCTATCAGCCAAACAAGGGGAGAAAACTGTCCCACTAGGGCACATAAGAACATATTTCATTTGGGGTTGGGGTGCAAGGAGCCCACTATTGTGTCTCTGGCAAAGACCAGTGCTAAATGCTGGAAGAAAATGTACAAGAGGTAGGAGAAGCATTGGTACTTCTCCCAGTATGTCCTCCCAGCTTCAGGATAACTGTGGTGCAGGGTCTTCCTGAGTTTGTAACAGCGTTTTTCTGTAAAGTAAGCTGTAATGGGCACAGAGTAATTATATAATTTTTAGTCACTTTTTGAACTTACTTAGGCTTTTTAGCACCTTCAGCAACCTGTAGTTATGGACTGTGTAAAAACTACTTCTTTCTCTTTTGATCCCTCCTAGTTTTACCTAATCACTCTCTCTGTGAAACTCATAATTCAAAGATTGATTTCAAATGCCTCCCCTCCTTTTACCAGACTGGGAAGTTTAGGTAGCTTACTTCTATGATAACCATTCTTCCTGTTGTTATTCCTGTTGATGTCAGTTGTATCTTTTTTACTACAGATTTTAAGACAAGGAGACAGAAGCTTCACGTCCACTTACTCAGTAAGTGGACACATCAGACTTACGCCATAACATAGTCTAGTTTCCTGATTTGTTACACATCCAGATAGTTTCTAATGCTCCATTTGTCTTTTTGGCTCATGTTGGGCATTGATGTTGGGTTTTTTTCCCCCAGAAAATAACTCACAGAAAAAGTTGACTTTTTGATTCTTTTTGGAGGGGAGTGGTAATATCTAATTAAGAACCTGCATACAGTCTATGCTATGCAAGACGTACATGGTTTACATTTATTGAATTTTATCTGCCTTTTTAGCTGGCAGTTCTACGTCTTTCAGCTGGGAAAATCTGTCTGGTTACTCCCTGTTCTTTGCTTCCCATCTTTTAAACAGCATCTTATTTCTGCTTATCTTTGAAATTCATAAGAGGACTTGGTTTTTTTTCTTAACCTGTGATAGCCTAATTTCTCTAATGGTCTTTGGTGATGTGAGAGCCTTCTGGAAACCCAGGTCCACTGTATTAACCTGATCTCATGTATATGCCTCTTTGCTTCCTCAATGAACACAAGCAGTTTTTGAAGCTTTTGAAGCAACACATTGCAAGTAACATGTTGACTCTTTTCTGGTGTGTTAATTTAGCTACATGCCTACTACGTCTACCTTTATGACAGATTTTTCCAAATTTGCAAGTATAGAAATTAGGGTTACTGGGCTATAATCTATATGAGTCCCTGTTTAAGAACAAACCATTTTCTATTTTATGTGGATGGTGATTGAACTGATAGACTATATACAACATTTCATAGCTTGGCAATGTAATATTTCAGTCCCTTTAAAGATCTTGGATGACTGTTATCTTGGCCTCGTGACTCATCACTCTTCATTTAATGAACATTTTTCTAAGCTGGTTCTGCTGCTGCTTCTGCTCGAGATGACTCCTCTGACTCATCCCCCAGAAATAACAGTTCCAGGATGGGAGCTTCCTCATGTTCCTCATAGTCAGCAGGAATGTAATGAATTAATTTAGCTCTGCTCTTATGGTCTTACCTTTTCTGAGTAAACCTTTCGCATCTTGACCATCTATTAACCCTGCAGACTGTCAAGCTTCTAGTTTCTGGTATGTTTACTTTCTAATTAATCCCTTTTGATTAATACTTTTATGCCTTTAACAAGTTGATTCTAAGAATCTGGTTTGACCTATATTATAATTGTTTTGCATTTAATTCATCAAAGTTTATATTTTCTATTTTCCTTTTAGCTTTAATACAAGATTGATTTTTTTGAAGAATAAATATTTCACAGCCACCTTTTCTCTGCTGTTTACCAATTTGTTTTCTTTTTTGTTGTTCTTTTAAAGTCCTTTTTGATATGCATTACACATTCAGTTTGAGCTCCTGATAGAATGTCTTCAAAAGATACTTCCTTGCTTCTGTAAACATTTGGCTGCCTTCCCTGTTTGCTTACATTTTTAAAAAAATCTGTGGTTCCTCATCCCGATACTGTTTCCATTTTTTAAATTAAAAACTACTCTAGTGGATTTCTGTGGGTAACAAAGTTGAAGGAAATTTACTTTCACAGAGAAGCTACTGGCAAAATATCTCATTTCAACTGTATTCGTGTATCCTTAACATTATTAATTATCATCACATAAATTACTTGTAAGAGTGACACCTGACAAAAGTCTCTTGCAGAAAACATGTCATTTGGCTGAAAAATCTGTCTAGATGCCACTTGCAAAACATCTTCTAGCAAGAAACTATCTCTGTGAGCAAGGTATTACATTTTATGCAAATACCAACCCAAAGAGTTTCACAGGGTAGCTTCATAACAAATATATTGCAATAACCTAATCTTGAGGTGACAAGGTTTCAAAGACCAGTGGCAACCTCTGTACTGAAGAAGAAAAGTCAGCTTGCCAGTCATCAGCACTGATAATACCTGGCTGAGCTCCTAGTGTGAATTGTCATTAGACAGCACCTGGGTACTTCTCCAGGTTGTGAACAATTTTAGCTATGAAAGGCTTTGGTCTGTCAGTAGAGGGGCTGAAGCTACTTTTGTTATCAATTTCTTCCAACTTGTCTTCCTCCTCTCATCTTATCTGAGCTGAATCACAGTCAGGTTCTCATGTATCACATACCCCTGAGCCAGATGATACTTTCTGTGGTGAAATTTTGGGTTGAATGTCTTATCAACATATCAGTGTTGTCAGCCTTTGAGTACACATATGTTGCACATCTGACTAAATTGCTTTTTGGATTAAACTGGGTAATAAATTCAATAAAATAAAGGGAGAAACTAGCTGAGTTTCATTGCCCATAGTTTTTGTGCCTGTTGCTTTTTGCACACTGCCTACATAGGTCAGTTTACTAAGACCTTCAGGGCCTAGCACCTGTGTCAAATTCAATAAATCAAAGTCAAAAATAGGAAAACTGCTTGAGCAACACAGTAGATGATTAGTTCATTCTGGAAACTTCTATGTTTTGGGAGTAGGAGGTATGGATCTTTGTTGGAGTACAAATTTTGAATGGTAATAATGAACACAGCCATAGAATAGGATGGAAATAGGATAGTGTAAATTTTGCCCATGTAACTTCCTAAATTATTTCTTATTAAATATTTGTATCACTTTCTTGTCCTCTTATACAACTCCCCCATGAAACTGTCAACCTAAGCCACATAGGCCTTTTCACCTTTACCATACATGTGCCCATCATAAAATACTCTCTTTCTACCCTGGATACAGGTGTACTTCCTTCTGTTTCTAGCTGGACTTGACCAACCTGTTTCTCATTCAGAACTGTCCCCCAACACATTTCTTGAAGAGTCCTTCTAGTGACCCCATCCATGGCAGTTTTTGGGACTAGTACGTATTCACAATCTCTTCGAGCCTCCTGTTGTCTCTGATGTACCTGAAGTCATGTCATCCATTGACTTCAGGGTTTCCATTTTCCTCTGGTTTTCTCTCTAACCTTTTGATGTGCTGTCTGTGTCTCAATCAGACACATCTTACCTTTTGTGTTATTCCTGCTGGTGGCAGTCCTAAATTTGCAGTCCTTGGTCCACCTTCTGTTTATTTTCTCTAAATTACTATCCAGTGAGATAGATCTGAATTATAAAAGATCCTTGTAGAGGTCTATAGACTCAGAGCAAGTGAGAAAATCTATGAAGCTGAAATGTCAGGATTCACTTTTAAAATTAATCCTGATTGTACAACCCAGTAGAACATTATACACCTACATCAAGTTTCTGAGCTTGTGCACAGTTGCTGGATAAATACTGAGAATATGCAGCTCTCTGTGTCCTTTTCTCTTGCCTTCAGGTTTCCTCCTCTTCCTTACATAGAAACTACTCTGGGTAACAAAAAGCATTTCTGGTTCAGCTTGTCCACTGAGGACCCTCTTCATGTGTTTTCAATATAACACATAACAGATTACCCTGTTCCCAAAAAGGATAAAAGGTTTTATAAAGTACAATATAATTATATTTATAGAAACAACTAAAATAATTCACATTATACTTTTTTTTTGTCCTAAAATGAGGTAAAATATTATAGGAAAAGAAATATTTGTTCCTCTGAATCCTTCATAACCCCTGCGGGACAGTCAGAAATTTATTTGCAAATGGAAAACACATGCATTGTCAAGTAATACCAGACAAGTTTGCTTACACAGACTTTGGAGCATTTCAAATGTTCATGTTTATAGCAAACATAGTGCTCTTCCAGTAGGGAATCTATCCTGGCATACAGACGTCATTCACTTTTAAAGCCCACAAGATCTGAAATATGACAGCTCTAAAACTTCAGGCTTTTTTAAAAGCAGGCTTGGTAAAAGACCCCGTCTTTGAAGCTGATGATGCCTATGCAGCTGGAAGACCACAGCCAACCTTACCAGAGGAGGTCTGGAAGGCAAAGTGGGACAAGGACCATTCCCCAAGTGGCATTTTGTATGACCTCATCCTGCTTCCAAGGTCTGACAGGGTTTAATAGTATGGAAGTGGCCAGACTCTGCCCGGTGGCCTCAAAGTCACTTAGTTTGCTGTAGTCAGAGCTCCTGCACTGATGCTCAGGGTGCTGCACGTGCCGGAGGTTTCCTCAGCCCATGAGATGGGGCCAGGGGTTGCCAGGGCTAGCAGGTCCCACCTGTCCAGCAAGGGCAGCTGTGGGGCATGGGGATAGGTCAGACTGAGCCAGTTGCCCACAGCTGGACAGGGCTGTGGGCAACTGAAGGCTGGCCCTGCTGCAGCATTGCTGGGGCAGGGTCTTGATAGTGCCAAGATTGAGGGAAGCCTGAGGAGCTGAAAAGGGGTCCTGGGCTGTGGGCATGTTGGGGGAGGCCCCAAAAGGGTGGGCAGGGACAGCCAGGGCTGTGGGTGCCTTCATGATCGTGATACTGAGGCTTTGTTCCCCTTCTTTTAACAATTTGATTCTCTTACATACTGCTCTGTAAAATAATGAGGCTTTTTAGTATAGATGAGTGGTTACTTAAAAAGATCACTACATGACATTAAGTACCAAAAATACAGCTAGGACAAATGCCCTCAGGTTACAGCACTCTGCTCTTTCCCCCTTCTCCAGCCTGGAAGCAGGCATCTGTCATCCTGCTGATCCCACCTCCTCCCACAGACACCACAGGGCTATGGGGACAACAGGGTACAGTACTAATGCAGAGCAGACTTTTGTTTTTTTCTGAACAGTTACCAAACAGGACAAATATAATCAGAGTGAACCGTACAGACAGTCTTAAAACCTAAAAAACTGCTCTGCCTATAGGGAAGTATTGTATTAGGTGTATGCTCTATTTTTTTTTCCCACTACATGGAATATTTGTAATTTGAACCTGAGGACACTCTGTACCTGTTTTCATAGCCCTGAGTGCCTCACAGGGAAGCATTTCATAAGCGTGAGCTCTATTCTTTTGAACTCCAAACATCTGCCTTAAACATCTGCTTTTAATCAAAGTGAAACCAATGCCCTCCTTCAGTGGACAATGTGGTACAGATAAAAAAGGCCGATGGTGTATTGACTGTAAAGCCCTCAGCTTTCTTATTCCCACTTCAGATCCTTTGCCAAAGAACCTTTGTTGTCATTTCAGTTTTTCAGCAACAACCCGAACTTAATGATCAAAATTTCAAGGAAAGGTTATATCCAAGTATATTCTTTAAGACTATTCTTCATCTTATTCTTCTTTTTCTACAAGCAATGTGCACATGATTCTTTGCAAGAAAAAACTAAATTTTGTTCATGCCAGATTAAAATATGTTTTATTATCTCTGAAGGGATTGGAGACTATTATTTAGTGCAGTATGTACTGGGGGGAGTTGACCACATAATTCCTGTTAACAATGAGAAATGAGTAAGCAATTCAAAGTACACCAGTTTAAAAACACTCTGAATGTCCCAAATATACATATATATGGTGCTTCCAAAGGCCACATTAGCTGAGGATATAAATAATTTCATACACATAAGTGACAGCTTTTAAAATGTTTATTTCTGCTACAAGAAGCACTTCTTGCAGTAAAACTAGGTTTCTTCCAACTCTGTTTAGCATAAATTGCTTATGCTGTTTGCATCACACAATAAACTGTTTGAAAACATCAGATTTAAATCAATGAAAATGAGAGCATGGTCTGAATAATTGCAGAGCCATTTTTACATCATTGTCCATTGAAGATGATAAACTTCAGTTTTTATCTGCCAGCAAAGAAATCATAAGCAGTCTAACTACAAAAACACATTCCCTCCAACCTTTGCATTGGTATATGAAATGCCAGTTGTTCTCTGCAATTGTCTGTTTTAATAACATGGTTTCTGATTGTCAGATATATTTACAGTTTCTTGGAAAAAAAAAATCCTCAGTGAAGAATTATTATATCAGAAAAGGTAGGAATTTACTAACAAATTTTTTTCATGGGTCAGACATTTTAACATTCCTAAAAACTCTGGCCTACCTGAAATAATATACTTAGTTCTGTGCAAGAACCTAGTCAAGCACACTTTAATATTTAGATAAATTTGAGCTTTCCTGTAGTTAGAATGGGTGGGAGACCAGACAACCAGTCTCTGCCTCTGCTAGTAAACTAAACTGCTTCAAGGCATGGGTCTGATCGCTATCTCGTGGTCAATAGATTGCTGTCACCTGCATGGCCCATAGTCCACTTTGGCCAGCTAGCACCCTCCCAAGCAATGCCTGGACACAACTGAGGGTTTAGCACAGTCCAGTGACCATTCTCAACAGACAGTGTGAACACAGCTGTTCTGTAGAGTATAAAATCTGAGGCTGTACATGAGCCAGGCCAGCTGGCCTCAGTGCCAGAGAGGGGTCCTTAGGCTTTTTTATTTACTACTGGAAATATAGCCCTAGAGTCTATTCTGGGCTCTGCTTCTGACCTGCTGTCTAACCCCTCTGAGCTTCAGATTCTCCTGCTCTGCATAAGGGTCAGGTTAGTGACAAATGCTTCCCACTGTCAGATACAAAAGCCACTGAGTTCTAGGCAGAATTAGATCCACTTTATTTTATAAAACAGTCTGTCAAACTAATAAGTTATGTCAGCAATATGACCTTGAAGAAAGTTATAAAAATATTATTTTTATAGTATAGGAAACCTGGACAATGATGAAATTATATTGAAGACAGACTGGATAGTTTCCTGGGACATGTGTACCTAAGTGAGCCTAGTTTTTTAAAACCTTAATAATTACTATCAGATACTCCTAGTTCATAGTAGACCAAAATAAATTTAAGGTAAAGCAGGACATGATTGTTAAGTATCAGTGTTTCTCACTGTCGCCAGTTGAAGACATTGCCTGTCCGGCTGCAACACTGGTACATCTTTTAACTTTCAACTTGCAATAGGTTATTCAGTATGACTATGCACTGAGATGTGCTTCATACCCCCTTTCCTGCCACACAGAAGGAGGTGTGGGATCAGAATTCATTGTAAATCAACACGTATGACAACTTCCAAACCTTCTCCGGAAATTTTTAGGGAGAGCGCTAGTTGGTTCAGGCAAAAAGTAGGCCAAGGACCATTCAACAGCTCCATATAGACAATTGACTTTTAGCTCCTGTTCGAGTGCTCTGGCACTTTTATTTTACTGGTATGGATAGGTCCATTACGTGGAATGAATCACAGAAATGTTATATTTGTTTCTTAGCTTCAAAAGCCATACTGATGTATCACAAAGATAATTCTCCGCTCTTGTAATAATAGTGTTTCTGACAAGCCTCATAGACATAACTAATTTGCTGCATTATCAATAATTTCAAGATCTTTATCATGTTTGGTGTCTCTGCAACAGAGAAATTGTGTTAGTGAAAGTTTCTGATGTTTTGCTTTTCTGAATTCAAATGGACTTTCTTCAGCTCAGTCCACAGTTTTAGAGTTGTAGTTAGCTGGCTTGTAGTTGGTAAATAGAAAAAGAAAAAACAGAAACAAAAATGTATTCTGCTATATTGAAATGTTATCATCTCCTAATGATTAGCTGGAAATATAATTATTTCTGTTTCCTATAAGGTGGGAAAGACTACTGATAGATAATCAGTTTTATGCACTGAGTTTTGCCCACAAGACTTGATTCTTTTTAATTTGATGCTGAGCTGGTGTCAGAAGATAGATGAGATCAGTGGAAAAACTCCAGTTAACATTAATAGACTTTAGTCTGTAAGGTCAAACACTGGCCTCACTGTTCCCTTTTACCATTGTTGCCAATTGAACCAAGAGTTCACACTTAAGCCCTGCTTGCTCCCATGGGGTTACTGATGTCCTGCTAGAATCTGGTGGAAGTGGCTTTCTCTCAACTGTGGCTTCCAGGGATATGATAGATTCAATTCTAGATTAATAAACTAGGCAGTTTTGGTAGTTTTATGGAAGGTGTATGTTTCTTCAACTACTCCAGCGTTATTTTTAGATACTTGCCCTTCTGTTTTTTACATTAATCTTTTATCTGGTTGGTTGACTGTTACCTTATTTTGACTCTTCTATCCTCTCCATTGCTGAGTCGTGAAGGCCGGCTTGAAAGGTAGTGCCAGTCCGACTGTGGCTCAGGATGTGATCAGCTATTACTTGCAAATGAGTCAGCAGTGTTGACTATGGAACACTGGGTGAAAACACATTGTTTTCTTTTTTCCCTTTCTCTTGTTGCTACACACAGAAAGAAAAAGGAGAGCTGATTCAGTCACTGTGGTTTGAAATTTGACAATGACAAGAGATAATGCAGATTGCCTTTTATGTTGTGCTCTGTCCTAGAGCGTGATTGCCATTATGGAAAAGTCCTATAAAAGGCTAATGAAACTCAGTAGCTATAGATCATTATTTTAGACTCTGTTTTCAGAATTACTTCTGCAGAAATACATTTCAATTCTGTAGACCTTTATTGCTTTATCCTCTTAAAATTCTGTCCCTATTACATTTCCAGGTTCTAATCTTTTGAAGATTAGATTGAATTGAATTGAAATGTTCTACAGACTTTTTCTTATATCTATCATACAGATCAGTTCACTAGAAAGAAATCAGTCCAAAATACGAAGAACCTGCAATTTCAGGTGACAATGGAAACTGATAAATGAAGTTTATATTTTCCAGTTCATTTTGTAAGTATCCACTCTGAATTCATTCAGTATCTTTATTGCCTCTATTACTGCAACAACTTGATGCTTCACTATATATATATATATATTTAAAGTTATGCTAAGAAGAAAGTGAGCCATAGGAAAAAGGAGAATTAAAGTGAGTTTCCTGGATGCTGTTCATACTTGTTTGAGCTTCTAGAGTTCCTTCGTCATTTCTTTAACTGAAAAAAAAAAAAAAAAAGCAAGGAGCACAGAGATGTGAAACACCACCTTCCCTCCTTATCCCCTACTCCTATATTCCTGTCCAGAGTGCAAGCTTTGGGGAAGGGGAAGTCTCACACAGAGGTAATTATTTTGTCTTAAGTTAGTTCCCAAAGGGCATATCATTTTGAAACAACAATAGCTCAAAGGATAATTAGTGGACCTGAATCTGATCTCACTTATTTATGTGTACACCCAGAACAATTCCCTTAAAGTCCACAGAGTTTCAGTGAATTCAGTAATTATCTAAATTATTAGATAATCTAGCTTTTACTGGGGAAGATTTCTAAAAACTCAAGGCAATCTATTTTAAAAGAGAGCAGAAAGACATTATTTCCCCTCAGTTCATGAAACCTGAATGAGATGTCCTCTTTTTCTCCCTGCTGCACAATATTGAAACTTGGTGACACAAGTAAAGTAGTTTTGTAATTCAGAGACAATATGTGATATTAATATTTTATGCAGAAGACAGTCCAGATACAATTTCCCATTAGAGGATTGCACATGAAGGCAAATGTATCCTTCTTTTCCAGTTATAATTTTTATTAGGCTTTGAAGAAAATCCAAGTACAAACGTGTTAAACAATAACAATTCTAGCATAGCAGAATAAATACTTTCTTGACAACGACCTTGCAGTTACATGCTTGTTGTTTATGTCTTCAGCATCTTGTGTTGCATCACACTGTCGTCCTATCACAATCAGCCAATTTGCAATAGGCTTTGCTGTCATGTGTCTAATAGCAACAAACACTGAAGTGAGCAACAGAACCATGGCCACACAGTGATCACCTCCTCTTTTTCCATCATTGCATTTCTAATCCCACTTCAGAGGGCATAAAATGATCCCAAGGAAGTGCTCAATGTCTTACCATCTTTCGAACTATCCTATAGCGTTTTGATTGTTAACTTTTTTAGGGGTTAACAAACTGTATTTTGGGGACTGAAGACACTTTCCACTTCCATAGAAAGGATTTTGGGTTTTGATATCCTTCTTTCCTCTGATTTTTCTTGTTGTTTGTGCTGAACCTAGATTATTTTCTTTCTATCCTTTTAAAATTAGGAGTGGATAAAAATAACACGCAAAGTTGCAAGGGACAAGGTCAAGGAAGCTCTTTCTCTTTAGATTAAATATTTCACTTCATTTGGATAAAGGCTGTGCAATGTGCTTTTTTATTGATGAGCTGTCAGTGATCAGGCAAAACAGATGTACTCGTGCTATTTGTGTGTTTGAAAGAAAGCAAGCAGAGCTGTTGCACTGGATTCATTCAGAGAAGCAAAATCTTGACAGAAGACTTGTAAATGATGTCATCATGCTGAAGATTCCTGTTGTGGGCAAGCACTTTTCATATTCCCTCCTCATACAGGAAGAAAAAAACACCTTCCTCTTGGTTATTATTGCAATAAAGTCTACCTGAAAAACTGGGAGGCATTTCCCAGGGCATTTTCAGAAATTTTGTTACTCTTGTTGAAATAGTCTGTAGTAAGAATGACAGACGAGAATAGACTTGATTTAAAATATTTTGAGCTGAAACTGGAAATTCAAAGCTCTTAACTTTAGAGCCCTACTTCATATCTAGTTTTCATGCCTGCCTATCCCAAGGTAGTGGAGGGGGAATAGAGCAAACAAAATAATTGAATGAAACAGTTTTATTTGCATCCCTAATGTTTTCACAGAGAACAGATAATGTTTTGTTTCATTTAACCCAAGCAGGTGAAGGTTGTACTAGGAACATGGCAGTTAAGGGATAGGTTACAGATGTTACTTTTGGCCTTAGGTAATATTTTACACAGAGTTGGAGAATTTAAGTCAAGTAACTTAAATGAGAAATTAACCTTTTTTATTCCTACTTTTAATTTATTATTCTCCACATTCGATGTGTAAGGATGTCTTCCTCTGAGTGGCATTTATCTGTGCGCAGAGGCCAGCAAAATTTGGTAAAGCGCTCAGCTCTTATTGTAATGCTTTATAATGCAAGCACCATCAATTTTGAATGGAGTGAACCAGATATGATACAGAGAGGGAATGTGAAGTTGCAGGGCTGCCATCCTGATGTGTGATCAGGAACAAGGCATGCAATAAGAACAGCTACAGTCCCTTTTGTTCTCCATGTAAACACATATCAGTCAGTCCTAGCAACTATATGAAGCGTGAAATTTAGTTTTTCCGCCATTCCACAGTCACAGTTAATGTGAAAGCCTTATTTACCCAAATGACAAAATATTGTTGCTGGTCTCTCACTACATAGTTTGGCGGGTTTTTTTATTTATTTTATTTTCTAATGGAGAAAGAACTCAAAGAAATTTCAAGAGAGTGAGACGGAAACATCTTTTTTCAAACACATATATGTATAAACGTGCTTCGTATGTTCACACCATGTGAACAAACAAGCATCTCTACCACTCTTTGCAGAAAACAAAAACTGTCCAGTTACAGTTAAAGGGAGTAAATCTCATTAATTCTAAGTAATTAAAACACTTTTTTTTCCCAGAATTCATTCCTCTTCCAGTGATATGGTTTGTCATTAACTTATGCAGAAAAATTGGTTCTTAAATGGTTGTTAAAAGGTCTCATTAACATTGTTTTTAAAATCGAAAACCACTGCTCTTTTCTAAACCACGCGCCCCATGGATCTTTGGGGGAAAATGTCCACATTTTTAACCTGTAGTGGTTCAGAATTATGGCAACTACAGTTTTCCTTCAGAAGTACTGGTTTCTGAGTCAATGCTTTTGGGAATATATTGTTTCAAAGTAGTTCATGGGATATAATTTTCAAAGGGATGTATGAAAACCATACACTTCCGATTAACATTAATGGGGAGTTGTGTGGCTAAGCACAGCTTTGAACATTCTGGTTAGGAGTTTATATCTTAGTGAGCTGCATATGGTTTCCCCACGCTAAGCAGATGGTGTTTTTATAGATTGCAGACGAGCCCTGCTGTGGATCAGCAGACACCATGTTGAATGTTTCTCTCTACTATGTATTTCATAGGTAACTCCGTTAGGAGAGAGAGACCTTTTCTCTATTAACTCTCATATTTCATAGGTTTAGCTTATTAATTATACAGTACAGCTATCTGTTATAATACAAGAAACTTCCTCATGCAAAATCAAAACAGTTCCTTGCTCACAGTAACTCTATCATGCACTGCCAAGTAGCCTAAATTGCTATTGTGTGGCATTCTTATCAGACTTGCAAACCACTGTGGAAAGTGCTCAGTTAGCTTTAGTCACTAATTGCATTCTCAGTGAAAGATTTTACTGTTTGTTTGTGCCCCAGGTGATAAATGATGATACAGCATTACATAATTACAGCACGCATCACTTGAAACTGGGCATGGAATAATGGGAAACCATGCGAAGCCGAGTGGAAAGATGATAATGTCAATGTGATAAGATAGTACAAAAAATTATTGCTTGAATAAGTGTATACAATGAATTGACATTCACATTTGCTAGACATGAGCTGGAAGCTGTTATGAGTAAGCCCTTAACTACCTCAACCATGTCACGTAACATGGTATATTAGACTTAATAGTATTAATTATCTATTCTTGCCTGCTAGATATCTAAACAAATAATCTTTTTGAAATATGACTTAATCAATATTTCTTTTTCTTTTTGAGGATCACTAAAATGCAATATGTGCACTGCAGAAAGGCAACTCATCTCCTGGTTAGGCGACCATTTACATGATTAGGATAACAATCACCACTAGAAGGATTCCATGGGACTTTAAAAAAAAAAAATCAACAGATCTTCTTTCTCCTGCAGGTGTTCAAAGAATCCAACTTATTTTATTCCAGATATTAGTCTTGCCAACTAATTGTTTTTATAACAATAGCTTATGCAGAGCGTGGGAAACTGGGCTTTTACATTTTCACTGCCTGTGTCCTGATTCAGAACACAGCAGAGATCCAAGATATGTAATAACACTCTGGTATTATAATGAATAAACTACAAGCTCAGTAATACATGATAATGCATAACATAGAACTGAATTTAATACCTGATATTTTTACCGCTGCATGCAAGGGGACAACAGTGGTACAGCTTTGCAAGAAGAAAAAGTTTAAAGAATACAGTTTTCTGCTCTGACCATCTTTTGCTTACTGGTCCACAGGGATAAAGTTGGTTGTCATTTAAAGTGCTTACAAACTCTCCAAAAGTGATAGAGCTGCACGCAGTTTACCTCCAACACCAGAACTTTGCTGGAATGACAGAAAAAAATGGACAGAATAGCTTCACCAGTCTGGTGTTCCTTTATGTTGGAAATCAATTAGAGTCTTTGTATTAGAATCAGTGACCTCTGGATCAATCTCCAAAGATGACATTTCTACAAATCATCCCAAGCAAACTAAATCATGACTCTGGATCAGAACATCACTGAGGTCAGGATTTAAAATTTGGCTTTGTAGTGGAATCGTAGCTCGTATCTAATCATATATCCCATCTTAAAAATGTGACTTTCATTGGTAAAACATTTGTATTAGTCACATCTGGAAAAACAAAATTTTCACCCACCAAGTAGTAGTGGTCTTATGATTTTATGCGTTATATTAGATTCAGAAAGTGTCATTGTTTTAATAACCTTTTGTTCTCCTAAAATTGCAATCTTTCATTTTATGCATCAATGAAAAGTATCACAGCCAAAATACGCTTTTCAGAATGTTCTTTTTTATAGGTCAGAAAATGTTATTGGAAATTTTATCAAAACATAAATTTTTATCACATATTTTACCCAGAAATATTGCTGAGAATTATCTTGAGCACATAAGTAATATAAGCACCATTTTTTTTCACTGGCATTTTTTGTTATGCAGCTTCTCTACAAATCAGATCTCTTGAAAGACCACTGTGAAATGGAACACTCAGTATTCAAAAAGCAGAAAGAATGTAACACTGCAAAATAAAATGTTTAATTTGCTAGACAAAATTTTCATCTACATTTTTAATTCTTAGATCTTGCCTAATCTACAAGAAAAAAAATCAACCAATGGGAAGTTTGCCTTTTTAAATTTTTGCAAACTGAGAGGTTAAAATATCTTATTGCCTCAAACTGATAATTCTACTCATAGCCCAAAGAAGAATAAACTCTAATACACAAAGAAAAAAATAATCAGAAAATCTTCAGCTTGTTTCCGTATTCATTCAATTTATTGTAGGTGTCACTAGTAGGCAAAGATAAGTGAGCTGGTACAATATCTTTCCTAGCCATTAATACAATATTCATGTTCGTGACACCCTTTTAAAATAGCACTATGTTAATATATAGTTATGAAGGTAGTTAATGATATGATCAACATAACTTTTTTTTTTCTTCAGGCCACAAAAGCCTCAGAAATTAGGCAATATGATCCTAATATAACAAGATACTCAGTTACAGTCTTATTTTGTCATTTGTTCAGTTTAGTTTACATTAATAAATCTCTTAAAATAAGGAGGTGCATATTTTTGAAACTTATTCATAGTAAAATGGACCTTGCATCTCCTTCATGTTCATTCATATAAGCTAACTTTCCAAACTAATTTTTGGCTTTGGCATCTGATAATGAACATATTGCTTTGTGGTAGACAGTATTTCTGATAAACAATGAAGAAATGGACAAGAAGATGCTACTATCAAATTCTGAATATGAAATAGCAGCTAGAGGTCTAGAGTCTGGAGAGGTTTAGCCAGTTATGTTGATTAAAGCACCTCTAACAAAACCAGTGTCACTGATGTACACAGATCTTTGCTCCTTTGGGAACATCTGTCTTTCAGAAGAAAAGCATAGCAGGTTAAAACTCCTAATTAATTCTCTTCCTTATATTCACATGGTAAGCTCTCCTACAACTCTGGTGGAACTTTCCTAATTATTTCCCACAGTTACCCTATTGTTCCTTATTCAGACAAACATCTTTCTTTTATTGTTTGTTAACGGGGCATTTCCTGCAGGCACATTATAAAAGATCAGACAAAATTATGTATCCTGCATAGAATACTCATTGGATGTGTTAGACTGAGCATGAATAAAGTTCAGTGCAAACAAAGATTTAAAAACTGAAATAGCTAAGATGCCATTGGGAAACACTTGGCCATCAGTGGAAAAATTTGAAATGCCAAAAGTGTATCTATTCATCTTGCAACACACAGACAACATGCAGTTGGAGCAGTATGGAATATTTTCTTTCTAATCCTTAAAATTAAATCAGACAGTTCAATGGTTGAATGGTTTGTTCTCTGACTGGGCAACAGAAATTTAGATTATTCACTGTGGGAAGGGACTTCTTTCCTCAATTCACCCTGACAGCTCAGTGATGCAAAAACATATTTCCAATGGGGGACCAAACAGTTTACAGGTAAATTATACAAAACAGATGAAGTATACTCTACTGTCAGTCCCTTACTTTGTATTTATTGCTCTGTGTGGATGAAAGCTGAACCAAAACAATTGTTTGGAATTATAGTAAATCTGCTTCTCAGTATGACAATATGCAATAGTTGTTTTTATGACTTCCATATGATTTGGAGGTGAATACCAGCTTTAGTTATTGCATTTATACATTAATACACAAGGAGTAACTTCTAACAGTGGAAGAATTTGACTGATCATTTAAGTCCCAAAATCCAGCTGCTCAGTACACTGGGCAGTACACTTTGTAGTCATACCCAAAAAGTAAATTATAGAGCGACTCTATAAATACCACATCTATAAAAATCGTTTCAACAGCTGGTGCCATCTTAGGGTTTTACCTGGAAATGTTGTAGCACGGTGGCTTAAAAACCACTTAGGGCAGAAGACATTTCATTACTGGTTTTATAAAACGTTTCAATAAAAATATTGTGGCTTTCTGTTTAAACATCTCATGCAGAGCAGTGAAACCAAAGATAACAATGTTGAGTTCCTGGTGAGAGACAGGAAGCGAAAAATCAACACTAAATAGAATTGGGAGAAAACTGGTTTTATTGTCCAGACAGACACAAAATGTAAACAAATAGTTTAAATTGTGGAGTGCATATCAGATAGTAGAACATGTTTTTATTTGATACTATTCTGTACTGATTAACACAATGATCTTTTAACATACTCTTTTTCCAGTATTTCTTTTCACAACCATTAACACCTCAGGACTAAGAAGTCCCTTTTTCAAATGTTTTGTTTTGTCAAAGGTGATAGATCTGATGCAGTCCCACAAATATTTTACCTCCTGATCTTTAGAACAGTAATGTTATTGTTTACGCAAACCTTAAAGTTAAGCCTTGGCATTAGAGAGTAACACAGATCTATCCCATCCCAGAAAGCTGGTGCCTGGAGGTACACATTCCTTATTAACTAGTTGAAAGTTATGTGAAATTAGTCAACTTTGCCAAATAACATTCAAAAACAAAGCACCCTATTTTTTCAAATGCCCATGCCATAGTGTTTAAAAAAGAATAACTCAGGGGTTCTTGATGACTCAGCAGTGAGAAGAAAAGCTGGCACAGAAAAACTTGTCCTCTTTCCTAACAAATTCTTTATTTCCAGTTTCTGTAGGACACACAGTTTCAGTGGATTTCAGTGGAAGTTTAATCAGTGAGCAGTTCTGACAGGGTGTTTCTTGACACAAAATGCCAGTTAACTGGGACTGAAGTGTTAGTATTAGGGATGCTCATCACTAGATTTAGATATGTGGTCTAATCTAACCCACTTGTCCTTACATCTTCCTACCCTGTGCTCAGATGAGTTAGGTTTTGGAGCCTGTCTCCTTCCGATGCAGTTTATTTTCATACAGTGAAACAGCTTTATCAGAAGGGAGTGAAAAAGTTACACTGTGGTATAACCAAGTGCTTATCATCTTGCCCCAGCTGTCAGGGAGGCAGAGAATGGCTCAATCCCTCTTTGAAACTGGCAAAGTAGAAGATATGCCTTTCTATTTTGAAGTGGGTGCTTTCAAGTAGTTTGAAACGTTCAACTCTAGTTTTCATGAAAGACTGCATCATGCCTAAGGTTCTTCTTCATGCAGATATTGTACCTTCTCAATTCTTCAGCAGAAGCCGATACCTCTTTGCTTGCCCATACATATTTGTTTCTGCACTTACTGCTCTGCCATCAGACTGATAAGTAAGCAAATTCTTACTACACCGATCTCCTTCCAATCTGCTCCCAAACAATCTCATTTAACATGCTTATATATTATCAGCTTTTATTTTTATTTAATTCTGAATCTATGCAGCATCACCCCAGAACAATGAAGTTCTCCTGGATCTAGGAGTGCTGGGAACTGCTATACATTTTCATCTCACCTAGTTGTTACCTCTACAAAAGAGCCGTGCTATGAAAACAGTACCTTGTTCAGGCATCAAACTTGTAAGTTTCTGTCTGTCCCATGGGACTACTCTGCACCTGCCGTACTGTCTTAATCTATTTTAACCTAGACAATCCTGATTCAATCTCAGCTGTTACTGGGTCAACTCTCGGCTGTGCTCAAACTTCTGACATTTTCATCAGTAGTTACTCCTTATGTAACTAAGTCTTGATTCTAAAAATGAAGATAATATATAATCCTTTATATATCCAAGTTTTTGGTGCTTTTAACTAGGTTCAGGCAATGAGAGGCAGTCACTGAGCTCATCTGGGCTCTTTATTTCAAATAAGAAAGTTGAGCAGAAGGTACTGGAATGCTTTTTAGTGTCTGCTACTGCAAGAAAATGGATGCACAGCAGGTTGTTCCTGATGCTAGTGAACTCAAGAAGATGGGAACAATCTACATTAATAAGTTTTAGCATGTCCAGGAATACTTCCCTGCATTGAAATGATATCACTCATGTACATGAAATGCTAAATTCTTCTGTGACACAAATCTATCCTCTTTGTGCTAATATTTTCCCAGTACAATTTCCTTTATTTGAAGTCAGAACACAGCAGGGGCAGTCCCCAATATGAAATGTGTACAACATCACCCTGTTCTGGGAGTTAAGACAGCTTCCACTAGCAGAAATACAGGTGATTCCATGACTGTTGACCTCATTGCTGTGTAACACTTCTAGTCTTTATTAGAACACATGTAGCTATATTTACTGCAGCTATATGAACTGTAAAAGGAAAAAATTATGTTATGCAAAAATCAGAGACAGAACTACACCTGTCTTTTGTGTTGACTGAGATATGGGAAGGGAGAATAGAAAAGAATAAGTCCAAGACTTAAGACCTCCCAGCAAATCTTGCTTCCCATCTACAAGAAATTCTGAGCAAGGAGCAATGTACATTGATTCATCTACTGTCATAAAATTACAGAATCATAGAATAATTTTTATTGGAAGGAACCTGTGAAATTACCTGATCGAATTCCACAATGAAAGCAGGGGCAACTTAGATGAGGTAGCTCAGGGCTTTGTCCAGCCAATTTTTGAATATTTGCAGTGATGGAGATTCCAGAACCTCACTAGACAATGGTTCAAATAAATATTTGACCATCCTCATAGTGATTTTTTTTTCTTCTAAATGTAATTTCCCTTGTTGCAACTTGTGTCCACTGCCTCTCATCCTTTCACTGTGCACCTCTGAGAAGAGTTTGATTCCAACATGTCTCACACTCTCCCAGTTGAAGATAGCAAGAAGATCTACCCTGAGCCTTTTCTTCCTAACTTTGAACAAACCCAGCTCTCTCAGCACCATCATGTATGTCATGTGATCCAGCCCCCAAATTATCCTCTGCATATGCTCCAGTATTTCAGTGCTGCTTTTTTTTTTTTTTTTTTTTTTTACTGAGAAGCTCTAAACAGAATCACATAAAGAATGGCTGAGGTTGTAAGCCACCTCTGGAGATGGTGTAGTCAAACTCCCTGCTCACCTAGAACAGGTTTCTCAGGCCATGTCCAGTCAGGGTTCGAATAAGTCCAAGGATGGAGATACCACAACCTTTCTTGGCAACCTCTTCTGCATAGTAAAAAATCTTTTTCTTATGTTTAAAGGGAATTTCTTGTATTTTAATCTGTGCCAACTGCCTCTTTACCTTCCACTGGGCACTACTGAGAAGAAATGTCTCTCTATCTTCTTTACCATCATATATCAGGTACTCATACACATTGATCAGATCCATTGGAGTCTTCTCTTCTCCCATCTAAACAATCCCATCTCTCTCAATGTCTCTTCATATATGAGGTGCTCCACCCAGTCCCTTAAACATCTTTAAAACCCTTCTCTTTTTGGAGATTGGACTTTTTCCAATATGCCCATGTCACTTTTGCACTGGGGAGCCCAGAATTGGACCCAGAACTTCAGATGTGTTTTGCCAGTGCTTAGTAGAGGGACAGGATCACTTTACTTGCTGGTGATGCCCTTCCTAATGCAGCCCAAGATGCTGTTGGCTGCCTCTGCCACAAGGGCGCATTGCTGGCTCATGGTCAACTTGTTGTCCACGAGGACCCTCAAGGCCTTTTCTGCAAAGCTTCTTTCTAGTCTGTCTGTCCCCAGACTGTGCTGCTATATGAGGTTATTCCTCTCCAGCTGAAGGACTTTGCATTTCCTGTTGTTGAATTGCATGAGATTCCTGTCAGCCTATTCATTTCTTCAACCTGTTTGAGGTTCCTCTGAATTGCAGACCTGCCCTCCTGTGCATTTACCATTTCCCCCAATTTGATATAATCCATGAATGTTCTGAGGGTACATATTGAGCAATCTGCAAATACTATAAGCAACCACTCCCTTTCTTGGAAGTCTGTAGTTTGATATTGTCTATAGCTACCAAGGGCCAGAGGCAACACAGGTGGGTCACAACTTAACATTAAGTGGGTCATAAAGAAGTATAGGTAGGTAACTCTTAATCACTTTTGTCACTTCCCTGTTTAATTTTAATGTTCCTCAAGAGATTGACATTAGAGATTTTGCCCCTGCACATGTCAATAATGTTCAGTGCTGACAGGTAGAGATTGCAGACTCAGCACCCAAGTTTGATCAGTATCTACAAACTACGTGCTATTCTGCCATGTCTCATGTAGGACTTGATCCAACACTGTCTTCTGGAGAAGGATCCCTACAGATAACATTGCCACTATCACTTTACATGAGCATATCAGAAGAAACGATGATGTTACCTGTCCTGTCTATATAATAACCCCATGGTCATGTCAGTCACCTCTGAGAAGAGGGTCTGGGGTTCTGCACCCACATTACCCAGAAGAGCTCAAGTCCATCTCAGACTGAGTGCCATGTTGAATCTCACCTATTATGCAGAAACAAGCATTCAAGAGTCATTGAGCTGGTTGGAAGAAATTAAAAAAAAAAAAAAAAAAAAGTGATTTCCTGTTTGCCAAAGAAAATGAGATTGTGAAAGTCATTATGGAGACAACTGAAGTTTCTAAACCAGGAAGGCTCTACTGACTGAAATAACGCACAGGACAGGTACAGCATGAAGTCTGACTGTAGGTTAAAGAAAGGTGACTACTTCATGCTGCTACTTCAGACTGTAGAGAATGTGTGTTGAATTCCTTAGCACAGGATTCTCTATAGAAGGAGACAGCGGACATTAAAAGAACAAGCACACAAAAAACATTGTTCTTTGTGCTGCTCAGATTTAATTGTGATGGAGGAATGTGGTTTTCTAAGTCTGAAGGAAGAGCCATGAAAGAAGAATCCCTGGTTTCGTAAGGCAAGGAAAAAAACCAACTAAAAGAATCAGCTCAGAGTTTTGTCTGTATTGAACTTGGTGACTTTCTTAGTGCTTTCTAATACCGTTGCAACCAGAATCTCTGAACAGTATTTACAGTATCACAGTTAGCATAACAAGGAGGAAGAACCAAATACTGAAAAGTATTTTTGGCAGACACATGGGGAAAAAAAAGACTAAAGAAACAGTGATCATAGACAGTGAAATGTAACTCTACATATATGACTTGCATATGCATCATTGGTTGATTTTTATATCCTCAGCTCATACCTAAAACCCAGAAAAGGAAAAAGTCTTAATAGATCTTAGGGGTTTTAAGTCTGGAGCACCTGCAGTACTTACATGAAGGCAATGAGTAAGCTCAGAAATCCATTAAAGTTGTTAAAGAAATTATTTAATCACCATTTGCAGGTCAGTTGGTCATCTGTGGAGGAAAAGGAAAAGGAAAAGGAAAAAGAAAAGGAAAAGGAAACGGAAACGGAAACGGGAAAGGGGAAGGAAAAGGAAAAGGAAAAGGAAAAGGAAAAGGAAAAGGAAAAGGAAAAGGAAAAGGAAAAGGAAAAGGAAAAGGAAAAGGAAAAGGAAAAGGAAAAGGAAAAGGAAAAGGAAAAGGAAAAGGAAAAGGAAAAGGAAAAGGAAAAGGAAAAGGAAAAGGAAAAGGAAGAGAAAAAGAAAAAGAAAAAGAAAAAGAAAGAAAAAGAAAAAGAAAAAGAAAAAGAAAAAGAAAAAGAAAAAGAAAAAGAAAAAGAAAAAGAAAAAGAAAAAGAAAAAGAAAAAGAAAAAGAAAAAGAAAAAGAAAAAGAAAAAGAAAAAGAAAAAGAAAAAGAAAAAGAAAAAGAAAAAGAAAAAAGAAAGAGAGAAAAAAAGCAGTGCATGGCAAAAAGCAAGGAAAGGAAAAATAACAGAATTGAAGTGTCACTCTCCCATGCTACAGCACCAGGCAATTCTTTTTACTCTCAGAAAAAGATGCGTTCAAAGGTCATCTGGTATTAAACCTGAACATTAATGATCTTACTGCTTATTCCGAGGAGTCTGATGACTGGGCAAGAGGCCAGGGCATCTTAGCCAGTAAAATATTTCAATTAGCTGCAAACTCTTTGCCAAGTTACTCAGACACATAATATGTCTCCCTCTAATTTCTTCTTGATCTCATTCGGTCAAATACCTTTTGGAATGCAACAAATAGGACTAGACAGAGACACTGTTGAACATCTTTGTCAACTACATGGACAGTGGATTGAGTGCATCCTCAGCAAGTTTGGTGACGACACCAAGCTGTGTGGTGTGGGTGACACGTTGGAGGGAAGGGAGATGCCATCCAGAGGGACCTGGACAGGCTGGAGAGGTGGGCCTGTGCAAACCTCATGAAGTTCAACAAGGCCAAGTGCAGGGTCCTGCACATGGGCCAGGGCAATCCCAAGCACAAATACAGGCTGGGAAATGAGCGGACTAAGAGCAGCCCTGGGGAGAAGGACTTGGCAGTATTGGTGGATGAAACACTTACTATGAGCCAGCAATGTGTGCTCACAGCCCAGAAAACCAACTGTATCCTGAACTGCATTAAGAGAAGTGTGGCCAGCAGGTCAAGGGAGGTGATTCTCCCCTTTTACTCTGCTCTCATGAGACCCCACCTGGAGTCCTGTGTCCAGCTCTGGGGCCCCCAACATAAGAAGGACATAGACCTGCTCGAGTCGGTCCAGAAGAGGGCCACGAAGATGTTCGGGGGGCTGGAGCACCTCCTTTATGAGGACAGGCTGAGAGAGTTGGGGTTGTTCAGCCTGGAGAAGGGAAGGATCCAGGAAGACCTTATAGTGGCCTTCCAGTACTTAAATGGGGCCTACAGGAAAGATGGGGAGGGACTTTTTATCAGGGATTGTAGTGATAGGATGAGGGGTAATGGTTTTAAACTGAAAGAGGGTAGATTTAGATTAGATGTAAGGAAGAAATTCTTTCCTGTGAGGGTGGTGAGACACTGGAACAGGCTTTCCAGAGAAGTTGTGGCTGCCCCCTCCCTTGAAGTGTTCAAGGCCAGGTTGGACGGGGCTTTGAGCAACCTGGTCTAGTGGAAGGTGTCCCTGCCCATGGTAGGGGGTTGGAACTAGATGATCTTTAAGGTCCCTTCCAACCCAAACCAAAATTCTATGATTCTATGAACTGGAGGCAAGCAATGATGGTAGACAATTTTTGTTTTCTAAGGAGGAAAGAGGAGTTTTCCTCTACACAGAAGTATAGACTTCCACAAGGTACTGATCATAAATACAGTATTTAAATTTAGACAACTTTTAATAGGTTCTAGATTTTATTTCACTGTAAGCCAAAGCCCCTCAAATCTTTGAATCTGTTTGATGCTTTTAACTGTAACTGTTACCCTGCAGCTTCATTGTTCAAATCCTGGGTCTGTTTGATTACTAAAAAGCCCAGTTCCTACCATGTCACCCCAAGCCATCCTGAACTTGATTCTTTTATACTGTATATCACAATGTAGCTACAAAGCTACAGTCTCCTTTATACTCATCTTCTCTCTCTCTTAGTTCTGGCACAGCTATCTGTCTGATAAAAAAAAAAAAAAAAAAAAAAAAATTCTTCCAGCTTTAATGAAGTAATGTCCTGTATATAGAACTTCTCGGTTATCGAAGGGTTTTGCTTTATGCTGTGGACCTTTACAGAAGAGACTGCTAGTGTACAGAGAGAAACTCAACATTGTTGATCAGAACAAGTTTTTTAACATTTAACTACACATGAGGTCTCTCAGGATCTTGGTATTTTGCTTTCTACCCTGTCAAGAGACCCATATTGGACACTTCCATCTCTGTAACTAACAGGGCTTGATTAATTTTAAACATTTCTATTGCACCAGGTATCTATAGCTTTTTGTAGTAACTGAAATGTAAATGATGATCTTGACCCAAAGGATGTATGCTCAATATCATGAAATCTACCTTCTGATCCTGATATCCCTGGAGAGGATGGTGACAGCAAAACCCCTTGACAGCACTTCATTCACTGTCAAGGAAGCTAAAGACTAAGCAGCGATACAAGATTGGACAAGAGGATCTCAAGACGTCATTGGATTCATGCTTTCACTTAAAGGTGGAATGACACAGAGAGACCATCCACATTCATTGTTTGTTTTCTGATCTATCTTTCAGAAAACACAAATGATATTTTTATCTGTCTTGTTTCAGTGCTCAGTGCTCTGCATAGTTACAAAGGCCTGTTGACTATTTAATCCAACTCTTGCTCACTAAAAATTAAACTGATTATTTCTTCTATTTTTCTTAGGAATACAAAACCAACTGATGATCAGTCTTGTTATAACAACATTTGAATCCTCTCGAATTTATTTATGTTTTAAAATATGGAGAAAAATATTTTTGTTTGGATGATAGAAATGCAACATAACGTGATTCTTTAATGGTTTATAATGTTTTAAGACATACTAATTTTTCAAATGTGAAAGTCATTTTAGAAAATGTTAATGAAACTACTTCATCACTTTCTAAGCAGAATATTTAATCTAGAAAGTGATGATACAAAATGTTTCAGAATTTTCCCATTGTCAAAATTCTTTGTTGAGTTATAATAAAATTTTCATATCACATTGGTCTCCACAAAACTATATTCATACATGTACTGTTCATCCTCCTCCTGGATATCTTCCTAGTTTGCCTCGCATAACTGATGATTATCTTTAAGTACTTCCTTAGATCAGCTTTATACATATCTTGTAATAATTTATTATAGGCCATATATTTCAAATTTCCTCGTAGGATATCAAAGGGAGTGTCAAAAGCCTTACTAAAGTCAAGGTGTCTCATGTCTCTAACTTCTTCATCTGATCAGTAACTCCCTTTCAAAGAAGGAAATTAAACTAACCTAACATGATATGCTCTTGAAAATTTAAGTCTGCTGTCGGCCCTCCTCTTTACACATTTACAAACTGATTGTTTAATTACATGTTTCAGTATCTTGCTAGTTACTATCATTAGGCTGACTGTCATGCAATTCTCAGGTCTTTATTCTCCCTTTTAACCTAAAAGACCTAAACTTGCTTTCTTCTCTTGAGAGTTACCTGCACTGAAATTCAGTCCTCATTCACAGACCTTGCTGAAGGATTTCAGATCATTTAAACTGAGTCTTGGCAATCTGATTTGTAGCATGGAAAGCTATACTGGATAGTCATAGTCCTTCTGTGTGTTGAGAAAGTGACTTGTCTGGCTTTTAGGTAGATGGTACAAAAGACATGTATTTGATGTAGTTTTGCTTATTTATTTGAAGGGTACCTTGGACCAATTATATTCGCTCTTTCTAAAACTGAAGGCAAAGTATCATGGAGGACATCTGTAGATCAGCCTTAATTTCAGCACCGGCCTCTTTGTATGCATGAGCTCACTTGTGCTTTTTTTGTTCTTTTTGTTTATGGACAAAGAATTTTTTTAATGGATTTTGCTGTCCTATATAAGAACTAATATTTTGTTGTTGTTCCTCTGTGCCAAGTCTTCTCTTTTCCCCAAATGATCATTTCATCTTTTTTGTTTAGTTGTGAAGATGTGGAGCCTTCTCTTAAATTATTTTTCTCAATTTGGAGGTAACTTACAGATATTTTTGTGTGTCTGTGTCTATCTCTTATTTAAAGGAATCTCTGTTGAATGTCCTCTGCATTTGTCCTTAAATTCACCTGCCTCTTAACTAATTATTCCTTTAACTTCTCAAAATGTACTTTTTGAATAAAAATATTCTTTATCATAGACCTACTTTTGTTTATCCATTTGTTTAATTTAACAAATTTTATATGATCTTTATATCTGAGAATATTTCTCATTAGTTTCTTTTCTATAAAGGCCTTGCTATTTGATTAAAATTAACTCTAAACCAGTATTTTCTTGTCATCACTCCTTGACTACTGAGCAAAGAAGTAGGATTGTTTCCTTAGCCTCTATCTAGTGATAAAAGTCCCCTGTGGTAATAAAAGCATGTTCATTAAAAAGTTTTTTATCTATAATCGGCACAGTCATATAGACTTGCATCGTCCTAACTCTAGGTTTCTGATCCTTTTCTTTCTTACTAATTACAAGATGTACAGTACATAGCAAGAAACAAACAGCTCACCAATCCCCCGTCCTCTCTTTTCTTTCCCAATCCCTCCAATTTTTACATTTCTCTGTGTATATGTGGCCAGTGGCAGGTCTGTCTTGGAGCCAGCTGGCATTGGCTTTGTTGGACATAGGGGAAGCTGCTAGCAGCTTCTCACAGAAGCACATGCATGTGCATGTGAAATGCACACACACACATATATACACGTTCATATGTTCATACATGTTTCTTTCCAAATACACGCCTGAGTGTATGAGGTCATCACTTATAGTGGGATTGTTCCCCTCCCTGTAGGAAAGTTTCTCCTCAAAATCACTGGAGCTACACTGAAATTGAACATGCAGTGGGAAAATAGAGCTGAGACCTTTTTGGGTCATTTGGTTTGGCCGGAGTACGCATTTCACATGGCTAATACCAACCGACTGGTTACATAAATGCAGGGAAAACATTTTGAAGTAGAGATAAATGAAAACTATGACATTGATACCAAGATCTGCATTCCATTTTCATCTGGACCCTCACTTCCATTTCCTAAAGAAATGCAAGGCTATTTAGATGTAGAGTTTGGGTTTGGTGGGGCTGGTATTTATAATAAGGTGGATGTGTGACTGGAACTGCAATTCCCTTTGAAAACTAACTTCTACTCAGAGCTCATTTGCGGTGCTGAAAAACATTATTTCCTTTCAAGAAGGTTCATCTGTAGACCAAAAATGTTATTACTATAAATAGTATTACTTGTTACTAAGCAGAGTTAAGAAAACATACACAGTAACCAGTGTTCATAAAGAAGTACATACTAGGTAAATCTGTAAGAGATGAGCAGTGTCTTGACTTGTCTCAGCTTCAGAGTGATTTTTTTCACTGTTTTAAGTGAGCTGTTGTAAGTCATGTAATGGGCTTTTGAGTTTATTTAGTTCCGAAGTATAGAGAGAGAAGAAAAAGGCAGACTGCTTTGTAATACAAAATGCACATTACTGTTTCTAACCAGCATACATTATAAGACTTTTCAAACTATTTTGCAATTGTTTTATGTCTTTCTATTCCCACGCTATGCCATCAATTAAGTTTCTGTAAGTAAATGAAATTATGTTCGTGCTGAAGTAGTAAGGACTATATCTGAAGCCAAGCCTTTTCTTGGCCTTTGAAGCTACATGTGTACAAAACTGTTCCTTCATATGCATATGGCTACAGATTTGACTGACTCTAACACCTGCACAAACATGTGGTATTATGTGTGTGGATCATCATAGTGAATGTTTGAATGCCAGATCTCCCACTGGTGTACTGCTGGTCTTGAATAGCAGGTCAAGTGTGGGTGCAAGTGTTTGCACTGCTGGGTATGGGAAGGTATATTTGTTAGTACAACTTTGCAAGTAAATAAAGCATCTGGCAGGTTGAAAATCAGGTCCATGGCGCTGAGTGACAATGGTTGCATTGGTATGGACATCTCAACTTACTGTGGATCTCTCCAACACATCATATGTAGAAAAAAACCACAAAAAAACAAACCAACCAACCACATTTTTCTTCAGAACTTCACCTGCCTTACACACCTTCATGAATTCCCAGGTTTGCTTCCAGACCAGTTTCTAAGGGTTATCTTTGTCTGCAAAACTCTCTTCAGTGTTTTGTGATTTTCTCTCCCCATTTAGCTGCTCAGAACCATTTTTAACAATGTAGAGAACGAGTGTAAAAAAGAGAAAAGTTTTTACAAAGGAAAAAACATGGGCAGATTAGAGGTGGCCACTGCCCAGAGTTTTATTTCAAAACTGTATTTAATAATAAGGATTGAGCTAGAAGTAACTTGTGATTTCAGCAGAGGCACTTTTAAACTGGAAGTGTTGTTCATAAGTGTAAGTCAGGACACACTGAAGTGCATTGTCAGACTCAGTGTTTGGAGAAGGTTAACAAAAGAAACTCAATTACTATAAGACTAAGTGAATAATAAATTGAAATACCATGATTGCCTTACAAATAAGAGAACTAAGGAAAGAGACACTATTAAAAAACTTATCCTGCTTGACAACAGTGAGTTTAGGAAGTGTAGGTCACATCCTTTTATACAGGCAGACAGTATTAATGAAAGTTTCTATGTTTAGAAAGCAATCTAAAACCAAATTTACTGAAAGGAAAATACATTAAGACACAGTTATACCATTTGTCTTAAACCTACTCAGATTTCTGAAAATGCCTAGCACATTAAGAACCTGCTTGGAAAACCTAATCTACCATAATACTGCACTGCTGCCTTATCTCACTTGCACTGACAGCTGTCCTGTCCTGACTTGGGGTCACTTTGTATGGGAAGAGGTGTCTCCTTGCCCAGTGTTGATGGAGTAGTTAAGGTCCCTTTAGGTGTGCCATATAGTCATTCAGAAAACCTCCTTTTCTAAACCTGCTTACTCCACCTTTTTTTTTTCTTTGTGTGTGTGCGCTCCACACTTTCTGTACTAATTGCCATCTTCCCTGTTGAAGGACTAATATGCCATGAAGTATGATATCAAATGCTAGGTAAGCCCAGCCTACAGCATTTCTTCACTTGTGAGGGGGGAAACAAATATCTTTCTTGGAGCAGTGGGTATAGAAGTAAACAGCTGTCTGAAGGATCAGAAGGGTCATTGTGCAGAGTGACAGGGGATATCTACATATACTGTGACTCCCAGCAAGTGTGTTTTATTTTTATTAAAGTATTTTTTATTTAAAATATTTTGTAAGCTTATAGTTTAAAGCTATTTTCTGTGTGATTTCTCACCAAATAATTCCATGAAATACAAATACATCCCAACTCTTACAACTTCTCCATGTTGTTTAAGCAAATTGCTTTAACGAAAATTCTTATCAGTGTCATAATTACATTTTTTGCAGCTTAAAATACACATAAATTAGATTGCTGTAATAATTTGCTCCAGACAGAAAACTAAAGGTCTGTAAATAATTAACTCCAAAGTAGTCTACTTAACATACTTAACATTAAGCCAGTAGGAGAGAAAATATATTATACACATTTATCAAAAGAAGTCAAGCACCTTTTTGACTGAGTAATAGTCAAACACATACGATTTGGTTACAAGTTTTCTGAACCTATATCTAAGTGAATTTTCAGCAAATGCATTTTAAACTTCTAATGCTGAAGGCAATTTATCATACATACCTGAAGAGTGTTGATTTTGTAAGGCTTGCATCTTCCTGTTCAATTAACTCTAAATCTAGTACTTATTGAACAGAAAGGGCTTTCTGCCAAACCTCATGCAATTTGGTGACATCAGCAGATGTGACAGATCCCATAACTGTACCATCTCCATCTCTCTTCTATATTTTTATATGAAACTATAATAAGCAATGGCAACATGTTTTTTGTTTGAGCCAATTTTAACACTTGAACTTTAAATAACTAAGAAAGCAGGAATTTTTGTTTGGTTTCAAACTCATGATCTCTTTACTATTCCTTTGCTTCTTAACTTGTAAAGAATAAAGCAGATGTATATTTATGAGACTACTTCTTCTTAGAACAAGTCAAGGACTAGCTTCCAAAAGTTACGATCTCCTTTGATTTCTTGTCTAGACATACTTTTAAACTGGAAAAGAGAAAAGGAATGTTTATTGGTTTTTATAGTATGTCAATGTTTTGATTAATGTTGTACTGAATTTAAAAAAAAAACCAAACCAACAGAAACCCACCTACTTGAGGCAAATAAAGTTGTGTTCTGCAATACAAGGATTTTATCTGTCACTGCAACAATCTGATATACATGTGAGGTTCACACACTGCTGACTGACTCTGATCCTGTCAGAGATCTGTCCTGGTGAGACTAATCAGAAGGGAGTGGCTGATATTTTCATCAAAGTATACACAAAAAAAGGCTGCAGCCTCAAGGTTGTTAACAATCTCCCTTGCATGGAAGAAGAAATTTACAGGAGAAAATTTGATATCCAGATTTCTCCTGAAAATTTTTTCCATATGCGGTGCCTCTCAAATAATTTCCATTGTCTTTTTTCATGTATAGAAAGGAGTTCGGTTCAAGCTGTTTTCCTGGACGTGGTGTTTTGCTTCAACCGGTACTTGAAAAACCAAACAAGAAAAATGCAGTGAGGCATGATGAGAAAATCTCCAAAGATTTAGAACATGGGTTCCAAAAGTATGGTCCAGATGTAAATTGTCACAGACATATAGACCTTAATGGAATTATGCTGATACATGCCAGCTGAAGGTCTAACCCAGAATATTCATAGGAATACTTGAATGTGTGAAACTGGGTGTCCAATCGAGTATAAATTAACTTTCTTGGACAAACCAGATCACATTCATTTGGAAAGGAGCCCCCACTAGTTGGCACTGATTTTAAAAGCATTTTTTAAGCACCTTTTATAGGGCCTGATTCAAACCCAATGAAGTCAGTGGAACAGCTCCCCTTAACGGGTTTGGAATCAGGCGCATCATGAAAACTGTTTCACCATATGTTTCAATGACATTTAAGCTCATTCATCCTGCTTGAAGAATTCTTTATTCGGTTACTCACAGCTTGAGATTCTTAGTTCCTTGGACATTTTTGGTTAATTCTGTTCTTGTCTGGAAGAAGCTGGAATGGGAAGAATTCAGTGAAGTTTTTAGGCTAGGAAAAATAGTAAGCATTCTGGGGTTGGCTTGTGTTATGAAGGAATGACCTTTTTTTTTAATGCTAGTTTAATTATGATTGCCCTATATTTTGATACAAAATATAATATTATGGATGCACAAGAGATAGAGAAAAATGTGAAAATATTTTTTTCCAAATTTATTTAATTTTGAAAGGAGGAACAAAATAGAACCCAGACCCTACATTTTACAAGATCATGCAAGGACACGTAAGATCATTTTTGATCTTCATGGTAGCTGTATTGATGAGCCACATTTATTATGGGATGATTACACTTCAAAATTATAATAATGAACCACTAGAAATATGCTTGTCATTATTCTTAGTACACTTACGGTAATAGTGACAGCCATTTGGGGGACTATTCCAAGATCAGTATGATCCTGTTGGGAAGCAGACATCTTTGTATATAAACTTTTTAAGCATCATCCCATCTTAAACAGCTTAAAATCTCCTGTGAACTGATGAACCTCTAAAAAGAAAAACTGGTTATTACTAGAAAGAGCAAATATAAATGGAAAATAAGAAAAACATGTGTGTACAAAATTCATGTCTGGAATTCGTTTTTCTGTGTTGCAAGGCACTAGTTAGTCTAAAACAAAAAATAAAGACAAGCTGCAAAGAATCCTAATAGTGTGGTTTCTTTTGAACTGCAAATTGACACAGACATTTTATGGGAGAAAAAAAAAGTGAGGCAAGCCATCTACCAGTGTGAAACCGTGAACGTATGGTGCAAGTGATATATGAATCCCCTTACACTAGTGATAACTTCCATATTCGGTAGAGGTGGATTTAAAATGCAGTTGATTCATGTTAGTTTTTGCTGTCAGACTATTGCAATTTCAAAGGCGTGTCCATGGAGTTATGGACAAGGAATACCTTACTGTGAAATGGGGAATGGGGTCTGTGGTAATAAAAATATTTACACCCACGCAAACAAACACTTGTTTAAAAAAACCAGACAAGCTCCCCTGTATCGCAAAATCCAGTTGAATAATAACCGAAAAAGACAAAAAACTGTGGTTAAGGAAAGTTTTGCACCCATTGGCTAGTCTCTTAGAGTATAAGGGGTTTATTTTCCTTTATTTAAAAACAAATTCTAAAGACAATTTTTAAAACAAATAATATTTGTACTATGTTATCACCTTATATGCTGTGGAAAACAGCATAAACTTCTGGATAACGATACTTTCTTCAATTTATTTTGTCTGTCAAGGAACCTTCATGGTTCTTCACAAAAATATTTAAACATCTAACCATATTCCCATTGAAGGGAGTATTTGCATCAAAACACAAATTATATTAATTTATGTAAATATATGATGGGATTTTTTAAGCACTTGTGTACCTAATGGGCATTCACAGTCTCTTAGATACCTCTTCCCTCATAGCCTACAGCTGTACTAGCACACTACTACTAGCACATTGAGGCAGCTATGTCCCTGTTTCCCTGTTTCCCTTTGGGAAGTCGTCATTTTCAGCTGCACTGCATTTTTGAAAGCCCTATAAAGTGTTTCAGGAAAATCAAACAAATTAGTTTAAGCAACAGGTCTTTGTTAACTCATTTAGTTAAAATGAATTAGGAAGCAAACTTTGTGTGAAAATGAGTGGTTGATAACTTCCAGTAGAGAGTGGTCATGAGCACTAGGGCTGGTACTCGTCTCAGCCCTCGTGTTGAAGCCAGCAGAAGCTGCATGAGTATAGCCTGACTCTTAACAAATGCACCCGAAGGTGTCCTCCAGACACAGATGAAACTAAATTAACACTAACATCTAGTGAGAACACACATAACTAAAGGGAGAAGTTGGTAGATATTAGCCTATTTTCTTGCTCTGTTTTATGTTGCAGTTAAAAGTCAACTTGATATGATACAGCCCAGCATAAGCACATATGGAATGAAACGTGACATGCAATAAACAAAGTATTTTAAACGAGACTTTTTATATCCCTTTAGAAATAGAAGAAACAGTCACACGCTGCTCGTTAGCTTGTAAAAGTAGACACAATGGCTTGTTTTGTAGGAAATTTCAATTCATGCCCATAAATCAAATAAAACGTAAGCTGTTCTGATTCTAGTTGTGGGAAAATGTTTAACTGCTTATTTATTTGATTTGTTGTACTAGAATGTATTCTTATAAGTTGTATTCTTACATCTTGTGTCTGCAGAGAGCAGAGAGATGTTTCTTAAAGGCATTTTTTAGAATGACTTGGTATTGGTCCAGTGCTCTGATGTCACTGGAACAAAAACAGGACTCTGTCTGGATTTATTAGAAGGGCTAAAAGGCTCTTTTTAGTTTTCTCTGTTTTATTGCATCTTTCTTGACATTAAACCTCAGTACTCAGTACAGCCTATGCCAGATGTAAAGTTTTTCTTTAAAATGCCATGCCAACTACTGACACATAGTGTCATATAAATTATTGTAAATTATTAGATAAAATGCACTGATAAAAACAGGCCCATTAAATACTCGCTCCACAATTTGATTTCTCTTTCTAAATAACCACATTAAAATTATGAAAGGTAATATATTTATTACATATAGCATGTTTGCATAGTAAAATAACAAAATATAAACTTAAGTCTCCTTATTACTTTTTGTCAAATAAATTTTCTGATAAAGACAGACTTTTAACAGCTCCTGTAGGCCTTATTACGAGATTACACGCTTTCTCTCTAGTATGGTTGCAAGGTAGAAGGCAGATGTCACAGATCTCTTCCCAAAACAACAGTTACTTCTTTCCCTAAATGTTTATTTTCACCTATAAGCTGTAAATCTCCAACATAACTTGTAAACTACATCCCTGGCTTCAGTGCTTCAAAAAATGAATTGTGTATCTATCTCATTCTGTTAGGTAATGTTAACTTCCATTAATCATCCCCCATCATAGTGCTGTTAGAGATTGCTTTTGCACATATTGGAGAACATGGCCTTATTTCCTGTCTTCTGTACTTAAGGCTAAAATGTCCACATTACTTAGTTTACAAACATTTAGACTCAATACTCAAATATAGTATGAGACTAATTATGCTTATTCACCCATAGTAGCAATCATGAAATTTTATATTCAAGTAAACCTTTATATACTTATTTGATTCTTCTGTTCAAGGTCAAAATACTTTTATGTCTGCTAGAGAAACAAAACAAAAATTATTTTTAAGTAGGCCTCTCCAAAGCATAATTTGTTTCTCTTTGAAAATTCATTATTTCAAGAACCCTCAGTATAAGCAACAAATATTTTCGTATTGTTAACATCAGGCAAAAGATCACTTGGGATGTAAGACATTAGAGAGCTCAATATATTTTAGCTGGTCAAACTAGGTACAGAAACTTTTGGCTTAACAACAGAAGGGTTTTGGAGTTTTTCTGAGATTTCTGAAACAATCTTTCTGAATAAGCATGCACAAAATATGGATATACATTTGCGTAAATATCTGTTATAAGTTCTTTTAACCTCTAAGCACTTCTGCACAGCCAAGACTTAAACCAAGGTGAATGTCAAGCAATTAAGAAAAAAAAAAAAAAGCAGGTAAATCATCGCAACAAAATTCATCATTATAATAAATAATCTATTTGTTAACTTTCTGGAAATTTTGGAATTTTTTCTGAATTGTTAGCAAACCATACAGCACTGTTTTTCTATCATATATGGTTACGTTGACAGATCTAATTTTGAGCAATATGTCAAACTCAGGGCACTGTAATCACTGTGGTTCACTCAAGTCAACACTTAAGAGCATGACTTCTTAGTTTAACTGTGCTCAAAGACCTTGCTTTAAAGCTGTCTGAAATGTGTGGAGAGAGTTAGTTGCTCTGGTGAATTTTTTGCTGCTGTTTGGACAGTAAGTTTGAGCACATATAATAGATAGTATTCCTACAGCTACTGGGGTAAAAGACATTGCAGGTAAGTGGATGACAACAAAGCCTGGTAAAAGATGTGATAACCTTTGGTTTAATCAAATTAGGAATACCTGGGAGCATCTGTATGAATCACTGTTTCACATTAGTTTCCCAAATTCCTACACAACAACAAGAAAGACATTAGCATATAAGAACACTTAGGAGAAAAACAACTACTCCATTCTTAGTGTTCCATAAACTTGAAAAAACTATAAATCCTAGGGTTTTCAGAAAATATTTTTACAATACATATAATGAAGGAATTTGTAGTTTAGGATAAATAAATAAAGGGTAAACCTATCATACAAAAAAAATGGCTTATTTAATATAGTAAAACAAAGGCTAAAAAGGGACATGACTCTTCCTCATAAAATATGAACAGCTTAATAGTAGAGAGGGAAAAACAATGCTGGCACAGTAATAAATGGGAGAAAAATGACCATTAATAAATTAAAGCTGAAAATTGGAAGTCTGTTTCTTGCTTTCTCTGTAAAAGCCCAAAGAAATGTACAAGTAGGGGTAAGAAATATAACCAGTTTTGAGGAAAAAAAAATGGACACATTTAAGTTAAATTTAAGATTTACATTTTTGTGTTGAGGAAGATTGATTCAAGATACCGAGTATTGTGGAAAAAAATGGGGGATTTCAATCAGGAAAGTATATTTTGATCCCCTTTGCATTTGAAGTTAAAGTACTCCATACAAAAGTCATTGTTTCATGTTCAAGTGTTTCATAGACACACTAGATAATTACATTTACTTTCACACTAGACAGATTGCTTCATACAATTAGAATAAAATTATGTTATTGCAAAAATTTCCTGCCTAAAATGGTCACAAAAACTCCACTCTACCATTGGGCTGACTGAGGCTGAGCAATTTTAACCAGGAGAGAAGAAGGTTTGGGGCTGGGTTGTTCATTTAAGTTCTTGTATTTGCCTGGAACTACATAAATATAAGTGACTCATGATTTTTAAAAAGGGAGAAATTATTTCATCTATCACTACGTAATGAACTTACTGTGAACCAGTAATTGTGACATTAACTATTTTGGATTTGAAGTAACCAGAGACATCCCACAGATTCCAATGGAAACATTATAGTCAGAAGTATGCTAGCAAGATGTTTTAAAAACAAGCAATTAAGAGAAGAATATAATTTATTTATAACCATTCCCCCCTCCTGTCTCTTACAACTAGGAGACAGGCAAATGTATGTTTGTTTCCTAGTGTTGCAGTGCAATTTTTTTCTTTAAAAAACCCCAAGAGGCTAGACCTTCACATTGGTCAGAGCAGAGGACTTAATATCAGATTTCCTTTTTTACCACTTTACCTCATGTTTAATTACATCCCCTATTTCTTTTAGCTCTTTTTGGGATAGAAAAAAAAAATATTGCAGCATCTTAATAATGGAAATTCAGGAATTACACTGCCCTTTCTCCCTGCCAAGATGTGGTTGCCCCACAGGGACTACTCAGAGTTTTCTGAGAACAAGATGAAAACCTCTAGGGAGTGGTGTGTGATGTGCATACACCCAGGAGCATCGTTCCAGGACTGAATCGTTCTTTTCCCATACTCTATACTACTTGTCACATTTGAGAGCGCACAATGTCCTCAGATGTGTCTTTTAAATTTGACTGCAGTATCCCTTAGAAAGGTGCATCATTTATATTTTAGAGACTGCTATAAGTCCTGACTAAGAAACATCTTCATTTGTTCCTGATGTTACATGAAAATCATTTACACATTGGTCCTAGAGTAGCATATTGTCTGAGTTATTCACGTCAACTAGTCATGTATTAGACCCCATGGATTTTCATCGTTTCTGTTGTATATTACTGGTTTTATAAAAAAGAGAGTAATTAAAGCCTTGCACTTCTTAATGTATGTGAAAATATTTACTCGACAGGATGCTGAATATGAAAGAAAAAATCTGAAGAAGGTAAAGGGAAAATGTATTCTCTTCATCTGAACAGAAGGCACAGGTCATAAAAAACACACAAGGTTAACATTATAAAACACTGAACACACTCTCAGGTGATATCAAGATTTAGTTAGGACAGACACTCAGTTCCCACGTACTTTGCATTTGTATGACACGGCTTCTTTTTATTGTCTAACATTTGAACTGAGTATGTATCCAGGGTAATGAGACTAATAGTTAACTCCTTTTTATTTTCTTGTTGGTATTTTGGGGGGTTTTTTGAAGTTCACCATGAATAGGTGAAAATTGGCACTGTCAGTTAAAACAGCCAGAACCAACAGACAGCAAAAGGGGAAGGAACTTCTACTGATTCTCCAAAGTTTCTGTTGACTTCTTGAGAAAGACATGGGAAGCAGCTTGGTAAAAAGAGTCAGTAAGCCTCATTCTAACCACCCAGCTTTTGCTTTTGATTGCCTGCTCCATACCACTGATGCTCCAGGATATTACATTTGCTTAGCTGAGGTTCCTGAAAGTCTTTTTGGAATTTCAGGCTTACTGAACACAGTATATTTTGCCCTCCCTCTTCCTTCACCTTTCAGAAGTGAAAAAGTTCCACTTGGAAAAATGTATTCATTCTTCTTCTTTTTGGGAACTGCTGAAAAGAGAAAAGAAATCTCAAGTAGCCAGTGAAGTAACAAAAACATTTTTGCTGTACTGGCTTTTTGAGAAGTTTACGAATCTGGTCTTTTCAAAAGAAGCATTCCTTCAAGAAACAGAAAGAAACTTTCTTTAAAATTCATTCTCTTAAAGCACAGTTATTTGTCACCCTCTTAAATGTGGTTAAAACATTTTCCAAAACTGTTTAATAACAAACATTGCTTTTTTCTTAAGCATCAAAAGTATGTACTGCTAGCATATTCCCTGAAGCCAATAAATACCAGCTGATCAGCCTTGAATCCTTTTAGGAAGTTTAAAACAGCTGTGCTGCACAATGAAGTGAGAAAAGCAGCAGGAATAGGCTTTGGCAAGCCTAGATTTGTTAATAATGAAACAAAGGAAAGGTAACCTGCAAGCTGTAACTCCAGCTATTCACTTCTGAGAGTGAATAGCATGAAAGAATGATCCAGCAGATGAATTCAGCTGCAATTGGGACACAAAAAAAGTGATGCCTTAATCAAAGTTATTTGTAAAGTAAGGGTTCAAATACCTTGCAAACTTAAAATATGTCAGTTAGATCCTCCTGAACTGCTTGCAAACTCAGAAAATTGGAAGAAAATTCATTCCTGACAGAAATTAAAGTGTGCTTATTTCATTTATCCTAATATGAGAGAGAAAAGCTATTAATAACACTTGAAGACATCGTACAACAAGAAGCATTTCATCCTAAGTATTGTTTTTTGAATCAACACTACTCATGGGATGTGATGTTTCAATAAGCAAGTTGTAACCATCCAGTGTGCTATTTGGTTTGCCTTCATAGGCAGCCAATCTTATCTTCAATGTCTTCAGTCTGTTAGTAGACATATTCAGTAGCCTATCTTATTTAACAGTTTATTTCTTTTGACAGTGACAATCGATAATTGTTTCTCATTTAACAACAGCTTACAGATTCAGTAAAATGTTGTACTGCTGACTTGAATATTAACTGTAGCTTTGGCACCTTCTTTTTCCCTGGATTGATTTCTGTCAGCATACATAGCCTTATTTCAGAAAAGTAATACAGAGACAATGGCTTTTACTTCGTTAAATCTGATTCAGATCTAACTTCTGCAATAGCTCTTTGAGAGAAAAAGAGGACATAACCTTATTTGATGTTCAGAGGAATAAAAGTCTACCAGATTCTTACAGTTGTGGAAAGAAATAGACAAGTGTTTGTCATAATTCCAGCTCCTTTCTTTGATCTTATTGAATAAAGTTCAAGAGTTATTTCTCACACAGCTAGTGTGTATAAAAAATTCAGTTCCAAGCATTGACTAAAATGGCAAATCACCAAATTAAGTTTTTTTAATCTTCCATGCTAACTAACTGATTTTCTTACAGCCTAGGTTCCAAGGATTGCATAGTTTTTCCACCAAATAAAATTATAATTAGCCTATTTGTGATTTTTCGCCAACCTGAAAGTGGTTTGACATCTCAAAAACCCAATAACATCTCATCGTTTATGTCAAGAAAGAAGTCAGATGAAAAATGTTGCTGGCCAGCACTTAAGACTGCTATTTCAATATACACTGTGTCCAGTTTCTCCAGGTCCTGTATTGCACCATCTATCCTCCCAGTGCAAATACACTCTTCTATTTAGGTCATTTGCATATAGAAGAATTTTGAAATTTTTTTAATCTTCTCTTTTCACAAAACAGATGTTCCAGGAAATATCAAGTGAAATGATGCCAAGTGTTTCTTATCATTCAAGCAATCCCGGACAGACATTCATAGATCTGTTTCTTGGCACTTTCTGATCTCCTCCCAAAAACATTCCTGCTCCTATTGAGACTCTTGGTGAAATGCCCTTAGAAAATACTGGGATCTAGGATGATACCTCAGCTTTTGCCCAGAACTATGCATTGGAAACTTCATCATAAAAATCAAGAAACTCAGCTTCTCAAAGCTTAAACTCTGTACACTCTTCTCTGTTCACACTTGTTATTATCCTGCTAATTTAGGCAGAGTGAGATTTCTGGACACCATAAGATCTTAAATATTGCTTATTTGTGCTCCCTCACACACACCCTGTAAGAATTATGGACTCGGGCTGGTTCCCCATGGACAAGTTCAAGAGGACACATGGTTAGAAGCCACTGGGAGAAGAATTAGAGGAGGCAGGGCACAATACATGAATGTAGAAGCAATTCCAGAGATGGAGCAGGGTGACAAAAATTCATCAGACAATGCAAAAGTTAAGAACAGAGAAAACTTCTAGTTAGTGGAGCCTTTTAAGACCTCAGTTCTTCAGGACTTGATCATAACAGTATATCCAGCTCTGGCATCCGCAGCAGAGGAAAGACATAGACCTGCTGCAGCAGGTCCAGAGGAGGGCCACAAAAATGATCAGAGGGATGGAACACCTCTCCTATGAGGACAGCCTGGAGAATAGAAGGCTCCGGGGGAGACCTTATTGCAGCATTTCAATATTAAAAGGAGGCTTATAAGAAAGACAGGGACAGAGTTTTTAGTAGGGCCTGTAGCAGTAGGACAAGGGGTAATGGTTTTAAACTAAAAGAGGGTAGATTTAGGCTAGATATAAGGAAGAAACTTTTTATGATGAGGGTGGTGAAACACTGGAACAGGTTGCCCAGAGAGGTGGTAGCTGCCTCATCCCTGGAAATGTTCAAGGTCAGGTTGGCTGGGGCTCTGAGCAACCTGATCTAGTTGAAGATGTCCGTGCTCATTGTAGGGGGGGTTGGACTAGATGACCTTTAAAGGTCCCTTCCAACCCAAACTATACTATGATTTTATGATTTTATGATCTGAGCAGAATAGCCTCCTCATACCTTATTTGCTCCACAGCTGGGGTCATCTAGCCACAGCTTTGTGCTTTGTCTCTGACCTAGGCACCTCTTTCCAGTTATAATCCTTCATTTCACACCCAAGACCCCTGCAGCAATGCTTCTTCCCAAGTTTCATATCTCACTTCTGTATTCCACAGAGGGAGATGACTCCACCATGTACTTCCCTCTATATAGGAATGACTTCTGTCATGGTTTTAATTTCTTGACAAAACAAGAAATATTAGAAATAAGAATATAATATAAGAAATCAGAAAGAAGTAAGAAATGTGCCTTAGCACAATTACCAGCTTCTATTCGGAAGAAAAAAAAAAAAAAGGTAAAATTCCTAGCTGCTCTAAGACAATATGGCCTGCCACCTGATTTTTATTCTTGGCAGGGTAAAGTCTATGTGATACCAGATGTGTATTAAGCTGTTGGGTTTTTTTAAAATTAAAAAATAGTCAGCTCCTATAGTCACTTAGCTGAATGAGAACACCTCTTGAAAAACTAATACCTTGGCATGCACAGAATCCAGATTCTGACACTGTATTTCTAGTGTACAGCCCAGAGAACTCAGATGGTTCATACATACAGATATAATGACTTGTAGCTAGCAGATCCAGATTATACTAAATTCCTCACAATCTCTAGATTTAGGAAATATGGTGGGGTAGGTAGAAGCAGAGACAGGAATTTGCCAGTATGCATTTTGTACATTTCCGAACTGGTGTCTGTTGGCTGGGAGATGCTCTCACATGTTTTTAAGGCTGAGCAGAGATTTTGGCAGCTGTAAAAGTCTGTAGCTCTGATCTTTGTTGCAAAAATCCTCAGGAAGGAATTGGAGGTAAAAAAGAGCTCAGACCACTGAGTCCTTAATATCAGTGATAGCAGGAATCAAGAGTGATAGAAATATGTAAGGAGATTACAAAAAAATCTCCAAAATAAAAATGAATAAAAAATTCCTCTCTGGTTAGGACAGTAATGTCATTGTCAACTTTATTCCAATGAAAATAAAAGCTAATAAATTCAGAGCTTTCTGATTACTTTTTAAAAATATTTTGTTAGTATATACAGTCAATCATTTCCAGTGGATGAAGCTGCCAGGGCAATTTAATAGTTTCTGAAGGACCCATCACGTTTCTTTGGGTTCTGCCTTTGCAAATCACTAGCAGAGTAGCTAATGGAGATGACAGCAGCCTGACCTATAATAAGCCTTCATAGAAAACAATCAGGGAAGTGCATGCTCAATTAGCTGTATTTCTGCCTCTTAAGTTGTTCTTTTCAATATACAAGTTCTGTGATGTGACTGATTCAAGCTGTAAACAATTCAGAACATATATTTCTATCTGCCAGATGGTTTACTGCAGCAAAATTCCTAGCAGTCTTCAAGTGATTGCCACCAACTGTTGTGAAAAAAAAAAAAAAAATTAAAAAATCAGAATTGTTAATCTTTCCATACTATCATCTTGAAAAGAAAGGAAGTCCAAGGTTATGGTCTTAATAACTCTAAGTAATAGATAGCTTATCAGTAACATACCCAGAAACTTGTGGCATCATTAGATACAAGAATATTTTACATTTTAAGTTACATCACATCTTACCTTAATTATATGTATGGATTGCCTTTCTTTTTTTTCCTTTGCCCTTCCACTGAATTTACTATATTCAGTATCATTTATGATGAGTGGTTAGTAGTGCCTAAATGTTAACAATTAGTAAACTTGCATCTATGTGATACCTGTATTGTACACAATACAGTGTTGGTACTGGGGACACTTAGCATAACATAAAAAAACCCCGAAAAAACAAAAACCAAAACCACTGTATGATCTCCCTCTTCTTCCAACATACCTCTGCTTTAAATAGCAAAGAAACATTTACACAGGGATATTTTTTAAAAAATAGGAATGACATCTTGTTTGATAGGGCTGATGTTCTCAATAGTTAAAAGCTTCTGAATACATAGAACTGAATCCTGGTGATGTTTACTGGACTGTGTTTTTCCTTTGCAAAGTCAGGATCAAATGCAGTGTGGTAAAGCTTCATTTTGGGGAATGCAAACTTCATGAACATTGCCCACACAGGCAGAGCCATGATGGGCTTTAGGGCAGGAGGTCAGTTTGGGATTGTTTCAGCTCAGGAGTAGGACCAAGCAGAGCTATCTTTCCTCCTCTTCCTGCACTCTATTCCATATGGGGAGTCCTCCCCCTTTCTCAGCCAGATCAGCAGGAGTCCTCTGAGCAGCAGTAGCAGGAGGAATCAGGACATGCCACAGCATCACCTTGTTGTTATTTGTTTCCATCACGTTTGGACTAGACTCAAACAGAGCACAACCAGACCATGCTGTTAAAGCTTTCTGATACTCGGGCCTCCTGGCACCATCTGAGTGGTGCCCTGGTTGGGTGGTTTCATGCACCCTCACCACGAGGCTGAGTTAAACTTTGGGATTACTGAAACAAGTGGCAAAACCCAGCCACTTTGGCCCAGCTTTAGAGGCACCCTAGTTTTAGTGTGAATGTGACACTGAGTACACCTCAAATTAGCCATCAAAGAATCAGGTGTCTTCCAAGCTAGCTGTCAGAGATAGAGAGAACCAGAAGGTGATTCACTGCATGTGAAGATCATATCTAAAATGTGTGGAATAAGTCACCCTCTGAAGATGCTCTTTTCTCTCTGCCTGTCTCCTTGGACTACAGAGAGAGCTTAGTCAATAGAGCAAACACCTAATGCATACAGAGACAATGACAGGTGTAATATAACCTACACTAACTCTATATCCTTGCCTTCACCAAGATGACTCATGGCAATAGGGTTTGTTCATTAACCAAAGTTACCTCTGAGCAGGCAAAGTTTTCTATTGAGCTGCTCCTTTTGTGCTCTATTTTGTAGGAAGCAGCAATTCAACTGAATATCTTGTTGCACTATTTCTGCTCTCATTCCCTATAGAAAAGGCATGTCTAAATTGTAAAGAACTGCATACACAACTAACTTATTCTAATTTCCCTGAGAATAAGAATAAATTATTTCTATAGGAATTAAATGTTATTTGCAGTAGGCTCACATATTTTGGCAATTCATTATGCTCGCATGTCGGGTTCTGCTGCCTCGTGACCTTTGTGACATCAAAAGACATTTTTTTGTTGTTCAGCTATATTAGCAATTCTAAAACTTATGTCTCGATTGCAGGTTCCTATTGTTTGTCAGTACTCTGTATTACACAATGCTCAGTAGAGAAAAACCCACAGTCAAATCTCTTGTGGGAACAAAATGTATGTCTTAATTTTAACTGAGACAATGCATAGCTAACTGTTCTTTAAACTGTAATTATTAGGCCTGAACAAGCATCCATTGAAGACATCTACATTGTTGGTGCCCTGGTGAGATCACTCGGAAAACAAATGGTTAGTGGTGTACAACATATGCTAAAATGCCCAGAGGAATTAGGACGCTTCCTTAGTGTTGCCTGTAAACTTTTCTTACTGGCTTGCCTTTTCTTGTATATGCCACTCATAATTAACTACAGCAAAAGAGGGCCCAGCAAGGAAAAGCAATTTATCTGAAAGCCTCTATTCTTTTCTCAAAATGTATGAAGTCTTATTTTGTACTTCCAGTTGGCCAGCATTTCCTTTTTGTTTGCAGAATAATGATATGATTGTCTCAAATAATAGAAGACCTTCTAGGGAAGCTCAAAGATGCTATAAATTTGCACTCATCTTTGCTGTAGCAGCTTCCAAACTGGTAAGGAGTCACTGCCCTTCTTGTCTAGAAGTGAGAAGCATGTATGATCACAGCATTAATTACTGGATATTTCAGTGGCTGTCTCTTGTGATGGAAAAAACTTAATTAGATGCTTTGGATCTTTTTGGCAACAAAATAGCCAGTAAGTGGTTTCATCCGTATAATGCCATCTATGCTAGTATCCTGCATTCCTTTGTCTGTAGGAAAGTAATTTCTTCCTTTGTCTGTTGGAGACAACTTGTTGCTTCCAGTTTTCTTGAGGACAATTCTTAGTATTGGGGAAGTTTCTGGATTTGTCCAGCTTCTGCACCAGGCAGAGTGTTTGACATGGTAGGTATTGTCTAAAAGGATCGTATATCCAAGAAATAAAATATATTAAAAGAAGCAAAAGACTGTGTAAGTGACAAGCTCTTCCACAGATACTATGAACAGTTATAAGGTTAAGTAAAAGGCTTGCCCATGGCTGATTTTTCATGTGAACCTTCAGAAACTGGTCAAATGCAGATGACTTGCACTGGCCCAAGGAGCAATCCACTGTCCATAACCAAATGTTACCCTTATGACTGAGACTTGGGCTTGTAGGAATCTGTATTTTCCCCATGATGTTTTGCTTTTTAAGTGTTAATGTCAAGTTGCCTTTAAAAAAAGGACAAGCACTCCCATAGGCACAAACATGAAAAGACTACATCACTTTCCTCTTAACCGGACCTTCACAGGAGTGTCTACATGTTTGATCTGGATTGTTTCATCCAGTGCCTTGTCTTCAGTGCCAAATGTCAAAGCCACATCAAGGCTGAACAAAAGTCCGCTGAAGTCAGTAAAAATCCCTCCAGTAACTTTAGTGAGCACTGGATGCAGCTGTTAACTTACAGGTCATTGCCAAGATGAACTGAAGAGGCACCTACTGTCAGTAATGTACTGACTTCCTAAAGGCTTGTATGTTTATTAAAAATGAATAATATGAATCATTCTGTTTCCTATGTGGTACACAAAGAACAAATTTTTCAGACTGAAAGGAAAAACCCTGGAAAATAATAATTGCAAATGAGACGTTATTGTTTAAAGCCTAGCACTTCTGTGATTAGACTGATGTCTTGCCTTCCTCTTCTCCCAGAATGTATGTGTTTGCCAAATGTGCAAAATGCATATTCAAAGCTATTTTGAAGTTAAACAAATCAAAGGTGTTTGTAAGTGTGCAAGCAGTTTCACCTCCTGTGCCCTAAAGTCAGCCTAACCAAGGTTATTCAAACTGAATTTGAAGTGACTGTTTCTGGGTTAAGACCTCCTTCTGCTAATTTTTAGCAGTTCAGAGTAATTGTTTTGGCAGAAGTTATAAAACAATGGAAACGGACCTTTTGTAGTGGGAAGATGACAAACACTTCTGAACTCTCACAGGACTAACAGTGAACACTGCTTAAATACTCTTTGTTCCAGAGATGAAAAAGCTGCTTCTTATCTTTGGATTTACAAAATGACCTGCATTATCTTGATTTTCTCCTCAATGAATCATTAAAGTGTTTTACAACAGATCATTAAAGGTAAGGGGAAACTGTTTAGTGAAGTGTTTAGCATGTACATAATATTTGTTTTGCTTAAATAACATTCCCACATAAAGGATGTTTGGAGTCACTGTTTAGCAAAAAGAAAACAACATTGGACTTTAAAAACACCAAGACCCACAGCACAGATAAGTGAAAACTGTAGTGATTAGCTGTATATTGAATGCAGTAACTATATTTGGCAAAGACAGAGCTCCCAACATCTAAATAATGTTCAAGAGCAAGAAGACTTCTTTTCCAAGTCAAAGACTTAAAAGGTTTTTCCTTGCACAACTTAAACAGCATTTTAAAAATTGTATTTGACATCTATTTCTCATGGGCCACCAACAAGCTATCACATCATCTTGGTTATCTGCTGACCCAGACTGCCAGGTAATAATTCCTTTCAATTACACCTCTTGGAGAAATGATGAGAATGGGTGAATTATTTTAAACAAGTTCCCAATCTAGTTATCCAGCCTACACCACAGAACCAGTCCTCACTATTGATTCTACTTCTCATCCCAAAGTGGATTAAAAATCCTATGTTGCTGTCTGATACCTTAAAGTGCTATTGCCTTCTGTTGAGACAGCAATATAGTAGCTTAATATTGGCTTTAAATAGACATGTTTTTATCCTTTCTCCACATAGGCTGAAGGTGTTTTCTTCCTTGTCCTCTCTTAAATTATACAAGGGATGATTATAAATCAGAATGATAAATCTAAGGATGCAATGTTATGGACATCTACCTTCCACCCCTTTCCTCTGTGCTAGTGATACTGTAGGAGAAAAGATACTGCCAAAGGGAAGTTTCCCTCCTATCCATCACTGCAGGCTAATCTCATGCCTGCACATGCTGCCTTAGCTGTCTGCTAGACTCTGCTATTGCCCTGAATTTTTTTCAGTTCTTAAACTGCCAAACCTTCCTGTCTGTTTTACTTGCATATTTCCCCTCAAAGCATTTTGTTAGACTTGTTCTCTGCTGTTTGAGACATCAGAGCTTTATTGACTAGTAGTTATTCAGCAGTTGTCAGCCTTTCTCACCTTCCCAGACTCACACTGGGGTCAGGACACTCCTTAGACATAATGTCTGGGCACCAGTATTGCATATTCGTCACTCAGAGAAACACTGCAAAGCAGCATATCTAGAGGCACTCCAAAGGTGGCAAAAGTGCCTGGGTAGCCAGTGAGAATAAGATAGCACTGTCACACAGAGCAGGTGAGACCCTACACATATGCTCTGTATTTAAGATGAAGTTGTTTGTATTTGGCAGTGTTCCAGTCTGAATACAGACACTGGACAGGACACAATTGGAGAAAAGATCATCAGGGGCATCAGTGTACCAGCTTGCATGAAACTAGGCAGGTGGATGGGTGGATAATGAGCTTCTGCTTCCCACTTAGCCTTGCAAACATATGATCCATCAGCCATAACATTTAGTGGTGCAGCACCACAGTAAATGAAGCTATGAGTATACATACGTTTCTGTACCTCTGTGAATGGTGTACATATTCCCTTCCACTTTATCATCAGTATCCCAGCTTAAAAACAGTGCAATACCTTCTTATGAAAGCCTTCAGTGTCTACTTCCAAATCTGAGATCATACAAACATTCCACAGTGCAAAAAGGGTTTGTGCACATAGTTGTATTGCAGACATTTTTGCAGAATTCACCATGCCCGGGCAAAGTTTTTCTAAATTTCTTCTGCACTCAGTGGTAATGTTAAGGGAAATCACCTCCTGTGTTGTGTCAGTAACATTTTTGTTAACATTTGTGCCTACAGCAGTCTTTGAAAGACAGGTGTGATCTTCAGTCTGGGTATACAGGAAACTCTAACACTCAGTTGTTTCATTGTTCATGATTAGCTTCTTGCTTTTTATCAATCTAGCACTATAACCCAGCTTGTGTTGGAATGAAGTCAGGGCTGGCTTAAGTAATGAAGACTACAGAGAAAGAGCACATATTTGTGTGTTTTAGAAAAGGTATGAAAAGAGAGATTAGATATACTAAAATTTTTGGCAATGTTCCTAAATTTAGAATAATCTATTAATTAGATCTTAAATGTATTTCAGTACATCATGAAGAAATAAATAGGGATCTGCTCACCAGTGAGGCCGCCATCACTGTTCCTTCCTCTGCATTGCTTCACCTTTCAACAAGAGTGCTTGATCTGCACTTGCATGAGGCTTCTGGTTTATGTTCTCTTCAGTATGAATGAAAGTCACTGAGGACCATGAGCACATCTTGCTGGTCTTAACACTGGAGAGATATTTTTTTTAATGTTGGTTGCTGATTGAGTTAGAGTAAACTGAAACATACAAATCCTAAAAGTATACATCCCAATCAAAGCACTGAGTTGCTCAAAGCCGATATAGGTATCTTCTAAACTCAGTCAAACCTGTGATCAGCTACTAGTGCCTTCAGATGTCCTTTGTTGCTCTGATCAAGACTATGGGGAACATAAAATGAAGGGTCACTACAGGGATCCTTTTTCCTCACCTTTGAATCTAACACAAGTGTTCAGAAGCTGAACTGCACTTTCATCCTCTATCTTGTAGAGTCATGCTATCTCCTTTACACTTTATGGGAAGATAATAGTGTTCACAAATGTCTGAACCCATTCCTCCTTGCCTTTGTAGCTATGCACATTCATAGTCCTAAAAAGCCAAAGGGGACCATATTGATGCTTTAATCTGTCCTCCCACATAATACAGGTCGTAGAATAATTTACCTTGGTACTTCACATCAGATCCAGTAAGCTGTGGCAGAACTATAGCATGGATTTTAGATATCTATCTCAATTTGAAGATGTCGAGTGACTAAATGATTCACTCTCTCTTTAGGTAAGTGGTTCCAAAAGTTAATTTTATTAACCTTTAAAAAATTGTGCCTTATTTCTAGCTTGAACTGCTTTAGTTTCAGCTCCTAGCCACAGACCTTCCTACACTCTTATGTGATAAGGAGCCCTTCACTATCATCAACACGTTTCCCAGGCATTTCTAGATTCTATTCTGTTCAGGTCTCAACTTCCTATACTCTGGCCTTCAAGCATCAATTGCAATTATTTTAAAATACTCTGATTAAGTTAGTTAGTGGGATATTCATGCTTACAACTGATTAAGACACAAACAGCTAATAAACATTTGTTAGCTATCAGAACTCCAAGTACACAGAGGAGAATGAAAGAGCTCCAGAGTTATTTTAGAAATGTCCTTTCCTAATCCTGAAGTAGCACTGGAGTTGTTCTGCTAACTGCTGCTTCTAAAGATTTCTGGTTATATCTCATTCAAGATCCACAGCCATGCACAGCTTGACCTTTTTTTTTTTTATTCATTGTCTTCTTAGAGATAATCCATTTTTATCCATTGCTTTTGTGTTGCTAGAATATTTCATTTATTTTTTACAAAACTGAGAGGGTCAAAAGATGAGCCTGGGTAAAAGAGCACAGCTCTACTAATACCAACTTGATTGATCCAGCCATAAATCTGGACCAAACTGGCTCTCAGCTTGACAACAGTCAATCCATGAAAGCACAGTCTTCCTGATTTCAACTATTTATCTGTGACAGGGAAAAGACAGCTGACAAGCTGAGCATGAGGGAGTTGGCTACAGGATAAACAAATCATATCTGCTTCTAAAGCTATAGATCTGTTTCTCATTGCAAAACATTTATCAACAACTTCCATCACAAATATGCACCAGTTTTCAGCCAAAACCCACACCTGCCTTAGTATATCTTGTCACTTATCCTGAGATAGACCATACAGTGCTGATCAAATGTATCCACACAGGAATACATTATTCCAACCCTGCCCTATTAAATGGATTTTCTTTTCTACACTATCCATGGGTTTAGACACAACCATGAATTTCATAAATAAAGGTACATTTCCTGCACAGAAAGGCAGAACACTGTATTTCTGTGTGTCTGGATCACTTCTTCCTGTGAATAAGCACATCTTCATCATGTTAAAAACCCCAAACTTCTCTGTATATTAGTTGTAGATAATGCTGTACAGTTACAGAAAAGATAGTAAGGCATAAAACCCTCACTTCTGGAAAACACTGCACATTTTGAACATGGTTAGTCATGAATCAGTACAGAGCATTAATGTGTATTTCCCCTCCCTGACTGCTTTGAGGCACCGCTTGGAAAAAATGATGATAAACCAGATTAGAACTGTGAAATCACATTGCCACTTTTATATGCTGTCATTGCCTTGGTGGATGAATAGCTATGAAGATAAGTGCAGCTATACTACGTACCTCTGTTCCCTCCTCCACCCTACCTCCCACACTCAAGTTCTGATTCAAATGCATCAAGTCCTCCAGGGCTGTCCAGGAAATTGCCACCCAGAGATTTCCGTAGTGTTCACAGTCAGCACCACTGAAGGAGGAGATAAAGCTTTGTTCAGAGGGAGTGCCTTGAACTGCTTTTTTTAGTTACTCAGTCAGTAATGGATGCTTTAAGCCTACTTGCGATCTGTCATCTCACAATTTTCAAAGTATTTTGGCGTTATACACATTCCTTCCTTGCTTATGTACAGTCAACGTGTATGTATATATACACATAGCATTTCTTACAGTGAAAAAAAACCTGCAAAAGTGAAGTTTCATTTTAAGAGAAACTGTCAAAAGTAGCACCATGTAACACCCTCTTTAGGATTTCTGCAGCTGCCTCAAAATATGTGCAATGTGTTACAGGAACCCCTTCCACAATGCCTGTCACTGTATGAGACACTGAGGCCATTCCTTGTAATTCACTTCTCAATATATATAAAAAACTTGTTAGGAAATAGCTCTTTGAAAGGCAAGTGGTTTGCCTAGGACTAGGAGTGACCCTAGAACTCAGATCAGTAATTAGTTGTTATTCTTTCTATGATTGCTACAATGAAACCTATACAAGAAAAGCTTATTTTTCCAGAGACTGTACCACAGTGTGTCCAAACATTGTAAACATAGTACAATCATAACCCTTTTAGATGATCTTCCTTTAGCAAGAGATAGTTATCAGGCCACTCGGTCGTTGGCTGACACGGCTAGAAATCTTGGCTAGAGGCAGAAGTGATCACTTACAAATGCAAAAAAAAAAAAAAGTAAACAGAAGAACAAACCTGCAAAAGCCACAGATGTCAGCCTAAGGACAAAGGAAGGAATCAAGGGGGTTAAAATGAGGAGACTGTGCAGCAGCCAAGGTGAATCATACATGCTTTTGGGAGCTGACATTAAGTTGCCATATTTCTTAGGTTGGCTTGGAGGTGAAGTTTTAGGTAGAAGAGTTTGGAAAGTTGACATGAAGCACACAAGCTCCATGCACCAGCTATGGAGATGACACCAGCTGATAAGGGGGGAAGATGCCTCAGGGAACTATAGCAGTGCCATAACTGTGACCTCTCTGCTGAGCAGCTTCTGAGCAGGCAGATTTATGCTCCTGCTCCCACTGTTAAATGAGAAACTTGGTACCTCTCAAGCTCCTCAGAGAACCAGAAACTGGTGCCCCAGTACTCCCAGGGGAACAGAAAGGATAAGGAACAAGAGACATCTTCCCCTCTCCCTGTCTTTGCAGGACAGAGGTGGAAGCAATGATGATGAAAACTGGAATATGTCTCATACAGTTAGCTTTAAACACTTTATTTTGCTGCTCAGATGATGATTTCCTAGTTTAAATAAAACAAAGTGTGATTCCCCTCATTTCACTTGGATTCCTTGAAGAGCACTCTTTGACAGCAGCTAGGATTGGTTGTTTTGAGATGTATGTTAAGCCACTCTTCTGGGCTGTTGCTGAATATTAGGGGTATCCTAATATTAGAAGTGTCAGAAGACACAAACAAAGGAACCAAAGTAGTTCAAGTCCATGACATTACTGAGAACTCATGCTCCTTGCACAGGACTGCTAGGGAGCCAGGACAGGCAGCAGCAGTGGGATGAGCAGGAGCAACAGCAGACAATGATGTTGGCTCATTCAAGAACTTTTACATCCTAACCAGGAGACTTTTCCAGGTCTCAGACACAGAATGCTCTGTGCTTACACAAGAGTCAATGTTTTTCTGTCCTACGCGTGGCAACACTAAGGCAATAATCTGCCAAGCATTTGCCACTGGATTTGTGCCCTCATGTTAGGAAGGATGACGTTACAGATGTAATGGTGGTGTGCTGAGGAACACTGAGAAAACCAACGGCTTTTAAATTCCATCCCTAACATTCACCAAAAAACAGACTGTGGGCCTTCTGCTCCTCTGAGGAGTTCCCTAGCTTCAGTGCCAGAAGCTGGGAGGCAGTCAGCCTCTGATAACTCTTCCCTGAGGGAACTATAGGATGACCCTGAGGAGCTGTCACCCTGATCCAGAGTATAGTAACAATAATCATAAACTTAATCTCCTGTTCGTCTAATATTAGTGTTTATTCATAATGGACATGTCCCTATTTACATATTAATTTGCTGCATTATTAATTATTTCAAAATCGTTGTCATATGTTGTCTTCTTTGTAATGTGGTGGGGGGTTGGGTTGGAGAAGTTGTGGTAGTGAAAGTTTCTGGTGTTTTTCCTTTATTCTGAATTCAACTAGGCTTTCTTTTTTCCCATATTTCAATTAAAAAAGGAAAACCAAAGCAACAAGCATCTGGTTTCTGCTATTATTGGAGAAAGGGAGGTTATGAACTTCTGGTCTCCAACCATGGAAAGGCCTAGGAAGAAGGTGGCCTTGGATTTCTATCATGACAGTACTTACAGTAAGTCTTTTGGCTCCAGTCACAGAAAGAAGAAGGAAGGAAAATTACATTTGTAATTGCAAAAGAATTTTCAAATAAATTATTTGACAAATCTTGAGTATGAATAATTTGACCTCTTATGACTGAAATTAAATAACATGATAGGCATGTCTTACTAATACAGTACTCTTCAATGCATGCATTTTAATGTCTTTATTGCCTACAATTATCTATAAAAAATATCACTTTCCTTCTTCATGTTGTTCACATGATATACAAACTGTTCCAACTGTTCATGGTTTATAGTTTTGTTAAAAACCCTTAATAGAAGTTATACAGAGATCCAATACACCAGCAAATGTACTCTGTTCTCCATGCTTAAATATATAAAAACCACAATTATGCTTCCTAAGTGCCTAAATGTTTTAATCCAGAATAGCTGTTTTTCTATGTTATTTCATACCATTCTTGAGTGGCAAGAAAATAAAACAATCTGTGAGTGTATCTGCCTAAAATAACCAAGAGATGGCAGCACTCCATTCAACCCAAATTTGACTTGTCATATAATCTATATAACTACAGTACAGCAGGCAGCACAAGTAGGAAATGCAAGTGAAGCAGAGCAGTCAGCTGTAGAGTAAGCCAGGACATGCATCATTTCATCAGTCATTCTCCCTGTTTGCCATGGGGTACTGACAAACACAGCAGTGATGGAAAGTTCTTGACCAAATGAGGAGAACGAGGAGGTTCATGACAACTGCCTTTCTTCCTGGTTCATTGTCTATTAGTGGCCGCAACATTCACTGAGGTCCTGACATTGTTCCCTTGCATTTGAAATCATTAGGAAAAATATTGTCACCACGAGGAAAGGTTTTAAGATAAGGTGCCTAGTGAACACATTCCAAAATGGATTAATCATCATTTAAGAAAAAAAAAAGGCCACAGAGAGTTTAATGCATATTATAGTAGGTCAAATCACATACAGTATTCTTTCCTTCCTCTCTTAAATGTTGGAGTAGAAGTTAACTCTCCATAATTCTCTTCAATCTTCATACACTACTGCCTGTCAGTGTAAACTACAAATTATTAGGTACTTTGTCTTGGTTTGCCAAGGTGCAAATAGCTACACAGAGAGACCTTATTGGATGTCAAGTGCTTTGGGTTCTTTGGGAAGAGTATTACTGTGTGGAGAACAGAGTGTTAATGCATTCAAAATCAATCTTGAAGAAACTGTGACCTGATGCAGTGGTATGTTTTACTTATTTTGGTCTCCAGAAATCTTTGGATGCTTTTTAAGCTTCCTTATAAATGTTTAGGAATTCTCTGATACTGGTGATCATTGCTGGAGGTAGGCTCAAATGTTTTTTATTGCATGACTAGCATGGAGGCATTTACAAAAAATAAATTTTCTTTGTACGTAAATGGCTATGCTTATCCTCCATGTTCAGTAGGTTGTTTACACTCTGGTTTTTGCAGTACATGTTAGGGTAATTAGTCTATTTGACTTTATATTGTTTTCCATATGTTCCTGCATTGTCAAAAGGTGGGAGGTTATAAATTAGCATGCAATAAGTATCATGTTACAAAATCCTAGCAGAGAAAAAACACCTGTCATTTGTACCAAGTCAGCTCTGTAAAATCACACCTATAGTCCCTACTTATGTGGAACTCAGGCAGTTTCCATGACAGCAAAATTACAAAAGTGTATCTCCACTAGGATGTTAAAGCAGGATGGGTTACTCTCCTATAACAGAAAAACGTGGTGTAGTAATTAAATCTCAACTTTTAAACACATGAAGGATCCCATGGATGAAGGTCCTCAACTTTCCTTTCTTCTCCTGCCTCTCTTAGCTGTTCCATCAGAAGCACACTTTGCAGCTCTCTCTCGCCCAGTCTACTGTTCCTGCATGGGGGAACTTTCCATCATACTTAGTCACAGGCTTCAGTGGCTTTAGTTAACACTGAGAACACTAAAGGAGACAGATGGCTGTTTCAGACAAGGCCAAATTGAATAATTATGCTTACCCACATTGAAAAAGAAGCAACATCTGGGATGTTACAAAAAAGTCCCTTATTTATTTTTAACATAGATGAAGTAACTGATGGTCCTTTGCCACTACAGTAGGATCTGCTTCTTTATAATTCATTAATTTTACCAAGAAAATATTCCTTTTACCCCACTTCTGAGCAAAGATTTCATAGCAGAGACCACCCTCAAGAGACCCTCCTTCCACTTAGAAGACAGTGTTTAAATAAAACAGAATACGGCTGGCAAAACTTTGTGATGAACTACGTTGCGTGACACTGACAGGATCTTTGATTATCACAGACTGTTGGGGTCTGCTGTTAGGTGTCTTCTGCAAGGCAGTCTCCAAGCAGCACTGCGTCCTTAATGCCATGTCACAGCACTGGAGACAAGTACTTGATGGACTTGCCTCAGACTTCGCACGTACATAGGCTCAGGGAAGTCCAGGAAGACTTTCCAGATTTATAACTCAGCACGTGAGCCAAGGATAAGCAGAATTGCTATAAGAGAAAAATGTAGCCCCTTGCCTGGGAAGGGAAAAAAAAAAAAAAGGAAGAAAAGACATTTCTGACAGGGTGGAGGAGGAGACGCCTTCAGAGGAACAAAGTTAAGCTTCAGAGTGTAGCTGCTTGGAGAGTACAAGTGGAGGCACGCCTTGGCAGGATGCAGAACACACTCCCCCAGGGCAGCAGTAGATGTCAGTAGGAGCTGGGCTCCCCCATGCAGTCTCGCCTAATGTTACTGTTGGGTCTTTTATGGGCTCCTCTGGAGCAATGGCTGCCCCCACACATTCTTCCTCCCTGGCTTTTTCTGCAGTCTCCACCTTCAACCTCTAGTCCTGCTGAGCTTAACTTGCACATGACACTGTGACCTGAGGTGAAATGATATATTTGATGTGCATTATCTAAAGTCCTGATTTATTTATTTTGGAGTAGGTGGGGGAAAGAGAGGTATATGAGGGAACCTGAAAAGTTCAAGAAAGTGCTTGAGGATTAATACGCTGCTGGACAGGATAAAATAAATTTTGCCAAAGAAAACACAATCAGGCCAAGTGCTGAGATTGGGCTGGGAGGGACTGCACGGGCAGAGAAAGGGTTTGGGGAGTTGGATCAGCTCAAGGGTCAGGAAAAAATATAGGAAAGACTGGAAGCAGAGTGACGGGAAAGGAGGAGTGTGTCGGCCCACGTGTCAATGAATCGGCTGTTGGCAGCACATAAATGTTAAGGAGCAGCATGCAGTCTCTGACTATTTGTAGCTTGATTCCTAAACCAAAGAAGAAATCCAGGGCAGCACTGGATACCAGACTACACCTTTGAGCCATCAGAGCCTTTCACTTGCACTAAGGAAAATAGATTATTGATGCTGGCAGGGACATATACTTTAAATACAGACAAGGAGATTGCAGACTAATCCAAATCCAAACAGAAGCAAGTTGTCTAAAGCCAAATTCCTTTTATAGTCCCTTAATTTCACTACAAAATTGCTTTCCTTTAAGTCTTAAATTGTGTAGTATCCAAGCCAATATAGCTAACCCTTTCTTACAAGAGAAGTCTGTCTGTGCAGGAGTGGACCCATTAAAAACTCAAAAGACTAATGGCTTGCAGGACCCGGGGTAAAATCTTGGCCCCACTGAAGGCAGTAGGATGTTTGCCAAGGACTTCAGTGAGGCCAGAATTTTACCTCAGGTCTTTACAAGCAACAGCATTGCTCATTTAGAAGCACAAAAACACCACTGTGAATTTCCTGAGGTCCAATCACCATGTCTTGCTGGTGCTTCCAATGTCAGATGGCTTCATGTTGGAACCCAAAGGCAAGAGGCTGAGAAATGAAGCCATATCCTCTCACTAAAAGCCAATTCATTTTAGGTGATCTATGTGTGATGTTTGATTCCAACAAAAAGAAGAAAACCAAAATTTGAATGTTTTTCTTTTCCCCCTTCCTCACATTCTCCCAAACCAACCTACTTCCCTACGGGGATAGGATAAAGATCTTTCATTAGAAATGATGTGGCAGAGGACTGCTGGCCCAGCTGGGGGTACACGGGACACAGTGTGGCCGTAGGGCCAGTCAGGAAGCACACTGACCTCAGGCTGCTCACGGGGCCCCCACCCAGCAGATGACCAGCCGCTAACACGGCTCCGTCGGCCGGACATGCCACTGGGACGGCATGGTAATTGAAAACAGCGGGCCTTCTGCCTGCAGCCTCCTGGTGTTAGTGCTTGGGAGTGTGCGATCATGATCAATAAGGCTTCATGGGAATCTTTTAAAGTGCTCCCAGCCACATCACTCCAGTAAAGGATTTGTCAGCCTTTCCATAAACCCCAGTTTTGAAGAGTTTATAGCTCAGCTTGTTTTCATTACCTTGAGGTGAAAGTTGCCATATAAAATTTCAGACCAGAAACACTTTTTTCCCTTGCTAATACAAAATATCATTTAAAACAAATTTTTGTCTCCAAATTTAGAGTCCTGGTAAGAGCCATGTTGTTCCCTAACTGTTTTGGGTGTGCTGCTCAGAACTTCAGCGTGAAAATCTGTTGAATTTAAGGATTAACAAACAAATGGCAAGCTCTTCTGCTGAATTTTTAAACCACTGACTAATTCATCCAGAACCTCCGAGTTATATTGCTCACTCCCAAGAAATGTTGTAAGTCCGCATCAGGGACTTCTGTGGAAGAAGAACAGACAATGCTCCTCTGCCTCTTCCCCTTCCAGCAGCTGGAACTAGGGTTTTGTGGTGCTTTGTTGTTTTAAGCAGTAGAATTTCAGCTCATATAAAGTCACTGTAACTCCATTCACTACAAACTACCTTGCATCTTTTATCTGTTAAACAGTTGCTATACTGCAACCCAGAAATAACTGAACTTCCAGTAACAGACACAACTTTTCCTGTTACATGCATGAGTCACACTGCAGCTACCTGTACTTTCAGAGCACAGTGGGAGAAGAAAACTAGGGCTGTCTTTCCAAACTCAGCTGATGCCAGATGCCTGTGCCTCACACAGACAGGCAAAATGTTTTTCATCACTTGAGCAGTAATATCTGACCTCTGCATTGCAGACAGCTTCCCTCACTGCTGAACTGGATCCTCACCCCACGCAGTGCAGTGGCATCCCACCTCTGCTGCTTTCCAACCTTACCAGCAGCCACAGACCAAAGCCCCTGCCTCTCCTGGGGAGGACAGAGCTGCGAGAGCACCAGTTTCCAATCCTGCAAGCTTAATGCCATTGTTTCGCAGCAATAGATGTTAGCATCCAAAACAAAAATTTAAAAAAACATAGAGGAAGGATATACCTGTACATACCACCTTCACCTATTTATGGTTGCATTAATTTCCTTGTTTAATATCACAAAGTTAATTTCACACAATGTTCTTACAAAACAGGGGATAGAATATTGCAGTCTAATATCTTTGAGGATTGACCCAGGAGGACCAGAAGTGCTGTCATGCAGGTGAGTTCATCCATCAAAGTGAATTTATATTTGTTAGATCTCCAGTCTCTGAAAAGTCTGTCTGCTTTATCCAAATGTCATATGACCGTGTTACGCCTGGTGGAATTAATATATTCTGGATGCTTTCTTGATGAGAAGGTACATTGCACTTTTTTTGGCATGGCCTATGCCTAGGGTAATTTCTCCTTAACCAATGTTTTTTTGCTGATGTAAGAAAGTTTGGAAAAATCAAAGAGGGAAAAAAACCATGTTTTTTTCTAAGCAGTATCAGCTTTATAAGTGGATGGGGAACAGATTATTGGTGGGGGTTTTGGGGGATTAAAGGAAATAGTAAGAAAGATTTGGGGAAGGGGAAGAGGTGGAGGGAGTCTTCAACAAAATTAATAAAAATAGTACTAATTTTGCCATTACTACAAGAAGCTGAAAGTGCATTGCCAGCTATAGAATAATACCAAGTATAGATACAGCACTCTTCAGTCTTGATTCTTAAGGAAATGAAGCTTATATGAATCACATGTCTCTGTGTGTATCAGAGTGGTTTATTCTGTCAGTTTTCCCTTCAATCCTTTTTAATTCTCTAGGCTGAATCAGGAGAGCAATAGAAGTTTCAAAGTCAAAATATTTCTGTAAGGGTCCTGAAACCTTGAAGCCCTGCAGGAAAACCAAACCAAAACAAAAAACCCAAACCCCCAAAACTATTAGTACTTCCACTGGGGCAAATGATACTGTAAAAACTCAGCTGCTTTTGAACACCAGAAAATCCACAAATGGCAACAGACAGTCAGAGCACTTCAACAGCTGGAAAGGTTTTATTCAAAGCTGTTACCTTATTAGACACCAGAAAACTAAAATGCATAGACTCTCAGACTACATGCATTGACAGGCAAAGGTGATGGGCATGTACTCTGATTCCAAAATTTCCTACAAGTTTTCTGTCTCATGTATCTTGTAGTCTTCACAGTATGCTAGAAAATAGACAACATTGACAGAAAGCTAAACCCAAGCTAACTGAAAGATATATAGGCCCTTACTGAAAGGATTTCCTTGGCATTAATTTCATGCTATAGCCAATAGACCATACTCCCTTTTCATTTCTTTTAAATTGGGGCCATTTGGAAAGCTATAAATTCTCCTTAGGAAGTAGATTTTCCTCTAGTATTGTCCTAGTCAAAGACTGTATTTCTTGGGGCTTTCCTCTAAGTAAATCTCATGGAAAATGAGTCACCTGTTAAAATGATAGAAGTCGTTTGCAAATGCCTTCTCCAGCACTAGAGCCACAAGTAGAATGAGAATATAATCTTAAGCAGCCATCCAAAGGAGACAAGGAGGCAAGCTTCTGTTTGTTTCATATATTTCCAAGCTACCACAGGATCATGCAGAAAAAAACAACAGTAAACGATTCCTAAATTTCTTCTTCATGGTAGAACAATTTCCAGTTGTCCTATTTCCTGTTACTAACTAAAACAACTTTATGTCTGTTGATATGTTATTTATTGTCATCAGTCATCTCCTCCATGGGACACACAGTGGGCAGGAGATTGAGTCTTCTGGTTTGTTTTCTAGCCTAATAGGAAAGCACGTGCTGCTGTAGGGTTCCCAGCCTGCCTGCAGCAGGAGGAAGGCTGCAGAGTCCACGCAGCCTCTTGCAAGGCCCTTGCCTTTGTACATGGCTGTCTAAGGCATATCAACCACCTTGACACTCTGCCAGTGAGCAGAGAAGCAGCAAAAGCAAGCCAGCTTTGCTGAATGAAAGAGGGAAGCTCGTGTAGTCCAAATGAACAGTAATTTAGACTTTTTATGTACATGACCCCTGCCTTCTTTGTGTTGTCAAGAATAGCAAACAAAGTGCTAATGATAATGAGAAAATCCATCTTGTGTCAGTTCCAGCCCCCACAAACACAGATTCTCGGATTAATCGAGCCCTGCGCCAAGTGCTTTGACTGGCATGGATATTAGAATTTATTTTCTCTGTTGATAAATAGCCAAAGCAATGTTCCTGTCCTGGTGTAGCTGATGGAAATCCCTCTGTAAGCACTTGTCTCTCAGTATTTCCACTGAAAATACCACAGGATTCTTGCCCAGCCTGAAAAATAGAAGGGTAGGAGGAAGCAAAATTGTGTCTTAGGTTTATCTCCTTGCAGTTATTTCAGAGACTTTATGGGCACTAATAGCAGGCATGCTGAGAACAAGGAAACCACTCGCTCTGCAGCATTCCTGCTGCTAATGAAACTAAGAAGAAACCTTCATGGTGCTCATGACCTCACGCCAAATCCCAAATGTTAAATTACTGTATGTTTTTAGGCTTCCACTCATGAAAACTTAAAAAAAAAAAAAAAAAAAAAAAAAGAAAAAGGCTTTACAGTTTTTTCTGTATGGCAGCAAGCCTGGACATTTTTGTTTCAGATCCACCATAAATATTTGACTCTCAAGTCATCCACATTCATGATTGATTTAGTTAGCAGGCTAGTAGGCACACTCTGGCAGAGGACTTGCCATGTGCCAGTTATGTGGAAATATGGACACATTGGAAACTTCCTTTTTTGACCATTTACTACTCTATCTTATCAAATCATAAACACAGGAGAGGACTTAGGGACAGATTGTTCCTGGCCCACAAAAGCTGGAGTAAGAGCAGAGTTTTCTGGCTGATCAGTAAATGCAGTCCTTGTAAAAAAGCAGAAGCTCTTGAGCTACATGACACTTTGTAATGTGTATTTGGAGCTGTCACCATGACCACTGAAGTCAGAAGGAGCTGGCCTGCTCATTTTATGAGGAATTTGATTATTCCCCATGCAGGAAGAAGTATAGAAGGAGAAGGGCAAACCAGGTGACAGCATTTGTCCTCTACAAGTCGCTAATACCTAGACTTTGAAGTGATGCACTACAGAGCTGTTAGGTATGATCAGTATGAGAGAATATGGTTGCAGGGCTCCAAAGCCAACAGGGTACCAAGCACAGCATGCATCTGCCAGTGCTGAAGCTGAAGAGAAATAAGACAACTTAAAAGGACACAAGACCTTATCTATGTTTGTCAGCACTGGAGTGGCACCAACACTGAGGAGAATGGTTGAGAGCAGCTGGAGAAATTAATTTCTCTTGACTACACTTGGTTTTGTACTTCAGCATAACTTAGTGTGATCTGAACCCTTTCCTGGATCAGATTGAGAGCAGGAGTGGAAGAGAGAGATGCTGCAGAATGAGAGTCATGTGTTGTAGGAAGAGGTCAAGTGTTAAAAAAGACAGTGGATGAAGGAGGGAAAAAATGACAAGTAACCTTCCCTGAGTACCTGGGAATATCTTCTTGACCAAAAAGAGGAAGCCAAATTCAGAACAAACAGGGGACTTTTGCTCCACAGAGAGCTGCTAACAAGCTTTAAGCCTTGTCCTTCCACAAGGTATTTTATATGCCAGCTGTGAAATATCACAAACACTTGTCAAAAGTTTAACAATCCAGCCTCGCTATGTTTATCCCTTTCAAACAATACCTTGTTGGGGGCCTGGTTCCGAGAAGCAATTGTGCAGAGAATGCAGATGGGAGGAAACGCAGCTTGTCAGAAAAGAGAGAAACGGCTTTTACAGAAGCTCCAAAATTTATGTGGACTTTTTTCTTCCCTCGATATACAGATGTCACTCCCTGGCAGGTGGAATCAGCAGCAGAGAGTCCTCTCTAAGCACTTCTTAAATGAGGAAATGCTTCATTTTCCAAGGTCAGTTGTGGCAGCAAACTGCTGGAGAAGTTAATTGGTGAGTCTGGATACACATAAGGCATGAAGAGCCTGCAATCACCTCCCAGCATTCAGTTTTTAGCAAATGGCCTTATTGAGCAAGAAAGGGAAAGACAACCTACCACAGCTCCATGACACAGCCAGTATCTTTGCAAAGAAATACCTTGATGCTTTTTTCTGAGTGTCCAGTTGTACTGTATATGGCAAATGAACAAATTCATTTAGTCTCAGCTGTGCAATGAAAGAGGTATCAAAATTGCTTTCTCCAGGCAATGAACCACTGGAGAGTCCCTCATTACCTTTGAGTCTGAAATCATCATTCAGAAATTTACAGGCCATGCTATAGTTCCTCAGAGAAACTCTGCATTACTTTGGTTTGCCCTGTTTGATATGCCTGCCTTTTCCTCTGTCACCTTTTCCTCCCCCAGATCTTTCTTTTTTATCCTGATGGTACCAGTTCAGTTTATGCAGTGGGAGGTGCGAATGTATTAGACCATAGTTTTGGATGACTTAAACACCTCTGAACGCTTTCCACACACACTTCAGGTATGCTCCCACTAGCACATCCTCATCCTTGGTGGAGCCATGCCACAGCCTAACCTCTGAGTTTGCAGAGTCGTGTTCACAATAAGAACTCATTACCCAGCTGTTGTGTGTCAGCCCCAGTAGTTCAGCGAAGTCCCCCCACAGTGGGATGGGGGACAGAATCGGAAGAGTAAAAGTGAGAAAATGCATGGGTTGAGATAAAGACAAAACTAAACAAAGAAAAGCAAGTGATGCAAAAGCAATCGCTCACCACCAGCTGACTGATGCTTAGTCAGTCTCAGCTCAACAGCAACCCTTGGCAAACTCCCCCCCAGCCGTGTTGCTGAGCACAATGTTACATGGTAGGGGATATCCCTTTGGGGTCAGCTGTCTGGGCTGTGTCTCCTCCCAATCTCTTGCCCATCACCAGCCTACTTGCTGGCAGCGCAGCATGAGAAAAAAAGACCTTGGCACTGTGCAAACACTGTTCAGCGATAGCTAAAAATGGGTGTGTTATAACACTGTTTTGTTCACAAATCCAAAGCATAACACCACACAGGCTGCTATGAAGAAAATTAAGTATCTCAGTGGACCTCAGCACACCAGCTCATATGGAAACTGTAGCTGGTTACTGCTATGACCAACATACTCAAAGTAATGTACAATCCCCTTCACTCAAGGGGATTGATGGCATCAAAAGACATTTAAGAAAAACTTGTTCTTTCCAATTATATCTGTTGCTTTAATATAAAATATGACCTTTTTCTACAGATCTTAAATCCTCCCTTATATACTTAGGCCATCGGGGCCTCAGCAACACTGTTCCTTTATGTATAATCTATGAATTGACAGACTGGACTAAAGGTTCTACTGACATGCAAGCTCTGTACAGCCTCATCTGGAGGTATTTGGACTGAATGAAAGCACTGCATTTCCATCTTATCATGTTTACAATACTCTCCCATCTCTTTTCTAGCTGTGCGATCTAAGAAGATAAGGAAGATGGTTACCAGGGCCCTTGGACATCACTATTAGTAGTCTGGGATTAGGAAGAAGTTAGAAACCTCTTCTGGAATAAGTGCTGGAGGCTTCTGCTCTGTGTGGCTCTGCATCTGGGAGAGCAGAGGCTGGGGCTGCCCAAGCCCAGCTCATTAACTGTCAGGTTCTGGTCTGAGAGCAGGAAAGAAAAAGATGTTCACAGCCTGGGAGCAGGAAAATTAGATGGCATATCTCAGGGGAGCCTTGCTATAACCTTTTCCTAGCACGAGAGGTTGCATGTTTGCAAGATGCAACCAACGCTCTAGTGTCCAACCAACAAGCCTCAAGAGAAGGAGCTGCAGACAAAAAGAGAAAGGGAGAGATCCTGAAAGCATTCAAGCTAGGGAAAATAGTATGTCCATACTGAGCCACAAAAGGCCCTTCATTAGTAACAGTGGAGAATAAATAGGGGTACCCATGGTGCCTCCGCTTGGTGCTGTCACTAGCACAGCAGTAATGGCAGTAACCACCATCACCAGCAGTGGTGGAGATTTGCTCTGTAATACGTATCTCCCTGCCTTCTGTAAGGCCAGATGCCATTTGTGAATCCTGAGCTACACCATTGCTGTGAGGGAAGACTGTAATCCTTCCTCTCATGGCATGAAATCTCAGCCAAGCCTTCCAGGAGAAAAAGCTGCCAGGGAGGGACACAGGGCTTGGGAGGCTCTGTTTCCTAGTAGCGTCCCTTTTTGAGTAAAATGACCCATCTTGCTGAGGACAGAAAATTTGGTATGGAAGAGTGAGAAGGGGTAAATTGAAGACCAGAGTGCTATACACAATTTTGTGTAAGTTAGCAATGCCAGATGACTCATGGAAAATTTAATAATCACCTCACTTCAGTTTCAAAACAATGTAAAAATGTTTTTAGTCACATGTCTGCACTTGCTTCCTTCCCCCCTTCAAGACTTTTACAAAGACCCTGTCTAATCACAGGGTACAGCCTGGCTGCAGGATACAGCTTCTCTGTGCCAGAGCTCAGGGACAGAAGGTCTCAGGCAAACACCAATTTGAAGTTAATACAATATGCCCCACTGAGAATTCCTTCAGACAGATCAGTTTTGTTCTTTTTGTATTGGGCTACAGGTAAGTCTGGAGATGGGATTAACTTTTTGTTTTTAATCCAATTTTTTTGAGTGCAGACATTCACTGCATGCAGCCGAAATTCACAGAAAATCAGTCATGAGTTTGCATGCCCATCACTACATACTTGTACCACGTCCAGTACAGAGAGGGATTGGTCCTGATTAGGTTGTCCAAGTATTAGCATACTAGAGAGAAGAATCAGGAAAGCCAAATCAATCAACTGACCAATTTCAGCGGAGTCATTTCTAATTTATACAGGCAATCAAGATCAGCAGGTACTTAATCTCTGTTTTATCTGGAAAGAGGCTAGTTCTTAGTTGGACTTCAACTAACTCTCATCCAGGACCCAGAGTCAGCTTCAAATAAATCAGAGAAAGAACAGCAGAGGAGAGGAAGGTAAATGTTACAAAGACCCCAAAAGCCCCTGCATCTCTCCACAAGTTCTTTGCAGCCTCACATGGGCACACGCCAGAAGACGCGTTTGATCTCAGTTACATTTTTCAAGTAATTTTTATTTGGAGACGCCAACAAAATTCAGCCAAGCCATCTGGTTTCCTGAATTTGTACCAAATCTGCCAAAGTTTTAAATTGAAATTTAAGGGAAAATCTTTTATTCTGACAGTCTCAAAACAAGTGTTCCTATGTTAAGGTTCTAGATGACATTTCATCTGAAACTCTGTACTCATTTCATTCAAAAATAAAGACCTAAAACTTCCTTGAGAACAAATACATCTTTCTCATGTGAAAGGAAGTGTTTTGAGAGATCTGACTTTCTTTAATAATTTGTCTTTGTGCAAAAGTCATATATAAGCAAAAATTAGGATTTGGATCCACCAAAACTAACTGTTTGTTCTGATCCCTTTGTGTTATAAGGTTATGATTTCTTAAATGGCCAGAGCTGAACTCATGGTTCTGCACCACAGAGGGGGAGGAGGAGACCCTGCTCCCCCGGCATCCATCTAATCTGTTCATTCCCATCTTCCCCACTTCCTTCTCCCCAGCAGCCAGATCTAGCACTTGTCTGCCTGCCGAGGAAGCTCATTCGACTTACTAAAATGACAAAAAAAAAGAAAAAAAAAAAAAAAAGAAACAGTCCCTTCACCTTCCCAAAAGAAAAACAATAATATCTTTTTTGCCAGGGAGTAAATTGTCTTCTCTCCTGGGCAGAGGGATGCCAGCACTGGCTGCAGGGGTGGCTGGCTGGTAGCTAAGGAAAAGGAGAAGGGAGGGAGGCATAAGGAGGGAAGTGCGGAGAGCAAGACTTCCCCCTTTTGGCAGCAGCAAGCTGTTAGTTCAGCTCACAGTCCCAACTTTAATCCAAACCCTGAGTGAGCTGAAAAAGCTGTTTTTCACCCAGTTCTGCCCTTACCTATCAGATGAAACTTTCTGTCTTTTAACTTTGCTTTTGTAGCAAAGGAATCGGAATTGTCTGATTAGGTAAATTAATGTTTCACTCTCAAAATATAATTTCGTGGCCATGTCTTATCTTTTATGTTTCTTTCTTTATACCTCTAAAAAGGAATCATTCTGAAGAGTAATGATGGCTGCATGCAGTCTGTGTTCCTAAGCACAAAATGATGTAGAAGTTCAGCTAAGTACATCTTTAAAACATTTTCTGAAGAGTTCCTGAAAAACTTCAAAGGGATATTCACATTTGGTCCCTTCTATAAAGATAAATATACATCTATAGCTAGACATATATGTGTGCAGACACTCAGGGTGATGTGGGCAGCTACACACTGTGAGAGAATCTCTCTGTTTCTGTCCTGACCTTTTCAATACTGTGTATTTTAAAGCAGGAAGGAGACTAATTGCTGCAAACCAGTAGCTGTAGTAATTACTCTAATTCAGAAGTTACCAACCTTCAGAGAAAGGAAGCGCAGAAACCGAATCATGTTTAAAGGCAGCCCATTTTGCTTTGTTCTTCAACACAGCCCCATTCAAAATACTGTGGAATTTATGAGTCTACTGAAAGTGAGGTCTCATAATGTGCACAGCATGTTGCCAGTTAACTTGAATGAGCTTCTCCTCTGCTTTCTGTCTGATTACTATAATACTGTGCTTGAAGAGGGGCCCTTCCTTCTAAAGCATATGTATTATGATGGAGTACAAAACCAGGCCATAAGATGTCCAGGTAGGTTTGTATGGTGTACATAAACATCAATCTTCAAAAACATGATCCAGTGCTCCTTGAAGTAAGTTGGAGCAATGAATTTCTGCAGCACCCTGGATCCCAGCCTGTGACGGCATGCCTCTCTGTAAGTCTTCCAGTGCTTCCTGGTTCAGTTCAAGAGAGAAATGCTAGCTTGCTTGTGGGACTGCAGAGCTTTGATGTCCGCTTCCAGATGGAACCAGAAGCATTGAGGCACGTAGAGAAAACAAAACCAAACTTTTGCAATCTGCAGGAAAGATGCCTAAGAATAATAGAAGCATATTCCTATATGTCGGCCACTGTTTTTGTGACAGCATCATAACTTTAAACAAAAAAACTATAAAGCACAGGAGAGAAAATAAGGATCGCAGATATCTTTTTTTTTTTTTTAATCTTTCCGACATTTAGTTCTCCCAAAGACATACACAAAGCTTCTTCTGATCTCAGTGGTACAGGATTTGACTCTAAAAGTTCAAACCACAAACAATGAAGCTATTACTGCTATGATTCATCTGACCCTCCAGAAGAAAAAGAGTACCCTGTTTCTATAGCTGCAACACTTACTGTACTTAATTATGAACTGAGATGCAGTACGGGAATATCCAACATGTTTTATATGTAGACTAGCTCTGTAGCACTAGCATATTAAAATCACTCAGTTGTACAAATTATTTTTAAAATAATTCATAGTCTTGTACACGTTGATCTTTATTTCAATTACAGTGTTTGAAAGCTGTAGAGCTCTGTATACTCTTTTCAATTGATTTCTCAATATTAATTTCAACTACAGTATCTTGCATTAATCCACATTTATAAGCATGCAAAACTCTAGTTTGAAAAATGTATTTGTTCTCAATGTCCTTTCATTGCACTCTACCCCTTAGTACTGGAATGATTCTACTTGTAATTATAACTATTCAAACCCTTCATGACATAATGGCACTAACATTTTGAACTTCTTATACAAATACTCTGACATTTTATCTGAAACTACCAGAAAAGTGAAAAAAAATTACATTTATAGGAAAAAGATTGCTTGATGCTTGGCAAATGGGAGGTTTCACTCTCCTTTAGGCCACCAAGTATGAATTCTGGTCCCCACTGTGGTATAAATTCTATGGCATATACTGGTCTCCATTTGTAGAGAAGAAATACAAAGGGAGTGTTTCATCTGAGAAGTCCTACTTTGCTTTCACCATAAGCCTAGCCCTGAAAAGGATGGGACAGAGCTTCCGGGCTCAGCACAGACCAGAGTTGCTGGCTTGGGATCTATGAGTGGCATGGCCATCCGCTGCTGTTGCTTCCCACTGTGTCCTGGATGCAGAGCTGTAGCCAGGCCAGACACATCCTGTAGCAGGATGCCCTTTGTATACTTAGAAAACATCGACATTGTCACTTCACTTCTAGCTGCCAGAGCTGCAAGAGAAGCATCCCGCTTCAGGAGGTCTCCAGTCTGCAGTTCTGATTCCCAGGACCTTCCCAGGTTTCTCCCACAGCTGGTTTAACATCACTGCCCCCAGAGTATGTCACCAATGGCTGAGCAGACCCATCTTGCCTTTCCCTGCTACAGTCCTGTCAGAGAAACACAATTTCACCAAAGAGACTTTGACTAGGATCACCCCTTCTCTTGTTAACCATACCACCAGCAGACAGCCAAGGACAAGATCAGGACTGAGTCTCCCCTTCCTCCCCAGGACACCTTGCACTCTGCCCCAACTCTGAGACAGCTGAAGAAGGACCAGCTGCACTGATGTGACACCAAGCCTTGTGTCCCATAACTGCATTAGCAGGGTGGTATGTATGCCTAGGTGGCATGGTATGTATGCACCTGTCCTCACTACACAGTTCCCTGCACACTGGTGACTGGGCATATTCTACCATACATATGGGAAGAGGGTGATCCCTGAAGAGATGGATATCAACTCTGGTATGTCTGGTCTCAGCACAGGAAGAGATACTCATTATCCAGCACTTCTGGGCTTTGTGGTTGGGTTTTTTCCCTTCAGATTTTTTTTTTAGTTACCAGCTCTTGTTCTTCTGGTAAATTTCAGTTTTCTATAAACTATGGGATATTTAAACAACATTTTTCTAGAGGTACTTCAGATTTGAACAGCTGATAATGACAAGAGGATCTGATGTGATGTGTAGCAAGTCCTTTGACAACTCAATCTCAAACAGCCAGCATTTGAAAGAAATCCACAAATCCACTAGGCTGTTAGGAACCTAAAGAAACAGACATGTTAGGATCCAGAAGCAGGATACTTTAACATATTATCCAAGTTTCGAGCCCAGGCCTTGTTTATTTAGTGTACTACGTGCTATAAGTCCCATAGCTCAGACTTACCAAATCTTGATGGAGAGTCAATCTTCTTTGAATTAATTTCAAAGCAGTTTAGGAGTATAACTCTTCCTTATCACTTGCCTGCATACGCAAATACACCAGCAGATTTATAGCAGTATAATAAACTGCTACAGCTATGTCAATGTTACTTCTTATCGGGAACCTATGGTGGAACTAAGTGACTTTATTTGCCATGTAATTAATTCTTTTCCAAACAAAAATACTCAGTTTCTGTCAAGAAACCTGTATATTAAAAAATCCCCAATCAGTTCCCCTCTTTGAGATCAAGGTTTACACAGTGTGACTTTTAAAATCACATTTATTCAAACGGTCAAAATCTGTCAGACCCACATAAATAATAGACCCTTCATTCTTTCATTTGTAATAACAGACATGATTAGAATTACTTTGCGGCTTTTTATTTAGATTCTTGACTGTTTGTCTGGGAAAGAAAAAAAAAAAAGGGCTAGAAACCCTAATATAAATTCTTTCATAAAGCTGAAGATCATACCTTTTCCCCCCAAGCACTTTAAACCTAGCTTTTTTTCTTTTGTTTATTGCATGTCACAGTGACTGTAATGACAGAAGAGTGATGATTATATTATTAAATGAAAGTAACTTACTTTAGCATTGTCACTATCACTTTAAGCTATATGTCCATAATTGTCTGCTTAATTATTGTTCCTTATAACTGATCTATCACAGAGATGTAGAAATACAAATACTACACATGGCAGTGACATAAGTTAATTAGGTTTTTTCTTGATTATTTTTGTTCATATCAGTCTGCATTTAAAAGAGCATTCTCTATGCTCTATGTTATATGCCAGGGGGATGTATTTATGATTAAACTGAAAAAGAGACTCTATAACCCACAAACAGTTATCAGCTTTGCCAGTACATCATTATTACACCACTCAGCATGCTTAGTCTTTCCTCTGTTTCATAGAAGCAAAATTCACCCTCAGTGGAGAAGTATATGACCAAGGCATGACTTAAATCCCAATGAAACTCAGACCCTACACCACATAACTGTAGAATTTCAGATATGTATATTTCTCTGATGTCTATGTCTTAGTTTCAGCTAAAAATGAAGGATCTCAGGGAAGATTTTACTTTTGCCCTGCCCTGCCTTGATATGGCAGGTTAATTTGAGTGGATCTGCTTGTTCTGCCAGCAGTCACTTGCTTCCCATACTGAAGCTACCTTAATTAAAGATAGCTGTAGATGAATATACAATATATGAGAACTATACACATGGACACTGTTAAAAAAATGTTATAAATCAACCACTGAAAACCCAAGAAAAAACAGAATAAATGTGCAGCAATGTTAAAACATGCATGCATGCATGATAAATCAGAAAGACATGAAACTTATCATTAATGTCCCTTAACTAACACCTTACTAGAGCAAAGCATTGATGATATTATCTGAGATCTATGTAACATACAAGAAGCCTAAAGAAATTTCAAGTTAAAATAAAGTTCAAACCGTATTATTTCTTTCTTTCCTCTGAGTAGATAAAAGAGAATATATTGTTAAAATTTAAATTAAAAAATCTGACCATAATTATCTTAAATGTGTTACTTATTAATATGCAAGGCTCTCTGTGGATATTGTCTCTGGAAATGCGCTTTTCAGATCTGGAAAGAAGCTCTGCATTCCAGCTCCCTGCAGCCCGTCTTGGGAGGCATGAGTTTTTACTTGTCCTAGCAAGCCGGATGATATTTATCCATTCCAGTTATTCCAGCTAGTTTGTGCCACCCTTGATGAGCTGCAAAGACAGAGAAAGAATACAAAGCAACATGGGTATGCAAGGCCCAGGAGTAAGCTGATATAGTGGTTTTATCTGCTTATGCACAAACTTATCTAGGAGTGCTTTATTCCTCCACATGGACATCTGCCAGAACTCAGCCCTGATTTGGGGGTTTTCAGCACACAGAATTGTACTACTCCAAAGGACTGTGTAGGAATAATTGCACTGCTGTAACTTTCATGTTTGTGGAAGCAAAAAGGCCAGATGAAGCCAACTTCTGATTCATCTGACAGCCAGGATCTCTTGAAGCCTCACCCTTTTGCTCACACAATTCTGGTTAGTGATTCATTGAAGTTAATACTATTAATGCTCATAAACACATTTTGGGAATGTTGACAACTTTCTTCTGGAATGGTGGTTTGTGAACAGTCTTCATCCCATTCCCTACACCAGCGATGATGCAACCAGGGTAGGACCAGGTGGTGTCACATGGTGGAAACCTAATGTGCATTGCAAATATTAACCACCTTGTCTGGGTGAGGAACATTTCTGCCCCAGCTTGTGGTTCCTCCAGAGCTTCCTGCTTTTGCTCTATGAAAATCAGCTAGCAATGAGAACCTTTTTTTTTTTTCCTTAGGTTAACTTTTAGTGAGCTCAGATGAAAAACAAATGAACAGCAATCAAAAAACCTAGTTTTTCCCTTCACACAAAAAACTGTGGTTTAGCCAGGTTATGTCCTTGAAACTGAAGATCCAGGTGTTAGGTGCAGTAGGTGAAAGAAACCCATGTTCCAAGTTCCCAAGTTCCCAAAGATATGGATTCAATACCTAAAGCTGTTTAAGCTACCAATTTCCAATTATTTCAGCAGAGTTAGGTACCTAAGAGCCTTCAAGGGTGGAACGTCTGTAGAACCAAATGAGGAAGCTCTTTCAGCCGTACCCATAGGTGTGCTTCCCTTCCCAACAGTGCTCTTGGCCTCTTTCCCCTCCTGGTATAGGGCAGGCAAATGCTCACTAATTCCTTCTCTGGGGAGACAACGATGCTCCATGTAATACTGCAGCAATCAGCCTATTCAGTGTGCACAAAGAGGAAGACCTTTCGGTAATTCATTGTGCATGGATAGAAACAAGACTGAAAGCCTCTAAGCCTCTTCAGTTTCTCACCCTTACATTGGTCAGGCACAATACACTGTAGCCCACAGATTTCTTCATATATATCCACTGTTCACATACCCACAGTTATTATTTTTGCATTAAGTTGTAACTGGATAATTTTCACTTTGCCAAGAAAACTAAAACCCACTTCTTTTATTATTAAAACTACAGGTATGTCTTTTTTTTCCAACATTGAAACATTCAGGACAGTCCAAATTATGCTAACAACAGAGTAACTTTCCAGTACCTTATAGAAGATAAAATGTTATGTCTTTGCAGAAACAAAGACAAAACAACAGAGCAGCTGTTTCATACATAAAGGCACTATGAAATAGGTCAGGGCCACCGAGCAACAATGACAAATGATGTTTAGTGATGTACCATCTTCAAAGTGAAATTTTGGAACCGTAAATAGGAACTTGTATTATGGTGTTTCAGAGTAACTTGATTGTCATATTTTTTAAGAGATACCTAAGGGTACCCGCTTTTAAAAAGATGCATGTTCAACAGTTTAGAAAACGAGTATGATTTGGGTTATCCAGACCTTTTAACTTCTAAAACTGCTGGTCATTTTCACACCTAAAATAAAGAATATGGTTTTCAGAGATAGAGGCACAATTCAGTTAATTAATTTAATTATTTCAAAAGTTAATTAATTCATTAAATCCCGTTAATACAAAATTGAATAAATAAAAGTGAACATAAGTTTTAAGCCAAAGCAGTAATGTTTGGAAACATTGATGTCATTGTAAACTGCACAGGTTATTACAACATGGAACAAAAGAAAGAAAAAACATGGATTTGATCCTGTACATAAACGTCCTACAAACTTCAGAGATTAATTTGGTTACCTAATTGCAAATGACAGGCTCTTCAGGTCTGCTTTACAAAACATGGAGGGGAGAGGGGGCACCTATTTGTTTCTAAGATGCAAACAGGTAGCAACTGAGGGGTTTTTTAATTTAAATCAAGACAAATTAAGTATCTAATGTTCTTTGTGTTCAGAACTGCATAGCAAATCTCATTAGTCATTTGGGCATTGTTGTTTATTTCCTTGGAGACAGCATCAGACCCTAAGGTACAATTGAAATCAATGACAAAACCTTCATCAACTTCCAGGAAAAACAGTTCAAGTCTACAGTGAGGTAATGGAGTTTTTAAAGGAAACCACATTTTTCAAATCCTTAAAAAGGTAGCCCACTGGGAGCTTTGGGGACTTGTATCTTTCCACTCCTTTAACAGATGATTCACTTAATTCAAGTACATTCTAGTTTTGAAGAAGAGTGGTAGTTGAGTAATTGCTAAAAGGGAAAGAACAATACATAGCATGTATGGAGACCTTCATCTGAAAGAAGGATTCTGCTGCAAGAATTACTGCTAGAATTATCTTGGGTTTGTGGCTGGGAGGGTGTTAATGTATTTTTGTCCCTGTCAGAATAGGAAGAAGTGTAGTGATGAAATTTTCTGATGAAATCTGCTGAGGACACTAATTTGGGAAACACCAGGGAAGCAAACAGGAAGAACTCGTGGACATGACATTGCAACAGAATGAAGTTTGACAGAACAAGTTGTAGGAGCCACCACCGTGAACTTATCCCATAATCAATCAGAAGCAAGCACTGAGATGAAAAGATCTGGGTCTACAGGTTGATGGCAGGATGACAATGAACTTGCAGAGTGATGTGTCCATAAAAAAAGAGATGTGATGTTAAGATATACAAGCTTAAGACATGCACGCTTCTCTTGTAAACTACTGATGCAGTGTGAAATACAGTGTTCAGTTCTGTGTTCAAGAACTATGAGCTTGAACTAGAATCAGCATAGTGAAGGGATAATCAAAGACTGGTGAAAAAGGTGATTAAAAGAGTTTTGCAAGTAAATCTAAGGCCTGTACAGAATATGATGTTTCTTAATAGACACCATTGAGGGAAAAACAAGCCATGAATAAATTTAGGATGAAGATTAGAATATTTCTTATCCTTGCAGGACTAGGTTTTTGGAACAATATGTTTTAAGATTAGTCGTTATAAATTCATGCAAGGATTGCATGACAGAGCCACAAGTAACAAGGGATGGACCTCATTGACAAGAATGTTCCTGTCCTGGGAGCCCGTGTTGCTTGGTTTTAAAAACATGATCAGAACAACTGCTGGGGAAAAAAAACACAAACAAAAACAAAACCCAAAAAACCCTCTGCAAATAAGGGTAAAATTCACTGAACTGCCTATAACTGTCTTCTAGCAATGGCTGTTTTTATTGTTCAAAATAGGAACATTTCCTTCAGATTGCACGTAAGAATTTGTATGAATAGTAATTTGATAATAATTTCAAGGAAGGCATATAGATTAGCATAAATCTTGAAAATTATTTAGGTTTCAACACAGCACCACCTATTGGAATAAAAATAGTAGCAGTGAGTCTGAAGCAGTGCAAACACAGCTGGAGTCAACTATGATTAATTTATAGACCTACAGTTTGGAGAGCTCTGTAACTCGTTCTGCCTTGCATGCTATCCCTGCTAATATAAATTTGATGGCAAATATGCTATTAATTTTTTATTTTATTAGAAAGGAAGATTTTACCACAGTGTACGTGAGGTAAAGATTTGCTTTGAGCCATTAGACATAACTTGGCACAAAGTGAAGATATTTACACAGCGTTAAAAGAGATAAGAATATATTTCCTAGTAAAGAGAGCATTGTGCATGAGAATTTAAATGAACTGCAGATAGATACAGATAAGTGATAAAAAGTATATGCCTGGCCTATCATTAGAGAACATATCAGCCACTTTAAAATACACTCTGCTTAGATTAATCACCACATTACTGCCATTTCAAACGAGGTGTGCAGGTGTAAAACTGGAATAACGCAGGTCTTTCTTCTTGTTAATGAGGAGATTATAATATGTTGCAGTTCAGAGTTTCAGGTGAGCAGGGAGCACAGGCATTGAACATCCAGAGGGCAAGATGGGACATGTGCAGTTCACAGACACGTTCTCAGGAATTTATCTCCTTTGAGTCTCCTTCATCCTCCATCCAGGAGGAAAAAGAGAAATCCTGCAACTTTTTGTTCCCAGGAATTATTTCTGCTCGCAGCTTTAGAAAGTAAATTACAGTGAAAATGCCTGCTTTGCATGGCCATTACACTGGCAAGGTTTGAAATGCCACTGCCCCCATCTCCAGCCACCCGTGGCTGCTTTCCCACACAGCCAGCGGGTGCAAAGAGCAACCCAGAGAGCAGTGCTGCAGGCTGCGTGGGGTAAAACAACAAGGGGCCGTCTGTGTCTCCCTGAAATGCTAGGATGGAGAGGGTAATGTAAGAACATGCTGATGTTCCTCTGGAGCTACTGGCTTGTCCTCAGCTGGCAGGGAGTGCTCAGGAAGGTTGCCTGCCCCCGACTTTCCCAGTGATGGAGAGATAAACCCTTCTGAGCTGGCGTGTGGCCTCGTGACAGTGGCCTGCCCTGTCACGGATACATACTGGCGTGCTTGTGCCAGGACAGGAAAGCTGTAGCTCTGGATCAGGCAGCGGAGGCTTCCCCGGGCAGGAGGCACCCAGAGGGCAGCGGCTGCAGCCACACAACACTGTCATGGGGCACAGGGAATGCACTGATGCCTGGCAGGGGCAAGCGGCTCAGCCCGCCCTCCTCAATAAAATAACTACCTTTTTTCTGCCCACAAGAGTGCCAAGACAGATGCCACTAAAAAAAAGTGCTGGGGTGAAGCGTGTGTACAACAGCAAGCTGTCACATTTACTGCTGGCCACAGCATCCCTCAGGATCCCCAGCCACAGACTGGGGCTTGGCAGGCAAACTCAGCTGAGTACCAAGTCCCCTTTCTCTTCAGTGTACACTCAATTGGGTAAACAGACTTCAGACACGATTAGTCCCACCTGACATTAGCCACCTCACAGTTGTCCCATGTTGCTTGGAGCTTAGGACAGCTCTGGAAGCACGGGGATGAGACTGCTGTCTCCAGGGGAAGACTGATTCTAGAGCCGCTTAAAGAAAATGAGAGGAACCACCATATGCATGCATTCCCTTCTTTCTCAGGCTAACCTCAAGTTAGCCAGCCTGGAAACATGCCAATCTTATCATTGTTACTTGGAAGATACTTAGATTATTAGTTATTTTTTAAAAAAATAAAGAGTGGTACATCCACTACTGTAGCAGAGGGTACACACAAAAACCTATAGGCACCACACTCCCATTTAGCAAGCACATCCATGTCAAGTAAGACTGTTCTTTTGAAATTCTTGAACATGAAAACAACACTGTTCAAGAGCAAAAGGGGCACTCCTACATTTCAGTAGTATCGCTGTACTATAGACAACAGATATAAAGTTATTATTCACAGTAATTAGATGATACTGGTGCATGACTTATAACGCAAATTTACACAATTTTTGTTTAATGTTTGAATTTCGATATTTGAAAGTCTTACGTTTTTACTGAGTCAAAAAACCACAAGGCTTTACATTCTGTAAATGTTTTTGTTCTTATTTAGTTGTTTGAAATCTTTGCTTGCCCCATGTCCTCCTCCCCAGACAGAGTTTATACAGCCAGAAGGAGACTTCAAACATGTAATTTTTTTTAAAGAGACAGGGCCCAGTTACAAGGTTAATAACAATGTTTGGGGTTTCAGAACATGAGGTTAAAAGGTGTCTTATTTTAGATATCTTAGTCATCAACTTCTCATAGTTTCCTGCAGGACATAAGCTGAAAAGAGAAACCTGGAGATACTTTAAAAAAAAGTGATCCTTTAAAAATTTCTTTATACCTACAAACCTATGCTTCTTTCTCCCTTTTCCACCCTGCAAACAGCAAGATGTTTCCAAACAGCCACCAAAGAGCTTTCAAGGAAAATATTTTTCTGACTGTGATTCTTCTGTGGTCTACAGTTACTGTGAATAAGCATTTGTTCACTTGAGTTCCTTGTATAAGCAAATAGAAGAAAAAGTGAAGATGGGAAATATATTTTCATGTACAAATAATAAGCATAATCACCATTTGATTATATTTGAATTGGTTAGCTGTGACGTAGACTTGATTTTCAAACTTTCTTTCATTGCATCTCCAAGCATTTCCATGTTCTTCTATGGCAAGATTAATGTCTTGTCTGTATCAGTACACTTGCACTAACTCAGACTAAAAACAAACCTGCGCCCTTGTTTTTTTCTTCCCCTTATAACTTTTCCAAAGTATCTGAAATAAACATTTCCCAGAAAACATTACTTTGCATTTGCTATAGTATAACATCCAGAGTGAAACTGTACGTCTGTCTTCATTTTTGTGTTAGTGATTTCAGCAGAACACGTAGATTGAGTTTCAGTTCACTCTTCTGAAAAGACACATAGTTTATGCTACAATACGTATGACATATAACTAGATTGCTACATCTCTGTATAGACCATACGTTTGTTACTGTGTATTGATCTGACGAAATTATAAAAAAAAAGAATAATGCCTAGAGACTCCTGAAAATCTTTTGCTGCAATGTTACAGCACTACATGCTGTTAACTGTGAACTGGTTGAATAAAGAAAACATCTGTGTGCTTGCACCCTGGCATCTGAAGACTTACTCTTTCATCTTCCTGCTCTGAAGAACCACCACCTTTTGATGTATTTTTACACTAAGTTGGATCCTTCGGGTTATTATAGTCAGAAATACTTTTTCAAATTCTACTTTTTCCTCTACTGATTGAAGAAAATCCCATGCTTTTGATCCCTGATTGTTATCTGTAGAGTTTTGAGGCTAGGCCCATGAGTTCAGGCAAAGTCACCCAACTAGAAATAATGCCCAGCTTCCAAATGGACTGAGTATCTGCCACTCCTACATCACTTAGATTTGTGAGTACTCGGGTTTTTTACAAATTAGGCCATATACAGTGAAAGCCATAGACAGTCTGAGTGAAAAAATTGACACGGGTCCTTCCTTTGAAAGACCCAACAAACCACTAACCATTTCTAAATTCTAACCATTGCACTTTCTAGGGGAGAATGAGAAGGGGGGGAAGCAAATGGTGGATTTTCCAGATGCCACAACCTCGATACACATCAGCAATGAAATCCTGACTATGGGATGTTTTTCTGTGTTATTGAGTCATAGCGCTGGTAGTGTTGCTTAAAGACTTTTCCAGTGCTGTAAATCACTGCAGCATTAGGGCTGTTACCTTTATTTCTGACCTTCCAATCATTTTTGAAATGTTTTCATTGAAATTACATTCACTTGTGAGCTTGTATTTACAGAGAAACACGTATGTATCCTTGAAGCAGGTGCCCAGAGACACTGTGGAGTCTTCATTCTTGGAGATGCTCACCACTCAGCTGGTCAAGGCCCTAAGCAAGCCAACACACCTCTGAAGATGATCCTGCTCTGAGCAAGGACTGGGACCAGATGCCCTCCAGACAGCCCCTGCAGACAGAATAGATTATTCGATAATTCTGTTGTTCACTGTCATGGTAGCAAACTTAGTCCAGGTGCTTCCTTCTTCTGTCATGTATTTAATATTTTTCTCATTACAGTATTACCAAATCCTGGTGTAATGAGATTTCAATGCTTTTTAGTATTTTAAGCAGGTACAGGAAATAGAGAGGGTCATTTGTTAAGAAGCAAGTAATATCATCCTTAATTAACTTTGTATACTATTTACTTGCTAATTTCTTTTAAGTGTTTTAAAATACGAGCAAAATATGAATTAAAATAATAAAGTACTGGATGGAGCTATTTACACCCTTCTTCAGATCTGAGAGCATAGGTACCTGTTCTCATAATAGTTTTATGTTGGATAAATTAACCCTTGACATTGCTTAGCTTTTACTACAGAGGGTAGTTGCCAACATTCATTTCTAGGCCTGATGGTTTTTGGCTGGAATGTAGTCTGATAGAGACTGAAACCTCCTGGGCAGTCCAATGAACAAAACATGGGAGTCAAATGATTTGGCTTATTCATATCTCTGCCACTGATTAAGTTCATTCTTAAACCAGGCTGGGGCCTAATTCAAAGTTTATTATAACCAGGAGGAAGCTTTATACTGAATTCAGTGGACTTTGTCCCAGCACCCACAATGTGGGTCCAGTGACTTAGACTTGAGATCAAGAATGACTGGTAAGATCTGTCAATTCTGATTCTATTTCTAGCCTCGTGCAAGTGAAAGTGCCTAGTTTTCATCTTTCTTTAAGATAATACTAGGGGCTAGATGTAACCTCAGTGAGGGTGGGAAACAGTGTTGCATAGAACAGCCACCCCCACTCATGCACTGTGCATTATGTGCTGCAGAGGATGGTGCCAACTGGACGGGTGGAAGGGAGAGCCTTTTCTCCCCAGGTAAGTTTTCTCATTAAATACTCACCAGTTTGCCTCAGAGGGCTCTCATGAACATTAATTGTTTACTGCCATCATTGTTGTTGTATTAATTGCTGTTAATTACAATATTATTGTAATAATGCCTGCAGCAAGGCATTCAGGGAACTAGGAAAATGATGCTCAGCTCCTACCTGTAGGTTCAGGATTGTTTGTTATTTGTTAGCTGTATTTAAATGCCTTCATTATGTTAAAGTCTCAGAGACTTATAATTCCACCTGTCTTGCAGACAGGGAGGTATTTGTGTTTTGCTTTGGGGTGGGTTGTTTTTGGTTGTTGCTTTCGTAAGAAATCAGTGTTAATAAAATCCACCCTGCAGGTCAGGAAGTCCTCCTGCAGGCAGATGGAATTTAAAGATTATCCAGAAACACCATTCAAAACTGTCTGTATCTGGCAGTGATGTTGATCATGGTGGGAGAAGAAGATCCTATTTATATTTTCCTTGCTGCAAGGGCATAAATCATGGGATGCATATGAACCAAACCTTAATTTTTGCGCATCTCTTGCAGGAGGTCTGTGTTTATAAATGCATAAACCATCTGTTTAGTGTTTGCAAATTAAACACCTGTGCTTTTTATAGTACAATTTAATATCTAGTTCCAAAAAAGCCTGTGAGGTCCAATGAAGCTGCACAGACTGTTGCTTGATTCTTTGCAAGAAATGCAAAATAATCACGTAATTAAAGAAAATGCCTGCAAATGCAGACTGCATTTTCCTATATTCAAGTAATTAACTGCACCTTTGAAATTAACACCACAATCTTTTCAATTTTTGCATGTCTTGTGTCAATTTGTGTGATGTATGTATCTTCACTGAGAAATAATTGAAATAACTATACATAAAAGAAAATCAGTTTTACAAATAAATAAATACATAATGTATTGTGGATATATCATGTGAATGTCAAGCTGACATATCTGTATTTTCATTTACAGGAAATATCTCCAAGACACTGTTTGTGTTAGCAAACCCTTTCCAGCACTAAGGTGGCTACTAGCGTTCCATATAAGACACTGTTTGGCTTGGAAAGGTCATTTGGCCTCACAGTTGCCAGAGATACTCAGAAAGTCTAGAAGACTGTTTCTCCAAACTTTGAAGGAAGTGATTAAAGTAGGTTTTGAGTGTCCTCGGTTAGGACAGCTGGACATTTTACAAAATCTCACAGAGCATCTATTTACATTAAATACCTAAATATGTTCTCCAGACTAACCTTAAATCAACAAAAGGATTTTAAGCCTTTTCTTCAGTGTGAAACCAACCATGAAAATTTTGGCACGTTCCTAAATTTGTTCCACTGGATTCTTTGTGTAACTGTAAGTCTAGTTTTAACAGGTGCTCTTAAAGCTTGTGCTGGTTTATGAGGAACATTTTGGTCAGCTCCACTGAAAATTCATGACTCACCAAGAGTCTGTCAATCTTTTAGTATATTTTGCTGTGTGATGGAATGGAAACTAAACTCTTTATCAGGGAGTACATCCTCCAAACATATAACAAAACAAAATGAAAAATCCCATTTGATTTGAGAATGCAAAGTAAAATTTTCTTAGCTTATTATTACTTTATTCCAGGCAATGCAACAAAAATGTGTCATCAGCCCAGCTGCACCAGGACTTTATTAATAAATGGCTGTAACTGTCTGATGGTGCATGCAAGGAGTTTGGTTCTGTTCCCACTGAAGTCAATGGAAGTTTTGCTACTGACTAGAACAAAATATCTTATCCTTGCATGAACTTAATGAATGTGTCGTTCCCATGAATAACATATACCATGTTCTATTATGATTATTTTTTTTACTAATATTTGATTATTGGTCACTTAAAACTTACTTGTTTGACATCAGGATACATTTTCTCCCCTGAACTATGTACTTTGTGCAGCCCCAGTAATGGAAATAGGATAGATATTGGCACATTAGGGACAACTAAGAATTCATCTGCCAAAGAGGATTCCTCAGCTGGTGTAAGGGAAAAATAGCTAAGTCATATGTCTCGCAAATATAACACCCAGGACAAGATGGTACACAGCCAACATCCAGGAGGTTCCACTGATTTTTAGCTCTTAAATGGTCCCAAGAAGCATTGCCAGGCAGTAGAGAACAGTTCTTCAGGGGCTGTACATCTCCAAGTCAGCACTGCAGCAACAGAAAGCAGAAAGCCATGAAGTCTGTCTTTGGCTGAGTTGTTGGCTCCTGAGTTTGACCACCAATATATCAATATATCATTTCTTCACTGTATTAACAGAAAATGCCCTTTGAATGAATCCCTTCGATGCTTCATACAACCACGTGTGCCTCTGACTTCTCAGGGAGCATCCTGTGGTTTTCTATGCAACAGTGAGTGAGAGCACTCTCTGATCCTTTCCTGATCAACTACAGGAAAGCTTGTCTGTCTCTGGCACACAGAGAGAAGGCACTTGAGGACTGGAACTACTGAAACATTTTAACCTAAGTGTTGAAGTAAGAAAGGTTGAAGAGGAAGAAAAGAAAAGCCAAGACCTCATATTGTTTCATTGAAGACCTTAGACACAGAGCTATAAGTTGCCGTGCCCGTGTGATGTGGTCCTCATTAGTTCCTGCTTCCGCTCAACACCTTTTAGCCCCTGAGTGCTTTCCCATGGATCATCACAGCTGCCTCTGGCCACTTAGAGCAGCAGTGCTCTCTCTCCCCACAACTTAGAGTTCCTTCTAATTGTTCTTAGTGCTAGGAAATGCTGTGATGGTGATGATGGCTCTGAGCAGTGGAATGAGGCTGTTCAGAGTGAGAAGGTGATGAAGAGCAGCAGGTACAGCAGTAGCAATGCAGGAACAAGCACAGGCTCCTCTGCCTCTCCCCATGTTCCCCTGGTGCAAGACCCTGCTCACAGGGCTCCTGAGAGCTCCCCTACACTCTGGTGTTTTGAGACAATCTCAACATTGGAGAGGCTGGCCAGCTGACTGAGTGGGAACTTTCTTTTTTCTGTTCTTACTCATTTGTTACTATGAGGAAACTTTTTTATTCTCAGGAAAATGTATTTCCCACTTAAGTACATGGATATGGCTCAATCACCCTGATAAGGCCACTGTGATTTAGGAAAACAAAGAGAAAAACATTGGCTCCTGGAGCATTGGTCCTCCTTGCTGACACGCCATGGGAGTCCCCATGCAGCCCCTGCAACAGTATCCTTGTATCCAGTGTTTTCAGGGTGAGGGGACATGCTCTGGCCAGTTCAAAAACTGTCAGCTATCAATATAACTTACAGTACTTAGCAGAGAACTGCAACAGATCAAATTAAAAATAAATGTGTTATGAGGTGCAGAATAACCCCACTACAAACTTGATCTGTTTCAACTTCATTGCCTGTGCAGCACAACCTGTTCCTTGGCCTCCGCTTTACTCTCCCATTACAGAAGCCTCCTCACACTCATGAACATGTGTTTCTAATCAGAAAATGCTCAAGGAAAGACCACCTGCCTACAAAGGATACTTTTTTTCCCAGTCCTAGTGGGCGTCTTACAGACAGGTTTTAGTATACAGGAAAAAACGAGCAGAGCAAAAAGCTGAAAGCATTCTTTTAATGAAAACCTACAGTGTTACTCAAGATCTTTGTAACAAAGCTGGGAGAGAAGACATTTCATAATTATTATTCCTGATGAAGATATCATGAATAAATAACTTCATGAGAGAAAGCAGTAATAAGAAACTGTCCTTTGCCTTGGTGCTTTAGTTTACTTTGGCTTGTCTAACCACTTTTTAAGGAAAAAATGTCTGAATGTACTCAAACAGGGGAATAAAAGTTCCTTATGCCTCCTGATTTTCAAATGAGAGTTTTCTGAGCCATCACTAAAGAGTGGGCAGCTAAAAAATCAATGCTGTTGCTTCTAGAGATCTTTAAACATAAACCACGGAGACTGTTAAATGAAGAAGGTAATCATCTTTGTAGTTTATTGAATGAACATCAAGTCAGCCAGATGTTAAAAGCCTCTAAACTGGAGACCTCAAAGAGTAGGAGTCACAATACCTTGCAGTTGAGGCTTGATCCAAAATGGACTTGGTTTAATGTTTTCTGTTGACTTGAGTGGATACTGGGTCAGTCTGATCTGGTTTAGTACTTTCCATTTCACACAGTCATGCCTTTAAGAATAATGTGAATGCAGCCTGAGAGTGATGGAGGTTTTACTTGGATGGACTATCAGTGTAAAAAAAAAAAATTGGAGGCCATTTAGATCCAGCAAAGAATTGGCACAGTAAGTTCAATAGCAATAAATAAATAAATAAATAGATAAAACCACTAGGAAAAGATGGCGCAATATGTAGAAAAGAAGCCTTAGCAGTTTAGTGACAGTCAGAATCAATGACACAGTGCTAAGTGTCATGATTAACTAATGTTAATCAGCACCTAAATAGGTGAGCACATGGAAAAACAGCCCCTTCAGTCAGAGTGGTTCTTGCTGGCCATAGGTTCATTTATTCCAACAACAGAAATTGGGGATGAAGATTTCTTCCAGTTCAAAGGGAATCTAAGGAGCTCATCATCCAGAAACGAGAGAGGCCTCTGCAGCCTCAGCCTGTGCTAGGCAGCTGCAGACAACTCTCAGGAAATGGGCAACCTGCCATATGAGAGGCCAGCAAGAGACCTAACATCAAGCCCATGTGCTCCTGCTGCCAGAGATCAGCCTGGAAGTTGACAGCTTAGTATCCTCCAGCTGCCACACACATCCTGCATTTGTCCAGAGGTGGCTGTGGGTCATGTACCGCAGCCAAATGAGTGTAGGAGGAGGGCGAGTAGTGACATTACCATCAGACTGACAACAATAAGAGGGGGTGGTTGCAAAGTAGTGGTGCATTCTCCCACATATACATGCACACACAGACAGACTTACAAGCCAAATTGCTTTCTAACAGCTCTGCTATGCAGCAGATACAAAATCCATGGCGCAGGAAAACATCCCTCTCTGTGCAGATCTTCACTGGTTTTGCAGTAATGTTGCCTTATGCATTTCTTGCCCATGGGAAATCTATTGAAAGCTCAAGGCCTAGGGACGCAAAATAAAAAAGAAAGATGAGCAGAACCATGAAATCAACAAGTTCTAGTATTCTGTTACCTTTTTAATTAAGAGAAAAAATACTATCAAAAAAATTTATATCTTATAAGTCTTTAAAGGCCGAGACCATTATTCGTTTTCAAAACTGATACCTATTCTACACTTCTCTCTTCTTAAAAGGTCAATGGGATAACAACAAAAAAGCTCCAAAACCAACAATGATCCTATTCCGGTGGCTGCCTGTGTGCTTCTGTCCAACAGCTCTGAGAAGATGACATTTAAGCAGGCTCTTGGGGGTTCTCATGTGAGTCATGCAGTAACCACCAGGGTCCTCAAACTTTTCTGATCTAGCTCTTACACATGCAGGAAAAGGCAAGCAAGTAATGTGCATGGACACGCATACAAACATGCATGTTTCCTAATGTCCTACACAGTACGGATGAGCAGATCAAGCAATACTTTATAAACAGAAAATGAAGTCTACTTAATGATGTGCAAAGTCTTAAGTGGCTTAAAGGTTTGTTTAGGACCACCAAGGACTTGCTGTTTGTCCAGGCCTTATCTGAGACAACCAGATCTCTCGACTTCAAAAAAGCACGGCTGGAAAAGTAAGGGTGACTGTCTATTCACAATACTTTGCATTGGACCTGGCCACTTCATTTCAGACATAGATGGGGAGAAGAATTCCTACAGAATAAACAAGACAAAAGGAAGAGATGGAAAATGTCTGTACTCAAAATACTCTGAATAGCCCAGATAATACACTTTGAGCACTTAAATTCATCTAGCCACTTTTTATTTACATCACTGATATATACTTGTAAATAACTAAGTTTGCAACTAATTTAGGATAATACTTGCAATCTGCTGCTAGAGACTGGAAATGTTGGCATAAACAAGGCCTTTAAGTCCAGTTCTTTGTCTTTGGCATGGTACTTGCAGCTTTGGGTTTTGCAGTGCTTGCTGGAACACAGTGCCCTAATGCTCCTTCAAGTGGGTTTTTTTCCCCATTTTCTGCATCTCAAAAAAATTTCAGCCAGATCTCCTAACCTCCCATTGATTGCATCCTTCATGTCTTCTTTGCAGGCTCTAATAGATGGTCAGCTGCCATTGAGCTATATGGGTGAAAGCAAATAAAATTAAACTGGAGATTTGGTATTCTTGAGCAAACTTGTATATAGTCAATATCTGTCTCTGCTTTTCACCAATAGCCATGGTGACATCTCAGTGTCCATTTCTGACCATGCAGTACCACCTCTCTTCAGCCACTAAATACAGACCCAAGCCAAGGACTTATGCAAGGATTAACAGGCCATGCTTCTGACAATGCTACCGGGACTTTATTTCTGCCTCACTGGATATAGTGATGGTTATGTTACATTATATATCCACTCCCAGTATTTCCTCTTGGTCTTTTGCTCCCAAATCTCTCAAATTCATTCCACTTGGAATATTTTTAAATTACTTATCCTAACCCAGGAGATAACATGATCTTCCCTCAGAAAGAGGTGTCATCTTCAAGGTTTCTTCAGGAAGCCTTCATCAGCATCTACCTCACCTATTTCACAAATAACATAGGCACTCCAAACTCCCATATTGTTGTAACAGCAGTTGTTGATGGCACTCTAACAAATGTTTTGAAGTCTTCGGTCAAAGTCCAATGCTACAGCCAGACAGCTGCCATGGCTGGCACTGACTTTCACTAGCCAAACCCACAAGTGGTTTGTGATCTGTCCAAATGGTAAAGAGACTTCCCATGCAATTATTGAGGCACTTTTAAGTCCAAAGATAACAGTTAGACTTTCTGTCTCCAACCGGCAGTAACTCTATCCTGCCAGTTTATTATTCCTCAGTGGCTGTCACATTATGGGTCAGAACTGTCCCTTCTCTTACATTACAGACAAATTGTTGCTCAAAATAAATAAGTAGTATGGAGGGCCTAGGAAGCTCCAAAACACTTGGCTCTCTTTTTCAATACCAAACATGTCTCTTGTTCTTAGCAAGCAATGTAAATAATTTGAAACCGCTAGAGCACAAGGAGAAAAAATGGTGATAAAAGTTAAACGAATGCACACATACTTTTAGATGTTGTGTTCAAGAAATATGAATCCTTTTGCTGTTCGTTCTATGTGTTCTGCAAGACAGAGTCCCTCTTTGCCCATTCTGCTGCCATCCAGACCCGTATTTGTAGTTTAAGCATGTGTTTTATTTTACAGGAGGCCTCAATGTTTGTGTGTTTGAAATACCCTCCCTGCCTTATCAGTATTAACTCTACTTGAGGTCAGAATATAAATATCACTTGCTAAACCACCTTTCTAGAAAATTATGGAAGATGATTACAGTTCATTTGGCAACTTACTACATCAATATAAACAAACCCTTATGAATGTCTATAACATATCTTTCTTATAATCATCTTCCAACTAACTCTACTGGCAATACAAAATACAATCCAACTAAATCTCTGTACATACAAAGTAATTATCTAACATGAGGACATTAGTCACTAGCTTTTATATAGCCCCTTCAGATGTGGATAGTTTTGTCTGGCTTAATGATAGAGGAGGCTCATTCAGATTATTACAATGGTGAAATGATGTTGGCCTGTCATCTAGACTCTTTAATTTAACCTCAGTTTTTTCTCTGAGGATGTTAAGAGCCCATTTTGTATTCATATGTCTTGGCCTAGAAGTAAATATTGATCTTTACAACTCATTAACCCCTTTTCAACAACAGAATAACGTGCATCTTCAATGTGTGGTAGAATCTCATTTGAAGGTTTGCCCCAGTTTCACTTTCATTTCTTACAGGCAGCCTTCTGCCAAGAAATTTACATTGCTCCCTTGGACACAAGGACTAGATAAGACTCTGGTCTTTTTATTCTTTAGGGTTTATATTTTAGCATTTATTTTATTTAGCTTTTTACTTTTTAATAGATTTTTAATATTTTATACTATATTTATATTATATAAATATATCTCTATATGAATATATATGCATATATCATATTATTATCTATTCATACATAATGTTATATTTAATATTTTATATTGTAATAAAATATTTATATTTAGCTTTTTTTGTCAGTACTACAGTTGTGACCAGGATCAGCCATGCTATGCACAGCTGATACATATACTCCATGTATAATGATACATAAATGTGTAACTGAAGTGTTTGTCTTCACATCTTGGGTATCTGATTATTTATCTGTGTCACTAGTTGGCAAGATTCTACTTTCTTTCATTTCAGGCATATATGTCCTTTCTCAGGATAAGAAAATTCTTTACTCATTCCTTTTCCCACTGCCTTTTGTACTCCACCTCATTAATTTGTGAAGATGATTGATGGACTGCTTTGCATTTGCTGGTTGAATGCCTAATCTGGATGCATTTCTGATATGAGGCCACTTAAAATATACATACTGACCTAAAGTGAGCTAACTCTTCCAGAGCAGATAAATCTTTTGGGAGCTTGAGACTCTTCCACCATGTTTTACATTTTGTTTACTAAGCCAGTTTGTTTTCCCCTCTGTCCTAAGCACAAGCCTTGCAATATTCCTCACTGCTGCTTCCATTGCTAATACTAATACCATTACTTTAGGTCATGTTAAATTCACTTCTACTTTAAATTTGAAAGCTGTCATTATTCATACAAAGCAATCTGTCCTGTAGTGTATCCTTTAAGACATTTCCAGAAAAGCAATATATAAGCTTTGTTGCATACACAACTATAGATTCCCTTTGCATCCTAATACAAGTCTGAAATGTGAATCATTTTCCATAACTCCACCTAAGTGGTATGTAGCTTTCTGTCAAGAGTTTTGTGGATCTTCAAAAAGGCCTTCTCATCAGTTCTGTGGCTGTGAGAAACTCTGTAAGTGGACAGAGACTTTCCTGTTAAATAACTTTGAAGGTATAATTTTCTACCCGTCAGCCATGTCCATCACAAGAAATCACTGGCTGCATCTTAAAATGAAATTGTAATTTTCATTAATTGCACTGAATCCCTTAATTTGTCATAAATTTTAATGATTTTCAAGTGTTCCTTGTCAACAATGTTGTTAACTCTCTACCAGAATATGACAAGCTTGAAACAGCTGACTAACTTAACTATGGCATGACTGGAATGGGAGTGGGGGGAAAAGCACTACCACTTAATGACAGGGAGTAAGAGATGGATGGAGTGTTATATTCTGGGGTAACCACATGCTGACTGTAAGTTTGGTTTTGTTTTCTTATATGAAGATCATCTCTTTGAGTTTGCCTGTCTTTTAATTTTGTCACCATACTCCGCACTTAGAGCTTTTATGCATAGCTTTTTATTTTTCAAATGAAGTTCAGATACATTCTGGTGACTTTTCTTTATACGTAGAATCATAGAATCATAGACTGGTTTGCGTTGGAAGGGACCTTAAAGATCATCTAGTTCTAACCCCCCTGCCATGGTCAGGGAAATCTTTCACTAGACCAGGCTGCTCAAAGCCCCGTCCAGAAGACCCATCTGCAGAAATACTGCAGATGTCATAAAAGAACACCAGACTCCAGATTTTATATCTTCCGGCTGCTGAATTCTAAAGTGAGGCTCATTGTGAGACAGATGACTGGTTTATAAGAAAAACAAACAAACTTGCACAGTAGTCTTTCATCTTAATTTGGATTAAACCATCTGCCCATAAATTATGAATACTATAAACAGCATGATTAAAAAAGTTAAATGAATAAGAAGAGTTCACATAACAATTCTGTTTCACATTCTCATTTGTACCAGAGATACCTTTTTCTGTGTTTCAAATCCAAAGGAGGTATCTGCAGGCAATTGTAAAAAATTGAATAGTAGTTTATGTCCATGAAGTTCCTTAGACAGGTATGAGGTGGAGCAGACATATTTGTGCAGATTTGGGAAAACTGACATAGAACAGACAGGGTGAGGGACAGTTTTGCTCAAGTTTATCTTCTAAGGATTTGGAAGAATGGGGATAAAGAACTGCGCCTAGACAATATGGATTAACTGTGTTGCCAGCCAGAGAACAGGGCACATATGGCAGGGGGAATAAGAAGTGGAAGAAAGTAATCTAGAAGGATTAAGAATTGATGGTACAGAAAGATGTGTCAAGCAGAGAGCTTCATATTTTGTTGTAGTTACCTACAAGTAAGGTACTGCCATATCTAACTCTTTTTAAATCTAGTCTTTTCTCAAGACTGGCTAACTAGGAGATACAGGTATTCAGCCAGGAAACAGAAACAATACCATATAACTTAGGTATTAAATCACATTTAATGATCCCACACCCTTACATTATTATTAACCAAAGTGATTGACCTATTGAATGAAAGCAATACATGTAAAAGCATCAGCAAATAAATTTAAATGTGATTTGAAAATATTTACATTTTGATGGTAGGCTGCAAGACTAATTCATTCAGCTAACTATTTTTTCACTAATCAAAATAGTCATCAACAGAAAACCTACATGACCAGTTAGAATGGGACATTTCACATTTCCCTTCTGTTTCATAATATTTAAAGGAAATTACACTCTCTCCATTTGACATTCAGAAAAAGAACCAACCACATGATTTCTGTTTAACATACCATATACTACAAATAAACAATCAACCAGATCTCAAAAACTGTGCAAGTCCTTCTGTGCAAGACTCTAAAAATGTGTAAGTTTTTTGAGTCTTTCTGACTTGAAGTCAGAAAGATTTTTGCTTAACTGTATTAATGGACTTAGAAGAAACTTAGCTTTTCATCATATATGTTGCTAGGACCAGATTATGACTTCAAAAAAGATTTAGGTAAATTTGATCTTCTTGGGTATATTTATGAAATTGATATACAAAACATGACCATTATTTTTCACTCAGAAATTGTCACAACGTTTCTCCTTGGTCTTTTGTTTACAAGCCAAAAGACTTTCAGGTTTACCATTTGGCATTTGAAAAATAATTTAAGCAATGTGCATGTAATCGATTACCTAGGTCTATCAGAAAAATTGCCAGGTAGAATAGGAAGACAAATGCTCCTTTTCTGCTTAGCTTTTATGTTCAGTAAACCCTTTGTGTTGGTTCTAAAATAATATGGTAGTGTCATGAATTACCACCATGCAAACTGAAACACAACAAATGTTCCATAACAAATAATTCAGCAGCCAAATCCCACCTCTTTTCTTGTTGGTGAATTTTATATTAATAGAAAATGTTTGTAATTTTAATTAAACAGGAAAACTGTTTTGCAATATTTTGTAGTTTATTCAAGAACATCTGGTTTCATTATCTAAGACTGGAAAACTGAACTGCTTTGATTGGATGCATTAGTCACAAGATATGGGTAAGAACACTTCCACTTGGCACGTATTCCTCCCTATTAGTTTAAAATGTGCTCTTTCAGTAAACATTCCTGAGAAAAGCTCCCCAACTAGCAGTGGACACATGAGGCCAACATTTAAAGTCACAGACTAGCATATTTCAGAGATGACTCCACCAGGGTTCCTTTTCATCTAATTCCTTCTCCTTTTCATTGATAGGCTGCAGATGGAAAAAAAATGACACAGAGACCATGGACCACTGCAAGCTTCACCTCTGCAACAGAGTAAGTCTTCTCTGAACTTTAAAGACACTGTAAGGTCCAGGGTTTTTTGCTACTGAGAACCAGTAACAAGGTTGAACTCAGAGTAATTAGCCCAGCTACATGGCTTCCATTCCCAGTTAAATCCCCAAGTTTCACCAAGGCCAGCCACATTCTGATTCTCACTCTTAGAGCATGACAATAAGGTATCTCCAAGATTCCCTTGCTCAGGCCTCCTAGGAAACCATTCGTGGTCTTCTGGTCTGTCTGTCTAGGCTTATCTGTGCTACAGAAACACAAACAAAAAGCAAACTTGAGGAGGACTTGCTATTGACAGACTTACAGTGCTCCATGCCTGTACATGTGCATACCTTCCAAAGGGACTGAATGCAAATCTGGTTGCCACAGAGCCTGCAGGTACAGCATGGACTGCTGAGGAAGGGTTATATGGGATCCACCTTACAGATCGTTAGTGAAGTCAGGTTTTAAGGTGACCTTAAGGTCATGTGTAATTACTGATGTAGGCAAAGAGTATGTGGTATAAAGACAATACAACACGCTGAAGGATCTGGCCTGCTTTGGATTTGGTTTTTTCCCACAGTCACTGTGGTCTTAAATCTTAATGAAAAAAGCAAGAAAAGATTATAAATAGTGGACACTGAAGAGACCTGTTTTTTAAATTCTGTTAAGAACTGCTCTGTATCTAGCAAATACAAAAAAATATTGCTGGTGTTTTACACCAGTTTTACCCTTTGGGATTTTCTGTTTATTTTGTTTCTTTGGCTAAACGTTTGGAGTAAAAATGAAGATGAAAATCTTGGAAAGAACTTTTAAAAACAAGAAATCTACTCCACCCTTATTACAACATTATTCTTGTTTAGCCAAACATTTTTCCTTTAACAAATGATCTGATATAGACACACATTCAGAAAAGGCATAAAAGATCTACATCAGCCACATCAGTTTAGATAACAAAAGAATTAGGATGGGTGAAATGTGTGAATGAATGAGAGAAAGTGAGGAATATAAAATAAATATAGGAAAGTAATATCCCTTCAGTGAATAAAACTAATACATTTTGTAATAGTCCCTTGAGTCCATGAAGAAGAATTTAAATTGAATTAAAAATTACATGGGCTTCATGGTGGCTTCCCTTTGTGAGGGGATAATAGGGCTCATGTAACTAAGCTTATGAAAAAGGGAGAAAGCATATGAAGAAGGGATGGAAAAAAAAAAGAGTAAATAGCCCTAGCAAAATAGAAGTCACATGGGTAAACATTTTAAAAGTAAAAGTCACAGTAACCTACACCTTGAGATGCTTAAGTGAGAGGAAGGAGTAAAAAGAAACTTGCAATCATTTCAGGAAGCTATCAAAGATGTGGCCTTTCCCCGTGTTTATAGCTGGATTTTATTGCTGGAATGTTGTGCTGTTCACTGAAGGTTAGCGATTTATGCTTCAAGTTTCTTTTTTAGAACTAGACTGCTTGCTAGAGTGGCCCCTTGGGGCAACAGGGTTTTCAACAGAAAGTGGTCACATACATCACCAGTCCCCTGAAGTCTATAAAATTGCCTTTGCTGACCTACAGACAGAGACATTTAAAGCACACTCTCTCCAAGAATTTCCAGAAGGACTTAAACCAGGGACCATTACATTTCCTGACATCCTTCATACCTCCCTTCAAAACCTGATTTGACGTAACCTAAGTCCTAGGCCAAAAATGCTGTGTGATTTACATTCATTTTTTTTCTCATTACACTACAAATTGCTTCTTGATCACTAAGCCTTGTTAAAGGAGAGCCCACTGAATCAGAGCTCTTTTTCAAAGACCGCTTTGGCTGCTATGTGCAGTCACCACCTGTGCAGCAGAGTTCTCTCATGCTGCACAGGGAGTGCCAATATCTCCCAGAGCAGCCTGTTAAAAACTCACTTTGAAGTAAGCCGTGATTTGAGGGCGGGGGCTTGAACCAAATGACCTACTGAAGTCCTTTCCAATCTAAATGTTTCTATGATTCTATAATCCTATGAGTCGCAATATTGACACAGTAGCAGAGGGACAGAGGAGGCAGAGAAAACCTATTTATCACTAAAATACATTTAATCACTCCAAGAACATGTATGCTCAAACATTACAAGTTCATTTGTAATGCTCCTTTGTGGCTGGATGGTCACACTCAAAGAGCTGTGGTCAACAGCTCGATTTCCAAGTGGAGGGCAGTGATGAGTGGTGTTCCTCAGTGTTGGGACTGGTGCTGTTTAACATCTTTGTTGAAGACGTGGAGAGTGGGATTGAGTGCACCCTCAGCAAGTTTCCCGATGACACCAAGCTGTGTGGTGCGGTCGACACACTGGAGGGAAGGGAGATGCTACCCAGAGGGACCTGGACAGGCTGGAGAGGTGGGCCTGTGCAAACCTCATGAAGTTCAACAAGGCCAAGTGCAAGGTCCTGCACATGGGTCAGGGCAATCCCATGCACAGATACAGGCTGGGCAATGAATGGATTGAGAGCAGCCCTGGGGAGAAGGACTTGGGGGTATTAGTGGATGTAAAACTGACTATGAGCCAGCAATGTGCGCTTGCAGCCCAGAAAGCCAACCGTGTCCTGGGTTGAATCAAGAGAAGTGTGGCCAGCAGGTGGAGGGAGGGGATTCTCCCCCTCTACTCTGCTCTCATGAGACCCCACCTGGAGTCCTGTGTCCAGCTCTGGGTCCCCCAACACAAGAAGGACACAGACCTGCTCGAGCAGGTCCAGAGGAAGCCACAAAGATGATCAGGGGGCTGGAGCACCTCCCTTATGAGGACAGGCTGAGAGAGTTGGGGTTGTTCAGCCTGGAGAAGACAGGGCTCCAAGAAGATCCTATAGCGGCCTTCCGGTACTTAAAGGGGGCCTACAGGAAAGGTGGGGAGGGACTTTTTATCAGGGACTGTAGGGATAGAATGAGGGGTAGTGGTTTTAAAGTGACAGAGGGTAGATTTAGATAAGATATAAGGAGGATATTTTTTCCTGTGAGGGTCATGAGGCACTGAAACAGGTTGCCCAGAGAAGTTGTGGCTGTCCCCTCCCTGGAAGTGTTCAAGGCCAGGTTGGACGGGGCTTTGAGCAGCCTGGTCTAGTGGAAGGTGTCCCTCCCCCTGGCAGAGGGGTTGGAACTAAATGATATTTAAGACCCCTTCCAACTCAAACCATTCTATTATTCTGTAATTCTGTGAGATTCTATGATTTCTGCAGGAAATCTAGAAACTGCCACTTAAAGATTTTTATAACGCAGTCATATTTACTTTTTCTAAAAAAAAAAAAAAATCACTGAAGGTATTACTGCAGAATTTTGCTTACTAAGAATTACTACTTTCCACATTTTGTTTAAAGTCAGAAATAGTTCATATTTCTCTCTCTTAACTTTAATTTAAGACTCACCATAACAAATTTCATCATTATACAGATAGCTAACCATAATCAGGCTTATAATGGAAACCGGTTTACTGTATTTTTTGTTTCGTGTCTGTATGAGAATAAGTGAATGTATTACAACTAAAGGAGGTCCTACAGTTGTAAGTGAAACTATGATGTTGAGACAATCCCAGTTTCCCACCAAAGGTTATAATATTTGTATTTACACTACATTAATGATCTGAGAACAAGGTTGGAAACCACTGTTTTAGCTGGTCAATGCTACAAAACACTTCTTGTCAGAAGCTACAACTGTCTCTCACTTAGTGAAGGAAGTTAGCATTTCATAAAGTTGAATAACCCTATCTGAAATCTTAGCAATCTTTTGTGTGCTGTACAGTCAGTAGTGGTGCTTAAGAACAGAAGAAATGCAGGCACAGGGTGAGAAGTTAAGTATCATTCATTTCATACTTCAATAGCCTGAGCATCACCCCCCAAGACCAAGTATGTGCTGAATGGCCTTATGATCAGTAAGCAACATCCAGTTCTCTTAAATCTAAAACAACTATTGCAGCTTTATGCCTTAAGAGGTTGCACCTGGTAGGTGTCTCAGACTGCAAAATAAACCTTCAGTTGTTTCCTGTGACTCTAGTTTTCCTGTCTCAGCTGGCTTTTTCAAGTCTCTTCCCCAAATTAGATGATCATTACAAGGTGCCAGAAAGGATTTCTCCTATCTTATTCAAGATAGACTATACTATCTCACAAGTATATATTTTGTCTGAAATACATGCTGATTTGTCATGTGAAGGCAAGTACATGATGTTTGGTCAGAAGTCTAGAATAATACCATTGTATTCCTTTATATACACTCCATGAAATCATATACTTATCTCTAGTAATTGACAATACAACACTCTCAGCAGTTTACTGCTAAATCTTCACAACTCCATTACAATCCTCCATGTCATCTTCCTCTAAAATAAAGAAATTAACAAGTTTTAGCCTACAGGGCAAACAGAGAAGGGCCAAATAAAGAGCTGGGGGAAAATAAATTCTCCTTTTAAATGTTCAGTGTTGTAGAGGACTGTCTAAAAAATTCAGGCACAGTTCACCTACTGCTTTCCTGCCTTCCTCTGTTATCAAGAAATAGCAAACCCAAACACATACCTGATTTCTGAGGTCTCCTGAAATGACAGAGAACATCTGAAATGGTGCTGCTCTAGAGACATCACAGGTCAAAACATGTCCAAAACCAGCTCTCAGTCATCTTGAGTCAACCAGCAATCCAGTTCTTCCAGGCAGTAGATAGGGCTACACAAACCTTAAATAACAGAATATCAGTCTCTGACGAGTTCTCTAATTTCACGATGTTGCTGCATGGTTCTGTTCAGTTTGAGCTCATTTTCATATGCATTTCCTATAGCTTTTATCAAAAATATCTGTTAATCTGGGCATTCCTTTAATTGTATTACATGTATCTCCCTCCAAGTGTCCTCTTGATGGTTAACCTGCATCAGTGTCAACTCAAATGTATCCTTTTGTTTCCCAGATATTGCTTCAGTAACCTCAGACTATTAAAAAAATATATATAGCTGGGTTTGAGGGACAAAGGTCTTCATCACTGAATATTTAGGAGGAGAAGAATTTATTCAGCTCAGCTCTTTATTTGCCATTGCCACTGTCCTGTGACATCACAGTGATAATGAATCATCTCTATCATACAGCCATACAATCTTTACCAGCTTCTGGTGTATTGTTATACACATGTACATGATGCACAAAATGAGGTTACTGATTTGGCAAAGCTGAAACATTTCCTAAAGGTAGCTGTGCCTGCTATTCTATGGCTCTTAGACAAACTTGGTTAGGAGTGAAAAAGGAGATTCCATCAAAAATTTCATGACCTTCTGTCTACTTCTCCCACCAAATTTTTGGCTGCTCAAGTGTCCAGTTTCTGCAAGACAATGCTTTCCATGAACATCTCCAGGGTTTCCAATATATAATGACCCCACGACAATGGAATGACATACAGTTCTCCATTCTCCAAACCTGAGAATTTCTAAACTGTTGCTTTTCAACCCATATTGAGATCAAATCTAATCCTAAAATAGCAAACTCTCCATGACAGGGAATGACTGTTTCCACTGATTTCCAGCAAAATACCAGCTTCCCAGAACTATGTTGGCTAACTGTTCCTTTGTCCAGCATGACACTTATCCAATTTGAATCCTAAAAATGTTCATCTCTAGTGTTCTGCAAGACAGTTTTTTCCTACAAAAATGTTGAAGCAAAAACATGAGTGAATTTACCAAAACTGCATTTCACTGCTGTTGGAAACCATCCAAACAGTGAAACAGTCAGTGCAATTTCATTTTCAGGGTAGCAGTTTTGGCCTCCAGGTTTGTCTGTATCTGCATAAACTCAAAATGAATATAAATGTATGTAGGAGGGGATTTAATATTCTCTTGCACCAAAAGTTCTCCAAGGTTGAATTCTTGATAAATAGGCCTGTCATGATCTTTACCATTTTGATATAGCAATACCCAAAACACATAACTGTATCTCCAGATACTGTTATTTTTAAAAGGTTCCATCAATCTTTTAGCTTTTTTTTCTACTGCTTTTTCTTTCCTTTTACAGACTCTCTCTATTAGAAAAACTAGATTTTTTTCTTGCAATGTGAAAAAGCCTTGGCAAAAGACTGTCACCAAACCAGATCTGTGAGCCTTGTGGCAGAGTTGGCAATATCTTCAGATTGCTTATAGATTTTCTTGAAGCCTCATTAATTCCAGTTCCCCATATCCATGTGTCCTCCCTTGGGCACATTAAATCTTCTCAGGTTGAATTTTTACTGCTACTCGCTTCTGCCATCAACCTAACTTATTTTTACTTAGAGAAGGGATATAGCTCTAGCTTTGAGCATTTTTTTCCTCATTCCTCCCACCTTTCTGAAAAGCTCCAGCTAATACTGGACACAGAAAATTTTACTGGCACTTATCATCCTATATGCAGACCCTTGAGATTCACACACAAATGTCCCGTGGGTACCTGCATTGTACTCTGTAGAATATTTCTGTACCTTCTGATATCTTTGCCACTCCCCTAAATGAATATCCATTTTCAGTTGGATTGCTTGAAACCGGCTTCAAGATCAAACATGACATCATTGTAAAAACCTGTTAATTCTGTAAAGATAGGAATAGAAAATATAAGATTAAATACTTGCTGCCTTTCTTTCCTTCTCAGATGTGTTTTTACATGCACTCTTGATGAGGAGTAAAAGCTGGAAAAGACAAAGGGAAACCCCTAAAAAGGGGCCAAAGAAGTTGAAATTAGCTCTTGGATGCCTTTATTTGAGGACGCTAAAACTGTTTATATCCTACCAGTCTGAGCAAACATCCCTTGTTTCACAGAGATGTGGGACAACATTGTCTGCCTTTCTGATTCTCGATGTTACATCCATAACTAGGAAATCACGGCTTCAGCCTCCTAAGAAATCATGCATTCTTATGAAAGAAATTTTTATTTATATAAAAAGAACACGTGTAATTTATTTTTTTAATAAGTCAAGTCTCCCAAGAGAATTTGGCAGGGAACTGTTATTCTAATACTTTGGCTGTCTTTGCAAGATGATCGTCTTGATAATTTAAAATGTCATAGGATGTTTGCAGGAACAATAGACCAGATTCCTGAGCTGGTGTAAATTGGCACAACTCCACAAACATCAAAGAAGCAATGCCAGTTTACACCAGCCCATCAATGTTCGCAAATTAAATGGATGTTTTGTGGTTTACTACATGGCAGAAAACTTGTAGTGCAACTCAAGCCCTCATAAGCTATGCTTTGAAACTATTTGATTTTTAATAGATCTGCAAACCCAAACTTTCACATCAGAATACTGACCTCGTATTTGAGTTCTTTAACATCAGAGTTAAAACCCACATCTTTAATGCTTCAGAGAATGAGTGTGCAAAAGAAGCTAATGACTGGATATCCTAAAGCACAAGCCAGATTTTTTCCAAACACATGTACACACCAAATGCAAACGCAATGCTTTTCAACACCTTGATCATAAGAATGTATCTTTAAAATTGTTATGGGTAAAGTTTAACTGAAGCTTCATTCTGAACCAGTTACCTCTCTATTGACAATAAAGCATTCCCTTAAGATGTTCATTTTAGGTTTCAGAGCAAAGATTCTATCATTCTTTTCCAAAAACATATGAACACTAATTAGCAATAGCAAATTTTAACTTGGTCTGAAGTTTTGTTTGAATTTCTTTTTGGCTCAAAGAAAATCAACAGCTTTTAAAAGTAATATATGTGTACACACATACACTTGATATAATATTTATATATTTTTAAATAAAAATTACATAATGAGGAACTATAAAGGGTGAGCCTTTCTAGAATTAATTATACATGAAATGCATGATACTTTTATACAAAAATAAAGACACTTAGAAAAAAATCTTTCATTGAAGGGTCCAAAATCACTTAACAAACATCCTGTGAGCCACAAAACCCTCCTGTGAGACAATTGCATATGATTAGACCCATTAGTTCATTCAGCCGTATTAAATTACTTTCTTACATTCAGCCATGTTAGGAATAGAACCAGCAACAAATTGTTCATAACATTTCCAACAGCAAAGAGGAACAGGGAGTAGAAGGATAGGAAGAAGGATGGGAGGTGACAGAAAAGCAAGGGCATGAGTTAGAAGAGAGGGAACAGCAGTTCTGTTCACAACAGCAGTACAGGAAAGAAAGATCTGTCCACACAGCAAGCTGGCTCTTCATAACATGGAATTGCTTGTACCCAGAAGCACCTCATCTTCTTCTGAGAAGCTCCAGTTCTCCTAATTCTCAGAAAAAAATCCTGAATTTCCTTTTGCTTTTTTTTTCCCCCCTCTGGCTTTACATGCCCAGACATGCCAGTCCTTTCTCACTTTTCTTTCCACACTTTGACTGGTGACTGATAATTATTGCAGACGCTCTGTAGACCACTTTCAGCTAGCTGAGGTGGAAGCCTCACCTGGTTTTCTTTTGGTGATTTTTTTTTACAGAAACAAAATCCTGGCTCCTGCTCTAGTAGAGATTTCAAAATCATGAGCTGCACATGCCAAAAATCCATCTGTCTCAGATGTTAAGTGCAGAAAAGGAGTCATGTCTGGTGAAATACAGAACACAGCAGCCCAAATCAAGAATCCTGGATCACCTTAACCATTACCTTTAGTAGTACCTTTCCAATGTTGCTAGATGGAATAAGATAAGGATGTTATTAAGTCTTTGTTTCCTTCAGCATATTTATTATGATAGAAAGCTGTGCAGAAGTTGCTTTTGATTAATTCATAATACATTGGCTTTCACAAACGTTTCAAAACCTGCCAGCTAAAAAGAGACTGCTACTGTGTCAGACTATAGTAGGCTCTGTAATATACTGGTCAAAACACTTTCAAGTGTACACTTTCACTAACCCTGATATAAGCAAAGAAAGGAAAATCTGTTCCTCATCCCTTGTCCCTCATCCCTGCAACAAGAAGAAAATCACACCCAGAAATTTACAACAGAATGGAAGTCACACTCCATACATCTAGTTACAGTACTCTCAAAAATGAATAGAAATTGAGTTGATAAGAGTACTTATAAAAACAGCAGTCTGCTTGGCACTAAAGACAAAGCAAAAACCTGAAGTAGTCCACAGGAATAGCCCACCCCAAGAGATAAGAAGTAGTAACATGGGTAAGAGACTGTAGAACAAGCACTGCTAGGCGAAGCCGCAGGGTCTGCCACAACTCAATGAACAGTGTAGATGACATTTTTTGATGTGGGTCAGATGGAAGCAGGTAGTTATTTTTCTTTCTTAAAGCAATTGCCTCCAAAATGTGCCAAAGATCTGTCAAAGCTGGTAGCTCTAGCAATGTGCTTTAGTAGAAAACTATCATATTTACAGGCAGTAACACAAAAAGTCTGATAGAAAAGATTTCTTTATAATTACCACCAAAAATACTCTGTCATAACAATTTATGCCACTGTAAATACTATTTTTCCTTATAAATCTTTCTTTCTTATGTTTTGCTTTAAAATATATTTACAGTGAAAGAAAAGGGCAAGAAAAGCTCTTAGCTTTCAGTTCAATAACAAGTAGTTCCTAACAGACTAATGAATAAGGACAACAAAAATCTGGGCCATTATTCACAGCCACTGCAGCTAAAATACATCTGCCAGATCTATTGAGAATATTTGGTGTAAGATACATGCATACTGTGCAGGGGTCTCAAAGTACAGGTATTACTAAAAGATGTATATCTCCTGTTGGGATATACAAAACCATTTGAAATAATTATATCCAGCAAGACTTTGCAATAAATTAGTAACACATTTTAAACACTATTTACACTGTTCCTTCTTCCCTTGGAGGAAACTCATTGTGTTTAACTGAGGAAAACATCTAAGATGCCAAGAATGAAGGTGATTTATGGTTTCACAGTAAAAGTCAAACACTCCTCTGAAACTTGAATGAAGAAATAATGCATGAGCACTGACAATATATTCCAGAGATATCATTCAGCTTGGTCCTGAGTTTGGAAGACATTTCCTGTCAGTGGATCCCTGTTCAACACGGAGTACTCTGCAGAGCCGTGGACTTAAATACTGGAATAGCTATATTTCTTTTAGACTACTTTTTATTTCATCTTAGTTAGCAAATGCATCAGGGAAATATCCTACACATTTCTACACCGTCTAATGCAGTGAAAGGAGCATCAGGCCTGACTGGATCACTTGACCTCTAGTGCTACTTTAATACAAAATAAAATGATCGTAATTGAAAACACCATTTGGCAGGTTGCTATTAAATATGTATTGGACTATTGCCTTAGACCCATGTTTCATTTAATGCTCTTGTTCATAGGTTCTGGTTTCTATTATGTTTTAATTTATTGACTGTGGACCAAATATGAGTTGCAACACTTTCTGCGGGATCCCATTCAACCATTTCATTCAGCAAGGCTGCCTGCTGCAGGCAACAACAGCCTGGCAGTGCTCAGGGTCCGCCAGCTACACTGTGCCAACCATGCCAGCCACACCACACGGCCACGCCATGCTGCCATGCCATGCAACATCCCACCATGCAACACCTCGCCATGCAGCCCAAACTCAAGTGTCAGGTTTTGCCCTGAGCCTCCTGACAGAAGGGTAATGCATGCCTTCTCTGTCCGCACCAGTTCTGCCTACTGGCCTTGCTTCCACAGCCCCTGAGGCCCTTGAGGTCAGTGGAAGGAGTTGAGAGAGCAAGGTGCAGTGAGGGGACATGGGACATGGTGGCAGGTCTGATCCCCCATAGTCCCAGCCTGGAGACGAGGACCTGGCACAAGGCTGACGCTGGGTTTCTGCAGGCATGTTGGGCATATAGCACAGCAAATCTCTAAAGTAACATGCAGTGCATCTGCACTGGCCACCTGTAACTGCAGAGAGATAGAAAAGACATAAACGAAGGTGGGTTTGTAACTGGGGGTACAAGGGGAGACCATGCTCACCAGCTGCTCTCATGGCATCGACTGGGAGATGATAAGGAGCATTGTACTGCCAGGTCTTGCTCAGTCTGATTTAGCCCAGGCCCCTCTCTACAGAGAAGGTGGGACTGGACTCAGAAGCAAGACTGCTCTAACGCTGCTCCTCCAAATCAGTTCTGCCATTGACTCAGAGTTTCTTGTTTAGTATCCAAGTAATTCAATCAAGTGTCCTTTGGGGTTTTCACAGAGGGGCTCTGATTTAGTTTTCCTTCCTTTTTTTCCATTTCCATGCTTCTTTTTTCTTTCAAAAAATAGATAAAAGCCTTTCATTAAAGACTTTAAGAAACCTCAAGGAAATGTATCAAGAAAATGTTTCTCACTAAGCTCTGCTCTTCTGTGCCAGTTATCAGACAACACTGACAGGAAACACAGTTTCAGTTTCACAATACTCTGAACCATGAAATGTTAGTATCAGCTGAAATATTTAAAGTTCCTTCTAAAAAAGCCCCTCAGCTTCTTGCTGTCTCAAGTCATCTCATGGTTGACCGCCACATGGCTGTAGACTTGGGGAACCTTCCTGTCCAATAGATGGGAGGAGTGAGGTTTGTAGATTAGGATGGTCTCACACCTGAATCTCCATCCTTGACATTTACCCATTGTATAAAATATTTATATCTCTTTTGTTTGTTCATTTTAACAAATTTTTTGCCTGTTTCACCTTCAGCAGTTTACAGTGGAACCTACTTTCCTTTTAGATAATTTAATAGACTTTAGCTAAATCTAATCACCTTAACATCTCCTTTCTGATAAAGCTTGTATCAGATTTAAGAAAACATGAGCCACTCTAATCTGTTGTTAATCCAAACCACAGGCAGCAGTAGTCTGAGGTCCTAAATCGGTGATGCATTGTTATAGGTCTGCAGACATAGCAGCTACCCAGAGAGGAGGGAGGACCTGTACGATTAAATTCTGACTGGAGAACTGATGTCCATCGCTCTTCTTTGTCCTGTGTTTTGCCCTTTGTGAAGCACCCACATTTACACAAACTGACAACTTTCCTGGGCTGTCAGTAGTGGGAAATCTCTCAGTGCTGACATGCTGTTTATAAATTGCTATAGATCTTCTGAGTACAATGCAGCTTTTTAATTACAACTTTCTCTTCAAAACTCCTGTCTTAAATCAGTAATATATGAAAGACAATAAAATCCATAATGCTTGCCAAAAGACTGTCTACCTAAATCCACTTACACAGTGGTGTTGGCTTTCAGTCTCCAGGGAACCACATCAGGCTGGAGAGTTAAAAAATAGTGGATGCTGTATACAACCTGATTTCCCAAAGGAAACAATGCTTTGATCTCTTTAAATCTATGTTATTAACACCCTATCAGAAGGTAGAATATTTGGAAGAACAGATGGTTCTTGTTCATTTGTTTAATCTAAATTTTGAAGAGCAGGCTACATTCAGAAGAATTTGTCAACCACCAATCATATTTCTTGCTGTAAAAGGTCTGTTTCCCCATTTTTTTCATCCAGTGTAATTAATATCTGAGTAACCAGCCACTTTTCTATCTGGGTGTGGTTTTTTGCTTGGTTGGTTTTTTTGGACTTCTGATGTTTATTGTACTTCAACCTTGGTGATCAAAATTACTTAATGGCACAGCAGCCCAGTAAGCAATCACAAGGCACAGAGCATGCCCTTATGTTGTGGTTACAGATGCACTCATCCTGGCAAATTTTGCATGAGGAGCACTACAAAATGCACTGCAGAGCCACTTCAGCTTCTGCCTTGGAGCAGATGTTGATCAAAGCCTCCTGACAGATGCTTTGCAGCATAATATGGCTCACATGCTCCTGAATCTGAGTTAGCATTGCATTAACTCTACTTGGCTGCATGTGTGTTTGCTTGATAACTGACTGCTCCACTTCCATTCAACATCATGAGGTATTCCCACTCCACCTTGAATTTCCAGCCATGGGTCTGCTATCCTTAAACTACGTCAGTGCATCCAGCAATACAAAGGTGGTCTGGATTCATCTTGGTCACAGGACTGCATTGCTGTTGAATTAGCCAGGGTATCTGATACAGAGATCATGTTATTGTTAAGCTTTTATTTTGCTTCTTGCTGGGCCTGATAGAGCAAATACCTGAAGTGGCATAGTAGTTTGAACAGAGGATATATGATCCAGCACAGAAGCTACTTATGTTAGGACGGTCCCTCACAAAATTTTGAACACACTAGAACTGGCAAATAGAGTTTATACTGTTTTATCCATATCTGTCTTGTAGTTATACCTGTTTTAAGCTAGTTCTAGAAGCCATCAAGTATGATTTACTATATTGTAAACCCACAGTATCAGTTTTACCAATTTGATTCTCCTAGCAATCTCCTTCTCTTGAAAGTCTCCAAGCACTAGTAAAAGGTAATTTATGTTTCACAGAAGTCTTTGAAAGTATGTGATGTTTCCATATCATGTGCCAGCTCATTGGCTGTTGCAAATCCATTAAAACCAAGGGAGCTGGTTCACAGTTTTCTCCTGATAAGGATCTGGCTCCACGCATCATACCCTTTCACAAACCACCACTGTTTCACTTCTCTTTCTGTTAAAAGTTTTTATCAGGGGAACAATAATATCAAAACCTATTATCCATGTTCAAGCAAAAAATTCTATTACAGAACTGATAAAAATTGTTTAAACAACTAAAGGTTCTGTAATGTTTTCAGAAAGTAAAAGATGTCATTTAGTCAGTGTAATGAAACTCCCCACAGTGATTAGGATTAAATTAATCTGATTTTTAATAGCATATTAGCTGCTTTTTTGAAGGAGTTGTTGGTTTATTGTCTCATTCTCATGCACCATGATGTCACTTCAGGACAGAGACAAGTTTGTGCAGATGCCTTACCTCTGCATTTTTGTACTGTTGAATACTGTTTTGATTTTTTTTTTTTTAAACACATATTTATCTCTGAATTTCCTGGAATTTTAATGCTTGAGAACAATTGCAAGATCCTATTAATGTAACCTTCTCCATCCAGGGGACTGCTGCACACTTTCCAATGTCAGGGGTTTTTTTTTATTTTTTGCCCTTAAAAATATTTAGTAATATTTGTTAATAATCTGTACATCTATGAAACAGATTGTATCAGAGTTGTGAAATATATCTTAACATGTTTCATGTGACAATGAGATCTATAATAAGGGTGTTAATAAGTGGCGTGATCACTTTGTCTTAATGGGTTGTTTATGACGGAGAGGACACAAATTTACTTGTAAATTACCTTATTTGTTTCTTGTCTTCTATAAGGCCATACTTTTTTTAATGCTGTGCCTAACTCATGTAATGTGAATGTCTGGTGACTCCATTACTGTTAGCATCTGAGCATTCATTATCCCATCAGCTTTCCCATTAGCTGTGCATACACCTACAAAACATAACTATTCTAACTGTGATGGGCCATTAAAGGTTTGAATGGTTGGTTATGTTCCCAGGATTGTTGAAATCAATAGAACCAGCTATTCAGCTTAATGGGGATAACACCATTAAAATCAGTGGCAGATGAGCCAGTGCTATTGTTCCCAAACACATGTTTTCAGATAGAAGCATCTAATAATTTAAAAACAGGACTGCCAGTATGCCTTTAACCAGAATATTCTGTAACTCCATGCAGTATTATTTCATTTATTGGAAAGCTGTGACTTTTATTATCATATTTTCTACAAACATTTCAGCTTTCTGCTGTGAAACAAATCTGTTTTCTTAAAATCACAGCACTATGTACTACTCCAAGCATTGTTTTATTTAAAAGTCATTCAGGCCTTGACAATACCAGGCCTCCCCCTTCAAAATCCTGTTTTATTTCAAAGGTAATGTAGCAGAAATACTTGCTCTGGAGAGTTCTGGTACTGTACCACAGTAGTCAGCTTTTCTATTCATGACTCTTTTCTTAACCAGCATTTTTAACATCATGAGTCTTTTTATCTCTCTATTTTAACTTTATAACAGGTCTTAGTGTTCAGGGAGAATTACACTGATTTAGACTTAGTCACAGCCTATAAAATGCTGTGATTCCACCATTCTTGGCCATTCTTTTATATGCAAAAAAAAAAATTCTTCTGACTGCTACGTTACAAAAAGCCTACTTTATACAGTCATGTTCTGTAGCTCCTGATCTGCGTCACTGATATCTTTTGTTTTTCTCCTGAATATCCAGTCTCTTTATACTTTTACTATCTCACAGGTCAGCACTTTTCATAATTACAGTTCTGTTAATCTTTGTGTGTTTGCTTTATGGTCAGTGTACAATTTATATTGTAGTATTCATACTACAGTTTGGTTATCTGTCTATCAATAGAGAACAATCCTGACAGAGTCCTCAGCCTTTTACTGCTTTCCAGAACCTTGCAGAATTATTTTTTTTCAATTTAAGCTCTTGCTGCCTTTTGTACTGAAAGGCATTTTATTGGTTGATTTACCAACATTAACAAGAGGACTCAAATATTATAGCTTCACAGCCTTGGAGCTCTAGTTAACACAGTCAAATTGTCACTGGCCTGTGCCTTATGATGTTTCCTAAAACAGTATTTAAAGATACTGTGGAGAAAAGCATATAGAATCACTACCACAAGACATCTGCACTTATGACCTTGCACAAGGTTTCACCAGTTAATATCCAGCTCTTTTGAAATCATGAGTCATTCCTTAGAGACTTAGCAGTTCAAACACTTTTCTCTTAGTCATGTGCCCTTGTAAGTCTTGCTAGCCTATGAAAAAGCACTCAGGGCTTTGTTTATTTTTGTCCACAGATCTACTGTTATCGAGGCTTCCAAGAGTATCTAGAGAAATGTACTTGCATGGATGAAAACTTTAAAATTAAAACAAAAACAACAAAAAAACCCCACCCTGCTATAAGAAACTCCTGTTTTTCCTAGTTTCAGAAACAGAGTTTGCAAATGAGATAACCTCTGTAACCACCTGTGGGTCAGGCAGGCAGCTTTCAAACAAAGTTTCCTATTCTGGTTGGCAGTCTCTCTCCTTAGATCTCAGCATGTACCCAGGCAGGCTCAAACCTTTATCAAGGTCTAGGCTCTCCTATTCTGTGTGATACTCTTCACTTGACAGGATTTAGGTTCAAAGAAGGATGTTAAAAGAAAACCTGGTCGTGGTATCTAGCATAGGGAGAGGGGTAGCCTACATTTTAGAGATACCTTTTGAATTGTATCTGCACCCCTCTTTCAGGGCTGGAATAATGCAGGCCTGGCACTCAGACAACCCATAATGCCCACCTGAGCAAATCACATTAATTGGTTATTGTTAACTTTAAAAAAAAAAAAAAAAAGGTTCCTTTCACTGAATAGTTCCTAACCTTTTCAAACTAAAAATTGGGAACATAGCACACTTACCTGCCTCCTGCTGAGTAATTTTTCTGTTTATTGGTATTAGCTTTCAAATGACAGTACTAAAGAGCTATAATGATCTGTACTGAAGACACTTAGCAAAGGGCTCATTAACAGCTGAGATGAGCTGTAAAAGAAACACATAAAATGTCAAGCTAATTTAAAAAATCACGCTACACTGGGAAATGGGCAATTAAACAATAACACTTACACAGCACAGGAAGGTCTGAAAATGAACATAGCAGAGCGACAGACACTGCTATCATTAGGAATCCAGCTCAGCTCCCATAGTGAGTAACAGAAATCAAAGTCCTGGAAATGTAAGAAGAGAAACATACAGATCTAGCATGAAAACTCAGTAACAAAGGCCCATGCTTCAGGCTTACCATACAGAATGTGTAAGAGGGCACTCTATCTTATAATAGACAATATGGGATGCCAGCCTATATTCCCCAGTGACAGGCTATCTAAACAGGCATGTAAGAGTAGACCAGAAATAGCTGTAAGAGATCATAATATTACTGCCAGCTCTGTGGGGAAACCTATGAGAGTCAAGGAGACCAGCAAGCACATAGTCATGAGCTGAGCTCATGAAATGAGCTCTGACTTAGGTATCTTGTATGTGCTCAGGTCCTAAACACCTAGTGAGGCAGTCCTGGTGTCAATACCTATGTTCCCTATACAAACAACTAAGACCTCCAGATGGGTGACCCTGTTCCTGCTAAGTTTAGATGAATAGATCAGGCAAAATGGATGCCAAACCACAGGTTTTTCACTTGCACTCCTTGGACTATCCATCATAAAGCTCTAATTATTTTCCAAAAGAACCAGAAGCATCACAGAAAGACTGTGAATTACAGAGTCACTGAAAAGGGACACTTAAAATTGTTGATACTTAGTCCTTGCAATTTGTCCATTAGCCCACTTTCTACACACAAGTGACCTTTCTGTTTCTGTGTTCATAATTCTTTGTCATAGGAATTTCTTAATCTTCATTTAATCTCCGTAGTTGAGTGCTTCTTTTATTTCACTACTGAATTGCTCATGAGTGAGCTGCTTCACAGATGTTATGAAGAAGAAATTGAATAGTCACAAAATCTTTTGAAAATTCAGTTAAAGACTTAAAAATGCAGTTCATGTTCCTGCAGTTCCACCAAAAGCTTGGATACCCATCTGATTTTTCACAGATTCCTGTTGCTTTTTCAACCCTAATGCACTCAAAGAGAATGATTATGGACTTCTGTGGAGCTACTGAAAAATTAGAATGTACAGAATTGGGCTTCTTGTCAACAAAAGGTCATACATCTGCTGCTGAAATATTAAAAAGTGTGCAGTTAGGCTTCCTGGTGATTTCAATTTAGGAAAATGCAGTAGGAGTATTAAGGTTTTCATGGTTTGTTCACTGTTTGGAAGTTGTTTGGGGTTTTATTTCTAATGTTTCTTTGCTCAGGAGAAGCAACTAGTTGAAAGGATAAGTTTGGGGTTTTTTAAATTTCCATTTGAGAAAGCAGTAATTAAAACATAAAAGCAACATTTAAACTCCTCAGTCCATAGGTCATACCTGTGCTTTGAGCAAAACCTTATCACTCTCGAACTCCCATTGATATCAAGGGGCTGAAATGTCATGTTTAAGCTGAAACCATTTTCTAAACTCACTTGAGGAAAACTAATGGATAATGTGATATGATACTGTAGCCATCAAGAAAGATTTCCTCTGAATATGACAGAGAAGGCAGAAGAGATCAGATAATGAAGAGACAAAGAAAGAAATCAGTTTTAAAAGCAGAGGAGAAATAGGAGGATGGAATTGGACCACTGAGGATAATAAGGTAGTTCACCTCCTAAGTTACTTCAAGTCATATTGATCTCACACAGTTGGAGAACAATCAGGTAGTTATGGCAGTTCTTTATGTACATTTTTATTCACATCCCAGAAACCTGCAGTCACTTAATACAATAATGGTGGTGGAAAGGGGAAAAGAACATTATCATTCCTAAAAAAGAAGCCAAGCCTCTGAAGACATGTTCCTTTTTAGTTCAAGGATGGATCAGACACCTTTGGAAAGCCAATATTCTAAAACAAGGAAAACAATAATGATATGTCAGCGGTTCTAAAAAAATGATTCTGACAAAAAAAGTTTCAGTCATGGAAAATAGTCTTGAAACCAGATTCTGTTGTTAGATTTATTAAGGGTTTGGGTTTTTTCACTTCTTTGACAGCAGCGAAAACTCAAATCCAGCATTCAAGCTGCAAAAATGACATACAAAAAAAAAAAAAAAATGGTGCTACTTCTAAATATTGCTAAATATTCCTTCTAAATATTGGAAGATATTTTTGAAATAGTTGTATGGCTCAGACATACAAAAGCTCATCTTGAGCCCATTCTTAAGCATTTGCAACACATGGGATACATTTGAGATTTCTTCATAAAGTACCACCAGCATGTTAAAGTGCACTCCAAGTTTGAGCCAACCCCCAAAGCTTTTCTTTTTATGAGCTTCCTGCCAGTTAAAATAATGTGTTCTACCACACACACACAGAGATACACATCTATACACTGCAATATGTATGAAACTGGTTTTATATGTTGAAGTATGGTTTTGTCTAAATTCTTTTAGTATTTTAATGCACACTTTTAAAGTTCTTAATATTGGAGTGAAGGTACTCTGGTGGTATATAAAGTTTGTTTTATTCATCAATTTGCTGTCTACCTTCATAGAAAAAAAAGTATAGTATTCTCTTCGAGGTACCACATGGCAATTTACAAGTTACGCCTTCATTTTCTGGCTCTGCCATTGGCTTCATGTATAACACTTGGCAGAATATTGAATCCTTTTGCTTTGTAAAATGGGAATAAGATTTTTCTGTAACAGCAGGAGTATCCAAAGGAATGACACAGACCACATACTTAAAAATAAAACAAATTTTGAAGGCAGCTTGTGGGTTTATACAGTAGCATCTTTCTGCCCCGGTGCTGCTGACACACCTTCCCACCCTCCAGAGGAACATTTTATTGCAGCCCCCTCCTCTCTCTCAAACCCTGCTCCGGTTGGTAGGAGTGAGGCAAAAGACCATTAGGGCTCTATGTTCCTTGGGGTTTATCTGATTTACCTACTTACATTAGAAGACCCAGGCCATCATAACCACCTTCTTAGGCACTAATTTCTGTGAGAAGTAGGCACATAAATTTCTTTATGGCTCTAAGTCCTTAGGGTATGGTCATAGTCTCACCATATGTCTGCATGGTGCATAAGGCACTAGGACTATAAGGCAATACTGGAACAGGAGAGAAATAAAGTAACAAACTTTATAATCAGACTAATTTAAATGTCATCCTCAGTGGCAACAAGTAGGCTGCAATTCTCATAAAATGAGGGTTGGCTTTATTTTTCCCTTGTGTCTCTCTATCTCCTTAGCAAATACAACAATGTTGCTGTGTAATTTTAATTTTTAATTTAATTATTTTTAAAGTAATGTCTAACACACTGCATCACTGAATGCCCCTCCCCTCTTTTTTGTTTTGTTTTATAAAACAGTGTAAAAAAATATATATAGTGCACTGAATATCTTACATTTGAGTATATTGAGGTGTGATTTACTAATTGATGTTTTAGCAGCACTAATACCTCTGAACTGATCTTGAGAAGCAGCAGGTCTTTTAATTTATGATAGAAGAGAGACATTAAAACAAAGAAAAATACACATTAATTGGAATCAGTACATTTCCTAATTCTGGATTTAATAATCCTGCTCTGTTAGAGTCCAATACCGAACTGGGACACACACTAAGGATCATGCTGGCAAACAATGAGCGAATGAATAATCCAGAAAAAAGGCATCACTATGTGACAATTTTTTGCACACTGCAGCTTGCTGTTGGTGTCCCACTTTAAAAACTGATTATTTTTTGCAACATTCATACGGGAAATTCAGCATGGCCAGGTCACTGAAGTCACTAAATGTATTGGGATGGTAGTGATGGTCACAGTGTCAGAGCCACTCATCTGTGTGCTGACTTGGAAAAACGTGACATGCCTCATGTCTCCTGTGTCCTGTTTAAGGTACCGGATTGATTAGTACCTGTGAGGGTTTGCCTGGGATATAGGCAGGACTCACTATGCTGGGTTGGAGCAAAGTTTGATCCGTTTTTTTCTTGGCCCCAACAATGGCTAAAAGGAGAGGCTGAGAGAGGGTTTCGAGAACAGTGTAAGTGCATGAGATGACACTTCGCTAGGTAGTCACTGGCCTCTCAGCCTGTGTTACGATTTTTTAGGAAGACCCAGGTGGGCCCACAGGGAAGGAGAGATTACTCTTTTGCATACAGTCGCATGGCCTGGTTTGGGAAGGGGAATGAGAAGAGCGGGGAGAAGAAAAGCATGCAGAGGCAGCCATGTGTGGAGAAAAGAAAAGGAAAGAGTGGGAAAGAGTCTCAGCGGGGAGCAGGAGCCTGCTCCTCATGGAGGGAGGCAGTGGGACTGCAGTGACAGCAGGCAACAGATGGTTTTAGTTCACTCAGTGACTTTCTTAGTCACAGCAAACTCTGCCCAGGCCCCTCTGGTGCCCAGAGGTTTGGTTTTTTTAATCTGCTCTAGGGTCTGGCTGGCTGTTCCCTGGTCTGTTCCCTGGCCAGACCAGACCAGAGGGGACTGGTAAGAGTTTGTTGAGACTCAGAAAGTCACTGAGTGAATTAAAACCAAGCCTGGAAGTAGGGCTTTTCTTGCAGAGTATGTAGGGGAAAAGTTAGCTATAAGCACTTCCTACTTCTGTTCTATCTGTTCTAATCCCTTTGAGTTTTGTCTATTTATAAAGCTAATTATCCTATTAGATATTATAATAAAAAATGTCTTTTTAGTTGTCTTCAGGTAGGTTGCCATAAAGTGAGGTGTAAGTAGATCCAACACCAAGCTCTGGCCAACATGTACTGCTGCACACTCATTTTGGTTTTTTATCTTAGGTCTTTCTCTTCAGTTCATTACCAAGGCCCTCATAACAATTTGCAATAGTGTATTAAGCAGTGTTATCACTGAAATGTAGCCGTATGTAATAACTGCTGTACAGGTCGCACTTGGTAGTAAAAGATATAAGTAAAATGCAGTACTAGATTCTGCTCTTAGTTGTATCAGGGGATTTAAACACATCATTTAGAGGCTCAGAGGAAAGCTCTATTGATTTTCCATATCCCAGACATCCATTGCAATGTAAAGGCCTTGAATATGCTTATCTGCTTTCTGATGTAGATGACTTAAGGAATATTGAGTCTCTTGCAGCTGCTAGAGGAGTACCAACTAGTATCCATCAGGGAAGATTCTCTTTTAACGCTTTCTCCGTTTAGAGCATCCAGGTTTCCCCAGCAGCTGCAGTTCTGAAGATGCATTCTCCTGACAAGTTTGTCCATAACTTTGCTGTGCTCTGGGTTCTTCACGGCTGGGGAAACCTAAACGTTTCCAAATTGCCAGTTATCTTTTTAAAAACTATACTAGCTGGAGAATGAAACAGGAAGTTTGTTCTAGTAAAGAAGGATTTTTGTTCTTATTCTCACTTGTTACTGAGTTTCCAAATAATTAATAGCATAAGTATTTATGCTTAGAGACTTTTATATTCTAGATTACTTGTAACAGTTCTTCTTTGGTTGCCCCTTGAGGAAGGTGGACAACACATTCTGATTTCCCCTAAAAAAATTCAGATCTCTCCCTCTGTTCCTCTGTTCTAGGAGGAATTCTCTTCTCTCTAATATAGTTTTATTTTCACACTGAATTTTCTACAAATGTAGCTAATTAAGGCCCTAATCACTGCCTGGAGTCCTATTAACTTCTAGGTTGTCAGAGTACTTTTAAGGTTATTAAAATAGTTTATGAAATCATGCATCATGAACAGTGTCCACTATAGATTCAATTTTGGACCTTGAGTTCACATTTAATTAAGCTATGCCCATACTGCACAGTGTGACCAGCCATACTGCTTTTTTTACTCCTAAGCAAGGGTCATGTAAAGTGAACCTTCCTACAAACATGCTTGGATTGCCATTGCATAAAAAACAGAACATGATTGATCCAGACAGATCCCATTGTGACTCATATCTGCATCTGAGAATTTGGGACAGGCAATTAGTAATATGAATGATAATCACATCAAACCACCTCAACTGATGTGGGTAAAGTAGAATTACCCACTGGAGAATCTGAAAATTCCAGTGTACAGTGAAGTTCTTGAGATGCGGTAGCATTAGCCTTCATAGTCTATCATAGCATGCTCATACCATGCTAGCTATCTTAGCTGTTGATCGTAACATTAATACTAGGCTCAGAAATGCAGTGAGGTCTTTCTTGATCCTTTCAGGACCAAGGATGAAATAAGTGCGGTTTTCCTGTCCACCTCAAGGGCATTATTATAGTCATTTGCATTGTCATTGTCCTTATTCTACCTTAAATAAAATATTGTAGAATTCAAGCAGCTTGTCAAAATCTGGTCTGACCGATATGGGCTTTCCTCCAAGAATCTTTATTCCTTCTGATAAATATAATTTTGCTTTTTGATTTCTTGTTTCCGTTTGGGGCACTAATCTGACAGTTCAGTTTACTGGATGTTTTGCCACCTCTTGGTTTCTGTCTTTTCTAGGGTCTTATTGTAGGTCTTTCCTGTCCCAAGACTGAATTTCCCATTGTTTCAGCTGTGACATAGTCTTTATGCCTCAAATGCCACACCTGAATTTCTTCTTTTGGAGAGGTATTTCTTCACACTCTGTCAAATACTTTCCTTCCCCCAACTTCTGCCATCTAATTTAATCTGTTCTACAGCAATACTTTTCTCACAATAACTATTCTATTTCTGTAGTCTGTTCCTCACCCTGAACACAGCAAGACAAAGTGTAGTTCAGGACAGGCTTCAGTCTTGAACTTTTCCTTTATTTTTTTTTTTCCTGGAAATAAACCAGAAAACTAGCAACAGAAAAACTTCTCTTCCCTCCTCCCCCAGAAAACAAACAGCTCCTTTGTATCTAAGATGGTGCTGTGCTGTTGGCTCAGAATTTCCTGCTAACTAGTCCTTGGCTGAAGAAAAATTATACTCCAGGCCTGCTTCAGTTGCCTAAACATAGGCATCTAGTACTGGTTTATACACCATAGGAACCCGGCCTTCAGCTACTGACTGTCCAGAAGGCCAAGGTCTCTCATTAGTCCTGTGTCATGCCTGCCAGCCCCATGATGATGTTTTGGATACTGTAGGGCACCTCAAATGGTACTGAGCTCCTATATTTAGGCAACTGGATCATTTCCCCAGCAGCACAATTGTTCTGGGATGAAATGAATCACTTTCTGGAAGAAGCATCCTCTCCATTGACTAAAGAGGGAACCTAAACTACTTGTTTACATTCCTAGCGTTCAGACAGCTAACTATGGGTGAGAAGAACTATACCCTGAAACTATGTCTGCCCAGCAAAATTAAGGATGACTGTGGCAGGTGTCTGCCATGGCTAGCCTAATCTTGGTCCAGGTAAGAACAGCAGAAGATGAGATACCATGAGGCCAGCATGCGAAAGCACCTATGCCACTGACCTAGATCTCCTAGAGAGCTCATACTCTGGTTACTAGCACATGCTAAAGCTGATATCACAACTTAACAGCTACCATTACCTGTACTAGCTGTTATTGGGTTAACCAAACTATGATAGCACATGGTACAACTGTACCTTTATTTTCCTCATTGACCCATTGTACTGGTTTAACTTTCTTCAGCATAGCGCGTTTGTTTGAATGTCACCCAGTAATCTTTTTCTCCAGAGAAAATGTGGACATATTTAACGATCCATGATTATCTTCCAAAATTTCTTTGCATTTGTTTTTTATTATACTGATTTGCTTTCCCAGTCTATCCATACCACTTTACTTTGGTTCATTCCCTATTAAAACAGCCCAAAACTTCCTGCAATAACATTCTCAAAGCATAGTTACTCAAAAGGTTTTACTACAAGAGTCGCTGTAATTATCCTATCAATATGACAATTGTACACTGCAGTGTTTGGGATGATTATTGAGGAATTCTGTAGCAATTTTAAATACGAGTGGTTGGTTTGTTTGTCAGTTTATTATGTCCTTCTTTTATTGCCACAATCACATCTGCAAACAATAATCTTTCTATTTTGTCCTCTGAGCGTTCAGTTATGGTTCATGAAAAGCTGCCATTTTAGTTCTCTTTTCCCACTGCTCCCATCTTATAAACTGCTCCATCATTTAGATTAAATTTTTTTCTGCCTTGTTTTCACACGTGCACCCCTGTAGCATACACAACAGTGATTTCTCTAAAAACAGCTATTTCTTTTGCACAAATGTTAAGCGTTACAACAGGATTTTCGTCAGAACCCTTCAATGTTGTGTTCATATAATCTATTTCATTTACAAAAAGACTTGCAGTGTTAGAAGACTGACAACCTCTGTATTAAGGCATACAGGGGTAAAGAGGACATGCCGGAGAGTGGGTTACATCACCAAAGCTGACAACGGTAAGGGCGTGTGAGCTGGATCCCGCTCCATCTCAGGCAGAATTCCACTGACTGGCAAATTCTTCCCAAATGCTGATACATCAGTGAAAATTTGATAATCAGGGTATTTACCTTGCACAGAGAGATGTCACAGCTTGGATAAAAACCTAAAGGTATTAGTGTGGAGACATAGAAAGCCTATGGCTGCTCTTTGTCAGAAGTTATGGTCAAATTATGTCTCAAATGGAAAGCTGAATCTGAAAAGAGATCATAAACATGGAGGCATAGAGACTGACTAAAATGAAGTTAGGCTGAAGCATTTTCTTTTGACATACTATTATTATTTGTTTAGTAAATTCTGAACAAATTGTAGACTAACATCAATAGGAAAATGTTTGTGATTGACAAAAATATGGTTGTGTTGATGGAAACTCATTTACAGAAGTCAGAATTTTCAGCTGATGCATACCTTCACTCTGTTGAAGCCCAGTTTCCTCCCTATAGTCACTGAACACATTCTTCTGATTTAGGTCTGCTCAGGGAAAAAAAGTGAAAAAGCAGATAAAAGTGTATCTGTGACTGCTTAGCTGTGCTTTCTGTAGATGTTAGTAGACATCTTCATTACTTTAGTTTATAATATTCAGTATCTATAAACTATCCTGAATTGGATTTCACAATTTGGAAATGTTATTAATATTTAAGTTGTTGTCAGCAGTGCAATGGATAAGTACTATTCAGGTACTGTTCAGGTACTGAAAGCAAAAGAGCTCAGAGTGTTGTCCTGTCTCTGCTGAGAAGGTGCATGACCAAGCTTGCTCAGCTATCTCAGCAGCACTTACTGTCACTGTGCTCTCCAGTACAGTGAGACCAGCCAAGCTTAGAGTTTGTTTAGTTAGGAAGCTTAGAGAAAGACTTCACTGCAGTGAAGTAAAAAGAGACTCTGAAAATTATGAAGGTTAGAAATGAAATGTACATGAAACAAAATTTGGTTTCAAACTTTATTCATAATAATTCTTTGAGTACTTGAAGATGGCTTCAATCAGAAAATAAGAAGTGTAGTTGTTCTTCATGGGCTTATTTTAGTATGCATGGTAGCATGCAATAAAGGGTTGGTTTTGCCTGGGAAGCCTTGAGCCTTAAGCACATCAATGCCTTACTGTCAGGTGACTCCAGAGGTGGAATTCCCACAACTGGACTTGATGGAGAAGCTTTTTAGCTGCCACAGCATACCGAAGCATACTTCCAAAGTATTTATGTTTAAAGATCACATGTAGAGCTAACAGAGTCCAATCTGAAATACAGAGCTAAGGTAGGTGAACACATTTTCTGAAGGGAATGAGCTGCTAAGTGTTTTGTATCTCTTTACACCAGTCTTACTCTTAACAGCTCAGTTCAACTGCAGAAACACATCACTAACCCACGTTTAGGCTGATTTTACAGACTAACAAATTTGGTACCAGCTGTACTAATTTCCTCCAAGTTTTCATTTTTGACAAGAGTAGAAGGAAAGATAAAGAAGATTTCTTCCCCCTTATGACTTCCTTCATATCTCTTGGAAAGAAACTAAGATCTTTCCAGTAACTGCCATCGAAACTGTTTTGCCCATTCTCAATAACCCTCTGAGAAGTTTACACCTGTGTAATCTACTGAAATTAGTAGTCTTTGGGTGAGGAGCAGGGAGAATAACTTTCTAGAGATGTAACCATATTGTTTATCCGATATCTGCCTGCAACCCCTATTTTCAAATGTATTTTGAACCTCTTGAGCAATGTACTTAAAGGAGGCATGCAGGACTCAAAATTCCTTCAAACTAAATGTGAGGTTAGGGAGAAAGGCCCAAATTAGTGTCTCCACTGAAGAAAGGCAGGCAGAATTAACTCCATTTGGCCACAGTTGCATGGCCAGAAACTGTACACTTGCCAGCAACCAGACCACATATAAGTATCTCCGTATGCTGTCTTTAACAAAGTGTCCATGGGACAAAAGACAGTTCATAGGAAACTGGACTTCATTAACTTTGCTGTTCACAGAAAAAAACGCTGTTATAAAGTGGAAGACAAAATTTAGAGAATAGGGGGAAAACCAATAAGTATTATATATTCTGCCTTCAGAACAATGGTCAAGTTATTAATTTAAAGCATATGTTCTGTTCTCAATGCTTCATAAACAGATAAAGATGGAAAAGGGAAACATGTACTTGAAAAGTAGTGGACCTCTGTCCTACCACATTGGTTCACATGTGCACCTGAAGATTTGGATGAAGATTTGGATCCATAGGATCAGCATTAGTTTGGAAATCTCGTAAAAGCACCCTCTTGTTATATTTCAAACGCTCTCTGTTTCTGGTATCAGCTGAACGGCAGAATTGCTGACTTGAACATAAAAATTAATGGGCCATGGGAAGAGTTCAATTAGTCAAATTTAGACTCTTTTAAAAGTTTGTTTATTTTCATTGACATATTTTGCATTTTCAAATGTCCTGGTTTACAGAATCAAATTTTCCTTGAAAGGAGGAAACTTACTACACGCTAATGCAACCCAAGTACCATGGACTTGCGTTGGAAGTAGTGTTCCACCAAGTTCAGTGGAACTAGGGAATGGACCCAGTGTTTTTCCACAACTATTTCAACTTAAGTATCAGGGTGGTCTCTCACTTTCAGGCAACAGATTTTTGAGCAGATAAATTATTAATTTGTGGAGGACAAGTCAAATCTAATGAGACTTTGTTGAAGTCAGCAAGTGATTTTCTTCTGAGTCCATTGGGCTGGAATCAAGCACACATTCCCTCCCTCTCAGGCAGAGGGACTGCAAGAAGCTGCCTCAGCATCTTTAAATTTTGTCCTGAGTGGGAAACAAGGAATGCAAGGAGGCCTCCAAAGCAGACAGGGAACCAAAATTCTCAGGCTGCACTGTCTCCCCTCTCAGAGGACTTCACTCCAGACTCATTCCAAAAGAGATCTATTTGGAAATGTGTTTTGCCAGATCATTTCATTACTTTCTTAAAGAAAACTGAATAAAAAAATAAGCACAGCCCTGTTACACCAGGCACATAAGTGAGGCAAATTGCCCCTTACATAATTCTTTGTTTCATATGAATTCCTGCAGTCATTTCATCCACACATATATTTTTATCTATTAATATATTTTTGTTAGGCATCTTGGGGCAGATTTTCAGCTTCTCTATGTGAATCTATTATGCTATACATTTCATGTAGTTCATCTCTGAAGAAAAGTAGACGATTACTTTGGACTTTGTTTATTCAGTTTGGGAATACACCTGACCCACAAAGCTGTGTTCCACATTTAGTCCCTGAACTATGGGATCTATGGGAGTATTCACAAGTCTGAAATTAAGTATATGCTTCCACACATTGTTGGATCAGAAACTAGAGTTATGGCTGATCTGCGCCAAGATTCATATTTGTTCTATTAAGGAAATAGGAACAAACTACAAACCTTACATCTGGAGGTTAATTTGAGCTTCCTTCACATACAGGAAAGAAGGATGGGATTTGATTGAATCCTTTCTCTTATTCACTGTTATAGGAATCTATCTTCTATTTAAGGACACATAATATTTTCCCAGCTTATGTTACCGCAGTTAGCAGAATTTGGTTAAGTCCACTGTGTTTATGACAATTTTATGCATGATAAAATATTGTCAGTAAAAGGAGCAGATAGTCATACTCAGAATTTAAATTAGCAATCAGAACTTAAAATAGAAAAAGATCTTTTCTATCATAGATGTAAAGGTGAGCAATTGCAAAGCAGAGTTTTCATTTTCTTTAATTTAATCCTTACAACTTAAATAGAGTAGCCTCTTAATTCTGTTTTAATCAGCTTTTACAAAGAACATTTCAGGGAAAGAAAGAATATTAACTGAGATGTTGACAAACAATTATTGGTGAGCTTTATGACTAAACACAGTGTTATGAAAATCTTACTGAAGGTAATTTAGTACCTTTCTCCCCTTCCCTTCCCTTCCCTTCCCTTCCCTTCCCTTCCCTTCCCTTCCCTTCCCTTCCCTTCCCTTCCCTTCCCTTCCCTTCCCTTCCCTTCCCTTCCCTTCCCTTCCCTTCCCTTCCCTTCCCTTCCCTTCCCTTCCCTTCCCTTCCCTTCCCTTCCCTTCCCTTCCCTTCCCTTCCCTTCCCTTCCCTTCCCTTCCCTTCCCTTCTTCCTTTTCTATAATGTTTTGTGTACTTTATATATTTCCTAGTCAGAAGACTACTGATTAAAAGAATATGAAGTAGTTGTGGTCTGAATTACTGCACTGAGGTAGTGATTTAAGGAATTATTCTTTTTAATGTATTCCATGTTTTTTTCATAATTAAAAGGGAAATGAAGGAAAAAGAGGAAGTCTCAAGCAGCCCACAATAGACACTCTTGTTTCTAGCTCTGTAACTGGAACATTTTAGGAACAGTTTAGGACAATAATCATGATATGGCTACTGTGAGATCTGGAAAATGTTTTATGTGCTTTTAAGACATTTTGATAGTGGCTCACCACCTCTGAAAACCAAGAACATCATGGATCCTGTAAGTCCATCTGTCCTGGCCTTTTGTTTGGGACTAGTAATGGCTGTTAGAATTAAATATAAACTAACTAACTGGTGTAATTACAATTAAGACTCAGTCACTTAATTGGGACAGGGGAAAAGGAAATGAAGCTCTGCAGGTTGAACAACAGATCCCAGGGAGCTGCATATAAAGGATGAAGCAAAATCATCATAGAACAAAGAATAATGCAGCAGCAGCAGCTGTGATGGTGGAATAGAGAGGTTAGTGTCTTATGATTGCTCAATGTTAAATGTCAAATGCAATGCACACAGAAAGATTCTGCATTCACCAGCACAGATCTAGAAGCAGTAAAAGAAAAAACAAAACAAATTATAAAGAATTTGTGTCAAGGGTGACAACTATATTGTTACTAAGTATGATTCACACCTGCTTTTCTGTAAGATATTTGGGAAGAAATTTTACATGTGTTAAGCACAACAGTACTTGTCCAGTAGCTAATATGTGCTTGTACACTTTTTTCAGTGGGTTCAGAGCAGTCAGTGTTGTTAAGAACTGTGCCTTTACAACAAAGACTGCCAGGATTGTTCTATAATATAGAGCAGAGCCAGTCCTGTGTTGAGCAGGAGATGTTACAAATAAAAATGCAATCAAGAAGTTGGACGATTATTAGTTAATACACTTCAGTGTAGAATATGCTCCTTTCATCAACTTGTTTAGTTTTATTTCTCATTCTCTAGGCCATGTCTGGACTTGATCACTCACAATAGAGGTATTAGTCTCGCACTTACAAATGAGAGCTTAGGGGACGTGACTCTGCCAGAATGACCAGTCTCTGGAGAGAGCTGGGAGCATCATTGTGATTTCTCACATGATTGTACTCAGAATGTCCATATTTTAACTTCTGGAGTAAACATCTGTTTGTTAAGGAGCAAATATGACTGTAACTGTCCTCAAGAATGTTCTGTTTTCACAAGGCTCAGCTGTGAAAGGGCTGGGATTGATGACCCACAAAGACTTTTCCAATACTTTCTGCCATATTTTTCTTCTACTTGCTGCAGACATTGTTTCGGGGCTCAATATTTAGGGCTCCAATTATCACAAGTTGCCACATACCAACAGAAAATGCCTGGGTGCACAGTTAGCCCTCAAAAATAAAACCTTAGGCTATGATTTCACAAGCAACTGAATCAGTTTAGTTGATCACTACAGCCAGAGGGACTTGTCTTATTCTCTCCCGATCTATTCCTCCTTCTCCTTGCCTTCGCCCTTCCTCCACCCCATCCACTGCCTCACAACTCCAATAAAACATATCCCTGAGAAAACTCAGCATCACTGAATTGACAGAAAACCATCTGTTTCTTTTTGCAAGGGTACTTTTTGGCAATGCTAGTGAGCTAAGTCTGCTAAGTCTGCTAGTCAAGGGCCCATACGCTCTGACTAGGTTCTGTGACTTATTCCAGATAAGGAGGGTTTAATGTTTAATATCAAATTTAGCTATTTGAAGACACTTTACATGGGATTTTGATTTAACACAGTGATACAACAATGTACTGAAAACACAGTACAAGCACAGTATAGAAATTGCAACATAAAGTTAAATTAAAATACAGAAGTGATTCCATTACCAGGGCCTGTATGCTCACTCTCATGACATTGGGCAACCCCACTTGCCAGGAAGAATATGTGGAATATCTATCTTCTCTGAGCCTTCCATTATAGGGGTTTGGTGATCAGTCAGAGTACTGCAGCTGATGTACAATAAGCACGGGGAGCTGAGAGCAGGAAAAGGAGCAGAAGGGATTGGGATGTATGAGCTGCCAAGTCAATTTATCCGCCCTCATGAAATTGCAGCCCTGGTTTAACTCACCATCCTTGTGGACTAAATAGCTCCTACCCAGTACTGAGACGTACATATAATTGCAGTCGTAATCACACACAATTTCTACATTCTCTGTTCTGCTGCACCTCTACTGTGGTCTAGCATCTGTATTCACCAATTTCTGGAAACGTGATCCCAAAAATCAAGTTCTCTTGGACAAGAAGAATGGAAATTAATTCATATTGCCTATTACTGATCTCTGCTGTTCAGATCAATCAGAGGTAGTCCTAAGTCGGACTTTCTAGGTACAACCTCATGGAAGATTTCAAAACAACAGAGAGACCCCCATGCTAGTGGTAAGTAGGCTAGTGTACTTCCAAAACTAACTTACTTTAAGCAGGAGGGATCTTTGAAAGACCTAATTTACTCTGCTTTTCAGGTCAATTCTCTGTGGAGACCTGAATCCACAATTTCAGCAGCACTGCCAATTGTGGCCAGTCCAAGGAGTGACATCTTGAGCTGAACAACAGTACAAAGCACAAACACATCATCAGGCTGGCTCTCACAGAAGTTTTCCATGTTTTCTAACTTCAAAGCAAGACCACTAATATCAGTCTGCAGCGGCAGTTCTAGAGAAACTATGCGGGTTTTTGTTAGTTATGGAAAAGATATTTTAAAACAAGAAGCTGTTGGCTCAGCTCACCCTCATAAGGACAATCAGAATGGAAGCCTAGAGTCCAAATTCACTGTTTTATAAACCAGAAAAAGATCTTTACAGTTGGCTGTAGCCAGAGCTTCATTTACCACTGGCTTCTGGCAAGCATTTTCTACTCACACCATTTCCATCCCTTGCATTTCTTTCCTCAAAAAGGAGAAAACCAAAACTTGGCAAACCCTCAGTTAGCATGCTGGTACCCCTTTCTCCTCCACCAGCTACAGTTACCTGGAAGAGCTAACTGTCCTCACTCACAAAGAAGTAATGTGTTAACTTGTTGGTCTGCAATATTTTCACATATTCCCAAACATGGACTATTTTCTATAAGAAAAGTCCTACATGTTTCAATAGCTTGAGCTCAGAGCATTTTAGAAAGGAGCTGTTAAGTGAAAGTGGAAATATAGCAGTTTCGACTTTGTCACCCAGTCAATCAATAGCCAAGAAATGCTTTGGACTCCTCTCTTTCCTCAGAGATTGATGCCTTCACCAGTTTGAGCACTTCTTGGCACTTCTTGGTGACTTTTGCCATTCTATAAAATATGCAGGAAGTCACAAATGGAATAATAGTGATTTGCCATCGAAACTTCAGTGAACGTTTCACTGAAATGAAAACAAGTCACTGTGTAAGTCCAGACCCATAGAGTGTGATAAAATTCCATAAACAGTCATGTCTGGTGCCGAATGTTATTCAGGACATCTACAGCAGGATGGCAGACAAGACACAGGATGTATGGGAGACCTGTGTCCTTCTGCACTAGCATCCAAATGTCATGCAGAGTATCTTGGGGCATCTAAAAAGGCAAAGCGCACCCATGTTTAACTAACTGCATTGAGATCTTGACATCTGCCTTTATATTTCAAGGATGCTGTGAAAGGAAGGGGACAAAAAAAAAATTCTCATGTCAGTGCTTAGATACAGTCCACAACTTATGTCTACAATATGTGTTTTGTATAGCCAATGTTTGCCAAGAATTACCTCTGAGAAAAGACAATAATTGTCATGACTAAGATAGCTCTAGGCATACTCTGACTTTACAATAAGACCCACTGCAACTGTACAGCCTCAGGGTTTTATTTTTGGGGGTTTTGTGTTGTTGTAATTGTTAAGTATCTTTTGTACAATACTGGGAGAAAAATCAAGTTAGGAAATGCCAGTGTGGGGGTTGCCCATGCAACCTTAAATCATCTTCCTCATTTTACAATGAAAGCTTTAATTACATGACCATGGAACATTTATGTCACAAATCCCTTGCCTCATTGAAGAAAGATTACATTTAACAAACAAGCAAAGCAGGGTTGTTTTCATGTTTTCAAGACGCTAACTGATATGCTTTCTTAAAAATATTGCACTAGAACCTGGACTTGCTCTGTCACACCTATCTTCAGTCATACTGGGCATGTTTCACCCAAAAAGGGATACCAGAGTAGAACTGGATTAAGATGGTTTGAGAACCTGAATTCTTATATTTCTTGCCTCTGGCTCTTCAGTTTGAATCTGATCATTGTTTTCTTCTTTAGTTCTTTTATTAGTAGAAAAACAAATCAAGAGTAGTAAAGTCTCTGCCAAAATTATGCAAGAATGGAGTGTCACTGAATAATTAAGTTAATCTAATAGTTTAAAAACACAATTTTTTTAAGTGTCTGCTTAGTGAGGTTTGGAAATTGATCTGCTTTAATGACAAATTAAAACTTAAAAGCCCTTTTACGTGAAGCTGCTGTTATTATGAAACTTCTTCACACACAGCAATGTAATCTTAATTACAACAGTATTTCTCACAAGTAATATAACTAGATTTCTGTTGAATATGGTTCTTTTAGGTCATTAAGCTATAGGCTAGCATTAGGCATGTACATGCATTGTCTCATTATCACCTTGCGCATCTTTGCCATCCTGTCTTTACTCACTAATTATTTCTGTATTGTATATAGACTATAAACTTGGCAAGGCAGACATCAGCCTTCTGTCTTATGGTTGCAAAGAAATCAGCCTAAAGAACTGAGGACTTGGTTTGTGAGACACCATCACAAATAATAGAAAAACCTCCTTCACCATTGTCCATACAGAACTTAATTTGTAACAGACCCTTCTCCAAAAATACTTGAGCAGGGGACACCATGATTCAACTTTGCTCTGACTAAGCCCAGTGAAGCTTTCAATTGGAATTGTTCAGCAAATATCTATTGCTTTCCAATGGAACATGTCACCTGTTGCTTCTGCCCATACTCTAAAAGACAAATTATGCTATGCATCTGAAAGAATTGCAGAACTATAAAAGATAAGGTTACTAAAGGACTATTTAGTGTATAAGTACCAACCACAGTGACAAGAACTGGAAAAGGAATTCATATAAAGGGTTTGTATTCATCCATTCTAGATAAAAAAAGGTGTGGTGATCATATTGGGACTGGTGGCATTTGGCTTGTACAAAGCATAAGAAGCCTTTTGTTGTGATACTGCTAGTTCTGGCATGGGAAGAGCTGCTTATTTACAGAGACCAAAATCTTCTGAAACTGAGAGATTCGCTTCTCCAATTAGATGTGCTTAATTTACTCTCAATGTACTCTTTGTCTGTAACAAATGGCCCATCCATCCAGAAAAACTGTTTCTGTTGTGTAGAGTAAAACTCAACTGAATTTATAATAGGAGACATTCTGCATCAGTTGTCCAGTTAAAGATGAACCAAAGAACTGCATTGTTTGCCAAGACCTGAGTTCAAGGAGCTTGTGTCCTCCATATAATTGTTGATGGTGTTTTTAGCAACCAAGTGAGTGGGAAACTGTATCCTTTGTTCTTCTTCAGGGTGTAAGCTGTACAGATGTATGTCTAGCAGTGCTATTTGTACGTGTATGGACAAAATTGGGGGACAAGTCCATGGTTTTCCCTGCCCTCAGAAGAACTAAAATGTAGTTCTTGGACTATTTTATCTATATTAAATAGCTACATGTATTATCAGCACCAGCTGTTCTGCAAAGGGACTCAGTCATTGGCACCTTTAAGTGACAAGAGCAAAGCAGTTTCTAGTTACTGGTTGTAAGGTACTAGAGCTCTCATCTATGCTCAGATGTAGGACTGTTTCAGAGTGGATGTCCAGGTCCTTCATAACTCAAAGACACATTCAAATGAGGGCAGCATTTCAGTGCAGTGGCAGCAGTTCTTGGTGTACTTGTTCTTGTTTCTTATTTTTCTTGTTTATTGTTCTGTGCTTGTTTCTTGTTCTTTTGCAAGAATCAGTCTACAAATCTGTGGAAATACTGGAGATGAAATCTTGCTAATCTGATATTGACTTTGAAGTTTGTGTGGGAATCCAGGATTACACCAACCCCTCAAAATTATGTTTCTGAAGACACAAGGAAATGATATAGATTTCATTTTAGGCTCTAGCTCAATTAAAATGAAAAAGTCTACAAACTGTTCTTTTGCAGCAAATCTGTTTTGGCTGTCAAAATATAAGAGTGAAAATATTCTTGCCCTGAGGAGAACACATGACAATATGGAGACTTCCATCCAAAATTTCCCCATTTATACACTGTGGAACTGTAATCCTTATGTGTAAGTGCTGATATTCAGAAATATGGTTCCTTCATGTACTCAAAAGTAAAACTGCACTCCCACAGCTTGCTTCACTATTTCTTTCTCTTCCCATCCTTCTCACAGCATGAAAGCAGCTCTGGAGAGTGCCTCACTGTCAAGTTCTAAGAGCAACCTCAAAGAAGTGAAACAACAGAACAGAGCATATTGTCACATCTGCCATAGCATTTTTTTTTCTTTTTTTTTTTAACAATAACTTATGGCCTATTTCTGTCAGTCAAGTCATAACTGTTTGTGTTGAAGGATAACAGAGCACTCAACTTCTCCACTCAAATAATGAAAAGCAACATGTTGCTTTTCTAACAAACTTCACTTAAGTGCTTGAACTCACCTTCATTTAACCAATATTAACTCTAGCAAAAGAGAGAGAAGGGAAGGTTGTTGGTTTATCACTGAACTTGAAACAAAGGGAAAAATACTGTCTTGCAAACAATAATTCTCTACTTTTCTTTGCTGAAGAGACACTGCTCTGTGAAGAATCATCCTCGCCTAAACAAAATGACCTTTATTGTTTTAATTTAAAGCTCTTTATTGTCTCAGCTAAAGTAAGTCAAATGGAACTGCTACAGCTCAGAGGAGTTTATCACATCATCAGAGCATTAATTTCCTAGATGACTGTGTCCTGGAATTACATTAAAAAGTTTCAGAAGTTTTAAAAATAGGAATGGACTTCAGTAGGACCATTGAGAAAAGGCTTTATTCCAGCAAAGAATTTCTAAAAGTGTGCACCATTGTCTCCCAAACTGAAAACATCTCTAAAAGATGCAACTGTGGTACATATCTAACCACTGACATCTGGGTAAGCTATTAAATGGGAATACTTTTCCTTAGTAGCAGATCTTGAGCTTTTACAAATCACATGCAGATAAAATTCCCAAGAAATTTTATTATCTTTATTCCATTATATCTTCCAACATCTGTACTCTCCTGTGGATTATGCATCATATAATATTCTGGAAGACATGAACAGGGAGACACAGAATTCCTTTATATATGTCAGGGCATATCTGTTGTTTTGTTTCATTTTCTCAAAAGTGACTCTAATATAAATTATTTTTATATTATTATTTTTATATTTATTATAGGTTTTAGTAGTGCAGGTAAGCAGTGTTCACTGTTGTTCTCTAATCTTGAACTTGGTTGTTCATAGGGAAAAATAAACTTTAAATGATGTTTCTGTATAATATGTGCTTCATCTAATTGCATCAGCTAAGAACATTATTCATTTACATGAATAAACTGCAGCCAGTCTCAACTATTTCTTTCAGATAGATTTCATCAGACATTCGGCTTTGGTTAAATACTAAATATTTGGCTTCATACTCTGATTTCAGGGTAGAATTTTAATGGACCCTGAAACATAGCAAATAGGACTAGACTACACAATAGTGTTTCCTTACCTTAAGTTTTAAGAGTAATTACTTTCAGGAAAAATGCTCAGATAAAATTTCTTCTTGTATCTCACCAAATTTCTTCTTTGTTTGAACCACATGCTCTTTTCATACCTTCTTACTATTTTTTCATGAAAAGAAAAAAAATTAGTGCTGGCTCCCTTCATGAATTGTGAACACTGACATGAAGAAAGACATGTGTCACCACAAATACAATGCTTTCTCTTCAGAAGTTGTCTCATTTGCCTCTTCAGGAATGTATTTAATATCTCTAAACAGGAAATTGAAACAATTACTTCAGAGAGCAGACTCTACTTCTGACATACCTGCCATCAAAAATGAAATCTTGATTGCACTTATCTTTAGAAGGATTTAACCAAGATTTATTTCTTATGCATCCACACAAATAGAATATCAAGGTCAGCAGCAGCACCATGCAACAAATCACAATATTGTTAAAATTATGTCTTCTGCTCTGCTTGCATTTTGGAGTTAACTTAGTTATATTTTTCTGCCTTTTTTTTTCAATGCATTGTACTTGCTGCATCAGTGAGTATGTTTAACTAATCCTTAGCATGTCAGATAAGGTATTTCTTCCATAGACAAATTGCATAACAGGCTTCATACCTGACTCTCTTTGCATATGTGACATACATGACTCTCTTTGCATATGTGAACAGGAGGTCTGCTGCTTCCTAGTTGCCCCTATTCCCTGCACAGTACACAGACATACATATTTTTGACAGAGAAATCTCAACCTTGGTACATGGTACTAATTAGTCACGTACTGACTGTACCTACCAAAGCCTCTGAATAGTCATTGAAAACATGTGAGATTTCCCCAAAAGGGAGCTTGTTTATAAATGAGATCATTCTTTCAGGTTAGAAAGTCTCTCATACACTCCACCCAGTAGCCACCTGGGCCTTGATCCAAAGCTTATGAAGTCAACAGGAGGTTTTGCATTGAGTTCAGTGGCTTTGAATCAGGGCCACAATCAAATGCCAGTGGGAAACTTTGACCTAGTGGTTTATGGGCCTATGAACTTAACGAGAACTTTGCTAGATTAAAGACATGAAGTCTTTCTTCTCCTGAAAGACTGTGTAGAATCACCATTAGTTGAATAGAAATATTCATGCATTTTCAAAAGGGTTTTAGTGAGTTTTGAACAAAGACCACAAGGATTCAAGTTGCTAAATTACTGTCTCTGAAGTGTTCTCCTGTGAACGTGTAGAGGTATGGCACCATCAGGTGTTTTCTTTTATGAGTCTATCTTACTGCTCACATTTCACTGGTCATTTAATGATGGTAGTCCTGTTTCAGCTCTTAAAGAGGGCTGGAAAGTTTTAAGGATGGTCTGTTAATGCTTCATAGCTTTACTTTGCCTTTTTGTGGTCCAGTAAATGTTATCAACTTTTTGTGTGCTAAATTCATTTACTGGCCAATTTGAAAATTCACCTTCATAAACATTTCACCTTTATTTCTTTTCATATCAGCACCACATGGGATGAATGATAACGTTAGCATGACCAAGCCTGACTTCAAGGACCAGCAACTGTGCATTACTAATCTGGAAAACAGTGTTCTTCACAGGGAGAATTGGCTTCACAGAAGTAAAGGGGCTTGAGATTTGCCAGAAATTTGGAACAACTTTCTGTCCAGCAATAACATTTTTGTAATGTACCATTCTTAAAGGATATTGGGTTTCTCTTTCATTTGTTTCATAGGTAGATGTTTCCTAAGACCTTTACTTGATAAAGCAGTTTGTTATTAGCCTAACTTCATATAGAGTGTAAATAGTACAACTCCTTTAGAAACAATGAACTTTGATCATGCAGAAAACTCTGATAATAGAAACTGTGTTCTGGGATATGATATAGGGGAGTCCCAAACAGATATTCTAGTTTTCTCTGCAGTGCCCCATCTTGTGATTTATGCCAGCTCATTTAGAAAGCTTAAAGCTCCGTATTTTCAATTCTTAATTTCTTTTCTTATCCCATTAACTCTTGCCCAGTTGTCATTATCTTTATGTTTTCTGGAGTTTGGGTGTTGCTGTGACCCAGCAAGGAAAGGATGATTCTCTAAAGTGGAAGTGGAGCTTTAAAAGCCAGAGTTTTTCCAAAATGAGGTAACAATAACAGTAATAAACCAATTGCTTACCTCTCAAGGACAACAGAGGTAAGAAGAATCAAACCTCAAATGGTATAGTGGAAAAATTTTAAAAGAAATTTTACATTTCATATAACATACATTTCTACTCCAGAAATATGAACCACCTGTAGAAGACCCTGGAGGGAACAGCAGTAGTGCGGATTGCCTATTAATAGCATGGACCCCCTCTTATTTGCAATATGTCTCAGGCAATCTTTATTCCTATGTACATTTCATGATTTCTTACACTAATTATTTGGAATTTATTTATAATAAATGCCTTATGTCTCCTTGCAGTGTGGCATGCACACTGAATGTTCACTGATTTTGTGTGAAGCAGAATGACTAATACAATAGAATTCCAGACAGAGAAAGATAAACTTTCTTATTGAGGAATGTTTATTTAAAAAAAGGCAAGGAAATAAGAAAAGCATTATTTGGGCTGGACTATGCAGCCAAACATATTTCCGTCAGGGATGCCTTCATTTCCTATTTTGCTTATAACAAGAAACAAATTTAAGAAATGTTATTGGGACAAGTTAAATTATCTTTGGATAAGCAGTGGTTTATTTAGAATCACCAGGCCTTTTGTCTGCTTATTTACTTACCATTTATAACTTACTGCAATATTTTATCTTGGTATTTGAGGAAGACGAATAAACCATTACCTTTCAGCTGAATTTTGTAATGTCAACACCTAGAGAAACTTCAAGAAAAATGTTTCTTACAAACAAGTACTGTATCTACAGGTTACATATGCTAAAATACATTAGAAGCCATTAGGTGTCCATGAGAAGAGATGCAACAATGACATGTGTCCTCTTCCCAGAGTTCAAGAATAATACAAAATACCAGCATATTTATAATATATTTCATGGCACAACTGTGACATGATACAGGTTTTTGACTATTTTGACTTTTCTGAAACCCTTTTGGCCATTACTTAATCTGAATTTGGACTGTTACCAGTATCAGTCAAACTCTGACCTCCAAGTCTCTGGAAAGAAGGGAGTGTGGTCTTACATATTATTGTTCCAGACATTGTTTCTTTTCAATGCTTTTCTCTGTCTAAAATGCCTGTTTAAATTCTGTCTTTCTTTTCATCAGGACAGTAGTAGACAGAAGAGACATGTGGTTTACTTTTCAGGTCCTAGCATAATGTGTTTTTGCATTTTCACAGACATTTCAATGCTTTGAAAATGCTGTTATATTATAGTAATAAGGAATTTCTAATTCCTAATTCACATAGCTTTTGTTGAAAACCCCACAATATGAATTTGGTTGACATTTCTGCTCCTTGGTAAAAGTAGAACAGTACAACAGTAAAGCCTGTCTAGGCAAGACCCAGAACACTCCTGGAGACTGTGCTGAAACACCTCACTCAGGAGCTGAACACCTCACAGGCCACATGCCCTTTCATGCGAGCTATATGGCACATATAGCTATATGGTTCTTACCCCTTGGCTTAAATAACCAGTGAACAGATATACACCCTAATCTGAAAAATTAAACTGCACTTAAGAATACAAATCTAACTCCAGCACCCTGCATATTCACTGAGGACACATGGAGAGAATGATCAACATATGCCACAGACATTTCATGAACAAATGAAGATAGTCATCTAGTTGGATGCTCATCCAAGAGCCCACCTGAAATAAAATAGGGAATAGAATGGATCAGGCAGAAGAATGTGATCTATTACAGCACTACATCCAGACCTCTATCTTAAAATAATGTATACTTTTATGAACAGAACTGCGTGGTCACATATTTAAGGCATTAGGGACCCCATGCATGATGACAGGCTTTGCCAGGTGACAGAGCTTCTCATTCATCCCAGAGAGAGACAATGATGAGTCTTCTCCTCTTCTTAGCTTGAAACCCAGGGTGTACCTTGTTCATTTTCTATGACTAAGTTATCATAGTTCTGGTCAAGGTTTCCCCATGAAAATGTCTTCAGACTGTGTCTTGTTTTGGAAGATGAATTAGGGAGACAAATCCTAGCCCACTGACCCTATCTGTTACCCAGTCTGCCCTCTCCAAGATTCCTTAGGTCCCAAGAGATTGCACCACCACCATACAACCAAGTATATTGTCAAGGACTTTCTATTCCTGTGGGGGAGGCCGGAAAGGTACCGGCGCTGGACTTATTGTTAATTTCTTTATGTAAAACAGCTTTACAGGGGACCAGAGTTTGCAGTCTTGCAGCTTGCAAAGTTTGTCCTTCTGTCGCCCAAAATGTGGACCTTGAAGTTAGTGTTCCACTTCTATGAAGGAACAAGGTTGCCTGCAGTTAGGTGCTGATTGCATCTAAACCAGGTACTAAAACTATTCTTCCCAGACACAGGCACTTGAAGCTTATTCCTTTTTTAAAATGAAAACCAGAATTTCTGATGCAATTCAAACACTGGCTGGAAGTACTAGGAACCCTGGCACAGGCTTTGAGTGACTTTTTGTCCATCCAGTGTGAACTGCATGAGAACACATCCAGCCAGATTGCGTGAGGAACTGTGAAGGCTTCTTCCCAAATTATTTGCATGTAAAATTCTGTTGCTATCACTTCAATTCAGATTGACATCTGAATGAATGTTGAAGTCAAGGACAAAGGGTGCCAGTTGCTGCTTTTAGCTCTTAATGTAATAGGACATAATTCATTTCAGTGTTTGACAAACTGGGATCTTTAAAGGAAATTGTTTAGTTCTATGTTATTGGAAGTGGCATTTATATATTCTGGATGTTTTCTTGCGGTTCTCTTTTTCTGTGTAGTTTAGTTCTCTGGTACTAAAAAGTTTTCCAGAACAGAAATGTAAAAATCAAGCAGTGATTTATGTGTTAAAACAGAGACTATTCTAATGCTGAAAACGGATGTTATCTTTTCTTACCTTCTTTGCTATAAACAATAAGGAACTTACTAGATCAACTTCTTAATCTTTGAAGGCTTTATGCAATGTCCACTTATATCAGTTAAATACCAAATGGTTTTCAGATCAGACTTTTAACAGTTAAATGTGATATGAAATATACAGAAATACACATATTTTCTTCTTGTATGATGAAGTTTCTGCTATTGTAAAAGTGCTATTACTACCATCCAGTAGTACTATTGACACATCTCTATCTTATTGTTCTTATCCCCCCAAGATTTATTTACCAGTACTCAAACTTTTTTAAGCATTTTTTCCATTGCTTGGTGCACCTGATATTATGCTATGGCACTACATTAACCTGTTTGTGTGTGCTCCTTCTGACAGGCCAAGGACTGTCTCCCTTCCCTAGTCTGCAGCTACACCTATATCCAGACTGCAGTGTTAAACTCCTCAGTCTCACTTTTCCCAGGGCCCATTCTCCCCTCTCCTCCCAGCTCCCCATTCCCTCCCAAACCAATACCAAACCCCCCCACTCACTCCCCTCTGCTCGGGACCCTCTTTCAGGGCCTACACCCCACTTAGAGTTCCCCCATGTCCCCTCTTCTCAGCCCCCCCATAGATCCCTACTCCATCTACCATTCATAACTGTGTTTTCCCTGATTTGTGTTTCTCTTCAACAGTATGCCATAAAAGACAAAGAGAATAGCTAAAACAAGGGACATTGTTTTGCTGGAATGTGTTAATATTTTTCTGAGAGAGGATCTTTGAGCTATAGACAATTAAAGAGCTTCTCTATTGACTAACCAGATATCATGGACTCTGCGTGTCCTCACTTTTCTTCCTTTAGCTTTCCAATTTCCATTCAAACCCCTAGGATTCTGCCTACTGACACCCAGAACATCCCCTGGCAGTGACTTAATGTGGCATTCAAAAGTTACTACATTAGGTCCAAACATCCAGAGATGCCAGGCTGCAAGGTTTTATAAGCTCAGCCAATAAATGGTACTGCAAGTGCCCCACATTTACTGTCTCTCAATGATTTCTAGAGCAAATGTACTTTGTACACAAGTAAAAATATGGTTTTGTTTTTCTAACTACTGGCTTTGCTATCACAGGCTGGACCCTGACACTCATGTCTGAGTTCATTCCTTCTTATGCATCAACAGCAGTACCAGCAGTCCTGCAAATCAAACAAGGCCCTGTTCAGCCTTGCAAAAACCAATTTTCTTCCTGCTGTGTCCTCAGTGACTACAAGGCATGTTCTTAACAGTAATGCCTATTTCAAGCATTCAGCAATCACTAGGTGGTCTTAAAAATCAACATCACGAGCTCAGCTTAAAACTAATCTGTGTGTTCCTTTACATTTAAAATACATGTGGGTTGCCTTCTCAAATTTTTGTTTATTGCTGTGAAAACTAGAATAGAATTTAAATGTTACTACCTGTAAACACTTGTAGGGTCTTTCAGAACAATACCAAATAGCGTAAGGGGCTCGTGCAGTGATGCACAGAAGTTATCGTGACAGATTTCATTAATCTGTCATTCTGCCACTGACAGACTGGGTGAAATAAAATCCTTGGCTCACTCTGGTTATAGGTCTGTGATCACTCTACACTGACGTAAGTGGTGACTACTGCCAAAAGTGGGTGGTCTCATTCCTGCTACTTTTCTTGTGCTGATGCTACTTTTCAATGGCTGCGTGACAAGAACTAACTGGTATTCTGACAGGTTTATTATAAACTGACTCAGTTCCAGACCCAACAAGTTATGTGGATGCATGAATTTTACTGGTACCAACATTCCAGAAAAAGCTGGAATGTGAAACTGAGGAAAAGAAGTTAAATAAGGAAACATTTTTTCAGCCATTCTTCTGGATATAAACATACCTTCTCCAATCAATCCTGCTGTAATTTCCACATCAGCTTGAAAACTGAACTTGTCCATAACAATCAGCTGCATTTCCTATGCAGTTCCACCAAAGGCATCCCTCTTCTAAATGTCAAGCTTTTGTTGCTTTGTTGCATATGGATCATGAGTAACGGATGCTGGGTGAGTGTCTTGCAGCATCATCTACCTGTCCTATGGGTCATGAGAGCACTTGTGCTGTATGCTATGTAGCAGATGAAAACCAGCAAATGCTCCACAAGACTTCTCACCAACAGCTTTTCTAATAGCAAATATAGATTGTATATAGATCCACCACCAAGATATACACTGATGAATACATGCTAATAAAGTGGTCATTCTCCTTCAGGCTAAATAGATTTAAGATGCAATGTTCTACAAATCTTCCTTGGTTAAAACATGAAAACACACATTTTAAGTGAAAAAGATCTCTAGGAAGTTTGTGAAGAATTTTGAAATTATCTACCTAGGTATCACTCATATATTAATTACTTGTTTAGAGTGTAGAGTTGTAATAGTACATTCTATTCTTTTACAGTAGTACGTTTACTGTACCTTTCTGAAGAAGTTTCTAGATAATTGTTGTTTCCAGGGCTGGAAGAGCTCATAGTCATTACAAGGCTCCAAATTTTTTTTGTATAGACTGATATTGCCAAAGATTACTGTAATATCTAAGACATTTTTTTCTAGCATGTTCATGGTTCATATACATACATATAAAAGACAGCTTGAACCTTCCTTATATAAATTTCATACCAAGGTAACTCTTCTCAAACAGCAGTTATTATTTTCTACCATCAAACACATGAACTGTCTGTCCATGTTGACAAAGAACTTGGTTCCTCCTATTTCTGAGTCTTCCAAAAGTGTTTGAGGGCATTTGTTTAACTATATCCTCTAGAAAATATCTGACTCATGCTTCCTTATATCCTTAATTAAATTTTCAAAGATTTCCCTCAGTTACGAACCCTTTGATGTACAAAAATTTATTAACAACCAATGGGTGAATTCTGAGCTTAGGACTGAAAAATTGTCCCAACTTCAATTTTTACTGCAGAATACAAAAGCAGCAAAAGCTCCTCCTAGAAAAAGTCAGAAATTATTTTTAACATTATTAAAACTACCCAATGTGCTACCTTAACCATTTTCACAGAACTGGCAAAAATGGGTTTCCTAGGTTTCCAAATAAATTTAGCCTGAAATGAACAACAAGCGTGGAAATTTCCAGTTTCCATTATAATGGTGACATTGTAAGCAACTAAATTCAGGCATTCAGAATATACTAGCCTATCTTAGTTATAGCTATCATTACCGCTATTATTTAAAAAATATTAGGAGGGGTGACAGAAATCCTTACCTAAAATGCTATGTAAGCATGCAGAATTTGTAAATAAAGAATTTTATCACTACGGGCACTCTTGCTATCCTACTGTAAGCGTTATGCCATACACTGGGCTTGTTGGTCAGGGAACAAGGCTGCATTCTTAATATGTCTTTCAACTTCCATTGTTATTCGATTCAAGCACATTCTACACAATCTTCCAAGGAAATTTTTAAAAATAAAGATTTAAAAACATGTAGAAACTATGCAGGTGTGGGTGGTATTTTTTACAGAAAATATAAAATGGGAGGAATTAATCCAGAATCTATTAAAATTTATATAAAAGAAAACCCTGTAAATTTTGGCAGGATTTAGTTCAGTCACTTTTAGTAAATTAGCAGGGTGTAATATTAGCTTATTCTGACATATCCGTGGAGCTACAACCGTACAAGTATTAATCCATTCCAATCCTTGACACATAAAAAACACTTTAAGTGTTGCTCTCCAATACCACACAAAGTGACATTTAACAGTCCCTTTAAGTATAAGAATTCCATGGGAACACACAGCTAAAGAAACACAACTATTAAACCAAACCAGTGGCTTTCTTAACACTTAAATCCATTTATATTTATTGTGGTGCAAGCGGATTCAAGACAACCATCAATTAATCAAAGTGTTAAGGGGCAATTTTATGATGTTTAAATGCTTTGTGCATTATATTATTGTGACTGAGAGTTTAGAATTGTTCCAGATGTTGAAAACATCATTTCATTAGAATGAAAAGAAGTTCAGAACTCTATTGTATCCCATCAGCCTCTATTCAGGCCAGTTCTTCTAGCACTGACTCTAAATCACTGATGTTTGGAGACATGTCAGGAAAACAAACCAGTCCCCTGCTAACATGTCCTTGTCTATACAAAGTTAGATATTTACAATTAGAGAGTCTCCAAGAATGATGTCAAGGCACCATTTATAAATTGAAAAAAAACAAAATAACTTTCAAATGAGCCTTCAGGATCCAGATGAAGGGAATATATAAAAATAAATGTAAATTAAAAAATATATATGTGCACATAAATACATACATATACATACATGTGTGTATGTATGTATAAGACAGAAGTAGCTGAATCTAGTGTGCTGTAGAGCCCAGGTGGATCCTTCCAGGTGGATCCTTCCTGTGTCAGCCCCAGGAACACAAACCTGCTGCAGACCCAGGTCTGCAGTGCAGGGAGGAAGGTAGCTGAGCCTGTGCTCCTGATGAGCGCACACCTGTGTGCGTGCATACCTGCGCGTGCACACACACACACACACACACACACAGAGCCATGCAGCCCAGCACAGACAGAGTGCAGTGCCATCGCCAGCACCCACAGAAACCCCAACAAGGCTCCCGTAAACACGAGCAGCGCAGATGGCTCCAGCCCACTCCAGCTCTCCAGCTGCTCAGGCCAGAGGTCCACTGGTGGGTCCTAAACACAGAGGGTATGGGTCACACCAGCAGCTGGCCTAGGGCTCTTAGGATCCAGGAGCTGCTCCTGGGCCCTGGTCTCCTCCCGCTGCTGCCCCACACACCTCTGAGCCCCTTGGTGGGTGGTCCCATTCCACTGCTGGTAGTCAGGTCTCCCATTCTGCTCATCGGCCATTCCGGCTTGAACTTCATTAAGAGTTAAGCATGTGCTTATGCAATATGAGACTGTAGCAGCTGGCCTGAGACTCACAGCCTCTCCCACTGCTGACCCCCAAATCTATGGTCCCCTCAGACCCACAATCCCTTCTCTCTCCAGTTGCTGGTACTCAGACTTCTGAGACTAGTTAGTAGTTGTACAACACATACAGAATATTTCTCAGACTAGAAAGCACACCACATAGAATATAGTTAGAAATGGGATTTAAATAAAAAGATAGGATAGATGCTTGTTCCTCCTGGATCTAATCTGGTCCCTCTCTTCACCTTTGGTCCTTCCTCTAAACATCTATTAGTAAGTTTTGCACCTTCCCACAGTCCCATTAAAAGGTCTAATAGCAAGTTTTACCCAATTCCACAATTCTCTGCCCCACATAAGCCATGTGCCCCTGAAGGCAACAACCTTTGCCAGCTTGCACCATGTTTTCCTTGTCTGCCCTTGGTGGATTTCCTCCCAGAGACCATGGTTTGATCCTTTTTCAATAACCCTGGGAGTGGCCAGGTCAGGACACCATGTTTGAACTGAATATGTTAAGGGGGTTCCTCCACCCATTGTTTCTCTTATCCTCAACAGGTCTTTCTTTAATATGATTAGCCTTCAGTAACATAACCTAACATATAGTTGTTCCATTTTTGAATTTATTTGGTGCATTCTCCCTCAATATGCCTTTCTCCCTCCTTTCAACCTATACTGTACTTAAATGAGTGCTCTGTAAAGAAAAAAAAAAAAAGTGTATCACAAAGATGGACTACCTACATCTTGTATTAATAATGATCCAGCTGTGGCAGGATGGTATCCAGCACAAGGTAATTCATCTCCTTTTGGTAGGTTTCACACATTCCAGCAGGCTTTGATCTGTTCCTACTAAATTCATTGAAACACCTCCATATTCCTCAGCTTTGCAAAACATTTCTAGTCTTTTCCCCTTCTTCCACTGAACTTTCATCCTTTATCCAAATCAACTCACCACATGTTTTTAAGTACCTGTCCTGTATGTGGTTCTCCCTTCAGATGAACATCTGCATATTTCTCTGTTTACATCCTCTGACTCGTCTAACTGTCTGAAATATGGTGCTGTGAAAACCAAACTCCTTCCGAAATGGTCTCCCTCTGTTTCCTGGCAATGAATGCCAACCTACTCCCGTAGTCCTGGTCAGTTTACAGTTTTGGTGACATTTTTATGTTCTCTCCCTATTTCCTCTCCCCAGTGTGTTTTTCTACTTTGTGCTTGTCCATGTCCATGTATTCCTCCTCTCTCCTTCTGACTCTCATATCTCTTCCTTTTTTGCTGCAGCAACCTCTTCTCCGGCAGCCTCCCATGGAATTTGTTTCATTACTTCTACAACCTCCCCGCTGCCTGAAAAATCATTCATGTTTTCCAAAATCACTCCATATCTGTGGCTTCCTTTGTCTTGTGCACAAAGCTGCACTTCTTTTAGCAACTACATAAGAAGCCAGTCACTGTCAACAAGTCTGATGTGATTTGTAGGACACTTACTAAGTCTCACCCTTTTGTGTGCTACTCCAGTCTCCCCAGCTTCTATTTAAATGTCTTCATTGGCTTCTTCTCAGCTCAAAGTCGAGATTTTTCTCATGTCTGAGATGGGAGGTAAACTTACATTCCTACTGAATGTAAAAGCAGGTCTTATCAACAGCTACTGGGTCAAGACATCACTCCGGTCTTTGCTACTGAATAGTTTTAGCTTCATTTTCCTTTCATCTTCAATTATTCATCCCCAACCTTTTTCGTGCATCAGGATAACCTGAATAACCATTTTCTTCTTTCTTCCATTTCTGTCTTATTCCCTGCTGTTGGGGTTGCCCTGTCTCTTTGGGATATCCTATAATTACCAATAGCCTAATCATCCATGTATCCTCATTCTCTCTAAATAACATTTCTTCCCTGATGTTCATAAAACTAGCCGTTCTTACAAAGAACTTAAAACCTGCCCAAACATACCCTTTAAACTAGAAGCAAAAGTTGGTTTCCAAATATGGTAATCTCTCTTCCATCACTTCACATTTTTTTCAGCATAGAATCATAGAATGGTTTGGGTTGGAAAGGACCTTAAAGATCATCTAGTTCCAACCCCCCTGCCACGGGCAGGGACACCTTCCACTAGACCAGGTTGCTCAAAGCCCCGTCCAACCTGGCCTTGAACACTTCCAGGGAGGGGGCAGCCACAACTTCTCTGGGAAGCCGGTTCCAGTGTCTCACCACTCTCACAGTAAAGATTTTCTTCCTTGTATCTAATCTAAATCTACCCTCTTTCAGTTTAAAACTGTTACCCCTCATCTTATCACTATACTACAGAGTCCCTCCCCTTCTTTCCTGTAGTACCCCTTTAAGTACAGGAAGCTATAAGGTCTCCCCGAAGCCTTTTCTTCTCCAGGCTGAACAGCCCCAACTCTCTCAGCCTGTCCTCATAAGGGAGGTACTTCAGCCCCCTGATCATCTTCGTGGCCTCCTCTGGACCTGTTCTAGCAGGTCCTTGTCCTTCTTATATTGGGGGCCCAAGAGCTGAACACAGGACTCCAGGTGAGGTCTCACAAGAGCAAAGGGGGAGAATCCCCTCCCTCGACCTCTTGGCCACACTTCTTTTGCTGCAGCCCACAATAGGGTTTCTGGGCTGCAGGCACACATTGCCATGTCATGTTGAGCTTCTCATCAACCAACATCCCCAAGTCCTTCTCCTCAGTGTTGCTCTCAACCCATCCTTCACCCAGCCTGTATTTGCGCTGACCCATATGCAGGACCTTACAATTGGCCTTGTTGCACTTCATGAGATTTGCACGGGCCACCTCTCCAGCCTGTCCAGGTCCCTCTGGATGGCATCTCCCTTCCCTCCAGCGTGTCAACTGCACCACACAGCTTGGTGTCACTGGCAAACTTGCTGAGGGTGCACCCAATCCCACTGTCCACGTTGCCAACAAAGATGTTAAACAGCACTGGTCCCAACACCAACCCCTGAGGAATGCCACTCATCACTGCTCTCCACTTGGACATCAAGCCATTGATGGCCACTCTTTGAGTGTGACCATCCAGCCAATTCCTTATCCACCACGGGATCCATCAATCAAATCCATGACTCTCCAATTTGGAGACAAGGATGTCATGCAGGACTGTGTCAAATGCTTTGCACAAGTCTGGGTGGATGACATCAGTTGCTCTTCCCTTATCCACCAAGTCTGTAACCCTGTTGTAGAAGGCCACCAAATTTGTCAGGCACAGCTTTCCCTTAGTGAAACCATGTTGGCTGTTCCCAATCACCTCCTTATTTTCCATGTGCTTTAGCATAGTTTCCAGGTGTATCCGCTCCACCATCTTTCCAGGCACAGAGGTGAGACTGACTGGCCTGAAATTTCCCAGGTTTCCCTTTTTTCTCTTTTTAAAAATGGGGGTTATGTTTCCCCTTTTCCAGTCAGGGGGAACTTCACCAGACTGCCACGGCTTCTCAGATATGATAGATAGTGCCTGAGCCACTTCATCCACCAGGATGCATCCCCTTAGGGCCCCCAGATGCATCTCATCAGGTCCCATGGACTTGTGCACCTTCAGGTTCCTTAGATGGTCTTGAACCTGATCTTCTCCTACAGTGGGCAGTTCTTCATCTCCCAGTCCCCCTCTTTGCCTTCTACAACTTGCGCAGTGTGGCTGGAGCACTTGCGTGTGAATGCTAAGGCAAAAAAATCATTGAGTACCTCAGCCTTCTCCATATCCTGGGTAACAAATTCAAGCATCTCCTCTCTCTGTGTTTGGTACGGCCCTGTAGGTATGGTGGTGACCATATCTACATCTCTTACTACACTCTGTCTTTCCCCTTACAGCGAGGCAGAATTCAGGGAAGAACCCAGTGCCTATGGTAGAGAAAGATATTAGAAAAAATGGATGGCAATTAATTTTTCAGTTTTCTTTCAGAAAGTCAGTCCTTTTTCTTGTGACTAGCTGTGTCAATGGAGAAGTCAGCAGGTAATGAGAGTAATATTAATAATTCAGCATTTTGCAAAAGATACTGGGACTTGAAGCATGTGTGGGATGGAATATGCCTCATGTTAGCTGATGCGTTCTGATACCTCTTAGCAAATGTTCATGGCCCACTGTGTGGTTTGTCTTCTGCTGATCTTTGGAAAAAAAGCACATGTAGAGACTAAGATTCATAACTGGACTTGGCAGCTTTCTGTAGCTGAGTGGATTAAACCAATGCGGTGAAGGAGGAGGTGTGCAAGCTGAAATTATTTCCATATGGGAGAAGAATTTAGATTTCCTAAGGGGATATTAAACCTAGAGGCTGAGCCTTCAAAGCTTTCCAAAATTATAAATGCACCTTTACACAAAAGCCTGAGAGTTATGGCTGGAGGCTCCTCAGAAGCCTGAAAACCGGTATGATGATGGCGTCATGTATCTCTAGTTGTGCAATAGTTGGGGTGATAAATCTAAAAAAAATAATTAAATATTAAGAAAAATGGTCTGATAAAGGGACAGAGTAGCTAATATTTTGTACTTAGTCAATAGTCTCTCAAACAATTAAATACGGCATACAGACTTCAGAGTCAAATTGTGGTGGTCACACACTAGTGTGGCTTTACTTTATCCCTTCCAAAACCTGGAAAGATATTGGTTTTCTAGACATGAACCTAATGTTACAAGATTACTTGTGTAAGAAGGCACTTCCTTGACTGTGGAGGGCTATTAATATCAGGAGGATCTTTACATGGAAGAAAATGCAGAATTATTATGGTATATTCAGCACGAGTTGAGCCTTGAAAAACTGAGAATCTGTGAGACAAGCAATTTTAGAAATGGGTAATAATAGCATACAATATATTTTTGATAATAATAGCCACTCATCCAGATGTATTTGTAGCATCTGTGATCATTGTAACTCACACTGAAATTATTATGCTTCATTTACACACCTTTTAATGTATACTGAACAGTTCAGCTTGTACACAATGAATGCTTCTTCATCTTGATGCTGTCATTTAATGATGCTGATAGCTTTATCTTTGCTTTGTTAGACTGAATATATCTGTATATTCAGCCTTTGGGTGTGATAGCTTTATCACCGGCATTGGTTGACTTTGAAAACTGTTATTTCAATAGAAAATATGGAAGAAAAATGCTCATTTTTAGACAGGTAAAAAGATGCCTGAAAAATTCATAAAGGAAAAATCAGTTTTGTATGGAAAGTGTGTTTCATTTAAAGGTTTCTTTTGCTTCACTTTTTTTATGTTTTACTTTGTCTTGTTTTGCTCTCTGATTTCTGGGGAAAAGGGAGAAAGAAAGAAAATTAGGCTGGCTATCTCTTTTTATTGATACATTATTAATATATAATGGAAGAACAATTTGTAATTATTGTCTCCTGAGTAAAATTAATTTCAGGCTGTTGAAGGAAGACAGAAATCACAGAGAAAAATTTCAAGACGAGACCTGGTGATTATATAATTTAGCCTAGCAGTGATTTGTATAGAGTATCTTCTTGTCAATATAATCTAGACTGATTGGGATTACTTTCTCTTTGGTGAGCTCTGCTGTTTAGCCTTGCATATTTGGTGTTAATAATAGGTATATCTCTTAACATTCTTTTGGATATTAATTCCCTATTATCATTAGGAAATTATAATTTCTGCTGCCTTCATCAATCCATCAAGAGTGTTCAGCCTATATCTGCTACATCTATATACCATAACGAAATGGTATGTACATAATGGGAAAGCTGAAAAATATTCCAAGAATTACTCCAGTCCCTCATAGTTATATAGTGATTTTGTGTTCTGTCAGTAAAGTTGAAACATTCAGGTATATCACTGGCTGCTTATTCTGATCATGTGGGAAGTGATTTAAATTAATTTGAACAAGTGAAAACGTATGATGTAAACCAGCTCTTGCTATGGGCAAATGTACCATTTGCACTTATTAACTTCCTATATTTGAAGCAAAGATAAATTCATTATAGCCTGGATTTGGAGTAGATGAAAATTTTCACATTATCCAAGGACTGGCAGAGAGAGAAGACATACATTTCTAACCAAACCAAAGACATCCTTTCTTGTTTCTTACCGCATGGGTATATCAAAACAACTCAGGGAAAGAACTGCATTCTGTGAGCTGGAATAAAAATTCTGACCTATAGGCTTGCCTTGGCTTACAGTAAATGTCCCACAGATGAAACTGAGATGCTTGGATGGAGTAAAGGCAGAGTTTGCATGACTTAAATGTCAGTTATTTATGATTTGTGCAATCACAGAGTTTCATGGTCATCACCTGACAGGGTGTGCTTGAATACAAGCAGTTTGTCTGGAGAGTGTCTCTGTCTCCCTCTCCCCTCACCCTTATTCTGTTCTTTTCTCTGTTTTTCACAGAATCACAGAATCATCTAGGTTGGAAAAGACCTTGAAGATCACCTAGTCCAACCATTAACCTAACATTGACAGTTCCCAACTACACCATATCCCTCAGCGCTATGTCAACCCAACTCTTAAACACCTCCAGGGATGGGGACTCCACCACCTCCCTGGGCAGCCCATTCCAATGCCTAACAACCCATTCTGTAAAGAAATGCTTCCTAATATCCAGTCTAAACCTTCCCTGGTGCAACTTGAGGCCATTCCCTCTTGTCCTATCGCTTGTTACTTGGTTAAAGAGACTCATCCCCAGCTCTCTGCAACCTCCTTTCAGGTAGTTGTAGAGGGCGATGAGGTCTCCCCTCAGCCTCCTCTTCTCCAGACTAAACAGCCCCAGTCCCCTCAGCCGCTCCTCATAAGACCTGTGCTTCAGACCCTTCACCAGCTTCGTTGCCCTTCTTTGGACACGCTCAAGTAACTCAATGTCCTTTTTGTAGTGAGGGGCCCAAAACCGAACACACTAATCGAGGTGCGGCCTCACCAGTGCCAAGTACAGGGGTAAGATCACTTCCCTGTCCCTGCTGGCCACACTATTTCTGATACAAGCCAGGATACCATTGGCCTTCTTGGCCACCTGGGCACACTGCTGGCTCATGTTCAGCCGGCTGTCAATCAACACCCCCAGGTCCCTCTCTGACTGGCAGCTCTCCAGCCACTCCTCCCCAAGCCTGTAGCGCTGCTGGGGGTTGTTGTGGCCCAAGTGCAGCACCCGGCATTTGGCCTTATTGAAACTCATCCAGTTGGCCTTAGCCCATCGCTCCAGCCTGTCCAGGTCTCTCTACAGAGCCTCCCTACCCTCGAGCAGATCAACACTCCCACCCAACTTGGTGTCATCTGCAAACTTACTGAGGGTGCACTCGATCCCCTCGTCTAGATCATCAATAAAGATGTTAAACAGGAGTGGCCCCAAAACCGAGCCCTGGGGGACACCACTCGTGACCGGCCGCCAACTGGATTTAACTCCATTCACCACAACTCTTTGGGCCCGGCCATCCAACCAGTTTTTTACCCAGCAAAGCGTGTGCCTATCTGAGCCACAAGCAGCCAGTTTTGCCAGGGGAATGTTGTGGGAAATGGTGTCAAAGGCCTTTCTAAAGTCAAGGTAGACAACATCCACAGCCTTTTCCTCATCCAATAAGCAGGTCACCCTGTCGTAGAAGGAGATCAGGTTTGTCAAGCAGGACCTGCCTTTCATAAACCCATGCTGACTGGGCCTGTTCCCCTGGTTGTCCTGCATGTGTTGTATGATGCTACTCAGGATGAGCTGCTCCATCAGCTTCCTGAGTTCTGATGTCAGGCTGACAGGCCTGTAATTTCCCGGATCATCCTTCCGACCCTTCTTATATATGGGCATCACATTGGCCAATTTCCAATCTGTTGGGACCTCCCCGGTCAGCCAGGACTGCTGGTAAATGATGGAAAGCAGCTTGGCGAGCACCCTAGCCAGCTCCTTCAGCACCCTTGGGTGTATCCCATCCGGTCCCATAGACTTGTGTATGTCTATGTGATGCAGTAGGTCACTGACTATCTCCTCCTGGATTGTGGGGGGGTCGTTCTCCCAGTCTCTGTCTTCTGGCTGAGGAGGCTGGATTCCCTCAGTACAACTAGTCTTGTATTAAAGACTGAGGCAAAGAAGGCATTAAGCACCTCAGCCTTTTCCTCATCACTTGTTACCATGTTTACTCCTGTGTCCAGCAGGGGATGGAGGCTCTCCCTGGTCTTTCTTTTGCTGTTGACATACTTATAGAAACATTTCTTGTTGTCCTTGACTGCTGAAACCAGATTAATTTCTAGCTGGGCTTTAGACCTCCTGATTTCCACCCTGCATAGCCTCACAGCCTCTTTGTAATCATTGTGAGTTGCTAGCCACTTCTTCCAAAGGCCATAAACTCTCCTTTTCTCCTCGAGTTGCAGCCAAAGCTCCCTGTTCAGCCAGGGTGGCCTTCTCTGGCACCGGCTTCTCTTACGGCACCTGGGGACCACCTGCTCCTGTGCCATTAAGACTTTCTTCTTAAAGAGTGTCCAGCCTTCCTGGACCCCTATACCCTTCAGGATCATCTCCCAAGGGATCCTGTAAAGCAGGTGCCTAAACAAATCAAAGTCAGCTCTTTGGAAGTCCAGGATGGCAGTTCTGCTGCCCCCTCTCCTGTTCTCTCTAAGAATAGAGAACTCTATTATTTCATAATCGCTGTGCCCTAGTCAGGCTCCAACTGCCACATCATCCACCAGTCCTTCTCTGTTCACAAAGAAGAGGTCCAGCAGGGCACCTTCTCTGGTTGGTTCACTCACCAGCTGTGTCAGGAAGTTGTCTCCCACACATTCCAGGAATCTCCGGGACTGGTCCCGCTCTGCTGTGTTGTATTTCCAGCAGATGTCTGGGAAGTTAAAGTCTCCCACAAGAACAAGGGCAAGCAATTGTGAGATTTCTCCTAAGTGCCTACAGAATATTTCATCCACCTCTCTTTCCTGGTTGGGTGGCCTATAGTAGACTCCTACTACAACATCTGCCCTGTTGGCCTTCCCCCTGATTCTAACGCAAAGACACTCCACCCTGTCTTCACTACACTTGTTCTCAAAGCAATCATAACAATCACTAACATACAGGGCCACCCCACCGCCTCTCCTTCCTTGCCTATCCCTCCTAAAGAACTTGTAGCCATCAATTGGCGCACTCCAGTCATGGCAGACATCCCACCATGTTTCTGTGATAGCCACTACATCATAATTTTCCTGTTGCATCATGGCTTCAAGCTCCTCCTGTTTGTTACCCATGCTGTGTGCATTGGTATAGATGCACTTCATATGGGCTGATGTCCCCAGCACCTTTCTGCATTTAGAGGTCCTAAGTCCGGCCTGACCTTTCACAGGTGTTACCACAGTTACTGATCCATTGGTATCCCTTGCATCTTTGTTGTGCTGCATGTCTCCATCCCTTGCCTCCACTGGGATAGCAGGGTGAGGGTCATTGTTGGTCATCGCTTCCTCCTCTTTTCCTCTGTCCTTTTTTCTTTCCAAGAGTATTTGTGAACCATTATACTCACAGATTTTCCTTCTATGCTCTTCTCTATATCCAGTGCTGAAACTGGTTTCACAGAAGAAAGTTGTGACATTTATAGCATCATTGTATAGCTAGGTAGCTGATATGGGACTGAGTTTATCAAATCACTATTTCAGGCTGATGAAGACTACTACATTTTTAAAGGTTTAGTTTATGTATATGTGGTAGCTATGGGGTCTAGGAAAGTATTTTTTAAATTAAAAAAATACATGAAAATTCAGAGTCTGCAAAATCTTTGTAGGTGAAATAGACCAAAACATTTTGTTAAGTTGAGCAGTATACAGGCTGCCGCTTGAATGCTTGATATCTCTGTATTATCAGAACAGAAGATATTCTGGGAGGGAAGTCTTCAAACCACAGAAATTGCATCTCTCTGGATATCACATGATGATATCACATGTTGATATTCCCTCAGTCACCAAAATTTTCCAGTCTCATAAAAAGTCCTGTACTACTGAAGGACTGATTCCTAACATTTAGCAAATTCTAGCATGTCTTTCTCCAGGAGCCAATGTTATTACATTCAGTTAGTAATCTCAGGAGGATTCTTCATTGCTTCTCAGTAACAAGGTTTATAGATAATAAAAAAATTACGTTTACTAACAAGGCCAGAGAATGACCAAAAAAAAAAAAAGGGGGGGGGGGGGGGGACAGAGAATAGTTGCAAATAAGCTGAATGTACTCAAAAATGAAAAAAGGACTGTTTCTGTGTTACCTCAAGTGAAGTTAAGCCCTACCAGGACAAACTTTGTAAGATGCTATGTATTTCCCATGGGCAAGATGGTATGACATGTACAGAACCCTTGTGCTTTTGGCAGCAAAGTCTCAAATATGAAAGCATCCTTCTTAGACCAGATAAACACAATCAGTGCAAGTCTGCATTCAAAGCTGTTGGGGACGCCTGAAGAGACATTGATAAGACTGACTTCTCCAGGTGCAAACACACAGTTCACATATAAAACAAAGAAATATTAGAAACAGCAGAGAGTATAGCATCTGCTTGAAAAAAATAGCAGGAATACATTCATTAGTTTATCTCTCCATCTACATTTTGGTTAAATTTATTCCCTTGTCCGATCAAGTTCACCAAAAGACATATACAAAGAAATTACAAGTTCATGAAAATCTCTTATGGGTGACTAAGTACACAACTTTAAATAGGCTTTTATTTGCTCTCTGACACATTTTTTATGGCATGAGATGACATTTTATGATACTTTATCAGTTTTATAGTCACTGCCAGATTTTTTAATCTGTTACACATTTAAAGGTCAATAAACTCTCTCTGTTTGGGTCTTAGCAAGATTATAGAACAGGACAATTTTCAGTGGCTTTATCCACTCCGAAGCTCATATGTCAGAAAGCAATGCCTATAAATCCTATGGGTAAGTGCCAGAATAGCTGTGAGCATTCTGTACAAGAAGTGACACTGGTGTTTCAGCAGCTCAGAGTGTCTGTGTGACTGTCTGTGTGACAGAACATCAGTATTTATTTACAAATACAGTCTCAACAATTGTAAAAATAGCTAAGGCTTCCCTTTCAGGCCAGAGAGCTGCTTCTGAATAAACAATGTTGATTTCCATGCCAAAAAGCCACTTGAAGGTCAGTACAAACAGGAGCCAATTTTTTGTCAGAAACTCATAGCAAAGTCCAGAGCTGTGGTCTACTACAGGACTAATATTGAGCGCTATGGCCAACCATTGAGTGTACACTGTTCCTGAGTCACGTAAGATCTAAATATATGAATGCCATCACTGTTGACTTTCCAATGAGGTAGGTGAACTGAATGTGTGACATACTGACAGAGACTGCTTATAGTGAGAGCTGTCATAAGACAATCCAGAAAACCATGTAGTTGCTGCCTGTTTTTTTCATTTTCATTTAAAAAGGAAGATTTCAGGCACATGTCTGAAAGTTCTTTATGCCTTTGGCCTTTTACTCTTTGAAATAGATGAAGACAAAGAAGCATCAAAAGTTTTCTGCCATATGTGAACTTCCGAGATATCATCCAAGCAGACAGCAGAACAACAGAGGGAAAACCAGGCTTACTATTATTACCTGGTAGAAAACGTTTCCCAGAATGCTATTATGATAGCCTAAAAAAATTAAATGCTATATTGTTTCAATAAAATATATTAAATTTGAACTTAACTGTGAAATACTAAATGAATGAAACTTCTTCCTGAAGTTGCACAGACCAGTCATTAAAAGGAAATTTGAGGAAGGACTTAATTACATTTATTGCCACACTAAAGGTTATTATTCTAGAAAGATACCTTTTGAACATCATTGACTTCACTGTGCTAAGCCTCCAGATAGAGTTTCATTTAACAGATATAATATGCATAAAATCAGTTAGGAAAGTCTTTTTGAGTCTTTATGTCCCCACATACTCCTCGTGCAGTCTTTGTAAAGAACTAACCTAGTCCCCACCTTGTCAGTAATGTGCACCACTTGTTCTTATAGTGCTAGAAAAGACAGAAGAGCAAAGCTTGGCTCTGAATACTGGTTTAAGATATGAAAAAGGCTAATGCAACTCTAGAGTGAATTAGGAGTTTGTTACATTAATCTTCAAGGAATTAGTAAAACTGCATGGCTGTGGCCAGCCATGCTCAAGATAATAGAGATCAGACATGATTCAGAAAAGGTTCCTGGGATGCTCTGAAAGTTGGAGAGACCGTCTATGAAAAGACTCCAGATGGGTTTTGCTTAGCCTAACAAAACAGGGTCAGAAAAGGTCATCTTCTTGTCTATATTTATGCTCACATTGAAAAGAGTATAAACGTCAGGAAGACAAAAGAGTTGTTCATGCTAATAGTCAGAAGATAATCAAGCTGAAAGGTTTTTTTCTTTTGAGATAATTTTTTTTTAGTTGAAAATTAATTCAAGTTCATCAGGAATAACTTCAGTCTACATTCTCTTTCATCATATGAGCCACTAGGACCACAGAATAACCTCTACGATACAGTCAGAAAATATAGGTAGTTTTAAATGGACTTAGGCAATTTAGGAACTGAATTCTGTCTGATAGCAGCTTCAGATGGATATCATGCCATTAAGGGAGCAACTCAGTTGCCCTTCCATAGGCAGTAAATGCCATTATAGACATGCTAGGGTATCTATCTGACATGTCCTCATGAGACTAGCATACAAGACATATGACCTGCAGGAAACCTTATGGGATGGCAGGTGAAGACCAGGAAGGATGCTTAAAATGTCCAAGATGGTCTAGGACACCTCTGTCTAAGCACTTAAATGGATCCCAAGTGATTCCCTCCAGTGTTATGTTCCTGTTGAATGAATGTCCTGGACTAGCTCTGGCTCTGTCTTCCCTCAGAGTGCTAGAAAATGTAAAGATAAGTCAAGCCTAGGTGTTTCCTCCAACTGTATTCCCATATGTCAGCCTTGACCAGACTGCTCCACAGCTGGCTAAATCAGCAGGCTAAGCATTCTTCTGGTCTGGCAATGGGTCCGAAAAGCAATTTTATATTTATGTTAACATAATTTTTAGTGGATTACCACAGCCTGGATTTACATCAATATGATACCTAGTCTCTTTTTCAAAATGAATGTAGTCAATTCTTTCATAGCTTTGTGGTGTTTAACCATTTACAAAGCATTTGGCTCATGCAAGCACTTATTTAGGGCAGGACATTTTTTTTGTGAAAAAAAAAAAAAAAACTGAGAAGTGGTCAAACCCACACCCAGTTACTGCAGGATGAGGATACTGTCTCTTGTTCAACAATCCCTCCATGGTTTCATGATCTCAGAGAATTCAAGTTCATTGTTAATGATTAATCCACCCTTATTTCTGCTTTAAATATTTTCCCAAGTAAGGAAAAAGTAAGTAAGGTTCCAAGTTAGCAGGTTGAGGGTTAACAAAGAACACACTGCTTTCCAAAAGCTGCCTTTGGAAGAATGCCACTTTATAAATAACACCTGGACTTCATAGGTGCAAAAAGTGCAAATCTTCATACAACAGAAAAAAATCTCTATTTTCTGCACATAATTGTCAATACCACCAGGCTGGACAAGAGAAGAAGTCACACCAGTTGCCAGCCTGTGTTTTGAGCACACAGGACAGTGTAGGAAACAAAGTGGGAGCTTTCAGAAAATACATACTAGAAACAACAGAAAGGGTTTACTAGTAAAGAGGGATTTGTAGGGTCATTTTCATGTCAAATTTTTGTACAGCTTTCTGTTCAAATAAACCATGCATTTGTAACAAAGAGTCCCCTTATGTTCAGGGATTAAAATGTGCAATACAAAAGCTTTCTGACAGGCTATATTGGCTAAAAAATCTCACACTTTTAAGTAGTTTTGAACCATAACTGCTTTCTGCTGCTTATCAAAAATTAAAGAAGGTATAGTCAATTTAGCATAAGGAAGCTCTGAAAAGCTTATTTTTTAGGCATAAAGTCAATGAAATTATTTTCTATGGCTTCATCCACACTGCATATTAAGCCTCTTTGAATATGATAATGTCTTTGGCTATAGCTTCCTTTCATGTTTGCCTTTCCTCTGTGTCCTCCACTGACCCTTTTCAAGGAATTTCAGAGTTATTGTTTCCAGCTGGGATTGTCAAAGAGAAAAGACTAGGATCACATAGAGGTATGGTGGAAAACCAGTCATGCTACCTTGCTGCCTTCCCAAAATTTCAACATGGAAATTTAGCTGATGGTCCAACCAACTGACAGGTATGATGCTTTTAGAACCTTATTCCAAAGACACTACTCCTACAAATTCCAGAAAGCACACACAGTGGGGACTTATGCTGGAGATTTTAGAGTGAAAAGGGAAGGAGATCAACTGGAGGTAGCCATCTATGATGCTTGGAAGCAACAGAATAGCCCTTTCCCTGATACCTGTAGGTCTTCAGCTGTAAAGAATATTCATAGATCCTGTGGAATGTCACTGGTGGGAGAATGTGAAATTCCAGTAAAGGATTTTCATAGACTGCTCCTACTTTCACCATGTCCTTTTATAATTTTGTCTATGGGGACAATGTCCAGGGTAAAGCCCTGAAGTGGAGGAAAACAATGAAAGGAGGAAGTTGTGTGTATTGTGGAAGGATGAAGGGGTGTAGCAGGGACTGACAGAGTTGTGAGATATACAAGTAAGAACCCAAAGCACGGTGGGAGAATTTAACAAGGTGTCAGCAGAGGGAGAGAGGGAAGAAGGGATGTAGGCTTTACTAGTTCTGCTCATATACTTTGTTTTATTTTCTACCTATCCAAAAACCTTTCAGAAGTACTAACCAAAAGTCACGAAGAAGGATCATTGTACTGTGTACCTGCAGTGAATCCCTCCAGAACAAGAGTTTTGCAGAACTGTGTATGTTCCTTTTTACAGGAAATAGAGAGTCTGGTTTTGAAATATCAGGAAGCAGAAAGGAGAAAAATATGTTCTCCTGCGGTAATAACTGGTTGTGGTTCTGTAACTTCTGCCTCTGCTCTCCCTGCGCACCAGGAGCCAGCAAAAATGAGGCCTAAAGCAGTATAACAGTACAGTTTCTTTGAAGCGACACGATCCATTTTCTCCTTATAAATTGCAGTCTGGATCTTTCAAACATTGGGTGGTATGGTATGTTGTGCTCCTAGAAAGGTCATTTCATCTTTTGAAAAAAACCCAAGAAACATCAAAGTGGCCTAAGAAGTCTTCTTGATCCTACCAGTGAGGAGAGACTTGAGGAGCAATAGACAGATCCTGTGGTACAACAGCGGGTTGCACAGCTAGTGATGGCATCAGGGATTCTATTTTTATGACCATGGGACTCTCTTTGAAGGCTGAAGACTGCTAGGAAGATACAGGATCCACCTCACCAAGTGAGGCGAAAGCATTTTTGTCAACAAGCTGGCCAAACTGATGAGATGAGCTTTAAACTAAGAATGACTGGGGATGAAGATGGCAACCCACAATCAAGTGAGGAAATGGTGAATGGGGTTGGCAAGCAAAGGGTGCCACCTGATGTCAGGAGACACCTCATAATCAACAAAGTAGGTCCAAAGGGGGCCTACTCCAAGTGTCAACACAAATAAAGAAGTGCTGATTAGTTGAGGAAGCTCTCGCACTTCTGCGAAATCAGCACTGTTGTATGCTTCTCTGAAGTTCCTGCATGCAGCAGGAGCTAACACATGTAGCAAGAGGAACAAACAGGAGGAATTTGAGATCTGTGTTTCAGTCACAGTGCTGCAATCTCATCAGGGAGTTGTGGTGGGATAGCTCACATGACTGGAGCACTGCCATGGATAGATACAGGTGATTTAGGAAGGGCAGGCTGGGATAGGGAGGTGGGGAGGCAGAGGGCAGTTTCCCTTTACATGAGAGCAGGAGAAATGCATAGAGTTGTGCCTAGGGCCAGATGATGAGCCAACTGACAATTTATGGGTCAGGATTAGTGGACAAGTGAGGGTTGTAAGGGGTGATGTCATGGTGGGTATCTGCTATAACCTGATCAGGAAGAAGTAGATGAGGTCGTCTTCAGACAACTGGAAGAAGCCTCACATTCACAGGCCCAGCAAGGGGGCCTGTTGCAAGGACAGCACAGTGGACTTAGGCAATCCAGGAGGTTTCTGAAGTGCATTGATGACAGCTTCCTAACACATGTGATTGAGGAGATGATGAGGGGAGTAGTTCTGCTGAACCTCATACTAACAAGCAAGGAAGAACTTTTCAGGAATGCCAAGGCTGGGGCAGCCTTGTCTGCAGTGACCATGAGGTGGCAGAGTTCAAAATCCTGAGAATACAAGGGGAAAAGCAGGATCACAACCCTGGAGTTCAGGAGAGAAGATTTTAGACTGTTCAGGGATCTGCTTAGAAGAATCCCATGGGATTCAGCCTTGAAGAGAAGAGGGTCCAGGAGAGCAGTTGATAATTGCAAGGATCACTTCCTCTATGCTCAAGAGTTGTCCATTCCCGTGAGCAGGAAATCAAGCAAAGGTGGCAGGAGGCCTGCATGGCTGTACTTTATCAATGGGTATAGATACCTGATGGGTGAGTAAAGAAGTTGGAGCCAGGCCCTTCTCAGTGGTATCCACTGACAGGACAAGAGGCAATGGGCACAAACAGAAACACAGGAAATTCCATTTAAACATAAGAAACACCTTTTTTACGGTGAGGGTGGTGAAACACTGGTACAGGTTGCCCATAGACATTGCGAAGTCTCCATCACTGGAGATGTTCAAAACCCAGCTGGACACAGTCTGGGACAGTCTGCTTTGGGCAGCCTGCTCTAAGCAGGGGTGTTGGACTGGATGATCACCAAGAGGCCTTCCCCCCTCAGCCGTCCTGTGATTCTGCATACCTCCCCTGAGGCTGGACAGTCCTTCACTGTCATAAAAGCCAGCAAGCAAAACAAACCATATTCCTCCCAGGCTATGAAATGTTATTTACAATGTTTTTTAATGAGATCAGTGTATTAAAGTACTCAACATTTGTCACAACAGATGTTATTCTTAGACAATACTTATACACATGCTTTTTTAAAAGTTTAACCGTAATATTTAACTGGAACTATTTCCTGTGGTAATAGATTCTGCAGGTGAACTCTACACAATGCAGAGGAGAGACACTTCCTTCACTTCTGTCTAAATATAGCAGACAATAATGTAACTGACTCCACCTAATCTCATGTTGTTTCAGTTTCATGATACCCCCAAAATAAATAGATGCTGATGCCAACAAGCCCTTTTATGCCTAGTTCATCTCTTTGCTTTTTGTTTTTTAAATTGAAAAGAAATGCTTAGACATACGAGAGGAAACAAATCAGAGTGCAATTACGAAATTCCAGGAAGTACATTTGGCAAATGTTGCATATCTTTTGACAAAACAGGCCACATAGGAATGGAAACAACTCAGACAGGGAAGAATTATTTGCTAATAAAACAAGTCTATGAACAAACTCGCTAGATGATTCTTGCATTTCATAACTAAAAAACAGATCAGAACTAAATGGATCCTACTCAGCTGAACAGATTCAGGTTTGAAGCTCCCAGGCCTACATGTAGGAGCTACACCTGAGTTTTCATTTTGTAGCTTTCCAATGAAGAACAGAAGAAAAGTTCCTAATTTTTTTAATTACTGCATATTTACTTTTGCTTTGTACACATGGGCCACATATCTGGTCAGACCAGAGGATAAAAAAAGAAAAATCAGAAACAATAAATTAAATGACACATAAACTAAATCTAGCTTCAATATGAATTTTGAGATCTCTGATATTTTCTGATTTCCAAAGGTACTCAACATCTTCTATTCCCCTGGAATGGGTTGTAGGTTTTAAGACTCTTAATCCTCCACATATCCTTCTGCATAAAGTGTGTAAATTTAGCAGCCCAACTTTAGACTTTGAAAAGAGAAGAGGGGAAGCGAGTGAGGTTGTTTTAAATGCTTTCAGCAAATCAACAAATAGTCAACATCTGTGAAGTAACAAAACTAGGTAATATTTCAATGATGAAAGCAAACACCAACTGTTTCTTTCAGATGTGGCCAAGAGAATCCAGGACTAACAGAGTCATGGGACCAGAAAAAGAGTAAACAAGAGAGAGCTTGGTGGCTAAAGTGTGCTACTGGGAATAGGGGATCCCAGTGCTCTGGGTCATTTCTATGCTTTGTCCAGTGTCTGTCTAAAGTAAACTGCCTTAACAATTCAGGGAGCAAAGACCAGAGCCTACAACTCTTTCACACTGTTTTTATTTGTAGCAGAATGAGTAGCAGCAGCACCACCACCAATCTTTCCTCTTTGACCCTGCTCCTGCAAGAAGGCGTTCACAACCACTCAATCACTCTAGCTGGGGATCCTTACTAGATTTGTAAGCCCCAAAATGTGCACAGGCAGAAAATATGCATCTAGATGCTCAGTTTATACACAGAGGCACTAACATTATCCAAGAACATATAAAGCTTAATTGTTTAAATGGTATCTCAAATACCTACATGGTTAGGCAGGGAAAGGATTGCCACCCTGAATTCAAATATCTAAATTTCATCTAATCTTTGCTTTAATTTCCTAAAAACTATTTTGGAAGTTACTCTTCAACATATTAAAAAATGCTACCAGAATGACAGTTAGAAAATTCAATCCACATTCAGGCATCTGAAAGAGTGACTTGATTTTCAGAGATGCTAAGCAGCCAAAGTCAAGTTTGCAGCTCCCATTGAGAGCAGAGTCACTAGTTACATATTTACATGTTAGGTGGAGGATGGCATCAGCCTTTACATTGTACATATGCCGCTGGATTTCCAGTAATAATTTTTTCAGGAAAATAAGGTGTATAACATATGGCAACACTTTAAGAAGAAGGGGAAAGTGGTAAAAGAGAACATGAAAAATAATGGGAACCAGCTTTATGCTACTGGTAAGCAGCTGGATAATAAAGCTATGATCTTTTTCTTATATAGAATGAATCACTATATTTTTTTAAAAAAAGCTGTCTTTTTATAGTTTATTCATGATGTACTTCCCAACAGAGCAATATAACTTTCCATTAAACAGCAGACAGGTACAGTATCAGATTTTTCCCAACAGTCCTATATTCTTCCCCTTAACCCTGCACACTCCTCCCACTTTTCCCTATCATGTAACAGTAGTCCATTACTCTGTTTCATCTTAAAAACATCCCCTTTAACTCGACTTGGCTCATCAGCTTTAATGTCCACCTTCTTTTACTTTTTCATCTTTCATCTCAATGTCAGTGTCTGGAGTTATTCTTAAATCCTAGATACTTCCCAATCTGGTAGTCTTTCAAATTTTTGCTGCCTAAAGTATCTAACAAACCAAAAGTCAGAAGCACTAGTGCCTCTTCTCTCTTCCTGACCTATCAACTGCTGTTATTAACATCAGCAGTGTTCCTTTCCTAGCTCCTCTTCTTTCTTGGATTTTATGCTTCATTCTTTTCTTAGTTCCCCTTCTACTCCCAGCTTTTCCTTAAGGTCCTTTGTGTTACTCCCCTTTTCCCTCTTCCTTTGATGTCTATGTCTTCTCTTGTGCTTCATGATCTCCTCTTCTCCTCTGTGGTAATCTCCTCCATAAAACAAAATTTAGGTAACATCTCAGCTGAATATCTCACAAAACTATATTTTTTACTTGAGCCCCAGTTGTTTCCATGCTTTTAATGAAGACAGTTTTTACTTGTACGTCTAATTCATCATTTCACTTGCCTGCTGTTCTGACCATGTCTCTGCTCTCCTCTACTGTGATATCAAATATCAATTTCTTTCTTTTCAAATCCCATTGTGTCCCTGTCTTGCTGTTTCTGCTCCACATACATTTAACTCACCTATCTTGGAACTCATATTTTCTCAAGTCTGTGAGGAGGATACCCATATAAAAACATATGATCTAATTTTTCCAGAACTAACATAAAAATTTCATGTTTGTACAGAGTAATTCCATATTTTTACATATATGTTTCAGATATGCAACCCCCTTCTGTAAACAATGGAGTAAGAAAGCGATAGGTAATCATTTACATGCAATAACTAACAGTATGCACTCATTTTTATGCCATGAATCATTATTCAAATGAGGGACTGTTAGTTTTGGCAAAATAAAATATTTTTTAAAAATTAAATTTGTCCATTCTGGCATCATTATTCTTTGTTCACAAATCATTTTTGTCAGTGTCTTAGACCCTGCTCTACAAGCATGCTTCTCCATATGTTTTTGCTGGAATTACACCTACTCAGGGAAGTCTTCATCCCATCTGGAAGTTAAGATCAAGGAAAATAAAGGTATGTCCAAGATGCACAGCATGCTCTATAGCTCACACTAATCTTCTAAATTCCCTTCTCATGATGTTCATGCTACCCAACACCCCTTATGAACACAGTGCAATCTCTAGTCTCCAAAGAAACTATGTGATAAGGTACCTTGCTCTTTTTGGATTAGGATGATTCACATTTTCTAAAAGAACACTAGGGGATTACAGGATGACCAGAATAAATTTATGAATAGGGACAACTGCCACTACTGTAGTCCTGCGACGTTAAAACATCTCTACCCTTTGTTGTAAGCTTCAAAAACTTACAAAAGAAATTTCCTATAAAGGACACATGGAAATACAAACTCACTCTTCAGGGATTTTTGTTGCTCTATGTTGATTTTCTCTTGGCTCTTTCCCGCTGAGGTTTTTAAACAGTTTTTGGACCTTGTATGCCCATATAAAGTGTCTTAGTATTGGACCTAGAAGAATGACAGTTCAGTGGTTGATTTTGTCATAGCACTACCCCTGTAATTTCCCTAACAAGCTCAGCTTTGCAAAAATAACAGCAATGTGCTTTTTCTAATTTGGCACAAGCTGCTTCCATGACTATAAACCAGTTATTGCGCTGCCGTTCAGACTGAAATTGGATTAAAGAAGTGATGTGGGGACATCAAAATAAATTAGAACAAATAAGAATTCCAGTAAAATAACAGAACAAGAATGTTATGTCTTGCCTTAAGTGGATTAGTGGAAGATAAAAATATTATCATTAAGAAACAGCTGATGCTGCATGGAAAAGTTTGAAAAGCATTTTGTTTAGAAGTAGTCCTACACAAACAACTCTTTTCTCCACTCCTTAGTGCCATCACCATTTGTATAGAGTTGGGGGAGGCCAAACACACAAATTCTGACTTTGGGCCCTTTGGTGATGACTGTCAAGTCTGTTCTTAAACTGTGCTAGAATAATGGTCCCAGCTGGACTGGACATGAATGACCCATTTTCCTTCTAATGCTGGGTTTTCAGTGTGGTCAGTATGATCCTTAAATTCACGTCATGACCAGTTTTCTTAGGTCATTGTCATCCTAGAAGAGTTCTGAACTGATTATATATGCATCCTACCAGCTGTGTAGTACTAGTAATCACTTAGAGTCACTTGTAATCAATGAAACAAATGCATATGGATGGAATATTTAACAAACAGTATTTTTAAGAAATGTCCGTGAATTGCAGACATTGAGCTGAAAGGCACAACGTGCAGTACTGAGTGGAAAACATACTTTCCAAAATAAAGATACCTAAGTGCCTACACTGTATTCCTGGGACACACTTATTTTATACAATCAACCATTCAGGCACTCAGCATATGGTTACATGTTAGAAACATGTGGATACTTAAGATAAATGGGAACATACTGTAGGCAACTTGTATGACAAGTGAGTATGAAAATCACAGCGTACTGGGAACTGCACTGCACTATAAAGGAAATCGTTGGTTGTAAACAGAAATAAATCAACACAGGATTCAAAGCTACCTGCTGCTCAGATTTGGTTTGTTAATTTCTCACTATTATATCAATGTTTTAATTCAAAATGTAATACTAATTTTAATAATCATTGACAGAGAACTAGCCCATCTTCTGTGTTCAATAAAGCAAAAATAATTAATAATTTCATACCCACTGTAAAGTAGATAACCATAATTATTGAATCATTCTTCTAGCACAAAAGGGTTTACTTTTAACTGACTGAAGCTGAGCACAAAAATAAATTAAAATAATAAGTTGCTTTTTTAACTTATGTGGTCTATGTAAGTGCATGCTATTCTGCAAATATGAATTAGTTGTATGAAAGTGTTTGTACGAAAAATAGTAGCTATACTGAAAAATATCTGACTGAAAAAGATTAATTTCATCTCCCATCAGAATCTCATAAGCTGTTTCCCACAAGCTCCATAGGAAAATTAAATGGGGGGCTAAGAAGCAGATGAGAAAACAAACAAAAATATATCACATTATGAAAATCAGACAACCAAGGATTTTGAAATATTTGGGTTTTTAAGGAATGTTATAGCATATATAAGTCTCATAAAAGGTACATCTGAGTATTATTATGAACATGATTTCCTCTGATCTCCAAAGACACTGCTCACAGACCAGTCCAGTCCCGACTGACAACATTGAAAGCAGATCTGATAGCTTTATCTGCAGAAGCAGGCTAGTGAAGTGGGAAGTCGTGCAAGCTTTCTTCCTAACAATATGCCAGTGTATCTCCCCAGTCACAGAGGAACCATTTCTAGGGATCAACAGGTAGTCTTTGTGCTCACTCAGCCCATGATTTTTCTGCTGAGAATGCCAGAATAAGTACATTCCCAAGAGCCTCTAACCTTTGAAGGGAGTTTTTGAAACAAGTCATTTCTCAGAGTTGCAGTGTAAGTTAGAAGGGAGATAGAACACCCTTGAAGAGTCAGAGCTGAGAAAAATGCACCAGAGTAGTACTTTGGCAAATGTTCCATATCACTGCAGCCAAACTAACACACTGTTTACTGTGCTTTCTTTCAGTACAGTGGCACTGGACTTAATTTCAGACTGTTTCTTCTTCTATACGTGTCTAGGAATTTCTTGAAGGACTAATGCACAGGAACAGAGAGTCTTGTTCTACTTTTTCTAATCTTGCAGAAATGCTTTAAGCTTCTGCAACATGTCTCACTTGCAGATCGGTTTCCAGATTTTTTTTTCCTTTCACCTTTCTTGAACGCCTCCCCAGCTGAGTTCACCCTTCATCCCTTGCCAAAGCCTCTGTTTCTAGGAGAGCGTGCTCTCATGATCCCGGTGCTAACACTGTGACCAAAAGCTAACCATCAGCAAAAGATGCAGTTCAGCTTTGAACCTCAGTCCTTTCCACTCTTTTAGAACACAGAAGTTTTCTTTTGTTATCCAAAAATGAAATTCCCATTTCTTTAAAGTGAAATTGCAACAGAGGAAATCATGCATTCAGCCATTCTGTAGACAGGTGACTGAAAAAAGCAATGGACATCTTGAATGCTGTGACTTACCCTATAATAAGACAAATAGAAGATGGACCTTTATTTGGCAGAGCTGAAGCTACATTTGTCATTCAAGATGGTATATATGTTACAAAAGGTACATATGTGTACAGCTTTCTCTTCTTGCTCATTTTGGGAGAAGTCATGTCATACCATATTTAAGATGCCATGAGGAACTAGTTTTTTCCCCCCTTTCTTTCCCTTTCCCTGTCTCATCTTCCCTTCATTTTGATTCATTGCTGAAGTGTCAGGGTTAATAAATCTTCTCTTCATTTCACATAGTTGTCCTGTTGTCCAGTATCCAGGAAAAAGCACAAAGCAGGATTTTGCCAAGTCACGGTGTCCTCACACCGTGTGAGTGGAAGAGTTTCCTGGGGAGAAGGATAAGTAAAATTGCATTACTAGATCTCCCAAACTTTAAGCTTAGCAACAGCTTTGTCCCAGAGAAAGTTATTCAGCTTGAGCTTCCCTAATGAATAATGCAAAGGGACTTGAAGTACCAGAACAATCTTCTTGCCATTTATGGATGCTAAGTTACCCAAGACAAAAAGCAAGATGCTAGTTTTGTAAACAGCTATTCTTTGGTAAACATTTTGGAATGCCTCCTTCTTTTCCACCCATAAGCAAAGAAATCTTCATTGTGCGTGTAAAAATAAAACAGCCTTAGCAGAGAAAGTCTGTGTTAAACTGCTTCATAGAAGAGCCAGAAAAACTTTGAGATGCACTTTGAATTGGGAAATAAAAAAAGAGATTCTTAGATTTGGTCTCTGGGGCAATATTTTGCCAGCATCCAAGATCACTGCATACCCTACTTAAAACAGTTTTGCTCGTTAACTGGAGATAATGCAAGAGGAGATAATTGAATCATGGCATGAAGTTTGCTGGAATATATCAGACTCTTGATATAAGGCCTTCCTTTCAGTAGATTGAGATTTTCTTTCTGGAAGATACCTCATGAGATGTATCTTGAAACTGTAAGACTTGACTTGTTGTTGCTGCTTGGAAACTGAGCATGGCCCAGCCAGCTTGGCAATAGGAGCACAAAGATAGGTACAGTGTGTCATTGAGAAAAGTTACCCTTGCCTCAGGAGAAACAAGGCCATTTCAAGATCATCTCAGAAAGAGATGACATCATGTAGGCCGTTTTCTTGATCCAGACCTCTATTTAACTGGAGTGTATTTCTGAGCATGGAGTAGAGCACACTGCAGGGGTGTCCCTTGGCTTAGCATTCACTGTGCCTAATCCTGAATCAAAAGCTTACTTTGAACAGCCCTCACACTAAAATTTCATGCACCACTTGCACAGCATTGGCAGAGCTACACTAGTTTTTAGGGAACTGGTGCCAGCATTCCTGTCTAGAAACATCTTGAGCCATAAGTTAACTAACAGATTCATATTGTTGCTTGTTTTGATAACTACAATTTCTTTTCTCTCCCAGTTTTGGCCGTGCCACCAAATTACTGGAATGTGCTGACAGGACGTCCAGTACATTGCAAGCGTAGTGTACAATGCAGTGTAAGAAGAACTGGTCTCATGAGATGTTGAAGTAGCATTAACACCCCATCACTGTTCTAGTTTATAAGAAAACTTTTATCTGGCAAGTGGCAGGGCATTTTGAACTCATTCAGAAAGTGTGTTAAGCCCTTTGAAAGCTGTCGGCAGTGGGCAACGTGGCACATGTGCTTGACTGATCTTCATTGCTTTAAAACTTGTGATTTCAGTGGATGGAGTTAATCCTGATCTACAGCTTGATTCTGTACCCATGGTTTTCTGTTTGCATGTTTGTTTTTTACAAGCTGGTCCTTCAAGTCAGATGAGAATAAGGCCCAGTAACATCCTGGATAAGCATTTCTGAAAGAGACTGCCCCTTTGATGGTAGGATCTCTAGGCATGAAGATGTTTTTCAACTTTGCTAGAAGCATCTACAGTAAGGTTCACCTCAGATTTTGGAGTTTCTCAGGTTTCTCTCAGATGGCTGAATTCTTTAAGTTAACTTGTAGGCAGCTCTGTATAATTATTATAGCTAGAAAATCCTGATTTGATCTCATTTACATCACAGTTATTCCAATCAGATTTTGAAGAACTGAGAACAGAAGCTCTTTATTCATCTTAAAGAAAAGATTAACAGTCCTGGGAATGGATTTTCTTAATTTTTCCATTCCTTTTAGCAAGTGTAAATCTTCCTTAAAGCAATCCACTAAGAATTTCAAATTTCAATACCTCTTTTCTGGATACATCTTAAAGGAAACTTGTTCATCAAATACCGTTGAACACCTTTTCCCATGAATATAGACTCCTTTCAAGTATCTCAAACTACATGACTCCAAAAATGAAACACTAAAACCAACTAAATGATACTGAAAGATTCTGAGTCACTTTATATTTAGACTGATTCTTTAAAGTAGAAGACTGATTTAAAATTACTATCTGATATCTGAACAATTTCTAAATACATTGTTGGAACTGTCTTAGGAAAGAAAGTTTGAATTTCTGATTTTACATTTTTTTATTGTTGGGGTGATTTTTTACTTACAAATGGGTAGGCTGAATTCAAAAACTCTGAATGTATGGGTCTTTGAGTACTGGGATCATAAACTCTGAGGCACAATAAATAGCTTGGGTCTGTAATATGCAGTCTAGCAACAGATGACGTGGGAGAACTGTTGTTGTGCTCAGTAATCATTGAATCGAGAACTCACAAGGAACCAAATTCTTACAAGGAATCTGCCTGTCTCTAACTGTGCCTAAGATCAGCAAAAGCTGTCCAGGAAATTCAGCCTTAAAGACAGAGTTATCAATACCACAAACACTTCCTTTTAATCCTGAAAAAAAATATAGCATGCTGAGTGTCTATACATGGCAGAACAAATGCAAATCAGAATTATTTAACAATGAAAAGGAAAAAATTAATTTCCAATTAGCGTATTTTCTGGACAATGAGTTATTTCAAGGAACAAGTGTCATTATTATTATTGTTGTTGCAAATTGTTCATTTGCCTCTAGCTAGTACTGGAATACTCCTCAAGTTCTGAAGCAATATCATCAATCAGTTTCAATTAGTTGAACTATCCAAATAGAAGGGTCATGTCCCAAAACCAAAAAGTGAATTAACAGAGAATTAATAGTAAAGAATATTTACGATTCAATAAATTAATCTAAATCATGCTTCTATATGTACAGTAACTTGTCTTCCACAGCAGAGATGCTGGGGTAATGTAGGTTAACCCTGGTGGGCAGCTCAGCCCCACCCAACTCTTTGCTCATTCCCCCACCTTAGTGGGATGGGGGAGAAGATCAGAAGGTTAAAAGTGAGAAAACTCGTGGGTTGAGATAAAGACAGTTTAATAGGTAAAGCAATATCTGTGTGTGAGAGCAAAATAAAGAATTCATTCACTACTTCCCATCAGCAGGCAGATGTTCAGCCATATCCAGAAAAGCAGAGCTCCATCACACATAATGGTTACTTGGGAAGACAAACACCATAACTCTTCAGAGTCCCCCCTTCCTCCTTCTTCCCCCAGTTTTTATTGTTGAGCACGATGTCATATGGTGCAGGATATCCCTTTGATCAGTTGGGATCTGTTGTCCCAGCTGTGTACCCTCCCAACTTCTTGTGCACCCTCAGCCTACTTACTGATGAGGCAGTGTGAGAAGAGAAGGCCTTGACACTGTGTAAGCACTTTTCAGCAATATCTAAAACATCTCTGGTTACCAACACTGTTTTCAGCACAAATCAAAAACATAGCCCCATACAAGGTATTAATGAAGAAAATTAACTCTATTCCTGACAAAACCAGTACAAGGGAGCACTGAATATTCCTAGCTATTGAACCACTGTACCACTAAGTGTTATGCTAGAAGTGCTGGGAGGGGTAAAATCACTCCCTTTTAGAGTATTCTGTTGAACCAAAATGTCTGACAATCATATATTTGCTTATACATGGGGATTTGGAAAATATGTTTACATTTGTAACAAATTACACTTCAATCAAATTTAGTCACTTCAGCTTTTGAGGGACTACCTGTTCATCTCGGAAGAGCCAAATGCAAGAAAGTATATGATGAAGGTTTCTGTATAAGGTTTTTGTTGGAGGCTTGGACTCAAACTCTTCAAGAGTGCAGTGATCTAGTGTTTTGGCCTGAAACAACATATATAGAAGAGATAATCAGAAAATTGAGGTGAGATGCAAAATCCCACAGCATTCTTTTTCTCCATTTGTAAAGTTGGCATCTATTCAAAATGGTCAGGTTACCGTGGTTATAGTATTTACTTTCCTATATTCATATACTGTTGTCTGTAATAGTTATACTTGTTACTCATGTTTGCAGTTTATACTTGTAATTTGTACATTTTCTAGAATAATCAAATAGATTTACACTGGAGAAAAAGCAGGATATATGAGAATTGAACGGGCTTCATAATGTATAAATGTAGTACTGTTCCTTCAAAGTGGGCTGAAGGTGCTGGGCCAGAACCAAAGTTTGACCTGCACCATCCCACTAACCTCAGTGAACAAAGACAACTCTGCACAGCACATGAAATAGGGAATTATGAGAAAATCTCACCAAGTCCCATTCATGTGTTCTATTCTACAAGAGAAAGAGATTCTTCTGTTCCTGAGAGTAAATAATTTTCTATATCCACTATTTGTAAAACTGACAGTAGATGTGTCAATTATTAATATCTAATGTTTTCTACTTTGTAATATGTCATACAGTACCATGCAGAAGTGTCTCAATTTATGCACAGAGGACTTTAATTAGATATTCTTCCATCCATACTTGTTTCCTCAGCAAATACTTCTGGTTTATGGTATATAAGAAAGTTTCTCGGATACATTTATGAAAAAATCGAATTGCTGTTTTCATACCATTAAAGTATGTCTATTTTCTGAAGCCTGAACAAGGTATGGTAACATACTATCTGTGAGAGTATAAAAATATTCAGATAAGCAGAGATTTGAATGACTGGAAAAGCAAACAGCTAAGTAGACCTTCTGGGCACAACCCATTTTTTAGGATATTGGTTGCAGTTAAATAGATTATGGTGTGTAATAGAGTTGATTTGCAGTCTTCATCACTCGGATGTCTCCAGTGTTGTTCAGATTTTGCCTCTTGGCCACTTTCCTACTGAGTGAACTTCCACAATAAATGTGCAGTGCTCAGCATTGTTGGTGTTCTTTTTCCCATTATCTCTGTTAAACGGATAAGGACTACACATTTCATTTAATTTCTGAGAGTATCAGCCCACAGATCAGAGATTTTTTGTGTCCTCTGATATCTGTAAAATGAGCACCTCATGGTTCATGTACCAGGTTATCACATCAGTAAGTCTGCCTTTCCATCTTTTTCACTTGTCCTGATACTATCCGAGGCTAGTTAATGAGTATCCAGTGAATTAATTCTGAAGTGGGCCCATTTTATCCAAAGCCTCAAGCTCTATTTTCCTCCTCTCGGAAGAGAAGGCAGACCTCAGACATCTTCTGGCCTTTGCAGTTTCTAGAAATCATCTTTAGTTTTAGATTTATTTTTTTTTTTTGGCATAAGCGCTGTGAATGAAACTGATTCCCAGGAACATAAAATCCAGATAGTTCAATTCAGTCTGACTGATATTGTCCAAAAAATAAACAAAAAGCCTTCTGGGGATACAGCTCAATTTTAGCACATCTGTTCAGCTTCTCAGAGCAGGCGCATCCCCTGGTATCTCTTAGCATTTATTAGATCCTGCAGATGCTGACTGCCCCATCTGCTCTCCTCACTGAAAGTGAGAAAAGCTAAATAGTGACAGAGATAAATGACCCCATCTCAGCATGTGGGAAACGCTGCTGATGAGCCCCAGCCTGGCCTCCTGTACCTGGTAATGGGAGGCCACTTACCAGGGGTAATGGCGAGGGCAATAGGCAAAGGCAGTTCCCTTCACGCAGAGTGAGGTGGCAAACTTGGCCCTGGCCAGGGGAGTGCAGGAGTCCCAGGGGCCCCAGCGGTGCTCGAAAAGGGAAGCACTGTGCCGCAGCACGGTCCCAGTGCACCCCTTGGTTCTCAGCCAAAATTTAGCCAGTCCTGCAGGATGAGTGCGTCCACAGCTGGTGTGCATTGCCAGGCTGATGCTGCCTGTTGGCCAGGCTGAGCAAAGGCTCTTCTGCTGGGAACTTGTTGGAGCTTGACTCATTCCTTTACCTTGGCTGTGAAACTCGTTTGCATTGCAGAGCCTCCAGGGAATTCACACACCCAGTAAGAGAAACACCAGTGGGCTTTCTGCCCAGAATTCATTGTGACTTTTCCCTATATGTTTTGTTAGTTTGCATGTTGGCTCTTCTTGCCTAGTGACTGTGCTTATAGCAGAAGTTCTCATTTCATCTGAGGTCACCTACACTAAAATATGCCTGGATCCCATAGTCATTAGGTGGAGTCACTGCAGGACATACTTAAGGTTTTCGGTAACCTTATTTTTTAATTAATTTTTCTGGAAAAGTTTAGAATTTTTAGTAATCTCTACCTGATAGTAGCAGCCACATAACTGTAGTATGACTTATCTTCAGTTCCTAACACCTATTCATATTCCTGTTGCTGTGACAGTATTTTTTTAGTTATTCTTGTATCTGTTTATCTGAGTATATGCTTCCACTTTAAACCTACTGTAGTTGGAAGACAAATTAATATTTCCAAAGAAAGTAATTTTGGACAGTAAGACAATGGACAGGATCCAGTGGAACAGGCTTCCAAGAGACAGTTATTCTGCAATTAAAGTTCAGAGGACAATGATTTTAAAAAAGACACAGTTCACACTGGACAACTCTGTTCACTGAAAAACCAGAATATATATGCTTGAATGTAAAAGCCATCCTGGGAGCATGATGAATATGATGTTGGGAAACAACACATTGTTTCCTTCATTTTCTTGTACTGTGTGAACCATGAATGAATAAACCTTATAAAAATCAAAAATAGTATCAGTTGATCATAGATACCAGGGTGTGAGTAGATCATAGAATCATAGAATACCACATTGAAAGGGACCTCAAGGATCATCTGGCCCAACCTTTCTTCACAAAAGCATGGTCTAGACAAGATGGCCCAGCACCCTGTCCCGCTGAATCCAGTGTGTCCAGCTGAATCCAATGTGTCTAGCTGTGCAATTGGGAAATCCACCGCTTCCCTGGGGAGATTATTCCAGTCACTAATTGTTCTCATTGAGAAAAAATTTCCTCTTGTGTCCAATTGGAATGTCCCCAGGAGTAACTTGTACCCATTACCCCTTGTCTTTTCCATGTGACTCCTTGTAAAAAGGGAGTCTGCATCTTCTTTGTAGCCACCCTTTTAATACTGGAACATGGTGATAAGGTCTCCCTTAAATTCTCTCAGCCTTTCCTCATATGGTAGGTTTCCCAGTCCCTTGATCATGTTTGTGGCCCTTCTCTGGACCCTCTTCAGCCTGTCCACATCTTCCTTGCATAATGAGGACCAAAACTGAACACAGTATTCCAGGTGTGGCCTGACAAGCACTGAGTAGAGTGGGATAATGACTTCTTTATCTTTGCTGTTGTTGACCTTTTTGATGCAACCCATCATCTTCTTGGCTTTCTTTGCTACTGCAGCACATGTTCACTTATATTGAGCTTGTTGTCCACCAGGACCCCTCTGCGTTGTTCCACAGAGCTGCTCCCCAGCCAGGTAGATCCCAGTCTGTGCTGCACTCCTAGATTATGTTTTCCCAGGTGCAAGACTCTACACTTCTCTTTGTTGAACTTCATAAGGTTCTTGTTAGCCCACTTTACCAGCCTATCCAGGTCTTCCTGCAGCATGGCTTTCCCTTCCAAAGTGTCCACTTTCCCACTCAGTTTGGTATAGATAGTATGATATAGCCAGCAGAAATCATTGGGGTTGGTGGAATTGTGTCCTGCTAGAGGATACACTTACGCTATCAGTTTTGTGCAGTTCCCATTTTGTTTGAGACCTGCAGGTGAGAGGGGAATGCACAGGTCCTTGCACAGAAGAAGTAGGATGCAGGTGAGAGGAGGGTTTGGTCACTCAGTGTCTACCAACAAGCAGCATAGATATGTGTTCAAAATATTGCCTTCCAACATATTCCCAGGAGGTCATGTGCTCTCCCCGGGCCCTCATTGCCCTGAGCCTGACATCAACACCCCAACAGTCATCTCACAGCAGAACCATCACTTCTGTTGCTCACAATTTTGTCAGACTTCAGCCATTTCCTCATCTGAGCTCAGAGCCCTTCCTTTCACAGGTGTCCCCCAGGCAATCTGCTACCATTTCTTTGCCAGTTCTCAAGTTGACCATTGTCTCTGTCCCCTCCATCTACATCCCATCCCAGGCTCTTTGCTGAACCAATTGTAAGCATTGGGCTTGTTATTTTTTTTTTTTCCCAACAATATTTCAACCATTTGCAAAAATTTAATTGTTGGGGGAAAGACAGTTTGTTCCAGTCCTTGACATCTTCATTTTGTAACCCTCTAATTCCTCCTTGGTTTGGAGCTGTGACTTGAAAATCCTAGTGGGTGGCATGGTCCCTCTGATTGGGGGATATAATTCCTGTCTTTGCAAAAATCTGGCTAAGCTTGTTCAAGTCTCATGACTCCTCATGCTGACCACACCAAAAAAGAAGGTATTATCCCAGAAAAACTAAAAGATGAGCATGCTGTTGTTCACAGACAGTTGTTGGCTCCCCTGATACAGGGTGGGAATAAGGTGCCAGACTCTTAAGCTTGCATTCATTTTCTGTTGACATCCAGCTTGAATCCAGGAGAGAGATGGCTGATTTGAAAAGCTAGGGTTGTTCATAATGGTACTAGGAGGATGAGGGAAAAGAGTCTATGAGCACACATAATGACGGTGGGACCAGGTAAAGGAAGAACTAGAAGATATAGTGGAGGACAGAGATGAGAGTGGGGATGTGGGAACCAGTTAACCCCGAGTCTGGATGAAGCACTATGATAGAAGAGGAGCTTGGGACCAGGAAATTAAGACTCTAGAAGACAGAAGAAAACTGTATTCGGTTTACATGGCAAGGTTTTGGTAGCTGGGAGGCTGCAGGGATAGCTTCAGACACCAGAAGCTGCCCCCATGTCAGACAGAGTCAGTTCCAGACAGCTCCAGGACAGACTCACCACTGGCCAAAGCTGAGCCCATCAGAAGTGTGGATAGCACCTTTGTGATACCATATTTAAGAAATGGTAGAAAAATCTGTGCAGCACCACCTGGGAGAGAAGAGTGAGAACATGTGAGAAACAACTCTGCAGACACCAAGGTCAGCAAAGGAGGAAGGGGAGAAGGTCCTTCAGGCACCAGAGCAGAGATCACCCTGAAGCCCATGGTGAAGACCATGGTGATGCAGGTTGTCCCACTGCAGCCCGTAGAGAGATGACAGTGGAGCAGATATCCACCTTGTAGCCCATGGAGGACCCCACACAGGACACAGGATGTGCCCTGAAGGAAGTGCAGCCTGTGGAGAGACCATGCTGGAGCAGGCTTCTGGCAGGAACTGTGTCCCATGTAGAGGAGTCCATTCTGGAGCAGGTTTTCTGGCAGGAACTGTGACCCTGTGGGGGACTCACTGGAGCAGTCCATTCCTGAAGGACTGCACTTGTTGAAAGGACCCATGCTGGAGAAGTTTGTGAAGTAATGCAGCCCATGGGAAGAACTCACATTGGAGAATTTTGTGAAGGACTGTCTCCCCCCACGCTGGAGCAGAAGACTGTGATGAAGGAGTAGCAGAGATGAAGCGAACTGGCTGCAGCACCCATTCCTCATCTCCCTACACCACTCAGAGGAGGAGGTATAACAGTTGGGAGTGAAGTTGAGCCTGGGAAGAAGGGAGGCATCAGGAGAAGGTATTTTTAGATTTGTTCCTATTTCTCATTATCTTACTCTGATTAATTGGCAGTTTCCCCAAGTTGAGTCTGTTTTGCCCATGATAGTAATTGCTGAGTGATCTCCCTGTCCTTATCTTGACCCACAAGTTTTTCACTGTATTTTCTCCTCCTGTCCAGTTAAGGAGGGGGAGTGACAGGGTGTCTTGGTAGGCACCAACCAAAGTCAACCCACCACAAAGACTAACATTGTATTAGAAATCTGGTAATATTGTCAAATAATGATGAGCACAAAAGAGGAATCCACGTGAAAATCTGATTATTGTGCTGTTAATCAGATTTTTTTTTAAATATAACTGCTGTGAGAGACGAGAAACCAGGCCTGTGAGAAACTAAGAAAAACAGCCTGAGAAAGCAAAAGTTGAGGCTGATCAAAGAAATGCCTCAAACACTCGCAAGACAAAACTATGAGTCACAGGGTGCATTCTGTGGAGGTCGAAGCTGATAAGGCTGCCCGAATAACACAAGATGGGACTGGAGGAGGGAGCCCTGTGAAGACAGGACGGCTCTGCTCTGGTGCACCTGGCCAAAACTTCAAGGGCCATCTGTCCGGTGAATGACCTTTGCTTCATTATCCACGAAATGCATATTAAAGTTAACACCCCTCGATATGCTAACGAGGGCTAACATGATCATGCTAATTACATCATCCCATGAAACACCTCACCCCTCCCCGTACATGGGATACGTAGGTATGTGGGTCGACCTAGGGGATGGACCCAAGGAAAGTGGGTATAAATCAAGAAGGGGGGGGGGGGGGTGGTGCGGCCTGGGGAGAGAGAGTGCAGTGAAGGGAAGAAGACGGATGCCAGCGAAAAAGACGGATGTCTCCTGTGCCTCTTGGAACCCTCGTCGGCAGGATCAGCGCAGAAACCCAGACCGGTGATCTGTATTTCCCCATTCCCTCTATCTCCCTCTTTTCCCTTTCCTATTAAGAAATGCAAGGCATATTATATTGCTTGCCACAACTTGCTATATACTTAGCCAACTATCATGTGTTCAATTAGTACATTGTGAGTAGTTAATAAATGTTTAGACTTGGAGACTTGTTGTCCGCTCCATTGGGGATTTGCGAATCTGAGTCACTTGCCCCCCTCGTCTGAGCGGGACGTGACAACTGCATAAAGTAATGAGAATAGTATAAAAGTGTGAGTAGCCAGAGTAAATAAGCAAGTAAGCACTCATTGAGTGAGCCAAAGATGTTCTGAATAATTAGTGTCATCAAACATACACATTTAGGGGGCTTGATTAAAGCCACACAAAACATGTTGTTAATTCTGCCATTAACTCTTGGAAACTCAACTTTTCAAAATTTATTGTACTTATATTATTACTTAAGAGTTTACTTGAAGAAATATGTGCATATACATGGGTGTAGTAGCTGCATAGAAGAGCTGGGAGTAAGAGTAAATGACAAGATGGGTCATAAAGTCTCAATACAGACTCAGCTGTCTTCATTGTATAATTACATCCCAGATCAACACCAGGATATCAACGTTTGCTGTCTCTACAATGAGGCAAGGTTATTTATGATTAACAATTAGGAGAACACTAATGCCCATTAAAAAGCTTATACTAGCATGGTCTGTTGTTGAATCAGAAACAAATTCTGTACAGAAGCTTAATGCCGTCCCCTTTCCCTATCTTAGCCTTTTTTTTTTTTATAAAAAATCACAGATTTGATGACATCATTATTCAAGGATGAGAAGAAATTAGCTTTCTAAAAAACTGTAGAAAGCAAGATTCTTCTTTGATTTAAATAGCACATTTCATCAATGGATTTAGACAAAAAGTGAAAATCATTTAAATAATGGACATTATGCATCCAGAATGTCTTTTGATACTACTCTGCCTCATTTCCCAACTTATTCTCTTCTCTTCTTCATCCCTTCCCTTGCTAAAGATGTAAACAAGAGGTTCTGTGACACTAAGTTCCTAGTTTCCTACAGATTTGTGTCTGATGTTTGATTCTCAGTTCAAATTAAAATTTTTAATTTGGTTATAGAAAAGCTTCTGTGTCTTTTCCTCTATCTAATGATTTAAACTTACACTGTAGCTTTTCCTTCAGATAATGCTCTCACAGCAACTCTCTTTTTTCTTGTCCATCCTAGTGTCAAATAAATTGTAATATTCTGTGGAGTTTACCTCTTTGGTGTATTTATTTGATGCTGGACATGTTTTGAATTTTTTATGGGCAATGAGAGAGTTTGACACAGAGAGGTCAGGCAACATGAAGAGATGAAACCAAGTTGGAAGAAATTTCAATCTGCCTCCACACTAGACACCTACACTGGCTTATTTGTGATACTACCTTCAGAGAGTTATTGATACTTATCAGACAGTCCAGGAATGCTTTAAGATTATGCTCAGAAAGCTGAAACAGAGTAAGGGGAGGTTACTGGAAGAGGAGCAAGATGACAAAGATGAAGGAGAAAAGCGAGAAACTAGGACATGCCAGAAAGGAGAAGCATAATGAAAGTGAAGCGGCAGGAGCAAGACAGGGATCTTGGAGGGGAGTAGCTGTCTCTAAACTGGTTGTAGCTTTCTTGTTTAAGTTGATGTGTTTCCTTACAGCACCTCTATGTTTTCAGAGGCCTTCCCTGAGCTCAGGATGCAAAGCACTATGCTCTGCCGCAACAGAGAGCTGCAGGATCAGGGCAAGCAGCGCTCACACCAGAGGAGTGCCTCTACAGAACGGCAGTAGTGCTCAGTACTTGGCCAATAGAAACCTGCCAAGAATGCAAATGCCTAGAACTGGATCTTACATCACCTGAGCTTTGCACGATGCTGGTACTTGTCATTAACAGTCTCCACAAAGGGACACATTCTGCCAGTGATTAGAAATGTACTCTGATACAGCCAGACAGATTTCACCAAATGATGAAACTAGTCACATCCATCCAAGCAATTCAGAGGAACCACATGAAAGCACCTTTCCCACAGGCTGCTCTGCTCTGACTTGTCCCAAGGCATGGACACTGTGCTTTAAGTAACTAATTATTCATCAGCTAGATAGCATGCTGCTGACAAGCTAGCTGATTATTTATTAACAGTTATTGTTACTCCACTCATTTTTATTTTACATATGATACATTACACTATCTTTACTAATCCTTCTGTTTATCCCCTGGCAATTCAAAATAAGTTGAATCTATGAGAATTATCTGTCTTAAGAGCTGTGATACCCACATATTGCAGACATAGAAAGTTTTTTTATTTGATTTAGAAATTACTCAGAAGAGCTCTCACTCAACACCAGGTGCCACATGTCTAAGGAAATAACAGAGTTCAGGTGGCATTTGTAGCTGCTATTTCCTTAAAATTTAAAATTCATTGCACCAATGATAACCATCGACTACGAAGGCGTAACTTTTGTTTCTAGTTTAGCTTTATCTAAGATGTTTAAATCCAAGTATTCAACATTTTTAAACATGGAGTGCCTCAACTAAGTGGTGCCAAGCTTTACCAAACAGCAGTTCTAGGTCTGCACTATTACTCAGTGTATCGAACACTGGGTCATATAGTGGCCTTGAACACTGTGGTCATATCACTGCTCCTCAGTTTCCCCACTGAGAAAAATTAAAATTGAGACAGTGCTACTGATTTTGTTGGGAAGGTTTGGTGACATCTGTAGATGCTGTATGAGCACCACAAATTGAAGTCCAAGTCTACAGGGTAGAAGTCCACACATGAGGTAATAGTTTGGACTCTCTTTGTAGTCAATGAAAAGAAATAGGAAGCTCCAGAGAATGATTTATCTCATCCTAAAATAGTACCCTAAAACAGGGCAGATGAATCCCATCTTGGAAGTGTCTGTTTGTCTGCAATGACTATAAAAGGAGTCAAGGAAACTAGTTCTCAAGTAAATGTCAACACTACAAACACGTGAAGAAGTTCATAAAAGTTATTCCATCTGAAGGTCTCTGCTGGTCACAGCAGAGACTTCAAGATGCTGTTTTTAGCCTCTGGCCTTTCCCTGTGCAATGAGCCTTCAGACTGAGAGGACCCTTTAACTACTGTAAAAGGGCAACCAGGAGAATGAAAGAAACTTGCAAACTACTGTCAGTCTTGTCTGTACAGAGATGGTGAGAAAAAACCTCTGTCATAGCGTTACTATGGATGTCTAAAGCTCAAGATTCTGGCTATCTGGCTAAGAACACGTACTCTGCCATGACAAGGACAAGTGCATGTCATACTTATTGCAGAAGTCCCTACAGAAACACAGTTTGGTCATAGCTCCATTGTACTAAGTGCTGTGCTATCAGCTAGAGACAGTCTGTACCACAAACAGCTACACAAGCAAGACAAAGGACTGTGGTCTATGCCTTAAAGATGGGGAATTGAGGCAGAGAGAGATTAAAAAATTACTTGCCCAAATTATATAGGTCTGTGGTGGGACCTTGGTTCTCCTGAAACACAGTCTATAACCACTTGCTTCTGCTGGCTTGCAGCAATACGGCTAGTTTTGGGACAGAGGGACTCTTTTCTACCAGGGCTGCATTTACAGATGCTATGTGATTTGCTTTTTCTGTAATTTGGCTTAATTTCTTGTAAGTGAAATGTTTTACAATCCAGTGCATAACTGCACAGTCTCAAACCCTATCATCAAGTCAATACTCAGCTCTTTGGCCAGGAGGGGATGGAAGAAATCACTTGAGTGACTTTCAAGAAGTTTCAAAAGACTCCGTTCCTCAGCCAAAGGATGTGGAGACAATCAAGGCTATAATAATGATAGCTTGAAAGCTAGCAGGTTGTTTGGTTATATTCTCAGCATGAAGCTAAAGGCTTAAGGTTATACATATGTAGGACCAAGTATCAGCTGCCGCTAAAATAAGTGTTCAGATTCCAAGCACGGAAAATTTACACAAAGTTTATTTGCAAACTCATAAAGCTTCCAAAATGATGATTTTGGATTTACAATTAAAATCCAAGGTCATAAACAATAATTGTTGGTCTCTGATGAAAAACACATGAGAAACTCTTTTCAAGAGAGATGGAATTTTTTCCTCTATAACAGAAAAGAAGGAAACATCTCAGTTGTCAAATACAAAAGAACAAAAGTTCAAGAGTAAATTGTGTTTTGTTGAGAAATGCTTAGTAATTACATGATTCAATATTATTATGCCATGGTGATCACGTACAGTGACTGTAAAAAAAAAAAAAAAAAAAAAAGAAAGTGAATCTCTGCTTCCAGTACAGAGAATTCATCTTGCCCTTTGGATAGAAACTACATTAACCAGACCCCTGGCTTTCACACTTTTTAAACATTGTTGAGGATCAGCAAAGGAATCAGCTGTTTACCCTCATGAGTAAGTGACTTCTAACGGTTGTCGGGATTCCCATGATTACCTGTTATTCATTCTGCAAGTTGTAGTCTCCAGTCCTGAAAGCTCTTCATACACAGAAGTCCTGTATTTGTCACCAGACCTTAGAAGAAAAGCATTGTTTCAGGACAGCTTTATACTGTGACCATACCATAGTTATATGCATCTTCCTTTCGCTTTCCATAAGATATCATTTTAGACGTGTTTTAAAATACATGAAATAAATGCCTTCTCTCTCACACAAATAATGGATTCATATATAGAAGTATCAGGATGTAGCAAGTTAGGTGTAGCAACAATTTTATTTGAAATTTGGGAGATTATATCAAGCAATGAATTGCAAAGACAAAGTCAACATATTTTCCATTTCTCTTACCAGAAAAAAAGAGGAAGGAACTTAAAAGACACTGCTCATCTTATCCAGCACTGGAATCAGATCTAGATGGGAATGTTCTGATGAAGTAAATCCTTGTCCAAAAGTGATGGTGTATTCAGTCAGGCTGCTTTGTTTGGAAGAGCTTCTGTTGGAAAACTGCTGTTGAAACCCTGGGGTGGGTCTGGAGAACCTCTACCTGGATGCCAAAACATGACAATGCCTTATCTGTGTTCAGTGACAGGCCAGCAATGGTATCCTTGGGGCCCAGCAGGTTGCCTGCCTCAAGTAAAAGGTGTTAGAAGTATCTGTAATTGAAAATTTTTAAAGAAAATATATGCATCTCCAAAAGAAAAGACTGTTTTGCCAAAACTGAAAGTTTTAGTGGAATTGCATGTTTATAATTGTTTTTTGTTTGTTTAGGGGTTTTTTTCTGTGAGTTTTATCAGTACTGTGGTAAAACTTTTGACTGAAAGACAGAGTAAAAAATTGCCAGGAGCGCAGGAGATTTTATCCCCTTAGTTTATATCTTGTCTAGCCTCAGTTTACCAGGCCCATGAATTCCTGAATACCTCTCAATCTGCTTTCATTTGTCTATCAGATAAATCCCTCAATTTATATGGAGTCAATGGAGGTGTCACGTGGATTTTGCCACAGAAACAATTAACAGTCCTTCCTATGATTATTAAATCCATTTTACACTTTTCAAAGACAGTAAAATAATTTCAGGGAAACTTCATGCAGCTTCCATATATGGACAAAATTAATCCTTTTCTGCTGCCAGTGCCGGCGGCAGTTGCTGGTCTGAACTTCCCTTGTGATCAGCCACAGGTGCCTCCAGTCTTCTGAGTTCTGGGAGCAAAAATCCAGATTTCCCCGATGCCTGCTTTATTCTCATTCTCACAGAAAATCTCTCCAAGGATGGCTTCATGCCCTGCCCCATGGCATGCTCTTTGAAGACACGGTGCTCCACACCTTTTTTCCCAGTCATTCCCTCTCCTTCAGCAGAGACCTCCACCTCACAAAAGCTGTTTCCCTTGTACTTGCAGACCACTGAAGGTAATGCCCTGGAAAGACAAGGATGCAAGCTTTCTAATTACCAAAACATTGCCTCTGAGAAATCAGCCTACAGCATTCACGTACAGCTTTTTTAGACAAGTATTTTCATGCCCTTCGCCTGTGCTCCCTTCCCCTATACTAACAAGAAGCATCCACAGAGTTACCTCACTGACTTTTTTCAGATTCTGAAAAGATAAATCCTTTGCAATTGCAAGCAATTTAATGCAAAGTTCAGAGAGTTCTACATTACATGATCCCATATACTAAAACCACCAAAAAAACCTGAAATCTTTGGAACATTATTAGAAGCACTGCCAAAATGTGCCTGTCCCAAAGGAAGGGACCAGGCAAAAGTGGGGGAAATGCAGTACCCGAGCTCCCTGCTGTAGGGAAATAGAACAGAGGAAGGCAATTTCCCCACCAAAACCCAAAGCCCAATCCATTAGTGGTTTAATAGAAAATACAGTGCAAATCCTGAAATTTAATGACTGGTTTTAGCCTTGAGGACATGATTAAGGCACATGAGCCAAAATGATCTAAGTATCTCAATGACTTCCCACTGATTACTGATAGATGAGAAGAAAGTAAAATTCCATCTTTCCCAGAAGCCATGTTTTGCATTAAAGGGGGAAAAAGAGGACATTCTTCCTTGTTCCTGCACTTACCTGGAAGAAGCCCTGAAGCACAAAGCTAATTAAGTATAATATGAATGGAGTGCAAACAGACAGGGTCAACAAACAGCAATCATGTCTTCCTCCAGCCCCTCTTGCAGAAATCGGCAAGTTGAACAGCCAGAGTCTCATATGCCAAGTTGTAGATCCTAGCTCTAGGATCCTCCCTATCCTGTTGTAAATACCTCATGCTCCATCTTGAAGCAGTTTAATTTCTTTCCTCTTACTTCCCGTGTTGGAAGGCCATTTCTGTGCTTCCAAGTGATACAAATCTTCTTCTAGCTAACTTGTTTCATGGCAGAATTTTGTGCATTTTCCTTTGAATTATCCTTAAATTTCAACAGTTCTTCTCTTTCCCTGATATTTACCCATCTCCAAAATGCATCTGTGAATAGTACACTCAACGTTGACTTTGTTGGTAAAACAAGCCTAGCTCCTTTTGATCTCCTCTCACAAGGCAGGTTCCCCTATTTCTCTTTTGACATTGCAAAAACCCCTGATCACTAGTTACATTGTGTTCTGCTGTCTGTTTTTATCTGTATGGTCTCTGATTTTCCGTTCAGATTGTAAGCTCCTTAGGTCACAAAATATTTTTCTGTTTTGTCTCTGTGAGCCTCACAGTGTGCTTTGAACTGTGACTGAGGTTTCTAGGTAGTTTGCTGCATCAATACAGATTTTCATAATAAAATGCAGCTAATATATCTGAAATCCCTCTAGAAAGTGAGGGAATAATGGCATTGTAAACCAAATTTTCCCGAGTTTCTAAAAGTCTTCATTCTGATTCCACTTGAGGAATGGGAAACGCTTCATCCAAAATTTTCCTTTTTAACCAACAATTGCTCACTCATTCTTTTTATCTAACAAAAAGCCTGGAAAATAGATCAAATAATTTCACTAGGTTCTTACTTTCTCTATAATATCCTGAATGCCCTGACATGCTTGCTCTTTTAAAGGAAAGAAGATGAGTCACACGGATGAAAGAATACAAGATAGGGAGGTGGCTGAGAACAGTAGAGAAAGCATCAGATAAAATACAATGCATTTATTTTATTACACTGAGCGAGTCATTTGGGAGAGGCACTGGATATGGAAATGGAACAGGGAATGATCTGAAATAATACTGTATACGTTCCATTCCTCTTCCCAGGGAGTGAGTGCTAAGCATCGTTCTCAGCACAGGGACCGTATTGCACTGTTCCTAAGCCTTGTGTCCTCCCCAGACTTTTGACACGCGTGTGTTGGTTTGATCCCTGGCTGGCACAGCTGTGCTGACAGAAACTCCTAATCTTTGGGGAGTTTAATCACAGTTACACCAGCAAACTGTGTGTCTCCTTGTTTCAGGGAAGGGTGTGTTTCTATGGCAGAATATTGCCAGGCTAACTGCACCCACAGGAGGAATGCCTTACCTATCAGTCAGTTTATAAGTAAAACAATCCAAGAATAAACTTGGCCTTAGTTACCACACCCCTGAGGAGAGGTGTGTAGAATTAAAATGAATATCCAATTAAGGTAGTGATAAGTATTGGAATTTCTGTCTACGTGCCTGATCTGAAGCTCATTAACATTGAATGCTTTATATCATTCTAGCTGTGCAAAGAAGTCTTTAAGTAAATATAAGTTATACCAACCACTAACTTTGCATTTTCTTTTAAGCCTTTTCCCTGCACCAAAATGGTGGAAAAAATCCATAGTTTTAGTGAGAAATCTGCCCTGGTTTTAGTTCATTGCAAGAGAAGATAATTAGAGAATGCAGGGGCACTTGCACATACAGAAAAAATCTCATGCCTTCAGGTCAATAGCTAAGTGATAAAATTAGTTTTACCTGGGGAATTTATAGTTTTGCTAATACAAACCTTATCTTGTGCTTTCTTCTTTGCCTTGTTAGAAGGAGACTTGCTCTAAGTCCTTTTTCATGTAACCTGCAAAGAAATACCCTTTTCCAAGTGCACTTAAACAATTATCCTTCCTTAGAACCTGTAAACAGTTTGATGGAGAAAATTCCAAACAATAAACATACATAAGAAAAAGAAAATAAATATTTAGCTTCACTCAGTTTTATAAAGCATGTATCCCTCAGCAATCTCTCTGTAGTTACATGACAAAAGCAAATAATAAATATTCAGTAATGACATGCTCTTTGGCTTATGAGGTGATAATTATACCTGAATCCATCAAATGGTTCAGAGTGATTACAATCCAACTCATAATTCTTAGATCATAAGGATTCCATTTCAAAGCTGAAGTATTCCATTAATTATCCCATTGTTTATGGTCAGTAGATGAACTAGATTTGCATCATTGTAGAAGTTCTGATGTTTTAAAGGAAACTGATTAAAAACTGTGCTGTAAGCCTATTATTTGTTCCCCAAGATGGCAGAACAACCCTATATCTCAGTTCCTTTCTGATTACATGCAGGACCTACTGCTTTGGAATAGATTCCTACCCAAATACACGAAGTAGAAAGATGAAAAATCCTCTAAATACTTACAAAATTATAGTGTATATAGTAGTAGGTCTTACCATAAAAGGGGGAAAAGACAACACTAGGTTTGTGCTACTTCTGAAGTGGTGCTTCCCTCAAGCACTGAAATACTATGATTATCTTCATGACTCTTTGTTTGTGTTACTGGCATTTGCAGGGTCTCGTGCTCTCTATTCCCACAGTGATATCTGGCACAGGGATAAAACGTCCACTAAGGAGTCCAAGTTCAAGCAAAGGAATGGTTGAAAAGATAAGAAAGCAAGATTTTAGTGACAGAATAAACAGGCTTGAAACATTTGTCAAGTATAAATGAATCAACTATGAATGCAAAAAAGTCATTTTCCTCCATGATATAACTGTGTCTGCAAAAAACCCAGTAAACCATGGTTACCATTGCAGCAAGAAATCTTTCTGCCAGTGTAGATAATTCTCTTTGAGATGCCAACAAAAGAGGTCCTCCAGGCCTAAGGAATGTCCCCTCTAAGGACATTTTTTGGCATAGTTATTGTATTACAGCTTTCCCAACCAACTCTTCTCAAATATAGAGAAATCCCCAGACAGCTTCTTCTAGACAAGTTATCACCATGACAGGATGTCAGGGGATAGCAGGAAGCAAGCTTACTATGTATAGTCACTAACATAGATTAAATATGGATAGAAAAGTCCCTGTCCCTGTGTATTTACATATGTGTTCAGCCTCTCTACCATCGGTTGCTAGATGGCTGAAATCCCTGTGAAACAGCTTCTGAACCATCAGTTACACTAAAACAGGCACTAATTTTGTGTTGCCTTTATACAACAGAGTATAAACTAGTGGAAGAATAAACACCAAATCTGAGGAGCTGGTACCATTTCTGTTATTCTCGTGTGCCTTTCTTTTAAGGACATGGGCTTTGACTCTTGCCATTATACCTGATAGGAAAGCTCTTGATCTAAGATCTCATTAAAATGGTACTTGTTCAGAGTTAGAATCTCTGGCTGATGAGACCAATCCTCCCAGACTTGTTTAGTGAAAAAATAGCCGTGGCACTAACTCAAACAGTACCAGAAGAAACATGAAATAAGTGGGAATGATCCATTGATTTATCAGCCATTCACCCATTTCTTCATCTTCATCGTCATTATCAGTCTTCATCTTCAGAGGCCTCCCTCAGCTTTTTTATGACTTCTAATGTACATTCGCTCTACTTTACAGTGCTGGGGAAGTATCTAGGCCTAGCCAGGGTTAGTTTTGGCAAGAAGTGCCCTCCCATTGACAAGAGAGAGTAAGGAACTATTGTTTCCAGTGTTGGTGCTGCAGTATTTACAGACCAAACTAAACCAGAAATAGACTGGAAAGCTTGCTTTTCAGAACAGCCTAGTTTTGAAAACTCAAAGCATTTAGGTATTCTGGTGTTCATCTGACTCTTAGATGCTCCTCCCACCCAAGGTTTAGATAGCATACTTTAATATATGTCATGAAGGAGTAGCTAAATGGGCAACTATTCAAAACATACTGTTTATGCAGCCTTCATTTCATAATAGTAATGTTCTAAAATTAAGGCTCCATCAGTGCAGAAACATGAGATCATTTCCCAGATTTTTGTTTTAAACCCTGAATTCAGTATAAAGAATGTGCATGGGTGTGATATCAAAATGACACAAAGACATTAAAAACATAAATCTGTGAAAGATTAGTGAAGCTAAACTAGTGAAAGAAGTTGAAGCTAAAATCCAAAGAACAAGAGCAGGAACAAGTCCTCCTTTACAATAGCAGAAAGTGCAATTATCCACTTCTGGACTAAGAAAAAAATGTCCATTGTGCCCTTTTGAAGGAAGAATAAAACAAATACACAGACTAAATTGTGGTATAACTCCATTATGTCCATCGACCTTGCTTCCATTGAGCCTGGCACACAGCCTCCAAGGACTGATGAATTTAAAGCAGAAAGGGTTCAGCTGAATCTTTTGATTTCTTTTACTTTTGGATTAACATGTTTTAGTAAACTGTTTTATCCATTTGTAGTATTTTCAGTTATGTGTTTCAACTATGAAAATCCTACTGAAGCCGGATAAGATCTTTGCTCTGAAGCACAGTGAACCAGAAAGCTGGTAGGCCTTAAGAAGTATAAACACTTCCCCGAGATACAAAGGCCCTGCATAATCCCAATCTCCAATATAATGTTCTCTGCTGCTAGAAATCACTTCAGCAGTTTTAATGGTCAATAAGCAGTAAACCTTAAATGGACCCAAACTCCTCTTTATCCACGTCATAAATCTGATCTGATAGCAGAGATCAGGAAATAATGGGCCTCAGGGGAAGTCCACACCATGGCATCCATACATCCTGCTAAATTTCTCAACAATGAGCTCAGTCTGGAAGGGTTCATTAACAGCTCAAACATGTAAAAAAAGAAGAAAAAGAGCCAAAAAACAACCCTGCTAAGTAGCATTTACATTCTGTATTAACTCCATAAATGCTGTGAAAATTCAGTTTTAATTCCATCTACTCTTCCCTGCCATGCTGGGGTAGACAACAGAGCACAGTGTTTGGAAGTTGCATAGCAAAAATCTTTCAAAAATATCCAAGAGTTATCAGACGGATTAAGACTTTCAAGCTAACCCTTATTTTGCCTGACTTTCGGAACGTAGAAATGGAAAGAGTTAGATCTGCTGGGAGAATACTTGCAGTTGTTGTGACTCTAAACTCCAGACATCATAAAAATTATGCTGAATTGGCTTTCTATGTGGACATGCTGATCTGTCTTAGGTCTCTTTGTGGATCTCCTCCTGATGAAGTGGTGGCTTTAACACAATTTACTTTCATTTATTTTGGAAGTGGCTTAAGTTAAACTGAACGGAGGACATTTAAATTGCCAGATTAAGTGTCCACACAGGCATGTAATATGGTTTGAGTTCACATATTTAACTTGCTTAAGTTAGTTTTTCCAAATGTCCCTTAGTAGAGGATCTGTACCATAATTTGCAATTATCAAAAATTCTAGTAAATGTTTAAACAATAAGAGTATGCTGTATGCAATGAAAAAAACCCCAAACATGAAAGTCTCAACAGCTAATAAAGCATTCTTCAACACAGCATAGGACTTAAACAGATCATCTCAATCTTTAGTTTATCTATTCTGTTTCAAAAGAAAGAATGCCACAGCTATGTCACTGCCTCATATGTAGTTAGTTAGTTGGGCCACATTAAGATTAAAACATTATGCTATCAGAAGCCCTGCCTAAGACCAAAGCTTCACAGTTAGTTTCACATACAAACACACAGGCATACACACATAGAGGTGAAGAGAGTTGTGGCTTGGGTAACTCTTAACCATTCCTCACTGCATTCAGTTTTTCCTGTTCATATCAAATCTGGTCAGAGTTTCGTCAGTAAACACTCTAATTCATTTCCATGTTTCCAGCTGAGACCCAGATCTCTCTTTTGGCCAAATTTACCTCTGACATAGCTCTGCTCATCAAGAAGAATTAGATCTTCAGTTTGTTTTCTTTTAATGTTTGCAGAATGGAGATGAACAATTATAGAAGTTTTAGATTATATTTTTTGTCAATACCATCCCCAGCTTAAAAATTAAATAGATTATGCTGTGACACTTGTTATTCAGGAATATTCATGCACATTCATTAACTGAACAGTTGTTCACAATTTTTCATGAAATATGGGCATTCACTGGAGAGCACTTACCGTACAGAATATAAAAAGTAAAAGAAATTAATCTAAACTCAGAACTAAAAAAAAAATCACAATTTATGTGTCAGTGTTGCAGATAATTTGCTGCCTCCTTGGTTTTCATCAAGGAAAGCAAACATATGGGGCACATTACAAAATTGTATGAGAACATATGGTACTGCAATGAAATGGTAAGATAAGTGACAAAGAGAAATCCGTGATCCATTGGGTTGGAATATTTTGGGCCTTCTGGTGCTCAGCAGTCAACTTCTCTTTTGTAGCATGGCAGAATATTTTGAGTTAAATAAATGACCAGATATTTTGGCAGCAGTTTTATAGCGGCTTGATCAAGCCCCTGAGAGGTACATCATCCTGACTGTATAGATCTTCCCTGTACCACCAGGAAGGCAAAGAGAAATATAAATCAAAAGATTGTGTTCTGAAAGTTTTATAGCTAAAGTTTATTTGCTTCAGTATAGAGTTATTTGAAGGATCAGGGAAATCTATTGCTCAGCAGGGAGATTCCGCATTTAAGAAACTTTCTGGATAAGTTTGACCATATTTATAAGCACAATGTACAAATACAATGGAATGATGTCATTGTCCTTCTGCCACTGTTTCTGTTTGCATGCACCTAAACCAAAAGAGGACAAATCCTTATTTGTCCTGTGAGGTTTATACTTCAAAGAAACTAAAAGCTATGCAAGCTTTCTTTTCTTCCCACCAGGTGGGGAAGCCAGTGTTTTCATTTAAAAAGAAAAGGTCTTAACTATAAAGAAGTTTGGTAGAATTCTCCTAATTAAGACATTTCATCTTTCTCAGATGGATGTTAAAGGTATACATTGATATCAAGGGTTTTCAGCCCCTGGAGGACTTTATCAACTCTTATGTACTGAATATCAGCATAATTTCTATAAGGTAGAGGATCAAAACAAAACCCCTGAATATTCCAGGGAGCAGAAATAAGGTTCAGGCATAAGTCCTCAGATCTTCTTCTTCAGTTCACCTCTTCATGTTTGTAGAGATAGTCATTGCACGGCACTCAGATTTTGTTCTCATACAGATAATCTGCTTACTTGTGTTTATAGGTATTTATTTAGCTATCACCTAATAACAGAGAAGATAGACATTTATCCAACAGTTTGAAGCCTTCTTCAATATCCCACACTTCAGAATTGTATTGCTACCTTCTCAAGCTGCCTAGGGCTAAATTAAAACATTCGGTCAGATAGGGACAAAACACAAACTGTGGATCTAAATAGTCTTTCACTCCAGGATTGGGAAAGTTATGAGATATATCCTCAGCCTAATAAAACTTAGGGAGAGAAGAGATTCAGGCATGAGAAATGGGTAGACAAATTCCATACTTTGAAGCATTTTGTAATTACAGACCTTTGCAATACTCTACAGCACTCATTACACACACACACACACAAAAAAAAAAAAAAAAAAAACACCATACCTCTGGTTTCCCATATAAAGCCCCAAAATTCAGCTGCTCTACTGTTCTCATTGTCCTGCTTTCTCTCTCTTAAGGGCAGTAAAAAATTACCACCTCTCAGCATATGTTTCCTGACATTGAGGGACTGGAGGGAAGCAGATGAGAACTGATGGATGCTGGTGTGATTGGGAAAGAGTGAGGAGGTTATGGGGTATAAGGAAAAAGAAGCTCAAGGTAATAACTGAACTGTTATCACAGACAGGGCAGTTGGTGCTGCTGTTTATACCTCCTGAAAAGGCTCATGTCCAGCATCTTTCCTAACTTTTCGCAGGGGCTGCTCGTCATGGGGAGAGAGAGATAGGGACAAAGCATGGTTAGAGGTGGAGTGGGATAAGGTTGTTGAAGATCAGAGGTTTGGAGGCTGTTGAAGGAGTGAGAGTGTGGGGGAAAACTCACCATGAAAGACTGTACCAACATATACTACACACAACTTACCCATCCATGGGTTTTTTAGCATGTAGCTGATATCTGAAAATACAGTATCAAAAAAAAGATGTCATTGGGGTTATGGAGTCTGGCATTCACAACTTTGGGAACTCCAAAGTGCAATCTGAAAATGCCTTTTAACTGAGATCCTTCCTGGTTAAGGCATGCAACAATATAGACCTTTCATATAGTTGATAGAGACACAAAGGTACCTCTAGAAATCAAGACGCTTCATCTAAAATTGACCTTTAGAAGTGTCTCTCATGCTTCACTATATAAAGAGACTAAGCACTGAAATAAAGCCCCAAGAAAAAGTGCATAAACTTAGGTTTGGTGAATACCAACTCTTTGGGTGGGTGTGTAGTCTGGCATTTAACAGCATTTAACTGTGTGCTTAAATATGAAAAATTTTAAAGTATGCTGTTATTTTCCTAATATTAACAATGCTTATAGTGTTACAATGATAATGCATTCTTTAAAACAGATTGTTTTATCTAGAGATCTTATGTCACCAGCACAAGGAGAAAGATAAAAAGATATGAACCTGAAGCAGGAGAGAGACTTTCATGCCCCGGGTCTGTATGCACACAGTTTGCCAAGTGGCTTGGCACGATTAAGAAAAAAGTATTGCTGGAACCTTATCCAAGAGCAGATCCAGTTCAGCAGCAGATACTAGCTTAGCTTAAAGCCACTGGATTAGAACTTGGATGGAAATTTAAACACGTACCTTGGTCTGAAATAAGATGTGATTTAGTAGCTTAGTGGAAACAGACACTGGCTGCTTTAAAGTTCTTTTTGTCTCTCCCTTTCTTACAGTCTGTCATGTCTCAGATATGCTATTATTACAATAACTATACTGCCAGATGAAATAGCAATATTTTGCCTATATGATTACTTTTATGATTGTTTAGTTTTATACAGTAGATTATGATGACACAAAGACTATATGCCATTTGAGTGATCTACAGTGATTTTCATGTGAAGGGCATTGTCTGTATAGTGTATCAAAAGTTTCAATATGTCTTTGAAATTGTTAAGGATATAAAGGTCTCCTACAAGTAGCATCTTTTATGTAAAAATTAACCCCCTTCTGTGATTTTTTTTCTAAGAAGCAATTCCAAGAAGAAGTGGAGAAAAAAGACATCTTTGTTAGCTGACTACAGAACTGGTGTTTTGAAACTAAATCCTTTCATGGATTAGAAAGTTTTCATGAAAAAATACTCAAAGCCGACAAAAAATTCAACTTTCCCATGTAGCTGGAAGGGAAAAAAAGCATGACAAAAGATCACTGAAGCAATGGGGAAATTATTGCTTGTTGCTGAATAGAAGCATTACATGCTGAGGTGGGAGCTGTTTTTTGTTTTCCCCATATCCTCAGAACAGAAGTAAACTACATGTCTAACAAGTTTGGAAAAGTCAGACATTTCCAAACATTAGGTTGGTTCTTTCTGTTCATGCTACAAGAAAACATTGTGAGTCATCACAATTGCACCGGTCTAGCATTAGTCAAATAAAATTAAGTTTGGGCCTAGTATGAATCTGCTCATTCAGACTGTTTCTTTTCATACCTTGATCACCTCCAGAATACTTTAGCCATTTGTCATCAAATCACTTTAAGTCCCTGGGGCAAAGACCGTCCTCTTCTTATTTGCAGCTATAATTCCAAGATGCATAAGGCCCTGAACTTTTGTTCTTGATGGTCTGAACATGTATTTAAGCCTCCCTCTGTGGCTCACAGAGCACTGCATAAGCATGAATGAAGAGCAGTGATATCATTCTCTCTTGTGTGTGGTTCATAAAGACCCATGGGGGAAAAAGCAGCTTAAGGTTAATTATACTAAATGAGGACAATGAAAACATAAGACGAGCCCTGTTCTCTAGCCAGGCTAAAGAAGGCTTGATGAGCATATCACAATCTTCGTGTTCACAGCTTCTATAGGCCATTTCTGTAGACATTGCATGTCAAGCATTGGCTACATGCCATGTACCTTGAGAGGGGAATGTTGTCTTGCCTAGATAAAAATTATTTGGAGGGATTCATCTTACCCAACATCTGCTACCAAAAAGTTACAGTCATCATCTAAGCTAGTCATCTAGACTCCTCAACAATCAACAGGGAGAGATGGGTGCCTACAGAAAATGATTCACCATAGACACGGGCGAGGACGAGTTGTTCTCTGGAGATGGCCATCCCTCTCCAGTGACTATTAGTTAACTAGTTCAACTTGCTGCCTAACTACTAAATAGCTAAAATTAGGTGAGATGAATCCCATGCAGTGATGCTGTCTTGAATAGATTGAATTTCCTTAGGACAGGTCTGAGCAACAAAATGCCTCTGTTTTGCCATATTTGGCAACCCAACTCTAGCACAAACAAACAGACCAAAACCAATCAAAACTTAGCTCGCAGAGGTAATGGTAGCAATGAAGTGAGATAAGATGTTAGCACTGACTGCAAAAAGTATGGTACTCTTGGTGCCCAGAGGGCTTATGCTCTAGTTCATGCTGCAATCACATCTTTGTTTTGTTGTGTAAATAGTAAGTCTAAGTGTACAAAGCAATTACAGTTTAGCATTTCGATAATGAGCCAATCAAAACCTGTAGAGCATCAAAACAGAATTATGGAGGTGAAGTTTCAACTGACTTCAACATTTTGCCCTGAGTTTACTTGTGCTCCCACACAAGACAAGGAGCAGCTCAGCTTGCAATAGTAACTGTTTCCCAACTGTAATGGTCTGTCTACCTGTGCTTCAGTCACATCTCAAGTAGCAACTACTGAACTGCAAAGAATTTTAACCTGGAAAACTGAAATCCATGTTGTTTTGTTTTGACAAATTGCACCATGCCCTGTCTTCCTGGGTAGCTGGGATCATGGAATGACAGAATAGACTGTGGCAGGAAAGAATCCCTCAGTGCCAAACAAAGCTAGTTTCTGCTTCTGGATCAGAATTCTTAATGAAGGGGAAAAAAAAAAAGACTTACTGTGGAGCCATGCCCATGTGTAATTGCAATATATTTTTTGGAATACAGTTTCATAGCAATTCATAGAGTTTGGAAAGGTTAGGTTACACCGAGAGCTGGTTTCGTTCAGCCACCAGAAATACCTCGGATGTGTTTTAGGGAGGATTTCCTGCTTCTACTGTTCAACATGTGCAAGACCCTGACCTGAACTTTTGTGTCACACTAGCAAGTACTGCTGCTATTCAGACAGGTCTGGTACTTTGCTGATTTGTCCATTTTATAAATCAAAACAAAACAAAACAAACCCATAGTAGCTTGCTTCAAGCTAAAACCCCATTATTCAAGGAATTTCTGAAAAGTAAATGCCATTTAACTGACTAGGCCGAAAGTACCCTCTTTCTTCAGCAGAAGAGGGTGACTTTGTGGAAGACAGATATATAATTTTTGAAAGTCTGGGGAATTTTATACACTGCAACAGTTTAAGATTATAAAGCCCTTAGCTGTGTGTTCTGCCACCCTACCAGAGTTTAGCATCCTACTGTGAAGTAAGGAGTTAGGAAAAAAAAGTATGCATCATTTAACAGTTTCTGGCATAAGCATGAGGTGGACAGCTGGAGGCAGAAACACTATGAACCTCCACAGCAAGGTTACCCAAGCTGATCTTTTAGTTTCCCAAGTGAAGGGCTTTCAAAATATATTTTTATAAGTGTATTAAGCATAATGATGGAAACAGACTTCTTTTGAGGTGCCTACCATGAGGTTTTGTGCTGGTAAATTTGAGCTTTAAGTTTGTCCTTATCCAAAAAAAATTAATAAAGCAGAGGATGCACAGAAAACCCTCAGCCCCATCTTAGACTATGAATGCTGTGCTCGGAAATATTTGACCATTTAAACAGTCCAATCATTTACAAAGAGGAATGAAAATTTACAGTGAGGGATAATAATTTACAATATCTCAATACAAAATGTCTCATTTACAATACCTCAGTATCTCACCAAGTCCTACTGATAATGTTACAAGGCTCTCTGTGGCAACATATCACCAAATAAGAACTAAGATTTAGACTATTTTATGATGAAGATGCGGTAAAGAACTGCATTTTATAGTATTCACCAAAGGGCACAAAATTGCCAAACCAGTTATACAAATCTTTCAGCGACTGTTCAGATACAAGTTGGAGCTACTTGTTCTTGAGCAAGTACATAGGTCTTTGGCTCTGAAGTCCAACATTGATGATAGAGCAAAACTAAAGAACTAAAAGAAATACAGAATTTTTAGAATGTATGCCAAGTCCACAGAGCTGACTGGGGCCAAGACTCTTACAAGAACATTTTTTTTAATGTTTAATGGCTATTTAATAAAGCTTTCTTGGCAGTCATGTCACTTCACTACAGTTCCTAAAGATTTTCAAGAAAAGATTCCATTTAGTTTTTCTTATTTCTTTATTTAATCCACTTGTGTGTGGATTATGTGGCAAGCAGTCTGAGTGAGAAAAGTAAGACTAGATGTCCGTGGGCAAGCTCAAACACTGTTTAATTGCAGACCAGCTGTTATTCACATTTCCAGGTTACTCAAACCCACTTGCAACTCAGGTCTTCTTGTTTCAGTTTATTGTTCATCTGGAAAATCTACTGAAGTGTAAGCAGTAAAAGAGGAAAAACTGGTAGGACACATCAGATATGACTGCAAACAATACAATAACCCCTGGAAATGAAAACAAAAATATCAAGGCAATCTGCACTGATGACAAGACTGTGATGATGAATGGAGATATATAAATGTGTAGACTGACATCAGCTGAGAATCTGGCCCTCTATTTGCAGCATTTGTACAAATAAAAAGTTATGAGTAGACTGCCAAATTACCATATAATCTTCTGCTAGCTGTGGACCTGCTGTGCCTGGGCAAACTGGTAGCTTTCATTCTCTTCACAGATTTTCACAAGAGCAGTTCAGAAAAATAGCCTCTGCACTTTCTCGATAAAAACCTGGGACATGGCTCGCCCAAATCTATATATGCCAGCGAAGCTGGACCACAAAGTCACAAGGGAAAGTCTGTACCAGCCTTCCAACCAGGGAGAAATGCCTTTAGGAGCTGGGCTTTGAGAAGTAAAATCTTGCAGATGCTCCTCTTAAGGTGATGTAATTCTGCCCTGCCCCACATTCAGGGCTATGTTGTTAAAGCAATAACTTATCCTTAATTGTCTTGGGTGAACTTGTCAACGCCAGCCTTTTTTTGCTTCTTGTGTGCTTAGCAGATGCTCCCCTCTGTCTGTAACAGCATGAAAAAATTATCAACAGGAACACGCATAGACATATGCTCAGAAGCTATCTCTATAGTTCCCCTATATTTTCCACTCATCTCAGACTTTTGAATCTTTATTTGTGCAGTCAGCTATGTGAATGCCTAGAAATAATTTCATATATATTGCAAAGAGGTCTTTAATTCCAAGACATTGTTTTCCTCAGCAAATTATTCTCATCACAAATGGCAGTATGAGTAGCTTCTGGTATAATCACACTCCTTTTAATTACTGAATCATCCATACCCTTCCAACTGCATTCCAAATTGTCATCCTCCTTGTCAGAGACAAGAACAATTTCTTGAACACAAGAGCACTGATATTTACTGTTGCCAATTTTTTTTTCACAATATATTTCCTCTCTTTATGAACAAAACTCTTTGAAAAAGACTTGAGCCAGGGAATAAGAATCTGATATTTTTTATATTAACTTCTGCCTAAGGAAAAAACTGGTCTAAGATAAAAGTTGGTGTCGCAGGTTTGATTTCAGCAGTAGAAGGGTGGTTTTAATGAGATTTCCCCAAATAACTCTAACCAAGGCCACAGCCTTAAAGAGCTCTTAATTTTTATGAGCCTAAATTAATTGGCCAGTGTTGTGGCCAGGCTACAAAATTGAAATTAAAGAAAAAAATTCCTCTAAGCACTCCCATAAGCGTTATGGTCACAGGCAATAAGGTCTCACAAATGGCACCTGACAGTTATAATGTTTCAAGCATTCACTGCAGACAGTTGTTAATTTCCATTTAAACTTATTGTAATTACATACCACACGTGGGCTAAACAAACCAAAGGGGATGGGAAATTGAACAGCTGAAAACCAATTAGTGACCAGAACTAATTTTTTACTTTTTAGTATTGTCAATCTGTTGGATCCTGAGGAAGACACTTTTTGAAATCACATGGTTTAAATATCTAAAATGTCTTACTGTGTTTATCTTTCCTTTGAAGTCTAAAAATTTTCTAATACCTATAGGAAATAGTGAAGTGGAGTTTTTTTGGTGTGGTTTGTTTTTGTCTTTGTAACTATTGTCTTACTGTGTTTGCAAATTAGAATTTTCTTTGACTAGTTTTGGTATGGTTTTCCCCTCAGAGCACTGATGAAAGGGACACGCATAATCCCCGCATTTTTTGTGATCAGCACCGTCCCAACACCAGCTGGAGCAGCCAAGACAATGAGTAAAGCACTAATGTTAGCGAGATCATTTTTTTCCTTTTGGGATGTGCTTGTGACATTGATTCATTAGTCAGAGATTCATTACTTTGGATAAAGCTACAGTGACAAGATATTTGCATTTCTTTCATGTCCCTATAAAACAGACATTGGTATTGAGCTATCCAACTCCATAGCCAGAGATGTAAATAGAGATGCAAAAAATGACATTTGCCTGTCCATAGTCTTACCAAATATGTCAGTTACAACTTACTTAATTATAAGGGCCTGGTTATATGTTTGGATATGTCTTCCTTTCATCCCTGTTCTTGATATTTTGTTTCCATTTTTACTTTTCATCTTCTATTAAAACACAACATAGGAAATTAGATTAAAAGAGGGGAAATTGTATTAAACAAAAGGAAATTAAATTAAGCAAAATTGTTACAAGGCTGTGAAAGGTTTGACTGAAACCAGCCTTTGGAAATGAATGTCTTCAGACATCCTCTGGCATAGTGATAGTTCTAAAGCAGCTACCACGATGTTCAGAAAAGGCTATTCTTTCTCTCATAACCAGAGGCTCTCTTGGATTCTGATTCACGTTTCTGTCCTGGCTTTCTGCTTCAAACTCAATGCAAGTAAAATACTAGATGTCACCATAACTTGAGTCTTCTCGTTCTGTATAGAGTTTTGTATATCAATATCTCTATATTGATTACTCTGACCATGGTCTCACAGGCAGGTGACTGTTCCATCGTACCTGACAACAATTTCCTTCTTGCCATCATGACAGTCAAGTCAAGAAAGAAATAAAACAACAAAGATTTTAAAAAGCAAGTAGAGATTCTGATGGAGGCCCTGACCTGATGGTGGTTTGTGTGTTGGAAGTTGTGGGGCACTTGTATAAGTTTTCATACTCATTCCCTAAGCATCTACTACTGACCCCTCATTCTATTAGGTATTCCCAGGAGAAGGAGGGACTAGACCCCTTATGACATTAGAAACCCTCTCCACATTTGAGGGTGGAAAGAGAAGGATACAGATATAGGAATCCAAATGAATGACGGCAGGACAGTCTCTCTATGGATGCTGCCAGCTGCTGGGCTTAGAGGAAAGAGGAGGCAAGGAAGAGAATGCAGGGCTGATGGTCATTAGAGGTCACTCTCCTTCCCCCACTTCTCCCCAAGCTTCCATGGCATACTTTCCCAACCGCTAATGAAATCTAATTTTAAATTCTCTGCAGATGGAAAAGACTAGTTATTTGTTTACTGTTTGTAATCAGACCCTTTAAAAGGAATTTTTTAAAAAAGGAAAAAAAGAAGCCCAGCAGGGTTGGGAAAACCAACAAGAATTTCAAAAGATACCATCTGTCAGAAATTTTAGGACTGAAAAGCATTAATGTCATGAAATCTACTTCCTGCATAACAAAATTGGTAAAAATTCATAGAACATCACACATGGAATTAGCTCATTTTCACAGTTGGGTTGAAACATTGTAATTTTTTTTTTGAGATGCATCCAGTTTAATTTAAACATGTGTACAAGAATAGCCTTGTAGCTTCTGTGGTATGTAGACATGTCACAAAAGAATTGAGGCAGTTTGGAGAAGTACAAAGTGCTGCTCTACCCCAACCTGTAGAAAAGAGAGACCTGATGTTGCCAGGGATATTGCATTTACATCTCACTTAATTCATTATAATAGATGGATGGAAGGACAAAGGGAGGGAGGATGAAAGGGAGGGAAGGAAAACGAGAAGTTAGGACTCAAAAATGGAAAAAACAATCAAGGTGTTATTGAAAATGGACAGCTGTCCTTTTTCAGCATTTTATTTTGTGTACAAAAATCAGTGTGTGACAAGGGGTTACAAGGTTTGAAAAAGACATAATGAACTTGCAAATTCCATTCAGGCAAGGTACAGGCTTTGTCTTTCTTATCCTTTCAGTCATGCAAAGTCCTAACTTGTGTAGTTGAGTATGATGAAATTTGTAAACCTATGACTTAAAAAAAAAACCAATTTATGATTGGAATGTTTTATTCTCCATAACACTAAGTTAAAGCATTTGTTAATATTTCAGTGGAAAACACTATTATTCTTTCATGAACTATCTTGAAAACAGATACATTTAGACTTCTATAAAACAGATGCTCAAAAGCTTCACCTTGCAAATGAGTTTTAAACTATAAAAAATTGCAGTGCATTTTCTGGTCTGACATCTACCTGCTTCATTTAGCTACAAGATGGGATATGAAAGGGTGTGGTTCCATTTTAGTAGTTGAGAGAATTACTATGATCAGATAGCCTAATACATAAAAAATCATGTAATAGTGTCATTAGTTTCTCATAACATGATAAATATGGTACCAATCAGAAGGACTTTCTGAACCTTACCTTTGAGATTTCAATTAAAAGAAGGAAAAAAGACAAAACAAAACAAAAAAATAAATCTGTTGAATAATACAATTTTTCTCCAAATGATTTTTCCACATTTGCTGCCAAAATAAACACATGGTACATGTTAGTCTGTTGGGTCCACATTAATTCGTCAGCTGTAGGAACTGCAGTGATTCGTTTGCCAAAACCTGTTGCACTAAATCCCACTGTTTTTAAATTGTAACTCCAAACATCCTTTTAGGCTTGCAAAATGTTTTAAGCGCAACTTTAGCATTTCTAAAATTACTCTCCACACATCTTGAAAGTCTTGGCAAGGAGCGGTATAACCAGTCTGTCACAAGCTGGTGTTCAATTCCTTTTCTACCTAATTGCACAAGGTTTAAAATAGTGTCACTGTCATCTGGGACACAGAAAGCAAGGATGTGCTAAGCTGGTTTCCTTCACTTCTGATAGGGAACTGTGCAAACAGTCCAGGGACCAGCTGTGCCTTGGCATTGCTGTGATCTGAGATTTCACTGCTTTCTATGGAAAAAGAGACCTCATCATAGTCTCCTAACATATAAGCGGACTTTTTGACATTTTTTAAACGTACCGCAATTTTTTTAAGGGTCCTTGATGGTGTCGTCCAGCTCATATTTTCTATACTAGGTAATGTTATGATGGGAACCCTCAGTGTGTTGCTCTAAAACACTCCACAAGAAATTAAAGAGGAACTCACAGTCTCTCCAAGATGCAAATGTCTTTGCACATATATATTACAAGAATGTCTTGTGTCAAATACCTGGGAAAAAATGGTTCTTTATTTGTCATTGAACCAGAAGAGTCATGTCTTCCCACATATCTAGTAAATCTTTAGGAGATATAGTAAACAAAAAAAAATCTTAGCCTTATCATTAGTAAACTGGACATTAAAGCACTCTCCCTCTGTTCTGTGGCAGATGAAGACTACACAGAGCATTGGTTTTCTTTCATAACTGGGTAGCTTGATGGGCCAGGATGTCCAAGAGGAAGTAAAAAACCATGAGAGTGGGAAAAGCAGGCACAGGACCCTGAGACCAGCTGGAGAGGAGCAGAGTTGGAGTGTGAGGGAGGAAAGCCAGGAAAAAAGCAGCAGAGTCTGAGGTGGGGAGGTTTGGCGGTGCAGGAGAAGAGGCAGGAAGGGTGTAAGGTCTAACAGCACTTCTCTGGCTCCTGCATCCTCCCATCTCACAGTTAGAAGCTGCTGCCTGCACACTGGCACCAGTACTGCACTCTGCAACCCTCTCTACATGCGCACTGACACCAAGACCCACCGCTGATTTTCCTCACTAGCTGTTGTTAGGGGGAGCTGGGGAAAAAAAAAAAAAGTGTAAGAATCCTTGCAAAGATTGCTGGCCAGTCTGGAGGCTTTTTAGTAGGAGAAGAGAAATTGACACATGAATCCTAATATAATTACAACAGCACAAGTCATTACCATTTCCCACATTAAATTAGTACTTTAAATTTAAAATTCTTAAATGCACCAAAATTTTTCCAAACAAGCTTTTCTTTCTCTCTTTTTCCTAAAGCAAAAGAGCAATCGATTAGTGTATTGCAGAGGTATGTGACTTGATCTATAGGCCAACCATAACTTTCTTCAGGGTGTTTTGAACAATCATTAATGCTTCAAATTCCAGGGTACAATAAAAGCAAAAGGAAAGGAAGTGGTTGAGGGACCCCACTGACCCCATTGTTTTAGGTCACTGCACCAAGTGGGATGGATAAGAAGAAAACAAGAAACCTGCAATGCCCCTAAGGAAGGTTATTCTCATTCAGGATATTCAGCCAACACACTTCAACATTTCCTAGTCATAACCTTTTGCCCCTATCCCCTTCACTCTGCAAATTCATTTTCAGTTAGGTCTATTCTAATAAATATGAATATAAAGAGCACTAAGACGCATTTTATTACTTTATTAAAGCTATTTTGAAAATCTTTCAAACATTATTTTACCTTTGAGTAATGCACTGAAATTATTAACAAGCATTTCTAAACCATTTCTGCATGTAATTAATTTACTCAGATTCCATCTGAATAACAGATTATATTAACTCACTATATTTTCCCCTGTAAGTCTTTGGTCTCACACTATTAAAAACATAAGGGAGCCTTGATGATTTAGAAGACTGATGTTAATATTGCACAGTTTATTACGTGTAACAATTTTTCCATAGTCTTTTGAGATAGAGGTGACCTAAATTATTTCACGCATCTTCCAACTCAGTAAAGAAGCCTTGAATAGACTACATTTTTCCTCAATTTGTTTGCCATTATGACTGTGAAGTTAGGGCAAGAGAAAGGCATTGAACAACCCTTGTGTCCAACTAAATAAACAATAAGAAATAAATGGTCCTTGTCCCCTTGAATCTCCTAGTTTCAATGGAGATCAGTGAGATGTGTGCAGCAACAGACATGTTTGTTCTGAGGCACTTCTGCTGCCTCTGGCAAGACTGTGAATAGGTCTTTGCACTTCATCCATTTATACGTGACCATGTGTATGTGTTTATTCATGTATATATTTGTGATATAAATATTTGTTCTTGAAAAATGACCACAGCTTTCTGGAGAGTAAGATCAGACTTTATTCACCTGAGCAGGCACTCTGCAAGCAACTTTGATCCCTGAAAAGTTCAATGTGTCTCAGGAAAGCCCCCCTCCCTTCACCAAAACAATTATTTCTCACAGGCAGCATTTGTCCCTGAAGCATCATAGAGATCCCTCTAATGACATATAATAATTTGCAGCAAATGAATGAGAAGAAAAAACCCAATTGATCATGGGGTCCTCAGTAGGGCAGACCATACCGGAGGAAGAAAGGGCTTTCTCTTTATTTTTTTGTTTCCCTTTTTAACTGTCACTCTTTGGGGGGGGAAAAAACCAAACAAACAAACAAAAAAAAAAAACAACAAAACAAAAACCCAAAAAACAACCAAACAAAAACACACACACACACACACAAAAAAAAACCCCTAACCTGCTCTATTCCTGAAATTCAATCCAACTCATCTATGTATCTTCCACCTGCAGCAGGAGTTTGAGACTCTGTACCTGCTGAATAAGGAATTCCTTCTAGATATTTGTTTTCATTCATGTTGTGTGGTCTTCTCAGATTGAATGATTTTCAGATGAACCATAACCAAAAATGAAAATATCTTTCAAGAGGATATTTTATCCTCTATTTCCTAAAATATCTCTTACCCTGTTTGCAATTCTTGTATTTATTTACAAAATCCTTTTCAGTAAGCGACAGAATGGACTATGAAAACACACATACAAATACAGATACAGATAGATACAGATACAGATACAGATAAAGATACAGATAGAGATAGAGATAGAGATAGAGATACAGATACAGATACAGATACAGATGATACAGATACAAAGTGGTTCAATGTTATGAAATCTTAAAAGCCACAGAAAAATGCAGATTGGAAAGATATGCTGAGAACGGAGCAGGACAAAGGCATTACGTGGAATTCCGGGTAATAAAATGGAGAGACTCTTCAATGCATCTCCAATTTTGGACTGCATACAGTCACAGAGGGTAAAATCCTGGCCTCATCTCAGCCAGCGGCATGACTCCCATTAACGTCAATGGGGTCATGATTTCATCTGCAATGCACGAAAGAGCCTGCCAGCTCTTCTGGGCTCCTGGGGAGAAGAGAGGGGCTGCACCACAATATACCTACTGCCTCTAAGTGACGCTAAGCTCTGACATACAAGATCAGTCTAACCTTTGAAACTTTTCTCAGGACACTGCATTTGGGTTTCACTCACGTGGAAATCTCTGCTGTTATACAGAGTTTCCAAAGCCTGTATGTGTCGCCGGCTAACCACAGAAGAAGTGGCTTCCAGCACTCCCTGTGACATTTAGGAAGAGAGTCAGGCCAGCTCTGCATGGTTTTCAAAATCCCAGTCTTCACATAAAAGTTGTTTTTGGGGAAGGAGAGGAACACTTGAGTGCCGCGAGCACAACCAGTTTCTCAAGAAGTTGTTCTGCTCCCTGCACTCGGCCAAGACAGAAAACTCTTAAATTACTATCTCCACCACAGGCACACAAAAACTTCACTGGTTCAGAGAAAATAGCAAACCATGCCTGTGTTTCACAGCTTAAGCCAAATTTTTTCTCCTGTCTCTAAATAGAACACAATTTTACTTCATGGCCCCTTTTTTACACTTCTGTGTTTTCCCCCTGGAACTTACACTTCTCTGCTCCCACATAAGGCCAAGTGTGCTTTAGAACTCATGGTTTCTCTTGAGTGCTGACAAAATTCATCCTATCTCATCTTCATCTCTAGGATGGTAAAATTTGGTTCAGGGACCAGAGGCTCTTCCTGAGATTGTAAAGGACCAGTAATGTTCAGGCTGGTCTCAGGGAAAAGAGACTTTCTGGACCTAGGGACAAAACCTAGGGATGAGATCTTGCCCTGGGCAGCCCTGGGTTCCACAGTGATGCTTGCAGCATGTGGGGCAGTAAGGATGCTGACCTGGGCCCAGTGAAAACACACATAGAAGAGGCTTAGGGCTGTATTCCACTGAGTAACACAGGGATGAAGAGTTTGGTGGCATTGTGCCCAGCTGAGACTTTGATTGAATCACAGTGGTTAATCCCCTTTCCTTGGAAGGATATAATCCAACATGTGATCACATGCTCAGCTCCAGCAAAGCCAGCCACTGTAGTGCCTTTCAGCTGACATTGAATGTTTCCTACTCACCAGCTTCTGCAACATCCTTGTAACTTTCTGTTTGCAAGCAGGCACCCACTTATTAACTGAACATTTGGAATATGCTATAGCTCAAGGAGGAGATTTACTATTTTGTTTCAATCTAGAGTCCAAGTCTAGCTATGATTTGCTTCACTTTTTTCACCTAGAAACGCAGAAGTAGCCCAAGAAATGCCTTAGGACTCCTTTACACAATGAAAATGGCATGGATGCTTTGAGAAAAAAATGATTGAGTATATTTCTTTAAAAACAAAGATAGAACACACCAAGATCCTTGCTTCAGTTAAAAGATGAACAGGTGTGCTCATGAGTTAGTTGCTATAAACTAAAAACCTCTGTCTAGGTTTAATATTTGTGACCTTTCAAACTCAGCTGATTAGCATAGCCCACTTGGCCCATAACTGACTTAGAAGCCTTTCAAGGAAAGGATCAAGGTACAAATGCACAATATCATATGGCGTGATGAAGGATTTACCACTATTCTCAGTGTGCCTTTCTCAAATGCAAGCCTCCTTGTTTAAAATATATGGAGGCTTACTGGCTGAATTATAAGAACAGGTACTGGTTTGAGTTACCATGCATTTGGCAAGAGTACAATTCTATTCATTTCCATAAAATAAATCTGGTTGGAGAAATGTACTGATATGAAGTGATGTATATATTGCTTTAAAAACTGTAGATGCTAAGAACACTTTCACACATGTATGTTGTTAGATACCTGCCCTGAGAAGATGGAAATTAATAAGATCATTTGTACGTGACTGAGCTAAATTATCTATAGCTGGAATAGTTATGTTCAGAATTATTATATGTATAAATTCAGTGCATTAACATGAGGAGAAAACACATCTTACGGTTCAACCAGATCTGGTCTGTAAATCAGATTGGAGCTTTGTTCCCTGTCCTGTAACAAAATCACTGTGTTACCATGAACTGCAACTTATGAATCTCTTCCAGATAGATTCAAATGGCTTCAGTTCCATTATTGTCTGTTTCTGTCATGTTTATAATTTCTTATTGATATTTGGAATAAGCATACGGATATTAATCAGCACCATAGGCGAGTCTATTAAAAATTCTGTCTTTTATATAACTCTGTTGAACATACCTGAAGATTCCTATGTTCCTGAATAAAACAAGGACCTGTTCCTTATAAAGCAGAGGAATCCACTAAAATGGTAAATTGCTTAATTTGTAACCCAGATTAATTCTGAGAAGTCCTATGAAACAAAAGAAATCTTTAAAACACAAGTTTTAAAATCATGGTGCAGGTGCAAGAACTGACAAAATGTGGAACATTTTCTGTGGTCTACAAAGAGTTGACCTAAAACCTGATCCAAATCTTTCATTTTGGTTAACACGGGTTCACAGCAGTGGTCTTTCTTGCCATTGAATTTCACAAAAAGCAGAAGATACAAAAACACAAAACACACAACCTCTTTCATAACATTACTTTATGGAGGCAATACTACACAACCATGATCATGAAGGAAAGTGATGAAGGACTTTTACCTTGATTAAGAACAACATGACAGCAGAGCTGCAGACTACTAGTAGAGACTGCCCAGAGTTCACCAGCTAAGACGTAATATAGTCTAAATGAAAAATCCAATTCTAACTTTATTACTTTAATGACTATGCTTTTATTTAAAACTACGTCAAGTCTAGAATATGAGCTCTCGACAAAATGTCTATATGTTTTACTGAACATTATTTTCGGAGTGTTATTCACATTAAATTACTTCAAATTTTCCCATTTTTATATGTGTCACTTGCACACAACTTCTGTGAATCAATTATCTGCTTGGTAGTTGTTTTATAAATGTCTTATCTTTCCACTTCAGCCTGATTTGTAAATACTGGGGTGACTGATGCCCATTCAAAACGTGTACCATATATAATATATCATGTGTTTTTGTTTCACATTTTTTATCAGCAACGCTTTTCATAACAAAAGGGCTGTGGATAAGCTGAAACAGAATAATATTAAAATTTGCATTAATCAGTAATGACTGTTTTCAAAATAGTCAAATGTTCTACTGCATATGGTTGTTACGAACTGAAACTGATGTAGGAGGATGATTAAAATCAGCATATTCAAACATAATTTTGGCTTTCATTTGTTAATTTCCAAAATTGAATACAGTCTTTGTGAAAGATGCCAGTCTTTTAATTGCTTTCAATGACAACTCTTTCTTAACAAGGAACTGAGCTGAGACCACCAGCTCATTTCAAACACTAAACCACAAAGAAATGACCCCATATTTCACTCAAAGTCCTATACATTTCTAATATTTTTTTAGAAAGAGTAACCCTAAAGCTATTGAAATTAGTCAGAATGAACACAACATCAGAGCTCAATTCACACACTAAATGTTTGTGGTAGGAAAATTTGGGAAAAAAAATGGAAAGCAGATAAGCTTTCCTGGTTGGTGCAGTGAAGCAGTACTTTAAGAACTGCTTTCTTTAAATTTTTCTTTAGCTGCATATTTCTGAGATAAATATTTAGTAAAGCAAAATATCTTTTGCAAAATCTGGAAGCTTATTGTTGAATTCAGCTATGAATTTTGGTCTTGCTCTTGACAGAGGCAGAATTTATGCTCTTTCCTGCAAGACAGGAATTTTACTGCCTTGAACTGTCAAACTTTTTTCCCAGAATAATAGATAAATTCCTCATTAACACTTTGAAAACACACCTTTGATTATCAGGCAGAGTAATCTCACCAAACAATAACACTTTGCTACTAGAGGGATATAAACAATTGCAGACCAAGTCCAGCAAATGTGTATTTTACATGTACAGTTAAAATATATGCTATACAAGCATGTACTCCCAAGTAAATCTTTCATTTTTCTCAAATAAGTTATTTATCTGAGCCTCTATGTTTTTTTAAACTAGGCATGTTATCTCTTTACAGTGGAATAATACATTTGGTGGGCCTGATCAAAACTGGAACATTAAAGTCTAAAACTTAAATTAGGCAAGAAAGTGGTGCCTTGGCCCATGCGGGTAATCCACAGCCCCCTCTTCCCCACCTAGGTCTGCAGAGGTATGAGAAGCTCCCGCCAGAGCTGCACCTCAGTAAAGCTCAGCAGAGTCTGGACCCAAGTGCCCCATGTGGCTTGGGACTCAAAAGCAAAGGTGCTTCACGTCAAAGCTTGACTTAGAGGAAAATGGTCCTTCTCTATTGAGTGTGCTTATCAACATTAGGAGATCATGCTTAAGCTCTCCCTGACAAGCACTGATGCAGTCCTTAAAAATGAGTGGCAAACTTCTACAGCTGAGATGTACAATGTCATGACCCAAAAGGTCTGCTATTCCAATTTTACTATACTTTCATGGAAAGTATTTAACCTAAAGGTCTGATGTCCTAGACAAGTGCCCTGACCACTGCAGTATCATCTTAAAGCTGGTAGTAACATCAAGTCTCCCCTCTTTATTTAGTGAAAACTCCATCTCCAAACAGATGAGTCAACTGGAACAACTGCCACAGGGACTTTTTGGAGTCCCTACCACTGAAGGTTTTCAAGATGCAGCTGGACAGGGTGCTGTATAATCTTATCTAGGCTTCCTTTCCCACAAAAGGTGGGACCAAACAATCTTTTGAGATCCCTTCCAAGCTGAGCTGTTCTGTGATTCTATGAACTGTCTCATTTCCACTAGGTGCCTGACTCAGGATTACAATCATTACCTCAGTGCACCAAAGAGTACGCAGCTATTAATTAGTTTAAGCATTTTGCTGCCTGTAATGAAACTCATTGTTAGGGCATATCCAGGGGGTGTAATGCAGTTCTGTCTGAGCTGCAGTCCAACTTCCAAGAAGATTCTTAGTCTTCAGTTTGTCACTGCTGGTGAGGGACAACCTGCTGTGTTCACGTACAGAGAAAAGTAATCATAAGACATGCACTTCATTTTTAATAACCTAAGCCTCATATCATTACCTGCCATTCTTTTGACACATTTTTTGCTGTCACCATGTCCTCGGCCCCCCATTTGCAGGGCCTTCTTTCTGCTTCAACGTTCAGGTTCCTATATCTAGCTGTGTTCAAATGTATTGTTCAAATTAGGCCATGTGAGCCAGACAAATCTGTGGAAAAACCTACACCTACAGCCTATAGCCAAACACAATGTTTCATCAGAAATTACATCACATGTTTTTAAAAGACCAGAGGGATTTGCAGGGGAAGGGAGGGGAGTTGTGGGCAGGATCGGGGGGAATTGCTGCTGTTGACTGTTATTTGTTCTCTTACCGTCTTTCAGCTTTTACTGGAAGGATCCTAGCCCAGCTTATGCAGCAAGACAAGCACGGTAACTAGTCTATAGCTGCACAGAAGATAGCAGGTACTTTTTTGGCATGTTGGCACAAAAGCCTTAGCTTTGACTATACAAGTAAGGCCATCTTAAAGACAAGCATTTTGGTTGATCATTTAGCTAAGCTGAGGCCTGTCTTTCATAAGACTTTTTCATCTGCTCAAAAGATCAGTTAGGTTACAAATGAAGAAGTGTTTATAACTCAAATGCCCAAGGCTGGACCTGATTTAAATGAACTTTGAACTGAAATGAAAACCATTCAGAGTTCTGATTTCAGCTGACAAAATTGGGCTTTGACTTTTAATTTCCATCTTAGATACTGAGGTGCAAATATGGATTCAGGGTGACTCTTATGACTGACCTTAAATAGCCGTCTAGAAAGCCAGCTCCCCAGAAAGTCCCAGCATACTAAGAAGGAAGGAATTGCTCAAGACTTTCAGCATAAAACCTTGGAAACCTTAGCCAAGCACAAATTCATTCCATGTCCTGAACTCCTGGAATCTAAGAGCAGACAAAAATGAGCATAACATTTCTGAGGTGAGCCCGCTGTTAAACACTTCCCAGACTTTTCTCTACTGGAAAACTTCTGCAGTAAGCAGAAGCAAACGGAGAAAAGCAAATGCAATTTGAGCATCCAAGTCCTTTAGGCATCTTTGGATATCCTAACTGTGATGAAAACAATTTTCACAACAAATAGGTTCTAGAACATAAATACAATGTATGTTTGCATGTGCAAAATGTAATGAAGTGGACGAATGCTAATTGCATTATTTCCCTTTTCCTGATTAGATTTTATTCTGGTTAAAGGAAACATAGATTAGGTGTGCTATGATACATAGCCTTCAACTAAATAAAACACACTGAAGTAAAATATAATAGGGGGTTTTGCCTGAGTGTGATGGGTTTTTAAATAAAAGGGTTAACAAACAGATCATTATATTATATCAAGAGATAATTTTAGGAAAAGAAACACCAAGCGGCATTCAATAGAGATGCAAGTGTCAATTTCCAAAACCAGGATCTCTGAAGAAAATTTTGAAGAGACTCCTCCAGTGCAGGCAGTGCCTAAAGAACTTTAACCTTTTGTATATGACCATAGTAATTATCTTCTGTATCATCAGGTTATGTAAAATGACTTGCAATATCCAGGAATGGTAAGGCAGATCTTTCGATCTTCCTTCTCTCTGTTTTGTTTGACTATCCATAAAACGTGAATATTTTGAACTTTAAGGGAGTAAGTGAAACCAGACGATTATTTATTAACAACATCCAGCTGGGGAGCACTTTGATGGCAGAAAGTAAACCTTTTTCAATATACACATGGCCAGATTCTTTTCACATTAATTGAGATTGACTGCTCTTCTTTAAGGCTCCCCTACAGCACGGCAGTAAAACACATTTTTCATTTAACAGCTCTACATGCCAACATGTCTCTAAGCACACTTCAGCAAATTCACAACACACTGGGCAGTTCTCATCTAAGTCACGCAAGTCCAACTCAACCCTAAAATGACAACCTTTTGTTGTTGGGGCACATGAAGAGTGAAGCTGGAGCAGGAATCCATTCCTGCACTAGTCTGTATCACTGAGGACACCCAGAAACCCCAAAAGCTGTCCACTGCTGGGTTTTGTGAGGTGTCACGCAACTGTCATCCTCCCAAGGACTGCAGGCAGGTTGGACACATACTTGCAACTTGTGATAAGGCCATAGCCTCCATATTCCACTGATAAACACACTGTGGGAAGTTACTGAATTGTGAAAGATGATAAAATATGTGCAAACAGATCCTAGTTTTTACATCAGGATGAATTCTACCATCAGGTTGCTGACAGTGGCTTAGTTTCTGCCCAGAATGAGAACTGGTTCATCTTCAATGTGAAGGAAGATAGATTTAATTGTTTTTTCATTGGAGTCTATTGCTATGTTGGCACTAGTGAATCAAATGTTCCTTGGACCTTTCTCTGGCATCAGGCCAAGCAGCACAGGAGAGCCCCCATCCATACTAATAAACCCTCCTACCACAGAAGCAGAGCTAGTTTCAGTAAACAGAAATCCTCCCCGGCACTGTGTAACTTGCTAGTATAAATGTAGTTTATGGGAGACGGATTGAATCTTTTCACTGAACGTGCATTATAAGAAACCTTACTAACACCCTAGATGTCAATCAGCACAGAAGTTAGCCAAAGAGAGCTTATTCAGTTTCAGCTATGAACATATTTGCCTTTCTATGAGGTGGTTGAAAGACTTGATTGCAACTGCTTTGCAGACCTGCACACTGGTAATTGAATACTTAGGGCACTTGCAAACAAGAAAGAAACCTTTTCTTCAGCTTGCACAGAGCTACTAAGTTCAGCTAGAGAGAGAAATATCCCTTTGGATTCAGTAACTCCTCACTGACTTCATTATTGTCCACTTCTTTGCACACGGACCTCAAAGACTTATTTGCCTGGTGCTGGGCTTACAGTAACGTCTTTGCTTCATCTGTACAACATGACAGGCATCCCATTGCATAGATGGTTTCCAGTCACTGCATTTTTCAACATAGATGGTTTCCAGTCACTGCTTTTTTCAACATACATGTGCATACACCAAACGCCACTCAGTTCATCAGCCTTCCTGCCCCACAGACCTTTGTGCCCTTGCCAAGACATTGGACATCCCTAGGAGAACACAGATCCTATCCAACTAAATAAAAAACAACTTCAACACATAGAAATCAACTACAAATGTCCAGGATAGCAAAACAAGCCAAAATGTGCTTTTCTAATTTATTTTCTATATTTAAAAAATGCACTGAACATTTGCAGTCAATTTGTAATATTATGATTCCCTTTACTGTATAGTTTCAATTTGTTTGTCTTATAGTTAACCATTGTTGCCCATTGTTGTCTCCTGCTGCTTATTCTTTTATCCAGATTCAGAGCAGACCTTGAAGACTGCCTCACTGTTTTAAGATCAAGTTTATTATGATAGCTGCCATGGATATGCTCTGCTAGATGTTGATCTGTTTTAAGGAGAGATCAAGATTTGGCAAAATAAATGAGATAATTGCTGTCTTTGTTTAAAGAGATATAACCCTCAAAGCACATTCCTATTACAAGTACACACATTTACACATTTTTATGCTAGACCTCAGTGTAATTCTGTGGAGGAGTGGAGCCTTTCAGTCAGATAATGAATGTAACACATGATAGAGCACTGTAGTACAATGTTTTTTCTGGCATGAGTTTAGGATGACTGCACTCATTAAGAGTGAAACCATATTATTAAAGGACACACTCCCAGATTAAGTAGAGGAAACCAAATTAAGCAATCTAATTCATAACTATAGAGATACTGATGTTAATTTAAAACTTAGTAGTTATCATAGAATCATACAATGATTTGGATTAGAAGGGACCTTAAAAATCATCCAGTTTCAAACCCCCTGCCATGGGCAGGGACAACTTCCACTAGACCAGGCTGCTCAAAGTCCCATCCAGCCTGGCCTTGAACACTTCCAGGGAGGGGGCAGCCACAGCTTCTCTGGGCACCCTGTTTTGGTGCCTCACCACCCTCAGAGTAAAAAACTTCTTCCTTGCAATTAATCTAAATCTACCCTTTTTCAGTTTATAGCCATTACCCCTTGTCCTATCACTACATGCCCTTGTAAAAAGTCCCTCTCCAGCTTTCTTGCAGGCCCCCTTTAGGTACTGGAAGGTTAACAGAAGGTCTTCCCAGACCCTTCTCTTCTCCAGGCTGAACAATGACAGCACTCTCAGCCCGTCCTCAAAAGGAAGATTCTCCAGCCCCCTGAACATCATGGTCTTCCTCTGGACCTGCTCAAGCAGGTCCATGTCCTTCTTATGTTGGGGGCCTCAGAGCTGAACACAGGACTCCAGGTCGGGGTCTCACGAGAGCAGAACAGAGCAGGACAATCACCTCCCTCGACCTCCTGGTCGCACTTTTCTTGATGCATCCCAGGATACTGTTGTCTTTCGGTGACCATCCAGCCAATTCCTTATCCACCAAGTGGTCCTTTCATCAAATCCATGACTCTCCAATTTAGAGACAAGGATGTCATGCAGGACAATGTCAAAAGCTTTACACAAGTCTGGGTGGATGACATCAGTTGCTCTTCCCTTATCCATCAAGTCTGCAACCCCGTTGTAGAAGGCCACCAAATTTGTCAGGCGTGGTTTGCCCTTAGTGAAGCCATGTTGGCTGTCACCAATCACCTCCTTATTTTCCATGTGCTTTAGCATAGTTTCCAGGTGTATCCGCTCCACCATCTTTCCAGGCACAGAGGTGAGACTGACTGGCCTGTAGTTTCTCAAGTTTCCCTTTTTTCTCTTTTTAAAAATGGGGGTTACGTTTCCCCTTTTCCAGTCAGGGGGAACTTCACCAGACTGCCATGGCTTCTCAGATATGATAGATAGTGGCTGAGCCACTTCATCCACCAGTTTCCTCAGGGCCTGCAAATGCACCTCATCAGGTCCCATGGACTTGTGCACCTTCAGATTCCTTAGGTGGTTTCAAACCCTATCTTCTCCTACAGTGGGCAGTTCATCATTCTCCCAGTTCCTGCCTCTGTCTTTTGCATCTTGGCTGGTGTGGCTGGAGCACTTGCGTGTGAAGGCTAAGGCAAAAAAGTCATTGAGTACCTCAGCCTTCTCCATATCTTGGGTGACCAAGTCTCCCGTTTGCTTTTGGGGAGGGCCCACATTTTCCCTAGTCTTTATTTTATCCCCAAAGTACCCATAGAACCTTTTCTTGTTGCCCTTGATATCCCTGGCCAGATTTAATTCTATCAGGGCTTTGGCTTTCCTAATCTGATCCCTGGCTGCTCAGACAATTTCTCTGTATTCCTCCCAGGCTACTTGTCCTTGTTTCCACCCTCTGCAGTCTTCCTTTTTGTGTTTGAGTTTGTCCAGAAGTTCCTTGTTCATCCACGCAGGCCTCTTGGCGTTTTCACCCGACTTCCTCTTTGTCGGGATGCATTGTTTCTGATCTTGGAGGAGGTGATCCTTGAATATTAACCAGCTTTCTTGGGTCCCTCTTCCATCCAGGGTTTTATCCCATGCTACTTTGCCAAGCAGATCCCTGAAGAGGCCAAAGTCAGCTCTCCTGAAGTCCAGAGTAGAAAGCTTGCTGCATGCCCTCCTCACTGCCCTAAGGATCTTGAACTCCACCATTTCATGGTCACTGCAGACAAGGCTGCCCTTGAGCTTCACACTCCCTAGAAGCCCCTCCTTGTTGGTGAGAACAGGGTCTAGCATAGCACCTGTCCTTGTTGGATCCTCTATTACTTCAAGAGGGAAGTTATCATCAATGCATTCCAGGAACCAGGAATTCCAGGATTGCTTGTGCCCTCCTGTGTTGTCCCTCCAACAGATATCAGAGTGATTGAAGTCCCCCATGAGGACCAGGGCTTGTGAACGTGAGGCTGCTCCTATCTGTCTATAGAGGGTCTCATCTGCTCGGTCTTCCTGGTTGGGTGGCCTGTAACAGACCACCCACTATAACGTCTCCTGTCCCTGCCTTCCCTTCAGTCCTGACCCATAAACTCTTGGTTGACTCCTCATCCATCCCCGAGTAGAGCTCCATGCACTCCAGCTGGTCATTGACATAGAGGGAGACACACCCTCCTCATCTCCCCTGCCTGTCCTTCCTAAAGAGCCTGTATCCTTCCATTCCAACACTCCAATCACAGGAGCCATCCCACCATGTCTCTGTGATGCCAATAAGATCATAGCCCTGCAGGCATGTGCACATCTCTAGCTCCTCTTGTCTGTTCCCCATGTTACCTGCGTTTGCCTAGAGGCATTTAAGTTTGGCCCTACGATCTCTCTCCAGGCTCTGGGCATCTATTGGTGGCACTGGCATCAATCCAGTAGGAGTGGGATTGATTGAGGTTCCCTTCCTCCAGCAACTTCAGTTTAAAGCCCTCTTCACCTGCCTGGCAAGCCTATGACTGAAGATGCTTTTTCCCTTCTCTAGAAGCTGGACCCCATCAGCCTGCAGTAAACCAGGTTTCTCAAAGACAGTCCCATGGTCTAAGTGCCCGAACCCCTGGCTGTGACACAAGCCCTGTAACCATTTGGTGATTTGCCAGTTTCAACTGGCCACTTCAAACCCCTTCCATTGGACTGGAGGATTGATGATAAAGTACCTGTGCTCCAGAGTCCCTTACCACCACTCCCAGGGCTCTGTAATCCCTCTTGATACTCCTCAGACTGCTCTTGGCTGTACCATTGGTGCCCACATGAAACAACAGCAGTGGATAATAGTCAGTGGACTGTATGAGGCTTGACAGTCTCTCGGTGACATCTCTGATAAGCCCCTGGTAAACAGCACACCTCTCCAGAGAGTGCATCAGGTTGACATATGGGTGCCTTCGTACCTCTCAGAAGAGAGTCACCTACTGCTATCACCATATATATATTTATAATGCATATTCTTTGTATATAAAAAGAATATGTAGGATATACATAGGATATTTATGTGTATATAGGATAGGATATATTTATGTATAATATAAAGGCTATAAAGAAGCTCCATGCATCTGATTCTGTTCTATGACTAGTTGCCACAACATGTTAAATTTCACCTGTATGTTGTCATTTTGACCTTGACCCCTGCATTCCATTGCATCTTGCAAGTGACAAGCTCTGTCCCACCACAAATGGAAGGTTTGAAATGTCTGGACTCATATTTGCTTTCTAAGGCTATAATACTTTCAGCACCACTGATTATAACCCAATGCAATTGTGACTGAAGAACTTTACCCTAGTGATGCATGATGAAAACTGTAACCTTCATTCATAAAAGTAACAACCTGATGGGTCAGGAATGAGAACAGCAGACAGAAATGTGTGTGAGAATTAACAGTGAGGCAGCAAATGTATGAAGAGAAGCCAGAAAATACTCAAAGGCTATGTTGACACTGTCTTAAAGAGCAGAGTTCCAAAAATAAGCATCTTTCTGCATCCAGTTTGCCATCAAGAGAGCATCTGTCTTCCATCTGCCCACCCTTCACAGCATTTCAGACCCTTCTAGGAAGGAGCCTGGCCAAGCTAACTGCCAGATGTTGACTAACAGCATCATGGGATGCTTGACAGAAGACTTGGGGAGCCAAGCATGGCCACCTGCAGATTTGGGTGTGCAGCATCCTCTATTAAGAGTCAGTTCTAGTGCACAGGGTTTGTCCAATATCAGTGCCTCAAAGCAATGGGGCCCAATCACAGACCTGGGCTCACACTTTAAGACAACATAGATAGATTTTTAGGGAGCAGTTGATGTAGAGTCATAAACATCATTCTTAAGAATTGATCCTCAGGCCAGTAAAGTCAATAGGGGGTTTTCCCATAGCAAGCTGCATCCCACATAGCTTATCCCATGTAGGATCTTCTAATAACCTGAAAAGCAAGCCTCTGTCAACTACATCCAGTCATAAAAGAGTCATTGAGGTAAATTATACTGATAATTTAGTAATCGATTGCAAATATCGATGTTTGTATTATTCTTGCATAAGGAGTATTTTCATTTTTAACTTTTCTGTCCTGATCTCAATGGCCATTAGTTTCCATGAAGAGGACACTGTTTTCCAGTACTACATTATATACATAAACTTCCTATTCGTGTTTGTATGAAGGTTTGCAAAGCTGTAGATACCGTTATGGTACATACTCCCTACCCAGTAGTTGATACCGAGACTCACAAACTACTGAAGTGCAGAAATATGTAGAAATGCCTACTGATTTCATGAATGCTCCTCAGGAGGTACAATAGCTACTCTGGTTAGTAGGTCTGCCCTTCATCCTGCAGAGATCTTTAGTACCTTTGCAAATGAAAAATATGTGCTGTAAACCATCATCAGTTATGTTCCTGGGGAAAAAAAAAATGCTCAGCCATTCCTCACAGCTAGGAGGAAACAAAAACAAAAATTTAAAGCTGAACAAACAATCCTTTCTCAAGGATACCTTTCTTCTGCACTTATTTCTACTGGGAAATGATTTCTGGCTCTCTCCTAGGATCAGAGAAGGTCTAAACAGAAATTTTAAAGCAATTTCTTTCTTGAAAAGACTACCAACAAGGAGTACACCTTCAAGTTATCTCCCTCTGATGATAGTAGAGATGCTTTTCTTCTGTCTTTCCAAGATGTTCAATGACTGGCTGAGAGATGGCAATCTTACCTCAAATTCGAGTGCTGGGCACTAAACAAATATTGGTCCACTATCATAAAACAGCTCTTAAGCAAGTTAATGTTCTGAAACTTGTTTTCTAGCACCCAGGATCCTGAATACCCTTATGGCAGCCTGAAAAGAAACATAGAGTCCACCATCTGACAGTTCTATTGGTATAGTTTATTCTCTTCCATACATTTCACTATATACATTGACTCTTCTCTAGAAGAAACAGTCAGGTTTTTATATCAGTTATTGGCTAATGAATATTTCACTTGCTTTAGCATGAGGCTTCATGGTAATAGATGGAGACCACCAGAACAGGTGAACAGGCCCAGTGAAGCACTGGGAATCTCCAAAGAGAAAAAAGACAAGAAAGGTTTTTGCAATATTGCAAAATGTAAATGTAAAGTGTAGAAAACTCAGAACTGGGGGTGTTGGGGGTATGGAAACACACCATGGTGATTTTATTTGCTTAATAGTCACTTTTCAAAGTTCGCTACTGCCTAACTGGGTATTTTGGGGGGTCGTCCTGAGCTCCCTTTTCTCCTGGTGCTATGTGAACATGGCTGAAGCACACTTCTTGAGCACTCTGCATTGGTTCTGAGTGTCTCAGACCTACCCATGGAAATAGCTGACCCATAAAACCTCCCCATTCATTTAATGAACCACAGCTCTGCTCTATTTTACTTCTAAATTTGGGAAATTTAATCTAAATCTCTTTTATGTCACCACAAAATTCTGATTTCTTTGTACTTTCTCATCATTGGAGATCAGGAAAGTATTTCTGCTTTTAAAATGTCAGTGAGGCCTCTCAATATTTTTGACATCCCACAGACATTCACAAGACTCTCTCCTTTCAATCTGGAAATATCATAAAGTAGCAAATGATAGCCTTACCCTCATTCCTGAATTCAAGTCTTCCTACTACCATATGCCAATAACAAACCCAAATGTTGGGCTTACTGGAGTTTTTACCCAGAAGTAACAGCTTCCAGGACAACATTGTGCTAAATCACCCAGATCTGACACATGAGACACTGTAAGCCCTTCATATGCCGCAGTTCTTCTCCAGGTTTTCAGTGCTGTGAGACTGAAGTATCTAAAGACAATGAAAGCAGAAACTTAGCAGATCTCGTTCTATAAATCACTGATGAAAATGGAAAAGCAGAACTGCTGAATCATAGGATATCTGAAGTGAGGTCTGTAGGTCATCTGGTCCAACCTCCTGCTCAGAGTAGGGCCAGCTTCAAAGTTACAGAAGGCTGCTCAGTGCCATCTCTGGTCAAGTTTTGAATACCTACAAAGATGGAGGAGAATCCACAGTTTCTGTTGCAACCCGTCCCCATGTTCCAGCAAGCTCTTCACAGCCACCCAGAAATTCAGTTTTAATTTCAGTGCAGACTTCTCAGATTTTTGTTAATATGAAGAACTAATGGAAGAACATATGAAAAACTCTTGCTCAGAAAGATCCTGGGAATTAAGTCAATGGTAAAGCTTTGTCTAATTGCAACTGGACAGGGATTTCATTCCTGAATTCCACTTGCCAGTGATCTACACCATGAGCCTAAACACACAACTTATTTTCCTCCATACCAAGAGATATGATATAAAAGACTAAAAAGAGTTTAAAAAATGGATTAATACTAGACATCCAAAAACTTCATGGAACAGGAAGTAATAATCATGTCTCTGAACAGCTAGCATTCACCACACACAGAGAGAGAAACCAGGTGAACCTGGAACCTGGTTCAATGACAGTCTGCTCTGATATGGCAACTCCATGAGTTTAAGTTTCATCAAAGATCTGCATCTCCCTGGCACCATTACAGCTCAGACGAGTTAGTCCAGTAATAGGAGTAGAAAGGCAGAAATAACCTACTTTTAAAAATTCAAAAGAGCGAGCAGTGTGGGTATAGGTTGTAAAGATTTACACATCCAAAATCTGTAATTCAAACATGGTAAGTGTAGTGGCTAATTTTTTTTGCATAAGGAAACAAAGAATTTGGAAGAAAAGAGAAAAAAATATACACATCTGCTACTAGTGGTATAATGTAGCTAGAAAGCAAAGCCAAACATACATGTTCAAGAATAATAATAAATTGTAACACCTTACCAAAGGTAGCAGTTGGGTCTCTGTCACTTGCAAACAGTCTGGCTAAAGCAGAAACTAATTCAGAAAGTCCTATGGCCTGTATTATGGCAAAAATCCTATTAGAAGATCGCAATGTTCATTTCTGTCCATTTCCAGTCTATAACTCTATGTTACCAAACATGATCACACTGTCAAGTAAGGTCACTAGAAATATCGTGAAACTAATAAACAGAATAAGACAATAGTAACTATAACGCTTAACTCCCAGTGAAGACAGTATGTTCCTAGAAGAGAGAAACCTTCAGCATGACAGAGCCACATGTGTCCAGGAGCTATGTGAAAAATGACTGTCCTGCTGTGGTGGGACTCTCCTCTCTCAGGTCTCTACACATCTGGCATCCAGTGCAGTCCACTCCCTTGAGCTTCACCATAATCAGGGCAGATCAAAAAGCATTTGTAGAGGCAATTAATCTCATCTGTCTTTGATACCTGTTTCAGGATGGTAATTCACCAGCTATAGAAAGAGCCTAGATGTTTGGCTTGGATCAAACATACAAGTTTTAAGTGGCTTAAATCTGTTGACCGGTTGGAAAACACAGATCTAAAATCAGAGGAAAACATTCTTGCTAAACTGGGGAATAGTCTCCCAAGACATGTACAAGGAGCCTTTTCATCTGCCACTTAAAACAGAATTGAATTATAACACTAGATGTACTAAAGACATATCCTGTCATTGGCAGGCTTTGGTGGGTAGAATAAGTCCTTTCCAGGTACAAAGTTATTAGGACTATCTTCCAGTGGTTAGTTGTTAACCAACTTTTGCTACAGGGAGGGGGGACAGGGAGGGAGGAGGAAGGCTGGACATTTCTTATCTGTAAAAGCCGTGTCCTGGTTGAAGCTTGAACATAATATGATGCTTCTGAGCTTCACAGGCAAAATATCTACATTGCTTTCACAGTGTTGTCAAGAAACGGCACTGATGGAATAAAGCAACTGGAGACAGGCAGAAAACAAAATGGAAATTTTGTTTTCATTCCAGAATTTTTGATGTTGCAACCATGATCTATGCCTTCTAACAATCTTCTGGGCAGTAGCTATTAATGCCACATAAATTCATTTACACTCTTGGCAGATCAGCATTCCCAAAAGGCTCCTGTTCTGTGTTTCTTCTTTCCAGGACAGGACAGAGTTTTAAGAATGCTATTTCTAGGGGCATTTTAAATCACAAATATGAAAGTGAAATAAATATTTGTTTTGCAAGAAAACCTTGATCTCTGCAGAAGAGAGATGCCTTACAGCTCTAATATCAGAAACCAACCACAGGCAACTGATCCAGATCCAAGATACTGTGATGGAGTATAAGACTCTATGACCTGCATACGTTCTTCCCTTCCATTTCTTTAATCCTCAGCTTATTTAATACTCACTGCTGCTTCCAAAGGAACAGGTTCCCAGCAGAGTGGTGTGCGGCCACTTGTCCACCAAATAAGACAAGAAAATCATCACTTCATGCATTGGCTGGGGTCACACAGTGGGTGCTCGGAAGAAGCATGATGTTCAACTGACCTCCAACTTGGATGGGACATAACTATTTATTCAGATTACTTTATAAAGCGTTATTCACTGAGGAGCAATGTTTGAGCATTGGCACCTGGAGCTAAAGTCAGGCAGATATTATCTCAGTCTCCAACCCCCACACAAGCCCCTTTGTTCTGCAGGAACTCTCCTCAAGAGCAGATGGATGCTGCATAGCCATGGGGCTGCGACAACAGCTGTGCTGCAAGAACACATGCAATTACATGGGTGGGTATTAACAGGAGGCTTGAAGTGTTATTAGTCCTCAACACCTAACACCTATTCTCTTATTCTTCTACCTTGAAGATTTTACAAGAATTACATATCACGAATACCAGTATCTGCTAGGCAATGATTTAAAAACAAAACAAAACAAAACAAAACAAAACAAAACAAAACAAAACAAAACAAAACAGTAGAACAAAATAATAATCAAGTGCCTAAATAAGCACTGAAAGGAGCTATTTCCTAGAAGCATTACTTGTGTCTATTCAGTAAAAGGTTTTCACAAAGCTGAATTGTGAATGTTGTGATATACAAAATTTAGTTCTGGCTTTTCTGCCCAGACCAGTACATTTTAATGCCCACAGAAATACAGAAAAAGCCCACAGCAGTGTTCTGGTCAGTGGGCCAATGTCATGCTGAAGGGTTAGGACCCCTTCTAAGATGACCCCAAATGAATTTCCTTCTGCAGCAGACAAAGCAAGATGAAGCAGGGAGGAGATAAAATGTCCAGATATGGGCAATGTTGTTTTGTTTCCTCAGGAATTCTTATTTTGCCTTTCCCCTGAAATATAAACTTTAAAGTATTTCAAGAATTTCTTGGTTATGTTTAAATATGGCTGGATGAGCCAGATGCCTGAAGTAAAATGCTAAGTATTTAAATCTGGTTTATATCCCCTGCTTTGAGAGTCATTCTTTTGTCACGGCTCTTGCAAGGTACAGTAAAAAGGAGAAATAAATGACCATGGTCAAGTAACCCGTTCAGAAAGTTTCAAAGCCTGAACATCAGAGTCTTTGAACCATAAATGCAAGCATGTTTTTAAGCACAACCAGTTTTCTTAGCCTATAAAAAGGTATAAGCTTGTTGCATAGGAAATGAAACATAATTTACAAGCAAAAAAGGACAAATGCCATTTAATGAACACCATTGTCTTCTAACATGGGTTTATTTTTTCATTAAGGGACGAAGGAACTGGTTTTATACATAGCAATGGTCTTGTACCTGTCATTTTAAGGTGAAAAGCAATATAAAGTTTGTAGCAAAAGCAAATATAGGCAAGTTTTCAGGCATCTGAGATCTGAAGAAGGCCATGTGTGCACAAAGGTTTTTCTGTTTCTTCCAACTCCATTTCTTGGTCTAATTCAGTATATTACCACCCCTTTCAAACCTTGTGATTTTAGCATCAAATTTACTTTTAAGTGTTATAAATAAAAAAGTGCACTTTTGTCTACCCAGAAAGTTAATCTGGACTAGGGTAGAGCATGTAAAGTGGATGTAACAGCTACCACATTCAAAATTAGACACACATTTCATATAGCAGCATCTACACAGGAAGCTAATTGAAAATAATTAATCAAGAATAGTTATTTAAGAATAAATTTCCAGGTATATAAATTCTACAGAATAATCTTAAAGCTGACAGAAGTTTTCTTAGTAAATGAAATACAATAGGAAATTGATTATACATAGCACACAACTGTGATTTTAAAGCAAACAAATTTTTAAAAAACCAAAAAAAACCAAACAAACAAACAAACAAACAAAAAACCAAACAAAAAAAGAAAAAAAAAACAAAAACAAAAACAAAGATGTCCTTAATTCCAGCATCTGCTGTTTGGTGAAACTCCCTGTCTTCCTACTTGGAACACTCACAAACTGCTATTTGGCAAGTTAGTTTAATCTGTTAATATTTACATTTTCTTAGTTCAAATATTTTGACATTTCAGTGACAAAGTTGTGATATCTGTTATTTTAGAATGGAGTTATTTTTTTCTTGACACAAGTTTCCTGGTTATACTGAGTTTGATGTGATTTGTGGCAAATCTGTTTTGCTGCAAGAAGCTGGTTAGTAAGAATAGCTACTTAACTCTGATTTTGATGCCAAAGACAATTTGTTATTAGAAACCATTTTTTTGCAGTGTTGTCCCTGTTTCATGAAAAACAAAGACATTTTAAAGTAAAATGCAGTCTGCACCATTTCTGATGAAAAGATTTTCCTGAATGCTTGGTAATATGTGGGGTTTGCCTACTAATGGTTCTCTCTAGTTGGCCATTAGTAGGCAACTACCACTAGGAAGCCCTAGTAAACAAGGTGATTTACCCTTGGACTTCCTTTGCCAAGCTTTTGGACATAATTGCTTCTAGGAGGAGGACAAGGAAAGATGTGCAAATCTTCATTTATTCAATCTTTTCTAAGAACACATTCTAAACCAAAGGGGAGAAGAGACAGCTGTATGAGACAAGCAAGCAAGCCAAAGCTTGGGAAAGCTCTGCTAGCTCTGGAAAGGAGTAGGAAATTCAAATCAACAAATATTAGCATAATGACAGACAGAAACACAGCACAACTTAAAGAAAAAATCACTTTCACCCCCAACCACGAGTTAAAATGAAGATCAGTTACCATTTAACCTACATCTCCATCATAGAACCTTCTGAAATGCATTTAGTAAAATAGTGTTTGTTTACACTCTCTTTTCCACCTCTTCCCTCCTTTCTATCCATACTTACTGCATTCTCTGCTAGAGACATTGGATAATGTCTTCTGTTGTACAGCCAGGGTGGTAAGTCCAAAGCCAGGACATGTCCAGTAGAAGGAAATCAGCTTTGCTGTCTGTGAATGGAATAACTCATTTTTATTATAGTGTGAAAAATTATATTGTTAATGAAATGAGAGAGGAACCATAGCTTCTGGTTTTGTTCCTTAAATCAAAACGAACCAGATGGTAGGTAAAGCTCTTCTAAATAAATAGGAGAGTTCTCACTTTCACTCACCTTACCTGCATGCTTTTTATGGAGATGAAGGATTGTAACAGCAATAGCCAGGATGATATGTGTGATGCTTGTCTCAAGAAATATTGCTGTGCATGGTGTCATTCTGCATGGAATCTCTTGGTAAAATATGGCTTTTTACTATCAGAAGTGTTTATTGTAAAACAATAGTGGAAGTTGTTACATTGTTAACATGGAGTGTGTCAAATCTCCAGCTTGAACTTGCACATTTTTATAATAAACACTAAGGAAAAGAAATTAATTATTGTACCTCTATAAATTCCAGTCTTTCTTTATTACCGCAAGGCACCAGTGTCAACACTGGCTTTGTAGGCAGGCACACCAACCCTCCTAGCATCGCTTCCTAGCCTGGGCTCAGTCTCCATTCCTGCTGCTGATTTGGACATTGGAACCTGAACAAACTCAGTATGTAAGCCTAAAACATATCAGGAATACATGTTTTTTTAGGGAACAGCTTCACCTTCATCTGTGACCTTATCTTTTGAAGTTTTAGATATATTCCACAACTGCTGCCTTATTATTGCTAAACCCATGCATGAGCATGCATTCAATTTTTTAAGTTCTACCTGGTCCACAAATTAAATGAGAGTGGATAACAGCATTTCGTGACTCTCTCTAAATGGAAATTTCCTATGAGATAACCAATAGCATTTAAAAAATGCTTTTACTATCTGCTTATCAGTATTATGAGTTACATACCATGAATGTGAAGTGCTGAGCTGCAGATCATTAAAAGCAATGGAATTATGATTTCTAGGTCAAAAGCCCAACCTGAGGAGTTAATCGTAAAGTAAAGGAACTAGGAAGTGAATGGTACCCTTGATTAGCACAAATGCTAGTCTAAACAAATGTCCAAATTCCAACCTGATATAATTCAATTGTCCTGTCTAAATTTCTCAAGAGTTTCAGCATGGTATTATTCTGTACACTCATCCAAAACCAGGTTTAATTTTGCTGTGGTTTTAAATGAGGACCAAATTCAGTGGGACTTAACTATATCAAAAAGAGGCGCTTTCGATATCACATATTTTTGGACTACTATCTCTTTTACCTTGGTGTACCTTTTCATATCTTTTTGGGAAAAAAAAAAAAGAGCATATTCTCGGTATATGCATTATGAATGTTGACTCAGGACCCCTTGACATCAAAAGATTTTTGTTTTTGAATTGAACATGCCTTGAACCACTTACAGAAAGTGAATCTCTGATTTAAATCTAAATAAAATACTAAAATTCTTAAGCCAATATCCCCCTACATCTGTCTTTTGAGCTGTGTGCTTTTGCCCAGCTGGTTATCCTACACAAAACTCACCTAACACACAATGCCACAAAAACATGAGATAGATTAAATCTGATAGCTAATCAATAAAAGTGAGAGGAAAAGCTGAGAGATTGCATCCTGTGAAAACACAGACATTAGTAGCAGTTTAGAGTCAGATCACTTAAAGATGACAAGCAGCAAAGTTGCTGCTTTTATTCTTGAAAGGAAGGGAGAAAAGTCAAATGATAGATGGGAGCTGTACTTCTTCCCAAAGGCAAACTGATTTTTTAAAATTTTTTTTCTGAGGAATCTGTGACTTCATCATCCACAGTATTTTGAGTGACTCACATTAGATGACTAATCTTCAGTAATATCAGATATGAAAAGCTACAAAGTTTGTTTTACTTTGTTGACTTTCTGTGACAAGTTGCTAGTAGCAGGTTTCATTTTGAAAGGTTTAACAGATTGAAATTCTTAAACAAATAAAATCATTTGCTGTTAATGAGAGGGGTGACAATCACATAATAGGAGTAAATAACTCACATGCTGCCTCAGAGACTAAATACCTAAGAGTTCAACCCTTTATATTGTTTAGATATCACAAAATCCTCACAATCTTTGGCTTAAATGAACTATATTTCCATTAGCTTGTGTTCCAAATTAAGTTTAGCATAGGAAGCATGAGATCCCAGTTACAATTTTAAATGTTTCAGGAAACTTGAGAAGATAAAACTGAGACCAATGCTTAAAATTCTTCAATACCATTATTATCATTCAAGCATAAGAAGCATAAATACAACAGAATGTACTTAGTGTAGATCAAAGAGGTACCTATACAGAACACATTAGGTTCTCCACAGGATTTTGTTTGTATGTGTTTATCTTTGTGTACATGTTTATCTGCAAAGTATTTTCACATATTTAAAAATACACAGAGTTGCACACAGTTTTATTACATGGGCTGGGCTTGAGTGCTGCAGCAAGCTCAGTGTACAGCCCAGGTTCACTGCTAGTTCATTAAACTTCTTGTTTGGACCTGGAACAAATTATTTTTTACAGTTCCTACCTTTCAACAAAGATGACAGACAAAATTTGGATATTGCAAAGAGCCCCTGAGCAGCCTGGGGACAAGTGGTACAGTAAGGTCTTCCTTCCTCACTTCCAAAACCACCAGTTGGAGAGCAGGCGGGTGTCTTGCTATAAGGCTTTTCAGGAGTTTCTGGAGCACACTGCTTTGATAATAATGCCCCTCACTAGAATTTCTTAATAACTAAGGACCAGCTCAGCGTTGGTCCTTAGTTTCTGGCTCTTTACATCCTGTTTTTTGGCACCCTTGTCCTAGTGCCTGTTCCCAGAACCAAGCTCCAGCTCTGCCTTCCCCGTGTCTGCTGACGACATAGGTAATTTGCAATATCTGTATGATGAGATTTGGAGGAGCAGTCCTTCCTGGGATGAACTTTCCTCTACTCCTTAAGAAGTTTTGGTAACAGTTACCTCAAAGATCAAGAGCTATCCTTGCTGGCCTTAGTACAGACATAGCACATGTAGTTCATTTCAACAAATAGGATGTATATTTATTGTATTAAAGATGTTTTATAAAGTTTCAATTCCAGATACGAGGGTTCTTGCTGTTTTTCCACTGGCCTTTTGAAATTGCAGCTATGTTTTTGCTTTGATTCAAATATTTATGCTTTCTCAAATTCAAGACAAAATACCTTTTTTGGTCAGTGCTAGTTGTGTTTGATGGCACTGAGGGTGTCCACTGAACAAGCACATGCTGCTCTGAAAACAATTGTCTATCTTATAAACCATCTGAGTCATCAACAATATCTGCAAGCATTTCTTCACTTTAAGATATAATTTAACCAGTATCACTCCACAACTAGAAGAAACAAGAACTTTTTATCATGTAATATAAAAATAATATGAAAGCTAATCATGGAGATTACTGGCATTTTTGATTCCATGAAGGCTCAAATTTTATCAGTATAATTCTGAAAAACAGAAACCACCCGCAGTGCAGAAAACCGTGCCCTTGGGAGGGCCTTCCAGGAATGGACCGAAACTAGAAGTTGTGTGAGACCCATGTTGTGCTCATGTTAAGCTGGAGCAGAGACCCCAACCAGGCACACCTTATCGGCCCTGTTGGCTCCGGGTGATCGCTGAACAAGGCAACTGGTTGATCCACTCCTATGGAAGCCTTTCCAGATAGGAATGTAGGTTTTTACCCTTAGAAAGTCAAGTTAGCAGAGCCTGTCAAATAAACAAATCTGCCTGCAGCCTCCCGGTGCCAGCACTGCATTAAACGATAGACATAACAACATTCTTCCCCTAGACAGTGAAATTCCCGAACCCTCACCAGCACCAGGCAGAGCTGGCCTGATTCTTTGTGGCGTGGCCGCAAAGCCAGAGCTGTGAGAGATGAGGAGCCAAGGGAGGAGGCAGGTAGCCACCTAGGAGAGCAGTGGCCCCAGAAATCTCCATCCCTTCAGCTGTCCCCTGGGTCCCATCCCAGGAAAACAGACAGAGTAGAAAGACTCTTACTGATTTCAGTAGACTGCAGCGCTGCTCTGAGTTGGAGTAATTTGATACTGTAGAGTGAAGCCTGCAAACTTTTTATCTTTCCTATTGCTTTGTGTCTTGCAATGATAATGTTTTAGACTGTAAACTTCAGGATACAATCTGTATATTCCTCCCTTTCTGGGCACCACTGAGCTCACTGCCTGTATTTAGCACATAATACATTGTTTTAAAATACTTAGCAATGATTATTAGTATAATAATTTCTAAGAATAGGCATACTCTCCCCAGTGTACCCAGCCAAATGGATTTCTCTTCAGTGTCAGAAAAATTGCTTGTCTAATCTGTCAGCACTTGCCACAGTTTTTTTTTTAAAAAAAAAAAAAAAAAAAGAGCAAAGTATAATAGCAATTTTCAAGTTCGGTTTTTACTTGAGTGTTATGTGCGAGGAAGGATGTGTTAGCCAAATTCCAGCTTGGCTGGAATATATGTCACCTTTATGGAGTGGGAGACTGAGCCAATAATGCTGACTCAGCACCTTCAGCCCTTCCCACCGACATCCCATCACATAAGACCCTGGTTTCCCTCCCCCTTGTCCTCTCTGGTCTCCCTTCCTTGATCACGCCAGCTCAGCTCCCCTCTCACAAATGTGAACAAGCTAATGAGCATTTTGTTGGCTCAGAAAAGCAAGCACCGCTTCAGCTGCGCTCAGAGACCCAGCTCAAGTCTGTAATCTGCTCAGTCAGAGGCATGCAGTAATTTGTTCAGCTGGTTTTGGGAAAGTGAGATGTCTCTAAAACCACCAGCCCTTCTGCTCCCTGCAACTCTCCAGCTGACCTTCTTTGTTAATCTTTTGCCCCAGGTTATTGTTTTAAATTCAGGAATGAAAAGCTGGACAGTCAGACCCTGTTTCTTCATCATGTTGTGTTTTCTTTGTACTTTGAGTGCTGCACAAAATGCTGGAGGGACCTGCTGCGTTCACATGCTTTATGTCTTTGCTGTACTTTTCTTCTCCCTCTCTCTGAAAGAAGCCTCCTGGCATGCAGAAGTTGAAGCTGAAAGAAAAATGTTATATTGTTCGAAAAAATAAATGCATTTATTAAATGAACTATTTCCCTTTTTTGCCCCTCTTGTTCAAACCAGAATTACTGTAATTTCTGAGTCAAGGTTACTTTTCTGGCCAAATACCATGTCATGCAGAGATAACCATATAAACCAACAAATCTGTTTCAGAAATAATACAGCCACATTAGCTACTAGCCCTGCTCTGGGCCTTCTAAGTTGTTCAGTGTTTCACAGTTTCAATGTTTGATTGTTTTCAGTCTGGCTGTCAATAATGGGTGACAGAATCACAGAATCATCTAGGTTGGAAAAGACCTTGAAGATCATCCAGTCCAACCATTACTGACAGTTCCCAACCACACCATATCCCTCAGTGCTATGTCAACCCTAGTCTTAAACACCTCCAGGGATGGGGACTCCACCACCGCCCTGGGCAGCCCATTCCAACACCTAACAACCCATTCTGTAAAGAAATGCTTCCTAATATCCAGTCTAAACCCTCCCTGGAGCAACCTGAGGCCATTCCCTCTTGTCCTATCACTTGTTACTTGGTTAAAGAGACTCATCCCCCGCTCTCTGCAACCTCCTTTCAGGTAGCTGTAGAGGGCGATGAGGTCTCCCCTCAGCCTCCTCTTCTCCAGACTAAACAACCCCAGTTCCCTCAGCCGCTCCTCGTAGGACATGTGCTCCAGACCCTTCACCAGCTTCGTCGCCCTTCTTTGGACACACTCGAGTAATTCAATGTCCTTTTTGTAGTGAGGGGCCCAAAACTGAACACAGGAATCGAGGTGCGGCCTCACCAGTGCCAAGTACAGGGGTAAGATCACTTCCCTGTCCCTGCTGGCCACGTTATTTCTGATACAAGCCAGGATGCCATTGGCCTTCTTGGCCACCTGGGCACACTGCTGGCTCATGTTCAGCCGGCTGTCAATCAACACCCCCAGGTCCCTCTCTGACTGGCAGCTCTCCAGCCACTCCTCCCCAAGCCTGTAGCGCTGCTGGGGGTTGTTGTGGCCCAAGTGCAGCACCCGGCATTTGGCCTTATTGAAACTCCTACGGTTGGCCTTAGCCCAATAGACAACATCTCAATATCGCTATTTTGAGATTTTATAATATGAGGTAGTGGCCAAATAGTGATTTCATGGATGTTAAATAGATGGGTTTTGCTCTCTTTCTTTTTCTAGGATTATATATTTTATTCACACTTGACTACAAACATGTCCATGAATCTCCATGCCATTTTCAGCGTCTGTCATCTCAAGCATACTACAGTTTGCAAAAATCATTTGATATGTACAATCCAACACGGTAAGATTAGCTTAGAGTAATGGAAGAAAATAGTTTAGAACTACTACACACATGTTTTTCCAGCTAATATAATGAAACTATGTACACTTGGTTCAAAAGAACAGGTTTTTTAATAGGTTAATACAAGCAGTTTGGCTCAACTTGGCCTGTATTTTCAGTATCTCTGACAAGTTTTAACAGTTTTCTCAATGTTACTGTTCACTGAAGTCAGCAGGAAATATCTCTGGACCTTCTCAGATTTTTCTTTCCCCAAGTTACCTTCATGTTTCCTTACAAATACATTTTTCTGCATCACCTTGCCAAACACCAAGTGTGCCTTCAACAATTTCTCCCTTAAATTGATAATACAGGTGGCAAAACACTGTCCAAGCCATCTGTGCTCACAGCCTCAATGTTTTGTGCATTGGGTTTCATCTGAGCAGTAGCTATGGCACTTCAATTGACTGCACTTCACCTGAGGCTGAACAGGACTTTGTGATCAGAGTGACACAAACATAATCTAGATCTGTTCTTAGCTTCACTGACCTTCTATTAAATAGTCAAGAGAATACATCTGCATCTACCAAATTTTCCCAGGTTCGTATGAAATCTGAAATCTTACACTGCCAGAGGAATAATATTCTCCATAGACACATCTTAGCTGGGTAAGATTTTTGCTTGACAAATTCTAATTGCATCAGGGGTTAATTATTGAAAACCAGTAGTCCTGCTTTTGGGTAACATCCTAACATCTTGTCCTATTTTGTCCCCACCCAACTTAATTGCAAAATAGACCTGTCAGCCTTAATTTAGTCAGACTTTTTCATGCACTGTATTGCCTACATACTTCAATGTTACATGATGGGACTTCAGTACTCCAGATCCTTCTGCAGCATTATTTCACGGTTATCTTTAAAATGTAAAAACATCCAGGCATTAGAAACAACTACTATCAGAAAGAAACAATGTTTTGTCAGTATACTTTTTGCTTATGTGCAAATTTAACTCTCAGACACTGTAAAAGCTCTCCAGAGTTTCAACTAACTGCATTTTGTTTTACTCTGGGGAGAGAGGGTGCTGGTTTTCAACAAGTCACTGTATAGCTGTTATGTTTACAAAGAAAATCTCAAAAATGTAGCCTACTGTCTGTCTGAATTTGTAGAGAACATGAAATAACAAGTCCAAGGGTAAAAAGGTTTTATTTACTTCTACTTATACTAAATCTGATGGCAATAAGGACACTTTAAATGTCAACAATTCCACTGTTCATCAAAGCATGGGAGAAATGCAGGAACAGCTCATACAAAAATGACTACTTACTGTATTTGAATGATTGCCCCTTGTAGTAGATCTTCAATCATGCATTAATTAAGTGGTTGTCAAGTAGTGCTGCAAAAGTGATATAACATTTTTTTCTGAACAAGGACTCAAAACTAAAACCACTTGGCTAGAAAGTTTTGCTTTTGTCCCTAATCTTTCTCCAATTATGCAAACATCTGAGTATCTAGAAATAAGCACAAGATCGAACTTTGAACTGAGTTTGTTCACCATGCTTGTAAGGAAAGATTTGACATTTCTCTGCCATCAGTTTTCTTTTATTTGAAGAAAATCTGCCTGATAACAAATTTCTCTATGAACATTTTTCCCATGCTATTTTTCACCACTACATTGTATATGGGGTTGATTAAGGCCACTGACATTTTATTAGCAATTTCTGCACATAAAGTCTTGCCAAAATAAGTTCTTACAAAAGCCTTTTAAAATTACCTACATTATTGAACCTTACGCACAAATTGCTACTACTGGAAAGTTTAAAAATCAAAACATTTTACCTGAGATGAGTAGAATTCATCTGCATTGAATATACAATCAAACTACACATACTATACTTTCTAGTCTTCTTGCTACATGTACAGCCTGTGATTAGTGTATAAGAAAGAAATGGAAACATTGAGCACCACTTTGCTGTGCTAAATAATGACAGTTCTACTGAAGCACGAGAAGCCTGTATGGCAACGCTAACAACGATGGGAGGAGACCTCTCCAGCAGCCATTAAATACCACAGGAAAAATGGAGCATTGCACCTCCAGAGGTTGCCAAATATTATAAAAGTATTCAGGTAATGTATCTGGAAGGCAAACCCCATATCTTTAGGTTAAACCTACACAAAACTGCAAAAGCTTTGTTCTAGCAGGAGCCTTGGAACAAGCAACATGATTGTGTTTTAGTTATGACCAGTCACATGTGGCATACACAGCATGAAACTAATGCGGGTGTGAAGCTTGGCCAGTCCAATTCACCACTCCATGAAAAAAATAGAGCTAAATAGCTGCCCCATCAATAAAGAGAGAAACATTCCTCTCCAGCAGGTCACAGAGTGTCTTTTGATGGCTGCTGTTCATTTGCTGTGCCCAATTATGAGCAAATGTGATACCCCACAGACTGTTTTTCTGGAAAAAGGTGGGGAAGTCTGCTGAACATTTTTAATATATCATTATTAAAGTTAACTTTGCAGACCTAGTGTTTTATATGCTAATGGCTGCCTGCCAGATGAATGATTACTGTAAATGTGTCAGTTAAATTGTCCAGTGACAGGTCCATATGTGCTCTATAAAGAAACTAGTTAAGCTGACCCTGATCAAAACCAGAATGATTGACTCAAAATTTCAGAAGCTCAGAAATACAAAGACTGGATAGAGATCTGAAATAGACTTAAGCAGATTCCCATACCTGCTGTGATTCCCCTCTCCCCCTCTGGACTGCATCTATGTACATATCCTCCAAACACACACACCATCTGTCCCTGGATGCAGGGGCTTGCTTTGCAGACAACCAAAGCACCTGGAGATGCTGATACTGCTGAATTGCTTCATGATCTCACACCCGCCAGAGTTGCCACTGGTGGGGACTGCAGGAACAACCAGACAGAGACTCTTCTACAAGCTTAGTGCAAAACTATGCACCTCCGCAGAGGTGATGGTAATATCAGCTGCCCCAGGGAGATGCTGAAGGGGCCTGCCCTGGAATCGTATTGCTTTCTCAAAGAGCAGCACTGCACAGGAGGATGGTCACCATCAAAGCAATGTCCTGTACACACAAAAGGGCATCAGTCAGACAACTGACCTCCCTGTACACCTATACTATTCTCAAACAGCAATATCTGATAGCAAGTATTTCAGAGAGTGCATGTATCTTAAATCCACTGTGTTTCCTCCAACAGCAATGAGAGATTTTCAAAGACGGCCTTGCTATATATTCTGAGTCAGTTTGGGGTTCAGTCTTTGAAGTAGAGTAGGAGATAACTTTAACTGAAAATAGTTTGGTATTGGTTTCAGGGGTAATTAGTTTCCCTTGTATCATCAGCTTCAAGAGCTTCAATATGTTACTAATTTTCAGCCACAGAGCATGCCCTTTTTAAGCAATCAGATGATGAAAGAGCCTGTGCATGTTGCTTTTGTTCAACGGCAGACCTGACTTTGATATACTTGAAGCCATTTGTACTGCAGCATTTATTTTCACAATTTTCAGACTCTGCTTTTCAAATTATAGTGATCGCTTCAAAGTTAATACTCTCCATTGCCTCCTGAAAACTGACAATTTCTATTTCATCTTAGCATAGAAATGAAAGAATACAGACTGACTCTCTATTCTTTAGCATTATTGTGCATGCTGGATTTAATCCAAAAAATCTGCAATAGCTGCAGAGCACTACTGCAAGGCACAGACTTTGGACTAAGCAACTCAAGGTAAGCTTCCACAGACATTGAAGTTTGACCCTGACCAGTTGCCATCAATTGGGCAGGACCACTTTTCCTATATGTGTCTTAGCATGAAGCCTCCATCAGCCTTCTAGAGGCTATTTGTATTGGCTTGATAAGCCCTTTTAAGAATCAGTCTTCTCCATCTTCCTAACTCTTTTCTGGAGAATAGAGAGTAAATATAGAGTGCAGAAGTCAGGAATGGGTCATGGTGGAATTATTATTAGTGCATCTTTAAAGGATTAAAGGCTGCAGCGAAAGAGTGGGCTCTACACTAGGGTGGAAAGGGTACTCCAATGGTGGGCTAGAAGCTAACCTTAAAGTTTATGTTGCTGCTATGGACATATGTCAAATGTCTTCTATCCACTGGAAACAGGAGAATCAACAGAATAGTTCCTAAAAAAAAAAAAAAAAAAACCAAAAAAAAACACCCCCAAAAAAAGTGAAGAACTAATTAAAACCCTATGTGTCCCCAACTGGTAAGAAACATATTCTCCTGTGTCATAGTAGGATCTACTGAAACAGTGTCCTGAATAAGCACAAAACAGATAGGAATGGTTCTTTGCTGGCCTGTAGCCTGTATGAATTAGAGTTTTTTGAATCATTATGCATGCTAAATTAGCTGAAGTAATCAATTCTAGAGTGTCATCGTGGTTCACTTCATTAATAAAATAACACTATGCAGCAGGAGTTACAAAGCACAGTTTGCTGCCAGCGTGCTCAGTATACCCAGAGTCTAAATAGATAAGTCATTTCTCCCTAGGTACCATTTTGCAATGAGCAAAGTATTGGTCTTTTTTAAAAAACAACTATATTATTAAAATAGATACACACTTGACTTTTGTACTTTGTTGGCGTATCTTCAAGTGCCATGTCTTCCGCGGCTGTGAAATTAACAGCTGCTACAACTATAGACTTGTGGCTTGGCTTGTTAAGATTTCATGGAACTGCAAAGTTTTTCCAGCAATGTCTCTCTTTGTGTTTGTTGATTATGGTTTCCTTTGAGGTACCTCCACATTTTTATGTCCATTCCTTTAGAGCCTAGTCTTTCTTTCCATGTATTTACTTAGCTGTGGTCTCTCACATTTTTTCCTTATTCTGAAACTTGACTTCTTACTCTCCCTAAGCAGTATTTTTATGTGTTTTAAACAGGTGATGCTTAGGTCTCAGGATGTATAAATTGTTGAGCTCTTTCTTTTGCTTCCTGAATTCTAGCAGACCTCTGCTTCTGACACTGTTGAAAAAACAACAGCAGCGAAGAGCTGGGTTATTCCGTTCCATGTTTACTTCCTGAATTATTTGGGTTTTTGTATAGTGTTACAGTAGTATTGAAAGGGCCCAACAAAAATATGGTCCCCGAGTTAAAGATTTTAAGTGATTGTGTCAGAAGTATGACAACGTATATTACGTAATGTCAAAACAGGTAAGAGACAAGTTGTGAGATGACAATACCATGAAAAACAACGTAAAGGCAGTGGACGAAACCTTGATTCTGTTAAAACTTTATCATCCCAGGCTACAATGAAGACAGCAGTTCCCTTTTAAGGAGAACAACATCACTAAAGCAATGTACTCATAAAAATGCTAACATGGTCCTTAAAATTATTCTAAACAGATACTTTTAGATAAGATATGGAAGTATTAAGGCTGTTGTGCATAGCAGTGGAGAGGTTTTATCTAGAGTTCTGTTTACAAGAAAAGAACTAAATTATTTTAACTTTAGGTGAGCAGAGAAAAAGCTGAGAGGGAATATGCGTGCTGCCTGAAATGTATATTACTATGAGGACATACATAAAGGAGAGGATAGTTATTCAACCAGACAACGATGGATTATGAACAAATGTACAAAGACAAACAGGACAAGCTGTAGGCTGGAAGTCATCAGAGACTCCCTAGCCAGCAGAGCAAACAGACTCTGCAACCATGTTGGCAGGACCAAACCCAGACTACTGCTAAGAGGAAGCTGGATAAGTTTATGAGGGTCATTGTAAAACGTACTGCTGCAACAGCAGACATAATCTCAGCCCTGATCTAGAACGAGGGCAATAGGATGTCTTCCAAAAGCTTTCTTTGTCCCACATGTAAATTTTGCTCTCATGAGCTCTAAATTCAATGGCTCAGGGAGATCCCTTCTAGTCTTGTGATCCCATTTTATGCAGAAAATCCTCCAGTGCTTGAAGGGTGGTAAGAGAAAGCACAAAAGAATTTCAGGAAAAAATTACACTGATGAGCAACAAAGGATAATATCAGTGATTGCTAAATGGATAACAGTCAGTTTTTCATAATGCTGAGGCTAACCCTATGAGCTAGTGGGAAAGAAGAATACTCAATATATCACAGAAACTGCTCAGTGTTTTGAAGATTTAGCATCTCCTAAATAAATAAATAATTTCTGTGGTTTACATTTCAGTCCTGGTCTGCTGACATGAAAGGCAATGTTTTCACTGATGTCAGCAACACAGGAGCAGGACAGGTTTTAAAGTGAACTATGTACGTAATGAATCAAGTGGTTTGTCCCCATCATTCATTATGATTTTAAACCAGATGCAGTGTTTCATTCAAAAACATGTTTTCTTCTTCTGTGATAAACGGCCTGTTTCTAAACCCTGAACTTTCATGAAAAGCTTTGGAGTTTTGCTTTTAATCTTTGAGGTTTTCACCGAGAACAAAAAATTCGAATTCTCTTTTTGGTTTTCCCTATAATTTTCTTTTTGTCACTGAACATACTGAGAGAAATTGACTCAGGATCTTTCCTCACAAAACTAAAGTGCCCCCATTCCCATTTACCCCTTATATCTGTTTACATAAAACAGCCTATTTAATGTAAATTGAGTGCATTAGAGTTCTGCAACAGAACATATATTTTTCCTGTCCCCACTTTTTGTAGAAATTAAATTTCACTATTGTCATTCTTGAAGTTGTAGAGATGCACTGACTGCTCTGGAAACATAGAAATCTCATATAACATTAATAACTTCAAAGCAAAACACCCTTTTAAAAAAAGCCCTAAAGTTTGGCAGAAGCAATCTCTGGGCTACACTGACCTGATATACAGACTGGTTTGCAGACTTTGAACACGTATGTTGCTGCCCCAGGCTGCATGGGGAACAAAGCCCTGTTTTCCTTAGAAGACCCCAGAATATCTGGGCAATCTTACTGCAGAAAGCATTTTCCAGGATTTCTTAAGACCTCAAAAAATGTTTTTGTTGTGCCAGACATGCCTACACACATAGTTTCCTTCTCTTCATTTTGAAATGCTCGCTAAGAATGGTGGTATCATGATGAACACCCTCTCAGACTCTCAATCACTTAAACACTCATTACTCCAAGGAAAACCATACCAATTATTAGTGAACGGCAAAGACAATCATTAATGTGGCCATCCAAACATTTTAGTTAATTGCTGAATTAGTCTTAATTAATTCAGTTACTCCTACCTGGAATACTGCATGCTGCTAATGAGGAAATTTAACAACTATACAAAGACCTGAACTTCAAAAGCCTGGTACAGTAGAGAGTCCTTGAAACTGAGAAGCCTTGTGCTGAGAATTTTGGTCCAGCCCATCTCTGCTAGTAACTGATGGTCCTGGGGACCAGTATCCATGAGGAATAGGCTTAGCAGGAGCAGAAGAGCTGGGGCACTGCTGCCATAGCTGTACCACTCTGAAATGGTTTCCTTTCTTATCCCAAAACAAAAGGATCCTTCCAGAATAGTGCATGATTGAAGTTACTAACCAAGAATTACAGAGAATATTTCTGGCTTACTTGTCTCAAGCCAGACAGTATTATCTCCCATTAGAATCTCTGTTTCAAGCAGCACCAATATTTCAATAAAGCCTTCTACCCATGTAATTATTAATAAGGTTATACTAGGCATCCTGGAGGTTGAATTTTCTTTTTGAAAAATGATAAACCATTTCCATGACAATATCTGTAATATTCTGAAGGTTGTGAATAGGGCAGCAAAGTTCTATATACTCGTTCAAAGGAATAAAGACTATATTCACACAACAACACTAATTTATAGTAAGGGCTGAGGGGGAAGGAATATCTGAAAGCCATAGGAAATATTTTTTAGAACCTATTAATTGTTTAAATTGTTTCTAAATGCTTTTGAAGAGGTAGAATGGTGTTTTTCAAACTAACATTTTCAGCAGTTTCCACTTCTGCTGGATTCATAGTCTTTTTTTCTGGAGTGATCTGTATTTCATACTTTGGAATTTTACAAGACTCACAGCATTTCCTACATGAATGGACAGAAGGACAGAACACCCTTTTTGTGATGATCATCGTAAACACACAAGTTCATCTCAGCTGAGGATGTTGTTGACTTAGTTGTCTAAACAACAAATTTAGGATATTAAAGCCCTACTACACAGAAGCTATGATATACCATAAAACAATATTTTCCCAGCACGGTGGGCACACTCTTATTAAGACACGCAAAACATAGGAGACTCCACACCTGAGACAACAAGATTTGTTATAGTCTGCTCCTTTGTTATCATTAAGCTTCTTCCTTCATGAAGCAAGGAGACTGTCCATACCTCTCCTCTCACGGGTTGGTGGAATTCAAGAAGAATCCTGGTCTCCCTTCTCTTGCAGCATGAGGCTTCCTTCAAAAGTAGATGTTCAAACACAGGCTTCTGCATCTATATTACCTCTGAAACATGTTGTAGCCTAAACAGCCCCATACTTTCTCATCTTTCCTAGGGTTTCTTCAGCCTTGTTGCATTACCTTTCAACACATCCACTTGCGGATTTCCAGATCTCCAGGGTTTGGACCCCTCAAGCTCCCTCTTGCAGTCTCTTTCCTGTTGTCTCTTTACAGCTGTTCCTACTTTAAATTTACATAGCATTTCTCAGTCATGTGTTCCATCTGGATATTACAACACCCATACAGAATTAGCTTCATAGAGTTATATCTCCCATAAAAAGCCAAAGAACAGACAGAAGTATGGGTTACAAGCCCAGAAGACATCATTATACCACCCGCATAACCCACACCTTACCAGCCTCACTCACTAACTCATGAAATCACCCACTAATTACTGGTTAAGCAAGAGTGTAGCTTCTAGAAGGCTTGTGGCTGCCTTTTATAACTGCAGTTTCCCTCTCCCACAAAGACTTTCATTCTAATCAGCACAGAGCCATGAATAAAATTGATACATATCAAGTATATATATGCACATTGGTCCCATAAAGGAGAGCACATAAAAGTGTTTTTTAACAAATATAGTAGTGAAATTGTATTTCTAAGAGGAAAGAAAAAAACCCATTCTTTTCTTGACTATAATAATTCTAGACTTATCACTTCAACTTCAGTTAGACTTATCTCCTGCTTTATTCTTAGAAGACAACTCATTCCAGCAATGAATACAAGTATTCAGAAGCACACTGGGATCCTTCAGGCTGAAAGACATTTCTATAAACATAATACATAAAATACTAACAAGACAAATTACTTGGATATATCCAACTATGAGCAGACAGATTTAGATACAAAGCAAACAAATTCTATTATATTTAGTAAGCTCCTGTAAGTTAAAAAACAACTCTTTTATCTTCTAAACATAGGTTATATTGGCATTTTTTTTCAGCAAAAGGCAGATCACCTCCTGAATTTGTCAAGAACAAGAGCAGTTTTCCAAGGAAGTGGTCATCCTTACTCATATTCATTTCATCTGAGTAAACTGCTCTTTCTGAAATTTCCCTTTTTTCTGCTTTTCCAAGAAGGCAAGGAGTTTGGTTCTAGGCTGACAGGACTGAGCTCTTGACAGTATATACCTAAACTATTTGCCTATGCCAAGGGTTATCTAGCTCACCAGAGCTGAGCACAATGTTTGGAGGCAGCACCGGAAAAAGCATTGGGGATTGGTAGCTTCCAGAAAGTAATTTACAAATTACTCCTCCTAATAGCATAGTAGTTTATAACGCTGAGTGCTGGGTTCCTGACTGCATTCTTTTTATTTAAAACACTTAAAAACAATAGTTAAGATGAATGACCATAAGGTTATGGGGTAACTAGAAAATTATATTATCATTAATTAGGAAAAAAAGAAATTTAAACTGTTGTGACTGCCATAATCTGTGATTGCAGTAGGCAAAGCCTTGTGTTTCCATGCAGTTCTTTGTCAAATGTCAGCCTAATAGATGCATAATTAAGATTAAAATTATGAAAGAAACTATTTACAAAGCATGTCCCTACCAACCATATTTCAGAAAGAGTAAGCTATCAGAAATAACATTAGAAGGTTCAAGTATATGTACATCTTTAAAAACTTAAGTAAAATACACATTAGAAATCCTCCCCACTGTTAAAGAGCCCAACTTGATGAGCTACAGGGTTGTTTTCCCTCCTATAAATGAAAGAATGTAATTCACATCAAAACAAATAAAGATGTGAACTGATTGTGAATAACAGCTTTACCAAAAGTCCAATGTGAGGAAAAGAAGTTGCAGAGGTTCAAAAAAGAAAACTAAGATAAACCTCTCTTGAAATGCTGTTAAGGAGCAATGAGGGGAAAGGTTTAAGCTGGTTCCTCTCTGCATTTTTTGCCATTATCATACATATCCAGCAGGGGAACTCCACGGACAGAATCATCCAGAACAACAGCCATCACTCCTGTGAAGATAAGATTGGTGATGTGTGAGAAGACATGTTTACACAAATGTGTTTTAACAAAATGTGGGATTTATAAATTAGTTCCTTGAAATAGTCTGTTTATTGCTATTCCTATATTCCCTACAGTATCTGGTCAAGCACGGTTCTTCAACTGGTTAGGCTCACATAGCACCCAAACCGACATAATGATGAGAAAACCACTGGATTCACATACACCTTATTTGTGTTTTAAAACAAACAAAAAGAAAAAAGACATGAAACTAAAGATGATAACCAGAGTGGAGAAGGAATTTTTCTACTTCAGGCTTAGCTCAGCCCCCAGAAAAAATCAAAAAAACTCACCACAGGAACTTCACTTTTCTATTTCCTACAAGTCTTGCGTGTGAGCAATTAGCTTAAAGCATGTGACTCTCCACTGCACAATTCAAACAGCACAAAACATTGAAGCTGAGAGCTAGCTTGCCATTCAGAAGACTCATACAAAAACCTTAGTTTCTTGACATTTTTTGCCTTGTCTGAGGAGGAGGTGCGCTGCAAGAAGAATTATGTTCAGATATTGCATTTTTATTAAAGTAGGTTTACAGAACCACAGAGAATAGGAGAAGTAGCAAGGAGTGCACTTTCAGTAATAAACCGGACACTTCCAGGGTACAGGATTAATCTAAAAGACAATCTGTAAATGAAATAGTATTCATTTTAATTCAGGCAAGGGTAACGCAGGACTGTGCTGTTTCAAACAAAAATTAAAAATCTCTCAAGTAGAGAGATATTCTGCAAATCCTACGTCATAGATTTTTAGGACATCTGGAGATTCTTTGTTCTTTACAATTCCCACTTCTCTCCTAAAGATCATTATTAAAGTGTCATATAAATACTGCTGGCAAGCCCTACATATTTCATAACAGATTGTGCTATCTTATATGATAATATCTTGTTAGGGTGTGAGACGACAAAAAACAATATGAGGAAAAACATTCAAATCAGAGAAGTCAATACAAAGCAGAATAAAAGTAGGAAGAGTACTTTCCTTGCTCATTTTCAGTGTCCAGACAAGTCCACATCGCCCAAAGGAAATGGCAGGAGCCTCCTTGTGCTGAACAAAGCACCGAAGAATACCCTGAGAGGAAGGAACAATCATGAACTGAAGGCAAGATAAACAGATGCCCAAGAAAAAAAAAGTCCATATCTTAGTTTCTGTAACTTTTATGGCAACTACAAAAATATGAACATCCATGTCTTGGAATAAAAAATTAAATAAAATAATATTTTTTTTAAAAAAAGCTATCAATTGACTTTCCAGATTTGGTATGTTTTTTAAATAGTCTATATGTTTCAACTGCTATGTTTCACTCACTGGTCCTTTAAATCATTTCAACACCAGCATGACTCTGTTGAAATCAGCAGGGTTGCAGTATAACAGAGCAAAGAATTAGGCCCACTAGTGTGATTGCGGGTTGATAGACTGAAGGAAAAACAACTTTGTTTGAGTTTCACATAAATTCGTTTAATCACTACATGGGCTGAACTAATCCAGAAGACATCAAGTGAGGTGGATTTCTTTTTTCCCCAGTCTGGGATGTTACTGAACTAACATGACAAATAGCCTGGACATCATAACTCTCTGAAGACACTTCTAATCCCACAGATGTGATTAGGAAATTAACAGAACAGGAAACCAGGAAGAACCAGTGGGTAATCTAGTCTGCCCTTTTGCCAGTAAATTTCATCCAGTCTTTGAGACCAGTAACTTGTATGTCTGATTAAAGCATTCCTTGTGTTTCAGTTAAAGCATATTTTCCCAAATGATAAACAGATCTGAAGATGCTGAAAGAAATTCACTATTTCCCCAGTGGTTAACTTTGTGTTTTAAACAATTATTAAAAAAAAAAAAAAAAAAAAAAAAGGCTTTCCAGGAACATGTGCAAAGAGCAAAGATAAATCTGGAAAATATACTACATCACAGATAACAGTTGCATCTGCATTAACAGACATTCAAGCTGGTAACATCTACAAAACCTAACAAATGGCTTTTACCCTTAGCAAGCAATGTTCTGCTGGAGATGGGGCTCAAGATGCTTTCTCAAGACAGCACCAGGAGGCTTCCAGGACTGCAACTGCAAAAATCACAATTCTAATACAATCCCTGAAGAAACGTCTCACTTCCAGGATAAGTAATTCTCTACAGCTGCTCGGGCTTCATGACACCAAATAGCAACTTGCAGTTCCCAGAATTAAGTAGTCTGCTACAGCTGCTCACAGTCATTTGCAGGAATAGCCAGGGTTGAGAGAGCCCCAACGTTAAAATCTGTGTGTAGAGGTCATGTCATTACATTGCTTGACTCAATGTTCTTAAAAATGAGCATTTACTGAGCTATTTAACTCACTATCTCTCCCTGTATATCTAAAGACACTAAGTTGTTCCCATCACACAACAATGGATTTTTGTGCTTGTTACTTTTTCCAGGCACTCTGTCTCCAGATGGAAGAAAGTGCAGCTAAAGACACTGAGATTATTTGATTGCCAATGCGCTTCCAGTGCCCTGCAAATCATTTGAAGGGGCTCGGGTTTTTGTGTCTTTTCTTCTTTAGGATTGAGACTGTAAATAGTGTTTACCTGTTTGACAAAATTCTTTTCATTTCATAAACTCAGTTATAGGGAAGCTGGGTTGCTAACAAAGAATATGTGATAGAAAGATAGGAGATTGATACCCCTTCCAATTGATATGAACACTCACTATTACTGAACACAGGTGGGTTTCTCTTCTTCGGTTTGCATTTAATTATTGTGTAAAGTAATACCACAATATCCTTTGCAGTACCCCAAAACTCACTGGAGGCTCACTAACTCTACAAACAGACCTGGGGACTTGTGGCTATGGGAGTGGTGACAAGTGGCTTAATGGGACTCATATCACTAAACTGCTTAGCAAATCCCACTCTTCAAATTCTGGCAATAGCCATAATGTAGCTATGCTCTGCTTTGCTTAAGGTGTATGAGGCTATATAAAAGCTAGGTTTTGCCAGGATTAGAGCAAAAATTCTGAAAAAAGTCCTAAGTAACGAACTCACACAGCATTTTGTAGGGACTGATGTACCACATTAATTTAAAGTCCCATAAAAGAAATTTGACCTCAAATTTGCCATAGTTACCTTGTTATGTAAGGTGTTTTTAGGAAGGTTTAGAGAAAAACTGCCACCAAAAAAACAGCTCAGATTATACTGGTATTTCACAAATCATTGCAGTGCTGGTGCATGTACTCAGTTTTGGTGCCTCCAACAGAGTGGTGTGAGAAGACACAGATCTCCTACAGCATCAGATTTAAGAGCTGGGCCTGGTTTGTTACGCTCTGAGAGAAATCCCACATATACAGCCACAGCCAGCTTCTCCTGTGAGTCAAGGATGGAGCCAGCAGTGGCTGCCTGTATAGGTCCTAGACCTTTATATTGGGCAGATCTGGGAATGGAGAAGGCCTTCGGAATCTTTTCATGCTTGCCCCCTGTCACTCACCCATGGAAAAACAGCTGTAGTTGGGAAGGAGTGGCTCTGTCTCTTGGAAGATGATTAATCAGTGTCTTTTGGAAGCCAATTATGAAGGAAATTACGACATTGCTAAATTATACTCAGGGACCTTTTATATTTTTGAAAACTGAGGAGCTTTGGGGAGCAGCATGGCTTAGATGAGTCTTGTTGTGGCAGAAAATGGGTGACAGTGGGATCTTGCTGAATATGCAGCAGCAAGAGGTGGCAGCTGCCTCCTGGGAAGGAGGCAAGACCGCCCCTGCCCTTGCCTTGCAATGCAGATCCCAAAAGCTTTCTTGACTCTCTGCCACAGTCCTTCCTTTTTAGCTCTCACTGCCATTTCCAGTCCAAATTTTGGAGGCGGATCATAGAACTACAGAATGGTTGATGTTGGAAGGGACCTTTGGAGGCCATTTGGTCTGATCCCTCCACTCAAGCAGGGCCACCTACAGCTGGTTGCCCAGGACCGTGTCCAGACAGCTTCCAAGGATGGAGACTCCCACAAGCTCCCTGGGCAACCTGTGTTAGTGCTTCCTGATGTTCAGAGGGAACCTCCTGTGCTTCAGTTTGTGCCCACTGCCTCTGGTCCTGTCACTGGGCACCAGTGAAAAGAGCCTGGCTCCATCCTTTTTACATCCTCCCTTCAGGTATTTATTTATATGCATTGAGGAGATCCCCCTGAGCCTTCTCTTCACCAGGCTGAAGAGTCCCAACTCTCCCAGCCTACCCTCATATGACAGGTGCTCCAGTCCCTTCATCATCTTTGTCGCCCTTTGCTGTACTCTCTCCAGTATGCCCATGTCTCTTTTGTACTGGGGAGCCCAGGACTGGACCTGGCACTCCAGATGTGTCTCACCAGTGCTGAGCAGAAGGAAAGGATCACCTCTCTCGACCTGCTGGTGACACTCCTTCTAATGCAGGATAAGAAAGGAAATGCCAAGGGGCTTTATCTTCATGCACAGAGAAACACTGATGAGCACAACATTGTTCAAAAGTCCTCCAGATCCTTCCTGCGCATTTCAGCACGTCTCATCAAAACATCTTACAAAAGACTGCAGTCAAGAGCCTAAACTTCACAAAGCTGGGGCACCCTTTCCATTCAAAAGATGACTCTCACTCTGCAAAATTAGAATTTACTTTACTGGTAGCTGACTGACTCATGTGGCTGATAGTATTGCTTTCCCTGATAATGCCATCCTACAGCTCAGTTTGAATTTGGATTTTTTTTGTTTAGTTCTGTTTTAAAAAAATTCTGAAGAACTGGAAAAATTTTGAAGTTATGAGACAAAAATTAATAACAATTATGGAAAAAGTCCTCCTCACTTAAATCTCAAAGAGTCTCTGTTCTGATTTTAGACAGTGACTCAGTTCATGAATTTGAAATGTTGCATAATTTTTCTATTTCTCAAGACTTCTGGAAAAGAAGTGACATTTAAGCACCTTTCTAAAACTATGGGGTTATATTACAAACATTTACCTGGCAATACCATTATATATCATCATATATCATCTGAGCACCATAACTAGATATATTTTACTAAGGATCCTCATAATGCAACCCATAATATTCTCTAAAGGATGCTTTTATTTTTGCTCCTTGATTAACAGTAGGAGATTAGTGACTAATTCAGAGTGAAATCAATACTCCTTCACTTACAAAACAGTCTCTGAAGGTTTTGTGGGTTTTCAGTCAATCAAGACCTTGCAATGGAAAAATATGAGCATCTGATAAAGAGAGGGGCCTGAGGTCTTTGTCACTGGCATGGAGAGCAAAGGCCCCATGACAACCATTAGAAAAACACAGAAAAGCAGAAAGAAAAAGAAGGTATACCTTAAAGCCTTTAATACTTTTGGAAATTAAGTACTCAAACTTGGGATGGATTAACATGCCTAAACTTTCTGGATTTGGAAATTCCAAGTTTTTTGAGATCAGCATTGTATATCAGTTTTCTAAGTAAAAATGAGCTCAGATTGCAATCTCAAAAAGAAACAAATTTGTAGAAGGCTGCTAGCCAGGTGAATGTGTTTGCACTGGTTCCTGTGATATATGTTACACTTTATATCAAAGATTAGAAAGAAACTACAGACAGATCGTGGCATGTGTAGTATCAGCTCACAGCAGGAACTAAAGATGAAAATCTCTGGAGTCAGAGTTCATGACAAGCTCTAAGAATCCTTCCAGGTGCTTTCATGGAAATTGATACAATAGAGCACAGAGATGAAAGAGCAAATATATATTATTTTAAATCATAGCTTCAGGGCTTAAAGGTAAGCTCAGCAGGTACTAGGAGACCCAGCATGGATTTCAAAGCAAATGTACATCTAAAGAAAGCAATTTTTCATTAGAGTCATATTTTACACTTCATTCACTTTTTGTTTTCTTTTTTCTTGCAGTTTCCTCTTCCTGCACTATCGCTATCTTTTCTTCTGCTACTTCTTGTTAAATGTTTCAGAAAATGACAAAATATATTTCTGTTTGTGTTTGTGGCCTCTTCATTTGTTGTTTCCTGACTATGTGCAGAATTCAGGCATAATTCAACTTACAACTAGGTAAGCCACCAGCTCATGCTCTGCATTTACAAACATAAAAATGATGTTACAGTAACATCAGCAACATCAACAACAGCAACAGCCATGTCCTATGTCTGATGCACACCATGAGAAACAGAATGAAGAGACAAGTCAGAGACATTCAGAGAAAACAGCATTTTGAACACTCTAGTTCGGTGGTGATAAGAGGACAAGAGTTCTGCCATATTGTGATAGCCATACATGCAAAAATAATTCAAAAAAGCATGGATTTTTGAGAGAACTTAATCTTTTACGTGATGGCCTGCTCCCTACCATCTGAAAAAAGCAAGTAGAATCTGAGAACCATTTGCACCATTTCTCACACTTCTACACACACAACCAGATTTATACATGCAAAATTCTCCAAAAGCACAATATGCACTTTACATGGCCGGAGAGATGACTGTCACATTTGGGTAGGTAAGATTTTGATTGTGTGTGCAGGCAAAGATTTTATAGACAAGTATCTGGAAAAATGTAATTATGGTTCAATTTGATTTCAGAGCACTTTATTGATACTTTTGGATAACCCACTCCATGTCTCAGATCACTATAAAGACTTCCAAGACCCTTCATGGTTTTCATATGGATGGATAGTATCTGTATATCATTTGTATTATGGAACTTTGTATTACACAGAAGAGACATACAGCCTCTAGCACTGTTTATAAATAAAGATACAAAGAAGATTTTAAATTAAAAAAAAAAGCATTCTTTTTCTGTTATCAAAAAGGGAACAAATAACATTCATTTCACCTGAATAGTTAACACAATCCAGTCCTTTGTTCAGTTACCAGCAAAACCATTTTACAGCAGTTCCCTGGAATTTATAGATTTTTCCATTCGCAAGTAAACTTTTTAAAAGTTGTTAAAAAAACTTTAAATAATTAGGAATTGAATGCCTAAGAGAAAAATTTATTTGAAAACACACTGAGGACAGAAACTATGATTTTATCAGACTCTCCTCTGGGTTTCTGCTACCCTGGATGTCAGAACTACAGCCACAGAAAGTGTAATATCAGGAAACATCAGCTTTGCAATAGAGAACATAGGGTAGTTCTTTCCAATTCCAGTTTTATATGAGTAGAGCATCAATACAGGGAATTTTTATTCACACACAGGACTCAACATAGAAATAACTTTTTGTGCTCTAGTTGAATTCCAAGGGTACTTCCACTACCATATTCTGCTTCAAATAATAGAACAGCTATGATACACATAAAAGATTACTTGGATATAAGCAAAGAAACATACAGAAACACATTGCTAAAAAAATGGATAGAAACACATTGATTGCCCCCAGATGGATGCTTACTCTGTTGTGGCAAACCATAATACTGCAACTGTTTAGCAAATGCATCTATCTACCAGATAAATTCCACATAGGACTATATGAGAAATTGTAGAATAAAAGCAGAGTGCATGCTTTACTTCTAAGAGCAATAAAACTAGTGGCATTTTGGATGATAGGGAGCAAGACAGATCTTGAGGAGAAAGGAAAAGAGAAGAAGAAAAAATATGAAAATGGTTTGGTTTAGGTTCAGAAAGAAAGCAAGAAATCAAAAACAGATATACAAGCATGAACTAGATATTTATCGTCATTATTATTGCATACTACAATGCTCCACATTTCTTAAAACCTTTCAGACAAAGATTCTGAAGTGTTAACAGTCTTTCAGGAATTAATGAAGGTGAAAGGCAAGGCCACTGGAAGGAAAATTGAGTTGCACAGCAGTTATGGGATTTATCAAAGGTCAGGCACTGAGTTGGTGACATGTGGAAATAAACCCTGAAGTTTCCATTCCAGCACCCTCATCTCACTACTATACTTTATATAAAAGATTTGCTGCCTCTCATGGACATTCTGGCAGAAGCTGAGGGACTTAATAGAGCAAAGCAGTACAATTTGCTGGGGTTTTTTAAATCGTATTTGCCTGCCTCACCATTTTTTTTAGGAAACAAGATTGAATAAAACTCCCTGTAAAAATGTTCTTGCTTCAATGTCAGATGGACAACTATACACTACGGATCCTCTAGCCACACAATCAGTATGACCAAGTAAAGCAGAATCTACCAAAATAAGAGGTATCAAAAAACCTCTTGTTTCCCTTGTAAACTCAAAGCATAAACTTAGATACAGATTTAGACAGATATAGATCAGTTTTTAAGTTCAACATCAGTTAAATTATCATCTGTCTCCACTAAGCACATCTCACTGGACACTCTCCTACCAATGATCCGCTTTATTGTCCTGAGCCTAACTTAAAAAATAAGAACAAGTTTAAGTCATACAAACCAAGGCTACTAGTGATGCCATGAGCACTCTTGCAGACATATTTAACACAAGAAACAAGGTCTGTTCAGATGTAGTTCTGAGCAATCCAACCACATTAGCCATTTCTGCTGACTGCTGCTGACTGGGAGCACTGGACCACAGAGTTACCCCATGAGTCTGATTGTGAGCAAGAGAAGCTGCATTCATACACTAAGAACAGTGGATCGCTGTAGCTGGCAGGAAGAGAGTCAATGGTAAGGGTCAGGAATAAAAACCTCAAAATGCACCACATATCTTGGAGGTTCACAGAATCATCAAAACTTTTTCATGTTTAAGTGAGCCAGATCAGTCCCCTAATTGCCTGTGGTTTGTCTGTCATCATTTTCACATGTGCCATGATTACTTTGTAAAAAGTTACCCATTTGAAAATCTAACCCCTTTATTAGGGGGCAAGCCTACACCACATATTATAAAGGCACACAGAACAAACAGAATCAGTTTTCATCCTTTCACTGAGGTCTAAACAGCCTTCCCCTCTTGAACTGTTCACATTAAACAGCAAGCACAAGGGACTGTCATTTGCTCTCTGTATGTTGCCAGGGCAATTTCCAGAAATTTCTTGCAGTATATCAAAGACCTGTGTTGCATGTCCTAACACGTAACTGAATTTTTAAGTATTTTAAAAAGGTTAATTACCTTCAAGACTAATGCATCGTGGTTAATTTAAACACCCAATGCCTGCTGGGTCCCCATTGGAGGATACACCACAGTCGTGAAATATTGACTGTCATTTCCACACCCAGGACTCTGGCTGACTCTAATTTGCTGTGTGCTTCTACAGCAATGAACTGCCAAACTGTAGTGAGAGACTTACTGGCTTATCTATCAGGTGTACCATAAGCAGTCTTGCATTCAGCCACCAGTAATATGTGTCAATAGACTTCATAGTCTCAGTCTACTGCAGCTTATTGTTATTTAAATAGGTCTTGTATATGTAGTTATAATGGTTAACTGCCTTCATAAAGTGTTTGGAGATGCAGAGGAGGAAAGGCTGTGTGTCTTCCGGACTGCTCTGCACAAACAAAAAGCCCATTGTGTGGTCGCCCGTGATTGCAGGGGACAAGTTCTGCGACCCAAAGCATCCTGGGATTTCCACATACTTCTGGAAAAATATAATCTTTAACATTAGCTTCACCAGGGAATCTGAGGATCCTGTTACTGAAAGGTAATGCAAAGTGGTGGTGGATGGCTTAGCCATCCTAGATTTTTAGAATAAGCAGTTAATGCTGTAAAATGATGCTTCAGAAATTAGTAATGGATAGTCAGCCAAATTCTGAGCTCACTGATACTGCAAGTAACTCCAGTGAAGTAATGAATTTACACTTGTCCCAGCAAATGAGATCAGCACCAGGCCCATTTAATAGAGCAGATCCCCAGCTGGTGTTATTGTCATAGCTCTATAATTACCAGTATTGGTTGATGTTCTGACTGTCTGAGTCATAATGCTAGTGTGTTGACAACTCTTTATCATCCAAATAATTTAGCTGATCAAGACAAACTATTGATCCGCTCATACTCTTCTTTATTGCTTCTTAGGGTGCAATCCTTATTTAGACTGGTGAGTGGAAATCAGTGGCATATTCCTATCAGTGACATCGCTGTGTCATTATTGACACCAGTGGCGATGTCACTGATAGGGATACCTGTGGTATGCCACATACTCTTAGCTCAGCAAAGAACTGCTTCTTATAAACACACATCTTTACCTTGTCCCTTTTCTCAGTTGGATCTTCAAGTTGTAATGATGGAGCTTCACACAATCAAGTATATTTACTGTGGTTTGTCATCCCTGCAAGCTTACAGACAAGGTGTTCTGCCTCAAAAAAAAATTTTTGGTTACTTGGATTACTGCCTGGGCAGGAAACGATGAAACAGATGTCAGGGAGCTGAGTGAGTAATAGAAGAATTTTGAAGAGTGTTCTGAGCTGCTAAGAAGATGACACTTGAGAGGTCAGAGGCACAAAACATTTTCCACTTTCCTTCTGAACACAGAGCTTGAAGCATATGCTGTGTGTGATTCAGCCTTGTCGAGCTGGCGTGGTCAGTGCAGCTATTGTTTAGATCTATTCATCCATTATGAAGGTCTTCCACAGTGCCATTTCAGGGAAAAAAAAAAAAAAAAAAAAAAAAGATCAAAAAAAGCAAAAGCAGGGAGATGTATTACAGCTAGACAAACTGTTTCATATACCATTGTGATATTACAGACACGGATTTACCAGAGAGGCTAAGAAACCATTAGCTACCCAGCCCATCCCCAGCAGTACAGCCTGCACCGCACAGATGTGCAAGTTTCCCCCTCCCTCCCATTTAGTGAAGAGTTGCAGTCAGGGCTGTCCTAGTGTTAAGTGGATGTTGAATCATTATTTATGCTACAGTGATAATGACAGCCCTTCTTGGTCCAGACTGGGAACCTTCGCCCCACCCCAGTGCTAGTCCCTGTCCAAATGACAGAGATGCTTCCTGTCCACAAAGTCTACAGCCAAAGCCGGCAGGACAGAAAAAAAGGTGTGTGGGCAACCCTGTTGTTACCTCTCCTCCAAACTGGGCAAGTGGGGCACCCATACCTGAAAGAAGTGGCCTGAATTCACAAGGGAAGTTTACAACAGGAGGGAGAGCCCGTGGCATCCCAGTCCCCATGCACTTTGATCATAAAACCATCTCTGAACAGAAGTTTGTAAAATTGTCAACTCTTTACCCAAGTATAACTGCCTAGGTAATAACTCTATCCAGGGTAACAGTGGCACATACAGACCCCTCCACCCTCCACATGTTGAGCAGCCAAAATCCAAAGGGCACTAGAGGGTACAGCACAGCTGAAAGAGAACCTCAAATGTACAGAAAATGAGCATCCCTCCCGAGGGCTTGTCACAGCAGGCATGCCATAACACTGTACCAGGGGCCAGCGGTAGCTGCAGCCAGAGACTTCTGTAACAGTACTACCACGGCATTAAAATGAAAATAGCAAAGTATTGAGTTACTCTGCTTTTACTACCATACATTGCAAGTTATGTGTAGACAACAATTAGATGACTTTCTGGGGATGTTGTCTCTCACAATGAAAGCTCTTTGCTCCAGAAAGCGATCACAGAACACGCCTTCATTTCCTTAGCTAAAAGTGTGTCTCATGTAGACGACCTAGACAATATCAGGATCAAGCCACAACAGCCAAACAGGACTGAAACTTTCTATGGAAGTAAGATGCTGCCACCTTCGGACCAAACAGAGGATTAGCAGAACCCCCACGGAAGTAAAATGCGCTCTGAAAAATGGGAAGTCAGAGGAAAAGGCAAGAAACAACGAATGTCTCAATGCCGTGTCTATAATACTTAGGTTCGGGTTTTTCTGATACAACACACACCTTTGAATTGTAAGAAAGAGAGCAGAATAAATGATAACCATGCCTCCTTGAGAGCTTAACACCTATGAGCTTTTACTATTCTGTATAATGCTCTTATAAATAAAGGCTTATAAAATGCTTTAGAATAAGCACATTTTGGTTCTGTGTATTGCTACTCGGCAATACACTCTTGTGGTGAAAGACAACAGAAATGAGACAGAGAATTGCAGAAAATTAGAAATTAGTTGTTCAGATCAGATTTGGGCTAACACACGGAGCTCATGTTTTACTGCTCCATCACAAAGAGGGCATGGATTTCTTAGTAGCTATAAGTTACATGAGCATGATCAAGGAGAAGAAAAATGTAAAGGAAATTTTTTCTCAAATAAACCATGGAAAAAGGACAGCCTGTTTTTTTCTTTTCACCTCACGTCAGAGAAACTCCCTGTATTCCTCTGGTATTTGTACAGGTTTTAGGGATCTGTCAGAAACTTGGAACTATCCATGAGAAAGCCTTTTCTTTCAGCTCTGAGATTTGAGTGCCCTTCTCTGCCAGCTTCTTGACAACATGACTCCATTGGAGTCAGGATCTCAGCAGCTCACCAGCCAAACCTTACAGAGCCATCTGTAAGATGAGCTTCTGAAAAGTGGAGAGAGCATACAGTAAACTTAAGGAAGCCTCTGGCTATATTTACTTTGTTAAGTACTTGCACAGAGGTGGGATGTCTGTATACATTCTGCACGTGACAGACCAGAGAACTCTCACTTGTTCAGGACAGCAGAAAGACAATTGTGTCACCCTGTACAAATCAGGCAAAAAATAAGCAATCAAGGTTGTTTTGGTGGTGTAGATCAACAGATCCCAGCTGAATGCCACAGGTGGGCAAGACCTCAGAGTCCACAAGATGGTACTCACAGCACCATCCAAAAAGGACCTGCTACATAAATCCCAAGTGCTAGATCCCAACAGGCATCAGAGCATGGTACTTAGCTGTAACATCAAAGCAGGTCATTCTGTGGCCCAGCACAGAGAGCAGTCTGTGCCTTCCAAAGAAACTCGGCCAACTTCCAACACTGGATTTCTTTCTGAAAATCAGAAATATATCTACAGCCTCACAGGCAAGGCTTTGCAAAAAAAAAAAAAAAAAGCTTTTTATGTTTTTATTATAAATACATTTATAAAATGCAGTATTTCTTGTTACAAGATTTCTTAATGATGACTTTTAACTTGTTCTCAGACTTCAGTTATGCCAAAAAAAAGTTAGCATAGCAAAGATCAGGCTGCATGAAAGTCTGCACCAGTCTTTTCATGTGCAGGAACACATCAAAGGGCTTCAAGGGGTTTAATAATGGAGCTATGACAGCCTGAAGAATAAACAGAATTTGAGTGGACAGATGCACAGGACTTGGAGCTTAATCTAGGAGTCTGTGAGTTGCTGAAAGGAGCCAATATTAAAGTAATTATGCATTTAAAACAATTACTATTTATTCTTCAAAGAGTCATACTCAAGTGAAGTAACCCATTTTAAATTATTTCTGGTAATTGAATTGCATCCCCAAATTATATGTCTGCATACTCTTTGAACTAGGATTTAAAAAAAAAAAAAAAACAACAACCCACCCCTGTATTTTTGCTTAAAGATTACCCCCCATCTTGAATACTTCCCCTCTAGCTTATCATTTCCTGCAAGTGTAATACAGGGTGTTAAGTCTGAGTAAATACCACTAATTTTAGTTCCTGTATCTAGGACAGAAGTCAGTTTAACAATGAACAATTGCAAATGCCCAGATTGTTCACTTACCTTTGACTTTTGATAATCTGGGAAATTCTATAAAAGTATCAAGGCATTTCTATTAAAATTGTGGTAGCTCACCAACACATAATTGCACTTAGCAAAATGACTGAACACAAACTTAGGAGGGATCATTTTTCTGTTTCAGACAGCATACAATAGCTTTCCATTCAGGTACCTCAACATACAAAATCTGATTTAAAGTAATTATCAGAACATCCACCATTGCTACTGAGACATAATCACATTATTCTTGTGAAGTAGAACCTAGGGAGCAAACTCCATCATTATACCTTCTACTCACCAGCTGGGACAGTAGTGCAAATTTTACTTCTAAGTATAATTAACACAATTAATGACCAGTTTATGGGGAAATTTCCAGCGCTACACTTAAGAATATAACCTGCTCATATACACACACAGAGGCTAATTTTAAATTAGCTAGCTGAAATATTGCTGGCAGTGTAACTGCAGCAGAGCAGGCTCAGTACAGACTCTCTTCCATAGAACTAGGGTCATTTTGGGCAGTTGATCCATGCCAAGATCCAGCTTACTGCCACCTATGCAGCTAGCAGTACCACCGCTAGCTAGTTGGCAGCTGGCTCAGATGAGGCTACATGAGCTGCAGTCCTACTAGGAGTTTCATATTCTCGGTGAACGCAGTGCTGATCCTAAATGAAATGGTTTGGTTTGCTGCAGACAGAACACCACTCCTCCCAGTCTGCCTCGAGTCAACCAGACCTACTCATTCTACCCACAGAGTAACTCTTCTCCCTCTCCACGCCTTGTCACACTGCCCATCCTCTTTTGTTCCATCCCGAGACTGTGTCTAAGGCTAGATTAAACTCACACAGGCATGTGCTAGCTAATCTAGTTGTCTCTTCTACCATATCAAAAGAGAAAGATCAGCATCTCCAGAGAGGGAATGTTATATCCAGCTCAGACCCTATCTCAGGGGAGGAAGACCTGCCCATTGAAGAGTAGTTTCCACAACACAGAAAGGCTTCAAGCAAGATTAAAGAGACTTACTTTTGCATCATTTTTATTATTGTTTCCTAAAGTAAGGACAAAATTCTCTTGCCTTTAGAGACACCACAGATGACTTGCTTAGACTAGTTCTCTGGAGCTGCCTAAACATTAGCATGTAGTGAGATCTGAGTTGCTGCAGGGCATGTAACACATCCTATGGCTCTGGCAGATATGACAGAGAATACATAATAAGCCCACTCTGTTCTGGTGTAGTAGCCAGCAGCCACAGTGGATAGCATCACAAATTGCATAGAAGCCTACACTTATGCAACTGAACTGAGTCTCTACTGTTTAGGCATCCAGAGTTAGTTATGACCTACACCCATGCTTATTTTCTAAGAAAACATCTTCACTATTGAAAGAGTGTGTGATTTCCATTTTCTGGGTAACTAAAGCCTGTGAACTACCTATCCTACAGCAAAACCACAGTCAGAAGTGGGCACTTCCATTTTGGTGCAGGCAAGCCTGCTGATGACAACTATGTGTTATGGACCTCACAGTGACACCAGAATTACTGGGTTTTGCTTGTTGCAACCTCTAGATAGATTACATGTTTTATTTACCTTGGGTAAAAAACATGGAAATGAGCTCAAAGTATTTACTGGACATCTTATGAGCTGTCTGTATGTTAGCTCATGGTCTGTTACGGAATTTATATGGGCATAAAGCATAAATATCTGAAGCCCTGATAGCACGTAGACTTCTTTAGGAGCGGTTAAACCCTTATTAGAAGTAATTTCCTTAAGTAATTTCCTAATTTAAAATACTTCAAGATCAATTTATTTCCTAAATTCCTTAAAATTTCCTTGTAAATGTTCTGGGTGCCATCTCAAGCCATCTGCAGTTTTTTAAGGAAGGGAAGTTTAAGCAGTCCATTACTATATTCCATAACACTATCAGTCATGCAATATCTAGGGACCTTTTCCATGAATAAGGAAATATGATATTAATATGTTTTCCCATCAGTCTCCTACTTTAATTCACTCTTCCTCTTGAAAGCACTTAGAAATATCTCATCATCACCCCTGTCTTCTTCCTGAGGTAAAAATATACAATACATACTGCCTGAGGAATTATGCATGGAGTAGACAGCTATTCTAATTCACCTTGTACAGCCGACTCCTTTTCTTGGTCACTCAGTTTTCTCTCAAGAAGAAGTCACCCATCTTCCAGGTCTTCCCTGGGTCAAAAAGTTCAGTCCAACCAATTGCTGGCTGCTCCCGCAGTCACCCCAAGCATGGCCAGTTGCCAGAACCCCAGTCCAGGACGAGTGGATCTCCCCAGCACCTGGACATCCTGGTGGCCCATTCCAGCTTCAGGTGTCCAGCAAGTTTGGTGGGTCATGCTAGCAAACGTGTCCTCCTGCCTGAGGCCACCTTTGACCCTAGAACAACACAGCTTTTCCAGCACTTCAGGCAAGCAGGCTGCAGCTTTTTTAGTGCTTTATAATTCAAAATTCCTTTCTCTCAACAACTCCTTGAGCTGATCTTTCCTGTGCTGTTTACAATTCATTTTTTTCCATTCTGTCTTTTCCTTCTGCCTTCTGGAAAAGGATGCAAGAAAACAAGTATTTTTCTCTTGCTTTTTCTTTCAGAAGTACTGGTTTTTATTAGTATGGGGTTTGTTCCGTTAGTCAGCCAGTACCCATTAAAACAGCCTAAACTCACTGCTTTCACTTCCTAGTGAGAAAGCATTTCGTGTGGAGTCCATAACTATCCCACTCTGTGGTGTGAAGAGTCTGTCCAGGTCCTGAAGGCATCCCCAGCACTGCCTGTCCCTGCCCAGGCCCCTGGGGGTCCCCCCACCCTGCCCAGAGCTCAGGACTCCATTGCAGCCCCCCAGGCCATCTGCCCCTGCCCCAGTAATGCTGCAGCAGGGCTGCTCTCCAGCTCCCCACCACCCTGCCAGTGGTGAGCCCACTGGCAGGCCACCCCATCCTTCTTCCTCAGGGTGAAGGTGAGAGGTGAACGTCTCAGAGGAAGGGGCTGGCACAGGATACCCTGCACGTGAGGGTGCTGGGAAACACCTTCCAGGCAAGCAGTGTAAACAAGACTGTTTCTTCTCCTTCGGTATCATGTCACGCTGTTTTTTTTCCATACTTTCCAGTTTTTGACTGACCAACCAGGAAATGAGCAGAATTTCCTTTTCTCTAGTTAACTACTATCATTACTGTTCTCTGGACAATCAGGGTCCATCATGTAGACTGTTATTTAAGGGGATGTTTGGGACACACACAGTCAACTGTATCTCAAATAAATGTGACTATACTGGTCTACCTAGCCAAAGTCTAGCTCTGTGTAACTCCATGTCCCACCTCTAACCGATCAGTGATAACATCTAGGAAAGGGCTATGAGGAAAAAGTATTCAGAGATACTTATCTTGCAGCTTGTGAAAACGTGCATCTTAGGACATCATAAGCCAGAAGCTACCCACGTCTTAACACTTAATATCTCTGGGGGAGTTTTTTTGCATTAATTCATCCAGTTGGTTTCTGAATCCATTTGTATTTTTGGCCTCCACAATATTCTGAGTTCCAAGACATGACTGTACATTGAAAGAAGTACTTTTGCCTGCCTAGGTCTAGTGGTTCACTGTTGTCCTGGGGACTAGGATGAAAACTGCCTCCAGTTCTTCTCAGTTTGGTCTACATCAAGGACCAGTGCCATTTATGCTCTGTTTGAGATTCAGCAGCTATTATAGCTTCCCACTTCAGAGGAACTCTGCTCTAAAGCAAAATATACTGAATTCTCAGATTGAAACATCAATTTTATATTACACTGCCTTCCTGTCAGAGGAATGAGTTCAGATCTACTGCCATGGATGAGTGTAGAAACTGGGACATGATAAGCAACAGACATGACTTCTGTCCTCAAAAGTTCATTTCTTCAGTAACACCTCATGTAAACACACATTGTATGTACATTGGGGAAGGGAGTAAAGGAAGTGCCCTAAAATAACATACATATAAAAAACTTCTTATTCAAATACTTAAGCAGATGCAGACCAAACTAAATTCATAAATACAGACTGAAAACCTGCAGCCAAGGAAGGCTATAAGGGTGGGTAATATGCAAAGACTCCATGAAAATATTACTAAAATTGCTCTCTCTACTGCAAATAAATTAAGTCCTTATTGTTCAAAAAAATAAGTAACATTTGATGATTTCCAAAAAATGAACCCATGCAATGTTAGGATAGCCATTTAAGAACAGTTGCTTCTGTTGTATCTTTGATTTTGGACATGAAAGGATTGTTTTCTCCTAGTAGGAAAATGTGCAATGATGTGGTACTCTAGAGTACCTGTTTATAATTCATTAATATCATTGCTTCTCTCTGATGGTGCTCACTTAGTAAGGATACTGAGCTCTTATTACCACTATTTCAGCCCTGTTATTTAGTCATTGATTAAGCATCCTTTGGGCTCATTTCCATAATTGCATAACAAGAAGAAATCTGTGTAAGCATCAATGCTATGTCAAGTGAAGCTAAAAGTGTTTGCAGAGCGTACCAATATACTTTGCAAAAAAACAAGAAATCTGTACTTCATTGTCAGCTGAAGTAAATAGTATGGGTTCTGCAGACTTCTCTCCTCTCCCTGCCTAAAGAAAAGCAAAGTCAAAAATGTAAACCCATGAGTCTTGAGTTGTTCAATTCAGCATTTCTGCTAATATCTTGAGCTGTCTTAACAAAAAGTGTGCATGAGGGTTCAACCAAGCTTATTTCATATGTAAAGTGAGGTTCAGAACAATCCATGTACAAAAAAAAATATCGCTCCAAGGCCAGTAAGTGATGCAGTTCAGTTCTTGTCATTATTCCTAAAATATTTTAAAGAAGGCTAGCAAATATTCTTGCTCAGTGAGCCATATAACAAAATTTTCATGTCTGACATCCACAAGACATATACCACACCTCTGAAGTGGTGAGAAGGATGAACTCCTGGAATAGTTCACAAATGGGACAGAGTAATGGTTCCATAGGGTACCACTGGGAGATTAGGTTGGGAGGCTGGGAATGCCACTGCATCCTCAGCATGCCCACATAGCGTTTGCTGAATAGCACTATGATGACTCATTTCCTCCCTTAGTGAAAACAGAGATGCCTTGGAGGAGCACCTGAACTATGTATGAAACATGCTGCGGTTCAAAAAATGCAAGTGAACAAACTCTATTTTAAAGTAAGGGAAAGACTGGGGTTTAGAGTCAACTTTTTCAGTGCTTAAAAAATTCTTGTAGATTAACTATAAACAACTTTCTTTTTTAAAAAAAACAACTTTTAAAATCCAAACAATCTCAATGCCTGTTTAATAGTTATTTTTCTGTAGAATTCTTCTGGAAAAAAATATTTTAATGGACATATATTAAGAAACAAAAACATGCATTCTAGTCACTTTACAGTCAGGTTTTAGACAAGGCAATTTGCATGTCTTTATAAGCACAGACTTTTGAAACAAATGCATTGTGATTAATCTATGAGTGGAATATAGTTGTATCAGTTATACAAAGTGCCTTGTGAAAGATGCTTTAACCAGGAACTTAGAGGTTCCTGTTGCCCATACTGAGTGATCTTCTTTTGCCTGCATTTATAAGGCAGATTAATGAGAATGATTTATAAACAGAACCTTTTCTTTTTTCTGCTCCCATGTGCTTGTATGCTCATGCTTCTGTCACATCCAGCTTGACAAGCCAAACATCGTCCCAGGCAGAGTTATCTTATCAGAGTTTCTTAGCAAAAATTGAACCCCATCATCTGAAACTTAGTTGCTTGGAATAGTGCCTCCAGCCTTGGCAGGTGAGAGATGAAACAGGTTTGTCAAGGAACTCTAGGAAACAGTGCCTGTGATCCTGCTGTTCCTGGTTGGAGAATAATAAATATTCCCCCCAAGCAGCTGCCTTCTTGCACATTCTGACACTGCTGTATGACATGAGCAAGTTTGATTTTCCCTGTCTCTAAGAGATAAGCTCGGTTAGGGATCTGTGGCCATTTTGTCAAGAGCCTGCTGTCATAGGTGATTGACTGTTTTGCCTCTGTCCAGAGCTGGCCTTGCCTCTTGCTCACATAGGGGGTAGCCAAGGAGATACCTTAATGCCAAGCTGTGCCCCCTCTTATCCATTCTTATAGTAAAAGCAAAACAAAACCAAACCATTGCCTGTCTCTTCACAAGACATTTTTTACAGTAAACAATAATAAAAAATCATCAGTTTGTAGATACTGTGTTTGTTAGTATATACTCTGCCACATTTTACTGCCATACTATACTTTGATGCCATACACCAAACCTATTGGCTACTCCTTTTTGGGGAATCAAAGCAGTTTCAGAGTAAGAAAAAAGCTCCAGGCCATTAATTTGAATATGGGAACATTTATTTATTCTTAAACATGTTTCAGAACCACTCACTCCAAGCTGGCTGTTCTGTCACGATGCAGACATTAGAAATGGCATACGCCATATCAGACACAGCAGAAGTATCTTCACTCAACTTCTTTATGGAAGACAGAGAAATCAACTGCCCTGATGGTTTAAATCCCAGCAGAAGGAAGATACACTTGAGGGACCTGGAGAAGAGGTGGGCCTCCCTGTGATTTCAGCTTGAATGAGTTGGTATGAAGTGCCCAAGTGACCTTGAATGAAATACTTGGATAAACTGCCAAAAGCTTGAAGATATCATTTTCTACTTTGCCTGTAAAAATATTCCAGATGCCAAGAGAGAATCTGTCAATGACACCACCTTTCTCTGGGCCACTGCTTATGAAGTTCTTGTCAGCGAAAAACACAAAACAGTTTTTATGTACAGTAGCTACACTGCAAGCGTATTCCAGTCTCCTGTCAATAATAGCACCTCCACAGCCACCGTAAGCAGAGGTGGCACTGAGAATCTGTGTAGATTATAGATGTATAATTAAATGCAATGTGAATAAAACAGTCCTTCGGCCATGTGGCCAACTCTATCCATCCACATACTCAAGCATACTGAAATCACAACTACCAGTCTTCCAAAGTCACAAACATGTTGCTTTGGAAGGAGAAGATTGTAACTGGGTTCTTCTGCACAGGTAATGAAATAAACAAATGGCAGAAATAACCAAACTTCTAAGTAAAAATTTAACTAATTAAAGTTCTTCAACACTATCTAGTTGTTCCATAAAACTTTTAAACTGTATTATGAACTAAAGTACATAATTTAGGAATCATCTTAAATTTTTCCTTGCAGTTTGCTCTCTGAGAACATAAGCTTTACAAAATTGCTGAATAAATTTCAGAGAGAAGAATGAATACTAACGTTGTCAGGGGCAGTATTTATTTTTTTCTCTACAGTCAGATAGTAAGCACAAGTGGTTGTATTAATTATAAACTGATATTATGCTGTTATCACAGCTGAACAGATCAGAGTTCAGCCCAGGAGCATATATCTACCAAACTGGTAGATACACAGGGTTACGGAAAGCACATTCTAGATCAACAACGTTGATCAACCATCCAAAAACTGAGTAATTAAATCATTATCTACCTGAAGCTGGAGTCATACAGCTGTCTGAGAGAGCAGTCTCATCACTGTGAGAGGCATCAGCAAGGAAGCAGCTACAGATGATAACTCTGGATCCCTTTCTACACCTGGATCAAAACACTCCACTCAGAGACACTGCTTTCACTTGAATTTATCTCACACACTCAGAGCTGGAGTTATACACACAGCAATTAGAATTAGAATTCTTCACAGGATGTGTGCATTTCATGATTGCTTTAACAGTTATTTTTTTAGAACAATTAAATGTCTGACTTTCTAAGTGAATTCTCAGTTTTATTTCCATTTCTTACAACAAATGAATCAAATCACTGACAAGTTAACAGCTCTTTTCACTCCTCATTGCTCTTTGTTTGACTTACTGTGTTTTAATTTCTCTGACTAAGCAAAAGGACCTTTTGATTTTGTTTCAACCCAGCAAAAATAAAAATCAACCTCCATTGGTCTCTTTTGCTTACACCAGCTTTAACTCTGTAGTCAATATGTGCTTTAAAAAGTGAAGTAGGTGGGCCAGATGCCTTCTTCCAAACACTTTTCAGAAGTGCCACACACTGTGGTTGTAGGAATGCCGGATGAATGCTCTTTGAAAGCTTTTGCTCTGAATCTGTAACAAGGCACAGCAATGGCTCCTTTCCAGCAACTCCCTATCATATTCCATTCTGACAGCCATTTCCCAGCTATATCTGCAGCTAGGATCTATAACTTGAACAAGAGGAAAAGAACAAAAAAGATGCTAGAAGATTAATGATCTTTGGAACTATATCACCACAATCCCAGCTTCAGTCACCATAAACAGAAACACATGAACAAAATCAATATATCATGTTGGCCCAGTCAGTGAATATGCTTTCTATAAACTTCAGAAGAATAGCATTAGGCTAACTTGGGCCTCTAAGCACCACCCTGAAAATCAACTACAGCATATCCAAAAATCTTCTCAGAAATGCCCCTTATGATGCAGAACTTCCTCCCTAATTATCTGTTCCCAGAAAGAGTAGTAAATGTTCTTTGCTTGAGCAAAGAATCATTGCAAATTCAGTTTCACTGTTATGACTGCACCAGGTGATGTGTCTGAGGGATGCATGCTTGCACCATTTTCCATACAGTCTGATCTCACAGAGAAACTGTGTGCAGTACCTGATAATGCTGGATACCTAGACCACCTCTGAGTAACCCACAAACAACTTCCCATATGTCTACATTGATCTCAACATCTGCGCTTTTGAGATGTTGAGTAAGTACCCAACCTAGAGTTCAATCTGGACCAGTAAAGACACGATGCAGGGTAACCAGACCTGCCTTTTATGCTAAAATTTTAATCTTTTGCATTCTTGGTACTTCATGCTGTAGGTGAGATATCTGTCCCACCTGGCACTTCATTTGTCCCCCCTTCTAGAACCAGGGAGTGCAGCAGGAAGGATTCAGTGTTGCCATGAGTTTTGTTCTGTCCAGACCTGAGCATGTGAGGAGCCTGTGTCAGCCTGGGCTGAGGATATGAGAAGGACAGCAACTTTCATGCAGGTTAGTTGGGAGTGAACGTGCTCCCCACAGACCATGGCTTCATAGGTAGCAATGAGCCTATCATCTAAGGAAGCTGCAACCTTGTTGCTTTTCTGGACTGTCTTCCTCTTCTCCTCCTCTGCTCCTAGCCACGAAGACCCAGAATCTCCTGCACAGGCTGTGGCATCCACTGGATCCTGCCATGATCTGATTTAACTCATTAAGACAAATGGCCATTTTTATCTGCCGTATTAGTAAGGTAAGTTGTCTCACATGAGACCCAGAGCTAGAACAAGGTAGGCAATGGGAGCCTAAAGCAGAAAGGAAGTAGGAGGCAAAGGAGTCCTTTCCTATTTCAGTGGTGATGAGCTAGTAAATGAGTACATGCTGTACAACTGTAGCCACTGAGTCCGACTGGCTACACATCTGGAAACTCTGAACTTGTAATTAAAGCAGAGGATTTTCTCCAAATTGCCGGTCTGTTGGGCTGAGAGATGAATAGTGATGGAATTGAAACCCATTTATTAGCATCTAACACTAAAAACCCATGTCTGTGCACCACAGATAAAAGTAAGTTTCATCATGTAACTCCAAAATAAAAAGCCAGTGGAGATAGTATAGTGTTTATATTTCAGAGGCAGTTTAAAATGCAAAAATGTACTTAGTATGGAATACTTGAAGACCACCCCTATCTTGGGGGAAAAAAGCAGCAAATGAAGCTTCAGAGAGGGTGTTCAGCAGCCTGAATCAGTGAAAACTGCACCACAAATACATAAACATCAGAGATCATATTTAAAATTCAAAGCATACAAGTGCATAGGAAGCTCTATCATCCTCCCTGGTACAAACTACCTTTGAAATAGTAATGGCTACACAGTAAATATACTACTGTGCTGTGTAGCTGCTCAAACCCAGGCTAAAGACCCTTTGTTAGTAAAAGCGGTAAAATTGCCCTGATGGTATGAACATACTAAGAAATTCCACAGTATGTTTTAGCAATCCGGAGATTTTTTTCTCGCGTCAAAGATCTCAGTCCATAAAAGGCTTCTGACATACAAGAGAAAAAGAAAACCTAATTACATTGTATGGGAAGTCAGAATGATAGGTGGCCTAATTATTCCCAATTAACCCTGCCCAGGAGCTCATACTCAAGGTGAACATACACAAACAAATCAGTGTTGTGGATAGCTGCTTCTACTTAAAACAGAGGCAAATAACACAATAGAAGTAGGTGGCATTCTCATCCTGCTACGACTAAATGTATGCTGAATGTCCTCCAAACTTACTTCTTCCTGTGATTCACCTTCTCTGTTAACTTAAACACTCAAACTTAAGCTTTCTCCCAAATCTCAGTGGTTTCTACACCTGTCCTGTTAAGACTTCCTCCACCACTGTTCTTGGTTCTCTTTGCCCTTGGACCCCTTTTAGCTCCAAAACTGGAGTTACACAACCTCAGCAGTCTGATTTCATTCAGACAAACAAAATCATGGGTCTTTTATATCAGCACATTCTGAGCAGCTGTAACCTTATCAGATGCTATCACTGCATTGTTCAAGATGAACCAAATTGCAAAGTCTTTTTAAATAAAGTTCTTAAGGAGATAGTCCAGTCAAGATAAGCAGAATCAATAAGGCCACATATTCAGCCTTGCAACACGTCTGCTTCTGAGCTGCCTCCTCTTTTTCCACATCTCACTGAAAACGGGCTAGTGTATACCAAGGACAGGAAGCAGAATTAGGTGGTGCTCTACACTGCTTAGTCAGAAATTCTTTCTGTCTAGGAAACAGGCATTTCTACCAAGTAAAGCTCATGATGACAGAGAATAAAATCCACCTAAATGTATATTGACATCCTGCCTTATGCATCTCCCCAAAAGATTATAAATTACCCCTGTAATGGCACCCCAGGCTTCAATAAGAATTAGCAACCTAAAAGAAAGGTGGTTTTGCTATGATGCAGTAAAGCTTACCCCAGGGGTAGTGTGTCCCTTTTTGCTGTGGGATGATACCTCAACTCTGCTGCTGCTACTAGTGCAGAAAGAACATTAAGCACCCTGTACTTTACAGTAAAACATTTTTCTCTGGTAGTTGTTACCTGTTACATGGAAACATTCTGTGTAATTTTAATTTGTATACAAGCCAATATACAAAATTCGTGTGTGCACATAGGTACCTTATTTTAGTTTCATGTGCATGAGACAGCAAATTGGATTTAAGCTAGAAGAAATTTCCATAGAGAATTCTACCCTGCAAGTGTTATCACAAAGAATACCTGACAAATACTCAGATGGAAAATGTACCTACAATTAGAAAGAGACAGGAAGTAGTCATTTCTCAAAAAAAAAAAAAAATCTAAATATCAAGTAGTGTAGAAATATTTCTAGAGTTGCTGTTAATTGTGTTGCATTCACTTCCACACAACTGCTCACAATACCAATATAGTAGGCAGACCGCAGAAAGGAAAGCATAATTTGATTTTTTTTCTCATTGGACTTAACTCTCAAACATTTTTAATGTTTCTGCTGTGATTGATCTAAAGATTAAGCATTTCCAGCAGCGATAACTTTTAATACTTGTAAGAGTGGGTTGGATTGCATGCATTTTAGAGGTGTATGTAGTGTTTATCGACACATCTGCTTGAAGAGTGATAGAAGAAGCTTCACACATTGCTTTCAGGCTTAGCTGTGCAGTGTGTTGAGTACCTCCTTCCTACCTCAGAGCATCTCGGATCACTGTCTGCTGAGCCTTTCCTAGAACATCCTTTGAACCAAGTTGTGGGAGACGCATTGCTGGAGAGGAACTGCTCCAAGGAAGTTTTTTTCCCCTTGTTTATTGACTGGAAAATTAAGAGGGAGACCAGTGAACTGACACTTTCATTGGAACACTTGCCTTCATTCTATTTTAAAATAAAATTACCATAGACTGTAATTGACACACACATTAAAAACAACAACAGTTTACAAAAGAGTTACTGAAGTGATTTTTTTACCATTACTGTTACTTTTTAAAATCATTGCAGTAATTTTTAATAAAAGCAAGATCCTAGGGGTAAGACTCAAATTACGTGCAATGGCTCTGGTTTGCCTGTCTCTAGAGAATAGCGGATTGCCTCAAAGCAAAGGAAGGGAAGTATTTGGCCAGCATGCTAAAGAAAGGTGCTATGAGAAAAGCAAGTTAGTGAAAAGAATTTTTTTTAAAATCCAGGCAGTGTTAACTGTGCTAAAACTTAAGGAAAAGCCACAGATACATGCTGTTTGTAGGAAATGTATAGTGTTATTTTCCTGGGATATAATCATAGTAATTTTCCCTTTTCTTATGATGATTTTTATCTTAGAGATTCCCCATTATCTACAAATTCTTCCAGTTCTGCAAATCCTGTCCATTTAAGGAAAATCATGGCTGAAGAAATCAAATACACAGTTTCAAAAAGGCAGTCTGAACAACAAAATTAATATATTAGCAAATAAATGAATGCAATCAAACTGGCATTAGGAATATTTACTGTTTTCTTTCCATTATGAAATCTGTGCCCCCAAATTCATGTAAGTAAAGATTAGAAATTATTAGATGTGTTCCTATAACAGTGAGTGTATTTTTTCTGTACACAAAATGGTCATGACTTAAAATGTTACCTTTTTCCTTTGTAGGCATGGCTTATCCCATCTGTAAAGAAATATTCATGGGTTTCTTGCACATAGACCAACAAGGTTCCTTATATCAGATGTTTAAAATGTCACATTTCCAAATATTAATGAATTATTCTGAGTTATATGAAGGGAAGGAGGAGGAGGGTATATGGTTTCCTTCAAATTTTTATATATGGAGCCATAATAACAAAGACATAAGTGAATCTGTCATAAAAAGTTTGCAAACTGTTTAGAATACTCCTGCTTTGGTATCTATGTGGTATATACTCAAAAAAGGATTTTGTGGCAGAACTTAAAGAATTTACTGGTGTTTTTTAGGCTACCTGATCTAATTCAAATGTAAATTTTTTATTTCTGAGTAAGATGATAATATCTCACAGAAAAGCGTGACTAGTACAGTCAAGGGGTACCAAGCAGGTACACTGACTTGGTCTTTTCAGCCTGTAAGAGGTGATGGAGATAGATAGAGTTATGACAAGCATCTGAATAATCCTGAAGCATGGCATGAAGACAGTGAACAGGGAACAATTTTTCAGTGTGCCTCATATGACAGGAACTAGTAAACATCAAGCAGCAGGTACAAACAAGTAAAAGGAGATTCTTTCTCTCACACAGTATAAAACTGTGAAATTAATTGTCACAGGATATTGTGGGTGGGAGGAAAAATCCATCAAGGGCTATTAAACACTAAGATACCATCTCCAGAACAGGAAATCTCTGAGCATAGATCAGTAGAACCTGAAAACTGGGAAGGTTTCGGCTGGGATAGAGTTAATTTTTCTTCATAGTAGCTAGAATAGTGCTGTGTTTTGGATTCAGTATGGGATTTGGTATGAGAAGAATGTTGATAATACACTGATGTTTTCAGTCATTGCTAAGAGATCAAGGACTCTCCAACTCCCCATGTCCTGCCCGCACACAGGTGTACAAGAAGCTGGGAGGGAGCACAGCCAGAGTAACGGACCCAAATCAGCCAATGGAATATTCCATATCATGTAACATCATGTGCAGTATATAAAGGAGGTTGTCTGGGAAGGGGGGGTTCTCTCTCACTTCCAGGGTTGCAATTGCAGGATCTTTGTATTTTGGGATCGCTATCTGGGAACGGGCTGGGCATCAGTTGGCAGGTGGCGAGCAATTGCACTGTGCATTATCCATTTATAGTTTTTATTATTGTTATTCTTTTATTTTATTTCAATTATTAAACTGTTTTTATCTCAACCTATGAGTCTCCCTTTACCCCTCCAATTTTCCACCATCCCTTGGGCAGGGGAGGATGAGCAAGCGGCTGCGTGGTGTTTGGCTGCTAGCTGGGTTTAAACCATGACAGAGGGAGACAGTAAAATATGACTGTACACTTGTTTTATCTTCCACAGGCATCTGCTATAGCCACTGTCAAAGAGCAGATGCTCCTTGATAGGATAGACAGGTCCTTAACCTGAACAAGTGCAAACCCCTTTATGCCATATGATGTAAATTTAAAAAAAAAAAAAAAATCATAAAAAAAACCTATATAATCATCTATTTCCCCCTTCTGCACATATATACACACATACACATGTACATGTCTATATGTATGTATGTATGTATATACACATACACATTCATGCAAAAGTGATAGCCATGATTTTCTTTGGTTCCAGTTACACTTTAGCAGCAAGTAATAATATAAACTGCTGCCCAGGGAAAGCCTTACCAGTCTATTGGTATGAGGACACTGTAAACTCATATGAACTGTGTCACTGAGACTCATGTTACACAGATTCGCATTACAGAGACTCCTGAACTAGCGGAAACTGCAACTCCAATAATGCTTTTTGACAGTTTATTTTTGTGTAATGCCCCAGATTAAAAGAAAAGAAAACCAACACACCGCAAACAAAAACTGAAAAGAAACCAGCCCAAATTCCAGCGTGCAGCTCCATAATCAGACCCACATGTGCCTTTTGCAGGGCTGCAACCTCTCACTCTCCCCGACAGACATCCACTGCTAACCAGCTCCTCAAGGCATAATCTGGAGCATCCTTGTCATTACTGCTTCAGTTTCCTCAGGTCTCCCCAATCCCTGTCTCGACCTCCAGGGAGTCTCAGTCTCTCTGGCTCTAAGCCTTGCCCAGTGACCTTGTTCAAAGATGTGCCTTTTCCCAGTCCCTCTCCTTTGCTAAATGTCTTCTGATCTGGATGTCCTCTTACAGACTTTCACTTACAGACATCTTTCCCCAAGCTCCCAAACCCAGCATCTTTTTCCAAAATATGCCTCACCTGCAATCTTACCTGCCCTTTCTCCTCAACTCCCAGCCTGTCCCAGACAGTTTTGCTCTCCACTTCTTGTTAATCAGGCTTTTGCCTAATCCCATGAGTTTCATCTCTTCCTTGTCTCTTCCCTACACAAGACTTTTTTTTCCCATTTTGTGTTTAAATCCTGTAAAGTCCTTCTGCAGATATCCTCAGTGGGTCTACGCAGCCAGTTTCCCTCTCCTTGCTGTATGAACCAGCTGGGAAAATCCTTTTCTCCCCCAAAGCAAACTTCTGTTTAATGAGGAAATACTTACCCAAAATAATTAAGAACATTAGTACACAGCAGTTTTAGGGTATAGCTTTTTGTTCCTTTTGTTGATGGTTTTTGGTCTCAAAATGTCTTTGTGCTCATTTTGCATGTGCCACCAACCATGTGTCATCTTGGGCCACTGCTCAAGAGACTTGTGCTTTCTGACTTTGTAAAATTTCCTCAAGTTCTCTTTCTGGTACTGGCTGACAACAGCCATGGCTCTGGCAATGGATCTGAAGACCACATGTATCTTGGAGAGTTTGAAATTGGTTTCCACCAGGACCCTCACTATGTGGCTTTGAGCCTGTTCCAGCTTCTGGTCATCCAGCTGCATCAGTGGCTCCTCCTCATCCTTCCCTTGTAGATGTCAGGCTTTGATATTTGCCATGGTGGTGGCAGCAGCATGGCTCCAAGCATAAGAGGCAGATGCCAACTGAGAAGAGGACCCATGGCAAATCTGGGTTCATCCTCTCAAGCCCAGGCTGTTAGCCCATGAGAGCCGCTCACCACTCAGATAGGGGAAGAGATGCAGTACAGTCAATGACCACAAAAACACAGGGATTTTAGAGTGCTGCATATCTGAACAGAAGGTAAGTGAAGACTTTTGACTTAATTAAATGCATTTTACCCAACCATATTCTCAATATTAGCTAAAAGATCTTGATGGGATTTTCTACACATGCATGCACAGCACCAGTCTGTCACTGACATCTAGTCTAGCAAATTTTTCCAAGTGACAGAGTTTTATCTGATGAGCAATTAATGACTTTAGCATTTGCATCTATAGTAAAATTAGCTGCCAGGGGTTTTTTTGCTTAACTTTTGCAAAAGATGTGCAATCTGTCACACACAATCCAAAGTTACACTGAAACGGACACTAATAGATACCTAGCAGCTCTGCACAGGTATTAAATTTCAATTAAATACTGAAAAATCATCAGCTTAGTCAAAGGCAAAATGATGACAGAAAAGGGAAAGGTTTTCTGCATTGTTCAGCAGGCAGTACATGCATTAGACCTTCCCTATCATGAGATATTTAGGTTTAATATTGCAAATATCCGTATTTTCTCCACCAGCTACCCACCTAAAAGAAATCGTGCTTCCCTGCTTTCTCTGCAGGTCTCCCCCATGCATGAAAAGGGATAAGGGAGGCCAAGAGGGGTAAACAGTGATATGCAAGGAGGTCTAGGACTGCAGCTGGGACTGGGTGAATGCACGTCATCCCTTTTCCTGTTCTGGGGAGCTTCCCAGAACAGAAAAGATGCTCTATGACTCCAGAATGGACTTTTCAGCTAAAAGAGCATCCAAAGTTGGCTCTGCTGAGAGGATTGACACATACCACAGACTGCCAAAACTCCCACAGAGGACTCTCTCTCCACCGTAGAGACAATCTGCTGTCCAAACATTTTTCAGCTAAGAAAAAAAAGAGGGGTTTTTTTTCCTTCTTTTTTTTTGGGGGGGGGGGTGGGGGGGGGTGGGGGGTGGTGGTGAAGGGGGACTGGTGTTCAATGAATTTTCTTTGTGACCAAATTTGCAGTACTAATGTCTCTCACCATGCTTTTATCCTAATGAAAACTAAATCAACTATTAATCTTTACATTATCTTACAGTTCACATTTGCTAAAGTTCATGAACTATGCACAGCTAAAAAGCTTCGCTGCAAGAGAAACTATCATCACAGATATTTCACAATCAGCTGGAGGATTTTCTTCTTCCTTTTTTTTCCTTTTACTCCAGGTTACTAGAAAATATGGAACTGTTAAGGGTAACGTAGTAACAGCAGCCAGGACATTCTGTTCACTTGCCCTTTAATCTTTCTGCTGTAATGTTAGCGTGATAATTGATACCAATTATTTTCATAATTCTATCTGCAATTCTGTATATATTAAGCAGATTAATCTAGTCTGCAGGAAAAAATAGTGCTGTATTTGATAATCTCCAAGGTAAAGAATCTTCTTTATGAGCGGTGGTTTTGCATATTTCTGTCCTTGGCTTGGTGGGCAAGTTAAAAACACTATGAAAAAGTAAAGTCCTATCCAGAGAACATGAGTTATACATAACAACACTGTGCAAGTAAAATGTATTTATTGAAATAATCACAGACACACTGAATTATCGTTTCTAACCTGGAACTATAGAGTTCCAGAGTGGTATCCAGATATATAATTGCAGTATTACAAGAATGGTCTCAGATTCAGTCCCACATCACCTTTTTCAAAGTAAGCCTTTGCTTGCAAAGAACTGTAAAAATTGTTTCCACAGCATTTTATAGGATTAACAACTTGCCTAAATGAATATCTTTAAAATATTTAACAGATTCCAGTAACTAGAGAATATTAAGAGGACACAACAAAGAATACAAAATATATAAAATCAATGTTGAATGTATGTCTTTACTCTTTTTTACTTGTGCACTGCATTCCTATCTTTAATTACAAAAGCATACAACAATATATGTGTTGCACTCTCTTGCAATTAGCCACATATGGATTATCTATTTTAGCATGCAAATTGCTTTGTATATGCCATGCTAGACCACAAAAGCTATTTATATGGTATGTAAGTATAAATTGGATTTACACAATATGCTACAAATTAAGGATAACAATGTGAAAAGTAGTAAATATCTGCTAGCATATTAGGCCAACAAAATATTCAGCCAAGAGTTGTCTAGATGAAAAGTTATGTGCTTTTATTTAAGGTTTGCATTCAATTTAGTTAAACTGATATAAAAAGCTATACAAAAGCTCATTTCAGTTTACACAAGGATTATCTCTGTTTGGTTTACAACATTTAGAAATAAGCTTAAACCTAAAGTGAGTTTGATCTTAAGCTAAAGAGAATTTAGCTCTTACCTTGTTCTCCTTTATTTTAAAAAGTAAGCTCTGTAATGAGCTTTATAGCAATTCTACAAAATAACTATAAATTCTACTTCCTCATTCTACAAAATAATTGTAAAACGTCTTTGCTATATAGTGTGCTATATACATGAATGAGGACAGAAAAAAAGCATGCCTTTTACAATTACTGTACAGTAAATACAGAGTGAGGAATGCAAAAAGGTGTACAAGAAGCACAAGAATTAATTTGATTTTTAAATTGCAGCACAGTTTACAATCCAAATTAGTTTTTATAACATGGGTACAAGTTACAAACTATTTATTTCATTTTTTTGTTCTAAAACATGTAGACATCTGTGAGCACCAGATGACTGTATAATCCACTGTATCATTTTCAGCTATCTCAGATTTTAAAGTTAAGCGTATTGAAAGAATACATTTTGAAATAAAATCTCTTTAAATGTACTCAATCCACAAGAAAATAAGTGAGAGGGTTTAAGCTCATCTAAAATATGAACAGTTCATTACAATTTCCAATATTCTCAGCTATTTACATTTTAAAAATAATAAATAAACACATATACATACACACCATATACCCATTCAAAAGGATGTTGTATGAACTTCCATCCACATACAAAAAGGGGGAGAAATGCTGTGCAAAGTAAAAATCTTCAACTAGTTACCATTTTTTAAACGAAGATTTTAACTTAGTTAATCCTCAGCTTTAGTTTCTTTTGCCTGTTAAACAAAACGCTGGCATGACACAATTTTATTTGTTAACTTTTTGAAAACCCCAGCTTCCACATGAGAAGAGACTTCCAGAGCAAAAGTAGAAAAAGTATAATAGGATGAGATTGATTTAGAAACTCGTGCAAATATTTTGATTCATTACTCTGTTAAGCATGCAAATACACTGCCTAAAGCCTTCCCCTTCCAGCCCTGATCCTCCTAGGAAAACATGTAAAGTCAAATATGTGCAGGCTAGCACAATCAGAAGATATGTTTCCTATGGGCAATTCTCACCTGCCAAGTACCATGAAGTATTTTCTTAGGGAGAAACTTCTCTGGAACAGGTAAAAAGGAAAAAAAAACCCACATGTATTCCCAGAGGAAATCTATTTGCCTATTAACACTCCCTATTGCTCAAGATATTCTCTCCGGTGTTATTTCAAGCTTTCTGCCCACCCAGTTGTGTAGCTTTGCAGTTTTGGGTTTGTGGCACCTGCCTCAGTAAGAATCAAAGTGAATCTGGTGGCACAGTTGAAAATCAAAGCTTTACTCAAGGTCCAAAATAGAAAGTTCACTGCCAGGGAGGCCTTCATCTCCCCTGAACTCATAAGGCACACTCCTGAGAGAACAGAGGGAATGGCCTGATACTTAACAGGTCTTTCCAGCTTCAGCTCTGTGTTGTCAGACTTGGTCGAGGTCACTGAGCTCTCCTTCAGACTCAGATCTGAATGCAGAAATCCCACAAGTTCAGCATTAATAGCACTGAATGTTCAAGTTTTCCCACTGCTGATTTCTGAGATACAGAGTGGATATCTAAATAAGAATCTAGATACAAATCTCAGACCGTATCTGCAAAACAGCCAAATAAATGTATTTTAATTGTAACGCAGGTGCAATGAGCTCAGTTTTAAAACATGAATAAATTATATGCAAAGAAGTTATAAAAACCTGTGGTTGTATTAGCTCAGATTTCTTTCGTGTCAGATCTCAAAACTGAAATGGCATCATCAAAGGAAACATTAGTGAAATCATCAGCAACACTCTTTCCTCACATACTAAATAGAGAAACTAAGAAGGTGCTTTTCAAGCTGGGGCCCGGTATTGGCTAGTGGATGAGGCACAGGACTGAAACAATTTTTGTCAGTGGTCATAAAAATATCCCACTGCAAAGATGTCAAATCTAGTGCCCTGGCAAGATTCAAGTTTGGACAATTATGGTATTCTGTTTTCCTAAAACTGTTCCTTCACAATAGTACTGTGGATTTCCTATCCTACAACGTTGTACAGTGTCACTCCATGTCATTTAACATTTTTTAGCAGTACCTTCACTTTAATAATGTACGGACTACTGCCAAAAACATTTATAGATCTTAATGTTATACCAGCATGTTTTTTAATGAGCTCCTGTATCCAGAGCCACCTTCCCACAGCACCAAAAACCTATGACAAAAAATTCAAGACTTGGATGTTTCCTCTTCTGGGAAGAGGTTGGGGGTGTAGTCATTCACCTCCTGCAACTCCCTCCCTGAAGCTCTGGGAAATCCACTCATGAAAATCCAGCACAAGGTTGGTACTAGAATCTTCCAAGCATCTCATGATCCTACTTGACGATAAGCACTATAGACAGGATAATTTGCACTATGGGATGTAGCTTCAGGATAAACCAGAAGTTATAGGCTCCATTTTCTTCATTTTTATCTTTGATAGCAACAGCAGGAATGCAGACATTTTGTGTCGCAATGTGAACAAACTTTTATCAGTGCTGTTTTAAAAGACAGTCTTAAAATTATTTGTGGCACAGGCAATCAGCCTGTGCTGCTGATTTCAGTGTTGCTGCCACCCACAGAGATGCTCTGGCTCCTGCATTACTCAGAGAGCAGGAGTAACGAAGAAGGTTGCACAGCCAAGCTTCTGCCAGATCCAAAGTCAGCCACAGACTTTGATAAGCATTCAGTCAGGACTTCAGTGTTTACATTGTATTTTCCTTCTGCTGCACTGTTGAGGGATAACTCTGTTTGTATTTGTCCTAATGATGTGATTATGCGTTGTATTTGCCCTTTTCATGTGATGTCAAAGGAGCTAATGGCATCCCCTCAGGACTAAACAAAGCAGTAAGCAAATCTCAAACCCAGGTAACTAATTTTCTGGGAATAAACATATCCAAGAGAGATGGGTAGAAATATGCAAATAGCCAGGCATCCTATTTCCTCTAGTGGAAATAACTGAATTTTATGAATATAGGGTCTGGTGAAGAGTGCTTTTGAGGGTGGAGGGGTTCCAATTTTACATGCATATTTAAAACCTAGTTTATATGTGTATTTAGATAATAAAATAGTAATGTATTACAAATACTGAAAATTTGTAATTTTAAAAAATAAAATCACTATCACTAGCTATATTTGCAAATTCTAAAAGTTTATTATGGATTTTCACTTGAAAAAGCACTACTTAAAAATCAACAGGCTTCCTTAGGTTGGAATTCTTAAAATCAAATCTAAATCTGCACAAAAATGACTAAATAACATTGACTGGACTCTCCTTTTTCTTTCCCATATCAAGCGAATCGGACTCTGTATTTTTATAATAATGGATAAAAGGAGTGCCTATTAAAAGGATTTTCATTGCCTTGCCTTCACATCAAGGCAGCACAGCATAACTGAACAGCTTCACAATTGAGGGTTTGGGGTTTTTTTAAATTAACAGCTATTATATTTTTTTATTTTTTCAAGTGAACAGAAATTGACCTTCATTGTCTCTTTAGTCAGTCCAGCTCAGAATCAAAGAGCAAGTTAATTATAACCATTTAAAACTTAACAGTTGAAGCCTTTTGATGTAATATCACATTCATTTCTAATTAACTGTACATATGTCTTGCCGAGTTATCCAATAACTCTTGAGATCTGTCAGCATAAATCCTTAATAAAAGCACGAACACTTCAGGATGAAGATTAGACAGTCCTTATATAAGAAGGAACAGAAGGTGACAGGGAACAATACTGCATATAGAAAGAAATCTCTGCCTAACTGCTTTCCCTAATGTTCTTTAAAACATGGCTGCTCCTGCTGCTGCTGCATAGCGGCTCAGTGTCCTGAGAGTCTGGCTTGTCAGTTTTAGTTTTATAAATAAAACCAAAATACAAGGCGTTGTATATTTCAGACTTTTCGATGACCCACTGTATAAAGTTTTAATTTGGTCAAGCATAAACATTTTCTTTCTGTGGCTGCTTATGGTGCCTGTCCTAGAACCTGGTCACCAAAGTCAGTGAAAGCCACCCCAGCAGTCCAGTGAAGTAAGCTGAAGTCAAGGAGATGCTGTCCATCTCCCAGTGAAATGCCTCTCTCCAGTGACCAGATTCACTGGGCATGGAGTTTGAGTTGGGTTGTGGGCTTTGCAATAAGGATCCAGAAATATGCTAGGAGTGTTTGGGATCTTCATTTTGTTTCTCTGAAAAATGAAGCTACACTGTTTCTCAGTTCATTGAGTTTATCAATCATTATTATCATTATTTTTAGCACCTTTGCTCCCAAAAATAACTCATCTTGAAAAAAAACTTCACAACACGGTCCTAAATATGCTTTTCAATCCATATGGCTCTTAAAAGTTGCCTCAAGTTGCGCCAGGGAAGGTTTAGACTGGATATTAGGAAGCATTTCTTTACAGAACGGGTAGTTAGGCGTTGGAATGGGCTGCCCAGGGAGGTGGTGGAGTCCCCATCCCTGGAGGTGTTTAAGGGTTGCGTTGACATAGCGCTTAGGGATATGGTGTAGTTGGGATCTGTCACTGTTAGGTTAATGGTTGGACTAGATGATCGTCAAGGTCCTTTCCAACCTAGACAATTCTGTGATTCTGTGATTCTGTAAAATGGCAATGATCTAAATAGTAGGGGTCAAAAAAAGAGCCAAGTCACAGTGTGCGTGCTTCTGTCACCCAAGTGATAGATTTGCTTGGGGTTTTTTTATGTGGTGTGGGAAGGATAGGAGCAGGTTGAGTCTCCACTCCGCTTCTTCAGCTTTGAACCCTGTATCGGATAAGGTGGGCAGAATGAAACCAAACCAAGCACTATCCTCAGAGCTCTGTTCACCTCATCAGGCACACCTACCCACAGCTGAGGAATATAAAAGGGAGTGTAATCTCTCTGCTCACAGTAGTGAAACTCAGGGGATAAAAGTATTCTTCATCAACAGTGGTAACCATAAATCAGGGTAAGAATGACTGTCATGCGGAGGAGTACAGAAACCAGAACCAAATGGCTGCAAACCCTTTGGAAAGAGTGGATGAAGATCTGGGGAAGGATGCTGGAAAGACAAAAACACCAAGATCAGGGGGAGAAGAAGCTGTCTTGATTTTTCTTAATTATAATTTAAATGTAACTTGGAGGTTACTCTGGGAGAGAAGTTTACAACAGCCCTGGGGAAGGTCCAGGACAACTGAAAAAATTGTGAATCCACATTATTCTGAGAGATGTAATTTATTACGGTTTATTGTTACCTTGGGAAGGATGAAAATTAATCTGTACTGGGTAAATAGAAGAGTCAGGAAAAGAAGCAAGACTGGGGCAACAGTAGACACCATTGGAGGAAATCCGTGTATTACATTTTCATTTATGAAAGTGTGACACATCATGAGTCACGCTACTGCACATTCTGCTCTGCTGTACTCCACTGAAATCAGTGAGAAGACGGGAGTAAAAAAATGTCAGTCACACTCAAAGTATGTTTTCCATATTTTTCCCCAGAAAGGGGCTTGTTTTATTTTATTTATTGATAATCTATTGTACTCAGTAGATAGGTGCAGCATTTTGTTTTGGATTTTTTGCCCCACTGAAAATTTGTAACCAGTAAGGCTATTCCTGCCAAGGTCTGGGAAGAATCAGACAGAAGGACTTCTGTTGCATAATTCTGTATCCAGTTAGACTTAAAATAAAAGCATATAATTGACCACAAAAATTAGTTTTGTCCTCATAAAATCTTTCCAAAAAATACTGAAAGGAAATTATGTCACTGAGAATATTTTGTATTCAAATGTTTTTGTTTAGCTTCTCATCACAGCCAGCTAGCTGTCATGAAAGTGCTTTTATATTTACAATGTTTCTCAGCATGAATGATCCCAAAATGTTTTGGGTTTGTTTTTTTTTTTTTCAAATGGGAAAATATTCACACTGAAATGCAGCCCCTTTGGCTTGGAAGAAGGCAGGCAGCTACACAAATGCGATATGACAAGGCCATGCAACTATAAAATGAAGTAAATTATGGCCAGCGCTTACAAGCAAAGTTATGCACCATAAAAGTGTGACCAGAACGATTTTAATATCCATACACTGCTTCTATTTTGAGGGTCTCTACTGAGTGAGGTCTGCACACTGAAAGAAAACTTAATAGAGATTCACCTGGGAAACTAGAAGCTGTTGGTCTTAAGGCTCTGGGATATACCGAAGCTAATTTATCAGCCTTTAAGCTCTTATTGTTCTTGCCCTAACCAGATGTAAGTTGAACTTGGGATAAATTAAAATGTAATTCTCCAACTTGTACAACCTGTACTGTAAGAAATTATTAAAATTTAGCAGCACACTGGCCATTTCCTCAGCGTAGCTATACTAGGTATCTGGCAAATGGATGGCATAATTTAACTTTCATGGGTCTGAGACACTAATGGCTGAATCTGCAGGACTTTCTTCCCACTCTTTAAGCTCTGACAACAGCAACCAAAATGCAAACTCTTCATGTATGACCTATAGCCCTTCAAAGACATATCTAGGTTCACTCTTTCTTTGTTTTTAATAGATTTAAATCTTCACTGGAAATTGTCCTCTCAACATGAGTAGAAAAGCAGTCCTATTATCTACAATGTCCAGATTTAGCCTAGTCTACCTTAAAGGACTGACTATAGATACATCAATCACTTGTGAAATGTGATGGCCAGTTTACCAAGCAACTAAAAGCTCCTTCTAGTAAGCACTACATTAAATCCCATTCAGGGATTCACTACCAAAATCAAGCAGAGGTCAACAGCTTGCGTGATCAGGAACTTTCTGCACAGAAACAAGTTCTACGCAAAAATGCAACAGCTGCTCATTATAAAAACCGGAAAGATCGTGATGACAGGACTGAAAATGCAAAACAAAAGAAACTTGCATTGGAAAGGAGTTATCTAGACAGACATTTAATGAATGTGAACTCCATTTTGTCCAGAAAGAGCTGTGGGATGCTCCTTTAACTCCTAGTCCTTTTAAGCCAATAAAAGACAAAGCTGGGAAAGGAAGCCTGAGGTCCAAACATCTGCTATCACACCCTGCCATATTATTCTTTTCAGAAATGCAATCTGAAGCAGTGTGGGTTTTGGTCTGTGTTACTTGTCCTAGCAGGTTATTCCAGAGCATCAGGCTCTGATGGTGGGAGGCCGCACTCTCCATTCCAGGATAAGTCTATCTGCGCTCCTCCACAGACTTTGACACTCATCTCACACATTTTTTCTCCTTCTTAATATTTACTGGCCTGTTGTCTTTACAGGCAACACAAACATCCCCTCTCACCCTTTCTTCTCCCTGATCAAAGTGATCCTTTTTGTCTATGGAGTTACTTCTGCTGCCAGTTACACCAAGTGCAGGTCACAGGTGTCATCCCTGAAGAAAAGAGAACAACAACACTTCAAAACTGAGAGGAAATTCAAGTCTCTGGTCTTCCAAAAACTCCATGTGGTTGTTTCAGAACAATCCAAAGAGGTTCCCAAAACCCAAAATGGCATGAAATGGATTCTGTGATCTCCAAGGAGTCTGTTAACCAGAAAACAGCTTCCATGACAGGACACTGCCCCATTTGGGACAGCATTTATCTCACTGAGCTGTACACACTTGCATTAGGCTCCTCAGTATCTAATACAATGTGTACATGGTGTACACAGTGTACATGGCACGGTTTTGGTAGTGGGGGGCTGCAGGGTGGCCTCTGTGCGGAGCGGCCGGGGCTGCCCCATGCTGGACACAGCCAGTTCCAGCCCCACGGCCAAGATGGCGGCACTGTGGGGACAGCCTGTGTAAGGAAGGGCAGACAATGCTGGAGCAGGAGGAGGGAACAGGAGTGAACAGGCAGATGAGGAGGGGATCGGGGGAAACAGTAGACAAAGCACCAAGGCCAGGGAGGAGGAGGCACCCCAAAGGGTCTGCAGCCTGTTTGATATTCACACCTGAGTGTAGCAGAAGAGTGAGGAGGAAGGAGCAGCAGAGAGAAACTGCCATGCCCTGACCACAACTGCCTCCTTGCACTGCTCACTGCCTCACTGAAGGGACTGAATATGACCTGCAGCAGTAACAGAAGTCTGGACTGAAAGAGTGAAGCTGAGCCTGGGAATGAGGAAGGACAGGTGTTTTAAATGTCTTTTTCACGTGTGTTTCCCAATATCCAAATCAGTACTCAAATATTTAGATTAACTGGTAAATTATTTCCCTGCCTTTATTTCGATCCACAATCTTCTCACTCTCTTGTTCTTCCTATTTTCTCCCTCCATCCTGCTGCTGGGACAGTGAGCAAGTGGCTGTATAGGGTTGGCCTCAGCCATGTTCTGAGGCCAACCCTACACATAGAAACAAGATGCACTTCTGAGGTAAAACAGATTTCTCTGATCATCCTTCAGAAAGTTCAGTTGAAGATCTCAACATTTCATCTTTACCTTCTTATTTGCGTCTGTCTGTAAAGAGCCTGGAGAAGAGTTTCTGCCTTCTACAAAAGTAAATGGAGAGGACTCCCAATAACCAGGATTCATCAAAGTCTCTGTTTTGGGCACTGAACATTACACACCTACCAAGGGAGTCTCCTTACCCGGGTAACAGAAAGAAAGGAAAAGTCAGAAAACAGGAGAACCTAAAGGTAATATTACTTGTTCAATATTATAAGCAGAAAATGTCAAGGTTAGCAATACTGCTCCAGAATGACTCCCAATGCAGTGTCCATCAGATCAAAGACACCACAGATCAAAAAGATCTGGTAGATAAGACAAGAAAAGGCAAAGCTTGAAATCCCCTGAATAAGAAAGAGGAATAAACAGGTGGGGGTGGGGAATAGCCTTGAAATGATGTTCATATAAATTAGATGTTTTCAAATCTGCTTGGCCTTATAGAGTTGGTTCTAAAACGCCAGCAAAGCAGGCTGCTGCAGTATGTCAGCAGTTATTCCTGAGAACTTCTGGAGGAAGGGGGAGGCATCAGAGGCCTAGAAAATAAAAAACAGGGCCTATCTTTAAAAAGGAGATAAAGGTTCGAGTTGACATAACTTCAGTTCAGTTTGATAATAATTAAGTACCTAGAAGAAAAGGAGGACAGTGGGATTTTGTCAAGAACACATTGGTTCAAACCGTTCTAGTTTCCTTCCAGGGCAATGTAATAACTGACTTCAGCAAAGCCTCTGACTCCTACTTGTTCCTACCAAACATATTCTGGATGAAATGTCCATTGGATGAAAGAGCATTGTTAGATAACCATACCTACAGAGTATTTTCTATTGTGGCACTGAGACACTGGAAAGAAGTAGCACCTAAAGTTCTGTAAGGGTCTTCCCTGGATGCAATACATTCAGCATTTGAATTAGCCACCTGACTAATACAATACAGAGTACACTTAATACAAATACCGGCAACACAAAGCTGGAAGGGATTGCAACCATGTTAGAAGACAAATTAACAATTAAAGAATGATCTTGTTCAGTAAAAGTACAATGTTATTCAGGTATGAAAAATGCAAAAAATAATTTATTGGAAACAGAATAGGAAGCTGCTGGCTAAGTGGCAGTTCTGCTGAAACTGGAAGGTTATAAAGAATTACAAGTTAAACACAAGTTAACAACGTCATGCTGTTGCCATAATAAATTAAAAAAAGGCAAACAGCACACTAGACTTCTAATTAGGAATACAGATTGCAAGATTTATAAAGGGATCCTTCTGTTCTGTCCAACATCAACAAAAGCTTTGGTATAAAGTATAGCTCTTGACCATAATTCAAGGAAAACACAGAACAACCAGACAAGTGTAGAGCAGAGCAACAAGAACAATGAGAACTAGCAAACACCTTGGCTAGAGAAGACAGGCAAAATTAGAAGAGAAACTGAGGGTAGACATAGTAAATCTTTCAAACGTGGAATAAATTGAAATAAACAGGAAAGGATCAGTTTATTCTCGAATATAATTTTAGATGCCCTAATGAGCCACTTGGCCTCAGCTGCCTGTCCAGGACAGCGTTCTGTAGGACTTATTCCAAACAGGCCGAGCCTCCAGAGATGCCATAGGGCATCTAAAATGTCACTAGGCACCTTTGACCACAATTTCTCCTGTGAGAGATGACTGGCACATAGATTACACTGTGGGCAACAGACCTCAAGGCTAAGTTAATACCAGGCAGTGTGCTTTCTCCTTATGCTCCATTCACTTCAGGTGTGACTCATTTCATCAAAAAGTCTTATGTCTGAAATAGATGACTTGTACTCTAGAAGTGTTTACTTGCTCCATTCTCCAGGAGGGGAGAGTGACTGACTAAGGCAGGTGTAGATGTGTGTACTGTAAATATCTACAGTTATGTGAGATTAATTTCCCCCCATTAACTCCCAGGTCATCCAATATTTTCACTCCATCACAAGTAATGGTCTTGATGCAAGAAATACAGACTGAAATTCTACAACCTATGCTAAAAAGGTCAGATCATAAATTCCCTGTTTATTCTTATAGGCTACTCTGTATGAGCAACCCCTACCCTTCTGTACTGTGTTCCACTAAACTTCCTGAACTTTGTTAAGAATCACCGTTACACACTACAGAGGTCATAAATCATGAAAATAGCATGTCTGCTCTGAAGGTAATATAATTTCTCAAAACAGAAGAAAGGGAAATTTTAGCTGTTATTCATTCAACAGAGAAGTCAACAACTACACTGTAATATGGTTATGCTTGGTATTTTATCTCTATATTGTGTTTTAAGCCTTATTGTCAAATGCTTTCAAGAAGATCAAATGAAGACCATATTTCAGCCTCAGTAAAAGGCAAAATGCTTTCCATCTCTGAAAATGGACAAATCCATCCACAGTAATTGGCCATCCACCTAGCAAGAAATAATCCAAAGTATTCCCAATTGGCATTTTTTAGTTTCAGCTTTGTCTTGAAGGAGGGAAGAGACTATAGAAAAGAAAACCATTGTTTCTCTGCAGAAATTTGTTTTCAGCTTTCCCATTTCACCTGTTTACTCTGTGTCAGATATTGTATAAATGAAAAAATGGTGAGACCATTGCTGTGACTTTTTTCTCATCTTCTGCCAATTCAAAAAAATAAAACCCAGGACATCTGGCAAACGCAAACTGCTACTGGCAACAACTTCTTCAAATAAGTTCTCTGAGTAGTCTACATAAAAAATGAATTTTCTGTGACCCTGATTTGATTAAGCAGGACTTTGGTAATAAAATAATCACCTTTATTTTCCAGAAACTTTCACTGTTCTTTAGAAGCACAATGCAAAGCATCTCTAGAACAGACTGCACTACAAACTTGTCCTGGATATAAGTCTGTAAGCTATCAACTGGCTTGGCTCTTTGATTCCTTGAGGAGTCTTTGGTAAACTTATTTTTGAAGGAAATAAATTGCTGTTGAGCTTCCATCTTCAGTTTCTGACAAGTTAAATGGTGAAGTTCACAGTATTTTTAATGATCCTTGTAGCACAAATACAAGCAAAGGATACAAGCAAAGAAATTAAGTGAAACTGAATGGATTATGCACACAAACCCCTACGAAAATTGTAGTAAAAAGACTCAGGATCTTCTAGACCTTCAGAGCCTAACTTGAATTTTGCACTTCCGCTCTCTCCATGATCCCATAGGCAATGTGATATTCTGAGATAACTTGTGTCTAACTCAGAAAGCAGTCGAAATGTTCCCACTAGTGTTTACAAAGGTCACATCATATGATGGAAAAATTCATGTACAAATAACTGTGTTTACTAGTTTCTGTCCTTCATTTATATCTCTTGGATATCTATCGATCTGAGCACAGTCACAAACTAGGTGGATTTTTTGTAATATTCTGGTTGCACAAAGATCAGTGTGAAACTATAATAAGCTATGGTAACTGAAGCAAAACTGATCTCACTCACATGGATTCTCTCACACCCACATACTTATATGTGCCCAAGTAGCCTGGCCAGGGTCACCCCAGTGACAAGGAGGACAAGGGACACCTGTTATTCATCACTTCACCTGTCTTCTTAGACTGGCAACCACGTGCTGGTTTTCTGATGTGCCTTTTGTACCCGTTAGGGCTTGACAGGAATGGCGGTATGTTGCCTTTTCCATTCTGTAACACCTCTATAAGTCATTAGGTAACACTGCTGATTTCCTCATTATTCTTTGGACTCCATTTCCACATGTAGCCTGTCCTTCATTTTACTTGTTGGGATGTCTTAAGAAGGTGCAAGTAAATGTGCTCTGTTCTTTCTCAGCTGCTAATCTGGGTGCTATCAACATATGACATTCTTTTATCCCTCCTTCTTGTTTGTTTTTTTAATTAATTTTTCGGTACTTCCATATCGACACACTCTCATGTCAGTCTTAACATTTCTATTATGAATCTCTACATTCTTAATGCTGAAAATTAGGGAAAGGTAAATATAAGTAATCTTATTAGCCCTTTCCCTGTTTATTCATGAAACAGCAGGCCAAAATCCTTTCCTCACCTGAATGCATAATTCAGGGAGCACACTACAGTGTAAAAACGAATAAACAAAAAAATTGAATGACAGGATCAAAACAAGAGTTAAAATTCAGTTCCATTTCATATATGACACTAAGAAGAAAGCACAGAGATGATAATTCTGAAATTTTCATCACAATCCCTAATCGAACAGCAATTCAAAATCTAGGATAAAGGAAAGCAATTTAAACAATAAAATATCAATGACATTGATCAGCATGTTTTTATAAAAGGCATTGCCACTCAATTAGCATGACTGTAACAAAACCACTTTTAATATGATCCCCATCACTTGTGTGATGTACCACAACAGCATAAGGCAAGTACACACATCCAACAAATTCAGGATACTTTGGCTAATTTTAGTACTTTTGACACTGCCACAGAAAATGTAATGAGCACAGAGTCTCAAAAGGTATTTTTTCTCCTTGTGGCTAGTAATTCACTGCATCTCACAACTGCCCAAGCGCATTATGATATGAGTGTCCCTACTCCTGCACATCAGAACAATAGCCATTTTCAAAGGTAACAGACAAATGATGGACAAATGGTCTAGTATGAATTAACAAATCTTAAAAGACTTTGCCCTGTCAGCCATTCACTATTTTGTAAAGGAGCATTTGTGTTGTCCCTATGGCTTAGTTACAGTGCATGTAACATTTCAGTGTCTAGAAATCTTCTAAGATATTCACAATCTGTCATTTAAGGGAAAGAATGGTGTTTTTCAAGTACAGCTATTTTTCAAGTAGTGACATATTTGAGATAATTATGCCATCTAGTTCATAAGCCTAAAGGTGGGAGTTTCAAAACAGCTTATATTGAGTTTCAGTATGTTCCAGTTCCCTTATATTCTCTGGAGAATCCCAGCCTAAAGTCTCACAAGAATTTTTCCTTTCTTTATGTATCAATTTTTTTCCAGAAAAGGGATAAGCACATCAGAGATTAATTTTATGGGTTTTGGCTTTATTGCTAAGCATATCCCATTTAAAACAAAATCTTAAGAGAAACCATTTCATGAAGTAACAGGAGAGGAGAGGAGAGGAGAGGAGAGGAGAGGAGAGGAGAGGAGAGGAGAGGAGAGGAGAGGAGAGGAGAGGAGAGGAGAGGAGAGGAGAGGAGAGGAGAGGAGAGGAGAGGAGAGGAGAGGAGAGGAGAGGAGAGGAGAGGAGAGGAGAGGAGAGGAGAGGATTCATACTCAACTGTAGTACTCAACTAGAGAAATTACTTCACAAACAGGATGTCCGTAGTGAGTACAACCATGAGCTAATGGACCTTCTCAGTGTATGTAAGAAACAGCAAAGGGTTTACATAACAAAGAAGTTTCAGGTAAGACATTAAGGAGAAGGAAAAAAATCATAACACAGTGAAACACTGAAATATGTTGCCAGAGGAGACTGTGCATTTCCCATCACTAAAAGTCCATCAGGTATGGCATAGCTGTATGCCATGTATCTTGAGGAAGAATGGCCCTGATGATTGGAGATGGTCTGTATTCTCTCATTTCTTTTCCCAGCTGTCAAAGCTCCTCCTCCTTTCTACTAAAATGGTAGAACAGGGCTAGAGAAAGTTCTACGTATTGGAGCAGTGGAGGGAGAAAAGGTGCTAATTCTGGGAAAGTAAGGGAAAGGGTCTGCTGGGTTACGGTGTCCTTTCTCATAAAGCTATTGGGGAGCACTATTACAAGTTCTTATATCCCAGCAGAGAGGAGAAGGGGGATTGTTAGATGGAGAGAAACCTACCTCCTCTCAGGGTGAAGGATAAAAATGGAAGTCCCAGCAAGCCCAGTACCACTATAAGATGCTGTCTCCACCATAGTCTGAAGTCCTAAGTAAACAAGACCCGACTGCCCAAACAGCCTCAAAGATCCCAGCACCCAGGAACATGGTGTAGCTTGCAATACTTGGTGCAGCTCTATACTCTTCTTGATCATTACTGTAGAAGATTCTGGTATTGTCCATCATTTTTTGCACCCATATGTGCCAAGAGTGCACTGATACAAGGCACACAGGTTACCCTTTGTAGAATATCATGAGCAAAAAATTACTAGAGAAAACACAAGCTTTAAGAAACTCTTATTTTTTAAAAATAATTGTTGAGGCATAAAACTGTAGGATCAGAATCTAAGTTTCAGATGTTATCTAAAACCCAGATCTTATCTCAAACTTATCCAAATACTAAAACTCAAATCAGGAACAGGTACATGGTCTTCAAAGGCGCACTCTTTGTACTCCTTTATTGCTCACATAGATGGGTATCTCTGGTTACTTGAAATGACAGCTGGCATTCACGTGGAAGGAAGGAGTTTCTTTTTTCACTATTACCTCATTGTATATACAAAAACGTTGTCCTGAGATATGATGTGATTTGACATGAAGTGAGGCAATGGTAAAAAGAATTTTTAAAGGTTTCTTTCAGCTTGGGTGATTCCTGTCAACTTACGAAACCGCCACAGAGCAAAATGTTTTGTGAATAATTAGCAGGTTAATTACCCATAAGCAGTGAGTAATTTGTATTACCTATGTGGTTAGCTCACCACACTAAGACTCATGCTGATTGCACATGTCTGTGTTGCCTTACAAATTAAAGGATCAGCCCTGCAAGGCACTGTCTGTCCTCAAGTCCTATTGTTGTTCGAACAGTGCACAACACCTAATCCAAAAGATATTCCTAAGGGATGACAAAACTGTGGTGGATTTCAGATTGGAGGCCCTAGGACAACGTACTTTAGAAAATAAGACAGTCAAGAAAAGCAAAGGAAGAGGCAAATTTAAGTAACCAAGCCCCACCAGAGCAAAATGAAATACTTCTTGTTCTGATTATAATAATTTTCATTTATTGTCTGTTCAGTGCTCATAAAATGACAGGAATCATCTGTTGTTGAAGAAGATGGGATAAACATTACTGCAGGAGTGGCCACTGCTGCTGGCCGTACACATGCCTGCATGTCTCCTCTGCATCCACCCCATCCCAGGACTCGGAGAAATTTCTTGTTTTGCCCAGAGACACATTTTCAGAGGTCCCCTCAGCTCTCTTTAGTACATGCCTGTGGTTTTCAGTCATACAAAGACTTCTACATGCAATCTGTAGGTCAGCAGAGTTGGCTACCCCTTATTAAATAGACCTTTCTGGTTGAATTTGGAGAAATTTGTGGAGTTTTACTATATTGACCATAGTGAAACCAAGGTTTCCCCTGACATCGCTGTACTCCCAAGCCCCAGGAGAATCCAGTGAGGTCATTTGGTGCTCGCTCTGACCCAAAACAGATGTAGCACAGCACTGCACCAGTGTGCATGCCAGGAAGGGAGAGGGTTCACAGCCCGTCCCCGCTGCATGCAACCAGGCAGAGCGCTGAGGACAAAGTGCCTCCTGAGGTGCTGGAACATGGTGAGTTTAAGGCCCATCCTTACCACCCAGCCGCCTTTTCTCTCACCAGGCTGTGCACCTCATCTATGATCTCACAAACGAGCCACTGCTTTGAATAGATTTCTTTTTAATTTAATAAAACATTGAGGTGAGCTGCAGAACAACCTGACTCTGGACTTTGCCTCAACTGGAAACTGCAATGCTAAAAAAGAAAATTATCAGTCAGCAACAATGAGTCAGAAGTGAGTTCCCACTTTTTCGTATCCAAAAGCTATAAGTAAGCATCAGAATGCCAAGCAACCTAGGCTGCCAAGGGAAGTATGTGTGAATGAGGCAGGAGGAAGAAAAAGTATCCTGAATTCTGCAGAAATTTTACACTACAGTCCAAAGGAAACATGGCTGGATGAATAATTATCTTTTGTTTAATACCAAAGAACAGACACTGTTCTCCAGCAGGCATAAAATAATGCCAGGTCCTTCCACCTTCTGCAAACTCTGCACAAATTTCTTCCAGTAGAAAGTTTTGCTTTGCTTTCTCACCAAAATACTTAAAAGACTTACAAGGGCTTGCTTTCCCAAAGGCCTTGAGAACTGTTTGTAGAAAGAGCTGTGACTCTAGTGCTACAACATGAGAATTACTACATGCTACATATAGGTAAAATAAAAATTGCAAGCTATAATTTGGTATAAACATAAGCCCGGTCATTAGATTAGTGCTTGCGTAAAAAGGTGCTCCAAATAGTGAGCAAACTAATATCGAACACGCCACAATTCTGTGATTCAACATTTGATTAAAGATGGGGTTTTAACTCTCTTTTTGAAATTATTAGCTCCTGTGGGTTTGAACAAGACCTTTAAATGTTATTTGAACATAGATTTAAGGGTGAGTCATTTACCAGAAATTAAGTGTGTGAATTCTTCTTAGTTGCAAATCATCAGTTCGTCATCTGTTGAATAGATGTGCCTCCCTCTACTCAAAAGCTGTACGCAAAAAGTTTTCACTGGCAGTTAAAACGTTTCTTAAAACTGCTATTTGACCACTGGAATAACGTTAGCACCACCTAGAGGCACACGTTAAAACCACGCTTACATTCTATCCAGAAAGATTTTAATTTGAAAATGTCTGTACGTTATACCTCTTTCGTTTAAGGAGGTTTTCTTCGGCCTATGGTTTTGACGGCTATTTCTGACACAAAATTGTACTCCGATGTCTTCATCCAACATGAGATTTTTAATTGCCAAAAAAGTATGTTTTCTTTGCGTATCTTCTGCATCCAAAGAAAGAAACCTAGGAATAAAATTAATTTCACATAATCAAAATGGACAAATGGCTCCCCAGCAATGAAAGAACAGACAAAAAGCACGACAATTCTTTTTTATTGTCTTTATACAAATTAACAAATTCTATTAAAATTACAATCTTAGTACACCTGATTTAGAACACAGCTGATCAGATCTGTCTTTTAAGTAAGCTCATTCCCTTGAGAATATTCCCATATATAACCACCTTCAGCATCTCCTGAAGGCTCAGAAACATTTTGCCTACTGCTGACTTTTTCTTGGCCCGTATCATGTCAGCAACTATCTGGCATCCTGTGTTTGTCTAGTATATCTAGGTCCTTCATTTCCTACAAATGATCTCTAAGTTTATAGGAGAGTTTTGCAGTTGATCCCTCAATACATTACTTTGCATTTCATCAAATTTTTTCCCTCGTGCCATGAAATGACAGGAATCATCTGTTGTTGGAGGAGACAGGACAAACGTTACTGCAGGAGTGGCCACTGCTGCTGACTGTACGCATGCCTGCATGCCTCCTCTGCACCCACCCCATCCTGGGACTTGGAGACATTTCTCATTTTGCCCAGAGACATGATTTCAGAGTTCCCCTCAGCTCTCTTTAGTACATGCCTGTGGTTTTCAGTCATGCAAAGATTTTCTATCACTCCATTTTTCAAAACTACCTAATTTTTCCAGTACATTTTTTTCTCATTTCCTAGTACAATATTGCATTTCTTCATCCTCTCAAAAAAGTTTCTAAACTTATTGTGTCAGAAATGTCATTAACAGATAATGAAGAGGTTCTCATTCTCATCTCTGAATAATTTTTGATATTTCTCAAGATACCCTTTTGAACACAAGACCTTGAGTCTGTTTCTTATCATATTTTATTTCAACTGAATAAATTCAGTCACTATATCCAGCTTTTCTATGGTATCCTAACTGCTTTTTAAAAGCTTATTTAGTAAAATATACTATTTTTTCTCAGATCAGAGACTCTTTGATGAAGAAGTCTGTTAACTTTCACTAGGAACAACTGTGTCCCCCTGTTATTAATATAACTTTGCTCTCCAACCTATACTGTGAAATGAAATCCAGCCATCATGACTAACCACTTCATTGAATTTATATAATAATATTAGGTATTCAATACACCCCTAACCAAATGAGAGACAAAGCTTTTAGCAGTTACCCAACAAGATAGAGCCTCTTTTAACTTTTTCTACAGGAAGAATTTGAGCCTACCCTGTCCTTCTTCTCTTCATGTCTGCCACCACTTCAGTATACCATATCTCACCATTATGCAGTCTTTGTTTCTTTCTTTCTTGAACAGCAAAATATTTTTGTGGATCATGATTTAAAATTTCACTATTGCTATTTCACTGTGACTATTTACAGTCCTTTGCATTAGTATGAAAATACATCAGTTTGGGTTTTTTTCACATCTCATCCAACATCCCAACATTGCATTACATATAAATTGTTTCATTACATGTATCATCTGACTGCTATCAGTGTAATTTTCTTTCTCCTTTCTACCTTACTCTTTCTAATAGATGCAAGCAGTTTGAGCGTACCATGTGCCCTTTTTAACACTTGAATGCTTCACAGAGTCACATAGGACAGGTACTCAGGAGCCTCTGTCTCTCCTAGCCTTCATGTGTTAGCATTTTCGTGAACTGACTTAAGCAGAAAAACACACATTAGATAGTTAAATATTTCTTCCAGGCCTCAGGAAATACATACTTTATTTAAATAAAGATGTGAATGTGATAGCAGGATTCTTGATCCTGAAAAATTAATTCATAGAAGCATGGAGGTAATCCAGTCCAGTCACCCTCCTGGCTTCACCATCACCACAGACACATCCACCAGCTGCGCTCTGCAAAAACAAAACAAGGTGCATCCTCGTTTCCAGATAAAGCGTAAGAGCTGAAACTCCTAGTTGTTATATACAGGTGCCACTTTCTGACATATGAAGGTGTTCAAATTCAGGAAAATGGTGTCATGGACAGTTTTGCTGCTGGCTGGACTGTGCATCTCTTTTCTTAGGACGGAGGCTGTGACACTGTCATTCACAAATGTTTCATTTTTAACACAGCTTAGACAAGTGAGTGTTTGCTCCGCTACACGGCAGGACACTGATGGGTGACACCACGGGGTCTGTCTGTCCACTGCTTAGTGCAATACCAGCTGAAAGACCAGGTGCTTCCCCCGGCCACCAAACTGTCCTACACCAGAGCGGCTCGCTCCCCCTCCATTGGGGGCTCAGCCGCAGGGGTGAAGGCTGGAGGCCTCATGGCAGGCAGGCCCGGCCAAGGGCTCCTTCTAACCTCTTCATCATGGGCCTCAGGCCGCCCTGCGGCCATGTGCCCCCCCCCAAGCAGGGCTTGGCCGGCAGCCTCTCGCAAGCAGCAACCAAAGAGGGAAACGTTGTGCCAGTCATCCTCTGGGATTGTCCTCTGTTATTTTTTTACCACCAAGCGATCACTTACAGCCAGGCACTGAGGTGGCACTAGCCACCCAAGCCACACACACGGGCAGGCAGAAAAGGGGTAGACTAACAGCCGTGCTGGAAGCCACCTGCCACGGGGAGCTGACAGTAACAAATAAACTGCCAGCTGACAGGGGGAACAGTAAGGGCTTCTTTAAATGGGAAACTAAGGAAATCTCAGCAACTCCATGCACCTGCAAGCAGGCAGCGATGGGGAAACGCCCGTCCCGGCCCAGAGCAACGAGGGAGGTGCTCCCGCCACCCAGGAGTGGTTTTCAGTCACCTCGGTTCAGGGCGATGCCTTCCCTCTCCCGGGCATGAGCAAGGAGCCGGTGTCACGGGACTTCCGCCCTAGACCAAGATGTCCGCTGGCTGCCGCTTCCCTCCTTTGTGTGGGGCGGGAAGGAGGGAGCTGTCGGCCCTCTGCTCTGCCCGGCGTCGGCGGCGCGGGAGGCCGCCAGGTCGCGGGGCGGCGGGGCGGCCGCGGCATCGGAGCGGGCTGTGGTGGCGGGGTGGCCGGGCCCCGGCTCCTCAGCGGGCTGTGGGCGCTGCTGGGGGATCCGCACGGCAGCGGGTTCAGCGCCTGGGGCGCAGGGAGTGCCGCGGCGGGGCGTGCGGGGTGGCTGGGCTCGGCCCGGGGTGCACCTCTTCCCCCCACCCCCGTGAGGCGAGGGGGGCTCGGCCGAGGCGGCCGGCCCGGCTGTGCCTCCCCTGCTGCTTCCTGGGTGAGGGAGAGCCGGGGCTTCGGCCTCTCTGCCCTGCCCCAAGTTAAGCTGCTGTTTCTGCCAACTTGTGGGGGTTTAATAACTCTTAGCGGTGCGGGAGGCTCTCAGCCAGGTGAGAGCTTGAGGCGCTGTCACGTAGCGGCTGTGCTCGGCTGGGCTGTGGGGCAGCGTGCTGGGGCCTCGAAGCTGGTTCTCCAGTACCTTGGTGTCGGTAACAAACTCTTCCTCTGCCTTGTGTCTAGGTGGCTTTGGCTGCCACGAGAGTGGTCCCAGGCAACGCCTGGCTGAGTTGGTACAGTTGGCGGAATTTCATGTGGTTTGGGTATGTATGTAGGTGGGTCTGGTGTTAATCCTTGCCAGCCTGCTGTGAGCATGGGCTGTAGTTTAAAACTAGGATGTATCTTCCTAAATGAAGAAAGAGCCCCTTTTGAAAGGAAGGCCATGCAGGGATACTACAGTATTTAATAATACCTGTCTTCAGGTAATGTTATGGATTCTGTATGTCCCTGTTTCTCAGAATAAATTAACACTTTTAAGGCGTCACAGTAGTTAAAAGTGTCCCTAGCAATGGCCTAGTGATTCAGACTGAGGCTCACAAAAACAGCTTGGGAAAGATGTATGCTGTCTTTTCTTGTCGATTTTATTCGGTTCTTGAAAAAGCATTAAAAAAAAGAAACTACTTAATATGGAAACAAGACAGTCTTTTTGAGGCTGCTGCTTACCTTTAGGTGAAATGTCAGTTTAAGTAATAATGCCACATCGATGATTCTTTTTTTAAAAAATAAAATATTGGTTTTCTAATGCCTTAAATAGCAAAGGGCTCTCTGTGTGATTTTTTTTTAATTTTTTTTATATGAAAAGATGGAAGTGAGGCGGTGGGGGGGGGGAATTGATTGGTTCAGCTGTGTCTTGACAAATCAACTATAATCCAGACATCCGGGTTGAAGTACTAGGGATGAAATGCAGGAATTGGACTCTTTTTTTAATATAGATCTTTGTGTCCTTCTCAATCTGTTATTTTTTTTTTCAGGCCTTCCTTAGGGTCAGTAGTATTAAAGGTTTCTGTGTCTGATCAGTTCTGCTGGCAGTCATGGCCAACAGCTGATCTGTAAAGGTCAACGCCTTTATGAAGTCTGTGCGAGGTGTGTGTTTGTATTCACTCCTGTGACACCTGGAAAAGGATAGGGTCCTCCAAATCTTATAAAATTTAGTGCCCTCATGGAAAAGAAAGTCACAGGTTACTTGTACCACCTAAGGAAGGAACTCAGCAGCTCAACTGTTGCAAGAGGCAGTAGTCAGTTGGGTGTGTTGCAGATAGTGACACACTTCACTCGCAAAAGAGAAGCAACAATATACTTTATTGATATTAAACAGTGAGTTAACAAAGCACAATGGTAAATGCGACAGCGGTTTAGCAAGATTCGATGGCAAGGTACACTTGATTAGTTACTCCACAGTATACAGGGTCAGCCAAACCTCTCAGGGACACCCTCCTGTTGAGTCATGGGGTTCAGAAAGGACCCCCTTACTTTCTAAAATCCTTCTCAGAGAGGAGTCTAGGTGAGGCTGGATCCAATCCTAGTCCCTGTTTTGGTCAGCGGTTTATGTCTAAAGGATTATATATGCAGAAATCATTCTATATCGCTTAGCTAAGATTTCAAAGTTCAGCATGCTCTTCATCACTGACTGAGTATCTGACATGATAAGGACTCTCTTGGCCTCAAGGAGTAACCTTGAGAGGTGTCCCTACACAAGGGGAGATCCTGGCATGCAGCCTGCTGCCCTGCAGGATTGCTCCACAGGCCTTGGGCTGTCTGCTATTTATAAAGTAAGAGGATTAATTTCTAGTCACTACTTGCATACCAGTAAGATGTCTGTCTCACTGTTCCAGACAGCCGTTGGCTACCGTGTTGCCATCTGTCCCCCAAAGTCCAGAGTAGGCTGGATGGAGCCATCCAACCTCCGCTGGTGGTTATGGCTTCAGTGGGGTCAGGGGGGCACGCTGCCACAGGGTGGTCATCTGGAGCATGCTGGTCAGACCTTCAAGTCAGGTGCAGCCCATCTTGCCTGTAACCCAGGTGGATAGATAAGGGAAAGTAGGGGCTTGGGGAGTAATTGTGGCAATGTAAAGGGGACAGAGGAAGAGTAGGAACATGCAGAGGAGCTCCTTGTAAGAAGCCTCATCAAGAAAAGCTATGGGTACTGTTTGAGCTGTTACATGTGTGGGTTGTCTCACTTGAGATACAATGAAGAGGCTTCATATGCGGATGAGGCTCAGTTGGTTTTGCAGCATGTGTGACTTGAAAGGTGTGACAGAATGGAGAGCCCCAGCTGAGTGCCCTCTTGGGAAGGACTGTAGCTGTCAGGAGAAGATGTGGGAGTTTTTACTTACATGAAGTTTGTGACTTACAGGTTTGCATTATGTTTAGGTTGTTGAGTGATAAACTGACAGTCATGGCTGAAAACCACTTTTTAATCCATGCTTGACTGGAATTTGACAACTGTTTCATTAAATAATCTCACTGTGATTTATCACTGTTTTGTTAATTGAATGCATTGCATTGGGCTTGTGCATTTATTATTTTAGAATAGTATTGAATCTATGGCTCACTGGGCAAGACTTCACACAGAGGACTTAACTGCTCACGCGCCAAGAAACTTCATAACTGCTCATGAGTTTTTTATGGTGCTTTAGATGTCAGGGTTTGAGACTTTTCATTGTTCTCTGTATATTAAAAAAAAGATACCTGTCAAGTGTGAGAGATTTCTGTTTGGATGTCTTTTGAGACAGAGTGAGGAGTGTATCTATATACATGGCTAGATTGTGTGGGATTTATTTGATTCGGTAACTTTCAGAATTGTCACTGAACTCAAAAGTCAGACTGGCTGTTTCTGTTAGGATGATAGTTAAAAAACAAGGGCCGATCTTCTTTGTCTTTACAGACTTGTGTGTTGGAGGGGAAGAGTCAAAAGTATTTAGACTTTTTTTTTTTTTGAAGAGGCTAGTTAGTTGTGAACTGCCAATGAAGGTTTCTCTGACCAACAGGTATTTCATGGAATGCTGCCATTGAGAAACCACACCATGTGATGGCAGAAGTATTGTGTAGGTTTAAATAATATCAACAGTTTTCCATTAAAATAAGTGAAATAAGGAATTTCAATTCTAAAAGATTTGTGCAAAATAATTTGTCATTCATTACTAAAATGCTAGAGTTTTGAAATCCTGAGTCAGTAAAAGCTTTTCAACTTTTAAAATGTTCATTTTGTAGCTTATTCTGTAAATGAAATGTATTTGGGCCCCTCAGTGCATCTTTTAAATAAGATGTCTGTTACAAGTTAGTGGTGTGATGTTGTGGTAGTTTCAGTGCAGCATGTAAATATGCAACTAATTCGACAAGTATAGAACATTATGATCCATAACAGATCCACTGGATAAATGTGAATCTTCTCTTTAAAAAGAGATGGAGAAATTGCCTAGAATGTCCTTTTTGTATTGACATCTCTCTGAATCTTCATTCCATCACTCCTTTCTCTTTCATGTGTGTATTTTTTTCTTTATTTGTAGTTTTGGGGTTGTGGTATGTGGTGTTTTGGGTTTTTTTTAGAACGGTGTCTCCCAAATGGGCTTCAGGGACCAGAGGGAACTTTTCTATTATTTCCCTGTTTGTGATGACAGGATCAGTTAACACTTCATCTCTTAGCCTCTGAAGAACCTGCTTGGCTCCTCTTAGTGACAGAACCGGCCCTTGAGAGCACTCTGATCTGCAGCCAGTTGCTGTCGGTGAGCTGAGAAGCAGGCAGGTGAGTTGCAAGTGAAGTGACTTGATGTATTATTTCTTGACCCCGCACTGCCTTCAGGGGTCTGCCAGCAGGCAAGTGGGTCAGGGAGCTGAGCCGGGTCAGTTATCACTCTTTGGTTGGGATATCTTTTTTGAGTTAAATATTCTGCTGTGAGCATATGCTTAAAAAGAGAAAACAATTAAAAAAGGTAGTGGTGGTAGTAAGTATTTCTGTGAAGGTTTAAAATGATCAAACTGGATTACAAAATCAAGGTTATTTGTACTGAAGTTCCTACAAAAGCCTTAACTGATATGTTTACTGACTTGGTTTGTTCTTGAAGTACATTCATCATGACTCTTGGTTATGTTACTGATTAAGTTTAAAAAACAGATCTTCAGTTTTATGAACTCCCTCCACTTTCTGTACATAATAGTTCCTAGAACAGCCTAAGACTCATAGGATGCTGTAGTACTTATTGCCCAACTCCCTTGCATGGGAAGGATCATAGCCAAAGCACTTGCTGCTTCTTTCTACACCACCGTTCTCAATTGGAGTGCTAAATCAAAGTCGAAGTAATCATCTAGAATTGGAGCGTGATGTCAGGAAGACTGAAAGCACAGCCTAGTAATTTAACCTTCACATTGAAAAGGCAAGAATTAGTTTTCTCTTGTCTTTTGTGAAATGATGACCTGCCCCAAGAGAAATTTTTCGTGGGAAAGGGATGCCTGTAATAGCTATGTAGCTGTAAGCCAAGGCATAGGAATGAAAAATTGAATGCAATTGCATGGAAAGACTGTTGGATTGAATGGTGATTGATACTTTTTTTTTTTAAGAAAGTAAAATGTACAAGCCTAAACCTGTTCTTATGAGCCAGGAGGCTGAAAACATAGTCTGTTTACTAAAAACAGATCTCAGATAAAGGCCCAAGTTGTTGGATTAGCGGTGTGCCATTCTGGGCATTTGTAGTACTATCTTAGCAATTCCACTGGCAGGAAGAGCAACATGTTATTTGGAAAGCTGTGCTAAGCTTTCTGACAAGTGCAGATTAAGAATGAAAATACCTAATTATCTCAATTTTGTAAATTGCTTAGCATTATTTAAAATTTTATATTGCTTTGGTATTTCACATAATTTCTTTATGAAGAGTTACTAAAAATCTGTTCTCTCTACCCTTTTTTCCATATATGTTAGCCTTCACCTGCTTACTTCTTCAGCTTCTCTCTGTTCCTCTGAGTTGGTTGTTTGGGTTTTTTTCCTGTCTGAAGATTAAGCTCGTGCATGCTGAAATCTGGGATTCTGGAATTGTGAGTCTGTGCCTATAGCCCTAAAAATACATTGGGTTGTTTTAGTTGTGTTTCTATCAGACTTGCTGTAGTTGTATTATATCTGCTTGATTGTCTTGGCCAATGTAGCATCTAGAGCACAGTCACAGAGGATGATCAGAAGCAAAGGCAGGATTAATCTTTTTAGCTTCAAAGCCCAGTTCTTAAAGCATACATACCCTTGGTTTAAAAAGTACTTGCTTTGGTCTTAAGGCTTGAGTTGTGAACCTGTCAGATGATTGTTCCTCTCATTTTTCTGCAGAAAAATGTAGTGTTTCCTAACTTACAGTACACCATGTCTACTGTCTAATTTATTAATGCATTATAGGTCACTTTGCATCTGATGAGATCTGTTTTATCAATTCTCTGAGTTTATTTTTATCTTGGTTTTTATCCTGATCTTCCCCTTTTAAAAGATTGTAACTTCATCATTTTACGATCATTCATCAGTTTCCTTCCACTTTAGTTTTCTTAGCTCATTTCTCTTTGTTGGTTCAAGTGAAATTTAGAAGCATCTCATAAATATGTAAGCAGCAAGTCAACCCAGCAAAACTGTTTTACTAGCTTTTTTTATAGATACATTCCAACAACCTGCTGTCATTCTTCCTACTTTATTTTTGCACAAATTGTCTGAGTAATCAGTCTGTCATATCCTAGTGAAAAAAATCTGTTCCAAATATTGTGACAAGTTTCATAAATATTTTTAGTTATCCCAAGACAGCAACCAAGTTTTAGTCTTTGGATGTGTTTTTTTTCACTCAGCTACTTCTGTCCTTAGTTTTTACATTCATCCTAGCTTAACAGGAAAAAATGTTTTATCTGTTAGGCGTGGTAATTCAGTGGCAGCCATCAGAAACAGCTATAAAAAGTTGAAGATAAAGTGAAAAAAGTTTTGTACTTGCTGAAAAATAAGATTTTGGAGGCAGAAAAAGAATGTGTGTGTATGTTTACCTAATACAAGCTCTTCTGATTTTGGCAGAGTACAATTGTCATATATTCCTCTTTCAATTCCTTTGTTAACTTTCTCCTCTTAATGTTTTCGGCCCCCAAATAATATTCTGTAAGTTTTCTTAGCTTGAACTGCTGTCCTTTTCAGTTCCAGTTGTAAGTTTGGGGTTTTTGGCTCAGGGAAGGGTGTGTAGGGGAGTTGCTCTCTTATAATAATTGAGTTGGTTAATCTTATGCTGAAGAACTCTGATGTATTAGAGACTTTTTGTTTATAGTAGTTGCTCAGTGGGTATCAAGAAGCATAGTATAGTTTACTTGAACCAAGCATCTGGGCATTATCTACTTACGGAAGCTGAGAATATAGCCCAAAAGTATTTTGGGGCATGGTTTTGTGGGTCGGGGGTAGGTAGGAGGTGTTTGGGTTTTTTTTACTCTGGAGCTTTGTCCAAACTTGGAAACTTCAATTATCATTTAAACTTTAAAGAGTACTTAAGAGGACCATCAAATTCCTGCCTCTGTCTCCCCACCTTCCAGTCCCATTTTGGGGAAAAACCTTCAGTCTGTTTTTTTCACATAAGGTTGTAAGAACTTTGGCTACATCCATGTCTAGTTTTGGCAGCTGAACATACTGTTGTCCTTGCTAAGGCAAGTATTAACTGTTTTATTTTGACTTTTCATCTGGACCCAAAGGGATGCCACTTAACTCAAACTTTGTGTTTGTTTTTAATTTTAAATTACTTTCATAAAGTTATGCCATATGAGTTGGGCTTTGCTAAGCAAGAACAATATGGTCCTGGCAAGCACCAACATCCCTTTTTCAAAAAAGGACAGGAAAAGTTGCTGTGAAAGATAAAAAGGAAAGTAACTAACTTCAATTTATGTTTCTAGGTAATAATATCCTGAGTTTGTTCATAGGTTTTAAATATTATAATTCTACTTAGTCGTAGGATATCTTGCAGATAGAGATGAGTTCTAGTCTTGGACTCTTGATTAGTCATATTCACCTTGTAAGGTATGAGAGGCTTTTATCAAATGCTGTTGGAGAGTGTTGGTTACTATTGCTACTATTAAGTTATTCTGGTTGCAGACAGACTACAGCTCTTGTAGGCATCAGTATTTGCACTAGGAGAAAACTTTTCACGGTGAGAAACCTAATACATTATCTTCAGTTAAAAATGTCAAAAGACTCAAAGGCAGAAACTGTACTGTCTCAGAAGGCACAATTCTGTATGATCCTGAAATGCTGGAAATTCTTGTAAATCTAACATCTGTGTCTAAAGAGCTGTATAAACAGCACTAATTTTGGAATTTAGATATCCCATTTCAATTAATGTGAATGTCAGAAGCATGCAGGCTTGCTTGTTCTGGTTTTTCAACCTCATTTTCCTTCTTCTGTCACCTGACACTAAGGGGACAGAGGTTCTTCTAAGGATCCTGGGTGGATGATGATGGCACTAAGCTATAGTTACAATTAAAACTTTGTTTTCTTAACAGGATATTATGGTTAGTATAACACAGAACTTACTATTAGAATGACACGGGATTTCTACAAGCAGGATCAATGTGGTACAGTTTCTAAGTAGTGTAATACAGCATTTATGATACAAGTTAACAATTTCTAATCACCTGGACCCTCTGCAGGTCGGGTCAAATCTTAATAGATGGTTTGCTGTATCAATGTAATAGTCATAATCTAGACTTGAAAATCATATAACAGAATGCAAGTCACTTCCTCAGTCCTGGGAGGAAGCAGGCAACAGTGGAGGTGTTCCTGGTCACCGGGCTGTCCCGGTCTCACTGTCCAGCAGCAGTTTGGGTCCAAGTGCCCCACTTAGGACTTGGAACTGCTTGATGTTACAGACAGTGCTCTGTGTGCTGTTATGCTTCCCTCAGGGTCATCAACAGCACCTGGCTGGCCGTGTGCCTGGGACCTTCAAGGCTGGCAAGAAAGGGAGTAATCGGCCTGGCGCCCAGGAACCTTGAGGCTGGGAGGGAGGGGAGAAAAATCTGTTTGGTTTGTCTGCTTGGTTTGCAGGACCTTCAGGGCCTGATAATGAGGGAAAGGGAAAGCAGAGAACAGCTTCTTTCCTTATAAAATGGCGTTAGCTATGCTAACCACGTTACCAGGGGTTGGGAGCAGAGAGTACCAGTCATGTATACATGCTTCTTTCCTTTTCATGAACCTTGTGAGAATGTGAGGGAGACACTAAATAAAAGAACTTCTTAAGCAGTCATTTTGTCTCTTTCTTACTGCTTTTATTCAGCATTCGATTTCGGTTGTTTTAGGGACCTCTACCTTGTATAGAAATTGGTAAGCATGATCCAGAGGAGATTGACAAGGTGTTAGCAGTTGTTCATCAGGTTCAAAGAAAACAGGATGTAATGGATTCCACACCTTAATCATTAAAACAGTATGTTGAATCCTTCTAAAGCTGGTATGTATCGAGACTCTGAGTATGTGGGTTCTTTCTTGGTTTATGGATGGGAGGTTTGTTTTTTTCTTTTCTGTATCACCATCCTCAGTAGTCAAAATCCTTCTTTGTTTGGGTACTATTGGGAAACAGTCATTCCTGTTTTGTCTTAATTGTGGAAAACTAGTCCATGATGAAATTGTACATCTGTCAGTTGCTACAGGGGCCTGCTTAATGGGATTGGACTGATCTGATAATGAAACGCTGTACTCAACAGCCTGCTGTGTACTACAGTCCATAGGCTGGGCCACTGCATTATGTAAAGCACTGTCATTTCTTAACAATGTTGAACCACATTCTTAAATAATGTCTTTAGCATCTCAGTACTTGCCAAATTAGTAATAATTTTCTTTGTGTTCATGTATCTAGCAGGGCAGACAATTGAAGAAATAAGCTATCAGCTAAACTGAGGAACTCTAGTTTGAAAATTAGACTTCTTAATTCACCTTCTTCTAGAATGAGATAAATTACATTTTGGATGTGTGAGGTTTCCTGAATCTGGAGTCGCTAGCTTAGACATCATCTTTTTAGATGCCTGAAGATGGCTGAAATGTAGTATGCCTGGAGTGTCTTATTACTTGTTGCAGAGTTACTCAGTTATATCTGATGTGCAGTTGAATTATGAGAACGCATTGCTTAAGCAGAGGTTTAAATCCTGTATTGTAAAAGAAAGTTGGGAAACTTAAATTGCCTACCATGTTCTTGTGCAACTTGAGGCTTTTCTGAGAGAACTCCTGGTGGTGAAAGCCAAGGAGCCAGCTGAAGAATGGTACCTCACTGAGACCTTTTCAGGGCTTGTGAGTACTTTCTTGAAGATTTAAAGCTAATTCAGGAGGCTGTCAGTGTGAGTAGCTTGGACATACATAATCTCTGCTCTCCAGGTGAGCTACAGTCTCTTTTCATCTGTTCAGGATGGATTGTTGGCTAACTTTCTTTCCCATGTTGCTTCTTTTTTCTAAGAGAAACAGCTCCTGTAATACAGGAACTCCTTTTAATAAATACCACTGTGATAATTAAGTTATTCCCAGCTCCCAGGGATTGAATTTCCTCCTGCTGCCTTTTTCCATAGCATTGCATTACAGACAGAAAATAAGCAAGTAGGGTGCTGTCCCCTCAATCTGGGGAGTTCCCTGAATATACTATCTTCCTGCATATGAGCTTTTTCTTGTTTGACACTGCTTTTTTGCTGCTCATGACATTTTGATGAAGTGCTGTAACAGTCTTGAGAGATTATGTATTACGATGGTACATGACTCTTGCTAAACCAGTATCCTGATTTTTTTACTATCACCTCTTTGCAGAGACTGCATGTGGTATAATAATATATATCAGATGAGGCTTGTGGAGGGAGGTAATTATCTTTTATTAGACTGGCTTATTACAGGACAGGGCATCATGCAAGCTTGTGGTCACACAGTGACCTCAGAGGATTTATGTGCCCAGATGCACATCAGGTCTTTTTTCCAGCTATATTAGTTAGTCTAATAAAAGGTATTACCTCTCCATTGAAACATTGCCTGACTTGCAGCCTTCGTGATCTAAGGATGCAACGACACGTCAACCATTACCGAGGCTGACCAAGATGCTCTTCTGTGTACTGTTTCCAGTTCCCCCCTCTCTCGTTTGCCATATGCACTTTTCAGGTCTAGGGTTTTTATATTCAAGATGTGATGAAGTCCTCTTTTAATCAATGTCATCTTGTCTTTAAGTAAATTATGACACAGAATTTGTCTAAATTGAAATGGAAAATTTTACTTCGCAGGGCCTCTGGCATCTTTCAACATCACTTTAGAGCTTGTTTTTAATAAATGAGACCCAGGTGAATAACTCTGGGAACCTAAAGGTCATCCATGCTTCAGGTATAAGCATGTGTGATTTATCACCATGTCATGTTTGTTTGCTTTAAAACTTATTTGTGTTCATGAGCTACACAGTGCTTTATGGGATGACAGTTATTGTTGCCTTTCAGTGAAGGATACTAGAAACTTGGTTTTGATGCCTGCTTTATGCAGGATGTATTTCCTGCTTGAGATAACTAAATTCAAAAGCAGTTTAATAAGGTGTTAGGATATGTCACTAATGATCTATTCACTTGCCCTGTTTTATTTCCATAAATCTCCTCTGTTTACATGTAAATAGGCTTTACTTCATGATGAAGGAAGCATTTGGTGATTGTTTTGAGGAGTTTAGTGTTACTTACAAAATCCCAGTTTCCTATCACCTTTTTTCTATCAGCGTTGGGCTTTTTAAGATCTACAGAAATATTTCCCTTGAATTTTTAGGGGGAAAAAAACTCTTTGGAAGGAAGTTATTGATCTTAAGCAGAAGCAAATGAGGCATCAACAGCTCTGAGGCAATGAGTAACCATAGCTACTAAGTGATGCTAAAATAAAAAACTTTAGATAGTTTAAAATTGTGTGATTATGTCCAGCTTGCTTATGTATCTCTGACACTGAGGAATATACTAGTGTCCACCTGTAATTGCCAGCTGTGTGGACTTCTAAGACCTATTTTAAATAAGAATATCTAGTGGTGGTTTACATTACTACTCTTCAGAATTCCTTACTTATACCTGGTTACTCTGAGGTATTTCAGATGGAATATTTAATGTCTTTCCTCTTCTCATAAATGAGTGTGTGTGTATGTGTGTGGGTGTATATAAATAATATCAATATGACATATCTGTCTAGGCAGCTACAATGATCAAGATGGAGCCAGCAAGGCTCCTTTCCAATGGGTGTTTGACGTGATGGTTTTCATACTGTTAACAATCCCTGTAGTACATCTGTTCCATTAGCAATAAAAAGCCTTGTGTTGGCAACGTCTAATGGCTTACCAGTATGTAAGTTCGTGGGCTTTTTTTACTGTGATCCAATTAGTTACTGAGAAAACTGCTTCTTTTTTTAAGAGCTGAAAACATAGCCATAGTGTCCCACCATGTATAAATTTTCATAAACTGTGTGCATTTACTTTTCTAGTAAAATGTACAAATGCTCCACAGGTCTTCTAATGATTATCTGAAGAAGCCAAATTTCAGTGTGCTTTCAATGTTATTGAAATTACAATACTTCACTAACTAATAGGAGAATGGGGAAGTATTTGATATCCCTCCAGCTGTAGCTTTCTCCAAATACTATAGGTTTTTATTATGACTCTTGAAGATGACACATTAATTTTAGTCAGTTACCAGTAGATTATCCTTACCTTCACAGGGTATCAGTACTCTGACTCTTCACTTTGCAACCTCTTCAGGGTATTCTTTTGTTTTGGAAGCATCCTTAATCCTAGGAAAGAGGAATTTAATATAATTAATGCCATATCATGGTTCTGAGTTTTTTGTCTTATGATTACAAACAATAACTATGACATGTTGCTTGTCTTGATTGTGAATGAACGTCTAGAGTTAGGCTGATGTAGGAAAGATTATTTTTTATTAACTATTGAGTGGCAAGTGGTCTGTTCTCCAGTTCCCACCTCCACCCTGAATGTTGCATTACAGCTTTATAGTCAAACTCTAGGCCTGTCACAAAAGCAGTAAGTGAAACAGATGATAAAACTTAACTTTCTGCAAATGACTGACCCAGGTGTTCTTCTGCACGGATCTGTGTCATTAAAATGGTATCTCCTGTAAGTTTCTCTTAGAATTGTAGTCTCTTTTTGTCAGATCCAGTCCAGGAAACACTTCCTCTCTTGATACTGAAGTCATCAAAATGTGAGAGTAGTGTTTTTTTTATTGCCTTTGCAAAATACACACATAGGATGATAAGTGATTACTTAAAGATCATTTGATTACAAATCATGGATGTGCTCCATAGCTATTTGAGTGATTTAAATTTTATACTTCTATATGAGTGATTGTAAATGAGCAAAACCTTTTTCAGAACTTCTTTTTTAACATGGTAGACTTTGTAGTACTTGAAGTCTATGTCTAAAGCTGTTTCAAGCCTCTTTCTGAATGGAACTCCTGGAAAATTTGTGATGGGTAAGAACAGACACATCCAGCACTTACAGTATTAGCTTATTTAGGTTTGTTTTTACCAGCTGTGTTTTGCAGGTCCCTTAAAAGTAATTCATGATCCACAGACTTGAGACATTGGTTGGAAACAGCTGTTCTCAAACTCACATAAAATTTCTCATGTTTCTTTTTTTTTTTTCCTATGTTCTTAGACAGTAACTGTTCTACCACAGAGCTTAAGAACTTACAGCTCTTCTCTAGAGTACCTGGTGGTGTTCAGGACATACTTACTCTGACATGGCTGGAGCTACACTCAGTCTACACTTGAATTCATAGCTTATGGATAGATTGATTACAATGACCATAGTAGCTAATTAGTATAGAGTCAGTACTGCCCTGAGCTCTAACTCTTGCTAGTTCTTTAGGTTTTTGTGGTCTTAAAACAACTCTGATGCAGATGATAGAGTTTTTAGTGTGTTCTGATGTGTATTTTTCAGGGTCAAATATCTGATTGAATAAAGCATATTCTTCATGGCATTCTGAAATTATGCCTTATGTGACAGTAATTCTTACTACCTACATATGGTCATTCTAAATTGCTGTTCTTAAGAATATGTTTATTTTTAAGCATTCAAGTTAATATCATGCAGCATTGAAATGGCATTTGTTCAGTCTTGAGACAAAGAACCTCAAAGTGTGGAAAAATATTTTAGTAGTCACACTCTCCTGTTAGCCTGGTAATATGAATACATGGAAATTGAGGAGTTAGCTTTTTTATTAGACCCATTTGGAAAATATTAACTTCCTGAAAGATATGCTACATTAACTATTGCTATGCTACTTAATGCTTTATCTGAAATGTTGAGAAAGAATGTTGTGTAACTTGAGTTTAAACTTTTACATACTAGTTGTATGGGGCTGTAATTCAGCAAGCAAGGATAGAATTTACTTAAATGAAAACATTTTCTTATATTCTTGGGACTGTTACCTGGGATCATTCAGTTCCCTATGGAATTTTAAAGTGCTGTATCTGTTTTCTGGATTAGTTTGAAAAGTCATGGTACAATTAAAGTATTGACTGAAATGGAGTTTGAAGCCTTCAGAGATGAGAGAGTTTTGAAGGACTGTATAAAAATAGGGTGCCTTGCTGAAAGAGTAGAAAAATAAGTTGGTGGCTTCACAGCTCTAGTCATCAGAGAACAACATTCCTTTCTATGACAGATAATATGCTGTTGCTGCTCAAGCTGCTCAGATAATGAGGTTGATAGTTTGCCTACAAAGGTTCCCATAAAAACACTAAACAACTAAGAGGACAAAAATTATTAAGTTAAATGTGGTGATTATGATCAAAATGTCATGGAAAATTTAGTTCTCTTGAAAAGGAATTTTGATAAATTCAATGTATCAAATTTCTGAATTTGAGCGTACAGTGTTAGGAAGCCTATATTTGATCCTTGTTGATGTTGATTGACAAATCCATGTTATCAGTGACTGAAGTTCAAAGCCCTCACGTACCATGTAATATCTACACTTGGAGCAAGCAAACTACTGGAGATCCATCCACTCTGTTGTCCCTTTAGCAATGCTGAAGCAAGGGCATCTTATAGGTTACTCAGTACTGTCATTAGGTATCCTCATTTCTCTGTTTGTGCCCATACCAGTCTTCTCCTCACGTTCTGTGAATAACCTGAACTTAACTCAGATAATTCCTTGTGTAATAAATAGGACTATATAGTTTTGAATCTTTTTTTTTTAATTTTGTTTTACACTGAATAAAGATTTGATTATTTCAGAGAAAATGGCAGCTTGGTATAGGGCAAAGTTGTGGGGGTTTTGCCTAGAAGCAATCACTGAGTTGTCTTTTTTTTTTTTTCTTTCAGAGTCTGGAAAATCAGTGTGATGGGACAGAAAGTAGAAACAAAGCTGAAGCTGGAGTTGGCAGCCTCAGTCAATGAAGAGTTGGAGCAGACAAATCTCAGACACAGAAAATGATGGCTGAAGAGTAAGAGCACTGAACTTAATTTTAAAGGGAAAACAATACCAGAATTCTTAGATCTGTGTAAGCAAGGAAAATGATCTTGGAGTTGAACATTGTTGGCCTCTGTGTAACAATGAGGGGACAACTTTGCTGTAAGCAAGTCAAACTAATATCCTTCCTCCTTGTTTCCTGTTCGCCTTCGGCTGTGTCTGAAGTTGTTCTGATTCATGGCAATTCTTTCAGCATGTTCTAGCTTGTGGTCATAGCTGGTTTGTGTTAGCTGGTTTTGAACTAAAAAATGGTTAGAGTAGTAGGAGAAAAGGAGAGTATTATATGGAGCAGGAGTGTATGGTAGGAAGGGTTAGTAGGCATTCCATGTTTGAATGTAGGAAAAGAGGAATGAGATTGCTCGAAAAAGTGTGCCACCCTCCATCCCTGCTTGGCCTGCTCTACTCAGGAGTTAAGAAAAAGAAATGGAGCTTCTAAAAACTCCCTTCAGATACTAGGAGGCTGGGAGCTGTCCCTTATGTTGACAGGAACAAGAGTGAGAAAAGGGACCCTTTTTCTGTCTCTGTGGAGACCTCTTCCTTACAGGCCTGCTGATTTTCAGGGTATTACTCCTTTTCACTTGTCAGGTTATGAGTTGAAAAGTGAGTCTTAGGGCTTTTTATGTGTTTGGAAATGGAGTTAAAGCAGAAAAGGCAGTGGTAAGGGGAAAGTGTTCAGTGAATGTAAGCTATTGTGGTCCAACAGTTGCTCCAAATGAGTCAATGAGGTGCTGTTGAATGTGAATGGAGTTCTGCCATGTACAAAAGAAAGGCTTCAGAATGGCAGCTTGAGTTCAGTGTTGGTATGAGGTGGGAATGTTGCTTTTGTTTCAGCTCCCTTTCTGATGAGAGTGCAAATGCCAATTCTTAGTGCTACTCCTCCGTTGCATTAAGAACAAATGTCCTAGTTATGTTTTTAAAAGGGAATTTAAGTAGTATTCAGCATACAGGTATACCAGAATTAACATACATTGTGGACTCTGAAACTTCCACCTGAGATGCTAATGAAATATATCTTCTGGAACAAAACAAAAGACGTGTGAAATCATTGTTTGCTGCTTTAAATCAACTGTAGTTCTTTCAGACAGTTCAGTAATACTTGTGACCTGTCAGGTAAACTCTAACAAACTTGAACCGTGCATCCTTTGGTTTAAATGTGCCTTTCTAGAATATGCTTAACAGTGTTTTAATCCTTGACATACCTTTTTGCTGATGTTGGGTTACCTCACAGGCTCCACTGCAGAATGGTAATTTACTGAAGCCTTTTAATATGGATTAAGTCTATTGTATTTCCCTCCATCTTTTCTGATGGACTGGAATTAAAGAGCTGTTGAGCAAAGATGTCTTGTTTTGATTCCATGCTTTAACTACTTTGCTACAAAGCAAAAGATCAAGTAAGTCAATAGCAAGACCTCTGTTGTGTTTTGACACCAGGAGAACAGAACAAAAACTTAAGAAAATATAGTGATTGCCATCTGTATACTTCTGTAATTGGAGCTGGTTACCCTAAAAGTATGAGTGAGCACTTCAACAAGGCTGAGATTGAGAAGCTTGCTGCCAGTCTTGAAGAGTTCAGAGCATAACTAACTGATTTCACATCTCTGCTGCGGGGGATGTGAAGCTACCACCATTTTGTAAACAAAGTGAAAATTAGATTAAGATTTGCATAAGGCTGTGGTGTCATTAAATCATTTTTCACCCAATTCCATGCTATAGTCAGTAGACCTTGTCTGTTGTGTGTCAGTTTGAAGTGTTTCTATTGCTTAAAAGATTTACCTCTCATAAGTCTCCTTAGGCTTCTCCTCAGTTGCAGGATCATTAACTGACACATTCTAAGAAATAATCCAGTCCTGATTGCTGTCTTCAGTTTAAAGTTATGAAAAAAATTGCTTGTTAGCTGACTATTCACTATGTATGCACACAGAGGCACCCATATTCTTGCACCCATGTGGCCTGCAGCTTCCAGAAATGCTGCAAATGAACATTACTTGAGTTGAAATTATGTGGGTTTGTGATAACAAATAATTTTGCTTACAAGAAAATTCTTTGCCTTAGTACAGACCTTCTCCCTTTGCTCATACAGCTTGAGAGAGAATATGCATCTGCACAGTAGTACTAATAGGTTAAAACAGAACTTACTCCATAGAAACATACTACAACTGAGGTGCAAGACAAGTCAGTTAAGAAAATATAGTCATGGGCCACGTACAAACCAAAATTTGCTTCACCATTTGCATTTCAACTCCTGTCTGGCATGGTTAGTAACTTAAGGAGAACTCTTTAACTGGGTATATGTTATCCAAAGATTTGTGTAAAATGAAACAAACTAAATTGTGTTTATTTTATGCAGTTAAGCATGTGGCTGACTTTAAGTCACCTTTGGTTTTTTTTAGTAGGTCTGAACTTTTGCTATGGTTAGCTTTTATTGGAACACTTCTAAATAACTCTATTTGCTGTTGCACAGCATATGGTGTCTTAATGCTTTCTTTTTATTTTTAGTATGCCAGAACTATGTGTTCCTCCCTACAGCATGAGCTGGCTTTCCTTGTTCACATTCCTTGCGGTCCATCTGCCTATAAATGTTTTTAGAGTGCACTGAATGATGATGCTAAGATACTGATTTATTAAGTCATTAACACTAAAAATCAAACACAACATTTTGTGGTGCCTTTGGTCTGAACACATTCCACTACCACCCCAAAATCAAGTAGCCTCTGTTTTTTAACTAAAATCTTATTTAGAGGCTTTTAATCTAAAATCAGCATTTGTCACATTTGTTGAGAGCATCTTTGGGAGCAAATCTGAAATATTCTCCTCTAGGATGCCTAGCGTTTTGTGAGAGGAAGGATCGAAAGATTACTTAGATTACTTGTGATTAGTGCAGGCAGTGTAAAACAAGGTCTGTCAGACTTGGGGAGAATCTGAGTGTTTTTTCCAAGCCACTGTGAAATGAAGGAGCCTAAAAGAGGATGCATGCCTGTTAAAAAATACAACTTGCTAGCTGAGTTGTGTCTGAGAGGTGATTTTTCACTGGATAATCCTCATCCGAAACAAAACTATTGGGATGTTGTGATACAAAACACTGTATATTTGCAAAGCAGCAGAGGTTGCTACCTCTTCTTGCTTTACCTTGGTGGTTATTGATCTAAAAATACTAACAAACTTAGTAGCCTGTAGTTCACAAGTTGCATTTTTCACAGTGGGCTCCTCAGGGTTATTGAGCACATTTTAGAAGCAACACTGGCGTTGAACTGCTGTTAAGCAGGATTCACAGATCTTGTGATCCCACAGTGGAAAAAGGGAAAACAGGTGGTAAGGCTAGATACTGTGGTTCTTTCCCTTTTTACCAGTGCTCTGACAGCTTTCCCTAGGAAGCTTTCTCTTTAGAAAAGAGATAAAATAATAACTGGCCAAGCATACACAGAGCCTGTCAGCCTCTGACTCCTACTATCTGCAAATCCTTGGGTTTAAGAGTTGGTCCTTTACTCGCTTACGCAGCAACAAACAATTTTATTCTTTATTTTTAAAAAAAATAAATATTTTGTTGTCAGTATATGGCATGCTTCATTCAGTAACACTGTAGTTAAATTAGTGTTGTCTGTCAACGCCTATGTACAACTTCAAAAAAAAAATCCTGAGTAAACAGTTGATTCATAGCAGTATCTCTGTATTCTTTGCCAGTTCCAGATCAGTATCTAAAAAGTAGAGCAGCATACACCCACAGTCTTGTATGTAGTTATACTTTTGTATTTAATATCAGCATTTTCTAATACAGTTCACTTTTCCTCAGGGTAGAAAAGGTTTTAATGTGAGAATTCCGTGCTGTGTTTGAGTCTGTATAGACAGCTTTGTACTCGTAAATGGGCATATTGTTCTCATTAACAGCTGCTCAGGGATGAGCAGAAACCACCACTGGTGAAAACCTAGATAACATCAGGAAAGGAGAAATAGGCAGAATTGATGCTGCTTCACCTGGATCAGCAAGGCAGGTATTAAGTCAAAGCCCTTCAACACTCAAATCAGCATTGCATCCAGGTTTGGATCTTCTTTGGCAGAATGCTTGGGAAAGTGAGTCTTAAATACCTGTGCATAACATGCTACTTCTGGCATGTCAGTATCCAAAATCTGGTGAGTTAACTGAACTTTTTTGTAAAAGCATGTCTGTCTACCCCCTTTATATTAATTTCCTCTATGATGCAGCTTTTTCTTCAAAGCCTCGTGCTGGTGACTAAGTATAGCAGCGTCCAGCTTATGTGAGTTATCTCAAATGGGTATTTAAAGGGTTGGGCTCTGATTAAAATCCCACTGATCCTACACTTTAGGTAGTAGGGTGACTCAAAATGCCTTTGTCAGATGTCTTTAACCTCTCCAGCTGTCCTGTCAGTGAGGATGAGTCAGAAGCTGGAGTCCTACAACTAACGCTCACTAAATCTGGAAGGCTCAACTGTTAGCATAACTGATTTGGCAGCTTGGGGCAGGATGTGGACTGGCACATTACTGAGGTGACAGCAGCCTTTCCGGAGTGCTGCTGCATCTGTCAGAGAAGAGAGGAAAGTGCCTCAATCCTTTGTTTTATTCTACACTGACAGGGAAAACATTTTCCAGGAGAACTGAGCTGACTGTGGTCTTATAGTAGAAACAGTGTTCACAGGAACTTCTCAGGCTGGTTGTATGGTGAACATTTTCTTCACTCTCTATGCAGAAAGAGTAAGTCTGGTATTTGGGGGAATTGCAGCACATGCATGATACAGCAGGTGACTGGTCTGCAGCCCCCCTGAGCCTGAAAGTAGGTGGCTGGCCCAGTCAGAAAAGTCTCCGTTAAGACTTGGGCATCCCTACTGTTTAGTAGAGATATATACAGTGTACATGCAAACTGAATTCATGTGTTCAGTCCTTATGTATCCACACCTGTGTCACCTGACACGAAGGGGACAGAGAGGTTCTTCTAGGGATCCTGGGTGGATGATGATGGCACTAAGCTATAGTTACAATCAAAACTTTATTTTCTTAACAGGATATTATGGTTAGTATAACACAGAATTTACTATTAGAATGACACGGGATTTCTACAAGCAGGATCAATGTGGTACAGTTTCTAAGTAGTGTAATACAGCATTTATGATACAATTTAACAATTTCTAATCACCTGGACCCTCTGCAGGTCGGGTCAAATCTTAATAGATGGTTTGCTGTATCAATGTAATAGTCATAATCTAGACTTGAAAATCATATAACAGAATGCAAGTCACTTCCTCAGTCCTGGGAGGAAGCAGGCAACAGTGGAGGTGTTCCTGGTCACCGGGCTGTCCCGGTCTCACTGTCCAGCAGCAGTTTGGGTCCAAGTGCCCCACTTAGGACTTGGAACTGCTTGATGTTACAGACAGTGCTCTGTGTGCTGTTATGCTTCCCTCAGGGTCATCAACAGCACCTGGCTGGCCGTGTGCCTGGGACCTTCAAGGCTGGCAAGAAAGGGAGTAATCGGCCTGGCGCCCAGGAACCTTGAGGCTGGGAGGGAGGGGAGAAAAATCTGTTTGGTTTGTCTACTTGGTTTGCAGGACCTTCAGGGCCTGATGATGAGGGAAAGGGAACAAATATGTTGTGACCCACTCGGTCACAGAGAACAGCTTCTTTCCTTATAAAATGGCGTTAGTTATGCTAACCACGTTACCAGGGGTTGGGAGCAGGGGGTACCAGTCACACACCTGCTGCTGGTTTTGGTAGTGCCATCCTACGGATGTTAAGTAGAAACACCCCTCCTCACAGTGAGGATAAACAAAGAGTTCTCAGAAAGTCATCCTGTGCAAACTGTGGTTAGAGCCCGTATGTCAGATTTATGGCCTTCCCTGCCTTTGAGCCTTCGAACAGAGAGCTCTGCGCTTCATGGTCACCTGGCAACTGCATACACAATACCAGAGAGAGTGTTTTTTCTCTTTTCAAGTTACATCATCTTGATTTAGCCATAGTTACAAACTGCTATTGTCAGGTTATAGATTTTTTTTTTCTTTATCCAGAGAAACTCCACAGATCTAACAGCAAGTGTTTGTAAATTCTGAATGAAATATCAATAGACTTGTAATTTTAGGTCTACAGGCATAGACAAACATTGTGTTTCTGTATTTTGTTGATGGTTACCCTGGCTACATGTTTGAGTACACTTGTGTTTTGGTTTTGCTTTTAGTATAGTGTTACACAAATAGTGCTTTCATTTGACTTCCACAATATCTCCTACATGCTTCAATAGAAATGCATACAGGAAAAAAGATTTAGTCCTAGTTTTATAATGGCATTTTAATTGTCCTCTTAAAAATACAGTTTTTACAGAGGTAATCTTAAAATTTTCAACTGTCTTAGATTTTTTTTTTTAAAGCCAGCTGGATTTGGAGTGGTCTGGTGAATAGTTGTGAAAAGAAACTAGTCTGTATAATAAGGTTACTAAGCCTGAGATCTGCTTTAGGGTCAGAATAAAACTGCAATAAAAATGTTCAGGTTCACTAATGAGGAAAGAGTACCTTGACAAACCAAGATTTTGAAAAGTTAGGGAAACTGGCAAGCTAAAAGGGCAGAAAATCTTTTAAGTGTAAAGGCTTGCTAAGGAGACAGTTTATGGGATTGGATGAATCTCTTAAAAAGTAATCTTTCTTCCAGCCTCAGAACAGATGCAGCTACCCTGGGAATGGTAGAGGAGTCATGTAAGAAAGTGAGAGCAAGGCAGCACACCAGTGGTATTTTAAGATTTGGCAAGGGTATACTCTATAGAAAGTATCCCTGATGTTTTCCGCAATTTAAGGTGTTTTCTGAAACTAGTGGAAGAGTTGCTGTGTGTTTGGATTTAATTCCTACGCTTGTTTTCACTGTTGGAAAAAACTTGAAGTGGTCTGAAAGTATGCTTTTTCCATGGCTGAAATTATGCATTGTGTTATCACACACAGCTTACACTCAGGTTTACTTTCTCTTTTCAGAATACATCCATCCAGTACAGATTGGGTACTCAGACATCAGAATAGAAGTTGCAAAAATCAAGAACATCTAGTAAAAAAAAAGTACTGTATTCTTCTGCCTGCTATTTATTTACATAAAGAGATTTCTTATAACCCAAGGCTATATTGTTTCTAATACTTTCTTGTTGACACAAATTTTGTTTTGGCACTTGTCTGCTTGGAAAATACCAAGCACTTGGAATATGGTTTTAACCTATGCTTTGTCCTATGATTTAAAGTATTTGAAAACAGAATTGTCTTGCTTTTATTGCACTTTACCCCTGTTCATAAATATTTCACCGGGAGGAGATAATCTCAAGGTATAATATGCCTTAACTCAAGCTTCCTAGCTCTTCACTTCCACTCCTAGACCATTCTTGCAGCCAGGATGATGCAACTGCTTTTGCACCTGAATTACCTGAACTGGATTATAGAACTGATACCGGTTAAAAATTTATTCACCCTCAGGTGTTTAACGAATTATTTTTTATATAGTATTTTAAATCCAATTTGCCTTGATCTGATAGTTATTGCATCATGGTGCAGGGGGTGGCACAGCAGGGAGGGAGTAGAAAGGATCAAATAACATGGTATTGCAGGGGGAGGTAGGGAGGGGAGAATGTTGCAAAACTAGAGTCTTTTATGTTCTGAGGTTGCTTGCAGTGTTCTCTGGTTTTGAGGGTTTGAAGGAGCAGCACCTTGCTGAAGGGAACTAGAGGACAGCTGTTTTTGAACAGTAACATGGGGAAACAAGCTTTGATTCTTCAGGGAGAAGAAAAGATTATTATGTTTATGGGTCTTCTTTAGTAATATAACTAGTAAATCTGCAAGTGGAAAGTTCTAGTGGTTCTCTGTGTGTGTGACTGGCTTGGTAGAAGAATTTAATATACAGCTTTCGAGTACAGATTTGGGTTCATAATACTTGTCACTAATACAGAGCAGCATAGCCTGAGACTTGTTCCTCAGCACCGAGTGACAGACCTTAATGATAAGTAGGGAAATTAAATATTAATTTGTTACGTGTGATGTCCCTAAAGGAGATCACCTTGGGATATGTTTGAAGCTCTTATCTAGAATAGGGGAGAGGAGGAAGTGATACATTGCTGAGACTACATTAAAGTTTCAGGATAAGGTATCAAACATACAAACCGCAAACAGAATCTGCCAGAACTGTGAAGCCCAGATGTGCTGCCTGTATGTAGTTCTTACATCTGCAAAATACAGAAGACTACCAGTTGCAGCTTTATCTTTATTTTTTTTTTAACATATGCTCTCAACATAATGGCCCATTTGTGTGGGGAAGAATAAGCAGCTAGCAAGAAAAAAAAATTGATGCAAATTCAAAAATAGCTTGATTATTTTGCTAGCTAAACAAAGGTGACGACAGCTGCAATTGCAGTTGCAGCATAGATACCATTTCAGTCACCAGCTGTCCACTGAACTGTGGTGTGTGGCTGCTACAGCAGTAGTTTTAACCAAATTGGGAAGGAAATAGCCAAATCCTGTGAAAACTACAGCAAATCATTACTTTCTCTAGTATCTCTCACAATACAGGAAAACTAGTAATTTGGGTCACATTTTTCTTAAATAAAGTCCTTTTTTTTCCCCTTTATAAAAACTTACAGGAATCTGAACAAGCAATGAACAACAGTAGATTAGACATAGACATGGAAGATTACAGTTCCACCTGTTCAGATTCAGGTAAATTAGATATGGCTTGTTCTATTTTCAGGCTGAGGGTTTTCCAGTTTAAACAGGCTGAAGAGAGTTGGTAAGTGGCCATTAGCAGGGGGAGAGCTATGGCATGACAGACTCCACAACCACAGAGCAGGTGTCTTTTGTATAATTTATTCTTGAAAATAAACTTCGTTTTAAAACTTAATAAGAACACCGTTAATTTTACATGTCAAGTATATGATTACAGTTGCTCACTGGTACTTTGTGAAGAATTTCTACTGTGCTTTTGATGAGGGTAAACCAATGCAAGGGGTATTCTTTGAAGAAAGCTTTCCCATGCTCTGGAATTGAGCTGGCAGAACAGTTATTTTATGGAGGTCCTAATGTTTGCAATGGGAAATAGCATGAAATGGAGGCTTTTGAATAACTAAACCATGAATGTAGTATGTTCTTGTTAAACTAGCTTCAGGTTAGATAACAGCTTCTTTTTCATGCCTTACTCTGATTTACGAGCCCTTCATTGCCATAATGTTCATAACTTCTGTGTTACGAAATCCTACTTGAAGAAACAAAATCTTGAGAAACTGTGCTAACAGTTTCTCATATCAACTTTTCATTTTGGAATAAAACAGTGTTAAGTTTGGATGACCAAATGAGCACATATGCTTAGGGGTTTTTTACTATAGGAACTGTTTCCACGATTACCAACACATGGCCACAGTGAACTGCTCTAAAACTTCTATAAAGTTTTATGCTAGGCATGCTGCCCATGAAGACTCCTTCCCTTTTTTCCCAAATCTACCATTCTTCCAAAAGCTTCAATAAAAAGGTTAACATTGCAGAAAGCCCTGATAATCTGGCCTGAATTTGGAACTCCTTAGTGTGTTAAGAAATGGGTTTAGACTCAAGATTATTTTTTTTAGTCTCCTTTTCAAAGGTGCAGGGGTTTTTTATGTCTTCAAGCATTTTAAGACTGGAATTTTCTAAAGAAACTGCCTGCATTTAATTGAATGCTCTCTTAGCTTGTTTTAAAACATACCTGTTCCAAGTCTGTAACTCTTCTCCTCATAGTATGAGAAAACAGTCTGTTAAGATACACTGAGCATTTTCATTGAGTAGAGAAGATTTTGTCTAATTGGGAAAAGCCTAAAACAAGCATTCCTCATACATAAGCAAATAAGAAATGGATAACACTTACGTGCCATTTCCATAGCAAGCTATTTTGATGGGTTAGTAGTTAATATGAATGTAGGTCTGAATTTTCCTTTCAGGAAAAAAAAGCCATTGATCGTGAATGGCAGTGGGTTTCAGTTATCATAGCTTAATTTTAAATATACTGTGGGGAACAGTTATCATAAAGACTGGCAGTCAGTTTTAAAATTAAGTTATTAGACTGCCATTGTCTGTTCGATATCCGGTGTGCTGACTGTGCCATCTGCTTTTCCTGCAGGGCATGTGGAGAAGGAAAATTAATCCCTTAGCCACCCAAAAAAAGTGAACAGTACTTGAATCAGATGCACAAGGACAGCACAAAACTAACTGAAAGGATATTGGCTTTGGAAGAACAAACTCTTCAGAAGCTCTCTGAAATGTCACTGCTTTGCCTACGCTAGTCGGTTTCATCATGAACACAGAAATCTCAAAGGCTGTTCGGGGAGGTTTAATTTAAAGCTAGGCCTTTTAGAGCCACTTTTAATTCAAGGAGATCCTAATATACATGCAGAGTTGGGACTCCTAGGAACACTTTCAGTTATTTAAATGGTGTAATACCTTTTTTTAAAGGTGAAAGGCTTGCATCAAATTTGGCTGTGAAGTGCTGTCCACAGTATTTGGCACTACAGACATTCCAGGATGGTTTACCTGTGGCCTTCTGTGCTTGTTCCAGGGGAAACATAGGTGCAAGATCAGTGACTGATTTGTCTTTTGCTTTCACAGGGATCAGTATAGACAAATCAATAAAGATGACTGGATCTGAAACACAAAATTATAGCGTGCCTGAGTTACAGGATGACTGTGTTCTTTGCTAGAACCTTCAGATGTCATGCATGTCAGTCAGGACAAATAGTGATCACAAAAAGAGGAGAGTATTGCCTTGAAATCTGTCACCCTACCTTTGTCTCCCTTGCCATTTTCAGTTGCTTGGTTTGCATCGTGCTGTTTGTCTTAAGGAAAATCTATAGACTGGTATCCCTTGGGGCGTTGACTTAGGCTTTACTCAGAGTCTGATGTAACAGGAATTCACACAGATTGCGCTTCAGACTTATAAGAGCCATACTAACAGCCTGCAAGGCAAGCTTGGCTGTTGACCCTTGCTGTGTATTCCACTATGGTGGAAGAAAATAGGAAGCAAGAGAAGATAGGTGAAGTTCATAGCAGAAAATAATTGTTACATGAGGGCTGTTTTGTGACCTCTTTTTGTAAGTATGCTGTAGAACAAAGAATCCTTCTCCCAAACTGTTTCTGAAACCACATCAAAACTGGGCTATCAGGGCCAAAGCTCCTTTAAGAGAGTGTGGGATGGCTGTGGGGTTGCCTGCTGCTCTAGCATGAGAGGAAGAGACCAGTGGTGGCTGGGATTCTAAGCATACGTGATGTCAAAATAAACAGGTAGTGATATGAACAGATAGCTAGCTTTATTCCCTTGGCTTCCTGCCCAGATCTGAGGTGCTGCTACCTATATAGCATCTCTGTGAAAGCTGTAAGAAAGAGTGCTGGAAATCAGATGTTCCCTGTTGGCAGTGCTTTCTTAGTCCCCAAGTACTAGGTCTCAGCTGGAACTCCTGCCTGTGGGGGGACTGTGGGCCCTCGGGAGGGGGAACGAGGTGGGGGAGGAACAGCATCTGTTGGGGCTCAAGGCATTAGTTGAGGGGTATGGGAAGAGATCCTTTCTTTCTGGATTCCCAGCATTTCACAATATCTAAAAAGTTTTACAGTGTTGTTTTTCTGGGGAGGGGAGGGTGAGAACTGTATTATGAAAGATTTAAATAGCTTGACCTGTTTCAGAACTGATAATTACCAGATTTCTGCAAGCTGAATGGAGAAAAACTTTACTGCAGAGTGGAGAAGGATGATTGATAGCACTGTCTGTGAAGATAGTGGGAAGTCAAATAGCCGCAGGTTAAAGACTGGTGAGTTCTACAGTTGCTGACTTACAAAATAGCGTAACGGGAAGCTTTATGAACGTGGGCAAGCAATTACCTTGTGCTCAGACCTTGTAAGATAATAAAAAACTAATTGAAGCGTTACTTGAGTTGTACATCGCTAACGTTTTATGCTAAGTATTAAATTAATAACTTTCAGTTCTTGAGCCCTAAGGCTTCAAAAAAAAATATTTTCCCTAAGCTGAGGTTTGGCAAGAAAGGTTAAAAGACTTCCTTCAACTGTAAGACATTAGAAATCAAGTTATACAGTGGTCTTTCTCACCAAGATGATGTGCTATCTACTAGTGAAATGCAAAAAAATTAAGTGCATGGTTCCACTGCTGTCTGAGCAAAATATATTGATACAGAATTTTCCTTTTTGAAATAATTCATCATTTAAAAGCACAATTTGAAATATTGTCCAACAATTCCTATTTTCAAATGTGTGTTGTAAAGCAAAAATGTAAGGTGGAAAGCAATACTGTGTCCAGATTAAATCACAACCATATTCTCTCTGCTTATCTAGCATTTGTAGCTAGATAAATGGAACCTGGTAGGAGCTTGCTGCATGCACATTAGGATGAAAAATTACTTGGACAATTCCTGTAAACTTGTGCTTAAATTTAAAAGGCATTCTTTTAAGTTTTATCATTCCAAATGCTGACCCTGAAAAGCTAAGCCATAAACTTAGTAACTGTGACTTCTCTCAGGAATGATCTAGCGGTTGTCAGTCAATGGGTTTGTTATGGGCTGTTGTAGCCTACTAATGCTATGAGAAAAGAGAAGCTGTGTGTTATACAGCATCAAATGGAAATATTTAAATTCACTTTCCTGCAGGCTACCAGGCTAAAGGTTCTCAAATTTTTCTCCCCTGCCATTGTGCTTTATTCTCGCTGCAAACTGAAGCAGATCAAGCTGACCTTGATTCTTTGAGATTTTTTTTTTTGAGAACTCTCAACAAAATAAAACATTGGTATCACTGTCAATTGATGAGGATTTGTTGTGAAAATACTAGTTTTAGTTACATAGAACACTTTTTTAAAAATTATTTGCAATTCAGTTTTGCAAAATACTTGGTACAGTATGGAAATAATTTTATTGGATTTTACCATTCATTAGGCTATTTTCCTAGAGATATCCTTTTGATTTAAATCAGTTTCTTTTCAGAGTCTCTGTAGCCAGTAAGTCTGAAGTCTAAACACAGTTTGCTTTGGAGAGAGTGCTCCTTAGGGACTGCCTGACTTACTTTCTAGAGTTAGCTTGGATGTTTCTGTTGTGCATATGCTTATATTAATATATGTTCTTAGATCATGTGTATAATGATTTACCATGCTGTGTGTGCCCATGTTTTTCAGAGGAATAGCTAGTTCTTGACCTTTCTGAAAACACAGGACTAGGTAGCCTTTATAAAGGCACATTTTCTGCACCTGTAAGGTGCTGTCGAGACCTTGCCAGCCTGTTCTGCTGCCCTCCCTGGATCCCAGTCACCGGTGAGAGCAGGCTGCTGAGAGATAACCAGCAGCAGCAATGACTGTTACGGCTAGCTTTGAAAAACCTGAACAATTTTGTACTTATTTTCATTGAAAATGTGATCAAACTGAGGAACTTGAAAACTTGGAACTCAATTTATTTTTTTAATTATAACTACTCTGAGAAGCTTGAGGATGATGGGGTGTCTCCAGCTATGCCTACACTGGCAGTAACTTGCCCAAATGGAAGTCAAGCAGTAGGTCCAAGGGGAAGATGCTGAGGCTTTTTGGCTGGTGCTACCTCAGCTCTTGCCACTCTCCCTCTCCACTATATGTTGGATACTTCCTGAAGGGAAGGGTGCACGTAACCTTTCTTTCTTCAACTGAGGGATGCCCTAAGGAAGTGATACTGTCCTTAACATATTATACAGCTGCTATTAACACACGGGGTTACAAGAAGTGTTAATTCTGTCATGTGTGTAGTGCTGGGCCACGTGGGGGGGACTGATGGACAGCCCTTAGAGCTGCAGACCTCTGCGCGCCCTGAGCAACGGGCTCGACAGGGGAGTGCCCAGTACCTGCAGTTATGGTTGCCTGCTCTGTCCTGCGTGACTTCTGCGAAGGCGAGGGAAAGCCCCTCCCTAGAGGCTGGAGAGCGGGACCTCCCCTCAGCCTCCGGCCGCTTCCCTCCGCACCGACGCCCGAGCGGGAACGGGCGCCCCGCCCACCGTGTGGCTCCACCCCCCGGGGAGAGAGGCGCGTCCCCATTGGCCCCGGCCCCTCCATATTTGCATGGGCGGGACCTACCCGTCTCGGCCTCCCTCCTCCGCGCACCGCCCCTGCCGGGCGGGCGGCCGGGCCCGCGCTGTTGTGACACGTGCGGGCGGCGCACGTGGGGCCGTTATGTAAAGCGCAGGGTGGAAGGGGGCGGGGAGGCGGCGGGGCGGCGCGCACGCGCGCGCGCGGCGGGCCGCTGCGCATGCGGGGGTCGCCCGGCGCGCAGGCGCGCGCGTGGGGAGGGGTGGGGGGAGGCCGGGCTGGGTCCTCCTCCTCCTCCTTGTTCCCTCCCCCCCCCCCCCCCGCGCCCCTCCCCCGGCCAGACGGCGGAGGCTCCCGAGCGACAATGAAGCAGCAGCAGCCGCGGCAGCAGCAGCCGCCCCCCCAGCCCCAGCCGCCGCCCTCCGCCAGCGCCGGGGTCCCGGCCTTCCTCAGCAAGCTGTGGGCGCTGGTGGGCGAGGCCCCCAGCAACCAGCTCATCACCTGGAGCCAGGTGCGGCGCGCGCCGGCCGCGGCGGTTGGCGGCCCCGTGCGCGGGGCGGCGGGAGGTGCCCCCCCCCCCCCGCCCCCCCCCCCCGCTTAGCTCCGTATTCCTCCGGCGGCGCCGGGCAGCGGCTCCTCCCGCGCCCTGCGGGCACCCGGGGCCCGCTGGGGAAGGACCGGGAGGGGGCGGGCCTGCCGCGGGGCCCGTGGCGTCGGGGCGGGCAGCCGCGGGCCTCGGCGCGCGTGGGGAGGGTGGAAAGACCGGGCACGGCCGCTGGGCTCGGTCGGGCTCCCCTCAGGCGGCCCGAGGGAGCGCCCCCCCGGCCGAGCAGCTCTGGGCCGTCGCAGCTCTCCCAGCCCCGACGGGGCTGTTGGGGAGAGGCCGACTCGCCTCGCCGGCCCGCAGCCGCTGCCTCGTCTCTGGCTGCGGGTACCCGGGGAGTACGAGCGCCGGTGCCCGCCGGGGAGGCGCGTCCCCTGCCGGGCCGGGCCGGGGGGGGCCTGTTGGCCGGCCCCGGCTGAGCGGGCTGGGGGCTTCCCCGGGAGGCTGTCGGCGGGCGCTGCTGAGCTTGGCGAGGGGGAGGGCAGGGATCCGAGAGCGGTCGGGTATTGCGGTGCGCTGACACGCAGTTTTTATTAAGCCGTAGCAGGGGAACCGCAGAGCCGCGGTGGAATTGTGAGTTCGTAAATAACAGGGGCTCGCCCTCGGGGAGCCCGGGGCTGTGCGACGGCGTCCTGCTCCGGGGGAAAAGAGGGTCGGGGTGTTAGCGTCTCCAGCACGCCAGACAAACAGGGCCGCTGTTCCCCCGTGCGACACCGATCCGGGGCCGGCAGCGTTGATGGCGGCTGGGCCGGGGCCGGGGGGGGCCGTGCCGCGCTGTGCCGCCCGCGGCGGTGGGGGCGGGCGGGCGGCCACGTGGGGCCGGCAACTGCTGCCTCGGGCGGCGGCTGCTCACCGGGTCTGGTGTCCACCTGCTGGAACGGGCATCCCCTGCCCCCCCCATCCCCGGTGTGGTTCTGGGGAGCGGCGTGGCGGGGATGGATCAGGGGCACCTCTCTGGAGAAGGTCAAACTCGGTACCCGTCAGTAGCTGGAGGGGGTGGGGGCGGGGGGACGCACGTGAGCGTTGATCTGCTTCTGTTTATTCCAGTAACTGAAGTCCCTTTCCTCGGAACTGCAGGTTAAAGGCATACAGTGGCCGTGTTGATATACATCCACTTTGATTGTTTAAAAAAGAAAAAAAAAAGGAAAACCTGGGTTGAATGTCGTTTCTTCTTGAATCCTATATGTTCAAATGGAGGCTGTTGTAGTGAATAATAAAGCAGCATTATCAGAGCACAAAGTTTATAAGTATTTTGAGGTATTGGAAGGTAGGAAGTAACCACCTTCTTACAATGTAATGAAGGGCTGGTAAGTTTGCTGCAGTGAGCATCATTAACTCTTGTGATAAATACTAAGCATTTTTTATTAATAATTTTCTCTATTTTAGATGTTTTAAAAATAATGTATATTTTAAAAATCCTGTTCCCAAACTGTATCAACATCTTCAAGTGGTGTTGAGATGGCAGCTCTCAGCTGAGTTTATTTTAAATGCTCAAGCAATGATCAAATGTCGTCTTAAACATTTTACTGATAATGAATTACCAGAAACTTCAGCCAGAACTTCCTGAAGAAGGAAGCAGGTAGATTACAGCAGCTTTTCCTTCTATTTTTTTTGTTTTTTTCTGGAAGAGGGTTGCTAAGGGCTATATGAAGATTCAGATGTTCTCTGTCTTAAGAAGTGCCACCTTACGCCTTTAATGGAGACTTTCCAAATCATTGCTTATGCTTATCTCAAGTAAGCACACCAAGGCTATTAGATATTCTTGTATGATTTTCTTAATTAAAAGTAAAGACTAATTGTTTGAGATTCTGTAAGGCTGTGAAGGAAGATCCACTAATCACAGTTGATGCTACTGACATGCAGCACTTCTTGTGTGAGGGAAGGTATTGGGATCATTTGGTACACAAGTGATGACACCTTTTAAAAATATGCTATGTCAATATTATGAGGTATAGGGGAGGAAGAGTACGGTTACTATAGTATTTACTTTCTTCATGTACAAATCCATATTTGTGCTGGAGCACCTCCCTTATGAGGATAGGCTGACACAGTTGGGGCTGTTCAGCCTGGAGAAGAGAAGGCTCCAGGGAGACCTTATAGTGGCCTTCCAGTACTTAAAGGGGGCCCACAGGAAAGGTGGGGAGGGACTCTATCAGGGAGTGTAGGAATAGGATGAGCGGTAATGGTTTTAAACTGAAAGAGAGTAGATTCAGATCAGATGTAAGGAAGAAATTCTTTCCTGTGAGGGTGGTGAGACACAGGAACAGGCTTCCCAGAGAAGTTGTGCCTGGAAGTGTTCAAGGCCAGGTTGGATGGGGCTTTGAGCAGCCTGGTCTAGTGGAAGGTGTCCCTGCCCATGGCAGGGGAGTTGGGACTTGGTGATCTTTAAGGTCCCTTTCAACCCAAACCATTCTATGATTCTATTCTACGATATCCTTAGACTGTAAGCATGACCACTATCTGAAACTGAACAGCCAAATTTTACCTCCCTGCATACATAGTGAAGCCACGGGTATATGTTGTCTGTGGAAACATGTACAAGGAGAACCAAATGAAGTACTTGAAAGATTGCTGTGTGCTGCAGTCAGTAGCGCTAGGACTTGAAAACAGTATTTAGCTATGTAGTAATTCTTCAGTGAGTTCAAGTCAGGCCTTAACTCTGTACAGCTTTGCTGTAAACGACTGTCAGGGCAACAGGAACGAGTAGATGTGTTTCCCAGATTTTTCTGTGCTAGGCCTGAGCAATGTCAAAGTGACAAGGAAGTGAGGTGCTGCATGAAAGCTGTCTGTTGGTGTCACAGGTAGTGCCGCTTGTTTGAGTCCCTTCAGCTGGTGAGTTTCATTAATGCATTGGCTAAAATGGTCTGTTCCTGCCCTTTGCTTCCTCTTTCCCTTCTGCTGACTGATTCTCAGCAGGAGGTAGGTAGGCATTACTGGGAAGTTTTCATCTTCCTACCCTCCTCAGTCTTAAGCTTCTAACTCAATCCCATGGTGAACCATTTATAAATCCTGTTTCTGATGGTCCTTGCTGGTTTGTCAGAAACAAGCTCTTGGGCAGGGATTTTCACATGGTCTCATGGTTGGTTCTTCAAGCTTCTTGGAATCATAGAACTGCTGTCATTTGGGGGTAAGAAATAAATGCGACTCGCTGAACTAAAGGGCTTCTAAGAAGATGCAGCATTACTGTTGACATTTGTTGAAGGTGATAGGCTTCTCATTAAATACAGTGTGAGAGTACTTTGGATGTACAGACAAAACCTAAACCATTTTGAAGTAGCTAATTAGGATTTTGCCAATTACTTGTGCTTTAGTTAATGGAGCACAGTCATTGAAGAACATTTCAGTAGAATTGCCTTCTACTTTAGTCAAAGCCTGTGGATGAAATAAGAAAATCAGTCCTCCCTCACAATTGGTACCCCGGGAGGAGGGGGATAGTGCCTTGGGTGGTTGGTTACCTTTTGGGTAACTCCAAAACCTAGTGGACACCCTCAGCTCTTTGACAGCTCCATCTGCTCTCCAAGTTCTATCAAACTAATTCTGCTTTTATACTGGAAAGCAGAAGGGACTTTCAGCTGGTTGGTGGTGTTTTTTCCTTGCACTGTCTTTTTGTTAGATTCTTTCCCAAGACTTTGAAGCTACCTACAAAATGGATAGTATTGTCCTGTAGTGAAACTGTGATAATTGCTGGTAAACAATTCATTTCTTGAGGAAGCAATGAGTGACAATAGAGTTGTTCCCCTTCATATATGGATAGCGACGTATACTGATAACACTCTGTTGCTTTGCAACTGCGGGGTTTGTACACTTTCTGTTGTGGAAAACTGTAGCCAAGATCAGTTACGTACTGCATGCACAAAGGAAACATTCCTATCTGATGATTAATTCTAAAAGCCCAGCGTGTTTTCTACAACAGTCTTTAAGTAGCCTAATGTGTCTCTCTTATTTTAGAATGGCCGGAGTTTCTTGGTGTTGGATGAACAGAGATTTGCAAAAGAGATTCTTCCCAAGTACTTCAAGCACAGCAACATGGCAAGCTTTGTCAGACAGTTAAACATGTGTAAGTTCTTGGGTTTTTGCTTTCTAGCATAGTTCTAGATCCTGTACGTGTTCAGTTATAGACAGTGGCTTTCAAGCAGTGGCTTCTGTTCTCTGCAACTAGGATACTGTCTCATCCTCAAAACTGATAAGAAGATAGTTGGAACAGCATAGTTTGAATTTCTTAATATGAGTTTTGAGAGGGCTTTTTTTCTTCTTTTTTTACAGATGGCTTCCGTAAAGTTGTCCATGTTGATTCTGGGATTGTCAAACAGGAGCGAGATGGTCCAGTAGAGTTTCAGCACCCGTATTTTAAGCAGGGCCGGGAAGACTTGTTGGACCACATTAAAAGGAAGGTTAGTGAAAACTCAGTATGTGGAAAACCTGTGCGAGTAAGTATGAATGAATAGCAAAGTTCATGTCAAGTTTAATTTCAGGATTGGGAGTGCAGATAAGTTTGGGGAAGCAAACTGTGCTGCTGTCATATATATCTTGACTTGCTTTAAGATATTTTGGGGGATTTGACTAAGTCTCCTTTATTTAACCTGCTTTGCTGTCATTATAGTAAGTTTCACAGGTGGCAAAAATGAGCAAGTTATGCAAATATGACATTTTGCAAATGGGTATTAGAAGTGCAGAGCATGCTTTGACTTTACCATCAGTAATGCAGCAATCTGCTTGTTTATGTAGCTTGTTTCAGAACAAGCTGTAAGCATTAAACTTTTCACCAAAGAGAACGGGGGCAAACCTATAAACAGGTTTGTTATGCTGCTAAATGTGGTTCTGGAATATGCTCTGCTGTTAACCGTGAGTCAGGTGAATATAGATACCGAATAGAAATACAGCGAGTTAAACTGTGGAGAGAGGGATGTACTTACTAACATTGGGTTACTGTGAAGCCGTTAGGAAGTAGAGCACTTAAGAGAATGCCTGAAGAATCCGTATGTACACAAATGTAACAACTAAAGCTAATGTGGTGACAGCTGTAAGAATAAATTTCTGTGTGTTTCTGTATTTTTTTTATTTGATGCTTGGTTTATTATTAACTTAAATGCAGTTTATGAATGCTAGAAGAAAAAATACTTGATCACCAAAAGAAAATAACAGTTAACAATGAGTAAAGAAAAGTGTTGTTTCTGGATTCTAATCTTTTACAGGTTTCTTCTTCGAGACCTGAAGAAAACAAGATACGTCAGGAAGATATCTCCAAAATAATTAGTAGTGCTCAAAAGGTGCAAATTAAACAAGAGACTATTGAATCTCGATTGTCTGCTTTGAAGAAGTAAGTTGCTCCATCAGCAGCTGATCCCTAAACTTGAGTAATTCTGATCATTACGTGGCAGGGGGGTTGGAACTAGGTGATCTTTAAGGTCTCTTCCAACCTGAATCATTCTATGATAATACATAGCGGACAAAGACTTAATTTTAGGTGTTTCTTGATTTCTTACTGCTTTAGGAAAATAAATTTCAGTATAAGAATTGCATTAAAAATTGAATATTCTGATATGGCTAAAAGTAATAGGGAATGTTGGTGTTTGAAGAACTGTCTAGTAGTGGGCAATTAGATAACACCTTTAATAACAGCTCTATAAGAGTTAATACCTATGAAAATATGTTTAGAAATCCACTTTGGAAATTCATTACTTACCTCAGTGGCAGAGGTACAGAATATCAAATCCAAATAAATAGAGTATTTTTAGAATTATATTTTAACCTATTTAGTAATTGCGATTTATTTTAACAGTGAGAGAGATGTGTGTCATGAATTGCTTAACCCTTAGCGTATGTAGATACAGGATATATGAGCATAAACTCATGCATTGTAAGTCACAGCACCTCAACAGTAACTCTGTCTCAGGACTCCTTAACTTACATTAAGAACGTAAATGATTGTGTACCTCTGTGCCAGAGGTCACTGATTAGTTCAAGTTTTAAGAAGTAAATGCTGTCATTTCTAGTTTTCAGTTCTAATTACTTGAGTGATAGAATATTAGGAGGCAAACTTACTTTGTCTAGGAAAAGCCTTTATTAGAATCTGATCAGTCTAGAGTAACAATGTTCATATTCATCCTTTCCAAATCATAGACGAATTTAGAGTGGAAGAAACCTCAGAAGGCTGTCAGGTCCAAACCCCTGCCCAGAGCAGGGCTGACTTTGACTGAAACGACTTCTGGTTGCTAATGACCTGCCAATTGTGGAGGTGAAAAGATAGAATGGTTCCGTTCATCTTTGACATCCATATTGTTGACCCATGAGTTTAAAATGATTGAAGTAGAAACTGGAGCTAAATCAGAAGACCTAGTCCTACAAAACATGTTAATAAAGGTAGTGAGGAAATTGAGGAACTTCAGAATCCCGAACCTTAGTTGTTAAATTTGTCATGGAACTGTGGTCTGAAATTGTACCTTGGACATAGGGCAGTTTGAAGAGTGAGTAATAAGCTTCATCACACTGCATATAAACAGCTGTTTCTGAAGGCTTAGCTTAAGGTTTCCTAAAAACCCAAACACCAGAGGAGAGATTGTTCTTTTTTGGCTGTGTTGAAAACTACACTGCAAAAGAGAGGAGGGCTGTATGTTGTCTTTCCTTATTCATTGAAGCTTTCAGTAGTCGTCATCTACCTCCTTAATATGCTTTATGCTGTTGGAAGCAGCGAGATCATGGATAAAATAGCAAGGGACACTTTACAGCAGTTCTTACACTGTCTCCATAACTGGAGTACTGGAACAACCAAGGTTTGTAAAATGGCAGTGTTTCATGAAAACTGCCATCTCTGCTGTGCTCCTGTTATTTTTTAGCAGCTAACGTGCCCTTTACTGGAGCTAGTAGAGGCAACTGTTAGGATGACCTACAGCTGCATGTGTGACTTGAGAGCTTGTTCTGTAAAGATGCTTTCAAGGTGGATGTACAGTTGCTGACAGGTGGCTTGTGTCTAGCAAGATGTGTGTGAAGGAGGACAAACAGGCTTGATATGTATGAACTCTTTTTTTTTTTTTTTTTTTTTTTTAAGTGATGAGAGAAACTGCACTCTTACGCTGTTTGGTCCTTTGCTGCTGCCAGGAACAAGTTGGATGCTTGATTTTTTTTTTTATTTGTTTTATTTAATTCCTTAGGATTTATTTACTAGAAGGAAGAGGAAAAGATAACTTTCTTATGGGAAAGGAAACAAAATAGTTGATTTTTAAATGCTGAATGTATGTGTAATAAGTATTGCCAAATCTGGAAATTTTTTTTTTGTTAAAGGGGGCTGGAAATTCTCTGCAGGCTATTTGATGTGTTTGGGTCTCCATTTTGTAATTATTTGCTAAGGCTGCTGACTGTGTGACACACACACACACCCCCCCCCCGAATCTAAAAGCACATTTCAAAGAGCTTTAATGAAGCCAACTAATCTTTAACAAAAAATACTAATGTAAATATTTTAAAACATAGTTTTAATTTGACTTTTAAATCATTGTTTTCAAACAGAGAGAATGAATCCCTTTGGAGGGAAGTGGCAGAACTGAGAGCAAAACACTTGCAACAACAGCAGGTTATTCGGAAGGTAAAGCTTCATTCAGGTGTCATATGTGGATGAGTGAGTGAGTGCCGCTGAACTAGGAATACTGTGCCACATGTTGTCTTGCCTTGCCCTCTGTTTTTTTTTGTAGTGTGTGAAATGTCTCTTTAATAGAAAAAACAAAAGGGTGGTGTATAGTGAACAAATCTTTGTGAAACAGTCAGTGTATTTTATGGCATAAGCACAAGATAAGGCCAAACTCCTGTAAACGTTTTCAAATAAAGAGGTTCAAGAGCATCACATCATTCATTAAAGTACCCTTAAAATGGTCCGTGCATCTTTCTATTACTTCAGGAATTGGATGACTAATATTCTGTACTGATAATATGTTAGCTTAGTTTAGTTTAACAGTTAGATTTATGATCCACCAAAACTGATGTAAATGCAAACAGTTTACACATTATTTTTTTTTACGTATCAGACAGAGCATCACTGAAAACAGCCTTGTGGCAGAGACTGTTACTGATTTTTTTTTTCCAGTTTGTTCAAGCCAGATGCATACATTTAATCCTTAAATTTAAAACATAAGGGAAGAAGGTCTTAACATTTCAAAAAGAAAGGCAGTTGATGAATACTGTTACTTGTACATATATTTTTTTCTGAATCTGTCAAAAATGCCTTTTACCAGGACCAGTATTTACAGATATAGGTTACATATACAGTCAACATCCCTGTGTGCCTTCTGTCATTGCTTGTTAGAATTCTTCTAATAGTTTGAGTTACTGGATGTTTTTCCGTGTGCTGTAGGATGTCGTGTAAAAGTCTGCTCTTATTGACTGCTGCTTGAAAAGCCTTTCTCAGACAACTGAATAACTATTCTTTTTAAATGTTACCAGCGGTGTTTTCTATTCTACCACGATTTTTAACTTTTCTGAACAGTTCTATATGGAAGTTACTACACAAAATAATTGTTCTGCTGTTTATGTATAGATTTTATTCTTGAAGTCTTCTGCTGTAAGATACATTGGTACTCTTTGACAGAAACAATTACAGAGTAGAGCGACTAACAATAGTGTTCTCTTCCTTACAGATTGTACAATTTATTGTTACCTTGGTGCAGAATAACCAACTAGTGAGCCTAAAACGCAAGAGGTAAATATGGTCTTGAAAACTTGCTGTCCGTCAATATACTGACATGTTTTATTGACTAAAACCAAAGAATTAGTTTCAGGATGGCTTTCTTCCTTTACTCTTCTGATTTAGGCCTCTACTTCTAAACACTAATGGGCCTACAAAGTCAAATGTATTTCAACACATTGTGAAAGAACCAGCTGAAAGTAACCACCATGTAAGTTTTCTTTTATGCATACTCTGTGTTGTGATGAAGGAAGGACAGGAGGGGGGCAGGCAGATCAGGTAGCTTGTCTTAGGAGGAATAAAACATAGCTGTGTACTGAGAGCTATCAACTTTCAGAAGTGACACGCCATGTTGTGTTTCCTTCAGAAGACAAGTGTGTTGATGATCACCATTCACTTTTCAATATAAGCATGTATAAGCTAGTTAACTGTGTATTAAATACAGCTTGTTGTGATCCCACTGAAAGCAGTTTGCTTTGAATAGCCGTGCTGTTAGAAATAGCATATGTATGTTGTGGTGTTATCTCTGGGAGTTAGGCGCCCCTGGCCCTACACAGGGACAAGGATCCAGCGTGTTGCTCTGCAAGGCAGTATCCAAGCCAGCAAAACCATGTCAAGTTCCTGTGCCATTTGAATGTGTCATGACGCTGAAAGTTATTTTGTGCTGTCCAAGTAATGGTTGGTGGGGAAATCATTAGAATGAGTGCTGTAGCATGGTACTAGAATTAATAGCTTTATAACAAAGTACTATTTAAAGGGCAGTCACTGTTTTAATATTTTTAGTTCTTGTGTAGTCCTGTTGTCGCAGCTTTTTTGTTGCTTTTGCTGACAGTGCTAGTATATTTTTATTTCTATGCCTGTAGTATTTGCCAGCCATTTTTTTTTTTCTGTAGCTGCTATTCTCCAGCTTGTTCGTTTATTTGTATGGTTTTTCTCTTAAATGTAGATCTGTACAAACAGCTTGTAATCTCTGAGGTTTAGGAAAGCTCTTACACCTCTTTAGAATTGAAGCATTGTAAGATACAATGATAACTGTCAGAATGCTGAAGCTTATTGTCCCTCTGTCCCCTGTCTCTTTTAAAAATAATTCTCAGGTACCTCTCAACAGAAATGAGGGCTTAAAACAAAGGGAACAGATTTCAGATGACATCATTATTTATGATGTCACTGGGCATGTGGGTGATGAAGAAAATCCCATGGGTGATGAAGAAAATCTTCCCATTAAACCAGAAGCAAATGAAGATATCACTTCAGATTCTTCCAAGTAAGAAGTCTCTAGAAGTCTATGTAGATAATTGGCTTCCAGTGTATGCAATAATTCAGATGTATTAGATAATTCTTTTTTTAATGAAGTGACCAGAATTATTCAGTACTCCTTCACATATAGAAGCTTTCATCTGTGAATTCACACTAGGTTCCAATTCACTGACCTCCAAATAGTTAATTGACTGTTGGACTTTTAATATGCTGAGGATAGAAAGTAGTGGGAAGCAGTCTGTGTTATTGCATATTTACTTGTCCAAAGACAGAGTAAGTGATGTCATCTTACTTTTGGTTACGAATACAGACAGGAATGACTTCCCTTGCTTTTACAGATTTTTACGGAGAATGATTTGCATGTGCTGTTTGTCAAGTGTTGGTGTGGTCTTTGAACTTTTATCAAGCCAGTTAATTTCAGGGGTTTTTTTCAGTCCCAAGTGTTTTGTGACTGTGTTCCTTCCTGTCTGTACTTAACACTATAAAAGTAATTAATCTTTCAGCTATGAGCAGTTGAAACTTGGTCCAGGGATTGTGATGCAGCTCTCTTCCTGAGTTGCTTTGTATTGATAGGGCACGTATTATGCCTCAAGGAATAAAACTTAGATATTTCTAGCTTGGTACCTGAACTCTTCTTGTTCAGCTGATGTCTGGGAATGCATTCTCTGATAGAAAAGCTTCCTGAAGATAAGGCTATGATGGAGAGGCAGCACAGCTAACAGCTGCTTAAGGGTTAAGAAAACCAGAACAGGGAGGAAGGCAAATTATTTGAGACTCTTTCTTGATTTTTAGGTTGCTTTCCTGGTATACATAACAAGGTTAATTAACTACAACACTGTTGACTGAGATTCTTTGTTATGCATGTTCCAGAGTTGATTCTGTTCAACAGGAAAGATGCAAAATATATATTGTCTGTCTGGTTTGATGGCCTCATATGCTTTGGTCCACTTGGTACATACTTTACATTTATATGCAAGCTTATAGCTGTTCTAATGCAAAAACTATCAGTGTTCCTGTATCTTTTTAGTAGCTGTTATTGTGATCTAGCACAACAGTGTCTGTTAGCTGAGCTGCATTAACTGCATTGACTGTTACAGCACCATATCAATGGAATATAGAGAGTATCTTGCTGTGTTTTGTATTAAAAAGCAGTAGGAAAGTTTATTTATTTGTAGTAGCTTGACTAAAATGAGAAGTAACTAAATCTGTGGAATAGTACCGATTTAAGTAAGTGTATGAAATGCTTTAATTCATTTGTCTCATATTACAGCTGTAGTCATTCTCCTGATATTGTAATTGTGGAAGATGATAACGAAGAGGAATACGCCCCCGTAATTCAAGGGGATAAAAGCACAGAATCAGTTGCTCTCCCACCTCATGATCCCCTCAGCCCTGTCAGTGACAGTACAAACCCACTCATGTCAAGTGCTGTACAGCTGAATAACCAGTCAACTTTAACTGCAGAAGATCCAGTCTCAATGATGGATTCCATACTCAATGAGAATGGAGTAATTTCACAGAATATAAATCTTCTTGGAAAGTGAGTAGCCTGATCTTTTGTTTTTTCAAGTATTAGAACTGATTGTTTGAAGTAAAAAGAACTAAATAGTAGGTTCTATTGAGAACTACAGATTTATAGGTCACCTTTTAAGTATTGTAAGACAGGACCTCTGATTTTCTTCATGAAGCGAGTGAGTCGAGGTGGATAACCTGACAGTGTAATGTGTGGATATCGTTGTTTAAACTGTCAGGATTTACCTGTGTAGCTCTTGAAGGTGGATGGGGACGCATTAGGGCTACCTGGATGCAAGAAGTGCATCTCTGCTGATGTCATGTCATAGTGTTATGTTGATGTAATACCTATTTTGGAGCACCTGTCTGCTTTACTTGGGTTCTCCTCTAAAGATGCTAAAAGTTTTCATTTTTTTTTACAGAGATTGTTTCTAATGAAAAACTTAGCTCATTCTAGTTCTGGTGAAGATTTTTAAATGCATGTAGTACCTCTGTGTAAAGCTTTATTGTGGATTTCTAATCCTTTTGTTAAGGCATACAGCAATAAAATACTGTTTGTCTCTCTAGAGTGGAACTTCTGGATTATCTTGACAGTATCGACTGCAGTTTAGAGGACTTCCAAGCTATGTTATCAGGACGACAGTTCAGCATAGATCCAGATCTCCTTGTCGATGTAATTTTCACTGTTTAAGTATTTTGGTAATACACTACAGAAAATATTTGTGTGGGTTGTTACCATTTAAAATAGATTTAAAACACAACAGATTTTGTTTTCTTTCTTTCCTTTAAAACAGGCAAGTTGTAAATATTTGCAAATATGTGTATCATAGAATCACAGAATGGTTTGGGTTGGAAGGGACCTTAAAGATCATCTCGTTCCAGCCCCGTCCAACCTCGCCTTGAACACTTCCAGGCAGGGGGCAGCCACAACTTCTCTGGGAAGCCTGTTACAGTGTCTTACCACCCTCACAGGAAGGAATTTCTTCCTTACATCTGATCTGAATCTACTCTCTTTCAGTTTAAAACTGTTACCCTTCGTCCTATCACTACACTTCCTGATAAAGAGTCCCACCCCATCTTTCCTGTGGGCCCCCTTTAAGTACTGGAAGGCCACTATAAGGTCTCCCTGGAGCCTTCTCTTCTCCAGGCTGAACAGCCCCAACTGTGTCAGCCTATCCTCATAAGGGAGGTGCTCCAGCCCCCTGATCATCTTCGTGGCCTCCTCTGGACCCGCTCGAGCAGGTCCATGTCCTCCTTATGTTGGGGGCCCCAGAGCTGGACACAGGACTCCAGGTGGGGTCTCACGAGAGCAGAGTAGAGGGGGAGAATCCCCTCCCTCATCCTGCTGGCCACACTTCTCTTGATGCAGCCCAGGGTACAGTTGGCTTTCTGGGCTGCAAGTGCCCATTGCTGGCTCATAGTTTTCCATCCACTAATGCCCCCAATTCCTTCTCCCCAGGGCTGCTCTCAATCCACTCATCGCCCAGCCTGTATCTGTGCTTGGGATTGCCCTGACCCATGTGCAGGACCCTGCACTTGGCCTTGTTGAACTTCATGAGGTTTGCACAGGCCCACCTCTCCAGCCTGTCCAGATCCCTCTGGATGGCATCTCCCTTCCCTCCAGCATGTCAACCGCACCACACAGCTTGGTGTCATCAGGGAAACTTGCTGGGGGTGCACTCAATCCACTGTCCATGTCACCAAGAAAGATGTTAAACAGCGCTGGTCCCAACACTGACGCCTGAGGAACGCCAGTTTCTGGGGCACTGGTATAATTCTCGGTGCCATGCCACTGCTCAAGCAAATGCTTAAGTTTTTGATTAAAGAATGGCTTTCTTAATGAGATAATGCTTACGTTTGTTGCTATGTAAACTCAAACACCAGTTAGATTAATGCTGTTGCTTTGAAATAGCCCAGTACATAATCTGTGGTCTTCTCAATGAACTGGGGTTGAAAAGGTTCTTGGCATTTATTTTAGAAGTCTTTCTGCCATTTCAGGTTATTTTTTAGGAGTATGTATATGTTCCCAATTTCTCTTCAGATGTTTGTTGAGTAGAATGGTCTAGGTTGGAAGGGATCTGTGCTTATCATCTAGTCCAGCCCCCTTGCTCAAGGGAGGGCCAACTTGAAAGTTAGATCATGTTGCTCAGGACCTCATTGACTCAAATTCTGAAATCTCTGAAGATGGGAGCTTCCACAGCCTCTCGGGTGCCTGTTCCAGTGCTTGACTCTTTGTGAAGAATTTACTTCAGTCAGTCACAATTTCCCCTGCTGCAGCTTGTAGCTCTTGCCTCTTGTCGTTTGTCCACTTCTGGAGTTTGTCTCCTCCATAACACCTCTTCAGAAGCAGTGGAAGAGTGCAGTTATCCCCCGTTGTCTGCCCTCTGCAGACAAGATTGGCCAGGCTCCCTCAGCCTCTCATGGCCTAAGCCCCCAGACACCTGTGGCCCTCTGGACACCCTCGTACTGGGAGGCCTAAAACTGGAGGCTCTTCCCCACGTGGCCTCAGGTGCTGTGCAGAGAGAAATGACTGCTTCTACTGACCTCCTGGCTGCGCACTGCCTGTCCCAGAGCATGCTGCCCTGGAGCAGGGCCCTGCTGCTGGCTCATGGGAGGGTGTTGCCTACCATGACCCCCAGGTCCCTCTCCGAGGAGCTGCTCCCTGTCTCTCTGTTTCCTCACGTGGGCCAGTGCGTGAGGTTATCGTGTCCTAAGTGCATCCGGCTGTTGAACCGGACAGGGTGCCTGTTGGCTCCTCTTCCACCTTGCTGAGATCCCTCTTAACAGCAGCTTTCATGGCTCCTTCCAGTTTGGTGTCACTTGCAGATTTGATCAGGGTGTGTTCTTCCTTTTTGTACACAGGCTTCTCTATGCAGCAACGTAAGGAGGAATCAGTGTTTTCAGACTGCAGCAAACTGTCAGATGTTAATGCAGTTTCCTTTGTGACTGAGGTTCATGGAATTCCAAACCATTACGCTCCAAAGCTAGGTTGTCTTTGTGAAAGTGGTAACTACCTGTAAATAAACTCTAATCCTGATAGAGGGTGAAAACATTAAATATAGGGATTATTCTCACACAGGCAGATGTGATGGTCTTGTATTCTTACTAGCAACATCGATATACCTAAAACTTGATGTGTTTTGTCTTATTCAGCTTTTTACAAGCTCCGTGCAGATGAATCCCACAGATCATATCACTAATGCCAAAGTAAGTCTTAAATCCATTGCTCGATGTACACACTAGTGAGAGATGCAAACATTCATCCTTTATTGTTTCCTTTACTGGTATAATAGCACTTTTTTCATGCCCTGGCTTTGAAGGCTTTCCATGAGAGTAGGAAGGCTGCAGCTGAATTCATCCTGTTTGTTAGGTTTTATGCAGAAAAGGGAAAAGCACACTAATTAGTGTCATTTAAAACTCATACTACCTTGAGGCCAGTATCTGTGTATTGTACCAGGCTCTTGACTTTTGTATCCTCTAAGATTTTAGCACTTGCAAACATGGTACATACTTTGTCAGAATGGTTGCACCTGTATTGTCTGGTGGGAAAAGAAAGACAAGAATAAGCAGCAGAGTGAAGATCTAGCTCTTTGGATTTGTCTTGTTCGTTTATGGGCATTAGTTTTGGTTCTTGCTTGAGTCAGCCTGTGTTTACATTTCACACTTTCTCAGCCAGGGTCTGTTAGTGTGGGTAGCTGATATCACTGCATCCCTTCAGAAAGAACAACTTAATTTTTTTTAATAGTTGGTCAGCTGTGTGCTCTAGTGACATTGGAAAAGGCTTGAAGTGTGTGTTGAAGATTTTGCTTTTGTTTCCAGATGGAGACAAAGGGAATAGAAATCACCAAGAATAATGCTGGTCCCACAGCTTCACAAGTTTCCAAGCCTAAATCAGGTGAGTTGCAGTGTTTTGCTGAAGAAGCATTGTTCTAAAAACCATCTCGGTTATTTGCTCTTTGCCTGGTTTTGTGTCATGCTGATAAGCAAATAACTAAAACACTATATTTGCTTTTTATGTTTTTGGCACTGTACCAGGTGCAGAGAAGCTGTTCTTTTTTGCAGGAGAATCTGAACAAGTAATGTTATATGCATGAGTGTAACAATTCTTCAATCACTCACTTAAACACCTATAATGGTTTTTATTGATTATTCTTTAAATAAATTCTGTGGGTTGGATTTTGTTTTTTCCTTCTGCATGTAGAAAGGCCTGTGAACTGATCATGGTTTGGGCATTTCTTTTCCCTTAGATAAGCAGCTCATACAGTACACAGCGTTTCCACTCCTTGCATTCCTTGATGGGAACCCGGGCTCTGCCATGGAGAGCGGGAGCTGGGCGGCTGAAACTCCTTCGGCTGTTGACAAATCCCTGGAAGTGGACGAGCTCCTGGAGAGCAGCCTGGATCCCGAGCCCACCCAGAGCAAACTGGTGCGGCTGGAGCCGCTGACGGAGGCAGAAGCCAGCGAAGCCACGCTCTTCTATCTATGTGAACTTGCCCCGGTGCCCATGGACGCAGACATGCCCTTCTTGGATAACTGATGTCATGGGGACTCTGTATATAGTCATGAAGATGAACTATTTATTTAGAATATTGTTTGGTATATGAGTCTTTTGTAAATCACTGTTTTATGTAACCAGATAACGTGGAATCTAAAATACTTTTCCTATGTTACTTCCTCCAAGCAGTTGTTTAGGGACGTGGTTAGACAGGCTGTTGGGCACAGCTGGCACTACCACGTCAGACTGTTACTGTCCTGCTGCCAGGTACTTGGTATGATACGTATCGCTGAAGGGCCCAGCTAACTGAACACTTGTCAACAGTAAGCTTTGATTTTATGATTTCTTATACTTCTGGTCTTACATATGATGGCATAAACTAGTAGTGTACGGTTAGGGAGCACTGACTTTCTGTATCTTAGGTTTTCTATTTTTTACAATGTTTTATTTAACAAACATGAGGATTTTTTTGGGGGTGGGGGGGACCAGGACCTGATGTAGGCTTTTTTTTTTCCCTGCTTGAACTGGGAACAAAGTGCCTGTACCTTGCTCAATCTTGGTTCTGCCTTACTTTCACTTCAGTGGAAGTGCTCACACATAGCACAAACTGGGGAAAAGTTCTTTACAGCCGCCAGGCCCCTCAACTGCATGAGTGCTTTTAACCTGGACCATCTACTCTGAGAAAATAAATGTTACTTAAGTGTGACACTTGTTAAGAGTTGTCTCTTCTTGTGTGTGCCAGCTGGTGTTTTTCATGCCCTAGTAGCTGTGCAAGGAGGTAGGTCTGTCTGCTTCCAGGCATGGTTGGTGGAAAATAGTTTCATCTATCTCCAAACTTCAAAGTTTACCTATAAGCCTCCAAAACATGTGGCCAATGCAGCAAACTGTGTTTTCCTTTAGCAGTACACAATGTTTTCTCCTTTGCTTTCTTCTAAAAACTGTGGCAGAGCCCTGTAGCTTTACTTCCCCTGAAGAGCTCTACCCCTACTCAGTGTTTTCAGTGTTGCTTTTACCAAAGCCGCCTGCATTTGTTCACGTGAACTTAACTGTAGTTATAGCGCACAGCTGAATGCCAGAGGGGTCACTGCAACACTCAGTCAAGGTGCAGTTGACACTTTTAACTTCAATCATCTCACCCTGAGCTCCTGATTTAATATAAACAGTAAGTTAAACCATAACTGAAAAGTTTTCTTCCCTTTCTGCCCTCAAAGCTGTAGACAGTTTTGAGAAGCTCCACCGGGGAAGATGCTCCACTGAAGGGAGGAACTGGGTTTTAGTAACCTCATACATGCAACAGGAAAAACATCTTGCACAACTAGCACTGCATTTTTTTTTTTTTTAAAGGAATAGTCTAGCCACTCACACAAGCAGCTGAATCCAGAGACACAGGTGATGGTCATCCTTCTGATTCAGTGACTATATTTGTTCCAGGCCTCAGGAACTGCTGCATTAAAGCTGGTGCTCAGGTGTCTTACCCAAACATGCACACAGGATGCACAGCAGCAGTCACTGCAGCAGGACAGCAGTCACCTCTGTGAAGCATGTTTGTGTTTTCAGAGATCGGTGCAAAGAGCACAGAAAGAAGAACCAGAAGAAACCCCACACGAGGGGTTACATGTGATGCCCCAGAGCAAGGAACTGCTGAACTGCCACACCAGGGTACTTGGCAGACAGCTGGCAGCTGTCACTTCTCAGAAGCTGACAAGTGCTGTAAAGCATCCCAGGAGCAGAAGAGGAGACAACATGAAACCCCATACTAGCCCCATGTGGCAGCAGTACAAGACATCAAAAGTCACTGGACATTTTCATCCAAATTTATTTATTAATAAGGTAACAACATATTCCAAATTATTACAAGCCTTTACTAATCTTTCCCTTACCATCTCAAGTTTGACGTGTCAGACTTCTGCAGTAAATGTCAGTCTTTAGGTGCAGAAATAAAATAAAAGCTTAGAGAACAATCAGCAAGAGTAAGTAACAGTATAAACACCACGGTGACAGGTCAGCATGACATCTGCTGAAGGCTCAAGGGTCACTCCCAGTCAGGCTGCTCTAGTCTCAAATTGTAGCAAGTAACATACAAATACTGCAGCTTACACACTGCCCTGACAAAGCAGCAAGCACAAAAGCATTTAAGATTTCCTAACTGCACAGGAACTATACAGTATTTTAATCAAACAGATTAATGTCTTGCCTCATGCCTAGATTTAGACTTTTTAGGCTCAAGTCCTTCTCTGGCACTGGACAACAAGCAAAATACTTAATACATTAAAAGATTTCAAAATTTAGAGCCCCAAATATATTAAGAAACACTTTTATTGAAGCCTCAGTTAATGCAAGCCTCCTTCAGTTACTGTAATTTCAGTGCTCCTTTTCCTCCACTTCTTTTTTAACGACAATACTCAAAAAATTCCTCTAAAGGGCTTACACAGTTTTCACCACTTGGCTCCTCACACACTCTGTGATTGTAGCTTAGCCAAGAAATACAAACCAGCAATAAATTACAGCACAGCTATCTCATTTAAACTACTTTTAAAAAAAAAGAATAATACATAGATGCACATTGTAAACAAGTGCCTTAAAAAACATGCTTTGGAGCATCTGATACCAGGATGTTTTTCCCCAGGGTGTCTGTCCTCCTGTCTGCAACGTCAACCCAACAGCACCCAGGAGGACATCAGCTCCTCTGCAGCTTCAGGTGGAAGTTTCCCCATTTAACATCTGGGCTGAGGGTGCTGCTGCCCTCCGTACACGAAAAGGTCAGCCCGTTAGCGCCAAAATGCTGCAAGATGTCCTGTAAACTCCAACATGCAGAGTTTTGAGTCTTAACAATGCTTACTCAAGACTTACTTTGGAATCAAGGCAACGGGGATCAAAGGCAGCTCCTCCTTCACTTGCAAAGCCTGGTCTAACACTGTTTTGTTACCCTAATTAACACTTGCACTTCTTTTCCTACAGCTATTTAATGCAATTGAGGGGAAAAAAAACCTGCTTCCAAAAGGTCTTGATCTTACATCTAATGCTCCCGAAGCACTCAATCTAGGAGTAATCCTATGAAAACCATCATTATAGTAATTGTCACTGAGCTCAGCTAGAAAACGTCATTTAGTGAAATGACAAAAGACATGATTCAAGGTGATCATGCAGAAGAAAGCGGGGGATACTACATGGATAGCACACGCACACACGCGTGCACACACACATATTTACAACTGCACTATTATCGGGAATACTGTTTGTTTCAAAGACGCGGTGAAGCTAGCACAATCTCCCTAGAGAGCAGCACAGCTTAGTCAAAGTCACGGTTTGTAAGAACCAGCGGAGCAACCAGAGTCCACACGTACAGCACGATGCCAATCCAGCTGGAAGATATCTTCACCCAGACAGACGGCCATTTGCTGGTCATTGTCTCATAAGAAGAATCCGGACTGTGAAAGAAAGAAAAAAGAATTTGCTATTTTTGTTTCATTATGACATACTTGTGTAGTAAGCCACTCGTCAGCACTGTTTTCACAGTAGATCATTTTCACTGCAGCTCCACACCTTGAAGGACACTTCTACCCTTCTTCCAGGCTGTTCACACCAATCTGTACAAGAACACCATTTGTAAGCTGGTGTCACAGGAAGGTGGAGAGCAACAGTAGCCCAAAAAATATTTAGTAAGAGAAGCTGTCAAGAAGCAGAAATAATTATGAGGCATCTTTAAGCAAATCTGTGGAAAGGCAGGGAACGGACAGCATTTCTAGATACAAATAATGCGTTTTACCTTGCCAAAAGACAACACCTAGAAGAACCAATAATCTTGATGTCACATTGACCCAAGCTGGGCCACAAATCACATCTACAGCAGTACTATCTATTAAGAGTTGCTTTTGAAGGTTGCTGTTTTGATACAAGTTGTCCTTTAACAAATTATTAGAGACCATAATTTACATTTTCAAATTCTGAAGAACATCTGCTCAAGCCATTAACATAATAAAAATTCACATATATGAGGACTATTTTATTGTGAGGGTTTTTTCAGGGAGGAGACAACCTGATTTCTTTCCACCAGACGCCATCACAGAGTGGCTGAGGTTGGAAGGGACCTCTGAAGGTCACCTGGTCCAACCCCCCTGCCCAAGCAGAGACACCTAGAGCCAGCTAACCAGGACTATGCCCAGATGGCTTTTGAGTATCTCCAAGGATGGAGACTCCACAACCTCCCCGGGCAACCTGTGTCAGCATGTGATTGCCCTTTCAATCCAAATGTGTTTCTTGATGTTCAGAGGGAACACCCTGTATTTCAGTGTGTGCCCATTGCCTCTGGTCTTGTCACTGGGCACCCCTGAAAATAGCCTAGCTCTGTCCTCTTCACACCCTCCCTTCAGGTATTTATTTATATACATTGATGAGATCTCCCTGAGCCTTCTCTTCCCCAGGCTGAGCAGTCCCAGCTCTCTAAGCCTCTCCTCATATAACAGATGCTCCAGTCCCTTCACCAGCTCTGTGCCCTTTGCTGAACTCTCTCCAGTATGTCCATGCCTCTCACACTGGGGAGCCCAGGACTGGACCCAGCACTCCAGGTGTGGCATCACCAGTGCTGAGTAGATGGGAAGGATCACCTCCCTCAGCCTGCTGATGTAACATGTCCCATCTCCCCTTATATTTAGTTGTTATAGAATTTAAGACTCTATCCTGTCCACTTCAGCAGGACGTATTTCAGCAATGAATCATGAGAATTACCTTAGAATTATCTTAGAAAATATGATAGGCACATGTGAACAAGGTTGGCTACTCCAATTTACAAATACAATTCATTTAATGTAGCTCAAACAATATACTTCCCTTGAGAAGTCCCATTCAAGACCTACATTCCTCAGAGCATATAACTTATGCCTCCTTGTCCAGCAAAAGATAGCATCTTGGATGTTCATTATGAGTGCAGTAAGTTATCAAACATAAATACCTGTACCAGTTGGTAAGCGTCATCATGATATACAGCGATGCCAGGAAAAGCATAAAATGAAAGAAGGAGTAACTGTAAGTAACTCCATCCCTCTCGTTATCTATGGCTCGGTGAACATCATCTCCATCATCAAGGGAGCCGTCGCTCCTGGGCATTCCGTCCTCTATCAGTGTTGATTCATCACTGGTCAGCATCAGCTTGTTAACTTGGCTGTTGTTGGATGTTCGGATGCTGTATTTGACAGGAAAGCACACAGCACAGTTACCCAAATAAACACAATTCAGTATCTGACAATTAGAAATAATACAAGTTAGCAGGAATTTTTTTTAAAGGAATCTTACCTTGAATAGAGAACACACAGCAAAAACAAAACCAGTCCTACAATTCCTTGTGCATCCCACCACTGAACTACCTGACCTTGGGTTGGAATGGTGGTGCTGTTGTAACCAATGATGCTCAGCAAACTTGGGTTACAGCGCCTATCTGTGGGGGAAATTACAGTAGAACTTACATAAAACAAGAACAGAACAAATATTTAATACTACATATCCACACTGAATGCATGGTAATAGAAAGGAACTTTGTGACTGTGACTGCCTTGAAGTAAAAAAGCTCTGAATCTAATTTTAGCCTACTGAGCCTCTCTAAAGCAGGCAAATGACAGTATGTCGCCTAAAAATCTGTCTCTTTAAGCAGATAAAAGGATTTTAAACTTAAGATATGCATCAACAGCCTTACTGTTCCATCTCATATAATTAGATGCAACAACATAAAAATGCTTTGCATATTAAGCTTTAGGAATTCTACCACTAGAAGTTTGACAAACATATACTCTATACATGGGGTAACCAGAGTCATCTCAGAGTTGGAAAAGAATGCTACAAACTCGGTTTCATATTAACAACACTTCCCAACCCCCAGCATCCACAGATAACAGATGAAACAGCCGTAAGTAGCAGACAATCTTATTTCCCCATAATTACTGCAGGAATTAGATATGACTCATGTGTGCTGTTACACAGAAGCACAGAAGATTGTCCATAATTAAGATAAAAGGGCCAGAGACCCAATTAAAAACACCAAAATCAATATTTGGCTGTTTCTTTTAATCAGCAGAATTTCTGAATTTTGTTTGTTTGTTTTATAGATGATCAGCTGTTTTCAGACACAAATTGATAAATTTTTAAATTAAATAAAGTTGTTTTTTTTTTTTTTAAATCCTCAGTTCAGAAAAATACAATCAGTAGCATCTCAGTCACCAGGTAAGAAACATTAAACCTGGTAGGGAGATGAACCTTCCAGACACCTTGGAAGAGTGATGGTAATCTGCAATATCTAAGCTTTAGAATACTACAGTCCTGTAAATAATAGGTAGAAATTCCTCCATACGATAAACATAAGAGCAAGTGAAAAACACATTATCTTTGGAAGAACTATTTCTTCAGTATTATTACAGAAAGTTGGGGTGGGGGGAAGAGAACACGAACGAGTGAGTCCTGCCTCTAACTGGCATGCATTATAGTACCCCATTCTAACATTGCCTTGCAAAAAGGTGAAGATACAAGTTACTGCTGAACTGGTTACCCAAAAAGCCACACAGGGTTACTACACTTACCTGGTTCATTGGTCATAGCTGACCAAGTCAAATACATTGTATAAATTGTGATGACAGAAGACTGCAGCAAACCAGATCTTGGCTGAGATTCCTATACAAAGTAGTCATGACACAGCAAAGTTAGGCAAACAAAAGTCTCAGGCACGATTATATTATAGGTTTCCGGGACTGGTAACACAAAAAAACCCCTAAAAGGTAACAATCAAAACTATACCTGAATCTTTGGCAGAATTGACATTATAGAAGCACCAATACACAGCAGCATGTTAACACTGATGAATGTCTTGTTTTCAGAACAACCTTCTGGATGAGTGTAATAAACATAAAACAAGACAATAGCTACTAGAGACAGCAGATAATTGACAGCTGTAGCTGACAGCAGAGCTGTGAAAAGACAAAAACAGAGTTAAACTGGTTAATAATGAAGACTATTAAAACAAATAATATTGCATGATTATCAGGTTTTGGATATGGTATACAATGACAATTGGAGAGCAGCTCTGGGCACTGAAATGTAAAGTAAATAAGTTCTTCTCAATACTCTGAGGTGTTGAAAAGAAAGAACACAATAAAGGGGAAGCCTGAAGTCATACTTGATTCTCCAGTGCTCTAACAGCAACCAAGAGCAGCAAGTATGAAGGAATACAGGTATACCACATACACTTTGGCTAAAAGCTTAAAAAAGAAACTGAAGAGCTACTTCTCCAATAGAAAAAAAACAAAGTCTTATTTCCAAATTCCATCTTATTAAAAACATTAGAGTGAAGTGACCATTGCACGGACAAGCTGTGCTGTCTTCTCTAACAGCTAATCTATTACATCTGAAATGCTTCATGAATATTAACATATTATTTCTCCAGTGAGATTACTTGTACTCTCCTTCACTATCAAAGTCTTTCACTCAGCATATACATTCTAAGAATGACAGAAAGAAAAAGCATTTGAGATGCTTATGCTCACATAAAGCAGTAACAGACTAGTTCATTTTTAATCAGCACCGAGATGTAACAAAACCTGTGGCTGGAAAAAAAAAACCAAACCCAAAAACCTACTACTGCCACTTCTCTGCTATTATAAACTGAACCCCTGCTCCCAGGGATTAGATCTCAGAGGCTGCTGCCCCTCTCTTACTTAACTTGCCATCAAAAGGACAGCCAGACAATGGAGCTGAACTACACTATCCGAGAAAACAATACTTATGCATGAAGCAGCCCTTCTGCACTCTGGTAAAATGCACTACTCTGAATAATTTATTTAACATAACACACAATGAAATTTACAAGTTGATTGTAGTACAGTCCTTTACCTGCATACCAGCATCTCGAGTTTCCTTCCTCCATTTTTTCAACCCAAGATTCATTCCAGGAGTGGGCAAAGTCAATTAGCAAGACCAGCTGAATAAGAATGAAGCAGAACGCCCCAGCCATACCTACATAAAACCACACTAAAAGAGAAATAAAACAAAACCAGTTCAGAACCATAGATAATTTACCAACCTGTCTTAATGTTCCTAACACAGGAAAGTGCTATAATTACACAGCTACAATTAAAGCTATAAAACACCAGCATGCACTTAGTTTTGTTTTAAAACCAGTTAGGATTGCACCATGATACAGTGGAAGACAATATTCCCTTACCAGTTGTAAATGGTCCCTCTGGTATGAAGAAAGCTCCAACACTAATTGCAAGTGCTGTTGCAAATTTAAAGAACCAGAATCTAAAGGGAATAAAAAAAAAAAACCAAAAAGTCAGGCAACTGCTGAAGTCTGATCTAATTCACAAAAACTTGTAAGTATACAAAATGCACATTCTTAAGAGTTGTTTTTTAATTCACTCATTCTTAATGCACTTCTTTTGAAGTAGGATAAAAATCTTATTTTATCTGCTCAAGACTTTTTCTCCAGAAAATCATGCTTAAACTGTGCTAGACTGACATGGAGTTTACACATTTCCTAGAGATACCTCACTCACGTATTACAAATGAAGCCAAGGTGGAATGTAATTGTGAGTTTTGCTTTGGTTTTTTTTAAGAAGGTTTTTACTAGTGAGATTACTGAACTGCCTGCATATCTGAAAAATGGGTTAAAAAAAATCCCTACCTGTTTTTAATATCAAAACCAAAAAGGTAGGAGATCTGGTTGGTGCCTACAGTGACAGAAAACATTATGCTGGAGTTCCCTACCGGTCTCGATTTATTTCCTACAAGAGCGATGTACAAAAGCCTGGATTCTTCCCACCTAACTTCAGACTCTTTAGGCCTAACATGTGATGAGGATTTATCACAACTACAAAAGTAAAGGATTTATCCTTCACAGAAAGGACACAATCAAATTCTAAGTCCCTGTTCCACTGCAATAGCAATGGATTTTTTTTTTCCCAGTAAAAGGTATGAACTCATGCACAAACAAAAAAGCAGACAAGAAAATATCTTCCACCAAAGATTTACCAAACTCACCCCAAATAGAGACTGTGTACAAATATACCCTGCATAGCAAACTTCAAAAAGTTAGGCCAACAAACTGTAAGAAGGTGAAGACTATTTTTTCCAATCACAGTGACAGGCAGCTCCAAATATAGGCACAGTACCATCTATATGTACTTCAAAACTGAATATAGCACAGAGACATGTATCACACCCCCGTGATGTCAAACACTTGCACAGTTTTCAAGCTTTCTATCCCTTCCCATTTCTTCCCGTATTTTGCACAAGTTCAATCTCTCCTTCTGGCTGTTACAATCAAGTGATGGTGACCAGAAGAATAAATTCCAATTGTGTGGAGAGGAACTATGTGAGATGACAGAAGTGAAGAATATTAGAAAAATGGACTAATTCACTGGGACATAGAGAAGTGAAGAAACCCAGTTTGAAAGCTGAATTAACTTATAACATTTATGGTGTAATACATACCCCACTAAAACTAGTTTTTGAATCCACATGTCGAATTTTATTTTAAATCAATGTCATTCTCAATTACAGAAATAAGAACAGGTTCACGTTTGTATAAATTTCATCTCTAATTCCAGACTTTAAGGGATCTTAACACTGTATCCATCCAACATGTGACAGCCAAAAACAATACTTGTCTGAAGTAACACCTACAGTTGCTATGCATTCTGTGCAAGCCACCAACAATCCTGTGAATACATTATAACTGATTTTTTTATCATCATCATCATCAACCTGAGGCAAGAAACCATTCTGACTGCTGTTACAAAAGCAAAGAAGGTTAACATTGGCACTGGATCACATTAATGGGCTTGCATGCAAGTATGAAAGAAAGGTAGTACACATACATGGGAAAATCTAATAGTCTGAATATTTCAGATCACCGACAGAAAGATTACATATCAAAGTATTACTGAAGACACATACAATTTCAAAAATCAGAACCATGGTTTTCATAAAGCTACCTGTAATGCATACTACTGAAGCAACAAATTATTACAGAAGTGTTGGAAGTAACATTATTAAATGTTTTACCAGTAACAGTTAACGAGTATCATTTTTCCTTCTATCCTAGTGCTGACAGTAGATTGGTTAAGAAGAGTAAACTGCTATGGGCTGCATAAATAAAACCAAAATTTGTACGGGGGAGCACAACCCCAGATAAGGGTATCAAGAAGATCCCAAACACTTAAGAAGCACTTTTAGGTAAAAGGATTACACATCATGTAAAAGGTGTATTTTACATTCTATATCAACACTTTGGTTTTTACAGTATCTGAACCATTTTCTTCTTGCTTGTAACAATACGCTCTCCTGAACAAAGCAGGGCGGAGAGAAAGGCTGAAATGAGCTACTGCTCATTTACCAGGCCTCTTTTTCTTTAGACCAAAACAAACAAAATAAGTAAACAAAGCAATATTCTGTTCAGTCTTAATTATCTTCTTTTCCCCTACAGAAATAATTTGAAACTGTTTCTCATTTTGCGCTAGAAATGCTTAACCTTATTATACTGAATATAAAATTTCTTTAATTTTATGGCTCAGCTGTTCACAGCTTCTGCTAAGTATAATCATCTTGAAAAAGTAGTAGTCTAAGCAATCACTGTGACCACCAAGACTAGGCACCATAAATGGTTTTATGCTTTTTAGTGCCATGCCCTATTACAAATATTTACATCTCCTTGGTTCAAGAAGCTACATTACACATAGGCTGAGTCTGGATGAAAGCTACCACTTCTGTCAACTCGCAAGCTGAAATTCCACCATTATCATTATAGTTAGAATTCTCAAATGGCAGAAATACAAAGGAAAAATTTACTGGGAAGCTCAGAAACTAAATGCATAACTTGCTCTTCTTTATGCAGAGGGGAGACTGAAGAAAAGGTAGCACAGAGGAAAGAGGTATGTTATATATTTATATAGCGATATATATAACTGTTATAATCTTTAAAATAAAACTGTTCAGAAAAGAGCAAGCCCTTACAAACATCAAAGTTAAGAGGACTGTAATTCCTAGAGGACAGATGAAGCTTTTTAATCTTTCCATTTGTTGAAATAAATCTCAGTGGAATGAAACTTAGTACCATTATTCATGTCTGAATATTGTCATCTCTGGACAAAAGCAGAATCTCTAATCTTGGGAAACCTCCGGACAGATTATCCATTGTCATAGTTCAGGCTCTGAGAAGTGACAGTCACGTGTATCTTTTCCTCTTACAAAAATTAATCTGCCATGTCTAAGAACTCTAATAACTTTGAATGCCCTCTACTGCAACAACACTCCTCTAGCTACTATGAAATTCTTTGTGGAACAGTAAATGTGACCAGCATGCTCAGCCACAGGCTTTATTTTCACAGTAGCTGTATCTCATATGCACACACCGCCCTCATTTCTGTATCTTACCCATTGTGCACCGCTGCTCTTGGGTCGTTGCTGCTCTTCACTTTGATCATCAGTAAGGAGAAGAGAAGGAAGAACATGGCCATACCAAAGCACACTCGGTACACAGCTTTGTAACCAACTAGTACATCACAATTCACATGGCCATGCACACCAGGAATAGTTGTTCCCATCCCTCCATCACAAAATCCAGGGATCTGTGATAAAAACAAGATACTTCAGTGATCTGTAAAAGGCTTTCTGTGAGTAAATACCTAATCGCAATTAATTAATATACAATTCATTAATATTGTAATATTATGCAACTATTAACACTGCTAGCCAATAGGATACTGAAGGGCTGTATTGTCAGTTATAGTCCAACCAGAATATTAAACACATTCAAGGAAAAAAATCCTGCAAATTTTAAATAAAAACAAATCTTATTAACGGGGGAGGGGGGGGTATTAGCCATTTCAGAACTTCTCAAAGATACACAGTTTTCACATGTTGATCTGAATCAGGAGATAAATAAAAGATCTGTGATTTGGTAAATTTGACTTGACAGTTACTATCAGGTTCATGACACAGCTAAGAGAAGGCAGCCTCTTCACATCTCTCTAAAACAGAAACAGCCTTCCCCCAAAAAGTAACATCACCATCAACCAGAAGTATCTGTAACTCCCGTATGAAACAGCTGAGAATATCCTTTCCAGTCATTACCAGACATGAGCAACATCTTTCTGAAATCAAACCACACTGCAGAAGACTGTAATTTTCTTTCCTAGGTGACTAACGTGGCTCTCACTGAAGCTCTAATGTGGTTACTACACCACACTGAAATAAACATTTACAGATCATTTGGGGAGAAGAAAAATCAAAAGCATGCCTAACAGAACTTACTACCTACTAGGAAAAAATTGAAGACAGCAAAATGATTAACAGAACCAAAGCACGTGCAATCTGAGTTCAGTGAACCTATAAGCCCTCCCCCATAACTCAAATTATCACTCTGTAATTTTTACATGAGCTATCATATCTTCATATTATGAACTAATAAACTGTAAAATCCTATAAGCACTTCCTAATTTCCTTAGTGAAAAATATGCTACTATCATTAGTGAAAAATATTTTTGTTATGCTTTTGCAGACTTTAAAATAGAATTTTGACTAGTACAGCACAATGAAACTAGAAGACATCCTAGATTATTTTTTTTTATTAACAGCAATCAAAATCAAATGCCACAAATACAAACATCTCCAAAATATGTAATTTAAAACTCCACATACATAAATTACATTTTCTTGTTTGATACGAGATATTTTTTTCTGCTCTGAGCTATTAAAGAGGTGCACCTTTATTTCTAATTAGTGCTTTTCATCTATGCAGTGACTATCCCACAAATTCTTTATTTGATCTACAATCAAATTAATGATGACTGTGAAGCACAGGCGGCAGCAGGATTACTTATTTCCAAATAAAACCCATGCTTTCAAGATGTCATTTACAATTATCTGTGACACTTCTACCAAACACTTAAGCAAAGAAGTAACCTGACCTTCTTCAGCTGCTCTTCCATGCCTGGTATTAACATCACACAGGCAACACTCACGCCAAGAAGTAAAAAGAATGCATAAATCAGCCGAGTTATGGTGGAGTTGTTTCCACTGGGGCAGCATCGGCAAAGCAGGCACGGGGCACTTCCACATAAGCACGGTATCTGACAGAGAGACAGAATATAAACTCTTTAAGAAGTTTTGCATTGCTAGATTTCAGTATTTAATCCCGTTGCACAGATCATCAGAAGTTATGATGGAACATGACTCATCCTATGCATCCCAACACTAGGGCAGACTGAGTCGCTGCAACACATTACAGAGCCCCTGAAGAGTCTTGGCAGCGCTTCCTAATTCGCCACCGTACAGCGAAATTAGTGCTCTGTCAAAAGTAATCATTTATCCATTCAGAGGAAATAAAGACTGCATTCGGGCTCATTTGTTCTCTTGAATTATATTTAATTTCAGCTGAGATGCAAGGATTGCTTTTAGTTAACAACTACCTCCTTCCTTCCACAGCTGCAGAGATTAAACAAATGTAATGTACCACAGGAAAAAAATTTGAGCACAACTGCCATCAAGGTACACTTTTAGCATCTGGCAGAGTTGGGCCACAATCCTCACCGGGGTCATGAGCGGTACTGGAACACAAACAATAGGTAAAATGCATATTTAGCAGCTACTTGCATATCGCCTAATTCTGTTAGCTGACAAAGTTAACTTACCTGATGTAAAACCTAGAAACCACAAGAACAAAGCAAACACACACCACACGTATTATCGTTGCTACCAAATATCAACAGCAAAAGTGGACAGGAATGCTGTACAGCTGTAATGATACGAGTGAAAAAAAATAGAGGACAAAATTTACCTGTATTCAGTTCTTAAACAGAAAGTCGTGGGAAGAAGGAAAGGGAGCAGATAGTGCTATTTCACCGGGGGGAGGCGGGAGGAGCGGGAAACATACTTCATCCCCCTTTGCAATTTTCTGCCACTTGCTGAGTGACAATTCAGGAAGCCAAAGGGCAAGGTTTCACAAGTAAACGTAAGCCAAAAGAGGAAAGGCACAATCAAAATGTTTTGGGGTTGTTTTTTGTTTGTTTTTAATTTACAAATAAATTATTTTGCCTAGAAGACATGGAAAATCCTTGTGAGCAAGTAACAGCTAAATTTTGGAGGCCACGAATTTTCCAGCTAAGGCAAAGTTACTGAGCGAGCGCTGCCCTATCTGAGCTACAACAGACAATGCAACCTCTGACAGATACTGAACAGGGTAAAACTCACCTTCTCCCCAGCACACACACAGGGACACCTCTGCCATGTGACAAAAGCCACAGGTGTTAATCACCACATCATCAAAGATACCCAGTCACACGAGATCATGACTAGCGACACGGCCACATGACCAGTGAATGTCAATCACCCAGTAAGACTGGCATGTGTCAGAAAGAGTTCCTAAAAGTTTAGTCATATGACAAACAAAAATGCCAGCAGCCTGCCACCGGGAAGGCCCCAGGGCTTGCAGGGAAGAGCAGACAAGACTGCCACAACAGGCAGCCTCCAGAGAAGCCCTCAGGAAAAGGCTCAGATTACTGTTCTTACAGGTTCAACCAGACCCACACACTGAACCCACAAACTGGGTCTTTCAAATAACTTCCTTGTATTCTGTTTGTACTTGTGTTCCTTTCCAAAGACAGAGGATCCAAGCATTTTCACTCCGCTATGCTACAGGATCACCTGTAGATTAGCAAACTTCACTATTAAACTTGTCTTGCTAAAAGTGAAACTAGGTAGATTCTCATTATAACTATTTCAGTATGTAAAAGATATTATATTGCCCTGTTTTACTTCCTCCTCCACTCAGTATCATTATAGCACACAGAGTATGAAAGTGTTGATTCCAGAAGAGGTTTCATCTCGATATAATAAAGGCATTTTTTATAGTGAGAACAATTAGTTACCGCAACAACCTCCCCAAGGACATGGGGGAGCCCCCATCACTGGAGGTTTTCAAGATGTGACTAGACAGGGTGCTGGATCATCTTATCTAGGCTCCCTTTCCCACAAAAGATTGGACCAGATGATCCTCTAAGGCTGTTTTATGACTGCAAGAAACTACATTAGGGGTATCTATGCTTAGTAAGCAGGAAATGTATGGCAAATACTGGCTTAGGATGCACCAGGATTTTATAGTACTAATGTATTACACTATTTCCTACACACACAAATAGCCTTTCTACTGAAGAACATTTCTATTCTCTGTTAAAAAAATTACTTTCTTGAACTAATTCTGTCTGCATTAATATATTTTAAAGATACTGTTGAATAAAAGGTTGAGTTTGGCAGAGTAGAATGTAAGCCTAGGCTCATCTGCTGCAGAAAATTTATACCAGACGGTCCCTGCATCAGAACTCACTTCTCTGGTGAATCCCAGTGTTGTTTGTTAAATACATAAATAACTCGAGCAGCTTCCTCCTGAGTGCATCAAGGGGAACACAGAGTAACGCCTGTTTCTAGAGCAATGGGAGGCTTACAGTGGCTGAAATAAAGATGGCTGTCCTCACTGGGAAACAGTGTGTCCCAAACAAGGCAACAGCCCTCACTTAAGTGCCTGAGCTCCAATACCAACTTCTAAAGCATTTCGCCCCCAACAGCTCATGCTTACAAGCTCTGATCACGCACACCTCTGAACAAGACACCCCTATTGATAATTGATACTATTGGTACAAGTTGGACACTTTCACAAGGAATCACATTACAGTCCAAGCCTCTCTTTCTTTTGGCAACACACAATAAAATATATGCCATTCTACTAAATACACATTATACTATTGGCAAAAGCCCTTTAACAAGTAACAGACTTCAAAAAGAACAGAAAGGAAAGAACACTGAGCTCATGAAACTGAGTTTATCAGCAGGAGAGACAAGGACAGTTTGTGTCACTTTCTTCCTAAATTCAGAGCATGCCTCCTACAAAAAATACTACAGTATGAACAGTAAGATACTACCACATAGATCAAAGTTTAACTCCCCAGGTGAAACTCAGCTTAGTCATAGATGCAGACAAAGAGTTACTCTGCAATTAGTTTTGAGCTTGTTTTTGTAAGGAAGCTTGGACAACAGTTACTAAGTCACAACTACATAAATCTATTGCTATCCAGTATCTTTTGTACCTACCAACCAACTTGTATCCCTATACATTTTTGAAAAAAATAAGCAGCTCAGTGGTGTTCCCTGAGGCAAAGTAAGAAAAGATAACCCACACACCTATTCTGGGAGCAGCCAGCTGGGCAGACGAGTTAACTCATGCCTGCTGAACTAGTCACTTCATTCTCTACGGCAGTGGAAATTGCAGGAGGAACACATAACAACAGGAATATTTCAGGAGAGATAAAACCCCACAAAACCACTGAAAGTCAAATTTTACTGTCCCTGACGCACACAGAACAAGTTTTTAATACCAAACATAATCTTCTTACTGGGGTAGTAACTGAATGATTATATACTGAATTAAGTATTCGCAAAAACACTAAGTCCCCTGCTGGGCCTAGTCAGGTTTTAGCTACATCATACTCATACACTTAAAAGGAACTGATTCAATCAAGATCTTTGCCTTCATAAAGTGAGCTAAACAGCAGCTGAGCTATTTCAGAGAACAATGCAATACAGGCAAGACCCAGCAGAGTGAAAATGGCACTGCCTGACCAATCTAGGTCATCAGAATCAGAAGACTTTTGGTGAGATGACAGTGCTCTTAAGGCCTTCCCCCCCATGCCCAACAGGCTCATCTTTGCTCTTAAAAACCCTAAACTGAAACACTGCCTGATCAGCACACAGTAGGACAGAGCTACAACCGGCAGTGACACCACACAAAAAATCCAGAATAAAGGTCTGAGGCCAGATGCTGGGGTCAGTTACCCCGAGGAGCTCTGCATGGCACAACACACGGCCTTCCAGAGAAGCTACACAGCTGAAGCAATGCCGGCAGCAGAGTCTTCCCAGACAAAAGAGGAGTAGTGTTCCAGGCCGTGGCACAGTCTGAACTAGCACAAACTCCACTACATCTGGTTCCCCTGCTACTTCAGCCTCAGTTTGTTTCTCTTTCAGAGCCACAAAGGGCGTTTATACTGACATATCCTTAGAGACCAGCACAGGCAGATTTCTCCTATAAGAGCTATTATATAGGCTTTAAATGCTGATTAGCTGCAGTTTTAAAATGTGGAAAGAAAAACAACACTTTAAAACCACTAGGGACGGGGAGTATAGAAACCAAAACAAAAACAACCCAAACTTATTTGTTCGGGCACTTTAAAGGAAGGAATGGGGGTCAGTTACCCACAATAAATCTGACTTAATCAAGATTACATGCTCATTTCTCTGTGCAGAAACAAACATTCAAAACCAAGAGGATTCTTCATGCACTACAAACACCAGCAAGATATCAGAAAGGCTGTTTATGCACTTGGAAACGTAGTATATATTAAGTATTTGAATTAGAATGTATAGTTATACCGTCACTCAGTATTTGACAATAATTTAAAGTGTTAACGTTAACTATATTCAGCTAGTAATTAAAGCCTAACTGGCTAATCCATTAAGTAGTGTTTAAAAATGTTAATTAAAGCAAAATGAATACTAACACTACTTCATTAACAGGATATTATCAGTGTTCTAGTTGCTTATTTACATGCATATCAGCCTGGAAGCTTAGCTCATATAAATTTACCAATTCTGAGATCATTTCACAGAATTTGTAGAGAATATTAAGGAGTTAAGTATCATCTCTCTAATTAAATATCACTCTGTACTAGGGGAACCAAAGTCCGTGTATTTTGATAGCACAAAAAATAGGCGCTTGAATCAATATGAGGTTTTGTTAGACCACTAAGTTGTGTATATGAACAGTTTAAATACACGCAATTTCATTTGTCCAAGTATGGTACAATATTTTTGGTATGGAAAATTCAGGTTTTCACAATCCCACTGACCTTTTTAAGTCTGACGTCTAACGATTCACAATCCACCCCATTGTGTCTATTTGCATAGGGACTAGACTTGGAAAGACACCATCGCTTAAGGATAAGACAGCAGTGCCTCAACTGAGAACTGCCATGTAGGATCTCTACCAACTTCCCTGCTTTTCTGCATAGTGCCAACAGTTTTAAAACCATCTTAAACTACTGTTTCCCATTAAGAAAAATCACCTGACAACGCTCAGCATGGTGGTGACACATCACTACAGACTACTGTGCCGTGAGAAAACGATGGCTCGGTAAGACAAAGGTGCTACAAAGGGTGGAGCTGCTCCAGACAAAGCCGTAAGAAGGAGGAATTAAATACAATTACTAGGATCAGGAAAACAGGCGGTTTTTTTTTAAAAAAAAAAGGCTGAATTTCAAAGCATTTAATTAGATTTTGACTCCTTTACAGATTTGGGGAGGGGAAGTTTCAGCGCACATAACAACACTTCCCGCACAGTAACGCGGGCTAAGCAGCAACCAGCAGCGCGACGGGCCGGCCTGCCCGAATAAGTAAGAAGCTCCCCACAGCCCCAGCGAACGGGCTTCGGCCGATCCCCGGGGACACCCGGCAAAGCCCGAGCTGGGGGGACCCCCACGGGGACCCGCCCCAGGGCCCGCCTCCGCCAGCCTGCCGGGGAGTGAGCCCTACCCCGGAGGAGCGGGGGCGGTGGCCGCTCGGGGTGGAGAGAGCCTGGGTGGGAGCGGGCCCGCAGCCTCCCCGCGCCTGAGGCGAGAAGGCAGCGCCACAGCCGCCCCCGCTCCTGGGAGACAAAGGCCCGGGGAGGCGACGGACGAGGCCCGGGGGGAGGGGGGGGGGGGGGGGGGGGTTGGGGGAGGAGGTGGGGCAGCACCACCGCCGGGTCCGGGCCTGCGACGGGCAGTGAGGGGCAGGGAACCGCCGCACCGCTCATCCCCGCCCGCCTTACCCAGCTAGCCAGAGAGCAGAGGCCCAGGACGCCGCCCATGGTCCGCGGCGGGCTCCGGGTCGGGGCCCGGCTCCTCCAAGATGGAAGCGCGGCGGCCGCGGGCTCTCGAGGGGCTTGTTTACTGCTCCCGACGGCGCTTCCGGCTGCTCTGACGGCAGCCGCCAGCGTCACTTCCGGGGAGAGGAAAGCGGGCGGGGCGGTGGCAGGGCCGGGGCAGCTCGGTGGGCATCCCGCTGCCAGCCCCCGCCTCCGCGCAGACTCGGGTTTAGGCTTACGTTTAGGTTTAAACTCCTCGTCGCAGAGCTTGTGACCGGAAAAGGGGCTGGTGTGCTCGGAGCGGCCCGGCTGTGACAGGGCGGGGCCCGCTGCCCCCGCGCACCGCTGCCGCCGGCGGCTGGCCTGGGCCGGCGGCCGCCCGGCTGGTCACAGCCCCCAGCGCGGCCTTCGGCGCCCCCTGGAAAGGCCGCCCGGCTGTGGCGTGTCGGTCACCTCCCCTGGTGTGTTAAAAGGGTATAAAGTGGTTAAGAGTTGGCCTGTGCTGCTCCGTGGCCTTCCCACACGTACCTAAAGCGGGAGTGCCGGGAAGGTGTTGCCTGGAGCGAGGGGGCAGCCTCCCCGCAACAGCTGCCAGTGCCCGCTGTTTCCCAACACCTCCCAAAACCAGCTAACAGGCTGGAGCTGAGCGGCTGTAGTTTCCCTCACCTGAGCAATACTAACAGGTAGGCTTAATCCCATAAAAGCCGTAAAAAACCATATAAAGTTTACATCAGATTAATTAGGGACTGCATTTCTTAAAAGTACTAATAGCATTGGGCCTGTAGGACCTTCTAGGTGTTGTGGTGGTGCTATGTAGAAGATGAACATAGGCTGAAAAAGAGAACAGTCCAAGATGAAAAAATACTCCTCAAAAACATTCATAAAATAATTGGACAATCAAGAAACAAAAAATTATATTTTAATAATAGAGACATCATAATACTGAGGACACTGCTTCAGCTAAAAAATACAAACATTTCATTTGTCAAATAGGTTTTAATATCCAAAAGTAAGTTCTTAAGAAGAGTAAAAAATTACAGAATCACAGAATTTCACAGAATCATCTAGGTTGGAAAGGACCTTGAAGATCATCTAGTCCAACCATTAACCTAGTATTGGCAGTTTCCAACTACACCATATCCCTCAGCTCTATGTCAACCCTATTCTTAAACACCTCCAGGGATGGGGACTCCACCACCTCCCTGGGCAGCCCATTCCACTGCCTAATAACCCATTCTGTAAAGAAATGCTTCCTAATATCCAGTCTAAACCTTCCCTGGTGCAACTTGAGGCCATTCCCTCTTGTCTTATCACTCATTACTTGGTTAAAGAGGCTCATCCCCAGCTCTCTGCAACCTCCTTTCAGGTAGTTGTAGAGGGCGATGAGGTCTCCCCTCAGCCTCCCCTTCTCCAGACTAAACAACCCCAGTTCCCTCAGCCGCTCCTCATACGACATGTGCTCCAGACCCTTCACCAGCTTCGTTGCCCTTCTTTGGACACAGTCGAGTAATTCAATGTCCTTTTTGTAGTGAGGGGCCCAAAACTGAACACACTAATCGAGGTGCGGCCTCACCAGTGCTGAGTACAGGGGTAAGATCACTTCCCTGTCCCTGCTGGCCATGCTATTTCTGATACAGCCAGGATGCCATTGGCCTTCTTGGCCACCTGGGCACACTGCTGGCTCATGTTCAGCTGGCTGTCAATCAACACCCCCAGGTCCCTCTCTGACTGGCAGCTCTCCAGCCACTCCTCCCCAAGCCTGTAGCGCTGCTGGGGGTTGTTGTGGCCCAAGTGCAGCACCCGGCATTTGGCCTTATTGAAACTCATCCAGTTGGCCTTAGCCCATCGCTCCAGCCTGTCCAGATCTCTCTGCAGAGCCTCCCTACCCTCGAGCAGATCAACACTCCCACCCAACTTGGTGTCATCTGCAAACTTACTGAGGGTGCACTCAATCCCCTCATCCAGATCATCAATAAAGACGTTAAACAGGAGTGGCCCCAAAACCGAGTCCTGGGGGACACCACTCTTGACCGGCCGCCAACTGGATTTAACTCCATTCACCACAACTCTTTGGGCCCGGCCATCCAGCCAGTTTTTTACCCAGCAAAGCGTGCGATCATTTAAGCCTCGAGCAGCCAGATTTGCCAGGAGAATGCTGTGGGAAACGGTGTCAAAGGCCTTGCTAAAGTCAAGGTAGACAACATCCACAGCCTTTCCCTCATCCAATAAGCAGCTCACCCTGTCGTAGAAGGAGATCAGGTTTGTCAAGCAGGACCTGCCTTTCATAAACCCATGCTGACTGGGCCTGATCATCTGGTTGTCCCGCATGTGCTGTATGATGGTACTCAGGATGAGCTGCTCCATCAGCTTCCTGAGCACCGAAGTCAAGCTGACAGGCCTGTAATTTCCTGGATCATCCTTCCGACCCTTCTTATATATGAGCATCACATTGGCCAATTTCCAATCTGTTGGGACCTCCCCGATCAGCCAGGACTGCTGGTACATGATGGAAAGCGGCTTGGCGAGCACCCCAGCCAGCTCCTTCAGCGCTCTTGGGTGTATCCCATCCGGTCCCATAGACTTGTGTGTGTTATGTGATGCAGTAGGTCACTGACTCTCTCCTGGATTGTGGGGGGGTCGTTCTCCCAGTCTCTGTCTTCTGGCTGAGGGGGCTGGATTCCCTCAATACTACTAGTCTTGTTATTAAAGACTGAGGCAAAGAAGGCATTAAGTACTTCAGCCTTCCCCTCATCACTTGCTACCAAGTTTCCTTCAGCATCTAGCAGGGGATGGAGACTCTCCCTGGTCTTTCTTTTGCTATTGACATACTTATAGAAACATTTCTTGTTATCTTTGATTGCTGAAGCCAGATTAATTTCTGGCTTAATTGAATATTTAAATAAAATATTTAGTAGTATGAGGCAGAACATTTCACAGGGAGTAAACAATATGTAACTTCATTTTACAAATTAAACATTTTTGACTCTCACAAGTTTATCATCTTACTAACATGCGGTTATTATGGTACTACAATACTGAGCTACTGCTCAGGTTAGACTTATCTATGAATTGCTAAATCTATCATTTATAATTGATTTTAAAGATAGTCCTAGCTTCAAAATCAAACATGAAAAGAAAAAGCTAAGAAGGAACTTTTCAGGCTGGAGGTTTAAGGCTGCAATTGTTCAGTGATAAAAAGGAATGGAAATAATTAACAAAGTGGTTATAGCTATTAGTTTGAAAGGTAAGTACACAGAATTGGTAGACACTGAATGCTGAACTGAAATAAAACGCGATATGCATGTCCTTACCAGAAGGCTAAGAAAGCTTTGGAAAGTCTCTGTAAAAGTCAAAATGTTGCTAAAGTGGAGGTACTTGAGGGTGGGAGATGGGATCGACTGCTGGTTAGGTTGCATTTGCTCTTTGGCTAAATATTCTACTCCCCAGCGGCCACCAGGCTCTCCTTGGTCTATTGCCGACAAGCACCTCTTGGTCTTGCACTGAGGCAACAGTCAAGGTGCGGATGAGCTCTGATCTTAGTGTGGGGTCTGAGCCTGAGCCATCTTCCCCCCCAAGACTCACTCAAGTGTAAGGGGACCTTCCCCCACATTACGTGGGGTATTGGGAGTGGATTTGCAGCTGCAGCAAGGGGGAGAAAAGGCATGGAGAGAGGAAGGCAGCGAATGCAGCTCTCTCCTGCTCCCTGTCCCTTGGGGTGGGAGGCTGGGGTTGGTGGTGAACGAGGATTTGGTATCTGTGTCCCACATCTCTTCAGAAGGGCAACGGGAGGGCAGGGGATGGGGAAAAGTGGTGGAGTCCCTTTAGTTCTGCTGGTAGATCCACAACAGTAATTATTAATGATTGCTTTTGTTTGTGCATTAATTTGAGCCTGTAAAGTGTGCTGTGTTCATCTACATAGCACCACCACGATAGGTCCTGCAGGCTCAACATCAGCTCACAGTGGCTTGTGTCGTGTGATGAATTCATAATCTCCCAAAACAGGAGTACATTCCCTCTCCTTTGTGAAGCCCTTAATCTTTTCCAAAGATGAGTTTTCATTAGTTACTAATTTTTTCTGCTTCCTTGCAAAATCCCTGATTCCTGCAATCTTCACAGTGCACTCTTTTTCCTTACAAAAACCTCTGATAGCCAAGGCACGCGATTTCTGTCCAGATCAACCTGATCTCTTTTCTTTCAAAGTGTGAAATCACATCATTGTTCTCTGATACTTTCATTCTCTCTGCTGTCTTATTTGGAGCATCTACTGTGGAAAGATACTGAAGCATTACGCACGCTTCACTCAACCAAGCCCTCCTCCTCCTCCTTCATCACACGTCTTTTCTAAGAAATTGTAAGAGAGAAACTATCTGCTACAGGAATTTATCTTCTGGAGTTTTATTTCACTTTCAAGTCATACAGCTTGCCTGACAGCTTTAAATCATATTGTGAAGTGTCAGTTGTGTAGAAACCAGCAGTTTCTCAAAATTGTTCTTCGGGAAATTGAAGGTCTATTTTGACTGTTCATATGCTGCTATGGAAATGCTTAGGACTTTGCTTACCTTCAGCCACGAAGGTAAACACTTTCCTTTGTACTGGAGTTTCTTTTAACTATTTGCTGTCAGTCCACTTGCCACTGGAAAAGCCTCTTGCAGAATTGCTAGGTTCGAGTCCTTTCTTTATTTTCATTGCAGTGCTTCAGTTTTATTCAGTTTGAAGGGAGGTGAAATCCTTCATACACAGTTATCTCTCAGATGGCTTCACCAATGTGATCTCCTGCTTCCTTGTGAGCCTCCTGAGTTTGTATGGATATGAAAATCATACTTGTCCATTACTTGAGTAGTTCTCTGAATTTGTTTTAGAAAACAACAGGACTTAAATACCTGAAATAATTTTTGGGGTTTTTCTCCTTTGTGTTAGGGAGCTTCTTGCTAAAAACTGCCTTTTTGCCAGATGCATATTGGAAAACAAGGCTTTTTCCAGACTGGAACCTGTCAGTTCCATGGTCTGCACATGCAACTTCCCTCAGCTCTTTCACTGAACAGCAGATCTGCAGAGAGCCCAGACCTGCATTGTGGTGGATCCCAAACAGCTACACACACCTTCACCGGCAGCAGGAAAGCCCTGGTGACCATTTTGTCTCAAGTTCGTGTCCTCAGACCACTGAGAGGAAGGGTGAGCTAGACAGAACAAGATGCACTAAACAGGCTTATGCTTTAGGCAAGGCTTTTCCAAATCCATAGTCTTCTGTTAGTGGTTCAACACACTGGTAAACAATATGAGAGGGAGAATCCTGAAAATCGCTCTGGACAGGAGGTGGACAAGTTGCCTGCCTGCCTCATGCTGAGGGGTGCTGCGCTTCTTGCCATGAATTCCTGCCCTCAGTAATTGAGTTACTATTCATTGCATTTGTTGTTTGAAGGAGCAAGCAAGTAGGAGTCTGGGAGCACAATGCAAATACTATACTGCCTGGTGTACACAGAATAAACCCTACGGCTTGCAGGAAACACCAGGTATACGTACGGTGACCATGCGTGTAGCATGTATACCAAAAGCCCAGCAGTTCTCCATATAGTTAGGCAGTGCCTATGTATTGTGTTAGGAATGTGCACTGCATAAGCAGAAGTTAAAACATTTTGTGAAAAGTGTTAAGTCTGACGTGTTTTCTGTCCACCTCCAGCTGTGCAGAAGCCATGAGCATGTTTCTGCGGGACCTAGGGCACTGCTTTGTGAAGCACTCAGCTGTACAGTACAGCAGCATCAGACCTTTCACCATGGATAGAGTACCTTACATCCACAAATCTCAGAAAAATATAAAAGCACCCCCAGGCCTTCCCAGACAAGATTTCCAAGCACACACACAAAAAAGAGAACATGTATAAGGGAATAAAAGAGCACATAAAAGGCGGCTGTAATGGGGCCTGTCTCATCTTTGTGCTACAGTGAAAAAATCATACCAGGTGTCAGCATAAAATTTGCAGGAAGCAAAATGTTCAGCCTTCAAATCTGAAGGAGAAAACCAAGGAAGGCTTTTGTTCTCTCCATGTGGATATGAAAATATATCTGAAGATCATCTCCCCCAGAGGGCAGTGCAACTTAAAGAATAGAAATGTCCCTGGTGGCGTTTAAATGGAAATCGGCAATTTGAAGATGTGTTTTTTATCTCAACAATGTTAACAGAAAAATAGTCTACAGGGATGTATTTTCTGAAATAAATCTGTGTACACAATACAACTCTCCATTTCACTCACTTTAAGCCATATTTGAGTGAAATCTACAAAAATCCTTTTTTTCCCCCTTGATCCTCTAAATGAAAAGTAATATTGAAATAATGTCTGTGATAACAGATTATGATATCCAGAGTTATGTCTCTGTTGTGAGAGAGAAGTGGAGCATAAAAGAATAAAATTCTTGTTTCTGATGGACTGTGCAAAGACTCGTAATAGAGATACCTGAAATTAAATGGAATTCAGAGGCCATACTTAGGACTGACCTAGATGTAAATCTAATACTGATTCAAATAAATAGATAGGACTATAGAATAAATGTTTCTCTTTATCTCCCTCTTACAAGGTTTTTTTTTGTTCTAACAATACCCATTTATGTAGCTCAAAATCAAATGATGCAATGGATTTAAATGGTAAAGCATTATTATGTATGTTTATAAAATTATATTTTATCATCTCGAAAAAATTACTGGGTAGAAATTGATTGACAACATACATAATTTTTGTAAATATGTATGGATTTAATCCTTCTTTAGAAAAGAGTGAATAATCTGAAACTGTTTTATACAGCTACTGTCATGAAGCAAAGAACAAGAAATCATCAGGTTGTGCAAATTGCTGTCACTCCATTCATGGCAACAGAAGATTAAATGCAGATTGGATCAAGATTGTTGTTAACGTTCCTATTAAGCCCCATCAAGTCACTGCAAGTGAGAGAGGAAAACTAATTTCTACCTCTGTTACTGTTATTGTTTGCTTAGCAAAAATGTTCTCCAAGGCTAAATTAACAAGACAGTTCCACATCACTACATAACGCTCTATGTTCTAAATAGGAAAAGACAGAAATTTTTGTAATTAAAATCAAACCCCTTCAATTTGTACAGTGTAGTATGGTTCAGTATTTCTAAATAATTGACATTTTGAAGACTGCTGCTAGTTGTACCAGTGTGTGATGGATGCCTTTAAAACCCACTACTGACAACTTTCAGTCTATTCCCATCTCGCCTAGTGGTCCAACCATGAGAAGCTTTGTGTTTGTATTATTCATCCTGGGGATAAGTCTAAAGAAACCTGTGGAATTCATCAAGGAATGATTTTTTTTTTTTTCCCTCCCTTATTTTTCATTAGCTAGTGAGATTTTAGAAGACCTGGGTCCACCTGTGTTTTTCAAAATCATCCTGTCTTCTGCATTGGAGGGCTCACCCAGGTGCCCGAGAGGACCTGAGAACACGTAACTGCATTGCATTAGGCTGCCTCCAGCCTCCAGCCGCACTGACCAGAGACCTGGTCGCAGTGGCTTTGCCGCAGGCACCTTTCAGCACAGGTTTGGAGGGAGGCTTGTGCTCAGGGTTCCCTGGGTGCACGCTGGCTGCTGTGACTGCTCTGCTGCCTTGTTGCCCTGCCCAGGAATAAACACTGATCAACAGCATAACAAGAGCAGAGAGAGAAAATGCTGCAAAAGCTGCCCCTGTGCATCTTTCATGCATGTTCAGTGTTAAATGGTAACCTGCCTCTCCGCACTGGATTTTTTTTTCCTTTTGCAGGCAAGCCTGGTTTCCTTGGCTTTAGTCTGAGCAGATTTAACAAAAACTAGTACAGAACTGAAAGCCATGCTATCACCATCCACACATAAGTGTGTATAAGTGTGTATGTTATCCACACACAGAGAATATTTCTCATTTTTCATGTCGATGTGTGTAGATAGATAAATACATATGTGTGTAATTACGTATCTGCCTGTTGCACACTGGTGTACATATATGTGTACACGAACGGGTACACATATGTACCTGTATGTATTACTATATTACTTGAAATGAACTGCCATGGATCTTTATGCTGTACCAGCACTTCCAATGAATTTGTTGGCATTTCACTCTTCATTTCAATACTGTAGATACACACCCATTTGGTTTTTACTTATTTCTTTTTATTAGTAATGGCTAATTTGGAGCCAAAAAATTTTCCTGAATTTTTATAAATGCCTTTTAAGTTCTACGTGAAATCTGCCTCTGGGCCAGAACCTTTACTGTCACAGCATCACCTCTCTCCATTGAATTTGGTGGAGCTGTATGTACCCCAACATTAACTAAAAAGATGATGATTTTTACATATATAGCAGGCAGCACATTTTTGTTAATTGCATCTCTTTTGACAAATACATGTAAGTACTGTCTCATCTAAAAATAGACCAAGAAATGTAGATACCTTTATCTCAGAATTAATAGGCAAGTTTTAAATTAGACGGTTTAATTCTAAATGGCCTTAGAGTTTTGTACCTCATAGTTAAGACTCAGATTAGAAAAAGATAGTGGTCTAGACCGTATTTGCTCAGTCTCTTCTGGATAGCAGTATCTGGAGCCAGTTGATTTTTGAAATAAGTTTTTTTAAATAACCCTTAAAATACATACATACAAACATACAAAACCCAAAACTGTTACAGGAAGTTGATATATTTTGAGATAAGATTATTCATTTATTTATTTATTCATTTATTCATTTATATCTGCAGGGGTGTTATTGGAACTATGCTGATACACATCAGCTGATACTGGTCTATGTTATTAATGACCTTCCTTTCATTTTCAAAGGCAGTGAGGATGTATTTCCCTCAATTATGAGTTTCGATTAAGCAAAAATTTTGCCACTTAGGAGTGGCAATACAGAGGTTCAAATCTTCTTAAAATGTAACCATGAGGAGGTAAAGCTGTAGGATTTTAGCATTTGCTCCATAAAAGCTCTTACCTGTTGCAGCAATAAGAAAGCAACAGCTAGGGATCATTTTGCTGTTAGGACTGATATTTCGGGCACTATGGCTAATTTCGAATAAATTAATAACATTGGTGGGATCAGATGCTGTTCACCAGCTATTTTAAACAAAATATTAAATTGCTGGATTTAACTGTGCTTTAAGCTGTGATTTAACTGGCTCTGGCAGTTGTCCCAGAAGACAGAGGGCAACAAATGTGATGCTGATTTTTCCAAAGGCTGGAAGGGCACCTGCACAGCTTACCCTCCCGGAAGGCATGCTTCACAAACCTAATAGAATTCTTTCAAAAAGTTAGTGAGCATATGAATAAGGGTGATTCGGCTTCTGCAGTGTACCTGGATTTCTAAAAAGCCTTACACAAGGTTCTCACTAAGAGCTTTCAAAGCAACTAATGAGTCATGAAATGACAAAAGAGGCTCCCCTTTTCGATTAATAGCTACTGGCAATATCCATCAAGGGCTACTAAACATAATCGTCCAGTTGCAACCGCTATTCAGGAAATCCTTAAAATGGTAATTCCTGGAACCGGGATGGCAAAGCTATCACCACCTGCTTGTCCTTCACTTACACCCTTTTCTGAAGCATTTGCTATCGACCTCTGTCAGGGACATAATGCTGGGCAAGAAGACTGTTACCCTGACCTAGTGCAGCCTTTCCAATATTCTTAGCTAAGTGTCATATGCACTGGGTAATAAAAAGTATCTATATTTTCCTCTTCTTAATGATAAAAGGGCTTTTCCTTATATAACTTAATAATTTTATTTGAAAATAGACCAGCCATTTCCACATCAATAGCTTATTTTATGGAAGATATCAAACTCACAAAATTTGAGCCATTGGGCAGTGCAGAAATTTATCTTTCCTATTGTTTTTAGAAGATTTTGGAGAAAGGGATGCGGTTCCTGCAGTTTGATGAGTTGTGACGACAGACCTTCTCTGCAGAGCCCTGGGAGGCTGGCAGGGACACATCAGCCATAATCCTTGAACCAAAAAGCTGCTCTTGTGCAGGGAAATCAGAGGCGGAATTTGTGCAAGTGTGCTTGACATAGCTACATTTTAGTAACTCGCACGGACACAAGCACCAAAGTATGGAACAAGAGGAAAGTTCAGACTACAACATGAACTCTGCATCTATATAAACTCACGTAAGAGTCAGCAACACTATTCAAGTCAACTTTTGTAAATATTATAAAACATTCTCCCTCACTATAACTTCTTTCCCAGCGTGACCATATATATGTCAGTGGCAGGTTCAGGTGTAGAAGCAAGCAGTCCTGTCCCTTAAAGCTGTTAGGAGAAAAGATTTATGTCTGTGTACTAAACGGACAAATTGCTCTCTCAGTCTGTTAAGCTGTCAGTATGATCTCTTGGCAAGCTGGAACGGTTTGCTGCTGTTTTTTGGAGTGGAACAAATTGCCTGTGTGCAAGTATAGCCTAATAGTAAAAGACACCATGGATATACTGATTAACGCATTCAAGGAAGTAAATCAGTGTTTATTTTCAGAATCCTTTGACTTCATACGGAACCAGTTTTTAAACAGAGAAAAAGAATCAACCTTTTAAGAAATGAATGCCTAAATTAATATGTAAATAAATCCTCTGTAGTCCTATTAACTTCAGCTGAACTTGCTGATTCTCTTGACCTCCAGTTATCAGATTGTTCAGGCCACCCAGAAATCATGCCTAATTTTAGGTCTATATTTCAAAAAAAAACCTTGAGACAATGCTTAGAGCCAGAATTATTTTTTAACAATTGCTTATTTGTTATGATGGGCAACTTATTTTGCAGAAACTAAAGTTAAACTGATTTAGTACTACGAAAGAAAAAAACCACATTGAACAACATAAGCCTCCTGCCATTTTTCTTCTCTGTCTTGACAGGTTGGTTTGAGGAACAGTGTTTTTTCACAGCTAAATCTGAGCTTCATCATTCATGGTATTCTGCACAGTGTTGGAGCAGTTGTTTTATAATAATGATGGAAAAGCCACAGGCTAGAGGAAGCATTCAGAAGCACTGGCATTTCTATGACTGCTTTGGAATATGTTCAGCACTTCTTTCCTCCTTATGTGTATGAACCTACCCAAGCACAGCAAGGTTTTGTTGTATGCATCTGGTTCACTGCTCTGCATGTGGAAGTTTCTTATAATGAAAAACACAGGAATCTTGGTAGTTTTCCTTATTTATTTAATAGAAACTTTCTACCAACAGTCACAACTAATTTCAAGGTGTTTAAGTGCTGTTGAGGGATCAGACCAGAACCATTTTTTGGTTTGCAGACAGCAAAAGCCCAGCTGATGGGTGGGTGAAACTGGTAGATAACCTGTTTGTTCTGTGAAGCCTGGATCTTGATGGCATGCCCTGCTCCCACTCATCTGACCAGCAAGCTCACAAGGGCACGCAAGGATCATGGAGTCTGAGGTACTACATGATGGCCTATAACCACTTCTGATGGTCAAGCACTGACCCACAAGACATTATCAAGAAAGATGTAAGTACTAACACGTATTAAAGCTAAATGTATTTGAGGTATTTACTTCAATACAAACAAACTATTTCTTGAATGAGGTCTACTGGATAATATTCTGGCCAATCAACAAGCCTTTGAAGATAAAACTTAGAAACAAGGAGGCTTTTGTTTCAAGGCACTAAGACTTCACTTTCCCATTTTTTTAACTGTTTTGTCTTTAGACTGTCATTTTACCTGTATTTGTTTCTGTAACTGAGAAATTATTCTTTTTCTTCTTGAAGCCTTTATGGCAAGGAGGGACACTGGTCAAATAGCGTACAATGATAATGGCGTCAGGAAAGGTTTACATAGTCTGTTGTGAAGTCAACATGTCCTCCATAGGATCCATTTTCTGGATATAACAATTCTGATGTCTGAAAACAAGGGAGGGTGTTATTTAACCATGCAAGAGTTTAGGAGGGTGTCCATCTAGTGCACTACCACAAATGTGGCAATATATTTTATTCATTACTAATAGCTTCCTGATTTTCTTCCTGATCCCAGTTGCAGATCAGTTTACTGTAACCTAAGTCAGGAAGAAGAATCACTGTAATTTTTATTTCTCTACCAAGACTACATTTTGTACTTTTTTCATACAAGTGCTATTTCATCTGTCTCACATATGTGAATTACAAACATTGATTTTATAAGTCACTGATGATGCATTAGATAAATATTGCCTGGTCTAGGTTTGCTTTTTTAGGTTTTCCAGGAGTTCCCAACATATTATTATGGCAAATTTGTACAATATGTTCTCTATATTTTGCATAGAGAAGTTATTTTACATGGATATCTTTTCACATCCAGACTGAAAAATATTTTTCTTATCTTGTCTCTTGACTTTCATGGTACCTTAACTTTTATCCTAGAAAACATCTGTCTTCAATGAGAACATGTGGCATAGACAATCTGTGGCAACCATAGAGAAAAAGTGTGCATCTAAAAAAAATAGTCCCTGAACTCTCCACCACACAAACCCACCACACCTCCCTCCTCCTCTGGGCTGTCAGGGCTCTAGCCTGCGGAGCTCCTCTGGCTCTCCAGAACCTGCAGCAGCACAGTCAGGACAGCTTCTGCCAGGTCCTCATTGCACTCTCGTCTTGCATCCTACTGCAGCTTGTCCCGAGCAGATGGACTGTTTGACACCTACCCTGACATGAACGTGAACCTTTCAACGCTGAACTAGACTAACTCCTATTTTGACTCTAGGGCTAAAGCTAGGACACTCAGGCCTGGGTTGTGCTGTCTCCTGGTGGATATTGGTACTACCGTTTTCAGCAGTCTCCCACCATTTCTGGAATGCCCCCAGACCAGCTTTGTTTCTGGGCAAAGTAATTTGACAAAAGGTGACAAGTTACAAATAGCATTTGCTCCATGTAGTAAACCTATTTCAGGTGGGTGTGCAAGATGTCGTATAAAAGGAAATAAGATTTTCTGCCAGCTCTGAGCAGTGATTCAGAGCTTGGGGACAAAAATGTTGTTCTTGTCTACCCACCTGATATCCAGGTAAGAAAAGCGAGCTCCAGGCTACTCAACAACAGGGACAGATTTCAATTTCAGTGCTCCAAGAAGAAGAATAAAATGTAATTTGTCTTCTTTCCAGGGTGGTAAAATCTGTGACATCAGTGTGTCAAGTCAGGCAGATGATATAACAGGTCTGAAGGAGGTTAGTGGTGGTTTCAGGGCAATGTGCATGGTGAAAAAGAAAGTCCAAGTGGTGTTGGTCCAAGTGGTGCTGGGATGGATTAAATGTCACTATCCAGTGTCCATCATCCTGGGTAAATTAGAGGCCTAGAAATGCCCTCATCTGTCTCTTGCAACATACCAAATTGAAGGCCACTCTAAAGCTTTCTTAAGGCTTTCTTAAATGATGTGCACTAGATAAACATCTGGTTCGCCCCACCCCCACCCCCGCAAGCTCCCCTATTTAGTCAGCGAGCAGACAATAGTTAATCCACTGCTATTTTTCTCATTGATTTAGACATGGAGTCTGGGGGAAGAAGGCTTTGGACTATGGCATATTGGTGACAGGACTCCAAGCCTCAGGACTGGAGACATGTTTCAGGAGGTGGATGAACTCCTTCCTGCATGTATATCCTAACCCACATGATGGAGAATGGAAATGGAGAGGAGCCTGCAAGAGTGTGATCAGTTGGGGTGAATGTCGATTTGTACATCCAAGCAGGCGCGTTCTGGTGTCCCGGCATGTGTAACATGGTTTGGGCATATAAATATGGAGCATATCTTTATATATAAAACAGAGACATTAATGCAAAAGAAATACTTTAAGCCTATGATTAATATTTTTATACCATGCTTACAAATTGAATTTGTAGTGGTATGTTTTTATACTTATCAGAATAGTTAGTGACAGACGCCATTTTGGATCCCAGGTAACATCTCTAGCATTCCATTTAGTAGCAGGTATTTTCATATCCAAACACTATAAATGCTGATTTTTTCTGAAACTTGTGTTTATACAAGTGTTCACACACATCTTTCTAAAGAAAGGGCCACAGGTAGTCCAGCTTAGGAGACTGAGAACCATTTTATAGATCACTCTGGCATCCTTGTGTCAAGACTCGATATGCCATTAGCAGAAACAGTGTTTTTAAAGGTGACTGCAGGAAAGGAAAAAAGTCAGCCCCAGAAACTTTCATGCCCTGGTGAATGAAAAGGAGGGAGCAAACTATAGATCCTTTGTACTCCTACCTGGCACATCAGTGACCATCTCATGGTGATTTTGTGGAAGGGAGTCTTAGGGCAGCAATGCCTCCTTAATTAGCACTGTGCTATCTAGATGAAATAAGAATATATAATGAATATGGAGGAGAACCACCTACAACAAAAATGGATATTGAAACAACTCAGCCTAAACTAGCTTCACCTAGTTTTTAATGTTTATGTTTGGTATCATATATTTTGTTTTCAGTTTCTGATATTTGTAGCAGAGGTTATCCAGTTAATTCTTAAGAGCAAAATACTTGAAAGGTTCATACACACTTAAACATCCTTAGAAGTTCCTTAAAAGGAAGAAAAACCCTGTGGAAGTTATATCTTGCCATCAGCATTTTTTAAAAAATTTTTGCTGAATAAGATATTGTCATACTTTTGCTTTGGATATGGGGCTGTATTATAATGAGTGCTAACTAAAACTAAAAAGTTGGGAAAATATTTTTTCCCTATGTTTTATTGTTTCAAAGAAAAGTATTTTTTTCTTTCTGCCAGACTTTTTTTGCCTTTAGGCTACTATTAAAAAAAACCCCAAAACCCAGAATATCCCAGAATTTACATTTTTTGCATCATTTACAGTTTTTCAACAAAATTAGAAAATATTCAATGAAAGTAAAGGTACGGCCTAAGGCTATCATATTTTTTAGCTTATGAAAGCTGAAAAGACAAAAGCATAAGATGCAGTGGTTGAAATCTCTGCTTTTGCATGCTTTGTTTATGTATTTAATATTGCCAGCATTAATATTTACACTCCATGGGACTCAGTAAATTTACATTCATGGAAAATTAGAAGAGGATTCATCATGTAACTGGCTGTAATTGATGAATTATTTTCCCATGAATGGTTGGGCCAGATCATCTTCTGAGGTCCCTTCCAATCTGGGCTGTTCTGTGATTCTACAAAGGATGCGCTAGCATTAGTTTACACCCAAAACCATTGTTGCACTTAAGGTGACAAATTAATTTGGTAAGAGATGAATCCCCTTGCATTCTAGCCGGTCCTCAGAGATTAGAGGGGCTAAAGGCAGCTGGACTTATCTCTTAATAGGTATGCCAATTATTGCTGTGACTATAGGCCTGACACCAGATGCACGAACAGCCCATGTGCTGTAGGTCTGGTTGCATTCAAGAGAAGCAGTCAGGTTCATGAATAGTACAGTTTATTCTTATGCAACATCTACAGATTCTTTGAAATTGCCTATGATAAATGCACAAACTGCAGGTTGGCTATATAGCACTACACACAAAAAACTGATTGCAATCACACACTTAATTCCCGGGTAATTGCTCAGCATAGCCGAGGGCACAAATCTTACCAAAAGTCGTCCCTTCTGAGAGTGGGGAGAGGAGCACAAACCTGTTGATCTGTCCCTCCAATTTGGTACTGGATTCTTGTCCCTCCAAATTAGATACAAACTCAGAGTAGTATTTATCTAAGTGTGTATGTGTGAGTGGGTGGGACTGTGGTCAAGCCATTGTTTCTTGAGTAATGACACGGCACATTCCTTGGCGCAATGTGCGCGGAGTTGTTGTAGGAAAAGAGGAAGAGCAAGAGATAATGTCTGCAGAGTTGTGCAAAACATTCCTTGAGAAAAGCGGAAGAGCAGGACATAAGTCTGTATAGTCGTGTCAAATATTCCTTGAGAAAAGTGGAAGAATGGGACCGCATGGCCTCCACCTCTCTTTGCATTCCTCCTTGGTGCCATGGCAACACAAATCACCGGATCTTCACCCCGTCCTGTGTTTGTTCTGGGCACCATGTGTTAAGGAAATGTGTGTTTTGCAGGTTTTTTGCTGTTTTGCGATTCCCACACTTCCAACAGCCATATTTCAACATTACAGTACCAGGCTCATGGTTTTTGCTCTTGTCACTTTCTGGTTCCAAATATTACTCCCTCATAATCAAGTGGAATTGACTTAAACTAAAATAATAGTAATTTAAAAAATCAGATTTTCTGATGCTGTATTTCACATCTGCAGTGTAGCAAAGAAAACTCAATTCTGTTGTGTTGCACAAAACCAAAACAGGAGCAATATAAGTCAGTATTTGGCACTTTCCATACAGCAAGGACCACTTTGTCTGTCTTCTAGGTGAAGACTTACTTATAGGAGCAGGCCTATTAAACTTAGAAGCACATTCAAGTGAGTAAACATTCCATAAACTCTAAATAACATAGCAAACAAACTTTCCAGTGACAACCCCCAAACCATTTGGTTATGAATTTAGAAGACCAGCCATCTCTGCATATTGTGAACTGTCCCGTGGTATGTCTAGAACTCTGAAGATGAAATAATGTTTTCTAGTGGACAGTTAGAAGAAACATATCTTTCAGGGATTATGAGAGTGGAAAAAAACTCAGGCTGTGTGACTTCTACATAGTGATGATTTGAAAACTTTGCATTCTACAATAACCAAGCGCTTTACTGTTGCCAAATTGTCATGGAAGGAACTTCATAGTAAGTTTGAATTATGGAAAGACCACATACATCATTTCTGTAGCCGTCAAACTTTTGTGTGAAACATTACAACTGTTTTCACAATCATGGAAAGTCTGCAAACAGAGGCGCTGCTGTGACATCCTAATAAAATATGAATAAATTGGAGATACACCCATTCACTGGTGCTGTGTGAAGTTACGGTTTCTAACTGGTACCATCTGACTACATTCAGGAACTACATACATACATGGATATGACTTTTGTTGCAACTGTTTTGGTAGTTTCAGTTGGACAGTCCACATTTTAATTACCATCAAGGAAGAAATATTTCAGTTCTAATTCCTAAAAGCTCATCTCTCTTCCCAACCCTTCACTGACGGTCTTTCTGTTGTCTACACTCTTGATCAAACTGCCTACCTCAGAACTGATCAAATCTCAGATATGTCCATCTGTTAACCTCTTCCCCTATAGTCTCATTACCAGGTATAATGTTTTGGACCTCCAAACCCACAGTGCTCATTCTCTTAATGATTTTCTGATTTATTAATATTCCTATTTTACAGGAGCCTGGAGAGTCTTGTATGAGGTTATTTAAGAGGGTCAGCCTCTATCTTCAAATCCATCATCTATGTTCTGGTTATGTTCTCCTCTCAAGCTTTCTAAGGAAGAAAACTTTTGCTTTCCCAGTATTTTCAGATAGTTATAATTCTGGCTGAGACTAATACACAGAAAGTCAAGAACTGTGATCTTCAAGGTTGCTTAAATTTGAGATTAATTTTGTGACTAGGTGAGGATTTTTTTAGGGGAAAAAGTCTTTTTTAAGTGGAGGTCATTTAATGAGGGAGCAAGAATAAGACTGTAGGTGATCAGTCACACTGCTTGACAGCGGAATTATAAAGATTAATTCTCCAGTAATGTTGGCGAGACACTTTTGAGAAACTTCCCAAAAGAAATTAATTCACTGATTCACTGAAAGTTTCTGAATAGTGAATACATAGAAACAGTCCGTTTTGTAAAGCTAACTTGACGCACTCGAAAGAGCTGATTCATTCTGAGAGGTTCTTTCATGTAACATCTCTCGGCTTTTTTTTTAAGACAAAATGTCTTTTCACCCCTCTTCAGAACTGGTTTTTGCTGCTTTTCAGTATCCATGTGCTCTCTCCGTGGAGACTTCTCTGAGACAGCCATGAAATGAGCACCCCCCAGAAAGACGCAGTGCAAGTTTATTACTGCTTACGTCATTCCTGACTTCATGATCTCTACAGCTGAAGTGGGAACTCAGATTCAATTCCATTCTATTCTCTGAATTTTTTTTATTCCAAGTTACATGCATGAAGTGTCTTCTTTATTTGGAACTTTTTAGTCCAGATTCCTCAGATATCAAATTAAAATGACAACTAATGCCAAATTAATAGATAGTCATGTACTTGGATGCCTGTAATAATTTTAGTTCTCTGATCACCTTGTGATGACATGCATAATTCTCCACAATGCTGTTTCTCTCCTGTCTCTCTACTGATTTATGCTTTGTTCCTCATTAATGTTTCTCAGGGCTTGTTTGCTCTGCTAGCTTTTGCAGCCATGGAGAGGCTGCTTTATGTTCTTTTATAAGCTCCAGCTCCTTTATGCAGCTCTTACTGAAGAGCGGTCCTTAGTTAACAAAAGTCTGAGGAAGAACCTGACTTTTTGGAGACGACAAAGGTAAGCTGGGTACCTTAACATGACATTCGTTTAGCTGGGACTGGGACTCTGAAAAGAGCAATGCTCCAAAGCATTGGCAATTTATAGCTGAAAGAGAAGTTATTACTTGCTTTGCTCTAAAAATAGAAAGGAAAACAGAGAGAATGATGTTATAAAGCAATTACAGAAGTATCAAATACATTATAAATTGCACGAGAAGTAAAACCTTACAGAGATGTCACTGTAGCCTGTGTATTCATAACATAAATGAACGACAACAGACAGTGTCCAGTCATTTGATGAGGAAATGAAAAAATGTGTTATTTTGGGATTATAGGAGAGAATCAGGTGCTGTAACTCTTCTAGCCTTATTTCTTGCAACTGACTCACCCTATGCTGCTATACAAGCGGTCCTTACTTCTGGTAGAGTTAATCTGGTGCCAGGAGCACTGGCTGACTGTGGTTGCTGTTAGACTGCATATGCTGTATCTTGTGCTGTATCACATCTGTGCTTCCTGTGCAGGCAGAAGGGATGTCCCACTGCTGTGTGCCTTTCTGTGGTTTGAGCAACGTGTACGTGTGACAGGCAGATGCTTTACGTGGCCAGGTTTGAGGGACAGGTCAAACACCCTTGGAAGAGGGATCCTTGAGCCTGTCCCTTTTGGAGTGAGAAAACTGGAGATTCTTCTTTGTATTCATTTTTTTTTACCCCAGTTCTCTGCCTTTTTAGCAACTTTCCTCAGTAATTACAGTTTGTTCTGGATGTCTGACAAGTTGCTTCTGTTAGGACAATTTCTCGACATTTCCAGCTGGGATTGGTTGGTATCCTCATCCCATATGATCATTTTGTCTAACTGCTATGGTGTGCAGAGGACAGCTAGCTCAGAAAAAGTCAAAATGTTCAGCCCAGGAATTCATGCAGGATGTGACATTACTGCAGCAGCCAGTTTTAGCAGCTCTGGAAGGTTGAATGCACTTCAGTCATAAAGAAACACCTTTCAGATAGCCATACAAATAAATATCATTCAACTTCCTTGTACCTTTCCAATAGAATGACAGAAAATAAATAAAAAGATAAATTTAAAATGAACTGGTGCATTGAAGGTGTATTTGGACCAAAATCTCATTCTCTGGAAATCAGGAACTGTGTAAATCTTCCAACTAAGCTAGCTTGCTAAATAATTTCTATCAACAGAGGGCCTGGGGGCACTGAGTAGACAAGATGAAATCATGCACACCAAAGAGTGTTAAGAAACAATTTCACAACACAAAAGCAATTTGCATTGTTTTCCTCACGGTTCTAAAGCAGGCAGGCGGCAATTTTCCAGTGTCTGCGTTGTACCTTTCCTGTGCCTCGTGCTGCAAAACTCAGCTATTAGGAGACAGGTAATGGCCTGGCAACATTTCTGCGCTGCTTCTGTTGCACTAGGAACTTAGATGTGTATGATGAAAGGAATCAGTGTCTTCTCTTTAAACGCTAATATATAAACTAGATATTTCACCCCAGCAAAGGGCAATGTTTGAGCGCAGTCCATCTGCTAATGCATGGCTCTGCATAGTCAGCCCCAGTTCTCAAGGACCCACCTCACAATTAAGTTAAGCCCATGTAGATAGTTGCAGAGCTTGAGCGGAGATCATGCTTTCATGATACCACTCTGGCAGTATTCACTAGTGCCTGTGGCCCACCCTACCGCACCATGTGCTGCTCCAGTTTACAGCATGACCCCACTGCCAGTTGTATAGACCAACTATGGAGATGATGCACCATTTCATGGAGCTAAAATTGACCATCTGTGAAGTAGGAGGGAGGGGGCCAGAAGAACTCCTTAACTCGATGTTGCTGCCAGCACACTCATATAGTGAAAACAGTCTCAGCTGTCTGTAATTCAGTTATAACATTGAAGGAATATGTGTTAGGCCTGACAGACATTCCACAAAGCTCTGGAAAGGCTTGTGGGCACCACCATGGAGGGTTTTTTGAGCCTGTAGACAGTGCTGCTTCTCTTCAGAAGTCCAGCAAGTCATGTTTAAGACTCTACCATGCCTTCACTGTCTTTTTGGGAATGGGCTTGGAGCTCTGTTGCTGTGGTCTATCACTTGTGAACAAAATGTTTGTCTGTTTATTGATCTGAAAAGGAGATGTTTTCTCCAGCTGGGTGAAACATGGAAACATAGCCTGGGGAATGAGTGACTCTGAATGCGTTCCAATTAATTCTCTGTATTTTATGGACCTCATCTTTTTTCCCTTATTTTGTATTTTTGTCTCAGCTAACTTAAGTTATGAGGGTTAGGGTGTTTACTTCAGAGGTATTCCTTTACTTAGTATGATGCTTTGTGAAATACTCAGCTAAGCATTAATCATCATTTACCCTGTCATTTTGGCTGTGTCTGACATATATTAAACTGTACCTCAGGGTATACACATCTGGCAATGACAGTCATTTGTTAATTGAATGTGACTTTTAATGAACTTTTCACCCAGCAGGCTACGCCAGGAATTTCTGAACAACCATGTTTGTTACAATGTTTTTGTAATTTTTGGTAGCAAGGATCAAACAAAAATGTGGAGACTTTGTGGTAACTGCTGCAGCGTGCAGGGTTGCACGTATTTTGCCCGTTAATCCCGACATGTACCAGATTCACCAAAGTTACATCTGACTTGATAAATGCAAACTCCTAATGACAAGTGCTTTACAGCCACTCTCAAATGTATCATCTGAATATGGCCATTCATTGCACCAGCCATCACAGCAAGTAGCCTCCCCAGTGGCAGTATCACTTGACTCGTCTTCCTCCATTCTCTGGAGACAAGACTGCTGTTGATGGCATGCTGTATGTGCTGCTGGTGAGGCTACATGTGTGCCCAGGCTCTCCATGGAGGTGACACGGGAACAGCTTGCTTTCCCTTAGAATAAGCAGGAACAGGCTTCAAAGGGTAGTGCATACTTTTCATTATGAAGGAGGTGAGGATGACCAAAATGATAGGTCACGTGTCAACTCTATCTGTATCTGGGATACAAAGATGAACTTTACAGTGGGAATGGACTTTTTCCTGATTCTTCTGGTTCTGTTTCTATGAAAGATTTGTCTGTAAGAGCTAGCTCAAGAGATGCCTCTTTCTTTATCTCAATTTCTGATTGCCATTGTTTACATTCCTTTGGAAGAAATGGAGATCAAACACAGAACAGGATGAGGGAAGCTTTGGAAATTAGCTATGTATACATAGACTTGGCGAGAGCATTAATAGATGCAAAGGCAAATTGCAAAAAGAAAGAAAATAATCTAAATGAAGGCAACTCGCAATATGAATATCAAAAGAGAACTAGTTTGGAAATGGAGAAACAGCACTCTTGGAATTAATGTAGACTCATTCTAGGCCCGGCATGATTCATACAGTGCCAACAGGCTGTACAATTTGCATCAGTATCTAAGTTTCAATACAATTTTGTAACTGGGCTATTTAAATGCTCTAATCCTTTTATGAATGCGTGTGGGAGCCTGGAAATGAGGAAGGGTAGGAGGCAAGAGCTGGATATCTGCAGGGCACATCTCACATGCAACCTGTCAGGGCCAACTCCAGGCTGAAAAAGCAGCATCTCTGTTCAAACCCTGGCTTTATCGTTCTGATACAAACAAACATTTCAGCTGCAGATCCTCTGAGTAGACATTTCTGAATCTAGGCAATGTAATCTCCTCCCTTCTCCTTAGAGTGCCACATATATAGCTGTCAGTTCTGCTTTAGGTCGCAGTGAAACTTAAAGCCTGATACTGTATCACAGACGACAGGAGAATTGCATACCTGTAATCTCTTGAATCAGAAGCTTGATTTTTGTTTCATATTTGCTTTCAACTTCTGTAGAGTTAACTCTTGCTTTGAACTAATTTAGAGACCAGTTGCTGGAGACCAGTATGTTGGAGGCCCTCTCCTGGTTTGGATCAACATGAGGATGTGATGGTAACAAGAAAAAGATGTTGCCACTTAGAGTAACTGTGCTATGCAAACTAGGAAGGGCTCCATGCAGTGCTCATGCTGTCTGTATTTTAGGGAAAATACTGGTAAAAAAAGTAAATAAAAAATCTAGTATTCCTACTGAAGCACTTTTCCAACTAACATTCTCCCCAAGACGTTTTCTGAACATCTCCAGAATCTGAGCTTTCCCCAAGTAAGCACGAGACTGCAGGTGTTAAAGCTGCAGGGAGCTGGGACACAGGTGATGCACTTGCTTTTCTGTTTGTAGCCTTTGTAAGGCTATTATAATAGCTATCACAAGCCTTGCTGCTTTTGGTCATTTATTAGAGGCCTCACACATATAAAGCATTGGAAATCTGAATTTTTATGTTTAATTGCACCTGATGGATATTTCTTCCACAATTTGCACTTTTTTTACCCACTTATGGTTTTTTTCTACATCATTCTCTGATTATATGGGCAAAGTGTCATTTAATAATGTGCCATGTGGAACAAGTACTTCCTTTTATTTTTTCAAACTCACTGTCTGAGGATTTCACTCAGTGTCTCTTGTGTTGTGAGACAGAAGTTGCATCTGGACCATTTTCTTTAATATCCCGTGATGGGCCTTTAAGTAGTTATTAATCCTTTTAATCTCGAGATAGCTGAGTTTCTTTATAAAGGTCTTCATCGGTATTTCCTAAAAGACCTTGACAGAAGCATGAATGGTATTTAAAAGTCCCATATAGACTGGACATTTACATATGAAGGAGCTTGATGAAGTCTTCAGCAGATAGGAGTGAGGTGTGGCTTCCTTCCACAAAAGGTAGGTTGATGCTTCCCCATTAGTTCAGAGTTATTCATGTGCCAGCTGATACTATTCTTTAGGATATTTTTAAGTGGATTGCCTCAAATACAAATATTCTTTGGAGCCCTTTTCAAAATTTTGTACTTTCTGTTTGGCTGACTTCAAAAACTATTTGACTGGTAAGTTTACACCTCAGTTAGTGGAACAGCTATTCAATACCTGACCTCTCTAGGAACTTCTGGGTAAACAGGACTTAGGCCATCTGATTTTATTATCCATTTTACTTATCTGGGATATTTTTTTCTTCCAACCATTCCATGTGAGATAACTCTTCAGACCTGATTTTTGTAAAGAAAGAGTATGAATATGAACGTCTCCAAGCTCTTTGGTAGTGAGCACAGCAACAAAGAGTTGAGTTAGCACCTCTTCTGTGGTCTTTTTTGTGATCTTCTACTCCTTGGTCATCCCTCAGCTCTTCAAAGTTTCCCAGTTCTTGTGGTCTAAGGTTTTATTAGTAACTTTTACACTTACCTTTAGCAAGGTGTTCTTCAAAATCTTTGCTTGTAGTTTTATGTTTATCTGTGTAAGCTCCCTTGTTTGTGCCCAACTTCTACTTTTTGAAAAATGCCTTTTACCTTCAGAGAAGGCCTCTTCTTCTATTTAGCTCTGTCAACTTATTTATAGCCCTCTAAGAATTTAGGGGTTTTTTTTCCAAGGAGTGTTCATATATTCTGCATTTCTTAAGACGATGCTTTTAAGGAGGACAAAATGTCAGATTTCTAAAGCCAGCTCTCTAGAAGAGAGAGTTCAGAAGCCTTTACTGAGGCAAGACTGCCTCCATCTTAAAAGGCAGCCTAAACCTCTGACACATTCCTGCATCCAGTACTGTGGCTGCACAGATCCTACAAAAACCCAGCTCAGCCCAGCTCTGTCCCCAGCTCAGGGCTGTTGTGAGGAGGTTTGCTACATGGCCCATCCAGTGAGGTGGCCAACAGAAAAGGACGGTGGTCCTGCAGCGCCCCGCTGCTCTCCAGGTGCCTTCCCCTTTCTCCCCTGGCTGGCATTGCCAGGGCCCGCTGCAGTGGGAGCACCTCACACAGGGAGCAAAATAATCATAAAAGTCTTCATTTTGCTTTTGTTTGGTTTTACTTTATTTATATCCCGTTTATCTGAAAAATTTTAGATGCCAGGTGGCACATGGTCACAGGACTAGCAATGATCTGGGCTACTGAATTCATTCCCTGGCTTCTAGGCACCACAGTAAAACGTAATCTTCATAAATTTCTCGAGTGGAATTCAAAAATAGTCATCTACAGTATTTTTCTCATGGGCTTGTTTCCTGTGATAGCAACCGATTTCATTAGAAGCTTCTATGGCATTTAATCTTATATTGTTTTCTATGAGAAACATCCAACAATAAGTACAATATAATATAAAGAAAGAAAGGCTTGGCATGCATATTATTAAAGTACACTAGGATTTTTTCCTAATCCTCCAGATGCCTAAAATTATAGAAACTGCACAGAGCAACATGAAAAGTTTCTCAGCAAGCCTTACAGATATAAAATCTGTTTTTTAAGTGACATCGATACCGCTATAAGGAGGGAAGAATGAAAATAAATCAAAGAAACAGCAGTTTGTGATAAAGAAAGGGAAGAGAAACCCTGTTGTGGCTCTAAGTGGGATGCTCCATGTTCCTGTCAAGGCATGCCCACAGCAGAAAATAAGTTGATCCCAGCTGCTTTGAAACAGCTTTCCACTATTGAATATCACTAAGGTAACTGATTTGCTGCTTTGCAAACAGTATTTTTCTCTCAGTGCCACGGTGGGAACATGCACGTCCCTGAAGAACTTTTTGCCCTATAATAACCATCCCACTTACTCGCATCTGCAGTTCTTCCAGACATTTCTGTTGGGTCTAATTCAGAACCAGCATCTGAAGCGCTCCACACCAAACACCACACATGAAATCCCACCTGTACGCAGCAGACACGGGCTGCATGAGGAAAGGTGAGGAGCACCTCAGAATAAATAATACCACTACATCAGTCTGAAGGAATACACAGGTTGGGTTTTCCCTCAGAAGACATCCAGATGGGCTAGAAGGATGTTAAGGTCTTCACACAGTATTACCAAGCTAAGTCCAGGACTGTATCCTGGCACTAGTATCTGTAATGGTGCTCTGTATGGGGGTTGGGTATATTCTTATTTCCTCATGTGTCCTCACATAAACGAAGCACTGTAGGTGATCAGCCCACTGAATTCTGGTTTCTGTTGGAAAAATGAGCTGCTCAGTGTAAATCTGTAATATAAATACTAGCTTTATGCAGGATCATTCTGAATAAACTTTCTTATAACCCAGAAAACAAAAGATGTCTGCCAATTATTTTCATCATTAAGCTAAAAATAGTAGTCATAAGGTTTTTTTGAGAAATCAAACCATCTGTCCAAATAATAAAATAAATGACAAAGAGAATAATCATTAAAGGAGATATAATAAATTACATTCTAAGAAAAGTATTTTAGAGGGAGTATTGGCATGACTCCAAACTACAGCTCTTATACTTTAAAAGGACATTTGGAAAGATCTAATAAAAATGCAAGATAATCAACCAATTCTAAGCCATCACCTGAGTTATTAGGTGCTTAAAGTTCTCCTTGTAAATTGGATTACTGCAATAACATGGCTTAAATAGTCTTAAAAATAGATCCTAAGTATTCTAGGTCACGCCAAAAAAATGTAAAAAGTAAACCCAAGGGATTTTAGGTTCAGGAATACCAACTTCAGTTTCAAAATGAAATAAAATTCTAATTCTCTGGCTCCCTTTATTTGTTATCATAAATAAATATGATGAAAAGCTTGACATAGTTTGTAGCGTAAGCACTGAAAAACCTGGGTATGTTAACCCATCTTTAGCTGAATCTGTCCATCAGGTATAAATGGAAAACCTCTGTGCAGGTTCCCTTGTCACATGGCTATGACTGGATCTAGGGAAATAGCTGGATAAAGGCTCAGGGATAGACAGATAGATAGATAGATAGATAGATAGATAGATAGATAGATAGATTGTCTGTAGTGAGATTTTCAAGACAGTTTAAAGGGATTTCAAAATAGATAGTCTAGGGTCCTTTTGGTACAATGTAAAACAACTATGTTAAAAATCAATGCTTAAAATTCCTGGATCTTTTAAAAAACTCTCAAAGCCAGTTTGATGTCATACGGTCCTACGCATTCAGCTGTAGGGAATGTGCTGGTGCCTCGATATACTCTGAGATGCCAGGTGTTAACTTTTGTGTTTCCACTGAAACACAGCAATTAAGACAGAGAACTTGCAATATTCTTCACAAGGCAACATTTTAAGAGGAAAAAAGCAAAGACTGCTGATTTCAGGCCCAGGTTGGATTTTTTCAAGCTCCTGCGTAAAGGCACGTCCCAGAGGCCAGAAGTCTTAGGACAGACTCCTGCAGCTGCACCACGGCCTCTCCCTGTGCGGTGTAACAAAGCTTGTAGCCAAATGGGGTCACATATGGCTACGTCCAGGTGCCAACTTTTCGCATTGTTTTCACACCAGAATTTGTCAGACACTGGCTGTTTGCGTTGGGCAAGGAGCGGGAGGATGTCCTGTGTCATTTTGCTGGTGCAGTTTGAGGGACTGCAGCCAAAAAAAAATGTGTAACACGAAGAACTGAGACTAAAAAGAGCAAGGCTCCGGGTAAGAGCTGTATTTTTCCCCCGCTATTTTTGAGTGACCGGGCACCGGCATCTGCTCCCCTCGCCGCCACCGGACAGCCCTGTGCCTCTGGGAGGGCCACGGGGGGACAGGGACCCTCGGGAGGGGCATGTCCGTCCCCGCTTGTCGGAGGTGTGGGGAGGGCCCGGCCAGGTCCCCTCTCCCGGCTGCAGAGGCAAGTGGGGGGTTGGGTGGGGGGCCAAGCTGGGCCGCCCCACACTCGGCGTTCTGGGGAGCGGTGCCCCGTGCCCGCGCCGGGGGTCAGCTCACGCAGACGGTCCGTCCCCTCCAGCCCCTCGGGGTGCCGCGCTGCGGCCCCCTCCCGCGCTCCGGGGGGAGGCCCTGGCCGCGGCCCCCCCGCGCCGCTCCCTGCCGGGACGGGCGCGCCGGCGGGGGGGCGGTGCGGCCGCAGGGCGGGCACGGCAGCCCCGCCGCCTCCCGGCGCGGCCGCGGCTCCCGGCGCAGCGCGGGCCGAGGGCAGGGACCCGCCGGCCGCGGGAGCGGCACCTCCGGCGCCGGGTGAGTGCGGCGGCGGCGGGGGGGGGGACCAGGGGGGCGGCCGCGGGGCAAGTTGGATGTCGGGCGGAGGGGAGCGGCGCAGGGCGGCGACCCGCTCCCCTCCGCGTCGAGGCCGCCGGGGGTGGCTCGGCCGCCCGGCCCGGGTGCGGGCAGGGGGCACCCCCGCGGAAGCGGCGGCGGTGCCGGGGGCCCGGCGGAGCGTCCCCGGCCGGCCGAGCCCCGGGCAGGCGGCGTGAGCAGGTACCGTGCGCGTCCCTGCCCGCCCCAGCCCCGGCCCCGCAGCGAGCCCGGCCCCCGCGGCCGCCGCCGCGTTCGGGCAGCCCTTGGACCGGCACCCGGGCTCCGGGGCGAGGGCCGGGGGGCAGTTACAGCAGAGGACGCGCACCCCGGTGCTGCGGAGAGGAGAGATGAAGTAGCTGCCGAGGGTGCTCCGGGGGACGTGGGGTCCAGTGTCCGACCGTGTCCCGGGTGTTCTGCGTGCCCGTGGATAAATCACGGATAATCTGCCTGTGCCTCCCCGTCCTAGATGCTTCCGTACGATTGAGCGACCAGGTTAAATGTTTATTAACGTTAGGTGTTATAAATAGACTGCCTCTCATCAGGAAGAAAACTAAAATGACTTTTTCTCCAGCAGAAAAGCAATCAGAAGTGCTCCAGGTGCAATTTTTATCTACAGCTCCTCTCTGAAATCGTGTTTGGTCAAATTAATCAGCGGTAAGAACATGAAGAGCAGAGAGTGAAAATACCAGCTTTATTTACAGAATGACACCGCTTAGTTATATTAAAATACATCTGAAAAATAACCGTTGTGCACAAAGTCCATAATTAAAGTTGCGTGGACAAGATAGTGTACAACTAACATGGAGTTTGTTGATGCAAAAGATGTTCCTAGAAAATCGGTTAAAATACATCGTTGACTTTCATCTTTTTGTGATTGAAAAGAGTGTCCTTGTACTTTGATCACTCACAGGGCAGGAATTTCTTTCTGATTGCAAAAAAACGTTGGCAGTAAGAGAATTTTTTCTTAATTCAGTTATGAATGATGCTCCTCTGCATTTGTTAAAAGTTACTTGTGGTCTCTGAAGAGCAGGCAAGTGCTTTTAGCAAAGGAGGAAGTAAAAGAGTATTCAAAATATTCCTGAAGCAGTAGATAAAATTATCTACAGCATGCTGTTTGTCTCATTGGTACAGATACACCCAATTCTTAAAGATTTGAATTTGAAAAGTAATGAGACTTTGGTCATTCTAAGAAAATCCTAGCCAGTTTTGGCGACACTGTGATAAATATGAAAATATATAGGGCATGTTGCCTTACCTAAGTATAAATTCAAAACTTTTTATAGCTAGAAAAAGCAGTTTGGGTGAAATATTTGATCAGAACAGAGACCTTGAAAACAACTGAAGGAAAGCCCATGACACTTTGTTCTCCTTTCCTCCCTGAAGAACTCATGGCGATGAGAATGGTCTGGGTTGGTTTTTTTTTTTTTTTCTTCAATTGTTAATATTCTCTTTGAAACGATGAACTTGAATGTTTGTGCTGTGATGTTTATGAAATGTTACATTATGGTCGATTGATAAAAAATATTTATATGGAAGTAAGATAAATTGAAGCTTCACTAGAAATACCCAAAAAGCTTCTAAAAGCAAATACTTTATCATGAGAGTGACAGTTTAGTTCTGTACATTGGTTTTGAAATGCCCTCTGTTGGAATAGAGACCAGCCTACTTTATTTTGTCTTAGACATGTCATGACAATAACAAATTTAAGCAAAACAGCATAACACATCAGTATGCTATAAAAATATACACAAGCTTCAAAATCATGACAAATTTAAAAAATATTGATGCAAATCGTGAAATGCAGCGAGAGAAACTCAGGTCATGTTGTTTATCTGTCTGAAGTGTAAAATTGTTCCCTTGTGTCCATTTATTGATCTATGCTGTTCAAATAATATTTTCTGTTAGTATAATGAGTGTTTTAAATGAATTATTCAGAATGTACCTACTTCCTTTGATTTCTAAAACCTGGGATGAAAATCTGTGAGGAATTATATGTGTAGTTTTCTCCATCAGCTGAAGATCACTCTTGTGGGAGCTTGTATGTTCCCTGAAGTCGTGCCGGGTTTTCTGTTGGACTTTATTGATTTCTCTTTCTGGTGAAGTTGCTCCAGGACCTTGCTCACTTCTCTGGGCATGGCTTTGGGGGAAAAGTAAGGGAAATTTCTGTTCTCTCTCCATATCTTGGCCAAAGAGCCTCTGCTCACTGCAACGTCTCCATAGTGTGCTCCTTGTTCTCCCAAACAGTTTTGCGAGCAGTGAAACAGTGCAGGTGCAGGATTTCGGATCGATGGCTTAATTTGTTCCAATCTTTGGCATCCAGACTGGCCACTCAGACCCATGGGATCGCCACCAGTGCTGAAGGGAAAGAATTGCAAAAGTAAATCCAAACGATCTTGTCTGCTAGAAGTATTTGGACAGTCAAACATCTGTGTTAGAATGGATTAAGATTCTGGCATTTACTTTTTTACAAAGGGATCATCCAGATTTTCACTGCAGCCTAAGAGTATGGCTTAGCAGAAATCCTAGAAAGTCAGGAATGGTGATCTGTTTGTGAAAAACTCCAAAATCTGGCTTTCCTCACATGAAGGAATGTCTTCTGTACTTGACTTAATAATTACGGTTTTAGAAGTTTTTCCCATTAGAGATTTCTGTTTGTTATTCCTTCCCCTCTGTCCTGACTGTATTCTTTTCAACATGATTTCCTAACATGATTTTCCAGCTTCAGCTAAACTAATAATGCCATCTTGACTGATAGTCCCCCTCATTGCCCCAGAGTAATTTTTTGCCCCTGCGGATCAATTTCAACCAATATAAGTAGAAGAGTAGAGATTTCAGTGTGATAAAATTCTTAGAAACCTCAAGACTGCTGGTGACCGGGGAGATGAGAGAAATGGGGTTGATGCCCCCACTGAGGGAAGAGCTGTAGCAAGCATTCAGCTTATCAGGCATGCGAAAATTTGTGTGGGTGCTCCATAGGATGCTGAGCTTCATTGCTGCTGCCGCTTACAGGGTTGGTGATATATTTTTCAATTTCTCTGCTCCTTGAGAGTGCACAATCTTGGAAGTTTTGATCATGCCTTTTCCTCCTCCATAGTCCCCTCAAAGTAAGCTCCGTTTGTCTGAGATGTTTCTGGTAATGTGATACATATAGATGCTGTTGTTCCTCAACTTTATAAACCAACTTGTTGCTTTCCTAGCCCATAATTTAATACTTCTGGATACAGGGTTGATAGCCGGCAGTGCAGTAATTTTCTTTTGTTACCCTGACTCAGTGCAAACACTCGATTACTGTGGTCGCAATAAAACCTTCTTTCTTCCGCAATCAGTTTCTCCAAATTGCTTACAAGTTTTTGATTAGATTTGAATTTGCTTCTTACTGCCACTGGTGTTTTGTCTGGTTACGGCTGCATCCAAGCATCCTTTTTGGCTTTATCTGCATAGTGGGATGCTGTAGCACTCTCCCAGTGTCATGACAGGAGAAGGATAATGGAGGAGAAATGTGAAAAGTGAGTTTATCTAGCAAGACCTTTGTAAATACATGATGCTTTAATTGACTTTTAAGTGGTGGTTATTGTTCTGATTATTTGTTCTGTTACATAACTAAAGTTAAGAGCAGTGTTTATAGGTAATTGCCCATTTTCTCCTTCCTTGTCTTACCACCATTAATACCATCACTATACTTGTCTTTCTTCCCTCTTTCATTGCCTCCCTGAAAAATTGCTTTGGATGTTTTGTTTTGTTTTGTTTTATTGTTTTTTAGAAATCCTTAATAGTATAGTAAGTTGACTTGCTAGTTTTTTTCCTATTGTAGAAATCATCAACTGGACTTGCTGTCTAGGCATGAATGTACATATATAAATGAAACCAATTTAGTAAAGTGCTTAGTGAATAATGTTAATTTCTTTTTAAATATTCATCTGCATTCAAGTTGCACTAAGCTCTCCTTTACATCTTTTAGAAATCGTTTATACATTATTAAAGTCTGTGCTAAAGAGAGAGCACCGTGCTTGTATAGCAATTACATTTGACTTTATTCTCCTGGTTTATATTAGCAAGCGGAGGAACGAGGCACACAAGAACCTCTTTTTCTTTGGGAACAAGCACATATGCTGTTGTAACATCTTGCCCTGCCTCGTCTTCTTGCACTTCATTGAAGCCAAACACCCTTCCTTCTCCTCCGCCAGGACGTAGGCCCTCCCGGCACCCCCCCTGCACAGGTCCCGCTGCACCCCGGGGAGCTGCCACCAGGCACCCCACCGGGCTGGGTGCCTCCCAGATGGTTTAAGAGACAACTCCCACTGTGGTTTCTCACCCCCCACCCCTCACCACCAGTTGCATTGCTCCCAGAAACACAGGGTGTAGCAGTGTATGTAGTAGGTAGGTGCTACCCAGTCTGTTTCAGTTAAGGTGTATTCAAGGGATCTTAAAACCCTGCTAGGGGAAGTGTTTAACGTGAACTGCTGTGACAGATTGGGTGGGGTGCGCAAGCCCGTGCGCCCTTACCTTGGCAGGTGGGAGAAGGGCAGGGACACCCTGCAGGGAGGGGAGCGTCGCCCCTGCCCAGGGTCCAGGGGGGTGGGCTGGGGTGGGAAAGCCAGCAGCGGGCCTGAGAGCAGGAGCCCTCCACGTGGCTCAGCTGTGGCCGAGGCAGCATGTCGGTCCACAGCCGAAAACACCAGTGTTGGCGAAGGGGGATGATGATCTTACCAGCTGGGTCAGGTTTGCGCTGCCCACAGGAAATCATGTACGCAAAGGGAGCAGCCTTTGAGCATGGAGCTGTGTCAGGTGCATCCAGGCTGAGGCATTTGGAGAGGAGGTGTTCGTCTGGCTGGCCACAGCACGGTAATATATGCAGCAGAAGCTTTTCTGCATGTGCTTGTTGTGGTACGTAGCACACACCTTTCTGTGCAGCCCCCACAGGTGGGGGCAGTTCTGGGCTAGGTTGTGCTGCACGGACACAGCTCTTCATTAAAAACCTTCCATTTTCTGTGGTGTCCTTAGGAAGATCCCAGAGAAGCAATTGCAGATCAGGGAGTACGTCTTGCTTTTTGCTTCTTTAATCCAGATTAACCGCTATTTGCTGCATATGTAATGATGGCAACGCATTATTTTCCTCTCTGTTGGCTTTCCCCATCCTGTCCACATATTCCGTCTGACAGAGAGAGGTGAAGTGGGTTTGTAGTACACAGTACTGTTTATGTTTGCAGATCTAAACACCTGCAGATGCAGAACAGAGGAATAATTTATGCTGCTTTCCAGCCTTCATGGGCAAATGAACAGCCTTTTATTTTAGCCTTTTTCAATTACCTTTGAAACTGGTTTACGAAAATTCTGTGGGAAACCCCCACGTTTGTCCATAGGCTTCTGAGTAACCTGGAACTGTTTTAGTTTATTGTGCTTAGTAATGCAGCTGCAGAGTTGTTGAAATGCCCTTGGAAGACATGCTGCATTCAACACCTCTTGGGTAGGTACAGCTTCCTCCTCTGCAATCAAAATCCCTCCTTTGGAGTCAGTCTTGGATCAGATCCACATCCTGCAACTCTGTGTGCATAAACAGAAGCCAGCAGGTCAATAAAAACAACTATTAAAGAGAACATCACTGGAGTATGCAAGCCATTTTTACAAGACAGAGCCTTCAGATCTCTGGGTTTGGTCTTTGTGATAATTATTCCTGATGGAGCAGGCCTACTTGTTGAAGGGTAATGTCGCTAGGATACTCTTCACAGTATTTTGTGTTAGATACAAATACTAAACAGTTAGCAGTACCTGTGTGATTAGGCCTTAAAAGAAAAGGAACTACTAAAAATGAAAATGAGAACCAGGGAGGAAGGAAGTTTCAGTTTGCGTGCCCAGAGCTTTTAATAGTGCTACTTCTTCATACTTTCATGACAATATTGCATTAGAGCGTGTACATTTTCCCTGTGACATAATATACTCTGATTAGGAAACATCTTGGAGTTATCCTGTATCCTAGGGAGTGTTTATGTGGAAGCTCTGTGGCTGTGTACACTACAGAAAACACCTGGAAGTGTGGTATTTCATGATTTCTGTATGTTGTCTAGTGACTGAGGCTAAGATACCAGACAGGCATTAATAAAATTCATGCAAGTACATGTTCTGTCTGGATAAAGTATTCCCTTTTGCTCAGGCTTGACACCTTCTTTAAGTTTTGTTTTTCCTAGTTTCGAGTCTTGTGTCATTTGTATCCTCTAGCTGAGCACCTCACCCATCCATACTTATAATTTCTTCATTACAAGGTATCTTGCTTTTGCTCAGACAGAAGCAGAAGCGTTGGCAGCTGTTACATGTTTCATACTAACAAATGAAAGTGTTCTGTGACATATCACTGCGTGATGCCAAAGAGATTGTCATTAAGGTGAGTCTCTGCCTCATCAAAAATAGCTTTAATTCTTGGGCAATATGGGGTATGCTTTGTTCATAAGCAATTTGTATCTACAAAGGTGGATTTTACAGTCCTTAATTAAGAGAGTTTTCATTAAATAGTGTGTGTCCTATAAGTATTTATATGGAGACCTTGAAAGATCTCTTCTGTCTGTTGTGGATGGGGTTTGGTTAGGTAGGAGGACTAAAGGAAGCAGAAGACAGGAAAATGATGTCTAGAAATTCTGTCTCTGAGTGGACAAGCAGTTCTGAAAATAGTATCTGAAATGTAACCAGAATTTCCCCCATGGTACCAAGTAGAAGATGGCACTTCATCTTAATTTAAATCCAGGATATAGTGAGAGTGGTGGAGCTTTTCTGCTGCTGTATGAATGAAAATTTGGAGGATTGGCTTTATAAACTGTTCTGCAAAGCAGAGAAGCCACTCTGGAACTGAGGAGCAGAGCTGAGCTCTGTGTTTTCATTGCCACTTCTTCCATAGCACAAATGGGATGCTCTTACAGAGACAACTTGTAATTAAAGGACGAGACACTGGTTTAGCTGTAATCCTGCCTGTAGCAGAGCTGGGCTTGGACACAGCAACGCTGCCTCAGCCCTGACAGAAGGAGCCAGATGGTGCTGTGGAGTTGATAGGGGCTGTCAGCGTGATTCACCTTACCTGTTTCCCTGTAAAATAGGATGCACTTTCCTCCGGGGAAGAAGCCATTTTCTAGCGTATCAAGAGTGCAATGGTCATGTCTGGAGCAGTTGCCCCGTGAGGAGAGGCTGAGGGATGGGGCTGGCTCAGCCTTGGGGGGAGATGGATTGCGGGGGCTTACAGCAGCCCCAGTACCTGCGGAGAGGTGGTGGAGAAGAGGGAGCCAGAGAGACAAGGGGCATTGGCTGGACCAAGCAAGCGAGAGAGGTTCACGTGGGACCTGAGGAAAAGGCTTTCTTTCCCCTGGGGCCAGGGCGGGGCAGAGGCACAGGCTGCCCAGGGAGGCTTGGGGGGTATCCAGCCCCGAGGTGACACAGCCCTGAGCAGCCCCCTCTGTGACCTCGGTGCTGAGCCTGCTGTGGCAGGGCTGAGCCAGGGACCTCTCGAGCTCCTGTCCAGCCTGGGCTGTTCTGTGACCCTATCATTCCAAGTTCAAAGCTGAGCCTCTGGAAAGTTGCTGCGAAGTCCTTGTTACCATCTATGCATGAAAAATATAACAGGGAAGAGGGAACCTTATTTCCCAGACTGAAAGAAGGCCAGTGACAGTACCTTTAATAAGAAATAAGAAGTAGTTGCTTACAACAGCATAGTGGTTTGCAGTCCCTGCCTTAAATATCTTGCCAATATAATCTGTCTTAAATATGGTTAAGTTCAGTGTTGTAAAATAATTTCTAAGTGTGCTGCACGTACTCTGTTTCAGGCTCCAAGTCTAATTCAGTTTGCTGCTGCTTTTGTTCACCTAAGAAAAGCTTTCTTCAAGGCACAATATGGTACCATAAATATGCAGGGATTTCTGTAAACATGTTCTGCTAAAGTGTTAATGTGATATTTATGTTCTGTGTTCAAAAATGAAACGCCGATCCTATGGCTTTCTTGGAAGTAGGCATCATGTGCAATCATATTTTGATGTTTTAAAGGTCCCTCAGTGTGGATGGGGTTCTTCTAATATGTCTCGCTTGGTTTTCTTCTTGGGAAGCTCAGGTATTAGAAATTCTATACTACCCTTCTTATGTTTCCTCTAAATGTTTTCTTAGGAGAAGTGGAGTGCAGTGAAACCTTGTGATAAAGAAGTCTCCAGAGAAGACAGCCACTCACTAATCTGTTATTAAGACTGTGGGTTGCTTCTGTTTAACAAAAAAATGTGAAGGACAGAAAAGTAAAATGAAAGCAATTGCTTCTAAAATAGATAGTCTCACTTAAACAAACATCAAGCAAAAAGGTCCGCTCCGTGTTGGCAAAAGCTGTTTCATAAGCAGTGATTGAACATGTGTTCCCTGCGTAGTATAAAAGAGTTTACATTAAGCAGCCAGCGGTGCTTCCAGCCACCTCCTCACTGTTACCCATCATTACTCAGAAACTGTCACTAAAAGTGCTTGCTGTTTACCTCAGAGAGCTTAAAAAAGCTCAAGAAGATGAACGTGTGAGGATTGGAGGAATATTTATTTTTTTTTCCCCTTGAACTTGCATTTGTTTGCTGGAAAAGCTAGAATTGAGGAAGGAACTCAACTGAATAAAAATAAATCTCAGCTGATTACTAATGGAAACATCCTGTTACTGATGTGGTTGGGAGCTCCTTGCTTGAACATGCAAGGTGTATAGCATAGAGCCAGAGCACAATGCCTTTAGGAAGAAGGCTTACTGAAAAGGCAATGCTAGTTTTTTTTCTGTTCTGAATTTGTAGCTTTATTGTTTACAGCTTGAAGAGAGTGTACATGCTGTCCATGCAGTTTCTTTTATTAATGGGCTAACGCATTTTATGTTCCTTCTCTCCTTCCAGGTTGTCGTTACTTAAAGGTAGCTGGAAGTAGCACTTCAAGGTAAAACAGAATAAACAGGATGGTGTGTTTCTCAAACAGATTTCCCAGTAGAGTCAGTATATTGTTTCTGTTCTAGCAAGTTTTGAAAGTAAAAGAAATAATATTCATTCATGATACTAATTCATTTACCTTTACTGATTATTAAAATTCCAAATGGAAACCTACTTGCTATAATCACATTTAGGTAGAGGGAATTTCTTGTTTTGAGTGAACTGTAACAACTCATGCATCTTACCATGGAAATTGAATGTTATTACAGAATATCCTGCTTTCAGCTGGGATAGAGTTAATTGTCTTCCTAGTAGCTGGTACAGTGCTGTGTTTTTGATTTAGTATGAGAATAATGTTGATAACACACTGATGTTTTTAGCTGTTGCTAAATAGTGTTTGTACTAAGTCAAGGATTTTTCAGCTTCTCATGCCCTGCCAGCAGGAAGGCTGGAGGGGCACAAGAATCTGGGAGGGGACACAGCCAGGACAGCTGACCCAAACTGGCCAAAGGGATATTCCATATCATATGACATCATGTCCAATATATAAACTGGGGGGAGTTGGCTGGAAGGGGTGGATTGCTGCTTGGGGACTAGCTGAGCATTGGTCAGCAGGTGGTGAGCAATTACATTGTGCATCATTTGTCTTTCCTAGGTTTTGTTTCACTGTCTTTTTTTCTTTCTTTTCATTACTATTGATATTATTTTTTATTTAAATTATAAAACTGTTCTTACCTCAACCCATGAGTTTTACTTGTTTTCGGTTCTCCTCTCCATCCCACTGGGGCTGGGGCGGGGGGAGGAGTGAGTGAGCAGCTGCATGGTGCTTAGTTGCTGGCTGGGATTAAACCATGACACAGAAATTTAGCTATCTTGAATGGATATAACCAGACATTCAGCTGTATATTCACTGTGTTAATTAAGTGGCTGACTAACAAGCCATCCTTTGTAGAGTTAAATTATGTCGTATAAAGAGAGAACAAACACATTTGGATGCTACTTTAGAAAGAAGTAGTAATTGGTGAAGCATCTAAAGAGCGTGGAAGAAAGCTGAACAAATTTACCCAGCTGACCTATTTTGCAAGTCCACGTGGAGTGATATCTGCCTCTTGATTCTGACTACCAAAAAAATCAATTAAAACTTCGCACCATAATGATCTTAAAAGTTGCTTGTTCTTTAGATTTCTGTAAAACCTAGAACTTGAAGTTCTATTGCTTAAAATTAAATAAAGATTTATACTTTGGAAGAACTGAAAGATGAGAGTCAGAGGTGTACTTTTTTTAAAAAGGGAACTTTTTAAGTATACTTAATCGCTTGATCAGCTCTTACTATAAGTATGTTAACTATGTAAGTTTTCTAAGCATACATTTTGAAAGGAAATGGTAATTTATTTTTTTAAATCTGTATCTTGGCCTCATTTCTGTACCTTTTCAGAATTTAGGAAAATGTGTGTAAGATTAGAGGTGAATCAAAGTAGATTAAAAAAAGGTCAAGTTAAATTTTGGATGGCACAGCCCTTCCCTACCACCACTCCTCCCTTCTCCCAGTGCTGTTCCATTTGATTAAAGCCACCAAAAAGCTGGAATTTCCAGGCCAGACCTTTCTGTAGTGCTACAATTCGGGGCAGGATTGAATGCATTTGTTCCTGCTCTATTCCTGGTTGAGAACTGGGGAACAGAGATGACAGCCGGCACTGCCGTCTCTGGAGCGAAGGATGTTTTTCATAATCTCAGTTTCCTCATTAAGACTTTCCAATGTCAGTATTTCACAGAGGAAGAAAAGCAAGGCTGACAGCCCAAGCTACCGCCTGACGAGAGTCACATTTCATGTATAGATGGCAGCGGATTGGTTAGTTGTGTCTGTTGACAAGTGAGGCAGTCCAGCAGTTTAGACTTAGAAAAGCGGGAGCCCATTGAAGGTGAGATGTAATTACCATTTGAAATTAAACTTTTCCCAAAATGGGGATATTTGTTCAGCTGTCTTACCGGGTGCTGGCAGGGGGATCTGGCTCCACTCCTCCCATGCCAGTCGGAACTGTTTCAGAAGACAACAAGCCAATCTAGATGGCTGAACAAAATACGTGCAGGGTAAGACCTAGTTCTGATTTTTCTAGCGTCAGTGTTAACCTATCCTATGTTTTGGGGCAAAGGCCTGGATAGAAGCGTACATAGTGACATGCTCTTGATGGAGACCTTTTTAAGGCTTGATTTCATAAGACAGAGTGTAGGGTTCATAGGCATGAGGATAGATGGCTCATCACTAAATGGGATGTGATGAGGGGGAAGATGCTCAGCTTCAGGCAGCATGGGAGCTAAAAACAGCTCAGTGGTGTTGGAGCTGCGCTTGCATGGTGCCAGCACTGCCAGTACCTAACTTGGGAGAGGCTGGAGCTGTTCTGCAGTTTGTTCAGAGGGATGAGTCCTTGGAGGGGGAAAAAACCTGAAGCTGAGGAAGAAATATTACGACATGGTCATGTCTGGTATCAGTATGAGAGTTTCAAAAATTGTTAAGAAAATAAGCATAGAGGCTGTATAAAAGGCACATACGCTTATTTTGAGTGAGGAACATAGCAGACACTCTGTTCTCCATTTTATATCTCTTCAGAAAGTGTCTTCGCACGTTTTCCTGTAGATTTGTGTGTCTCGAGGGAGGGAGGGTGAGGAGGAAGGGAATCTGAGGAGAGAGTGATGCTGGGATCTGACAGAGATTAGCACCAGTTGGTTTGCAAGTGGAAGCTGCAGAGGAGCTGCAGTGATGTGTTATATTGTTAATTATGTTTCAGTGGAAAAGCTGCCTCTCAGGAAAAAAAGGCGTTTCCAGTAACAGCTCTGGAGTTGTAGATCCTAGGAGAAATGCCACCCTGCATGAACATGGTGCTCAGCATTTTATGGTGAACTGTGACATCTGAAAGATACTTCTTTACGTAAAAATAGAGCTTAACTGTTCTAAACATTCAACAAACACTTATTGAGACTCCAATTTGAACGTTTAAACTGTGAACAAAATACCGGGAAAAACCGACCACTAATTCTGTGGCATCTGTTTTCTGGAGGAAATTGCACCCTCATTTTCTAAATTAGAGGAACAAAAATAACAGTTAATTTTTTTTTTTTTTTCCTTCGAATCATGCTGCAATTTGGTAATAAATTGCCAGGAAATAGCTTGTGAACTGTCTGTACTTCATGTCTGGGGTGCTGAGTTTGCAGGATGTTTGCTTGAGCGCCTTGGGAAGGGCAGCCACCCGTGGGAGGGGGCAGGGTGAGGGTGGCAGGCTGGCGGCAGCTTGGGGAACAAGGTCTGCAGCATGTGGAAAGGAGTTGAGGACCCCTTGCTGCATGCTGTTAGGCCTTGGGGCTGGGCACCGTGGCTTTGACGTTGGGCATCAATGATACTGGGCAGAGGAGTAAGGTAAAAGGTCAGGATGATTTGGTTTTATAACCAAAATGTGCAGGATGACTCCCAAGGAGACCTTGCAAATACTTTTTTAGTCTATCGAGGAGAACAGTGGCTGACTAAATGAATGTGCCTTGGCAACAGCAGTTGTATCCAGTTGTCATCTCATGTTTCGGGAGCTGTGGCAGGTGTCCCGATGTAGGCTACTGCCCTTCTCCAAGGTAGAGGACACTTTGAATAGTCTTTGAAATCTTGGATCTCCCCCGCTCCATTCATTAAAAAACAAATGGATGCTATAAAAATACCAAGGCTAGAACATTTCCTCTGGTCATAAATTTCCCCCAGAAAGACTGCTGCATATTCAACAATTTAATACTAGGACTGGTACTGACGCTTGGGTTTAATAAGTTTTATTAAAGTATCTTCACTATTCAGAAGAATAAAATTGTACTGGTGGTTTTGGTTTTGCACTATTTTGCACTGTATCTGCAGTACTGGATTGCACTGTGTGAGGCTTCTGTTTTGGTGGTAAAGACAATCTTATTCTTGTCTCCACAATTCAGGAAGAGCTCTGATGTTACAGTGTACCAGTGGATCTATATGACCAGAGAAGATACCAGTAATCAAACATGGAAATCTGTAGGATAGGTCATTTTACTTATCAGATGCATCTGCCCTTTTCACATCCACTAACTTGCTATTTTAATGGCTCTGGGGTGGCACAGATTTGTTACTAATCCTTGCTTTGAATCAGCACTTTGAATCAGATAATGTAGGAATTGTACAGAACTTTAGATTGATGGATGGTTCAGATAAGAAAAAAAAAAACCAAAACCCCAAAAAACCAAGCAGATCAAATGAGCTTTTCTATTACATCACCAAATTGATTACTTCCAATTCAGAAATTCATTTGAACAACTTGATTTTGGAAAGGCATTTTTACCATGTAACCCTGATTTTTTTATTTTTGTTTTGTTTCTCTGGGATTGAGTAGTGAGGGTAGCTATCTAATTAATCCAGATGATGTGCAGCGCAGCAGTACCTCCCAGCAGAGTAGCAAGTACCTCCTCCACATCCAAGAGTGGGACATGGGGAAGGAGAGAAAGGTCTGCAGCTGTTTGCTGCCTGTCGTATTGCATCTGTTGAGCATTCACACCGTTGGCTTCAGCTTCATTCCCCCCACTCAGATTGGTGGTTTTGTGGCCATTTGTGGCCCAAATTGCTGCACTGCTCTTCAGTCTTTTCTCCAGCCTGCTGCTGAACCACATGTGGCTGTCAGAGCTGATCTGTGCCAGGGTCTGGATTGTGGCACCCCACAGATCCCTCTATGCTGTGATTTGGTGGTGAGTCTCCTCCCAGTTGGTTATGGGGCATCCTGCATTGGAAGTGTTCCCCTGTGGCTGGAGGCTATCCTTCAGCTGGGGATTTGTGACGTGGGCGTGGATTTTCTCATGACTCCCCAGCTTGTCCTCACTAAAATGGGAAAATGTTACCTTCTGAGTGTGAGATGAAGCCTTCAAAACGCAGAACAGACAACAGTGTCATCAGGGAAGTTTCCTGAAAGACTGAGGAGTTTATAGTCTTCTAATGAGGCAAATGAGTGACATACTTTGGATTCAGTTGTGCCAAGCGGGTGATAATGGACATTAATTGTGAAAAAGTTTATTATCCCAGAAACATTTACTGGCACGTATGTAAAACATGTTGCGCAATGCAAGCGTTCTGCTATCTGCACCGACTGGGTACAGTTGTTTCACTCCATTTTTCTCTACAGCCACTGAACTACTCCAGTTCCATTGAACTATTTCAGGTCACTTAGTAAGCAATCTGAAACAACACTTTACAGCTTTCCTGGTTACGTACATTCAGCATATTTTCTTGCTGCATGAAATCTTAGAAAGGCTATTGGTATATCCTGACTTCGATTTTTCTTTTTATAGTCATATAGAGTTTCAAAGAAAATTTCCACTTGCACTGGTAAAGGACTTAGTGTGAACTTGCAGCTCATTCTCCTTTGACTAAGTTATTTTGTCTGTGTCAGTTTTTCAGCCTCCAATTCTGTAGTTGAAAGACCACAGTTCCAGGAGACTACTTTCTTTGTAGATGTTCCTCCCTCTTTCTTCATCCAGATGTAATTTTCATATATATATTGAGTATTTTGACCATCAACTCCCAGATGTGTTCGAAATGCACATCTCTGAATAATCAAATATTAGCCCATGAAATTCAGTGAGCATGAAAACTTGAGAGGACAGTGTAGGACTGGCTGACTGATGCATCCTAAGAACATGTTGGTAGGAAGAGCCTGGGCATTATGCACAAACCCCTGACCAATGGTATTTGTGGTAGGGTAGGTTTTGTGCTTTTAACAGACATGATACTACTGCTAAATACGTGCTGTCTCCTCTCCGTCATGCTGCCCTGAGGATTCTCTGAAGAAGCAAAAAATTACTAAGGACAAATAGTGAGAGAAAGCTCAAGAGCATTGTATGAGCAGTTGGCTGTACAGTGTGTTGGATGTTGGACATCCTTTAGTGGGAATGGGCATGCTTGAATTGTTATGCATGAATATTTTTCTGATGTTAAATAAAACCCTGAAAGGAACTTGGCTGAATACATGAAATCTTGACGTCTATGCCATGGTCTCTTCATTTCTGTAAGATGTAGCCTACCCTATTTCTATATCTGTTGGGGTTTTACGCATTTCTTTGGAAGCAGTACATCTTTAGAAGAACTTTTAGCAGCTCTTTCAAGAACAGTTTCCTGCTTCGAGGTACTTTTAGCCAGCTTAGACCCACAGCTCATCAAGGCCTAAGGAATGGACCACCCAGGCCTTGAAGGGTGTGTAGAGTCTTGTATTGGTGCCTGTCTGCCTTGTTGAGCTTGAGGGTCAATGAAGGCGAATTTGACTTCTGACATAATTCAGAGTATCTGTTATAAATTGTGCCTGCTACATTAACCTCTCAGATGGATCTCTGCAGCACAGTGGTACACTGGCTCTGCTTTTTCTTTGGTGATGTTCTCCATACCAAAGGCAATTAAAAAATCTGTAGATCTGCCTGCTTGTCACTGTAAGTAAAGCTGCATGGTTGATTGATGAGTGGCCAGAACATATCCTTATGTAGAGCATTGACATGTGAACTGTGGTTGGAATAAGCCAGCGCATTTGTCCTTTTCCTCAGTATGGGTAAAGGGAAGATTTAATTCCTGGAATGAACAGAGGGAATGCTGTTGCTGTGCATACCTGAGAGAGAGATGGATCAGGAATAATACCAGGTGAATTAACATCAGGATTACGTTCACTCACAGGCTGCTAAAAGCTGTGTAATACCATCATTTAAGTGGTATACATAGCAGAGAGAAGAGCAAGAACAGCACCAGATTGTCTGAGGTTTGGTATCACAGCACGCTGAATCCGGAGGTGACCTTCAGTTATCATCAACGTGATATTCTTGGGTACACAGTGTGCCAAGGCTTCCTTCCGTTGTTTTATTCCAGGTTTGATCTGTGATAGCAGACGTGGAATAACGTGTGGTCAGTCACAGCTGGTTAACGTTAAAAGAAACGTTAGCAAATGCGATTATGGAGCCTGCATGATGAAGACCCATGTGGCAACAAAGGCAATAGTTGTGCAGAATGTTTTGGGGTAGGGGAGAAGGGAGGAGAAAGCGTAGTGATAAAGTGTGTTGTGGAATGTGGCAAAGCGGCGATACATGAACATGCTGACCACACTCGAGCCTGACAGCAGCAGCGGGTGGTGATAATGGGGTAAAGATTGTGAGGCTATAATAGCACAGGCATGTGTATAAGTCATAGAGGCTGTTAATATGTTTTGGAGGGTTTTAAGGACTTGGTTTAGCTGCTTAAAAGTAGTTCTTCATGATAAAGCAGAACTCAAAGCTTGCATAATGTTTTTGCTTAACATTGACCTATAAGAAGAATAAGAAGGTTTGGAAAGCCCCAGAACCAGTTTGAGCCAGGAAAAGCAGACATGGTAACCACTAGCCTAAAAAACAAGAAAGAGAAAGAAGGCACCTAGAGATGAGAAAAAATTGAGTGAGAGAGAAGAGCGGGAATATTGCTATTTACCAGTCTATGGTGTGAGGAGCAGGAACTGAGATTGTAAGGATATAATTGCCCAGGGATTTTGGTGTTTGGGGTCCCTCTCCAGAGGCACCTAGCTCGAGCTGTCTAAATTTGTGCACCATAGATAGAATAAATTACGCTTTTTATTTTGAAGGCCTTGATTGGAGATTCTGCTTTGGGGAACCTAGGGTAGAGCTTGAGGGAAGAAGACGTGCCTGAGGGTGAGTGTGTGTGTGAGGAGTCGGAAAGGGCACCTGTTGGTGGTGCCCTGGAGTCACCTGCTGTGAAGGGACCCTGGTCCTCGCAGTTGAAAGTCTTGAGTGGTGTGTCTGTGTGACTCCTTGATGGGTGTGCGAATGCTCAGACAGCGGCTTCTCCCTTAACAGTGACATGAAATTGGGGAGGGGAAAATGAGTGGTGGATTCAGAAGTGAATCTGGATGTAGGACAGTAGTTTTCAAATACATGTGTTTCTCTTCGGGTTTATCATCAAGCCTTCAGGCATATCATCCTTCTGCCATTGACATCAGTTATGCTTTTTTAAAAATTTTGTTTGCTACATGCAAATACTAATACTGTGTTTTCATGATGTGTAAAATTGCATTCCCCTACTGATAGCAACAAGGAGTCTTGTGGGGGGGATTGCAAAGCACTTGTAAAAATCCTGTTTGATGGATGAAGCTATAATGGAGAGGTTAGGGCTGGGGTTTAATGATTCCCACTTTTCCTCTCCTGCTCTTTGCAGAGATGCTCTTGTTCCAGGGAGAGCTAAGAGGTGCAGTCCTAACCCTCAGGGAACCCCTTGGGCTGCAGCTGTGTCTGGCCTGCACAGTGCAAGAACAAAGACTGAACAAAACCCTTTTCCACTTCTGCTGTCCCTCTCCACCTCTTCAGGGATCAGATATGATTTACTGTCTTCCCTGGGACCGCCTTCCCCTCACCTCCAAATGCTGTTCAACCTTTGGCAAGCCCTGGTGTGCCAGCAGATTGCTTCAGCTGAACATTGGCAGGTGACCACAAGCTGCAGCTGGAGTGTGTCTCAGCTTCTGACATCCTTTTCCTTCTAATCGTAGGTTTTAAAGAGGGATTTAGCGTTGAAACTGCTGACTTCAGCTCTCACATCTATGCTGATGGCTTTATTTACAGCAGATACAGCACATAGATTGTCATCTCCTGACTGCCCAATGTCAGGGATGTCTCTGTAGGCAGGAGAGCAGGTGTTGATTCTTTGGGGTGTTTGACTTTTAAATTTCCTCTGCACCACCTTGCTTTGAAGAGCAGCACTTCAGGGATTGATTGTTCCTGTTGCTGCCCTTTCAGAAGGGCAACCTGCAACACTGCAGGGCTGCCTCTGCAGCCATCAGTGGAGAGTTGCTGGGCTTCAGGGGTGATCAATATGGAAAAACCTGTGTGTTCATCTCTATGCACTGTGAAACTTCCCATTTTACCATTCAAGCAGAGTTCAGCACAAGTGGAGGGGTCACAGAGTTTTGATAGGAAGACAAAATTGGTAATCTGACGTTCTTTTCTGATTGAGCTCTTTCAATCTTCAGAGTGCTTTTTCATTGTCTAATACTTCTTTGAAATAAAAGAATTAAACTGAATGAACAGTTAATAGGATCCTTCCCCATCTTCATCGGAAAGCTGTAATGTCTTATTAGCCCAAAATACCCATGTAATTTTCCACTTTCAGATTCTGCTTTCTGCCTCCCCAAAATCAGCAGCCACATTTGACTTCTCCTTGCCATAGGAGGGACTAGTCCTTCCCCTCTGCAGGGAATTGCTGTGGGGCTAGTTGAAGGTGGTCGTCTCACACACCAGCTTCTGGGGGTGGAAATCAAAACTGAAAATCTTTTTTGTGGTCTTCTCTTCATTTAGAAACTTGGATGTTCTGCCTTGCCACAGCACCAGACAGTAAACACCAGACTAGAAACCTTGGTGTGCTGTGCTGTTCCACTGCTTGGGTGTCCAGAGAGGCATGGGTTTTCTTAAATCAGTGTTGACTAAATGACTTGGACAGCTTTTGGTATGGAAGGGGAGGGAAGTTTCCCATTTGCTTTGAACTGACATAATGGGGATTTAATTTGTGGGTGTTTTATTTTTATATTTTCCTCCAGAGCATAAGAACGGTTAAACTGGTTTAGATCAAATGGCTATCTAGTGCATAGTGTCTTGCTGCTGAGAGAGGTCAAAAGTATGTACCTAGGAAAAACGCTATGAACACGTGAAAGTAGTTCACCCTGTGTATTCTCCATGTGTCCAGTGCTCAGCAGCTCACAGGTTACTTGAGACAGATGTAGTATCTTTATGTTTAATTGCTGTTGATAGATTTTGCTTTCTTCAGTTTTTTTAATGACCTTCTCAACATTATTAATTACCTTGTGGACCTCTCTCTCAATCATCTCTTTAGATTGAACCTGGTTTTCAGATCCAGGATAGATTTGCCACAGACATCCAGAAATTGCTCCCCGAAGCCACCTGTGTGACATCAAGCAAGTTCTGTCTTGGAAACAATTGAGATTTGTTGCCCGTTGATTCTGTAGACATTTGAAATGCCAAGATCATGTGTTATGGAAAGCAAACCATAAATCCGTGAAGGTGTGGGAATTTGCAGAGTGCTGGTTTCTGACAGAGATTCTGCCCAAGGGACAGGACATCCAGAATGATAGCCACAGTCTTCTCAAAGCCAAGCCTCATTGCTGCCATAATTCATCTTTCTTTTGGATGTCACTGCTACCTCCTCATTGCCCTCTGCCAGCTGGTGTAATTGTCTCCTTGTCCCTACCCCAGCTGTAGCCATTGCTTTCTTGTCCCCTTTAGGTATATAGGGATGTTGCCAGTGCTTTGCAGGGTGAGCAGTTTTGAAGGCAGAAGCATTGCTCATGTGCCTTCTCAGCACACAAAAGAATACCGAGGTGAGAAAGGGTGTTCTGTGCAGTGAACACCCTTCAGATCATCTACCTACTCTTGCTTTCAGAAGGTATACACTGAGATGTCCCAGGAGAATGAAACAGGAACTAGGCACAGCTCTGGAAGAAACAGAAACAGTCCTGGTGATTTTTAAAATCCTGTTGAAAAGGATAGAAGAGCTTCTTAATATTGTATTTGAAGATCTGAGGAAAGTATATGTTAACAAAACATCTGAACTTGTGTAATTAAAACTGAAGCCTAATTACAGTAAGATGATTATTACACTGCATCATTTAACTTAAGTTCTTAGAGATCCCACATAAAAAGTGCATTCAGCCATTCTGTAAATCAGTAAGTAATTCAATAGGTACTTACAGCCAGGACTGTTAAGGGAAGGATGCTTAATTAGGCCTCATTAATACAGACAAACTTGTTTTTGAAAAATTGTTTTTCTGTTGCTGAAAACAGCCTTCTTCGGGGTGCTCATTCCTGAATGTTTAGAACAGATTTTGAGTTTGAAATGCTTATCAGTAAGTATTAACAGCACTGGGTATGGAAAAGTTTTCTCTCTGCATCTGTGAAGTTTCTTTTGAAAGTAGTAGAATGCCCTCGCTTATGCAAGTTATGGTAAAGAACTACACCTGTAAGTGGATGTGGCTTAAGCATAAGATTAACCTACTGATCAGCTATAGACATTTTTAAAACTTGATAACAGAACTCATGAAATGTCATTTTTTTTTTACATATTTCACTGCAGATAATGCTCACGACGTTGTGTAGCTTAACAGTTTACAACATGGGATCAGAAATTAAATTGACCTCCTTTATCTGTTTAGATGCAGAGCCCACATATCTCTGTGTCTGGGAATGGTAAAAATGTGCAAATTGATAAGCTCCATCCATTTTTTAAAGATAAACTCCTCAAATATGAGTTTATGATGTGGATATTATGCCCGCAATATCCTTCATGTTCAGCATAGGCTGTATGAGGAGGATTAAATCATTGTGCATCCTCTCAGGGTTCAGAGATTCTTCCGGAAGGCAGAATTCCTCACTGCTAGTCCAAGTCTATACAAAACCCTCCTCTTTGAGCCCTGTCCTGCATCTAAGATCCTGCAAATGCTCCCCAACTTCAGCATGAATTGAATCAAGTGTTCAATCCATGTTAGCGTCACATCTTTATTTCTTTAATATAGACAACTTCTTTTGCTTCAAAGCCTCCAAGGATTGTATAGGCACCACACTGAAGTGGGGAACAGTTACCCAGGTCAATGGAATTATACTGGACCCAGGAGGAATTGTGATAAAGGATTTTCTCATTGTAGCAACCGCATCTAAATATCTCACAAAAAGGATGTGGAATCTCTAAAGCTGCTCAGTGTGCACGTTGAAGATGTCCTCTAAAAGCACTGCAGTCTAAACTGATGCCATATTTACGTATTTCAGAAGAAAGAGCAAGTTGGCCTCTTACGGCCAAAGCGATACTGTAATTGCAGTTATGGGAATAGATAGGAAGCCCAAGGAGAATGGTTTGTCCATAGGCTGAAGTTCTGGTCCCTCCCCTGCGGTAGAGCTGTACTAGCCAGTAAGCCTGTGCATTTCTATAGTTGGCATAAAATGCCTTTCAGTAGAGGTCAGCACTTTGGAGGCTGCTCCTAGCAAAGATGCAAACTCACCTGAAGGCAGAATGAGGCAACTGGTTAAGTATGTCAAGAGCCTAATTGTGAGGGTCTCCATGTATAAAAAACACTTCTTTAGCAGTGTCTGTAGGCTGCCTCTTTCTGTGTATGATGGGACAGAGCTGTCTCCTCTGGGTTACCTTTCTCCAGTCCATGGTATGGATAAGGAACAGATGCACTTGGGTGGTAAGTGTGTGGAGGTGCCTTCACCCTTCATTCCAAAACAAGTGGGAGTTAGGAGGGGTTATGCCTTCATTGGAAACAGAATGTGAACAAAAATCAAAAGAGTAGCTGTAAGAGGCCATTTCTTTCTTCTCTGTTGACATGCCAGTTGCCTTTTACATCTTTATCTTGAGAATGATTGGGAAAGGCATAGCTACCTTGGGAAAACAGTGGCAGGTGAGCATCTGGAGAATGCACTGCTGTTTGCCATGACTTTCTATGGTGCATAAAGCAGACATCAGGGTCCTTAAGGCAGTGCTCAAAAGTATTTGTCATTTAACAGTTCTAGGTAAAAATCACATTCAAATCCCCCAGAAGTTTCATTTTACTCCGAATAGGTCAAATTATTTGAGCACAGACAGAAGGGAGGATGGGGTGCGGAGGTGGACTCCTAAACTGTGTGCCTCAAAGATCTAAAGAAAGCCTCAGGCCTTATAAGAAGAGATGCCCCCAGCCCAGGGTGGGCCCAACATCCCCCTTGTTTCACTGGCCAGCTAGCCAGAGGCTTCTGCCCAATGCTCCTGTTTCTGTGTTTCACAGGTGGAGAACAACCACGGGTGAGGGTAAGGCCTCATAGTCTTGGGGACAAAGGGAGCTTTGTATGTGGGCTGTCAGGGAGTGTCCTCTCCTGTGACTTGCCCCTCTCCTGTTCACTGGGGAAGGTGGCTCTTGCCAGGAGTGTGACTGAAATCCTTCCCTGATGCAGCTGGAGGAGAGGAGCGCTGAGCTGCAGCAGGTAGTAATTCCTTTTACATTTCACAGCTAGAAACTAGTGGTCATTCAGTCTGAATTCTGAGTAAATGAATACCATAAATCCTCTCCTAGGAGACAGACCTCTGTCTTCAAATGGTTTTGAGCCTATTCAAGCAACTTCAGGCTATGCTACCTACAGCAATGGGCTAAATCGGTGCCCTTCTTCCTCACTGCTTCAGAGGGATGCTGTTGTTTTTGACATTTTCAAGTTTAAATTCAGTAAAGGGTCAGCCTCATCAATCACAGTATGAAGACAAACCCTGTCAGAGAATCCAGGTTTTATCTTTGCTTTTTACTCTTCTCCAAGACACAAAAAGAGGAGAGGAAAAAAGCTGTCAAATGCTTCTAGGTGATAGTACTGAGACTCAGAAATTAAAACTGGACTAAGGCAAAAAAATCTTCACCATAGCTGCCAGGGATGAAGTCTGAATCTGTGAGGGGAACTCAGAAGGCAGACTTTCTGACTTGTGCTTGCTAGTTCTGCTGTTCTGATGCCGTTTGCTTTTTATGGACCAAATTTTTATCATGCTGATTTTATTTCACTATTTCACGCTAGTACAAAAGGAAAATATAAAATCTAGTTGTTTTCTGTTTGCACTTGTATAAATAATTCTTTATCAAGCTATTTATTAATTGTTTCTACTGTACAGCATCAGGGAATAAAAAAGAGTCACAGTGTAGATGTGCTTCCATAAAGATTGTATTTCTAAGGGAGCACTAAAAAAACCCCCAAAAAACGTTTAAAAGGCACATGGCATGTCCATAGTCTGGTATTTGGTATTTGACTACACGTAGGGACAGTAGTAAAAGAAGACAACCTTAACAGAAAGCATCAGTTTAGCATACCTTTCAAAACTTGCAGTAGTGACAACTTCTACAGCATTGCTGAGTCAGCTGCATCAGGGTGAAAGATTTGTGATCTTACTGTCAGCAAAAGCATATGAAGACCTACTAGAGAAGGTAATGAAAATATTCATGAAGTTTTTGACCCTCACTGCTTTTTTTTTTTTTTTATGATGACCCTCCATTTATAAGTGGATATGGCAAACAAATGAATCATCATTTTCTGGTGGCAAGTATAACGTGATATTTTGTTCCTCAACTGGGTTTTTCCTGGGTGCCTGTGTCCGAATGCCTTCCAGGCTGAACTGTGTGGTTAATTAGTTATTTATGACAAAGCTCTTTCAGGACGAGGGTAGACTGCTTTTGTGTGTTTCACTGCATGGATTATGTTGTTGTCTTTAAACTAAGGATTTGGGAAGGGTGGGTTTTGAGTTCTTTCCTACAGGCTGATAAAGCAGAGGAGGCCACAGGCAGCTTTCTCAATTGCTGTAACAAATCACTTGCACTTTCCTGATCTTCTCTTGCCACTTACCGTTGCAAAAAATACTGGATATAGTCGAAGTATGGTCTCTGATCCTCACCAAAATCAATGGGTCTCTTCTGCTATCGATTCTGATGCAGTTTCAAAACCATAATTGGGTCCTGGCATAGCTTAAAACTCAATAAACTGTTACTGACTTCTTCATTTTGATTTTGGAATGTTATATTTCTGTCATTGGGGTCTGTTGCCCTGTCAAACAACAACGCCATTTACTGTGAGACACACATCAGAACCACAGCTGAATAAATGTAACTAACACACTATGAAAGCAGATCTAAAGCCCAACTTCTGTGTGTGTAATAAGGCTCCATGGCTGCTAGCACTGACTTCTAAGGCGTTCCAGACAGTACAAATATCTCATACAGCTGGTAGGAGGTGTCTGTATTGCATGACAACACATTGAGTGCAGAAAACAACTGCCACAACTGTTCACATATCATCCATTCCCTTTATTTTTCTAGCTTCAGAGCAACATGCACCTTAGTTCTATCTCAGCTTCTTGTTTTTCTCCTAGAACACATCTGTAGGATAGAGGCTGATAGTACACTAAAATTAGAGGCAACAGGATTTTTTTCCTACCTAAGCAAAACAAGTGCAATTTGACATTTCAGTTGTGATACAGGTGAAGTGACATATATATTGTCACCACCCAATCACTGCACTTCCTTTATTACAAAATCTTGATAGCACTCTTCTCGAACAGCAATAGTTACAACTTTTTTCTGAGTGGTCATCTAATGATTTAAGTAGTTAGTCCTGTCTCTCTGGGAATGAGTTGTGGGAGCATTTTCCTAATCAGTTTTAGTGTACAGTGACCCAGATGAGCTCAGACAACCTGTGGTAGCAGTTCATGTGCACATAACCTGTTCTGGTGGGTCAGCAATGAGGGCATGGCAAAGGAGAGCAAGTTCTAGTGACTTCCATAAGCTTAGTAAAGGATGTCTCGTTACCACCATAGACTCATACAATGTCTACTCCTGTTGTTTTTACACCTATCATCTCTAGGATGCTGAAATAATTTCTAAGGAAATTTGCTGCCAGCATTATGGCAGTTAGATATGCAACTTCTGTCAGTTAATGGCATTTACAAATTCAGTGACTCTCCTGTTCTGAAATCACATCGAATAAAGGAGAAGCACTGTCAGAATAAAAGATTATAGCTGTGACTTATTTGAAAAATAAAATATAGATGGAATGGAATATGACAAAGATGGAAGCCATCTGAACAGAAGCAGTCTTTTTCAAAGGAAAATTAAGAAGCGCTAGACTTTAAAATAATGAAAGTAGTGATAGTTTGGGATAGAATCAAATAGGAAATATCAAGACTATCTTGGAAATACTGCTGAGGCTGGTTGAACTTCGTGCATGAGTTATTTGCTGGGTTTATTTTCATCAACCCATAGCAGTGTCCTTAGGCTGTTGAAACAGGTAGAGGAGCAGGCACAGCACAGAGAGCACAGGGGCTGCTAGGGTGAAGCTGAGCTGTAAAGAAAGAGCAACCCACCAAAAACCCCAGAGACATCAGCAACATAACTCTTTGGCTGCTAGGATGTGTCTGGAGGGCTGGTGGCAGAAAGCACTTTAAAAAGTCATGGTGCCAAGTTAAATCATTTCTTTAAACGTGCTCTTCTTTTACCCACATGGAGGAACACGACTCTAATCAACTAAATTCAGTTACAGACTGGGAAAGCAAAAAGGGAGAAAGAAGCTGATGAAATTTTGGTTTTTTTAACATTTGAGGGAAAATCAGATGTCTTGGGAAGGTGGAAAGACACTATGGTGTGCACATTTATGTTTTGTTTCAGCAACCAGAGCATGGCTGTATTCTCAGAAGTCATAGTTAACTCTCTGGGGAAAAAATGCAATGTATCATTTACATGCCAGCTGTACTTCGTTGCTTGTCACTCTTTTCAGCACAGAACCATTGCCCTTTTTTATTTTCTATCACTTTTATAAACTGATGGAGAATGGGATTATATGGAGGGAGAGTAAAATGAGAAAATTATAAGGTAAAATTTCCTTTTTTGTTATAAGAGAGCATCTTCTTAGTCTCCACAAGAAACCTCCATCTGCAGTTTTCCAGGAATCTGTTTCTTTAAAAAGATGTTTTCAAGATTGATTGGTATCAGGTGTGCAGTGCCATGTGATTCAGGCGTTGCTATGGTGACCACTCTTTTAGATAGGATGTCAGAAACTATAATTGTGCTTAAAAAATCCCGTGCACAGTATGATAACCTGCACGGAAATAAGCTGTAGCCTCACTCAGACCTAGGTCGGTCTGTGTGAATTTGCTGATTTATGATTGCAAGCCACCGAAGATTGCATACTGATGTTTGGGGGAGATTTCTCTCCCCTCTCCCTTTCTGTGTGACAAACACGAAGGATTGGCTTTACAGTATAAGAGGAAAGACTAAATCCTTTTGACCACCATCCCTCCCCAGCCCCTTTTGAGTCTATGGCTCTTTCTGAGTCTCAGTCTAGCAGATATGCCTGGCTGATGTCCTTGTAGCTTCCCTTGTGTCCACCTTGTGCTAGGGCATGTGAAAAAAAGGTGTTTTGCTGCCATACTTGCATCTGCATGGTTGTACTGTGGACAGTGGTAAGCCTAAAAACACCTTCTCTGCCTTTGGCAAATCTCTGACCAGTAATTAAATTACCCTTCAAAATGCTGCTTGCTCACCCTTTGTATTTCATGGGTCCCAACACTGCAACCGCAGATTTGCCTTTTCACAGTGCAGCTGGCAGTAACGTTACACTTGTTCATTAACTTCTGCAGGGTTAGGGGCACAGGTTAATTGGCCTCTTTGTCCATACACGGCTTATGTCTGTACAAAGGTAGTTTGACCTTTTGGCTACTACAGCCTGTAAATTCCTGGGTTTCTGCTTCAAGCCAAGTTAAGTTGTAGTTGACATGAAAAGTAATAAGCTTGCAAAGCTTATTAGCTTGAATTCTGCATCAGTAAGATGGGAGAAAAAGAGAGAAGTTGTTAAGGAGTGAGGAAACTGTAACATGGGTTCAAGGTCAAGAGGCAAGGGCTGAAGGAGCAGTAATGTGCCTTCCTGCCCCAGTTCTTCTATCCCAGCTACCGCTTCTCAGCAGGAGGAAGGAGCTCCAGGCTCAGCCTCCTATGGTTGACCTTAGGCAGGATGGTATGAGCAGCAAAGGGAATCCTGTTTTTGATCACTTGCTATGTCTTTGATCTGTTGATCTCCTCAGAGGACCTGGGCTCAAGGCCACGGCAGCGCAATAAACCTACAAGAATGTGTGTCAGTGTATCAGACTGTTACAGGAGATCGGATGTCAAGGAGAGGTCTGCTGTTAGAAAAGAAAATTTCCCTGATGAAAGAAACCTTTCTGATGAAGTCTTGCACATTCCTGCAATTTTAATAGGGCTTGATCCTTTAAGTTGCTAAATAACTTCAGCTCTCCCCAGTATCTGTAGAAGTCAACAATACTCAGCGCTCTTCAGAGTCAAGACTAGAAAGTTGAATATTTGGACCTGTTGTGTCCTGGTGGTCTCTCTTAAGCCTGCAACTGCTATTTTGAAAGATGAAATTAAAAAATAAGATAAAATAAGCGATTATGGGCCCAGCTGTATGGAGTGCTTAAGTAGGTGTTTTTGAAGCATGCAGCTATGAAAATTAAACACTTGATTGAGTGCTCCTATGTACTGGAGCTATGCAGTACAAGGTTGTATAGTGCTACAACTTGGACTTAAAGTGGCATTTGATTGTATACTGGACTTCAGTTTATTGATTTGACATTATCCCCTTTTGTATTTGAGTTGTCTTTTGCTAGGTAGTAAGTGGGCTCCAATGCAATAAATAAATGGAACATAGTCAAATAGTTAAAGGTGAGTGTAGTTAGCAGTCCTTTAAGTCAACTTTGTCATGTCCCCACTGTATTAAGTGTGTGCCCTTCAGCTGTGCTGGGGGTCTTTTAGAACCCTGAGTTACTCCAGGGGTCAAATTCTTAAACTGAATTTTCCCATTGACTTTTAATGATAGTCATGAATGATCAAGGAGCTGTAAGGAACATTTCCAAATATGGAAATAACTAAACCAGACCCTAATGTGGCATCAAGCAGTTTGAAAAATTAAGTACCAAAAGCAGATAAAGAGCAAAAGAAGTCATTCTTTCTATAGCATAGAGCACAAGTACTAATACGGAGACTGACTGAAATCTGAGGGGATGGTAAACAAGAGCATCTGTCCTTTCAAAGACCATGTTTGTTAATAAAGAAATAACAAGCATGTTAATTGGCTGCTTTGCATCTAACTGTATAAATAAGACTGGAAATTGCCAGTCAAAGCTACTACAGACAGGAGCGTCAAACACTGAATTGTTTGGCATAAAAGTAAGAGCTTCCACAGCTGGTTCCTTACTTGAGAAAACTGTGACACGGAAGTGACTTAACTTACTAATTATTGCCTTATTCTTCACGTTTTTACTTCTGTTTCCCTGATTTCTTGCTTCTCTGTGGGGAAGGGCTTTCCCTTCTGATTTTGCTGTGTTCCTCTAAGCAACAGAAACACAAAACAGAAAACCATCTGGAAACCAGACTCAGTGCCAGCCCTATTCAGAATAAAAAAGCTGATTTTTGATGCCTGGTTTGGAGTACCACATGCTTTGCTCTACATGTCTCACAGCCGAACTGGAAATCTGTCACCATGCCCATTTTCCAAAAGATGGAGGCTCTTAGAATATAAAATCCTGCTGGATCAGTTGATAGTTCCCCATCTTTTGCACACCTGTTGGGGTGAGCTGCTTAACCTGAAAACTCTTGGTAACTGTGACCATCTTACCCTGCTTTGTGGATTGCCTGCAAGAAGCTAAACATTGGTCACCAAGGAAGGCGTAATGACATACTGAGCTGCACTCATCAGACTGTGTATAGAAGACTGTCCAGTTTTGCTCCTGCCTTACCAAAAGGGTGTTGATAAACTGGAGCAGGAAACCACCAAGTTGGTCACAGTAGGAACACTCGCCCTGTGAGGAGAGGCTGAGGGACTGGGGCTTGTTCAACTTGGAGAAGATTTTGGGGGGACCTAAGAGCAGCCTTCCCATACCTATAAGGTGTTACTGAGAAGATGGAGCCAGGCTCTTTACAGAGTTGCACAGCAGGAGAACAAGAGACTGTGATCATGAACTAGAACAGGGCAGATTTGGACCTGAAGTAAGGAAAAGCCTTCATGAGGACAGTCAAGCAGTGGCACAGGTTGCCCAGAGAGGTTGTGGAGTCTCCATCCTTGAAGATATTCAAAAGCTGACTAGACAAATCCCTGAGTAGTGTGGTCTGAATTAATTATTGACCCTGCTTTGAGCAGGAAGTTGGAGTAGATGACCTCCTGAGGTCACTTCCAACCTGAATTATTCTGTGTATTTATATGACCGAGTTTTCAGCCTTGCTTTATCTTCTACTTCAGGCTCTGTCCCAGACACCTCCTCCTGGCTGCATAGCCTGTCCCACTCTCAGAGGCCTACAAGTACCTGCTGTTCTCCATGAAGTGGAGCCCTGACATGATGAAAAGTGTGCTGGTTTTGAGATGTTGACAAAACCCTTCTTTGTCTTCGTAAGGGAATTGCTTAGCCAGGACTTGTAGGCAACTGTCCCAGCAGGAAAATGCTTTCCTTTCATGCTGCCATCTATTTTATTTAGAATGATGTTCTGTTGTCTTTAGCATTGCTGCTCATCTGGAAGCTAGTATTTAACTTCTCAAAATGATGCCTGGCAAGAAGCCATAGCAATAATTAGCAGGAAGGCAGAACTGCATTCCAACAAACACTTAGCTGAGGTAGTTTAGTATAACAAAAATGAAGTTTCATTTCTGCTTCAGCAGATGAAGAAATAATACTGTCTAGTGTTCTAGCCTCAAATAAGTTCAAAGAACTTGTATTCAGGGTCCAAAATAAAGTGGAGCAATTTCTGGGAGCAAGAGCAGGAAGTGAGCCAAAGACAGTGGATACATGTTCATTTAGGCAAAAAGACAGATGGGAAAAAAAAGAAAATTAAGCCCCATACAGCAAAACAGTAGTCATGGCAAGAGACTGAGTGACTTGCTGCGTTCGGGAAGTGTAAAACATGTTTTACACCCAGTCATCACCTTGACTGACTCTGTACCAAACCTATGCCAGTCTATCCCTGTGGCCTTGTAAATCTGCTTGGTAAGGAAGATGGTTCTGAACAATGCTAGCAGTGTAAGTTACTGATTTCCATCTGACTGCCTCATCCATTTATTGCCATCTGAACAGAAGAACTTTGCTTTGTTAACTTGTTTTCACTGTGAAAGAGATGATTGCTCCTTTTTTTCAGGAGATAGACATTTTAGACTATCCCTGATTTTATTTGTGTTTGATATTCTGAAGCAAGCATCAGCAGACTGTGGCCTCTGAGAAGCCACCAGGGTCTGCTTCCCCCCAGACCTATCTTCATGTCTCGTGCACCCCATCTGTTCATAAAGTATTCAGCAAAGTCAAGTAGGATTCCTTGCTGTGATTTAATTAGGTTTTGTAGTTGTCCCAGAAGCAGTGACCCTAATTAATTTTCATACGCAGAACTCTTTTTTAGAAGACTAAACAGAATAAAGTTGAACCAGTTTGTACTCTTCCTAATTATGTTACTTGTTCCCATCCCCTCCTCAGCTGACTTTGAGAAAAACTCGGAAAGCTCATGCTTTTCTTCAGCAGCAGTGTCAGAATCCATACAGAATGCACAGATACAAAGACATCAACTAAAATGTGCCCATGAATAGTCTGAAATAATGACTTCATAATAAATACAAAATAAAGTTAGGAAAGTTGCAGAATTTATTTTCTTTCCTAAAATTAAAGTGACTCAAAGGTAAGATTTCTAATGTGGATTAGTGACATGTAAAATTTCTAAAATTGTGATCATGTAAAGTATATAACAAGGACACTTTCTTTTTGGGCCACTGTTGAATGTTTGGTATTGCATCTTTCTCCCAAAAATGTTACTTTTGGAGCTGAAATTTGGCTGACAATAGGAGAGCAAAGGGTTTCTCCCAGAAGACACAGGGCCCTGGGTTGACAGCGAGGTAGGATCATCAGTTTGTCTATCAAAAAGCACTTCATCTAGTTATGCTGCCTTGACAGCTGGTCATCACTCTTTTCTTAGCAGCTGCTAAGAGTTCACCAACTTGAAATTTGATGAATAATTTGGGATGTGCCTGAGAACTACTCCAGAAAAGCAGTGTGAACAAGCCTTTGCAGAACTTAGGAAAACAGGCTTTTGATTTGGTGAGAGGATTTGTGCCTTTTCTGATGTATGTTGAAGTACATATTTACATCAGTTCAGACTTCCCTGTGTGATGATCCAGCTCTTGAACTCAGTGTGGCTTGTCAGTGTTCGGTGATTGAGGTGGTAGGAGACACACAGGTGATGTAGAAATGATAAACACAGAAATTGATGCTCAGAGTTTCCAAAATAATTACATAGTTATCTTCTATTTATTTTGGACATGTTATTGGTCCGTTTTTCTCAAGTACTGTGCGTCTAACAGCTTACACTGACCTCCTTTACTTTTTTCAGGACTCTTTAACTTCAGTATTCCTGAAAATCTAATGTATGCCATGCATTTAAACTTCACCAAAGGCTGGCAAGAAGCATAATTTTTTTCCTGAGTGTAGTTGTATTAAAACTGTCTAAAAAGTTTCCAGAATAAATAATCACTCTTTGAGTTTGGTACATGCAAATAATGCATATAATTGAAAACTGACTCTTCAACTTTCTTTTAATCCTGTTCCTTTCTTTGTAGTGTGGTAGCTCCTCACTGGCAGGGACAAATTCTAATAACCATTCCCCTAGGGAGATAAGAAAAGTCAAACTATTAGTTGCAGTGAGTCAACATAGCATGTAGCAACAGAGGCAATTACAATTGTCCTATCATCAGATTAGCAGGTCTGTGTTGTGACTGATCTCATTTACTTTCAGTTACAAAAAGCATGTAAAAGTCCTAAGATATTTTGCAACTGTTGCCTCCAAGAGAAAAGCATCTTGTTGGGGTCCTTTTCAGTACTTTGTCAGTATTTTGCTAATGTAATATTGGCAATGCAAGGAGAATATTCTTTCAGAGAAGTACTCAGCAGTTCCTTGCAGCATGGTCAATGTTTTTAGTGTCAAGACTTAAATAAATATATGGTGTTTCGGTTTAATGTTGTTTTGTTTTTACTCATGTTTGGTTTAACCCCTTTTTAATAGCTCAGTGCTGCAGACACTTTTTATCCAGCCAATTGGGAGCTAATTAGAGAAAAGGACAGGTAAGAACTCATGGTTTGTGAGGACAAAATGAGCACAGTCATTACAGTACTAGCTGGAAATGTGGAAGTTATGAATGTTGGACTGACTCCAAGGCCTCTTTCTTCTTGTATAAGAAAGTCACTGCATAAATTACAGAAGCAGGCTTTAGGTTTCAAGCATACTATTTTTCCTCTGTGTTTCAAGTGGTGTCCTGACCCCGAAATTCTGTGCCACACTTTTTCCCCCCTCAAATAAAGCATTGTATTAGAGGCTAAAGTGTAAAGACTAGGCCAAAACATCAAAAAGAGCAGAATTTCAGTTACAATACTTCTGCACAGTGGAAAGTGCTATTGCTCAACTTAATCTCTTTCCTAGAGATCAAAGCATTCACATAGGAGACAGAAGCCCAAGACAGTTTTTCTTCAAATCACTAGGTATTATCCTCTGGGCATGTTTTCAAAACGAGGAATGAACCTGCATGGTGATTTGAAGGAGTCTTTGCAGAGGTGATGCTTGCTTTGTCAGCTGAAGTGAGTGGTGAGTAGATGCAGGTGCTTCCTGGCAACCCAGAGCAAGGCAAAATCTCTGATGGGTAGGATCCCTAGACATGCCCTTCTCCCAGGTATTACTTATTGGTTAGTTGCAGGTGGCTCTTCTTTCAAATATGAAATTTGTAGGTTTGAAGCAGTTTTCTGAAGCATCCAACTTGGTAGAGGAAACTTTGGCATCTAGTTCTGCAGTTCGGCTTCTTTGTACTTTGCAGGTCTGGTACCTCAAGCAAAGGTGTCATGACACCTGTCTCATACATACACATGCTCTTGGCTGAAGAATGAACTAAAATCCACTCCCAAATGCTATGAAGAACTGTGGTGTGTGGAATAAGAAAAGCAAGATGAGGTCCAGGGACAATAGTAGGCCTTAATCATGACAGCACACAAAAAGCTTCACTTTGTGTATGGCTGCTTGCAGTAGGCTTGACTCCACCTTTATACACTTCAGAGAAAAGTGGGGTTTTAACAGCTGTACTATGACCCTGAACAGTTCCATATCCAGTGAAATTTAGAGAAGTTTCTTTTAATCCGTAGTCATCTCACCTTAATGGCTATGGCAAGAGCATTTAGAGAGAAAAGAATTGGGATGGCATGTGTCCTCAGACATCAGTGTAGAAGATGTGGAGGTATCTATACCTAATAATCCAAAATAAATGCAATTTACAAATAACCTGAAAGCCTTTATATGCATCTTATAAACCTAAGACCATTCTGGACATCAATCTAATAATATATCTCATGGTCTAATTTTAATTTCTTTAAAAACTTCATACAAGATACCTTGGTCTATAAAAGGACTTGACTGAGCTTCTCAAATGCACTAAACTCGAGAAGACTTTCTTCATCTGTTAAAAAATGAATAAATCGAAATTCTTACTGTATAAAAAGTCAGCAAGTAAAGGTCTCAGCAATATTATTTGGAAAATAAATTTCTTGAAATGAAAAGTGCAAAAGTGGTTTCTTAATGAATGCTGGCATGCCAGAATAGCATTTCCAACACAAACATTATGTTGTTTGGGAGAGTATGAATGCTCTCAGTGCTGCAAGACCAACAAAGTTTATCTGAGTTTACAGCAAATAATCTGTCTTTACACATGTAATGGGCAAACTTTAATTAAAGCATCCTGCTGCATATTAGGAAGCTCTTAGATCATTAGTTTATCTGGCACCAAGCCACTTGCCAAACTTCTACGTGTGAAAGTGTGGCTGCTGAGTCACAGTTCTGGAGGCTGCAGTAACAGTCCAGAAAAATCTATCCTTTAGCTGGTGGAAACCCTGGAGAGCTGCAAAGATGTGTAATATATATGCTTTTGAACTTTAAAATAGAAAAGAGAGAACCGATCAACAGACCTTTTGTAGGTGCATGTTGTTTTCTTCCTCCTCAGTACTTAGGTAACTATAAAGCAGCTAAAATCAACACATAAAATGTCAGGTTTGAAAGGGCATGTGTGCAAAGAAAGCATTTCAGGCTAAGGATGTGGTTCAGAACAGTGACTGTACCAGCAGTTTGTCCAGTAATTTATAAGCTGAAGTAGAACCATGGTTTTTGGTCTTCAGGTGAGCAACAGATTTGGAACAAGAGAGCATTTTAACTTGAAATAACGTTCACAATTTTGTGCTTCCTTGCTGATACTAGGCATGATTTATTGAAGGGAAGGGGAATAGAAAGGAGAAGAGTAGGTTGGAAAGGGTGCTAATGGGGCTCTACCCATTGCATTACCCCAGCTGGTTTGTGTGTGTGTGCATCAGCATGGTGACAACCACATACTTCCTTTCTGCTATGGCAGCGCTGGTAGGTGTGACCCTGATAACATTTTCTGTCTCCCGTTATTCATGTTAGTCTCTTTAGATCCTGGTTCTTAAGTAGAAAACTTGGTTTGCCTTGCCAGCTATACTTGTAAAATAAATGAAGCATATCTCATAACTAGTGGCCCAGGACAGTTACATTATTGAGTTTCTTCTGGATAGTCTTAATTAATTAAGCAAAATCAATAAAATAGGCATTATTGACAGACACAAGAAGAAAACTGAATTTACAGAGTGCTAAAAGCTTCAATGGAAAATTGCAGTTTTTCCTATAAATTTATGCTCTCTTTATGGTATCAGCTACTGTTGCAGAAGCATTGAGGTGGAGGTTGAGAAGTGGTACGATTTATTTTACAGTATTTTGGAATCCATTAATCTCTCCATGATGAACCCCTAACTACTTCAAAATGCTGAGCTTTGTATTATTATTCTAGTAACTTTCAGGAGTGTAATTTTTTATAACTAGTACCTGTGGAACAGGCAGATGTTCACTGAGCCCTTTGCAAAGTTTTTACTGGGTTTCATGAAGTATTATCACTTAATATGAAAGTGCAGAGGGAAGAATGTTCATCCAAGAGAGAATATGGGGAAGAAAAGGCTATACTTGGCAAGTGCTGAATTGTTGAATAGATCGGTTTAGTCTTTAGTGTGGTTTCCTACTGTACCCAAATAAATACATAAGTGATTTGAAGGCTAACTTAATATAACCATTTAAACAAATTGCTTCCTTTTTTATCTTCTTTTTATGTCTAGGTTAAACATTTGAAATAGAGATGATGCTGTACAAAAAAGGGATATGTATCTAGGCAAATTAATTTCTATTTCTGCTACCTGACTTGATGATCCCACTGACATCCACTGAAATGTCCCTTTTTCACTTTAGTTAGTAACTAAGTAATTGGCTGATGTGAAGAGTTTTTGTGGCAAGACCCCTATCTCGGTTGCCCCAGTGTACATCCAGAGGAACATAACTTCTGTGGGGATTGCTCTAGATTTATGGCAGTTGAGTTTTACTCAACTTGGGTCCTCTGTGTTGGAAGAAACCTATCCAGTGTTAAATAAAACTCCACCTTCCCCTCAGTGCCCCCCACCTGTGGGTGATTGACCCTTGAAAAATATCAGGTGGAGACCATCGTGACTTTGTACAAAATGTTGAGTCATTTCCTCAACTGAGAAGTTAATTTTTCTTCAGTGTTCCTTTCCTTTTTTTCCTGTGCTGACGTACTCAGCACACAAGAAGCTTTTTTATTTATATAGCTTCAAATTGTTTCAGCCTTTTTGATTTTTAAAAGCAGGGAGGCTTTTCCAGTGGTGATTTGCTTCTCTGGTAGTTGTGCGATGGCAGGTTATTTTTGAGGAGACGGTGGAACCAGAGCTGCTGGCACTTCCCTGGACGTTCCTCTCTGTGATTGCCCACAGCTCAAGTGGTCACTTTCTTCTGTAGCTCAAGCCCAGCCCCACTTCAAGAAAGACTGTGTGCTGTGGGGCTGAAGGCATGCCTGAACCATGAACTTTAAGGTACTTGGTATTTTGGGGTGTGGAATTGGGCAGATTGCCAAGAAACCATGCTAGATGACCCTCTTCCCTTCAGGCTGGTCAGTTCTCCATGCAAATCAGTTGACAGCTAATGCAAAATTAAGCAATATGGTTATTTCCAGGTAGCTTTCTTGTCTGCTGTGAAATGCTGGAATGTTAACTCTGTTGTAGACATTTGCTGAAAATGCGGTGGGAAAGTATTATTTATCTTCTAGCAGTTGTTATGCCATAATTATGTGTTACCACTTCAGATAGCAGAATGCTATTGAATAGACACGACTTGCTTTCTTGCACGGTGTCCAGGCAGCAGTTGCCACCTTTGAGGTGAATGTAGGAACACTGCTGGTGCAGAGAGATTCGCCCTCCTTTACGGGAGGATGGAGAATTCGTTTTATGACATGGTTGTTAAGGAGTTATTTTTGTACCAGAAATGCCCTGACTGTAAAGGCTGAAGTCTAGAAGTCTACCCATAAGGTATGTGCTCCTGTATGTGACTTTGTAGTCTGTTTATTTATTTTAAATGTATTCAAGTTTTGTTTCCCTCTTGGCACCAGTTCAGCTTTCCCTTGGCATTTTGCTGTAGTCAGCTGAAAGCCAGACATTGAGATCACATTCTAGTTGTTTCTGGGTGTCTCTGGTATTCATCAACCCCTTTTTGCTGTCCTGTAAGTAGCTTTTTTCTTATGTATTTTACCATTTGTGTTCTGTACCTCTTTTAGGCTGTTTTTCAAATATTTTAACAGGATTTCATAAGTATCCTATTCCTAATGAACTTTAACTAAAGACCTGTGCTTGTCTCCATACCAACTTGAACAAACTAAGCAAACAGAGAAGTTCCCCTTTATTTAAATATTCATAGCCTTGCCGATGTTCTCCTGCTTGCTGGCCTTTACACACTGTGAAGGTCGTCTTTGTCTTTCCAGACTCTCCTTTGACACACTAGAGTAAGCATCTTGTTTGGTATAATAAATGTGGTTAGATTAAAAACCAAAAAGACTCTAGATTATATGTTCAAATTTTGTTCTTTGGCTGTGACTGTCAGTGCTTTAGGGAGTTCCCTGCTGAGAAGTACAGATAGGGGTTCCGTTTCTCTGTGGGTGCATCTCTTCCTTCTTCAGAGGGGAAGAGGGATTCATCAGGCAAAACTGTTCATGTGGGTCTTCAAATGCAGTTTGTCAAATCAGTCCTGTAGAGACACCCATGTCACGGCCAGGTTTCAGGAGCTCTCTGTGACCAGGAGGAGGCTGAGATGGAGCACTGGACACGAACAGCTCTGAAGTGAGCACAAATAGCTGCTTGTGCTTGGACCTGGCCATCACACATCCTCACAAATTTGAGTCACTCTCTACAGTTTAGGGAGGAGTTGTAAAACTTCTAAGGCAGGAACAAATCTCACTCTTTCTTTTCTCCTACCAGAATAAATGAGCAAGGCTTTTGTGAAGGGATGTCTACAGATACTTATTTTCTGTCAGTTCTCCCCCAAACCTCTGTTTCATTGAAGAAATTTGTAGTGGTTTGGTTGATGTTATAAGGAACAGAATGTGTGTGGCCCATAGTTTCAAAATGAGTGTAGCATACAGGTCTGTTTGGTGAAACGTCATGCCTCTTCACCTGCAATCAAGAAAATTAGAATTATTTCTGCATTTTTTTGAGAAAAAACACAAGATAAAATATGCAACTGCTTATTTTAGTGAGTCGTAAAAATGTAGCAGAGAAAACCAGAGAAAAATGCTTCCCATGGGGCCTGTAGTCTTTTGTAGCTCTTCAAGAACAAGAGGTCATCTGCAGAAAAAAAAGAGTCCCCTGAAATCACACGATCTGCAGTTCTCCACCTAGATTCATGCAAGACTCTAGGGAGGAGGTGTAGGCTCTACTCATCTCCAGTGTTGCGTGGAGTTTAGAAAAAGGGAATCTACCATCTCTAAGGATATGTGCTCATCAGGAGAGCATGGCAAGCATGCTTCTTATTTTTGACCTTTTGAAGATAATAGGTCTTAATACAGAAGTAAATGCCAGTACATAAAACAAGGAGTAAATGTTTTGAGTAGTACAACATCAGCATAACCCCCCCAAAGATCGGTACTTTACACTCAGTATCACTTCCAGGTTTTTGTTTTGAAAAGCTCAGCTCCATGCTTACACAAACAAAACTCCTGTGGAGTTACCATTAAGCAATGAATTAGGTCTGTGTGTTTCTGGGAAAGACGCATCTTTGTAGAATGTATCCCCCAAAACGGTCTTGGTGTTGATTTCAGTCTGCCTAGAAGCAGAACTATCAGTTTGTAAAAAGATTCTCTCAGTGATTAATGCCTATCTGTTTTTCTCCTTCTCTCCCTTTCCGTGCTTAATAAGACAAAATGGGGAAAAAAATCCACTTCTGAGCAATTTGCATGGGGAAAAAAAAAAGGAGATTAATTTACACTGCCAGGTGTCAGGCTGTAATATGATTATGCTGGCAGAGCTAAAAAAGGAAATGTTCAGAGCTCATAGACATTTTAGAAGAGGTCATTAGCTTAGCAGATGGGAAATTTTTTTTCTGAGCATTCAGCAGTTCCTGAACTCACACAACATACTACACAGGTATGTATACACACTGGCCAAATGCTGTGGAGGCTGCAAAATCCTAAGAGGAGCTTGCAAAGGGTGGTATTTCCAACTGAACATAAAATCTGAAGGCTGTAAAATGTCAGCACTGTACAGTAGTTTTTAACTGGAAGTGGGTTCTTTCAGGTGCCTCATTTTTCAGAGTGCCTTCAGTGAGCGAGTGAAATGGCAGATGGGATTAACTCCCCCTCTCCGGGTTGCATTGCTCATTCTTCTGTCTTTCTGCAGGGTGGTTCACGTCTGGTGCTGCCTGGGGAAGAGCCTCTGCAGGGATGGTGAAGGCTCTTGCTGTGGTCCTCCTGCGGGACAGGGTGGGAGAGGCTGGATGGAGAGGGGGGCACTGACACTTTCTGCATGGAGTGAGAGTGTCCTAGGGGTAGTGTGTGAATTTTCTGCTGTAGAAGGCCAGAGAAAGAGGAAAGAGGCATTTGCTGCCATGGGAGGGTAGGAAGAGAGGAGGCAGGGCTGGTGCTGCATCTTTCAGGGTAAGGGAGGGAGGAGTTGAGGTGGAAGATGCCCCATCTCCTACATGGCCTGTGTGGCTGCCAGGGTTTGATCATCTTGGTCTTGGGGCCAGATGAGAGCGCAAAGGAACCACCTTCCTCTGATAAAGCTGAGAAAGGTCTGGGCTTTCCTGGCCTCCTAACATTTTAGGAAATTACCTGTACCACTGTGACTGTACACAGGCACTTTCCAGGGTGAGGAAACCCGGTGAGGGTTTGTGTGCTTGCAGGGATGAAACCAGCAAGTGAGGACTTCAGAGATAATGAAGAGCCTAGTGATTAAAGCAGTCACCTAATCCATAGTAACTCAAGATGATTGTCCTCCCACCCTGTGCCAGCACCTGACTACAGGCAAACAGCTCTTTGGCAGCAGTCGGTGAGCTCTCTCTTGCCTGGACCTAGTAAAAAAGTTATATTAAAATTGATGTGATTCAGGAATGGCATGATTCCAACAGACCCCTGTGCAGTGGAAGTGCAAATACCTTTACAATGGAAAACAGTTTTCAGTAGGAAAATCCCACCCAATTCTGCTTCAAAGGAAAGCAAAGTAAAAACATTTGCTCAGACAGATCTTGCTTGTTGCTTTTGCTGCTTCTTGTGGAAGAATGGTTCTGGTCTGACATGTCAAAATTAAACTGACCTCTCAGAATATAACAGACTAAATGTTAAAAATAATAAGGACAAGGAAAAAGAAAGTTGATTGTTAGGCTCCTAAAACCGAAAGATTCAGTGTGTAGACCTTCCAACTAATGTTTGTATGACAAATAGGAACAAGACTTGATAGCTTCCTTATATTTTGGTTTCCATCCCTTCACTTTTCCTTAAGTGGCAATGGCCCATGTAGATTAAGAAAGTTATATAAAAGTGTTATGCCTAGTGGCATTCCAGCTAAAATAGCTTAAGGGTCCGGCCATACTGCATTTAAGTAATTTATAAAGAGCACATTTTAACTTTCTACTTTGTCATTTTTTAAATGGTCCTATATATATACTGGTTGTTTTCACAGCCACCTTATCATTTGGGATATAAATACACTTTTTTTCATCCTTATTTGAAGCACTTTATCCAGGTGTTTTGATATCAGGGCATGTTTACTGAAGGATCATTTACCCAAATGGAAAAGACTCTTTTAAAACCATCTGCCTTAATTAGAGATAATTTTAGTTGAATTAATTTAAAATACATTAATTCAACTGTGTTGAAATTATCTGACTGCCAGTCCAGTACATGCCTTGGAAATGACTGTTTGGTGTTTGTTCTTGAACAGCAGATAGGCTGTAATATTTGGAGGTAGGGATTTGCTTCTAGGGCTTACTTTTCCGAGAGACAATAATTTTCCTCAATTGCCGAGTAAGCTCAGGGAGACCATAAAATAATTTCCTTAGTATATTTTACTAGAATTTTGATCAAAATATGTCTATTTTACCAAACTGGACTATAACTGTGAAGCTCTAAGATAGGAAGGCTGTTTTAATGTCCTAGAATGTCCTAGCCTAAGGGCATTGGAGGGTAATAGAGATGATTCATACTTTCATAAAATAGAAGTATATTGAAAGGCTAAAGAAATTAAACCAAATGAATCCCAGGTGTAATTCTACTGACTAGTTTAGGCTTATAACTAGTATGAATTTCACCTATTAGGCCTATTCTCATAGGAAGAAGAGACACTCTGAAATAGCATGAAAGTCAGGGAGGTTTATAAATCGCTGTGAAGAATGATACCCTTTCAGCAGAGACACAGAGGAAACAAATGGAGTCATCTAAAAATAGGAAGGCAGGAGCAAGTGTAGTACTGCAGATAAACCCTTGACCTGAAGTGTAAAATTAATCCAAAATAAGTTGCAAGGAGAAGGGTCTTAGTGCGTACTGTGGCTAATCGTATAGCCTATTTGTTTCCATCATTAGTCCTCAAGAGATTGTGTGTTCAGGGTTATTTTTTTCATTTATTTGAAATTCTGTTTCATTGGTGCTAATCAGTGGAGCAGGGTGTAGCTGGCTCATTCCCAGAAAATTTAAGAACAAGATGCTCTCAGATATTTGTGCCCCAATGTTCCCTATTCTGTGGAAAATTCTGGTAAGCTTTTCCCGCAATCTAAAAATTTTCTGGCAGAGGAGTAAATCTGAGACTTGCCTTGTTTTGATTGTGCCTCTGCATGCATGGCCATGTAAAATTCTGCAGTCTCTGTCTGTTAAGTTGCAGTCACAGAATCTCTGGTGCAGACAAATAACCAGGGACTGTATTGACAGGTGTCTGATCCACTGGAGACAATTCTTATCTCCAAATCTGAGTGGGAGAAATCTGACCCAGTGATGTGCTGCTCCTGAATGTTAAAGAGCGCATTCCTAGTGCTGTCTCCTGTCTGTATTATCAAATTTCAATGGAAGCAACAGAAGCCTTGCAATTAGATAAAGTTAAGTGCATGCATAACTGCAGGATCAAACTGTAAAACCTATACTATCTGAATAAGTTTCAGTGAATTGTAATTGATTTAATTTTTTTTTTTTATTTGTAAGTTAAAAGTCTGTTGTAAATATAATTGGGAAGTCTTGTGAGTCAAGGTCATTATTTAACTGAAATTATAAGCCTAAAGGAAGACACATTTCTTGAATCTCAGTCTGCTTTCTTGGTGAGTCACCATGAGATGGGGCAGATTTTTCTACCTGTAATTTCATTAAAATCAGTAAACGGGACTACTACCGAGATTGAACAGGTGTGCTCTAGAGGATATGACCTGAGTGGAATTGTATTAGAGTAAGCATGATGTATGTCAGAGAATGAAATTAAAATGAAAAATTACTCATTTAATATTGAAGAAATATTGTAACTGAAGTAAAAATATATGCTAAAGCATAAATAAAAGACAAATGGAACATACAGAGCAGGGAACTGAGGGTCCAGATTTAAAATGCAATTTTAGAAGACAGTGCAGAAAAGTCATATAACTTCTCAAAATGTAACCGTATGTCCTATTGATTTTTCATCTTTGTGAATGTTAAAGTCACTGACATGTCGAGCATGGCAGTAGGAAGCTTCAGTAACTCATTAAAGGGTGACTTGCAGTTGGGAGTTAGTTCCATTTTGTTTGTATTAGACTTCACATGCCAAATGGCTGTTTTCTGCCCAGGCTCAGGCCAAACTGAACCAAAATGATTTTGTATAATTTTCCAGCACCTGTGGTGGCCTAAGGACATGGTCAAGACAAAGTTTTTAAGGAGAGAAAATATCTTTTATTAGTTATAAAAATGTCATTGGAAAAACTTACAGGTAGACCAGCTCTCCTTTAAGCTGAGATGGCTTTATAGAATTACTGTGCAGCAGTTCACTTATTTGCAAAAACAAAGACCTTTTGCTACACTTGAACCAAATTAATAAAATAATATTTTATTAACTAACTAAATATTTTTGAGTTGAGCAAACACAATTTTCTTTCCAACATCCTATCCAGTGAAGAATGCCAAATGAAGTAGTTTGGATTGGATTTCCAGAAGCATTCATGGATGAGACGGAAGAATAGTTCAGGAAACCCAGATCATGTGTGGAGTAGAAGAAGCAACTGAAGCAAGAGACAGAATAAATAATAATGGAGGGAGATAGTTATGCAGAGCTTCATGATGAACGCTGAGACCCCGAGAATCATGTTTGAGTGAAGTGTTGGGGCAATGTCTACAAGATATCTTTGTGGCTCTCAGACTGGTGTTTGCTTTTTGTGAATAGAGTGGAAGAGATTCTCTCATCAACAATAAACGCTAGTGAAATAGTTGAAGTTGTCAATTGCTTTACCTTTCAGGCTGGTGCATAAGAAAGCGTAGAATAATAGAAAGTTGGAGTGTTAGATTTACACTCACTCATGACAAAGACAAGCTTTGTTGCAGCTTGCCATCCTAAAGAAAATAAAATTAGCTTGTAGTAGTACGTTAGTACTTTGCTCAATAAAGAGTTGAGGGTTAAGCTGACTTTGCTTTAAATGCTATATCCAGACTTCTGTGAGTAAGTAGTAATTAATTGCTAAGTTTCACTTGAATTTTTGGTGATTTGATTTGGGTTGTGTTGTTTTTTGTTGTTTTGTTGTGGTTTTTTTTTTAAATTGAAACAGACTGCTATGAGTAATTCTTCATCTGTAAATAGTGACTTCTCCTTGTGTGTGTTTGGCACTATGAAACCAGAATGCAGAAATGAAAAAATTAAAAGAGGAAGGTTTTACTCTGACTTAAGGAGAAAAATGGTGCTTGGATTTGATCAGACATGAACTACATCATTACAAGACAGAGACTATCCTCTCCTATCTTCAGGCGAAGAAGCACTAAGGGGAGAGACTGCAAAACTGGCTAAACACAAGTATTTCCACATCAGTGAGGTGCGACTGAAGCTAATGAGGGAAGAAGTCCATGGATAGGGTAGGATGCTCTCCAGGTCTGATCCAGGCCATGTAAAATATAGCTCATAGGTTTGAAGGAGGAAGAATCATAGAAATAAGACATGATTGATCTGGTTTTATATATAATTACGGAGTGTTATCTGGTCATGACAAAGATAATAAAATCAAAAGTCAGCTTTCATTTGCATAACTGAAACAATAAAGTGCTTCAGAGAGCTTGTCCTTGCTTTTTAATGGAAATAATCCCATGCTTTGAAGGTTTAGGGATTTAGCAAGGTGCCTGCTGCTGTTCACATGGAATTCCTGCTCACCGCCAGACTGTTGCCACGATCAGCTAGATGGAGAGAAGCACTGGCTTGCATCCTTTCTGAGTTTGATAATGGCAAGCCCAAACCCACTTCTGCCTTCAGGGGACCCTCTAGAAGTTTGAATATGAAATAAACAGGGACTTTTCTTCCTGGAAGGGAGCTGCTGGCAGGGCAAAAGAGAGACCTGTCTGTGTAGAAGCTCATGTTGCAGCTGCTTGTTCTTTTGAGGACTCCAAACAACATCAGTCTGTAAGGGTCCTCACAAGTACTACATATTCAGTTAACAAGACGTTGTGGCACATGTCTTGTTAACAAAATAGTTTATTCCCCTAAAAAAAAAGGAAGAAATTCCTTAGTGTAGTAAACTGTCCTTGTATTTCTTGTGCGGACTCTTCGGGTTTCTTCCATGTGGGCATATTGGGATAATTACATACAAATTCTTTTAAGCAAAAAAAAAGCACCTGTTTTACTTCTACCTAGCTAGTTTGCTGCTTGTCCATAGGTTCTTTGCTGTGCTCATCTCTGCACATCCTCCAGCACAGCTGGTATCCTGAAACGCTCCCCAGACTTTACTAAGCCTCTCTTCTTCCTGCCTCCAACCTGCTTGCCCTCCAAGCAAGCTCCTCATTACTGATTTCATTCCTCTTCCTCAGTAAGGCTCCAGAGCTCTTCTTTCTTCCTGTGTCCCTTTAGCTTGCCATGTCATTTCTTTATCTCACATAGACCCTCAATTAATCTCTCCTTCTATGTACAAGCACAGTTACAGGCTCCCCATGCCTTTTCTCTGTCATCCTTGTGCTCCTGATTTTCAGCCCTTTGTGCGCACATGTTGCTACCAGCCAACTCGTCCTCTTTCTCTGTAACTCCTTCTCTTCTGTAAGCACTTCCACAAGGATCTCCATTCGTGGGAGCCTCTTGTACATACCGGTACACCCTGATGCACTCTGAGCTGGATGGAAACATTCCTCATTCATGTCAGATCTCAAGAAGACTTGAGCCTTCTCCAGTAAGAGAATTTGGGTACACACATGTATTAGTTATGTGCATAGGATTATCCGATTCTCATATATCTGCCAAATTGTAAACTAATCTTTTTCTCAATTGCATTTTATATTGCTAATCTATTGCTAATTGCTTTACTAGAATGCATTGTGTAAGTGGACTCCAGTATGCCACAAGCTGTTTGCTGCCTTAGCCTTTCCCAGTGGTTTTTGTCAGAATAGTTTTCTTCCACAGAGCTGGCAAGCAGAAAACCAAATCCCTCACTGCTTCTAATAAAGAATACAGTTCTGACATACATGTATGCTGTCTTACATAGCTGTTGACTTGTCTGTGTTGCAGGAAGCGTTTGTGGGATGCTGGGGTAGCAGGTATCAAAGTAGAGGGAAAAAGTCCTTTGATTCTTCCCTAAAGAATTCCCAGTTCAAACACTGAGGAACAAGTTGATTGGAGAGGTTGGAGGATACTCATTTCCTTGTGTGCCTTTGGCAATGCGAAAAATCATAAATACAAGTTAACTGCAATGTTGTAGTTGCAGGGCCTCTGCAAAATCAGCCTTAAAAATGACTTCTAAATAATTCCTAAATCACTCTTCAGGTATGTTCCTGTGGGTGGGCAAACTTCTCTTGGATTTCAGGCCAGATGCAAATCTTAAGGAAGGATTTGGAATGTTGAGCTCTGTGGCTGAACTCAGAAAGTGAGCGTGGGACAGGGGATATTTATGCATTTTGCAATAGGAAATGAAAACTCTGTGAGGATGAATGGCCAAAATATAAGAGGAAGAATTGGTCTGGTTGGTTTGTTTCCATGGAGCTTCATTTCTTATTCCATAGTAGGGGATGCCTTTCATTTCTTTCCAGCATAGCTGGTGCATTAAAGTTTCTTCCCTGTTGAATTGTGTTTCCCATGAAGTCGACTGAAGCTTATGTCTGTCATTGCTTTTGGTCACTCAGAGACATTTGGAAAGTGACTTGCTCGCTTGCCTGGTATTGACTGCCTTCAGCTAATGTCACTTCATTTATTACTTGCTGCAGATAACTTCTGATTCAGTTGTCAGTATCATGACCCCTTCTCCTCTCTTCCTTATTTTCTTTCACAGCAGCAAAATTGTACCATTACTTAGAACTGCTATTAGTTTTGTAATGTGTTTTTCCGTGCATCAGAGCACTGTGTGTACTGAGGGTCAAACACAGCTCACAGTAAAGCTGTTCTACTCTGTACGGGGTTGTAGAGGGTGAACCACACCATGGTATCTGCGTGTTCTCCAGAAACATAAAAGCAGGATGACTAATAAGTTACATGGCTTTTTTTCCTCTTGTCTTTTCCATGAGTATAATACTGGCTTTATGGAAGTGCTAAGAAAATTCAACTGAAAGTTTTGAAGTACCCGTCTGAGGAAGAAAAAAGTCCATCCCATTTCATTTGTATAGAAGGTGGTTTCATGCCATAGCTACCTTGTAACGCTGTGATGGCATACTGGCTTACACCAGTCCTTTCAGCTGGAGTGTCTATACAAGTGCACATATATGCTTTTTAGGTACTATACAGGAGGCAGCAAAAGTTAAGATATATGTTACATTTCGAGCTGAAGATTGGTGAGGTTTGTGATGGTCCTTAATACTTAATAAAATTAATTCCCCATCTTCAGCCATTCCTCATGAAAGCATAAACAAGATTTATCTAGAAATTCGACTTACCAAGGGGCAAAATTTGCAAGCTCCTGTCTTTATCCTACAGCTTTGGCCCAGGTTTTCAGGTTCTGTGCCTCAAACTGATGAGCATCAGAACAACATGATCAAGATCTTGGACCTTCATTCGGTGCTTCTGAGAGCATGAGGCAGGAAATGAAGGAATGGTGTAATCTTGGTATCCCAGACTGACCAGTTTGGGACTAGGAAAATCATGTCTGGAAGCCATTTTTGCACATTATCAGTAAGGACGTTCCCCCAGGTACAAGAGTAAGTCACGTATCCAGAGCAGAACACACGACATTTGTGTCAAATGTCTGTCCGACTCTGTACGCTGAAAAGAACCAAAAGTGACTATCTGATATACAATATACCAAACTTTCAAATATCATACCAAAAATAGCATGTTATATGGGCTGTAACATCCAGACCGAGAAAGAATATGTAGAAGGACTCAGACATGCATCTGCACTGTAGATTTACTGAGATGGGATATAATTTAGTTTCTCTATATGGGAAAACAACTTACGAATTTTTCAGAGAACATGCACTAGAGACGCCATCTCCACTGGTACAGGAAACCTAAATCATCTTTCTAACATGAAATAATAATAGGAACTCTTGTTTCAACTTTAGTGATGTATTAAAAAACTGGAAAGCTAACAAATTTACTTTTTTTCCTGAGTGATTCACTTCTGACTTTTGTATAGTTAGCTATATTGCTTCTGTGTATTAAGAAATGTGTGGTCTCTTGTCTGAAGCCCCAAACAGAATCGAGACTCCTGTGTTTGATATAGATATTGTAAAGACCGCTTGCTTAATTTTTCTGTGTGCTTCCCAGGACTAGGCTTACAAGTGTGTTACAAATGTTATTGATGTGAAAAAACACACAGAAATTTTTTTCACAAAAATTGTTACACAAGTGCCCAGGTTATTGTTAGTTACCATCATAATCTCTGGACTGTCTTCTTTAAAAGCATGAATGTTCCTGGCTTTTTTCCTTTTCTGTGGTCCAGTAATGCTTCAGGATAAAGCATAAGGATTACATGAGCACGTATAATGAGACTGTTCTGAGATCTTTGGGAAGAGGAGGCAAAGCCATCAGGATGCAGCTGCTGCAGAAGAGGATGTGAAAGCGGTGGCAACTGCGTAGCAAGGAGATGTAGTTTTCATCTCAGTTGCACAGTGGGAAGCACTTAATTCAGTAAGTTTTCTGTTGTCCTTACTTAGAAACTTCTGTACCTACAGGCTTTTGGGGTGAAGGTGCTTGAAGAACACTCATTGCTTACAAGTAAATAAAAATCAACTAAACACAACTAAAAGGTCTGAAGTTCTTTCTGAACAAAGTAAGATGCTGAAATGCATCTTACAGTAAGAGACCATCAAGACACAAAATCAGTCAATCTGGCTCTAGAAGTCCTACTTGGCTATTGTACTTTTCAGGTGTTTGTGAGATGATTTCATGCTTTCCAGTTTGTTCCTGCTAAGGGGCATTCAGAAGGAACAGTGGAAAGTGTAGCTTTCTCTTGATAGTGCAGACAGAGACTATTTGTAAGACCTAAAGAAAAGTTTTTGAGAGGAGTGCCTGAGTGGCAAGGAGTGATGTGTTTGGTCTTTCAGTCTCCTGCGTGGAGTTGCAACAATATCAATGTCAGGAATCTTTTGACATTTCCCGAGGAATAGTTTGTCCTTACAAACAGAACAAAATCAGTATTTTGTCTCTGTATAAGACAGTAAAAAGATCAGAAGAAAAAAGAGCTTTCACAAATACATAAGGTGGTGATTTATCTACTTCCTAACAGATAGGGTGAGGAAGAGACAGCACTTGACATTTAATGTGGACCATGGCACCTGCTACAACTGAGCACCGTAAAGCATTTTTTCCCTTGATCCTCAACACAAGTTGTTTCAGGAGACTTACTTGTTCTTTCCTTTGTCATTTATTTAAATCTCACCAGCTTCTGTGACTCATTTCCCCCCAGGGGTCTGGCTCTGCTGTCAACAAAAAAAGATTTATAGGTTAACAAACTAGCTGTCTCACTTAGAGAAAATCTCGCTGGTAGTTTACCTGCCGTTGCTTTGTCTGAGGACACTTGAATGTCCGATAGATCCACTAATTGACTTTTACTTTTGGTTGTAGTCGGTTTTCACAAGCAGAGCATTTCCTTCCCTGTTGCATACCTGAGTGGTGTGTTGTGCATTCTGGGTGGTCCTGCAGGGATTTCAGAGGCGTATATGAGAATATTAACCTAGTATTCCCCAAAACTCCTTAGTGTTATGTCATAGCCCAGTAATGGGCCGCAAGGTTAGTCTGGTGCCATGGAGTACTGATGGAGTACTACTTGGGATGACAGTCAAAGCCTTTGGTCTCTAATTTTAGTAGGTGAGCTTTTCTGGGAGGTCCACCTGCCTTCCTGCTGTTGACCCTCTGCAGAGAGCCTGCATCCCTGCTCAAATCTGTTTTCCACCCAGTCCCCTTCTGCTTTTGGGTGGCCTTGTTTTTGCTATGGAAAAAAGGGAGCTGGGGAAGTACAGAACCTTCTGCTCTGGAAATCTGTCACTGTTCTTTTAGAGATGCGCACCATTAGTCTGGTGAGCAGTGACATGGGAGAAAAATGACAACAGTAATTTGGAAGCCGAGAGAAGCAACTGCATGCCGGCACTGGCAAGATGTAAGTATCTTTTAACTTGGATAAGGCTACAGCAAAATGAGTTCAGTGAAGCTGAAGGAGATGTTGCCAGTGGGAGGAGGAGTGGAATTGAGAAAATAGGTGCTGTGCACACTGTGGTTACTATTTACTCTCTGAGGAACCATGAAAAATACTACACATAACAGATGCAAGAGGATGCCAAGATAGTTATTTCCTGATGGTTATGTTAAAAAAATTAAAGGTAGAAACAGATGAAGAGTGGAGAAACTCCACATCCTTACTTGGATATAGGCCTCAGAAAATACTATTATAAGAGAGCATGAGAATGAAATTGAAGAGTTCCTTAGAACATTAAAGAATGAAATGCCATTTATCTAAAGTACAGCAGCAAGCTATTTTGAGTATGGTCTGTCATATATTTGGAGGTAGACTTAAGTTTCAATTTATATGGACCTAAATGAACTTAAGTTTTGATTTTTAATGTCAGTTCTAAGCCTGCTGGGGTAGTCCCTCATCTTTCAAATATACTTAGAGAATATCCTGTGCTAGCACAGTAGGTAGCCCTGAACTTCTGAACTCAGTCTTCTCCTCAGCCTCTAATATGTTAAGTGCAGTATAGAAAAACCAAAGGTGAAAACGTAATGGTAACTGCTACATATATAAGGGATGGTGTACTTTTATTATTTTTAGATAGCTACATTTGAGTTATGGCCACCGGACTGATGGATAATGATCAGCACATTTTCTGTCTGACAGATGTTCTAGATTTGTCTCTGCATACTTTTTTAATGAAGTGCATAAATCAAAATTCACGTACGTGAAAGTGTGTGGGACTGTGTCCTCCATCATCTTCCTGAGTTGTCTAGTATAATGCAATGAAGGGAGATTACATCAGAGAAGGAGATGGGCTGGAGAGGAAAGGGAGGGATTTGAAACAAGTGCACACGGTAGGTAAAATGAAACTGTACTCGAGAAGAGAGTAGTTTCATATAGCATGAGTTATAGAGCAGATCTTCTCCATGTAAAAAGTAACCATTTAGGAGAGAAAAGAGAAAAAAAAGTCGACATGGCAGGTTTGAGGAATTTTTTGGGTGTTTTGATGTTAATGTCTTTCTGTAGATCTTTATGTGAACAGCAGTCAGCTCACAACAGTATTATTGTCTCACCAATTAAATGGCTGAAATGAAAGGGGCAGAAACACTGGTATTTAGTCATTGGGAACAAATTTTAACAGCTTTACCAAGCAAAAGGAGATCCTGAGTATTTTCTGTTCTGAAGTGTAATTTACAGTCTCTACTTGCTCTGGTGAGCATGTGGAGAAATATATTTAGGACACCTACAGTTAAGAAAATGTGAACACCCACAGAAACCCATGAGACTGTGTGTGTAAATATGGATTCATTCTTGTTATTTTGATATTTCTTGTCAAGTGCAGCCCTCACCTGTTTTCATGAATACATAGTATAATGCTAACCAAGAATGTTGATACACATAATTTGTATATTTTCTTGAAGTTGCATTCTTGAATGTCCATGTATAGTTTTTTTAATTTTTGCTACTTATGGAAAAGATTTATTTGGACTTGACCTGACTTTTCATGCAAGATGGGAACTTTCTGCTAAATCTCCAGGTCAGAATGTTCAGTTACTGACTCTGGTTAAAGAAAGTGGTTTATTTGCATGTTCAAGTCGTCTTTCAGACTTGCATATTTTACTCATGCCTTTGTTTCTTGCCACGAAGCATTCATGTTTTTTATTACAAAGTATTTAGAGATATAAAGACGATTAAGAGTATTTATTCTTGTTGTTGAAGTGACACAGCTGAAGGGCACTTTGAGGGAGAAAAGGAAAATGATCTTTGTGGTGGAAACACCAGGTCAGCATCAGTAATCAAATTTCTGCCCCTCCCTGCGTGCACATCAGCAAATCATGTTTGATCTCTATTTGCCTCGGTTTTTCTATCCTTGAAATGCGAGTACTGGTATTTCCCAACCTTAGCAGAATTTTAGAAACGGGACTATGGTGCTTTGCTTCCTATATGAACAACGCTAGAATGATTGAGACTTTCCTTATCCAATTCTTATTCTAAATACAGCCAGTTGTCAACTGAAAGCTTACAGCCTCCCATCAGGTTAGTCCCCAGCCCCATCTGTATCCCTTCCCACACAAAACACTGACCATCTTTACACAAAGAGACAATATTCCTGTTCCCACATTGCACACAGAACTGCATTCATATAAGGCAAGCAAATATTATTTTTAATTGAACCATTTATGCCTAACTATTAGAAATTACTCAGTTACTTATCAGAAATTATTGTGTACAATGCTGGTATAATAGTCTTTTGTGATTCTTAATAATATAGTTGCTAATAGCAGTTTTCACGGACTATCTGTGTGTGCCACTTGCAGCAAAATATCACCTCCTCCTGCTTCCAGGTGTTCTCACTTAAGCTGGTGCCCCTGGCTGTGGTCCTGCAAACCCCTCTGTGCCTGATCCAAAGCCCGTTTTGGTCAGCAGGAGTTTTCCCATGCAATTCAATGGGCTTTGAGACAGGGATCGAGGGAGCAGAGCGCTGTTAGTTCTATTGTTTCCAGGATTCAATTATTTATTAGATAAAAATCACATGCACAAGCTGAGGTTAAACCATGCTAACAAGGAGCAGAGGAAAACAAATGGTTTGATATCTGCAGGATAAAGAAATTTTATGAAGAGTTTTAGTTTGTTTTTTGAGAGGTATTTTTTGTATAATACGCTTCTCTGTGAAAGGAGTTTGTTCTAACAAGATTCTGAATAAGAATCTAAACAAGATTCATAATAAACATGCTTTGCTTCATAGAGACAGTATGACAAAGTAGAGTTTCAGTTCCCTTCCGAGTAGTTGAATGACAAAACCACTTAAAAAGGCATCAGGTCATAAAAAACCATACAAGTGGCTGGCAGAAAGGGCTGTCGATGACCCCATCCAAAGGTTCCTTGTAGGTACAGAGCTCTTCACTGTGCTAGTCTGATGTGCAAATGGCAAGGTAAGGAAATGCAGAGATTCTTTTTATCTTCTTCTGGGGCACAAATAAAGCTTAAGCACTCAGTATTGAAATATATAGCTTTTAGTAACAAAAGACCTGTTGGGCAAAGCCTGTGGCTGTTGTATTGTTGAGCAGGTGATTAACATCCATCCTGGGCTACAGCTGTTTTCTTCTTCTGTTTGTTTCATGTGCAGATGTTGCTATGAGGAAAGGAGTCAGCAATGACTGATGTGGAGCCTGTGGTCACAGATTTTGCAGCATCAGGACGGGCAGGCCGCCGGAACGCTTTACCAGATATTCTGGGCTCTCCTGCTGGCGCTGGGACTTCAGACCTGCCACACAAACTGGCTGAGCTCTCCGTTTCAGAAGGTAATGGCTGCACATTCAAGAAACGGACATATTTATGCAGTTGTCCTTTGCTTTCTCCTTAAGACTTCTGCCACCATGCAGTTTTGATGTCAATACTAATATTTCTTTCTTCATTTAGGATTAAATTCAACCTTCCAAAGCAGTTACCACTTCTACCGCCTGATGAGACAAGTTAATTTTAACCCAGACTAAGTCTGCCATATCCACCCACAGATTCAGTGTTCAGCAGCCTGGGGAAAGGTGCTGGGAACTGAACTTCAGTTCCCCTGAGGAAGAGCAAACACAGTTGCATTGCTGGGCAGCTTGGAAAACCATCACTCCAGCTATAAATTAGGGTCTACTTCTGCACTGAGATAATTTAGCACAAGACAGCAAGCTGCGCTCTTAATCCAATTACAGCTATCCTAATTTGGGCATATACATTAAGAGTAGGGTTTACAGTGATTTACTCCTGCTAGTAGGCTTTCAGCTTTGCTGAGACCAGTGTCCTATTTTGCCATGTCCTTTAATTTGATAAGGTGCTCTGTTGATTTAGTACAGGTCTAATCAACACCAGCTTTACATCAGAAATAGCGTGGCCAGCAGGGACAGGGAAGTGATCTTACCCCTGTACTCGGCACTGGTGAGGCCGCACCTCAATTACTGTGTTTGGTTTTGGGCCCCTCACTACAAAAAGGATATTGAATTACTCGAGCGTGTCCAAAGAAGGGCAACGAAGCTGGTGAAGGGTCTGGAGCACAGGTCTTATGAGGAGCGGCTGAGGGAACTGGGGTTGTTTAGTCTGGAGAAGAGGAGGCTGAGGGGAGACCTCATCGCCCTCTACAACTACCTGAAAGGAGGTTGCAGAGAGCTGGGGATGAGTCTCTTTAACCAAGTAACAAGCTATAGGACAGGAGGGAATGGCCTCAAGTTACACCAGGGAATGTTTAGACTAGATATTAGGAAGCATTTCTTTACAGAATGGGTTGTTAGGCATTGGAATGGGCTGCCAAGGGAGGTGGTGGAGTCCCCATCACTGGAGGTGTTTAAGAGGCAGGTTGACATAGCGCTGAGGGATATGGTGTAGTTGGGAACTGTCAGTGTTAGGTTAACAGTTGGACTAGATGATCTTCAAGGTCCTTTCCAACCTAGATGATTCTGTGATTCTGTGATTTGAGTTCTTTTTACTTTCAGGGGGATTTCAGGGGGATTTTCAGATTCAGGAAAATCAGGTTTCTAGTGCCTATGAAGTGAAAATTATAGGTTGGTCTTGAGCATGGGTTGCCCCTACTTTTTTAGGTTCCCATTTGGAAGTAACTTTTTCTTCTCATGCCCATCACTGTTGGTGCTGTGACAAATGCCACCCCAGCTGCTGGCCCCCCATCCAGGAGCAGCGATGGTGTGGGTGCAGCACAGTGGGAGGCAGGCCTGTGCTGAGGAGTGGAGGGTCCATGAATCCCACCTGAAGTAGATTATAGGAGGGATTCCCAGGCTCTGGGGAATAATGTTCTGCTTGTACGTTGCCTGAAGCAATTGCAGGATGTTGAGTTTAGAGCCTCCTAAAGCACCATGAAGGTTTTGGGGGGGGCGGTTCTGTTGATTACAAGTTGTTGTTGCTTTGGTGATATAATTTATTCATTTGGGGTTCCATAATCTAAACCCAGAGTGGGCCTGTGGAAGGACTGCTGGGCAGGTAGAAAGAAGATTTTCAGGAGGAGTGAGAAGGGACCAAATGACCACATCATGGCTTGAACCTGGGGAAGAGAGGGAAATAAGAATCTGAATGGGTGCTGGAAGGAGGCATTACTTTTGCAAAAGGAAAGCACAAAGATTTATGAAGGAGAGAGGGTGGACATGAAAAAAAGGGAAAGTCAACAAGGTCAGATAGCCTCAGGCTGCAGGGCAGTAGTGGGGGGAATGGGGAGATTCTGGAAGAGCAGGTGGGAAGGACAGTGGGCACTGTGTCAAAGTACATTCAAAGTAAAGCTGGGAGCCCCGTGAGTCCAGTTAAAACTCCTTTGTTTCAAGGAGAGATTTTTCCCTAGAAATATGAAAAGTATGTCCCTACAGATTTTATCCTTCTGGTGTGTGTGACTGAAGCACTGGAAATCCATTCCAAAGTACAGACAGTCACTTAACATTTAATGCTTTGGTTTTCAAATACTATGGGTTTTTTTTACTCCAAATAGCATTTTGTCTGGCACGGTCAGGCTGCAGCAGGAGAGAACTGTTTCCCTTATCAAAAGGGAGGCAGATGGGAATTATATTGTTATTAGCGCCAGGAGCTGTAAAAGTGAAGTGACCGGTCCAACCCACTGAAATATTCATTGCTACATTATGTGTAACTAACCTTCATATTGTTTAGAGCAGTGACCCTTGAGGGAGATGCACCATGTTAACCATGTTTAACAAAGCACAAAAGAATACAACAGCTGTACATAAGTTCCTCATCTTTGTTTCCTTTTGGCCTCTGGAAAGTTTAGTAGTTAGAAAGAACATACTTTTTAAAGCATGCAAAATTTTCTCTTCGATCTTTTTTTTTTCCCTCTGGATAAAAATAAACATGAAAGAGTGAAAGTCTTGTTAAAAGAAATGTTACAGCACAGCATAAAATAAGTACTTAGCCCTCCAGACAGAATAATCTTCTCCTGGTGCCCATCCAATGCATTAAGAAGAAGAAATGAAACACAGCTACAGTAGTTTTAGCAAAATGTACTGATGCTTACAAATACAAGGACCGGCACTGCCAGGATTTGAAGAACAATTAAGAGCATGGGATTATCCTTTGCTTTTGTCATTGACATGCAGCTGTGCCAGAGCGGGCCTGGAAGGAGCAGTTTCTGTTATCAGCAGTTTGCAGTAATGATAATAGGAAATGAATACAGGGTACAGTTAGGTCCATTCTGACTGCTTGGCTGCGTTTTGGGGTTGGGAATTCCACCAAGTATCAGATGGGAATTACAGCCTCACTGTGTTGTAAGTTAAACTTCTGATGAGACAGCAAGCAAATCGAGGTGAATTCATCAAAATGGAAAGAAAGTTTGGAAGTTCAAATGCTGTGACAGGGAAGCAGTTTGTTAGTGAAATGTTTGGGGCTCTAACAGGCATTTCTTTTTGCCTGTTTCTGGCTTTAACAATAAATTGTTAAAAAAATGAAAGCCATTTCCAGCTCAGAACAAAGAAGCTGGATAAATGAGAAAAGTGGAGAAGACGGAACATGTGGCTATATAAAGTATGTCCTATTTTTTTCTATTCTGAAAGATTCAGTGAAGATTATGGAAAATGGTGAGATAACTGTCTCCATCTTGCTTCAAATTTAGCTAATGCTCATTGGATCATACATTTCCTCTCTTTCTAAAATACTGTCAGCTGCTGTCATAGTGAAAGGTCAGGAACAGGATGTGCTAATACCTTTTGTCTGGCTTAGAAGAGAAAAAGAGACTTTGCTTTATTCTTTATGAATATACAAGGATCATAGCTGTGTGATATAAATTTCCATGTACTCTGCAAGCTGCACCAAATTAATATTCTCATGAGATGGACAGGAGAGATTTTGGCACCAGCTGTTTATCTCAGAGCCTAACTCTGAAATAAAGACCATCTGTATCCTGTCTGATGGTGTGTAAGTTTTGGAGGGCTGAGACTTTCCACTGGTGGTCCAGTGGGAGGCCTTACTGGAACCATGTTAAACAGTTGATTGGTGCCACTGGTGATCCAAAGGCTGAAGAGGAGTCTGCAAGAAGTTTGAGAGAAAAGAGGCGATACTGGTCTCCCACATTCACTAATCTGTGTTAGGGCACCATTCTGCCAATAACCTTTATCGTTTGCTAAATTTTTTCTAGGTGACTTTGTATAACTATCTTGATACACTCAGCAGCTTAGCACCTAAAGCACACCTAAGTGCTACCAACTAAGATTAGATTTTTTCTAACAGTTTTCTTCTACCCTGTCTGCAAGACTCCACTAATATTAGACATCCAACCCCACACAGAAACAGCCAATAGAGGAGATTGCTGCCTCCCTTCCCTCAATGCTGCTGTGCTCCATGATGCTGAATGGTGTCAAATAACTCAGTTGTTAATTTACCACTATAAAACTCCAAAGCCTCCAAACCTCTGAGCAGACTTAGAACATCAAGCAATTTCTGCCAAGAGCTTTAGCTGATGAATTGTGTACAGTATTATATATTTGCTGTGATATGTAGAGACCAAGATATATAACTCTTTTGGCTGTTTGTGATATTTTATGGCAAGTCTCCAGGGCAAATAGGTGAAAATATACCCCTTAGATTACGACTATTACAGTGGAAGACAGTATAGCCACATATGCCGAGCAGACCTCTCCTTGCCCCCACAGACTATGGGCTGTGTTAGATTTGGGTATACAAACTGTTCTGTTAGCACTGGTAATGCCATGTGGGACTTGAAGGTAGTGTGAAAATGATTATGCTTTGCAAGGAAATCGAGGCAAGAGGAGTTCCAGTTTCTCTGTGAGAGAATTTGAGCATCAGAAGCGACAGCGTGGAACTCTTCATCTAATGACCCTGCACGCTGGGGAGCTTTTTATTAGTCATGCAAGCATTCAACTCTAACCTATGGAAGAGTGAACTTCCAAATCAGAGTAACAAAAAATCCCCTCATCTTGTGAAGACAGGGTGAATTCTCCTAGGTATTTCTTGGCAAAGAAGGTCAGACAGATAACTGGCATGTTCATAAACTGTAATGTTATCTACCCGAAACCACACGATGCTGAGAGGAATGCAATATTCTAACTTGGCTTTGGAAATTACTCAGGAAAAAGAATAACAATAATAAGTTATCTCCAATCTGTTTCTTACAACCAAATGCACATTGACACCAATAGGCAATTGCTTTTGGAAAATGCCTCTGCAAGTTCTTTATCTTTTAGAGTTAATCTCTCCTTCTAAAGCGCCCATGAGTGTGGTAATAAAAAGCCAATCTAAACAGAGAGGATCCGTGATCCCAAATATTTGGCTTCATTAAAAAAGCTGTGAAAATGTGTGTGGTATAAATGTTTAATTCTGTCTTTTTTTCAGATGAAGGAGCAGAGGGTGGAGAATTGCCATCATCCAAAGCCTTGCTGGAAGGTCAAGAGGCGGAAGGAAAAAGCAATGGTTCCTAACACCTAAGGACTGCTGGATTAATGAAACCCATCGATAGACTTTCCAGTTTCCCTGTGTCACCCCTTCTGAAGTGTGGTAGCAACTTTAGCAGCACAAACAAGATTTTGCAACACACTTGTACCTAGATGACATTAACGTGGAACTACTGTTTTTTCTACTGTCGTCATTCAAAACCAGTGTTCTACACATCCAAATGGGAAGAGAACTAAAGAATGTATCTCTTGGTTTGGGTTTTCTCATGCTTATGGTATTCATCCTAACTAATCTTCCTTGACAGTTTCAATTAATACACCTAGCAGATGTACCACCAACTAATGATTGCTTCAAAATAAAAATCCTGTTTCTTAATTTCCCAAAACAGCTTCTTTCTGACACAGAGGTGTATTCACTCTCCCCACCTTAAGATGATATTAAGTATACATTAGATTACAGACATCTGTAATTTATCTCATGAGACTTTTTTCTCATTAGGCATATGTAGATGGGTGTGAGAAATAAAAAAAGAAGCAATTTTTTCCTCTCCTCCTCCTGTCTCCAAAAGGTTTTGTAAACTACTTAAACACCAGTGTTTGTTTTCAAACTCTCTTTAAACTCTGTTTGACTATGGCAGATCATCTCAGTTCTCACACTCTTAGCAGTCTTGCCACTTCTGTCATTTCTGTTTTCAGGCTGAGTATTGTAGCTGTTCATGTGTGTCTAAAATAAAGTAGCCATGTTTGTAAGTGATTAAATTTGTTTAATCTCACTGTGGAAATTAAATAGCTATCATGTTTTCTGGCTTCTGTTGATTTCTTGATGTTTCTCTTGTATGACAAGACTTAAAACCCCATAATACATATTTCTTTATTTCATCTGGTGTTTGCTAACGATGAAGATGTTTCAGTCATTGTGATTTTTACAAAGATTTTTAAGCAAAGGTTTTTCTCTGCTGAAAGAAATAGTTTTGTTATGGAGGTCATGCTCCTGAAAATACTTAGCATTAATTCCCTTACCGTAGGAGACCTTATTATAGGTACAGACATTCACCTTTACTGCAGCCTGGGGCAACAGACATTTACGTACTTCTTGAAACCTAACGAACACTGACAATCGAATGCTTCTGTTTGCCTACACAATCTCTCTGCTGGGCTGTAGGCAGACAGAGGAAGCATCTGTGATGGGTACATTCCACATTTGACCGGTATTCCATCTCTAAAGTATTTGTGTATTTTATAGCTGGCAGAGAGCTTGTAAGAGGCCTCTCTGCACACCTACCCTTCCTACTGATCATTTACTCACACACTGTCTTTTAGGGACCATTCAGTAAAGGATTCAGTTTCATCCAGCTGAACTGACACTTAGTTCCCTCCTCTTACTTGTATTCATTTAACAAGTGCAACATCCCAGAATTACTTTCAGGGTTGGAAAGGGTAAAATAATTTACTCCACTGGAGCAAAACAGGTGGCTTAAGAAAGGCTGAGTGGCTGAACTGGCTGACACTAGAGGACCAGAGTTGAAAACCACATTGGAGAGGGATTTGGAGCTAACTATATTTGTGGTACACACTCTTGTTCTGGTTTGCAGTCCCATTCTCATATATCAGCCTTCTTCATAGCATCACAGTGCATTAAACTGTTCAATTTTAAGAAGTTAAAATAATCCCGTGGAAATCAAGTAGCTGAAACAGAATTCCTTATATGCTTTAAGTGGAGCATATGCTGAAGTGCTCTTCTAGGTCATGGCCTATATTGAATTCTCCTCTTCTTTCACAGTTGCAGTGCTGGATATATTTAGATTCTTCTCTTACAGAATACAGACACTGAAATTTGGGTTATAGGAATAGATACTTAAGTATTTTGTTAGCCTAAGATGCTTTGAAGTTTTTTACTATTAAAACACCAGTTATGAACCAGCTGAATTTAGCAAATTATTCATGTGATAAACTCTGTATAAAAACCATTCCACAGCTATATGCACACATGGAATTAACTGCTCACAGCCATATAGCTTAGAACTAGTCAGAGTGCTCAACACTGGAAAATTGGTGCTTACTTTGTCCTTCAGCTGTATGAACCTGTCAGTGTGAAAATGCTGCGTAGAAAGAAGAATATTAACAGAAAATTAGAAAAACTGCATAAGAAGACTAACAGGAAGATTTAAAATGCAATGCAGTTAAAAGCAAGATGACCATTTTTGATCTATACTATGTGGGTCACATATTATGCAGTCCTTATTTCCCTGTGTATTATCTCGTTGCAGATTAACCAAGTTACAGATGCAGAAATACTTCTTTGCCACAAGCATGTACAGTTTGTGTCTATAAACAATTACTAGTCTAGGCTGCATGAGAGAGCTCTTTTGTAGTTAGTTCAGATATGCAAGAGGAATATCTAGTTATGTCCTGGATTTTGTCAAATAAACCTTTCCAGTTCTGAGCCAGCTGCATATTTCTGACCAGTATAAACAGAACCACAAACAGTGGTTGGTGTGGTAGACATTGTGCCATATAAACTTTGGCCCAGAAGAATTTATTAGCTGTGTATTACACTTAACTCAACCAGGCAGGAGCTAGCCCCTTTAGAGCTGTCTGGGGGTCTCTATGCTATGCTGTCCAGTAGTCTGGGGTTTTGGCAGGGTTACTATCTTAAGCACAGATAAAATTGAGAAAACTGTGGTTCATTTTATTGTTAGTATCTTGAAGATAGGTGATAGTCCTACTAAACTTTGGCTGAGGCTTTAAAGAGCAAACGAAGTGCTTCTGAATATGTTTCTCACTGAGCCAGTCTAGTTTGTCCAGTTCCAATCATTATCCAGGTGATACCACTCTCACATTAGCTCAGCTAATGGGTAATTGATGACAGTGCATTCTCTTAATCCACAGGGTTACCCTGAATCAGCAGACTATTTTAAAACATGCTTAACTTTAAATGCAGACTAGTCTTACAGAAGTCAATAAAACTACTTAGTGCCTAAAATTAGGTACATACCTAATTACCTTGATAAATTACGGCGGCAAATTTCTATTAAGGCTAATCTGGTATTATAATGCATTAATCCCAATTTCCATTCCAGCAAGTGTGACACAGGTAATAGCATCTTTTTCATCAGTTTACAGCACTATCCTGGACTTTTATAGAGCAAAGAAATTCATTTTAGTACCAAGCAAAAGGTAACTTTTTTGTCTCCAAAGTTTAGAACTTAATGAAGCAATTATTCTTAGCAACTCTGCATAGTAAAAAAAAAAAAAAAAAAGCAGCAAATACCCTTGTAACTTCATTGTGGATATATAAAATAATGTAGGTACTTTGAATATACAGAAAATTGGCCTCAATCTTTTCCAGATGTCATTAAGAAGGTACTTTTTTTTGGGTCAGCCCTTCATCAGAAGCTTCATGTAAGAGGTGGATGAACATGCTGGGGAGCATCTTTTGTTGCTATAAAACAGGAAAGTTAAATTTGTTATCTGGAAGGCAATAAAGGACTAAATAGGTTTTGAGATAGGGGACTGATTATTAGAATGTTCTAATTTAGAGAGTTTAAGAGAAGTAATTAAGCATTTTTTAAAACGAAGCTTAGTTGCTATGATTCCTCATACATCTATCTCCACCTGTGCCATATACCATCATTCTGGTATAATATTGCATAGGCTGAGCTTGGATGGATGAAATGAGTGCCAAAGCAGTCACAAAGTGGTATATTTTAAAAGAAACTCCCAAATCATTGATAGTAAAGCAATGTACAAGACAGATCTAGTTGTCACTGAAGACAAAGATCAGTTTTATGCGAACTACAGTGTGAATTATATCTAACTTTAGTTTTAAGTCATGAATTACTAATCATACAGAAAATTTCTCCCAACTCAGAAAGTCCATGAACACAAACGCTTGGAGGCAAGAAGGCTAGTCAGTGGAAACATCATGTAATTTTGCACTGTCCAAGACATTGTATTAGTTATATGAACCAATAGTCTGACCCACAGTGGTCACTTCTCTGTTGTGCTGCTTTCATACAACGGTGATCATACAAAATAATATAACTGCACTTGGATTAGTTAAAAATGACAATAGAGCAGTGGCTAGAAGAGGTTTAAATTACATTTTACCATCAGTATTCCAAGTATCCTTTATGTATCACACATACAGAGAGGAATACTTCAAGATTTAACAAATCACTTGGGACTAGTTTGTATTCTCTTTTGTCTGCGGATGCTCTAAGTGTGATAAAGCCCATGAAAAGGAATTGAACAGAGGTTTCTGCATGGATTTCTCCACTGGTTTGGCACAGGTTATATTTGCTGCGCTCAGCAATCATAAGCCCCTCAAGCCCCAAACCCACCACCATGGTGCATGTGGGCTCCCCAGGGTCCACACGGCACAAGCCAGTGGGACTGAGCCCACTGGGGTACCAGGGCACTTGTTCTGAAGTGGTTTGGGTGGAAAAACCAAGGGTTTAAACTGTCCTGCCATCTAGTGGGATCCTTAGCCTGCCAGGTAGTTTGTACAAGTAAGTGGAGGGAGACTAAGACACCTCAAAATGAGCTGGGAGGCAGCTGCCTAAGAGCGAAAGTGCAAAGAGGGTGTGACCCGGCCTGGTGAGGTGAGATGTAGTCTGTCTCCGGCTAATCTCAGACTTTCACTTCAAGGGTTTCACTAAGGGTCCACTACTTTGGTGTCTCCGTGTATTCAGAAAGTTGGGCGATCACAGACACTTGGAGCACTGCTCCAATGGCTTATGTAAGCTTGAGAAAATAATGCCAGCTGAAGCTTCCCTGCTCCACAGGGCTGCTGTTCCGGGATGTGCGGTGCTCCTTCCCGCTGCCCCTTGCAGCTTACTGCCTCGCCCAGTCAGCAGGAGTGCATCACCTCTGATTTGGAGGCCCAAGACCTCTCAGTGGAAACTCTCACGCTGCCCGGGCAAAGGAAAAATTGCCAGGCTTGGGCACCAAGGGGTGAACTAGCCAAAAGCATTTTCAACCTGTAAACTCTGTCATAAAACAGGTGTCTAAGTCTGGCTTGCAGCCTACCCAGCTTTAAATGCCTGCTCTGCGGTTTGGGCTTGGGGTGCCAATACCACCATAGATGACTGATTTTGACCTTTTTTAGGGAGAACTCTGTTTCATCTTACTCACCTGAAGCTGTTCTATTTTGGATAGTAATTAGCAATAAATGCTGAGAGCTGTTATTTTATTTTATTATTTTTATTTGTTTCCCTGTTCAGCCCAGTGGGGATGAGTTCATATCCCAAGATGGCCTGGAGCAATAGGAGGCCTGAAGGCCCTCGCTCCACCCTCCCTGTGCCTCATCCTGATGCCAGATCTCTAGATTTTAATATAATATTTATGATTGATGGAAAATGGTTTTTTTGGATGTTGATACAAAGCCTGAGTGCTGTGGGCTTTTCTGGATTAAACATATATTCAGTAATTGCCTGCAACATAAAGAGCCCTAATGTGAGGATTTAGACAATCCTTACCAGTGCTTTATTCCTGGGACTCTGCCGTGCAGTGACTGATGCTGTAAATCCACTGCTCATCATACAATGTACAGAAAAGCTAATCTGTGAGAGACTGGTTTAATCTTCCTATATATTTTACTTTTTTCCAGACCCCTTGGGCACGTTTGTAAATGATACATCAGCAGGGTACACAAAAAGAAGGAGCATGTAAACTCGTAGCAGTATTCCAGAAGTAATTTTCTAGCAATGCACCTAGTTTCCTAAGGAGACAGGAGCACCTTTTGCCCGAGGGCTCGGCGGGCGGCAGCCGGGCACTTCCCGCCCGGCGGACACAAGATGGCGCCCGAGCCCGCGGCAGGCACAAGGCCGAGCCTCCGCCTTCCTCACAGCCTCGCCCCTCTCCGCCCCCCCCCCGGCTCGCACCGCCTCGGAGGTGGCTGAGTTTGGGCCTTCTTCGGTGTCAGCCGTAACGTGAAAAAGAGGAGGAGCGGTGACAACGCCTCGGCCGCCCGGCGCCGGTGGGACGAAGGAAAGACGGAGCTCCCCCGCGGCGCCGGGCGGTGCCGGCAGAGGGCGCCGCCGCCCTGGGCAGGCCTCGGCCTCGGCGTCCAGGGTCGCCCGGGCGGCCGCTGCCCTTTGCGCTGCCCCGGCCGCTCATCCTCCAAAGGGCTCGTAGACGCCAGAAGTCCCCGCGTCTTCAAAAGCACGGGGAAAATGGGTTCGAAATGTGCCGCCCTTTTCCCCCACCACACCCCGCCGGGCAGGTCCCGCTGAGCTGCAGCCGCCGGCGGAGGGCAAGGTGAGCTCCCCTCAGAGGCGCCGTCCACACGGGCCGCAGCGGTATCCATCTGGTCAGCTAAATAAGCAGTTTATTCACAGTAACGTTATTTCTTGCTCCCCAGCATAGCTGTCGCTCCTGAACACCCCCCGTTCCCCAGCAGCACCTCCACGGCCTAGCAGCCACCCGCACACAGCGGTGCGGTGAGCCGGGCTTGCCCCGGCAGCCACCTAGGCCACCTCCAGCAGACAGCAGGGGCTGAGCCATGGTATCCTGTGCACCATGGAAGAAAAACGCCCTTTGAGGGAAAAACAGGAAAACTGCCATACCTGCATTCGCAGGAGAGCTACAGGTTTTGAACCTGCTTGTTCCTCCCACCAATTTTGTACCCATCTTCTACTTGAATTGCTCAACAATCCCATCCCATTCCTTCCATCCCTCTGAATTCCTCATCTAACTCTGTTCAGAGCTCATATCCATCTACTCCTTTCTTCAGTGCTCACCCCTTGCTTCGCTTACTTATACCCCCTTATGCCCAACATCAACTGTTAGTGCTCTGGATCACTGAGGGAGGGAAAGCCACTCTAGAAAAAAAAATAGCATGTGATTATGCAAATAGAGACAGTGTTGCAATATAAGAAAGTGCTGAAATAAGTTTCTTTCGGGCATGTTCTTTCAGACAGCCTTTGAACTCTTGACTCTGCTTTTTTTTTTTTTTTTTTTAACGTGGGCAGTTACAAGTGGAAATGTCTAGGTAAATTTACACAGGATAAAATTAAATGCTGACATGTAACGAGGAGTATGTTTAAAGGTGGGGAAGACATGGAGTTAAAGGCATGAAAGTTGTGCGGTGTTTCCTCTCCATAGCCCTTCTTTTATCAGAACACCTGAGCCAGTCATGGTGTGAGCGAGTCAGCCTGCTCCTGCACCCTCCACTGGCTCTGGACTCTGGATGTTCTGAGCTCTGTCTGCAGCACCGATCAGCTGCTCAAGAAAGTTTCAAAGGTCTGAAGGAAGATGCTATTAGAAGCCTTTTTAACTATTACAAGGTTAGTTAAGGATTTTGTGATACATAGAGGGTCTGGGTTATGTTTACCACTGCCACACTGAGGGGGAAATCTTTTGAAACATGTACACATGGATGTATAGAAAGTAAAGGAATAGTGGATTTATCTATACTTCCCCACTGGCATTTGCTGCAGTACAGTCCAGAAAGTGAGTCCTGTGACTATCCAGGCAGGGACTACATGCCTATGTTCCTTTCTGTGCATATCTTTCCCATAGCAGACTCTGGATTTAGCAAACTACTAACCCACACTCAGCAAGTGGGATGTGTTTTTAAGTTTCCTGGTTTAGATTTGCCCATTGTGACCATCTCATGTGATTTCTTGCATAATCCAGGATATGGGACTTCTCTGAATTACTTCCTGCATCATGTCTAATAGCTGTGGTTGTTAGAACAGTTTACAACTTGCAGGGATGAAAAGTCTAGTAGTAAGGCTGTTTGAAAGTTGGTCAAGGGGTTAAGTCTCCTCACAGCTAACATGCACTTAATTTTTCATATCAGTCTCTCTCGGCTTAACTTCCAGTGACTGGAGTTTTTTATACCAGACTGAAGAGACCACTCTTATTTCTGTTTCTCTGGGGTTGTCTCCAAACAGCTGGGATGATCGAAGTTTTCCACCAGTTTGTCTTGGTACTAGTCCCCATTTAAAGCTAGTAATGAGCTATCTTAGCCCTGCAATGTTTCAAGTTGATCTAGAATTTTGTGTTCCAGGAAGTTTACATATTTAGACTCATGAAAACTCAGAAATGACTCAGTGCTTAGTCACAAACCAATATGTAAAGCAGGGATATAGTTGCACTCTTGAATGAATCAAGTTAGGTGCGTGATTCTGTCTGGGTCACCCAGCATGAGATTTAATTTTGAAAGCATCTTTGCCTGATCTGTGTCAGGCATTTTTTCATCAATGACAGGCCCATAAATTGATAAGCTAATTAAATTATTTATCAAGATTGTGGAATTCAGACATTTCTTGGGGGTGCATTAACATTCCCTGTAACCCTCTGCTAGTTTAGAACTTCTGAGGAAAGAGCTTGCTCCAGGTGAGAGGGGACAGACCCAGAGGACTGTGGCTCCAGCTGCATCTGAGGGACCACTTCTGGCCCCAGCAGGTTGTGACTGTCCTGTCAGTCCATAGCTGAGGGGAACAGAGGAGGACCCTGGGAATATCCAAATGCAGGTAGTTAATGCACTGAGTTATTACTTTGCATCTGTTTTCCAAATTCAGTAGTTATTTTCTTAAACTTGTAATTCAGTCAGATAAAACTGATTTTACTTTTTGTCTAAATCTCAGCTAGTACTGAGCGTGATTTCAGGATATCACAGCAAATGGAGTGCTTCAGTATAGACAAACAAACAAAGGTATATTGAGCTATTCCAAAAGTTTCTTAAATCCAGCTGCACAGACTGCAAAGTTGTCTTTTGTTATGCTGCAAGGATTGAGCTTGAGATCAATTACACTGAACAGTTGCACTTATTAAGTATTAGACAGCCTCCATAGCATATACGAGGGCTACAGAAAGAGAATATGCCATTTAGAGATCACCTGTACCTTTAATACTGTAAAAATTGTATTCATGATGGTAAAAATCATTCCCTACCTTTGTTATAATATGGAATCCTTGGACCTTAATACAGAGTGCATTTCTGCTCCACTAATATTCTCACTGGGTGGCTCTGAACACCAAATCTACACAAATCTTCCAGAATCAGTTGCAACAAGTCAAACACAAGTCATCTAATCTCCTTAAACCTATGTGCCATTTTTCCATTTATGCACGTAAGGATTATTTTAATTTAGTGCGTTCAACTTATTCATCCGCATTCTAAATTTCTCTGAGTCATTATTACCTCTGAAATAGTCAGTTGCTTATTTGTAAGACTGTCTTTTTTCTTCAGTGTATATGACCTTACATTTGGCCATGCTGAAACTGTAAGTCTGGAAAGCTGATTTCTTGTATTGATTTTACAGTAACTAGACAGCTATTGTGACACCCAGTACCAGACATTTCTGTTCACTTTAGAGGCTTTAAAATAGTTTTTATACCCTTAAACACAAAAGAAAGCAAAGACATATTAAAATAACCAAAGGCCTAATGGTACAAAGTTAAAATAACTGCATTACTGCGTAAAGAGAACTGGGAGCCAGGGAGGTGGTTGGCTTTAGCGCAGGCTAATTCTTTAAGGAGAGCTTCTGACTTGAGTCCTCTAAATGGTACGTATAGTAATATTAGACAACAGATAACAATGCCCCAAACACCTTTAAGAAGCAGAGAAGACCCTGGAGATATTTAGTAGTATTTGCTTCCTTCTTTAAACCATTGTAGACCAGCTGTCCTCTCAGCTTAAAGCAATCCGAATAAATGTCTAATAGTTCATAATGAGGTATTAGCAGGTATTTACTTTCCAGGACTCTCCTAATCTCATGTCACACCACTTTGTAACCCTAAGAGAGAGTCTACAAGAATGAAATGCATGATCACAGACCACTTCGTTTTCACCAATTAGCAAGAAATACCAGAATTAGACCTTAACATGACTTGTGCTCTAATGTTAGCCTGTCCTGGCAGTATTTTGGTTGAGCTTTTACAGTGGCAGGGAGCCTGCTGGACATGGTCCTAAACTTTGCCTAAGATATGCCGCGCTCTTAGAAGGGATACAGTATAAACACATCTTCCCTGCTCCTGCCTGCATTACCTTGCACCTTGCCTGTCATCTGGTCCACAGTTCCAGCAAAGACCTTCCCATGGCGTTTATGCAGCACAAGACTGGATTCATACAGCTGCTTTGTACCTGGGGCCATTCTGTGACCACTTGCTTGTGCAGCTGCATAATTGGGCGTCTTCTCCATAAGGCATTTATCTCTTTTGTTTAAACTGGGATTTCTAAAGAGCTGCCCATCAATAGAGTAAACCCAGTGATTTTCTGTGACTCACTGACAGCACCAAGATAGTTTATTTTTATTATGGGGATCAGCAAATCTCTTAGCTAGAGGACACATGAGATGATTTTAGTTAAGGACATTCTACTGCCCTGTTTGACATTAGGTTTTTCTGCAGCACCAAAACCCAATCACGCTGAGCCCTGAAGCAACATCATCCCATTTTACACAATAGCTACTAAAATCTGGTCATTTCTGTATTACACTGAGATCAAAGTTGCAAAGAGATTCACAGCAGGGCTTCACACAAGGTTAAAATGTGCTGAGAATACCCTAGTCTGTTGTCCGTAAATAGAGGAAATCTCTCCTACTTTCAGCTGCACATTATTCTCAATTTCCTTAATTCAAAAGTAGCCCCCTGTATGTTTCAGAATGCTGAGAGATTGCCAAAATGCCCAAGTGAGTTAGGACCCTGAATCATGTTGGCTTTCAATGGGATTCGATACCTAAAAGGCCTTTGAGTGCCTACATCTGCTTCGTACCAGGACAGTTAGGCCCTGGTGTCACCTGGTTGCACCTTTGTTGCACACATGGGTACAAGATGCTCTGCAGTTCCAGGGTCTTTGTTGCCCTGGACACAGAAATGTTTGCATAATGCAGTCATCACTAAATTATCTAAAGGTCTTGTAACATAGTATCTCCCTAACTACTGATTAAAACTCTACGGAGTAATACATTATTCCTGGCTATTGTACTGCGAGGATGGTGAAAGGGTAGGTTTAATTGAATTGGTGTAGCAAGAGTGCCCCTCCTGTGTAAGATCCACAGAGGGACACAGCAGAAGGATAGATAAACCTAACTTCAAACATTAGCTGCACCAATTTCACAGCATTTCCATAACCAGGGTACTAAGCCCTTAGCGACTGGCTGCAGTGATTAGATGCTCAGCAGTTCTTGACACTGATTATGAGGAATCCACATATGAGAAAACCTCTTTGTCAGACTTTTCTACCACAGAAGCCTGGTGGCCATCCTGTGGTGCCCTTTTTTTTTTTCCTGAACAAATGAATTATTTTTTTCAAGAACTGAATGAAGGCTGAAGGAGGCTGACAGCCTCATTCTTTGAATGCCCAAGGCATGTGAAGCAGGGATATAATGGGGGGAAAAGGTAGCCAAAAGCAGTTTTTTGTGTCCTGTATTCAAAGGCTGAAGGTTACAGTAGTCCCACATTCACCCTGGATGGCCTTCGGAAGCAAGGATTACTTATTACACAGGGATGTCTTGCCACAGCATTTTCATCTTTCAAGCAGGCCTTGCACAGAGGATGTAAATGTGCCTACTTACACTCCTCAGGTGGCATAAAGAGTTTAGTGTAAACGAGAATGAGTCCCTGGGTGTCCAGAGAGGAATCTCCAGAGACATCTTTCGTCACACAGGCTTCTTACAGGGGAGTACACAGTCTGTTAAAACCTTCAAACTCTGCTGACAGCGTAAAAGAAACTTCAGTCTGGTCTTTTGTGCAGCAACCTAAAATGCATACCAGGTCAGTGTATTTCACACTGCTACCTCCGTTCCAGCTGTAGCAAAGCATTTATATAGATAGGGTGACTTGTACTAGCTGTTGACATTAACACAACTCTCACATAAGGATTCACAAGCAAATATAGGGCATAAGATGCCATGGAAAATATTTTTGGCTGTGGCTTGTCACCCCACAAAAGTGTCAATAATGTAACATTTCCTACTGTTGATTTATCCTGCTCCCAAATCATCACTAACACAGACAGGTGGGATCTCACCATCATAAAACCTGGTGTGATGACTTTGGCAATCTATCTAAGCAGCAGAAGGAATGTGAACATTTTAGCAGACCCTGTTTTACATCTGAAGCATGGTGCAAAGTGTTAAAGAATATATTTTTCTTGAGACTAGATACTTGTCTTAGCTAAGTATGTTGAAAAATCCTGGCAGAACTGAGCCATCAGTGTAGGTATGATTGCTTAAGTTATGAAGGATCCTGAAGTGGCTACCTCCCAAGGGCCAGCTGCAGAGCCATGTCTGGAAGAAGGTGCAAGGCAGAAGTGTCCTTGAGGACCGGCAGTGGCACTGAATCACTTTCAGGAGTTCTATATCACACCAAGTCTGTGAGGCTGGTTCTACATAACAAGCCCCAATGAGCGTGGAGAGCACAGAACTCTCCCAGGCTTCTGTGCACACCCCTGCACCAGACGGATCAGCAGAGGCTCCAGGGGTTCTGCAAACAGAATCTGCACAAGCAGATAACTCTGCCTTGTCAGTACTGGGAGAGGAGACCCCGTCATGTCGGTAAAACCATTTAGGGTTATACATGATGCGTCTCAGATGAAGTAGGTGAGTGGCGAGGTCAGTTTGCCTGTACTTGTGTATCAGCTGCGTCGGTGCCGGCAATGAAGCTCTGTGAGACCATGGCTGCAGAGTTTGTCTGCGAGTGGTGAACACTACTAACTACTTGATAATGTTACTGTATTGAGGAAACAATTCCCGAACGGAACTGGAGTCACGGGTAATACCCATGCCCAATACCAACCCCGTGTGCCCACAAAGCATATTCCTCGTTCATCCTAGAGGGCTTGACTGGCTGCAGAGATTAGGTTAGCAGACCTCGTGTGAGAAGCACCAGTAAGGCTGGTATTCTGTGCAAACTCTGGAGACACAGCATTATTCAACTTTGCCAAAAAAAAGGGACTTGATCCCTTTCAGCCTCATGAACAACAACTGTCGGTCTGTTATTTCAAGTGGTGCTCTTGCTCTCCCTGGCTTCCTGAGCACTAGCTGAAAAGTCTCAGAAGTGCGGGTCATACACAAGACTGAGCAGCTGCAGGAGGGCACTTTGTGTCTCTCTGTGTGCTTCAAAGTAAGTGGAGGGAAAGCTAAAGAGAAATAGATGCACTAGTTCATACCCTTAGGCTATCAAGGCTAACACAGCTTGTGTTGTGTGGTAAAAGGAATTAGGAATTTATTCCTGGGGTTAATTCAGAGAGGGGTTAATTCTTTCCGAGGACAAGTGAAAACGTGGCAAATCAAATTAAAATCCTATCAGAAACATCACTTGCCCTACACCCAAAGAATGTGCGATACTACAAGAGCCTGAAAGAAATGCAAATGACAGTCAAAAACTAATTTTAAAATATTAGGAAAACATTTATAATTATTTTTATTTTGTATAGCTGGGCCAGGTAGAAAATTGTCGAGGTTTTGTTCCTAAATCACAGAAAGTCTCTTTCACTTAGTCCCTGAGTTTTGTTAGGAGAGCTGAAGAGCTAGATTCGCGACTCTGGAATCCATCCAAGTCGTAGGTCTGGAAAAGCCGGCACCGTGGCTTGTCCCACGGAGACAGGCTGCTTTCTGAAAAGCACTCGGAGACAAGATGACTACCTAGCGCCTTCAGTGAACAGCAAAGAACCACCAGAAGGAGGAAAACATTCCCTCTCTAGCAGGAAAAAAAAAAAAAAAAAAGAAAAGTGTATTAAATAGTTTTGAGCTCTTTTCCTTCTTTCTTCATTCCTAGTTTTCAACTCTGCCGGCTGTGGAGGCAAGAGGCGGTTTCCAGCCAGCAGTAGCAACTGCCGGTTTCAGGCAGCATCCGTGTGGATGCCGTGTGCTGGTGGGGGAGAGGGACCTGTACTTGCCCACCACCACACCGGGCTCGAGAACCTTCACGGGCGAGCTTTTAGGGCGGTGTTCTGCAGTAGCGTTGCGATCCTGTAGCTTTAGCCCGTAGAGTATTTCACGCCTGGTGCCCGCCGCTCTTTTTTGCCCCCGTTCCTTGACCAGGAACAACGGTGCGGGCGGCGGGGGGAGCCCCCGGGGCGGCTCCGGCGGGCAAAGGTGCCGCGCACAGGGGCAGCCCCGCTCCCTCCCCCCTCAGCGTCCCGCCCTGTGCCCCGGCCCGGGGGGGCGGCCCTGGCCGGACTCTCCCGTGCCCCTGCCCGTGCCCGTGCCCCTGCCCCTGCCCCTTCTGCGGCGGCGGCGGCGGCGGCGGCGGCGGCGGCGGGAGCGCCCTCCCCCGGCGGGGCGGGGAGGCTCCGGCCCGGCCGGCGGGGGCGGACCGCGGCTGCCCCCCGCCTCCCGGCCCCCCGCCGGGCGCCGGCTTTAAATGGGGGGCGGCGCGGCGGAGCTGCCCGCCACCGGCACCGCCACCCGCAGCTGGCCGCCATGGTCGAGGCGTTCTGCGCCACCTGGAAGCTGGTGGACAGCCACAACTTCGACGAGTACATGAAGGCGCTGGGTAGGTACGGCTGGGCGGCGGCACGGTTAGGAGATCTGGAACTTTGCACCGTCCTAAAAAAAAAAAATTAAAAAAAATCCCCGAATTTTAAAAGCCCTCCACTGCCAGAGCTGTAGGTGAGGCGTTCTCAGAGGCGGGGGAGGTTTGGGCGGCTGTGCCTCTGCCAATAAAGTTAATTTGATGCGGGTCGTTCAGCCGGGGCGGCGGGGGGGGGCCGGGGTTTGTGTGAGCCGTCCTGCTGGGGAGAGGCTCCAGGAGGTGCCCGCGGGTTAGGGAAAGCGTGTGAAAGAAGGGCAAGTGCTGCCTGCAGGTGATCTGAAAACACGTCGACAAAAACGCGATCATTGTGCCGGAATGGTGATGAGGGACTGAGAAGCAGGGGCGGTGGCGGCCCGGACGCGCCGTGCTGCGGGGTCGGTTCCTCGTCACGGTGCGCGGGGTGAGGGGGGATGCAGGGCTACAGCTGCGTGGGGCTGGGGGGGAGTGCCTGTGGGTACCTGAGGTGTAAGGGCACAGGCGGAACGGAAAGTAGCGTTTCACTGTCATAGCTTAAAGCTGTAGAGCGGAGGAAGAGATTTCTGTACCTTGATGTGTGGCCAAAAAAAAAAAAAAGTAAAAAACCGGCACGGTCTGATGGATTTCTCTTTTTTTCCCCTTGACGGTCTAGGAGTGGGGTTTGCAACACGGCAGGTGGGGAATGTGACTAAACCCACTGTGATTATCAGCAGCGAGGGGGACAAAGTAGTGATCAGGACTCAAAGCACTTTCAAAAACACAGAAATCAGCTTTAAACTTGGAGAGGAATTTGATGAAACTACCCCCGATGATAGAAACTGCAAAGTAAGTGAACTCTGGGGCTGCAGTGGCTTCTTCTTTCTCTTCTTCCTCCCCACCCCTGCGGCTGTATCTTTGGTAGGGTCAAAGGAAAAAAATGAAAGGTCTGCTACTGCCAGTTGTAGCACTGTGAAGGACAGGAAAGAAAGGCAAGATTGCATCTTAGTTGCCCACTTACATCGTGTCTTGTCTGAAACAATGTGTTATGTCACCAGCCCCCGTCTGCTTTCCAGCGTTGAAGAATTGTGTTAGCTGCCCACTTCTCTTTCAAGTTTTCAAGTAACTTTTTCCAGCTGAAATGGGTAAATGCCTTCTTCCCTGCATCTTTTGGGGCTTAACATAAACGTTATCCCAAAGCACATCAGAAACAGTGGTTCTTGTGAGACTGGAACTCAAAGGAAACAACTTTTTCCATGCTTTGACACAAACAAGAATTGTAGGGAGTTCATGCTTAAAACGAGGATGATTCATGGGCTTGGCTTTAAAATGGCTGGGACTAGTTTATCATTCTAGATCCACATCCATCTATTGAAGAGAATTCAATAGCATAGTGCATGCTGAATGAGTGAGCAGAATCCCAAACACTCCAAATAAATGAATGTCTTTGTGTTTCTTGGTATCTCACAGTCAGTTGTGACCCTGGATGGAGACAAGCTAGTGCACGTACAGAAGTGGGACGGCAAAGAGACAAACTTTGTGAGAGAAATAAAGGATGGCAAAATGGTAATGGTAAGTATAAAGTTCACTGGGCATTCACATATCCCGCTTAACACTCCTCACTTGAATTTATCTCAGGCTTTATGAACAGATAGTGTTACTTATGCACAAACCCTTAAACCAATTGGTGGGGAAAGCTAGCAGAGATTTTTCAAATATTTTTGTTTTTTGTCTTGTTTTACTGACAACTAAAAAATTGCTAGTGGTTTTAGGCAGGTTAGCCTGTGTATTTGGAGTGTATATGTTCTTTCTAGAGTTTGTGTAAATACTCAAGCAAAAAAAGTCCTGGTGAGCAGGAAAAGATAGAGTTCTTGATTATATAGGCAATGATCTGTTGCCAGTGCTAATTTTGATTTCTTTAAAAATGTCTTTTATATATGCACGCATAAATAATATTTAATTACAGAGAACAAGTATTGCCCTAGGAAAATAAACTTACAAGATTGCAGGAGGTAATAGCACTTTTGTATTTAATAAGGGTTTATTCCTCCTGTCTTGTTAAAAATCATGATAAACAGCAATTGTGTGAAGAAAAGTCTTGTTTTAAATTCACATTCTTTTCCTGACTTTTCAGGAACAGGAGTATGGGGTGAATAAATGTCATAAGCTACTATATCTAATGGCCAGGGTGGCACTTCTTGTGCTTATTTTTGGCACAGAGATGTAACTTTTAAAAATTAAACCTGTTTAGTTGTACTAATCTTTGACTTGGTTGTTGGAGGAAACCAATTGACTTGTTTTCTAAATACTTGAGAGAGTATCTGTATGGATGGAGACTTCCAAATAATTAAAACCTTAAAGCATACAGTCAGTGCAACACAATGTGACAAGCGATTCAAGGGAAAATACATGCTTTGTTTTTGGAAACAACTACACACATATACAGAAAACCTTTTTCTTTGGTATTTGGACATGACAGGATGCCCTGTTCCGCTTCAGGAAATACTGCCAAAACTCGCACACTGTAGTTAGTGTTCTGCACAACTGCATCAGCTAAGTGTTTGGTAGTTCTAGCTACATAAGTGCACAGAACGCATCTATTTAAATACAAGGTTCTCCTTAAGTATGTGCCTATGCATAATAGAATATGGGTATAGAGGACTTGGATTTTTAGATTGCACATCTTCCAGTGTGATCAGGTTTGGGAAAGTAAGTGTTAAATCTGTATTAAAACAATGGTATATTTAAGAAATTACATTAATGAAAATTAGAAAAATTAAACATTCATTTCTAGCCTCACTTTAGTTGCATTGTAGATGTGCATTATGTGTTTCTTGGGTTTGAAAGTAGCAAGGAGAAAGTTATGTTTATTATGGGAACCATTACTAAGGTTTTGCCTCTTGTTCATTTAAAATATCAATAATCTAGATCAACTGGTTTTTCTATAAATTACATAATGTAAACTGACCTTGCTGTAGCATGGACTTCTGAATATGTGTTAAGTCGTGACAGAGAATGGTCCAGCATCTAACGTGTCTTGTCTTTTCCTTGGACTTGCAGACTCTCACCTTTGGTGATGTGGTTGCTGTTCGCCACTATGAGAAAGCGTAGAGTTTGCCTGACCTCTGTCCAGATGTTACTTCTGCTGGATGGATTAATGTACTGTCCATAATCGAACGTAGCTAAAATGCACATTTCTGACATGAAAGGTTAATAAAGAGTTTGGGGGGGGTGTTTTTCTAAAAAAAAAAAAACCAAACACAACAACTTTATGCCATCAAATTGACAAGCTTGTGCTGTATAGTGAAACAGGTTGAACTTGGCATTGCATTTCTGAAACACTTGCCTTTTTTTTTTTTTTACAGTAAATGGAACCTATTTGAATTGTTTTGGAATGCAGATCAAACAAATTAAAAAGTTTTTTCAACCTGTGCTCCTTTTGCATTTAATAAGCTAATATTCCAGTATTCTGAAGGGAGTTGTTGAAAGTTCCTTTTTGAGTTAAACAGAAAGTCATGTGGTGCACAATGCTGTAGAAGCATCTCTGTGTGGTGTAGAGTACATAGGAAACAAAAAATTGCATTCACTACTTCAGTGGCTTCTTTTTGCTGGAGAAGTCTAAAGCCCCTGTCTTGATATATGTAGGCAGAGAAGTGAGAGGCTCAAGCCACTTTCAGCTTTTCTTTTCACTGGGGACTTGTTATCCAGTGCATGCTAAGGTCAATAGGTAGACAGTCTTTGATGTCAGGGGGCATCCTGTAGTTTTGGTTTTAATAGTTATGAGAGTTTTTAATTTGTTTTGGTGTGGTTTTTGTTAATATACAAAAGATTGAAGGAAATCAAAGTGCAAAAATTGAAGCGTTCCACAGGGTGGGAGGAAAGGACCAATATGGTAAAGGACAGGACTGGGCGAACGAACCTAAAGTACAAAACTTAACTTTCATTAGTCTCCACAGGTGTGGGTGGGAAAAAAAAAAAAGGGAAAACAGTGCAAGACAAACCTGAGATTGCTTTTCCTGAGCTGTATTTCATGGCTAATCTGTATAGGGGGTAAGAATTTCACTGTGAGCAATTTCAAATAAAATGCTGCTTAAAAGAGATAAATTAAAACCTGAAGAATGTTTCTCTATGAGACCAGGGTGGGAAAAACTGCCTTAAGCTTCAGATTATTAGGAGAATTGAAACAGGTGGCTGGCAGCATGAAGGAGATTGTTTGGAGAGTCCATGTTTTCTGACACACTTAGTGGACCATATGGAGGTGCAGCTACCTACAACCTTTCACACAAAGACAGAGCTGATCTGTAGCTTTAGCTGGTCTGTTTGCTGAGGGTTTGTGTGGTTGCAGAGGGAGGTGCAGGAGGGGCACCCTCCCCAACTTCCCGGGCCTCATAGTGCACTGTGCCATCCTTCAGATCTGCCATGTGGTATCATGGGAAGTGGCTTCTTGTTTCCCTGGGTAACATGGGTAGCTCACCTCACTCCTGATAAAAGTTCAGATGTAACTATGGGACCTAACCAACACAAATACAAAATTTAATGTTATTAGCTTTACTTTTTCACAAAGCATCTGCCTGAAAGGAACATCCAAGTCTGTTTTCTCTTGTGGGGAACACTATACATCTAGAAGACAGTCCTTAATTATGAGCCATTATGTTTTACTTGGTGAATATTGATAGTTTTTAAAATTCAGGAGCTAACTTTTTTCATCAGAGAAATGGGAAGTAGAACTTGTTCCAGTGGTATATGGAGCTGCAATTTCTATGTTTTGGGCTGCTTCAGCTCCTTCAACTGCTATAGTGCAAGTTATGTTTAAATTGCATCTTCTGCCCTTCCATTTTATTAGCTCATTTAATCCTCAGCCTCAGTACCTAATACAGCCTTCCCTCTGTTGCTGCCTGTTTGCCCGCGGGTGCATTTGCCATATGACTGTCCTTCTCAGCCGCCCCTTCTCAGAAAGGTAGGAGCAGCTGCTTTCCCATGGTCACTGGGGAAAACAGACTTGGGTCCCCAGTACCAGCATTCATCTTCACAAGTGATTTGTAGGGTCATGAATCAAAAAAAATAAGGTTTTTATTAAATATGAGGAAAGGAATGCAGAGACAGATTGTTAAGACTTGGTTTGCAAATAAACCCTGAAAGGTAAATATTTTACACTACAGTCACTTTTAAACAAAGGCTACATACATATGTTCTGTAAGTCACAAGAAACCATCATGAAGCTTATTGGTGAAGTCTTTTGCTATTCTAAAGATAAACAATATTAACGTCAAATTAAATAAGGGACAGAAAAGTAGAGAAGTGGTGCCTGTGGCACTGCTCTGAGGAGTGGAAAAGTGAGGAAAACACTCACATAGGGGACTTCCAGCTGCTGGTAAAATGGGTTTGCGACCCCCTAGACAGCAGATGTGAACAGAACAGCACAGTGACCGGCGGGATGTTTGAGGGCAGCTACAGGATCCACAACATCATTATTCTAGTCTGCTCCTAAATCTGACACCAAGCCCTTTTCCTTCACCAGAAACTACTCTTACCTCAGAAGTAATAAACAGCAGCTCCGCTACCATAAGGCCTTAGCAACGGAGACTTGTATTGACTAAACACGTCAGCATGTCCCTTAAACTGTATTAGAGGTGTAGCTGATGGCGTATTTCATCAGCTTTTTAAATTTCAAAGTTCATTAAGTAACCAGGATCCATTTTTAAGTGTATACTGTGAGAAACCTTCCTTCCAAAAGATGCCCGAGACTCCTGTGAAGTATCCAAGGGCTGTCTGTACAGGGCAGGGCTAGGCCGTGACCCAGGGCTGCCGGCCCGGCCCGGCCCGGCTGGCAGGCACAGCGCTGGCCCTCAGGGGCGTCCCACGCCCGCCGGTAGCACCGTCGGGGCCACGGCGGGCTGTAGGCGGGGCGGGTTTTCAGCCACAGGTCCCAGCCGCCTCGGAGGGCCGTACCCCTTCAGGGCTCGAAGGGACAGGCCCGCCGGGCGCCACAGGCCACCGGCCGAGCGGGGAAGAGACTCCCGCCTCCTTCCCGCTGCCCACGGCACCTTCCTTCGAGGCCGCCTCGAACCCGCCGGAGCCATGAATTTAGCCCTGCCCGCGGCCAGGCTGGCTCCTGCGGGGTCCTCAGCGTCTCAGTGCCGACCCGGGGGTGGCACCTCCCGACGGTCACCCCGGCCCCGGGCACACGGCCGAGGCGGCGGCTGCTGCCCCCACCGCCCCCCGGCCGCCAGCGGAGGGCCCCGGCCAGGGGCGGCTTGGGGCCCCCGGTCGTGCGGGCGGGGCGCGGTGTCGGCTTCCGGCAGCCCCGGGGAGGCAGCGAAGGGCCGGGGCTTGCACAAGCCGCCCCGGGCTCGCCCCTTTCCTCCGCGCCGGGGCGGTCACATGAGCGGCCGTCGGCGGGCAGGGCGCTCCCGGCACGGCCAACATGGAGCGGCGGGGGGGACGCGCCGCCCGCTTGGCGCTGGGCCTGGCGCTGCTCTGCTCCGCGCTGGAGGCGGCGCCGGCCGGGCCGCAGCCCCGCTCCGCTGTGGGTGAGTCCGCCGGGGGGCAGCGCCTGAGCGGGGTCGGCCCGGCCGAGGCCGCCCGTGCAGGACCGGGGGGGTGAGGGGCACCCCGGCCCAGGGCCGCAGCCGCCGCCCGCCGTGCCGGCCCGGCTGAGGGAGGCCCGGCCGGGGGGCGCCTCACGCCCCTCCGTGCTGCTGCGCGGGGGACCCCCGGGTTATGTGCTCCCCCCTCCTGCGCCTCCTGTCCCTCCCCTCCGCGCTGTTGCCCGCAGATAGACTGCTGGGTGGTGCTCCCTGTCCCAGCTGGCATCGACCTCACGGGGCTTTTCGATAAGTAAACACATCGCTGTTCCGGTGTGGGGGGGCTAAAGCGGTTTATATTTAGCCAGCCGGGGTAGCTGGCGCTGAGGACGGTGCGGGTGAAGTGAGCCCTGCCCTGCCCTGCCTTTGGCGCGGTGTCGAGGCACCCACTGCAAACATTACATGTGGTTTCGGTGCTGTCAGCAAACCCACACATGCGCTGCCCGGCGGGATCCGCCGGACGGTAGCGTAGGGCAGGTGAGTGCTCCGAAGTAGCCTCCACAGGATTTTCGTTCCCTGTGACTCGTATGTGCTGCGGACTAAGCATGCAGTAGTAGTGTCCGGGCGTTTCCCTCTCTCCTGGTGGTAGGAGTCACAGTTCTACGGACTTTGAAGATCGCTGTTGGTCTTTGCTTTGTGAAGGAAAACTCCACAGGGTCCAAGTAGTGCGGTGTCTGCTCTTCCACAGAATGGGCATGTGACCTTGGAAACAATCATTTTGTATCTGTCCCGATTTCACAACCACTACCCCAGATACACCGCTGCCTTTCCCAAGTTCTTTGAAACTGACACAAATTTTGTTTTACTAAAACTTGAAGGCTGGTAGTCTAATACAAACTTAATTCATCCTGTTCACCATATTTCTATACCTCTCAGCTCCTTTATCCCTGCAGTGCTAAGTAGCAGTGTCTGAGAATGTGTCAGCCCGGAAAGAAATGAGTAGGTAAGGCTGATACACCTCTCTTCGGTGAGAAGCCCAGCCTCTTTTGCTGCTGTGACTGCTGGGGAGAAGAAGAGCTTTAAAATTTTTGCACACATGCTGTTTCTCACCTTTCTTTCTAGACTCTGATCTTTTATAGTAGCTTCCAGCCAGGGAAGGTCTGGAAAAATAATTAAAATGCAACTCCCTCTCTTTTCAGGTGGAGTGGAGAAGTCCTTCTATCCCCTCGTGTACTGCCCAGTTTCCAGATTGTTATTAATGAAAAGGAGCTGATTTTCTAGTCCCTACCAACCTCCATTTTTTTCCTGCAGATTAATTTAAACCTATGCCTCTGCTTCTGTTTTCAGTTTTTCTAAGCTGACTAGGTGAAGGACTCTCGTCAGGAATGCAGAACTCGCCCACACTTACCACACAGGCTAATCAACAATTTTTTAAATTTATTATTTTCAAAACTTGAAAGAGGAATAGCAGTAGACAAACTGGAGCAAACTTGACATTACCTGTGTATATCCAGTTCAAATGCAAATAATGGATTTTCTTTAATCTTTGTTTTCTGAAAACAGGGCAGTTCTGGCATGTATCTGACCTACATTTAGATCCGACTTACCACATTACCACTGATCGCACCAAAGTTTGTTCTTCTTCCAAAGGAGCCAATGCCTCCAACCCAGGCCCCTTTGGAGACTTTTTGTGTGATTCTCCATATCAACTTATTTTGTCAGCATTTGCATTCATGAAGGATTCAAAACAGCAGGTTTCATTCATGATTTGGACTGGGTAAGTGTTCAAGTCACTCTGCAGTTAAATCTTTTAACACTGGATAGCCATATAGTGCAGTAATTCACAAATTTATATTTCCACCAACAGATCTGAGTGTAGTGTCTCACAAATGCTACTTTTAAATAGTTCCTTTAGTTGTCTGAATGGCTAATAAGTGGAAGACTGAGTGAGAGTATAAGGCCTCAGGAACAGATTTCGATCTCTGTAATCATTTCTGGGTATTGTTAGACTGTTCATTAGGACATTGACCACATGACTGTATTAGTGTAAGTTAATAGAAATGATGCAGGGAGGGTGGGAAGTGGAAAAAACAAAAGGTCAGAGGAATAACTGGAACAGCTGTGGGACGTATTGGATTTTGTATGTCTTAAGGTCATTAAAGTGCGTCCCTTTTTAGAAAATACCCTTTATTTTATTTGGTTCTGTAAGAAGTAACTAGAATCAAGCAATACCAAGACTTATGTTTTTTGTTTATTTTTTTTTTTTAAAGTGTTTGAAGTTACCATTCAAATTCAGTGCCTGTATGAATTCTAGATCAGGGGCTAGCAGGGGGCAGGATAACAGTGTCGTAGATGGTGTCTCTCTCTTCATGACTATCACTCATAGCTGCATGTGCTTCTAAAGAAAGTGTGGTTTCACAGTCCTTCATTACAGTGTTTTGGATGTGTGCAGTCCCCTGTTGAGTAAAACGTTTACCTTTTCTGTGCTGATCTTCCGTATAAGAAAATGGGCATAATACTACTCTCTCTCTCACACAGGTGTTACCTGTGAGGCTTTGTGTGCCTTAGCAGTGGGACTGGAGAAAGAAGTGTGAAAGGGAGGCATATGAGTAGCTCGATAGTACCATGCTCTGTTACTTTCTAGGTATTCATAAAAGGTAGCATCAATTTACCCTTCTGCCATAGCAAAATTCTCCATTCTACCATCACATTTTTTTTATGATACATCAATGGATCAAAGAGATTAGTGTTTTTGAGTGTTTGCGAGAACTAGTTTGTTTGTCGATGGGATCCTTTTTGCTGGAAAGGTTATGTATGTTACGTCTCTTACGTCTCTTAATTTTGCTGGGGGAAGGGTGTTAAGAAATACGAATATGTAAAGACAAGTGATTAATTTATTCACTTGTCTTATTGTACTTCATTTTCAACAGGTCGTTGTTAAAAGGGGAAAAATAAACTTACGAGATTGTGCAGATGACAGAAGATACATAACCCAAACTGCATAGTAGCTCAAAATGTTGGAGTTGAATTAGTTTCTAAGAAATCTTGGTTATGATAAATGTGAATCATACAATAAACATTACTCTTTTGGGTTTTTTTTTTTTAAAAAGCCTTTGTGGAGAGCCTTTCGGGCAGTTCTATGATTTTAATCAAAGAGTCTATAGTAGTATTACATGGTAGAATGTAGATTTGTTTGCAGAATTTTTTGCCTTTCCGTATGTTGCTAATAAACCTTTGTTAACAAAGCCTTTTCCTTTTTCAGAGATAGCCCTCCTCATGTTCCTGTAAAAGAACTCTCCACGAAGTTGGTCATTAGCATCATTGGCAATATGAGCTCTACAATTCGTAATTTCTTTCCAGATCTTCAGGTTTTCCCGGCCTTGGGCAATCATGACTACTGGCCACAGGTAAAACAAGTTAGAAATTTGTTTATGTATCATATTGAGTGTGTTCCTAACCCCTCAGAAAGCAGGTGTTAAAAATAAGAGTTAAATTTGTGTGACTGTTATTCTGGAAAGAGTATTCTACAATTCTCCAATTAGCATGTAAAATTACAAATAGTTCCAATCAAGAACAGAGAGTACATCTCTCTCTGTGTGTTAAGTTAGTCAAACAGACACTGATGCCAGTAAAATCTGAGGTCATGCAGATTTACTGCTAATGGTTCCTCATGGCTTAGAACCACCAGGTCTCATCATAGTTAATACACGCTTATTTTTTTCTTGCTGCGTAAGTCATGCATGTGTGTACAATGACTTAATCTAACAGAAATGACACTTTTAATGGATCTTTGAGCCCGTGGTAGGATTCAAGGCCTACTGAAAGGCCTGCTGGAAATCTGTCTGCTGACATCACTGGATTTTTTTATCAGAGTAATGGCAGAATTTTTATAAAGTTCCCATAGTTTTGCCATTAATATTGAAAATATGTCTTTTTTCTTTCCTTATTGGACACTTAGATATATTTGCATTGATGATTTACTGGATTGCAGCTGAGGACAGTGCTTTTTTTACTTTCAGTGTTCTGTGAATATTGTTCTTGGCATAGCTCAAAAGTAAACAGTTGCTTCATGTGTCCTTTAAAGCTTATTGCGGGTTGATCTGGCAGCACACAGGACTGAGAAGCAAATTCTGTCATTGGATCTGAGGGGATCGGAAGGGATGTGGAGCAGGTTAGCTAAAATACTTTGTTTGAAATGCCAAAAGGGAATTCAGTAACACCCTTTCACACCCCCTGAGACTTTTAGTCCAGCTTTCTGTCTTACTCATTAGGCATATCAGGGTATATCTTAGTGTAGTAGGTGATTGTATCATTGTCTGTGTCATTACTGGAGTTAGTGATTCCCAAATCAGGGAGTAACAGAGGTGCTCAGACAGGGGAAAGGGAAATGTGAGAGACAAAATAAGAGCTAAATGTATCTTGGAAATGTGAGTGCACAAACCAAGCTGGGACTTCAGTCTCTTGTGTTTTTACTCTGGTAGTATAGCTTCAGCTTGTCATATGCACTGACAGGGGGCCAGGTTGGTTCACCAGAAACCACGGGTATTTTGATAAATAACACCTTAACTGAAACCTCACTCAGTTTTCATTTTGGTTTTTTTTTTTTTAAGTCTTGACAGAGAATAGTTGTCATTCAGCAGTCTCCTTTGATATAGAAGAAAAAACTGTATACAATAACCTTGTAGACAAAGAATGCAGTGACTTTTCCAACAAATACAAGTTTTGTTTGTGAAAAAAGATGGTCAGGACGGGTAGCAAATAGTATTTTGAAGCAGGCTGCTGATTGGAGTAACCATTGCAGTTCTCTCTGCACAAAACCACAGAGGAGTGTTTCTGTGCTACTTTGCTTTGAAATGGCAGGCTTCACCAGTACGCAGAACTGACATACTTTTCTGTTTGAAAAAGACCATTGGGATCAGAATTTCCCCACTGTGGGGTCATTTCAGGTTGTTGGATTTCTTTTTGCTGTTGATGACATTTCTGTTTTTCACAGGGACATGCTTGGCAAATGTCCCGTAGACTGGGAAGTGATGTGGAGCAAGCCACACGCTGTAGGCTGTTCCAGAGCAAGTGTGAAAGCTGCGTGCTCACTGTGCACAGAAGAATTTTATTGCTCTCTATTGTGTTCTGACCTGTCTGTCTTAACAATTGAACAGTCTTGGGTGATTTTTCTTGCAGAGCCTATTAAAAGTACTACTCAGGTTAATCAAGCATTGGGATACCTTTCAGATTGTATATTGTGACCTTGGTCTTTCTGCATAGTCTTACTTGTTTCAGATCCTTGCCCCTGCTTAAAACAAATTCCCAAACTGCTGTCTGATCCACAAGTTCACACAGCACTGTCTTGCCTGGGTTCAAACCACCTTCAGTCCATAACGTGGCCTCTTATCTGAGATCAAGCTTTGCTGTGTCTGTTAGTGACTGTTAGCTCTGGTTGAACTGGTGTGGCTCAAAGCTTTCTTAATAACTGGTATCTGTGCACTGCAAGCAACAGATGTCTGAACAGACCTCTGATTGCACTACTCCTAGACAGAGACTTAGTGCCTAAGCCTCTAATAACGTAGGTTTAGTTTCAAAGACCTTAGAAAGGTCAAATTTTCTGTTTAAGACAACATGCACTCTAATATTGTTCCTATTTTTTGACCTCTGTTTTTTTTCTTCTAGCACCAAGAATCCAAGCAGATATTTCAGGAAAGGCAAGGACAGGCTGGGATCTTCCTGTCAGGGTTAGATGAGAGAGTGGCTTTTCTCAGGCTGTGGCGCTTGGGCATCGCTTGGCTCAGACTGAAGAGTGCTACAGTCCTAATTAGAACCGGTGGGAGAAAACATGGACAAAACTTTCCTTTTACGTTTTAAATGCTTTGTTACTAGAACTACAGGATATCATGGAAATATTTGTGAATTTCACCAGAATGTTTCTGAGGGCCGTAGTGGAGTTTTGGGGAGCTGCTATGAACCCCAAGTTGCTTGAAAAATTCACCTGCTATGAAAGAAGCTCATTTTCAGGCTTTTCCTCCAAGACTATTTATTTTTAGCCTTTGAATCTTCAGTTTATATATTTTGCAGAGTGTATGGTTTTCCGCTCTGCTGTGCTCCTTCCTAAGGCTTGAAATATTTCTGGCATTAGTTTATCAATGTGTTAACAGGGCCATGCAATCAGTTCTGACTAAGTTCAGGCCTTTGTTCCTGATCAGCAATACTGGATGTTCAGAAGTCTTTTTTCCTTTCTTGAGTTCCTCCTGATGATGACTGGATACACTTACGTGTTACGCAAGAGGGCAGGTGGGATAATTTAGTGATTTTTGTTGTCTGTGTGTCTGAATGCTAAGACTTAGGCAGGTTCTGCTCTCTCACAGGATCAGCTTCCTGTAACTACCAGTGAAGTTTACAATGCTGTAGCGGATTTCTGGAAACCTTGGCTAACTGATGAAGCAATCAATACCTTCAGAAAAGGTAAAATATGACAGTAATGAATTGTAAAGGTAGGGCTTAGAGAGCTAATGTTTCTATAGATTTGTTCTGTTTGTTTAGCTAAGTCTTGTAGGATGAATCAGCACAATGGATTATCTGTAATGCTTTTCCTGGAAGAAGTTACTTGTCTTTTTGAATAGCAGTGCTTATATTCAGGGTACATTTATTCTCTTCTGATGCAATAATTATTGCTTTTTGTAACATATACAGTATTACTGGCTTTGTACCAAATCATGTGAAATACCTTGTTGCCTTCAAGATCTCATAATCTTGATAAATATTAGATAAAGGCATATGATGCATGAGAAGATTTAAATTTGGTTTTAAAAAAATTGATGAAATGTTGTTTCTGTTTTGATACTATATGTATTTTAGAGCATATTGAATAGGCACATATTTGTTCAGGTTATGATAGCACATAGTCTTGGTGATTATACTGTTAATTGCATTGTATTTGTGTCCAGTTTACTAAACTAGGAGAATATTGATATCCTAATTATGATTTTTCTTTTTAGCAAAGGACTGAAAAGTTTAAACCAATTTCCAATCCACTCAAACATTAGGGATTTGGAAGTTGTTTTTGTGTCCTGAATGAGAAGGAATTCTGGGTAAGAGTGGAAGTAGAAACTCTTAACAGGAAAAATAAAGCTCAAAGGGGCAGACCTTACATTAAGGTATATTGTTATAGCTCCTGTTCCCATGGCTCCACTGAAGTCCATGAACTATGAAGATGCACCCATTGAAGAAGATCTCTATGCTATCAAGCTTTTAGGAGCTTGGACTGAAAAATGGGATCTTTACTTTTCATCATATTCCAATCTGAAGTTAAATGACTTAAAAAGTATGAGACTACTAAACTCAGTCAGTTCTTCATGGAGGAACCGATATGTTTGCAGTATTTCAAGAAATGTGGACTTTTTAACCATTACTGAATCTCTCGGTGTGGAAGAAATGTTACAGGGCACTTCTTACATGTCAGTTGGATAATTGCATCTGAAAACTGTCAAATAAACACAAAGGCAATTACAGGCAAGAATTCATAAAAAATTCAGTGTCAACTTCTCCTACTAAAATGTTGCTAAAAACAGATTGTTGAGAAGATCTGTTGTGATAAGGTGATTCACGGCTTGAATAAACATACCATACTCTTTTATTAGAAAGAGTAAAGCTGGGTATTTTGTCAGTGCTGTATTTTCATTCTGAAGTTCTGCTTTGAAGCTTTTCATTTTTCAGATTGTGTTGATCTTATTTTCACAGGTGGCTTCTATACACAGCTGTTTGAAACAAGTGATAGCTCTCAACCACTCAGGATAATCAGTCTGAACACAAATTTATATTACAGCCCCAACAGTGTAACTGTGAATATCAGTGACCCAGCCAACCAGTTTGCCTGGCTGGAGGCAGTACTAGAAACCTCTTCACAGAAGAAGGAAAAGGTAGGCGCTGTGAACAGAGCCCATCAGCCTTATTTGTTTAAACTTCAAAAAGAAAAAAAGTAAGAAGTAGAGACATTGAAAATATAAACATGAGTCTAGAAGAGTATTAATGCTGCCAAAGATACCACAAGATCAAAATTTCATTTTAAAAATAATTCTTCCTTGAATATGCACATTATACAGCAACACTTAATAAAATAGTTGAGTGCAGCTTCTCAAATTATACAGTAAAATACCTTTTCTTTCCCACTATGTAAAATACTGTAGAAGCCAGGATGAGAATATTTAATACTTCCACTTTTGTTCCTGACTCTTTATTCATAGCTGTTAATTTTGAAATGCGCACCCTTGGCCTGAGACAAAAGCTAGCATATTTCATTTAAATTTTTATGTAATTACAAGTATCAAAAATAGAAATTAGAAGGGAGCTTGTCAACCACAAAACTTAGCCAAGCTGCAGCAATTGCTATGATTTGAGTGTTATAATAAAATGTCTTATAATACTTAGGGTTTGAATTGAGGTTATAATTGTTTGCTCATGTTTGATTGATTGGTACGGGGATTGGATCATCATTTGGCCAGAAAAAGTGTTTAGTTTGAAATGTGTTTACATTTTGCTATGGTACTGTAATTTTAAAAATACTGTATTACAGTCAGGAGAAAGGAGAGATTTCCCTTCCTCATAAAACCTCACAGCGTATTAGTTGGCATGTGCAGTTGGAACCAAGTCTTGACCTCAGACAAGAGGGATTTTAGCTAGTTCTTCCATGTTTCTGGTGACTGACCATTCAGGCTGTGTAATATTCTAACATAAGTTTTTCTTACTATCCCTTTGAGATGCCAAATTATAAGTCTTGCCCTAGCAACTTACTTTTTCATTTGAAATAATTGATCAAATTTTTCTTTGGCCTAAAATCGCATACAGATTTATTGAAACTTTTTTCCCAAGAATATACTGAATTCACTAAAAAGAAATTTTTTTTTAAATTATGAATGTAAACTTTCTTGCTGTTTGTATTTTGTATAACAAAATTGTTGTGATTTACAGCCTTCAGAGTGCCATTTCTAAGACAGCATTATTATGAAATTGTGGTAACCATTTCTAAGTTACAGCTAAAAGTGTAAGTTTCAAATGAAGGTGCTAATTGTGCTTTCTGTATCTAATTCCTTAGGTATATATAATAGGACATGTACCAATAGGATACTTGCCATATGCAAGGAATACTACAGCTATCAGGGAGTTTTACAATGAGAGACTGGTAAAGATTTTTCGCAAATACAGTAGTGTTATTGCGGGGCAGTTTTTTGGACATACACATAGAGATAGTATCATGGTCCTCCTGGATGAAGAAGGTAATGATACTTGTTGAATCATTCATCTTTTTTTTTTCTTGATTAAAAGCAAATTAATACTTTCTTGCATGTTCTTACTAGTCAGCCTCTGTTATAAATAATTGAAAAAGGAAATTGAGAAATACTGCTGTTTATCTACAAGTGTTCAAGCCTCACACACCCAATTTTTTTCCGAAGAGAACCTTGCAAGGCAGAGTGTCTTTTTTTTGTTGAAGTCAGAAGAGACTCCCCAAGCTTCCTATTTTTTTTAATGAATGCTTATGCCTAGACAAGAATTTCTAGTCTTTCCTCTCTGCTCTCTTAGTGACATGGGCAAATTATACTAGCCAGTTGCTATTGTGTAATGTGTCAAAGGGAATGTTCTCAGGCCAACTAGACATGCTCTATGTTCTTGTGTTTCCTGCATCATTACTGTGCCTCTCTGCTGAGTTCCCTGCTGCTTCGAAGTTAATTAAGATAAGAGTAAGCAGGAGGCAGGGGAAGAAAAGTCTCTGCCTGTTGCATCTCTTAGATCAGCTAATTTCCCTTCAGGAAAAGCACCCAGGTTTAAAAAATGTTGTTTATTGCTTTGAAATCCCTTAGTTTTAAGCATGGGCATGGCTGTATGGAGCACTCTGACATCTCTAACAGAAGATCTCTAACAAGTAACTGGTTCAATATTTGTGTCTGTACCATAGAACAGTGAGAGATTGCTTTGGTTTATGTAAAATACTGAAATATTAATGGACTCTTTATCTGTGATTTATATGAACTCATAAAAGCAATGCCCAAAATGCTGACTGGGGTAACAGTATTCTAAATAATTTACCTTTTTACGTGGAATTATCATGGAATTAATCTCCAGTAAAAAGGAATCCAGCCCCAGTGAAAGTGCTGGCTTTTTATATTTTTTTAAAATGGTATTCGAGGCAGTCTTAAACCTACATTTGTGTCCCATTTGTGCATGAAATAATCACCTCTACTGCAAATTTCACTGAGGACAGACTGTTCTTGGTGCCTTGTCATTACAGTTTGCGTGTGCAAGTAACTGTGTCTAAATTATTTTAATAATTTTGCATGTTTTGACAAAATTTAAACAGTGAAATTACCTGTGGCTAAATACAGTTTGTGTTTATCTGTACAGTTTTAGGCTGTCTTCTATTCATGCTATTTTACTCCATACAAAATTCCACAGAACTCAAGATAAATATAATATTGTAACCAGCATCAGTGTCCTGAGATACAGAGCTCAGCTGTATCTTCTCCAGAAGAACCTACTGATTTCCATGCTTTCAAAGCTTCTGCTCATACGTGGAAACTGACATTGTGATTTCACTACTGTGATGTTGTCAGAGAAAGGAATAGGGCTTCTTTGTTGTTCCACAGAGAACCTCTCAATATACTTACCTGCATATTCTGTCTAATTAAAACCGGTGTACCTCCTCATGTTTCAGTTGCTGTAAAGATCGACATTCACATAATAGGTGCTGGGCTAGTTTAGATAAGTGAAGTCAAGGTCAGGTGATGATACCCTGCTGTTTCTAATAACATCATAGATACATAAAACAAAAAATGCTTAAAGCAACATGTAAAATATAGCATGGAAACAGCAACTAAAGGTTGTGCATATTTCTTCAGTAGAAATATGCAAAATACGGAGAGCTTACATATAGACAAGACCATTTTGCACAGGTAGTTGAATTGGTGGGAAGCCTCTAGTATAGACAAACTTAACTGGTACACAGTGGAATGTGTACTGCGGTATTTTACACAGATTTGGGTCTATCCAGTGGAAGTATAGAAGGAGTTCACAGTGATATAGCTAATCCGAGGAAAAAAATGCTAATGTATTTAGTCACTCTGGTTCTTGCTGTGTTGGTTCTCTATAAAAACATCTGTTTGAGAGGCAAATGATTGAAAGGAAACTCTTTCTTCACCTTCCCTCTTCCTGCAGAGAAGCCAGTAAATTCCTTGTTTGTGGCACCTGCTGTAACTCCAGTGAAGAATGTATGGCAAATGGAGTCCAATAACCCTGGTGTCAGATTGTATCAGTATGATCTTCTTGATTATAGTTTGCTGGTAAGTAAAGATTTTAAAGCATCATGTAAGACTTTAAATATGGTGTCATTAAAAATTACAGTGAGATGTCAGGCTTTGTAGCATTATATCTATTGGTGGGACTGGTGCTTACTCTTATTTTTCTTCCTGGGCAAAGGAAAGGAAATCTGAAAGAGAACTTGGTCAGTCTTTCTGTGCCTTCAGGACTAACCCAGTACTTCCTGTTCTCTATGGAATATACTTATGACGTAGAATGAAAGACAGTCAGAAATTTTCTGGGCAGCATCCTAAAAGTGTTTGCAGTGAACTCTGCAAAGGTGAAAAACGTTAAACTCTGGGCTCGTTTACATAACAATGCTGTTTGCTGGTGGTAGCCTGAGCTTTGGGATGCAGTCCAGGAAATGCTTCTAAAGGGTGTAGAAGAGCAGATGAAGAAAAGGACTTTTAACAAGGTGATGTCTTTCATAATCATGCACCTTCCTATATAGAATTTATACTGTTTATAGGAAATTGTAGATAAATTTAGAAGGAAAAAGGTACAATACTTCTATTCTGTAGTCTCATGTGATTTTTGGAGGTAAAGTGAATCCTGTATAATTATTTTGGCTCTGAATGACTTGGATACTCTCTCTCTAATTTAGGGTAAAACCTTGACCTCACTGAGTTCAGTGATGTGGCATCTTGCAGCTTGACTGGGTCTGGGGTTTCCCTCAGGAGACTTGTGCTAATATAGGCTGCTCCTTTCTTGTGCAGATTTCACTCCTGCACCTCCATCTCTTCCTTTCCCTCAAATTCTCCCTGGGCCTTCTTTTTCTGTCCATTCTGCCCCTCAAGCAGTGCCCGCAGAAAAGAAACTTCAGGATCTCTCCCTTTTGCCTCATTCCTAAAGCAGACATGAGCATAGTGGAGTTTGGTTTACAGTTTGGACAGGAAAGACCTCTAACACTGCCACTGCTGCCATTTGTGGCTCTTTTTTCTTCTCCTCCCCATCCCCCCACCATTACCACACTGCAAGGACCAGCTTTGGGTGTAAGCCCAGCTCTTGGGGTGGGACGTGACCTTCTACTCAGTTGTGAATAATGAGGAGTGACAGCTTCCTAATCAATATATCACTCTAGAGACTTAATGAAGCAGGGAAGAAAGCAATACAGCCATGCCTATTTTTTTCTTTCTTTTTTTTTTTTTTTTTTTTTAACTGTAGGATCTTTGGCAGTTTTATTTGGACCTCAGAGATGCCAACAAGAAAAATGAATCGAACTGGAAATTAGAATACATTCTGACTAAAGCTTATGGCATTGAAGACTTGAAGCCAGAAAGCCTGTATGAAATGGCCAAGCAGTTGTCTGTGCCACACAGCACACTGTTTGAGAAGTATTACAGTAACTTCATTGTGAGTTATGACAAAACCATTGTCTGTGAAGAGGGGTGCAAGACCTGCCAAATATGTGCAATCCAATATTTGGATTACTCCTCATACACAGATTGTATCAATCGGGAAGCAATGTGGAGATAAAGTCTCTGTACAATTTATGCTGGTATTGATTTTAGCCTGTGATTTAAAGAACCTGCTCATCCTTTCGCTCAAGCACTGACATGCAGACAGGGAGCCTTGGGACATCTGTGAATTTCAGGGGAACAATAAATCTTCCTAGATCTTTCTTCTTGTAAACGTGTTTTCCTTTCACATCTAAATAAAAGTTTACTGGCTATGTAATAGTGGCCAGATATTTTGCTGTTGTTTCAAGTGTTCTGTACCCTATGTAACAGGCTGTACCAGTAAGTGCGAATAGAAGTTGCTCACTCAGTTCTTTGGAAATCCAAGTCTCATTTCTCAGGGTGTGTAAACGTAGGCAATGCCATTTCAGGCATGGGATTTGTATGGGGGAAGGTTTCAACCATCTGCTGTCACAATTTGCAAACTGAAATCTGCAAAACCCGCATTTGCTGAGAGTGGAGTGCAGTTAATGTTTTTGATGCAATGCCAGTATTAGGTATCTCCCTGTGCCAAGTTTCCTTTTCCTTCTTAACCCCTTAAACCTACCTCTGTTTAGAGGCATATTCTAAAGCCAGCATGAAAGTGACTTAATGGAACACAAACTTCCATCCTGTAAATACTTAATGCGTTTTTTTTGGAATGTGTTTGCCGAGCACAAAGAGCTTTTTTTTGAATTATAGAGCTATGTATGTTGGTACTGCTATCAAGTAGTCTCCTGGTACGAGATTGTGCAGCAGACCATAAATCAGGTTTAAATTGATGAACGTCACTAATTAGATATAGCGTATACATTTTCTGTGCAGCACAGGGAAACATGCATGTATCATGGTGTCGCTCAGGTTTTGTTTTTCATAGAGCAGTCTAGTACTTAATGTGAAGATTATCACACGTATGAATTTACAATTGCACAGACCACTTCTTCCTCTTCTGATTAAATGTGTGCACAAGATAATATTAAGGTGGCCATTTATCTAGTGTGTATAACCAAGAAGGACCTTTACCCATTTTTCTGTCACATCAAGAGCTCTAATTTTTGAACCTTCAATCAATATAATACCATACAGACCCTACTCTGCATAATATTATTCCAGAGTAACTAGAGCTGTAGAAGTGGTTATGAGACAAATCCAATTGCTAACTGTTTATTTTCATGAGATTAAAGGCTTTGCTGTAGCTGTTGAGGAACTTTCTGGTTTTGTTTCTACTCAAGCTTGAAATATTTAGCAGACTATTTCCAGACAAATGTCCTAAGTCTAGTATTCACAACTGTAGACGCAGATACCTCATATTTGTCATGCATCAATCATTCACAGAGGAAATGGTTTGTTAAATTTGCATTCAGAAACAAATCCTCCAGTGGCACTAATGTTTAGGAATGCCATTAATAATGCACAGTAGGCAGCCCTGTATTTTAGATTCCGTGCTTGGAGAGAGTATGGTGGGCATGTTAACTCTTTAGAGCTATCTGCTCTGGCAGATCTTGAATGTATCTGCATATGTAAATAACCTGAATTGACGTGGGTTCTGTACAGACTGTGACTGTGAGGAAGTACTGGAAAGTTTCAGTGCTGAAAGCTGATTGCCTGTGTGTTGGATGTGTTTCTTGGTGGCGTTTCTCATGTTCATTAAAAAATGCCTGTGTTGCCAGTATCTGCTCTCCACGGGCAAGCAGGCAAAGTTGTGGGCGGATAGCATAAGGGCAATTGCAGCTGATAGGATAGCTGAGCTTCCTCCAATTTGCCAGATGGGTTTTGTTCAATTCAGTCTTGTGCTTTGAACAAGTGTCTCTTTTCTCATACTGGTTTGTTTCTGTGAGTTCTGTGAGTTCTGCTTAAGCTTAATACCTACAAGACATACTGGAAACACTATAAAAATTACCAAGTTGTATTTTTCCATTAAGGACTTCTTTACTGCTGAACTTTAGGGACATTTAGCTGAACCACGTGGCACATTAGTAGCTACAGAACTCTAGGAAGAGTGGTACTCTGGTGATGGGTTGTTGGGCATCTTGCTTCTTAGATTTCTTTACTGTATGTGTGTCAGTAGATGCTACTTAGTGAGCATGAACAAATAAATGCCTACAAATATCTGATTAGCAAGCTATGATCCCAATATACTTTTTTTTTTTTTTAATCTGGAATTGAAGCCAAGAGTTAGATGGCATCAGCCAAGGAGGTTGGTTTTGTTTCAGCCAGAGGGATATATCCACCGGGGTGTATCCTCCCAGGATACACCTTCTTATGCAGGCTAGCATTCTCTACTTCTCCTCTATGTATGCTCGTGCAAGTGCCAGCATAACTGGCCAGGAAAGATCCAGGAGTATATTTGACTGCATCATCTTGTAACTCAGACATGAAGGAGAGCTTCTAGGAATGTTACACTGTAAAAAAAATGAGATAAATCACATGAACAGCTTAGATGGCACCTGAGTGTAAGGGGAAATAGAGGGCTACCATGATATTTTTGTTTCAGGTTCCTACTTTATTCATGGATCTAGGAATGTTCTAAAGGCCAGTTACCCTTTCCCGACAGGAGCTTTTTTAAGTAATCATGGAAAACATCAGAGAGACGTGACCTGATAAGAGTTGCTGACTCCTGTAGATCAGATTTCCGTTTCACTTTTCATATGATATTTTGTGGCCCCATCTTGAATGAAGGATTAGGGGGAATATTTGTAAGGCCACATTTGACAGAAAGACAAATTACACCACCTAGTGGAGTAAAACCCATTTCATTTATCTGCAGTTAAACTCGAGGCATATAAACAAGTAATTTATCAAATATTCTAGGATTTAACTTCTAGTTTTTGAAGGAAGTGCTGCTACTTCTTTGTAGCAGAACTGCCATGTAGCACGCTTTCTCTGGGTATTAAATGGTTGCTGGCTCCTAGAGGCCAATGCCAATTGATGGGTCCTGAACCCTGCTGTATGTGCAGGTCTTGGCCCACATCCAGGGAAGAACTAGGTAAGGTGTGCTCAGAGTCCAGCTCAGCTAGCCAGCAGAAAAGGGATGCAATGTAAACTAAAGATCTATTCCTAACCAGGCTGGTGTATCCTTCCAATTAGTTTCTGTGCTTTTAATTCTCTCCTGGAGTTAACTGAGGTTATGTCTACATTAATGGGTACTGCAGCCTAATAAGAGTGCCTTCTTTAACAGGAGAGCTGGTGTTGAGGAGCTGATGCACTGCTGCACATTTCATTAGCAGTTGGAGGACATTAGTTGTACCCTTGAAGTGCAGCTGCCAGCTGCAGATGCATCTGAAAGAGTGCTCTCCAAGAGCACTCTGCAACTTGAATAAAAGCACAGTAAGTGGGGATGATCAGTAAACTCTGTTCAAAGGCGTGTTCCTGATCCAAACTAAAGTGAAGGTGCACCCAGAGGCCAACGTTAATTGCTTTAGATTGGGGCACTCAGTAGTGTCTGGATGTGATCTCATCATTTCTATTGTTTTTCACTTGCCAGCCTGAAGAAATTGAAATGACTGGAGGAGATGGGCAGTGAGTGAACATATTGTTAGTAAAATTGAAGTGATGAATTCAAGTTGTCTAAAGACAGAAATAAGTAACTAAGTACATGTAGTCCTTTGTGGTCCATTTCCTGTGTGGACAAATGATGAGCACGCATCTTCAAGGAAAAGTATCTAGTTTAACACTGTCATGTTTCCCTCTGTGGAAACAGCAATCTCAAGAAGGTGAGTTGTCACATCGGTCTAAGAAAAAAACCTCTTGAAAATTTCTCTCATGCCCAGTCAAGAGCAACTATGACAATGTCAATGAAGAAAGGGACTGTAACTGTCTAAACAAGATTAGTTGGTTTCCTTCCTTATTTTCCAAAAGCTGAAGACTAGCTTTTATCTGCTTACCACTACAGCTTTCAACAAGAAAATACTGCTTTAGATAATTCACTTGTCATCTGTCAGCTCCAGCTTTCTTGTTCTACTGTAGGAACATCCTACCTAGGAATTCTACCGGTTTTGTTATTTGCTGCTCTGGAAAGAAGCCTAGTATAAAATGCATGTTGTTTTCATACTGTGTGTGAAATATCACAACTGTAGAAATTCAGAGAAAACACATAGAGAAAAAATAACCAAAAATGTTAACTGTCATATGTATGCTTAATTAGTTTCTGGTGGTTGTGGGAATGGCAAAGGCACTATACTGAATGAACATTGCTGGTGTGCTACTGAACACTGTACATCAATTCCTACAAAAGTAGGTATCAGGAGAGTGGTCACAAGTAGGATGGAACACGCAGTAGGTAGATGACTGAAATCATAACAAGGAAATCAGTTAAAACCAAAAATGATGAAAGTGAAACCACTGGAAATGTGGCAAACCCCAGCACCAAGCACTCAGTGAAGCAGTGGAAAGAGCACTGATGTGCTTACAGACATGGCCAATTTACAGCTTTTCAAGTGCAATTTACGTTGCCTTCAGTGGTAGAGCTATATTGAAAGACTGACTGGAAAATTTTTCTATTATCTGCATTTCTATTGACTTCTGATCCGAATCTACCTGTCAGATGTGTTACAGCTCATTACTGAAATATTCCTCCATCATGTCTGGCAGCTTGCATTGGTTAAGAAAATTGGACGCTGTTCTTGTACCCTATAAACTCTTTGTTGGATTTTAAAGCAACTGTTCAGACATAAGGAATAATTAAGCTGGAGAAATTTCAAATGTCGAGCTGGGAAAAAAGTTTTTCCCATCCTGAAAACCATCCTGAGATTTCAATATTTCCCACTGGAATAAAATCAAGACCTTGTTGAGGTTTTAGGCTGGGATTTGCACCTGAGCCTGCCACCTTCCCCCTCAGACACACTTGCTGTGCATCTGTCATGGTGTTGACTATGCCTTCTCCTTCTACCCTGGAACTGAACAGCTTTCTAAATTAAAATTTTCATTGGAACTAGTACATTTATATAAAAAATCCTGATATTGACACAGCATTTTCCACTGAAAACTGTTAAGCAATTCTCAAGAACTTCTCCCACATGCTATAAAGTTTGATGCCTTGCCCGTCCAACACAGTACATGCCAATGGATACACTGCAACAGCTTTTTTTGTCCTGTATAATCTATGATTTTTCATAGTTCATGTGAGCCAGATGACCAGCTGGTAAAAACTGACTTTAGGGCACTGAAATAAGTGAAGCGATAAATTAATTAATAACGTAATGAATAAGCCTACTTGAGATTCAGGAATTCAGGCTTTTTGAAAATGCCAAAAAATATTTCTGTGTGACATAAAGCAGTCCCACCTGGTACTGAGCAAGCAGACTCAGGTAGCAGTAGTAAATTAGCTGTATCAGTATACTGCTTTTCCAGGAATAATTCCCCCTGTAGCCCAGAGTGACGTGATAACACAGCTATTCTGCTTCCCCTTCCAAGCTACCCTAGATGTTTGCCTATATAGCGTTAATTTATGGCATGTAAATACATAGTGGCAGACTTAAGCGTACAAACCCAAATCAATTGTTCTTCCAGGTCTTCTGGTTTGGTGTTTGTTGACTATAGATGAACAACCCTTATACAGTGTTTCTAGGGAGGTGGGGCACTCTGCATCTTGCAGATTTTGGAGTTTACAAGACAATTTAGAAATGCCTGAGTCTGCTAAAGGATGGCAATTTCTCTAGGTTCTTGTATAAGCATTGAACCCAGAATCTCCAATGTTCAGTCTAGCAGGATCTTCCTTCAAGTGGGGGTGGTGATAAAAACCTGTAGTTGTGTCATTCAGAATGCATGCAGAGAGATTCTTCTTCCAGATGGGTGGGGTACCTTAAAACTCTTGCATGCTGCTCTGGCTTTTTTATGCCTTATAAAATGGGAAGCATCCATTTTTAGACACTTTGAAAAGCCTTCCCTGGCCAACTTCTCATTCCTGTTTTGTTGGACATTTCAGGCAGAACTTGTCCCATATATTAGAATATTTTACAGCTAGGAAAACTACCATCTGCCACAAAGCATTTTTAAACCAGTTGAAACTTGAAACTTTGGTAAAATATCCCACTAAAAGATTCTGATATTGTTGCAGTGGATTGCAATGAAGCATGCATTTTACCTAGCCTTAACCAAGTCACTGCAAAGAGCATTTAACTTAGTCTCACGGGAGGGAATATTTGATGTTGTTTTTACATCAACCTAGATGAAACCTTCCAACATTTCTAACAGACTTTGTTGATAGCTAACAAGACATGTTTCAAGCTGTCTGTTCTTAACAAAGTCTCTTCATTTGGTTTTTTGTTCTGTTTTTTTATTTTTTTTTAAATCTAATTGAAAGTATTTATACAGAACTTGAAATTCTAGACAGGCACAGGATTTTGCTCAGAATAATTGCCAGTGTACAATGGAGGGCTTTTCTATCGTATTTTTTGTGTTTCTCCCCTCCTCCAATCCCCCTCCCCCTGGCCAAAGCAGATTTCTGCTAAGCGGTGTCAAAAAACCATAGCAACTATCTTGTGACAGAGCTGAGGAGGTTTTGTTCTGCAGAGGACCCATTAATCACTTATATTGCCCCCATCCAACGTGTTTCTGGGAATTTTCTGCTGAAAACTGTTGCTAAATATTTGTCTGTGAGAAGCGCTCCTCTCAGAGCCACCCATGGGGGAAGCGGAGTGTGTTACTCGTAGTGCGAAGTGTGGCCCTGTGGGGCTCTAGGGATGGAGGGATTCCTACTACCAGGAGACGGGAGTGTTCAGTCCTGCAGGGGAAGGAGGAGCTGGAGCAGGTGCCGGAGCAGGAGCAGGACATTTGCCTGGGGAGCAGGCTGGAGGCAGGCCGGTGGGGCAGCACACCTTTAGCCGTCTTGTCAGGGCCTGCAGCTGGGCAGTTTTCCATCGTGGTGGGTGCTGGAGACCTGCTGGTTGCTCAATAGGTGCCTTTACTCATTGCAGTAACACAAGGTCCCCGCGCTCGGCAGCTAGCTGGGCAGCCACGACTCCTCGGCCCATCTCTCTACTCAGGATTTTTAAGTTACTCCTTTGAGGCCCTAAGATTTCTCCCTGTCACTGAATCATGTTTCCTCTTTTATTTAATTGCTGTCAGCTATTACTTGTTGTTTTTTGCGTATTACCAGTTCAAATCGAGTTTTCAGTGGAGCCCATCATTCTAAATATGCCAGCAATTAAGCTTTGACCCATCAAAACATTCAAAAAGTTCCCACTCACTCACTGCATTTACTTAGTCCATAAAACCTCCCAACTGCAGCACAAATCCAGCTCCCTGGAGTTTGTATTCTTGAAGATATTAGCTGTCTATGACACAAACATCACCTCAGATAATTTTGGGAACTTAGAGTCTAGAAAAATGAATAATTAGGACATTTGAACATGGCTCGTCCTGTATCCTGATGTCAGTATTTACCCCAAGATACACAAACAGTAAACGCCTTAGAACAGAAAGTATTTCTATGCCCTGATCTTATTTGCTACTTTCATACAATTATACAGAAAAGCAATTGCTGTGTGATCAGCTGGGTAGAGGCAAAAGTGGTTGATTGTGCATGAAAGAGGGGTGGCCGTCAGCTCCCCCCATCTTCTGGAGTGCTGTTTGGATGGAAAATAAGATCCTGTCTTACCTAATGATTTATGTGAAAACATGTCAGTGCTTCTCAATGCCTTCAAGGAGATGTTTTCCCACAGAAATTTGCATATCTGCCCTAGTGCTGTCTTCACATCTTTACACCAGGCCATGTTTTGCCACCACTTCTCTTTATGGGACAAAGATTGTATTAACAGTCAGGCCCTCATAGAGTGCTGTTTCCTTTGCAGATATGGTGATTCCCTTTTGTGGCCCCTAACTGCATTCAGGGTCTCTTTGCTTTGCTTTCTCTCCCTTCGCCTCTGAGCTGGGGTAAGTCATTTCATGACCAGGGGAGGTGAAAATCTCTTGCTTCAGATGGTTACACAACTGTTACTATACTGCTGCTAAACAAAACCTCACAATAGGTTTTTTTGGACTATGTCTCTGATACCCCTCTTCTTAGGTTTGTTTTCAGGTGATAAACTTTTCTAACACCTTGTATGATTGTAGGTGGGGTGACAGACCAGTGTCCTATCCTTAGATTGCAAACGGTTTAGCTCTGTGTATTGTACTGCATGTCCGTCTGGAAGTACAATCTCCATGTTTCCTTTGTTTAGGCATAAAACACACCTCTCCATTTATGCCAGCATAAGGAGTGTTTAGTGTCTTTTTAAAAATCTGACTTCAGGAATTTTGTTTTGTTCACATATATGAGCGATGAGAGTGTACACTTGAAGACATAGTTCCTGGAAAAGAAAGAAAGGTGTGGTGAAAAATGTGAATTATGGTGCTAACTGGCTAGGTTGACACCTAGGTTGGCATGCTTAGAATTTGGAGCAACTGCAGTGAGATCAGTGTGAAGTCTGCATCTACATCATTTAATCCAGAGTATGAGAAAGCAAATAATACATAGACTGCAAACTATGTTTTCCATTCATTTGTTGTGGTGAAAAAAAGCCTTCACATATATGCCAAATGTAGAACTAGAAATAGCAAATTAAACTTTTTCATTGTGTAACTAGACAGGTCCTATACTTGTTATATTCATTGCTTCATTCGGTGCCTGCCATTGTGGTTTTCAGTGTCTGGCCAACTTTTATTTCAAGTATATCCTCTTATTTTTATCTATCCAAATTTAGCGATACTTTGTCACTCACTGATATGCAAAATTATAAACCACTTGAATTTAGTGGTTAGGGAACAGACGCTAAACTTTATATATGCTATGTGCAATGCATGTAAAATCATGAAAAAATTCCTTCTCTTTTCCATTGCAGGCCTTCAGGTGCTCAGAATCAGTAAGAATTTCAGTTTCGCTGTACAAATGTTACTAATTACCCTATCTCACATTTTTACTTCTGCTTTCTCTATTCTGCCTTCATTGCTCTCCCAGTTATAAATTACTAGTGTTATGAAGAAGGCACACTCTTCGTTTTGTTGAATGTTGTAAAATATTCACTAGAATCATATAAGAATTTGTCCTGCTGCTGGCAGAAAGCAGCCCTATAAACAATGTGCTCCTTTGTTTGCCTGAAGCGTAGTAACAAATGGATTATGCGTAACAGCCATCTATAGGGCTTTTATTTCATCTCCATTCAGGCTCTGCGTGTTTTGCACTGCTTTTAATGAGGCTGCCTGAACTATGGTAACCCCACAGTACATTTGTAAGCAGGAGATATTAGATGAATCAGCCCCTTCCAGGACTGCATTATGAGATGATCTGCTTTCATTACAGGATTTATTTTATAGGTGGCAGACCTCAGCAAGAGGATACTGCGGGCACAAGCAGCACTTATCTGCTCTGTAAGGCCAAGTTCAGGGTCTGCATGAATGTGAATCTGCTTTCCCACAGTCAAATCTGCATTCGTCGTATGGCTTGAAACAACCTTTTTTGTGCATGACCTCTCCTTTGCTCCCCTTCTGCTTCAGACTCATACTGGAATGATTGATAGTCCTTTATAAAATACTCCATAAAGAACTATTTTACTTCCCCATCAGCATGAAAGCTTGGGTCCCCACACAGAAAACAAATACAAAACCCAGCATCTCACAGCAGAATGAAAAGCCTCTTCTTCCTTCTGCCTTTCTGAAGTGTGAAGGTTTCCTCTCTGGAACTGGAAATGTTTATTCCCCAGCAATAGAGCTCACTGCTGTCAAAAACAGCCAAACACATATACATATAAGTACAGATAGATGCCTTCTTTTTTCTCTGGAGGCCTATGAAAGTTTTACTTTTTTTTCTCTCTTTTTTTAACATTGTTTAGAAATTTTACCACAGCAAACGAGGATTCACAAGTGGCATAGTGCCCTATTTAAGTCTTTTGTGGTTTGTTTGAATGTAATCTGTTCTCAAGACCTTCCGTTTGTTCTGCTGCTCTTCAGTCACTATCAGAATCAAAACTGGGTAGTTTTTGCATTGGAAATAGTTACAGTATGAGTAATTGTAAGCACAATAACAAAGTAGATAAAAACAAAGCCACGTGGCAACTCACAGGCCTCATCTTCCTCCTCTCTGGACACATTTTCTGTATGCTGCTTGAAGTGTTTAGTTGTTAACAATTATAGCTCAAGAAATTCTCGACTTCGTAAATAGAAGACCCAGTGAAAAAATGGGGGTGGTGGAAGAAATACAAGAGATGCCATCTCTTTGGATAACCCCCAAGAACAGGACTAGAGATTCAAGTCTTGAAGAAGTTGCTGTTAAGTTTTCAGGTTTCATGCTTGGAAGGCGGCTTTGGCAGGGAATTACTGGCAGTAAGGTAAAATCAGGTTGAACTGTGAATTGCTAAGTCTTAATAAGAATTCTGACAGCACAGGGCTGCAAGTAACACCTTGTGATAATTGTAGTCTTTGCTAGCTAGCAGCAGTGAGGAGCGAAGCCCTGAGATTAAAAGTACCATGAACAAAATGGGAGAGGTCATAACAGAGCTTGTTATTATAGGAAAAAAAAAAGTCTAATGATGAACACAAATTAACAAAGAAAACTGCTTGGGGGAAGATTTTCAAATTTTCTAGATTGTGGGTTTTTTTTTTCTTTCAATAACAAATCAACCCAAAACATTGCTCTTCCAAGCTCCCTTTTGTGTGAAAACATACAGTGGCAAGCTCGGGGAATTCACCAGCTATTTTATTTTTAGTTTTACTTTTTAATAGAGAAATCCTTTCAATTTTTCCAAGCACTTCTAATTTCTGATTTTACTAGTGCAATTGTAGCCCCTCTGCTGCATAAATCTCCTGCTGTCATAAATAGGTGTATGTGCGTGTGCATGTATGAGATAGGTATACCAAGGTAAAAGAGAGACAGACCCTGAATGTACTAATGGATGCATGGGTTTGCTGTAGTATCTGTTTTGGCTTCATCATTTTTTATGTGTCAGTCTCCAAATGCCAATACCTGGAAATGAGAGACTGAACTGCCCAGAAGGCAACTGCTGATCTCCTGAATGAAAATGTTCATTACAGTTTATGTGCATGCACTGTATGTCATTGAACTGCAGAAATAGGCAGCACCTGCATACTCTTGAGAAATGGTCTGTAATAGAAAGAAGATTACAAATGGATTTGGAAGCACTTAAAAAGGCTGATGAAAAACTTGAGGGGAGGGCTTTTTTTAATGAATATTTGTGTTGCTGGGTGATAAGCATGGGTTTACTTAGTAGGGCTTTAGTGTTTATTTGTACTTTGATTCTATGTTTTAATGAATATAAAGGCATGCAGATCGAGTATCTGGACACTTATTTTCATTATAATTAACAATTAATGAATTAATTTCCAACCTTTAATTAGGCTGAATTTAAATACAGCATGTTTCAAACTCAGGACTCTGGAAGGCATTTAAAAGGATGAAACTGCATGCTGTCAGACACCTATTATACAAGTTTAAATGATACCATGTCTTGGGTGGTTACATCTGAAAGGTAACTTGACTGGTACTTTGGAAGTTCATCCAGTTTTAAGATGAGAGAAGTTTCAGATAACATGGAGTGCTTAATCCTTTCCACTCGTTCTCCTTGCCTTTCACTTAAGGTCTAATATTCTTAGAAAAATCTGATCATATGCTTTCAGTGTCTTGCCCCTCTGAAAACAAGCTGCAAGCTTCCATTGCTTTTCATTCCCCCCTGGATCTGTCAAGAGGCTGTAACTATTGTGAGCAACAAAATGTTTGGACGTGTCACCCCAGGAGTCAGTCTTTGATGGGCTGAGTGAAGGCACAATGAAGACTGAAAAAGTAAAGCTAGTTAACATGGTAGTTAACAAACTTAAATCCTGTATTTACTACCTTCTACTCTGAAGGAACCTCAAATATTTAATAGGACCTTTCTATGTCAGGTGTCTGCTAAGATCACACAAGCAATGTGAGAATTATTAAGTATCTTTCTGTGGTAAACTATCCCTAGTTATAAGAATGTAAATAATTTTCAAAATTAAAACTGAAAAGTTGATTATAAGCAATCACTGAAGGATTGACTAAGAATTTGTTTGGGCTTTTTTTCATTGAGAATAATGAATACTTTTAGGCAAAATGGAATGTCATAAGATGACAAAAAGCTGCAAACTAGTTTTAAACCCACTACCTAAATGTTTCTGTTTAAATAGATGTTAGTAGACATTTAGCTTACTAATTGTCCAACAAGGAGCTGTGCAACAGTTGTAGAGGTAAACCGCCTTCAGTTATCCGACACCATGGACCACCTTTTGTGCTGATATATATCTGAATATGTCTGCCACTGAAGGCAATGAGACTATGCTGATTTACATCAGTTGAGTTCTGGCCTTGTATCCTGTGAAACAAAAACAAATTTAGTTTTCTTCCTTCTGTGCTTACTTCCCCCCCCCCGCCCCAATTTCACAAAATCCTGTTCCACCAGCTAATGATAGTCACCACCATCATCCCCGCAGCCCCAGGCGGGTGCCCCTGTGTGAGCCAGGAAGCGCGTGAGCTCTGGGCAGGCAGTCGGGTGAGGGCTGGGAGCCATCTCTGTGCTGAGGGGGAGATCCCCTTCAGCTTCATGCTTGGCTGGCGCTTTGTTCGCCGTTGAATGCTCCCCTTGGAGCCTTTGTGCGGCAGCGGGGGCCGAGGTGTGAGGCGGCCGCCAGCCGATGGCCGTGCCATGTGTGGACAGAGCATGACCAGTTTGGCTGCAGCCAGTCACCGCCGGGCTCAGCGTTACATCACCGTCAGCCCATGGCTCGGCCGGACGGAGCCAAACAGGCTCCTCGTTGTTTTTCCTCTTTTCATGGACAAGAAGAAAGCCTGGGAAAGAGCAGGGATCCCAGACCTTCCTTGAGAACAGCCGAATATTGTCTGCATGGTAATGAAGGGAACAAAACCACAAAACACACACGGCTCTCTCCCCGCCGCGAGCCAGGACGCACAAAAGCGGGGCGTGTAATCGGAAGGAGTGGGCAAGGGCAGCACAGCGCGGTGAGGAAATAAGTGCCAGTCCCCTCACAGCACCTGGGGGCGGCTCGCCTGCGGAACCCACTGCAGCTGCTGGGAAGGCCAAGCAGCCAAGGGCGCTTCCCTCATTCCTGTTTTTCATGGCAATGTCCTTGCAATCGATTTGGGGAGTTTGTGTTGATACAGTAGCACAGCAGCTGGATCTCTTTCAAAAAAATTATTGTAACACAGAGCGTGTGTTTGTGATTCTAGTTTTCTGTTCCACCCACAAAGTCAAGATGGGTACATGCGCACAGCTTGTGATATTATCTTAAGAGAAAGCGATACCTTGTTTGTTCTGTTTTGAAATTCAAAAGAAGTTAAATTTTTCTGTTTGCAATGAGTCTTGGTGGTTGCTTCTTTCAAAAGCGGAAAAATAGATTGTCTTTGTATATACTTTGGACACCATGAGCACCCGACCCATTCCATCTGCTGGGGACAGGTCCAGCTCCTGTGAGATTTCTGCATTCACAAACAGCCATCTCTTGGCAGCCAGGCGTAGTGTCCTTATGGAGAAACATGGTTGTCATGGGAAACTGTGTTCATGGAGAGAGAAACAAATTTCATGATCCATTAGGGGACTTGTCTGTCTGTACCATCAAGGCAGGCAGCAAGCTTGTGCTCCTCTGGAAACCAGAGCAGAGCTTGGCTGTGGAGCAGTGAGCTTTTGGAAGGCTTCTGCTGCTGGACTCTTCCACTGCACCTTTGCACGGGCTGGGGTCTTCTAGGACTCTCCAGCAGGCATGCCCCTCCATGCCTCACTTTGTTCCCTAGCTCCACTTCTGCTGCATGTGATATTCCTTCTAAAACATCAATAAGGACGATGTCATCTGGGTGGCTGGGAGAAACCCCATCAACCCTAGGGCATCTATTGTTGCTGTTATGCAGTTGTGCTAGTGACAGTGACATCGTAAACATTTATGTGGGAATTGAGATCTCATGCTGCACACACCTCTGAGAATTATCAGAAGCTGTCTTCTAACTTGCAGACACATTTTCACTATCATCAGTCTTTTACTGTATGTTTTTGTGACAACATTGTCACATAAGTTAAATTAGTCTGACCCTTTTCCAGTGTTTAGCCTTCTATTTTATATTCCCAGACTTCTCTTGGAGACATCCAAAAAGCCAAACTCTTCCTAAACCACCATTTGATGTGATTCTTGTCTAGCCTATGCATATGGATTTCCTTTTAGAGAAAACTGTCATGTGGAATTGGATGCGTATCAAGATCAGGCCCAGGGGTGGGGTATATATGTGTTCATTGCCTACAAGACATCCATCAGCTCAAGTGTTTCAGAGCTCCTTGGTAGCCTTCCTCTGATCTGCTCCACTTTTATCTCATCTTTTTGATCAGGGCTGACCAGAACGGTGGACCAGAACTGTATCAGTGGCCTGTAAAGCTGCCTTCAGACCTCTCCATCTCTGTTAGAATCACTTTTCCTCACAAGTCCTAAAACTAACAGACACTGCATACCATTGCCTCAAAACTATCCTGTGATTGACCAACACACCCAGGTTTACTCCTTCGTTATTACATGCTGTGTGGTATAAAAGGTCTCTAGAGAAATATAGAACTTTGTACCTCCATTGAACATCTATTCATAAAGCCTTCCTGATCTCTGCAGTGATAAATTTTTCCACTAATGCATGAGATCTGATTATAGCCTTGCACCGTTACAAATGTTACCACTGGTTACAGAATTATCCACTACCAAAAAAAAAAAGTTGCTATAATTAAAACAGAGCTTTCATTCAGATGTGCTTTTACAAAGAAGGACCTCAGTGCATGTTCTCAGTTGTGATAGTACACTCTGACAGGCAGAAAATGGGAAGAATTGTCTCATCATCTTACGCTACTGTGAACTTGATGGTAATTAATTATGTAAATAGATGTGTGTTGTTGATTTCTGTTGACAAAACACACTCCCTTTGCACATGAAGATGAATCGTTGTTTCCCATAAGGAGCCAAATCCTGAGCAAGTGTAGTAAATTTGAAAATAACCTTGCAGGAGGTTTCTTGGAAGTGCAATGAGGGTTGCAGTCCATTATCTAAATATGTCAGTTCTTTAGTGGTATTAGTCCAGTTAGAGCAAGGATCTTATAAACATATTTTTTTACCCTAAAACTTAATTTGACTGACTAGAGACAAACAAAACTAATCCTTAAACATACTAGTCTGGTTCACACCATGTGTCTACTTCTCTCAGAGACCAACACACTCTTAGAAAACTATTGACAAGGATGTATTTTTCCTTACTTGGCTGAAAGATGATAAAACACAAAAGAAAGGCTTGGCTTCAGCAGCTTTTTCCCAAAGATTAAGGAAGTAGTTCAGTCAACTAAAATAGGCTGTATCAAAGCTTCTTTTTCATTAAAGAAGTATACATGATGAGCCTGAAATAATTGTAAAGCCAGTTTAGATGTTGGACAAAGCATTTCTTCAGCTTTCAGATCCATGTGTAACTCTTTAGTGCCCTCCCCTGTCCCAGTTTGGAAATGCCTACGTCTGGTAGGAAAACTATTTGCCTGTGGTTAAGAAAATAATATTGTGACTTTATTCCTAAAATGAAATATTACTGTTGCCTGTTTTCTTTCCACATTCATCTATTCGTCTCAGAAGCGGGGAAGGGGGCATTTCATTCATTTGGAGAAAAAGAAACCAAAGACCACTAAAGGAGTGTGTGTGTGCCATCTTTCTGTTTTGCATATTGTTTTTCAGTGATCATAATGATAGTGACTTCTCAGTGAAGTATGTCAGAGAGGCAAGTGGAAAAAAAATTCAAGTTAACAGTTAAAACTCACCACTCAGATATTCTTTCATCTGGGTCATTTATCATTGAACATGGTGTGCATTTCACGTGGATTAGAGAGAGGATGGGTGTGCTATGTGTGCTATCTAAATGGATGCATTAATCAAAGAAAGAAAGAAGGTAAGGAAGGTGGAGGCAAGATACAGGAGAATGCAGAAAAAGATCTATTGTGTTTGCAGATGCAGAAGACTCACCTCATCAGTACTTTAAGATGGCTTTACTGGCACTGTGGACAGCCAGGGCACCATCTCCACTGCCTGTCTGCCCTGGGACTGTATCCGTGCAGCCCCACCGAATGCTACTGCAGGCCAGTCCCATGCAAGGGCAAGAAGTTCTGATGCACAGCCAAAAGACTCAGATTTCCTTAGACTTTTGGGAGAGGTTATCTGAGCTACCTGTGGTCCTTGGTGGCAAAAGCATTATTGCTTCATGTCTTTGGACCACTGCTCCAATAATATTTACTTAGACAACATGCATCTCATTTCCTTCCTAGTAAAGAACAATTTCCCCATGTGCTACTCTCTCATCTGCCTGTCACATCCTCCCTACAGAAAGTGGAATTCACTGGTAAATTAAGCTGCCGCATTCTGGTCTGTCCTTTCTCCTTGATAATATGTTAAGTTCATAGCTTTGATGAGCATTGTAACCAAAACTGATATGAGAGGTGTCAGTATAAGCAGCATGAAGGGGTTTTTTTTTGTTGTGCCTTTTTGTCTCTTTTTTAATTCATTATAATTTTCTGGTATAATTCTGTGATTGTAATTTTCTGGGGTAGAGAGAAATTTAAGTCCTGCTTTCCACTGGTTTCCTTCTGCCATGCAATGTGTGCTAAAATAAGAATCTGTCCATCTGTCTTCCTTTGGTACACAGGTACTTTTTGCATGACTAAAATTGGGTCTTATATCCCGCAAGACATTTATATGGGTTGGCTTGTCTTAATATGCTTTAAAGACGAGTAAATGGAAGAAAGAAAGACAGTAACTAGAATATATAGGTCAAAGATTTCTTCATCCTTCAGATAATCCAGTTATTTTAAAGAGAAGCAGAAAGTAATCCTTAAAGCTGAATTTATCCAAATCAATTATAAACATTGCTTCAAAATCCCTCATGGATTTTATTTTATATTTTAAAATATTTTTGTAAATATTACATATCTCGGTTAAAAAAAAGTAAATAACAAAAACACGTAGCTTGCTTGTTGGCTACTGGAAGTGAATGTTTTGAAATGGTGATTTGAAAATGTTCTATTTCCAAGTATTTGGATTGACTGTGCCAAGTCTGAACTGAAGATTTGTAGCATTTGTCAGAACATCCAAAACAACCAGGAGCTAGTTTATATTTTGGCATTGAGTACATCACGACCATCTCTACCCGTGAATCTCTGCAGAGTTCACTTTAAGATGAAGGCTTCATGATATTCACATTCACTGCAAACATACTTACAGACATCTAGATAGATGTCTGCCCGTAGCAGTTCAAAACTAGAAGGAACAGTGGGTTCCCTTCTCAGATAAGGCTAATTAGGAAAAGCAGGTTTTTTTAATTACAGAACAAAGAAAAGAGTATTCCAGCAATGCAGCATGAAAGAAAAGTAATATCATGTTTCAAGGCTTTGCTAAGCATGAATCAATACTATTATTTGTTGTATATTTTATAGCATTTACCCATTGACAGGATTTTGAAAGACAGCACTACTAGTGAGCTTGCCTTCCGCCAGCACCCGCATTGTCTGGTTGTGCTGTCTGCCTGTGGCCGCTCTGAGTCAATTCCTTTTTTATCACTGCACCACTGTGAAGCTGAAGCACTAAAATGTATGAGAACTATTATGCTGCCATTTCTTTATCTCCAAAGACCAGGATAATTTATCTTTACCTGCCTTTTGCTGAAGATAAATGTTGGGACACGGGGTCGTATATGTCTACTGTTCGCAGCAATGAGAAATTTTGTAGCTGTTGCTAAGTGTTCAAAACCAAGATGTTGTTATAGTGGGCTAAATGTCATTAAAAGCTTCTGGGTTTAACAATAGGTCTTTGTGAGGGATAAAGGTAAGAAATGATTATGCTTCTGTAGGTATTCAGAGAGCTGAAATGAAAACAGCTTCAACATAAAATAAAGACACAGCATGGATGGGTTTTGCTATATGATGGTTTTCAGATCTTTGGGATGCAGAATAACTGAAATAGCTGAGAGAAAAGTCTACAAGAGGCAATTTTCTAGAAACAGGCATGGGTGAAAATAGAGAGAATTTTTGATCTAAGTGTTGTTTAGAAAGGGATGTTATTGACCTGTGTGCTAAGAAACCTGCCCTTGCTGTTTCATTTCTCTTGCATTCAGGAAAGGGGACTTTGAACACTTTTTGTAATAAACTAATTTGTATCTAAGAAATGCTGGACTCTGCCAGTTTCTCCTCCATGTGAAATAACTCACAAGACCCCAGACTCTTGGCTACCTGCTCAGGCCAGAAAGAGGTAACGTCATCTTTTCTTTGAAAGAGAGAGATCGGATATAATGCTGCATTTATCATGAAATACTATGAATTGCATAGTATTAGAGTATTCCTTACTGAGCTGGAGTGAGTTTCCGTACTGCATGCTAAATGGGTGGCAAGCATCAAACCAGTCCATTGCCTGTGCCCCACTAGAGACTCAGCACACAGAAATCAGAATCACCACTATTATCCTTTCTGACTCTAGCTGAAAGTGGGAAAGGTTAACCAAAATCTCCCAGCAGTTGACTATGATGTTCAAAAGCAGTGTAGAAAATACTGTAGATTTCTAACTGTGCAAATATCTTGCTGTTATGATTTACAAATTTGATTCCTCAATTCTGCTGGGAGCAGGCATATTTTCAACTCTAGGGTTCTTAGGCAGGTTATCTCACTTCTACAATCTCTTTGAATTTTCAGCAGGAACAGGTTTTCAAATCGTAGTTGACTTATATTGGCAAAATACAGCTTTACTTTCTTTTCTGGCAAGAAGTGCTTTTGACTTGTTGGGCTGCAGCCTGAAGCTAGGAAATTTCACACAGACACTTAAACAAATCAACGTAATGATGTTCCAGTAGTGGCTGTGAAATGGCAAGGCTCTATCTGTTGCTAAATTTCTCTGCTTTGCTCAGATTTTTGCTTTCCTAGAAAAGAGATGTTATTTTTGAACCATGTGCTTGGGAAAACCCAATATTGGTTTCACGAGGCAGAAGCCCCCAAAGATCTCTGATGACATTCAGATTAAGGCTTGCCCTCAAATTTGGCCTGTTTCCCGTTCATCACTTGTTACTTGTGTAGTTGACATCAGCTGAAACTGCCAGCTCTTTGGGATGCTCAGCTGCTCTTCCTCACTAAGGTGTAGAGCCTAATGCCACTAACTGTTTCAGCCTTCCTTTTCTAGGAAAGAAAGCTCTATACTTTTTCTGATAACACTGCTGCTTGTCCTAGGTTATTGACAATAGGTATATTTAACAACATAAATATAGATTAAAAAAAGAATTCAGGTAAATAGGTCTAAGTTGGAGCCTTTGAACTGGGATATATTTTACTCAGTGATATGCACAGAATTCCCCCCTCCAAAGCACTGATTCTTAATTATTTAAAGTCCTATATTGTGGGGATTTCTTTTTTCTTAAAAACTATAAGCTGGATTTTATATCTAGTATGCTGTGAATGATATAGTAATTTAAATTTTGAAATGAAAATTAAACATACTGTAAAAAAACCTTTACTGGTACTCAATATAAATCATATAGTAAGAAAATACCATTGCAATGAGTCAACTAACTCACTGACCCAACAATTTATCAAATTAATTTTCACTTCAGATTGTTTAATAGACAGCTACATGTTAGGTTAAATATAATTACGTTTTTGTTTTGGGACCACTAATTCTTCTAGTTTGAGAAAGAACCTGAACATATTTCTGCTTTATGTTAATGCTGCATTAGTAGTATATGTTGCATTACTGAGGCAAAACCAGCTGACCTACATGACAGATAAAAGTAATTCATTCTCCTCAAAGCTGCGAAAGTTAATGAGGGGTAAGAATTACTTGTGAAGAGATGTCTGTTTATTACATAGGTGAACTGGGTTATCTAGTACTACATTTGAAATTTATTTTCATTATATATATATTTAACATAGATTTCGTTATAAATTATTTATAAATTAAATTATATTTCATGGGAAATGTCATACAAAATACACCATGTCTGAAAAGGAGGTATTAGCAGCAGTTTGAGCCACTGTGGAAGTAGATGGCACAGAAGAACAGTTCCTCTTGGCATCGCGATTGCCTGTGCTGCCCTGGATGTTCAAAGGGAGGGTCCCCTTTACGGATCATGCAACCGAAGCTATGTGGAGTAAGTGGGTAGTGTTGACCATGCAACAGGCCCAAATGGGGAACCCCAACCACCCAGGAGTCCTGGAATTGATCACAGACTGGTAAGAAAGCAGAGATTTAGGAGCACTGCCCAAGGAAGTAACTTGTGCTGTGGCCCCACAACATGAGAAGAAATATGCTGTGTTTACTGATGGATCCTGTCATGAAAACTGTCAGAAGTGGAAAGAAGCTGCTGTGTGGAGTCTCACATGAGTTGTAGAAGCCACTGAAGGAAAAGGTGAATCAAGTCTGTTTGCAGAAGTGAAAGCCATCCATCTAGCCCTAGGGATTGCTGAATGAGAAAAGTGGCCAGTACTCTAATACTGACTCCTGGATGGTGGCAAACTCCCTGTGGAGGTGGCTACAGCAATGTGAATTGGACCAACTGGCAGTGTAGAAGTAAACTCACCTGTGCTGCTTCACTGTGGCAAGACACTTCTACCTGGGTGAAGAACATTGCTGTCATATAGATGCTCAGATGCCCAAATATCATGCCACCAAAGAACATCAGAACAACAAGCAGGTAGACCAGGCTGCCAGAACTGTAGTAGCTCAGGTGGTGATTGGCATATCCATTGGATGCAGCAAGGATAAAATGAAACCATTATAGCATGATACAACCCAGAGCTCTTGCCAAATCATAGAAAGAATAAATTGCAAACTATTTTTTGGCACAAAAATGGCTGTAATATTTCTTTAAGTCTTAAGACTCTAAGAGGCATCTGAAGCCATCTAGTCATTTGTTTAACTATTCATCAGCTCTCTCTCTTTTTGTCTCAGGTCATAACAAAGATGTTTTGGGTATTTTTTCAAACTTTTTCTCCAACAGAATCCTTATCTCTTAACACTAAATCACTTCTCTGATCTCTTCTGCTGATTGCTTCTTCTATTTCCTGTAGTTGACATTTTTCATCATCATCAAGGTTTGTGTTTGAGAGTGGCGGTTTCTTTCTTTCAAACTGTTAATTTCCTTGATGTGGTTTACTTTCTGTTGGATAGTTTTGGCCAGCATTTCTGGGTCTTGCTGAACTTTACTTTCAGCTATATTTAGCAACATACTTTTATGTCTTCTTTCATCTTCCACTTTCTCTTTTGCTCTAAATTTGGCCATAAAACTTTGTTCTTTCTTTAGAGCTTTGTCTTTTGATTCCCTAATCCTTTGCTCCATCAGCTGATCAAGGATTTCTTGAGATCTTTGAAGCTTTTGTTCCACAGCAAGTCTCTTGCTAAAGCTTATGAAATTTGACCTGGTGATTAACTCACTTGGGTGTCTTTGTCTTGTCTTTTTGTACTGGATCAACTCTTGTCTCTTCTTCCCTTCAGTTGCTTTCAAACACCTTTTCTCAAAAGCCTGGGCAACCTCACCTCTGAGCAGATTATGGTTCAAGTCTCTAGTATCCTTCTCCATGATCTGCTTCCCTCTCAGCTGATTTTCATGAACACATTTCCTGTACTCACCTTAGAGCTTTCATCTTTCAAGTTTTGCATTGCGCTTGGTTTCTTCCTCCTGTGCCAGTCTCTGGCACCTCTTCTCTTGCAACACCATTTCTTTTAGCCTGGCCTCCAGAAGACATTCCCTGTCCAGACTGCATTTGGCCTTCCCTTTGTGTCACCTCTGGGCTTTCTGTCCCACCAGCAGCTGCCACCCGTCTTTCGCCACTCGGGATTTGAGTTTCTTATCCTGCCTTCTCCCTGTATCCCAAACCCTGGAGGCCTGCAGCTGCAACCTCCGTGTGAAGGACTGTGGGAGCCTCATGCAGAGCCAGGAGCATAGTCAGAGGAGTGGGAAGATCCCCGTTGCAGTGGTAGACATGAGGGAGCACCCTACTCTGCCCTCTGCCCCATCTTGTGAGGAGGATGATGCTGTCTGAGCTGATCCCCCGACCCTTGGGATGCACCTCACTGTGGGGACAGGACAGTTGGGCTGTGGCCCCTGAACAGCTTAGAGGTATGGCTCACAGTGCGGTATACTGCACTGTTGGAATTTCACTGGCCCACCACCGTAAGGTCTACAGGATTTTACTGGTGCTACAACCCATCCCTGTCCCTTTTTATAAAGGAAATGGTGGGGTTGAGGAAAAGAAGTTAATTAGGACAGTAAGGACCATCCTATAGTAAGCATAGCTGGTATTAAGGACAATCTTAATATGGCACATTTCTTTTAGAGATACCAGTTGAGGTGAGGTTTGTTTTACAGCAAACACCTCAAGGAGCCCATCCACAGTGTTACAGGAGAATCTTCTGTGGGGGTTTGTGAGGTTGGAGCTAGTGTTAGCCACAGGTGTGAATGCTGGTGGTGCTTAAATCCAATGACTTAAGGACCTGAAGAGGAATTTCCAATCTTAAATCCCTTTGTGAATACAGCCTCTAATTCTGCCAATGTGATGAACACCTCTTCCAGCAAGAAGCTCTTGGACCATCTGCTGAGAAAGCCCACTAGAGAGCTCAGCCCTGTACCACAGAAGGCTACTTGGCTTCTTTGTTTGCTTTGGAGACGTGCTATGGAGCAGAGTGCTAGGGAGTTGTATTCTTGGTGCCTAGTACCATTAAAAGAGATTGCTGGGATTTACATTAGCTGAAGCTCTTTTTAATCTCAGCATGTGCATTAGGCAGTACAATGAGGAGTATTAATCCATCCTGGATGTTATGAAGATGTAGGTTGCTGCGACTATGTCTTTAATCAAAAATCAAGACACATAGCCTTCTCAGAGAAATTTTTATATTAAACCCTCACTGTAAGAAACCATGTTTTTGTCAGTCCCATAGATGACTTTCAACTGATTTTATCAACAGGAAATGCTTTATTTTCAATATTGTTGTAATATAGGGTTTTTAGTCAGTTTGTTGTCCTCTGACAATCAATGTATTGTATAAATTTTCTTCAATTTATTAACTTTATTTCCTCACTTTTTCATCATAAATTCTGTTTGGTGGCTGAGAAGTCTATATTGGACATTTTCTTAAACCTATCTTCAACATTAAATAAATACTGCATACTCTCTTTGAAGCTTTGATCTGAGTTTTCTTAGGTAATACTCCATTCTTTAAAATGCGACTCAGGAATCTTGATTATTTCAGTACTCTGATACAGTTACTTTGCACATGCAATTTCTTTAAATGTGAAGATAACTCCCTAAACATTTAAGTGAACAATAATGCAAGTTCATCCCCACATCTTGTGTATATCTGCCACTCTCCTGGATTGCAGCAGATAGAATGTTTCATAATAAAAAGAGTTCTCATCCTCTTTTAAAGTAACAGAGGTAATTCAGTTTTGGGATTAGTATTTAAGCAGCTGCTAAACATAACATACCTCAGAGCAGAGCACAAGGAGAATAATGCAAATGAAAGCAGATGACCTTCTCAAACTATTTGTCTCTGAATTCATAAAATTATTTATGGAAATGCAATGTATGGAGAAGAATTACAGAGGGGCCAGTTGTGTCTTATGTAAAAATCATGCTGATGGAAACAAGGGCAAGAAAATACAATCCTACTAATCAAAATACTGTCAGCATGTTGAAAATTGGAGCACCTTTATACTGAAACAACAGCATTCCTTACAGAAAAACAATTTCAACTAACCCCCCCCCAAAATCAATCTATTGAAGATATTTATACAAATACTATTAATACTGTTTCTAAGGATTTCACACGTCTCTGCAGTGTGTAAAAAAATACAGTCATCCCAATTTTAGAGACGAGGAACTGAAGAGGACAAATGGGAACACAGCAAATCCCTGTTGAGCAAACAGTTGAACTTGTCTTTTCTGACAGGTTACCACCGATCTGCTCTTTCTCTTTGATACACTACCTACATATGCGTGTATTTGTAGCATAGTTTTGACATATAGTGACATAACTGCACTTGGAGTTACTTACCATGCAAATGGATTACATTATTAGTGATGACGCTTATCCAGAATTGTACTGTAGTTAGCCTCCATTTCTTCATGTTGTGACAGGTGGTGGGGAAATTTGGCTTAAGAATGACTTAAGCTGTACATAGTTTCTTTGCACAATAATTTTGTCTGAAATATTGAAGGATCAGCATTTTGCTGAAGAAAAACCTTTAAAAAGAAGGTGAACATCAGCTTCTTGGCTGTTCACATAATTTAGAGAAGATGGCTTCAGAAAGTATGCTGGGCTGACACTCAGTGACTTTTGGCCATTTGTGAGAGAGCACAAAAGCTCCTCTGCACCTCTCTCTTTAGCCATGACATATGCTTTGCTGACATTGCCAGATATTTCAGCCAGAGTTTGTGTGCTGTATCCTTTCAGTAAATTTGCAACCCTACATAAAATACTCAAGAACATGTTATTATTAATAGGAATAATATAATTTACATAATAGTAGCATTCATTAAAGCATGTAAAAGTGCCACAGTGTTGCCTACTTAGTCTCTTAGACTATAAAAGGGAAATGGTCTTATGCTAATGATAAACATGCACTCTTAAAAGTTCATCAAACTGCTGTCTTTGTAGTCTTTTTTGTGGGCATGGTGCCAGATATTTGAGATGCAGAATAATTGGTGTAGTCAGCCATACAATCAGTCTGTAGGTACTTGAATAGCAAAATAACTGTATAAATAAAGTAGCAGTATAAATAAGACCCAAAGCAAAATATTTTAGGGTATGTCATTTCTCATACTCAGGATGGCTATGTGACTAGGGAGATCTAGTTTTCTGCTCACCTGCCCATGAGTTGCAGCCATTCAAATAAATTTATCACTAAACAGCATTAGTAAAATATACCTATGAGAGCTAAAAGAGAAGTGCTTTATTGTTTCCCACTGTCATTGTTTCTTACTCCTGCAGTTTAGCTACAACCTTTGGCTGATGATGTTATGTGTTTGTTCTACAGTATCTGAAATAGAGATGTGGGGTTCATACTTGGGGTTAAATTCAACTGGCCATAAAACTTCATTACAAAACCAGGCCACAGTTAGAATGCATTTTTCATGATGCAGTCAGATACAGACAGTGGGGCTAAAGGAGGTAATGAATAAAGGACACTGAAATACTTCTTTTTCTTTTCTTGAGGAAATAAATTAAGTATGTGACTGTTATGAGAAATGCTGGAGATGAAATGTTTCCAACCTTCTGACCAAGACAGAAGTTCAGGGTGGATTGCTTGTGTCACATATAGTAAACAGAAGATAACTGCAAGCATAAGGGAAGAAAACACCTATTTGACAACCTTGTATTAAAACTAAATAGATCAGTTCTTCAGCTGGTATAGAAAAGCATCTATTGATTGTGATAGAGATTTACTGGTTTACATGTGGCTTGTCCTGAGAAAATGTTTCTTTGACACTGGGTGGTAGAAGATTTTACACACAGAGATAGAGCTGATCAATAGAGTAAATATTTAACCTTCCTTAGAATATTTGTGGCCTGGATGTTGTTCAATTTATGCCAGAGAAGAAGCTAGCTTTAGCGTTCAGATGCTGGTGTCTGAGAGGTTTGAGTTATATATAATGTCATTATAATATATAAAATATATATATTGAATTATTATAATGGCAGACACTTGAAAGCTGTCCTATGTTAGCCTGTCTGTGTGAAGAGAAGTTGCCCACCAGAGTAAAATGAAACTGTTGTTGCTTGATGGTGGACAGATATGAACTGTGATAGCAATGCTTACATTTGTTTTGATTAACTCAAGGTGCCGAAAAGGATCAAAACGTTGCAGGAAAAGTTTGAAGGGTTTATGGAGCAGGAATTCCTGTTTTCTAGTCTGAGCATCTCAGCCCATGTGGACTTTGCCACCGTACCCACCTTTTTTCCATTAAAGCTGCTCCATTCTTTAGGGAGGCATTCTTTAGGGAGTCCAGTAGGGTGCACTAAGAGGCTATTACACGTGCAGCTCCTGGGAAATTGCACTGAGATCAAACAGTTTGAGGATTAATTTGTTTCTGCTGTTTTTTCTTTTAAAGGTGACTATATTAATTTGGAAAACAACAGTACCTTTTATGAATGATCAAAGCTGTCATGTAAGAAATTGCAGGGAACTTAACATATTCAAGCTGGATTGGACTGCTTTCCTAAGAGAGGTGCTTTAAATACAATTTCATTTTGAGAACACCCTACGACTGCAGCAGAATCATTCATAACGTGATTGAGGTCAGCGATTTTATCTCAAAATAGGTCCCGCTAATCACTGGGTTTCATGTGTTATTGGTGGTGAGGAAGACTCTAATTACGTTTCTACCCTGTGAAGGGACTGGTTAACACAAAGAAATCTCATCTCCTTTTGTGATGTGCTCAGCCCAGCAGTTACTTTTGTTCTAAATTGGGCCTGGCAGCCTCTAGGGTGAATGATTGACATGTCAATGTGCTAACAGAAGCCAGAACCAATTCTCTTGTCTGACACCTACTTTCCTCCTCCGAATATTAATGATTGAGTGACCCAGCTGAATGAATGAAAAGTGCACACATCCCTTGTGGCTCTGTGCAGATGCTCAAAGATGACAGCAGGACTTGCCCAGGAGAGGACACAAAACCGTAAAGCCATCTGGTATTATGTAGTGAGCTTAATCTGTTCATTGACTTGGCCAAATGCTTGGTAAATCAAAAGTTGACAGGAAAGGATTCATAATATTTATGCTTAAAATATAGTCAAAACATCACAGAGAAAAATAGCAACCCTAGACGAATTCCTAGAGAAACACAAGGAGTACAGCTCAGATTTAAGCTGGGAGGATGGGCAAGAAAAACATAAAAATATTTTAGTAGAATAAAAAGATTCACAAACCAGTAATTTGCTTTAATAGTGCCTTCAATTACCCTGTGATTGGTTTCAAATAACACAGGGTATTGATGATCACCACAGGCTTTTATAGTACTTTAGCACAATATCCCAAAACATCCAAATGAGCCAGCTTTGGAAGCCATTGCAGTCACTCAATATTTATCCATTCATAATTAGGATTTGGTTTAATCAAATATTCTGCTCTTCCTTAATCTGAATTGTGTAATATTTATTGTTATATTACAGATTGATAGTATTAAATGTGTAGTCAGACTGTTAAGATGAGGTAGTATAATGCATAATCAGGGAGCAGATTTCTCTATCTGATCATGTCAATTTTGTTTATTCCTTCAATAAAATAGATTCCCTTTGATAGTGAACGATTAAAGATTTCCTGCTTAAATGTTTCTAGTATCTCTGTCAGCAATTTTGCCACAATAGGCAACCAGAAAAAATCCATACTAACATGCAGTAGACTATTGCTCATTGTGAGGTCTAGATCCAGTTCAAAGAGAAGAAATATCTTTTCTCACTACATTTTGCATATCATATCTTTTATCTCCACTACAGTGAAAATGCAACCTATTTTCACCCTGAGTGCCTTTCTCATCTTCTGAAGATACTGTGGTTGAATACCCTTTTGTATTTTCACAATATCCCAAAGATTGGCAATTCTTTTGCAAACCTACAGGAGACTCTTGTATTCATGCATTGAGCAACTTTTGCACTGATTATTGCAAACCTTTCCTCTAGCCACCTTTTCTGTTTTCTTCTATACCATATGACAGCCCAGTCAGATTTACCTAGTTGCTGCAAAATAATTTTGCTCTGCTCTTCAAATCCTTTTGTGTGGCCCCACTTGAATACCTAATTATGTTATTTCCCATCTTCTGTATTCTTTCCTGTTACCCCAAAAGCCCTTTGCTTCCCTTTTATTTCTCAGATGTTGAGGTTGCTCCCATTTTTCCTTTGCATGCCATACATCTCACCTAACTTTGCTGTCTAAGAGTTAAATGCCTAAATCAGGTGTTTAAGTTCCCCTATAGTTAGTGAAGAGAAAGTATACCTTCAGAGCACATTTATTTCATCTCAGACTAAGATAGGTATCTAGGTTGAGATGAATTGCCCTCCCTCCATACACAGGGAGTCTAGACAACCAGTTTGGCTAGTGCCCAGCATTTTCCCAAGTACTGTATTCCCTTCTGATTCAGTGGCTTCTTTCTCTTATCCTCCTCATTGGAATCCATCCAATGTTATTTTCTCTACTTAAGTGTGCTATTAAAATTTAGGTATGCAAGAAAATATATAAACTGCTACTGTAAACACCCATTTTAAAAAATAGATGAATTTTAAAATAATTTTTTGTTGACTTCACGATGCTTCATACTGAACCTTTGTTTCTAGGGTATTGGCATGTTTCTCTAAGAGGGTGCCTTTCTGCTCTTGCTATACATAGGGATTATTAAGGCAAGGGTATTCAAACTTACAAATTAAAACAGCAATTTACAACAGAAACCTGAATAGCACCTGTTACAACAGCCCTGCAGAGACGGGGTACACCTAATGGACAGCACTATCATATGCAGACTGATGATTCAGTCTGAGGTGGCTATGAGTTATTTAGATACAGCATGGGAAATGTTTTTTTTAGAAGTTATCTGTTTGAACAGAACCCCTTAATGACATTACAGTAGTAAAATCAATAATAAAAACCTGCAAAAAAATCTGACAAAATATTTTAAGTTAAAAAAATAGTAGTTTCTTTCTTTATTTTTGCATCTTAAAAATAACCAAGTAGTTAATTTCTAAATACTTACAAAGAAAATAACTCTGGGATTAGACCTTTGAAGGACAAAATTCATCTGCAAGCAGTTTTCTTTTAAATTTTACATGCAAATAAAAAACTGAATAATAATAATTGTGTCATAGGAACAATAGGTCCAAAGTTCATAAAGAAAGTAGAGCTGCACTTCACAGATTTATGACAACTCATTGAACAGTCTCACTGAAAAGCAAGAAAGAACATTTCAGCTGTGGTTTGCTATCCAATGGATCATGCCCTTCCAGCTTAAGCAAGACAAGGTGATGAAATTTTTAAATGCTAAAATAATCAATAAATTCTTTAGTTAATATTTTTTTTTTTTCCAGAATTAAGAATGTATCATAATTATCTTATTGCAATGGACAAAGGCATTAACTTGCTGCAGTAAAAATGTTTGCCTTCTCTTGTGCATATCAAATTCAGCTTTGGAACTCAGAGAAAAGGCTTGATTTCTTCATAAAGTGTTTGCAGGTTCCCTACCTCAACTTACTAGACTCTCATCTTATTATCTGCCCTTCCATCACAGTGTCCCAAAAAAATCTCTGTAGGTAACAACAGATAGGTCTCTAGGGCCTGGATCCAGTAAGGCAGTTACTTACATTTTGCATTTGGAGGATTATGTTTCTGCAAAACCAATTTACTAGACCATGCTGTAAAAAGGAAGTCTTTGGTTAATTTCTTAAATGATTTATTTTGACTTTTTTAAACTGATGGCAGTGAGCAGGTTCTCCTGTAGGCTATGCCTCCACAATGTTCAGCCAAGGTAGTACTGGTGCTGGAAACCAAATAGAGATCACTGAATTTTCTCGCACTCCTGTGGGCAAATTCTGCCTGTGAAAGAGCAGAGTAGGTGTGTATACATATCAGTTCTTCTGGCTAAGCCGCTCTCAAAAAGGAAAACCAAACAAAAAACCTGGCAGGAGAATGAAGTTCAATCCGGGAAAGCTTTTAGCACAACAGAAATTCCAGGCGCCTCCAACAAAGAGAGTTGGTATTGAATTAGTGCCAAATTATTGAAGGCTCGGCTGCATAGTTCCCATATTGAATGCTAAGAGAATTTGTCTTGTTAGGATTAGATTCAGGGAGGTCGGAGTGGGGACAGGACAAGTTTCCAGCTGTCAGGACCCAAGCAGAGAAACTGTGCAGCTGGGAGAGGTCTCAGCTGAATGGTAGGGGACATGTTGGTCTATGATGGATGCATTCACACCATGGGATGCAGTCCACTTAACCTGCATCTCTGTGGTGTTTAGGACAGGTCGTTATGTTGTTTACTGTCCACTGCCAGGGGAGAAAAAAAAAAAAAAATCTGTCACAGTGAGTTAAAGGGATGCTCCCCAGGATGGAATTAACACAGTCTCAGATGGTCTGAACCACTGGAGAATTACTTCCTCTTCTACTAAATGACATCTTAATTTTAACTACTAAATTTTGTCTATTAAATGAGCCCCTCAAACATATGACTGTGGGACCAGCAGGAGCAGTACAGGAATGCAGCTTGGGCCATGGCTCTTCATGTCAGCTCACAATGAACTTTGAGACTGTGGGAAGACTTCCCATGCCACCAGTATACTCACAGCTCTCAGGAGGATGCCTACTCAGTGGCATCTACAGGGTAATAGGGGCGTCTGTATGTGCCATGCCTAAAGAAAAGGGAGTCATGACAAATCCATTCAAATACGGGTAAAAGACAGAGAAAAAGGAAAGACAGAATGAACAAGTATACATACATGCCAGAGAGAAATGCTTTCTTCCATACAATTTTCTGCTGCTTAGTAAATATTAATTAGGTTTTGCAGCCTGAGGCCCTTTTAGGATTCAAATGAATACATTAGCTATTGACAGCTATGAACAGACATTTGGAGTTATAAATTAAAATAATTTATTTACTGGCATGATGAAGTCTGGAAACCTTCAGTGAAAGACAGCAATTAAGGGACACAGTACTAAAACCAAAGAGGAGGGGAGGAAAGAAGAAATATTACTGAAAAAAATATATTTTTATTCTACTTTTTAAAAGGGGTGAACATGAATGATAAAAAATCTAGCATGGATTTAAGGTTGGGGATCGAAGGGAGATAAGGAGCTTAAGCCCGTTGCATTAGCACCAACTTGTGCTGCGCATACGCTCCTGTGACATCTGATGTATCTGAGCTTGTGATACTGCACAGTAGACCCAGGCAGCAGAGTGGGAAAGGAAAGCAATCAATTTATCAGATGGGCACACCACAAACTGTGGCTTTCCAGTTTGTTCTACAGGTTAAGTAAAACTAATGAGAGCTTATCAGTGCCTTGATTAGATACAAGGCCAAGCATCATCCTTTTCCTGGCAGAATTAACCTTTCTACTGAGGAGATGGTCCTGCCTTAACTTACCTAAGTGGGTTGCTTTTATTTGCAGCTGAATTTAAATCAGTACAAGAATCACTGTGAATATTCTTACTCAGATGGAAGGCAGGTTATTTCAAATATTTAATTTCTGTTTATTTCTAAGCAAAAGAAGTCATACTTCAACCAAAAAAACTCCAACTCCTACATAAGCACTGAACAAAAATTGTTAAAAAAGCACTCTTTTGGTTAAACTGGTGCCATTTTGGGAACAGATAGGGTCTCATTCAAGGGAGGGATGTCTCAATTTCTGATGTCCTCATGCTAGCAAAATTCTTAACATTAAATTCCTCAGAATAGGAGTTCTGCTTGAGTAATGTTTATAGGACCAGGCTCTGGGTTTCTCTGCTGACTGTGCTAACAAGAGTGTCAGCTGTGATTTTGGTTCCTGTGATATGGATTAGATTCAAGCTGAGTTTGATTTTTTTCCAAGTCAATTATGAATTATCTGAGAACCAAAGCAGCCAAATGAAATTGCTCTGAACTTGAAAAAGAAATTAAATTGCTTGTATATGTAAGAAAGAAGAGAATCTTGCTACTTTTAAGAGGTAGGAAGCAAATTTATTTTTTGGTTCTCGTTATTCATAAGTAGATGCTCAGATATGTTGAAGAAGGGTCAGAAGGGTCATAAAGAGAAATGGAAGCAGAAAGGAAGAAAATATGCAGTTGAAACTTTTCATAGGCCAATTACTGTGTATCATTTCAAGCCATGTACTACAAGCATTTTTCCTTATGCATCCCCTCCACCCCCAGCTAACGAGCACCACTCCAGAAATGGTATCCTGGGACCTTAAGGTATGAAGGAGATTAGTAGTTTGAGTTTACCATAGAAACGTAAAGAAACTCCTGTCTTTCCCAGCTCTAATTTGCTTTGTGGCACTCTGCTTTCCTACCTCAGGTGTTACTATCAGTACAGCTGGAAAAAATAATGTGCAAGGCTTAATGTTAACAGATTTGAAGCACATGCATCTCTGTCTAAAATAATTTTTATCTCACCTAGCTACATCAGTAGAATGAGATAAAACAGCAACAGATATGTCTTCATCCTATCCATAGTACAACTTTCATTGTCTGTAGCTATGTCACTGAAAAGCAGGTGAAATATGCTTTCTATTCTGAACATGGGCTAAGTGATTGAAAGCTGTGTTGAGAGATCTGTAGGTGAATTATATCATGTCAACATTTTTTTTACACCCAGAAAGATAAAGGTCCAGTTATAGCAAGAGCTAAGCATAACTGATGATCCATCCCAGCTGAAGGTAGTGATAAAATGCCCTTGGACTTTAGTGGGGTAAAATTTTTACCTTCAAATGTCTTAAATGAATTTGTTTTGGTTTTGTTCTTTCAATGGAACAAACATATGAGGGAAACAAACAAATCATATTCCATCTGCAGTTTCATTTATGAATCCATTGCATCTACCATAACTTCATTTTATTTCCTTCATATGATACATATAAACAGAGTTTTATTGATCTTTTTATCATTCTCTCTGTATTGTCCTGGGAATAGATCTGCTTCCAAATCAGGCAGATATTGTAACTCTCATCAAATATTTAATGATTTTTCCAATCCTTGTGTCTTGAAATAATTCTGACAAAAGATTTATGTGTCCATTAGTAGAGTATTGTTTGCTCAGTGGCAAAGGTAAAGTTTAAATAATGCAAGTGTGGCAGAATATTAAGAGATTTTTAAAGGTGTAATTTGTCACAAGTTGAATTGCTAAAATGTTATTTTATAAAGCCATATTTATTATAAATCCCCCCACCCCCTTGCATATTGGTCTACGATACACATTTTTCCCTTCCTTTGTTATGCACAAAATGTCATCAAAGTTTATTGCTATTTAAATTTTGGTTTTATCATCGAGACAATATTATGCTATTTCACTTATGGCCTTCATATAATCATTTTTTCTTCTTATTAGAGTTACCCATTATTAATGGGAAAATTTTCTAATATTAAAATAAAGGGATTTTCAGCTATTGAGCAGTTTATGTCAGAATGCACAGAAAATACAGTTCAGGAAGGCTGCATTAAACTAAATCACCCTGTCCACAGTATGCTTCCTACTAATAGCTACTCATTTACAATTTCATTCTGTGCATTAAAAAAACCCTAATTATGCCAGTAATATCCAGGTAAAGTTGCCAAGATTATGGCTGTGATCATGCTATTAGAAGAAAGGGAGGCAGTACAGACCAGCAGCACTACTTTATGTGCAGATACCAACTTTCTCTTCAGCTTAGCATGTTCTGAAGAAAAGCCAGTTTTCACAGCCCAAAACCCAGACAATTCCACCATTACAAGGGATTTTATGTCTTGATCATTCAATACACCCCTTTGATTTCTTTGGAGAATAAAAGATTTAAGAATAAAAGATTATTTCATTTCAGAATGCCAGAAATTCTGCCTATTCCAAAAGGGTGAGATATCTATATGAGGTGGGATCAAATCCTTAAAATTTGTGGGTTATTTCTATTCTGAGAGAGGCAAGACAGTCCATAAAAAAGGATGGATTCCTCTTGGGCTAAACTTTTTCATTTTGTCTTTAACATCATCAGTTCATAGTCTATTTCTCAGCGAGAGCTTCCAAGAGACAGTAAAACAAGACATGAAGTAAGTCTCTTACATTTCTGTTCTGTTTGAGGATAGTGAACATTGCAGCATACCTTGTAAGTTTTTCTTTATAGTCCCTCAGTCCTAGTACTGTGATGATCACTTTATCACCACAAAGAGGACCCCATACATGGGCTTGTGCTGTTTAGTCCTCATTCTGCCGACATGTTTGTGTAATGATTTTCAGCTGAACTTGTTCAGTGAACAAGTTTTACACACAGGCTGTAGGTCATGTTGCATGTGCTCTCCTTTCCAAACCGAAAGGCAGATGGTAGCCACAAAGAAGAAGCAACCAAGGCAGTGCCTGGCAACATTATGAGTTGAAAGATCCCACTGTAATAAATGTTTGGCTCCTAAAGGGAGACTTAAAAGGCCTGCACAAACACCAACCTGTCATTGCCAACCAAGAGGAACCTAGAAGACATAGCGAGGACTCAGTAGATATCCCTTGCTCTCTGGGCTGCACACAAGAAATCCTGGACAGACAACTTTGACACATGCATCCTGCTGCTTGTGAGAATGTCAGTTTGAGAAGATGAGCAAGTGCAACCTGTGAGAGACTACCACTTCTCCTTCCATAAGGTCACACTCTGAGACGTGTTACGTTAACTGTTGAGACAATCATGAACATAACCCAGGCAAATAGTCCATGGAAAGGCAACCATGGGGAAGTCTGGCTTCAACACAAGAAATTGCTTCAGAGCAATGTTATGTATTTTCATTAATTGATTTTGGAACTGGATAGAGTGAGGTTTTTAACTTAAGTTTTATAAAAGCAACCCTCAAGCAGAGAAGTGCTAAGAACATGAATGTGGAGGGTTAAACCTTGGCAAAGTTAGAAGCAACTGTAACAGCTATTGAGCTTTATTAATGCTTCATTAATGGCTACTCTCACTACCGGGCAATGACAAATACTTAGTTCATTTGCATGAGAAGTCTGTGGCTTTAAACTTGATTCTAAAATTTTCTTGAAAGCTTCTATTCATATTTCTAGGCAGCACATTGCTAAACAAAAGTCTGTACAGGATAAACTTTATAACTGACTAGACTGTACACATTCACTAAGTGAACATTAAGTCAAATATCCCAAGTATACTTTTGTTGGTTAGATCAAAGACAAAATCAAAGTTAGTAACAGCATGTCCTTCCTAATTAAAAAAAGTTTTTGTTTCAATGTAACCTCCTAAAATGTATGGGAAATAGGTTCAGATCACAGTTTGTGGTGTTCTGCAACTGAAAGCTCCCTTGGATAATGTAAGTCATATTTAACTGATGAATTAAAAAGACAAAAATAATCGGCAAAATGTAATACCAGATATAATATGCATACCTTTCTAAAAAAGTATATGGTATAAGAATCAACACCTCCATACCAACTATTGATACTGTTTCTAATTCAGTATCATTAAACAGTCAGTAATGATCATGAAAATGAGTGCTATCAAAGATGTCTGTAAATTCACTTCACATGCTGATATTGCAGTGTGTAGAGGTTCTTGTTCATCATTAAATGCAGTTTATGTGGGCTTTGCTCCATGGAAATTCCCTGTCTCAGCATCTGTCAAAGTCTAGTTTGAATTGGCAATGAAAAAATGCATTTCACTGACCACAAAGAAGAAAATTTCCAAAGATGGGGCACAGGTTGATTTACATTCCTCCCAGCTAGATATAATTTTTTGCTTGAATACTATTTCAAGGGAATAGTCAAGAAAGTTGTAAAAGACTGTCTTGAAATAAACATTCTGGAATATAGGCAGTTTCTTTTGAATAACCAAAGGTTTGCACTGTTTCTGCCTCAACACATTTGCCTATTAGGACATGAATCTCTAGAGATTCAAAGGTCTCAAAACCATGGACTAGCCAGAGCACAAACAAAGAGGGGTGAGGGAGGGACAGACGGAAGGAAGGAAGGCACAAAGGAAGGAAGGAGGAACAGAAGGAAGGATGGATGGATGGATGGATAGATGGATGGATGGATTTTTTTTCATAATCCAACAGAAAAGAACAAAGCACATCTTAATCCTGCCTTTTGCTCTTAGACTATTCAATGGTCTTTCCTATCCAGTGCCCACTTTTTTTCCGAACACGGTCAATTGTTTTTGCTTCGTTGTTTCCCCCTGTAAATATACATGTTTATCCAAAGAAAAGTAGTACAGAGGACCTAGAGAATTTCTACATCTCTTATTACAGGAGTTGCTGTCTGAAGCCCTATTTCCAAATCCAAGATTTACTTTCCCTTCCTGTCAGACAGTCTTGATTACTGAGTTAGAGAAATTGATTCATTAGGAAAGGTTAAGGAGCTAAATACAAATAGCTTGGCTGCATGATGACTAAGACAGATGGGAACATCATAATAGGCTGCAGAGTACTATTGCACTGAGAAGGAAGGGCCTCTGGGGAAAGGCATAAAACATAATCTGGCTCATTTTGAGTCTTCCAATTGTCACCAGAACCATTATGGTGAAAAGGGAAGCAGGTGGCTGCTTTACATAGTTTTGAATTGAAACAAGTCTCAGTAGAAGCACTTTGTCAGTTATGGGTTATCATAAGTGTTCAATATTTGCCCTGCTCCTTTAGACAAAAGCTCTATCCAGCTGTGAATCCTACCTCCTGCAACGCTGTGAAGCAGATGCTGCGGAGCTGAGAAAACGCACAGTGTTCCTTCCCTTGGTCTTCTCCCATTTCACAGCAGTTTGTGGCATAGGGTTTTCTTGAGGCTTTATTAAGACCATTATGCTTAACAACTACAAGTTAAATTAGCCCTCCATTATTCATCTACTTTTAAGCCCATTAATAATTTTGACATTGGGAGTGACTTTCCCAGTTTATTTATGCATGGAGTGCAACTGTTGTCTAATCAGTAGATCGTGTGTTCTTGGCTGTTGTGTTGAAAGATACAATAGTTGTCTTTCTAGTTGTACAGACATTGAATTTAGGCTTTATTTCACTTGCCTTTTTTCCAGGCTGAATGGTCGTGGTCTATGTGGTCTCTTCTCTTAAACTCTTCCCCTAAGCAGCCATTCCACACTTCTCATTGTCTTTGTTGCCTTTCTTTTTTCCGTTTTTCAAGTCAACTATGTATTTTTAAGATATTGTAGCTGGGGTGCACCCAGTACTCAAGATGTGAGGCTGTCATGAACTGTGATCCTTGTTTGTGGATTTTTTGACTACTGTTGAGCAGGGATGACATATTCATAGTGCTATACCCAGCATCTCTTTCCTACATAGTGGTAGTAAATCATATTGTGTTTGTATCAGTGTGGCTGTTTTGTCCCAGGTGTCTTACTTCGAAGCACTGGATGTTGAAAATAGGTTATCCTCTGTCCCAGTCTAATATTTGTAGATGTGTAGCAGGGAGAGATAACTCCTTTACATTTCTTCCACCAAGTACAAGGAAAAAGATTTTTCTTTCCTCTTCCACAGTTAAGGTTACATGGAGATGGTGGGTTTCAAAAGCGTAATTCTTGCCTAGGTCCAAGAGCCAAAGCCATGGGATTACTGGACAGGCAAGAATTCTTATCTTCTATATTCTTTATCCATGTTAAACAGCTTGCTGCATTCAGGAGCAGTTGTAATGTGAGAAAGATGAAGAGTGGAAGATTTATATGGGTGGAAGAGAGGGAGAGAAGTAGTAGATTTACACAGAGGAAGAGGACAAGACAAGGCAGTTCACTGCAGCAATGCTTTTAGTAAAATACACACAGGTTATTTTAGACTGTGTAGAATACACAGAGCATTGATAGATTTAGAAGCTGTTCATCACAGATATGAAAGCAAAGTTGAATTAAACCCATGTACATGTTGCCTGAGTTTGCTAAAAGCTTTGTCAATAAGTGCACAGACCTTTCTTTTGTAATGAATATATCTTTAACCTATGGAGTAGGATATATGATTTCTAAAATCTCTCTGATAAAACCTCTTTGAAACTGAAAGGACTCCAAGTTCCATTTATGTCAATACCTTCCTAAACAAGCAGAACCTGTAGAAGAACATGTTCTCTCTAAAAATAAACCTTTTTTGTTCAAAGATATTGGCAAGATTAGAAGAATACAGGAATCTGAGAAAAAGTGCATTAGTATACATACATAGTTTGTGCTATTCAGTAGCTGTCATCGTATATTTAAACAGTGATGTTCAAGCAATTAACATATTAATGCTAACATCTCAAACTATAATTTAACTGCAATTTTACGGCTGAGACACCATAAAGATAAGAAAATGTCAAGCACTCACTGTTCTTTAGGAAATGAAAAAGGGGGATGAAACTTGAACATGTCACAGTGCTCATTTCACTTTATAATCTTCCAGAGGCTTTCCAGAAAAAACTCAAATACCTGTATTTTGATACTTGTGTATGTAAAAGAACATCTCCCATTGTTATCTTTGTGAGATGCAAAACCATAACTGTGTGAGAAAGGTTTCCCTAAGTAAAAACAAAACACTGCTTAGTGTAATATGTGAAATTGTTCAGGAAAAACACATTTCAAATGAAAGTATAAATTATGATTTTCTACAAAATCATGACATGTCTACAAACACTAACACAGACAAAATAATGTACTTATGTTGATTGCACTACAGTGGACACTGTGTGTAACATTTTCAAAATTACTGACAAGTGACTCTGAGTAATTTTGTAAAAACTGCTTTTCCTAATAGAAATGCACCCTAACAGGCTTGAGGGGTGGGCCCGTGCAAACCTCATGAAGTTCAGCAAGGCCAAGTGCAAGGTTCTGAACATGGATCAAGCACAAATACAGGCTGGGTGATGAGTGGATTGAGAGCAGCCCTGGGGAGAAGGACTTGGGGGTATTAGTGGATAGAAAACTGACTATGAGCCAGCAATGTGAGCTTGCAGGCCAGAAAGCCAACTGTATCCTGGGCTGCATCAAGAGAAGTGTGGCCAGCAGGTCAAGGGAGGTGATTCTCCTCTTCTACTCTGCTCTGCTGAGACCCCACCTGGAGTCTTGTGTTCAGCTCTGGCGCCCCCAACATAAGAAGGACATGGACCTGCTTGAGGAGGGCCATGAAGAAGATCAGAGGGCTGGAGCACCTCCCTTATGAGGACAGGCTGAGAGAGTTGGGGTTGTTCAGCCTGGAGAAGAGAAGGCTCCGGGGAGACCTTGTAGCGGCCTTCCAGTAATTAAAGGGGGCCCACAGGAAAGATGGGGAGGGACTCTATCGGGGAGTGTAGTGATAGGATGAGTGGTAAACAGTTTTACACTGAAAGAGGGTAGATTTAGATTAGATATAAGGAAGAAATTCTTTCCTGTGAGGGTGGTGAGACACTGGAACAGGTTGCCCAGAGAAGCTGTGGCTGTCCCCTCCCTGGCAGTGTTCAAGGCCAGGTTGGACGGGGCTTTGAGCAGCCTGGTCTAGTGGAAGGTGTCCCTGCCCATGGCAGAGGGGTTGGAACTTGATGATCTTTAACCATTCTATGATTCTATGATTCATGAAATATGTTATAAATGTGGATTTTGTCTAAATATTTTGGCTTCCATTTTTAAATGGGAAAAAAAATCAGTGTAAAAGAGATATTTGTAACCTAAAAAAAAAATCAACCTACTAAGCTTTCTCTAAACCTCTGTTTTCCTGTAATCAAATTACAAATGGAGGCCATGTTTTTTCATAATATGTCATTGTATTCAGACAAAGAGATCCACTGTAATTTGATACACTCTTAAATTCTGTGCTTTCTTCCACTATCTGGCCTAGTGGGAAAAAAGACAACTGTAGCATCAATTCCATCATTTCCAGATTTATTCTTTGTTTTAGATGGAAATTTATCTCTACAGACCTGGATGTCTTTAATATTATGATTTTGATTTGGAATGCTGAATTAAGACACTGGTGAACATGAAACTTTTTCTGGGTTAAATAAATGATTAATGAGCTATTTTGCTGTTTTGCTCTACGGAAACAATTCCAAGCTCTCCTGGTTCCTATACAGCATTGTGAAAAAGATAGTTCAAATACTACATGCAAATGCTTTCCTTTTGTAGTATATTAGTTTAGGCATTCCTCTTTTTCAGGATTCATTGACTTTGTGATAAAAGAAAAAAGCTAAATATTAATTTGTAACTTCCATTTTAAAATCACTTGTATTTTTATGCAATGCTTCAGAAGGAAGAACAGTGAAGCAGCCTTCTAATTATTGTCTTTCATGTTATTGAAGCTACAAGTAATGATGAAAACAAGTGATATTGGGATACAGTTGTGTATGTCATATCCATGAGTGGCTTAACTTTTAAACTTTTCTGTTATTTTTTAAGTTCTTGCTAATTTTTTCTCAGTATGATGGAATATCATCCAATCAATGAGGTAGAAGAAATCAAATCAACCACCACATTTTGTGTATTTATTTTTTGTTGTAGACCAAATCGTGTGCTGTATTACATTTTTTCTTGTGCATCAGGTTTACACTACTCATCTTTACAGCCAGTCCTTTAAAAGTGTAACTTATTTGTCATCTCATTTGGACTGACAGGGTCAAAAACTGCTTCTGCTAACCCCACAGTTATAGACTCCATAGCTTGTTTTTTAGATTTACCTACACGCATCTTGTGCTGCCCTTTTTCTTGGAATGATACAATTTTTGGGTATTTAGAAGGTACTGGGATTTTTAAAAATTATTTTTTCCAGATCTGTCTCCAAAGCATCTTCACTGTTCTTTTTCAGGCTCTTCTTTACAAGTGGTTACTACGAAAGCCTTCAGAAATGGTTAAGCCACTGCCAGTCTGAGGACCCTGCTTTTTCCATTGACCTTTGCATTGAAATGTTGAACATCTTTGAGAAGCTCAGAACTTCAGCCTGACTGATGATGACAAAAATCAGTGTCAGAGCAAAGTGACTCTCTTTCTTTATGAATGAAACACAAAATTGCAGTAAGAGCAAATGTTGGTGAATGTATTGGATCAGAATGAAAGAGCCAAGGGGAAGTACCTCAGAGCACTGCTTTGAAAGCCAAGCTGTTGGACGTGTTAAGTTTTCAGTGAGATCTGGGGAATTCAAACCAGAACATGTTGCTGGCATACTGACCTGCAGGCTGGCCAAGCCAAATCACCCTTGAACTCAGAAGGTCTCTTTTAATAACTTACAGGACTAACAAGCACCAGCTGTGACAAAAAGCATGTGTCTCCAATAAAAGATGCTTATTTTTTCCAGGACCTTCTTATGCTTAAGCATGTAAAAACTGAGCACTGTTTTCAGGGTTGAGCTTTACCCTAAGCAAGGCTGGGCAGATCCACTTTGTCTTAATGTGTGCTATTTTGTCTGCAGTGTCAGTGAACTGAACAAGTAGTTTTGCTGCCATAAAAGGAGCTCAATCAGCTCCCTTTTTCTGAAGAAAGCAGAGAAGCAGTTTTTCTCAAGTAAAGGGAATTTACTTGTCCATATTTACATACACTGTATTTTTTTCTGAAGTGCTCAAAGAAGCACTTGCTAGGAACAAGAGTCATTATGGTTCACAATAACTAAAAGGATCAATAAAGATTTGGATTTTAGAATATTTTTGTCTGGCCACTATTGAGGCAGTGTGCGAGTGAAAGATTCTGCAGCTATTTTGATAGTCGTGGAAGACAAAGGACACGAAGTGAACTGGGATGTATGTACGGTGGTAAGGTCCAGAGCCTGAGGCTGCTGCTCATGGGAGAGCTGAGCAATGAATAGGACTATAGTCAGTATGATTTTGGTGTCAGTGGCCTCTTTCCACTGACTTTCATGGAAACCCAAGGAATCCCACATAAAACGATGTTTCCATTCAGCCTTCATATCGTACTTACATGCATAATGACTATCACACAGGACAAAACGCTGGGAAGGGTGAGACCTTGTGGAGGGGGGTTTAATTTCCCCTAATTCTAGCTAATCTAAAAGGTCAGTATCTGACCTAAACTGACCTGGGCTCTTTCTTATCAGCAGGAAAGGCAGAGAGAGAGAGAGAACATTCTCCAAAAAGTGATCTATCCTACATACCTTAGACATCCATCTGAGGACAGAGTGGGTGAATTGCCCCAGAGGTACCTCTCTTTTTTTTTTCAGTGATTAGACTGCTATTCTAGTAAAGATGTTTAATTTCTGATTGGCTAGAGTTGAACCCCATGTTACCTGTCTAAACAGCAGAACATATTTTGTTGTGTTTCCTAGTTATGCATGCATAATAACTTCTTGTACCATGCATTTTGGTTATATTATTGCTTATGCAATATTTAAAAACTATTCTTACACTTTGTCAGTTCTTCAAATTAGAATGATAGAGAATAAAATAATAATATTGATTGTTAACTATACTGCCTTCTTAGCTTGCTTATGTAGTGTGTTTTCACACAGATCAAAGCTTAACAGGAAGCATGAAATATTGCGGTTTGGAACCAAGCAAATTATGCTTGCAGGTGTCAAAAGATACAGGAGGTTTATTTATAAAGGTAAAGAAAACATTGCTCTTCCTAAGCAACACATTTTTATTTCCTGTTGTCTTCTCCAATAATTGCAAAGACTCTAGAAGTCTTCAGGCATTTTACAAGCAATATAAAGGGTATAAAGCATTACAGCAATAGTATTCCGGGTTTTTTTGGTCTTTTCTCAACAAAGCCCATCTGTTTCTTTTATAAATATGTGTGATCCTCCCTTAGGCTGACTGTGTTGTACTCAGAGAGGGTTTTACCATTAACTACAATAGGACACAATTCCAGATAATCAGCAGAGGCAGTCTGTATGTAGAAAGGTGTCTTGTTGCAGGCAGCCCGGTGTGGGATGCAACCTTGTGAAATCAAATTTACTTTCCCTTGTCATGTGCTGGCAGATAGAGTCAGGTAAAGAGGCAAGTGATGCATACCTGGATTAGGTAGTGGGAGAAAAGAAAGTGTATACTATAAAACTGGTTGATGGATGGGGTCATGGTTGAGAATGATCACCAGCAACTGGTAAAGCAAATGAACAAAGAAACAAAAAAAACCAAAGGCCAGTGGAGACTGTGCAAGGCCTGATCAAACTTTTTTGGGTTTTATGCCTTCTAAAGAGTCAAGCTGTAAGCAAGCAGTCTCCCATGGAGAGGATATTCGGGGAATGAACAAGCTATGGTTGGATCCAACAAGCTAGTATCGGCAGTTTGGCTGGGGTTTCCAGCTCTTAGAGGCCACAGGGGAAGTTTCTGTCCTGAGAGGCCACAGGTAGGAGCACTGATTGGTGTGTACTAAGGTGTAGGGGCCTGGGCCACCTGTGCATCTGTATGCCTTGACAGCAGTGTTGAAAATGGCCTAGAGTTGGTGCTCAACCATGTCATATCACATCATAAAAATTATGAAGTATTTTATAGCTCAAGAGCTTAATGCAGTGACTGATACTTCACAGGGTATCTCTGAAGACTTCAGGAGTGCCATAGGCATGTTACAGGTTTGGACAGGGAAGAGGCAGAAACTACATCTGAATGGAGAGCATCTATGCTCCATAGAAAACTATGGAGTCCTGGACTTTTGATCTTCCAGGTTGAGGGCCATGATTATTGCAGACTATTGTCTCTAGTATTGTGAGCTCTCTCAGATGTGACTTTTTATAAACATCCAACTGATCCAAAAAACCAAGCTCCATTGACTTTGAAGTGCCTGGAGTACCTGCTTGCATCTTTTCCTTGACAGCAGGAAGACTGGGGAGAGGAGGGGCAGCACTGGTGTCTCTGCAAATATTTGATTTTTTATTTGAAACATTAGCTATGACTGTCAGAGAGGGATAGTGATTACCTTCTTGGAATGTGTAAATAATAAAACAACCTTTGTGATCAGTTTAAAAATGTATAAAAAAGCACTTGCCTTCAGGAAAGTTAATGTTCAAGTTTCATTTCCTCTAGAGGCAAATATCAATTCAGAGGAGCAGGAGAAGATAGAAAAGAACGAACCAGGTTACTGTAAGAGCATTGGGTCATTGTCATGTAATTCTAGACATTGTTGCAAAAGCTGGAATATTAAATCTCACTGGGTGGAGAGATGGATGCAGACCAAGGACAACCTAGAGGGAAATAAGATTGAACTAATGAAAATTTGCCCTCTCAGTAGTATGTAAAGAATGTCTCCAATATTGTGCTCACTAAAATAGTGTCTCTGGGCAATGTGAGAATAATCATAGGTAGAAATTACACTTCCCTCCTAGAATCACATGAACAAGAATAAAAACTGTGTCTGAGAGAACATGATCCGTAGATTTCAGCAAGTTGTCTCACTCTTAATAACATTTGAGTATCCTCTGAGATTTCCTGACATAATGAGATTTTGGACTGGGTTAGAGGATGTCTTTATTTCCTTGAATCGTGTGAAATTGCTGATTACTGTCTGATTTTCTTCCCTGATCATATTTGGTTTTGTGGAGGTTCTGTATTGGAGGTGTTAAAATAATATATTTGACTACATCTCTTCTGACAGAGTTATGAGATACATTTTCTTTGAAAAATTAAACTAAAGTTTACTCAGTTGAAATAACCTGTGAGAATTATCCCTCCAATTTTCAAGACAACTCTGGAACAGTGAACACTGTATTTCTTTTTAGGAAAGATAACTTGTGGGAAGTAATATTATCCTAAGGCAAAGATCATAGAATCACAGAATAATTGAGGTTGGAAGGGACCTCTGGATACTCTCTACCCCAGCCCCTCAGCTCAGAGCAGGGCCACCTAGACCACATTGCTCAGGGCCATGTCCAGCTAGCTAGGTTTGGATTACGTCCAAGGTTGGAGACTCCACAACCTCTCCGGACAACCTGTTCTTGTGTTTGATCACCCTCACTGTAAAAAACCTTTTTCTCATGTTTAAATGGAATTTCCTCTATTTTAATTTGTGCTCATTTCTTCTTGTTACCCCCTGGCAGGGAGTGCACTCTGTACCATCATCCAGGTCATTAATGAAGATGTTAAACAGCATAGGACCTGTTATCAACCCTGGGGTATACCACTGCTCTGCTGCCAACTTTGTGTCACTGATCACAATTCTCTGAGTCTGGAAGTTCAGCCACTCTTCAGTTCACTTCACTGTTCATTTATCTAGTCTGTAGTTCATCAGTTAATCTATGAAGTTGTTATGGGAAATGATGTTGAAACCTTTACCAAAGTTGAGATAAAAAACATCTACCGCTCTCTGACTGCCAAGCCAGTCATCTCATGTAGAGGGCAATCAGGTTGATCAAGTATGATTTCCCCTTCACAAGTCCACGCTGACAATGCCCATTCACTTTCTTGTCCTTAATATATTTGGAAATGATTTCAGGATTAGTTGCTCCACCACCTTCCCAGGAGTTGAGGCAAGCTTGACAAGCCTTTAGTTCCTATAATCCTCCTTCTTGCTTTACTTGAAGATAGAAGTGACATTTACTTTCTTTCCAGTTATCAGGAATACTCTTCCAAATGCTATGACTTTCACAGTGGCCTCTTGGTGACATCTGCCAGCTCCCTCAGTGCTTGTGGGAGCACCAGTCCCATGGACTTGTGCACGTCCAGTTTGTTTAAATGTTCCCTAACTGGATCCTCTTCCATCAAGAGCAATTCAGCCTTACTCCAGACTTTCCAACTGGTCTCATGAACCTGGGATTCCTGAAGGCTGGTCTTCCTTGTAAAGATCAAGGCAAAGAGGGCCTTGGGAACCTCCATCTTCTCCATGTCCTTTATCACTCAGTTTCCTGTTCCATTTAGCAGCGGGCCCATATATTTGCTACTCTCACTTTTGCTGCTGGTATACCTGTAGAAGCCCTTTTTGTTGCCCTTCACATCCTTCAGCATATTCAGTTCCATGTGGGCTTTGGCTTTCCTACCCCCATCCCTGCCTGCACAGACAGTCTCCATATTTCCAGGTCAGTTTCCATATTTCTGTGGCTCACCTGATACTGCTTCCACCTCTTTCGTGCTTCTCTTTTATGTTTGCATTTTGTCAGAAGCATCTTGCTCATTGATGCATACCTCCTGCTGTGTTTGCTTGATTTTTCTACTTGTCAGGATGGATCAGTGTTGCACTTGGAGGAAGCGACCTTGAAAATCAACCCGCTCACCTGACTCTTCTTCTCTGCTGGGTCATATGCCATGGGATTCTTCCAAGCAGGTACCTGAATAGGAGGGCAGTCTGCTCTCCTGAACTCCAGGGTTGTGATCCTGGTTTTTCATCTTTTTCCCTTCTCTCAAGATCCTGAACTCTATTATCTGGAACAGTGATCACTGTATTTCTTTTTAGGAAAGATAACTTGTGGGAAGTAATATTATCCTAAGGCAAAGATCATAGAATCACAGAATATTGAGGTTGGAAGGGACCTCTGGATACTCTCTACCCCAGTCCCTCAGCTCAGAGCAGGGCCAACTAGACCATGTTGCAGCTAAGGCTGCCCCTGACCTTTACATCCCCGGTCAGTTCTTCGTTTTTGTAGATATGAGGTCTAGGAGAGTGGTCTCCCCTTGTTATCTCAATCACCTGTGTTACAAAGTTGTTGTCAATGCACTCCAGAAGCCTCCTGGATTGCTTGTGCCCTTCTGTGTTGTCCTTCCAGCAGACATCAGGGTGGTTAAAATCCCCTCATGAGAATCAGGGCCCGCAAATGTGAGGCTTCTTCCAGTTGTGTGAAGAAGGCTTCATCTATTTTTTCTCAATCAGGTTTACTGATAGAGGTCTGCATCTTCCCCAACACAGCCTCACCCGTGTTGGTCTGTCCACTAATCTTGGCCCATAAACTGTCAGCTGGCTCATCATCCATCCCTAGGCAGACCTCCATGCATTCCTACCGCTCTCTCATGTGCAGGGCAACTCCTCCTCCTTGCCTACCCAGCCCGTCCTTTCTAAGGAGCCAGTATTCATCCATGGCAGCATTCCAGTCATTTGAGCTATCCCACCATGTCTCTGTGATCCTGATAAGATTGTAGCCATGTGACTGTACATGGACTTCTAGTTCTTCCTGTTCCCCATGTTGTGCATATTAGTGCACAGGCACTAAAGAGAGGCAGCCAGTTCTGCTGATTTCACAGAAAAGTTATGGCAGATTCTCCCATAATCTCCCCCATAATCCTTGGGGTATGTTTACATGGCAAGTCACAGACAGACCTGGGAACTTTTGCTCATCCTTTAACCTGAGGAACAAGATAGCTTTGATTCTAGCACTGTTCAGCTGTGTTAGAGATGTGGGGTTTTTGCACATTAATAACTCTTATTTCAATAATGTGCATACTTGCCCATTCTAACCCATCTCTTCAGCTTGTAGGCTGGCATGAGTTACAGATTATGCCCATTTTTGTGTTCACCCATGTAGACTAGACTGCTGGAAAAAATGAAAAACGCTAAAATTAGTTTGGCCGCTTGGGAACAGGAAAAATAACTAGCATCTTCCCCACAAATTTCAGAAGTGGGTTAATAAGATATATTACTAGTTAGGTACATGTCTATCATTCTGATAAAGGAAATGGCAAAAAAAGTTGTATCAAATAAGCTTAGTTTGAGAAAAAAGTCAAGGTCATAGTTCCAGCTAGCTGCAGCTACTTAAATGACAGGATGATGAGGCATCTAGTTTCTTAGACATCTGAGCAGAATGAATAAACTCAAACTACCTGTTCAATGCCATGTGGTCAGTTTTCCTTCCTGGACCATTATATAAGCATTTCTGGATTACTTGCCACTAGTCATATAAGTGTTTATTCATGTTAATGAAGAGATTTTGATGAATTATGCTTTGTCTCATTGAGTACCACTGTTGGCTATACCACTGTATTGTGCTATTGCCTGCAGAAAGACAAGCTCTTAACCCTTCTTGAAGAGCTTTTAACACCATCTTTGTCAGCTGTTTTATACACTTGCTTATTCCACTTTATCCTTCCTGACTATATTACCATTTACTTCCATATTGCATAGATGAACTGCCCCATTTCTTTTTACAAATCATAAGATATAATGGTAGCAGTCCTCTGATGTCTGCCAGACCTCTGTTCTGGCAGATACAGTAAAACTCACACAATCAGGAATTATTCTTTCCTAGAAATGGCAAATGTTTTAATGTAAAGTTACTTGCAGTGTGATATGTTGTAACCTTTCCTGCCCTTTCTCGAGGAAAATACAGCTAATGACCTGAGTACACCTCCCCTCCTAACAAGTCACAGCCATTTGAAATGGGAATATAGACAGAAACATAGTTTACTGTTTCATTACTAGTAACTACAGGTTCAATAAATTTCCTTCTTCTGCCCTACAGTGGTATTTCAGAGATGTAAATATTCTGATGTTGGCAAACTGACCAATATTGACAAGAAGTAAGTGAGAGGGGACCTCAAGCCTCTACCACCAGAAGGATTTGATTCCACATGAAATGATAATGTGCCCTGATAAAAAAATAACTGTATCTCCTTGCATATGACATTTTCTCAGTGTTCTTGCACTGCAATACAGTCTAGTATGGTATCCTTGAGTCACTTTGAGCATATAAAATGTTATATATTATGGTACATATCCTCAGGTGTTACAATCACAAATAGATAAACATGTCCTAGATTGATCAAAGTCATAGAATGTGTGTTCTTGATATTGCCTGCAAAAGGTTGAAGTAAACCCAATTTAAAGCTCCATTGATTAGTTTGAGACAAAAATTTTTGAAGAATGTGGGGAAGCATTGCTACAATCACTTTTATACTGTGCATTCATCCTCCTCTGGTTACATGGGAGTTTATTGTCTACCATTTACCTTGAGTACTCAGTTAAGAATCTTGACTATGGACTGTGTCAGTCCCTTGCCCTTGCAATGTGTGCTGCCTTTAAAATAGTGCATGCTCAGAAAATCCCAAGGATCCTATACAAATGGAGGATGTTACAGTTGCTCCCTGCCAAATGTTCTGGAGTTTGGGATAACCTACACAGCTTGCTTACTGGCACTTGTAAAGCAATTACCTGCACTAATATGAAAAGAGAGAAAGATTTCATGCATCTTATAGGACAACATGAGCCGAATAGATAACCTAAAAGTCTAATTTGTAAACACTTTACTTTCTACTTGAGGAAGTGGAAACTTGAACAAAATTTTCTACATATAACTTTAACTTTCTTCTTCCTATTTAACAGACAAGCTGAAATCTTGATTTGATGTGGTTAATGTCAATTAGTGTTTGTAAAACTTGCAACAGTGACTAAGGCTTAAGTTTGCTATAAACTGAATATTTTGTCAATAGATATGGAAACCTATTCTTTAAAATCACTAGTTGTGAGGGTCAATTGCTCTCGTTAGTGATCTTTCTACTCATATCACTGCCAAGAGGGAAATAGGTAGTTTTTTACTCCAAAACTACAGAAACAAAAGGCAAATGAAGCATAGACCTTAGTGATCTTGAAAAGATAATCCAAGGACTATTGATGATTAATGCAATAATTGCTGATAGTCTGCAGAGAGCTATCTGGTTATCAAGTCTCCTTTTTTCCAAGTGATCTGGTTCATGAAAACATAGGTGAAACCTATAAGTATCAGTTCTGTAGTAATATTTTTCCATATAGCCCATTGTTCTAATTAGTATACGCATGTACAGAGAAGAGGACAATGATTTCACATGTGAGAGTGTAGGAATTAATGACTGACAAATACTTATAGATAAGCACCATAAAAAAAGGAAAACACCTCACCTTTAAAATGCATCCTAGAAACTGGTATAATTGAAAAATCTGCCTTTGCTGGTTTTTTTCATCTTGTCCAAGATTGTAGATTTTCAAGGAACCTGCCATCTTACTGTGTGTCAGGAAGCATTTCTTGGGCTCTCAACCTACATTTTCTTTCCTGTTCTAAAAATCTCTTCAGCTCTTTTTTTGGGCCCTTTCATGCCTTCCTCCTCATGGGTACTTAGACCCTTTGTGTTCCTTCACATGATTACCACCTCTGATCAACATATGCCTGTAATTTGTAGTTTTAAACGTATGAACAAAACCACATTCTTGGTGGTGGGAGAAGGATCTCTTCCAGACTTAATAAGAGAACTGAGTAAAAAAAAAGTCCTAACTAGCCTGTATCTTTCTGAGGAAGATTTTCCAAGGAAAGATAATTTCTCTGCACAGAGAAAGAGCCTAACTCCTTCTTGTGCCTTTGAAATTCTCCTCCCTCAGTTTTCCATCTACTTCTGTAATCTAGCTGTGCTAAAGGACACCTACAAGAGTCAAGTGTCAGCTTGAGACCAGATAGCAGAAAAAACATCTAAATGGAAAAGCGCAGTTTCGTAATTAAACTTCAGTCTCTCTTTTTGCGTTGTCTCCTTCATTTCTCTTTCTATAATTCTGCTTGTATTATTCTGACAAGGACTTCTGTAAACTCCCAAGATGCCAACCTGAAGCTGACAAGAATGGTGGCAAAAATACCTAAAGCACAAATTCTTTTGACAGATTAACAGGAGTCTGTCGTCTGCTGGAATTACCTTTCTTTTTTCCCTTGTGCATTTCTTCTGCTCTGCCCTCTGCACACACCTCAGTGACAGCCTGAGGGTGTCAGGCATAATTCTGCAAAGACACGGAGAAGGAAAAGAAAATGCCAAGTGTCAAGTCTATCCCATGACCTCCCACTACTATGCAAACTGAAAATAGAAACTGTAGGAAAGTGGCCTGCTAGATTCTTAAGTCTTTATAGGTTTTGATTGTTTCCAAGTGTTTTCATAGCTACTCTGGAGAGATACCAGTGTTTAGGATATGATGCAGTGTCCCCTGAAATCAATTAGACTCTTTATAGTGACTTCAGTGGGCTGAAAGTTGACCCTGGTTTCCATCGTGAAAGTTCTGTATAAAACCAACATACTGATGCACATTTGTAAAGGATCAGTACAAAAAGCCTTGTTCCGCTAGCATGTGAAAATGAGGCAATGAGGGACATTCTGAAGTTTTGTATTAGAAACACGAGTTCAGTTAAACTGGTTAGAAGCATGAGAACTCATATATGTGCTGTTACACAACAATAAAAGAAGATTTTTGCAGTTACTGCTGATGTCATCTCTACTGTTACTGATCCGTCACTGCTTTATGTAGTTCTTATGAAGAAAATGTTCACTGGCATCACTAATGCTGATCATTCCATTATATTGCAAATTAATTCCAAGCAGTAATGTTAAAAGGAGATATAGATAAGCACACTGTGAAAAAAAGGGTAACTATGCAAAGATAAACCACTGACTTTGATAAAAACTAAATCAAACTACAGCATTTAGTTAAAAAATCCCTTTGAATTTTTGCCATTCTGAGTGTTTCTTGTTTTAAAATGGAGACTCTCCACTTCAGAAATGGAGAGCTGACATTCTGCATCTGTATCCACTCAGTTTAGTGTTCCTATCATGGTTACTTGCCTCCACTGCCATTTGCCACAACTGCTGATGTTGGTATGTCAGTTGTCTATGCAGATATGTCATAGAGACAAAACAAGTGAAATAATAGATGCTAATAAAGAAACTGATGACAAATATTCATTTTTTAATGTGAGCATTGTGTTAAATTAATTGATGTTATTTCCGCTTACAGTCATCCGTAGCTGGAACTCGCATGGGAAGGAGTTGTAGTACAAAGTACGGCATTCCACAGGTTTGAAAGGTCAAATTTAATTTTCCAAACATCTGTAAGTTTATTTTCAACACTTCAACAGCAAATAAAATTCACTTGAACAAACTTGTCATATAAATAACTTGCAGTACTGAAGATATGAATTGAGAGTAAAACTGGGGAAAACATATTCCCTACCAGGTAAAAAGATGTAACATGCCCTGGAAGTCAGAAGCAGCTGGCTGGAGTGGCCACAGCATTCTTAAATGGGAGCTTTTCTAAGTAACCAATAGCAGGCACACATTTTCAGTGGGAATAATGTGATGTGCCTAATGTTATTCAATAGTTTAATATTTAACATTATATAATATTTAATAGTTTACGCCTTTGCAGGGAACTGCACAATAGAGGAAAGAGTGCAGTGAGTCAGATTCCCTGCAAAAGTCTTGGCAGTGGCTTTCATGAAGTAACTGGTCACTCTGGAAAGGAGAAGTTTGAAGCACTTGGCTTTTGTGCAGTTTGAATGCAAATGGCACAACCCACTCAAGCTGATGCTCAGAGACTCTGGGAGACAGGAGAATTCCTTGTGGCTGCTGACTTCAGTACAGTTATCACAGTCATGACAATTGTCATAATCTGGCAGTTCTCTTGCATGGTGTAGTGGGCTTGGTGTGGGATATGCTGCCAAGAAGGGAATGGGGCCCATAGCCTAGCCAGCTGCCAGCTAATGCCAGGTCTTCCCTGTTTTCCTAATCCAGCATTTACTGGCCTTTGCAGTTGATAGTTATGATAGTTATAGCGACATACAGAGCTTAGCAACCAGAGTTAAATGACCTCAGAAAATAAAGCTGACCAATCTTTTCAGAAAACAAGGTATTTTGTTTAAAAAGATCTTTTTTTCCCTAACTTAACTTACACTATAATATTCTTGTGCATTAGCTTATTCTTTCTTTTCCATTTTTCTTTTCTCATTCTTTTCGTTTTCCTTTTCTCATTCTTTTCATTTTCCTTCACCTTCCTTCTTTCTTTTCCTGTGCCAGTTGCCAGTCTAACTGGTGAAAAAAAAAAGGGGGAGGGATGAATGGGGTGAGAGACAGGGACACAGAAAAGAAAGAAGTATGGGATAAAAATATGGGAAAGAATAAGAGGAAATAGGAAATATGGAAGCAGTACATTTCAAAATCAACCCTCTTTGATAAAAAGCACAAAAGAAACTATTACAAAGAAATAGAAAATGTGCCTATTTTTAAATGAGCAGCATGCAAATAACAGAAAAAAGGGTTTTTTTTCCAAGTTCCTCATCTTCATCCTTAGTACATGTTTCTTGGAGAATGGACACTGCTTTTTGACCAGGAAATTTTTTAGATATCCAAAATTCAGCAAAAGGATCTGTGCCTTTAGAACAAGAACGCTAGTGGATAGAACAAGATTTCTTTGACTTGTGCTTTGTCTGGCTAATGACAGAATAATTTTCAGCACTGTCCACCATTTATTATCTTAGACCTTCAGTTAATGCAGCTCATCTTCCCTTGTGTCAGTTTTCACCAAGGACATGTGCTGGATTGTCTTTAATCTGTATTTATGCCCAAACAGAACATACTGGGTTTTCTTACATTCAGTTTGAAATATCCCCATGAAATAGATGGTACAAATACCTGATTTACAGAATAAATCTTTGGCTTGATTCTTATCTCTTACTACTATAAACAAGGAATAATTCTTTCAAGGTTAGTGGAGTTACATGAATGTAAACCCAGATAACAGAAGGAGGTGCTTGCTCCTGTTAAGTGTTTGTGACTTTTTCTAAGCAAGACTTTGTTAATATAATCAGGAGCAGTAATAAATCCTTAACAGATACCTATTGTTCACAGTGAAATGGCCTTTTAGGTCAGCTGTCGAATTACCATGACTTACTAAACAGTGGTAACTCTTCCCTTCAGTGCCTGGTGTTGAGTGGTATGTTCCTGACAAGCAGAAGAAAATCCAATTATCTACTTTTCTTTCTTGCTTCTTCAGGAAATGTTTCCATTTTTAATATGGCATATGGCCATACAATAGAAATGTTGGTAGGATGCCTTCAAGAGAATTATATTTTTGTAACTCTTTTTCATAACAGTTGTGAAAGACAGAACCAATTTGCTGCTGCAGCTATCTGAAGAAAACAGCATGAAATCTGTGCCTGGACAGACTCTGTAGGATAATGTTGTGAAAAAGTCATAGAAAATATGCTATTGCGTTTCTTGTTCCAATCCTTTAGGACCAATCAGCTCATCTTAGGAGGGTTGCTGTGAATTGAACGACACCAGATGGGAGCTACCTGTCATAAAATAATTGTTTCTCTGAAGAGTAAACTATTACATGTCTTTCACAACTCTTCTGAAGCCAGTTTTCAAAAATCCTTCAGAACCAGATAAATGGCCATAGAGTTTCAAGTTATAGGAGTCATTCAGCTTTGAGAGTATGGAGACCTGTGTGTCACCCTTTTCTCTACAACAGTGTATCTCAGACTGTTTTGGAGGATAAAACAATGTTTTTCATAAAACCAGACCAAAAATTCTTAAACTGACTTAGATGGTGTCCACATAATATTTTTATTTTTTTGCTTATATGTATGTAATAGCATCAGAGTGTGCATGGGTTTCTTGGATTTTTGTGTTGTTTTTGCCATTGCTTCATGGTAGAAACAAACTTGGCAGGTGGAAACTTGTTCAAAACCACACGTGTGTCTCACCTAAACTTGGAAGCTTAGAAATACTTCTGAATCACTCATTTTTGATACAGTCTCAGTTTGCTTTGTGGTTATTTCTAGGGTAAAGTGCAGGAGAATCTGGCTGTATTCTTGCTATTTTAACAGCCAGTGTAGTTTTCCCTTCTTTATAAATCATAATAAATGTAACTGGGAGGACTTCTGAGTCTCAACAACTAGATTTTCTGTGGCAGAATAAATAGTGCCCTGAGAATATATTTCATTGTCTTCAAATGCCACGGGAACCCTCTGACCTTTAAATGTAAACTTTCAAATTTGTGGGAAGAGGTTTAGCCAAAAGATTCTCATTAACATTTGTGTCAGTTAAGCTGAATCCTTTTCTGCTGAACTAAAATTTACCTCTATGACACAGACTATGAAGCTGAATGATGAAAGATAGAGGAACTGCTAATGCCAAATGTGCTTTCAGAACTCATTTTGCAAAGTTCTCTTACAACAAACACAGACATATCCTGGACTCATTTCATGTGGTCCTGATGGTTTAGAACCTAATGGTTTTCTGACTTGAGATGTTCAAAGATTTACTTAATGCTTCTATGATGCTGGAACATCAAATGCCTTTTGTCCAATAAGCAGAGCGCCTTTTTACAAGATACAATGCTCATTTTTAAGAGTATTTCTCTTGAAAGGCAGAGAATCTGTGGAAGTACACCTGCTGCTTGGTGGGCAGCATTTTCTATACATTCAGCTGCATTTTCTATGAACTTCTGACAAAATTTTCAGACTTTTGGAACACATTTATTTCATCTGATGATTCAGGTTCTGCCTGTTTCTGAATTTTACCTATTCCTTAGCAGTAGGTTTCTTAGTCAGCACTGTGGTATGTCATGAATTCTTTTTATTTCACTATTAACAGTAAGGAAGTTAACCTTTTCATGAACATTATGCTTTATAGATCTATATATTTTTAAGGCCAGGGAGATGGCTGTGTTAGTCTAAGCTGACCTCCTGTGTTGCAAGAAGTATTTTTACTTAGAGAAGTGTGAGAACCGAGTGAGTTCCCTTACTTCTCGGGGGCAGTATGAAAACTCCCCCTGACTTTGTGGATCAAGACTTCATGTCTTCATGACATCTTTCTTGAACTGATGTGTGAAAACAAGTAAATTCATTTCAGGTTTGGTGCTATCACCTCAGTAAGATAATTCACTGAAACAAGATGAGAGCTAAAGGTCAGAATAGAATGCCTGTGTTCAAAAGAACTTACAGAGGTGGAAATGGGTTTTGGGGTACTTTTTGGCTATACAAGAGACTGGTCACACACAGATCATATTTTAGTTTTATTTACAGGACCTATTGGGTGAGGATTCAGGTCCTTTGTAGGCTCTGTTGGTAAACTTGGTGAGACTGAAAGAGAAGATAGCAAGGTACCTACCTTCCCTCCACTATCGCTAGTGCAAAAAGCCTTGGTGAGAGCAAATCCTGCTAAGCCCTGGCCACACCTCTCGATTAATTTTTTTTCCCTACACTTCCACCTTAGTGACAGGGAAATGAACTCACAATTTCTTCAGCCCAGAATATGCTCAGTCCTCTGATATTCTTAGCCGTTTGAAAGCGCATCTCTTCTGCCCAGTGGGCTCTCAGTCACCAAGAACAACTATAGCAGATGCTGGGGTTTGTCCTTGAGTTGGCTAGGTTCAACAAGCAGGGTTCCCTTTATTGCTGCAAACATTTCTGTGTGCCTCAGTGCATGCCTCAGCTCTTCTCCTTTGATCCTGTCTTCTGTGCAATGTCATTGTGAAGGAATAAGGTTAGACATGCAACCTATGATTCTTCAGTGGTTGTTTAGAATCTAGTGAGAATCAAACAGTGCCTGGAAAGATCTCAGGAAAGTTTATGAAAAGTGTTGAACAACCATCTTATTTTGCACTTTTCCTTCTTTGAATTTCTCGGTGATAAAAGGACCTAAGACTTAGGCAAAACTAAAAGCAGTTGCTTGCCTTCACAGATCAAGAGTAGGTGTCCTTTTTGCCTCCTACCACATCATAGCTCCACAAACAATGCAACAGCCAAAACACAGCTAAATGTTTAAGCTGGACTGAAAGTAAACATGTAACCCTATGCTGTTGCCATTTAATAGGGCTTAATTTGTTTTTCACAAGGCAGGTGTCCATAACCATGTGAGATTCCCCGGGATACCAATGTCACCTGTATAAGGCTGGCAGGCAGAACACAAGAGCTATGGACCACCCATGACTTCCAGAGCAGCAGCTGAAGACTAGGTGGGATTACTGAAGGCATCTCAAAAGACTCTAAATGCCTGTGCTTTGGCAATGGAATTGAATCCTAAGTTACTGAGTGAAGTTTAAACTTAGCATTTTTAAGGTGCTAAAACCAAATCACCTGCAGCAGTGGCAGAATTAACTTCATTTCCAAAACCAAATCTGTCTACATTTGTTAGTGTTGAGCTGTTTCCATCATAGCTTTCAAAGAAAACTGAATTTCTGTTGCCTGCTACCATTACTGTCTGTAAAACGCCATGACAACAAGCTCTCCATGTGCGTAAATTTAGAAAATAAGGCCACCTTTCTGCCCATTCTGGTTTAATGACTTTCAATGGCTCCATTTATTTTGAAACAAGTTACAGCATAAGGCAATTTTGCTACTCGATAGCTTTTGGGTGCAATCTGCTTTTGACTTAGTAAATAGATGAAGCTCTCAAACAGCCTGAATTCTTTAACTGAAAAAAAAAAGGCTAGAGACAAACTGAAGAGGCTGCAAGCTTCTTCATGATATTCTCCAAAAAGAAAATCACAAAATATATGGATAATGTGCCAAGTTTTTAAGGAAAGGAGAAAACTGGAAAATCCTAATGAAATGATATCACCAAACATAGCCTACATTAGTTACATTATCTTGCCACATAAGTATTTACGCTGTGATGGAGTACGTTTTGCTGAACAAGCTGAAAATACTGCCTCAGGAGAACAGGCTGACTTCAGCTTTATTCAATTGCTTTGCTTCCAGGCGATTTCTGATATTTCAACGTGACTGACAGAATCAAGCCAAATTCATCCACTCAGTCATTCAAAGTGATATAAATGATGACCTTTCAGATCAGAGTGAATATTTCTGAGAAAATTTCAGGAAAGTACTATATAGTTATGGTAGATGAAAATAATTGACTTCTACAGAGAGTGGGTGGTTTTATGGCTGCCGTGTGTGGAAGGTGACATGAATGTTCATGAAGAGTTCACCTGTAGGTTGTACCAAGTAATCTGACCAGTGGCTGTAACAAAGTCAACAATGAAACATTTGTTTCTAGATGTGGGGATCAAACACTGCCAGAAACGGTGTGGTGATATTGTAGGATTTATATCAGATATTGCATCCAGCTTGCAACTGGCAGAGTCACATATATCATTATTGCAGTGGGCACGATTTGAATTAAACTTGCCCAGAGAACATTGAGAATAATACTGTACTAAAAAATACCTATGAAACTGTTTATGAAACCACATATAATGGGAAAAGTATTCTGAAGGAGATGCTATGTTAAAGAGAAAAAATTCCTATGTGTCTTATCAAGAAATATGTTGTGGTACAAAGTGCCACATCTGGAGATAAAACACAGGGTTCTGTGTGCACCAGCAGGCATCCATGTCACATGAGTAAAACAGAATTCCAGTGAAGACGTATAGTTACCTGACCATGTGGACAACATAGGAGTTAAAAAATATTATAAAGAAATATCAGGAAATGAGAGCTTGAAGACAGGATATAATAGTTCAAATAGGAAATGTTTACTTGCTTGGTATGAAATGAGCTCTAAACATGATAAATAATTAGAAAGACACACAGAGAGACAGAAAGATAAGTCATGGAGAGTAATAAGCCACAGAAAACTTTGCAAAGGCTGGGTTTTCAGCAACAGAAGACCATTCTTTATGAAACAAAGCACTGCAGTCTTTCCAGTCAGATGAAAGCTGCAACTTATTCTAAAAGCAAATCCGCCAAGAGATTTTAAAGCTGGAGATACTGAGGTTCCCAAAAATCTCTCTTAAAAAGATGAAAACACGTGTCCCCAGATTTGGGAAAGGAGCTTTGGAAGTACCTTCATAGCAGTGAACCCATTCTACAGCATCTCTCCCACCAGGTTTTGGAGAAAATAGCTTCCTGAGCTGTAAACTGAATGAGACTTACTGAAGTCACAAGCACCTTTACTTTGTGCAGCCAAACCAAACATTACCTGGTTCTCAATGCTGTGAAGTTAGCAGTTATTGTGGCATAGGTAATGCCAGTACCATAAAACAACTGAGCTGTGTCATTCCACATTGTATCCAAATGTGGCTTTCATCCATCTGCTGCATGTGTTCAAGGACAAAACCAATCACCTTCTACTTAGATATGCAAGTCTGGATATCGACTTCAAGAAACCCAAGGCACACATCATCACTGGGAGCTTTTCAGACTTACATGTCTTTCTCATACTTGCATTAAAAATGATTTAATGAATAATTTTGTTCCATGACTGCATTCATCCATTTTTAATAAAATGAGCATTTATTCCAAACTTAGCATTCTTCAGCATTCTCTATTAATTCTGTACTGAAATTTTGGAATGTTTAATGTCCTAACTCATCATTTGACTAAGCTTACGGAAACTATTGGCTCAGTTATGAATTCATTATCTTTTATTTCCTACACATCTCTGATATGCAAATTTTTATAGCAGTGAAATATGTCTGACTGCTTTGCTCCCAGTTAATGCAGTATTAATATAACAATGAACTTCATTACATTTCCGGATACATTTTACTTACACTAAATTAATTTTTGAACTTGTTTGACAGAGTCCTGAAGTTACCTAAGTTTGGGTTTGGGTGTGTTTTTTCTTTTTTTTTTTTTTCCAAATTAACACAGCTGTTAAAATATTTTGTGTAGGCACTAATGCTGAGTGAAACTTTTACTTTTGTGTATCATATGTTTGTGAGATGCTGGCTTTTCTAAATCATAGGTTAATTATTTCAACTTAGAATTTCACCTCTGGAAGACTGTTCCAACAGTAAAAATGGCATATAAAGACCTCATGTAGATAGAAGATGAAAACCCATCAGAATACTGTCCCCATGATGCTAATGCCCTGCTCACCTTCATACTGTACATCTGAAGTGTTTTAAATGCCAGAGGTTGAAAGAACAGACATCGTGCAGTCAGACAAAGGAGAAGAGAGATTTTACTTGAGACTTTATACCAGTTTCCGAATAAAGAAATAAATTATTCTGTCAGGCTACAGTAGTTAAGATAAAAACCAATGGGCTAAAGTGCAGTGAGTGATAGACGAGTCAGTGTGCTGGTTTTGGCTGGGGTAGAGTTAATTTTCTTCATATTAGCTAGTATGGGGCTATGTTTTGGATTTGTGCTGGAAACCGTTGATAATTCAGGGATGTTTTAGTTATTGTTGAGCAGTGCTTCCACAGAGTCAAGGCCTTTTCTGCTCCTTGCCCCACCCCACCAGCGAGGAGGCTGGGGGTGCAAAAGAGGTTGGGAGGGCACTCAGCTGGGACAGCAGATCCCAACTGGCCAAAGGGATATTCCATACCATATGATGTCACACTCAGCATGTAAAGCTGGGGGAAGAAGAAGGAAGGGGAGGACATTTGGAGTGATGGTGTTTGTCTTCCCAAGTAACCGTTGTGTGTGATGGAGCTCTGCCTTCATGGAGATGGCTGAACTCCTGCCTGCTGATGGGAAGTGGTGAATCCTTGTTTTGCTTTGCTTGTGTGTGTGGCTTTTGCTTTACCTATTAAACTGTCTTTATCTCAACCCATGAGTTTTCTCACTTTTACCTTTCCAATTCTCTCCCTCATCCCACTGTGGCAGGGGAATGAGGGAGTGGCTGTGTGGTGCTTAGTTGCTGACTGGGGTTAAACCACGACAGCCAGACATTCAGAAAAATGTACTGCATGGATACTGAAGCTCTGGGACAGACTATCTAGAGAAGCTGTGGAGTATCTGCAGCTGGAGGTTTTAAAATACCACTCAGACAAACATCCATCAGGATGGGGGATAGATAAACTAGGTGACCTCCTAAAATCCCTTCCAGTTTTATTTTTTATGATTCTGTGAGTAGGCTTGTCATACTGAAAAATTTCTCTGATTAGGGTCTGATGCTATCCCTTGTCTACTCTAAGGCTATTTATCCTAATGTTATTAGAGACCTATGATGATGAATAAAAGAGATGACTAGTTTGCTCTCAGAAGTCAATTTTTCAGCTAGTCAGTGTCTGAAGTTGAAGACAGATTTCCAACAGAGCTCAGTTCTAGCAGTTCCCTTGTTTCAGATATAGTGGGACTTTCTAGTTCAAGCATTCTGACATTTTCTAGAAGTATGCTTAAGTAAAGATCACCATTACACTCAGACACATGACTGCATTCCCATAACTCACCTAGTTACAGTACATCTGAGGTGAATCCTCAACCTCCATGTGGCTTCCACTGAGGTTTAAACTGAGAAGTTTTACCAACCACTTGCAGGGAAAGATCGTGCATGGCATCAGTTCCTAAGTCTCAGCTGCCATATGGGAGCTTGTTAAGTCACAGCTCTGTGGTCAATGAATGACTTCAAAGATTAACTCAGAGTTGAAGAAAATATTTCAGGAGTCCAGGGGCCTAACACTAACTGATTCTGTTCCTTTGGCTTCCATATTAAGTCACTGTAGAGGCATACTATGAACCTATAAAGATGCTTGTTCTGACCACCTACAGTTGTTCTGATGCTCTTAAAATCTTTGGGTGGTTTCTAAATTGATTCTGAAAATGGGACCTAGACTTTGAATTTATCTGCTTTTGATTTAGGTGTCATTTAGGTGCTTTTGACAAAGTTATAGTTAGCCGTTTTCAAAATCTTCAAGGACATGCTTAACTATATGCACCTACATAAACACTGCTGAAGAGGAATGGATGTGAGCATATATTCCTAGTTATGTGTACTTTCAAACACATTTCTCATCTCTTTAGCTACAACACAGCTAAATAAGACAATCTGTCTTGGAAATTTGATCCTATATGCACAGCTGTCCTGAAGGAATACCCAGAGCAGGATGCTGAGGACAATGTAACTGTAAGTCAAAGACAACAAGAAGAGCTGTCTGGAGTCTTAAACCACTCTAGAGAAAGTGAGGTACTAACAATGGTCTTAATACAATTATTTCCTTACTCACCATCTACTATTTATTTTGTTTAGTTTTATTCCTGTGTTCCATTTTTGTTCCGGAATGTCCTGACCTATTGCTGGTTTTAAACAGTTTCATTCTGAATGTGACTTAGCATCTCTGATAGCAAACACCTACACAAACACCTTTGTGTCTTATTTGTGTGTTACTTTGATTTCAAATCAGGTGCCTAACTGTAGTGCTTATAGGATTGCAGGGTGCTTGGATTTTAATTGTATGAAGTTCAGGCAAAAGTGACTATAAAAGCATCAAAAAAAAAATAGTTTGCAAGTACAAGTGAAAAGATGCTGAGATTTACATAATGGTTTAGTCAGACACCCCTACTGTTTTATAGAGGGAAAAGTGCATGTGCACAATAAATAAATTACACTGTGCCATCAGTATGTTGCATCTAACTGCATTAGTGGCTCAATTTTTCCCCTCATGACTTAGGTAGGAAGACATATTGGAAAACACATATTTCTTCATTATACTATTTAAATGGTTTGATAAATCTGCTTATAGATGGCAAACATTTTTTATTTCTCCAAGTTATTTATATTTAAAACAAATCTTACATGTGTTTACATGTAAGATCTCAAAATATTGGAAAAATTTTATTGTCATAATAAGCCCCATCTGTGGCTCGGGTAGAACATGACCAAAAACTTGTTCTTTGACCTACTCTACCTTTAGGCTGACTTGCTGTGTGTGCTTTTTGTAGTGCCCACCTTCTAAATCTACTCAGTTAAGGAAAGAGCTGTGTAAACCATCTCCTTCATGATGAGGGTGTTTTGATGTATGTTTCAACAATTCATTGAAAAATTATTTTCTTGAAATGCTGTTAATGTTCGGTGAATTTCATTTTAATGTAGCAAAGTACCGGTTAGAAATTGTTAAATTATTAAATCCGTTTTTATGGAGACTGAATCTTGCTTTGAAAAGGAAGCGTACAGAAATAGGGTTGTTTTTGATGAAATGAATTAATATGATTGGCTTCCAGAGTTTTTTTTTATCCTCTTCCTCCAGATTTTTCCCTGTGTTTTTCTGTGCTTTTTTATTGTAAAAAGGGTAGGAAGAGGAATGGCTTAAATATGGCCAAAATGGAGAAAGCAAAAAAATTGGAACAATACTGAAAGTTTTCAGATAAAATTCCAGGGTTTTTCTTAATATGTTTTTTTTTTTTTTTTTAAATTAAGAATCTTTAGAACTAACCTTTTCTGTAGTTTCAAAATTGTTAATATTTTAATTTTGGCCAGCTCACTTCTTTTCTCTGTTCAGTGCATCTATGTGCTGGGATACAAGAGAAAATGTAATATATGTGTATGCTTCCATTTGCAAAAGAAAAATAAAGCAAATTAAGGGATGTGCTATTGGAGGTCATAGACAGGATATATTATGGTCTTGATTTTGCAAGACACTGAATGCCTGCAGCTCGCCTTGCACCGAGTGAATTTAAGGCACTTGTCACATGACCCACTCTTTTATTAGCTTAGTTGCAGTGGAAAAGGCAGAGCAGTAGCATCAGAAATGGAAAATGACGGCAGGAAAAGTCTGGTTGTTGGTTGCTTAGGGGTGATGGAAACAGCTATTCTCAAAGGGTCTTTGCTGAGGAATATGGAAGTAATACAGAGGAAGATAGCAAGAGCAAAGGAAAAAGAAGATTTAAGAATAATAGAAAATAATAAAAAAAAGCGCAAACTATTTCTGGAGCAATAACTGTTCTAAGAAAAAGTTACAACCCAGATGAATCACATCTATGTAAGGGGGCTAATTTAAAGGCATTTTATCAAAGAGAAATAAGCATTTCTAGAGATTGATTCAGTCCTTAGGGAGACTGCATATCTTTCTCTCTTGTGAAGCATCTCAAAGCACATAGTGAAATTCAGATGGAATAAAGCTGGCCCACGATGACTGGGCACTATCAGACTGGTCCTTCCAACAGCTTCTGCCTTAAGCTAGGCTACTGGAAGTCTGGCACCCAGCTCAGTAAGGACTGGTGTCTGCCCTTCCAGCCATCCCTACTGCAGGTATTTTAAGATCAGGCAGCTATGAAGAAATAGGTAAAACTCGACCCTTACTTGGCACAAAGAAGGGATCCGGTGAAGAACTGCAAAACCCTATAAACCAAAAACTCCCTGTAGTCCCCCAGAAGAACGACAATTTTGCCACCTAACTAGTGCTCGCTGCATGGACCTGCGCTCGGAACACGTTCATGGCTGAGCGCTCCCTCCTGCTGCCGAGGTCACCTGCTTCACCTGACCGCGGCCTGCAGAAAATGCCGGGTACCACTTAAACGTTTTTATGAGTATTCTTTATTTGCCCGAGAGCACATACAATACTTCCCACTGGTGTATTCCACATGTACTCTCTATACGGATCAGTGACCTCAGTGTCTTTTCAGCAATTCCGCCCATGTGCTCTGGCTATTTCGTCCTGGGAAAGGAGCCCCACGAAGTATCCTATAGGAAGGAGGAGGAGGTACATTTTATAGGCTTTTCCGTGTTTGCCCTGTGTTTTGTGTAAGCTTGATTTTCGGGCGTATTTGCATCGGAAAGGTCCAGTCCCTCTGACAAAGGTCAAGTGTCCTTCAGTGGGAACTTCTGCTGGAAGCACACTGCAGCATCAAACTTTCCGGCACGGAAAAAGGCATCTTTCCTCACTGAAATATTCAATACACAGAAGCAACCTATTTTTGCCCTTCGCAATATAATGCAACTTAAGACATGCTGCCTCCAACAGGAGGCAAAAAAAAAGGGGGTTTGCTTTATTTTATTCCCAGGTTTTAAACTCGCAATGTTTCACGTTAAGACATTCGGCCAGAAGAGAGGATCGCAAGTGAAGCCGTCGCTCCACAACGTCTCCTCACTCGCACGACCCACGAGATTTACGCGGGCCCTCGCTGCGACTCCCGCGGGATGCTCCGCGGGGGCTTACAGCCGGCCCCACACCCCGAGGGCGCCGGTAGCCCCCGCCTCCCGCGGCCACCGCCCCCCTCCGCCGGGCAGCCACCATCTTGTTCAGCGCAGCACCGGCGCAAGCGGCCGCGGCGCGGCTCTGCGCAACGCGCCTCCCCACCCCCGCGGAGATCCGCGGTGCGGCCGCAGCGCCCCCGCCCCCCCTTCCCCCCCCCAATCCCCCGGGCCCAGCGCTGCGCAGCGCTGCGCGAGGAGCACGGCCGCGTGTGCGCCGCCTCCGCGCCCGCCTCCCCACGACCCTCCCCGGTCGGGAGGGGAGGGCGGCTCCCGCGCGGCGTGTTCGGCGGCCGGTCCCTCGGGGCGGCGGGCAGGTACCGCGCCGCACGCCTGGGCGGGTGCGCGCGCGTGTGCGTGCGTGCGCGCGCGAGGCGGGGCCGCGCCGCCGGCAGACCCGCGCCGGCTGGTGCCATCTGGGAGCCGGGGCGTGGAGCGGGGGAGGGCGCGGGGGGCGACGCGCAGCCTCAAGGCCGGGGCTCCGCTTGTCTTTGCAGGCTCCGCGCCGGCGGGCGGGAGGCTCTTCGGTACCGGCCAAGTACCTGCGGATCGGCTTCCCTCCTCCTCGCTGTTGTGGTTTTGTTTTTTTTTTTAATAGTTTGGTGGTGGTGTTTTTGGTTTTTTTCTTTTTTTTTTTTTTTTAACCCCTCCCTCAAATCCAGGGAGACGCTTCTGAAGCGGGGCGAGCGCTGATCTTACGTAGATGGTGCTGCCCCGGGGAGGGCAGCCCCCCTGCCACCCCCGGGCCGGGGGAGCGTCCCCGGGCGCCGCTCGCCCTGCCTAGCGGCCGGGCCCCTCGCTGCAGCCCGGCCCGAGAGCCGCACCGGCACCGGCGGGGGCGGGCGGCGAGCGGCATCCCGCAGCCCCGTCCCCGGCGGGTTTGGGCGCCTCCGCGGACCGGCTGCGGGGATGATGCGGCGCGTCGGACCCCGCGGCGGGGAGGGCGCTATGTCAGAGAGATAACGCGCCTCCGCCAGCAGCCCGGGGGCAGTCTCGGTGCCAGTCGTCGTCCCCCCCCCCCCCCTTCCTGCCCCGGGAGCTGGCTGCCTGGGAGCCGCTCGCTTCTCGGCGGCCGGACTGGCAGCGGCGGCGGGGCCGGGGAGCGGCGGGGCGAGGCCCGTCGGGGCGGGGGAGCGGCGGCCGGCCGTGCCAGGGCACCCCGCCTCCGGGGGGCAAGCGCCTGGGAGGCTGAGGAGCGCAGGCAGCAGGGGCGGGGAGGAGGAGGAGGAGGGCAGCGCCATGACTCATTTGCAGGCAGGTCTCTCCCCGGAGACTCTGGAGAAAGCCCGGCTGGAGCTGAACGAGAACCCCGACACCTTGCACCAGGACATCCAGGAGGTGCGGGACATGGTCATCACCCGGCCGGACATCGGCTTCCTCCGCACCGACGATGCCTTCATCTTGCGGTTCCTGCGGGCCAGGAAGTTTCAGCACTTCGAGGCGTTTCGCCTCCTGGCCCAGTACTTTGAATATCGCCAGCAGAACCTGGACATGTTCAAGAGCTTCAAGGCCACAGACCCGGGCATCAAGCAGGCGCTGAAGGATGGCTTCCCCGGCGGGCTGGCCAACCTGGACCACTACGGCAGGAAGATCCTCGTCCTTTTTGCTGCCAACTGGGACCAGAGCAGGTAAGTGCAGAGCCACCCGCCAGCCTTAACCCCTTCTTTCCCCGGGCAGTGCGTGGGAAAAGCTGTGCCAGAGCAGAGAGAGAGGGCGGGTGGGCAGGAGGGACACACCCGGCTCTGCCCACAGGGGGCTGGGCAGCAGCCTGGAAGGCAGAGGGAGAAGAGAAAGAAGGAGTGTATTTTGTGTCTTGGGGCCTTTTCAACCTTCTCATCCTTTAGGCTCTGAATTTCGGGAGGGAAGTAGGAACTGCTCGGGTGCTCTTCTCAACTGCCTGATGTGATGTTTACACCCTTCTGCCTCCCCTTAGCTGAAGTGAGCTGCATAGTAGATGATGTGCTTACCCCCCTGCCAAAGGCTGGTTGCGATCTCTGTGCTGGTCTTTCTGCTTCAGCATGCACAGAGTTGCTCAGGTGCATTAGGAGAAAGTGGGAGATGCTGTGTGCAAAACAGAAGTATCACGCATGGCTTTTGATCTGAGAAGTTTGCCTGTGCAGGAAGCTGAGGCTCGAATCCTTTCCCTTAGCTGAAGAAAGCTCTTCCTGAGCCACCTGGAAATGCCAGGATGGAAGTTACAGTAACCACTTCTTTTTCCCACTCACACTGCTCTAAGTGTGAATTCCCTGCATAATAAGATCCAAGCACACAAAGCTTTGGTAGAAAATTGAAGGAGGCTAGTGCAGTCCCTAGAACAATATTTGATCCTTTTTGGGACTGCTCTAGCCTGAAGATGACTTAGCAGGCTGACCCAAGAGCTGTCTCCCATCAAGGCCCTTTCTTTTAGCAATCTGATACTGTGTGACATTATTTGGTTATTCTAAGTACCTCGTTGGGTGTCATGCCCAGTTTCTCCTGCAGTCTAAAGTTACATCCACAAAAATTGCTTGATTTTCAGTATGTGTAAATAAATGAATCCATTAAGAGTGAACTCTAAAGCCTACTCCTGTGAGCACTGCATTGTTTCCCCAGGCTCCCAACCCGAGAGCAGGTTTAGGATCTGAAGCACTTCTTAGTGAGAAGACTTAAAATCTTGCTAGTTGCCTTCACATGAATCCAAACTGTCTTTTGTGCGGTCAACACAGGCTGGCACAGGCAGTGCACAGTGCTCTGTGCAGATATCCCAAGCTCAGCTATTTTGAAACATGAGGGGGGCACGGCCAGCTAGCAGCATGGATAGAAAGGACAAAATTTGGGGGATTGGCATACTTAAGCCTGCCCTTTAAGCGTTTGTGTTGCTCTCCTCTTGCAGGCTGTGTCAACAGCCGTTTCAGGGAGTGATCCCACCGCTCCCTGCAGCAGTCGGTGTTACAGCTAGGGACTGGTGTCTCTGCCTGGAGGGCTGCTGGCCCGTCATGCCTTTCCTCCTCTCCAGTCAGGGTCGCCACATCCACAGTGCCTATGGGGAGAGTTTCCTGGCCCTTGCTAACCCGTGAATCATGCCCAGGGACTCGGAGAAAGCTGTCTGGCACAAATCAAAACTGCCCATGACCAGGCTAACAACTAGAAAGTGTGGATGAACATACGCAGAACTGGAGCCAGTGTTCTTTTCCTGCTTTGGTTTTCTGGCAAATGGAGGCACAGAAGATGAGGGAGGAAGCAGTTGTGATGAGGCTAAGGACTCTCCGAATGGGCTTCATTTCCCACATAATGACCAGGTCAACTTTTTATTTTAAAAACAGCTCCACAAACTCTTAAAAATTCCAAAATGAAGAATTAGCAAAGAAATGGATGTTTAGGCCTTTCACTAAGTCATATGTTTACCATGAAGAAGTTCCCTTTTTAAAGGTAGTGTGGCCTACTCTATACTGTTACTTCTCATTTAAAAAAAAAAAACCCTGAAGCTTGTTGTAATGCTTTTCAGATCATTAGTTCCTAGTCAAAAGAACAGCAAGAGTTTGAATTCAGAGATAAAGTAGCATTTAAAAAAAGCAATTGCCATGTGGAAAGAATAGGTTTATTTTCCTCTTATTTTTAGATGTGCTGATATTTAAACTATATGAGATAAGCTGACACAACAGTGAATTTATTATGATCTTTTTCATGAAGTCCTATTGGTAAAATTATTATTTATGATATAATAGGGAAGTGATTGGGGTACACAGGGGTACCTAATGGCCATGTTTGCAATTGCATCCCTATTACTTTTCAGCACTGCCCGCCAATGGTACGCCTCTCCTCCAGAGTGAGGGATTTGTTTTCAGATAGACCACTCAGACAAAGGGGAGAGAGCTGAAGCCCAGCTGCGGGGAGTGGCTTGCTCTAAGGCACATGACAAGTCAGTGACAGATCTGGGAATGGAGCTAGGTCACTCTCTTTTCTAATTAATTTAGTGTCTTCCATTATCTGATGTTCAGCAACTGAGCCTTGGGAGCACTGCGTATGGAACATATACTAGAGCTGCTGTGCAGTATGTCTCAAGCTTATGCCTTAACTGACTTGAGATCTTACAGTATGTAAACCAGTGCTCTTCTTACAGCACACTGGGAGGATTACTTTTCATAGTCTGTCTTGTTAGGACCTCTTCATATGCTTCATAAACTAAGTTAATAGAGCACAGCAAGCCTGCAAATTTATCATGCGTGTACAACTTACTATGGCCAGCATGTAACAATTAGAAATAAAAAGTTCCAATTTGTTATTTAAATGAATAGCAGACATACTATAGATGATTTATATAGCACCAGCAGCCGATGATTTACATAGTTCCAATTAGAAAGAAAAGCGTGGGAAGTAGAAAATTCCTATGGTAAAACAAGCCTGTGTACTAGATGTTAAATCATTAAACTAAAGCGGGGCCTGAAAAGTGTACCAGATGTCCTACCATCTGAACAGCTAAATCAGACATGTATTTCAAACAAACAAACAAAAAAAGAAAGGTGAAGTATAATACATTAAGTAGCCCAGCAGCTTTTCAATGGGACCCTGCCTAACTCTCCATCCTGTCTACTATGGGGAAAGTGAAGGCAGGTGGCATTCCTGCCAGGAGGCTGGATAGCACTTGGGGAGGGATCAGCCTTCCCTATTAGCTTCCAGATTGTTGATTCATAACTACATTTGGCTTGTAGGTGTGTACGTGCATTTGAAGACTCCCTTTATCTTAATGGGTCTGGCTGGTGAAGTTTTTTTTCAGTTAATGGTACAATTAACTTCAGCTCTCAGCGACAAGGGGTCCGTTGCCATGCATGTTCTTCTGTATGCTTCGTGGCCCCTGTACACAAATTCCCTAGGAAAACCAGTTCATTTTGATGGTATTTATTTGAAATCTTTCCCGTTATTAATAATCTCAGAATTTTTCCTAGAAAGTGCAATAGACAAGTGCAGTAGAAGAGTGCAGTGATACCTAGTTCCTGTCTGTGTCACAGTGACCCAGTCAGCTCACACCATCCTCAGCGAAGATGGAAATCCACTGCTCTCATTACCGTTAGCTCTGCTGTTGCATCAGATGATTTACAGCAGGATAAAGACAGAGTCCACGGGTTGGCTTTCAGAACTATGCTTTCATGTGCAGAAGTGTTAGAAACTTTTATTTTTGTCCCATTAAATGAAGATTTGAAATCTGTAGCTAATAGGAGGCTGGTCTGCTCCTCAGCTCACTATTAACCACAGGGTAGTTGGCTGGGTATTTTTCAATCTCTGATGGAGGCAGTGTGCCAAAATAAATAGCAATATTAACAATAATAGCATATTAACAATAACAAAGTACCTGGTTAATAGAGTCAATTTTTGTTTGGAATTAATATCTTTCAAATAATAATTATTAACTAGTGAAACCACTGTCATTTTTTTAGACTTTCTTCTGCTGATTGATGCTGTCGTATTGTTTCCTAGCTTTTCGCCAGGTATTCCTATTATCACTTGCTTTAGACTGAGTGTTTTGGCTAGGGATCTTTTTGGTCAATGCTAATGTAAAATTTAGTTCAGCTGAAGCCACATTCATGACTGTGACTCTTAGACACTGGACTAACATAAGGAGTAATGAATGGTATTAAATCTGAATCTAAAAGCTAATCTGTTAATATATTTGAAGCAGTTTGTATTTTTCTATGCATTTTTGTAACACTGGTGGTGCTTTTTGTTCTTAGAATAAGGGCTCCCAGGACATGCTTGCCACTGTTTAAGCAGAATAGCTGTAAGAGAAGTTTCAATCTCCCATCTTTTCAGCATTCAAATCTGTACTCTCAAACTGACAAACCAAGGCATCATTTCTAGGTACTCCTTTGTGTATCGTGAAGGCTTCTGTTTCACTGAAATTCTAAAAACATTAAGCCAGAGTAGTAGGTTAGAAAGCTCAGAGGCTTGACCAGCTTTCTCTTTTAAACCACAGTGCCACAAAAGCTCATTTGACAGAAAACTTTACTTGTCCAAATGGTGGTGAGCTCAAAATACAGACTGTGAGTTCCTTACGTGTTTGGGACCTTCAGGAGACATTTGGCTTAAATTCAAGCAAAGAAAACTTACTGTTCTCTTCTACCATCTCTTCTAGTTAACATTTTGCATCCTGAGAGGCAGACTCATGCCATTCAGTTTTAATTCTCAAAATAACTTGAAATTTCTTGATATAGGGGGGTGATGACAAATAGCAATAGAGATAGCAGGGCAACTCTGCCAAATCAGATTATGTTATTCAGTGCCCAAGTGAATCGACTGGAACCAGAATCTGGTTAAACAGATGATATCGTGGATGCCACCCGTCATCAAGAACGTAAAACATCTGACACAGCTGGATTTGACATGAGACATCTGCACCCTGCATTCTCCCTGTCTTTTTCTGTTGGCCTGGTGGAAATCACGGTGGCCTCTGGGAGTGAAGGGAATGCCTAGACCACATAACCAAGAGGTAAAGATGAAAGATCACAGTGAAGTACTACCAAGAGTTGATAGCAGTGTTTGCCAGACTCTTTTTCCCAGAAATCCTTGGAAATACTTTGAATCTGTTCCTGTCCCATAAAAAATTCTCAAAGAACTTTTCTTTTCTGTAAAGGGGAAATTGATGCCACTGATAAATTACAAGAGTGGGATGCTCAGTTGATTGTTTGAGCTCTTCTGTTCTTGACAAATCAAGACCTCAGTGAGGCATTACCCTAGAAAGCTCTGTCGCTGTTGTGGTAGAAATGGTAGCCATCCCGAAGCCTTTGAAAGAATCACTGTCAGTGTGGCTATTAACTTGTCAAGCCTTCCCAGGCTCATTGCTTTAAAGTCAACCTGAATGAAAAATTTCAAGAGGTAGCAGAGTGTGTCTGCATACCAGTCCCTACCTCGTTTGAACTTAAGCTGGGACTCACACAGTACAGGAACATTAAGAGTACATTATATATGTGATAACATATTTCCAGCATTTGTTATTCGCATTAACAACTGGGCTGAAAAAGTTGTCAAAGCTCTCCATTGAATTAAGCATGGTTCTATAAATAGAGGGCATCAAATACATTTAAATTAACTGTGAGTTCTTGATTATCCTAGCAATTAGTAATACCTTGCTAGCTACAATATATCCCAAAAGTCTGTTTAAATAAGTGAATGCAACTGAACTTAGCCATAAATAAATAAGGATTTATTTCTGCACAGCCTAACCCCAGGCTACTACAGAACATGCACTGCAGCAAATCAGGCCCAGCACACCCTACGTACGTGACAACACTGTCATTGTAAAAGTGGGGCCAGGGCAAAATGAGTGGCTTGTGGTCCCCTAAGTACATGCTGTTACTTAAAGCAGATTGGTAAGAGTGGAGCAATACCATCTTCCCCTCAGACTGAACACCATGGTCTCTTAAAATTTAAAGACTAATATGTTGATTTTTTTTCTTTCTTTTTCCCATTTTGAAGTAGAAAGGCAATCAAAGCCATCTTGAACCAAATTAATTTCACACTCACTAGCTTACCCTGTTTTTCTCACTTTTGATTGGTTATATTTCTATATCTTTATGGAAAGTAATTTCAGTGTGGAATAAAAGTTTCAGCAACACAATCCAGAGTAATTTTTCCCACCTTCTTTTTACATAGGATTTTAATTTCCCCAAAGTCCAGCCAAGGATGGAGTGTATTTTATGGCCGAGCCTGTGCATCCTGGTTCTGACATGAACAGTAGTAGCAGTGAGGAGAAATGTTGGTCAACATGGGGCTGGAGCAGACTAAAGATGAGTCTTTATGCAAATAACTCCGTGCTGTGTGAAAGCTTCAGTATAGTTTCTTTAATCATGTTTCATTTGCTTGGGCTGTTAGCAGCTGATACTTTCAATATTCAGCTTGCCATTTGTATCACCTAAGGTTTCATCTGTCACACCGGTTTTACATTTCTGGCTTGCCTCAGCATGTGTCCAGAGTAAAAGCTGCTTTAAATATCCACTAATGGATTTGTCTTTCTTGTCTGGTTTTCTGTACTGTACTTAAGTAAGCTATCAAAAACAAGAGAAGAGGTCTGTTACAGAATGAAGGATAGCTCCTGTCTTCAACTATTTGCCCTGAAGAGTATTTGAGGTGTGAAGCTTGGCTGTTAGTGACATTTCCCTGTATACTCCTGGTGTGGCTTTTTAGACTTGAAGAGTACTTGAGATACCTTCTGTTATAAATGCAGAGGCAGAGCCGAAAATATCTTTTATAAATTTATTTGCAATAAGAACAAGTAAAACAAAAGGGCTTGGTACGCCAGGGAGCAGAGGGGCTTTCTGCTCCGCACTGACACACACCAGGTGGTGCTGCATCACTCCCCTTATAGTCTACCCTCATGCATATTCACAAATGGGCGTAATTCTCCCCAAAAAGTTCCCACCTTCTGGTTGCGCAAGCGCAGTAGAGTTTCTCGAACCTTCCCCTGTCTGCACGTGCGCAGTAGTCTCCAGAGCTTTCCTGGGCTTTCTGGTGTTGCCAGGGCTCCCGACAGGGGTTCCTCCAGTCATTTTTCACCTGCGCAATCCGGTGTTGCTGGGGTCTTCTGACAGGGGTCCCGCCAGTAATTTTCCACTTGCTTAACAACAGTCACTGAGGAAAAAAAAGCTCCAAACCATTTTAACCATAAAACCATGATAAATCTCCTTTAACTTATGTACATAGCAAACACCAACAAAGTCACCGTATTTTTAACACGAATCACCACCATATTCTTCACACTTCGTCTAGCAGAAAGTGTTCTTGTTTGCTTCTATCTAGACTTGTGTTCTTCAGAACTTGTTTTCACTGAGAGGACAACCTTTTGTCTTTTTCAGTGAATAAACATATAATATAATCATTGTTGTTGTGGACTATATTTCTTACACTAAACAAACCTGCTTAGGTTATGGTGATGGTGAATATGCCATAGGTTTGTGGAGGCCCAGCCCGGTGACTGTTGGTTACTCTCTGTGGTGGCTGTAATCCTGGTCTCATTGATGCCTGACAGTTTTCCCGTTGACTTGAATGAATTCAGGACATAACCAGTTGTATTTGTGTTTACATGTATACATCTATATATTTATCACACAGGTATATATAAAAGCATTTTATGGCCAGTCTTAGAGACCTGATTGGCCTCATAAACAAAGAATCCTTATGTCTAATGCACCAGACTTCTAGCAGACTTGTGCCAATAGGGAGCTGTTAATCCAAGGCATGTGATGTCTTCTTGAAGTCCCTGGGGAGGACATAAGAGATCTACACCAGGAACTTTAAACCCATCTTCTTGGAATGGATGTAGGGTGCTTGCAGCAGCGTTCTGCTTCATGGAGCTCTCTTATGGAGAATGAGATCCTCTGAATGGGGCAGCATAAATGTTAAGTGGAGTTGAGGCTAATTTTAGGATTTGAGTATTTCTAATATCTCTTTCTTGTATGAGCTCTGATAGATGATATTCCTCAGACTGAGGCATTATCTGCTCTCCCGGTGACTCATCTGATGTAATTTCCTTCCCGGTGCAAAGTTTCCCCTGGGAAGGCCTCTTACAGGGTGTATCTCCATCTAATTTAATGAAGTGGTAGAAAAAATAGTATTTCTGAGACCTCCACCACCTGTGGAGGTAACCAGGGGTTTGAAGGCAGTTGGCCACACTCTGAGCCTAGCGCCAACCTCGAACACGACTCTGTAAGCCTCCTTCCCTCAGGCTAACCGTGTGTTTTAATCCTGATGCTGGCAGTTGTGCAAAATGCATGTTGTATAGGGGATTTTTGGTTCCCATGTTGATTAGGTGCCCTCCACTGTCCGTGCACCAGTGTTGTGTTGAAAAGGTAGACTAGTCTGCAGATGTACTAGGCAAACTAAGACCTTTTTAGTGCCAGTAAAACCATCTATAGTCTTCATGCTGCCAAACAGTACCTACATGCCCCATTATACATTCGTGAACTTGTTTGGGAAAGAGCTGATCAATGATTTCATTTTTCCTCGGGTTGCTCTTCGCACCGTGGCGCTGGGGGTGTTTGCTTATTCAGAGGCCTCGGCAGCGATGGTGGCATATTTTCCCCATGCATCCAGCAGTTGGGCCTGGGGGAGCTGCTCTGCCTGGGGAGAGGGGGAGCATCAGCCAGGCTGTGCCCATGGTGTTGGCTCTGCCATGCCAGCCCCTGTGCCCCCGGGTAGGTTTGGTCAGGGCAGGCAGGGTGCTTCAGGTTTGCTTCACTGTGCCTACTGCAAAAATGGAGTCCTGGCCTAAGTTCTTTAATGATCAAATTGCGCTAACAATTTTAAGGATCCAGGTTTTGAGCATTTTCCTACAAAATAGGTTTTAAGGCATGTCCTTTTTTCCCCTGGACAGAATTCCATTTACAGAAATGGCCTTTTTTTTTTTTTTTTTTTTTTCTGCCAAAAGGAAATGGAGAATTTTAGCATTTTGAGGATTTCCATAGAGAATTGACGGAGAATTTTTCTTGTGCTGTTTCCTCTCCCAGTTGAAAAAACCTGAACAAAAAAGAGGGAGCATGCCAAACTTCGTGGAAACCTTAGATCTCAGAAAAGTAAAGCCTTAGAAAAAAGTTAAATCTCAGAAAAGTGAAAAGGAGAGGAGTAAATATGAAAACTTTTATCCCAGTCAACCAAACCAAATTCCAAACAAAATAAGGGTATCTAAAATGAAGAGAAGATTTGTGTAAAACAATGCTTCTCCTAATGTTTTCTGGGGAAAACACACTTCCTCTTGTTCATTTATGTTCGGCTGACATTAAGAGAATCCTTATCTAGTCCCTTTCGTAGGAATGCATAGTTGGGAAGTTCACCGAGTTTTAGTTGGCTAAAAAAAAGATGGAAAGATGCGAGGAGTCAGCTAGATCAGATTAATTTCATTTCTGTTATTTCCTTTTGCAGATACTTTCAAAACATAGTTATATGTACACAACAGAACAGTGTATTCACTGTATTAAAGCAAGTAGAATTCAGTATAGTTTGATTTCTAAATAAGCACATATGTTCTTTGCTACGTATGCAGTATGGTGAAGATTTCTCTGGAGACTCATAATTTTGAGAACTATGTTTGATGCCATCATGGGAGACTTTTAAAGGGCCTTATTTAAAAATATCTGCACAAACACTGAAGATTTAGCTCTTTCTCTTGTTCCTGGAATATTTGCTTATCTGATATTTTTCTGGTTTAGTTTTCTAATGCTGCATCTGATACTGTGGTGCAGACAAGCGAATTTACATCTGTTTTGGTAACTATTTATCCTACTTTTAAAAAAGATTTTTAGATATAAAACATAGTTAACCTGGAAAAAATCAAAACTTAAACTACTACTTTCATAATTCTTAAAAAACCCCAGACAATTCAGATGTTTTGCCTTTTTTAAAAACCCAATAAGCTAAACTGCAAGTTGATTAATAACTCTATTATATAGCAGTCTAAAGATGACATTGCTGTATATATTTAAGCTATTCAGCTGCTGTATTAGGTACTTTAGCTTCAAAAAAGAAAGATTGTACTCAACAGGGCTTGGCAATATGGAATTATGTCTTCTTTTACAAGATCATTGATCTAAGAAAAGGTTATGTGCATATAAGTAAAACAAATAATTACGTATTGTAGGTGGCATCTTTGTAAACCCAAATTTAACATAGAAAATTCTAGGACTGATGAATATCATGTTCCAAACTTACTCCTGAAACCACAGTTTGGGTATACAAAGTACTCAGTACTCAGAAGCAGTTAAATAACTCTTAAAAGATTGCTATTGCTCTTAACCAGAAACGCCTCAAAGCCCTAGTGTGTATTACTTTCTGCTTTCAAGATCCTTGAGTTATCAGCCTTCTGTAATACCCTTTGTAGATTTAAGAGAAAGCATTATCCAGAGAGAGGGACAAGGGGAGCATGTGGAAATCCCTTTTTTTAGCTGATAATTTTGTAGAAGCTGTTATATCAATCCCTTGGAAAAATATAGGAGGAAACTTTGGGTCTAGGTTTCTGGTGTTAGACTCAGGTTTTGGTATCATTATGATTTTAGAAAAGTACAGCTTACGTAGATAAGTTTGTACAGACATTTAATAAAATTCGTAGATATTAAAGCAGAGTAGGAGACTACAGGTAAGTTCAAATTTGCTTTTGGTGTATTATATTCTTTTAGTTTGTTCTGACTGGCTGATGGTCTAGATGTACATAATCCTGCTCCAGAGGATGCGTTCAACTAACTGAACTTTTGAGACTTTCCCAGCTTTACATACCCATGACTTCTGAGGATACTTTTGTACTCCTTTGATTTAAACATTTGACAAGCAGTACAAAGGAAGAATGCTCAGAACTTCTCCATGTCCATGGCTGTTGTTTCTTTCCTAACTGAATCTCCCCTTAATGTTCACAGGTACACACTGGTGGATATTTTGCGCGCCATACTTCTTTCTTTAGAAGCCATGATAGAAGACCCTGAGCTTCAAGTGAATGGATTTGTTTTGATTATAGACTGGAGCAACTTCACCTTCAAGCAGGCCTCCAAGCTCACGCCAAGCATGCTTAGATTAGCCATAGAGGGCCTTCAGGTAACATTCTTCTTTTCTTTCTTTTCCTAATTCTCCTTCATTCTGCAGCTTGTTACAAATCTAGGTGGCTAAACAAACAAAACAAAAATCCAAGAACTTCTGAAGAGCAAAGCTCTTAACACCTTAAAGTATGGGTGAACAGGCAAGCTACAGTGCCACAAGCTAATATGTGCACTCAGTCAGCTAACTGTAGTAACTCCTGGTGTGTAGGCTTCTTTTTTGCCATAAATAAGAGGTAACTTTTCTGTCTTTATCCTGAAGTGGCTGGCTTCCTGTAAATTCTGACTGTCGCTGCTGCAGCAAGTTAGAAGTAATCAGTTTATCTTGTCATTTTGCACAGGGCTAATGAAATATGAGTTGGTTTTTATGGTTGATTCCATTGGAGAACGGCTCTACATCGTTTGTTCTGAAAAGTGTGGGGCACTGTGATTAAACAGTTAGCTGGGAGTATTTACTCAGTTCAGCATGTGCTTGGCTCTTTTGCTGGGTCAGGATTAATTTGTGCAGCGATTTCTGGGACTGAGTATACAGTGATTTAAATTTCTTTTTGCTCATTGTAAATGCACTTTACATGGCACAGGCACACTGGTGGAAAGGATACTACATAACTCTTGGCTGCCTCCTATGATCTTTAATGCTTATTAAAATGAAAAACTAGAACCTGTAAAGTAGTTGTTTGCTGTGAAAGCTTGAGTTGCTATGTTAAAAATGTCAGTAATTCACTCCTGTGCAGTGTGCCTTGGTTTTACAAGGACATATATTCCTTTTCTGTGATGTCTGTATCATTTATACATTTTTATTACTCATAAAACAAAATAACAGCCTTATCTTTGAACTTTCTTCACTTTGATATTGCTATTTTTGAAGGAACTTGTATAGCAGCAGTATGGAGTTTTGATCTAAATCTTGAAATGGCTTAACCAGTATTCAGCCTGCAGTTGCACACAGAAGGCTAGTGACAGTCATGAGACAAAGATCTCATTTTCATTTTGTTGTGTTTCCTTATGCAATGGTGTGATTCCGTGGTCTTGAGAACTATATCAGAAGGCAGCAGTGAGATGTATACTCTTAACAGTGCTGCATTTCCTTATATTGCTTACAAAGTTGTTTTATTTTTTTGCTGTTTTTCAAAGTTTGCTACTGTTTTCTTGTTTAGAACATGAATAAATACTTTAGTAGTCTGTTTTTAAATGGTGGTGTTTCTTCTTAGACATTAATCAGAGTTGGTTATTTTGAGGAGAGCTGCAGTGGATAATTGCATCTGAAAATGATGACCTACCAAACTTCAGGTGGGCTCTGAGACTGTTCTGCCATCGGATAGTTCATTACTGAGTTGAGGTGAAGTCCGTTGGCTCAACTTACCCATGCCCCCAGCTTCCTATGTTCTAATATCCTGAGTCTGATGGTGGCCAGCACCGAGGGCATAATTTTGTGCCCACTGTCTTCAGTCCTGTTGACTCCAGAGATGTAGAACTGGGCATAAAATGCTCCAGAAGAGGGAATGAGAAGGCAGTGGAATGGCAAATGTGAGATAAAACTCTCCCAACGCTTGAGGAATCTGTCCTAATCTGTGACAGATATTGTTACCTGTAAGCATCAACTTTTACAAGGCCTTTTACCGCCTTGAAGAAATCAAGTAGTTGGACTCTCATAATACAACGTTTAATTTTCTGTGTAGGACCACTGAGGAAACGAGAGCTAAAATTCTTTTACTAACAAAATTGATTGACTCTCTAATGATATTTTCCCAGTAGTTGCACTACTTGGGGAGTTGTTTATATTTAATTTCTTTTTTTTTTTTTAAATTTTCTTTTACTTAGACACTTTTCTGTGTAAAGATATATTAGAATCAATGGAAAGGACTAATGACAACTGTACTGAGCATCCTGGAGGGACAACCTCACTTCAAAACCAGTTGGGATCAGGAAGGAAATAAGAGGAAAGCATATTGCAAAGGTGGTACAGAGAGACCGTGAGCAAGGCACAGGTTTATTGGCACCTTCTTTTGAGATTTCATCCCTGAAATGTTACATTCCCTTATCCTCAACAGGGATTGCCTTTCCTTTTATTGAGGACAAAAATGAGTAGCGGAAACATCATTCTGAATGCTGCAAAGTAAAAAGTGCTTAGTCAGGTGGTATGAAGAAGAACAAGAACAACTCACACACAATGTTTATTTATGATCTTTGTAAATACTCTCTGTTTAATCAGAGAAATGGAATTTACTTTGGCTTATAAGATTTAACAGGGCTCAAGATGCTGAACTTTACCATTTGGGGAATTTAAATATTTGTGTTACTTGGGTGGAAAGGGACAGGGAAAGTGGGATTAGTGACCACTGAATTTGATGTTAACCAAATCCCTTTGCCTCCTGAATTAAATCTACTAAATTTGCATTATATTTGCTTAGCTTCCATGGTGAGCAGAATATTCAGTATGGTACGTACCAAAGAGAGTTGATTACAAGCTATGGCATTTCTGGGCTCGTCACAGCTGCTTATTTTTTAGGAAATTGCTTTTGAAAGTAAGATAAGTAAATATATACAGTTTTCTACTAAAGACAAGTTCTGCTATACACTTTGTTTGCATATATATTTTAAATGGGAGTATGAAAAGAATCATATCCCTAACTGACTTGTATACATTGTATACGTTAGAAAAAGGTAGTTGTTTTCAGGAAAAGAGCCTTCTGACCATGGAATTTTTAATGTTAAAGGACAGTGATTATCTATAAACTAATGTGAATTTCCAGCATATCCATCCCAACAGTGCTGAAACAACCAGTTGGTGCAGTGTAGGTCAGTGCTGATTTTTAGATCAAATGGTTTTGCTAGCCAAGAAGCAGAAACATCCTGTGGAGCTTGGGGCACTCAGCTGGGATTCCTGATGCTCCAGTCCTAGGTTGTACACTGGCCTTGTGCTTTTGGAAAAAAGGAACAATGCTCTTCCATGCAGATCTTCGTGGCTACAGCATTTGTGTTGCACCTTGTCAGTGAGAAGGATTTGCACTTCAAGCCTGTACAGTTTCTGTAGTGAAGAATAAGAACATAAGCAAATACAACATGTAATACTCTATTTTCTGAGAAAGGTCTGTCTGGATTAAGTGCCTAGGAGTACCTAAGAGCCTGAGCAGAAGGAGAGCATTCTTTGAGAGGTAAGACCAAAACCCATACTCTGACTTTAGCATCTGGTGTTGGCTCTCCCCAATGTATTCAATGTGTGGGTGTGAATCCCAGTTTTTAGGTGCCCCCTTCTCCCCATTCATTGGTTTCTGTAGCCAAGCACTGATTCTGGGCTTTGTGAAGGAGCTCATGTTACTCAGCAGGCTGGGTTCCTGAAAGCAGGGGGTGTTACAGCACTGTGTGCCTTGAATAAGTCCCTTTCAAAAACTACAAAATTTTGCCTCTTTCACCAGCAAGGGGTTACAATCTACGTGCTTCAGCTACTTTTCCCACAGAAAGGGGAACTCTTGAGAGCTCAGAAGCAAACCATTTCTAACTTTCCATAGACAGTGATGAACAATAAGCTCTTACCACACAAGAATGACACCTTTATGTTATGGTCTAGTAAACAGCTCTATGAAAATACCATCTCAATACATAATGTTGGTCGAAAAAGCAGATCAAATGTTAGGAATTGTAAGGAAAGGAATGGAGAGCAGGGATGGTGAAGCCACTTCAAAAATCTGTGCCATCAATTCCCTCTTGAATGTTGTGGATAGTTCTGATTTTCTGTCTCAGAAAGGCTCTGTAGTACTGGAGAAAGGCAAAAACCCCCAAAAGTTATGGGCTGGTTTTTGTACAAGGAACAACTAAGTTGGCTGAGATTCTTCTGGATGGAAAAACTGGAAAGAATCTACAGGTACCTATAAAACAATAGGATCACAGTATAATTCAGCTTGGAAGAGACCTCAGGAGACCAGCAAGTCCAACCTCCTGCTTAAAGCAGGGTCCATTATGAGGCCAGGCCAGGATGCAGACAAGGTCATGGGTGACTGGAGACAGTTGACAAGCTGCAGATGTTAGATGTTCTTTGTTACCTTCATTTTAAGAAATGAGCATCATCAGATGGTACTAGTAAGAGCCTGGCTCTTTATATGACACGGTGATTCTTTGTACAATATCTGGGTAATCTGTGGAACTCCTTGCTGTGGGGAATTCTGGGTGCTAAAAGTTTAGTTGTGTTCAGGGAAAATGGATAAGACTGTGGAAGAGAAATGAACCAAGGATTACTAAATATGTAAAAACCACATCAAAGTTCAGAATTCCTTGGGCTGCACATAGTTGGAGATGAGGTGAATGCTGAGCGGAAATATCACATATGCTGTCCGCATGGTAACTGCTCTAGGCTCTCATTTTTGGCCTCTGTTAAGGACAGGATATGGGGTTAGATGGACTTCTGGTGAGACATAATTAAGTCAAGTGTATATTCTACCCTGCCTTCCCCCCTTTTTTATAACCTTTATTTCATTTTACTGCTCCTGGCACTCGTGTGGTCCCTTCTGCCCGAATACTGAGCTGGGAACACTTGGGCAGAAGAAGGGAGGAAGTTCTGGGTATGATTCTTTTCTTTGTGGTAGTCCTTTTATAGCTACCCATATGGGCTTTTTATTATCAAGAGAGCATTGTTTTCACAAAACATGTGAAAACAGTATCAAAGACCAAAAATCCAATCTGAAAATTATATTGAAAGTTGGGATTTATTACTAACTCTGACAGAGAGCTTTGGGGGTAATTATAAGTGAGCTTTGCAAAGTGGAAAATTGTGGGTATGTGTAAGACACTTTCACTGATTAACTGATATTTAGGATTCTAAAACGTGGATCACTAAATCCTTTTAAATACTTGATTTCTGTTTAGCTTGTGATAGTAGTTGCATACATGACAGATTTGTTTTGCATGTTGTCACTCAGGCAGGCTGTACCTCCAAATGCTCAGTAAAACTGGGTAGTTATTGGTGGCTGAATATTAATGTTTTTCCTCTAGGTAAAAAGCTGGGGAAAAAGAGATGATACACATTTAAACTGGGAGCTGAACATATGTGGACAGTCAGCATTGTTGCACAAGACAGAAGACGCTTTTGGGTTGAGGATGTTTACAGGAAGCGAGAGTGGTAGTGTTGTAGGGGACAAGGCAGGTCTTTCAACTGTGACTTTTTTATTTTTGTAACAAAGGAAGGCTTCATAAGCTAAAACAAACTCGTTACTGTGAACATGAAAGCAAACCAGAAAGAACATGAAGACAGCATGCTTGTAGCTACTATGGCTATCCAAAACATCTTCCAAACAGCTGTTCTTGTGAGTTGTAAGGACAATATCCCCAATCAGATTTGCTGCAGCCATGTAAGGTGGAAGTAACAGAGACCAGAGCATGTACAGTCTGGTGATGAAAGGGACAGGATTTACCACTCCCATTTCCTTTAAGCATGAACTTCATCAGTATCTTACAGGCAATCTTATCTGAACATCATGGTTGGTTCACCTTTCTGTTTAGATATCCACAGTCAGTGCTTAAATTTCGCCACCTAGTTCTGGACTACATCTATTCAACCAGCAGGTTGCAGTGTCAAGAATTTGTAAGTCAGGAACTTCCAGTGCTAAGGATGCCTCTGAAAACAGTATTTTGACTTCATGTAATTACATGGTCACATGCTCTATGCAGTGCATAAGATTGTTAATAATGAGTTTAAGAAACAGTTAACTCAGTACCAGCAATGAGTATCAGTGAGCAGTAAACCACAAAAAGAAGAGCTTTAAATGTTTTTGCATCCAAACTAAAACCATAAAAACCACTCATTCAGTGCTTGAGTTTTCCACCAGTTTTTCAGAATAGGGTCCTGACACTTCACATAGTGCTTGGGAGGATATTAAAAAGCAGGCTCAAGCTTTTAATAGGAGTATCTTCTGCTTTCAGGAGGGCTAGTAAATCATGTAGCTGCTTTCATTCAGTTTTTTATCAAAGAATTAAGCTGTTTGTAAATGCTAGAGTCCCCTGAGCCCAGGACCAGCCCAGATGCTGGAGGAATGTGCTTGTAAACAGTACAATTTTGTACCAGTTCAGCTCATGTTCTGTAGCAGCAGCAGAATGGGGTATTTTTCCTAAGAGCTTGTTATTTTACAAGAGTTTGCATATCTTCGCTACTTGTAAAAAGGCCATCAAAAAGGCTTTCCAGCAATTTACTGTGTACACAGCAGGGACTGGAAGTGATAGTTCTAGCTCCTCATCTGCTGTCTGGATGGGCTTAACCTGCCAGGTGAGAAAGGACTTGATGGCTGGAGATCAAGTTCAGTAGCTTAGAGGCATGTCTGTATAGACATAGACATTATTCAGTGTGGTCCCAGCTGTTAGCCTGTTATCTGAAGACAGAATAACTAATTTTCTTGCCAGATTCTTTTATGATGCTCATCAATAAAAAAATCATTGAATGCCTTTCAAATGGTAATTTATTTATTCTCACAAACACACTTTTAAGGTGAAGAGATACTGTTATCTCTTCTTTTTTTTTCCCCAGCTGAGAGCTATTCCACTGAAAGATTACTGCTAAAAGTGTGTGCTAATTTGTGGTGCCCACTGTGACAGGCCATGGTCTGATTTTCAGTCATCTTTTATATGTTTAGAGTTCAGCTGCCATTTATTTTTGATCAGGAAAATCCAAGATTTCTAAAGTCTTGATCCTGAACCCCCAAGCCAGGAGCCTGAATTCTAGCATAGTCTAAATTTAGATCTCCTCATTAGATGATCTTTGAATGCACGTAATGCCACATGGGCTGCCGTCTCTTTGAAACAAATGGTAAGAAGCAGTAAACTGAACTCCCCTTTCACCCCCAGCAACTCTGCCTTGTGGCATCTTAGTGAAAACTGCAAGGATGCTTAATGGAGTTAAATATCTGCCACCCAAACACTGCCACTGGAGCTAGCGGAGTAACTGCCTGCAGTAGGTTGTCATCCTTCCTGTGAACCCGCACTAGAAAGAGAGTGGGCACTTTGCCAGTGTTTTGCAGATATTTGCTTTAAGCAAGGCGTGATTAGTTGTGGGGATCTTGGCTTTCATACAGGCGCTTTGATCTAATTGGAACAGACTTTTCTGCCCATTCTTCCTGCCCTTTTCCTTCTGAGCAGCCTTTGCTCCAGTCCTACTGCTTCCACAGTTCCTCATCCCACTCCTGTTGACATGGCCTTACTTTGTACTAGTCTTCACTGATATGTTTGTTTTTGTCTCAATGTCCTGATGTCATGCTCCAAAATCAGTCACCGTGGGTGACTGGGTAAGTTCATCTTAGACTCGTTAGCAGATCTCAGCCTTTTGTGGTCTCACTGTCCAAATGCTCTTCATATCTGGCATCTAATCAGCTTCAGATCTCCCAACTTCAGACCTCCTCTTAACCAGTGTTCCCATTGCTCTTCATACCACTCTTGAAGGCAGCACTAGAGAGTGAGTCTTGATCTATTCACATATCAAGTGAGTCCTCTAGCCATCAGGCTATTAAGGAAATGGTCCTTGTAGTTTTTCAGACTGGAACTGGTCTGCTTGGTATATCATCTCAGTGCTCATGAGGCTGGGCAGGAGATGTTGGGAGCTGCTGGGGATGTAGTGGAATGACATGACATGATCTGGGAAAAGAAGATTTTTTGTACCTGAAGTTTTCTTCTACTTCAACAAAGTAGCCATTTTTAGAATAGAAGCCAATGAAAATGCTCACAGTTGACACTTTTCTGTCAGTTCTGTCAACAGAGAAAAACATCCAATTACAATTATTGCATCTCAAGAGAAAGAAAATAGGAGATTCTTCTTGTCTGTGCAGATTGCCTCTTTCATGAGCTTTTGCTAAATGCTATCAACTTTTCTGTTTTATTTCTTTTTATCAGGAAACTGAATCTATCTGTATTAAAGGTAGTGACTAAATTGCCCTGATTAAGCTGAAAAACTAATACTATGCTAAGGTGAGTGGCATCAGTATGAGAAAAGAAGGGCTTGTAGCACAAACTTGGTGTAGGGAATTGATTCTTGTCACTGTGATTGACTTCCAGTTGTCTCTGGTAGGCCACAGTTCAACAACTATATGGTTATGACCATTCCTCAGCTTCAAAATATATAATATTTTTGGAAGTGATTTTTCTCAGTCCAGATATAAATATTTCTTTTTGTTTCAGTATCTTAAGGTCATGAAGGGAATAAATAGTATTCTTTCTTGTAAGGTCACTCAGAAATAAAACTAATTTGTTCTAAATTGTAATGTCAGAGACAGAAGACATGTTTTAAGATCATAGTTCACCTTCCTGCTAAGGCAAGATTATCTCATACATTATATTTTCTAGTACTTCACACAGTTTAATTTAAAGTCTTGAAGGCAGGTCTGGCACATTCTTTGGAAACCTTCTTGCTCTTCAGATTTCCTCTCGACATTAATCCTAATTTTTCTATTTCAAAATGTCACCTCCTATAAAACCCTTTGCTATTTTACCACGTGCTGTTGGGTCCGATGCAGGAATTGGTGTGTGACTCTCAGTAAGCGAAAGAAAGGAAACGTTTGATGGAGTATCTGTCTGCAACAGCAGTGATCTGGAATAAGTACCTGGAGATGTTCTTCCTGTCTTTTTTGCCACTGGAGATGGTGAGATGTGAAAATCAGTGGGAACCTCTTTATTTGGAGCTTAAATTTACTTTTTTTGATACTGTGCAAATCGCTTGTTATCGATTCATTTTATATACACATCTTTCAGGTTTACCTCATAAGGATACACTCGATAATTTTTTGAATTGTTTTCTGAAATCAGTCCAATCTTTGTTTTTTGTGATGCTCATAAATCATCTTTGATCTTACTAGGCTGTGCACAGCTGGCCTTGTGTTATTGTCTTTGGTACATACTGCCTTTGCACATAGTACCTGTGATATCAGCTAAGCCTTCAGTGGCTGTTCCCAAAACAATACAGTGTAATTTTTTAAAATTTTTGTTTATATTCCTTAGCAAGTGTTCAACTCCTGTGACAGTTATTTTTATGAATCCAATTTGACTTTCGTTATAAGCAAAATCTTGACTTTGGTTGTAAGTGATTGCCGTGCAGGAAAAACACTGCTGTGATGTTTCACTAATGTTGAAAAACAAATGTGGGAAACTTCTCTAGGGGGAAGTGCCATGAAAATGTGAAATTATATAGCTGGTGATGGTTTCTCTCATCTCATGTTTCATAATCATAAGAAAATTAAGACAATTCAATTCTCTCATGTTTTAATAGGCATAGCTATGTTTAAATCAGTACTACTCTGGTGGTTGAAAGTAGTTCAGGATCTGAAAGTTTAGATTTCTAACACATAAAAAATTATTTTTCTTAAGAAAAAATTAAGTACAAAGTCTTTCTAAAACATCATATTCCAACTTGGATAATATAGTTTTTTCAAAAAAACCCTCTCCAATACTCCAGGCAAAATGAATTTCTCCAGTAATTTCCTGCATATTTTGCAAAGATCAGAGTAAGGTCTTAAAAAACGTTACTAATTTCTTATGTGGAATAGGAAAATAGTGCTTTTAATCTTTTCTAGTCTTCTGTAATAAAAAGGATCAAACACTAATGTTTTGTCTATACGTAATGAATATCCAAACATGGATGTGGGCTGAAATCTGAGGTGGCTGCACATATCAGCCTGGTGGTGGAAATTTGGGTGAATATTCAATCCAAAAAGTGAATATAACTCTAGCGCCTGATACTGAGAAAGTGTCATGTCAGCATCTCACCCAGAACAGTTCTGGCTATGTCAGGGTGCTTTTTGGTTCTCGTGAATTACATTTTATGTTGCCCATCACAGTATAGGCTTGGGTTCTGAGTATAATATCGGTATTCAGCCCCCTTATTTTATGGGACTGACTCCAGTACCACACAATGGCATTGGAAAATGCAATCTTTAATCAGTGATTAAAGATTGTATTTTCACATGTATTTGTTAATTCCTTTCTCTTTTAAGTTGGTTCTTAAGAATCTGTTATATCTGTTAGAATCATGTTGGGGAGGACTTTCTGTCTGAGAAGAACTGGATTTCAACCTTTTGCATTTCCGCCACTGAAAACATTTTCTGAAAGGAGAAGGTGGTTCTGCTGTGATTCAGGAGAGGACCTCCCTAAAGCTATGTTTAAACCGCAGTTGTTATTAATTCTTACCTGATATTGCTCTGAATGTGCTTTATTATCCACAAAATCTTCTGATTTTGTTGGGAAGTACCTTCATTCAGTGCTAATCTGTTAGACTGAAAGTATCATTTAGAGCACTGCATCTTCTGGCTGAAAGCCACCGTGCTAAGTATGAAGGATCCAGGATAAATCATCAAGTACTGGTAGTCCTCCAGTGTTCTTCTTGCAGTCTTTGCAAGGTACAGCCAGTCCTCTGAGCTCTGCAATGGATCCTTCAGACCCTTACACAAAAAACCCATAGAGTATACTACAGACACCAGTGAGTGCATATAGAAACAGGGGATACATTCAGTAATTCAAGTGCAGTAGTTAAAAACATCCTTTGCAGTAGGGATTTTCAACCTGCAGGACAGTCTATGGTGAATACGTAGCTTCGTTTTGGGAGGAAGATGGAAAAGATTTTGAAGGGTAGTGCTTAACAGAGGAGAAAATAGGACAGAAAGGATGTTAGAAGACAGGATAGTTATGAAAGGATAGGGAAGGGTGTAAGGCAGAGTGGAGACCTAAAAGCTACCCTTCAGATTAGATTTTGAAATGTTTCAAAGAGGACAATTACATTTCCTATTTTATGGCTGTTTCCAATTTTATTGAGTAAAATGTCATCTCTAAAACAATTTTTTAAAAGCTATACTGCCATACCATTACAAAATAAGGATTAACATTTTTGAAGTCATAGCTGACATACACCTGCAATAACTAGCCTATATCATATCACCAGATATTATCAGTCCCCTCTAGTTTTAGTTGGTAAGCATACCACCATTATGTGGTGACTTTGACAGGCACTAAATGTACCTTGGGACTGTGTTCCTTCTCAAATCCTTACTCCACTTTACAGAAGAATTATATGGGTTAGCTGCATACCTTCAGCAACATATTTCCATTGTGGGGGGATGCAGTTAAATAGTTATGACTGATGAGCGATTATGTATCAGTGAGGAACTGGTTGAGCCCCTTAACCACTTATTTCCCCATACTTTATCTTTCGGGGTTTTAGAGATGCAGAATTGCAAGCAAGGTTTGACATATGTTTCGGACATTAGCTGACCTCCATTGGGTCATGCTTTTCAAAGTGTTTCGTTAGGAATATTGAGCGATTGATTTTCTTTGGAAAACCTGAGAGCATCTTCATACTATTGCTGTCAGTATGATCCAATTCTGTTCTCCACAGAAATTCAGCAGGGGTGCAATTTAATGAGACCAGTGAAAGGAATCTGACTGCTCTATTTATAGCACACTAATTGATCAGGGTAGCCATGATAGGAGGAAACTTCAGAGAAAATCAATGCAGTATCAAATGAAAGTAGCACTCAAGCCTTTAAAGAGAGCTTCATGGAAAGCCAATTAAGAATGAATCCATTTGACGATCTATGGGAACAGGTTGGACCATGTGTGTTCCTGCTTTAAGTTGTAGGAATGAAATCAAACTGAGCAGCATCTTACTTGCAAGGTGAGCCTTACTATATATTTTCTTCTTCATCCTGTTGATACTCTGTCCCATTAAATCTTCCTGATGAATTGTTTTATTTTCATATATGATTAAACCTCTTTGTTTAAGAGCTCCCCTTTGACAACCTTATGCTGTTTTGTAATGAGCTCTGATGTCCTTCCCTGAGGATGGCAGCCACACTGTAGCAGGACTGTGCAGCTGTGTGTCCAGGACTCAGGCACAGTCTCATGTCTCAGGGCTTTCACTTAAATGCAGGGAGAAGATAGTCCGTCTACATCCATTCTCATTCCTGTCATCCAAGTACTTGTAATCACAGTAGATAAACAAAGCGTAGCTATTTGTACTTAGAGTTTCTTAGAGCTGTGTAACGCATCTTCGCTTCCTCCTCTAACTGCATTTTTTGCTCATGGTATCCGCTAAGTCCTGAACAACCCCCCCATGCTCCTTCCTTGAGAATTTTCGTTTTGTGGCAGATATTCTCCTTTACTGAGTATATGTCTATACCATGGGGCTGAGCGCCTTTTAGTCATGCCTTTTGCTGAGCAAGCAACAAACTACCATAAAGGCATTTTAGCAGTAACTTGCCTCAGAAAGAGCCAAAAGGGGAATGCATGTAAACTTTGGTGACTTCAGATGTGCTTTTTGTTCTTGAGTTTGTACATACACAAAAGTTTTACCTCTTCTAAGAAAGATGGCAAACACAGAGAGGGGGAGAATCACTACTTGTGCCTTACATGCAAAACTGTCCAAGCTAGTAACATATGTCTCATTTCCTTCAATGCTTAAATGTGCTTGCAATTAAATGGATAAAAATCTTGCTTCATTTTATGGCATTTGGGATACAGTGCTTAGGTTCATTTTCTGAGGAAGAATGCACATATTTTTTTTCAGTAGGATAATCAGAGGCATGGCATCATGAAGTAGCTGCATTAATAATTCTGTTTTACTAGTGCTGAATGGGAAAGGAGTAAATAATCTGTACCTTCCATGAACAGTTAATTTCTGTGGGCTAAACTTATATAACACCAATAGCTAAGCATATTAATGGTGCTACATTTTCTGTTCATTCAGTTTTGAGCATATGTAGTGGCATGGAGTTGTGGTTTAATTAGCTAGATGAATAATGTCAGAAATATTGTCAATTATCAATATGGTCTTCATCTTTCTTTAAGCCCCAACTGGGAATCCAGTTCCCAATGACATCAGCAGTTGCCGTGGTGAACTTTCATAAGCTAGTCTTTAATCTTTCATTAAATCACAAACTAGGAAAGCAGACATGAGGACTGAAATGAAAAACCCATGCATTTCCAGCACTGTTGTCTTCTCTGAAAAAAAACGGAAATGCATGCCTCTGTTTTTGGAAAAAAAGATAATTTGCTTCATTGGTGAGCACTCAACCACATATATTGTCTAAGCAACACCATGAAAGAAGAATTTGTGCGATGTAAACAGATGTGAGATGTGTGTGGCTTGAGAGAGGTCAAAATCAAATATGACACTAGGGCCTGAGTATGATGAATGGCTCAGCTCTGTTATGCACACTGTTTGAGAATGGTGGTGAGGGTGGCAAGTTTAGAAGCTCTTCTAGCTGCACTGGGCTTTAGCTGGACAGTTTTTAGAGCAACAGACTGCAATTTTAAGTTATTGTACAGGAGGGGGCTGGAGAAGAGAAGTCTTCATGTGAGCTACCAGCACAGAGTTGATGTTTGAACTCACACTCAGGCTGACATGGGGAAAAGAGAAAGGGACTGAAGGCAGAGTCCTTTGGGGCCCATGTGAAGCAGGGCGGATTAGGAGGGTCTTTTGAGAAAGAGTTCCCAAGTTGGGAGGGCAAATGGAAACCTGGTTGTGACTGACAAGCCTCTGAGTGCACTGAGCTGAGGTTGGAAGAGTGGAAGTATCTGTGTCACTATTAAGGGACATAAAGGTGCCATTGAAAACTTTCATTGTGGAGCAACCCCCAGAATAGCAGTTTGGGTCAAAAGAAAGAAGATTCTTCTTCCCCATGAAACTTAATGTGCTTATGCCATTACAACATTGTGGCTCTAAGAATACCATCACTGAGCTGTTACTGGCACAGGTCTTCTCAGCAGATCATTTCTGCCCAGGTCTTGGTCTGCCAATGCAAAGCTCTGTCCCCTGTTTCCTAGTCCTAAATCAGTCCTGGCCTCTGACTTGGACCAGATGTTGAGGCAGCGCTTCCCTGTGTTTGTTCACTCTGTGTTGTGGCTACTTTTTGGGAAAAGAAGCACAATTGCAATTTCATGTTTGTTTTCCTACACTAGAAATGGGAAAGCCCTAGTTTGAAACTTTGGAAATGGAAAAGATTTTGAAGAGGCAGTAGGGAACAGAGCTACAACTGATTTGTTTTATTTTGCAAATACAGTAATTGAAAGAAAATAGAAAAGTAGAATCTGGAGGATTTTTTTTGTTTTTTTACAGATTTTAAAGTTGGGATTGATTTCCTTTAGAGTCATGAAGTCTTGCTCACAAAGCTTTTATGCTTTCCCTGAGGCTTTTCCTTCCTGGAAAGGTTTTTGACAATTTTAATTTAGTCAGAAGTAGTACCCTAAGCTGTAATTTATGTTACCAAGCATTATTTCCCAAGGCTCTGCCTTCTCACACGTAAGAGCACACTGGTGAAACTGCAGAACAGAATTATCTTTGACCAGGTCACAAAAAGAGAAGTTGTCCCTGAGAGCACTCTGTTGTGCTTTCCTATCAGCACCAAGTTCACACTTATGTCCTTGAAAAATACCATTTGCATGGATGACAGACTATCACAGGGCTGGGACATAGGTTATTGCTGTGAGATGGGAGCCTTTTGGCGTTCTTCTGAGTCACTGGCACCATCTGTCCCTCTTCCTGAGGTAAGGCCGGATGGAGCGAGTGGGGTCCTGGCATGCCATTCGGCTTTTTATTTGGCATTCCTGAGCTTGATTTCACAGGCTGATGGGGAGGTTGGTTTAGGATAACTTGTTTTATTCCACATTCTGCAGGAACCCTGGGCATAATCTGCTTTGTTTCATGTATTGCAGGAGACATGTTTTGCTGCAAAGCAGACAGTTTCAAAATGGTTGTTTTTGCTATTTTAGTGCATCACATTGGGCTAGGTGTTGCTTGCTTCTCACCCCTCCTTGTTCGGAAGCTTGATTTTCTTTTGAACACACAATAAAAACTAAAAAGGGGGTTCAGTCAGATTCAGCCAGGATTCACATAGACCACAATTCTGGTCACCCAAATACTGTCAACCTGGTTTCCTTCTCTGCTTCTGGTGGAAGATGTGTTCCTGTCCTTTCTCTCTTGGGTTTGATCCTTTCAATATGGAGTGAAGTTTACATCTCTGGACTCATCAAACCCAAATTGATCAAAAAAGCCCAACCCTTCAACTGAATAATATTTAGGCAACAAAAAGTGTGACAGTAAACTAGTAAAGAGGTAGTAACTAGTAAAGGGGTCAGGTTCCCCACAACACTGTGTGTGGGAAGAGATGGTAAGTGTTGGTCTTGCAGGGGAAGCCATGGTGTTAAGAGGAGAACAGGACTTTACAGATAATCCCAAGGATGTGAGTTTACTAGCTGAGTGCTTTGTGGAGATCACTGCAACGCTACAGAAAATAAAAAGAGAATTTGAGCTGTTAGTGAGCTTTCAGCCAAGTAGTCTGACGAGTGAGGCTTGGCTGTGGAAGACAGAATGAATGGAGGGATATGAGTTTCAGCACAGGGATAACAGCTAAATGCATGTAGGTAAAGGGAGCTCTCCAGGGATGATGTTAAGTGGGAAGAGAGCAGGGAATAAGGGCTGAAGTCGTTGGGATGGTGAAAGGTGACCTGCAGCATTGAAACCTGGGGAGGACAGTTTGCATGGAACAGGGAGGCTGGGGCAAAGGCAGAAAATATGAGTAATGAAGCAATGAGGGCATACCATTTCTGAGCATTAACAGTAAAACAGAGGTGGGATGAACAGTGAGTTATTTTACAGTGAAAGGTATTGTAATATGTTTATATGCTAAAGAAAAGGAGAAGGAGGGGTGAAAACAGGAGCTGTCACTGCAAGAAAATGACATCAGGAGTACAATTAGAGGAGTTGGTGCTGAAAAGTCAAATCTCTGGGTTGTTTCCCAGGTAACAGGTGAATGTGTCGGGAGCAGGTGAGGTCCAGGCTATGGAGTGGGAACTTGGGGATAGAGGTTTATGTTTGTGGGTACCATTTATTTTGCCTTCATTTTCAGAGTGCTAAAATAGATCTCATTTCCCTTAGTATTACATAACAGTGAGTCAAACCCAGCTTTTAAACATCATTAATTAGTTTTAACAATCACATTTCTAGTTAACACATTTAAGGTAATGAATGCTGCTCTCCATCCTTGCAGAAGAGGCTCAAGAGGTTACCTGCAGTGAGCATGCAGGTGCCCTTCACCAAAACTGATCCAAACCTCTGCCACCTTTTTCCATCGTCTTGAGTTAGACAGGGTGCTCTAGTGCAGGAGGTCCGAACTTTCCTATCCGTAATGCTGGTGTCCTTCTGTGTCTTTACACTTTCTCTTCCCCTATGCCCATCTGCAGGCTCCTGTGAGCTCTGGTGCAGTCTCCTGCACTCCTGAAGCCCTGCAGCTTTGGAGAGCTGGTGGTGGTCTCCTGTCCATGGAGCTCACCAGAGCTGGTGTCAATTTGATGCAGATTTAAACAAACCTAGGTCTGCTAGGTTGGACAGAGAGTTACTTTCTTGAATTTCAAAATTTTGGCATCTGGTTTGATTCTTGCTTGAGGCATTATTTCAGATCCCCCATCTGAAGAAAAAATATCTTCTTTACTTGACTGGGAGCCATGTCCAGGGCAATGCAGCATGATCTTCACTGGGAATACTTTTCATCTGCAGCAGTGGTAGATGCACTTACTTGTGCGCATGCTTTGATAGTAAATAGTGTCTGTAATTTTTACTGCTTTGTGTAGTACTGAAAAACACACCTCAGAATGATAGATAGGGATCAGGGAAGAATCATATTTTATGTGGACTGTATAAAACTATATAGAGCCTGCTAATCATGCCACAATGCTTTTATTTTGTAAACTTCATGCTCTAGTGAAAAGCACAGTGCAAGCTTTTTGCATTGATGCTGGGTTATATTAATCTGTCACCACTTGTTTAACAATAACACTTTAGAAAAGATAATTTCATTTTTTGTGAACACATCTGCATCTGTATTTACTTTTGTGTCAAAAAACACAATGAGGGAGAGCTTTATTCAAAAAAATAAAATACTTGTAAATTGATTTTTTTCTGTGAAATACAAAACCATGAAAAGGTCTTGATCACACTATTTATTTGCTACACGTTCAGCTTCTCTGTTAACCTAGCTCTTGTTCCCATTGGGGCTGTGCTGTTCACCCTGCTGATGATAGGGAATAAATTGTTTTATTATTATGCCTATGAAGCCTCTTATAAAGAAGACATATTCAGTAGCTACTCAATAGTGAGAACTGTTTTGAGACAGGTACATTGTTTTGAAAAAGGAGAATCTCACAGCCCAGATGAGTTACTTACTCTTTAAGACCATCAGAAATAACTGTTGGTGTCAACTTACAACCCTACATGTGGATTATTATTTACTTTGGATTGATTAATTGTGTAATCAGACTGGGCCTGGTTTTCGTCTGATGCAGAGTCCAGCTCCTCAGAAGCAGTTAGTTATGCTGCTGTAGCTGAGGTTCTCCAAAACCCCTGCGTGCTCTCACCAGATCTGCTGGTCAGTAAGCACTGATGTCCCTCACTTGTGGCTGATGTTCAGAGCTGGGCTCTTTTGGCTCCCTCACTTTCCCAAGGTACCAATTTTGTTATTTTTATTTGTTATATTTTGTTATTTTAAGGTTGAAACTTTTGAGTTACCTGCTGAGTTAATGGGAATATGGACAGAACTTACTTAACACTTACCTTAAATATGAGTGACAGTACATTCTCAGTGCTGTAGGAAAGGAACTGGGATGCTGAAGATCTGATGGGTAAGAAAGTAATAATTATAAATATTTTGCTCAGAGAATTGTTTATATCTTGCAGCCATTTCGAGTCTGCATTTCAGACTACAGAATGTGGAAAACAGAAGTTTCAAAAACAGACTATATGAACAGAAGCATTTGTGTGATACTAATTTTTGTAAAAAAAAGCTATGCAGTAGAGGTCACTACAGTGAATGGAAACAGCTCCCAGGACTCCTTAATATGAATTTATACAATAGACCTCATAGTGCTTGAGTAGCCACTCTATTTAATTAATGGTATTTAGAAGATTTAATCTGTGTAATCAATAGAATTTAAAAGATCTATAGTTTACTTTTGAAAGTGAATATGTCTGCTTTGTATGAGGCATAATAATTTAAAATTACTTCAGATTTTCATGGGCTTCTTGCTGTTTTATAATGGTCAGCTGCCAGTGGAGAATGTCTCTAAGAGAGTGTAACTATGTCTGTATTAATAAACTAGACATGCCCAGGGCTGCTCCCTACTGCTGGAATGGCTATGTCCTGGCTATTAATGTTTTTTTAACCTAACCAGATAGCTACATCCAAAGAGCATTTTGGGAATGGTGCCTGATTTCTGTTTACCTTCCAAATTGTTTGGGGGAGAACTAGGTGGCTTTGACTTGCTCTAACGGTTTCACAGTATAGATAATTGAGTATTTCCCCCACGAATGCTTCTGGGTGCTGTTAAATGTGCAGTATAGATGCTGCTTGGGTTTTATAAAACATTATTTTGTGTATCTTGGTATTTCTATGGTACATTTTAGTAGGACAAGGCCTGTCTCTGTAGTCAGAGGTTGTGGAATACACCTAATGTAGTCAAACTAGTGCAAGTCCACCGTGAGTTCAAGTGTGTGAGCTGTACGTGAAGAACATTCCTTTGGACATCTTTGCACTCACCCTGGCAGGCAGGGGGAGCAGGACTGGAATGTCACAGAGTTTAGTTCAGCAGACCCACTTGCTATTTAACTTTTGTGGATCGTCTGAGTGTTAAATGTTTGTAGCGATGACATGATCACATCTTGCATCGAATAAATTGTCATGTCTGGTGTTTTTCAACGCTTGGTGACACTTTGAGGCAGCTGAATGCTGCAGTAGAAATGCTGGAGTCAGCTGAAAATATAGAGAGAATTTAGATAGACAGAATGAGATTACTCGAGTTGTTATTTGACCAAGACACTGGGGTTAATGCTTCTACTTCTATAATGGCACCATGGGACTTTATACAACTAGAAGTGGTCAAGACTTCAGTTGCTTTTTTTCTGCTGAAAGCTGGCAGCTCCAGCAAGCACACCAATCCTGTGCAATTGTGCTGGAGCTTTGGGGCCGAGTTGAGTCCAAAGGAGAGGAACCAGTTACTGAAGTGCCAACAACCATTGTTCAGCACTGTGGCTTCCACCTGGAGATTAACCTGCACGGCCTTGCTTCACAGGTGAGGCCTGTCACAGAACTGGGCAATGAAGTTTCCAGCAGCGTCATGGCTCAAAATAACAAAGCAATCTGTTTGGATACTGAGGGTGTCTTGGGACAGACAGATAGTGCTTGTCTGTGACTTATTTCATCACATAACTCTCCACATCAGATCTGCATGAAGTTCAGTTTCTGATCCTGGCATAAGCTTGCATTTTGTATGATCATGGCAAATAACAGAGTGGAATCTGTTATAGCTCCAAGGTGCTGCATTCATATGCACAAAAACAAGGGCACTGTAGTTCTTTTAAAACTTTAAACAGAAACATTATAACCTTTGACACTGCAGCCCTTCTAAGAAGGGTTGCAACTTTTTCATCAAGATGGAATTAAACTGTTTATGTAAAGTGTCTCCCTTCTAGAGATTTTTCCTTTCCGGAGACAAGTATCAAATGGGTCAAGGCAGAAATGTTTCAGTTTGGGAAGGCTGCCAATATTGAGTGGAGCATTCAGACACCTCACGTCCCCATTTACCTCTAGGCTGTATCTGTTCCTGTCTCCTGGAGAGACTGCTGTGCACTGTAGGAAAAATATTTCAACCAAATAACGTTGTCTTTGTAAGGAAATGGAAGCTTAGAGCACTCAGACTACAGCTCTTAGGGCAGTACTAATAGCTAGCAAGCATTTTGAGATTTCCCCTCCTTTTTTTTTTTTTTTTTTTACAGCTTCCTTTCTCCCCTCCATCCTGTATTTCAGTGAACTCAAATTCTAAGGTTGCCTTTGCCTTTTGTATACTGGCAGATTTAGCTACTGCATTCTTATCACAAAACACTTAAATATTCATGCTGCTTTTAATTTTAGTGCTGAAAGGCTGTAGTGGATATGATGATGCAGGAATTTGGGTTCAGAAAATGGAAGACTTTTTAGTGCTTTGGCTATGTGTGAAGATTTATCAGCCGGGCTTCAAAATGAGTAAAGCTGACTGGAGTAGTGCTTTAAATTATCTATTTCAGTAAATATACCGCCAGGATCTTTAAATGACTAAGCATACAGCTGGTATCTGATATCTAGAATGTGGCTCAAAATGTTGTTCATTCAGGATGAGAACAGGTATTATAGTTCTATAGTACTACAATGTACGCATATATACACATCAGCAGATTTCTTTGCCTGAATTGCCAAAAAGAAGGGTAACAATGCAACATATTAAAAATGGTTTTATGGTTATTCCAAGTGGGATTTACTACATTTAAGATAATTTAAATGAATTATCTGTGCATTTCTTATTTCCCTGTGTGCTGGCAGTAAGCAGGCTGTCTCTCCATTGCCAGCATTTGGCTGATTAATTGGCCTCTTGCTTGATCTGTTTTCCTTTTTTTTTCTGTGTAGCTTATTCTAGTGCTTTCCCTTTTTAATATGGTAACATCAAATTTGCTCAAGGTCTGTGAACTAATGTGGATTAAAAGTCAAGCAGAAGCAGATCTAATACATAATTGATCTACCAGTAGGACACAAAGAACTGATTCTGGTTCCTAGATAGGAAATGCCTTCCTTTTTTTGTCCTGTGCTGATAGTCTGAGCTCTAAAATCTGTTTTAAATTAAAGTGAACAGGCTACTGGAAACAGACAAATTATCCATGGTAATAAATTATTTAAGAGATTAATTTGATGTTTGAGGCGTAATGATTTTTATGCACAGACACAGAAACACACACTCTATTTGACACATTCGTTTTAGATTTTGATGCAGTTCTGTTCATTGACAGTTGAAAATACCTTATGTCTAGCAAATGTTGTACACTTTGGGTCAGTATTTGTCTCTTGCTGTGACCCTGCGCCTGTTAGTACTTAACAGAAGATTTTGCTTGCTTAAACTATTTTTTGTAGAGGTGCAAGAGCTTTGTAACATGCCCTCCAGATACCCCCAACAACTGCATCCCTTTGCAAATGGACAGGTTGGAAAAGGCCATGTCTACTTACATTAACATTGGCTGTGATTTTGCTTCAGCTTGTCATATGTTGCTTTTCTTAGTTGCTGAGGAATGACTCTTGACTGTTCAGTTAAGCGGAGGTAGAAGCTGGTTTAAGGTTTAATGTTTAATAATATTCTCACTGAAGTGAGGAGTTCTGTATTTTCAGGCTCCTTTTGAGGTACACATGGCAGTCACAGCAGGGGCGTTTGCAGCTGTAGCGTGAATGACAAGTGGATGATGGTTGCATGGTTGTGTGACTAATAGCATCTATGTGCTGGGTGGCATGGCACGGTGCAGTGCATGGCGCTAATGGATGGGAAGCAAGCGACAGCCAACAGGGTGTCTCTCCCTTCCATTAAGTCCATTCAGGCATACCATATGTCATCGTCCCTGTACTGAGGATTTAATTCTTCTGTTAGCATCAACCACTAACGTTGGAGTGACAGTAATATAAGAAAGAAAATTTAAGCCATGCTGTAGAAGAGGGCTGCAAATCAGATGGTGGCCAAGTCAGAAAAGTAGAAAGGAAGGAGAGGGAAGTAGGATCTTTTTGTGAACATTCTTAAGCTGTCTGTAAAAAATATGTCCAATACACTGCATTGGACTTAAGATGCTACAATTTGAATAACGTTTTAACAGTAGAGCAGTAAACATTTTGCAAAGTATAGTTAAAAACATTTAAAGATGTTACATATGGAACAACAATATCTTTTGTTAAACAATGCTATACTTGGAAAAAGACATACTTTCAGATGCAACCTGTCATTAGGTTGGGAAGAGCTAAGAGCGTAGCAGTAAACAGACAGTCTCAAATTGAGATTGAACTTCTGTCCTAGAGGTTTTGTGAATGGAGTTATTCATAAGTGTTGCAGGCTTTCCCTGGTCTGTGAGCTGCCTGCGTTGCCCTCTGCGACATTTCCGAAAAGCTGGACTCACAGGTGGGTGTTGAGCCAGAACTGGGGGAGCAACTCATTCCCGCCTTTAGAAACTGAGCCTGTTCAGTGCTGTGCAGACAGCGTGGCAGTGGCTACATTTCGTAAATCCTGGTTCAGAGAGTGTGATGCATGAAGCTTCATGGTTTTCAAGTAAGGTAAGCCTTCATTTAGGTGGAGTAAGCCATGCACATTTTTGGCAGTCATTTATGATGAAAAGATGAGTGAACTGAATCAAGCCAAGCAGCTTGAGTACATTACATAGGGTAAATACTAAAATCTACCTGCAAATCAGTTTTTTATTTAGTTTGAGAAGTCTGTCATCACATTGGTCGCTTTGGCTGATGATGAACTTCAAAAATAGCACAGCTTTGGGAAGTGAAGTGTTTTTGGAAAATACCAGCTAAAAAGACCTCATGTAACCTCAGTGATTTTATGTTTTTCATCAATGGCTGGCTTGTTCAGAACTGTGCACTCTCACATGGTTTCCTTATGTTCAGAAGGACCCTCCTGTGTTTCAGTTTGCACCCATTGCCTCTGGTCCACTCACTGGGCACCACTGAAAAGAGCCTGGCTCTGGCTTCTTGTAGCCTCTCTTCGCATATTTATATACTGATAAGATCCCCCTGAGTTTTCTCTCCTCCATGCTGCGCATTCCCAGTTCTCTCAGCCTCTGCTCATATGAGAGATGCTCCAATCCCTTAGTCATCTTCCTGGCCCTTTGCTGGATTCACTCCAGTATGTCCCTGTCTGCTTTGTACTGGGGACCCCAGCACTGGACCTGGCGCTCTAGATGGTTTCAGAGTTCAATTCTTTTTCTCTGTGGGTATCCATGTAATGTGGACAGGGGCTACTGTTATTTTCTCTTGCTGGGGAGAGATTCACATGAGTTCCACTTCTATCTTAGCAAGAAGAGATCTGCTTTTCTGATTTTGATCTTCCAACTCCTTGGATATGGATTTTCAAGAGTTCTAAAAGTGTGATTTTAGGATAGACTCTTACCATCACACTTCTTCATTACTGGCACATCCTGATAGCACAATAAGCATATTTGCTTTGTCCTAGATATACATGATAACGCAAATAATTGTTTGCCCAGTTGTTGTGAATCTCTGTTTTTTACTGGTAGGGTTTCCTCTGTATCAGGTGACACAGAGACAGCTATGCTTATATGGCTTTAAAAAGACAGGGGATTGATGTCTGAAGTTAGAATTCAACAACAGTGATTTACGATCCTCCAGAGTAATAACTGGAATGACAGTTCTCCCTCAAACAATATTGAAATTCCCTGGGCTCCCAGGGGCATTTTATGTGTGTGTACCACCAGCAGTCATTCAGGAGTGCAGAGGAAGAGGGAAGCTGAGGTGGAGTAGTTACCTCATAGGAAACTATCTTTTCGAGCACCTTTGTAAAGATAAAGTGTAGCTGAGCAGTTCAGACTGAGGCTTTCTTGAAGCTGAAAGGCTGAAATAAATCTCTATTCTGCACTATGACAAAGACATTTGAACGCTTTTTGAGACTGGAAATAGTTTTGTACTGCTGGGAACTGACCTCTTGAAAATTTGTATGCTGCATAGTTCATGATACCTCTACTTTTAATAAAATATAATACTTATTAATGGATCTCAAGTAGGTTATTCAATTTCCCCAGTAATTTAAAGCTTCATTATGCTGCATTCTAGATCTCAGTGGCTGTCCTCAGCTGATTTTCTTAAATCACTATCCTTCCAATTTTACAGTTCACTTCAATTCTCAGGACTCTTATTTGCATCGAGTGACAGATTAAAATTGGATGGCTAAAACGATTACTGCTCTTAGTGCCTACTGCAGTGATGGAGATTGATCCCTCATAGTATGAGGAAACATATGGCTCATGAAATAACTCTTGAATCTCTACAGTTATCACTCTATTGTATTATTGTAAATTGAAACAGATAAAGTGTTAATCCAATTTTAATGCATCCTATTTGAAACTGAGAGTTGCATTTTTGGAGAAGCTTTGGATCATAAAATTGCAGGCAACAGTTTAGAAGTTCTTTATTTCCAGGGAAAAAAAAGTGAATATTCTGATTGGACAATTGTTATCTTTTAACTAAGTAACTTGTTGGCACTGCAAAGCTATGCAATGTTTTCTGAAAGCTGCCACAACAAGGAAACTTGCATTTTTTCCTCTAAACAGTATCTCTGTTCACCCTATGCATCTGCAGTCCTGTGTGCCCCATTGCCTGGTCAGGTATACTGATATACCCCTAAGGACAGTCAGTTCAGATGTAGCTTCTTGCCAATTTTGGCTGAAGCCAATCCAGAATTAAAAATCCATAGGTTCGCTCTGGTTCTTCTGGGAAATTATCACTTGGGAAGATATGCAGAAATTATATGGAAGGCATAAATTTGATATTTACTTACCCTATTTGAGTCTACGTCTGGAAAATCAGTCTTGACATGTGACTGTTAAATGTGGGTCTTCCATGTAGGAATACTTTACATTTCTCTTTCCCTGCCTTTCTGTGCAAGTTCTGAAGAGGGGCTAGAGAAGGAACATGATTAATAGGTTTTTCTCTTGTTCACCATAGTTATTTCTCTATATCCTTCCCTGAATTAATTTTAATTTAATCTCTTCTGCCTTCCTCTGCTCCTCACTTTTATCTTATTTCTATGGTTTCTGCCTTGTCATTGTTTCTTTCAATCCTTGTTTTAATATTATCCTAAGGTTTCCTTTCCTATGAAGGAAAGGTGGAATAACATGAGGTCACATTTTGGTTGAATATACCAGAACAAATAGGTGTAGGTCCTCTAAGGCAATTCTAGATAAGGTGCTGTTTAGCCTACTCACATTTGGAAGTGGTCAGGCACAAGGTGGGGGGGTGTGTGTGTGTGTGTGTGCTATCTGATAACTATTGATGCTCCTCTTGAAATGGCCTCAGGGCTGTGGGACGTTTTCTGTGTGATGCAAAGCATCATGACAGTAATCCTGTGGTCAGTGGTCTTGCCAGGGACCAAGAGCTGTTTGGACATCAGGATAGCCTCACTGACTAGAAGAGGGTGACTTCAGGATGAGGGTGGTACAAGCTGAGATGCTGTGTATGGAATTTGAGTATGGCATTTTTATGAACAGTAATTTCCTGTGTTATTTTTATTCCACTGGCATTATGAAAGTATTGTTACTATATTTCTGCACAGCAGCTTGCAGTATAGTGTTTTTTCCATTTGTCTGTAATCTTAATCTAATAAGACATTCGCAAGCTGCCTGGAAAATGGATTTTTTTTTTCCCATATGGGAATTTCCGTAGAAGAAATCACTGTCAGATAATTGCCTATTGTAAAGAATGTTTTTCATCACAGGAAAAGAAAACAGTATAGAAGAACCTACTTCTACCATCTTTCCTACTGTTTTTCTGGCTTTGCCAATTTGGAAAACAGCATCATGCTGTGAAAAAGTTTTGGGCTTTTCCCCCCCTTTCTAATATCTCACATTCCAGATGAAGTGTTACTTAGAATTAAAAAAGGGACAGTGTTGGTAGTTGAGGTCAGAATTGTCCTTGGAAAACAGCATTCTTCATTTCCTCTTTAAAATGAAAGCCTTCATTTTTCCAGGTTCAAACCAAACAAAGGAGCCAAGGAAAAAAGAAATACCCCAAACCCCAAGCCCCTGTCAAAACAAGCAAAAACAGCTAAAAGAATTTCACACAATTTCTAATTAAAACTTTAAAAAAATCAGGCCAAAACCTCTTGAAGTTAATTTGCAAAAAGAAAGTAATTTCAAATTAAAATGAGAGGTTTTATACAAAATGTTTGCTTTGTCAAGCTCATCTAATTAAAAAAATGAGAGTGATCTGAGCCCTTTATCCAAATAGTGGAAGCACAAAATCTATGTAGATTTTTTATTTTATTATATTTATATATAAACAAGCAGACACATGTGGTCAGATGGCTTTTAAATCCCTATCCACCTAATTAATTTAACCAATATATAATTTTTATGAGTAGCATATTGAAATGAACGATGGAAGATTATTTGAAATTAAAACAGATACTTCAATAAAAAGAGCAATATTCTCACTGGATGGATACCATCTCTCTTCTCATCTCATTCAATTTAACATATTTCTATATGAGCTGTAAGATAAAATGACTAATAGAAATGAAAAGGAGGACTGCCAAAAGTCAAATTGCTTCACTGGAAGCTTCTTAGCGAAATGACAACATCCAGTTCTAGATAATTAAATCTTATTTTGTAGGAATGTCACTGAGTGATGTTAATTTGCCTTTAGGTAGTGCTCTTTTGGTTGAACAGAGTAACAAAAATTTATTTGGGCACTTTTTGTTTGTCTTAGAAATGGTTCAATATTGTTTAATAAAAATTAAAAGCTCAAGCTAGGTGAGAACAATATCCTAATCTTACAGAGGGAAATCACTGATGCAGCTGTTTTAGGGATCAAGTAAAATTTCACCATCAGTGTCACCTGAAAATTTTTTTGGATCTGAACCTTAAAGAGCTTTAACACAGAGGGACAGAGGTGAAGTTGCCTGTTGTTACAGATGACTTGAAGTTTATCTTCCTCATAATTTAATAATCTTTGTCTCAAAATGAATTAGGTTACTTATTCCGCCCCCCAGACCTGTTGGATGTTTGATGATTCAAAGCTGTCTGCTTCTTACCAGTCTAGCTGTGTTCATGGTGAGCTTTTTCTCATTTCTTTGGGTGTCAGCATTATTCTTTGTTTTGAGCTTGTCACCTATTGTTTATTCTCCCTAGTGTGTTTATAGAGATCATCTGCCTTCCAAAACAATCCAAATTCTTTTAGACTCCACAGATTCACTTTTCAGTCTCTTTATCATCTACCATACCACTGGGTTGGGTCCCAGTCTAAGGCCATGCCTTGAGCACAGGTTATGAGTCTTGACACACAAGTTACTTTGCTTTGAGACATTGCAATTACCCTTGTCACGGATGGGTGCCTGCAGGAAGTTTGGTATTAGAAGTGCCTTGTTCTTTCATACTTTCCGTGACAGTTGTAGTTTGGGAGCAAGACTTGGGTTTCCTTTCCTGGTGTGGATGGCAGTGACTCTTAGTTCCTCTGGTAATTCAACTCTTGGAGTGCTATGGAAGTGAAATATCCCTTCTAATCAGAGCCTTTTCTTTCTGTGATTTTCCATAGTTTCCTATTTAACATGCTAAAAATTAAGTTCAGTCGTGCTGCATCTTTGCATTGGACAGAATGTTTCAGTGTCTTTCTAGTGGAGCTTTCCATCATAATGATTTTTTTTTTCTCCCTGAAGTGCTTGACTTTTTGGAATAGCTGGAGGAAACGTGAATTTATTATCTTTGGGAATAACTCTTAAGTGACATTTAAGATATTAATAATTTAACATGCTATCTTTGAACTTGTAATTTTTGTTATGAAGATACAGTTTTCATAGTTTTGTCCCTGTAGCCTCTTGTTGCCTGCAGATGCTGTGGCCTGAATTCATCACAGCACTCAAGTGCAGCCTTAAGTAAAGCGTGTGAGTGTGATCATTAGATTCGTCTAGACAGTCCTTTGAAGAATGCCTCTAGATTGTCCGCAAAAACAGTTTTGCTGCCCATAAGGACAGCAAACCCTCAAACATGTCCCCAGAGCATAGATGCCCAAGCACTCTTGCAGTGTTAGTATGTGACAAGGTGTTTCCAGATGGACTATGTATGTGCAGGTGATGTGCAGCACACTTTGAGGCCCCGATATGGCTGGACTGCCAGTGCACAGCGGCAGTCCCAGCAGCTTCTAAGAGCTGTGCAAACAAATTTGACTCCCGTACTGATTTCAGCTGGGGGGCTAATTCTTTAAAAGTAGACTTCAGATGTTTAAATGTAGACACAATACCCAAGGAGTGGAGAATGCTGTGGGCTTTAAGACGTTCTTTAATTTTTTGCATTTGGTAACGATGAAAAAGGTGGGTCATTTTTATTATCTCTATGATAACAGTTCTGACACCACTAAGAAGACTTACATGATTTTCAGTAGGAATTTGGCACTTTCCTCTCAGGTACTATTGAAAATGTCATATACTGCTTTTGCTGTTATTACGTGCCCTGTAAGAGTTTCTGCTGGCCATAGCGGAGAGCAGGACCCTCTATGAAACCCTGAGAGTTGGCTCAGGTGATGGCTGAGCCCAACCTGGTGGGATGTGGTGCCCAGCAAGTATAAACCTGGCTTCTTAGCATGTGCCAAGGGTGGTAGCAGGCAACAGCAGCTGGGTCCTTGGTGAGGAAGCTTGTGGAGACAAGTCATATAAATTAGGTGTGGCAGAGAGGTAAAGCTACTGTGCTGTGAGTGAGCAGAACCATGTCATCAGAGATGGAAACCTGGTGAATCAGTTTGCTTGGGATCACAGTTTGCTTGGGATCATTCTCCAATGCTGATTTATAGATGTTAGAGGGGAGGTCAGTTATTGCCATGCACTGGTAGTCGCCCAGTCCTACAAACAGTAGTGTAGGGGTCTGCCTCTTCCTTGGCATTCCACTATTAATTGTCACTTGTAAGCCTTGTATCACAAGGACTGTGGTCCCTAAGAGTAACTACCTGCTTCTCTGTGTCTGTGGCACTGCCATGTCAGAGGCACGCATAGATTGTGTTCTGCTGTATAAACAGAGGTTATCGTGAACACCAAAAAAATCCACACATTGTGTATAAATAATTAGTTCTTTTTAGTGGCTTGGTAATACCCCATCAGATTCATTACTTTTCCAGTCAAATGCACAGCTCACTTCATGGCTGATCTCCATTACTTACTGTTTTCTGGCATGGGATTCCTTTTACTTAGAATTCATGTGATTCATGAATTCTTTTCTGTTGAATTGCAGTATGTCTACAGAGGCAGTTGTGACTGCCACAACACTTGTGACTTAATCTACGTAAAAAAACCCACACGAATCAGTGATTTGGAAGACATTCCTACCTGCTGTTTGTGTAGGATGGCCATCTGTCTGGCAAATCCCCATGTGAAAGTCAGATACGTCTGAGAAGAGCCAGACAACCTTCTGACACCTGTTTCTCCAGCAGCTGTAGTTGCTTATTCCACTTTTTTATTTTCTCATCAGGTGCTGTTGAGATTGGGGTTTAAATCTGTATTCAGAAGCTTTTGAATTCTAGTCCCATCACTGTGTACAGTGCAGGATCATTCTGACTAAATCATCCTTTCTCTTTCTGGGACCAAATTTTGGGGGTTCCTAATTACACCTTAGGAAGTGCTCCTGAATTTGGGCACCTCAATTCAGACATAGAAATTGATAAATACGTGGCTTTAGTCCGTTCTGGGAAATGCCTTTAGAATTGCTGAAAAACACTGAGACAAACTGGCTTTTAATTTCAAGTGGCGTCTTCTATTTGAGGATCATTCCATATACATTCATGATCCTCCAAATGGTTTCCAAGATGCAGGAAAAGATAGTGGAAGTGTCAAAGTGGTACTTTCTAAAGATACTCCTTTTATCTTCTAGAAATTTAATATCTTTATAAAGATAATGAGTATTGACAAGTCATCCATTCTGAGCCCATGGTAGAATACAAATACCTTTGGCTCTCTGCTCTGAATCTTTGTGTATGCATGGCTGCTTGCCTATTGAGATCTCATTCACAAATTGTCTTCAGTTTCTGTGTGAGACATTTTTTGAGCGATAAGACCCAAACATTTCATAACTTGGTGTGTGTAAGTTTTGGGGCACTTGTATTAATTTAAAAGCTTATAAAATCACGCAAGAAGGCATGCAGCCAGGAATGGCTGGTTTGCTTTGCTGTCTTCAATAGTGCCTACATTATAAAAAGTGTTTGACCCCCACAACACTTTACACAGTTACCATTCCAGAGTTAACTGTGAAGATATGTTCAAAGACATCTAGCTGAAACTAGCAAAAGCCATCTTCTGCAGCTCTAGTGTATGCTCTTTTGTGCATGGTACACAGCATGCTGCACTGGACCTTCCTGGAGCAGCAGCCATGATAAACCAAATAAACGCAGCCTTCTGTAGATGAATGGTATCTCCTACAACTAAAGGTTAAGGTGTCATCCAGTGATTTATCCTTCCTAATGGATTCGTTGGATTGCTGTGATAGGGACATAATTTACTACCTTTTGTACATCAGATGTTGTGTTCTCGAAATGGTGTTTGGGGATTTACGATATTGAACAGGTTGAATTACATGTCAAATTATCAACCATCCTGTTTGACATTTAGTCAGCGCTGACAGGAACTAGGCATTTAACAAGATGAGGCTTCTGTAGCACAGTCTTTCAGTAGGATTGTTTTATTTCAAGGCTGTTGTTAATCAAATGTTTCTGGATAAAATCTGTAAAATAGACTGTTAATTGCATTGACTATTGTGCTGTGGCCAGCCAGATGTTCATGGTGTGTATTGTAGCTGTCATCCTCCCTGTAGATTATTGTTAAAGCATTGCCTCCTCGATGGACAATATTTCATCTGGTAATCCACCAGGTTGTTGCAGTTTGGAGGCAGGCAGCACCCTGATGTAAAGACCCCCTGGGTTAAGAGTGCCTGCCAGTATTTGAATGGTACTTTTGAGAGGAGCAAGTGACCTCTTCAGGCTTCATTATTCCCAGAGGTCTGCATCCATTTGCAGAACTCCTGGCACATGCACTCTTTCAAAGTATATTCCTATCTGGAAACATTTCATGAAAGATTTCCTTCCTACAGTTCCTGCCTTCCTTATTTGACAGTTCTTGATTGGTTGATACAGCTTATGAGTTTTTCTTGACCATTTTTTTTGTGTGCTATGTGACCTTAAATCGGTATGGTTCAAATGGTGTTTTGTGGATTATATATAGACTGTTGCGTGCTTCTATATGGCCTGCTGTCTTGTCTCCAGAGGAGGTAAAATATGTCTATTTGCACAGTGCTGTCTAACCATTCGATTGCCTCCTTTTGAGCCTCTGATCCCGCTGACACAGACCTGAAGCTGCCTTTACTGCATCCACACAGGAGGAGGAGAAGGTGGAGGAGGAGGTGTAGCTGGGAAGCATGTCCTTGTTTGTACCTGTATTGTCAAACGGGAGTTGCTGCTGCTGTGAGGAGCCGGGTTTTGATCTAAGTGACTACCATGGCTGCCTAGAGTGGACCACCTGTTGAATAAAGTTCAAAAGAAAGCCAATCATTTAATAAGTCTGTATTCCTAAATAAACAGTGAGAAGGTTCAGATACAACCTGTGAAAACAAAAGGAGACATCCGTTAGTTTACATGCCTGTTTACACCTCTTACTTTCTTGCTCGGTACTGCAACTCTAGGCAAGATAGAAGTCAGCAGCGGTTTATTACATTGTTTGAGCGTATGATCATCCAGGCAAAGATAAAATGAGGACACATGATGAATTTGGCAATAGTATTCCAGGACAGAGTGGCTGACCTCTTCAAACTGCCAAACCCTCTGGCATATTCTCTTGACTTAGAAATTGAAAATGCAGATCAGGATCTTTCCTAGTGAGTTGTCTGCCCCTTGTGTTTTTCAGCAAGAAAAAAGAAAAGTCATTGCTTCAATACAGATATGCTATCCTTACATTTAAGCTCTCAAAAGGCCCCTGACTGTGTGACAAGAATTACTGTCATGGATATTGCATAACAGTTTATGCATAATGTTTAATACATTCTCAGTTTTATGAAATATGGATAATATTGGAGACATTTTGAATAGTAGTTTAGATTTACACTCTCTTTTTAAGGTGGAAACAAGCGGGACATTTCTAGTGCTCTTCAATGACACTGGGAGAGTTGAGATGGTTACCATTAAAAATGAATAAAATCTGTAGAAGTGGAAAGGAGAAAAATATGTTGCATAGATGGATTATGGGCAAGTCATAAATGTTTAAAGCATTGCTGGAGGTTAGAAATGCCATGCCTTTATTTGAATATCGTAGCTGTCTCAGCATGCTTCCTCACTTCTCTGTCCAGGGTGTGTTGCTGCTTGGTCTGGAGGGTTGGAACTCAATTGAGAGGACACAGTTTTGAAGAATGTTTCTTCTTGTTTAAGGTTTATTATTAAAATGAAAGCATTCAGAAAAAAAATAACTTGATGAGTGTTGCAACCTCACATTGAGGGTCAACTCACATTGTATTTGTTTTGTGACATACAGGACAGCTTTCCAGCTCGGTTTGGAGGAATTCATTTCGTCAATCAGCCATGGTATATCCATGCCCTCTACACAGTTATACGGCCCTTTCTAAAGGAGAAGACACGAAAAAGGGTATTCCTCTGTTTAATTGTCCGTTACCTGGCAGTTGTAGTCAGCAGATGTATCATACTCTAATAAAGTAGATATACACAATGTATCAGCTTGCTATTGGTGGAAAATATTTAAATACATATACATTATAAAGAGTATCTTTAACTGTTTTAGAAACTTATACAGTGTTATCCTTTAAGGAGACAGTCAAGCAGTTTACTTAAATGTATTTTAAAATGTAAGCATATGCTTTCTCCTGGGGATTGTATAAAAAATATTGCCAACATTACTGTTTCTATTAAGATTCTATTCAATTCAACTCTATTCAACTTCTGTTAAAATTATTTGTGTCTTTCTTTTAAGAACAGAGGTAGTGACTACAAAGTCCTTTCCTAGTGTGATTTCCTTGACATTAGCATGAACTAAAATACACAGCTGGTGTATAGCAGTTTGCAAATACTGATTTGAATGAAAGCCAGTGAAAGGAAATTTGTGTGCATGCATCTGTGCATAAGCATGAGCAGTCTGTGAGATGTTGCTGAATTTGCAGCATTTGCATCAGTGCAATTAAATTAGAGCTTGGTGGTGATAGCACATAGAATGATATTATTTCTGTAACAGGAAATTTGTCATCCAGGAAAACACAATCAGCATCACATACAAAGCTACTACAAAGAATGTGATTTTTTTTTTTTTTAAATGGGATCAGCTCTCTAAGCAACTGTATTTTCTCTCCTCAAACACAGTCTGCAAGACCACAATGATCCGTGGTGTTTAGCTGTTTTTTACTGATAGATTATGTTTGAGAGTCTTCTGGTATTCACAAATTTTGAACTATAGATCACAAAGCTTTTTGTGTAATATCTGTTATGAATATGCAAATGAAAATCCATTTTGCAGAATTGAGTTGCACTCTGTTGACTACAGCTTCAACAAAGAACATTATAGTGCCAGATATGTTTCAGGCGTTTTAAAGTGCTGCATGTGCATAACCAGGGAGTAAAGTCCAGCTCATGGGTGAGTTACAACATTAAAAATAAGTGACAAGGCAGTTGAACATGGGTGCTTATCAGTTTGTGTCTAAATTTTTATTTAAACACCTGAATCAGTGGCATATATTTTCAGAAACACTGACTTTTTACAACTGTTTTTGTCAATACTGAATAACTGGAAGAAGTAATCAGGTGGATAAATATTGATTTAGAGTCCAAAATGTAGTGTGGAGTATGTGGAAGTTATGCCCAGTACATAAAATTTAAAATCAGCTTTAAAAAAACAACCTAAGAGGCAGAATGAATGATTGTGAAAAAAACCCAAAGTCAACAGAATTCTCTTCAGAATTTTACCAGGCTTATTATTTATCTGTTGTGTTGGTCCTGAATTATTTTGTATTTTTTTAATATGTCTGGTAGATTTGCAACTGATAGCTATATTCAGATAAATGTAGTGCTAGGCATGTATGAAAACAATTTCTAAGGAGTGAAACATTCAGTTGGAAAGGCACCATAAAACAAGTTCCTTTTACCATTAATACTTGTTCTTTCACACAAGGATAAATTCCTTTCTGAGATGGAAGAACATTACTGGGTTTGCATGGTCATATTAGGCTTCCTGTCTCCACAGCTGACTGGAAGATGGGCTGAAATAAGTGATACAAGACAAGCATAGATTTGATCATTTTTCTTTCTGCCTTTTGAATTTAACTCTGGATAAATCATGCTAGGGGTATAGCTGTCCAGAGGAGTCTCTGCAAGGTGAAGTGGAATGTGAATTGATAGCACTTGACATCTGTCTGTGTGCACACCCCCGCCTGCCCCGTGGGGAACGAGAGGCAGCGCACAGCTGTTAGGAGGCAACATCCTACCTTGCCTTCCTGGCTGCTTCTGTGCTAGTCAGTTAAAAAGGGTTGGGCACTGCCATTCCTACTCTTTAATTGTACAGACACTTTCTGGCAGGGCACTGGCTGGTACCAGCTGGTGCTTTCTTAGACATTGGCCAGGAACAATTTGGGGATGGCATGGACCAGTGAGCAGTATGGATGAGGTGAACTTGTTCTGGAGATGAAAGGAGTTTAACCATATGGATGTGAACTGTGCCATGGCACTTGCTCCTAGTCCCAAAGGGTGAATCCTGGCCCGTCTTACTTGCTAGTCTAGAAATAGCTGCTGTGAGCTGTCTTGTGTAGCCATACCCAAGAGCAGCCATTTCCTCCCAGTGGAAAGTCTGCAGGTCCCTAGTATCTGTGGTAGAAGGCTGTCCAAATCCAGAGGTGCTCTGTTTCTAGCACTCATCTGTCACATTCCAGATATCTGAGGAAAAACAGTAAGGTTAAACATAAATACAAGTATTCATATACATAGATGTCATATTAATATACATATATAAAAAAATGTAAAGCATGTATGAAAATCAGTCTACCAAAACGTTGCTGGAAAATATCAAATAGACCATCAACTATTCCCTCATTGTTGTCACAGGAATTATTTTACTGTTATTAATTACTTCATATGTTGTTAAGTATGGATGGTAGTTAGTAGTACCACCATATTAAGGAAGAAAATCTTTCCAGTGCAGTTTTCATTACACTGCAATATTTATCTTATTTACAGAACTCATGGCTGAATGCTGAAAGTCAGTATATATTCCTTAATGTATATGGTGAATATTAATTTTACTTATTATTTATGTTCTTAATTTATTCACTTAATTTAATTCACAGGATTAGGGAGAGCAAATAACAAGAGATAGGCAGTCTACCTAATCTTCTGTCCATCTAGGTACCAGACATCAGTTCTTACCCTCCTTAGGCCCCTTGTCCTGCAATCATTTTAAGTCATTTATGTTTTAATCAAGTTGTAGGTTTATGAACATAGTATGATCATGCTTAAGGCAGAGGTGATGTGTGCCTTAGTTGACATCTCTGTTAGCCCAACACAGCCAGAACATTGAAACTGTACAGTATCCTCTAATAAGAATGATGGAATTTGGGCTTGGATGATTTTTGTGATACCACTTTGGTTTTACCTGCATGTGTACATACAGATATTCCTGCACGGTAATAACCTCAACAGCCTGCATCAGCTAATACACCCTGAGATCCTGCCTTCAGAGTTTGGAGGAATGTTGCCCCCCTATGACATGGGGACGTGGGCAAGAACACTGCTTGACCATGAATACGATGATGACAGTGAATGCAATGCAGACTCCTACAACGCTCCTGCAAAGGATATAGAAAAGGACCTCTCTCCCAAATCCATGAAAAGGTGGGTTAAAGGTACTGTGGTCTTCTGGTATTGCTATATGGTTAATGTTTGCCTTCTGTTTTGTGAAGCTGCAGGTAGTTCCCTCAGTTTATTATATACAAGGACCCTTTTTTAAAATTTCTTAAGAAGATCTCTGCTGATTATAGACCATAGTGTTGATTATTGCCCATGTGAGTTGTGAGCTCAGTACAGCTAATTATTTCCATGGTTCCATATAGGTGGTGTATACAGTACTGTGTTTGGTATAAGCTGATATCCCACCCCAGCCTCCAGAATGTATTAGAGAGATAGTGCTAGCTGAAGTGAGCCTCGGTGCATAGGCTAAGTTGGAGCCAATTATCCAGCTGGGTGGTGATGATAACTCATACCTTCCTCCACCTCATGGCCCAGTGCCTGGTATCCACCAGCCTATAGGTGCCAGGACATTTACAGCATCTGAACTGTCAGTCACAGTGACTGCACACAACATGAGAAAATGTAATGAGGAGAACCAGGACAAAAATTGGTGCCAATCATTATACTTGAGTCTGTTAAACATCCTGGTGTTCTGATATTCTTCTCTTTGAGAAGATACAGTATAATTGCTTGCTGCATTTTACCATTCAAAATAAAGTACAGGAAGAGGTTAGTTAACTCTCCAGTAACTATGGAAGCAGTGAGGTGATTCATTTGGGAGGGGTAAACCTGGTCCAGCCTTGCCAGGGCAGTAGAAGAGTAAGGGGACAGATTACAACAGGGTAGTAGAAGACGTTGAGCAGGGCAGCAAAAGCCAGATTGCAGCTCATAAAGGGGTAGGCATAACAATGAATCAGAAGAGAACAAACAGGGCAGAAACCAATATATAAAGTCATTAAAATTAAGTCAGAATATGCTAAGCTGAGAATTCAGATTCAGGAGATGGTATTTGATGCAAAAGGGAGAGAGACTCTGGAAGCAGATCAAACAGGATAAAATATTTTCAGACTCCTCAGCCAGAAAGGTAATGTTGGCTGGAAAATGTTGCATAGATTTGGGAGGACAGCGCGATTTGAAAGGGAGATATTTTGGGGCAAATAGAGAGGAGACAACAGGAGATTGCTGTAGGAATGAAAAAGAAAACAAGAAGTGAAGTTTAAGGAATTTGTTTTGGAAAAAACCTATAGTGCACTGAAAGTGGGAAATAGCAATGGATGGGAATGAACTAGGATAAGGAGGAGTTAAAAAAGGTCCCGAAGCCATATGATGAAATTAACACAAGCAGTGGAGAAAATGGGACAGCAAAGAGTCAGGGAAAGGGGAGAACTGAGCAATACATTTATATGTGATTTGCACATAATACAAGAATCATGAGACAATAGAGAAGCTGTCTTGGAGAGAAGGGTGGAATTTAGGAGCTGAAATGCACAAGTCTTACTGTTGCAAAATGAAGTCATGAGAGTAAATAGCTTCATCCAATGATGCAACAAAAAAACATGAGAAGGCCTGTGACAAGACAGACTATCCTGGGCAAGCACATTATTAAATGGAAGAGCAGTGGGTTGACCAGATTCTTCATTCTTTCTCAAAGAATTTTTATTTTCATTTAACTTGTGCTTGGAAAATCCTTCATGCAGAGTTTCACTCCAGTGTAAGCTTTAAATTGACGTTCTTTCAGTCTGGGTTAACTGACACAGTAGGAGACATACTGCAGAAAATAAGCATGTTGAAATTTATATCTATATAATATTGAGCTGAAATTTCCTCACCTTCTCTGCATTCTTTTTCAGTTAGTGTGTCTGCAGCACCTGCTGGAATCCTCCTTCCCTGCTGTTGGATATAAAAAGTACTAAGTAGACTTACTGTGCTAGTACCAAGTAGAAGGGAGTGGTAGTAAGATGAACAGAAAGTCCCAGGACTTCGATGTATTTAGTGCACAGATTGTGTTAAAACAGAAATAGAAAAGTTAAGGTAAAGCAGATGAAATTTAACTTGAATTCGGCACCTGATGTATTGTTTCTTTCAGTTTAAAACCACACTCAGTGTGGTATGTTAGTGCAGAAGAAGGTTTTTAACATATAAAAAACCATGACAGTAAGTCGATGAAAAGTGCTTAACTTAGAACAAATTTCAGAAGCATCTAGCAGATCTCCAACAATTATCTTGTTTAATTTGGCTTGCCATTTTAAAATCAGTTTATTTTTCTGGAAGAATATCGTTCCTAAGCTAAAATACTGCTGAGAATTCATTTCTTTGTTATTCATTTTTGTCCCCATATGAACCACTGACATTCCTCCAGATCTCCTTGAATTTTTGGTGAATTGGGTGACCTCTGCATGAAAGGAAGGCTGATGGTGGGGAGGGTGGTGGAGATAAGGAGGAATTAATACCACCTGTAGCACAGACCTCTGGAGAGAACATGTTCATGTCACGTGGCACCACTGCAGCTATCTCAGCAGTTATGTTTAGCCTGTGACTGTGTCCACCCATGGCTCTCATGGCTGAGACACCCAGCTGGAGACCTGCATCCTCTTCTCACTTAACCCTGCAGGGCAGATTTCTGTGTTGATAGCCTCTGCAGAGTAATCTGTGTGTGGCTTTGATTCCTCACCTCTGCAGTGGGACTTTGTAGCACAACTCTGTCCTACTGTGTTTTCTGGGAATTTATTCAGTAATATCTGTAAAGATTTTTGGAAGATGTAGATAGAAGGTGCTATAGACTTACACAAATGTTTTCCATTTTACATACCTTCCTTCATGAACTGCTGCTGAACAGAATGAAATGTGACAGTAAATGTTGATTTAAAACTGAATGAAAACTATTTCTCCTTCTTCAAGGCATTTAGGCTCCTGAGCTTACAAGCCATAGATCAGGATTTGTGCAGTTCCATTTTCATGTCTGCCTTGGTATCGGGGAGTTTGGAGGTCCTGGGAATTTATGCCCAAAACTACCTCACTGGGAATTTGAGACCAGGTTTGCAGCCTTTCTGGCTCCCCTTCAGCTCCCCAGATGAGACCTGGAAACCTTGGCGGTTCAGACATTGGCAGATGAAGAAGAGGCTCAGTCTTCCACTAGTACTTACATTCAGTTGGGAATCCTTTGAAATTAGTATGCTTCCACAGCATTTTTTATCTTGATGAACTGTATTTTCCAGGAGTAAAGCAAATTTTCAATCAGCTTTACATTGGCACAGTACCTTGTGAAGATTTTAAAGCATTTTAAATTCAGTGGTTTAGTTTTCTGCCTGAGGAACTGATCAGTGTTGTAGATGAGGGTTATTGTACAGTTTTAATTAAAAATTTTTAATTAAGTTTATCACAAGAGAGACTATCAGATTTTTAAAGCTAATTTTCTTGATTTTAGCATTAGTAAGAGAATGTGGCAAGTATTATTAGACAATATCCTTGTGTTTAAAGTTTTCACCTAGGCTCTAATTCAGATATTTTTTTGTGTTTTTGAAGGTTTTCTTTAGATTTTTTGAGAAAAACTGAATTGTCTCCTCCTATCAGACTCATTCATTGGTTTCAGTGGATGATGCCAGTCTATAAAAGTGAGGGATTTACTGTATGTTTATCTTAGCAGAGGTCAGAATTAGTACAGTTTTTTTCTTTTTACTGTAGCCCTTCACATGGGCAAATCTGTAGCCATACTGCAGTCACAGTGTGCTTCTACTGTAGAGAGGTACACATGCTCTAGCCATCTCAAATCGTCTTTACAGAAATGATGAGAAACAGGCATTTCTAGCATGAGATTCATCCCACTAAAGGAAACATCTAACAAGGGTTGCTTTTACTGTAGCCCAGAAGTGTCTGCGTTTTGACAAGCTGAGACACACTTCGCACTTTGTTTATAATGAAGCATTTTGGTTTTGGTGGAGATTGGGGGTTCCTCTTTTTCCCTCACACCTGGCTGTTGCAGGGTACCAGCACCAGTTTTATGCTTCTGTGCTGAATAAGAGAACCTGGAGAAATTTTTCATTGAATCGTTGAATTTGCCCTTCCCATCCATCTCTGCTCTGTTTAGCTGAGCTGCTAAGTGAGTTTGACAGATGTGTTCACTGCTCCAGAAATTCTGCTGACCATGTCTGGAGTCCCTAGGGATGGCTTAGTATCTCACACTGTTGCTATTCAGAAAAGGAGCAACTTGTGCTTCCAGCTAACACATGCCACTAATTGCAGCGTGTCATTAGCCAGCTGGGTGGCTGAGTTGTGCCTTCTTTACCAGCCCCATGCCATATAACCTTCTGGTGGAGAGGGTCAGTGCTTAAGGCAGTACAAAAGACAGCTCAGTTTGCTCTCTGTTGCATACTGAGGATGTGCCCTGTTTCACTGAAGAAGAGGATCCGCTTTATTCCACCTTTTGCTCTTATATCCACAAACAAGCACTGAGCTCTTTAAAGCCATGTAATCACTCCATGAGGGTATTTTCTGACTATTTGCAATGATCAGATGCTTGGGTAATGCTGTACCATTATTTTTAAGCCCTGGCAGAGATTAACATAAACAAAAGAAAGCTGAGGTTTACGCTCATTTGTCTTGATCTAGAACTGTCAAATAAACATGTTATCCCTCTGCAGGTCTCAGTCGGTTGTGGATCCTGGGGTGCTGAAACGCATGGATAAGAATGAGGAAGAAAACATGCAGCCTTTGCTTTCACTTGACTAACAGTTCCTGAGCATTGGACATGAACTGAGGTGGAAGGCACTGCCTCTCAGCAACAAGCAAACCTTGGGAAAGAGTGTACCAGCTGGAATCCTATTTACTTGTGTTAATGTAGCATAATGGCAGCAGGCAGCAGGTTTTACTATTCTGCCTGAATTCTAGATGCCCTTGGATGAAAAAAAAAGAGGAGAAAAAAGGAAAATAAAATGAAATAAAAAATAAAGAGGAATCAATAATTTATTCTGTAAGTGCCAACTTGTTTGTAAATACAATATAATCCTCCGATTTGACTTTGTAAGTTATGGTAAACAAATGCTATGGCAATGAGTGACTATTAAATATGTCAGTAAAGTGCACCATAAAAGAGAAGAAAAAGTGTGTGCGCTCACACATGCACACACATACAAAGAAATACATACCGGACAAAGAAAGATATCAAAGCCAATTAAATGTCGTCCTTCTCATAGGAAGCCATATTGCAGCTAGCATATTGACTGCTGTTTTGTTTTCTCTCTGCAATGCTCATGTAGTGTGCAAAGATAAAGAGGGAATATAGGAACTTGGAGATGCTGTAATGAGTTGAATATTTCCTAACTGTAGGAATTGATTTCCCAAATAAAGTTGTGGCTTAGGATTGTGATTTAACATAAACCATGTAGCATTGTGAAAAAGATAACAGATGAGCTGGAACCAACTCTTTGACAGCTTTGTTGTTTGGCTGTATGGATCTGTGAGGTTTCTTCCTTAACTTTTCATTTACAGTTTGCAAGTAACCTGGCTTGTTACCCTAATCTGGGTGTTGTAACGTGGTACACATTCGAGTTACTTCTCTTGCATTTTGGGTGCGCGTCAACAATTTTTCCAGAACTCTGTTCTCCCTTGGAGTGAGAAAATAGTCCTCTAAATACAGTGTAATAACCGGTATTTGAAAGTAAAGCCTGACAGCAGAGGTTAAAAGTTAATCACTGAACCCTGTGCACTGGGAGACTGGATACATATATATATTTTTACCAATCTCTGACAAGCATACAAGGTGACATTGTTAGACAAGTATATTTAACTGAAGGTTTATATAAGAAATCATACCTATTCAATGTACTTAGATATATTATAGATTGTATATTGAGACAATGTCATTATTGATGTAGTAAAGCTTTCCATAGAACAACAGCATCCCACTCCAAGCAAGGATTAATGTGAATAAGTTGTAGTCAAACATCTCTGCCTATGTGTTTAGGACACTTTTGTTTTGGTTGTAGTGTAACTGTATATATTGAATTTGTGCCATAATAGAGAAATACATTTTACCTCAAAAGGGCAACAGGTTTCACTGGGGATTGGGTAAATCAGCTGAAACACAGGGGCTGTGTCATCTTTGTGTGCTGGCTGATGTGTGTGCAGCCTGTACGCTGAGGCAAGAATGTAATTTCTTATTAGGACTTTGCAGAGTGAGAAGACACAGGGTGCCCACCGAGACATCTGAATAGTTAGAGGTATTGTAAGAGCATGTCCAGGCAATGCAGGGATTAGTTAAGAATACACTGACCATAGTGGAGGAGATAGTTCACAGCAACCCCACTTCCCAGGTGCCAGAGTTTAAAGAATTTCTTCCATTGCTTCTGTGATCACTGAAATTTCAAAGTCACCAGTTGCAGGTCACCTCTCCTCACCCAGGATGCTTGCAGCTGTTAGTTGACTGGGATAAGTTAAGAGAGAGTGGAGAGTGAAATCTTGGAAATGTGTCATCTCAGAGTTTAGCTGTAACTCCTGTGGTGGCAGCTTTGGCTTTTCTCAGGGCTGAGACAACCCTGTCTCTTCCAGCATCACCCTTGATCAGCCCAGGCAGCACACAGATAAAGCTTTCCTGCTTCACAGTTCATTAGCAATGCTTATAAATAGTGTATGCCCCAACATGCCGTTGTATTGGATGAACTTGTCTGAACAAGTCATCGCCTTTCCGCTCTCCTAATTCTATTTTCATGATACGTGTTATGAAATGTAAAGAGAGCCCGAATGTCTTTTTAGTCTGTCCTACAAGCTTTCAGTAGTGGAAACTGTTGTAATACTACTTCTATGGTTTGAGAGACTTGGAAGATTGATGAATTCTTATATACTATTTTATTCAGTTCTGTTTTTCACATACCTTGTAACATCATGCCAGATAGGTGAGATATGTCTGTAGGGTTTGCATAAGTGCCATATTTGAATGTATGTTATATATGCCCACACTTATGGTTAGTAGAATAGTATATTGCCATTGATCTGATTTTTAAATCCTTATCAGATAAGACTCTAACATCAGTAGAAGTATTCTCCTTGTAAGGGCTTCAGGATTTAATCAGTATTCCATATGTATGCAAACTGTGACACAGTGGTGATGAAAATCTTCATGGATGCTTTTGGATATATGGGCCAAACCTTGGTGTAAACCAGCACAACGCTGGTTTTAGAGTACACCAGCTGTCTGGTCAGAAAATGCAAATGCCTCTTATATCCCCACAGAGCATCTTTGTAGGAAAGTGTATCTGCTGAACTGTATGATCGTTAACATTTGTTTTGAAGCTTATAAATTTGTTTTGTTTGCAAATGCTTTATTTATGCACTTAGCTGTAATTTATGTAATGTTTTCTGATTCCTGATTTCAGCTTCAAGTTAATGAGTATTAATATGCTGTTTCCAGAAAGTGAAAGTAGGATATATTATAATTTTGTGTAACTGGGACCTCATCTTTCACCAAGAACAAAACTACCTTTTCAGTAAGATCCTCACTGTTAAAGAGTTGGGCTACAGGTCTTCTTGGCTGCAGCTTTTATTTTGCTGAAGCAATTTCTGTCAGTAGTAACTGCTATTGTGACATTGGATAAGAATATGAAAATGGGTAAGAAAAATAATTATCCTTTACATGTTCTCAGTATTCTTTGAAGACATTTCTCTCTTACGCATCAGGGTACATAAAGGGTTTCCACCTTTCCCTTGCTTCTTGTAGAAAATCTTTATAGGTAGGTCAATTTTTAATAGATTAAATTTGGACTGAAAGCTTTTTCCAATCTTTATTATCATAGGAATTGATGTCTAATTTTTATAGCAGACTTGAAGTGCTAAAAATAGAATTCAGATGCTTGGGAGGAATTCCTCTTAATTTCTTACCTTTGTTGTGTATTGGATAGAATAAACCTTGTTGTAATTATGCATGCTGATATGCATATGAAAAAAAATATCCTGCAATATGAGGAACTTAGTGGAAAAACTGGATACACCTGTACAAGCAATTAAGTGAAAAAAAAAGGGCAGGAAAAAAGTGTAAAAATTGGTATTTTCAGGCCTTTGGCAAGATCTAAAAATGTCCGCTTACATGATATATCTCCCATGAAACTAATGTTTAAAAATATATGGAAAAGTTATGGAAACTTCCATGCCCAAAGCCTTCCTCCTGTAATCAGAGATGTCAGTGGTCTCTTGGCTTTATAAAGACAGGTAATCAGTCCCACTAAGCTCCAGCAAATACACAGGCTCCCAAGAGTTACTAGTTGTAAAATAGCTTTAAGATGTCTTTACAGAAATGTAAATTTACTGTATAGCATATTTAAAAAGATGTTTTGCACTCTACAAACATGCTATGCCTAGTCACAAAAGATATTTGTAGAGACATACATAATCTAAACATGGAATTAAAGAAAATAGGAGTAGAAGGGACCTCAATAGGTCATCAATATGTGGAGGAGCAGATTCGCTTTAGTCTTTCAAAGAATTGTTTTAGCTCAGTACCTTGCATGGAATGCTTTTTGTATTATTTAATCACAGTCACAGCAATGCCTAAGCACATTACTTGACAAATTTATAACCTGACAGTATTTTGTTCACGCATTTTATTATTTATCTGTTCTGTTTGCGAAATTAAAAAGTTTGCCAAGCATCATAAGAACTATGATTTAGAATTACCTGAGAAACACTTTGCAATAATCTTTGTCATGTCCCTGTTATTCTACTGTTTCTGTTATTATTAGTGTATGTATTTGTCAAGATTTTTTAAAAAGTCATGTTTGAAAGAGTATGGAAGAGAGAAAAAAATCAAAATCAGGCCTCAGAATTTTGTTTAGAATTTTAAAATAGGATTTGACAGGGTTTGGTTGAGAGGGCTGGCTGAGTTTGGTTTTGATAATTTTTATTTACCTATGGGGAATGTCCTGCTGAGCTATTGACAGCTTTGGGTACCAGAACAAATTTGGAAGTTGAATATCGATGTGAAAGGCAAAAGCAAAGGTCTCAAAGGATTGTACTGAAAAATCACGTGCTAGCTGTATCATGTCCTTCTAAAGAAAGGCATTTTGCAAGCATCTTACAGGCATGTATCTGTGGTGCTGAGAATAGTACTTTTGTCCATAAAGTTCAAAGCACACTATGAAATCAAGAAAATAATAGTTATCCCATTTCTCAGGTAGCAAAACAGCAACACAGCCAGCTAGAGACATTAAAATCTCAATGGAAGACATTCATATTGTGTTTATATATGGCAAAAATGACACTTTGATCACTCAATCTGATTTGAACTGCAGGAGAGAAAATAATGTGTCCTTGTTTTGTGAGAGAAGAGTGTCTGGTTGTTCATTCAGTCATGCCTAGTTTCTTTAGAAACCTACCTAAACATCTTACCATGAGACCTTTACAGACCAGGGGTGATCTGCTTTCTTGTGGAATTAAATCTGAATGTACATTTTATCATTTCTGCTGAGGAAATGGTAAAAGGGGAGTATGTACCCCAAATGAAATGCCTTTCTTCCCCGTGTAATTGATGGAAAAAAAGTAATTTACTCTGAAGACTCCCAAAAGGGAATCTTGGCTGCCCAGTGAAGAATTATGAACTTGTTCAGGGAGGATTTCCTTTTGAAGGCCTTGAAAGATACTTATTTCCCATTAACTACACAAGGACCATTGACATTTTATTTAGAGGCATGCTTAAGTGACCACAAATGAAAGTGCAAGCGGGGTAGATAGGACCCCCCATCCTGTATTGCCTTGTAACGTTGAATGATCCTGTGTCAAGGGTCTGTGTTTAGCACATTGGCTTGGACATACTCTTCATACTGCATTTCAGCTTTCAGCTGTGTGGGAATTTTTTCCTATCAGCTTTTGGGATCTTAATTTGTTCCCTTCATATGGGTCTGTTGCCACAAAATGGCATTGACCCCTGTTGGATTCCACAATTTGCAAAGTGATCTTGTTGTTAAAAAATAACAGCTTGTGGTATGCTGGGCAATGGTGAAGTTGAAGTATAGATCACAAGCTCCCACTGCTTTGTCACTCATTCTCCAGTGTTTTGTGTGTGTAAACTGCTTTAACTGATAACAGACCTGTCAGATTCACATGATACGAGTTTAAAAAGAGAGCAGAACTTTCTGCAGTGAGTTCAAAATCCGAGATGATGGTATTGCTGTGGAATCCAAATGGAGGGGAAGCACTGCACACAGGCATAATAGAGAAACCTCCAAGGGAAGATGCTGATGCTTCCTTATGGCATGCAATTTTGTTAAAACATGGCCAGAGTATTTTGTCTATGGGGACCATGGTCAGTCAGCTCTATTGTTTCTGAATCAGTCACTTACAGCAAGTCCTCTTTAGTAAAGGTGTGACGAAACTTTCTTTTGCTGTTAGTGGAGAACTCACTTCGAGAGAATTGGCATATCTGTCAATTTGTGGCAGACAAGTGGCGGGGGTTAATTAGGATTTGTATTTGATATGGAAATGCTGCTGTGATTCCTTAAAGAGGCTGTTGCATCATCCGCAACACACAGCAGTGCCTAAAGGCAGGCATCTCAAATCAGGTCCCTGGGTTAATAAAACTTTAAGGGGAGAGGAAAGCAAGGGAAAAGACAATAGAAGATGATAAAACACAATAATTAAAAGCCAGAAGTAAGCCTGCAGTGGAAAGCCATATGAATGGCAAAAATGATGTGAGTGAACTTGTATGAACACTTCCAAGAAGTAAATCAGTAGTCTATCTTGTGTCCCCCATCTACATTATGAACAGAGTTCCCATTTTTTACATGGTCTACCTTATATGGCCATGATGGAGTTTCAAAAATCTTTAGAAAACACTTGAGTTACCATGTGAAGCTGTAGGTGCAGTAGCTGAGCTTGTGAACATGGTTTAATGGATCAGTGCATGCCACAAGACCCTCACCTGGAGATGGGCTCTGGGCTGACTCAGACCTGGTACACAAAGGAATATGTGAAATGTTGTGTCCAGCCTGGCTGAAGAAGCCATGCAGGGAGAGAAGGAAAGGAGCCACATGCCCCTAGGGAAAAGGGGGAGGCCTATGGAGAAAACCACAGCGGGGAGTTGGAGTGACTGATCAATCATTTTAATGTAATGGTGAGGGAGGCTTTCACTTGCTCTGTAATATAAAAGAGGACTTACAAACCCCACCACAAAAATGCCATCAGAAAGGAGAGAGAACATCTTTCTCTCTTTCTAACACACACAAACTTGATTTCAATATATTTAAACCCGATGTATATGCCAGGTCTGAACTGCCTTTGCTGCTGCTGTTTCCACAGTGGCTCTTGGGATGTGGATATCCTGTAGCATGCAGGAGCTGGAAAGCTAATGTTCACCAACCTATGGAAGAGAAGGGAGAGATGTATTCTGCACATCCCTGCTGCAGAGATAATTTTGTGGAAGAATTCAGTGCTTGCGCAGCCTGTTTTGCCCTGACATCAATAGCGGCGCCTACTCTGTGTAGAAGGCTGAGAGTGTAAGTGGTGTGGGAATCTCCCCTGTGCACCACCATGTCTTGTGCTAATTATGCAGCCTTTGAGCTGTAGCTGGTGATCTCTGTCCTGTGTCTTTAAACAGTTCTGCTGGTGATGTTAATTGTAGCCATTAGTCACTCAGAGTGGAGACGATTTAAAGGAAACTGACAACTTTAAGCATTACACTTAGTGTCTAAAAATATTAAATTGGTGATACAAGTAATGCCTAATATTATGACAACTTAAAGAGTTTCAGGGTTTGGTTGCGTTGTATCCTTGATGGGACTTAGTGTATAATCTTTTTCCCTTAAATATAGAGAATATAAATATTCTCTGAGGTTCATGTGCATCTTTCACGCATCAGTGGCAGAAGGAATTAAATAGTAGAAAATGGGATTTTTAAACTATGAATATATTCAGAGGGGCACATATAGAATACCTGATACTTTTAAAAAATATTGTTTTGCAGTTAATTAGTGTTCAACTTGACAATAATGTCTCTTTCAAACCATTTTGTTCTCTAACTCTTTTACCTTATGTTGTGTGAAACGTGTCCTACAAAACTTTTCCAGCTCTGCATTCTTTCTTCTCCTACCCCTTTGCATTCAACAACATCCTGTCTTCTGTATGTACTTTATTCTATGAATAACTGGAGAAAACTGTAAAAAAACCCAACACCATGATAATCTGCAGACTAGAGCTTGAGTAGATAGATAGTTGTGTAGATAGATAGTCATCTGAGACAGCTCTTGTGATTTAAGATGTTGCCTTCCCCTGACTGTTAATTATCACTCTTTAGGTAGGGACTACTGCCCCAACATTTAAGCAACAGATTATGGAAGTACTCCTGTCCCAATGAAGGTTGTGCACAACTCACGCTAACTCTGTTGATCCTGCACTCAAGCAAATGTAAAACCACTCACATAATCTATTGATACAACTCTGTTATGAGAATAATGATTAACAGCTAGTCGTGGCGACATCTAAAATTGCTAGATTGGCTATCTGTGCCTTAAGGCTCTCATGATCTGTAGTACTTGCATAGCAGTAACCACTGAATAAATTTTTTTTGCATGCAACAATCTACTTTGGAGCCTTACGGAAAATACTATAGCACCATATCAAAAATTCAAAAATTAAATTACAGGAGTAATTTGCAAACAGTGCTTATATCCTCAGGATAAAATTTGTTTGTTTGTTTCTCAGTTTAGTACTGTTAGGACTCAGGGGGTCTGAGATTTGTAAAGCCAGGACAAGTCTATCAGTCATCTCTCTATGTATAATTTCAATAGCTATTCTCTTTTCACAACTTGGTGTCAGTTTGAATTTTATTCTTGGACCTAGTAAGATGGTCTATTGTGTTCCAAGCTAAAATCAGAAGATTAAGCAACTTTGTGAAACATGTCACTCTTTATATTGTATATTTAAATATCATCAGGTCTCTGTGATCAATGGGCTGCTTTGGAGAGTACTACTACTTTAAATCATTGTTGGTTACTGAGAAAGAATGACATTCTGTTAAATAAAATATGACCAAATGAAAATTAAAATACATATATATTTTTGTGTTTGTACATGGGAGTGTTTGTCTGGCTTGCTTGTGCTAAAACATATATGGAGGACATTTTAATTAGATGAACCGTACTTGATTTTTATCAAGGTTTTGAAAGAAAAATGAGAAATAACTGAGTGGTATATCAGCATGTAAGTTTTTTTCTGGTAACCCTGAACATCTCTTTCTGCCCAACAGTAAGTTTTAGAGAGCTAACATATTCCATGTTTACAGTACTGTTGTGAGCTGTCACTTCTTGGAAGTCTGCAGGTCGTGGATGTCCTCACAGATGAAGATCATGCAGAGATGCAACACAAGAAAAGTTCATTTTCCCCTCAAAGATATTTTCTACTCTCCTGTCTCTTAACTTCTTCTGTACTATGTTCCCTAGCATCATCTCATGTTCATTGGCATTTCTTTTGATGCCACATCAGGGACAAGTGATACTAGCTCCACAGAGATGTCCCTTTCTTCAGGGAAATATTGCTGTTTTCAGGAGAGAGTAACCAGGGCAGGACAGAACTGGCTGTGTGATGTTGCAGCGGTGCCTGCAGAATGACCATATTTCATTCTAGATTTTATTTTTCTTGGGGGGACAGACCCAGTAAATGATAGCCATGTGTTTATGTGCTTCTCCAATGTCCTTTCTGTAGTATTCCTTACATTAGGCACAAGGACACTTATTCAACGTATATTTTTCATATCTTAACTTTGATTTACACAGATTAAAAGAAAAAGGCTGCAGTAGCTTTCTGTTTCACACATAATCTCAGTGGTATATTCAGATGCATTTCTTATGTCAATTCTGCAAGGTATAACTTCTCAAGAAGAAGTACAGATTTCCCAATTACCATGTTGGAAAAATATCAGTGGTTTCCCATCTATGTGGGAATGCAGTCCTTCAGCTCCCAGGCACAGCATCGTTGTATACAGTATGCAAGCCATTGCTGCACAAACGTGCATTTCATCATAACTACTGTAACAAGATAGATGTCAACACAGCTCTCTGTCCCCTTTGAAATCCCTCACTCACAACCCTCTTACTGAGTAGATTGGAAGCCCCTGTAAACTGGTGTGGTTCACTGAAGTACGTCACCACAGTGCTTTGGATTACAGCATCCATTTGTATGTTGCGAGGCTGCTTTCCCCTGAAAACAATGTGATCACAGTGTGTGCATGTGTGTGTGTGTACATGTCTGCTTGTCTCCCCCCACCTCCCATTTTGGAGCCCTTTTACCAATGTCAGACGTCTTTGGGAAAAAGACAGAGGCCTCAAAGCTCGCACTGATGTTGACATGTGACAGCACTGTGTGACATGCCCGGCCCTGATGTGGGAGCTGGCTGGAGCATCCTGTAGCTCACTTGTGATTCCAGTACCTTCAGTTCCTACTGGCAGAGACCAGGCTGTGGGCTGGAGGATGGGGAAAGGAATATCAGACTTGCCTTTGGTCTGAGGGAACTGGGATGCAATGGGGACCTATGCTAGTGCTACACAGAGAGTTTAGATGTGTTGTACCATGAAAGCAGGTACGTAGGCAGAGGAGAGCAATGCTTTTTGCTCTCTGATGGCGAGGAGAGCGAGCCCTTGCTTTCAGGCACCGATGTTTCTGTATGGGCAGGAGGTCATACACAACTTTCAGACAAGAGGACAGTGCCAATGTAATGCCCGCCAGAGAGGAGGCATGGTCAGCAGGATGTGCAGGAATATGGGAGACTCCTCTGGGGAATTAATTACCTATGATACTATCACAACTTCCATGCAGCCTACAATAGCACTGTAATGGTGTAGGATGCAGGAGTGGATAGTGTAATTGGGAGTGGTACTATTAATTTCAATAGTAATGGTGGTTTACGCAACTCTGTGTGTGTCTATTGAGTATAATATAAACATCCAGCCTTCTCAGCCAGAAGACAGAGACTGGGAGAATGTCCGCCCTGCATTCCAGGAGGAGATAGTCAGTGACCTGCTGCATCACATAGACACACACAAGTCTATGGGACTGGATGGGATACACCTGAGGGTGCTGGAGGAGCTGGCTGGGGTGCTCGCCAAGCCGCTTTCCATCATTTACCAGCAGTCCTGGCTGACCGGGGAGGTCCCGACAGATTGGAAATTGGCCAGTGTGACGCCCATATATAAGAAGGGTCTGAAGGATGATCTGGGAAATTACAGGCCTGTCAGCTTGACGTTGGTTCTTGGGAAGCTGATGGAGCAGCTCATCCTGAGTACCATCACACAGCACATGCGGGACAACCAGATGATCAGGCCCAGTCAGCATGGGTTTATGAAAGGCAGGTCCTGCTTGACAAACCTGATCTCCTTCTACGACAGGGTGAGCTGCTTATTGGATGAGGGAAAGGCTGTGGATGTTGTCTACCTTGACTTTAGAAAGGCCTTTGACACCGTTTCCCACAGCATTCTCCTGGCGAAACTGGCTGCTTGTGGCTTGGATGGGCACACTCTTTGCTGGGTAAAAAACTGGCTGGATGGCTGGGCCCAAAGAGTTGTGGTGAGGAGAGTTAAATCCAGTTGGTGGCCGGTCACGAGTGGTGTCCCCCAGGGCTCGGTTTTGGGGCCACTCCTGTTTAACATCTTTATTGATGATCTGGACGAGGGGATCGAGTGCACCCTCAGTAAGTTTGCAGACAACACCAAGTTGGGTGGGAGTGTTGATCTGCTCGAGGGTAGGGAGGCTCTGCAGAGAGATCTGGACAGGCTGGAGCGATGGGCTAAGGCCAACTGTATGAGTTTCAATAAGGCCAAATGCTGGGTGCTGCACTTTGGCCACAACAACTCCCAGCAGCGCTACAGGCTTGGGGAGGAGTGGCTGGAGAGCTGCCAGTCAGAGAGGGACCTGGGGGTGTTGATTGACAGCCGGCTGAACAGGGGCCAGCGGTGTGCCCAGGTGGCCAAGAAGGCCAATGGCATCCTGGCTTGCATCAGAAATAGCATGGGCAGCAGGGACAGGGAAGTGATCTTACCCCTGTACTCAGCACTGGTGAGGCCGCACCTCGATTACTGTGTTCAGTTTTGGGCCCCTCACTACAAAAAGGACATTGAATTACTCGAGCGTGTCCAGAGAAGGGCAACGAAGCTGGTGAAGGGTCTGGAGCACAGGTCTTATGAGGAGCGGCTGAGGGAACTGGGGTTGTTTAGTCTGGAGAAGAGGAGGCTGAGGGGAGACCTCATCACCCTCTACAACTACGTGGAAGGAGGTTGCAGAGAGCTGGGGATGAGTCTCTTTAACCAAGTAATAAGTGATAGGACAAGAGGGAATGGCCTCAAGTTGCACCAGGGAAGGTTTAGACTGGATATTAGGAAGCATTTCTTTACAGAACAGATTGTTAGTTGTTGGAATGGGCTGCCCAGGGAGGTGGTGGAGTCCCCATTCGTGGAGGTGTTTAGGAGTCGGGTCGACATAGCACTTAGGGATATGGTGTAGTTGAGAACAGTCAGTGTTAGGTTAATGGTTGGACTAGATGACCTTCAAGGTCTTTTCCAACCTAGATGATTCTGTGATTCTGTGATAGTAAGTGTTCACAAAGCTGAAAGTTCTCTATGACAATAAAAAGTATTTTGTCTCATTGCCTGCGTGCATCTTGACAGTGCTGGTTTTATTTTCATGAGCTGAGTAGTGGGGAAAAATAGCACTTGGCCATCTAGACATGTACAGATGGTTGGCTGGTCAAAAGCCCTTCCAGTACCTGAACCCTGACTGACAGTGTCCCTTCCCCTTTTGATAGATTACAGGCTGTCAAGCAATCTTTCTTCACTTCATCCGTCAACTTAACTATTGAAAACTCTGGAGATTAGCAGCTGAGAAAGTGCATATGTAGCAAAAATATGTCAACTGGTCAAATTGGAGATAATATTTTTTTCTTACACTATCGTTCTCTTCTATTCAGAGCTACAACTTTTAAATTTTTGTCTTTTTTGAAAAATTTAACACCTTGCCTCTTCCCAAATTTACAGAAAAAAAAGCGCCTATTAATGAAGAAAATATTAATGAAATACCATTGTTTAAATTTTATTTTCAGCAGTGGTAATGCTAGAGGAAACAGTTAATCATATTATTTGATAGCAATATTTTTTATTTCAACCTCTGGAAATAAATACATTTTTTTTTAACAGATATGTAATTTCTTCCTCATAAAGCAATGAAGTGAGAATCAGACTGATCTTACCATAAAGGATAACCCTGATGAAGAAGCTGTTGAAATGCAGCATTGAGAAATTCTCATTTCTTAATGAGAAAAAAAAAATATTTTCTTTTAGTTCGATGCATAAACTGAAAATTTCTAAAATTTGAATATGAAATATAAAGCCTTTAATTAGTTTCTAAATTAAAAAATAGTGGGAAACGGCAACATATTCAAAAGTTTTACAATTCTTTCTCTTTTTAAAATGTGTATATATGTTTAGATTCAATGTTTAGATTCAGTTCAGATCAAGCTACCAAAAATCAAGAAAACACCATAAAATCTTGAAGTGCTCAGAATAAAGCATCATACTATCAGCTGGAAATTTTTTGCTATTAAGGCTTTACATTATTATTATTATATCCTTTTAATGCTCATATAGCAAAGACCTCAAGGAGAAACACAACATCTTGTTTGCAGAAACAAACAAACAAAACAGAAAACAAACATGGAACTGGCATACTACAGTTTATACTGATCTTCCTTGATTTAATTCCTCATACATGTGACTTTCTTTCTTCTTTAGCAAAACTGTAGCCATCACCTTGATGCAGCCCTGTAAAAGCATGCTAAACCATCATAGCTTCTCACGTTATTATAGTGTCATTAAAAACATTTGACATATAGTGTAGATTGAAAAAAGTTGTAGACTAAACTTGATCATGAAATAAAGATGCAGAACTGAAGAGAGTGTTTGAAAAAACCCTTGCATAGATACCTGTCAGGTACATAGTCTCTTCAAGAGGTATGGTTTGCAGTCACTTAAGGGTATGATGGTTTTCAAGCTGCAGAGTTAAAAAAAGGGGAAAATGGATGTATCTGTTAGTAATACATGTCAATCAGCTGAATTAATAAGAAATCATGCTATGAAAAAGTGGATTTAGCATACTGTTAATTTCTCACTATGAGAAAAGTGCCTTGTTATAAGGCTTTAGTAAAATGCACAGGAAACTACAGTGCAGTGTGGATTAATTAAATTCAAGGCATTAACTGAGATTGACCTCAAGTCATAATTCCTGTGAGTAACATCCTCTGCCACTTGTTTTTGTGGAGGATCTTATGGAGGTTTTCAGGGAAAGTGAGAATGTGACATACTACCATTGCTTATTCCCGTCTTTAAGTTCTCTAAAGCTCATTGCCTTTAAATTTCTCTGCTAATGTCCCTGCATTATGAAAGGAAGCAGATGAATCTACTATATAAGAATTTCTTTAGTCTTCCTTTACTGCCAGTTATCTGTCTTCTATTTTTATTGATACTGAGGTGGTTTTTGTGTTAGGGTTTTTTTGGGGAAGGTGGGGACATGAGTCCTTTTTTCCATTTCTAGGTAATTCATCAAATAATGTTTTCATAACCCTGCAGCTGCAGACATTTATTTTTGGCAGTTTAATCCTCCCCAGACTATTATTCAAAGATTGGTTGTTTGTAATGATTAAATATAAGCATCTCAGAAATGCATAATGATGTCAATTTTCTGCCTAGTTTCCCTTTCCTAGAAGCACCTTATCAGTGCAATATAAAGCCCAAGATGACAGCAATTTACACCTCTGCAGAGACAATAAAATGCAAATAGCATGGTTTAGCTTGAGTATTTTCCCCTGGAAATAATTAGTTGTACCTTCTCATTATTTTCTCTTGTGCAAAAAAAAATGCACTAATAAGAGGACTGTTATTTTGTTTTGTTTTATTTATTTATTTGTTTTTAAAGCTCAGATAGCAATTTATCTATTACAAATGCTTATCAGGGAAAATTGTGTGTTTGTTGGATGCCACATAATGAAGAGGCACCTGCCTGCTGCCTTTCACCACTGGTTGTTTGCAGAGTGACATTTGTGGGTTTCAGATTGCAGAAGTGAGTTTGTGTTACAGACTGAAGTCACTAAATAATGAGGGGCCACAGAGGCCAGATATGGCACAGCAACTTGGTTTCAATTTGAGATACACAAACCTCTTCTTTATAAATGGCACTTTATATGGGTTGTAGTTTCTGTGGGATTTTTGTCACATAGCCTCACTGAAGAAAACTGCTGCATCCTAGGGAGAAAAGTATTGGTGCTGTCAGAGAACTAATTTTGGGAAGGCAGAGAATAAAACTGCCAACTTTTCTGAACTGAGTTTCCCAAAGGGACTTTTTATGTTGTGAGGGAAACTACCAGAGGCTTGTAGCATTACTGGTATTGATTTTAATATTCCAGTTTGCAGTCTTTATTTGCAAGATCATTTTGATTAAAATGACTTGTCTTTGATTTTTCTTCTCAAAATGGCTTTCATTTTAAGACTGATTTTATGGCAGTTTATAACATATAAGTAAAATGGTTAAAGTAATTTCTTTAAAAAAAAGCAAAACACCTATTCTGATTATTAATGCTGAAGTGATATTATGAGTCTGAATTGTTAACATTATGTTTTTTGAAGGAAGTCTCAGATCATGTTTTGTTCTCAGATCATGTTTAGTTCTGTGCCAGAATAAACTCAAATGCCAAACTACCACAATTTCTCATGGAAGAGAAACTCTTAGATTGAAGCTGCTCTGTTGCTTGACTTCTGTCAAAATAAGTCATTGACAGCAAAGATATATCAGTTCCTTTCACTGATTTACTCAGATTAAAGAGAATAAGAGGACGCTATAAGTCACTTGCTGATTTACTGAACTAGAAAAATAATCAGATCATTAACTCCCGTCTTAAAATGTAAGACTAGTCTTCTGAAAAGTTTAGTTAATGCTTGCACCTGCTCTATAAATTTAAGCAACTTATCGCTCAGCTTTATTACCTCCATGACATCCACAGCTAGTGAGGTCCATAATTCCAGAGCACAGATGATTAATGTCACCCTATTGGGACTCCTTACTTGCTTGCATCTGCGTGATGAGGCAGGCAGGGTCGGGTGGAGCTGTTTTAAGCCTTTGAACTTTTTCCATCATGAAGCTTTGCTTTCCCTATTCTCCTGAGTGAGACTGGTCAGAATTTGTCTGAGAAACTCTTTCCTACTGAAGATTTTTGATATAGCAAAGTTGAAACTGTGAAAGATTTCAATCTCATCTACATTTTCAAAGTAAATTTTTAAAACAGTTTAAATCCATTTGTTTTGATGCAATAGTTCTTTTGATGATATGTTAGTTAAAACAATGACATAAAATATTTCTGCTTCAATTTGTATATTTTATTTTGTTAAAACTTTTTGGATTTTTACACTTCATTATAATTTGAGACAAATATAATTTCAAAATCTATAAATTGTTCTGAGGAATAAAATTTCCTTTTTTATTTTTTTATTTGGGTCAGCTACTCTAGTTTGCTGTAGGTGACTTTTGGAAAGGTCATGATTTGATTGGCATAAGCCTCCAGCCCTTCAGAAACATATTCATCCATTCAAAGTTTTATTCTTTTTTTTCCTTCCTCTTCATCAATCCCAAAGTTTCTGCCTCATCCACTCTCACCTGAGAACAGTCAGAGATCTTCTGAGGTGTGTATTAAATGAACAAGTTGGTGGCTTTGCATCTTTCCTTTCAAAATCCTACAATTGTCAGACATACTATGTAATAAGCACTTTCCAATGTATTAACCACGTGTGAAAACAAACACATTTCTTGATATCATGTTAGACAAGGATCTCATGCATATCAAGGAAGCAAAAATACTCACACCAGAGAGAGAGGGAGTAGATAAGAGAGAGGAAAAAGCCAAGATCCAGACCTGACAGTGATGGCAATGAATTAAAGCATGCACACTAAAAATTAATAGAGAGTGATAACAAAGATGATATAACAGTATCTGCACATGGAGAGTAAATGTGCTAGGACAGCTCAGCCCTGAAAATAACCAGTGGAGTTTGAGGCATGATGGAAACCTACAAACTTATTAGTGGCCTGGAGAACATGAATAGCCTTCTTTGTACAAAAGTAAAGAGTCACCACACAAAATGATTAGACTGCACATTCAGGATGCATAAGAGAAGGTGAGTCTTCATGTAATCTCTAATTAAAATCTTTACATCATTGCCACAGGGCACTGTAGATGCTGAAAATATATATGACTTCCAAAACCATATTCATAAAATAATTATTTATCTAAGGTCATTAAATGCAAAAAAATATGGCCACTGGCTCAGGGAGATCTTGAGACACAGAGCTCCAAGTATTCCAACAGTTCACCAGGGGAGCATCAGTTCCTGCTTGCAGCATTCTCATATCCTTCCTGGGCATTGGCTGCTGCCCACTGTCAGAAACAGGACTTGATGGACCTTTAGCCTTGCCCAGCATGGCTTTTCCTACTTTCAGTAAAAATAGCTTTCATACTACAGATTTGCATAGTGTCCAACACTGCGATGGATTTGAGATTTGCTTGTTAAAAGAGCTGTTGTCTTCTGTAATTCTTCAAAGGCTGTTATGCTAGGGGGGGAGGGCGCTTCCTGTTATTTAAGACAGATGAAGGAAATTCATCTCATCCAACTTTAGACATCTATGTGTGAGGTAATTGCCTAGATCCCTGCTCTGATCAGTGGAGAAGAAAATTCATGGTTAGGGTCATCTCACCTAGGAGATGATCTGTGCTCTGTGAAAACCATCACTCTCTGTAAAAGTAGCCAAGTGACTAACTCTCATTCAGACACCTACACTACAGTGATCAAAATCTGGATATGTGAATCTGTGGTGATTTGAACTTGGCTAAATGCCAGGTACCCACCAAGTCCCTCTATCACTTCCCCCCCCTTCCCCTTTTTTTTTCAACAAGAGGGGAAAGAAAATAAGATAGGAAAAAAAATAACCCTTGTGGGTAAAACAAAAGCAGTTTTAATATAAGCAAAGCGAAGCAAAGGTCCACGCGCGGAAGCAAAAAAAGAAAACAGATTTATTCTCTGCTTCCCATGAACAGGCGATGTCGGGCCTTCTCAGGAAGCAGGGCTCTGATACGCGTAGTGGTTGCCTCGGAGGACCAAGGGTGACCCCACCCCTTCCTCCTTTCTCCCAGCTTTATACTGAGCAGACATCATATGGTATGGAATATCCCTTTGGTCAGTTCGGGTCAGCTGTCCTAGTTGTGTCCCCTCCCAAGATCTTGCCCACCCCGTCCCACTGTGGGGGGGGGAAATGTCAGAAAGAGCCTTGGTGCTGTGTAAGCACTACTCAGCAGTAGCCACACCACCAGTGTGCTATCAACACCCTGCCAGCTCCCAACATAAAACACAGCACCATGAGGGCTGCTACAGGGGAAAACCAATTCCGGCTCAGCCAGACCCAGTACAGAATCCCACTATGTCTGGAATAGCAAACTGGGAAAACTGAATGTTTTTTTCCCTGTTTTTTGAAATCAGGAGATTTCTGTTAGCAGGACCATTGCCCTTGACCGGTGTCCACATTGAAGATAATGTGAGGGGAGAATTAGTAAGCAAGGGAAGTAAGTAGAGAGCTGTATCCTGGTTCTGCTTCCTCCCTCATGGAGTACATTGCATAAAAATGGAGGAAATGTGGCTTTTTTTTCAAGGAGACATTAGTGTATTTTCTAAAACAATAGTGTGAGGGCAAGCCATCTGGAAAAGCTGTCTGGCATACAGACTTTAACCAGGTTTGGTTAAAGGTGTTAAAGGCAAAATTTTGTTATCCAGAAAGATCCTTTATTTTCTTCTTGAGTGTAACAATTCTTCAGAATATGACTAGAAAAAAATATATTAATTGCTTCATTGCCATGTAGTTCCTCCAAAATCACAGTTCTACAATTCAAAGGGCTAGGACTGAGAAAAATGCATTTGAATCACTCCTGGCTCTTAAAAGCTGTGTTATGGAAATGATACTGCCTAAGAATGGTGTCAGACAGGAGACGTACACAGAGCAGGGTGCCTGAAGGGCAGCACTAGGAATGGAGGGCAGCTATTACTTAGGTTCAGAGGAACTGGACTGTATAGCTCCTGGTGGTTGAGTTCATTCATAACAGAATTGTATCCAGGTATATGACATACAATTTTCAGTATTGTTTCTGTTTTCAAGATAAAATCATCTGGCCTTCTGCCATATGGAAACATGTTTGTTACCTGAATATTTTTCTTATCACTGGTAAAGAGCTTCCCAAAGTTTATCTGTATCTATACTTACAATTATATCTATACTTTCAACTATCTATATAATTTTTTCAAGATGAAAATCATTCTCTTTGCTTCCTCTTTGTCTGCATCTATAATAGGTCATTTTTTCTTCATGATGACACTTAAATTGCTCACCACTCCTTCTTCAGCCAAATTAAATGTACCACACAGTGTTTTGAAGATACTACATCTACCTTGAGACAGGATTCTTCACATAATTTATGCTCCAGATGTTATGTTTTGCATTGTTAATCTGTCATGCTGTGATATTTTGATGCAAAAGTACAGGTACTGGATACTTATGTGAAGAAGAATGTACAATAAAAACAGCTGACGATTATAATTTGAGTTAAAATGTGTGGGATTCAGTTAACCAAACTTCAGCTACTTGTGATCTATCTCTGTACGCCCTAGTCAATAAAGAGGAAGAGTCACTTCTAAGGCACTACTCATCACATCCTAGAGCAGAAATCCTAGCTAGGATAAACTGTTGGTATGACTGACAAGGGAGGCATAATGGGAATCTGAAACAGCATACGCACTGCACAGAGGCAGTGCAGAGAAGAGAATGTTTCCCTTACGAATTATTAAACAACAGGAGGAAGCCCTTTGACACATTTTATTTGTAATGAAAAGGTAGATGTCCAAAGGAAAATGCTTGCTTAATAAAATATATTTAATCAGGGCCTTAGTCTTCAAAGAGGCACTGTTGCACACACATCTGCCCCGTCCTTCACAGAAGACATGTTGACTCATGCTGTAAGTACTGAAATGTGGTCTGGCTACTCTTTGCAGAGGCAAGGCAAAAGGAATGTACTGTGTTACGGCCTAAAGACTTTCCAAGTTTATCTTTATTATGGTGAATATTCAAGTCCTCAGAAGTGCAAGGAATGCAAGCTCAGGCTTCCAGAACAACTCATCTGCATAGTGATGGATCAATAAAAGACAGTGCAGTGGATCTCAACAAAAAGTGCCTCTTCTCACATTCAGCACACACAGAACATTAAACTAGCTTTTGGGATGGGTGCATACCACAGTTTGAAGCTTTTCTTCATTCCTTAAAAATAAAAAAATCCAAAAATCATAGGGCCCTGTGCTGGATTTAAGGACTCATTGCCTATAAATCTGGAGAACAGTTCTTCTGTGGTCAGCTAAATATCTTTCTTGAAAAAATCAGCCTCTATTCAAACAGCAATGGGGGCTCAAAGCCCTCCCCTTGGAGACTTTAGTCTGAGGTGTTCCCATCCCTTTTGCTAATGGGGTATCGCAATCTGGAGATCCAAAGCTGTTTTAAGTGATGCAGTTGGAACTTACCACATGTTTAAATTCTGAATTACTCTTTATTTTTCATAAAGTGCAGGAAATCTTCAGAATGAGCAATGCTTACATGTTTGAGATGGCGGTTACTGTAATTTGGTTGGGTGATATCAATTACAGACCTCTGCTCTGAGCGATGACTCTGTGAGTTTGACCACTGGCTGAACATTGACTCATGTGTGGACAGGGAATGGAGACACAGCTCTGATGCTTGGCCCGCCAGTCTGCACAGGAAGGATTATTATTTGCTGCTTGCACTGGTCAGCAGAAAATTATTTTTGCACTCACAAAATTTGTAATTGTAATTTTGTAATTTAAAAGGACAACTACCTTTGTAACTGCAGGCTATAAATGAGGCGAAAGAGCAAAAGGGAGGTGAGAGAAGAAATCACAGCAAAGCATTTAAAGTATTAGGATACTTATCTGCGAGTTGGAGTTTTACTCTTATGCTGGAAACTGCTCTCATTTAACACGTCTGTAAGCACATACGCACCCTTTGCCATGGGGTGTTGAAAGCAACCAGAGCTACTGCTAGCTGTGCAGTCAGACACAGGAATCTGGAGATGGACCAAGATATGTATGGCTCTCCTTCAAAAGAGACAGGCTGCATATCCAGAGCCAAAGCCTGCATATTGCTCATGTATCTGAATTTCACTATTTTTCAGAATGACTGAGAGTAGCATCAGAAGATTTGGGAGCCTGAGAACCAAGTGTGGCCAGACAATATCTATTTCATTAGGAATCAGGACTTTCTGAGGTCTATTTCAGAATGACAGTTTGCTCCTCTTAGCAATTTAAAAAACCCTTCTCTCTGTCTTTTCATTAACTGCCTGAGCTGGTAACACATCCAATAGCTCTTACCCTCCCGAACATCGGTATTCTACCTTTTTCTGGCTCCAGCCATGAAATTGTCTATACTTCTGCCTCCATGTTGTATCATTATCTCCTGTCACATTTCCATGGAGGGGCAGATGATAACAATGATTACTATACAAGTTTGAACAATATTTTATTGGTTTGTTTTGAGAATTCTGTGGTAGTACCACCTAAGTCTAATGAACAAAAAATAAATGGTGTCAGTAGTGGTTAAAAGGTAATTTACAGAATTAACAGCAGGAAAAGAAAATGCTGTACACAAACTAGTTTATAAATTTCAGACCTTCTTCTTAAACAGAAGCAGGTGGTAGCTTCCTTGTTGTGAATCCAAGGCTTTTTTATTGGAAATCAATCATTCCTTCCATGGGAATCCATTAGGAACTGTTAATCATAGCAATCTATTGTACCTCACTGATAGGTTTTGCGGCAGTCTGATATCTTGGACTTGTATTTGCCAATGATTTAGGATGGCTGGCATCTCTAAAAGACATTAATTAGCTGTTCTCCTACTGTGTTTAAATCCTTGCATAAAGACATTGTATATTAATCACAGTTTTCTTCTGGGATTACGGAGAATAAACATGGTATGTTTAGGAGCTACCTTGGTTTCATGCTACAGGACTGAGCACATTATTCATAAATAAAAGTGCAACTGTGAATATAAGGGGAGGAAGAATTTATAATAACAGTGCAGCTTCAGATGATTTTGTGGCTTCTGACTGCAGCTTTAGACCCTCCTTTGAGAGGGTCTGCATAATGTTCCCTATCCTCCATGACATTAAATTAATTCTCTTCAACCCATGGCCTCAGATTGTCTATCCAAAAAGGATGCCCAGCTTGGATGGCATGGAGCTCCTTGAAGAACTGTGAGGCTATAGAGGACAATTCATTTGTTTTAAAGAAGAACAGACATTTTATATCCTAACATATTTTTAGTTTTTGCTGTGATCATAACCTGCATGCACTCCTCTCTCTCCTTGGATGTGAAGGCAGGACCCCCTTCCAGCTGGACGGAGAAGGTCCTTCTTTTCTCCTGCCTGCTTTAGGAGGAGAACAAGAGTATGTGCTTAGCGCAAAGGCATATGTCTGCCTGCTCTCACACACAGGCTGGTCAGGAGTCAGATTTTTTTCTGATATGGTGGTGACCTGAAGATCCAAGAGTATAAGGGAAGATATTAGTACTGACCATGTTATAATATTTGTCAAAATTTGATATTTTAATATTTATGAAGATATTTACTAAGACTCTTTTAACCACTATCTATGCAAGCAGAAAGCAGGTATACTTTTGGATGAGTAGTTAAAAGTTTTCAAGACAGTATTTGGACCTCGGGCATAAGTATATATTTTAATTTAGTGGGAGGAAGGGTTCCTGTTAGTAGAGTAACAAGATTAATTTATCTTGTGATGTATTTATGCATGAGTTGAAATGTTAGACTAAGCAGTCTAAACTAGTTAACTGGGAAGTTTTAACATCAAAAACTTTATTAGACATTTCTGTGTTTTCTAAGAAGCTTGAAAGGTTAATCTTCAGCAATGCTGTGACTCCAAAAACATTAAACAGTAGATGTTTATTTAATAACTTAGTATATTCTTAATCAACAATAGTACTTTACGTATGCTTGTTTCAGGTATGTAATCTGAGAAAAACAACATGTTGAGGAAGAGGAACTCTTCTTTATAGCATAAATTTGTAATGTGTCATTTATCTTGTTTGTAGCAAGCAAAGAGAAACCTTGTGGGTCTAACTTTCTCATTGCTAGAAAGCTTTTTTGATGATTTATAACAAACTTTTAACTTATTGTCTTACTATGTAAACATAAATATTTATTTTAAGAATGTCAGTAATGTGGTGTGTTTGAAAAGATTATTTTACTGAAAAAAAATGTATATTTAACTGATTTATGTCTGTCCAAAAGTCCAGAAACTTGCAGCCATATATCAAGCCCTGTTGGTGAGGTAAATGCTTTCATGTATTTTCATTAGAATAAAGAATGCTTTTCCAGTTGTCATGTAATCAGCAACTCAAGTTCTGTTGACTAAATGCAGTGTATTTTTGACCTTACTATACAGCCATGAAAGGGTTAGAAGACTGAGTGCATCCTCCCTACTACTCAGAACCCACAGCCCATCTGCTGAAGGGAATGATCTGCACCCTTTCTTTCAAAAAACCAAGGTCTTAGCCTTTAAAAACACAACTGTTTTTCCTACCCACTCTTTGTATAACAGGCTATTTGCAACAAATGCTCCTAACAATGAAGAGACTCAGGTTTGACCTGAAGGGATACGCATTTCCCATCTCTGTTTTGCACACTAGATCAGGCTGGGGGGAAGCATGGATATGGGGTGTGAGTCAGAGGGCCACTCACTCATACATCCCTTTCTGACCTGGGAATGGGGCACTGAGCAGCACTGACACTGAACATGAAGGAGCAGGGACAGAGGGAAAGGGGCTGTAAGCATTGTAATGATGTGCTGCCTGGTGGTTACGGGACTCTCCTGCTCCTGAAACAACTCATGTGTTTCATCCAATGGATGATGTTACACAAGGGCAGAATAGGATGTGATGAGCAACAGGCAGTGAGCAAAGTTGCTGCTTGTGTGTGAAGATAGTGACAATTCTTGGAAATTTCTCCACTAATATTCAGGTGCTGGCTTCAATAGTGTCACATACAGAAGGATGCTCTCATTTCCAGCCTCTGCTCCACTATTTACATACTTGCAGTGACTTCATGAGCCCCCTTTCACCTCATCATCACTCTGGAAGCTCAAGCTCAGTTGCTCTTCCTGTGTGGTTCTCACTGAGTCCCTGTTCCATATGCAGTATTTAATTTCACAGGCATGGTCCAGATGTTTTGGTCTAGAGATATTTAGTGTTTAAAAGATTATTTGTTTGGTTGGGCCCACACCGACAAGTTGGATGTCTTCATCATGATTATCTGCTATTCTGACAATCTATGTGTCATCCACACATTTTACCAGCAGTGTTACTGTGTATTATTTGAGGGCATCAATAAAACATTATTGAATTAATCCCTGCAAAGGGATCATCCTGTTAGAATATTCCTCACTTCAGTATGACTCTCCATTGACAGCTGCATTTGGGCATCTGCCAATTACTGAGTTCTTAATCCATTTAATGTGTTCTCTACTGTTTTATAAGAGACTAATTTTATAATAAGACTCACATGTGATACTAAATCAAACACCTTAGAAAAGGCAAAAGTTGTTAATTACTTTTGTCAGACAAGGTAGAAATCTCATTAAAGAAAACCATAGATACATTCATCTTGGGGGCTGAATTACAGAATCTGAATCAAAACATCTTCTAAAGAGAAAAGTACTTAAATATTTCTTTAGGTCTAATTTCACTGAGGGAATTTAGAACCAGGAGCTTGGACTGGAATGCAGGTGAAGCATACTTTCAGGTAAGTTCATGAAAAGTAGTTTAGTATCAGGTGTAGCATCTTCAGTGGAAGGGAATGAAGATACCTCTTCTTGCTCCTCTCTTGCTGATAGCTTCCTCTCCCTTGCTACTCAAATTGTTTATCATAGGTTGTGAGAGAGGTCTTAGTACACTGTGCTCTTAGACAAAAGTAGTGGGGGATCTTGGGCAGCAGTGCAAGTCCTCTGCTTCAGAAATACTATTTTAAAAAGCACTGGCTTTTCCTTATCTTCTGAAAGAAAGATGGCCGCTTCAGGAGAAGACAATTAACTCTCCTAATGGAAAGAGGTGCAACACAAGATAATTGTCTAAATTCTTCCCGCCTCTCCTTCCTTCCATCTCTGTTTCTGAATGATTAGTTTAGATGTCTCCCAACTCAGCCTTTGTGCAACACATTTCTAGGTACCTGAAAGGGTATCTGCACAGGCTGTTGCCTACATATATGCATGTGCTCTGCCTCAATCTAAGCCTGGTGAATGTAGGTCTCCACTGGTCAAACTGACATTTTAGCATGGCACTCTGCTAGTCAATATGCTTTTCCTCTTCAGAGGGAGCAACATTATATTGCACTTAGCAACCCTTTCCTTTCCCAGATCTACCGCCAGGAGTGAAAATAAACTCCAGGTTCTTTGGCTGAAGACCAGGCTTTCAGTACATCAGTATTTTTGTGTCTCTAAGTATTAGCATTTGTTAACAGAAGGAAAATCTACCTTGAAAGTGTAATATGAGATTACTAATATTACATTAAATATTTTTTCTTTTTTAATTTGTCTTACTTCAACAGGTGCCTACAAACTGAGAACAGTAGCTGCACCAATCTCATAAATATTAATAGATCAGAAACAACTCTTAGGATGTTCCATACTAATAGTGATATTATGCAAAATAACAGCATGCAAGGAAAATCATGTAGACTTTTGGGAACCATAATATTCTGTCTTTCCAGATCTATCCAGACACATATATCACAATTTTAAAATACCATAATTCCCTTGTATATGGCATCAGTCAGTTTAATGAGCTTTAGGGTAATTTAACTGTGCAGGTGTTGTAAGATTTAGAGTTACTGTCATCAGCCATTCCTTCAGGTAATCATTGTTACTAAAGAAGATGTGAGGAAATGGATTTAAATATGATGATCTTGACAAATTGGAGAAATGGTCTGAAAAAAATAGGTTGCAGTTCAATAAGAATGAGAACAAATACTATATTTAGATGAAAATAAGAGCAGCACACAAGACAGGAAAATGCAACTAGGTAGAAGTTCCCAAGGAAAGGATCAAAAGTTGTATTATAAACATAGCCATATGGGGTAAGGCCAAAGGTCCACCTAGACTAGTGTCTGTTTCTGACAGTAAAAAACATTTCATGCTTAGGAAAAGACTACAAGAAACAGGAAGGGCGGAGGGTCACCTCTCCTGATGCACTCTGCCCTGCTGGCACTATGGATTAGGAGTTTACTGAAGCAGAGTCACGTCTCCAACGTCTTATTTCAGAATATCTTAGTAGATCTTCCAAGATTTGTTCAAAAATCTCTGGACCTATTCATGTTTGTGCTATCTAAATCATCCTGTGGCAAAAGGTTCCACAATTTAATTGTGTACTGTATAAAACTTTGCTTTCTTTTGTTTGTGTTAAACCTGCTGCATATAATTTCATCATATGTCCCTTATTTTATATATTATGAAAAATAATATACTGTCATTCTCTATTTATATTTTCCATGACATGTTGTTTTTTAATGTAAAAAAAGATTTTATAAGTGTTGATTACATCTTTCTAAATTTTAAGAAGCATACTACTCTATGTAATTTGTCCTCAGAGGCCATCTCATACTTCTGATAATCCTTGTCACATTTCTCACTGCCTCTTCTGATTCCACTTTACCAGTAGATATCTGCTACATGATTTCTGATATGTGATGACCAGAATTACACACAGCATTTGAGACATAAATGCACAAGGGTTTTATTCAGTGAATTTATACAGTTTTCTTCCCTTTCCCTTTCCTAATAGATCCACATATTCTAATCGTTTTTATGACTGCTGTTGAGCACTGGGCTAACATTTTCAAAGAATTGTTCACAGTATCTCTAAAGTCTCATTTCTGAGTCATAAAATCTTACTGAAAGCCTGCTGCTGTACATATAGAATTACAATTACTTCTCTTCATGGGATTTATTTTGCATTTATTGATCCTGAATTTCTCCTGAAATCTTTTCATGCTTTATCATGGGATCTTTCTTCAGCTATTTTCAGACAGTTTAGCTGTGACTAACCTGAATGTGGGAGCTAGTACTGCACTCCAAGTACTAGCCCATCTCTAACTTAGAAGTGGATCTGTATACTCATATCAGTTGTTTGCCTGTGTGCACAGCCACTCAGAATATAAGTCTGTATATGTGCAGATACCTGATTTGTGATTACCCAGCTGACATTTATGCACATAAATCAGGCATCCACAAACATCTGTGTTTGCCTGTCAGTGAAAATCTGGTCCTCAGTGAATTAAATGCCATCCTAGTTAAAAACATGACTTCATGCTGCACAAGTACTATGTGTATGTAATACAATCTATGAATCCATGACTGAAAGAAAAGTCAGTCATAATCTCTACATGTTGGTGTTATTGGTGTCAAATTCTTCTCAAAAGTTTAATAGATTGCTGTGGAATCTAGTGATTAATGACAGCACCAGCGTTGTGACCTGGTGGGACCTTGTATAGTTTTTAGACAAGGCTGAACTGGGAAAAAGAAAAATGCTTATAGACAGTGTTGCTGTGTATGTTCTTTGTGGACAACTATGAATTCCTTTTGTTCAATTTTATAACTGTGGAAAAATTATCACAGAGCCTTCACCCAAAATGTTAAAGGTAAGCAGAAAACTAGGAAAACAATTTTCTAAATGAGGTGTGCCCAATTAGGTGTGAGTTAGCTGAATGCCTGATTGCACACCCAATTGGCACATTAAATTTGTCATGGTTTCTTATTCAGTTTGGGTAATTGTGCATGCAAATGAACAGGTAGTCATGTAACCTATAATTTCCATAAGTAATCAACACATTTGTATGTGTAATTATTTCTTTGTAACTGAAACTCACATTTTGACTACCTTAAGGTTCATCAAGAGCATGAGCTTTGGTCCTTTCAATAGGGAATAACGTTTAATGATCTGCTGTCAAAACGGAGTTCACCTCACAAAAATGGTGAATTATCTTGCCAACCTAGGTTATCCTATTATCTTCTCTTGCTGACCTAGGAAGGAGGGATACCAGCTAGGGATGACAAGATCCTAGCTAAATGTAAGCAACAAGGATCTAGATACATAAAGACTATTCTTAGTAAACACTAAGTCACTAAGATTTCTTTTAGAATGACTGAAAATAGGAATAGCTGGTCAGCCCATCAAAGGTTTCTATACTATATACCATAGATACTATACAGGCAACTATATATTAACACAGGAAACTTAATTTCATCACTGTTGTGAAGTAACTGGCATAACAGAGATGGGATAACTCATATGACTAGAAGATGAACATAAATTGATATAGTATGCTCAAGAAGGACAAGCAAGGGAGAAAAGAAAAAGTATTACCTTGTATATGCAAGATAACACGCTTGCGTGGTGTTGAAAGTGTAAAGTGTATGCCAAAATTCTCTGGTTAATAGTTAAAGAGAATCGGGAAGAAAGACTGCAGGTATGTTGACAGATCTTGACAATTTGGTCTGAAAAACCAAGATGAAGCTTAATGGCAACACAGATAGATAGGAATAGGCAAACAGAAATAGGATGAAATACCAGATTTTTAAGACAGAATGTGGGATTTATGGTGGACCACAAGCTGAACATAAGTTAATAAGGTTGTACAGCTGTGAACATCATGTCTAGGATGTATACTCAGAAAGGCAGCCCACAGGTTTTCTGTTCCTCTCAGACCTGTATTGCCAAGCTGGATTGCTGTGGTCGTTACACTTTGAGAAACGTGTGAAGCAACCAGAGAGAGTCTGGGAGAATCTCTAGAAAATATGGCCTTTGGGGAAATATTGAAAAAACTGGACCCAGGTAAGACACAGAATAGGAAACAGTTGGGACAAGGTAAGAGACTTTAGGTGTACAGAAGGCTGCTACAAAGCATGGGAGGATAAACTGTTATCCAAGTCTTTGGTAGGTAAAGAAACAGTAATAGGCTTTGTTTTCAGCAAGAAAAGATCAAGTTAGGTACTAGGAAACACTTCCTACTTATAAGGCAAAGTGACAGTGCTAGTCAAAAATATAGCTTTGCACTGTATGAGCAGACGTCTGCAGAGGCTGTAAAATCTTAATTGCTGGAGATATTAAAAACAGTTTAACCATATGTCTTTCATGAATGACATAGGGATAATTGATCCTTCCAGACTTGGGCTAACTGATATTCTCAGGGTTGCTTCCAACTGTTCTTTATATAATTATGTTATTTTACAATTGTATTTAAAATTATGAATTTTTTAGTAATTGCTTAGGCTTTTACAAAAGCAGAATTAAAAAATTTTAATAACCCTGCAGTGTATAGTTTCACAGCTACCTACAGTTCCTGTTTTTCCTCTGGCCTCTTTATTTAGTGGCTGTTTTGAGAAAAACTGGCTTAGTGGCTTAATGTGCTTCTCCCTTTGGAGGCACCCTGAGGAGAGGCTGGAAGTAATTTCAGTGTCCAAGAGAGAAACAATCATGAAGGCTTTATTTCTCTGAAAGTTGGCTAATCCAGGCAGTCAGGGCTGTCAGGGTTGGATAATTTGCAAGGTCTCTCAAGAACAAAGTTACTCTGACTTTCAGTCTATTTTTTGTCATTTCTTATCCTGACTTCATGCTCTGAGTATTTCTTGGATGTAACTGGTACAAAATCCCCAGACTCATATGCTGCTCTTCTGAGGGGAGCGCCTTTTGACTCTTTGCTCCAGAGAACCGAAAGCTGAGACCAAGTACTTGGGGAGGGAACACAAGTGGATGGCTGTACAGGCAAAGTCTTCCATCTTTCTGGAAATTTTTATCCATAAAAGCCATGTGCAGTCTGAAGCAAAACACTGGAAGAACACCAAAAGCTAAAGTTTTAATAAAATAGATATGACTTATATTTTTAATGCAGGTTACTTGGTTTAATTATTTTTAATAAATTTGATTATTTTAATGAAGATTTAATAAAGACAATAATGAAGATTCATAGGCAAATTTTATAGACCTGAAAATACCTAGCAATACACACCAGCTAGCATAATTTAACAGTGGGAATTAGTGGGAAGTCCATCTTCCTCAGTCTTTCCCCAACCTTCCCACACCAGAAATGGCTGGGCTAAGTGGGCTCTGCCTTTGCACTGCCTGGATCCCTGATGTGACTGCACCTGGCTAGTGCAGATGGGGATGGCATGGTGGGGAAAATCTAAATCACAAATAGTAGCACAAAATGTGAGCCACTGGCATGACCCTGAATTGAAGCTAGAAGCCAAGCTTGGTGTATCTGGAGAAGAGAGAGAAATCCTCTAGAACTTGTTGGGAATACTTGACTTTGTCACTATTTCATGAAAGAGGAACATCAGCTTCTCAAGTCAACACGTGCCACAAGGGCCTTGTGTGAAACACCAGAAAAATCCAGGAAGCTTCTACTGTTCAGAATAACATTTTATGTCACCTGTGCTTGCAGTCCTGCAGGTATAATTCTGAATTTATTACCTTCAACTCTTATAAATAAGCCTCTGCTTTGTCTTGTAGCAAAACCTGTATGGTATTGGGGAGAGAAATGAATCTGAATGAAAACAGCAAACAGAGGGGACCCACTGCAACAGAGGCAGTCAGGAAGCATGAGTTAGGGTGTGCTGGCAGCTCAGAGGTGTCTGCTTCCTGGAGACTTGCTCGGGAAGCTGGCAGCCCGAGACCAGACTGTCAGACATGGCAGAGAGTGGCAAGGAAGGTTATGTTAATAGCCTCTGAGTCTGCAGCAAGCGGTTCCTCTAGAAGTGACAAAGAGGATCTCTGTCTGCAGGAATCATGCAACAGTAGATACCCATCAGCCTGGGATCTCACCTGAGCTCCCCAAGCCACAGCCTGCTGACCACCACACTGCATGAAACACGTTGTGAGGAGCAACCTTCAAGAAGGATGTGAGCCAGTAAAAATTAGTGGTGCTATGCAGAGGTTTGCCTTGCCAAAGGCGGTTGTACAGTCAGATCAAGAAGGTGTTAGTGAGACTCCTCATCTCCCAGGGACTGCTGTACAGCAAAACATGGCAAAAGCCAGGTTCCTGTACCTGCAGCTCAGCTGGGGCTACAACTTCCTTTGTGAAAGGAGAAGGAAGAACAAACACATTTGCCATTTATATTGATGGCAAAAAAGATCACTGATCTTTGCAAATTCAGACTCAAAGTCATAGCCATATTATTCTAGCTGCTTTTTAAAACTCTAAGGATCTCTGCACTATTAAATAATCAGGCATACATTCACACAAGTGCTCTCTTCAAATATGAAACATATGATGCTGAAAACAGAGTTGCATAATTTCTATGAGAGAGAAATAATTTTATTTGGCATGTGAATGTTGCCGTAAGACTCGTTTACAGCTATCAGGATTTTTCCTTATAAATGCATATCTTCCCTGGGCTGAAGTAATTAGATTTAAATGATGGTTTTGCTTTCAGAATGCTGAAGAGGGACAAATATTCAGACCTCAGAGCATTCACAGTGAAATGATGTCATAGTAGATGCATATCAGTTCCACTTGCGGCAATCTTGATTTTTTAAGGAATAGCTACAGAACAAAATTGTTCTATGTCTTATGAAAACACATACAGGTGTTGCTTTCCTTCTAATATTTTAACTAGGAATTTATGCAGATGTTATTGCTATGAATTAAATTTTTGCTCTTGTGTCTCAATCTCTCATATGTATATGTATGCTCATGCTCAAATCCTGGGTCATACTTGTTGTCAGTCAAAGGGGAAATGGCATAGCACAAGACCTCTAAATTTTCTTAATTCTAGGCATGAAAAGAAGTAGGCTGGGAAGCTGTAAGTAGGTGGCATCTTGAAGGTGTCTCTGAATGAGCCTTTACATTGTTTTCTAAAGAAAGGTGTCGGCTAGCATTTGTCTGGAATACATAGAAAATAATATGATGGACTTAAATTTTAAAGCTTTTTCAGTGAGTGTTCTTCCAAGGTTAAAGTGCAACAAAGCAGTTCTCCCCGTTAAGGAAGTATTTTACTTACGAGTAAGTGATAAAAATTTTTGTGCATCACATTTATATTATTTGTGTAGCTGTAGATGTGATGGTAAGAACTTGAATCACGACTGTTTCTCTTCTGCATTAATTTTGCTGGACTTGTTTCTGTAAAAATGTTTCATTGATAGGATGGGTTTGTGAGGCCCTTTCTTCCCAGTGTAATCAAAAGTTAGGTTAAATGGAAAACATCATTGTCCTTCATATTATGGTTAAGGAGCATAGGTCCTCTCCTTCTCCAAGTTGTTAGAAAACTTCAGTTGGAAAGGACCTACAAGGATCATCTAGTCCTTGTTAGTAAGAGGTTTCCTGCTATTCTCAAGTAGTGCATTAGCAATGACAGTGCCACCTACTGGTGCAGGAAGTGTTGGTGAGGTTGGAACACTGGAACAGGGTGTGTTGGGTTTGTGTGTATGGTGGGGGTTTGGGGGGCGGGGGGGGCGGGGGGGGCTACAGAGGTTGTCCCTGTGAGAAGTTTCTTGAAGCTCCCCTGGCTCCAAGACGGACCTGCCTCTGCACCAACGCTGTGCCAATTAGTGACAGTGGCTGCACCTCTGCAATAACATATTTAAGAAGGGGAATCTGGGAGAGGGAGTTGGAGTTCTGAGGAGGAGTTGCGAGGGAGACGCCTCTGCAAACGCCGAGGTCAGCTGAAGAAAGGAGGAGGAAGGGGGGAGGTGCTCCAGAGCAGAGACTCCCCTGCAGTCCGTGATGAGAGGGCAGGCTGTGCCCCTGCAGCCCACAGAGGTCACCAGTGGAGCAGATGCCTACATGCAGCCTGTGGAGGACCCCACGCCGGAGAAGGTGGCTGTGCCTGAAGAAGGCCGGGACTGTGAGAAGACCCTGCTGTTGTAGTTTTGTGCTGGGAGGACTGCAACACGCGGAAGGGACCCACACTGGAGCAGTTTGGGAAGAGCTTCAGCCCATAGGAGGGACTCATGTCAGAGAAAGTTTGTGGGGGACTGTCTCCTGTGAGAGGGACCCCACGCTGGAGCAGAGGAAGAGTACAAGAAGTCCTCCCCCTGAGGAGGAAGAAGCAGCAGGACTTACTGCACCCCCTCATTCCCTGCCCCCTGCATCTCTCAGGGGGAGAAAATAGAGAAATCTGGAGAAAAGTTGAGCCCAGGAAGAAGGGAGGGGTGGGCGGAAGGTGTTTTTAAGATGTGGTTATACTTCTCACTGTCCTAGTCTGTTAAGTGGTGGTGGTGGTGTTTGAATTAAATAGATGTTCTCCAATTGAGTCTGTCTTTTGCCCATAACCATAATGAATGAATCATCCCTCTCTGTCCTTATCTCAATTCCCGACATTTTTGTTGTATTTTCTCTTTCCCATTCCTGAGGGAGAAGGGGTGAGTGAGCAGCTGTGTGGTGCTCAGTTGCCCTCTGGGCTCAAACCATGACACAGGGCACCCAGGAAAGTTTTTGCATCTCTGTTATTGGAGGACTTTAAAAAATAATAGAGGTAACAATCTGTTGGCAATAGTTTAGTCACAGTTTATCTTGCCTACTTAAGATCCCTCCCCGTTTCTGTTATTTATTGATTTTTTTCACATATCTAAAACTGTGGGGGTTTTTTTTTGTTCATTTGCTTGGTTGGTTTTTATTTTGTTTTGTTTGATTGTTTGTTTTGGTTTTGGGCTTTATTTTTAAGCTACATCCTCCAGTACTGTGAGAATGGAAGCTGTCAATAAAAAAAATTAAAGTAAGTTCCTACCTGCAGAGAAAGGCTGAAATAATTGACTCTAAGGTAGCCTGAGGACACAACACAAGAAGTATTAAACAGTAAAACCTGATTCTTAAAACAAATCGTTCTGTGAACAGCAGAACTGAGAAAGCCTGTTTTCCTGTGGATTTTTCTCACACAGCAAAAGATACTAATCTTCCCCAAAAACCTCATTTGCTTTAACTATCTATAATGCTGCTCTGGCAAGCACCAATTGATTCAAAGTGGTGGAGATGGTGACTGCTGGCTGCTGCTGCTGGGCAAGAGAGAGAAGCACCGACCTGCCCCTGCCCTTCCAGCACCAGGTGCACCACCAGCACTCCACCTAATTAGAGGTTTTCCTTGCACTTGCAGAAACTTTGTGAGACCCAGTACCTCTGTAAAAATTTGATTAATATTTGTTAGTGCCCAGAAGTGACTCTTGGAGACTAGTGGACAGATAGCATGATCTCTGAAGTCTCAATTAAACTATATAAAATAAATCTTACAGTTTTAAAGATAATGAAGTTTTTGGAAATCTGGCTTATGGTTTTTGAACTGCTGGAATTTTCAGGTCTGAACAAAATGTGCTTTATAATAAATAACTTTACAATCTAGTATCTTGCAAACGCTGTCACTGGCTGCTTTAAATAAGTGTCTTTCTTTGCCAGGAATGTAACTCCACTCTTTCATTTTAACTTTAGTGATGTAGAATTGTTCTGGTAAACTAATATATTTTTCTCTGGAATTGAGAAAACTACAGCTGGTTCCAAGTCACATAAAATAAATTATTTCAGAGCTGATAAAAGATGTCCTGCATCTTTTATCTCCAGTGATTAAGAATTTAATCACTGGACAGCTGCATGTTCTGATATCAGGATATGCTTTGGAAATACGCTTGTATGTGTTTACACCACCTGCTCTCAGGAAAGGACAAAAACTGATAGTGGTTCTTGTTAGAATTCCTTTGTGTTGTCAGTAGATATGGATTTTCTTAAAAAATATGTTTAGATTATTTTTCCATTGGACATAGTGATTATAAATCGAAGATCATATTTGGAATCTAATAACCTGACTGTAGTTTATTAAGTGGAGTAATTTTTAAAATATTTTGTGTGTAGAATTTTGGTTTTGATAACTAAACAGACAAAATACTGTATTAACCTGAAGAACGTACATGAAATATTCACTTCCACCATGAGCTAAATAAATATTATGAAATGATAACTTTAAAGACTCAGAAATAATACTCAGAAAATTACTCAAAGGTATTATTGCTGAAGGACACTCATTCAAATAGCTTTTAAATTTCCCTGCCATAATTTAATATGACAGGAAAGAAAACTCAAAGACTTTACAGCAGCAGGAGTTCGTGACTTTGCTGTGTTCATCTAACCTAATCCAGTTAGAAGGCCAGGTCTGGAAATCATAGTTCTAAGACTTAAAATGGGAGGATTTTTACACATTTGCTGATGATCTATTGTTCTTTTCTTGTTGCAGGTATAAAGTAGGAAATGAACATGAAACAGACCTATCATCAAAGGCCAACCTGCAAATAACATTTGAAGACTGAATGTACTGAAAATAACATCTCTTCAATGTTCTTCAAACATCAAAAATCTTTCTATTTTTCTATAGTTAAAACAGCAGTAAATGATAGTGTCTTTGACTTCTGTACACTTATCCCTAATCTTATGTTGACTTTATATTCTCAGTAGGATTTGGTTGTCCTCAGGCCAGAAAAAAGCTTACATTCTTATTCACAGTGAAGTTGGGACTTATTGTCATTACATTCTCTGTCATCTCCTTTTGGACTGGAGAAGTAGAGTGAGTTCTGACATGAAGTATATAATACTGAAGCTTTAGATTTCACAGAATATTGTATGGGAAGTTGAAGTGTGGTATGACATTGCTTCATGTGTCTCAGAACTAGTGGTAAGAAAGAAATGCCTCTTTCCCCTGGAAATGATGACTACCTGTTGTCCTTATTTTTGATATTTGGACATTACATTTAGACTAAAAATTTATCTTCTACAGAAGCATGTGGATATATATTGTATAGCCTGCTTATTCAAACAAGCATTACCCTTAATATTTTCTATCTTTCCTTCACAGTAAGTATTTATCACCACAGTCACATTTTGTGGTGGAATAATAAATACTGTTGTACATGTACCTCAGCAGATCTTCTAGGAAGTTTGGTGATGTGGAAAGACAAGGTCATCTGTTTCTTTGCATCATCTCCTTTCAGTTCTACAGCAGTTGAAAACATGTTTCCCTGGGGGCCAGGGGGGCAGAGGCACAGGCTGCCCATGCAGGCTCTGCCGGCTCCATCTGGGGGGTTTCCAGCTCCAAGGGGGCACAGCCCTGAGCAGCCCCCCCTGACCTTGGTGCTGAGCCTGCTGTGGCAGGGCCAGGCCAGGGACCTCCTGAGCCCCCATCCAGCCTGAGCTGTCTGTGATCCTATAGTATGTTAGCGCTCTTTGCCTTCACTTCTGACCACACACCTCTGGGTAAAGATGAATTTAGGGACAAGACCACATTTGGTTCTTCCAGAATGGTCTATATTAGGAAGGAAAAATCAATCTGAAACATGTAGACCCAACAAATCCAATAGTTCTGTGATTGAAACTTCCTTTATGGTCCTCTCCATCTGAACAGTAAAATATCTGTCCCATCTGGAATGGTCAGCGAAGCTTTTGTTATTGAAGGACAGACAGAATCTGTTTCTCTGCATCAAAAGAGATAGTCACTGATATGAGGAAATATTCACTCAGTGTTTTTAATTTGAGATCTGAGAAATTACAAAACTCGAAATATTTATCTGGTAATAAAATGACAAATATTTCACTCAGGTGGACACACATTTATGAGGATGTCTATGTAGATGGCAGCACATAGACATTTTCAGTGGACTGTAAAGAAGTTGATTCTGAAAAGGTCATGGAGGTCTTTGTGTGCTGGGATGCCTTCTTGCCTCTAAATGTTAGGCCTTTCCATGACTTCTCCTTTTCACTTAGGGCTATTACTCATGCAACCACCTGATAAGTCTTGCCCAGCAATGTCTTTGCCTTACATTTCAAGAAAGTTGGCCCTTCTCCTATGAAAAAAAAAAAGAAAAAGAAGAGAGAAAAATTCAGCTGCACCAGTGATAGTGATTAGCGGGCAATACCAGCAAAAAAAAGGGACTTTAGGTAGCTAGCAATTGCTTAACTCTACCTCATCTAGGTTTGAGCAACTATATGTGAGCTATAGGAAATATACTACTAACATCAATTTCCTCAGACATTGAACTGCAGTGTAAGGATATATGATACTCAGAAAAAAACCCATTCATAGAGAAAAACTTCAATTACAGTATTTACTATAATCACAGTTGCACCAGCATTATCAATAGTGGAAGTGGTGTCATGGACAGAGGCAGAGGTAAGACGTGTGCCTGGGTTAGTCAATACAGACTTGCTCAGCAGACAATGGAGAAAACTCCAGTTCACCTATTCTCTTTCAGATGCTTGTTCTATAAATTATACCTGTTCTCTTTGACAATGCAGCCAAGTTCTCCATTGATGAGAAAGGGATCCTGCGGTGACTTGCAGCAAAGCTATCCCTCTTCTAGCCTCCTGCTCTAGGAGGTTTGTGGGTGTCTCTAAAAGCTCAAATTCACCTGCACAGACCACAAGTTATCTTTAAACCCTGTTACTTAAGGTCATGGAGGTGTTCTTTGCCCTGCCAGCAATGATTTTCTCCACTGCGGAAAAGCCTGTGCAGATTAAGGAATTTTCTCTCACAAAGAGCTTGCAGAAGATTTCTGGCATTTTATTCATCCCTTTGGAAGAAAATGGGTCAAATAAAACTCATATATTTGAAAGAGAGTCAGGTTTTTAGGGTCAGCTTGCTCATATTGCTATTTGTGTGTTCAGTACTTTACATTTGAACTGACATAGGGAGAAGTGAAATAACAGGCATGACTAACCTGATCTCAATGCAGAATTGTTAATGGCAAGGCTGCTCTCTTCTCCTACTTTATTTCCTCTGCAGCTATAAAATGATGAGCACTTAATAATTTTTGACATGGCCCTTCTGATTTTCTTCACCATATGAACATATCATATAGGAACTGTACGGATGTGAATATTTTGAGGAACATGGCTCATTACAGAAGAGGATCCTTGCATGTGTGTTTTGTTTATTTTTTTCATCACGGTAACATAGGATTGCTATATCAGATCAAACCACTGGCTCATCATATCTTATAATCTGCCTCTTGCCATAGCTAATATCTGACAGTTTAAAAAAAAAGGGAAAAAATCTTGTAATGGACCTGGACTATTGGGCAGTACTCTGGATTTGAGCTGGGTGTAGACAAGATTTCTGTCTGACTTCTTTTACAAGATGTTTTTATATTGAAGATTTTATTATGTTACTTCAGATGCATCACTGCTATAGTAATACAATTCACTCTGTTCTTAAAATAAGTCCATAATACTTGAGGCAATGTAAGGGGCTTAAAAATAAATCTACGAATCAATGTGAATCTGCAAGAGTTTTAATTAAGCACTAATGGGGCAGACTAGGAATCATGATGCTTTTGCATACAAAGACAGAAATAGAAAATACTCTATCATTATATTACTCCTTTCTTTTGAAAACAACACATTTTTATTTCTGGTTCTTTGATACTTGGTCAGTGTCTTTTGTCTACAGCTAAGATCATACTGGTTTTCTGAATCTAACAGATACCTGCTGAAGGGGATATGAACGCATTATTTTTATGCTGCTGACCTTTTGTCAAGAACAAAAATTCATACTCAAAGACAAAGAAGACATGGGCGTAACATCAGGGTTTCTTTTGTAAAGTTTTCAGTTTACTGAAGATTTACACTTTTAATTACTATTGGCTCATGTAAAAAAATTTGGTGTGCAGATGGAAGGCATCACTTCAACAGGCCTGTTTCCATAGAAGCTCCAGCTACCATACTGCGAATGGATAGCTGATTAATCAGTGAGCTGGCTGGAAACCTGTGTTTAGTTCAGTTTCCAGATCTCTCATAGACTTGCATGACCTTGGGTAAATCACCCTTGCTAAATCCTTGAAGGAACATCTGTCATTTTATACAGTTCACAACCTTTGTGCAACAAGTAGGAAGCCATATAGCCCAGTTTTGTATGACCCTCTTGCTGAATTACTATGGTAGGAACTAATCCTGCACTACTTAACGCTACACAGAGCAGGAGCAGAGTTGGAATTTAGGCTGGGGGAATAACAGGGCAGTTCTGGTTGGAAGGAAGCTCTGCAGGTGATCCCATCCTACCTTGTGCACAGAGCTGAACTGTTGTCAAAGTTATATCATTTTGCTCAGGAACTGACTGGGCTAATGAAATTTTGAAAATCTCTGAGGATGAAGCTTCCACAGCTTCTCTGGGCACCTGTTCTGATGCTTACCACTCTCATGGTGAAATCTTTTTCTCTTGCTGGAACTTGTGACTATTGCACCTTCAAGATGCCTTCGCTGGTAGCCACACTAGGTTGTGGAAGACTGCAGTTAGTCTTCACTCATAGCCTTCCCTTTTCCAGGCTGAGGAAAACCTGTTCCCTCAGCCTTTCCCCATGTACTGCAAGCCCCTGACCATGCCACTGACCCTCCTCTAGGCTGTCTGCAGGTCACATGTCTTGTACTGGGGTGGCAAAACTGGAGACAGAGAACCACATACCTCCTCACAAGTGCCATGCGAAGCAGAATAGTAATTTACCCCAGCCCACTTACTCTACTCCTGTTAACGCAGCACAGCATGCTGTTAGCCTTCATCACTGCAAGGATGCACTGCTGCCTCATGTTTAACTTGTTTCCTACCATGATCCTCATGTTTTTTCTGCAGAAGCATTAGCCAGACAGCGAGTCACTAGCCTATACTGTTGCACGTTTTTTTCCTGCCCTGAGGCACTAAAATTAATCTTTGTTGAAGTTTGAATCATTGACCACAACTTTGAGCTAGTTTTTGGTCCAGCAAGTGATTCACCCACTTTGTAATTTAGTCATCCTGTCCATCTCCCCCGATTTTACAAAGAGGTTTTTTTTTTAATTAATTTTCTGTATTCCTAGTCCCATTGTTAAAACTTTGCTCACTGAGTGAATGACAGTAAAAACACACCGGGGGAAGAAGTTTTCCCTTTTCATTTAGCAATAAAGAGGATTGATTTTAGTGTTTGAATATGCTACCAAGCAGAAGTTGTTCTGGACAATGTCTGTAGCATAAATTTTGCAATTTTATTGCAGGGAGAGAGGAATACTGGGTCAGGCTGACTAGGGAATAAATAGTGCCCACCTCAGTTAGTGCCAGGGGGCACTACCAAGCATGGACTATGATGGCTCTGACTGAGAGAATGACAGAGGATTGGTGAGCATCCGCACAGGAGGTCTAGTTCTGGGGACTGTAGGTATGAACATTTTGGCATGTCCTAAATGCAGAAGAATAATTATTCCATAAGCTACAAGTGGATGCCAAAGATTAATTGACCCATACATCTCATTCACTGTTCACTTGCTGCCCTCCCTCCTTGTAGGTCGGTTATCATTTTGTGCAGCTTACTGGTTGTGCAATAAACTCCCAGAGGGATGATGCTAACAGGAGTTAGTATATTCAATTTCCCTGAAGCAGGAATGCTGAAAACATATACATGCAGTTCATTAAATTTTGTTCTCATTAGGGTTCTATTAAGTATATTTATTTGACTCCTACTGCTATTTATCCTGTTTTCTCTGGATATATTAATGTATGCTATCGATCAAATCAATTAATGTTATTGATCAATTTTTCAGTGCTATTCCTACTATATATTAATTCAGTAAGAGTTCTGACCTCAGGAATATATCAAACAAATCTAAAAGCAATGGCCTGTTCACTCTAAATGAAAATTAAGTATTTGCTGTAAATGAGTAACTTCAACACTACGTGTACAATTTTTTGAGCATATTTCTATTCCTCCATAATGGAGAAAGATTTTGTTTAGCGAGCACAGTGAAGTATTTTTTCTTTTGTGAAGGAAAGAACTCTAAAGAACCATCTTAGGAGAGGGAAGCAGAACATATAAAAACACCTCTGCCTGAAGGAAGAGGCAAAAGGAGACAACCATTAAGTAATTTGATTAACCTCTATTCAGCCTTTTTCAGCGGAGTGAGATTTATTTTGATAACATGCTGTTTGTTTTCTTTCAGGTTTGCACAAAACGTAGAAGCCTTTCTCAAAGACTGAAAAAGAAATTGAAGCATGCATATCAGTAAAAGTCCCTGACTGGATAATAAAAGAATACATCTTTCAGTAACTTGGAATCTGGAACAAGTTTGTCCCAGTAGCCATAACCTGAATAATACACGAATGGAGATACAGTCTTACACACAACTTATTTCTGAATTGCAGCTGCAAGGACAACCTGGGGAGGAAATAAGGAAGAAAAATTCTCATTTTACTTGAAAACGGATTTAGTGAAGGAAAAATATCTATTTTAAATTAGAAAAAAGCATCAAAATCTAAGGCTTTGCAAAATGGAAGTCCAAAATATCTTTGATTCAAATAAAATATACTTTCCATTTTTTTTTTCAATTTTTCACTGAGATCCAAAAAACATTGATTATGCTTAAATTGAGCCTAATTTGAAAAAAATAAATTAATTAACTTTAGCCTAATTGGAAAAAAAAGTTATTTAAAAGCAGAAAAATGTAAAGTTTTTGTTAGAAAAGTTCAAAACAGTTAGTTTGACAATTTTGAAAGTTAAAAACCCAGATATTTTCTTCTAATATATTAGCCTATTGTACAAATATGTAATTGAAAAATTCTTTAACAAACATATGTTGTTTTAGCAGTTGTAGGAAGTGCTTATTTTTCTCAGAGCCTCCATCTTAATTTATCTAATCTCTGCATATTTTGCTTGAGGAGAACTTCAGCAAGAACAGAGTGCATTTCCCATTTCTGTGGACAAGGTGTATCATGGTTTCCTTTGACTGCTCTGAATAGACAGTTTGGGTCCAGAGAGTCATCCAGCCCATGACCTTCAGCAGTATCCATCCAAAACACCCAACCCAGCCATAGCAACAGCATCTATTATTAGGATGAGGATGGATTTGTGGCCAAGGGCTAGCTGGCTGATGTTTGATTTGAAAGGGACCAAAGCACTGGCTATGGGAAACAGCAGGAACAGATGGCAAAGATAATATTGCTATTTTTGACTCAGAAGAGGCATGTAGGAATGAAATTAGTTCACTGCTGATATTAAAAAATCAGAGAGCTACTATAAAGGAAGGGATCTAGTTTCCCTCCTTGTCCTTCACTCTCATTTAGTTATTTAGTTGGGCTCATTTCTTTAAGTCATGCATTTAGTAGCTATTACTTTCAGCTCAGACTTTGCAATGAATTTTACTAAGGGCTGTACTTTACAACCATCTGGAGACTGAAAGTGTAACAGAATTCAAGTCTCTGCTCATTAAGAGCATATCTTTCTGGAGTGCACACACTAATGTTTCTGTATTTGTACCATCTACACAGTAGGAGCTAAATAGGATTTTGTTTAATTTGTTACCCTGGGACCAGCTTTGCTAAAGCATCTCCTCTCTCCTCAGGCCAATCTGTTATTGCTGTGGTTGGAAGGAGACACATTCCACCTCTTGCCTCTGAACAGCCTAATTGCTCACAGAGGACACTGCAGTCAGCAGCCTGCCTGGCAGGGTCCTGCCTTCCAGAGACGAGTGGGGTGATGGACAGGTTAAATGAAGCACAACCTCTCTTCCATGCTGAATTGCTACCTGGTGCACTTTTACATGTCTCTCCATCCTCCTGGAGGATAGTTACAGCTCAGAAGCTTTGAAAAAGTGTCAGGACAAAGAGTTTGCCCAAATATGTTGTCCAAGCATTGAGATTGTCAGAATTTATATGAAACTGGGACAGAAAGTATCATTGTCATTATTGTCCTGATATCATGGGGAAACCTACAGCATAAAATCATTTTCATAAACACATCAAACTCCATCTTAAAACTAGATAGGATTTTTTTACCTTCTCACAAGATGACCTCTGGAAGGGCTGTTTCAGATCCTTATTTGAATGATGTTTAAGGTTACTGCCAGTGCCTTCTTTCAATTTCAGTTACCTATGGATGGTTGCTAAGCAGTTGTCCTCCTCAAGATTTCAATGTCTTCAGAAGTTTGAGTGTTTAACACCGAAAGAAATTTTGTACATCACTATTTCTTTGTATCTTTTACAGTCCCATCCTCTTCATTGAGAAAATGCTCATTTCACCATATAAAATGGTTTGAATTAAGCTGGTGTATTTTGCTTAGCTAAAAGATTCCCACTTGTGTTGTCTGGGATGGGATTTCCATGAAAAGTTATAATTTTGGATCCAAAAGATTATAAAATATCTAGAGGTTCATGCCTCCTTTGTTACCTCACAGATTTAGGCATAACACTGAACAAATTTAATAAAATCTGCTAATATTTTTCCACTTTGCAGCTTTTCTGATGACATTATATCACCAGAAAATGTCACACTCCAGAAAATGTTTTACACTGAAGATCCAGTGCTGGACTAACTGCAGAGTCTTCAAAGAGCACAGAATGTAAACCACCATTAGAAGCCAAGTTTAAGATTTACAACCCCTTTCCCTCAAATTTTGTGTAGAATTTCAGCTCAGAAGAAACAAGAGAGTAACAACATAATTAAAATGTCAGAAATGTTACAAATAGCACAGTTTCAGACAATACAGTTTCCTATTGCCAAATCACTGATAAGCCTGAAGGAAATTGTAAGGACTTGTGTGATCTCTTCCTTTTGTTAGTAACATGAAGCAAGATTTGATCTTAAATTGTTAAAAAATATTTATTTATCCCTGTGACTAATGAAACAAAATCAGATGTAACCACAAATGCATATAAAGACATACACTAAACAACCTTTCCTCTACTGCCTTTATGCTCTGCACGGAAGTGCTTTGATGTAGGGACAACAATAGAGAGACCTCTGCCTCTCTGGTGGTTTCTTGACCTGGGCCTGATGCATTAGGGGGTGAAAATGTGGCGTTTTAGATAAATGCAAGAAAGCAGAATTTCCTCTAGTATGAGGATTTTACTAGACCCTTTGCCCAAAAGGACCTTAGTAGTATGCTCGCCATATAATTTTCACCCATCAGAACCACGAACTGGAGGTTCTAGTTTAGAGCCTTGTACATCACATATAGCCTAGATGCCAATGCTAGCATTTCACTCTCCATCCTCTTTCATGTTTTGGGCTGGAGAAGGAATCACTGATGCATGAAGAGAGTGAAGTAGTCACTTGGCAGGAACTAAACATCATGCTCTTTTGCACTATTGCCTACTCTGTGCCTTCATTTTCCTTCCAGAATACTGCTACTGATATACACCTACACTTCTCTCGAGCTAAACATATTTCATTCCCCACCTAAATACTAAGTAGCTAGAAGGCACAGAATAATCTGCTATCCTGAGCCTTGACACTAGAGGCAATGGGTCTTTTCACCTGCTTTTGCTCTTGCTGTGAATAAGGTTGCAAAAAAGGAGCTGGAGGTTAAGAGTTGATAGTTCGATGCCAGGAAGCAACACTGAATTGTCTGAATGTTGAATGATTTATAGAGATTTTATGAGTTTTCATGAGGCAAGCAGAGAGGTTTTTTCAGGTAATGTCATATGTATAACACATTTCAGGAGAGAATAAACCAGAGGAAGATCCTTAATAAAATCCTGAGAGGGTCTCACTGGATTAAATTTGCTTGTTTTTTTTCTTCTCTTGTCAGAAAAGAAAAAATACTCTGTTCACAGCTGATGTCTCCCTATTTCTCCACTGTTTGAATGGATGTTTTTTACAATGTAGCCAGGGCATTTACTTGTTGAATTATTTATTTTTCAACGCAGGACATGAAGACACAGTGACCCCAATTTTCACTTGTGAAAGGCTCTTCACAAGTAACTACTTTGAAAGCCAGTGCAGCACATAGGTGAGATGCCCTAGGTGTGTTTAATTATATAAGTTAACTTTCATCCTCTTTTCTCAGCAGGCTTAGCAATTTTAATGGGCACTTTTAAGGGAGACTGTGACAAATGTAGTGTCTCTTTTTGCTTTGAATAAGGTGCTGTTTTCCCTCATTTTGAAAATATTTTCTCTAGTTTCAGGAAGTGGAAAAGGGCAGGTTTATATCTTAGAGAACTCAGATTGGATTTGGATTTCATTATAGCTAATAACTGAATAATACATGTTAGGAAAGATGTTCTGAAAATCCACTAAGGGGAAATTGACTTGAAGGATGTGACCAGGGTGAAAGAAATGTTTTTCTAGCAATTTATCTCAATGATCAAATTGCACTTGCCCCATGAGCTGAAATCTTAATCACACAAACAAATTTGGGTGACTTTCCAGCAAACAACTGGATATTAGGAAACATTTCTTTACAGAACGGGTGGTTAGGCGTTGGAATGGGCTGCCCAGGGAGGTGGTGGAGTCCCCATCCCTGGAGGTGTTTAAGAGTAAAGTTGACTTAGCGCTTAGGGATATGCTGTAGTTGGGAACTGTCAGTGTTAGGTCAATGGTTGGACTGGATGATCTTCAAGGTCTTTTCCAACCTAGACAATTCTGTGATTCTGGTTCTGTGATTCTGTAACAGATAGGTTTTAATAGAGTAGGCAATGTATTCTGGGACAAGTCTTATTTACTGTGATAATTTTAAATCTGAAGTAAAGATGTTTTCCAGTTAGGTCACTTAATATTTCAGATAAACAACAGATGCTGGTGTTAGGAGAAACAATGGCATTAAAATATGAATCCAGAAGCTGAACCCTTTTCTTTCCTATAAGGAGTAGAGTGTAACCAAAAAAAAGGCATAATATTTGCTTTATAACTTCTTGTTTTGTCTACAGGGAGCTGCTTCTGTGGTTTTGCCTTGATAAATTTTTTTGTGTATGTTCTCATAGCTGCATCATACGGATCATCAGTCCCTGAAACATTGATCCTCATTGTCATGCATTTCCAAATTATTAACTATCAGATCTTAGTCCCTCTCTGAACAACCTTCTACTCTGTAGTCCTCAGTTTCCACCCTCCCTGTTATTCCAGTCTTGAAGATCATCTAGTTCTTTCCTATCCTCCCTGAATTGATAATGTTATTCTTTATTAGGTCTTATGAAAGTTTCATTATTACAGTCCTAGTTATTTTGTCCTTGATGATGTTCTTTGCCAATTAAATTAATTTTGCTAAAGAACTTTTTCCTGAACCGCCATTTCTCTAAATGTATTCCCCAGCCTGGGACACTGATGTCCAATGGCTTACAAAAGGGATCTTTTTCCCACACAAAAGGCAATTATAGTTTCTTTTTAGGTTCCACCAAAGTCCTTTCTACTAGTGCAGGAAAATATATAAGAAAAAAATTCAAATCTCCTAAACACTGAAGAGATCAGGCATAAAATCAAGTAAGTCTTGTTTGTTTGGATAAACTGACCACCAATTTAAACACACCACATGTTGAAACAAACGCATGATCCTAGGAAAAAGGTTAGCATTCAGTCACTCATATCTAGAACTTGAAATTGAAATTCACAGTATGATTTATTCTAATGTTCCATAAGCAGAGATATCAGTTAAGAAACAAATCTGTACCAATCTGGTACAGTTACAGGCAGCACAATATTTGAGAAATCTTAGAAGACAGCATGGTGCATAAACATTTCTCTATTACATATGAAATATTATATACTATATAGGACCTTTTGAAAAAGTAGCAGTGATATGGCACAGCTGGGAGTCATTTCACTACATAAGAATTTAAGAAAAGTAGCCTTATGAGTGCACAGATTTTGTGCTTTAGTCCTGCTTTTTGAGATTTATCCTGGGGACAATTGTACAATGTTATTGGATCCCTTTTGGACTGCAAAAAAGTTTGTTTGGTTCCAGGAATTAGAGTTAGCTGGGACTTATTTCCATTCCAAGTAAAATAGCTGGAAAATTAATTAAAGAAGATTGTGAATATTTACCTGAATTTGACTAGTAGGGACAAACCCACAAAGATATAAAAAAGGAGAATCATGATCTTCTAATATGTTAGAAGAACCTATCCAGAGAAATTATCTATTATTTTAATGTTAGTTACAATAGTTGTCCTTTAAATGAATTATTTTGTTCCTATATTTCATGAGAGTTATTGAATTTGGCAAGGCTCTTGATGAGGAAGGTGGGGTTTTTTTTAATCCAAGGGAGGTTATCTTGTTATTTCCAGAGGCTGTAGAAAAAGGGAAAGCAGAAGGAGAGAGAGAGAAAAGCTAGAAAGAAAAGGAACCAAAGAGAACTATTACTCTCCCAAATGCTGACATTTTCAATCAGAAAAATCATTGTGGGGTAAATCTCTTTGGTGAATGTGTTCAAATGCTTTAATTAAAAATGGAATAAAAATAATCTTTTAAACATCAGATGATGGCTGATTAGCCAGATTTGCCGATTTTCACCAATTACTTGCGACAAAACATATCAACAAAATAATTATTCTGATATCAATTTCTTCATTCTTAAGAAGAGAACAGATTTCTGTTCTACTGATACTAAATTATACCTTGCAAATAATATCACTTCTGTTGACATTGTTTCTCTGACATTCCATAGATAAAAAAGAATTGCTTGTTCAGGCAAATACCATGCCTCTGATGCTGATTACACAGTGCCAATACATTTCAGCATTTGTAGGTGTTGGATCTGATTTCGTCCTTATATGGGGTGGCAAAAGTAATTAGTCACTCAACTAAAGTCAGTGGAGTTTTTCTAAAATGACTAAAAATGTTTTTAGTTTGAAAACATTGGTCCTTGAATTATGAGATATAGAAATTGTGTTTCTCCAGTTATTTCAGTGGAGTTATGCCACTTCCATGCTAGCAAAACTCCACTGAGCCAGCCTGCAGGGGTCATATCTAGAATTTGTCTTTATTAGAATAATAGATCAATTTGGTACAGACTTTTGAATCTAGTATTCATGTGTTCCTTTACAAAGGAAGACATCTATTTTGTTAACAATCAAATAGTATTACTTTTATGTAGTCTATTAATTGATCTTTAATATGATATCTGAGCTCAGAATGATAATGTTACATATTTCTCTGGGTCCAGAGCTTCCTGTGCTGTAATGTGAAATTTTGTTATTTCAGAATAATTTTCTTAAATACCTTAACAGCTCCTCGTAAGTTTTCAGTTTAACTTTTTAATTTTGTTGACAGACTCCATAAACATTTTTTGATCTGGATTTAAATTTGACCTTGGAGTACTTTCATAAACAAAGTTTATTGAGGAAAAAGTGAAAAGAAATCTTCTCCATAGAAGCAGTTCTTGTCAGCATTCAGAACATTATGGTAAATTAAGAAAGACCATCAGAGTCGTTTCTTAGTAAGCCTGGGACACATCTGTCATTAGTATTCTAACCAAGAAGGGACTGCTGTGTTTATCAGTGAAGAATATATAACCAATTTTGGACCATCAGTGTCTCTATAGATAGATTACATCTTTCTCCACCACTGGCTTTGTCTGTTCCAGTCTTAGACTGGCAGACTTTTCAAAAGCTAATAATTCATTAAAGAAAAATATCTGCTAGGCTCCATGCTCTGTTTGAGAAGATATCCTATATGAGACATAAAGTCTACCTCATGTCCAAACAGGATGAGAGTTTGTTATTCGGCTCTTTCAGCATGATTCATGAAAATTCTGAAAATGAAGGTGACCTCAATTAAGAACTGTCTCAATCTGCTTTCTCAGGTCAGATCAACAACTATAGCAATATAGCTAATGGCTGCATGTCTCTACAAACTGTAAGTTTGCCACTTTCTGCTAAATAAGGTGCAGGGGAATTGTGGGAGGAAAGAAGGGAAATGAGATATTGTTAAAAAGCACCCATCAAAAACAATTGTCTCAAGAATATTTCCGAGGTGAAAGACGCTTTTGACAAATAGCTGAGTTGGATTCCTTGTCCTAAATTAAAGGAGGGTTGTAATTTACTTGTCATTAATTTACTAAAACAAGAGAATGTAAAGGTGATATGAATTAATGCAATTGGAAATTGGAAACTTACCAAATGCCCAAAATAAATGACAGCATGTCAAAGCATAAAACATTTACACTTCAATAATGTACAGGAAAATAGAGGTCAACCTCCTTAAAGATTTAAAAATTTAAACCATTCTGATGGGAAACATGTGCCATGTCATAGCTCAAGACAAGTCATATCTGAACTTTACCTAGTATTACATTAGTTTTTGACAAAATATTTTAATTCAAAGGGAGCTATACACAGAAGATAGACAATGTGAAAGCAATGAGGTAACAGTAACAGTAATATATTATGTCAGTAAAACTTTCCAGTATGGTGCAGAATCATCACTGAACCATAGGTCTCCAGTTTTGATAGATAGAGCTTAGCTACTAGAAAGCCTTTCATGAAACAGACTTCTGTGAGAACTGTTTTGAGACCAGTTTCTTAAGGAAATGAGCTGATCAGACTCTGTCTGTTCATGTCTGTTTTCTTTATGCAGTTGTGAATTGTTAGGCAAATTTCAGCCAAGTTTGGCAGAGAAGTTAGGTCTTAAATAGACTTCCAGCAAATGTCACATGAAGTGGTGCCTAGGTAGAGGATAGGTGCCCATGTTGGTGCTTCCCTTGGTGGAAAAACATGTGGAGATGGGAACAGCAGTAAGACCTCCAAGTGGTAGTGCACAGCAGTGCATCTTCAACAGGCAGTGTCTTGACCTGCCTCTTAGTTTGATGAAAAAGTGTGCCATATTGCTAGGTGACAAGGGGAGAGCTCATGAGATTATGGGTGTAGGTCATAGAATTTGACAGGACATCCTGAGATAGGGAAAGCTACAGGAGTGTGGAAGACAACTACTGTTGAGGAGGGACATGGGGGATTCATTAATTCAGCTGCTGCAGAACAACATTTATTTTTGTGTCTTTTATCTATTTGTTCATTATGACATTAATAATGCTTCTCTCCTTTATGAGCTCAAACAAATATATTCACCTACCTCTTCCTTATTTTCTTATATGTGCAATGATGCTAACTTTCCATATCTTGGAAGTGCACAGACCATTTTAAAAAAATGATTTTGTTATTAATCTTCTGGGAAATATCAGTCCAGGTATGTCTAATTAAAATAATAAGACAGTGTGCAAGGTCGATTTTGGCAAAGATATGTTGTGAAAATTTTATAGGAGAGAACTAATTCAGTTAATGTGTTGCTGGATGAGTGAAAAAGAAAGTCTGATGACAAGTGTTCTGGATGGAATCTTTGCAATGGTGGAGAATGGTAAACCTTTCATACTTGGAAGAAATAATTGGCAGTCTGGTAGGCTTAAGAATGTAGGCTTAAAAATGATCATACTTAAGAAGTATGATCAGTATTGGAATGAGTGAATAAATTGTGTGGGGTATATCACACATCAAATGTCAATGTGAAACTTAAAAAGTTCCAAAAAACATGCAAATAATCACACTGATGAATCATTAGTATTACTTTTTGAAAGGACTGGCTTAGGTTTGCCTAGAACTTTTTGACTGTGATCCTTCGTTCATCTACTTCTGTCTTGTAAATCAAAACACAGGTTATACTTCTTAAAAAGGAATCATGTGTGTTTCAGCCACTTATTTGCAGAGCTTGTGTTGATTATTCTCTGGGGACAAGTCAGGAACCTGATATAGGTAGCTAAATTAGCTAAGTAGTCTGTCTAGGCTACCTCTCTAGTCCATGGAGAGTGGTAAACACTTTCAGAAACTGATTCAGAGCAATCAGAATCAGCTGCTATCTTAACTGTCTACATTAAATGTTTATAAAAGAATGGAGTAGAAAAGCCCCAGTCTGGATATATTTGGTGGGAGGCAACGATTGTAGTGTTGTAACTTTCTCACTGGTGCACTAGAATATATCAAGGGAAAAAGTGATACAGCTGTCACGCCAGTTGTTAATATATCTGATTCTTATGGAGAGAAGGTGACCCTGTTGTATTCTGGTTAAAAAAGAAACAAAGTGTTCCAGTGCCAGAGCCATATGAGAGAAAAAATGATCACTCAGCTGAGCTGTTAAACATTTGGGAGCTTCGAAACAAAATTTCCCAACAGAAGGGACAAATGCAAACAGACATTGCTCCAGGGGACTAAATCTGAAGACACTTCACTCGATATCTGAGAACATCAAGATGAATCAGAAGCCAAAATCATTTCACCTTGGAGTCTGCTAAAGAGGTGCTTTCCTCATAAAAATGATGTTTGTTCCTGGTAGCATGACAATGTTATCTGTCTTACAGAGAACACTGGATTTTGGTTTTAGTTTCTTTCTGACATGTTTTAGTACCAGCAAGAAAAAATATTGGTAACAATTTTTTGGTATTTGTGTAGTCACTGGATGTGTCACTTCTGTTACAAGTACCTAATGGAGATAAATAAATGGTGCCAAAGATGGCCACATTTGCTCTATTTCATGATTGCTTGTGATATAATGGAAGACATACAACAAAACCTCAGCAAAGGTCAGCACACAGAATGGGCAATGGGGAATGCATCTATAATTGTCTAAATGTCCTCTCTAGCTGGAAATATTTTGTTGATAAATCACCTGGGAGAAATGAGGATACACACTGATGACTCAGAAGTTGCTCTGGCCAAGCTCTAAGATGCAGTTGACTTTAAACATTAGGGAAAGGTGAACCTGTATGCAGAGCCAGCATGCACAGAAGAACCTTATCTTAATAGTATACCTCTCTTAGTAGTACAAATTAACCACCTAATATTACAGATCAATCCCAATCCAGATATGTAGTTTTCAATTTAAATCAGCCTCTAATCTGGCAGTACACTTTCCAGTGCCAAACAGGGCAGTCTTAACACAGTGACTGTCCCATAAACCATAGTAGGTACTGAACTATAAAACCAATGTGTTCAACAGTGGAGCAGGTATAATTACCTGTAGGCTTCCTGCTAGAAGCTAGGAATTTGACTATACATAAAAGATTTGTTAATGATATTAGCACATGTGAAAGTCTTACTAGTGATAATCAACATAGTTATAGCATAGTTATATGCCATGAGGACTTGTTTCAGTGTAACTGGTTGGTTTTGATTTAGACTTAATCTTTTCCCAAGAAACATGAGTTTATACCAAACAAGAAAGACTACATTAAGAAAAGGATTGTGAAGACAGGAAAAGAGAGGGGAATAATGGGACATGGTCCTGGGCAACCAGCTCTAGGTGCCCCTGATTGAGCAGGTGTTTTGGACCAGATGACCTCCAGAGGTCTCTTCCAGCCTTAACCATTCTGTGATTCTGTGAATAATCATTCAGTGTTTTTTTAAAACTTGTATTTTAGCTTATTCTGAGATAAGTCCTCTGTGCAAAAAATGATGCTTAAGCTCACAGTGAAGGAGTAGTTGCCATAGGAAACAAAGGAAAAAACCTCAAATATATACATGCTTGGTAGAGGTTATCATAAATAAATTGTACTTTATTTGATTTTCCTTGAAATTTTCAACAAAAGTTTCTAACTTTGGATGGAGGGAAAGACGAGAATGTCATCCATCCTATCCACTCCTTTAAAAAAGAAATGCTTCCCCTCCTGAGGGGTAGAAAGAGAAGGGGAAAGAAAAGAGAACAGTGAAAGTAGAGCATTTCTGGAATACTTAAAAACAGTGAAGGACTGAGGTAATGTGGTGCTGAGCACCAGAATAATACCATGTGCTGAAGCACAGGTGAAAACCAGAAATCCCCTCCCTTCCATTTTAGAGATCATATCCATCACCAAGAGATAAAAAAGGAAGCCATAGAATGAAAGATTTCCATCTTCTACTGGAAGATGCATTCTTCCATTTTGCTTCTGGAAGAATGATGGAACAGGAAATATATTTGTGAGGGTGATGAAGAGAAAAGTCTCACTGTGCTTTCATTTTGTTTAGACTATTGTCTCAAAAATATAATTATACTTACTTTCATAGAGGAAAGTATAAAGAATATGTTGATGCTATTTCCGCCTTGATGAATATGGCAACCTGTGAATTCTCTTGATATATTAAACGTAAGCCATTACTGTTGCTATTCTGTTCACACAACTATTTTTCCAATCAGCAGTGTCTCCATGTATGGTGTAGCTGTATTCTTGAAGTCACATTTCATTGTCTTTATTATGATTGAAATGTTTGGTTTTCAAACAGTATTATTAACTCAATAGTATTAATTATTTCCTCTGGGAAATTAAATCTTAGATGTACAGTCAGGTTATGAAGCTGCTGTTGTCAGTGGTGGGTGGAAGCCAAATGTGTCTGCATATGCCACCAAGTTGGTGCAAAACAGGAGTTGGTTGATGTTGAAAAGTTCTCCCATTAGCTCACCAGGGCCAGTCATTCATTATTTCATTCACTGAAAGAGTAGAGATGGCCTTAATGCACAAGGAGATTGAAACTGTAGAAACTGCTGATGAATGGACCAAGAACGGCCAGCAGTGGTACTGGCTTTTCTAATGTGGACCTCTTTTCTTCAGGAAGTGAACCAGGAAAATTATTGTTTTCACAGCTGGCTGTGCTGTCATGTAGAAATAATGCTCAGGCAGTAGCAGCTGGGTCTGGCTTGAAACCAGCTTTCAGAATGGAGTCTTGGTATCCTATTGCTATCCCCTTGACCTCTACAGCTGTTTGAATATAAGATTTAGTAAGCTACCAACAACTGAGCACCATGGTGTGGAAAAGGAATAGTTAAGTTTTCAACAGTTGTCTGATGACAGGTTATTTTTTCAGGAGATAAACTGTTTCATTGGCTGGTTCTATTTTGCTGCACTCTTAGGTCTCATATCACTCTGACCTATACTGTTTATTTTCACAGACATAAAATTGGTAAGCTGAAATACAGGTGTCAACTGTAGTCCATCATTTTACTCATGAATACTTTTTGTGACTGATTTTACCTAATCTGCTAGATAGATACAACAGTACCTGGGGTCCTCCATTTTGGTAGAGGGTTGTGCCGCTCTACTGTAACCTAGTTGTGTGTTGGCAATCTGTATGTTGGCAGTATTCACACCCTCCCTGACATTTCCAGGCCTGACATATGCAGCAAGGCTGCTGTATTCCAGATTAATGGCCTTAATAAAATTAAGCCTCTCAGGCACAACCAAATTTTTGTGAAGAAGATGCTGTCTCTATAGCAAGAACTTTATAAGGGAACCAGATGTTTCATTCTGAATTATTCCAACACACAACCTATTCTTAGGTAAGCAACAGTAGCAAAGTATGTGCTTTTTAATGGACAAGCAGCATTGCACATCTAACATTGCTCACTATACTGGAATTTATACAGTCCTCAGTAAATTAACCATGCAAGCTAAAACCCTAATGTATAGTGTCCCAGAGGTTTATTGAAAAGCCACTGCCAAAGAGATCCTCCTTTTTCTTCAGAACTGCAGATACTCAGAACTCAGACACCAGTTCTCAAGACATCACCACCTGAACAAGAGCACCCTCACAGGAAATCCGTGTTTTTGATCATTAGTATCAGTATTAGTGGAAAGTAAAACATGGATTTCTTGGAAAATGTTTGCAGGCAATGAAAATTATATCAGCAAAAAGTGTGCATTTTAGTAGCATTTTAATTCTTACCTCAATAAGACAGTAAAAATAAACACATCCCCTTTTTGACATTCCTTCACTGATGAATGACAACACAGACTTGGGTTCTTCAGGTTGGAAAAAAAGTATGGCTGGGAATATAAAAGACCATGAAATCAGGAGTATCATAAAGGACGAAAATAAGAAATGAATGTACACTCTCTTCTAGTGCACAAAAGGAGGCCAATCAAATGAAACTAGTAAGTGGCAGGTGAAAATAAACTAAAGGCTATGACTCTTCACACAAGATACTGTTAACAGTGGAGCCCATTCACTCCAAAATATTTTGGATGTTAATATTTTATAGAGTTTAAAAACTGGTTAAACTCATGAAAGAAGAATTTGTTTAAGGTTACTAACTAGAAAGACAACCCTAGTTTAGAAAACTTATTTCTGCATGTTATTGAATATCCAAGAAAAATATCATTATACATCTACCCTATTCTGGTGCTATTTCCTAGGCATCTGCCAGCAACAGACATTGGTCTAAACAGAGAAAAAATATGTCCATTTTCCTGTTCCAGTGGAAAAATCATCTAGTCTGCTTAAGTGGTGTGCTGTTTCATTGCCCTTGAAGAGACTGTGCTTTCTTTGCCCTGTTTTTGGTGTGTACTGAGTGACTTATTTAATTTATGTAGTTAAGTGGTCATGGAGTGAGATAGAAAAACTGAAATCCTTCTGACTTCCCACTAAAGATTGTATCTCCCAGTTCAGTTGTTTTAGGGAAAGTGCACAGTGAGCAGGACCTTTCTGGTGTACCTAATGTAATGCAGTGCGCTGCAGACTTACCCAAGCTATTTCTAAATATGCTTCCAGGATCTTAATTAACACACTTACCTATCTGTGTCATAGACTTCAATATAGTTAAAAGCTAACAAGTATGCAACACCTCCTTTGCTTTCAGTAGTTTCATAACATTAGGTGATGGTTCTTCCCCCTTTTTCATGTTTCATCTTGCCTGTAGGTTGGCCCTAGCTTTATATCTGGAGAACACCTGCGATAGCCAGGGAAACTAAGAGTTTTACCTCTTACCTCTCTTCACTGACTGGGCCACTCTTACAGCATTACAACAATTGATTCTATTAATATGCAAATATTCATAAATGTAATGGAGAAGTGCGCCAATCTGGAAGCAATTTGTACTATTTGCATGTATGTGGCTTTCAATACTATCACAGAGCTGAACTGGAATCACACAATAGATGTTAACCAACTCCTGAGAACAACTTTTGTAAAATAATACTCCTTATTCACATATTAATACAAAAAAGACGCAACAGGATTGTGTATGGGAAATAAATTATTCAGAGTATGAAAAAAGAGACAGCACCAAAATATGATGTATTTGGTGCAAAGAACTCACTGAAGAGATCTGAAGAGGAATTCAGTGTGAGCATAGTGGCTGAAAAAGTGAATGAAATTGGCCTTAATATGTTGAACAGCTAAGAGACTGAAGAAGTGAGAATGTAGGAAGTTAGAAAGCCAAATTTTAGAGACAAGATGATGAGAAATTTAAGTCCTGAACTTCACTCAACACTAGAACTTGTGTGTGATGTCAGCCCTTTTGATGGTGCTGTAATTGAGTGAACTGCAACACAGTTCACCATCAACCTTCACATACATGCTCCTGTGAATACACTCTATATGGAAAGTATGTGTGAAAAGCCTTAGCATGACTATATGCTATCACAAAAATGAATAAACATAGTGATTCCTACACATTAAGATTTTACATAATAAAATCTTTCATTTATCATATGCTAAATGAAGCACACAGAGCATTCAGAAATTGTATCACTTGCCTGTTTTTTATTAATCAATTGGTGTTTCACTGGAACTGTTCCTTATCTACAGCACAAAAATGCCAAATAAACATGTCTTTTGATTTATTAAAGAAGTCTTATTAACTTGATTTCAGTTATAATTTCTCATTTAAGTGAACATTTCATGAATTTTATCAACAAGTTCAAGCACTAAAAATAATTAGTAATAGAAATCCTTTAACAGTATTACACTTTATCATACCTTAATCACTTGAAAAAGATACCTGCAAGGGAAACATTAAAATCACAAATACATTTATTATAAATAGCTGGAATTGCCTTGGTTTTACTCTGTATTTTCATTATGATTTTTTTTCTATGACAAAAATTGCCAACACATGGGATCTTAGTACAAATCCAGGTTTATCTACAAAATGTGAAGGAAAAAAAATATTGAAAAGTAAGAGGAAAAAAACTGCAAATGAAGAGAAAGATAAAACTTTTCAATTTTATTTTCCTATTTTCTGTTTATCAATGGGTTTTCAATCCTTTCTTTACAGCTTTTTAATCTGAAATGCTTAAAAGGCTGTAATTCATACCAAAAGAATATTTCTGATACTAAAATATTTTAGAATGGAAAGGTCATTTAATGATAAAAGGGCATATTTGAATAACTTGTAAATAAATAATTCAGTAACATAGTCAGTATCAGTAACATATTTAGTATTCCACAGGCAAAACTCTATAGATATGGTCTCCATGAATTCATACTGGCATGGTGCAATACTTTGGGATGGGATGGTTATTCAATTCCACGGACCCATTTAGAGTAGACATACACATCTTACATGACCTTGCATCTAAATCAGTTTCTTTGAGGAAGCAGATTCCTTCAGACCTCCTTCAAACATGCTTAAGAAAAATTGACAACGATGTCAACAGTAGACAGCAACTGAGAGGTCTAATGGCTTATTCAGTACAATAATATGAAATCGGGGGGGGGTTTGGTGTGATTTATTATAAATTAAACATGTTCTGAATATATATGTTGGGTTGGGTCCTGAGAGGACCTTCAGTGCTACTCTGTCTCCTGGATTTGGCTGTGGTGAGCATGGGACACTTCAAACAGGCTTTGACAGTTTCACACTTTGTCAGAAATGGACTTGAAAGTATGTAAAGACATCTGATCAGACAGGAAGGTTTCTGATGGGTATTTCATTTATGGACTTAAATTTTTTTTAAACACTTTTTCATGTATCTAGATCCTTCTTTCTGGTTCAACAACCAGAATAATTACATCCACAGCATGTTCTACAGAGAAATATATTTCTCTGTTCTGTATTGCATTCAGTATGAACTGAAATACTTCTGTTTCATCAGGATATTGAAGGACAGTCAAACAGTTGTCTCCCTTTAGAATGAAAAACGATATGCGGATACTGGGGTCTAGACTCCTGGCTTCCCTTCCCCTTAAAACTTGTCTATGTTCTTGATACCTCTCTGCCTACCTCAGACTGAAAGAAAGCAGATGCATTTTTTTTAAGTTCAAAAGAAGAATTTGGGATCTCTTCTCCAGTGGGCATGGTACAGGTGAAAAGATGAAATTAAACAAAAAAAATGTAAAATATAGTGTTGGCACTAACACTGATAAAGACCAGAGGGGCTGATATTTTTAAATCACTCTAGATGTTATCATATGTTAAGGTAGGAGTAAAATATGTTCACTTTCATTAAAGATGTAGGAAACATGACAGAACCATGCATTCAGAGCTCTAAATTTGTCATGTCGGGTACATAACTGAAACAGCAGAAATACCTTGCACTCTGGACAATTGATGAGTAAGTATAGCCCAGCCTGAGCTTGCCCTTCCCAGCTCTGTTGTCAAGGAGCTCACCACTGAGGGAGAAGAGGTTCAGGGACAAATATTCTGTATCCACATGGTGGGAGACACATTGCCTTTTGTATTGCACCTGACTGGCAGCTGTACTTTACGGACCTGAACTTCCAGTTGTTTGAAGAGTAGAAATGTTCCAGTTGACTTTAGTGGTGCAAATTCAGCCTTTCAAGCTGAGAGGAAAGCCTTTCCCAGTTTTATTCCTGAACAGTTTCATAGTTCCATAGTTTCATCAGTGTCTCTGCAGAAGAATGAATCACTGATTAGGAAATGAGTGTTTACACTTCTATAAGTTTGAAGCAGTTGTAATAAGTCAAAGGAAAAAAAAAACCCTGCACAAGTGGTATCAACAAAAAAGAGAAATTTCCCTAGGCTTTTATAATGACCTGGACAATTCAAACAATTTTTATGTTCTACATAGTTCTGTGGGGGTGGGGGCAGTCAAGGGATACGGTAAAAATATTCAGAGTTTGAGCTGATTTATGCTCATGTTGTTTGAATCCCACCTGGCTAATGGTTATGTTTTTTTTCTTTTAGACTTTCATTCCTGAAGAGAAAACCAGAGGGAAATGGAAAACAGCCTGTTGTTTATAGGATCAGAAATTTAACAGCCAGCATTGGTACTTAGGGATGGCTTTTCCTTGTTTGGGTCTGCAGTAACTCTGTTATGAAAACACATATTTTCAACATCAGTAAGCCCCTCTATTGTAACTCCCCCACTTTGTTTACCACAAAAAGACAATGTCTACAAATCCAAGTTAAACTTGTTCCATTTTCATTCACTAGATATAGTTATGTGACAAATGGTCACCTCTGAGAAAAGTTACTTCTTCACTTGAGAAAAAAAATCCAATTAGAAAGTCTAGTGGAAACTTACTCCTGTGACATGTAGGTGACACGGAATTAAAAGAGGAGAGGGAGTGAGAAGAGAGAAATGACACTAACTAACCAAATGAATACTTTTACTTTTGGCAACTAAAACCTGGCATAAATACAGAAAATGCTGCATTTCACTTTTTCCATACATCAAGGTTATGGTCCTGTGCTGAAAGCATGTCCATTTCTAGCTCTAGTACTAGGCAACAGAGGCATCTAGGCATCATAGTATCACAGATGAATCTCATATAACTTTAGCCTTATGAAAGCTAGAAAGATCTGATCTTAGCTAGTTAAGAATACAACAAATGAAGAAAGATGTGTTTCTCTCGTGAGTGATTCATCCTACCTCTCAGATATTAATTGCAGAATAGGTGAACTGTTATCAGGAATTACCAGTCTCTCTTCATTGACTACAGACTTAACATTGACTGAGCAACTAAAATTGGACACCTGACAAACCAGAGATAAAGTTAAGTAAGTGAGACAAATCACATTCAAAGTGTCCTTTGAATGATACAGTTCTGTATTCACTCTTAGCTTTAGCTGCTCTCTTTTTGTATAGCAACTCATCTTCACTGTGACCTATTGGGAAATCAGAAATATAGCCTCAGAGCTTGTTCATAGTTTGTTTCATAGATTTATCATCACAAAGTCTAAAGTAATAGAAATAGATAACATAGCTGGATTTTTTTTTTTCTCATTCCTCTATGGCTTTACAAATTAGGACAGCTGCAGATGCAGTAGTTAGTCCAGCTGCAGGAATCCTAAATAACAGGATTTCATTTCTAAATGTTGGTGCTACTCAATGTTCCTGGAAGAGCTGTTGCATCACTGGGATTCACAAAGATTTTACTACTGAAGTGAGGTCAAATTGACGGAAATACATTTAATGTAGCCCACAGTTTTAAAAGATATTTGAAAATATGCCATAGTATTGAATGTCAGAATGCAACCATTTCCATGAAAACACCTCAGATGTTGCTTTGGAAGCTAGTTAACTTTGGAGGAGCATATACTTGGCATTGCAGAATTTATTGTTACACCAAGAAAAATGTTAAGGATATACACTAACTCAACCATAGGACATAGGGCTAGAATGGACATTGTGAGGTGATCATCCTTGCCCCTAAGCAATATCAGCTATAATGGTGCCACTCCTGACGTGTTTATCTAACCTTTCTTTTAAAATTTCTGAAAATTCTGTGGAGCCTACCAATTTTCCACTGATTAGCTATCTTTACAACAGAAATGGTTACTAATGTTTAACCAAACCCCTTAAATGTTTCTATTTTTTTCTGATAGTTGGAGTGTAGGCAGAGAATCTAATCCTGTCTTTATTTCTGCAGTGAGATGGGTCTGTGCATTTTCTTCTTTTTATCCTTGCACATTGGGATTTTAGTCAGCAACCAGAATAATGTTAGTTGAAGTACTACACCATATAGACCAGAAGAGATGGTGCCTACTCTTCATGGAAACAGATTTATTATATATTAAGATTTGTTTCACATAGAGAATTCCTAGGATTGTTATATGAGGTTATACTTTTGTACAGCACAAAGGCAAAAGTATTAAGCCCAAGGCTGTGGTTTGCAAGAAAATGTAACGGTTAAAAAGACTTAGCTGTTTTCTATTCTGTCATGAGTGACTGGCAGAAGCAGTCAATGGAACGAATGTTTTGTAGAATCTTGTGGAAGGCTGAAGCGGGAGCTGTGGAAAAGGAAAAAGTTTTACTGGTGAGATATCAGGCTCTGCACATCTTTTCCTACAGCTTAGATAGAAGCTACTTCATTGTCTCATAGGATATTAGTGATTATTTTTTCTCTTTAACAAAAAAGAAGAGAAGCATTATCTAATATTTGTTCCAATGGAAAAAAAAATTAAACATCTGAATATGCCTTTGGACATACTAAAGGAGCAGAAAAGAGCAAAATTAATTAACTTTAGTATGAGCAGTTGGTTTTCTGTCAGGCACAGTGATGAGATAGGGGGCCATCTGTTTTCCTTTTTTGCACCTATAAGGGTATAATAGAAATTATTGTCCATTGAAATTGGACAAGGGGATAGAACTCATTACACTTTTTGTGTAATCCCATATATTTTTAAGTTTTCCAATTAGACAGCTTTAGCAGTGACTGTTATGGTTTTGTCAATTTTCAAACAAATATGACAATATTAACACAGTAACATACATTGGACTCATGATAGTTAAAGACCAGATGACTTTTTAGCTGAATTGTCATTATCATAGTATATAATTATTATATAATTATATATTAATATAATATATTATTAATATATATTATTATGATATTAATGTTCACGTTAAGATGTGTGCCAAGCCCTGTGCAAATATATAGCAAATGATGGTTACTGATAATAACAATCAATAGAGCATCCAGCCTACAGAAGTTCAGGAGCAGTCTGCAGGGGTGCCTTGTTTAGCACGAGCTGGGGGTAACTACCCTGGCTCTGGTAAACTCATGAAGCAAATGACTTTCAGTCTGATGAGCCCCATCTCCATAAATACTTTTGAGACTGTATCTGGTGGGTGAGGTAATTACTTACCTGTGAGGTGACAGCAGTTAAGTCCCCAGAAAGAGTCAAGGTTTCCAACACATCACAGAAGCAAGTCTTTGTTGTCTAGTAATTATCCAGCACATGATCATCATTTTTCCAGAGAGCACTGGGATAGCACTGTAGAGAGACAATTTTTATTTCCCCAGAGGAACTAACAGTCAAAGTGGTTTGGAGTGATGTTTTTCCATCAGCAGAGGATGGTACAGACAGCTTGGTGTATTTGGGTGCTTGCCAGACACAGAGAAGGAAGGAAGAGACAATGCTAATTTTTTAGGTCAGCAGCTTCCGCTGAATAGCTGTGGATTTATGCTGGCTAGGCCAACTGATTTGATCAGGGACCTATATCCATCAAAGCTATTATCAAAAAATAATTAAACAAAAGCAGACACAGCCTGCTTGTAGTTTACAAAAGAAATGGATTGAATTCCCCGTTCATAAAACTGAACATGAGCACTGTATATCCAAAGATGACTCCTCAGAAATACTTGCAAAATTGAATGCTCCTGTCCCAGGGAAGAATAGAAAATGCTCAAGGATACCAAAATTTAACTTTGTATCAGTGACCTTATGGTTTCTTGTGTTCCATAACCTTCAAATAGCCCAGGGCCTCATGTCCCTCAAGCCTTGACTTTGCTCTCATCTGCTTTCACTGTCCTTCTGCTTCTCATTTCTTCCTGGGGTGGCCAACTCCTTGCAGGTCTGGTCTCTCCTCTCAACTGGAGAGGGAAGGAATGGAAGAAGGTCTTTCTCAGTAACGAAAAATCCCAGCAGCTCAGTTGCACTCATGTTTGTGCTCTCAATCTCTCACTCTCATGTGTGTGATTTTTCCACTCAATAGTTTGTCCCCAGGCCTCTTTCTCACAAGTCTAAAATGGGCTTCATAAAGCAGCCACTACTTGGATAGTTTGGAAGACTTTCTACTAAAGGAAAGTCTGTTTTTAAACTTTAAAATAATTTGTCAGTTAATTTTAATGTACAAACATAAAATTTTACTGTACGAACATGCAAATTTAATATAATCTAAGCTGTTGTCCTAGGTAAACATCTCAGTGCTCCAAAATTAAAAGCTTTACAGCTTTTCCACTTTTTCCTCTGCTGGAGAGCATCAGTGATGAGGTTTGTTCAAATCTGCCTCCTGCATGTCTTCATGTTAGGAAAAATCTGATCTTCAGGGTCAAATACAACAATAATTGGCATAACTTCATCAACGAAGTGATTTGTTCAGATCTCTGCCTCCTGTGGTCTTCATAGTAGGCAAAATCCAATTTTTAGAGTCACATATAACAATAAATTGACATAGCTTCATCAGTGTCAGTGGGAGAACACTAACATAACCATTACTAAAATGACAGTAGTTGTGTTTGTGAAAAGATGAGACAGGGTAGTACTGAAGACTGATACCTCTTATAAATACAGACAGCATGGGAAAAAGAGAGTGCTTAATCTACAAACCTTTTGTTAGTTTGTCCAAAATGGACTTTAAACAGTTGTGATTTATTCCAGCTTGAGTTATTGGACTTTATATAAAAGGCCACAGAATGAAATATAGGGGCCTATTTCAGCTTTAAATGCCATGAATTTACAAATGTGTGCAGTGGGTGAGTGCTTCGCTCTCTGCATGCACATGTCCATAGGAGTACAGGTGCCTTGCTGCATCCACACATACACACAGACATTTCTTCTCATCGTTTTTTACATGTTATTTTTGCAATGATTGTGAAAGATATGTAGCTCCACTAAACATACTTTTCAAGAGACTGGTATTTGAGCCATCAACAAGTAAGAAGTCATTCACAGTGTGAAAAGCATTCATTGCTGATATCTCAGAAAACAGCATCTATGTCATGTGATTCTGGATTTAATTATCGATTGTTATTTTTTAAAAAACAATGTTTAAAGTGTATGAAAATACTGGAGAAGTTCTTCCATATTAATTCTCAGTGATCTTAGTGAAAGTATCCAATATACCCAATTTAATTTAAATAATTTTCTTGACAAAATGACAAAATGACAAAAATAAAAAAAGGCTGATTTAAAAATGAAATACAAAACTTGCTTAAACTGATAGTTCCATTACAACCCTAAAATACTCAGCTCCATACTAAACCTAAGTCTTTATATCTTAACCAATGATTTTATTTTTACAGCATATTAATGAGAGAACAAATGTTAGAGAATTATTTTAACACTCTAAAAATATGCATATATCTAAACAAAAGCAGAGGATGGTACATTCTTGGAAGCAAAAGACTGACAATGGTTGCATATGATAGAAGCTCTTTGTAGGGCTCTCAACATGAAGGGTGAAAGCTGTCAAAGGGGGTCATACTCAAACTTCATTAACTGCTCTATTGCTGCAATTTTTTTCAGAGTATTTATGATGTCAACTAAATTGCACAAAGGCTGTTTATTGCAGTGTGCCAATCACTATCATCTATGATACAGTTGCCCCAAAACAAATAAATCTGTAAAATATCCCTATGAAAAATGTGATTTGTTCTCCCATACCTGGATTAATTTTACAATATTTCTGCCTTTGGTTACATGGACTTATCATTCTCACTAACTGTAACCCACTGAAACTATAAGACATCAACAGCACTGCTATAAACTGAAAATGCTAGGCCATATTTTCCTTAAATCATTAAGTTTCAGGCAAATTAAAGAGATGCTGTTGGTTTTATTTCCTGGAACCTGAAGCACCCAAATGTTTCATTTTCATGACATTTAGCATTTAATAACCTCGCTGTCATTGGTACTAATTTTCCAAGTGCTGTTTCTGCTTTTGTTTTTAAAACGAGTATGTGGAAAACATGCTTTGGTACTTCAATTTTCTCTTCTACTTTTTGGGGAAGCTTCCAAAATAATTAGCTAAATGATCAATCAGTTAAGAAAAAGTGGATTCAGGGTTGGATCCAAATGTCCTTAAAGTCTATAGAATTCTATTAACTTTTATTACTTGTGCCCAGAGATGATAAATAAATTGGCAAGGGGTTCATGGGAAAAACACTCTTGACAATTAACTGAAAAGGAAGAAGATTTGCCTGATTTAAACAGTCAGGGTCTTAAAATCTTCTTAGAAAAGCAGATATTTTAATTAGCTTTTCTCTTCTACATATTTTAGATTTTTTGTGAATTTGAAAAGAACAGTTAATGTTATTTGTCTTACCACTCCATCTTCCTTGTTCTAGTTTACTAATTTGATCTATCAGAGAACATGTTGTCATTCCAATTGAAATGTCAGTGGTAGGTATGCAAGTATTGTATACCTATGTATACACTCACATACATATATATATATATATGACAGCAGAACACTGTATCAACTTCCACACACTAAAAAATCACCAAGCAGTAGTGATTTATTCAGATTTTCTCAAGCCAGACTTACACCCACTCACATCAAGGTCAAGGAGAGAACAAAGAGATTCTTGTCTCTTTGTTTTGAGAAAGGGTGGCCATATCACTCTGACAGGAAGATATGATATTTAGAGAGGCGTATGGAAGGTTCTCATCAACTTGTCTTCATGTTGCCTTTTCTTCACTGAAATGCTACAGCTAAGCTCTAATTTAACAGTATGGTACTCAAGACTCCTCCTTTGCATTGTTCATCTTCTGAAAGAAAGAAAGCACAGAAGGTGGGTTGCACAATAAATGTGCATTTTTATCTTTGTCATTCAGCTGGAGAGTGTGTTGGAGTATTAATGTCAGCAGCTTTATTTTCCCATTTCTTTGACAGGTCCAAATTTTGTAATGCCCCTCCACAAAATAAAAAAGAAGCTGATTAATGTTTTTCTGTTTACCCTTTACCATAATTACAATTTTTCAGTTTGGTGATTTGGTTTCAAAGGATGTTTGCTTTTTCTGCTAGTTGGAATTTAACATGGGGTAGATGGGAGAATAAATGTATTTCTGAGCAATATTTTAGCACAAAAAACCCCTTTAGAATTATAAAAGCAAATATCAAGCTTGTTAGGAAGAAGCTGCTTATTACTTCTGGTACTAACCATGTTCAGTGATTTACTGGTTTGCACACCAGACAATATTACCTATCTTGATTTCCTCTGGTGACTGAGACAAAACCCAAAGATTTAGGATATGGACATGCTTATTACCATTAGATATTCTGAGAGAAAATTAGTAAGTTTCAGGTAAAAACTAATCTGGAAAGAAGTTTGCCTGTGGGCAGAGTATCCTTTCATCTATAGAAAATGAGACCACTTAGGTTTTTCTTAACACGGAACAAAAACCAAACCAAAGGGAACACACGGGTCATGTTGGTCATTTGAGCAAGGACATCCTTTTCCCTTTGAGAATAAGCAACTTCTGCAAAGAAACAAGCTCAAAGTGTAAACAGATTTTTATCTAGTGACTATTGGCAAAACAGAACCTCCTTTCCCACCTTACATAATAAAAGTGATATCTGGAAAGTATTTTTTTGCAATACTTTTCCAAAAGGAAGTATCACTGAGTAAATTAAATTGCTGGGCTTTTGGACCAGGCAAAATAAAATTTTACTAATTTCTATCCTAATAAAAGACAAGACTGGAAATTGAAGAAAACTCCTGAGAAGTATTTACAGCAGTTCTTGAGATGTGAGTACTGCAGAACAGATTGCTGTGTGGAGGATGTATCACCAGCAACAAGCATACACAGAAATCCATAAATTAAGAGAAAAACCACAAAATGTCATGTTATTTCATTGTTTAATTGAAAGTCTAAGATTTCTGCATAAGGAGGTTTTGCTCACAGGTGAATAATATGACTCCTTAACTATTTGGCTAATTGGGAATTTCTGGAGAACTGCACACAGGATAAATGGATGGTATGAAAGCTAGATATCTACTGACATTTTCAGGTGTATAAATAACACATGCTTCATATTTTCAGTTGCCTTTGTGTTTCTTCCTTCTGGAAAACTAAAAGGTGGCAGAAATATCACCTTCTCAAAGCTGAATCTTTAGCAAATTCTTCTTTTATGCACAGTTCCTGCCTAGGAAACCTCATAAGGCATTTGATATTTCCTCTTAATTTGTCAGTTACCAGCCCCTCACGTCTTCCCTTTTTCCTTCTCCCAGTACTATTTATGTTTATTATCTCCCAGTATTATTTATGTTATATTTTTACTTGTTTTCTTGGCTTCCAAAATCTTGAATCCTTGGAAAGAAGTGTTACTGATGGTATGTAACTGTGGGCAGTCAGCAGCTGACTGTCTTAAGTCCAAAGCAGCTTAAACAACCAGTGTTGTCCCTAAGGGAGTAAGTCTTTCACTCATTTCTCACCATACTGAGTGGATTATACAGTGGGATGCCAAAGTGGAAGTAAAGAATTAAGTGAGGTATGAAAGGGAAGAGTCTTTCAGCAGCTCTCCTGAGTGCCTATGTCCTGGCAGATAAAGATATTCCTCTGCAACTGTGCTTACTGCACTTCTCGTATTATGTTGGACTAAAGCAAAGTGCCGTAGAGTTTTTCTGCAGGGAATATGGAATCTAAACTAGACTATACTAAGTAGTAAATGACTGGGTATAAAAAACCTAGATCTGTAGTTCTAGAGTTGGGGATCAATGGCATAAATCTTTCGGCAATGTACAAGTTATGTATGTTCTTTCTTGTGTTCTAAGTGAAGACCCTAATTGTGGGACAAACAGCAATTTGTTGCCATTTAGTAGGAGGTGTATAGGGTCTGTGTAACAACCAGCTGTGGTGGGTTATCTATGGCTAACAGCCAAACTCCCACCCAGCTGCTCACTCACTTTTCTTCTCAGTTGTAAAAAATAGGAAAAACAGGAATGAGAAAGCTCGTGGTTTGAAATAAAGACAGTCCAGCTGATTACTCATTACTGTTGTGGAAAAAGCAGACTCAGGAAAAATTAACTCCTAAAAATGTAATTGCTAATTTGGATAGTGGGAAACGGAAAGACAAGCATTAAAACAACACCTTTCCTCTCCTCTTTCCCAAGCTCAACTTCATTCCTTCACTCCAGTCTCCAGCAGTTACAGTTGGTACATGGTGGTTCCTCTTCACTGCTCTGTCTTCTTCACACTTTTTGTCTGCTCTGGCATGGGTCCTCCACAGGTTGCAGGGGAATCTCTGCTCCAGTGTGGAGCACCTCCTCTTCCTCCTCCTCTTCTGACCTTGGTGCTCCCTCTGCTGCTTCTCACTCTTTTTGTTCCCTCCTCCTCTCTCTTTGTGGCATTGTCTGCCTTTCCTTACACAGGCTTTCCCAGAGGTACCACCATCTGTGCCGCTCAGCCGTGCCCTGCAGTGGGTTGGTTGGAGCCGGCTGGAACCGGCTGTGTCCAGCACGGGGCAGCCCCGGCCGCTTCGCACAGAGGCCGCCTCACAGCCCCCTGCCAGTGCCGGGGCACCTGCACCTGGTACACCGACACAGTTAATCACCAAAATAGCTTCTTTTACATGGGCTTTTCAACCTTCCTTTGGAAATTACGTCAGCAATGGGAGCAATAGAAATGAGCCATTGAGAAAAGCTCCCATTTGCTGGAAGGTTTTAAACTGGACAAAACTGGACTCCAGCTGCAATGTGGGTAGAAGTTTGAAAGACTGAGTGCAAACTGAGGGCTGCAGACAGGGTCCGTGGACTGTACTAGCTAGAGCAGGCAGTTTTGGGGTGGACAGCTTACTCTTGGCTGAGCAATTGATCTCATTGAGCTTGGTCAAGTCTTAATTTTCAGAGTTGCTGGAAATTGACTGTTCCTTTTGACTTCAGCAGGATTTTAGCATCTCAGAGAAAGGTGCACATTTTCAAGAAGAAGGGATTAGAAACGCCGGTCCACCTGCACAGCCAAACTACCAAGCAACAAACCTCCCGCGTGGGAAGGCTTATCAAACTCCATGGGGCAAAGGACTCTCGAACCCCAATGCAGAGCTGTACAATTGCAAATGTGCTATCTTCAGGCTGTAGTCTGTTTTTTCCACCAGCTCACCTGTTTTAACAATTGCTGATAAAGGCAAGCCATAGTTCCTATGGGGGTCAGGGGAGAAATCTCACCATTTGTGCTCTCTCAGTTTCTTCGTGGTCATTTTCCCAATTGTGTGGACTACAGACTAGTCATTCAAGATTGCACATTTGTCTGTATAGGTTGCGCAGTTGTATTTTAAACAACCACTTTGATGAACATATGTGATTTTGGTACAGATGACGTCCTACCTTGAATGATTACAGCAAGCATTTAGCTTTTCGTATGTCTGAGTGTAATCCACAAAGTGTGTAAAAAGACTAGCTAAGTATTGCAAAAAGCTCATTAGGAATAAATACAATGATGAATGATTCATTTTTCCAGCCTAATTGTAAGAAATGTCACGTCTTTATATTCAGAAGATTTGTATATACTTAGCAGGGATAGAAAACTGACATATGTAAACCCTTGTCCTCCACTTTTAGATTCACAGGAAAACATATCACAGCCACTGGAACAAGGTTTATATTCTTTATTTTCCAAAATAGATAACAATCAGCATATGATTTTGCAATATTTCAAGCTAATTTGAGTAAAACCATGCAATTCAAGCATTTTTTTTGATGTTTCCAAGTGAATTTAAAGAAAAAAATGCTTGCTACTTTGAGAATGGACCTGTTTATCCTGTTCTTCAAGGCAGTGACTGAGATTAGGAAACAACAATAAATGACTTATTTTATATCACTTATTCAATTATATTAATTGTTTATGTTTCCAAAGCTTTCAGATATCTAATTGAAACATGGAGATGAGATCTGAAACATATTCTTGTCATCTCCCATCTCAAATGAGAAGAAAGGATTAAGGCTATCTATAATGAAAAAAATTTATTTTGCCAAAAGAAGCTGAAAAAATAATGGTTTATAGTATATTAAAATTTTGTCCTGATTATTGGAATTAGATAAAGTCTTGAATTAACTGATTTTCAGAAAGTATATTATAATCGCCTTTTAAGACAGCTTTTGCAGTAAAAACCTAGGGCAACTATATCCATAATAATATATAAAAATCACAAATTGTGAATGAAAAAAAGTCAATGGAATATAAAAAGGTTCACTGAGAGAAAATTAAAGATTGTCATTTTACCATGAAATATTCTCTGTTGGTAACTCTATCTCAAGAGCAGATTTCACAGGTAACTGGAGGCATTCACCATGAACACTTTCATCTGCAGTGTGTTCCTATGTTGAAAGAGCTACTCCTAGGGCAGGACCTGTTCCTACTTTCCAGAAACCACTGTCTAGACTGCTTGTTGCAATGACAGTTTTTGCAGCACAGAACCTGTGCAATACGAGAGTGCATTAAGACCGAGAACTCAGTTCACATAAGGCCATGACCAGTAATCAGGGAGTACCAACCCCACCCAGCAGTGCAACAGCAAAGCTTTCTGAATTAACCTGTCAAAGACTCGGTTGTCCAAAACTCATGTGAGTCAGTTATTTGATTAAGGTAAGAATGGGTCGGCTGGGATAGGGAATGGTTAAGGGGCTGATGTTATCCTGAACTATGCTAAAAACGAAAAAGCAGTATATAGTTACTGGTGTGCTCAGACTTTGCAAGTAGCCCGGCTGTACAAAGAGCATCATGCTGCTTCACCAGGTAACTATATAACTAAGATCATTGCTGTACATTTCACAGATTAAATGCAAAAACAAAGTAAAGAAATACAAAGAAATAGCAGCTTGCGAAAATGTATGATTATTTACATTGCCAGATGTACAGACAATTGAGATGCCAGTTTTCAGTCATATCTTTACATGGATCAAATGCCATCCCATCTCCTTCTCAAGGCAACAAACCCATTATTTCTACAGAAATGCATAAAAGAATGTTGAGGATGCGCATATCTACTTCCAGTTCTCATTTATAAGTTATCAACAGTAGTGTCTTGTGAGGAAGTGCTTTCATTTCATCTAGCAAAATCAGCTACTCAGATTATTTCGTATGCTCTTGTTTTTTGTTTTTTTGGGTTTTTTGGGGTGTTTTTTTTGGTGTTTTTTTTTTTTTTAAATTTAATTTTATTTTTTAAAATTGGTTTTGTTGGGTTTTTTTGTTCACTGATCTGAGATTGCATCAAACTGGCATGTTTACCTATTGGAAATTTGGGTTGCCTTAGTTTCATGAGTGGCATCTCACATCATAGCTTTTCTTCTAATTTATGCTAATAGCAAATAGTTGGCTGGTATATTCTCCATTTACATGGTTTTCACTGCAAGTCAATCTGAATTGCCCACAGAAGAAAAATATAAGTACTAAAATTATTTCATTTGTTTCTTGGGATCTTCATGTTGGTAAAGCACTGTTTTTCCTCACTTTTGCCATGTTGTTTCACTTTCTCTGCTCACTTTGGGCTTTAGGAAGTGAAGAGTTTGTACTTCATCAACAGGCAGGGCAAACAGACCAAGCATTTACTGCTTCAAGTTAAATAGAAATATTCATCATTAACATGACTTGTGGAGTCAACTTACTGATAGTATATTGAGCTGCTCCAAGTAAGTGTGAGCTTCAGGCTACACTGGTCAATGAGACATAAAAATAGCACCAGTCACAGAGCACATTTTCATGACTTAGTGAGGCTTTTTCCTGTCAGCAATTTGATTGAACGTTAAAAAGAAATGATTTAGGATTGCAGGTAGACTTGCAATCTTGCTGATATAAGAGCTACATTCAACCTTTCACTCCCTAGATAAGATTAAATGGAAAACAGACTCACTTCTATGCTGAGCAGGTAGGTAAAGAAAAACAAGAAGAGCAAAAGAGGCAGGAAAACACACACACACGCCCACACACACAATCGTGTCAACACTTTGTTAACATTGCAGCGTTTCCACGAGAAATGGGGCACTTTTACATTTCTACCTTTGTCAAACACAGTTCATTACTGCTTGTTTTGCCTCTGCCCCATGGAAACATTTTCCAGGTACACGTGTCCAAGTGGATCACATTCTTGCAATGACAAGTACCACTGTAACTACTGTGGACCTCAGCAGAAAATATAAAGTGCAAAATGTGAGTGATCACGGGACTCAGTCTCTCTACTGCCCTGGTTTCCTTGTCCTTCTCTTGGAAGTCTTTGAGTGAGTCTTTTCTTCCTTGTTTGAAGGGGGATTAGTGGGAAATTGCAGTCCAAATCCATTAGGTCCATTTAGGAAGACACATTGAAAGTAGCGGACAGGAGCTAGGAAAACAAGGAAGAGATGGTTAATGACTTCCGAACTGAGGCCATGAATCTATTCTATGTTCTTTCAGAAAATATCTGTATAGCTTCATTCCCATTGAGTTATAACATCACAAATCTCTAGTGTGATTACAAGCCAGGTTCCACACATCAACAAGATTTTACCTGAAAGGCTCAGTGAGACATCTTTGTAGCACAGGATGAGAAATTATTGACAATTTCACACTTAAATCTATTATTCCTCTAGTGTTATAGTCCTACTTCTCCCAGAATATTTGCATTTTGGGATAGCTGAATGGAAGTCCCCAAAATTTACACATATATTTTCTGATTTTATATTTCACAGTGACTTTCAGATACACTGAGGAGTTCCAGAAGGACTCACATCTAATAAAGATAATGACATATTTTATTAGGCTTCAAATGAGTTATCTTTTATTCTGAATAAAGGGATCATAAATGACAGTACTTCTTTCCTAGTCCTTCACAATCAGGGAGGTTTTCTCCCTTTTGATTTTTGAGCACTAGTCTGTGTAGTTGCCCTTATTTCCATTAGGTTTTAAAAGTGTTCAGGAACTCATTAGCACAGATGGAATTGACCTAATTTGTTCCAAAAGCTGAGTTTTGCACTCTGAGATTAACATTGACAAGCTTTTAAAAGATAACTTTTAGTCAGTTATGTGTTTGGGAAAATGACTGGAGGAATGTTGGCACCTGAAACAAGTTAGTTTTCATGCAATTAATTTTCTGATGACTTCTTCTTTCCTCTGCTGTTCATTCCATATTAAAAAAAATTAGCTGTTCCCTGAGGCAGTTCTAAACTGAGATGGGCTCCATAGCTTCCAGTGTTATAAACTGAGGTGCAGGGTTTATTTATTGACTGCCAAGTCACAGTAAATGGTGGAACACAGAGAGGAGTGTCAGAAATGCCGATATATTCAGTCCAGTTATATTATCCTCTATGGTCTTCTTGCCCAACTCATGAGAAGATTAAGTTTTGCTATCTAAAAAGCACACTTCAAAATGGAGTTGGAAATCAGATCAGTCATCTGACTTACTGCTTTTCCACTAAATCTAAGAACGGAAACAATTTTTTCCCCAAAATTTTCAGTATTTCTGATGTTCTTCTGTGGAATGAATTTGAGATTTCTTCAGAAAACAGAGACAAAGCAACTGGTATGACTAGAGTTCACAGCCTAAATCTGACAGACCAAGGTTCCCTTGTGAGGCCTGACAAGCCACGGACTAGGTGCATGGTGTGGATGTGCTATGTCTTGTACCGTTGGCCATTTTACAGAGGCACTTGGGCAAGACAAGAAAGTTTCTGGGATATGTTATAGTTTCAACAATTAGACTTATTTCATACTTGAACTAAAGTAACCTTTGTGAATAAAACTAACTAAAAGCAGTATATTTCCGCAAAACCCTCTATGATTAAAAACAATGTTCTCCTACCAAATTACTCCATCAGAGATTTCTCAACCAGATCTTTAAAAAAAAACCAAAACAGAAAACCCAGTGGGTGCCAGTTTGATAAAGAGAAATACCTTACAGGAAAAAAGCTGCCAATTAAAAACTCACCTTGTGCTGTTTAAATGGAAAGTATTTCTGCATATTACTCTTATGGATATAAAAACTAAAACAAAAAAATCAATAACTCTCTCTTCTTTATGAAGAAGCCAAGTATGGCATCATGCATTTTCTAGCCCCAATAAATACAAATAAATAGTTTACTTAAGGGGAAAAAACCCCACAAACTACTCCTCTATGTTTTACATGCAGTCAGAAAGTAAAAAGTTAGCTCTTTACATACTTTCACAAAGTCCTGGTACATTCTAGCTTATATAGCTACACAAGCATTTTAAACATGGTTAAATATTGTAATGATAGCATGTCTGACACCACAGTGTTTTCCAGAGGTGTTATCTGATTGTCATTCTAAAATCACTAGTAGTACTGGCCACCGCAACCATTTAACTTGAAAATCTGATTTACAGTCTATTGTTAAAAGTCACTAAATTCATGGATGGTAAGGGAAAGGGTGAATTTTCAGATTTTTGCAACTTGGCCAAGAGCCACAATCTAATTATGTGGGCTGTAATGCTAAATTTGAAAAATAGGCAGAGAAAATAATTATTTTAAAAATAAAATCTAAAATGTATGTGTATTTGAAATGTGTAATGCTAAAGGATCACCCTTGACTGTGTTATTTCTGAGACACCTATAATGTTTTTGAAATGAGCCCTGTTGTTTGGCTACTATGTACTTAAGTGCAACATTTTGAAGTGACATTCAATTGTTTATATAGCCTGTCACTTATCACCAGTTTTCAGAAAATATCAGGAAAATGTAAGATAAAATAGAAACTCAGGAGAGATAAGGATGGTAGCAATTACTTTCATTAAGTTTGCCTGCTACTTCCTTTCATAAGACTCTAATTCCAGTAACTTAACTTGTTACCATATTTAACTACCTGTGGTGAAACTTTCAATGCTGAAATTAGCTGCCAGTTGAGCTTGGTTTTTGGCAAAGAACTCCAAAATAACAATGTAGGTATATTTAAAAAAACCCCAACAAACAGCTAGGAAAAAAAAAAGATTTTCTTTTTGTGGTATAAAAAATCTTTTCTTTAAAAAGTGTGAGTATCCTAGCAGCCTAGAGGCAGAATGTTGAGGGTAGAAGACTGTGGTGGAGACTGTGATTGCTCAAGCAAAACAAGTGGTCTGCCATGGTAGGACACTAACACTAATCTAGCAAAATGACTAGTCCAGGTGATTCTTCGTGTGACTGGAAGAAAAAATGGGTGACATACAACTTGACCAAAGAGTTTGAGGAAAAAAATGGACATAACTTTATGAAGAGACTGTGGCCAAGTGGTTGGAAAGTGATAGGGGAACCTCATGGTAAGAGGGGAGACAAGGGCCGGAGATTATGACAGATAGGAAAAACAAAGTAAGAATTACTTTTTGGACAAACTGAGAGTGTGAAAGCCTGAAGAGTAGGAGTAAAGTAGGATAAACATTACAAATGGGATGGGAATAAGAACATGGGGACTAGAAAAGGTAGGATATGTACAAGAATTTTTAAGATAAGGAGGAAAAAACAATCACACTTCTTCCAGAAGTGTGTAAGGGGTTTGAGGCTCAAACAGCTATGAATATTGCAGCATCCTGTCTTCCAAAACCAGTGTTTTGGACAATCAGTCTGCTGTCAGCCAGAAGTCAAAAACACCGGTAAAACACTTTATCCCTTTTTAGTGCTCACACATTTCATGAATGACAACCTAATTCTGTTGGAAAATATTCCTTTAGTGCAAATGACAGGAGCCCTTGTTAAGGGTCCAGACCTTAGGGTCTGTGTGGGCTGTAACATCAGGCTCTGAACTGGCATGTATCAGTGACAGGGCCAAAGGCTCCTTCCACACTGAAACTGACAGAAGTCTCCTCTCCTCTGTGGTGTGAGTGAAGCAGTGTGAGGAATTAATCTGTAGGAGGTTTCTCCTAGCCTCTGAGGCATAGGCAAAACTACAGTCACTGAGAAATTTAGTTGTAACAACTTTTCACTGGAGAAAAACTTTCTGGGAAAAGATACAGATTCTGCTATTAAAAAAAAAAAAAAAAAAAATCAAAGTCCACAAAAGAATTAATTAAAACTCTTTATTGACTGTTTCATCTTGAGGAAGGCTATACGAAAAAAAGAAGTGCTTTTTTCATCAATACTAAACAGACTATAGCAGAGGATTTAAAATATCCAAAGATCCAAAAGCAACTTTATAAATAACAAGTGGTATATGAAACAAAAATTTGGAAACTCTACCTTTTGATTTTCAAAACTTTTAAATGAAACTTTTGTGAAATTATTTGGAAAATCTACAAATATTTCAAAAAAAAATTATTTTATTTTTTAACTGGAATGTCATTAGAATGAATCTGAAATGTTTCACTGAAATGAAAAGTCCCCATTTTTTTCAATTTTTGTTGAGGGGGTTAGACAAACTAAAGCACAATGCTTCATGGATTTATCCTGATATTAAGGCAATGTTTATACATCAGTAAATTAAGCAGATTCACTTGCTAAAAGATTGAACTGTTTTGATACATTGTATGGCATGTGAGATCTAGTAGCTACTGATTTCAGAGTACAAGATTTAGTAAGCAAGGTGTTATACTTCCAAATGTAGGTACAGAAAGAGGGCATTTTCAGGTTTTGGATGGTAGTCAAACTATTAAAAAAGGCCTTTTTTTTTTCCATACTGTCTTTGTAGATTGCTTCGTATTAATTCTCCCAATACAAACCCACTCATTTATGAAAGAAAATTTCATCAGCATGCTTTGCTGGGATGGATCTTTTATATTTAATCTAAGCAAGCAACCAGAGTTTGAAGCAGACATATTGCAAATGTCTGTCGGGTTTGTCCTTTTTTAAAAATTATATTTTCTGGTAAATATCTCATATATTGTCTTTCTTCTTTATGGCTGATGAGATTCACACCTTCTGTAAATGGGATGGTCTGTCTTTAGCATGTTCTAAGCAAAACAAAGTCAGCTGCCCATATAGAAAATCTATGCAGAAGGACATGGTTTCAGAATTATGCTTTTTGCTATGTGCTCTTTCACTATTGATCCCTAAGTCACATGCACCTCACACAGAGAGTTGGTTTCAAGAAATGTATGGAATATTGCAAGACCACTCTCCTGGTGCTTTCAATTCTCCAGCAGAAAGGAGAAAACCTGTCTATTGAGGTCCCTCTGGATGGCAACGTGGCCCTCTCTGTATTAGCCATTCCCCCCCAGTATTGTGTCATCTGTAAACTTGCTGGGGGTACACACTGCCGCATCATCCAGATCACTAATGATAAATGGAACCAGTACTGACCCCTGGGTTACCCTGCTACTTATTGGCCTGCAACTACACTTCCTGCCACTGATCACCACCCCCTGGGCCTGTTTTAGCCAGTTTTCAATCCACCTCATGGTCTGCTCATCTAGTCCGTACTTCATCAGCTTCTCTATGAGAATCCTGTGGGAGACAGTGCCAAAAGCCTTACTGATGACAAGGTAAACAATATCCACTGCTCTCCCCTGGTCTCCCAAGCCAGTCATTTCATCATAGAAGGTTATCAGGTTGGTCAAGCATGACTTTCCCTTTGTGAACCCATGCTGACTATTCCTGATCAACTTCTTGTCCTTCATGTGTCTGGCAATGGTTTCCAGGATTAGCTGCTCTACCACCTTCCTAGGGATTGAGGTGAGTCTGAACAGCCTGTAGTTCCCTGGGTCCTTCTTGCCCTTTTTGAAGACAGGAGCAACACACACTTTCTGCCAGTCCTCAGGCACCTTCCCAGTTGCCATGATTGTTCAATGATTATTAATTTTGCTTTGAGGATCTAGAATGCAAATTACATAATATTAATTGATAATTGTTCTCTTTAAGCCTATTGAAAGGAAAAGATGACAGGTAAAAGACAACTAGCTGATTCAAGTCCCAGTAAGGGATGAGAAACAAGAGAACAAATACAATCCCAAAGCCATCAGATTGTTGGAACAGTTAAACACTGATTTTATATACTGTTCCATTTCCACATATAAGGCAAAGATACCAGCAGAATTGATTTGGCTGAGAACCAGCAGACAGGCTCACAGAAGTCCAAATACATCCCAGAATCAGATCTAACTTTCAAAGTGTGCACATCTATTATATCCCCTACAGATACTGTTATGGCGACATCCACAAGTCCTTTACCATCCCAGATTGCTCTGTGTCTCACTCCTGGCAAAGGCAGTGAAGAGTTAAATCCACCTGTGTATGGCATAAATAATTAATTTATGTGAATCTGTATGGACTATTAAAATCAATGTATGAGAAAGATTTACACTCGGGTTTGAATATTGCTTAACAGGTGGTTACAGTTTTTTGCCTTATGGTGGCTTACATTGGTTAACAGTCTTTATTTACTGTCTGGGCAGAAAGATTCACACTCAGTCATTTACATTTCCAAAGCATGAGAAAGCAGACACTGATGAAATGACAGTAAGATCCCAAATATTTCTCTGTTGAGAGAAGGATTAAGAAATTACTGGGAAAGAGAGGAGTTTTAATTCTGAATCCATCACCAAAAGAACCTTCCATACAAAGGGAATAAAGGGGTCCTCAACCAGGGATCCCCTTCTGTGACAAATCTGGATGGGGAAAGATTTTCATGAGAAGCCCAGTCACCAGGACACAGACTATTAAGCATTTGTCAGCTAATTAAAAGAACCCTGTAGTGGAAGAGTCACTATTAAAGCTCAGTGTTAGGTAAGCACTGACTTGTTCATTTTATGCTGCATATTTATGCCTTTATAGATCCTTATACCCTAAGCAGTCTATTTTGGAATTGATTTAGCTGAAGTAGTTCTTTAAGAAAATTCATGAATATGAGGGAACTCCATAGTTAAAGATGTGGTGGATCTTAAAAGTCAGGGTGCTGGGACTCTGTAAAAGAGTTTGGCTTCCTATGCATTGATCCACAGTTTCCAAAGGATGATAGGCTCTAACTCCACTTAAAGAGCGTGTCTGGTTTGGGAATTGGTAATTCAGGGACTAAAGAGAAAAAACAGTTTTCATTTCCTTCTTTAGCTGTATGAAGTTAAATATGGGAACATATTTAAACTCTAAGGATGTCCAGGGACCTTGTGATAATTTTCAAGAAAGCTTCTTCTGAGTTAATATAATTTAGTATCATTTTAAAGATGACTACTAAGGTGTAGCTTTCTACCACTCAAAGTGCTGAACTACCATTCAAGTGTCTACTGAAGCAATGAGAGTTTTGTGTAAGGAATTATGGTGATATAAACAAACAAATAAATGTATTTTTTTATGATAGTCTTTTAAAAAACTGATCTTATAAGGAAAGGGGGTAGAAAATTCAGACAGGAATAAAATTTACTAATCCTAAAGAATACAAAGGTGTTCCTGTTTATGTTTTACAATGGTTAAAGTCCCATTTCTATAAGGCTCAGACAGCTGTTTTTAAGGCCGGTCACCCAATACAATATTCATTAAAAAGCAATAGCTTTTAGCAATAACAGTTTGGTTATTAGGGAAAAATTACAGAGAATGTGTGAGGAAACAATTTTTATTACTACTGTTTTCTAGTTTGAATCAAATTTCTTCACTAATAGAATTAAACAATTCAACAAAGCAGAAAAATTCAGGCAATCATAGCATTAGAAACAACTAATTAGTAAGCAATTTTAAGTAAGAGGAAAGTATCAACAATTGCACTCATTTCTTTCTGATTGCTTCTCAGGAGTGCACATACTGTGTTTTAGTTCAGCAATCAAAACTGAACCACACAAGAACAAAGAAAACTTGTTCTGACAACTGGGGAGTTGAAATTTTTTTTGCTTACTAGAGGGCAAGAGAGACAAGCATTTCCCCCCTTGCTCTGCTTCTTTCCCTATCAAATAATCTGGGCTCTTTCCCTTAACATTTCAGTGAAATTACAGTATGACAACCTGGGCAGAGAAAGCACAGGGGCAGATGGGGAAGTGAAGCGGTGTGAAATCCTTGCTAAATATCACAAATTTTTGCCTTCACACCTTCTAAAATAAGTGTATAAGTCTTTGTGCTTAACGGCACTGTGTAACTGACATTTAATTAAATCCCATTTCTCTGAATAGCAAAGCTGAATGCTGAGGGCCTATGCGGGAGACCAAATACTGTTTTCTTAAATTCAGAACATGGTCCATGTTTAGATACTGGCTATTCAAAGCAACACAGTTTTCTTCAAAAATTAGATTTATCTTTTTTTGATAAATTCTTTTCAACTCCTTTCTTATTATTGACCGTGCTGTAGAGCCACACTACCGCCATTCTCAGGAAGTACAATGCTTAATGGGAAGGAGGAAGGGGAAAAGAAGAGAAGAAAGCTTTTATATGTCCATTACACATAAGCAAGAACTATCACTACCACTTTAAATCAATTCTATATATCTAAAAACATCCCCTTAAAATGACATTTTTCTAGCATTGTATAGACAATGTGTAGACAGGGAAAAAAAGAAATTGTCCCATGAGGATACTCCTTTTGCATCTTATTTTGCCTTGAATAAGAAAAGAAAAATAAGGATGGTTGGAAAGTATCTCTCAAAGCTACTTTCAAAGTGTCTGTGATATAACACAATTAATTGCTCATCTTTGCAGAGACCATCCAAGTTTTCATATCCATTTTTGCAGGGGGTCTGTCAGATAATAAGTTATTTAGTAAAAAGTACTAAAGATGTCTGAGCAGCAGAGTTAAATACTAGCAACAACATTGTTGTTATAGCCATGAGAACTCAGATCGCATGTTCTCATTAACGGCTCTTTTCAAGCATTGTGGGACTGCAAGGTCTGGAAAAGGTAAAATGGCTATACTTTAAAAGAATAAATACATCTCTCAAAATCAGTCCTCAACAGTGAGCAAGAAACACCTAGAAGATTGTTTTATTTCTTATCAGTGTCTGCAGTCCCAACTTACTGAGGAAATTTGCTAAATACACAAAAGAATCCAGCCTTTATTGGCATTTCAATCAGTGGGACAAAAATATTATCAGTACGTGTCTCTAATAACACTCTCTTGGTATAAAACATTGTAAGTGTATCAAATCAATAGTGCTAGAAGGTCACTCTGGTCATATTTTATGTCATTAGAGGGGAAAAATATATCCACAGTAAAATATATATATAAGATCAAAAGACCAAAGCTGGTTAAAACTAGTTATGATTTGTTGTTTTTCAAAGTCAGTGCTCTTTTTGAAACATAACAACAAAACTCCATGAATGAATCTTTATTCTAACAGAACTCATTTTTGCAGTAAAAGGTGAAATTTATTATTTCTATCTTATAGTTTGAATGTGATAGATGACACCTAACAACCATTTAAGGAAAGAAAAAAAATATGTGTTTTGTTAACTGGCTCTTGCATTGTCTAGTAAGAAGGCTTGGTGGATAAATAAGCTGTATGTTTAGAGAAAAGTGTTATATTCCATGTCAGGGTCACTGCACACAAACCATTTAACTCTCACATAAATGTGTGAATATCTCCAAAGTGACATTCCCCCAAAATTCATTAAAAAATTTTTTTGTTAGACAATAAGACCATGCAAGATGTAGCAGTGTGACATATGTGGTAATACAGACACTTCCAACAAAGCATAGCAATGATCAGAGTACACAGTCTTTATAATTTTGCTTGCACTGAGCTTTCAAAGGAGTCTGGTACTGGCATTATGTGTTTTATTAGGAAAACATAGAAACAAATGAATGAATCATTCAAGAAATTATATTTAAGACGGACCAAAAATTAATGCAGGCCTGATTCAAAGTCTATTAAAATCTGTTGGATTTTTCACAGTCTGCAGTGTTAATTACATGAGACTACAGTGGTATTTGGTGGGCAGTAATACGGAATTGGTTTTGTTGCTACTGCTCAAAAACAAAGACAGTGTCTTGATGCACTGTGTGCTGATCATGTACCTTAGGCATGCTGATGTGACGTGGCCTCTGGTGACTCATTTCTGTGGCCAGCATGTTCAACTAATGTAATTACAACATACTGCATTAAAATCAGTTTCTAATGAACTGTCAGCCACTAAAAGATTGGCTCAAACTTGACATACAAACACATTTATGCACACACAAAAAATATAAAACTGAAGAAACAGGTAAAAACAATCAGGGATCTTACTATGTTAACAAGAGTAGATACCAAATAACTGCAAGTAAATACCAGATATTTTTTCAGCTGTGAAGGCATGGGATGGAGAGAGGAGGCAAGGAGAGCGGAGGAGGAGAGAGAGGAGAGAAGAGGAGGAGAACAGTGAGTGATAAGGCAGTTAAGCAATTAATGAAAGTGAAGCTGGTGTTTGAACGATACAAGTGCTTTCTTCATTTTGGTTATCATTCTAACTGAAATCTTTATTAAATAAAGGGGTCTTTTTGGATGTGTGTAGCATTATGTGTACACATTTATCTTCGCTAGTGAGAACTTTTTTGCTGGGAGCGGTAGCACTTTTTTATGACAATAAAAAGTCAGGAAAGGCAGTGCTTGAACTATACTACTGACAAACCCTGATAGACTCAAATTCATCCTGCTTAACATCAGACACTGGATTTAGCTTCTGGCCACATGACATAATGCTATGAGACAATTCAGATTTTGAAGGGATGACCAATCCATTTGAGAAGTTTGTCTCTCATTGACCATGGAACTTGTGCAAATATGCTCCTATTTAAGTGCTCATGATAAGGAGGATTGGGTCTGTGCCTGTGTGCTACTTTACAACGAAAAATGAAGCTAAATTAGAATGTCTTCCTCACCTTGAATTTGCACAGTTCTAGGAAAAAGGAAAACCAGAAAGAAACTGTAGAAGCTCAATAAGCAGACTTCTTTAAAGTATTTCACAGCATCTTCTGTCAGTTCTGGTCTCACTAAGAATTGCATCACATAATTATGATTTGTCCACTGGATTATCATCACATACTGATGATAACCTGGAAACATGAACTCACTCCAACATCAGGATGCCTGTTTTACAGCTGGTAAATGTTTAAAACCAAAATCTTTGTTGATAAAAAAGTAAGACAGTTGCTCTGTCCTCTAAGAAATGTTCCCATTAGAAGAGAAGGAACATTAGAGGAATTATTTTCCTAAAGTTCAAGAGGGATTTGAAGAAATGGCCATTTATCTGAAACAAATATAAATAATCTCTGACTCAGAAAACTATTGAAGAATTACATTTTGTATAGAACTTTGCTTCTACAAGATATGTCATGGAAATACGTAATATGTACTTCTCTTTACTTGCAGTGTGATTTAAGAAGATAGTAAAAATAAAGGGCAAAACCAACTTAACAATGAGAAGCATTAAAATAGTAAATATTGATAGTTCATTTGTGGCGAAATCATCCAGAGACTTATAGTAAGATATATATATATATATTTTTTTATTTGACTTGTCACAATTTTATTATATATTTATAAATGCTTGGAGCCACTTAGTTTAATTTTAGCAACATGTTTTGACCCAATTAAGAGTAAGGGAATGAAATCGTTGTCCAACAGTCATAAATAGCATTACTAATTGGATTAATTTTGCAAAGTTAGGCCATTCAGATTCTCATTACTGGATCTAAACCAGCACGCTAAATAATGTATTTTTTCATAGTGTTTTTTTTCCATAGGCTGCGACCCTCATATGTTGTTTAGTTAGGCCAATTCATACCTACATTTATAGAAAATACAGGTGTTTGTCTAATAATTTGCTAGGTAAATAATTTTTAGGCTTAACATGTTAATGAATTAATTGTAAAAAAACCCAGTTTTTGATTACTTTGTTCACTGTCAACTTTTGTTCATCCTCCAACTCATCTTTTTGCAAAAGATCCTTCTTTATTTCTGGGATTTCTCTCTGGACTCTGAGTTTTCCCTTATTGTATTCCCTGGTAGAATTATGCTTGCTCCATTTTGATGTAAACAACCATTCCAAGCTCAGAGGGCACATTATCACATGTATGGGAAAGGTCTAATAATGTTTGTGGACCAAGATTTAGAGTGTACTTCAGACACCTTGAACAAGATTTAGGTTGAATGAGAGCACCTACATTTGAAGTCAGGTTTACAAACCAGCTCTCCAATGATGACAGGAAATATCCCTTCATTATGGCCTGCAAAGCTCTTCAGATATTAAACTCAGTGCTATACATGTGCATGAGCCACAAGAGCTAGCTACATACATAACTAGACATGCCTGATAGTGTAAGAATTAGACCAGAACTAGTTCTAAATTTTACCTGGTATCAGTTTGAAGCGCTATACATAAAGAGGTTTCTGAAGCAGAAACAGACTTTTATATCAAAAATATAAATCATGTCTATTAACCTCCAGTACAAATGAGTCTTGCATTAATGGATCTGGAATTGTGCAAATTAAGAGGAACAGGCAGACATATTATTCTGTAACTAGTGCCCTCCTGGGAAGTAGAAGGTATAAAGTTGAGTCTCTCCAGGTGAGGAGGGCTCTGAAAGAGTGTCAGCTAAATCCCTTGGAGAGTACACAATGACTACAACAGATATAGAGAAAATATCACCGTCACCACCATTTTCAAAGCAAAGTACTTACAGCTGCATTTTGTCAAGGGCCTGATTTTGCTGATGCGTTAGTTGTACTAAAGCATGTCTGGCAGACAGGAATTGTTAATCAAGTTTCTGGATCCTAATGAACTATTTGTAGAAACTGGGCACTAGGCCAGCAGTTTTCCCTGTTTCAAAAACAGGGATGTAGGGGCCAAAAAACTATGTGCTTGCATGGGAAGGTGCCTTATTGATGTAGAAACCTTAAGCTTTATGGAATCTCTTTGACAGACTGTTTGGGACATTAAAATCTAAAATAATGTTTTGGGTCTGACCTTATATTTTTAACAGTGGTTATCACTGTTGTTTGGCAAGGACTCTCTCTGCTTGTTAACCTTCAGGATGTATCTCTTATTACCAAATATAGCCAAAGGTAATAGAGGAGGTTAGTTTAGACCTAGGGATAGATCTCCTTCTGTAGAAGTCACAGCCAGAAGCCAAAGTGCTTCTAGATTTTCCCCATGAAGTTCTTTGTTACAAAAGATAAAACTTACGTCTGTAATTCATAATTTAGATTACAATGTCATTATGCTGAGAGGCTATCTATAAGTTTATAATTAACATAAAACCTTATGTATTGTTCTCATTTGTGGTGTGTATTTACAAATTTTGATTTTCAAAACTTATTGCAATGTGTAAGAAGTTTTCCAGTGACATTTAATCAGCTTCAGACCAGACCATAAGGATTTCATTTTACGTAGCTACCACAATATGGTTGACATTTCCCCCTTATATGGCTTTCCTATATAGGAAAAATCAGGAAGATTAATTCAAGTTAACTTTAAAAATGGATTAATTAGGCCATATAGAAGTGTTTTGTGGACACTAATACAGAATCAAAGCAGCCTCAGTGAAATTTTCATCAATTCAATTTCAAAATAGGTTAAACTAAATTAAATCAATGTCATCTTAGTTCTTGATAAATGACCACTCAACCTTCATCCTCACAATTCTAACAAACATGAAATATTGAGACATCCGTGTGTATCCACAGAATGGAGGCTGTTCTACACAGGCTCTCTTGCAAGCAGTCTTAGTACACAGCTCATCCTGCTCTCACACTGAACACTTGTACTGCAGAGCGATGAGCACCCTGGAAAATCTTAATGAGAATATCCTGCATAGACACAGGTCTTGTAAGTGAATGAGCACAGATCTGGTAAAAAAAATTTTTGAAACTTCTCAGAGTGCCAGTTCCTTCTATTAATTTCCAGCCAATGGCACACTTATTATGTCCACAAAATACAACATTGCTGAATTCTGGTGAGAAAAAAAATGAAGAATCTTTAATATAAATTATTTCAAGAATGCTATTACTTTTTTCATTATTACTTTCAGAGACACAGCTGTTACAGTTAATGGCCCCTTCCTTAATCTATATTTCTATTTCAAGAAAGGACATCACATCTTTTCTCCTCAACATTTGTTCAGCTTCTTTGATCTAGTCACATTCAAATGGTCAGCTTCAGGAGTAGGAGTTTATGCAGGTGAAGTTCTGGAAGAAGCTGCTGACAGAATACCAGAACCATCATGTACCTGAGATACACAGACTGGGTGGCAAGGACAGTAGAAAATATAGTATCTGTAGCTCATCACCTATCTATAGATGACAGCTACTTGTCCTGCACTGATGAAGTTCTTGCCTTCTCTTTTGAATATAATGCATTATTTTCAAAATTGTTCAATGCTTCTGTTTTATAGAACAGTACCAATATCTTTGTGCCTAAGGAAATAGACAAAAACTGCAGCTTCAAAATAATGAAAAACATCATATTTTCCTTCAAAGACTTCAAATGCTTCAGAACAAAGGAAAAAAATAGAATGGTCTCATTCTCTTTCAAAATAATGATCCACAGAAAAAAATCTTATACATTGTACTGCTGACAAGTTTATTTTCCCTTAGCATTGAGGATACATCCTTGATGGTCTCTCAAATGGCTCTCATTTCAAATCTCACATTAAATAGAATGTTCTGCTTTTGCAGATTTGGAAATCATCTTTACATTGGAAAATATATTACAGGAAGACAGAAAGTGCAAAGCAATAAAACAACCTTACAGTAATAAACCAATCACCATGTGCTAATACAGACATGTAATGAATTTGTCTACTAGAGTTGCTGATGTTTTTATGTTCCATTGCATAGCTTTTGCTGATAACATGATTAAATGATTCCTCTTTATGCTAGAAAACATCTGAGAACCTGTATTGCGCTCTCTCACTGAAGCAGCAGAGGAAAAATCTAGCTGAGAAATACTTTTTTTCATAAAAGTGCTAGCATAATATGTTCATATAAACTGTGTTCCAACTCGGCTTAATGATAATTTTACTTTTCCTAGAGGTACAACTTTGACTAGACAGTAAGTAAAGAAGTTCCCATGTTCAAGAAAGTTTTAAACCTCTAATAATGTATGTGGGTAGATGGATGAATTACATTAGTATTAATCTCACTATTTCTCACTTTTCATGCTCTTCCATCACAGCTTCTCTTTGTTTCTGCCACATTTGCACATCTGTGAGCTTAGATAACAGCACAATAAAAACATCAACCTGTTCAACTAACTGTATGACAAAAGCAACACACATTGTTTCCTGAGTTTTCAGCCATGAGTTCCAAGGTAATTACATTAAGCATAATCAACTTCTGATTAATTTAGATTTTCGTACTTTGGTATAATCCTTGAAACAAACTAGGACTTATAAAAGCTGTTCATATAAAGGGTATGGTAGATAGTCCTCACCACAGAGTTGAATTTATAATGCAAGAGTTAGAAAACCTGCTCCTGTGTGCTTGCAAATACATTTATTATAAGATAGAAGAAAAAAAAAGAATTTCTAAGAATTCCCATCTTTTTCATTTGGGTAAATTTCAGTCTGGGTATAGGTGTCAATTTTGACATTTAGGACAGGAGAAAGAAGGGGAAAGAATTCTAAGTAATTGCTTGCAGCTCTACAAGAGAGTGAAATGTAGTGTCTACTGCACATATGATTGTTTATGAAAGATAGAGTACTGCTTAAAATTCTGTTTAAATGTGGAACATTCTAAAATTGAAGATATATACAGCTTATTTAATTGCTTAGTTTTCTTTATCTGATTGCTTTTTAATATCAGGGAAAGGTTGAAGGACTCTGATCAAAATCTAAGAACAAGGGAATCTACTCCATTCAGCTTTTGAAAGCTGAAAAAAGATTTACTATTTACAATTTTAGATTAGCTCAGAATGTGCAAATCCTTTTCTACTTCCATTTATCAGTAAAAAGTATTAGTATTCAGTGCACTGGGGAAAATGCACTGGCTTCATCTGCAAACAGAACAGACAGAAGCTATCAAGTTCTAACTCAAGACCTAGGATTTGGTCTCAACTTTTAAATTCTCAATTTGAGCAAATAACAAAGAACAACATTCATAAAGAGAAATCACTTTGATGTTCTGAAAATCTTTCATCCATTGTCTGAAAATTAACTTATCCTTTTCAGTGGACAAAGAATAGTTTGAAAATACTTACATAGTAAGTTCTGTTTGCAAAGCTAGTTATGAACAATGGTTTGCACAGAGCTGCTTATGATCTGGAAAATATCCAGTCAAGAATAACTGCACAATGATAATGTACAATTAAATTCACCAGTCATAACAATTACTGTAAATGAAAGCCACAGTAACACAGTTTTTGAATGCTGTAAACTTTGCAGGAGTGTGGGGTGCAGAAGAAAGACAACTGGTAGACAAATTTTAGTACATTCCTGTTTTACACTGAATTTGGATTTTTGCACCATAAGATAATTCTTTTACCTCCTGACAAAATCTTTGGTTTACCTTACTGGTTATTTATTAAGATTAGCACTACTTGATCTGTATGAATTCTATATTAATAAAATAGTAACTTTTTGTTAGCATAGATTCTACCTCTGTATCTATCATATAACAACAGAATCATTAAGAAGAATTAAACTCTATATCTGACTTTTTAAGTCCGTACTCCTGATTAAAAAAAAAAAAAAAGATGGAAAAATAAAGTTAAGCTATTCTTTTATGTAGTTGTCCTTATACAACAGTGTTGTGAGCCATGTGTGCAAATATTTTCATACAAATACACATGCTAACATTTGGATGCTTGATCTTAGCATTTAATTTGCATTTTCTCTTCCTTGATGTCAGATCGTTCTGTAATTGTTTTATACCTAGCTACCTTTTTTATTATTTTTCAAATACTTTAAGTTTATACATATGGATAAATAGATATTTCTAAATACATAGATACATATAACTACACATACGTTACACAGTTTATATCATGTACATAGGACTCTAAAGCATTCTACTTACAGTAAAAGAGATAAAAAAGACATATACAACAAAATAGTCTGGATAACTAGAGGTGAACTTCTTTCCTCAGTAGTTTAAGACAACAAAGTTGCACTGGGAGAATTCATACTAATATTTAGTTCCTCTTTTCTGTGTAAACCAGTTACACCTCACAGGTGAGATTAAAGACTTTGATCCTTATCTGTCATGAATCAGTGCAGTTCCACTGACATCACAGGGATTAAATTATACTAGTGAAGAATCTGGAACATATTTTTATTTTTATTGTAAACTAGGAAAAACATGGAGATAACCAATAACACAATGCAGTGAGATTTCTTTCTAAGACATTTATTCACCTTTTTTTGCAGGGGGTTGGGGCAGAGGGCACACTGTGATGGGAGGCAATATTTATTAATGTGAGAGAAAAGAAACTGAACAAGTTTCTTCTTATGTGGTTTTGTTATGAAACAGATTTTCAGTGAGGAGCATATGTTTGTTTTAAATAATGCACTACCAAATTAATTACAGGCTACTTGGTTTATAATGGAATGAGCTGAATATATGTTTATAAATTTAGGAAGGTGGTAAAGGAATACCATTTGAGCAAATCATTCTCCACGGGAAAGATGTTTATGAATTTGATTTACTTGGCTTGCCTCACATCTTGTCCCCTAGACTTGAATGAGAGATGTGAAAAGATTGCAAGTGTAATCTCCTTTAAAAAAAAATCAAAAACCACAGCCAAGAACTGAAAAAGAAAAAGTGAAATTTGGAAAGGAAAACCAAGTTTCTTTACAGTAAAGGAAAATCATGTACCTGATGTCAGGTTGTGATGTCGTGGAGCTTCTTTTATTGGCGGGACTCCTAAAGAACAAAACATAGATGATAAATTAATCTTCAGTTTCAGGCAAAAATGTTTAAATACATTTCAGTAAGAAATATACTAGTTTCCTGGAATCAACTCACAGATAGGAATCTCTATAAAACAGTTTTATTTTTAAGTGTGACTTTCCTCATGAATTATTTCAACATAGAAATTTCATGTCTAGTAAAACCATAGAATCAAACTGCTTCTAGATGCTAGTTTAGCAACTTGAACCAGTACAACTAACTAACTGTTATCCTTTGAGGTTCCAGGACTTCAATATACAATGTTTATATGCAAGTCATTGTCTTTAACCAATGCAGAGGAGATATTTATGTCTTAGACCACTAACTTAATAAATTAAAGCAATTTATTACTATTAATTATCTTCAGAGGTATAGGAGAAACCACTTCTCTGTCTGCGTATGGAAAGGATGAAACCACTGAAAGGAGAAATCGCTTCTCTGTCTGCATAGGGAAATGATCAGGCAGTGTTATGTACAACAGGTTAGTGAGAATATAGGTGACCACAAAGTCTATCCTATGTGTCAAAAACACTTCTTGTTACCAATGTAGTTATTCTACAATATGCAGCTGGTGATCTAAAGCATCACACAAGCTATGGAGACGAACTTTGCACTACCTCACTAGGGAGCATAACAGCAGACTAATTGGGAACTACTAATCCTACTAGTCTGTGGATACAACACTGGAGGACCCTGCAGACAGATTAATGCTGTACCAGCCAGGGAGGCACACAGGCAAGGCACTGCCGCAGCCAGATTGGATGCGCTGATGTAATCCTTGATACTTGCATGCAAAGGAGCCATCAGACATTCAATTACTGGGGATTTATGCACAATTTCATAGTTTTGGCTTACTTGCACATATTTAGAAAGACTAAAAAAGCTCCTCTTTCCAATCCCATGAAAAAAACCTAACATTTGCATTTTCATTGCTGTTTGCAGAGATTTTCATCCCTTTATTACCTTTGGTTTTTTCATCCTTCAGATGTTTCTTCTCAACTGGTTTTTCTAGTAAGGAAAAAGTATCAGAGTTCAGGGTTGCTAAGTATTACCTAGAGTTTTCAAGTAAAATTCTTTGAAAATTAACACAGATCATTTAGGGGTTGTTTCAAATAACAATACATGTAAAATTGTAATCTCATACTATTTTTATTGTGATCTTCTACATATATATGCACATGCAGCGTAAATTCCTACCTTCTTTTTCTTTAGCTGTCTTTGTCTTTTTCATGGCTAGAAAGATTTACAAGGAAACAGCATTAAGTGACAGGCATCAGAAATATGGGGCTCTTTCAATAAGTACATTGCACAAAGCTGATCTCCCTAGTAATTTCCCTGGAATAATAACTGTGGTAAATGTGTCTCATGGCATGTATGCAGTGTATCTAATATTACCACAGTGGCTGCTACCCTTAGTGGCAGTAGCAGTTCTGGGCTTTCTGAACAGTCGTAGGAAATTATTTGAATATTGCTGGTTGCAGAGTAGTTTGGAAACTGCTGATAAAGGCTTGAAGCACTAGAATTCTGTAATTCCCTAACTACTATCAGAAGTGTCTGATTGTTGGTGGCTAAAATGCATCAGGGAAGGATCCCTCTGCCTGTTGCCTTCTTCTTACCCTCTTTCTGTGAGCAATCTCAATCATCTGAAACAAATAAACAATAAAAAAAGAACAGGATATGGAGCTAGATGGACCTTTAAAACCACCAAATACAACCATTCTGAAGTCCTGCAGAAGTAGGTTCTGATTTATTTTATTTAGTTTATTTTTCCCTAATTGTACATTCACTTAGAACATGTGTTTTTTTTCTTTTCAGCATCCTTTTCACCAGGCTGCAAACACAGACGTTTGGTCTGTGACTCCATTCAACAAGGCAGACTGAAATTAAGTAAGGTGTATTGCTTCAGGCGTTTGAGCCCATTTTAGTATTCCTTGTTGACTACAGCAGAAAACTGGCAGGATGCCTTTGAATTGTTCATTTTCACTTCATGTCACCCAACCAGTTGTAGTAACTCTTTGTTGAATGTCTTCTGGTGCACGTGTTATCTGATTAACACCAGCTTCCTCGGTGCTGATCACCTGTGTCTAGCTCACCAAAAGAAACTGCAGAGGATGAACAGTGAAAATATCATAATCCACGGATCAGAACAGTCTTCAGCAGAGAACTGCATAGCTTCAATGCTGTCAGTTTAACAATGCTGGTTTACATTAGCATTGTACGTTGTTGATGAAAAATTTGTATTACTCAACACTGGTATGTTCATTAACTCTTCCCATAAGACATACCAGAGAAATGTAGTATTTACCCGCTGTTGGGATTTCACCTGTTGGCTCTTCAGGAAAATAACCAGAAATGAAGAGGAAAAGAATATGAGGTTCAGTACGATGTTTTTTTCAAGGCAAGTAACCATTTAAATATATCTTATCTTTCATCTGCAACTTTTCTGCAGGATATTCATTTTAAAAGGATGGTGACTTAACAATGAACATGTACACAAGCAAATATTTAGAGTTATTTTTAAATGTGCATTCAAGGTTATAGCTGACTATGCTATTTTCCAAAAGATGGATTCAGTTTAATTGTTACCTCTCTTTTCTTATCATCCACACATCCCAACCAAAAACCTTGAATAGTTGGCACTCACCCTCGTATAACTGTTTCTCCTGCATTATCAGTTTGCCTTGCCTTTTAAGAGTAAAAACTCTTGAGATCTGGAAAAATTTTGGCTACATTTTTGCACAGCACCTAGCACAAAAGAAGCATGTATTCCTGTGCTATTACAATATCCATAATAATTAATGAAAATTGATCAATTCAATGGGATAAAAATTCCTGGTGTAAACCATCATTACTCTTTTTAAATCAAAGGAATTAATTAAACTGTGGTTTAGAATCCAAGAATTTTTTACCCATCACTACTTCATTAGTCCTGGGTTTATTTTGAACACAATTTTAAAGAAACAGAATAACCTCACTAGCCAAGCAAAACCTTTATTCCTTGAACCTAGAGCTAGAGAAAAAAGGAATATGTTCACAAAACATTTCAGCGTCTCCTTTGATTGGATTAACTCTGTAGTTTCTTCATGATGAGTTTGGACTTCAGATGAACATGAGGTTCTACAGCTCACACCAAGGTGAAAATGTTTCAGTCAGTTTTTCAACAGGAAGATGAAGCAATGAAGCATGATTTTCAGTAATACATCCCAGGAAACTTTCATTCAGGTCTTCATTCATAAGGAGACTCATAAATGTCAGTGCTCAATACTTAGGTATCACAGGCATTCAGCAAAGGCCAGTTTTGCTGCTATTAAATGCTAACATGCATAAGTCCTTTAATATTTATTTTTCTGCTTATGATCATGCGCATAGTTGCTGAAAGCTTATGCATTACTACTGCATTGTGATCCATGGATTAACACCTGTTCTCATTTTCAGAAGGGAAAAAAAAAGACTTTTCTGAGGCACTAAATCTGGGAAACGGGTTCATGCTCTCACTCCTTAACTGAGAGGTTGACTGAGGCATCTGGACTTGCCGTTATATGCATATATCCTAATTTAGGATTAATGATGGATTCCCTTAGATAGCAAGGTACTGGAAGACCGTTGACCTGAAGAGTAGCTAGTTTGACCCTCTGGTGTATATAACATAAGGACCATTTTCTCCTCGCAATGTGTCAACAAAATTTCACTTACTCTGGGGGTTTTGGGAAACACTTTATTCCTATCCTGGGACTTTCATTATAGAACTAAATGGGAATAGACTTTGAGCAATGCTTAGGTTTTTCTTAAAATATCTTCCTCCTGATTGCAAAATGCGGTTTTGTATTACTTCTTGCATGAGTAAGATATGCCACCAGTTTTGTCCTCTGTTCAAGGTAACTTCTCACAATTTGAAAGTCTTTATTCAGTATGCAGGGAGTAAATTTTGAGTTTCATTACACGTTGAAATTTGATATAGGATCAATTGCTGCCAAAGACCCTCCTCATGCTAAAACAGAAATAGTGAGAAATAAGATAGTTTACTAATCGCTTTTATAATTGCACGGTAATTCACATAGCAAGTTACTGTAAAAATGTATTTGTTGATAATTTTGGACTTTTCAAATTCAGTCTTGTATTTCTGTTTATAACCTGTCATTCACTTAATGATACAATCTCTCTACTGATTTAAAGCCCATTTACTTTTACAGTAAGACTGCATGGGGTGTGAATAAATTCAGCCCAGGATAAATGTATGGATTTATTTTATATTCCTACTAGACCTGAACTCCAAAATCAGTGTGTATTTTGTGTCCATGGCTACATCTCATACTGAATTACATGATAGCTATGTCCATGTTATGACAAATATACTGTACACCTGGCTGAGAAATATATGAAGCAAAGCTATATAGAGCTCTAGAAATAAAGAAGGCAGTGATCCAACTAAGTGTTCTTCTTTGAGCGGAAAAAAGTAATTTAAAATAGATAGCTCTGGTGCTTAAAATCTTGAGCTTGATCTATTCAAAGGATGGTTAGCTCAAAATAGGCCTTGTAAACAGAATTACTTTTGTATATGATCACATCATAGGTATGTTTTTTACTGGTTTTTTTTTTTTCCCTTTTCTTTTTCTAAAGGCAGTATTAACCTTTATAACAATTTCAAGCAACAGGATATAAGCTCAAGAATGTGGTACAAACATCCCTCTGCAAAGGTCAGGGGAAAATATCTTGGCTGTTCCTTATATTCACAATATGCCAGGGTAATATAGCTTCTGATAAAAAAGCATTGTAGACAGTGATCCTTACTGTGGAAAGCATGAGGAATTAGTCACTTAAATCTCTGATGGGCCTCTAATAGTAAAGATATAGTAGAGATAGCATAGTAGAGAAAACATTCTCTCAGATAAATCAGAGCAGAATACATAAATTGTCAGTGAACAGATCCAGTGAATACAAAACTGAACAAATCTGAATAATGGAATCAAATAGAGGAAAATTTACTGAAAATACTGGCAAAAATGGAAAAAATCCACCAATAGCTTCAGAGGAAGTAATAATTTTGAAATGCTAACTTGAAAACTGAACACTGCAATTCAGGACTGCAGGAGATCCTCCAGTGTTGGCATATTTCAGACGCTTTGTGTTCCCCCTTTCCCTTTGGAGCTGGAGTTCAGAATAGCACTGTGTCTTCTGACGGGTGTTTAAGAGGGGTATTCATCTTGTTTAACTTCAGGCACCTAACATAGGAGACTTAGGAAGCTCAATGGAATCAGTTTGCCTTGCCTTGTCAGCTTATGACCTGGAGCAGGAAGAGGTCTGTGCCTCATGGGGCTTGGCCCTGGTTTTAGATACTCTTTGGAGATTACTTTGCATCAGAATAACACATGGTTTGGTCTTGATATGCCAGGCACAGTACAAAAAAGAAAACAGAAATCCTGTGATAAAGAGGTTACAACAAATTCATATGTGAAAGTCCATGCTTCAACTTTTTCGCAACTCAAAGCATGCAATGTAAACACTGTCCTTCTGATTGTTGTCTGATCATGATTTGCAGTATGTAATGTGTAATGACTTGCCACAATAAGCATAGATCCCAGTCTTTATCTATTCAGAAGTCTTAGTGGCCTTAACAAGGACTTTATCCAATGTCTGGAAGTCTTTGTTATGTAAGAAATTCTCCCTGAATACTCCTTAAAACTCATCTAAAAGGGAAATACTCCTTCCTCTTCTTTAATTTAATTTAGCTTTTTATTAAAGTAGGAAAAAAAAAGTGTATTGAAACAAGGCCAAGAACGTGCTTAGTGAATTAATGAAAGAAGTAATTTTGAAATGGTAAAAGAAGTAATGAAAAGGTTGTCTAATTCAGTTATGCTGTATGCCATTTTGGTATTTTTAATAAACAAATATTTGCATAAAGATAAATCATGTGTCTACACTCATCTAAAATCACCAGAGCATCAATTATACTGCTAGCACAATTTACTTTATTTTTATAAAAAGTAAAAATTGTAAACAGAGTTTGAATGTTGCAGCTTCACATTATTAAATTATAAATGTACTTAGTTTTAGACTGTTCAGCTGTTAATATGCAGACAAAGTACAAGAGTATCTGTAGTATAAACAAGAAAATAGCATTATCTAACGTGACAAAATTGCAAAAATGCAAATTGACACAACATGCATCTGAAAAGAAGGTTTATATTCTATAGGAAACAAGACATGACACGTACTTGCAGTGTTTTTCAGTTTGACTGAGAAGTAAAAAGAGGAAAGAAAAATGGTCAGGTCAGGTGCAGCATAATGCTGTTATAGTGGAGAATGACTTTATTTGTTCTATTTATCAAAACATAATTTTTAATAATCTCATAGTAATAACAATCTAATAATGGATAATAATAGTAGGGATGTTCTCATCTACACATGATAATTGCTGTGCTAGAGTTAAGGATGAAGAATACTAACAATAAGAATTTTAATTCTTCACTTACTTCCTTTCACAGAGAGGCATAGAGAAGACATTTTTTAAACCCATGGTGATTGCTTCACAGTGATGCTTCCTATACTTGAGGTAATTTTGCTCTGTCTCTTGCCAGTGAGGCTGTATAGGAGCTATGATATGCAGAGACATTTATCATAGATGATGGATAGTGAGTGCCAGGTCATGATCTGAATATAATATTGCATAATACCTGCTACGGACAAAAATTAAACTATTGCTGGTCCTGAGAAGTTGACTCATACAAGAAGACTGTGAAGTTCAAATAAATGGCAGACACCCACAAATAATTAGCAAAATGAAGCCATTTAAAGCAAGCACTTTCAGAAATGGTTCAAATTCTTTGCTGGCATAACTTCTTTGACATAGTGGAATTACAGAAGCAGAAATTTGACCTTTGATATATATATCTTCAGAAAATGACAACTGGAATTGCAAATGCATACTGTATGACATGTCAAGGCCATTCTGTAGAGCAAAATAGATCACAGGGCCATGATTTTGACATTTGTCATATGTAATTGTATTTTGCAATTTCTTTAAATGACAGTTTAAATATTAATGAATGCATAAAATGCAGGAGTGCTTACCTGGTTTTGTAGGTGGAACATTTTTTTCATGTCTGACTGCTTCATGCTCTAGATAAAAGAAACAGCATAACAAAATTGCCATTTTTCGAAGTTACATTTTGTATGGGGTTTTTTTTGTTTGTTTGTGTGTTTGTTTTTTTAACTAAGAAGGATTGCATGTATCTTTTTCAGGAATAAACATTTATCTTCTCTTGCTTCATGCTGTTATTTTGCCAAAAAGACAGATGACTAGTTACTAACAGATTATCCACTGAGGGATCTGCCACAAAATAGCAGTAGTACAATAGCACAAGTTCAGTAGTACTGCACTTAGCTCCACACATATAGCTATTATTAATGTTAATAAGAGTTATGCATGTATCTTAAGGAAGAAGTCCATTAATAGGGGCTCCCCTCAATTTCTGAAATGTAATTTGTATCTACTCTCCATTTTTGTTATTTGAAAGGAGAGTACAGAGCAAACTCAGCAACCATTCAGTCAACCTTTATGTTGTTGATTCAGACATACTTGAGCTGACTTCACAGTCTCAAACACATCCTATTCTATATAAACAAATTATATCTAAGTGTGGAAAAGTAGAGAAGTAGCACTGCTTGGTTGGCAATGCATTTTTTTTTTCTTTTTTCCCCTCTCTCCTTTCTTTTTCATAATTATTACTGGAAAAAATGTTAGGTTGCTGGAAATGGAGAGGATGAAGAAGTTTTTTTTCAAAAACAAGTTCTAGCACTACATCATTTATACAAAAGTCACACCTGCTTAAAAGGAATTTAAAAAACCCTACACCATGGATCTCATAGCATAGTAGCAGCTATGCCAAACACATGCAAATAGGGCCCACAATACATTTTAGAGCTGAGGAATCAATGGACAGCTATGCTGGTCTTGTTTCCAGGTGATGTTTCCCACAGCTAAAAAAACTGTGCACCAGTTACTTTTTGAGCAACAAGGACACAAATGTGGGCTCTAAAGTGGAAAATGCTGAAAATGTGAGTAGCCCCTGAAAAAAAGGGCAATGTGCCTCAGCCCTTCTGCTACTTAGATGAATAATTAAACTCCTAGCAACTGTGATTTCAGGGGAAGATATATGTCAGGAAATGCCAAGATGAAGACATGATAGGGAATTTCAAATGGGAAATGGTTTTATGAGATGTGAATTAAAACTGGTGGTAGTGAAGAGTGATATTTTTCCCATATCTGGGCTGTTTTTAAGCATGGCAATGTTTGGGAACTTAACTGATTTTTTCTTTTTTTTACTTTTGCAGTTTACCTTGCATGTTGAAGGTATGAAAAAGATATAGAAATTTAACAAGCAGGCTGCGTGGTAAGTTAATTTATGGACTCCTTATTCAGTTCTTTTTGACTGAGAAAAAAATCTAGCTACAGTTACACTAAAATAATATATGATTAGGAAGAAAATGTGATGGTGTCTTTCTTTTTCTCTTTTTAATTCAGCAGGAGTATTTATTCAATCCAACTAATTGTTAACAGTGATTTTTAAAAAGCTTGTCACTGCTGTTTATTTTTTTTTTTTTTAGACCTGTGATATGGGAAGCATAGAACGCGTTGACTCCTGTACTGAAGTAACCGGTTATGTCAAATGGACTTTTAAATAGCAATGAGACAGTATGTTAAATGAAAGTAATGGAAGGCATGGTGATAAAGAAACTATAATTTTAAGCAACAACTAGAAGCTGCTAAGGGACAGTTTCCATATGTTAAAATCAAAAAAGCCACACATATCCAGCTATTTTACAGGAATTTTTCTGATCAAGGTAGGTACCACGTACTTGCTGTCTTTGCCTGGACTACAGAAGACAAAAGAAGGTAAATTGAAATCTTTAGATATAAAGAGAAAGAGGTTCTACTTTTTTCTTTTTCAGCATTCAGATATTTTTATAGCAATCAGTTCTCACTTGTTTTAAGCTTCCCCCACTCACGTAAAGATGTACAGCATTCAGGCCCCTAAAATGCAGGTAGGGTCTAACATGTTTAGACCTTTGCAACTCCCACTAGCTATCAGCTTTTGTTGAAATAATGCAGTATCCTGTCATTTAGCACAGTAACACATTTATGTATTCCAGAACCATTTCTCCCTGTGTAACAGTGTAAATTAGAAGTAGGTCCAAACCAGTCAACAGACGATTGGAAATTTTGGGTGGGATTCAACTGATTTGCAACATTGAGAACACACTGGTCTATGCTTTTAGTCAGGAGAGCACTAGTCATCTCCAGAAACTAATTAATATAATTATAAAATGCTTGTTAAAGAAAGATAGAATGACTTACCCACTGTTTGAAGTTGCCTGTTTCAAGCTCAAAAGGTATTGATCTGAAAACTTACAAGCTATTTCTGTAGTGGCTTTTGTTAAATTGGCCAACTCGAAATACTGCATTTTCAGTTTGGTTCCATCAAATAGGAAAAAGGCTTGGCAAGTACATGACACTAACAAATCTTACAAAAAGTAGTAAAGTCATGATATTTCTGGCAGTTTTGTTTTCAACCACTGCTAAACCACAGTTAGAGCCTTCTAGATTTTGCTCACAACCTAAGAGTGAAACAGCTGATTCTAAAAACAAAATTGTGAATTTAAGTATGAAAATCCTATAAATTCAAAGATGTCATTTCTTCCTTCTCCAGACTTGTTTGCCTATCAGTAATTGCTAACTCATTTAACATTCAGGTTAGAAATATATTGAAGTATTTTACAGTAATTTCTCTAATTCTATTAACAGAAATATAATTTATATGGTTTTGAACAAGCTACAGCAGTTTATGATCATGATCAGATAAAAACTAGCAAACCAGTATTTTTATTGGATAAACAGAGTGCTGTAAAACATCACTTCATAGTAAAATGATAGATTATCGTTAGAGTTCTTACACAAAGCAATATAAATTCACAAATTATATGAACGTTCACAATTAGAGACAGAACCATACTATTCTGCACAACATCTATTCTGCTACTGCAGAGAAGAAAAGGCATATACGGAATAAGAATAAAAATGAGGTAGTAATCTGCACCATTCAGCTTAAAGCAAAATAGCATTTATTGAAAATATTCATCATCATCATCACCACCATATCAAATGAAAATCCATTGTTGGCATCATTGTCCAAGATTTGGCAATCTTTCAATTTATGTTTGGCTCAACACTATCCCCAGTAGAAATCAAGAGGTTGATATCTAGAAAAATCCTTCAAAACAGCTTTGTGTTGACTGTCAGTGATGATGAGAATGTTCTAATTCCTTGGGTGACCCTTCAGGGCTTCTGTAACAGTCAATATTGCTTGAATTTTTTTTTGTCAGCATTATTATTACAAAACCTACAAGTTCTAAATCATAGAAAAGACCCAAAGACTTAAAGATTAGTTTCAAAAACATTTTCCCCATGAGAAATTTCAAAAACATTTTCCCCAGTTTAAGACTCATGTAAATTCCTAATCCACCTGACGATTCATCCTCCTGCATCACTCCCTACTTGGGCACTGGTCTCTGTGCTGTAAATTCAGTTGCTCGAAAGATCTGAGGTTGAAAAAAACAAACAGCAGCACCTTACAAGGAAATTTGGGATCATTTCAGAGACCTGATTTACATCTACACCTCATTTCATTAGCCCAGCTCTGGCAGAGAGGCTGGAACAAGCAGCCCAAGAGCTGAAATGTCTTGACCTGGCTTTGTCATTGGAAAGACTGTTCTTAGAATGGTATCTGCAATTGCCATTCTGCTGGATTTGCTCAAAGAAAGTGTTATCAGTCACATATTTCAAAATACTGTAAAAAAAATGATTGCAATGCAAATGTACTACGCTAGATGTGTACCGAATAGCGTTTAACACCCCCTCTCCCCCATCCCCCCATAAATCAGGAGAGAATGACTTGTTCCTACCTGACTTCTCAGTGGGAGTTGTCTTTTGTTGTTTAATTTTCTCCTCTGTATTGTGAAAGCAGCATTAAAATTAGAAATTCACACTGTGTTAGCATAGGTGCATATAACTGGAAGAATATGTCTATATGTGATATTATACATATAGTTCACAACGACAAAATAGATGTATGTCTTTAGCATCACCATCACATTGTAGTACTGTAAAACAGCATGAATGCATTATGAGTTCTGACTGTATGGTGAGATCAAACTCCATTGAAAAAATAAACTACTGGGCCTAATGTCTCAGCCACCAGGAAACAGCCACCTATCTGGTGTCTTTCAGGCAGGCATTCAGGTGGAATCTGTATTCTAACAATACGACAATTATAACTTTGTGAACATCACCTTCCCAAGCGTCTAAATTCAACAGTTTGGTATTATACAATGCTGAGAACTTCTGCTTAGATACTGCCTAATCACAAATATGCACAGACATATCCACTTATGTCTACACTCCGAAAACAAGAAAGGTACTGAGATCCCTAAGTACATGCTAACACCAGAGGCACATCCACATAGGACAGTGCCAGCCTGAATGACGATTCATGCCACCTGCTGCTGAACAAGTTTAGCTAGACTCAGCTGGATATCTGTCACAAAACCTTAGAGCAACTCTGAACTTCTGCTAATTTCATGAGAAAAGCTGCCAATTCACATGCTCTTGAGCTGCCTGTGGCTTTGCTCAGCACAATTCTCAGATGATGTGGAACCATGTTGACATCATCCACCAGACCTGAGCTGACTCTCCTCCAAGTAGGCTTGTAGATGAAGCTTCAGGAAGAGGCACAGGTAGGACTACACTTTCTGATCAGGTGGGCTTTGTCTTAACTGCCCAATGGCCCAGTCAGGTGAGAATTGTGATGTGTGTTTTCAGATCTCTACTCTGCCCAGTTTGGTTGACTTGAACTTCACCTTTTCTGATCCTTTCATGATCCTTTCTTCTACTCCCATTTTCTCTTTCCGTACCTGAATTCAAACATCTTTCCCAACTCCTACCTTTCAACTCACATCGCTACCTTTCTTTTTAAATATGTTTAAGATGACTTCAGAATATATTTCCCCTTCCTCTTGCTGATGGAAGCAGTTTACAGTCACATGCCTCTGGCCCCTTCCTTTTCCCCAAGACTTCTGTGAGGCATCAGACTGAAACTGACAACAGCTGGGTGGAGCAGCAGGGATGTCTTTTCCCCTGAAGTCATTCAACTCATCTGAGGACTAGTTGGCTAGAAAACCTCCCTCATCTGTGCATGCGCAAAGCTGCTTGGCTCCTGAATATGAGTGACGTTCCCAACCTGGTGGTAAAACTTGTTCTTAAATGAGATGATGGAAGGAGGTACTGGGAAGGGGATGGGTAGCTAGAACCACCTGTGAGTTATGAGATCTTTGCTTTACTCATCACTCTACCTATGTGCACTCAGTCAACCTCAAGAACTGCTGCTCTTTTTTGGGGGCTATTTCTCCAGAACCCAAATGTCCAAATTTGGATGCTAAATCCTAATCTGCACTCTGACTAAATAAGTGGATAGTACAGTATTTAGAAGAGCTGACTGTTGAGTGGTCTCAACAGACATGACATTTCCTTTGAATGTAGCATGTAACTTCCAGAGAATGTTTTTTCTGAGGGTAGAGAGCAAGCTCATCTTCTCTGTGTTGGTTTCTTATTAACTTGGGTCTCTGACATTCCCAGAGGTGTACACTTGCCAGCGAGGCCTAAAAAGACATTTATCATATATCAATAGATGGAGAAACAGCCTCATTGTTGCACAGACCATGTTTCTCATTCGTAACACAGCAGCATTCAGCAAAGTTATGGTGCAAGTGTGGACAAGAAGCATACAGCAATTGTAGTTTGGGTTTTGTTTGTTTGGTCTGGTTTTTTTTAAATTTTGTTTCTGAAAGAAAATCAGTACTGATGGGGGAAAATACAGGGAGGGATAAAGCTCCATGGTTACTGATCTTTTCTATTCTTTGGAAATAAAATATAGCCCTGCATTGCTATGCTTTTCAGTTGTCATCTTGTAGGTGGCGATTTAATTTCTCTTCAGTTGTATTAAGTTAGGGCTTTTTTCCCCCCCCTTACTCAGCTATTGTTATTGTCAGCTTCTTATGAAAGCAGTGAATTAAAAAAATCTCATCTCCATTTCACGGCTGTCTGTGAAGCTAGAATTTTTTTTACAGTACAACCAGCAGCTTGAAGATGCAACTTGTTGAGATAAATTATCCTCTTTCTGCTCTTAGATGACCTTTAGCATATAACAGTGCATTTCATTAATTTAGATTAAGGTATTAAGTTTTCCACGTACCAATACAGAAAAAAACCCAGCATGCTGACTTTAAACATAGGTCCTGTACCATCCACTGGATTAATGACAAGTAAAGCTCAAAAGGTTTGGAACTTCTCTTACTTTGAATATTATTCCTGCTCTTTTGAACACTAAAGATATTTTTACCTTTCTAATTCTGGTGAGAATTTACAGCAATGTTTGCTCTGTAACTCTAGGAGTCGATCAAGTAAGTCTGTGAGTGGATGACATGTTTGATCCGTTTAAAGATATGGGAGGGATTTCTTTTCAGAATTAATTCATTCCTGAAAACAGAGTGTCTTGAACAGGACTGTGGACTTGCATTCATCTGGGAATAAATACAGTAATTCTTTGTTATTCATACAGCTACCTATTCTGCAATCTAATCACACAGCAAGTATTGATCTGCTGATTCCACTGGAGAACACCCTGATATGTTTCCTGGCAGATCTCCAGGAGGTGACTACGGCTTTTTCTCTAAGTTTCTAGCCATTGGTTGTAACCAGAAGGGAAATGGAAGGAGTAGATTATCAAAACTTAAGGAGAACACTCTCTATGAGGGAACATACTTCTAAACATCAGGAAGCTTCACAAAATCATTTCTGTTCACCAGATTCAGTATGAAGAAAAGCAGTGAAAAAAAAAATCTCATGAGGGCAATACATAGTATTTTGTCAAGAACAGATGTGATATTTCTAATTTCTCCTGTGCTTTTTGTTTAATATATCATGAGGAGTCTGGAAAAAAAAAAAAGTCCAAAATAATTTTTTGGGAATATTTAAAAAAAATTCAGATTTTGTTCTGATTTTTATTAAGCCCAAAGTTTAAAGTTCTGAAATATTTCATTAGAGAAAATGAAACCTCTGCAGAGCTCTAGTTTTGCAGCACTACAAGCATTAATATTAATTTTTTCCCTGATGTATCTAATTTAAATGGAAAAATATAAGCAGTAAACATTTCTCTGTGTATTGCAGGCAGTTTCAGAAGAATTACATCAGGAATGAATTCTCTTGCTTTACTTGCTCTCACACACATACACAAAGCACTCTTTAATTTAAACATTTCCCTACAGGATCAATATATTTTCTGAAATTCTCTAGTTTATCAGTCATGTAATACTTCTATGTGTGATGACGGGAGGCATAAGAATAATAGTTTGAAGCTGCTCAGAATTAAGGTGAAAAGAGAGGCCACTGCTTTATACAGAACGAGGCTTTTATAATTCAGTCTGCTAACTCAAGAGCACTCATTGGCACACAGCAGGCAGAAGCACTGTTACCACCAGTGCTTGCAGATTAATACTTCTAGTCAACTGAAACTCAAAACAGCCACTGTTCTCCAAAGCAAGCATTAATCACCTGAGAAGAGATCTTTCATGCTAAAGGAAGTTTAGCAAGCCTTTTTTTTTTTTTTTTTCCTTAAACCGTTTAAATTCCAAGGTCTTTAGTCTGGAATATACTGCACTATACTAGAGTAAGCTTCAAATCAGTTGGATGTACTCATTTGCAACATGATGTTCCGATGTTTGCAAATGCCTCATCAAGGAAATATATTTTTATGCTGTTATCTGGATGAGATCAGGCTGACTGTGAAGCAGGACTAATTTCATTTTGCAGGAAAGGTGAGTGGTCCTGCCACCTGCCTGGACAACCCACTGTTTGACCACCTCTGACCCCTCCCAGGATGCACAGAGCTGGATAGGGTGGCTTCCTTGCTAGGATGTTCCTGCCTTGGTTGAGCCCACCTGCACCCATCTTCTGGCTGAAGCACTCTGCCAGCTGTTAATACACAAAAGTGATCAAAGAGACAAAAAAAAAAAAAACCAACTTGGCCTCTGTGTCTTTGAAGTCTGGAGTGAGAAATATTGTTTTTTTCCCTGTTGACACAAAACCAGCAATACAACTTCACTAAATCAGCTACTCAAGGCTTGCAGGAAACCTCAAAATGTCTATGAAAATACTTCATTTACAAGTAGAATATTGTATTATAAAACCAAATGAGAAAAATAGTAAATGTGTAGGATAAATTGTTTTCTTTCAAAAAAAGTTCTGAAAAAAAGTGTAATAAAAAAAAGATTGTCTGCTTATCATTGAACACATAAAGTTTTAAGCGGTTTATCCAATCACTTATTCATGAGCACTTCATTTTCATGTGAAGTTTAAACAGCAGCACTACCAGCAGAGGTCGATGGGACACTGATACTTGCTTTTCAGTGCCCACTGCATCTGGTAAGATCACTCAGGAGTGATGTAGGCAGAGCACCAAAAGCTGAGTTTTCTATGATGCTATTGTCTTAGTCCTGTTTCTTCGCACCAGACCCAGCTGTGGATCCCTGAGTGCATTTCTCCTCAAATAATGCGATGAGGCATAAAGTCCTGGTTTAAAAGGGGAATCCCTGTCCTGCAACCAGTTGTTGCTGGTTATTACAGTTTATCTGAGTGCATAATCAGCCCAGTTTTATTTATTTGTATTTTTTAAATTTTTCAGCTCCTGTTATTCTGAGATTCAGAAACTGGAGGCTGCCTCTCTGTGGGTTAACATGCACCCAGTGAGACTGGTCCTTTTTGGGGACCAGACCCACTTCATGTAACAATTGGTTTACTGAAAAGCCTGAGATGAGGTAATTTCCAGTGTTCCTCTTTGATGTACCAAAGTGCAATAGAGAACTCCTTCCCCAAACTCTGGAAAATGGGTTTTACTAATGGTTTATAAACCATACTGCACCAATGAGAGAAAGAGTCACAGAAACTATGAAAAACTGTGGAAGTTGAATCCTTTTAGTTAAATTTCACCCTCTTTTTATTTTCCTCTCCCAAACTCTGAAAAAGCCAATGACACAAAGCAAAAAAACAGTGCCTAACTCAATAAAGTCTGCAAGTTTTGCAAACCATACCATATCCTTATTGAGTGGAGCCTGGAGTAATTGGAAATTAAAATGCCAAACCTACCTGCCTTAGTCTGAGAGATAGCTTTTTCATGTTTAACGTGTTCATGCTCTGCAAATAAGAACCCTTACATTAGAAAGCTTTTTAATTTTTAGAAGATTTTAAAAATAAAAGATTCTTATCATGATTTTAAAAGAGGTTAAAAGAGGACTTGGCATTACATAATCATACTAGATTTGAGAAGAATTTTTGATAAATCTTTCTTGAGAAAAGGTATCTAATTAATGTTTTCCCTAAAAAATAAAAATAATGTCGAAGAAATGTTTTCACTTTTTAATGTGGTTTAAGAAATCACAAAATTCCATTCTGTGTTTTTTAGAAATATCATAGCATTTCTAAAATTGTGAAATGCTTCTACTGCTAATTTTGATTGGTATCACCTATCTTCTATATAGAAAATTTCTCCTTAATGTTCAATATAGAAATCATGAAAGTATTTTATTGCAACAGAAGTGGGGTTGTCTCATATAGAATGGCAAATAAAAGTTCAGTATACTGCATAAAGAAAAAATAGCTTTCCATATTTCTCTGTTACCCTGGATCCCATAGATATATAGTGAAGCAGTAACAATAATAAATATTATACTGTATTAAAATAAAAAAATAAAAAAGCTGTATGCAATTTTGTGCTCTTTAAAAACAGTGTGATATCCAAAACCCAACACTATGGTAAAGAAAAGAGAAAGCTATGGCATTTCAGAGGAATGTTAAAAATATGTTTTATTCTGATTTATACCAGCTATGTCTAAATTGTGTAGCAGGTGAGGGCTGCATCATACCAAGAGATAAATCTCTCTGTTGCTTGGATCAGAGCCCTAGCCAGAGGATTGCACAGACCTTTCCTCATCTGTGTCCCCCCTGACTTTTTTCCTGTGTGAAACTGTCATGGAGGCAGAGGGCACAGGAGGGTCTTAGCCTGAATTGGAAAACGGTTTTCATGCAAACTGAGACCTGTGAAACACAATAATTGAAAGCCTGTTTCATAAGCCAAAATTTCCTGTGAGCTTGTGTTGATGCATCCCATCTTAAACTGCTAAAGCTTTGACAACGTAAAAAATACCTTCCTCCTAAAAGCTGAAGTAGCAATATTCTTTATCAACTTGATACTTACTGTGTTCATGAGATTTCTCTGAGGTAGCTAGAAGTAAACAAAAAAGGTGCAATTTAATAATTTTGTGACTGTAATACAGGATTTAATGTATTTATTCATGACATTTGTAGACACATAAAATAAATGTTCAGTGAAATCTATATTAAAATGTGCAACAGTTAGCATTGTCTTATACTACCCACCCCAGGCACCTAACTGGGACACTTAGTTAAGGAACACAGGCACCCTAGTTTCCTCATTTAGCTGATGTTTGGTACAAATACCCTGGAAGGCTCTGCATCTCCTTGGTGGGCTAAGTTGCCCTCACTAAATGGGGACCATATATATCAAACCTAGGGCAACTACCTTGCTATGGTGAGGTGCTCAGGTCAGTGTCTGCTAAGAGACAGGGCAAGTTCAGGCCATAAATTGTTCAATACAGGACAAAGCCAGACAAATAATTTTAGGTTGAGTGAGAAAATGACACCTAGGGCAATCTAAATGTAAGAGTCCCTGACAATTGCACCTGCCTTGGTGATGTCAATGAATTTCAGACGGATTCAGTGATACTCCAAGGAGTAGAAAGACATATTAAGAAATGTAATTAACATAATGAGGACACATCTAAACAAAAGGACTCAGCATTTCAGTGCCACAGCTCCTAAACTTTGTGCTATTTCATTTTCCACTTTTTCCCAGAAAAAACAGGTGAGATAAAACTGAAAACTGAGCTAATACTTTCCATGTACCTTAAGAGAACGTTTCTCAGTTAAAGTGAGAGCTCAGGGAGCTGTACTCAATGCCATTACTGGTTCTACAGAAGGAAGTGAAATGCCAAGACCTAGCCTACCAGTTGGATTTTTCTTCTTGACTTTGGCAAGGCAGCTGTTGTTTTTAAGAGAATAAAGGCTCTACCACCTGCATGTAGCAGTCCGCTGTGTGTGAAAGAGCATAATCCCACAGACAGTTGCAGTACTGCAGGGGATGAGCTGCCTTTGTAGGCCCAGCAACACAAGCAATAAATCTGCTGCTGTGAGCTCCCAGGCTGTGATTCACTGCGCTCCCAAGTTCCCACTCGGGGCAAAAACTAACTGCTGTGCAAGTGGGGTTTTATTTTGCTCGTTTTCCCTGCAGTATAAAACTGCTCCCATTTTATATCCAGCCTCTATTTAATCCAAGCTGTTGCTGTGCATTTAAGGAGACAGCAACTGGAGATCATGTGTAGAGCAATGCAAAAATAGTGGAACATTTTTGGGGGTAATAGAGACTAAAGATACAAATTAAGAGTATATACTTGCTTCTTAGTGAGGAATCATAAATAAGAAACAGCAGAAAAACAGGGATCCCATGACAAAGCCACATTTTTTACCTTTATGTACGTAAGAAAACCTTCTTGTAAATTTAGGCTCAATTGTTTTGCCTAAACACCCCAAAACCCACAAAAAATAGATCCCTAAACATCATAAATTTGTGTAAATTCTAATTTGTCTGAAATGTGTCTGAAATTTATAGAGAAAATTAATTTTGTATTGCGCCAAAAGACATAGTGAGATATGCCCATCTAGCTATGAATTTCAATTTGCAAAAGGAAATTCATGGCAAATATTAAAAAAAGTAATCTGAATCTCAGAAGCTGGTATAATGACTTACATTACAGAATATTGTCACATAACACTTTCAGTCACCACCAACAATGATCAGAGCTAGGCCACATATGAACAGTGTTAATTTAAAGACTCTTTACTGATACTGCTTAATGAATTTTACAAACAAGCTTTTGTTATAGCATCCTTATCACAGATTTGCAATTTGTCTGAAAACACTAAAATCAAAAGAAAATCATTATGCTTTAACTTCCTAGTGAAGTCAGTGCAGTTATTTCCCTTTTGCTGCTGGTGAATATGAGTCACAGAGAAAGTTTAAAGTAATAGGAACTCAGTCAAGGACCGGTCCCTCAAGTTTAGGAAGGTATCTGTGTTGCCCTTGTCCATATTTTCTGTGGAGATATTAATTAGCCAAACTGAAATAGTGCCAGTATCCAGCCAGAGCTTGAACACTGAGATTATTGTTATCAGAGCTTTACCTAAAAACATAGCCTTCTTTATTCTGGTGTAACACTCAGAGATATTTCTACCACATGTTTTGATGAAATAATGAGGATCTTCTAAAGTTAAAAGTTTTTACAAAACATTTATATTTTGCCAAATCTGTTAACTATGATTTCAGTCCATTCAATATTAATCCTACCCTTATTTGTCATATTATCTCACCAAAGTTGTAATTCCAATGACTTATACAGTAAGTATAAAAAGCCAAAAAATTAAATCCTAAGACCCTTGGTTTAATTTTTATAGTATCACAATTGTCTATGTCACAGATACCTTGATTTTTAGTCTAGTTAGTGAAAACAGGAAGAAGGTAAAAGCTAAATGTCAATGGCCTACTCAGACTTTCTAGAATATATAATGAAATATTATATGGTATTTAACCTAAAGGGTGAGAAATGAAAGGCTGTATTCTGCTGCTGTCACTCACTTCATGTAGTATCTTGTTTAAATAATATTTCTTTATATGGTTCCTAGATAAGCTGTGAAGCTCCATGCTGCAAAATGTGCGGATGTTGAAAATTTTCATGATTTCAAAATGTGACTGGGCAAATTAGAAAAAAAATATCTACCAAGTGCTCTTAAACATGAAGATATGGTTTCTGGTTTAGGAAGTTCCTGAGCTGAGATCTTGGAGGTCACAAAGCCATCTCTGTGTGACTCTTCTATTCCTGTACCCTTCCTTAGGCCTTTGCTTGTTTGGCCATTAGTGGAGAGAGAATGTTGGGTTAGATGAACTTTTGGTGTCACTTCAAACAGCTGTTCTGATGTTATTAACTAACAGGACTACCTGTCAGGTAAATAACTGCTTGTTGTTCACAATGTTAGAAAATTCAGTCCTAAGTAAGTACTTTATTTCCATTTGTTTAACACTTAAACTATATTAGAGGAGGAAAAGTGTCAGATTCAGATCTAATGAAAACAGCTGGATCTTTGATGAAATACTTGAAGGTACATAAGATCTGAACTGGATCAATAAAATTATATGATTCTACCCTCAACAAAAATGTTTTTGAAATTTCTTCTGTGTCATTCTAAATTAAACTTGGTAGCCAGGCTTGGTAGTTATCTTGCTGTTTTTTCACATTCACTTTAAATTTTCTTTGACTCTTGCCTGCTATTCTGAATGTCAGAAGGGTATTAATTCTATATGGCGTAGTTTTGTAAATTAGCTTCTGATACGGGTTCAGAAAAGAAATTCTCTGGTTTATTGAACCATAAATTGGTGAGGCTAAAAGCAGAATGTGCTTTTTGATTATAACATGTCTATTTTCCATCTGGATAACAGTTATTTGCTGTTCAGACAGCAAATATATTTGTGAGTGTGCACAGTCTGTAAGAAAAGAATATGTTGTACAGGAAATGAAAGCAATGCCAGAACTACTTGTTTTAGTGAAGAATAACAGAATAAGAATACATGCTGTAGCTGAGAAAATGATTTCTAATTGGAGAGTTATATGTGTATTATAAATAAGAAAGTTACTTTCCATTAGTCTAAGTAAGAGTCTGGGTCATCTCTCATTAAAGATAACATATAGGCTCTTTAATAGGGTTTGGACTGGGGATTAGACAGACACACCCATGATGTTAATTTGTAACAACATTAGAGGCCAAAAGAGGAGTTAAGATCAACAGGAGTCTTTTAATGGAATTCTCAAGATTTGTGTCTTAACCTTCCAGTTTATACATCATGACGAAGGACAAATCTTTGATTTCCTTATTCAAGATAAATAAGTCCATTGTCCCTGAAAATGAACTCTAGACAAACTAACAATTTGGCCCTCAGACAAAATAATGGACATTCCCCCTTCAAAATTCAGTGGGAATACTGTAGTCTGCAAGAGTTTAAGATGCCACATTATTGTGCCTAATCATCAATGTGCTTTAAATTTAAGGTTGAATAAAACAGTTTTGTTCTAGTCAGTGCAAGGTTTTTCAGGCTGTGGAGCGACTACGTTATCAAAAAGTCAACCAGAATAAAACATATTCCTTACATTGGGCCAGTTCAGAATTCTCAGATGATAACAGCTTTGGAAAAAAAAGGGATATTAGGATTTACCACTTTGTTCAAGAAGATCTCCCCGCTTTTGTGAAGTTATTGTCTGTACTCTTTGTCATTCAAAGGAGAAGTCAAATGTTCCCACAAGTTTTCTAGATCAGCAGACCTGATCCCTCATATCTGATCGTGTCCTGCTCAAGCCTGTTGGCTGACTGAGCAGCTGGCGGACTGGTTGTGCAGAAAAAAAACAGTCTAATGAGCATATGTCTAAAAAAAATGTCTCTTCACAAACAGATTAGCTGCAGCAAGCTTCCTATAAAGAGAATGGCTTGTGCTCACCCTGACCTCTGCTCTACTTTAGAAAATTGCCTTGGCAGCGTATGGCCAATAGTTACCCTATGGATGGGTTAAGGTAAAGGAAGCAAGAAGAGTGTGGTGGTGGCATGAGTAGAGGAAGATGGTGTATGATTGTATTAAAGTGCATGCTGTGCCAGCCTTATCCTTACAGGATCTCTCGATTCCCTACAGTGTTCACTTTACATTTCTGGTTTACTTTAAACCTATCATTTTCCAGGATATTTGTCCATGTTTCTACACATTAAGGAAGTATTATCCCACATTAACATGACAGGTTTGACATACTAAAAGCGATTTATCTAAGGCTGTCTGGAAGGTTTGCAGGGAAGCAGAGAACTTGAGCTTCCACCTAGTGCTCTCACTGTTACTTATTATCAGGAGTGCGTGTCTGGGTCTGTGCGGCACCACAGACTTCCTTGGACCACTGTTACAGCAGGACTCTTGTGACTAACGATGACAATAGGGTAAATAGTTAAGGCAAACCCTCCTAAAATGCCATGATTGCCATTATAATTTATAATTAACCACTGATATGAGAGCCTGTAGAATATTCACTTGCAACAGACTGATCTTTCTATTGCCACTTTCCACCAAAAAAGCTGTCAGGCTGCTCTCACAGTTCCTTGTGCCTTGTTTGCATTACCAGAGCAGCCTGGTCCCAGGTATCTGCCTTCATACAGTTAGCATGTTTGTGTCCTTGCTGTTTGGTTTGCCTTACACCTCAGGGCTGCATAGTGAAGAATGTGCTTACTCTGGGTTTTCGGGGATTTTGCTGTTGTTGTCTAGAAAAACTTTTTTTTTTTTTTTTTTATTAAAGATTTATTTTGAACTGGCAATTTAAGAATACTTTATATAGCTGGGAAAAACAAAAAGTAGTTCAGAAAGAGGAGGGAAGGGAGAAACTTTAGCATGGCATAAATATAGTAGAAGTAGCAAAGAAGTACAGACATTTCCAACATTTTTAAATGATTTTTAATGAGAGGAATTGCTTCAACTTCAATCTGAGATGCATGCCTGTAGGGAGCATCAATAATGATCCCAATCTTTCTCTGTTTCCCAGTTTGTCAGTTAAACAATAGAAATGCACTGGGAAATGTAAGTCTTGTTGAAACAGCAATCTTGTATGATAGCACTGAAAGCTAATGTCTTTAAAGTACTATAAGTCTTAAAATCCCAGGAGGACAATCTTCCATCGACGGAGCTGGAAAGAATAAAATTTCAGTCAAATGTAGATGAGGTACATGTGCTGCATTAATGCATTTCATCTTTAGGCACGTGTGGCGAAAGACCTGAAGAGCTTCCTCTCAATATCATCCTCAGCTTCTGACGTTTTCATGGGCTTTTCCCTGAAATTGTGGGATGGGAACATACAGATGAGGGAGAATATGCTTAACAAGCTTTCACTCTTAGTAATACCAGTTTTACATTTGCATATAGCTAAGGCAAAACATAGCCAAGCTCAGGCCATGCTTTATTGCAACACAGATTATTGACTCATAAAGGGTAACTGAGTGAAATTGGGCAGACTGAGGGATGTAGGATGTTAGAGTGATACTTATTTTCTGAATATTGCTTATGCAAAAGTAGTGTTGTTCACCATTGTATATAAACAATTAGAGTCAAAAGGAGCACCTCTTGCAGATGTTAATATTCATTAATATTTGAATCTTCAGTCTATTTCATAATGCCTGTTATTTGTGAAAGGTGCCAAACTAAACTCTTGGGTCCAGATTCCATGCAATTACTTTGAATATGAACGTTTTTGTTGAGCTCCTTCTTACCTATGACTGGATTTGTAAAAGTATAATCATGGCTGAATGTATATTTACATATGTTATTAAAAATATAAAATGTCATTAAGACAAGAATAAGATGACCTCATGAAAATCTAGAAAAGAAGAATTTTGGAGGCGAGATTAGTTGATATAAGGAGTGGAGAATAATAAAAAATAACTAGCTTTTGAAAAGGTGGATTGTTCCCAGTGTTCTACCCAAATTAATATGGTGATTAAAGCAGAGGTCTAATGACTAGCTTCTAGAGGCAGAACATCTTAAGCCATCTTCATTCCTCATGCAATGCTGCTGATCACTGTTTTTGCTTTAATTACAACTTTGTAAGAGCACATTTCTGAAAATGATGTCTGCATAGATAAAAAAGGAAATGTAGATTACCGCTAGAAGAACGGTTCATTCTGGAATTGCATCTGAACAGAATACCTCTGAACATTCATTTGCAGACATCTTTGTACAGAGAAATAAAGTAATAGTTTATCCCATGGGGAAATTTTTAGCCAATTAACCATGCGTTATATGAATATCCAGGTGTTTAAGCATATTATGCTGATTGACAGGTGAGAGTGTTGCTGACATGATGCCAATATACATGTATTGCACCTAACTTATAGTAACAACACAGGCCACCAATTACACAGATCACTTTCTTCAGAAATCACAGCTGTTTCATAATCAACAAAATACTAGTTTAACTGCCTCCATTTATTGGTAGCAGAGGCTGAATAAATTACTGTTGTACTTTAAGGCAAGTAAGAAAGATTAACACAAGTGGTAACCATAACTGCAATTGAAATGCTATGCCAGGACTACCAATATGAGTTGATTTGCAGGTTTGTTGTTACATAAGACGTACAAAAAAAGTATAATCTCAATTTTTACTTGAATGGATTACAAAGGCGTAACCAATGACAAAGCTTAGATTAAATCCTGTTGAGACTAAAATTGTGGGTATTTTTTTTAAAAAAATTGATGCAAGTTTGCATCATAGTTTTACGTGTCATAGTACACTGAAAAAGAGGTGTTAGGGAGATAAACATGGAGTTTGTAGTTTAATGTTAAGAATTCTAGATTAAACAATTGCGTTAGTCCTGCCATCTAAGTACAATGAGAGTGGATATTCAATCAGCTATTAAGATCTATAAATGACTTCCTGTTTTTTCTCACCTTTCTTCTCTTTCCATGTCAGATTCTTAGAAGAGAGGGAGGGTTGTTAAAATAATTAAGAACAAACTATCCTGATGTTCATTGTAGTTTGTTTTCTATTTTTGTTACTAAATCTAAACTATGTTCCTTGTTATAATCAAGTCAGAAATATAGGTATCTCCGGGGAGCAATTCTTTGCATTCTGACAGATATAAAAGACAGATGAAACACTCTCTCCAGATGCTTATTTTTCTCCATTAAATCTAAAGTGAGACTAGGGTGAATAGTTTCAATATAGATGACTAACTTTAGACATCTAAATTTGTATGAGTTAAAGTTTCTTAATGGTTAAATTCATCTGACGATCTAAAAAAGTTCTTAAATGTATGAATTCAGTGAAAAGTCTTGATCCCACTGCGCTCATCATTCCTCTACCTACTTTCTACTTATATTGCGTGGGTACTTTGGAGGGTGTTTTCTGGTCATGTCTTACACTAACTGAAATATCTGCAACATGGAAAGTACATAAGCCTGGTCCCTCAAGATATGGCCATCACTTAATAAAGGTTGTATAGATCATAAATGCCACATAACCCTGCAAAATGGACATAAATTATTTCTACCTCCCAAGATTGTTGAGACAAGGTAAACAGAGGTCAAGCAAATTTCAGCTAACTGATGTAGACTTTTCAAAGCATTTTCCAAGCATTTTCAAAGCATTTTCCATATTTCATGAAAATTCTCCATTTATCAATATTCCTTGAAAATGACAGGATTTTGTTGCTGCACCATGGGAAGTCAAAGCTCACCAGTGCATGGCCAATTATCTATTAAATGAAAACTATATTTAGGCAGGAGTGGAGTTACATTTAAGAATACCTTGTCTGTAGTTTAAGACTCCCATAAAGTGTTCTTCGGTAAAAGTGCGTGTTCGGTAAAAATTCTTAATCTGATTCAGGAAGGCAATGTTAACTACCGCCACAAAGATCCTTTGGGCTCCACCTTGTGGCTAATTCGACGACTGTTACCTCGAGAGAGATGTCTGCCTTCAGCAGCCAAAATAGCACTGCTAGTTTAAACAGCATAGTGGCATGTGACTGTTTTTATTATTTTCTCATACATAATACTGATTTTTTGACACTATTTTAAGGAAATGCTTTTAAAAGTATTTCTACTTTTTTTTTTTTTTTTTTTTTTTCTTTAAGAACATACATTCTGTTAGGAGGCTGTGTAATCCACATTGCAGTTATAGAATTAAAAAGTCAATTTTCTTATCCTTTGAGGCATGTTAGAAAACTACATAATGAAAGTGTGGCTCATGTTGCACCTTGAACCAGTGACTTGTGCAGCTGAGCAGAAATCCCATGCTGCCATCATCATTTGCTTTATGAATAAGAAGGCTGCCTTCCAGTTTTTCTGGTCAACTCCAAAGTTAAGCTGTTTTGAAATGCACTACTGCCCAGTTCTTCAGTTTGGAAAGCATCTTGATTTTTATATACATTGAAAATGGACACAGCTGTACCTTGGCCAGTTTATACCACAGTCTGTATGCAGAGCAGCAGTTTTCAAGCGATGGATAGGGTACCATTACCAGGAGTAATTGAAAGAAATTGTCCTTTACTGGATTGGCAAAAATGTGTATTTTGGAGCTGGAATGTACATGCCTTGCCCATTTTCTGCATTTGTCTGATATTAGCTGCACTCAGACTGTATGCAGTTTTTTTATACCATGATGCGTTTATTAGGAAAAGGTCAAAATGTGATCCTTCATACTCTCCTGTCAATTTATTATTGATGAAATTTGTCAGATGAATGTCTTTTTTGATTTCCTAAAAAATATTAAATGAATTTAAGAGCAAGCTGACAGAGCGATAATGTTGAAAATCAGAACAGGAGTCATGTTATTGACAGGCAACTAGCTTCTGCATCTCACTAGCTTAGGAGTATTCAAAACGTCTAACTGTATGTAGTCTATATAGGAGATGAGACTCCCAGTAGACAATTACCCTGAATTAGATGTGCACTCTAACTTGCTCTCAGAAACAAGACAGGGCTCTCTCTCTCTCGTTCATTAGCTATAGGGAGCCTGGAGGAACCAACTTCCTGGCAACCCAGGTTCATGATTCACATTAAACAATGAGATGGATCTTCTTACATGTAGGCATGTGGATGCATAACCCACAGGGATTATGAGATGGTTAAATCCTGTTTGGGTTCACTAGAATCACAGAAGTAATGAATCTTCAGGCAAGCTTTCCTGAAACTGACCTGGAGAGAGAATTTACTAAGCTTGTTAAGGTTGCTTGCTTGGCATCTCCATCTCAGTTCATGCCCCTTTAGTCAGAAATCAATAAGGTATGGGAGCTATGAACTAAAATGAGAAATTCCATTTTATGCAGAACTAGGAGACCTTGAAATAGGTTTTAATCCGGTCCCATTTCAAACAAAGCATTTTTGGAACTCTCTGTATTTTGAAATATAAAAATATTGGTTTGGTTTTAAAAATATTAACCATTCTTTCCTTTAAAAAGGGCACTTAAAACTGAAAAAATGCTGAAATATTTTGGTTTTACAGCTCTGTTTATCATTTCTTGGAGGTGCCCTAAAGCTGATGGGCTTTATCTCACATCACCAATGCATGGGTCTGTTGTAATTCACTTGAATCCCTGCTTTCAGTGTTTTGAATTGTGAGCAAGAGTTAAAAATTCTTATGTACTGGCAGACAGATTTGTTCTTGGGGATTTTAGGGAGTGCCTTCCTCATGCCAAGAGTTGCTACCTCTTGCTCTTTAGGAACTGACAACTTTTTACACATTTCTATGACAGCTCCTTTACCTCACACACGTTGAAAGAAGGCATAACATGATGCTGGAAGCTGAAGCTAACTATTTTCTAGGACTTCGGTCACAAAGTCTTAGGGAGCTAACCTTTCAAATAGAAATGGTTAATGCATAAACTTCGTACATAAATTGTGCTTTAAGGTTCCTGATAGTATCATACATATTTGGAGAAATCAGTGAAATATGTAAGCTTTCTCCATCTTAATTTTGTTCTTTTCTGTCTCTTCTTTCAAACTCCTTCATGTCTGATTTATGCTATGCACAGAATATACCATCGATAGAAATTGTCATTCCATCTTCTTTTTATGATGGCTTGTCACTGTATTGCTCATTATTCTTGTTCTTCTAGATGAGGGGTGTCTATTTGAATAAGACAGAATAATTGGAGAAAGCTTTGTGTACAGTACAGTGCTTATGTGCTGCATGATTCACATGAGAAATGGTAAAGTGGTATTTGAACTCTGCATGCTACTGCCATAATATATTTTGGATAATGAGCCAGTCAATTTAGAGCACTGCCTGGCTACTTCTATTACTTTTGCAGCTGGACAAAAAATACTGTATCTTTAAGCAAAACTATCACATATTGCCCCTTTTTATTGCCAGTCAGAGGAATACACATGCAGCCTGAACAGTTTTTTATGATAAGAGAATAAGCAGAAATAAATAAAATCTGATCATATTAGGAGTTAGCTAGTAACATGCAATATTTTCCATGTGGGGCCTGCAGACAGTGTGAAGCTAGGTGAGAAAGCTAAAGCGTGGCATGTTCGTTTTTTGGAAGAGGCCTTGTTCTCTCCAGTTGTCCAGTTTAGTGCACATCTACTGAAGACGGGAACATCATTGAACCAGTTTTCCTTAGTTACCGGAAAATTTCATTTGACTAACATGTTTTTCACTAGAAACACTACCTTCTTTGCTGACAATGTTGGTTATGATCTCAGAAAACCAGAGGGAGGTTTAGTCTAAAAATAAATGACCAAAGCTGACTTTTAGTTCACACCTCCATGTTTCTGTGAAGTAAGCTGGTGGTAGCCAGCAGGATGAGGTACAACCTGCCCTGAGCCAGGTGCTTGAAAGTATCCTACCTATACTTGTTGATAAAATCCTTTCAACAAATCAAGAAATTTGAGGAAATTATTTTTTTTAGCAGAAAATACATAAAAAAGAAAATAAAATGGAAAAATTGATCCAACTTCAAAGAATGTTCATTAAAAAATGCATTTTTTAATCAGTTTTGTTGGGGAAGATTATGGTTAAGGAAGAAAAAAATCCTAACCTGTGAAAAATGAACTAAGGGCAAACAGTAGGTATTTCAAACAAATTCCCTTGATGTTCTTCTGTAAATGAATGAACCCATAACCTGTGGCAAGGCTGACAGAAGTAGCACCCTTAGCAATTACTTCACTCTTTTCTTTCCATTAAGGATGTAACAGTCCATGTGATAAATTCAAGACTGTGAACACAGCAGGAATTTTGATGTCTGAAAACCAATGGCTGTAAGTGTACTGCCAGTTTTCTGATTTTTTCTGCCTTGTGTGCTACCTTTTATGCCTCAGTTGTTGCAAATTAATCTTTGGACAAAATATCCTGCTCGATACCTATTAAGCATGGTTGTTTTTGATAACGAAAATGAATTTTATTATTCTGTTAAACACATGAGGTGAAATTTTGGCTCCAGTGGAGTGAATGGGAATTTTGCCACTATCATTAACACAGCCAAGATTTCACTCATAAGCTGCTAAAACAGTTGAAACTATAATTTTTATTTTTTCCAATTCAGTTAATGACTGTGTATAGGGATAACAGAAAAAATAATAAATTAACAGTATTGAAAATGTCTTTATGCATAGACAACAAAGGTTGTCTCCATTGTTCAACTATGTGAATCACAGAATTTCCAAATCTTTTTGAAATGGCAAAAGACACTCTCCCCGCCCAAAAATTATCCCCCATCAGTAAACGTCAGAAATAAAGAGCCAATTTTTTTCTCACTTAGTACAAAATCTTGAATTATCCTCTGAAATCTATGGAAAAGTTCTGAAATGTTCCCAGTTTAGTGAGCAAAATATGGATTATAAACCAAATAATCAATAAAGTTGAATAGATTAAAGAAAATTATCACTTCAGTGCTAATATTTCATTATTTTTGCAGTTGAAATAAAATTGACAAATTACAAAATTATGTTTCAACTCAGAAAATCTTATTCTGAAAGACAACACTATAAATAGATATTTAGGGTCTGATAAATACAGTATATTTATCTTTAAATATTTAAAGTAATGTTTTAGATTCTGATTCAGAGAAAATTTTTCTACTAATCTGTTAAAATACCAAAGAATGACTTCAGCAAAGCTTATATTTATGCTACGTACATATCTGAAAAGAGGAAATTAAATGTACCAAGGAAAGAGCCTTCTGCAAAGAACAAACAGCCAGGTCAGCATGCACAGTACACAGAGAACAAGTTTTGTTCTCTTTGACAAATCCTAACATGGTAACAAAAGCTTTTCATTTTCTTCCCAATCAGAACGATGAAGTGTCTGATACTGGGCTGTGTTGGCCTGTGCTAAAAGGAGCTAACAATACTGGAAATGACAACTGTGTTATCACAGTAGGAGTAGATAAAGCCGGCTGATGGTAGCACATGAGGTGGTGTGTGTCATTGCAATTGTATCACTGAAAGAAATATTTCTCACAGTGGTCACAGCCTGAAAGACACTTCAGTCAAGGGAAAATAATTGATTTACCTTTCTTCTCCCCCTCCTTTTTCACCGCAGCTGAAACAGAAATAAAAATACTATATTTTCACAACCGAAGTTAATAACACATAATATCAGTAAAAATAATTCAGACACCTATATATGAGCCTTTTGTGTACATATCTCAATCTATACATATATTATGCAATATAGGAATAGATTTCTTTGCCATATGAAGAAACTGATGATCAGAAAGATGAAGTGTTTCTTCACAGACAGCCAGCTCTGCTACTGATGAGAGCAAATTCCATCTTTTTAGATTCTCACACTTGACTTTAGTCTCAAAGTCATCGTTCCTCCCAGACACTAATACTGAGAGATAGAAGCACACTTTTTAATATTTTAAAATTAACAACAAAGAAGGAAGATAGACTGGAATGGGAAGGCATGAAGGGGTAAAGGGAGTCTGGAGAAAGGTTATGGAGCATCATCTGTTTGAGAGAAATATGTGGGTTTTTGCTATTAAAGCTTGTAGTGCTAAACACATGCATAAAATAAGAAGCAAAAAACCACCTGAAGTCATGTTCAGGTTTCTAAGCCTCTGCCTAACATAAGGAATTACAAGGTATGATCATGCAGCAATCCCACCTCCAAATCCTACATTGTGAGTTTTGTGGGAAAGAAGACTGAAAAGAGACTGGAAGGAAACTACTGCTTTAAATCTTAAACCCAGTTTAAACAACCTGGAATCGGTTCCCCAGAGCAAACCGTGCTGTGTTGCCAGTATTCAAACTCTAGAGACAGAATAAAAGTCCCCCCAAAACTCAGCCTGGTATTCCAATAAAACATTGCTTGTATCTGCAACAGGTACTGTGAAATCATATAAAAATTTTACTAAAAGGACTGAGGTGTCTAAAATGGGAAAGTTACCTGCATTTACAGATGACTGCTGTAATCCTGATGGAGCTGACCCAAGCTCGTACTTAAGTCCATTTGAAATCCATATGCTACCCATTTCCCAGTCTACATTTATAGGGCTGAACCTTCTAAAAATGTAGTTACAGATGTCACTTTATTTTGAAACATGACAGAAATGGTGGTAGCAAGACTCTGCCTTAGGCTAGCATTTGTGGGCAAAAGAAGACAGAGGAATTAAAATTCAGAGCTCTTCTGCCCCAGGAAAGGGTGTTCAGCAGTAGGCTCCCAGTATGAACAAGCCTGATTTGGCTCTGGAACTGGAAAGGAAACATGCAGAAGCAGATCTCTGCCTTTCCTTTGGAGAATGTGCCCTAGTGCAGGACAGAAATCAAGGCTCAGGAGGTCAAAGGAGGGAGTAGGCACAGTCTCAGGTGTTTGCATTTTGGGGTTGGGTGCTGATCTCTGCCTCTCCAGTGCACTTAACATGAAAAGTCCTTTTATTTCATTCATTATTACATTTGGATAAAAGATCAAAACCAAAAAGGTTAAACCTGAAATTACTGAAATGCTATCTATCAATTAATGACCTGCAGCAAAAAAAGATTCTGATTTCAAAGATTTTTCAAGTTTTCTTTCACTTTACTTTCAGAATGAAATAAATTTTTAATATCTCAGAAATGTGCCCAGCGGTAGAAAAAAGGTTTCATGCCTAGAATTAGTGAAAAACAGGCACAAGGCTTCCAGGATCTGGTCTTCTTTGCAATCGCTTTGCTTTCCTAAGTGATATGCATATCAGAGCTGTGAAGTGCATCTTTCACAAAACTGTCATTACAGCAGATTTAGTATTTTTTCCCCCAGAAGCTGCTATAGAAGCCTCAATGGCTTTCGAAAGGCATACTTACACTGCCACTTGAAGTATGTTGGAGGGACACCCAAATGAGCAGAAAGCCCAAATATCAAGACTCTGTGTAGGATTTATAAGAGAACATGCAATGCACTTCTGGGCAGCTCGTGACTTCTGTCCTGCCAGGTTACAGGATGCAGCTTACCATGCTTCTGGTCCCGAGGCAAGCAGAGGCAGAGCAAGGTCTGTCCATGCTTGCCACTGCACTTATGGCTAGCTAATTTCTGTTGTTATGCTATTATATCCTGTTGTGACATCTGTTTGAATTTTCACCTTGGCCACAGTTTTTCTGATGGAATGTACTGTAAATACTCAACAAATCTTAAGAGACAGAAGAGACCTCAATTCTGACTGCTGTTGCCAATAGCATTGCTCTGACCAAATCCTGTTATTCAAAATTAAAATTAACAAGGAATAAATGAAAAAGAACACCAATATCATCCTTTACATTGCTCTTTCAGAAGCTGTGCAATGTGTTCGTATCTGAAATGCAGCAAAAAGATGGATAGATTACCCAAGGATCTTGGTCTACACTGATAAAAAGCCAGATTACCTGATGAGAACAAATGAGAGCAATATATTATAGCTGGGCAGGTAAGGACATGAAATAAAGTAGAATGATGAACTAGAAAATGCGATGCTCAGATATGAGAAATGTCTTGGCTGTGTTCTTTTTTACCTTGATTATTTGGAGAAAGAAAGCCAGCTTTTTTGCACTGTACTGATGAGAGGTATCATCTAGTTCTTGAATTAGGAATTTGTACCTACACACCTGTTCAAAGAGGACTGTATTAACAGTCTTAAGTCACAGTCTTCCTTTCCCAGACCTATCCAAACCCAATCATACATTTCCACTTAATATAGATAAGATATAAAGCAAAATATGTTTATCATAGATACACATCCCATTTTCAGGGATCATGAATCCAGACTGACAACTACTCCAGAAACTTGAAGTGAGCACCATCATCTTTTATGTTTTGGGAACAGGGGAAAAAAGCATCATGAACCATGGCGGACCTTGTTCAAAAATTTTTTGGTGGGCTGGGAAAATAAAGATAAGTTTCAAGTGGTGGAAAGGTCACAAAATGTGTCAATGTAGCAAATATTTTCACGAAGAATAAAAATTAATTCAGGTTTGGGGTCATTCTATTGCTTTTAACTTGTATCAGAAACTTGAATCTCGATCACCAGCAGTCCTTGAATCCCATAGGTAATGATGGTTCTAAGGGACTTTTTTTCTGAGCTGTTCAGAAAACAGAAACATTTCTGAAATCTTGAAAATCTCTTGAAAACACCAAAAGTCTTGAAAACACTGTTTCCTACTCAACAATAGTCTGTTCCATGTAGCTTTATGACTCAGCAGTAGCCAGGAACAGATATTTAGTCAGAATACTGTCAAAGAATGATTTTTTCTACAAATTCTGTTTTTTTCTTATAACAAGCAATTGGTTTCCATCCTGACACGAAATTTAACTGCCTTTCTAAATTTACAATAATTAATTATGAACATTGGGTCTATGAAAGCTGAATTTCCATATAGATATCCATTTCCTCTATGGTGTTTTTGAAGAGCCCTCGACTTAGATTTGTGATTTTCAGTTTTATCATGATCATACTAATTAATCTCAAAGGTAATCTGAATCTTTCCTATTTCTCTTTCTATGAGACTTTTGTTGCTCTTTCCTATCCCACTCCAGTGCCACATTATCACACAAGAGTTTTGAACACAACACTCCAGATAAGATGCATCTTTGATTTATGCAATGTCTTTCAAACACTGTATGCATTTTTTCCAAATGCATCTGCATATGGAAGAAAGTTCTTCACTGACTTGTCTGCGGTAATACTTAGGTCCTTTCCTGAATTTATATAGTTAATTTAGAGATAAATTCTTCTTTAATATTTTTGCTCCAGTATATATTACATTCTATTTACTGACACTAAATTTTCTTTGCCATCATGCTGCCCATTCACCTTGTAAATTCAGTGTATCACAGCCACTTCTGATCCTGAATTCTTTAACTAATTTTATGTCATCTGAAAATTTCATTACATTACTATTTCTATCTTTTCCTGTTAATTAAGGAATATAACATGAGTCCAGACATGGAATCATAAGCAATTATTCTGTAAACAGGCTGCAAGATAAAAATTAATCAATCACTCTCTGCTTCCTAATCAGATATTTATTTCCTTCAATACTGTGCCTCTTAGGCAGCAGCTATATCATTTCTGCAGTACTTCCTATACTGGAACTTTTCAAAGGCCTATTTAAACCATCCCATAAAAGCTGTGCTTATTACTTTATCAAGATGTTCAAAACACTTATTACTAAGACATAATTTCCTTTTGCAGAAACCATGTAGATTAGATCTCTGTGATGTGATTTTTCAGATATTTGTTTTTGTTCTGATTTTAATTATGATTTCACCAATTTTCTGACTGATTTAAAAATCTCTGAATAACCCTGGAGTAATTTAAACTATTGTATTTACCCTGACACACTTTGAGACAGACAGTCACTGATTTGGCTGAAGTTGGTGGAAGTTTTGACTAGGAAGTTCTTACATTTATTTTGGTTATAGGCATGTAAGTTATGGTAAAACAAGATCAAATGCAGACTCAATGTCAGGTACTCTGTGATAACTGTCCATATGCATGCTGTTATGCTGAAGTGAAAACCACCTCATGTAGGCAGCTGCAGCAAAGCAGCTGGCATTCGCTAAGCTGATACTGTCTTTGCCCATCTCACCATAAATTGTCCATCTGTTCATAGCTTGAGAAGAAGGTACTGTTTTAAAATATTTAAGAACCATATAAAGTGATATTTCTCTCTCAGGTCTTCCCAACAGCTATTTTCTCTCTCTCTTCCAGTCTTTTTGAATTTGGAATTTCTCTTATCCATGGCAAGAGAATTTTTAATCGTGTTAAGAAACCACAGCTAAAAGAACCAGCCTTACAGAGCAACAGAGAGGAGAATTTAGCCTTTAAATTGCCTGGAGTATCTGTGTTTAGAATGATTCTCATTCAGTAGCAGGAAACACCTTTCCTGCCCTCTTCCTCCTCTGGTCCAGGTTTTAATGAACAGGTTAGGAGAAATAACTTCTTATTAGATTATCTTCATGCATTTTATTATTGATGGGCAAGGAAGATGTTGTGGTTGAACTCCCCTGTATAACCTGACTATCCCTTTTGTCCTAATTTGTAAGACATAGCTGTCAGACCTACTAAGAAAAATTTAACTCACTAGATAACCTCCCTCCCCAAAAGTTTACAGTGTTTTTCTCTTTATTACCAGCAATGCCTTAATGAGAATACACAAGCACAGTGTCTAGAATGAAAGTGACACAAGTGTGCAAACTCTGCTTCAGATTATCAGGATTCACACTCTATGGGTTATCAGGCCCCCTGTAAAGTCACTGGATAGAGGTGGTAAGAGAGTGGTTACATTTCTGAGCAAGTTCCCTTTGTGTGTGGAGTGTGGTCCAGACTCTCATCGACAGCTAAGGAACAGGAAATACTGACTATTAACAGAAGACAGACTTCTCCCATCCCTGTCTGAGTCCTTGAAACTTGATACTTAAAACGTATGAGGATTAATTTAAGCACACTCCCAAAGATAGGCACAAATCTCTGTTTGAAAATATCGCAAAAGGCCAAGGAGTGTGGCAGAGCTACCCAGGGATCTGATCTCTCTGCTGCATCAGAGGGTGCAAATCTCTCTCTGTCAATCTCACTTTTCAGGAGTGCCCAAAGTACAGAGTGTTTTTGGAGAGGGACAGTTTTTCACTGGGTCTGTGAAGAATAGAGTGCAATTGGACCATAAAATGGCAATAAACCAGAGGGAGTCTTATTCTGCCCAGCTGTTGAGAAGTGCATTGTCCCAGTCAGAGAGAATCCTGGTTTCTGATCTTAAATATTATGTGAAACAATAATATTATGCAACGATTATGTTTTATTGCATAGCATGTATAAATAAAATGTTATATATATGCATTCAGAGGACTTTACATAGTGCTGTTATCGAGATCTACATAAGCATGTAGCTGTCCCTGCCTCCAGGATATACCTTAAGTATCAGTAGACATACTTTCATTTACAAATCTGTTTTGACTACTGAATGTATATTTCTGCATATATATGCAGTTTCTTCTTATTTCTTCTTATTCCTTAAAAAAAATCAAGTATCAAACCATAAGGACAATGTTACACTTCATAGTTTGGCATAAAACATGCCTCATCTTTAATTTATATTAACTGTTTTTTGGAATTAAAATTCTATCTCCTTCCTCTTATAAAATAGTATTCATTCATATTATGTATGATATTTCTGTTCTTTTTCTCTTATTTTCTCATGTCTATTGAAGAGTTTTTACAGCTAAGTGCTGACTCACAATGGGAATTTTGTACCTCCCACTACAACTCAGCCTTTGTATTTACATATCTGTCATTATCTTAGTGTCTGACTTTTAAAGCTCTGATGTTTTCTTGAAGTATTTCTTATCATCAGTGTTCAGCAATGACGTACTGTAATGGGTGGGCCGTTTGAACAGGCTGATACTGCAATTTTTATACACCTAATATATCTACCTTTCATTTAGGTTCTCTATTTTCCAGGATAGTCTACTGCAATCCTATATCCAGCTTGTGTGAATTCAACTTTCACATTTCAAAAATGTATTTGTCTTAACAAAGGGGTTACACTGGCCACTTCTACTAATGCAATTTACACTGGATTTGACAGATCTCTGTAAAGTGGTAAGTGCTAATCAAACCACTGCTGTTTCTCAAGGCGTTTTTTAAGTTGACTAGTTTAAACTGAGATGTCCATTGAAGAAGCTCCCTGTGTACTCTCAGCTGGCTAAAAAAAGTACCGGTGCTCATAAAGATGACCTCCTTTTTGCACGTCTTTACAGGGTGATGGCCACAAAGTTTCTGGAACACTTTTCCCTACAGAGGCTTTTCTCAAACTGCCTGATCTATGTGACATGTCACTTATCATTGTTAAGAAAGAGAGGTTTAGTGAAGCACAGCATCCCACACGGTTGCTTAAAGTCACTTTATGCATTGGGGTTACACTCTTCTGACAAAATGTCAATGTCTTGTCATACATATTCAGTGTCATTCAGTTAGTTGTATTTGCTTTTAGAAGTGCTGCATTTGTATGAATCCCAGCAGTTAAGAAATGGCTTTTGAAGATCTGTCACATGGAACAGAAAAGACAGAAACAACTTTTAAAAACCTGCAGCCACTGAGCTGAACTGCCTTCCAAGTGAGCTTGTATATGGTTTGCTGTATCATGAACTTTGGTGACTAGAAAATGACTGAATCCTATAGTAGACACTAAGGTGGCATTACTATACACATGTATACACATGAGATATTCCCACTCAAGGTGCACTTTTCTCTTGCAGTCTTGCTCCAGGGGCTTTGAAGGATCTGCAGTCATGATCAGAACAGCCACTTTACAGATCTAAGACACACAAGACTTACAAAGAAGGCAGTTGGCCTGATCATGTGTCTGACAGCATCTAGTTCAAATATTTTAAGTTCTTGTAGAGCTTGCTAGAGTCAAAGAGAAATGTTCTCACTGCTGTGAGATATCAGTTGCTCTCAGTGAGGTGTGCAAGGCATCAAGTACATCTAAAGGTGACATGCAAGGCCGTATGCAAGCCACTAGGAAAAACTGAAGCAAGTAGTGCTCATCTCATTTGGGAACCTGGTAAAGGCTGTGGAGACTCAGCACTATTAGTCCCCACTACGGCATTGCTTATCCAAATATCCTGCTGTTCCTATAAAAAACAATCAGTTCTAGTTCAGACTTCATTCAAGACATTGTTCTTTATCAGAATAATCACAGGTGTTTCTAATGTGACATTGTACTGCAGTGAAGTTAAACTTGGCATACCCTGCACTAAACATTCAGATCTTGCTTCTTGTGTCTTGACAAGTAGGAAACTATAAGACTACAAGATGGATGACACAACAACACAGAATCCTTTACGTCTCTTAAAGTGTTTTAGTCTATAGGTTAAAATGTTAGCCCATGTGGAAAAAGTCTGTGTGATATGAAAGTTCACTGGGAACATGGCTCATATTTTCTACTGCTATAATATATGGAAAATCTTGCGTGTGTCCTATCAACTACTATGGGAAGAAGACTTAATTTTATAATAAAAAAATAGATAGTAGTGTTAATCACTTCTGGGTACTGAGTTTCTTTTTCAAATATACTGAGCATAAACCACTTCATGTGCAGTCAGTGAAATTCTACAAAGTCTAATTAAACACGTCCTTTCTTGAAAAAACTCAGTTTTGGAACCTGAAAGGAGCTGTTATTCACCAGTTGTTTCACTGGCTGATCAGGCTGAGTTAATTAAATCCTTCTTAAATACTTTTATTTTGTATAGTTGGGTGGGTGTTTGACACTTCACTGAAGGTAATTCATTAAAAGTGCAGCTAAAAACCTTTTACAGACATGTATTACTTCTTTATAATATTTGATTTTTTGTAATAAAGTCTTTTACTTTTATTATCACTTAAATTTGAATAAATCAATTTTCAAACCGGAAATATTTATGGAGAACCAAAGACAAAAATTAGATAAGAAAGTCAATGGGAAGCTTAATAGTCAAACACTTAAGGGTCTAATCAATGTTTAACTCTTCATTAACCTACCTATGATTCAGAGATATGTTTGTGAGAACCTAGCAGGAAGACCATAGGCCTTTCTTGCCTGAAGCTCAAAATAAAAAAGCCAAGTTGTAGTAAACCAATAATCAATATACAAATAAACCCACGCACTTCAATATTCCCTGTTGACTAAAGGTAGCTAAAAGAAAAGGTACAATAATGCATTCCTGTTCTTATAATGTCCTTGACCTTGGACTGGAGTCCAAGTTCATCTACTTTGACTACTTCAAAGAGTTTCAGACTATTTAAGACCTAGTTCCTTTTGTAGCACTTAAGCCTTCACTTTGCTTCAGTGTTACAACTGTGCAAAGTAATAGATGATTTCTACTGTTCTGCTATGTACTACCTACATACACTATGTGAAAGAGCTGCACATAAAAACTTGCAGATGTTATCTTTTATAGCTTTGTCAGAGAAAATATTGCCTCATTATTTCTAGTGATCCTTAGGGAAAATCTAAAGATAGGAAGTAATATTATTCAATTATTTGAAGCAGTTTTCAAAACGGACTGGAAGTTTTTAAGGTTGACTATTATATTACCATGGCTCAAATGACTGTTATTAGCTAGCAAGTTATTACATATTCTTATCCATATTAAATTATTTACACATTTAACCTGAGAGACTGCTTTCTAATGAGCAAGTGATATTTAATTAATATGCAAATAGTGTCAAAATAAAACTAAGTTTTGTTTGGATTTAGTTGACATGAATAAATAAACCTGAAAGTATATGGTTAATTGTAATTATAGTTTTATCACTGCCTAAAAATGTCTAGTGTTTGAGAGGTACTATAAATTATAATTGGTTTTTATTCGATAGCTAGTGCTGATATTTCAATGTAAAAAGAGAGAGCAAAGCACAGTCAAATAACGTGCTATAGAAGAAAAGTGCAAACTGAAATGACAAATTTAAATAGAAACAATGAGACAAAATTTAAAAAAAGAAGAAAATAAGTCTTCATAACTTTGCTACAACTTGCTTGTATAGCCCCATATGTATATCTCATCTATCAGCCAGGTAAAAAGAATGTCCAGCAGCAAAGAATGCCATTCAAGGATATTTATGGATGGCTAAGTGAAGAAACTAGGATTTCATTTGGGAATGTTTGCACAAAGGATTTATTTTCTCAACTGAATCTTATGCTAAGGCTCAGCTCAATTTGGGATTGTTACCTTTTTCCTTAGTCGTAGTTGAAGTCTTCATTTCTTTTCCTTTTGAAGAGTCTGGAAAAGACATCAAATACAGAAATATAAGGAGAAACTTAGTAATAGAAGTGTTCACTGTGCCCATCAGTACTATAACAAATGTGCATAATACCAGATCAACCAAATGTGCAAGAGAGAGAAGTGTTAACAACTAGAATTTCTGTTTACTTCAATAAAAGGCTCAATTTGTTAACAACTAGAATTTCTGTTTACTTCAATAAAAGGCTCAATTTGTTAACAACTAGAATTTCTGTTTACTTCAATAAAAGGCTCAATTTAAGATTTGAAAGCAAACTGAAAATAATTCCCACTAAATTAGCTGGCAAAGTTTCTGCAGTTCAAGCCATGCACTCATTCCTGTGCAGCCTGTCGTTTCAGCCTGTTGTGTGAATTCAGTAACAGCTTTGTTACTCAGAACAGACCATCATTCCTGCTGCAATATTGGCTGTGCAGGTCAGACAGTGGCTAAAGGACACCACAATAAGAGTTACGATTTTATTATTTCTGAATCATGTCAGACACTGCTCCATCCAATATATGAGATCTGCTGAGTGAGAAGAAGTTAGGTTTAGTTCCTTTTCACCAAAAGCCTGTAGTTCAAAATATATCGAAACTGCACTGAGGTACCAGCAGAACCTTTCAGGAGAACTACTGGTTCTTTCCCAACCACATAATGATAAGACATTACCCTTTTCCTTTAAGGCTGCTGGGGGTTTCACATCTTTTCTTTTAACAGTCTCTAGAAAGAAACATTTATCACAAGTCAGGTTAGAGAAATAAGGTGACACTTGAAAAGAAAGCAAGTCAAACAATTTGATATGTAGAGAGCAAAAAAGATGCGATAATTAAATGGATTTAACAGCACGGAAATAAAGAACAGGACAAAACAACAAAGTCATTTGTTCATCCTTTTAGACTTGGATATGCAAAATAATAAGCCTTCAATATGTCATTAGTTCCTTTGCATTTTGAGGAAACTGTTAAGCTGTCTCTCAAGTAGGCAATGAAGAATAATAATTTACAAAGAGGAAAGCAATTCTGCAGAGCAGTTGGCATCAATGGATTTTTCTTTTGTTGAACCCAAATAAAAAATTAATCCACATTGATACAATTAAAACATTAGGAATACTGGTCTTGAAAGACAGAGGCTGCTGATAAAGGTAAGTGGGAGTTTTCTTTATTCAGGAGTGACAAAAGGACTGGTTACACATTCAGAACTCCATTATTCTTTTAATATCAAAGAGGCCATATGGGTATTGCCTGTGAACAGGATTTCACTTCCTGCATATATATAGCCTTTTAAAATCACAGGCAACCTGGGTATAAAATAAGAGCAGTGCTCATTTTTCGAATGTACATTTATATATTTTATGTCACAATGAATAGTCGAAGAACATAATTGTATCTTTAATTTTTCTGCAGTATATGACAAAGTATTAAAGGAGATGAGAAAAAACATTGGTATTCCAGTTATCTCTTTCTTGTACCTGACAAAGCAGAACCCAAGGACAAACAAAAATCCAGAAGTTGGTTAAGCACAAATAAGGGAAAACTGTGATCTTCTTGTGGTGCCCAGATGAGACACATCGACTGACAACAGTGACAAAGAGGAGAATCCTGAGTCCCAAGTAGTGTCCTGGCTTCATTCCCCAGAGTTTTCACAAGGAATAATACATTCCTTCCAGAAGCACATCACTTTGCTGTATATATATTCAGTACTCTGCACTATGCCAGCCATAATCCAGACTGCACTGAATGTCTCCAGCTTCCAAAAAAATGAGACTTTGCCACAGTTTGGACCTCAAATGTGCCTTTATAGCTCAGGAACCATGCACAGTTCTGCTAGCCTTTGCTGTTTCCCTTAAATTTTTGAGCTGTTTAAGTACCGTCCAGAAAGTCATCAGTGCCTGTGAATTCTGTAATTCTTTGTATTAGTGTTCCATACAGGCCACACTGCAACAAATAGGGTTTTCTCCAAATAAACACTATCAAATAATCCATGACCTCTGTGTGCACAGCTAGCAGGCCAACCTACTGCAACTGAAAAGACTAGAGATGTATGTGTCCGTGTTGCTAACAAATTAGGAAAAAACCCTGATTTATATTAGTCACCCTCAGACACCTGGATCTCTCAGTAGCCTCAACCAGTCTCATTCTCAGTCAACCACATTCTTGAGCCACATGGACCAGATTTAGTCTAGTTCCCTGCAGGAATGTCCGCACTATGGGATTTAGACAACTTGGTTTTGACAGGCTAATATCCAAAGGTTATTTAAAAATACATTTTAGTATTTCCCCCAGGACACAAATTCAAATCTCTGCATTTTAAAGAAGCTCAGGTAGTTACTAGGGACCCTACTGGGGATCTGTACAGCACATATGTTGTTGAAAACAATATAATGGATAAAATAATCTAAACATGAACCAGGATGGGTTTGGTTTTCCATCCTTGTATATTCCTACTCAAGACCTGTTTCTAGCATTGAATAGCTGTTCTGATACTCAGTTCTGAATTTCTTAGCTTTGTCACTTACCTTTTTCCTTTGACCCCTCTGGATTCTTGGGATTCTTTCCTTTCAGAGAATCTATGGGGAGATAATTAAGTTTTTGAGACCGAGAAGATAAGACTGCCCTTCTACACTTAAAAGAAAAAACAATAAATATTTAAAAATTAAGACTAAAATTGTGAACATAAATGGATGCAACCTTAACCTTTTACTTACTCTCTAGTGACGACCTTATATTTTTTTAGGTGCAAAAATGTTAGTAACAAATGCAAGAGTAGAAGTTACTATAGATCACTTTGTAGAGAATTTACAGAGGGAGAAATCAGAAAGAAGGGCAAAATGCGAGTAATGACACAGGATTAGAAATTCTTAGGGCCTTATCCAAAACTTTATGAAGACAGAAAGGATTATTCTGTTTTCTCTGATGGGCTGAACAACAATTTTTTGCCTCATTCCTTCAAGGAGCATGCATTCAGGGTCAGCAAGCATAGGAAAAACATACATTAGATTGTATAAACCACTAATTTTTTTTTTTTTTTTTTTAAAGCAATAACCTCTTGACCCTTTCAGTGTACGTATCAGGGAATATTAGGAGGAAATAGTTTTCTTCAAAGTGAAGGAAGTAATTTCATAGGGTTACGAATGTATGTAGTTTGAGTGAGGGAATATCACAGCTTGCAGGATGCTGAGTAGACCAAATTGCGCTCCATCTGACAGGATATAGCACCTAAGCATCCAGAAAAAACATGCCATTTATTCCAAATGAAAGTTAACCAAGTCTTCAATAAAATAGATCAAGCTAAAAGAAGATCCTTTTGAAAATAAGTTTAACTCTGATCATCCTCCTGGCTGCCATGGTACCAGGAAGTGATCCCACTTATCCATCTGGCTTTAAGTGTGAGTTGCAACAGAAGAAGTTCACTTCCAGGGTGGCTGAAGCCATTGGAGAAATCACACTATTCAGGGATAGATACTTAAATTAGGATCCTGGTCTTCATAGCAACAGGTGGACTCCTTCAGGGGATTGAGAGAATACTTCTAGTGTGAAGACTGAAACCCTTTAGAAGGAGTGTCTATGTTGACTATACAGGAATCCTTGAGACAACAGCTACCCAACTTTGACCATTTTACTCTGTATGCACTTTCGTGTTGTCAAAGATCACCAGCCACTGTTACAGCAACAGGCACAAACCATTGCCTTTGGCCTTGTGGGTTTGGTGGCATATGCCCATGAGGGATTTTTTGTCATCCATGTAGCAGGTGTCCCTGAGAATCTCCTACGATTTGTAGCTTCTAGAGCAGGTTCAATACTTTTGACTCTTACAGCTTTTGGATGCAGATGTGAGTGCAGGACACTTTCCATGGTGCACTGACTTCCCCACCCTCTGAGTCAAAGCTACTGAGATCCCTTCCAAGGAGCATGTTTTTATCTTCAGGTGTTTAAACAAGGACTCACTGAAGAAGTTTCAAATTTCTGCTCTTGACTGACCACTTTTCTGCTGGTCCCAGAAGGGAAAAAACATAAAATTGGCTTAAAGCCAACATTCATCTTGCTGCTTTCTGTCCGCATCTTACTCCAAAGGTGAAGCTGGATCAGGTTAGAAAGATGGTATAGAAAGACAAAGCAGCAGCAGTATATGAGCTCTTCAGAATAATGAACTAGTTCTCATGCAAATGACAGCAACAAACAATTAGATGGAAATATTAACTGAACAGAGACTACTTTTCTGTAGGTGAGTTTCACAACATAACTTTCTACTTTTAAAGAAAAAAAATGAGTGTTATAACTTAAGATAAAAAATGCTATAGGCAAGATGTTATTTCATTTTACTTTTACTTTAAAGGAAGCACAAGCATTGCATAGCAAGTGCAAATCAGCACATTTTTTTCTTTAATGACAGTGTGCCATTATGTATATGGCAAGAAAGAAATCCACACTACTGACATATTTTCCCTACCAATCTGTGCATAAAAATAAATAGGCTTATTATCCATACACAACTGACATAAGAAAAGATACAAATATATCCCAAAACATAGCAAAAGCAAACAAGAGGGAAAAAAGAGCATTTGTTTCGAAAACAAATCACGGAACACAAGGTAAGAGCAAATTTACATTATCTATACAGCACAAATGTTGTCACTTTAATAACTCAGCATAGTACAATTCTAGTGAATATTTTAGAAAGATTCAATGAGGAGTTTTATATGATATATCATGAGCTTTTAGTGCCATTGTTCAAGACTCTGGATGAATGAGCTTCTACTCTGATTATTTGGGCAAGTTATCTAACAAAAAAACACATGGCAAATGATACCTTACAGTTTCATTGGCCTCACATTATTTGAATATGCTTATGTCAACAGAAAATCAGCTTTTATATAGTCATTATTGTAAGCGGGCTTCTTTATTCTTCTTTACTTCAGGAAAAAGCTGAAAAGCTAGTTATAAATTCAGGAGTCTTGAAATGTTCTTTATCACAAGACAATAGAAAGTATATTCTTCCAGTGTTCTATTTAATTACTGCCAATAAGATTAAACTCTAAGACTGAAGACATTTTCTTCACCTCATAAAATAGTAAGGTAACATTGTGAGGTTGTGATCTATAGAGTATCCCAGCTATAACTGTAAATTCAGGGATTTAGTTTTCCTGTCTCTGCTTTAAATAAAAACACTATACATCAGCTTATGAAAAATAGCCTGCTTTATGATAAGGTTTTTCATATGAACATCATCCTTGTTCATCCAAATTTAGCTCATCCTTCAAACAGAATGAGGTATGATGATGCCTCCTTTATTGCATAAGGTGCCAGGCAAACATTAATCATCACAAGTATTTAACACTTCATCTAAAAATGTTCCTTTATTTGGTTTTACATGAATAGTAACAAACTTCCAAGATATATAATTAGCATGTATATGCAGTCTTAAAAGTCTTTATTTTCCTGTGTCCTTCAATATATTTTTATTTGCCAGAAACATCCACTTTAAGAAACACATTTTAAGACACCAAGTTGCAAAGAGTGAGAAGGCCCCGATAACCAGGTCAACCTCTACAGAGGCCCACTGAGGAGGCTTGAAGAGGTGATGGAGAAGGGAGAGCGGCATGCAAATAAGGCTTTGATTAATTTATGATCTACAGTTTGGGCAAATATGGTGACTGAAATGGGGGATTTTTAGTGCTAAATATATGTTTCTGTAGCAGAGTAATCCAGAATACAATAGGGAAAACACATAGCCCAGAAAGGCACCAAGATTTCTAAGGGTTTCTCCCATAGAGCTTTATAAGTTCCTCCTATGGAGGAATTTGCTCTCCTATAGAGTCTTTGCTGCCAATATATTTTGAACTGAGCTATTCAGCTTGCTAATCAGCACCTGCATTTTTAGACACAGACACTGAACTGTGCAAGTTTGAGGCCTATTATGGGAATCAGCGATAGCTGCATCAGTAAGTGCTCTCAGGATCTGAGGGACCAGGCTCGGCTGGGCTGGACATCAGTGTTGTTGTAGGGGCTCAGGAGCCTGTGGTGCAATTCCAGCTGTATTCAGCATTGAGTAGTAGGTCGAGGTCTTGCTGTTAGCAGCAGTAATGCATTGGGCATGCATGACTGTATTACATGGCATAAAGAAAGTTGTGTGAAGTTCTAGTTGGTAACATTTTGAGTAGTATGTTGGAAGTTTTTCAGACATTTTTGCGTTGTTTCCCTAAAATGTAGAAAATGTGATATAACATGGCCTGTACTTGAGGTTTAAAATAAATTTCTGCCTGCCCCTTTCTGAAGACTGGGTGGAGAAGGTCTAACCTCCACTGTCATGTTAGAAGGACCTATTAATAACTTAGTGATTGAAGTCACTGACGTATTGAGCATGAGCCCAGGAGATTAAAAGCAGCGCCGTGGGAGCACTCAGTGAAGGACACGCTACAGAAGTTTGTTCAGGGCTGGCAAACCCCTTTCCATTAGTTCTAAAGAAACTCTTGCCAAACAAGAAAATTGTTTTGGGTCTCCCCTGTCTTTCTTTTTCTTCCCCCCCCTCCAGTAATCCTTTGAAAGGAGCAGCAGGCTGAGCATATCTGCTCCATGCAGAGGAGGAGGGGGCAGAGCTGTCACTCTAGTGCCTCTTCTAATTTTTCAGCACAACCCCACCACGGAACAACAGATTATAGGCAGGATGTGGAGAGGGCCATGGGACCCCAGGAGAGTTTGGATATACAGTTCTATAACTAAGCTCATGTAAATGGGGCATGTGTATATTAGGAGTAGAATACACATAGAAGACAATACATGAACCCCAGGATTTGCAGATTATTATAATTTAATTTTAATTTGCGTATAAAGAAGTGATTAATTAGTAATTGTTCAATTAAACAATAGTGAGTGAATGAACACAGCTTCCAGGATTTTGAAAATATGTCTAGCAATGAAATTATTCCTCCTTTTGCTTTAGATTTTTTTTCATCTTTCCATAGTGCTTGAACTAAACTCTTCATTCAGTTCTTTGTGTGAAATAGCATATAATGACTATAATTTAGAATAAATATTAATATGTCTATCTATATGGTAGATCTTTTTATCCTGAAGAACCTAAAGAACATGTCAAATAGGACTTATCTATAAATCACTCCTTTCAAATACAGCTATCTCTAGAAAGGAGGGAAGCAATAAGATGGGTAAAAAGCACCCAGCAAAATAATGGGTGAAAGGAAATTCAGCTGAGCTAAGCATCTACTCTGACCAAATTAAAAAAGACATGGGAACTGTTTGATAAAAAATAAGGAACAACAGGAAGATTCAGACCAACTCTGGTTACAGGTGGTTGACTGGATGAAGCTATGGGTTTTTAACTATAGCCTTTACAGAGTCCAGAAAGCACATTACCCACTCATATGTTCATAAATTTTGCTTTATTTCTATTTATTTATGATTTATGCAAGCATTCAGTTGAGACTTTGTTAACTGTCTCCTATTAAACACTTGCATTGTTCAGAAGAACAAGTTCTTAGGAATATTCTTAACTATTTCTTAGAGTGGTTTTGTGATATTTATTTAATTAATTTTGAGACTTCTGAGTGTTAATTGGTTCACCATATTCTATTTATGTCCTTTTCCCCCCCTTTTTTTTCATGATATAAATCCTGTAGAATATTTTAACCACTTAAATGTTGATTGGTTAAGATTTATAATAGGAAAGATTTATAATGTTTATTTTAAAATTAATATCTTCATTCTACTTTATGTGGTTTTCAATGAACTTTATATTGTATTGTCTATTCTTACCTTTATCTTTTAAAGCTGTAGGATTCTTTCCTTCCTTTTCTTTAGCATGTTCTGTAAAAATAATTTATTAATCTTCAGGCTAGAGTGATAAAAGGTTAATACCTCTGGGATAATAATTGATTGAATTGATTGATGGTTTCTAACTGAGCCATGATACCAATTAGATGTGTAGCACAAAACTGTTTTTCATGAGTTTTAGCATGTTCACAAAGTGAAACCATGAACTTTTCTTAAGTGTAAAGAAAGAACAAAGATCACTCAAAACTTATTTCCTTTTCAGGTTGTAATAACAAACGTTAACAAGTGTTCCTAAGTTCTGAGTTTGGACTTCTAAGTTTTCATACAGATGTTTCATATTACCAAGGCTCTATTTGCACTTCTGAACCAGGTAATGTCAATTAAGTTTTATCACAAATTTACTGAAATAGTATTATGCTCATAAATTCTTAACTAAGTTATACTGTAAAAACAAAATGGCCAATGCACTGAAAGATTTTTTTCTTGATGCACATATATCTTAGAGTTTTATACAGCTTTGTCCTGCTGTGTTACCTTTATCTTTTGGAGCAGCTGGAGATTTCAATTCTTTCTCTTTTCCAGGATCTGTAAAAGAAGTATTCACACTGATAAAGTGACAGTCAGAAGCCATAACTGAGTGAAACTATGAGATTTAATCATAAGAGAGAATGAAGCACCTAGATCATATGAGAGACTATAACTGTATATTGGAAGAAATAATAAAAAACGGAGTGATTGGAAGAGTTGTATGAAATTCACCTGTTTCTATTCAGAGAGTTCAGTCCAGAAAGTGTTTTATTGATATAACTATGAAACTTATAAAATTTGCAAGCTTCAACTTAATATGGGATAAGGATACTTTTTCAACTTTCTTAACCAGGAAGGACAAAACTGACTAATTTTGACTCATCAGTGTTGCCTGTGGTCTACTTCCCTCATCTGGGATTGCCTATTCTTGCTGGGCAATCCAGGTGTGTCCTTATTGAAACTATTCTTTTCTAAGGGTCAGATGTGTATCAAACTGAGATAGCAATAAAATAGTGACAAATAGGAGGATGAAGAGTTCTTTTTATTTTGCCTACAGACAAGTAGTGAAGATGGCTAGGCCACACCATCCTTGATGGATACTGTACGAGGAAGGACAGTCCCCTGTAAAAGGCATAAGAAAAAATTTGAACCAGACAGGAAACAAGAATTCTGTTTCAGACAAAATGTGAGATCATCATTCTGGGCTGATGAAACCAAGATCTCCAAAGCTTTTCCCACCAACATTAAAAAGACAGATGAGACTGTCCCAAAATAGGCTAGTCAGAAAGAAAGGAAACTTGGATTTTGAATTCTTGCATGTTAAGTGAGTGTTTTAACTATCTGACTACTGGTCACATGTAATCTGGGAAAAAAAATCCCAAACAATGTTCTCCATCAGATATGAAGTAAAAAATTCTTTCTGTTGAGAAACTTGGCGGAAATTCAGTGCCAGAAGGTCTTAAAGAACTCTGTTAGAAGACCTTGGTTTCTACACATAGGATAAAATGATAAGACTCCTAATGAGGAGGAGGTTGTGTTTAGCAGATAGATATGAAACTTGTAACTACAGTGGGTAGCTGCAGTGATAATTGTTTACTGCCTTAAGCACACAGAATTTACAAATTGTCACTTTGTTATAAAAACATGGAAAGTGTCCAATAGTATTTTATCATGGTATCAATAAAGCTTCTTGTTCACAATTTAGTATTCAGCTTTGTGTAAGACAAATTGAGTTCATGGGGAATCTGAATTGAAGGAATCCAGAAATAATAAAATTTTGTTTATGGTAGAAGTAACCATCAGGTAGAAAAACGTAATTTACGGTTGACATTGAAACTTCTGTTCTGTTGGGGCTGACATCAAGGCATAAATGTCTCGTTATTTTTCTCCTTCTAGATTGTGCTTCCAGATGATATAATTTTTAAAGGAGAAGACTTGGGAAAGGAATTTCTTGAACAAGGTCAAAAGTGTAATTTTATGTAATAAAGCTGTCTCTTTCCATCCTTACTACATCCCAGACATCTGCTTCAGAAACTACCCCTGATCTTCTGCTTCTACCTTCAGGTTTTGTACTTACCAGTGTATGATTCAGTCACTAATTTCGAAAGTGAAAAGCTGGACAATTACCTTACTGCAGATGTCTGTGAAGCATATACAGTGGAACTAAGTATCTCTAATAGTCCTAATAAAAAGTCAACGCCAATTTTTAAATATTAATGATAGAAAACTGTGGTAACAGAAATTAAACTCAGTTAGAAGACTGAAAAACTTGTCCTCTGTGCTTATGAGTTATGAAAAATTCCCAAGAGAGATTCCATGTTTGCTGCAATGGTCTCTACAAAAAAGAGGAGAATGGAAGACACAGACCTTTCCCTCTTTTTTTTTTTTTTTTCTGTGATTCACAATCCAAATAAAGATTCTGTGATTAATACAAGAACACAAGTAACGCACCTAAATACTACACTATTATGCCTTTACCAAAATAAATCATTTAATGCACAATATTAACCCTTTCTTTTCAGGAGCCTGCCTGTAAGAACTTAAAGTTGTTGTGCACTTCCATTATTAACAACACAGTTACCCAAACTGTTACAGAAGATGTCACATCAATGATACATTTTGAAAAAAAAAACCACCACATTAAAAAATTCTGAACTGAAAGCTTAAGTCATTACTGACAAAGCTTGAATCTCATGTGATTCCTAAACAAGGAAAGCTTTGGGAAGGTTCTTAAGAGATAGTTGTCTCCAGGAGAAAAAATGGTTTTTAGGATGGTGTGGCACGTGACACACATGCTGCTGAAGAACTTAAAAAATTACCCAGGACTGCCCTGGAAATAGGAAATCAAACTGTAAATAAACACTGGCCATATTCTGTAGGACTGAATGTACTGAGGTCTGTTAGACAGTCTGCCATAACTTGGCAAAATGACAACCTGTAATGCAAATCCCATGACAAGAGACTTGTGTTACTTGCTCTGTATTAATTAGCAGTGTTAAGCTCATATTGACATCAGAATATATAACTGAGACCTGTAGTGAGCCTAGCACGTGTGGAGAGAAGAATTTTTTGTGTAAAATAATAAATATAAACTTTATAAAACTTTGTGCTAGCATTGCACAAGTCTCTTCCTTTTGTCAAGCAAGCATTTAAAGTATTGGGATGAAACTTATTTGGTTTAAACAGACTAGAAATTCTCAACATATCCATTATCACTATTATCAGCTCTGTTGTATCAGTTCTAGCCTGTCTAATCAACCATAATCTGCAATTCTGACTAACAGCAGGAGTTTTTATACATTATTTTTCATTTATAGATCTGACATTGCTTTATCAGTTATAGGGAGAAGCAATATGTAAAACTATAGCTTACTTCCTTGTTTTGTCTTCGGTTTATCTGAGGAAAGAGAAGAGAAGGGAAGCAAAAGTGAAAAGAGAAAAGAAAAAGGAAATATTAGAATAGATGTTCACATAGAAAATTATTTCTAATACAGTCAGCTAATGAAAATGTATTTAAATATATGTTTTCCCTAAGTGCTTAAATATACCTTGAAAGTGATTTCCACTCCATTGTTGCTTGACAGTGTATGTGAAAAAAGTTCATGGTTCCAACCTAGTACCTTGCAGACGTGCAATAAGAGCATAAATAAACCCGTCTCATATGACCTGCTTTAACTGATGGTAATTAACTCCTTTCTTAATACTACTGGATATCACAAGAAAACATCTTTGCCTTTTCCTCATTTCTTTTAAGTATTAATTCTCAGTTGCTTTAATAACAGGCAGTAACTCTGTGGCAACCATCTGACACTTGCTCATGTAATTTTTCAAACACATAGGTCAAAGAGTTAAAGCACTGTCTTTTTTGAGATGCTTCTGGCAGTTCTCTGCCTTCTTGCTCTCCTTTTAACAGTTAAAAATATTACATGCAACTTGGTTTTATTACTAATAGAAGATCAGTGAACTGAAATGTTGCTACAACCTTTTAGACCATTTCTAGACTTTAGGGATTTGAGGGCAAAGCTACAACAGCATATTTGATCGCTAAAACCTTCAGCTTTGAAACAATGAAGCTATGTCCTTTTGCTAAACAAATAGAGCTGACAACACTCCAGATTTTCCTGCAAGTCTCCTTATATTTAGTGTTTTCCAAACTGCAAATCCTAATTTTGACCAGGTCTGAATCCTTGTTTTTGACATGTATCCTGGCGTACAATAGCTAGCAGAGCAAATGATTTCATTTCTCAGTCTAAAAGGCTCAAAAATCCCCTGGTTGAAAAAAACTATTTCCTGGTGTATTCATACTTTCCTGATTAAGAAAAAGAGTCCTCACTTCTCCTCATATCTTCCAGATACCTGGAATCAGTGAATTAGGTAGTTTTCTCTTCACTCAAAACATAACTCAGAGCTGCTTCCATCACTTTACATTTTATTCTTCCATGAGAAATAGAAGTACATGCTAATATTAAAAAAAATTCCTGAAAGTTTTTTTGGCTCATTTGTCTTTGAGTGAGCAATGTGTTGGCAGTATCTCCATACATATAGGGTGCAGAAATGAGGAGCAGAGGCAACTGCTGTCTGAAAGTGTTTATGTTCGCTTCTGTGCAGCAGAGGAACTGAACTGCTGCCAGTGCATGGAAGTAGCTGCAGAAGTAGTTGTGATAGACATTACATGTTGTTCTTACCCCTCTGACTTGCAGAAGCTAGATGGCTGCTGGCATGGGGAGATAGTACTGCTGCTGCTGACTGCTGTCATGGGAAACAGTTTGTCCCCCTTTTGAGCCCCCTGGGTATCACAACCAAGGGTTTAGAAATCCCTGCTCAACTGCTCAACACCAGCCATGTGAAACTATGGTTTGTACTGCTCAGTCTGTGCTCTTTATGGCACAATTAAAATATTTTGCAGATGAAGTCCCATCTGATGGTGGCACGTTGTAGAAGGGACAAATCTTACAGCAAACACCACCTCATTGCTGCATGAGATAGCCAAACAGAGGGGAAGCAGTGCAGATGGCTGAGGAAGCACTTGTATGGCAATAGGAAATAGTGTGGAGGTACCCATACTAACAATGACTGAAATCTAGGCCAAGGCCCACCTAATTATAACATTTTCCATGACAACTAACAAGCAGCTGACAGCTGTTGCAGGGTGCCTGCACTGGCTTGAGTAATGCTGAGTAAAGCTGAAGCTGAGAAACTGGAGAAAAGAAAGGGATAATAGCTCTACTGTTCAAAGCTACCTTAGTAAATTTGTTTTATACCTTATTCTAAAGGTTATTGGCAAGTTTGGAAAAACTCCAATATGGTAAGACTGAAAATGCTGAGGGCTCTAATTGCCCATTTGAGCATGAGTAAATACAAAAATCACCTTGGTAGACAGTAACAAAACACAGTAGATAACAATGTGTATCATGCAAAGGCAACAAGGGCTGATAAGCTTTGGGTATTTATGACAGCATTTTACTACTTTGCTCCTTACCATACTAACCTAAAAAATTATGGATTGCTTTTAACAAGTGTACAAGAAGCAAGTATGCAGGATATAATGCTGAAAACAACAATAACAATAAATATGTGTATATAATGGGAAAAGGCATATCTTTATCTAGCTGCTTTAGGGCTCCAATCCTTTTCTTTTTATGTTCACCACCATCACTCAGTGGTTTGAGTTTTGTTTTAGCCTCAAAAAAACCTCAAAAGCTTTTGAGTTTCTCTGTGGTGGACCTTTGTGACTTCATGAGGCTAATGTTTCATTTGGGATAACAAAGTCAGCTCATCTGACTTTAGAGGGACTCTGCCACTTTACCTCACTGCAAGTCACTCTCTAAGAATGAATAGTAAAGCCTGATCCCTGCCGAGGCTGCAGGGGCAGGAAGCCTCTTGCAAGACCTGTGGGACACAAAGTCCCAGCACAGGACCTTTAAACTGAAGTGCATGACCTATTCACCTGAAGCTTTCTGTGGAGGTTGCAGTTTTGTGAAAGTGGGACAAAACCAGTTTCCCAGTGGAAATTTCCTGTTGCTCTGATAAACACAGCAGAGCCCTGACAAATACTAGCAGAGCAATGGATTTAAAGGTTGCTGTCATCCAGTTGTCTGAATCTGAGGTTTATTGTTTCTGTGCCATTGTCTTTAAGAGAGATAATGCCAACATGCTTTGTTTTCTTTTTACCTTGTGCTGCTGCCTTCGTTGCTTTTTCTTCCTTCTTTTCAGGTACTGCTGCAAAATAAAGATAAGGTTTAAGTAAGATTTCTAGTCAGAAGTGTTGCTCCAACAGAAAGCTTTTCTTAAATGCTTACAGATTACTTTGAGGCAAATGACTTCAAAGATTTGCAACAATGAGATACCTTTTCTCCCCTGATGAATGACTACATAACTATTTTTAACTATCTTAAAAAGAAAAGAGGAAAAACAAACAGGGAACATTTTTCTTTCAGAAAATGAAGAGCATCATTGTCTTCTAGATCTCAGGTGGAACACAGGCTAAACTGCAGTCACATAACAGAGGAGAGAGCAAAGCAAGCAGGTCTCTCCTTTGCCCAGCTATGTGAAGGTTCCCCAGGCAAGCGTGGTTTTCTGTTTGCATCAGCAGAAACCTCCACTCTGCATCCCTGGCACAGCAGAATACTTCCCCGTATTCTTAATTTTAAGCATGTAGTTTGTCTCAGTGAGGATAGTGTTCCACAGCCAGACTGTATGTTACAGACACCTAACTTGGTCCTTGTGAATGCTGTGATTTCTGCATGCAAGAGAGAAGAGGGAACCAGACCACTTGTGAGGCAGGGCTGCTAGACCTTTACCGATGCCAGGGGAAGCAGGTACAACAGCCCAGGTCAGGATGTCTGGACGTATCCAACTGATTACTCGCACGCTCTAGCTTGCACAGTTCCTAAATTGATTTGCACAGCTTGAGAGACAAGAGACAGAGATTATTTGTCCACACCAAGGATTAAATGATCTAAGAGGAGGAGGTGCAGGAAGGAATCCCTTCAGAATTTGCTCTCTTAGGAAACTTACATAAATATGGGTATCCATAGTTTCTGACAATTTACATGGCAGGTTTGGCAATGTACAAGATTTCCTGTAGATTACTGAATATATTTAGGACAACATATATTTTTTTCTCATTTAATTATTCAGGGTTAAGTCTTGCAAATATGTAAACATATTTGTTTAGCTCTAAATGGCACTGCCAACGCTTCACTTTAGTAAAACCAAGCTTTTGTAGCCGTAATTTATAACTATTAAGCTCAATGAGAAGCATTGCTTTAATTTAAAAAGGTATTCTCTTACAGTGTTTGAGACAAAAAATGTGACATTAAGAAAATAAGCTTCACTATCATTGCCTTGTTTAAAAGTAGTGCAAAGAATAAATAATCAACATAAATGGCAGGATGTAAAATGGATGGTGAAAATTAATTTATATCTGATAAGTATAGAAACGTCTTTGCAGCTACAGAATTATCAGCACATAACATCCCCTCAGCTTGTTATTTCAACCTGTCAAACACAGAAATATTTTCAACACAGTTTTATTACAGCAAATCACAGTTGAAAATTAAGAGCTTGGCTTTTAGAGTTAAGATAAATACTGAGGATCATGTATTATCATTATTTGTGCTGAGAAATTCAGGGAATTCAAAGGACCTATGAATTGCCTCCAGGGGTGCTTGCTGCTGTTGGAGGAATGCCCTGGTGGTCCCTCTGAAGCTGCTAGGCATGATGGCCCAAGCAGGCCAGCTCAGTTAGTAAGCTATGGCCTGTCTGCAATGTCTGCAAGTGGGCTGGAGGCCAAAAGAAGGATCTTCTGTTCCCAGCAGGAAAGCTTGCTGAGATTTGGTGAAATGTCAGATATGGACAGATGAACTGCTTCACGTTGAGTGGGATGGACCAACTCACACACCCCAATCACTCCCTTGCCACTTGCTCTTGTTTACCCCAGGATGTTGTGGGGTGAGCAGGTGTTTGTGAGCAAACTCCATGAAAATAAGTGAAATATTGCACCTCTGCACCTCAGTTACCTCAGATAATCTGTTTGCCTGAAAATCAAGTCTAGGCTGAAAGGATGACTGACTGGATGCATGAGAAAATAAAAAAGAGTGAGTACTCTGTTTCTATCCAAGTACCTAACTTTGCATTGATGTTACTGGACACAGAGAAAGCCATGAAGGAGCAAAGTCCCTTAATAGTTATTGTAGATCTCTGCTATTAACATTCATGTTACTAAGGCCCACATCAGCAGGGATACTTGAATCAGCAATAAACTAGACACCTACATGCCTAGATGAATCTGGACATTGAGCCCTGCCACTGAGCAAACCAATATCACAATGCTGCTGAAAATCTTACTAAAGTGGTCAACGTCTTGAAGAATAAGCTTATTTTAGTATGGAAAAAAGGATATGAAAAGGGGCACCAGAAACCCGTCCCATATGCATTCCAAAACGTATTTTTACCATCTGCTGCAAAAGCAGCTATGATAAGATTAAAATGAATTATTGAGGACTGTTGTTTTCTCCAAAGCATGTTTATCCTTTTTAGCTAAAACTGACACAGTTTTGGTTTGTTTAATTTCTGAAAACAAGAATACTGATGGAATAAAAAAATACAAGTATTTTCTGGATCCTGAACTGCAGGCTAGAAGAGTAATACAGCTTTCTGAGATCAGGTATTTAGAGACATCAAATTCATGTGGTGGTAGACCACAAGTGCAATTATGATGAAGGAACCAGCCATCCTTGAGAAGCATTGAGGCCACTATTTAAAAATAAGAACTAATATAATTCATAGTATATTTGCTATCTGTATCTGGTTTGTGTGGCAAGAGGGGGAACTACAGGAGTGGCTTCTGTGAGAACCTGCTAGAAACTTCCCCTGTGTCCCATAGAGCCAATGCCAGCTGTGTCCAAGATGGATCCACCACTGGCCAAGACCGAGCCCATCAGTGATGGTGGTAGAGCCTTTGTGATAACATATTTAAGAAGGAGGAAGAAAACCTGTGCAACTGTAGCTAGGAGAGAGGAGTGAGAATATGTTAAACAACTCTGCAGACACCAAGGTCAGTGAAGAAGGCGGGGAAGGAGGTGCTCCAGGCACTGGAGCAGAGATTCCTCTGCAGCCTGTGGTGCAGACCATGGTGAGGCAGGCTGTGCCCCTGCAGCCCATGGAGGTTAGCGGTAGAGCAGATCTCCACCTGCAGCCTGTGGAGGACCCCATGATGGAGCAGGTGGATGTGCCCAAAGGAGGCCGTGACCCTGTGGGAAGCCCACGCTGGAGCAGGTTCCTGTCAGGACCTGTGGCCCCATGAAGAGAGGAGCCCACACTGGAGCAGGTTTGCTGGCAGGACTTGTGACCCTATGGGGGATCCACGCTGGAGCAGTCTGTTCCTGAAGGACTGCACCCCGTGGAAGGGACCCACAGTGGAGCAGTTCATGAAGAACTGCAGCCTGTGGGAAGGACTCACATTGCAGAATTTCATGGAGGACTGTCTCCCGTGGGAGGGACCCCACACTGGAATAGGGAAAGAGTGTGAGGAGTCCTCCCCCTGGGGAGGAAGGAGCAGCAGAGACAACATGTGATGAACTGACCACAACCCCCATTCCTCATCCCCTTTTGGGAAGGGAGGTGTGAGCTACTTTGAATGATGCTGAGAAGACTTTTATCATCAAGGTAATAGGTGTAACTTTAACAGTCTGTATAAACAGAAAGCCTGCACATATAGAGTCGGTGTTTGGAATAAGACTCCAAAGAAGGTATTGTTTTGTTTCTATTGGAACAGAAAAAGTTTTCCGAGTAGTTCAAGATTTCATCCCTTCCACTGAGCATTTTCAAAGTTCTTGCCACTTCTGAGTGGCTGCCTGAAAGATGACCTCTTTGTAAAAAACGGTCCCATTACAGATGTTCCAAATTTGAAAAGCTGATGTTTTATTTATATGGCTTAACACAGCTGTATTATAATGTATTATAATTTTCTCCTCAGTAGAAGAACATCAGGCGTTTAAAAACAATAATCAACAACAACCCCGCTGAAAACCAAATCAAAACCACTAGAAAACCCTGACTGAGATAATACAAAATAGAAAAATGCACATAAAGGTAAAAGTAGAAAATTGTCAGGGATCTATATTTTCAGTAAATTATAGTTTAAAATAAATAGATGAAGTAAAGGGAGTCTGGACTCCCATTTATATTTTGTCATTTCTCAGCAAAATTCTTGACAACTTGGCACAATGTAGATCAAATGGGTGATTTCTATGGTAATTGTTTCTCTGATTCTATCATAAGCTCTTTGGAATCAAATGAGAGAGAGCTTAGCAGACATTGTTTTGTGCTGAAAGTAGCCAGGAAATCATTTCATCAGTCAAATATTTCTGCAGTCTCAATAGTTGTAGGCTACAATCAAATTTGTCAGAATATTTTTATCCCAAAAGAGTCAGGTTGCATAACTAACATCCACATCAGAAATATGCATTCCAAAATGTCACCGAGTTTAAAGCTATTTTGAGATGTTTTCTTGGTGTGAAGGAAAGTTGAAAGAAATCGCTCTGACTGGAGACAACAGACACTTCACTCACTGAACCCTGAGGTCAGAGACAGGAGCTCTTCATCCTGACATCACTAATATCAAGAAATCATGAACCTAAGAAGTGTCTTATGGTTTAGGAACTGTTCTGTTACATGGAGAAATGAAAAAATTCCCTGACATAGTGGGATTACAGAACCTTTTGTGAGAAAATGCAGCAAAACTTCATATAAGCTTGATAGTTCATCAGAAGTACAAGCTAGTGGAAATGGCCCAGATCTCCTTCTATGCCAGCAGATTAATTATTTTAATTACCAAAGAAGAGAATTTCATCAAAAGCCTCTCTTGTTTTCAGAGCAGGACTGTTTGTCTTCCATGAATACGCTTAAAAATTTTGAAATTTACCAGCAGCTACTGAATATTGGAAACTACATGGCACTCAGTGAGCTGCTAAATCTAAATGGATTAATAGAAGAAAAATGGGAAACAAGTAATGAGCAACAATAAAGAACAAACAAATACAGATTGAAAAGCAATGATTTTATTCAGTTAGTGAAAGGTATATCTATTAAACCCCACTAGAATTTGCCTGTCATCTTAAAAAAATATATTTAGAAGAAAATAACAACATTCCTTTGTGATTCTTAGTAAGAGGCCAAAGGAAGAGCTGTAACATTTTTGTATAAATATCATTTTGCCCCTGGAATACAGGCTATGTTTGAGTTTCAAAATTAGCAACATAAATTTCGATCACTTCTTAACGAGTAATTTTTCAGAAATTAACAATTACTCCAGAGCTAACATCAGTTATTTCTGTTTAATGGGGATTGGTGACTGATTAAAACAAAGTTGTTATTTACTTAAATACTGCAGAATAATTTCAGGTTCAACATTAGGCTGATCCTATGGTAAAACTAAGATGGCCGAGACCAACATATTCTGTTGTGAGACTGCTCTTTTGACAATGGAAGTAACAGAATGATTCTGGTTTTATATAATAGAAACCTACAATTTATCCTTAATGAACTCTGAACTTCCTATAAAATTTTTTCAAGTGCCCCTTAATTCAATAGCTCATAAGGAAGGGTTCGCTTCCATCCTGCAAATTGCTGGAGACATGATGAAGACTTATCACATATACAAATGTTTGCTTCTCATCTAAATAAATATAAAATACAGTATTCACTAGAAAAATTTGAAGCTACTCACAGCAATAAAGCATAGAGGTAAAAGATCTGTAGTTTCAAAACCCCTGCTAATTCTGTTTGTAAACTTTACAATTGACCTAAACAAAATAACTTTTAATAAAAAGGTAAACATAATCAGTGGGAATAACAATTTCAAAAGGTATATGACAACATTTCCCAGTAGTGGCCAAAGAAAACTTCAAGTTTGCAGAAGGGGACTTAATTCTTCAAGAAACAACGGCTTCACTTCCTTTTGGACCCTGATGAACACAATCTTGCCAGAAATGGGTTCACAGATGTTGAAATGTTGACTTCATATGCATACTACAACATTACAGAAGAAATAATAATAATGTATTTGCTCAGAGGCTTCAACAATAGGGGAAAGATTTATTCAATCACCACTGCAGCAAGACTACCTTTATTTTCAGCTTTGGCTGTCTGGAATTTGCTAAAAATGCAAAATCTTAGCTCACCATACTTTTTTTTCCCCTTTAGTTTCTGTGTTTTGTCTGGTGGGAGTATAATGAGAACAAATGCCTAAATTACTCTGGTTTCTGTTTTGCTCAATACAATTAGCTGCAGAGGAATGACAGCATTATGAATTTAGCCCATGAAGCAGGGAACTTAAAACCATCCAATAAAGGGAATAATATATTAGTTTTGATTTCCTTACATTAATCTCCACAGCTGTGATTCTGCAACCCTTCCTCATGCTCCAGAAGACGAATCTACTGCTTTGCAATTCAGCCTGACTACTTGTGTCAGAATTTACTGGTTAGTGTGAGTGAGGCTTCAGAGATGAACTCTAAAGTAAAAGAAGATGTTTGAATGATAGTGGGGTATTTAAAACTGGAAATTCTCATTTCCCTGCCTTTGACTTGTGGTGGACAGCTCAGAGACCACAATCCACAAGTCTGAGCAGCTGATACATGCAGTCCCAATTGTTTGAAAAGGTGTACTGGGTCTGGCTGAGCAGGAATTGCTTTTCCCCTGTGGCAGCCCTCATGGTGCTGTGTTTTATGTTGGGAGCTGGCAGGGTGTTGATAGCACACTGGTGGTGTGGCTACTGTTGAGTAGTGCTTACACAGCACCAAGGTTCTTTCTGATATTTCCCCCCACAGTGGGACGGGGTGGGCAAGATCTTGGGAGGGGACACAACCAGGACAGCTGACCCGAACTGACCAAAGGGATATTCCATACCATATGATGTCTGCTCAGTATAAAGCTGGGAAAAAGGAGGAAGGGGGTGGGGTCACCCTTGGTCCTCTGAGGCAACCACTACGCGTATTGGAGCCCTGCTTCCTGAGAAGGCCCGACATCGCGTGTTCATGGGAAGTAGACAATAAATCTGGTTGGGTTTTTTTTTTTTTTTTCTTCCACGCCCAGACCTTTGCTTCGCTTTGCTTATATTAAAACTGTTTTTTTTTTACCCACAAGGGTCATTTTTTTCCCCTATTTTCTTTTCTTTCCCCTCTTTGCCCTGTTGAGAAAAAAGCGACTTGGTGGATACCTGGCATTTAGCCAAGGTCAAACCACCACAAAAGGAATGTTTATAAAGCAAGGTGGTCATTGATATGAATAAACATAGAGTGAGAGTGAAATGCAGTCCATAACTTGCTATTTCATTTTCCATTCCTGTCTAGAATACAACTGATATCTGCAACGTTCTTGAAGGCAATTCGGAGCTAGTATCTTGCATTGTATGTATGCAAAAAGTCAGACATTGACATGAACAATTAAATATTTGCTCAGCTTGAACTTAAACCCTTGATGTTTCTCACCAATCCCTGTTCACTTTGCCTTCTGTAAAGGAGCAACCTTTGGAGCAAGCGCTGATACTCCAACTTCTCCCACCTTCTGCCATTGGCAGTTTTTGTATAAGAGGAAAACAAAAACTGTTTCCCTGAACCTCCCTGTAAAAATCCTGGAGTCATTAAAGAGAACACTGTTCAGTCACTGGGTTTGTGCTGCAGCTGGACTGGCAAAAAGAGAAATATTACTCTTTGTATCATGTGTCTACAGAAGATTGGTTACTTCTCCTTTCTGCCTTTTGCAAAAACCTTATGGTTTTTATGTCTAGTCTATGGACAACTGAGGGAGAAGACACTAGTTCTAGAGGTGCTTTGAGGTGCTGCAAGGAAGGAGCCATTATTATTTAAAGTCCACTGTTAGCTTTGTCACAAGAAGCTTCTTCATTAACAGTAGAGTTAGCAACAGCATTCTTCCATTTCAATTTTAAGAACAAATAAATTTACCCACCTTTTGACTTCAGAGTTTCCACAGATGCTGTAAAATAAAACATTCCAGGAAACAAATTTTGGAAATGGATAAAGACATTAAGATTGATCCTAACACCTCTTCCCTTGGCCAATATACTACCTATCTATGCAGAGCAGGCATTCATTTTTTTATGCAGAGAAAAACTGACAAGCACATATGTTGCTTATTTGGATAGTCTCATGGCAGATGACTAATTAACCTGCAGATTAAAAGCAATGAAAAACAAGGTCAATAGGTAAGTTATATATGGAGTTTCAATATATATTTTATTCAGTTAGTGAAAGGTATATCTATTAAACCCCACTAGAATTTGCCTGTCATCTTAAAAAAATATATTTAGAAGAAAATAACAACATTCCTTTGTGATTCTTAGTAAGAGGCCAAAGGAAGAGCTGTAACATTTTTGTATAAATATCAAAAATTACTATTTTCAGGTAATGAGGATGAGGGAAGGAGTGAAAACAGGTTTCAGAATAGGCACATGTCAAACATAGGTGGAGGGTATGCAATAGAAATCTTTTAACAATTTCAGTAATTTGGGGGAGTTAAGGATTTTTTTGTTTTTAGTTTATTGAAAACTCAAAGCACAGAACTCTTCCAGTATTGATACAGGGGAAGATCCACTTTCAAAAGTCTTCCTTGACATATATTTTCAGTTTAATTTGTTTACTAGTCTTCATAATTACATTTACTAAAGCCAAATAAATTGAACTACCACATTTCTTTTTCTTCATTATTCACACCTTCATTCTGAAGAACTGTGACAGATTTTTATGTCATAGAAAAGGACAGATTCATTTTTTTCTATAAATTGACTGTCTGCGGTAGGTATTTTTTGCTCAGAATTTATATCTGAGAAAATAGAGTCATTTGATGAATGAGTCATCAAGCTTGGCTGTAAAAGGAGTTGAAAATCTTTATGCTTTCCCAAATTTGGATAAACTGGAGAAGTAGATTCCAGTCAGGAATAAGAAAAGTACCGAGCTACAACAATAAAATGCATGGATCCTTGGAATAAAAAAAACCTAAAACAACCTACATCACATATTTCCTCCCCTCCACACTCTGAAGCTCCTATTTTGTGTTTTGTTCTCCATCCATTTACTGTAACCTCCAAGCAGACCCCCTTCCTTGAAAAGATAAACCTTTTAAAACCTGAAATTAAAAATTCTTACCCTTGTTGTTCTCCTCAGCAACATTTGATCAGATCTCAGTTCCAGAAGACCAAATGGCTGCATGTCTGCTCCACAGTCACTCATTTGCTCAAGTAACTTTGATTAGACCAGCAAATCTTTATCTCTGGCCTCACTTTTCTTGTCCCTTTACCTAATCCTGTCTCAACTTAAAATCAAACCAGATAAATGAAACTCTAAAACTTACTGTCTTTCACAAGTCTTACCATATACTTTTACTTCTTTCTTTGTTGTTTTGGCTGTAAAAACAAAACAAACAAACAAACAAAATCAAATATTGACTTCTGACATGAATTAATTTAGAACATTAGGATAGTCAAAAAGTAAGATAAAAAGGGAAGAATATTCACCAGTTTCTGTAATTTTTTCTTTCTTCTGTAGTTCTGAAAAGAAAAAAATCAAGTATAAATTTCTTTTCTTGTAATGTTTTGTTTAGTTGCCCTGGACAATCATGTTTCCTATTACTAGCAACAGCTGGATGTGGCACATTCCTTTGGACTCTCAGTTCAGGTGAGCCCTTCCCTACTTTCCTTCACGTCAAAGTAAAACCTTTAGAGTTGTCATCACTCTCTCCAGTGGTTTCCACACTGTGCAAACAGGGTCAGATTAGCTGTTAATAATGGGCACCAAAGGATTTAACTCTTATAATAAGGTGCTAAAAGGAAACTCTAGAAACAGTGTAGATTAAATTATCTACAGTTTTACTTCAGAGTGGTCTAAATGGAGGCTTGTGAACCAACTGTATGTGCCTCAGGACACCTGTGATATGGTCCTTGCCTTTCTTCACTGGAGAGACTGGAGAATAAGCAGAGCATCTAGTCCAGCTGCTGTCGCTCTACAGCCACAGGAGAAGTGGAAGAGGTCCTGTGGAAGGAATACACAGCATGGAGGGAGCCATGCCTCACCGGAGCTAATCACCAAAACAGGATCTGGAACCTGAAGCTGAAAAGCTTCATGCACCTAAACTCTGCACTCTCTGGCAAACTATGACTGGGATTTACAAATTTTTAATGGTAGTTTCTGTAACAGTTCTTTCCATCTCATCAGGATGTGCTTCAAAACTCCCTCAGAGAAGGAGTAGGAGGCCTACCAGGGGGGAGAGGGAGAGACTGAACGTGTCTCTCAGAAACTGAGCGTGATCTACCAGCCAGGGTTGATGTTCACAGTAGCAAAAAAATAGATAAGCTTTTGCTGTCTGCAGATGATGTCTGCAGATGCTTTTAAACAGCATATGGAAAGGCTCTGCTGGGCAGGTTTGGATCCATACAGGAACATTACCTAAATTCAAGAGTATCTGAGCTGACTGATTACAAGATAAAGGCAGTTTCTATTAAATACATGCTTGTTGCTTACTGGTATCTGATGATTATATTTTCTCCATGCTTATTATAGGATATATTTGTATCAGTGCTGTGGTATACATTTGAGGAATATTAATGTTTAAATAGTTTCCACTCTAGAATCAAGATATAAAGTTCCATGTTCAAAGTCATTGTACCCTCACTAAAAGCAAGCCTGTCCCTAAATTTGAGCTATCTTTGAACTGAATAAGCAAAAAGGAACAAGTACTGCCAACAGAAAAGTAAATACATTGACCAATAACATTAACATGAGTAACATTTGTATTAAATATTAATTCATAATCAATACTGAATGCACAGTGGACATCTAAAAGAGGTATACTTCACACGCTGAGTTATTAAGAAAAAATTGGATTTTTATTCTTCTTTTTTTACCAAAAACATTGATGGAATTTCATCACAATTTCATAAACAATATCTTTTAGCCAAAATGTATACTTTAAAGCATCAAGACTAGCTGACTGAAATCAGGGACCTAACTTTAATATGGTTATATAAATCACATTTTAATGTAATTATTATATAACACATACATATTTAAAATATCATAGATGTTTTATAGTCACATTGCATGTGAGAGGTGAGACTCAGTTGAAATGGTCATGGAGTAAGTTGATGTGGTTAAAGCAATGAGCCAGCGATATGATTTTCCCAGCACTATGGAACAATGATGGAACTAGAGAGTCAGTTGTCATTAAATAGCTTGTTGTCTGAATAAATATTATATTTTCTTGATGACATCCTACCTTGGGTGGCAACCCCAGTATAGGTCAAGGAGGAGAAATATAGCAAAAAGTGAGAGGACAGAAGTTTGGGAATCAGTAGTTTGGCTGACTCAATGAGCTAAATCATAACAACAGCTGCAGCTTTGGTTTTGTGTAGCCCAAGTGCTCTTCAGAGTATCCAATTTCATACAGATATTTTAGAACTCATTCTGTGAAATGAGAATTTTGATTGGTTTCATGGGATTTTCTGTTTTGCTATTGCTCAGGACAGCTTCCTGGAAACTGAAGGAAATGTAATTATGACTTTAGTGGTTCCGAGGCAATTATTTTTCCCTCTCATTCTAAGATCTGTCAGCTCTCATGAGATCAGGGAACAGTATGACATTAACAACACTCAGCAAGTGTTTTTGCAAAGTATAAATTTTTCCATTATTTAGCTTTATTTCCTGTTTTGAAAACCTGCAAACATGAAGGAAGTTCTATAGAGCTTCTTTTATAATAGTTTTACTTCGAGAAGCATATTAAATAAGATCCTTTCCCATGAGAAAAATTCAAAAAAATGAATAACATAGAATTTGACATAAAGCATATCTGGGGAAATCTTATTTGGAATTTCTGGTGATTCCTGCTCTGATATTTTAATGGAATGAACTGAAACCTTTCATTACATGAGCTATAAGCTTCAGGAAATTTCAGACCTAGATCTTTCCTTTTTGCTACAAGTTATCATTGCTTGATCTCAATGTCTTTTTTTTTTTTTTACTAACAAGTATTTACTATGACACATTAAAAGCTATTGCCAAGTGTAGACACATTAGGTATTTGCCATGACATTTGTAATTCTTTTTATATTTAACCATTTTTGTATGTATGTGAGACTGTACAATATGTTTCTATTCAGGAAATTTTTGCTGGTAATATATTATTTTTCTACCATGCATGGAATTGAGATTTGATTTAGTTTGACATTTCACCATCTTTATAAGCTCTGATGTTTTGAAAAAATAGCTTTCCTTTTTTATGAAAATTGGCAAAGTTGTGTATAACATGTCCACAAAACCATATAAATGTATTTTTTGTTCCATTACTAGGGGTATACTCCTAGACACCCCTGGTGCAGGTGGGAGACAGAAGAGAACCTGAACCTGCCTCTGCTCCTCTTCCCTAAGCCACACTCTGCCCTAAAGCACAGTGCTGAAAAGCATCTAAGCTGACAGATTTGCTGTGGTGCACTTCAACTTTACTACCAGGATCCATAGTCACAAACTGTGACCCTCTGCCATCTGCCAGGACACAACAATTGATAGCCCATCCTGATTTGTATAGCTATGTGTGCACATATATGTGTGTGTGTGTGCACACGTGTTATCTCCCAATTCAGATAAAGCATTCATGTCCAAGAAGTGTTCAGAAAAATAAAAATTGTATATGGAATCACACAGATTGGGAAAAGTTTAAATAAATGACATTTCAAGTGGATTTGCTGTTCTGTGGTAAGCACCACATGTTAAATAACCAACACCATTCTGTTTGCATTCAGTAGCTGCATAAAAACGGTGTTTTCTGTACTGTTGTTTAATTTTTACAAGTATTTCAGTGAAGCATACTGTTGTCATTTTCCATGCAGTGTCTTGAATACTTAAATCCTTAGAGAGCAGAAAGTTATTCTGGTCTTACAGTCTTGTAATCTTGGTTTTATAGGCTATATGCCTGTCGTTTCCCTTCCTCAGACCTTAATATCATGTTGATTAATTAAAACTAAATGAGTCAGGGTGGTAAAGCTTTCCAAGATATGCTTTCATTAAGAATATTGTGAACATAAGAAGCTAGATACAGAAAAGATCCCTTTAGTCCCTTCTGTTGAAGTGAAAGTTTGCAATATGAGTTTAGTCACATTGGTAGACCTGAGATAATCCACATGAGAAAGTTTTGCATCAAACTAGATTTTTCCAGTTTTCCTGCTCCCAAGAAATACTTGTCCTGCTATATCTGACTGCCATTCTACTTCCCGGATCAATGTAGAAAAACTCACTGCCATCATACACTTTGATTTATAAAGAAAATGAACTGGACAAATACATTTCTTTCTGGAATAAGAACACACCAAGGAAACACCTTACTTGATGAGATCATGCCACACATACCAGTTCCTTTATAAATGAACATCTTTTGAGTAGAAGCCATCAAAAGAATTTAAAGACACTTCTGCAGAGAATTGAGATTATACTGTGCTCTTCACAGAATCATCTAGGTTGGAAAAGACCTTGAAGATCATCTAGTCCAACCTAACATTGACAGTTCCAAACTACACCATATCCCCAAGCGCTATGTTGACCCTATCTTAAACATCTGCAGGGATGGGGACTCCACCACCTCCCTGGGCAGACCATTCCAACATCTAACAACCCGTTCTGTAAAGAAATGCTTTGTAATATCTAGTCTAAACCTTCCCTGGTGCAACTTGAGGCCATTCCCTCTTGTCTTATCACTCATTACTTGGTTAAAGAGACTCATCCCCAGCTCTCTGCAACCTCCTTTCAGGTAGTTGTAGAGGGCGATGAGGTCTCCCCTCAGCCTCCTCTTCTCCAGACTAAACAACCCCAGTTCCCTCAGCCGCTCCTCATACGACATGTGCTCCAGACCCTTCACCAGCTTCGTTGCCCTTCTCTGGACACGCTTGAGTAATTCAATGTCCTTTTTGTAGTGAGGGGCCCAAAACTGAACACAGTATTCGAGGTGCGGCCTCACCAGTGCCGAGTCCAGGGATAAGATCACTTCCCTGTCCCTGCTGGCCACGTATTTCTGATGCAAACCAGGATGCCATTGGCCTTCTTGGCCACCTGGGCACACTGCTGGCTCATGTTCAGCTGGTGATTTCACATAACAAAATAAATAAATATATAATTCAGAGGCAGGAGATGGAGGTGCTGCCTCATATCCAAACCCTTGTTTTCATTAGTTACCTTAGATTCATTTTAATACAGCTCATTTCTTGTTTAATACAGTTCCAGCATAATTTTGGATGCATGAATGATGCTCAGAGAAGAAGCTGGTATTAGGACAGACACCATCAAATTGGCCAAGGTCCCTAATTTTGGATGGATGTTGTCAGTCCTCACCAAAGGCAAGCTAGACACTTGTGTTTTCAAAATCCTCCCATATGACCATATATCAATTTTGCTATCAAAGTCATTACAGGGAAGATCCTAAATGAGTCATACCTTGGTAAACCCCCCTTTATCTTTTAACAAAGTCAACAGGCTCTGCCTTTTCCTCAGGTGTACACAACCAAAAAACCCCTCTTGATGTTCAAATAACTGTAATAGTACATGATCTTCTTTGTTATCTGGACATACTCGAATAAAGATTACTAGAAACCTTCATTCAAGTCTAGTACACCTTTTCTTACTCATCAGCAAGCTAGATGAAAAAAAAAAAGGAAAAAGAAAAGCATTGATCAAAATATATAGAGCCCTGTACCTAGGTTATGGATCTTAGAAGGTGGGGTCATTATTAGATTTCAGATCCTCCTTTGAAGTTGATGGGATCTGTCCTCCCATACTTGAGTAGGCAGAAAGTCAATCATCTCTTTTTATAATAGCAGCTTGTATTAATTCAGAGGGAAAGCAAGCACCTTCTTTCCACAAGGTTCCAGTATAATTATAGTGGAGCCTGACGACAAAGCTGTCTCTCATAAAACAGACCTCTCCAGAACCTGAAATGTTCTGTTAGTTCTGCAAAAGCTGGGATAATCAAGAGAAAATAAACAAGCATAAAGAAGAAATGGAAAAAATGCAGATTTCTGATGACTGTCCTGCCAGCCTTGCAAAGCTCCTCTCACTTAGAGAAAAATCACTCCCTGGGGACTCAGATCACATGCAAATAAATCAGTTGTTGAAGTCAACACTCTTGAAAAACATACTTATGTAAATGTAAAGTATATTTGATCACTTCTAGGAAAACAACACTTTCATCACTTTTGCCATATGAGAAGGGGAAGGTGTGGGTCTTCTCGTTTCCCATCAGAAGGAGCAGAACCAATATACAGTGTGGGTGTATTCATAGACCACAGATGCCTAATTTCCCATTGGAATAAAAATATTTTTGATTTAGAAACCTTAAAAAGAAAATTATTTTAACCCTACAATTCTGACTAGGGCACTGCCTGTATTCAGAACTGATGTACCACTCTTGAAAAGGACTTTCATAACCTTACATGTTATGAACAGAGCCCTTGTGAAAAGATCCATTATTAATGCCTATCATTACCACTAATTTGTTTTAAGAACAAACTAACTTCACTAGTCTTAGGATTTCTGGCATGGGCATTCAGGTTAAGGCTCAGGTGGCAAAAAGAGTAATTTATAAGCATATTGTGATTCTTTAATGCAGAGAGCTAGTATCTACTAGAAGGTCTTTACCTGTGAAAAAACTCAACCTGTATTTCCTTTTAAATAGGGGTCTGAGGAGTACTTCCAGCCTTTGGAGAACTGTGACTAAGCTGCTCAGGTGCAAGTATTTCCAGTCAATTCCCAATGAGTAGAATGACACTATTTGATTTAGAAAAATCCTGTGTTGGACCACATCTGTTTGAACAAAGAGCACTTCTAGAGAGGCATTTCTACTTCACTCCAGGTGGAACTCCAAAAGGAGGGCAACAAGCAACATGACAAATTACTGAGCATGAGATCAGGTGCAGCAGTTATGCACATGCTCATAGACCACAGCAAGGTGAAAGTAATTCAGTTTTCTTAATAGTCTCTTACTGTGTGGTAGAATGAGTCATATTGCTTTGTAATTGATTTATGACAAGAGCATACCCACTGCTAGTGGTCCTAGCTTGAATGGCGCTCAGCCATTACTACTTGCTCATGCTTTAACTGTTCATACTTCACTTTCTTTTGACAAAGGAAGGACTTTTGCTTCAAGCTCTGTAACCCATTGAGAATATGAGTCTGGAACAGATGTTTCAGAAGAGAAAGAAGACTTTGAAGTAAATACCAGTTCTATTTTTTTCCTGTCATTAGGCAAACATGATGTGCAGATTAAATTAGCTAATTCAGTAACAAAAACAATAGACCCTAAAAATGAATGCAATGAGATTCTAAAGGGAGATTCTAAAGGAATAAATTTAATTCAAAGTTAATGAACTCAGAACAAGAGCTCTAACTGTAGCGCCTGACTTAGAGCTGGGTACTGATGTCAGTTAGCCCAAAGGAGTAGGGTAGAATAAGACAGCAAAAGCTTTGTTATATTTGCTCTCAGACCATAAATCAAAGGATCACGTGGTTAATATTTTGAAAGGCTTCTTTGCCTTAAGCAGGACAAGCAACTTCTTCAGAAGGTATTTGCAGAGGCAGCGTCATGAAGGAGGACATTGACAGAAGGCACTAGAAGTGTGCAGCTCAGTCAAAAAAATGCTGAGAGGAGTCTACTGTATATATGAAATAAACCCAGCAACCACTATTTATGAAATATGTAAAGCTCCAAACTTGGGCACTCCAAGCAGCTTTATAGGAGAGAAAAAACTCATCTGATTATTTGTGGCACTCTGCAGACTAAAGTCATACTGTCCATTGGTAATGACTTGTTTTGTACTTATGATACTGGACTGCAACTTCTTAATACAGAAACTTTCAAATCTATAGTTGATGCAGACCTGTATGATGATGTAACAAAATTCATTTTTAAGAAACATCATAGTAAAACAAATTGTGTTTCCACTTGCTCTCTCTCTAAAACATAACACTGCCATATTCAAGAACATCGTAAATTGTAGATGTAATATAATAATATACAGAATCACAGAATTGTCTAGGTTGGAAAAGACCTTTAAGATCATCCAGTCCAACCATCAACTCAACATTAACAATTCCCAACTACACCATATCCCTCAGCGCTAAGTGGACCCCACGCCCAAACACCTCCAGGGATGGGGGCTCTACCACCTCCCTGGGCAGACCATTCCAACACCTAACAACCTGTTCTGTAAAGAAATGCTTCCTAATATCCAGTCTAAACCTTCCCTGGTGCAACTTGAGGCCATTCCCTCTTGTCCTATCGCTCATCACTTGGTTAAAGAGACTCATCCCCAGCTCTCTGCAACCTCCTTTCAGGTAGTTGTAGAGGGCGATGAGGTCTCCCCTCAGCCTCCTCTTCTCCAGACTAAACAACCCCAGTTCCCTCAGCCACTCCTCATACGACATGTGCTCCAGACCCTTGTTCCCCTAAAAATTAAGTGCTATTTTCATAATGATCTCAATGATCAAGATGAGGTCCATTTATTCACTTTCTAGCAAAGCAAAGGTGGTATCTCTTCCAAAAGACTAATGCCTGGGAAGATAATTATATACATAGTGTATGTGATAGTGTGCATTCAACAAAGCTTAAGCATGCGCTTAAATGCTTTGCTGACTCAAGATAGAGTTAAAAATATGTTAAGTGCTTTGCTGAAATTGGGCCTAATTCTTGCCAAAAGTTCACTTAAATCACAAAATAGCTTCTGGGCTGTGAAAGATTGCCAGCCTCAGAACAAAACACCTTAAAATGCCTTTTTCCAGAAAGAGTGGACAGTTAAATAATCATTTTAGCTCTGATTTGTATTTAAATAGCATTTAATTTTGACCCTCTTTTATTATTATTGTTACTTTCCTGTATTAAATAATTTCTTTTTTGTAGTTAACTTGCTCCCCCTGCCTTACTCTTAAAGTAATGCCATCTTTTTGTTAGTAATAAAACAGTACTTTGCTACATTGCATAGACCAGACTGTGGTGTTTAATAATATCTGGTAATAAAAAAAGAAACAAGGCTACCTTTTTAGTACAAGTGTCTTCACAGTTCACTATGATGTGAAAGGAAGTATAGGAAATTATTTTAATTCTATATGATCCTGAAACAGAGGATACTTTATAGAATATATAAATGCACCAGCAGTATGCCAGGCTATGAGACTGGGCATTTCAACATCCTAACAAAAGTAGCAAAACCATCCTGAATTCTAGGCCATTTACTCAAAAAGATTTTAAAAATTGGTGAATAAAAACTGGCTTTCAGATTAGAAAGTTTAGAGTGAAATAACCTATTTCATGCTTCATTTAAATTAATCCTGTATGTAAAGAGTTCAAGGTTGTAAAGTAAAATCTTCTAACATTTGAATTGTATATTGTGACATAAGAATTCATTTTTCCCATTCAGAGTTAGATAATGATCCAGATTACATAATCCTGTGGACAGTTTAAGACGTCCTAGCCTGCAATATTTTCTCAGACTTGAGCTAGGATGAAAATGTCAGTGATTGAAAATTCGTCTCCATCCACATAATACGTTCCTGCAGATATTAAAAGGTGGCTGAGTGATGGACTGCTGCAATAGCAGCACGGTTTTAGCTGCTGAGAGTACAGTGCATTCCTGGCAGACCCGGGGCAGAGTCAGCTGTGAGGCTTCACTAAGCCTAGTGGAAACTCTCTGGGACAAACAGGTGAGGACCAAGACCCAGTTTCTCCTATCCTTCTGCAGGGTGTTGGGGACCGAGATCAGGTTATTTCCACCTACTGTGCAAAGACAGACAAACCTGTAGCTCTCCCTTTAAAACCAGAAAGAAACTGAATAAGTCAGAGAAGGTAAGATGTTTATCTTCCCAAAGAGTTAAGGTGAATTAAAGAGAGGAAGAATTATTCTAACCTGGACCAAAAAGAAAGCCTCTGTTATTCAAAAGGACTACCGAATGATCTTGGATCTAAACCCAAGGACCCTGAGCAGCAGGATTAATACAGGTAGGGTTTCATTATTTTGTTTACCGCTGCATAAACACCTGCTACTTGAGTGAAGATTTATCTTGTCCAGAAATAAACTGCAAAGCCTGTCCTTATGCATGCAATAAGTTACTTCTATCATTTGTCCCTGAAGATCTAAACTGTAAACCCAGAAAATAAACCCTGAGAATGGCTGTGCTTACATTGCAAAAAAGTCTGAGAGGGTTAACTTCAGGGACTAGAAAACTGAACAGACTATTCCAGCCACCAGAAGAATTTTCTTGGTAACACATGTACCACAGAAATACACACAGAGATGCTAACCGAGGGCAGTGGTTGCTTATAAAGAGAAATTTCAGGGCACATATAGGCACCCAGATATAAGATCCTGAAAAGATTGCAGGATGGCAAACTCTAATAGGGTTACGTCCATGTACAGTGAGAGAGAAAGAGAAAGAAACACTGCTCCCCTCTTTTTCCTCTTTCCCATGGGGGTATATAACATAAAATTTTCACTCTTTTTTGATGTCTCTTTTCTTGAGCAATATATCTACACAAGAAGAGAATAAGTAGGTGGACAGATGATGTGGGGGGTGTAGCGTTGTAAGTAAAATACAACCCTGATGCGTGACTTGAGAGAGCTACTTGACTGTGAGAAACCTGAAAGAGAATCCATGATAATTGTGCATGTTCCACTGCGTTGGTAAATTATTCAGTAGATGTGCTGATTTTTATTAATCTGTTGTAAGTTACATGGTTTTAGCATTCTTTCTATGTACTAGTGTACTGTTAAAAGAAACAAACAAGCCCAGCTCCTTAATAAACCTTTCCTCCATTTCAAAGCATACCTGCTGTCCCATAAACTTTGTGTTATTTCTTCCTTTTTAAGTACAATAGCACTGGTTATACTATATGGCAAGTACAAAGATTCTCCCCTGCTGCCATTTTAGTTGCTGTTGTTCACCTTGAACCAAGAATTAAAATAATTTGTCTGTTAAGTAAATACTGCCCATTACCAGTAGAAACAGTAGTTCTTCCTGCATTAGGCAGAGCGATCTGAACCTCTTCAACTGATCCTCTGACTGTTTTTTTTCAGCATAGCCTGCATTCTATTATTCTGTACTTACCTCATGAACTAATTTCCTATACAATTTTCTATATAATGTCCTTTATTTTTTTTTTCTTTCTGCTTCTTACCAACAGTGGAAAAATCAGAGGCATAATAAAATAATAATAATTCTAGCACAACTGACAGAGTCAGTTTGAGAGGCTGGATGCAGCTGACATCTAAGCAACTAAAATTGGCTATTTATCTATCATACTTATTTTATTCTTTCTGAGTCCCAACTAAATTTCACTGATTTTCAAGGGGTGCTCAAAAAGAGTTTCTGTTATGAACCCAAAGGGAACAACGAGTAAGATTTTTTTTTGCATGTGTGTGGAGAGGAAGATGGGAAAAATTAGGCATTAAAGATCAGTAATTAGGCAGTTAAGTGACAGTACAAACCCTGTTAAACATACTGTAAAATTGAATTAAAAATTGCAAGACCATTCCAGGGAGATTCTAAACTGCAATTAGGATTTAATTATTACAGTGTTGAAAAGAGTAAGATCTACTTTTTAAATCAGGGGAAAACACTATCACTGGTGCTTAAAGAAGGTGCAGGAGTGTTACCTGTAATGTGAGGTTAACCCATGAGAGGGACACGCAGACTAGCTGTTCTGATCCCTGACCAGAGCTAAGGGAGTGTGCAGGTGACGCTCAGTGGCACTGAGACTTCTTGCTGCCTGCTGGGGAGCTAATTCGGCTGCAAATGCTCCCTGCGTGGTTTTTGAGCCTGTGCTCCCTTCCCTGCCCTGCACCACCATCTGTTTGCTTTCCTGAAGGTACCAAAAAAGACCCAGCAAATTTAGCAAGATGAGGCATGATGTATCTGTGTCCCACAGCTGACACATGGACCGCTGACCCGGCAGAGTTATCGATAACTGCGGGTGCAATACCCGACACGGTGCGGGAGCTCTTCCCAGGTGAGGCTCCGTGTGGATGGGGATGAGGGGCAGGTCTGACAGGACGAGGTAGGTTCTCAGCACCTACATCCCCGGCTCTGAGAAACCGTCCAGAAAACACCCTGGGCCCAGCACACACAGAGTGCCTGAAAAAATCCGGTGAGAGAAACCTGTGCCCCTCCTCAGGGAAAAACGAGAGACAGCTATTTTGCAATGCTAGGTCACTCCCAGGCCTGTTCTGCTGGCACAGCTGGAGAGGCGATGCACTGCGGTGAAAGAGGAAAAGGCAGCAGTGTTTGGATTGGGGACACGGTAAAACAGTGTGGCTGAAGAAGACTAGTGTCATGAAATATCTTCAACTCTGGTTTCTCCCTTCAGAATAGCATCACTTGCATATATCTGTGAAACTATTCTGCTCTAAAGCCAAATACTCTGCTCTCCATCCCAGTTCCAGATGGTTGCCAGAGAGGTAATTTTTTCCTCTTAGAGATAACACTACATTTGAAAATACTCACATTGAAAATCAAGCAACAGATATTCATCAAGGCTGATTTCCTAGAGCAGCCATCAGTTTCCAGACACAGAAGCTCTCATAGACTTCCAGATTCCACATTCACTTCGTTTGCTTTCTCCGTACAAATATATGGAGATAAAAATCATGCAGAATGTATTAGGCAGGATTTTCTTCACCAATGACATTAAGACCAGGAACATATGTGATGTAGAAGCACTGGAAGATGACCAGCTGTGCTCTCAGTCTGTTCAGTCTGTTAACAGGACTAAACCTTCAGCTTTAGGCATTCTGGGGTACAGGGTGTGATGTAATAAGATATGCGGAAGAAAATGAAATATGAAATTGGATATGTAGTTAATTTACTGTGCTAATAGGCAGCAGTCTAGTTACAATGTTGCCAAACAAGCATATTTAATATTTTGCTATGGTGAGTTATTCTGGGGGTAAATTAATTTTCAGAGAACAGTGCCATTTGGGGAGGGGAAAGAAAAATGTAGAAGTCAAAGCCTACTGCTCTTTATCACTTTTAAGGCAAATTAGATATTTAGAAATGTGTCAGAACAGACAAACTAATTTTATTTTTCCATAAGAAGCCATGCCAGTTTTTCCCTTTATCTTAAGCAGATTACTGTCATCACCATTCTTGCCAACAAGCAGACTCGTTGGAATATTTTTCAAAAATGAACACAAATATTGGATGCAAGCAGGTGGAATGAATTAATTATAAGCATATGGTTCTAACATAACAATTTTTGCAGTGTACTGTCGAGACATCTAAGGGTCTAGCTATACAACACATTTTGGCAACAAAACTGCTTTAAGAAATTATCAATTACATGGATATAAATGTTTGTGGAGCCAGACTTACTGAAATGATCCAGACTGAACACCCTGCCACACACACACACATTTATTTCTAGGTCAGTTTTTCTCTCTAAGCCATGGCAATGGTGTGGATTACATAGTGTCAAACAAAGAGAGCAGGCAAGGACTGGGAGCTCTGGTGGGGAAATAGTGCTTTTTAGGCCAGTTTCACACAGTACCTTGTACATCTGTACAATATGTCCTATGGTAGCCTATATCAACTGCAGTTCCAGACTGCAAGTCCTTTTGTGGTAGAGGCAACTGAAAATGTTCTTGGCTTGCACTGGTCCTTGACAAACTCCCAATCTACTCTATTGATGCAAGTTGTTATTCCTGTATTTGGTGGAGATCTCTGAGATAGATCACGAAAGAGATCTGAATTAGAGAAAGACAGCAAGCAAACAAGCTTAAAGAAAAAAAAAAAAAAAAAAAGCCCAGGTCCACATAGACACATACAGTGGGATCAGATGGAGGCAAGATGAAGCAGGGGGAGTGAGCCTGCCACTCCTGTGATGCCAGCACCAGGCAAAGCTTAGCAGCATAGAGCCTGGTGCACTATTAGCTAACCTACTTTAAAGTAGAATAATATTATGGTTTTATGTTGATCACATTTTCACATGGGAATTCCTGTCTTTTTTGTTAGTTAATTTAAAATGTAGTAAAAGTACAAGTACCCTGAATATTTAGATCGTTATTCATTATATTGGGTTTTATTAAATTAAGCAGAAATGTCATGTGGCATTTTTGAAGATGGCTGTGAAGCAGAAGAGATCAGAAATCAATAAAAAGTAGTAGACTTTTACAATCCAATCTAAATTCAGATATGAATGTGCCATTATTTTGTTTAAAAAAGTTTGCTTGTCTTTTCTGTGCATATATATGATTATCTAAAAGCTCCATTTTTGAAAACCTACTGTGAGATCAGCACTTTGAAAAATCATACCCCCTTCTCAAAGAGCTTGAATACAGCTTCACATGGAAACTAATTTCTGTAGATATTGGGCTTTAAATCACTCTTTACATTCAGATTCATTTTTTGATCTCTAGGCCTGCAGAATAGCCCAGTGTGACACCTCATAGCTGCCATGGGACGACAAGAAGCAACCATAACATTAGAGATCAATGCAAAATGATTTTGTTCTTAGCAAAGGTTACACATACAAATTATCACAATAATTTAGAACAGACACAAAAAACCCAAACCAGTGGCTTTTGTATAATCCAGCAGATGGTGCTATGATGCAATAAACTGATTCAAGAACACAAGAAATACACTGAATGTGAACATTTTGCTCCTTTACCTGGTGCTGCTGCTTTTTTGGTGGCTGGTTTGGCTGCAGGAGTTTTTGCTGGCTCTTAAAAAAAGAGAACAGATTAAACCAATTACTACAAAGTATTATATCTTAAAAAAACAAAAATCTGAGGAAAGGTTTCCAATGAGGTATAGCCTGTAGCATTTTTTTTTACTCAAGAGCTAGACAAAGAGATTACCCAAAGAGAAAAGCACTGAGTTGCCTTTAATAACCAGCTGAAGGGCTAACAAACTCTTGCCGTTAGGCACTGAATTGCTTCTTTTAGCTTTTTCTGTCTAGTAATTAAATATCTATTGGCAAAGCAGAGCAAAGCAGGTATCTAGGTGTTCAGGCACAGCCTCGCCGCTCAGGCAGCAGCTATGGTCTGGGAGCCTCTGCATTTGCTCTTGCAGCTATGAGAGCAGAAGGCCCTGAATCAGCCTATGGCAGCTGGCAAGGATTCACTGCTGTGAATTCAGCAGTGGTGCTTCTTGGGATCCCACAGCTATTCAGGTGGCATCCTTTCCCCTAATCTGAATCTCTCCCTGATGAGAAAAGCTGAAATCAGGCTACTTATGCAAAGTGCACTTCAGACACAGCTATACCAGGAATCTCTCTCCATCTGAAGGGATGGAGGAGCATTAGGACAACAATTTCATGTTTGATCCTGCACTTGAAACAGCAACTGCTGGGTTCTCCTAGCAGAGAAACTGGCTCTCTTAGGCTGCTTAACTGTAGTTTTTATGTTCTTGGTGTTTCCTTGAAACATTTGCACTACCTTCTCTTTGCTGAGGTAGGACAATTCCTTGCAGAACGAAGGTCCAGATGATGAAGTGTATGTGCATCCCCAAGCAGACTTGGAGAATCTCAGCCCTGGATAAAAGAACCTAACTAGCCTACCGGATTTATTTACTCTTTATTCATATTTAGTTAATTGCTTTTATTCTCAGGAACTGCTAAAACAGACTGTACTTAAACCACAATAATTTAACAAATATCCATAAGCTAAACTCCACCAACTTTCATAATGGATTTTTTATATCAACTAGAAGATCCTCTAACTTAAAATTCACATTTCCATATTGTGAGAGGAAATAATTAATCATTTTAATCACAATCTGAATTACAGAATGCCAAAAAAATGTTAGTCAGTCCTTCACATCTGTCACTATGTTATTACAAAGAAAAAGAATATGGCTAAATCAGGAATGTAATTTTGAGTTCTTCTCCTTCAGTCTTTTGAGACGTTCATAAAAGATGCTTCAGATTGTCTTGTGAAACAGAATGAAAAGAAAATATAGTTTGCATGTGTGGGATTGTTTTGTTTCCATCCATTTAAAAGCCTGCAACAGATAATTATATCCTAACTTAGTTATTATCACAGCATTGTAATTACTTGGGGTGCTTGCCCCTCCTTCGGGGAAATATGTAGAAGACCTTGAAGAAGAATATACTTAGTATTACTTTCCGGAGTGCCTGCTCTTGTAAAAGAAATGGGAGATCCAACACACATTTTCTACAAATGACAAGATGGACTTATACAAAACTGCAGGACTCCTACATGTATTCCCTTCTGAGCTCTCAGCTACAGTTTGCTGACCAACAAGACTGTTTTTTTACTTTTTGTTCTACCAAGACTTTTATTTTAATTTGAAATAGTTATTTTCTGGGCAACAAAAATAATTTCAGTTGAGGAAAAAATTTAAAATGAAGGATATGTTTGACCAAAAACTTGTGTAATTTATTTTTTTATTTAACTTTCAGTAGCATTGAAACAAAAGTGCTAAATGTTTTAAACTTTCTTTTGTAAGCGTATGCTTTTTAGTTTGTAATTCACAAATTATTTCAGTGCTTATGACTCTGCATCTTTATGTGAACACATTTCAGCTGAAAATGTCAGCCTGCAAATTTCACTCATGAGATGGACCTGGGAAGTTTTGCTGTGACAGCTACTGGGGAGTTCTCCCATGAGAGAAATCATATGCCCAAATGAATATATCCTTTAAGACCTGGTTGCAAACAGGCAGTTCACTAACAGGACATTACTTGTAGAGTAAGTCTATTGAATCTTTTGTTCAGTGTTTCTGCAAAACTTGAGTAGAAAACCAATGCATAAGCTTTTCTTGATTGCTAAAAGAAATATTTTAATAAATTCCTGCAAAATTGAGGATGATGGGAGTATTCTGCTATATAGGTTGGGAAAGATCATATACAGAGATGGTAGTCAGTGCATTCTTTAATCATGAATTTGAATTAGGTTTCAAAGCACCATAATTTTCCTAATTTTTCTTATATACAGTACTTTCAGAACGGAGATCTCAGCAGATGAAGTCTTACCAGTGAAACTGTCTTACTATCCTTATTGTGTTGAGGCATTGATGCTTGCAAATTTGTAGAAAATGAAGGCATAAGACTTCCCTTGTTAACAATACCATGTTCTCAGAGCATTTTTTGGTTATTTATGCAGAAGAGCCCAGCCCCTACATCTCTTCTACCTCTCTGAATCCAAAGTAACTAGATAGGCAGGGCCCATGTTTTGCATTTGTGAAGATAAATTTGGTGGCTCTCAACACGTTTGAGTCTCAGTCTTCTCAACCCATTTACCAAAATTGCTGCCGCTGAGAGAACATTCAGCTGACACCTCTTTTGACATTTCCTTCCCCATGAAACCTTTGTTTTTGAAGACAGTGATAGAAAAGAGGGAAAGGCAAAACTGTCAGTCACAAAAAGGAGTGTGGAATTAGAAGTGGGATAAGAATGGATTTAGAAAGTAAGAGGCAGCTGAAGTCTAAACATGTCATTTTTCAATTATAAACGGTGTAGCTACTTTATTCTTTGTATTTTCAACAATTCAATAGCTATTATTCTGGATTATTGAAACATGCTGTTTGAAACTACATGACATATAAACAGATCATAACCTATAGCACAGTAGTTTCTTACTTTTGAGTTCTTTGGTCACAGCAGCTTCTTTTTTATCTGTAAAATAAAAAAACACATATGCATAAAAACATAGGAAGGATACAGGTAGAAAACTGCAGTGTGTGCTTTACAGGTGAAACAGCTTATTTAATGCAATGTGTACTTGAATAATGCAGTGTATCTGTTTGTTTCATGGTACGGTTCCACTAACTTAACCTTAAGTGTAAATGCAACAGAACCTGTGTGAATATAAAAATTTTCGTTTAATTTCAGTATAGTAATCTGTGAGATTTGACATATGTGATTGAGTTACATGGCTTACATGTAGTAGCTGAACCATGGTTGCTCACCTTGTGCACATTTTCAGGTAGCAGAAATGCAAGGGAAGATGTGTTAAGAGCCTAAGTATAAACCCATGTAATGAAAGGCATTATCTTCTTACAGTTGTTGACAACCATACAATTGAGGCCTAGTTTGGAAAGCTCCACATAACACCTAGCCACAACTCCAGCTGCCACCTATTTCCCACATGTCAAAACAAATGGAAGACTTACAGCTAAAGAGAAGAGAGAATCTGAAGCATCCCTCCAGCCCAGCCTGGAGGAAAGATCCCTGCTCCTCCAAACTTTTTCCAATGTTCAACTGAGGTTCGAGCTAATTAATTTCTTTCATGCTTGTGAAAAAGAGCACACATATGACACTTAACAAAACTGAGCCAACGTGGAATATCTTATGAACCTAAAGAAATACAGTCAGTCCTACGTATGGACCATGTAAGAGTAGGCAAAATCTGCCCCTGGTTGGTTTAAACAAAGTTAAAATAACACGGCTGTATCAAAATACAGCACAGCCAGGCAGTCTACCAGAGAGACTTAACTAAGATGTTCAGTCTCATCTTCAGTTAAGGTGTCATTTTTGTGCCACTCTTTGTAGGACTTTTCTGATGGCTAAGAGAAGATTTGGAATCTTTGCTGACCAGATATAAGTGAGCAGAAATACTCAGTGATAGCTTCTTTCTTCATTATAATTTTTGGTGGTATTCTACCTCAGGATTTTTAACTGGGTACAAAAATCAGTCATTTTTATAACCATACTTGGGGTCTTACGTACCTTTTTCACTAGTCTCACCTGTACAGCTAAGAAGTGGTTCATATTGGTCCTCTGAGACAGGAAGCAAAGATGCATAGACTAGTGGTAGGAATTACTTCCCTGGGTGCCCATGAGGAAATGAACATCCTCTCTAATAATCTATAGTGTGCCTGGAATATAGGCAGGATAATGCTTATGTCCACGACATATATGAATGATAAACACTAATACAAGAAATATTTCAGGGCAGAAGCTGCCAAAATAAGTAGCTTGCAAAACAAAGACTATCCCATTACTGATAATAATACAACGTTACTTCAGTTTCTGTTGCTCTCTAAATTGCTGTGAGGAAGTTGATATGAGATAAGGTAATGAAAATGACTGCCAAGTAGTCTAATAAAAAGTCTTGAAAAATTGAGAGGAAAATACATTTCTATTTGGGTGATATGATGCTCTGAACTGAAATGTTTCTAGGTTAATCCTCAGCTTCCACTAACTCTCTGTGAAAGCATGTTTTGCAGGCATTACTTCAAAGTATGATAATTACCACATTTAGATGAAATTAATCATGAGGCAGCTTTCAGCCACGTTATCTGGCCAAGGAGCCTATTGAAACCTTCAAGAAGTGCCTATTAGTTGCCAGATATGGAAATTTTAAAAGGTGTATATTGCAGCGATATGAATCATTTATCACAATAATCTTCTATTGCTGGAGGTTATAAAAAACTAAATAAATTGGCAGCATCATTTACAATAACAGACTGGATCTAAATGAACCCCTCAAGTTCTTTCTTTCCTTTTTTCATATAAGTCATCATTTATTAGGGCAACATTCTTCTATATATTTTAGAGCCATAATTTATGTTGAAAGAATGAATGTGTTTTTCCATCATCTGAAACACATAGCATAGTAAATTCTGAGTATCTGGACAATTTTTGCAGTAAGAAAATCTTATAATTTAGGGTTTTTTGGTGTATTTTTGGTGTTTTGTTTTGTTTTTTAAGAGCAGAAAAATTACCAGGAGCTGATTCCAATAGCATATGTTGAAATGAAAATGTAGATATTTTTACTCTTAGGCTATTCTTTCCAAGCCAAGGTGCCTAAAGTTTGATTTCTAAAGCCATACTTATGCAACTAGGCTGGAATGATTTACAGAAAATTGTCCAAAGGAGTTTTTGTAGGACCTTGAACCATGGAGGTTCCTGTGAATGTATATAGCATTTACACCTAGTCACCTCACGCTTGACTAAAATAAATGACCTAACTGAAAAGAACTGAACAATTGGTAGATATCACAGAAGAAGAGAAAACTGATCAGAACTTCCGAAGTCTCTACATGTAGTTACCTGCTATAAGGCACAAATAGTATGTAACTAAGCAACTCAAATGAAAATAATACCAAAAATGAATCAAACAATGAGTTATATTAGTGTAATTTAAGTCAAGGAGCATTTGCTTTATTCATTTTTGTTTTGCACCGGTCTAGGTTTTAACTATTAAATTATGGGAGTGTGGTTGGGGAATGCAGCTTATATTACCTCAGGTTTTTATAGTCATTATGTCTTCTTCTTAAAAACAACAACAACAAGATCTCTGGCCTCTTGGTGTGTCTGGTTTTTTGGGTTAGTTAAGAAGAGGAATTTCCAGAAGAAATTAACATTTTTTCAAACACCAGTGTTAGACAACCTATGAACATTATCTTAAACACATCTTTGCCAATCAGCCTAGGAAGTATAATCTCTGGAGCTTTAGGTTATTTTCTCTTTAAAACTTTATATCTGAAGTCTGGCAGCAGGAAAGGTAAGTGTATGACATGAGAATGATGCCTACATTTCTTGGAAGCCATGTAACTTCATTAGGACCTATATAACACATGAACATCAGTCTGGGTGCTCTAGCAGCCTTGTGTGGTATGGTCAAAAGCACTGTGTCTGTCCTTGGTATTGGTGACAAAACTATTTGATATCCACAACAAGTAATGCATTTTATTTTCAAGAAAAGCTCCATTTCTACAACACTGTGAAGCAATAAAAAAAACCCCAAACAAACCCTTTAGTAGACTTACTATAGGAGATAAGACTTCAAAATCTGATGCTTTTGGTAATTTGGTGCCCAATCTGAAGCAGTCAATTTTTTGGAAGTTGTTAAGGATAGGTTTGATATTCAATTCTTAAAGGTCTTATGTAAAACACCCAAATACTGAGCAATCCAAAGTTTTAGGATACTTCTGACAACCCTAGCCATGGCCTTTTATGAAAGCACCTGCAACAGGCTTTAAAAGGCTAAGCACCATAGCTAACGAAATAATTTAACAGCTGTGGAGGACTGTGAAGCACCCTTTCCTTTTTACACATATTCTCAGGAGATATTTGAAGACAGTTGTATTCTGGTCTGTATTCTCAAAAAGCAAACATGGTTGTACAAGCTCCCCTCTTCCCAGGTGAATGAACAGGTTTTCCTTTTACTGACTCTTGAAAAAGATTAAAGTACAGTAAAACATTTTTTTAATTATTTTATTAAAAACCACCAAATATTTAAACAAACATGATCTGACTTTCTTCTTATCTGTACAGGCTAAAAGGATAAATTTTGAATTCAAACTAGGAATGAGCATTTGGCAGCCCGCACAGATGTATCTCAGTAGAACAGCAAAGCAATACTTTATTCTTTTGCCTCTTTTTAGCACATAGCTCAATCTTTTCCTCAGGCCTCGATCAGCATTCTTTTGAAGTAAACTAGCAGTACACAGTAACTGCAAGTGACATATAAACTACACATGGGGCAAGAAAAAAAATCCCTTTAAGCTTATATAGTGCCTTTCATGCCAGTGAGTCCCTAGGAGGTTGGTAATAAGCCATTAGACAAGGATGCCCCAGTGTTCTAGTACAGAATGTGGTTGAGTTTAAACAAACTTCCAAAATGGAATATTTCAAACATTGCTCTGCAGTGAATTCTAGATCTGGGGTTCACAAAACATTTACACCTTTTTTAGCAATGGATCTATAATACAGTGTACATTTGAGAACAGACGATCTTCAGCAGCTCCATACAATCTATAATTTTTATATATAAAAAGAAGTTGAGGGAAGTAAATGGGTCTCAAATTCCACTCTCTTGAAAGGCTTCTCTTCCTAGAAATATCTCACTCAAATATATATAAGTGTATAAAAAATCTTAAACTAAAAGTGTTATTCAGATAAATGAATATTTCAGAGACAGTATATTGATAGCTCTGCTAATGATGCACTGTTTAAAATCACTGCCTTAAACCACTTTTACTACTGGAAGCATTATTTTATATGTTGTATCTAAAACAACCTTTTCTTTTGGAAGATTACCAAAGAACATGACAGTACTATCAAATTTATAAACAAACTAATTTCAGCATCAGCAACCACAGTGTCTGAACTGAATGGTAGCTAATATCCTAATCAAACACTGTGTAACCCAATGACTAAGGTTAAGGATGCTAAGGATGCAAGGATTCCTCTGTACTGGCTGATGTGGATTAAGCACCAAGATCCTGGGGAACTGCTAGATGCCTCCAAAAGACACGATTCACTGAATCAAAACTAAAGAGAAATTTAAAATGTTAAGCAGTTATTAAAAGAGGAATTCTTATCCCAAACCTCAACTAGCACTGACCACCTACCTTCTCTATCTTTTAGCTGATGATAACATACTAGAATGGACTTAATCAAACCCCACTGATTGGCTAATGCTCTACTTAAACCCACAGAAAATAAGTTGTGTGATGAGGATGCCTCATGCAACATGACCATAGATCTACCAGCTGACTCAAGAATGTTTCTAATAAGACTTACACAAATCTTGCATCATTGCTTGGCTCTTACCATTTATTTTGACTTAGGTATTCAATATTTTTTGTGATTAAAAGTAGGAGAAGAAAAAGAAATGAAGGCTGAAAAATGAATAGAAACTTAAAGAATCAAAGAGAATTGTGGTGAAAATTGAAATTATATTTTCCGATGTTTTGAAGTCAAATTTGTGCTGGTTCTCCAGAAAAAAAAAAAAAAAAGTCTTCTGGCTGCTTTTACCCACCAAAGAACAATCAAGAGCATGCTTTGGGAGCTGGGTTCTGGCTTTGCAAATGCAATACAACAGCAGAGCTTTTAAGACAATGCACCTTACAAGTATGACAGCTAATGTTGCCTTTGCTGCCCTGAGCAAGAGTTCACACGAGTGGAAATAAAAATGATAGCAGGTGGCATCTAATGGCTGAGAATTTCCATCATGTGAATGAAAAACATAATTAAAGTCGCCTAGAGACTAGTCTCAGTAGTCTGCTCCCAAGCTAGCAGATGTACCAGAATTTAAAAACAATTTATTAAGTAGCAAGATTTGCAGTTAAAGTGATTTGTAGTTGTAAAGGAACAAGACACCCCAGATAGCTGAGCATTATGAAAAATAAACTGCTATTGAACATATAGTAATTAAACAAGGATTTTCAAATTTCCTATTGAAATATACTGAGTTCTAGCATTTCTTTTTTCATTTACTTGAAGTTCTTAAAACTTATTTCTACAAAATAGTATTGATTTCAATTAATATTCCAACATTCTGAAAAGTGTTCAATTCTGAACTGTCTTTAAAAATTTGTTACTCAGTTGTTTTTTAATTTATACTATTTTTGATGATTTTACACTAATTGTATGACATTAATGAAGTAATTGTCATCTTACCACATCTCAAAGCTTTGGGGAGTATTTTTTATTTTGATTTCAGTCACTTCCAACACAGCAGATGCCCACATACAGGGGCATTTTATCAGTGTGCCTATATTTTCTATTGTAATATGTCCATTTTGCAATTAAGATTTTAAATATTTCATATTACAGGGAATTAAAACAATATCGTTTCTTGTTTTCAGTGGGCTTAAAATCTAGGAAGGCTGTATCAAAAATCCATACTAATGTAAGATTCATTTTTTAACATACTTCTCCCAAACCCTAAAATTTGACATAGGCATAAAAGAGCTGTTCAGAAATACTAACATTCCTCCCACATGGAAAATTCTGTGTTTGGACCAACACTTGATTTTGTTCCCCATCTTAATCACTGAGCATGATATTGCCATATGCTCTGTGACAACTACTGACAAAAACTCCTCTTGCTTTTCCAAAATATAATTTCTTTGTGAGCATAAGAAAGGCACCTCACTGCACTGATGATGCTGAAGATGTGCACAAGGAAAAGCAAGGTACTGCACCACTGCTGCATCAGAGCTATTCCCTGACCCATTCAGTGACAACAGTAAACTCCCTGACCAGAGTTTAACTAGCTTCCTTTGAGAATAACTTGGGAATAACAGGGAAATTTATTGGCAGAGACCAATAAACCTTGAATCCCAGATTGCAGGTTTCATGTTTAAATCTCTCTAGGCTGTAGCACACAATATGAGGAGAAACTGCATATGATGTTACTATTGCTGGGTGAAAATGGGAGACAGTGGAGGTTCTGGAAGGTAAAATGAAGTTTCCTCAAGCAACATGAGACTGGACTATAAGAAACAATTCTCAAAATGTACTAATAAACAATGTGGGATATAAAGGGGTTTGAAGAATTTAGGACTATGAAAAACTAGCTAACTAACATTCTTCTGTTGTTGATTACAATAGAAAATTGGTGATAGTACTCTAACATATTGACAGATCATTTTCCATTGCAACAGGAAATTTATTCAAGCTCTTCCTTCCACTCTCTGTGAAGCGTGCCCTCCCTCCTCACCATTGTCTCTATTTCCTTCTCACTTACAATAGTAGGCTTTTTGATAATTTCTTAATTTCTTTGGTGTCTCCAAGTCCCTTCTGATCACCATCCCTTGCATGTGTTGCTTCCCCATTGCACTGTCTCCTCACACCACTATGTCCATCACCATTTACAAAGAAGGTCTATATTCTGCACAGCCACCGAGTGCCTGCAAGCCCTGATTAGCACAGCACCAGAGGCAGGTAGTAGCCTAAAGCCCACAGAGCTTTACGGAAATTTGTGTGGCAATGCACATGGCTGAAATACTAAATGCTACCTTGGACAGATTTCCCAAGATCATTAGAAGAGTTCACTCAATAGAGTAAAAAATAAAGCAAGTGGAGAGGGATGTGAGCAAAGAAGTGATTCAGCTACACTTGTAGTCCAAAATAGCCTGCACTTTGGGAATGGCCAATTTCAACTGTACCAGTGATTCATGGTTCCACTAATTAGTGATTTCTCCTTTATACTTTGTAATTGCTGAAATGGATTCATTCTCCCCCACTGCAGAGCAGGTGGAAACATGTTCTATTGCCTTCTGCATTCATGAGGAATGGTTTAAAAAAGCAAAACTCGAGCACAATGTGAGATCACAGTCATCCACACACAGGAAGCTGTAAGTGCAGTTAATTATACAAGCTGCAGTCATTTAAGGAAAAAATAATGCTTTTTGTGTAGCAAATGCAGGTAATAACATTAATTCCTAAAGTTTAAGAACCAGATCTTTTCCTGGAATAAACTCTCATTTGAATTATTGTAAATATTATAACAGCTGAAAATTTTCTTCAGCATTTTTTACTTTTTCTTGAAACAGCATGGGGGATACACTCTCCACATTTTTCTTAAGAAAGCTCAGCACAAATATTTTTCGAATGATTCACAAGAGGATTTTTTTTTACAGTCAAAATAGACTTTAAGTGTATATATGTTATGCATCCTTGTGATATCTTTCTGTACTTCTCACCACATTTAAATATCTCTCTGTTGGATAGATGGATGTACAGATGGAATCTGTAGACATTATCACTAGGACGAAGATATTTTTTGTACTTCTGAACAGAGATGCAGTCAGCATTCTCACTCTCTGAAAAGGGAGATCTTGAATAATGTAATGTCCATCCGTTCATCTTTATAGGTGACACACTACTCTAATTACACTCTCGTAAGTGAAGCAAAATCTATGAGAAAGCAACCTCAAGCAGAACCTACTGCAATCAAGCTAAAAATCAATACACTTATAACCACAGCTTTGTATGGCTCTTCCGCTTAAGAACATCTGCCCATTCTATTATCCTAATCATTCAATAATACTTCATCCAACTTAGTCTCTCAGAGTTACGTATAGCAAAGCCACAAAGTTGGCTCTGCTTCTTGAAAAACAGATCAAGAGAACAAGCATGGCCACTGGGAATATTTACTGAAAGGTTAAACAATTCTAACTAAGAGTGAAGTGTAAAGGATGTCTTATTATAAGCCAGGAATACCTCTGGTCTATGAACCTTTCTAGGGAAAAGGCATCCAAGAGACTGAAGTATACTCTCAAATAAGTGACATGAAAGTCTTTATCAAATATGTGTTTCTTAAAACTTAGTAAAAACTTTTAAAACTTTATTTCAAGGTCAAGGAATTTTTTTTTTTTCTTTTTAAGTGTAAAGCAAAACAAAAGAAAGAAAATCAGCCTCATCCCAAACTCTGAAGGTTCCTACTGACTTTATTTAGCTGTGGATTCAAGCCTTCAACTTGTCCATTGAGTGACAGCAGAAAATAGGTAGCACTACATAGGTATGTCATTGCAACCTGGCTGATGTGTCTGTGCATGGATGTTTCACATAGAATAATTATCCTAAATATCAGGTCTGCTGACTCAGATGTACATCTTATTTTGAGGACAGAACTGTTTTCCTTCATTAAAAAGATTAACTTTGCATTGTTTGAAGCATAGTCGTAGTCTAATCCCATTATTTCTGGATGTGACTGGAAAAATAAACATTACATTAAACCCCAGACCAACATAAACAGGGTTGATGCAATAAATTAGATTCCTTAATTAAAGCTATGCCACCCATCTGCTTGCGCAGCATGGGTACTTCATTCTACACACCTGAAAATCCAAAGGCAAACTGATTATTTAGTTACCTGTGTGGACTTTAGATTGAATATGTATCATCTTCAAACTTTATTATTTATAATATCCCCAAAAAATTCTTTACAAGACTGACAATGCAGCATCAGAAGAGATTGCCTGTCAGACATCAAAATGATGCCTATGCTTTGCTCAAGGAGGTTTCTCTTGCCAAGTCATCAAAAAGTGAGTTTGTAGTACAAGCCCAAGCCTCCGCCATTTTCTCTTTATTTATTAAAGGGTTGACATTTCTAATTCTTTGCCAACTAGATCTCACCACCATCATTCACCATTTGCCTTTCTCACGTGACTCCCTGCTTTGTGCAGTCAAAGATGGAAAAGAACATACACAAATCAACAGGTCTGGGCTGAGCAATACTCAGCGTAGCCCTGAAAATGCTCAACTCACAATAGTTAGCACAGAGGCCACTGAAAGGTGCTTAAGCTTAATTCTCTGCTGTTAACATTTCATGAATGGAGCAGGCACCTCAGACGGTGAATATTTACATTCTTCTTTTCTAGAACTTTCTTTGCACAAGACATGGAGATGGAGATGGGCAAGAATAGGAAGGGAGACTTGAGTTTCCTCTAAAGCTGATACATACTAAATGAAAGACAAGGAGAGTCTTCCACCTCAGAATTGCCACATCAATTGCAATGAAGAGGCAGTCTTACATTGAACCAATTGTTACTACAAGGTGAGGGAGAGACAAGAGGAAGGCAGGACAAACTTGTTTCTAACTCTTTACCTCTTTGCATTTCATCTTATTTCTAGCTGCTGAACACCGAACCCTAACCATGTCCTGGAAGGGCTTAAGTGTTTGGTTTGGTCTTGGTATAAACAACGTTACCACTTGTGGCTGAAGAACTCTTTCAACAGGCAATAAGAGACAATATTTTCAAAAACACCACAATGACCTTGCAACCTCTGTACTTTTTTCAAAAGTGGTAGAGGTATTTAGGAGCTCAGTTCTCACAGAAAATCAATGGGAATTATGTGCCTGGCCTACTTTGACGTGCTTGTAAATCCTACCAGGTGCCATGCTACGTCTTTAGGCACCTAAATATCTTTGAAATCATGTTGTCAATCACTGCTGATAATGAAGTATAGAATTCAAAGTCCACTGAGTGCTTTGAAACTTTCAGTGTAGGACATATTTGAGCTGCCTTTTTTCTTGTTTCAGAAGCAGACTCCCTTAACAGCCAGTCACACAGAGACCATGGGAATTGCTTTTCTGCTGTGTTTGCATCTCTGCTCTGCTGGATTTTTTGCCTTGTCCCTCACTGTGACCCCGTTTTTATTCTGTTTTTATCTGTTTGAGGACATATAATTTGATTTTTACTAAATAGCCATATCTGTGTCTTGATGATTTCTGCAAATATCAATTAGAAAAGCAGGCTTTCCTATTTTCCATGGAAGACTGAATACTTAGAGGATGACTACCAGTCGTGTTCAGTTTACAAAAGCTTATACAAATAATGCAGGGAGGAATTTCCATTTTTCCAATGAACCTGCAAGAAAGATTTTTCCAGCCGCATTCCTGCACTGACTCTCCACTGCATTCTTTTAGCTTATCATGCGTATCTCTGAGGATATACCTCCATAATATTCAAGGCTAGAACACACCGTCAGGTTATCTAGTCTGACACTTTGTTGTCAGACTCCTATATTTCAGCTAGACACCTTTTCAGCTGATGTGTATCTTCCATTAGGTAAACAATCATCTTCTGCAGACATCAGGGAAAGCAATATCCACCCTATGCTGTGGTAGTTTATCACTCTTAGTGTTAAGAACATGTACCTCATTTTCAGTCTGGATTCAGTTAGCTTCAGCTCCCAGTCATTCATTCTTGTTAAACTCTTCCTTCTAGATTAAAGGGAGCTATAGTAGCCTGAATCTTTTATTTTTCTGTGATTGTACTTAGTATCCACAATAACAAAGTCACCTCTTGCTGAAGAGATGAATAGAATACTTTAATCTTTTCTGTGAAGAATATCCTTAGTTTGTAAATAACTTGAGTGACTTTTTTACGTTCTTTCTCCAATTTGGACACTCTATCGATATGCACGTTCCAGTCTCTCCAGTGCCATGTACACAGGTGATGTGTGACTATGGTCGATGTTCCCTGTTGCAAGGTTTATAATTTCATGGCTGTATGAAAAAATATCAATCTCAGCTTGCCATTCACCTTGTCAGTTTTAAAGCTACTTTCCAGATGTAAATGTAATGGCAATATAACACATGAAGTAGTAGGGAATTGGGCCCTGAGGTTAGAAAGACTATATTTGGGTGTCACAAGAGAATATAACTCTGACTAATGGGATAAAATTAAGCAAGGGAAAATTTAGGCAGACTGGAATGAAATACTTCTTAACTGTGAGATCTATTAGGTTGTAGAATAATCTTCTGTGGGAATTGATGGAGACCTAGTTGCTTCAGACATTTAAAACTAAACTGGATAAAACACTTGAAGATATTCTGTAAGGAATTATCCTGCATTGCCAGAGGGGAGGATTAGATGACCTAGTAGGTCATTTCCATGTCCACTTTCTGTGATTTTGTTGTACAAAGCCCCACAAACAGGAAATTGTTATCAAAGTCAAGAGATGCCACTAAATCCTGTCTGTGTCGGAAAAAGAAGAGTGAATAACATCACCCGCTGGTAACCGTGCAGGAATCCTAATCCAGCATTTCTGCAGGTTAGTAAATGCAACCAGTGCTGAGGGCTGGGTGTATAGCTTATGTCTGAAAGCAGAAGCCTCTACTAATGCAAAAATGCCAGGAAACAGCAGGTGAGTTATGAATAGGATCCAGGAGAGGAGGAGTAGGAAAGAAAAAATCAGGATGGGCCTGACATGCATAATAGTGTCATGAGCAAGTTATTAGTCAGGAATTAATCAGCCTGTAGTACAAGACATGAAACCTGAAGCTCCAGTCAGCCAGCTGGGAAAATAGATGTTTTTTATAGGTTTTGGTGTATGGGCATTGATTCATATAATGATATTACCAATTGAAATCACAGTTAAGATGAGACCCGAGCCAGGGTCTTTGCTAAAGGTTGTACAAACACACAGCAAGCCAAGTCACGGCCCCTGCAGAAATGTACAAGTGGATGAACAGTCTAGCAGAGAAAGGTCTCAAAAGAATATTGATAAGCAATACCCTAGAGAAGGATCACACAGTGCTAAGGTCCATAACTTGATTGTTCTTTTTTCGTGTGTGTGCTTTAACATGATTTGTTCCTAAATTTGCTCTCAACTCATAACACACTGTGCTTCCTTAATTATTGCTTTTATACATTCATTTGTCTGCATGAGGAATCACTAGGCAACCCATTGCTTATTATTTCTCTTCCTTAATTTTTACATTTGTCTCTCCTCCTAATCTCTCTAAACCTAGCTGCAAATAAACATGAATTTTAGGTTCCTGTACTGGGTCTGGCTGGGATGGAGTTAATTTTCTTCATAGCAGCCTGTATGGTACCATGTTTTGGATTTGTGGCTCAATCATTTTTAACACACAAGTGTTTTGGCTATTGCTGAACAGGGCTTGCACCAGCATCAAGGCTTTCTCTTTTTTCCACTCTGCCTGCCCCCACCAAGATGGGAAGAGGTTGAGAGGGGACACATCTGGGACAGTTAACCCAAATTCATGAAAGGATATTCCCTACCATATAATGTCATGGTCATCAATAAAAACAGGGTAGAGGAAGAACAGGGGGAAGGGTGACCATTGCTCAGACTGGCTGGGCATTGATCTGCTTGTGGGAGGTGGTGAGCGATTGCCATTGCATCACTGTTTTTTTTTCCTCTTTCTTTTGCTTATTAAGCTGGCTTTGTCTCAACCCATGAGTTTTCTCACTTTTGCTCTTCCTATTCTCTCTCCCATCCTGTTGGTGGGTGGGGAGTGAGTGAGCAGCTGTGTGGGTGTTTAGCTGCTGGCCAGGCTCAAACCACTACAGTTTGTTTTTTTCATTAAAAAGAAAATAAAGCAAAGAAAGAGTCAGACAGGGTTCTAACCCTCAAAACTCCTACCTTCTACATGTTGTAACAGCCACTCTGAAAACAGGCCTGACCAATCCAAAATGCACAATGACAGGTATACGTGCACCCCAGTTACTCACCACTGCAGCTTATAACTTTTCCTCATACTTTGTCTTATAAGCCACAAGAAAATTCATGAATAAATGTGTTTTGTTTTCTGTATGTGACCAGCCACTTTCAAAATACATTGGGCTCTCTTGGCCTGGCTTCACAACACCATTTTGCCCTTCTAAGCAGCCTAAATTAAGACAGCCTCTACACTTCACTTGCCCTTGCAGATTTGACATCAGAGTTCTTCTGAAAGCCCCCATTATACCTCCCAACGTCTATCATGTGACATCTATCACATTAGGGAACATGAGACACATGGCAGTGCGCAAGCTGGGCTGCTGAAAGCTGTCAGCACTTCACTTGTCTCCTATCTGGAAATACAGTCCTGGGGGTGGGCAGGGAAGAATAAGGAGGTTCAAACCCTGCTCTTGAGAGACAACAGAGATGTCTTCCTACAAATGTGGGCAAGCACATCCCATTTGCTTATCAGAAAAAATCTGGGATCCACATTTCTATCCAGATGAAGCGTTCAATCCATTGCAGATGGATCAACCCAAAACATTTCAAAGAGTGTGGTGTGCATCTATTCCTCTACATCAGTGTGTGTGCCAAGCATGTTTTTTTTCTAAACTTATGTCATAAGGTATGTTTTAATCAATTTTTACTTTTCTGGCAGTGCTGAAGGTACTGTCATTCCAAAATGTTTCTTCTGATAAGTGTCACATTTGGATGACATTCTAACATCTTTCTAGCCATGAAAGCAATAGGATAAAGATCATAGGGAAATAAGGAATGGGTTTATAATTTCATCAGCAAACTCTTTCAATAGCCACATTTGAAAGCAAACAAAAAAACCCCAGGCATATAGAATGAAAGAAAAAGATAATTTGCCACCAGGTGTCAGTAGTTCTCTTATTACTGCAAGAGTAACTGTTGAGCCAAAAAAGTCATAAAATTAAACAGATTTTTTGTTGTTGTTCAGATCAGGAATTTAAAAATGATCAGAGGAATTTGTCTTCCTGTCTGTATAGAGCACAATAACAAAGAACACACTGTTGCTATATAAAACGGTCTTTTCCCTCCATTTCCTATTAAATCACTGCTTTTTTGCAAATTATAAAGACTGGCCTTTAAAACAAAGAACGTACAGTTCACGAAAATGCATCTGTGGTCAACCCATGCAAAAAAGCTCTGGGACCTGGTAGGTCTTGTTTGCTCTTGCCTGATTACCTCCACTCTGCGCTGCCTACCCACTACTATAATATCCCTCCTTTAAAACATGATTAAACACAGACTTTCCCCACCCCCCCCAGCTCCATGATCTCACTGGATGACAAGGTAGCAAGAATAACCTGGTTAACTGGGTTCTGTGGCAGTTATAAGGTAATGTTTTCAATTTTTACATCTAAGATTAACCTTTAGTTTATTTTTTCATTACTTCAGAGCAAGCTTGTTTGATTGTTACAGTGACATCAGTAAAATGTACTTCAGTGTTTGTAACTTTAGACCCCTGAAAACTTTTCCTTTTCAGGAGGCAAAGATTTACTTTGGTAGCTAGAGAGACATCACCACTCCCCTCCTCTGCTAATACTGCCTGATGTGACATATGACACAGTATCGTGCATCATAGATATATCTTTATCAAAGTCATATCTTTATCAATGATCTGGATGAGGGGATCGAGTGCAGCCTCAGTCAGTTTGTACACAACACCAAGCGGGGCAGGAATGTTCTGCTTGAGAGTAGAAAGGCTCTACAGTGGGGTCTGGACAGGCTGGATAGATGGTCTGAGGCCAACTGTATGAGATTCAACAAGACTGAGTGCTGGGTCCCAAACTTGGGTCACATCAATCCCAGGCAAAGCTACAGGCTTGGGGATGAGTGGCTGGAAATCTGCCTGGCAGAAAAGGACCTGGGTGTATTGGTCGACAGCTGGCTGAATATGAGCCATCAGTGTGCCATGGTAGCCTAGAAGACCAATAGCATCCTAGCTTGTATCAGAAATAGTGTGGCCGGCAGGACCAGAGAAGTGATCCTCGGCCCTGGTGAGACTGCGCCTCAAATACTGTGTTCAGTTTTGAGCTTCTCACTACAAGAAAGACATTGCGGTGCTAGACTGTGTCCAAAGAAGAGCAATGAAGCTGGTGAAGGGTCTAGAGAACAAGTCTTATGAGGAGCAGCTGAGGGAACTGGGGTTGTTTAGTGTGCAGAAAAGGAGGCTGAGAGGAGACCTTATGGCTCTGTACAACCACCTGAAAGAACATTGTAGCAAGGTGGGTGTTGGTCTCTTCTCCCAAGTAACAAGCAACAGGATGAGAGGAAGTAGCCTCAAGTTGTGCCAGGGGAGGCTTAGATTGGATATTAGGAAAAATTTATTCTCTGGAAGTGTTGTCAAGCACTGGAACAGGCTGCTGAGGGAAGTGGTTGAGTCACCATCCATGGAGGTATATAAAAGACTTGTATATGTGGCACTTAGGGACATGGTTTAGCAGGACTTGGCAGTGTTAGGTTTACAGTTGGACTTGATGATCTTAAAGGTCTTTTCCAACCTAAATGATTCTATGATTCTATGACAGATGCGTCCACAGCACTGGATGTGCAACCACTGCAACCTAGCTCCCTGATTTAGGTTGGGGCTGCAATGGTCCTTAGTAAGGGCTTGGACGTTCTGTTGAGAGCATGCATGTATCAACATGACAAAATACAAGTCCGATCATGGTCCCTGATCTGGGGTGAGTGGATCTGCATACTTTGACTTGTTTTATCTCTGCTAAGCAGAACTGCTCAGGGAGGTACCTGGCTTTGACACCTTTAAAACCTTTGTGACTGAGGGTCAGAGCCTAGGGATTCTTGAACACTTGTCCAGCTGATCAGGCCTTATGTTTTTAACCAAAAAACATTTTCTTCCTAAACATCATTTTTTCATTAGGGAAATAATGAAAGTGTATAAAAGTTTGGGATCTTTAATCCAGCTAGCATTGGTTTGGCGTTCAGAAGATATATATTATAAACCCCATGGACAACTGGCCTGGGTGACATGTCTATACCTGAATTTCTCTGTGTGGAAAGTGGAGGAAAAGGCACTGACAATCCTTCTAAAGTGGTTCTAAGATTTAATATCAAAAAACGCTGCACAAGACCCAGGTATTTTTATTACCATTATTATTTGAAATTATGCAGTGATAACAGGAAGGCGAGATCACCAATGACAGCTGAGCAGAGCTTTAGTTACGAAATGGTGTGATGATCCAGGCTGACATTTTCATTGCTTTATAAGCTTGTTTATTACCTATGTTATTTGTTGTGAGAACCAAAACAAAGTGGGAAAGGAGTTTGCAGCAATCAAATATAAAGAAAAAGTCTGCATGTGACATGAGTTTTTAGGAAATCTGATATAAGAAGGAACAGAGAACCTCCAGACTGTTGAGACTCCGAGAAAGGACCATCAGGAAACACTCTGCAAGGGAACTATGAGAACCTGAAAACACCAATCTTTGCATATACATTTTCTTGTAGGTCTGGGCACCAAAGCTTTAACAGAGAGGGTCCCTTTTCTCAGTCAGATTACAGGCTGGACCCCTCTGAGCTGATGTGTCCCAAACACCGGGGGCTTTGGGATAGCTTGGCAAAGGCTTGTCTTTGCCGAGGCTCAGCAAGGGCCTTCGTGGGGATTTAGAGATGTGACTCCTTCTTTATCCAGAGTAGCACTAGATAGATTTTTGTTAAATGTTTTGAAGTGTGACTGTGCCAGACCCTTGCGTCTGACAATTATGTTTGTTTAAGCAAGACCTCTGAGTTTGTAACAATGGAATTATCTATTTTTCAGGACAATTAGCACAATGTTTTTGTATGAGTTGAAGGTCAGAGGATTAATGTGGTTTTATCTACAATGCATTTTTAAAAGCTAATTAAGAATCATTCAGTTCACTTTGTACTAAAGACTGAGAACATTTCACATTAGATGACTCTTGCTCCTCTGCAGCAGCAGAAAGAGAGAGAGGGAGACAGAGCGAGGGAGGAATGGATGAAGAGAGGAACAGAGAAAGAGTGAGCTGGCATGCAAATAAACAAATACGTCACAGGGATGCAGTTAATGGAGAGCAATAAAAAACTCCATTCTGGTAAGACTAGAGATAAAATTGTTTCCTGAACAAAAGAGCTAATCTAAAATATTAATCAGCAAAAATATTCAGTATTTGTTAGAGGAAGAGATGGAGAGGAATAGAGGGAAGTGCTGCTCTCAGAGCATTATTTTAGAGATGTTTTTATCACCTAGTGCTTAGTGAGCATCTCCTCCTCTCTTGCACCTGACAGCCTGTACACACCACTGTTCCTCTGTGGGGAAAGCCTGGTGAATGGGCCTCCTATCAGAGGTGAGTCTTATGGAAAGAGGTATGCGAGGGTGAAGAGCAGAGGTGGGGTCGGGGTGCCAGCCACGGGGAGGGGTGTGGGTGGTGGTGAGGGGGCAGCGTGCCCTGCAAGCACCTCAGCTTCAGGGATTGCAAAGGTTGGGGGAAGCAAAATGAGACACAAAATTAGGGACATCCAGAGGTAACATTAGGATTTGAAAACCAGGGCAAGGAGTTTATTTTTAATGCAGTGGCCTCTGCCTAGCCTTTTAATGGGAAAAGGTAAGAAAATTGGAAGATGTTCCTGCACTCTTGCTTTTGGATGCTTATCTATGCTGCTGATTGAAGCGCTCTGTGGCTCATTTGCTGTGTCTGCCCAAAGCATGTAAATACTATCAGACATTGAGGTGACTCATTTCAAAACTGGGCTATGCACTACTATTCTGTTGATCAAATGTGGCAATTATTTCAGGCTTAAAACCTTTTAGGGATAACAATAGGTGCTGCCAGTCAAAGCTGGAAAGTACACATGTATTCAAAGAGCAAGCTGAATGAGGAATAACAGCAACATGTGTAGCTAGAATATATTATGGATTACCATCCTCTTACACAAAGGCTAGTAAACTCTTCAAAATGCAGCAACCTACGGAGCTAATAAAAGGGACAGATATGTGCGGATGTCTCGGTTTGTCTAATTTGTGTCTTTCTAGCATTGGTGGGATGACTCACTGGATTTAGCAACAGCTTGTGAAGATGAACATTTTAATAACTTTATGCTGCAGCTCTGCCATAAAATGTAATCTTTTACAATTCTGTATTCTCAAGTGAAATACAAGCTTAGAACCTGAATAAAATTAGAAAAGATATTTGAATTGTCAGCTTATTTTCTTTTTAAATCTGTATTTCTACATTTAAATATGGAACTTAACTTGTAAAAGAGTATTCCCTTTCATCCCCATCCCTTCCCAGTGTGCCACTCCTTACTATAAAAGACTGCTATATTTAAATACAGGGCTACCAGGATAGTACTCCAAGGTGTTCTGTGTCATTCTGTGTATTTTTATATTGTTCTAAACATAAATTAGTATTTTTCTTCCCATCCGTAAACACTTGAATAAGAAAGCTTATGTAGACCATGTACAACTCAATGGCAAAGAAGCCAGTTGCATATTGGAATTTGCATACGTAATCCACAATGTTAGTAAACAATGGGATATATATCCTTTCAGTTTTTGATAAAATTCAACAGATTTGAATAATTAGATAACAGAGCACAAAGCTTGCCTTGAGGACATAGTAACTATAGCCCTGAATCTTTCAATCCTCTTTTAAACCTTTCTCCATGGTTTTAGGCATTACTTTGGTCTACAGAAAGGTTCATCTGACTACTTGATGGCTTGCAGAAGGTTATATATAAAGTGTCTGACAAAGCAGCAAGTAGAACCTGTGTTTCTAGGTATTAAGATAATGATGAAACCACTAGACTGACATTTTGTTTCTCCTTTTAATGAGACTTGATTTTAATGAGACAGTTTCAGACTGTCACTTACTGAAGATATGTTTACATTTGTGCCTTAAACATCCTTACAAATTTATAGAAATAATGTGAAAGAAAAGTTGCAACAATTTTAGTGTAGACAAACCCCAAATTTTAATTTCTAATCTTATTGAAAAAATTATCTTTTTATGATAAATAGCATGAAACAATATTGATTAGGTTCAGGTCATTCACTGACTTTATTTTTAACTTTTGAAAACGTATTTTCTGGGCATGGGTAAAGCCTCAGAAAGAGATCTATTTTCTAAGTGTTTTGATATGAAGATGTTTCTATTTATTACTTAAAATGAGCTGAAGTTTTGAAATAATTCATGCAAAAATTTATTTGCTCCATTCAGTCTTTCCACATCATGCATCCTTTGAAATTACTTATGCCCTTGATTGATTTAGTGTATAAGAGAAAGCAGTGTTTCTAATGTTTTTGCAAAATTCCAAAGCTCATGGAGTTGAAAATTACATGTATTATATATACACATATGTATATGTGTATATATCATATGTATGAGACTACATATATAATATAATGGGAACACATTACACACACACATGAATATAAAAATATACTGTGAGCTCGCTCTCTCTCTCTCTTTCTCCATCCAGCTTGGATTATTAAGTGATAATGAATTACATATACTCCTATCTCAAATGTGTAAAATCTGAAAGTGCTTACACCAAGTAGTCAGATATCTACTGCGGAGAAAGACAGACTTCAATTTCTTACCTGCTTTTTTAATTTTAGGGGCAGCTGTCTTCTCATGAGTTTTCTCTTTTTTTCCTTCTTTTTCTAAGATTTAATTAAAGAAAGTCATTTGATATGCGAGAACTCTGAATCATACACTCAAATATGCAGTCAGCCAAGTCCTGGTGGGCACATGCTGAAAAAAATGTGACTTATTTGGGAGTTTAGTTCAGATTATTCCCTTATAGCACTTGCACCCAACTAACCACAGAGAAATCAGCTGAAAATGAAAATTAATCAGTATGCATCAGCTATGGATGATTTGGACCCTTAATAATTCATCAAAGGCTAGGCGACAAGCATCAGTGCATGAATGTGGTACCTTTTAACTTAAGCTCCAGCAGCAATGAGATCATTAAAAAATGATGAATGACATAAATATTTTCCAATGAAAGAAAGACCTTAGTGGATTTTAGATGTTTCGTGAGAATGAATGTTATTTAGATGGATATTAAGGCTTTGCAGTTTGGTCACTGCAAGTTTTGGTTGTGATTCTATAAAATATTTAAATCTATCCCACCTTCAGAAAGTGGCGTACCATGAACCAAGTGATATCTTCCATGAGTTTTGTGTATGGCAGTATCACTATGTCCTGCTGTATATAGGGACTCCATTAAATTGTTTAACAAGCCCATAGATGGCCACCAAACAGGACTTTTTATTTGTCAGAGAAAGAGATTAGAAAACTTCCAGGCACTGAATACATCAGACATCAGATACTGAAGAAGTGGTAACATGCAAATAGTGATTAAGCAACTAAGAGAAGGACAATACAGAGTCAGAAGCGTAGGTTTAACCTAAGAAAAAACAGTGGGATTTGAGCCAGGAGTGGGAGTAAAAGCTGAATGAGGCCAGTAAGAAACATTCCCAGACCATACCTTTCTTCTTAGTTTCAGTCATAGCCTTCTTTACATCAGTCTTTTTCTTTTCCTCTCTTCTCTCTAAAAAAGAAAATAGAAGTTCAGCTGACTATATTTACATAGAGAGATATATATACACATACATATGTATGTACATATATGTATTTGGGAGGAGAATCCTTGACTAACTGCAGTAGGTTCTAGATTTGATAAGCTGGTGAGTTTCTCAGGAGTTTGCTATCAGCAGCTCAGAAATACAGCTTAATACTCAGAGAGTGAATGTGACACTAAGGATAGAACTGGAACCAGTTATGTACAACAGATAATTGCTTAAGTAAGTACTAATTCAAGATATTATGCCCATTAACCTGGTGTAACTGACTTTATTGTGGTGATTCAGTAGACATGCACCTGTTCTGCTTGTTTTATAAAATTTGACTGAATGGCGGCAAAACTTGCAAGTGGTACTGGGGAATAAATGCAGAATGCCATGAAAAGTCTGTGCACATAATATATCTTTATGACACTTTTTATGAATTGAACCTTTGAAACTGTCATTACAGGACATCTGTTATTCATGGAGAATTGCAGTTAAAGCATCATCTACAAAAGAACATAACTTGTTCTTTTAAAAGCATCTGCCTCTTTTATCAATTAATTGGACAACAGTAGAAATAAGGATAATGTTTTGGGTTTTTTTTTTTTACAAAAAGCTACAACAATTTAATTACTTATTCCATGAATGCTATTAATTAGAAAATTGAGAGTTCAGTAGAAGAAATGAAGAAGCTATAATTCTTATTTTTCCTTTGGGAAATTAATCCCCATTTTGATGGGGAAGAATACAAGGGTACAAGAATAGCTAATCTAAATGACTTTTTAACTGCTCATCCACAAAGAGCCAAATGTGTTGCCTTCAGTTTGTGCTGCATGGCTTTGGATGTTGATGTAGTTAGTGGAACAACGGTTTTCTTTTTGTGATGTTTTACTGTTATGAATGTGGATAAGAAACCAAGTTTTATTACCATACAAAACAGCACAAACACAGGACCATAAGCCTTTAAGTGAGAATCTTTTCTTTACTTGAAAAATATTTAAGGTATAGGAATATTTTCTGAAGCCAGCAGATCCAAGAAGCAAATACGCTATTATCACTTGCATAAATTAGCATGAAGATAAAGGAAAAATGAAGAAAATTTCAGTTCTCTAGCTACTGCAATAGACTTTTCTTCTGCATGAAAAAGTATATACAAACAGTTAATGAAAAAAATTAATTGAAATCTGCACAGCATGCTTCCTAAACCAAAACAAAATACATGTATATTTGGTAGAAGAATTGTTATTTTCATAGAGTGCATGAATGCCACAGTCTGTCCATGGTGGTTTCATAAATTAAGATACTTTGCCTATCATGGAGGCAATGTATTTAGCAATACTCAGGGTCTCCCCAAACCATACTTATTCTGATTTTCTGACAATAGTGTTTAATGTTAAGCATCATCTTGACATGTTCCAGTTCTTTCTTATTTTAAACAGATTTGTTCAATGTGTTTCCCTTGTTGCCATCTTGACAAAATGAAGCAGAAAATCCCTGCATGTGTTTTACAGAATGTTTTGCCTGGTGTTTTGTGTGCTTAATTCTCCCTGCTGAAACTCTCAGCATACTGGACTTCAAACTACAAATTCCTTTGTGTTGAGAGCATGCTTTATGATACTCAGTTTTGTTAAGCATGTACAGAACATCAGAGTAGTGCTCATCCTCCACAAGCTTGTTTGGAGCTTCATTTTCTTGTATATTTTAGTATTCTTGTTATTGTCTATCTCTAGAGTTCTCAGGAGTCTCTCTCTCTCATTCTGACATGCTGTTCCAGAGACTCATGTTAGGGACTGTGGCTCTCTCCTCAAAATAGAAGACTCTTCAGCCTGAGATTACACACAAGCTGTTGCACGGCTCCCCTTTCCCGTGCCACCTATGACTTTTCAGTGTTTCATTTCCACACACAATATACAACGCTTCTGATTTCTAAAATGTGATTAAATTGTTTGCTTACTCTGCCTAATTTAAATGAAACTGTTAAATATATCTAGTCTATCATTTACTGTCAGAAAAAAGCTTCCTTTTAACTGTCTTCCTTCCACTAGCCTTTACTCTTAGTAACTAGAGACTGAAGTGCTGCTGGTACTTCTGTGATTTCCATTTTTTTCTGAGTGAACCTCGGTTCTGGTGAAGCTGTTAATAACACTTCCTTAAATTTCTACTGTTAAGTGATGCACAGGAATAATTTGTAAACCCAAGTCCTTAAAACCAACAAGATTCTCTTTAATCAGAGACCATTTCTGCCTTTGAATTTGTAGAATATTGCATGTGTCTGGAGCCCAGCTAAGCCACATGAAATCTGCTCCAAGTTTTGTAGCAAGGTTCAGAGCCGTATGTGTCTTGAGAGCCATGAGCTGAGACATGGAGCTTTGAGAAGTGAAGCTTTGTATAGAGGATGTACAGAAAGCAGGAATTTTTACTGCAAATAACGTAAAGCACAAGGTGACTACACCCCTAGCTTCAGAGTTTTTATTGGTAAGTCATTCCACCAATTAATTCCACTGACATGATTTTCTTCCATCAAGCTCTCAAGCTGCAATATTCAGAGTATCTAGGGGGCCTAGAGACGTCTATATTCATTATGAATTTTCTAGAGGATGATTACATAGAGGTTTTAAGGGACTGTGGCCCCTATTTCCCACTAGCACTGCCTAATGCAAGATATACATCTTGGTCAAGTCTGAGAAAAAAAGTCACAGGACTTTCATTCACATCTCAGCTGCATCTAGCTCCATTATGTCCCTCACAGCTACTACTGACCAACGTTTAAGTAAATGAGAATGATGGACTTGGTAAATGGATATTATGAAAGAGCTATTTCTGATTTAAGAAAACAATCCTATTTCTTGAATAAATTAATTTCCTCTCAATTTGAGTAGCTCACATTTAGATTGTTGAATATTAAGTGTATATTTAACACCAACAAATATTGTCATTTCTGAAGCAGTAAATGCAGTGGGTTTTCTCCAGATATGTACACAGATAAGAGGCAGAGCAAATAATTAAATAGGAGCTTATGCAGGTGTTTTGCACTGTGAAATATGAACCTCATTGAAAGTACTAATTTTTATAGCTAGGAACAGTAACAGGACTACAAATGTCTGTGGATCAGATGCATAAAGAGGTATCATAATATGTGTCAACAGTGGGTTACACAAGGAAACACAAGGTGGTTTTGATGATTCAGGGTTGACTACAATGTGGAATTCAAGTGCAATTGACTATTGAAAAAAATCTATTGTTATTGTTTCTTGATAATGTAATTAATACTATTTTTTCACCAGGAACACTAGTCTTGAACCACATTTTATGTACAGGTTGTAAGATATTTTAGTACAAAAAGACCTCACCTTCAAAAGCCTGAAATGTCTATACAAGAATGAAATAAGGATATATGCACATAGCAGAGTACAAGATGACAGAATCAGTCACCAAGACAAGCAATGACTTTGCATTTAGTCAGGTGTTTTCTGTAGACTCTATGCAGAAGCGGAGCTTTATGTAGTACAAGGAGGAATCCAGTGAGCATGAAAAGTGTGAATTCAAGCAGTTGATGTGCTACTGAATGGGAAATTCAGGTAAAATTTTTTTCCTGGGGGAAAAAAAAGAAGCAGTATAGAATAGTTTTCTTGGGAAGTGACTGGAGCAAATAAACATCTGAGAAGGACTTATTTATTTCTGAATAAGGGGTGAGGGACTGAGGACACTGGTGAAAATCCAAGTAAGATTCAACAGAGACCGAGAAAGAGGTGTTTCAATTTGAATTGCCTTTACCAGCTTTGACATGTCTTTGTGTTATTCTCATGGAACATCAACTAATTCTTAGACCATGGGGGGAGGGGAGATAACAGAAACATGCTAACAATGCAGCACTTGAAAACAGGTCTGGTAAGACCAGTGTGGTACTGTGGCAGTGCAGAGTGGAATCTAAATTTAGGGATGCACGTGAGCTACTGGGCATAGTATCATGGGAATGCCTCCAGGGAACTAGAAGAGGAAGGTGCTCTAAGAGTTTCTTCTCTGTGTTGCTCTAGATGCTCCATGTGCTTATGGAAACACTGACTCTGGAAGGAATTGTCAGCTCATCCCATCCCCTCTGAGAAACTGAGGTAAGGAGGGCAGCAAAATACAGCCACTGGTACCTTCTTGTGGAGACACATGTGTATAACAAACACTAAATAGTGGGACTGAATGACAGAAGTTTGGAGATGTTTTGGTTCAGATAAGCCTTCTAAAGTTCAGATACTTATACAAGGCTTATCTGCATTTATCTAAAACCCCGTTGTCAGGAAATCTCAGGAGAAAAGCTCTTGTGAGAGACTTTGGATATTGCCTGGCTTTGTGAAATACTCTTAACAGCTTTTCTTGCCTACTGATTCTGGTCCTGGCGGAAATGAGGAGCAGCAGAGATATGTGTATACTTACTTACATACAAAACAAAACAAAACAAACATTAATTTAACTTTTCCTGAGAAACTATAATTCAGACTGAATGCAATAACTTCATTCCAGGTAAAACTTAATTCCATGTCTCTGCAAGCATCTCTGTACAACTTAAGATGTCACCGGCATAATTTTAAAAGACCATTCAAAAAAACCCCAAGTTGTCATTTAAAAATTCTGTTTACTTATTAATTTTGAAGAGATTATGGTTGTTCTTTCTTTGTTTTATTTGGTGACTGAAATCCTTTCCCTGCTGAACTCAGTGAAAGTTTTGCTGTTGATTTCAGTGGGATCTGGATATCCTTTTAAATATTAAAATAACTCATTATCTTTCAGTTGTTGATGACATTTTTTTCCCCTTTGCATGTTGTTTAGAGTGGAAACTGACAATGACTGGTCAGTTGCACTTTTGATTCTAAACAATTTCACACCCATTCACACAATAAGACCCTTTTAGGGTTACAAGCATTTTGGAGGAATTAAAAAAATTGTAAGGAAATACTTCTGCTTAGTTTAGGATGTCATGGAAACTCATACTTTTAAAATTAAATTTAAATTTCAAGTAAAAGTTGACCTCAGCTGTCTCTTGGAAAAAAATCCCTTTCTGGGGTAAGAGTATCTGTGTTAGTCCAGTTATTTTCTCTATGAGAAATAACTCTGTCTTGTCTCAGCCAAACTACTGAAAAGTCAAGAAAGATCAAATAAACCTAATTAATATTAAAGTTCTTAGAATTGCTTCTTTTCACACACAAACACATATACATGTGTGCACACACACGAACGTACACACACTCACATATTCTCTCTAATTTACAGGTGAGTCCTTAGGCCAAAAATAAGTGCATTTTTTGTAAAGCTATGTTTAAACTGCACCATTTCATTTCAGCAGAGTAATGTAATACAATTTGTTCTCATATTGAGCAAATGAAAGACTGATGGGGCATACAGGTCACTGGAGATATAGTACACCCTGAAGTCCTAGGCAATCTCTCCAGTCTGATTTTGCTTTTTGAAACTACTTCACTGTTTTCAAATCCCAATCTGAAACACTATTTGGCAGCTTTGAAGATTGCTTATGGAGATATTTTTGAGGTCTACAGAAAGTATGTAATAGCAATATAATGCTTGAAATTCCTAGTGCTTTCATGTGACCCACATAAGTGTTCCTCATTTCTTCCTGTAGTGATTATAGGCTCCTTTTTCATGGTTCTGTTGAATTAAGCACCAAAACTGTTCGTTAATAGCATGGGGCCATATGTTGCCCTTACTAAACAACACAGTGGGGAGCAAAGGAGTACAAATACTGGTGTAATGAAGCCAGAGTATGCATGCCAAGGGAAAAAAGAGAGGGCATGCCAAGTTCCATGACAAGACCAGCACTAGAAACTCCATTGGACAATGGTCAATGGCAAATATAATGCAAATGTGATTATGATGAAGAATTAAATTCCCACGGGAACACTGACTTCTTATGGTATGACCTTCCTCAGCAAGAGCCAGACCAACACAGCTAAAGCATCAGGGTTAGCCTTCTCCCTTCTTGTGACTGACATTCCTATTAAGCAACATGAATCAACAGCAGCACCATTTGTGCTACCAGTGCTGGGAAGGGTTTTGATGATGCTTTTTATGGGGCATGCTTTTGAGCAAGAATGTCTGAGGTTTAGGAAAACAGGATGACCAGGCTATGCAGGACCTCTTCTGCAAGGATTTCCCTTTTCTTTTCAAAGAAACATGGTATTTGTGCATTTGAAAGCCCAGAGAATCTTAATCCAAGTAAGTAATTTCCATTTGCAGGTGCAGTATGTGCAAAAGATTACTTCTTTTCTGTAACCATTAAAAAACATTTTAAAAAGTTAAAATAATCCGAGTTATTTGGTTTTGTTTTATGGGTAGATTTTGGTGAACATCTATTTTAAAATGCATAATCTAATATTGTAAATTGAATTTTTATTGAATTATTAATAATAATAATGAGAAAACTTAGTAATATGTCTAATCACAATATGCATATCTTTGTACATAATTTTCCTGCATTCTAGTAAGCTTTTTTCCCAAAGTCTGTTTAATTTTTTCTGTCTTATGCTAGAATAAAAGCAGTACAGAAGAGTCTCATGTCATTAAGCAAATGTCAAGGGCTTTCTGAAACAGTGAAGATTTAGGCTTTTTTCATCATAGCTAAATCACTAGAGTTTACTGCTTAAATGTCTAATCTAAATCATTAAATAACTCACTTTGAAACGTTGTGCATATTATTTCAAAGGTTTTGCTCTCTTCAGTACACACTCATGGAGATCTAGGGCCCATATTTCTCAAAAAACTTGTTTTTATGCTGAATATACAGTACCTTGTTAAAGATACCTAAACTGTTTCTTCTAATAAACTAGAATAAAACCTAGCTCATTGTGTTATGATATTTCTGGCAGAAACATTTTTCTTATTTCTTTTTATTCTCCCCTGGATTAAAATTTATCAGAAAATGGTTTTTCATCCACAAATCATGTCAGTATTATTAAAAATGTTCTAAATTTGGAGAAAACTTCAAAATTATGTATTTTTGAAAGATTTCTGTTGTATCTTGAATTACTGTCTTTCACTAGAAGGATTTTTTTTGGGGTGATTGATTTTATAGTATAAAAGAAAAGAAGTTTTTTGTAGAACAATCTGTGTACAGAAGAGAAGAAGGCCATTGACAGACTGTACAGAGGCAGATTGATTTGTGTAGAGTATACCCTTCTATACATCAAGGGAGCTTTGTTAAAATTGGTACTGGCTTTAGTAATTTAGATACTCTTGGTTATATCCCCTAATGTTATATTCATGAACTGAGGTATAGAATAGAAATTCTTCTTCAGATAGTCAGATAGTGTACATTCCATACAGCAACAAAGATAGATGTAGATTTCTATTTCAATGCCAATTTAGCCTCCGCAGGAGTTTTGGAGGAAGTTAAACATTTCACAGCAACTTACTTTACTGCATTATGCAAAATCTGTAATTAGAGGATTCAAACAGTGATCTAGAGAAAATACTTTTATTTCCTGAGAGATCCACCAAAGACATTACAGAGATTTTAAATTTCTCTTTTAACCTCATTTAATATCACAAATACCAGCAAGATGGCAAAGAACTGCCAGTATGCTTCAGTCAAAGGCAGGGGATATTTCAGAGTCCATCACAATCCATTAACAGATCAGAATGGTTATGCTGGTGACTGGATTTATGCTGGATTTATCCTGTATGATAAATACACTCCCACTTAAAGATGCAAGCACAGATTTCTAGGAAAATATAACCTGGAAAATCACACTCAGATACAATGCTGTTCAAATTTTTTTGTGCTACAATGCTCTTCAAAGTGGTACAAAGCATACTGTCTGTTTGAGATCATATGTAATATGCATTAAGATGCCTTCCACTGAGAGAAGGATTTTGATACAGGCTTCTTAAAAAGGTGCTGTGATCTTGTGAGAAAGAAAATACATGCTATTCTGGAACAATAATATGTAGCCTTACTAGTAACTAACTAAGCCTCTGAACTTAGTTTTGAGATTTCTTGTCTAACTGCAGCATCTTCCTGAGAAATGGCCCTGCCACATCAGAAAGCGTAACATAGGAGGACTATCAGAAAGGAGAGTCATTCTCAGGTGAATGGGGAAATGGAGGAAGCTATGTGAGCTGAGCACAAGATTCACAGAGAATCAGTGTATACTGCAGAGCATTTTTAGAATGTCATTGGATAACAAAATACAAGAAAGCTAGAATTAAAAGAGGTGGAGAAGACTACAGTCAAGGAAGAAGCATATATTAAAGTCAAAGTTCAGACAGCCATGGGGAACAGATCTGTTCAAATTACAGCCAGCAGCAGTCTCCTCCCTAGATGGCAGCATCAGAGCGTCAGCCAAGCTGAGAGCACTGCTTCCAAGTCCTTGTGAAAGCTCCAGAAGAAGATAAGATAAAGAATTTAAAATTAGTTATTTTACTTCATGGTTTGCCAAACAAGGTTTCCAAGCTTGGAACACGAGTAGAAGTTATGTATCAATGTCTTTATCTTCACAAAATCCCTTTCCCTCTTTCTCTTGTTTATTGTTACAGGATCTTTTCTTTTGTTTTGTTATTCTCTTCTGTTGGTGACCTGAGACTTCAAACTCTTCATTGAACTTTGAGTGTAAGATCTTAAGGCAGCAGTGCTTTTTGAAAAGAGCCAAACCATCATGAGACGGGAGAGTAATGAGTACAAAGCATTTTGCTTTCCAAGCAGGATATATCCGAAAAGTTTAATTCACATGCACATATTTCAATGCAATTTATTGCATACTACTAGAATATAGTGTACAAATTGGGATTGTCTTACATAATCGCCCCTTTTCCAAAAGATTTACTGTGGATGTGCAAGGAAGGTGTAAGGAAGAGAAAATGGCAATGACAAGGAGAGAAATGTTGAGATCTAATACATAATAACAATATCCTGTTTTTCTAAGACCTCATGAATTCAACAGAGAATAGTCTCTACTGGGCGTTGGATACTATCCAGGAAAAGCTTTCTGTTTGAAAGCATCAAATCATCTAAAAATGTTAGAGACGTCTGGCACATATACTGCTTCTGTTTTCACTTTATCAAAAATCAAGAATGGTCCAAGATTACCTAAGAAGGCAGTGGCAAAACAGGGCAGTTGAGTAAACATCTCAATCTAGAAAAAGATTAAAACCTTTTCAGCCTTTACCAGCTGCATGGTTTTGTATCTAGTGTCTGAATATCACTGAGTTGGAAAGCCTAGGTTCTAAATAGATTGGTTTCATAAATTTTCTGTGTAACAACCATTCTGATACTCCCTATGGTTTTACCTTTTTTTCAGAGCTGGTTGCTTCTGTCAAAGCCTGGGCCAGTCCTTCCATGTACATTTCTCAATTAACAAATGCTTGTACTTATTCCCTTTTCTGACAACTTATCATGCTATCTTCAACTATTGTTATGATAAGAAGACTCTCTTGTTCCAATCTGTCCCTACACCTGATCAATGGTGTTTAGTGATGTACCAGTCATAAGGTACGTAAGCATTAAGAAGTCACAGACAGATGCCTCTTCAACTATTTCAGAGATTTAAATTTCTCTGCTTACTCCTCTTTTTCTTTTCTGACATTGTGCCAAATATACCCATAAATTACTTATTTTCCCCAGGGCTGAAATAAAGCTTCAGGGTCTAGGGTTCCTAAAGGCACTGCGGCATATTTTCTCATATATGGAAACCACACAATAGCATAATATAACAGCTTTTCACAGCAGCATTTTGCAAGTAATTCTTCCTTCTTCATTTCCTCCAAAACTCTTGCATGAACATTATTGTAGCCTAGTGACTGGCCTTGAGCCTTAAAGGGAATTTAGTTGCATGATACTGAGCAGATAATCTGCCCCCCAATTTGTTTGCCAAATGGATGTCTAATTTACATTCACAATTACCTCAACTGCATGCATAAATGAGCTAATGAAACACACAAATGTGTAACTGGTCATAAATAGTCATTTCCATGTGCAATTGCAGTAATTGCATGCTCCTCATGATTTTGAAAGTCAAGAACTTAATGTTAATTTGATGTTAGTTCATGTTGTCTAACAGTTATATTTAAAGATCAACTTTATCACTCAGCAAATGCAGCCATCTTTTTCTATTATGTCTTTTTTCCATTATGGTTAATTGGTGGATAACAGTGTTTAACATTGCAGGGACTTCTTTTTGCTGATAAGCAGGGTTCAAACATTTCCCTAAAATAAGCAGGACTGCAAATATATTTATATACAATATTGTGTCACAATAACCACAATTTTATACTTCTTTAAACAGTGTGTTTATAAAGAAATATTCATTTGAGATAAAAGAGATTCTGGGAAAAGAGATAATAAGTCACGCAACTTTTTATGCAAACATTCTGATTCACAATAATAACATTACAGATATATCTAATTAATTTAACTCTTTGTTTTAGTCATAGGTCCTGCCAAAACCCAACTCTCATTTTCCATTTCCAAATGCAGGCAAATCTTGTAGCTTTTGTTCCTTATTCTGCTGCCATCCCATCTGTTTTTCCCTTAGATTGCAATTGCTTTCTGGATAACATAGAATTAAGACCTCTGTGAGAGACATTATCAAGTGCCATGGTGTGACTGACTGACTCTGAAGTATTATATGAATACTGCTATATAATCGCATGAAAAGACTCATGTGTTTTGTACTATTAAACCATATGGTGTAGTGACCAAGACTGTATATTGCAGTAGTAGTTTTAAGTCATCGGTCATAGCCCATATTAAAATTAAAATGCATATTTCAACCATTTTGCTGATATGATTAGACTGTAAACAATATAATTCAATTTCGAGGGTTATGTTTTAATCTTCTGATGGTAAGATCTGATTTTGTATTTTTCTTTCAGTGATTTTAACAATAGGGATAGGGTTCATAAATGCAGAGTCAGAAATATTATGTTCATTATTGAAGATAATACAGAAATACTAGTGAATAACAATAGCTGAAAGAATAATCCAAAGTATATTAAGAGGATAATGTTGATTATGTTTAAAGTTACATGACAACTTATGACTGAACACCATCCAAAGCATTTTACAAATTAAACCTTGATCCTGTAATCTATTTCACTCAGGAAAGCATCTGAACTATCTGTGGCACTACTATAAGGAATATTTAGGTCTTGTCATGTGAATATGATTGTGCCATTCATGTCCCAAGCCTAATTGTTTGATCAGTTTTGTAATATAGGTCATATTTATAAACAAAATCCATTAGAACAGAGGGTTAAGTTAATGAGTAGAAGCCAATTAAGAAGGAAAAAAACAAACTTACCTTCAATAGCTGCTGGTTTCTTTCTTGGACTATGTTCTAGAAGAAGAGGAGGTGGTACCATTTCCTTATGTCCTGCACACGAGCATACAGGTTAAGAAGCATAGAAAATGTATTCACTAACAGGCTGAGCAGATTCACTGGGAGGTTGAGCTCCCTTCAGAGTTGTTCATGTTAAAAATATTACACTGTGCATAAAAGCTATTATCTTCCAGACACCATAGGAAGGAAATCTATTTCTCAACAAATAAAGTAATTTATTTTTAAGAGGCACATTTTAAATCAGTGAAGTCCAAGTGACTCAAGTATATGCTGAAATGCTTACAGTTCTATTTTTCTTCATTAGACTAAAAAAACTGAAGAATAATACTGTGATAATAAGGTTACATATTCATGATGCCTCTTCTACAGTAAAAGCTTATTTTCTTCTGTCAAACAAATGATCTTCAGTTGTTCCCTCAAGTCCACTTATTATGAACTTCTTGAAACACCAGAAAAAATTATTATTTTTTCTCATCCTTAAGGATTATTCTTAATTAGCCTGTAACAATCAGGTCACGCATGGTAAACACTGACAAGGTTCTGATTCCAGTTGCTGACTGAAACACCTCTACTCTCTCAGAGTGTTAACTATATTCTCTCATAGTATTGAACTGGGACTTTCTGTCCTGTTTTAGCCTATGTGCAAATACCATGCTTTATCCAAAATATTTTTCACTTCATTTCCCCAAAGATTCACAAACAGATCTATTGCATCATATTACTAATGTTTCTTTTCTGGTTTATAACACCTGTTTGCATTCTCCTGAATTCCTTTTCATTTATTTCTCTGATGTTTGTGCTCACTAGCTATCATGTCACTGTCATTTGGAAAGCACAACTTGTTGTGACCTGGGAAATAAAATTAAGTAGTTAAATATAATATCAATTCAGTCACATGCACCAGCATACGTTCACTGCACCAGAGTCCACATGCAATCAGGCTGTTAAATCTCAGCTCCACCTCCACATCAGAAAATCAAAGCCATGCCTCATGCTTGGTGATAGACTCAGAAGAGAAATTAAGATCTTAATGAGCCTTGGAAACTGCAGTATCATACTTACCCCTCTCATTTTACAAAGGTGTGTATACTCATGGGGAATGCATGAGAAAAACATCATCTTGAAGACAGCAGTGGGATTCGAGTAACATGGTCTTAATGTTATTGCATCTCATCAGCATATGTACGATTGCAGGCAAATAATTTGCAAACATATACTTTAGTTCATCCAGTAATTTGTATAAAATATCACGCACGGAGTTGCTCAAACTTGACCCACATACCAGAGCCACTGACAAAATGTCAACACATTGAAAAAATCAATGCATTGAAGGCGTTGTGCAACAAATGGTAAAAATTTAGGTTTTATGTGTATTTCTTGTCTTGGCAATAATCACAAGTGGATATTTACCAATCTCATCACAGAATGACTCTAGTCTTAAAATGAACGGTAGGCAAACTTCAGGAATCCAGATGTCTAGCTGTGATTTTTCTAAACACTTTGTGTCTTTAAAAAAATCATCCTGAAATTGCAGACTGAGCTAATGAGATGCTGAACACCATTTGTTGCCAACCAGAATAGAAAAGTTATATCCATAACTTCTGTCAACATACAGGAACTTCATTAATTGAATTCCTAGTTCAGAATGAAACCAAAACCAGTATAAAAATGAATAGAGGAAGGGTAAATAATCTTATTCTTCCTGCTAGTTTTGATAAAGTTTTTGCCTAAACTAGATTATGTATCTCTAGAAGGAAAAAGTGGTAAATTTTATAACTTGGACTAATTGCTTTGTGTGAAAGATGATAAAGGGCAGTGGCTCAGAATGTTGAGTAGATCAGTAATGAAGAAGGAGAGTCAATAATTTGGACTGCAGTGTGGTATCTACTGTGTGGAGCGATGATCTAACACCTCTAGGTCAAAGTATAGGCTGGCCCCATTATCTTCATGTTCTTTGCTGTAGCAGCAGTTTTCTAATGATTTCACCAGTGTTAGTATAATGCCAGTGCGATACCACTTATTGCTAATGACTTGTCAAGTTCTATTTTATATTTTTACAAGTTTTAAGCAAATCATTTATTTCATGCAAATCAACCACATGATCCAATATGAGAGTGTTTTAAGCACCAAAAGCTTAAGCTTCACAGATCAAAAACTTTCCCTTAGGCCAGCATGTTTGTTCTGAGCAGGTTCCCATCCACTCTGATAAAAAGCTTCTTTAAAGTTTCCATGTGTTATTAAATTCTCTCTATTCACTTTGATGGGAATGCAAAGGACAGTAGCTGAATAAATATTTTATCCATTCTTTTGATGAAATATGTTAAAGGGGATATCCTAAGTCAAATTTCTTTTCTCTTCCTTTTTCTCTCCTATGTAAGTTATAAAGCACAAGTGGTTTTCTGCAGTACAGAGAACTCATAAATAGAAATGAGGAACTGACCTCAGCAGATCAGACCATTAGGATTAATGGTGTCTACTATCTTGACTCCTGCAGTAGCCAGTTGGACACGTATCCATGATGTAAATGAGAGGAAGGCAGGATGTTTTTAATGATCCCAGTGGACAATCAGATTAGTCCATGAATCATGAGAAATCATTATCCAGATTACCACTACTATTATTTGACATCATCTCACTATTTTAAAAATACAGCCATAAAGGGCACTGAAATTTAATGTCTGCATATTTATTTGTTTCTCATTTCAAATGTAGACTTTATTTTTCTACTATGATATAAGCTGAATTCATTTGACTTGATTTTTTTTTGTTTATTTGGTTGGGGTTTTTTGTTTTTTTATTAGGGTTTGATTGCTCCAAAAGATGTGATTGCAAACACAAAAATGTGCATACATTTCTCTGCCTAATCTGTCCATGCAGTTGTGCTACAGCTACCTCCTTCATATATGACATTGTAAACAGCTATTTGACAACAAAATACAGACAATAGAAACCAAATTAGTGAAATGATTCGACTTTAAGCTCATGGGAATGTGCTCACCAAGAGAAAAAGTGTCAAGACGTGAGTAGCTTCCTCCACTGCCTGAAATTGTGCTGCAAACATGAGTAGAAGGTTTAAGACACTAGATGGTAACATGAATACTTCACTGAAAATAAGCTACAGTCCTCAAGCTCTGTGAAACTTCTGTTATCAGTGTTTATTAAATCACTTATGTCATGAAGAAATTCATTCTGACTTGGTTTATGAATATTTTAGGTTTTATATTACATGATAAGTAATACAAGACAAACTTTAATTACCTTACTTTTCTCAATCTAGGAAGTGCCTTTCTACATGTGTCAAAAATGTCATGTCCGAGCATTGAGGATAAATTGATTTCTTGTGATAACAGCAAATCATGTGGGTGTTCTTTCTTCCCTGTCTGCCCAGTTCAATTTGTCTGCATTGACCTTAAGTGACATAGAAAAAGTTTCTATATTTATCTTTCTAAATCAAAAGATCATGGAATAAAAGAAAATACTTCTAAAATTATTCTAAAATTATTACTATTATTATTATTATTATTAAACAACTAAAAGCATTGTAGAAGGCTGTATATTCCAACTGGATATGGGGAGGAAAAATGCCACCACAGGAAGCAGTATGTGGAAACACTGTGCCTATGACTGTGCACTTCTTATATCCACATAGCAGTTATCTTATGGGAATCCTACAACCCAACAGCACCAACACTTTGTTTCAAAAGTGTGTCCCAAACAACACAACAAAATGTCTTCAGATAAATTTCATTCTGCCCAGATGTGACATCTTTTCCTTATGATAGTAGTGATAATTGAAATAGAGTAAGTGTTCTCTTTCCAGAGTCATTTCTTATGAAAAGTAAATTCAAATCAAATGTTTCATGAAGCTTGGAACAAGACATGGATCAGAAGAATGAGGTAAGACTGCCAAATATGTTTTTAGAGGACTGAAATCTTCATGGGAGTCCCACCATTCTGTCCAGGCTTCCAGTTTCGATGTGTAAGTTGCTTGAAGTTAAAGATGAGCCTCTCCCTTGTTATCAGTCATTACTCTTCAGAAATTAGACTGTCACTGTTGTGAGGGATTCTCCACTTAGTACATGTGCATGAAATACTATGAGCAAACTCTTTTTCATTAAAAAGGAATAGCTGAGGATCAAGATGTAAGATTATGTAACTGTTTTGAACAACGCAAATGCTCATTTTGGGGAAGGAATGAACTGAAATACAGGTGCCCAAACAGGCAGTCTTTCTAAGGAACACATCATTACACGATGGTTTTATGTACACAGTAAATTAAATGGTGCCTGGAACATTACTGGAATCTGGAATTTAGATATACGCATCCTGCAGCATTTTTTTTAACAGCCTCTGACAGTTTTGATCTATACCAAGTAACAATGTCTCAAACAATTCACTGACTCTGTTCAGAAGTTAACAAGGGCCAGGTACCACTCCCAATATCAACCAGGATGCAGCTGGCCCATTTTGACCTTGAGGAAGTGTAATGGATGAGGATCACTAACAGAAGGAATCACATTCAGAGAACAGTTGAGTTGAGTTTGATATATTAATTGAGATGTAGCCCACAAGTCTTAAAAGTGATAACAAAATTATGTCAAATGGAATAAAATAGTTTAAACAGAGTCTTCATGACTTATTTGACCTAATGACCTAATGACTCAAACCTGATCTCTGTCTATGACAAAATGACCCAACTATGGATGAGGGAAAAGCTGTGGATATTGTCTACCTGGAGTTTTGAAAAGCATTCGACACAGTTCCCCATAGAATTCTCATAGAAAAACTGGCTGCCCATGGCCTGGATGAGCCAACGGTCTGCTGGGTCAAGCACTGGCTGGATGGACGGTCCTAGAGAGTGGTGATCAATGGAGTTAAATCCAGCTGGTGGCCGGTTACAAGTGGTGTTCCTCAGGGCTCGGTGTTGGGTCCATTTCTGTTTAACATCTTTATTGATGATCTTGATAAGGACATAGAGTGTATCATGAGTAAATTCGCAGATGACACCAAGTTAAGTGGGAGTGTCGATCTGCATGAAGATAGGGAGGCACTACAGAGAGACTTGGATAGATTGGATCGGTGGGCCAACATTAATGGGATGACCTTCTACAAGGCCAAGTGCCAGGTCCTGCACTTGGGCCACAACAACCCCACACATCGTTACAGGCTTGGGGAGGTGTGGCTGAAGAGGTGTGAGAAAGAAAAGGATCTGGGGGTTCTAACTGACAAACAACTGAACATGAGCCGGCAGAGTGCCTGCGTGAAAGAAAGCCAATGGCATCCTGGCTGTATTAGAAATAGTGTGACCAGCAGAAGTAGGGAGGTGATAGTGCCCCTGTACTCTGCACTGGTGAGGCCACACCTGGAGTATTGTGTCCGGTTTTGGGCACCTCAATACAAGAGAGATATTGAGGTACTGGAACGAGTGCAGAGGAGGGCAACGAAGCCGGTGAAGGGCCTGGAGAATAAATCCTATGAGGAGCAATTGAAGGAGCTGGGACTGTTTAGTTTGAGGAGGAGAAGGCTAAGGGGAGACCTCATCACTTTCTACAGCTACCTGAAAGGACATTGTAGAGAGGTTGGTGCTGGTCTCTTCTCACAGGTAATTAGTGATAGAACAAGAGGCAATGGCTTTAAACTGCAACAGAGGAGGTTCAGACTGGACATTAGGAAAAAATTTTTCACAGAAAGAGTGGTCAGACAGTGGAATAGGCTGCCCAGGGAGGTGGTGGAGTCACCATCCCTGGGTGTGTTTAAGGGTCGTTTAGATGAGATGTTGGGGGATATGGTGTAGGGGAGAACTTTGTAGAGTAAGGCTGATGGTTGGACTCGATGATCCCAAGGGTCTTTTCCAACCTGAATGATTCTGTGATTCTGTGATTCTCTTTGGAACTCAATTTTTAACAATGGCAAATGCAATTAATGGATGATAAAATGAGGCTTTTAAGGAGGTCTACCCTAGTAGTCAAAATATATTTCAGTGTTTCAATTACACTCAGGATCTGGCCCTTTATTAAATGCATAATTGTCCAACATACAGTGAAACTCTCACTTTGCATGAGGTTGATATTACTTAAGGAAAAATGTTGCCACAGTATGTGCAGGGATTACCAGTAACAATACAATCCTTTAAATGTTCATATTCTGTTACACTGGCTATTAGCCAGTTACTATTATGATGCATAAGAAAAGGAGAGATTACATGGATAATGCCCGATCTATCTATATGTTCTACTTGCGTTTAAAATAGATTAAAATAATCACAGATAAAAATGGTGCTCTGCATAGTGTCTAATTTAAGTGTAAAGCCTGTTATTGAGAGATACTCCTCTGTCAACACACAGACAACAAAATCAAGCCTATTATAAATAACCTAACAGCCTTGGGAGGCCATCCATTGATTAAGCTAAAAGCAAGGACCAAGTAGGTTAACAGTGAAGGTGTAGGAAGGATGGATGCTGGCTGATAATCTAAACGTTCTTTTGAATGGAGTAGGGGAAAGGATTAAATTTCCCTTCTAAGGCACCAAGCAAAAAGTAGCAACAACTTGATAGTCTTCTATTTTTAATACATAGAGATTTGAGTTAATCCTTTCTTTTTGATGATGCATTCTTATATTTATATACATTTATACCTATATAAAATATACCATATGTCTGTGCATGCACAAGCATGTGTGTACATATGCATGCACATATATACACAAATACATATAGATATTTTTTATTGTTGTGCTTTTTCTAGCCCTACTTGATTTCGTAACTGAACAGGTGTGAGATTCCATTGGCGCAGATTCCTGGAGGTTGTGTGAACATCAGTTAGTTGGTACATTTTCACTCAGCCACCAAACACAATTAAAGTCACAGCTGGGAATTTGTTTGATATTTTTCTCTTCCTGTGGGTTTGTAAACACAATGCAAGTGTGCATAACAAGTGTATAAATTAGGCAGGAAAGAGAAGCATGGGTAGACCTATGAGTAGGGTTTTTTTTACTATTTTAACCTATAGCTGCTGCTATTGTTCTCAACCAGAAATGTATGCAACGCATCTTAGTTGCACAACAGATCTGTGCAGTTAAATCCATTTACAACAATATATCTGTTGAGAATTCTTTTGCAGAGATTTTTACCACATTGAGGTTCTAAAATTCCTCTTTAGCTCAATCCATATCATGTGAAAGCTGTTCCAACTTGTGTTCAGAAGATGGAAGTCATTAAGGAGTTAAAAGTTAAGTTTTAACAGTTTACATTAAGTAAGAAGTCACACAGCCTTTCCTGACATTAAAAGAAAATTGAATAGGAAAAACTGAAAATGGAATTGAATTGTCTCCACTTCCTCCCATTATTTATCATGTGCATTTAGCAGGTAAAAATAATCCTGCACGTTATGTTTAGAAATAGTGAAAGACTAATCTCAAAGAACTAAGTCCTAGGACAGTGAAAATGATGGGTTATTGTGTGGAAATGATGGGTTATTATAGTTATTGCTACATACTGGAGTGAGAAAGGACTGTAAAAGCAGATAATAAAATGAAAAGACATATTCACCCTTCCTCTCTCTCCCCAAATAACCTTTAATAAATTGGTATCATATACAGTGATCCCTAGTATAATTAACATGAATGTCAGGAGTTGGAATAGATGTATACTTTTCACAATATGAAGTATCCACAGGAAAATAATTAAAACAGAGAAAAGAAAACACTGCAATTAAACACTTGCTGCTAACAATTAAACAGAATGGAGGGGACTGATAAGCTGTTATGATGAAAGGTAATAGACACTGACTATGCCATGGGATCACTGCTCAGTAATCTATGAGTTATTTGTATTTGGTTTATCTGTACATAGCATCATTTCAACCGTCATTAGTCCAACTACATCTCAGAAACATTCAGTGCTAAAGTCAGAAAAGTTATCTAGACATGACTTCAAGAATGTTAAAACTTTATGTTGTCTTCAAGAAAGAGTACATATGCCAGGTCTTGCTAAACAGAAACAATTTTGTTAAAAATTGATAAAATCAAATTACAGATACTATAATCTTTCACAATTAAAGGTATTTGTACATAATTAATATGTTTAATATAGAAATCCCTGGAAGTGCAACTGAATCCAAATAGCTGTGATGACAAGCCAATAAGTTTTTCACTTCTCTGAATCTTTTTGCCAGAATGAGAGAAACAAGAAGCTGATGATTATGTTACCTGTCTTGTCTATACTTGACAATCACCTAAGAGAGGGAATCTATAACCATTTTTCTGAAGTTAGAATTTCAGTAATGCAGTTTGAAGTTACAGGGAAAAGAACTGAGAGATTCTATTAGATCAAATATCATGAGTAGTGCCTGAAAGTGCAGAGGTGTTGGCTACTAACTTGTGTTTCTCACTCCCACTGAAATCAATGAGAGCTAAGTATTAGGTAGGCGTTAAGTATCTAATACCATTGAAGGTTAGGCTCTGTGTAATTAAGAAACTCAGTGAGCTTTCTGTTTCTTCTAAAAATGCCATGGCTGTAATATTTTTGGGAATTACAAGATTGTGACATAGTGATAGCAAAAATATAAATATTGACATTTGAGGCTAAAATTTAGACCCTTTAAAACATATGGTGATGTTAGGTTTGATGCAATACTCCTCAGCAGCTGTGGTTTCTATAGCAAGACAGAATACATGGCCTGAACTGTTTCAGGCTGAAGCAGTTTAAACTAAAGCTGCTGGTTTTGTGTAAAGGGTAGGAAGAATTATGAGAAATACTGTAACAAAAAAAATATAATAATGGAGATAATAATTACTTTAAACCAATCACATTTTGGTAACTTCTGATTCTTCTTCCCTTTCCTTTTCCCAGGAAAGATTTCTTTCTTATAAAGAGATTATTTTTAGGACAGAGTCCTGGGATTCGCTATCATGAATTCCAACACTTGTGCTCAAGTCCTACTGTATATTTTTTGGGAAACTGACTTAACGTACCATGCCTTTCTATTCCACCTATGAACAGATATAACAGGAATTTTCTTAAAAAACCATAAATTGAATGTTGTAAGCATGCTGCAACTAAAAATTCCAAAGCTTAAATTCTGGGAAAGTGGAAGCTGTAAAGACTGGAACTTTGTTCTGATGCTGAAATTATTTAGGCTTCTTTTGTTTGGCACACTTGGTCAGGGAACAGCCTCCATATTAATTCAGGAAAATATTTCCCTCTGTATTTCTTCCTTTTCCCCTTCTCTCACTCCCAAAATGCTATCTCCATGCTAGTACTGTTATTCATACTTTTCAGAGTGGCACTTCTGGTTTCTGGTCTGAGTCAACAGCTGCTCCTGATAATACCATTTGAAAGCTTACAGAAAATTTGGCATTTCAAGTCTTCATTTGAGCAAAATCCTTGCTTGCACTTTTTTTTTGTATACTTCTTGAATGTATGTAGCTCTTTCTCAACAGACATTTAAGAGTTAAGTTTTAGACAGTTACATCTAGTTAGGTCACCTGAGTGCTAAAGTCAGAAAAGTTATCTAGACATTACTTCAAGAATGTTAAAACTTTATGTTGTCTTCAAGAAAGAGTCCACTATTTATAGTCAATGGAAAGAAATTGGTACCTTCGAAGTGTGATTAATCTTTTCTATCTTAGGCATCTTTTTTAGGATGAAATTGTCCTCTGGAAGTCTCCATTTTATACCATTTGCTGTAAAGACAGCTAAAGGTTAAAGTTTGCCAATTAACTTCTGGGTATCTAAGTGAGGTACAATGAATTGCAAACATCTCATTTTGCTGTTCTACATAAAGATGACACTACATGCCACCAAAATATTCCAGGACTAAAATCAAGAACTGTGCATGGTTTTTCACACTGTAGCTGCTGCCTAGTAACACAGTGCTCCCCAAATCCCCAGCAATTATACAAATGAATATCACATATAGAGAAAGGATTTTGTTGTCAAGCTTAACTAAAAAAAAGATAAAAGCATTGTTTAGGTTTAATGTGTGGGCATCGAATGCTTTTTGAACTCTATGTGCTGTTTATGTTGTCAGATAATACTGACTCTATTGAAGGACAAAGTGAATCAAGAGGAAGGTAAGTGAAGTACCAGAGGGAAGAATAACATTTCTTGATGAAGAGGAAATAAATTAGTCTTGACTCATTCTATGTATATGTCAGTAAATTGCATGTCTTTTTTGACAAAGCAGATACATGCAGAAAAAAAGTGGATGGCAAAAGAAAGAAGCACCTGAACAGAGAATGGTGAAAGGAATGGACTTGCCACAGGTAACTGTCAGTGCCTGCAAACTAGATGCAGAAGAAAGTAGACGTGAGCAAGGCAGGGAGAGCACATGATGCTTAGGCCACAGATGAACGCTATTCTGTCCTCTGCATTGCATGTTCTCATAGCAGAAGAGGTGAGGAAATACCACTAAGCTGAAAATGCCTCATGATGGAATGTATCTTGTCAAAGCATTTGTAGGTCCTGTCTACGCTCTTCTTATCTGTGCAGTATGGCGACTGGGCACTGTTTCTGTTGTTAAAACTGAGCTTCGTCATTTTCCAGAAAAGACAACAGAGAATCTATGCTTGGATGAGGAGAGTAACTTCTCTCAGTCCCACGATGTAGCTATAGGTTTTGCCTTGCTAATGAAAAATTCAGAAGAAAACTGGAAGCCCTTCAGTATACATTTTTCCTTCTTCATGATGTTTCAATGTATTCAGCATCAGGAGGTGTTTAAAGGCACATTTGCATAGATCTCAGCTATTTTCCTTTCTATCAAAGTTGAGAGAAACTCATTGTATGGTGGTTGACTTCCCCAAGACATTTTCAGGAGTATATTCTAAAGGTAATCTATTCATTAGCTCACTTATAATTTTGCATATATATATATTTTAGAGATATATAACCTGGGTTTACACAACTAAGTGAAGGAGAAGACTGTGAGTTGTCATATCTCATCAAAGACAGATGTTTGCTTGCAAATCGTGCAAAGTTCCTAGTTTCCTGAAATGGTTGGTATTTTTAGCTTGTCCCACTTTTAGCTAGTTTAGGAATACTTAGAACATTTGAAAAGGAAGGACTGAAGGAGACAAATTTTAAATGGTCAACACAAAATATCTTTCTATGTATTGGAAATGGCTGAAACATTTTGCCTTAACTAATAATCTTTACTGGAAGAATAATCTGTCATGGCAAGTTTTGAACCCTACCATCTGAACATTGGTGGAGCTAGATGTAGCTGACTTCTGTGACAGTCTTTTCTACCAACATACCTTATAATGCAATTTCAGCTCTATCAACAGTTGTATTCCATCCCTTTAAATAACTAATCCTATGTGTGTTCCAAATAGAAATACTCTCAGCAAAATCTGCAATATACATAATCATTGTGTGAGTTCTTTGCAATATACTGATTTTTAAAAGCTAATAAATCTAGGCTTGAAGAGGAGGCTCTTTCTTTTAGGAATTGTGTTCTTCCCCATACTTGAAGCTATCCAAGCTCTATGAAAGAAACATATGCTCTTATAAGCTGACATTTGGAACTTATGGTTTTTAGGTTTCTGAGTTGTTTCCTTGCCAACTATGCCTCAAAAATATGGATAAAAATACTTTTGGCTTAAATAATGTTCTGCAAATATTTTTCATATTGAATTCACTTCTGACAATGATATTGAGCACTGAAGAAGGGTTATGTAGCTCTATAATGCTTCCATTTTTTAACCTACTTGAAATACCATCAGTATTTTTTGTAATAATTCTAACTGGAAATCAATGATGACAATGAATCATTAAATGTGATAACTATTTTACAAGGTCACTGCTTAAACTTATTTTTACCTTTTTAATATGAAACTCAGTTAGTTTATTATTAGCTCATTTGTTTTGGCATTTAACTTTTGCCTTTACTTTCTAAATAGCTTCTCAAAACTGAAGTGGTTGAGTTTTTTGATGATCCTCCACAACACAACTATATTTTTTCAGATATTGTTCATGAATGTTTTGAAATGACCCTTGGTTTTGAAACTTGATTACTGAACTATATGAAATAGTTATAATATGAAATAATAGTAAACTATAATATGATGATGAGAATACTTTTTTTAATCTAGTCTCTGTGCCTTCACAGGTTAGATTGGTTTATTTCCATTAAAATCAAGGATTTAGACTTATTTACGCCAGCAAAGGGTTTGACTTTCTTTTGTATCACATAAATCTGACTCCTCAGAATGGCCTGCAGTAAACTATCAAAGAAAGAGATCCATTCCTCTCTACAGAAGCAGAATACCATGCATTCCCTGGGTAGCTCCTTCTGAGCGAGTGAAAGTCGTTTGAAATTTTTTTGGCGAAGTTACAATAAAGTGCCATAAGAGTGTTGACAGATGCAGCTTTGTGTGCCAGCATCTGGCTCTGATTCACAGTGGGATGATATAAACAGGGAATAATGGATAGTTGTTTTGCTTCTGTGGGATGGTGTCAGGATTGTGTGCTGATAACGTCCCCATTAAGAGATCAATGTCCTTTCAGAGTTTGACCAAATAGACACAGCTTTTGGGGTGAGAGGGGAGTCATGGACAAGAACCTCATTAAAATTACTTCAGTGGATGTCTTCTCATAGTTTTACATAACTGAATAGAAACGTAAAGAAGCAATATTTAGACTCCAAATGACAGCTAAAACTATTGCAAGAATTGCACATTAATAAATTAGTTTAAAAATTTTCAATAATTAAAACTTAATTTTCAGTTTCTCATACATATATTTAAAATTGCTCTTCATTACTTCTTTCCTTTCAGACTGAAAAGTATTCAGAATTCTCCCAGGAGATTACTAGAGGAACAAAAGCTTCTGTCATTCAATCGTCTCCATTTATGTCATCAACAGAAAAAAATGTGTCGACAAGTGTTTCATCATATGAACAACTTTTTTATAAACTGATGGACAGTTAACTGTCAACTCTGAAGATTAATCCATATGAGTCTCTGGAAATTTTTGGGTACAGTACTACCATCAGAGGGAGAAAACATGTTAGTTCTTTGGTACCTTTTCTGTTTAAAAAGTAAAACTGGAAAAGTTTCACAGCTCCCAAACTCTCCCTTTAGCATTTCACTAAAACAAATTTCTGGTTTCCTTGTTTTGTACTGTAGGGGAGAGGGCTATTAAGTAGATAGCATCAGAAAGCATCTCTCCACAGAAAAAAAATAATATTCTATAGTTTTTGCTCTCAAATGTGAAAGCCTATAACTCAGTCCCCAGTTTTTCATGCTGAATTTCTCCAAACAAGAAACAAATAACATGTTACTTTCTTATTTATTATGACTGATTTTTTTATTGCATTGTATCAAATTTATCCTCAGAGAAACTACACTGGTATCAAAGTTGTCCCCCTGTAAATATAATGTTCTAACGTGAAAAGTTACATCCTGTCATTGATATATCCACAACACATCCTAGTCTTTAATCAAGTAGGAGTGACACTTCAAAATAGTTCAAGACCCCAAAGCGTTTTCTTATCTGAACAGCAGAGGGCAAGTATTTAACTCCAGAGTTACAGCCCACCCACAGCAAATATAGGCATTTTTACTTTCAAAATAAGGCACTTAATGCTCTCTTTTTTTTTGGTTTTTTTTTTTTTTTTTTTTGTATCATACTGACAATGTCTTGGAATTCTCTTGACACATTGTGTAATAACAATGATCCTTATTCTTTGACTGAATACCTCCTGACAATATAAGAGAAGAGACAAGCCTTGGAAGACCGTTGTAGACATGAAGGACATTCAGTCTGCTACTTCTTTCCAGGACCAAGCAGTTCCCTAGGGACTATCACCACAATTTGCTCAAAATTTCTTAACTGCCTCTTATACTTTTTTTTTTTTTTTTTTTTTTTTTTCATGAGCATATGTGCAAAGGGTGAGGATTCAATGATTTTTCAATGAGAAGGTGGAATGATGGTTTTACTCTATAGGATACACTCTTGCCATGTAAATGTGCCAGAAATCCTGATTAATTTCTCCAAGGTAAATATTTTTTCAACAGTGTAAGATTAGTAAAATTGTCTACATCACTTTGGCTTTTAGACCGTGGCATGGAAATACACAGTAAACGTATGAGGGTGAATTGATGAAAGGAAATAGTATAGTTGCATTCCTGTGCAGTCTAGTTTTTATTGGAAACAGTCATGTAGTGGTACAAGCTCCAAAGGGTTATTGGGTGCTTCAGTGCAAAGATCTTAGATAGGCTAAACTGACAGTAATATCACATCTGGTCTACCACTGTCTTTGTGTCAATTAGGTAACCGTAAATATCATCCAGTAGTAAGTTCAGTGCGCTGTGAAATGCAAGTTCCTTAACACAGTAAAATGAACACAAAATCTGACCATAAATATACAGTATGCCTGTGGGAAACAAGGGTGCCATGTTATGACCAAATACCCAAGAGATCCTTATCACTCTTAATTCACCAGTACACAGCATGCACAACCACATGCTGAAGTGGGCATGCAAAAAGACAGATACGCAAGAATCCATTTAAGGTAGATGCAAATTAAAAAAAGTATTTCATTGGAACAACTCCTTGATCTGCCAGAGTAGTTCAGCAAATGTAAGTGTAAAGCAAGCTGGCAAATGTTGCAGGGAGAGCAGGGGAGGAGTGGTAAAACAGGAGTATGACACAGGGGGAATAAAGTAGAGCAGATGCAGCTAACTTAGAGATGTATGTGCCACATACTAAAAGAGTGACCAAATACTGTCCCTAAAATCCATCCACATGGATAAGGATTTCAAGTTCTTTAAGGGCAAAAAAATAGTTATGAAAATCAAATTAAAGGTTTCTACTAAAATAGAACCTTTTCTCCTACCAATAAATATAAAAATATCAGTAAGAACACTAGAAATATGAACCAGAACAAAATTCAGACATATCAAATAAGTTCTCAAATACATGGAATAGACTATATCCATGAAACTAGACAACAGAAAGTCAGTGGCCTTCTGTATCAGAAAGGCTATCTTGGACCTCAGAAATACCAATGCCTGTCAGAAATACCAGTGCCAGAATAGAGGTTCCAGTCAGAACCAATGTGTCTCAGCATCTCCTAAAAAACAAGCTTTCCTCTTTAGGTTTTAAAGTTTTAGAAGTAAAACTTGGAAAATTAACCCTGGAAGAAGTATATATTAATTCTTCATTTACAAGCAGCCAAAAGGAGTACAAAACAATTTGGACTGAGTGGTTTGTTAATGCTGGGACAGTACTGCCTCTACTTGGCTGAGAAACTGTAGTCCAAGGATAAATAAGATCAGAAAATCTAGCCTTTGGAGGAAAGGTGGTTCAGCAGTCCCTCAGAGAGATTGTCACTTATCACATGCGTGTTAGACAGAAAGTAAAAAATATTCTCAAGTTCCATACTTCATCTGATAAAATCAGGAAGCAATTTTTTATACTGTATACAGTAGAGCTCAAAAGGGCTATCTATAAACGCCTCAGTAGAATCCAGGGTAGGTCACTGTTGCAGTCATAATATTCATGAGATGGACTCCTGGTTTAACAAAACCTATCTGAGCTTATGGCTAAAACTCCACTGATATCTATTGTAAAGGGTTGAGAATATCAAATACTTTTCTTTTATAAAAAGTAAAATAGAAGCCTTGGAAGTTAATTGATATGGATGTAATTATTGCTATTTACAGGAGGATCTGCATGAAACCAGTCTGTTTCAGGGACAAATGCTGGGGAGAGAAACAAAATAACCGGCTAATGCTTCATGAAGCAGCTTAGCAAGAATTCTCCCTTCTATGGCTTCCTATGAATTCACTGTGTACAGTTTACATATATTTTACTCATTTTTTAAAGCTAACACTACAGTAACATGACAAAACTTTGAGTAAATGAACAAAATTTCAGTCTCATTTGTTAAAATCAACACAAGAGCATTAACTGACCTCCAACAGATTGTTCAGGTGACTGTCAAAATATATTGATATATTTTGAAAAGTGTATCTAATGAGTGAAATCTAAGGACCTGAGTTTTACTTTTAATTATTTGATCACTATAAAATGTAATCTTAAATGATATACTTTGCTATAAATTCTTGCATAACATTTATATAAGCCTAAAATAATCTAATGTTGCCAGTAATTAATATGAATAATACAAATAATTCCAAATATGAATATGAATAATACAAATAATTCCAAAAATACTACCAAAGAATAAATACTCAGTGGTATTGTTGTTATGATATTATAAATACATATATTGTGCCTAAGGAATCTAATGAGTGGGACACTGCTCTTCTAAAGTCAAGAAGACAGAAATTTATATTTGGTGTAAACAATCCTGCAAAAAACCAATATACTTATGTGAAGGAATTTTCTATGAGAAAAATGTGGTTTTTCTCCATCACAAATTCCAATATTGGGATTCATGGCAATGATTCCTGGTTTGAAAGTATAGCAGTGTCAGGGTGACTGTAATTAAATTCCTTAGCTGAATTGCACTCGGATCTCTTTGTTTGGACAGTGTAATTTACAATGAAATACATAAACTGATAAAAGGATAAAATATAGCAGATTTTGAAGCTAATTTGATATTATGGTTATTAAAGGGACTTAGTGTGCTGGTGTTTTCCCCACATTTACCTTTTCAAGAAAATGAATTACAGTAATATTCCAGTTCACAAAGGTCAGTGTGAAATGAACATGTTGCCTGAGATGATGGGCAGTAACAAACACTAACTGAGCAGTGTTTGGTGACACTCTCCTCAATGATTTCTATAAAGAGCACAGAGATGGTCATACCTGGCCTTTATCTTGTTTTTCAGAGACATGGTCTGGATGTTTCAGAATTGTCTTTCACATCTTGTGGGTTGACTAAAGCTTGTTTTGAAGGTAATGTTTTATTTTACCTCCCACAAAAATGTATCAGGCTCCATCACAACGATCATTCACAGCATTTAACTTCAGATGTTGACAAATGATTTAGCAAGTCAAATAGTTGCTTTACAGATGGAGCCACAGGTGGACTTTTGCATACCCTAAGTTAAGGGACTGTCCTCATCCTTTTCACCTACAAATCAGATGATTTAAACTGTTTTATGACTTGCTTCCACTTTCTGGGGTCTCAGGCTGTCGCCCTAGCTGTTCTCCTGTAAGGCCAGCTGACCACCCAATGACCATTACACATTTTTCAGCTGTTTAACCTGTGGTTTCTTAGTACAACTCTGTCATAACACACTGAAATGACACAAGGCAAACATTGGGAGGCAAGAGCAGTCAGTCATGTCTTTTATCTTCTGAAATTCAAGTGACTATAGACTTCCCTCTCTATCTCCCTTCTCCCTTTCATGGTCTTCCCAGCTTCCTCATAGCTGGAAAGGTCAAAACTGAAAAGCAAGACTCCCTTCCCACAGCACATCTGCTCTGCTTTAGGAGAGTGTCAATCAGCCCAGGGAATCATCTGGAAAAAAAGGCTCTGACATGTGTCAAAGCTGCTTGTAAATGTCAGGACAACTATAAGAGAGATCTTGAAGATCTCCATGGAAGTCTTTGTGTTGTGATTTATTAATGGTACAGCTGTGTAAAGCCAGAAACTGGGTGCATTACATCTGGTACAGGAGGTTATTTTTAAAATCAAAGCATAACTGAAGGTCTGTGGAAGGTTTTGCTAACCTTTTCCCCACTCTGATCTAGACCAGTCCCTCTGTTTATAACTGGCTGTCTTTACAAATCTAGAGGTGATATAATACTTTACTCCCTTTTAATGGAACCCCCTATCTCTCCATGTCACCCACTGAGATCAGGCCATACAAACCCTCTCCCTCCAAAATTCCAAGCTTGTTCATTTTCTTATGTCCTCTCTCTCCCCATTTTGAGAGCCTCTGTTTCTCAGTTATGTCCTTAGGACTTCCCAGCTCTGACTAGACCTGTGCATGTCAAGAGAGGACGTAGGCCACAACGCAGAGATTAGAAAACACATCCAATTCAGAGAAGTACCAGTAGAGAGCTTCTTGGGAAAATAACAGACTAAACAAAGCTTGTAAGGCTTAATGTGTTCTTAAATACTCTATACTTGACTCTTTTCATAAATATAATTGCTTATCATTCCTAGGATTATGTCCTCTCGCACTGGATTTCAGGAGGAAGAGTGTAGATTAAATAAGGTCAGGGTAGATTGATTTAATATTATGAGATGATGCTCAGTCATCATCAGTAGCTCTAGCTTCTTTTTTTGGCTAAGAATTAAGTGTCTGTGTTAGAATTGATGAGCATGGAGATGTGGGAAGAGAGAAGATAAAACACAGAAGTGATGGATCAGCTAAGATATTTTATATACTAAAACCAACAATGGCAGTTCTATTTTTGAAACATTCTGGGGTTAAAGCTTGCTATTTGTAGGGAAAAAAACCCCAATAAGCTATTAACAATAAGCTCCTTCCTCTTGCATCTCAGCCAAAAAAAGCATGGACAGTTTCACCAATTTCTATAACCTTAAATTAACTCTACTTTTAACATTACCTTAATTTTATTTCATGCATTGCAGACAAAAATTAAAAGCTTTAATAATACAGCCATTAGCTCTTATGCTTTATTAAAACTATTTGCACACTCTTTGTTGCACTTGTGAGACCTTTCAACAATACAAACCACACTTTTAATACATAAAGGAGCAGAAACTCTCAGGGAAACAGAAGAATATTAGAACAGAGTTCAGTGATGTAGGAAAGTACCTGGGTAAAAATCCCCTTGCGCAAACATGTCAATCACATAGCGACAGAATGCATATTGATCTAACAGAGCAAAAGGAAAAAAAAGAGTAATGAAGAAAGTAAATTTGAAATGTTGTTTCTATTTAACAGTGAAGATAAAACTTGGCAGTGCAAAGACACATTTCAAGGATAGTCTTACTTATATGTTTGGGATTTTTTTCCTGGCCTTCAATTCACATGTTCAAAAAGAGACAATTTATTGTCCAGATCTAATTCAAGCCTCCCAGCCAAGAACTTCAGAGCTACCAGTGCCTCAGCGCTACCAACTCTTCTGGGGGGCCAGGGTGCAGTCTGTGACGCAGGTCAGCAGTGCACAGCCTTGGTTTTGGCAGAGATCCTGACCCCACACACAAGTACCGTGCAAACTGCTGCCTGGACACAGGTCCCAAAGACTTTTTCTTCTCCTTGAAGATCCATTTCAAATAGTCACAGCCAGGTTATACAAAAATTCAATAAAGTTTTATATCACAGTATTTTGTTAATATTGTTTTAACAGTATAATCAATATGTACATTTAGTGAATGGGAATATAAAGAGAACTCTGTGTACTTACACTCCTGTAGCAATGAGATTTTCCCCCAAATTTTATCATTTTGCTACAGAATTATTTTCCAAACACTAATCTTTACAAATATATATATGTATGTATATATTACATTTGGATATATATATAAAAATTATGCTACTCAGAAATTAAGGCTTCTGAATCTAAATGAAACTGATTTCAGAAATGTTGACTGTCTATTGATTTCTCCTATACATAAGCAGAGTTGAAGACCTTAATAAAAATTTCTAGCAGTAAGAATGATGAAGAAAATTTACCAGTTGTACTGAGTGTAAAAGAATCACAACATTATTGCTGGATTCTCCAGTTGGCCAGAAAAAAACATGTTGCCCCACTGGACTCTAAGGGACATTGACTTTGAAAATTAATGTTGATGACTAAATGCCAACTCTGGTTAGCTAAGTTAGTTCCCAAATCTCCTTGAGTTAAACATATTCATCCGTCTGTCCTAGACTGTTCTAGCCCAGTTCCTAGGCTACAGAAGTTACATCTTTTCCTCTTTCCATCTCCTGTTACATCTCCTACTCACCTACAAAGACACTTTGCCAACTTCAAAATAAAATTATGCTGACTTTGGAATACTTAAAATTTTAAAAATGGCATAACTCATATTTAAATGCAAAATGACATTCCCAAGTATATAACACTGATTGTATTATTTGCTTTCTTACATAGTTCACTGGAGCAACAGTATTAGTTGATGCTGAGGCATTTATGTGATTGCTGCTCTGTTATGTTGACTGTCATAGAAGTTCTTGGGTGGAGAACTGCAACTTTCAAGTCATGATTTCCTATGTAGTTGCAGAAATTAGGAAAGGGTTTACAAGCTCAGCAAATATCCAATTGTTTCTACTAATCAATAGGAGTCCATGCAGCTATTTCCTGTTACTGAGATGGTGAGGGTAACACTAATCAGAATTTCTACAATGGGGGAAACCTTTCAGGATGTATACAAAACTGTGGCTATAAACACTGCTTTTAAAACCTTTAATGACTATTCATAACAGTTTCTACTTTCATATTTAGGAATTCAAGTTTATCATTCTGGCTGGCTGCAGATTTGGATTCCACCCTTAAGGAATCTAAAGAATTTGGCTGCAATATGTGCTCTAAGTCTATGTGCTAATTTTCTGAAAAAAGTAGCAGCGTATGTGTGAGAACATGTGTACAAATTTGTACTCTCAGTAAGCCCATCTAAAGCCACTGAAGTCAGCAAAGTGTTTGCACTGACTTCAATGGACTTGCAAATATGTCCTCAGTGAACATTAATAAATAAAATGGACCAACGTCTATTCTTTAAGCCCAGAAAGCAAATAACAGGGCAAAGCTCTTGCCCACAGAGCTGCATTTTCCTTACCCCTCTTTTGCCAAAACAAGCTGCCCCCATCCATGCTACCCATTGGGAACCATTTGGGGACCATTGGGACCATTTTGAGGCATTGTACAAAGGGCTGGTAGATTGCATGGGACAGAACTATGTCAGGGGACATAAGCTGTCTGGACAACACAGAACAGAGAAGAAGCCTGTGCTGGTTCTACTTAGGTTATAACATAGACATAGCCTGAGGGCCTAGCAGCTCACACCATTTCATTGATATTAAAACAATCCAATTATTAATTGTCAATTATTATATCCAATCAGATCACATAATTTCATTGATATTAAAATAATCCAATTATTAATTATTAAAATAATTATTTAAATGCAGTAATATAGACCAGGATTAAAATAGACTGTGGGTGTTTGAGTTGAGGGTTTTGTTTGTTTTTTTGTTTGTTTTGGTGCTTTTGTTTGTTTGTTTTTGGGTGGAAATGTGATATGAATAAACTTTTTTCTACAAAACCTTAATCTTAATTGTACCTGAGAAGAAAGATTTTGTATTAATCTTCTCCTCATAGGATGTCTTTAGCAACTCAGCCCCGGAAAATCAGGGTTTATAAAAAAAATTGAAGGCAGAATGTTAAACTCTGAATAACAAAAATAACATTTCTACTGTCTATGAAATAATAAGGTACACTACAACATCCCATTGAAGTTCATGGAAATTCTGCTGATCAGCAAAGATTGAAACCCAAGGAATTTTAAATGAATATGATTTTCTAAATGTCTCTTCATGGCTAAAAATTCATTTTAATTTAAACTCTCTTGTTAAACAGAGAATTTCACACTATAGTTTTTACCTTATATCTCTGTAATAGTGGCACAAATATTCATCTGAGTACTAATAAATCATGTCAAATTTGGGGACTAGATTCCTATTGATAAAAACAGTCATAGATATGCTGTCATTGGACCTTACGTAATTTACCCTGGAAGATGACCTATCTTGTTTAATTTTAACTTGAGTAAGGAATGATGCAACAGCATGGAAATCTTAACAACTCTTCTGTGATTACTGTTATATTTTTTACATTGTTGCAGAAAAGCTGGCAGAACCACTCCCTTGAGCAAGAAAAAGTAAGGATTGAAGGAACAGGAAATCTTGGCAAAACCACATTGACTTCAAAATTATGTTCACCTTGAGTCACAGTGGGACTGAAATATAGAATTGAATTTTCTGAGAGTATCCAGCTGGGCAGCAGCGGCTTATGGTGGAAAAAGGAAGGATGAAAGTAGAAAAGGCAGCTTTCACTGAATGTGTGTAGCCCTAATTCCAGTGATAAGGGCAGTTGAAGAGGCTCCTTCCTTCCTCCACTCCAGCTGCTCATTCCCACTTTCACCTGCCAGGGTTCAGTGCACAGTCACTGGGGTCACACTCTAAAGTAGACTTACAAAGTCATCTGTTAATGTTTGATGTTAAGATGGATCATCTTGATAATATATATCAGCTAAAGGAGGGGAAAAATCTCACAAAAACCAAACCAACAGACAAAAAACCATTACCACTCTCTATTGCTCTCTGTAATCTTTGACCCTTACTTAAAATATTTTGCTGTCAGGGAGTAAAGTGTCTCATCTGCTTACCATTGCTTTTTAAGAGCCTTATCCTGAACAGTACAGAGTGGATCCCACTGTGCACTGAAACTCTGTAAGAGCAAAGAAAAACTGAACGAGATTTGCACCTCCCAAGAGGAGCTCAACAATTTGCTGAACTTTCTCCTTGGTCACTGCAATCAGCATGAAAGATGCTGCTTTGATTTTATGCCTCAAAGGCTCCAATATTTCAAGTAAAAACCAAAATTAACTAGAATACAAATAATGTTAAAAAATACTAGTTCAGCACACTATGCATGTCAGAAAGGGAGCTACGTCTCAAAATATTTCATATTTCTAGAAAGGTGTAATTTAGGCAACTCCTAAGGTGACCAGAGCTGATGGTTATGAAATTCTGAGAGAAACTGCCCAGGCATATTCAGATATCTAGGCAGGAATGGCTGCTTTGGTGCTCAGGCAAAATGATTTATCTGTGGTTATCAGCTGAAAGGATCAAATAGGTATGCCACGCAATGCTGAGCTGCCTCTATTAATGTCAAAATAATCCTGTGCCTGCAGCATGGCAGTTCGTACAGAGAGTCAGGTCCTGCCACCTTCATTCATACAAAATCATACCTAACTTCATGGAAGAGACACAGGGAAATCAGGGAACAAGTCAGTGCAACTTGGGAGTGGAAGAACACAGGCTGGCTCTGACAAAGAGGAGCATATAGTTAACACCTCCATTTGGTGTTGATCCATGTTGATTCTTTATTTTATCACTTAATTTCTTCCTTTCAACAGGGTAATGGCATTTATTTCCTTTTTAGGAGAAATTTGGAAGCTGTTCACATCAAATTATGAGGTAGGTATATCGCTGTGCCATACAATACCTGACAACATGACAATGCCTCATATAATCTGATGTAAAACAAATTATTACATTCCCTTTCCTCTGCTGCTAATTTCCTTATTGTTACAGAAGACATATGCAGATGTAGAAACAAAACAAAATTCCCAACAGTTCATTGGATAGTCTATATTTTCCAAAATAACTCTGCTAGCAATACACCACGTAAGATGCTACCGAGCAAATCCATGAAGACTCAAGCCTATCTGAAGAGATTGGTCCTTGGCAAAGAAGGGTTTAAACTAAAATGAATCTTTAGCCATGCCAAACAGTTGGAATATTCTAGTTATTAAGATTAAACTTATTTTGTTCTCGATAGTCTACTCCTAGCACTGTGAGATTCATCTAGAATTTATTTGTACTGCACTTTTGTTTTTCATGGGTGGACTTTGGTCCTTGCCAGCTTTAATTCCATTCTCTCTGCTTCTTCTCTACTAGCTTTTTAAGATCTTCATCTGTTTCCTCCTCATTTTGTTTACCTTTCTTTTCCGATTTAGTTACAGTCTGAAGAGCTTTCTCCTCCTTAACTTTTGGTTTGGCCTTTATTAGCCCAACCTCTGTTGTTTTCGTCTCTGTCTGCTTGACCTTCTCAGTCGTCTTTGCTTCTCCTTTTCCATCCTTCACTTCCTTTTTAACTTTTATTTCCACTTTAGTGCTCTTTACTTTCTTCTCCTCTGCAGGTAATAAAGAAAAAACTTTCAGTGTCATTCTTTCCCCACAAAATAATAATACCATTTATTTTATCTTGTGCTATTACTAGTGGGTATTTCTCATTATTAACACCTTGCTCAGATCTGATGAAAACTATAATCCCCCCCCAAACCCAGACAGAATTAGAAGTATATATGAGATGCAAGCATGTTTTGCCTTCAGGCCTGTACCAAGTATTTGACTGATACTAAATATAGTAAGCTATGGCAAACAATATTAAATGCTTCTAATGACAATATGTTAGCTTTTATGATATAAACTAGGGAGACAAATGTTGGTCATTAAGGAAACAAATATGAAAGGTACTTCCAGGCTAAATCTGAGTAACTCCAGACTTCAGACATCGGAGCTAAACTCTGTTGTAAGTTCTAAAAGTAATTGGTTTAAAGTGTGGCTATTTGTAAAGGTCCCTTTTATGCACTGATTCTAGGTATCTGCACAAGAAGTCTTGAGTTCTTGAGTCTCTCTCTATACCGATTCCCAGGATGAAAGACTAGTCTGAAACAGGCCAATTCATGATGCGCCCTGCAGCAGAGTGAGGTGGTTTCCAAGGAGAATTACCAAATTGTAAATATCAGTGGCTGAAGCTACACAGAGGTTGGTGAGACCAAGAATATTCCTTCTGCTCGTATGTATCAGCAGCTTTTTCTCATCTGAGACATGGATGCTGACAATATGTGTGTTTCTAGTTCACTTCAGTGGAAAATCTAACACTAGTTTAAAATGCCACTGAATATGGTTTAAACTAATCTGTTTCATGTGATGTTCACACATCACATGTTTTCGTCATAGCTCTGTCTCCATCCTTGAGGCAAAGTTTTATGCTACAAAATCTGTGTCTCCTCTAAAGCTCTAGGTTTCTATTTCCATTAAACCACAGGGCTGACTAAAGTGATTTTATCAATATGTAAACTGAATAGTTCTACCTATTATAAAACAGAATACAGATATTTATATAAGGACATTCCTACTTCTAAATAAAGTCATGGCATGACCAAGTATTGCTGGCTAGTGAAGAAAGAATTTCCTTACCTAGTTAGAGTGAAAATGCATATGTCAAATCACTTACAGATAGGCCTACTTCTTTTTCAGGGAAATGGTGGTTCCTACCTTTAATTTTAATCTTTGAAATTTCAACATGTTTTAAAAGGGATCATGCATAGAACTAACCCTTGAATGTTCTAGAGACATTTTAATTTGAATTATATATTAATTTCATTACAGTGTCATGTAGATGATTTTTCATACAGATTATATTCTCTGCTCCAATAATATAAAGTTTATGAATTTTAATGTAAATTAGGGTTAAAATGCAGTATAAATAAATAATTACCTTTGGGAGGAGGTTTCTTTTCAGCTTTTTCGTGTCTTTCGGGCTTGTCTTTTTGAATTACTAGAAATGAGTACAATTGTATATTAGAGGAAAAAAGCTCACAAAGAATGAGAAAATATTGTTAAAGCAAAACATCATCCCTGGAAGTTTCACATTTCTTCATGATTCCTGTTTTTACAGTTTGCAAAATTCTTACTTCTTTTTCCCAAGTTCACACACTGGGGTAAAAAGCTTCAAGATACCTATTGAAACTCACCTAACCAGAAGAGGAGTCAGTCACACAGATCTTAAGATTTGTAGGGAATATTTATAATGAATATTCCAGATGACACAAACCTGCTCAGCTCAAGCTCTGAGCAGACACAGGCTTGGTCTTGTGCTACAGCCAACAGGAAGCCATGCAGCTACATTCATCTTACAGAGAGGTGTTTTTCTTAACTTGGGCTTGCTGTCATACAAACACAGCCACAAGCCTGGTGCTCACTTCAGAGCCCAGCTTGAGTGAGTTCATGTCTGCACAGGATACACTGTGTAAACACACACTGCTATGTCCCAGAAAGGCTGTCAAAATTTTATGCGGAGACTTCTATCTTTCCTTTCTTGCTTGCCATCCAGACACATTGCTGGAACAAAACAGCCTTGAGAGTTAATTACACTTCTTTCAAGTGATAACTACATAATAGTAACATCCTCTCTAACTGAATTCCAGACTGGAATTGCTGCCTCTATGAGTCATGATTGATATTTAGGTTTGTTTTTCTTTTTTTAAGATAGCTGTTTTTCAGATGATGTGTTTCAATAACATTCATATCACTGAAGCTTTCTGGAGCCTTTAACAGGGGCTGAAAAAATACTCTTTTTATTGAGCATAGAGAAAACCTGCTAGCCACTCAATTTTCAGTACGCCTGCTGTTGGCCTGGACCTGAGCATCCTCATTTCTTAGGGACTGCAACTGGTTGAAATGGCCCCTCAGCACTGCTGGTAGCTAATTCGGTTTACAGCAGACCCCAGACAAAAGGGAGGTGAGCCTGGCAATGGCTAGATCAGCACACTGTCGGCAGAAATGTGCCTTAGGAAGTGCTGAAGGCAACGAGTGTCCTAGTGCACTGAGTCCACCCACAGGGACTCACATGCCATGGAAACTATTCAAAAGAGGGTGGCATGTCTATATGTTACACTGCAGCAACAAACGTCCCTAGCTACAAAGTGGCCAAATCCTTCCTAAAATTTTCCAGCCAGTGACTGGAGTCATGGCTGCTATTAAACACATTAAGGCTCTAAGTGATTATTTGGTTAGCTAGCAGAAGATAAATGGGTGAACAGGCTGGCTGCTCATTAGCAATATCTCAGTGACTCTTGGAAGTTATTTGCTTTTCAAATCTACAAAGACACCGTGGGCATTTATTTTCTCTGGATTACTTCAATGTGATTTCACTTTATTAAAAAAAATCCTACAGTTATACACTGAAAGTAAAAAAATGACCAAATATCCCTTTAAAAGAGAGACTGGACAATGGCTACCTTTCAAAGTCTTTTAAAGTTATAAATCTTCATTCCATGTTTTCTTCACTCCTACTTTCTGTTTTACATTTCTCCTTAGAGTAAGGTCGAGTCCAATAAAGACTGATTTGTACATTTGAATCTATATTGTATGAACAGATTCAAATTAAAACTAATTAATTTATGCATCCCATTATCATGAGATTAATCTGAATGCCATACCAGACTGATATTAAGATACATTGCATAGTATTTTTTTCAAGAGTTAACTGGGTAAAAGTAAGAAGAGGCAAAGGTTGAAACTCAACTTCAGTATAGAAATATCTGGCTTCCAAAAAGCAATGCATGTAAAAAAACCCAGACAACCTCAGAGTAAAAACATTCAAATGTCAAGCAATAATAAATGTTTGTCTTTAAACAACAGCATAACAGGGCAAGTTGATTGAATTTTTAAATCCCCCTATCCAAATCATGGCTAAAGATGGAATTAATCAGTCAAAAGAATACTGAAAATCACCTCTCATACACCATATTGCTTCAGAATATATACGATAATTAGCAGATATGTAAATCTTAACCAAGGCCCCTTCTCCCATGGAGGACAGTACAAATCATGTAGTGAAATGAAAATGTTATTGCAAAAAAATAAAGACAAGAAAATGAAAATCTATTTTTGGATGTGATGGAAGACCCAGACTGGGAGAAAGTAAACACTCTTGTATTAGGTCTATACCAGACTGAAAATTGATACACAAGAGAAAGCTTCCTTTACAGGCAAATTACTGAATCCCATTGTGGAGGAAAGGACATCAAGGAATGCAAATATAATAGTCATAGGCTTATTTCTTTAGCTGCATGAGAATGATTCATAATTACCTCTGAGCATCAAAACAAGAGAACTAAGCAAAAAATATATGCTGAGCAAGACCTCACCCAGGGGCTGATCAAGACCTGCTCAAGCAAAAGTGAGAGCACCCAAAAACATGGTGCATAGACTAGAAGAGCTTTCTTTATACTTTAAATGCTCATCTCCACACTCTCCAAAACTACATAAGCACTGAAAATCTAAAATTGTATAGCATCTAATAATAATCTGCATTACCTTTAGAAGGTACTTTCTTTTCATATTTTTCTGGCTTTTCAGGTTTCTCTTTGTGAATAGCTAGAAATAAATAACAGCATTAATGGTTACTTAAAAAGAGAAATGTTGCATTTTAAGTGAGAAAGAGGAGAAAGAAGATCAAGAAACACAGCTATGCACCATGACTATCCATGCAGAACCAGAAAGATTGATTCAGCTGCTGCTGTCTGCTGTTGATATCAAAACGCGTGATTCAAACTACCAAAAACTTGTCTACCATCCCTGAGGTCTCTGCCATCAGCTGGGGGAGGAATGGCCTTTCTGGCACAACTGCAATGCCATGAAAGAATTTAGTCAGGAAGAGTCATGCTTATTTATGTCATTTACTGGTTCATTTTGTTTGTTTTGTTTATATTGTCATTTATTGGTTTATTTTGGTTTATTGTTATTTTTGAGCTTTTGTGTTTATTACTGTGGTTCATTTCTGAAGGATTTTGTGAACTCCACATAACAACTAACAGTTTTGCCAGCTATGAATGATTAAACACTATAATTAATTACAAATCTAATTGCAATGGCATTATAACTAATGCTCTTTGGGGCTTTTTGTTTGCTTTTAATTTCCACTTTACAAATTGAAATAAAATACACTGTAGTGAGTAGATTTCTGGTTCAGGTTTCAGAATACACCTGAGTTGTGCAATAGTCACTGAGTGGTGGGTAATCTGGAATATTCTCCTCTGTGGACTCTGATATGCTAACTTTTTGAGATTAATGTTTACACAGTAACTTGTCCACAGGTGTGCAGAACTGATATTTGAATGTGTTCATATCCCCTACAGGGACCAGGCATGTGAAAACACTCCTCTGCCTACTTGACTTCAGCACATGAGTGTATACTAAGAACACAAAAATGTATGCATGAGCATTGCTATGTACTCTCTAGTTTTGTGTTGGTGTTTCAAAAAATGTAAGACTTGTGGAAGATAAAGCACTGCTAGATACCTATTTATTTCAAGTAACTACTTAAAGAATTAGTCCTGCCTTATTCAATGCCTATGCCACAGCCCTACGCAGAATTGTATTTAAAACAATTTTTTCACATGACCTGCCTCAATACCTTTGTTTACAGGCTGTCAGGTGTTTTTCCTGGATGACCGTATTCACTTAGTAACCATACTTACTGTGAGTGTTGGAAATACTCAGTGATTACTGGGAGATTATACTAATCCAGAGTATAAAATATATTATCTCCCTTCCTCAGAAAAAAAACCCTACAAACATGCAGAAGGAATACAAAATGCTACTCTGTATGTCTGCAAACCTTCATATGATCTCATGATCTTTCTTCATAAAGTTCCATAACATTTTTTCCAACCAAGGATATACATAAATGGAAATTGAGTAGACAATTAGCTCCGGGGTACCTCAAAATGTAAAATAAATTCTGACATTAAATCATTACCTGCATGCTTTTCCTTCTTTTCAGGTTTTTCTTGTCTTTCCAGCTTGTCTTTATGTGTCACTAGGAAAGAAGAAATGTGTTCATATATATTAAAAAAAATTGTGGAAAAGACTTAAGAATCAAAAATAATTATACCAAGAAAAGCCTTAGGAGACAAAATGACAAACTGTCTTATTCCTGAGCTATCCTGTGCATATCTGCACAGCATACATCACATTACATGGGTGTGAGCAGACAACTCTGGGCAACAAGTTACTGCTTACCACTTAAGCCATGGTAATGTTCCTCAGCTGTTTACTACAGTAGCATCATTGCCTACAATTTTCTGTCCATTCAGGGAGAGAGATTTTCAGAAAACTGTCAAGGACCAAGGCAGAGCTAACAGTAAATGCTGCTGCCTGCACCAGAAAGAGGACATCACCTGGGCCACTCCATACTCTGTCAGGCAGAGGCTCGTAAAAACCCTGGAATCAGTCCTGAAGCATAAGAGCATCACATGCACAAATGACACATCTGTCACTTGCCAGCTGGCTTGGAATGGATAACCAGTAATGGATATGGATAGCCAGTAATGGGTACAGATAGCTAGTAATGGACACTAGCTGAGATCAGTCCCCTCAATGATGATCTCAGAGCCGTAGTTAGATATGTAAAGTGAAAATTAACATTATGACAGTGGAAATAGTATTATGCTATCCACTCATCCACATAACATTTTCCACTCACTTTTCTTAGGATTTTACACAAAAATTTTCCAGACAATGAGAAATAAGCATGTGGATTTTAGAGCACGTCAGAAAAATCAGCCATGAAACTGCAGGCTAGCTTTAACTCTAACTCCTGTGGAGATTTCATCCCAGCTAAGAAAAACTCCCTTTGTCAAACATGAGAAAATAAGGAAGTTCTTTTACAGTACCATGAATTCCATATCTAACTGGAAGCAAAAGAAGAAGGGTATGGAATATTCAGGCTGTCATATTTTTTTAACAATATAGTGATGAAACATATGAGAATGAGTTTCTGACATCGCTAAGTGACACTTCTAAGTTACCGAATCACTTCTAGGTGACTGCAATGCTTCTAATTATTCTTTGTGTCATTAGTTAACTTTCCTAAACTTCATCACAGAACCTGATTAGAAATTAAAATGGGTTTTTATTTATTCTCTCAGTTATCTCAATCTTGTAAAAGGAATGCATTTAAAGTAGAAAATAGGCAGTTAAAATACAGGGATGCAGTGAAAATTTGGAGTCTCCCAGTCACCCTGCAATGAAATGGGCCTTAGAAGGACACGTATCCATAGTCATAGTTTTAAAATATACAGTCTGAAAGCAATGTTTCTTAATACTGTAATTACAAAGAATCTCTACAGGCAGTAATGTTTTAGTAGCAACTGTAGAAATAGCTCACTAAAGAAAACTAAGTAATACATTCACTTTAAGATAAAATACAGTTAGGTAGACAGATTATTAGTAGGAGTTACGAGAAGTTAAGGCAGTATAATAATTTTATTCTTCTTCATTTACTATCAGATTGGCTGGGATAATTTTTTCCTGTTCTAAGAAACTTTTAAAAACATTAAATATTGTTCTCCTATCAAATGAAATTGAAGAATTTCCCAAGTTTTCCACAAAATAAAGGAGAAGTCTTAATGACACATTCATGTTTTAATATGGGACATTATAGTCTTTGCTTTGTTATTTTTCCAAATCTCAGAAAAAATTTCTCTTGTTACCACCATTCCATTTTCTAATAATAAATATTCATTCTAACAGAAACCTGAACTCATGTGTCTGCCGTTAACCTCTAGAATCAGTCTTGCTAAGTCAATGTATTTTGAATTATTTATATAAAGTGGAAAAGCCCCGATCAGAGACCATTATAAAGGCCTAGACAAACAGAGATTTCAGGAAGGTGCATGTTCACTTGGGTTGTGAGACCTATGTTCTTGGTTTGAAATAAATCAGCCATGGCTGGATATTGGGTCTTCCTTTTTTTGGGTGATTTATTATGATCATTGGCCTATTTGCTCTTCCAGAATGGGTTTCTTCCTCCAGCATGAGACTTCATTAATCACATTTTTATGTAAAGGACATGTTCTCAGAAGGCTTAAAGTGTTTTGACAAGTAGGTATGTTCCAACAAAATTCCATTTTGCCAAAAAATCTCTCACAAGAGGCAAACTCTTGGAGCCCAGAGCTAACTCATGAGTTGTGGGTGGAGAGGAAGCAGTCTCCTGATTCAGACTCCTACAACAGGCGGATCTGTAATTTACTGTTGGCATACACCAACAGCAAATTAGTAAATCCTCTCTAACACCCTCTCCCTAATGTCTCTGAAATGAGTCTGGTGAAATTTTTTTTCTAAGGCAGGTCTCTGAAACAGAATGCCTCCAGGGACTGTGCCCTGTATATTATAATTTACTCATGTTTTGCTCAGAAGTATTCCCAAAGACAAATATTATGCTTGGAGTTATTCAAGAAGAATAAAAAAGGCACCTATTTATGCTCTGGGCATCTTTTACATAAGTTAATAATACAGTAAAAACTTATTCATTAATCTCTGAATATAATTTTAGCCCCTCTGCAGAGTGATGAATTCAAAGCGCTTTTAAAATCCTCATTCTCCTTCCAGCTGGCTTTCACACCTCCTCCATCCTTAAACGTAATTGGGATTTACAAGAAGGGTCTAAGAGTCAATAGATTAGACTGTTCTGAACTACTGGTAAAAAGACAAAGAACATCAAATGCTGAAAACATACCTTTTAGGGCTTCCTTTCTCTCAATTTTTCCTTCTTTTTCAGGTTTGTCTCTGTGGATTACTAGAAACAATTAAAAAACCCCACAATAAAACTATAATCTGGAGATATGATGTACAGTTGTTTTTTCACCGAAGTGATCGAGGAAAAATGTTTGTAAATTCAAATAATGGATTTTAGCTCTGAGTCACAGGTACTAGATGATGTATAGATCTTCTTAATGTCAATATTTAATTCCAGGTACAAGAGAAATATTTTTCCTTAAATAAGTCTTAAGATGTGACACCATATTTTTGCAAAATAAGTGAACATTCAGCAACCTCAATCTAATCTGTGGGATCTCTTTTGGTCCCATTACACAAGCACCCTGACTCTAAGATTTCTGACAGAGGAAATTATTTTCGGTCCCTGACAGCATTGCTTTCTATTCTTAACAAAAACTGGCTAGCATATTACTTTCCATGCTCTTTTTTATTTATTTTTACCTGTTACTTCATCCACAAGATGGATTAACAAGAAAACATCTTTTTTAATCAGAGCGTAACTTCAGGAAGAGCAGCTGTTCAAAACACAACCAACTACACGTCCTGCTAGAAGCAGGCAAACTTGAGTCCTTATGACTCTATTAGTCACCCAACTTTCAGACCATGTTTTTGGATGTGATTGTATTCCACATCCTAATGATTTAGATAGACAAAAATAGTCCTTGTCAACCTCTACTACTAAAAGACTAGCATTTTGCAATTTCAGGGAAAAATATTTTCTTTGCAATACTCAAGCTTCTGTCAAGTAAACCCCAGAAAATACAACTCTGATTAGAAGACAACCGTGAGCTTTATACACAAGCACGGTAATGTTTTTGCATACATTCAGTTCACCAACTTTGCAGCAAATGTCATTTCAGAGAGGTGCAAGCATTATTTTGGTGGTTAAATATATCCTCATTAAAAAATTGGTCCATGTCTTTAAGAAAAATCATTCCAAACATGCAGTAATTTCATTATGTCTTGCGTGTGTTTGCATTATCCCAATACATTTCCAGTAATAATAGGTAAACAATTAACAGTACAGTGGAAAGAGATTGAAGGGAGATTTTTCAAAACATTAAGGAATGTGGACAGCAAATTTACACTAAAAAAGCAGGCTGTGAAGAATGCAGCGGCATCAGCAATGTATTATTGAATGATTTACAGACTGCAACTCATTCAACTGGTTTAGGACATCTAGTAACATACCAAGGAAAAGCAGTTTCCTCTCTCTATATACCATGTAGAACGTAGACTGAATATTTTTTGCAGAAACTGTAGCATGCTTTTACATCTTATATTTGTATTAGCAGCTGCTAGCTCTGTGCAAAATATTTCGGGCCACCTTGTTGTCAGTTTTGGGTGGGGCAACAACACAGTTTTGTAAACAGTAGTTCTGTGATGGTCAATGGCAGTGAAACATGTTTCTGCACATTGGACAAAAGCCCTTGTAGTCTCTAAGCCAGAGAATATAGTCGAACTATGCAGAACAGACTGGCGATCAGAAAGCTTGTTTTTAGCCACAGAACGTCTTACTTGTGTAAGGAAGACTATTGTGGGTTTTTTAACATTTATTCTAGTTTCTCCACATCATTTCCCTATTTCATGCTTGGGAAAAAAAAAAAACCAAACCAAAAACAAACCCAAAACGAGCCTTGCACAACATTTACTGTATTTACTGTGTCAGTAGACCTTAAAGTGGACAGAAAAATGTAATTTAAGGCTCCTTCACATCATCAGAATGGTATAAAGGGCTAAAATGCAAGGAAATGTTAATATTTGTGTGGACTCCAAGCTTAAACATGGAGAAGGGATCAGTTAGCTCCTTCTTAAGAAATAAAAGTAACTTGATGTATCTGGGCAGGGAGCCTGGAATGTGGATAAGCAGAGACCAGGCTGGCATAAGCTATTTTTCTCTTCCCAATGATAGGCTGAAGGTGATCTCTGGTTAGTTCAAGAGCCCTATCCTGTGTGTTGGTATCCCCATAGCCTCAGAGTTTGCTAATCTCAGACTGTAATGTTTACCATTACCTCTAATGGACACTGTCAGAGTTATGGCTTCTGGGTAGAACCTTATCGGGGAAGGGCAGGTGTTGCCAAAAATTAAAGGGTTCATGTTTCAAGGCTGTGATGAGAGGCCATTTTTGACTCTTCAATCACAGTGCACTAGGGACACCAAAGTCCATGGAAGTTTTTGATCTGACAAACTGAAATATGATTTTTCTTTTGTATATTAACTCTGTTTTTTCCCCCAAAATGTTTTCATGTTCAGCTTCATATGTAGTCCTAAAGGCTTTGCCATAGAAAATACTTCACTATCTACAGATCTTTCCCAGATTTAGTCACCTGGGTACCTATTTGTTTGTAAAGGGCTTAACACATGCCCTTTTTCAAGCCTGCAGCACTTAGGTGAAAGCATTAAGTTTTAGAAATAAACCTGGCTGGCCATACTGCCATGTTTCTGTGAAACAAATTAGAGTTAATAAGATTTTCTTTTGCATCTAAAAAACAAAGAGAAAGCACATAAAACTGTTTTTAAGACTGCTAAGTCAAGCACTCTTCAGCTGAATAATGCTGGAACTAAAACTACTCATTCAACTTTAATTCAACCATTTTATTTGCTTTATGACACACTCTGCAACGAAAAGATCACCTCTTTTCTTCTTTTAGTAGGGTGCTGGATTCATCCAGAAAAAATAAGAAAAATAACTAAAACTAGTTTTATGACAATTGTATAAGCTAAAATTTTCCCACAACTTAAAGAAATTATCTTGGACTTCCTTGCAAATACCAAAAAAGCATAAACTCAGAATGAACTGTTATTAGCACTGGAAAAAAATATAACACCCCAACCTAATTTTCACTAACCTAGATTTTGGAAATTGCTGAAACATTTTTATATGACTTTGAATGAAAATTCAGCCTGAGGCAAAATAATGAGCATGAAAAATTTCATCCTCAGTGACTGGAGTGTGGTAAATTTATAAATAATCTAAAATAGGAGCTCATAATGGAAAATTTTAAGGTAATTTAACAATATATTCCAAACTTAATCATATAAGAATATTGTTATTTGCTTCACATAAAATTAAAAACAAGGAGTATAGCATATATATGAGAGATTTTTCCAAATTTCCATCATCTAATAGTATATTTGCATCAAGTGGAAGACATAGTGAAAGGGGTGTCATTTAGTTTTTCTTCATTAAAGTGTTTGAGACAGAGACATTCCCTATCCCAAAAAAGCAAGTGCAAAAAGAAGAGATGTAATAAGGAGGCACTAATTCCATATGTAAGGGAAGTAAAAATAGTTTCCAGCTGAGTAAGTCTTAAGTGTGCTGCTTAGTATAAAGCTAGGTGATGAGTGCAGTAAGCATGAAGCAGAGATTGCTTGCTCCAGCTAACTGATTAAGTGCTTGTCTACAAAGCAACACTCAGGAAAGTTAAGATAAATGAACTAATACAACAAAGTTAGAGTGCATTAGTCAGAGAGCATTAAATCTTTGTGTAGATGCTTTTATTCAGAAGTAAAGTAACCTTAGATGGCTATAACTTAATTCTTCTTGAAGAAACACTAAAAAAAAAAAAAAAAAAAAAAAGGAAAAGGTTTGATTTGGAGAGGGGCACAGGCTTCCAGGTCCAAACAATAATCTAAGGAAATCTCAGCAATTCATGAACTGTGGAGTCACCTGCACTCATTACAAACTGCCTCAGTTACCTGTGAAGAGGGAAGAGGCTTGCCTCTGAGTTTGCTCAGATCTTCCCCAAGAGGCACCAGACATGCCTACGCTGCTCACTGCAGTGCCTAACCCTGTGCTGGATTTAGCCCTCAACACTGAATGTAAATGCCAATATAGGATTGAGACAATGTCTCATGATTTATATGTTTGTGCAATTTAAAATTAGATTTAATTGCAACAGTCAGACAGTGTTACATCCATCTGAACTAAGATTTAGGTTTGACAGCTACAGGTGGTAGTCAAACTGCCCATGGCATTGGATTCACCCTGGGCTGCTGTAAACCCATAGAGCTAAATAAATACTTGACAGCTGTACCTGAGCCACTACAGCTATGTTGCTATCTGTACCATGTTACCTAGTTTAAAATTAACTCAGGTATATCTGTAGCCATACCTCCAGAAATCAGGGTAGACAGCCCCTGTATCAAATATAAATACACTGTTTAACTTGCTAATTTTGTGAACTTACGTGGGTTTCTAGTATATACTGTGGATTTGTGTAGTGCAACTCTATCTGTTTAGCTGTCTCAAATACTTGCCTTCCAATTACAGCAAATTAAATTTTGGGGACACATTATATTTGTCTTTATAATCTCATAATTTATCCATATGCTAAAATACAGACAGCTTTATTCTGTGGTGTTTAATATTTGCATTATCAGTACGGCCCCATTAACAACTCAATAGGGGTAGGAGGGGCAGATATGTGCTGTCCATAGTAAATGAAAAGGTTTTGAAGGGCCTGGAATCTATTTGTCAAATCAGACTGAACTCAAAGATACTTTCTGCAAAAAAAAGAGAGGCTAGTGTTAATTCAGAGGAACACAAGTATCTATCCTAAAATCATTGTGATTTAATGTATGGCTGTCAGAAGTAGCATTTCATCATGACATTGTCTTCTTCCATCCCTCACTCCAACAGCAATGTATTAGTGAAGTGTATTTGGGAAAAGCCACACAGTAGAGCAACCTTTTCATATGTCTTCTCAATGCCTGTTGTAATAAAACATATTTCCTGGCAATGGGGGACAATTCATTTCACTGCTAATATCAGTTTTTCATAAAAATCAGAAATGATCAGTTCATTTGGATTATCATTGGACCTTCCATTAGACACAAATTATATACTTATATATACTTTTATCTAGATAGATTTTGTTGCCAAAGTATTGCATAGTTATATCTTATTCATTGATAGTAACAGTAATAACAATTATAACACCTACTTCTTAAGCAGCCTTCAGCAGCAACTCAGAGTCTTGCAATGTGTATGTCACAAAATGACAGACTCACAGGACAGCTGCCCCAGGCTGAGACAGCTCCATCACCCAGCCTCTCCCCTTAGGATAACTGCTCCAGTCCTGACCATTGCAGTGGCCCCACACTTAACTCGCCCCAGTTTATGGATGGCTTTCCTGAACTGGGAAGTACAGAACTGGACACAGTATCTAGATGTGGTCTCACAAGAGCTGAGTACAGGGGGTTAATTAATCCCTTACCTGCACTGACTGGCTGAGCTCCTGCTCATACAGTCCAGGGTGCTGTTGAGCCTTGTGAAAGTACATCAACTGGAAAGACCCTATTTTATAGTGAATTTGTGCTTATGTGTACATGTAATCATGAAATAACTTAATTTCAGGGCTCTTAAGCATGAGCAAATGCTTTGTTTAATAATTTCTCAGAGTATTTCTTCTTTTCAAGATTAAATTGACTAAGTACAGTAATCGAAATGGACTTTATTACTAGTAGTTTATCAAAATAACTAAAACCAAATTTTAGGGCACAGGCTTGCCTGGCTCTTAATACTGTAACTCTTTCTTATAATTTCAGCCTCTTCCATCTGGGATTTCCATTCATTATATCTATTCCTCATATTTTGGTACAGTCTTTTCAAAGTGAGGTTTATGGATGGAACTCCCTTTTAAATCTTGGGACTTAGATTCAGGGGTTTTGACTATCCAAAATATACTTAAAATTATTTTTAAAACTCTAGTGTCCCATATTTTTGTGCGGAGGACTGAAATTCATTTGGAGTGTTTGCTTCTATTAAAAACATTCCTTTTACCTCCAGATATGTCCTATTAAAAACAATAAAATATTGTATTTGCACATGTTTCCTTGGAGGTACTTTAGAAGGTAACAGTAAAACTCCCTAAAGATTCATGCTTTTATCATGCTCTAGCTTGAGGCCAGACACAATGTTTTCTTGTAATTGTTACTCCTATGTACAAGATGCATTTTTGGGACTAAATATAAAAATGAAAAATAGAAAAAAAAATTGTCTTGTGCTTCAGTAAGTGATTGTATAATTAAAGACCGCATTATCAGGCATATGCACAAAGGGACTTAACTAATGACACCTGAATGTTTTTTTTCTGGCATCTTATAACTTCTTAGTAATTATTTCTGCAATGTTAATGCTCTTCTATGTAAAGCAGTGCACTTCTGTATAGATGAAATGGTACATAAGAGGCTGTTTTGGTCAAGACTGCAACTTCATTTGTGTTTTTAGAATACTGTGCTTGAAAAGACATTAACTGGGATCCATTGCTAATGGATCTGAGTTCATTATTGCTTGGCTAGCCCACTGATACTCTAAAAAAATCATTTTCATACAACATGATTTATTAAGTAGTTGGGAAGCAGTTCTAGGCACTCCAGATGACCCTGATTAGCACAGAACTGGAAAGCTACCACTAGTAAAATACTATAAAATTGTATAAAGAATATATACAGAACTGAATATAATTGTGTGAGGGAGGGGGTATATATATATACACACTATTTTTAATAAGCTTCCTTCTTGCTTCCTCCTGCCATTACTAAGCACAGCACTCATGCATCAGAGAGATGCTCATCAAATTTTATGTGGCCTAACCTTTACAGAGGAGGCTTTCTTAAGCAAAAAATCTGCACATAGCCCAGGAAACTTCTTTGTGTACATGACCTCTGAAAACCAGTCCAAACCAGTTCCTCTGTGGATTTTTGGAAAGTGCCAGTTAGAGGAGATTAAACAGTCTGAAAAAGAGTAGGTTCTTAAAATGGAGGCTTTTCTTATCTCTGATACACACCTGGCTCACTGTTAACTATGACTTCCTAACTTGGATGACACCCACTGGCCTATAAATTTGCTTTCTTCCTTGCCCAACTCACTTCACGCCTTTTGCACCAGAGGAAGTTCATCAGCACTCTACTTACTTGCACTTTTGCTACAAAAAAGATTTCTGGATAAGTTTGGGCAGGAGAATCTTATTATAAATGTGCATTTATGATATAGCCACACAAACATAAAATGACACTATTCGTTAATGCTAAAGTATATATTCATTTTTGATCATTTCCAGTCTGTGCCAACTGATCTTTGAATGTTTTTATAATACAACAGTGGTAACATATGTAGTTAACAAACACTGTATATTACATACATACATTAAGTAAACAGACTAAAAAAATAAAGTTACCCTTCGGTGGTGTTTGTTTTTCATGTCTCTCCAGTTTCTGTTTATGAATTTCTGAAAACAATGCAACGTAGATTTATCAACATTGAAATAATTTTCACACACAAAAATATCAGATGCATTGTCATAATAAAAAATAAATAAGTGCTTCAAATATTATAGCAGAGCCATGGTTTTATCATTTACATATTCAGAATTATATACAATAAAGTTCAATTCTATATATATACGCAGACATATATGGACAAAAATCATAACATTAAGTGATTTTAATAATTATTCTGTTTTTAATTGAGCAATACAGCTAGTTTTAAAGTCAATAATAGGTTTTACTGATCTGTAACAGCTATACAGTAATACATGTTGGTTATGAATCAGAAAAAACATGCTTTTACTAAACATTTTTCTGTATGTATCTTGAGCTGTTTACCAGGATTAGTATTTTATGTTTTCCAAATTACCTTTGGATGGAAAAAAATGTTCATTTTATAACATTTTCTAAATTTTTTAAAGCACACATGCTGAATTGGTAGCTCTAACACACAATAAAAGGTAGACTCAGTGCTGTATACAAATTACAGAGATAAAAGTTCCCAGGTTAGGGATTGTTGTCTTGGAGAATGACTCATTTTAATCATGCTGTATACCAAAGCACTGAGAACTGCCTTGTTAGAAGAGGAAGTGGTACAGCATTTACCTGCCCTTGCCATGCCATCTCTTTTGAACAAAATTCCTCACCTGTGACACTGATATGAAATTACTGATTTATACCTTTGTAACTGATTTTTTCCTACTGTCCTTATTGTGCCAAAACCTGGATAATATTGAAATTGCAAAATGTTGAATTTGAGAAAAAAAAAAACAGAACTAAATCAAGTTGGACAGCACTGTTTGCGTACAGTGGTAGAAATTTAAAGGCTGTTAATTATAGTTGTGCAATAAAGTCATTAAGACTATGCAGAGTGACAGGTTTATGGTAATGTGCGCCCATTTCCTGCAGCAGGTATAAAATAGTGGATCAAATTCACCTTTGACAAAAGCACATGTAAATCTCACTCGACACTATGGGAAATTCCTCCTTGTATTTTAGGGTTAGATTTGGTCTGAAGGGTCTAAATATCAATAACACTGACACCAAAATTAATCCAACAGAGAAAAAGTTATGCATATTACATCTCAACTTTAAAGAGCTACTTTAATGCCTATTGAAGACAACTGTATTCTTCCACTGATACCCTCAGTTATTTGCTCAGGTTGTAACAGGATACACATTGCCAGAGAGATCCAGTAGAAAATGGTATTTTCCCTTCCAAGACTCTGATCTTTGCATAGGTCCTTGAAAATAAATACAGAATTTTTTTATTGGATAGTGTTTTCAATCTGAAATAATGATTGTGTCTGGTTTGCAAGAAACATAACTCTTCTATGGCATCAGTCTACATTGTCTTCAGATAGAAGGAATATTATTTCACCGAGATAAAGGGTAACAAAGGCCAAAATATATATCACTGTTAGCCACTAATGTATGGCAGCATAACTGAGCTAATTGTACGATGTCATTAAGCTAAAAGGACTTTTTATTCAGTTTTCATCTTTTTCTTTGCAGCCTGGGTATGTAGCTCATTTATCACAACCTCAAAGGCTGTGATTAGGGAGAAATCATGCCATATTGATTTACTGTATTTCAGCTGAGCCTGGATTATTTTTCTTTCTGCAACTATGTGAGAATTTTTTTTCTATCAACTGAGAGAATCCAGTTTCTGGATTTTCAGACTTTTCCTGCCTGTTCTGCTTAAAGGGATGCATAAACTCATTTAGGTGGCATAACTGGTAAAAATGGTGCAAGACAAGAATGGCCAGAGGATTTCTCCTTGATTCTGAGCACATATGAGTGGTTCTCCATGCTGCTGCTCCAGACTAGCTCCACATGCTGATTTAGTGCATTCAAAGAAAGCTGAGTCACTTCCTCTGCATTGCAACATACAGGGAGACATATCTTGCCCAGATCAAGAGGTCATCCTACACACAGAGATGAATATGGCCCACTAAGTGATAAATCACATTCTTCAGACAGAGTCATCTACACGGACACATATTTCTTGCTTGCCTTAAGATGCTTCAGCTCTGCTGGGTTCCCACCATCTATTATGTCTCACTACAGAAAATAGACCTTTCTTTCTTGAAAAAATAAGTATAAACCTTTCTTATTTCAAAGAAATGTTTTAAAAATTACTGTGGTTTTAGGGAATTTCTTATTGCTAGTTTGACTGCAAAATATGTATGGAGCACAGACTGTAGGGCTGGCCATTCAAGTCAGCCTCACATTTTATCAGCAGTGAAGCTTACTTGACACAAATACTTCAGTAAGGTGCAAAAAAACCCCAACTTTCTAGACAGCTGCACTGACAATCTCATCTAACTTGCTGTTACAGTTAGGATACCACACATCACAAAAAACCCTACACAAATTCCTTGAAGTGAACTACATCTTCATAATCCATAAGTGTGTGTATATATGCTTTTATATATTGAAAAGTATGCTATCATTAAATTCTCTTCACAAGCTCCCCATTACAGTTTGAATCATCATAAAAAATTGCAGCCTGGAACACATCAGTTCTGATACATTACAGCCTAAATTTTCCCAGCACAAATAAATCTCGTCTCAATATATGTTGATCTTGATCAGTTTACAAGATGGAAAATAGTGACTCTTTGCTAACTCCAAAATATTTAAAGTAAGGAAATACATTAGATTATTGGAGTGGGTTTTTTTTTCGTTCTGAGAGTTTTGATACTCTCTGCTTCATCTTTCATGACAAATAACTTTAATTTTCTAGTAATCACATCATATCTTATTGCTGAGTTGACAAAGTGGCTATAATATCATGGAAGACTTACATGGCCAGTTTAAAGCATGTAATTTATCTCTATCAGTGTGACACATTGTTAATAAATCCTAAATATTATGAATTCATGTTTAGAAAAATGACAGAATCAAGCAGCAGCAAGGATAATCTTTGTCACCACGGCAACCATCCTGATTCTTTATGAAATGACAGCACAGTTTATTAAATTATTGTAAGGGAGTATGTATTTTAAAAGCTGTATTTCATTGTTTGTTTTCTTTGGTTATCAAGCAGACATGAAAAATTATCTTTCCCCTCATGTTTCTTGGGTTTTGAATGGATAAGTACTTTATTTCCTTAAATATGGATTCTGCTTGACACTGACTTCTCTAGATCTCAGGTCTTGTGCAGATATACAGAACATGCAGGGTGATTATTTTAAATAACTCCAAAAAGGGAAGCTCTTAGTTCTCTCACTGACCATTTCAAGATGCTGAAAGGAGATATATTCGACTATATTGTTAGCAGGCCAACATATCTAGGTACTGATGACCCAAAGGCCCTCACAGTGATCTGAGGATCATATTGCAGGCAGCTTTACTGAAAATCCGTGCTGAACATGCAGTTTGGGCACTTGCTTCCCCCATCCCTCACCCAGCTAATTTTTGTTAACAGCAGTTCACAGTGTTTAATGACAGCCCCGCACTGGCTGTGCACTACAAAGCACCAACTCCAGGCAGGAAGAGCACAGCCCCTCATGGTAGAGCGCAAGGAGAGTCTCCTGCTTCCTGAAACAGAGTTCTTCATCTGCTCTCATGTTTCTCATTTTGATTTTTTGTTATCTCCTTTTTTAACATGGTAAAATATACAGCATTATTCTTAGTTATTTTAATTGTATTGTATTATGATAGCACCTATGGGCCTCAGCCCTCATGAATTGTTTTAAGTAATGCATGGAGTTATAACTCCATGTTGTTGGTTGACGAGAAGCTCAACATGACTCAGCAATGTGTGCTTGCAGCATAGAAAGCTAACCATATCCTAGGCTGCATCACTCCCCACCAGGAGTACTGTGTTCAGCTCTGGGGCCCCCAGCTTATCCATGAAGGACATGGACCTGTTGGAGCTGGTCCAGAGAAGGGCCATGAAGATAATCAGAAGGCTGGAGCACCTCTTGTATTAGGACAGGCTGAGAAAGTTGGAGTTGTTCAGCCTGGAGAAGAAAAGGCTCCAGGGAGACCTTACAGTGGCCTTCCAGTACCTAAAGGGGGCCTACAGGAAAGATGGGGAAGGACTTTTTACAAGGGCACATCATGATAGGACAAGGGGCAATAGCTTTAAACCAAAAGAGAGTAGATTTAGGTTAGATGTAGGGAAGAAGTTCTTTACTGTGAGGTTGCTGAGACACTGGAACAAGTTGCCCAGAGAAGCTGTGGATGTCCCCTCCCTCGTAATGTTCAAGGCCAGGTTGGACGGGGCTTTGGGCAACCTTATCTAGTGGAAGGTGTCGCTGCCCATGGCAGGGGAGTTGCAACTAGACGATATTTAAGGTCCCTTCCAGCCCAAATCATTCTATGATTCTATGATAACATGATATAATATGCCATCTCTGTAAGGAGTTCAAATGTTAAGAGGGCTACATTTCTTCTCTTAGTGGGAAAACACAGCCGAGCATCTTGCTTCATTAGAGGATGAAGTGGTGAGTAGCTGTCTGGCATTGCTACAACAACTCCTAGATCTCACCCTCTGCTGAGTTTCTCTCTTACAGATGAAATATGCCTTAAAGAAATCAACAAACCAAATAAAAAATGTCAATGATATGAGAGGAAAAGTGAGAAAAAACAGGTTTATTGTCCTCATCTGAAACACAAGAACGTTTTACTCAGTAACCCAGAAATTTAGCAAAAGAACTGGGAATTTAACTCCAATCCCTGACATTCAATATTATCCCCTCATGCTTAAAGCCATCCTGTTTCTACTTAAATACTGTAGTGAGGATGGAACACAGGTTTAAAGTATCTACTGTTTTAAAGGTATAATTGGACAGATGGAATTTCACTTGAAATGATAGCACATTGCTCTTTGTAAGCAAATTTCACCAGTTGGTCGTCTTTTTTATAATCTCTTACAGGTAACACAGCAATATACATCTTCAGTGCTATGAAAATGAGTCCTATTCAAAGTCCTGGTGAACCAGAGGTTAACAATTTGCTTTTGAGCCCTTACAGCTATTGCCAGCAATTTAATGGGGCTATATACTTGCTAGTTTATCAAGACTAATTGGTAGCAGGCAGCTGATTATCCTGAAGAGTGGTAGAAATAGATACTGAGGGCAAGTCAAGAGTGAGTGGTGTTAAGAGCTTTAGAAGATGAGAGGGATGTCATTTCTAATGCGTTTCTAGATGTTTTCTGTATGAAGAATTGTACTGAACTCTCTTGCTGCTGGTATCCTCAGGAGAAATTTGCAATTGTGCAACTGATGACTATTTTTAATCTAGATAGTACCAGCTGGTGAGGGTGACAGTTATCCTTGTGGGGCTAGGAAGAGAATGAGGAAGTTGTGCATTAAATCAACTTCCAGCTAACTACGAATACATTGTATAGCTGTACCCTAGAGGAAAAAAAACCCAAATTTTACAACAGGAAAAAAAACACAGGGGAAAAAAAAATTCAATTGGGGAATTAAATTGGTGTATTGTGCCTATATGCAGGATCCAAAGACAGTGTAACAGAAGGCTTTAAGTACCAGCATTCAGTGTTGGAAAGTCTGAGTGACACATATGACTAATTTTGGTGACTTCACTACTAGCTTGTTAGTAGCACAGTCTTATCTCCAGTGTTTTCGTAGATCTTACACTTTTTTGAGGACTCATAGCAACTTCAGGTTTGGGTACAGAACAACTTTTCCTGAAGTCATGTGTTGTAAGATCTTTCTTGAAAATGTGACAGGAGAAGAATTTCCTCTTACCGATGAAGATGCTGAACAGTTTGTGTGCTCATCCACTGCGTGAGATACTAGACCACCAGTACCTATTAAGAATGTTTTCATACCTATTAAGAATGTTTATCCATCTCTTTGGAAACCACAACTACAATTTAGAGTGAGAATGAAGGTTTCTTTTTTATTTTCTTTTTTTTTCTTTCATATTTTGTAGAATTATACAGCATCTCTTTCACTTGCTCTATTAGACTACTTTTGACAGAGGTCACAGAAGACCATTTCTCATTCTTTTTGGTGCAAACCCTCTGCTCTGGTGTATATTTACCCAAAACAACCTGTTGTTCTAAACTGTAAATGTTGTTGTGAAGTGATGTTGATCAGTCCTAAATCTATTTAGCAGAGCTCAGCTACTTCACCTCAGTTGCCTTTATTCTCTCCACTTGATACTTTGTTTGGCATCACTAAACAGTTATCAGAAATACAGAGAACGTGACCTTCAAATATTTCTAGACAATTTACCTATCTTGAGTAGCAAAAAAGTAGGCTTTGTGTTCCTCCAAGAATACAGGGATTTAACATGGCCTTCCAGATATATGTTAAGCCTTCTTTATAAAGCCAGAACAGGACAAAAATAAATAGATTAAATTCCAGTTCAACAGATATTCAATTGTTTCCACACTATTGCAGTTTCACTGGTCTATAATAGAAATTCACAGTAGATGACCTGCTGACATCTTAATCATCATACTGAGGAATGTTTTCATTCCAGGGTGATGTTTTATCTTATTTTTATTTTTACAAGACTATACAGCAGAAATGTACTGCGAGGAAGGCATTTTCAGAACTGTGGGCATGTTATTTTATAACAGCAAAATATCCCAGCCTGTGTAAAGATTTTATTATAAGCCACTCTTTCATATAACTTTCTAAACTGAACTTATTCCACTCCTTTTGTCATTATGTTAAAGGCAATTAAATATGTACATATTTTTCCATATTGCTATGTTTGAAATAACGTTCCTTTTGCTATAGAATAAAATAGTTTTAGCAATTAATGGTGAGTAGAAGTGTATCATTATATTACTATGAATTAATTATAACAGTGTTATCACAGAATCACTGAGCGGTGTTGTTGACCTTTCCTCTTTGATTTTTTATGTTTGGGCATTTTCGTGTATCTACCAGGACTGCTTAAAATCTTAATCCCACAAACTCTTTCAATACAAAATTGTCTTTTAGGAAAAGAGCAAAATATTTATTTTTCCTGAAAAGCTGAGATGAAGGGAAAGTTTGATAGAAGTTCCCAAGGCTGGACTATTAGCTGTAAACGTGGGAGCTCTTACATAGCTCTTGTAAGATTTGTTTCTTTGAGATAAATCCAAAAGTTGTACTATGTTCTCAAAAAAAAAGAAAGACATGGTTGTGGTTAATTTGAGATTGAAAGTCTCAGTTTACCAAGGCAAGTGGAACTTCAGACAGTGCACAAGCTTTTATTTTCTTTTCTTTCTTTTCTTTTTCTCTTTTCTCTTTTCTCTTTTCTCTTTTCTCTTCTCTTTTCTCTTTTCTCTTTCTTTTCTTTTCTTTTCTTTTCTTTTCTTTTCTTTTCTTTTCTTTTCTTTTCTTTTCTTTTCTTTTCTTTTCTTTTCTTTTCTTTTCTTTTCTTTTCTTTTCTTTTCTTTTCTTTTCTTTTCTTTTCTTTTCTTTTCTTTTCTTTTCTTTTCTTTTCTTTTCTTTTCTTTTCTTTTCTTTTCTTTTCTTTTCTTTTCTTTTCTTTTCTTATCTTTTCTTTTCTTTTCTTATCTTTCCTTTCCTTTCCTTTCCTTTCCTTTCCTTTCCTTTCCTTTCCTTTCCTTTCCTTTCCTTTCCTTTCCTTTCCTTTCCTTTCCTTTCCTTTCCTTTCCTTTCCTTTCCTTTCCTTTCCTTTCCTTTCCTTTCCTTTCCTTTCCTTTCCTTTCCTTTCCTTTCCTTTCCTTTTCCTTTCCTTTCCTTTCCTTTCCTTTCCTTTCCTTTCCTTTCCTTTCCTTTCCTTTCCTTTCCTTTTCTTTCTAAAGCCTAACTGATTTTTTGTTTTCTATGTCCTTTTGTTTCTAGTAAGGTTTCTATTTTCAGGAGAAAAGCAATATCTTAACAGAAAGGTTTTTAAGGAGAGTAGGGTACTTGCAATTATCTTTGACTAATTATTTTGTGAACAGTACTGGCATCCTTCAGGAAGACCATATGCAGACTGTTTTATATGGAAGAATTTTAATGACTGGGCTTTTGAAAGAATTAAAATTGGAAGATATTAAAAGATCTTCAACCGTAAACATTTTTTACATAAAATTAATTTTTATTCTAAGTACATAAATATGATAAGACTGGTTTTTTCTTTCCTGGACTGCAGTTCTGTACCTTGGTTCTGAAATGTAAAAGGAATGCTAATTGCACTTTGATTAAAAAAAACAAAACAACCAAACAACAAACCACAAAACCTCCTAACCCAAACAAATCAGAGAGAGAGTCACGTGATCAAAACCAGGCTTTTCTTTTCCTTTTGTGGAAAGTAAAATTGTGTTGACATGCTTCTCTTTATGCATTCCAGCCTGCAAAGATGTTATTGGACCAGTTTTAAATTATGTTTTTCATAATCAATTTTGTCAGTCTGAATTTAATTGAATGTAATTTTATGCAGAAAAAATGAAGGCAAAACTTGTAGACCTCTAAGTAGAGCAAAATGATATATACAGTAATACATAAAATCTGTAATCTTGATTAGCATCAAAAAAATCTTTCCCCATATAAATCTATTCAATAAGGGGTTTTTTGTGAAAGAAGGAAAAAATAGAAAAAAGAAATCACAAGACTAACCACAGTTCCTCCGCTCAGCTTTAAAAAATGTCAACTCTGCAGATCCTACCTTAATATATTAGTCTGCAAATATATATTCTTGTAAGTTAAATCACTTCTAGATCTACTTTTTTTTAGGAGTCTGTCATGCAGAATATAGATTCTGTTTCTGTGGGTCATGAGCATGGAACTCCACTTGCTATATCCTCTCCTTAGCACAGCAGTAGCTGTGAGGGGATCTGAGTTCACTCAGAAACACACAGGACCCCCAGCTTTGGTGCTGTTGATTTAACTGAGTTTTGGAAGACCCTCTCACTTCCCAGGTCAGCCATTTATTGTGTTTCAGGCACAGTAGGTTCCCAGCCAGTGGGGCATCTGCCTAATGCTTCCCTCTTCCCTTAGAGTGAAAACCTCCCCAATGCTCCATTGCTGGGGCACAAATGAAGATTTCTGTGAGGGTAACACGGGCAACTTTTCTTAAGGTTTTCCCTGATTTAAGAGGATAACTTAAACAGCTGCAAACCTCTGTACTGCTACACTTCTGCCCAGGATTCTTACTAGCCTTGTGGCTGAAAGTTCTCTCTGTGTCTTTTAAAAGACAGCTGGCAAGTTTGGATTAAAATGTTTCAACTCAAGTTGAAACCCAATCACTATTCTTGAACAGGTAAAAGAACTATAATTAAACACCCCTGTTCCCTAGTGGTATATACTTTGTTTCATCTGGATAATATGGAAAATATTTTCTTTACATTATAAAATGCTATTTTATAGTGGATATGCCATTACTGTATTGATCAGAGTAAGCAAACCAAGATGAGATTGTTAAAAGAACATTAATAACAGAAATGGATGCCACAAAAATGCAAAATGCAAAAAATATGTATCTGGAAAAGCAGTTTAACATCTGAGAATTGAATCAATCAATGATTTTCATCTTTTAACACAGGGTGTACTTTACACAAAGATATGCAAAATGCTTTGTAGTAAAGTGTAGCCTAGGGAGACAGTGAAAGCCTTTTAGAGAGATCTATAATAGCAACTCATACACAGAAAAGTGAACATTACCATATGGCAACATAAAAGAAACTGAATTCAGAAGGCATTACCAGTACAAATAGATATATACTTTAGGGATGAATGGAACTGCATAAGTAATTTCTAAAACACACATATAACAACCATACCGGCAACTCAGTTTTCAGGTTATATCTATGGTATTCTGAATTTCTTTTCTCTAGTCCATTTCCATTTTTTTGGTTGGAAACTCTTTTCTGAACATGAATATTACCCCAAGAAAACCCACTTGTTTTCCTTATTTTTCCAGATTTGTTCCTGTAGAAGAAAAGGACTTCTAAATTATAAAAGACATGTTCTAATTTCAGTATTCTGCCCAGAAATAAAGTTAGTTGCCAAGTTAACATTCTCAGATATTCTTCTGATATAAGCTATAGTAATAACAAATTATTATTTACGTATAACCTGTAGTTCTTTTAAACTTTAGAAAACCCTTTTCATAAAAAATTTTAAATGTAAGAATCTTAATAAGCACCTGGTGGCATTTTAAACATCCTAAGGTACTCTGGTAGTCATCAGCTACCCTATAAGGGTGCACTTCTTCCATAGGTCCTGTGTCATTTCTGCTAGTCCCATGTTACGTCTGAGATACCGTGTGGTATCTAAGATGGCACCAGCCAGTTTGGTTTATTCACCTGAATCCTGCGCAATATATTTCTAGTGTGTGAAAAGGTTGATGCTCAATTATAAAGAGTTAAAAGTAAAGCTTCTTAAAGTATATAGGACTTTAAGATAACAGATGAGTGGAATTACCTGCTGTTTAAGTAATCATGTGGGAATTTGGGAAAGAAAAACATTTTCTTCAAAATCTTGTTATGAAACCTAACTGGTTCCAGCAACTTACTGCATGCGTGTTTTGCTCCCTGATGTTAATGTTCATCCCTTCTGTATCCTTGGGTTCACAGAAAGCAGTAGATAGATTACAGCCATGCAAGAACTGTGTCCCGGTTGAATTCAGTGACACCATGGCTCAGGGAGTCCCTGACTGGGGCAAATGTCTAGAGTAGGAAGAATTGTTTTGGGAAATTATCACTATATTTTTAACAGTTCTTATATCCTTCCTGAGGCATCTGCACTGGTCACTCTTGGGCAGCAATAAGGACTTCTGTCCCATCCACTGGGTGAGCTGGACTTTTGGTCTGATCATATATAACCATTCTTATATAACTTAATAGATAAAAACAATCTGGCACACATCATAAATTGCAAGACTGAAATCTTAAGTATTTGTCGATATGTTTTTCTCTACCCTGCCTGAATATCCAAAACAGTTCCTTTAGGCTTATACAGGCCATGACATCAAACCCACTTTCAAATTCAAATTAGCAAAGCCCTTACCAGCCTTCTCGAAGCAGGTTATTCCCACCTCTCCCCTTTCCCAGGAAAAGCTGTCATAGATGTTTTCTTGATCACTCTTAAAAGGAGGTGTAGGAAATTATTTGGTCTGAGAACCTTCTTTTTTGGGAGCATTTTGTTTGTTGTTAGTGCAGATTAATACCCAGATCTGAACGAACAAATAGTTTGTGCTAAATAAATTCTGACTGTCTTAACCCTGGGGTGGAGAGGGGGTTAATGGGAGTGAGTGTCTGGATTCAGGTCTGGAGGAACTGCACCTTGACCAGAGCAGCTGAGGGTAAGTCAGTGTAACCAACTGTACCCTTAGAAGTTGCCATGTCTTTTAAGAAGAGCATGACGTGTGTGTCTTCAGCATATTAATAACCACCCTAATACTCAGGCAACAATATTCTCATTTGAACTGAAGACAGAAGGATAAGGTGCTTTGCCAAAAAGTTTATTTGTAATCAACAAAATTTATTGCAGCCTTTAACAGAAATTTCTGTTGTTTGTGGCCTCTTGTTTTAATCTATGATTTTTTAACTGTTTTTTTCTGAAAAAAAATTTATAACCAAGTAATGAGAATAAGATCATTTCATATAACTATTGTATACATCTTTCTGTCTCATACATAGGCTAACTCACAGAAATTGAGAGATCCATCTCTACCTCGAGGAAATCAAGTTTCTTTTGATTGTTTGTATAGAATAATTTTATGCCAATAATGCATTGGCTGCTTTGAAACAGAAGAAGATGCTACTTTAACATTCAAAACCCACTGCTACATGTGCACAGCTTGTCAGGTGTACCCTGGCTGGCTAAATGAGGAGTCCATGTTCAGATTTTAAATTTTCAGTTACCCATATGTAAACTGGAGTGAAGTTCCAGAACAGTTTAATAATGACATTTTTAGCCATGGATGACAATGCTGAACTGTCGGCACTTGCTTATATTTTACAGATCATTATTTCCAACTTTGTGCACCAGGTTTCTCAAGTTTTTTCCAAACTCATAACTCTTGCCGGTAATGTCCACCAAAAAATAATAAATATTTTTTTTTCTATAACAATAATTTCTAGTAGAAAGGACTAAAATATGAGAAAACATACAGCTGTCAAATAATTAAATTTGTCTCTAAAGGTTAAACTAACCCTGAAAAATTAAACATTATCAGTCATAGCCATTGTTCTAGAAAGAAATGAAGCCAAAAACATAACAAACCCACGTGAAACAGGTATTAGGCTTTTCAATATCTTTTTGTGAAAATTGTCTGCAGTTTTAGCATTTGAGAATATGCATTGTTAAAGACTGAGAAGTCCTCTACAGAGTAATCTTTCACTACCTCCTGTTCACTAAAGAACACTTTTTTCCAGACAATATCAAATGTTCACTCTTTTCCAAATATTAAAGATAAATATTACTGATAAGACTTGGACTGGCAAAAATAGTTGCAATAAAAATGACACTCGAGAGGCATTTTCATCCTTTCTAAAGGATTCCAAAACTGGTATTAGTCCTTTTGCATGTACAAGCCTATTGTCATTACTTGTACTTTTATTGTCATTGCTTTCAATTTACATCTCTAGGAAGGTGATCTTTGCTTTCTTTGAGTTCGCAGTTATCATTACACTTTCCTCTTCTTTCTTCATCTACACAGTATCTTTACCACTCCCCTTGTATTTTGGTACCAGCAATCTTATTTTTTCAGTCACTATATTCCATTATAAAGTAAATTTTTTGCTAACATTTTAGCATTCATAAAATTTGCTAGTCAACAAAGCAAAAGACTGAAAGCTTGTCCATACACCAAAAATAGATATGGAGATTTCTCAAAAACTCTCAGCCTATTCATGAATACCACAGTAAGTGTGGGTTAGATCCAACACAAATACTTAAAAAAAAAAAGGCACAGCAACCATAATGCACATTTCCAGAGTGAAATTTGAGAGAGGTTTCATGTGAATATGTACAAAAAGTCAAACTGTTCATCTTCTGGAGACAGTAGTAGTGTAATGCACCATCTCACTGGGTCATTTTTTTTTTAGAATGTTCAAAAGCCACAAGCATAAGAAACACCTAAAGAAGGATCATTCACAAAGCTTTAGATAACAATGCTGCACAGAGTGGAAGGGACTTTGACGCAGAAATGGTCCTTTATATGAAAACAGAGAATACTCCATAACCTAAAAATTTGGTTCTGATTTTGTGGATCTAACTACTAACATTTTGATACCCAAGAAGTCTCCAAATTAACTTGTATAGCTGGTCCTCCTTTGTGTCCAGCCCTACAGCAGTCATGTGAAAAATACACAGATGCAATGTTTTGTTTCATTTTGGAAAGGTTTTTCTCTGGAGCTTTATATTTCTAGAGCATAGACATGACAACACACATTAGTTAGGCAAAGCTACTCAAAGAGATCTGCACCTTATGCTCAGAGGAACAGATTGTGATGTTTGTGAGAGTGCTACATGCACGAGCTCATCTGAGCCCTTGCCTCACCTCCCAGGGCTTTTCCTTCTGTGCTCATGAGCTTTAGCCCTGGGAGTGAATTTCACTGTGCCTAAGCAGAAAAGCTGTTGACTAGACTTTATCACAGAGCTCTCAGAAAACTTCTGTATAGGGTTAGACCCCAGCAATTCAGCTCCTTGATGTTTACACAATTTTAAGAGAAGTTGGCAAAGAGACGCAGCTCTGAGGAGGTCACAGCTGCCTGTCACTGAGCAGACATGCGCAATACTCTGCACTGGCATTTCTAGGGGACTGGTGGCATCAGGGCACATATATTGTGTTTCTGTAGCACAGAAGGCCATATCCTAGCTGCCAGAATGAAATGGAGACCTCTAGTCATCTGGAGATGATAACAAGTTATTTGAGGATGTTGCTATGTGAAAGTTTACAGCTATACCCAGGAAGGGCCTTAGACCACTTTCTTCATCAGTCCTAGTCAAGAAACAGTTTCTTGCAGGGAGACAGGAATGGGACTCCTTATCCTCTGAAAGATGGAGGTAGAGATCTTGAGCATACATCTGGGAAGTGGAAGAGCCCACTCAAAAGCTACTTTACTGCCCAGGCAGATGAAGTGTGTTTGAGTTTGGACCTTTTCACATCTATGTGGCTGAGTTATCCTGTAAGATACCAGCTCCAGAGGAATCACCAGCTCCTTGTCCATTTCCTTCACACCAAAGATAGAAGACTTTCTCAGGCATTTATCTCCAGAGCAGGGTTGTGAGCTTTGAATACTGAGGAAAACATTTCAATCTGGCAGTTAGGTAGTCTGCTCCTTGAGTGGAGGACTTCTAGATACAAACAATCATCTCATCACTTCCAACTGACTAATTTAAGTGGCTTCCAACTTATTTTGATGGCTTCTCTGAATTCTATTTCTACAGCCTAATGTCCCAATGCAAATTGTAAGACATGAACATGTCACTGATTATAAAGAAGCAGACATTGCAATGCTGAGCATGGTGTTGTCCATAATGTTTTTATGGATTAAGCCTTCCCAGCAGTGAAGTATCTCCACAGTACTCCCAGCCTGGTCAGCTACATTGGCCTGTGGTGAGTAGACAGCTTCCACCCATGTACCCAGCAACCCTGCCAACAATGTCCTAGAGCTTCAGACTCTGCACCCACTGTAAAATTAACAATGCATTTCTTTCTTTGGGAGAATAGACAGGGCAATGCTGAAACTTTTGCAATTCTTACTGACAGAATAGAGATGTAATGTTTTCCCACACTGTCTATAAGTTTTCTTCAGTCCTAACATGAAGGATTGTCCGCAGAAAGATGAATGGTCCTGATCTTCAAGCCTGTTAATACTTTGGATGCCCTATTAAGACTGACAAAACATGTCATTAAATAAAAGCCTGATCCAGTTCTAGTTAACTTCAGAGAAAACTGAACTGTAATCTCAGCACCAACTGGGGTGATAGATTCCTCATTATGGGCATTTACCTACAGAGAATTTGATGAAAACCAAATTCAGATCGCATAGGTTGGGTTACACATCTTGTTATTATCAAGCTGTGCTCAATCTGGAGAAAAAAACACGCCTTACTTTTGAAAAGCTTTATATCCTATCACCAATATCTCAAGCCTTCTAATATAATTTAATTTTGATTTAATAGAAGTTGAACTTAAGTTTTATGTTTCAGCATAACAATTTTAATATTTGAAAAGATTTATATTATAAAACCTACTGGCTTCACTTGTCTGCTTTAAAAATTCAATGATTAATTTTTTTCAGAAGATTTAGAAGTAGTCCTCATTTTAGGGTTCTGTGTTGGCACAAGGTAAAATGTTTTTACAACACCTCACCATTATTTGTCAATAAATATTCTTTCTAAATATTTATATCAATATTATTATTTCTAAATATTATTTCTATCCAGGAATACACATAACTTATATTGGCATTAATAAGAGTCCCACATGCAGGGCAAGGGCACAAATAATATTTCTGTAATTCTATTGGGTTTTTATGAACATTTTTCAGATTTTCTGGATAATAATGAAACAGTCAAGAATTCTCACAGAGCAACAAACAGTACAGCAACTATTATAACTTGAATTTCTTATTTAATGAGTTTGCTAAAGCACAATTTACAAGATTAGTAGACTGACATGTAACTAATGACAGAATCTATATCACAGATATACTAGTTAATTCTTAAAACAGTTGCAAAATATTTGTTCTCTATAGAAAGGCAACTGACCAACCTTTTTTCAGGGAAGGTTCCACTTCACCTAAACCAGGAGAAAAGAACAAACATCAGAGAAGGGACATCATAATAAAAAAAAAAAAAACAAAACTGGTTTTCTCAAGTTGGCTAGTTTTAATTTAAAAAAATAATCTATTCTTTATATGCTCAATGAAAAGCACTCTATTCTGAGATTCTGGATTTTTCATAACGTATCTCTCTTACCATAGAGGTTTTCCTGGGTCTGGGTTAGATAAATTCAGTGTGCAGTAGTAACCAAGGAAACGTCCAAATCTGTGTTTGTGCTTCTGAATATTAACTTGTGACTACAATTTAAAATTTGCTTGATTTTATGGATGTTTCCATGTTTTGAGGAAAGGCCCAGCAGTTCTGTTTTATCTCCAAATGATAAAAAGTATATGCAGGTTAGCAAGGTTGTAAATCTAGCAATGATTCCAGTGAAATCCAAGGCAAAAAATACTCAATTTCAGTGCAACTATGAGCACCTGATTGCTGCAGTGTGTCATCCCACCTCCTTGTAGGACATGAAATTTAAAGAAGTTAGCCTGAATGACTGTGGTGAGTGTGCAGCCTCATCTGCACTGACTGCAGTGCACAGTGGGCAGGGAGTTCACATGCACTTACTTTTTATGATATAGCACAGTAAGTTGCCTACTGCCTTTTCACACTCCTGGTAGATATTGATGAAATTCCACTTGGGCCAAAGGCTGGTTTCCCAATATTTAGTGACCATTCAGATCTTGAATTTTTGTATGTCAGGTAATTCATGACCTTTCCTACTTGCGTTAACACTTACACACTCAAGTATTTGACAGTTTGCAGGTGCTTTGGAAGCTCTGAAGTGATAGAAATGAACACTGTTCAAATTTTAGCAAGCTCTCCATATTTCACCTTTTCTGTTTCTCAACCATATGAGAGACTGGCTTTCTGATAGTTGTAAATCATATCTCAGAATAGGATGCTCAGTTCAGACTCACATATAACAGCATACCTATCGGTGATAATATAAAAAACTCATGCACACTTTTAAAAGGTAGAAACTTTATAATATTTCAAGTTTATGAACAAACAGGTAGAATTCAGTTTCAGTACATGTTGTTTTTTAATTATATTCTGATATAGCCAAATGGAATATAAAATAAACTACCGTGAAATGAAGTTGTCACTCCTACATTCATCGCTTGTCAAAATGACCAATATGATGTGACATGATGATCCACTACTGCTCTGCTCATATCAAGGAACTACTTTTTTTATAACAGAAGGACAGTAATTTCAAAAGTTGAAATGTTAGCAATTTATTTTTCTTTATCATATTATCTCATATTAAGAATGTTACTATAATGGCAGAACCATAATTTCTAGTAAAGGGAATTATTTGCAATATGTCACTGAAAATCCCCTTAGTTCAGCCAAAATGCTATTTTTTCTTTCTTCTTTTTTGTTTCAATATATTGTTCTGTCATCAATATATAAAATAAAAAAGTTTTAAGTTTCTGGGTCTATCTTGTATATTTACCGGGCTTCTTTAGATTCTTGCTGATTAAAAGAAAATAGCTATTGCCACTGTCTGAAGCAATACCCTGATGCATATTTTGGTTGTGGCTTTGAAGTCTTGTATAAATTAGTTCTCTTTACTTCAAGACGTACTAATGGTAATATTTAATTGTGACAGCTTTTCTGTAATGGTACATTAAACATGAGATGAAAGCTAACAAAGAGACCAATTTACTGATTGGAAGAGCCAGTAGATGCTTTATTAACAACAACGTTCACTTTTCATTTTGTTTGACCTTTTTGTCTGTAAGGTTAAAAGCTGAGTAAGCCAACATAATGCATGTAAAACAGCAGTTAGAGCAGTTACAGAAGTCTTTACATTACAAATACCTTCATCACTGTCATCATCATCACTCCATACGATGTCAGACAGTAAAGAAATAAAGCCATAAAGCCAATCAGTGGATTCTTCCAATGTCTCATGAATGATTCTCAGTGGTTCTGTGCTGAGCTTGTTAACAGATCTTCCTGAGTGCAGAGTTTAAAACAAAAACGATTTGAAAAAAATAATACTCCTTCAACGATTAAAGTTAATCTTCATTTTATACAGGAGTAATTATACTACCTCCTTTAACAGAAACAAAGATAGTGAATGTTAATTTTTATTATTCAAGGGTTTGAGGACACGTCTCCTTCCTGTGCAAGTCTGGCATAAACTGTATCCTACTGTACTTGTTCACAGAGTGATTACGGACCCAGTGGATAATTTGGTCTAATACTGCGCTCCAAGTTCTGGCTCTTCTTCTGAGGCTTGTTGGGCAATGTATAAATATAGATTTGTTTCTACCAAATATTCATCTTTTTAGATAATCTCTTCCTTTGAGCCCATTTTTTTTGTCTGGCTCAAGTCCTCTGCCTATTGATGCCTGATTAAGATTCACTGCTGTCTGTGTCCCACTCCTCCTGTCACAGCTCCTCTTGAGTGCCCTCCTTTACAGAAGTTCTGGCTGAGGAAATTGCTGAGCCTGGCTTAACCACATGCAGGTCATATCATTGCCATGGCGTACATGTAATGGATGGGAAGAAGAAAGCTGAGCATACTCAGGCCAAAATAAGCCTGAGTCCAGAATGAAGGGGAATGCAAATCCAAATTGTGGCACAGAGACAGATACTTTCAAACATGTACTCCTGCGTATCTGGTTCTTCTCTTAAAACTTTTCTAGAGTTTCTTTCACATACACTTGTGCACATCTGCATACTTAACTAGTTCTGGTCTTACTGCTCCTGTAGGCAAGTAATCTAGCAAACAAGGAAGTTGTGCAGTTTAATGTGATCCACCTTCCTGGGACCTCTAATGGACATGAGGTCCCTGCTCCTCACTGTATCCCCACCCAGGGAGAGGAACCATCAGTGGGTAATACAAGTATACACTTAAAGGCTTTTCCAGTTGTGATTTCACCAGATTTCTCCCTACCCTCTTTATGCTGGCATAGTAGTTCGGAGAAACTTTCTGGCCTCTGACAGAATATTTCTTCTGACTTTTCTATCCAGTAAACTTTTATTTTCTTGAAATCTGTACCAAACACTGCTTAGGAATAGGGACAACTGTCATTCAGTCTATGTTACTGTACTTGAAATGGTGGACTGAATGATTGTCCTTTGTGTGTGAAGGCTTCCCACAAATGTAGACAATTGAAGGTAGATCACAAATATGATTTGAGTTGTTGGCCTAGTCTTGTTCATAGGAATTTCAATAGACATATGTACACTGAATTTAAGAGTATAAAGATGGGAGCCATATCTCTGTTTATCACTATTTTTCTGTATGCAAATATTTTAATAGGAAGTTAAACACAAGTCTCTTCAGAACTACTTCTGGTTGCAGTGTTCTGAGACACAAACCAAATCTTAGCAGTAATCAGAAGTAGTCTCACATGGACTTGCAGGTTACAGACAGGCAAAGTGCAGGTTTGAAGCAACTTCTTTGATGGCAGCAGTATGAACAGTTATTTTCTAAAAGTGCTGTAATGAAATATACAAGTAACTTTATATGAAATATAAATGTATCACTGAATAATTCTTTTTATTTCTAATTAATTGATCTGAAACAGAAAAGTCCAGGCTGATTTTCTATTATTTTACATCTGCTTACTAATAATGTAGACCAAAGAAATATTTTGGTTAGTGTTTTTTTGAAGATTGCATTAGATAGATATATATTACTGAACAATCAGGCACATCAAATAAATTAATCGTGTGCCATGATGAAATGACATAATTGCAAAGAAATATGCATGATCTCTTCATTTAGTGTATTATTGTGTGCACTATTCACAAAGATTGAGCAGTATAACAGGGAATATTTAAGGCATTTATTTATTTACATCGGTGTCATGCATTGTGATGTAAAGATTTTATTTTTTCATCTGATTTGCCACAAATGCTCTTCTGAAGTGTTTACCAGAAGAATTAATATCTATATTTAGGCTATTAAAAAATAAATGTGCAATCTGAGACCTGATGTCATTTGTACTTTATTCTAATCTAGAGGTGCTAAGGAGTCCAAACAGACTAATAGAATGGACATGGCCAGAGGGGTCTTAGCATAACTGAGGTTTAGATTCACAATCAGGGATGGTTTAACTTTGGACAGCTGCCTTGATTTCCACTCTGGCTATCCTTTCCCCCCTGGTTGGTTAGGGATGGCTCAGTTGCTTTTACAGCCACAGGCTTTTCAGCTGCAGGGACTACAGCTGTAAACTAAACAAGAATTGGTGTCAATTTATTTTAATATACTGGTCTATCAACTAGCAGTTCAAGAACTGCTTCACAGGTAGCAGAGCTGTCCCCCCAGGCAGGCAAGGGAAATGCTCAGAGAAGAGCAAGATCAAGAGCAGAGGAAATTATTTCAACCACCCCAAGGCAAGCCATCTTTGCTGATGAATCAGACCCCTCAACATCATATCCTGGTCTTTAATTCATAACATCTTCATAGCAAACTATGAAAAGGGATTAGAAATTTTAAGTGTCCAAAGGCGAAATTCTCCAGTCATGCCTACACTAACAGACCTATGTTTCAAATCTTGTTTAACATAGAAAGTTTAGAAAAATCAGTTTGGGGCTGTGTAGAGGACACTTTAGTGGTATTTTCAAAATTAAAATTTGTGTGCAAACAGATACTGTGAGATCCACTTGCAGTCTGATGCAAGTGACACAGGCCTGGAAAGTTGTCTCCCTGTGCATAGATCTTCTGATTAACTTCTGCTGTATTTCCTACATTTTTAAAAAGTAGTGCTAACAGTAAGGATGTGTCCTAAAATGTTTAAGAACAGCACACCAGGTAATGCTGAAGTGAAAATTACTACTGATCAAATCCATGCTTTTAGCTCTCCCCACAACTTTGACAATAGCAGGTTCTTTCCCTAGTAGAACAAAACACATAAGAAACAATGGAAATAAAGCAGTTCAGGGGGTAACAAGTGGAGAGAAAGATGTCATTTATCTCACACATATGCAAAGAAAGATAACCATATCCAGAGGATTTTAATACTCTTGCTTCAAGAGTGAAGCTGAGAGAATGCAAATTTTCATAACAAAGTTTGAGCTTGATATTTTGATGTAATATAGATTTTTTTTTCCTATTTACAGATGTCCAGTAAGGGTACAGTATGATGAATTTTTTTAGAATACTCTTAGATTCAACACATTCAGACTGGATTAGCTGTCCTTTGTCCAACTTTTCATTTCTTAGCAGACCTTAGAACACAAATTATTTTAAAACTAAGCTCACAATATACATCTCTTGAAAGCATATGTTATGTAGTATGTAATATCTAATTTGTAACTAATATACAAGTATAAAATATAATGAATATATGATATATCTTATAGCATCTATTGTGTTGGAAGTAGAAGAAGCAGGATCTTGAATTTAAACTGTAAAGAGTCTTTATGAATACAGAATATTTCTCAGATAGAGAAGTCTGTGAAGTTCTACCTTTTTCTGAATTTGTAAACAGAGACTGAGTCAATTGTTCCTCTGAGATAATGTAGAAAAATACTAAATGTCTGTCAAAGGAGGAAGGAGGAGAAAGGAAGTGAATGGTTACGCAGCAGGTTAAGATCAGGGAAGAAACATGCAATTAATATTGAAGAATTTTGTTGACAGTATGTAATTTCATTTAATCACAGCTTAAATTCAGATTGTCCTATCTAGCCAAATGTACCTGAAAGCCAGGTGTTGAATCCCTGGCGGTTTTTAGACTCCCTCAAAAGCCAAGGCAGAAAGACATATTGTGACCTTCAGAAGGCAAGTCTCTTGCTTTCCTCTGCATATTTTTTAGGGTTATATGAATAAATTTCCAAAGATGCCCAGCTCTTTCCATTGACTAGGAAGGAAAGGAAGCCTGAAATATTAGTGTGGACATGACACCTTATCTTCATATGACTGAGGTATGTGACATGAATCCTATTAGTGGTGCTGTTTCATATTTAAATCCTTCTTGTCATTGTACACTTTGGCTAAGCACTTAAATTTGTAACTTTACATTCATAATTAATTCCAGGTCAATATGACTATTCACCTCAATAAATTACTTGCATTCCAAAACAGCACTGATACCACCAACAATGCTTTGCTATACATTTTTTCATGGTCTTTTATTACTTGGTAAAGTATAAGAGATATTTTTCAGTTCAGTAAAAGTTCAGCTCTACTTGTGCTTACACTTTCACTGCTGTGAGAATAATTAACAGTTTTGCCTTTTTTTTTTTTTTTAGTGAAGACTTCAAAATTTTAATTCTGAAGTCTCTGGAAAGTGCTGAAAATTGAAAGAGTTAAAGCTGACAGAGAAAGAATCCCAGTCAAATTGAAGGACTTTGTATACTACCTTTCAGCAAAACCTAATTGTAGTAAAACAGCTGAATTTAGTTGGAGAATGTCTGTTACCTGTTGTAGATATCTGCAAGAAAATTTGGAAGCTTGTTTGGATTTTCTTTACTAAACATATGCAAACTTGGTTAAAAAAAATCTTCAATAAATAATTTCAGATGTACTGTAGGTATTAAATACTTCTGAGAACCCCCTGTGTATTTTAAAACTGTCTTTCATGATCATTACATCAAAATTAAACTGCTACAATTCTTTCTAGCTCTCCAGCATTACTGGTACAGAAAGAGTAATTTGATTCAAAATGTCAGAACAAGAATTCTGATGAACTAATTTCTTCAGTTTTGAACTCTCCTTGGCTCACAATTTTAACTCCAATTGATTTGAAAATAGAATTCATACATTTAATGGTAATTAATAACTCACACTTAACACAATTCTTTGAAATCAACCAATGACAGACTTCCAAAGTCCTTCAATCAGTGTTGGGTACATTCTTGGGACAGAAGATAATTTCCATAAACTGACAAAGTCACTTCAACTTCAGTAAAACTGTGGTATTTTGCAAACAGAAAAACCTTTTTTTCATCAGGAATAATAATGGGTCCTTTAACAGTGGCTTTTGGAAATAGGAATTGATTAATCACATGGTATGATTTGTTGTAGCATCTCAAGCAAATCAGGTTATGTTTCATGGTCTGCATCATTTATTCCTGTGAAGTGCACAACAAAAAGTGACTAATTGATTTATCTGTGCAAATCACTTCAGTCATTATTCTAGTCTTAATAATTCTGCCAAGAATGTAGTCTCCTATCAATCTTTTTTGCTTGTCAAGTAGTTAAATATATATTGGGAGTTCAATCTACTTTAAAGGGTTTTTTTTTTTAATGAATTGAAGTGAATTACTTAATAATTGTTGGATTTTCATCAATTACATATTTTGACTCCCGTGAATTGAATGCAATTAAATTACAAATGATGGTAATTATCTGGAGTAAAGATTGATCTATGAGATATAATCTAATTCATTGATACTGACAAGGTACAGCTGATGAAGACAGAGAATTTCTGCCACGTTTGATAAAATACAAAAGCCTAACTCTAGTTTGTGATAATAAAACATATCCTAGTTATAGTAAAATATTATTTTATAAATGTAGAGATCTGTATTTTAATTTGAAAGTTTATATATTTCTAAGATTTGTTATTAATAATAGTATTTTACTCTGTGGTCTTCTGAATAGTAGAATCTAACAAATAAAACTCAATACACACATAAATCTTTATTGATATTCCAGTTTATCAGCACAGGTGTGCTTAGGTCTTTTCTTCCTATTTCATAGACTAACATTTTTTGTCATGCTTACAGCACTAAGCTTTGGGACAAACTGTGGTGGGTATCACTGAATTATAAGTATAAAAATAATAACTTAATTTTGAATTATATTTAATTAAAAGTATAAAAACAATGCCAAAGAAAACTCAGACTCAACATTACCCAGTAATTTCCATTTCATAGGTACTTAAATTGTAAATATGAAGATTACAGTCTGCAGTATAAAGCTTCTCTGTCTCTTTCTAATATCAGCCTTAGATAATTATACTGAAGTCAAGTTCATAGATAAAACATCACCTGAAAGTGGACAAATGCATTTTACCCAGAATGAGAACAAAGTAGTTAGAAATTTAGAAAGCCAAATTTAGAAAGCTAAATTTAGTAGCCAAAATTTAGAAAGATATTCACAAAGTCCCACAAAGTGTCAAGTAATTTCAGGTACTTTTGATATAGCCATACACATGGGCAGGAATGTAGGTTTAGGATGGGCTTTACATGTAATTTATATGACTTGATTTGATATCAGCTGAATGATTTGATGGATCAGACCCTAGTTAGGTGATGTTTTCTGAAACATTGAGGTATTTTATTGAAAATAATTTGAAGTTTTGTTTTATTCCCATTCTAAGGATTCAATTCTCTGACTAAGAACACAGATCTTAACTTCAGATTAAAAAGGCAGTGTTGTTAAATAATTGTACAACAGAATTTTTAAAGGGCATTTATGAGGGTAAAATGAGCATCTGTCGTCTTGCCACCATTTCCTGGGAATCTCCTGGCTGAAGGCATCTCTTAGCTGACAGATCTATTTCAAGCAAGATGTGGAAATGGGGAGGATGCTATTGCAATGAACGTTGCAGCCCCGGCCAGCCGGAGTTGGGGTTAGCAGAGAAGCAGTGCTGCGGCATCCTGGCACACTGCTCGTGCCCATGCTTTGCTATCACCACCCAGCAGACCGCGGGCACACACGCGTAGTCAGAACACTGCAGGCAGAATGTCTTTACCAGGTGGTAAACAGGGATCATCACAATGTTGTGAATAGGTGGCTATAGCGGATGGTAACAGGATGGACCCCAGAAAGGCCAATGAAAAAAAGGAAGAAACACCATTATTAATAATGAACATCCTCAGCTGTTGCTTGACTAAAGGAAGCAGCTAAGAAGTGAAGTGAGGAGTTATTTAAACTTTGTGAGGCTGTTGTTATGAAGCAGAAATCGGAGTTCATTAAAAAGAAAAACAATGTGTTGTAGGTATTCGTAATACAGTACGAATCAGAGCAATGTAAAAACATGGTTAAATAAGGCACAGGTATTTTCACAAGTTACAAACACATTCTATTGCTGAAAAGAATATATTACATCTAGTTGATTCTAGTAGAATTATTTAGATTTCTTCAACAGAAAATAACCAATGAATTACATTACTGCAATTGTTACTGAAATGAATTACTGGTTTTGTTTGTTTAAAATTAGAAATTTCACAGACACAATTATGGGCTGGAAATTTGGTTTGTGTTTTGTATCCCATGAAGTGTATTTAAGCATGCAAGACATTTCTCTTCTTAGATCCTTCCCTATTCACCGAGTCAGTTTCTGAAATTTTGTATTTTCAACTTCATGACCTCATGAAGTTTGATCTATCACAGTTTATCATCTTGTATATGCTAGACCATTTGGGATGAATGCAGTACTTGCAACACTGCAGTACTTTATAGATTGTCTTTCTTTCCACTATAAACTCATTTTCTAGGGGTTTATGTCAGCTGTGAGATTTGCTGCAGAGTGAAAAATGGGAAATAAGATGTCATCTGGACAGCCCTTCTTTAAACTGGAACTGGGTTTAAATCCCTTTAATTGTTTTTATTATGGAAAACTGAAAAAAATTGGTTTGTAGGTTTTGAGTATATTAATGGAAATTCCACATAATTTAACTAAGAATTTCCTTAAAAAGTTTGAAATGGGTAAGCTGTTTACTCATGCTCTGGATTGACACTTGTAAATACAGTAAAAATTGTATTTCTAAAGACTATAGAACTGTTTTGATAAATTCCAAGGTGAGCACAGCAAGGACCATCACCTTTCCCACATCCCACTCTTTTGTTCTGTGGGAGATATTTCTAGGGCTTTACATGTATGGAAAAACTTTTACCAATTATTTCAATTTGGTGGGACTTTGAAACCCCTCTTGCAACAGGAGACAAAATTATTTGTTCCATTAAGTTTGCTGGTGCTTCAACCTAAGCCAGAAGTGTATTCTTTTTCCTGAAGAAGCGCAAAGGTATTATCAGTTTTAATACTAGTGCATATACTGTCATAAAATACAGGAATAAATATAAGTACACTCTTCTTTTTCAGTTCTTAAAAGTTTCCAGTGAACATGAGCCCAACAGAATGACTATAGTGTGATGATATTCCAGGAGAAAAATGGATGTATATATTCCAAATAATGCTTATCTCACCATGAAAAAAAAAGAAAATAAACCCAGTAGAAAAGACATATTTTGCTGACTTCCATTTCTCTTAACAATGAAACAATCACTCTGCACCTAACAGGTTTTGCACCTTCAGAAGACTGGGAAAAAAATGTCCATGTGTTAATTGTTTGGAGTCCTGTTCTTTACTTTCATGTGTCTTTTTTCTCCAAAATACAGATGTTCATGTGAATATATGGTTCTTAATTTTTTGTTTGTTTGCTTTCCTCTACTGGAGAATATTAATAGGTATATCATCTTGACTACCCAGGACCAGCCAAAAGCTTTCTGTGACCTGAAGACGGTAATAGAAGTGACCACAAGATAAGGCAGGGAAATGGTGAATTCAGACTGTGTTAGTCAGAAGCTGGTGTGGAAGACCCCACAAGAATTTGACCAGATGTTTTGCTATTAACTTAAGGAAAAAAAAATCGTTAAAGAAAATATCTGACTGTAATCTCTGCTGCTTCTTGTGGAGCTGGGAGCTCCGTGCTTCCATGCCTTGTTAGTTCCCCATTCCTGTCATTGACAGGCATTACCTCCACAGAGATCTGTCTTTGCTGCAAGTCTCTAAAAATCCTCTTTAATGGTTGAGCAAAATGAATTATCCACAACAAAGAGTTTGCTCTTTTTTTTTTTTTTAATGAAAGCAGGCATGATAAAATGGCAAGCTCATCGTGCTCTGTGTGTGTTTTGTGTTTTCACTTAGATTATTTTGTGTATAGTTTTGCTTTTCACAGATTTGGTGAGGTTTCATTAAGTTTGATTTAGTCTAGCCTTTAGGTGATGGGCTAAATCACTATCAGTTTACTCTGAATATTGAACACTCTGGATCTGAAATTAGGGTGGTGTTAATTAGCTGTAATTGGTCACAGAGATGGCAGAGAATTCTGAACACTTTATTAGCCCATTAGCAAATGTGGATTCCCGGGCAATCAATCTTTAGGACTAAAATAATCTTAAATTATTTAGTTACATTTACCAATTAAAATATATAATCCAGCTATGTGTACAAGAAATGCATGAAATGCATTAATGAATTATGAAGCCAATTAACAAGGTGTATTTTCTAACACAAAGGGTGGTAGTAAAAACAAACTGTTGCAAGGCACACATCAAAACAAAATCAATCTTCTTCTGCATTTCTGAAAATACTGAGAATGTATAAGAGACCTTCCAAGGCAGTATGCTACTTATTGCATATTCATATGCACTACATACTGCATGAGATTCATAGTTTCTTATCTCAGGCTTTTGTAATGCATGTCACCTTCATACCACATTAGAAATATTTCAGTCTTGTTTATTGTTGTATAATACAACATGATAGGAATGTAAGCTTTCATTTCTTTCCTCAAAGGAAAGAACATAACACACTAAGGCAAAACACTGCAAAATTTAATTTCCTTCTTCTGGGTAGATAGAAGAGGGGCGAATCTTTCAGCACTGATCTAATTCTTGTCTAATGCTTTCGTCAAAATCCACTGCCAAAGCTGACTTGCAGATCCTGTGTCTGTCCTAACCTCTGAACAAACTGACACATAACCACCAAGGAGGCACAGCTTTATGCTGTGTGCAACTCATAACACAGGATCCTCCTGTGATATTTTATATCAAAACCAGCACCTCCTGAATACTACAAAGAACTATAGAATTTACAGTAATCATGTTCTGGATGTGTAAAATTACACAAAATATATCTTAAATCTTTCTATGAGTGGAGCTTGAATTTATGTAATCTAACTTCAGCTACCTAAAACCTAAGTGTAATCCACCCTCAGGCTTCCTTGGTTTTAAACGTTCCTTTTCAAACACTGAATAGAGACAGCCCTCCAAAAAGTAATTTACCACATCTGTTTTAGGATGAAACCAAACACCTCATTTTCCTATAGCTACTTCTGGGACAAATTCCATCTTATATAAGTTGTCAAAATTCCCAAACTTGATAGTTTACTTCTAAAAGAGCATGAAACCATAGTAATCAAGAAGAAAAATCTACAGAGGCAACGTGAAGTTTATACTGATAAAACAATACATAAGAGCTAAAATATATATACTCATTATGCCTTTTTGGAATTATTTGCCTTTAAGATAATGAGACCAAAATTGTTAATTATTGAAATAAGAAAACAACGCTTGAGTTCAAGTCTAAATTTAATTCCTACTCTGCTGATGTGTTGTACTTCTACTGAGCTGCATGAATCTCTGTGTAATCTAGGTAACTCTTAATTTAGGGCATTACACTTTATTGGCCAGAGGCTAGTAGCTCAGTAGTGTAATCAGGGGGACCAAATCCATGTATATTCCTCAGTCACACAGTTCCCAGTCTGGTTTACTATGTGAAACTGCTCCTGTTTTCTGCTGCAATTGTCCTGTGTGGTACAGTCACTACTATTGACTGTGCTATGGAGACAGTAATTTCTGGCACAGAAACATAGTGGAAGTCTCTGGTGGGAGACTGTAGGTCAGAGTCCTCTGTCATCTTTGTAACTGCCCTTCAAAAAACTGCAGGTTGCTCCTAGGTCACCCTTCAGTTTCCTCTTCTCTAGAGTAACTGATTTCAGCTCTCTCATCTTGCCTCATTCATATGCCATGCATACTTTCTAAACTTGAACTTCATGGAACTTCAGGTAAAGAAATGGGAAAGAAATTGAATGCACTGACTTATGAAAGTCAAGTGCTTTAGGAAAATACACTGAATATTCTGTGGTTTATAGATTAAAAAATATACAGTTGAATATAACTTCTTAGGAATCTTTCATTTACATTTGAAAATTAGGAAAATAATTTTAATCATGCTTGCAAAACTAAATTTACAGTCCTGAAAATAAATATTCACTTTTTTTATGCAGGTCTGGTTGTTCAAAGAAGTGTCAAACCCAAGAGAAAATATCACTGGGTTTTAGATTTAAGGAGTCACTTAAAAATATGCTCCAAATTCTACTTTCTATAGGAAAAGATGGCATTTGCCTCCACTGGAGACAAAGGGCCAAACTGTCATCTGGTGGTCCTATGCAAAATCTTCAACTATTTCCATGGAATTTTTATAAATCAGTGGGTTTAACCTGGAAAAATCAGGCTGAGTAGGAATTCAGGAGTTGAAACCCAAGGGTCATGATAAGAGCTATGTAGTCTTTGTCATATTTATGTAAATACAGTGAACAGTCTAATAAATCCTGGTGTGAAGGAGCACAACAGTTCCTTCTCTTAACATTTCACCATTGAGATCTGATTTAAATGTTGGCTTAATTAATCACTTAGGAACAGAAATATCATTGGAAAGGAAAAGAAGCAAAAGCATGAACTCAAAATACTAAAGTATCATCTCTCAGAGATCTCCACAAAATACAAACTCACTCTGCAGATTAAATTTTACATTATTTTATTAGTACAGCCTGGTCTGAAAATGTCAGTTTCCGTCAACACTTGTGGGATTTAAGCTCATTTAACCAATACAACATGAACATCAGATTTCCATCTACTTAGAAAGTTTCCTTCAGTCTCCAGTAAAAATACAGATTCTTGTTGCTTAGCATTATCCTGACTAGTATATTGAACATGTGTGAGTTGACAGGCAGTTCAGGAATTGCTTAGTTTAAGAGTTTAGTCTGAGTTATGCCCTGTTTCTTGATTGGTTATTGAAAACATATTAAGAACTCGACTGATTGGTGATAGTTAATATGAAAAATTAAAAGCAGAATATTGTGGTTTCTCTCTCTTGGTTTATATCTATCTTGTAGCATTAAGTGTGTAGTGTCCAAATTGAAATCTGATGCCTGTTTTAGGATGATGACTTAAAAGTAACTTTATGTTTTGCTGGGACTCAAGTGGCTTCCTTCTGAAAACAAAGACAGATGAGAAGCAAAAAATTTAAGAGAGGTTTGTGATATGTTTTCTCCACATTTCAAGTATCCATGTCATCCATTGATCCTGGATTGGTCAGTTTTTTTCAAGATGTATCTATGTCTCAAAAGCTTTTTAAGTAAATCTTGAGGTCAATATTGATATATAGCAGGACAAAAATCTATGGATTTATCAGTAAACTAATAAAGTCCAGGAAATTAACTTTGAGACATCAAGTCAATTTGTTTTGAATTAAAAGGCTGAAGTCTGAATTTCAATTCCTAGTTAATTATTGTGACAGATGTGATAACTTTAGAGCTGGAGTTCTTATTTAAGAAAGAAAAGGATCTTAATAATTTGTTTTCTGTTTCGCATACATGTTTCCCAGTCATTATAGGCTGTGTACCTCACAAAAGTTTTACTGCTAAAGTGGCTTGCTGAACATTACTCATCCTTTACAAACATAGGTGGTTAATTTATTTTATTTTTCATTATATATCATTGCCAGATACAAGGCATAAAAATCAACTAGCAGTGAGGTAATTTCTATTCCCCATTCCTTTCTTCCCATTTCTCAACCACGATCACAGTCCTTGTACCACTCACTTCATTTTCACCTTTGCCCTCAGTAACCAATATGTACCCCAGAATTTGGTCTTGTTCAGTCAGTTTGCCAAGTCTTGAACTAGGCTAGAATTATTGCCTTGTTGAACACAAGGTGTGACCTACCTAATATTAAGAATCTGGTCCTCTGTGCATATGGTTTTTGAAGACTAATTTGGGGTTAGCATGTTTAGAAATGATCTTTTGCATTTTTCTTGTCATTGAACTCTGTAAGCCGATGTCAATACACAAGGCAACTATGAAAGACTTTATATTTCAGAAAATGTGAATTAATAATTAATTTTATTTTTCTTGAAATAATTTTATATAGAAATTGCAAAACAGAAATCTGACCATATATGCTCATATACATACGATATTACTGTCAACATACACATTTTCCAAGATGAGGATGGGCTGCAAAATGGAGAGATTTAAATTATAAAGATGTATGAACTGTAAACTAATATGTTCTGACATTTCTCACAGTATCTCCTCTCCTGGTAAACTCAGCAGAGACACTGTACTGTCTCTAAGAAGGTGAGAGACATGCATATTTACATAATACATATTCCTTAATAAATTTTTAAACTTTAATATACAAGATGTCAAACAGAATATGCTGAATTTTACCTGCAAAGGCTTTGTAATCCACCAAGTCAAACATTACAATAGCTACTGCTGACCAGGTAACAATCAGAGCAACAACAAGAAGCCATGCTGCTGGTGAGCTGAACGTTGTCACGAGGTCTTCCGTAACTGATTTCTTGCCCACTTTCATGGATGATGAGGGAACGGATCCGTTCTTACCATCTATTATTGTTGTGGTTGTAGACATACGTCCTAGGAAAATAGTCAAAGCAGAGGAAATAGAATGTAACACTTGCAGCCTAAAAATCAAGAATATGAGTGTTTTGAAATTGCTCTGTAATCAGAATATTTAAAATAAGTGTAAATATTGCATTATTAAAGACAGGCTGTTGTGGTTTCTGGAAGGAGTTTTTCCTGAACTGGAGCCACTTTTAGTAAACTTAGTTTAGGAGCAAACCTGGTGAAACAGCCACAACCAGTCTTTTTGATTATAATATGACATTTTTTAGTCTGCCACAAATAGCTACAGACCTAGGAGAGTGATTGATGAAAGCATAAAATATTATTACTCTCCAAAGGACTGTCTTGTTACGGGCTGTAGGCCAGATTCTCAGGTGATGTGATTAAGTGTACTTCCATTGAATGCAATGGAGTTAATGCGTCTATGCCACTTGAGGTTTGACTGGATTCTGCTGCCAAGGACATGCATCAACGGCAATAGGAACGTATATACTCCATTTCATCTAACAGAAACACAAATTATTTACATGTCCAGTAGCCTTAAAAGTTGCAAAGAGGATTGTAGCAGATTTTTAAATATCTTTGTAGCATTTTTTACTTAATGAGAACATCTCCTGAGAAACAAGACTTACAGTTACAGAGCAGACTTAATTCCAGAAAGCACAGATTTGGTACTAGAAAGGTGAGTACGTATGCTAACTAAGTAAACAGTTGATACACATTAACTGTTTAACAGACAGTTAACGGTAGTGACTTAATCTACTTTTTCCTGGAGTATTAAGAAATGTTAATTCTGGACACAAACCAAAACGTGGTATCTGAAACCTGACCACTTTTGAAAGTTCTCAGGTTACACTTCTTCACAAAAGAAAGTAATAACCTAAACAATCTTGGTTGGTGTTTGTTTTCCAATATATACAATAACAATAGTAAAAATATTCATAGCTTCCCAGTCAAAAACAGTAGAAGAGCACAGTGTCTCCACTTAGCTTACTTTACAATATTTGTTTGTATGCTACTGTTAAAATATTCAACAATATGTTACATATGTTCCTGGTCTGGGTGATGTCACCAACTCTCCTAAATTAATGTCAGTGATTTCAGGGACCCTTGCCCACACAAAGGTCTGACATTTCAAAGAATCAGATGATGCCTGGTTTGCTCATACCTTTGCTTCTCACCCTGAGATCACCTATAATCTGCCACAGCAGACACGACCTATAAAACTGATAATTTTCTAGGATGATAGAGGTAAGGAAAGTGATGGAGCTACTTTATACAAAGATAAACAAATTTAGGTTCACTTTTCACATGGAAAATGCAAATATGCATTTGGAAACTATGAGTAGAGCTAAGGTACAATGTTGTTGAAGACTTTCAGATATTTGCCATTACAACACATATGTAACCTCTATTTGAAAATCATTATATTGAATCCTTAAAGATATAAATGAAGAAAGGATTAGTTCCTTGATATTACCCATAGGTACATATATTTATCCCTAAAAAAATATGGCATAACAGGTCTTCCAATCTTTATACTAATGAATATTGGTTTCATTCCTTTTTCTGTAGAAAGTGAGATCAATACTCTAAAGTGATACTGAAATGACCTTTATGTATCTCACACATATCTGTAGAGCTGGGAAGGACAATATTGGTATCAGAACTTCCCAAATTCTTAATCTGTCATATCCATAGGGTGTTCAGATTCATATCCTTAAACATTCTACATTTGTGTACTTCCTTTAGCTCTACCTTTTAAGCTTGCTTCTGCACAAGCATCCTGACACTGATCAGTGCCTTTCTTCGAACCCTGAAAAGCAGCTCTGCTACAGAGTAGTGCTGTATAAGCAGAACAAGATTGGCATATCACATGCGTTTTTTTACTTATTTGAAATTGAGTGTTATTTATAGAATGTTTATTCTGCTTATGAATAATGTTTATCCACTAAGATAGAATTTATATACTTTTTTAAAATATTATGAAAACATCACCACTTACATTTCTCCAAACATAAATTTTAGATCAAATATTTCACAGCAGGAGGAAAAATCTGCCAAGTAATAACTAGCAATAAAGATCAGCTACCTAAAGTCAAATTCAAAATCAATAGCATTTTGTTATCGTACTACATACAAAATGCAAATAATTTATATATGCAACAGGTCATAAATGACATATTACTCATTTTTTTCCCCTGGGGATATCAGTCAGAGTTTATGATGCGTAAGAGAATAGAAAGATACTGTCTCATCTTGACAAATCTGATTAGAACCACAGCATATCTCCAAGGACATACTAATGACAGATATTTGCACAGTTATAATACAAGCAATTAAAACATTATGTGTGTATATAGATATAGACTTATACATATAATTACCATTCAAAGGATCATTCCTGTAGGTCCGTGCTATGTGAAAATAGTTCCTTCCTACTTAGTATACCTATCTTTTCAAATTCAGGCTGCTGTGTACCTTCTTTGGTGAAGAAAATAGTTTCCCACAATTTATCAATCTGAGCAACACTGCAGAGACAAAGCTCAAATATGCTAAAAGGTTATCTATTGCATGCTTTTGGCTGCTGATATAGCCGAGTCAGATTTCCCCTTAAAAACTCAGGATGTTACACAATAAAATCACCACCGTTACATTCATTGAAGTGGGAGTCAACAGATATTGACTCAAATTTGACTGGAAATCAAGCTAAGAAAAATGCTGTTATACTGCTAGAGGTTCCACATGCAGGTGCTTGCAGTATGATTCAGGGGCCTTTTATTATCTTCAACAGCTGTAGCCAGGTTGAGCCAAAGCGCAGCTAGAGTTCAACCTGGCTACAGCTGTTAAAGACAATAAAAAATGTTTCTATAAATCCATTAACAACAAAAGGAGGATTAGGGAAAATCTCCCTCCTTTATTGGATGCAGAGGGAAACATAGTAACAAAGGATGAGGGAAAGGCTGAGGTGCTCAACTCCTGCTTTGCCTCAGTCTTTAGCAGTGGAACTGGCTGTTCCCTGGACACCCAGCCTCATGAGCTGGGAGACGGGGAGGGGAAGCAGAATAAGGTCATCACAGTTAAAGAGGAAGTGGTCAGAGACCTGCTACACCACTTGGAGGCACACAAGTCTGTGGGACCGGATGGGTTACACCCAAGGGTGCTGAAAGAGTTGGCAGATGTGCTCACCAAGCCGCTTTCCATGATTTATCTGAAGTCATGGCTAACTGAGGAGGTCCCGTTGCACTGGAGAGTAGCAAATGTAACACCCATCTACGAGAGAGGCAGAAAGGACAATCCAGGAAACTATAGACCTGTCAGTCTGACCTCAGTGCCAGGGAAGGTCATGGAGCAGGTCATCTTGAGTGTCATTAAAAGTCATATAATGGACAACCATGGGATCAGGCCTAGTCAGCATGGGTTTATGAAAGGCAGGTCCTGCCTGACACACATGATCTCCTTCTATGACGAGATGACCCAACTATTGGACAAGGGAAAGGCTGTGGATATTGTCTACCTGGATTTTCAAAAAGCATTCAGCACAGTTCCCCATAGAATTCTCATAGAAAAACTGGCTGCTCACGGCCTGGATGAGCCAACGGTCTGCTGGGTCAAGCACTGGCTGGATGGACGGTCCTAGAGAGTGGTGATCAATGGAGTTAAATCCAGCTGGTGGCCGGTCACAAGTGGTGTTCCTCAGGGCTCAGTGTTGGGTCCATTTCTGTTTAACATCTTTATTGATGATCTTGATAAGGACATAGAGTGTATCATGAGTAAATTCGCAGATGACACCAAGTTAATTGGGAGTGTTCATCTGCATGAGGGTAGGGAGGCTCTACAGAGAGACTTGGATAGATTGGATTGGTGGGCCAACGTTAACGGGATGAGCTTCAACAAGGCCAAGGGCCAGGTCCTGCACTTGGGCCACAACAATCCCATGAATCACTGCAGGCTTGGGAAGGTGTGGCTGGAGAGCTGTGAGGAAGAAAAGGATCTGGGGGTTCTAACTGACAAACAACTGAACATGAGCCAGCAGTGTGCCCAGGTGGCCAAGAAAGCCAACGGCATCCTGGCTTGTGTTAGAAATAGTGCGACCAGCAGAAGTAGGGAGGTGATAGTCCCCCTGTACTCTGCACTGGTGAGGCCACACCTGGAGTATTGTGTCCAGTTTTGGGCACCGCAATACAAGAGAGATATCGAGGTGCTGGAACGAGTGCAGAGGAGGGCAATGAAGCTGGTGAAGGACCTGGAGAACAAATCCTATGAGGAGAGATTGAAGGAGCTGGGACTGTTTAGTTTGAGGAGGAGAAGGCTAAGGGGAGACCTCATCACTTTCTACAGCTACTTGAAAGGACATTGTAGAGAGGTTGGTGCTGGTCTCTTCTCAGGTAATTAGTGATAGAACAAGAGGGAATGGCTTTAAACTGCAACAGAGGAGGTTCAGACTGGACATTAGGAAAAAAATTTCACAGAAAGAGTGGTCAGACAGTGGAATTGGCTGCCCGGGGAGGTGGTGGAATCACCATCCCTGGATGTGTTTAAGGGTCATTTAGATGAGATGTTGGGAGATATGGTGTAGGGGAGAACTTTGTAGAGTAAGGCTGATGGTTGGACTCGATGATCCCAAGGGTCTTTTCCAACCTGAATGATTCTGTGATTCTGTGAAAGGTCTCCAGTGTTGTTATAGATGCTTTATGATATCAGACACATCCTCATAGGACTGGCAGCATCATCTACAGGACAGTAACTTCTGAAAGAACCCAGACAGGATGTCCTAAACCACTGAAAATAGAGATTAGATTTTTATGTGCCAAGATACTAATATAATCTAAATTGTCTGAAGGAGTTTAGCTGAGGACTCCTGAGGAAGACATTTTTTGCTACTGCATAATCTCATGTGGGGTGGATTGCGTATTGATACCGCTGTAATTTCATGACTCCAAAAAGAAGAGGCAATAACACCAAGATGATTGCCTTTCCCCCTACAACCATTCTGTTACTGCAGTACCCATGGTGATATCCTGATGCTTTTCCCTGCCTGTTCCTTGCTTTGCAGTGCCCAGGTGTTGTGTGCATTTCTGTCCACGTCCTACCAGTGCTACCCTCCTCTCCAAACCTGAAGTGATGCTATTTAAACAGCTAGACCAGTAGAGAAAGAGGGGACCTACACACGTGCAATGTTTCCATCATTTCAGCCAGCACCAATTCTCCTTTTTCTCCGAAATGTGCCAAAGTTACGCAGAGCTCCTGGTCAACAGGTCAGTGGGACTTCAGGTGTCCAGTGGGGGAGTAAGAAAGGCATTTTTATTGCTTTGATATCACCTGATGGAGCCTACTGAGTTTTACAATTGACAGGGGCCAATCAACAACAGGTTAAAATCAGTCTTCTGAATTTCAGACATCCTTGCCACCCATATAATACACATATTCTCTCCCAAGACAAACTTAACTGTCTGTATTATAGCCAACCAGAATCCAAGTCAGTTTACTTTAGATGAACACTGCAGTGGATCAGAAGATTCATGATCAGCTCAGTTGTCCCTGTTTTGGAGGAGGCGACATCTATCAAAGGAGTGGAGGGTGCAACTGAAGGCTGTTACAATTTCAGCCATCCAATTTTAATCCACCACCAAATGTCTGCTAGCACCTCCTGGCACTTTGGGTTGTGATTGCTATTGATTTTCAATGAGGATGGGAATGTTAAAAAAGTTATATATATACTTCTATAAAAAGATTACTCTGGGGATATTTACCTCTGACTCCACATCACAATTTCTCATGCACACAGAACTACCCCATCAGGTCACAAATGTCACCTTTACATCAACAGATTGATTTGCTAAATTCCAAACAGCTAAAACTCTGAGATTTTTACTATTCCTCTGGTTTCAGAGTTGTCACTTAGGATACAATCTGAAGACCTATAGGGTCTCGTAAATATAAATAAACCTTGACAATTGGTGACAACTTTGAGGAGAACACTGTGCGATTTTCAGAGTCCAGATTGAGCTTGTAGTCCTGGCACCTTAGACAAAATACCCTTTGTATTTGTGAGCTGAGCTCTCCTTAAGGCATAGAAAGTATAGTAGTCCATGGTTAAGGATGGACAGGTGATTTTACAGTTTAGCAGCTATAACTTCCACTACCCCAGAAGGAAAACAAAACCAAACAAAAAATCCAAGCCAAAACAAAAAATACCCCTTCTCCATTCAGACTCATTCAAATGTAAAATAGTAATTTTCTGTATTTATGTTATTCCATAGTTATTTTATGTATAATAGTCCTTGTTCTGTCAATAGTACAAAAAAAAAAAAGTAAAATATTTAATGTGCAATGCCTTTTTAAGCTGGCCATATTAAAAACAGAGGGCTAGTCATGCTACTAAAAAAAAGAGGTTGTTCCCTTTTAAATAATAATATTGTTGCTAGGGTAATTCAGTTGGGATGTTAGAAGCCTCTGTGCAGTCTGCTCTAAATGAAAGAGCTGGAAGGTTTTGACTTGTCTGTTCCACTCCCCAGACAAACACTCCAATAAATAGGCTATAGAGTATTCCGGATTCAGATCATTAATGGCTCCTGTTCGACCTATTCCACTTCACTTGGAATATTTAAATACTAATTAAGGGAGTAGAAAAGAAAAAGAATGACTGTTTAAATCAACACTGTATGCTAAGCACCAGCTTGAGCCTTGGGCTTTAACCTGGTGACCTTATCAATCCACGACTGTTGCGATCATGCAGGCAGGAGTCTCAGCCTCTGGTAAGGAGGGTACTGCAGGGAAAAGAGGACAAGGGATTAGAACCCTTCAGTGAAGGAATGGGCAATGTATATATGATAATCTTCTACATTTTTCCAGGCCCAGCACATCACCCTTAGCAAGTCCACAAACCTCTGCAGCTCTCACAATAATCACCCTTTTCTCATGTGGGGAAAATGCTTTCTACCTCAGGAAAAGACTATACCTATGCCTGTTGTTCAGGAGATACTTATGCCTGACTGTGGCATCCTCCTCTTTTCATGTCTCTGCTATGGTTTCTGCAGCCTTGGCTTATACAAATGGAAAGTAGAAGACAGAATTTCTGCTGTGGTTAATAGTAGCTTGCAATAAGATATCAGTAACAATATGCTTTCCTGATGCGCTCTGCTGACTTTTGTCCAGAAAACTTTTCCTTCATCATAAATATGTAACCAATTTCCTAAGACTTCCATAGGCACATGGAGTTGAAAACCCTTCACTGGACTCAATTTTTTTGTCTCCTTTATACATGTATGTGGAAACAAAATGCTGAGCAGAGAGAAGAGAGACCCTCAGAAACCACTGTACACACCTGAACGGAGAACACCATCTTATCTGGCCAGCACCAGAGGCTGGGAGATACGGGTACCAGATGATGAGTAACAGAGTGCAGAACAGCTCAGAAAAGGAAAAGCAAGAGGAATTCAGCTGGGTAAAACCTTTTGCTCTCCTCCAAGTGCTGCTAAAGCATGTGATTACAGTAATTTAAAACCACTTACTATGGAGGATCTGTAGTCCTGGTAACCTTCAATAGGTTAGGAACCTAGTTAGATCCACTAATATGGATCATGTTTTATATTGGTAATACAAAGGCAAGACTCTTCCTAACACTGAAAGAAAAAGAGATGGAAGCAGTGAAAGACAAGTTAAATAGGCAAATTCAATTTATCTTTGAAAGCTCCTCTCCCTCATCATTATCTGCAACAGACTCTGAGTAGGACAGTGATCTACAGTTCAGCCCAGAAATACATGGCGAGCACCTAGTGTAGGTCTTCTAAGCATGAAGGAGCTTCTGCAAGCTGTTGAGCAGAAATGTGACAATTTTTAGGAAAGCTAATTTATTTAGTTGCAACATAAATCTCTTGAGATGGCTGACATTCAGCTATTTCTTTTCTTTTGTATCATATTACATGCCCATACGTATGAATGAATGAATGTAACTAACTAAAAGGGAATAATATATAAAAGGAGTTTCTGAAACCAGAATTTACAGACTTCTAAATTCATTGCACAGAGTACTGACGTGTTGCTCTATAGTTTATGTAATTAAAGTGCAAAGAGAAAAAACCTCTCAATACATATCATGCATGTATTGGCAAACTTCTCAAAATTAAAAGGTAGTCTTTCTGAGGACCAAAGGCTTAGAAAGCTGTGACTGGGATTGTCTGTGAGGGAACATTTGCAGATTTATTGGTGACTGATAGTTATAAAAATGTAATATTCTTTATGAAATGTGGAAAATAGGGTTGGAGATTATACAGCAACCAATTCTACATGACAAAAGAAATATAATAGAGATTATGGAGTATGGAGAGGATGGTGCATGAAAATTAACTGAACAATTGAATTCAGAAAAGCACTTATAATTACATATGGTGCTGTGCACTTTTTTAATTTCCTTTTCTGTTATTATATCTGTATTGGTTTTATTTTTGATCAATAGAGAGCATCTGATAATTTAAAGAAGTAAATCGTATTAATCTTTTTCATGCATTCTCTAAGAAATTATGTACACCATTCTTTTGATCTCATCGATTTCAATAAGAAGTTTGTAGAATAAAAGATACATCCTATCAAGACATTTCATTATTTACTTCAAAGAAAATATGTACTTAATATAGCATCAGTAAATAATATTAATAGCAACACTACTACTAATAAATACTATGAGGTGAAAACTAGAAGTTATTAATGCTGTTTTCTAAGGTATGATATATATTTTGGGATTGTAATAATCACTGTTTCTTAAGATACTGTGGTGGGTTGACCCTGGCTGGATGCCAGATGCCCACCAAAGCTGCTCCCCTCCTCAAGTGGACAGAAGAGGGAAAATATAATGAAAGGCTCACGGGTTGAGATAAGGACAGAGACATCACTCACCAATTACTGTCACTGGCAAAACAGACTCAGTTTGGGGAAATTAGCTGAATTTGTTACCAATGAAATCAGAGTAGGATAATGAGAAATAAAACCAAATCTTAAAAACACCTCCCCCCCACCCCTCCCTTATTCCTGGGCTTAACTTTACCTCCAACTTCTGTAACTCTTCCCCCTGAGTAGTGCAGGGGTATGGGGAATAGGGGTTGCAGTCAGTTCATCATGCATTGTTTCTGCTGCTCCTTCCTCCTCAGGGGGAGGACTCCTCACAGTGTTTCCCTGCTCCAATATGGAATCCTTCCCATGGGAGACAGTCCTTCACCAATGTGAGTCCTTATCACAGGCTGCATTTCTTCAGAAACTGCTTTCATGTGGGTCCCTCCCACAGGGTGCAGTCCTTCAGGAACAGACTGCTCCAGTGTGGGTCCCCCATGGGGTCCTGCCAGCAAACCTGCTCCAGCATGGGCTCCTCTCTCCATGGGTCCACAGGTCCTGTCAGGAGCCTGCTCCAGGGTGGGCTTCCCACGGGGTCACAGCCTCCTTCAGGCACATCCACCTGCTCCAGCATGGGGCCCTCCATGGGCTGCAGGTGGAGATCTGCTCCACTGCTAACCTCCATGGGCTGCAGGGGCACAGCCTGCCTCACCATGGTCTGCACCACAGGCTGCAGGGGAACCTCTGCTCTGGAACCTGGAGCACCTCCTCCTGCTCCTTCTTCACTGACCTTGGTGTCGGCAAAGTTTTTTCTCTAACACATTCCCATTCTTATTTCTGGTTGCAGTTCTGCAGGGTTTTTTTTCACCCCTTAAATACATTATCACAGAGGTGCTACCATGGTCACTGATGGGCTTGGCCTTGGCCAGCAGGAGGTCCAACTTGGAGCCAGCTGGCATTGGCTCCATCAGGCACAGGGGATGCTTCTAACAGGTTCTCACAGAAGCCACCCATGTAGCCTCCCCCACCTTGTCATGTAAACAATGCAGGTACAGTACACTACCATATGTTATGTAGTAAAAAAAACAAAGTAAAGAATCTCTGAAGAAAATAGTTTAACTAATTAGAAAACCCCCATAACTCTATGAACAGAAAATTACTTTCCAATCATGTACAACCATATTATGATAGGGACTGGGCAACTGCATGAAAGAAAAAAGGACTTTTGAATACAAAGACATAATCTCTGACTCAGGAATTTCCTTTATTTCGTATCCCTAAATGCTGAGCCAGTATTCTGGCAGGGCAGGAGTTAAGCATTTAATGCCTGAGCTGATAGTTTTTTCCTCAGCCAGTGGCTGCTGCTGAAGACAAGATAATGCACCAGCTGGACCAATTCTCTAACATGTTGGCTGTTCTCATGTTCTTGCTGACCTTATTTTTGTCAAATAATACCAAATAAACATCAAAGTCAAAGAAAAATCCATTTTTAACAATATTTTATTTCTGTTATTTCTTCCCTCTTGCTTTTTATTTGCCATGCTACTTGTATGGAAACAGAATCTTTTCATTTTGAGAACCTGCTGCTCATACCCTAGTCACAATCATAATTCTTCCATTCTGACATGACAACCATTTCCATGTCAATCTATTGTGAGGATTATGATGATTCTAAATGGGAGGGGAGCAGCAAGAACTTTTAAGAAACAAATCGACTATTTTTATGCAAATGGCCTTTATAATAAAAAGGAAAAATAGAGAACGAATGGCAGGATTTTTTTTGCACATGGTACGATTTTTCAAAACCTGCTGTGAAGTGCTAGTGACTCTAAACAAAAGAAATATGGAAAACTCAAAAACTAAGATCCAATGTTTTAAAATAAGTTTCTTACTATATTTTGCTCTTTCTTATATAATGCATTGTATACCTGGTTTATATCACTTTTTGAAATAATTAAACAGCTGAAGCACAGCAGTTCATCATACTCCAAGAATATCAAATCAAAATACTTCCAAACCCCACATTTTTCCATCTAGCTACAATAATTTGAATACATGGATCTGATTTTGTTTTTTCTGAGAACAGCTACAAAGATTACTTTAAAGATACTTTTATGTCTGTAAGAAATTGGTTGTATCTCATGTAACAAGCTGGCATACGTGGTTAACACCTTGCCATGCAGATTCAAATGATGGATCAGAATCCTCTGAGGGCAATCTGGACTTCACCCTCACAAAAGCCCTCCTGATTAAGGGGAGAAATCCAAGTCGTAGCAATTAAGGATGGTTTGTCTAGAAAACTTAGAGTATGGAATGGGATACTAGGGAAGGAAGTCTTCTATAGTCAGGAAATTCAATTTGCTCTAGCAACAAATGTAAATGACGAAAAAGATCTACAGAAAATTTTGAAAAGGAGTAAGGATATATAACTGAGGAAAGGTCTCTTTATTCCAGATAGATTTCCCCTGCAGTGAAGAGTGGGAACAAAAATCTCACCAAACACTCCCTGGCACCACCACCACAAAAAAAAAAAAAGTTGATGTTTGTGAACCTAATAGAGGTAACATCTGCATTTTGGGTAATGCATCTTTGGATCCTGTTGAAGAAATACTAATACTAGCTATTACTTGTTCTTGAATAGGCCAAGGTATGAACTATATTATTAGATAAATTACATATGAAGAAGAAGAATTCTACCTATTTGTACAGAACTTTAAGGAGGGGAAGTCGAATACAGTTTTAGTCATATCTCAATTACACTGTATTTTAAAATATGATCAGCAGTAAAATAAGTTAACTCCTCTCATCTAACATACTAACTGTTGACTTCAGAGAGCCCAGTTAGGTCAGCAGATGTCTGCAGGATCTGGGAGCCCATATCTCATTGAAAATTCATGCAAGGAGTCCTAAATCACTTGAAAAGTTGTACTTCAGTGATTTGGAGCCAAATTTCCATCTTTCCTTACATGTTTGAATTTCATAGTCTAGTAGAGCATTGGTCGATACTTCAAATTAAGTGGAGGAAAATTTGTCTCATATACTGTTGCAAGGAAGTGTAAAAAATGCCTTCATTTCTTTCCAAAATTGCTTCTAAAGAACATTATGCCCATACAACCTTTAACCTTCTCTCTCTGTATGGTTGTTTCTTGTGTGCGCATGTATTTCAAAGAACTTTTACGTTATTTTGAATATTCAAGTACAACAGACACAGAAGGGATTAGTGGTTCGGTAGTAGTTAAAAGACCTTTGTTGTTGAGCCTGCTTAAATAGTCTTATATGTCTGATTGTATTGCAGACATTTTTGCAATAATTCATATGTGAAACGACTTTAGAAAGAAAAGTAAGGGAAGCCCTAAGGACCAGGTTTAAAAGATAACAGGTTTTACTGGGAAATTTTATAGATCATTTTACTTACAGCTATATCACTTTGTGTAGCAATTTCTTGGGAACATAGCAGACCACAGGGGTTAACAATAATCAACACAGAAGAAATTACTTCTATAAAATCAAAACTGCAGGAAGTACAGTTGATAAGAACAAGAAAAGTGTCATTTACTGCAGTTTAAAACAGTGACCAAGCATGTCAAAGGCACATTGAGCTGCTCCCTTTGCAAGAGGCAGTAGACTTCGCCTTTTCATGATCTGGAAGTTGGACATTTAGATTTTTCTCTTTGAAATAACTCTTCAGTTTGATATGTTTTTTACATTTTCTTTTAGAAATGCTGAGATTTGTTGAAAAATCTAATGCTTCATTTGCAGCTTCTCAGTATGCAGATGAGATACAATGTAACTGAATTTGTAACACTCAATCCTAAACTATCAGCACACTGAAAAATGCATTATTTATTTGGTTCCACACCTGAATTTGTTTACTGATCAGTGTTAATACCTTCCCTTCTTTGTAATCAAATTGGTGCTCTAAAACAGTAAAAAGTTTTACCTTCCTGTTCATCTTAGAAATCTGACATTTCAGAAAGAGATGCCAAAGGGATATTTAGACATACTGTTAGTTGATATAAGCTGAGGGGTACATCTTATCTTTTAAAATGTCAAAATGAAGGCTGGAGGAAAATGGTTGTCATTTATCTTTAAATAGTATGAAACCTTCTGAAGCAAGAGCACTGTATGCGTTCCTCTTGTTACTTGTTTTTGGAAACTCAACTCTACACATCCCTGAAACCTTCAGAGGGGATTAGAGAAAAACTGACTTTTTTTTTTTATTATGGAAAAAAAGAAAAAATTCTGTTCCCATCTGTAAAATAATGATAGTCTAATAAATATTGAAAGTCAGTAGAATAAACAGTAGGTTACAAATATCTCTGTCTTCACTCTGGACAAGTATACCACCTCTGGTGGAACTACCATTATCTCTCAAATATATGTATCTAGGAATGATTAATAAGATTATTTGCTTGATGTCATTTATTCCAAGCTAACCTGACAGTGGAGGTAGGACCAACTTTACATGTCTTAATGGACTGATATCTACAGACTCTAAAAAAGTAGTTCTAGCAATAATTCGTTCTACTCTCCACAACTTATGGTGCAAGCAGTGTCTCACATCGCAAGTCTGCCAAGTCTTCCATATGGAGCTATCCAGTCATTACAGCACTTAAATATGGAGATCACCTCATGCATAGTTTGCATGTATATATGCATAAGTCATATTGAAGAGACTTGGTCCCAGCTGTCGTCTTACCAGAAACAGAAGAAAAAGGCATTTTTAGCCAACAAGAATACAGAAACTGCTATACTAAGAGTTATGCAGTAAATATATATATATATTGAAAAGACTTTGCTAAAAAGTGGAGAGACAAAATTCCTCATCTGACAAAAGGGAAAAACTAAAACAAGTGCTCATGGCAATTCAGTCATCTATGTCACCGATATATCTCATCTGTAAATGACAATTTACTATGAAACTTCATTGCAGGTTGTGCTGTCTGGGAGACAGAAAACAAAGGGATCCACTGAAGAAAACTATTATGTGACTTGCAAAGTAGTATAACCAATTTAATGAGAGATAGTAGTTAGCTATAGTAAACAGGAACAGATGAACTAAGATCTATCTTCTGTCAGGGAGTTATTTTCTAATAAATATAATAGTACTCCATCTGTATAGTTACAGAATAACTAAAGGCAATTCCACTACATAGGCACCTAAAATACTAGGGAAACAAGGCTTTCTGAAGCTTACTTTGAAACTTATGGGGCTATGAAAATATACCCTCAGAATGGTTTCTGACATATTATTCTCATTCAGTGTATGATCCCATAAGAAAAGCATTCTAGGAAGTAGTGGCAGTCATGATAGAAACAGTTCCTCTGAAAGTTTTGGTTTGTTTTTTCTTTTCCTCTTTTTTGCTCTGGAAGAATCCTTTGGAAAATATCCATTCAGTTTTAGAGTATGAGAAGGCTCTTGAACTGACACTCAGGAATAGAATTCAGTGTTTAGGTAAAAGTTAATGGTGTGTTTTATCATTTTCTTTTTGCAGTACTGATTCCAAAAATGGTAATCTGAAGTTGAGTTTTAACCTTGATAGACTAAATTAATATTATCAGTCATCTCTGATTTTTATTTGGAAATAGGTGTGATATCTATGGGCAGCTGAGACACATAGGATATGCTTTCATGTAAGAACAGTTGATCTTTGTTGAGGGTACATATTCACAATACATCTGTCATCTAAAATGTGTTCTGAGATTCTCAAGAACTGGGAAATCTTTACATTACCTTACAAAGGTTTCTTTAATAGAAGCTTATGCCAGATACTCACATCTTAGAAGAAAAATTTATTTCAAATGAGTATTAAGTATCTGGAGAAAATGGGATATTTCTGAGACTACTGAGACCCATTCTAAGTAGCAAAATCTTTGACCAAGTAGGAAAAAGTCCCTGTGCCTGCCCTTACCCACAGTCATTCCTAAACAAGTTATCATCACTTACCCATGCCTTAAACCTTTTTATTCAGGATTATACCCTGGTTAACTTTTGGAATGTGTGAAAAACTTGTCAACTCAAGTTTGATGAGGAAATATCTCTACATAGTATTCATGTACAGGTATAGAGTCATAGGTATCTTTTTTTCTTTTCTCTTTTTCTCCCTATGCAGATATTTTTATGGCACCTCATCTACACACTGAAAAGAAGGAAAACCAAGAAGATGTAGGATTCCTTGAAGGTTACCTGAGGAAAAAACAAAATCACTTCAGTAATCATATCCATTCTCTGCATCCTTCCTCCTGTCAGCCCAAATCAATCACCACTTGTCAGTAGAACAAGGTTGTGACCAGATTTTAGAAATTGTTAGTGATACCTGACTTTTATCCACAGGTAAATTATCAGTAAATGAGACTATTAGTGAGTCTGTCTGGTACCCATCCTTAAGTCTGGAGGACTTTTAATGTTGCTAATTTTCACACTCCCACATGCTGAACAAAGAAGAGTTGCTCAACAACACAATGAACCACTACAGATTGGTTTAGGGACTCTTGCTTCTGTGACTTGGAAATCAAGTCCCAAACCCTCCTTATCTATTATAAGGGACTGGAGATTGACCTACAATTTAAATCTTCCTATCACACCTCTTCAGATCTCTGCAGAGTAGATGAGATGATAAAATAATAAAGACCTCAGATGACCACACAGATATGAGATTCTGAGTGTTCTCTAATTTAACCTAGTGATAAATGCCAAGAGGTTGTTACCTGGCTATGTTATTTAACTCCAGAAATTAAATCATTCTCTTTAATAATTCCTAGAAATATCCCTCACTAGACACTGAGATATCCATGTGGCATATAAAATAAAACTTGCAATTATGGGCAAGTCAGGATTAAAAGATGTGCACGGGTAAGTACAGTTCCATACCTCTCCACTGCTACTTGTTCTAAGAAACTATGGAATCCAAGTTTGGCTTTTGGGGGTCAGCTATGACTCTCTTCTTGCAAAAATGAGTGCATGAAAAACAATGCTTTGATGTGTGCACGTAAAAATGTTATTTATTCCCAAACTCTGAGTGAAGTTACAATTTCTACATCAACTCTAACTTGAAATGTCATGTAAATTGTATGATAGCCATGGAAATATGCATGGAAGATACCAAGAAGTGCAAGATTATTAAAGTAAATTTTTTTGGTGGGTATTATATTAATGTTATTATATGGGCAGGATATTTTCTTTGCTTAGTCTTTTCTGGTGTATAATAATGACATTATATAACTTTTGTGATTTACAGAGAAAGAATTGGCAGAATTATCAACTGATGAATGTAGCTCAAGATTTTTCTTTCCTACAAAAGATGCTAGCTTATTTTCCCACCTGACACAGTAAATCCAATTCCAAAATTAATTATTTTTTCAAGTATATATGGCACATTCTGTATTAATGATTTCCACATAAAGCAATAGTGACATAATTTTAAAGCAAATTTTTTTTCGCTGAGCACAAAATTGCCAACATCAGTACAGAACAAGTTCCTAATGTTGTGAACATAGTTTTTGTCAAAATTAATTTGCTGAATCATAAAATTTAAAATGGCTTTTTCCCTACCTCCTTGAAAATGAAAATATTTATCCACATAAAATCTATAATGCCTGAGGAGGATGTTTTTGGTATAGGATTCAGGCCTTAGAAAGGAAAAAATAATTTTGATCCATGGTTTAATTGTTAAAAGACTAGAGAAGTGACACCTTAATCTTGAAAATTATTCATATGAAAGATTTAAGGAGGTGACTGGTGACAGCTAACATGGCTTCACAAAGGGTAAATCATGCCAGAAGAATTTGGTGGCCTTCTATGACAGGATTGCAGCGTAGGTGGATAAGGGAAGAGCAACTGATGTGAAGTGCTAAGGCTTGGACAACTGGCCCAAGCCAGAGTTGACCTATAGATGAATCCTGTATATTTTATAACTGATAGCCATTGTGCTAATAGGTATTACACTAAGTTATAACAGACTACCTATCTGATGTGTATTGAAGCCTGAACGACAGGCCCTGAGCCGAAACTGCTCAGTATGTAATCATTAATGAAATATGCATGGAAGATGTAGCTATCTTGAATGTATCTTTATCTTTCTTTGTGTGTGGATAAGATAACAGGGTCATGGACACAGTTGTCTGGCCCTGTGACCTGATGTGTGACCTTGCTTATAATCCAATTAGATAAGGAGGGAAACTCCCTTAGCTTCTCCCTTGAGCCCTGGCCAGGCTCTGGGGGAATCTAATGTGAGATTGAAACCAGATATTTCCACTTAAAACAAAGGTGCCAGCTATTCTGGCTTGCTGATTTTTGGTATATAGGGCTGGACCCGCTTGCAGCAACTTTGGATGCCTCACCTACGGGTGGACGCACTGCGTAGGATTTCCCACTTGCCAGGACAGGCTCTCCAAATCCTCGCTGTAACCGGGGCTCCCCAGCGACTGCGGATCTGGATGATGGTAACGTATGCAAGCGGTGATGGATCTTTCTTAATCACTATTCTCTCTCTCGTAGTAATGATTTGATGCATTACCCTGTGTTTTCTTATTTAAGTGCACTATTCTGTCTTTTCTTACTGTATGTTTTCTGTATTATTCTGTTACATTATTTAGTTATTTCCAGTAAAATACACCTGCTCTTTTCACTCTGGTGTCTGAGTTTAATTGATATCCCCTAATCAGCAAAACACTGATGTCATTCACCTGGACTTGTGCAAAGCATTTGACACTGTCCTGCACAATATCCTTGACTATAAATTGGAAAGACATGGATTTGATGGATGGACCATTTGATGGATAAGGAATTGGCTGGATGGTTGCACTCAAAGAGTTGAGGTCAACAGCTCAATGTCCAAATGGAAAGCAGTGACGAGTCGTGTTCCTCAGGGATCGGTATTGGGACCAGCGCTGTTTAACATCTTTGTTGGAGACATGGACAGTGGATTGACTGCACCCTCAGTAAGTTTGCTGACAATATCAAGCTGTGTGGTGCAGTCAACACGCTGGAGGGAAGGGAGATGCCATCCAGAGGGACCCTGACAAGCTTGAGATCTTGGCCTGTGCAAACATCATGAAGTTCAACAAAGCCAAGTGCAAGGTCCTGCACATGGGTCAGGGCAATCCTGGGCTGCATCAGGAGGAATGTGACCATCAGGTTGCAGGAGGTGATTCTGCCCCTCTACTCTACCTTTGTGAAATCCCACCTGGAGTACTGTGTCCATATCTGGTGTCCTCAGCATAAGGACATGAACCTGTTCAAGCAGGTCCAGAGGAGGCCATGAAGATGATCAGAGGGTTGGAGCACCTCCCTTATGAAGACAGGTTGAGAAAGCTGGGGTTGTTCAACATGGAGAAGAGAAGGCTCCGGGAAGAGTTTATAGCAGCCTTCCAGTAACTAAAGGGGGCCTCCAACAAAGCTGGAGAGGGACATTTTACGAGGGCATGTCATGACAGGAAATGGCTTTAAACTGGAAGAGGATAGATTTAGATTAGATGTAAGGAAGAAATTCTTTCCTGTGAGGGTGTTGAGACACTGGAACAGGTTGCCCAGAGAAGTTGTGGCTGCCCCCTCCCTGGAAGTGTTCAAGGCCAGGTTGGATGGGGCTTTGAGCAGCTTCGTCTAGTGGAAGGTGTCCTTGCCCATGGCAGGGGGGTTGGAACTAGATGATCTTTAAGGTCCTTTCCAACCCAAATCATTCTAGGATTCTATGATTTAATTGTAGGCTAACAGTCCTTTAAACTTATTCAGTGGCAGGTAAGACAAAAATCTTCTCTGAATTCAAAGATATCTAAAAGAGAAGATGATTTATTTTTAATATCTATCTATATATTGGAGTATGTCTAAAATATCTATCCTACTTACATTAAGCTTCTAAGCATATTACACAAAACGGGAAGAATACCTGTTTTGATAAACCTATGTACAATATACATGAACTAAATATAATCTCTATTGAGAGACATATTTGTGAAATTTTTTAAACAATATAAGATTCCAAATTCTAGAAAACAAATTCAAACTACACATGATTATGCAGAACATAGAATTCTGCAAAATTGTAATTAATTTTAAATCACTCTCATTGCATTTTTCTAACTAGCACTGGCATAGAAATGGAAGAAAAGTGCTGAAACATCTCTGAGTTGCCCTTTCTAGTCACCTCTCTGGCCTACACATGGATGGTGCATCCATTTACTTACATTTGATATAACATTTCTGAAATTCACAGCCTCTTTCAATTCCCATGTCTGTATTAAAACAGTAGACTGGGACAAAATAGGGGTCCACCTTATCTGATTATGGAAGACTAATTAACATATAAGTAGCAGAGCAGTCCTCAAATCTCAGGGATACATCTTAGAACATAAGAAAACCTTTCCACCTTTTTAATGGCATAATCAGTCCAAAAAGCAGTCATAATGTTGAAGTCTCACCTCAGTGCAGTTTAAAAGATTTTATTCTGAGTTTAAAAAAGCCTCCATCTTGAGGTGGCCCCTCCATGTTTTTATTGCTAACTGGAACAGAAAGTGAGCTACACCAGGGAAAAATTTTGACCTGGTTGGAATGAGTTTCCTTATTTTCTCCATAGATTCTAAATCAAATAATCTTTACCATCTTCTGTAAACATGCACAAAGTCATCGCAAAACCATTCAGCTCTCATTTGCAAGCTGTAACACCTCCCCACAGTCTCTGTAATAGCAGATCCATATAGTAGGAGATCCAGTAATCCTAGCAACAGCAGGTGCTACAAAGTTTCCACCCAGCTCAAGTGCCTTCTATGAACATCAGACACTTGCAGGACCTCTGTAATGTTCCTGGCATCCTGCCCCAACCTTAGCTGTTTTGTGCTTCACTCCCTGACTCTCATGGTGATAGGAAAAGAGAACAAAGTTTCATACCTGTGCCTGAAGTTCAACGATGATGACTGAAAAGGATATTTATACATATTTGTCCTGATTACATCCCATTCTCTTTCATCTGACAGAAAAAACCTTTTGCTCCATATCAATGAAACAGAGACAGCAGATGAAAGGACATTTTTCAGCCTGGTATTGCTTTCCAAACTGCCTGTGCTATATTCACAAATCTTCTAGTGATGCTCAAACATGTCCATATAAACACAATGTTTTCCTATTTACTAAACCTTCACATAGTCTCAAGTCATATTCAAAATGTGCAATTCTATTCTGGGTATTTTTATAGATCCCCAAATCCAGATTTATTTGCTCCTAGTCTTCTAACATTTATCTTCCCTCCAGCTCACACTCTGATTTAAGGCCATACTATTTTCATTTGAAGGAGAAGAAGTGAGGGACCAATTAAGTGAGGAGTGAAGGATGTACAGGAAGTCTGGCAGGAGACAGAGCTGAACCCGCATCTTCTGTTTTCACTTCTGGCTCATTGCTCCTCTACATTGTGTAATGTTTAAGCTAAATATATGATAGGTCCTCTGAGTGTAGTTGTCAACTTCTTTACCCATCTTTTCAAGGGATTTATACACATTCAGCATGTATAAAAGTTTCTTGAAATCTTTCCATCTTGGATTTTGAGAGTACCAAAGCTACTGCTACTTTCTAATTTCAGGAAACTTTAAAGCAATTCTCTGATGTTTATTTAATATTAATACAGTAGTCTCAACTCATAAATTTGTCAGTATAATGAAAAGAGATAGAGATGTCCTCTGCAGATGTAGAAGTTGATAGTTTTTTTCTAAATTTTTAAGAAAGCTTTCGAGACCTACTTAGTTATTCTCTATACATCTTTGCAAGAATTTGCCGGCTGCTATATTCTGGTCAAAAACCTATTCATCATCTAACCTTTCTTTATTAATTTCCTTTTCTCTTATATCAATAGAGTGCAGCTTCAGTTGTAATTAGATAAGTGTTAATAAATAAAAAATGCATACTTTCACATTTATTGAAGATGAACATTTACATTACAGTCGATATTTCAGCCTTACAGCTTACATTGACTGTATTCTTATGGTCGTGTAACTGATAATCTTTCACTCATGAACACAATTCATCCCAAAAAAAGTACAATACATTCAGAATGTTATTAAAGTGTTATGGTGGAAGGCAAGAATAGACACAAAATGTATCTAAAATAATTGAATGACTACTAATGAATATCATTCACAACATGAAATAGAAGTAGGCCATAAGACATTGTACTATACTTGCTATAACTTTTCTTGGCTTTTTATTTAAGGCAGTGCTTTATTTAAACCTTAGGCCAGTTGCCACATAGGAAGTGAGAAAGAATGTACAGGATGATGTTCTTAAAGAACTCTACTACATACTGTAGAGAATCCTGTGTGCTCCCCAGGACCTGTGCAGTCAGGCTACTTTTGAACAGGTAAGTGGAGAGAAAATAAAGTGTCTTTATGGTTCTCCACCACTAGGAACTGTAACAAAAGGTTTGCACCACCTAACCAGGCAAATAAGACTTAAATAAGACATGAGTCTTATTTTACAGCTGAGCCTGTTTCCAAGTCCAGATCAACAGTTCATTCCTGCTCATCCTGCTGATCAGGGCAGGAGGGGTATTGTTGACTTTTAAGGGACATTCATGAGATATCTGTTGTGAGAGAGAGCTGGAACATTTTCTTTGTCACTGAATGGGCAGGTACAGGTTAGATCTTCTTCCCTCCATTTCCAGAAATTCTCAGACCTGGCTACAGACTATGACCTGACAGAGTCCCTTGGGTATTCATTCCTCAGAGAGAGTTTTTCCCTAGAAAACCAGTACACAAATGGCCTTGGAAGACCATTAAACATCAGGGGCTTGTTAAAGTCACCATTTCTGTGATCAAGTGCTGAAAATGTTGATAACAAGTCTGCAATTATAAGTGTAAGATCTACTTGTCATGGGAAAGTACTGTCAGGATTTATATCATGTGCAGTGTAGTTCTGTCCCAGCTGATACTTCAATTCACATCACCTTTAGTCAGGAGCTACTTCTCTGCAGAAAGAAGTATAAATTAAAAAGAGTTAGAGTGCTGAAGCACTTGCAGATTCATATAGTGGAAGTCTGGGCAGGTAACTTTTATACAGAATAAATTCAGATGATACCTTTGGAAGTGCACAAGCTATGAAAATGGTATTTGTACAAGAGATCTACTGAAAATTAATAGTCCATGTGTTGGGAAGTTCATGTTATTCATATCTATGTTAAAAATTGTTCATGAAATGCTAGTTATAACAAAATACAGAATAATTTATGATTTCCTTATCTCCCCACTTTGTCATCCTAGGATCTAAGCAAGTTGGAAACACAAAACACAAGAAATGTTTCTGCTACCAAAAGTGAATCAGCAACTTAGTAACAGAATCACAGAATCACAGAATAATCAAGGTTGAAAAAGACCTTGAAGATCATCTAGCCCAACCATTAACTTAACACTGACAGTTCCCAATTACACCATATCACTAAGTGCTATGTCAACATGACTCTTCAACATCTCCATTTCTCTGTCTGCAGAATGCACAGAATATTCTAAAGTACATTAATGATGTATCTCATGTTTAATTTATATTTACTTAAATACAGCACACTCTAAAAGACAATGTACATACTTTGGGTATTGCTTACATTCAGAGATGAGAACTGAGAACAGAAAGAGGAACACTAGAACACAACAAGGACTTCACAGGCTTTTGTAACCACTCATTTTTTTTACCACACTTTATGCATTTTTGTCTGTTTTGATACCTATTCTTTTGAAAAAAAAAAAAAGTATTTGGTTGGTTGGTTGGTTGGTTGGTTGTTTTTCAGGTTAGAGATTGATCTCCATATTACATAGTGAACTACAGGCCGTTCACCATGTATCTGAGAAAATGAGTAGTGAAGGGTGGGAAGAAGTTCTAGGAAATTTTCTAGGGAATTACTAATACAAGTTTCATTTCACCGTTCCTTTCTAATTCTTAAAACAGGGACCTAATATTAATGATAATAATTTGTTATGTCCTGTGTGCCTATATGACCAGGAATTTAGACTTCTGCACAATATTTTACAGACATCCTACAGGACAAGAGGAAAGGTTTCCCTTCCTGCTTATTCATATAAACATAGAAAAACAGAGAGGTAGAATTGGCTGAAAATGAGATTTCTGGCCTAGAGAACAAACACATAATGGCATAATAAAGTGGTTTTTGTTGCTAGTTAAATAGTTTCACCTGGAAAACAACTGTCTCCTCCAGTGGGATATGTCTGACACTGGAATTGCTCCACTGTAAGTGATATACAACTATTTTCAAGAGAAGATGCAATCCATATCTGTCTACCTGGGCATTTTCATGGAAAGAAGGAACATCTGGAAGGTAAAATTGTGTTCACATTTGAGAAATGCCGAGAAAATGTAAACAGCTTAATGAAAGAATAAAGGGGGAAGTGGCTGAGTCTGCAGATACAGGGAATCAGTGGTTACAACTTGATGATGTTTGTAAATAAACATTATGTTGCATTCAGCATCTCCTAGAGTATCTCAGGGCCATAGAGAGAAGAATGGACATGGGTCAGTTGAAATTTTACATAATGTTTGCAATATCTAAGGAAAAGTCTTATTATGAAAGACATCTTGGGCCTTAGGCCTGCAAAGATACTTGTCTAGTTTTAAATTTAGGCCCCTATATTTCAGGGTCTGAAGCCTTATTTTTAAAACTTATTAAATATGAGCATTTATTTAAACACAAGTTTCTGCTATCATGAAAAATTCTTTCAGAACAAGAAGATTTCTGAGACTTGAGAATAGACTCAAAATCACTGTAAGTACAAGAAGTGAGAGGTACTATTGCTGCCTGTCCTGCTTGGAGTAGCGGTGATTTGAGACAGTGGAACTAAGAATTTAATAGATGGGATGATTAGAGGAAGGACCAAAGATGAGGAAAGGGAGGAATGAAGGTGGGTTGCAGAAGTGTGTGCCTATGGGGAGCACGGGCTTAGCTGCTCTCCTCCCTGCAAATGGGGACATGGGACCACCACAGCCATCTAGCACTGGGAGGAGAGGCATCCCACTACAAATGGCTCTGGCGGGGAGCGGTGAGGAAGCTCATAGGTCCCGAAGCCCACTAGATGTCCAGCAGAATGGAGAGTGGAGTAACCTCTTTTCTTCTTGTTTGGGTTACTCACAAAAAAAAAAAATCCAGTCAGCAAGCAGAAAACATAACGCATGATTTATATACCTAAATAACACAGGTAAGTATGAAAAATATTGTCAAGAATTTCAATGTTAACTTTTGGAGAGTTGTATAGTTTAATATTTACTTTACTAGAACATTAAAGTTTAAAATTATTGCCGAGAGGACTTTATTCTCTAAAATATTAAGGAAATCAAAGAATCTTTACAAGTTAGAACTATTGTAAGATTCTAGTGTAGAGACTGTTTCTTGCTACAGGAAGTAAAGTGATTAGTCCAATGCAGTCCTGACCTCTAGGCACTACCACAGTAAATAAATTTAAAAAAAGAGATCTAACGTCACTTTATAGTTCTGACAAACTGCAGATGCAGTATTATTTCTGTTTTTCTATGCTTAGCATGACACACTGAAGAGTGGATAGCAACCATCTTGTAAAACTAACTTAGTTATTTGTATCGCTTTTGTGAAACTGCCTTTAGCACTTCAAAGTGTGAAACACGTTAGCCTATACCGGGCAACAAATGAAATGATGGCAAATATATTGTTAAAAGAAACTTCCTGTTAATTGTTTTTTAAGACAAAAACCTAGCCCTCATCATTGTTTTGTCTGTATAGCCGAAATTATCTTAATTCATTAACTCGGGCAAAATTGCACATTGCCCCCTGATGCATTAATATATGCATATGCACGTTTAATTCACATTTCATTTCAATTTTAAGTGTGTGCTGAAGCCTCATCAATATTTGTAGCTAACCTTGCAAAGCAAAAAGGCTTTCCTGAGATTGCATTCTCACATATTTGTAGATGTTTTCTCCATAATTTCCAACGTTACTACATTCCCTTCTTTCCAGAGTAACAGACACCTAGCAAAGTTTCCCTTATGATCTTTCTTACATGAGCTCTGTATTCATCACTAAAAGAAGAAACAACAGATCACTGGAAACTTCTGGTTCAAGAGCAACTTGCAGGCAAAATATAATAAAGTTATATTACAAAATGTATGGATGTCTCACTTGTGAAGAAGGGAGTGAAGGGAATAGGCATGGAGGTGTGTCTCTGGGCAGAGGGCCCTGCTGCACTCATTTCTGGAAGGGGAAGGAAGAGAGAGTAGATTGGGAAAGAAGAGTTTTGGTTATTACTGACCTGGAAACTTGTAATTTCATCTGGTTTACTGACAGCAGAGTAGAGCATTACATTCTCCAGAGCATTTCAGGCAGCTTTTATGTAATCAATACAAAATTATGATGTCTAGAACAAGAGATGTATTTTAGGATAAATGTATCTCACATGGATTATTTCTGCTTGGGTGTCTGGTAACAAGGCTACTCTTGCTATGAAAAAAATGCTTGCATTTAGTTCTGAGTTGACATGGCTCTTACTAAAGTAATAATTTTATCAAATATATTTATAGATTAAAAACTGAAAAGAAAAAAAAAAAGCTTTGTGAGTCCTTCTTTTTTTTGAAGCAGGAGAAAACCTTGTATCCTCAGAATTCACTCTCTGCTACCAAAATAACGTCTTCATTGACTTTATAGGTTGTGACACAAGTTAAGAGCAGAGTATGTAGTGGTTCTGTTCCAAGTGATAGCATGTAGTGAGACATCTAGTCATGTAGCTGTCCCAAGCAGACAGGGGTCACATTCAACCTCTATCATGGATCTTTTGCTAGAATGAATGTTATAATAATACTCCTGGTAAAAGAAAATAAAAAAAATAATTAAAAAAACCCCAACAATAAATATTTAAAGGGGTGAGTCTAACTTTGTATCTGCTTGAGAAATGCTCACATTTTTTAATCCTATCATGAATGGTGATGCAACAAAATCTCTAGGAAGAAGAGCATTTGAAGTTTTCCCTTAGAAAAAGAAAACTAATTGAAACTATACAAAATTCATGTTACAATTACAGTTTAAATATTGGGATTATAAATCTATGAAGCATCTATAGACTGAATTGTATGGTATACACGTGATATTGCCTCTTTGGGATGTTAAATTGTATCCTGCATCATATATGTTTATGTACCAATTCAGTTGACTTTGGAAGAGGTTACATAGATAGGGCTGAAGCCAAAATTAAGCTCCTAGCTGTTATAGGAGGAAAAGGTCAAAGCAAAATTAGGATCTTAACATTTGAATAGATGCATTAAATTATGCCTCTAAAAACAGTAAAATAGTTACCAGAAAACTGTATTTATGGTAATTGTGTCAATTGTGAATAACCTCTTAGAGAAGACTGAAACAAGATTTAGCCTTCCTGACATGCATAAAGAACCACAACTTAAATCTACATATGGAATATAGGAAAAAAATGAGTTCATTTACACACCAAAGGAGGCTACAAAGGCTTAAAGTCATTGTGCCTTTGACAATTTGACTCCAGGCAAAGGTACAGAGATACTTTTGAAGTTGTGAGAACATAAGCATGTACAGGGAGTAGCAGGTCTTTACTCATTACATATTTGTAAAGGATTTTTGAAAACTATCTTTGAAGATAGAAAGAGACTTCTCCAGTGAGAAAGTTTTTCTGTGCCTGGCATTTTATATTTTCCTTTCTTATGGTAAATGCCTTCATATGGCACCAAGCAGAACTTTTAGGCCAGAGACTAAGATCATACTGTGCTGTAGGGCTGATTCTAAAGAAAGCTCAAATCAACCACAAGACTCAAGTGAGGCTTATTCAGGATCTAAAGCCACAGCTTTTTCATTCTGATTTCTAAGGGCAAAACCCAGCACTGACTATGACTTTGAGCAACTGAACTGATTTGACTGAAAATGTAACATAGGTGAGTTTTAGCATATGAGACAGTTTGGGATTTAAAAAAAATCAGCATCTTCTACAGTTTTTTTGTTTAGCCTCCTGTACATTATATGGTCTGTTTTGTTAGCTCAGCTCTTTTCCTCAAAATCTAATGAGTCTGAAGAATAATGTAGTTGCTTACTGTGTGCTTCATCATGTTCTGATTATGTTTTGCATTTAGTGAAGGGACCAGAGTTACATCTCCTGCATATTACCTAAAGTATTGTCTCTCAGATATTGGAAGAAGGAGGAGAAGAGAAAGACAATAAGGAAAACCATTACAGAGCAAAATTATCACAGGCTATAAAGAAACGAACAGAATGTGGGACAGGACGAGATCCGTTGGCAGTGTCATCTGGTATCTTTGCTACCCATTGGTGTCCCTATCTCTACCGTTTGTCAAATATTTGGTAGCCATGTACTTGTTTCATAATTCCTGAAGTAGACTTACTTACATAAATCAACTGTTCTTAGACACATATTAGGAAAAAAACTAGAAGTTAAAACTTGCTTGTCCCTTTTGACCATATACTGCTTAAACACATTCCCACTCAGGGCTCTAAAGTCTGAATGGGCATGTTACAATTCACCAAAGCAAGATTTATATAAAGACACAAGGCTAAGACTAAAATATGAGATAACCATAATTTCCAATAAAAATGTTTAAAGTTGACAAGAGAACATGACAGTGGATTTACATGGATAAGAAGCATAGCTAGTTGTCCATAGCTTTAAGTTAAGTCTTTAGTTGCAGTGGCTTTACAGTTCAGATCTTATCTACTTCATGTTCCCTGTTATCAGCGTGATCTGTCAATGTAAAGCAGTAAGGGTACTAATCCTGCAAGTCTTTGTAAAGTTCTCTTTGACCAAATGTTTGAACTGGTTTTAAATTACTGTGAAAGCACTGTAGGAAAAAAAAATGTTGTTACTGTTTTACACCTATCTAGACATCTGCAACTACTGAAGGCATTTCAATATTAATCTTTGATAATTCTCCTTTTTAAGGCCCACTCAAATGGTGCTGCAGTGGGGGAAGGCAGGGAATATAATTGTGGTGTTTTTTGAATCACAGACTGAAGTTTTCTTTAAATGCTTTTAAAAATACACTTTTAAAAAATTAAATATGAAATTAAGGAAACCTGTGCTAAGGACTATACTTTTACCTTACTATACACTTTTACAATACTATCTATAGAAATTACTTTTATTTAAACAAAAAGCTATGACCAAGTCATTACAGTTGTGAAGAAAGTTAAAGAAATCACTCAGCTGTCGGAAATCATTGGCTAAGCAGATGGAGTCAAATTAAGCTAGCCTTTATTTGAGAGTATAACCTGTTTGTAAATGCAAAGAATATGTTCTTAATTTCAATTTATTTTACTATTTGAACTCAATTATTATCTTATTCTATGTCAAAAAGTAATTAGGATTTTTTTTTTTTAAAGTATAAAATATGTTTTCTTTCTCTAACCTTTGAATAAACGTTACATGACAGAAAATGAGCTCTATCAGTTATATATTCTTGTGGGGTGCCATGGCCAGAAACTAAATTACAAACAGTATTATATTTGTTTAATAAATCACTTAGCTTATCAAAACAGGTTCTATTTAAAATTGACTTTTCCTATATATCCAGTACATTTACAGTACACAAATAAACAATTTAAAAATGCTGGCTTTGTACCATTTTAATTGAATTCCAATTTCCAACCTGATGAAGCTTGACCGAAATCACAATTAAAAATGAAATAATTATCTAACAAAAAAAAAAATGCACCATTCACCACTCTCTATCATAAAAAACCCAACATGTAAAGACTAAGAATCTGGATAAATGACTCCTGAACTATAGAATTGTTTAATAGACAGATATTTAGGTTATCTTTCTCTCTAGGAGTAAAAGGCACAAATTTAGTGAGAAAGTCTGTATTCAGTCACCATATTAGTAATCAGCCAACAGGAATCAGTGTCTCTTTTCCATTCTTTTGAGGAAAAAAATGATAGAAGATATATGCAAAAATTTTTAAAATTGCGGTTTTGAAATGCAGGTTTCTTGTTTGCTGATTTAAATCATGATTAAAGTTTGTGATTTAAAAGGTTTTTCAATCATTTTGATTTAAAGTAATCCACCCTCTACTACTTTAAATGTGGTTTATGCTGGCAAAATGAGCACTGTCCATAGTTCAATCTTCCTAAATAGAGCAGAAACCAGGGAATATCAGCATCAGAAAGAAAAGGAAAGCTTCTCCATTTCTGTAAGCAGCTGACCTGCCACAATGAGGGCAACTCAGATTTCTCTGTCCTCAGTGTGTCCTGGACTGAAGCCAGACCTATATTATGAAACACTTTTTAAACTAAACCAGTTTCTACTTTCCAGAGCAGAGCAGAAAAAACAGCATGAATCCATCTCTTACTCAGTGTTTACATTGTAGGCAATGGGTAAAAGTACTCCAAATATTTATAGACTAGATTTTTTTCAAGGATTAGATACCTGAAAGTGTAGATTGGGACTTCTGAGAATCAAAATAGTTGCACAGATTTCATTTTTAAATCAGTGGGAACTGATTACCCCAATAACTTGAAAATGCTACTAGGCTTTTACACATATTTCTCATTATATAAGTAACCTTAAAATATGTTCCAAATACTTATGAGCACAAGGTTCTTTTGAATAAATGATCAGACATACAGTCCAGCTGTTTGTACACAAGTAAACTGCACACACACACTTTTAGCCCATCATGGACCAGCAACACGATGCATTCACTTAAACCTCTGGTTTACAGGTTTTAAGGCTTCCTGCTGTCCATAGCTAGCTTATTTTCTAAGGGGTTACCTAAGGTAACAATAGAGTTTCTTTGTGCCAACTGAACATGCATAGATACCATACCAGCTGTGAGTAACACTGCCCATAAATTCTTAAACATAAAACTTAAGCTGACGAATTTGGCCTCACGCTTGTTTGCCTCAATAGGCTATGAGAGAGCACTGAGGTCACAGTCAAACTAAGCAGCTCAGTAGTTCAGACCCACAGACACAAGGGAATCCAAGTTTTAAGGAATTTCAGTGAGAATTTGGACCTTCTGTTCCACTCAAAGTCTTACTTTTTTACAGGCAGTCCTGTGTTTTCTGACTTTTTGTCTCTCCAGGTAATTAGGCTGTTGACTTTGCCTGGTACTTATGAACAAGAGCAGACTGGTTCCTTCAAAAAATCATTGCCAAAACTTATATTTTCCTTACCCCGCTGCAAAAGGTGTACTATCTGCTTCCTCATCAACACTGAAAACCAGAAAAAGAAGACATCTTTTCATTTTGCAAATTTGCAAAATAAATTCTATAGAAATGTCCTAACTCAGTGCTTAAACAGCATCTAACTGAAGCTAGGAAACACCTCGCATGCCTTTAGTCATCCAAATGAATTATCTAATCTAATTTATTCATCTAGGCCCCTTTTGCAGTCGGCACAACTCGCACCTCTAGCAGCAACTCATGAATTACCATGAGAAGTAGCTATCTCCCTCTTGCCTGTAGTGTGACTTTGCTAAACTTTTTGCCAACTGGAGACTGTTGTTAGCTTCTGGCCATCACACTCATGAAGTCATTATGATTTTACCCTCTGGCTCTTGTGTGTTATTTCTCATACATTATCAGTTTCACATATATTAATCTTCAAGCATACAGATCTTGTGAAATCTGCCTTTTGAAATGGTTTACATCTTAAAACTATTTTGTAGTTATCAGATAGCCCGAGAAAAGGACTGAAATCCAGAAGCTAATTTTGATTTTGTCACTGACAAGTTGTGTGTGGCCTCGGGGCTAGCCTGTCTCCTTGCAGCCTGCTCCAAGACAGAGGAAATATGTAGTTGCACACTCTCAGCAGCAAAATAAGGACTGAATTGTGACTCATTGTCACATTTCTGTTTGACTCCTGCTTCTCTCTTGCTCCGCTGGGGAAATAAGTTGTGGCAGACAAACAGCTGGCATAGAAACCTTGTGTTTCTCCTCTCCTCACCTCCCTGGATTAGATCAGTGCACAGTCTCCAGTGCATTGCAGCAGGCAGAGCTGAGTCTCTGTTCATTCTTCTGTGCGGGGGAGGATAAAGTGCCAGGGGACAGCCATCAACCTTGCAGTGTGACCTGCAGTAGATTGGACTAGAAAGGACTAACTATGGGCTGCTGCTGGAGCTACTGTGCACATACAGATTAAGCTGTACATTGGTAGAAGCAGTTTCTCAGAGGTGCCAGGCTTTTTGTATTCGTATCTCAGCAGTGGCAGCTCTAACTACATCTGCCATTGAGTTCAGTCCAACCCTTGTGTTCATAATCACAACAGAGTAGCATAGTTAGATACCCATGGCTTTCTAGGCAAGCTCTTAAATGGATCACAGTAAAGTCTCTGGCCATTACAGAATACTCAGTAACAGCTGAAATGTGATAATTAATAATAATAAATTATTATTATTATTATTGTTAATAATAATAATAAAAATCCCAAGAGTGTTGCAAAGACAGAGTACTTAGTATTTGTACTGAGATTTTTTTGTTTTAAGACTTCCACTTTTTAATAGTACATTTCTGTGGTTGCAATTACATGTAATATGAGGATGCTGAAGATAATCCTTCGGAATCTTCTCCTAAACATTTGCCAGCAGGAGACCTAGGTCCTGCCAACTTTCTAAGGACATGTATAAATTGCTCTTTTCAGAGATCTCCTTTTGTCTTTCACTGGGCACGCTTCACCAGTATTTCCACAACTAACAATTTGTACCCATGGAAATGAATAGGCAGCCCTTGTAGCCTGCCATGCAGGTAGACAGGCCAGGGTCTTTGCTTGGCTACATTTTTAAGCTACTTAGTCTCACTGTCATTACAGTGATGTTGACCTGACAGAGCACCCCATCAGCCCTGTGCATCTGTCTCTGAATAGATCAAGGTATTGACATGGGCTGTCAGAAGAAGATACCTTGAGATGTGCACCAACAGCATTACTCTGCCAGGGCTGGACCATCTCTCTAAACCAGCAGGCACACTGGACATGGCCGTGTCGAAACCTGCATCACTGTTGTGCTGTTGTGCCGTGCTCTCTAACACGTCAGCATTGTACCCCAAAAGTCAGAGGAGCCCGACAGTCTGATGTGTGGCTGCCAGTATAAAATAGTTAAGAATACCTATCACAAGGAGCAAGTACTTTAATCCTAATAATAATAGCAATGTCACGAAGACCCCAGCAAATCATGGGCCAGGATGTAGCATGAAACAAAATAAAATCAAAAAGGAATTGTGTGAAGCAAGAGGTATTTTATTTTTTTTTTATTTGTCCAGATTATATGTTGCTGAAGTTTAGATCTGAACTTTCATATTGTCTTGTGAGTGCCAGTAGTAGCCCCAGAGGAAAATAAACTGCAGTGAAACATTAGCCCCAGGCTGAATTCTTAATTTTGTGCCATAAATAAAATTTCCATCTCATGGATCCAGAGTTTAAAAATCAGCCAATCAACATAAGTCCACCCAAAATATAAGAAAACAAAACAAAACTAAACTAAACTAGTTATATGGCTTATTTACCTGTCATGCTGAATGTCAGATTTCTGTGGAGCTGATGTCCCTTATCATATGAAATCTATTGCTTTACACAGAAAAAACACAGAAGACACACAGTATTGCTTATAGTGTAAAAACACTATAAAATCACTATAAAAACATTTTCTGATTCTTTGTTATATTTTTATTTTATTTTAAGGTCTTTTATTTTCTTATTTAATAAGCTAAATGACTGAAAAGTCACTTCCAGACTGATTGAAAAGTCTTCTATTTTTGCTATTAATTTTGGACTAAAAATCTTGTTAATTTGGAGGGGTTTTTTTGCTTGGAGAAACTTGCAAGAGGTACTTCCATACCGCTCCTCTGACACTAATGGTATTAATGCAGAAATTTTGGAAGACAAATTTAATTTCACAGATTTCCCTGATAGCAGTTACAAAATAACCAATATTTCCAACCAACCTGGTTAAGGATATCCAGATAAACTAGTGCTAGCATTTGGATCAGGGCTGTCAGGCCAAGCCACCTGTTTTGGTAGTGTTTGCTGCCAGAAGCAAATTATAGATCCGTCCAACTGCTGATTAAAAAATCATACGCACATCATCTCCTTGCTGTAGCTAACCAGACATAAGGCAAGTATTGTACAGTTTGACACAGGTCTAACATCAATCCTTTAGAAGACAAAAGGCTCACTTTCTAATAGTGCTTAATGCAGATCGTCTTACAAATATTAACAATGAAAAATGGAAGGTGAAAAGTACAACTTTCATGCACTGAAATGCCACATAACCTTGACAAGAACAATAAAAATAGCTTTCAGAAGACTGCTTAAAAACATTTTTTTTTGCATTGTCATTATTAAATTTGGATAAACAGTAGAATAATCCACACTGGAAAAAAAAGGCTCGAATGAAATTCCACTAAAATATTCAGTATTAAATTTAAAGAAGGTTGCATTTTAAATATATCCCCTGTCTGACTGTGGTTGATAAAATATTGTTATGCATCTAAAATGTTATTTAAATATGAATGGTCAGGAAATATTAAAGTACATGAAATATTCATATTTTAGAATATGTATTTATTGGTTAATACAATTGGCTTTCATTATTGCAGGCCTAGCTCTGGCATACTTATTTCAGCATAATTTTCACTGACTCCTTTAGAAGTTTACCTGAATAAGGATTGCAGAGTGGATAGCTTTTACCCTTCAGTAACTTCATGTACAGTTCACAAATACTCTGTGCTCTTTATAGAAAAATCAGGGCCACCAAACCAAGCTATTTTGACTCTGGCAAATCTCTGGTTATAAGGAACTACCAAAGCTTTACCTGAGCAAAGGCTTGAGTGTGGAACCACCTGATATTCAGACATTCCCCTTCTTGTATCACTCTAATGGAGCTGCCTAAGCAGCGTTCTGCAAATGAGACTAACGCTATTTTTAGAGGTGAACAGAGATCTAGCTTCAGTAACTGGTACAAACTCTGGCTACAGGAGTGAAAAAGAGAAAAGAAAAAACAGGTAAGAAAAGTACAAAACAATCTGACAAACAAAATTAAATGATCCTGGAGTGAAAATGGTATTTGCTAAGAGCAACAAATCATATTGACATGCTAGCTCAATTACACTGTCAAAGTACATATCATTTTTGGTTAATTATATTTGAAAATAGTTACTGTACCTTCTGCTGCAATCTCGGCCATGGTGGTGATGGTAAGAGATACTCTGTTAAAAAGGTCAAGATCTACTGTGGCAGCTTAGATAATACTTCTGGGTTTCTGGCTCTTGCAGGAGCTGAAGAGTGAGAATGAGGGAGGTCCTCTGCTTTTTCTAATTCTGTTCCTTCTTCTTTTGCACCCCTCTGAACTTTCTGTTTCCTCTGCAGACTCCTGCCCTTCCAGAGCAACCTAAGGCCTTCCAGAGGCAACACTTAAAGCTCAGTCTTAAGTATCAGCTTCTAACAGAAATAGCCATGCCCCACGGTGAATCTTCAGCGTGTTTTTCCTAATATCTGAAGAACCATGCACACTACAGATAAAAAGTATAAAAGACCAGCTCTAAACAGGATAGGAACACATGGAAAGGCAGCAAAAAACAAAATAACTGGGAAAGAGCTGTTTAATGCTCCTGCAGCCTTGCTAGCATAATTGTAGTTCTTTGGGGGGTATGTCAGGAAACATGAAATATAGAGTTCAAAGTAACCTTATCCATCCCAGCTCAACTTTATTCTTAGCACACTCAGTGCTTAGCACATTCTTCCTGGCCTTATTTGGTTTGGGGAGGGTCCTATGAGGCTTACCGCTGACTAAGGGGGAGGGTAAATTTAGGTGATTTTCTCCACTTTGATTCTTAGACACAGTTCAGACCCAACTAAGACACCACTTTAAACCTGTGAAACTGGTAACTTCTTCAGTTTGGATTTTTTTGGTACTCTTCTGATTTGCTGCAATTATCACACATACCTGTGAAGTTCATCTGAGTATTACAGAACACTGTTAAAAATGTAAATAGTAGTAGTTTATGTAGATGAAATGCATGAAGGTAATATGAAAAAATATTAAGCAGATCAGATTTTTTCTATGTCTGATTCATGGAAACAAAAAGCTCAAAAAATCTGTGATTTTAAACGAGATTTTATAAAACTGAAAACAAATACCCTTTTAAAACCATTTAGAGGAACAAAAATATTAACAATTTAAATAAGAATAATGATTTAAAAACCTGAGCAATCTTTTCATTGCATTGTTTGCAATTTCACAGCTGTGGAATTATGTATGTGGGCAAGAGCTTGAAAATGAAATTAGCAAAAAAGTACCCTCAAGCCAGCATACCTCTACATAAATGTCATCATCACATGAAATCAGAAACCATCTTAAACAGTTCTTACTAGGGAACCTATAGTCACCTCATCTCCACTACATGGGCTGGCATTTGCTCTTCTCATCTTCCCCCCAGGAGATATAAGCACCTGGCTCTGTGGCAAAGTATAAGAAAAGAAACCTATCCAGTGCACAAGATGCAGAAGTGAAGGTTCACTGAACAGTTTACAGTCACAAACAGGATTTTTCTCTTCCCTCTAGTCCAACACACTTCAAACCCACCACATGTTTGAAAATGTTAGCCTTTTCTAGACAAAGCTTACAATCAGCGCTCCATCCCCTTTCTTCTTCATCTCTACTGACGAAATCTTTTGCACTGGCAAGTTTTGATTCTGATCATCCTCCTAACCCTCCGTTTGCTCCTTTAGCCTGTCTTTCAGAACATCCTCCTTGCTAAGGCTGATGAAAAGATTTTAAAGAAAACCTGATTTCTTCAAAAATACTCTTTCATGAATACCAAAATATTCTGTGGAATCACATTCTCATCAACAAAATAGCTGCCCACAATAGCTCAGTGGTTAGTAAAGGGTGCTAGGATGTGTGATAATATGGCAAAACCCTTGTTCTTCTTCATTACTTCTTCTCTTTTGCTGGAGCAGTTCTATGTTACATGAACAGTTAAATATTTTGGGTTATCTGTATTTTGACAGCTATGCGACTTGCTTGAGATGTGGGAGGTATCATCTCAGCTGAATACCCGAAGCACAGAGCTAATCAATATTGCGAAGTCAGGATTGCTTTCGCTTGTCTTGCTATTCAAATTGAAATAAAATAATAAAGGCTCAGTTTAGGTATATAAGAAGAGAGAACTAGGGAAAATATAAATGTCTGAATTTTGTTCTTGTTTTATGTAGCAAGACCCTGAGACTGTGGACTCTGCACAGACATATCTGTTTGTGTAACTGTATGTGTGTGGTTGCCTGTCCCTCACTATTTCCATTTCAGCTCCTACCACCTGCCCTCTCGCCTCCATGCCTTACTTCCTTTGCTGCTATTTATGCTCACCCTCAATCATAGGCTCATATTCTGAAAGCAAAATATAAAAGCAGAGGAAGTGAGAGAATCCAACTGGAAATCAATTTTCCACAACAACAACCCAGTGGCCAGAAAGAGAACTGCTTGGTAGTCTCTGCATCCCTTGTATATGCAAAACATTCCTTCTGGAAAGCAGGCAAAAGCTGTCATATGCACAAATATCTTACAGCAAGTATAGCTCTAGGCAACTGTATTGGAAGTTACACAGTCACTCACTCTAAGGGGGGCAAAGTCAAGGGAGCTGGGTGTCACCTCTGCTGAAGATAATCATGGCTGTTGTAAAAATACACAGAACTGAGGTAAACCAAGTTCTGCTTATGTGTATGTACATTTATTCTGAAAAACAAACATTACCATCTGAAGATTATACAGAATATCATATTTCTTCTTTAGGAGTCTAAGCAAGGCAATTCTCAAAATTTTGTTTAAGGCTTGTTAGAAATCTTGTTAAAATCTGAAGTTTAGCACCTGACTCAAGTTTAGGAGTTTCTTCTACACTAATCTGTGAAATCACACTATGCAGAACGCTGTCACAAAATCTATAATCTTCATCCAACAAAGTAAACATTAATTTCCTGACCTAGCTTATATATTGAACCTGATCCAGAATGTGTTTTGGTGGGAGCATTCTCTGTCTAACCTCATAGGAATTCTTCTTTTGTAACATGTCCTTTCTCTCTCCTTATTCATATTTCAAAGAATAACAAGACTGAAAAATTTAAAACTACTTTGGTTCTTGCAAGAGATATCCAAGCCTGGACATACACAGTTTCTCCTAATTTTCTTCCCATCAGGTCTCAGGCACAATGTGAAAATGCTCTTGGCTCAAGTTAGCAATAGGTACTCCCTTCCCACTTACAGGGGCTACATGGTAAACAAACTTTCCTGGGATCAGATCTCATATTCAGTGGAGATGGAGAGAGTTGTAGCAGCAGGCTGTGTCCCTCCTCACACCAGATTCCTGAGATATACAAGTCTGTGTTAAAGAAAATAAAATGAAGATTGTCTTTGCTCTATAGTTGCCTGTAACAATCTTATGAAGAGGGGGGAAGGAAGTACTGTATGCTGCTACAGATGTCTGCATGTGACCATGTACCTTGATCTCAGATAATGTGTATTTCAGTGAGAATCGTAACTGATGAATCAAAGAAAAACAATTATTTGAACATCTTATTTTAGGAAAATGTCAGAGGTTTACTATTTGACAAACTCTAATACAAACTCCTGCTTTTAGATGAAAAGTTGCGTTGTTCATATAATCAAAGTAAGACCATATGAATACTTTATGAGCTGATTTCTGGATTGCCTTGATGATATTATTAAAAAGGGAATAGGGAAAGACAATAGATCACATTGAATTACTAGGTAATGAGAAGAGAGACTTTCATACCAATACAAGGAAGGATTTGAGGAATTGAGTAAAACCGTCAGTCAACAAGAAAATGCAGAACAATATTTGAGCTTGTCTGTTAACACATTACTGAGGAATTCTCAGAGTTCAGGCATACAAAATCAAACTAAGCAAAATAAAACTGTTTTGTATCTCAGTGCATGCACAGTAGCACAGCAGGGTCAAGGAAAGGAAACTTAACCTTAACTCCAATATCTCTGATGAATCCTTGGAGTATGTTGTTATCAGAAACAGCCAGTAATCAACTGATAAGAACTAAATATAGGATGAAAGTATAATGTTAGGGAGAGGGTGGATGGTACTGAATCCAGTGAATAGTAGACACATGCAGAAGCAAATATAGGATTAGAGTGATGTCTGTCACTGTGCTTTGATGTGCATATGAAGAAAAATACTGATATTTGTTTGAGGCATCAGCTAGTTTCCACTGAAACAGACATTTCCACTCCTTTTTTTTTTTATTATTATTTTTGTTTAGGAATGTTGTTACTTATAGATGAGAATTTCATTCAGTCTCAGTGGTAATACCCTGTGTTTTTCAGTATGAATAGGAGCACACATTCATATTCTGATGTCCTTGAAGTCCAGATCAGTCAGAGATGTCAGAAATGGTCTATGGACCATTACACGACTCTAAAGTAATTGTTTTCCATTTGTGATTGATATTTCCTGAATAACAGTTGCACGTTTTTAGAATCAACATGACCAAAGTGTAGACTTATTTTGGATAAAGTACAGAACTAAACAAGACCTAGGTATCATATCTGATCTAGGTTAAAGCTTGGTATATGTTTTAACTTTCTCATAAATCAGTCTGCTTTATTTTTCAATTAAAGAGTTGTATACATATTACCTTTAAACAATTTCTTCTTTAATATGTAGGAGACAGTTGAACTACATAGTAGATCTGTCCTACATTTAATGTGAGCAACTGACAGACAGTTAAGAAGCCCTGTCTCTGTAGGCAGACTGGTCTGAATGCAAATCAGCCTCTGCCTGGGGACAGCTGACAAGCACACTGGGGTCACATCACCTTGGCACTCTGAGCTCATTAAGGGGCATTTGGTAGGTTAGGTTACACAAAAAGAAATTACTCCAAAGCTACATGATAGAAACTCAGCAGGCACAAAAGAAATGAGTAGAAATGAAAAGAAATGACAATGAGTATTTCACTTTACCATAGACAACACTCCCAATTAGGCATCATAATGCAAAACTGCTGATGTAACCTCAGTCTGAGTGTGTAACTGAATAATTAACCATTTCTAACATTCAAAAAGGTCCACTAATTATGAAACTACTTCCAGAAAACAAGGATGTTACACGATATCCTACTTGGTCTTCTTGTAAGCTGACTGAGTAGATGGTCAGTGGAGGGAAATCAGGCTAAAACAGCCCCTTTAGGAGAGTGGGGTTTTTTTCAGTGTTCTTTGCTCTAACTGTACCAAGTATTACTATGAGCTAGGTTCAGGGAGGGCATCTATTACAGCATGTCAAGGTGGACTGCATTTGGATGAGCTTTAGCAGTTCCATATTATATGCTTTTTCTTTTCCTTTGATCTACTTTATTCTTGATATTTTAATGACCATTGTTTTGTTAGTACCCTGTGGCTTTACTTTCACATCTGGGAAATTTCTCAGAAGCTGTCTCACAGATAAGACAACCTCCATGGTAGTGAAGAAGGGATATCTGGAACTGACCCTTTATAAGAAGCAATGACAAAAAGTCCACCTTAGTTGCCCTTTTCTTCAGGACAAACTGCATGCAAGGTTGATGGTGTACAGAACATAAAAAGTAGCCAACCAATTAGTAGAGATGGGGGTTGGCTCTGACATAACAAGAATTATCCTTGTCATAAACACTGAGAACTGTTCTAATATCCTAATGGGCTTCGTGTGCTGGCTGGTCAAAAAAGTTCTTTCAAAGCAAGATGACTTCACTTCTGATGATTTTTTCCTTGAGAATAGAATTTATTTTTTTTAAATGACTGCTTTTTCGACATTTTATTTTAAATCAAGTTTCTATGCTGACTCACCAATATATCACACAGTTATGTGTAATAAAAGAACAAAATCATTCCTGAACTTCAAATTTCAGACCCAGCTCCAAATTTCCATTGATACATTTCAAGTTTGTTTTTGGACCTTTCTCTTAAAAAAAGTTTCAATAGAAATCAGCATATAAATTTTGGTTTCTTTTCTAGATAAGATCATAGTTGAGCACACTGCCAAAAACAGATGAAAAGAAAGACAATTTTGGACAAAAGTCTTATGTGAAAAGACAAAGACTAGTATATGTTCTCAAGCCAAGTAATTGCAAAAACTATGGAGTAAAACTAGCACTTAAGTATCTTCACTAATGTAACCCCTTTGGGGATGCTTGAAACTATCTGCTCAGACTGACCTTCGCAACCAAGGGGAAATCTCACCTTCTTTTCTATTTAATGACTTATTCTTCTGCTTGATATGTTACGTTATGTACCACATGTTCTTAGACACTCAGACTTGACTGGACTTCCCATAGTCACATTAGCAAAGGATTCCCCTTGTAAATAACTCTAGTCAAAACCTCAGGAGGCCCATATGGATTTTGACTCTTTCATAGCTTTTCTGAAAGCAGACGCTTGGGCACAGTGAATTAAAAGCCACTTCCAAGCTAAGCTCCATTTATTTGATTAGAAAGGCAACAGTAGTGTGGAAATAGGCTTGGATAATAGAAGGTTATACATTCTAGACCTTTCTTGCAAATTTAAGTAGGCCTTTTTGTCCTGGACGTCCCCGTGCATGTGATACAGTTGCATCTCTAGGAGTGGTCCTGCAGACAGTGTGTGTCTCCTGTGAGGTTTTTTTAACAGTGGGTTTTCCTGTTATTCCCAGGTCCCTCTTTGCCCTGGGACATTAAGACCTGCTTGAGCTATACATTTCCACAGATGGGATAGATATCAGCTCCTGGCAATGGATAAATCATTCTTTGACTCCTGAAATACAAAAGTCTGCATCTGGAATTAACCTTTTTTGTGCCACAAAGTCAGTCACCCAGCCAGCAATACAAAAACCTACAATGCAATATACTTAAGAAAAACTGACATCTGTTATTTGTCACAAGTATGCATAGAGACAGAGACAGAAGAAAGGAGAAAAAAATATAAAGGAGGCAAAATATTTCAGCAATTATCAGCTATAAGAAAGAAATTACGTGAGAGAAACCAGATTTATAAAAAAATGTTTGCTTCAACAATAGCTATAATTTTTCTTTGTGTTTCCTCTTTCTTTCCTCCATATTCTAGCCACAGTCTTGGACAGATCAAAGTCAGAACTTCAGATGAAGAACCCACTTTATTATTATTATCATCACTATTTAAAAAGAAAATCTAAACGGGGAGCTTTTTCATTAGGCAATTTAGCTTCTTTACAGAGTGCAAGTGGAAGATATGAATTAGTAAATTCAACCTTGTCAGTGTTGACAGCTGCAACTGCACTGAAAAAAAGTATATCTAAAAAATAAAGGATCACTTAAAAGGAGAAATAAGTTTGAGCATTAATGTCTTTATCACTCATCATAGTGGATATATACTGATTTTCCTTGAATAGTACGTCACCATTTGTCACTGTCAGTCACATCAGATTCCTGTCCAAGCTCCAACATATGTCCAAAGTCAACTTCTTAATGCAAACCATAAAGAATATTTGCCTGCAAAGCGTTTACTGAAGAGAATTGCTACTTCTTCTTTATTCCTCCCCCTGTTTCCCTGAAAGAGTAGAACACAGACCAAATGTAGAGGAATACAGTGGTCCTTAAGGGACAGTTAAACCATTTCTTTTTCCAAATTCACAGTTTAAATGAAAATAAAAGTGTTACCCCAGAGACACAGAGTAGAAGATCCTCAGCTGCGTCCCCAGAGCTCGGAAGGCAAGGCAAGGACATTGGGGACTTTTGGAAGTTCCCGGCTGCATTCCTGGGGCCTGAGGAAACCGTGCAGCTCTGGTACAACTGGCACAAACCGCAGCTGCCAAGGAGCTGTTGGCAGTTGTTCCCTGTGGGGTGAAGGGGCCGTGCAGCCAGATTCAGTAGTGAAGGACACCGAGCCGTTGTGCCACTGTAAAGAAATCCAGACTGGGACACAAGTATTTTCTGCATCAGGGGGATTTGGCTTCCAGTGTAAAGGTTTGTGCTTGAGATTATCTTGTGAGTCTTGGAAATTATAACTGTAGTTGTATATTTTAAATTCATAGACAATTTTTGAAGTGGGCATTTGGCTATAAAATCCAATTTTTATATCCCTAGTGCCTTAAAAATTTTCCTCTCTGATCACTTGTGGTTCTTCCTCTTTCCTGAGCTATCTGGACAGTTCAAACTTTTGTTCATATGCATGTCTGGTGAAAGGTTTTGTGAAGCAAACGTAACCTGGATATTTGGATTCTGCTTCACTTAACAATGCTACCTTATAATGAACTAGAAGAAACCATGTTTCTTGTTACTTAGGTAACAGACAATTGAGAGGGGAGTTTGGGGATTTTTTTTGTTAGGATTTTTTTTTTTTTTTGTCTGAGAGAGGGAAGGTAGCTAGGGTTTTACTTAATCTCTGCGGAAGACAGATATAACAATGCTCTTATTCCCCACATTTCAGAGTAACAGCAAAAAATGTTATCTGTTCTACAAATAAGAAACAGCATGACAGCTGGGTAAAGCAACCCTATGGTTCAACTGCAGTAATAACAAAGGTCAGACAGCACCAAAACTCGACAAATGCAGGACTGGAAGTACAACCAACCAGAACGTGCACTTTTCACACATCACCAAATTTAAGCTGATGTTCATGACCATGTTTATGTCCCATATGCTGCAAAGAGGTGCATGACAGAAATTTGGGTGCTGTGCAGTCCTGGGGTGGTGGTGGGGGGGGGGGGGGGGGGGATATGCACAGAGACAGAAGACTGCAAGCAGTGAGAGGTGCATGCCACAAGCAGGGTTATGTACCCAATCCCCCTCCTTTGTTACCCGACTTGACAGACTTGCTCTAAAAATCACACCATCCAGCTTCCTTTACAGCATTTGTCAAATGAGTCCTTCTTACCCCACTGTCCCTATTGGTACATTTCTTTTCTTAGTTAAAAACAACTCTTTATTAGTCACAGCAATGCCCTGACAGTGACCAGCAAATGCTACTAGCAGACTAAATCCTAATGGTCTTTTTAAACTACTCAGAGTAAGTTACCAGTTCTTCCACTCCATAGTAACACAAATAGGATGGGAAATAAATTTGCTCTTGATATTTTCCTCCTAAAAGACTGCCATCAACGCATATTGAGAAGACAACAAAGGCTCTTTTCCCTTGTCTGGCCATACAAGGTCTATCAACACTTTCATTGCAGTCAAAAGGAGTGGAGGATCAGGCACTTAAAGCTGGTGGTCCTGAAGTAAATGCATGTCTTGAATAGTTCGGGTGGTTTTTTGAGGGGTTAATTTAAGCACACCTGTCACTCTTAAGTACAAGGCAGTTGGAGGATATTAATATTCTTTTGAATTATTTAAAAGATATGACTAATGCTTCATGTACCATAAGACTGTTATCTGCAAAAATAACGTCTGTGTCAGTCATTGCTGGGCGGTTAGGATTTCATCACTAGCATTTATCAGTATTTCTGAGTCTTGAGTTTCTGGATTCTGCTAGGTTACTGGCTCTCCTTCACCTTCAAGTGTCAAACTCAACCTGCAGATTCCTTCACATTGTTCGTTTTGATCAGAGATGAATCAAACAAAGGTATGGAGTCTCCTTCCTGAGCAGAATCTCATATAAAAAGATCAGAAATATTTCAGAAAGATTTCTGATAAACTATTTATTTTTACTACCAAAGACTGCGGCGTAGATAAGTTAGTCTGGTGTGACAGAAGACTTCTTTCAAGAAAGTAGAATTTGATCCTACAACATTTTTGTGTGAGTTCTGAAGAAGAGCAGTAGTATCTAATGCAATAACTCAGGGAACTGAATTGAATACAGCCTACTAACTAAAACAAAGTTCTCATAGTTTATGATAATAAATCCCTCCAGTGACCAGGTATGTATAAAACACAGTCTTCTCTTGCACACCAGCAATGAACCATCACTGGGAGGAAAAATGAAAGGGCATTAAAAAGTATGGAAAGCAAATTTTAGTTCCTTTATTTATGGACCAGCATACCTATCTCCCATGATATGTGTCTGATGCCAGATGAAGAACATTTGGTTATGGAAGTTATTTCTGATAGCTATATGATTCTGTGTGAAAGAGTTCATGAAGGACACTGTTTCTGCATTCTGCTGCTTCCAAATGTAACAGCACCACCACAGCAAACCATGCACCCCTTTAAAAGTGTAGCTGTCTCAGTGGTTCATCAGTCAGAAGTCATGCATGAAGCACAAGAACATTTCAAGGAAAGAAGTTCCTTTCCTGTTATAGCATGGATGGAAGTAGCTTATTGTCACCTGTTGCTCGTGCATCACAGTAGAGATCCTGACACTAAAGAACCTCTTCCTCACCCAACTGGATCAATTACAGCCCAATCCTCAGGATGTCAAAGATCTCCGTTAAAGCAAGAGAGAACTGTGGGAAACTTCAAAAACAGAATGCAGGCTATGTACCTGTATTGCTTGTATACTTGCATTGCATATGAAATAAACAACTGTAAACATAAGTATTTAATTGAAAGCGTGTATATGCTATGATCACACTGAAAGACAATCATTTTATTAAGTTATTCAAAGTTTTGCAGTCACTTCACCAACTGTCTTTCATTAAATGCACAACATAGCAGAGAATTTGAGTCAGGTTATAGAAAGAATGTATGAATGAATGAATAAATGAATGAATGAATGGATAGCCACACATTTTAAAGGTCTAGTCCTTTCTTAATTGATATTCTCAATGTAAAAGAACATGTAATATCTGCTACATTTCTTTGCAAACCTTGCTGTCCTCTTTTATTTACTCCTAAAATAATATTGTACTACACTCCACTGAATTGAAACTTTATTTCCATAACTGAGAATATCAAGACATTCGTACTTCCTTGGACCATTACAGATATACTGTACAAAATCCTGTAGTTCATCAATAGAGTGTTAGCTAGCAGCCTCACACAGTCACAGTAGCTTACCTCATCACAGTCACTGATAGGAAGAAAGTGAACTTTACTGTGGAAAATATATTCCACACACACACACATCAAATGCTTTTCTAGAGAATTTTTAAGGATTCAATTTTCATAGTAATGCTACACTAAAAATTTTCATTTAGGTCTTGGCTAGATCCTGAAGTGTTGCATGTAGCCTATGCACAAGACTTGTGTTATTGTGGGGATAGGAACTGTTACATTGTTCCAAATCAGCCCAAACATCTAATCAGAGCTTTATGATTGGGTCTGCTGTTAAAATCCAGGCTGAGAGTATGCTTAAAAATTTCTGCGGGCACTTTCTAGATGTGTTCTGGGAGAGGCTGTGATGGCTAGCTAGCTGTGTGGGATTCTGGTTATGTAAGTTCCAAGTCAAAATATTGGAAAAATTTGGGACTTAAAAGTTCAAGCAGGGGCCCAGATGTGTAAGTATATATAACCCCAGGCTGAACAGTAGCAGTGCTGTGGTTCCAGGGTCTAGGCGTGCTTGAAAGCACAGGGTCTACTGCTACAGCAGAGTTGGGAAAGGCACAGTGAGGATCAAGAGCTGAACATCTCACTCTCTAGATTTGTGCTAACCTTCACCAGAGGAGGTATTTGAAATAAATACACCTTTGGGACAGTAAACAGATATGGGTATATCAAATAATTTATGAATGAAAAGTTCTGATCCAAATGGGTTCCCATGCACTGGTCTTAAGAACTGTTTTCTACCATATTTTCAGAGTAGACCGCAATTTATGTCCACAACTCTAGAGAGGTCAAGTGCCTCTTTTGAATGTGTCTCACTTAGTTGATACACTTTTTGCGTTTCCATTAGGATAATTTCTATTGTACCATAAGCATCTTAAATGAAACATTAAGATGTGAAATCTAGATGCTTATTTTACAAACCTTTGCAAGAATCTGGAACCCAGTGTAAGAGGTTTACACCTGTGACCACCTACTGTGTCTGTTGCTCAACACCAAAATAACATAGGGAGTATTCGTCTGTCACTGTTAAAAAGAAACAAAACAGAACTACTAAAATGTAAGCTCACCATGAGAATTTTAAATACTTTGACACATTTTTATATAAAAAAACACTTAAAAGCTATTTTTCAAGTGATTAACATTGATTAATTCACTACTAAAAAGCCTATTTGCATAATTTTTAGGATATATAATTAACACAGTGATTTGTGTGAACACTTTAGTCTTGAAAGCAGTTTTAAATGTTCTCCTTTCAAATCAAGCTGCTATTTTTGCATTCACAACCAGTAGGCCCAAATTAAATATATATGCCTTGCTCTTTATACTGTTCATGCTTATGTTACATGAAGAACAAGAGAGCGTATTTGAGGCTGATCAGAAGGAGCTGATGCTGCTGGAAATACCGTCCCTGAGCTTTCTGACAGTCACACAATATAGCATCATTAAGGTGAAGGAATTCCAGTGGCAATTGCAATTTTACTGGTTGTTACAGCAGATGACTGCTGCTCACACCTGATCATTGCTGAAAGTCCAGCATTTTTTACCTGTTAAATTCAGAATGAGAGAACCAAACTTTGTTGTATGGGAAAGAATGTTTAGAAAGGATGAATGCCAAAATGCAAAACCAAAAGGACATGATATACCAGTATATTCAAGATAAAGGCAATACACTTAGTTTTCTCCTATCCTTTCTGACTTGGAAAAAGACAAATAAAATACAGAATTTGAAATTTCTGTGTTATCCACTCACCCCTTTTAAGATAATCTAGCATTAGAGTCCTTGCTATCCCAATGGCCCAAGGCAAGATTGTAACAGAAAAAAACACACCTCCTTTGTTTATTGAATCTTTGGCTGCTGTGAAGCTTATACACTAATTTCGCAAAGAGAGAATATATTCTCAAGAATACCCTAACAAAGAGGGGAGCAAATCTACCACATGAATTCAGCACAGTATAGAAACAAATTGTCTGGCCATATCTGCCAAGGAAATACCAAAGAACGGCAGAAAAAATATACTTGATATGAGCAGACTGGTGTTTTTCTACTGCTGCTAGAAAAATAATTCTGTAGCCAGTGACAGTTCATTGGTCAGATTGCATCAATAAACCCCAGCTACTTCACAGATCAATATCTAATCTACATTCTTTTCCTGGCAAATTTTAAAATCTTCACCATATTTTGGAGGAACAGAAAGTCTACTATCACTACACTTGATGACTTGTCAGCAGAAGGATTTGCCTTTTTATTGCAAAATCAGGGACACACATACTTGATCGCAAAGATTTCCTTTAAAAGTTATTTGTAAAATGACAGCCTCTTTTTTCTCTCATTTCCCTCTGGAAAACTTAGTATTCACAAATTTGATCTTTTGTCTTCCAGATTTTCAAACGTCAGATTGATTCTGTCATTGAGTTTGCGATGAAGTTAGTCTCTTCTTGATCACCTTATTTCACTATTCTATCTCAAAGTCTTTATTAAAAAATCCCTTGAATTTATCATTTATTCTTTTAGATTTAGAAATCATCTGACATGAAATACTGGAACAAAACATTCCCCCACACTACCACTGTCCTCCTCTGGCAGTTTGAGTCCGCTGCAAGGATGTATAGACCAGAGCAGACTGATTCTACAGACCTGATGCCATCAGGTTTTGCCCTTACTCAACTGGGAGCACCAGTACTGGTAGCAGTTGATACCTGTGAAGACTATCAGACTGCTACCATTTTGAGCCCCTTGCTCCAGTGCAAGCCCTCCACTACCCAAACAAATCTATTTCTTATCTGTATGGAAATGAGGTGGATTCCCGTATATGCAGGCTGATGAATAACAATGGATTGCTTTGTTTTGCAAGGGTCATCAGAAATAGGCTGTACAATTACCCTTGGCATGGTTGTTTAGAGAGAAGATGATCAGCACAACACAAAGTATCTCCAAGTACATCGATAGTTAGACTAAGCTAACATTTTCTCGATAGTAGAAGAAATTAATTAATTTCTTGCACTTCATTCAGTCTGTATCAGCAAACCTCCTGCTACAAGCATTCATCAGACACAGATGACACTAGCTACAGGCCTGTTTGCCCCTTGTAAGTCTCCAGATACTGTTTCCTACCACGCAGAGCCTCCACCTGTCACTTGAGGCAGGCTTTTTTTAACAAAAACTTTGATACACTGTCAGGGAATACAGAGCCAATTGCCAAAAAGCAGCTTCTCTTTGGATGAACACAGCACCAAGAAGGGAGCTGGTAGCTCCACTGCACTGTCTTTATGTTTAGAGTGTTCTCAGATAGAGACCATAGTTTCCTTAGTGACTGTGGAATCTCCAGTAACAGTTGGAGGTGTAAGGCTGAGTGTAAGAAACAGCCAAAATCAGAGGCCACAAAATAACAGTTTCCTCATTTTCCAGGTTTGTCTCTTTTTTAAAAGAGAAAATTATGGGGCTAGTAATCCCACCCACCCTTTGAGACCTTCACTATCTTCTCATACCTACCTGCTTCCAGCTGATTTGACAGCTTGCCTAATTTATGAGACAGTTGCATCAGTGTTTGTACTCTTTCCATTTTAGTGATTCAGCACATTCACCTCAGTGCTCCCTATCAAATCTCCTTCAGGATCAGATCTAAGATCTAAGATAGATCTAAGGATCTATCCTTAAGGATAGATTTATTATTCTGAACCAAGTGTTGGAACACTGATGGTCAGTGGTGGGGACTAGCAAAAAATTCCATGGAAAAGTTTCGTTATAACACCACCAGTTGGCTGTACATGCTGGTCTTTCATTGCAAAGACTAAAACACTGTCTAGTAACAAAACATATAACACTGCATATCAAGACAAAAGGGACCTATGAACCTACTCCTGCTCTCATTGTAAGGAGCTGAAATGTACGATGTTTTAACTTTAATGTGGATGGGCACACGCTTTGATGGGTAAAAAAATGGCTGGATGTCCGGGCCCGAAGAGTTGTGGTGAATGGAGTTAAATCCAGTTGGTGGCCGGTCACGAGTGGTGTCCCCCAGGGCTCGGTTTTGGGGCCACTCCTGTTTAACATCTTTATTGATGATCTAGATGAGGGGATCGAGTGCACCCTCAGTAAGTTTGCAGACGACACCAAGTTGGGTGGGAGTGTTGATCTGCTCGAGGGTAGGGAGGCTCTGCAGAGAGATCTGGACAGGCTGGAGCGATGGGCTAAGGACAACTGGATGAGTTTCAATAAGGCCAAATGCCGGGTGCTGCACTTGGGCCACAACAACCCCCAGCAGCGCTACAGGCTTGGGGAGGAGTGGCTGGAGAGCTGCCAGTCAGAGAGGGACCTGGGGGTGTTGATTGACAGCCGGCTGAACATGAGCCAGCAGTGTGCCCAGGTGGCCACGAAGGCCAATGGCATCCTGGCTTGTATCAGAAATAGCATGGCCAGCAGGGACAGGGAAGTGATCTTACCCCTGTACTCGGCACTGGTGAGGCCGCACCTCGATTAGTGTGTTCAGTTTTGGGCCCCTCACTACAAAAAGGACATTGAATTACTCGAGCGTGTCCAAAGAAGGGCAACGAAGCTGGTGAAGGGTCTGGAGCACAGGTCTTATGAGGAGCGGCTGAGGGAACTGGGGTTGTTTAGTCTGGAGAAGAGGAGGCTGAGGGGAGACCTCATCGCCCTCTACAGCTACCTGAAAGGAGGTTGCAGAGAGCTGGGAATGAGTCTCTTTAACCAAGTAACAAGTGATAGGACAAGAGGGAATGTCCTCAAGTTGTGCCAGGGAAGGTTTAGACTAGATAGTAGGGAGCATTTCTTTACAGAACGGGCTGTTAGGTGTTGGAATGGGCTGCCCAGGGCAGTGATGGAGTCCCCATCCCTGCAGGTGTTCAAGAGTCGAATTGACATAGCGCTGAGGGATATGGTGTAGTTGAGAACAGTCAGTGTTAATGGTTGGACTAGATGATCTTCAAGGTCTTTTCCAACCTTGATGATTCTGTGATTCTGGATGAGTAGTGCCATTAATTGCAGTCTAACACTTGTTTAGAAAGAGGTAAAAGAGCTTTCATGAGAACTGTAATAAATAGAAATATTACCTTCAAACACAGTCTTGTGGCTTTGTCCTTCATTTAAGCCTTCTGTCAGGACTCCAGATTCGTACATGTACTTTACCCCGACTCAAATAATCCTTACAACTCAGAGCATACTGAAGATGTCTCTGGTATTGACAAGGCTCCTTTTTTAAGTTGTATTGATTATTTTGATAATTTGTCTATTGCTAAAATCACTGAAGAGTTCAACTTGACATGCATTTCTTTGCACCAAGATAGAATGAGTTGCTGAATTGATTTATTTCTGCTGTATTTATTCCTAAAATAAAAATATGTAATCTCTCTCTGTGCTTTAAATATGCACAGACCACTTGGCTGAAACCGTCTTGGGATATCTGAGAACTGAATATAAATAATTCTATTCATTTTCACTGACTACAGACTAAATCATAGGGTTCTCCTCCCACCCACTATCCACATTAGTCTTTGGTGGTTAGAAGCTGACTGAATGTATAGATAATATATCAATACCTTTTTTTTTTTTTTTTTCTAATTGTAACTATTAGTGCAACTAAAAAGGCACTAAAAAGTTACATGGAATGAAAAGGAAAGTTTGAAGGCAAAGGAGCAGTTTTTAACAGTCTCCTGTCAGGTAACTGTTGAATAGCTCAAACCTAAACACCATCAAGGGATTTAGAGTTTTGTTATCTTTGTACTGCTGCAAACCTAAATCCAGAAGAACAGTGCTTAGTGTTTTGCTGAAAGGTGGGTTTCACCACCCTGCAACAGAGCCCCCATTTCTGTACCTGACCTCTCAGAGAATATGAGAGAATTACAGAGGGAATAGACAGTTCCTCAGCAAAGGAGAAAATAGGGAAAATAACATACGCCTGTAAAATTTACTCAGAAAAAAATAAAATGTAACTTTAAGATGTGTTTCATTGGAACAATCTCCAAGGCTACAATCCTATTTTAGGGGAGAATTTCTAAACTTGCCTCTGGACAAGGATAGCAGAAGAAAATTATCTTGAAAGATCTGAGCAAGGAGGCGTTGCAAGGTACTAGGCTGGTGCTAAAATACTGTCCTCCTTACATGCCCACATTTTCTTGAAAAGTCTGGTATTCTTGTATTTGGAGGCTAGTTTTTGTGATCATTCACTAGTGAAAGAAAACACACTTGTATCCTTATTCAAATGGCTTGCCTGAAACTGTGAACACCAATTGTTTTTCTGTAGCAAAGGATGATGTGGCTCTCTGGCCGCTGTTGGCTGATCAATTAATTTTAAATGGCACACACCAGTTTTCACTTTACCCTAACAGGAGTTAGTTACAGATCAAGAGGAATAGACTTTCCCTGACCTCATTAAAGTTTAGAGTTGTAGAGCATATTATCAAGCTGTGCTCCACAACTAGACTTCTGTGGGTATAAAGAAAGACTTCAAAGAGGTTATAAACCATTTATTTCAATCTATCTGGACTGGCATCATACTTTCTAATCATTAGAAAAAATAAAGCAGCAGCACCATCACATGCACTTCATGGCATTTATTGTTGGGAAAGACCCCAAGAAAAGAGCAAATAAATATGATTTCTTGAAAGTTGTTAGATTGTATTAAAATGCAGTTTTAGAAAGCAGTGGGAGATATCAACAGGAAATGTGATAACAGGGAGCAAAGGAAATAATTTTGGAGGTAAGCTGCTGTATCCTGCATCTTCACTGTCATTAGTGAAAACAATCTTCAAGTTTTTTACTAAGGCACCCTGTGTTACAAGGTTCAGTGAACACTGGCTAAGAAAGATGGGTTAGAACTTGTTAGAGTCCATAAAAGGTGAAGGGTTTACAGTGCCTGAAATACAGTAGGAGCGTCTGAATGTCATTTTTAAAGTCAACCCTTTTGCATCCTGAATTAGACTGTAATTTTTTTTCCATTAGGCGTTTCTTATGATATTTTTAGATTTTCTAGTAACAGAAGATAACAGCTTGAGTAATAAGAAATTCATTTCTCATGTGTTAGTGACAACCAGATGTTCAGTTCTAAGCAGCTAGAAAAAAAAAAAAAGCAATGGCAGACATGAAAAAAAATCTTAGAACTTCAAGCACCCTGATTCCTGTTGTTCTGCATGAGTGTCACTATTCCATGTAGAGACTTTTATGATATATTACTTAGGCAGCAAAGAATAGGAAATAGCTTATGTCACATTCACTAAAATATATTAGATATGTATTTGAGCCTGGCAACTTTGAAAGAGTGATTGTTTTTTGAGTATGCAAGCACAACAGAGATAAAATAATGAATTTTTGTTATCTTTTCTCCCCAAATATTAAATAACCACACCAGAACTGCATTCTTTTGCTATTTCTTGCACAGATAATGTTTGATCTATCATTTTTCAGTAATAACTATAGCTTCAAGTCTATAAGAACCTTGTCCTTACATCCCAAAGGAACAGAATCCGTCTAAAGAAAAGGTAAAACATGAAAAAGAGAGAATGAATATTTTGCTATGAATGAGACAAATATCTTTACTAGGTCTTTTCAGTGCTCCAAACTCTGCTAATATTTCAGTACTGAACATTTCCTCCATGTTAGATTAAAGTTGTACACATTTTCCATTTGCTGCTCAAGGCTAGAATATTGAAGATACATTAGTTTTAAGTAAGTGACTGTATTTATTCACTCACACTGGACAACAGATTGTACTGCTCACTATTCTCCCTGCCAACTCATTTTGCAATGCACTGGTACAAAGAGTTTGTTGGCGGAGATGGAGTTTTGCCAAAGTGGTCATTACTGGCCATCAGCATCTGTTCACTGTCCTGCACACAGGCTAGAGAAAACAAGGGAGGAATTTCCAACTCGCTGTTGCAGATATGCAGTGCAGCTTGCGACTGAGCCCTTCACAAAGGATCAGCCTATATTAGACATGTTAAAAGATCCTCAGTGAATGGGGGAACTAGGGAAAAACAGGCATAAGTCACTTTATTTCTCTGTTTTGAGCCAAGGGTAGGACAAAGCGCAACTTAAGAGTGGTAATTCTCAAGTAGGAGGTTCAGTATTATGGAACCATGGCAGGTAGCTTGATACTGAGTGGTCCTTGTCAGCCCCATTAACATAGAATAAATCGTAGAATGGTTTGGGTTGGAAGGGACCTTAAAGATCATCTAGTTCCAACCTCCCTGTCATGGGCAGGGACACATTTCACTAGACCAGGTTGCTCAAAGCCCCATCCAACCTGGCCTTGAACACTTCCAGGGAGGGAGCAGCCACAGCCTCTCTGGGCAACCTGTTCCAGCGTCTCACCAACCTCACAGTAAAGAACTTCTTCCTATATCTTAGCTAAATCTACTCTTTTCCAGTTTAAAACTGTTACCCCTCATCCTATCACTACACTCCCTGATAGAGTCCCTTGCCATCTTTCCTGTAGGTCCCCTTTAAGTACCAAGAGGCCACTATAACAGAAGAAACTGACTGTCCCCTGACCTCCCGGTTGGAATAAGGATCAGGATTCAGGGAGTGCTACAGGAGCCTGAGAAGGGATGATTTCTCTCCTCAGCAATTGTATTATGCACTGTAAAAAAACAGCACTAGTATATACGTTCTGAAAGTCTTTCCAAGGACTGTTAGAAATGGTATGGAATTAATGACTGAATGCCAAATTCTGAAGAAGTCTAAAAATCTTTATAGAGATGCATGACAACTTTATTTCCAGTTACATACTAATTTGGGGATTTGTAATAGCTAATAATAAACCCCTGAATACCTTTGACACTCCTAGAAGATAGCCAAATATTATGCCCACCCAACTCCAGTGATGCCCACCATGGGTAGTGGGATGGCCCAGATCAATCACATGCCTGCCATACTCTGTCTGCCTGCCATCCTCATGCCTGCCAACATACCTCGGGACTGCTGTAAAGTTTGTAAAAAGCCTGCCTGCTTGCTTCTGTTTTCCTTAGTTTCTGAGTCACAGGAATTCTCTTCAACTTGGACATGGGGTTTTCATAGTCCTCTGTCATGGTTTAACCCTTATATATGACTAATCTCAGTCTTTACCTTTAAATCATGGATCCAGTCAGGGTAAGCTCATCCCAAATAGCCAAGATTTACTTTTCTTCTCTCTTTTTTTAATTGATTGTCTTTTTCTCATTTAATACGTAAAGGAAATAATATTCACAGACTGGAATATGCCATTTTTGTCATCATTATTTTTGTTAGATTAGCAGACTCATGTTATTTCCTATATATTCATGTATTAACCATTCTCATAATCAATTAACATTAAATCAAACCAAGTAAAATAGATATAAATCCCAAAAAGTATACAGAAATGTCTAAATAAGAATGTAAGAAAATAAAATGAAAAATAACTTTTAGGAAACTTTCTTAAATTTAAATATCAAAAAAGGAAAAATAATTAATCAATGACACACAACAGCGAGTTCGATTATCCCATGATAATAATTCCCCCAGGGCTTCCCAGCAGTTTTCAATCCAAGATATAAATAGCGTCACAGTAAATGCTGATGGCTGAATTTCACATTCATTTTCCATGTTATCACTGTGCAGATCTTGAGGGATGCATTCCTGACAATGTCCATCATGCCCTTCTGCAAAATGAGCAGAATTTCAGATGGGGATCTGAACAATAGGGTTTAGAGAGAAAAATATTCAGAATATTTTTTTAACAAACCTTGAAATAGAGGGAGTTGTTATTATGGAAAACCTCACACCTTCTTTCATATGCAAAGTGTAAAAATGTATTTCCACCTCTGAATCATATTTATGAGAATACCAGAACTCTAATAATAATCATCATATTTCCATTAGTGTTTATATTTTGTACTCAGATTGCTAAGGAATATTGTGTGGCAGTTGGAAGAGTATAGATTAAAAATGTGTTAAAGAGTAACTCACCAGGCTATCTATAAGCTTTGGGAATTCTTAATTCAAGAAAAATTAGTGAGTTTTCAACCAATTTGAAAAAACTGATAGGAGGAGGTAAAGGTTTTTAATAGCTGGAAGGATAGGAAACATTTGCCATCAGATAAGCAGATTTCAGAAAGTGTTTTATATACAAACTGTGTTTTAGTACTTTTCACCAGTGTTTATTTCCACCTTCAAATTCAGTGCTCTCAATTTAAATAACAAGGTAAGGCAGCCATAAATGCATGCTGGGAAGGCATCATGACAAACTGGAACTCCTTAGAGGCACAGCTTATCATGTGTGATCAAACTCGACATATCCTAATTAATATACAGTCTCAGTAGCATTCAGAGACAATGTTTGACAGGGTCCAGTGGTCCTGTTATTATTTTTCAACTTGTATCTCATGCATGGAGATATGAAAGGTAGCCCCACTTACTTGCTTGAAGTTTCTTCTTTCAGCAAAGATGCCAGAAGAGACTACTTCTTCCTATTCTAAAATTATAATTTTTTACTGGAACAGAAGTCCACACAGAAAAAATGCTCCTATATAGCTGTATATAGGTTATGAAGACACTTTTCATATTCTCAGCCAACACATAACACTGAACATTCATGATTAACAAAAACTAAAGTGTAGAAAATATGCAAAATTTGATCATAATTTACATGTCTCTTGCAGGTTGCTTTTCACTGGTGGTTCTCAAAGCTCTGTATCATGAGACAACATTACTGACTGCCATTTTCAGGCATGAGAAACAAAACCACAGAGAGGAATATATATTTACCAAGACCATCAATTACTAAACAACAGAATTTGGAATACAAACCCGATTTCTTCAGTCTCAAGCCATCACACTGTTTCCAGTTATTTCTTTGATCACCTCTATACTCTTCAATAAACATTTAATAGAAATACTTTATCGTCTATGGTTCAGATTGTCCAAGAAGAGCTAGGTGCGTTTCATATTTCATTGCAGTTCTAAGCTTGTCACAGGATCAAATCCACTTACAAATTATTGCCATTTCTGTTTTTCCTCAAAACACATGCTTACTTTGCTTTATAAGTTTTAAAGAAAAACAATTCAAAAATATTCAGAAAATAAATTTAAATAATCACAGGAGGAACATAATTTCCTGTTGCAAAGACATCCACTTACCTTCAGTTATTCTTTTTCTATTCTTATAACAAGCCAGATGTTAATTTGGCTCACAACCCCTTGCATACAGCCTTATTGCGACTTTAATCAAGTGATTAAGAGAGCTGTTATTTCATTAGTGCATCCTTTTACTGATCATTGTGACACATTAGTCATAGATAAAATGGGTACCAGAGGCTTGTTTCAAAAATTGCGCATCGTGGTTTCAGCTGCAACAATTTTGTTGTCTTTCAACCTGCAAAAATGTCATTGTTCTAAACAATCTGGTCTAGCAACTCTTCCATCTCAGGTCTTCTAATCTAGAGCAATAACTATTCTTTTTCTCTCTTTTTTTAATATTTAAAAAAAAAAAAGAAAGAAATAGAAAGTATAAAACAACGCAGATGGGTATTTTGTTTCGTTATTTTCAAAGGCCTCTTGACATGAGGGAAAGTCTTGTTAATAATAATCAACCAGATACCTCCTCCATCAGCTGTGGTAAAATTGACGTAACTACTTAAAAAAGAACTATGCTGCAATTTTCAGTTTTCTGAATTTGCTGGCCTGTCTATGCAAATCACTCAGGGGAATGGATATGAGGAGCTGAGTATTTTTTGTAAGTGATTCTAATAAGAAAAGGACTCTGTCTGTGAAATCCATCCTATCTTCCCAGATACCTTCAGCTTCGTACTATAACAACATAATTCAGCTTATAATGACAAAAAACATTTCAGTATTCACATGCAGTCAAGGTTTTGCCATTTTAGCATACTGACCAAGAGTTTGGGGCTCAGCAGCCCCACAGTTGACTCTGGTGTCCTTCTCAAACACCACCCCAGAGACAGTGTCTCTCATTTCCCCAGGATATATCTGTGACTCTTCCACTGCCTTCACCTATCAGATGAACCTAATCAGATTCAGCATGACAATGCATGGGTCACTGAAGAATTCACTGATATTAATCATTAAGAGATGTGTTCAAGGAAGAATTTTTAGTAGTTGAAAGAAATAGGTTTTTTCTTCCTGTATGATCAGCTACACAGAACAGGGACCAGTTTAAAAAGTAACTGAGCTTTTTGTCCAAAATTGGAAGTGATCTAATCTAAGGAGTATGTCAACTTCCTTCAGCAGGGAAGCAGGCTTTTTAATTTTGAACCATTAGGAGGGCCTAATTGATCAGGTCAATCTTTCTCCTCAGTTTCAACCAGAATTTGTAAGATAAACGGATTTGCAAATAGTCATTCATTCCACCAAGAAAAGATGGCTTTCAGAATTGCTATTAAAGAAACATTTGACATCCTATTATTACAGTCTAATTGCTGCACACATTCACAATGCCATAAAATTGTGAAAGGGTATGCTGTTACTTTTTGTTGGCAAGTGTATTGTGATGTAAAATGTGCGCAAGTATAGGGTATGAAAGAGCTATAGTGAAATTCAATTACTGTAGCATACATACAAGCTTTGAGAAAAATGTAACAGGAACATGCAGCTCTCTGTTACTGACAGATAATCAAAGTACCGGCTGCTTTTCACAAGTGTTGTAAGAAGGGTTTTTCTATTAAAGTTTCTTTTTTAAGTAGAATATGTACTGCTTCTTTAAAGATTACACAAACAACCAAACAAAAGCCAGAAGAATGAAATACATTAACAAAAATCACATTCAGTCTCCTGTAAACCCTCCTGCCTCCAAAACAAATGCAGTATAGCCCTGCATTTTATTACAGGTTTCATCAGTAGATTCAGATACAGAACTGTGATTAAGGCCTGAAAATCTTAGACTGAAACTGAAAGATGCACTTCAGCTGCAAATATGTAGCAATTATCATGAAATGAAGTTCATTCCACATTTTAGCTAATCACCATGGAAACCTATATTCATTGGCTCCTAATTGGAAATGTTCCAGACCTGGAAAACATTGTAGGCTTAAGACTGCATAATTTCTTATTTAAGCAATTGTACTATTCTTCTGTGTTTGTGACAGTATGCCATGGCAATTTTGGCAATAACCCTAGAGAAGATAGATTTTTCTGAGAACCCTGTCTTTGCAAGTATTTTGCAAGTATTTTTCACACTCTAGTGGGACTTGTGCCCCTATAAGACTGCTTCATCAAGGCACTTCTACAGTTTGTGACATTAATACCTGAATACCCAGACACAAGTACAATAGAATGTTGCTGTTCCAGTAACTCCAAGGTAAAAATTAATACCTGAATATTGTTAAAACCAAAAACTTTAAAAATCCTCATTATATATATTTATTGAGATTTTCTGATAGATTTAAGGTTAAATTTTCAAATTGTCAAATGTTAGCTACCTTTAATGCAATTTTTGGAAAGATGCTTGGACTGACTTAAGCAGAGATGACCCACTGATTTCCATCAATGAATTCCTAAATTCATCCTCCAGATTTGAAAATGTTTTAATAATCAAAAGTGATGAATACTTCTGTGTTTCATTAATTTTACTAGGACCCATGCAGACCTTCCTAAAAATGAGATTATTCAGTTAATTCATTTATTTTCTATCACCCCTTCACTTCTACTTTCCTGAACAGTTTGATCAAAACCACAAATCACCATTTTATATGCAGAGGGGGTTTTTTGTGTGTATATATGATCTCCCTTACATAATTTTTATTAAAGATGACCACAGATTCCAGTTGCATGGATCATTTCAGAAAGAAGACTTTTAACTGCAAGTTCCTAGATGATTGCTTTCTCTTTTGAACTACACAATTATACTCTCTGGCTTTCATTAGGACTGCAGCAAGTAATTTTCCCTACCTTCCAAAATGAAGGGTTCAAGCAAGAGTTATTTTTCTGGAGAGAAACATTCACTGAATTTCTAGGTTAGCTTGCTTGTGAAGTTTCCCTCTTTTTCATTCCGAGAAATATGTATGTAATGGCTCACATATTTCTTCTCAATTCCATTTCTATAATTGTACTCTTTTTGGATGGTATAGGGTTAATTTTCTTCATAGTAGCACAGAGATGCTTTAGCTTTTGCTGAGCAGCACTTACACAGACTCAAGGACTTTTCTGCCTCTCACCCCACCAGAGAGGAGGCTGGGGGTGTACAAGAGGCTGGGAGGGGACACAGCTGGGACAGCTGACCCCAGCTGACCAAGGGGATATCCCATGTCATATGACGCTGTGCTCAGCATATAAATGTTCCTATTACGCATGATGGAGCTCTGCTTTCCTGGAGATGGCTGAACACCTGTCTGCTGATGGAAAGTGGTGAATGAATTTCTTGTTTCACTTTGCTTGCACCTGTGGCTTCTACTTTACTTATTAAACTGCTTTTATCTCAACCCACTAGTTCTCTCACTTTTACCCTTCCCGTTCCCACCAGGGGGAAATGAATGAGTGGCTGGGTGGGGCTGAGCTGCCCACAGGGGTTAACTCACAACATAATGAAGGCTGTATCTTCCTATTTGAAAGAAAACTCTGGTCCAGTGAAGGCATTAGGAAAACTCATCCAAAAAAGTGTTCTCCAGGGATTATTCAGTTTGCTTCTGTCACACAGTGCACCATTAGACAGGAAGGAGTAAACACTGGCTGGAAAAATACCCCTATGTAAAGTAAGTTCTAGCTTAGAGTAATGCCGCTAGACCAAGCTCAAGAGTACTGCTACGTTACAGATGTATTGGTGTCTGAACGAGATGTTTTTAAATCAGTTCTGGTTCATCTGCAACTACACTGTTAAATTACAATGTAAATGCTTCTCAGACTGTCATCAAAAGCACTCTGCAAATGCATTGCTTTCATCCATTACTATCTTCAAGAAGTAAAAATAAATCTTTGTTAAGCAGATTCATAAAGGGCAGAAAACACTTCAAATTATTGGAAATAGTTCTGTTTTTTTTCCTTTCTGTGACTGGAAAGATTTAGCATTCCTGTTCCCCTTCCTCCCTGAAACTCACACAAAATACACAAAGAACAGAGGAATATCCAGATACTTACACCCTTATATGCATACATACAGTTGTCATACAGTGGTCATCAAAGTGAACATTTACATGTAAGTTCCATGGAGTCTGTTATAACATTAAGTGGCATTAGTCTGTACAAACTGATAGCACTAGTTTGTTGGCATAGCACTGATTCGTACAGCCTGATTTTTCTCAGTGGAGTGCTACTTTTTCTAATCCCTGTTTTCTGCTAGAAAATTAATTAAATGATGAGTTAAAAGAACATATTCCTCAAATTTACAAAACTAAAATGTGATTATGTATGAAAGCCATGATCTTCAGGTGGAGTAAATTATGCTTATCTGAGTTTCAGATATGCTTTCAAGTAATTAAATTAAGAAATACACAATTCTTTTTCATTTCCACAGGGCTAAGATTTGATCTTGCATGTTGACACGGCAGCATGAGACAAAACCATTGGTTTGTTTTTTTCCTCTGTTGTCAAATCAGCTTTCTGAGTTCAACCTCCCCTGGCGTTGGGAAGGACACTGGGAAGAATGGAGAAGTAATGAAACTGTTTCAGTGTCTAGTGAAAGTTTTTTTGGATCAGCTACAACGAAGATGTGGAAGCACATGAAAACATACCTTTACTCTTCCTATTCTTCAGCTCTTGGTTTGGACCAGCCTTTGGCTCTCAGTCCACACACTGAGTTGCTTTCTGTATTTCCCTGTCATAAGCTGCTGAGTATGTACTCCTATCATTACCATGCAAACTGCTTGTCACATGGACTGTCAGTATTATCACGTTATTTGCAGTACATATTTAATTGTCTCTTTTTCTTACAATGGAAATTGCCTCAAGTTCGTGTCCAGTCTTGCATGGTTTTACCTACTGATGTTGCTGCTACCTCAGGTTAACTATAGCCAAGTCCAGGGTTTCAGGGTCCCTGACAAGTAGCACAGCCTTTCCTGTACAAAGAGCTGCTGCCAAAAAGTACTCCCATCCCTTCCTCCTCCCACTGATGACTACAGCCTCCTGCTGTCATTCTTACAAAAACAGCTTCTCTCCCTTTTCTCCCCATAACCTTTCATCTTTCCCAAGGAATAATCATGAAATAATCCTGCCTGCACTTTCTCCAGTGATTCTGTGGGCATGAGATGATAAGGGAATGCAGTGTCCATTTCCCTATTATGACAGGGAAGAATAGTGTGTTGAGACACCAAGGCAGCATTGTTGTGTGAAAAGCTGATGCTTTTTTTCCAAAAAGTGGCCATTGTGGTACCTCTTACACCATACTGCACTAGCTTATTTGCTGAATTTGAGTTTTCCCTAGAGTTTTGTTGCCTCAGTAGCTAAAAGATGTGAAAAGTATTTCTAATTTGTTCTTTCAGAGAAGCAAATTCCTGTTGGCTGTTAAAATCTTAAATTAGTATTTTACATATTGTCCTGGTTTAGCTAGGATAGGGCTAAGTTTCCCCAGCAGTGGGGGGGAAGCTCTAGCCGGGTTATTCAATACCATGCTGACATCACATCTGCGTGCCCAAGCGCGGGAGAATCGGTGAACATGCGTGTTGTGCGATCGCTCTCCTCACTACTGTATCGGTACATTTTTTGTTCTGTTTATTCTTATTACTATTACTGCTATTGTTACTGTTCTTGTTGTTGTTCAGTTTGTTGCTGTTGCACTGCTGTATTAAACCTCTCCTTATCTCAGCCCCAGGGTTTTGTATTTCTCTCTCTCCCCGTCTGGTCAGAGGGGGGGGGGGGGGAGGGGCAGTGGCAGCGTGGTCTCGGATCCTGGCAGGGCCTAAACCACCACACATACCTGTTACATTGACTTTAAAATCTTCCAAGCTTTAGGAACCATTGGATGTGCATATTAATTTTATGTGGCATTGAGAAACCTTTAAATTTTGTTCTAGCACTCCTTCAAGTTTCAAGTCTTGAGGTATCTGAGTTTGGATACATAAGGCTTCTCCTGCTACATCTCCTGAGAACCTTATGAATAACCAGTCTGCAGATGACTAAATGTATTCATTCATTTTATTAACGCTTTCTATCTCTGAGTAGTGTTCCTTCTTTCATGCAAATGTTGGCAAACTTTGAAGTTTTATGTCACCCAGGACAGAGAGGTGAATGAAATATTCTATAGGCATTTAGGAGAAATCTCACGATCGCTTGCCCTTGTTCTTGTGGGAGACTTTAACTTCCCAGACATCTGCTGGAAATACAACACAGCAGAGCGGGACCAGTCCCGGAGATTCCTGGAATGTGTGGGAGATAACTTCCTGACACAGCTGGTGAGTGAACCGACCAGAGAAGGTGCCCTGCTGGACCTCCTCTTTGTGAACAGAGAAGGACTGGTGGATGATGTGGCAGTTGGAGGCCGACTAGGGCACAGCGATCATGAAATAACAGAGTTCTCTATTCTTAGAGAGGCCAGGAGAGGGGGCAGCAGAACTGCCATCCTGGACTTCCAAAGGGCTGACTTTGACTTGTTTGGGCACCTGCTTGACAGAATTCCTTGGGAGATGGTCCTGAAGGTTATAGGGGTCCAGGAAGGCTGGGCACTCTTTAAGAAGAAAGTCTTAATGACACAGGAGCAGGTGGTGCCCAGGTGCTGTAAGAGAAGCCGGTGCCAGAGAAGGACACCCTGGCTAAACAGGGAGCTTTGGCTGCAACTCGGGGAGAAAAGGAGAGTTTACAGCCTTTGAAAGAACGGGCTAGCGACTCACAATGATTACAAAGAGGCTGTGAGGCTATGCAGGGTGGAAATCAGGAGGTCTAAAGCCCAGCTAGAAATTAATCTGGTTTCAGCAGTCAAGGACAACAAGAAATGTTTCTATAAGTATGTCAACAGCAAAAGAAAGACCAGGGAGAGCCTCCATCCCCTGCTGGACGCAGGAGGAAACATGGTAACAAGTGATGAGGAAAAGGCTGAGGAGCTTAATGCCTTCTTTGCCTCAGTCTTTAATAGCAAGACTAATTGTACTGAGGGAATCCAGCCTCCTCAGCCAGAAGACAGAGACTGGAAGAATGAGCCTTCTGCATTCCAGGAGGAGATAGTGACCTGCTGCATCACATAGACATACACAAGTCTATGGGACTGGATGGGATACACCCGAGGGTGCTGAAGGAGCTGGCTGGGGTGCTCGCCAAGCCGCTTTCCATCATTTACCAGCAGTCCTGGCTGACCGGGGAGGTCCTGACAGATTGGAAATTGGCCAATGTGATGCCCATATATAAGAAGGGTCGGAAGGATGATCGGGGAAATTTCAGGCCTGTCAGCTTGACTTCGGTGCCCAGGAAGCTGATGGAGCAGCTCATCCTGAGTACCATCACACAACACATGTGGGACAACCAGATGATCAGGCCCAGTCAGCATGGGTTTATGAAAGGCAGGTCCTGCCTGACAAACCTGATCTCCTTCTACGACAGGGCGACCTGCTTATTGGATGAAGGAAAGGCTGTGGATGTTGTCTACCTTGACTTTAGAAAGGCCTTTGACACCGTTTCCCACAGCATTCTCCTGGTGAAACTGGCTGCTCATGGCTTGGACGGACACACGCTTTGTTGTGTAAAAAACTGGCTGGATGGCCGGGCCCAAAGAGTTGTGGTGAACGAAGTTAGATCCAGTTGGCGGCTGGTCACGAGTGGTGTCCCCCAGGGCTCGGTTTTGGGGCCACTCCTGTTTAACATCTTTATTGATGATCTAGATAAGGGGATCGAGTGCACCCTCAGTAAGTTTGCAGATGACACCAAGTTGGGTGGGAGTGTTGATCTGCTCAAGGGTAGGGAGGCTCTGCAGAGAGATCTGGACAGGCTGGAGCGATGGGCTAAGGACAACTGTAGGAGTTTCAATAAGGCCAAATGCTGGGTGCTGCACTTGGGCCACAACAACCCCCAGCAGCGCTACAGGCTTGGGGAGGAGTGGCTGGAGAGCTGCCAGTCAGAGAGGGACCTGGGGGTGTTGATTGACAGCCGGCTGAACATGAGCCAGCAGTGTGCCCAGGTGGCCACGAAGGCCAATAGTATCCTGGCTTGCATCAGAAATAGCGTGGCCAGCAGGGACAGGGAAGTAATCTTACCCCTGTACTCGGCACTGGTGAGGCCGCACCTCGATTAGTGTGTTCAGTTTTGGGCCCCTCACTACAAAAAGGACATTGAATTACTCGAGCGTGTCCAAAGAAGGGCAACGAAGCTGGTGAAGGGTCTGGAGCACAGGTCTTATGAGGAGCGGCTGAGGGGACTGGGGTTCTTTAGTCTGGAGAAGGGGAGGCTGAGGGGAGACCTCATCGCCCTCTACAACTACCTGAAAGGAGGTTGCAGAGAATTGGGGATGAGTCTCTTTAACCAAGTAAGAAGTGGTAGGACAAGAGGGAATGGCCTCAAGTTGCACCGGGGAAGGTTTAGACTAGATATTAGGAAGCATTTCTTTACAGAACGGGTTGTTAGGCATTGGAATGGGCTGCCCAGGGAGGTGGTGGAGTCCCTATCCCTGGAGGTGTTCAAGAGTCAGGTTGACATAGCGCTGAGGGATATGGTGTAGTTGAGAACAGTCAGTGTTAATGGTTAGACTAGATGATTTTCAAGGTCTTTTCCAACCTAGACGATTCTGTGATTCTGTCATTCTGTCATTCTAGCACTTAAGAGAATTTAGATGTTGATAGGTTTTGCTGAGGTATTCTTCCCAAGCCTTCTTATTACTCTCAAAAGAGCCACTTTATTCCTGTAAATACTTATGTGATGAATGAATGTGTGTTTACTGCTAGTTACATTACAAAATGAGCTTTTTTTTTGAGTTCATGCTTTGAATTGTTCTCTAAAATCCATTCTCAAAAATGGAACTCCAGAAAGATTGATGGTGTTAAATTAAAGCATACTTATTTTATGTCTGATTGCTCTCTTAATGATTACAGTCCTGTCAGTATCTTCCTTTCTATATTCTTACTATGTTACTCTGTTAGGATGACAAAGGGGAGGTTGGGATGGAAAAATGGGGGTTGGGAAATAAGAGGTTTTTTCCACTTCAGCTGTGCAGAAAATGAATGCAAGAAATTAAGATTAGATTTCATTAAATCAAAAAGTAAAACAAAAGAAATTCACTTCAGGGGAAACAATAAGAAATATTTATTATTAATTGTGTTCATTGTTAACAGCAGGGTAATAGATATTGCTTTATTAATTTACATAGAAGACAAGGAAACAAAGGACTTGTTTGTAAAAAGTGGTTGTGGTTGCCATCTCTTTCCCAGAAGTGTAATGCTTGAAAGACATGGATGCCTGAAAGACCGGGATCGTTGAGGTAAGATTTGGTTTAGACAATAAAACCCAGACTGGGATATCCCAGTTCAGGTACAATATGGGAAGTTTTCAGTTTTCATGCCATATGTAACACACCATTTTTCATCAAGTACTTTAATATTCATCTAACTGCAGACAAAATGATCAAACCTTGTCTTTCTCCTTTTAAAAGCCATCATAAATATCCAGGTTACATCATTCCCCATTTTGGGATTTTCTTCCCCTCAAGACCAGCTGGGCAAGAACTTCTCTTGGAGCCACTGTTGTCCTGCTGGGAGCAGCGGCTGGAGGCCAACTTCAGAGGGGAATGTTTCTCATTAGAATTTAACTTTTTGAGACTAAATACATCATAAAAAAAACCAAACCCAGTGAACAGTTAACTGAACCACAAATAATGTTTATGAAGGGAAATGGCTCCATGCTTTCCAAAGTATATCCTTCTTTATACATTCTTCTGGTGGTTAATCTTTTTGAGCATAACTGCATTTGATTTATGTTAGGCACATGCCTTCAAATAATGAAACTTTCCTAAAATCAGCATTTTACTTTCTGAAAATCAGTTCTGGAGATAAAAAGCTGATGTGTGAACAAGATACATGTGCATCTAGCTAAGCTAAACCCTTTCTCCTATGATGGACAAAGAGATGCAGACACGGGGATTGAAATCAATGTATGTTTTTAAGAGAGGAATTAATTTTAAATCTTACAAGGAAGAGATAAGGGAAGATATATATTAGTAGGATTCTGAAAGCAGAGAGGGGACTACAATTTCAAAACCTTAAAATACCCATTTTATAAGGTTAATTTATATCCAGCATGTTATTAAAGTCATTTAATGGCATTCTCTTTCTAAGAAGACTGTTTAGGAGCTTGAATAGTACAATGACGGGTGTTAATAGAAAACCTAGAAAAATATGGTAGTGCTGCATTAATTCAGATGGAATAGGTTGGCTGGGTTTTACAAAATTTTTTTCATGACCTTGTTACTTTATAATACCATGAACAGCTAAGTTCAGCATTTGAGTACCATGATGATAAATGCTATACAAAATCTTTTAAACTTTTATTAAAGATACAAAAATGAAAAGAGAAAACAGTTAAAATTTATTACATATAAGGAATTAAACAAAGCTAATTTTAAACAGCTTTTTTTTTCGATTACTCTCTGCTTTTGCTCTAAAGCTTTTAGAAATAGACTTCTTATATCACAGCTTCTAGATGGTAACAGCTGTCCATTTGGGATAGAGAAAAAAAAGTGAAAGCAGTTTCGATGGATGTTGTTGTTGCAGTCTGTGTCCTTCAGAACAATGAAGATAAACAGAGACAAAAAGATAAAAAAAGCAGCAAAGAAAGGAAAATGCAGCTTATGCTTCTGAACTTCAATTTTGCATTATGGACTAGAGTTTAACAACTTTTTAACCGTGATGCAGGCCATGCTTTCCTTTGGGCTAACCTGAAGAGGGCATGTTCCTCCTTTGAGCATGCATGACCCAGTGCAAGACTCAAGGCCTGGGTTAGGGTTTCCCTTCCCTAATTGTATTCTTACAAAGTGTTTGAGAATGGGTAAGTTTGCCCATAATGAGAAGAGGATCCTGTGATGTAAACCTTCTAAAATGTGAAGGTTCTTCAAAATCATTAGCATAGTTGGATACAGAGAGAGCTGAGAGACTGCTTTAGTTAATCCACAATGTCCAGTCACCCCACCAGAGGCACACATCCTTTTTTGCTCACAGCTGTGCTGCCTGAAAAAGTTAGTTTTGTCAGCCAGAAGAGGATGACATATTTGCTCACCAGATAGTTAGTCTCTGGTGGGGTTGGGAAAACCTCTATCAGCAGCAGATTATTTCAGAACATTTATTTAGCAACATCCAAAGGATGAAGCTGTGGCTGGCAAAACCAGGCTCCTTTTTATACAGAAGACCAAAAGAGAAAAAAAAAAAAAAAAACAGAAAAAGAGAAAGGAGATAAAAAGACATGTGAGGGAAAGAGTGGAAGTATTTGGGCTTTAGCTCATACTGTGAAGCTGGCATTTGCACTTAGTTGTCTCCATCTGGCGTTGTATGTTCACAGCATTTCTCACAATTGTCTGTGAAAGTTTTGGGTGTTACAACAGAACCCCAAAGATCTTGGATGTGGGACCCTGGGGCATGGTTCTCAGTTATTTCAGTAAAGGAACTGATTATGACTGTAGGGATATCCTATCTTAGCTTTTTTTATCCACCAAGTAAAGTGCAGTAATTTTTGATCCCACTCTTGTTCATCAGACATGATCTTAACACAGTCCTCTGTGGATAATTTTGTGATTTTTTTTTTTTTTTTTTTTTATGAAAAGAACAGCTTGGCACAGTCAGTATAATACTGGCTTACCAGTCTCTGTATGAGCTGAATTCAGAAAGTCACAGAATTTGCATAGTAAACCAATTGCAATAATTACATTGACAAACCAAAACCATTAATTGAAGAACCTGTGTTTGAAGATAATGCCTTTAATTATAATGAGGTTAAATATTTCTAAAAAAAGAGAATCCTTCCAATGACGTGAATTGGGAAGAGAACGGTAATCTACATTAAGTTCCATGGCTGTAACTTAGTATTCTTCATAGACTCAAACATGCAAGCGAGCTATATCAGAAGATGCATAAACTGATCTTTTTACCCCTGAGACCATTGCAAATGTCTATCATTAGGGGAGCTACAGCTAGCCAGTCAGTTAGTGTCAATCAAAGCCTGTGAGGCATTTTACAAATTAGTCCCTATTGATATATAATGATATATGAATTAAAAACAAGAGATGGAACCATTTGTCATTGTAACAGCTAAGTTTCCAATTAGCCTATTTAGCTATTTTTATTGTATATGTCATGTGTATGTCATGCATTTTTTATTGCTCAATGCATTTTAATTGAATAACACAAATGCTTGAAGGAGCGGACATTAAATCAGAAATCTTTGCGATTTTTTTAATCTACTGTGTGCATGGAGGAAGGAGGAGAATAACATATCTTATTTTATTCTTAACTTTATTTTGCCTACATTATTTATATCACATTTCTTCACACACAGACAAACTTAAGTTATAACCAAGGCCTTTCTGACAATATTTTTGAGCCAAATTTGATGATAACAAAAGATAATAAAGCATTATTGGACAGAAAGAATCCAGAGTACAGATATCTATCTCAGCGATTTAGACTAGCTTAAATCTGATCATGATAACTGAGTTGCTCTCACATTTTGCCAGTGAAGCTGAGATGAGAAGCTAATCCATATTTTTCAAAGAGTTCCTTGGGGTTACTTCTGCACACCTGTAGTGAACCTAGCCAGGACTATATTCCTTTGCAGGTGTGTTGGTGTACCCCAAAATGCATGGTCAATTTTCTCCCCAGGATATTTGCGAGGAACAAGGGAGCAGAAGAGAAGGTAGATTGACACTGCAACTGTACTACAGCATTTATCTATTCCCTGGCTAGGCATCACCCAAAGCATAAAGAATCAATTCAGCAGCTGGCTGATATGCTGCCAGAATGGAAAATTGATGCTATGTCAGGAGTTGCTTTTCTCTAGTTAGAGTAGGAAACTACTATTTTAATTACTCTTTTTTTTCTCTGGATTTTAAGTGGTGAAGTGTCTTTGTTTATCTCAATTTCTAAAATGTATCTCTTTCACGTATAATATGCTCTATCAGAACAGCAATCCTACCCAGAATATTCTGGAGTTATTTGCATTCTACATGCTGATTTTTGCATATCAGGTCTTTAGTATTTTAGACATTGGTTTGTCATTTGTTTGGCCTCTTGTACTCAGAGAATATGAGAGTTCCATTAAATGACTCTTGGATGACTCTTAAGTTTAAAATGACATAATGCCATAAAGAATAAGATGCTTTTCAAAGAACAAGAACAAAGACAACTTTACAATTAAAAATTAAAATTAAATTAAAGAAAATGAAATTATGCATTTCACATAATGATATCAAGTAGTTACACAAACATGCTAGAGTATGGAAGAATAATCACAAGTAAAAGAGGGAATTGTTAGAAACTCTCTCTTCTAGAAGATTTCTACTCCAAAGTTTTTGTCAGAGACTCCGTTTTTAATTTTCAAAGACAGTCAAGGGATTTAGACGTTAAAGTCCTTCTGGAAGTGCCTTTTAAAGTCCTCCCTAGAACAGTGTGGAAGAAATTTTGTGCAAGAAGTAATTAGGAGTTAGTATGTACCTTCTAGCTGAGCAGATGCAGAATAATACCATTTGTATAGCAACTCTAATTCTGCACAGAATTTGGGCCCATAATGTCACCTTTCTTTATTTATTAATCCAATTGTCCTCATTCACCCACTGTACTTTCCCCTATGCACCCAGAGTCAACTGATTGCATTGGTTTTTGAATTCTTAGAAAAGGTCCCTTTAATGAAAGTTAGGCTATTTACTGAACTAACAGCACTTCTTTCATTGTAACATCCTACTACCACTTCTTGACATGAGACTGAATATTATATGAATGTGGTGGAGCACAGGTGCTGCAGGGTACGGACTGACCAGAAAAAGTAGAAATAAAGGCAGGTAAGAGGGGATCACACGGAATGTTAAAGTTATGGGAGACTACAAAGAAACAAGTAGGACAGAAAGAGACAAAAGAATCAACGTGAGTCAAACTCCTTTCAGGAAGGTGTTTTAAAAGGTTTTACAGGTATGATCTACCTTCACGCTAGAGAAATCTGTACTGCTATTAAAATAATGGCAAAATTCCTGAAACAATTTATGGGAGATCTTTATTTTCCAGACATAAATTAAAAATAAATGTCATTAAAATCATGAGGCTGAGAATAGAGTTGATTGTTCTCTCACAGGGTAAATACAAGAAAGAGATAAGAGTGATTTACAGTGAAGGACAGAACTGGCATAAAACAAATCAGTGTAAATTGGTGAGGAATTAATTCAGACTGGAAATTAGAAGCTATCTAACCATCTCTTGAGCAGGGTTCCAAAAGGCTCAGCATGTGGCCCAGAAAAATAATCAATTTTATGCTGGAACATGAGAAATTTATGAGGGCAGTTGCATGATAGTTTCATATCCTGGGAAGTGATTTGAAAGTGAAAAAAACCCCACCCTCCTGACAACTGTTCAGTTGTCCTGCTGTTTATCATGACATACTTAAACTTTAAGCAGCAATTATCTTCTCATTATATATTTGGACACAGCAAAGAAGAATCTGAATCAAATACAGCTAACATGGTAGAAATAATAGCAAAATAACATTGAGGTTTAAAGAGAGCTATTTAGGAAAAAGATTAAATAATGATAATGTCGTCCATAGAAAATTTCAATAAATCTACCAGCGTCAGGTAAGTTCAAAATCAGCGAGATGAGGCTGTGACCACATGTATTAGATAGAAATGACCCAAGAGAGTAATTTCTGTGAGTGGGGAAAATCAAGGGAAAAATGGGAAATAGCTTTCTGGAAAAATGAGAACTCAAGACAAATATTCTCTGGTTTGTTTATAAGCAAAATAGTAGGGTTAAACTCCTTACTTTTCAAGCACCAGATTAACCTAGATGTAGATCAAGCTTTAGATTTACATAAAAATATTGGTGCAGAAGAAATTATTATAGCCAAGTAGCAAGAATAACATAACAAGAAGCATGTCTTCTTTGAAAATAAATGTTTCAGTGTGCCTTTACTATTTATTCCAATGTGTTAGGATTCATGTAGAAGCAAGAGACTATTATTTGGTGATAATGTTCTGTTCAATTCATATATCTCTTAATTAAATTAATATATGCTGTATCGCAGACACTTATTAAAGTAATTGTTTGCATAAAGCAGGGCTAACGTAGATATAAACATTCCAGTCACCTTGATATGATTCACAGATCTTTGCTAATGACTGGAGTAAAAGTCTGGATTTGACTTGCCCTCTGTGATAATAATTTATGAGAAATTGGGCTAAATTATTATGCAAATTCTTTGCTAGTCTTACAAACCTAACTAAAACTATGAAAGAAAGATTAGAAGAATTTTCCTGCATTTGTGAAGTTTGGTGATCGTGTTTCCAGGCTCAAATATCTAGGCAAAGTTTCAATTTATACAAAGAAAATGTAAGTAAATGAGTAAGAGCACCACTCACCTGCCTCAAAACATGATATAATAGATGGTCAGGAGCAACTTCTTCTCTGGAGTCAAGGACCTGCATCTTCACAGTGATCATTTGACTCAAATTCATAAGTAGCTTTGAGATTTTCAGCACCACTGTCTCTCAGATAAATTTACCTGAGTAAGACTAATAATAATGTACATTTCTCTTTAACAGGAGACTTTCCAAAACAATGAGATGGAGAGTCACCTTTTTTTTTTTTTTTTTTTTTATTCCTCTCTCCCTAAGGCATATCTGAGCTGTCTGAAGATTAATGAAAAGAATGTTTTATTACACCAAGAATTTGAGGGAAAACAAGTTATTTTCTCCACATGTAGAGGTTTCCCCCATCAGCTATTAACTTGGTAATGTAATAATAAATGAAGAATTGTCGTGACATGTCCTTTGACTAGTACTATTTAACAAAGTAACGATACCACTGTCTTGAAGACATCTACTATATACAATGCTTAGGAATCAAAATCAGCCTTTGACTGAACACTTTTCATTTTCACTGAAGTGGACACTAATCACATGGATTCCTGAGGCAAACTTGTCATTTATAAGCTTTACTAATGTCTTCTATGCAGCCTTGATAATAATCTTAACCAGATCCCATCTGCAAACTTTTGCAAGACTGCATCTAGAAACACACACAAGACTATCACTGCTAAATAAATACTATTTAGTGATATCCTTGTAATGCGAAAAGAAAAAAAAACAGTTTCCTCATACATAGGTATTTCAACTTTAGTCATGCTGAAGATACAGAATTTACTTTTTGTATCAGCTGCCTTAACATAGACAAATGTATATTCCTGAAGTTCAAGATTGTGCTGGAAAAAACCCACAGAATTACTTACAAATTGGCTCCCAACCCAGGAAGAGATTGGTTGCTATGGCTGCTGTTTGTGAAACCAGCTGGCTTCTTCAGCATCTGATTATTGTAATATATTAAGTGGTGATCTCCAAGCATCAGAATTAATAATATGTACGTATATAAAATAAAACCTGCATAGACAGCATTAAGGAAAACATTATCTACTTGAATATTACATGCCTCTACATTCCTCTTTCTGTAATGTTTCAGTTACTGGACCCAGCCAGATACACATTATAGGCCTTGATGGACAAATTGTCTCTTTCAGGATTGTAAATTCTATGGTCCTACTTCTGATAAATTCAGGTTGATGCTATGACATTTACTTTCACTTTTAAGGAGAGGTAGGATAATTCATTCGTATCTATTCCTCTGAACTGTTACTTTATTTTAACTGGAAAGAAAAAAGGAAAATGAGGGATTATCTGGATTCAGGGTTACTATATTCTTACTTTTGAAACAAATCATTAATTGCTAGCATCAACCTGTCTTTTGAGTAACTTTTGCATACCATTCTAAAACAGTGTGGTCAATTTTTTTTTAGGTAAATTTATGTATCAAAGAATCAATTGCAAACAAAGAATAAGTAAGCATTTCAGAACAAACTTTAATTCATAATTCACTTAGACAAAGATGATTGTCTCCCCCCCCCGCCCCAGTTCTAGAACTAAAAACCAGAAGGTGTTCTGTGTCTTTGGTGCACAAGTCATTACTTATGCTTGTGTGATGTCAACTCGCTACACCGTAACAAGAATTTTCATGTTCAGCTACAATGACTTTCAGAGGGAATCAGCTGTTTTCAAGGCTTAAGCTGCAATTGGAGAAGTTCCAAATCATTATCTAAATTTACATTCTATTCCGTCTGGGAATGTACTTTTATAACTTGCAGAACTTGTCCTATTCCTTTTGAAGTCAATAGGAATTTTGCAATTGCCTTCAGTGTGAAAAGAGCATCCGTGTAGTTTTTAAGGGATAACTGAAAGTCATAATCATAGAATCACAGAATAGCCCATGTTGGAAGGGACCTCGAAAGACCACCAGGTCCAACCTTCCATGGGAAAGGGAGAGAGAGCCGAGATGAAAACTATTCCATTCTCCTGTTAGCCTGCTTAAGTATGACTCATTGTCCATATTTTATATTTTATTTTATTTTAAAATTGAAAGTGTCACAACATCTAGAAAAGACCTGTAGTCTTGCAAAGGATGGATGGTTATGGCCATAAGAGTAATGTTCTCTCAGAGAAATATCTTTTATGTACATGTACTGCTGAGACTTATTTCTTACATTTGAAGTGCGATATAGCAGCCAGTAAATGTGTGTAGGAGCTCTTTTGTATGACAGGGGGTGAAATCCTGCTTCCCTTAATCATCAGGTAGAATCCTTCAGGAGTAAAGGACCTGACTACTAATTCTGCTTTGAAATGGAAAACTTGGAGGGCAGAAGATTTCACCACTTAAAAGAACAAGGTATACTGATATCAGTCATCTTAGAATTCAGATGGCTCCCTTGTTGCAAAGGTTGCGCTAAATATAGGAACGGTTTTGAGCTGAGGAAGAAAACCTACAAAAATCTGCAGAAAACTCTGGTCTAGAAAAGGATTTTTCTTGTGAGACTTCTCACATATTTGAAATTAAATAAATGCTTAATTAAGGCCAAATTCCATCAGTTTACAGGAATCCTTGTTAGACCAAAATCTCATGATTTAGGAGAATAGTAGAACAATAGTTGCCAGATTTGGCTGATTTGTACTGTGAGTCAGAAAGAACAAAAAAAAGGAATATTATTCCTTTTTTTCTGCAGTCACTCTCATGCTATCTTTCCCTCCCAGATTAAGAGCATTAGCTCAAGAAGCAGAGAGAGAAAAGGAAAGCAAGCGTTCATCTAAAACAAGTTTAATGATTTTTTTGGCCATAAAGGCAGGTTAATATATTTGGCAACTTACATTTTTCCCTCTGCAGCTGGAATTCAGCAGCTCATAGCTGTCTGCCAAAGCAGATGCATAATCTAGGCCATTGCTTCACAACTGCTTTTGTGAGCATTGTTAAAAGAAACACTTTCTAGATAAATACTGTGAGAATCTTAAAATTAAAGAGTTTGAATAAAATCGACAGGATTCACTTGTCCAAGTTGGATCAGAGGAAATAGCTGGCTGCACAATTTAGGTATGGAGTTATTTTTTCTTAGTTCTAATAAATACACATTATTATTTCCTCCCTAAATACCCATAAAATAAAGATCTAGCTGGTAGTTCTAATTCAGAGGATGCTGTATTGACAAAATCAAGCATTTTTCATTATATCCTAGCAATATGAATGCAATCATCATGTTATCTTGAATATGGGAAGAATTAAACCACCAGAAAGTTTATTTGTTCACAGTTCCAAGGCTTTTTCAGCTAGTGTCCTGACATTATAGCTTTGTTTTCAAGTACACTTACAGTGCTAGGATGATATTTTCCTCCCCCTTTTTAATTTTGCTACTTGCTTCTCCAGTTGTTCTGCTATTCCCTCTCTTTGTCTCTCTCTCTACACACACACACACACACACACACACACAGATGTATGTATGTATCTATTCAATAAAATAGTCAGCAATGTTCATTTTGACGCGTGTGGAAATGGGTGCTTTGTGTTGCATATTTGGAGACAGCTATTTACTCAGTCGTCTCCTGTGAAAGTAGTCCTACTAATATTCGAGGTAAAACAAAACCATTAAACCAATCAGTTTCAATAATGTTCTATCCAATGTAGTATTTTTATCATGCTGACAGAGATCTCCTTGAAACCAGGGCAATTTTGTGGAACTGTCATTTGCTACATATAATTAAAAAATTTCTTCATTTGGTTCTCCACCTCTGGAGGTCATCTTTGCTCAAAGTACAAGCAGCTTAGAGCAGGTTGTTCAGGGGAAGATTTCACAGCCTTTCTGGGAAACCTTATTTTATTGCATTTACTTTGGTGGTGCTCTTTCTGATATACACTAAGAACTTCCCATTGTAACTTGTGCCTGTTGTCTCTTGTCCTTTCATTGCTGACTTCCAAGAATAGTCTGGCTTCTTTTTTGTCTACACACTCTCATTAGGAAGTTGAAGACAGCAGTAAGATCCCCCCTTAGAACCCAGTTCTCTCAACTTCCTCTCATATGTCATGTGCTTCAGCCTTTAATCATTGTGGTGGTCTTCATCTGAATTAGCTCAAATTAGTCAATGTCTTTTTGCAGCAATGGCATGTTTGAAAACCCAGCATGGTAGAAAAACTTTGGAAGTGGAAGTCACAAGCTTACTGCTTCTTGCTATTCCACAAGCTCTGTATCATCCTTCTGTCTGTTCTAGCTTATGGGATGGCCTTTTAACTAGGGATATTTTAGGTCCAGAAGCAGTCTGTCCTCTGCATAGTGCAGTTCCCAAGCCAATACTCCTTCTCAGCACCAAAACAGCTAAGGACCACGATACAGATAGGTCCAATCAGTTCCATATTGGTCTGGGACGGTCTGCAAAAAATGAACCTCGTTAGAGCTTCCTAATTAGAGATGGTTTCTTATGGAGTAGCCAAGTTTTTTCTTTGCCATCAATTCCCCGGCTTCTGAGGAAATGGCTGCAGAAGCTCTATGGGCTGATCAGTCATGCCAAATTTCATCCATTCTCCATGAGGTCAGTTCAGGTGCATCTATACCACAGGTGGTGAATCTCTGATTTCTGCACTAATAGTATTTTTCTGTAGATATGTGGATTCACATATATGTGTATCTACCCATGTATCTATCCCATAGTTTACAGAATTAGTTAATCTAGAGAGAAAAAAAAAATTACAACCCAAACCACTGAATTACTCCTTTGTGGCCATTAATAGTGAAATAAACAGGACATCAGGTGTGAATTAAATATCACCTCTGTATCAGCTGATGCAAGGAAGACCTTGGCATCTACTTTGTTGTGTTTTTCATGCTAAAATATTCATTCTGTGTAGACACAGTGTCTGGAATGACACAGACCTTTTATTCTAAAACACTCAATCAGTATTCTCCAAAAGCTTCCCTAACTAATAACTTTTTCTGACATCAATTGTGGAAAAGAGTCAATAAGTTTTAATGGAATATCCTCTCTGAAAAAAAAAAAGTTAAATGCACATACTACTACATCATGAATAAAGGTATTATAAAAAGAAGATGAGGGGAGGGGGGAAGAGGGGGGAGGAGGGGAGGGGAGAGGAAGAAAACTTTTAAAAAATTATAAATACCAAGCTAAAAAGTTTTTGTTCTCTAATTGATAATCACCAGGGTTATCAGGGAAGAAGTCAGAAACTCTTGAGCATGGTATTTGGTAAACATTTGCTATGTATAACAGAGTTTGTTGGCCAATTTCATGGCTGTATTCATCAAGCTCCTTTCTCAAGCAGTATTGTAGTGAACATACTGTATTTAAAAAAAAAAAAAAAAAAAAAGAACTATAATGAACCATAATGGGCATCGCTTAATGTTTTTATATTCCTGCCATGAAGACAGATGTGTTCCTTTTGTACTGCCTGATACATGTATCCCTGAAGCAATAGCCACATGAGGTCACTGTTGTTCATACATGAGTCAGAAGCTTGAATCACAATATTTTCAGTTGACTGAAGCCAAAATGTGTGACTGGAAAATAAAGTTGTTTCTATTATAGATTAACAAAAGTCTGCAAAAAGAATTTATTAAAATGGGATATATTAAATGCAAACATTAATTGCATAAAATACAGAATACAAGTTAATAGTTTCTCTGCATTTGAAAAAACAGTTAAAAATTATCCCATAGTGACTGAAAAGAAGAAAGCATATTATCTGCCATATTTACTGGAACTTTCTCTGTAGTAGTTACTCTACTCTATACCTGTTTATAGAACATTTGATGGGCTGCGCTAGCATTAAACCACCAAAAGACTTTCAAGAAAGAATTAGGACTTTGCAATTGTTTAATTTGTTGTCTTTCATGAGAGACATTTCTTTCTTTTTCTTTTTGCTTTTATGTATGAAGTTTATTGTCTTCAGAGGTATGAAACTGTAAAAGGCTGAAATATTATGAGCAATATGAGATGCTTTGGCAGTAGAGAAGCAAGCAACTAGAGAAACCGCATTACAGCAAACCTGTGTACTGAATTGTGGTGTAAAGCAATTCTGATTTTAAATTTGCTTACGATTCTTTTGTCGATTTTTAGACTATATTATACCTATTATGCTAATAGAGTTTCTCTGAATGATTCATAAATTCATGTGATTATATCAACATACATTATCATGACATCTTCTCTTAAAAGATCACATAGTATATATATATAAGGTTAATTCAGTGTATGAGATTTCAGAGAAGGTAAATTTCTTTTTTACTAAATCATTTTCATTAAAGAATAAGGTGTCATATTCACCAATGGTATATAGTTATGAAATTAAAAACCTTTTCATGATCAAAATCATCAAGAAAATAGAACTGAAATAGGAATCAAAAATGTCAACTGAATTTGTAGAACAGCATAATTAAAATCTTACTCCCCAAACTGAATCAAATGCTCATTCATATGCTGAGATTCTTTCAGGGAGGCGTTTTTATGCGGGTGTATTTATCAGCATGCATTTAGATGCAAAAACATGACTTGTTCTACTAATAAAATAAAACTTTAAAAGTTGATTAGTTTTTGCAACATCTTTTATCAAAGTACTATGCATATTAACTTGTACATTTGAGCATAAAAAATCCTCTCTACATAATGTACAAATAAACTGCTTTAATAGGACATTAACATAGTAAAAAACCCAGTCATCTGCTCAAAAGTTTTTGCATTTATTTCTTCATCTTTAAACAGATGAGTAAACAAAATTCCTCATATTATGGAATTATTTCATAACGTTGGATTCTCATACGGGATTTAAGAGACCATGGAGAAAACTTAAAAATTGAACATATTCATCTTTGGTAGAAGAGGAACACAATAATGAATCTTAAAGGACAAGGCATGTATAAAAAAATGGATGAAAAAGTGGGTCAACACAGGACATTATCCCCAATTACTATTGACAGTATATTGCCTTAAAACTGAAAAAATAGTTCTCATAATTTAATAACCATTATCTTAAATTCTACAGTAGATCTGACTACCCATAATGCGACCTCCGTGTTTATAGAAACAAAACATAATATAATTACAAAATATAATTAACTGTACTAATTAAGCTATAAAATAGCAATAACTCTCAGTAAGTATCTCACTTACAGTTTGCTGCCTAGCTGAATTTATGACTGTAAAGGAAGGCTAAAAGGACTAGATGCAGGAATGAGTGCAAGAGTTCATCCTGCCCCAGAAGTCAACTAGATTTAGAAAATCTGTCAGAATAGTTGGTGAAAAATCAGTAGCAACAGCATGTGCAGCAGATGGTTGTTCAACAGTGGAAATGAGTTTGTGTGTGCAAGGCTGCAACCACTCTTCCGGTAGCTGGTAGCCCTTCTGTGATCTGAAAGGACAAGAGGAGGTTTACCTCAAGAATTGTTAGCTGGGTCCACAAAACAACAGCCCAGACAGCACTGCTCTCAAAGAGGAGACAAACCATGACCCAGAGAAATGTTTGATTGATGGGAAAGCAATAATGCTGTGTTTTCACTTGCAGAGCACGATATATAAAATTTGATAGTGTCATCATGCAGAAAGAGACAAACCCCCAGACTTACATCAATACTGTGGAACAACTGAATACTTTTGGTTTGGCTCTTATGTCCAAATAGGTCTTGATTTATTTTACTAACAATTGCCCTAACATATCTGACCTTTTAAACCTTTTAAACCATATCAGCTGACAACTGTTGTACAAGATAAACATATGAGAAGTATTTTCAGGAACAAGCAATATGACAAACAATTTCCACTTAATGTTGCTTAGGTGTTTATCAAGTTGTGGGTTCCTTTTTTCTTTGCTATTTTTTCTAATAAAGTGTTTCTGCTTAAGCAAGCAAATAAGCTAACATACCTCCCGCTTTACTCTCTGTAATAAAAATCCTTACTGAAAGAATTTATTACAGGGTAAGAAGCATATTTTATTTTAGTGGAATCCCTTCAAGATATTGGCAACACATCACTGGATTCCCCAGGCAAGAGAAAAAAAAAAAATCTTCTTTTCTAGAAAATACATGTTTTGGTGCCAGCTACTATTCCACCTAAAAGATCTACAACCCAGGACACTACTTTTGATCACTGAGTGTTATTGCCCAATGTGTCACTCCAGCAGATGATGATGGGGCAGGTGGACGGCTCTTCCATTCATTTCCTTCAAGTGAGTTTTAATCTATTTCTCACCTTTTCTTTCACTCAGAACTTCTCTCCCTTGCCTCAGTAACCTACTTCATTCAGTGTGTCTGCCAAACCAGTGGAGATAGGATAACATATTTTTATGTGAGTCATATGCTGGTAATGGTCTGAGCTATTTTACTGTCTGAAGTAGCGTAGCTCTTTCATCTCACAGGTAGTTTTACCACTACTGGTTAAAGGTTTAAAGGAATGTATGGCCAGTCTATCTCAGGGGCAGTCAGAAGATACATTGGGGAAATTTTAGATCAGTGAGGTTCAAATATCATTTAAAAGAAGCAAGCAAAAACCAGCCTTTCATCACAGCCCTGTGATCTTGCATGTAGCTTTTGTATTCTATGCCTATAGCTTGTAACTTATAAGGATCAAATTTGTACCATTCTTTAGAGAAATTTTTGAGATTTCATCATTTTAGTTGTTCTAGATTACATTTATAACACAAAAAATTAGCACAGTTGGTGTCAAACCACCCATTTTATAAGAACCCACATCATTTAAACAAATGTAAATGTTACCTTTTTTTTTTTTGACAAATTAACCATCCACCCATAAAGATGTAGAAACCCCTGCTGACACAGGCAAATCAGGACTTGAAGGAATGCAGAAGTCTAACAGGATATAATAATAATAACAAAACTATCATCATAGTTAAACTTGTGTATAACATTAATACAAAGTAAACCAGTTTGTTCCAACAGTCGTACAGATTTTTGGAACCCTTACTCTCTGTACAAAAGTTTCTTCTTCCAAATCAAGGAAGCCAAGGGTCAGAGCCACAAAAGGCACCATCGCTCCAATCACCAGAAAGTTTGACCCTATTCCTGTGGTACATATACCACTTGTATATGTATACATTCCCTTTAGGAGGGTGTGTTTTTTAATCTCTACCTTATCAAGACACCTGGGACATGTAAATGTTCAACTAGTTATCATCAAGGAGGTTTTGTAATTCATTTTATGGGGGAAATGTGTGTATACATGTGTGCACATTTTTGTGTGTGTAAACAGGGTCACAGAATAATTTAGACTGGAAGAGACCTCTGGAGGTCATTTTGCCCAGCCCCCTGCTCAATTAGGCTAGAAACAGTGAATTGTTTGTTTATATTAGCATCGGGACAGCTACAAAGAAAGACATACATTCTTGATAAAATAATCTAGTAGTTTGCAATTATGTACATCATTATTCAGTTATCTTTCTAACATATATACATTTTACATGCAATAGATATATACATGTACACACACATATATACAAACATATGTTGAAAAGGCATTTGAAAGGATATGTAAATATACATATATAGCAGAAATTGCATTTGTAAAAAGGAATATGCTTACATAAAATGTTCTAAAATAATATTCTCTTCCTCCTGAAATAAAGACAAAGCCACTGAGCCTACTAAGAGAGCTAAAAGAGGTCAGAAGATAAGACCACTTGTCTTTTACTTAGACCAACCTTTTTAAACAAAAGCATCATATAATGGAGTCTGGATACAGGATGTGACATTTTGAGAGCACATCAGTTGCCCTTCGGTGCATTCCTTATGAGCTTAACAAGCCAATGCTAACCTGGGTGACAACTAATTAAGACACTACTAATGAGGCTGTAAAAATCGAGGTCCTTAGAGATTTCTGATTACTGACATCTATTGCTCTTTGGTCATTATATGGGGATAAATGTCCCTGAGTGAAAGTTTTGATGTTTCAAATAGGTTTTCCAGAGCACAGCTTTCTGTGGTAAATAGAAAACAAATGTAGTTAATCATGCAGATATCAGCAAAACATGGAACATTATGCTTTTGTGTTCATGCAGAAAGAAAATGTGTCTGATGTAGATATTTAGCTTTATAATAGCTTAATAGAACCAATATTTGGCATATTCAAATACCGAACTACAAACAAATGTGCTGTCACATTGAAAGCTTTCATATGGTTGCAATTTTCAAATTAGGAAACTGAAAGTTATCTAAAAGGCAACATATTGTTATACTCTAATGGGCCATTATGGCATAACTTATTTACTTATTTAGTTATCAGTTCCAGCTTAAATTCAATTTCCCCAGATTTTGGACTCAGAAACCCCAGAGGGCTTTTACAATTTGGCTTCTGCAAAGCCTCCTCCTTTCTCAAGAAGTAGACATTTTCTTCTGGACTGTATTACAGGAGTATGAACACCACAGGGCTTGGCAATACATCTGAGTAAATGTGATCTGTATAGGCATTTTTCTTCCTGTACTTACCACCCCTGTTACAAGAATAGTGTAATGCAAAGTCTCCCTTGTCATAGTATATCCTTGCATACAGTAAAGCAACAAGACTGGCCTGAGCCCATTCAGAGACAAAATATCTGATCTCAGCCCATAAGCAGAAGTTGAGTGAAGCCAGATTGCAGTCAATTGACCTGAAAGGAAAACATTCAAGCTCCTATATCAGTTCCATTGATGCTCTACTGACTGAAAGGCATTTATATTCACAATAATTTCCCTGTGATTTCTTTCCTGACATTTTGTTTTCCTAGTTTTAAAGCACAGAATATGAAAAAGGTTGCCTTCTTTATCCCATATGCATAACCCTAACTCAGTAATGCTGTCTTCTCATATTCAGCATTTTTCCCTGACCCAGACTTTAACTGCCCACAATGTAGATATCTATATATGAAACAGTCACTCTAAACAAACTGGCTTGATAGTCAATGGAAAGCTGTGTAGTTAACACAGATTCTTCTTGAGGAGGAAATGCATCTATAGCTTCTTTTCATTGTAATTACCATGTGTCTGTTGACTACAGAAATACTGCATGATAATTTTTCAGAGATCCATTTTTGTCAGATGACTCCCAGAATTACCTCAATTTGTCTAATAATAACCCATTGCTCAGTGTAGTTACATCTGGAAAAAAACATTGAAAACATTATCTCATTCCTTTGACTTTCATCTGAAGGTCTCTTTCTTTAAAGCATCAGTTCCTTCACTCTTACATAGCAAAGTGACTTTCTGAATTCATTTTGATCTTCCTTTACAAAATCAGAATATACACAAGTGAGGAAGTAAAGTTCTCATCCATGAAACTCAGAGATAATCACAGCTGGAATATTAGACTCAGGTCTAATTTAACATTTTTCTTCTCTCTACAAGCATCTAAAACATTCAGTTCCATTTTGGAGTTTTATGCAGTCTACTGCAGTCTCTTGAAAGATTTATATCAATATTCACACTTACTGGATTAGATTCCAGATATTTAGACTCTTTAAGAATGTTGGGGAAAAAAAATGAATTCTGAGTTAAAGTTGGTATTTATACTGGTCAGATTTTCAGTGCTGCTCCATGATCTGGATGTCCTTATTTCTAGCGTATACTGTATATGATCTATGACTTTCTCTTGGTGACTTTTCTTTCAAAGCTGTCTAAAAACTAAAAAGATTCTTCTCAGAGCTGCCTTCAATTTTTTTTTCAATATATTCCTAATATAGAGATGCCCAGAACTGGTCACACTATTTCAAGTGTATCTAGGACAGGAGTAATTGTGTCCCTGTTAATTCATGGTTTTTACATATGTCAGGCAAATATTTGTTTCCCTTCGTAGATGCAATATTAAAACTGCATATCTGCTTTGCTGCCTACTGACACCCTTCCTCCTCTGAAGAATAATGAAAATCAGGCTTTACCTTCTGTGGATTATATTGATTTATCCCCAAATGAAACTCTATATGTCCTTAGTGGTTACTGCAAAATGTAGTGTATTGTCTCCTATATCGTGAATATGCCATTTATTCTACTTCTTCTGTGCTTTTACTTTAGAAAGAAAAAAAGACTGAATTACCACTGATTCAGTAGGAGTCATCTTACTAACTTTAGCTGTTGACAATGTAGATAACCTTTACATTTCACGGTTATATGATTTTTCTCTTATAAAATCACTATATGATTTTATTTCTCTTTCTTTGTTTTAGAAGTTATTATAACATAACTATTAAGAAAAAAAACCCCACTCTGATTATATTCAAGCTATCTTCAAATTATTTAGGTAGGGTTTGTGGTCCCTAATGTAAAATTGTAGTTGAAATCCATCATAGACCTCCCTGCTCCCAAGACTGTGTATTTAATAATAATAGGATAAATCCACCAACAGTATTTGGAGCAGGAACCAGAAGCTGGAATTATCTTCCCTCCCAGATTAAGACCCTTGTCAATGTTTTGTTACAGCTGGTTTTCCCCTTTCTGCCATCTCTTTTCAGAATGGCCCATTTTTACCATGAACATGAGAAACATTTTACTACCATGGTATAACTGGTGATCAGGACAGTTTCCTTGACAACAGAGTAGTATGTAGCTGTTTCTCCAGATTAGTCACACAAATCTAGTAGCTACAAGCTACAGTACAAACTATGTGATTAACAGGGGGAAAAAAGTTATTTATCCATACTATGTACAAGAGACATTCAATCACATTTTACTCATCTGCACTTACTTTATAAGACAACACCGACCCATTATACCTTTCTAAATGTAATTCATAGAAGACTAATTGCAGAAGAACATTTTTTGATTCCCTGTTTCCATCTTCATATACATGCCAACTGAAGACTGCAGGGAAGTGGCTATTGGCAAGATTTTAGATAATCTACTCTTTGTAGTATTTCCTGTTGGTTTTTATTCACATAAAAGATCTAAGAATCTATTGCTTATAAATATATTACATGACCTGTACACAGACTACCTCTTTCAGACCTTTTACTGAGGCTCTTTTTGGAGCTATAGTGCTCTCAGTACTTTTGGAGGTAGGGCACTGCAAATCAAAACTCTTGATTAGCAGCCCAGGTTGTTTCCCCTGGTTACCAACATTAACGCAAAACAGATCTGTAAAATTTTCAGACAAGAACAGTAAAGCAAGATTTTTCAGTATGTTAACTCACTTACACTTGCAACTCCCTATACAGGCATGACATAATGACTTCTCTGGGGTACATCTCTGCTGCCTTCTGCTGCACAGCATGCTGAGCCCTGAGGTCTGCAATGTACTGACTGGTATTGCTTGGAGTGCATCAGAGATCCCATCTGGAAAGTGCACTCAGACTTATTTGCAAGGAAACTGGACCCTGTGTGGAAGCGTGGGGAGGAGAAGAAAAGTTTGGAGAAGAGCCAGTGCATGCCCTTCTCTTGCCCCACCAGGATAACCTGATGCATCTATGCTTGGGCTTTGCTTTCTGTAAATCAGGACTGCAAGCCTGAGTCATAATGCAGCACTCATGACTTCCACCTCATCATTCTGCAAATGGAAACCTTTAAGCTTTTCAATATATATTTCATTTTAAGATTGACCTAAGAATTAAAATCCTAGAGGAAGTCCCAGAGACATCCTTTGTTACGCTGGTATTCTGTATTATATCATGCTAGGTTTGCTACTGTTTTCCTTTCCTACATTAAATCTTTTGATCTCACCCAACTGTAAGTAATTTACCACACAAAATGCACTGTTATTCACTATGTCAACAAATAGAATGCAAACATTTCCCAGTTTGGCATACGGAGCATGTGTCACATCTTGTGACCAAATAACAGCAGCACACTACATATAAACAAGAAGATAAAATTCCACGACAATACATCAGTCATCAGTTACCACCTCTCTCTCAAGATAGTGTAATAGAAAATTGCTTAATAATCACCTGCTGGCTTTTGGTGGTTTTTTTTAATGAATAAGCCACATTTCAAAGTCTTTATTATTTAAGATAAAATGTACTCCTCCACTATTTTCTCATCATGCCTTTTCTTCAAGGAAACATCTGAGAATCTTGTGAAAAGAGGTTTTGACCTATTTGAACAGGAGTATGTTTCACTAAGTATATCTCCTCATCATTAATCATCTCCTCACTGATGAGGGAAGTTTAGAGAAGAAACCAAAAGAAGTTTATGGCCTATTGTTCTGTGACTTTGACCCAACCTGTTGGAAGATTTAAAATCCCTGCTCAGGACTGCAGTTTTTGGAAAAAACAGGGAACCAGGTATACTATAGGCTAATTTTCTGAGATGTTATAAATCTTCACATTGCTTGTATTAGAACATGAATAGAAGGAACACTCTTAAATATAATGTTTATAGACATTTATATAGCAGGTCAAATGGAAAAATTATTCTGTTTTATTGAGAGATAATAATTACTTCTTATGACTAAATTTCATATTGCTGCATTATTTACAAAGCTTTGGGCAGACATTAAAATAGTCATTACCAAGGGGAGGATTCTCCTTTCATTCTGTCTCTGTTCTTTCACATAAAAGAACATATTGCAAATGTAAACACACTTTGAGCTGAATATATACAGTATTTTTAACACTCTTTCTGGCATCTTGCTGGCAGATGACTAGCTGTGATATAAAAAAAAATGGTTTTTGTGACAATTGTTTTATGTGCTTTTTAGTGAAACTTTCTTCTGATACATGTGCTGTCAGAATGCACATACACAACATATTTATGCTCTGTTGACCATCTATATTTAAAATATACCAGCTGGATATAGGACAATGAATGCAGTCAATCTCAAATGTCTATGCATCTCAGCTCTGCAAAGTGAAGAAATCCCGGTAGCTTTTTAATACTTACATACCTCAACACCTCTGTGTTTCTATTTTCCTTCCTGTGTCTATTTACTTTATTCATATGAATGAGAAGGAAAAAAAGAAACATGCACAGGTTATTATTATAGGCACGATTAGGATTTTCAAAATAGGCAACAGCTGAGGTATCCCCTTTTAAGCCCAGATGTCCCATGAATAGCCTCTGAAGGCAGTGTGTTTCTCTGAGATCTGTTTTTTTACTCATTTCTCTGTGCAGCCTTAGAATCCATATGTGGTACAGACCAACAGCAAATGTTAGCCTATACCACCAAGAAGTCACTTTTCCCCTCTGCTGGTTGTTCATCTGAGCTGATCAAAAAGCCTGTGAAACAAGGAAAAGCAGATGCTAACTGCTATCTCTGTGCAGTTGCAGACAGGTTAGCTCAGAAACCAAAGTCATGCCCACCACATGTGCACAGCTGCTCTCTGCTTCCCAGCACACGAAGGTGTAACTGTTAATCAGAAGTTTCAGTTGGCTGCAATGTTGCTAAAAATTGTGGGCGCCTGCATGAAAGGCATAATCAAGACAGAAAAGGGGTGGGAGGCTGAGTTCCATTTACATCTGTAGAATGTAAAAAGAAGGTCTTACTCCTTTTTGAAAGCCACAGCCCACAGGGGAGCAGATTATTGCTGCGCAATTGATGTATCCCTAAACTGATCGCATAGTGTGTGGGGTGGATGTGCAGAGATATGAGGGAAGTCCATGGTCTTACAGACTGAATTTGCTTCTGGTTAGGTAACGGTTCTTAAAGCAGTCCCACTATGTTGATCGAGATGGCGGCTGCCATATGCATGCTGTAAAAAAGATCACCTTGAGTGAGTCATCCAAAATAAGCACATCAAGGAGAGATAAAGCAGGCAAATTTGGAGAGAAATGAATTCAACTCATACAAGACCGTGTTTAAAAAAAAGTAACACTGATCATATTCCTTTATTCATGATGATTTGCATTATCCCCGTCAGCTCTATCCACTCCTAGAATCTTGTCTGATGAAATGAAAGTTGCTTTAGTAATATAGTTTGCAGAGGGCATGGAGAACAAGATTGTTTATTCTTATGTTATAACTTTATCACTCTGCATATTTACAGAAGTTGCTTACTATAAGGAGAAAAATGAAGGCTTATAGCTTGGATATTCACTTCTGGTATTTGTTTTTTTCACTTACATTTCATTTCCCATCTCATTTTTAGATAATTAGAAAACTACAAATAGAATCAAGTTGAAGACTCACTTATAATAGAGAGCTTTTTATAATAGAGAACTTTGATTCTCAAAACCTGCATCACTTAAGTATCTTAATTTCTTGACTGTATTTTCAATATTTTTTGATCAAACTGATATAAGGGGAAAACAGCAGAACTGGGAATAATTTCTTGTATCTCTGAGTTTTCTTCTGTTTTACCCTGTAGCCACATGTTGAATGTACAGCTGCAGTGATTTTTTCCCCCAGTGCTGTTCAAGCAATGATCAGAACACTCTGACTTACATTTTGAGAGTCAAGAAAAACAAATAAATGGGAAAGAAAGCCCCAGGACTGGCAAAAACATCACCTTGAGAGTTTCCTGCAGGAATTAGCTGCAAATGAACCACAGAGTTCTTAAGAAAGTTTGGGGTATGGAAGGGATTTTAGCAAGCGAAGAAAGAACTTCAGTGAAGTGAAGAAAGCTCAGTGACAGAAGCAACACCTACAGGCAGTGAGAGCAAAAAGAAAGTGAGTCAATATGTGTGAAAAGAACAGTGTCAGGGAGTAAAACAGCTGAAGAAAAAGTGATAAAGAAAAAAAGAATAGAAACGGGAATAAAATGGGATTGGAGAATATAGTTTTACTATGGATGATTTATTTATGTGAAATCTTCCCAACAAGTAGTGAAAGATTACTCTAGGCTGGTTAAATATTCTTAGATAAAATAATCCTGAGAAACAGACTGAAGGAGAGATTCGTTTTGGACTTTTACTGAATATAATGGCAGAAAAAGTACTGAACACTTATCCTCAAAAATCAATGGTCTTTTACATTATTTACCATCTTATGCATTATCATCTACCCCACTGTTTCCTGAGGATCAGTCAAAAAGAGAAAGGCTTTTTTTATTATTTTAGGGAACTGTAGGAAAATGCTGGTAAAAATCATATTTGCTGAGAAGTCTTCAAGTGGAAGCTAGTCTACCTTGGTTTGTGGTGCTCCTGGCACAGGTGCATGGGATAGTAATACTCAGTAGCTGGCTGGAGGGATGGATGGAGAACACATGAGAGGTACATACGAATTGTTAGGTGAGGGCATGAGGAATTGAAATGTACCTCAAGAACTTAAATACCAAACAAGAAACAACACACATAATTTCCTAAACACAAAAATAGAGATAGGTGATTTGCATACACAAAGAGAATGAAACAGGGCTCTTGATGAGGATGGCTCTCTCCAGAGAGGAACATAAATACATATCCTGGACCACCAAATGAAGGCATAGGGAGAAAGGAGCAACAACTAATCTTAAAGAAAAATTACAAAAAATTACAAAATGTAGGAACAACTACAACAAAGTCCCAGATCTGGTGGCTGCAGGAATTGACAAACCTTTCTCATTCAAATCTAACCTCAAGGCAGAACATGAAAAATTGGAAAAAGCATTAATTGCAAGAAAACTGAGAGAGCTGACATCTGCCACAGCTAAAGAAAAAAAATGAAATTAAATCCCTTTGAGATACTCAGTGAATTTAAGAGTAACTGAAAAAATCTGCAATAAATCTTAACAGGATACAAAAAATAGCAGCTTAAAAAACACAGTTCTTTAATGTTCTAGCCTTTTTAATGTTCATTTTTTAAATGCCCAAATGTATTAAACATTTTATGATACAGCTGAAGGCCCAATCTCTGTCCTGAAGAATTCAATTTAGATTTAAAGCACAGTTTAGAACAAAAGTATTTAATAAAAAGAAATGGAATTGGTAATATCAGGCTACACCATTCAGGTGGTTGCTTGTTAAGATTACATGTATCTCAATGTTTGTGAAATCCATGTTTCATGTTGGAAAAGGCATGTCAGAGATTAATTTTAAAGAAAAGTTTAAAGGAGATGTTAATGGGATGAGTGAGAGAGAATAAAATAGACGCTAAATTTCTAAAAATAATCAGAGACTGTTACTTCTAAATAATCAGTTTGGTGAAAACTTCAGGAGCCCATTACTGTAATGAAAAAAGAATCATAATTAAAGATCAAATCTTAATCTACCTTCACTGCTCTCTGATAGGTTGGTGATAGGAGGGAAGATGTTTACTTCATAGTTTTTATGATGAGATGATAGTTTTTTCACAGCTTTGTTATAGCTACCTTCCACCAAAAGATCTAACTCCTGTCCTGAGGAATTGTTTGACCTAAACTTTGCTTATTTCACTCTGACAGAAAACGAAAATAAATCTGAAAAAAACCAACCCTGTTTGGGGGTTGTTATTATGACTAAACTAATATACATTTAGTGGTCTGAAAGGTTAATATTTTTCCAACATGTATCTTCTTTTAGCACAATATAATCTCACTACTATTATCTCCATATATTAAATATATCTCAAATCTCTGTGTCAGCTAAATAGTTGAAGAAAATCACCATTCATGAAAGATAAATGGAAAGGATCTTCTTCAAGTAGCACATATAAATCACAGCATAGGTTGCTGTTTTTTGAATGCTGAGACACAAAATGTGACACTGCTATTTGATAAACTTTCTAAGCCAGTGAGCAAAACCTGATCCATTAAAACTCTTCCCCTACTATCTATAAACTGAGTTAATCACATAGCTGGAAGCTCTTCCTATGCTCTTCATCCCAGTTTTCTGGGACAAGAGAGGAGCACTGCTTACACCGCCACAAGAGATACCTCTTTGCCTATGTCTTCCTCATCGTATAGTGCCTGCCTAAGAGCCAGGAGGACCTGAAAATTCAGATGGTGATCCCAAGTGCTGTTTTCCCCGGCACAGAAGGTCCCTGCAGTCACTGTGCAGACAGGAAGGCACAGCTCCTGCCTCTGTGGCTCTGACCAGGGGACCTTCAGCAGCCAACCACCACAGGGCTGGGGTAAGGACTACCAGAGCCCCTGCTCCCGCCTGCATTCTTGCTGTCCAGCTCTCCTACAGACTTTGTCACCCTCCCAGCATGCCACAAATGACGGCTTTTGGAAAGCTGGATCTCTTCACAGATCTGATTTACAGCCAGATTCCATGTGAAGTTGTACAGTGTCTCTGGGGAGGTAGTCAATTGTGGGTGAGGTCTTGGTGAGAGGGGAAAGCGGGAACTTCTTCAACTGGTCTCACTACTAGCAGAAACATAATGGGAAATTATATCCTAAAGGATGCTTAATGGATGTGAATCATGGCTGAAGAAGATGCCTGATTCTGGAGAAATTCCTACTGCCTATCTTTGGCAGCCCTCTGCTCTTGCCATTGGGAAATTGCTTTCAGCCTCTTGACCTGTGTTGCATTGGGAACATCTAACTTCCACTGCACATTTTACCAGGCAGTAAGGCACCAGGGTCCTTTTCCAAATGTTGCCTGAGGATGGTAAACTAATAACAAAAGGGGAGGATGGAGGGGAGAGGGGAACAGAGCAATCATTAAGCACGAAATCAAGCCACCAAGAACAAAATCAATCAAAACTCCAAGGGATGTGAAGAAGAAAAAAAATCTTTAATTGCCTATACTCCAAGGCTAGGAGCCCGGTTAGTAAACAAGAATTGGAATGGCTCATTTATGAGCCAGAATTTTTCCTCACTGGCATTACTGAGACTTGATTGGGTGATCTGCATGACTGGAATGTTGAAATCACTGCTTGTAATCTATTTAGGAAAGATGAACCGTCAAGAAAGAGTGGAAAATGACACCTCATGTCAAAAATGGCACTACCTCTTTCCAAGTGCTGACAGTGTAGAAGCGATCAATATTGAAGGTTTATAGGCGAATACTTAACTGGCAAAGAGCAAAGTACCAGCTGGGATTTGCTGCAAGTTACCATATCGCAGCAGGAAGCCAGGTGCTCAGCTGAGTACCTGTCTATAATGCAGGAGGAATAAGTGGCTGTGTTATCAGAGGGACTTCAGCCTGAGTGACATATGCTGAGGAACTTCTGATGTCAATGTTAAAACTCTTCTAGAATTTCAAAAAGTTATAGGTGAACATTTCTAACATATTACTAGGTAAAAAACCCATGGACATATTTATGCAAATTCCTAGATTTGCTGTTTGCACAGAGAACAAAGACCAGCCAGCACTGTTTATGAATTACTTTAAATGGGTTGATTTCAGAGAGTTGATAGCAATTAAGCACCAAATTATATGGAGGGGAAGAAAAACAGTACCATGATATAATGAGCATACATTGAGGTAGGTACTGGAGAAAATAGATAAAGGAAACAAAAGTAAAAGAATACACAATCATTTTATAATGGACCTCACTAGATCCAAGTAAATCAAGATGAATCAATTACAAAAGTGAAAAGGCAGTAAAACCTGCCATGGTTGTTGAGGTCAATAGGGAGAGAGACTATTTGGGCTTTTTAAAAGGATATTAAAAGCAAATAAAAGAGAAGAACAATATTGGCTTTGTACTAATAGATGGGAATCACAGAATAAAGAATAAGAACACAGGCAAGCCATGTATGCTCGGTGCATAGGTCTGTTCTGTGTTTAGGAGGGGAAAAAGTAGAAATTTTATCATAAGGTAACGCTAAAATACTTTCTATTCCAGTGGTCACTCCAGAGAATTAAAAGGCAGTTACTAACGGCACACATTTCCAAATAAAAAGGTCCAGATGATTTTCATTGAGGAGTTCTAAAAAAACCTGGCAAAGAAACTCTCTGGACCATTAATGTTGATTTTCAATAGGAGTTGGAGCACCAGAAAAGCTCCAGAGAAAAGGAGGAAAGCTAATGTTGTGCCAATATTTTAAAGGGGTAAATGAGATGACCTGGACAATTACATATCTGTCAGTCTAACATCGATTTGAAGCAAAATCATGAAACAGTTGATATGACTCAATTAATACAGAATTAAAGGAGAATAATATAATTAATGCTGATCAACATGAGTTTATGGAAAACAGATCGTATCAACCTAACCTGATGGCTTTTATTGATGAGATTACAAGCTTGGATGATGACGGTAACTGTGTTGGTTTAAAAAGTTTAGACTTTTGTAAGCTCATTTTGATGACCACTCCATTAAGAAAACTAGAATGATGAAAAGTCAACATAGAGCATATTAAGCTAGTCAAAAAGGTAGCTAACTGCTACATCTCAAATTGTAATTTTAAATATAAAACAACTACTGAGTATATCAATAGCACCTTGTATTATCTACCATTTTAATTATTTCTACATAAAAGAAAAGAAATTGCTATGAATATAGTTTGAAGACAAAAAATAGCTTCAGTGGCATGTTGTGAAGAGGACTGGCTACTTTTGTGCAACTTGGGTAACTTGGCAAGCTGAACACAAAGAAACATATTTGTTGGAGCAGAGTAGAATGCAAAGTTCCATAGCCAATAACAGACAAGATAATTCAGAAGGAAACTGTGGAGGAGCCTGACCCAGGGAACAGAAGCAGAGAAGGGGCCCCAGAGGTCATGGAAGATGTACAAGATGGACAGGACCTCTCATCAGGATGATGTAACCAAAAATGCTATGAGACTTTTTGCGTTTGAAAATGTCACATTCCCTACTAATATACTGTATTCACTTCTGCTGCCCATGTTTCTAGAAAATATTGAACAGCTAGGGAGGATTTCAAGAAATGCTGTGAGAGTGATTGGAAACGTACCTGATAGTATAAGACACAGGGAGACCAAGATCTTTAGCTTATCAGAAGGAAGATTGTATATTGAAATGGTAACATTCTAGGAAAGCTTATAGAGAGAATAGAACTTTTATCTTTTTTAATTTGTGAAGGGAAGTCTTCAGTGATGCAGAGAGAAGTTGCACAAGAACCAGTTTTTGAAAAATAAGCTTTAGACTATAATTAAAATGCAAATTTTCAATACTGTATCTTCCACTGAATTCTTAGGTTATATTACATAACGCTTTGTGCATTCCTCATTTTTAGAAAATTTTAAATCATGTCTGGATCAGCATTTCCCCAAAGTTTAGTTCAATCAGAAATCAGTCCAAGGAAGACTTATGAGGTCTTGCAGAAGGGCAATATGGGTAAACAAAGGAACTCCATTTCACCTAGAAAGCCATCAGAATGTTATAAACAAACATTATTAAGGTTATTCTTCTCTCTGATCTGTTGTGTGAGTTACACGTCCACTCATGCTCTCAGGAAAACAGAAGCGTTTTCCAAGATCAGAGTCCAGAAGAGACCATTCGATCTGCTGCACATCTTTTACACTTCCTTCTTGCATTTCACTCTTCATGGAGTCCATTAATCTGCTTGTGTGACAAAGTGAGACTGCGTTATACGCGAGCTGCCTTTTGCAGCTTGGTATCTCTGCTCCAGCATTCTCCATTCTCCGGCGGCCGGGGAGGGCGGCAGCAGTGCCGGGAGGGCAGCGGTGCTGGCAAGGGCAGCAGGCAAAGGTGCTTGCTGGCTGGAAATTTGTGCATCCACAGGCATCCGCAAGAACTGACCACCTCCGCTTTCGGGTGCTGTGTCTATACATGAACACAGTGCCCTCTTTTGACGGGTTGCAGTTTATGAAAGAATATCAAGGTTCAGCTGTGGCTGAGAGCTACTACAGCTCTTCCAACTGCTCAGACGGTGATGCGATCTCTCCACAAAGCCAATATGAGGTTTCCTTCTATTTCACTATTTGCCCATCAAGTTTCCTCTTTGAAGATGAGCCTTTTTATCCCTTTTCCCATAGGACTTCTTTTCTCCTTTTCTAAGACTATAATCACACGTCTGTCACAGCTTTATCACAGAAGAAAATATCCTTGTGTTTTTCAAATGTCAGGATTTTAGTCTCACTGGTAATCAAAATATTTCCTGAAAGCAGAGCCCACTTATTTCAGAATTAAAATACATTAAAATATTTTGTTAAATAGATTATATTAAATAAAAACTTAAGAAATGGAAATCAGATTTGACAGTGGCTTATGGAAAAGGCAATTTTCAAACATATTAACAGCAGAATGCTTAAAAAATATATTGTTAATGGAAATGCATCTGTGATTCTATGACAATGAAGCAAATAATAGAAAAAAACAATGGTCACAAAAGATAATTTGACCTCCACATAGGCCAATTTTAAAAGTGAAAGGAAATTCCAATGCTAGGAAAATGATTTCTCCCTTGTGTTACCTTGCCCTAGGCAAAATGAGAACACATTTATTTTCCAGATGAGGCATATAAGAAGCAGAATGTTTAAGCAACTTGCTAAAGGTTACAGAAGTTTATAGGAGACAGATAACAAAAATCCACTAAGTGAATGTCCATATTACCTAACATATGAAGTGTTTCAAATCTCTGTGCTCAGATCTACTGAAATGTAGGATCAATAATATTCATTTACCTATACAGTGCTTTAACATCCACAAGTGAGAAAGCACTGACTAAAAATAAAGTAGTGATAGCATTATTAGACTCTTTTTTTTTTTTCCCCCCAGAAAGGCACAGAAAATTACGGTGTTAGTTAAGAAAAACATTGTACAAATTATGTCCAGAGACCAGTGCTAAGCCTCCAGGATGACAATTTTGTTAACCCTGCCCCTGTGTGAAGCAGCACAACAGAGCAGAAAGTCCTATCCCCGTCCCCCTCCCCTCCAATTCCTCCTTTTTCCCGTTCACCCAGAGACGGTGGAGCTGTCTGAGAACTGCCAGAGCTGTTGCATCCTTGCTGTCTCTCCAGCCTGGGTGGAGAACAAACACAGCAGAGAGGATGCAGTGGCAGCACTCAGCTGCTATTGTTCTGTGGCCCCAGAGCAGGTTTTTGTCACTTATGTGACAGGTCAGATGCCCTTGGTCAGTGCTCTGCCGAGCTCTGCTCACACTTGATGGGAGCCCTGTCCTGCATCCCACTGCAGGAGGTCAGCTGAGCACCTTGGTTACAGCGCCCCTCAAGATAGGTTCAGCATTCAGCCTCATGTGTAATTTACCATTATTTTCTACTAGCATTCATAATGGCAGGTATGTGATGGCTACACTGTCTACAAAGTCAGTGTATGAGAGTGCCAGGGACACATCATTCTCTTCTTCAATCTAACAGCTTGCTGAGCTTCCCCATCCTATTCCTTTCACATTTTGAAAACTAGCTTGTCCTTTGCCTGCGCACAAGAAGGTAGAATGCTACTACTGCTACTTCATCCACTCATTAGCAATAATAAAATGCCTGGAAAATTCCCTTACCGGTTAGCATTGCTAGGTAAAAATGATACATCACATTATTTACAAAATCCAGACACTCAGAATCACTTGAGAAACTGAATACCTTAAATGAATGCATATCCTTATCACTTTTATCACTTCTATCTCATATAAGGTATGGCTATTGTTGAATTAAGGAAGGTAAATCTTATTCTTCTCTTCACACCAGTTCTAGTGACCCAATATTTTGGCCCAGAGGGGAAAGGGAGCCTGTTTTTCTCTCCTGTAGCCAGAGTGCATGACATGGCCTCAGATCTCTAGCATAGGGTGGTAGAAATAATGGGCTTTCAAAATAGGAGCCAAGCACTTTTTCGTCTTTGCAGCAGCCAGGATATATCACTAAGCTTCGTATTTCCGTCTTTCATTTCATTCATGAAATGATGTCCCTCCTAATTTGCCTCACCCTCTGGCTAGTTGTTGTCTAGTGACTTACAAGTCTCAAATTCATGCCTGAAAGGGATAATACTGGTCTTCTCATTCAGTTAAAACAAAGAGTTACTTAGAAAATGTACACATTTAAACCCACCTTAATATTTCAAATATCATTATTTTCAGTAGAAACTGCTTCTTAGTTAAATGGCTTTCAGGCATCAGACTATTATATGACAGATGATTTTGTCACTATGCAAAATGTGAAACCTGTAATCAACTTGTTATGGCATTTCACAAAAGTATGTGACAGTAAAATAAGTAAACTGTCATTTGGGCAATCAAGTCTTGAAATCCTGCAGGAGGAAAAAAAAAGTACCTGACACTCAATCTTCATGGTAGGGATGAGGTTCAAAAAATAATTTAATACTGCTACAATCTTACAGGATTGAATAGAATTCTTACTGCAGTGTGCTTAAGCCTGCAATAATTTTGTATTATGTTTTAATCATGTATTTTCCCCCCTAATTGATTTTTTCCCCAGATAATGTATATGCACGTCACACAGCAAGGTCTGCTCTGTTACAAGGTGTTGTTTAAACTGAAACAATATTTTCCCTTTACTATTGATGACAACATTACCAATTACCAAGAACTCTCAGACTGGTTTGATATGAGAATGGATACAGTAGGCAGAAGCCCATGCTGATTTACCAGCGCCTGTGACAGTTTGGGCAGACAGGGTGCTGGCAGCAGGGAAGGGCAAGCTCCTACATGGCTGGAATGCTTGGGATGACGTGCCACCAAACCTGTGCTGTGCTGGCTTTTACAGATTTCACATAGAAGTTTTTTTAAAGGAAAGGGATATACAAGCTATGGTTCATGAGCCACTTGTGGTCCTTCATGCTGCTTCGTTTGGCCTGTGGCTTGTTCTCGGAAGTCCTTGTTCTCCCCTGTGGCTGCAGGTATGATGAAGTGGCTGGTAGCTGCAGCCCTCCTTGTGCACCCCTCTCACCCAAGCACTCCTCCAGGCTCAGGGAAGGAACAGGCTAGGGACAGGCTTACAACCAATTAGTAAGTCCTGTCAAATGGGACTGTGGGAAGGCACTGGGGGACACACCAGCTTTTGCCATTATGCCACCAAAAGGCATGTTCCCCACTTCCCTCAAAAGAGCAGACACCATGGGTGTACAGGGACTATCAATGAGCTCTTATAACTGAGGAAGTAAAATGAATTTTTAGTCTCCTGTTTCCAGTCATTAGTGACGGTCACAAATTTTGGAACTGATCTCTTCCCAGAGATAAGTTATAAGAATATGAATAACATCACACTTAATTATGAGAAGAGTGAAAGGAAACAGGGAAACCTATTTTTATCTTCTTTTTTTTTTTTTTTTTTTTTTTTTGCCTTGTGGCTTCTTTATGGTTACAAACCAATTGGTGAAATCACTGAAATCTGCAAGTTAATATTTTGCATGGAATAACCTTCACTGAAGAGCACTGCACAACCTGGCTTTGCAGAAAATGGGTTTTGTTTTGACAAAGTTATGAACATTTGGAAATTACTCACTGTCCACACACAACATGCCTTTTGTGAAGTCTAACTGGGAACCTACAAAACAATATTACTGTATGGACACAGCTGATCTCGCCACATGTTGAAGCTGTGGGGCCCCAAGAACAGGCTTAGTCTGGCCTGGGAAAGGCCCTGAGCATTTGACCTAATGAGAGCTGAATCCTGTGGCTCACCTCGAGTACTCAGGGAGCAGACTATAAGGATTCAGCGACAGTGTTTTGCTCATCCTTCCCCGCCTGCTCTACATAGTGATACCATAACTTTTTTTCCCTCCCAATATATAATTTGTAGCCTCTCTAATTGCACAGAGCGAGAGAAGGCAAGTCTGCAACAAGCCTAACTGTGGTGAATCTGTTGACTACAGAGAGGAGGAATCCTCTTTCACACCTCAATGGTGGGTTACAGCTGGAGACTCTCACAGAGAACCTAAACATCACTATTGTCAACAAGCTTAAGAGAGATGGAGGAATAACTTCCTCTTTAAATCTCAGCTTTTGGGAAGGTTCATACTTGGAAAGGTAGAAAGACTGAAACAACAGCAGAGAGAAACTGTGACAGAGGCAGCAACAGACCTCAAAGGTCAGGGAAAAGAGCATTTCACACAACTGACTTCTTTGACTTCATCTGCCTTTGCTAAGGCCTTGTTCTACTCCTAAGAGGGACCTTACCAAGCAGCTCTGACCAAAAGCAGAGACAGGACAAAATGCAGTCCAACCCATACATCTGATATTGTAAAGCGGAGAGAATGGATAAGAGTGGCATGGAGAAAGGCTGCTGGTGTGGAAAGGTAAGCCATAGACCAGAGGGAACTGGAGAACAGTGGCAAGAAGAGACACAATTACTTTGAAGCTCAGGAGAGGGCAAAGAATTGGAGCTTCTTACTGAAAAGCAAAGCTGTAGAAGAAGGTGCTGAGAAAAGGATCAGGGAGCTCTGGAAAACTATAGGAGTCCATGGAGATCATGCTTTTGGACTCTGTCACTACCACCTACACTTTCCTTAGGAAACCTCCCACTGTAATAAACAACCAGATCAGTTATGGACACACACAGAGCACTAGTGTTAGCTTCCTCTCAAGAGTCTAAATGAGTACAAGTTGCCCCTTCTCCTGTTAGCTTCCCTGCTCCCAGTTTCAGATAATCAGATATACTCTTCTTGCCGCTTTGCCAGTTTTACCAGGAGACAATGGCTGTGGGTAAATAAAAAGTGTTTTCCATTGTTTTTTGACCACCCTGACTCCTCAGTCAGGCAGAATTCACTATACTGGAAGGGATCAGTACACAAAGGCTAACATGCCTGGGATGAGACAGAAGTAATTACACAGAAACTGCAGAGTCTACCACTAGATCTTGTCTAGTTCAAATCTAAAGTTCAAATGACCATAATACCAACTAATACCTGCACACCAATATCACTTCTGTAAAATGCATGAATAGCATGCTGGAGAAGTCAAGAAAGACTATTTGAGTCCAGAGGTACCTGAGCTATTCTCTGCCACTTGCTGGATGTCTCTGCTCTCTGAGCCTCAGTAGCTCCACAGCTTTATTTCTTCTCAGATACAGCTCTCCCTGGCTGTTGCCTCCTTAGGTCCTAAAGTGAATGTGTTTGCTGTGTTTGGTACTCTGCACAACCAGTGATTTGACAGGTCAATGCTGTTTCTGATAGCACAGAAGCTGACGATCAGAAGGACGTCCTTATGGAGTAGAGGACAACCAGTGTCACCTTTGTGTGTGTTTTGCTCGCCTGTGGAGTGCTCATTATGTTATAAGGCATTTTAGGAATCATAACTGTTCATTTGACAGCCTGCCAACTATTTTGACAAACCCGCTTAGAAAGTGAGAGACAAACTACATAGGGTTCTAAGCTTCCAGAGAGCTTCCAGTTTCACAGACTATTTGTGCTGCAAACAAACATCCACATGTGCTCGGAAAACCTAGTGATGTTCCTCCAGTTCAAAATTGTTGATGTCACTGCTAAAACTACCTCTGTCAACGGGCAGGTCAGCAAAAAAGTGACCTGGTCCGAATGCAATGTCAAGACCGCTGCTGATGACACAGCAAGTAACAGTCTTTGGACTCTGATTGACACACCAGAACTTGACATAGCATTTCCCACCAAGTTTATGTATTCTGGATGCTTTTGATAGCAGAGAAAGACTGGACCATGCCACTAAGCGCAAACGTTCCTCTCATGATGGCGAGCAGAAACAGTTCCCTGAAAACAATTAATATTTTTTCTGGATTTGCCCGGTCTTGTCCTTCTTTTCCCGCCCTCGCCCTGCAGCTCCTGGCCTCTGCTCCGCATCCCTCCCAGACAGCCTCTTCCCATCTGCCCCCGCCTCTGTCCTCTGCCCGGGGTGGGTGGGACACCGCTGCTGGGGGCAGGCTGGGGGCCGGCGTACCCCCGGATCTCTGGGGGAGCTCTCCCCGGTGCCGGCCGGAGCGGCGGCGGCGGCAGCAGCGGCAGCCGCCGCGGGGGAAGAGCGGACTGGGGCGGCCTCCCCCTGCACCGCCGGCCGCGGCTCGGCAGGCGGCAGCATCGCGCCCCACCGCCGGGCCGCGTCCGCGCCGGGTCCGCGCCGTGCCGCTCCGCGCCCGGCCCCTCCGTGACTGCGGCCGCGCCATGCTCCGCGCCCTTGCCGCCCCCTCCCCCCCCCGCCCCCCAACACCGGCGAGGGGGCTGTGCCCGGGCGGCGGCGGGGCTGCGGCGGGCGCCGGCTGGGCGCGGCGCGTGTGCGGGGGAGCCCCGGGAGGGGTGGGCACCCCGGGAGGGGTGGGCGCGGAGAGGTGTCCCGCCGAGACAAAGGCGCCCGGAGGGTGAAGCCGCCCTCGCCGCGCCCTCGCAGACAAAGCGGTAGCCGCCCCGTCCCCGCGCTGCGCCGCCCCTCCGCGCCCTCCCGTGGGGGAGCCCCCAGGCGGGGGGTTTCCACTGCTGGGGCTGCCTGAGCCCTACCGGGAGGAGGAGGAGGAGGAGGAGGAGGGAGGGTGGGGGAGCGGCTGTGCTGTGGGCAGGAGGGAAGCCGCTCTCCGAGCGTGAACTGAGCTCAGCACCGCCGCCTGCCTCGCCGTCCCTCCCTCCCTCCCTCCCTCCCTCCTTCTCCTCCTCCTCTCCCTCTCCTCCCCCCGCCGCCTCCCCCCGCCGCAGACGGCTGCGAGCCCGGATGGTTTGCGAGCGGAGTTGAGGGGGCAAACTTTGAAGCCCAGATGCCTCTGGGGCTGCGCGGCAGAGCGCGGCTGCTCCTGCAGGCACCTGCCGCCGCCCTCCCCCCGGCGCTGCCGCCGCCCTCCGCGGGGGCGGCCGGCCCCGCTGCCGGCGGCCGCCGAGGCGGCGGGCGCTGCGGCCGCGGCTAGGGCGGGCGGGCGGCGGGCGCGCCCCCATGCGGGTCCCGGGCTGGGGCGCGCCGGCGGCGGCAGGCGGGAGCCGGGCGGCGGCCGGGCGGTGCTCTCCCGCCGCCTGAGCGGGCGCGGCGCGGCGCGGCGGGACGGCGGCGCGGGGTGCCGGGAGCCATGGGCTATTGCAGCGGCCGGTGCACGCTGGTGGCGGTGTGCGGCGCGCAGCTGGTGAGTGGCGGCGGGGGCGGCCCGCGGTGGGAGCGGGCGGGGAGCGGGGGGGGCGGCGGCGGCTCCCCCGCTGGCGGAGGGGGAGCGCGGGGGGGGGGGGGGGGCAGCGGCCGCGCTTGGGGCGAGGAGCGGGGCGCGGGGTGAGGTGGCAGGGTGGGCCATAGGGGCTGCGTTACAGGTAGTTTCGCGGAAGCTTTGCCGGGGAGGCTGCGGTGGGCGCCCGGCGGAGTTAATAAACTCGGGCATCTTTCCCAAGCCTTGACTCAACTTGGTGCCTGGGTTTCCTCTGGCAGGCCGGTATTTGGCTGGCCTTACGTAAAGCAGGGACGCGGCGTGGCAGGGGTGATGCATAGCGTGCAAACAGTTTGCCATACAGGTGTGTGTGTGTGTGTGTGTGTGTGTGAAGTTGTTATCCTGAGCTCTTCTGCAGATGTGTACCTCCCCCCGCCCCCCTTCAGACTTATTGGCCAGTGTTTGTTAACATCGTAATGTTATGTCCTTCCAGAGCTAAAACAGTTATATATTTATAGTTACCTTTAGAGGAGACATGTGGCAGCACTTGTAAACTAGACTGAGTTTAAAAAGTAGGCACTGAGATACAATAACAAAGAAACTACCTAAAAATAGACCTGCTTAGCAAGACGGTTAGACTGTGCAATTGTGTCGTGGCACCTGAAAAGTGAATGGGTTTAAAGTTAAACTAAAGAAATGTCCCTTCTATACATGGGTTTGTTGCTGTCAGATCGGGTACATGATGTGTAGAATTCCTGTGGATTTGGATGCAGTGACACACAGCTAAAGACCTGTCAGTGGAACATGCCCCATTTCTTATTTTCATTAGACCAAGTGCTCGTGTGCTGGCAGAGCAGGTGCTGGAAGCACCTTTGTTAAGCAGTTAACCTTATAGCAGGAAGGAAATAATTCATGTTACTCCATCCCTCTACCTCTTACTGAATAGTTTTGCTGAGAAAGTGTTAGTCGGTATCAATAGCAACCAGCATTGTCACCAATTCCTCTCCTGCAGACAGGTACTAAGAGAACTACAGAAGAAAAAACCCACTAGATTTCAGAGAACAAAATCAGTAAAACGGTACATAGGAAAAGGAAGATGTGTTAGCAGATGAGAAATTCAAAATGCCTGTGGTCTTTCTATCGGTTGTCATCAACCCTTAATCCTTTTGTATTCTGGAAAACATTTTATTTGTATATGCTGTTCTCCACCTAAGTTATCTGATTCTTTGTAGCTGGAAGTATCTTATCGGATGTGATTTATTCATGCACACTGTCTAAAAAAAGAATCTTAAATAGAAGTAGTGAATCTTGAGTGGAATGGTAGGAATGTAACCTTTTCCAGCAATTTGGAAACATAAAATTAATCACTGAAGTTCTTCAGATCCATTTAAGTTTCAGAGGCAGACTTTTCTTCTTATTTTTTTTTTTCCTGCAAAGAGAACAAAAAGTGGTTTAAATTGTACCTTTTACACATAAAAGGTTGATTTTTTTTTTTTTTTTCTAATGCATTCAACAACAGTAAGGTTATGATGACTATGGAATGTGCTAAGATTTTAAATTATAATTGTTTTGAAAGCCTGTGAAGGAAAACATATTTGCTAACTCATGGTGACAAAAATATGTGCAAAACCCACAGTAAAAACATCAACAGAAATGCCCCCTGGGAATGTATCAGCAAGTGGATGAGCAGGTAAGCTAATGTAGAATTGTAGCATTACTGTAAGCTTGCTAAAAGTGCTTGTAAACTACAGGGTCAAATATATATATTTTTTTTTAAAAGTAAATATTTTTTTCTTGAGTAGCTTAAGCAAACTTAAAATATTTTCATAAACTGAAAGCAAACGTGAAAATTTTTACTGAGCAAGAAAAGGGTATGCTAGCAGCAACGCAAACCTCTGAATCACACTTGGCCTATGTAATGACATTTAGATAGGTTCAAAGCAGGAATAACAATTTACATGACAAAAAGGATTTAGGAATGGAAAAAATGATGCGCTTTATTAAAATCGCTTGTCATATTCCTTCATGTGCCATATACCATCAGATGGAACAGATCATGAGTTTTAAGTCAAGGAAACTTAACTTTCCTAAGTAGGCCTGTGGGTGATCATCAGTTGTCACTACTTTTTAGGTAAAGGCTACTTAAAGGAGCAAATGCTGTCAAGATTCATCCTAGAATTAGCAGCCACGTTAATGCCGATGCAATTCAAAAACAAAGGATGAAGAAGTTATCTAGCCTGGGGAGATGGGCATGGGAATCCTTTCTATAATGATAAACATAGTTTAAAAAAAAATGGAGAAAACTTTTAACGTGAATGTTGTTTATTACTGATACCTAGGTTTCAGTTTTAAAATGGTCATGTTTGGAGTAGAAAATATATTTTTGTTTCAGGGGAAAAAAGTTTGTAAAAAGAAAGGTTTCTTCCAATTTTTAATGCAAATATTTTCTTCCATCTCTGCAGAGCTAGGGTGTGGTGATTTAATTGGTCTTTGTAGGCACTGTACAATAAATAATACTGAGGAATACTGCAGTTCATTAGAGAAGCTGTTGCATATTTTACATATATAGAAATGATGTAGATGTCACAAATGGACAAAAAAAGGTGATTGTTTCAAATACTGGTACAGGACTAGAGCTGCATCAACTTGAGAGACCCTGTGCAAGCAGAATTATTTTCATAAATGCATTTTAAATGCTTATAGCTAAGGCAACATACTGTACCATCAGATTATCAGAAAGCTCAAGGAATGTTTCTGCTCTCAAGGGCATACTGATCATTGCTCCCCTACTTATTAACATACATATACCTTCCTGTTTGTGCTCTCATTTGTACTATGGAAAACAACCTTTGACAGCTCATTTTCCTCTGCATTTGTAGCCAACGAGAAGAATTAACAGCAAGTAAAAGCTAATTTTGCTGATATTAGGAACAAGGCATTGCCTTCTGTATACAGAGCTAATTATCTCAAAATATCTTTTCATTTTTTTAAGATACTAATTTTGGTCTTTCTGGTCCTTTGTCCTTCTGAAGACAACCCGGGGCATCGTGGGCTCTCATGGTTATAGAGGCTCTGGTGGTTTTTGCTGTGTGTCAGCTATCCTGGTTTCATTGGAAGAATTCTCTGCTATGGCATTTTGTCCTTTAAACCTCTTTATTTTCGGGTGTCTCCTTGTCTATTAATAGCTTACATCAGTAACACTAATATCTTGTTGCTTAGTCTTTTTAATAACAAGAGCAGCAGAGGTGAAACTGCCAGATTATTCTGCTTTCTGTAAGGCTTCAAGAGCCCCATGGCTCTTGAAGTTTGAAACTTTCTACGTGTCCACTGTTGCTGCTTGGGAAACTTGGAGCAGTGGCAAAACAGTAAAAAGTTCTGCATGTTTTCAACTTGGAAACTCTCTTCCCAAGTGCAGTGATGAGAAAGGACAACATTTGTTATGGAAACTTTAAGTCTCCAGGAATCATTGCCTTACTGTTTCTATCCATCAAAGATTGCCATACTCCCAGGGCTAATTAGATGATGGATAATTCAGCCTTTGCACTGCCTTTTCTGTTTTCATCTGCATTTATTGAATTTATTTATATCATTCTTTTTGTACATTTTGTCTGTTCATTTTCTTTCTTTTTTTTTTTTTTTTTCCTAAAGTAAATTGTAATGCAGTTCAGATATTCCAGCTAAGTATTAAAAACTGTGTAAAATTTGTAAACAAGCTGCATATATCCCAAGGCTCAGTTAGTGATTCTGGGGTATTCAGTCTGATGCTCTAACAAAGCATGTATTATAATGGGCACAAACTCTTCAATTTCTGAAAATCAATGTCTTTCACAGGCATCAATGTACGGCGTTTGCAGTCTCTCCTTTTCCTCACTAACACCTTGCTGTTTGGGGCATAAGCACACCAACACACAACCTGGTTGTATCTCTTTGCGAACTGTTCCAGTGACAATTCCGGCTGAAGCCACTGTCCAAGTGCGTCATTTTGGCCAAGCAGAACAACAACAGCACCCAGATTTGGTTGCTTTTGCTAACATAGGCCCAATCTTTCTCTTTGCTTTGAGCTAATGAAAAAAAAATGTTCGAAAAGCTAACAGCTTGTATGGAAATGTGCTTGTTCTGTGCTTTTCCACAAATGAATAATGCCAATTAAGAGAAAATTCCAATAGTTTTATTTCAAAAACTGCATCAGCTGAGGTAATTTCTACCACTGTCCATAAACACATATTTAGTTACCTTGTTGTACATGAAGACGGGTATTTGATCTGCAGCAGATAAAGTGGTGGAACCACTCAAACCCAGGAAATTAATTACAAGCAAATAGGGAAGTAGTATCTACTGTATGTCTTCTGTGACGACTTCTGACATCATGAGAGATGCCCGTAATCTATACTGCACACATGATATAAGACTGAAGAGTGTCCTGTTCTCTTCCAGTTTTCACATGTATTATAAAACAATGGGATATGTAATAGAACTGAGCTTGGTTTTTAAAGAAAAAGTCTGCCTTGGTGATCAGCCCTGTAAAGTTTTGGGTTGCCTTTTTTAAAAAAGGACAGCAAACATTCTTATGCTCATGCAAGTACTTCAGGAATGGTGCTTATGGCAAGTTCTAGTCTATGTCACAAATCTGCCTACAAGGTTTAGCGCAGTTTAATACTATGAATATCCTTGCTTGTGAAAAAACTCATGTTTTAATAGTTTGCAGGTTGAATTGTCTCTGGACCTTCAGGGAGTGAGATTTGCCAGATTACAGCTGAGGTCCCTCTGAGAGCAAAGCAAAGGCGTTCACGCCAGATACTCCCTAGGATTAGCTACTCTGCAGTTTTATGTAATGAAGAACGTCTCTTTGTTAATATAAGCTCTTATACCATGTGTATCATGAGAGTACTTTCCGATAGCACACCAAACCATGTAACTACTGTATGTAGCGTGTTTGGTTTTTTCATTTTTGCTATAGGGAAGCAGTAATGATGATTTTGGTGTTTGCTTTTAATTGCTTGGTTTTGGGGAGGATTGTTTTTTCTTTTTGCTTATGTGTTTTAATTGTGTTTCATTGTCACCGTTGCCAATGGTTTTCAATAGCAGCTTTAGGACAGAAGTGTCTGTGATGGAAAAGTCTGATGACATATACATGTTCCTACATTTTTTGCTAGCAAAAGGGGAATTAAAGATGTGGGCTTTGCATGTGGAATGGAAAGTGATGTTGTTGCTGCTCTTAGCCTGTGCATCTGTAGGTTTGTCAGTCCAGAAAGAGAGTAGAAATAATTGGTTTCTGGGTTTTGGACAGTACTTAAATATAAGCACTGCCTTTGAAATTGTGACTGTCAACAACTTGTGCCTGTGCCTTCTTTAAAGTTCTGATTCTTGCTTTGTTTCAGTTTTGATAGGAAGGAAAGTGAAAGTCTTAGTCGCATTGTCTCCAAAAACATTGTGATCCTACTAGCAATGAAAATGAAGGGTCCTGTGAATAGCAGACTTTCAACAGATGTGTGTTTGAAAGCTACTGTATAATACTAAGCAGTAGATTTTGAGGTGTTGCTGGGAATATAGGAAACAACAACTTGATCGTGAATTTAGAGAGCTATGAAAGAAATATGTAGCAACCTTTTTAGGTTTAAGTGAGACCTTGGTAGAAAAGTAAACACTTTTTCTATTCTGTTTTTGAGATAAAACACCAGGATTCATAACCAAACATTTTTTTCTGATAACTTGAGGTCAACAATAGTGATGTCAGAGGTAACAGTCCATTATGTCATTTAATTTTAGCAGCTTGATGTTCACTATGAATGATACAGTATTATTTTTCGTAGAAGTGTGGATGGAAAATAGTTGTGAATAACCAATCATGCACTTCAAGAAAAGCAGAATATGTTGTTTTAAGTTACAGGGATAAAAGATTTCAGACCAGCTGAATAGCAAGTTTAATTCACTGCTTTTTGAAGCTGAACTTCTTTAGAGTTCAGTGAGAAGACTCAACATTCAGATACTGTGATGATGGGTAGGAGGGGAAGGTTTAAATAGATGAGAGGAGTTGAATAAGCTACCTGAATATAGGGACTTAGAATATCTAGCGAAGTTACTCTTCTTGTATAGCCATGAGGCAAATCTTTGACAGTAGGAATTAATTTCATATTGACAGAGATTTGAGCTAGCACCTTGAATGATGAGCAGGGTGTGTTGTTGTTTGTTTTTTTTTTTTTTTCCTTTTTCTGTTTCTTTGTAAAAAGCACTAAGTAAGCATTTTTGAAAGACACTAAAAACTCTCTGTAGTCAGTCTGTAGTTGGTAGAGAGAAATCTCTCTTTCTGTAGTCAACAGAAAGGAACAGGCTCCACTGCAGAATGGTTCAAAGCAGAAACATAATGTTTTTAGTGGATAGTGACTTTACTGTCCCAGGCTCAGCTGTGGGAATGTATACAATGCAAGTGCAGCAGATAAAGTTTGTAAACAAGTACTGAGTGACTTGTTCCAGGAAAGAATCTAAAACCTTTGAAGTCTTCTCAATGTCCTGGTGCATCCAATGACATGGATCTCAACATCTAGTTTCAGTTAGCATGAAGTTTTGAGAAATTTCCCTGGGCTTAGGGACTGGTGAGATTCAGCCAGTGTCTGCTCTGGAGGCTGATGTCAGTGCCCAGTGAACTACTTGGGTATCCTCATACATTCCAAACTGCCTTTTTGGTCCCATGGGCCCACTGAGCTCAAGAGATTATCCCAGGTGTGCAATTCCAAAAGAGACAACTGTGCCCACTGACATTTTAGAAGAGAAGGTGTGTCAGAAATCTTGAATTTCTACAGCGTTTATTTATGGTTCTGAATTTAAGTGACATTTAGCGGGGAATAACAATAGTGAGTATTTTCATATTTGGGTGGGAGCGAGGGTGTCGATGATCTGACTAAATCAGAATAATCTCTCTAGGCTCCTCTGTGGTCAGAAGAGGGAATCCTTCAGGGGGCAGGTCAGAGTGGTTAACATTGTTTCTTGCTCTAAACTGCCCTTTAGAGTTGTGTGTTAAATAAAGTGGTCCTTCAGTTTAAGTAGGCTTTTTGGGAGGGGCAGGGAGAGAAGAAATCTCAGACCCATTGTATGCTGTTTTTCCATCCATAGTACTTACCATTTACATCTTCCTCCCTCTTGCATTTTCATTAGTCATTTTACTGAGGACTTCTTGATTTTAAGGATGACTGATCTATAGATTGAGAAATGCTGTTTTGGAAAGGTATTCGTCTCTTCATCGACTGCAAAAGGAAACTAAGAAGCATGGTTTCACCAGAGCAATCTCAGCTTTAGTGCGTATGTCCCTTAAGATCCCCTAGGAAAAAAAAAAAGCTAAAATCAAATGGATAAAACCAATTTATGCTCACTTTGGGTTTTAGGTGGTTTTCTGTAGCTTCCAACAGGAGTGAGGAAGGCAGAGACCATTGTAAGTAATGTGTGATCATAAAAATATGCTGAAAATGCGTAATTTTAAAACATCAAATAATTTATTGTCATCCAGATTAATCTTAATTTATTTTTTTGTTATGGTGAGTGAAAGATAGGGGCTGTTGAGTACTACCTGACTTGTAAAGTAAAATGGACGCAATAGTTGAAATGACATTTTCTTGCCCCTGTGGCAAATAAACATTTCACAGTTTGTTATTTTATCCCCTCTCCCCAGATGTATATGTACCAGCTGGATGGCATCTGAGAATTGTTTCAGCATTTTATCATTCTGTGACTCTCTGATAGAAATGACATTTAGAAGAAAAATTACTGATTTCTGTCCTCACTAAAAAGTAAACATGCATAGCTAATAGTTCTATTCACCACAGATCATACTTATGCATTTTTAATAAAAACTTGATTTTAATTCATACATAACTTATGAGAAATGTTTATCAGTTTAGGGCTCTGCTGATTCCCACTTAAATGTTTACATATATCTGGATACCTTGAAAATCTCTTTCATTTGAGGCTTAGATTTACCTTTTATACACAAGCTTGCTTCTCTGCTGCCTACGTAATGATGAAACGTATAAAAGAAATGCTGATTATTGTACTGATTGCTAAAATCAGTAAAAGTGCCATTTATATGACATAAATGAATCTCAGATTTTCCTATGCTGTTAGAAGTAATAGCTTTCTAACATCAGAGTTTGGCTTTCTGATCTTTTTCTCAGTTGGGATGTTAGGCTGCATCTCTAGTGCCGAGTCACCAGTTACATGTAACTGACAAGGTACCAGTTACGTAAATGGGAATAGGAACGGTCTATTGTATCCTATATTCATACCATAACAGATTGATATTTGGTTTCCTCACCCTTCTTTTCTTATGAGGAAATTCTCATTAGCAGAGTTTTCTACAGAAGGCAGCGTATGAGGTTATTTCTATTATTTCTGAGGCATGTTCAAATGATGATGCCTGTCATGTTTATATGTCATGTCACCTTTCAGAAGGAAAAAATGCAGGACCATTTGCAGATGGTGGGAGAGAGATGCATGCTATTTCATTTAAGCATGTAATGAATAGGCTCTGATCCACCTTCTGGAGGTGGCTACCTCTTTCCATTGACTATATAGGGATCTTTGAGTTGCTGCCCAGTTGGGAATGAAACTCCAGCCTCTATTCTGCATGCACTCTTATTTATTTCATTATTTAGTCAAGTCTGCGGATCTTTGATAGTATCTTTGTACTAAATGAGAGGGAATAGACTGTGAAACTTTTTTTTTTTTTTTCTTTAGGATTTAGGCAGAATATACATGAGTGATGCATAACATTTCTTCTGGATGAATGGAAGTCATGCTAGAGGCTTAGAACAAGGGTCAGAGGGCTGTCTTTGTTCACCTTGAATAACATTTACTGTCTGAGTGATCCTGCAGTAGTGAATGAAATAGGTCTACATGAACAACATAGTATTAAGAGATAGAGAGTCTTGAATCTAAGGTACTGACTCATATCTGTGTAAGAAAGCTTAACTGTCTTAGGAAAAGATGTAATTCCAGGTGACTCACACCATGGGTCAATTTACTAATTAAAAATTCCTTTAAACTTCTTCATAGACGGACTACTAATTGGCCCTCAACAAGTTTATTCTTCTCGTTTGAAGATAAAAAGCTTTTGTGAGGAAAGGAAGATAGATGCTACGATGTCTCTTTAGAACAATGCATGGATCTTTGAAAAGCCATTCTTCAATAATTAAACAGAATGTGAAGTTTGCAAATTTTTGCCATGACCAACAATGGCCCAGCATTTTTCATTATCCTCTGGTCGCAGTCTCTGTGGCAGGCTGTTCTATAACAGAGCACAGAAACAAAAGGAGAAAAAAGCCCGTTGTATGTCATTGCTGCCTTCACAAAGCCACAAATACATTAAATTCAAGATACTGTTCATTGTGCACTTGAGCCACCAGTGACAAAGGTGCTGTGAGTACCACTGATTATCAGGCAGTCATATGTCATTACATCACTGTTCAAATTGGCAGAGCAAATGGCAGTAAAACAAATGAAAACATTAGCAGCTAAAGGCATGCAAAAGAATAAGAGGCTTGTCTGAAAATAAAGAATGGAAAATATGGACGTTATTTTTGCCATTAGCTATAAAATTGATTTTCACTTTTTTCATATTTTTTTAAATTTATTTTTAAGTTCTTGGCCATGCCCATCTCGTGCCCTTGAGGCCAGTTAGCTTTTATTTTCTTTGACACTAGTAGCAGTCACAGGCAGTGACAGCAGCTGGTAACAAGCCAGATGATGGCACTGGTTGTGTTAACATAAGACATGGGCTTCAGTGTATCCTGAAAACAGAGCTCATTGTCTTGGATTTGATCAGACTGGCTTTCCTGAGTGTGGAGCTGGCAGCAAATTTGGTACTTGCAGAGGGAAAACCACAACAAGCTGGATGCAGCATTCAGCAATATACCTAGTAATGTCTGTTTCTGGTGCTGGCAACCTCTCAGAATATTTAGAGGAGCTGCTGTCTGGTACAATTATTTTTTTTTTTTTTCCCCATCACCCAGGGGTAGGGTCGTAATGGCATGTACAGAAGAAAGTTGTTGGCCTCAACTGCTGGAAGAGATGGTGTCTGTTCTGCGTCGTGCTAAACTGTGCTTTTTCAGATGCATAATAAAAGTTATTTATGGACACCGATAAAGTGGTATCTGTTGTATAATATCACAGATAGGCATAAGGACAATAACAAAAGGCAGCTGGTTTAGTAAGCTCTATTTGCTGCAGAAATGTGCTGTTCTTTGCGAATTGAAATAAAAAAAGTGGGGGGAGAATGTTGTGTTTTTTTCTGGTTCCTGGCATTTGCAATCATTCTTGCTTTGCAGTGTGCTTATAAAGACAATTATGTGGGTCCCATGTCAGTATTATATTTGTCATGACTAGCACCTTATTAGAGGACAGCTGCTCCTCTCTGCCCAGCACATATACGTAACTACCACTGACAATAATAGAAGTTATGAGTGTAGCCCTCCTCTGCATTACACCGACGGGGGATGCTGGAGCTCTCGTGGTTTCAGTTAATTAACATAGATGTAAAACTAGGAGTGAAGCAGTGATGGATCTGGGATTATTCACATGCTTGTTCAGAGCGCAGTGCCTGTGAGGAGGCTTTGAACTTCCAGCAGTTTCTACTTGGACCTTGTAACAGGTGAGTAAGAAAGGCACTGTCTCAAGGCACATCATCTGAGTCTCTCAGATCATGCTGAGTACCTTCACTAGAAGGCCAGATATTCAGGTCCCCATCAACCTAGGGCAGCTATAAGGAAGATTGTTGTGCTGAGGATATTACCAAGTTATAAGCGTTTTATGGTAACTCCTCAGTCTCTCTCTAATTCCATTTCTCCAGAGCTCCTCAGATGCTGTAGTGGTGCTTTGGCTTCTGTCACTTCTGATAAGAACTGGACCGATTTGGAACAAAGAAGAATACGGAAGTGGCACAGTGCCATCCTCATGCCGTTAAGAGCTAATGCAAACTCATCCAGAGAAAACCATTTGCAATGAACAGCATGGTTTGATGGCTATGCCAAACCCAAGAACATATCCTCAAGAACCACCTCTTGGCATTTTAGCTATTGTAATGAGTTGCATGTGTACATCCTCAGACCTGCACAGTAGGCAGCTCAGACTGGATTAGGGAATGTAACCCCATGCCTCTATGTTCATGTAGGTTTCTCTTTTGTTGCTGTTTTTTGTTTGCTTTTCAAAATTTGAGTAAATTAGTTGTTCTTCAGTATTTCATAGCATCATAGCATAGTTTGGATGGGAAGGGACCTTTAAAGGTCATCTAGTTCAACCCCTCCCTGCCATGGGCAGGGACACCTTCCACTAGACCAGGTTTCTCAGAGCCCCGTCCAACCTGGCCTTGAACACTTCCAGGGACGAGGCATCTACCACCCTTCTGGGCAACCTGTTCCAGTGTTTCACCACCCTCCTCGTAAAAAATTTCTTCCTTATATCTAGTCTAAATCTACCCTTTTTTAGTTGAAAACCATTACCCCTTGTCCTATCGCATTTAGGTCACTAATTGGATTTCTGGGTGAGCACAAGCCCTGACTTTTTTTTGGAAGGTGAAAACTATTAGTTCTGAAACTGCAGCATCTAGACAGTTTTCTTACTAATTTAAGACGAGACAGTTATGCAGAGCTGCAATGATGAATGGATTGAACAGTTAATATTTGACATTTCATTTTATGATTATACCATTTAAAAATAGCTGGCTTTTGACACACTGCTAGTATGTTTTTATATGAGTTAGAAAACCTAGATTTATGGTAAGTTCCCTATTACCTTTTGGTTTGAGGTCTCTGGAGAATGACTGCACTGAAGATCCTAGCTGCTCTGATGTTTGGTGCAAGTATTGATACATTCAATAAAGATGGGTCGGGGAGGTGTGGGCATTCATTTGCCCTCACAGGTGGACTGGCCGGGTGACTGAGAGAGAACTGGGGAATAGCAACACAGTCAGTGGTAAACTTAAAAAAAATATATAAAAAAGAAAAATAAAAATTGTTGTTAATTGTCTGAGGTATATTAAATCTCTGCAAAAGTGAGAACTGGTGATAGCAGCAAGTGCCAGAGAAGTGCTTTAGAACAGCCCTCTCTGAGACAGTTTGGAAGGTATGGATGTCATAACTGGAATGTATGGGAGATGCAAACCTTGTATTTTAACCTCTCCAGATTTCAGGAGAACTTGATTCTAGTCTCTGCACCCCAGGCCCATCTGCACAATTTAGGACAAGATTTTGTCTGCTTTCATAGATGTCTCCCTGTGTTGGTAGTGCCCATCTGTGTCTGGGATCTGCGGGAGACTGATGAGCACATACTCATTCTGTGTGAGCTGTGAATGGTGACATCCAGGGGTCTGAGCCATGCTGGAGCCATTCTTATCCCAACACAGCAATGGCCATTGAGTTGGCCACATTCTTGCAGTGTTAAATGATTTCACAGTGAATTGCATCAATTTCTCACCCACACAATCCAGCAGGAAGGTGGAGGAGAAGGTTTGTGTTCATGCAGAGACCTGAGACTCTGGCACTGGGTTGTCTGTGGTCTTCTTTAGCGGAGCATTGTAGCTTAGAGCTTTTATCCCCTTTATTTTGAAGATGCAAAATTTATAGAGGAGTGTGCTGAGGGATGCTTGCTGAGGGAAGGGATGGGTAATCTTCCAGGATCATTTCCATGTAAAGCATCAACTTCTGTTTGTGAGGAGCCTGTCTTGATGAATGATGCGGTCCCTGCCAAGTCTGTCTTCCTAATTGTGCAGATCTTTCCTAAAGCGGCATGGGTTTGTGCTGCCTCTTACGTAAGGTTCAACCTAGACCCAAATGATCAGTGTGCGATGGTGGGTAACTATGCAGTTCTACTAAAAGTATTGTGTTCTACATCATAGCCATCCTAGAACTTGTGTAAGGTCAGTATGCTAATGCAGCCACCTGAGTCCCTTTAGAACATCAAATTTGATAGAGGTAAAATGTGCTTAGTGAATATTTTTTAAAAGGTCAAAAAGTAAAGATGATTTATTTACTTCAATTACAATTCAGCAGGTCTTAGGTTAAGGTGAGGGACAAAGAAAATAAATCTCTAGAATTATGTTATACTTGACAGAATATTGATCAATAATTGTCTCAGCAGGAGCTGATGGTGGGCTAAAAAGTAGTTTCACAGATTTACATAAATATTTTTGATTGGCACTTCTTTTTGTTACATTGCTCTGCCCAGATTTTTGTTCCACACTCTCCACATTAATGTTTCTGGAATGTTCAATCTCATCCTAATTTTTGATTAAAAATAGGTTAGAAAATTCAGTCTTTCAGTTGTGATCTTACAGTGTAAGAAAATAAATACTTGCTTGGACATTATTAGCTTACTAATATCATGAAGAAGAGTGTTTTACACCATGGTGGTTTTACTGGATGCCCCACACCGTGAGTAGTGCTACCATAATGAAGTTGGCCTTGGAAAGGGAAAGCACTTTCATAGGCATTAAATAATCACTTAGGGAAGATGTGTGTCTGTGGAGTTCTTCTAACAAGAGTACTCATATTTGCAAAATATCATACAGTTATTTTTTTTTTATAACCCCTTTCTTCTTGTGCCTACTTTACAATCTCCCTATGATTGCAGAAGTAATACAAGCTCTTTCACTAGCCAGCTAGCATATTCTTAAAGTAGGTATTTCTAGTGCGTGTTACTGGAGATCTGTGTCATTTTCTGTACCTCTTTCTTTATTTGCTGACATACTTTCCCATCCATGCAAGCACCTGAGAGGAATTCCCAGCAGGTACCTCAGCACCTGGTCTGCCTGTCAGGATAGTGGAGGCAGGCAGGTAACTCTAGGGGGGGAATTCACAACTCTTTGTTAGCATTTACCAAACTTCACTTAGGTGCTTTACATCATGCTCTGGAAGAACCTGTATCTCTACCAACTTGATACAGAATATCAGATCCTAAATTAGGTGCCTAGAGTACACAGAATACTTATGCTCTTTCTGCCCCCATGCACATCTGGTGTATACTTCTTTGTGGTAAGTGTAGAGTAGGTTAAAATATGGACCAAACCTTTTGTTTTACTTTTTTTTTTTTTTCCTTTCTCTTCCCATGCTGCCCCCTCCCCTTAGTATCTGCTTTCAATGCCTTCATCTTTGTAATCAGCTGTGCAATAGCACAGGCAAACTCTCCTCATTAGGCAGCCCCTGATTTGCCTGGACCATCTTGTAGGGCCCTAGTGTCTTTTGGTGGCATGCTGACAGAGGATCTGGAGAATAAGAGAGTCTTTTGCAGAGGCTGATATCACTTATCCTGGTAGATACCCTGCATGATGGAGTGTGCTGCTTCTGAAGCAGGCCAGGTCTAAAGCAAAGTAGAGTTGAAAGGTAGATGCTCACACAGTTCTCCCCTGCCTTCTCCACACACACATGCGTGTGCACATGCACACACTCTGCCATAACCAGATTTGTTAAATTATAGCATCTTCTTATGGATCTGCACAATAAATCAAGAAAAAACATGAAAAAGAGGCTATTTCTTCAGGCTTGCTTATGTAATAAGATGGATATAATTTAAACAGGAAAGCTGTAAAATACAGTTAATAAAATTCATCCTTATAAGGACTATTTACCCTCATAATGGTGACTGAGTCTCTGCTTTTCAAGAGCTGACAGGCACTAATGGAGTATGCGAGAGCGGTTTTCTTTCATACCCTCATTTTGTCACTGTTCATATCTTTTCACTACTTGCATCCTACTTGTATTACTTCCTTGAAATGTCTTGGTAGTAAGAAAAGGTAAATAGAGCCACTGCTTAGTTGATATTTGTGGTATTAGCTTGCCTTCTGCTGCTATGAGAAATATTGCTTATATAGCTGTAAACTAAGCTATATAAGCAGCAAGAATTTCCTACTAAGTAGCTACTGAAACATTCCTGGATGGAATCACTCTTTCTGGTTCTTTCATATGTCACTGAGGCTTCATGAATCTTCTTGGTTGCAGTTAGTCAGTGATCTGTTTGGTGACAAGGCAATGTTTAATCAAACAGATCCACCTATATTTCACTGGACTATCATCTATATTCCCATAGGTAACTGTCATTAAAATTGTGAGGGAATATCAACTCTGTTGCAGCAAAACAGGAGAAAAAGAGGCAGAGAGTTTCCCCCAAAATACTGCGCATCTTGGGGAAATGCATCTTTAGTGAAAGAAAATACATTGACAGTAAGTGAATGGAATGACAGTAAGGCTTATTGGATTCAAGAAATCCAGTTAGGAAAATAAGAACTGGTTTCTGACATAGTAACAGAACCACCACGACATATAGAGATGAAGGAATGGTGATAAGAGACCAGTAAGAGATGGAAGGAAGAGAAAGGAAAGAAGATGCATCACAGATGGGACTGATTTTGAACTTGGGAATTTAATTTCACAAAGATGTATTTCCCCTAGACCAGCCTCTTTTTATACTGCTCTCAAATCCAAAAGGTCGAAATGAATAACAGTTTTTCAGGGATTCATAGTTCAGATAAGAAAGGGATTGAAGGAAGCATGCCAGGTTGAAACATTTATTTGATATCTGTGTACATATACAGGAAATGTATGTGTGTTTATCTAACAGGGAAAAATGGGTATGTCTCAGTGATGTGTAAAGTTGTCATATTTGACATCAAATTCACATTTAAAGCAGTGATGTGTCACGTACTGCAGGTGTACTGCAGTGCATACATGATGACACTTAATATATCGTAGAATTGGGGACTTTCAAAGAAAAACTCACATACCTCTACAGCTTGAGTTGGAAAACTGGGCTTCTTGGGGAAAAGATTAGTAGATGTAGCTTACGCACAGGCAGAATCTTAAACAATATGTTGAATAAAGGGTACATATAAGCAATGGATTACATATCCATTTTCAGCTCAGTGTTGCAACAAAGGAGACAGAAGCTTAAGCAAATATACCTGAATGAAGTCATAGCTCTGAATGTGTGTGCTGTGAGTTTTTAAAATAGAATCTTGTTGAGTTGAATAGAGTCATCTTCTATGCTGCATGGGTGGTACTCAAGACTAGGAGAATGGATGATAAATCTGATACTAATGGAAGTATATTAGAAAGAGATATGAATTTATCTTGATGCATGTGTCACAGGTGAATTTGTCTTTAGCAGACCTACGAGCTGAGTAAATGATAAATGTTTGATATTTATGTCATTGAATTAAATGGGGAAGGTCATTCATTCTGCCAGTTCCTACTATTATTATCAATGCTAGACTGCTAATTTGGGAGAAAAAGGAAGGAGAACAGACAAAAAGAAAATGTAACCTGGGTAATGAGTGGAGGTGGCAAGATTCAGGACCCTGCTGGGAACAGAGAAATACAGAACTCCTCTTCAGAACTGGTATAAACTTCAGAAGCAAATACAGAGAGCATCCACTGCTGGATCTTGCTGGCCAGGAATCTTGTTGGTTCTGGCCATTCTTTAGCGGCATTAGGGCAGTGCCCCAGTGAGTGGAGAGGTGTGTATAGAGACAACAGGGATGGACAGACTGTTTCACGCACACAGGGATGTCTCTTATGTCAGAAACCTGTATTGCTGACCATCAGAACTGATGTTGCCTTTGGTGGAGAAATACCCTGCATTTCTGTTCATTCCAGTCACCCTTGGCTTGCTCACATAAGAGAGAAATTAGTTGAGCCATTTAAGTATTGTGGGTGGAAAAAACCCATACTTCTAGTTTATGTGCTCTATCAGCAAGCACATGCACTTAAAATTAATTTTGTAAAAAAACTTAAAAGTATGCTGTCCTGGCTTCGTCTGGGATAGAGTTAATTTTCTTCCTAGTAGCTGGTACAGTGGTGTGTTTTGGATTTAGTGTGAAAATAACATTGATAACACACTGATGTTTTAGTTGTTGCTAAGTAGCACTTATCACAAATTAAGGATTTTTCAGTTACCCATGCTCTGCTGGCAACGACATGCACAAGAAGGTGGGAGGGAGCATGACCAGGACAGCTGACCCGAACTAGCCAAAGTGATATTCCATACCACAGAACGTCATGCTTCGTATATAAACTGGGGGGAATTGGCTGGGAGGGGCGGATCGCTGCTCAGGCATCGATCAGCAGGGGGTGAACGATTGCATTGTGCATCCCTTGTCTTTTCTTGCATTTTATTTCTCTCTTTTTGTTATAGTAATTTTCGTTGAAATTATTAATTATTTTTATTATTATTGTTATTATTATATTTTAGTTATTAAACTGTTATCATCTTAACGTGTGAGTTTTACTTTTTTTCCGAGTCTCCTCCCCATCCCACTGGGAGGGGGGATGAATGAGCAAGCGTCTGCGTGGTGCTTAGTTGCTGGCAGGGGTTAAACCACAACATATGCTTAGGCCAGTAGTGTAAAAGTTGTAACATAGCCTGTAGTTTATACTGAATATATTTAGAAAGTCTATGAAAATTCGAGCTTCAGCTCAGATTTTATGATAAAGAAATCAACATAAATTGAGGACCCCGTGTAATGTCAGTAAGACAAGCTTTTATTCATAAATTGAATAAACGTTGATTTTTAAAGCAAAACTAAGCCCACGCTAACAAGACACACGATAAAGGACAGAATGCATTACAACTGGGCAACTGTAGTATTTTTAAGACTACCTACAGTGAGAGACCTTTTGGCTAAGACAAGGTGGTAGTTTGTAGGTTTCTCCTGCTTCTGAAACCTGGGGTTTTTTTGCCTTTTCACTCACTTAGCTTACAAAAAAATCAAATAATTTCCCTTTTCCATTTTTCTTTTCACTTTTTGTCAATCAGTACATGCTTGTAGTTGCTGAATGCATAAAAATCTGTGTTATTTTGATTTTGTGGGAGGTTAATTCTTGCTGATGTGAGCTTTTAACTTTGATTTTTCCTAACTTGGTTTTCGTACTCCTTTAAAAATATCTGTGTTTGTTTCCTGGAGTTTATCAATCGCCACAAAAAAATTCTGTTCAAAATTTAAGTATTTACTAAATTCCACTGGAGCTTTCCTGGTATGATATTGATATGTCTAGGTTAAATAATTTTCCCTTAGTTTGCTCTTCTGTGCTTACTCATCCAGCTTACCTTAGTTGCTAGTCAGGCCTGAAGACTACATACTTTTGCAGCTTTGGCTACTTGGTAAGCTAAGAAATAGTCAATATAGTGAAAGCTGTTTAAATTAATTCCATGGACTTGCCTTGGGTCTTAACATAGGCTAATTGCTTGGCTTCTCTGCAGTGAACAGGGTGAGCAGGGCAGGCAGAAGTAGTCCTGGGGTCATGCTGACGGTGAGGAGGGTGTCTTATCCCCCTTCTGGGCTAGGTGTAGGTGTCCAACCACCCCCACGTTATCTAATGCCCACATCAGATGCCTGTGTGGGGTTCGAATCTGCACTTGCAACCTGTGCTGGAGTCAGATACCAAGATCACTCTTTTGGTACTGAGGGGAGGCTCAGTCTTTTCTGTCATGATGTGTCTGGAGAAGGAGTGGTGGTAGCTGTAGTGCTGCCAATTTTTCACATAGTAAGTGACTTGGTTTGCGCACACAAGAAAAAAGCATCCATTCGTTGCCCTCTTGAGCAGACTGGGACTGAAGCCTTCATTTCTCAGCTATCTTGAGAAAGAGTAACCCTCGTCAGCAGCCCAGGAGCAATGGGAACATTAGTCTGGGCTGAGAATAGGACAGAGAAAGGAAAAAGAGGCCTGAGTTCCATATATGTAAAATAAAAGAGTTCCCTAAAGAAATGTACCTGTACTGAGCTCCTTGGACCACTCCACTTGCTTTCTGTGATAGAGTTATAAGATGCATAAACAGTATTAAGAGCAGATCTGTACTGGGAATTTGTTTAGTGTGCTATTGAGTTGGGTAAAAATAATCTCAGCCACTTGCCCAGAGTCATGACATCAATCAGTGGGAACTGGATCTGAAGCCTTAACCCTTTCTACTTTCCCTGTCAGGAGTGATCTTATTTAATTTATTCTTTAGTAAAGTCATTCAAACGTTAGTTACACTAATCATCGCTGTTACCAAAAAACTGGATTCAGGCCCCAGGACAAATGCCTATTTATGAAACTAAAGGTCTTACTAAAAACATTAACTAAATTCCTGAGAAGATTCATGATAAAAACTACTTTTATTACAAATCCAAATTGCTTTGTCAGGAAAAGCAGGATTAAAGTAGAAGGATCAAACATAACTACATAACTTTTATTTCTTTTTTTTTTTTTTTCTTGCACCCTAAGGTATGGTTGTTTCTGTCATCATTAGTAGTTACTTAAAGAAGCCTTGCAGAGGAAAATTTCTTAAGCTTGCTTTCTTTTGCTAAGTTACTGGTCATGGTCTGATTTTATTCAGTGAGACTTTAAAGCCAGTTTCAACCATAACAAAAAATGAGTATACTTGGAGGTCTTTGTGCCTAGGAGAAATACTGAGTAAGTCTAAATCTGGACAGCCTGATAATTCTCATGACGTTGTTCTTTTCTGTTCATTCTCTTAGCTCTGCACTCTCTCCGCAGAACAGTGCCGTGCGTGTGTAGCCTGCCACAGGCTGAGTTTGAGAGTCCCTTCAGACATGGGATGCCACGCGTGAGGGGCCAAGGGCAGCGCACAGAGCGCTGGCATTCTTCACCAGATTGTGGTCTTTTGCCATAGAGTATCCCTGTTAGGGCTCTTTTATTTCTCTGAATAGCTCCTTACATCAATTTCCAGAACAGCTGAAGATACTCTGATATTTGAATTGATATTATTTTTTTTGGAGTCATCTTTCCTGTGTGTTCTTTTCAATGTACCTGGACCACGTTTTGCACAGAATGAAGTTTTTGCTGACCATTGTCCTGTGTTTTACAATGCTGGTATCCCACAGGCAGAACTGAGCTGTTTTTTTCCTAAGCTGTCCTTGTTGGCTGCATTGTCCTTTGAATCTGGGAAAAGAAAGGATGTTGTGGTTTATTTGCTGCATATCCATCTGATTACTGTTACTATGGACTTAGTGCCATCTGCCAGACAAGAAAAAAAACACCACCACAACCACCAAAAAAACCCCCTTACAGTTAAAATGTATTTCTTTGTGACCTACAGTCTTCATAAGTACAGTTCTGGTGCTGTCAGATGTATGGTGTGCTTTCTGGGCTTATCAAAGGTCAGTGATGTTTCTTTATGTTTCCAGTGCCTTTCAGCAAGTGTGCTTTGAACAGACCGATTCTGAGTCTCTGAAAAGAAAGACTCAGGTTTCTGAAAGCTGCCCCTGTTTTCAGTCACCCAAATCTGTTAAAATTAGAATATAAAATGGACATCCAAATGCCCTTCTGGCAGCTTTGAAAGTCTTAGCTTATGGGAACTCTCTTGCAATCGCCAGAGTACCAGTCCATGAAACCTGTATATCAGCCAAGTGATTCAAGAAGGTTATTGGTAGCCACCATTATGGTTTTGTTTTCATTGGCAAAAACATTAATGTAGTAGCTTTGCTATGTTGTCTCAGTTTTTCAGCCAGACTGCCAGTAATAAAAAGTATGATTACTTAATTGGAAATGTGTTACTTGCTATAATTCTTGGAATCTTCTCTGTTGTGTTTTCTTTTCTCTGTCTTATTTTTATTTCTCTTATTATATGTATAAAAATTAATCAGAAGATGATAGGCATTTGTAAAGCGTAGTCTGCTCCTTATATTTGGCAATACAAAGCTCAGTCAGGGATCTTTTCCAGTTTTGATTACTTTTGAAATGTAATGCCTTCTAGCTTTTACCTCTCCATTACTCACCTATATTTACAATATTAAATATTGTCAATAAAGAAGAAATATAGTAGAAATGTTTCCTGACTACTTTTTCATGTTTTCCTTTTTTCTTCCATACCATCTCCCAATAAAGTTTTAAAGCATATGTATCTAATTGATTTCCTTTTCTATAGGAAGTGATTAAGTGTTATGTTAAATGTAATTTATAGAAACAGATGGGCAATTATATGCATGATATCAGATGCTATCTCAGTATCTTTAAAATATATCCTTATATGAATGTTTACTCATGTACAAGTTATTCTCTCTTTAAGGAACACTGATAAGTAACACTATGTGTTGGGCTGACCCTGGCTGGATGCCAGGTGCCCACAAAAGCTGTTCTATCACTCCCCTGCTCAGCTGGACAGGGGAGAGAAAATACAATGAAAGGCTCATGGGTCGAGGGACAGAGAGATCAACTCACCAATTACTGTCACGGGCAAAACAGACTTGACTTGGGGAAATTGGTTGAATTTATTACCAATCAAATCAGAGTAGGATAATGAGAACTAAAAATTAAATCTCAAAACCACCTTACCCCCACCCCTCCCTTCTTCCCGGGCTTAACTTCACTCCCAATTTCTCTACCTCCTCCCCCTGAGCAGCACTGGGGGATGGAGAATGGGGGTTGCGGTTCATCACACATTGTCTCTGCCGCTCCTTCCTCTGCAGGGGAGGACTCCTCACACTGTTCCCTGCTCCAGCGTGGGGTCCCTCCCACGGCAGACAGTCCTCCACAAACTTCTCCAGCGTGAGTCCTTACCACGGGCTGCAGTTCTTCACAAACTGCTCCAGTGTGGGTCCCTCCCACGGGGTGCAGTCCTTCAGGAACAGACTGCTCCAGCGTGGGTCCCCCACGGGGTCACAAGTCCTGCCAGCAAACCTGCTCCAGCGTGGACTCCTCTCTCCATGGGTCCATTAGTCCTGCCAGGAACCTGCTCCAGCATGGGCTTTCCAAGGGGTCATAGCTTCCTTCAAGTTATATGCCCTTGCTGCAGCATGGGGTCCTCCACAGGCTTCAGGTCTATATCTGCTCCACCGCTAACCTCCATGGGCTGCAGGGGGCAGGGGGACATGGTCTTCACCACAGGCTGCAGGGGGACCTCTGCTTCAGCACCTGGAGCACCTCCTTCCCCTCCTTCTTCACTGATCTTCACTGAACTTCACTGCAGAGCTGTTTCTCTCACATATTCTCACTCCTCTCTCTGGCTGTAGTTGCCCGGGTTTTTTCTCCCCCTTCTTAAATACATTATCACAGAGGTGCTACTACCGTCACTGATGGGCTTGGCCTTTGCCAGCAGCAGGTCCGTCTTGGAGCTGTCTGGCATTGGCTCCATTGGTCTATAGGGAAAGCTTCTAGCAACTTCTCACAGAAGCCACCCCTGTAGGCCCCCTGCTACCAAAACCTTGCCATGCAAACCCAATACATACTAGTAGCTAGAATTTGTATGTGAGGAAAGATTATTTTAAGAAAATCTTGAAGCCTAATTTTTGTTATATTCAAAGTATATTTTCCTTCTGTTTATCTAGCACAGTCACAAGACCAGTGAAACTGAGTGTGTGAATAACTGGATTTCATGTTATGACAAAAAATGTAGATGGTGATTATCACTGGGTCTAAAGAAAGCAAAAATAGTTCTGGTGAAAAAAGATATGGAATATCTTCAGTATTTTGGGACATCTGTCATCTTAATTTGTATGGCAGTACTGAAGTTAGACTACAGCTGCATTCTCCTAGTCACCATATAAAAACATCCGATAACATAGATCCCCGTCCCGCAAAGCTGTCAGAGTGGTTATGATAGTATGCAAGTGTGGGTAAATTATCAAAGGTTATGAACTTTCCAGTGTTCCTAGTCATCCAGAAGAATATAAATATAGGCTGGAAGTGGTTATCGCTGGTGCTGTCTCTTTAGGTGGCCATTGAGAATCTTCTCCTTAATTCTGAAAGCTCTTCCGAGAACTGGTTGGAAAGCAAAAGGATCCTGTTATTTTGCCATTTATGTTGCCTCACCTTTTGCAGGCTAGAATATGAAAGTATGGCAAATAAAGTATTAAAGAACTGCTTTTATATGTTCGAAAATTTTCTTAAGAAGCAGAGTTTGCTGTCAGTGATAATGCCTGCTGAGATGGAAGTTCAGGTGCTAGTGGTATTGAAAACAGAGTTGAGAAGGTCACTTGTCTTTAAAGTGATGATCCTTTAAGTAATGGTCAAGTGAACAAGTCATCGTGACTATTAATTTTAGAAATCAGTTGAAGGGTCCCAGCTTGTTATTGCTAAGTTCTATTATAGTGTGAAATGACTTTATTTTACTACCATCTATGTTTTTACTGACTTGTAGAGTTTAACCTCTTGGGGCCAATCCAGAAAAGTATAGATTTCTGTTGTTCACAAATACTCTGGCTCTTGTTATATATGTATACCCTTACACTGCATTGCATCTTGAGGTTCTTTTACAGTGCTCAGCTAACTCATAGCAATATGTTGAGGATGGCAGTCACTCTTCATTTCACATGAACAGAAAAGCTGAGGTTGCAGCATTGTCATTGATTAAGCAGTAATAAATAATTGTACCAAAGTGTGGTGTCAGCTTCATATTCAGTTCAACTGATTTTGAAATACAAAATTGTCCTCTGAGAAGTTTTTCCTTCAGTGTTAATATAATCTTATTTTCCAGGCACCTTCAGAAATAAATATTGTTAGAATGATTAAAATGAATCACCCATGTTTTCCAATTCAAACAAATATTTGGAAATGCTTATCATTAAGCTATGTGTGAACTTGGTCTAGCGTATTAACTTTTGAAAAATATTTTATACAGGCATGTTTAATCAAGAGCAACAGCAATCAAACCAATAGCTATACTGGTAACAAAACTCAGTCTGGGTTAAAGGATTATTTTGGGCTGCATTCAGTCCATCTTTTTCAAGGAATCTCGTTGAGGATAGTGTTCAGGTTTTAATTAAACATAAAAATTGCAGTTGGTGGAATGAATTTTATTATGTACTTTATTTTGCTTCACCTAAAACCATGTATGTTTACCTTCAAATATTTTCAGTTTTTCATTTATTCCTTGACTTCATCCTAGAAAACGTAGCACATACTGTAAAACTTCTAGTTGATTAGTATTGTATTCTTTTCAATTACCACTATACTTTAACTATTACTTAGATAGTCTTACCAAATGATTGTATACTGTTCTTAAAATATTTACTTTTTTCAGTGGTTGAAATGGTATTCAGGAAAAATTTACATATAAATTACATCTCTGGCTTGAAAAATGGCAGAACACACAGGATGAAAAAGGGGAAAAAGTGATTCCTTAGGTTTTCTCTTCTTGACCAAAGGTGGCTTTTAAATTTGTCGTTGGCAAGTGCTCAACTTTGCAAAAACTTTTGGACTTTGGAACTGAAAAGTGGATGTTTATTCTACAAGCTGACTTATTTTTTTTATGATAGAATCACTGTAGAATTTTGTAAACATGGAAAATGTTGATTTTTTTTGACAATTGTTTTGGATAGATTCTGATTATTTATATGGTGTGAAAAATAATTGTGTATTTTATCTTCCTGCCTATGCTGTAGAGAATCCTAGTTCTTTATCACTACCAAGGAGAAGTAGTATTTCAGGACCAGTTCCTGCACAGATTTGCACCCCTGGACAAATGCCTGGTTTAGCTCTCCTTCCTTCTTTTGTGATTCCTTATGCGTTGCAAGTCCTTGCACTTCACTGCTACATTAGTGTTGGTGAGGAATTGAGTACTGTTGGCTTTCTGTAAAGGCTAATGCAGGGTTCAACCATCCTGGTTTAATTCCTCTACAGATGTAAAGATTTTTTTTTTTAATTATTTTTTTTCCCTAACAAGATTCTGACTTGAAAAAGTAGCCAGCGCTTTTGATACATGAGGATACAAGAATAACTGACTTCTGAAACAGCAATCCAGAATTCTGTCTGATTAATTCTGCTCTTAGTTTTTTTTAAATGCAATTTTTTCCACCTACCTTTAGTCTTTATCATTTTTGAAATATGTGCTGAGAGAGCTGTGTGATCATATGATTAAAGACACTATCGTAATGCATATCTTAATGGTGTATCATAAGGTCAGAAGATTAAATCTGCAGAGACTGCCTCCTGACATTTTTCTAAATTTTGTATGTGCCTTTTCTCCAAACTTCAAAATTTTTGCAATTTTTCTTATTAATAAGCACATGCTACACATATGCACACAAAGGAAAGACACTAAATTCCTCCATTTCAAACCCTATTAGCTTCTAGTTGAGTCTGCAGTCACTGATAGCTATTGTAGGCTGCTTGTCCTCCCTTATGTCATTCATTAGTAGTGTCTAATGTCTGCAGAATGCTTTGTGGGTAGGTTTCACAGCTGTGTGCTGACAGCAGAGGAGCATTGAGACATGCAAGATGTATGGTTCCTTTGACTCTGGGTCATGCAGAGGTGTCCATCTAAAGCCAAAGGATGCTTCCTGCCAAATCTGGAACTTGACTCTGGAGTTGTAAGCCTTTACCGTTATCTGCTCTCAGCAAGCAGTTAAGAAGCCTCTTGTCAAAATGTCTTGTATCCAGAAATAGTTGCTCGAAACAGCAAGATCTTGCCATTGTTTACATGCTATGTTCATTCTTCTGGCTGTGATATGATATGCTCTTAGTGACCTTGTAACCTCTCTTATGAACCTAGGGTTGGGCGAAAACTTGGGATGGGAAAGAAAGCTTCCATCTCCTGAGTAGGCTTTATTATTAATTATGATTCCAGTTTCCTGATTCTGCAGCATCTTCAGGGTCTGGAATGATGCTCAGTGCATTGCCAACACTCTGGAGGACAGCTGAGCTTCAACACCAGCATCTCCTTTGACATCACGAGACCTACAGTATCCAGACCATGAATCCTGCCTCATACTGCATCAGATGTCTCCCTCCTTCATCTCTGTGTGCTGCACAGGGTGTCATTTTTCCCTTCCCACTTCTGTACTAGGTTTGTCCACGTCCCATCTGTTGTATCCTTGCAACCCACCTACTCTTTACTCACTTGCTTTCCTAAATTGGCCCTCTTAAAATAAAAAGGCAAAGAGCTCTGCTCCAGTATATGGTTCAGTATTAGAAGTGATAAACTGTGATGTCTTTCTTCCAGCATCCACCTGAACCACATTGTCTGAGCCCTGTTTCATGCCTCTATATATTTCATGCCTCTCTTCTACTTTTCCCATTCCCTCTCACCATGATCCTTCCCATTCCCCAGGGCCTCCTTCTTTATTTTAGGCCTCTCTCATTTTTTGTCCTTCAACCTGTTTCTTTCCCTGTTCCTTGTTCTGCTTTGTGGGAGTCAGGCTGCCTCTTCCTTCATTTGGTATCATTTGGCATGACTGAAAGCAAGTAAAAGCAACATTTTATTGCACTGACACAGAAAAAACCCCGAGTGGATTGAAGGCAGGTGGTGCTCTCATCCGTCAAGCTCTTCTGGATGTTGCTCTTCCACCTCAGCGACATGTTTGAAGCGGTTCCTGAACTTCAGTGTATATAGGCACATCAGGTGGGCTGTATGTTGTAAAGATCCTTGTACTGTTTCAAGTGAGGTCTGACATCCTCGCTAGGTCACCAGCTAATGGATGGTACGAAGATGTGGCTAGTGGAACAGAATCCATTTCAGGAGTCCAACTTTTCATCATAAATCAACACTCAGAATGGAAATGGGTTGATGGTTGGACTGGATGATCTTCAAGGTCTTTTCCAACCTAGACAATTCTGTGATTCTGTGAAAGTGCATAATGTCTAAGCTGATAATGTTACAGCAAATGAAGGTTTGACTGGTGAGAGAAACGGTGATTTGGAAGCAAGAGAAGTAATTTCTGATGTGTACTTGTAGTCTCTGGTATGTGATTTTCTTCAATGTATGAGATGTGTTTCTTTAAAATATGAAATAAGCATGTGAACTTGAGCTGTGAAACTTTGAATTGTATGATTAATGTGTGGACAAAAATGTAATTGCTGGCATGTATTTTCATCTCACTTTAAAAACTGTTAAGCAACCTTCCAGTCCCACATTTTGAAATTAAGATCCCTTTTCCACTTTCCAAATAAGTCAAATGTAAAATTGGAAAAAGCTTGTAATGTGTTCTGGTAGTTCCTCTGCTGATTATCCTGGTGTGATTAATGAAATCAGTATGTGATTTTACATCATACAGTCTCAGATATCAGCTTTTGAAAGAATGCTTCATTCCTACTCAAATTGAAAATACCTCTGTGTGACTTATTGTACACGTTATCAGAGAATTTCACGTGGTTTCTTCTGTCCATTCTTGACTGCAAAAACCACTGGTTGCACTAAAGAAACGGGAAGAACACTGGATTTTGTAAAATACTGGTAGTCAGGCCAACAAGCTGTCTTAATGGACTGGAGAGACAGACTTGGCAACCGTTTGTTAATCTCTCTGGCAGTTTCTGAGTCAGAGGGGGAAGTGCTTTAATGCTGCTGAGCCTGAGGAAAGTCACAGTGGATGTGTCTGTGGTGATGATGAGACATATGCTGTGGGGTCCCCATGTGTCTGGCTCTTCAATGGTATATGTAGGATTAAAGTTGGGTGATGAAGCAGTTACCTGGTCCCTGAGGGTGCTGTTTTTGGAAGAGCCTTTCCATTGTGTGGGGTACCCACCTGGCAGCATAGTAGCCACACAAAGGTAATACAGTCTCACTGTTGAAGAGATTGGTTTGGATTGTGGGTGAAGAAGATCCCAAGTCCAAAATTTCATCAACAGGCACGAGGTCTGTAGTCACAGTCCCCTCCTTGAGTCATGCAGGGGTTTAAGCAGCGATGGAATTACAGAGCAATGGCCACAGGCAATACTGCAGCTGTCACACTATCTGAATATCATGAATTCATTAATCACAAAGTTTGTTGTAATGTGATTGTCCCTGATCTGGGGATGTGTGGTTGCCAGCAAGATGTCAGGATTGCACTTCGACTCCCCATGGAAATAGTCTTTATTTACTGTATAATTAATTGGTAAGTTAAATGGCTGAATAAAACAAGGCCTGGCATTAAGTTTGATGCTGGTTTTCTGGCAGCACCTCAGGGCAGTGCTCTCCCTCTCAGTGTTTCCAGCATAATTAAATATCATTCATCCTTTGAAGGACTTCCCAGGTAGTAAGGAAAGAAAAGAGAACAGTGGGAGCAGGGAGGATGTAGGGGAAATAGAGCAGAGTGAGGGACCTTAGCATGGGGGAAGGAGGGGAGCGGGGACAGGATAGGGACAACATTTGGGGCAGGTGGAGGTTGTTAATGCAGGTCCTTCACTTGTAGCTGTGAGCAGCTGAGGATCTCAAGTGGTTCAGAATCACAAGTAAGTTACGGTATCAGCTGGTACACTGTAACATACTCTGTGTATTTAAAAACACTTATCCCTTTGGCTTTCTGGTACCTTTTTTTGGTTGATATACTTGTAAGCGCTAGGAAAACGTTTTAGAAGGATGGGGGACCATGTTTTCAGAAGTGACCACTGCTTTCAGATATGTATAACCTGAAATATACCAGGCCATAATAATTTCACAGGGGTTTGTAGCCACAGCTCCTGGTCATTGTACTTTGAATTTTGGATACAAATTTGTGGAATTTAAACCACAGGTTTTGTTCCCCTGAAAAAATACTGGTCCAAAGCAATTTCCCAGTCCCCTTATGATGGCATTAGGAAAAAACTAGTAGATTCTGGATGCAGTCTTTACATTATTTGCCTCTGAAAGAAAGTAAAAGAAATATGATACTTCAAGAAGAGCATATGATGCTAATTTACAACATCAGAAGTTTGTTCCAGTGGAGTTTACAAGTTCTGATTATGAGACTGTAGTTTATAGAAGTTAAAAAGCATTTTGTAGCTTATGAAGTAAGTTGAGAACTAAAGCTTTGCAGTTTTCATCAGGAATCATCGATGATAAAGAGGGTAGAAATTTACTCTTAACTGAAGGCCTATGACTAATTCTGTCTTTTTTCTCTCTCAGCAGGAATAAAAGGGAAGGCAATGGGTGGCACAGGATGTATTGAATTAAAAAGTTAAAAATACAGAAGTGATTGTAGAATGAGCCTTAGGGTAACAATCAGAAAGCATTCAAAGAACAAGTCTGTTGATGAGTTTCTATCTAAAAGGTAGGTACTTTGTAGACAGATAGATTAGATAAGGGATAAATCCTGAAGCTCATGGATTTAAACTAGCTGAGTTTCTAGCCCAGGGTGATTGGCATTCCTTTGGGGGTCTGTTTTGCTGCTGTTCTGCAAATACTGCTTCTCATCAATTACACTGAATATTAATGACAGCATGTGATAGTCCTGGCAAGGATTTGGTAATAATTTTACAGTAACTTGCATTTTCTGCAGCTTTGCTGTTGTCAGCCTTCATATATCTGTTTAAAGTACCTGATTTTTGCTGTGAGTGTAAGTGCTCAGAGCTAAATTTGGGCTAACTGGTGCTGCTGCTAAGGACGGGAGGGCCACAGAGCAGAACGTTGCTGCTTTTGACCAGAAAACTTGTCGAGCACAATATCTGCAGGGAGCTGCAGCTGAAGGTCTGTGGGGCCCTGAGCCCAGCGGTGCCACAGCTCTGGCATATCTGGTTTTGTGCCTTGCTGAGCATGAGCTGGAGTAGGCAGATAGAGGGGCCCCTTACTGGATCTTGCTTTTTTTACTTAGTTACCTTCATTTCAGTGCTCTGACCGAGCATCAGCTAAACGTTGTACAATTAATTTACAATGCTGTATGTATTTGTTAGATGTGCAGAATAAAGTAGGTATACAGTGAGTCCGTGGAAAAAAAATAGATAAATCAGTGAATCAGTAGCTGGAGAAACACTGTTACTAGGCTGTCAGCTGTTCTTGGCAGAGACTTTCAGATACATGGCACAGCAAACTTCAGCCAAGTGACCTAGAAAGGTGTATGCTGTATCTAGAAGTCAGCCCGCTTCTCGGGCATTAAAGTATCACAAGTTAATGGTCGGGGGCTGTGTGCTGACCTCTGATGGGCCTGCCCTGCTGCAAACAGATTTCTGCTCTTGCCCCGCATCTGCTAATAAACAACACAAGCTCTTACAGCTCAGATGCACAGGGAAGGAGTTATTTCACTGAGACAATTTTTATTTAAGTCGTCCACTTTCATATCTTTCCATAAAACTATCGAGGCTGTTGCTGGTTTACCAGCAGGTAGGCTGAGGCTGCAGTCTGCCGTGCTGCCCAGGGTTATAGTTGTCTGATTCACTGAAGTGTCTTGACTGTGTGTACCCTTCTTCTATTTTCCATACATGCCATATGCTCTTTGGCTCATTTACTATCATATTCTGAGTTTGTATTATGCCAAGTCCTGAGATCTGACTTGGATTTTACATACTACAAGAATACCACTTTTACTATAGTCTTCCTTATATAGGAGCTGATGTAATCATCTCTCTGTTTAAGGCTTCATTTCCAAAGCAACACTATAATATTTAATGCTTTGAAATTAGGCTAATTGAAATGTGGATACCACCAGCTCCTGCCTCATAAAATCACTAATCCTGAAGCACTGCTAGCAATAAAAACGGGGAGGAAAATATTCCAGGTATCTTTGGTAGGATATAGATTCTTCTTGCTCACCACTTTTGTTGGTTTCTAAGAACAATGGCAATTCTTAGATCCTTCAAAAATTCAGAGATGGCAGCAAAATCCATCAGGATCCCACACTTTTCACAAAAGTAAGATATAACCAGACAAAATGCCTTGATGATGTAGGAATTGGGGCCTGCTTTGCCCCCAGCCTACCATCTCATGCTCTCAGGGTCTCAACTGGACCCACAGACTTTTGAATGCATGCATTTTTTTCTAAAAAATATGATTAATTTCAAAGACACGCGAGTGCTCTGGCACACTATTTTCTACTGACCTACTTTTAGTAGTAGGCATGGTTTATCTTGAGCACTCCAAGGACCCCTGGAAGGATTATAATGCAATTAATTAACTAAAAGGAATATCATGATGAGTAAAGAACAAGATGTTGAATTTTCTTTACACGGGCATCTCCTAGCTTCATAGTGTGTGCAATCTGAGTATTCATTTAATGTCGTTTTTGTGTGTATCTCATTTTCCAAATTTCTTCCCCTACCTCCAGAAAGTTCATAATTAAGAAACACAATGAGGCCCACAGGTTCATCAGTACTATTGAAAGCACTCATAATTAATAGCAGAAGAAGGATGTTACTGTATGTGCAGATCTACCACTAGTGGTAGATGAGGCATGCATATTGCCAGCAGGTTTTTGGAGATCTAGTATCAATGGTATAGAGCAAATTGGAATTCTCTCTGATGGTTTTGAGGGGCATATGTGTAGTGCTCGTACACTAAGAGCACCAGCCAGTGAAACTCACTTTGCTCTGTGAAGAAAAAGTGTAATCAATAGTGTGATGCATACATATAGACGAATAGATGCATGGAAGCACATACACACCTGTGGACACATATGGAGCTGGGAATTTCCAATATTAAAGACAAACCAAAAGGGACAGAATAAACCTTGACATGAATCCATTGCATACTTCTTTCATCAGTTTTGCAGAACCTGGCTCATGATTTCTGCTCTGACTGGTCAGTGATACCTCAGTGCTGGATCACTTATGTCAGACCTTCAACCCAAGCCCTTTGACCAGCTTATGATAAATATATCAGTGAGGCTGTAATATTTTTCTTTTAAATTTGACATTTGAGTATTTTCACATGGACAGTTTATGCTACAAGAATTGATGTTTTTGCCCCCTTTTTGGCTTTTAGTTTTTTTAATTACCTCCCCTGACTAGCCTAGCCAGCTTGTTCCTAGCAGATTGGTTCCTTATCTGCCAAGAAAGAGGCAATCAAAATTATGCAGAACTTCTCTCTGTATAAACCGGATTAACATTACACCAAGCTCAAGCTTTCTGCTTTATAAAAGATTTACTTCCAAAGCCTTTTGTTTCCTTCCCTCCCTTTCCCCTCCTTTGCAATCTTTGTTTGTGGGACAGGCAGGCTTGCTGGGAAAAAAAAATAAATAATCCTGTCCTTCATTGCCCTTTTAAGTTAATTTCTGTTGTCTGTGGATGACTGAGGCAAATAGTACTTATATTAAAATCTGTAGCCCTGTGGGTTCTGATGATTTCAAAAATCTGTTCAATGCACAATCCTGGGAAACCATCGTATCATCCTCCTGGGTATCAACCTTTTGCAGATTTGTTTACTGTTTTTCTTAGAATGGAAACTTAAACAAGGATCAGATGACTTCCTTAGAAAGTTGCTGATCTCTTTATTAATACACTTATAGCCTTTGGGCTGGCCTGTACAGTTTCATAAAAATATCTGTTCCACTCAGGTGTTTACAATTTCAAGGACATTTTGTGAAATTTCTAAACCAAGAAGCTGATACTGCTGATCTGTTCTTTTTTGTTTGGTTGGGTTTGTTTGTTTATTTGTTTTTCCTGGAAGCTTTTAGCTGCCTAGAATGTCACCTGGTTTATTTGCAGCTGGTTTTAATCGCAAAGGTTTCTGTTTTTCAGTCTCTCTTATTCTTTAATACTTTCTTCCTTTGTTTCCTGATTCTTGTGTGCTAATCTTTGATTTTCATGTCTTTTTCAGTCTCACATCTTATGTGCTTGTCCTTTCAAATTATTTTAAAACTGTTCTTCCACGTTGTCTTTTCTGGATAGTTACTTAAACACACTTTCCAGTAGAAGTTCATCTTTTCTTACCTGAAGCCAGATGGTATGGTTTGAGTTTGGTTTTTTTGTTTCTTTTTTCTTCCCCTGGGGCAGGTCTGGTTGTTGGTTCTTGTGCTCTTACCACTGTTTGTGGTGATATTTCTATCACTGGACCAAAACAAAGACTAAAATAAAATCTTTGAGCAGGCTTACAATGGAAGCATTTTTGTTGTCCTCTGTCCTTCACGTGCTACAGACAAGAACAGATTTTATGATTTGCTCTTTTGAGTAGTAACATGCAAGAGACACCGGAACAAAGGATTACATTCAGGGTAATATCAATTTCCTGGTTGTTTTGTAACAAGATTAAGGGAAAGGTTGGGGGGAAGCCAGTCTACCTACTCCAACTAATTACTATCTATCTATCTCATACCCACTGTTACTGGGAAAGAACATAAAATGAAGAGTGGCAGCAGAGCAGAAGAACAGGAAGCTCTGGTGACTGGTATTGTTAAGAAACTGTTCAGTTTTTGGAGATCTTACCCATGAAGAAGACCAAAGACAAAGGATTTTTCTTCTAATGTGAACCTTGCGATTTAGGCAGTTGCTCTGCAACTCAGTGTTTCACTGACAGCGTGTTTCACTTTTATCTTGATTGTGTCTCCCTGCAGTGCCGTTGTACGGGGGTGTGTGACTCCCATGACTTGGGATCTGCAGGGGCTTGTGAGGTGCTCAGATGCTGTCCCCTGCTCTGGGCCCCTCTGTGTGACCTGGTCACTCAAAAGCATGGCTGCACAAAGCTGGCTTGCTCCGAGGTGCCATTCATACCTCACAAACGAGCAGAGATGTGGCAAGGCACAATAAGGGTTATCCCTATCTTATAAACTATTTCCTTTGGCTCCCTGAGATGTACAATCTGAGTCTTCTGTCTTGCCTGGATAACTATTCTGGTATGAGTCTTGAAGGCAGGTGCCTTGGTCATCCCTTCTCAAGTGTGTATTATAGCCAGCACCATGCAATCCCATCACAGTCTCATAACTGCATCTTCTCAAAAGGCATGGCTTTTGTATCAGACCAACCAATTGCCAGAAATGGACCAGATTAACACCTTAGTTATCTATCCTTAATTAAAATAAAATCTCCAGACCTTGAGTGATTTGAAGCATTAAGAACAAATGAGCCAGAAAAGTCAATTACCAAGAAGGGCATGCTTAGAGTAAGATGGAAGACTGATTATGTGTTGGTTTGGTTTTTTGTTCTCCCTAATGGAGGTGATAAAGAGGTTAAGATGAAGTTTAGGAGCAGATAGGTTGAGAGAGGAAAAGGGGCAAGTGTGGATTTTATCACTGACATTTTAAGATCAAGATCTAGGAGAAAGGTAACTGACAAGTTATTAAATAGTAGCTTCTCAATCTAATGGGGTCACTATATTAATTAAAATATATCCATTTATACATGTTGACCCATAATAAAGTTGGAATGTGAAAATGCAAAGTTTGGGGCTTTCTTAGTGTTAGATTTTCCATTTGAGGCATTGTGTTTTAGAAAGGAACTGTAAAGTGTACTTGTATCATCAAGTATATTCTTATGCTAGTTTCCATACTCACTTGTACATTCCAAAGTAAAGGGCTATCATGGGGAATTCTGTATCAAACTCATAGTGAGGCTTTTGTTATGTTTTGCTTTCACCATTTAATTGTGGCCATTTATAATTCATCCTTTGTATGATAATGCGTGAGGATAATCCACTAAGAAAAATATTCTTCTTCAGTTAAACTTGAATGGATGGATGGATGGTGTTTTCTTGCTTCTCTGTAGGATCACCTACAGGATATGTATGAAAAGCAAATGAGTTTATCTAAAATACAGCTAAACCTAATTTAACCAACATAGTTACTAGCTGTTCCTAACATCTGTGAAAATAATTTCACTCCAGGCTATTTTAATGTCAGTTTGCTTTTTGGGACTAATTGTGGACATGTGATAATCATCATATATTATGTAGAATAAGAAAGCAAAGGGAAGGTATAGAAGGTAGGTTGGCTTGATATCCTGAAATTACTTACTCTTCAGTTTTGCTTTGTCACTTTCTCTATTCATATATTTACAGTTTATATAAATAATCTGTGTCTGTGTTTCCTTTGGCTTGGTGTTCCAGAGCGAAAAAGGAAACATAAAATCTTTACATGAGAGGAATAATTTTCTTTTCAAGTGGAAAGCAACTCTGCTAAGGTGGATAACAGTGAAAAGACAATTTTATGAAAAAGACCATAGTCTGTTGCAAGCAGCCCACAGGAATTCTAGTTCAATTTAGTATGAAGAGCATAAACACTTGAAGCCAAACTAGAGCAATGGTCTGTTTGTGGGTGCGTGCACACTTGTCAAAGAGTATGTTTGAGTCTGAACTTTGTATCCAGCACATGGTGATGGAAAGAGGCTGTGCTGGCCATCTACAAGCATGATTTTTGAGGTAATGAGTGTGTAAATGTGTCCACTGTGTTCATTTCATATAAATCATCTAGACATAAGATGTAACTGACAGTGGAAGAGGGTCCATAGAACTCATTGTTTAAGAACATGAATTGACAAAGAGCTTCACCTTATTGAGTCAAACCACCTTCTGAAATAAGTGTAATAAATCCCAAGTATAAAACCTCTCCTGTGTGTTACTTCTAACCTTCCTGTGCTGGAAGTGCTGAATTTTGTGCGGTTCTGATTTGAAAAGCAATTCTCCAAAAATGACATAAGAAGGTTCTGTTTTATATCATCTTTTTGCCTTTCATAAGTGCAAAATTTACAAGTAAAGCAGTATTATTATTTTTATTTAAATTTTTTTTAAACCATCTACCAGCATACCTGGGACTGAGGACCAAGATTCTCACCATGGACTGTTAATAGTGCTAAAAGGTCTTCAAGATGAATCATGTGTTCAGTACCTTAATATTTGCATGTTTATAACAGATCAGAATTAGTAAGCAGTTCTGTTGACTGAGCTCCAGTTTGTGCCGTCTATGTTAGCTCAGGAGGTTTCATAGGACTAAAGTGTAGTTTTCATTTTTATCTTGGTTGATTACATAGTGCTCTAGTGCGTGTGAAATATGAAGCTGCACCCTAGTTCTGCAGTGGTATTTCTTTAACATTTCCCTATGGAAAGCTGTGGCCTGCCTTGTGGCCAGCTAGCTGCCAAGAACTGGGATGCGCTGGTTGCAGCTGAGTCCTACCTGCAAAAGGCACCGAGTGATATGAAGCTACTGGTAGAATGAGTGTGCTGGAGGAGTATAGTAAAGAGACTACAGAAGATGGTAGGATGATGAAAAAGACAGAGTCAAGACAGATGTCTTTCCAGGATTCATGGGGCTGAACTGTGATGCAGAGTGCAGTTTGTTGCTAGAGAGAGCAGTCATGATGCTGAATACTTAAGCAGAATGGACCTGTTGAGTAAGAAGGAGAACTTTCCCACAGACAATCAGTTTTTAAAGGTATTTAGGTGCTGACCTAATACTGATTTCAGTAAGAGTTAAATGCTTAAATAACACATTGACGTCTTTGCTGTCTTGTGTGCTACTATTATCTGCATAGGCATCTAAATGGTAGGAAGTGCTGGGCAAATAATGATACACTGAAAGAGAATATCCTCATTCATTATAAAAATGACCTTTGGAAAATACATGATGTATTAAAAAAAATGCTGTCAAGGTAATATGACCTACTACACCCATGCTAGACACCAATTTAAACAGAAATCCTGGTTAAATTGCATTTTAATACCAATGTCATTTTATTCCTCCTTCCTCTGTGTATTTATCAAGCAGTGATGTACAACTGACAGTACTACTCAATGGCAGATAATTTTTTTGTTAAGCATCAGTGTCCTGGCTAGAATTCTACATTTTCCATCAATCTTTGTTGTCAGGTTATTATAGATTATCCATGGTTGTTACAGTGTTTCTGTTACTTAATGGCATGTGGTAGATATGACACAATATCTGATATGACAGTAGACACATGCATTTGTGTTGTGCATTAAACATCACTACCGTCTGACAGTTTAGCTCTCTCAGCATCTGCCATGCAAATGTTACTGGTCAGCATCTTAAATTAATGTGAAGCTATCCTAAGTAGGTGTTCATTCAAATGTCATTACCTTAATTGGCCTGCATAGACTTATGGCAAAATTATTAAGGCTATTGTAATGTTGCAGAGGAGCAGTGGGTTGAACACACTGCTTGTAACTTGTGACTGTAAAGGTATTCCTGAGCAATTACAAAAGATATATATTTCTGGGAGTTTAGATAGAAGTATACTGTGATCCCTCACAGTGCATGAATTATTGTAATGCCAAATGACCTATAATTTGATGGTTAGTTGGGAGGAAAAAAGTGGGGAAATATTTTTTTTATGCACATGAAGATTAAGCTGAATTCTTCAATAAAATGCAGTCTCCCAACTCTGTGTGGTAGCACTTGCAAGTTAAAAGGACATCTTTGATCCCAAACCACAGTTGTTCTTCTAGTAACATTTCCCTGATGTTTTCTTAAGGATTTTTCTAAGTTCCTAGAAAACATGAAGTGTTCACTTCAGCTAGTAAACAGGCTTTTGTTGTTATTTTATGAATATGAACAATGATACGGTTTAATTAGAATACAAAATATGAATAAGGGAACTGAAATGCTACTTTAAATTATTCTTATCTGAATATTCTGTCACTTTTACAGCGTGCAGTGTACAAGCCTGTAAAAGACGCATTTTGCCTGATACAAATTCTTTGCAAATGGTTCTTTAAAGGCATGTGAGTGATGGCAATCAACTCTAAATCGATGATCTGCCTTATATGGCTTTCACATATGAAAAATGCATGGTTGGTCCCATCCTTAATGGATGCTGTTCTTTTTTTACTGCATGTTTTACCCATAGACCACTATGTCAAGCTAATACAAATTCAGTTTCAGGGCATGTGCCATCTATATGATACAGTCTCTTAAAACTTCAAATTTATACTTCTACATAAGGCAGGGATTAAACAGATTGTTTTTGCAGCCAAAGTTTGATTGACCAGAGTGGAGCAGCTGTAGCTCTGGACACGGGAATGTACTTCACAGGTGGGAAAGTGAGTCCAAGACAGGTCTCTAAGGATACAGCCATTGGGGTTCCCTGTTGACTTACCTGAAGTCATCGAGCTATTTAATTCTTTACCAGGCTTGGGCCTAAAGCCTCAATATTTGACACAAACCTCAATTCTGGAATGGCAGATGCAGGTATTCATCTTACTTTGCTTATGGCATAGAATTTCAGAATGAACCTTTTCTATCATTTTTTAAATTTAAATGTATTTAATTTAAAATATTAGGCTTAAATCATAGAGTCATAGAATGGTTTGGGTTGAAAGAGACCATAAAGATCATCTAGTTCCAGCCCCCCTGCCATGGACGGGTACACCTTCCACTGGACCAGGTTGCTCAAAGCCCCGTCCAGCCTGGCCTCGAACACTTCCAGAGAGGGAGCAACCATAACCTCTCTGGGCAACCTCTTCCAGTGTCTCACCAACATCACAGTAAAGAATTTCTTGCTTACATCTAATCTAAATCTACCCTCTTTCAGTTTAAAACTGTTACCCCTCATCCTATCACTACACTCCCTGATAAAGAGTCCCTCCCCATCTTTCCTGTGGGCCCCCTTTAAGTACTGGAAGGCCACTACAAGGTCTCCCTGGAGCCTTCTCTTCTCCAGGCTGAACAGCCCCAACTCTCTCAGCCTGTCCTCATAAGGGAGGTGCTCCATCCCCCTGATCATCTTCTGGCCCTCCTCTGGACCCGCTCAAACAGGTTTGTGTCCTTCTTATGTTGGGGGCCCCAGAGCTGGACGCAGGATTCCAGGTGGGGTCTCACAAGAGCAGAGTAGAGGGGGAGAATCACCTCCCTTGACCTGCTGGGCACAGTTCTCTTGATGCAGCCCAGGATATGGTTGGCTTTCTGGGCTGCGAGTGCACGTTGCTGGCTCATAGTCAGTTTTCCATCCACTAATACTCCCCCAAGTCCTTCTCTGCAGGGCTCTCTCAATCCACTGTTCGCACAGCCTGTATCTGTGCTTGGGATTGCCCTGATGCAATATATGTAAAATATTCTAATACCTAAAATATTCAGCTGACATCTTATTTTGTCATCACTGAATATAAATACAGTCTGTAACTGTGAGCTTTTCAGCCTATATATTCTGTATCTGGTAGTCCTTAGTGGCTATAAAGGACTTGTAATCATGTAAAAAATGTAATTAAGAAATTTTTTTAGAAAAATACATGTACTTCTTTTTAGATCACCCATAATGGCTCCAGTGTGTAAACATGTAATTATGGAGTTTTCTTAAATGCTTACTATTTACTCAATAGGCCGTGAGGGCTACAGAAGGAGCTTTTTATTACTTTGCAGATCATTGAACTTATAGACTGCATAATAGCTCCTTTGAAGCCAACATGTGCTATTTTAATGTGGGTGCTGTGTGGAGTCCACATGCCCACATCCCATTTTAAAGAGAGAATAGTAAAATGATGTTCTCCTAATAGAAAAAGCAGTTGTTTCACACTATGGGAGTCTTGAAATGTTGTTTTGGAGAACAGAAACCCTTACTGATTTAGGGAGATAGGGTTTAGGTTTTTGTGACTTTTATTTTTAGGCTGTATGACCCAGATCAACAGTTTTGCAGCTAAATAGTGACTAACTGAATATAGAGCTTCATAAAGGAAAATGTTGACATGAATTTTAACCTTTAGGAGTCTGACGCTGTTAGGCTTTCAAGTGCTGGTATGGAAAAGTTGCCAAACTGAGGATCAGGAAGAGCAGGAATGGTATTGGGAGTATCTCTTCTGCCTGTTGTCACTGGTAGTAGTCAACAGCGTTTTCCTGCTGTTCAACTTCCCAATTTCAGTGCTGGAGCTGGTCACTGAGGTGCCTGTCATGCAGACCACTGAATCTTTGGGGCCTAAGTGTCTTTCCAGGTCAGAGGTCAACAGGGAGAAGGCAGGAGCACTTTTCTGCATTAATAGGGGAGAGAAATGCTGTGGATATACACAGAAGAAACAGGGCATCAGGAAGAAGGACCATGTTTGAAGCACTTGCTAAACTGGAGGGCGAATCTAGCTGGCGGTTGGTGGCAGGGAAGAAAAGCATCCTGCAGGTGGTATGGAGACACAGGTGGAAGGAATGAAACAACCTGTTAGTTCCTCAGAAATCATAGTATGATTGTTTCTGTGTTCTAAGAGCTGGCAGCAAATATAAGTTACTTTAAAGAAGCTATTTCTTCAGTAAAAAGGGGAGAAAATGCACAGTATTGTGAAGACCTCAGTAGTGTTCCTGAGCAATGTGGGAACAGAAGATCAAAGCTTCCATTTTCATAATTTCATTTAACTTCTCTGATATGTAATTAGCTACATCCAGATGCCCGAGAAATTATGTCTGAAGAGTAAAAGTGATACAAATACTGAGTCTGACAAGACTAATGAGCTAAAAAGCAGCGCATATTCTGATGACTGAGAAGAGGGTATTGTTCTTTTTTCTTCTTTCATAAGAGCTTATGTCTACAAAGTGCCTCAAAGCAAAATCAAACTCCATCTCAAACCAAATCTTTTTGCAAGGGAAAAGAGATAGATCATTTCAATAAGTGTATTGTAAATACCTTAATTTCATGTGCAAGTTTAAACAAAAAAGTTGCTCACAAATGAGGAATGAATGAGTTTGGAGAATAACTGTACCTAAATATGAATGCTAGCATTCAAGTTAGAGAATTTAATTAAGAGTTCTTAAACTGCATCAGTCTGTTAAGATATTTGAGATGAGTATATTATGAATGAAGTTTGCTGTAATGTCAATGTGCATGTCAAAGTTAGATACATCACCATGAATTAGGAATAACAAACAACACTGTCAAATTTTATGTATGTCTTTCATTTTGTTTTTGTGATGTGGTGTAATGATGTTTCGTTAGCTGACTAATTTGTTGATGTTCTGCTGTATACAAAAGGGCCATTAGATGCACCAACATAAAAACATTTCCTATCAGTCATTCACAGAAGAGTTTATTAAAAGGCACATGGTGAATATCTGATTGATTCCTAATCCAGTTGTAGTTTGTTATAAGTGGCGTTAATTGGCATTGACTTGATAGAGATGAATAATGTTCTCTCCTCAGCCCTTGAACTGGCTTTTCCAGAGCGATCAAATCAGCATACAGGTTGCACTGCTTTTACCTTTTATTGAAACTGTTGCACTGGTAAGACAGGCCCTTGCAGTCCAGAGCTTTTCAGAATTTCACTCTTTTAAAATATGTAACATAATCATACATGCAAGTAAAATAGAAAGAAAAGAAGGCAACTCCTCCTATACTCAGCCTGTTTTTTTCCCCTCAAACTGAAAACTGCTAGGATTGAAAGTGAAAGAGGTAAAAACAATGACATTTTAGTCAGACTTCTAAGTCTATATCTCAGGAGCAGGTGAGTAGGTGATTTTATGTCCTTCAAGATGATGTCTGCATTCTGAAGAGCCCTGTTATAAGGATTTTGTGGAGACAGACCCGAGAAAAAACAAAATCTCCCTTTTCCTAGGAAGTGGCATGTAAAATGGGGCTATGCATTTAGAGATGACCCATCAAAATAAACCTACTTACAGCTGCAGTGGGGGAGGAAAAAGTGAGTTGTTCTCTGAAAGTGTCTGTCCAGTTCAGACATCTGTTTTAGGTTGAGATGAATTGTCCATAAGATAAACCTATTTGTTTCCACTCACTGCAGGCAGCATAGTTTCTAGTTTAGATATAACCAGATTGTTTATAGAGGTCTGACGTCAGATGATACACATTTCGCCATGACTGTGTTACCTGTGAAAGCCCTTATGCGTCACTTTCAGTGAATTGTTTGTTGAATGTGTTGCTCAGAGATCACCATAATCTTGCATACAGCAACTTTTAGAAATGAATACCATTGCTGTTTGTAAGGCAAACAAAGAAAATTGTTGTGTTCAGTATAAAGCCTACCATGTCAATGTAAGCAACATTTCAAAATGCCTCTCAGTAGAAAGCCTTTCATCCTAGCAACTAACATTTTGCTAATCTGTTGTTTATTCCCACACTGATTCTTCCTTCAACTACATGGATAAAATCATACTCTGTTCTCCATCTCCCAACTCAGTTAATCCCCTCTTGTTTTGTAAGCAGCTCCAATAAAAGAGATAGAGTTGTATTTCCAATATCACTTAAATCAATCAGTGTTTAGAACTCCTCTTTGGGGATTCCCTATTAAAAAATACAACAGAAAAATAACATGTACAGGAAGATCTTATTCATAGTCCTCAGGCTGTGCCTAGTTTCAAGATACTCTTGTTTGTAGCATATATAAACACCAAAACCATCTTTGAATTCTTCAGCTATGAAGTTTTGTGTCATTTTACTAAGGAATCTTTTTTTTTGCAGAGGGAAAAAACTTCTCTTAGATGTAAAATCTTTAATATCTTAACCTCCAAATGTAGACAGGTGAAGCATCATCCTTTGCAGTGCACTTTGTAATAAAATAGTGTCATGGGGAAGGTACAGCTGTCAGGAAGTGCGGGTGGCCTGGCAAGTGCCAGGGCATTGGACAGCAGCTGAAGAAGAGCTGGGCTGGAGCTCTCCTTGGGAGGGATGGTCACCCCAGGCCACAGGGGACCACAGGGAAACCCTGAAGGTGTGCACGTGTTGAGAGCAATTCAGTCAGACAGACTGACGTGGTGGGCAGAAAGGCTGTCATTAAGCACGCCAAATGGTCAGTGTCCTGTCAGCTGGGAGTGTGCATTGTGATTTCTTCTTCCCGTTCATACTCTCTCCTGCCTCCACCCTGTTTTCCTTCATTTCTTCCCCTCCTGCTATAGAGGAGTGGAGGATGGCTTGGAGGAAGTAGTTGGGGAGGGTCAGTCGGTTCACAGTAAGTTGAGATTCAGCATCTCAATGCAGTCACTACATTTTATTCAGCTGAAGTCTGGAGAACTGGGCTATGCACAAATATTCACTGTGGTGATTCTGTTTCCATTTCTGCCGCATGCCCAAACTTGTGGACTTCCTTATACAAAGTTATTTGTGTTTATACTTATTTTACTTTAAGCAATACTGAGCACTACTTTATTCTTTCTCTGATTCATCCTTGCCTTTCCAGGCCTACTGATTTTGAAAATGGCAGCACGCTACTGAACTCCAGCCATACATCAGATATGTTTTTCCCTATTTAAGACTTACAAGCCTGTGATTTGCTCTGGGTTGCCAAGAAGCTAATTATATCAAGTCATCATTTCTTTCTGGGGTATAATTCTCATCAGTGCATACCGGCATTTTTATGAACTTACTAAAAACCCAAGACAAAGAAATCTGAACCTGTTCATGGAATAGCGGGATTAAACCCAGTCCCCAGTAAATAACAAAAAATTGTAATCAGCCTCTTCAGGTACCTTAAGAGTCATGAGGGAAAGGACATACAGTATGGATTAGTTAAAAAAAAGAAAGAATTGGGCTTCCAGTCACATTTTGAAGGCATTTTGGAACTGCCATTAGTGGTATCAATGGGTCTTATGATCAACTGCAAAACTAACAATGCAGTTTGCTGCACTGAGGGAAAAAATAGTGATTAAGACATTGTAGAAAGAGCTAGTCCCATGTCTGAGTACTAGGCTCTAGGCTAGGAATGAAAAAGAGGGAGATTTGGAAAAGGATTTTTTATAAACCAGGCTATCTAAATGAACTTCATCCACACTGTCAGTTATGTGTCTCTATTTAAAGGTAGACTTGTTGCCAGTGGGTTCTTATGACACTTTTGTCACTCTGAGTTTAATTTAGTGGTCCAGATCCTCTGGGACATTTTAGCTCTGATGACAGAAATATCTAGGATATGGTATCATCCAAGCCAGTTGTGAATTTCCTGTAACGTGCCCAGCAGAACTGACTAGTCAATAAGTTGTGGTTTGGAAGTACCAGCAATAAATCTGCCCAAACATTTTCTGTCACAATGGTTTTTCAGAAAAGACAGTGCTTCATCAGAATTCTAGTTTGGCTGAAATTTGGAAAGTGAACCATATACAAGCACCCACACTATCTTACCCAGATACATCTTCCTGGATAGCTGGTATTGTAACACCTCCATAGCAGATGAAACTCAGGTTAGTGTAATTTAAAGCTTGGTCTCCCAGGTCTCAGGAGGGTATTCAGATCTCAAGACTATTTGGTGTTCAGTATTGTTCCCTTAGTTTGTTTTAAGATTTTGTTTTAGTTCCAGTGGTGAATGTAGAAGGATGTTGAAACCTTGATATTTTTCTGGGAGTAAAGCTCTGCTTCTCTCCCCATTCTGTATTTGCCAGCTGGTGTACAGCAGAGTGGTCCCAAAGCTGTACATGCAACTTGCCAGTTGAAGAGCCAGCACAGATTTCAGCAGTCCTTCCCTTCTCCTGTGTCACCTGGAACCTAGGGACAACACAGGATCTCTGCCAATGCTGTTGTTAACGCTCTTGACGAGGAATGCAGTTTGTTAACTCTGTGAGACTGGAAGGAGTCGTAAACACTACTGAGGGAAAGAAAATGATAAAAAAAAGAAGAAAGAAAAAGTGATGTTCTCATCATTGAATTTGACAGAGGAACAGCAGTTTGGTTTTGAGCAATGTACCTAGAATGGTTGTCACATCCTGTCTCAAGCTCAGGACAAGGCTGCTTAGTTTATTGGTATATTTTAACAAGCTTGTCAGGGAACAGAAAAGCTTGGAGTAGGAAGGGCTTGCAGAATAGTGAACTTTTGACATAAAAACTTGTCCAGTGCTGCTGAGGTTCTAAAAACCTTCAGATTTTGGCACCTGAGAAATTTGTAAGCATCCTGATGCAGCATCAGTGGTTTTGTTGTTTTCGTTTTTTTTTTAAGTTATTTGTGAAAAGATGATAGAAAAATTACATGTTATGGGCTTGATCTTCCACTAGCATTTCATAGAAGTGGAACCATTACAATTAATGAGCCACATAAATTTACCAGTAATGTGCATTCTGGTCTGCCTTTTCTTACCAAAATTCCTGTCGTTAAACTGTAATGAGTTTTGTCCTTACGCTGTTTCAAGTAGGACTTGAGTGACTCATAGGCTTTGTAGGGATTCTATGCATGACTTGATTTCACCTCCAGCAGAGAACAGAGCATAAGTTAGATGATAGCTGGATGACCTAAACAGGAGCATCTGGAAATGCTATTCTGTAAGTTTTAAATTGGGTTCTTAGTCTCCAGGTTGCCAGAGGTGCAGATTATCGTATGTGCAAGACAGCTAGGGAAGGAGATGGGTGGCTCCTGTGAGAAACAGATGGTCAATCATAACAGAACATATTTCTTTAAGACCCTTTATTCAGTTTCATCTCTTCTGTTTTCTCTATCTTCCTTCCAAAATATCTCCAATAGAATATATGAAGAAATCAACAGCTTTCTTTTTTTTCTTTTTTTCTTTTCTTGTACTTCTGTCACACCAATCACGAATCTCAGGAATCTAGCTAAAATAAAAACAAGGCATCATATGATTCCGGTGGAAGATGAAAATTTCCATTCTATTCTTCAGTTTTAAAGTTTATGTTCCTTTCACTTCATAGTTCTCTGATCCTTTCAAATATTTCAGAATTTTACAATAATAATATTTACCTACAGGGAAAGGAAAAAACCCAAACTCCCAAGACTTCATCTCCTTAGGTGACATAAAACTTAACAGAAAGTTTCAATTAACCTGACCCAAGCTCTCTTTAATAGGCTGCAGCTGATCCGCCCTATCCAAAACACATTAGTATGCCCAGTGTCTGGAAATACCATCTTTTGCTTTTAGGGAGGTTATTGTACCAGTTGTTAGGTATTTTCTGTTGAAAGAAAAGTATCACGTTTTAATATCTTTTAGTCTAAACAAGCTGCCAGTAGTCATAGAAGGGTTTCACCCTCTTCCTCAACTCTCCATCTCTGTAATTAGGACTGGATTTGAAAACTAAATGATTGGCTTTGTCATTTGTGTCAAATCACAGGGGGAATAAGGTAAAATAATTTTATCCTGCCAAGAAATGTTGTCTCAAAAACAGTAGACAGCTAACAAAGTGCTAGTTAGGCTACTCGAATGGGGAGTTGGGTGAAATTCTTGAGCCATGTAGAATCACATTTGGTGGTTGCTGAGCTTAATGCTGCAGTGGGAATTATGACACGAACCTCAGCAAGGAGGTCAGATGGGCACTACGGTGGCAGACTCTGGGTCAGGAGGTGAAGGGATCTGTAAGAAAGGATCTCTCTGGAACAAATATGGACTTCTGAAGAAAGCATAGGATTATATGTCCAAACAGCTGACAACTATTATAGAAGACACAGCTGGGATGAAGTCTGTACCTTATTACTGATATTGAATATCCTATAAGAAAATGTGCTGCTCTGTTAAGAGAGAAGTAGGAGCAAACACTTTAAACTACTCTATTACTCAAGAGTTAAAATGAGCTAATGAGGTATCATATATATTATGCAAGGAGTTTAATAAAAATCTCATAACAACTGGTGTAACTTGGCAAGAAAATTTTTCCCAAAAGGAAAGATTATCCTCTAATCATTATTAAAAAATAAAATTGAAATAAATGCAGGTTATGTGCAGGAACTGTGCAACATACCTTAATAGACTGTTGCAGTGAGAGGTTATATGGCATATACTTGAACAGTTGTACCTAAATAAACAAAGACATGCTTTTTTAGCTCACACTCCAGAGATTTTTGTCTATTCTGCATAAACCCTAGATAGTATTTGTGCATTGCTCTAAGCATGAGAAGTACTAAATATCATTTCTGGGAAATACTACAACCAGAATGAGACATTAAATAAAAAATAGGCTACGAAGGCATTTGCTATAGAAAAATAAGACAGTGGAACTTCTCACCTTATGAAGACAAGAAAAGTGGATTTGACAAATAAGTGAGTTGCTTCTCATTCTCAAAGAGTGGTCCTTCTGTTAAGAGATAGTACCCCACTGCATTTGCAGAGTGATTTTATACCACCAAGGGATTAAAAAAGGGTCAAATCTATGATCCATACAGAGAAAACTAAAACACCAATGCTGTTGAATAAGACTACATTTCCTTTTTGCTTCACATAGTTAAGCAATTTCTTGGAATAGATTTTTCTGAGACCTCAATAAATTAAATATAACCCCCCTACACCTTAATAACATACAAACTATGACACAATAAAATAATAGAAATCTCATCTTTTTAATGTCTGTCATCATATCGTCTAAACACAGCAGTGAAGTGAGAGATAAAGTTAAAATGTGTTAAACATGGAATGATTCAAAGTATATTGCATGCATATGCCAAAGAACACATACCCTTCACAGTTTGTGATGTATATATTTTAAGACGTGCTGTTGAACCAGCTGGAAAAGTTCCAACACACCTTTGCCAGATTGCAAACTTTACTGTGTGGACTTTTCACTGGGAATTCTGTTACATTTAAAAAAAACCCATGGGTTTCCAGTTGGTATTTTAGTAGAAGCTGACTAAATGAGCATAAAATATTAAGAAGTGTTGAAGGGCTTGTGTGTAGTCAATAACTGTGCCTGCTAACTTCCTGTCAGGAAAAAATGGTGCAGAAATGCTCATTCTTTTTTCTAGTTCGGAGTAAAACTTGTTTTTAAAGTAGCTTAGGTTTTTTGTTCAATTGTTCTGTCAGTGATATTAACACAGGGTCTCAATTATGTTTCTTGGTTAATTACTGCTTCAAAACGGGCAACTGGTGAGCATAAAATGTCTTTGTGCTTAATCCAGAAAGTTGATTTTGCAATAAATGTAAGTTTTCAGACACAGAGCAATAGGTATCTTTTAAAAGCTACTGTGATAAATACTTTCTGTGCCCTTTCTGTAGATGTCCCTTCTTTTAATTTTTGGCAATCTTTTTCAGCAGTGATTTAAACAGGACTTTAACTACCAAGCAGAACTGCTTAAATTGAAAACTCCCAGAGCTGTCTGTGAGTTCATATTTTCTCTGCACAGGTTCTTTAGCTTTCATCCTACTGAAGTGAAGCAAACAGAAACCATATATTCTGGCTTCCAAGACAAATCAGCAGAATATGTCTGTAGGTCCACGCAGACACCTAAGATCTTCTCACAGTTCTTCTAATACTTACAACAGGATATAACTAATTTTTTGGTCAGCATTACACTGAAAGTAGATAAATGCAGTTTTAGAAATGGAAGCCACTCCACAGCAGTACGGCATTATAAACGTGTAACAAAGCTGCATTTTTGCCATGCCCTGTTTGACTGTTTTCATAGCTGTCAGTGCCTCTTCCTTTTCTTCCCCATATATAAGTGCAGTAACTTCACTTAGATTCATGCACAGAAATCGATCTCTACTGTTAATGTTCTCTCCACATCTACTTCCACCTGTTTGTGGATATGTGAATTTGAGAGTTTGACTTTCGTAAAATTTTGCTCGTACTATGCATTAGCAATCCATTAGCCTTAATCATTTGTTTAGCCCAAAATGGATTTCCATTAGCACCCTTATGGAAACTAAAATGGAAAAATGATTTGCTCATGAAAGGCAGAAAAGGAGAAATTCAGAAAGATGAGTGCTTTCCTGATCTGTGTATCTTTCTGATCAGCCAGCTGGAAAATAGGACTGAAATAAGCGTGGTCATTGAAAAAATTAGGATCGCAGGCTACTCATGCTGTTTTCCCACAGGACTCTGTAGAGGTTTCATTCTTTGATTCCAAAATGATTTCTTACAGAATCATAGATATTCATGACATGAAAGATGGCATTTGGTAACAAGTCAGCCACTCTGGTTTAACTATCTATCAACATTGTTACTCTTTCACAGTCAATTGCCAAGTAAGTTATGATGGTTGAAGGTGAATCAAGAATTCCTTTTAAGACAAGGATTTACCAGTCTTTCAAAGGGTTTGTAATTTTTTTTCCTTTTGATTTTCAGACATTGCTCCATTTTTTTTTTTTTTTTTGGTCACATTATGTAAAATGCTTCAAAATCAAGGAGTTCACTGACAAGGAATAGAAAACATCTACCCTCAGGTATACTCTAATCTAATGGTTTTCCCTTCTAAGGTCTATTATATCCTGATACCTAACCTTTTCCCTTGCCTAATTTCATGTTCTTATTCTTTATTAAGCATCCTTTTTCATAACTAGTCAGTGTACTTAGCCTGTGTACTCATTTTGCTCTACAAGGTGTATTGACTGCATTTGTAACAGTGTTTAGGTTTGCATGAGGAGTGTGCTTTTGAAGTGAATCTCCTGCTCATTCCCAGCTTCAGGGCTGTGGTTCAGGATGAGGTTTTCAACTGAATCCCATTTGGATCAAACTAAACCAGGATTGCCAGGAATAAACCTCACGTGCTCTTTTTACAAAAGCAGATTGAAGCCTTGGGACAGGATTAGGGCTAGTTGAAAATAAAAACCTCTCAAATATGTCGGTATCAGTTCTTCAGCACTAACTGTTTTGATCAGCAAATCTGCTCCTACATGCTAGTGTAGATGGAGGCATTTAGTCCTGATTCCAGTCACACTATACCTAATAATGTCTTGTGCAGAATGCTTTGTTCTTAGAGATTACACCTCTGATAGTTGTGTCTTGATTTCTGGCTATCCCAGGTTAACATATATAAGATGTTCTTTTAGTTTTCATGTCTATCTCATAAGTATTATCAATTTCTTTGTATTCTTACTACTGTTATCCTTTTCTGTGCATGTTATAACTTTCTATGGTATTATAGGTGCATTATTTGTAAGGAGAAAGATTGCAGGGCTGTATCATGATATTGTCAAGGATCTACAGGCACTATTGCTTTCCCCTCCTGTAAGTCATTATAAAGTGTTTTCTCATTTCTCTTTCATTAATATTCTTAACTTCTCTACTGTAGGCTAGAACTGAGACTCAAGAAAATTGCACTCTAGGTTCAGGCTGTACAATGGGCCTCATGGATGACCTTGGCGATATTATTTACTGCCAAGTATGGGTGTTTCTGAATCTCTGAGAGAAAAATAATTTTTGCCCATGTTTATTAAGTTTTGTGATATATAAATTAAAGTGAAGTCAAAACCTTGATGTCTTAATTACTAGTGATTTTCAGCTACCCTGTTGAATATATTATTCTCTTAAAACATAAGAAGATGATGTTTTATAGTATCCTGAGCAAATACATAACATTTAAAAAAATCAGGAGATGTAGGCAACTTGCTACATTGTTGTATTTATTTCACTCCTCTAATTTTTATTTTTTTCCTCTTCTGTGAGAATGGATTAGAGAAATTAAGTACTCAGAGAGCAGTTCTGATAAGGTTTCAAAGAATAATATCAGGCATTAGTATCATACAATAAAATTGTCTGGAAGAGGTTTGCTCTTTGCTGAAAGAAACAGAAGTGGATGCTTCTTGGTCAGTAGCCTTTCCTTTTCTCTATTAGCTCCAAGGGAGAGTGAGAAGTGTGCAGATAGAAATGGTAGAAACATTGTCATCTATGTGAGAATTTCCTGTGGGTTGTTTTGAGTGGGGGTTTTTGTGTTGGGGTTTTTTTTAATGCATATTTTGTGAAGTTAATGTCATAATTTAACATAAATCCTTGCCTTTATCTCTGTGGTGAACGTGGAGCTGACTGAAGATGTTACATAATTTAGGCAATGCTGAAATAAAGCAGCCGACACTGGCAGAAACAAAAGCAGTCTTTTTTTCCAGTCGAAATTACTGGTACTGAAATAATATTTCAACAATAAAACATAAAAGTGATACACAGTGGGAGATCATTTAGAAGTATCCTGTCACTTGAATCAGACCATGTATTGTAATGCAGATTATATTGATTTGCTGCAAGCTTCAGATTGAAACTGGAGTTTCCCCCAAGTGAGCACAGGTACTAAAACTCCTTGAATTATGGTGGCAAGCAGCAGGGTAGTTGGTACAACATCTCTCTTACCAGAACTTGAGATCAGAAAGTTATTTGCAGGAGGATTTCAGACTTCTTTCTGAAAGCTCAATAAATTATTAACCAACTGTATTCATACTATTCGCAGTACTGCCAATGGATAGTTTTTTTAAAGAAAAGCAGTGCTATGCTGTGCCTTTATTCTTGTTGTAAAGTAGAATATTATTCATGTTGTTCTTTTCAAAGATTAAGAGACATTATCTCAGGTAGAGGCAAGATACCCTTTCCCAATATCTAAATTCAAATTTCCCACGTTATGGTTCCCTGCAATTACCAAGGCTGTAAGAACATTCCTTGTTGTTGCTTTCTGAAAATGTCCTAACTTTATCAGTTTTACCTTTGGTAGATACTGTAGCCCACATCCTCAAAGGATGTGAGCAGGAATAGGAAAAGCCATAACAGAATGGCATGTCAAGGCTATAGATGAGTCTGCTAGAACTATCCTCTCAAATAATCCTCTGACGTTTGAAAGTATCAAATGCGATAGCAAACTTCTCAGAGTTAATCTGATTGGTCTGTGTTATGCAAAATAGAGGTTTCCTCCCATTTAGGTGCTGTGATTTCTCATTCATCTCCTGCCAGCTGAAGCCCATGGCAGTTCAGCCTGTCCCAGTTTCTATGATGAGTCACAGAAAGTTCTGTGGGAACATGTACAGTGGCTAATGTCTTGCTCTGGGGAGCTGAGGGATAAATGCCTGAGTAAATCTACTTCTGCTGAAGACCAGTAGCAAGAAGCCTGATTCAGTTACGTTAAGGTCTCTTTAGTTTGCCCTACTAGCATGAAGCAACCTGACGGTTGCAGAAACAATCCCTGTGTGCAAGGAGTAGCCTACAGCCAGAGCAGAGAGCGTAGTACTGTGTGAGGCTGCTTACAGCCCCTAAAGGGTGAGATCCATCAGAAACTGAACTTGGGGAAGGGGAGGCAATTAAAGAGAGAATGAATCTAGGGCTGTGCTGAGCACCACTTTTGCAGCCTCTGACAAGGAGAGGTCAGTTGTTGAGGAGGACCACAGGAAGCACAGCTTCAGGCAGAGCAGCCCGAACCCCCACCGACTTTTGCTGCTGAGGACACGATCTCAGCCTGTGTCAGAGTGCTGGAGTACAAAGTATTGGTGATTCAATGCTCAGCTCATCAGCTCTCCCCTCTGTTGCAGAAATTGCATATCTGAGAGCTGGGACTAGGGAGTGGAATAAGATCAGATTTGCTCAGTAGCTGGTGGTGATACCTTTGAGGATCACACCACCAGTACTAAAAACTACTGTAGATTTTCATCAGTTTTCAAAGAAACTGCATTCAATTTCTGTTTTGCCTTGATGTATCATATCATATCTGTCAGATTCTGTTTCACATTAGATCTGACTTTGAAAATATTATTTCACCATTTCTTTCTCTGAAAGACTTTCCAACGAAAGTGGAGTGTGTTGTGATTTTATTTTTTAGCTTGATTTAGTACTCTGGAGCAGACTCCCTCTGTATTCGTATATTCTTGCTGCTACTGAATTTAGCCCTTGTAGAAGAGTAGCCTTTCAGTCTGTGTGTCCCTGTTGCAGAAGAGATACGACATAAGCATCTGCTTTCCTTCCCTAGCATTACTCTGTCAGCATGCTCACCTTCCATCTCAAGGAGCCCTTCTTAGTCATGAAGAACAGTTCTTTCTCAGAGGTCTGTTTCATCTTGGGCATTTTTGCTGTGCCTGTTGTGATGGTACAAAGTTGTAGAGCTGGGATTTTTCTTGTGGCATTTTCTTAATTGGGTTTTGGACTGAGTCTGCTATCTTCTGTCAAATAAACTAATGAATATGGAACATGGTGCAGGCAGTTCAAATCATCCTACAGCCTTAAGTACCAATTTCTGTCAGTTCCTGTCAAAATTATACCTTTTATAATTTTGGAAGGATTTCTTATACTAAAAACGTAGCTGAGCTCTACCCCCATATTGTGCCAGAACTTCAGCTGAATGTGTGTTGCTTTGTACTAATACGGTGATTTTGCATAATTTGTGGATTTCTAAAGTGAAGGAGGGGAGCTGTCTGACCAGGTGCAAGTCTGAAAGCCTTTCAACATTGTTAAATTACTGGTATTTCAGTCCAGGTTACTGAACATTGATTGAAAGGAAGTTCGAAAGGATTACAAGAAGAACAAAATCTAATTTGTGGACCTTAAGGTAATAGGTTTGTTCTTAACAGGTGTAGATTTTTTTGTGGCTATAATGACATCCATGAGGTTACACCTTTATAAAGTTTTTCAACTGAAAAGCTTTTCCTCTTACATTATGCGGTTTCCTGCAAACACAAAGACAAGAGAATTAATACTATTTGAAAATGAGCATTCGTGATTTTGACTTGTCTTCTCATATGTGATATACTGTGTCCCTGTATGTTTTACATTGTTTTTATTTTCTCCAATGTTCAAACTCTGCTAGAGAAATATTCTAGCTCTTGTCTGTTTTTCAGTAGATCGGTGTCCTTACCAAATGTTAGATTTTCAGCACACTGTGGGATCATGCCAAAAGTAATCATTGCCTTTTTCAGTGTTTGATTCCGGATTTCAATTAATTGCTGTTATGTTATTTTTTACTGTCTTTAGAAGACTAGTAGCACATTTGTACCATGCCATAGCACTTCTGGAGTAGAGCTAAATTAATGGTAAATTCATGGAAGAGAGCAAACTGGCAAGAGAGCTAACTGGCAAGAGAAACCACTGAATTTATCAGTCTGAATTACAGCTTAGATAGGATTGTTCAATGTGGAGTTCATACATAGCAGACTTAGACGTGCCAGTAGAACAAATGGCATTAGAGATTTTTGTTCAGTAATTCTTTAATGTTTAAAAAGGTCAACTTGATCTGCACAGTTACAAGATATAAATTCATTTCTGTAATCAACTTTTTTTTTTTTTTTTTTTCCCCCAAGCTCTCACCCCCGATAGCACAGAACTGCATTGAGAAGGAAGCTCATATTTTATATTCAGGTTTTCCCAGAACATATTCCTATCAGCTGGGGTCACATTTGCCTCCTTTTCAGACATCTGAACTAAGATTCTTTTCACCCAGCAAATGCTAAAAGCTAATAATCTCACCCCAAGTGACTCACTCACTCCTTTTACTCAATGGAGAAAAACAGCTACATCAAGCGAGGGCAAATATCTCACATCCTTACAATGAAATAAAACACACTTCAGAGGTGCATACTTCTCTCCATTGATTACAGAAGATTCTAAACTAGAGCAGAGCTAGTCTTAGCTAACCCATCAATGCCTAACTTAGGCAGAATGATTGTACTCTTCATCCTTAGTTCCCGGTTCATAATTTGTTGGTGAAGCTTCTCAGAAGAGCTGAACCATGCAACCAAATTGCAGGAATGTTTGTTAAAATATACCAAACCCCATTCAACCAGAAACTGAAGAGCACTTCCTTAGCTGGAGGTTAGGCATGTCTCCCATTTGAACTCTTCCTTAAAAACGTATGATTAAGCTCTGGAAGCAGAGCTTTGACAAATGATGTTCTTGAATTGCAAGAACTGCACCGTATTACTCTAAGAACATGTTACTGAAGTGAGAGAACTGAAAGGAAAGGATAAAGAAAGACCTGAAAACTTAATATGAATTAGCTGTTGGGTCAGTTGTCTAGATTCAAAAGAGATGTAGGAAGCCTTTGTAGACTGGAAACCCATCCAATTTTTATTGGAAAGACAAAACCAGTCAGTACCGAGTCAATGGCATATCTCACTTATTAATGACCCTTTAATAAAAGGTTCTGAAAGAGAGTTTATCTGTAGTTCTTTTATTCTTTCAGTTTAGAGTGTTAACTGGCAAAGCATGTGAAGATAAGGAGCTTTATGAAATGTTTCTACACTTCACAAAAGTTTTGTTCATGTGGCGGCCTCCAGAATATTTTTAATTAATAAAGCAAAGGGTACAATTTATGAGCTAAGGGTAGAGGTACTAAAGCTGCTTTCTAAAGATGAAGTCTATATTGAGGAAGAAATTAAGCAGCTTGATATAGACTTGTACATATTTTTGAAAAGGTAGAGGAATGAGAAATATGAAAGGCACAGTACCTTTCCTAATGTATTCTGACAGTTAAAATTGATAGACCCTAAGACGTCCAAGCTTGCTTGTTTGTTCACTGACTAATCTTAGGTTGTTCTTTTACTTGGGACACATAAAACAATCAGCATATTGATAAATGGGTAGTGTATTTTCAAGTTGCTTTCTATAAATAAAGTAATATTAAAATATGGTAATAGCAGCACCAAAGTTTTACAATTACTTATTTTTCTGCATTCTATATATTTTTTCTTGCAGTTATTGTATACAACATTGCTTAGTTATATAGACAGTGAATTCTTTGTTTCTTTATGTTTTGAGAAGTCATCATTGTGTTTGGTATTCCACCTGTACTGGAAGGTTGCCCTTCTAGTATTAACCAAAGGAATTTTTCCCCCTTCTTTCATACTGGAGTTAGTTCTTTGCCTTTTCCCATGCAGAATATAATACAGAAACCAACTGGAAGAATGCTCTGACTTTCAGTTCCAAAAAAGTAAGAACTTCAATATCATCCCCCTCAAAAAACAAAAAAAACCCAAACAACCAAACAAACCAAAACAATAATTGAGAAAAAACTTAGAAAGCCATAGTGTTTTACAAGATTTTAATATTTTAACTTCCAGATTACGTGTCCAGAGTCTGGCACATTCTACAGGGAATTTCAGTAGGCAGCCACCACAACCAAGAATTTAATTGACAACCAAAGAATTGGTCTTGTCAACTTCATTTGTATTTAAAATGAGTTGATACAGAAGATCTCTGTGCAAGCTTAGGGAATTCTACAACTTCCCCTGTTGTTTGTTATCTACTGTGCAAATACTTTGCAGCTCATCTTCCCTGTTTTGCCAGTGTTGTAACGTTGGTGTCAGTAGCAAGGCCAGCCAGAATTGGGAGTTCAGCAGAAAAATTTGGGAACAAAACCCTAAGAATTTCTGCATAGCAAAGCAATCCAGCATGAGGATATTGGCAAGCTTTGCATAACATGGGTTTGCACAACATGAAGCTTCATGCAATGCTGAAATATTTCTTGTTTGGTGAGCGGAAGCAGTGTCAGTGATGCTGTGCTTCATCGTCTCAGTTACTAAAAGAGTTTTGAAGCGCAACCCTAATCATAAAAGCAATGTTAATGCTTTGTGACAAATTTGAAGCTGATTAAATGTTTATTTACTTTACAGAACACACAAAGAAGCTGTTTAAGTGGCTATCGTTTATCTCAAAGGGCTCAAAAGGTACAGCAATCACAGGAAAGCAAGCAATAGGAGAATGTTAGATGAAAAAGGCAGAAGGCAACGTCAGCCTTCCTCCAGTATTTCCTACCCCTCCTTCCTATTGCTTTCTTTTTTTAACCTCTTTTCAGCTTTCCAGTGATATCTTCGTACTCATATCTATGTAATTTCTACCAATATTTTCTTATTCCTTTGCTTTTAATGTGCCCTGTTTCAGTACAGGCAGTACAGATTGCTCAATTTTGAGAGAGGGCTTCAGGCATGACAACAGGCAGAATTTGAACTCTTTGAACTGCCTCTTTTATGAAATTCATCACCTGTAAAAGAGCTAAAGAATATAACAATTGGTTTATTCAGAGGGGATATAACTGGTTCGTAGGCACTCTTCTGTGCCATTCAGAAAGCAGCTGTCAGACTAAATAAAAATACATGATAAAACAAACTCATCTTTTTAATTGATTTTAATCTAGCTGCATCCAGCCATAAAATGCTCCCCATTGATGATATAGCAAATAGTGTGACTGCAATTAGTTAGCAATTCAATGTGCCTTCCAGAAAACAGTCTTCAAACCTTCCTGGAAATAACTTTCTTCTGTCATAATGAACAAAATTTTTTTTAAGACATATGAAACCACCAGGTTTTAAAATCACTTCAGATCTGTATTTTGACATTTTGTGTGCTCTTTCTGAAATTAAAACAAAAGCTTTGGTGGGTAAGGCAATGGATACTGGTTTTAAAGGGAAATAAATAACTGTGTCATATCCTAGCATATAGAAACACTTCTGAAATCATTACTGAAGGGAACATTTATACACTATGTTTTTATCTTTTGCTAGTCCTGGCAAATAGATGATCCCAGAGAGTGCTCTACAGAACTGTTATAATTCATTTCACATTATCTTAAAGGTAGTGTTACCATGATTTCGAGATAGTCTTCTGTTCATATTTCTAATTTTGTAGTATTTTGTGATCAAAAGGAACAATATGTTTAGATTATTCACTTAAAAAAAAAAAAACAAAAAACAACCCACAAGCAGTAATCAATCCATTAGTGTACCACATGCCATACCTAAGTAATTCTGGAGCATCCTCTGGTAAAAGGGAAAGTCTTCATTGAACTTCTCTGCTTCTGATACTGCTAAGTATCTCAAGTTGATTACACAGGTTATTCTTTCAGCACTGAATCCATTACAGGCTTGTTTTAAGCATTCTCAGCCATATGAAGTCCCTGCCTTCAGCCATTGTGCAACCCTACAGTAGTTGTTTGCTCTGGATAATCTACAGATTTACTGCATGTGTTGCTACATTCAGGAAGGCAAAGAAGCACTTTCTAATATGTAGCAACAAAGCTACAACTGAAAAGAGCACTGAGGTAAGAGTGACTGCCTCTGATTAGCTTCCTTCTGTTTACTCACCAACCCACCCCCTTCCTTTTTGTGGTGCAAATAGCTTTGTCATTGCTGATGACATGATAAGCAACAGCTTTTGATTTCCAAGCTGATACATCTGGATTTAGATTGTTGGATGACTATTATTACTCTTGTTCCTTTTTTTTTCACCTGAGTCACTTTGGTTAATGGGAGTTATATTGAAGCACGAAGGAAAAACTGTCATTCACCTGTTCTTGGAAGGAGATAGGCTCCTCCCAAGCTGTTACTGAAAGGTCAAAGGAAATTGTTTCCTGTGGAGTTTTTATTTTACTGTGATTGAGGTACTAGTTGCTAATGAGGTGGCTCCACAAAATGACCAGAAATGAGTAAAAATCAGACACGCAGTTCTTCTCAGTGTGTGTAAAGATTATGCCTAATTTTACAGCTGGTTCCTTGGTTCCCATCAGTTTCTAACAGACCAGCACTAGGCTGTAGCTGATTCCCCTGATAAGTAAGAGCCTGGTAAAGGAGCTTGAATTCTGGTTACCTCATTGCTTTTGTGCTGTTCTGAGGTACCTGCCTTGTTGCTCAGTGTGCTTCAGGGGCAGCCTGGCCCTTGAAGTAACCCTGTTGCAGACGTTTTGTTGCCTTGCTCTTTGGTGTACTTGAAAGTCTGCTCAGTTTCTGAGCCTACCTTGACTGCAGACCATTTCTTTCCTGCTCTTGTTAGGGGGAAATGCCTCTTGATTATTGCTTAATCTCAGTTGATTTGCACTGCAGTATTTGGCTCTACTGCAACAAGGTTTGAAATTTTTACTGGGAAACTCTTGAGACTTTTTTCATCAATGTCCTTTCACAGCAGAATGAATCTATTTCACTTTCCCAGCACCTTCTAAGATTTCTTCAGCCCCTGGTTTCTGGTAATTTTAAAATCATGTAATGTTGTTCTGTTGAATAAACTAAAGACAGTTTAGTCTATGTATTTTTCCATAGTTGTCATTAATTCCAGTTGTGGTTGTGCATGTGAAGGAAGCTAAGATTTCCCTTGGTTCCCTAAATTTATCTTTATGGAGGAGAAGTGAATGATCTTTATTAATGTGGTAATATTGCACACTTTTCCTTTTCAAGAATTTTCTCTCAAAGTACAGTTACAGGTGTAATATATTACTGTGACTAAGCATAATGAAATATCACTTTAAGAAAAAATTATTTTTAGTTGTCACCTAATGATCCTTACCTTTAGTTTAAGTACTCTCTATGGAATAACATGAGATTATTTTTGCCTGAAGGCTATTTCTATTAGATATATGAAAAATACCTGTAATTTCTATAAGCTAGCTTCTCTCTTTATTAATGATTTTTGCCTGTAGGACTTTCAGCACTTTTGCATACTTCTTAAATGTATTGATTCATTTCACATCCTCTGGAAGTCAGATATAATTAAAAAAAATTGAAAGTGTTTGTTTACTGGAATAATTTTTTGAATTGTAAAAAGAATACAGTGCTCATGCTAGAAAAAATTCTGATTGTGAATCTAATGAGGATTATGTTGCTAAGTGCTTCTGTCTCCTAAAAGGCAAGAAATGGATAGCCACAATATGACATCTTAACACCAATGGATGAGTGTAACTGACAGCTTAGTTTCTCTGAGTTTTGAACTGCTGTTGAAAGCAACCACATGCTTTGCATATTCTGTGTAATGCAGCGCCCTTGAGTCGAAAAGTGAAATATGGAAATGGAAGATATTCTGAGTCTAAAAGCATAAATTTCCACTAAGTCAGCAAAACTGTAGTGCGAAATTGACCATAGTGACTACATATAGAGTGCATTTAAGGGCTCAAAAGAGCCAAATCTTACTGCATTTTTTTTTTTCTTTTGAGATGGAAATAAAATCCCTTCACTAATTCATTTGAGTGTTTCATGGGTTTTTTGTTTAGGTTTTTTGGGTTTGTTTGGGGGTGGAGGTTGAGTTTGTTTTTTTTTTCCTTGTAGCAATAGGTAATAGATGAAAAAGAGTACTAATTATTTTGTGAAGCAGAGCTCCTTCCCTGTCTTGCATTGCACTTAGTGCCCATTTAATGATGTATTTTGTGTTACCTGCATGGACTAAAAATATGAGGAAAGACGATATGACGTAAGATATGATTTACATAGGAAATGTTCCTATTCTGATAATTTTGTAAGTTTACACAGATGAAAAACTTTACTTTCTGAGGACAATGAAAGGACTGGAATGTTGATTTTATGAGAGTAACTGCTCTAGTTGAAGACAAATGTATTTGAATTTTAGTAGATTCTAGCAGTGTGTATTTATTTTAGATTTATTTGACACATTAAAAAGCACCCATCCAGGGTTGGAAATGCCTTTGACATTTATTGAAAATACAGCCGTACTCTAAGCAATTGTTGATTCTTCCCATAATTATACAGCCTAGGACTCAGCAAAGCCTGTTTATAACTTTAAGTACATACTTAAATGCTCTGATGGATAGGACAGCTCGGCTACTACATGGCAGTGAGGAAGAATGAAATGGAAAGGTCATGTTCTCTTCTCTGTTTGAGTCAATCTGTCAGGGCAAAGAAACCAGAAATTGGACACATTTTACTATGTGGATGTGGGACCAGCAAAGCCAGATTTTATTTCACTCTCTCTCAGAACAGCGCCAGAGAAATGTGAAGAGGCACGTGGCAGGAACTCATCAGCCTGCAACACGTCCTATGGCTGTTATAGTATCTGGTGAAATTGAGATCAGAGAAAGGAGAAAAAGACCTAATGCGATCTATGAGTTTAGGAGCTGATCCCGATCAGGCAGTTGCAAAGAATATCCTTACCCTTGCCTCAAGCATAGCTCAAACAAATGCACTGTTACAGTATTCAAAGTTAAGAAAATGTGGATCACTTAAATTTATTTTTTTTTTCTGTTTGATTCATTAGGAAGAGACAGTGCGCTCCAGTTAAATTGATGGATTCTTGAGACCAGTTTTACTGCTTCCACAGCCTCTGTTCAAGTCGTTTTACTTAGATGAATGGCCCTTTTTTTTTTTTTTTTTTTTAAAAAAAAGGGAAGTGGGGGGAATTCCCAGTATGATTCTCTGTAGATCTTGCATATTCTCAGTGACCTACATAATTTTTTCCACCACTTGATGCCTTTTCTGTATATATAAACGCTGGGCTTTAGGCCTCTTTCTGAAAAGGAAGTGCTGCAAACAAAAGAGTAGATGTACTGCTTCTGTTACAAGTGTCTTGTTGCAGCCATCTGAGGGGATAAAGTGAACTATAGGATCTCCTTAATTATCATTTTTAAGGAGAAATATGTAGGTAACTCTGTTTTAAGTCACAGCTTAAAAGTGCAGGAAACTATCAGCCCCATATTCGCTCCATGCTATAGATCATGAAAATCAACTGCCTGAATTCTCAGTAGTTTCCTGGCGATCACTAAATAAATCTTATGTATTGGGGAGAGAAACTGAGTAAGTTTTATTAAAAACTTTGTTTGGGAAAGTAACTGTCCTTCTGCTGTGCATTGAAGACAAAAAGATTGGTGTCATCAGGACTACCTATAGGGGCTTGTCATCTAAAAAGTGAGGAATCCATAGGTGAATCTCACTCTTAAGACAATGGAGCCTTCCAGCATGTGCTGTCCACAGGGGTGTTGGATCCAGGCTCTGACCACTTTTAGTCCTGAACAGGTCAAGGCTGAAGCAGCTGGGTTCTGCTGAATAACTGAGCTAAGCACATGATGTGTATCACAGTGACCCCAAGAGTACAGATAAATATGCATCCCTGTGGGAGGCTGACATCTGGTCTGGTGGCTCCAACCAGTATATATAGAAAAATAAATAACTTTACAATTAACGAAGGAAGAAGAAAAACAGACTCAAGGATTATGCTCTCATTTTATTGAGAAATTTTTAGGTCACAGGATTGTACAGCATAGCCATAGTCCTCCCTGACAGAAAGGAACCCCTTTCATTTAGGTACCTTTTTTGAAAGTGTTTTTTTAATACAAAAAGTTGTACAGTCTTTCACGAATATATTCAGCTTTAGCTTTTTCAACGAGGAGGAGATAGTGCAGGCTATCGTCAGTTCATAACCTCTTGCAAGTAAACTGTGACCAAAAGAAAGAAGTGTCTGTCAGAGATCCTTAAATCTTTTCTGTGGGGATTTTCTGACTGCAGGCTGCATTACAGTTGATTGGTTCCTATTGTATAATTCTACCTACCCTACATGCATGCACAAACACAAAAGGATATTGAAATTCCAGGATGACACCTAGAAGTTCATTGAAATGGAAGTAACTGATACGTCTAAAATGATAGTGCTAGTAGTTCACGTTGGGCTGTCATTTTGCCAGAAATGTTTTCTTAGGAGTGAACACAGAGACAAGAACTCAAACAAATGTAACTTGTCTAATATTACTCTTATCACATCCATACGTAGCTTCTTTAAAGCCTGTGCTGACAAATCTACGTACTGTCCTGCTCTCTAACCACATTCAAACCTTGTATCTAAACCCACTTTCTAGGATTATTTTGAGAATTTTCTGTAAACCTCCCTGAGGTTGATGTTGATATTCTTTTATTCTTTCGCTTTTGTAGTTTTTCTCCTTTTTTTTTTTTTTTTTCTTAGCAGGTATATGCCATTATGGGCTGAAGTAGACAGTAAGGATGTATAGTCATGATGGGAAAGCAAGGTATATTACTAAGTATTGGAAACAATAAAACATGAAACCAAAGGATACTATCTTCCCTTTACAGTCCTCTCAGAACAGGGGAGTTTGATAAGGGACAGCCAGAGGTAGTTTTGAGGGTTGGTCATGATCTACTCATCCAAAAATGTAATATGCAAAAGCATTCAGGAAATGGGGTTGGGACCCTTCAAGGATTCTATAGCTATAGAAAGATCTGAGTGAGAAATCATTATTTGGCTTTCTATAAAACAAACATACATTAAAAATAATACTGTCCCTCATCAGGATAAAAAGTCAAAATTTTTACTTTTTCACAAAATTAAACTGGTTTTGGTTTGAAATAAAATGAAATAATTCTATAATACTGTTTCAGTTTTGTGTACTTTTGCATTACTATAGATAGATTAATTCCCCCATCCCCCAAATGTTATTTTAAGTCAAAGACTGAATTTTTCAGTAGAAGAAATTAAAAGTAAAATTCTAGCTAGCTTTCTGGAGTTTTGAATGTCAAAAGCTGGCTTTAAAAAAATGTCCCTGTCTTTAAAGTAAAGTTTATGAAGATACTATGTAGCACCCTAGCTAGATTTGCAAACTTCAGTGTTCTGCAATGAAGCTTTCCTACCTTCGTCTTAAATGACACATTAGACTGACGATCAGAAAACTCTTCCTCAGGTATTGGTACAATACTTTCATTTGTTAGAAAGATTAAGGGATCAGGTAACAACTCAAGAAGAGAATCTGAGATGCAGAGGAGTACATACTGGATACCAAGAAACAAATCCAGAAAACGTATTAGGTAAGAATTCTTGTACTAGAAATTTTATATCTCTGGGCTTTTTTAGTTTAATACATACAGACAGATATAGCCTCAGTGGTATTGGTATTAATAAATGGAGACAATTGTATTCCAGTACTGAAAGTCATTCCCCTCCCCCAAAAAGATATTGACAAGTAAGGAGAAAAAAATATAGTTTTTGAAATACCTTGAAATGTTGAGGAGACTCAAGGCGCTGGACTTCCATTATTCATTTAATGAAATAAGCTATTGCCTACACATCCATTAAAACATAAAATAGAAGTAACAGTTTAATTGTTACACAGGATAAGGACTAAATAGTGTAGTAAAAGCTGAAATAAAATGAGAGGTTGGCTTAGATGTCTCATGCTAGTCAGTGCTTATTGCCACATGGGGTAAATTAACACAAAACTATTTCTTAGCAATGTTTCTGCTTGCTTTAATTTACCCCTTTCCTTCATCAGTTTGTTTTTTTCTTCCAGTGGTGTGAAGTACTCTTGTAAAGCTGTATCACTTTCCTCTTGACATTATCTGCTGTTGCTGGAATTTCTTATGAGTGGGAAATATACATGTTTTCATGGAGTCTTGTTGTGTAGTGTTTACATGTAGAAGATGTATGCTAATCCACCTCCTGCAAACTTAGCTCTTTAGATTCTTAAAATAGTCTGTATAAAATAGGCAGATGCAAATACTCTAGAGAGGTACCTATGTGGAAAGAGTAGAATTATGCCACCCCTATTACATAGACTTGACAGTGGCTATGTAGCTGCTACCAGATTTTCCAGAAGTTGTTTGTGTTTGTGAAAGTTGTGAGATGGGGCAGTAGCTGAGGTCAAGTAGAGGAAGGAGTTTATAATGAACAGTGTGAAAGTGATACAGACATTTCCCATATTGTCTAACAACTTAGTCTCAGTTGATTCTTATATATGTTCTGTGGGAGAACAGAGGTGGCCAGAGATTTCATGAAGATCTGGCCGCATCTATTCCTTCAAATGAACAACCCAAAAGTACTAAAGGTGAGTAGCTTTTGACACAGAGAAAACTCAAGATTTATTGGTCAAAATGGCTTAGAATAAAGCATTTGACAGCAGATCTCTCTTACCCCTCCGAGCCCACTGTGTTTGTTGAGTGGATCCTGTCCTGCTGTCATTCCAGCAACATTCATTAGCTTTCTGAGCTGCAATGAATTCTGCATTGCCTCTTCTGAACCTCTACAAAAGTATCTGTTTTATCATCACCTCTGAGGTTTGACTTTGAGGCTGTTCCCTTAGGAGACTCTTAGTCTCTGCTTTTGCTGGATGCTCCTAGCTTGCTGTGTTTCTCAAACATTCTGTCTACTCATCCTGCAATCAAACACATCCACTCCAAGACAAGCATCCACTCCCATCCAGGAGGCTCCACAGCCATTCTCAGCAGAGCATATGTGGTATACATGCTGCAACTGGCAAATGCATAAACCAGAATGATGCCTTTCATCAGCCTCTCATTGACCACCTGAGCGATGAGTTAACGTAGCAACACCATCTGAGAGGTAGCTGCGCTGTGAATTTGTGGAGCCTGGTGGTACCAGGAGTCGGAGTGGTTATGAGGAGAAGAACTGTAAGTGGAGTTATAACCTGCTGTTGTGCCCAACATTTAGGAAGAGGTGGAGAGACAGAGATAATAACAACAAGAAATTAAGGAGACAGATCTGAAGGTCTGTTTCCCTTCATAATATATGAATACAGTATCAATCGTGTGTGTTAAAGGGTTTTGGCTGTCATTGCCTGCAGATTTATTGAGTGTGGGAGGCCAAGCCTCCTGTTCCAAGTGATGGTGAATGATGAATCATTGCTTCCAGGTAAATTCTTCCTCCCTCAGATGACAACAGAAAGGACCAGAATGATGTGCAGAGTCTGCCACTTGGAGATACGATTTTATTAAATAAACAGAATAGTTCACCTGTCTTTTAAAATGTAGCATATAATAACTGAAAAGAATAAAAAAAATGTTTCTCAGCTTGATTGCTGGTTATCTAGCTCATTCACATTGATAAAAGCTTGGGAGGAAAAAAAAAACACTGAAAAAGACTAGAGCCAACCATCATAGAATAAAGTATAGCATGATGAAAAAGAAATTCTGAGTGAACAAATTTACAATTGACCAAAGCATAGCTGCCATCTGTCCTTCAAATAAATGAGAATGCAGCTGCTCAATGATGTTACATTAGACTAATGTACCAAGGACTACAAGACTAAATGATGACATCCAAGCCATTTGGCATATATGAAATAGACATTGAAATAAATCACTGTCCTGGAGCAAATATCTCTTTGAAAACAAATGATCCTGGCTCAACATTTATTCTTGATCAGTTCCTTGTCCCCATGTCTGTTCTGTAGTTGCAGTACCAATTGTGTAGCCACACACTATAAAAAGTGTATGTGCTCCACACAGGCTGTATAGTTTAAGTGGAGGCACATGATTCACTAAATGGCAGGGGGGCTTAGTGACTTACTCAAAACCAATATGAAAATGAATGGGTCACTTTTAGCCACTTTACGGTTCTGGCTTTGAAAGTGGGTCACAGCATTGGAATATTAGCATATTACAGTGAACTTAATTACATGCAACAGCAAGATTGTAAGAAAAGGATTTTAACAGTAGCTCTGGATCTGCATTGAGTTCTATAAGCAGAGAAAAGCAGATGATTGATTTCCTTTCTTGTTTCTTTGTAAAGGAGCCAAAATCATTTTATCCAAAGCCCTTTTTATTTGGATGTATAGACTGCAGATACCATTTTATAATGCTTAGTCTTAATGGTCAAGTGGAGGATGTCTTGTTGAGTGTAAGCCCATATAGTTGGTTTTGCTGCTACATTGCTTTCTGAAAAGCAAATGGAAGTAATTTGAGAGAAAGATGCCACAGAGAGAACCTGACCTGGACTATACTCAAATACACAAACCTTGTGGAGAAGATAAAATCTGTGCTGAAAGATTTTGCTTTAAAATGCAAGGCTTTCTCCCACATCAATGTCAACCAATGAAGAACATATTTCACAGAGGGTTCTGCTTTTAATTGTAGGGCACTACATCAAATTCCAGAAGATAAATGAACATGGAACAAATTTGTACTGGCTCTGTCAATAACTAATCTGACATCAGCATTTTAGCTCCTGGACAAAGGGAGCTTTGAGATCCAGAGAAGATGACAAAAGGGCCTTTTCTTTGTGTTTAATTCAAATGTTAAGTTTCTATCAGCTCAAGCACTATATTATTAATTAAAAAAAAAAAGAAGAAAAAGAAAGAAAAGAAGCTGATGTTTTGCTTCTTTTTCAGAACGTGCACACATGCTGTTTTACCGAGACCTTTACAAGCTGCTGTTGGCTAGCCATACACTCCTGAGGCTGTTTTATTATTGTTCACCCTTTCTGCAGAAAACAAAATACAGCAACTTATGCCATGACATTTTGTGACATTTCCAGATATGAACATCTGGGAAGTTTAGTGTGACAGTGACAGCAAAGCTGACAATGATTTTCCAGTGCCACGTACAGCCTGGGCATCTGCAGTCATTGCTTTTTCATTTTATTTTCCCCTCCCTCCCTCCCTCCTTCTCCCACCCAAATGCTTAATACAGCCCTTCTCTATTTTGGCCTTGAAGATAGAATAATATCCCACATTTATTTCTAAACTGTGCGTGGAGCATTGTATATCAAGTGCATCACAAAGCGGTTTGGAGCAAAAGGGAAGTGCATTCCAGATAGCAAGAGGAAGCACAGCTGCACAAGTTGGTCTAATTGCAGACATTGGGTGGATTTGATCATCAGATGTCTGCTCTGCATAAAATGGAAGTTAAACAGCTAAACATTAATTAATTCTATTATTGCGTTTATATATTGAGATGAAAGGGAAAAAAACCCCAACAACCCACACATCATGGGTAGTAGGCCAAAGGGAAAGAAAGGAAAAAGACAACAAAAAAAAAAGCGCCAAACAGTTGCTGCATTTAAAATGTAAAATGTCTAGTTTGTGTGATGAAAAGTGCACTGGAAGAAGGTAACACTTTTATAAATGACTTGAACTGCAGCACTAATATGATTAGTTAATGAAATAATGTAAAACAAATCAAAGTACGCGGTAACTTTTGAGAAATGTTATCAGGACCATCTCAAATTAAAATTATTTTGATAAACATTGGTATGGTTGACTGTAGGGAGTTATAGATAGCAAAAGGCAGGGCTGTGTGCCAGCTATGTATGTTTTTGTTGGATTTAAGTTCTGCGTCTAACAACCTGTCTAAAGGAGGAATTACTGATGTTGTGAAATTATGATTTGCTGTGACCTAATGGAGTGAGGAACAAACATTTAGTCAACATGTTGTTATGTCAACTTCATTTTCAACTTGAACTATTTATTTGCCTTTTCTGGTCTCTTAGACATCTACAGAAATTGTGTTTTGTAAGGAACAGTCTCTCTGTTGCTTTGAGAGCCAGTATGAGTGAAAACAAAAGTTTTATAAACTATCTAGTGTGTTGTAGCATTTGCAGCCACAAGACAGTGTGAAAGTCTCATAATTGTAGCAACCAGGTCTTAAAATTACATAGTGTCTTTTCAAGATAATTTCAAACACTAATGACTCAAATAAATACCTCCCTATCTTAAAAAAATATTCAAGTGGAAGATTAAGTATCCACCTTAAGTTTCATGCTGTGGGAACCTCTACTTCAACACAGGGTGACAGCAAAATAGTTTATATGTAATGATAAAGACCGATTGACAAAATCCCTTGGGAGGCTGCCCTGAAGGATATGGGAGTCCAGGAAGGCTGGACATACTTCAAGAGCGAAGTCTTAAAGGCACAGGAGCAGGCTGTTCCCGTGTGCTGAAAAACAAGCAGGCGGGGAAGGAGACTGGCCTGGCTAAACAGGGATCTTTGGCTGGATCTCAAGAACAAATGGAGAATCTATGACCTTTGGAAGAGGGGGCAGGTCTCTCATGAAGACTATAAAGATGCAGTGAAGCCATGCAGGGAGAACATTAGGAGAGCCAAAGCGCAGCTAGAACTCAACCTGGCTATAGCTGTTAAAGATAATAAAAAATGTTTCTATAAATCCATTAACAACAGAAGGAGGATTAGGGAAAATCTCCCTCCTTTATTGGATGCAGAGGGAAACATAGTAACAAAGGATGAGGAAAAGGCTGAGGTGCTCAACTCCTGCTTTGCCTCAGTCTTTAGCAGTGGAACTGGCTGTTCCCTGGACACCCAGCCTCATGAGCTGGGAGATGGGGAGGGGAAGCAGAATAAGGTCATCACAGTTAAAGAAGAAGTGGTCAGAGACCTGCTACACCACTTGGAGGCACACAAGACTGTGGGACCGGATGGGTTACACCCGAGGGTGCCGAAAGAGTTGGCAGATGTGCTCACCAAGCCGCTTTTCATGATTTACCTGAAATCATGTCTAACTGGGGAGGTCCCATTGGACTGGAGAGTAGCAAATGTAACACCCATCTACGAGAGAGGCAGAAAGGACAATCCAGGAAACTATAGACCTGTCAGTCTGACCTCAGTGCCAGGGAAGGTCATGGAGCAGGTCATCTTGAGTGTCATTAAAAGTCATATAATGGACAACCATGGGATCAGGCCTAGTCAGCATGGGTTTATGAAAGGCAGGTCCTGCCTGACACACATGATCTCCTTTTATGACAAGATGACTCAACTATTGGACAAGGGAGAGGCTGTGGATATTGTCTACCTGGATTTTCAAAAAGCATTCAGCACAGTTCCCCATAGAATTCTCGTAGAAGAACTGGCTGCTCATGGCCTGGATGAGCGTATGGTCTGCTGGGTCAAGCACTGGCTGGCTGGACGGTCCTAGAGAGTGGTGGTCAGTGGAGCTAAATCCAGCTGGTGGCCGGTCACAAGTGGTGTTCCTCAGGGCTCAGTGTTGGGTCCATTTCTGTTTAACATCTTTATTGATGATCTTGATAAGGGCATAGAGTGTATCATCAGTAAGTGCGCAGATGACACCAAGTTAAGTGGGAGTGTTCATGTGCATGAAGATAGGGAGGCTCTACAGAGAGACTTGGATAGATTGGATTGGTGGGCCAATGTCAACGGGATGAGTTTCAACAAGGCCAAGTGCCAGGTCCTGCACTTGGGCCACAACAACCCCATGCCTCACTGCAGGCTTGGGAAGGTGTGGCTGGAGAGCTGTCTGGAAGAAAAGGATCTGGGGGTTCTAATTGACAAGCAGCTGAACATGAGCCAGCAGTGTGCCCGGGTGAAAAAGCCAACGGCATCCTGGCTTGTATTAGAAATAGTGTGACCAGCAGAAGTAGGGAGGTGATAGTCCCCCTGTACTCTGCACTGGTGAGGCCACACCTGGAGTATTGTGTCCAGTTTTGGGCACCTCAATACAAGAGAGATATCGAGGTGCTGGAACGAGTGCAGAGGAGGGCAACGAAGTGGTGAAGGGCCTGGAGAACAAATCCTATGAGGAGAGATTGAAGGAGCTGAGACTGTTTAGTTTGAGGAGGAGAAGGCTGAGGGGAGACCTCATCACTCTCTACAGCTACCTGAAAGGACATTGTAGAGAGGTTGGTGCTGGTCTCTTCTCACAGGTAATTAGTGATAGAACAAGAGGGAATGGTTTTAAACTGCAACAGAGGAGGTTCAGACTGGACATTAGGAAAAAAATTTCACAGAAAGAGTGGTCAGACAGTGGAATTGGCTGCCCAGGGAGGTGGTGGAGTCACCATCCCTGGGTGTGTTTAAGGGTCGTTTGGATGTGATGTTGGGGGATATGGCGTAGGGGAGAACTTTGTAGAGTAGGGCTGATGGTTAGACTCGATGATCCCAAGGGTCTTTTCCAACCTTAATGATTCTGTGATTCTGTGATTTTTGTTTGGATTTACTGCCGTGAAACATTGTCCTATATTTGACTGTGTTTAGACACAATGCTGACCTTACATGCATTTTTCCTGCAATGAGCAGTCTTGAAATATTCGCGGTGTTGCTTTATAAAAGAAAGTGCTAAGATGAAGAAAAAGTTAAGGTACAAGAGGAAATAAGTAAGATCTGTTAGGTGAACACTTTGTTCATATCCTCTAGGAAATTTATATCAATTTGCTTTATTGGGAGAATAGAAACAGCTGTATTGAGTCCAGTCCACTTTTTTGTCCCAGAATGGACAGTAGTCTTAGAAACAGCGTCAGCTTTCAGAGATGAAAGAGTATCTTCCTAGTCTTTATTATCAGAGATTCTCCAAAGCACAAGATTTTATCTTCTTTGAAAAATACTGCATTTACTGTGCTGCTCTTGTGAAAATCTCACTAGCAAACTCATTTATTAGAATATTCCCTGAAGGCAAATGCTAAAGGAGTGTGGTAGCGTAGTGGAAAGGCCATAACTTGTCAGTTGAAAACAGAGAATTGGCAGATTGGGCCCACAGAGCAATTCCTCTCTCAGACCAGGGAAGCTGGTGCTCCTGGAGGACAAGCAGAACTAGAGGATGTTTCTGTGTTGTTTTCCAGTGAGTGCCTGCCTGGCCAAGAGGCAGCAATGACTTCCAATAGCTAGATGATTTTCTACCTACCTAGAAATATATATAATGAGTCAGAGAGAATGTCTGATTTTTTTAGACTGCCATTAGCCAGTGGTTGTTTCAGCCTGAGACAATTCTGATTGAAATAAAAGTAATTTCCTTACCCAGCTGAATATATTAAAACAAAGGAGATTATTATAATCTTAACTGGAAAGTGGCTTGATGAATCATATTCCATGAAAAGTTTCTTTTTTGCCCCTTCACCCTTTCCATCCTCCTCCTTCCAGCTGTCTCTTCATTTGAAATTCTCACGCATCTTCCTTTTACTTTTCAGGACCTTTGTCATATTTTGCTTTTCCCCTTTTTATACTGCTGAAAACCTAAGCAAATTGATAGAGCAAAGCCCAAATACAGTGCCAACAGCTTACAGAGAGGTTTCCTTAGAAGACAGCAGGCAGCAGACTTGTATTTTCTGCTTCACAGTATGGGGATGCAACAAATATGACCGGCTGTTCCCTGGAGAGTTTTGGCACAGTGATACCATTTTGTGCAATGATGCTCTGGCCTGGCCCAAACTTTTATTCTCCTAAGCTCCCTTGTGCAGCGTACTGGAGAGCTCAGTTGGCCGGGGGATGCAGTGTCCCCCTTCTCCTTACACCAGCCCCTATGCATCTTCTCTGCAGTTTGAGCCACCTGTGGGGAAGAAATATTTTTTCTTTCTGTTGCTTTTGGCCTTTGCGTATCAGTATCGGCAAACACAAGGTTTTTTGTGTCCCCTTCCTTCCCTGGTGGCTGGTTCACAATGTTGTGTCATCCACAACACCTTCTCTGTGTTTTTGGCTTGGCTGCATGGCCCCCCGTTCACCTTGGCCTTTGCTTCCTCCTTTTGTGGCAAGAACAGCAAATTCAGTCCTGTTCACTGCAGCTCTTTCTCTTACATTCTTAGGCATTTCTGCTGAAATTTTCACCTTTGTGAACTGGCAAGTACTTTGCAACATATCTAGAGATGATACTGCTCTTACAGCATGTCTTTTCCCATCTGTGTTCATGGCTGGAATCTGTTCATAGAGACATTTTTTTAGTTAAACTCTGAATTAGTTCTCAAATTGTTTTTCAGGTTTTTGTGTGAATGTTGCTACACAAACTCAGCTGACTTCCATGTGACTCTTGTGCTGTAGTCTAACTGTGGACTAGTGTGTGCATGTACATTGGTGGAAGTTTAAAAAATTCTAATAAATGATACTTGCGTCCATTACAGTCCCCAGATACTACCATAGCAATGTGTGGGTATTATGGGTATCCATGGCTGACAAGGCTGTAATGTCACTGGCACAGGCACTGTTTGAAGTCACATTAGTCGCCATGTAAGGAGTTGCCTTCCTAGGAAGTACCAGTGCTAATGATGTACCCAAATTGAATTTGTAAGTAGGAAATCAAATGAAGTAGGAAATACCTCAGTCATTCTGATAAGTGGATCCCAGCTGACCTATCTCAAATGGACCATGGAAATTTATGGAGTTAACCAAAATATAAAGCAAGCTATTTTGGCATCTGGTGAAGATTGAAACTGAGAAGGTTCACTTGGGTTGTCACTTTTTTGCTACACCTTCAGGATGCTGGGCACAGTATTTTACATGAGTTCAACTCTTTAACTAGTTTCTTGTGCCTCACTTGTAAGAGAGACTCCCATAGATTTTTTGATTGACATCGGTTCTTCCCCCGCCCCAAATAATAAAACCCACACAGAATGGTACTAAAAGTAGGAATTACATCATGTTGCTTATAAAACTACATAGATTGCGAAGTATATGTTAAGCTAGTTTTGCTAAGCAGCTTGAACGTAAGTTTTGCAAACAATTTAGCAAAATATATGATATGCGAGAACACAGCAATATTACAAAAATCAAGGAAAGTTTAAAAAAAGATCAACTTTTTGGTTTTTCAGATCATAGCACAAGTGACAACTTAGTTTTGATTTGTGTGCTTGTTCTGTCAATCCATTATGGGTTTGAGCTGTCTTACTGAGCCCCGCCTGGGACTGCACACACACTGTTACACTCTGATTTTCCCTCTGACATGATGCTAGCTTTCACCCTGAAGCTCAGTATTATTTTATGCCATGTGTTAATTTCTTGCATGAATGCCTTATTTACCTTCATTTAGAGTATGCTGCAGGTGGAAACAGAACAGTACTTACTGGCAATATTTTTGGTGGCAAAAAACTGAAGGACAGCTCAGGGTCTTGCATAGCTCCAGGGTATCACCACTGTGAAAGCAATTTGGAGGTGTGATTTGTCATTAAGGAGGACTGGTTTCTTAAATACTGGTGCTTCGTAGGACTAACCATGAGTATGAAGTTTTGGTCTCTTCAAAGCAAGCAGATCCAACAATTTCTGGGCTCCATCCAAAAGCCGCTCAAGTCAATGGGAGTCTTTCCTGGAATTTCAGCCAGTGTTTGTTCAGGCTCTCAGAAACATTTCTTTTTGTTTGAAAGTGTCTGGTAAGAACAGCTGAACTCTTGGTGCTAAAATTACAATTTATATAATTTTCTGTTCTGTTACTAAATTGTTATTAGGTATCAGTAGCTGTTCTAACCACTTTTTTTTTTTTTTTCTTGTAAGATACAGTATTTTCTGCACATTGTTCTGTTTTATGAGCATTATAGAAGTTGTATCCATACAATTTATATTAGTTTTCCTATAACTCAGGTGCATTGACTTTAGTAGTTGTAGTTATAGTGTGTATTTAACAAGGGTAGGTAGATATGCATATACATTAAGACACTTTCACCCAGTGCAACAAGCTTTGTAGATCTGTTCAGTACTGTACTGTATAGAGGGATCATTCCTTTTCAGAGTTTCTCATTTTTTTCCTTTGTTGCTTGGGTAGGTTTTGATTTTCAAAGTAGTCTTTTAGACACTTGCTCTGCATATATGACTTTTTGATCATCTTGGAGGTTTTGTATCTGTTTTGCTCTGCAATCATTTGATCCAATATGAATGATCTTCCAAACAATGGAGCCGGTATTTTCAAAGTAGTAGGGTACACATTTCTTCAGTTAGTTTTAATGGCTAAATATATGACTAAATTCCCTATGCTGTTTGGGCAATGTATGTTTAATTTTTATATTTTTCCTTTTTCTGCACTGTTCTCTTCAAAGGCTAATAAAATTGTTTTTCAGGGTTTAAAATGTATTCATCAATAGAGAGGTTTTAATGCTTATGTCTGTGTGTGTTTATGTGTGCTTGTGGTATTGGATGATTATGAGAAATAGATATTCACATGTATATGAATGCATGTATACATACATATATATATATAAGCTTAAACCATAATTGTGATAGAGTAGAAAAGGAATGTAGCTATGTGCAAAGTGTTTGGTTTTAAGTTTCTTTGTTATGTGCTTCTCTTTATTTCTCCTTCTAGGAGTGCAGAAACATGGTTTTCATTTGCCTTGAGGATGAATGCAGGGACTGCTTAAATTGCAGCTACAAAAACATATTACCTTTGCATTTCAAGAGCAAAAGTCCAGCAAAAGTAAAACCGTGAGGAAATACCTTTGAAATTAAGCTTATACAAAAATAGTACAGTAATACATTTGAACAGTATGCTGCTATAAGATACCATATGAGTTGAAAGTTTCTATGAACACTCAAGCTTCAGGGCATAAACTAACTTCTAAATTCAGTTTTAAGAAGCAACTTTACTTATTGAAAGGTTATTCCATAATTGCCAATTTCATGGTTTCTTGCCCTTTCCTCTGATGCTGGTCACTGTCAGAAAGAGGATATTGGACTAGATGAATTGGTCTGTATCACTGTGACAATGGCTGTATTTGTTATTGTGAGGAAATGATCATTTCTGCTGGTATCTTACCGATAAGAGCACTTCTGACATGTAGGTGCTAGACTGAGAAACAATCTGTGATAACACACTTATACATGTGATGATTTTCGAATGCAAAGCTTTTAAGATGCAAAATTGCAAACTGATCAGCCTGTTTTTATTGGAGAGAAATTAATTATTGTATTGTACCTTTTAAAAAGAAACATGATCCAGTGTTCTGCTCAAGCTAATGAAAGATCAGAGCTAGCAAATAATGTACAATACAGAAAGGGTGATGTATTTCAGGTGAGCAGTTTATGACCTTTTCAGGAAAACAAACCTGAATCTTCTCCCAAATTTCAGATCTTTATCACAATGATTTTTGGTGTATAACTTGGGCTTCTAGATGATATGGTAATACAAAAAATAAACGGTAATAACAATGCTGGTAAATATGATATTTTTTCATGTTGTTTACTCTTCCTAGTTTCAGTAGTAGCAGCAAAACTAACAGTCCTTTTAAAATAATGAGTGATGCATCAGAGAGGAGCAGATACGCTTCATGGGAAACTTTTCTGCAGTAGGTTACACAGAGGCAATTTTTGTATTTTCTTCTTCTGTAAAAACATTCTCCACTAGGTGTCCCAAGTACAAGGAATGTCACATTCATGTCTTCTAGTTTTAAACATTGACTTTTTTTCCCAAGTCAAGTGTTCCTGTTAGGATATATTCAGTGTTCGTTTTGCTTACAGTTAAAGGATTTATTGTATTCCAGTCTAAGTACTTTTATAAAAAGGATATCAAAAGCTAAAAAAGACTCAGAATACTTTGAGTAATCTTCTTCTTGATTCCTTCCTCATATCCACTTAAAATTGACCTCCAGGAAATCATCAGGGCCTCTCTAGACACTTAGCTGCAGGACTCCACAGAGTTGAAACAAATAGCTTTGAAGAATTTTGTTAGGGCTGTCTTTAAAGACTTAAGTAAAAGAAAGATTAAATCCTTGTCTTAGAGCAAAAGGGGATCCTTCTGTTTCCTTTGCATCAGATAATTATTAAAGTTTCCAGAAATTTGTGAGAAAGATAGCCAAATTGCTCCAAATTCTGCATAAGAATGTGCACAGAGCCTGTAGATTGTTGGACATACTGCATACTTCTGTGCTGTGGAGAAAAACGCTTCCATTAGTGAGGCTTCATTGGAACCCCCAAAAATATTTGGCAAGGACCTTGAATTGTCACTGCAGATTCAAAGGCAGCGGACAAAATATACACATACTGTGTGCCGTTTGTGAGGACAGAATAGACTGATGCAAACTCCTGCTGAGAGGGAGCCAAGAGGATCAGATCTGCTTGGTCATAAAGTTATTCACTGGTAAGCTTGCAGTTTAGAATGTCAAATTATTAGGTCTTTCTGGCATGTTATGATTTTCTTAATTATAATAAGTTTACAGATTTTGTTGATGAGGTCACCACAGGAGCATAGGAAAAAATTTAAATCCCTAATTGCTGAGGGACAGTTAGCAGCAAGAGCACCTTTACAAACAGCTCTAGATGCTGCAGTTACCATGTTACAGTCAATGGAAATATGTGTGGTAATGAGCTGCTCTCTTCTTGGCTCTGGAGTTCTGAGATCCCAGGAGCAGTGTAGTCATCAGAGGAAGATCTTCTGTTTGGATGATGTTAATTTAGTTCTGCATGAAAAAGGACAATGCCCTTCACACTTTGGAGGATTCCTTTGCTGCATTTTTTTCTTTCAATGTGTATATGACTGCAGAAAAAGAAAACAGAATTATCTAATAGCTGGTCCATGTACAGGGTAGGACAACATAGAAAAAAATCTTCCTTGAGAAGACACTAGTGCTTGTTCAAGGTATTATGAAATACTCTGTTTCTTACTGATTTTATCAAGTAACAATCCTGACAAGACTGTTCCATTTTGCCGTACTTATGGATTTTAGTCACATTTCCTTGCACTGTAAACTACCTTTTCTCATTCTTATATTGAGGTACTCAACAACATGGACTGCCAGATCAGAGAACATTGTAGGTTGCCTCATACCTGTCACCAGCTGTTTCATCTTCCCCTTAGAATCCACTTTTGCCAGAAACTGTTGCCAGAGGAAGAGAATCTTCTCAGTGTTTTTCAACAGGGTTCCTATGAATAAGAAGGATGAATTTCTCTTCGCACTAGTTCATGATTTTCCCTGACAAAAGAGGGTTTGAGGGCCCTCCCTACCTTCATTACCCCACTGAAATCCAGAAAGACCTCTAACACTTTACTATATTCTCAGATGATAGTCAGAACTTGACAACACCTACAGATCAACTGGCATTTTTTGTATAGCAGTCCTTCTAACTGTGTCTATGCTGGAGAACGTTACCTGAAAACATCATACAGGCACAATTTAGACATATATCTAACAGTTCTCTCCTTATTTACTTCTGATACAAAGACCTTGGCAAAGCAAACAAAGAGAAGATTTTTTTACTAAGACCACAATGATCTGTATGGTTTAGGAGATATAAGCTCTCATGACATCTCCTCTTTATATAATTTATATAAGAACATAATGTCCATACAAGGACAGACCTACACTTCATGTAGCCTAGCACGCTGTTTTCAATGCCTTCCCAGCACATATCTTGGGAATAATATAGTTATGGACCAACCATACTTCCCCAGAATATTCTCAGCCTCCAGGAGTTAGTAGTAAGAGATGGCATCTTTATAGTTAATACGCTGAAATGGATTTCTTGAACTGGTACAGACTTTCCTGGAACTCCTGGAACTGTTGTCATTCATCCTGGTTTTCTTAACCATGCCTTGAGTTCTTGCTGGAATTGCATCCCTATAGATTTCATTTGTCTGCATAATATCACTAGTCATCATCTGATTATGGAGTTCCTAATCTCAGTGTTTAGATGTTCCAGTCTTTCATGTAAAACAAATTAAACCCTTCTAGAGTTTTTATCAGACTTCTTATTTGTTCCTTATCAAAAGGAAGACCTGTTCTTGTCTAAAGATTATCTAAAGAGTTTCCAGAGATTATAAAGCTATGTTGTTAAGGTAGCTGGACTAGAATCTCTGGGTGATACAGTTCCATCAAGCTATATGTAGACAGCTTTTCATACCGCTTTGAGAAGCATCCCACTCACTGGCACATTTATTTAAAGTTGCAGGAGTCTTCCACAATATGTACTCATTTTGTAAGAGTAGTATTTTGCAGTCTATTTTTAGGGTACCTCCAAATCCCCAGTGTTTAGATCAAGTCACTGCATTTAAATCATTAAGCAAGCATTACAAACTCTGAATAAGAAAGAAAAGCTACTTCCTTATACAATGGCAGAAGTTCTTAGGCATTTGTTGTCCATAACTTTATAATAGTGCATACTATTCTGAAGCTGGCTCTTGTTTCCCTGTATTACAAAACATGATGAAGATTGTGTTCTGCAATGAAGAAAGACCCTAATGTAGCTTCACATCTCCTCATTCTGACTCAGAGATCACACTGCAACCTCTGCCAGGTACTGCTGCGTATTCCCTAACTTTGAAGCCTGATAGTAGTACATGGAGGTACATCGTTCTTGGGATGAAGAGCAGACATGTCAAGAAGCTGTATTCAGCTTTTCTATTAATCACTAAAGTCTATTTTGCTCTCAGCTCTGGGCATGTGTGTGGTGCTTACCAGCTCAGTTACTTTTGTCATTCTTTTGAATGTGTTTACACTTTGCTTGACTTTGAGAAAAGTGTGATTGTTTTCTCAGCCCTGGGAATCATTTATAGTTTCACATACAGAGGAGTAAGCATAACTGATGATATGTAAATTAACTGCTTGTTTTACCCCAAAGAAACCATCTTTAGATGAAATAGAATTCTAAGTATTCTAATTCTGCTTAGTGCTCTGCTGCACTTGTTGGGAGAGTTAAATGTTATAATCTTTAGTACTCATCAAAAGCTCTGGGCAAGGAATGAACATTTTATAGCTTATCAATCAGTGGCTGCCAAAGACCTTGCAAAGAAAAAAGAGTTTTGATTGGTTAATGTATGCATATCAGGAGAATTCTAGCCCTCTGAACATAATATATCGTACTGCCTGAACAGGTGAGCAAAATACTAGCTACCACATTAGAAGAAATCTGAAACTGCACCATCTACAGTTTTTTAGAAAACCTTTACAGCTTTTCTTTTTAAATAGGCTATACAGAACATCTCTATGAAGAATAAAGTACCCCTGTGCAAATATGTGTCTGTGTCTGGCTAGATCCTGCTTTCAAAATGACTGTGGTATGTAAGACTAGCTTTCCCATCATTATAGCAAAATTTAAATGTCTCCTTAAAGCTTGTTGATCCGTGGAGCTAACTTGCCAAGCCATTTTCAGCAGCCAGTGCCACATGTGTCCAGATGTCAGTATTTTGTGGCTGGGTTTACTAAGGCTGCCTTCAGTCTCGTAGTAAAGCAGTATCTAGTCTCTTTGTGTCCAAACAGATCTGCCTTAACAGCTTTGCCACAGTGGAACTATCAAAATGACAGTGTGGACCAGCTGCACCAAGCGTTTTCACAGTGTGGCAGAGAAGATACTCTGCTCATCCTTGCAAGGACCAACATCAGCTGAGGTTAGAGCAGTCAAGTGGATTGTGCCTGTAACTGAGGGTATTGGACCTTTACTAAGAGGAGCTACTGGCTATTTCTACTCTGCTTGATGAGCAAGGCAAACGCTACATGTGTGAGATACCTTTCTGCTTGAGGTTAATTTATATGAGAGGTGGTCGATTTAGATAGCGTCCAGTATCTTCACCCCACCAAACTGACAAAAAGTAGTAAGGTTTCAAGAGAATATTTGATGAAATAGATCAAATCCAATATATCCAATATCTGAACTTCTTAAAAAAGATTTCTTAATAAAACTTCTTTCTAAAGAAATAGCCATTTCAGGAGTGTTCTTCAACACAAATTGTTTTAGAAGATGAACCTGGTGATTATAGCACTCATTGTCAAGGTATAAGGAACTCTAACTTATGTGTCAGTATGCTAGCCAGAATTTTAAAGAAATTAAACCATTGTATTAAATTTCAGCATAAAATACCATGTAATAAACAGAGTAAAAGCTATTACTCATTATCAACTGATAGGTGATTTGCTCAATGTAAATTAAGTATCACAGTGGAAAAACATTCAGACACTTAAAATAAATTAATGAAAAGTTATGCCCCCATAAATCATCATGATACTGGTTCATTTCATCATTTTCCTATCTTGTTCTGATGCATGTCAGAGCTTATAGACATACCAGGAAAGGCAAAGCAGAGAGGTCACTGGAGACTGAAAACTCTTCTAAGTGTGGACACAGCTAATCAGGAGCTCCAGCCCCTGAGAACAGGACAGCTCATTCCAAGATTTTTCTTAGGAGAGAAGGACGGTGCAGCTCAGTATCACATTCAGCAGCTGTTATTCTGGAACTGACCATCCAAGACAAGTGGGATAAAATACCTGCTTCTACAGGGATATAAAGACAAGATCATTTGGAACAGAGTCAGAAATGTATCATCTTTCAAGAGAGGTTCATATTTCAAAAAGAAGGGGGAAAAAAAGTCTGTGTGGAGGGCTATAACCTTGTTGAAAAGCTTTTTTGGAGCAATGCAGTTGTGTTAAAGGCATGGGTCTGATGTGTTAAGAAATGTAAAGCCAGATGTATGCGCATCTCCACTTTCACTGTTCTGTTGCCTTAGATTGTAGCTATCACTTTCAGCAATTGAAAATGCATGTTGGCAATTGTAAATCCGCATGTGACATTCTAGTAAGGAAAGACAAAGCTGTAAAAACATAGTGCCATAAATGCACTGACTTGGCTCCAGTGTCCCATTTTCAGCAACAAAAGGAAATAAGTCTTACAACTGTACATAAAGCTCTCCTGCCTTATATTGCTATTATTCCTGATTCATTAAACACTTTCTTGCTATAATCAAACTTGTGGGAAAACGGCCATAGAACAAATGTGGAAAAATAAAAGCACAATTGCTTGTGCATAATTATTGCTATTAATCAGCACTGTGGGACTTGTACAGTAGTATGATGTTTCCATAGTATATCTTACATGTTCATAAGCAGTACTTCATCTATGGAAAGTATTACAGAGAGGATAGCAATGAGAGAAAACAGAAAAAACCCGGTAATTTATGTAGGCAGGTATTTCAGCTGGGCCTCAGTTCAGTGCAAAAGCATGTTCAATATTTGCTGGAACAAAGCCCACATTGTGCAAACAGATGAGTATGCGTACTTGGATGGTCACCTGTAAGATACCTGTGCTGTAGTGGGACAAAAGGCCAGAATTTTTGGTACCCTAGCAACAACAGCTATTCTGGACCAGAACCACCAGGGCATTACCAGACTTCTGTGATATCAAGTTTAGGAGCCCCTAAGCGAGTTACGCTTGAAGTCCCAGGAGCTGCAGAGGAATGGGGAGTCTTGTAGCCTGCGAGCTGGCAGATCTCTAATCTTAGTTCAAATTCTCGTGAAAAGCAAAGGGGTGAAAAATATTTTAAGCATTTCTGCCCTACCTAGCTTGAAAAGTTGCACTTTGGAAATTGAAGACTGTAAGTTTGGTAAAATTACAGAAACAACTCAGGTAAATGGCACTGTTGAATAAACACCCATTCTGTGTGTGTTAGGGCTTTCCATGCACTTCAGAAGGAGACGTGACTGAATGACATTAATCAGGAGTAGGAACCAGAAGCAATGTAGAATTGTACAGAAGCACAAATCCTTTTTCTGTGGAAGTTATTTGTGCAATGGTTGCTGTGGTATCAGGAGAGCAAGGGTCCAGAGAGAGACATCATTCTTTGAGTCAGTAAGTCCATAAATATAAATTGTAACCTTATGGCTCTTCACTTTGTCTGTATAGCAAGAAGGACATCTGACTACAACAGGTGAAGAAAGTAAGGGATTCAAAACCTTTTCTCCTACCTTGATTTAGGATTAATTTTCTTTGATCAGTTTTGGTGCATCTTCACTCCATATGCCTAAGTAATTTGTGGTCAAGGGTGAAGGTGTTAATTGATCTTTGTTCAGTGCTAGCAGAGATTATAACAGAGTGACTCTGTTGCTGTTTTGTGGTAGGTGAACTGCTTGTGTAGAGGGTTGTTGCTTGGGATATTTTGTACAGCTGTTAGCTCAGGTGTTTTGAGTGTCTTCTGGCAGATTATAGAAGAGCTAGTTTGTTCTCCTGAGCTTGGAGGAAAAAAAGTATTGTGGAGAGGTATTTGAACACTCTGAATCCTTCAGTGATTTAGTTTCATTCTCATAGAAACTAGACTGATTACCAGACTGTATGAAAACAGGACCTAAAGGCTATACCATGCTTCCAGATGGACGTGAATAAAAGCTCCAGCAAACTCAGGTTAGTGAGTTTTTATGTGGGAATGAGAAGGGTGAGATTTTGTGTGTATGTAAGGCTAGCTTTGAAATGGTGATAATGTCATGACATTATAAAGGATGTCTCAGTGTCCAAAAGTTTAAAAAAGTTGCAGGTATTTATTCACCTTTGGTAAGGGTGAGTGGTTTATGTAAGTGGGTGGATTAAATTAAATTCCATTATGAGTTATTCTTTTATCCCCCTTCTGCAGCTTTCTCTTACCATCTCAGGTCTGTTACTCAGAGTGTGTGGGAAGATGGCTGGAGTAAGATTGCTTTTTCTATCTGGGTGTAGGAGGTTTACCACTGGATGTGGTTATTTTATGTGTCTTTTTTGTTGTAGAAGGTTGATGCATAGGAACAAAGAGAAGCTTGTTGAATCTTAAGGTAAATAGCAGATTAACGACTTCAGTAGGTGTTATTTTCCAGTGCTATCTTCCCTATAATCTCGTAGGGCTGATTTGCCACAGCGAAATATTGTTAGAATAAATGCTATCCTGGGGTGAGAAAAACAGGATGTGAGTAAAGATCTTAAATAATAACTGCTACTGAGGTTTTAGGTTGTTGTGGAAGTTGCTATTTTATTTGTGTTACTTCTTATTGACAAAGACTACAGTTGGACTAGTACCCTGATCTCTTGAGGCATGGAGACATAAGGCCACATAGTCTCCCTTGTATTGGGAAATCCTAAAATAAATGTAATGGATCTCAGAGTTTCAATTACAAGAGCTATGTTTTTCAGCATAGTGGTAGGAAACACATGAACATACGGCAAGAAGAAGTATCAATGAAGTATTCTGTCTTAATGTTCACTACTAAATCTCTATGCTGTTAAACAGTAAAGAAAATGATAAATAATCTATGCAAATATCCAAGAATAAAGATCCATTCCTCTTGAAACACAGTGTTTATATGTGTCTCTGTATAGTGAAGACAGGGTGGAGTGTCTTTGTGTTAGAATCAGGGGGAAGGCCAACAGGGCAGATGTTGTAGTAGGAGTCTACTATAGGCCACCCAACCAGGACAGAGAGGGGGATGAAATATTCTGTAGGCACTTAGGAGACATCTCACGATCGCTTGCCCTTGTTCTTGTGGGAGACTTTAACTTCCCAGACATCTGCTGGAAATACAACACAGCAGAGTGGGACCAGTCCCGGAGATTCCTGAAATGTGTGGCAGATAACTTCCTGACACAGCTGGTGAGTGAACCGACCAGAGAAGGTGCCCTGCTGGATCTCCTCTTTGTGAACAGAGAAGGACTGGTGGATGATGTGGCGGTTGGAGGCCGACTAGGGCACAGCGATCATGAAATAATAGAGTTCTCTATTCTTAGAGAGGCCAGGAGAGGGGGCAGCAGAACTGCCATCCTGGACTTCCAAAAGGCTGACTTTGACTTGTTTAGGCACCTGCTTGACAGGATTCCTTGGGAGATGGTCCTGAAGGGTATAGGGGTCCAGGAAGGCTGGACACTCTTTAAGAAGGAAGTCTTAATGACACAGGAGCAGGTGGTGCCCAGGTGCTGTAAGAGAAGCCGGTGCCAGAGAAGGCCACCCTGGCTAAACAGGGAGCTTTGGCTGCAACTCGGGGAGAAAAGGAGAGTTTACGGCCTTTGAAAGAACGGGCTAGCGACTCACAATGATTACAAAGAGGCTGTGAGGCTATGCAGGGCGGAAATCAGGAGGTCTAAAGCCCGGCTAGAAATTAATCTGGCTTCAGCAATCAAGGACAACAAGAAATGTTTCTATGAGTATGTCAACAGCAAAAGAAAGACCAGGGAGAGCCTCCATCCCCTGCTGGACGCAGGAGGAAACATGGTAACAAGTGATGAGGAAAAGGCTGAGGAGCTTAATGCCTTCTTTGCCTCAGTCTTTAATAACAAGACTAGTTGTACTGAGGGAATCCAGCCTCCTCAGCCAGAAGACAGAGACTGGAAGAATGAGCCTTCCACATTCCAGGAGGAGATAGTGACCTGCTGCATCACATAGACATACACAAGTCTATGGGACTGGATGGGATACACCCGAGGGTGCTGAAGGAGCTGGCTGGGGTGCTCGCCAAGCCGCTTTCCATCATTTACCAGCAGTCCTGGCTGACCGGGGAGGTCCTGACAGATTGGAAATTGGCCAATGTGACGCCCATATATAAGAAGGGTCGGAAGGATGATCGAGGAAATTTCAGGCCTGTCAGCTTGACTTCGGTGCCCAGGAAGCTGATGGAGCAGCTCATCCTGAGTACCATCACACAACACATGTGGGACAACCAGATGATCAGGCCCAGTCAGCATGGGTTTATGAAAGGCAGGTCCTGCCTGACAAACCTGATCTCCTTCTACAACAGGGCGACCTGCTTATTGGATGAGGGAAAGGCTGTGGATGTTGTCTACCTTGACTTTAGAAAGGCCTTTGACACTGTTTCCCACAGCATTCTCCTGGCAAAACTGGCTGCTCATGGCTCAGATGGGCACATGCTTCGCGGGGTAAAAAACTGGCTGGATGGCTGGGCCCAAAGAGTTGTGGTGAACGGAGTTAAATCCAGTTGGCGGCCGGTCACGAGTGGTGTCCCCCAGGGCTCGGTTTTGGGGCCACTCCTGTTTAACATCTTTATTGATGATCTAGATGAGGGGATCCAGTGCACCCTCAGTAAGTTTGCAGATGACACCAAGTTGGGTGGGAGTGTTGATCTGCTCGAGGGTAGGGAGGTTCTACAGAGAGATCTGGACAGGCTGGAGCGATGGGCTAAGGCCAACTGGATGAGTTTCAATAAGGCCAAATGCCGGGTTCTGCACTTGGGCCACAACAACCCCCATCAGCGCTACAGGCTTGGGGAGGAGTGGCTGGAGAGCTGCCAGTCAGAGAGGGACCTGGGGGTGTTGATTGACAGCCGGCTGAACATGAGCCAGCAGTGTGCCCAGGTGGCCAAGAAGGCCAATGGTATCCTGGCTTGTATCAGAAATAGCGTGGCCAGCAGGGACAGGGAAGTGATCTTACCCCTGTATTTAGCACTGGTGAGGCCGCACCTCGATTAGTGTGTTCAGTTTTAGGCCCCTCACTACAAAAAGGACATTGAATTACTCGAGTGTGTCCAGAGAAGGGCAACAAAGCTGGTGAAGGGTCTGGAGCACAGGTCTTATGAGGAGCGGCTGAGGGAACTGGGGTTGTTTAGTCTGGAGAGGAGGAGGCTGAGGGGAGACCTCATCGCCCTCTACAGCTACCTGAAAGGAGGTTCCAGAGAGCTGGTGATGAGCCTCTTTAACCAAGTAACAAGCGATAAGACAAGAGGGAATGGCCTTAGGTTGCGCCAGGAAAGGTTTAGACTGGATATTAGGAAGCATTTCTTTACAGAACAGGTTGTTAGGCATTGGAATGGGCTCCCCAGGGTAATGGTCGAGTTCCCATCCGTGGAGGTGTTTAAGAGTAGGGTCGACTTAGCGCTTAGGCATATGGTGTAGTTAAGAACAGTCAGTGTGAGATTAATGGTTGGACTAGGTGATCTTCAAGGTCTTTTCCAACCTAGATGATTCTGTGATTCTATGTATTCATAGCACAAGGGTGGCTTTTTTACTTACATAGGCTTGAAAATGATCTGCCCTGAATTCAAGGGAAGAAGTTTCTCTGACAAATATAATTAAAACTCGGTCATATTGTATAGTATGTGAATGTTCAAATACTTAAGCACTCTTACATGAAGGTTTCTGTGTGATTTTTAACATAGAGCTGACATATTTTGAGTGAAAGGTTTACTTTCAGATAATTAGTTACATATTTAAGAGAATACTACATTGGTGAATTAAGTGGTTAACTTTTTTTTGCAAGCAGGTTGACTATTATGGTCCAAGTTTACCCATTGTGAGAAGTCAGAGGAGGCTTTGGATAAGCACAGACCAGATATGTTTGGTGACCCAAACAACTTCTGTATATAGAAAAATACTTAACAAATATTTCATCTGTTTTAACATCTGCTAGTTTGAGTGTCCTTTAACAATAAGGTATGTTTCATTGATGCTTCTACTATGAAACCTTTCTTGCTTTCAGTGTGAATTTATAAATATGCTCTATGTGGGTCTTTGTTTTCCGCAAGTGACCTGAGAAAGGGCACAAGACCTTAATATCATCAGAAGCAATTTTGTTCCAGTTATATTTTCAAGGCTGAGTGAATCATGGATTAGGTTTAAGTGGGAGGGAAGAGGAGAAACATATATAGTTGGAGCTAACATTTTACATGGGAGCAAGAAGAGTATAGAATTCTAGCTGGGGAATTCTAGTCTGTGAAAGACGTGACCATGATGTCAGTTATTTGATGTGATGTGATAAGAATTTTCATTTTTAAGAAATTACCTAAAGACTATTGTAATAAAAGTTCTTCTTTTGATAATCACTGGATGAAATTCCTTGGCCAGTATTCTGCAGTAGGTAACTCTAGTTCATCACACTGAAACCCTGCAAAGCCAAAGACATTCTTCCTTGGGTTCAATCTAGTAAAAATCTCCTTGCTGAGGATTTAGCAAGTGAGTACTTGCATACAATTTTATTGAAGCTATGATAGTTTTTACATTGGGCAGAAAGAGTGTCTTTGTGTTATTGAGTTCTATTGACCTAATAGCTGCATTGCTGGTGGTCTAGAAGATGATCTAAAGAAGTCTTCAAATGGAAAGCTAGATAGGTTAAGTAAGAATTTTCCATTTACCTTCTTGATTGCCTGTTCATCTCAACTCTCTCTGAAAAGAAAGGTAAGGTAGGAACTCCAGAGACAGGATGGAGCTTTAGATAATGTAGGAAATACAGCAGCACTGAAAGCTTCAGAATTTTCTGTTTTGTTTTGCACTTTCATTGATTTGAATGAAACAATCTACACTGGTCTAAATTTTTCATCCTGAGAGCTAATTTGCTTTGGGTCCCTCTCCCTCAGCAATTAACTAGAGGAGGGAGTTGGAGCAAGATGACACATAGAATTCCAATTGATTATGGAATTCAAGCATCAAACATCAAGCATTAGAGCCTGCAGCTTTGCTTTCTTGCTCTCTTCTCCTGCTGGCTGCCACCTCCCTAATGCTATGTCCATCTGTTGAAGGATGGCCTCTTCAATTCACCATGCTGTTATCAGAGAGACTCCCATTCTGCCAATTCCCCCCATTCATCTCAAGGAGGATGCTTTATCCTCCCCTTCCATCACACATGTACAGTGTTTCTAAGAGGGGAAAGAACATGTCTCAAGTAACAAAGCTGAGATTTTCACAAAGGGCTTAATCATTTGTAATTATATCAGCTAGGATTTGGCTTCCTAAATATGTTTGAGTATCAGTACTTTTGTACTTCTGGCACCTCCAATCAGCCCTGAAAAGCACAAGGGTTTTCTCACTTCAACCACCAGAAAGTGTATCAGCCCAGCCCACACCAAAGTGATGACAATAGTCAAACCTTCAGCTGGTCCTACTCAGGAAGCAAATGGTAAAAATAAAAATTAGTAAGAATGTTACCTGTTTTCCTCTTTAGATGTGTAATCACTTTATCAATATGGAAAAATATAATAATTGGAGTAAAGAGCATGATCAGGAAGTCAGATGGAAAACAGAAAGCCACAACACCCACAGTGCTAGGGAAACTGCCCGCACTGCTATCAAGCATAGTCTAGTACAGAAGGGTAGATGCTTTTCCCTTCATTTGAATGGAGCCACCACTAAGATGAATGGTTCTCACTTACAGCTAATCTTTCATTATTGTCAGGTTATAAATACTAATGTATATGTTTATGGGCTGAATAATACTGTAAAGCAAATGTATCCTAAGGCTGATTAAAGACTATGCACACACAAAGAAGTGTAGCTCTGTTAATCATCCTCATTTTCCAAGCACTTTACTCTTCCTGTCTCTTATACTTCTTTAGCTACAGTATTTATTTGGAGAGTTAGGCATCTCCCACTTTGGGAATTTAGCTATAAAAAAAATAGTTTTATCTCAGATCATGTATTGTTATAAAGCCTTCTGAAGGTTTGGTCTCCAGTAGTACAAAAAACCCCAAAGATTTTTCTTTTATATTGTAAACACTGTTGCAGATTTAAATGGCGCTATAGTCATTCACTTCCCCAAAATACAGCCTTTTAATCTTAAATGCTTCTTAGGTGTAATACATCTTTTAAATTGAACACTGACTCCAGAGCCATGCAAAATGTTATACAGTTGTAAACAGAACATTCTCAAAAAAAGTACAACATTTCAATTATACCTAAAGCAAAACAAAAAAAGCAGTCATCTCCCAATCTGACAAGTAAACACAGGAGACTGATTTACACTAGTTGATTTCAGCTGAGATACATTAGAGTGACTGAATAGCAAATGAGCCACCTTACATTGAAGATTTTCAGCATTTTAATTTTGTTCTAGCATATATAAATAGGCTCTCAAAATACAGCACTCTCCATTTTACCGTAGATCACACTGTAAATTTCTGTTTTGCAGACCTGCTTTTATTCCACAGAGCTAAGCAGGATAGAAAGAGCAAAGTTCTTAACCAAGGCCAACTTTCCAACCACACTTACCCACGTTTCCTTTGTTCCACAGCTTCTCTTTAGTGGCTGACCTCTATTTTTTTCTAACACTATCTTGCACTTCAGAGAATTCATCATATTTCTCTTATCAGTGAGCTAATTTAACAAAAAAATTTACCCTCTTTTCTTGATGGAGAGCATTAACACTAGAACTATGTATACAGGATCAACAAATTTCTATTCATCTTGTCTTCTGTCAAAGAAAGAAATTCTATCGTTTTGTAAACTCTGATCATAAGCATTTCTTTTCTATCCCAAACATTTCTAGTTTTGTTATAAAGCTGGAAATTCTTACTTAATCTATCTAGATTAGGCATTGAAAAATCCAGAGGTGTGATGTGTTATCTTCTTAGGCTCAGATTAGCTGGACACTGTGCCAGTGTGTTTGGTGGTCATTAGGGTAGCCAAGAAGTTGAGGAAAGCCTGAAGTGCCGTAGGAGGGGTGTGTATAATGATGCCAGTGCACCACAAAACCAGCCAGGATCTTGACCCTTGTTTGAAACATATGGTCCTGAAAGTGGTTTTTGGGGAATGTGATTCAAAAGCTTGCAGCTGCTAGGAATGTGATCCTTACTCTCAAACAACAAAACCACACCATGCATTTGGATGCTGATTGTCAGATGGATACTAGTAGTTAAATTATCTACTGGATGGGGGGTTTAGTAGATTATTTGAATAAAACCCAGAATAACTGACCCATCTTCTAGTTCTGTCAACCTTGACCTAGATGATAGTACTACCACTGAGACAAAAGGAAATTTGGTAGCAGAACAGTAACTGAGAAGCCAAAAAAAAGATTGGTTGTGCTTTGCCTTGGTACAGCCAATGTTATTGTATGACTTCCAGTCTAGGAAGGTTGTCCTTTTCATACATTGATCTCTTATGTATTTAAATGCTCTACAAAATCTTTAGAAAATTTTTATCCTGGTTCCTACTCGGTAGTTAAAAACATAAAGCTCCCTTTTGTGTCTTTTGCTGGTATTACAGTATAGTCAGCCCACTGCCTGGCTATACAGGAATTCTCTGTCACAGTTTGGAGAAAGTTATTGCCAGTAGTGGGCACTAACTGCAGCAGATAAAACAGTTTGAAAGAACTGTGGAAAAAATTTGAAGTTTCTTCAACAGCCCTAACATCCGCTTTAATTTCTCATATTTGCTGCCTGTAGGTCTCTTGCTGACTGAGAAAAAGAGGGTATTGTCTCTCATCAGCAGCAGGACTCTGCCAACTCTTTGGCTCAACAGGATAATTTTGAGCTTTTGCAAAATATGCAACTGAGCAGATGGACAGCACACAGGAGGCCAAAATGACACAAAGGGAGCCCTTAGTTTGTAGAGCACAGTTTGGGTTTGTCTCTAGATTATCAGCTTTGTGTTGTCTGCAAACAAGGCTGGTACAGAAAAAAGAGTACGGGACTGAGACTGAAAGAAAATCCTTTGTGATGAGTGAGAACACAAAATGTGGGTCAAGACTTTTAAACCTCCTCCCTAGTTCTTCAAGCTGGATAGAGAATGTGAAAATTGGAAGACTGACACAAGAAGCTTTGCTGTCCTTTCTTACTCAGCACATGCCTTAGTTAGCAAACATGCAGATAGTTTTTGAATTGTTTCCACCAAAAATGTTGAGGCACATCATCATGACCTTGAAAGACATAGGGTTCCTTCTAGTACAGCTTCACTTAGGATTTTCTGAACAGAAAGAGCTTAATGCACTAGCAATGCAGAATCTGGTTCAGACTTCACACAGTGACCCTGAAAAAGTGATTAATGCAAGAGGATAGCTTTTCCTCTCCAGATTGAAGTCATAGGAAAGGGAAGAAAAATAAAAAAAAAAAAATAAAAATTAAGAACCACACTAAGGCTTAAGAACTCATCTACTTCTCTTCTTCCTCAAAGGCTTCTTCCTTTGTTGGAGGCTGAGGCATTGGCACTTGACCCACAGGACTTTAAAGAAGAAACTCAGGACAGATTGTTCCCAAAGGATTTCTTTCATACTGTGGTCAAATAGTCATAAAAATTCCAGAGCTGTAGCTGGCAAAGGAGAGAAAAAAAAGTAAGCTGAGAAAGGAGAAATACTAATAGTAAAAAGGAGTCTGATACTTTCCCCTTAGAACAAGTCTTGTAGATAAATTCAGAGGTCCTTGAAGGAAAACTCTGAGATGTCAACAATGTGGTAGTAAAAAAACCAACACCCAACCATCCACTGATTTTACTAAAGCATTGCTCTTCCAGTGTAATGTATTGAAAAGTAAATAAAAAATAAGGGCTTAATTGACACTGTATTAGATCTCTCCCTAGCAGTAACTCCCCACTTGATATTCTTCTGGAAGTAAGACGGCAGCAGCAGCAGCAGCCTTAGCAGGGGAGTATTAACCCTTCCCTCAGTGGTGCGGTTTCTGTAGCTCTAGAAAGTTAAGGTTCATGAGAAAATATATCTGTTAACAGGAAAACAAAAAGTTTAATATAACAATACAAGAATATCTAAAACATGATCTTTTCTTTCTTTCAGCCCAACCATGCCATGAATGATTACTGATATACTAGGCAGATATTAACCCCAAGGGGATAGAGACTGAGAAATTTAGTAATCTCTTTTCCCCTTTCTGTTTTATGCCGAGGCTCCCTAGGAGGAGAAGCTGTCCAGCTTTATGTCAACATGGAGTGTTGTTTGCACTCAGCAAAAGGAAAGCATGCCCAAAGTGGGATGAGATGGCCTATACAGAAATTAATGAGCTTTCTAATAACTTAGAAGACATGCAAAGGATACTTCTATCAGTGAAATGACTGCCTTCAATGGGATCAGTGTTTTACCTCTTGTCTTTCAAAATCTTATGGCCACTTGTGTATTTCTGGAAAATGTGCTTTTATTTAACTAAGAAAAAATACTAAGGCCAGGAAAACACTGGTAATAAGTTTCAGGAAATCTGCCCTTGTGTTGGCTAATCTTCATAGTATGCACTGTAAAGGACTCGAATTCAGACATTTTCCCTGCTGCTCAGATGCATGGTGTGGAGTTTACCAGGTAATGAAAAGTGGTATGGATTTAGCATTACCCAGTTCCTGGCTAGTGCCTGCAGCTCAGGGGACGACATTCTGTAAAACTGAGTTACATGGGGTGCTGGTCTCGTGTGTCTGCACTCCTCATTGTAACATATCACTGCACATAACATCTTCCTGCTTGCCAGGCTACACAACCAACTATGTAACTCGAAAAGATTAAGGAATAAAATTGGCCTGCTTAGGTGATTTTATTAAACAGATTTGTTAATGGAACAAAAGACTTTCTTGTTTAGGGGAAAAAGGCAAAATGCACTATTAAGATTGTGTTCAATGATAAAACCTTCCTTAGCTGCCCCAGTGTCGTGGATGGTTTAAGAAGCTGGGTTATTCAATGCTACATCTTTTCTCAAAGTTGATGCCCTTTGAAGACTGATTGCAACTAGTTTTTCTATTCATACTGTTGGAAGAAAGTACTGGGGCCATCCGGGGCAATTATTCTGAGCAGGAGTTTCCTTAACCTAAGCTAGAATAACCTCTTTTGTCTCCCTGTGTGTGTTTGCCCCTAGTTGTTCATCGTTGAGTCGTGGTGATGTTGCACTAAGTTGTTACATGGTCATGATGATGGGAGGCCTTCCTCAAGGCTGACACAGATGTTCCAATTAAGAAACTTGCATGCTTTAATAGCAAGCTGATGTAGATGCTAAAAAATTTGGCTTATGAGGTTTTAAATATTAGGACTTTCTACCTACTTTTTCTTTTTTTCTGTCAGCTGAGATTTTTATGTATACAGTCATTTACTACTTCTGGATCCTTCTGAGCTGCACAGAACCCATTACAATTCTCAACTGAAAAATCCTCACTGTGAGGGAACGTTCAATATATAATAATAGGATTTTTGCAATGTTGTTTTTGACATATCATTCGCGTGTTTATCTTCTGTACGTAAGTTTTGGGTTTTTTCTTCAGTTTTAGGAATTACTTTCTATCAAAACCCAGAAGACCTGCTATACTTAGTGTATAATATGCACTCTTCTATTCACAGAAGCTTATAGTTCAAATCTCTTGATTATTGCCTCATACAGCTTGATAAATGCAATATATCTATCTTTCTTTGATTCGTCTCTTGCCAATTTGCCTTTTATGATAACTGTTTGACCATGGTGGAACAGGAGAGAGATGAAGAATGAGAGAGACTCTGTTAGAGGAATTGAATTTGAGATTAGAATTTGGCACTGGGCTGCAAGTTTAAGTGTATGGTGATTAACCACCAGATTAAGAGGTAGTTATGCAATGACACAGCATTATTCCTGTTTTCATGTAGTGCAAACTGCAGGTAAGTGATGCTAGCTTAGGGAGAGTTATAGTTCTCCTATCTCACCTCAGCAAGCATAAATACGCAACAGGAGGAATACTCTCCTGTTATTCCTATGCTCTTGCAGAAGCTGGAAGAATGCTTGCAGGCAGCCTCCCTTTGAGGAGTAATAATATTTATATATCTGAAGTTATAAAATGACAAATATTGTTATTATACTTTCATCAAGGTGCTCAAGATCAGAGTTTCACATGCTGGTGTGAAATGTAGTTGTGCTTTTAAAACCTTATGAAAATCTGAAGATGTAGTGGTACTGCCTCTGTGTTAACTATCTAAAAGCATGGATGTCCTCGTTTTGGTTATTGCTTCTGTTGAGGATTCAGATGAAGATTCAGATAAAGAACAAGTCATTGTGCAGTGCATCAAACCCCTGAATTATCACAAGGTTTCTGTGCAACTTACGAACAACGGTAAATGTCTGTGAGTGGGATCTATAAAAGCAAGGCTCCTGCTTACTACCCGTGACCTTTTTCTCATTCTCCCTCTGAATTGGTTAGGTATAACTACACCTAAATGAGAAGCAAGGCTTTTGGACTGTGGGAGACGTTATTTATAGATATATATTTGGAACCTGAGCAATAGTTGAAGACAAGCTTTACCTGGGAAATAGCTGACAGTATTTCTAAAGCTGGCCAGTAGGTATATTTACAGTAGTGTTTTAGTTCAGGTGAACAGAGTGCTTTTTAAAGTTAACTTTTTTTATTATATCTACTTATGTTCTTTGGGTAACATGGTGCAAACTGTTTCCTTTTGGATGAAGCAGACCTAGGAGATGGGCACTCTCACAATAATTAATGTACCCCAGCTGCTAATGGGCACCTAGTCCATAGGAGCATTCTGTAGCTGCTTTGAAATAAGAAGTCCACATAACATCCTTTGTTTCACTGTATAAGTCCACTCTTATTGGCCTGCAGTATTTGCTAACGTAGTTGTAGTAAATTATGTCAGTGCTGTCTTCAGAATTCAGGACTCCAACCCTTGGAAAAGCATAAACTGGGACAATTCACCTAGACCCCAAGGAGAATTTTACCATCAGTTGCTCTTATGGCAGCATCTCTCATATCAGATCTGGCAGTGAAATTTCTGCCTCACTCATAGGGGCACCCATGTTGTGTCCAGAGGACTCAAACTAGGATTAAGCTCACCTAATTCAAGACATGTACAATGTGAAAATTTGTCTGGAACAGCTGGTTTATTGAAAGTTTGGGCAATGAACATAAATTAATTCATTGGGGTCCAATTTGATCTATTTTAGATGCCTACTCTAAGATGAAATTAATTGCTCCCAAGTAGTACCTGTTTCTCTCCCTGACTTCAAAAAAAAAACCAAACACCAAAACATAGGGTGAGCATCTTAAATATAGCCAGCTACAATGACCTACAAACCAGGTTTCTTAAACTGATGTGTTTCTGAGATTGAAGTCAGTTATGTTCCTTACTGACTCAGAGTAAAAGGTAGCAGAGTAAAAGTTTGTTTTGGGGATATAAACTTTCAGTTTGGGTGCTATAAGGACAGGTATTCAAGGTCCACCATGAATGGAATTCAAAATCTGTGCCCTGAAGTACTTGCAATGTAAGAACAGTCCTATAAATGTACACCCAGCTTGGTATTTTATGTTGTCAGGATTAAATAGATGTTTTACTCTAGTCAGCAAGACATGCCTTAAGAGCTTACTTTCTCAATTTATTTGAGCTGAATCTCCATAAATGTTATGTTTCCATTTACCAAACGTACTGTTGTATTTTCTGAGCTTGGTTCATTCTGAGAAACATGCGGTAACAATGCGTTTGCTGGCCTCTTGATATCATGGCCATGTGTTTCTCAAGCAGGTGTTTGTACGCTGGAAATACTCACTAAAATTGATTATGAAATCACTTCTCCCTCACAGAATATTGGGTACAAGTGTTTACTGTAGCAGGAAATGAGTCAGCATTTACAAAGATACTGAAATACTGTTTCAACATATTGTATTAAATCCTCAACAACAATAATCATTACTTTGCATTTGCAGTCTTTGGGTCAGGGCCAATGCCTGATGTTGGTCTGTACAATACATTCTACATCCTAGAAGTTACAGGAAACAAAGTGATTGTATCATTTATAGTTCTTCCTAAAAGTACTTGTGAAAGTACTAGTTGTAGTTAAAGTTGTGTGAACTACAATTTCATTAGAGCTTACACCCCATTCACTTACTAGAGAGAGTATGAAACAGCACAAAATCGGGAATGAACAAAGCAGAAATATTTGATTTCTGTGCCCCCTGTAGACATCAGAGGCCTTTGACACTTCCAAAGTTTTGTTAATTGTATCTGTGTAGCTCCTATCAGCATGTCCAGATCAAAAATAATGTAACTGCCCCTGTTTTACAGAGGGAAATGTACTCAGAAAGGGGGACCTGCCTGTAGTAATTGTAGGTAAGTATCACATTCAGGATTTGAATGCAAGTGGCTTATTAAATCTTCTAATTCTTTCTTCCAGGGCAAGTTTACAACTTACTCGATAAGAATTATCTTATGTAGGCTGTCTTTCCTGTGAAAGGTTGGACCAGATGATCTTTCGAGGTCCCTTCCAACCTGGGTTGTTCTATGATTCTGTAAGTTCTGGTTTGTTGCTCATAAACTTCTGTAACATTTTGCTCTTTGTGCTGGCTTTTTCCAGTCATCTTTCCTGCCTGAAGGTGGTTCTGGTGGTGTTTTACTGTGGACTTTTAGCAACAATAACAATTCTGCCATTTTTAAGTGTATGAAAGCTAGGGAAAAAGCCTTTAGCCTTCAGTGATTCTTTGTATCTGTGCTTAAAGAGATCAGCTAGGCAAGGAGGCGAGAGATAGAAAGCTGAAATAGCCCCTACTGTGGAAAAGCAGATTTCGGTGTTCTGGTGGAAACTGGTTTTAGTTTGAGCAAATGAGGAGGAAACTGCAAAAATACACACATGCAGCTTTTGTGTATTTTAAATAACCATTTTAATGTGATTTTTATCACAAAATATTCTCAAATAACTGTAGATATTAACCAATGACTTAGCAATGGAAAAGCTGTCAGTTTTACATCCCAAATACCACACTCAAATACTGAGCAATAACTGTTTGCTTACAGCATTTCCGTAGTCCTTATTTTATCAGTGTCAAATAGATCACAGTTTTCAATATGTAGCTGTTCCACATTAACCCTGAATGTAATCAGGCAACTAAAGTTTGTACAAGAGGGAAGAATAATATGCATTACATCATATCTAATTTTCATGTAAGTTTGCATGTATGTAGCTCTTTCTGACCTAGAAAACAAGCTCTATTAATTTTGTAGTCTTCAAATGCAACTTTTTGTTAGATTTTTCACTGGAAAAATGTTGCAGCATTTCGTTGGTTGTACGGTATCTCTAAATCTTCCTGAATGGTATCTAAAGCTGATGGCAACAAGGTTGTAGAAATTCACTTCATGTGACTGGTGTGAATTCAATTTCAGTGGTAATGATCTTAAAGTTTTAGCTCTTTGGTATCAAGGGAATTGTAGTGGAAATGTTAGCCAATTGTCGGAACAAATATAGTGATATTAAAAGATATACACCAAGTTCTGAAAGCAGGTGTGTTTTATTTTGTGCAGTGCATTGATAAAAGTTGTATTATTTATGTATTTAGAAATCCATGTTATGAAAAAAGTTAGATATTCAAAATCAGTCTCGTACAGGCACAGTTAATGTACTGTGTCTGGGGTTCCTGGTCTGTGATCAATGGTCTGTTTTGGCGTTTTTGAAATGGAGATGAGAACTGAATTAGTGAAAGAAGCATTGTGAGTCATCTCAGTCCTGGGCTTTTTATTCTGTCCTGAAGTTTCTGATAGCACCTATGACAGTAACATGATTATTTCTTTTAAAATTGCAATATCTTTCTATATATCACATTAATATGTGTGTTTGATTTTAAAAAAAAGATCAAATTATGAAATACCTTTTTATGTATTACTCAGAACTTTTGATAACAAGCTTTTGGGTTTTGGTTTGTTTTTTTTTTTTTTTTTTTTTTTCCAAGTGTGGGAGGAGGCAAGGGGAGTGGGAGTAGGACTGACCCAAAACATTCTGCAGAAATAGATAGGTGTGTTACTTATAAGGTAGCATCCATCACTGCTGACCTACAATTGGATACCCATTGTGTCTCATTAACTTCAAGAGGAAATTGAGACATTTCCAAATGCCACCACAAATAAAGAATATGAATTGGTTGATACAGTATTTTGAAGAATAGAGTGCAAAGCTGTTAATGAGCTGTAGTGCCTGCCTTCTCTAAGAAAGACAAGTTGCTTTAATCAGAAAGGTCATGCATGTCAGATAGCATTATTGTTTCCTGTGTTAGCTTGACTCTACCTTGGTCTAGGGGAATTAAGATTTCAATGAACATTACTAATAGTTAAGACACATGTCTGGGGATGTGGATGCTTCTGCATTCAGCTCTGATGAAATTTCACTTTTGATTTATTGGCATTGCTGTTAAATACTGCTTAAATACAACCAGCTTATACATGTCACTGAAGCCCCTAGAGTCATGCAAGTGTTAAATTTATAGCAGAGAAAATAGCTCAGGGATCAGTGAAGCGTAGCTAGTTCCAGCTTGGGCTTGAATGCTAAGAGCACCTTCATCATCCTCCAGGTTTAAGTGATGTAGTTGTATTTCTTAGATATGCTGGAAAGAAAATGGAAGGGCTGTGGTTCAATTAGGTTGAGACTTAATTCAGTTGGGAATTATCTGTAGATAACAATTCCCTGCAGGTGGTCAGGCCCTCCTAGAGGTTCTCTACTTATTCAGTGATTCAGGGGGTTAGAGAGGCACCTGTTTGGAGGGAGTGTCCTAAAGACAGTGTAAATACAGATTTTTGCTCTTTTTTTTTTTTTTTTTTTCCCCTGTTGTATTAATAATTTTTTGTGGATATGTAAGGCTGTATTATGGCTAGCAACTATTAGTCACTGCATAGAAAATTCCGTGCAAATATGGCCAAATACCTTCAGGTCTATCTTTACTTTGGTATAAAACACCAGTTTCTGCAAATACATTAAGCCTTCTTGACACACTTTTGTTGTATATGATCCAACCCTGCATCAAACAAATTTAACTTTCAGTGGAGTGCTCATTGAAGACTCGTTGAGCAAGTTTTTCTTTTCACAAAATAGTGATTACCTGGATGAATTCTGTCCTCCTGGGTGTCAGCAAATGGTTCAGGTTTGTTACTCTTTTTGCTATCCAGTGAGCCTGATTTTTGTCATTTAAGTCATGCACTAGGATTGAATTCCCCTGACTTGGGTGGTTGCTGCTCCAACATGTAATTTCTTAGGCAACCTGAAGGGCTTTTCTGGAACAGGAGATTATAGTTGCTCTCTGTCCTGGTATTTATCTTTATAGCATTGTTTCTTGATCCCTGAGCATCCTTACCAGCCACAGTATTGCTGAAAGTAGTGTCAAGTTATTTTTGTTCTTTACTAGTGAATGTGAGACACTAGTCCTATCAAGGAAATGGTCAAAATGAAGAAAATGTTTTCTAAACAGTATTTCATAATAGGATCTCCCAAATAACAGAAAGCTGCATGCAAGGTAATCCAAAATATCTTTTTTTTGGGTCATATTTGGGAGTTTTGTTTTTTGTGATCATCATTCTATTACATATGTGTATAAAAAAAAAAAAAAAAAGTTCATCCATTAGGAGTTGACAAAACTCTTTGTGTCTCCAAAACCAGAAATGGAAAAAAGTGTGTGTGTGGGGGGAAAAAAACCTACCATTCATCAATCCTGAAAGTTTTGGGAGAAATGTATCCTCATGAGTGTTTCACCAGTACTGAGCCAACTATCTTCCCACAAACTCCTCTAGCCAGAGCAACAAGGAATCTGTGAGGTTCCACAGGAATCCCTATCCTAGCAGAAACAGTAGTGTTGCTGTCTCAGTGCTGTTGACCTGCAGTGATGTTAGACTGTATAGAAGGTCTTTTATCACAGCTTGAGTGGAAAGGAAGGATAGTTGTCTTAGACATAACAGACACATACAGTTCACTGGGAGGGAAAAAAGGGACAGAAAAATGAAAATATATTAGCCCATTGTTACTGCTATAAACCTTTTTACTGGACTGAGGTCAAGATTCATTCCACTTGGCTACAGGAAAGGCTGATAGAGGGTAACATGGAAAATTATTGTTTTCAGAAATTGTATTAGGTTATTTTTGGTTTAATGTTTATTCTGCTCCCCTACCTAAGCCCTTTCTTCAAGTGGAGTAAAAGTTGGGTATCTTTAACTCAACTCTTGAAACCCAGTTTGGTGATACAGGAAATGAGATGAACGTCCAGATACCTGAAAAAAAATCAAGTTTAGAACAGGGTCAGTGCAAGTGCATAGGAGGAGTGTATGTATGCACACCAAGTGCTTATTGGAAATCATACAAACTGATAACTGCCTTTACCTGTGGGAGCTATTGTGCTTAAGTGAGGTGTGCATCTAAAAATTACTGAATGTGCATTCAACATCCCTTTTTAAATTGAAGAACATCAGTCAGGACATCTTGCCATAGCTTTTGCCTGTGTAAGGGCTGTGGAGAGTACTTCTCAGAGACAGGACTGTGCTCAATGAGGTAAGTGTGGGCCAGCCAGGAGCACAGCATCTTTCCCTTCAAGAACTATGATATCAAAGGCCAGTACACTTTTTGTGGTGTGATCTGTGTCTTCCACTCCCATTTAAGGGTATTATCAAATATGTTTGAATACACAGCCAAAATGATTTTCCTCCATTTTAAAAGTCACTTCTTATCTGAGCAGTTTGCAGCTCTAATGGAGATTTATATTCTCTATACAAACTATTTTTCATCTCTTTTCATCTTTTGCAAGAAGGATGGGGAAGTACCTGTTCAGCCACTAATTACAGACTGATTAAAATAGGCTTCTCAATAAAAAAGGAAGCTCAGTGCTACTTTTTCAAGCCAGAACAGATAAAGAAGCTGACAATATTTGGAATTACAGTCCAAGTGAGAACCACAGCAGCAACAACAAAAAAGCAGGTCTAGCACAAATTGTTATAACTGTGTCAAAGACACAAAACAGATATCCCTTTTTGGATGGCCAAGAGGCAACACCATCTTTGAATGTACTACTCAAGACTGGCTATAGGATGTGACAACTCTGCTTGCCTTGAAATGCCAACAGTGTTTTAGTACCTGTCAGCTCATGCCTGTTTGTGATGTGACAAAGTTCTTCACCAAAGGAAAGCTAGAAAGTACCTACTTTAACACTACCTAAGTCTATCCCTCTCTATTTGATTTTTGATTCTGGAGAACAAGGAAAGCCATACCAGCAAGCATGGTTATAGGTTAACTTTTGGAAAGTGAAACTTTAAATTACACTGTGGCAGAGTAAAAACTTGAGGCTTCCCAGTATAAATGCTCTAGATCATGGGGGGAAAAAAAAAAAAAGAAGAAATCATAAACCTCTTCCTCATGATGTCTTATACAAGAGTGGCCTTAAATGCTTAATGAAGGAGAAGATTGAAGATTAAAAATAGTAAAACCTTTTTTCTTTTTTTATTTTTCTTTGTCCCTTGTGCTGTAAGGGCCTGGTGATTAAACCAGGGCATGCTATTCAATAGCATTTCAAACTTAGTCTGATTCTCACCTTTGCAAGGGAGGTGCCAAAATGTCACTGTTAAATTTCTGTAGCCCTGTATTATGGCAAGACAGAGAGGAGCAAAAGCAGCATTTTACAAGTTGCCTGAGAACTTCCCTCAGGGCACCTGAGGTGCTACAAGTCAGATTAGACTTGTCCCAGCAATCAGAACCCTGAACCTGATACTTGTGCTAACACCCACTCAGTCTTGTACCTGAAGTGATTAGAAATGTGATTTATTTAAAATGTAATTGTCCCCTCATGTCCTCTGTCTTCAGTGAAGCTATTATCAATAATATATAGGTGCTTATTTCAGTGGACTATGATCCCTTTTTTCAAAGCTTTAATGGTTACTTTTTTAGATTTCCTCTTATGTCTATAATTGTCTACACTGTATGAGTTGTACTTTATTACAGGAAAAAAGTAATAATAATGATAATTCTGTAAGCAAAAGCCCTACTAATCTATATTCCCAGTCATGCAGTGTCAAAGTTTACTAAACTACATCCGCATCGCTCTTGTTACTCCTCTCCTTCAGATGTGTCCAGAGCAGCCTTGGTACAAATGTGGTACCAAGGTTGCTGCTGGAGACCTGAGCATGGGGAGCTCTTAGTGCTGCGCTTGCCCTCTAGTGGCATTTTAATGGCTGAGGATGCCTGTTGGGTTACACTGTTGACATCCCTAATCGTGAGGGTGTTTAGTCAAGGAAGATGCAAACCCAAGTGACTTTGTTAGCAGAACATCTTCGTTCTACCTTGTGTTTGAAATTGGAATCTATAACATAAAGGATATAGTACAAATATAAAGAGCTTCCTGGTCTTGCATATCTCCAAGAAAATGCTTTGACTGCAAGGAGGAAAGCTTGTTCTTCCAAATAAAGTAAATTACTCTGTTTACAGGAATGCTGCACACGTTAGCAGCAGAAAATTGCAATTGAAAGTGGTATGAACATTGTCTCATTCTTGTGTTGCTAGAAGACTTCTTTAATTTTATAACTGAGATTTTTTTATTGATACTTTCACTTCAGTGATTTCTGTAGAATAATGTTAATTACAATTCATTAACTGTTTTTAATTTAAAGACATAATGAAATACTAATTTGCTTGCATCTCAGAAAATTCCCTTAGCTTAGTCACAAAATAAATAAATATTTGTTGATTTGCCTGAACGTAGTATCCTTTTTCTCTAAATTGTGTTTTGGTATGTTTGATAGCTTAAACTATCTTCTGCCACCCACACTTAAAACTTTCTGTTTGCAATAAGATAGTTACACCCTGTTTTCTAGAACAATGAAGCAAATGTCAATTCAGATTGTGATCATGCAGATGAATATTGTTCATTGCTCTTATGCAGGAAAGTCAGCTACAGAATAATGCCTTCCATTCATTGCTCTTTGGCACTCGATACATTTTGCCACTGCTACATATACTGTTAACTATTGTTACCCTTCAATTACTCCTTTATGAGCTGTGACATTCTCTGTGCTATTCTGAGGTTTTTGTTTTTTGTTTTTTTCTTTTATAAAGTTCAGTTAGACTTAACAAAATTCCCTGTAAAATTAACCGTCCAGGTTTCTTCTCTGACCAGCACAGATGGTGGTCAGTGCACGTGTAAGACCTACTCTTAAGGACCTTTTTTCAAATAAGTATTTCTCAAACAAAACGGTCAATTTCAAGATGTTTTCAGCCCATTGGCTCTGCAAGTTCTTCTACAGTTAAGAATGTGATCAGATGCTTGGGGTTTTCAAACCATTGTTGCAATAAAAATTTAATATATTTTCTTTTGACAGTAATTTTTGACATTATAAAGGAAATGGTAGCATTTTCAATCTTGAGCTTTTAAATTGATAAAATATCATTAAGAACCATTACATTCATGTTGACACTTCAAAATTACTTACTTTTACCAATCGTTAGCATAAAGTAAATAGAATTAGATGCTTTTGTAATAGTTAATTACATACAAAACAGCAAATCTGCAAAACCAGTCTTCACACACTTACATGATGAAGTAAAATCATTAATTTAGCTTTATTAGATGTTTGAAAGCACAAGTGAAGGGTAGAGTGTATATATGTAGCAGGAAACCTGTAACCTATGAACAAGAGAGTGCAAGTGCAGGTGACTGTCCGCATGCTGTATTCAGGAGTTCACAGCTATCAGAAGACCCATATGCCATACTCTTGCACAGGCTTTCTCCTCTGCCTGCTGGAATTGTCTTGCTAAAACACAGTAGTGGACTGAAATGCTGGTGAACTTGTGATTTAGTATGACTCACTGAAGCTCCAGTGATGGAAAACACTAACTTGGTAAGAGCATAAAAGCTGTACCAAGCTTGCTTGTGGCCACTGAAGTTATGTTTTTTAGGATGGATGCTATGATTGTGTCTATGTTCAAAATAATTTCCCACTCTTTGGAATGAGAACATGTAACTCATTAAAATGTTTACACATTTTTCAGGTGCTGCTTTTGCCTGTAACAGCTAGCAGGCTTAAGTATTTGTGTTTGTGTGTGAGCCCAGTTCAGGAGTTGGGATGCTTGAATAAACATTCCCAGTGTGCAATTTGCAGGCAGGCACCCTGTCCAAGTAAGCCAGGAGTGTGCTGGGTAGGTTGTTCTGTGCCAGTAGGCCTTGGTGTCCAGAAACAAGTGGCATGTTGCATATTCTGATATGGATATAGCCAATAAGAATCTGCTCATATTTTCTGTGATATTAATCAGTAGCTCATTAGTTTGAGATTGTTAATGATGAAATAGAAACTTGGTGGTCTTGTAGAAGCTCAAGGAAAAAGGTGCAGCTGAGGTGCGTTTGATTCCCCTGTCTACATTGGAGAAAGGAGTGGTATTTCCACATCATTTCAGAAGAAATACACATATTTTCTTCAGGAAATAATGAGGGAAGCATAGCAGAACAGAAGTAGCTCTTTCATAGCTGATGTATTTTCATTTATGCCATTGAAACACAAGTCTTTATCAATTCCAAAAGTTTGGATAGTGTCAGGTAGCTAGCATACTGACTAGGGACTTCATTTTATACTTGAATAATAAAATGTCCACTTTCTTTTTGAGTCTGCTCAAAATTTCATGAATACTTGTAACCAGGATGAGATGTGACAGCAGACTATCTAAGCTTACCTATCAAAGGATTGTTGCACCTTTGTTAGTCACCAGCAACAGGCTACCTGACTCTCCTGAACCTTGAAATCATCAGTCATTTGTCAGCTTCTATATTACCATGAGGCTATAAAGCAGTAGGTCCTTCAGATAAGCTTTCTGATTGTGTTGTGAAAGTGAACTAGATAACTTTTTGTAGTGATGGACATTTAATGTTCATCCTGTGTAAAGCCTGAATTGTTCCTACTGAATGTACACATAAGGCAGTGCTCAACACTTTCTTTTTTCGTTCTTTGTTTTCATCAGATCATCTCTCTTTCTGAATAATAGGTGATGTTTACCTGTGAAATCAGGTGTTCCCACAAACCCAGCTTCTCCTGTAGTTTGGGAAACTAATACAGAAACTCAATGGATTTGCATTTTTTTGTTTTGTTTTCCAAGGCTGTTGTATGCTTGATTCATAAATAAAAATTCATTTACATGCTATACTGTTAGTCTTTGGAAAGAACAAAAAGGTGAGTGCAAAAAAATGCTTTATGGTATTGCATATCTTGAAGCTATTTTGCTTGAACACTAGAGTACTTCCATATGTCCCCATTTTTCAGATAGCTTGCTTTTTGTTGCATAAGGCACAATGCTGAGTAAGGCTTAAAACTGAGAAGGGCAAAGAGATTGGCATGTGGGAACTGAAGATCCAACTAGAATGACTTATAATTACTTTTTACCACTCCTATTATCATCTGAGGAATATGACAGCCTTTTCTTGAGCTTAGTTAAAGGGAGATGCCTCTTGGAAAGCTTTATGACCCCTCCCTTTAACTAAGCTGAAAGAAAGTTGAAGCCAAAGGTAATGAATGAACCCTATCTGTTAAAAGGAGGAGGCTCCTAGTTAAACTTATGAAGGCTTATTAATAGACAGGGGACTGATATTTTTCAGTTCTTCAGAACCAATGAGAACTTTTATTCAATCAGTCATTTGTCAATCAAGATTAGATCTGCAGGTAGATTTAAGTATGTGTACATGAAAGATATGCAATTGAAAGGTAGTTTCAAGGTGTTGGTTTAAAATACATGGCTCAATGTAGCATTGATTATGTTCTCCCTCATCCGTGTTGTGTGCCGCCTTCTAAAGTACATTCTGTTTCAGCCTTCTTCATAGGCGTAGCTAGGATAGCAGTAATGATGCAGCAAGGTTAGGTAGGTATTACAGTCCTTACTGAAGACCTTGGTTAAACCTGATGGCCAGCCCAAGGCAGCCATGGCCTGATGGCCAGCCCAGGCCTCTTAACTGCTGTAGTTGCACCATTGTCAGCATCTGCTTGACTGGGTAAGACTGCATTATCTGCAGTATCTGCATTAGCGGTAACTGTTGAAGTATTCTTGAACAGCCAGATCATTGGAAAAATAGCTCTTCTACTTGTTTTCAAAACTCCCAGTTCAGAGACTTCTTTGTAATAGCCAGGTTTATGGAAAAGCATATACTTACTAATAATAGAAAGTGTATAGCAGAGCTCCTAACCTGATTTACTAGCTTCACGCAAGTAGTTTCCATAAAATGTTGCTTACATACCTACTTTTTCAGGGGCTTTGAAGTTGGCATGTGATTCATTGGTACCCACGTATAACTTGTGTGGATGTTTTATATGGTACAAATGTCAATCTGTTAGATTCTTTCTTCTGCTTATGAGTTTACCTGTTTAATTTCAGTACTAGACATGAACAGAACCATGTGATCCTAGGGTATGTATCCCTGTCTATAGGAAATCAATTCCAATCAGATAGCGACAGAAGCTCAGATCATAGTGACAAGAGAAAGGTGAAAATATACCAAGACTAACTAAGGGTCTACCTGGAATAGATAGCCCAGCCATGAAAATATGCACAAGATTCCAGAAACTAATGATGCTTTTTCAAAGGAGAGCCTCAGAAGGAGGGGATGGGTGAGTGTGGAGAGACTGCTCAGAATCAAGCAATGGTTTATGGGGAAGGTCATACTGTGCTTAGCTGTCAAAGTTCTTCACTTCATACTGCTATGCACAGTGCTAAGAGAGTTTGCACTTCCGGGATAACAATTCTGCTATTCCTTATGAAGAAACATAGGAACCATCAGATCCAGTGAAAGTGAGCCTGATGGGATGCACATGATTGTTATCCTGATTATAAATAAAATACAACTAGAAGAAGATAATCAGTTGTGATCCAAAGATCATGCTAGAGACTCTCAGAGGGATGGTCACAAAGAGTAAGTTTAGGCTATTGAGTTGACTCTCCCTAGATTGCCTATTTGACTGATGTAAATAGGGGAATGAGAAAGTTTAGAAAGATTTGTTTCAGTAGGCAAAAGTTAGCGTTCTGTGATTAATATCTTCTTCTGGGAAGTCTCTAACAGGTAACACACTGAAAGCAAGAAAGGAGATGACTGGTAAACTGCATTAACATGGACAGGCTCCAATACTGCTACTTGGTCGTCAAAACTCATAAAGGATTTTCAGCAAGGGCTTCTGGCACACAATAGGTAACAAACACCTTTCCTTCAGAAACAGTTATTTCTTCATGATGCCATGGAGCTACCTTTCTTACCTTGCTAGCATTAACATTGTACATTGCCACTGCAAAGCAGCTGCTTTGAAGGTAAATGGGCAAGAAGCCTAGTTAAGAGAAAAAGGAAGGAAGACTGTGTCACTGTAATATGTACTGAGTAGCCTGATTTGGAAGGATGGAGGTCCTACTTGCTCCATATCCAGTAGTCAGGGTACAGAAACAAAATCTCAGATGTAGAAAGAACACTTTGTTATAATGAATGTGAATTAATGCATATACTGATAGTTGCAGAATTTTCTGAGAAAAAAACTAATTACCTAAAATATTTCAAGCAAACCATGAAATGAGGTACAGCATATGGCCAGCCCTGTGGGAACTTCTCTTGACCCTTTAGGTAAAACCTAGAGTGTCCGTTATTTCTGTGCCAATTTATACAGCATGGCACCTGACTGCATTATAAGTTTAAAATAATTTTAAATATTTCTCTGAACGGGTTTCTTTTTATAGCCTTGCTCACAGTGTGTGTTCTGAGTACGATGAAGTAAAGATAGAGAAGTAGAGAACCCTGTTTTCATGAGTGGTCTCCAACAAACTATTATTTTTAAAAAAAGGAGCTCAACAGTGTTGCTTTAAAGGGGAAAAAAATGACTTAATTTAGGGTTATATATTTACATCACATCTTAAAATAAAATCTGCATAGTAAGACATGTTTTACTGCTGAGGATTGAGAGTTTAGTCACTTTTAAGACTTGAAAGCATTTCAGTTTCTGAGATGTAAATAATGTTAGTGTTTTCACACCCACTAGTTAAATAGGTTTAACAACCATGCCATCAAAACTGCAGCTACTATGGCATTTAATATTGAAGCTTTGCATAAGATGAGATTTTTATTTTCAGTTCTCTCATAAATTAGCTTTTATCTATCATCTGTTTCTGCATCTCCAGGGAAGTCTGTACAGAGTTTGGTTCCCTCAAGAAAGAAAACATGGGTTTTGAGGGTTTTTTATTTTAAACTAGGTTCTCTAGTCATCAGCGTTAGTGCAGAACCTCACAGGTTTTGTCACCTCACAGATGTTATTATCTTAAACCAAAGGAGAGAGGTGAAGATGATGATGGGTCTTATTTCTTTGGGGTTTTTTTGGTGTTTGTTTTTTTTTTTATTTAACATCATGAATGAAGCAAGACTTCAAAGTGGAAAACCAACATTTAATTAACATGAGGCTGGAAGTTTCATAGCAATTGCTAGCTGTTAGTCTGAGTCATTAACAGTTAACCAGATCTAAAATCTGCATCATGGAGAAATTCAGTTTGAAACATCTGAAAAAATTTGGAGCAGTCACAAAGTTTGAAAGCAAGCAAACCAAAACAGTAACCTTTTCCTAATGGTAGTTTAATTTGTTAGCAAAATACTACTACGTCTGCATTTCTTTTATGCTTATTTAGGAGGTATCAGTTTGCTAGTTGTTTTTTTTATCCTTTTATCCATGGCTGGGTAGAATTTGAAGAGTAATTCAATATGCTTAAAAAAGCAAAACAATTGGATATAGCTATGCTCCTCTGCAAAATCAACAGCAAAGACTTCCTAGAAAATAACAATAGATTTAATATCGGCGTTTTCCTCTCCAAATGTCATGAAGCTCAATAATATACACCCTGAGAAATCAAGTAGGAATGCATATTGGGGGAAAATGGCAGAATAAGCAGCTTCTGAGAGGCATTAAGGACAGACCCACAAAAAAGGCCTAATTGAGATGGGAACATAACGTGTCCTCTGAACACAATAGGTGCAACAGCTTTTGAGGACCAGCTAGTATGTCCAAACTCTAGCAAGCCATTAGCTGAAAGGACAAACACATGCATTTTTAATGTGCCTCATTTGGATGCTTCACATCCTGGCCAGCATTTCTGCCTCCCTGAAAATAGTTTATGAAGCTATTATGGTATTTTGTTTAAGAACATCATTTATGCTTGAAGAGAACATTGTTCAGTACTTTTAAAGAGGTTGCAGGTAATGGAAGGAGTCCAAAGCGGGAACTTCAAAAAGTATGCAGATAACTGCATGATTCTTGCCTTGAAAAGTCTTTCATGACTCAGTTTGCAGCTGTGTGTGTACATTGTGTTTATTTTTGCTGAATGCCTTTGTCATTGACATAATGTTATTTTAGTACACTTTGCAGTGGTGGGGGGGAAGAAGCACAACCCTCTTTTTACCATCTCTGAACATCTTTAGAAATGAGAAAATAGCAATCTCTGAATATATTCATAGTAGTATGACAAAATTCAGACCCTGCTGAAGTAAATAGAAATTTATAAAGATTACAGTAGTATCAGGATTTGACTTTTAATTATCAGTACTTACAGTATGTTCACAGAATGCTCTCCCAGTGTATATTAGTAATTGCTTGCTGCCTTGAAAGTCTTTGTTCAGTTATATCTAGGAGAGAAGAGTTCCCTAGAGCAGCTGATATGCGATGATCTCTTTTATATAAGCTAACCAGTGTTGCCAAGGATTTCACTTATGCTGTCAGGTCAGATTTTTGAAAGGGATCAAAACCCAGTGTAATAATCATGTTAATATTTGAAGTTGAAATGGAGCTGAATGTATCTGAGAGTATTGGCCTGGGTTTGAGTTGCAAACTGTCTTGTGAATTTTATAGGTGAAACGAGTATCTTTGAAAACTAGTAAAACGAACATTCATTAAGGAGCAAAAATATCTGTACTGCCCAATTAAAAGTTTTTACTTAAGTGATTTTTTTCCAAATGAAGTTAATCTCAACAACCCTGAAAGATTCTTCACAAGTGAGAACATTATGTATAGTATTCAGTTTAATAATATTCTTATTTTTATAAAGGCAAGAGACATGAAATTCCACTCTGATAAAGTGAAAGGGAATCTCTTAAATGTTTTGTAGGAAACTGGGATTTTTTGCTTTTGGGCTTCATTTTGGGCTTCTTGAAAAGCAGAGGGAGGAGAGTGCTTGTTTTGTTTTGTTTTTTTTAATACTTATATTTACTAGAATGTAAAAGAGAAACAGAAATCAAACTTGTCTGAAAGACAAAATATAAAATTACTTTTGATCTATTCTAATAACAGCTTTCTTTTCCAGGAAATTGAATGATGATTTTAAAAATGTGGAATCAATGAAACCTAGACATATGTGGATAGCTGTATGTTCACTCAAATGATTCGAGTGGTTACTCAGGTGCTAAATGAAATGGAGAACATAAAATATTCCAGGCTGGAAGGTTAAAATCTGAATGAATCATGAGTTTCAACAGCATGAGAGCTCTAAAAATATCCAGATGTTTTATTCAGGTTCTGTTAAAAGGGTTTTAGGTGGAAAGTCACTTACTTTCTTACCTTTGGTCCTTTCAAAGTAACCATGGACATACATGTAAACATACACCCTCATCACAAAGTAACATGATACTCAAACCAATAGAGTCTGTCTGAAGTACCTGTTCCAAATAAGGTCTTCCATTTTGGAGACCTGACTAACTGTGGAGACTTCCATTGTATAAGGTGTATTCGGATATGATGAGTTGGATATCTACTGTTGAAACTTTTGTTATTGCTTTGGGTTTTGTTTTTGCAAGAAGTACAGTAGTTGTGAGGGAACAGAGGAATAATGTTAAGGATCTCTGTTGGAAAGAGTTGACAGCCCCTGCAGTTTTATACTGAATATGAATTCACAAGCCCACTGCAGATGAGAAGATGCATTCAGTTGGATTATAAATAGACTGTAGTTAGCTTTGAAATGCATCCATTTTATTCTGAGCTTCTAGCAAAGTCCTACAGATATGCAGCTCCAGCGAGAGCTCTAAAGTTGGTAATAAAGAGAAAATGACAGGGGTTTTATTTGGAGTCTTCTGACAGCTGTGGAAGAAAAAGAAATCCATACATTGTTGTGGCTGTTTTGTTGGGGTTTTTTTTCCTACAAACATTGAAGGAGCAGATAAAAAAACTTTCTGTTCTCAGGAAACAAGTCCTTGTTCTGAGAGAAATGTGCTCTGTGTGACTGGAAGTGTATACGGTTCTTGAACCCTTTTCTTCACTCTGTCCTTTCTTATGCTCAGATGGAGTAATCCGATGTATGCTCCAGAAGAAGCCAGGTGCTGTTCTTTTCTTGCTATCTAATGGACGTGGGACAGCAAGACCTATGCTTTTGCTCTTGCCAGCAGAGCACAAGATACAGACTCACAAGCTGGTACTCACTTGAACACGCTGTTCCGTACAGTGCTTTACGTGATGCCAGCAGTAAAGGCAGTGCTATGTGCTGCCCAGCCTGAATGAATAAGGTTTGTGTTGTAGAGGGTGACTAGGATGACTTGGGTCCAAGGGCTACAGGGTCCCTGTTTGACTAGAGTATCTGTGGAGTAGACTATTGCACAGTGTAGCCCTGTCCTGGGTGGAGCAGGAGCAGTGTACCATCCTAAAATGTATATAACAGCAAGCATGTTACTCTTTGCATATTAAGGGATAATTCTTTGTAGATCTCCCCTGGTTACCACCTGAGGCAGAACTACATTTCTTCAGACTCTTTTTAAGCATATATTTTAGTGACTGAATGAACAGCATGTTCTTCTAATACACATCTGAAACATGTGGGAAGTAATGAATTCAGATGGTCATTTTTAGCTTTTTAGAATGTGACTGAAATGGGCAATCTCTGTCCCATCACCAAACATGAGAGAGCAGCAACACACACACATTACCCTAAACAAAATTGGAGCACAGCCCTGTAGATTCTCCAAGTAATTTGATGTTGCATCAGGAGACAGATAGCAATAATAAACCAGTGGAGAGCTGAGATTCTTCAGCTTGTATTAGGAGCATGTTGGTCTCTTAATTGTCACCAGTTTTGGATTCTATCTAACCATAAGCTATTCTTAGAGGGGACATAAGGGTGAAAGGCAATGCAATTATTGCCTCCTAATATGGAGTGCAGAGGTCTTCAGCATACCCTTTTGTGCAATTTATCTTCTACACAGCAGCTATGATGGGTTTCCTCAACAGCCATATATGAGTGCTTGCACACTCTGGGATCTGTCTCTGCACAGAGATAAAATGAACACAATATACAGTTTGATATTGCAGATAGTTTGCCAACAGAACAGAGAAAGCATCAGTTTGTGCAAATCTGGTGACTGGCCTAGGTCCTTAAGCTACTGTTGAGGACTTCTAGGCAGTAGGTGAGCTGGTGTATTCCTAGGTTGACACTGCCTGACAAACTCTGGTTATTATGGGCTTTCTGCAATGCTGATGTAGTCACATAGGCATAAAGTAAAAACAGGCTTATCTTTAATCTGCAAAAAGGAGACATTTGTGCTGTTCCTCCTAAGAATTTACATACTGGGTATCTGAGGCCAGGAGAGCTATTCACCCCTTGATACGATGTTTTATTATCACTTCTGTGCTGCTACTGGGTTTCCATCATAAAATAACTAGATAAACTACTTAATTTGCTGCACAAACCTCAAATTTTGCAGTTATCTTAGTACTTTTTGATGGAATTCTCAATCATAGTGCTGCATTCATGTTAGCTTTTGGGTTTAAAGGCATTTTTATTATTCCCAGTTCCTAAGAGCCCAATTAAGAGCTTGTCTTGGCAGCTTTCACTTGCAATCCTACTTGATAAGATGTCCTAGGACTGAGCCTGCCAGTTTTTGGATGGCCTGTATTTTTCATGGCAAGTGATTGCTTCCTGTCTTCTCTTGAGTTGGATGTGTGCATCTCATTGCTAGAAAGTGAACTAGTCCCTTCAAAAGACACTGCTGCATGTGGTGGTGGTGTTACAAGTTATGACCCATGTTAGGTCACTTGGCACTGTCCAGACTGGATAGAATATTTAGGCCGAGCCAGGTTTTAGCAGGGCAGAAAGAATTCTTATGGTCCCTGTTATGTGTCTCCAGTCAAGGAACTATCGTCATGTACATGGCTGCTGCTTCAGCAGAAATGTTGGGGTTGGTCCAACAGTTTGATCTACGTTTAACAGATTATTTTTGTTGTTGTTTTCATTCGTAGTAACTTTTGCATCAAGCGTCTGAAAGATGTGATAATTAAATAAATAAAACCAGCATTGTAATTGGAAAGGAAATTTTAAGTATCAGATTACTTTTGGCACTATTATAAATTACTTGGTCTTCATAGATTCCTTTTTGTTTGTTGAAAACAAACTGCAGAATTTGCAGTTCTCTGGGTCATAAAATCTCACATCACTATATGAATCCAATTATTAGACTTGTTAGAAGCAAACTAACATGAAGCATTCCAAATCTAATACTGAACAAAACCTGGCAATAATCATCTCTGTTCTTTCACCTCTTGCTACATTCTGCGCATTTTTCTTACTGTTTCTCAAGCTTCCAGGCACCATTTTCTTCCAAGAAGTCGGATCTCCATTCTTTCTGGGTGTTCATCAGTCTCTGTTTTGGTGCTTGTGTGTCTGCCTCTCTCATTCATAACAGATGCCAGTGCTGGGAATTTTATAAGGCAATTGCAGCCATTGTAGGTGATGAAATGTTTTGGGGCAATATCAACTCTCTCATGCTAAAGCAAGAATATCGTGTTCAGTTTTCTTATTGCAAAACACTGAGAATTAAAACATAGTATTGTTGCAAAATATTCTGCCAGTCTGTACACAAGGTCACATTATCTTGAGAAAATGCTTCTTGTGATTATTTCCCCAAATTAATAACCATTTTCTTTTTTCATACTCATTTTTCCAGTGTGACTATTCTAATGCCATTGTGCCACTACTGAGTGTAGTGCACATTTACATAACAGCCTCCCTTGTTGAGTTTATTTTGCTGGAAGTTAGATAAAAAAATATTTTTTATATGTAAATTGAGCACACTTGGTCATTGAGATACAATAATCATAGAGCATAATGATAGCACTTTTATAGACACATTTCAAAGTACAAGTACACTTCATCTTTTTGACCCCTTTGTTCTAATGCTGGAAATAGATGTTAGCTGCTGAATGAGCTTCCATAATGTCACATGCAAAGTTTTTTACTCGAGGACCTAAGAATCTTATTCTATTGAACAAAAATAGTAACAATTCAGCAGGAGGACTTAGAGATGCTGTGACTCTACTTAGCATCTATAGTGTTATTTGTCTGTTATGCGTGTATATATGCATCTTTCTTACGCATGTACTATACTGAGTTTTATTTTAGTGGTGTCAATTCTCCAAGTATCTCTATTTAAAACTGAAAGATGTATCTCTGAAGAAGTTTTTTCTCTTTATTTTCAACCTCTGCTCACAAGAAAACTTCTTCACCCAGTCCAGCCTCCACTGAAGTAACTGAAATATGCAAAGCTCATATGTGTTTTTCTCTTAGGTTATAGATCTTCTTCTGTCCTGTTTTCCCACTTTTAAAGATGGCAGACTGAGATGCAGAGAAAAGTTAAGCTACTGGTCAACAAGGAAAAATACATAGTTACACTCCACTGAATTTTGTGTGGTAATATTGAATGATTTGACAGAGTTGTTATCCATTGGGTAGTCTAGGTATCATCAACAGCCTTTGATACAAGGGCTTTAATTGGGTTTTTCTCCTTTCTAGTCATTGACCAAAACATTTCCTCCAGAATATTGTTTATTCTTTCTTTGGCCTAGGCAAAGTGTAACAGCTTCAGCAAGAAGCTGAAGCCCTCCTGAAGTACCTGATGATAGCAACACTTAAGTTCTCATATGCTTATATACTCATGAGCATAATTTTCTTTAAACATGTAAGTTGCTTAAAGTGAGATTTCAAGAAGGCTATTTCTGTAGTTTGTCCATTTTATACTGATTCTTGTTAATTTTCATCATCTCTTCTCTGCCTTTGCCTCATAACCTATTGTGATTCCTATCATTACTATGACTAGCCCAGGAAGGTATGTCTTCCCTGATTTCTTTCACGTGGTTTATGAGTTTGTAAAGACTGCCAGAGTTAAAATACAAGGCAAACAAGGGAAGTTATCTGATAGGATTCATGTGTGAAGAAAAAGCTAGGTTGTCCAATCCATTCACTAGTTCTTGCTTGTTTGTGCTCTAGTATCAGAGGATAATTCTATTGCCTGTTGTATTAATGTACAATAAAACTGACTGTATTTATTCAAAACCAATTTTGATATTTTTAACCTATAATGCTTGTATATTATCAGCATTGAGTTGTCTGAGACTACAATAGGAATGCCTGACCAAAGCACTGAGGATGTGTTCAGGATTGTTCTTTATATTTTTATGTAATAGACAGAAAAAGGAAAAATGAGGAACAGTATAATTATCTGGAAAGTATAATTACAACATTATTTAGCTAGATAAATATTCTGCACTGGTTCTCAGAAAATAAACTTGGTCTACGGAACTTGTCTGTACAATTTGAGCTGGATCATCATGTTTTGTGTGGGTAGAATGTGGGACAAGTTTTACTTCAAAATGACTGAAATATTCTGAAGGCCATTTGTCAATTTTAGCAAAATGGAGATTTTGGCCTAAGGGGATGGCATGTAAGCAGCTCAGTCTGAGGTATCTAAAGTACTTACTACTAAACTGTAACAAATCCTGAGTAGAGGTGGAGCAAAAAGTCTCCAGAACAGGTTTTCATTTGCCCTCTTGTTAGTTGCTATTGAGTCTTCATTTCCAGAAGACAATCTGTGCTCCTGTCTCATTTGTGAAGTGGCCCGTACAGCATTAATTTCCTTTGTGCTTTGCCACAGACTTGAGAAATATGCCCACCTGTAGACTAATTTGGGTACAAGAACTAAATCAGGGTGCTTACTGGGTTAAAGTCCAGGGTTCAGGGCCTGGGTCACTCTCAACCTATACGTCATTGCAGTTAGCCCGAAATATGGATGCTGCTGCCACAAAGAGCCCAGCTGGACTCCCTTACACATCTCAGCCAGAAAAGGCTGGTAGCTAGAAGGAGGATCTGATTTATGTTGGGAACCAAATTTTGTGTGGAGTCACTAAAGAAGAATAATGCAAAATCCTTCCCTCTCTCCACCCCCCACTGTGCTTTCTGTGAAGTTAAGAGCAATAAAACACTTTAAAGCTGTCCTCAGACACCCTCATTTGCCTCGCAAAGCTTTTATTGGTGAGTATTTGCTGGCTGATACTGTAGTTTTGCAGGCTGAGTTCAGTGTAGACTGAGTTCAGTAGACTGGACAGCATCTTGCATATATGATACATCACCTTGATACTAGTCAGCCTGTCTCATAAGCTAAAGCGTTTTACTGGTTGATTTCATAGTTCGTTAAAAGACTTGCATCTTCCTCCACCAGCTGAGTGGCAAAAATACAACTAGGTTGCAGAGACTATGCTACTAAGTAATTCTAGTCTAACTGGCCAGTGATAAAATCATTAACTGTGGCAGCACCATTATTAATGATGTCTCATTCATCTCATCCATGTTCCTTTACTTCAGCTGCTTTTTCTTCTGCACGTTATTTAATGCTATTTTAAATTATTCCCTAAAAAAAGGGGAATGGATTTAATTAATCTCCTTATAAAAAGCTCTGATGCTCTGTCTTCAAACAATTATGTCCTCAAAATTTAGACAGAAAATAAAACTGAATTATTCACTTATTTCCAAAAAGCATTCTTATGCAAGGCTTGATTTACCTTGATTAACATAGCAATTTACCACACATTTCAAAAGTCTTGCTAGTATTTTTGGTTCAAAATAGATATAGATACCTTAGAATTCCCTACCCTATTCCATCAACACTGTTCAGACTTCAAATGCTATTTAACTTTTTCAGGTACAATAAGATTTCATTTTAAATAGATTTTGATAATAATCAATGAAGTGATAAAGTGTTAGAGCTATATTTATTCTTTTCATTTTTTTCTCAACACTTCCTTGGCTAACCCCTTTAAAATGCATTTTTATCTAAGTAATGTGACTCTTATGAGGTAAATATCTTTTCTTCCTTTTCCCTGGAAGTGTTTAGGGGCAAACTCAAATGATGTATGCAAAATGTTGGCTTCATGATGTTAAAGCAGTCAATGCAAAAAACTGAAAATGCAAGTAACAATTTTGAGTAAGAATAAGGGGGTTTGGTTTTATTTTTTATTTTCTTGCAAAAAAGTCTCTAAAATAGCTTCCAGAGATCATAAAAATAAGTGTTGCTTATATAAAATTATCAAATTAAGTAGCAGACATTTTTTCCTTGTTTTTATTGATTCTACTTCTCCATATAGTGCTTATAAATGATTAAGTGGGAGCATGGTTACAGTGTTTTCCAGGGACCATGGCTGTAGTAAGTGCTGTTGCAGTGTAAGTCTACAGCACACTAACAGTTTTGGAAATTTCTTCTGCAAATATGTGCCCATTTTCCAGAACAAGCCTTTGACTGTCCCTGGAGGTTGTGCGAGGCACGCATGATACAATATTGCTCTGAGTCCAGCAAGGTGGTTTTTACACATTCTTGGGGAAGTAGTTTGTTGTGTCCTAGAGTTACCATCCTTTCTGAAGTTCTCCCTTTTACACTAAACAAACAAAAAGCTTGGTGAAAGCAGGTAAGCATGAACTGAAGAAAATGGTGCCAGCCAGTTAGAACATAACCATAGAAGGAGCAGCAGCAATTCCTCTGCCCCTACCTGCCCCCCACCCCCGAAGAGGGGAAAAAAAAAAAAAAAGGAAAACCAAAAGAACCAACCTGCTAACCAAACAAAAATTCACTTAACAGTTAGAAGTTAATGCAAGTCAAATGTTCATTATGAGGTTTAAAAGCAACAAAAGAAAGAAGGGGAAACACCTGAAGTCTTATTTCCCAATATTTTCAGTTTTGGTTTTGAGAGAGTATAGAAACATGTCTGTATTATAAATATAAACACAAACTATCATGACTCTTTGGTTGTTGATTGGTCTTAGTTGGTCACCCATTTTCAAAGGCACCAGTCCTTCCAAAATGTATGTGACTGCCATACAAATGAGTTACCCTGCTAATCTGACAGGTAGGTAGATTTGATGCAATAAGGGCTCACTGTTTTTAGGACCATGTAGCGTTTCACTTGTTGAGTCGTGTCTGTACAATCGGGGGCAACAGTAATGATTAGGAGCTAAAAGAAGCCACTTGCTCTCTTTGCTTGCTCCCGTAGCATTAGTTTGTTTAATAATTGCTACTCTGCAAACATTCATAGGGGCAAAAAGGTGAGACTGACACAACAGCCCTGTTTCTGGACACTAGGTTTTGAAATTGAGCCCATTTAGAAAGCTGGAAATAAGGAAGGAAATGGCAGATACCATTTATCATAGTAATTTATCTTCTTTGTAGGGAAACATTTGACAATATGCTATATTAATGCAGATTAATCTCCAAATACTGTATCACATTTTCTGGGGAGAATACAGTGACAACCAATGAAACAATTTCTGCAGGGATTAAAAATTGACTTAAGGTAGGAGTTGAAGCGCATCTCCTAGATGGTTGGATGTAAAAGTAAGGATGAGGCACTGAAACATGTAGATTGCCATAGGACAGTTGTTGTATCAGCAGTAGAGTAACTTCAGCCTTATTTTTCTTAATGTTTACAGTGTTATGAACAGATTGTGTGAAGCAGAGCTCCGCTAAGTGTGTTAAGGCTGGATACAGAAATGTGCATTTAGTTCCTGTAGCGCTTTTGAGATTAAACAATTCTTTATAAAGTGCAAGACCCAGCCTGGCAGGGATGGCAGCTGGGTGCTTGTGGTAGTAGAAAGACCATGGCGCTCTGGTGAGATCTGAAAGAGAAGCCAGAAGGAAGCCAGCATCCAACCAGGACATCACAGGAGAAAAATTAAAAGTTACTGCAGTTCACTATTTTTTGCTTAGGAAGGAAAATAAGACAAATGGAGATTCTGTAAGTAGCTGATGGACATTCATAGCTACAATGGTAATAATGGTCCAGTAGTTGAAAATTACGGGTAATGGACTGTTTCTTGGATCATTTTTTGTTCCTTCCTACTGCTGCATATAATGAACTTGATTTTTTCAGATTAGACATAAAAATATGTTTTAAAACTATCCAGAAACAGTACTGCCACTGGCATATTCAAAAATCTAGGTAGAATCAGAGATTTTGTGTTCATGTTTGTCTTTAAATGGTCTGTATTAAAATATGTAGATTTAATGACAGAGTATGAAACATCTTTTCATGGTACCTTTTCATAGACTGCAAGTGTCTTATGCAATTCCCAGTGGCTTCAGTGTATGCTGGGTCAGGCTCACAGTGAATAAACTTTGAAAAAGATCTATAAAAACAGTCAAACACATCTTTGTCCTTTTTAAAAAGGAAATAGAATAATTTTTTAAAAAGCTTTTTCTATATATTTCTGAATTAATTTTCTTGTTTAAGCCTCTCAGTTTTTGTTTGTTTTGTTTTGTTTTTTTACTTTAGTATTAAGCAAGCGTTAGCATACATTTATTTTTAATAACTTTTTAAAAAAAATCCCCGCAAGAATTGTTCCTTTGTCCTGTTTTTATTATATAGTGTGCTACTCCCACTTTAACTAATCTGATTTTATTGCTAAATTGAATGTTAAAAAAAAGGTAGGTTTTTATGGTGCCATCCTGATTCATTAAACTGCATCTCATAGTTCACTGTCAATACAGAAAACTTAAAGCTGTTCCTGGGGTTATTCTGTCTTTTCACAGGCTCTTAAAATAGTCTATCTGCACTTAAGAGGTTTTCTTCTAGAGCTCACTCTGAGCCACCTGCCTAGGAGATAAAGTACATTTCCTTAGGCTTGAAGTCAGTTTCTGATAGACTGTAGCCAGACCCCATTTCTTATAATTTTTTCAACTTAATTTTTCCTGATGTTTCTCAATATCATGATTTTTCTCATTAACTTCTCTCCTAATGGTACCACACCACCTGAGGTTCTTCGACACTTCATTTCTACTTGGGCTGTGTATTCTGGTTCAGTGATGCAGGTTGATTCTCATTCATCACTAGCACAGTATTATACCTTCCTGAATAAATCCCCTACTTTCCTAATGTACCAAATTACTGAAACCAATTTTGGCCGCCTCTTCACATTTCTTAGACTGATCAGTGACTCTTGAAACCTCTCCTTAGCTTTACAGAGCAGCAGACCTCGCTGCCTGTCTTTTTATACATGAAAACTGGACTGAAAAGGAGCAACCCAGATGCCTAAACAGGGCATCAGAGTAATACACAACATGATATCCAAGACACTAGCAGAGGCTGTGGAGGTAGAATATGTGATTAATGGGAGACGCTTCTGGAGTAGCAGCTGGAGAACACACAGGATACTTTAAAGCACTGGATGTCTGCTTTTAGGCTCCGAAATCACACAGAATTACTGCTCTGAAAGAAATTGTTACCTCAGTTTAAAAAAAAAAAAAAAAAAAAAAAGGTACTCAGTCCAAAATATGGTGGTAGTTGCAATGCCTTTTCTAACTGCAATGTATAAAGTTGCCAAAATGTATCAGTATGTGGTCAGGTCTTCTGAAAAATCACAAGAAATACTTTAAATATGACCAAAGAAAAGAAAGTAAGGCACAGGGTGTCTGTAAAGAGCCCATTAGTTCTAGCAAACATGGAAGAAAAACTTTTAACAGCAGTAATTGTTTCTGAATATGCTGTGGTCCTGCACTGGACGGTGGGGGAAAAAAAAGTTTACTAAAATACACACACATACACACTTTAAGCCTTACTTTTTTTTCTCTTTACACTTTCTTCAGCCTAGGAGTAAAATAACACTGAACCATTCTTAGAGAATTTCATTTTCTGGTCTTTGTACTGCTGGACTATTTTAATTTCCTGATAGTACCAGAATATAGCCACTTTGAAATTTCAGGTTTTATTTTCTTGAAATTGTGAAAGCATTGTTTTGTAGAAACTAAGAGACATCCTTTTCCTCACAGAAGATCCTTATCTTGAAGGGGGAGGGGTGGGGAAATGAATATCCACTTGTATTAATGTTGGAAATAAAGTAAGGCTGAAGTATAATTTTCTTTCAGTGAAGCAATGAAAATGAGAAGGGATGCTTAAAAAGTGCTAATGAAGGACTCAATTATGAAGAAGCTGCAGAACTCAAAGAGCACCCAGGAAATTGCCACTTATTCATATTGTGGTGAAACACATTTGGTCCTATTGGGTAAAAATTTTTTCATGAGTCTAAGGCATCATTATTTCAACTATTGCATAGCCTTGACTCCCACACACAGCTGCACTGGTATTTGGATTTGGACGTGCAGGAATAACCATCACTGTGGTAAATATCTCCTCTTTACCCAGAATGGTTAAAAAGGGGAAGGGCAGAACCTGGTGTATCTTGGGAGTAAAGGAAGAGAAGTAGGAAAAGATTCCTTGAAGAGTCTGATGCACAGTGCCTTCCTTGCTCAAGGCTTTAAGAGTGCTATCTAATCTTATGTGTTGTTTCATCTGCTCTGCTCGATGGGAGAGATTACACAAAAAAAAGTGAAGCATTATGCTGCTTTTAATAAGTTCTGTGTCAGTGAAGTGACATTTCTTTGTTGGAAAAAGCCCAGTAATAATGGCAATTATCTGACACCTCTGTACTAGTATTTTCACATCCTAGTTTGAAATAAAACAGCACTTAAAGGATAGAGCAACTAATGATAACTCTAGGTGTGTTCAGGGCATAGTCTCTATTAGAGCAGAGCTCTTGTCCTTTGTTTTTACTATGGTTCCAAGCAAAGACATCTGAAGAGATTTGGCTAATTTAATGAGTGTGGTGTTACCTCACACTCATCCCATTTAGGAAATAGATGAAGAGCTGTTTGCTGGTGGCTATGTTAATGACAAACACCAGCCCACAAAAGAAAGAAACATCTAAATTATTAACTGCCTGATCAGCAACTCAGTTGGGAATTTCGTTGGGTCATGAATGCTGGCAGGTTGTCAGGGAAACGGGAATAACTTAACCAACTGCTTAGGTCTGTTGAAAGATGAAACCTTTTTACATACTTTTGGTGGCTAATAGCTGAGCTGGATTTGCAAATAGTTGCTGAAATGGAATACACAGTAATGCTTTTGATTCAATATAGACAACTTAGACAATTTAGGTTTTAATTTAGGGTCTTGATATATGGGTTTCTATTTTGATTAATGAGAAACTCCTTAGGTTTTTGTCTTCCCCCTCCTTCCCCTTTTCCCTGCTCTAACCATTCACTAATACTATGTATGAAGAATCCTTTATCTTGGCAATTTGCAAGCAGTTAAATAGTGTTCTGAAGCTCACTTTAGATTAGTTTCCCAAATACAATGAGCCAAAATTCCAAGTGGTTCAGGTGCCACCATTTCTGCTTAGCATTTTATTTGAGGCTGGCTCCTTTGCCAACCATATGCCCTTCAGGACCAGCAATGGGTACTTATAATGGCTGAGGCAGTTTCCTTTCGTTCTGAATCATAAAACAACCACCTGGAAAGGCAAGTTGACATAGACAGGAGAAAAGTTGTGTTCAACTGGGAGTTAAAGTAAGGTTCAGTCTATGATTTGGAGAGGTGGGGAGCTGTTGTGGTTGGCAGGAGGGCTTTCCTGCCTGCATTGCCTGCAGTTAGACTGTAGTAAGTAGTGAAATGGAGTCTATGTCTCTGAAACTCTCAAAATTCTCTGTGACAAACTCATTAGAATTGATTGCAGGTCCACAGGGCTTGCATGTTCTCCTGAGCATTTGCTCATCTGGAAAACATCCTGCTGGGAGTGAGAAAGATAACTGTCATAAAAAGAATCTCTTCATTCCAAAAGTTTGTCTGCTAAAAGAATTGTTGCCTCTTCATCTATTTACTTCCTGGTTCTTAGCATGTCAGCAAAAATAGGCAAAGGGTTTTCAGTCACTGAATCACAGAAGTAAGGGGTACCTGGTTACTGTAGGTAGCATCATTCATCTGACCCCTGCTTAGACACTTAGAGAGTAGACAGTATGTGATCATCAGTGACTATAATCAGTATTCAGCAAATATTAAAGGATCTATTCAGCAACTGTTCTCTTGAAGTTTTTGTGCTAAATAGGAGCAATCATGAGCCAATCATGCAATCATGCCACTGAACATTTACTGAGAAGACAGATATAATTCTCAAGTCTCCAAATGGTTTAGGTTTCCCAGGACAATCTGCAAGAAAAGCAACTGATGGGAAGCCTGGAATCAGAAGGCATGCAATAATCTTTGACTAGCAAAATATCAAAGATTAGCCTTTAAAGTATTGGCTGTCTTCAGGATTTCAGTTTAAACCATGTTACTGTTATGCATCACTCCTATGGTATCTGAAGCCAGCTTTTCCTGAATTGTCATCATTGTAGTTAGAATAACTATCAAAGTGATTTTTTCTCTTCCTCATTCTTTTATGAACTGTTGTACCAATCTGACATTCTCAGGGTGGATAGATGAAAACATGTGGGCAAAGTATGTACGCAGTGCTGATCTTTACCATTCAAATGTGCAATAGAGAAAATGATATATTACTGTTGTTAACTATTTATTCCAAGCAACCGCTCCTCTTTGCTCCCCCCTTTACAAGTTCCCATTCCTTTACAGTGCTTGAAATGGCATAGTTTACCATCAGCATAGTTCTGCTGTATTCCTAGGTCTGAATGCTGCCTTAACAATGGAGAACAACTCATCTTGTTTAACTCAGCTAGTTGTCTAGACCCACCTTATACTTAATGGAGAGAAACAAGCAGTTTGAGGAAGTGTTTTGCTCCATCCAGCCACATAAATACCTGCTTTTGGTGTGAGTCTGCTGACTTCATGGAAATGCGTATTTCCTCCTATTGACAAGAACTGGAGTCTGGACAATCAGCTCAGATATGGAGTGTTTATATCTGGGCAGATGAAATGCAACAAACTGACAAAGTGTACGTAAAATTATAGCTTGTATTTGGATATGAGAATAAACCATTTCTCAGTCAGGCTTTCTCAAATCCTAAAGCATTTCCCTCCTGGTTAGGAGGCATGAATAAAAATTATACTCCAGGTAGCAATCTAGTATTTTGCATGACAAAAAATTTTCCTTTGGCATGTATTGTGATATGTATATTACTGGATCTAGTTCCAGCTGGGTTTTTTTGTTTATAATACAAATGAAGTTATACTGTGTACGTTCACAAGAGAAAATGTCACTTTCTTGCCTAGACTATCAGAATTGTCTCTTCTAGAAAAAAAATGTACTTCATCTCTTTTCTTTCTTAAATTCTTCCTTTTACCTGGGCTAGCAAAATAAAAAAAATTCTCCAGGTCCTCTTGATTATATTTTTGTTTGGTTCTTTTACAAGCAAACCTTTTACAAGTGTAACAACAGTAAAATAAACTCTTTACATTGCCTGTTAGTGAAACAGAGAAGCAAAACTATACCCCATAGTATTCAGCGTCATCAAATCCATTTCTTCTCTATTTCAAAGTAGTGGTTTTTTAACTGCTAATGAAAGCATTATAAAGATTGGCTTCTGAAGGGGAAAAAAGCTTTCATTTTTTTCCTTCTCATATTCTCTCTGCCATCCGGTTATGGTTCAGAAACACAACCATTTTGCTCTTCAGGACTAAATTCATTTGATGCACTATCAAAGTGCATTCAAATTATCAAAGTCTCATTCTTGCCCTAGAATATGGCATTGAAGTGAGAACACTGATCTGCTGGCATTTCATGGATACCTTGAAAATATCAAGCTAAGAAACTGCAGATGAAATTACTTGGTTTCTGGTTGTAAGTGATTATCTGTTTTCCCCTCCTACTATGTAATAAAGTATTATTTCCCTGTAGGTTGTTTGTTTTCCCTCTTACCATATAGTCAAAAGCTTCAATTTGTTATTCCCTATAGTGATCACTTAAACTGGGGGCACTGAAGCTTTCGCAGCTGAAGAACTGCTTTAATATCAAATATAGTTAGAGAAAGCTACAAAAGCCTTGCATACAATAGGGACTCAAAGAAGAATGCAAACATATCTATTAGTGAATTTTCATGAGGACTGTTATGGTAAATGAAGATCAGATTATCAAACGAGATTTGAATTTTTTTTCTAAGTTGTGCTATCACTGAAATATAGTACATGCCAGTCATACCGTCAGTAACTCTGGTGACCTCTGCAACAAAGTCTGGATTAAAGAGAAGAGGAGCTAGACTACATATGTATGTGAGAACAATGAGATCATCAACATTTGATGTTCTAAAATCTTCATGATCATCTACCCCCTCAAGTTTTCCATGCTCTGCAGAGGTATTCCTCAACAACTAGTGTACTACTCCTTGCTACAGTAATACCTCCACAATATCATATGATAGTTCAGCTTGTCTCCAGTAGTGTCTGAATGGTAAAATGCTTTTGTTCTATGTAAATTAATGACTTGCATTACTTCAATGTCCTTCATATTTTGTTTCTAATACTCAATCGCTGTTACTAAAGAAGGCAGATCATTAAAAAGAGCAGGTTAAGTAAAAGAGAAAAATGCAGAAGTCGGTAATTAATAAGAATTAGTATTTTTCAGAAGCAGATAAACACCTACCAAGGATTGGGAACTTCAGAGATATCTAGGCAACTTAATGCCATTCATGTAGTCACTTGTAAAGCAGTCAAGTATTAGTGGTCTTGTGTCAGTTACTAATGTCTCTGAGCATGTTTCTCTTTCTCTGAACCTCTTGGTCGTTTCAGTTGGTTGGGGCATGGGTCCAAAACCAGTGATATTTTCTACCTCTTTTTGACAAAAGTGGCTTACTGTCCATTGAGGGTGGTTTGTATCCCTTAGCAAAAAGGTTATTGTCATGTCAAGTTGTACCAGCTACTCAAGAGTAACTGGTAATAGAAAAAAATCTTTAAATAAAGAAAATCTTTAATAAGTTAAAAATCTTTTTATATGCATTATTAGACCTTCCTGGATGATGCTCCTGGAAGAATTTTCAGATTTCTGTCTTTGTTTTGCAGCAAATGTCTAGACAGAAAAGAGACTATGAAGTCTAAATTGATGGTTGGAGGTCTTGCAAGGTCATCATGAAAAGCCTCAGGTGTAATTAGCACAAGGATGCTTTGCATGGAGCATAAAGATCAAATACTAAGTCTGAAATTTGGGTGACAAAGATCAGGACATTGCAAAAATGAAGAGAGATAATAACAGAAAGGAATGTTTCCTGTTCTAGCATTTAATAAATGGTTACGAGTGCTTACAATCCACCAAATTTTCTTAGAACAGGCAGTATCACTTTTCTAATTCTGAAAAAGGGAATGGTGCTATTAGTTCGCAGCTCAAAAGCTCAGCCATCAACAGCTGGAAGATTTCAAGGAAAGCAATGGTGTCTGGCAAATATTTGTACTAGAGGGACCATTGGTGCCTTGATCTGTGTGTGCTTACTTCATAAAAGGCTCCCAAGAGCTTTTCTTGTGCATGTAAAACTGCCGAAAATACTTTTATTTCTGTTTCATACTGCCTAGTCAAAATAGAGAAATAGGAGTTTTACCAGTTTTATGAGTTATAATTTCCATATTTATAGATTAAACTCAATAATTAGGTATTTATATCATCTACAGTAATTAATTTTGTCTGCCTAGTGTTGTAAAATATTCACACTTGATATGTTTAACATCTTTTTCTTATGACTAATTAGCAAAGAGACAATATTCACTTATTTCAATTTTATGCAGGGAAGTGGCATTATGGTAAAATGGTCATTTATCATTAATACATGTAGTTGAGGAGGTTGTTTCTTCATTTTATAATCCTTTCAAATTACATATTACATTATATTAATAACATGTTACACTGGTATTTTTGCAGCTCTTTTTGTGCAGTTAGTAGGCATCCCAGTTTGCAGTCCTTATTCCACTTGATCTTTGGCATTCACTGAATGATTGCTGCCCTTACTGGAACTAATTTGAAGTTTCATTTGTTCTACTATGTTCAAGGATAAATGAGTGAATAAAACTCTGCTCTGTTGGTTTTCAATACAGATACCTATAAAATTGTCATGTTCCTTGCTTCTATCAAACTTCGAAAGTCTTTATCTATGAGAGTTCCTTAGTTGCAATGTATGTCTAGGCTAATTGGAGGAATATTTTGGACTGTGGCCTGTAATTTAATTTGTTGACTTTTTTGCCACTTTGGGGGTTTTCTCACTATCTTGTATTGAAAATATTATAGTGTATTTGTTAAAGCCTTTGAGAAAGCTTTTTGACTTCCAGTGAGAAAAATGATTTGTACTTTTGACTTAAGTGACTTTTTTCTGGTGCTTCATGTGCTTCCATTTTTTTAATTTTCTCTTTCAAGTTCTGAGAGTGTTCAGCAACCTTCAGAAACTGAGGATATATATCCTACTGAGCAGTTGTATTTGCTTTTAAATTCAAATAGTTTGGTTTCTTTCCACTAGGGTGTGATATTCATATTTACATTCTGCTATCTTTAGAAAAGCTTCTGTGGGCCTTCAGTTTGGCTACAGCGCATGCAGACAGGCCTCTTCAGCATTTGAGAGGTACAGCCTCAGGATATCTGAGACCACCTCTGTACGATATGGTATTCCTCCATATCTTCCTTTTCCTCTATAGAACCCCCTTCAGGAAGCTTCTTATACCTGTAATTAGCTAAATAATGACAAAGTGGAGTCAAAAAGTAACATACATGTTTTCCCATGCCACACAAAATGAAAATACTCTAATACTCTTTTAGAGCTTAGGGCCAGGTTTCATGGCCACACATATTAAAAAAGGCAAAGCACTGGCCTGTGGGCTTTCTCAGCTCAACAGAAAGCTAGGGTCAGTTCATGATGGTGGTTGGTAGCAGCGAGATATGGACTCATGGGAAATATACTACAGTGCTAATGGTTTATTGCAAGCTTGTCAGAAAGATTAAATAATATTGGCAACAAAATTCATTCTTTGGGTTGTGTCTGTTTGAACACTTATGAAATGAATCAATTTCCACTTTTTCTTATCATACATGTTTGCCCTTGTCTGAACAATCGCTGCAAACCTCAGGCACAAGAGCTTAATTCTTTACTGATAGAAAACAGGGATGGTAACCTAGTAACCTTTGTCTTGTTCAGAGGCTTAAAAATGAGGCTAAGTGGTTCTTTCATGGTGGTAGTGATTATAGTGTTTCAGCTTATTCTTTTTAAATTACATTTGACTCACTTTTAAAAAATCAGAATTGATATAATGCAGTTTTCAAAAGGACTAAACGAAGATCAGGGTTACTACAGCTAAATCCTTCCCCTTTTTGCCTGCTTCCCCTCCCCCCCCAATATGTAAGTAGTATGTAAAATTAACATGTCAGCATTGTCATGAAAATACAGTTTGTGTCTCTGTTTTGTCTGTCCATCTCATTGCAAATGTGATAAATGACGAAATCCAGCCAGGGAGTGCTCTCATTTCTATAGATATCTAGATGCAAACAGAGAACATGGAGTAATATTGTGGCTACTTCCTTAGATATTTAATCCTTTTACTTGTACAAGTAATTAATGGTTTTCTTGGAACTCTTTTGCATAGCCTGGAGTCTTAGTCAAATCTTATTCAAGGCAACAGGATGACTTTAATATATTTCAGTAGCTACACAATCTTTTCCCAGTATTACATTTTGGAAGCAGTCTAGCTTTTGTTGCTGATGAAATTTTCAATAGAAAAGCAAACTACAAATTCTGGCTGTTCCTTGTTTACCAAAAATGTTCTGCCAAAGGTGGAGTCCTATAGCAAGGCAATGCTTTTACAAAACATAATTAGAAAAAAATGCATCTTAGCATGCTTTTCTGAGAAAATATTTGTTTCTAGGGAGAGAGATTAAAATCTTTCAACAATTGTCTACACCTACACATTTTCTTGTGTCATGTTGGAGGAGCTGCTGAGAGACATGAAGGGAGCATGAGAATAGAAAAACTCATTTGAATACTTGAGTTTGGGGGTGGTTTTCCACTTGTTAGACATCAGGCTTTTTTTTAAGATTAAATGTTTTTTCTTATTTACATTACTAAATGATTGAGCACATCCAGTGATGAATTAATAGTATAAATAGAAGGATTAATCTGTTAAGGTATAGCAACTTATTATTTATGCTTTGGAGTTGGTGCTCGTTTTATTTATGAGTGAAGACAAGAGATCTCTTCACTCATAAACAAGTTGCACTCTTACAAGCAGAGATCATGAGTTATTTCCTAACAGGTATATAGAAGAATCACTTCATAAATTTAAGAAAATATTTTTTTTATTTAAGGCATATTTTGGCCACTCATGCGTTATCTATCTTATTTAGAAATGCTTAAAGGTGTCCTCTCCCCCCCTGCCCTAATATGTTAGTTATGTTAGAAATGTTACTATTGCAGTGTGGAAAGCACTATAAGATTAATAGATTTTCATTACAGTATAATTCTAAAAGTGATTAGAGAATTCTAAGGAAACTTTATAGCACAGTCAAAACAATAATTCTAATTTATATGTGTGCTTATAAACTTGCTGGGAAAAGTCTCTGCTCGTAGGTAAATAACTTGCTTTTTTAGGCTTGAATGAATAATAGAAGCTGCTGTGAGGGTGAATAAAATTAAACACATTCACTAATACATTGAAGATAGGGAGCAAAAATAATTCATCTGCTGTAGGTCATAAAGAAGATAACCATATGTGGAGAGGAGGAAGAATGCTAAGACCAGTAACCTGATTTTACTTGTGAGACAAGTAGTGTCATAAAACCTAGCAGAGCATAAGTGCATGGACACTAGAAGTATTCCGTTTAAACAGTGTGACGTTTCATTTATGGAGAGTACAAACCCTTAAGAATCTACTTGCCCTTTTCTCCTGCTAGAGCAAGACTGTGAAATCTTGATGAAACAATATTTTTGTAAAAAAATCCAACACTGAACCATGGTAATATGAATTACTACAAGATGGACCTAGTGATGTAACAGTAGTTCTACAAGATAAGAAATGCAAATTTATCTTGTATATAGTATACAAGGCTAGTACATTTTCCGGTAACTTTAGATTTTACTGATCTTATCCCCGTTTTGCTTATTTGTTTGGTGATAGTCCAGTCAATAATAAAGGAAAACAGATGATAGCTATTAGGCGGCCTGTGTGTCCTTAAAAAAAACAACAACAAAAAAACCCAAACAAAAAACCAAAACCAAACCACCAAACAAATAAAAAAAACCCCACCCCAAAACCACAAACAAGCATAAACCCCTCTAAATATTTTACACTTCATTTTTTACTGGAAATTATTATCTTATGATTCTTCAATACAGATTAGATATCTAACTTCACTGTAGATTTAATATCATCCTGGGCATTAAAAATCCTTTAGGAATGAAGGAAGACCAACTATAAAATCTGAATAAGTAGTGAACTAGCAGCCTTACTTTCCAGGTCCTGCAGCGTTCTGAGTCCAAAACAAGTTCTGGCAAATAGCTGGGAAACACGCACACTTGAACGTGTTTTGGTGGGGGTTGAGTTTTTTGTTAATATATGTTTAATGATTACGTGGTCTGGGTAAGTATTTGTGACTTTAACAATTCTTAGGAAACCGAGATAACAGCAGTGATGAATATGCTTTGTGTAATTGTAAATCTGTTTGGGTCTAGGGAAAGAGAATATCAAGTTCTTTACGGGGAGGTACATCTTCTGCGTATATGTGATTATTTTTAAGAAGGAATCATTTAAATATTTATTAATTCATCAGAAGGAGAAAATAAAGGAAGTTATTTCTGTCAAAGGCATTGAAGATGGCTTAGTTTTGTGGGATTTTTCCTCATGTTCGAATCATGTTCAGAAGGGATGATGCTGGTTAGATTTATGGAAGCTCTAAAACAGAGATTTTATTTCCACATGTATATGTGGTGGAACTATAGGTTTTACTTTTTATTAATACATTGAATTTACTAGACTAAATGGAAATACAGCAATGACTTCTGGGTCATTAAGTAAAGAATACTAAAAGTATAACAAATATATGCTGTTCTCTCCTCACGTCCCAAGCAGACAATTTCTGAGTGCCATCACCTTGACTGTCCCACAAGCATACCTGCTGTCATTCTTTGGAGTCTGCACGTGTAACATTCAGGTGAAAATCAACAACGATTTTTAAAATATTTTAAGTTAATTCTACACTTCAGTGGATGTGATAAAGGAGGTTTGTGTGCATATATGGAACAGCTGCTGAGTGGCCTTCTTGGGTATTAACACAGATAAATAATTTTAAGTACAAGTAATCTAGCAAAGGTGTACAAAGAGCACCGATAGAACACTTTGTATAGAGTAAGTTCAGTTTGTGCCTTAAGGTGTTTTGGGGTGAAAAGGCAGGGGGACTGTAAATGTAGAATAAGCCATTTGTACATGTTAGCAATTCATACAGAAAACATTTGTGGCTACTGTGTCGGACAGCTTTTGTTCCCAGGGTCCCTTGGCTTATTGCATTGCCTGAGGCTTATTCCACCCCGTGGTCAGGGTTGGGTGATGGTGCTGCTGACAACCTGGCAAAGCACATTTGTAGTCCCCTTGCCTTCACCTGGGGGAACCTGCCTTCTCCGGGTATTGTACTGTTACAGGTAGGACCTGTGGCTCGGTGTGTCGGGGTGAAAGAAAGATCAGAAAAATCCCGCTGCTTGTGACATTTTAATTTATTGGAGACAAAATAGAGTGCAGAGGTGGTTTTCCCCTTTTTCTTTCTGCTCGGTATGTGTTATGTCTAAAATAGGCAAATAATAACTGTATATCATTAATCATTAATAGACTAGTAGCAAAACACAGGATCAACTTAATACTTTTGGACATTGACGAGTGCACACTGCCACTTTAAATAATGGCATAAAAAGACATCATTGCTACCCAGTATGGATTTACCATAGTAAATGAGTTTGAGTTACTGTATATATTTTGCACTCCATACCCTGTTATCAATAACAGTCCTCAGGCCTCACAAAGGGCAACACAAGCAGGAAAAGAATAATTGCCATTCTGCATGGAGCCAGTTTATTGATGAGGTGGACAGAAGTAATATTTTTAGCCTGCTGGGTGTCCATCTGTAAGCAGTTTCCTGGAGCTGCCACTTCTCCTTTCTCTGGAAACTGTTATGGCTTTGTCTGCCCAAGGAAAATAATGAGATCCATCTATCAAACAGAGAACAAACAATAAACTCTATACCTTCCAATTAATTTGTTTTTCACCTCTGTTTACCAATGTGCATGCAGTTAACTATCCATCATATTATATGCATGTAAAGAAGTACATTTTTCAAAAGGTTGAATCTATTAACCCTTTTGCTAGCAAAATATATCTGCATGCCCTCCAGCTAAACAGGAGGCTTGGAAAAAAAATCAATCCTTTTGAAGTGCCAGAACCTAGCAACATAGTGTGCTGTAAAATCATATAATCCAATCTTAAGTCTGTATCCTCTGTTATGTTAATAACTTACAGTCCATAAAAAAATCTTTTCATGGAACAAAAAAGATATGCATTTCAGTCTGGCCCAAAATCTGCAGTAATGAGTTATTTCAGGATGTAGTATGTCTACATTACATGTAGCAATCCCTCAGGAAATGTGTTGAGCTGGTACTTGAAGCTGAAGTGGCTTCTCACCACGTTATGATAATTTACTTCTTTGTCCTAACTGTACTTCCCACTCTTAGGTAGGTTTCCACTGTTCTTGCACAGGGATTTTCAAAGAATGTGGGAATGGCCATACCAGATGCTGACCAAGCTATATAGTCCTTTTGGCCATTGATATGCTAATGTAAGAGCTTGTGGGTTTTCTTTTTTCAGAGCATTGGTCTTTTATGCGGTTTTGCTTTTGTGTCTACAGTCTTGCCATTTGTATAGTTAAGAAGCACTCGAATCTAGGTATTATTGATCTGCTTAAACAGATTTGCGTGCTATTTCCATGTGTAAAACATGCAAGTTCAATTTTTCAGGACACAGATGGTATATGAAAAAAACTTAAGCCAACAAGACAGAAACATTAAAAATCTGGCTGTCTACCACCACACATACACAAAAATAACCCCACCCAACTGAGGAAATCGGCTCCTAGGAATCAACTTGTTCCTAATATTTCATTAGCTTTTAATGCCTGAAAGGCTCAACCACTGAAGATGATTCAAAACAGTACAGTCAGCCTTCTCAGAATAAGTCTGGGGAGGGGCCTAGCACTAGAAAAGGAGTGATGCTTTAGATCTTGGAAATCTGGCTGGCTGACTATGAATAATGTTGTATGAACAGCTCAAGCACTGTATCATTGCCATTAGCCCCCCTGAAATATAGTAAAATTCCACTGGGGAAGAGCTTGCTTGCTCTTTAAAAAGGAGAGGAATCTGTTATGAAGGAAAAGGTTAAAAGACTTCAGAACTGGAGTGTAACAAAAGGAAAACAAGATGAGAAAGAGATAAAGCCAAGAAGAAAATGTCTTCCTATGTATTTCTCTCTAAATCAAATCAATTTCTAGCTGCCCTAAGTTAGACAATTGGTAGATGACATTTTATGCAGATGAATCAACGTGTTCCCAATTATAGTTGTATATACAATATCCAACACGCAGTCAGCATTTTAACTAGTATTTTTTAGCAAGCTGCTCTGAGCTCACCCACAAATATGTCAGAGAGAAGTCTGTACATTTTGAGTAAGTGTGAATTAGAGAGGCAGATGTATAACCTGGGAAGACTTCCAGATTAATCTTTCTTAAAAATGGATGTGTTCAGCATTGGCTACACTGATCAGGATTATTCTTTGTGCCACAAGCCATCATCAGCATGATGATAATTCAGAAATAAGCCCAGGCTCACTAACACATCATGTGTTTGGTCCTGGCCTCTGCCATAGGAATTAGTAAGTCTTAAAGGAAGGAATTTCTGATCTGGTGCTCTCCTGTTATTTCTGTCTTGATATTAGGCGGCCAAATACTTAGTATAAATTGGCACAGCTCCATTCAATTTAATGCTTAGCTAATGATCTACATAAAAAAACAACAACAAAAAAAGCAGAGCACATTTATTAATCATGAATTTCTTATTAAACATCTGAAATTATGAAAAGTTCTCCTGCACATCCCTGCATTTTTGGCTTTTGTCCTCCTATCTGGTTGTATGATTGTGGTTTTAACTTCTAGTCTTTATTACTTATGCGTTGTTCATTGCTGCTACTGTGCCTCTCTCTCTGAAGCAGCAACAGCAATGTATTTAAAGCTGCTACACAGTCCTGGAACCCAGTGTAGTTCATTTAGTCTGAATTTCAACACAATTCCTTTAAGAAGCCATCCATTTTCAGGTGCTTTTCAGTAGGATCACCCTTATTTCAGTACAGCTGGAATTGTTTGATAATGTTGACATATATATATACCACATCACTATGATATCTCACATACACTGCAATGTATCCATACCACAGGGGTTTTAAACATACATTGCTATTCTTTTAGTAACATCTCCCTGGATAAAGGCTGCTAATAACACAAAGTGCATGATTACTCTAGACTGACAAAAGTCTGTTAAGCTCAACAAGACTGCTGTGGAAGAATGTGTTTTCAAGCAATAGGTTTGGAGGTTCCAAGTACTCCGGTCCTAATGTTTCAGTATCAAATGGCGGGGATATAATTTACTGAACTTACTTATATAAATTTATTTAAAGTGTGAGTTCTTATAAAACAATGTCTAGAAGGTAAATGTTGATGAGACTTTTGCCCATACAGGGGACTACAGCTGAATTAGATAAATCTTATTGAAAATCTTGTTCAAAAGAAAAGGATTTGAAGACCTGATTGTCAGCTGAAAAAACTTTGAAGAGCTTTGCTGAAGTCCACAGAAGATACATGAATATATACTTTCCCAGAGTATGGCCTACATTTTATAAGGGCTCAGTATATGACATGGTGAAATGAGAAGAATTTGGCTTAAGATATTTCTATAAGATCAGTCTGTTTCATATGGTCAGACTCCTTAAAGCCAAGGTATTTAACAATCTGATGCTCTCACTATTTATAGTTCACTTCAGACCATAGGCCATCAAGTAATGACAAGCGGTTTTTCCTGAGTTACTCTGAACTAACTTTTGTTGCCAAGGTATTAAAGGTTTTTTGGCACTTGATGAAATTTTACTCATGATGTTTTATATCCATTACTCAAGAGGCTGACTAAACTTGCATGCATCTACTGTTGAGATGCAAGATTGATAACACTAGATATGTGTTGCTACAAGTAAAAGAATATTTAATGTAAGTAGTTTTTTAAATTGAAGATAATTTAAAGACATAGTGCTAAATAGGGCAGAAGTGCTGCACCACTGCCTAGAGACAGTATGTAAAAAGCACAGTATTTGTGTAAGGGTTGTCTGAGGAGAGAAATGCATTATTCTGAGTAATGTAGGCTCATTTCTACAAGATTATTATGGTAAAGCCTTTGCAGAGATTTTTAATGTGTCATGTACTTTCCAAAAGAAGGCTTAGTATGATAGATTGGAATAGCTTGGTTTCTCCAGGTATTGTAATATTATGTAGTGGGATTTTTTCCAAGTGCTTCAAATATTTCATAATTGAATAACATGAATGATTAAACTTCTGCAATGTAAATGGTAAAAGGCAGGTTTCCAAGCAGAACACAGACCCTTCAACCTCTGCAGGAGATAAGCCACCTGGCCTCAGTCCACTGAAGCACTTAAATATGTATGCAGCTTTAAACACCTAGCAGACATATCATCTCATATTTTAGGTATCAAATCACTTGCATCAGGGAGACTACTTGGGTACTTAAGTTTATTAACATGCTTAAGGTGTTTGCTAGATTGGCTCGGGTTTAAGGAACTAAGCCCAGAAAAGTGCTTTCTTTAGGGAGAGTGTTCTGCACTGTGGGAGGGAGACATGTCCATGTCTTGGATCACTTTGTCTCCAGAATGAAGTAGAAACTTTCTGTGCTGAAACTACAGCAAGAAGTTCTGTAGGAAAAACAGGTCAAAAATTGAAAAATGGATGCACCTGCTGTTCCTATTTTAATTTGATCCTTGTATGACTTTAATTGGTTGTTCTAAAGGATACCTTAAAAATGTGTTATGAATGATGCTTAAGAATATCTATCCACCGCTGCATGATTAATACATTTCTAAACTAGAAGATTAGATGTGGTGCCCAGTGTGCGATGGACTGTGAATTGTCGAGAGAGAGCCTTTGAATGCTAAAAATGCGAAAAAGCGCATAATTTGTTATGAAGAATATTCAGATCTGTTTCAGATAATATCATGGTATATTAAGAAAAAAATAGAAGTACAGCCATCTTGGGTTACTGATTCTTTCTTTTCAAGTTTGTTTCTTGGAAATAAAAAATAGATTGTTCAATGAAAATGGAATCTGATTCTGATCTCCTTTTTACTGATGCTAATTGCAATGTTTCACTTAAAGTGGGGACTGTCAAGAGGCGGTGGACAGTCATGGCCCACAGCATATTGGCAGGAAACTGGGGGAATCCAGCAAAGGACAAAATAATCAGATGAAAAGTTTTGGTCAGCGGAGAAAAGCTTTCAGCGTTTTGTAAGAAGATTCAGATCTGGAGAAAGTATAACTAGTAGGAGAGGGAAACCAGGAGTTCAGGCATCAGATAAGATGGCACAAGGCAGGCTTTTCAAGATGGAAGAAAAATCATCAGATGCATAGGAGAAAGTGCTATGTCTTTTTATTCTTTTATAGCATTTTGACTTTCCATGTAGGTTGATACAAATATTTCTGGGAAACAAAATCCAGAGTAGACACTACTTGTAAAGATAAAAAATTACTTTAAGCCTGTTACCCTGGTACTATGTATATGACTTAATTCCTTTACTGACCTGTAAGTGTTGTTGCAAGCCTGCATAGGTATACTTATGTTTTTACATCTTAAATCTTTTTCTAAACCAGAAAGAAAATCATAATGTGCAAGTGTTAACTAATATAACTTTGTCATGCAGGCAAGCTCTGGTTAAACTTTATAGTAGATGCTAAAGTGACACAGTGGGACAGGTTTTGTAGCTGTAATTTCATCACCATTTAAGCAGTAGAGGTTATTTTCAAGTCAGTCCAAACTGATACAGCACCGTTAGCTCATTCTATGTGAAAGTCACAGAAGAGATCATGATCTTTAGCAGACAAATGGAAAAGAAGAGGGCATAAGCACACAGACAAAACATGTATTTCTTTAAGGTCATTAGAAGCAGGAAGGCAAGAAGTTCTGGCTAACAGCTCTGCAGTGTCCTTACTTTTCTTGTGCATTATACTTTAGAGTAGACAAATCGTTGATCTGGCTCAGTCTTCACCACAAGATGGTGAACAGACATGCTTGCTGTTAGGTTTTTCAATTAGTACAAGTGAGGAACAAATGGACAGTGAAGTCTTAAAAAGAGATGTTAAACAGTTCAGTTTAAGGTTGTAGCTTACTGGTGATGATTCAACAGTGTTTCAAAGGAGTTTGGTGCAAGGAATGAAGTAGGTAAGATGCTATAAAAATCAACCCCTGCTGGCAGTCTTCTGCCTTGCTTAAATGGTCAGAAGATGCCACATGTTGCACATATTTTTTTTAAAAAAGAAAGATACTCACAGTTCATCTAGGAGTTAGGCTAATTTAAGCCTTACCTCAGTGCTTCTGAAAGTGTCAGGTGGGGAAAAAAACAAACATTATTTTAATAGGAGGAGTGTTAAGTTCTTTAGTAATGGAACTATGATGTATAAAACTTATACTGTTCAGATGAATTTAAGGCAAGTATGTTTATCCAAGGTGCATTAAAAAAATATGTGATGTGAGTATGATCAACACTTACTGCAATAATTTCTGGCAAGGAGAGCAGAACAAAAACAATTCTGAACTTAAAGTTACAAACACAAATGCATAACTTCCTGTGAGGGAGATCCGGTCTAGTTTTCGCAGCTGTTGTCCACAAATGTTAAAATAAACAATGCTTGGTTTACATGCATAATATTTGTGTTCTTGAAAGACTTTAGAAATCAAACTTTTCCTTCAGAGGTGTTAAGCTTGCCTGCTTGGTTAACAGAAGCCAATGCCCCCGCTATTCCCACCAGGACTCAGGCTCCTGCTATTTACCTCATAAGGTAATTAGAGTTTCTCATGTTTACATCTGAGACCTCAGACACATAAATGAATTTATCCTTGCAACATCCCTGTTGAGATCTGGTGATCCAGACCTGAGCTTACCCCCAAATCATTGTACATGTTGATCTGCAGGAGCCCTGAGAGATTAATCCTCCCTTCCTGTGAGGAGGAACCATACTGCTTCTCTTGCCTGTCAGGCTTTATGCATGAGAAATAGGGCAAATTTTACCCATAGGGTTTGCCTTTTTACTTTTTAGAAAAATAAGTTGAAAACTTGTTACTGAGCATATTTTAAAGTCATCCTGGTATCCTTCATCTGAGGTATATTTTTCCTGTACAAAGCAAGTGGTAATAAAAATTTCACTTTGAAAGAATGCTATAGATGTGAAATGGTGCCAATAATTTCAGTGTTGTGTTACAGGGGGTTGAAAAAAGAAATAAGATACTCAAAGCAATTAACAAACATCAGATTTCCATTCTAGATGCTGAATGTGATTAGAAACTGTAAATGAATAATGCTTCATTCCAACTGTTCTGAGAGCAGGTTTTCATGCACCATAGCCATACTAAGCATAGCTGTACTTCTATTTATTCGCACAGCCCATCAAAATACCATTTTGATTAATGGGCTTTACTCTGTTAGAGAATTGCAGAGTTATAAACTATGGGTCTTTTTATTATAACAGAGCAGACTAAATCTGTGATATATGGTAAAAGTTGTAGAGATGCTGTTTGAATCAAAAAGTCTTTGGACAAAATTCATATTAAGCTTCTATTTAGCAATAATGTTCCAAAGTGCATTTTGGTTCTTTGTTTCATGGAATAGACAGTTTTTATGTGTATAGTCTGCAGTAGTAATTGCACTAGGAGCTAAAGTTTATTGCTTTCCAATTCTCCAGCATAGTATGTTTTCACTCATTTAAAAGTTGGTGGGTTTTTAATATTAATTCCAAACCCTACTCAAGTAAAAAAGAAAATCCTCTGGCAATTTTTTTTCATGGTGAAGACTCTCTGGCTTTACTGCCAGTACACTGAAGGAGCTGTTTTTGTTGGGCAAGTGAGGAATGTAGCAGTCTTATAAAAACAAATCATGGACAAGCTCTTGGCATTGCCTGAGATATCTCAGATTTTAGTGCTAATCTTATGGGAACCCTTTTCAGTTAATCACTAGTCACACCCTAGTGATAAAGTCATTGTAATTCTTTGTGGTGCTTTCTTTCGCATTGATTATGTGACACTTAAAACTATCAAAAACTATATTCCTATTTAAAATAGTGCTGTCAATTTGGAGATGGGAATTAAAGGTCTTCAAAAAATTTTTTCCCCATGTACTTTTTATGTTAATTGTGTAAAAGAGCATTTGTCTGAACGTGCTTCTAGGGCTTTAATCATTCATGTGCTTGCTCGGAAGCAGCAGCTTCTCACTTGATCGTGTATTATCCAAGTGACATTAAGTAATTTCCATATTAACTTTTTCATTTGCTTACAATAGTTTTATGAATGTCTGTTGTGTTGATTCTCCCCCACACTGTCCTTTTTCTTCCCCCGATCCTTTCTTTCTTTATGCACAGGGTTTAGCTGAGAGCCTGACTCCTAACACACTTTTTGTGCTGCTCCAGAAAAAAAGTTAGGGCTTCCCTTGTCATCTAAGCTAAAGTTTTATGTCATTAACTGCTTCTGCTCACTGATAGATGAGCGAGCAGAGTATTGAAACTGCTTGGGATATCTGCGTCCCTTTATGCTTTGTGCTAGTTCTTGATTCTCCATTGCATTGTTCCTTTTGTCATTTGTTGTATCACTGCCAATGGGAAAGCTCTACCATTCCAACTGGAAAAAGTTTTTCAGTTGTGTAAAGTCATAGCACAAGGGGAGTAAAGCTCATCAAGTCAATCATTCTGTCCCTGGAAAGCATCTTACTTGCAAGATCTTAAAAGCCTCAGATGATGGAGACTATATAACATTTGCAGGCAATCTGTTACAGTACTTCAGTGTGTTCTTCAGTAGGACATGCACCTATATACATGTGTATGATCATATGTCCAGGCAACTTAAAACCCTCACAGAAATTAAAGGCCCCCTTGCTACTTCTCCTGTCCACAGTGGACTCAGAGAACAATTAATTCTCTTTCTTGCAGCAGCCTTTTACATGTTTTAATCTGTTGTTATATCTCCAATTGATATCTTATGAACTGGGCAGCCCCTCTTCTTTGTATCATTTCATCACAAAGATAGAAGCATCGGAGCATAACAGAGTTTTATGTTTCAAATTCTGTTGGTTTTTTTTAAATTTTTTTGTCTTTTTACAAAAAAAGCCCCACATCAGTCACCAAAAGAGTGCTTTTTTTTTTTTTCCTCTGATCTCTTTTTGTCTGCATTTTATTTCTGTTACCAACATTACTCTGTGCAGTTTTGGGGACTACTTTTAATTAACTACTGCTTCATCGAGGGTGAAGGCCCACATACATTGTGCTTTTGTGGACAGACATCACAATGGAAGCTTGTGTTTTAATTTCTCTGCAATAACACAGCTTTGCTAGGAAACAAGGTGGTTAGGTGTTGATTATATAATCTCAGATACATCTTCACATTCTGAATTATTTTAGTACTGTTTCTCTAAAAGCAGTGCTACATTATAATAATTTGGTATAAAACATTGACAATAATTGTAAAATTTGACTTTAGAAGTTACAGTGTACAGGTTAATCTGATCAAAGCTCTTGTGGGTTTTTTTAAGAGATTCTACTTGACTTGGCTATGGTAATTATTTACAAACCAATTATTCTCTGCTAAAATTCTGTTTCTTGGCATCTATTCATACATACACACATACAATATGGTGTATATTTCTTCATTTTTGTACTGAGTTGGACATTTAGTCAGTTTGAAGTGAGAGAAACCTATTTGCTCCTTTCTCCAGAAGTTAGTTGTAATGTTAAATGTAGATCCTCGTCCTGGCAGTGTCTTGAGCTGGTGTGGCAGATGAAGCACCAGGCATTTTCTGGATGCGGATTTCTGAGCTCATTCACAGCACCTTGTTTCTTTGTCAAGCCCCTGCTCCTCCTGGGGTGCAGTGACTCCCCCGTGCCCGGGATCAGAGTTGACAGCCCTGGGCAGAGGGATGAGGTATATCTGGGGCTGGGGAGCCGGGTCTGCGAGGTGGAGGAACAGAGTGCACACACACATCGCTCCTGTGTTCATACACCTCAGCACCCACCTCTCCCCAGATGACATCCTTTCACTGCATGAAAAATTATTCTTCAGAGGCTTGCCTTTCTTCTGCTAATCAACAGAGCTGATGTTATATTCTCTCCTTTTTGCTTTTATCATCATCCACTTGGCTTATTTTCCTCTAGCATCAAACTCTCTCTAGCTTTAATTCATCTCTCAGATAAGTCAAAAGCTGCAATTATTTACAGTGTGTGAGGAGGAGGCAGGAAGCACATTAATTTATAAATCATTGTAAATTTACTATTCGTAAAAGGTGGCGTATGGCCTCCATCCGCTCAACTTAGCCAGAAAACAATAGACCTGTTTAGTCAGAGAAGTAGTGCCAACTATTCCTGTCTCCTACAGCAGCCTTGTTCTGCAGGGACCACCTTGAAAGATGAGAGGTCTGCCTTTCCCTGATCCTGCACAGTTTGTGTCTTTGCTGCTGGAAAAGTCGATATCCCTTCTAGTTCTAATGCTGAGACTTCTTCCCTGTTAGGGGACTGGGTTGTGGCTGTTGGCTTGTTTTGCCTAGATCGGAGAACTGCTTCAGCGTTGCTTTAAGAGTGGTAGTCTGGGGCATGGTGGCCAGGAGACAGACATTGGAATATTCTGTACAGGGTATTAAGGTTGCCAGAGGTTATTCAGTTGGAACTGTGGGGAGCAAAAAAAAGGAAATAATCTCAAAACATGTTCTTAGACTGTATGCCATTAAATTACAGAAGTCTGAATAAGTAATTTTCTGAGATAAGTCACGTGTGAAGAACAGGCATGGAAGGAAGAATTTATGAATACTACCAAGGCTCTTCTTAAGATATGAACAAGCAGCACAGTGATAGAAATGGCTACCAAAAATATTTGTTAATGGCAGGCGAAAGAAACATTTCAAAGTTACAAGTGGGCAAATATCCTTGTATTGGGTTTGTGTGGCCACATTTTGGTAGTGGGGGGGCTGCAGGGGTGACTTCTGTGAGAACCTGCTAGAAGCTTCCTACATGTAGAGCCAATGCCAGCTGGCTCCAAGACAGACCAGCTGCTGGCCATCAGCGACACTGGTAGCACCTCTGTGATAACATATTTAAGAAGGGGAAAAAGAGAACTATGCTACTGCAGCTGGGAGAGAGGAGTGAGAATATGTGAGAGAAACAGCTCTGCAGACACCAAGGTCAGTGAAGAAGGAAGGGGAGAAGGTGCTCCAGGCGCCAGAGCGGAGGTTCCCCTGCAGCCCGTGTTGCAGACCATGGTGAGGCAGGCTGTGCCCCTGCAGCCCGTGGAGGTTAGCAGTGGAGCAGATCTCCACCTGCAGCCATGGAGGACCCCACGCTGGAGTAGGTGGATGTGCCTGAAGGAGGCTGTGACCCTGTGGGAAGCCCACGCTGGAGCAGGCTCCTGGCAGGACCTGTGGACCCGTGGAGAGAGGAGCCCATGCTGGAGCAGGTTTGCTGGCAGGACTTGTGACCCCGTGGGGGACCCACGCTGGATCAGTTTGTTCCTGAAGGACTGCACCCCGTGGAAGGGACCCACAGTGGAGCGGTTCATGAAGAACTGCAGCCTGTGGGAAGGACTCATGTTGGAGAAGTTCATGGAGGACTGTCTGCCATGGGAGGGACCCCACACTGTAGCAAGGGAACGGTATGAGGAGTCCTCCCCATGAGGAGGAAGGAGCAGCAGAGACAATGTGTGATGAACTGATCACAGCCCCTCTTCCCTGTCCCCTGTGCTGTTCAGGGGGAGGAGGCAGAGAAATTGGGAGTGAAGTTAAGCCTGGGAAGAAGGGAGGGGTGGGGGGAAGGTGTTTTTAAGATTCAGTTTTATTTCTCATTATCCTGCTCTGATTTCATTGGTAATAAATTCAACTAATTTCCCCAAGTTGAGTCTGTTTTGCCCGTGACAGTAATTGGTGAGTAAGCTTCCTGTCCGTATCTTGACCTATGAGCCTTTTGTTATATTTTCTCTTTCCCCTGTCCAGCTGAGGAGGGGAGTGATAGAGCAGCTTTGATGGACACCTGGCATCCAGCCAGTTTCAACCCACCACAGTCTATAACTTAGAGAAGAAAATTAAGAGTATATAGCTTACAAAGTATCCCCTGTGTGAGGAGCATAGGTGGATTGAGGTGGATAGCTGTTAGCCAGCTGGGCTTTATACAAGCACCGAAAGACATCAGTGAAAATATATCATAAATGTTCATCAGTCTTGCCATATGCAGTATGCTTATATCTAGATACTTATGTGGGCTTGTGCAAAAGATTGATGATTCATATGGCATGTCCAGAGAAAATGCCAGGAACTGGGTGTGGTTATACCCCATAAAGGCCTGTCCCCTGTTGGCAGTTCTCTTAGTTCTCCTGGTCTGGCAGCAGCTGGTGACAGGGAATTGCCTGCCAGCCCCACATGCACGCTGTGCAGTCAGATCACAACCTTAAAACGTGAAATGCACAACAACAGTTCTGGCATTACTCATGCTGGTGATGATTGTGACATTCTTGCTCCTCATTCCCACCTCTAGGTCCATGCTGAAATAAGTTTAAACTATTGTATTTGCTTTGGGGTAGTCTCTTGAATGGCACAATGCCCAAATCTAGGCTGCCAATGCCTACCCAGTTTTTAAAGGAGATTGTTAGTTTCTTCTTTAAATTCAGCCTTATTTTAAATGAGTCTTTTGTGTTCCAGCCTTTCACATTGGTGATGGTGAGGGATGGCCAGGGCCATGCTCTATAGCAGTTAGAGCTATCTTTTAAATTACCTGCATTTCCACATTTCACCTCTAAAGAGCCTTTGAAATTAATACAGGGACAGGTGCAGTCTTCCAAATTCAGCTGAGTTCACTGCAGACAATACTACCCAACTGCCTGCTCATGCTGAATGTCTAACATTTACCACCCTTAGAGCTCTACAGTTTAAAATTAGCTGAGCTGGTTCATCTGTGTCTGCTGCTGAAGTAAATGAGCTGTGCTGGGGAGATTTCTCCCTGCAGAGTTTTGCTCTGCATAAAGGACCTCTAGACAGAAGAAGATAAACACGCATGAACACCTTCTCCAGCTTCAGTCCATGTGCACTTGTGGTCTCCCACTCAAATGTGTCACCCTACAAGCAGGGAATTCTCCTTGTTTCATAACTGAGGCACGATACACATTTTTGCCATATGGTTCCAAAATGGATCCTTTTTGTACTGCCTAGAACGCATGTGGAAGCCCTTGGAAAAGCAGTGTAAAATGGGGATCGCAAACAAGCAGTGCTAGCACTTACCACTCGTGCTGAATCAGTTCCATGAAAACAAATTTCTGTGGTACGTTCATTAAAAGAGCCTCCTTTGCAGCTGCGCTTCAGTAACTCTTCCTATCAACAAGAGCAAACTTTGTAAATAATGCTCTGTAACATGGACCAGTGGATTCTGATGCAGAGAGGGAGCTTTGCAGCTTAAACAGTGCACCACACTTTTGTAAATGGGTCCCTATAGTGTTGTAGTAGGAAATGAATGACCTGCAGTGGACAGCGGGGTCTCTGCATGAAGTTTAAGTACTGCAGCCTGTAACTAGTGGTATTTTTAGAATGCTATTAACCTCAGTGAGAGCACTTGCATTCTTTAAGCGCAGCATACTCTTAAATATTTTGCTAGAGTAAAGTGATAGTATGCTCAGCATCTAGTAATTTCAAATATTGGATTAGTGCTAAGGTTATACAAATTCTTTTGTTTGGTTTGAGTATTTTGAGTTCCAGATTATTTCTTTGTGAGGATATGCACAGGAAGTCATTTCAGACCTGTTTTGAGAATTGTGCATTTGTTTTAATAATGTGAATGCTGAGGTGCAAAAGGACTCATTTGGAAATGAGTAAATAAATGATGGGGAGTCTGTATTTTATTTTCTTAATTAAAGTGAGAGTTTATGGTGCAAACGTGTAGTTAGAAAACAGCTAATTCTCAGATGACAGGATTAGAATTTCCATAGAGAAATGTGCATTAGAGGGTGTATTCAACTGTACTATTGCAGCATCTTATTTTGTAAAATGAACTAAATAGCTATTGCTGGTCATCTTATAAATGCTGTTAGAGAACTAGTGTAGTAGTACTATTATTACTATTTTCTTTCTATTAGATGGTAATCTTTGAATAGAACTAAATATCAGCCTTAGTAGTCTTCAGAGACAGTGGAAGAGGGGGAGTGTCATGGTTTGAGCCCAGAGGGCAACTGCACCTTCCCCCGCAGCGTTGTGAAGGACAAGAATGAATCAAAAGGCTCAGGAATCAAGATAAGGACAGGGAAGGGGGTCTCTCACCCATTTAAATGGTCACAGGCAAAAGACAGACGTTAGCGGAAGAAAAAACCCAAGAACATCACTTTAATTCAAACACTAACAAAACCAACACTTAACAGACAGACAGGGAGAAACATTACCATATCTTAAAACACTTTCCCCCATCCCTCCCTTCTTCCCAGGCCCAGCTTTGTTCCCGATATCTCTAACTCCTTCCCCAGTGGTGCAGGGGCAGGGGATGGGGGGTGCAGTCAGTCCACTGCTTCTTCCTCCAAGATGGGGGGGAAGCATTCTTCTGCATTCTTCCCCCTGCTCCACATGGTTCCCCTCTCCCAGAAGACAGTCCTCCACAAACTCTCTCCACCGTGAGTCCTTCCCCACAGGATGCATTCTTGTCGAGATGCCCTGGCGTGGGTCACCCCTGTGTGTTGCAGTCCTCCCTGTGCTGAGCCAGAAGAGTGGGGGCTTCTCCCATAGAGTCCCGGCCTAGCGCAGCTGCCTGCTCCTGTGTGGGGCCCTCCACAGGTGAGTCTCTGCTCCACCAGTGACCTCCATGGGTGGCAGGGGGGTGGTTCTGCTGTCTCATCATGGGATACAGGGGAGCTTCCTGCTCTAGTTCACCTTCCCCCGCTTCTCCTCCTCCTTTCCACTGACCTGGGTGTTCCCATCAGTGTCATTCTTGTAACTCCTCCTCAAAGTCTCCACCCCTTCTCAGGTTTCTCTTCTTAAATACATTATTGCAGAGATGCAGCTAATTGGCTCAGTCTTGGCCAGAGGCAGGTCCAACTTGGAGCCGGGGGAGCTTTAAGAAGCTTCTTACAAGGGACCACTGCTGTAGCCCCCTCTCTTGCTGCCAAAACCCAGCCACACAAACCCAGCACAAGGAGGTTAGTCTTGTGATGCATACAAGGGGCTCAAAAAGTTACTCTACTACTTTTCATTTTAGCTATTTCATCTAGATCTGGAAGTCATTTATGCCAACACGCAACTGGTCTTAGAAGTACGTAGTGATGCTCACTGGCAGAAATATCAGGAGCAAAGCTGGGACACTCCTTTACAATGTAAAGAAATGGACTCCTTATGCTTTTATATAATATTTCAAAATCTGAGAAGATGACAAATGTAAACATGAAGATTGTGTTTTATAACTAATTTTACTGAAAACATCAGTTGTACGGAAGTGTAGTGATGGGAATCCTTAACTGTCTGTGCTAATAGAAAGCATATTATAAAAGTTTAAAAGTCATGAAATTCAGAGCAAAAAGCTAGTTCGGAGCCAACAGTGGAAGCTTTAGTTTTAAAATACTGGACCGTAAATTCTGAAGAAAAATTTATATACACGGAAATAAAATTTCTTACTATAGGGAGTAATACAAAGAGCGTGTCTTACAAGCATTGCCTATTAATGTTAGTTTCTTATAACTTTTAAATTCAACTTCCACAAACAAACCATAAATAAGTGCAAATAGTAAATTTTCACTGTCCCAAACTATCCATGTTTTAAAAAGAAATTTTTAGAAAGAAACTGCATTTTTAAAGGCTGTGTTTTTTAATCATATATGCAAGTCAAATAAATGCATGGTCTTTAAAGGTTTTGCTCAATCAGGACTTTAACTTATCATTTTGCTATGAGAGCAGTTAAACCCAATGAATCTACTCCAGAGGGGATGTTACCCATTAAGACTGATTTAATCTAACAATTCAAAACTACTTAAGGGGTAGGTGATGCTTCTCTGTCCCACTGCCTCAATCCTACACCTGGTGGTCCTTTCCCCTCATTTGCTCTGGAACTTATGAGCTTCGTTGCGTCCAGTTCAGCTCACTAATTTTGTAGAAAATCATACACTTGAGTTTTTCCAGATCACTATCATTACTTTTAATTTAGCAGCATGAATCAGGCTGGGACACAAAGTGGCACAGAATGATGAGAGATGAAAGTATGAAAATGGTATGAGCAAGACTACTTCCTTGGATACTCAAAATAGGATGTGTAATGTCATCTTGAGCAGAACGGGTGCT